>NW_027225523.1:5000000-10000000 GCF_041296235.1 Equus asinus
AGCACTGGGCAACGCCAGATGTTTCTTAGCTTCCCGAAGAGCTGGAAGCAAGAAGCTTTGGTGCCACTCTCTCACTTTGGACTCAAGGCAGCCCTTTGGGCCTGGCAGCTCTAGGGCAATGGAGCACACCCAGAGCAGAAGTTCTACTTCGGCCAGTTCAGGCCACCAACAAACTGCGTTTCACAGGCCTTGGTAAGAGATGTTCCCAGTAGGCTGTAAGAGCACTGGGCAACGCCAGATGTTTCTTAGCTTCCCGAAGAGCTGGAAGCAAGATGCTTTGGGGCCTCTCATCCCCTTTGCAAACAAGGCCGACCTTTGGGCCAGGCAGCTCTAGGCCAATGGAGCACACCCAGAGCAGAAGTTCTACTTCGGCCAGTTCAGGCCACCAACAAACTGCGTTTCACAGGCCTTGGTAAGAGATGTTCCCGGTAGGCTGTAAGAGCACTGGGCAACGCCAGATGTTTCTTAGCTTCCCGAAGAGCTGGAAGCAAGATGCTTTGGGGCCTCTCATCCCCTTTGCAAACAAGGCCGACCTTTGGGCCAGGCAGCTCTAGGCCAATGGAGCACACCCAGAGCAGAAGTTCTACCTCAGCCAGATAAGGCCTGCCAAGAAACTGCGTTTCAAAGGCTTTGGTAAGAGATGTTCCCGGTACTCTGTTAGAGCACTGGGCAGAGCCATTTGTTTCTTAGCTTCCCAAAGAGCTGGAAGCAAGATGCTTTGGGGGCTCCCTGCCCCTTTGCCAACAAGGGCGACCTTTGGGCCTTTCAGCTCTAGGCCAATGGAGCACACCCAGAGCAGAAGTCCTACTTCAGCCAGATCAGGCCTGCCAAGGAACTGCGTTTCAGAGGCCTTTGTATGTGACGTTCCCGGTAGGCTGTGAGAGCACGGTGCAGAGCCAGTTGTTTCCTTGTTTCCCAAACAGCTGGAAGCAAGACGCTTTGGGGCCTCTCTGCCCCTTTGGAAACAAGGCAGCACGTTGGGTCTGGCAGCTCTAGGGCAATGGAGCACAACCAGAGCCGAAGTTCTACTTCTTCCAGATCAGGCCTGCCTAGACAGTGCGTTTCCCAGGCCTTGATAAGAGATGTTCTCTTAGGCTATAAGAGCACTGGGCACAGCCAGTTGTTTCTTAGCTTCCCAAGAGGTGGAAGCAAGATGCTTTGGGGCCTCTCTCCCCCTTTGGAAACAAGGCAGCCCTTTGGGCCTTTCAGCTCTAGGCCAATGGAGCACACCCACAGCAGAAGTTCTACCTCAGCCAGATCAGGCCTGCCAAGAAACTGCTTTTCACAGGCCTTCGTAAGAGGTGTTCCCGGAAGGCTGTAAGAGTACCTGGCAGAGCGAGTTGTTTCTTAGCTTCAAAAACAGCTGGAAGCAACATGATTTGGGGCCTCTCTCCCCCTTTGGAAACAAAGCAGCCTTTGTGCCTGGCAGCTCTAGGCCAAAGTAGCACACCCAGAGCACAAGTTCTACCTCAGCCAGATAAGGCCTGTCAAGAAGCTGCGTTTCACAGGCCTTTGTATGTGACGTTCCCGGTTGGCTTTGAGAGCACTGTGCAGAGCCAGTTGTTTTAGCTTCCCAGAGAGCAGGAAGCAAGATGCTTTGGGGCCTCTCTCACACTTTGGAAATAAAGGCAGCCCTTTGGGCCTGGCAGCCCTAGGCCAATGGAGTACACCCAGAGCAGAAGTTCTACCTCAGCCAGATCAGGCCTTCCAAGAAACTGCGTCTCACAGGCCTTTCTCTGTCACGTTGCCGGTAGGCTGTGAGAGCACTGTGCAGAGCCAGTTGTTTCTTAGCTTCCCAAAGATTTGGAAGCAAGATGCTTTGGGGACTCTCAGCCCCTTTGGAAACAAGGCGGCCCTTTGGGCCTGGCAGCTCTAGGCCAAAGTAGCACGCCCAGAGCAGGAGTTCTACTTCAGCCAGATCAGGCCTGCCAAGAAACTGCGTTTCACAGGCCTTGGTAAGAGATGTTCCCGGTAGGCTGTGAGAGCACTGTGGAGAGCCAGTTGCTTTAGCTTCCCACAGAGCTGGAAGCAAGATGCCTTGGGGCCTCTCTCTCCCTTTGGACACAAGGCAGCCGTTTGGGCCTGGCAGCTCTAGGCCAATGGAGCACACCCACAGCAGAAGTTCTACTTCAGGCAGATCAGTCCTGCCCAGAAACTGCGTTTCACAGCCCTTGGTAAGAGATGTTCACGGTAGGCTGTGAGAGCACTGGGCAGAACCAGTTGTTTTTTAGCTTCCCAAAGTGCTGGAGGCAAGATGCTTTGGGGCCTCTCTCACCCTTTGGAAACAAGGCAGCCCTTAGGTCCTGGTAGCTCTAGGCCTATGTAGCACAACCAGAACAGAAGTTCTACTTCAGCCAGGTCAGGCCTGCCAAGAAACTGCGTTTCACAGGCCTTTCAAAGAGATGTTCTCTTAGGCTGTAAGAGCACTGGGCAGAGCCAGCTGTTTCTTAGCTTCCCGAAGAGCTGGGAGCAAGATGCTTGGGGTCCACTCTCCGTCTTTGGAAACAAGGCAGCCCTTTGGGCCTGGCAGCTCTAGGGCAATGGAGCACACCCAGAGCAGAAGTTCTACTTCAGCCAGATCAGGCCTGCCAGGAAACTGCGTTTCACAGGCCTTGGTAAGAGATGTTCCCGGTAGGCTGTAAGAGCACTGGGCAGAGCCAGTTGTTTCTTACCTTCCTGAAAAGCTGGAAGCAAGATGCTTGGGACCCCTCTGCCCATTTGGGAACAAGGCAGCCTTTTGGGTCGGGAAGCTCTAGGCCAATGGAGCACACGCAGAGCAGGAGTTCTACTTCAGCCTGATCAGGCCTGCAAAGAAACAGCGTTTGACAGGCCTTGGTAAGAGATGTTCGCGGTAGGTGTAAGAGCACTGGGCAGAGCCAGTTGTTTCTTAGCTTCGCAAAGACCGGGAAGCAAGATGCTTTGGGCCTCTCTGCCCCTTGGAAACAGGGCAGCACTTTGGGCCTGGCAGCTCTAGGGCAATGGAGCACACCCAGAGCCGGAGTTCTACTTCAGCCAGATGAGGCCTGCCAAGAAACTGCGTTTCACAGGCCTTTCAAAGACATGTTCCCGGTAGGCTGTAAGAGCACGGGGCAGAGCGAGTTGGTTCTTAGCTTCCCAGAGAGCTGGAAGCAAGATGCTTTGGGGCCTCTCTGCCCCTTTGGAAACAAGGCAGCACCTTGGGCCTGGCAGCTCTAGGGCAATGGAGCACACCCAGAGCAGAAGTTCTACTTCAGCCAAATCAGGCCTGCCAGGAAACGGCGTTTCACAGGCCTTGGTAAGAGATGTTCCCGGTAGGCTGTAAGAGCACTGGGCAACGCCAGATGTTTCTTAGCTTCCCGAAGAGCTGGAAGCAAGAAGCTTTGGTGCCACTCTCTCACTTTGGACTCAAGGCAGCCCTTTGGGGCAGGTAGCTCTAGGCCAGTGGAGCACACCCAGAGCAGAAGTTCTACTTGGGCCAGTTCAGGCCACCAACAAACTGCGTTTCACAGGCCTTGGTAAGAGATGTTCCCGGTAGGCTGTAAGAGCACTGGGCAACGCCAGATGTTTCTTAGCTTGCCGAAGAGCTGGAAGCAAGATGCTTTGGGGCCTCTCATCCCCTTTGCAAACAAGGTGGCCCTATTGGCCAGGCAGCTCTAGGCCAATGGAGCACACCCAGAGCAGAAGTTCTACTTCGGCCAGTTCAGGCCACCAACAAACTGCGTTTCACAGGCCTTGGTAAGAGATGTTCCCAGTAGGCTGTAAGAGCACTGGGCAACGCCAGATGTTTCTTAGCTTCCCGAAGAGCTGGAAGCAAGATGCTTTGGGGCCTCTCATCCCCTTTGCAAACAAGGCCGACCTTTGGGCCAGGCAGCTCTAGGCCAATGGAGCACACCCAGAGCAGAAGTTCTACTTCGGCCAGTTCAGGCCACCAACAAACTGCGTTTCACAGGCCTTGGTAAGAGATGTTCCCGGTAGGCTGTAAGAGCACTGGGCAACGCCAGATGTTTCTTAGCTTCCCGAAGAGCTGGAAGCAAGATGCTTTGGGGCCTCTCATCCCCTTTGCAAACAAGGCCGACCTTTGGGCCAGGCAGCTCTAGGCCAATGGAGCACACCCAGAGCAGAAGTTCTACCTCAGCCAGATAAGGCCTGCCAAGAAACTGCGTTTCAAAGGCTTTGGTAAGAGATGTTCCCGGTACTCTGTTAGAGCACTGGGCAGAGCCATTTGTTTCTTAGCTTCCCAAAGAGCTGGAAGCAAGATGCTTTGGGGGCTCCCTGCCCCTTTGCCAACAAGGGCGACCTTTGGGCCTTTCAGCTCTAGGCCAATGGAGCACACCCAGAGCAGAAGTCCTACTTCAGCCAGATCAGGCCTGCCAAGGAACTGCGTTTCAGAGGCCTTTGTATGTGACGTTCCCGGTAGGCTGTGAGAGCACGGTGCAGAGCCAGTTGTTTCCTTGTTTCCCAAACAGCTGGAAGCAAGACGCTTTGGGGCCTCTCTGCCCCTTTGGAAACAAGGCAGCACGTTGGGTCTGGCAGCTCTAGGGCAATGGAGCACAACCAGAGCCGAAGTTCTACTTCTTCCAGATCAGGCCTGCCTAGACAGTGCGTTTCCCAGGCCTTGATAAGAGATGTTCTCTTAGGCTATAAGAGCACTGGGCACAGCCAGTTGTTTCTTAGCTTCCCAAGAGGTGGAAGCAAGATGCTTTGGGGCCTCTCTCCCCCTTTGGAAACAAGGCAGCCCTTTGGGCCTTTCAGCTCTAGGGCAATGGAGCACACCCAGAGCAGAAGTTCTACCTCAGCCAGATCAGGCCTGCCAAGAAACTGCTTTTCACAGGCCTTCATAAGAGGTGTTCCCGGAAGGCTGTAAGAGTACCTGGCAGAGCGAGTTGTTTCTTAGCTTCAAAAACAGCTGGAAGCAACATGATTTGGGGCCTCTCTCCCCCTTTGGAAACAAAGCAGCCTTTGTGCCTGGCAGCTCTAGGCCAAAGTAGCACACCCAGAGCACAAGTTCTACCTCAGCCAGATAAGGCCTGTCAAGAAGCTGCGTTTCACAGGCCTTTGTATGTGACGTTCCCGGTTGGCTTTGAGAGCACTGTGCAGAGCCAGTTGTTTTAGCTTCCCAGAGAGCAGGAAGCAAGATGCTTTGGGGCCTCTCTCACACTTTGGAAATAAAGGCAGCCCTTTGGGCCTGGCAGCCCTAGGCCAATGGAGTACACCCAGAGCAGAAGTTCTACCTCAGCCAGATCAGGCCTTCCAAGAAACTGCGTCTCACAGGCCTTTCTCTGTCACGTTGCCGGTAGGCTGTGAGAGCACTGTGCAGAGCCAGTTGTTTCTTAGCTTCCCAAAGATTTGGAAGCAAGATGCTTTGGGGACTCTCAGCCCCTTTGGAAACAAGGCGGCCCTTTGGGCCTGGCAGCTCTAGGCCAAAGTAGCACGCCCAGAGCAGGAGTTCTACTTCAGCCAGATCAGGCCTGCCAAGAAACTGCGTTTCACAGGCCTTGGTAAGAGATGTTCCCGGTAGGCTGTGAGAGCACTGTGGAGAGCCAGTTGCTTTAGCTTCCCACAGAGCTGGAAGCAAGATGCCTTGGGGCCTCTCTCTCCCTTTGGACACAAGGCAGCCGTTTGGGCCTGGCAGCTCTAGGCCAATGGAGCACACCCACAGCAGAAGTTCTACTTCAGGCAGATCAGTCCTGCCCAGAAACTGCGTTTCACAGCCCTTGGTAAGAGATGTTCACGGTAGGCTGTGAGAGCACTGGGCAGAACCAGTTGTTTTTTAGCTTCCCAAAGTGCTGGAGGCAAGATGCTTTGGGGCCTCTCTCACCCTTTGGAAACAAGGCAGCCCTTAGGTCCTGGTAGCTCTAGGCCTATGTAGCACAACCAGAACAGAAGTTCTACTTCAGCCAGGTCAGGCCTGCCAAGAAACTGCGTTTCACAGGCCTTTCAAAGAGATGTTCTCTTAGGCTGTAAGAGCACTGGGCAGAGCCAGCTGTTTCTTAGCTTCCCGAAGAGCTGGGAGCAAGATGCTTTGGGTCCACTCTCCGTCTTTGGAAACAAGGCAGCTCTTTGGGCCTGGCAGCTCTAGGGCAATGGAGCACACCCAGAGCAGAAGTTCTACTTCAGCCAGATCAGGCCTGCCAGGAAACTGCGTTTCACAGGCCTTGGTAAGAGATGTTCCCGGTAGGCTGTAAGAGCACTGGGCAGAGCCAGTTGTTTCTTACCTTCCTGAAAAGCTGGAAGCAAGATGCTTGGGACCCCTCTGCCCGTTTGGGAACAAGGCAGCCTTTTGGGTCGGGAAGCTCTAGGCCAATGGAGCACACGCAGAGCAGGAGTTCTACTTCAGCCTGATCAGGCCTGCAAAGAAACAGCGTTTGACAGGCCTTGGTAAGAGATGTTCCCGGTAGGTGTAAGAGCACTGGGCAGAGCCAGTTGTTTCTTAGCTTCGCAAAGACCGGGAAGCAAGATGCTTTGGGCCTCTCTGCCCCTTGGAAACAGGGCAGCACTTTGGGCCTGGCAACTCTAGGGCAATGGAGCACACCCAGAGCCGGAGTTCTACTTCAGCCAGATGAGGCCTGCCAAGAAACTGCGTTTCACAGGCCTTTCAAAGACATGTTCCCGGTAGGCTGTAAGAGCACGGGGCAGAGCGAGTTGGTTCTTAGCTTCCCAGAGAGCTGGAAGCAAGATGCTTTGGGGCCTCTCTGCCCCTTTGGAAACAAGGCAGCACCTTGGGCCTGGCAGCTCTAGGGCAATGGAGCACACCCAGAGCAGAAGTTCTACTTCAGCCAAATCAGGCCTGCCAGGAAACGGCGTTTCACAGGCCTTGGTAAGAGATGTTCCCGGTAGGCTGTAAGAGCACTGGGCAACGCCAGATGTTTCTTAGCTTCCCGAAGAGCTGGAAGCAAGAATCTTTGGTGCCACTCTCTCACTTTGGACTCAAGGCAGCCCTTTGGGCCTGGCAGCTCTAGGGCAATGGAGCACACCCAGAGCAGAAGTTCTACTTCGGCCAGTTCAGGCCACCAACAAACTGCGTTTCACAGGCCTTGGTAAGAGATGTTCCCAGTAGGCTGTAAGAGCACTGGGCAACGCCAGATGTTTCTTAGCTTCCCGAAGAGCTGGAAGCAAGATGCTTTGGGGCCTCTCATCCCCTTTGCAAACAAGGCCGACCTTTGGGCCAGGCAGCTCTAGGCCAATGGAGCACACCCAGAGCAGAAGTTCTACTTCGGCCAGTTCAGGCCACCAACAAACTGCGTTTCACAGGCCTTGGTAAGAGATGTTCCCGGTAGGCTGTAAGAGCACTGGGCAACGCCAGATGTTTCTTAGCTTCCCGAAGAGCTGGAAGCAAGATGCTTTGGGGCCTCTCATCCCCTTTGCAAACAAGGCCGACCTTTGGGCCAGGCAGCTCTAGGCCAATGGAGCACACCCAGAGCAGAAGTTCTACCTCAGCCAGATAAGGCCTGCCAAGAAACTGCGTTTCAAAGGCTTTGGTAAGAGATGTTCCCGGTACTCTGTTAGAGCACTGGGCAGAGCCATTTGTTTCTTAGCTTCCCAAAGAGCTGGAAGCAAGATGCTTTGGGGGCTCCCTGCCCCTTTGCCAACAAGGGCGACCTTTGGGCCTTTCAGCTCTAGGCCAATGGAGCACACCCAGAGCAGAAGTCCTACTTCAGCCAGATCAGGCCTGCCAAGGAACTGCGTTTCAGAGGCCTTTGTATGTGACGTTCCCGGTAGGCTGTGAGAGCACGGTGCAGAGCCAGTTGTTTCCTTGTTTCCCAAACAGCTGGAAGCAAGACGCTTTGGGGCCTCTCTGCCCCTTTGGAAACAAGGCAGCACGTTGGGTCTGGCAGCTCTAGGGCAATGGAGCACAACCAGAGCCGAAGTTCTACTTCTTCCAGATCAGGCCTGCCTAGACAGTGCGTTTCCCAGGCCTTGATAAGAGATGTTCTCTTAGGCTATAAGAGCACTGGGCACAGCCAGTTGTTTCTTAGCTTCCCAAGAGGTGGAAGCAAGATGCTTTGGGGCCTCTCTCCCCCTTTGGAAACAAGGCAGCCCTTTGGGCCTTTCAGCTCTAGGGCAATGGAGCACACCCAGAGCAGAAGTTCTACCTCAGCCAGATCAGGCCTGCCAAGAGACTGCTTTTCACAGGCCTTCGTAAGAGGTGTTCCCGGAAGGCTGTAAGAGTACCTGGCAGAGCGAGTTGTTTCTTAGCTTCAAAAACAGCTGGAAGCAACATGATTTGGGGCCTCTCTCCCCCTTTGGAAACAAAGCAGCCTTTGTGCCTGGCAGCTCTAGGCCAAAGTAGCACACCCAGAGCACAAGTTCTACCTCAGCCAGATAAGGCCTGTCAAGAAGCTGCGTTTCACAGGCCTTTGTATGTGACGTTCCCGGTTGGCTTTGAGAGCACTGTGCAGAGCCAGTTGTTTTAGCTTCCCAGAGAGCAGGAAGCAAGATGCTTTGGGGCCTCTCTCACACTTTGGAAATAAAGGCAGCCCTTTGGGCCTGGCAGCCCTAGGCCAATGGAGTACACCCAGAGCAGAAGTTCTACCTCAGCCAGATCAGGCCTTCCAAGAAACTGCGTCTCACAGGCCTTTCTCTGTCACGTTGCCGGTAGGCTGTGAGAGCACTGTGCAGAGCCAGTTGTTTCTTAGCTTCCCAAAGATTTGGAAGCAAGATGCTTTGGGGACTCTCAGCCCCTTTGGAAACAAGGCGGCCCTTTGGGCCTGGCAGCTCTAGGCCAAAGTAGCACGCCCAGAGCAGGAGTTCTACTTCAGCCAGATCAGGCCTGCCAAGAAACTGCGTTTCACAGGCCTTGGTAAGAGATGTTCCCGGTAGGCTGTGAGAGCACTGTGGAGAGCCAGTTGCTTTAGCTTCCCACAGAGCTGGAAGCAAGATGCCTTGGGGCCTCTCTCTCCCTTTGGACACAAGGCAGCCGTTTGGGCCTGGCAGCTCTAGGCCAATGGAGCACACCCACAGCAGAAGTTCTACTTCAGGCAGATCAGTCCTGCCCAGAAACTGCGTTTCACAGCCCTTGGTAAGAGATGTTCACGGTAGGCTGTGAGAGCACTGGGCAGAACCAGTTGTTTTTTAGCTTCCCAAAGTGCTGGAGGCAAGATGCTTTGGGGCCTCTCTCACCCTTTGGAAACAAGGCAGCCCTTAGGTCCTGGTAGCTCTAGGCCTATGTAGCACAACCAGAACAGAAGTTCTACTTCAGCCAGGTCAGGCCTGCCAAGAAACTGCGTTTCACAGGCCTTTCAAAGAGATGTTCTCTTAGGCTGTAAGAGCACTGGGCAGAGCCAGCTGTTTCTTAGCTTCCCGAAGAGCTGGGAGCAAGATGCTTTGGGTCCACTCTCCGTCTTTGGAAACAAGGCAGCCCTTTGGGCCTGGCAGCTCTAGGGCAATGGAGCACACCCAGAGCAGAAGTTCTACTTCAGCCAGATCAGGCCTGCCAGGAAACTGCGTTTCACAGGCCTTGGTAAGAGATGTTCCCGGTAGGCTGTAAGAGCACTGGGCAGAGCCAGTTGTTTCTTACCTTCCTGAAAAGCTGGAAGCAAGATGCTTGGGACCCCTCTGCCCGTTTGGGAACAAGGCAGCCTTTTGGGTCGGGAAGCTCTAGGCCAATGGAGCACACGCAGAGCAGGAGTTCTACTTCAGCCTGATCAGGCCTGCAAAGAAACAGCGTTTGACAGGCCTTGGTAAGAGATGTTCGCGGTAGGTGTAAGAGCACTGGGCAGAGCCAGTTGTTTCTTAGCTTCGCAAAGACCGGGAAGCAAGATGCTTTGGGCCTCTCTGCCCCTTGGAAACAGGGCAGCACTTTGGGCCTGGCAGCTCTAGGGCAATGGAGCACACCCAGAGCCGGAGTTCTACTTCAGCCAGATGAGGCCTGCCAAGAAACTGCGTTTCACAGGCCTTTCAAAGACATGTTCCCGGTAGGCTGTAAGAGCACGGGGCAGAGCGAGTTGGTTCTTAGCTTCCCAGAGAGCTGGAAGCAAGATGCTTTGGGGCCTCTCTCCCCCTTTGGAAACAAGGCAGCCCTTTGGGCCTTTCAGCTCTAGGCCAATGGAGCACACCCACAGCAGAATTTCTACCTCAGCCAGATCAGGCCTGCCAAGAGACTGCTTTTCACAGGCTTTCGTAAGAGGTGTTCCCGGAAGGCTGTAAGAGTACCTGGCAGAGCGAGTTGTTTCTTAGCTTCAAAAACAGCTGGAAGCAACATGATTTGGGGCCTCTCTCCCCCTTTGGAAACAAAGCAGCCTTTGTGCCTGGCAGCTCTAGGCCAAAGTAGCACACCCAGAGCACAAGTTCTACCTCAGCCAGATAAGGCCTGTCAAGAAGCTGCGTTTCACAGGCCTTTGTATGTGACGTTCCCGGTTGGCTTTGAGAGCACTGTGCAGAGCCAGTTGTTTTAGCTTCCCAGAGAGCAGGAAGCAAGATGCTTTGGGGCCTCTCTCACACTTTGGAAATAAAGGCAGCCCTTTGGGCCTGGCAGCCCTAGGCCAATGGAGTACACCCAGAGCAGAAGTTCTACCTCAGCCAGATCAGGCCTTCCAAGAAACTGCGTCTCACAGGCCTTTCTCTGTCACGTTGCCGGTAGGCTGTGAGAGCACTGTGCAGAGCCAGTTGTTTCTTAGCTTCCCAAAGATTTGGAAGCAAGATGCTTTGGGGACTCTCAGCCCCTTTGGAAACAAGGCGGCCCTTTGGGCCTGGCAGCTCTAGGCCAAAGTAGCACGCCCAGAGCAGGAGTTCTACTTCAGCCAGATCAGGCCTGCCAAGAAACTGCGTTTCACAGGCCTTGGTAAGAGATGTTCCCGGTAGGCTGTGAGAGCACTGTGGAGAGCCAGTTGCTTTAGCTTCCCACAGAGCTGGAAGCAAGATGCCTTGGGGCCTCTCTCTCCCTTTGGACACAAGGCAGCCGTTTGGGCCTGGCAGCTCTAGGCCAATGGAGCACACCCACAGCAGAAGTTCTACTTCAGGCAGATCAGTCCTGCCCAGAAACTGCGTTTCACAGCCCTTGGTAAGAGATGTTCACGGTAGGCTGTGAGAGCACTGGGCAGAACCAGTTGTTTTTTAGCTTCCCAAAGTGCTGGAGGCAAGATGCTTTGGGGCCTCTCTCACCCTTTGGAAACAAGGCAGCCCTTAGGTCCTGGTAGCTCTAGGCCTATGTAGCACAACCAGAACAGAAGTTCTACTTCAGCCAGGTCAGGCCTGCCAAGAAACTGCGTTTCACAGGCCTTTCAAAGAGATGTTCTCTTAGGCTGTAAGAGCACTGGGCAGAGCCAGCTGTTTCTTAGCTTCCCGAAGAGCTGGGAGCAAGATGCTTTGGGTCCACTCTCCGTCTTTGGAAACAAGGCAGCCCTTTGGGCCTGGCAGCTCTAGGGCAATGGAGCACACCCAGAGCAGAAGTTCTACTTCAGCCAGATCAGGCCTGCCAGGAAACTGCGTTTCACAGGCCTTGGTAAGAGATGTTCCCGGTAGGCTGTAAGAGCACTGGGCAGAGCCAGTTGTTTCTTACCTTCCTGAAAAGCTGGAAGCAAGATGCTTGGGACCCCTCTGCCCGTTTGGGAACAAGGCAGCCTTTTGGGTCGGGAAGCTCTAGGCCAATGGAGCACACGCAGAGCAGGAGTTCTACTTCAGCCTGATCAGGCCTGCAAAGAAACAGCGTTTGACAGGCCTTGGTAAGAGATGTTCCCGGTAGGTGTAAGAGCACTGGGCAGAGCCAGTTGTTTCTTAGCTTCGCAAAGACCGGGAAGCAAGATGCTTTGGGCCTCTCTGCCCCTTGGAAACAGGGCAGCACTTTGGGCCTGGCAGCTCTAGGGCAATGGAGCACACCCAGAGCCGGAGTTCTACTTCAGCCAGATGAGGCCTGCCAAGAAACTGCGTTTCACAGGCCTTTCAAAGACATGTTCCCGGTAGGCTGTAAGAGCACGGGGCAGAGCGAGTTGGTTCTTAGCTTCCCAGAGAGCTGGAAGCAAGATGCTTTGGGGCCTCTCTCCCCCTTTGGAAACAAGGCAGCCCTTTGGGCCTTTCAGCTCTAGGCCAATGGAGCACACCCACAGCAGAAGTTCTACCTCAGCCAGATCAGGCCTGCCAAGAGACTGCTTTTCACAGGCCTTCGTAAGAGGTGTTCCCGGAAGGCTGTAAGAGTACCTGGCAGAGCGAGTTGTTTCTTAGCTTCAAAAACAGCTGGAAGCAACATGATTTGGGGCCTCTCTCCCCCTTTGGAAACAAAGCAGCCTTTGTGCCTGGCAGCTCTAGGCCAAAGTAGCACACCCAGAGCACAAGTTCTACCTCAGCCAGATAAGGCCTGTCAAGAAGCTGCGTTTCACAGGCCTTTGTATGTGACGTTCCCGGTTGGCTTTGAGAGCACTGTGCAGAGCCAGTTGTTTTAGCTTCCCAGAGAGCAGGAAGCAAGATGCTTTGGGGCCTCTCTCACACTTTGGAAATAAAGGCAGCCCTTTGGGCCTGGCAGCCCTAGGCCAATGGAGTACACCCAGAGCAGAAGTTCTACCTCAGCCAGATCAGGCCTTCCAAGAAACTGCGTCTCACAGGCCTTTCTCTGTCACGTTGCCGGTAGGCTGTGAGAGCACTGTGCAGAGCCAGTTGTTTCTTAGCTTCCCAAAGATTTGGAAGCAAGATGCTTTGGGGACTCTCAGCCCCTTTGGAAACAAGGCGGCCCTTTGGGCCTGGCAGCTCTAGGCCAAAGTAGCACGCCCAGAGCAGGAGTTCTACTTCAGCCAGATCAGGCCTGCCAAGAAACTGCGTTTCACAGGCCTTGGTAAGAGATGTTCCCGGTAGGCTGTGAGAGCACTGTGGAGAGCCAGTTGCTTTAGCTTCCCACAGAGCTGGAAGCAAGATGCCTTGGGGCCTCTCTCTCCCTTTGGACACAAGGCAGCCGTTTGGGCCTGGCAGCTCTAGGCCAATGGAGCACACCCACAGCAGAAGTTCTACTTCAGGCAGATCAGTCCTGCCCAGAAACTGCGTTTCACAGCCCTTGGTAAGAGATGTTCACGGTAGGCTGTGAGAGCACTGGGCAGAACCAGTTGTTTTTTAGCTTCCCAAAGTGCTGGAGGCAAGATGCTTTGGGGCCTCTCTCACCCTTTGGAAACAAGGCAGCCCTTAGGTCCTGGTAGCTCTAGGCCTATGTAGCACAACCAGAACAGAAGTTCTACTTCAGCCAGGTCAGGCCTGCCAAGAAACTGCGTTTCACAGGCCTTTCAAAGAGATGTTCTCTTAGGCTGTAAGAGCACTGGGCAGAGCCAGCGGTTTCTTAGCTTCCCGAAGAGCTGGGAGCAAGATGCTTTGGGTCCACTCTCCGTCTTTGGAAACAAGGCAGCCCTTTGGGCCTGGCAGCTCTAGGGCAATGGAGCACACCCAGAGCAGAAGTTCTACTTCAGCCAGATCAGGCCTGCCAGGAAACTGCGTTTCACAGGCCTTGGTAAGAGATGTTCCCGGTAGGCTGTAAGAGCACTGGGCAGAGCCAGTTGTTTCTTACCTTCCTGAAAAGCTGGAAGCAAGATGCTTGGGACCCCTCTGCCCGTTTGGGAACAAGGCAGCCTTTTGGGTCGGGAAGCTCTAGGCCAATGGAGCACACGCAGAGCAGGAGTTCTACTTCAGCCTGATCAGGCCTGCAAAGAAACAGCGTTTGACAGGCCTTGGTAAGAGATGTTCCCGGTAGGTGTAAGAGCACTGGGCAGAGCCAGTTGTTTCTTAGCTTCGCAAAGACCGGGAAGCAAGATGCTTTGGGCCTCTCTGCCCCTTGGAAACAGGGCAGCACTTTGGGCCTGGCAGCTCTAGGGCAATGGAGCACACCCAGAGCCGGAGTTCTACTTCAGCCAGATGAGGCCTGCCAAGAAACTGCGTTTCACAGGCCTTTCAAAGACATGTTCCCGGTAGGCTGTAAGAGCACGGGGCAGAGCGAGTTGGTTCTTAGCTTCCCAGAGAGCTGGAAGCAAGATGCTTTGGGGCCTCTCTCCCCCTTTGGAAACAAGGCAGCCCTTTGGGCCTTTCAGCTCTAGGCCAATGGAGCACACCCACAGCAGAAGTTCTACCTCAGCCAGATCAGGCCTGCCAAGAGACTGCTTTTCACAGGCCTTCGTAAGAGGTGTTCCCGGAAGGCTGTAAGAGTACCTGGCAGAGCGAGTTGTTTCTTAGCTTCAAAAACAGCTGGAAGCAACATGATTTGGGGCCTCTCTCCCCCTTTGGAAACAAAGCAGCCTTTGTGCCTGGCAGCTCTAGGCCAAAGTAGCACACCCAGAGCACAAGTTCTACCTCAGCCAGATAAGGCCTGTCAAGAAGCTGCGTTTCACAGGCCTTTGTATGTGACGTTCCCGGTTGGCTTTGAGAGCACTGTGCAGAGCCAGTTGTTTTAGCTTCCCAGAGAGCAGGAAGCAAGATGCTTTGGGGCCTCTCTCACACTTTGGAAATAAAGGCAGCCCTTTGGGCCTGGCAGCCCTAGGCCAATGGAGTACACCCAGAGCAGAAGTTCTACCTCAGCCAGATCAGGCCTTCCAAGAAACTGCGTCTCACAGGCCTTTCTCTGTCACGTTGCCGGTAGGCTGTGAGAGCACTGTGCAGAGCCAGTTGTTTCTTAGCTTCCCAAAGATTTGGAAGCAAGATGCTTTGGGGACTCTCAGCCCCTTTGGAAACAAGGCGGCCCTTTGGGCCTGGCAGCTCTAGGCCAAAGTAGCACGCCCAGAGCAGGAGTTCTACTTCAGCCAGATCAGGCCTGCCAAGAAACTGCGTTTCACAGGCCTTGGTAAGAGATGTTCCCGGTAGGCTGTGAGAGCACTGTGGAGAGCCAGTTGCTTTAGCTTCCCACAGAGCTGGAAGCAAGATGCCTTGGGGCCTCTCTCTCCCTTTGGACACAAGGCAGCCGTTTGGGCCTGGCAGCTCTAGGCCAATGGAGCACACCCACAGCAGAAGTTCTACTTCAGGCAGATCAGTCCTGCCCAGAAACTGCGTTTCACAGCCCTTGGTAAGAGATGTTCACGGTAGGCTGTGAGAGCACTGGGCAGAACCAGTTGTTTTTTAGCTTCCCAAAGTGCTGGAGGCAAGATGCTTTGGGGCCTCTCTCACCCTTTGGAAACAAGGCAGCCCTTAGGTCCTGGTAGCTCTAGGCCTATGTAGCACAACCAGAACAGAAGTTCTACTTCAGCCAGGTCAGGCCTGCCAAGAAACTGCGTTTCACAGGCCTTTCAAAGAGATGTTCTCTTAGGCTGTAAGAGCACTGGGCAGAGCCAGCGGTTTCTTAGCTTCCCGAAGAGCTGGGAGCAAGATGCTTTGGGTCCACTCTCCGTCTTTGGAAACAAGGCAGCCCTTTGGGCCTGGCAGCTCTAGGGCAATGGAGCACACCCAGAGCAGAAGTTCTACTTCAGCCAGATCAGGCCTGCCAGGAAACTGCGTTTCACAGGCCTTGGTAAGAGATGTTCCCGGTAGGCTGTAAGAGCACTGGGCAGAGCCAGTTGTTTCTTACCTTCCTGAAAAGCTGGAATCAAGATGCTTGGGACCCCTCTGCCCGTTTGGGAACAAGGCAGCCTTTTGGGTCGGGAAGCTCTAGGCCAATGGAGCACACGCAGAGCAGGAGTTCTACTTCAGCCTGATCAGGCCTGCAAAGAAACAGCGTTTGACAGGCCTTGGTAAGAGATGTTCGCGGTAGGTGTAAGAGCACTGGGCAGAGCCAGTTGTTTCTTAGCTTCGCAAAGACCGGGAAGCAAGATGCTTTGGGCCTCTCTGCCCCTTGGAAACAGGGCAGCACTTTGGGCCTGGCAGCTCTAGGGCAATGGAGCACACCCAGAGCCGGAGTTCTACTTCAGCCAGATGAGGCCTGCCAAGAAACTGCGTTTCACAGGCCTTTCAAAGACATGTTCCCGGTAGGCTGTAAGAGCACGGGGCAGAGCGAGTTGGTTCTTAGCTTCCCAGAGAGCTGGAAGCAAGATGCTTTGGGGCCTCTCTGCCCCTTTGGAAACAAGGCAGCACCTTGGGCCTGGCAGCTCTAGGGCAATGGAGCACACCCAGAGCAGAAGTTCTACTTCAGCCAAATCAGGCCTGCCAGGAAACGGCGTTTCACAGGCCTTGGTAAGAGATGTTCCCGGTAGGCTGTAAGAGCACTGGGCAACGCCAGATGTTTCTTAGCTTCCCGAAGAGCTGGAAGCAAGAAGCTTTGGTGCCACTCTCTCACTTTGGACTCAAGGCAGCCCTTTGGGGCAGGTAGCTCTAGGCCAGTGGAGCACACCCAGAGCAGAAGTTCTACTTGGGCCAGTTCAGGCCACCAACAAACTGCGTTTCACAGGCCTTGGTAAGAGATGTTCCCGGTAGGCTGTAAGAGCACTGGGCAACGCCAGATGTTTCTTAGCTTCCCGAAGAGCTGGAAGCAAGATGCTTTGGGGCCTCTCATCCCCTTTGCAAACAAGGCGGCCCTATGGGCCAGGCAGCTCTAGGCCAATGGAGCACACCCAGAGCAGAAGTTCTACTTCGGCCAGTTCAGGCCACCAACAAACTGCGTTTCACAGGCCTTGGTAAGAGATGTTCCCGGTAGGCTGTAAGAGCACTGGGCAACGCCAGATGTTTCTTAGCTTCCCGAAGAGCTGGAAGCAAGATGCTTTGGGGCCTCTCATCCCCTTTGCAAACAAGGCCGACCTTTGGGCCAGGCAGCTCTAGGCCAATGGAGCACACCCAGAGCAGAAGTTCTACCTCAGCCAGATAAGGCCTGCCAAGAAACTGCGTTTCAAAGGCTTTGGTAAGAGATGTTCCCGGTACTCTGTTAGAGCACTGGGCAGAGCCATTTGTTTCTTAGCTTCCCAAAGAGCTGGAAGCAAGATGCTTTGGGGGCTCCCTGCCCCTTTGCCAACAAGGGCAACCTTTGGGCCTTTCAGCTCTCGGCCAATGGAGCACACCCAGAGCAGAAGTCCTACTTCAGCCAGATCAGGCCTGCCAAGGAACTGCGTTTCAGAGGCCTTTGTATGTGACGTTCCCGGTAGGCTGTGAGAGCACGGTGCAGAGCCAGTTGTTTCCTTGTTTCCCAAACAGCTGGAAGCAAGACGCTTTGGGGCCTCTCTGCCCCTTTGGAAACAAGGCAGCACGTTGGGTCTGGCAGCTCTAGGGCAATGGAGCACAACCAGAGCCGAAGTTCTACTTCTTCCAGATCAGGCCTGCCTAGACAGTGCGTTTCCCAGGCCTTGATAAGAGATGTTCTCTTAGGCTATAAGAGCACTGGGCACAGCCAGTTGTTTCTTAGCTTCCCAAGAGGTGGAAGCAAGATGCTTTGGGGCCTCTCTCCCCCTTTGGAAACAAGGCAGCCCTTTGGGCCTTTCAGCTCTAGGCCAATGGAGCACACCCACAGCAGAAGTTCTACCTCAGCCAGATCAGGCCTGCCAAGAAACTGCTTTTCACAGGCCTTCGTAAGAGGTGTTCCCGGAAGGCTGTAAGAGTACCTGGCAGAGCGAGTTGTTTCTTAGCTTCAAAAACAGCTGGAAGCAACATGATTTGGGGCCTCTCTCCCCCTTTGGAAACAAAGCAGCCTTTGTGCCTGGCAGCTCTAGGCCAAAGTAGCACACCCAGAGCACAAGTTCTACCTCAGCCAGATAAGGCCTGTCAAGAAGCTGCGTTTCACAGGCCTTTGTATGTGACGTTCCCGGTTGGCTTTGAGAGCACTGTGCAGAGCCAGTTGTTTTAGCTTCCCAGAGAGCAGGAAGCAAGATGCTTTGGGGCCTCTCTCACACTTTGGAAATAAAGGCAGCCCTTTGGGCCTGGCAGCCCTAGGCCAATGGAGTACACCCAGAGCAGAAGTTCTACCTCAGCCAGATCAGGCCTTCCAAGAAACTGCGTCTCACAGGCCTTTCTCTGTCACGTTGCCGGTAGGCTGTGAGAGCACTGTGCAGAGCCAGTTGTTTCTTAGCTTCCCAAAGATTTGGAAGCAAGATACTTTGGGGACTCTCAGCCCCTTTGGAAACAAGGCGGCCCTTTGGGCCTGGCAGCTCTAGGCCAAAGTAGCACGCCCAGAGCAGGAGTTCTACTTCAGCCAGATCAGGCCTGCCAGGAAACTGCGTTTCACAGGCCTTGGTAAGAGATGTTCCCGGTAGGCTGTGAGAGCACTGTGGAGAGCCAGTTGCTTTAGCTTCCCACAGAGCTGGAAGCAAGATGCTTTGGGGCCTCTCTCTCCCTTTGGACACAAGGCAGCCGTTTGGGCCTGGCAGCTCTAGGCCAATGGAGCACACCCACAGCAGAAGTTCTACTTCAGGCAGATCAGTCCTGCCCAGAAACTGCGTTTCACAGCCCTTGGTAAGAGATGTTCACGGTAGGCTGTGAGAGCACTGGGCAGAACCAGTTGTTTTTTAGCTTCCCAAAGTGCTGGAGGCAAGATGCTTTGGGGCCTCTCTCACCCTTTGGAAACAAGGCAGCCCTTAGGTCCTGGTAGCTCTAGGCCTATGTAGCACAACCAGAACAGAAGTTCTACTTCAGCCAGGTCAGGCCTGCCAAGAAACTGCGTTTCACAGGCCTTTCAAAGAGATGTTCTCTTAGGCTGTAAGAGCACTGGGCAGAGCCAGCGGTTTCTTAGCTTCCCGAAGAGCTGGGAGCAAGATGCTTTGGGTCCACTCTCCGTCTTTGGAAACAAGGCAGCCCTTTGGGCCTGGCAGCTCTAGGGCAATGGAGCACACCCAGAGCAGAAGTTCTACTTCAGCCAGATCAGGCCTGCCAGGAAACTGCGTTTCACAGGCCTTGGTAAGAGATGTTCCCGGTAGGCTGTAAGAGCACTGGGCAGAGCCAGTTGTTTCTTACCTTCCTGAAAAGCTGGAAGCAAGATGCTTGGGACCCCTCTGCCCGTTTGGGAACAAGGCAGCCTTTTGGGTCGGGAAGCTCTAGGCCAATGGAGCACACGCAGAGCAGGAGTTCTACTTCAGCCTGATCAGGCCTGCAAAGAAACAGCGTTTGACAGGCCTTGGTAAGAGATGTTCGCGGTAGGTGTAAGAGCACTGGGCAGAGCCAGTTGTTTCTTAGCTTCGCAAAGACCGGGAAGCAAGATGCTTTGGGCCTCTCTGCCCCTTGGAAACAGGGCAGCACTTTGGGCCTGGCAGCTCTAGGGCAATGGAGCACACCCAGAGCCGGAGTTCTACTTCAGCCAGATGAGGCCTGCCAAGAAACTGCGTTTCACAGGCCTTTCAAAGACATGTTCCCGGTAGGCTGTAAGAGCACGGGGCAGAGCGAGTTGGTTCTTAGCTTCCCAGAGAGCTGGAAGCAAGATGCTTTGGGGCCTCTCTGCCCCTTTGGAAACAAGGCAGCACCTTGGGCCTGGCAGCTCTAGGGCAATGGAGCACACCCAGTGCAGAAGTTCTACTTCAGCCAAATCAGGCCTGCCAGGAAACGGCGTTTCACAGGCCTTGGTAAGAGATGTTCCCGGTAGGCTGTAAGAGCACTGGGCAACGCCAGATGTTTCTTAGATTCCCGAAGAGCTGGAAGCAAGAAGCTTTGGTGCCACTCTCTCACTTTGGACTCAAGGCAGCCCTTTGGGGCAGGTAGCTCTAGGCCAGTGGAGCACACCCAGAGCAGAAGTTCTACTTGGGCCAGTTCAGGCCACCAACAAACTGCGTTTCACAGGCCTTGGTAAGAGATGTTCCCGGTAGGCTGTAAGAGCACTGGGCAACGCCAGATGTTTCTTAGCTTCCCGAAGAGCTGGAAGCAAGATGCTTTGGGGCCTCTCATCCCCTTTGCAAACAAGGCGGCCCTATGGGCCAGGCAGCTCTAGGCCAATGGAGCACACCCAGAGCAGAAGTTCTACTTCGGCCAGTTCAGGCCACCAACAAACTGCGTTTCACAGGCCTTGGTAAGAGATGTTCCCGGTAGGCTGTAAGAGCACTGGGCAACGCCAGATGTTTCTTAGCTTCCCGAAGAGCTGGAAGCAAGATGCTTTGGGGCCTCTCATCCCCTTTGCAAACAAGGCCGACCTTTGGGCCAGGCAGCTCTAGGCCAATGGAGCACACCCAGAGCAGAAGTTCTACCTCAGCCAGATAAGGCCTGCCAAGAAACTGCGTTTCAAAGGCTTTGGTAAGAGATGTTCCCGGTACTCTGTTAGAGCACTGGGCAGAGCCATTTGTTTCTTAGCTTCCCAAAGAGCTGGAAGCAAGATGCTTTGGGGGCTCCCTGCCCCTTTGCCAACAAGGGCAACCTTTGGGCCTTTCAGCTCTAGGCCAATGGAGCACACCCAGAGCAGAAGTCCTACTTCAGCCAGATCAGGCCTGCCAAGGAACTGCGTTTCAGAGGCCTTTGTATGTGACGTTCCCGGTAGGCTGTGAGAGCACGGTGCAGAGCCAGTTGTTTCCTTGTTTCCCAAACAGCTGGAAGCAAGACGCTTTGGGGCCTCTCTGCCCCTTTGGAAACAAGGCAGCACGTTGGGTCTGGCAGCTCTAGGGCAATGGAGCACAACCAGAGCCGAAGTTCTACTTCTTCCAGATCAGGCCTGCCTAGACAGTGCGTTTCCCAGGCCTTGATAAGAGATGTTCTCTTAGGCTATAAGAGCACTGGGCACAGCCAGTTGTTTCTTAGCTTCCCAAGAGGTGGAAGCAAGATGCTTTGGGGCCTCTCTCCCCCTTTGGAAACAAGGCAGCCCTTTGGGCCTTTCAGCTCTAGGCCAATGGAGCACACCCACAGCAGAAGTTCTACCTCAGCCAGATCAGGCCTGCCAAGAAACTGCTTTTCACAGGCCTTCGTAAGAGGTGTTCCCGGAAGGCTGTAAGAGTACCTGGCAGAGCGAGTTGTTTCTTAGCTTCAAAAACAGCTGGAAGCAACATGATTTGGGGCCTCTCTCCCCCTTTGGAAACAAAGCAGCCTTTGTGCCTGGCAGCTCTAGGCCAAAGTAGCACACCCAGAGCACAAGTTCTACCTCAGCCAGATAAGGCCTGTCAAGAAGCTGCGTTTCACAGGCCTTTGTATGTGACGTTCCCGGTTGGCTTTGAGAGCACTGTGCAGAGCCAGTTGTTTTAGCTTCCCAGAGAGCAGGAAGCAAGATGCTTTGGGGCCTCTCTCACACTTTGGAAATAAAGGCAGCCCTTTGGGCCTGGCAGCCCTAGGCCAATGGAGTACACCCAGAGCAGAAGTTCTACCTCAGCCAGATCAGGCCTTCCAAGAAACTGCGTCTCACAGGCCTTTCTCTGTCACGTTGCCGGTAGGCTGTGAGAGCACTGTGCAGAGCCAGTTGTTTCTTAGCTTCCCAAAGATTTGGAAGCAAGATACTTTGGGGACTCTCAGCCCCTTTGGAAACAAGGCGGCCCTTTGGGCCTGGCAGCTCTAGGCCAAAGTAGCACGCCCAGAGCAGGAGTTCTACTTCAGCCAGATCAGGCCTGCCAGGAAACTGCGTTTCACAGGCCTTGGTAAGAGATGTTCCCGGTAGGCTGTGAGAGCACTGTGGAGAGCCAGTTGCTTTAGCTTCCCACAGAGCTGGAAGCAAGATGCTTTGGGGCCTCTCTCTCCCTTTGGACACAAGGCAGCCGTTTGGGCCTGGCAGCTCTAGGCCAATGGAGCACACCCACAGCAGAAGTTCTACTTCAGGCAGATCAGTCCTGCCCAGAAACTGCGTTTCACAGCCCTTGGTAAGAGATGTTCACGGTAGGCTGTGAGAGCACTGGGCAGAACCAGTTGTTTTTTAGCTTCCCAAAGTGCTGGAGGCAAGATGCTTTGGGGCCTCTCTCACCCTTTGGAAACAAGGCAGCCCTTAGGTCCTGGTAGCTCTAGGCCTATGTAGCACAACCAGAACAGAAGTTCTACTTCAGCCAGGTCAGGCCTGCCAAGAAACTGCGTTTCACAGGCCTTTCAAAGAGATGTTCTCTTAGGCTGTAAGAGCACTGGGCAGAGCCAGCGGTTTCTTAGCTTCCCGAAGAGCTGGGAGCAAGATGCTTTGGGTCCACTCTCCGTCTTTGGAAACAAGGCAGCCCTTTGGGCCTGGCAGCTCTAGGGCAATGGAGCACACCCAGAGCAGAAGTTCTACTTCAGCCAGATCAGGCCTGCCAGGAAACTGCGTTTCACAGGCCTTGGTAAGAGATGTTCCCGGTAGGCTGTAAGAGCACTGGGCAGAGCCAGTTGTTTCTTACCTTCCTGAAAAGCTGGAAGCAAGATGCTTGGGACCCCTCTGCCCGTTTGGGAACAAGGCAGCCTTTTGGGTCGGGAAGCTCTAGGCCAATGGAGCACACGCAGAGCAGGAGTTCTACTTCAGCCTGATCAGGCCTGCAAAGAAACAGCGTTTGACAGGCCTTGGTAAGAGATGTTCGCGGTAGGTGTAAGAGCACTGGGCAGAGCCAGTTGTTTCTTAGCTTCGCAAAGACCGGGAAGCAAGATGCTTTGGGCCTCTCTGCCCCTTGGAAACAGGGCAGCACTTTGGGCCTGGCAGCTCTAGGGCAATGGAGCACACCCAGAGCCGGAGTTCTACTTCAGCCAGATGAGGCCTGCCAAGAAACTGCGTTTCACAGGCCTTTCAAAGACATGTTCCCGGTAGGCTGTAAGAGCACGGGGCAGAGCGAGTTGGTTCTTAGCTTCCCAGAGAGCTGGAAGCAAGATGCTTTGGGGCCTCTCTGCCCCTTTGGAAACAAGGCAGCACCTTGGGCCTGGCAGCTCTAGGGCAATGGAGCACACCCAGAGCAGAAGTTCTACTTCAGCCAAATCAGGCCTGCCAGGAAACGGCGTTTCACAGGCCTTGGTAAGAGATGTTCCCGGTAGGCTGTAAGAGCACTGGGCAACGCCAGATGTTTCTTAGCTTCCCGAAGAGCTGGAAGCAAGATGCTTTGGTGCCACTCTCTCACTTTGGAATCAAGGCAGCCCTTTGGGGCAGGTAGCTCTAGGCCAGTGGAGCACACCCAGAGCAGAAGTTCTACTTGGGCCAGTTCAGGCCACCAACAAACTGCGTTTCACAGGCCTTGGTAAGAGATGTTCCCGGTAGGCTGTAAGAGCACTGGGCAACGCCAGATGTTTCTTAGCTTCCCGAAGAGCTGGAAGCAAGATGCTTTGGGGCCTCTCATCCCCTTTGCAAACAAGGCGGCCCTATGGGCCAGGCAGCTCTAGGCCAATGGAGCACACCCAGAGCAGAAGTTCTACTTCGGCCAGTTCAGGCCACCAACAAACTGCGTTTCACAGGCCTTGGTAAGAGATGTTCCCGGTAGGCTGTAAGAGCACTGGGCAACGCCAGATGTTTCTTAGCTTCCCGAAGAGCTGGAAGCAAGATGCTTTGGGGCCTCTCATCCCCTTTGCAAACAAGGCCGACCTTTGGGCCAGGCAGCTCTAGGCCAATGGAGCACACCCAGAGCAGAAGTTCTACCTCAGCCAGATAAGGCCTGCCAAGAAACTGCGTTTCAAAGGCTTTGGTAAGAGATGTTCCCGGTACTCTGTTAGAGCACTGGGCAGAGCCATTTGTTTCTTAGCTTCCCAAAGAGCTGGAAGCAAGATGCTTTGGGGGCTCCCTGCCCCTTTGCCAACAAGGGCGACCTTTGGGCCTTTCAGCTCTAGGCCAATGGAGCACACCCAGAGCAGAAGTCCTACTTCAGCCAGATCAGGCCTGCCAAGGAACTGCGTTTCAGAGGCCTTTGTATGTGACGTTCCCGGTAGGCTGTGAGAGCACGGTGCAGAGCCAGTTGTTTCCTTGTTTCCCAAACAGCTGGAAGCAAGACGCTTTGGGGCCTCTCTGCCCCTTTGGAAACAAGGCAGCACGTTGGGTCTGGCAGCTCTAGGGCAATGGAGCACAACCAGAGCCGAAGTTCTACTTCTTGCAGATCAGGCCTGCCTAGACAGTGCGTTTCACAGGCCTTGATAAGAGATGTTCTCTTAGGCTATAAGAGCACTGGGCACAGCCAGTTGTTTCTTAGCTTCCCAAGAGGTGGAAGCAAGATGCTTTGGGGCCTCTCTCCCCCTTTGGAAACAAGGCAGCCCTTTGGGCCTTTCAGCTCTAGGGCAATGGAGCACACCCAGAGCAGAAGTTCTACCTCAGCCAGATCAGGCCTGCCAAGAAACTGCTTTTCACAGGCCTTCGTAAGAGGTGTTCCCGGAAGGCTGTAAGAGTACCTGGCAGAGCGAGTTGTTTCTTAGCTTCAAAAACAGCTGGAAGCAACATGATTTGGGGCCTCTCTCCCCCTTTGGAAACAAAGCAGCCTTTGTGCCTGGCAGCTCTAGGCCAAAGTAGCACACCCAGAGCACAAGTTCTACCTCAGCCAGATAAGGCCTGTCAAGAAGCTGCGTTTCACAGGCCTTTGTATGTGACGTTCCCGGTTGGCTTTGAGAGCACTGTGCAGAGCCAGTTTTTTTAGCTTCCCAGAGAGCAGGAAGCAAGATGCTTTGGGGCCTCTCTCACACTTTGGAAATAAAGGCAGCCCTTTGGGCCTGGCAGCCCTAGGCCAATGGAGTACACCCAGAGCAGAAGTTCTACCTCAGCCAGATCAGGCCTTCCAAGAAACTGCGTCTCACAGGCCTTTCTCTGTCACGTTGCCGGTAGGCTGTGAGAGCACTGTGCAGAGCCAGTTGTTTCTTAGCTTCCCAAAGATTTGGAAGCAAGATACTTTGGGGACTCTCAGCCCCTTTGGAAACAAGGCGGCCCTTTGGGCCTGGCAGCTCTAGGCCAAAGTAGCACGCCCAGAGCAGGAGTTCTACTTCAGCCAGATCAGGCCTGCCAGGAAACTGCGTTTCACAGGCCTTGGTAAGAGATGTTCCCGGTAGGCTGTGAGAGCACTGTGGAGAGCCAGTTGCTTTAGCTTCCCACAGAGCTGGAAGCAAGATGCTTTGGGGCCTCTCTCTCCCTTTGGACACAAGGCAGCCGTTTGGGCCTGGCAGCTCTAGGCCAATGGAGCACACCCACAGCAGAAGTTCTACTTCAGGCAGATCAGTCCTGCCCAGAAACTGCGTTTCACAGCCCTTGGTAAGAGATGTTCACGGTAGGCTGTGAGAGCACTGGGCAGAACCAGTTGTTTTTTAGCTTCCCAAAGTGCTGGAGGCAAGATGCTTTGGGGCCTCTCTCACCCTTTGGAAACAAGGCAGCCCTTAGGTCCTGGTAGCTCTAGGCCTATGTAGCACAACCAGAACAGAAGTTCTACTTCAGCCAGTTCAGGCCTGCCAAGAAACTGCGTTTCACAGGCCTTTCAAAGAGATGTTCTCTTAGGCTGTAAGAGCACTGGGCAGAGCCAGCTGTTTCTTAGCTTCCCGAAGAGCTGGGAGCAAGATGCTTTGGGTCCACTCTCCGTCTTTGGAAACAAGGCAGCCCTTTGGGCCTGGCAGCTCTAGGGCAATGGAGCACACCCAGAGCAGAAGTTCTACTTCAGCCAGATCAGGCCTGCCAGGAAACTGCGTTTCACAGGCCTTGGTAAGAGATGTTCCCGGTAGGCTGTAAGAGCACTGGGCAGAGCCAGTTGTTTCTTACCTTCCTGAAAAGCTGGAAGCAAGATGCTTGGGACCCCTCTGCCCGTTTGGGAACAAGGCAGCCTTTTGGGTCGGGAAGCTCTAGGCCAATGGAGCACACGCAGAGCAGGAGTTCTACTTCAGCCTGATCAGGCCTGCAAAGAAACAGCGTTTGACAGGCCTTGGTAAGAGATGTTCGCGGTAGGTGTAAGAGCACTGGGCAGAGCCAGTTGTTTCTTAGCTTCGCAAAGACCGGGAAGCAAGATGCTTTGGGCCTCTCTGCCCCTTGGAAACAGGGCAGCACTTTGGGCCTGGCAGCTCTAGGGCAATGGAGCACACCCAGAGCCGGAGTTCTACTTCAGCCAGATGAGGCCTGCCAAGAAACTGCGTTTCACAGGCCTTTCAAAGACATGTTCCCGGTAGGCTGTAAGAGCACGGGGCAGAGCGAGTTGGTTCTTAGCTTCCCAGAGAGCTGGAAGCAAGATGCTTTGGGGCCTCTCTGCCCCTTTGGAAACAAGGCAGCACCTTGGGCCTGGCAGCTCTAGGGCAATGGAGCACACCCAGAGCAGAAGTTCTACTTCAGCCAAATCAGGCCTGCCAGGAAACGGCGTTTCACAGGCCTTGGTAAGAGATGTTCCCGGTAGGCTGTAAGAGCCCTGGGCAACGCCAGATGTTTCTTAGCTTCCCGAAGAGCTGGAAGCAAGATGCTTTGGTGCCACTCTCTCACTTTGGAATCAAGGCAGCCCTTTGGGGCAGGTAGCTCTAGGCCAGTGGAGCACACCCAGAGCAGAAGTTCTACTTCGGCCAGTTCAGGCCACCAACAAACTGCGTTTCACAGGCCTTGGTAAGAGATGTTCCCGGTAGGCTGTAAGAGCACTGGGCAACGCCAGATGTTTCTTAGCTTGCCGAAGAGCTGGAAGCAAGATGCTTTGGGGCCTCTCATCCCCTTTGCAAACAAGGCGGCCCTTTGGGCCAGGCAGCTCTAGGCCAATGGAGCACACCCAGAGCAGAAGTTCTACTTCAGCTACATCAGGCCACCAACAAAGTGCGTTTCACAGGCCTTGGTAAGAGATTGTCTCTTAGGCTGTAAGAGCACTGGGCAGAGCCAGTTGTTTCTTAGCTTCCCAAAGAGCTGGAAGCAAGATGCTTTGGGGGCTCCCTGCCCCTTTGCCAACAAGGCCGACCTTTGGGCCTTTCAGCTCTGGGCCAATGGAGCACACCCAGAGCAGAAGTTCTACCTCAGCCAGATAAGGCCTGCCAAGAAACTGCGTTTCAAAGGCTTTGGTAAGAGATGTTGCCGGTACTCTGTTAGAGCACTGGGCAGAGACAGTTGTTTCTTAGCTTCCCAAAGAGCTGGAAGCAAGATGCTTTGGGGCCTCTCTGCCCCTTTGCAAACAAGGCATCCCTTTGGGCCTTTCAGCTCTAGGCCAATGGAGCACACCCAGAGCAGAAGTCCTACTTCAGCCAGATCAGGCCTGCCAAGGAACTGCGTTTCAGAGGCCTTTGTATGTGACGTTCCCGGTAGGCTGTGAGAGCACGGTGCAGAGCCAGTTGTTTCCTTGTTTCCCAAACAGCTGGAAGCAAGACGCTTTGGGGCCTCTCTGCCCCTTTGGAAACAAGGCAGCACGTTGGGTCTGGCAGCTCTAGGGCAATGGAGCACAACCAGAGCCGAAGTTCTACTTCTTCCAGATCAGGCCTGCCTAGACAGTGCGTTTCACAGGCCTTGATAAGAGATGTTCTCTTAGGATATAAGAGCACTGGGCACAGCCAGTTGTTTCTTAGCTTCCCAAGAGGTGGAAGCAAGATGCTTTGGGGCCTCTCTCCCCCTTGGGAAACAAGGCAGCCCTTTGGGCCTTTCAGCTCTAGGCCAATGGAGCACACCCACAGCAGAAGTTCTACCTCAGCCAGATCAGGCCTGCCAAGAAACTGCTTTTCACAGGCCTTCGTAAGAGGTGTTCCCGGAAGGCTGTAAGAGTACCTGGCAGAGCGAGTTGTTTCTTAGCTTCAAAAACAGCTGGAAGCAACATGATTTGGGGCCTCTCTCCCCCTTTGGAAACAAAGCAGCCTTTGTGCCTGGCAGCTCTAGGCCAAAGTAGCACACCCAGAGCACAAGTTCTACCTCAGCCAGATAAGGCCTGTCAAAAAGCTGCGTTTCACAGGCCTTTGTATGTGACGTTCCCGGTTGGCTTTGAGAGCACTGTGCAGAGCCAGTTGTTTTAGCTTCCCAGAGAGCAGGAAGCAAGATGCTTTGGGGCCTCTCTCACACTTTGGAAATAAAGGCAGCCCTTTGGGCCTGGCAGCCCTAGGCCAATGGAGTACACCCAGAGCAGAAGTTCTACCTCAGCCAGATCAGGCCTTCCAAGAAACTGCGTCTCACAGGCCTTTCTCTGTCACGTTGCCGGTAGGCTGTGAGAGCACTGTGCAGAGCCAGTTGTTTCTTAGCTTCCCAAAGATTTGGAAGCAAGATACTTTGGGGACTCTCAGCCCCTTTGGAAACAAGGCGGGCCTTTGGGCCTGGCAGCTCTAGGCCAAAGTAGCACGCCCAGAGCAGGAGTTCTACTTCAGCCAGATCAGGCCTGCCAAAAAACTGCGTTTCACAGGCCTTGGTAAGAGATGTTCCCGGTAGGCTGTGAGAGCACTGTGGAGAGCCAGTTGCTTTAGCTTCCCACAGAGCTGGAAGCAAGATGCTTTGGGGCCTCTCTCTCCCTTTGGACACAAGGCAGCCGTTTGGGCCTGGCAGCTCTAGGCCAATGGAGCACACCCACAGCAGAAGTTCTACTTCAGGCAGATCAGTCCTGCCCAGAAACTGCGTTTCACAGCCCTTGGTAAGAGATGTTCACGGTAGGCTGTGAGAGCACTGGGCAGAACCAGTTGTTTTTTAGCTTCCCAAAGTGCTGGAGGCCACATGCTTTGGGGCCTCTCTCACCCTTTGGAAACAAGGCAGCCCTTAGGTCCTGGTAGCTCTAGGCCTATGTAGCACAACCAGAACAGAAGTTCTACTTCAGCCAGGTCAGGCCTGCCAAGAAACTGCGTTTCACAGGCCTTTCAAAGAGATGTTCTCTTAGGCTGTAAGAGCACTGGGCAGAGCCAGCGGTTTCTTAGCTTCCCGAAGAGCTGGGAGCAAGATGCTTTTTGTGCCCTCTCCGTCTTTGGAAACAAGGCAGCCCTTTGGGCCTGGCAGCTCTAGGGCAATGGAGCACACCCAGAGCAGGAGTTCTACTTCAGCCAGATCAGGCCTGCCAGGAAACTGCGTTTCACAGGCCTTGGTAAGAGATGTTCCCGGTAGGCTGTGAGAGCACTGTGGAGAGCCAGTTGCTTTAGCTTCCCACAGAGCTGGAAGCAAGATGCTTTGGGGCCTCTCTCTCCCTTTGGACACAAGGCAGCCGTTTGGGCCTGGCAGCTCTAGGCCAATGGAGCACACCCACAGCAGAAGTTCTACGTCAGGCAGATCAGTCCTGCCCAGAAACTGCGTTTCACAGCCCTTGGTAAGAGATGTTCACGGTAGGCTGTGAGAGCACTGGGCAGAGCCAGTTGTTTTTTAGCTTCCCAAAGTGCTGGAGGCAAGATGCTTTGGGGCCTCTCTCACCCTTTGGAAACAAGGCAGCCCTTAGGTCCTGGTAGCTCTAGGCCTATGTAGCACAACCAGAACAGAAGTTCTACTTCAGCCAGGTCAGGCCTGCCAAGAAACTGCGTTTCACAGGCCTTTCAAAGAGATGTTCTCTTAGGCTGTAAGAGCACTGGGCAGAGCCAGCTGTTTCTTAGCTTCCCGAAGAGCTGGGAGCAAGATGCTTTGGGTCCACTCTCCGTCTTTGGAAACAAGGCAGCCCTTTGGGCCTGGCAGCTCTAGGGCAATGGAGCACACCCAGAGCAGAAGTTCTACTTCAGCCAGATCAGGCCTGCCAGGAAACTGCGTTTCACAGGCCTTGGTAAGAGATGTTCCCGGTAGGCTGTAAGAGCACTGGGCAGAGCCAGTTGTTTCTTACCTTCCTGAAAAGCTGGAAGCAAGATGCTTGGGACCCCTCTGCCCGTTTGGGAACAAGGCAGCCTTTTGGGTCGGGAAGCTCTAGGCCAATGGAGCACACGCAGAGCAGGAGTTCTACTTCAGCCTGATCAGGCCTGCAAAGAAACAGCGTTTGACAGGCCTTGGTAAGAGATGTTCGCGGTAGGTGTAAGAGCACTGGGCAGAGCCAGTTGTTTCTTAGCTTCGCAAAGACCGGGAAGCAAGATGCTTTGGGCCTCTCTGCCCCTTGGAAACAGGGCAGCACTTTGGGCCTGGCAGCTCTAGGGCAATGGAGCACACCCAGGGCCGGAGTTCTACTTCAGCCAGATGAGGCCTGCCAAGAAACTGCGTTTCACAGGCCTTTCAAAGACATGTTCCCGGTAGGCTGTAAGAGCACGGGCCAGAGCGAGTTGGTTCTTAGCTTCCCAGAGAGCTGGAAGCAAGATGCTTTGGGGCCTCTCTGCCCCTTTGGAAACAAGGCAGCACCTTGGGCCTGGCAGCTCTAGGGCAATGGAGCACACCCAGAGCAGAAGTTCTACTTCAGCCAAATCAGGCCTGCCAGGAAACGGCGTTTCACAGGCCTTGGTAAGAGATGTTCCCGGTAGGCTGTAAGAGCCCTGGGCAACGCCAGATGTTTCTTAGCTTCCCGAAGAGCTGGAAGCAAGATGCTTTGGTGCCACTCTCTCACTTTGGAATCAAGGCAGCCCTTGGGGCAGGTAGCTCTAGGCCAGTGGAGCACACCCAGAGCAGAAGTTCTACTTCGGCCAGTTCAGGCCACCAACAAACTGCGTTTCACAGGCCTTGGTAAGAGATGTTCCCGGTAGGCTGTAAGAGCACTGGGCAACGCCAGATGTTTCTTAGCTTCCCGAAGAGCTGGAAGCAAGATGCTTTGGGGCCTCTCATCCCCTTTGCAAACAAGGCGGCCCTTTGGGCCAGGCAGCTCTAGGCCAATGGAGCACACCCAGAGCAGAAGTTCTACTTCAGCTACATCAGGCCACCAACAAAGTGCGTTTCACAGGCCTTGGTAAGAGATTGTCTCTTAGGCTGTAAGAGCACTGGGCAGAGCCAGTTGTTTCTTAGCTTCCCAAAGAGCTGGAAGCAAGATGCTTTGGGGGCTCCCTGCCCCTTTGCCAACAAGGCCGACCTTTGGGCCTTTCAGCTCTGGGCCAATGGAGCACACCCAGAGCAGAAGTTCTACCTCAGCCAGATAAGGCCTGCCAAGAAACTGCGTTTCAAAGGCTTTGGTAAGAGATGTTGCCGGTACTCTGTTAGAGCACTGGGCAGAGACAGTTGTTTCTTAGCTTCCCAAAGAGCTGGAAGCAAGATGCTTTGGGGCCTCTCTGCCCCTTTGCAAACAAGGCATCCCTTTGGGCCTTTCAGCTCTAGGCCAATGGAGCACACCCAGAGCAGAAGTTCTACTTCAGCTAGATCAGGCCACCAACAAAGTGCGTTTCACAGGCCTTGGTAAGAGATTTTCTCTTAGGCTGTAAGAGCACTGGGCAGAGCCAGTTGTTTCTTAGCTTCCCAAAGAGCTGGAAGCAAGATGCTTTGGGGCCTCTCTGCCCCTTTGCAAACAAGGCATCCCTTTGGGCCTTTCAGCTCTAGGCCAATGGAGCACACCCTGAGCAGAAGTCCTACTTCAGCCAGATCAGGCCTGCCAAGGAACTGCGTTTCAGAGGCCTTTGTATGTGACGTTCCCGATAGGCTGTGAGAGCACGGTGCAGAGCCAGTTGTTTCCTTGTTTCCCAAACAGCTGGAAGCAAGACGCTTTGGGGCCTCTCTGCCCCTTTGGAAACAAGGCAGCACGTTGGGTCTGGCAGCTCTAGGGCAATGGAGCACAACCAGAGCAGAAGTTCTACTTCTTCCAGATCAGGCCTGCCTAGAAAGTGCGTTTCACAGGCCTTGATAAGAGATGTTCTCTTAGGCTATAAGAGCACTGGGCACAGCGAGTTGTTTCTTAGCTTCCCAAGAGGTGGAAGCAAGATGCTTTGGGGCCTCTCTCCCCCTTTGGAAACAAGGCAGCCCTTTGGGCCTTTCAGCTCTAGGGCAATGGAGCACACCCAGAGCAGAAGTTCTACCTCAGCCAGATCAGGCCTGCCAAGAAACTGCTTTTCACAGGCCTTCGTAAGAGGTGTTCCCGGAAGGCTGTAAGAGTACCTGGCAGAGCGAGTTGTTTCTTAGCTTCAAAAACAGCTGGAAGCAACATGATTTGGGGCCTCTCTCCCCCTTTGGAAACAAAGCAGCCTTTGTGCCTGGCAGCTCTAGGCCAAAGTAGCACACCCAGAGCACAAGTTCTACCTCAGCCAGATAAGGCCTGTCAAGAAGCTGTGTTTCACAGGCCTTTGTATGTGACGTTCCCGGTTGGCTTTGAGAGCACTGTGCAGAGCCAGTTGTTTTAGCTTCCCAGAGAGCAGGAAGCAAGATGCTTTGGGGCCTCTCTCACACTTTGGAAATAAAGGCAGCCCTTTGGGCCTGGCAGCCCTAGGCCAATGGAGTACACCCAGAGCAGAAGTTCTACCTCAGCCAGATCAGGCCTTCCAAGAAACTGCGTCTCACAGGCCTTTCTCTGTCACGTTGCCGGTAGGCTGTGAGAGCACTGTGCAGAGCCAGTTGTTTCTTAGCTTTCCAAAGATTTGGAAGCAAGATGCTTTGGGGACTCTCAGTCCCTTTGGAAACAAGGCGGCCCTTTGGGCCTGGCAGCTCTAGGCCAAAGTAGCACGCCCAGAGCAGGAGTTCTACTTCAGCCAGATCAGGCCTGCCAAGAAACTGCGTTTCACAGGCCTTGGTAAGAGATGTTCCCGGTAGGCTGTGAGAGCACTGTGGAGAGCCAGTTGCTTTAGCTTCCCACAGAGCTGGAAGCAAGATGCTTTGGGGCCTCTCTCTCCCTTTGGCCACAAGGCAGCCGTTTGGGCCTGGCAGCTCTAGGCCAATGGAGCACACCCACAGCAGAAGTTCTACTTCAGGCAGATCAGTCCTGCCCAGAAACTGCGTTTCACAGCCCTTGGTAAGAGATGTTCACGGTAGGCTGTGAGAGCACTGGGCAGAACCAGTTGTTTTTTAGCTTCCCAAAGTGCTGGAGGCAAGATGCTTTGGGGCCTCTCTCACCCTTTGGAAACAAGGCAGCCCTTAGGTCCTGGTAGCTCTAGGCCTATGTAGCACAACCAGAACAGAAGTTCTACTTCAGCCAGGTCAGGCCTGCCAAGAAACTGCGTTTCACAGGCCTTTCAAAGAGATGTTCTCTTAGGCTGTAAGAGCACTGGGCAGAGCCAGCTGTTTCTTAGCTTCCCGAAGAGCTGGGAGCAAGATGCTTTGGGTCCACTCTCCGTCTTTGGAAACAAGGCAGCCCTTTGGGCCTGGCAGCTCTAGGGCAATGGAGCACACCCAGAGCAGAAGTTCTACTTCAGCCAGATCAGGCCTGCCAGGAAACTGCGTTTCACAGGCCTTGGTAAGAGATGTTCCCGGTAGGCTGTAAGAGCACTGGGCAGAGCCAGTTGTTTCTTACCTTCCTGAAAAGCTGGAAGCAAGATGCTTGGGACCCCTCTGCCTGTTTGGGAACAAGGCAGCCTTTTGGGTCGGGAAGCTCTAGGCCAATGGAGCACACGCAGAGCAGGAGTTCTACTTCAGCCTGATCAGGCCTGCAAAGAAACAGCGTTTGACAGGCCTTGGTAAGAGATGTTCCCGGTAGGTGTAAGAGCACTGTGCAGAGCCAGTTGTTTCTTAGCTTCACAAAGACCGGGAAGCAAGATGCTTTGGGCCTCTCTGCCCCTTGGAAACAGGGCAGCACTTTGGGCCTGGCAGCTCTAGGGCAATGGAGCACACCCAGAGCCGGAGTTCTACTTCAGCCAGATGAGGCCTGCCAAGAAACTGCGTTTCACAGGCCTTTCAAAGACATGTTCCCGGTAGGCTGTAAGAGCACGGGGCAGAGCGAGTTGGTTCTTAGCTTTCCAGAGAGCTGGAAGCAAGATGCTTTGGGGCCTCTCTGCCCCTTTGGAAACAAGGCAGCACCTTGGGCCTGGCAGCTCTCGGGCGATGGAGCACACCCAGAGCAGAAGTTCTACTTCAGCCAAATCAGGCCTGCCAGGAAACGGCGTTTCACAGGCCTTGGTAAGAGATGTTCCCGGTAGGCTGTAAGAGCACTGGGCAACGCCAGATGTTTCTTAGCTTCCCGAAGAGCTGGAAGCAAGATGCTTTGGTGCCACTCTCTCACTTTGGAATCAAGGCAGCCCTTTGGGGCAGGTAGCTCTAGGCCAGTGGAGCACACCCAGAGCAGAAGTTCTACTTCGGCCACTTCAGGCCACCAACAAACTGCGTTTCACTGGCCTTGGTAAGAGATGTTCCCGGTAGGCTGTAAGATCACTGGGCAACGCCAGATGTTTCTTAGCTTGCCGAAGAGCTGGAAGCAAGATGCTTTGGGGCCTCTCATCCCCTTTGCAAACAAGGCGGCCCTTTGGGCCAGGCAGCTCTAGGCCAATGGAGCACACCCAGAGCAGAAGTTCTACTTCAGCTACATCAGGCCACCAACAAAGTGCGTTTCACAGGCCTTGGTAAGAGATTGTCTCTTAGGCTGTAAGAGCACTGGGCAGAGCCAGTTGTTTCTTAGCTTCCCAAAGAGCTGGAAGCAAGATGCTTTGGGGGCTCCCTGCCCCTTTGCCAACAAGGCCGACCTTTGGGCCTTTCAGCTCTGGGCCAATGGAGCACACCCAGAGCAGAAGTTCTACCTCAGCCAGATAAGGCCTGCCAAGAAACTGCGTTTCAAAGGCTTTGGTAAGAGATGTTGCCGGTACTCTGTTAGAGCACTGGGCAGAGACAGTTGTTTCTTAGCTTCCCAAAGAGCTGGAAGCAAGATGCTTTGGGGCCTCTCTGCCCCTTTGCAAACAAGGCATCCCTTTGGGCCTTTCAGCTCTAGGCCAATGGAGCACACCCAGAGCAGAAGTCCTACTTCAGCCAGATCAGGCCTGCCAAGGAACTGCGTTTCAGAGGCCTTTGTATGTGACGTTCCCGGTAGGCTGTGAGAGCACGGTGCAGAGCCAGTTGTTTCCTTGTTTCCCAAACAGCTGGAAGCAAGACGCTTTGGGGCCTCTCTGCCCCTTTGGAAACAAGGCAGCACGTTGGGTCTGGCAGCTCTAGGGCAATGGAGCACAACCAGAGCCGAAGTTCTACTTCTTCCAGATCAGGCCTGCCTAGACAGTGCGTTTCACAGGCCTTGATAAGAGATGTTCTCTTAAGCTATAAGAGCACTGGGCACAGCCAGTTGTTTCTTAGCTTCCCAAGAGGTGGAAGCAAGATGCTTTGGGGCCTCTCTCCCCCTTTGGAAACAAGGCAGCCCTTTGGGCCTTTCAGCTCTAGGCCAATGGAGCACACCCACAGCAGAAGTTCTACCTCAGCCAGATCAGGCCTGCCAAGAAACTGCTTTTCACAGGCCTTCGTAAGAGGTGTTCCCGGAAGGCTGTAAGAGTACCTGGCAGAGCGAGTTGTTTCTTAGCTTCAAAAACAGCTGGAAGCAACATGATTTGGGGCCTCTCTCCCCCTTTGGAAACAAAGCAGCCTTTGTGCCTGGCAGCTCTAGGCCAAAGTAGCACACCCAGAGCACAAGTTCTACCTCAGCCAGATAAGGCCTGTCAAGAAGCTGCGTTTCACAGGCCTTTGTATGTGACGTTCCCGGTTGGCTTTGAGAGCACTGTGCAGAGCCAGTTGTTTTAGCTTCCCAGAGAGCAGGAAGCAAGATGCTTTGGGGCCTCTCTCACACTTTGGAAATAAAGGCAGCCCTTTGGGCCTGGCAGCCCTAGGCCAATGGAGTACACCCAGAGCAGAAGTTCTACCTCAGCCAGATCAGGCCTTCCAAGAAACTGCGTCTCACAGGCCTTTCTCTGTCACGTTGCCGGTAGGCTGTGAGAGCACTGTGCAGAGCCAGTTGTTTCTTAGCTTCCCAAAGATTTGGAAGCAAGATGCTTTGGGGACTCTCAGCCCCTTTGGAAACAAGGCGGCCCTTTGGGCCTGGCAGCTCTAGGCCAAAGTAGCACGCCCAGAGCAGGAGTTCTACTTCAGCCAGATCAGGCCTGCCAAGAAACTGCGTTTCACAGGCCTTGGTAAGAGATGTTCCCGGTAGGCTGTGAGAGCACTGTGGAGAGCCAGTTGCTTTAGCTTCCCACAGAGCTGGAAGCAAGATGCTTTGGGGCCTCTCTCTCCCTTTGGACACAAGGCAGCCGTTTGGGCCTGGCAGCTCTAGGCCAATGGAGCACACCCACAGCAGAAGTTCTACTTCAGGCAGATCAGTCCTGCCCAGAAACTGCGTTTCACAGCCCTTGGTAAGAGATGTTCACGGTAGGCTGTGAGAGCACTGGGCAGAACCAGTTGTTTTTTAGCTTCCCAAAGTGCTGGAGGCCACATGCTTTGGGGCCTCTCTCACCCTTTGGAAACAAGGCAGCCCTTAGGTCCTGGTAGCTCTAGGCCTATGTAGCACAACCAGAACAGAAGTTCTACTTCAGCCAGGTCAGGCCTGCCAAGAAACTGCGTTTCACAGGCCTTTCAAAGAGATGTTCTCTTAGGCTGTAAGAGCACTGGGCAGAGCCAGCTGTTTCTTAGCTTCCCGAAGAGCTGGGAGCAAGATGCTTTGGGTCCACTCTCCGTCTTTGGAAACAAGGCAGCCCTTTGGGCCTGGCAGCTCTAGGGCAATGGAGCACACCCAGAGCAGAAGTTCTACTTCAGCCAGATCAGGCCTGCCAGGAAACTGCGTTTCACAGGCCTTGGTAAGAGATGTTCCCGGTAGGCTGTAAGAGCACTGGGCAGAGCCAGTTGTTTCTTACCTTCCTGAAAAGCTGGAAGCAAGATGCTTGGGACCCCTCTGCCCGTTTGGGAACAAGGCAGCCTTTTGGGTCGGGAAGCTCTAGGCCAATGGAGCACACGCAGAGCAGGAGTTCTACTTCAGCCTGATCAGGCCTGCAAAGAAACAGCGTTTGACAGGCCTTGGTAAGAGATGTTCCCGGTAGGTGTAAGAGCACTGGGCAGAGCCAGTTGTTTCTTAGCTTCACAAAGACCGGGAAGCAAGATGCTTTGGGCCTCTCTGCCCCTTGGAAACAGGGCAGCACTTTGGGCCTGGCAGCTCTAGGGCAATGGAGCACACCCAGAGCCGGAGTTCTACTTCAGCCAGATGAGGCCTGCCAAGAAACTGCGTTTCACAGGCCTTTCAAAGACATGTTCCCGGTAGGCTGTAAGAGCACGGGGCAGAGCGAGTTGGTTCTTAGCTTCCCAGAGAGCTGGAAGCAAGATGCTTTGGGGCCTCTCTGCCCCTTTGGAAACAAGGCAGCACCTTGGGCCTGGCAGCTCTAGGGCAATGGAGCACACCCAGAGCAGAAGTTCTACTTCAGCCAAATCAGGCCTGCCAGGAAACGGCGTTTCACAGGCCTTGGTAAGAGATGTTCCCGGTAGGCTGTAAGAGCACTGGGCAACGCCAGATGTTTCTTAGCTTCCCGAAGAGCTGGAAGCAAGATGCTTTGGTGCCACTCTCTCACTTTGGAATCAAGGCAGCCCTTTGGGGCAGGTAGCTCTAGGCCAGTGGAGCACACCCAGAGCAGAAGTTCTACTTCGGCCACTTCAGGCCACCAACAAACTGCGTTTCACTGGCCTTGGTAAGAGATGTTCCCGGTAGGCTGTAAGAGCACTGGGCAACGCCAGATGTTTCTTAGCTTCCCGAAGAGCTGGAAGCAAGATGCTTTGGGGCCTCTCATCCCCTTTGCAAACAAGGCGGCCCTTTGGGCCAGGCAGCTCTAGGCCAATGGAGCACACCCAGAGCAGAAGTTCTACTTCAGCTACATCAGGCCACCAACAAAGTGCGTTTCACAGGCCTTGGTAAGAGATTGTCTCTTAGGCTGTAAGAGCACTGGGCAGAGCCAGTTGTTTCTTAGCTTCCCAAAGAGCTGGAAGCAAGATGCTTTGGGGGCTCCCTGCCCCTTTGCCAACAAGGCCGACCTTTGGGCCTTTCAGCTCTGGGCCAATGGAGCACACCCAGAGCAGAAGTTCTACCTCAGCCAGATAAGGCCTGCCAAGAAACTGCGTTTCAAAGGCTTTGGTAAGAGATGTTGCCGGTACTCTGTTAGAGCACTGGGCAGAGACAGTTGTTTCTTAGCTTCCCAAAGAGCTGGAAGCAAGATGCTTTGGGGCCTCTCTGCCCCTTTGCAAACAAGGCATCCCTTTGGGCCTTTCAGCTCTAGGCCAATGGAGCACACCCAGAGCAGAAGTCCTACTTCAGCCAGATCAGGCCTGCCAAGGAACTGCGTTTCAGAGGCCTTTGTATGTGACGTTCCCGGTAGGCTGTGAGAGCACGGTGCAGAGCCAGTTGTTTCCTTGTTTCCCAAACAGCTGGAAGCAAGACGCTTTGGGGCCTCTCTGCCCCTTTGGAAACAAGGCAGCACGTTGGGTCTGGCAGCTCTAGGGCAATGGAGCACAACCAGAGCCGAAGTTCTACTTCTTCCAGATCAGGCCTGCCTAGACAGTGCGTTTCCCAGGCCTTGATAAGAGATGTTCTCTTAGGCTATAAGAGCACTGGGCACAGCCAGTTGTTTCTTAGCTTCCCAAGAGGTGGAAGCAAGATGCTTTGGGGCCTCTCTCCCCCTTTGGAAACAAGGCAGCCCTTTGGGCCTTTCAGCTCTAGGCCAATGGAGCACACCCAGAGCAGAAGTTCTACCTCAGCCAGATCAGGCCTGCCAAGAAACTGCTTTTCACAGGCCTTCGTAAGAGGTGTTCCCGGAAGGCTGTAAGAGTACCTGGCAGAGCGAGTTGTTTCTTAGCTTCAAAAACAGCTGGAAGCAACATGATTTGGGGCCTCTCTCCCCCTTTGGAAACAAAGCAGCCTTTGTGCCTGGCAGCTCTAGGCCAAAGTAGCACACCCAGAGCACAAGTTCTACCTCAGCCAGATAAGGCCTGTCAAGAAGCTGCGTTTCACAGGCCTTTGTATGTGACGTTCCCGGTTGGCTTTGAGAGCACTGTGCAGAGCCAGTTGTTTTAGCTTCCCAGAGAGCAGGAAGCAAGATGCTTTGGGGCCTCTCTCACACTTTGGAAATAAAGGCAGCCCTTTGGGCCTGGCAGCCCTAGGCCAATGGAGTACACCCAGAGCAGAAGTTCTACCTCAGCCAGATCAGGCCTTCCAAGAAACTGCGTCTCACAGGCCTTTCTCTGTCACATTGCCGGTAGGCTGTGAGAGCACTGTGCAGAGCCAGTTGTTTCTTAGCTTCCCAAAGATTTGGAAGCAAGATGCTTTGGGGACTCTCAGCCCCTTTGGAAACAAGGCGGCCCTTTGGGCCTGGCAGCTCTAGGCCAAAGTAGCACGCCCAGAGCAGGAGTTCTACTTCAGCCAGATCAGGCCTGCCAAGAAACTGCGTTTCACAGGCCTTGGTAAGAGATGTTCCCGGTAGGCTGTGAGAGCACTGTGGAGAGCCAGTTGCTTTAGCTTCCCACAGAGCTGGAAGCAAGATGCCTTGGGGCCTCTCTCTCCCTTTGGACACAAGGCAGCCGTTTGGGCCTGGCAGCTCTAGGCCAATGGAGCACACCCACAGCAGAAGTTCTACTTCAGGCAGATCAGTCCTGCCCAGAAACTGCGTTTCACAGCCCTTGGTAAGAGATGTTCACGGTGGGCTGTGAGAGCACTGGGCAGAACCAGTTGTTTTTTAGCTTCCCAAAGTGCTGGAGGCAAGATGCTTTGGGGCCTCTCTCACCCTTTGGAAACAAGGCAGCCCTTAGGTCCTGGTAGCTCTAGGCCTATGTAGCACAACCAGAACAGAAGTTCTACTTCAGCCAGGTCAGGCCTGCCAAGAAACTGCGTTTCACAGGCCTTTCAAAGAGATGTTCTCTTAGGCTGTAAGAGCACTGGGCAGAGCCAGCGGTTTCTTAGCTTCCCGAAGAGCTGGGAGCAAGATGCTTTGGGTCCACTCTCCGTCTTTGGAAACAAGGCAGCCCTTTGGGCCTGGCAGCTCTAGGGCAATGGAGCACACCCAGAGCAGAAGTTCTACTTCAGCCAGATCAGGCCTGCCAGGAAACTGCGTTTCACAGGCCTTGGTAAGAGATGTTCCCGGTAGGCTGTAAGAGCACTGGGCAGAGCCAGTTGTTTCTTACCTTCCTGAAAAGCTGGAAGCAAGATGCTTGGGACCCCTCTGCCCGTTTGGGAACAAGGCAGCCTTTTGGGTCGGGAAGCTCTAGGCCAATGGAGCACACGCAGAGCAGGAGTTCTACTTCAGCCTGATCAGGCCTGCAAAGAAACAGCGTTTGACAGGCCTTGGTAAGAGATGTTCCCGGTAGGTGTAAGAGCACTGGGCAGAGCCAGTTGTTTCTTAGCTTCGCAAAGACCGGGAAGCAAGATGCTTTGGGCCTCTCTGCCCCTTGGAAACAGGGCAGCACTTTGGGCCTGGCAGCTCTAGGGCAATGGAGCACACCCAGAGCCGGAGTTCTACTTCAGCCAGATGAGGCCTGCCAAGAAACTGCGTTTCACAGGCCTTTCAAAGACATGTTCCCGGTAGGCTGTAAGAGCACGGGGCAGAGCGAGTTGGTTCTTAGCTTTCCAGAGAGCTGGAAGCAAGATGCTTTGGGGCCTCTCTGCCCCTTTGGAAACAAGGCAGCACCTTGGGCCTGGCAGCTCTAGGGCAATGGAGCACACCCAGAGCAGAAGTTCTACTTCAGCCAAATCAGGCCTGCCAGGAAACGGCGTTTCACAGGCCTTGGTAAGAGATGTTCCCGGTAGGCTGTAAGAGCACTGGGCAACGCCAGATGTTTCTTAGCTTCCCGAAGAGCTGGAAGCAAGATGCTTTGGTGCCACTCTCTCACTTTGGAATCAAGGCAGCCCTTTGGGGCAGGTAGCTCTAGGCCAGTGGAGCACACCCAGAGCAGAAGTTCTACTTCGGCCACTTCAGGCCACCAACAAACTGCGTTTCACTGGCCTTGGTAAGAGATGTTCCCGGTAGGCTGTAAGAGCACTGGGCAACGCCAGATGTTTCTTAGCTTGCCGAAGAGCTGGAAGCAAGATGCTTTGGGGCCTCTCATCCCCTTTGCAAACAAGGCGGCCCTTTGGGCCAGGCAGCTCTAGGCCAATGGAGCACACCCAGAGCAGAAGTTCTACTTCAGCTACATCAGGCCACCAACAAAGTGCGTTTCACAGGCCTTGGTAAGAGATTGTCTCTTAGGCTGTAAGAGCACTGGGCAGAGCCAGTTGTTTCTTAGCTTCCCAAAGAGCTGGAAGCAAGATGCTTTGGGGGCTCCCTGCCCCTTTGCCAACAAGGCCGACCTTTGGGCCTTTCAGCTCTGGGCCAATGGAGCACACCCAGAGCAGAAGTTCTACCTCAGCCAGATAAGGCCTGCCAAGAAACTGCGTTTCAAAGGCTTTGGTAAGAGATGTTGCCGGTACTCTGTTAGAGCACTGGGCAGAGACAGTTGTTTCTTAGCTTCCCAAAGAGCTGGAAGCAAGATGCTTTGGGGCCTCTCTGCCCCTTTGCAAACAAGGCATCCCTTTGGGCCTTTCAGCTCTAGGCCAATGGAGCACACCCAGAGCAGAAGTCCTACTTCAGCCAGATCAGGCCTGCCAAGGAACTGCGTTTCAGAGGCCTTTGTATGTGACGTTCCCGGTAGGCTGTGAGAGCACGGTGCAGAGCCAGTTGTTTCCTTGTTTCCCAAACAGCTGGAAGCAAGACGCTTTGGGGCCTCTCTGCCCCTTTGGAAACAAGGCAGCACGTTGGGTCTGGCAGCTCTAGGGCAATGGAGCACAACCAGAGCCGAAGTTCTACTTCTTCCAGATCAGGCCTGCCTAGACAGTGCGTTTCCCAGGCCTTGATAAGAGATGTTCTCTTAGGCTATAAGAGCACTGGGCACAGCCAGTTGTTTCTTAGCTTCCCAAGAGGTGGAAGCAAGATGCTTTGGGGCCTCTCTCCCCCTTTGGAAACAAGGCAGCCCTTTGGGCCTTTCAGCTCTAGGCCAATGGAGCACACCCAGAGCAGAAGTTCTACCTCAGCCAGATCAGGCCTGCCAAGAAACTGCTTTTCACAGGCCTTCGTAAGAGGTGTTCCCGGAAGGCTGTAAGAGTACCTGGCAGAGCGAGTTGTTTCTTAGCTTCAAAAACAGCTGGAAGCAACATGATTTGGGGCCTCTCTCCCCCTTTGGAAACAAAGCAGCCTTTGTGCCTGGCAGCTCTAGGCCAAAGTAGCACACCCAGAGCACAAGTTCTACCTCAGCCAGATAAGGCCTGTCAAGAAGCTGCGTTTCACAGGCCTTTGTATGTGACGTTCCCGGTTGGCTTTGAGAGCACTGTGCAGAGCCAGTTGTTTTAGCTTCCCAGAGAGCAGGAAGCAAGATGCTTTGGGGCCTCTCTCACACTTTGGAAATAAAGGCAGCCCTTTGGGCCTGGCAGCCCTAGGCCAATGGAGTACACCCAGAGCAGAAGTTCTACCTCAGCCAGATCAGGCCTTCCAAGAAACTGCGTCTCACAGGCCTTTCTCTGTCACATTGCCGGTAGGCTGTGAGAGCACTGTGCAGAGCCAGTTGTTTCTTAGCTTCCCAAAGATTTGGAAGCAAGATGCTTTGGGGACTCTCAGCCCCTTTGGAAACAAGGCGGCCCTTTGGGCCTGGCAGCTCTAGGCCAAAGTAGCACGCCCAGAGCAGGAGTTCTACTTCAGCCAGATCAGGCCTGCCAAGAAACTGCGTTTCACAGGCCTTGGTAAGAGATGTTCCCGGTAGGCTGTGAGAGCACTGTGGAGAGCCAGTTGCTTTAGCTTCCCACAGAGCTGGAAGCAAGATGCCTTGGGGCCTCTCTCTCCCTTTGGACACAAGGCAGCCGTTTGGGCCTGGCAGCTCTAGGCCAATGGAGCACACCCACAGCAGAAGTTCTACTTCAGGCAGATCAGTCCTGCCCAGAAACTGCGTTTCACAGCCCTTGGTAAGAGATGTTCACGGTGGGCTGTGAGAGCACTGGGCAGAACCAGTTGTTTTTTAGCTTCCCAAAGTGCTGGAGGCAAGATGCTTTGGGGCCTCTCTCACCCTTTGGAAACAAGGCAGCCCTTAGGTCCTGGTAGCTCTAGGCCTATGTAGCACAACCAGAACAGAAGTTCTACTTCAGCCAGGTCAGGCCTGCCAAGAAACTGCGTTTCACAGGCCTTTCAAAGAGATGTTCTCTTAGGCTGTAAGAGCACTGGGCAGAGCCAGCGGTTTCTTAGCTTCCCGAAGAGCTGGGAGCAAGATGCTTTTTGTGCACTCTCCGTCTTTGGAAACAAGGCAGCCCTTTGGGCCTGGCACCTCTAGGGCAATGGAGCACACCCAGAGCAGGAGTTCTACTTCAGCCAGATCAGGCCTGCCAGGAAACTGCGTTTCACAGGCCTTGGTAAGAGATGTTCCCGGTAGGCTGTGAGAGCACTGTGGAGAGCCAGTTGCTTTAGCTTCCCACAGAGCTGGAAGCAAGATGCTTTGGGGCCTCTCTCTCCCTTTGGACACAAGGCAGCCGTTTGGGCCTGGCAGCTCTAGGCCAATGGAGCACACCCACAGCAGAAGTTCTACTTCAGGCAGATCAGTCCTGCCCAGAAACTGCGTTTCACAGCCTTTGGTAAGAGATGTTCACGGTAGGCTGTGAGAGCACTGGGCAGCACCAGTTGTTTTTTAGCTTCCCAAAGTGCTGGAGGCAACATGCTTTGGGGCCTCTCTCACCCTTTGGAAACAAGGCAGCCCTTAGGTCCTGGTAGCTCTAGGCCTATGTAGCACAACCAGAACAGAAGTTCTACTTCAGCCAGGTCAGGCCTGCCAAGAAACTGCGTTTCACAGGCCTTTCAAAGAGATGTTCTCTTAGGCTGTAAGAGCACTGGGCAGAGCCAGCTGTTTCTTAGCTTCCCGAAGAGCTGGGAGCAAGATGCTTTGGGTCCACTCTCCGTCTTTGGAAACAAGGCAGCCCTTTGGGCCTGGCAGCTCTAGGGCAATGGAGCACACCCAGAGCAGAAGTTCTACTTCAGCCAGATCAGGCCTGCCAGGAAACTGCGTTTCACAGGCCTTGGTAAGAGATGTTCCCGGTAGGCTGTAAGAGCACTGGGCAGAGCCAGTTGTTTCTTACCTTCCTGAAAAGCTGGAAGCAAGATGCTTGGGACCCCTCTGCCCGTTTGGGAACAAGGCAGCCTTTTCGGTCGGGAAGCTCTAGGCCAATGGAGCACACGCAGAGCAGGAGTTCTACTTCAGCCTGATCAGGCCTGCCAGGAAACGGCGTTTCACAGGCCTTGGTAAGAGATGTTCCCAGTAGGCTGTAAGAGCACTGGGCAACGCCAGATGTTTCTTAGCTTCCCGAAGAGCTGGAAGCAAGATGCTTTGGTGCCACTCTCTCACTTTGGAATCAAGGCAGCCCTTTGGGGCAGGTAGCTCTAGGCCAGTGGAGCACACCCAGAGCAGAAGTTCTACTTCGGCCAGTTCAGGCCACCAACAAACTGCGTTTCACAGGCCTTGGTAAGAGATGTTCCCGGTAGGCTGTAAGAGCACTGGGCAACGCCAGATGTTTCTTAGCTTCCCGAAGAGCTGGAAGCAAGATGCTTTGGTGCCACTCTCTCACTTTGGAATCAAGGCAGCCCTTTGGGGCAGGTAGCTCTAGGCCAGTGGAGCACACCCAGAGCAGAAGTTCTACTTCGGCCAGTTCAGGCCACCAACAAACTGCGTTTCACAGGCCTTGGTAAGAGATGTTCCCGGTAGGCTGTAAGAGCACTGGGCAACGCCAGATGTTTCTTAGCTTCCCGAAGAGCTGGAAGCAAGATGCTTTGGGGCCTCTCATCCCCTTTGCAAACAAGGCGGCCCTTTGGGCCAGGCAGCTCTAGGCCAATGGAGCACACCCAGAGCAGAAGTTCTACTTCAGCTACATCAGGCCACCAACAAAGTGCGTTTCACAGGCCTTGGTAAGAGATTGTCTCTTAGGCTGTAAGAGCACTGGGCAGAGCCAGTTGTTTCTTAGCTTCCCAAAGAGCTGGAAGCAAGATGCTTTGGGGGCTCCCTGCCCCTTTGCCTACAAGGCCGACCTTTGGGCCTTTCAGCTCTGTGCCAATGGAGCACACCCAGAGCAGAAGTTCTACCTCAGCCAGATAAGGCCTGCCAAGAAACTGCGTTTCAAAGGCTTTGGTAAGAGATGTTGCCGGTACTCTGTTAGAGCACTGGGCAGAGACAGTTGTTTCTTAGCTTCCCAAAGAGCTGGAAGCAAGATGCTTTGGGGCCTCTCTGCCCCTTTGCCAACAAGGGCGACCTTTGGGCCTTTCAGCTCTAGGCCAATGGAGCACACCCAGAGCAGAAGTCCTACTTCAGCCAGATCAGGCCTTCCAAGAAACTGCGTCTCACAGGCCTTTCTCTGTCACGTTGCCGGTAGGCTGTGAGAGCACTGTGCAGAGCCAGTTGTTTCTTAGCTTCCCAAAGATTTGGAAGCAAGATACTTTGGGGACTCTCAGCCCCTTTGGAAACAAGGCGGCCCTTTGGGCCTGGCAGCTCTAGGCCAAAGTAGCACGCCCAGAGCAGGAGTTCTACTTCAGCCAGATCAGGTCTGCCAGGAAACTGCGTATCACAGGCCTTTCAAAGAGATGTTCTCTTAGGCTGTAAGAGCACTGGGCAGAGCCAGCTGTTTCTTAGCTTCCCGAAGAGCTGGGAGCAAGATGCTTTGGGTCCACTCTCCGTCTTTGGAAACAAGGCAGCCCTTTGGGCCTGGCAGCTCTAGGGCAATGGAGCACACCCAGAGCAGGAGTTCTACTTCAGCCAGATCAGGCCTGCCAGGAAACTGCGTTTCACAGGCCTTGGTAAGAGATGTTCCCGGTAGGCTGTGAGAGCACTGTGGAGAGCCAGTTGCTTTAGCTTCCCACAGAGCTGGAAGCAAGATGCTTTGGGGCCTCTCTCTCCCTTTGGACACAAGGCAGCCGTTTGGGCCTGGCAGCTCTAGGCCAATGGAGCACACCCACAGCAGAAGTTCTACTTCAGGCAGATCAGTCCTGCCCAGAAACTGCGTTTCACAGCCCTTGGTAAGAGATGTTCACGGTAGGCTGTGAGAGCACTGGGCAGCACCAGTTGTTTTTTAGCTTCCCAAAGTGCTGGAGGCAACATGCTTTGGGGCCTCTCTCACCCTTTGGAAACAAGGCAGCCCTTAGGTCCTGGTAGCTCTAGGCCTATGTAGCACAACCAGAACAGAAGTTCTACTTCAGCCAGGTCAGGCCTGCCAAGAAACTGCGTTTCACAGGCCTTTCAAAGAGATGTTCTCTTAGGCTGTAAGAGCACTGGGCAGAGCCAGCTGTTTCTTAGCTTCCCGAAGAGCTGGGAGCAAGATGCTTTGGGTCCACTCTCCGTCTTTGGAAACAAGGCAGCCCTTTGGGCCTGGCAGCTCTAGGGCAATGGAGCACACCCAGAGCAGAAGTTCTACTTCAGCCAGATCAGGCCTGCCAGGAAACTGCGTTTCACAGGCCTTGGTAAGAGATGTTCCCGGTAGGCTGTGAGAGCACTGTGGAGAGCCAGTTGCTTTAGCTTCCCACAGAGCTGGAAGCAAGATGCTTTGGGGCCTCTCTCTCCCTTTGGACACAAGGCAGCCGTTTGGGCCTGGCAGCTCTAGGCCAATCGAGCACACCCACAGCAGAAGTTCTACTTCAGGCAGATCAGTCCTGCCCAGAAACTGCGTTTCACAGCCCTTGGTAAGAGATGTTCACGGTAGGCTGTGAGAGCACTGGGCAGAACCAGTTGTTTCTTAGCTTCGCAAAGTGCTGGAGGCAAGATGCTTTGGGGCCTCTCTCACCCTTTGGAAACAGGGCAGCCCTTAGGTCCTGGTAGCTCTAGGCCTATGTAGCACAACCAGAACAGAAGTTCTACTTCAGCCAGGTCAGGCCTGCCAAGAAACTGCGTTTCACAGGCCTTTCAAAGAGATGTTCTCTTAGGCTGTAAGAGCACTGGGCAGAGCCAGCTGTTTCTTAGCTTCCCGAAGAGCTGGGAGCAAGATGCTTTGGGTCCACTCTCCGTCTTTGGAAACAAGGCAGCACCTTGGGCCTGGCAGCTCTAGGGCAATGGAGCACACCCAGAGCAGAAGTTCTACTTCAGCCAGATCAGGCCTGCCAGGAAACGGCGTTTCACAGGCCTTGGTAAGAGATGTTCCCGGTAGGCTGTAAGAGCACTGGGCAGAGCCAGTTGTTTCTTAGCTTCCCGAAGAGCTGGAAGCAAGATGCTTGGGACCCCTCTGCCCGTTTGGGAACAAGGCAGCCTTTTGGGTCGGGAAGCTCTAGGCCAATGGAGCACACGCAGAGCAGGAGTTCTACTTCAGCCTGATCAGGCCTGCAAAGAAACAGCGTTTGACAGGCCTTGGTAAGAGATGTTCCCGGTAGGTGTAAGAGCACTGGGCAGAGCCAGTTGTTTCTTAGCTTCGCAAAGACCGGGAAGCAAGATGCTTTGGGCCTCTCTGCCCCTTGGAAACAGGGCAGCACTTTGGGCCTGGCAGCTCTAGGGCAATGGAGCACACCCAGAGCCGGAGTTCTACTTCAGCCAGATGAGGCCTGCCAAGAAACTGCGTTTCACAGGCCTTTCAAAGACATGTTCCCGGTAGGCTGTAAGAGCACGGGCCAGAGCGAGTTGGTTCTTAGCTTCCCAGAGAGCTGGAAGCAAGATGCTTTGGGGCCTCTCTGCCCCTTTGGAAACAAGGCAGCACCTTGGGCCTGGCAGCTCTAGGACAATGGAGCACACCCAGAGCAGAAGTTCTACTTCAGCCAAATCAGGCCTGCCAGGAAACGGCGTTTCACAGGCCTTGGTAAGAGATGTTCCCGGTAGGCTGTGAGAGCACTGTGGAGAGCCAGTTGCTTTAGCTTCCCACAGAGCTGGAAGCAAGATGCTTTGGGGCCTCTCTCTCCCTTTGGACACAAGGCAGCCGTTTGGGCCTGGCAGCTCTAGGCCAATGGAGCACACCCACAGCAGAAGTTCTACTTCAGGCAGATCAGTCCTGCCCAGAAACTGCGTTTCACAGCCCTTGGTAAGAGATGTTCACGGTAGGCTGTGAGAGCACTGGGCAGAACCAGTTGTTTTTTAGCTTCCCAAAGTGCTGGAGGCAAGATGCTTTGGGGCCTCTCTCACCCTTTGGAAACAAGGCAGCCCTTAGGTCCTGGTAGCTCTAGGCCTATGTAGCACAACCAGAACAGAAGTTCTACTTCAGCCAGGTCAGGCCTGCCAAGAAACTGCGTTTCACAGGCCTTTCAAAGAGATGTTCTCTTAGGCTGTAAGAGCACTGGGCAGAGCCAGCTGTTTCTTAGCTTCCCGAAGAGCTGGGAGCAAGATGCTTTGGGTCCACTCTCCGTCTTTGGAAACAAGGCAGCCCTTTGGGCCTGGCAGCTCTAGGGCAATGGAGCACACCCAGAGCAGAAGTTCTACTTCAGCCAGATCAGGCCTGCCAGGAAACTGCGTTTCACAGGCCTTGGTAAGAGATGTTCCCGGTAGGCTGTAAGAGCACTGGGCAGAGCCAGTTGTTTCTTACCTTCCTGAAAAGCTGGAAGCAAGATGCTTGGGACCCCTCTGCCCGTTTGGGAACAAGGCAGCCTTTTGGGTCGGGAAGCTCTAGGCCAATGGAGCACACGCAGAGCAGGAGTTCTACTTCAGCCTGATCAGGCCTGCAAAGAAACAGCGTTTGACAGGCCTTGGTAAGAGATGTTCCCGGTAGGTGTAAGAGCACTGGGCAGAGCCAGTTGTTTCTTAGCTTCGCAAAGACCGGGAAGCAAGATGCTTTGGGCCTCTCTGCCCCTTGGAAACAGGGCAGCACTTTGGGCCTGGCAGCTCTAGGGCAATGGAGCACACCCAGAGCCGGAGTTCTACTTCAGCCAGATGAGGCCTGCCAAGAAACTGCGTTTCACAGGCCTTTCAAAGACATGTTCCCGGTAGGCTGTAAGAGCACGGGCCAGAGCGAGTTGGTTCTTAGCTTCCCAGAGAGCTGGAAGCAAGATGCTTTGGGGCCTCTCTGCCCCTTTGGAAACAAGGCAGCACCTTGGGCCTGGCAGCTCTAGGACAATGGAGCACACCCAGAGCAGAAGTTCTACTTCAGCCAAATCAGGCCTGCCAGGAAACGGCGTTTCACAGGCCTTGGTAAGAGATGTTCCCGGTAGGCTGTAAGAGCACTGGGCAACGCCAGATGTTTCTTAGCTTCCCGAAGAGCTGGAAGCAAGATGCTTTGGTGCCACTCTCTCACTTTGGAATCAAGGCAGCCCTTTGGGGCAGGTAGCTCTAGGCCAGTGGAGCACACCCAGAGCAGAAGTTCTACTTCGGCCAGTTCAGGCCACCAACAAACTGCGTTTCACAGGCCTTGGTAAGAGATGTTCCCGGTAGGCTGTAAGAGCACTGGGCAACGCCAGATGTTTCTTAGCTTCCCGAAGAGCTGGAAGCAAGATGCTTTGGGGCCTCTCATCCCCTTTGCAAACAAGGCGGCCCTTTGGGCCAGGCAGCTCTAGGCCAATGGAGCACACCCAGAGCAGAAGTTCTACTTCAGCTACATCAGGCCACCAACAAAGTGCGTTTCACAGGCCTTGGTAAGAGATTGTCTCTTAGGCTGTAAGAGCACTGGGCAGAGCCAGTTGTTTCTTAGCTTCCCAAAGAGCTGGAAGCAAGATGCTTTGGGGGCTCCCTGCCCCTTTGCCAACAAGGCCGACCTTTGGGCCTTTCAGCTCTGGGCCAATGGAGCACACCCAGAGCAGAAGTTCTACCTCAGCCAGATAAGGCCTGCCAAGAAACTGCGTTTCAAAGGCTTTGGTAAGAGATGTTGCCGGTACTCTGTTAGAGCACTGGGCAGAGACAGTTGTTTCTTAGCTTCCCAAAGAGCTGGAAGCAAGATGCTTTGGGGCCTCTCTGCCCCTTTGCAAACAAGGCATCCCTTTGGGCCTTTCAGCTCTAGGCCAATGGAGCACACCCAGAGCAGAAGTCCTACTTCAGCCAGATCAGGCCTTCCAAGAAACTGCGTCTCACAGGCCTTTCTCTGTCACGTTGCCGGTAGGCTGTGAGAGCACTGTGCAGAGCCAGTTGTTTCTTAGCTTCCCAAAGATTTGGAAGCAAGATGCTTTGGGGACTCTCAGCCCCTTTGGAAACAAGGCGGCCCTTTGGGCCTGGCAGCTCTAGGCCAAAGTAGCACGCCCAGAGCAGGAGTTCTACTTCAGCCAGATCAGGCCTGCCAAGAAACTGCGTTTCACAGGCCTTGGTAAGAGATGTTCCCGGTAGGCTGTGAGAGCACTGTGGAGAGCCAGTTGCTTTAGCTTCCCACAGAGCTGGAAGCAAGATGCTTTGGGGCCTCTCTCTCCCTTTGGACACAAGGCAGCCGTTTGGGCCTGGCAGCTCTAGGCCAATGGAGCACACCCACAGCAGAAGTTCTACTTCAGGCAGATCAGTCCTGCCCAGAAACTGCGTTTCAGAGCCCTTGGTAAGAGATGTTCACGGTAGGCTGTGAGAGCACTGGGCAGAGCCAGTTGTTTTTTAGCTTCCCAAAGTGCTGGAGGCAAGATGCTTTGGGGCCTCTCTCACCCTTTGGAAACAAGGCAGCCCTTAGGTCCTGGTAGCTCTAGGCCTATGTAGCACAACCAGAACAGAAGTTCTACTTCAGCCAGGTCAGGCCTGCCAAGAAACTGCGTTTCACAGGCCTTTCAAAGAGATGTTCTCTTAGGCTGTAAGAGCACTGGGCAGAGCCAGCTGTTTCTTAGCTTCCCGAAGAGCTGGGAGCAAGATGCTTTGGGTCCACTCTCCGTCTTTGGAAACAAGGCAGCCCTTTGGGCCTGGCAGCTCTAGGGCAATGGAGCACACCCAGAGCAGAAGTTCTACTTCAGCCAGATCAGGCCTGCCAGGAAACTGCGTTTCACAGGCCTTGGTAAGAGATGTTCCCGGTAGGCTGTAAGAGCACTGGGCAGAGCCAGTTGTTTCTTACCTTCCTGAAAAGCTGGAAGCAAGATGCTTGGGACCCCTCTGCCCGTTTGGGAACAAGGCAGCCTTTTGGGTCGGGAAGCTCTAGGCCAATGGAGCACACGCAGAGCAGGAGTTCTACTTCAGCCTGATCAGGCCTGCAAAGAAACAGCGTTTGACAGGCCTTGGTAAGAGATGTTCCCGGTAGGTGTAAGAGCACTGGGCAGAGCCAGTTGTTTCTTAGCTTCGCAAAGACCGGGAAGCAAGATGCTTTGGGCCTCTCTGCCCCTTGGAAACAGGGCAGCACTTTGGGCCTGGCAGCTCTAGGGCAATGGAGCACACCCAGAGCCGGAGTTCTACTTCAGCCAGATGAGGCCTGCCAAGAAACTGCGTTTCACAGGCCTTTCAAAGACATGTTCCCGGTAGGCTGTAAGAGCGCGGGCCAGAGCGAGTTGGTTCTTAGCTTCCCAGAGAGCTGGAAGCAAGATGCTTTGGGGCCTCTCTGCCCCTTTGGAAACAAGGCAGCACCTTGGGCCTGGCAGCTCTAGGACAATGGAGCACACCCAGAGCAGAAGTTCTACTTCAGCCAAATCAGGCCTGCCAGGAAACGGCGTTTCACAGGCCTTGGTAAGAGATGTTCCCGGTAGGCTGTAAGAGCCCTGGGCAACGCCAGATGTTTCTTAGCTTCCCGAAGAGCTGGAAGCAAGATGCTTTGGTGCCACTCTCTCACTTTGGAATCAAGGCAGCCCTTTGGGGCAGGTAGCTCTAGGCCAGTGGAGCACACCCAGAGCAGAAGTTCTACTTCGGCCAGTTCAGGCCACCAACAAACTGCGTTTCACAGGCCTTGGTAAGAGATGTTCCCGGTAGGCTGTAAGAGCACTGGGCAACGCCAGATGTTTCTTAGCTTCCCGAAGAGCTGGAAGCAAGATGCTTTGGTGCCACTCTCTCACTTTGGAATCAAGGCAGCCCTTTGGGGCAGGTAGCTCTAGGCCAGTGGAGCACACCCAGAGCAGAAGTTCTACTTCGGCCAGTTCAGGCCACCAACAAACTGCGTTTCACAGGCCTTGGTAAGAGATGTTCCCGGTAGGCTGTAAGAGCACTGGGCAACGCCAGATGTTTCTTAGCTTCCCGAAGAGCTGGAAGCAAGATGCTTTGGGGCCTCTCATCCCCTTTGCAAACAAGGCGGCCCTTTGGGCCAGGCAGCTCTAGGCCAATGGAGCACACCCAGAGCAGAAGTTCTACTTCAGCTACATCAGGCCACCAACAAAGTGCGTTTCACAGGCCTTGGTAAGAGATTGTCTCTTAGGCTGTAAGAGCACTGGGCAGAGCCAGTTGTTTCTTAGCTTCCCAAAGAGCTGGAAGCAAGATGCTTTGGGGGCTCCCTGCCCCTTTGCCAACAAGGCCGACCTTTGGGCCTTTCAGCTCTGGGCCAATGGAGCACACCCAGAGCAGAAGTTCTACCTCAGCCAGATAAGGCCTGCCAAGAAACTGCGTTTCAAAGGCTTTGGTAAGAGATGTTGCCGGTACTCTGTTAGAGCACTGGGCAGAGACAGTTGTTTCTTAGCTTCCCAAAGAGCTGGAAGCAAGATGCTTTGTGGCTTCTCTGCCCCTTTGCAAACAAGGCATCCCTTTGGGCCTTTCAGCTCTAGGCCAATGGAGCACACCCAGAGCAGAAGTCCTACTTCAGCCAGATCAGGCCTGCCAAGGAACTGCGTTTCAGAGGCCTTTGTATGTGACGTTCCCGGTAGGCTGTGAGAGCACGGTGCAGAGCCAGTTGTTTCCTTGTTTCCCAAACAGCTGGAAGCAAGACGCTTTGGGGCCTCTCTGCCCCTTTGGAAACAAGGCAGCACGTTGGGTCTGGCAGCTCTAGGGCAATGGAGCACAACCAGAGCCGAAGTTCTACTTCTTCCAGATCAGGCCTGCCTAGACAGTGCGTTTCACAGGCCTTGATAAGAGATGTTCTCTTAGGCTATAAGAGCACTGGGCACAGCCAGTTGTTTCTTAGCTTCCCAAGAGGTGGAAGCAAGATGCTTTGGGGCCTCTCTCCCCCTTTGGAAACAAGGCAGCCCTTTGGGCCTTTCAGCTCTAGGGCAATGGAGCACACCCAGAGCAGAAGTTCTACCTCAGCCAGATCAGGCCTGCCAAGAGACTGCTTTTCACAGGCCTTCGTAAGAGGTGTTCCCGGAAGGCTGTAAGAGTACCTGGCAGAGCGAGTTGTTTCTTAGCTTCAAAAACAGCTGGAAGCAACATGATTTGGGGCCTCTCTCCCCCTTTGGAAACAAAGCAGCCTTTGTGCCTGGCAGCTCTAGGCCAAAGTAGCACACCCAGAGCACAAGTTCTACCTCAGCCAGATAAGGCCTGTCAAGAAGCTGCGTTTCACAGGCCTTTGTATGTGACGTTCCCGGTTGGCTTTGAGAGCACTGTGCAGAGCCAGTTGTTTTAGCTTCCCAGAGAGCAGGAAGCAAGATGCTTTGGGGCCTCTCTCACACTTTGGAAATAAAGGCAGCCCTTTGGGCCTGGCAGCCCTAGGCCAATGGAGTACACCCAGAGCAGAAGTTCTACCTCAGCCAGATCAGGCCTTCCAAGAAACTGCGTCTCACAGGCCTTTCTCTGTCACGTTGCCGGTAGGCTGTGAGAGCACTGTGCAGAGCCAGTTGTTTCTTAGCTTCCCAAAGATTTGGAAGCAAGATGCTTTGGGGACTCTCAGCCCCTTTGGAAACAAGGCGGCCCTTTGGGCCTGGCAGCTCTAGGCCAAAGTAGCACGCCCAGAGCAGGAGTTCTACTTCAGCCAGATCAGGCCTGCCAGGAAACTGCGTTTCACAGGCCTTTCAAAGAGATGTTCTCTTAGGCTGTAAGAGCACTGGGCAGAGCCAGCTGTTTCTTAGCTTCCCGAAGAGCTGGGAGCAAGATGCTTTGGGTCCACTCTCCGTCTTTGGAAACAAGGCAGCCCTTTGGGCCTGGCAGCTCTAGGCCAAAGTAGCACGCCCAGAGCAGGAGTTCTACTTCAGCCAGATCAGGCCTGCCAAGAAACTGCGTTTCACAGGCCTTGGTAAGAGATGTTCCCGGTAGGCTGTGAGAGCACTGTGGAGAGCCAGTTGCTTTAGCTTCCCACAGAGCTGGAAGCAAGATGCTTTGGGGCCTCTCTCTCCCTTTGGACACAAGGCAGCCGTTTGGGCCTGGCAGCTCTAGGCCTATGGAGCACACCCACAGCAGAAGTTCTACTTCAGGCAGATCAGTCCTGCCCAGAAACTGCGTTTCACAGCCCTTGGTAAGAGATGTTCACGGTAGGCTGTGAGAGCACTGGGCAGAACCAGTTGTTTTTTAGCTTCCCAAAGTGCTGGAGGCAAGATGCTTTGGGGCCTCTCTCACCCTTTGGAAACAAGGCAGCACTTAGGTCCTGGTAGCTCTAGGCCTATGTAGCACAACCAGAACAGAAGTTCTACTTCAGCCAGGTCAGGCCTGCCAAGAAACTGCGTTTCACAGGCCTTTCAAAGAGATGTTCTCTTAGGCTGTAAGAGCACTGGGCAGAGCCAGCTGTTTCTTAGCTTCCCGAAGAGCTGGGAGCAAGATGCTTTGGGTCCACTCTCCGTCTTTGGAAACAAGGCAGCCCTTTGGGCCTGGCAGCTCTAGGGCAATGGGCACACCCAGAGCAGGAGTTCTACTTCAGCCAGATCAGGTCTGCCAGGAAACTGCGTTTCACAGGCCTTGGTAAGAGATGTTCCCGGTAGGCTGTGAGAGCACTGTGGAGAGCCAGTTGCTTTAGCTTCCCACAGAGCTGGAAGCAAGATGCTTTGGGGCCTCTCTCTCCCTTTGGACACAAGGCAGCCGTTTGGGCCTGGCAGCTCTAGGCCAATGGAGCACACCCACAGCAGAAGTTCTACTTCAGGCAGATCAGTCCTGCCCAGAAACTGCGTTTCACAGCCCTTGGTAAGAGATGTTCACGGTAGGCTGTGAGAGCACTGGGCAGCACCAGTTGTTTTTTAGCTTCCCAAAGTGCTGGAGGCAAGCTGCTTTGGGGCCTCTCTCACCCTTTGGAAACAAGGCAGCCCTTAGGTCCTGGTAGCTCTAGGCCTATGTAGCACAACCAGAACAGAAGTTCTACTTCAGCCAGGTCAGGCCTGCCAAGAAACTGCGTTTCACAGGCCTTTCAAAGAGATGTTCTCTTAGGCTGTAAGAGCACTGGGCAGAGCCAGCTGTTTCTTAGCTTCCCGAAGAGCTGGGAGCAAGATGCTTTGGGTCCACTCTCCGTCTTTGGAAACAAGGCAGCCCTTTGGGCCTGGCAGCTCTAGGGCAATGGAGCACACCCAGAGCAGAAGTTCTACTTCAGCCAGATCAGGCCTGCCAGGAAACTGCGTTTCACAGGCCTTGGTAAGAGATGTTCCCGGTAGGCTGTAAGAGCACTGGGCAGAGCCAGTTGTTTCTTACCTTCCTGAAAAGCTGGAAGCAAGATGCTTGGGACCCCTCTGCCCGTTTGGGAACAAGGCAGCCTTTTGGGTCGGGAAGCTCTAGGCCAATGGAGCACACGCAGAGCAGGAGTTCTACTTCAGCCTGATCAGGCCTGCAAAGAAACAGCGTTTGACAGGCCTTGGTAAGAGATGTTCCCGGTAGGTGTAAGAGCACTGGGCAGAGCCAGTTGTTTCTTAGCTTCGCAAAGACCGGGAAGCAAGATGCTTTGGGCCTCTCTGCCCCTTGGAAACAGGGCAGCACTTTGGGCCTGGCAGCTCTAGGGCAATGGAGCACACCCAGAGCCGGAGTTCTACTTCAGCCAGATGAGGCCTGCCAAGAAACTGCGTTTCACAGGCCTTTCAAAGACATGTTCCCGGTAGGCTGTAAGAGCGCGGGCCAGAGCGAGTTGGTTCTTAGCTTCCCAGAGAGCTGGAAGCAAGATGCTTTGGGGCCTCTCTGCCCCTTTGGAAACAAGGCAGCACCTTGGGCCTGGCAGCTCTAGGACAATGGAGCACACCCAGAGCAGAAGTTCTACTTCAGCCAAATCAGGCCTGCCAGGAAACGGCGTTTCACAGGCCTTGGTAAGAGATGTTCCCGGTAGGCTGTAAGAGCCCTGGGCAACGCCAGATGTTTCTTAGCTTCCCGAAGAGCTGGAAGCAAGATGCTTTGGTGCCACTCTCTCACTTTGGAATCAAGGCAGCCCTTTGGGGCAGGTAGCTCTAGGCCAGTGGAGCACACCCAGAGCAGAAGTTCTACTTCGGCCAGTTCAGGCCACCAACAAACTGCGTTTCACAGGCCTTGGTAAGAGATGTTCCCGGTAGGCTGTAAGAGCACTGGGCAACGCCAGATGTTTCTTAGCTTCCCGAAGAGCTGGAAGCAAGATGCTTTGGTGCCACTCTCTCACTTTGGAATCAAGGCAGCCCTTTGGGGCAGGTAGCTCTAGGCCAGTGGAGCACACCCAGAGCAGAAGTTCTACTTCGGCCAGTTCAGGCCACCAACAAACTGCGTTTCACAGGCCTTGGTAAGAGATGTTCCCGGTAGGCTGTAAGAGCACTGGGCAACGCCAGATGTTTCTTAGCTTCCCGAAGAGCTGGAAGCAAGATGCTTTGGGGCCTCTCATCCCCTTTGCAAACAAGGCGGCCCTTTGGGCCAGGCAGCTCTAGGCCAATGGAGCACACCCAGAGCAGAAGTTCTACTTCAGCTACATCAGGCCACCAACAAAGTGCGTTTCACAGGCCTTGGTAAGAGATTGTCTCTTAGGCTGTAAGAGCACTGGGCAGAGCCAGTTGTTTCTTAGCTTCCCAAAGAGCTGGAAGCAAGATGCTTTGGGGGCTCCCTGCCCCTTTGCCAACAAGGCCGACCTTTGGGCCTTTCAGCTCTGGGCCAATGGAGCACACCCAGAGCAGAAGTTCTACCTCAGCCAGATAAGGCCTGCCAAGAAACTGCGTTTCAAAGGCTTTGGTAAGAGATGTTGCCGGTACTCTGTTAGAGCACTGGGCAGAGACAGTTGTTTCTTAGCTTCCCAAAGAGCTGGAAGCAAGATGCTTTGTGGCTTCTCTGCCCCTTTGCAAACAAGGCATCCCTTTGGGCCTTTCAGCTCTAGGCCAATGGAGCACACCCAGAGCAGAAGTCCTACTTCAGCCAGATCAGGCCTGCCAAGGAACTGCGTTTCAGAGGCCTTTGTATGTGACGTTCCCGGTAGGCTGTGAGAGCACGGTGCAGAGCCAGTTGTTTCCTTGTTTCCCAAACAGCTGGAAGCAAGACGCTTTGGGGCCTCTCTGCCCCTTTGGAAACAAGGCAGCACGTTGGGTCTGGCAGCTCTAGGGCAATGGAGCACAACCAGAGCCGAAGTTCTACTTCTTCCAGATCAGGCCTGCCTAGACAGTGCGTTTCACAGGCCTTGATAAGAGATGTTCTCTTAGGCTATAAGAGCACTGGGCACAGCCAGTTGTTTCTTAGCTTCCCAAGAGGTGGAAGCAAGATGCTTTGGGGCCTCTCTCCCCCTTTGGAAACAAGGCAGCCCTTTGGGCCTTTCAGCTCTAGGGCAATGGAGCACACCCAGAGCAGAAGTTCTACCTCAGCCAGATCAGGCCTGCCAAGAGACTGCTTTTCACAGGCCTTCGTAAGAGGTGTTCCCGGAAGGCTGTAAGAGTACCTGGCAGAGCGAGTTGTTTCTTAGCTTCAAAAACAGCTGGAAGCAACATGATTTGGGGCCTCTCTCCCCCTTTGGAAACAAAGCAGCCTTTGTGCCTGGCAGCTCTAGGCCAAAGTAGCACACCCAGAGCACAAGTTCTACCTCAGCCAGATAAGGCCTGTCAAGAAGCTGCGTTTCACAGGCCTTTGTATGTGACGTTCCCGGTTGGCTTTGAGAGCACTGTGCAGAGCCAGTTGTTTTAGCTTCCCAGAGAGCAGGAAGCAAGATGCTTTGGGGCCTCTCTCACACTTTGGAAATAAAGGCAGCCCTTTGGGCCTGGCAGCCCTAGGCCAATGGAGTACACCCAGAGCAGAAGTTCTACCTCAGCCAGATCAGGCCTTCCAAGAAACTGCGTCTCACAGGCCTTTCTCTGTCACGTTGCCGGTAGGCTGTGAGAGCACTGTGCAGAGCCAGTTGTTTCTTAGCTTCCCAAAGATTTGGAAGCAAGATGCTTTGGGGACTCTCAGCCCCTTTGGAAACAAGGCGGCCCTTTGGGCCTGGCAGCTCTAGGCCAAAGTAGCACGCCCAGAGCAGGAGTTCTACTTCAGCCAGATCAGGCCTGCCAGGAAACTGCGTTTCACAGGCCTTTCAAAGAGATGTTCTCTTAGGCTGTAAGAGCACTGGGCAGAGCCAGCTGTTTCTTAGCTTCCCGAAGAGCTGGGAGCAAGATGCTTTGGGTCCACTCTCCGTCTTTGGAAACAAGGCAGCCCTTTGGGCCTGGCAGCTCTAGGCCAAAGTAGCACGCCCAGAGCAGGAGTTCTACTTCAGCCAGATCAGGCCTGCCAAGAAACTGCGTTTCACAGGCCTTGGTAAGAGATGTTCCCGGTAGGCTGTGAGAGCACTGTGGAGAGCCAGTTGCTTTAGCTTCCCACAGAGCTGGAAGCAAGATGCTTTGGGGCCTCTCTCTCCCTTTGGACACAAGGCAGCCATTTGGGCCTGGCAGCTCTAGGCCTATGGAGCACACCCACAGCAGAAGTTCTACTTCAGGCAGATCAGTCCTGCCCAGAAACTGCGTTTCACAGCCCTTGGTAAGAGATGTTCACGGTAGGCTGTGAGAGCACTGGGCAGAACCAGTTGTTTTTTAGCTTCCCAAAGTGCTGGAGGCAAGATGCTTTGGGGCCTCTCTCACCCTTTGGAAACAAGGCAGCCCTTAGGTCCTGGTAGCTCTAGGCCTATGTAGCACAACCAGAACAGAAGTTCTACTTCAGCCAGGTCAGGCCTGCCAAGAAACTGCGTTTCACAGGCCTTTCAAAGAGATGTTCTCTTAGGCTGTAACAGCACTGGGCAGAGCCAGCTGTTTCTTAGCTTCCCGAAGAGCTGGGAGCAAGATGCTTTGGGTCCACTCTCCGTCTTTGGAAACAAGGCAGCCCTTTGGGCCTGGCAGCTCTAGGGCAATGGGCACACCCAGAGCAGGAGTTCTACTTCAGCCAGATCAGGTCTGCCAGGAAACTGCGTTTCACAGGCCTTGGTAAGAGATGTTCCCGGTAGGCTGTGAGAGCACTGTGGAGAGCCAGTTGCTTTAGCTTCCCACAGAGCTGGAAGCAAGATGCTTTGGGGCCTCTCTCTCCCTTTGGACACAAGGCAGCCGTTTGGGCCTGGCAGCTCTAGGCCAATGGAGCACACCCACAGCAGAAGTTCTACTTCAGGCAGATCAGTCCTGCCCAGAAACTGCGTTTCACAGCCCTTGGTAAGAGATGTTCACGGTAGGCTGTGAGAGCACTGGGCAGCACCAGTTGTTTTTTAGCTTCCCAAAGTGCTGGAGGCCACATGCTTTGGGGCCTCTCTCACCCTTTGGAAACAAGGCAGCCCTTAGGTCCTGGTAGCTCTAGGCCTATGTAGCACAACCAGAACAGAAGTTCTACTTCAGCCAGGTCAGGCCTGCCAAGAAACTGCGTTTCACAGGCCTTTCAAAGAGATGTTCTCTTAGGCTGTAAGAGCACTGGGCAGAGCCAGCTGTTTCTTAGCTTCCCGAAGAGCTGGGAGCAAGATGCTTTGGGTCCACTCTCCGTCTTTGGAAACAAGGCAGCCCTTTGGGCCTGGCAGCTCTAGGGCAATGGAGCACACCCAGAGCAGAAGTTCTACTTCAGCCAGATCAGGCCTGCCAGGAAACTGCGTTTCACAGGCCTTGGTAAGAGATGTTCCCGGTAGGCTGTAAGAGCACTGGGCAGAGCCAGTTGTTTCTTACCTTCCTGAAAAGCTGGAAGCAAGATGCTTGGGACCCCTCTGCCCGTTTGGGAACAAGGCAGCCTTTTCGGTCGGGAAGCTCTAGGCCAATGGAGCACACGCAGAGCAGGAGTTCTACTTCAGCCTGATCAGGCCTGCAAAGAAACAGCGTTTGACAGGCCTTGGTAAGAGATGTTCCCGGTAGGTGTAAGAGCACTGGGCAGAGCCAGTTGTTTCTTAGCTTCGCAAAGACCGGGAAGCAAGATGCTTTGGGCCTCTCTGCCCCTTGGAAACAGGGCAGCACTTTGGGCCTGGCAGCTCTAGGGCAATGGAGCACACCCAGAGCCGGAGTTCTACTTCAGCCAGATGAGGCCTGCCAAGAAACTGCGTTTCACAGGCCTTTCAAAGACATGTTCCCGGTAGGCTGTAAGAGCACGGGGCAGAGCGAGTTGGTTCTTAGCTTCCCAGAGAGCTGGAAGCAAGATGCTTTGGGGCCTCTCTGCCCCTTTGGAAACAAGGCAGCACCTTGGGCCTGGCAGCTCTAGGGCAATGGAGCACACCCAGAGCAGAAGTTCTACTTCAGCCAAATCAGGCCTGCCAGGAAACGGCGTTTCACAGGCCTTGGTAAGAGATGTTCCCGGTAGGCTGTAAGAGCCCTGGGCAACGCCAGATGTTTCTTAGCTTCCCGAAGAGCTGGAAGCAAGATGCTTTGGTGCCACTCTCTCACTTTGGAATCAAGGCAGCCCTTTGGGGCAGGTAGCTCTAGGCCAGTGGAGCACACCCAGAGCAGAAGTTCTACTTCGGCCAGTTCAGGCCACCAACAAACTGCGTTTCACAGGCCTTGGTAAGAGATGTTCCCGGTAGGCAGTAAGAGCACTGGGCAACGCCAGATGTTTCTTAGCTTCCCGAAGAGCTGGAAGCAAGATGCTTTGGTGCCACTCTCTCACTTTGGAATCAAGGCAGCCCTTTGGGGCAGGTAGCTCTAGGCCAGTGGAGCACACCCAGAGCAGAAGTTCTACTTCGGCCAGTTCAGGCCACCAACAAACTGCGTTTCACAGGCCTTGGTAAGAGATGTTCCCGGTAGGCTGTAAGAGCACTGGGCAACGCCAGATGTTTCTTAGCTTCCCGAAGAGCTGGAAGCAAGATGCTTTGGGGCCTCTCATCCCCTTTGCAAACAAGGCGGCCCTTTGGGCCAGGCAGCTCTAGGCCAATGGAGCACACCCAGAGCAGAAGTTCTACTTCAGCTACATCAGGCCACCAACAAAGTGCGTTTCACAGGCCTTGGTAAGAGATTGTCTCTTAGGCTGTAAGAGCACTGGGCAGAGCCAGTTGTTTCTTAGCTTCCCAAAGAGCTGGAAGCAAGATGCTTTGGGGGCTCCCTGCCCCTTTGCCAACAAGGCCGACCTTTGGGCCTTTCAGCTCTGGGCCAATGGAGCACACCCAGAGCAGAAGTTCTACCTCAGCCAGATAAGGCCTGCCAAGAAACTGCGTTTCAAAGGCTTTGGTAAGAGATGTTGCCGGTACTCTGTTAGAGCACTGGGCAGAGACAGTTGTTTCTTAGCTTCCCAAAGAGCTGGAAGCAAGATGCTTTGGGGCTTCTCTGCCCCTTTGCAAACAAGGCATCCCTTTGGGCCTTTCAGCTCTAGGCCAATGGAGCACACCCAGAGCAGAAGTCCTACTTCAGCCAGATCAGGCCTGCCAAGGAACTGCGTTTCAGAGGCCTTTGTATGTGACGTTCCCGGTAGGCTGTGAGAGCATGGTGCAGAGCCAGTTGTTTCCTTGTTTCCCAAACAGCTGGAAGCAAGACGCTTTGGGGCCTCTCTGCCCCTTTGGAAACAAGGCAGCACGTTGGGTCTGGCAGCTCTAGGGCAATGGAGCACAACCAGAGCCGAAGTTCTACTTCTTCCAGATCAGGCCTGCCTAGACAGTGCGTTTCACAGGCCTTGATAAGAGATGTTCTCTTAGGCTATAAGAGCACTGGGCACAGCCAGTTGTTTCTTAGCTTCCCAAGAGGTGGAAGCAAGATGCTTTGGGGCCTCTCTCCCCCTTTGGAAACAAGGCAGCCCTTTGGGCCTTTCAGCTCTAGGGCAATGGAGCACACCCAGAGCAGAAGTTCTACCTCAGCCAGATCAGGCCTGCCAAGAAACTGCTTTTCACAGGCCTTCGTAAGAGGTGTTCCCGGAAGGCTGTAAGAGTACCTGGCAGAGCGAGTTGTTTCTTAGCTTCAAAAACAGCTGGAAGCAACATGATTTGGGGCCTCTCTCCCACTTTGGAAACAAAGCAGCCTTTGTGCCTGGCAGCTCTAGGCCAAAGTAGCACACCCAGAGCACAAGTTCTACCTCAGCCAGATAAGGCCTGTCAAGAAGCTGCGTTTCACAGGCCTTTGTATGTGACGTTCCCGGTTGGCTTTGAGAGCACTGTGCAGAGCCAGTTGTTTTAGCTTCCCAGAGAGCAGGAAGCAAGATGCTTTGGGGCCTCTCTCACACTTTGGAAATAAAGGCAGCCCTTTGGGCCTGGCAGCCCTAGGCCAATGGAGTACACCCAGAGCAGAAGTTCTACCTCAGCCAGATCAGGCCTTCCAAGAAACTGCATCTCACAGGCCTTTCTCTGTCACGTTGCCGGTAGGCTGTGAGAGCACTGTGCAGAGCCAGTTGTTTCTTAGCTTCCCAAAGATTTGGAAGCAAGATGCTTTGGGGACTCTCAGCCCCTTTGGAAACAAGGCGGCCCTTTGGGCCTGGCAGCTTTAGGCCAAAGTAGCACGCCCAGAGCAGGAGTTCTACTTCAGCCAGATCAGGCCTGCCAAGAAACTGCGTTTCACATGCCTTGGTAAGAGATGTTCCTGGTAGGCTGTGAGAGCACTGTGGAGAGCCAGTTGCTTTAGCTTCCCACAGAGCTGGAAGCAAGATGCTTTGGGGCCTCTCTCTCCCTTTGGACACAAGGCAGCCGTTTGGGCCTGGCAGCTCTAGGCCAATGGAGCACACCCACAGCAGAAGTTCTACTTCAGGCAGATCAGTCCTGCCCAGAAACTGCATTTCACAGCCCTTGGTAAGAGATGTTCACGGTAGGCTGTGAGAGCACTGGGCAGAACCAGTTGTTTTTTAGCTTCCCAAAGTGCTGGAGGCCACATGCTTTGGGGCCTCTCTCACCCTTTGGAAACAAGGCAGCCCTTAGGTCCTGGTAGCTCTAGGCCTATGTAGCACAACCAGAACAGAAGTTCTACTTCAGCCAGGTCAGGCCTGCCAAGAAACTGCGTTTCACAGGCCTTTCAAAGAGATGTTCTCTTAGGCTGTAAGAGCACTGGGCAGAGCCAGCTGTTTCTTAGCTTCCCGAAGAGCTGGGAGCAAGATGCTTTGGGTCCACTCTCCGTCTTTGGAAACAAGGCAGCCCTTTGGGCCTGGCAGCTCTAGGGCAATGGGCACACCCAGAGCAGGAGTTCTACTTCAGCCAGATCAGGTCTGCCAGGAAACTGCGTTTCACAGGCCTTGGTAAGAGATGTTCCCGGTAGGCTGTGAGAGCACTGTGGAGAGCCAGTTGCTTTAGCTTCCCACAGAGCTGGAAGCAAGATGCTTTGGGGCCTCTCTCTCCCTTTGGACACAAGGCAGCCGTTTGGGCCTGGCAGCTCTAGGCCAATGGAGCACACCCACAGCAGAAGTTCTACTTCAGTCAGATCAGTCCTGCCCAGAAACTGCGTTTCACAGCCCTTGGTAAGAGATGTTCACGGTAGGCTGTGAGAGCACTGGGCAGCACCAGTTGTTTTTTAGCTTCCCAAAGTGCTGGAGGCAACATGCTTTGGGGCCTCTCTCACCCTTTGGAAACAAGGCAGCCCTTAGGTCCTGGTAGCTCTAGGCCTATGTAGCACAACCAGAACAGAAGTTCTACTTCAGCCAGGTCAGGCCTGCCAAGAAACTGCGTTTCACAGGCCTTTCAAAGAGATGTTCTCTTAGGCTGTAAGAGCACTGGGCAGAGCCAGCTGTTTCTTAGCTTCCCGAAGAGCTGGGAGCAAGATGCTTTGGGTCCACTCTCCGTCTTTGGAAACAAGGCAGCCCTTTGGGCCTGGCAGCTCTAGGGCAATGGAGCACACCCAGAGCAGAAGTTCTACTTCAGCCAGATCAGGCCTGCCAGGAAACTGCGTTTCACAGGCCTTGGTAAGAGATGTTCCCGGTAGGCTGTAAGAGCACTGGGCAGAGCCAGTTGTTTCTTACCTTCCTGAAAAGCTGGAAGCAAGATGCTTGGGACCCCTCTGCCCGTTTGGGAACAAGGCAGCCTTTTGGGTCGGGAAGCTCTAGGCCAATGGAGCACACGCAGAGCAGGAGTTCTACTTCAGCCTGATCAGGCCTGCAAAGAAACAGCGTTTGACAGGCCTTGGTAAGAGATGTTCCCGGTAGGTGTAAGAGCACTGGGCAGAGCCAGTTGTTTCTTAGCTTCGCAAAGACCGGGAAGCAAGATGCTTTGGGCCTCTCTGCCCCTTGGAAACAGGGCAGCACTTTGGGCCTGGCAGCTCTAGGGCAATGGAGCACACCCAGAGCCGGAGTTCTACTTCAGCCAGATGAAGCCTGCCAAGAAACTGCGTTTCACAGGCCTTTCAAAGACATGTTCCCGGTAGGCTGTAAGAGCACGGGCCAGAGCGAGTTGGTTCTTAGCTTCCCAGAGAGCTGGAAGCAAGATGCTTTGGGGCCTCTCTGCCCCTTTGGAAACAAGGCAGCACCTTGGGCCTGGCAGCTCTAGGGCAATGGAGCACACCCAGAGCAGAAGTTCTACTTCAGCCAAATCAGGCCTGCCAGGAAACGGCGTTTCACAGGCCTTGGTAAGAGATGTTCCCGGTAGGCTGTAAGAGCCCTGGGCAACGCCAGATGTTTCTTAGCTTCCCGAAGAGCTGGAAGCAAGATGCTTTGGTGCCAATCTCTCACTTTGGAATCAAGGCAGCCCTTTGGGTCAGGTAGCTCTAGGCCAGTGGAGCACACCCAGAGCAGAAGTTCTACTTCGGCCAGTTCAGGCCACCAACAAACTGCGTTTCACAGGCCTTGGTAAGAGATGTTCCCGGTAGGCTGTAAGAGCACTGGGCAACGCCAGATGTTTCTTAGCTTCCCGAAGAGCTGGAAGCAAGATGCTTTGGTGCCACTCTCTCACTTTGGAATCAAGGCAGCCCTTTGGGGCAGGTAGCCCTAGGCCAGTGGAGCACACCCAGAGCAGAAGTTCTACTTCGGCCAGTTCAGGCCACCAACAAACTGCGTTTCACAGGCCTTGGTAAGAGATGTTCCCGGTAGGCTGTAAGAGCACTGGGCAACGCCAGATGTTTCTTAGCTTCCCGAAGAGCTGGAAGCAAGATGCTTTGGGGCCTCTCATCCCCTTTGCAAACAAGGCGGCCCTTTGGGCCAGGCAGCTCTAGGCCAATGGAGCACACCCAGAGCAGAAGTTCTACTTCAGCTACATCAGGCCACCAACAAAGTGCGTTTCACAGGCCTTGGTAAGAGATTGTCTCTTAGGCTGTAAGAGCACTGGGCAGAGCCAGTTGTTTCTTAGCTTCCCAAAGAGCTGGAAGCAAGATGCTTTGGGGGCTCCCTGCCCCTTTGCCAACAAGGCCGACCTTTGGGCCTTTCAGCTCTGGGCCAATGGAGCACACCCAGAGCAGAAGTTCTACCTCAGCCAGATAAGGCCTGCCAAGAAACTGCGTTTCAAAGGCTTTGGTAAGAGATGTTGCCGGTACTCTGTTAGAGCACTGGGCAGAGACAGTTGTTTCTTAGCTTCCCAAAGAGCTGGAAGCAAGATGCTTTGGGGCTTCTCTGCCCCTTTGCAAACTAGTCATCCCTTTGGGCCTTTCAGCTCTAGGCCAATGGAGCACACCCAGAGCAGAAGTCCTACTTCAGCCAGATCAGGCCTGCCAAGGAACTGCGTTTCAGAGGCCTTTGTATGTGACGTTCCCGGTAGGCTGTGCGAGCACGGTGCAGAGTCAGTTGTTTCCTTGTTTCCCAAACAGCTGGAAGCAAGACGCTTTGGGGCCTCTCTGCCCCTTTGGAAACAAGGCAGCACGTTGGGTCTGGCAGCTCTAGGGCAATGGAGCACAACCAGAGCCGAAGTTCTACTTCTTCCAGATCAGGCCTGCCTAGACAGTGCGTTTCACAGGCCTTGATAAGAGATGTTCTCTTAGGCTATAAGAGCACTGGGCACAGCCAGTTGTTTCTTAGCTTCCCAAGAGGTGGAAGCAAGATGCTTTGGGGCCTCTCTCCCCCTTTGGAAACAAGGCAGCCCTTTGGGCCTTTCAGCTCTAGGGCAATGGAGCACACCCAGAGCAGAAGTTCTACCTCAGCCAGATCAGGCCTGCCAAGAAACTGCTTTTCACAGGCCTTCGTAAGAGGTGTTCCCGGAAGGCTGTAAGAGTACCTGGCAGAGCGAGTTGTTTCTTAGCTTCAAAAACAGCTGGAAGCAACATGATTTGGGGCCTCTCTCCCACTTTGGAAACAAAGCAGCCTTTGTGCCTGGCAGCTCTAGGCCAAAGTAGCACACCCAGAGCACAAGTTCTACCTCAGCCAGATAAGGCCTGTCAAGAAGCTGCGTTTCACAGGCCTTTGTATGTGACGTTCCCGGTTGGCTTTGAGAGCACTGTGCAGAGCCAGTTGTTTTAGCTTCCCAGAGAGCAGGAAGCAAGATGCTTTGGGGCCTCTCTCACACTTTGGCAATAAAGGCAGCCCTTTGGGCCTGGCAGCCCTAGGCCAATGGAGTACACCCAGAGCAGAAGTTCTACCTCAGCCAGATCAGGCCTTCCAAGAAACTGCATCTCACAGGCCTTTCTCTGTCACGTTGCCGGTAGGCTGTGAGAGCACTGTGCAGAGCCAGTTGTTTCTTAGCTTCCCAAAGATTTGGAAGCAAGATGCTTTGGGGACTCTCAGCCCCTTTGGAAACAAGGCGGCCCTTTGGGCCTGGCAGCTCTAGGCCAAAGTAGCACGCCCAGAGCAGGAGTTCTACTTCAGCCAGATCAGGCCTGCCAAGAAACTGCGTTTCACAGGCCTTGGTAAGAGATGTTCCCGGTAGGCTGTGAGAGCACTGTGGAGAGCCAGTTGCTTTAGCTTCCCACAGAGCTGGAAGCAAGATGCTTTGGGGCCTCTCTCTCCCTTTGGACACAAGGCAGCCGTTTGGGCCTGGCAGCTCTAGGCCAATGGAGCACACCCACAGCAGAAGTTCTACTTCAGGCAGATCAGTCCTGCCCAGAAACTGCGTTTCAGAGCCCTTGGTAAGAGATGTTCACGGTAGGCTGTGAGAGCACTGGGCAGAACCAGTTGTTTTTTAGCTTCCCAAAGTGCTGGAGGCCACATGCTTTGGGGCCTCTCTCACCCTTTGGAAACAAGGCAGCCCTTAGGTCCTGGTAGCTCTAGGCCTATGTAGCACAACCAGAACAGAAGTTCTACTTCAGCCAGGTCAGGCCTGCCAAGAAACTGCGTTTCACAGGCCTTTCAAAGAGATGTTCTCTTAGGCTGTAAGAGCACTGGGCAGAGCCAGCTGTTTCTTAGCTTCCCGAAGAGCTGGGAGCAAGATGCTTTGGGTCCACTCTCCGTCTTTGGAAACAAGGCAGCCCTTTGGGCCTGGCAGCTCTAGGGCAATGGAGCACACCCAGAGCAGAAGTTCTACTTCAGCCAGATCAGGCCTGCCAGGAAACTGCGTTTCACAGGCCTTGGTAAGAGATGTTCCCGGTAGGCTGTAAGAGCACTGGGCAGAGCCAGTTGTTTCTTACCTTCCTGAAAAGCTGGAAGCAAGATGCTTGGGACCCCTCTGCCCGTTTGGGAACAAGGCAGCCTTTTGGGTCGGGAAGCTCTAGGCCAATGGAGCACACGCAGAGCAGGAGTTCTACTTCAGCCTGATCAGGCCTGCAAAGAAACAGCGTTTGACAGGCCTTGGTAAGAGATGTTCCCGGTAGGTGTAAGAGCACTGGGCAGAGCCAGTTGTTTCTTAGCTTCGCAAAGACCGGGAAGCAAGATGCTTTGGGCCTCTCTGCCCCTTGGAAACAGGGCAGCACTTTGGGCCTGGCAGCTCTAGGGCAATGGAGCACACCCAGAGCCGGAGTTCTACTTCAGCCAGATGAGGCCTGCCAAGAAACTGCGTTTCACAGGCCTTTCAAAGACATGTTCCCGGTATGCTGTAAGAGCACGGGCCTGAGCGAGTTGGTTCATAGCTTCCCAGAGAGCTGGAAGCAAGATGCTTTGGGGCCTCTCTGCCCCTTTGGAAACAAGGCAGCACCTTGGGCCTGGCAGCTCTAGGACAATGGAGCACACCCAGAGCAGAAGTTCTACTTCAGCCAAATCAGGCCTGCCAGGAAACGGCGTTTCACAGGCCTTGGTAAGAGATGTTCCCGGTAGGCTGTAAGAGCACTGGGCAACGCCAGATGTTTCTTAGCTTCCCGAAGAGCTGGAAGCAAGATGCTTTGGTGCCACTCTCTCACTTTGGAATCAAGGCAGCCCTTTGGGGCAGGTAGCTCTAGGCCAGTGGAGCACACCCAGAGCAGAAGTTCTACTTCGGCCAGTTCAGGCCACCAACAAACTGCGTTTCACAGGCCTTGGTAAGAGATGTTCCCGGTAGGCTGTAAGAGCACTGGGCAACGCCAGATGTTTCTTAGCTTCCCGAAGAGCTGGAAGCAAGATGCTTTGGGGCCTCTCATCCCCTTTGCAAACAAGGCGGCCCTTTGGGCCAGGCAGCTCTAGGCCAATGGAGCACACCCAGAGCAGAAGTTCTACTTCAGCTACATCAGGCCACCAACAAACTGCGTTTCACAGGCCTTGGTAAGAGATTGTCTCTTAGGCTGTAAGAGCACTGGGCAGAGCCAGTTGTTTCTTAGCTTCCCAAAGAGCTGGAAGCAAGATGCTTTGGGGGCTCCCTGCCCCTTTGCCAACAAGGCCGACCTTTGGGCCTTTCAGCTCTGGGCCAATGGAGCACACCCAGAGCAGAAGTTCTACCTCAGCCAGATAAGGCCTGCCAAGAAACTGCGTTTCAAAGGCTTTGGTAAGAGATGTTGCCGGTACTCTGTTAGAGCACTGGGCAGAGACAGTTGTTTCTTAGCTTCCCAAAGAGCTGGAAGCAAGATGCTTTGGGGCCTCTCTGCCCCTTTGCAAACAAGGCATCCCTTTGGGCCTTTCAGCTCTAGGCCAATGGAGCACACCCAGAGCAGAAGTCCTACTTCAGCCAGATCAGGCCTTCCAAGAAACTGCGTCTCACAGGCCTTTCTCTGTCACGTTGCCGGTAGGCTGTGAGAGCACTGTGCAGAGCCAGTTGTTTCTTAGCTTCCCAAAGATTTGGAAGCAAGATGCTTTGGGGACTCTCAGCCCCTTTGGAAACAAGGCGGCCCTTTGGGCCTGGCAGCTCTAGGCCAAAGTAGCACGCCCAGAGCAGGAGTTCTACTTCAGCCAGATCAGGCCTGCCAAGAAACTGCGTTTCACAGGCCTTGGTAAGAGATGTTCCCGGTAGGCTGTGAGAGCACTGTGGAGAGCCAGTTGCTTTAGCTTCCCACAGAGCTGGAAGCAAGATGCTTTGGGGCCTCTCTCTCCCTTTGGACACAAGGCAGCCGTTTGGGCCTGGCAGCTCTAGGCCAATGGAGCACACCCACAGCAGAAGTTCTACTTCAGGCAGATCAGTCCTGCCCAGAAACTGCGTTTCACAGCCCTTGGTAAGAGATGTTCACGGTAGGCTGTGAGAGCACTGGGCAGAACCAGTTGTTTTTTAGCTTCCCAAAGTGCTGGAGGCCACATGCTTTGGGGCCTCTCTCACCCTTTGGAAACAAGGCAGCCCTTAGGTCCTGGTAGCTCTAGGCCTATGTAGCACAACCAGAACAGAAGTTCTACTTCAGCCAGGTCAGGCCTGCCAAGAAACTGCGTTTCACAGGCCTTTCAAAGAGATGTTCTCTTAGGCTGTAAGAGCACTGGGCAGAGCCAGCTGTTTCTTAGCTTCCCGAAGAGCTGGGAGCAAGATGCTTTGGGTCCACTCTCCGTCTTTGGAAACAAGGCAGCCCTTTGGGCCTGGCAGCTCTAGGGCAATGGAGCACACCCAGAGCAGGAGTTCTACTTCAGCCAGATCAGGCCTGCCAGGAAACTGCGTTTCACAGGCCTTGGTAAGAGATGTTCCCGGTAGGCTGTGAGAGCACTGTGGAGAGCCAGTTGCTTTAGCTTCCCACAGAGCTGGAAGCAAGATGCTTTGGGGCCTCTCTCTCCCTTTGGACACAAGGCAGCCGTTTGGGCCTGGCAGCTCTAGGCCAATGGAGCACACCCACAGCAGAAGTTCTACTTCAGGCAGATCAGTCCTGCCCAGAAACTGCGTTTCAGAGCCCTTGGTAAGAGATGTTCACGGTAGGCTGTGAGAGCACTGGGCAGAGCCAGTTGTTTTTTAGCTTCCCAAAGTGCTGGAGGCAAGATGCTTTGGGGCCTCTCTCACCCTTTGGAAACAAGGCAGCCCTTAGGTCCTGGTAGCTCTAGGCCTATGTAGCACAACCAGAACAGAAGTTCTACTTCAGCCAGGTCAGGCCTGCCAAGAAACTGCGTTTCACAGGCCTTTCAAAGAGATGTTCTCTTAGGCTGTAAGAGCACTGGGCAGAGCCAGCTGTTTCTTAGCTTCCCGAAGAGCTGGGAGCAAGATGCTTTGGGTCCACTCTCCGTCTTTGGAAACAAGGCAGCCCTTTGGGCCTGGCAGCTCTAGGGCAATGGAGCACACCCAGAGCAGAAGTTCTACTTCAGCCAGATCAGGCCTGCCAGGAAACTGCGTTTCACAGGCCTTGGTAAGAGATGTTCCCGGTAGGCTGTAAGAGCACTGGGCAGAGCCAGTTGTTTCTTACCTTCCTGAAAAGCTGGAAGCAAGATGCTTGGGACCCCTCTGCCCGTTTGGGAACAAGGCAGCCTTTTCGGTCGGGAAGCTCTAGGCCAATGGAGCACACGCAGAGCAGGAGTTCTACTTCAGCCTGATCAGGCCTGCAAAGAAACAGCGTTTGACAGGCCTTGGTAAGAGATGTTCCCGGTAGGTGTAAGAGCACTGGGCAGAGCCAGTTGTTTCTTAGCTTCGCAAAGACCGGGAAGCAAGATGCTTTGGGCCTCTCTGCCCCTTGGAAACAGGGCAGCACTTTGGGCCTGGCAGCTCTAGGGCAATGGAGCACACCCAGAGCCGGAGTTCTACTTCAGCCAGATGAGGCCTGCCAAGAAACTGCGTTTCACAGGCCTTTCAAAGACATGTTCCCGGTAGGCTGTAAGAGCGCGGGCCAGAGCGAGTTGGTTCTTAGCTTCCCAGAGAGCTGGAAGCAAGATGCTTTGGGACCTCTCTGCCCCTTTGGAAACAAGGCAGCACCTTGGGCCTGGCAGCTCTAGGACAATGGAGCACACCCAGAGCAGAAGTTCTACTTCAGCCAAATCAGGCCTGCCAGGAAACGGCGTTTCACAGGCCTTGGTAAGAGATGTTCCCGGTAGGCTGTAAGAGCCCTGGGCAACGCCAGATGTTTCTTAGCTTCCCGAAGAGCTGGAAGCAAGATGCTTTGGTGCCACTCTCTCACTTTGGAATCAAGGCAGCCCTTTGGGGCAGGTAGCTCTAGGCCAGTGGAGCACACCCAGAGCAGAAGTTCTACTTCGGCCAGTTCAGGCCACCAACAAACTGCGTTTCACAGGCCTTGGTAAGAGATGTTCCCGGTAGGCTGTAAGAGCACTGGGCAACGCCAGATGTTTCTTAGCTTCCCGAAGAGCTGGAAGCAAGATGCTTTGGTGCCACTCTCTCACTTTGGAATCAAGGCAGCCCTTTGGGGCAGGTAGCTCTAGGCCAGTGGAGCACACCCAGAGCAGAAGTTCTACTTCGGCCAGTTCAGGCCACCAACAAACTGCGTTTCACAGGCCTTGGTAAGAGATGTTCCCGGTAGGCTGTAAGAGCACTGGGCAACGCCAGATGTTTCTTAGCTTCCCGAAGAGCTGGAAGCAAGATGCTTTGGGGCCTCTCATCCCCTTTGCAAACAAGGCGGCCCTTTGGGCCAGGCAGCTCTAGGCCAATGGAGCACACCCAGAGCAGAAGTTCTACTTCAGCTACATCAGGCCACCAACAAAGTGCGTTTCACAGGCCTTGGTAAGAGATTGTCTCTTAGGCTGTAAGAGCACTGGGCAGAGCCAGTTGTTTCTTAGCTTCCCAAAGAGCTGGAAGCAAGATGCTTTGGGGGCTCCCTGCCCCTTTGCCAACAAGGCCGACCTTTGGGCCTTTCAGCTCTGGGCCAATGGAGCACACCCAGAGCAGAAGTTCTACCTCAGCCAGATAAGGCCTGCCAAGAAACTGCGTTTCAAAGGCTTTGGTAAGAGATGTTGCCGGTACTCTGTTAGAGCACTGGGCAGAGACAGTTGTTTCTTAGCTTCCCAAAGAGCTGGAAGCAAGATGCTTTGGGGCTTCTCTGCCCCTTTGCAAACAAGGCATCCCTTTGGGCCTTTCAGCTCTAGGCCAATGGAGCACACCCAGAGCAGAAGTCCTACTTCAGCCAGATCAGGCCTGCCAAGGAACTGCGTTTCAGAGGCCTTTGTATGTGACGTTCCCGGTAGGCTGTGAGAGCACGGTGCAGAGTCAGTTGTTTCCTTGTTTCCCAAACAGCTGGAAGCAAGACGCTTTGGGGCCTCTCTGCCCCTTTGGAAACAAGGCAGCACGTTGGGTCTGGCAGCTCTAGGGCAATGGAGCACAACCAGAGCCGAAGTTCTACTTCTTCCAGATCAGGCCTGCCTAGACAGTGCGTTTCACAGGCCTTGATAAGAGATGTTCTCTTAGGCTATAAGAGCACTGGGCACAGCCAGTTGTTTCTTAGCTTCCCAAGAGGTGGAAGCAAGATGCTTTGGGGCCTCTCTCCCCCTTTGGAAACAAGGCAGCCCTTTGGGCCTTTCAGCTCTAGGGCAATGGAGCACACCCAGAGCAGAAGTTCTACCTCAGCCAGATCAGGCCTGCCAAGAGACTGCTTTTCACAGGCCTTCGTAAGAGGTGTTCCCGGAAGGCTGTAAGAGTACCTGGCAGAGCGAGTTGTTTCTTAGCTTCAAAAACAGCTGGAAGCAACATGATTTGGGGCCTCTCTCCCACTTTGGAAACAAAGCAGCCTTTGTGCCTGGCAGCTCTAGGCCAAAGTAGCACACCCAGAGCACAAGTTCTACCTCAGCCAGATAAGGCCTGTCAAGAAGCTGCGTTTCACAGGCCTTTGTATGTGACGTTCCCGGTTGGCTTTGAGAGCACTGTGCAGAGCCAGTTGTTTTAGCTTCCCAGAGAGCAGGAAGCAAGATGCTTTGGGGCCTCTCTCACACTTTGGCAATAAAGGCAGCCCTTTGGGCCTGGCAGCCCTAGGCCAATGGAGTACACCCAGAGCAGAAGTTCTACCTCAGCCAGATCAGGCCTTCCAAGAAACTGCATCTCACAGGCCTTTCTCTGTCACGTTGCCGGTAGGCTGTGAGAGCACTGTGCAGAGCCAGTTGTTTCTTAGCTTCCCAAAGATTTGGAAGCAAGATGCTTTGGGGACTCTCAGCCCCTTTGGAAACAAGGCGGCCCTTTGGGCCTGGCAGCTCTAGGCCAAAGTAGCACGCCCAGAGCAGGAGTTCTACTTCAGCCAGATCAGGCCTGCCAAGAAACTGCGTTTCACAGGCCTTGGTAAGAGATGTTCCCGGTAGGCTGTGAGAGCACTGTGGAGAGCCAGTTGCTTTAGCTTCCCACAGAGCTGGAAGCAAGATGCTTTGGGGCCTCTCTCTCCCTTTGGACACAAGGCAGCCGTTTGGGCCTGGCAGCTCTAGGCCAATGGAGCACACCCACAGCAGAAGTTCTACTTCAGGCAGATCAGTCCTGCCCAGAAACTGCGTTTCACAGCCCTTGGTAAGAGATGTTCACGGTAGGCTGTGAGAGCACTGGGCAGAACCAGTTGTTTTTTAGCTTCCCAAAGTGCTGGAGGCCACATGCTTTGGGGCCTCTCTCACCCTTTGGAAACAAGGCAGCCCTTAGGTCCTGGTAGCTCTAGGCCTATGTAGCACAACCAGAACAGAAGTTCTACTTCAGCCAGGTCAGGCCTGCCAAGAAACTGCGTTTCACAGGCCTTTCAAAGAGATGTTCTCTTAGGCTGTAAGAGCACTGGGCAGAGCCAGCTGTTTCTTAGCTTCCCGAAGAGCTGGGAGCAAGATGCTTTGGGTCCACTCTCCGTCTTTGGAAACAAGGCAGCCCTTTGGGCCTGGCAGCTCTAGGGCAATGGAGCACACCCAGAGCAGGAGTTCTACTTCAGCCAGATCAGGCCTGCCAGGAAACTGCGTTTCACAGGCCTTGGTAAGAGATGTTCCCGGTAGGCTGTGAGAGCACTGTGGAGAGCCAGTTGCTTTAGCTTCCCACAGAGCTGGAAGCAAGATGCTTTGGGGCCTCTCTCTCCCTTTGGACACAAGGCAGCCGTTTGGGCCTGGCAGCTCTAGGCCAATGGAGCACACCAACAGCAGAAGTTCTACTTCAGGCAGATCAGTCCTGCCCAGAAACTGCGTTTCACAGCCCTTGGTAAGAGATGTTCACGGTAGGCTGTGAGAGCACTGGGCAGAACCAGTTGTTTTTTAGCTTCCCAAAGTGCTGGAGGCAAGATGCTTTGGGGCCTCTCTCAACCTTTGGAAACAAGGCAGCCCTTAGGTCCTGGTAGCTCTAGGCCTATGTAGCACAACCAGAACAGAAGTTCTACTTCAGCCAGGTCAGGCCTGCCAAGAAACTGCGTTTCACAGGCCTTTCAAAGAGATGTTCTCTTAGGCTGTAAGAGCACTGGGCAGAGCCAGCTGTTTCTTAGCTTCCCGAAGAGCTGGGAGCAAGATGCTTTGGGTCCACTCTCCGTCTTTGGAAACAAGGCAGCCCTTTGGGCCTGGCAGCTCTAGGGCAATGGAGCACACCCAGAGCAGAAGTTCTACTTCAGCCAGATCAGGCCTGCCAGGAAACTGCGTTTCACAGGCCTTGGTAAGAGATGTTCCCGGTAGGCTGTAAGAGCACTGGGCAGAGCCAGTTGTTTCTTACCTTCCTGAAAAGCTGGAAGCAAGATGCTTGGGACCCCTCTGCCCGTTTGGGAACAAGGCAGCCTTTTCGGTCGGGAAGCTCTAGGCCAATGGAGCACACGCAGAGCAGGAGTTCTACTTCAGCCTGATCAGGCCTGCAAAGAAACAGCGTTTGACAGGCCTTGGTAAGAGATGTTCCCGGTAGGTGTAAGAGCACTGGGCAGAGCCAGTTGTTTCTTAGCTTCGCAAAGACCGGGAAGCAAGATGCTTTGGGCCTCTCTGCCCCTTGGAAACAGGGCAGCACTTTGGGCCTGGCAGCTCTAGGGCAATGGAGCACACCCAGAGCCGGAGTTCTACTTCAGCCAGATGAGGCCTGCCAAGAAACTGCGTTTCACAGGCCTTTCAAAGACATGTTCCCGGTAGGCTGTAAGAGCACGGGCCAGAGCGAGTTGGTTCTTAGCTTCCCAGAGAGCTGGAAGCAAGATGCTTTGGGGCCTCTCTGCCCCTTTGGAAACAAGGCAGCACCTTGGGCCTGGCAGCTCTAGGGCAATGGAGCACACCCAGAGCAGAAGTTCTACTTCAGCCAAATCAGGCCTGCCAGGAAACGGCGTTTCACAGGCCTTGGTAAGAGATGTTCCCGGTAGGCTGTAAGAGCCCTGGGCAACGCCAGATGTTTCTTAGCTTCCCGAAGAGCTGGAAGCAAGATGCTTTGGTGCCACTCTCTCACTTTGGAATCAAGGCAGCCCTTTGGGGAAGGTAGCTCTAGGCCAGTGGAGCACACCCAGAGCAGAAGTTCTACTTCGGCCAGTTCAGGCCACCAACAAACTGCGTTTCACAGGCCTTGGTAAGAGATGTTCCCGGTAGGCTGTAAGAGCACTGGGCAACGCCAGATGTTTCTTAGCTTCCCGAAGAGCTGGAAGCAAGATGCTTTGGGGGCTCCCTGCCCCTTTGCCAACAAGGGCGACCTTTGGGCCTTTCAGCTCTAGGCCAATGGAGCACACCCAGAGCAGAAGTCCTACTTCAGCCAGATCAGGCCTGCCAAGGAACTGCGTTTCAGAGGCCTTTGTATGTGACGTTCCCGGTAGGCTGTGAGAGCACGGTGCAGAGCCAGTTGTTTCCTTGTTTCCCAAACAGCTGGAAGCAAGACGCTTTGGGGCCTCTCTGCCCCTTTGGAAACAAGGCAGCACGTTGGGTCTGGCAGCTCTAGGGCAATGGAGCACAACCAGAGCCGAAGTTCTACTTCTTCCAGATCAGGCCTGCCTAGACAGTGCGTTTCACAGGCCTTGATAAGAGATGTTCTCTTAGGCTATAAGAGCACTGGGCACAGCCAGTTGTTTCTTAGCTTCCCAAGAGGTGGAAGCAAGATGCTTTGGGGCCTCTCTCCCCCTTTGGAAACAAGGCAGCCCTTTGGGCCTTTCAGCTCTAGGGCAATTGAGCACACCCAGAGCAGAAGTTCTACCTCAGCCAGATCAGGCCTGCCAAGAAACTGCTTTTCACAGGCCTTCGTAAGAGGTGTTCCCGGAAGGCTGTAAGAGTACCTGGCAGAGCGAGTTGTTTCTTAGCTTCAAAAACAGCTGGAAGCAACATGATTTGGGGCCTCTCTCCCCCTTTGGAAACAAAGCAGCCTTTGTGCCTGGCAGATCTAGGCCAAAGTAGCACACCCAGAGCACAAGTTCTACCTCAGCCAGATAAGGCCTGTCAAGAAGCTGCGTTTCACAGGCCTTTGTATGTAACGTTCCCGGTTGGCTTTGAGAGCACTGTGCAGAGCCAGTTGTTTTAGCTTCCCAGAGAGCAGGAAGCAAGATGCTTTGGGGCCTCTCTCACACTTTGGAAATAAAGGCAGCCCTTTGGGCCTGGCAGCCCTAGGCCAATGGAGTACACCCAGAGCAGAAGTTCTACCTCAGCCAGATCAGGCCTTCCAAGAAACTGCGTCTCACAGGCCTTTCTCTGTCACGTTGCCGGTAGGCTGTGAGAGCACTGTGCAGAGCCAGTTGTTTCTTAGCTTCCCAAAGATTTGGAAGCAAGATGCTTTGGGGACTCTCAGCCCCTTTGGAAACAAGGCGGCCCTTTGGGCCTGGCAGCTCTAGGCCAAAGTAGCACGCCCAGAGCAGGAGTTCTACTTCAGCCAGATCAGGCCTGCCAAGAAACTGCGTTTCACAGGCCTTGGTAAGAGATGTTCCCGGTAGGCTGTGAGAGCACTGTGGAGAGCCAGTTGCTTTAGCTTCCCACAGAGCTGGAAGCAAGATGCTTTGGGGCCTCTCTCTCCCTTTGGACACAAGGCAGCCGTTTGGGCCTGGCAGCTCTAGGCCAATGGAGCACACCCACAGCAGAAGTTCTACTTCAGGCAGATCAGTCCTGCCCAGAAACTGCGTTTCACAGCCCTTGGTAAGAGATGTTCACGGTAGGCTGTGAGAGCACTGGGCAGAACCAGTTGTTTTTTAGCTTCCCAAAGTGCTGGAGGCAAGATGCTTTGGGGCCTCTCTCACCCTTTGGAAACAAGGCAGCCCTTAGGTCCTGGTAGCTCTAGGCCTATGTAGCACAACCAGAACAGAAGTTCTACTTCAGCCAGGTCAGGCCTGCCAAGAAACTGCGTTTCACAGGCCTTTCAAAGAGATGTTCTCTTAGGCTGTAAGAGCACTGGGCAGAGCCAGCTGTTTCTTAGCTTCCCGAAGAGCTGGGAGCAAGATGCTTTGGGTGCACTCTCCGTCTTTGGAAACAAGGCAGCCCTTTGGGCCTGGCAGCTCTAGGGCAATGGAGCACACCCAGAGCAGGAGTTCTACTTCAGCCAGATCAGGCCTGCCAAGAAACTGCGTTTCACAGGCCTTGGTAAGAGATGTTCCCGGTAGGCTGTGAGAGCACTGTGGAGAGCCAGTTGCTTTAGCTTCCCACAGAGCTGGAAGCAAGATGCTTTGGGGCCTCTCTCTCCCTTTGGACACAAGGCAGCCGTTTGGGCCTGGCAGCTCTAGGCCAATGGAGCACACCCACAGCAGAAGTTCTACTTCAGGCAGATCAGTCCTGCCCAGAAACTGCGTTTCACAGCCCTTGGTAAGAGATGTTCACGGTAGGCTGTGAGAGCACTGGGCAGAACCAGTTGTTTTTTAGCTTCCCAAAGTGCTGGAGGCCACATGCTTTGGGGCCTCTCTCACCCTTTGGAAACAAGGCAGCCCTTAGGTCCTGGTAGCTCTAGGCCTATGTAGCACAACCAGAACAGAAGTTCTACTTCAGCCAGGTCAGGCCTGCCAAGAAACTGCGTTTCACAGGCCTTTCAAAGAGATGTTCTCTTAGGCTGTAAGAGCACTGGGCAGAGCCAGCTGTTTCTTAGCTTCCCGAAGAGCTGGGAGCAAGATGCTTTGGGTCCACTCTCCGTCTTTGGAAACAAGGCAGCCCTTTGGGCCTGGCAGCTCTAGGGCAATGGAGCACACCCAGAGCAGGAGTTCTACTTCAGCCAGATCAGGCCTGCCAGGAAACTGCGTTTCACAGGCCTTGGTAAGAGATGTTCCCGGTAGGCTGTGAGAGCACTGTGGAGAGCCAGTTGCTTTAGCTTCCCACAGAGCTGGAAGCAAGATGCTTTGGGGCCTCTCTCTCCCTTTGGACACAAGGCAGCCGTTTGGGCCTGGCAGCTCTAGGCCAATGGAGCACACCAACAGCAGAAGTTCTACTTCAGGCAGATCAGTCCTGCCCAGAAACTGCGTTTCACAGCCCTTGGTAAGAGATGTTCACGGTAGGCTGTGAGAGCACTGGGCAGAACCAGTTGTTTTTTAGCTTCCCAAAGTGCTGGAGGCAAGATGCTTTGGGGCCTCTCTCAACCTTTGGAAACAAGGCAGCCCTTAGGTCCTGGTAGCTCTAGGCCTATGTAGCACAACCAGAACAGAAGTTCTACTTCAGCCAGGTCAGGCCTGCCAAGAAACTGCGTTTCACAGGCCTTTCAAAGAGATGTTCTCTTAGGCTGTAAGAGCACTGGGCAGAGCCAGCTGTTTCTTAGCTTCCCGAAGAGCTGGGAGCAAGATGCTTTGGGTCCACTCTCCGTCTTTGGAAACAAGGCAGCCCTTTGGGCCTGGCAGCTCTAGGGCAATGGAGCACACCCAGAGCAGAAGTTCTACTTCAGCCAGTTCAGGCCTGCCAGGAAACTGCGTTTCACAGGCCTTGGTAAGAGATGTTCCCGGTAGGCTGTAAGAGCACTGGGCAGAGCCAGTTGTTTCTTACCTTCCTGAAAAGCTGGAAGCAAGATGCTTGGGACCCCTCTGCCCGTTTGGGAACAAGGCAGCCTTTTGGGTCGGGAAGCTCTAGGCCAATGGAGCACACGCAGAGCAGGAGTTCTACTTCAGCCTGATCAGGCCTGCAAAGAAACAGCGTTTGACAGGCCTTGGTAAGAGATGTTCCCGGTAGGTGTAAGAGCACTGGGCAGAGCCAGTTGTTTCTTAGCTTCGCAAAGACCGGGAAGCAAGATGCTTTGGGCCTCTCTGCCCCTTGGAAACAGGGCAGCACTTTGGGCCTGGCAGCTCTAGGGCAATGGAGCACACCCAGAGCCGGAGTTCTACTTCAGCCAGATGAGGCCTGCCAAGAAACTGCGTTTCACAGGCCTTTCAAAGACATGTTCCCGGTAGGCTGTAAGAGCACGGGCCAGAGCGAGTTGGTTCTTAGCTTCCCAGAGAGCTGGAAGCAAGATGCTTTGGGGCCTCTCTGCCCCTTTGGAAACAAGGCAGCACCTTGGGCCTGGCAGCTCTAGGGCAATGGAGCACACCCAGAGCAGAAGTTCTACTTCAGCCAAATCAGGCCTGCCAGGAAACGGCGTTTCACAGGCCTTGGTAAGAGATGTTCCCGGTAGGCTGTAAGAGCCCTGGGCAACGCGAGATGTTTCTTAGCTTCCCGAAGAGCTGGAAGCAAGATGCTTTGGTGCCACTCTCTCACTTTGGAATCAAGGCAGCCCTTTGGGGAAGGTAGCTCTAGGCCAGTGGAGCACACCCAGAGCAGAAGTTCTACTTCGGCCAGTTCAGGCCACCAACAAACTGCGTTTCACAGGCCTTGGTAAGAGATGTTCCCGGTAGGCTGTAAGAGCACTGGGCAACGCCAGATGTTTCTTAGCTTCCCGAAGAGCTGGAAGCAAGATGCTTTGGGGGCTCCCTGCCCCTTTGCCAACAAGGGCGACCTTTGGGCCTTTCAGCTCTAGGCCAATGGAGCACACCCAGAGCAGAAGTCCTACTTCAGCCAGATCAGGCCTGCCAAGGAACTGCGTTTCAGAGGCCTTTGTATGTGACGTTCCCGGTAGGCTGTGAGAGCACGGTGCAGAGCCAGTTGTTTCCTTGTTTCCCAAACAGCTGGAAGCAAGACGCTTTGGGGCCTCTCTGCCCCTTTGGAAACAAGGCAGCACGTTGGGTCTGGCAGCTCTAGGGCAATGGAGCACAACCAGAGCCGAAGTTCTACTTCTTCCAGATCAGGCCTGCCTAGACAGTGCGTTTCACAGGCCTTGATAAGAGATGTTCTCTTAGGCTATAAGAGCACTGGGCACAGCCAGTTGTTTCTTAGCTTCCCAAGAGGTGGAAGCAAGATGCTTTGGGGCCTCTCTCCCCCTTTGGAAACAAGGCAGCCCTTTGGGCCTTTCAGCTCTAGGGCAATTGAGCACACCCAGAGCAGAAGTTCTACCTCAGCCAGATCAGGCCTGCCAAGAAACTGCTTTTCACAGGCCTTCGTAAGAGGTGTTCCCGGAAGGCTGTAAGAGTACCTGGCAGAGCGAGTTGTTTCTTAGCTTCAAAAACAGCTGGAAGCAACATGATTTGGGGCCTCTCTCCCCCTTTGGAAACAAAGCAGCCTTTGTGCCTGGCAGATCTAGGCCAAAGTAGCACACCCAGAGCACAAGTTCTACCTCAGCCAGATAAGGCCTGTCAAGAAGCTGCGTTTCACAGGCCTTTGTATGTAACGTTCCCGGTTGGCTTTGAGAGCACTGTGCAGAGCCAGTTGTTTTAGCTTCCCAGAGAGCAGGAAGCAAGATGCTTTGGGGCCTCTCTCACACTTTGGAAATAAAGGCAGCCCTTTGGGCCTGGCAGCCCTAGGCCAATGGAGTACACCCAGAGCAGAAGTTCTACCTCAGCCAGATCAGGCCTTCCAAGAAACTGCGTCTCACAGGCCTTTCTCTGTCACGTTGCCGGTAGGCTGTGAGAGCACTGTGCAGAGCCAGTTGTTTCTTAGCTTCCCAAAGATTTGGAAGCAAGATGCTTTGGGGACTCTCAGCCCCTTTGGAAACAAGGCGGCCCTTTGGGCCTGGCAGCTCTAGGCCAAAGTAGCACGCCCAGAGCAGGAGTTCTACTTCAGCCAGATCAGGCCTGCCAAGAAACTGCGTTTCACAGGCCTTGGTAAGAGATGTTCCCGGTAGGCTGTGAGAGCACTGTGGAGAGCCAGTTGCTTTAGCTTCCCACAGAGCTGGAAGCAAGATGCTTTGGGGCCTCTCTCTCCCTTTGGACACAAGGCAGCCGTTTGGGCCTGGCAGCTCTAGGCCAATGGAGCACACCCACAGCAGAAGTTCTACTTCAGGCAGATCAGTCCTGCCCAGAAACTGCGTTTCACAGCCCTTGGTAAGAGATGTTCACGGTAGGCTGTGAGAGCACTGGGCAGAACCAGTTGTTTTTTAGCTTCCCAAAGTGCTGGAGGCAAGATGCTTTGGGGCCTCTCTCACCCTTTGGAAACAAGGCAGCCCTTAGGTCCTGGTAGCTCTAGGCCTATGTAGCACAACCAGAACAGAAGTTCTACTTCAGCCAGGTCAGGCCTGCCAAGAAACTGCGTTTCACAGGCCTTTCAAAGAGATGTTCTCTTAGGCTGTAAGAGCACTGGGCAGAGCCAGCTGTTTCTTAGCTTCCCGAAGAGCTGGGAGCAAGATGCTTTGGGTGCACTCTCCGTCTTTGGAAACAAGGCAGCCCTTTGGGCCTGGCAGCTCTAGGGCAATGGAGCACACCCAGAGCAGGAGTTCTACTTCAGCCAGATCAGGCCTGCCAAGAAACTGCGTTTCACAGGCCTTGGTAAGAGATGTTCCCGGTAGGCTGTGAGAGCACTGTGGAGAGCCAGTTGCTTTAGCTTCCCACAGAGCTGGAAGCAAGATGCTTTGGGGCCTCTCTCTCCCTTTGGACACAAGGCAGCCGTTTGGGCCTGGCAGCTCTAGGCCAATGGAACACACCCACAGCAGAAGTTCTACTTCAGGCAGATCAGTCCTGCCCAGAAACTGCGTTTCACAGCCCTTGGTAAGAGATGTTCACGGTAGGCTGTGAGAGCACTGGGCAGAACCAGTTGTTTTTTAGCTTCCCAAAGTGCTGGAGGCAGGATACTTTGGGGCCTCTCTCACCCTTTGGAAACAAGGCAGCCCTTAGGTCCTGGTAGCTCTAGGCCTATGTAGCACAACCAGAACAGAAGTTCTACTTCAGCCAGGTCAGGCCTGCCAAGAAACTGCGTTTCACAGGCCTTTCAAAGAGATGTTCTCTTAGGCTGTAAGAGCACTGGGCAGAGCCAGCTGTTTCTTAGCTTCCCGAAGAGCTGGGAGCAAGATGCTTTGGGTCCACTCTCCGTCTTTGGAAACAAGGCAGCTCTTTGGGCCTGGCAGCTCTAGGGCAATGGAGCACACCCAGAGCAGAAGTTCTACTTCAGCCAGATCAGGCCTGCCAGGAAACTGCGTTTCACAGGCCTTGGTAAGAGATGTTCCCGGTAGGCTGTAAGAGCACTGGGCAGAGCCAGTTGTTTCTTACCTTCCTGAAAAGCTGGAAGCAAGATGCTTGGGACCCCTCTGCCCGTTTGGGAACAAGGCAGCCTTTTGGGTCGGGAAGCTCTAGGCCAATGGAGCACACGCAGAGCAGGAGTTCTACTTCAGCCTGATCAGGCCTGCAAAGAAACAGCGTTTGACAGGCCTTGGTAAGAGATGTTCGCGGTAGGTGTAAGAGCACTGGGCAGAGCCAGTTGTTTCTTAGCTTCGCAAAGCCCGGGAAGCAAGATGCTTTGGGCCTCTCTGCCCCTTGGAAACAGGGCAGCACTTTGGGCCTGGCAGCTCTAGGGCAATGGAGCACACCCAGAGCCGGAGTTCTACTTCAGCCAGATGAGGCCTGCCAAGAAACTGCGTTTCACAGGCCTTTCAAAGACATGTTCCCGATAGGCTGTAAGAGCACGGGGCAGAGCGAGTTGGTTCTTAACTTCCCAGAGAGCTGGAAGCAAGATGCTTTGGGGCCTCTCTGCCCCTTTGGAAACAAGGCAGCACCTTGGGCCTGGCAGCTCTAGGGCAATGGAGCACACCCAGAGCAGAAGTTCTACTTCAGCCAAATCAGGCCTGCCAGGAAACGGCGTTTCACAGGCCTTGGTAAGAGATGTTCCCGGTAGGCTGTAAGAGCACTGGGCAACGCCAGATGTTTCTTAGCTTCCCGAAGAGCTGGAGCAAGATGCTTTGGTGCCACTCTCTCACTTTGGAATCAAGGCAGCCCTTTGGGGCAGGTAGCTCTAGGCCAGTGGAGCACACCCAGAGCAGAAGTTCTACTTGGGCCAGTTCAGGCCACCAACAAACTGCGTTTCACAGGCCTTGGTAAGAGATGTTCCCGGTAGGCTGTAAGAGCACTGGGCAACGCCAGATGTTTCTTAGCTTCCCGAAGAGCTGGAAGCAAGATGCTTTGGGGCCTCTCATCCCCTTTGCAAACAAGGCGGCCCTTTGGGCCAGGCAGCTCTTGGCCAATGGAGCACACCCAGAGCAGAAGTTCTACTTCAGCTAGATCAGGCCACCAACAAAGTGCGTTTCACAGGCCTTGGTAAGAGATTGTCTCTTAGGCTGTAAGAGCACTGTGCAGAGCCAGTTGTTTCTTAGCTTCCCAAAGAGCTGGAAGCAAGATGCTTTGGGGGCTCCCTGCCCCTTTGCCAACAAGGCCGACCTTTGGGCCTTTCAGCTCTGGGCCAATGGAGCACACCCAGAGCAGAAGTTCTACCTCAGCCAGATAAGGCCTGCCAAGAAACTGCGTTTCAAAGGCTTTGGTAAGAGATGTTGCCGGTACTCTGTTAGAGCACTGGGCAGAGACAGTTGTTTCTTAGCTTCCCAAAGAGCTGGAAGCAAGATGCTTTGGGGGCTCCCTGCCCCTTTGCCAACAAGGGCGACCTTTGGGCCTTTCAGCTCTAGGCCAATGGAGCACACCCAGAGCAGAAGTCCTACTTCAGCCAGATCAGGCCTGCCAAGGAACTGCGTTTCAGAGGCCTTTGTATGTGACGTTCCCGGTAGGCTGTGAGAGCACGGTGCAGAGCCAGTTGTTTCCTTGTTTCCCAAACAGCTGGAAGCAAGACGCTTTGGGGCCTCTCTGCCCCTTTGGAAACAAGGCAGCACGTTGGGTCTGGCAGCTCTAGGGCAATGGAGCACAACCAGAGCCGAAGTTCTACTTCTTCCAGATCAGGCCTGCCTAGACAGTGCGTTTCACAGGCCTTGATAAGAGATGTTCTCTTAGGCTATAAGAGCACTGGGCACAGCCAGTTGTTTCTTAGCTTCCCAAGAGGTGGAAGCAAGATGCTTTGGGGCCTCTCTCCCCCTTTGGAAACAAGGCAGCCCTTTGGGCCTTTCAGCTCTAGGGCAATGGAGCACACCCAGAGCAGAAGTTCTACCTCAGCCAGATCAGGCCTGCCAAGAAACTGGTTTTCACAGGCCTTCGTAAGAGGTGTTCCCGGAAGGCTGTAAGAGTACCTGGCAGAGCGAGTTGTTTCTTAGCTTCAAAAACAGCTGGAAGCAACATGATTTGGGGCCTCTCTCCCCCTTTGGAAACAAAGCAGCCTTTGTGCCTGGCAGCTCTAGGCCAAAGTAGCACACCCAGAGCACAAGTTCTACCTCAGCCAGATAAGGCCTGTCAAGAAGCTGCGTTTCACAGGCCTTTGTATGTGACGTTCCCGGTTGGCTTTGAGAGCACTGTGCAGAGCCAGTTGTTTTAGCTTCCCAGAGAGCAGGAAGCAAGATGCTTTGGGGCCTCTCTCACACTTTGGAAATAAAGGCAGCCCTTTGGGCCTGGCAGCCCTAGGCCAATGGAGTACACCCAGAGCAGAAGTTCTACCTCAGCCAGATCAGGCCTTCCAAGAAACTGCGTCTCACAGGCCTTTCTCTGTCACGTTGCCGGTAGGCTGTGAGAGCACTGTGCAGAGCCAGTTGTTTCTTAGCTTCCCAAAGATTTGGAAGCAAGATGCTTTGGGGACTCTCAGCCCATTTGGAAACAAGGCGGCCCTTTGGGCCTGGCAGCTCTAGGCCAAAGTAGCACGCCCAGAGCAGGAGTTCTACTTCAGCCAGATCAGGCCTGCCAAGAAACTGCGTTTCACAGGCCTTGGTAAGAGATGTTCCCGGTAGGCTGTGAGAGCACTGTGGAGAGCCAGTTGCTTTAGCTTCCCACAGAGCTGGAAGCAAGATGCTTTGGGGCCTCTCTCTCCCTTTGGACACAAGGCAGCCGTTTGGGCCTGGCAGCTCTAGGCCAATGGAGCACACCCACAGCAGAAGTTCTACTTCAGGCAGATCAGTCCTGCCCAGAAACTGCGTTTCACAGCCCTTGGTAAGAGATGTTCACGGTAGGCTGTGAGAGCACTGGGCAGAACCAGTTGTTTTTTAGCTTCCCAAAGTGCTGGAGGCAAGATGCTTTGGGGCCTCTCTCACCCTTTGGAAACAAGGCAGCCCTTAGGTCCTGGTAGCTCTAGGCCTATGTAGCACAACCAGAACAGAAGTTCTACTTCAGCCAGGTCAGGCCTGCCAAGAAACTGCGTTTCACAGGCCTTTCAAAGAGATGTTCTCTTAGGCTGTAAGAGCACTGGGCAGAGCCAGCTGTTTCTTAGCTTCCCGAAGAGCTGGGAGCAAGATGCTTTGGGTCCACTCTCCGTCTTTGGAAACAAGGCAGCCCTTTGGGCCTGGCAGCTCTAGGGCAATGGGCACACCCAGAGCAGGAGTTCTACTTCAGCCAGATCAGGTCTGCCAGGAAACTGCGTTTCACAGGCCTTGGTAAGAGATGTTCCCGGTAGGCTGTGAGAGCACTGTGGAGAGCCAGTTGCTTTAGCTTCCCACAGAGCTGGAAGCAAGATTCTTTGGGGCCTCTCTCTCCCTTTGGACACAAGGCAGCCGTTTGGGCCTGGCAGCTCTAGGCCAATGGAGCACACCCACAGCAGAAGTTCTACTTCAGGCAGATCAGTCCTGCCCAGAAACTGCGTTTCAGAGCCCTTGGTAAGAGATGTTCACGGTAGGCTGTGAGAGCACTGGGCAGCACCAGTTGTTTTTTAGCTTCCCAAAGTGCTGGAGGCCACATGCTTTGGGGCCTCTCTCACCCAATGGAAACAAGGCAGCCCTTAGGTCCTGGTAGCTCTAGGCCTATGTAGCACAACCGGAACAGAAGTTCTACTTCAGCCAGGTCAGGCCTGCCAAGAAACTGCGTTTCACAGGCCTTTCAAAGAGATGTTCTCTTAGGCTGTAAGAGCACTGGGCAGAGCCAGCTGTTTCTTAGCTTCCCGAAGAGCTGGGAGCAAGATGCTTTGGGTCCACTCTCCGTCTTTGGAAACAAGGCAGCCCTTTGGGCCTGGCAGCTCTAGGGCAATGGAGCACACCCAGAGCAGAAGTTCTACTTCAGCCAGGTCAGGCCTGCCAAGAAACTGCGTTTCACAGGCCTTTCAAAGACATGTTCCCGGTAGGCTGTAAGAGCACGGGCCAGAGCGAGTTGGTTCTTAGCTTGCCAGAGAGCTGGAAGCAAGATGCTTTGGGGCCTCTCTGCCCCTTTGGAAACAAGGCAGCACCTTGGGCCTGGCAGCTCTAGGGCAATGGAGCACACCCAGAGCAGAAGTTCTACGTCAGCCAAATCAGGCCTGCCAGGAAACGGCGTTTCACAGGCCTTGGTAAGAGATGTTCCCGGTAGGCTGTAAGAGCGCTGGGCAACGCAAGATGTTTCTTAGCTTCCCGAAGAGCTGGAAGCAAGATGCTTTGGTGCCACTCTCTCACTTTGGAATCAAGGCAGCCCTTTGGGGCAGGTAGCTCCAGGCCAGTGGAGCACACCCAGAGCAGAAGTTCTACTTCGGCCAGTTCAGGCCACCAACAAACTGCGTTTCACAGGCCTTGGTAAGAGATGTTCCCGGTAGGCTGTAAGAGCACTGGGCAACGCCAGATGTTTCTTAGCTTCCCGAAGAGCTGGAAGCAAGATGCTTTGGGGCCTCTCTGCCCCTTTGCAAACAAGGCGGCCCTTTGGGCCAGGCAGCTCTAGGCCAATGGAGCACACCCAGAGCAGAAGTTCTACTTCAGCTAGATCAGGCCACCAACAAAGTGCGTTTCACAGGCCTTGGTAAGAGATTTTCTCTCAGGCTGTAAGAGCACTGGGCAGAGCCAGTTGTTTCTTAGCTTCCCAAAGAGCTGGAAGCAAGATGCTTTGGGGGCTCCCTGCCCCTTTGCTAACAAGGCCGACCTTTGGGCCTTTCAGCTCTAGGCCAATGGAGCACACCCAGAGCAGAATTTCTACCTCAGCCAGATAAGGCTTGCCAAGAAACTGCGTTTCAAAGGCTTTGGTAAGAGATGTTGCCGGTACTCCGTCAGAGCACTGGGCAGAGACAGTTGTTTCTTAGCTTCCCAAAGAGCTGGAAGCAAGATGCTTTGGGGCCTCTCTGCCCCTTTGCAAACAAGGCATCCCTTTGGGCCTTTCAGCTCTAGGCCAATGGAGCACAGCCAGAGCAGAAGTCCTACTTCAGCCAGATCAGGCCTGCCAAGGAACTGCGTTTCAGAGGCCTTTGTATGTGACGTTCCCGGTAGGCTGTGAGAGCACGGTGCAGAGCCAGTTGTTTCCTTGTTTCCCAAACAGCTGGAAGCAAGACGCTTTGGGGCCTCTCTGCCCCTTTGGAAACCAGGCAGCACGTTGAGTCTGGCAGCTCTAGGGCAATTGAGCACACCCAGAGCAGAAGTTCTACCTCAGCCAGATCAGGCCTGCCAAGAAACTGGTTTTCACAGGCCTTCATAAGAGGTGTTCCCGGAAGGCTGTAAGAGTACCTGGCAGAGCGAGTTGTTTCTTAGCTTCAAAAACAGCTGGAAGCAACATGATTTGGGGCCTCTCTCCCCCTTTGGAAACAAAGCAGCCTTTGTGCCTGGCAGCTCTAGGCCAAAGTAGCACACCCAGAGCACAAGTTCTACCTCAGCCAGATAAGGCCTGTCAAGAAGCTGCGTTTCACAGGCCTTTGTATGTGACGTTCCCGGTTGGCTTTGAGAGCACTGTGCAGAGCCAGTTGTTTTAGCTTCCCAGAGAGCAGGAAGCAAGATGCTTTGGGGCCTCTCTCACACTTTGGAAATAAAGGCAGCCCTTTGGGCCTGGCAGCCCTAGGCCAATGGAGTACACCCAGAGCAGAAGTTCTACCTCAGCCAGATCAGGCCTTCCAAGAAACTGCGTCTCACAGGCCTTTCTCTGTCACATTGCCGGTAGGCTGTGAGAGCACTGTGCAGAGCCAGTTGTTTCTTAGCTTCCCAAAGATTTGGAAGCAAGATGCTTTGGGGACTCTCAGCCCCTTTGGAAACAAGGCGGCCCTTTGGGCCTGGCAGCTCTAGGCCAAAGTAGCACGCCCAGAGCAGGAGTTCTACTTCAGCCAGATCAGGCCTGCCAAGAAACTGCGTTTCACAGGCCTTGGTAAGAGATGTTCCCGGTAGGCTGTGAGAGCACTGTGGAGAGCCAGTTGCTTTAGCTTCCCACAGAGCTGGAAGCAAGATGCTTTGGGGCCTCTCTCTCCCTTTGGACACAAGGCAGCCGTTTGGGCCTGGCAGCTCTAGGCCAATGGAGCACACCCACAGCAGAAGTTCTACTTCAGGCAGATCAGTCCTGCCCAGAAACTGCGTTTCACAGCCCTTGGTAAGAGATGTTCACGGTAGGCTGTGAGAGCACTGGGCAGAACCAGTTGTTTTTTAGCTTCCCAAAGTGCTGGAGGCAGGATGCTTTGGGGCCTCTCTCACCCTTTGGAAACAAGGCAGCCCTTAGGTCCTGGTAGCTCTAGGCCTATGTAGCACAACCAGAACAGAAGTTCTACTTCAGCCAGGTCAGGCCTGCCAAGAAACTGCGTTTCACAGGCCTTTCAAAGAGATGTTCTCTTAGGCTGTAAGAGCACTGGGCAGAGCCAGCTGTTTCTTAGCTTCCCGAAGAGCTGGGAGCAAGATGCTTTGGGTCCACTCTCCGTCTTTGGAAACAAGGCAGCTCTTTGGGCCTGGCAGCTCTAGGGCAATGGAGCACACCCAGAGCAGAAGTTCTACTTCAGCCAGATCAGGCCTGCCAGGAAACTGCGTTTCACAGGCCTTGGTAAGAGATGTTCCCGGTAGGCTGTAAGAGCACTGGGCAGAGCCAGTTGTTTCTTACCTTCCTGAAAAGCTGGAAGCAAGATGCTTGGGACCCCTCTGCCCGTTTGGGAACAAGGCAGCCTTTTGGGTCGGGAAGCTCTAGGCCAATGGAGCACACGCAGAGCAGGAGTTCTACTTCAGCCTGATCAGGCCTGCAAAGAAACAGCGTTTGACAGGCCTTGGTAAGAGATGTTCGCGGTAGGTGTAAGAGCACTGGGCAGAGCCAGTTGTTTCTTAGCTTCGCAAAGCCCGGGAAGCAAGATGCTTTGGGCCTCTCTGCCCCTTGGAAACAGGGCAGCACTTTGGGCCTGGCAGCTCTAGGGCAATGGAGCACACCCAGAGCCGGAGTTCTACTTCAGCCAGATGAGGCCTGCCAAGAAACTGCGTTTCACAGGCCTTTCAAAGACATGTTCCCGATAGGCTGTAAGAGCACGGGGCAGAGCGAGTTGGTTCTTAACTTCCCAGAGAGCTGGAAGCAAGATGCTTTGGGGCCTCTCTGCCCCTTTGGAAACAAGGCAGCACCTTGGGCCTGGCAGCTCTAGGGCAATGGAGCACACCCAGAGCAGAAGTTCTACTTCAGCCAAATCAGGCCTGCCAGGAAACGGCGTTTCACAGGCCTTGGTAAGAGATGTTCCCGGTAGGCTGTAAGAGCACTGGGCAACGCCAGATGTTTCTTAGCTTCCCGAAGAGCTGGAGCAAGATGCTTTGGTGCCACTCTCTCACTTTGGAATCAAGGCAGCCCTTTGGGGCAGGTAGCTCTAGGCCAGTGGAGCACACCCAGAGCAGAAGTTCTACTTCGGCCAGTTCAGGCCACCAACAAACTGCGTTTCACAGGCCTTGGTAAGAGATGTTCCCGGTAGGCTGTAAGAGCACTGGGCAACGCCAGATGTTTCTTAGCTTCCCGAAGAGCTGGAAGCAAGATGCTTTGGGGCCTCTCATCCCCTTTGCAAACAAGGCGGCCCTTTGGGCCAGGCAGCTCTTGGCCAATGGAGCACACCCAGAGCAGAAGTTCTACTTCAGCTAGATCAGGCCACCAACAAAGTGCGTTTCACAGGCCTTGGTAAGAGATTGTCTCTTAGGCTGTAAGAGCACTGTGCAGAGCCAGTTGTTTCTTAGCTTCCCAAAGAGCTGGAAGCAAGATGCTTTGGGGGCTCCCTGCCCCTTTGCCAACAAGGCCGACCTTTGGGCCTTTCAGCTCTGGGCCAATGGAGCACACCCAGAGCAGAAGTTCTACCTCAGCCAGATAAGGCCTGCCAAGAAACTGCGTTTCAAAGGCTTTGGTAAGAGATGTTGCCGGTACTCTGTTAGAGCACTGGGCAGAGACAGTTGTTTCTTAGCTTCCCAAAGAGCTGGAAGCAAGATGCTTTGGGGGCTCCCTGCCCCTTTGCCAACAAGGGCGACCTTTGGGCCTTTCAGCTCTAGGCCAATGGAGCACACCCAGAGCAGAAGTCCTACTTCAGCCAGATCAGGCCTGCCAAGGAACTGCGTTTCAGAGGCCTTTGTATGTGACGTTCCCGGTAGGCTGTGAGAGCACGGTGCAGAGCCAGTTGTTTCCTTGTTTCCCAAACAGCTGGAAGCAAGACGCTTTGGGGCCTCTCTGCCCCTTTGGAAACAAGGCAGCACGTTGGGTCTGGCAGCTCTAGGGCAATGGAGCACAACCAGAGCCGAAGTTCTACTTCTTCCAGATCAGGCCTGCCTAGACAGTGCGTTTCACAGGCCTTGATAAGAGATGTTCTCTTAGGCTATAAGAGCACTGGGCACAGCCAGTTGTTTCTTAGCTTCCCAAGAGGTGGAAGCAAGATGCTTTGGGGCCTCTCTCCCCCTTTGGAAACAAGGCAGCCCTTTGGGCCTTTCAGCTCTAGGGCAATGGAGCACACCCAGAGCAGAAGTTCTACCTCAGCCAGATCAGGCCTGCCAAGAAACTGGTTTTCACAGGCCTTCGTAAGAGGTGTTCCCGGAAGGCTGTAAGAGTACCTGGCAGAGCGAGTTGTTTCTTAGCTTCAAAAACAGCTGGAAGCAACATGATTTGGGGCCTCTCTCCCCCTTTGGAAACAAAGCAGCCTTTGTGCCTGGCAGCTCTAGGCCAAAGTAGCACACCCAGAGCACAAGTTCTACCTCAGCCAGATAAGGCCTGTCAAGAAGCTGCGTTTCACAGGCCTTTGTATGTGACGTTCCCGGTTGGCTTTGAGAGCACTGAGCAGAGCCAGTTGTTTTAGCTTCCCAGAGAGCAGGAAGCAAGATGCTTTGGGGCCTCTCTCACACTTTGGAAATAAAGGCAGCCCTTTGGGCCTGGCAGCCCTAGGCCAATGGAGTACACCCAGAGCAGAAGTTCTACCTCAGCCAGATCAGGCCTTCCAAGAAACTGCGTCTCACAGGCCTTTCTCTGTCACGTTGCCGGTAGGCTGTGAGAGCACTGTGCAGAGCCAGTTGTTTCTTAGCTTCCCAAAGATTTGGAAGCAAGATGCTTTGGGGACTCTCAGCCCCTTTGGAAACAAGGCGGCCCTTTGGGCCTGGCAGCTCTAGGCCAAAGTAGCACGCCCAGAGCAGGAGTTCTACTTCAGCCAGATCAGGCCTGCCAAGAAACTGCGTTTCACAGGCCTTGGTAAGAGATGTTCCCGGTAGGCTGTGAGAGCACTGTGGAGAGCCAGTTGCTTTAGCTTCCCACAGAGCTGGAAGCAAGATGCTTTGGGGCCTCTCTCTCCCTTTGGACACAAGGCAGCCGTTTGGGCCTGGCAGCTCTAGGCCAATGGAGCACACCCACAGCAGAAGTTCTACTTCAGGCAGATCAGTCCTGCCCAGAAACTGCGTTTCACAGCCCTTGGTAAGAGATGTTCACGGTAGGCTGTGAGAGCACTGGGCAGAACCAGTTGTTTTTTAGCTTCCCAAAGTGCTGGAGGCAGGATGCTTTGGGGCCTCTCTCACCCTTTGGAAACAAGGCAGCCCTTAGGTCCTGGTAGCTCTAGGCCTATGTAGCACAACCAGAACAGAAGTTCTACTTCAGCCAGGTCAGGCCTGCCAAGAAACTGCGTTTCACAGGCCTTTCAAAGAGATGTTCTCTTAGGCTGTAAGAGCACTGGGCAGAGCCAGCTGTTTCTTAGCTTCCCGAAGAGCTGGGAGCAAGATGCTTTGGGTCCACTCTCCGTCTTTGGAAACAAGGCAGCTCTTTGGGCCTGGCAGCTCTAGGGCAATGGAGCACACCCAGAGCAGAAGTTCTACTTCAGCCAGATCAGGCCTGCCAGGAAACTGCGTTTCACAGGCCTTGGTAAGAGATGTTCCCGGTAGGCTGTAAGAGCACTGGGCAGAGCCAGTTGTTTCTTACCTTCCTGAAAAGCTGGAAGCAAGATGCTTGGGACCCCTCTGCCCGTTTGGGAACAAGGCAGCCTTTTGGGTCGGGAAGCTCTAGGCCAATGGAGCACACGCAGAGCAGGAGTTCTACTTCAGCCTGATCAGGCCTGCAAAGAAACAGCGTTTGACAGGCCTTGGTAAGAGATGTTCGCGGTAGGTGTAAGAGCACTGGGCAGAGCCAGTTGTTTCTTAGCTTCGCAAAGCCCGGGAAGCAAGATGCTTTGGGCCTCTCTGCCCCTTGGAAACAGGGCAGCACTTTGGGCCTGGCAGCTCTAGGGCAATGGAGCACACCCAGAGCCGGAGTTCTACTTCAGCCAGATGAGGCCTGCCAAGAAACTGCGTTTCACAGGCCTTTCAAAGACATGTTCCCGATAGGCTGTAAGAGCACGGGGCAGAGCGAGTTGGTTCTTAACTTCCCAGAGAGCTGGAAGCAAGATGCTTTGGGGCCTCTCTGCCCCTTTGGAAACAAGGCAGCACCTTGGGCCTGGCAGCTCTAGGGCAATGGAGCACACCCAGAGCAGAAGTTCTACTTCAGCCAAATCAGGCCTGCCAGGAAACGGCGTTTCACAGGCCTTGGTAAGAGATGTTCCCGGTAGGCTGTAAGAGCACTGGGCAACGCCAGATGTTTCTTAGCTTCCCGAAGAGCTGGAGCAAGATGCTTTGGTGCCACTCTCTCACTTTGGAATCAAGGCAGCCCTTTGGGGCAGGTAGCTCTAGGCCAGTGGAGCACACCCAGAGCAGAAGTTCTACTTCGGCCAGTTCAGGCCACCAACAAACTGCGTTTCACAGGCCTTGGTAAGAGATGTTCCCGGTAGGCTGTAAGAGCACTGGGCAACGCCAGATGTTTCTTAGCTTCCCGAAGAGCTGGAAGCAAGATGCTTTGGGGCCTCTCATCCCCTTTGCAAACAAGGCGGCCCTTTGGGCCAGGCAGCTCTTGGCCAATGGAGCACACCCAGAGCAGAAGTTCTACTTCAGCTAGATCAGGCCACCAACAAAGTGCGTTTCACAGGCCTTGGTAAGAGATTGTCTCTTAGGCTGTAAGAGCACTGTGCAGAGCCAGTTGTTTCTTAGCTTCCCAAAGAGCTGGAAGCAAGATGCTTTGGGGGCTCCCTGCCCCTTTGCCAACAAGGCCGACCTTTGGGCCTTTCAGCTCTGGGCCAATGGAGCACACCCAGAGCAGAAGTTCTACCTCAGCCAGATAAGGCCTGCCAAGAAACTGCGTTTCAAAGGCTTTGGTAAGAGATGTTGCCGGTACTCTGTTAGAGCACTGGGCAGAGACAGTTGTTTCTTAGCTTCCCAAAGAGCTGGAAGCAAGATGCTTTGGGGGCTCCCTGCCCCTTTGCCAACAAGGGCGACCTTTGGGCCTTTCAGCTCTAGGCCAATGGAGCACACCCAGAGCAGAAGTCCTACTTCAGCCAGATCAGGCCTGCCAAGGAACTGCGTTTCAGAGGCCTTTGTATGTGACGTTCCCGGTAGGCTGTGAGAGCACGGTGCAGAGCCAGTTGTTTCCTTGTTTCCCAAACAGCTGGAAGCAAGACGCTTTGGGGCCTCTCTGCCCCTTTGGAAACAAGGCAGCACGTTGGGTCTGGCAGCTCTAGGGCAATGGAGCACAACCAGAGCCGAAGTTCTACTTCTTCCAGATCAGGCCTGCCTAGACAGTGCGTTTCCCAGGCCTTGATAAGAGATGTTCTCTTAGGCTATAAGAGCACTGGGCACAGCCAGTTGTTTCTTAGCTTCCCAAGAGGTGGAAGCAAGATGCTTTGGGGCCTCTCTCCCCCTTTGGAAACAAGGCAGCCCTTTGGGCCTTTCAGCTCTAGGGCAATGGAGCACACCCAGAGCAGAAGTTCTACCTCAGCCAGATCAGGCCTGCCAAGAAACTGGTTTTCACAGGCCTTCGTAAGAGGTGTTCCCGGAAGGCTGTAAGAGTACCTGGCAGAGCGAGTTGTTTCTTAGCTTCAAAAACAGCTGGAAGCAACATGATTTGGGGCCTCTCTCCCCCTTTGGAAACAAAGCAGCCTTTGTGCCTGGCAGCTCTAGGCCAAAGTAGCACACCCAGAGCACAAGTTCTACCTCAGCCAGATAAGGCCTGTCAAGAAGCTGCGTTTCACAGGCCTTTGTATGTGACGTTCCCGGTTGGCTTTGAGAGCACTGTGCAGAGCCAGTTGTTTTAGCTTCCCAGAGAGCAGGAAGCAAGATGCTTTGGGGCCTCTCTCACACTTTGGAAATAAAGGCAGCCCTTTGGGCCTGGCAGCCCTAGGCCAATGGAGTACACCCAGAGCAGAAGTTCTACCTCAGCCAGATCAGGCCTTCCAAGAAACTGCGTCTCACAGGCCTTTCTCTGTCACGTTGCCGGTAGGCTGTGAGAGCACTGTGCAGAGCCAGTTGTTTCTTAGCTTCCCAAAGATTTGGAAGCAAGATGCTTTGGGGACTCTCAGCCCCTTTGGAAACAAGGCGGCCCTTTGGGCCTGGCAGCTCTAGGCCAAAGTAGCACGCCCAGAGCAGGAGTTCTACTTCAGCCAGATCAGGCCTGCCAAGAAACTGCGTTTCACAGGCCTTGGTAAGAGATGTTCCCGGTAGGCTGTGAGAGCACTGTGGAGAGCCAGTTGCTTTAGCTTCCCACAGAGCTGGAAGCAAGATGCCTTGGGGCCTCTCTCTCCCTTTGGACACAAGGCAGCCGTTTGGGCCTGGCAGCTCTAGGCCAATGGAGCACACCCACAGCAGAAGTTCTACTTCAGGCAGATCAGTCCTGCCCAGAAACTGCGTTTCACAGCCCTTGGTAAGAGATGTTCACGGTAGGGTGTGAGAGCACTGGGCAGAACCAGTTGTTTTTTAGCTTCCCAAAGTGCTGGAGGCAAGATGCTTTGGGGCCTCTCTCACCCTTTGGAAACAAGGCAGCCCTTAGGTCCTGGTAGCTCTAGGCCTATGTAGCACAACCAGAACAGAAGTTCTACTTCAGCCAGGTCAGGCCTGCCAAGAAACTGCGTTTCACAGGCCTTTCAAAGAGATGTTCTCTTAGGCTGTAAGAGCACTGGGCAGAGCCAGCTGTTTCTTAGCTTCCCGAAGAGCTGGGAGCAAGATGCTTTGGGTCCACTCTCCGTCTTTGGAAACAAGGCAGCCCTTTGGGCCTGGCAGCTCTAGGGCAATGGGCACACCCAGAGCAGGAGTTCTACTTCAGCCAGATCAGGTCTGCCAGGAAACTGCGTTTCACAGGCCTTGGTAAGAGATGTTCCCGGTAGGCTGTGAGAGCACTGTGGAGAGCCAGTTGCTTTAGCTTCCCACAGAGCTGGAAGCAAGATTCTTTGGGGCCTCTCTCTCCCTTTGGACACAAGGCAGCCGTTTGGGCCTGGCAGCTCTAGGCCAATGGAGCACACCCACAGCAGAAGTTCTACTTCAGGCAGATCAGTCCTGCCCAGAAACTGCGTTTCACAGCCCTTGGTAAGAGATGTTCACGGTAGGCTGTGAGAGCACTGGGCAGCACCAGTTGTTTTTTAGCTTCCCAAAGTGCTGGAGGCCACATGCTTTGGGGCCTCTCTCACCCAATGGAAACAAGGCAGCCCTTAGGTCCTGGTAGCTCTAGGCCTATGTAGCACAACCAGAACAGAAGTTCTACTTCAGCCAGGTCAGGCCTGCCAAGAAACTGCGTTTCACAGGCCTTTCAAAGAGATGTTCTCTTAGGCTGTAAGAGCACTGGGCAGAGCCAGCTGTTTCTTAGCTTCCCGAAGAGCTGGGAGCAAGATGCTTTGGGTCCACTCTCCGTCTTTGGAAACAAGGCAGCCCTTTGGGCCTGGCAGCTCTAGGGCAATGGAGCACACCCAGAGCCGGAGTTCTACTTCAGCCAGATCAGGCCTGCCAAGAAACTGCGTTTCACAGGCCTTTCAAAGACATGTTCCCGGTAGGCTGTAAGAGCACGGGGCAGAGCGAGTTGGTTCTTAGCTTCCCAGAGAGCTGGAAGCAAGATGCTTTGGGGCCTCTCTGCCCCTTTGGAAACAAGGCAGCACCTTGGGCCTGGCAGCTCTAGGGCAATGGAGCACACCCAGAGCAGAAGTTCTACTTCAGCCAAATCAGGCCTGCCAGGAAACGGCGTTTCACAGGCCTTGGTAAGAGATGTTCCCGGTAGGCTGTAAGAGCACTGGGCAACGCCAGATGTTTCTTAGCTTCCCGAAGAGCTGGAAGCAAGATGCTTTGGTGCCACTCTCTCACTTTGGAATCAAGGCAGCCCTTTGGGGCAGGTAGCTCCAGGCCAGTGGAGCACACCCAGAGCAGAAGTTCTACTTCGGCCAGTTCAGGCCACCAACAAACTGAGTTTCACAGGCCTTGGTAAGAGATGTTCCCGGTAGGCTGTAAGAGCACTGGGCAACGCCAGATGTTTCTTAGCTTCCCGAAGAGCTGGAAGCAAGATGCTTTGGGGCCTCTCTGCCCCTTTGCAAACAAGGCGGCCCTTTGGGCCAGGCAGCTCTAGGCCAATGGAGCACACCCAGAGCAGAAGTTCTACTTCAGCTAGATCAGGCCACCAACAAAGTGCGTTTCACAGGCCTTGGTAAGAGATTTTCTCTTAGGCTGTAAGAGCACTGGGCAGAGCCAGTTGTTTCTTAGCTTCCCAAAGAGCTGGAAGCAAGATGCTTTGGGGTCTCCCTGCCCCTTTGCTAACAAGGCCGACCTTTGGGCCTTTCAGCTCTAGGCCAATGGAGCACACCCAGAGCAGAATTTCTACCTCAGCCAGATAAGGCTTGCCAAGAAACTGCGTTTCAAAGGCTTTGGTAAGAGATGTTGCCGGTACTCTGTCAGAGCACTGGGCAGAGACAGTTGTTTCTTAGCTTCCCAAAGAGCTGTAAGCAAGATGCTTTGGGGCCTCTCTGCCCCTTTGCAAACAAGGCATCCCTTTAGGCCTTTCAGCTCTAGGCCAATGGAGCACAGCCAGAGCAGAAGTCCTACTTCAGCCAGATCAGGCCTGCCAAGGAACTGCGTTTCAGAGGCCTTTGTATGTGACGTTCCCGGTAGGCTGTGAGAGCACGGTGCAGAGCCAGTTGTTTCCTTGTTTCCCAAACAGCTGGAAGCAAGACGCTTTGGGGCCTCTCTGCCCCTTTGGAAACCAGGCAGCACGATGAGTCTGGCAGCTCTAGGGCAATGGAGCACAACCAGAGCAGAAGTTCTACTTCTTCCAGATCAGGCCTGCCTAGAAAGTGCGTTTCACAGGCCTTGATAAGAGATGTTCTCTTAGGCTATAAGAGCACTGGGCACAGCCAGTTGTTTCTTAGCTTCCCAAGAGGTGGAAGCAAGATGCTTTGGGGCCTCTCTCCCCCTTTGGAAACAAGGCATCCCTTTGGGCCTTTCAGCTCTAGGGCAATGGAGCACACCCAGAGCAGAAGTTCTACCTCAGCCAGATCAGGCCTGCCAAGAAACTGCTTTTCAAAGTCCTTCGTAAGAGGTGTTCCCGGAAGGCTGTAAGAGTACCTGGCAGAGCGAGTTGTTTCTTACCTTCAAAAACAGCTGGAAGCAACATGATTTGGGGCCTCTCTCCCCCTTTGGAAACAAAGCAGCCTTTGTGCCTGGCAGCTCTAGGCCAAAGTAGCACACCCAGAGCAGAAGTTCTACCTCAGCCAGATCAGGCCTGCCAAGAAACTGCTTTTCACAGGCCTTCGTAAGAGGTGTTCCCGGAAGGCTGTAAGAGTACATGGCAGAGCGAGTTGTTTCTTAGCTTCAAAAACAGCTGGAAGCAACATGATTTGGGGCCTCTCTCCCCCTTTGGAAACAAAGCAGCCTTTGTGCCTGGCAGCTCTAGGCCAAAGTAGCACACCCAGAGCACAAGTTCTACCTCAGCCAGATAAGGCCTGTCAAGAAGCTGCGTTTCACAGGCCTTTGTATGTGACGTTCCCGGTTGGCTTTGAGAGCACTGTGCAGAGCCAGTTGTTTTAGCTTCCCAGAGAGCAGGAAGCAAGATGCTTTGGGGCCTCTCTCACACTTTGGAAATAAAGGCAGCCCTTTGGGCCTGGCAGCCCTAGGCCAATGGAGTACACCCAGAGCAGAAGTTCTACCTCAGCCAGATCAGGCCTGCCAGGAAACTGCGTTTCACAGGCCTTGGTAAGAGATGTTCCCGGTAGGCTGTAAGAGCACTGGGCAGAGCCAGTTGTTTCTTACCTTCCTGAAAAGCTGGAAGCAAGATGCTTGGGACCCCTCTGCCCGTTTGGGAACAAGGCAGCCTTTTGGGTCGGGAAGCTCTAGGCCAATGGAGCACACGCAGAGCAGGAGTTCTACTTCAGCCTGATCAGGCCTGCAAAGAAACAGCGTTTGACAGGCCTTGGTAAGAGATGTTCCCGGTAGGTGTAAGAGCACTGGGCAGAGCCAGTTGTTTCTTAGCTTCGCAAAGACCGGGAAGCAAGATGCTTTGGGCCTCTCTGCCCCTTGGAAACAGGGCAGCACTTTGGGCCTGGCAGCTCTAGGGCAATGGAGCACACCCAGAGCCGGAGTTCTACTTCAGCCAGATGAGGCCTGCCAAGAAACTGCGTTTCACAGGCCTTTCAAAGACATGTTCCCGGTAGGCTGTAAGAGCACGGGCCAGAGCGAGTTGGTTCTTAGCTTCCCAGAGAGCTGGAAGCAAGATGCTTTGGGGCCTCTCTGCCCCTTTGGAAACAAGGCAGCACCTTGGGCCTGGCAGCTCTAGGACAATGGAGCACACCCAGAGCAGAAGTTCTACTTCAGCCAAATCAGGCCTGCCAGGAAACGGCGTTTCACAGGCCTTGGTAAGAGATGTTCCCGGTAGGCTGTAAGAGCACTGGGCAACGACAGATGTTTCTTAGCTTCCCGAAGAGCTGGAGCAAGATGCTTTGGTGCCACTCTCTCACTTTGGAATCAAGGCAGCCCTTTGGGGCAGGTAGCTCTAGGCCAGTGGAGCACACCCAGAGCAGAAGTTCTACTTCGGCCAGTTCAGGCCACCAACAAACTGCGTTTCACAGGCCTTGGTAAGAGATGTTCCCGGTAGGCTGTAAGAGCACTGGGCAACGCCAGATGTTTCTTAGCTTCCCGAAGAGCTGGAAGCAAGATGCTTTGGGGCCTCTCATCCCCTTTGCAAACAAGGCGGCCCTTTGGGCCAGGCAGCTCTAGGCCAATGGAGCACACCCAGAGCAGAAGTTCTACTTCAGCTAGATCAGGCCACCAACAAAGTGCGTTTCACAGGCCTTGGTAAGAGATTGTCTCTTAGGCTGTAAGAGCACTGTGCAGAGCCAGTTGTTTCTTAGCTTCCCAAAGAGCTGGAAGCAAGATGCTTTGGGGGCTCCCTGCCCCTTTGCCAACAAGGCCGACCTTTGGGCCTTTCAGCTCTGGGCCAATGGAGCACACCCAGAGCAGAAGTTCTACCTCAGCCAGATAAGGCCTGCCAAGAAACTGCGTTTCAAAGGCTTTGGTAAGAGATGTTGCCGGTACTCTGTTAGAGCACTGGGCAGAGACAGTTGTTTCTTAGCTTCCCAAAGAGCTGGAAGCAAGATGCTTTGGGGCCTCTCTGCCCCTTTGCAAACAAGGCATCCCTTTGGGCCTTTCAGCTCTAGGCCAATGGAGCACACCCAGAGCAGAAGTCCTACTTCAGCCAGATCAGGCCTGCCAAGGAACTGCGTTTCAGAGGCCTTTGTATGTGACGTTCCCGGTAGGCTGTGAGAGCACGGTGCAGAGCCAGTTGTTTCCTTCTTTCCCAAACAGCTGGAAGCAAGACGCTTTGGGGCCTCTCTGCCCCTTTGGAAACAAGGCAGCACGTTGGGTCTGGCAGCTCTAGGGCAATGGAGCACAACCAGAGCCGAAGTTCTACTTCTTCCAGATCAGGCCTGCCTAGACAGTGCGTTTCACAGGCCTTGATAAGAGATGTTCTCTTAGGCTATAAGAGCACTGGGCACAGCCAGTTGTTTCTTAGCTTCCCAAGAGGTGGAAGCAAGATGCTTTGGCGCCTCTCTCCCCCTTTGGAAACAAGGCAGCCCTTTGGGCCTTTCAGCTCTAGGGCAATGGAGCACACCCAGAGCAGAAGTTCTACCTCAGCCAGATCAGGCCTGCCAAGAAACTGCTTTTCACAGGCCTTCGTAAGAGGTGTTCCCGGAAGGCTGTAAGAGTACCTGGCAGAGCGAGTTGTTTCTTAGCTTCAAAAACAGCTGGAAGCAACATGATTTGGGGCCTCTCTCCCCCTTTGGAAACAAAGCAGCCTTTGTGCCTGGCAGCTCTAGGCCAAAGTAGCACACCCAGAGCACAAGTTCTACCTCAGCCAGATAAGGCCTGTCAAGAAGCTGCGTTTCACAGGCCTTTGTATGTGACGTTCCCGGTTGGCTTTGAGAGCACTGTGCAGAGCCAGTTGTTTTAGCTTCCCAGAGAGCAGGAAGCAAGATGCTTTGGGGCCTCTCTCACACTTTGGAAATAAAGGCAGCCCTTTGGGCCTGGCAGCCCTAGGCCAATGGAGTACACCCAGAGCAGAAGTTCTACCTCAGCCAGATCAGGCCTTCCAAGAAACTGCGTCTCACAGGCCTTTCTCTGTCACGTTGCCGGTAGGCTGTGAGAGCAATGTGCAGAGCCAGTTGTTTCTTAGCTTCCCAAAGATTTGGAAGCAAGATACTTTGGGGACTCTCAGCCCCTTTGGAAACAAGGCGGCCCTTTGGGCCTGGCAGCTCTAGGCCAAAGTAGCACGCCCAGAGCAGGAGTTCTACTTCAGCCAGATCAGGCCTGCCAGGAAACTGCGTTTCACAGGCCTTGGTAAGAGATGTTCCCGGTAGGCTGTGAGAGCACTGTGGAGAGCCAGTTGCTTTAGCTTCCCACAGAGCTGGAAGCAAGATGCTTTGGGGCCTCTCTCTCCCTTTGGACACAAGGCAGCCGTTTGGGCCTGGCAGCTCTAGGCCAATGGAGCACACCCACAGCAGAAGTTCTACTTCAGGCAGATCAGTCCTGCCCAGAAACTGCGTTTCACAGCCCTTGGTAAGAGATGTTCACGGTAGGCTGTGAGAGCACTGGGCAGAACCAGTTGTTTTTTAGCTTCCCAAAGTGCTGGAGGCAAGATGCTTTGGGGCCTCTCTCACCCTTTGGAAACAAGGCAGCCCTTAGGTCCTGGTAGCTCTAGGCCTATGTAGCACAACCAGAACAGAAGTTCTACTTCAGCCAGGTCAGGCCTGCCAAGAAACTGCGTTTCACAGGCCTTTCAAAGAGATGTTCTCTTAGGCTGTAAGAGCACTGGGCAGAGCCAGCTGTTTCTTAGCTTCCCGAAGAGCTGGGAGCAAGATGCTTTGGGTCCACTCTCCGTCTTTGGAAACAAGGCAGCCCTTTGGGCCTGGCAGCTCTAGGGCAATGGAGCACACCCAGAGCAGAAGTTCTACTTCAGCCAGATCAGGCCTGCCAGGAAACTGCGTTTCACAGGCCTTGGTAAGAGATGTTCCCGGTAGGCTGTAAGAGCACTGGGCAGAGCCAGTTGTTTCTTACCTTCCTGAAAAGCTGGAAGCAAGATGCTTGGGACCCCTCTGCCCGTTTGGGAACAAGGCAGCCTTTTGGGTCGGGAAGCTCTAGGCCAATGGAGCACACGCAGAGCAGGAGTTCTACTTCAGCCTGATCAGGCCTGCAAAGAAACAGCGTTTGACAGGCCTTGGTAAGAGATGTTTCCGGTAGGTGTAAGAGCACTGGGCAGAGCCAGTTGTTTCTTAGCTTCGCAAAGACCGGGAAGCAAGATGCTTTGGGCCTCTCTGCCCCTTGGAAACAGGGCAGCACTTTGGGCCTGGCAGCTCTAGGGCAATGGAGCACACCCAGAGCCGGAGTTCTACTTCAGCCAGATGAGGCCTGCCAAGAAACTGCGTTTCACAGGCCTTTCAAAGACATGTTCCCGGTAGGCTGTAAGAGCACGGGCCAGAGCGAGTTGGTTCTTAGCTTCCCAGAGAGCTGGAAGCAAGATGCTTTGGGGCCTCTCTGCCCCTTTGGAAACAAGGCAGCACCTTGGGCCTGGCAGCTCTAGGGCAATGGAGCACACCCAGAGCAGAAGTTCTACTTCAGCCAAATCAGGCCTGCCAGGAAACGGCGTTTCACAGGCCTTGGTAAGAGATGTTCCCGGTAGGCTGTAAGAGCACTGGGCAACGCCAGATGTTTCTTAGCTTCCCGAAGAGCTGGAGCAAGATGCTTTGGTGCCACTCTCTCACTTTGGAATCAAGGCAGCCCTTTGGGGCAGGTAGCTCTAGGCCAGTGGAGCACACCCAGAGCAGAAGTTCTACTTCGGCCAGTTCAGGCCACCAACAAACTGCGTTTCACAGGCCTTGGTAAGAGATGTTCCCGGTAGGCTGTAAGAGCACTGGGCAACGCCAGATGTTTCTTAGCTTGCCGAAGAGCTGGAAGCAAGATGCTTTGGGGCCTCTCATCCCCTTTGCAAACAAGGCGGCCCTTTGGGCCAGGCAGCTCTAGGCCAATGGAGCACACCCAGAGCAGAAGTTCTACTTCAGCTAGATCAGGCCACCAACAAAGTGCGTTTCACAGGCCTTGGTAAGAGATTGTCTCTTAGGCTGTAAGAGCACTGTGCAGAGCCAGTTGTTTCTTAGCTTCCCAAAGAGCTGGAAGCAAGATGCTTTGGGGGCTCCCTGCCCCTTTGCCAACAAGGCCGACCTTTGGGCCTTTCAGCTCTGGGCCAATGGAGCACACCCAGAGCAGAAGTTCTACCTCAGCCAGATAAGGCCTGCCAAGAGACTGCTTTTCACAGGCCTTCGTAAGAGGTGTTCCCGGAAGGCTGTAAGAGTACCTGGCAGAGCGAGTTGTTTCTTACCTTCAAAAACAGCTGGAAGCAACATGATTTGGGGCCTCTCTCCCCCTTTGGAAACAAAGCAGCCTTTGTGCCTGGCAGCTCTAGGCCAAAGTAGCACACCCAGAGCAGAAGTTCTACCTCAGCCAGATCAGGCCTGCCAAGAAACTGCTTTTCACAGGCCTTCGTAAGAGGTGTTCCCGGAAGGCTGTAAGAGTACATGGCAGAGCGAGTTGTTTCTTAGCTTCAAAAACAGCTGGAAGCAACATGATTTGGGGCCTCTCTCCCCCTTTGGAAACAAAGCAGCCTTTGTGCCTGGCAGCTCTAGGCCAAAGTAGCACACCCAGAGCACAAGTTCTACCTCAGCCAGATAAGGCCTGTCAAGAAGCTGCGTTTCACAGGCCTTTGTATGTGACGTTCCCGGTTGGCTTTGAGAGCACTGTGCAGAGCCAGTTGTTTTAGCTTCCCAGAGAGCAGGAAGCAAGATGCTTTGGGGCCTCTCTCACACTTTGGAAATAAAGGCAGCCCTTTGGGCCTGGCAGCCCTAGGCCAATGGAGTACACCCAGAGCAGAAGTTCTACCTCAGCCAGATCAGGCCTGCCAGGAAACTGCGTTTCACAGGCCTTGGTAAGAGATGTTCCCGGTAGGCTGTAAGAGCACTGGGCAGAGCCAGTTGTTTCTTACCTTCCTGAAAAGCTGGAAGCAAGATGCTTGGGACCCCTCTGCCCGTTTGGGAACAAGGCAGCCTTTTGGGTCGGGAAGCTCTAGGCCAATGGAGCACACGCAGAGCAGGAGTTCTACTTCAGCCTGATCAGGCCTGCAAAGAAACAGCGTTTGACAGGCCTTGGTAAGAGATGTTCCCGGTAGGTGTAAGAGCACTGGGCAGAGCCAGTTGTTTCTTAGCTTCGCAAAGACCGGGAAGCAAGATGCTTTGGGCCTCTCTGCCCCTTGGAAACAGGGCAGCACTTTGGGCCTGGCAGCTCTAGGGCAATGGAGCACACCCAGAGCCGGAGTTCTACTTCAGCCAGATGAGGCCTGCCAAGAAACTGCGTTTCACAGGCCTTTCAAAGACATGTTCCCGATAGGCTGTAAGAGCACGGGGCAGAGCGAGTTGGTTCTTAACTTCCCAGAGAGCTGGAAGCAAGATGCTTTGGGGCCTCTCTGCCCCTTTGGAAACAAGGCAGCACCTTGGGCCTGGCAGCTCTAGGGCAATGGAGCACACCCAGAGCAGAAGTTCTACTTCAGCCAAATCAGGCCTGCCAGGAAACGGCGTTTCACAGGCCTTGGTAAGAGATGTTCCCGGTAGGCTGTAAGAGCACTGGGCAACGCCAGATGTTTCTTAGCTTCCCGAAGAGCTGGAGCAAGATGCTTTGGTGCCACTCTCTCACTTTGGAATCAAGGCAGCCCTTTGGGGCAGGTAGCTCTAGGCCAGTGGAGCACACCCAGAGCAGAAGTTCTACTTCGGCCAGTTCAGGCCACCAACAAACTGCGTTTCACAGGCCTTGGTAAGAGATGTTCCCGGTAGGCTGTAAGAGCACTGGGCAACGCCAGATGTTTCTTAGCTTCCCGAAGAGCTGGAAGCAAGATGCTTTGGGGCCTCTCATCCCCTTTGCAAACAAGGCGGCCCTTTGGGCCAGGCAGCTCTAGGCCAATGGAGCACACCCAGAGCAGAAGTTCTACTTCAGCTAGATCAGGCCACCAACAAAGTGCGTTTCACAGGCCTTGGTAAGAGATTGTCTCTTAGGCTGTAAGAGCACTGTGCAGAGCCAGTTGTTTCTTAGCTTCCCAAAGAGCTGGAAGCAAGATGCTTTGGGGGCTCCCTGCCCCTTTGCCAACAAGGCCGACCTTTGGGCCTTTCAGCTCTGGGCCAATGGAGCACACCCAGAGCAGAAGTTCTACCTCAGCCAGATAAGGCCTGCCAAGAAACTGCGTTTCAAAGGCTTTGGTAAGAGATGTTGCCGGTACTCTGTTAGAGCACTGGGCAGAGACAGTTGTTTCTTAGCTTCCCAAAGAGCTGGAAGCAAGATGCTTTGGGGCCTCTCTGCCCCTTTGCAAACAAGGCATCCCTTTGGGCCTTTCAGCTCTAGGCCAATGGAGCACACCCAGAGCAGAAGTCCTACTTCAGCCAGATCAGGCCTGCCAAGGAACTGCGTTTCAGAGGCCTTTGTATGTGACGTTCCCGGTAGGCTGTGAGAGCACGGTGCAGAGCCAGTTGTTTCCTTGTTTCCCAAACAGCTGGAAGCAAGACGCTTTGGGGCCTCTCTGCCCCTTTGGAAACAAGGCAGCACGTTGGGTCTGGCAGCTCTAGGGCAATGGAGCACAACCAGAGCCGAAGTTCTACTTCTTCCAGATCAGGCCTGCCTAGACAGTGCGTTTCACAGGCCTTGATAAGAGATGTTCTCTTAGGCTATAAGAGCACTGGGCACAGCCAGTTGTTTCTTAGCTTCCCAAGAGGTGGAAGCAAGATGCTTTGGGGCCTCTCTCCCCCTTTGGAAACAAGGCAGCCCTTTGGGCCTTTCAGCTCTAGGGCAATGGAGCACACCCAGAGCAGAAGTTCTACCTCAGCCAGATCAGGCCTGCCAAGAAACTGCTTTTCACAGGCCTTCGTAAGAGGTGTTCCCGGAAGGCTGTAAGAGTACCTGGCAGAGCGAGTTGTTTCTTAGCTTCAAAAACAGCTGGAAGCAACATGATTTGGGGCCTCTCTCCCCCTTTGGAAACAAAGCAGCCTTTGTGCCTGGCAGCTCTAGGCCAAAGTAGCACACCCAGAGCACAAGTTCTACCTCAGCCAGATAAGGCCTGTCAAGAAGCTGCGTTTCACAGGCCTTTGTATGTGACGTTCCCGGTTGGCTTTGAGAGCACTGTGCAGAGCCAGTTGTTTTAGCTTCCCAGAGAGCAGGAAGCAAGATGCTTTGGGGCCTCTCTCACACTTTGGAAATAAAGGCAGCCCTTTGGGCCTGGCAGCCCTAGGCCAATGGAGTACACCCAGAGCAGAAGTTCTACCTCAGCCAGATCAGGCCTTCCAAGAAACTGCGTCTCACAGGCCTTTCTCTGTCACGTTGCCGGTAGGCTGTGAGAGCACTGTGCAGAGCCAGTTGTTTCTTAGCTTCCCAAAGATTTGGAAGCAAGATACTTTGGGGACTCTCAGCCCCTTTGGAAACAAGGCGGCCCTTTGGGCCTGGCAGCTCTAGGCCAAAGTAGCACGCCCAGAGCAGGACTTCTACTTCAGCCAGATCAGGCCTGCCAGGAAACTGCGTTTCACAGGCCTTGGTAAGAGATGTTCCCGGTAGGCTGTGAGAGCACTGTGGAGAGCCAGTTGCTTTAGCTTCCCACAGAGCTGGAAGCAAGATGCTTTGGGGCCTCTCTCTCCCTTTGGACACAAGGCAGCCGTTTGGGCCTGGCAGCTCTAGGCCAATGGAGCACACCCACAGCAGAAGTTCTACTTCAGGCAGATCAGTCCTGCCCAGAAACTGCGTTTCACAGCCCTTGGTAAGAGATGTTCACGGTAGGCTGTGAGAGCACTGGGCAGAACCAGTTGTTTTTTAGCTTCCCAAAGTGCTGGAGGCAAGATGCTTTGGGGCCTCTCTCACCCTTTGGAAACAAGGCAGCCCTTAGGTCCTGGTAGCTCTAGGCCTATGTAGCACAACCAGAACAGAAGTTCTACTTCAGCCAGGTCAGGCCTGCCAAGAAACTGCGTTTCACAGGCCTTTCAAAGAGATGTTCTCTTAGGCTGTAAGAGCACTGGGCAGAGCCAGCTGTTTCTTAGCTTCCCGAAGAGCTGGGAGCAAGATGCTTTGGGTCCACTCTCCGTCTTTGGAAACAAGGCAGCCCTTTGGGCCTGGCAGCTCTAGGGCAATGGAGCACACCCAGAGCAGAAGTTCTACTTCAGCCACATCAGGCCTGCCAGGAAACTGCGTTTCACAGGCCTTGGTAAGAGATGTTCCCGGTAGGCTGTAAGAGCACTGGGCAGAGCCAGTTGTTTCTTACCTTCCTGAAAAGCTGGAAGCAAGATGCTTGGGACCCCTCTGCCCGTTTGGGAACAAGGCAGCCTTTTGGGTCGGGAAGCTCTAGGCCAATGGAGCACACGCAGAGCAGGAGTTCTACTTCAGCCTGATCAGGCCTGCAAAGAAACAGCGTTTGACAGGCCTTGGTAAGAGATGTTTCCGGTAGGTGTAAGAGCACTGGGCAGAGCCAGTTGTTTCTTAGCTTCGCAAAGACCGGGAAGCAAGATGCTTTGGGCCTCTCTGCCCCTTGGAAACAGGGCAGCACTTTGGGCCTGGCAGCTCTAGGGCAATGGAGCACACCCAGAGCCGGAGTTCTACTTCAGCCAGATGAGGCCTGCCAAGAAACTGCGTTTCACAGGCCTTTCAAAGACATGTTCCCGGTAGGCTGTAAGAGCACGGGGCAGAGCGAGTTGGTTCTTAGCTTCCCAGAGAGCTGGAAGCAAGATGCTTTGGGGCCTCTCTGCCCCTTTGGAAACAAGGCAGCACCTTGGGCCTGGCAGCTCTAGGGCAATGGAGCACACCCAGAGCAGAAGTTCTACTTCAGCCAAATCAGGCCTGCCAGGAAACGGCGTTTCACAGGCCTTGGTAAGAGATGTTCCCGGTAGGCTGTAAGAGCACTGGGCAACGCCAGATGTTTCTTAGCTTCCCGAAGAGCTGGAGCAAGATGCTTTGGTGCCACTCTCTCACTTTGGAATCAAGGCAGCCCTTTGGGGCAGGTAGCTCTAGGCCAGTGGAGCACACCCAGAGCAGAAGTTCTACTTCGGCCAGTTCAGGCCACCAACAAACTGCGTTTCACAGGCCTTGGTAAGAGATGTTCCCGGTAGGCTGTAAGAGCACTGGGCAACGCCAGATGTTTCTTAGCTTGCCGAAGAGCTGGAAGCAAGATGCTTTGGGGCCTCTCATCCCCTTTGCAAACAAGGCGGCCCTTTGGGCCAGGCAGCTCTAGGCCAATGGAGCACACCCAGAGCAGAAGTTCTACTTCAGCTAGATCAGGCCCCCAACAAAGTGCGTTTCACAGGCCTTGGTAAGAGATTGTCTCTTAGGCTGTAAGAGCACTGTGCAGAGCCAGTTGTTTCTTAGCTTCCCAAAGAGCTGGAAGCAAGATGCTTTGGGGGCTCCCTGCCCCTTTGCCAACAAGGCCGACCTTTGGGCCTTTCAGCTCTGGGCCAATGGAGCACACCCAGAGCAGAAGTTCTACCTCAGCCAGATAAGGCCTGCCAAGAAACTGCGTTTCAAAGGCTTTGGTAAGAGATGTTGCCGGTACTCTGTTAGAGCACTGGGCAGAGACAGTTGTTTCTTAGCTTCCCAAAGAGCTGGAAGCAAGATGCTTTGGGGCCTCTCTGCCCCTTTGCAAACAAGGCATCCCTTTGGGCCTTTCAGCTCTAGGCCAATGGAGCACACCCAGAGCAGAAGTCCTACTTCAGCCAGATCAGGCCTGCCAAGGAACTGCGTTTCAGAGGCCTTTGTATGTGACGTTCCCGGTAGGCTGTGAGAGCACGGTGCAGAGCCAGTTGTTTCCTTGTTTCCCAAACAGCTGGAAGCAAGACGCTTTGGGGCCTCTCTGCCCCTTTGGAAACAAGGCAGCACGTTGGGTCTGGCAGCTCTAGGGCAATGGAGCACAACCAGAGCCGAAGTTCTACTTCTTCCAGATCAGGCCTGCCTAGACAGTGCGTTTCACAGGCCTTGATAAGAGATGTTCTCTTAGGCTATAAGAGCACTGGGCACAGCCAGTTGTTTCTTAGCTTCCCAAGAGGTGGAAGCAAGATGCTTTGGGGCCTCTCTCCCCCTTTGGAAACAAGGCAGCCCTTTGGGCCTTTCAGCTCTAGGGCAATTGAGCACACCCAGAGCAGAAGTTCTACCTCAGCCAGATCAGGCCTGCCAAGAAACTGCTTTTCACAGGCCTTCGTAAGAGGTGTTCCCGGAAGGCTGTAAGAGTACCTGGCAGAGCGAGTTGTTTCTTAGCTTCAAAAACAGCTGGAAGCAACATGATTTGGGGCCTCTCTCCCCCTTTGGAAACAAAGCAGCCTTTGTGCCTGGCAGCTCTAGGCCAAAGTAGCACACCCAGAGCACAAGTTCTACCTCAGCCAGATAAGGCCTGTCAAGAAGCTGCGTTTCACAGGCCTTTGTATGTGACGTTCCCGGTTGGCTTTGAGAGCACTGTGCAGAGCCAGTTGTTTTAGCTTCCCAGAGAGCAGGAAGCAAGATGCTTTGGGGCCTCTCTCACACTTTGGAAATAAAGGCAGCCCTTTGGGCCTGGCAGCCCTAGGCCAATGGAGTACACCCAGAGCAGAAGTTCTACCTCAGCCAGATCAGGCCTTCCAAGAAACTGCGTCTCACAGGCCTTTCTCTGTCACGTTGCCGGTAGGCTGTGAGAGCACTGTGCAGAGCCAGTTGTTTCTTAGCTTCCCAAAGATTTGGAAGCAAGATACTTTGGGGACTCTCAGCCCCTTTGGAAACAAGGCGGCCCTTTGGGCCTGGCAGCTCTAGGCCAAAGTAGCACGCCCAGAGCAGGAGTTCTACTTCAGCCAGATCAGGCCTGCCAGGAAACTGCGTTTCACAGGCCTTGGTAAGAGATGTTCCCGGTAGGCTGTGAGAGCACTGTGGAGAGCCAGTTGCTTTAGCTTCCCACAGAGCTGGAAGCAAGATGCTTTGGGGCCTCTCTCTCCCTTTGGACACAAGGCAGCCGTTTGGACCTGGCAGCTCTAGGCCAATGGAGCACACCCACAGCAGAAGTTCTACTTCAGGCAGATCAGTCCTGCCCAGAAACTGCGTTTCACAGCCCTTGGTAAGAGATGTTCACGGTAGGCTGTGAGAGCACTGGGCAGAACCAGTTGTTTTTTAGCTTCCCAAAGTGCTGGAGGCAAGATGCTTTGGGGCCTCTCTCACCCTTTGGAAACAAGGCAGCCCTTAGGTCCTGGTAGCTCTAGGCCTATGTAGCACAACCAGAACAGAAGTTCTACTTCAGCCAGGTCAGGCCTGCCAAGAAACTGCGTTTCACAGGCCTTTCAAAGAGATGTTCTCTTAGGCTGTAAGAGCACTGGGCAGAGCCAGCTGTTTCTTAGCTTCCCGAAGAGCTGGGAGCAAGATGCTTTGGGTCCACTCTCCGTCTTTGGAAACAAGGCAGCCCTTTGGGCCTGGCAGCTCTAGGGCAATGGAGCACACCCAGAGCAGAAGTTCTACTTCAGCCACATCAGGCCTGCCAGGAAACTGCGTTTCACAGGCCTTGGTAAGAGATGTTCCCGGTAGGCTGTAAGAGCACTGGGCAGAGCCAGTTGTTTCTTACCTTCCTGAAAAGCTGGAAGCAAGATGCTTGGGACCCCTCTGCCCGTTTGGGAACAAGGCAGCCTTTTGGGTCGGGAAGCTCTAGGCCAATGGAGCACACGCAGAGCAGGAGTTCTACTTCAGCCTGATCAGGCCTGCAAAGAAACAGCGTTTGACAGGCCTTGGTAAGAGATGTTTCCGGTAGGTGTAAGAGCACTGGGCAGAGCCAGTTGTTTCTTAGCTTCGCAAAGACCGGGAAGCAAGATGCTTTGGGCCTCTCTGCCCCTTGGAAACAGGGCAGCACTTTGGGCCTGGCAGCTCTAGGGCAATGGAGCACACCCAGAGCCGGAGTTCTACTTCAGCCAGATGAGGCCTGCCAAGAAACTGCGTTTCACAGGCCTTTCAAAGACATGTTCCCGGTAGGCTGTAAGAGCACGGGGCAGAGCGAGTTGGTTCTTAGCTTCCCAGAGAGCTGGAAGCAAGATGCTTTGGGGCCTCTCTGCCCCTTTGGAAACAAGGCAGCACCTTGGGCCTGGCAGCTCTAGGGCAATGGAGCACACCCAGAGCAGAAGTTCTACTTCAGCCAAATCAGGCCTGCCAGGAAACGGCGTTTCACAGGCCTTGGTAAGAGATGTTCCCGGTAGGCTGTAAGAGCACTGGGCAACGCCAGATGTTTCTTAGCTTCCCGAAGAGCTGGAGCAAGATGCTTTGGTGCCACTCTCTCACTTTGGAATCAAGGCAGCCCTTTGGGGCAGGTAGCTCTAGGCCAGTGGAGCACACCCAGAGCAGAAGTTCTACTTCGGCCAGTTCAGGCCACCAACAAACTGCGTTTCACAGGCCTTGGTAAGAGATGTTCCCGGTAGGCTGTAAGAGCACTGGGCAACGCCAGATGTTTCTTAGCTTGCCGAAGAGCTGGAAGCAAGATGCTTTGGGGCCTCTCATCCCCTTTGCAAACAAGGCGGCCCTTTGGGCCAGGCAGCTCTAGGCCAATGGAGCACACCCAGAGCAGAAGTTCTACTTCAGCTAGATCAGGCCACCAACAAAGTGCGTTTCACAGGCCTTGGTAAGAGATTGTCTCTTAGGCTGTAAGAGCACTGTGCAGAGCCAGTTGTTTCTTAGCTTCCCAAAGAGCTGGAAGCAAGATGCTTTGGGGGCTCCCTGCCCCTTTGCCAACAAGGCCGACCTTTGGGCCTTTCAGCTCTGGGCCAATGGAGCACACCCAGAGCAGAAGTTCTACCTCAGCCAGATAAGGCCTGCCAAGAAACTGCGTTTCAAAGGCTTTGGTAAGAGATGTTGCCGGTACTCTGTTAGAGCACTGGGCAGAGACAGTTGTTTCTTAGCTTCCCAAAGAGCTGGAAGCAAGATGCTTTGGGGCCTCTCTGCCCCTTTGCAAACAAGGCATCCCTTTGGGCCTTTCAGCTCTAGGCCAATGGAGCACACCCAGAGCAGAAGTCCTACTTCAGCCAGATCAGGCCTGCCAAGGAACTGCGTTTCAGAGGCCTTTGTATGTGACGTTCCCGGTAGGCTGTGAGAGCACGGTGCAGAGCCAGTTGTTTCCTTGTTTCCCAAACAGCTGGAAGCAAGACGCTTTGGGGCCTCTCTGCCCCTTTGGAAACAAGGCAGCACGTTGGGTCTGGCAGCTCTAGGGCAATGGAGCACAACCAGAGCCGAAGTTCTACTTCTTCCAGATCAGGCCTGCCTAGACAGTGCGTTTCACAGGCCTTGATAAGAGATGTTCTCTTAGGCTATAAGAGCACTGGGCACAGCCAGTTGTTTCTTAGCTTCCCAAGAGGTGGAAGCAAGATGCTTTGGGGCCTCTCTCCCCCTTTGGAAACAAGGCAGCCCTTTGGGCCTTTCAGCTCTAGGGCAATGGAGCACACCCAGAGCAGAAGTTCTACCTCAGCCAGATCAGGCCTGCCAAGAAACTGCTTTTCACAGGCCTTCGTAAGAGGTGTTCCCGGAAGGCTGTAAGAGTACCTGGCAGAGCGAGTTGTTTCTTAGCTTCAAAAACAGCTGGAAGCAACATGATTTGGGGCCTCTCTCCCCCTTTGGAAACAAAGCAGCCTTTGTGCCTGGCAGCTCTAGGCCAAAGTAGCACACCCAGAGCACAAGTTCTACCTCAGCCAGATAAGGCCTGTCAAGAAGCTGCGTTTCACAGGCCTTTGTATGTGACGTTCCCGGTTGGCTTTGAGAGCACTGTGCAGAGCCAGTTGTTTTAGCTTCCCAGAGAGCAGGAAGCAAGATGCTTTGGGGCCTCTCTCACACTTTGGAAATAAAGGCAGCCCTTTGGGCCTGGCAGCCCTAGGCCAATGGAGTACACCCAGAGCAGAAGTTCTACCTCAGCCAGATCAGGCCTTCCAAGAAACTGCGTCTCACAGGCCTTTCTCTGTCACGTTGCCGGTAGGCTGTGAGAGCACTGTGCAGAGCCAGTTGTTTCTTAGCTTCCCAAAGATTTGGAAGCAAGATACTTTGGGGACTCTCAGCCCCTTTGGAAACAAGGCGGCCCTTTGGGCCTGGCAGCTCTAGGCCAAAGTAGCACGCCCAGAGCAGGAGTTCTACTTCAGCCAGATCAGGCCTGCCAGGAAACTGCGTTTCACAGGCCTTGGTAAGAGATGTTCCCGGTAGGCTGTGAGAGCACTGTGGAGAGCCAGTTGCTTTAGCTTCCCACAGAGCTGGAAGCAAGATGCTTTGGGGCCTCTCTCTCCCTTTGGACACAAGGCAGCCGTTTGGGCCTGGCAGCTCTAGGCCAATGGAGCACACCCACAGCAGAAGTTCTACTTCAGGCAGATCAGTCCTGCCCAGAAACTGCGTTTCACAGCCCTTGGTAAGAGATGTTCACGGTAGGCTGTGAGAGCACTGGGCAGAACCAGTTGTTTTTTAGCTTCCCAAAGTGCTGGAGGCAAGATGCTTTGGGGCCTCTCTCACCCTTTGGAAACAAGGCAGCCCTTAGGTCCTGGTAGCTCTAGGCCTATGTAGCACAACCAGAACAGAAGTTCTACTTCAGCCAGGTCAGGCCTGCCAAGAAACTGCGTTTCACAGGCCTTTCAAAGAGATGTTCTCTTAGGCTGTAAGAGCACTGGGCAGAGCCAGCTGTTTCTTAGCTTCCCGAAGAGCTGGGAGCAAGATGCTTTGGGTCCACTCTCCGTCTTTGGAAACAAGGCAGCCCTTTGGGCCTGGCAGCTCTAGGGCAATGGAGCACACCCAGAGCAGAAGTTCTACTTCAGCCACATCAGGCCTGCCAGGAAACTGCGTTTCACAGGCCTTGGTAAGAGATGTTCCCGGTAGGCTGTAAGAGCACTGGGCAGAGCCAGTTGTTTCTTACCTTCCTGAAAAGCTGGAAGCAAGATGCTTGGGACCCCTCTGCCCGTTTGGGAACAAGGCAGCCTTTTGGGTCGGGAAGCTCTAGGCCAATGGAGCACACGCAGAGCAGGAGTTCTACTTCAGCCTGATCAGGCCTGCAAAGAAACAGCGTTTGACAGGCCTTGGTAAGAGATGTTTCCGGTAGGTGTAAGAGCACTGGGCAGAGCCAGTTGTTTCTTAGCTTCGCAAAGACCGGGAAGCAAGATGCTTTGGGCCTCTCTGCCCCTTGGAAACAGGGCAGCACTTTGGGCCTGGCAGCTCTAGGGCAATGGAGCACACCCAGAGCCGGAGTTCTACTTCAGCCAGATGAGGCCTGCCAAGAAACTGCGTTTCACAGGCCTTTCAAAGACATGTTCCCGGTAGGCTGTAAGAGCACGGGCCAGAGCGAGTTGGTTCTTAGCTTCCCAGAGAGCTGGAAGCAAGATGCTTTGGGGCCTCTCTGCCCCTTTGGAAACAAGGCAGCACCTTGGGCCTGGCAGCTCTAGGGCAATGGAGCACACCCAGAGCAGAAGTTCTACTTCAGCCAAATCAGGCCTGCCAGGAAACGGCGTTTCACAGGCCTTGGTAAGAGATGTTCCCGGTAGGCTGTAAGAGCACTGGGCAACGCCAGATGTTTCTTAGCTTCCCGAAGAGCTGGAGCAAGATGCTTTGGTGCCACTCTCTCACTTTGGAATCAAGGCAGCCCTTTGGGGCAGGTAGCTCTAGGCCAGTGGAGCACACCCAGAGCAGAAGTTCTACTTCGGCCAGTTCAGGCCACCAACAAACTGCGTTTCACAGGCCTTGGTAAGAGATGTTCCCGGTAGGCTGTAAGAGCACTGGGCAACGCCAGATGTTTCTTAGCTTGCCGAAGAGCTGGAAGCAAGATGCTTTGGGGCCTCTCATCCCCTTTGCAAACAAGGCGGCCCTTTGGGCCAGGCAGCTCTAGGCCAATGGAGCACACCCAGAGCAGAAGTTCTACTTCAGCTAGATCAGGCCACCAACAAAGTGCGTTTCACAGGCCTTGGTAAGAGATTGTCTCTTAGGCTGTAAGAGCACTGTGCAGAGCCAGTTGTTTCTTAGCTTCCCAAAGAGCTGGAAGCAAGATGCTTTGGGGGCTCCCTGCCCCTTTGCCAACAAGGCCGACCTTTGGGCCTTTCAGCTCTGGGCCAATGGAGCACACCCAGAGCAGAAGTTCTACCTCAGCCAGATAAGGCCTGCCAAGAAACTGCGTTTCAAAGGCTTTGGTAAGAGATGTTGCCGGTACTCTGTTAGAGCACTGGGCAGAGACAGTTGTTTCTTAGCTTCCCAAAGAGCTGGAAGCAAGATGCTTTGGGGCCTCTCTGCCCCTTTGCAAACAAGGCATCCCTTTGGGCCTTTCAGCTCTAGGCCAATGGAGCACAGCCAGAGCAGAAGTCCTACTTCAGCCAGATCAGGCCTGCCAAGGAACTGCGTTTCAGAGGCCTTTGTATGTGACGTTCCCGGTAGGCTGTGAGAGCACGGTGCAGAGCCAGTTGTTTCCGTGTTTCCCAAACAGCTGGAAGCAAGACGCTTTGGGGCCTCTCTGCCCCTTTGGAAACAAGGCAGCACGTTGGGTCTGGCAGCTCTAGGGCAAAGGAGCACAACCAGAGCCGAAGTTCTACTTCTTCCAGATCAGGCCTGCCTAGACAGTGCGTTTCACAGGCCTTGATAAGAGATGTTCTCTTAGGCTATAAGAGCACTGGGCACAGCCAGTTGTTTCTTAGCTTCCCAAGAGGTGGAAGCAAGATGCTTTGGGGCCTCTCTCCCCCTTTGGAAACAAGGCAGCCCTTTGGGCCTTTCAGCTCTAGGGCAATGGAGCACACCCAGAGCAGAAGTTCTACCTCAGCCAGATCAGGCCTGCCAAGAAACTGCTTTTCACAGGCCTTCGTAAGAGGTGTTCCCAGAAGGCTGTAAGAGTACCTGGCAGAGCGAGTTGTTTCTTAGCTTCAAAAACAGCTGGAAGCAACATGATTTGGGGCCTCTCTCCCCCTTTGGAAACAAAGCAGCCTTTGGGCCTGGCAGCTCTAGGCCAAAGTAGCACACCCAGAGCACAAGTTCTACCTCAGCCAGATAAGGCCTGTCAAGAAGCTGCGTTTCACAGGCCTTTGTATGTGACGTTCCCGGTTGGCTTTGAGAGCACTGTGCAGAGCCAGTTGTTTTAGCTTCCCAGAGAGCAGGAAGCAAGATGCTTTGGGGCCTCTCTCCCCCTTTGGAAATAAAGGCAGCCCTTTGGGCCTGGCAGCCCTAGGCCAATGGAGTACACCCAGAGCAGAAGTTCTACCTCAGCCAGATCAGGCCTTCCAAGACACTGCGTCTCACAGGCCTTTCTCTGTCACGTTGCCGGTAGGCTGTGAGAGCACTGTGCAGAGCCAGTTGTTTCTTAGCTTCCCAAAGATTTGGAAGCAAGATACTTTGGGGACTCTCAGCCCCTTTGGAAACAAGGCGGCCCTTTGGGCCTGGCAGCTCTAGGCCAAAGTAGCACGCCCAGAGCAGGAGTTCTACTTCAGCCAGATCAGGCCTGCCAAGAAACTGCGTTTCACAGGCCTTGGTAAGAGATGTTCCCGGTAGGCTGTGAGAGCACTGTGGAGAGCCAGTTGCTTTAGCTTCCCACAGAGCTGGAAGCAAGATGCTTTGGGGCCTCTCTCTCCCTTTGGACACAAGGCAGCCGTTTGGGCCTGGCAGCTCTAGGCCAATGGAGCACAGCCAGAGCAGAAGTCCTACTTCAGCCAGATCATGCCTGCCAAGGAACTGCGTTTCAGAGGCCTTTGTATGTGACGTTCCCGGTAGGCTGTGAGAGCACGGTGCAGAGCCAGTTGTTTCCTTGTTTCCCAAACAGCTGGAAGCAAGACGCTTTGGGGCCTCTCTGCCCCTTTGGAAACAAGGCAGCACGTTGGGTCTGGCAGCTCTAGGGCAAAGGAGCACAACCAGAGCCGAAGTTCTACTTCTTCCAGATCAGGCCTGCCTAGACAGTGCGTTTCCCAGGCCTTGATAAGAGATGTTCTCTTAGGCTATAAGAGCACTGGGCACAGCCAGTTGTTTCTTAGCTTCCCAGAGAGCTGGAAGCAAGATGCTTTGGGGCCTCTCTGCCCCTTTGGAAACAAGGCAGCACCTTGGGCCTGGCAGCTCTAGGGCAATGTATCACACCCAGAGCAGAAGTTCTACTTCAGCCAAATCAGGCCTGCCAGGAAACGGTGTTTCACAGGCCTTGGTAAGAGATGTTCCCGGTAGGCTGTAAGAGCACTGGGCAACGCCAGATGTTTCTTAGCTTCCCGAAGAGCTGGGAGCAAGATGCTTTGGGTGCACTCTCTGTCTTTGGAAACAAGGCAGCCCTTTGGGCCTGGCAGCTCTAGGGCAATGGAGCACACCCAGAGCAGGAGTTCTACTTCAGCCAGATCAGGCCTGCCAGGAAACTGCGTTTCACAGGCCTTGGTAAGAGATGTTCCCGGTAGGCTGTGAGAGCACTGTGGAGAGCCAGTTGCTTTAGCTTCCCACAGAGCTGGAAGCAAGATGCTTTGGGGCCTCTCTCTCCCTTTGGACACAAGGCAGCCGTTTGGGCCTGGCAGCTCTAGGCCAATGGAGCACACCCACAGCAGAAGTTCTACTTCAGGCAGATCAGTCCTGCCCAGAAACTGCGTTTCACAGCCCTTGGTAAGAGATGTTCCCGGTAGGCTGTGAGAGCACTGGGCAGAACCAGTTGTTTTTTAGCTTGCCAAAGTGCTGGAGGCAGGATGCTTTGGGGCCTCTCTCACCCTTTGGAAACAAGGCAGCCCTTAGGTCCTGGTAGCTCTAGGCCTATGTAGCACAACCAGAACAGAAGTTCTACTTCAGCCAGGTCAGGCCTGCCAAGAAACTGCGTTTCACAGGCCTTTCAAAGAGATGTTCTCTTAGGCTGTAAGAGCACTGGGCAGAGCCAGCTGTTTCTTAGCTTCCCGAAGAGCTGGGAGCAAGATGCTTTGGGTCCACTCTCCGTCTTTGGAAACAAGGCAGCCCTTTGGGCCTGGCAGCTCTAGGGCAATGGAGCACACCCAGAGCAGAAGTTCTACTTCAGCCAGATCAGGCCTGCCAGGAAACTGCGTTTCACAGGCCTTGGTAAGAGATGTTCCCGGTAGGCTGTAAGAGCACTGGGCAGAGCCAGTTGTTTCTTACCTTCCTGAAAAGCTGGAAGCAAGATGCTTGGGACCCCTCTGCCCGTTTGGGAACAAGGCAGCCTTTTGGGTCGGGAAGCTCTAGGCCAATGGAGCACACGCAGAGCAGGAGTTCTACTTCAGCCTGATCAGGCCTGCAAAGAAACAGCGTTTGACAGGCCTTGGTAAGAGATGTTCGCGGTAGGTGTAAGAGCACTGGGCAGAGCCAGTTGTTTCTTAGCTTCGCAAAGACCGGGAAGCAAGATGCTTTGGGCCTCTCTGCCCCTTGGAAACAGGGCAGCACTTTGGGCCTGGCAGCTCTAGGGCAATGGAGCACACCCAGAGCCGGAGTTCTACTTCAGCCAGATGAGGCCTGCCAAGAAACTGCGTTTCACAGGCCTTTCAAAGACATGTTCCCGGTAGGCTGTAAGAGCACGGGGCAGAGCGAGTTGGTTCTTAGCTTCCCAGAGAGCTGGAAGCAAGATGCTTTGGGGCCTCTCTGCCCCTTTGGAAACAAGGCAGCACCTTGGGCCTGGCAGCTCTAGGGCAATGGAGCACACCCAGAGCAGAAGTTCTACTTCAGCCAAATCAGGCCTGCCAGGAAACGGTGTTTCACAGGCCTTGGTAAGAGATGTTCCCGGTAGGCTGTAAGAGCACTGGGCAACGCCAGATGTTTCTTAGCTTCCCGAAGAGCTGGAAGCAAGATGCTTTGGTGCCACTCTCTCACTTTGGAATCAAGGCAGCCCTTTGGGGCAGGTAGCTCTAGGCCAGTGGAGCACACCCGGAGCAGAAGTTCTACTTCGGCCAGTTCAGGCGACCAACAAACTGCGTTTCACAGGCCTTGGTAAGAGATGTTCCCGGTAGGCTGTAAGAGCACTGGGCAACGCCAGATGTTTCTTAGCTTCCCGAAGAGCTGGAAGCAAGATGCTTTGGGGCCTCTCATCCCCTTTGCAAACAAGGCGGCCCTTTGGGCCAGGCAGCTCTAGGCCAATGGAGCACACCCAGAGCAGAAGTTCTACTTCAGCTAGATCAGGCCACCAACAAAGTGCGTTTCACAGGCCTTGGTAAGAAATTGTCTCTTAGGCTGTAAGAGCACTGGGCAGAGCCAGTTGTTTCTTAGCTTCCCAAAGAGCTGGAAGCAAGATGCTTTGGGGGCTCCCTGCCCCTTTGCCAACAAGGCCGACCTTTGGCCCTTTCAGCTCTGGGCCAATGGAGCACACCCAGAGCAGAAGTTCTACCTCAGCCAGATAAGGCCTGCCAAGAAACTGCGTTTCAAAGGCTTTGGTAAGAGATGTTGCCGGTACTCTGTTAGGGCACTGGGCAGAGACAGTTGTTTCTTAGCTTCCCAAAGAGCTGGAAGCAAGATGCTTTGCGACCTCTCTGCCCCTTTGCAAACAAGGCATCCCTTTGGGCCTTTCAGCTCTAGGCCAATGGAGCACACCCAGAGCAGAAGTCCTACTTCAGCCAGATCAGGCCTGCCAAGGAACTGCGTTTCAGAGGCCTTTGTATGTGACGTTCCCGGTAGGCTGTGAGAGCACGGTGCAGAGCCAGTTGTTTCCTTGTTTCCCAAACAGCTGGAAGCAAGACGCTTTGGGGCCTCTCTGCCCCTTTGGAAACAAGGCAGCACGTTGGGTCTGGCAGCTCTAGGGCAATGGAGCACAACCAGAGCCGAAGTTCTACTTCTTCCAGATCAGGCCTGCCTAGACAGTGCGTTTCACAGGCCTTGATAAGAGATGTTCTCTTAGGCTATAAGAGCACTGGGCACAGCCAGTTGTTTCTTAGCTTCCCAAGAGGTGGAAGCAAGATGCTTTGGGGCCTCTCTCCCCCTTTGGAAACAAGGCAGCCCTTTGGGCCTTTCAGCTCTAGGGCAATGGAGCACACCCAGAGCAGAAGTTCTACCTCAGCCAGATCAGGCCTGCCAAGAAACTGGTTTTCACAGGCCTTCGTAAGAGGTGTTCCCGGAAGGCTGTAAGAGTACCTGGCAGAGCGAGTTGTTTCTTAGCTTCAAAAACAGCTGGAAGCAACATGATTTGGGGCCTCTCTCCCCCTTTGGAAACAAAGCAGCCTTTGTGCCTGGCAGCTCTAGGCCAAAGTAGCACACCCAGAGCACAAGTTCTACCTCAGCCAGATAAGGCCTGTCAAGAAGCTGCGTTTCACAGGCCTTTGTATGTGACGTTCCCGGTTGGCTTTGAGAGCACTGTGCAGAGCCAGTTGTTTTAGCTTCCCAGAGAGCAGGAAGCAAGATGCTTTGGGGCCTCTCTCACACTTTGGAAATAAAGGCAGCCCTTTGGGCCTGGCAGCCCTAGGCCAATGGAGTACACCCAGAGCAGAAGTTCTACCTCAGCCAGATCAGGCCTTCCAAGAAACTGTGTCTCACAGGCCTTTCTCTGTCACGTTGCCAGTAGGCTGTGAGAGCACTGTGCAGAGCCAGTTGTTTCTTAGCTTCCCAAAGATTTGGAAGCAAGATACTTTGGGGACTCTCAGCCCCTTTGGAAACAAGGCGGCCCTTTGGGCCTGGCAGCTCTAGGCCAAAGTAGCACGCCCAGAGCAGGAGTTCTACTTCAGCCAGATCAGGCCTGCCAAGAAACTGCGTTTCACAGGCCTTGGTAAGAGATGTTCCCGGTAGGCTGTGAGAGCACTGTGGAGAGCCAGTTGCTTTAGCTTCCCACAGAGCTGGAAGCAAGATGCTTTGGGGCCTCTCTCTCCCTTTGGACACAAGGCAGCCGTTTGGGCCTGGCAGCTCTAGGCCAATGGAGCACACCCACAGCAGAAGTTCTACTTCAGGCAGATCAGTCCTGCCCAGAAGCTGCGTTTCACAGCCCTTGGTAAGAGATGTTCACGGTAGGCTGTGAGAGCACTGGGCAGAACCAGTTGTTTTTTAGCTTCCCAAAGTGCTGGAGGCAAGATGCTTTGGGGCCTCTCTCACCCTTTGGAAACAAGGCAGCCCTTAGGTCCTGGTAGCTCTAGGCCTATGTAGCACAACCAGAACAGAAGTTCTACTTCAGCCAGGTCAGGCCTGCCAAGAAACTGCGTTTCACAGGCCTTTCAAAGAGATGTTCTCTTAGGCTGTAAGAGCACTGGGCAGAGCCAGCTGTTTCTTAGCTTCCCGAAGAGCTGGGAGCAAGATGCTTTGGGTGCACTCTCCATCTTTGGAAACAAGGCAGCCCTTTGGGCCTGGCAGCTCTAGGGCAATGGAGCACACCCAGAGCAGGAGTTCTACTTCAGCCAGATCAGGCCTGCCAGGAAACTGCGTTTCACAGGCCTTGGTAAGAGATGTTCCCGGTAGGCTGTGAGAGCACTGTGGAGAGCCAGTTGCTTTAGCTTCCCACAGAGCTGGAAGCAAGATGCTTTGGGGCCTCTCTCTCCCTTTGGACACAAGGCAGCCGTTTGGGCCTGGCAGCTCTAGGCCAATGGAGCACACCCACAGCAGAAGTTCTACTTCAGGCAGATCAGTCCTGCCCAGAAACTGCGTTTCACAGCCCTTGGTAAGAGATGTTCACGGTAGGCTGTGAGAGCACTGGGCAGAACCAGTTGTTTTTTAGCTTCCCAAAGTGCTGGAGGCAGGATGCTTTGGGGCCTCTCTCACCCTTTGGAAACAAGGCAGCCCTTAGGTCCTGGTAGCTCTAGGCCTATGTAGCACAACCAGAACAGAAGTTCTACTTCAGCCAGGTCAGGCCTGCCAAGAAACTGCGTTTCACAGGCCTTTCAAAGAGATGTTCTCTTAGGCTGTAAGAGCACTGGGCAGAGCCAGCTGTTTCTTAGCTTCCCGAAGAGCTGGGAGCAAGATGCTTTGGGTCCACTCTCCGTCTTTGGAAACAAGGCAGCCCTTTGGGCCTGGCAGCTCTAGGGCAATGGAGCACACCCAGAGCAGAAGTTCTACTTCAGCCAGATCAGGCCTGCCAGGAAACTGCGTTTCACAGGCCTTGGTAAGAGATGTTCCCGGTAGGCTGTAAGAGCACTGGGCAGAGCCAGTTGTTTCTTACCTTCCTGAAAAGCTGGAAGCAAGATGCTTGGGACCCCTCTGCCCGTTTGGGAACAAGGCAGCCTTTTGGGTCGGGAAGCTCTAGGCCAATGGAGCACACGCAGAGCAGGAGTTCTACTTCAGCCTGATCAGGCCTGCAAAGAAACAGCGTTTGACAGGCCTTGGTAAGAGATGTTCGCGGTAGGTGTAAGACCACTGGGCAGAGCCAGTTGTTTCTTAGCTTCGCAAAGACCGGGAAGCAAGATGCTTTGGGCCTCTCTGCCCCTTGGAAACAGGGCAGCACTTTGGGCCTGGCAGCTCTAGGGCAATGGAGCACACCCAGAGCCGGAGTTCTACTTCAGCCAGATGAGGCCTGCCAAGAAACTGCGTTTCACAGGCCTTTCAAAGACATGTTCCCGGTAGGCTGTAAGAGCACGGGCCAGAGCGAGTTGGTTCTTAGCTTCCCAGAGAGCTGGAAGCAAGATGCTTTGGGGCCTCTCTGCCCCTTTGGAAACAAGGCAGCACCTTGGGCCTGGCAGCTCTAGGGCAATGGAGCACACCCAGAGCAGAAGTTCTACTTCAGCCAAATCAGGCCTGCCAGGAAACGGCGTTTCACAGGCCTTGGTAAGAGATGTTCCCGGTAGGCTGTAAGAGCCCTGGGCAACGCCAGATGTTTCTTAGCTTCCCGAAGAGCTGGAAGCAAGATGCTTTGGTGCCACTCTCTCACTTTGGAATCAAGGCAGCCCTTTGGGGCAGGTAGCTCTAGGCCAGTGGAGCACACCCAGAGCAGAAGTTCTACTTCGGCCAGTTCAGGCCACCAACAAACTGCGTTTCACAGGCCTTGGTAAGAGATGTTCCCGGTAGGCTGTAAGAGCACTGGGCAACGCCAGATGTTTCTTAGCTTCCCGAAGAGCTGGAAGCAAGATGCTTTGGGGCCTCTCATCCCCTTTGCAAACAAGGCGGCCCTTTGGGCCAGGCAGCTCTAGGCCAATGGAGCACACCCAGAGCAGAAGTTCTACTTCAGCTTGATCAGGCCACCAACAAACTGCGTTTCACAGGCCTTGGTAAGAGATTGTCTCTTAGGCTGTAAGAGCACTGGGCAGAGCCAGTTGTTTCTTAGCTTCCCAAAGAGCTGGACGCAAGATGCTTTGGGGGCTCCCTGCCCCTTTGCCAACAAGGCCGACCTTTGGGCCTTTCAGCTCTGGGCCAATGGAGCACACCCGGAGCAGAAGTTCTACCTCAGCCAGATAAGGCCTGCCAAGAATCTGCGTTTCAAAGGCTTTGGTAAGAGATGTTGCCGGTACTCTGTTAGAGCACTGGGCAGAGACAGTTGTTTCTTAGCTTCCCAAAGAGCTGGAAGCAAGATGCTTTGGGGCCTCTCTGCCCATTTGCAAACAAGGCATCCCTTTGGGCCTTTCAGCTCTAGGCCAATGGAGCACACCCAGAGCAGAAGTCCTACTTCAGCCAGATCAGGCCTGCCAAGGAACTGCGTTTCAGAGGCCTTTGTATGTGACGTTCCCGGTAGGCTGTGAGAGCACGGTGCAGAGCCAGTTGTTTCCTTGTTTCCCAAACAGCTGGAAGCAAGACGCTTTGGGGCCTCTCTGCCCCTTTGGAAACAAGGCAGCACGTTGGGTCTGGCAGCTCTAGGGCAAAGGAGCACAACCAGAGCCGAAGTTCTACTTCTTCCAGATCAGGCCTGCCTAGACAGTGCGTTTCACAGGCCTTGATAAGAGATGTTCTCTTAGGCTATAAGAGCACTGGGCACAGCCAGTTGTTTCTTAGCTTCCCAAGAGGTGGAAGCAAGATGCTTTGGGGCCTCTCTCCCCCTTTGGAAACAAGGCAGCCCTTTGGGCCTTTCAGCTCTAGGGCAATGGAGCACACCCAGAGCAGAAGTTCTACCTCAGCCAGATCAGGCCTGCCAAGAAACTGCTTTTCACAGGCCTTCGTAAGAGGTGTTCCCGGAAGGCTGTAAGAGTACCTGGCAGAGCGAGTTGTTTCTTAGCTTCAAAAACAGCTGGAAGCAACATGATTTGGGGCCTCTCTCCCCCTTTGGAAACAAAGCAGCCTTTGTGCCTGGCAGCTCTAGGCCAAAGTAGCACACCCAGAGCACAAGTTCTACCTCAGCCAGATAAGGCCTGTCAAGAAGCTGCGTTTCACAGGCCTTTGTATGTGACGTTCCCGGTTGGCTTTGAGAGCACTGTGCAGAGCCAGTTGTTTTAGCTTCCCAGAGAGCAGGAAGCAAGATGCTTTGGGGCCTCTCTCACACTTTGGAAATAAAGGCAGCCCTTTGGGCCTGGCAGCCCTAGGCCAATGGAGTACACCCAGAGCAGAAGTTCTACCTCAGCCAGATCAGGCCTTCCAAGAAACTGCGTCTCACAGGCCTTTCTCTGTCACGTTGCCGGTAGGCTGTGAGAGCACTGTGCAGAGCCAGTTGTTTCTTAGCTTCCCAAAGATTTGGAAGCAAGATGCTTTGGGGACTCTCAGCCCCTTTGGAAACAAGGCGGCCCTTTGGGCCTGGCAGCTCTAGGCCAAAGTAGCACGCCCAGAGCAGGAGTTCTACTTCAGCCAGATCAGGCCTGCCAAGAAACTGCGTTTCACAGGCCTTGGTAAGAGATGTTCCCGGTAGGCTGTGAGAGCACTGTGGAGAGCCAGTTGCTTTAGCTTCCCACAGAGCTGGAAGCAAGATGCTTTGGGGCCTCTCTCTCCCTTTGGACACAAGGCAGCCGTTTGGGCCTGGCAGCTCTAGGCCAATGGAGCACACCCACAGCAGAAGTTCTACTTCAGGCAGATCAGTCCTGCCCAGAAACTGCGTTTCACAGCCCTTGGTAAGAGATGTTCACGGTAGGCTGTGAGAGCACTGGGCAGAACCAGTTGTTTTTTAGCTTCCCAAAGTGCTGGAGGCAAGATGCTTTGGGGCCTCTCTCACCCTTTGGAAACAAGGCAGCCCTTAGGTCCTGGTAGCTCTAGGCCTATGTAGCACAACCAGAACAGAAGTTCTACTTCAGCCAGGTCAGGCCTGCCAAGAAACTGCGTTTCACAGGCCTTTCAAAGAGATGTTCTCTTAGGCTGTAAGAGCACTGGGCAGAGCCAGCTGTTTCTTAGCTTCCCGAAGAGCTGGGAGCAAGATGCTTTGGGTCCACTCTCCGTCTTTGGAAACAAGGCAGCCCTTTGGGCCTGGCAGCTCTAGGGCAATGGAGCACACCCAGAGCAGAAGTTCTACTTCAGCCAGATCAGGCCTGCCAGGAAACTGCGTTTCACAGGCCTTGGTAAGAGATGTTCCCGGTAGGCTGTAAGAGCACTGGGCAGAGCCAGTTGTTTCTTACCTTCCTGAAAAGCTGGAAGCAAGATGCTTGGGACCCCTCTGCCCGTTTGGGAACAAGGCAGCCTTTTGGGTCGGGAAGCTCTAGGCCAATGGAGCACACGCAGAGCAGGAGTTCTACTTCAGCCTGATCAGGCCTGCAAAGAAACAGTGTTTGACAGGCCTTGGTAAGAGATGTTCCCGGTAGGTGTAAGAGCACTGGGCAGAGCCAGTTGTTTCTTAGCTTCGCAAAGACCGGGAAGCAAGATGCTTTGGGGCCTCTCTGCCCCTTTGGAAACAAGGCAGCCGTTTGGGCCTGGCAGCTCTAGGCCAATGGAGCACACCCACAGCAGAAGTTCTACTTCAGGCAGATCAGTCCTGCCCAGAAACTGCGTTTCACAGCCCTTGGTAAGAGATGTTCACGGTAGGCTGTGAGAGCACTGGGCAGAACCAGTTGTTTTTTAGCTTCCCAAAGTGCTGGAGGCAAGATGCTTTGGGCCTCTCTGCCCCTTGGAAACAGGGCAGCACTTTGGGCCTGGCAGCTCTAGGGCAATGGAGCACACCCAGAGCAGAAGTTCTACTTCAGCCAGATGAGGCCTGCCAAGAAACTGCGTTTCACAGGCCTTTCAAAGACATGTTCCCGGTAGGCTGTAAGAGCACGGGCCAGAGCGAGTTGGTTCTTAGCTTCCCAGAGAGCTGGAAGCAAGATGCTTTGGGGCCTCTCTGCCCCTTTGGAAACAAGGCAGCACCTTGGGCCTGGCAGCACTAGGGCAATGGAGCACACCCAGAGCAGAAGTTCTACTTCAGCCAAATCAGGCCTGCCAGGAAACGGCGTTTCACAGGCCTTGGTAAGAGATGTTCCCGGTAGGCTGTAAGAGCACTGGGCAACGCCAGATGTTTCTTAGCTTCCCGAAGAGCTGGAAGCAAGATGCTTTGGGGCCTCTCATCCCCTTTGCAAACAAGGCGGCCCTTTGGGCCAGGCAGCTCTAGGCCAATGGAGCACACCCAGAGCAGAAGTTCTACTTCAGCTTGATCAGGCCACCAACAAAGTGCGTTTCACAGGCCTTAGTAAGAGATTGTCTCTTAGGCTGTAAGAGCACTGGGCAGAGCCACTTGTTTCCTAGCTTCCCAAAGAGCTGGAAGCAAGATGCTTTGGGGGCTCCCTGCCCCTTTGCCAACAAGGCCGACCTTTGGGCCTTTCAGCTCTGGGCCAATGGAGCACACCCAGAGCAGAAGTTCTACCTCAGCCAGATAAGGCCTGCCAAGAAACTGCGTTTCAAAGGCTTTGGTAAGAGATGTTGCCGGTACTCTGTTAGAGCACTGGGCAGAGACAGTTGTTTCTTAGCTTCCCAAAGAGCTGGAAGCAAGATGCTTTGGGGCCTCTCTGCCCCTTTGCAAACAAGGCATCCCTTTGGGCCTTTCAGCTCTAGGCCAATGGAGCACAGCCAGAGCAGAAGTCCTACTTCAGCCAGATCAGTCCTGCCATGGAACTGCGTTTCAGAGGCCTTTGTATGTGACGTTCCCGGTAGGCTGTGAGAGCACGGTGCAGAGCCAGTTGTTTCCTTGTTTCCCAAACAGCTGGAAGCAAGACGCTTTGGGGCCTCTCTGCCCCTTTGGAAACAAGGCAGCACGTTGGGTCTGGCAGCTCTAGGGCAATGGAGCACAACCAGAGCCGAAGTTCTACTTCTTCCAGATCAGGCCTGCCTAGACAGTGCGTTTCACAGGCCTTGATAAGAGATGTTCTCTTAGGCTATAAGAGCACTGGGCACAGCCAGTTGTTTCTTAGCTTCCCAAGAGGTGGAAGCAAGATGCTTTGGGGCCTCTCTCCCCCTTTGGAAACAAGGCAGCCCTTTGGGCCTTTCAGCTCTAGGGCAATGGAGCACACCCAGAGCAGAAGTTCTACCTCAGCCAGATCAGGCCTGCCAAGAAACTGCTTTTCACAGGCCTTCGTAAGAGGTGTTCCCGGAAGGCTGTAAGAGTACCTGGCAGAGCGAGTTGTTTCTTAGCTTCAAAAACAGCTGGAAGCAACATGATTTGGGGCCTCTCTCCCCCTTTGGAAACAAAGCAGCCTTGGTGCCTGGCAGCTCTAGGCCAAAGTAGCACACCCAGAGCACAAGTTCTACCTCAGCCAGATAAGGCCTGTCAAGAAGCTGCGTTTCACAGGCCTTTGTATGTGACGTTCCCGGTTGGCTTTGAGAGCACTGTGCAGAGCCAGTTGTTTTAGCTTCCCAGAGAGCAGGAAGCAAGATGCTTTGGGGCCTCTCTCACACTTTGGAAATAAAGGCAGCCCTTTGGGCCTGGCAGCCCTAGGCCAATGGAGTACACCCAGAGCAGAAGTTCTACCTCAGCCAGATCAGGCCTTCCAAGAAACTGCGTCTCACAGGCCTTTCTCTGTCACGTTGCCGGTAGGCTGTGAGAGCACTGTGCAGAGCCAGTTGTTTCTTAGCTTCCCAAAGATTTGGAAGCAAGATGCTTTGGGGACTCTCAGCCCCTTTGGAAACAAGGCGGCCCTTTGGGCCTGGCAGCTCTAGGCCAAAGTAGCACGCCCAGAGCAGGAGTTCTACTTCAGCCAGATCAGGCCTGCCAAGAAACTGCGTTTCACAGGCCTTGGTAAGAGATGTTCCCGGTAGGCTGTGAGAGCACTGTGGAGAGCCAGTTGCTTTAGCTTCCCACAGAGCTGGAAGCAAGATGCTTTGGGGCCTCTCTCTCCCTTTGGACACAAGGCAGCCGTTTGGGCCTGGCAGCTCTAGGCCAATGGAGCACACCCACAGCAGAAGTTCTACTTCAGGCAGATCAGTCCTGCCCAGAAACTGCGTTTCACAGCCCTTGGTAAGAGATGTTCACGGTAGGCTGTGAGAGCACTGGGCAGAACCAGTTGTTTTTTAGCTTCCCAAAGTGCTGGAGGCAAGATGCTTTGGGGCCTCTCTCACCCTTTGGAAACAAGGCAGCCCTTAGGTCCTGGTAGCTCTAGGCCTATGTAGCACAACCAGAACAGAAGTTCTACTTCAGCCAGGTCAGGCCTGCCAAGAAACTGCGTTTCACAGGCCTTTCAAAGAGATGTTCTCTTAGGCTGTAAGAGCACTGGGCAGAGCCAGCTGTTTCTTAGCTTCCCGAAGAGCTGGGAGCAAGATGCTTTGGGTCCACTCTCCGTCTTTGGAAACAAGGCAGCCCTTTGGGCCTGGCAGCTCTAGGGCAATGGAGCACACCCAGAGCAGAAGTTCTACTTCAGCCAGATCAGGCCTGCCAGGAAACTGCGTTTCACAGGCCTTGGTAAGAGATGTTCCCGGTAGGCTGTAAGAGCACTGGGCAAAGCTAGTTGTTTCTTACCTTCCTGAAAAGCTGGAAGCAAGATGCTTTGGGGCCTCTCTCTCCCTTTGGACACAAGGCAGCCGTTTGGGCCTGGCAGCTCTAGGCCAATGGAGCACACCCACAGCAGAAGTTCTACTTCAGGCAGATCAGTCCTGCCCAGAAACTGCGTTTCACAGCCCTTGGTAAGAGATGTTCACGGTAGGCTGTGAGAGCACTGGGCAGAACCAGTTGTTTTTTAGCTTCCCAAAGTGCTGGAGGCAAGATGCTTTGGGGCCTCTCTCACCCTTTGGAAACAAGGCAGCCCTTAGGTCCTGGTAGCTCTAGGCCTATGTAGCACAACCAGAACAGAAGTTCTACTTCAGCCAGGTCAGGCCTGCCAAGAAACTGCGTTTCACAGGCCTTTCAAAGAGATGTTCTCTTAGGCTGTAAGAGCACTGGGCAGAGCCAGCTGTTTCTTAGCTTCCCGAAGAGCTGGGAGCAAGATGCTTTGGGTCCACTCTCCGTCTTTGGAAACAAGGCAGCCCTTTGGGCCTGGCAGCTCTAGGGCAATGGAGCACACCCAGAGCAGAAGTTCTACTTCAGCCAGATCAGGCCTGCCAGGAAACTGCGTTTCACAGGCCTTGGTAAGAGATGTTCCCGGTAGGCTGTAAGAGCACTGGGCAGAGCCAGTTGTTTCTTACCTTCCTGAAAAGCTGGAAGCAAGATGCTTGGGACCCCTCTGCCCGTTTGGGAACAAGGCAGCCTTTTGGGTCGGGAAGCTCTAGGCCAATGGAGCACACGCAGAGCAGGAGTTCTACTTCAGCCTGATCAGGCCTGCAAAGAAACAGCGTTTGACAGGCCTTGGTAAGAGATGTTCCCGGTAGGTGTAAGAGCACTGGGCAGAGCCAGTTGTTTCTTAGCTTCGCAAAGACCGGGAAGCAAGATGCTTTGGGCCTCTCTGCCCCTTGGAAACAGGGCAGCACTTGGGGCCTGGCAGCTCTAGGGCAATGGAGCACACCCAGAGCCGGAGTTCTACTTCAGCCAGATGAGGCCTGCCAAGAAACTGCGTTTCACAGGCCTTTCAAAGACATGTTCCCGGTATTCTGTAAGAGCACGGGGCAGAGCGAGTTGGTTCTTAGCTTCCCAGAGAGCTGGAAGCAAGATGCTTTGGGGCCTCTCTGCCCCTTTGGAAACAAGGCAGCACCTTGGGCCTGGCAGCTCTAGGGCAATGGAGCACACCCAGAGCAGAAGTTCTACTTCAGCCAAATCAGGCCTGCCAGGAAACGGCGTTTCACAGGCCTTGGTAAGAGATGTTCCCGGTAGGCTGTAAGAGCACTGGGCAACGCCAGATGTTTCTTAGCTTCCCGAAGAGCTGGAAGCAAGATGCTTTGGGGCCTCTCATCCCCTTTGCAAACAAGGCGGCCCTTTGGGCCAGGCAGCTCTAGGCCAATGGAGCACACCCAGAGCAGAAGTTCTACTTCAGCTTGATCAGGCCACCAACAAACTGCGTTTCACAGGCCTTGGTAAGAGATTGTCTCTTAGGCTGTAAGAGCACTGGGCAGAGCCACTTGTTTCTTAGCTTCCCGAAGAGCTGGAAGCAAGATGCTTTGGGGGCTCCCTGCCCCTTTGCCAACAAGGCCGACCTTTGGGCCTTTCAGCTCTGGGCCAATGGAGCACACCCAGAGCAGAAGTTCTACCTCAGCCAGATAAGGCCTGCCAAGTAACTGCGTTTCAAAGGCTTTGGTAAGAGATGTTGCCAGTACTCTGTTAGAGCACTGGGCAGAGACAGTTGTTTCTTAGCTTCCCAAAGAGCTGGAAGCAAGATGCTTTGGGGCCTCTCTGCCCCTTTGCAAACAAGGCATCCCTTTGGGCCTTTCAGCTCTAGGCCAATGGAGCACACCCAGAGCAGAAGTCCTACTTCAGCCAGATCAGGCCTGCCAAGGAACTGCGTTTCAGAGGCCTTTGTATGTGACGTTCCCGGTAGGCTGTGAGAGCACGGTGCAGAGCCAGTTGTTTCCTTGTTTCCCAAACAGCTGGAAGCAAGACGCTTTGGGGCCTCTCTGCCCCTTTGGAAACAAGGCAGCACGTTGGGTCTGGCAGCTCTAGGGCAATGGAGCACAACCAGAGCCGAAGTTCTACTTCTTCCAGATCAGGCCTGCCTAGACAGTGCGTTTCTCAGGCCTTGATAAGAGATGTTCTCTTAGGCTATAAGAGCACTGGGCACAGCCAGTTGTTTCTTAGCTTCCCAAGAGGTGGAAGCAAGATGCTTTGGGGCCTCTCTCCCCCTTTGGAAACAAGGCAGCCCTTTGGGCCTTTCAGCTCTAGGGCAATGGAGCACACCCAGAGCAGAAGTTCTACCTCAGCCAGATCAGGCCTGCCAAGAAACTGCTTTTCACAGGCCTTCGTAAGAGGTGTTCCCGGAAGGCTGTAAGAGTACCTGGCAGAGCGAGTTGTTTCTTAGCTTCAAAAACAGCTGGAAGCAACATGATTTGGGGCCTCTCTCCCCCTTTGGAAACAAAGCAGCCTTTGTGCCTGGCAGCTCTAGGCCAAAGTAGCACACCCAGAGCACAAGTTCTACCTCAGCCAGATAAGGCCTGTCAAGAAGCTGCGTTTCACAGGCCTTTGTATGTGACGTTCCCGGTTGGCTTTGAGAGCACTGTGCAGAGCCAGTTGTTTTAGCTTCCCAGAGAGCAGGAAGCAAGATGCTTTGGGGCCTCTCTCACACTTTGGAAATAAAGGCAGCCCTTTGGGCCTGGCAGCCCTAGGCCAATGGAGTACACCCAGAGCAGAAGTTCTACCTCAGCCAGATCAGGCCTTCCAAGAAACTGCGTCTCACAGGCCTTTCTCTGTCACGTTGCTGGTAGGCTGTGAGAGCACTGTGCAGAGCCAGTTGTTTCTTAGCTTCCCAAAGATTTGGAAGCAAGATACTTTGGGGACTCTCAGCCCCTTTGGAAACAAGGCGGCCCTTTGGGCCTGGCAGCTCTAGGCCAAAGTAGCACGCCCAGAGCAGGAGTTCTACTTCAGCCAGATCAGGCCTGCCAAGAAACTGCGTTTCACAGGCCTTTCAAAGAGATGTTCTCTTAGGCTGTAAGAGCACTGGGCAGAGCCAGCTGTTTCTTAGCTTCCCGAAGAGCTGGGAGCAAGATGCTTTGGGTCCACTCTCCGTCTTTGGAAACAAGGCAGCCCTTTGGGCCTGGCAGCTCTAGGCCAATGGAGCACACCCACAGCAGAAGTTCTACTTCAGGCAGATCAGTCCTGCCCAGAAACTGCGTTTCACAGCCCTTGGTAAGAGATGTTCACGGTAGGCTGTGAGAGCACTGGGCAGAACCAGTTGTTTTTTAGCTTCCCAAAGTGCTGGAGGCAAGATGCTTTGGGGCCTCTCTCACCCTTTGGAAACAAGGCAGCCCTTAGGTCCTGGTAGCTCTAGGCCTATGTAGCACAACCAGAACAGAAGTTCTACTTCAGCCAGGTCAGGCCTGCCAAGAAACTGCGTTTCACAGGCCTTTCAAAGAGATGTTCTCTTAGGCTGTAAGAGCACTGGGCAGAGCCAGCTGTTTCTTAGCTTCCCGAAGAGCTGGGAGCAAGATGCTTTGGGTCCACTCTCCGTCTTTGGAAACAAGGCAGCCCTTTGGGCCTGGCAGCTCTAGGGCAATGGAGCACACCCAGAGCAGAAGTTCTACTTCAGCCAGATCAGGCCTGCCAGGAAACTGCGTTTCACAGGCCTTGGTAAGAGATGTTCCCGGTAGGCTGTAAGAGCACTGGGCAGAGCCAGTTGTTTCTTACCTTCCTGAAAAGCTGGAAGCAAGATGCTTGGGACCCCTCTGCCCGTTTGGGAACAAGGCAGCCTTTTGGGTCGGGAAGCTCTAGGCCAATGGAGCACACGCAGAGCAGGAGTTCTACTTCAGCCTGATCAGGCCTGCAAAGAAACAGCGTTTGACAGGCCTTGGTAAGAGATGTTCCCGGTAGGTGTAAGAGCACTGGGCAGAGCCAGTTGTTTCTTAGCTTCGCAAAGACTGGGAAGCAAGATGCTTTGGGCCTCTCTGCCCCTTGGAAACAGGGCAGCACTTTGGGCCTGGCAGCTCTAGGGCAATGGAGCACACCCAGAGCCGGAGTTCTACTTCAGCCAGATGAGGCCTGCCAAGAAACTGCGTTTCACAGGCCTTTCAAAGACATGTTCCCGGTAGGCTGTAAGAGCACGGGGCAGAGCGAGTTGGTTCTTAGCTTCCCAGAGAGCTGGAAGCAAGATGCTTTGGGGCCTCTCTGCCCCTTTGGAAACAAGGCAGCACCTTGGGCCTGGCAGCTCTAGGGCAATGGAGCACACCCAGAGCAGAAGTTCTACTTCAGCCAAATCAGGCCTGCCAGGAAACGGCGTTTCACAGGCCTTGGTAAGAGATGTTCCCGGTAGGCTGTAAGAGCACTGGGCAACGCCAGATGTTTCTTAGCTTCCCGAAGAGCTGGAGCAAGATGCTTTGGTGCCACTCTCTCACTTTGGAATCAAGGCAGCCCTTTGGGGCAGGTAGCTCTAGGCCAGTGGAGCACACCCAGAGCAGAAGTTCTACTTCGGCCAGTTCAGGCCACCAACAAACTGCGTTTCACAGGCCTTGGTAAGAGATGTTCCCAGTAGGCTGTAAGAGCACTGGGCAACGCCAGATGTTTCTTAGCTTCCCGAAGAGCTGGAAGCAAGATGCTTTGGGGCCTCTCATCCCCTTTGCAAACAAGGCGGCCCTTTGGGCCAGGCAGCTCTAGGCCAATGGAGCACACCCAGAGCAGAAGTTCTACTTCAGCTAGATCAGGCCACCAACAAAGTGCGTTTCACAGGCCTTGGTAAGAGATTGTCTCTTAGGCTCTAAGAGCACTGTGCAGAGCCAGTTGTTTCTTAGCTTCCCAAAGAGCTGGAAGCAAGATGCTTTGGGGGCTCCCTGCCCCTTTGCCAACAAGGCCGACCTTTGGGCCTTTCAGCTCTGGGCCAATGGAGCACACCCAGAGCAGAAGTTCTACCTCAGCCAGATAAGGCCTGCCAAGAAACTGCGTTTCAAAGGCTTTGGTAAGAGATGTTGCCGGTACTCTGTTAGAGCACTGGGCAGAGACAGTTGTTTCTTAGCTTCCCAAAGAGCTGGAAGCAAGATGCTTTGGGGCCTCTCTGCCCCTTTGCAAACAAGGCATCCCTTTGGGCCTTTCAGCTCTAGGCCAATGGAGCACAGCCAGAGCAGAAGTCCTACTTCAGCCAGATCAGGCCTGCCAAGGAACTGCGTTTCAGAGGCCTTTGTATGTGACGTTCCCGGTAGGCTGTGAGAGCACGGTGCAGAGCCAGTTGTTTCCTTGTTTCCCAAACAGCTGGAAGCAAGACGCTTTGGGGCCTCTCTGCCCCTTTGGAAACAAGGCAGCACGTTGGGTCTGGCAGCTCTAGGGCAATGGAGCACAACCAGAGCCGAAGTTCTACTTCTTCCAGATCAGGCCTGCCTAGACAGTGCGTTTCACAGGCCTTGATAAGAGATGTTCTCTTAGGCTATAAGAGCACTGGGCACAGCCAGTTGTTTCTTAGCTTCCCAAGAGGTGGAAGCAAGATGCTTTGGGGCCTCTCTCCCCCTTTGGAAACAAGGCAGCCCTTTGGGCCTTTCAGCTCTAGGGCAATGGAGCACACCCAGAGCAGAAGTTCTACCTCAGCCAGATCAGGCCTGCCAAGAAACTGCTTTTCACAGGCCTTCGTAAGAGGTGTTCCCGGAAGGCTGTAAGAGTACCTGGCAGAGCGAGTTGTTTCTTAGCTTCAAAAACAGCTGGAAGCAACATGATTTGGGGCCTCTCTCCCCCTTTGGAAACAAAGCAGCCTTTGGGCCTGGCAGCTCTAGGCCAAAGTAGCACACCCAGAGCACGAGTTCTACCTCAGCCAGATAAGGCCTGTCAAGAAGCTGCGTTTCACAGGCCTTTGTATGTGACGTTCCCGGTTGGCTTTGAGAGCACTGTGCAGAGCCAGTTGTTTTAGCTTCCCAGAGAGCAGGAAGCAAGATGCTTTGGGGCCTCTCTCCCCCTTTGGAAATAAAGGCAGCCCTTTGGGCCTGGCAGCCCTAGGCCAATGGAGTACACCCAGAGCAGAAGTTCTACCTCAGCCAGATCAGGCCTTCCAAGAAGCTGCGTCTCACAGGCCTTTCTCTATCACGTTGCTGGTAGGCTGTGAGAGCACTGTGCAGAGCCAGTTGTTTCTTAGCTTCCCAAAGATTTGGAAGCAAGATACTTTGGGGACTCTCAGCCCCTTTGGAAACAAGGCGGCCCTTTGGGCCTGGCAGCTCTAGGCCAAAGTAGCACGCCCAGAGCAGGAGTTCTACTTCAGCCAGATCAGGCCTGCCAAGAAACTGCGTTTCACAGGCCTTGGTAAGAGATGTTCACGGTAGGATGTGAGAGCACTGTGGAGAGCCAGTTGCTTTAGCTTCCCACAGAGCTGGAAGCAAGATGCTTTGGGGCCTCTCTCTCCCTTTGGACACAAGGCAGCCGTTTGGGCCTGGCAGCTCTAGGCCAATGGAGCACACCCACAGCAGAAGTTCTACTTCAGGCAGATCAGTCCTGCCCAGAAACTGCGTTTCACAGCCCTTGGTAAGAGATGTTCACGGTAGGCTGTGAGAGCACTGGGCAGAACCAGTTGTTTTTTAGCTTCCCAAAGTGCTGGAGGCAAGATGCTTTGGGGCCTCTCTCACCCTTTGGAAACAAGGCAGCCCTTAGGTCCTGGTAGCTCTAGGCCTATGTAGCACAACCAGAACAGAAGTTCTACTTCAGCCAGGTCAGGCCTGCCAAGAAACTGCGTTTCACAGGCCTTTCAAAGAGATGTTCTCTTAGGCTGTAAGAGCACTGGGCAGAGCCAGCTGTTTCTTAGCTTCCCGAAGAGCTGGGAGCAAGATGCTTTGGGTCCACTCTCCGTCTTTGGAAACAAGGCAGCCCTTTGGGCCTGGCAGCTCTAGGGCAATGGAGCACACCCAGAGCAGAAGTTCTACTTCAGCCAGATCAGGCCTGCCAGGAAACTGCGTTTCACAGGCCTTGGTAAGAGATGTTCCCGGTAGGCTGTAAGAGCACTGGGCAGAGCCAGTTGTTTCTTACCTTCCTGAAAAGCTGGAAGCAAGATGCTTGGGACCCCTCTGCCCGTTTGGGAACAAGGCAGCCTTTTGGGTCGGGAAGCTCTAGGCCAATGGAGCACACGCAGAGCAGGAGTTCTACTTCAGCCTGATCAGGCCTGCAAAGAAACAGCGTTTGACAGGCCTTGGTAAGAGATGTTCCCGGTAGGTGTAAGAGCACTGGGCAGAGCCAGTTGTTTCTTAGCTTCGCAAAGACTGGGAAGCAAGATGCTTTGGGCCTCTCTGCCCCTTGGAAACAGGGCAGCACTTTGGGCCTGGCAGCTCTAGGGCAATGGAGCACACCCAGAGCCGGAGTTCTACTTCAGCCAGATGAGGCCTGCCAAGAAACTGCGTTTCACAGGCCTTTCAAAGACATGTTCCCGGTAGGCTGTAAGAGCACGGGGCAGAGCGAGTTGGTTCTTAGCTTCCCAGAGAGCTGGAAGCAAGATGCTTTGGGGCCTCTCTGCCCCTTTGGAAACAAGGCAGCACCTTGGGCCTGGCAGCTCTAGGGCAATGGAGCACACCCAGAGCAGAAGTTCTACTTCAGCCAAATCAGGCCTGCCAGGAAACGGCGTTTCACAGGCCTTGGTAAGAGATGTTCCCGGTAGGCTGTAAGAGCACTGGGCAACGCCAGATGTTTCTTAGCTTCCCGAAGAGCTGGAGCAAGATGCTTTGGTGCCACTCTCTCACTTTGGAATCAAGGCAGCCCTTTGGGGCAGGTAGCTCTAGGCCAGTGGAGCACACCCAGAGCAGAAGTTCTACTTCGGCCAGTTCAGGCCACCAACAAACTGCGTTTCACAGGCCTTGGTAAGAGATGTTCCCGGTAGGCTGTAAGAGCACTGGGCAACGCCAGATGTTTCTTAGCTTCCCGAAGAGCTGGAAGCAAGATGCTTTGGGGCCTCTCATCCCCTTTGCAAACAAGGCGGCCCTTTGGGCCAGGCAGCTCTAGGCCAATGGAGCACACCCAGAGCAGAAGTTCTACTTCAGCTAGATCAGGCCACCAACAAAGTGCGTTTCACAGGCCTTGGTAAGAGATTGTCTCTTAGGCTGTAAGAGCACTGGGCAGAGCCAGTTGTTTCTTAGCTTCCCAAAGAGCTGGGAGCAAGATGCTTTGGGGGCTCCCTGCCCCTTTGCCAACAAGGCCGACCTTTGGGCCTTTCAGCTCTGGGCCAATGGAGCACACCCAGAGCAGAAGTTCTACCTCAGCCAGATAAGGCCTGCCAAGAAACTGCGTTTCAAAGGCTTTGGTAAGAGATGTTGCCGGTACTCTGTTAGAGCACTGGGCAGAGACAGTTGTTTCTTAGCTTCCCAAAGAGCTGGAAGCAAGATGCTTAGGGGCCTCTCTGCCCCTTTGCAAACAAGGCATCCCTTTGGGCCTTTCAGCTCTAGGCCAATGGAGCACACCCAGAGCAGAAGTCCTACTTCAGCCAGATCAGGCCTGCCAAGGAACTGCGTTTCAGAGGCCTTTGTATGTGACGTTCCCGGTAGGCTGTGAGAGCACGGTGCAGAGCCAGTTGTTTCCTTGTTTCCCAAACAGCTGGAAGCAAGACGCTTTGGGGCCTCTCTGCCCCTTTGGAAACAAGGCAGCACGTTGGGTCTGGCAGCTCTAGGGCAATGGAGCACAACCAGAGCCGAAGTTCTACTTCTTCCAGATCAGGCCTGCCTAGACAGTGCGTTTCTCAGGCCTTGATAAGAGATGTTCTCTTAGGCTATAAGAGCACTGGGCACAGCCAGTTGTTTCTTAGCTTCCCAAGAGGTGGAAGCAAGATGCTTTGGGGCCTCTCTCCCCCTTTGGAAACAAGGCAGCCCTTTGGGCCTTTCAGCTCTAGGGCAATGGAGCACACCCAGAGCAGAAGTTCTACCTCAGCCAGATCAGGCCTGCCAAGAAACTGCTTTTCACAGGCCTTCGTAAGAGGTGTTCCCGGAAGGCTGTAAGAGTACCTGGCAGAGCGAGTTGTTTCTTAGCTTCAAAAACAGCTGGAAGCAACATGATTTGGGGCCTCTCTCCCCCTTTGGAAACAAAGCAGCCTTTGTGCCTGGCAGCTCTAGGCCAAAGTAGCACACCCAGAGCACAAGTTCTACCTCAGCCAGATAAGGCCTGTCAAGAAGCTGCGTTTCACAGGCCTTTGTATGTGACGTTCCCGGTTGGCTTTGAGAGCACTGTGCAGAGCCAGTTGTTTTAGCTTCCCAGAGAGCAGGAAGCAAGATGCTTTGGGGCCTCTCTCACACTTTGGAAATAAAGGCAGCCCTTTGGGCCTGGCAGCCCTAGGCCAATGGAGTACACCCAGAGCAGAAGTTCTACCTCAGCCAGATCAGGCCTTCCAAGAAACTGCGTCTCACAGGCCTTTCTCTGTCACGTTGCCGGTAGGCTGTGAGAGCACTGTGCAGAGCCAGTTGTTTCTTAGCTTCCCAAAGATTTGGAAGCAAGATGCTTTGGGGACTCTCAGCCCCTTTGGAAACAAGGCGGCCCATTGGGCCTGGCAGCTCTAGGCCAAAGTAGCACGCCCAGAGCAGGAGTTCTACTTCAGCCAGATCAGGCCTGCCAAGAAACTGCGTTTCACAGGCCTTTCAAAGAGATGTTCTCTTAGGCTGTAAGAGCACTGGGCAGAGCCAGCTGTTTCTTAGCTTCCCGAAGAGCTGGGAGCAAGATGCTTTGGGTCCACTCTCCGTCTTTGGAAACAAGGCAGCCCTTTGGGCCTGGCAGCTCTAGGCCAAAGTAGCACGCCCAGAGCAGGAGTTCTACTTCAGCCAGATCAGGCCTGCCAGGAAACTGCGTTTCACAGGCCTTGGTAAGAGATGTTCCCGGTAGGCTGTGAGAGCACTGTGGAGAGCCAGTTGCTTTAGCTTCCCACAGAGCTGGAAGCAAGATGCTTTGGGGCCTCTCTCTCCCTTTGGACACAAGGCAGCCGTTTGGGCCTGGCAGCTCTAGGCCAATGGAGCACACCCACAGCAGAAGTTCTACTTCAGGCAGATCAGTCCTGCCCAGAAACTGCGTTTCACAGCCCTTGGTAAGAGATGTTCACGGTAGGCTGTGAGAGCACTGGGCAGAACCAGTTGTTTTTTAGCTTCCCAAAGTGCTGGAGGCAAGATGCTTTGGGGCCTCTCTCACCCTTTGGAAACAAGGCAGCCCTTAGGTCCTGGTAGCTCTAGGCCTATGTAGCACAACCAGAACAGAAGTTCTACTTCAGCCAGGTCAGGCCTGCCAAGAAACTGCGTTTCACAGGCCTTTCAAAGAGATGTTCTCTTAGGCTGTAAGAGCACTGGGCAGAGCCAGCTGTTTCTTAGCTTCCCGAAGAGCTGGGAGCAAGATGCTTTGGGTCCACTCTCCGTCTTTGGAAACAAGGCAGCCCTTTGGGCCTGGCAGCTCTAGGGCAATGGAGCACACCCAGAGCAGAAGTTCTACTTCAGCCAGATCAGGCCTGCCAGGAAACTGCGTTTCACAGGCCTTGGTAAGAGATGTTCCCGGTAGGCTGTAAGAGCACTGGGCAGAGCCAGTTGTTTCTTACCTTCCTGAAAAGCTGGAAGCAAGATGCTTGGGACCCCTCTGCCCGTTTGGGAACAAGGCAGCCTTTTGGGTCGGGAAGCTCTAGGCCAATGGAGCACACGCAGAGCAGGAGTTCTACTTCAGCCTGATCAGGCCTGCAAAGAAACAGCGTTTGACAGGCCTTGGTAAGAGATGTTCCCGGTAGGTGTAAGAGCACTGGGCAGAGCCAGTTGTTTCTTAGCTTCGCAAAGACCGGGAAGCAAGATGCTTTGGGCCTCTCTGCCCCTTGGAAACAGGGCAGCACTTTGGGCCTGGCAGCTCTAGGGCAATGGAGCACACCCAGAGCCGGAGTTCTACTTCAGCCAGATGAGGCCTGCCAAGAAACTGCGTTTCACAGGCCTTTCAAAGACATGTTCCCGGTAGGCTGTAAGAGCACGGGGCAGAGCGAGTTGGTTCTTAGCTTCCCAGAGAGCTGGAAGCAAGATGCTTTGGGGCCTCTCTGCCCCTTTGGAAACAAGGCAGCACCTTGGGCCTGGCAGCTCTAGGGCAATGGAGCACACCCAGAGCAGAAGTTCTACTTCAGCCAGATCAGGCCTGCCAGGAAACGGCGTTTCACAGGCCTTGGTAAGAGATGTTCCCGGTAGGCTGTAAGAGCACTGGGCAACGCCAGATGTTTCTTAGCTTCCCGAAGAGCTGGAAGCAAGAGGCTTTGGTGCCACTCTCTCACTTTGGACTTAAGGCAGCCCTTTGGGGCAGGTAGCTCTAGCCCAGTGGAGCACACCCAGAGCAGAAGTTCTACTTCGGCCAGTTCAGGCCACCAAGAAACTGCGTTTCACAGGCCTTGGTAAGAGATGTTCCCGGTAGGCTGTAAGAGCACTGGGCAACGCCAGATGTTTCTTAGCTTCCCGAAGAGCTGGAAGCAAGATGCTTTGGGGCCTCTCATCCCCTTTGCAAACAAGGCGGCCCTATGGGCCAGGCAGCTCTAGGCCAATGGAGCACACCCAGAGCAGAAGTTCTACTTCGGCCAGTTCAGGCCACCAACAAACTGTGTTTCACAGGCCTTGGTAAGAGATGTTCCCGGTAGGCTGTAAGAGCACTGGGCAACGCCAGATGTTTCTTAGCTTCCCGAAGAGCTGGAAGCAAGATGCTTTGGGGCCTCTCATCCCCTTTGCAAACAAGGCCGACCTTTGGGCCAGGCAGCTCTAGGCCAATGGAGCACACCCAGAGCAGAAGTTCTACCTCAGCCAGATAAGGCCTGCCAAGAAACTGCGTTTCAAAGGCTTTGGTAAGAGATGTTCCCGGTACTCTGTTAGAGAACTGGGCAGAGCCATTTGTTTCTTAGCTTCCCAAAGAGCTGGAAGCAAGATGCTTTGGGGGCTCCCTGCCCCTTTGCCAACAAGGGCGACCTTTGGGCCTTTCAGCTCTAGGCCAATGGAGCACACCCAGAGCAGAAGTCCTACTTCAGCCAGATCAGGCCTGCCAAGGAACTGCGTTTCAGAGGCCTTTGTATGTGACGTTCCCGGTAGGCTGTGAGAGCACGGTGCAGAGCCAGTTGTTTCCTTGTTTCACAAACAGCTGGAAGCAAGACGCTTTGGGGCCTCTCTGCCCCTTTGGAAACAAGGCAGCACGTTGGGTCTGGCAGCTTAGGGCAATGGAGCACAACCAGAGCCGAAGTTCTACTTCTTCCAGATCAGGCCTGCCTAGACAGTGCGTTTCACAGGCCTTGATAAGAGATGTTCTCTTAGGCTATAAGAGCACTGGGCACAGCCAGTTGTTTCTTAGCTTCCCAAGAGGTGGAAGCAAGATGCTTTGGGGCCTCTCTCCCCCTTTGGAAACAAGGCAGCCCTTTGGGCCTTTCAGCTCTAGGGCAATGGAGCACACCCAGAGCAGAAGTTCTACCTCAGCCAGATCAGGCCTGCCAAGAAACTGCTTTTCACAGGCCTTCGTAAGAGGTGTTCCCGGAAGGCTGTAAGAGTACCTGGCAGAGCGAGTTGTTTCTTAGCTTCAAAACAGCTGGAAGCAACATGATTTGGGGCCTCTCTCCCCCTTTGGAAACAAAGCAGCCTTTGTGCCTGGCAGCTCTAGGCCAAAGTAGCACACCCAGAGCACAAGTTCTACTTCAGGCAGATCAGTCCTGCCCAGAAACTGCGTTTCACAGCCCTTGGTAAGAGATGTTCACGGTAGGCTGTGAGAGCACTGGGCAGAACCAGTTGTTTTTTAGCTTCCCAAAGTGCTGGAGGCAAGATGCTTTGGGGCCTCTCTCACCCTTTGGAAACAAGGCAGCCCTTAGGTCCTGGTAGCTCTAGGCCTATGTAGCACAACCAGAACAGAAGTTCTACTTCAGCCAGGTCAGGCCTGCCAAGAAACTGCGTTTCACAGGCCTTTCAAAGAGATGTTCTCTTAGGCTGTAAGAGCACTGGGCAGAGCCAGCTGTTTCTTAGCTTCCCGAAGAGCTGGGAGCAAGATGCTTTGGGTCCACTCTCCGTCTTTGGAAACAAGGCAGCCCTTTGGGCCTGGCAGCTCTAGGGCAATGGAGCACACCCAGAGCAGAAGTTCTACTTCAGCCAGATCAGGCCTGCCAGGAAACTGCGTTTCACAGGCCTTGGTAAGAGATGTTCCCGGTAGGCTGTAAGAGCACTGGGCAGAGCCAGTTGTTTCTTACCTTCCTGAAAAGCTGGAAGCAAGATGCTTGGGACCCCTCTGCCCGTTTGGGAACAAGGCAGCCTTTTGGGTCGGGAAGCTCTAGGCCAATGGAGCACACGCAGAGCAGGAGTTCTACTTCAGCCTGATCAGGCCTGCAAAGAAACAGCGTTTGACAGGCCTTGGTAAGAGATGTTCCCGGTAGGTGTAAGAGCACTGGGCAGAGCCAGTTGTTTCTTAGCTTCGCAAAGACCGGGAAGTAAGATGCTTTGGGCCTCTCTGCCCCTTGGAAACAGGGCAGCACTTTGGGCCTGGCAGCTCTAGGGCAGTGGAGCACACCCAGAGCAGAAGTTCTACTTCAGCCAAATCAGGCCTGCCAGGAAACGGCGTTTCACAGGCCTTGGTAAGAGATGTTCCCGGTAGGCTGTTAGAGCACTGGGCAACGCCAGATGTTTCTTAGCTTCCCGAAGAGCTGGAAGCGAGAAGCTTTGGTGCCACTCTCTCACTTTGGACTCAAGGCAGCCCTTTGGGGCAGGTAGCTCTAGGCCAGTGGAGCACACCCAGAGCAGAAGTTCTACTTGGGCCAGTTCAGGCCACCAAGAAACTGCGTTTCACAGGCCTTGGTAAGAGATGTTCCCGGTAGGCTGTAAGAGCACTGGGCAACGCCAGATGTTTCTTAGCTTCCCGAAGAGCTGGAAGCAAGATGCTTTGGGGCCTCTCATCCCCTTTGCAAACAAGGCGGCCCTATGGGCCAGGCAGCTCTAGGCCAATGGAGCACACCCAGAGCAGAAGTTCTACTTCGGCCAGTTCAGGCCACCAACAAACTGCGTTTCACAGGCCTTGGTAAGAGATGTTCCCGGTAGGCTGTAAGAGCACTGGGCAACGCCAGATGTTTCTTAGCTTCCCGAAGAGCTGGAAGCAAGATGCTTTGGGGCCTCTCATCCCCTTTGCAAACAAGGCCGACCTTTGGGCCAGGCAGCTCTAGGCCAATGGAGCACACCCAGAGCAGAAGTTCTACTTCAGCTAGATCAGGCCACCAACAAAGTGCGTTTCACAGGCCTTGGTAAGAGATTGTCTCTTAGGCTGTAAGAGCACTGGGCAGAGCCAGTTGTTTCTTAGCTTCCCAAAGAGCTGGAAGCAAGATGCTTTGGGGGCTCCCTGCCCCTTTGCCAACAAGGCCGACCTTTGGGCCTTTCAGCTCTGGGCCAATGGAGCACACCCAGAGCAGAAGTTCTACCTCAGCCAGATAAGGCCTGCCAAGGAACTGCGTTTCAGAGGCCTTTGTATGTGACGTTCCCGGTAGGCTGTGAGAGCACGGTGCAGAGCCAGTTGTTTCCTTGTTTCCCAAACAGCTGGAAGCAAGACGCTTTGGGGCCTCTCTGCCCCTTTGGAAACAAGGCAGCACGTTGGGTCTGGCAGCTCTAGGGCAATGGAGCACAACCAGAGCCGAAGTTCTACTTCTTCCAGATCAGGCCTGCCTAGACAGTGCGTTTCTCAGGCCTTGATAAGAGATGTTCTCTTAGGCTATAAGAGCACTGGGCACAGCCAGTTGTTTCTTAGCTTCCCAAGAGGTGGAAGCAAGATGCTTTGGGGCCTCTCTCCCCCTTTGGAAACAAGGCAGCCCTTTGGGCCTTTCAGCTCTAGGGCAATAGAGCACACCCAGAGCAGAAGTTCTACCTCAGCCAGATCAGGCCTGCCAAGAAACTGCTTTTCACAGGCCTTCGTAAGAGGTGTTCCCGGAAGGCTGTAAGAGTACCTGGCAGAGCGAGTTGTTTCTTAGCTTCAAAAACAGCTGGAAGCAACATGATTTGGGGCCTCTCTCCCCCTTTGGAAACAAAGCAGCCTTTGTGCCTGGCAGCTCTAGGCCAAAGTAGCACACCCAGAGCACAAGTTCTACCTCAGCCAGATAAGGCCTGTCAAGAAGCTGCGTTTCACAGGCCTTTGTATGTGACGTTCCCGGTTGGCTTTGAGAGCACTGTGCAGAGCCAGTTGTTTTAGCTTCCCAGAGAGCAGGAAGCAAGATGCTTTGGGGCCTCTCTCACACTTTGGAAATAAAGGCAGCCCTTTGGGCCTGGCAGCCCTAGGCCAATGGAGTACACCCAGAGCAGAAGTTCTACCTCAGCCAGATCAGGCCTTCCAAGAAACTGCGTCTCACAGGCCTTTCTCTGTCACGTTGCCGGTAGGCTGTGAGAGCACTGTGCAGAGCCAGTTGTTTCTTAGCTTCCCAAAGATTTGGAAGCAAGATGCTTTGGGGACTCTCAGCCCCTTTGGAAACAAGGCGGCCCATTGGGCCTGGCAGCTCTAGGCCAAAGTAGCACGCCCAGAGCAGGAGTTCTACTTCAGCCAGATCAGGCCTGCCAAGAAACTGCGTTTCACAGGCCTTTCAAAGAGATGTTCTCTTAGGCTGTAAGAGCACTGGGCAGAGCCAGCTGTTTCTTAGCTTCCCGAAGAGCTGGGAGCAAGATGCTTTGGGTCCACTCTCCGTCTTTGGAAACAAGGCAGCCCTTTGGGCCTGGCAGCTCTAGGCCAAAGTAGCACGCCCAGAGCAGGAGTTCTACTTCAGCCAGATCAGGCCTGCCAGGAAACTGCGTTTCACAGGCCTTGGTAAGAGATGTTCCCGGTAGGCTGTGAGAGCACTGTGGAGAGCCAGTTGCTTTAGCTTCCCACAGAGCTGGAAGCAAGATGCTTTGGGGCCTCTCTCTCCCTTTGGACACAAGGCAGCCGTTTGGGCCTGGCAGCTCTAGGCCAATGGAGCACACCCACAGCAGAAGCTCTACTTCAGGCAGATCAGTCCTGCCCAGAAACTGCGTTTCACAGCCCTTGGTAAGAGATGTTCACGGTAGGCTGTGAGAGCACTGGGCAGAACCAGTTGTTTTTTAGCTTCCCAAAGTGCTGGAGGCAAGATGCTTTGGGGCCTCTCTCACCCTTTGGAAACAAGGCAGCCCTTAGGTCCTGGTAGCTCTAGGCCTATGTAGCACAACCAGAACAGAAGTTCTACTTCAGCCAGGTCAGGCCTGCCAAGAAACTGCGTTTCACAGGCCTTTCAAAGAGATGTTCTCTTAGGCTGTAAGAGCACTGGGCAGAGCCAGCTGTTTCTTAGCTTCCCGAAGAGCTGGGAGCAAGATGCTTTGGGTCCACTCTCCGTCTTTGGAAACAAGGCAGCCCTTTGGGCCTGGCAGCTCTAGGGCAATGGAGCACACCCAGAGCAGAAGTTCTACTTCAGCCAGATCAGGCCTGCCAGGAAACTGCGTTTCACAGGCCTTGGTAAGAGATGTTCCCGGTAGGCTGTAAGAGCACTGGGCAGAGCCAGTTGTTTCTTACCTTCCTGAAAAGCTGGAAGCAAGATGCTTGGGACCCCTCTGCCCGTTTGGGAACAAGGCAGCCTTTTGGGTCGGGAAGCTCTAGGCCAATGGAGCACACGCAGAGCAGGAGTTCTACTTCAGCCTGATCAGGCCTGCAAAGAAACAGCGTTTGACAGGCCTTGGTAAGAGATGTTCCCGGTAGGTGTAAGAGCACTGGGCAGAGCCAGTTGTTTCTTAGCTTCGCAAAGACCGGGAAGCAAGATGCTTTGGGCCTCTCTGCCCCTTGGAAACAGGGCAGCACTTTGGGCCTGGCAGCTCTAGGGCAATGGAGCACACCCAGAGCCGGAGTTCTACTTCAGCCAGATGAGGCCTGCCAAGAAACTGCGTTTCACAGGCCTTTCAAAGACATGTTCCCGGTAGGCTGTAAGAGCACGGGCCAGAGCGAGTTGGTTCTTAGCTTCCCAGAGAGCTGGAAGCAAGATGCTTTGGGGCCTCTCTGCCCCTTTGGAAACAAGGCAGCACCTTGGGCCTGGCAGCTCTAGGGCAATGGAGCACACCCAGAGCAGAAGTTCTACTTCGGCCAGTTCAGGCCACCAACAAACTGCGTTTCACAGGCCTTGGTAAGAGATGTTCCCGGTAGGCTGTAAGAGCACTGGGCAATGCCAGATGTTTCTTAGCTTCCCGAAGAGCTGGAAGCAAGATGCTTTGGGGCCTCTCATCCCCTTTGCCAACAAGGCCGACCTTTGGGCCTTTCAGCTCTGGGCCAATGGAGCACACCCAGAGCAGAAGTTCTACCTCAGCCAGATCAGGCCTGCCGAGAAACTGCTTTTCACAGGCCTTCGTATGAGGTGTTCCCGGAAGGCTGTAAGAGTACCTGGCAGAGCGAGTTGTTTCTTAGCTTCAAAAACAGCTGGAAGCAACATGATTTGGGGCCTCTCTCCCCCTTTGGAAACAAATCAGCCTTGGTGCCTGGCAGCTCTAGGCCAAAGTAGCACACCCAGAGCACAAGTTCTACCTCAGCCAGATAAGGCCTGTCAAGAAGCTGCGTTTCACAGGCCTTTGTATGTGACGTTCCCGGTTGGCTTTGAGAGCACTGTGCAGAGCCAGTTGTTTTAGCTTCCCAGAGAGCAGGAAGCAAGATGCTTTGGGGCCTCTCTCACACTTTGGAAATAAAGGCAGCCCTTTGGCCTGGCAGCCCTAGGCCAATGGAGTACACCCAGAGCAGAAGTTCTACCTCAGCCAGATCAGGCCTTCCAAGAAACTGCGTCTCACAGGCCTTTCTCTGTCACGTTGCCGGTAGGCTGTGAGAGCACTGTGCAGAGCCAGTTGTTTCTTAGCTTCCCAAAGATTTGGAAGCAAGATACTTTGGGGACTCTCAGCCCCTTTGGAAACAAGGCGGGCCTTTGGGCCTGGCAGCTCTAGGCCAAAGTAGCACGCCCAGAGCAGGAGTTCTACTTCAGCCAGATCAGGCCTGCCAAGAAACTGCGTTTCACAGGCCTTGGTAAGAGATGTTCCTGGTAGGCTGTGAGAGCACTGGGCAGAACCAGTTGTTTTTTAGCTTCCCAAAGTGCTGGAGGCAAGATGCTTTGGGGCCTCTCTCACCCTTTGGAAACATGGCAGCCCTTAGGTCCTGGTAGCTCTAGGCCTATGTAGCACAACCAGAACAGAAGTTCTACTTCAGCCAGGTCAGGCCTGCCAAGAAACTGCGTTTCACAGGCCTTTCAAAGAGATGTTCTCTTAGGCTGTAAGAGCACTGGGCAGAGCCAGCTGTTTCTTAGCTTCCCGAAGAGCTGGGAGCAAGATGCTTTGGGTCCACTCTCCGTCTTTGGAAACCAGGCAGCCCTTTGGGCCTGGCAGCTCTAGGGCAATGGAGCACACCCAGAGCAGGAGTTCTACTTCAGCCAGATCAGGCCTTCCAAGAAACTGCGTCTCACAGGCCTTTCTCTGTCACGTTGCCGGTAGGCTGTGAGAGCACTGTGCAGAGCCAGTTGTTTCTTAGCTTCCCAAAGATTTGGAAGGAAGATGCTTTGGGGACTCTCAGCCCCTTTGGAAACAAGGCGGCCCTTTGGGCCTGGCAGCTCTAGGCCAAAGTAGCACGCCCAGAGCAGGAGTTCTACTTCAGCCAGATCAGGCCTGCCAAGAAACTGCGTTTCACAGGCCTTGGTAAGAGATGTTCCCGGTAGGCTGTGAGAGCACTGTGGAGAGCCAGTTGCTTTAGCTTCCCACAGAGCTGGAAGCAAGATGCTTTGGGGCCTCTCTCTCCCTTTGGACACAAGGCAGCCGTTTGGGCCTGGCAGCTCTAGGCCAATGGAGCACACCCACAGCAGAAGTTCTACTTCAGGCAGATCAGTCCTGCCCAGAAACTGCGTTTCAGAGCCCTTGGTAAGAGATGTTCCCGGTAGGCTGTGAGAGCACTGGGCAGAACCAGTTGTTTTTTAGCTTCCCAAAGTGCTGGAGGCAAGATGCTTTGGGGCCTCTCTCACCCTTTGGAAACAAGGCAGCCCTTAGGTCCTGGTAGCTCTAGGCCTATGTAGCACAACCAGAACAGAAGTTCTACTTCAGCCAGGTCAGGCCTGCCAAGAAACTGCGTTTCACAGGCCTTTCAAAGAGATGTTCTCTTAGGCTGTAAGAGCACTGGGCAGAGCCAGCTGTTTCTTAGCTTCCCGAAGAGCTGGGAGCAAGATGCTTTGGGTCCACTCTCCGTCTTTGGAAACAAGGCAGCCCTTTGGGCCTGGCAGCTCTAGGGCAATGGAGCACACCCAGAGCAGAAGTTCTACTTCAGCCAGATCAGGCCTGCCAGGAAACTGCGTTTCACAGGCCTTGGTAAGAGATGTTCCCGGTAGGCTGTAAGAGCACTGGGCAGAGCCAGTTGTTTCTTACCTTCCTGAAAAGCTGGAAGCAAGATGCTTGGGACCCCTCTGCCCGTTTGGGAACAAGGCAGCCTTTTGGGTCGGGAAGCTCTAGGCCAATGGAGCACACGCAGAGCAGGAGTTCTACTTCAGCCTGATCAGGCCTGCAAAGAAACAGCGTTTGACAGGCCTTGGTAAGAGATGTTCCCGGTAGGTGTAAGAGCACTGGGCAGAGCCAGTTGTTTCTTAGCTTCGCAAAGACCGGGAAGCAAGATGCTTTGGGCCTCTCTGCCCCTTGGAAACAGGGCAGCACTTTGGGCCTGGCAGCTCTAGGGCAATGGAGCACACCCAGAGCCGGAGTTCTACTTCAGCCAGATGAGGCCTGCCAAGAAACTGCGTTTCACAGGCCTTTCAAAGACATGTTCCCGGTAGGCTGTAAGAGCACGGGCCAGAGCGAGTTGGTTCTTAGCTTCCCAGAGAGCTGGAAGCAAGATGCTTTGGGGCCTCTCTGCCCCTTTGGAAACAAGGCAGCACCTTGGGCCTGGCAGCTCTAGGGCAATGGAGCACACCCAGAGCAGAAGTTCTACTTCAGCCAAATCAGGCCTGCCAGGAAACGGCGTTTCACAGGCCTTGGTAAGAGATGTTCCCGGTAGGCTGTAAGAGCCCTGGGCAACGCCAGATGTTTCTTAGCTTCCCGAAGAGCTGGAAGCAAGATGCTTTGGTGCCACTCTCTCACTTTGGAATCAAGGCAGCCCTTTGGGGCAGGTAGCTCTAGGCCAGTGGAGCACACCCAGAGCAGAAGTTCTACTTCGGCCAGTTCAGGCCACCAACAAACTGCGTTTCACAGGCCTTGGTAAGAGATGTTCCCGGTAGGCTGTAAGAGCACTGGGCAACGCCAGATGTTTCTTAGCTTGCCGAAGAGCTGGAAGCAAGATGCTTTGGGGCCTCTCATCCCCTTTGCAAACAAGGCGGCCCTTTGGGCCAGGCAGCTCTAGGCCAATGGAGCACACCCAGAGCAGAAGTTCTACTTCAGCTACATCCGGCCACCAACAAAGTGCATTTCACAGGCCTTGGTAAGAGATTGTCTCTTAGGCTGTAAGAGCACTGGGCAGAGCCAGTTGTTTCTTAGCTTCCCAAAGAGCTGGAAGCAAGATGCTTTGGGGGCTCCCTGCCCCTTTGCCAACAAGGCCGACCTTTGGGCCTTTCAGCTCTGGGCCAATGGAGCACACCCAGAGCAGAAGTTCTACCTCAGCCAGATAAGGCCTGCCAAGAAACTGCGTTTCAAAGGCTTTGGTAAGAGATGTTGCCGGTACTCTGTTAGAGCACTGGGCAGAGACAGTTGTTTCTTAGCTTCCCAAAGAGCTGGAAGCAAGATGCTTTGGGGCCTCTCTGCCCCTTTGGAAACAAGGCATCCCTTTGGGCCTTTCAGCTCTAGGCCAATGGAGCACACCCAGAGCAGAAGTCCTACTTCAGCCAGATCAGGCCTGCCAAGGAACTGCGTTTCAGAGGCCTTTGTATGTGACGTTCCCGGTAGGCTGTGAGAGCACGGTGCAGAGCCAGTTGTTTCCTTGTTTCCCAAACAGCTGGAAGCAAGACGCTTTGGGGCCTCTCTGCCCCTTTGGAAACAAGGCAGCACGTTGGGTCTGGCAGCTCTAGGGCAATGGAGCACAACCAGAGCCGAAGTTCTACTTCTTCCAGATCAGGCCTGCCTAGACAGTGCGTTTCCCAGGCCTTGATAAGAGATGTTCTCTTAGGCTATAAGAGCACTGGGCACAGCCAGTTGTTTCTTAGCTTCCCAAGAGGTGGAAGCAAGATGCTTTGGGGCCTCTCTCCCCCTTTGGAAACAAGGCAGCCCTTTGGGCCTTTCAGCTCTAGGGCAATGGAGCACACCCAGAGCAGAAGTTCTACCTCAGCCAGATCAGGCCTGCCAAGAAACTGCTTTTCACAGGCCTTCGTAAGAGGTGTTCCCGGAAGGCTGTAAGAGTACCTGGCAGAGCGAGTTGTTTCTTAGCTTCAAAAACAGCTGGAAGCAACATGATTTGGGGCCTCTCTCCCCCTTTGGAAACAAATCAGCCTTGGTGCCTGGCAGCTCTAGGCCAAAGTAGCACACCCAGAGCACAAGTTCTACCTCAGCCAGATAAGGCCTGTCAAGAAGCTGCGTTTCACAGGCCTTTGTATGTGACGTTCCCGGTTGGCTTTGAGAGCACTGTGCAGAGCCAGTTGTTTTAGCTTCCCAGAGAGCAGGAAGCAAGATGCTTTGGGGCCTCTCTCACACTTTGGAAATAAAGGCAGCCCTTTGGGCCTGGCAGCCCTAGGCCAATGGAGTACACCCAGAGCAGAAGTTCTACCTCAGCCAGATCAGGCCTTCCAAGAAACTGCGTCTCACAGGCCTTTCTCTGTCACGTTGCCAGTAGGCTGTGAGAGCACTGTGCAGAGCCAGTTGTTTCTTAGCTTCCCAAAGATTTGGAAGCAAGATACTTTGGGGACTCTCAGCCCCTTTGGAAACAAGGCGGCTCTTTGGGCCTGGCAGCTCTAGGCCAATGGAGCACACCCACAGCAGAAGTTCTACTTCAGGCAGATCAGTCCTGCCCAGAAACTGCGTTTCACAGCCCTTGGTAAGAGATGTTCACGGTAGGCTGTGAGAGCACTGGGCAGAACCAGTTGTTTTTTAGCTTCCCAAAGTGCTGGAGGCAAGATGCTTTGGGGCCTCTCTCACCCTTTGGAAACAAGGCAGCCCTTAGGTCCTGGTAGCTCTAGGCCTATGTAGCACAACCAGAACAGAAGTTCTACTTCAGCCAGGTCAGGCCTGCCAAGAAACTGCGTTTCACAGGCCTTTCAAAGAGATGTTCTCTTAGGCTGTAAGAGCACTGGGCAGAGCCAGCTGTTTCTTAGCTTCCCGAAGAGCTGGGAGCAAGATGCTTTGGGTCCACTCTCCGTCTTTGGAAACAAGGCAGCCCTTTGGGCCTGGCAGCTCTAGGGCAATGGAGCACACCCAGAGCAGAAGTTCTACTTCAGCCAGATCAGGCCTGCCAGGAAACTGCGTTTCACAGGCCTTGGTAAGAGATGTTCCCGGTAGGCTGTAAGAGCACTGGGCAGAGCCAGTTGTTTCTTACCTTCCTGAAAAGCTGGAAGCAAGATGCTTGGGACCCCTCTGCCCGTTTGGGAACAAGGCAGCCTTTTGGGTCGGGAAGCTCTAGGCCAATGGAGCACACGCAGAGCAGGAGTTCTACTTCAGCCTGATCAGGCCTGCAAAGAAACAGCGTTTGACAGGCCTTGGTAAGAGATGTTCCCGGTAGGTGTAAGAGCACTGGGCAGAGCCAGTTGTTTCTTAGCTTCGCAAAGACCGGGAAGCAAGATGCTTTGGGCCTCTCTGCCCCTTGGAAACAGGGCAGCACTTTGGGCCTGGCAGCTCTAGGGCAATGGAGCACACCCAGAGCCGGAGTTCTACTTCAGCCAGATGAGGCCTGCCAAGAAACTGCGTTTCACAGGCCTTTCAAAGACATGTTCCCGGTAGGCTGTAAGAGCACGGGCCAGAGCGAGTTGGTTCTTAGCTTCCCAGAGAGCTGGAAGCAAGATGCTTTGGGGCCTCTCTGCCCCTTTGGAAACAAGGCAGCACCTTGGGCCTGGCAGCTCTAGGGCAATGGAGCACACCCAGAGCAGAAGTTCTACTTCAGCCAAATCAGGCCTGCCAGGAAACGGCGTTTCACAGGCCTTGGTAAGAGATGTTCCCGGTAGGCTGTAAGAGCACTGGGCAACGCCAGATGTTTCTTAGCTTCCCGAAGAGCTGGAAGCAAGATGCTTTGGTGCCACTCTCTCACTTTGGAATCAAGGCAGCCCTTTGGGGCAGGTAGCTCTAGGCCAGTGGAGCACACCCAGAGCAGAAGTTCTACTTCGGCCAGTTCAGGCCACCAACAAACTGCGTTTCACAGGCCTTGGTAAGAGATGTTCCCGGTAGGCTGTAAGAGCACTGGGCAACGCCAGATGTTTCTTAGCTTGCCGAAGAGCTGGAAGCAAGATGCTTTGGGGCCTCTCATCCCCTTTGCAAACAAGGCGGCCCTTTGGGCCAGGCAGCTCTAGGCCAATGGAGCACACCCAGAGCAGAAGTTCTACTTCAGCTACATCAGGCCACCAACAAAGTGCATTTCACAGGCCTTGGTAAGAGATTGTCTCTTAGGCTGTAAGAGCACTGGGCAGAGCCAGTTGTTTCTTAGCTTCCCAAAGAGCTGGAAGCAAGATGCTTTGGGGGCTCCCTGCCCCTTTGCCAACAAGGCCGACCTTTGGGCCTTTCAGCTCTGGGCCAATGGAGCACACCCAGAGCAGAAGTTCTACCTCAGCCAGATAAGGCCTGCCAAGAAACTGCGTTTCAAAGGCTTTGGTAAGAGATGTTGCCGGTACTCTGTTAGAGCACTGGGCAGAGACAGTTGTTTCTTAGCTTCCCAAAGAGCTGGAAGCAAGATGCTTTGGGGCCTCTCTGCCCCTTTGCAAACAAGGCATCCCTTTGGGCCTTTCAGCTCTAGGCCAATGGAGCACACCCAGAGCAGAAGTCCTACTTCAGCCAGATCAGGCCTGCCAAGGAACTGCGTTTCAGAGGCCTTTGTATGTGACGTTCCCGGTAGGCTGTGAGAGCACGGTGCAGAGCCAGTTGTTTCCTTGTTTCCCAAACAGCTGGAAGCAAGACGCTTTGGGGCCTCTCTGCCCCTTTGGAAACAAGGCAGCACGTTGGGTCTGGCAGCTCTAGGGCAATGGAGCACAACCAGAGCCGAAGTTCTACTTCTTCCAGATCAGGCCTGCCTAGACAGTGCGTTTCCCAGGCCTTGATAAGAGATGTTCTCTTAGGCTATAAGAGCACTGGGCACAGCCAGTTGTTTCTTAGCTTCCCAAGAGGTGGAAGCAAGATGCTTTGGGGCCTCTCTCCCCCTTTGGAAACAAGGCAGCCCTTTGGGCCTTTCAGCTCTAGGGCAATGGAGCACACCCAGAGCAGAAGTTCTACCTCAGCCAGATCAGGCCTGCCAAGAAACTGCTTTTCACAGGCCTTCGTAAGAGGTGTTCCCGGAAGGCTGTAAGAGTACCTGGCAGAGCGAGTTGTTTCTTAGCTTCAAAAACAGCTGGAAGCAACATGATTTGGGGCCTATCTCCCCCTTTGGAAACAAATCAGCCTTGGTGCCTGGCAGCTCTAGGCCAAAGTAGCACACCCAGAGCACAAGTTCTACCTCAGCCAGATAAGGCCTGTCAAGAAGCTGCGTTTCACAGGCCTTTGTATGTGACGTTCCCGGTTGGCTTTGAGAGCACTGTGCAGAGCCAGTTGTTTTAGCTTCAAAGAGAGCAGGAAGCAAGATGCTTTGGGGCCTCTCTCACACTTTGGAAATAAAGGCAGCCCTTTGGGCCTGGCAGCCCTAGGCCAATGGAGTACACCCAGAGCAGAAGTTCTACCTCAGCCAGATCAGGCCTTCCAAGAAACTGCGTCTCACAGGCCTTTCTCTGTCACATTGCCGGTAGGCTGTGAGAGCACTGTGCAGAGCCAGTTGTTTCTTAGCTTCCCAAAGATTTGGAAGCAAGATGCTTTGGGGACTCTCAGCCCCTTTGGAAACAAGGCGGCCCATTGGGCCTGGCAGCTCTAGGCCAAAGTAGCACGCCCAGAGCAGGAGTTCTACTTCAGCCAGATCAGGCCTGCCAAGAAACTGCGTTTCACAGGCCTTGGTAAGAGATGTTCCCGGTAGGCTGTGAGAGCACTGTGGAGAGCCAGTTGCTTTAGCTTCCCACAGAGCTGGAAGCAAGATGCCTTGGGGCCTCTCTCTCCCTTTGGACACAAGGCAGCCGTTTGGGCCTGGCAGCTCTAGGCCAATGGAGCACACCCACAGCAGAAGTTCTACTTCAGGCAGATCAGTCCTGCCCAGAAACTGCGTTTCACAGCCCTTGGTAAGAGATGTTCACGGTAGGCTGTGAGAGCACTGGGCAGAACCAGTTGTTTTTTAGCTTCCCAAAGTGCTGGAGGCAAGATGCTTTGGGGCCTCTCTCACCCTTTGGAAACAAGGCAGCCCTTAGGTCCTGGTAGCTCTAGGCCTATGTAGCACAACCAGAACAGAAGTTCTACTTCAGCCAGGTCAGGCCTGCCAAGAAACTGCGTTTCACAGGCCTTTCAAAGAGATGTTCTCTTAGGCTGTAAGAGCACTGGGCAGAGCCAGCTGTTTCTTAGCTTCCCGAAGAGCTGGGAGCAAGATGCTTTGGGTCCACTCTCCGTCTTTGGAAACAAGGCAGCCCTTTGGGCCTGGCAGCTCTAGGGCAATGGAGCACACCCAGAGCAGAAGTTCTACTTCAGCCAGATCAGGCCTGCCAGGAAACTGCGTTTCACAGGCCTTGGTAAGAGATGTTCCCGGTAGGCTGTAAGAGCACTGGGCAGAGCCAGTTGTTTCTTACCTTCCTGAAAAGCTGGAAGCAAGATGCTTGGGACCCCTCTGCCCGTTTGGGAACAAGGCAGCCTTTTGGGTCGGGAAGCTCTAGGCCAATGGAGCACACGCAGAGCAGGAGTTCTACTTCAGCCTGATCAGGCCTGCAAAGAAACAGCGTTTGACAGGCCTTGGTAAGAGATGTTCCCGGTAGGTGTAAGAGCACTGGGCAGAGCCAGTTGTTTCTTAGCTTCGCAAAGACCGGGAAGCAAGATGCTTTGGGCCTCTCTGCCCCTTGGAAACAGGGCAGCACTTTGGGCCTGGCAGCTCTAGGGCAATGGAGCACACCCAGAGCCGGAGTTCTACTTCAGCCAGATGAGGCCTGCCAAGAAACTGCGTTTCACAGGCCTTTCAAAGACATGTTCCCGGTAGGCTGTAAGAGCACGGGCCAGAGCGAGTTGGTTCTTAGCTTCCCAGAGAGCTGGAAGCAAGATGCTTTGGGGCCTCTCTGCCCCTTTAGAAACAAGGCAGCACCTTGGGCCTGGCAGCTCTAGGGCAATGGAGCACACCCAGAGCAGAAGTTCTACTTCAGCCAAATCAGGCCTGCCAGGAAACGGCGTTTCACAGGCCTTGGTAAGAGATGTTCCCGGTAGGCTGTAAGAGCACTGGGCAACGCCAGATGTTTCTTAGCTTCCCGAAGAGCTGGAAGCGAGAAGCTTTGGTGCCACTCTCTCACTTTGGACTCAAGGCAGCCCTTTGGGGCAGGTAGCTCTAGGCCAGTGGAGCACACCCAGAGCAGAAGTTCTACTTGGGCCAGTTCAGGCCACCAACAAACTGCGTTTCACAGGCCTTGGTAGGAGATGTTCCCGGTAGGCTGTAAGAGCACTGGGCAACGCCAGATGTTTCTTAGCTTCCCGAAGAGCTGGAAGGAAGATGCTTTGGGGCCTCTCATCCCCTTTGCAAACAAGGCGGCCCTATGGGCCAGGCAGCTCTAGGCCAATGGAGCACACCCAGAGCAGAAGTTCTACTTCGGCCAGTTCAGGCCACCAACAAACTGCGTTTCACAGGCCTTGGTAACAGATGTTCCCGGTAGGCTGTAAGAGCACTGGGCAACGCCAGATGTTTCTTAGCTTCCCGAAGAGCTGGAAGCAAGATGCTTTGGGGCCTCTCATCCCCTTTGCAAACAAGGCCGACCTTTGGGCCAGGCAGCTCTAGGCCAATGGAGCACACCCAGAGCAGAAGTTCTACCTCAGCCAGATAAGGCCTGCCAAGAAACTGCGTTTCAAAGGCTTTGGTAAGAGATGTTCCCGGTACTCTGTTAGAGCACTGGGCAGAGCCATTTGTTTCTTAGCTTCCCAAAGAGCTGGAAGCAAGATGCTTTGGGGGCTCCCTGCCCCTTTGCCAACAAGGGCGACCTTTGGGCCTTTCAGCTCTAGGCCAATGGAGCACACCCAGAGCAGAAGTCCTACTTCAGCCAGATCAGGCCTGCCAAGGAACTGCGTTTCAGAGGCCTTTGTATGTGACGTTCCCGGTAGGCTGTGAGAGCACGGTGCAGAGCCAGTTGTTTCCTTGTTTCCCAAACAGCTGGAAGCAAGACTCTTTGGGGCCTCTCTGCCCCTTTGGAAACAAGGCAGCACGTTGGGTCTGGCAGCTCTAGGGCAATGGAGCACAACCAGAGCCGAAGTTCTACTTCTTCCAGATCAGGCCTGCCTAGACAGTGCGTTTCCCAGGCCTTGATAAGAGATGTTCTCTTAGGCTATAAGAGCACTGGGCACAGCCAGTTGTTTCTTAGCTTCCCAAGAGGTGGAAGCAAGATGCTTTGGGGCCTCTCTCCCCCTTTGGAAACAAGGCAGCCCTTTGGGCCTTTCAGCTCTAGGGCAATGGAGCACACCCAGAGCAGAAGTTCTACCTCAGCCAGATCAGGCCTGCCAAGAAACTGCTTTTCACAGGCCTTCGTAAGAGGTGTTCCCGGAAGGCTGTAAGAGTACCTGGCAGAGCGAGTTGTTTCTTAGCTTCAAAAACAGCTGGAAGCAACATGATTTGGGGCCTCTCTCCCCCTTTGGAAACAAAGCAGCCTTTGTGCCTGGCAGCTCTAGGCCAAAGTAGCACACCCAGAGCACAAGTTCTACCTCAGCCAGATAAGGCCTGTCAAGAAGCTGCGTTTCACAGGCCTTTGTATGTGACGTTCCCGGTTGGCTTTGAGAGCACTGTGCAGAGCCAGTTGTTTTAGCTTCCCAGAGAGCAGGAAGCAAGATGCTTTGGGGCCTCTCTCACACTTTGGAAATAAAGGCAGCCCTTTGAGCCTGGCAGCCCTAGGCCAATGGAGTACACCCAGAGCAGAAGTTCTACCTCAGCCAGATCAGGCCTTCCAAGAAACTGCGTCTCACAGGCCTTTCTCTGTCACGTTGCCGGTAGGCTGTGAGAGCACTGTGCAGAGCCAGTTGTTTCTTTGCTTCCCAAAGATTTGGAAGCAAGATGCTTTGGGGACTCTCAGCCCCTTTGGAAACAAGGCGGCCCTTTGGGCCTGGCAGCTCTAGGCCAAAGTAGCATGCCCAGAGCAGGAGTTCTACTTCAGCCAGATCAGGCCTGCCAAGAAACTGCGTTTCACAGGCCTTGGTAAGAGATGTTCCCGGTAGGCTGTGAGAGCACTGTGGAGAGCCAGTTGCTTTAGCTTCCCACAGAGCTGGAAGCAAGATGCCTTGGGGCCTCTCTCTCCCTTTGGACACAAGGCAGCCGTTTGGGCCTGGCAGCTCTAGGCCAATGGAGCACACCCACAGCAGAAGTTCTACTTCAGGCAGATCAGTCCTGCCCAGAAACTGCGTTTCACAGCCCTTGGTAAGAGATGTTCACGGTAGGCTGTGAGAGCACTGGGCAGAACCAGTTGTTTTTTAGCTTCCCAAAGTGCTGGAGGCAAGATGCTTTGGGGCCTCTCTCACCCTTTGGAAACAAGGCAGCCCTTAGGTCCTGGTAGCTCTAGGCCTATGTAGCACAACCAGAACAGAAGTTCTACTTCAGCCAGGTCAGGCCTGCCAAGAAACTGCGTTTCACAGGCCTTTCAAAGAGATGTTCTCTTAGGCTGTAAGAGCACTGGGCAGAGCCAGCTGTTTCTTAGCTTCCCGAAGAGCTGGGAGCAAGATGCTTTGGGTCCACTCTCCGTCTTTGGAAACAAGGCAGCCCTTTGGGCCTGGCAGCTCTAGGGCAATGGAGCACACCCAGAGCAGAAGTTCTACTTCAGCCAGATCAGGCCTGCCAGGAAACTGCGTTTCACAGGCCTTGGTAAGAGATGTTCCCGGTAGGCTGTAAGAGCACTGGGCAGAGCCAGTTGTTTCTTACCTTCCTGAAAAGCTGGAAGCAAGATGCTTGGGACCCCTCTGCCTGTTTGGGAACAAGGCAGCCTTTTGGGTCGGGAAGCTCTAGGCCAATGGAGCACACGAAGAGCAGGAGTTCTACTTCAGCCTGATCAGGCCTGCAAAGAAACAGCGTTTGACAGGCCTTGGTAAGAGATGTTCCCGGTAGGTGTAAGAGCACTGGGCAGAGCCAGTTGTTTCTTAGCTTCGCAAAGACCGGGAAGCAAGATGCTTTGGGCCTCTCTGCCCCTTGGAAACAGGGCAGCACTTTGGGCCTGGCAGCTCTAGGGCAATGGAGCACACCCAGAGCCGGAGTTCTACTTCAGCCAGATGAGGCCTGCCAAGAAACTGCGTTTCACAGGCCTTTCAAAGACATGTTCCCGGTAGGCTGTAAGAGCACGGGCCAGAGCGAGTTGGTTCTTAGCTTCCCAGAGAGCTGGAAGCAAGATGCTTTGGGGCCTCTCTGCCCCTTTGGAAACAAGGCAGCACCTTGGGCCTGGCAGCTCTAGGGCAATGGAGCACACCCAGAGCAGAAGTTCTACTTCAGCCAAATCAGGCCTGCCAGGAAACGGCGTTTCACAGGCCTTGGTAAGAGATGTTCCCGGTAGGCTGTAAGAGCACTGGGCAACGCCAGATGTTTCTTAGCTTCCCGAAGAGCTGGAAGCAAGATGCTTTGGTGCCACTCTCTCACTTTGGATTCAAGGCAGCCCTTTGGGGCAGGTAGCTCTAGGCCAGTGGAGCACACCCAGAGCAGAAGTTCTACTTCGGCCAGTTCAGGCCACCAACAAACTGCGTTTCACAGGCCTTGGTAAGAGATGTTCCCGGTAGGCTGTAAGAGCACTGGGCAACGCCAGATGTTTCTTAGCTTGCCGAAGAGCTGGAAGCAAGATGCTTTGGGGCCTCTCATCCCCTTTGCAAACAAGGCGGCCCTTTGGGCCAGGCAGCTCTAGGCCAATGGAGCACACCCAGAGCAGAAGTTCTACTTCAGCTACATCAGGCCACCAACAAAGTGCATTTCACAGGCCTTGGTAAGAGATTGTCTCTTAGGCTGTAAGAGCACTGGGCAGAGCCAGTTGTTTCTTAGCTTCCCAAAGAGCTGGAAGCAAGATGCTTTGGGGGCTCCCTGCCCCTTTGCCAACAAGGCCGACCTTTGGGCCTTTCAGCTCTGGGCCAATGGAGCACACCCAGAGCAGAAGTTCTACCTCAGCCAGATAAGGCCTGCCAAGAAACTGCGTTTCAAAGGCTTTGGTAAGAGATGTTGCCGGTACTCTGTTAGAGCACTGGGCAGAGACAGTTGTTTCTTAGCTTCCCAAAGAGCTGGAAGCAAGATGCTTTGGGGCCTCTCTGCCCCTTTGCAAACAAGGCATCCCTTTGGGCCTTTCAGCTCTAGGCCAATGGAGCACACCCAGAGCAGAAGTCCTACTTCAGCCAGATCAGGCCTGCCAAGGAACTGCGTTTCAGAGGCCTTTGTATGTGACGTTCCCGGTAGGCTGTGAGAGCACGGTGCAGAGCCAGTTGTTTCCTTGTTTCCCAAACAGCTGGAAGCAAGACGCTTTGGGGCCTCTCTGCCCCTTTGGAAACAAGGCAGCACGTTGGGTCTGGCAGCTCTAGGGCAATGGAGCACAACCAGAGCCGAAGTTCTACTTCTTCCAGATCAGGCCTGCCTAGACAGTGCGTTTCACAGGCCTTGATAAGAGATGTTCTCTTAGGCTATAAGAGCACTGGGCACAGCCAGTTGTTTCTTAGCTTCCCAAGAGGTGGAAGCAAGATGCTTTGGGGCCTCTCTCCCCCTTTGGAAACAAGGCAGCCCTTTGGGCCTTTCAGCTCTAGGGCAATGGAGCACACCCAGAGCAGAAGTTCTACCTCAGCCAGATCAGGCCTGCCAAGAAACTGCTTTTCACAGGCCTTCGTAAGAGGTGTTCCCAGAAGGCTGTAAGAGTACCTGGCAGAGCGAGTTGTTTCTTAGCTTCAAAAACAGCTGGAAGCAACATGATTTGGGGCCTATCTCCCCCTTTGGAAACAAATCAGCCTTGGTGCCTGGCAGCTCTAGGCCAAAGTAGCACACCCAGAGCACAAGTTCTACCTCAGCCAGATAAGGCCTGTCAAGAAGCTGCGTTTCACAGGCCTTTGTATGTGACGTTCCCGGTTGGCTTTGAGAGCACTGTGCAGAGCCAGTTGTTTTAGCTTCAAAGAGAGCAGGAAGCAAGATGCTTTGGGGCCTCTCTCACACTTTGGAAATAAAGGCAGCCCTTTGGGCCTGGCAGCCCTAGGCCAATGGAGTACACCCAGAGCAGAAGTTCTACCTCAGCCAGATCAGGCCTTCCAAGAAACTGCGTCTCACAGGCCTTTCTCTGTCACATTGCCGGTAGGCTGTGAGAGCACTGTGCAGAGCCAGTTGTTTCTTAGCTTCCCAAAGATTTGGAAGCAAGATGCTTTGGGGACTCTCAGCCCCTTTGGAAACAAGGCGGCCCATTGGGCCTGGCAGCTCTAGGCCAAAGTAGCACGCCCAGAGCAGGAGTTCTACTTCAGCCAGATCAGGCCTGCCAAGAAACTGCGTTTCACAGGCCTTGGTAAGAGATGTTCCCGGTAGGCTGTGAGAGCACTGTGGAGAGCCAGTTGCTTTAGCTTCCCACAGAGCTGGAAGCAAGATGCCTTGGGGCCTCTCTCTCCCTTTGGACACAAGGCAGCCGTTTGGGCCTGGCAGCTCTAGGCCAATGGAGCACACCCACAGCAGAAGTTCTACTTCAGGCAGATCAGTCCTGCCCAGAAACTGCGTTTCACAGCCCTTGGTAAGAGATGTTCACGGTAGGCTGTGAGAGCACTGGGCAGAACCAGTTGTTTTTTAGCTTCCCAAAGTGCTGGAGGCAAGATGCTTTGGGGCCTCTCTCACCCTTTGGAAACAAGGCAGCCCTTAGGTCCTGGTAGCTCTAGGCCTATGTAGCACAACCAGAACAGAAGTTCTACTTCAGCCAGGTCAGGCCTGCCAAGAAACTGCGTTTCACAGGCCTTTCAAAGAGATGTTCTCTTAGGCTGTAAGAGCACTGGGCAGAGCCAGCTGTTTCTTAGCTTCCCGAAGAGCTGGGAGCAAGATGCTTTGGGTCCACTCTCCGTCTTTGGAAACAAGGCAGCCCTTTGGGCCTGGCAGCTCTAGGGCAATGGAGCACACCCAGAGCAGAAGTTCTACTTCAGCCAGATCAGGCCTGCCAGGAAACTGCGTTTCACAGGCCTTGGTAAGAGATGTTCCCGGTAGGCTGTAAGAGCACTGGGCAGAGCCAGTTGTTTCTTACCTTCCTGAAAAGCTGGAAGCAAGATGCTTGGGACCCCTCTGCCCGTTTGGGAACAAGGCAGCCTTTTGGGTCGGGAAGCTCTAGGCCAATGGAGCACACGCAGAGCAGGAGTTCTACTTCAGCCTGATCAGGCCTGCAAAGAAACAGCGTTTGACAGGCCTTGGTAAGAGATGTTCCCGGTAGGTGTAAGAGCACTGGGCAGAGCCAGTTGTTTCTTAGCTTCGCAAAGACCGGGAAGCAAGATGCTTTGGGACTCTCTGCCCCTTGGAAACAGGGCAGCACTTTGGGCCTGGCAGCTCTAGGGCAATGGAGCACACCCAGAGCCGGAGTTCTACTTCAGCCAGATGAGGCCTGCCAAGAAACTGCGTTTCACAGGCCTTTCAAAGACATGTTCCCGGTAGGCTGTAAGAGCACGGGCCAGAGCGAGTTGGTTCTTAGCTTCCCAGAGAGCTGGAAGCAAGATGCTTTGGGGCCTCTCTGCCCCTTTAGAAACAAGGCAGCACCTTGGGCCTGGCAGCTCTAGGGCAATGGAGCACACCCAGAGCAGAAGTTCTACTTCAGCCAAATCAGGCCTGCCAGGAAACGGCGTTTCACAGGCCTTGGTAAGAGATGTTCCCGGTAGGCTGTAAGAGCACTGGGCAACGCCAGATGTTTCTTAGCTTCCCGAAGAGCTGGAAGCGAGAAGCTTTGGTGCCACTCTCTCACTTTGGACTCAAGGCAGCCCTTTGGGGCAGGTAGCTCTAGGCCAGTGGAGCACACCCAGAGCAGAAGTTCTACTTGGGCCAGTTCAGGCCACCAACAAACTGCGTTTCACAGGCCTTGGTAGGAGATGTTCCCGGTAGGCTGTAAGAGCACTGGGCAACGCCAGATGTTTCTTAGCTTCCCGAAGAGCTGGAAGGAAGATGCTTTGGGGCCTCTCATCCCCTTTGCAAACAAGGCGGCCCTATGGGCCAGGCAGCTCTAGGCCAATGGAGCACACCCAGAGCAGAAGTTCTACTTCGGCCAGTTCAGGCCACCAACAAACTGCGTTTCACAGGCCTTGGTAAGAGATGTTCCCGGTAGGCTGTAAGAGCACTGGGCAACGCCAGATGTTTCTTAGCTTCCCGAAGAGCTGGAAGCAAGATGCTTTGGGGCCTCTCATCCCCTTTGCAAACAAGGCCGACCTTTGGGCCAGGCAGCTCTAGGCCAATGGAGCACACCCAGAGCAGAAGTTCTACCTCAGCCAGATAAGGCCTGCCAAGAAACTGCGTTTCAAAGGCTTTGGTAAGAGATGTTCCCGGTACTCTGTTAGAGCACTGGGCAGAGCCATTTGTTTCTTAGCTTCCCAAAGAGCTGGAAGCAAGATGCTTTGGGGGCTCCCTGCCCCTTTGCCAACAAGGGCGACCTTTGGGCCTTTCAGCTCTAGGCCAATGGAGCACACCCAGAGCAGAAGTCCTACTTCAGCCAGATCAGGCCTGCCAAGGAACTGCGTTTCAGAGGCCTTTGTATGTGACGTTCCCGGTAGGCTGTGAGAGCACGGTGCAGAGCCAGTTGTTTCCTTGTTTCCCAAACAGCTGGAAGCAAGACGCTTTGGGGCCTCTCTGCCCCTTTGGAAACAAGGCAGCACGTTGGGTCTGGCAGCTCTAGGGCAATGGAGCACAACCAGAGCCGAAGTTCTACTTCTTCCAGATCAGGCCTGCCTAGACAGTGCGTTTCCCAGGCCTTGATAAGAGATGTTCTCTTAGGCTATAAGAGCACTGGGCACAGCCAGTTGTTTCTTAGCTTCCCAAGAGGTGGAAGCAAGATGCTTTGGGGCCTCTCTCCCCCTTTGGAAACAAGGCAGCCCTTTGGGCCTTTCAGCTCTAGGGCAATGGAGCACACCCAGAGCAGAAGTTCTACCTCAGCCAGATCAGGCCTGCCAAGAAACTGCTTTTCACAGGCCTTCGTAAGAGGTGTTCCCGGAAGGCTGTAAGAGTACCTGGCAGAGCGAGTTGTTTCTTAGCTTCAAAAACAGCTGGAAGCAACATGATTTGGGGCCTCTCTCCCCCTTTGGAAACAAAGCAGCCTTTGTGCCTGGCAGCTCTAGGCCAAAGTAGCACACCCAGGGCACAAGTTCTACCTCAGCCAGATAAGGCCTTTCAAGAAGCTGCGTTTCACAGGCCTTTGTATGTGACGTTCCCGGTTGGCTTTGAGAGCACTGTGCAGAGCCAGTTGTTTTAGCTTCCCAGAGAGCAGGAAGCAAGATGCTTTGGGGCCTCTCTCACACTTTGGAAATAAAGGCAGCCCTTTGGGCCTGGCAGCCCTAGGCCAATGGAGTACACCCAGAGCAGAAGTTCTACCTCAGCCAGATCAGGCCTTCCAAGAAACTGCGTCTCACAGGCCTTTCTCTGTCACGTTGCCGGTAGGCTGTGAGAGCACTGTGCAGAGCCAGTTGTTTCTTAGCTTCCCAAAGATTTGGAAGCAAGATGCTTTGGGGACTCTCAGCCCCTTTGGAAACAAGGCGGCCCTTTGGGCCTGGCAGCTCTAGGCCAAAGTAGCACGCCCAGAGCAGGAGTTCTACTTCAGCCAGATCAGGCCTGCCAAGAAACTGCGTTTCACAGGCCTTGGTAAGAGATGTTCCCGGTAGGCTGTGAGAGCACTGTGGAGAGCCAGTTGCTTTAGCTTCCCACAGAGCTGGAAGCAAGATGCCTTGGGGCCTCTCTCTCCCTTTGGACACAAGGCAGCCTTTTGGGCCTGGCAGCTCTAGGCCAATGGAGCACACCCACAGCAGAAGTTCTACTTCAGGCAGATCAGTCCTGCCCAGAAACTGCGTTTCACAGCCCTTGGTAAGAGATGTTCACGGTAGGCTGTGAGAGCACTGGGCAGAACCAGTTGTTTTTTAGCTTCCCAAAGTGCTGGAGGCAAGATGCTTTGGGGCCTCTCTCACCCTTTGGAAACAAGGCAGCCCTTAGGTCCTGGTAGCTCTAGGCCTATGTAGCACAACCAGAACAGAAGTTCTACTTCAGCCAGGTCAGGCCTGCCAAGAAACTGCGTTTCACAGGCCTTTCAAAGAGATGTTCTCTTAGGCTGTAAGAGCACTGGGCAGAGCCAGCTGTTTCTTAGCTTCCCGAAGAGCTGGGAGCAAGATGCTTTGGGTCCACTCTCCGTCTTTGGAAACAAGGCAGCCCTTTGGGCCTGGCAGCTCTAGGGCAATGGAGCACACCCAGAGCAGAAGTTCTACTTCAGCCAGATCAGGCCTGCCAGGAAACTGCGTTTCACAGGCCTTGGTAAGAGATGTTCCCGGTAGGCTGTAAGAGCACTGGGCAGAGCCAGTTGTTTCTTACCTTCCTGAAAAGCTGGAAGCAAGATGCTTGGGACCCCTCTGCCCGTTTGGGAACAAGGCAGCCTTTTGGGTCGGGAAGCTCTAGGCCAATGGAGCACACGCAGAGCAGGAGTTCTACTTCAGCCTGATCAGGCCTGCAAAGAAACAGCGTTTCACAGGCCTTGGTAAGAGATGTTCGCGGTAGGTGTAAGAGCACTGGGCAGAGCCAGTTGATTCTTAGCTTCGCAAAGACCGGGAAGCAAGATGCTTTGGGCCTCTCTGCCCCTTGGAAACAGGGCAGCACTTGGGGCCTGGCAGCTCTAGGGCAATGGAGCACACCCAGAGCCGGAGTTCTACTTCAGCCAGATGAGGCCTGCCAAGAAACTGCGTTTCACAGGCCTTTCAAAGACATCTTCCCGGTAGGCTGTAAGAGCACGGGGCAGAGCGAGTTGGTTCTTAGCTTCCCAGAGAGCTGGAAGCAAGATGCTTTGGGGCCTCTCTGCCCATTTGGAAACAAGGCAGCACCTTGGGCCTGGCAGCTCTAGGGCAATGGAGCACACCCAGAGCAGAAGTTCTACTTCAGCCAAATCAGGCCTGCCAGGAAACGGCGTTTCACAGGCCTTGGTAAGAGATGTTCCCGGTAGGCTGTAAGAGCACTGGGCAACGCCAGATGTTTCTTAGCTTCCCGAAGAGCTGGAAGCGAGAAGCTTTGGTGATACTCTCTCACTTTGGACTTAAGGCAGCCCTTTGGGGCAGGTAGCTCTAGCCCAGTGGAGCACAACCAGAGCAGAAGTTCTACTTCAGCCAGTTCAGGCCACCAACAAACTGCGTTTCACAGGCCTTGGTAAGAGATGTTCCCGGTAGGCTGTAAGAGCACTGGGCAATGCCAGATGTTTCTTAGCTTCCCGAAGAGCTGGAAGCAAGATGCTTTGGGGCCTCTCATCCCCTTTGCAAACAAGGCGGCCCTATGGGCCAGGCAGCTCTAGGCCAATGGAGCACACCCAGAGCAGAAGTTCTACTTCGGCCAGTTCAGGCCACAAACAAACTGCGTTTCACAGGCCTTGGTAAGAGATGTTCTCGGTAGGCTGTAAGAGCACTGGGCAACGCCAGATGTTTCTTAGCTTCCCGAAGAGCTGGAAGCAAGATGCTTTGGGCCCTTCATCCCCTTTGCAAACAAGGCCGACCTTTGGGCCAGGCAGCTCTAGGCCAATGGAGCACACCCAGAGCAGAAGTTCTACCTCAGCCAGATAAGGCCTGCCAAGAAACTGCGTTTCAAAGGCTTTGGTAAGAGATGTTCCCGGTACTCTGTTAGAGCACTGGGCAGAGCCATTTGTTTCTTAGCTTCCCAAAGAGCTGGAAGCAAGATGCTTTGGGGGCTCCCTGCCCCTTTGCCAACAAGGGCGACCTTTGGGCCTTTCAGCTCTAGGCCAATGGAGCACACCCAGAGCAGAAGTCCTACTTCAGCCAGATCAGGCCTGCCAAGGAACTGCGTTTCAGAGGCCTTTGTATGTGACGTTCCCGGTAGGCTGTGAGAGCACGGTGCAGAGCCAGTTGTTTCCTTGTTTCCCAAACAGCTGGAAGCAAGACGCTTTGGGGCCTCTCTGCCCCTTTGGAAACAAGGCAGCACGTTGGGTCTGGCAGCTCTAGGGCAATGGAGCACAACCAGAGCCGAAGTTCTACTTCTTCCAGATCAGGCCTGCCTAGACAGTGCGTTTCCCAGGCCTTGATAAGAGATGTTCTCTTAGGCTATAAGAGCACTGGGCACAGCCAGTTGTTTCTTAGCTTCCCAAGAGGTGGAAGCAAGATGCTTTGGGGCCTCTCTCCCCCTTTGGAAACAAGGCAGCCCTTTGGGCCTTTCAGCTCTAGGGCAATGGAGCACACCCAGAGCAGAAGTTCTACCTCAGCCAGATCAGGCCTGCCAAGAAACTGCTTTTCACAGGCCTTCGTAAGAGGTGTTCCCGGAAGGCTGTAAGAGTACCTGGCAGAGCGAGTTGTTTCTTAGCTTCAAAAACAGCTGGAAGCAACATGATTTGGGGCCTCTCTCCCCCTTTGGAAACAAAGCAGCCTTTGTGCCTGGCAGCTCTAGGCCAAAGTAGCACACCCAGAGCACAAGTTCTACCTCAGCCAGATAAGGCCTGTCAAGAAGCTGCGTTTTACAGGCCTTTGTATGTGACGTTCCCGGTTGGCTTTGAGAGCACTGTGCAGAGCCAGTTGTTTTAGCTTCCCAGAGAGCAGGAAGCAAGATGCTTTGGGGCCTCTCTCACACTTTGGAAATAAAGGCAGCCCTTTGGGCCTGGCAGCCCTAGGCCAATGGAGTACACCCAGAGCAGAAGTTCTACCTCAGCCAGATCAGGCCTTCCAAGAAACTGCGTCTCACAGGCCTTTCTCTGTCACGTTGCCGGTAGGCTGTGAGAGCACTGTGCAGAGCCAGTTGTTTCTTAGCTTCCCAAAGATTTGGAAGCAAGATGCTTTGGGGACTCTCAGCCCCTTTGGAAACAAGGCGGCCCTTTGGGCCTGGCAGCTCTAGGCCAAAGTAGCATGCCCAGAGCAGGAGTTCTACTTCAGCCAGATCAGGCCTGCCAAGAAACTGCGTTTCACAGGCCTTGGTAAGAGATGTTCCCGGTAGGCTGTGAGAGCACTGTGGAGAGCCAGTTGCTTTAGCTTCCCACAGAGCTGGAAGCAAGATGCCTTGGGGCCTCTCTCTCCCTTTGGACACAAGGCAGCCTTTTGGGCCTGGCAGCTCTAGGCCAATGGAGCACACCCACAGCAGAAGTTCTACTTCAGGCAGATCAGTCCTGCCCAGAAACTGCGTTTCACAGCCCTTGGTAAGAGATGTTCACGGTAGGCTGTGAGAGCACTGGGCAGAACCAGTTGTTTTTTAGCTTCCCAAAGTGCTGGAGGCAAGATGCTTTGGGGCCTCTCTCACCCTTTGGAAACAAGGCAGCCCTTAGGTCCTGGTAGCTCTAGGCCTATGTAGCACAACCAGAACAGAAGTTCTACTTCAGCCAGGTCAGGCCTGCCAAGAAACTGCGTTTCACAGGCCTTTCAAAGAGATGTTCTCTTAGGCTGTAAGAGCACTGGGCAGAGCCAGCTGTTTCTTAGCTTCCCGAAGAGCTGGGAGCAAGATGCTTTGGGTCCACTCTCCGTCTTTGGAAACAAGGCAGCCCTTTGGGCCTGGCAGCTCTAGGGCAATGGAGCACACCCAGAGCAGAAGTTCTACTTCAGCCAGATCAGGCCTGCCAGGAAACTGCATTTCACAGGCCTTGGTAAGAGATGTTCCCGGTAGGCTGTAAGAGCACTGGGCAGAGCCAGTTGTTTCTTACCTTCCTGAAAAGCTGGAAGCAAGATGCTTGGGACCCCTCTGCCCGTTTGGGAACAAGGCAGCCTTTTGGGTCGGGAAGCTCTAGGCCAATGGAGCACACGCAGAGCAGGAGTTCTACTTCAGCCTGATCAGGCCTGCAAAGAAACAGCGTTTGACAGGCCTTGGTAAGAGATGTTCGTGGTAGGTGTAAGAGCACTGGGCAGAGCCAGTTGTTTCTTAGCTTCCCAAGAGGTGGAAGCAAGATGCTTTGGGGCCTCTCTCCCCCTTTGGAAACAAGGCAGCCCCTGGGCCTTTCAGCTCTAGGGCAATGGAGCACACCCAGAGCAGAAGTTCTACCTCAGCCAGATCAGGCCTGCCAAGAAACTGCTTTTCACAGGCCTTCGTAAGAGGTGTTCCCGGAAGGCTGTAAGAGTACCTGGCAGAGCGAGTTGTTTCTTAGCTTCAAAAACAGCTGGAAGCAACATGATTTGGGGCCTCTCTCCCCCTTTGGAAACAAAGCAGCCTTTGTGCCTGGCAGCTCTAGGCCAAAGTAGCACACCCAGAGCACAAGTTCTACCTCAGCCAGATAAGGCCTGTGAAGAAGCTGCGTTTCACAGGCCTTTGTATGTGACGTTCCCGGTTGGCTTTGAGAGCACTGTGCAGAGCCAGTTGTTTTAGCTTCCCAGAGAGCAGGAAGCAAGATGCTTTGGGGCCTCTCTCACACTTTGGAAATAAAGGCAGCCCTTTGGGCCTGGCAGCCCTAGGCCAATGGAGTACACCCAGAGCAGAAGTTCTACCTCAGCCAGATCAGGCCTTCCAAGAAACTGCGTCTCACAGGCCTTTCTCTGTCACGTTGCCGGTAGGCTGTGAGAGCACTGTGCAGAGCCAGTTGTTTCTTAGCTTCCCAAAGATTTGGAAGCAAGATGCTTTGGGGACTCTCAGCCCCTTTGGAAACAAGGCGGCCCTTTGGGCCTGGCAGCTCTAGGCCAAAGTAGCACGCCCAGAGCAGGAGTTCTACTTCATCCAGATCAGGCCTGCCAAGAAACTGCGTTTCACAGGCCTTGGTAAGAGATGTTCCCGGTAGGCTGTGAGAGCACTGTGGAGAGCCAGTTGCTTTAGCTTCCCACAGAGCTGGAAGCAAGATGCTTTGGGGCCTCTCTCTCCCTTTGGACACAAGGCAGCCGTTTGGGCCTGGCAGCTCTAGGCCAATGGAGCACACCCACAGCAGAAGTTCTACTTCAGGCAGATCAGTCCTGCCCAGAAACTGCGTTTCACAGCCCTTGGTAAGAGATGTTCATGGTAGGCTGTGAGAGCACTGGGCAGAACCAGTTGTTTTTTAGCTTCCCAAAGTGCTGGAGGCAAGATGCTTTGGGGCCTCTCTCACCCTTTGGAAACAAGGCAGCCCTTAGGTCCTGGTAGCTCTAGGCCTATGTAGCACAACCAGAACAGAAGTTCTACTTCAGCCAGGTCAGGCCTGCCAAGAAACTGCGTTTCACAGGCCTTTCAAAGAGATGTTCTCTTAGGCTGTAAGAGCACTGGGCAGAGCCAGCTGTTTCTTAGCTTCCCGAAGAGCTGGGAGCAAGATGCTTTGGGTCCACTCTCCGTCTTTGGAAACAAGGCAGCCCTTTGGGCCTGGCAGCTCTAGGGCAATGGAGCACACCCAGAGCAGAAGTTCTACTTCAGCCAGATCAGGCCTGCCAGGAAACTGCGTTTCACAGGCCTTGGTAAGAGATGTTCCCGGTAGGCTGTAAGAGCACTGGGCAGAGCCAGTTGTTTCTTACCTTCCTGAAAAGCTGGAAGCAAGATGCTTGGGACCCCTCTGCCCGTTTGGGAACAAGGCAGCCTTTTGGGTCGGGAAGCTCTAGGCCAATGGAGCACACGCAGAGCAGGAGTTCTACTTCAGCCTGATCAGGCCTGCAAAGAAACAGCGTTTGACAGGCCTTGGTAAGAGATGTTCGCGGTAGGTGTAAGAGCACTGGGCAGAGCCAGTTGTTTCTTAGCTTCGCAAAGACCGGGAAGCAAGATGCTTTGGGCCTCTCTGCCCCTTGGAAACAGGGCAGCACTTTGGGCCTGGCAGCTCTAGGGCAATGGAGCACACCCAGAGCCGGAGTTCTACTTCAGCCAGATGAGGCCTGCCAAGAAACTGCGTTTCACAGGCCTTTCAAAGACATGTTCCCGGTAGGCTGTAAGAGCACGGGGCAGAGCGAGTTGGTTCTTAGCTTCCCAGAGAGCTGGAAGCAAGATGCTTTGGGGCCTCTCTGCCCCTTTGGAAACAAGGCAGCACCTTGGGCCTGGCAGCTCTAGGGCAATGGAGCACACCCAGAGCAGAAGTTCTACTTCAGCCAAATCAGGCCTGCCAGGAAACGGCGTTTCACAGGCCTTGGTAAGAGATGTTCCCGGTAGGCTGTAAGAGCACTGGGCAACGCCAGATGTTTCTTAGCTTCCCGAAGAGCTGGAAGCCAGAAGCTTTGGTGCCACTCTCTCACTTTGGACTCAAGGCAGCCCTTTGGGGCAGGTAGCTCTAGCCCAGTGGAGCACACCCAGAGCAGAAGTTCTACTTCGGCCAGTTCAGGCCACCAAGAAACTGCGTTTCACAGGCCTTGGTAAGAGATGTTCCCGGTAGGCTGTAAGAGCACTGGGCAACGCCAGATGTTTCTTAGCTTCCCGAAGAGCTGGAAGCAAGATGCTTTGGGGCCTCTCATCCCCTTTGCAAACAAGGCGGCCCTATGGGCCAGGCAGCTCTAGGCCAATGGAGCACACCCAGAGCAGAAGTTCTACTTCGGCCAGTTCAGGCCACCAACAAACTGCGTTTCACAGGCCTTGGTAAGAGATGTTCCCGGTAGGCTGTAAGAGCACTGGGCAACGCCAGATGTTTCTTAGCTTCCCGAAGAGCTGGAAGCAAGATGCTTTGGGGCCTCTCATCCCCTTTGCAAACAAGGCCGACCTTTGGGCCAGGCAGCTCTAGGCCAATGGAGCACACCCAGAGCAGAAGTTCTACCTCAGCCAGATAAGGCCTGCCAAGAAACTGCGTTTCAAAGGCTTTGGTAAGAGATGTTCCCGGTACTCTGTTAGAGCACTGGGCAGAGCCATTTGTTTCTTAGCTTCCCAAAGAGCTGGAAGCAAGATGCTTTGGGGGCTCCCTGCCCCTTTGAAAACAAGGGCGACCTTTGGGCCTTTCAGCTCTAGGCCAATGGAGCACACCCAGAGCAGAAGTCCTACTTCAGCCAGATCAGGCCTGCCAAGGAACTGCGTTTCAGAGGCCTTTGTATGTGACGTTCCCGGTAGGCTGTGAGAGCACGGTGCAGAGCCAGTTGTTTCCTTGTTTCCCAAACAGCTGGAAGCAAGACGCTTTGGGGCCTCTCTGCCCCTTTGGAAACAAGGCAGCACGTTGGGTCTGGCAGCTCTAGGGCAATGGAGCACAACCAGAGCCGAAGTTCTACTTCTTCCAGATCAGGCCTGCCTAGACAGTGCGTTTCACAGGCCTTGATAAGAGATGTTCTCTTAGGCTATAAGAGCACTGGGCACAGCCAGTTGTTTCTTAGCTTCCCAAGAGGTGGAAGCAAGATGCTTTGGGGCCTCTCTCCCCCTTTGGAAACAAGGCAGCTCTTTGGGCCTTTCAGCTCTAGGGCAATGGAGCACACCCAGAGCAGAAGTTCTACCTCAGCCAGATCAGGCCTGCCAAGAAACTGCTTTTCACAGGCCTTCGTAAGAGGTGTTCCCGGAAGGCTGTAAGAGTACCTGGCAGAGCGAGTTGTTTCTTAGCTTCAAAAACAGCTGGAAGCAACATGATTTGGGGCCTCTCTCCCCCTTTGGAAACAAAGCAGCCTTTGTGCCTGGCAGCTCTAGGCCAAAGTAGCACACCCAGAGCACAAGTTCTACCTCAGCCAGATAAGGCCTGTGAAGAAGCTGCGTTTCACAGGCCTTTGTATGTGACGTTCCCGGTTGGCTTTGAGAGCACTGTGCAGAGCCAGTTGTTTTAGCTTCCCAGAGAGCAGGAAGCAAGATGCTTTGGGGCCTCTCTCACACTTTGGAAATAAAGGCAGCCCTTTGGGCCTGGCAGCCCTAGGCCAATGGAGTACACCCAGAGCAGAAGTTCTACCTCAGCCAGATCAGGCCTTCCAAGAAACTGCGTCTCACAGGCCTTTCTCTGTCACGTTGCCGGTAGGCTGTGAGAGCACTGTGCAGAGCCAGTTGTTTCTTAGCTTCCCAAAGATTTGGAAGCAAGATGCTTTGGGGACTCTCAGCCCCTTTGGAAACAAGGCGGCCCTTTGGGCCTGGCAGCTCTAGGCCAAAGTAGCACGCCCAGAGCAGGAGTTCTACTTCAGCCAGATCAGGCCTGCCAAGAAACTGCGTTTCACAGGCCTTGGTAAGAGATGTTCCCGGTAGGCTGTGAGAGCACTGTGGAGAGCCAGTTGCTTTAGCTTCCCACAGAGCTGGAAGCAAGATGCCTTGGGGCCTCTCTCTCCCTTTGGACACAAGGCAGCCTTTTGGGCCTGGCAGCTCTAGGCCAATGGAGCACACCCACAGCAGAAGTTCTACTTCAGGCAGATCAGTCCTGCCCAGAAACTGCGTTTCACAGCCCTTGGTAAGAGATGTTCACGGTAGGCTGTGAGAGCACTGGGCAGAACCAGTTGTTTTTTAGCTTCCCAAAGTGCTGGAGGCAAGATGCTTTGGGGCCTCTCTCACCCTTTGGAAACAAGGCAGCCCTTAGGTCCTGGTAGCTCTAGGCCTATGTAGCACAACCAGAACAGAAGTTCTACTTCAGCCAGGTCAGGCCTGCCAAGAAACTGCGTTTCACAGGCCTTTCAAAGAGATGTTCTCTTAGGCTGTAAGAGCACTGGGCAGAGCCAGCTGTTTCTTAGCTTCCCGAAGAGCTGGGAGCAAGATGCTTTGGGTCCACTCTCCGTCTTTGGAAACAAGGCAGCCCTTTGGGCCTGGCAGCTCTAGGGCAATGGAGCACACCCAGAGCAGAAGTTCTACTTCAGCCAGATCAGGCCTGCCAGGAAACTGCGTTTCACAGGCCTTGGTAAGAGATGTTCCCGGTAGGCTGTAAGAGCACTGGGCAGAGCCAGTTGTTTCTTACCTTCCTGAAAAGCTGGAAGCAAGATGCTTGGGACCCCTCTGCCCGTTTGGGAACAAGGCAGCCTTTTGGGTCGGGAAGCTCTAGGCCAATGGAGCACACGCAGAGCAGGAGTTCTACTTCAGCCTGATCAGGCCTGCAAAGAAACAGCGTTTGACAGGCCTTGGTAAGAGATGTTCGTGGTAGGTGTAAGAGCACTGGGCAGAGCCAGTTGTTTCTTAGCTTCCCAAGAGGTGGAAGCAAGATGCTTTGGGGCCTCTCTCCCCCTTTGGAAACAAGGCAGCCCTTTGGGCCTTTCAGCTCTAGGGCAATGGAGCACACCCAGAGCAGAAGTTCTACCTCAGCCAGATCAGGCCTGCCAAGAAACTGCTTTTCACTGGCCTTCGTAAGAGGTGTTCCCGGAAGGCTGTAAGAGTACCTGGCAGAGCGAGTTGTTTCTTAGCTTCAAAAACAGCTGGAAGCAACATGATTTGGGGCCTCTCTCCCCCTTTGGAAACAAAGCAGCCTTTGTGCCTGGCAGCTCTAGGCCAAAGTAGCACACCCAGAGCACAAGTTCTACCTCAGCCAGATAAGGCCTGTCAAGAAGCTGCGTTTCACAGGCCTTTGTATGTGACGTTCCCGGTTGGCTTTGAGAGCACTGTGCAGAGCCAGTTGTTTTAGCTTCCCAGAGAGCAGGAAGCAAGATTCTTTGGGGCCTCTCTCACACTTTGGAAATAAAGGCAGCCCTTTGGGCCTGGCAGCCCTAGGCCAATGGAGTACACCCAGAGCAGAAGTTCTACCTCAGCCAGATCAGGCCTTCCAAGAAACTGCGTCTCACAGGCCTTTCTCTGTCACGTTGCCGCTAGACTGTGAGAGCACTGTGCAGAGCCAGTTGTTTCTTAGCTTCCCAAAGATTTGGAAGCAAGATGCTTTGGGGCCTCTCATCCCCTTTGCAAACAAGGCGGCCCTATGGGCCAGGCAGCTCTAGGCCAATGGAGCACACCCAGAGCAGAAGTTCTACTTCGGCCAGTTCAGGCCACCAACAAACTGCGTTTCACAGGCCTTGGTAAGAGATGTTCCCGGTAGGCTGTAAGAGCACTGGGCAACGCCAGATGTTTCTTAGCTTCCCGAAGAGCTGGAAGCAAGATGCTTTGGGGCCTCTCATCCCCTTTGCAAACAAGGCGGCCCTATAGGCCAGGCAGCTCTAGGCCAATGGAGCACACCCAGAGCAGAAGTTCTACTTCGGCCAGTTCAGGCCACCAACAAACTGCGTTTCACAGGCCTTGGTAAGAGATGTTCCCGGTAGGCTGTAAGAGCACTGGGCAACGCCAGATGTTTCTTAGCTTCCCGAAGAGCTGGAAGCAAGATGCTTTGGGCACTTCATCCCCTTTGCAAACAAGGCCGACCTTTGGGCCAGGCAGCTCTAGGCCAATGGAGCACACCCAGAGCAGAAGTTCTACCTCAGCCAGATAAGGCCTGCCAAGAAACTGCGTTTCAAAGGCTTTGGTAAGAGATGTTCCCGGTACTCTGTTAGAGCACTGGGCAGAGCCATTTGTTTCTTAGCTTCCCAAAGAGCTGGAAGCAAGATGCTTTGGGGGCTCCCTGCCCCTTTGCCAACAAGGGCGACCTTTGGGCCTTTCAGCTCTAGGCCAATGGAGCACACCCAGAGCAGAAGTCCTACTTCAGCCAGATCAGGCCTGCCAAGGAACTGCGTTTCAGAGGCCTTTGTATGTGACGTTCCCGGTAGGCTGTGAGAGCACGGTGCAGAGCCAGTTGTTTCCTTGTTTCCCAAACAGCTGGAAGCAAGACGCTTTGGGGCCTCTCTGCCCCTTTGGAAACAAGGCAGCACGTTGGGTCTGGCAGCTCTAGGGCAATGGAGCACAACCAGAGCCGAAGTTCTACTTCTTCCAGATCAGGCCTGCCTAGACAGTGCGTTTCCCAGGCCTTGATAAGAGATGTTCTCTTAGGCTATAAGAGCACTGGGCACAGCCAGTTGTTTCTTAGCTTCCCAAGAGGTGGAAGCAAGATGCTTTGGGGCCTCTCTCCCCCTTTGGAAACAAGGCAGCCCTTTGGGCCTTTCAGCTCTAGGGCAATGGAGCACACCCAGAGCAGAAGTTCTACCTCAGCCAGATCAGGCCTGCCAAGAAACTGCTTTTCACAGGCCTTCGTAAGAGGTGTTCCCGGAAGGCTGTAAGAGTACCTGGCAGAGCGAGTTGTTTCTTAGCTTCAAAAACAGCTGGAAGCAACATGATTTGGGGCCTCTCTCCCCCTTTGGAAACAAAGCAGCCTTTGTGCCTGGCAGCTCTAGGCCAAAGTAGCACACCCAGAGCACAAGTTCTACCTCAGCCAGATAAGGCCTGTCAAGAAGCTGCGTTTCACAGGCCTTTGTATGTGACGTTCCCGGTTGGCTTTGAGAGCACTGTGCAGAGCCAGTTGTTTTAGCTTCCCAGAGAGCAGGAAGCAAGATGCTTTGGGGCCTCTCTCACACTTTGGAAATAAAGGCAGCCCTTTGGGCCTGGCAGCCCTAGGCCAATGGAGTACACCCAGAGCAGAAGTTCTACCTCAGCCAGATCAGGCCTTCCAAGAAACTGCGTCTCACAGGCCTTTCTCTGTCACGTTGCCGGTAGGCTGTGAGAGCACTGTGCAGAGCCAGTTGTTTCTTAGCTTCCCAAAGATTTGGAAGCAAGATGCTTTGGGGACTCTCAGCCCCTTTGGAAACAAGGCGGCCCTTTGGGCCTGGCAGCTCTAGGCCAAAGTAGCACGCCCAGAGCAGGAGTTCTACTTCATCCAGATCAGGCCTGCCAAGAAACTGCGTTTCACAGGCCTTGGTAAGAGATGTTCCCGGTAGGCTGTGAGAGCACTGTGGAGAGCCAGTTGCTTTAGCTTCCCACAGAGCTGGAAGCAAGATGCTTTGGGGCCTCTCTCTCCCTTTGGACACAAGGCAGCCGTTTGGGCCTGGCAGCTCTAGGCCAATGGAGCACACCCACAGCAGAAGTTCTACTTCAGGCAGATCAGTCCTGCCCAGAAACTGCGTTTCACAGCCCTTGGTAAGAGATGTTCACGGTAGGCTGTGAGAGCACTGGGCAGAACCAGTTGTTTTTTAGCTTCCCAAAGTGCTGGAGGCAAGATGCTTTGGGGCCTCTCTCACCCTTTGGAAACAAGGCAGCCCTTAGGTCCTGGTAGCTCTAGGCCTATGTAGCACAACCAGAACAGAAGTTCTACTTCAGCCAGGTCAGGCCTGCCAAGAAACTGCGTTTCACAGGCCTTTCAAAGAGATGTTCTCTTAGGCTGTAAGAGCACTGGGCAGAGCCAGCTGTTTCTTAGCTTCCCGAAGAGCTGGGAGCAAGATGCTTTGGGTCCACTCTCCGTCTTTGGAAACAAGGCAGCCCTTTGGGCCTGGCAGCTCTAGGGCAATGGAGCACACCCAGAGCAGAAGTTCTACTTCAGCCACATCAGGCCTGCCAGGAAACTGCGTTTCACAGGCCTTGGTAAGAGATGTTCCCGGTAGGCTGTAAGAGCACTGGGCAGAGCCAGTTGTTTCTTACCTTCCTGAAAAGCTGGAAGCAAGATGCTTGGGACCCCTCTGCCCGTTTGGGAACAAGGCAGCCTTTTGGGTCGGGAAGCTCTAGGCCAATGGAGCACACGCAGAGCAGGAGTTCTACTTCAGCCTGATCAGGCCTGCAAAGAAACAGCGTTTGACAGGCCTTGGTAAGAGATGTTCGCGGTAGGTGTAAGAGCACTGGGCAGAGCCAGTTGTTTCTTAGCTTCACAAAGACCGGGAAGCAAGATGCTTTGGGCCTCTCTGCCCCTTGGAAACAGGGCAGCACTTTGGGCCTGGCAGCTCTAGGGCAATGGAGCACACCCAGAGCCGGAGTTCTACTTCAGCCAGATGAGGCCTGCCAAGAAACTGCGTTTCACAGGCCTTTCAAAGACATGTTCCTGGTAGGCTGTAAGAGCACGGGGCAGAGCGAGTTGGTTCTTAGCTTCCCAGAGAGCTGGAAGCAAGATGCTTTGGGGCCTCTCTGCCCCTTTGGAAACAAGGCAGCACCTTGGGCCTGGCAGCTCTAGGGCAATGGAGCACACCCAGAGCAGAAGTTCTACTTCAGCCAAATCAGGCCTGCCAGGAAACGGCGTTTCACAGGCCTTGGTAAGAGATGTTCCCGGTAGGCTGTAAGAGCACTGGGCAACGCCAGATGTTTCTTAGCTTCCCGAAGAGCTGGAAGCAAGAAGCTTTGGTGCCACTCTCTCACTTTGGACTCAAGGCAGCCCTTTGGGGCAGGTAGCTCTAGCCCAGTGGAGCACACCCAGAGCAGAAGTTCTACTTCGGCCAGTTCAGGCCACCAAGAAACTGCGTTTCACAGGCCTTGGTAAGAGATGTTCCCGGTAGGCTGTAAGAGCACTGGGCAACGCCAGATGTTTCTTAGCTTCCCGAAGAGCTGGAAGCAAGATGCTTTGGGGCCTCTCATCCCCTTTGCAAACAAGGCCGACCTTTGGGCCAGGCAGCTCTAGGCCAATGGAGCACACCCAGAGCAGAAGTTCTACCTCAGCCAGATAAGGCCTGCCAAGAAACTGCGTTTCAAAGGCTTTGGTAAGAGATGTTCCCGGTACTCTGTTAGAGCACTGGGCAGAGCCATTTGTTTCTTAGCTTCCCAAAGAGCTGGAAGCAAGATGCTTTGGGGGCTCCCTGCCCCTTTGCCAACAAGGGCGACCTTTGGGCCTTTCAGCTCTAGGCCAATGGAGCACACCCAGAGCAGAAGTCCTACTTCAGCCAGATCAGGCCTGCCAAGGAACTGCGTTTCAGAGGCCTTTGTATGTGACGTTCCCGGTAGGCTGTGAGAGCACGGTGCAGAGCCAGTTGTTTCCTTGTTTCCCAAACAGCTGGAAGCAAGACGCTTTGGGGCCTCTCTGCCCCTTTGGAAACAAGGCAGCACGTTGGGTCTGGCAGCTCTAGGGCAATGGAGCACAACCAGAGCCGAAGTTCTACTTCTTCCAGATCAGGCCTGCCTAGACAGTGCGTTTCACAGGCCTTGATAAGAGATGTTCTCTTAGGCTATAAGAGCACTGGGCACAGCCAGTTGTTTCTTAGCTTCCCAAGAGGTGGAAGCAAGATGCTTTGGGGCCTCTCTCCCCCTTTGGAAACAAGGCAGCCCTTTGGGCCTTTCAGCTCTAGGGCAATGGAGCACACCCAGAGCAGAAGTTCTACCTCAGCCAGATCAGGCCTGCCAAGAAACTGCTTTTCACAGGCCTTCGTAAGAGGTGTTCCCGGAAGGCTGTAAGAGTACCTGGCAGAGCGAGTTGTTTCTTAGCTTCAAAAACAGCTGGAAGCAACATGATTTGGGGCCTCTCTCCCCCTTTGGAAACAAAGCAGCCTTGGTGCCTGGCAGCTCTAGGCCAAAGTAGCACACCCAGAGCACAAGTTCTACCTCAGCCAGATAAGGCCTGTCAAGAAGCTGCGTTTCACAGGCCTTTGTATGTGACGTTCCCGGTTGGCTTTGAGAGCACTGTGCAGAGCCAGTTGTTTTAGCTTCCCAGAGAGCAGGAAGCAAGATGCTTTGGGGCCTCTCTCACACTTTGGAAATAAAGGCAGCCCTTTGGGCCTGGCAGCCCTAGGCCAATGGAGTACACCCAGAGCAGAAGTTCTACCTCAGCCAGATCAGGCCTTCCAAGAAACTGCGTCTCACAGGCCTTTCTCTGTCACGTTGCCGGTAGGCTGTGAGAGCACTGTGCAGAGCCAGTTGTTTCTTAGCTTCCCAAAGATTTGGAAGCAAGATGCTTTGGGGACTCTCAGCCCCTTTGGAAACAAGGCGGCCCTTTGGGCCTGGCAGCTCTAGGCCAAAGTAGCACGCCCAGAGCAGGAGTTCTACTTCATCCAGCTCAGGCCTGCCAAGAAACTGCGTTTCACAGGCCTTGGTAAGAGATGTTCCCGGTAGGCTGTGAGAGCACTGTGGAGAGCCAGTTGCTTTAGCTTCCCACAGAGCTGGAAGCAAGATGCCTTGGGGCCTCTCTCTCCCTTTGGACACAAGGCAGCCGTTTGGGCCTGGCAGCTCTAGGCCAATGGAGCACACCCACAGCAGAAGTTCTACTTCAGGCAGATCAGTCCTGCCCAGAAACTGCGTTTCACAGCCCTTGGTAAGAGATGTTCACGGTAGGCTGTGAGAGCACTGGGCAGAACCAGTTGTTTTTTAGCTTCCCAAAGTGCTGGAGGCAAGATGCTTTGGGGCCTCTCTCACCCTTTGGAAACAAGGCAGCCCTTAGGTCCTGGTAGCTCTAGGCCTATGTAGCACAACCAGAACAGAAGTTCTACTTCAGCCAGGTCAGGCCTGCCAAGAAACTGCGTTTCACAGGCCTTTCAAAGAGATGTTCTCTTAGGCTGTAAGAGCACTGGGCAGAGCCAGCTGTTTCTTAGCTTCCCGAAGAGCTGGGAGCAAGATGCTTTGGGTCCACTCTCCGTCTTTGGAAACAAGGCAGCCCTTTGGGCCTGGCAGCTCTAGGGCAATGGAGCACACCCAGAGCAGAAGTTCTACTTCAGCCAGATCAGGCCTGCCAGGAAACTGCGTTTCACAGGCCTTGGTAAGAGATGTTCCCGGTAGGCTGTAAGAGCACTGGGCAGAGCCAGTTGTTTCTTACCTTCCTGAAAAGCTGGAAGCAAGATGCTTGGGACCCCTCTGCCCGTTTGGGAACAAGGCAGCCTTTTGGGTCGGGAAGCTCTAGGCCAATGGAGCACACGCAGAGCAGGAGTTCTACTTCAGCCTGATCAGGCCTGCAAAGAAACAGCGTTTGACAGGCCTTGGTAAGAGATGTTCGCGGTAGGTGTAAGAGCACTGGGCAGAGCCAGTTGTTTCTTAGCTTCGCAAAGACCGGGAAGCAAGATGCTTTGGGCCTCTCTGCCCCTTGGAAACAGGGCAGCACTTTGGGCCTGGCAGCTCTAGGGCAATGGAGCACACCCAGAGCCGGAGTTCTACTTCAGCCAGATGAGGCCTGCCAAGAAACTGCGTTTCACAGGCCTTTCAAAGACATGTTCCCGGTAGGCTGTAAGAGCACGGGGCAGAGCGAGTTGGTTCTTAGCTTCCCAGAGAGCTGGAAGCAAGATGCTTTGGGGCCTCTCTGCCCCTTTGGAAACAAGGCAGCACCTTGGGCCTGGCAGCTCTAGGGCAATGGAGCACACCCAGAGCAGAAGTTCTACTTCAGCCAGATTAGGCCTGCCAGGAAACGGCGTTTCACAGGCCTTGGTAAGAGATGTTCCCGGTAGGCTGTAAGAGCACTGGGCAACGCCAGATGTTTCTTAGCTTCCCGAAGAGCTGGAAGCAAGAGGCTTTGGTGCCACTCTCTCACTTTGGACTTAGGGCAGCCCTTTGGGGCAGGTAGCTCTAGCCCAGTGGAGCACACCCAGAGCAGAAGTTCTACTTCGGCCAGTTCAGGCCACCAAGAAACTGCGTTTCACAGGCCTTGGTAAGAGATGTTCCCGGTAGGCTGTAAGAGCACTGGGCAACGCCAGATGTTTCTTAGCTTCCCGAAGAGCTGGAAGCAAGATGCTTTGGGGCCTCTCATCCCCTTTGCAAACAAGGCGGCCCTATGGGCCAGGCAGCTCTAGGCCAATGGAGCACACCCAGAGCAGAAGTTCTACTTCGGCCAGTTCAGGCCACCAACAAACTGTGTTTCACAGGCCTTGGTAAGAGATGTTCCCGGTAGGCTGTAAGAGCACTGGGCAACGCCAGATGTTTCTTAGCTTCCCGAAGAGCTGGAAGCAAGATGCTTTGGGGCCTCTCATCCCCTTTGCAAACAAGGCCGACCTTTGGGCCAGGCAGCTCTAGGCCAATGGAGCACACCCAGAGCAGAAGTTCTACCTCAGCCAGATAAGGCCTGCCAAGAAACTGCGTTTCAAAGGCTTTGGTAAGAGATGTTCCCGGTACTCTGTTAGAGAACTGGGCAGAGCCATTTGTTTCTTAGCTTCCCAAAGAGCTGGAAGCAAGATGCTTTGGGGGCTCCCTGCCCCTTTGCCAACAAGGGCGACCTTTGGGCCTTTCAGCTCTAGGCCAATGGAGCACACCCAGAGCAGAAGTCCTACTTCAGCCAGATCAGGCCTGCCAAGGAACTGCGTTTCAGAGGCCTTTGTATGTGACGTTCCCGGTAGGCTGTGAGAGCACGGTGCAGAGCCAGTTGTTTCCTTGTTTCACAAACAGCTGGAAGCAAGACGCTTTGGGGCCTCTCTGCCCCTTTGGAAACAAGGCAGCACGTTGGGTCTGGCAGCTTAGGGCAATGGAGCACAACCAGAGCCGAAGTTCTACTTCTTCCAGATCAGGCCTGCCTAGACAGTGCGTTTCACAGGCCTTGATAAGAGATGTTCTCTTAGGCTATAAGAGCACTGGGCACAGCCAGTTGTTTCTTAGCTTCCCAAGAGGTGGAAGCAAGATGCTTTGGGGCCTCTCTCCCCCTTTGGAAACAAGGCAGCCCTTTGGGCCTTTCAGCTCTAGGGCAATGGAGCACACCCAGAGCAGAAGTTCTACCTCAGCCAGATCAGGCCTGCCAAGAAACTGCTTTTCACAGGCCTTCGTAAGAGGTGTTCCCGGAAGGCTGTAAGAGTACCTGGCAGAGCGAGTTGTTTCTTAGCTTCAAAACAGCTGGAAGCAACATGATTTGGGGCCTCTCTCCCCCTTTGGAAACAAAGCAGCCTTTGTGCCTGGCAGCTCTAGGCCAAAGTAGCACACCCAGAGCACAAGTTCTACTTCAGGCAGATCAGTCCTGCCCAGAAACTGCGTTTCACAGCCCTTGGTAAGAGATGTTCACGGTAGGCTGTGAGAGCACTGGGCAGAACCAGTTGTTTTTTAGCTTCCCAAAGTGCTGGAGGCAAGATGCTTTGGGGCCTCTCTCACCCTTTGGAAACAAGGCAGCCCTTAGGTCCTGGTAGCTCTAGGCCTATGTAGCACAACCAGAACAGAAGTTCTACTTCAGCCAGGTCAGGCCTGCCAAGAAACTGCGTTTCACAGGCCTTTCAAAGAGATGTTCTCTTAGGCTGTAAGAGCACTGGGCAGAGCCAGCTGTTTCTTAGCTTCCCGAAGAGCTGGGAGCAAGATGCTTTGGGTCCACTCTCCGTCTTTGGAAACAAGGCAGCCCTTTGGGCCTGGCAGCTCTAGGGCAATGGAGCACACCCAGAGCAGAAGTTCTACTTCAGCCAGATCAGGCCTGCCAGGAAACTGCGTTTCACAGGCCTTGGTAAGAGATGTTCCCGGTAGGCTGTAAGAGCACTGGGCAGAGCCAGTTGTTTCTTACCTTCCTGAAAAGCTGGAAGCAAGATGCTTGGGACCCCTCTGCCCGTTTGGGAACAAGGCAGCCTTTTGGGTCGGGAAGCTCTAGGCCAATGGAGCACACGCAGAGCAGGAGTTCTACTTCAGCCTGATCAGGCCTGCAAAGAAACAGCGTTTGACAGGCCTTGGTAAGAGATGTTCCCGGTAGGTGTAAGAGCACTGGGCAGAGCCAGTTGTTTCTTAGCTTCGCAAAGACCGGGAAGCAAGATGCTTTGGGCCTCTCTGCCCCTTGGAAACAGGGCAGCACTTTGGGCCTGGCAGCTCTAGGGCAGTGGAGCACACCCAGAGCAGAAGTTCTACTTCAGCCAAATCAGGCCTGCCAGGAAACGGCGTTTCACAGGCCTTGGTAAGAGATGTTCCCGGTAGGCTGTTAGAGCACTGGGCAACGCCAGATGTTTCTTAGCTTCCCGAAGAGCTGGAAGCGAGAAGCTTTGGTGCCACTCTCTCACTTTGGACTCAAGGCAGCCCTTTGGGGCAGGTAGCTCTAGGCCAGTGGAGCACACCCAGAGCAGAAGTTCTACTTGGGCCAGTTCAGGCCACCAACAAACTGCGTTTCACAGGCCTTGGTAAGAGATGTTCCCGGTAGGCTGTAAGAGCACTGGGCAACGCCAGATGTTTCTTAGCTTCCCGAGGAGCTGGAAGCAAGATGCTTTGGGGCCTCTCATCCCCTTTGCAAACAAGGCGGCCCTATGGGCCAGGCAGCTCTAGGCCAATGGAGCACACCCAGAGCAGAAGTTCTACTTCGGCCAGTTCAGGCCACCAACAAACTGCGTTTCACAGGCCTTGGTAAGAGATGTTCCCGGTAGGCTGTAAGAGCACTGGGCAACGCCAGATGTTTCTTAGCTTCCCGAAGAGCTGGAAGCAAGATGCTTTGGGGCCTCTCATCCCCTTTGCAAACAAGGCCGACCTTTGGGCCAGGCAGCTCTAGGCCAATGGAGCACACCCAGAGCAGAAGTTCTACCTCAGCCAGATAAGGCCTGCCAAGAAACTGCGTTTCAAAGGCTTTGGTAAGAGATGTTCCCGGTACTCTGTTAGAGCACTGGGCAGAGCCATTTGTTTCTTAGCTTCCCAAAGAGCTGGAAGCAAGATGCTTTGGGGGCTCCCTGCCCCTTTGCCAACAAGGGCGACCTTTGGGCCTTTCAGCTCTAGGCCAATGGAGCACACCCAGAGCAGAAGTCCTACTTCAGCCAGATCAGGCCTGCCAAGGAACTGCGTTTCAGAGGCCTTTGTATGTGACGTTCCCGGTAGGCTGTGAGAGCACGGTGCAGAGCCAGTTGTTTCCTTGTTTCCCAAACAGCTGGAAGCAAGACGCTTTGGGGCCTCTCTGCCCCTTTGGAAACAAGGCAGCACGTTGGGTCTGGCAGCTCTAGGGCAATGGAGCACAACCAGAGCCGAAGTTCTACTTCTTCCAGATCAGGCCTGCCTAGACAGTGCGTTTCCCAGGCCTTGATAAGAGATGTTCTCTTAGGCTATAAGAGCACTGGGCACAGCCAGTTGTTTCTTAGCTTCCCAAGAGGTGGAAGCAAGATGCTTTGGGGCCTCTCTCCCCCTTTGGAAACAAGGCAGCCCTTTGGGCCTTTCAGTTCTAGGGCAATGGAGCACACCCAGAGCAGAAGTTCTACCTCAGCCAGATCAGGCCTGCCAAGAAACTGCTTTTCACAGGCCTTCGTAAGAGGTGTTCCCGGAAGGCTGTAAGAGTACCTGGCAGAGCGAGTTGTTTCTTAGCTTCAAAAACAGCTGGAAGCAACATGATTTGGGGCCTCTCTCCCCCTTTGGAAACAAAGCAGCCTTTGTGCCTGGCAGCTCTAGGCCAAAGTAGCACACCCAGAGCACAAGTTCTACCTCAGCCAGATCAGGCCTTCCAAGAAACTGCGTCTCACAGGCCTTTCTCTGTCACGTTGCCGGTAGGCTGTGAGAGCACTGTGTAGAGCCAGTTGTTTCTTAGCTTCCCAAAGATTTGGAAGCAAGATGCTTTGGGGACTCTCAGCCCCTTTGGAAACAAGGCGGCCCTTTGGGCCTGGCAGCTCTAGGCCAAAGTAGCACGCCCAGAGCAGGAGTTCTACTTCAGCCAGATCAGGCCTGCCAAGAAACTGCGTTTCACAGGCCTTGGTAAGAGATGTTCCCGGTAGGCTGTGAGAACACTGTGGAGAGCCAGTTGCTTTAGCTTCCCACAGAGCTGGAAGCAAGATGCCTTGGGGCCTCTCTCTCCCTTTGGACACAAGGCAGCCTTTTGGGCCTGGCAGCTCTAGGCCAATGGAGCACACCCACAGCAGAAGTTCTACTTCAGGCAGATCAGTCCTGCCCAGAAACTGCGTTTCACAGCCCTTGGTAAGAGATGTTCACGGTAGGCTGTGAGAGCACTGGGCAGAACCAGTTGTTTTTTAGCTTCCCAAAGTGCTGGAGGCAAGATGCTTTGGGGCCTCTCTCACCCTTTGGAAACAAGGCAGCCCTTAGGTCCTGGTAGCTCTAGGCCTATGTAGCACAACCAGAACAGAAGTTCTACTTCAGCCAGGTCAGGCCTGCCAAGAAACTGCGTTTCACAGGCCTTTCAAAGAGATGTTCTCTTAGGCTGTAAGAGCACTGGGCAGAGCCAGCTGTTTCTTAGCTTCCCGAAGAGCTGGGAGCAAGATGCTTTGGGTCCACTCTCCGTCTTTGGAAACAAGGCAGCCCTTTGGGCCTGGCAGCTCTAGGGCAATGGAGCACACCCAGAGCAGAAGTTCTACTTCAGCCAGATCAGGCCTGCCAGGAAACTGCGTTTCACAGGCCTTGGTAAGAGATGTTCCCGGTAGGCTGTAAGAGCACTGGGCAGAGCCAGTTGTTTCTTACCTTCCTGAAAAGCTGGAAGCAAGATGCTTGGGACCCCTCTGCCCGTTTGGGAACAAGGCAGCCTTTTCGGTCGGGAAGCTCTAGGCCAATGGAGCACACGCAGAGCAGGAGTTCTACTTCAGCCTGATCAGGCCTGCAAAGAAACAGCGTTTGACAGGCCTTGGTAAGAGATGTTCCCGGTAGGTGTAAGAGCACTGGGCAGAGCCAGTTGTTTCTTAGCTTCGCAAAGACCGGGAAGCAAGATGCTTTGGGCCTCTCTGCCCCTTGGAAACAGGGCAGCACTTGGGGCCTGGCAGCTCTAGGGCAATGGAGCACACCCAGAGCCGGAGTTCTACTTCAGCCAGATGAGGCCTGCCAAGAAACTGCGTTTCAAAGGCCTTTCAAAGACATGTTCCCGGTAGGCTGTAAGAGCACGGGCCAGAGCGAGTTGGTTCTTAGCTTCCAAGAGAGCTGGAAGCAAGATGCTTTGGGGCCTCTCTGCCCCTTTGGAAACAAGGCAGCACCTTGGGCCTGGCAGCTCTAGGGCAATGGAGCACACCCAGAGCAGAAGTTCTACTTCAGCCAAATCAGGCCTGCCAGGAAACGGCGTTTCACAGGCCTTGGTAAGAGATGTTCCCGGTAGGCTGTAAGAGCACTGGGCAACGCCAGATGTTTCTTAGCTTCCCGAAGAGCTGGAAGCGAGAAGCTTTGGTGCCACTCTCTCACTTTGGACTCAAGGCAGCCCTTTGGGGCAGGTAGCTCTAGGCCAGTGGAGCACACCCAGAGCAGAAGTTCTACTTGGGCCAGTTCAGGCCACCAACAAACTGCGTTTCACAGGCCTTGGTAAGAGATGTTCCCGGTAGGCTGTAAGAGCACTGGGCAACGCCAGATGTTTCTTAGCTTCCCGAAGAGCTGGAAGCAAGATGCTTTGGGGCCTCTCATCCCCTTTGCAAACAAGGCGGCCCTATGGGCCAGGCAGCTCTAGGCCAATGGAGCACACCCAGAGCAGAAGTTCTACTTCGGCCAGTTCAGGCCACCAACAAACTGCGTTTCACAGGCCTTGGTAAGAGATGTTCCCGGTAGGCTGTAAGAGCACTGGGCAACGCCAGATGTTTCTTAGCTTCCCGAAGAGCTGGAAGCAAGATGCTTTGGGGCCTCTCATCCCCTTTGCAAACAAGGCCGACCTTTGGGCCAGGCAGCTCTAGGCCAATGGAGCACACCCAGAGCAGAAGTTCTACCTCAGCCAGATAAGGCCTGCCAAGAAACTGCGTTTCAAAGGCTTTGGTAAGAGATGTTCCCGGTACTCTGTTAGAGCACTGGGCAGAGCCATTTGTTTCTTAGCTTCCCAAAGAGCTGGAAGCAAGATGCTTTGGGGGCTCCCTGCCCCTTTGCCAACAAGGGCGACCTTTGGGCCTTTCAGCTCTAGGCCAATGGAGCACACCCAGAGCAGAAGTCCTACTTCAGCCAGATCAGGCCTGCCAAGGAACTGCGTTTCAGAGGCCTTTGTATGTGACGTTCCCGGTAGGCTGTGAGAGCACGGTGCAGAGCCAGTTGTTTCCTTGTTTCCCAAACAGCTGGAAGCAAGACGCTTTGGGGCCTCTCTGCCCCTTTGGAAACAAGGCAGCACGTTGGGTCTGGCAGCTCTAGGGCAATGGAGCACAACCAGAGCCGAAGTTCTACTTCTTCCAGATCAGGCCTGCCTAGACAGTGCGTTTCCCAGGCCTTGATAAGAGATGTTCTCTTAGGCTATAAGAGCACTGGGCACAGCCAGTTGTTTCTTAGCTTCCCAAGAGGTGGAAGCAAGATGCTTTGGGGCCTCTCTCCCCCTTTGGAAACAAGGCAGCCCTTTGGGCCTTTCAGCTCTAGGGCAATGGAGCACACCCAGAGCAGAAGTTCTACCTCAGCCAGATCAGGCCTGCCAAGAAACTGCTTTTCACAGGCCTTCGTAAGAGGTGTTCCCGGAAGGCTGTAAGAGTACCTGGCAGAGCGAGTTGTTTCTTAGCTTCAAAAACAGCTGGAAGCAACATGATTTGGGGCCTCTCTCCCCCTTTGGAAACAAAGCAGCCTTTGTGCCTGGCAGCTCTAGGCCAAAGTAGCACACCCAGAGCACAAGTTCTACCTCAGCCAGATAAGGCCTGTCAAGAAGCTGCGTCTCACAGGCCTTTCTCTGTCACGTTGCCGGTAGGCTGTGAGAGCACTGTGCAGAGCCAGTTGTTTCTTAGCTTCCCAAAGATTTGGAAGCAAGATGCTTTGGGGACTCTCAGCCCCTTTGGAAACAAGGCGGCCCTTTGGGCCTGGCAGCTCTAGGCCAAAGTAGCACGCCCAGAGCAGGAGTTCTACTTCAGCCAGATCAGGCCTGCCAAGAAACTGCGTTTCACAGGCCTTGGTAAGAGATGTTCCCGGTAGGCTGTGAGAGCACTGTGGAGAGCCAGTTGCTTTAGCTTCCCACAGAGCTGGAAGCAAGATGCCTTGGGGCCTCTCTCTCCCTTTGGACACAAGGCAGCCGTTTGGGCCTGGCAGCTCTAGGCCAATGGAGCACACCCACAGCAGAAGTTCTACTTCAGGCAGATCAGTCCTGCCCAGAAACTGCGTTTCACAGCCCTTGGTAAGAGATGTTCACGGTAGGCTGTGAGAGCACTGGGCAGAACCAGTTGTTTTTTAGCTTCCCAAAGTGCTGGAGGCAAGATGCTTTGGGGCCTCTCTCACCCTTTGGAAACAAGGCAGCCCTTAGGTCCTGGTAGCTCTAGGCCTATGTAGCACAACCAGAACAGAAGTTCTACTTCAGCCAGGTCAGGCCTGCCAAGAAACTGCGTTTCACAGGCCTTTCAAAGAGATGTTCTCTTAGGCTGTAAGAGCACTGGGCAGAGCCAGCTGTTTCTTAGCTTCCCGAAGAGCTGGGAGCAAGATGCTTTGGGTCCACTCTCCGTCTTTGGAAACAAGGCAGCCCTTTGGGCCTGGCAGCTCTAGGGCAATGGAGCACACCCAGAGCAGAAGTTCTACTTCAGCCAGATCAGGCCTGCCAGGAAACTGCGTTTCACAGGCCTTGGTAAGAGATGTTCCCGGTAGGCTGTAAGAGCACTGGGCAGAGCCAGTTGTTTCTTACCTTCCTGAAAAGCTGGAAGCAAGATGCTTGGGACCCCTCTGCCCGTTTGGGAACAAGGCAGCCTTTTGGGTCGGGAAGCTCTAGGCCAATGGAGCACACGCAGAGCAGGAGTTCTACTTCAGCCTGATCAGGCCTGCAAAGAAACAGCGTTTGACAGGCCATGGTAAGAGATGTTCCCGGTAGGTGTAAGAGCACTGGGCAGAGCCAGTTGTTTCTTAGCTTCGCAAAGACCGGGAAGCAAGATGCTTTGGGCCTCTCTGCCCCTTGGAAACAGGGCAGCACTTTGGGCCTGGCAGCTCTAGGGCAGTGGAGCACACCCAGAGCCGGAGTTCTACTTCAGCCAGATGAGGCCTTCCAAGAAACTGCGTTTCACAGGCCTTTCAAAGACATGTTCCCGGTAGGCTGTAAGAGCACGGGGCAGAGCGAGTTGGTTCTTAGCTTCCAAGAGAGCTGGAAGCAAGATGCTTTGGGGCCTCTCTGCCCCTTTGGAAACAAGGCAGCACCTTGGGCCTGGCAGCTCTAGGGCAATGGAGCACACCCAGAGCAGAAGTTCTACTTCAGCCAAATCAGGCCTGCCAGGAAACGGCGTTTCACAGGCCTTGGTAAGAGATGTTCCCGGTAGGCTGTAAGAGCACTGGGCAACGCCAGATGTTTCTTAGCTTCCCGAAGAGCTGGAAGCGAGAAGCTTTGGTGCCACTCTCTCACTTTGGACTCAAGGCAGCCCTTTGGGGCATGTAGCTCTAGGCCAGTGGAGCACACCCAGAGCAGAAGTTCTACTTGGGCCAGTTCAGGCCACCAACAAACTGCGTTTCACAGGCCTTGGTAAGAGATGTTCCCGGTAGGCTGTAAGAGCACTGGGCAACGCCAGATGTTTCTTAGCTTCCCGAAGAGCTGGAAGCAAGATGCTTTGGGGCCTCTCATCCCCTTTGCAAACAAGGCGGCCCTATGGGCCAGGCAGCTCTAGGCCAATGGAGCACACCCAGAGCAGAAGTTCTACTTCGGCCAGTTCAGGCCACCAACAAACTGCGTTTCACAGGCCTTGGTAAGAGATGTTCCCGGTAGGCTGTAAGAGCACTGGGCAACGCCAGATGTTTCTTAGCTTCCCGAAGAGCTGGAAGCAAGATGCTTTGGGGCCTCTCATCCCCTTTGCAAACAAGGCCGACCTTTGGGCCAGGCAGCTCTAGGCCAATGGAGCACACCCAGAGCAGAAGTTCTACCTCAGCCAGATAAGGCCTGCCAAGAAACTGCGTTTCAAAGGCTTTGGTAAGAGATGTTCCCGGTACTCTGTTAGAGCACTGGGCAGAGCCAGTTGTTTCTTAGCTTCCCAAAGAGCTGGAAGCAAGATGCTTTGGGGGCTCCCTGCCCCTTTGCCAACAAGGGCGACCTTTGGGCCTTTCAGCTCTAGGCCAATGGAGCACACCCAGAGCAGAAGTCCTACTTCAGCCAGATCAGGCCTGCCAAGGAACTGCGTTTCAGATGCCTTTGTATGTGACGTTCCCGGTAGGCTGTGAGAGCACGGTGCAGAGCCAGTTGTTTCCTTGTTTCCCAAACAGCTGGAAGCAAGACGCTTTGGGGCCTCTCTGCCCCTTTGGAAACAAGGCAGCACGTTGGGTCTGGCAGCTCTAGGGCAATGGAGCACAACCAGAGCCGAAGTTCTACTTCTTCCAGATCAGGCCTGCCTAGACAGTGCGTTTCACAGGCCTTGATAAGAGATGTTCTCTTAGGCTATAAGAGCACTGGGCACAGCCAGTTGTTTCTTAGCTTCCCAAGAGGTGGAAGCAAGATGCTTTGGGGCCTCTCTCCCCCTTTGGAAACAAGGCAGCCCTTTGGGCCTTTCAGTTCTAGGGCAATGGAGCACACCCAGAGCAGAAGTTCTACCTCAGCCAGATCAGGCCTGCCAAGAAACTGCTTTTCACAGGCCTTCGTAAGAGGTGTTCCCGGAAGGCTGTAAGAGTACCTGGCAGAGCGAGTTGTTTCTTAGCTTCAAAAACAGCTGGAAGCAACATGATTTGGGGCCTCTCTCCCCCTTTGGAAACAAAGCAGCCTTTGTGCCTGGCAGCTCTAGGCCAAAGTAGCACACCCAGAGCACAAGTTCTACCTCAGCCAGATCAGGCCTTCCAAGAAACTGCGTCTCACAGGCCTTTCTCTGTCACGTTGCCGGTAGGCTGTGAGAGCACTGTGTAGAGCCAGTTGTTTCTTAGCTTCCCAAAGATTTGGAAGCAAGATGCTTTGGGGACTCTCAGCCCCTTTGGAAACAAGGCGGCCCTTTGGGCCTGGCAGCTCTAGGCCAAAGTAGCACGCCCAGAGCAGGAGTTCTACTTCAGCCAGATCAGGACTGCCAAGAAACTGCGTTTCACAGGCCTTGGTAAGAGATGTTCCCGGTAGGCTGTGAGAACACTGTGGAGAGCCAGTTGCTTTAGCTTCCCACAGAGCTGGAAGCAAGATGCCTTGGGGCCTCTCTCTCCCTTTGGACACAAGGCAGCCTTTTGGGCCTGGCAGCTCTAGGCCAATGGAGCACACCCACAGCAGAAGTTCTACTTCAGGCAGATCAGTCCTGCCCAGAAACTGCGTTTCACAGCCCTTGGTAAGAGATGTTCACGGTAGGCTGTGAGAGCACTGGGCAGAACCAGTTGTTTTTTAGCTTCCCAAAGTGCTGGAGGCAAGATGCTTTGGGGCCTCTCTCACCCTTTGGAAACAAGGCAGCCCTTAGGTCCTGGTAGCTCTAGGCCTATGTAGCACAACCAGAACAGAAGTTCTACTTCAGCCAGGTCAGGCCTGCCAAGAAACTGCGTTTCACAGGCCTTTCAAAGAGATGTTCTCTTAGGCTGTAAGAGCACTGGGCAGAGCCAGCTGTTTCTTAGCTTCCCGAAGAGCTGGGAGCAAGATGCTTTGGGTCCACTCTCCGTCTTTGGAAACAAGGCAGCCCTTTGGGCCTGGCAGCTCTAGGGCAATGGAGCACACCCAGAGCAGAAGTTCTACTTCAGCCAGATCAGGCCTGCCAGGAAACTGCGTTTCACAGGCCTTGGTAAGAGATGTTCCCGGTAGGCTGTAAGAGCACTGGGCAGAGCCAGTTGTTTCTTACCTTCCTGAAAAGCTGGAAGCAAGATGCTTGGGACCCCTCTGCCCGTTTGGGAACAAGGCAGCCTTTTGGGTCGGGAAGCTCTAGGCCAATGGAGCACACGCAGAGCAGGAGTTCTACTTCAGCCTGATCAGGCCTGCAAAGAAACAGCGTTTGACAGGCCTTGGTAAGAGATGTTCCCGGTAGGTGTAAGAGCACTGGGCAGAGCCAGTTGTTTCTTAGCTTCGCAAAGACCGGGAAGCAAGATGCTTTGGGCCTCTCTGCCCCTTGGAAACAGGGCAGCACTTGGGGCCTGGCAGCTCTAGGGCAATGGAGCACACCCAGAGCCGGAGTTCTACTTCAGCCAGATGAGGCCTGCTAAGAAACTGCGTTTCAAAGGCCTTTCAAAGACATGTTCCCGGTAGGCTGTAAGAGCACGGGGCAGAGCGAGTTGGTTCTTAGCTTCCAAGAGAGCTGGAAGCAAGATGCTTTGGGGCCTCTCTGCCCCTTTGGAAACAAGGCAGCACCTTGGGCCTGGCAGCTCTAGGGCAATGGAGCACACCCAGAGCAGAAGTTCTACTTCAGCCAAATCAGGCCTGCCAGGAAACGGCGTTTCACAGGCCTTGGTAAGAGATGTTCCCGGTAGGCTGTAAGAGCACTGGGCAACGCCAGATGTTTCTTAGCTTCCCGAAGAGCTGGAAGCGAGAAGCTTTGGTGCCACTCTCTCACTTTGGACTCAAGGCAGCCCTTTGGGGCAGGTAGCTCTAGGCCAGTGGAGCACACCCAGAGCAGAAGTTCTACTTGGGCCAGTTCAGGCCACCAACAAACTGCGTTTCACAGGCCTTGGTAAGAGATGTTCCCGGTAGGCTGTAAGAGCACTGGGCAACGCCAGATGTTTCTTAGCTTCCCGAAGAGCTGGAAGCAAGATGCTTTGGGGCCTCTCATCCCCTTTGCAAACAAGGCGGCCCTATGGGCCAGGCAGCTCTAGGCCAATGGAGCACACCCAGAGCAGAAGTTCTACTTCGGCCAGTTCAGGCCACCAACAAACTGCGTTTCACAGGCCTTGGTAAGAGATGTTCCCGGTAGGCTGTAAGAGCACTGGGCAACGCCAGATGTTTCTTAGCTTCCCGAAGAGCTGGAAGCAAGATGCTTTGGGGCCTCTCATCCCCTTTGCAAACAAGGCCGACCTTTGGGCCAGGCAGCTCTAGGCCAATGGAGCACACCCAGAGCAGAAGTTCTACCTCAGCCAGATAAGGCCTGCCAAGAAACTGCGTTTCAAAGGCTTTGGTAAGAGATGTTCCCGGTACTCTGTTAGAGCACTGGGCAGAGCCATTTGTTTCTTAGCTTCCCAAAGAGCTGGAAGCAAGATGCTTTGGGGGCTCCCTGCCCCTTTGCCAACAAGGGCGACCTTTGGGCCTTTCAGCTCTAGGCCAATGGAGCACACCCAGAGCAGAAGTCCTACTTCAGCCAGATCAGGCCTGCCAAGGAACTGCGTTTCAGAGGCCTTTGTATGTGACGTTCCTGGTAGGCTGTGAGAGCACGGTGCAGAGCCAGTTGTTTCCTTGTTTCCCAAACAGCTGGAAGCAAGACGCTTTGGGGCCTCTCTGCCCCTTTGGAAACAAGGCAGCACGTTGGGTCTGGCAGCTCTAGGGCAATGGAGCACAACCAGAGCCGAAGTTCTACTTCTTCCAGATCAGGCCTGCCTAGACAGTGCGTTTCACAGGCCTTGATAAGAGATGTTCTCTTAGGCTATAAGAGCACTGGGCACAGCCAGTTGTTTCTTAGCTTCCCAAGAGGTGGAAGCAAGATGCTTTGGGGCCTCTCTCCCCCTTTGGAAACAAGGCAGCCCTTTGGGCCTTTCAGCTCTAGGGCAATGGAGCACACCCAGAGCAGAAGTTCTACCTCAGCCAGATCAGGCCTGCCAAGAAACTGCTTTTCACAGGCCTTCGTAAGAGGTGTTCCCGGAAGGCTGTAAGAGTACCTGGCAGAGCGAGTTGTTTCTTAGCTTCAAAAACAGCTGGAAGCAACATGATTTGGGGCCTCTCTCCCCCTTTGGAAACAAAGCAGCCTTTGTGCCTGGCAGCTCTAGGCCAAAGTAGCACACCCAGAGCACAAGTTCTACCTCAGCCAGATCAGGCCTTCCAAGAAACTGCGTCTCACAGGCCTTTCTCTGTCACGTTGCCGGTAGGCTGTGAGAGCACTGTGCAGAGCCAGTTGTTTCTTAGCTTCCCAAAGATTTGGAAGCAAGATGCTTTGGGGACTCTCAGCCCCTTTGGAAACAAGGCGGCCCTTTGGGCCTGGCAGCTCTAGGCCAAAGTAGCACGCCCAGAGCAGGAGTTCTACTTCAGCCAGATCAGGCCTGCCAAGAAACTGCGTTTCACAGGCCTTGGTAAGAGATGTTCCCGGTAGGCTGTGAGAGCACTGTGGAGAGCCAGTTGCTTTAGCTTCCCACAGAGCTGGAAGCAAGATGCCTTGGGGCCTCTCTCTCCCTTTGGACACAAGGCAGCCGTTTGGGCCTGGCAGCTCTAGGCCAATGGAGCACACCCACAGCAGAAGTTCTACTTCAGGCAGATCAGTCCTGCCCAGAAACTGCGTTTCACAGCCCTTGGTAAGAGATGTTCACGGTAGGCTGTGAGAGCACTGGGCAGAACCAGTTGTTTTTTAGCTTCCCAAAGTGCTGGAGGCAAGATGCTTTGGGGCCTCTCTCACCCTTTGGAAACAAGGCAGCCCTTAGGTCCTGGTAGCTCTAGGCCTATGTAGCACAACCAGAACAGAAGTTCTACTTCAGCCAGGTCAGGCCTGCCAAGAAACTGCGTTTCACAGGCCTTTCAAAGAGATGTTCTCTTAGGCTGTAAGAGCACTGGGCAGAGCCAGCTGTTTCTTAGCTTCCCGAAGAGCTGGGAGCAAGATGCTTTGGGTCCACTCTCCGTCTTTGGAAACAAGGCAGCCCTTTGGGCCTGGCAGCTCTAGGGCAATGGAGCACACCCAGAGCAGAAGTTCTACTTCAGCCAGATCAGGCCTGCCAGGAAACTGCGTTTCACAGGCCTTGGTAAGAGATGTTCCCGGTAGGCTGTAAGAGCACTGGGCAGAGCCAGTTGTTTCTTACCTTCCTGAAAAGCTGGAAGCAAGATGCTTGGGACCCCTCTGCCCGTTTGGGAACAAGGCAGCCTTTTGGGTCGGGAAGCTCTAGGCCAATGGAGCACACGCAGAGCAGGAGTTCTACTTCAGCCTGATCAGGCCTGCAAAGAAACAGCGTTTGACAGGCCTTGGTAAGAGATGTTCGCGGTAGGTGTAAGAGCACTGGGCAGAGCCAGTTGTTTCTTAGCTTCGCAAAGACCGGGAAGCAAGATGCTTTGGGCCTCTCTGCCCCTTGGAAACAGGGCAGCACTTTGGGCCTGGCAGCTCTAGGGCAGTGGAGCACACCCAGAGCCGGAGTTCTACTTCAGCCAGATGAGGCCTTCCAAGAAACTGCGTTTCACAGGCCTTTCAAAGACATGTTCCCGGTAGGCTGTAAGAGCACGGGGCAGAGCGAGTTGGTTCTTAGCTTCCAAGAGAGCTGGAAGCAAGATGCTTTGGGGCCTCTCTGCCCCTTTGGAAACAAGGCAGCACCTTGGGCCTGGCAGCTCTAGGGCAATGGAGCACACCCAGAGCAGAAGTTCTACTTCAGCCAAATCAGGCCTGCCAGGAAACGGCGTTTCACAGGCCTTGGTAAGAGATGTTCCCGGTAGGCTGTAAGAGCACTGGGCAACGCCAGATGTTTCTTAGCTTCCCGAAGAGCTGGAAGCGAGAAGCTTTGGTGCCACTCTCTCACTTTGGACTCAAGGCAGCCCTTTGGGGCATGTAGCTCTAGGCCAGTGGAGCACACCCAGAGCAGAAGTTCTACTTGGGCCAGTTCAGGCCACCAACAAACTGCGTTTCACAGGCCTTGGTAAGAGATGTTCCCGGAAGGCTGTAAGAGCACTGGGCAACGCCAGATGTTTCTTAGCTTCCCGAAGAGCTGGAAGCAAGATGCTTTGGGGCCTCTCATCCCCTTTGCAAACAAGGCCGACCTTTGGGCCAGGCAGCTCTAGGCCAATGGAGCACACCCAGAGCAGAAGTTCTACCTCAGCCAGATAAGGCCTGCCAAGAAACTGCGTTTCAAAGGCTTTGGTAAGAGATGTTCCCGGTACTCTGTTAGAGCACTGGGCAGAGCCAGTTGTTTCTTAGCTTCCCAAAGAGCTGGAAGCAAGATGCTTTGGGGGCTCCCTGCCCCTTTGCCAACAAGGGCGACCTTTGGGCCTTTCAGCTCTAGGCCAATGGAGCACACCCAGAGCAGAAGTCCTACTTCAGCCAGATCAGGCCTGCCAAGGAACTGCGTTTCAGATGCCTTTGTATGTGACGTTCCCGGTAGGCTGTGAGAGCACGGTGCAGAGCCAGTTGTTTCCTTGTTTCCCAAACAGCTGGAAGCAAGACGCTTTGGGGCCTCTCTGCCCCTTTGGAAACAAGGCAGCACGTTGGGTCTGGCAGCTCTAGGGCAATGGAGCACAACCAGAGCCGAAGTTCTACTTCTTCCAGATCAGGCCTGCCTAGACAGTGCGTTTCACAGGCCTTGATAAGAGATGTTCTCTTAGGCTATAAGAGCACTGGGCACAGCCAGTTGTTTCTTAGCTTCCCAAGAGGTGGAAGCAAGATGCTTTGGGGCCTCTCTCCCCCTTTGGAAACAAGGCAGCCCTTTGGGCCTTTCAGCTCTAGGGCAATGGAGCACACCCAGAGCAGAAGTTCTACCTCAGCCAGATCAGGCCTGCCAAGAAACTGCTTTTCACAGGCCTTCGTAAGAGGTGTTCCCGGAAGGCTGTAAGAGTACCTGGCAGAGCGAGTTGTTTCTTAGCTTCAAAAACAGCTGGAAGCAACATGATTTGGGGCCTCTCTCCCCCTTTGGAAACAAAGCAGCCTTTGTGCCTGGCAGCTCTAGGCCAAAGTAGCACACCCAGAGCACAAGTTCTACCTCAGCCAGGTCAGGCCTTCCAAGAAACTGCGTCTCACAGGCCTTTCTCTGTCACGTTGCCGGTAGGCTGTGAGAGCACTGTGCAGAGCCAGTTGTTTCTTAGCTTCCCAAAGATTTGGAAGCAAGATGCTTTGGGGACTCTCAGCCCCTTTGGAAACAAGGCGGCCCTTTGGGCCTGGCAGCTCTAGGCCAAAGTAGCACGCCCAGAGCAGGAGTTCTACTTCAGCCAGATCAGGCCTGCCAAGAAACTGCGTTTCACAGGCCTTGGTAAGAGATGTTCCCGGTAGGCTGTGAGAGCACTGTGGAGAGCCAGTTGCTTTAGCTTCCCACAGAGCTGGAAGCAAGATGCCTTGGGGCCTCTCTCTCCCTTTGGACACAAGGCAGCCTTTTGGGCCTGGCAGCTCTAGGCCAATGGAGCACACCCACAGCAGAAGTTCTACTTCAGGCAGATCAGTCCTGCCCAGAAACTGCGTTTCACAGCCCTTGGTAAGAGATGTTCACGGTAGGCTGTGAGAGCACTGGGCAGAACCAGTTGTTTTTTAGCTTCCCAAAGTGCTGGAGGCAAGATGCTTTGGGGCCTCTCTCACCCTTTGGAAACAAGGCAGCCCTTAGGTCCTGGTAGCTCTAGGCCTATGTAGCACAACCAGAACAGAAGTTCTACTTCAGCCAGGTCAGGCCTGCCAAGAAACTGCGTTTCACAGGCCTTTCAAAGAGATGTTCTCTTAGGCTGTAAGAGCACTGGGCAGAGCCAGCTGTTTCTTAGCTTCCCGAAGAGCTGGGAGCAAGATGCTTTGGGTCCACTCTCCGTCTTTGGAAACAAGGCAGCCCTTTGGGCCTGGCAGCTCTAGGGCAATGGAGCACACCCAGAGCAGAAGTTCTACTTCAGCCAGATCAGGCCTGCCAGGAAACTGCGTTTCACAGGCCTTGGTAAGAGATGTTCCCGGTAGGCTGTAAGAGCACTGGGCACAGCCAGTTGTTTCTTACCTTCCTGAAAAGCTGGAAGCAAGATGCTTGGGACCCCTCTGCCCGTTTGGGAACAAGGCAGCCTTTTGGGTCGGGAAGCTCTAGGCCAATGGAGCACACGCAGAGCAGGAGTTCTACTTCAGCCTGATCAGGCCTGCAAAGAAACAGCGTTTGACAGGCCATGGTAAGAGATGTTCCCGGTAGGTGTAAGAGCACTGGGCAGAGCCAGTTGTTTCTTAGCTTCGCAAAGACCGGGAAGCAAGATGCTTTGGGCCTCTCTGCCCCTTGGAAACAGGGCAGCACTTTGGGCCTGGCAGCGCTAGGGCAATGGAGCACACCCAGAGCCGGAGTTCTACTTCAGCCAGATGAGGCCTGCCAAGAAACTGCGTTTCACAGGCCTTTCAAAGACATGTTCCCGGTAGGCTGTAAGAGCACGGGGCAGAGCGAGTTGGTTCTTAGCTTCCCAGAGAGCTGGAAGCAAGATGCTTTGGGGCCTCTCATCCCCTTTGCAAACAAGGCCGACCTTTGGGCCAGGCAGCTCTAGGCCAATGGAGCACACCCAGAGCAGAAGTTCTACCTCAGCCAGATAAGGCCTGCCAAGAAACTGCGTTTCAAAGGCTTTGGTAAGAGATGTTCCCGGTACTCTGTTAGAGCACTGGGCAGAGCCAGTTGTTTCTTAGCTTCCCAAAGAGCTGGAAGCAAGATGCTTTGGGGGCTCCCTGCCCCTTTGCCAACAAGGGCGACCTTTGGGCCTTTCAGCTCTAGGCCAATGGAGCACACCCAGAGCAGAAGTCCTACTTCAGCCAGATCAGGCCTGCCAAGGAACTGCGTTTCAGATGCCTTTGTATGTGACGTTCCCGGTAGGCTGTGAGAGCACGGTGCAGAGCCAGTTGTTTCCTTGTTTCCCAAACAGCTGGAAGCAAGACGCTTTGGGGCCTCTCTGCCCCTTTGGAAACAAGGCAGCACGTTGGGTCTGGCAGCTCTAGGGCAATGGAGCACAACCAGAGCCGAAGTTCTACTTCTTCCAGATCAGGCCTGCCTAGACAGTGCGTTTCACAGGCCTTGATAAGAGATGTTCTCTTAGGCTATAAGAGCACTGGGCACAGCCAGTTGTTTCTTAGCTTCCCAAGAGGTGGAAGCAAGATGCTTTGGGGCCTCTCTCCCCCTTTGGAAACAAGGCAGCCCTTTGGGCCTTTCAGCTCTAGGGCAATGGAGCACACCCAGAGCAGAAGTTCTACCTCAGCCAGATCAGGCCTGCCAAGAAACTGCTTTTCACAGGCCTTCGTAAGAGGTGTTCCCGGAAGGCTGTAAGAGTACCTGGCAGAGCGAGTTGTTTCTTAGCTTCAAAAACAGCTGGAAGCAACATGATTTGGGGCCTCTCTCCCCCTTTGGAAACAAAGCAGCCTTTGTGCCTGGCAGCTCTAGGCCAAAGTAGCACACCCAGAGCACAAGTTCTACCTCAGCCAGGTCAGGCCTTCCAAGAAACTGCGTCTCACAGGCCTTTCTCTGTCACGTTGCCGGTAGGCTGTGAGAGCACTGTGCAGAGCCAGTTGTTTCTTAGCTTCCCAAAGATTTGGAAGCAAGATGCTTTGGGGACTCTCAGCCCCTTTGGAAACAAGGCGGCCCTTTGGGCCTGGCAGCTCTAGGCCAAAGTAGCACGCCCAGAGCAGGAGTTCTACTTCAGCCAGATCAGGCCTGCCAAGAAACTGCGTTTCACAGGCCTTGGTAAGAGATGTTCCCGGTAGGCTGTGAGAGCACTGTGGAGAGCCAGTTGCTTTAGCTTCCCACAGAGCTGGAAGCAAGATGCCTTGGGGCCTCTCTCTCCCTTTGGACACAAGGCAGCCTTTTGGGCCTGGCAGCTCTAGGCCAATGGAGCACACCCACAGCAGAAGTTCTACTTCAGGCAGATCAGTCCTGCCCAGAAACTGCGTTTCACAGCCCTTGGTAAGAGATGTTCACGGTAGGCTGTGAGAGCACTGGGCAGAACCAGTTGTTTTTTAGCTTCCCAAAGTGCTGGAGGCAAGATGCTTTGGGGCCTCTCTCACCCTTTGGAAACAAGGCAGCCCTTAGGTCCTGGTAGCTCTAGGCCTATGTAGCACAACCAGAACAGAAGTTCTACTTCAGCCAGGTCAGGCCTGCCAAGAAACTGCGTTTCACAGGCCTTTCAAAGAGATGTTCTCTTAGGCTGTAAGAGCACTGGGCAGAGCCAGCTGTTTCTTAGCTTCCCGAAGAGCTGGGAGCAAGATGCTTTGGGTCCACTCTCCGTCTTTGGAAACAAGGCAGCCCTTTGGGCCTGGCAGCTCTAGGGCAATGGAGCACACCCAGAGCAGAAGTTCTACTTCAGCCAGATCAGGCCTGCCAGGAAACTGCGTTTCACAGGCCTTGGTAAGAGATGTTCCCGGTAGGCTGTAAGAGCACTGGGCACAGCCAGTTGTTTCTTACCTTCCTGAAAAGCTGGAAGCAAGATGCTTGGGACCCCTCTGCCCGTTTGGGAACAAGGCAGCCTTTTGGGTCGGGAAGCTCTAGGCCAATGGAGCACACGCAGAGCAGGAGTTCTACTTCAGCCTGATCAGGCCTGCAAAGAAACAGCGTTTGACAGGCCATGGTAAGAGATGTTCCCGGTAGGTGTAAGAGCACTGGGCAGAGCCAGTTGTTTCTTAGCTTCGCAAAGACCGGGAAGCAAGATGCTTTGGGCCTCTCTGCCCCTTGGAAACAGGGCAGCACTTTGGGCCTGGCAGCGCTAGGGCAATGGAGCACACCCAGAGCCGGAGTTCTACTTCAGCCAGATGAGGCCTGCCAAGAAACTGCGTTTCACAGGCCTTTCAAAGACATGTTCCCGGTAGGCTGTAAGAGCACGGGGCAGAGCGAGTTGGTTCTTAGCTTCCCAGAGAGCTGGAAGCAAGATGCTTTGGGGCCTCTCTGCCCCTTTGGAAACAAGGCAGCACCTTGGGCCTGGCAGCTCTAGGGCAATGGAGCACACCCAGAGCAGAAGTTCTACTTCAGCCAAATCAGGCCTGCCAGGAAACGGCGTTTCACAGGCCTTGGTAACAGATGTTCCCGGTAGGCTGTAAGAGCACTGGGCAACGCCAGATGTTTCTTAGCTTCCCGAAGAGCTGGAAGCAAGAAGCTTTGGTGCCACTCTCTCACTTTGGACTCTAGGCAGCCCTTTGGGGCAGGTAGCTCTAGCCCAGTGGAGCACACCCAGAGCAGAAGTTCTACTTGGGCCAGTTCAGGCCACCAACAAACTGCGTTTCACAGGCCTTGGTAAGAGATGTTCCCGGAAGGCTGTAAGAGCACTGGGCAACGCCAGATGTTTCTTAGCTTCCCGAAGAGCTGGAAGCAAGATGCTTTGGGGCCTCTCATCCCCTTTGCAAACAAGGCCGACCTTTGGGCCAGGCAGCTCTAGGCCAATGGAGCACACCCAGAGCAGAAGTTCTACCTCAGCCAGATCAGGCCTGCCAAGAAACTGCGTTTCAAAGGCTTTGGTAAGAGATGTTCCCGGTACTCTGTTAGAGCACTGGGCAGAGCCATTTGTTTCTTAGCTTCCCAAAGAGCTGGAAGCAAGATGCTTTGGGGGCTCCCTGCCCCTTTGCCAACAAGGGCGACCTTTGGGCCTTTCAGCTCTAGGCCAATGGAGCACACCCAGAGCAGAAGTCCTACTTCAGCCAGATCAGGCCTGCCAAGGAACTGCGTTTCAGAGGCCTTTGTATGTGACGTTCCCGGTAGGCTGTGAGAGCACGGTGCAGAGCCAGTTGTTTCCTTGTTTCCCAAACAGCTGGAAGCAAGACGCTTTGGGGCCTCTCTGCCCCTTTGGAAACAAGGCAGCACCTTGGGCCTGGCAGCTCTAGGGCAATGGAGCACACCCAGAGCAGAAGTTCTACTTCAGCTAAATCAGGCCTGCCAGGAAACGGCGTTTCACAGGCCTTGGTAAGAGATGTTCCCGGTAGGCTGTAAGAGCACTGGGCAACGCCAGATGTTTCTTAGCTTCCCGAAGAGCTGGAAGCAAGAAGCTTTGGTGCCACTCTCTCACTTTGGACTCAAGGCAGCCCTTTGGGGCAGGTAGCTCTAGGCCAGTGGAGCACACCCAGAGCAGAAGTTCTACTTGGGCCAGTTCAGGCCACCAACAAACTGCGTTTCACAGGCCTTGGTAAGAGATGTTCCCGGTAGGCTGTAAGAGCACTGGGCAACGCCAGATGTTTCTTAGCTTCCCGAAGAGCTGGAAGCAAGATGCTTTGGGGCCTCTCATCCCCTTTGCAAACAAGGCCGACCTTTGGGCCAGGCAGCTCTAGGCCAATGGAGCACACCCAGAGCAGAAGTTCTACCTCAGCCAGATAAGGCCTGCCAAGAAACTGCGTTTCAAAGGCTTTGGTAAGAGATGTTCCCGGTACTCTGTTAGAGCACTGGGCAGAGCCATTTGTTTCTTAGCTTCCCAAAGAGCTGGAAGCAAGATGCTTTGGGGGCTCCCTGCCCCTTTGCCAACAAGGGCGACCTTTGGGCCTTTCAGCTCTAGGCCAATGGAGCACACCCAGAGCAGAAGTCCTACTTCAGCCAGATCAGGCCTGCCAAGGAACTGCGTTTCAGAGGCCTTTGTATGTGACGTTCCCGGTAGGCTGTGAGAGCACGGTGCAGAGCCAGTTGTTTCCTTGTTTCCCAAACAGCTGGAAGCAAGACGCTTTGGGGCCTCTCTGCCCCTTTGGAAACAAGGCAGCACGTTGGGTCTGGCAGCTCTAGGGCAATGGAGCACAACCAGAGCCGAAGTTCTACTTCTTCCAGATCAGGCCTGCCTAGACAGTGCGTTTCCCAGGCCTTGATAAGAGATGTTCTCTTAGGCTATAAGAGCACTGGGCACAGCCAGTTGTTTCTTAGCTTCCCAAGAGGTGGAAGCAAGATGCTTTGGGGCCTCTCTCCCCCTTTGGAAACAAGGCAGCCCTTTGGGCCTTTCAGCTCTAGGGCAATGGAGCACACCCAGAGCAGAAGTTCTACCTCAGCCAGATCAGGCCTGCCAAGAAACTGCTTTTCACAGGCCTTCGTAAGAGGTGTTCCCGGAAGGCTGTAAGAGTACCTGGCAGAGCGAGTTGTTTCTTAGCTTCAAAAACAGCTGGAAGCAACATGATTTGGGGCCTCTCTCCCCCTTTGGAAACAAAGCAGCCTTTGTGCCTGGCAGCTCTAGGCCAAAGTAGCACACCCAGAGCACAAGTTCTACCTCAGCCAGGTCAGGCCTTCCAAGAAACTGCGTCTCACAGGCCTTTCTCTGTCACGTTGCCGGTAGGCTGTGAGAGCACTGTGCAGAGCCAGTTGTTTCTTAGCTTCCCAAAGATTTGGAAGCAAGATGCTTTGGGGACTCTCAGCCCCTTTGGAAACAAGGCGGCCCTTTGGGCCTGGCAGCTCTAGGCCAAAGTAGCACGCCCAGAGCAGGAGTTCTACTTCAGCCAGATCAGGCCTGCCAAGAAACTGCGTTTCACAGGCCTTGGTAAGAGATGTTCCCGGTAGGCTGTGAGAGCACTGTGGAGAGCCAGTTGCTTTAGCTTCCCACAGAGCTGGAAGCAAGATGCCTTGGGGCCTCTCTCTCCCTTTGGACACAAGGCAGCCTTTTGGGCCTGGCAGCTCTAGGCCAATGGAGCACACCCACAGCAGAAGTTCTACTTCAGGCAGATCAGTCCTGCCCAGAAACTGCGTTTCACAGCCCTTGGTAAGAGATGTTCACGGTAGGCTGTGAGAGCACTGGGCAGAACCAGTTGTTTTTTAGCTTCCCAAAGTGCTGGAGGCAAGATGCTTTGGGGCCTCTCTCACCCTTTGGAAACAAGGCAGCCCTTAGGTCCTGGTAGCTCTAGGCCTATGTAGCACAACCAGAACAGAAGTTCTACTTCAGCCAGGTCAGGCCTGCCAAGAAACTGCGTTTCACAGGCCTTTCAAAGAGATGTTCTCTTAGGCTGTAAGAGCACTGGGCAGAGCCAGCTGTTTCTTAGCTTCCCGAAGAGCTGGGAGCAAGATGCTTTGGGTCCACTCTCCGTCTTTGGAAACAAGGCAGCCCTTTGGGCCTGGCAGCTCTAGGGCAATGGAGCACACCCAGAGCAGAAGTTCTACTTCAGCCAGATCAGGCCTGCCAGGAAACTGCGTTTCACAGGCCTTGGTAAGAGATGTTCCCGGTAGGCTGTAAGAGCACTGGGCACAGCCAGTTGTTTCTTACCTTCCTGAAAAGCTGGAAGCAAGATGCTTGGGACCCCTCTGCCCGTTTGGGAACAAGGCAGCCTTTTGGGTCGGGAAGCTCTAGGCCAATGGAGCACACGCAGAGCAGGAGTTCTACTTCAGCCTGATCAGGCCTGCAAAGAAACAGCGTTTGACAGGCCATGGTAAGAGATGTTCCCGGTAGGTGTAAGAGCACTGGGCAGAGCCAGTTGTTTCTTAGCTTCGCAAAGACCGGGAAGCAAGATGCTTTGGGCCTCTCTGCCCCTTGGAAACAGGGCAGCACTTTGGGCCTGGCAGCGCTAGGGCAATGGAGCACACCCAGAGCCGGAGTTCTACTTCAGCCAGATGAGGCCTGCCAAGAAACTGCGTTTCACAGGCCTTTCAAAGACATGTTCCCGGTAGGCTGTAAGAGCACGGGGCAGAGCGAGTTGGTTCTTAGCTTCCCAGAGAGCTGGAAGCAAGATGCTTTGGGGCCTCTCTGCCCCTTTGGAAACAAGGCAGCACCTTGGGCCTGGCAGCTCTAGGGCAATGGAGCACACCCAGAGCAGAAGTTCTACTTCAGCCAAATCAGGCCTGCCAGGAAACGGCGTTTCACAGGCCTTGGTAACAGATGTTCCCGGTAGGCTGTAAGAGCACTGGGCAACGCCAGATGTTTCTTAGCTTCCCGAAGAGCTGGAAGCAAGAAGCTTTGGTGCCACTCTCTCACTTTGGACTCTAGGCAGCCCTTTGGGGCAGGTAGCTCTAGCCCAGTGGAGCACACCCAGAGCAGAAGTTCTACTTGGGCCAGTTCAGGCCACCAACAAACTGCGTTTCACAGGCCTTGGTAAGAGATGTTCCCGGTAGGCTGTAAGAGCACTGGGCAACGCCAGATGTTTCTTAGCTTCCCGAAGAGCTGGAAGCAAGATGCTTTGGGGCCTCTCATCCCCTTTGCAAACAAGGCCGACCTTTGGGCCAGGCAGCTCTAGTCCAATGGAGCACACCCAGAGCAGAAGTTCTACCTCAGCCAGATCAGGCCTGCCAAGAAACTGCGCTTCAAAGGCTTTGGTAAGAGATGTTCCCGGTACTCTGTTAGAGCACTGGGCAGAGCCATTTGTTTCTTAGCTTCCCAAAGAGCTGGAAGCAAGATGCTTTGGGGGCTCCCTGCCCCTTTGCCAACAAGGGCGACCTTTGGGCCTTTCAGCTCTAGGCCAATGGAGCACACCCAGAGCAGAAGTCCTACTTCAGCCAGATCAGGCCTGCCAAGGAACTGCGTTTCAGAGGCCTTTGTATGTGACGTTCCCGGTAGGCTGTGAGAGCACGGTGCAGAGCCAGTTGTTTCCTTGTTTCCCAAACAGCTGGAAGCAAGACGCTTTGGGGCCTCTCTGCCCCTTTGGAAACAAGGCAGCACCTTGGGCCTGGCAGCTCTAGGGCAATGGAGCACACCCAGAGCAGAAGTTCTACTTCAGCCAAATCAGGCCTGCCAGGAAACGGCGTTTCACAGGCCTTGGTAAGAGATGTTCCCGGTAGGCTGTAAGAGCACTGGGCAACGCCAGATGTTTCTTAGCTTCCCGAAGAGCTGGAAGCAAGAAGCTTTGGTGCCACTCTCTCACTTTGGACTCAAGGCAGCCCTTTGGGGCAGGTAGCTCTAGCCCAGTGGAGCACACCCAGAGCAGAAGTTCTACTTGGGCCAGTTCAGGCCACCAACAAACTGCGTTTCACAGGCCTTGGTAAGAGATGTTCCCGGTAGGCTGTAAGAGCACTGGGCAACGCCAGATGTTTCTTAGCTTCCCGAAGAGCTGGAAGCAAGATGCTTTGGGGCCTCTCATCCCCTTTGCAAACAAGGCCGACCTTTGGGCCAGGCAGCTCTAGGCCAATGGAGCACACCCAGAGCAGAAGTTCTACCTCAGCCAGATAAGGCCTGCCAAGAAACTGCGTTTCAAAGGCTTTGGTAAGAGATGTTCCCGGTACTCTGTTAGAGCACTGGGCAGAGCCATTTGTTTCTTAGCTTCCCAAAGAGCTGGAAGCAAGATGCTTTGGGGGCTCCCTGCCCCTTTGCCAACAAGGGCGACCTTTGGGCCTTTCAGCTCTAGGCCAATGGAGCACACCCAGAGCAGAAGTCCTACTTCAGCCAGATCAGGCCTGCCAAGGAACTGCGTTTCAGAGGCCTTTGTATGTGACGTTCCCGGTAGGCTGTGAGAGCACGGTGCAGAGCCAGTTGTTTCCTTGTTTCCCAAACAGCTGGAAGCAAGACGCTTTGGGGCCTCTCTGCCCCTTTGGAAACAAGGCAGCACGTTGGGTCTGGCAGCTCTAGGGCAATGGAGCACAACCAGAGCCGAAGTTCTACTTCTTCCAGATCAGGCCTGCCTAGACAGTGCGTTTCCCAGGCCTTGATAAGAGATGTTCTCTTAGGCTATAAGAGCACTGGGCACAGCCAGTTGTTTCTTAGCTTCCCAAGAGGTGGAAGCAAGATGCTTTGGGGCCTCTCTCCCCCTTTGGAAACAAGGCAGCCCTTTGGGCCTTTCAGCTCTAGGGCAATGGAGCACACCCAGAGCAGAAGTTCTACCTCAGCCAGATCAGGCCTGCCAAGAAACTGCTTTTCACAGGCCTTCGTAAGAGGTGTTCCCGGAGGGCTGTAAGAGTACCTGGCAGAGCGAGTTGTTTCTTAGCTTCAAAAACAGCTGGAAGCAACATGATTTGGGGCCTCTCTCCCCCTTTGGAAACAAAGCAGCCTTTGTGCCTGGCAGCTCTAGGCCAAAGTAGCACACCCAGAGCACAAGTTCTACCTCAGCCAGATAAGGCCTGTCAAGAAGCTGCGTTTCACAGGCCTTTGTATGTGACGTTCCTGGTTGGCTTTGAGAGCACTGTGCAGAGCCAGTTGTTTTAGCTTCCCAGAGAACAGGAAGCAAGATGCTTTGGGGCCTCTCTCACACTTTGGAAATAAAGGCAGCCCTTTGGGCCTGGCAGCCCTAGGCCAATGGAGTACACCCAGAGCAGAAGTTCTACCTCAGCCAGATCAGGCCTTCCAAGAAACTGCGTCTCACAGGCCTTTCTCTGTCACGTTGCCGGTAGGCTGTGAGAGCACTGTGCAGAGCCAGTTGTTTCTTAGCTTCCCAAAGATTTGGAAGCAAGATGCTTTGGGGACTCTCAGCCCCTTTGGAAACAAGGCGGCCCTTTGGGCCTGGCAGCTCTAGGCCAAAGTAGCACGCCCAGAGCAGGAGTTCTACTTCAGCCAGATCAGGCCTGCCAAGAAACTGCGTTTCACAGGCCTTGGTAAGAGATGTTCCCGGTAGGCTGTGAGAGCACTGTGGAGAGCCAGTTGCTTTAGCTTCCCACAGAGCTGGAAGCAAGATGCCTTGGGGCCTCTCTCTCCCTTTGGACACAAGGCAGCCTTTTGGGCCTGGCAGCTCTAGGCCAATGGAGCACACCCACAGCAGAAGTTCTACTTCAGGCAGATCAGTCCTGCCCAGAAACTGCGTTTCACAGCCCTTGGTAAGAGATGTTCCCGGTAGGCTGTAAGAGCACTGGGCACAGCCAGTTGTTTCTTACCTTCCTGAAAAGCTGGAAGCAAGATGCTTGGGACCCCTCTGCCCGTTTGGGAACAAGGCAGCCTTTTGGGTCGGGAAGCTCTAGGCCAATGGAGCACACGCAGAGCAGGAGTTCTACTTCAGCCTGATCAGGCCTGCAAAGAAACAGCGTTTGACAGGCCATGGTAAGAGATGTTCCCGGTAGGTGTAAGAGCACTGGGCAGAGCCAGTTGTTTCTTAGCTTCGCAAAGACCGGGAAGCAAGATGCTTTGGGCCTCTCTGCCCCTTGGAAACAGGGCAGCACTTTGGGCCTGGCAGCGCTAGGGCAATGGAGCACACCCAGAGCCGGAGTTCTACTTCAGCCAGATGAGGCCTGCCAAGAAACTGCGTTTCACAGGCCTTTCAAAGACATGTTCCCGGTAGGCTGTAAGAGCACGGGGCAGAGCGAGTTGGTTCTTAGCTTCCCAGAGAGCTGGAAGCAAGATGCTTTGGGGCCTCTCTGCCCCTTTGGAAACAAGGCAGCACCTTGGGCCTGGCAGCTCTAGGGCAATGGAGCACACCCAGAGCAGAAGTTCTACTTCAGCCAAATCAGGCCTGCCAGGAAACGGCGTTTCACAGGCCTTGGTAAGAGATGTTCCCGGTAGGCTGTAAGAGCACTGGGCAACGCCAGATGTTTCTTAGATTCCCGAAGAGCTGGAAGCAAGAAGCTTTGGTGCCACTCTCTCACTTTGGACTCTAGGCAGCCCTTTGGGGCAGGTAGCTCTAGCCCAGTGGAGCACACCCAGAGCAGAAGTTCTACTTGGGCCAGTTCAGGCCACCAACAAACTGCGTTTCACAGGCCTTGGTAAGAGATGTTCCCGGAAGGCTGTAAGAGCACTGGGCAACGCCAGATGTTTCTTAGCTTCCCGAAGAGCTGGAAGCAAGATGCTTTGGGGCCTCTCATCCCCTTTGCAAACAAGGCCGACCTTTGGGCCAGGCAGCTCTAGGCCAATGGAGCACACCCAGAGCAGAAGTTCTACCTCAGCCAGATCAGGCCTGCCAAGAAACTGCGTTTCAAAGGCTTTGGTAAGAGATGTTCCCGGTACTCTGTTAGAGCACTGGGCAGAGCCATTTGTTTCTTAGCTTCCCAAAGAGCTGGAAGCAAGATGCTTTGGGGGCTCCCTGCCCCTTTGCCAACAAGGGCGACCTTTGGGCCTTTCAGCTCTAGGCCAATGGAGCACACCCAGAGCAGAAGTCCTACTTCAGCCAGATCAGGCCTGCCAAGGAACTGCGTTTCAGAGGCCTTTGTATGTGACGTTCCCGGTAGGCTGTGAGAGCACGGTGCAGAGCCAGTTGTTTCCTTGTTTCCCAAACAGCTGGAAGCAAGACGCTTTGGGGCCTCTCTGCCCCTTTGGAAACAAGGCAGCACCTTGGGCCTGGCAGCTCTAGGGCAATGGAGCACACCCAGAGCAGAAGTTCTACTTCAGCTAAATCAGGCCTGCCAGGAAACGGCGTTTCACAGGCCTTGGTAAGAGATGTTCCCGGTAGGCTGTAAGAGCACTGGGCAACGCCAGATGTTTCTTAGCTTCCCGAAGAGCTGGAAGCAAGAAGCTTTGGTGCCACTCTCTCACTTTGGACTCAAGGCAGCCCTTTGGGGCAGGTAGCTCTAGGCCAGTGGAGCACACCCAGAGCAGAAGTTCTACTTGGGCCAGTTCAGGCCACCAACAAACTGCGTTTCACAGGCCTTGGTAAGAGATGTTCCCGGTAGGCTGTAAGAGCACTGGGCAACGCCAGATGTTTCTTAGCTTCCCGAAGAGCTGGAAGCAAGATGCTTTGGGGCCTCTCATCCCCTTTGCAAACAAGGCCGACCTTTGGGCCAGGCAGCTCTAGGCCAATGGAGCACACCCAGAGCAGAAGTTCTACCTCAGCCAGATAAGGCCTGCCAAGAAACTGCGTTTCAAAGGCTTTGGTAAGAGATGTTCCCGGTACTCTGTTAGAGCACTGGGCAGAGCCATTTGTTTCTTAGCTTCCCAAAGAGCTGGAAGCAAGATGCTTTGGGGGCTCCCTGCCCCTTTGCCAACAAGGGCGACCTTTGGGCCTTTCAGCTCTAGGCCAATGGAGCACACCCAGAGCAGAAGTCCTACTTCAGCCAGATCAGGCCTGCCAAGGAACTGCGTTTCAGAGGCCTTTGTATGTGACGTTCCCGGTAGGCTGTGAGAGCACGGTGCAGAGCCAGTTGTTTCCTTGTTTCCCAAACAGCTGGAAGCAAGACGCTTTGGGGCCTCTCTGCCCCTTTGGAAACAAGGCAGCACGTTGGGTCTGGCAGCTCTAGGGCAATGGAGCACAACCAGAGCCGAAGTTCTACTTCTTCCAGATCAGGCCTGCCTAGACAGTGCGTTTCCCAGGCCTTGATAAGAGATGTTCTCTTAGGCTATAAGAGCACTGGGCACAGCCAGTTGTTTCTTAGCTTCCCAAGAGGTGGAAGCAAGATGCTTTGGGGCCTCTCTCCCCCTTTGGAAACAAGGCAGCCCTTTGGGCCTTTCAGCTCTAGGGCAATGGAGCACACCCAGAGCAGAAGTTCTACCTCAGCCAGATCAGGCCTGCCAAGAAACTGCTTTTCACAGGCCTTCGTAAGAGGTGTTCCCGGAAGGCTGTAAGAGTACCTGGCAGAGCGAGTTGTTTCTTAGCTTCAAAAACAGCTGGAAGCAACATGATTTGGGGCCTCTCTCCCCCTTTGGAAACAAAGCAGCCTTTGTGCCTGGCAGCTCTAGGCCAAAGTAGCACACCCAGAGCACAAGTTCTACCTCAGCCAGATAAGGCCTGTCAAGAAGCTGCGTTTCACAGGCCTTTGTATGTGACGTTCCTGGTTGGCTTTGAGAGCACTGTGCAGAGCCAGTTGTTTTAGCTTCCCAGAGAACAGGAAGCAAGATGCTTTGGGGCCTCTCTCACACTTTGGAAATAAAGGCAGCCCTTTGGGCCTGGCAGCCCTAGGCCAATGGAGTACACCCAGAGCAGAAGTTCTACCTCAGCCAGATCAGGCCTTCCAAGAAACTGCGTCTCACAGGCCTTTCTCTGTCACGTTGCCGGTAGGCTGTGAGAGCACTGTGCAGAGCCAGTTGTTTCTTAGCTTCCCAAAGATTTGGAAGCAAGATGCTTTGGGGACTCTCAGCCCCTTTGGAAACAAGGCGGCCCTTTGGGCCTGGCAGCTCTAGGCCAAAGTAGCACGCCCAGAGCAGGAGTTCTACTTCAGCCAGATCAGGCCTGCCAAGAAACTGCGTTTCACAGGCCTTGGTAAGAGATGTTCCCGGTAGGCTGTGAGAGCACTGTGGAGAGCCAGTTGCTTTAGCTTCCCACAGAGCTGGAAGCAAGATGCCTTGGGGCCTCTCTCTCCCTTTGGACACAAGGCAGCCTTTTGGGCCTGGCAGCTCTAGGCCAATGGAGCACACCCACAGCAGAAGTTCTACTTCAGGCAGATCAGTCCTGCCCAGAAACTGCGTTTCACAGCCCTTGGTAAGAGATGTTCCCGGTAGGCTGTAAGAGCACTGGGCACAGCCAGTTGTTTCTTACCTTCCTGAAAAGCTGGAAGCAAGATGCTTGGGACCCCTCTGCCCGTTTGGGAACAAGGCAGCCTTTTGGGTCGGGAAGCTCTAGGCCAATGGAGCACACGCAGAGCAGGAGTTCTACTTCAGCCTGATCAGGCCTGCAAAGAAACAGCGTTTGACAGGCCATGGTAAGAGATGTTCCCGGTAGGTGTAAGAGCACTGGGCAGAGCCAGTTGTTTCTTAGCTTCGCAAAGACCGGGAAGCAAGATGCTTTGGGCCTCTCTGCCCCTTGGAAACAGGGCAGCACTTTGGGCCTGGCAGCGCTAGGGCAATGGAGCACACCCAGAGCCGGAGTTCTACTTCAGCCAGATGAGGCCTGCCAAGAAACTGCGTTTCACAGGCCTTTCAAAGACATGTTCCCGGTAGGCTGTAAGAGCACGGGGCAGAGCGAGTTGGTTCTTAGCTTCCCAGAGAGCTGGAAGCAAGATGCTTTGGGGCCTCTCTGCCCCTTTGGAAACAAGGCAGCACCTTGGGCCTGGCAGCTCTAGGGCAATGGAGCACACCCAGAGCAGAAGTTCTACTTCAGCCAAATCAGGCCTGCCAGGAAACGGCGTTTCACAGGCCTTGGTAAGAGATGTTCCCGGTAGGCTGTAAGAGCACTGGGCAACGCCAGATGTTTCTTAGATTCCCGAAGAGCTGGAAGCAAGAAGCTTTGGTGCCACTCTCTCACTTTGGACTCTAGGCAGCCCTTTGGGGCAGGTAGCTCTAGCCCAGTGGAGCACACCCAGAGCAGAAGTTCTACTTGGGCCAGTTCAGGCCACCAACAAACTGCGTTTCACAGGCCTTGGTAAGAGATGTTCCCGGAAGGCTGTAAGAGCACTGGGCAACGCCAGATGTTTCTTAGCTTCCCGAAGAGCTGGAAGCAAGATGCTTTGGGGCCTCTCATCCCCTTTGCAAACAAGGCCGACCTTTGGGCCAGGCAGCTCTAGGCCAATGGAGCACACCCAGAGCAGAAGTTCTACCTCAGCCAGATCAGGCCTGCCAAGAAACTGCGTTTCAAAGGCTTTGGTAAGAGATGTTCCCGGTACTCTGTTAGAGCACTGGGCAGAGCCATTTGTTTCTTAGCTTCCCAAAGAGCTGGAAGCAAGATGCTTTGGGGGCTCCCTGCCCCTTTGCCAACAAGGGCGACCTTTGGGCCTTTCAGCTCTAGGCCAATGGAGCACACCCAGAGCAGAAGTCCTACTTCAGCCAGATCAGGCCTGCCAAGGAACTGCGTTTCAGAGGCCTTTGTATGTGACGTTCCCGGTAGGCTGTGAGAGCACGGTGCAGAGCCAGTTGTTTCCTTGTTTCCCAAACAGCTGGAAGCAAGACGCTTTGGGGCCTCTCTGCCCCTTTGGAAACAAGGCAGCACCTTGGGCCTGGCAGCTCTAGGGCAATGGAGCACACCCAGAGCAGAAGTTCTACTTCAGCTAAATCAGGCCTGCCAGGAAACGGCGTTTCACAGGCCTTGGTAAGAGATGTTCCCGGTAGGCTGTAAGAGCACTGGGCAACGCCAGATGTTTCTTAGCTTCCCGAAGAGCTGGAAGCAAGAAGCTTTGGTGCCACTCTCTCACTTTGGACTCAAGGCAGCCCTTTGGGGCAGGTAGCTCTAGGCCAGTGGAGCACACCCAGAGCAGAAGTTCTACTTGGGCCAGTTCAGGCCACCAACAAACTGCGTTTCACAGGCCTTGGTAAGAGATGTTCCCGGTAGGCTGTAAGAGCACTGGGCAACGCCAGATGTTTCTTAGCTTCCCGAAGAGCTGGAAGCAAGATGCTTTGGGGCCTCTCATCCCCTTTGCAAACAAGGCCGACCTTTGGGCCAGGCAGCTCTAGGCCAATGGAGCACACCCAGAGCAGAAGTTCTACCTCAGCCAGATAAGGCCTGCCAAGAAACTGCGTTTCAAAGGCTTTGGTAAGAGATGTTCCCGGTACTCTGTTAGAGCACTGGGCAGAGCCATTTGTTTCTTAGCTTCCCAAAGAGCTGGAAGCAAGATGCTTTGGGGGCTCCCTGCCCCTTTGCCAACAAGGGCGACCTTTGGGCCTTTCAGCTCTAGGCCAATGGAGCACACCCAGAGCAGAAGTCCTACTTCAGCCAGATCAGGCCTGCCAAGGAACTGCGTTTCAGAGGCCTTTGTATGTGACGTTCCCGGTAGGCTGTGAGAGCACGGTGCAGAGCCAGTTGTTTCCTTGTTTCCCAAACAGCTGGAAGCAAGACGCTTTGGGGCCTCTCTGCCCCTTTGGAAACAAGGCAGCACGTTGGGTCTGGCAGCTCTAGGGCAATGGAGCACAACCAGAGCCGAAGTTCTACTTCTTCCAGATCAGGCCTGCCTAGACAGTGCGTTTCCCAGGCCTTGATAAGAGATGTTCTCTTAGGCTATAAGAGCACTGGGCACAGCCAGTTGTTTCTTAGCTTCCCAAGAGGTGGAAGCAAGATGCTTTGGGGCCTCTCTCCCCCTTTGGAAACAAGGCAGCCCTTTGGGCCTTTCAGCTCTAGGGCAATGGAGCACACCCAGAGCAGAAGTTCTACCTCAGCCAGATCAGGCCTGCCAAGAAACTGCTTTTCACAGGCCTTCGTAAGAGGTGTTCCCGGAAGGCTGTAAGAGTACCTGGCAGAGCGAGTTGTTTCTTAGCTTCAAAAACAGCTGGAAGCAACATGATTTGGGGCCTCTCTCCCCCTTTGGAAACAAAGCAGCCTTTGTGCCTGGCAGCTCTAGGCCAAAGTAGCACACCCAGAGCACAAGTTCTACCTCAGCCAGATAAGGCCTGTCAAGAAGCTGCGTTTCACAGGCCTTTGTATGTGACGTTCCTGGTTGGCTTTGAGAGCACTGTGCAGAGCCAGTTGTTTTAGCTTCCCAGAGAACAGGAAGCAAGATGCTTTGGGGCCTCTCTCACACTTTGGAAATAAAGGCAGCCCTTTGGGCCTGGCAGCCCTAGGCCAATGGAGTACACCCAGAGCAGAAGTTCTACCTCAGCCAGATCAGGCCTTCCAAGAAACTGCGTCTCACAGGCCTTTCTCTGTCACGTTGCCGGTAGGCTGTGAGAGCACTGTGCAGAGCCAGTTGTTTCTTAGCTTCCCAAAGATTTGGAAGCAAGATGCTTTGGGGACTCTCAGCCCCTTTGGAAACAAGGCGGCCCTTTGGGCCTGGCAGCTCTAGGCCAAAGTAGCACGCCCAGAGCAGGAGTTCTACTTCAGCCAGATCAGGCCTGCCAAGAAACTGCGTTTCACAGGCCTTGGTAAGAGATGTTCCCGGTAGGCTGTGAGAGCACTGTGGAGAGCCAGTTGCTTTAGCTTCCCACAGAGCTGGAAGCAAGATGCCTTGGGGCCTCTCTCTCCCTTTGGACACAAGGCAGCCTTTTGGGCCTGGCAGCTCTAGGCCAATGGAGCACACCCACAGCAGAAGTTCTACTTCAGGCAGATCAGTCCTGCCCAGAAACTGCGTTTCACAGCCCTTGGTAAGAGATGTTCCCGGTAGGCTGTAAGAGCACTGGGCACAGCCAGTTGTTTCTTACCTTCCTGAAAAGCTGGAAGCAAGATGCTTGGGACCCCTCTGCCCGTTTGGGAACAAGGCAGCCTTTTGGGTCGGGAAGCTCTAGGCCAATGGAGCACACGCAGAGCAGGAGTTCTACTTCAGCCTGATCAGGCCTGCAAAGAAACAGCGTTTGACAGGCCATGGTAAGAGATGTTCCCGGTAGGTGTAAGAGCACTGGGCAGAGCCAGTTGTTTCTTAGCTTCGCAAAGACCGGGAAGCAAGATGCTTTGGGCCTCTCTGCCCCTTGGAAACAGGGCAGCACTTTGGGCCTGGCAGCGCTAGGGCAATGGAGCACACCCAGAGCCGGAGTTCTACTTCAGCCAGATGAGGCCTGCCAAGAAACTGCGTTTCACAGGCCTTTCAAAGACATGTTCCCGGTAGGCTGTAAGAGCACGGGGCAGAGCGAGTTGGTTCTTAGCTTCCCAGAGAGCTGGAAGCAAGATGCTTTGGGGCCTCTCTGCCCCTTTGGAAACAAGGCAGCACCTTGGGCCTGGCAGCTCTAGGGCAATGGAGCACACCCAGAGCAGAAGTTCTACTTCAGCCAAATCAGGCCTGCCAGGAAACGGCGTTTCACAGGCCTTGGTAAGAGATGTTCCCGGTAGGCTGTAAGAGCACTGGGCAACGCCAGATGTTTCTTAGCTTCCCGAAGAGCTGGAAGCGAGAAGCTTTGGTGCCACTCTCTCACTTTGGACTCAAGGCAGCCCTTTGGGGCAGGTAGCTCTAGCCCAGTGGAGCACACCCAGAGCAGAAGTTCTACTTGGGCCAGTTCAGGCCACCAACAAACTGCGTTTCACAGGCCTTGGTAAGAGATGTTCCCGGTAGGCTGTAAGAGCACTGGGCAACGCCAGATGTTTCTTAGCTTCCCGAAGAGCTGGAAGCAAGATGCTTTGGGGCCTCTCATCCCCTTTGCAAACAAGGCCGACCTTTGGGCCAGGCAGCTCTAGGCCAATGGAGCACACCCAGAGCAGAAGTTCTACCTCAGCCAGATAAGGCCTGCCAAGAAACTGCGTTTCAAAGGCTTTGGTAAGAGATGTTCCCGCTACTCTGTTAGAGCACTGGGCAGAGCCATTTGTTTCTTAGCTTCCCAAAGAGCTGGAAGCAAGATGCTTTGGGGGCTCCCTGCCCCTTTGCCAACAAGGGCGACCTTTGGGCCTTTCAGCTCTAGGCCAATGGAGCACACCCAGAGCAGAAGTCCTACTTCAGCCAGATCAGGCCTGCCAAGGAACTGCGTTTCAGAGGCCTTTGTATGTGACGTTCCCGGTAGGCTGTGAGAGCACGGTGCAGAGCCAGTTGTTTCCTTGTTTCCCAAACAGCTGGAAGCAAGACGCTTTGGGGCCTCTCTGCCCCTTTGGAAACAAGGCAGCACGTTGGGTCTGGCAGCTCTAGGGCAATGGAGCACAACCAGAGCCGAAGTTCTACTTCTTCCAGATCAGGCCTGCCTAGACAGTGCGTTTCCCAGGCCTTGATAAGAGATGTTCTCTTAGGCTATAAGAGCACTGGGCACAGCCAGTTGTTTCTTAGCTTCCCAAGAGGTGGAAGCAAGATGCTTTGGGGCCTCTCTCCCCCTTTGGAAACAAGGCAGCCCTTTGGGCCTTTCAGCTCTAGGGCAATGGAGCACACCCAGAGCAGAAGTTCTACCTCAGCCAGATCAGGCCTGCCAAGAAACTGCTTTTCACAGGCCTTCGTAAGAGGTGTTCCCGGAAGGCTGTAAGAGTACCTGGCAGAGCGAGTTGTTTCTTAGCTTCAAAAACAGCTGGAAGCAACATGATTTGGGGCCTCTCTCCCCCTTTGGAAACAAAGCAGCCTTTGTGCCTGGCAGCTCTAGGCCAAAGTAGCACACCCAGAGCACAAGTTCTACCTCAGCCAGATAAGGCCTGTCAAGAAGCTGCGTTTCACAGGCCTTTGTATGTGACGTTCCCGGTTGGCTTTGAGAGCACTGTGCAGAGCCAGTTGTTTTAGCTTCCCAGAGAACAGGAAGCAAGATGCTTTGGGGCCTCTCTCACACTTTGGAAATAAAGGCAGCCCTTTGGGCCTGGCAGCCCTAGGCCAATGGAGTACACCCAGAGCAGAAGTTCTACCTCAGCCAGATCAGGCCTTCCAAGAAACTGCGTCTCACAGGCCTTTCTCTGTCACGTTGCCGGTAGGCTGTGAGAGCACTGTGCAGAGCCAGTTGTTTCTTAGCTTCCCAAAGATTTGGAAGCAAGATGCGTTGGGGACTCTCAGCCCCTTTGGAAACAAGGCGGCCCTTTGGGCCTGGCAGCTCTAGGCCAAAGTAGCACGCCCAGAGCAGGAGTTCTACTTCAGCCAGATCAGGCCTGCCAAGAAACTGCGTTTCACAGGCCTTGGTAAGAGATGTTCCCGGTAGGCTGTGAGAGCACTGTGGAGAGCCAGTTGCTTTAGCTTCCCACAGAGCTGGAAGCAAGATGCCTTGGGGCCTCTCTCTCCCTTTGGACACAAGGCAGCCTTTTGGGCCTGGCAGCTCTAGGCCAATGGAGCACACCCACAGCAGAAGTTCTACTTCAGGCAGATCAGTCCTGCCCAGAAACTGCGTTTCACAGCCCTTGGTAAGAGATGTTCACGGTAGGCTGTGAGAGCACTGGGCAGAACCAGTTGTTTTTTAGCTTCCCAAAGTGCTGGAGGCAAGATGCTTTGGGGCCTCTCTCACCCTTTGGAAACAAGGCAGCCCTTAGGTCCTGGTAGCTCTAGGCCTATGTAGCACAACCAGAACAGAAGTTCTACTTCAGCCAGGTCAGGCCTGCCAAGAAACTGCGTTTCACAGGCCTTTCAAAGAGATGTTCTCTTAGGCTGTAAGAGCACTGGGCAGAGCCAGCTGTTTCTTAGCTTCCCGAAGAGCTGGGAGCAAGATGCTTTGGGTCCACTCTCCGTCTTTGGAAACAAGGCAGCCCTTTGGGCCTGGCAGCTCTAGGGCAATGGAGCACACCCAGAGCAGAAGTTCTACTTCAGCCAGATCAGGCCTGCCAGGAAACTGCGTTTCACAGGCCTTGGTAAGAGATGTTCCCGGTAGGCTGTAAGAGCACTGGGCACAGCCAGTTGTTTCTTACCTTCCTGAAAAGCTGGAAGCAAGATGCTTGGGACCCCTCTGCCCGTTTGGGAACAAGGCAGCCTTTTGGGTCGGGAAGCTCTAGGCCAATGGAGCACACGCAGAGCAGGAGTTCTACTTCAGCCTGATCAGGCCTGCAAAGAAACAGCGTTTGACAGGCCTTGGTAAGAGATGTTCCCGGTAGGTGTAAGAGCACTGGGCAGAGCCAGTTGTTTCTTAGCTTCACAAAGACCGGGAAGCAAGATGCTTTGGGCCTCTCTGCCCCTTGGAAACAGGGCAGCACTTTGGGCCTGGCAGCGCTAGGGCAATGGAGCACACCCAGAGCCGGAGTTCTACTTCAGCCAGATGAGGCCTGCCAAGAAACTGCGTTTCACAGGCCTTTCAAAGACATGTTCCCGGTAGGCTGTAAGAGCACGGGGCAGAGCGAGTTGGTTCTTAGCTTCCCAGAGAGCTGGAAGCAAGATGCTTTGGGGCCTCTCTGCCCCTTTGGAAACAAGGCAGCACCTTGGGCCTGGCAGCTCTAGGGCAATGGAGCACACCCAGAGCAGAAGTTCTACTTCAGCCAAATCAGGCCTGCCAGGAAACGGCGTTTCACAGGCCTTGGTAAGAGATGTTCCCGGTAGGCTGTAAGAGCACTGGGCAACGCCAGATGTTTCTTAGCTTCCCGAAGAGCTGGAAGCGAGAAGCTTTGGTGCCACTCTCTCACTTTGGACTCAAGGCAGCCCTTTGGGGCAGGTAGCTCTAGCCCAGTGGAGCACACCCAGAGCAGAAGTTCTACTTGGGCCAGTTCAGGCCACCAACAAACTGCGTTTCACAGGCCTTGGTAGGAGATGTTCCCGGTAGGCTGTAAGAGCACTGGGCAACGCCAGATGTTTCTTAGCTTCCCGAAGAGCTGGAAGCAAGATGCTTTGGGGCCTCTCATCCCCTTTGCAAACAAGGCGGCCCTATGGGCCAGGCAGCTCTAGGCCAATGGAGCACACCCAGAGCAGAAGTTCTACTTCGGCCAGTTCAGGCCACCAACAAACTGCGTTTCACAGGCCTTGGTAAGAGATGTTCCCGGTAGGCTGTAAGAGCACTGGGCAACGCCAGATGTTTCTTAGCTTCCCGAAGAGCTGGAAGCAAGATGCTTTGGGGCCTCTCATCCCCTTTGCAAACAAGGCCGACCTTTGGGCCAGGCAGCTCTAGGCCAATGGAGCACACCCAGAGCAGAAGTTCTACCTCAGCCAGATCAGGCCTGCCAAGAAACTGCGTTTCAAAGGCTTTGGTAAGAGATGTTCCCAGTACTCTGTTAGAGCACTGGGCAGAGCCATTTGTTTCTTAGCTTCCCAAAGAGCTGGAAGCAAGATGCTTTGGGGGCTCCCTGCCCCTTTGCCAACAAGGGCGACCTTTGGGCCTTTCAGCTCTAGGCCAATGGAGCACACCCAGAGCAGAAGTCCTACTTCAGCCAGATCAGGCCTGCCAAGGAACTGCGTTTCAGAGGCCTTTGTATGTGACGTTCCCGGTAGGCTGTGAGAGCACGGTGCAGAGCCAGTTGTTTCCTTGTTTCCCAAACAGCTGGAAGCAAGACGCTTTGGGGCCTCTCTGCCCCTTTGGAAACAAGGCAGCACGTTGGGTCTGGCAGCTCTAGGGCAATGGAGCACAACCAGAGCCGAAGTTCTACTTCTTCCAGATCAGGCCTGCCTAGACAGTGCGTTTCCCAGGTCTTGATAAGAGATGTTCTCTTAGGCTATAAGAGCACTGGGCACAGCCAGTTGTTTCTTAGCTTCCCAAGAGGTGGAAGCAAGATGCTTTGGGGCCTCTCTCCCCCTTTGGAAACAAGGCAGCCCTTTGGGCCTTTCAGCTCTAGGGCAATGGAGCACACCCAGAGCAGAAGTTCTACCTCAGCCAGATCAGGCCTGCCAAGAAACTGCTTTTCACAGGCCTTCGTAAGAGGTGTTCCCGGAAGGCTGTAAGAGTACCTGGCAGAGCGAGTTGTTTCTTAGCTTCAAAAACAGCTGGAAGCAACATGATTTGGGGCCTCTCTCCCCCTTTGGAAACAAAGCAGCCTTTGTGCCTGGCAGCTCTAGGCCAAAGTAGCACACCCAGAGCACAAGTTCTACCTCAGCCAGATCAGGCCTTCCAAGAAACTGCGTCTCACAGGCCTTTCTCTGTCACGTTGCCGGTAGGCTGTGAGAGCACTGTGCAGAGCCAGTTGTTTCTTAGCTTCCCAAAGATTTGGAAGCAAGATGCTTTGGGGACTCTCAGCCCCTTTGGAAACAAGGCGGCCCTTTGGGCCTGGCAGCTCTAGGCCAAAGTAGCACGCCCAGAGCAGGAGTTCTACTTCAGCCAGATCAGGCCTGCCAAGAAACTGCGTTTCACAGGCCTTGGTAAGAGATGTTCCCGGTAGGCTGTGAGAGCACTGTGGAGAGCCAGTTGCTTTAGCTTCCCACAGAGCTGGAAGCAAGATGCCTTGGGGCCTCTCTCTCCCTTTGGACACAAGGCAGCCTTTTGGGCCTGGCAGCTCTAGGCCAATGGAGCACACCCACAGCAGAAGTTCTACTTCAGGCAGATCAGTCCTGCCCAGAAACTGCGTTTCACAGCCCTTGGTAAGAGATGTTCACGGTAGGCTGTGAGAGCACTGGGCAGAACCAGTTGTTTTTTAGCTTCCCAAAGTGCTGGAGGCAAGATGCTTTGGGGCCTCTCTCACCCTTTGGAAACAAGGCAGCCCTTAGGTCCTGGTAGCTCTAGGCCTATGTAGCACAACCAGAACAGAAGTTCTACTTCAGCCAGGTCAGGCCTGCCAAGAAACTGCGTTTCACAGGCCTTTCAAAGAGATGTTCTCTTAGGCTGTAAGAGCACTGGGCAGAGCCAGCTGTTTCTTAGCTTCCCGAAGAGCTGGGAGCAAGATGCTTTGGGTCCACTCTCCGTCTTTGGAAACAAGGCAGCCCTTTGGGCCTGGCAGCTCTAGGGCAATGGAGCACACCCAGAGCAGAAGTTCTACTTCAGCCAGATCAGGCCTGCCAGGAAACTGCGTTTCACAGGCCTTGGTAAGAGATGTTCCCGGTAGGCTGTAAGAGCACTGGGCACAGCCAGTTGTTTCTTACCTTCCTGAAAAGCTGGAAGCAAGATGCTTGGGACCCCTCTGCCCGTTTGGGAACAAGGCAGCCTTTTGGGTCGGGAAGCTCTAGGCCAATGGAGCACACGCAGAGCAGGAGTTCTACTTCAGCCTGATCAGGCCTGCAAATAAACAGCGTTTGACAGGCCTTGGTAAGAGATGTTCCCGGTAGGTGTAAGAGCACTGGGCAGAGCCAGTTGTTTCTTAGCTTCGCAAAGACCGGGAAGCAAGATGCTTTGGGCCTCTCTGCCCCTTGGAAACAGGGCAGCACTTTGGGCCTGGCAGCTCTAGGGCAATGGAGCACACCCAGAGCCGGAGTTCTACTTCAGCCAGATGAGGCCTGCCAAGAAACTGCGTTTCACAGGCCTTTCAAAGACATGTTCCCGGTAGGCTGTAAGAGCACGGGGCAGAGCGAGTTGGTTCTTAGCTTCCCAGAGAGCTGGAAGCAAGATGCTTTGGGGCCTCTCTGCCCCTTTGGAAACAAGGCAGCACCTTGGGCCTGGCAGCTCTAGGGCAATGGAGCACACCCAGAGCAGAAGTTCTACTTCAGCCAAATCAGGCCTGCCAGGAAACGGCGTTTCACAGGCCTTGGTAAGAGATGTTCCCGGTAGGCTGTAAGAGCACTGGGCAACGCCAGATGTTTCTTAGCTTCCCGAAGAGCTGGAAGCGAGAAGCTTTGGTGCCACTCTCTCACTTTGGACTCAAGGCAGCCCTTTGGGGCAGGTAGCTCTAGCCCAGTGGAGCACACCCAGAGCAGAAGTTCTACTTGGGCCAGTTCAGGCCACCAACAAACTGCGTTTCACAGGCCTTGGTAAGAGATGTTCCCGGTAGGCTGTAAGAGCACTGGGCAACGCCAGATGTTTCTTAGCTTCCCGAAGAGCTGGAAGCAAGATGCTTTGGGGCCTCTCATCCCCTTTGCAAACAAGGCCGACCTTTGGGCCAGGCAGCTCTAGGCCAATGGAGCACACCCAGAGCAGAAGTTCTACCTCAGCCAGATAAGGCCTGCCAAGAAACTGCGTTTCAAAGGCTTTGGTAAGAGATGTTCCCGGTACTCTGTTAGAGCACTGGGCAGAGCCATTTGTTTCTTAGCTTCCCAAAGAGCTGGAAGCAAGATGCTTTGGGGGCTCCCTGCCCCTTTGCCAACAAGGGCGACCTTTGGGCCTTTCAGCTCTAGGCCAATGGAGCACACCCAGAGCAGAAGTCCTACTTCAGCCAGATCAGGCCTGCCAAGGAACTGCGTTTCAGAGGCCTTTGTATGTGACGTTCCCGGTAGGCTGTGAGAGCACGGTGCAGAGCCAGTTGTTTCCTTGTTTCCCAAACAGCTGGAAGCAAGACGCTTTGGGGCCTCTCTGCCCCTTTGGAAACAAGGCAGCACGTTGGGTCTGGCAGCTCTAGGGCAATGGAGCACAACCAGAGCCGAAGTTCTACTTCTTCCAGATCAGGCCTGCCTAGACAGTGCGTTTCCCAGGCCTTGATAAGAGATGTTCTCTTAGGCTATAAGAGCACTGGGCACAGCCAGTTGTTTCTTAGCTTCCCAAGAGGTGGAAGCAAGATGCTTTGGGGCCTCTCTCCCCCTTTGGAAACAAGGCAGCCCTTTGGGCCTTTCAGCTCTAGGGCAATGGAGCACACCCAGAGCAGAAGTTCTACCTCAGCCAGATCAGGCCTGCCAAGAAACTGCTTTTCACAGGCCTTCGTAAGAGGTGTTCCCGGAAGGCTGTAAGAGTACCTGGCAGAGCGAGTTGTTTCTTAGCTTCAAAAACAGCTGGAAGCAACATGATTTGGGGCCTCTCTCCCCCTTTGGAAACAAAGCAGCCTTTGTGCCTGGCAGCTCTAGGCCAAAGTAGCACACCCAGAGCACAAGTTCTACCTCAGCCAGATAAGGCCTGTCAAGAAGCTGCGTTTCACAGGCCTTTGTATGTGACGTTCCCGGTTGGCTTTGAGAGCACTGTGCAGAGCCAGTTGTTTTAGCTTCCCAGAGAACAGGAAGCAAGATGCTTTGGGGCCTCTCTCACACTTTGGAAATAAAGGCAGCCCTTTGGGCCTGGCAGCCCTAGGCCAATGGAGTACACCCAGAGCAGAAGTTCTACCTCAGCCAGATCAGGCCTTCCAAGAAACTGCGTCTCACAGGCCTTTCTCTGTCACGTTGCCGGTAGGCTGTGAGAGCACTGTGCAGAGCCAGTTGTTTCTTAGCTTCCCAAAGATTTGGAAGCAAGATGCGTTGGGGACTCTCAGCCCCTTTGGAAACAAGGCGGCCCTTTGGGCCTGGCAGCTCTAGGCCAAAGTAGCACGCCCAGAGCAGGAGTTCTACTTCATCCAGATCAGGCCTGCCAAGAAACTGCGTTTCACAGGCCTTGGTAAGAGATGTTCCCGGTAGGCTGTGAGAGCACTGTGGAGAGCCAGTTGCTTTAGCTTCCCACAGAGCTGGAAGCAAGATGCCTTGGGGCCTCTCTCTCCCTTTGGACACAAGGCAGCCGTTTGGGCCTGGCAGCTCTAGGCCAATGGAGCACACCCACAGCAGAAGTTCTACTTCAGGCAGATCAGTCCTGCCCAGAAACTGCGTTTCACAGCCCTTGGTAAGAGATGTTCACGGTAGGCTGTGAGAGCACTGGGCAGAACCAGTTGTTTTTTAGCTTCCCAAAGTGCTGGAGGCAAGATGCTTTGGGGCCTCTCTCACCCTTTGGAAACAAGGCAGCCCTTAGGTCCTGGTAGCTCTAGGCCTATGTAGCACAACCAGAACAGAAGTTCTACTTCAGCCAGGTCAGGCCTGCCAAGAAACTGCGTTTCACAGGCCTTTCAAAGAGATGTTCTCTTAGGCTGTAAGAGCACTGGGCAGAGCCAGCTGTTTCTTAGCTTCCCGAAGAGCTGGGAGCAAGATGCTTTGGGTCCACTCTCCGTCTTTGGAAACAAGGCAGCCCTTTGGGCCTGGCAGCTCTAGGGCAATGGAGCACACCCAGAGCAGAAGTTCTACTTCAGCCAGATCAGGCCTGCCAGGAAACTGCGTTTCACAGGCCTTGGTAAGAGATGTTCCCGGTAGGCTGTAAGAGCACTGGGCAGAGCCAGTTGTTTCTTACCTTCCTGAAAAGCTGGAAGCAAGATGCTTGGGACCCCTCTGCCCGTTTGGGAACAAGGCAGCCTTTTGGGTCGGGAAGCTCTAGGCCAATGGAGCACACGCAGAGCAGGAGTTCTACTTCAGCCTGATCAGGCCTGCAAAGAAACAGCGTTTGACAGGCCTTGGTAAGAGATGTTCGCGGTAGGTGTAAGAGCACTGGGCAGAGCCAGTTGTTTCTTAGCTTCGCAAAGACCGGGAAGCAAGATGCTTTGGGCCTCTCTGCCCCTTGGAAACAGGGCAGCACTTTGGGCCTGGCAGCGCTAGGGCAATGGAGCACACCCAGAGCCGGAGTTCTACTTCAGCCAGATGAGGCCTGCCAAGAAACTGCGTTTCACAGGCCTTTCAAAGACATGTTCCCGGTAGGCTGTAAGAGCACGGGGCAGAGCGAGTTGGTTCTTAGCTTCCCAGAGAGCTGGAAGCAAGATGCTTTGGGGCCTCTCTGCCCCTTTGGAAACAAGGCAGCACCTTGGGCCTGGCAGCTCTAGGGCAATGGAGCACACCCAGAGCAGAAGTTCTACTTCAGCCAAATCAGGCCTGCCAGGAAACGGCGTTTCACAGGCCTTGGTAAGAGATGTTCCCGGTAGGCTGTAGGAGCACTGGGCAACGCCAGATGTTTCTTAGCTTCCCGAAGAGCTGGAAGCGAGAAGCTTTGGTGCCACTCTCTCACTTTGGACTCAAGGCAGCCCTTTGGGGCAGGTAGCTCTAGCCCAGTGGAGCACACCCAGAGCAGAAGTTCTACTTGGGCCAGTTCAGGCCACCAACAAACTGCGTTTCACAGGCCTTGGTAGGAGATGTTCCCGGTAGGCTGTAAGAGCACTGGGCAACGCCAGATGTTTCTTAGCTTCCCGAATAGCTGGAAGCAAGATGCTTTGTGGCCTCTCATCCCCTTTGCAAACAAGGCGGCCCTATGGGCCAGGCAGCTCTAGGCCAATGGAGCACACCCAGAGCAGAAGTTCTACTTCGGCCAGTTCAGGCCACCAACAAACTGCGTTTCACAGGCCTTGGTAAGAGATGTTCCCGGTAGGCTGTAAGAGCACTGGGCAACGCCAGATGTTTCTTAGCTTCCCGAAGAGCTGGAAGCAAGATGCTTTGGGGCCTCTCATCCCCTTTGCAAACAAGGCCGACCTTTGGGCCAGGCAGCTCTAGGCCAATGGAGCACACCCAGAGCAGAAGTTCTACCTCAGCCAGATAAGGCCTGCCAAGAAACTGCGTTTCAAAGGCTTTGGTAAGAGATGTTCCCGGTACTCTGTTAGAGCACTGGGCAGAGCCAGTTGTTTCTTAGCTTCCCAAAGAGCTGGAAGCAAGATGCTTTGGGGGCTCCCTGCCCCTTTGCCAACAAGGGCGACCTTTGGGCCTTTCAGCTCTAGGCCAATGGAGCACACCCAGAGCAGAAGTCCTACTTCAGCCAGATCAGGCCTGCCAAGGAACTGCGTTTCAGAGGCCTTTGTATGTGACGTTCCCGGTAGGCTGTGAGAGCACGGTGCAGAGCCAGTTGTTTCCTTGTTTCCCAAACAGCTGGAAGCAAGACGCTTTGGGGCCTCTCTGCCCCTTTGGAAACAAGGCAGCACGTTGGGTCTGGCAGCTCTAGGGCAATGGAGCACAACCAGAGCCGAAGTTCTACTTCTTCCAGATCAGGCCTGCCTAGACAGTGCGTTTCCCAGGTCTTGATAAGAGATGTTCTCTTAGGCTATAAGAGCACTGGGCACAGCCAGTTGTTTCTTAGCTTCCCAAGAGGTGGAAGCAAGATGCTTTGGGGCCTCTCTCCCCCTTTGGAAACAAGGCAGCCCTTTGGGCCTTTCAGCTCTAGGGCAATGGAGCACACCCAGGGCAGAAGTTCTACCTCAGCCAGATCAGGCCTGCCAAGAAACTGCTTTTCACAGGCCTTCGTAAGAGGTGTTCCCGGAAGGCTGTAAGAGTACCTGGCAGAGCGAGTTGTTTCTTAGCTTCAAAAACAGCTGGAAGCAACATGATTTGGGGCCTCTCTCCCCCTTTGGAAACAAAGCAGCCTTTGTGCCTGGCAGCTCTAGGCCAAAGTAGCACACCCAGAGCACAAGTTCTACCTCAGCCAGATCAGGCCTTCCAAGAAACTGCGTCTCACAGGCCTTTCTCTGTCACGTTGCCGGTAGGCTGTGAGAGCACTGTGCAGAGCCAGTTGTTTCTTAGCTTCCCAAAGATTTGGAAGCAAGATGCTTTGGGGACTCTCAGCCCCTTTGGAAACAAGGCGGCCCTTTGGGCCTGGCAGCTCTAGGCCAAAGTAGCACGCCCAGAGCAGGAGTTCTACTTCAGCCAGATCAGGCCTGCCAAGAAACTGCGTTTCACAGGCCTTGGTAAGAGATGTTCCCGGTAGGCTGTGAGAGCACTGTGGAGAGCCAGTTGGTTTAGCTTCTCACAGAGCTGGAAGCAAGATGCCTTGGGGCCTCTCTCTCCCTTTGGACACAAGGCAGCCTTTTGGGCCTGGCAGCTCTAGGCCAATGGAGCACACCCACAGCAGAAGTTCTACTTCAGGCAGATCAGTCCTGCCCAGAAACTGCGTTTCACAGCCCTTGGTAAGAGATGTTCACGGTAGGCTGTGAGAGCACTGGGCAGAACCAGTTGTTTTTTAGCTTCCCAAAGTGCTGGAGGCAAGATGCTTTGGGGCCTCTCTCACCCTTTGGAAACAAGGCAGCCCTTAGGTCCTGGTAGCTCTAGGCCTATGTAGCACAACCAGAACAGAAGTTCTACTTCAGCCAGGTCAGGCCTGCCAAGAAACTGCGTTTCACAGGCCTTTCAAAGAGATGTTCTCTTAGGCTGTAAGAGCACTGGGCAGAGCCAGCTGTTTCTTAGCTTCCCGAAGAGCTGGGAGCAAGATGCTTTGGGTCCACTCTCCGTCTTTGGAAACAAGGCAGCCCTTTGGGCCTGGCAGCTCTAGGGCAATGGAGCACACCCAGAGCAGAAGTTCTACTTCAGCCAGATCAGGCCTGCCAGGAAACTGCGTTTCACAGGCCTTGGTAAGAGATGTTCCCGGTAGGCTGTAAGAGCACTGGGCACAGCCAGTTGTTTCTTACCTTCCTGAAAAGCTGGAAGCAAGATGCTTGGGACCCGTCTGCCCGTTTGGGAACAAGGCAGCCTTTTGGGTCGGGAAGCTCTAGGCCAATGGAGCACACGCAGAGCAGGAGTTCTACTTCAGCCTGATCAGGCCTGCAAAGAAACAGCGTTTGACAGGCCTTGGTAAGAGATGTTCCCGGTAGGTGTAAGAGCACTGGGCAGAGCCAGTTGTTTCTTAGCTTCGCAAAGACCGGGAAGCAAGATGCTTTGGGCCTCTCTGCCCCTTGGAAACAGGGCAGCACTTTGGGCCTGGCAGCGCTAGGGCAATGGAGCACACCCAGAGCCGGAGTTCTACTTCAGCCAGATGAGGCCTGCCAAGAAACTGCGTTTCACAGGCCTTTCAAAGACATGTTCCCGGTAGGCTGTAAGAGCACGGGGCAGAGCGAGTTGGTTCTTAGCTTCCCAGAGAGCTGGAAGCAAGATGCTTTGGGGCCTCTCTGCCCCTTTGGAAACAAGGCAGCACCTTGGGCCTGGCAGCTCTAGGGCAATGGAGCACACCCAGAGCAGAAGTTCTACTTCAGCCAAATCAGGCCTGCCAGGAAACGGCGTTTCACAGGCCTTGGTAAGAGATGTTCCCGGTAGGCTGTAAGAGCACTGGGCAACGCCAGATGTTTCTTAGCTTCCCGAAGAGCTGGAAGCGAGAAGCTTTGGTGCCACTCTCTCACTTTGGACTCAAGGCAGCCCTTTGGGGCAGGTAGCTCTAGCCCAGTGGAGCACACCCAGAGCAGAAGTTCTACTTGGGCCAGTTCAGGCCACCAACAAACTGCGTTTCACAGGCCTTGGTAAGAGATGTTCCCGGTAGGCTGTATGAGCACTGGGCAACGCCAGATGTTTCTTAGCTTCCCGAAGAGCTGGAAGCAAGATGCTTTGGGGCCTCTCATCCCCTTTGCAAACAAGGCCGACCTTTGGGCCAGGCAGCTCTAGGCCAATGGAGCACACCCAGAGCAGAAGTTCTACCTCAGCCAGATAAGGCCTGCCAAGAAACTGCGTTTCAAAGGCTTTGGTAAGAGATGTTCCCGGTACTCTGTTAGAGCACTGGGCAGAGCCATTTGTTTCTTAGCTTCCCAAAGAGCTGGAAGCAAGATGCTTTGGGGGCTCCCTGCCCCTTTGCCAACAAGGGCGACCTTTGGGCCTTTCAGCTCTAGGCCAATGGAGCACACCCAGAGCAGAAGTCCTACTTCAGCCAGATCAGGCCTGCCAAGGAACTGCGTTTCAGAGGCCTTTGTATGTGACGTTCCCGGTAGGCTGTGAGAGCACGGTGCAGAGCCAGTTGTTTCCTTGTTTCCCAAACAGCTGGAAGCAAGACGCTTTGGGGCCTCTCTGCCCCTTTGGAAACAAGGCAGCACGTTGGGTCTGGCAGCTCTAGGGCAATGGAGCACAACCAGAGCCGAAGTTCTACTTCTTCCAGATCAGGCCTGCCTAGACAGTGCGTTTCCCAGGCCTTGATAAGAGATGTTCTCTTAGGCTATAAGAGCACTGGGCACAGCCAGTTGTTTCTTAGCTTCCCAAGAGGTGGAAGCAAGATGCTTTGGGGCCTCTCTCCCCCTTTGGAAACAAGGCAGCCCTTTGGGCCTTTCAGCTCTAGGGCAATGGAGCACACCCAGAGCAGAAGTTCTACCTCAGCCAGATCAGGCCTGCCAAGAAACTGCTTTTCACAGGCCTTCGTAAGAGGTGTTCCCGGAAGGCTGTAAGAGTACCTGGCAGAGCGAGTTGTTTCTTAGCTTCAAAAACAGCTGGAAGCAACATGATTTGGGGCCTCTCTCCCCCTTTGGAAACAAAGCAGCCTTTGTGCCTGGCAGCTCTAGGCCAAAGTAGCACACCCAGAGCACAAGTTCTACCTCAGCCAGATAAGGCCTGTCAAGAAGCTGCGTTTCACAGGCCTTTGTATGTGACGTTCCCGGTTGGCTTTGAGAGCACTGTGCAGAGCCAGTTGTTTTAGCTTCCCAGAGAACAGGAAGCAAGATGCTTTGGGGCCTCTCTCACACTTTGGAAATAAAGGCAGCCCTTTGGGCCTGGCAGCCCTAGGCCAATGGAGTACACCCAGAGCAGAAGTTCTACCTCAGCCAGATCAGGCCTTCCAAGAAACTGCGTCTCACAGGCCTTTCTCTGTCACGTTGCCGGTAGGCTGTGAGAGCACTGTGCAGAGCCAGTTGTTTCTTAGCTTCCCAAAGATTTGGAAGCAAGATGCGTTGGGGACTCTCAGCCCCTTTGGAAACAAGGCGGCCCTTTGGGCCTGGCAGCTCTAGGCCAAAGTAGCACGCCCAGAGCAGGAGTTCTACTTCATCCAGATCAGGCCTGCCAAGAAACTGCGTTTCACAGGCCTTGGTAAGAGATGTTCCCGGTAGGCTGTGAGAGCACTGTGGAGAGCCAGTTGCTTTAGCTTCCCACAGAGCTGGAAGCAAGATGCCTTGGGGCCTCTCTCTCCCTTTGGACACAAGGCAGCCGTTTGGGCCTGGCAGCTCTAGGCCAATGGAGCACACCCACAGCAGAAGTTCTACTTCAGGCAGATCAGTCCTGCCCAGAAACTGCGTTTCACAGCCCTTGGTAAGAGATGTTCACGGTAGGCTGTGAGAGCACTGGGCAGAACCAGTTGTTTTTTAGCTTCCCAAAGTGCTGGAGGCAAGATGCTTTGGGGCCTCTCTCACCCTTTGGAAACAAGGCAGCCCTTAGGTCCTGGTAGCTCTAGGCCTATGTAGCACAACCAGAACAGAAGTTCTACTTCAGCCAGGTCAGGCCTGCCAAGAAACTGCGTTTCACAGGCCTTTCAAAGAGATGTTCTCTTAGGCTGTAAGAGCACTGGGCAGAGCCAGCTGTTTCTTAGCTTCCCGAAGAGCTGGGAGCAAGATGCTTTGGGTCCACTCTCCGTCTTTGGAAACAAGGCAGCCCTTTGGGCCTGGCAGCTCTAGGGCAATGGAGCACACCCAGAGCAGAAGTTCTACTTCAGCCAGATCAGGCCTGCCAGGAAACTGCGTTTCACAGGCCTTGGTAAGAGATGTTCCCGGTAGGCTGTAAGAGCACTGGGCAGAGCCAGTTGTTTCTTACCTTCCTGAAAAGCTGGAAGCAAGATGCTTGGGACCCCTCTGCCCGTTTGGGAACAAGGCAGCCTTTTGGGTCGGGAAGCTCTAGGCCAATGGAGCACACGCAGAGCAGGAGTTCTACTTCAGCCTGATCAGGCCTGCAAAGAAACAGCGTTTGACAGGCCTTGGTAAGAGATGTTCGCGGTAGGTGTAAGAGCACTGGGCAGAGCCAGTTGTTTCTTAGCTTCGCAAAGACCGGGAAGCAAGATGCTTTGGGCCTCTCTGCCCCTTGGAAACAGGGCAGCACTTGGGGCCTGGCAGCGCTAGGGCAATGGAGCACACCCAGAGCCGGAGTTCTACTTCAGCCAGATGAGGCCTGCCAAGAAACTGCGTTTCACAGGCCTTTCAAAGACATGTTCCCGGTAGGCTGTAAGAGCACGGGGCAGAGCGAGTTGGTTCTTAGCTTCCCAGAGAGCTGGAAGCAAGATGCTTTGGGGCCTCTCTGCCCCTTTGGAAACAAGGCAGCACCTTGGGCCTGGCAGCTCTAGGGCAATGGAGCACACCCAGAGCAGAAGTTCTACTTCAGCCAAATCAGGCCTGCCAGGAAACGGCGTTTCACAGGCCTTGGTAAGAGATGTTCCCGGTAGGCTGTAAGAGCACTGGGCAACGCCAGATGTTTCTTAGCTTCCCGAAGAGCTGGAAGCGAGAAGCTTTGGTGCCACTCTCTCACTTTGGACTCAAGGCAGCCCTTTGGGGCAGGTAGCTCTAGCCCAGTGGAGCACACCCAGAGCAGAAGTTCTACTTGGGCCAGTTCAGGCCACCAACAAACTGCGTTTCACAGGCCTTGGTAGGAGATGTTCCCGGTAGGCTGTAAGAGCACTGGGCAACGCCAGATGTTTCTTAGCTTCCCGAAGAGCTGGAAGCAAGATGCTTTGGGGCCTCTCATCCCCTTTGCAAACAAGGCAGCCCTATGGGCCAGGCAGCTCTAGGCCAATGGAGCACACCCAGAGCAGAAGTTCTACTTCGGCCAGTTCAGGCCACCAACAAACTGCGTTTCACAGGCCTTGGTAAGAGATGTTCCCGGTAGGCTGTAAGAGCACTGGGCAACGCCAGATGTTTCTTAGCTTCCCGAAGAGCTGGAAGAAGATGCTTTGGGGCCTCTCATCCCCTTTGCAAACAAGGCCGACCTTTGGGCCAGGCAGCTCTAGGCCAATGGAGCACACCCAGAGCAGAAGTTCTACCTCAGCCAGATAAGGCCTGCCAAGAAACTGCGTTTCAAAGGCTTTGGTAAGAGATGTTCCCGGTACTCTGTTAGAGCACTGGGCAGAGCCATTTGTTTCTTAGCTTCCCAAAGAGCTGGAAGCAAGATGCTTTGGGGGCTCCCTGCCCCTTTGCCAACAAGGGCGACCTTTGGGCCTTTCAGCTCTAGGCCAATGGAGCACACCCAGAGCAGAAGTCCTACTTCAGCCAGATCAGGCCTGCCAAGGAACTGCGTTTCAGAGGCCTTTGTATGTGACGTTCCCGGTAGGCTGTGAGAGCACGGTGCAGAGCCAGTTGTTTCCTTGTTTCCCAAACAGCTGGAAGCAAGACGCTTTGGGGCCTCTCTGCCCCTTTGGAAACAAGGCAGCACGTTGGGTCTGGCAGCTCTAGGGCAATGGAGCACAACCAGAGCCGAAGTTCTACTTCTTCCAGATCAGGCCTGCCTAGACAGTGCGTTTCCCAGGCCTTGATAAGAGATGTTCTCTTAGGCTATAAGAGCACTGGGCACAGCCAGTTGTTTCTTAGCTTCCCAAGAGGTGGAAGCAAGATGCTTTGGGGCCTCTCTCCCCCTTTGGAAACAAGGCAGCCCTTTGGGCCTTTCAGCTCTAGGGCAATGGAGCACACCCAGAGCAGAAGTTCTACCTCAGCCAGATCAGGCCTGCCAAGAAACTGCTTTTCACAGGCCTTCGTAAGAGGTGTTCCCGGAGGGCTGTAAGAGTACCTGGCAGAGCGAGTTGTTTCTTAGCTTCAAAAACAGCTGGAAGCAACATGATTTGGGGCCTCTCTCCCCCTTTGGAAACAAAGCAGCCTTTGTGCCTGGCAGCTCTAGGCCAAAGTAGCACACCCAGGGCACAAGTTCTACCTCAGCCAGATAAGGCCTGTCAAGAAGCTGCGTTTCACAGGCCTTTGTATGTGACGTTCCCGGTTGGCTTTGAGAGCACTGTGCAGAGCCAGTTGTTTTAGCTTCCCAGAGAGCAGGAAGCAAGATGCTTTGGGCCTCTCTCACACTTTGGAAATAAAGGCAGCCCTTTGGGCCTGGCAGCCCTAGGCCAATGGAGTACACCCAGAGCAGAAGTTCTACCTCAGCCAGATCAGGCCTTCCAAGAAACTGCGTCTCACAGGCCTTTCTCTGTCACGTTGCCGGTAGGCTGTGAGAGCACTGTGCAGAGCCAGTTGTTTCTTAGCTTCCCAAAGATTTGGAAGCAAGATGCGTTGGGGACTCTCAGCCCCTTTGGAAACAAGGCGGCCCTTTGGGCCTGGCTGCTCTAGGCCAAAGTAGCACGCCCAGAGCAGGAGTTCTACTTCAGCCAGATCAGGCCTGCCAAGAAACTGCGTTTCACAGGCCTTGGTAAGAGATGTTCCCGGTAGGCTGTGAGAGCACTGTGGAGAGCCAGTTGCTTTAGCTTCCCACAGAGCTGGAAGCAAGATGCCTTGGGGCCTCTCTCTCCCTTTGGACACAAGGCAGCCGTTTGGGCCTGGCAGCTCTAGGCCAATGGAGCACACCCACAGCAGAAGTTCTACTTCAGGCAGATCAGTCCTGCCCAGAAACTGCGTTTCACAGCCCTTGGTAAGAGATGTTCACGGTAGGCTGTGAGAGCACTGGGCAGAACCAGTTGTTTTTTAGCTTCCCAAAGTGCTGGAGGCAAGATGCTTTGGGGCCTCTCTCACCCTTTGGAAACAAGGCAGCCCTTAGGTCCTGGTAGCTCTAGGCCTATGTAGCACAACCAGAACAGAAGTTCTACTTCAGCCAGGTCAGGCCTGCCAAGAAACTGCGTTTCACAGGCCTTTCAAAGAGATGTTCTCTTAGGCTGTAAGAGCACTGGGCAGAGCCAGCTGTTTCTTAGCTTCCCGAAGAGCTGGGAGCAAGATGCTTTGGGTCCACTCTCCGTCTTTGGAAACAAGGCAGCCCTTTGGGCCTGGCAGCTCTAGGGCAATGGAGCACACCCAGAGCAGAAGTTCTACTTCAGCCAGATCAGGCCTGCCAGGAAACTGCGTTTCACAGGCCTTGGTAAGAGATGTTCCCGGTAGGCTGTAAGAGCACTGGGCAGAGCCAGTTGTTTCTTACCTTCCTGAAAAGCTGGAAGCAAGATGCTTGGGAGCCCTCTGCCCGTTTGGGAACAAGGCAGCCTTTTGGGTCGGGAAGCTCTAGGCCAATGGAGCACACGCAGAGGAGGAGTTCTACTTCAGCCTGATCAGGCCTGCAAAGAAACAGCGTTTGACAGGCCTTGGTAAGAGATGTTCGCGGTAGGTGTAAGAGCACTGGGCAGAGCCAGTTGTTTCTTAGCTTCGCAAAGACCGGGAAGCAAGATGCTTTGGGCCTCTCTGCCCCTTGGAAACAGGGCAGCACTTGGGGCCTGGCAGCTCTAGGGCAATGGAGCACACCCAGAGCCGGAGTTCTACTTCAGCCAGATGAGGCCTGCCAAGAAACTGCGTTTCACAGGCCTTTCAAAGACATGTTCCCGGTAGGCTGTAAGAGCACGGGGCAGAGCGAGTTGGTTCTTAGCTTCCCAGAGAGCTGGAAGCAAGATGCTTTGGGGCCTCTCTGCCCCTTTGGAAACAAGGCAGCACCTTGGGCCTGGCAGCTCTAGGGCAATGGAGCACACCCAGAGCAGAAGTTCTACTTCAGCCAAATCAGGCCTGCCAGGAAACGGCGTTTCACAGGCCTTGGTAAGAGATGTTCCCGGTAGGCTGTAAGAGCACTGGGCAACGCCAGATGTTTCTTAGCTTCCCGAAGAGCTGGAAGCGAGAAGCTTTGGTGCCACTCTCTCACTTTGGACTCAAGGAAGCCCTTCGGGGCAGGTAGCTCTAGCCCAGTGGAGCACACCCAGAGCAGAAGTTCTACTTGGGCCAGTTCAGGCCACCAACAAACTGCGTTTCACAGGCCTTGGTAGGAGATGTTCCCGGTAGGCTGTAAGAGCACTGGGCAACGCCAGATGTTTCTTAGCTTCCCGAAGAGCTGGAAGCAAGATGCTTTGGGGCCTCTCATCCCCTTTGCAAACAAGGCGGCCCTATGGGCCAGGCAGCTCTAGGCCAATGGAGCACACCCAGAGCAGAAGTTCTACTTCGGCCAGTTCAGGCCACCAACAAACTGCGTTTCACAGGCCTTGGTAAGAGATGTTCCCGGTAGGCTGTAAGAGCACTGGGCAACGCCAGATGTTTCTTAGCTTCCCGAAGAGCTGGAAGAAGATGCTTTGGGGCCTCTCATCCCCTTTGCAAACAAGGCCGACCTTTGGGCCAGGCAGCTCTAGGCCAATGGAGCACACCCAGAGCAGAAGTTCTACCTCAGCCAGATAAGGCCTGCCAAGAAACTGCGTTTCAAAGGCTTTGGTAAGAGATGTTCCCGGTACTCTGTTAGAGCACTGGGCAGAGCCATTTGTTTCTTAGCTTCCCAAAGAGCTGGAAGCAAGATGCTTTGGGGGCTCCCTGCCCCTTTGCCAACAAGGGCGACCTTTGGGCCTTTCAGCTCTAGGCCAATGGAGCACACCCAGAGCAGAAGTCCTACTTCAGCCAGATCAGGCCTGCCAAGGAACTGCGTTTCAGAGGCCTTTGTATGTGACGTTCCCGGTAGGCTGTGAGAGCACGGTGCAGAGCCAGTTGTTTCCTTGTTTCCCAAACAGCTGGAAGCAAGACGCTTTGGGGCCTCTCTGCCCCTTTGGAAACAAGGCAGCACGTTGGGTCTGGCAGCTCTAGGGCAATGGAGCACAACCAGAGCCGAAGTTCTACTTCTTCCAGATCAGGCCTGCCTAGACAGTGCGTTTCCCAGGCCTTGATAAGAGATGTTCTCTTAGGCTATAAGAGCACTGGGCACAGCCAGTTGTTTCTTAGCTTCCCAAGAGGTGGAAGCAAGATGCTTTGGGGCCTCTCTCCCCCTTTGGAAACAAGGCAGCCCTTTGGGCCTTTCAGCTCTAGGGCAATGGAGCACACCCAGAGCAGAAGTTCTACCTCAGCCAGATCAGGCCTGCCAAGAAACTGCTTTTCACAGGCCTTCGTAAGAGGTGTTCCCGGAAGGCTGTAAGAGTACCTGGCAGAGCGAGTTGTTTCTTAGCTTCAAAAACAGCTGGAAGCAACATGATTTGGGGCCTCTCTCCCCCTTTGGAAACAAAGCAGCCTTTGTGCCTGGCAGCTCTAGGCCAAAGTAGCACACCCAGGGCACAAGTTCTACCTCAGCCAGATAAGGCCTGTCAAGAAGCTGCGTTTCACAGGCCTTTGTATGTGACGTTCCCGGTTGGCTTTGAGAGCACTGTGCAGAGCCAGTTGTTTTAGCTTCCCAGAGAGCAGGAAGCAAGATGCTTTGGGGCCTCTCTCACACTTTGGAAATAAAGGCAGCCCTTTGGGCCTGGCAGCCCTAGGCCAATGGAGTACACCCAGAGCAGAAGTTCTACCTCAGCCAGATCAGGCCTTCCAAGAAACTGCGTCTCACAGGCCTTTCTCTGTCACGTTGCCGGTAGGCTGTGAGAGCACTGTGCAGAGCCAGTTGTTTCTTAGCTTCCCAAAGATTTGGAAGCAAGATGCGTTGGGGACTCTCAGCCCCTTTGGAAACAAGGCGGCCCTTTGGGCCTGGCTGCTCTAGGCCAAAGTAGCACGCCCAGAGCAGGAGTTCTACTTCAGCCAGATCAGGCCTGCCAAGAAACTGCGTTTCACAGGCCTTGGTAAGAGATGTTCCCGGTAGGCTGTGAGAGCACTGTGGAGAGCCAGTTGCTTTAGCTTCCCACAGAGCTGGAAGCAAGATGCCTTGGGGCCTCTCTCTCCCTTTGGACACAAGGCAGCCGTTTGGGCCTGGCAGCTCTAGGCCAATGGAGCACACCCACAGCAGAAGTTCTACTTCAGGCAGATCAGTCCTGCCCAGAAACTGCGTTTCACAGCCCTTGGTAAGAGATGTTCACGGTAGGCTGTGAGAGCACTGGGCAGAACCAGTTGTTTTTTAGCTTCCCAAAGTGCTGGAGGCAAGATGCTTTGGGGCCTCTCTCACCCTTTGGAAACAAGGCAGCCCTTAGGTCCTGGTAGCTCTAGGCCTATGTAGCACAACCAGAACAGAAGTTCTACTTCAGCCAGGTCAGGCCTGCCAAGAAACTGCGTTTCACAGGCCTTTCAAAGAGATGTTCTCTTAGGCTGTAAGAGCACTGGGCAGAGCCAGCTGTTTCTTAGCTTCCCGAAGAGCTGGGAGCAAGATGCTTTGGGTCCACTCTCCGTCTTTGGAAACAAGGCAGCCCTTTGGGCCTGGCAGCTCTAGGGCAATGGAGCACACCCAGAGCAGAAGTTCTACTTCAGCCAGATCAGGCCTGCCAGGAAACTGCGTTTCACAGGCCTTGGTAAGAGATGTTCCCGGTAGGCTGTAAGAGCACTGGGCAGAGCCAGTTGTTTCTTACCTTCCTGAAAAGCTGGAAGCAAGATGCTTGGGACCCCTCTGCCCGTTTGGGAACAAGGCAGCCTTTTGGGTCGGGAAGCTCTAGGCCAATGGAGCACACGCAGAGCAGGAGTTCTACTTCAGCCTGATCAGGCCTGCAAAGAAACAGCGTTTGACAGGCCTTGGTAAGAGATGTTCGCGGTAGGTGTAAGAGCACTGGGCAGAGCCAGTTGTTTCTTAGCTTCGCAAAGACCGGGAAGCAAGATGCTTTGGGCCTCTCTGCCCCTTGGAAACAGGGCAGCACTTTGGGCCTGGCAGCTCTAGGGCAATGGAGCACACCCAGAGCCGGAGTTCTACTTCAGCCAGATGAGGCCTGCCAAGAAACTGCGTTTCACAGGCCTTTCAAAGACATGTTCCCGGTAGTCTGTAAGAGCACGGGGCAGAGCGAGTTGGTTCTTAGCTTCCCAGAGAGCTGGAAGCAAGATGCTTTGGGGCCTCTCTGCCCCTTTGGAAACAAGGCAGCACCTTGGGCCTGGCAGCTCTAGGCCAATGGAGCACACCCACAGCAGAAGTTCTACTTCAGCCAAATCAGGCCTGCCAGGAAACGGCGTTTCACAGGCCTTGGTAAGAGATGTTCCCGGTAGGCTGTAAGAGCACTGGGCAACGCCAGATGTTTCTTAGCTTCCCGAAGAGCTGGAAGCGAGAAGCTTTGGTGCCACTCTCTCACTTTGGACTCAAGGCAGCCCTTCGGGGCAGGTAGCTCTAGCCCAGTGGAGCACACCCAGAGCAGAAGTTCTACTTGGGCCAGTTCAGGCCACCAACAAACTGCGTTTCACAGGCCTTGGTAGGAGATGTTCCCGGTAGGCTGTAAGAGCACTGGGCAACGCCAGATGTTTCTTAGCTTCCCGAAGAGCTGGAAGCAAGATGCTTTGGGGCCTCTCATCCCCTTTGAAAACAAGGCGGCCCTATGGGCCAGGCAGCTCTAGGCCAATGGAGCACACCCAGAGCAGAAGTTCTACTTCGGCCAGTTCAGGCCACCAACAAACTGCGTTTCACAGGCCTTGGTAAGAGATGTTCCCGGTAGGCTGTAAGAGCACTGGGCAACGCCAGATGTTTCTTAGCTTCCCGAAGAGCTGGAAGAAGATGCTTTGGGGCCTCTCATCCCCTTTGCAAACAAGGCCGACCTTTGGGCCAGGCAGCTCTAGGCCAATGGAGCACACCCAGAGCAGAAGTTCTACCTCAGCCAGATAAGGCCTGCCAAGAAACTGCGTTTCAAAGGCTTTGGTAAGAGATGTTCCCGGTACTCTGTTAGAGCACTGGGCAGAGCCATTTGTTTCTTAGCTTCCCAAAGAGCTGGAAGCAAGATGCTTTGGGGGCTCCCTGCCCCTTTGCCAACAAGGGCGACCTTTGGGCCTTTCAGCTCTAGGCCAATGGAGCACACCCAGAGCAGAAGTCCTACTTCAGCCAGATCAGGCCTGCCAAGGAACTGCGTTTCAGAGGCCTTTGTATGTGACGTTCCCGGTAGGCTGTGAGAGCACGGTGCAGAGCCAGTTGTTTCCTTGTTTCCCAAACAGCTGGAAGCAAGACGCTTTGGGGCCTCTCTGCCCCTTTGGAAACAAGGCAGCACGTTGGGTCTGGCAGCTCTAGGGCAATGGAGCACAACCAGAGCCGAAGTTCTACTTCTTCCAGATCAGGCCTGCCTAGACAGTGCGTTTCCCAGGCCTTGATAAGAGATGTTCTCTTAGGCTATAAGAGCACTGGGCACAGCCAGTTGTTTCTTAGCTTCCCAAGAGGTGGAAGCAAGATGCTTTGGGGCCTCTCTCCCCCTTTGGAAACAAGGCAGCCCTTTGGGCCTTTCAGCTCTAGGGCAATGGAGCACACCCAGAGCAGAAGTTCTACCTCAGCCAGATCAGGCCTGCCAAGAAACTGCTTTTCACAGGCCTTCGTAAGAGGTGTTCCCGGAAGGCTGTAAGAGTACCTGGCAGAGCGAGTTGTTTCTTAGCTTCAAAAACAGCTGGAAGCAACATGATTTGGGGCCTCTCTCCCCCTTTGGAAACAAAGCAGCCTTTGTGCCTGGCAGCTCTAGGCCAAAGTAGCACACCCAGGGCACAAGTTCTACCTCAGCCAGATAAGGCCTGTCAAGAAGCTGCGTTTCACAGGCCTTTGTATGTGACGTTCCCGGTTGGCTTTGAGAGCACTGTGCAGAGCCAGTTGTTTTAGCTTCCCAGAGAGCAGGAAGCAAGATGCTTTGGGGCCTCTCTCACACTTTGGAAATAAAGGCAGCCCTTTGGGCCTGGCAGCCCTAGGCCAATGGAGTACACCCAGAGCAGAAGTTCTACCTCAGCCAGATCAGGCCTTCCAAGAAACTGCGTCTCACAGGCCTTTCTCTGTCACGTTGCCGGTAGGCTGTGAGAGCACTGTGCAGAGCCAGTTGTTTCTTAGCTTCCCAAAGACTGGGAAGCAAGATGCTTTGGGCCTCTCTGCCCCTTGGAAACAGGGCAGCACTTTGGGCCTGGCAGCTCTAGGGCAGTGGAGCACACCCAGAGCCGGAGTTCTACTTCAGCCACATGAGGCCTGCCAAGAAACTGCGTTTCACAGGCCTTTCAAAGACATGTTCCCGGTAGTCTGTAAGAGCACGGGGCAGAGCGAGTTGGTTCTTAGCTTCCCAGAGAGCTGGAAGCAAGATGCTTTGGGGCCTCTCTGCCCCTTTGGAAACAAGGCAGCACCTTGGGCCTGGCAGCTCTAGGCCAATGGAGCACACCCACAGCAGAAGTTCTACTTCAGCCAAATCAGGCCTGCCAGGAAACGGCGTTTCACAGGCCTTGGTAAGAGATGTTCCCGGTAGGCTGTAAGAGCACTGGGCAACGCCAGATGTTTCTTCGCTTCCCGAAGAGCTGGAAGCGAGAAGCTTTGGTGCCACTCTCTCACTTTGGACTCAAGGCAGCCCTTCGGGGCAGGTAGCTCTAGCCCAGTGGAGCACACCCAGAGCAGAAGTTCTACTTGGGCCAGTTCAGGCCACCAACAAACTGCGTTTCACAGGCCTTGGTAGGAGATGTTCCCGGTAGGCTGTAAGAGCACTGGGCAACGCCAGATGTTTCTTAGCTTCCCGAAGAGCTGGAAGCAAGATGCTTTGGGGCCTCTCATCCCCTTTGAAAACAAGGCGGCCCTATGGGCCAGGCAGCTCTAGGCCAATGGAGCACACCCAGAGCAGAAGTTCTACTTCGGCCAGTTCAGGCCACCAACAAACTGCGTTTCACAGGCCTTGGTAAGAGATGTTCCCGGTAGGCTGTAAGAGCACTGGGCAACGCCAGATGTTTCTTAGCTTCCCGAAGAGCTGGAAGAAGATGCTTTGGGGCCTCTCATCCCCTTTGCAAACAAGGCCGACCTTTGGGCCAGGCAGCTCTAGGCCAATGGAGCACACCCAGAGCAGAAGTTCTACCTCAGCCAGATAAGGCCTGCCAAGAAACTGCGTTTCAAAGGCTTTGGTAAGAGATGTTCCCGGTACTCTGTTAGAGCACTGGGCAGAGCCATTTGTTTCTTAGCTTCCCAAAGAGCTGGAAGCAAGATGCTTTGGGGGCTCCCTGCCCCTTTGCCAACAAGGGCGACCTTTGGGCCTTTCAGCTCTAGGCCAATGGAGCACACCCAGAGCAGAAGTCCTACTTCAGCCAGATCAGGCCTGCCAAGGAACTGCGTTTCAGAGGCCTTTGTATGTGACGTTCCCGGTAGGCTGTGAGAGCACGGTGCAGAGCCAGTTGTTTCCTTGTTTCCCAAACAGCTGGAAGCAAGACGCTTTGGGGCCTCTCTGCCCCTTTGGAAACAAGGCAGCACGTTGGGTCTGGCAGCTCTAGGGCAATGGAGCACAACCAGAGCCGAAGTTCTACTTCTTCCAGATCAGGCCTGCCTAGACAGTGCGTTTCCCAGGCCTTGATAAGAGATGTTCTCTTAGGCTATAAGAGCACTGGGCACAGCCAGTTGTTTCTTAGCTTCCCAAGAGGTGGAAGCAAGATGCTTTGGGGCCTCTCTCCCCCTTTGGAAACAAGGCAGCCCTTTGGGCCTTTCAGCTCTAGGGCAATGGAGCACACCCAGAGCAGAAGTTCTACCTCAGCCAGATCAGGCCTGCCAAGAAACTGCTTTTCACAGGCCTTCGTAAGAGGTGTTCCCGGAAGGCTGTAAGAGTACCTGGCAGAGCGAGTTGTTTCTTAGCTTCAAAAACAGCTGGAAGCAACATGATTTGGGGCCTCTCTCCCCCTTTGGAAACAAAGCAGCCTTTGTGCCTGGCAGCTCTAGGCCAAAGTAGCACACCCAGGGCACAAGTTCTACCTCAGCCAGATAAGGCCTGTCAAGAAGCTGCGTTTCACAGGCCTTTGTATGTGACGTTCCCGGTTGGCTTTGAGAGCACTGTGCAGAGCCAGTTGTTTTAGCTTCCCAGAGAGCAGGAAGCAAGATGCTTTGGGGCCTCTCTCACACTTTGGAAATAAAGGCAGCCCTTTGGGCCTGGCAGCCCTAGGCCAATGGAGTACACCCAGAGCAGAAGTTCTACCTCAGCCAGATCAGGCCTTCCAAGAAACTGCGTCTCACAGGCCTTTCTCTGTCACGTTGCCGGTAGGCTGTGAGAGCACTGTGCAGAGCCAGTTGTTTCTTAGCTTCCCAAAGATTTGGAAGCAAGATGCGTTGGGGACTCTCAGCCCCTTTGGAAACAAGGCGGCCCTTTGGGCCTGGCTGCTCTAGGCCAAAGTAGCACGCCCAGAGCAGGAGTTCTACTTCAGCCAGATCAGGCCTGCCAAGAAACTGCGTTTCACAGGCCTTGGTAAGAGATGTTCCCGGTAGGCTGTGAGAGCACTGTGGAGAGCCAGTTGCTTTAGCTTCCCACAGAGCTGGAAGCAAGATGCCTTGGGGCCTCTCTCTCCCTTTGGACACAAGGCAGCCGTTTGGGCCTGGCAGCTCTAGGCCAATGGAGCACACCCACAGCAGAAGTTCTACTTCAGGCAGATCAGTCCTGCCCAGAAACTGCGTTTCACAGCCCTTGGTAAGAGATGTTCACGGTAGGCTGTGAGAGCACTGGGCAGAACCAGTTGTTTTTTAGCTTCCCAAAGTGCTGGAGGCAAGATGCTTTGGGGCCTCTCTCACCCTTTGGAAACAAGGCAGCCCTTAGGTCCTGGTAGCTCTAGGCCTATGTAGCACAACCAGAACAGAAGTTCTACTTCAGCCAGGTCAGGCCTGCCAAGAAACTGCGTTTCACAGGCCTTTCAAAGAGATGTTCTCTTAGGCTGTAAGAGCACTGGGCAGAGCCAGCTGTTTCTTAGCTTCCCGAAGAGCTGGGAGCAAGATGCTTTGGGTCCACTCTCCGTCTTTGGAAACAAGGCAGCCCTTTGGGCCTGGCAGCTCTAGGGCAATGGAGCACACCCAGAGCAGAAGTTCTACTTCAGCCAGATCAGGCCTGCCAGGAAACCGCGTTTCACAGGCCTTGGTAAGAGATGTTCCCGGTAGGCTGTAAGAGCACTGGGCAGAGCCAGTTGTTTCTTACCTTCCTGAAAAGCTGGAAGCAAGATGCTTGGGACCCCTCTGCCCGTTTGGGAACAAGGCAGCCTTTTGGGTCGGGAAGCTCTAGGCCAATGGAGCACACGCAGAGCAGGAGTTCTACTTCAGCCTGATCAGGCCTGCAAAGAAACAGCGTTTGACAGGCCTTGGTAAGAGATGTTCGCGGTAGGTGTAAGAGCACTGGGCAGAGCCAGTTGTTTCTTAGCTTCGCAAAGACCGGGAAGCAAGATGCTTTGGGCCTCTCTGCCCCTTGGAAACAGGGCAGCACTTTGGGCCTGGCAGCTCTAGGGCAATGGAGCACACCCAGAGCCGGAGTTCTACTTCAGCCAGATGAGGCCTGCCAAGAAACTGCGTTTCACAGGCCTTTCAAAGACATGTTCCCGGTAGTCTGTAAGAGCACGGGGCAGAGCGAGTTGGTTCTTAGCTTCCCAGAGAGCTGGAAGCAAGATGCTTTGGGGCCTCTCTGCCCCTTTGGAAACAAGGCAGCACCTTGGGCCTGGCAGCTCTAGGCCAATGGAGCACACCCACAGCAGAAGTTCTACTTCAGCCAAATCAGGCCTGCCAGGAAACGGCGTTTCACAGGCCTTGGTAAGAGATGTTCCCGGTAGGCTGTAAGAGCACTGGGCAACGCCAGATGTTTCTTAGCTTCCCGAAGAGCTGGAAGCGAGAAGCTTTGGTGCCACTCTCTCACTTTGGACTCAAGGAAGCCCTTTGGGGCAGGTAGCTCTAGCCCAGTGGAGCACACCCAGAGCAGAAGTTCTACTTGGGCCAGTTCAGGCCACCAACAAACTGCGTTTCACAGGCCTTGGTAGGAGATGTTCCCGGTAGGCTGTAAGAGCACTGGGCAACGCCAGATGTTTCTTAGCTTCCCGAAGAGCTGGAAGCAAGATGCTTTGGGGCCTCTCATCCCCTTTGCAAACAAGGCGGCCCTATGGGCCAGGCAGCTCTAGGCCAATGGAGCACACCCAGAGCAGAAGTTCTACTTCGGCCAGTTCAGGCCACCAACAAACTGCGTTTCACAGGCCTTGGTAAGAGATGTTCCCGGTAGGCTGTAAGAGCACTGGGCAACGCCAGATGTTTCTTAGCTTCCCGAAGAGCTGGAAGCAAGATGCTTTGGGGCCTCTCATCCCCTTTGCAAACAAGGCGGCCCTATGGGCCAGGCAGCTCTAGGCCAATGGAGCACACCCAGAGCAGAAGTTCTACTTCGGCCAGTTCAGGCCACCAACAAACTGCGTTTCACAGGCCTTGGTAAGAGATGTTCCCGGTAGGCTGTAAGAGCACTGGGCAACGCCAGATGTTTCTTAGCTTCCCGAAGAGCTGGAAGAAGATGCTTTGGGGCCTCTCATCCCCTTTGCAAACAAGGCCGACCTTTGGGCCAGGCAGCTCTAGGCCAATGGAGCACACCCAGAGCAGAAGTTCTACCTCAGCCAGATAAGGCCTGCCAAGAAACTGCGTTTCAAAGGCTTTTGGTAAGAGATGTTCCCGGTACTCTGTTAGAGCACTGGGCAGAGCCATTTGTTTCTTAGCTTCCCAAAGAGCTGGAAGCAAGATGCTTTGGGGGCTCCCTGCCCCTTTGCCAACAAGGGCGACCTTTGGGCCTTTCAGCTCTAGGCCAATGGAGCACACCCAGAGCAGAAGTCCTACTTCAGCCAGATCAGGCCTGCCAAGGAACTGCGTTTCAGAGGCCTTTGTATGTGACGTTCCCGGTAGGCTGTGAGAGCACGGTGCAGAGCCAGTTGTTTCCTTGTTTCCCAAACAGCTGGAAGCAAGACGCTTTGGGGCCTCTCTGCCCCTTTGGAAACAAGGCAGCACGTTGGGTCTGGCAGCTCTAGGGCAATGGAGCACAACCAGAGCCGAAGTTCTACTTCTTCCAGATCAGGCCTGCCTAGACAGTGCGTTTCCCAGGCCTTGATAAGAGATGTTCTCTTAGGCTATAAGAGCACTGGGCACAGCCAGTTGTTTCTTAGCTTCCCAAGAGGTGGAAGCAAGATGCTTTGGGGCCTCTCTCCCCCTTTGGAAACAAGGCAGCCCTTTGGGCCTTTCAGCTCTAGGGCAATGGAGCACACCCAGAGCAGAAGTTCTACCTCAGCCAGATCAGGCCTGCCAAGAAACTGCTTTTCACAGGCCTTCGTAAGAGGTGTTCCCGGAAGGCTGTAAGAGTACCTGGCAGAGCGAGTTGTTTCTTAGCTTCAAAAACAGCTGGAAGCAACATGATTTGGGGCCTCTCTCCCCCTTTGGAAACAAAGCAGCCTTTGTGCCTGGCAGCTCTAGGCCAAAGTAGCACACCCAGAGCACAAGTTCTACCTCAGCCAGATAAGGCCTGTCAAGAAGCTGCGTTTCACAGGCCTTTGTATGTGACGTTCCCGGTTGGCTTTGAGAGCACTGTGCAGAGCCAGTTGTTTTAGCTTCCCAGAGAGCAGGAAGCAAGATGCTTTGGGGCCTCTCTCACACTTTGGAAATAAAGGCAGCCCTTTGGGCCTGGCAGCCCTAGGCCAATGGAGTACACCCAGAGCAGAAGTTCTACCTCAGCCAGATCAGGCCTTCCAAGAAACTGCGTCTCACAGGCCTTTCTCTGTCACGTTGCCGGTAGGCTGTGAGAGCACTGTGCAGAGCCAGTTGTTTCTTAGCTTCCCAAAGATTTGGAAGCAAGATGCGTTGGGGACTCTCAGCCCCTTTGGAAACAAGGCGGCCCTTTGGGCCTGGCTGCTCTAGGCCAAAGTAGCACGCCCAGAGCAGGAGTTCTACTTCAGCCAGATCAGGCCTGCCAAGAAACTGCGTTTCACAGGCCTTGGTAAGAGATGTTCCCGGTAGGCTGTGAGAGCACTGTGGAGAGCCAGTTGCTTTAGCTTCCCACAGAGCTGGAAGCAAGATGCCTTGGGGCCTCTCTCTCCCTTTGGACACAAGGCAGCCGTTTGGGCCTGGCAGCTCTAGGCCAATGGAGCACACCCACAGCAGAAGTTCTACTTCAGGCAGATCAGTCCTGCCCAGAAACTGCGTTTCACAGCCCTTGGTAAGAGATGTTCACGGTAGGCTGTGAGAGCACTGGGCAGAACCAGTTGTTTTTTAGCTTCCCAAAGTGCTGGAGGCAAGATGCTTTGGGGCCTCTCTCACCCTTTGGAAACAAGGCAGCCCTTAGGTCCTGGTAGCTCTAGGCCTATGTAGCACAACCAGAACAGAAGTTCTACTTCAGCCAGGTCAGGCCTGCCAAGAAACTGCGTTTCACAGGCCTTTCAAAGAGATGTTCTCTTAGGCTGTAAGAGCACTGGGCAGAGCCAGCTGTTTCTTAGCTTCCCGAAGAGCTGGGAGCAAGATGCTTTGGGTCCACTCTCCGTCTTTGGAAACAAGGCAGCCCTTTGGGCCTGGCAGCTCTAGGGCAATGGAGCACACCCAGAGCAGAAGTTCTACTTCAGCCAGATCAGGCCTGCCAGGAAACCGCGTTTCACAGGCCTTGGTAAGAGATGTTCCCGGTAGGCTGTAAGAGCACTGGGCAGAGCCAGTTGTTTCTTACCTTCCTGAAAAGCTGGAAGCAAGATGCTTGGGACCCCTCTGCCCGTTTGGGAACAAGGCAGCCTTTTGGGTCGGGAAGCTCTAGGCCAATGGAGCACACGCAGAGCAGGAGTTCTACTTCAGCCTGATCAGGCCTGCAAAGAAACAGCGTTTGACAGGCCTTGGTAAGAGATGTTCGCGGTAGGTGTAAGAGCACTGGGCAGAGCCAGTTGTTTCTTAGCTTCGCAAAGACCGGGAAGCAAGATGCTTTGGGCCTCTCTGCCCCTTGGAAACAGGGCAGCACTTTGGGCCTGGCAGCTCTAGGGCAATGGAGCACACCCAGAGCCGGAGTTCTACTTCAGCCAGATGAGGCCTGCCAAGAAACTGCGTTTCACAGGCCTTTCAAAGACATGTTCCCGGTAGTCTGTAAGAGCACGGGGCAGAGCGAGTTGGTTCTTAGCTTCCCAGAGAGCTGGAAGCAAGATGCTTTGGGGCCTCTCTGCCCCTTTGGAAACAAGGCAGCACCTTGGGCCTGGCAGCTCTAGGCCAATGGAGCACACCCACAGCAGAAGTTCTACTTCAGCCAAATCAGGCCTGCCAGGAAACGGCGTTTCACAGGCCTTGGTAAGAGATGTTCCCGGTAGGCTGTAAGAGCACTGGGCAACGCCAGATGTTTCTTAGCTTCCCGAAGAGCTGGAAGCGAGAAGCTTTGGTGCCACTCTCTCACTTTGGACTCAAGGAAGCCCTTTGGGGCAGGTAGCTCTAGCCCAGTGGAGCACACCCAGAGCAGAAGTTCTACTTGGGCCAGTTCAGGCCACCAACAAACTGCGTTTCACAGGCCTTGGTAGGAGATGTTCCCGGTAGGCTGTAAGAGCACTGGGCAACGCCAGATGTTTCTTAGCTTCCCGAAGAGCTGGAAGCAAGATGCTTTGGGGCCTCTCATCCCCTTTGCAAACAAGGCGGCCCTATGGGCCAGGCAGCTCTAGGCCAATGGAGCACACCCAGAGCAGAAGTTCTACTTCGGCCAGTTCAGGCCACCAACAAACTGCGTTTCACAGGCCTTGGTAAGAGATGTTCCCGGTAGGCTGTAAGAGCACTGGGCAACGCCAGATGTTTCTTAGCTTCCCGAAGAGCTGGAAGAAGATGCTTTGGGGCCTCTCATCCCCTTTGCAAACAAGGCCGACCTTTGGGCCAGGCAGCTCTAGGCCAATGGAGCACACCCAGAGCAGAAGTTCTACCTCAGCCAGATAAGGCCTGCCAAGAAACTGCGTTTCAAAGGCTTTGGTAAGAGATGTTCCCGGTACTCTGTTAGAGCACTGGGCAGAGCCATTTGTTTCTTAGCTTCCCAAAGAGCTGGAAGCAAGATGCTTTGGGGGCTCCCTGCCCCTTTGCCAACAAGGGCGACCTTTGGGCCTTTCAGCTCTAGGCCAATGGAGCACACCCAGAGCAGAAGTCCTACTTCAGCCAGATCAGGCCTGCCAAGGAACTGCGTTTCAGAGGCCTTTGTATGTGACGTTCCCGGTAGGCTGTGAGAGCACGGTGCAGAGCCAGTTGTTTCCTTGTTTCCCAAACAGCTGGAAGCAAGACGCTTTGGGGCCTCTCTGCCCCTTTGGAAACAAGGCAGCACGTTGGGTCTGGCAGCTCTAGGGCAATGGAGCACAACCAGAGCCGAAGTTCTACTTCTTCCAGATCAGGCCTGCCTAGACAGTGCGTTTCCCAGGCCTTGATAAGAGATGTTCTCTTAGGCTATAAGAGCACTGGGCACAGCCAGTTGTTTCTTAGCTTCCCAAGAGGTGGAAGCAAGATGCTTTGGGGCCTCTCTCCCCCTTTGGAAACAAGGCAGCCCTTTGGGCCTTTCAGCTCTAGGGCAATGGAGCACACCCAGAGCAGAAGTTCTACCTCAGCCAGATCAGGCCTGCCAAGAAACTGCTTTTCACAGGCCTTCGTAAGAGGTGTTCCCGGAAGGCTGTAAGAGTACCTGGCAGAGCGAGTTGTTTCTTAGCTTCAAAAACAGCTGGAAGCAACATGATTTGGGGCCTCTCTCCCCCTTTGGAAACAAAGCAGCCTTTGTGCCTGGCAGCTCTAGGCCAAAGTAGCACACCCAGGGCACAAGTTCTACCTCAGCCAGATAAGGCCTGTCAAGAAGCTGCGTTTCACAGGCCTTTGTATGTGACGTTCCCGGTTGGCTTTGAGAGCACTGTGCAGAGCCAGTTGTTTTAGCTTCCCAGAGAGCAGGAAGCAAGATGCTTTGGGGCCTCTCTCACACTTTGGAAATAAAGGCAGCCCTTTGGGCCTGGCAGCCCTAGGCCAATGGAGTACACCCAGAGCAGAAGTTCTACCTCAGCCAGATCAGGCCTTCCAAGAAACTGCGTCTCACAGGCCTTTCTCTGTCACGTTGCCGGTAGGCTGTGAGAGCACTGTGCAGAGCCAGTTGTTTCTTAGCTTCCCAAAGATTTGGAAGCAAGATGCGTTGGGGACTCTCAGCCCCTTTGGAAACAAGGCGGCCCTTTGGGCCTGGCTGCTCTAGGCCAAAGTAGCACGCCCAGAGCAGGAGTTCTACTTCAGCCAGATCAGGCCTGCCAAGAAACTGCGTTTCACAGGCCTTGGTAAGAGATGTTCCCGGTAGGCTGTGAGAGCACTGTGGAGAGCCAGTTGCTTTAGCTTCCCACAGAGCTGGAAGCAAGATGCCTTGGGGCCTCTCTCTCCCTTTGGACACAAGGCAGCCGTTTGGGCCTGGCAGCTCTAGGCCAATGGAGCACACCCACAGCAGAAGTTCTACTTCAGGCAGATCAGTCCTGCCCAGAAACTGCGTTTCACAGCCCTTGGTAAGAGATGTTCACGGTAGGCTGTGAGAGCACTGGGCAGAACCAGTTGTTTTTTAGCTTCCCAAAGTGCTGGAGGCAAGATGCTTTGGGGCCTCTCTCACCCTTTGGAAACAAGGCAGCCCTTAGGTCCTGGTAGCTCTAGGCCTATGTAGCACAACCAGAACAGAAGTTCTACTTCAGCCAGGTCAGGCCTGCCAAGAAACTGCGTTTCACAGGCCTTTCAAAGAGATGTTCTCTTAGGCTGTAAGAGCACTGGGCAGAGCCAGCTGTTTCCTAGCTTCCCGAAGAGCTGGGAGCAAGATGCTTTGGGTCCACTCTCCGTCTTTGGAAACAAGGCAGCCCTTTGGGCCTGGCAGCTCTAGGGCAATGGAGCACAACCAGAGCAGAAGTTCTACTTCAGCCAGATCAGGCCTGCCAGGAAACTGCGTTTCACAGGCCTTGGTAAGAGATGTTCCCGGTAGGCTGTAAGAGCACTGGGCAGAGCCAGTTGTTTCTTACCTTCCTGAAAAGCTGGAAGCAAGATGCTTGGGACCCCTCTGCCCGTTTGGGAACAAGGCAGCCTTTTGGGTCGGGAAGCTCTAGGCCAATGGAGCACATGCAGAGCAGGAGTTCTACTTCAGCCTGATCAGGCCTGCAAAGAAACAGCGTTTGACAGGCCTTGGTAAGAGATGTTCGCGGTAGGTGTAAGAGCACTGGGCAGAGCCAGTTGTTTCTTAGCTTCGCAAAGACTGGGAAGCAAGATGCTTTGGGCCTCTCTGCCCCTTGGAAACAGGGCAGCACTTTGGGCCTGGCAGCTCAAGGGCAGTGGAGCACACCCAGAGCCGGAGTTCTACTTCAGCCACATGAGGCCTGCCAAGAAACTGCGTTTCACAGGCCTTTCAAAGACATGTTCCCGGTAGGCTGTAAGAGCACGGGGCAGAGCGAGTTGGTTCTTAGCTTCCCAGAGAGCTGGAAGCAAGATGCTTTGGGGCCTCTCTGCCCCTTTGGAAACAAGGCAGCACCTTGGGCCTGGCAGCTCTAGGGCAATGGAGCACACCCAGAGCAGAAGTTCTACTTCAGCCAAATCAGGCCTGCCAGGAAACGGCGTTTCACAGGCCTTGGTAAGAGATGTTCCCGGTAGGCTGTAAGAGCACTGGGCAACGCCAGATGTTTCTTAGCTTCCCGAAGAGCTGGAAGAAGATGCTTTGGGGCCTCTCATCCCCTTTGCAAACAAGGCCGACCTTTGGGCCAGGCAGCTCTAGGCCAATGGAGCACACCCAGAGCAGAAGTTCTACCTCAGCCAGATAAGGCCTGCCAAGAAACTGCGTTTCAAAGGCTTTGGTAAGAGATGTTCCCGGTACTCTGTTAGAGCACTGGGCAGAGCCATTTGTTTCTTAGCTTCCCAAAGAGCTGGAAGCAAGATGCTTTGGGGGCTCCCTGCCCCTTTGCCAACAAGGGCGACCTTTGGGCCTTTCAGCTCTAGGCCAATGGAGCACACCCAGAGCAGAAGTCCTACTTCAGCCAGATCAGGCCTGCCAAGGAACTGCGTTTCAGAGGCCTTTGTATGTGACGTTCCCGGTAGGCTGTGAGAGCACGGTGCAGAGCCAGTTGTTTCCTTGTTTCCCAAACAGCTGGAAGCAAGACGCTTTGGGGCCTCTCTGCCCCTTTGGAAACAAGGCAGCACGTTGGGTCTGGCAGCTCTAGGGCAATGGAGCACAACCAGAGCCGAAGTTCTACTTCTTCCAGATCAGGCCTGCCTAGACAGTGCGTTTCCCAGGCCTTGATAAGAGATGTTCTCTTAGGCTATAAGAGCACTGGGCACAGCCAGTTGTTTCTTAGCTTCCCAAGAGGTGGAAGCAAGATGCTTTGGGGCCTCTCTCCCCCTTTGGAAACAAGGCAGCCCTTTGGGCCTTTCAGCTCTAGGGCAATGGAGCACACCCAGAGCAGAAGTTCTACCTCAGCCAGATCAGGCCTGCCAAGAAACTGCTTTTCACAGGCCTTCGTAAGAGGTGTTCCCGGAAGGCTGTAAGAGTACCTGGCAGAGCGAGTTGTTTCTTAGCTTCAAAAACAGCTGGAAGCAACATGATTTGGGGCCTCTCTCCCCCTTTGGAAACAAAGCAGCCTTTGTGCCTGGCAGCTCTAGGCCAAAGTAGCACACCCAGGGCACAAGTTCTACCTCAGCCAGATAAGGCCTGTCAAGAAGCTGCGTTTCACAGGCCTTTGTATGTGACGTTCCCGGTTGGCTTTGAGAGCACTGTGCAGAGCCAGTTGTTTTAGCTTCCCAGAGAGCAGGAAGCAAGATGCTTTGGGGCCTCTCTCACACTTTGGAAATAAAGGCAGCCCTTTGGGCCTGGCAGCCCTAGGCCAATGGAGTACACCCAGAGCAGAAGTTCTACCTCAGCCAGATCAGGCCTTCCAAGAAACTGCGTCTCACAGGCCTTTCTCTGTCACGTTGCCGGTAGGCTGTGAGAGCACTGTGCAGAGCCAGTTGTTTCTTAGCTTCCCAAAGATTTGGAAGCAAGATGCGTTGGGGACTCTCAGCCCCTTTGGAAACAAGGCGGCCCTTTGGGCCTGGCTGCTCTAGGCCAAAGTAGCACGCCCAGAGCAGGAGTTCTACTTCAGCCAGATCAGGCCTGCCAAGAAACTGCGTTTCACAGGCCTTGGTAAGAGATGTTCCCGGTAGGCTGTGAGAGCACTGTGGAGAGCCAGTTGCTTTAGCTTCCCACAGAGCTGGAAGCAAGATGCCTTGGGGCCTCTCTCTCCCTTTGGACACAAGGCAGCCGTTTGGGCCTGGCAGCTGTAGGCCAATGGAGCACACCCACAGCAGAAGTTCTACTTCAGGCAGATCAGTCCTGCCCAGAAACTGCGTTTCACAGCCCTTGGTAAGAGATGTTCACGGTAGGCTGTGAGAGCACTGGGCAGAACCAGTTGTTTTTTAGCTTCCCAAAGTGCTGGAGGCAAGATGCTTTGGGGCCTCTCTCACCCTTTGGAAACAAGGCAGCCCTTAGGTCCTGGTAGCTCTAGGCCTATGTAGCACAACCAGAACAGAAGTTCTACTTCAGCCAGGTCAGGCCTGCCAAGAAACTGCGTTTCACAGGCCTTTCAAAGAGATGTTCTCTTAGGCTGTAAGAGCACTGGGCAGAGCCAGCTGTTTCCTAGCTTCCCGAAGAGCTGGGAGCAAGATGCTTTGGGTCCACTCTCCGTCTTTGGAAACAAGGCAGCCCTTTGGGCCTGGCAGCTCTAGGGCAATGGAGCACACCCAGAGCAGAAGTTCTACTTCAGCCAGATCAGGCCTGCCAGGAAACTGCGTTTCACATGCCTTGGTAAGAGATGTTCCCGGTAGGCTGTAAGAGCACTGGGCAGAGCCAGTTGTTTCTTACCTTCCTGAAAAGCTGGAAGCAAGATGCTTGGGACCCCTCTGCCCGTTTGGGAACAAGGCAGCCTTTTGGGTCGGGAAGCTCTAGGCCAATGGAGCACATGCAGAGCAGGAGTTCTACTTCAGCCTGATCAGGCCTGCAAAGAAACAGCGTTTGACAGGCCTTGGTAAGAGATGTTCGCGGTAGGTGTAAGAGCACTGGGCAGAGCCAGTTGTTTCTTAGCTTCGCAAAGACCGGGAAGCAAGATGCTTTGGGCCTCTCTGCCCCTTGGAAACAGGGCAGCACTTTGGGCCTGGCAGCTCTAGGGCAGTGGAGCACACCCAGAGCCGGAGTTCTACTTCAGCCACATGAGGCCTGCCAAGAAACTGCGTTTCACAGGCCTTTCAAAGACATGTTCCCGGTAGGCTGTAAGAGCACGGGGCAGAGCGAGTTGGTTCTTAGCTTCCCAGAGAGCTGGAAGCAAGATGCTTTGGGGCCTCTCTGCCCCTTTGGAAACAAGGCAGCACCTTGGGCCTGGCAGCTCTAGGGCAATGGAGCACACCCAGAGCAGAAGTTCTACTTCAGCCAAATCAGGCCTGCCAGGAAACGGCGTTTCACAGGCCTTGGTAAGAGATGTTCCCGGTAGGCTGTAAGAGCACTGGGCAACGCCAGATGTTTCTTAGCTTCCCGAAGAGCTGGAAGCAAGAAGCTTTGGTGCCACTCTCTCACTTTGGACTCAAGGCAGCCCTTTGGGGCAGGTAGCTCTAGCCCAGTGGAGCACACCCAGAGCAGAAGTTCTACTTGGGCCAGTTCAGGCCACCAACAAACTGCGTTTCACAGGCCTTGGTAAGAGATGTTCCCGGTAGGCTGTAAGAGCACTGGGCAACGCCAGATGTTTCTTAGCTTCCCGAAGAGCTGGAAGAAGATGCTTTGGGGCCTCTCATCCCCTTTGCAAACAAGGCCGACCTTTGGGCCAGGCAGCTCTAGGCCAATGGAGCACACCCAGAGCAGAAGTTCTACCTCAGCCAGATAAGGCCTGCCAAGAAACTGCGTTTCAAAGGCTTTGGTAAGAGATGTTCCCGGTACTCTGTTAGAGCACTGGGCAGAGCCATTTGTTTCTTAGCTTCCCAAAGAGCTGGAAGCAAGATGCTTTGGGGGCTCCCTGCCCCTTTGCCAACAAGGGCGACCTTTGGGCCTTTCAGCTCTAGGCCAATGGAGCACACCCAGAGCAGAAGTCCTACTTCAGCCAGATCAGGCCTGCCAAGGAACTGCGTTTCAGAGGCCTTTGTATGTGACGTTCCCGGTAGGCTGTGAGAGCACGGTGCAGAGCCAGTTGTTTCCTTGTTTCCCAAACAGCTGGAAGCAAGACGCTTTGGGGCCTCTCTGCCCCTTTGGAAACAAGGCAGCACGTTGGGTCTGGCAGCTCTAGGGCAATGGAGCACAACCAGAGCCGAAGTTCTACTTCTTCCAGATCAGGCCTGCCTAGACAGTGCGTTTCCCAGGCCTTGATAAGAGATGTTCTCTTAGGCTATAAGAGCACTGGGCACAGCCAGTTGTTTCTTAGCTTCCCAAGAGGTGGAAGCAAGATGCTTTGGGGCCTCTCTCCCCCTTTGGAAACAAGGCAGCCCTTTGGGCCTTTCAGCTCTAGGGCAATGGAGCACACCCAGAGCAGAAGTTCTACCTCAGCCAGATCAGGCCTGCCAAGAAACTGCTTTTCACAGGCCTTCGTAAGAGGTGTTCCCGGAAGGCTGTAAGAGTACCTGGCAGAGCGAGTTGTTTCTTAGCTTCAAAAACAGCTGGAAGCAACATGATTTGGGGCCTCTCTCCCCCTTTGGAAACAAAGCAGCCTTTGTGCCTGGCAGCTCTAGGCCAAAGTAGCACACCCAGGGCACAAGTTCTACCTCAGCCAGATAAGGCCTGTCAAGAAGCTGCGTTTCACAGGCCTTTGTATGTGACGTTCCCGGTTGGCTTTGAGAGCACTGTGCAGAGCCAGTTGTTTTAGCTTCCCAGAGAGCAGGAAGCAAGATGCTTTGGGGCCTCTCTCACACTTTGGAAATAAAGGCAGCCCTTTGGGCCTGGCAGCCCTAGGCCAATGGAGTACACCCAGAGCAGAAGTTCTACCTCAGCCAGATCAGGCCTTCCAAGAAACTGCGTCTCACAGGCCTTTCTCTGTCACGTTGCCGGTAGGCTGTGAGAGCACTGTGCAGAGCCAGTTGTTTCTTAGCTTCCCAAAGATTTGGAAGCAAGATGCGTTGGGGACTCTCAGCCCCTTTGGAAACAAGGCGGCCCTTTGGGCCTGGCTGCTCTAGGCCAAAGTAGCACGCCCAGAGCAGGAGTTCTACTTCAGCCAGATCAGGCCTGCCAAGAAACTGCGTTTCACAGGCCTTGGTAAGAGATGTTCCCGGTAGGCTGTGAGAGCACTGTGGAGAGCCAGTTGCTTTAGCTTCCCACAGAGCTGGAAGCAAGATGCCTTGGGGCCTCTCTCTCCCTTTGGACACAAGGCAGCCGTTTGGGCCTGGCAGCTCTAGGCCAATGGAGCACACCCACAGCAGAAGTTCTACTTCAGGCAGATCAGTCCTGCCCAGAAACTGCGTTTCACAGCCCTTGGTAAGAGATGTTCACGGTAGGCTGTGAGAGCACTGGGCAGAACCAGTTGTTTTTTAGCTTCCCAAAGTGCTGGAGGCAAGATGCTTTGGGGCCTCTCTCACCCTTTGGAAACAAGGCAGCCCTTAGGTCCTGGTAGCTCTAGGCCTATGTAGCACAACCAGAACAGAAGTTCTACTTCAGCCAGGTCAGGCCTGCCAAGAAACTGCGTTTCACAGGCCTTTCAAAGAGATGTTCTCTTAGGCTGTAAGAGCACTGGGCAGAGCCAGCTGTTTCCTAGCTTCCCGAAGAGCTGGGAGCAAGATGCTTTGGGTCCACTCTCCGTCTTTGGAAACAAGGCAGCCCTTTGGGCCTGGCAGCTCTAGGGCAATGGAGCACAACCAGAGCAGAAGTTCTACTTCAGCCAGATCAGGCCTGCCAGGAAACTGCGTTTCACAGGCCTTGGTAAGAGATGTTCCCGGTAGGCTGTAAGAGCACTGGGCAGAGCCAGTTGTTTCTTACCTTCCTGAAAAGCTGGAAGCAAGATGCTTGGGACCCCTCTGCCCGTTTGGGAACAAGGCAGCCTTTTGGGTCGGGAAGCTCTAGGCCAATGGAGCACATGCAGAGCAGGAGTTCTACTTCAGCCTGATCAGGCCTGCAAAGAAACAGCGTTTGACAGGCCTTGGTAAGAGATGTTCGCGGTAGGTGTAAGAGCACTGGGCAGAGCCAGTTGTTTCTTAGCTTCGCAAAGACTGGGAAGCAAGATGCTTTGGGCCTCTCTGCCCCTTGGAAACAGGGCAGCACTTTGGGCCTGGCAGCTCAAGGGCAGTGGAGCACACCCAGAGCCGGAGTTCTACTTCAGCCACATGAGGCCTGCCAAGAAACTGCGTTTCACAGGCCTTTCAAAGACATGTTCCCGGTAGGCTGTAAGAGCACGGGGCAGAGCGAGTTGGTTCTTAGCTTCCCAGAGAGCTGGAAGCAAGATGCTTTGGGGCCTCTCTGCCCCTTTGGAAACAAGGCAGCACCTTGGGCCTGGCAGCTCTAGGGCAATGGAGCACACCCAGAGCAGAAGTTCTACTTCAGCCAAATCAGGCCTGCCAGGAAACGGCGTTTCACAGGCCTTGGTAAGAGATGTTCCCGGTAGGCTGTAAGAGCACTGGGCAACGCCAGATGTTTCTTAGCTTCCCGAAGAGCTGGAAGAAGATGCTTTGGGGCCTCTCATCCCCTTTGCAAACAAGGCCGACCTTTGGGCCAGGCAGCTCTAGGCCAATGGAGCACACCCAGAGCAGAAGTTCTACCTCAGCCAGATAAGGCCTGCCAAGAAACTGCGTTTCAAAGGCTTTGGTAAGAGATGTTCCCGGTACTCTGTTAGAGCACTGGGCAGAGCCATTTGTTTCTTAGCTTCCCAAAGAGCTGGAAGCAAGATGCTTTGGGGGCTCCCTGCCCCTTTGCCAACAAGGGCGACCTTTGGGCCTTTCAGCTCTAGGCCAATGGAGCACACCCAGAGCAGAAGTCCTACTTCAGCCAGATCAGGCCTGCCAAGGAACTGCGTTTCAGAGGCCTTTGTATGTGACGTTCCCGGTAGGCTGTGAGAGCACGGTGCAGAGCCAGTTGTTTCCTTGTTTCCCAAACAGCTGGAAGCAAGACGCTTTGGGGCCTCTCTGCCCCTTTGGAAACAAGGCAGCACGTTGGGTCTGGCAGCTCTAGGGCAATGGAGCACAACCAGAGCCGAAGTTCTACTTCTTCCAGATCAGGCCTGCCTAGACAGTGCGTTTCCCAGGCCTTGATAAGAGATGTTCTCTTAGGCTATAAGAGCACTGGGCACAGCCAGTTGTTTCTTAGCTTCCCAAGAGGTGGAAGCAAGATGCTTTGGGGCCTCTCTCCCCCTTTGGAAACAAGGCAGCCCTTTGGGCCTTTCAGCTCTAGGGCAATGGAGCACACCCAGAGCAGAAGTTCTACCTCAGCCAGATCAGGCCTGCCAAGAAACTGCTTTTCACAGGCCTTCGTAAGAGGTGTTCCCGGAAGGCTGTAAGAGTACCTGGCAGAGCGAGTTGTTTCTTAGCTTCAAAAACAGCTGGAAGCAACATGATTTGGGGCCTCTCTCCCCCTTTGGAAACAAAGCAGCCTTTGTGCCTGGCAGCTCTAGGCCAAAGTAGCACACCCAGGGCACAAGTTCTACCTCAGCCAGATAAGGCCTGTCAAGAAGCTGCGTTTCACAGGCCTTTGTATGTGACGTTCCCGGTTGGCTTTGAGAGCACTGTGCAGAGCCAGTTGTTTTAGCTTCCCAGAGAGCAGGAAGCAAGATGCTTTGGGGCCTCTCTCACACTTTGGAAATAAAGGCAGCCCTTTGGGCCTGGCAGCCCTAGGCCAATGGAGTACACCCAGAGCAGAAGTTCTACCTCAGCCAGATCAGGCCTTCCAAGAAACTGCGTCTCACAGGCCTTTCTCTGTCACGTTGCCGGTAGGCTGTGAGAGCACTGTGCAGAGCCAGTTGTTTCTTAGCTTCCCAAAGATTTGGAAGCAAGATGCGTTGGGGACTCTCAGCCCCTTTGGAAACAAGGCGGCCCTTTGGGCCTGGCTGCTCTAGGCCAAAGTAGCACGCCCAGAGCAGGAGTTCTACTTCAGCCAGATCAGGCCTGCCAAGAAACTGCGTTTCACAGGCCTTGGTAAGAGATGTTCCCGGTAGGCTGTGAGAGCACTGTGGAGAGCCAGTTGCTTTAGCTTCCCACAGAGCTGGAAGCAAGATGCCTTGGGGCCTCTCTCTCCCTTTGGACACAAGGCAGCCGTTTGGGCCTGGCAGCTGTAGGCCAATGGAGCACACCCACAGCAGAAGTTCTACTTCAGGCAGATCAGTCCTGCCCAGAAACTGCGTTTCACAGCCCTTGGTAAGAGATGTTCACGGTAGGCTGTGAGAGCACTGGGCAGAACCAGTTGTTTTTTAGCTTCCCAAAGTGCTGGAGGCAAGATGCTTTGGGGCCTCTCTCACCCTTTGGAAACAAGGCAGCCCTTAGGTCCTGGTAGCTCTAGGCCTATGTAGCACAACCAGAACAGAAGTTCTACTTCAGCCAGGTCAGGCCTGCCAAGAAACTGCGTTTCACAGGCCTTTCAAAGAGATGTTCTCTTAGGCTGTAAGAGCACTGGGCAGAGCCAGCTGTTTCCTAGCTTCCCGAAGAGCTGGGAGCAAGATGCTTTGGGTCCACTCTCCGTCTTTGGAAACAAGGCAGCCCTTTGGGCCTGGCAGCTCTAGGGCAATGGAGCACACCCAGAGCAGAAGTTCTACTTCAGCCAGATCAGGCCTGCCAGGAAACTGCGTTTCACATGCCTTGGTAAGAGATGTTCCCGGTAGGCTGTAAGAGCACTGGGCAGAGCCAGTTGTTTCTTACCTTCCTGAAAAGCTGGAAGCAAGATGCTTGGGACCCCTCTGCCCGTTTGGGAACAAGGCAGCCTTTTGGGTCGGGAAGCTCTAGGCCAATGGAGCACATGCAGAGCAGGAGTTCTACTTCAGCCTGATCAGGCCTGCAAAGAAACAGCGTTTGACAGGCCTTGGTAAGAGATGTTCGCGGTAGGTGTAAGAGCACTGGGCAGAGCCAGTTGTTTCTTAGCTTCGCAAAGACCGGGAAGCAAGATGCTTTGGGCCTCTCTGCCCCTTGGAAACAGGGCAGCACTTTGGGCCTGGCAGCTCTAGGGCAGTGGAGCACACCCAGAGCCGGAGTTCTACTTCAGCCACATGAGGCCTGCCAAGAAACTGCGTTTCACAGGCCTTTCAAAGACATGTTCCCGGTAGGCTGTAAGAGCACGGGGCAGAGCGAGTTGGTTCTTAGCTTCCCAGAGAGCTGGAAGCAAGATGCTTTGGGGCCTCTCTGCCCCTTTGGAAACAAGGCAGCACCTTGGGCCTGGCAGCTCTAGGGCAATGGAGCACACCCAGAGCAGAAGTTCTACTTCAGCCAAATCAGGCCTGCCAGGAAACGGCGTTTCACAGGCCTTGGTAAGAGATGTTCCCGGTAGGCTGTAAGAGCACTGGGCAACGCCAGATGTTTCTTAGCTTCCCGAAGAGCTGGAAGCAAGAAGCTTTGGTGCCACTCTCTCACTTTGGACTCAAGGCAGCCCTTTGGGGCAGGTAGCTCTAGCCCAGTGGAGCACACCCAGAGCAGAAGTTCTACTTGGGCCAGTTCAGGCCACCAACAAACTGCGTTTCACAGGCCTTGGTAAGAGATGTTCCCGGTAGGCTGTAAGAGCACTGGGCAACGCCAGATGTTTCTTAGCTTCCCGAAGAGCTGGAAGAAGATGCTTTGGGGCCTCTCATCCCCTTTGCAAACAAGGCCGACCTTTGGGCCAGGCAGCTCTAGGCCAATGGAGCACACCCAGAGCAGAAGTTCTACCTCAGCCAGATAAGGCCTGCCAAGAAACTGCGTTTCAAAGGCTTTGGTAAGAGATGTTCCCGGTACTCTGTTAGAGCACTGGGCAGAGCCATTTGTTTCTTAGCTTCCCAAAGAGCTGGAAGCAAGATGCTTTGGGGGCTCCCTGCCCCTTTGCCAACAAGGGCGACCTTTGGGCCTTTCAGCTCTAGGCCAATGGAGCACACCCAGAGCAGAAGTCCTACTTCAGCCAGATCAGGCCTGCCAAGGAACTGCGTTTCAGAGGCCTTTGTATGTGACGTTCCCGGTAGGCTGTGAGAGCACGGTGCAGAGCCAGTTGTTTCCTTGTTTCCCAAACAGCTGGAAGCAAGACGCTTTGGGGCCTCTCTGCCCCTTTGGAAACAAGGCAGCACGTTGGGTCTGGCAGCTCTAGGGCAATGGAGCACAACCAGAGCCGAAGTTCTACTTCTTCCAGATCAGGCCTGCCTAGACAGTGCGTTTCCCAGGCCTTGATAAGAGATGTTCTCTTAGGCTATAAGAGCACTGGGCACAGCCAGTTGTTTCTTAGCTTCCCAAGAGGTGGAAGCAAGATGCTTTGGGGCCTCTCTCCCCCTTTGGAAACAAGGCAGCCCTTTGGGCCTTTCAGCTCTAGGGCAATGGAGCACACCCAGAGCAGAAGTTCTACCTCAGCCAGATCAGGCCTGCCAAGAAACTGCTTTTCACAGGCCTTCGTAAGAGGTGTTCCCGGAAGGCTGTAAGAGTACCTGGCAGAGCGAGTTGTTTCTTAGCTTCAAAAACAGCTGGAAGCAACATGATTTGGGGCCTCTCTCCCCCTTTGGAAACAAAGCAGCCTTTGTGCCTGGCAGCTCTAGGCCAAAGTAGCACACCCAGGGCACAAGTTCTACCTCAGCCAGATAAGGCCTGTCAAGAAGCTGCGTTTCACAGGCCTTTGTATGTGACGTTCCCGGTTGGCTTTGAGAGCACTGTGCAGAGCCAGTTGTTTTAGCTTCCCAGAGAGCAGGAAGCAAGATGCTTTGGGGCCTCTCTCACACTTTGGAAATAAAGGCAGCCCTTTGGGCCTGGCAGCCCTAGGCCAATGGAGTACACCCAGAGCAGAAGTTCTACCTCAGCCAGATCAGGCCTTCCAAGAAACTGCGTCTCACAGGCCTTTCTCTGTCACGTTGCCGGTAGGCTGTGAGAGCACTGTGCAGAGCCAGTTGTTTCTTAGCTTCCCAAAGATTTGGAAGCAAGATGCGTTGGGGACTCTCAGCCCCTTTGGAAACAAGGCGGCCCTTTGGGCCTGGCTGCTCTAGGCCAAAGTAGCACGCCCAGAGCAGGAGTTCTACTTCAGCCAGATCAGGCCTGCCAAGAAACTGCGTTTCACAGGCCTTGGTAAGAGATGTTCCCGGTAGGCTGTGAGAGCACTGTGGAGAGCCAGTTGCTTTAGCTTCCCACAGAGCTGGAAGCAAGATGCCTTGGGGCCTCTCTCTCCCTTTGGACACAAGGCAGCCGTTTGGGCCTGGCAGCTCTAGGCCAATGGAGCACACCCACAGCAGAAGTTCTACTTCAGGCAGATCAGTCCTGCCCAGAAACTGCGTTTCACAGCCCTTGGTAAGAGATGTTCACGGTAGGCTGTGAGAGCACTGGGCAGAACCAGTTGTTTTTTAGCTTCCCAAAGTGCTGGAGGCAAGATGCTTTGGGGCCTCTCTCACCCTTTGGAAACAAGGCAGCCCTTAGGTCCTGGTAGCTCTAGGCCTATGTAGCACAACCAGAACAGAAGTTCTACTTCAGCCAGGTCAGGCCTGCCAAGAAACTGCGTTTCACAGGCCTTTCAAAGAGATGTTCTCTTAGGCTGTAAGAGCACTGGGCAGAGCCAGCTGTTTCCTAGCTTCCCGAAGAGCTGGGAGCAAGATGCTTTGGGTCCACTCTCCGTCTTTGGAAACAAGGCAGCCCTTTGGGCCTGGCAGCTCTAGGGCAATGGAGCACAACCAGAGCAGAAGTTCTACTTCAGCCAGATCAGGCCTGCCAGGAAACTGCGTTTCACAGGCCTTGGTAAGAGATGTTCCCGGTAGGCTGTAAGAGCACTGGGCAGAGCCAGTTGTTTCTTACCTTCCTGAAAAGCTGGAAGCAAGATGCTTGGGACCCCTCTGCCCGTTTGGGAACAAGGCAGCCTTTTGGGTCGGGAAGCTCTAGGCCAATGGAGCACATGCAGAGCAGGAGTTCTACTTCAGCCTGATCAGGCCTGCAAAGAAACAGCGTTTGACAGGCCTTGGTAAGAGATGTTCGCGGTAGGTGTAAGAGCACTGGGCAGAGCCAGTTGTTTCTTAGCTTCGCAAAGACTGGGAAGCAAGATGCTTTGGGCCTCTCTGCCCCTTGGAAACAGGGCAGCACTTTGGGCCTGGCAGCTCAAGGGCAGTGGAGCACACCCAGAGCCGGAGTTCTACTTCAGCCACATGAGGCCTGCCAAGAAACTGCGTTTCACAGGCCTTTCAAAGACATGTTCCCGGTAGGCTGTAAGAGCACGGGGCAGAGCGAGTTGGTTCTTAGCTTCCCAGAGAGCTGGAAGCAAGATGCTTTGGGGCCTCTCTGCCCCTTTGGAAACAAGGCAGCACCTTGGGCCTGGCAGCTCTAGGGCAATGGAGCACACCCAGAGCAGAAGTTCTACTTCAGCCAAATCAGGCCTGCCAGGAAACGGCGTTTCACAGGCCTTGGTAAGAGATGTTCCCGGTAGGCTGTAAGAGCACTGGGCAACGCCAGATGTTTCTTAGCTTCCCGAAGAGCTGGAAGAAGATGCTTTGGGGCCTCTCATCCCCTTTGCAAACAAGGCCGACCTTTGGGCCAGGCAGCTCTAGGCCAATGGAGCACACCCAGAGCAGAAGTTCTACCTCAGCCAGATAAGGCCTGCCAAGAAACTGCGTTTCAAAGGCTTTGGTAAGAGATGTTCCCGGTACTCTGTTAGAGCACTGGGCAGAGCCATTTGTTTCTTAGCTTCCCAAAGAGCTGGAAGCAAGATGCTTTGGGGGCTCCCTGCCCCTTTGCCAACAAGGGCGACCTTTGGGCCTTTCAGCTCTAGGCCAATGGAGCACACCCAGAGCAGAAGTCCTACTTCAGCCAGATCAGGCCTGCCAAGGAACTGCGTTTCAGAGGCCTTTGTATGTGACGTTCCCGGTAGGCTGTGAGAGCACGGTGCAGAGCCAGTTGTTTCCTTGTTTCCCAAACAGCTGGAAGCAAGACGCTTTGGGGCCTCTCTGCCCCTTTGGAAACAAGGCAGCACGTTGGGTCTGGCAGCTCTAGGGCAATGGAGCACAACCAGAGCCGAAGTTCTACTTCTTCCAGATCAGGCCTGCCTAGACAGTGCGTTTCCCAGGCCTTGATAAGAGATGTTCTCTTAGGCTATAAGAGCACTGGGCACAGCCAGTTGTTTCTTAGCTTCCCAAGAGGTGGAAGCAAGATGCTTTGGGGCCTCTCTCCCCCTTTGGAAACAAGGCAGCCCTTTGGGCCTTTCAGCTCTAGGGCAATGGAGCACACCCAGAGCAGAAGTTCTACCTCAGCCAGATCAGGCCTGCCAAGAAACTGCTTTTCACAGGCCTTCGTAAGAGGTGTTCCCGGAAGGCTGTAAGAGTACCTGGCAGAGCGAGTTGTTTCTTAGCTTCAAAAACAGCTGGAAGCAACATGATTTGGGGCCTCTCTCCCCCTTTGGAAACAAAGCAGCCTTTGTGCCTGGCAGCTCTAGGCCAAAGTAGCACACCCAGGGCACAAGTTCTACCTCAGCCAGATAAGGCCTGTCAAGAAGCTGCGTTTCACAGGCCTTTGTATGTGACGTTCCCGGTTGGCTTTGAGAGCACTGTGCAGAGCCAGTTGTTTTAGCTTCCCAGAGAGCAGGAAGCAAGATGCTTTGGGGCCTCTCTCACACTTTGGAAATAAAGGCAGCCCTTTGGGCCTGGCAGCCCTAGGCCAATGGAGTACACCCAGAGCAGAAGTTCTACCTCAGCCAGATCAGGCCTTCCAAGAAACTGCGTCTCACAGGCCTTTCTCTGTCACGTTGCCGGTAGGCTGTGAGAGCACTGTGCAGAGCCAGTTGTTTCTTAGCTTCCCAAAGATTTGGAAGCAAGATGCGTTGGGGACTCTCAGCCCCTTTGGAAACAAGGCGGCCCTTTGGGCCTGGCTGCTCTAGGCCAAAGTAGCACGCCCAGAGCAGGAGTTCTACTTCAGCCAGATCAGGCCTGCCAAGAAACTGCGTTTCACAGGCCTTGGTAAGAGATGTTCCCGGTAGGCTGTGAGAGCACTGTGGAGAGCCAGTTGCTTTAGCTTCCCACAGAGCTGGAAGCAAGATGCCTTGGGGCCTCTCTCTCCCTTTGGACACAAGGCAGCCGTTTGGGCCTGGCAGCTGTAGGCCAATGGAGCACACCCACAGCAGAAGTTCTACTTCAGGCAGATCAGTCCTGCCCAGAAACTGCGTTTCACAGCCCTTGGTAAGAGATGTTCACGGTAGGCTGTGAGAGCACTGGGCAGAACCAGTTGTTTTTTAGCTTCCCAAAGTGCTGGAGGCAAGATGCTTTGGGGCCTCTCTCACCCTTTGGAAACAAGGCAGCCCTTAGGTCCTGGTAGCTCTAGGCCTATGTAGCACAACCAGAACAGAAGTTCTACTTCAGCCAGGTCAGGCCTGCCAAGAAACTGCGTTTCACAGGCCTTTCAAAGAGATGTTCTCTTAGGCTGTAAGAGCACTGGGCAGAGCCAGCTGTTTCCTAGCTTCCCGAAGAGCTGGGAGCAAGATGCTTTGGGTCCACTCTCCGTCTTTGGAAACAAGGCAGCCCTTTGGGCCTGGCAGCTCTAGGGCAATGGAGCACACCCAGAGCAGAAGTTCTACTTCAGCCAGATCAGGCCTGCCAGGAAACTGCGTTTCACATGCCTTGGTAAGAGATGTTCCCGGTAGGCTGTAAGAGCACTGGGCAGAGCCAGTTGTTTCTTACCTTCCTGAAAAGCTGGAAGCAAGATGCTTGGGACCCCTCTGCCCGTTTGGGAACAAGGCAGCCTTTTGGGTCGGGAAGCTCTAGGCCAATGGAGCACATGCAGAGCAGGAGTTCTACTTCAGCCTGATCAGGCCTGCAAAGAAACAGCGTTTGACAGGCCTTGGTAAGAGATGTTCGCGGTAGGTGTAAGAGCACTGGGCAGAGCCAGTTGTTTCTTAGCTTCGCAAAGACCGGGAAGCAAGATGCTTTGGGCCTCTCTGCCCCTTGGAAACAGGGCAGCACTTTGGGCCTGGCAGCTCTAGGGCAGTGGAGCACACCCAGAGCCGGAGTTCTACTTCAGCCACATGAGGCCTGCCAAGAAACTGCGTTTCACAGGCCTTTCAAAGACATGTTCCCGGTAGGCTGTAAGAGCACGGGGCAGAGCGAGTTGGTTCTTAGCTTCCCAGAGAGCTGGAAGCAAGATGCTTTGGGGCCTCTCTGCCCCTTTGGAAACAAGGCAGCACCTTGGGCCTGGCAGCTCTAGGGCAATGGAGCACACCCAGAGCAGAAGTTCTACTTCAGCCAAATCAGGCCTGCCAGGAAACGGCGTTTCACAGGCCTTGGTAAGAGATGTTCCCGGTAGGCTGTAAGAGCACTGGGCAACGCCAGATGTTTCTTAGCTTCCCGAAGAGCTGGAAGCAAGAAGCTTTGGTGCCACTCTCTCACTTTGGACTCAAGGCAGCCCTTTGGGGCAGGTAGCTCTAGCCCAGTGGAGCACACCCAGAGCAGAAGTTCTACTTGGGCCAGTTCAGGCCACCAACAAACTGCGTTTCACAGGCCTTGGTAAGAGATGTTCCCGGTAGGCTGTAAGAGCACTGGGCAACGCCAGATGTTTCTTAGCTTCCCGAAGAGCTGGAAGAAGATGCTTTGGGGCCTCTCATCCCCTTTGCAAACAAGGCCGACCTTTGGGCCAGGCAGCTCTAGGCCAATGGAGCACACCCAGAGCAGAAGTTCTACCTCAGCCAGATAAGGCCTGCCAAGAAACTGCGTTTCAAAGGCTTTGGTAAGAGATGTTCCCGGTACTCTGTTAGAGCACTGGGCAGAGCCATTTGTTTCTTAGCTTCCCAAAGAGCTGGAAGCAAGATGCTTTGGGGGCTCCCTGCCCCTTTGCCAACAAGGGCGACCTTTGGGCCTTTCAGCTCTAGGCCAATGGAGCACACCCAGAGCAGAAGTCCTACTTCAGCCAGATCAGGCCTGCCAAGGAACTGCGTTTCAGAGGCCTTTGTATGTGACGTTCCCGGTAGGCTGTGAGAGCACGGTGCAGAGCCAGTTGTTTCCTTGTTTCCCAAACAGCTGGAAGCAAGACGCTTTGGGGCCTCTCTGCCCCTTTGGAAACAAGGCAGCACGTTGGGTCTGGCAGCTCTAGGGCAATGGAGCACAACCAGAGCCGAAGTTCTACTTCTTCCAGATCAGGCCTGCCTAGACAGTGCGTTTCACAGGCCTTGATAAGAGATGTTCTCTTAGGCTATAAGAGCACTGGGCACAGCCAGTTGTTTCTTAGCTTCCCAAGAGGTGGAAGCAAGATGCTTTGGGGCCTCTCTCCCCCTTTGGAAACAAGGCAGCCCTTTGGGCCTTTCAGCTCTAGGGCAATGGAGCACACCCAGAGCAGAAGTTCTACCTCAGCCAGATCAGGCCTGCCAAGAAACTGCTTTTCACAGGCCTTCGTAAGAGGTGTTCCCGGAAGGCTGTAAGAGTACCTGGCAGAGCGAGTTGTTTCTTAGCTTCAAAAACAGCTGGAAGCAACATGATTTGGGGCCTCTCTCCCCCTTTGGAAACAAAGCAGCCTTTGTGCCTGGCAGCTCTAGGCCAAAGTAGCACACCCAGGGCACAAGTTCTACCTCAGCCAGATAAGGCCTGTCAAGAAGCTGCGTTTCACAGGCCTTTGTATGTGACGTTCCCGGTTGGCTTTGAGAGCACTGTGCAGAGCCAGTTGTTTTAGCTTCCCAGAGAGCAGGAAGCAAGATGCTTTGGGGCCTCTCTCACACTTTGGAAATAAAGGCAGCCCTTTGGGCCTGGCAGCCCTAGGCCAATGGAGTACACCCAGAGCAGAAGTTCTACCTCAGCCAGATCAGGCCTTCCAAGAAACTGCGTCTCACAGGCCTTTCTCTGTCACGTTGCCGGTAGGCTGTGAGAGCACTGTGCAGAGCCAGTTGTTTCTTAGCTTCCCAAAGATTTGGAAGCAAGATGCGTTGGGGACTCTCAGCCCCTTTGGAAACAAGGCGGCCCTTTGGGCCTGGCTGCTCTAGGCCAAAGTAGCACGCCCAGAGCAGGAGTTCTACTTCAGCCAGATCAGGCCTGCCAAGAAACTGCGTTTCACAGGCCTTGGTAAGAGATGTTCCCGGTAGGCTGTGAGAGCACTGTGGAGAGCCAGTTGCTTTAGCTTCCCACAGAGCTGGAAGCAAGATGCCTTGGGGCCTCTCTCTCCCTTTGGACACAAGGCAGCCGTTTGGGCCTGGCAGCTCTAGGCCAATGGAGCACACCCACAGCAGAAGTTCTACTTCAGGCAGATCAGTCCTGCCCAGAAACTGCGTTTCACAGCCCTTGGTAAGAGATGTTCACGGTAGGCTGTGAGAGCACTGGGCAGAACCAGTTGTTTTTTAGCTTCCCAAAGTGCTGGAGGCAAGATGCTTTGGGGCCTCTCTCACCCTTTGGAAACAAGGCAGCCCTTAGGTCCTGGTAGCTCTAGGCCTATGTAGCACAACCAGAACAGAAGTTCTACTTCAGCCAGGTCAGGCCTGCCAAGAAACTGCGTTTCACAGGCCTTTCAAAGAGATGTTCTCTTAGGCTGTAAGAGCACTGGGCAGAGCCAGCTGTTTCCTAGCTTCCCGAAGAGCTGGGAGCAAGATGCTTTGGGTCCACTCTCCGTCTTTGGAAACAAGGCAGCCCTTTGGGCCTGGCAGCTCTAGGGCAATGGAGCACACCCAGAGCAGAAGTTCTACTTCAGCCAGATCAGGCCTGCCAGGAAACTGCGTTTCACAGGCCTTGGTAAGAGATGTTCCCGGTAGGCTGTAAGAGCACTGGGCAGAGCCAGTTGTTTCTTACCTTCCTGAAAAGCTGGAAGCAAGATGCTTGGGACCCCTCTGCCCGTTTGGGAACAAGGCAGCCTTTTGGGTCGGGAAGCTCTAGGCCAATGGAGCACATGCAGAGCAGGAGTTCTACTTCAGCCTGATCAGGCCTGCAAAGAAACAGCGTTTGACAGGCCTTGGTAAGAGATGTTCGCGGTAGGTGTAAGAGCACTGGGCAGAGCCAGTTGTTTCTTAGCTTCGCAAAGACCGGGAAGCAAGATGCTTTGGGCCTCTCTGCCCCTTGGAAACAGGGCAGCACTTTGGGCCTGGCAGCTCTAGGGCAGTGGAGCACACCCAGAGCCGGAGTTCTACTTCAGCCAGATGAGGCCTGCCAAGAAACTGCGTTTCACAGGCCTTTCAAAGACATGTTCCTGGTAGGCTGTAAGAGCACGGGGCAGAGCGAGTTGGTTCTTAGCTTCCCAGAGAGCTGGAAGCAAGATGCTTTGGGGCCTCTCTGCCCCTTTGGAAACAAGGCAGCACCTTGGGCCTGGCAGCTCTAGGGCAATGGAGCACACCCAGAGCAGAAGTTCTACTTCAGCCAAATCAGGCCTGCCAGGAAACGGCGTTTCACAGGCCTTGGTAAGAGATGTTCCCGGTAGGCTGTAAGAGCACTGGGCAACGCCAGATGTTTCTTAGCTTCCCGAAGAGCTGGAAGCAAGAAGCTTTGGTGCCACTCTCTCACTTTGGACTCAAGGCAGCCCTTTGGGGCAGGTAGCTCTAGCCCAGTGGAGCACACCCAGAGCAGAAGTTCTACTTGGGCCAGTTCAGGCCACCAACAAACTGCGTTTCACAGGCCTTGGTAAGAGATGTTCCCGGTTGGCTGTAAGAGCACTGGGCAACGCCAGATGTTTCTTAGCTTCCCGAAGAGCTGGAAGCAAGATGCTTTGGGGCCTCTCATCCCCTTTGCAAACAAGGCCGACCTTTGGGCCAGGCAGCTCTAGGCCAATGGAGCACACCCAGAGCAGAAGTTCTACCTCAGCCAGATAAGGCCTGCCAAGAAACTGCGTTTCAAAGGCTTTTGGTAAGAGATGTTCCCGGTACTCTGTTAGAGCACTGGGCAGAGCCATTTGTTTCTTAGCTTCCCAAAGAGCTGGAAGCAAGATGCTTTGGGGGCTCCCTGCCCCTTTGCCAACAAGGGTGACCTTTGGGCCTTTCAGCTCTAGGCCAATGGAGCACACCCAGAGCAGAAGTCCTACTTCAGCCAGATCAGGCCTGCCAAGGAACTGCGTTTCAGAGGCCTTTGTATGTGACGTTCCCGGTAGGCTGTGAGAGCACGGTGCAGAGCCAGTTGTTTCCTTGTTTCCCAAACAGCTGGAAGCAAGACGCTTTGGGGCCTCTCTGCCCCTTTGGAAACAAGGCAGCACGTTGGGTCTGGCAGCTCTAGGGCAATGGAGCACAACCAGAGCCGAAGTTCTACTTCTTCCAGATCAGGCCTGCCTAGACAGTGCGTTTCCCAGGCCTTGATAAGAGATGTTCTCTTAGGCTATAAGAGCACTGGGCACAGCCAGTTGTTTCTTAGCTTCCCAAGAGGTGGAAGCAAGATGCTTTGGGGCCTCTCTCCCCCTTTGGAAACAAGGCAGCCCTTTGGGCCTTTCAGCTCTAGGGCAATGGAGCACACCCAGAGCAGAAGTTCTACCTCAGCCAGATCAGGCCTGCCAAGAAACTGCTTTTCACAGGCCTTCGTAAGAGGTGTTCCCGGAAGGCTGTAAGAGTACCTGGCAGAGCGAGTTGTTTCTTAGCTTCAAAAACAGCTGGAAGCAACATGATTTGGGGCCTCTCTCCCCCTTTGGAAACAAAGCAGCCTTTGTGCCTGGCAGCTCTAGGCCAAAGTAGCACACCCAGGGCACAAGTTCTACCTCAGCCAGATAAGGCCTGTCAAGAAGCTGCGTTTCACAGGCCTTTGTATGTGACGTTCCCGGTTGGCTTTGAGAGCACTGTGCAGAGCCAGTTGTTTTAGCTTCCCAGAGAGCAGGAAGCAAGATGCTTTGGGGCCTCTCTCACACTTTGGAAATAAAGGCAGCCCTTTGGGCCTGGCAGCCCTAGGCCAATGGAGTACACCCAGAGCAGAAGTTCTACCTCAGCCAGATCAGGCCTTCCAAGAAACTGCGTCTCACAGGCCTTTCTCTGTCACGTTGCCGGTAGGCTGTGAGAGCACTGTGCAGAGCCAGTTGTTTCTTAGCTTCCCAAAGATTTGGAAGCAAGATGCGTTGGGGACTCTCAGCCCCTTTGGAAACAAGGCGGCCCTTTGGGCCTGGCTGCTCTAGGCCAAAGTAGCACGCCCAGAGCAGGAGTTCTACTTCAGCCAGATCAGGCCTGCCAAGAAACTGCGTTTCACAGGCCTTGGTAAGAGATGTTCCCGGTAGGCTGTGAGAGCACTGTGGAGAGCCAGTTGCTTTAGCTTCCCACAGAGCTGGAAGCAAGATGCCTTGGGGCCTCTCTCTCCCTTTGGACACAAGGCAGCCGTTTGGGCCTGGCAGCTCTAGGCCAATGGAGCACACCCACAGCAGAAGTTCTACTTCAGGCAGATCAGTCCTGCCCAGAAACTGCGTTTCACAGCCCTTGGTAAGAGATGTTCACGGTAGGCTGTGAGAGCACTGGGCAGAACCAGTTGTTTTTTAGCTTCCCAAAGTGCTGGAGGCAAGATGCTTTGGGGCCTCTCTCACCCTTTGGAAACAAGGCAGCCCTTAGGTCCTGGTAGCTCTAGGCCTATGTAGCACAACCAGAACAGAAGTTCTACTTCAGCCAGGTCAGGCCTGCCAAGAAACTGCGTTTCACAGGCCTTTCAAAGAGATGTTCTCTTAGTCTGTAAGAGCACTGGGCAGAGCCAGCTGTTTCTTAGCTTCCCGAAGAGCTGGGAGCAAGATGCTTTGGGTGCACTCTCCGTCTTTGGAAACAAGGCAGCCCTTTGGGCCTGGCAGCTCTAGGGCAATGGAGCACACCCAGAGCAGGAGTTCTAATTCAGCCAGATCAGGCCTGCCAGGAAACTGCGTTTCACAGGCCTTGGTAAGAGATGTTCCCGGTAGGCTGTGAGAGCACTGTGGAGAGCCAGTTGCTTTAGCTTCCCACAGAGCTGGAAGCAAGATGCTTTGGGGCCTCTCTCTCCCTTTGGACACAAGGCAGCCCTTTGGGCCTTTCAGCTCTAGGGCAATGGAGCACACCCAGAGCAGAAGTTCTACCTCAGCCAGATCAGGCCTGCCAAGAAACTGCTTTTCACAGGCCTTCGTAAGAGGTGTTCCCGGAAGGCTGTAAGAGTACCTGGCAGAGCGAGTTGTTTCTTAGCTTCAAAAACAGCTGGAAGCAACATGATTTGGGGCCTCTCTCCCCCTTTGGAAACAAAGCAGCCTTTGTGCCTGGCAGCTCTAGGCCAAAGTAGCACACCCAGAGCACAAGTTCTACCTCAGCCAGATAAGGCCTGTCAAGAAGCTGCGTTTCACAGGCCTTTGTATGTGACGTTCCCGGTTGGCTTTGAGAGCACTGTGCAGAGCCAGTTGTTTTAGCTTCCCAGAGAGCAGGAAGCAAGATGCTTTGGGGCCTCTCTCACACTTTGGAAATAAAGGCAGCCCTTTGGGCCTGGCAGCCCTAGGCCAATGGAGTACACCCAGAGCAGAAGTTCTACCTCAGCCAGATCAGGCCTTCCAAGAAACTGCGTCTCACAGGCCTTTCTCTGTCACGTTGCCGGTAGGCTGTGAGAGCACTGTGCAGAGCCAGTTGTTTCTTAGCTTCCCAAAGATTTGGAAGCAAGATACTTTGGGGACTCTCAGCCCCTTTGGAAACAAGGCGGCCCTTTGGGCCTGGCAGCTCTAGGCCAAAGTAGCACGCCCAGAGCAGGAGTTCTACTTCAGCCAGATCAGGCCTGCCAAGAAACTGCGTTTCACAGGCCTTGGTAAGAGATGTTCCCGGTAGGCTGTGAGAGCACTGTGGAGAGCCAGTTGCTTTAGCTTCCCACAGAGCTGGAAGCAAGATGCTTTGGGGCCTCTCTCTCCCTTTGGACACAAGGCAGCCGTTTGGGCCTGGCAGCTCTAGGCCAATGGAGCACACCCACAGCAGAAGTTCTACTTCAGGCAGATCAGTCCTGCCCAGAAACTGCGTTTCACAGCCCTTGGTAAGAGATGTTCACGGTAGGCTGTGAGAGCACTGGGCAGAACCAGTTGTTTTTTAGCTTCCCAAAGTGCTGGAGGCAAGATGCTTTGGGGCCTCTCTCACCCTTTGGAAACAAGGCAGCCCTTAGGTCCTGGTAGCTCTAGGCCTATGTAGCACAACCAGAACAGAAGTTCTACTTCAGCCAGGTCAGGCCTGCCAAGAAACTGCGTTTCACAGGCCTTTCAAAGAGATGTTCTCTTAGTCTGTAAGAGCACTGGGCAGAGCCAGCTGTTTCTTAGCTTCCCGAAGAGCTGGGAGCAAGATGCTTTGGGTGCACTCTCCGTCTTTGGAAACAAGGCAGCACTTTGGGCCTGGCAGCTCTAGGGCAATGGAGCACACCCAGAGCAGGAGTTCTACTTCAGCCAGATCAGGCCTGCCAGGAAACTGCGTTTCACAGGCCTTGGTAAGAGATGTTCCCGGTAGGCTGTGAGAGCACTGTGGAGAGCCAGTTGCTTTAGCTTCCCACAGAGCTGGAAGCAAGATGCTTTGGGGCCTCTCTCTCCCTTTGGACACAAGGCAGCCGTTTGGGCCTGGCAGCTCTAGGCCAATGGAGCACACCCACAGCAGAAGTTCTACTTCAGGCAGATCAGTCCTGCCCAGAAACTGCGTTTCACAGCCCTTGGTAAGAGATGTTCATGGTAGGCTGTGAGAGCACTGGGCAGCACCAGTTGTTTTTTAGCTTCCCAAAGTGCTGGAGGCAACATGCTTTGGGGCCTCTCTCACCCTTTGGAAACAAGGCAGCCCTTAGGTCCTGGTAGCTCTAGGCCTATGTAGCACAACCAGAACAGAAGTTCTACTTCAGCCAGGTCAGGCCTGCCAAGAAACTGCGTTTCACAGGCCTTTCAAAGAGATGTTCTCTTAGGCTGTAAGAGCACTGGGCAGAGCCAGCTGTTTCTTAGCTTCCCGAAGAGCTGGGAGCAAGATGCTTTGGGTCCACTCTCCGTCTTTGGAAACAAGGCAGCCCTTTGGGCCTGGCAGCTCTAGGGCAATGGAGCACACCCAGAGCAGAAGTTCTACTTCAGCCAGATCAGGCCTGCCAGGAAACTGCGTTTCACAGGCCTTGGTAAGAGATGTTCCCGGTAGGCTGTAAGAGCACTGGGCAGAGCCAGTTGTTTCTTACCTTCCTGAAAAGCTGGAAGCAAGATGCTTGGGACCCCTCTGCCTGTTTGGGAACAAGGCAGCCTTTTGGGTCGGGAAGCTCTAGGCCAATGGAGCACACGCAGAGCAGGAGTTCTACTTCAGCCTGATCAGGCCTGCAAAGAAACAGCGTTTGACAGGCCTTGGTAAGAGATGTTCCCGGTAGGTGTAAGAGCACTGGGCAGAGCCAGTTGTTTCTTAGCTTCGCAAAGACCGGGAAGCAAGATGCTTTGGGCCTCTCTGCCCCTTGGAAACAGGGCAGCACTTTGGGCCTGGCAGCTCTAGGGCAATGGAGCACACCCAGAGCCGGAGTTCTACTTCAGCCAGATGAGGCCTGCCAAGAAACTGCGTTTCACAGGCCTTTCAAAGACATGTTCCCGGTAGGCTGTAAGAGCACGGGCCAGAGCGAGTTGGTTCTTAGCTTCCCAGAGAGCTGGAAGCAAGATGCTTTGGGGCCTCTCTGCCCCTTTGGAAACAAGGCAGCACCTTGGGCCTGGCAGCTCTAGGGCAATGGAGCACACCCAGAGCAGAAGTTCTACTTCAGCCAAATCAGGCCTGCCAGGAAACGGCGTTTCACAGGCCTTGGTAAGAGATGTTCCCGGTAGGCTGTAAGAGCCCTGGGCAACGCCAGATGTTTCTTAGCTTCCCGAAGAGCTGGAAGCAAGATGCTTTGGTGCCACTCTCTCACTTTGGAATCAAGGCAGCCCTTTGGGCAGGTAGCTCTAGGCCAGTGGAGCACACCCAGAGCAGAAGATCTACTTCGGCCAGTTCAGGCCACCAACAAACTGCGTTTCACAGGCCTTGGTAAGAGATGTTCCCGGTAGGCTGTAAGAGCACTGGGCAACGCCAGATGTTTCTTAGCTTCCCGAAGAGCTGGAAGCAAGATGCTTTGGGGCCTCTCATCCCCTTTGCAAACAAGGCGGCCCTTTGTGCCAGGCAGCTCTAGGCCAATGGAGCACACCCAGAGCAGAAGTTCTACTTCAGCTAGATCAGGCCACCAACAAAGTGCGTTTCACAGGCCTTGGTAAGAGATTGTCTCTTAGGCTGTAAGAGCACTGGGCAGATCCAGTTGTTTCTTAGCTTCGCAAAGAGCTGGAAGCAAGATGCTTTGGGGGCTCCCTGCCCCTTTGCCAACAAGGCCGACCTTTGGGCCTTTCAGCTCTGGGCCAATGGAGCACACCCAGAGCAGAAGTTCTACCTCAGCCAGATAAGGCCTGCCAAGAAACTGCGTTTCAAAGGCTTTGGTAAGAGATGTTCCCGGTACTCTGTTAGAGCACTGGGCAGAGACAGTTGTTTCTTAGCTTCCCAAAGAGCTGGAAGCAAGATGCTTTGGGGCCTCTCTGCCCCTTTGCAAACAAGGCATCCCTTTGGGCCTTTCAGCTCTAGGCCAATGGAGCACACCCAGAGCAGAAGTCCTACTTCAGCCAGATCAGGCCTGCCAAGGAACTGCGTTTCAGAGGCCTTTGTATGTGACGTTCCCGGTAGGCTGTGAGAGCACGGTGCAGAGCCAGTTGTTTCCTTGTTTCCCAAACAGCTGGAAGCAAGACGCTTTGGGGCCTCTCTGCCCCTTTGGAAACAAGGCAGCACGTTGGGTCTGGCAGCTCTAGGGCAATGGAGCACAACCAGAGCCGAAGTTCTACTTCTTCCAGATCAGGCCTGCCTAGACAGTGCGTTTCACAGGCCTTGATAAGAGATGTTCTCTTAGGCTATAAGAGCACTGGGCACAGCCAGTTGTTTCTTAGCTTCCCAAGAGGTGGAAGCAAGATGCTTTGGGGCCTCTCTCCCCCTTTGGAAACAAGGCAGCCCTTTGGGCCTTTCAGCTCTAGGGCAATGGAGCACACCCAGAGCAGAAGTTCTACCTCAGCCAGATCAGGCCTGCCAAGAAACTGCTTTTCACAGGCCTTCGTAAGAGGTGTTCCCGGAAGGCTGTAAGAGTACCTGGCAGAGCGAGTTGTTTCTTAGCTTCAAAAACAGCTGGAAGCAACATGATTTGGGGCCTCTCTCCCCCTTTGGAAACAAAGCAGCCTTTGTGCCTGGCAGCTCTAGGCCAAAGTAGCACACCCAGAGCACAAGTTCTACCTCAGCCAGATAAGGCCTGTCAAGAAGCTGCGTTTCACAGGCCTTTGTATGTGACGTTCCCGGTTGGCTTTGAGAGCACTGTGCAGAGCCAGTTGTTTTAGCTTCCCAGAGAGCAGGAAGCAAGATGCTTTGGGGCCTCTCTCACACTTTGGAAATAAAGGCAGCCCTTTGGGCCTGGCAGCCCTAGGCCAATGGAGTACACCCAGAGCAGAAGTTCTACCTCAGCCAGATCAGGCCTTCCAAGAAACTGCATCTCACTGGCCTTTCTCTGTCACGTTGCCGGTAGGCTGTGAGAGCACTGTGCAGAGCCAGTTGTTTCTTAGCTTCCCAAAGATTTGGAAGCAAGATACTTTGGGGACTCTCAGCCCCTTTGGAAACAAGGCGGCCCTTTGGGCCAGGCAGCTCTAGGCCAAAGTAGCACGCCCAGAGCAGGAGTTCTACTTCAGCCAGATCAGGCCTGCCAAGAAACTGCGTTTCACAGGCCTTGGTAAGAGATGTTCCCGGAAGGCTGTGAGAGCACTGTGGAGAGCCAGTTGCTTTAGCTTCCCACAGAGCTGGAAGCAAGATGCTTTGGGGCCTCTCTCTCCCTTTGGACACAAGGCAGCCGTTTGGGCCTGGCGGCTCTAGGCCAATGGAGCACACCCACAGCAGAAGTTCTACTTCAGGCAGATCAGTCCTGCCCAGAAACTGCGTTTCAGAGCCCTTGGTAAGAGATGTTCACGGTAGGCTGTGAGAGCACTGGGCAGAGCCAGTTGTTTTTTAGCTTCCCAAAGTGCTGGAGGCAAGAGGCTTTGGGGCCTCTCTCACCCTTTGGAAACAAGGCAGCCCTTAGGTCCTGGTAGCTCTAGGCCTATGTAGCACAACCGGAACAGAAGTTCTACTTCAGCCAGGTCAGGCCTGCCAAGAAACTGCGTTTCACAGGCCTTTCAAAGAGATGTTCTCTTAGGCTGTAAGAGCACTGGGCAGAGCCAGCTGTTTCCCAGCTTCCCGAAGAGCTGGGAGCAAGATGCTTTGGGTCCACTCTCCGTCTTTGGAAACAAGGCAGCCCTTTGGGCCTGGCAGCTCTAGGGCAATGGAGCACACCCAGAGCAGAAGTTCTACTTCAGCCAGATCAGGCCTGCCAGGAAACTGCGTTTCACATGCCTTGGTAAGAGATGTTCCCGGTAGGCTGTAAGAGCACTGGGCAGAGCCAGTTGTTTCTTACCTTCCTGAAAAGCTGGAAGCAAGATGCTTGGGACCCCTCTGCCCGTTTGGGAACAAGGCAGCCTTTTGGGTCGGGAAGCTCTAGGCCAATGGAGCACATGCAGAGCAGGAGTTCTACTTCAGCCTGATCAGGCCTGCAAAGAAACAGCGTTTGACAGGCCTTGGTAAGAGATGTTCGCGGTAGGTGTAAGAGCACTGGGCAGAGCCAGTTGTTTCTTAGCTTCGCAAAGACCGGGAAGCAAGATGCTTTGGGCCTCTCTGCCCCTTGGAAACAGGGCAGCACTTTGGGCCTGGCAGCTCTAGGGCAGTGGAGCACACCCAGAGCCGGAGTTCTACTTCAGCCACATGAGGCCTGCCAAGAAACTGCGTTTCACAGGCCTTTCAAAGACATGTTCCCGGTAGGCTGTAAGAGCACGGGGCAGAGCGAGTTGGTTCTTAGCTTCCCAGAGAGCTGGAAGCAAGATGCTTTGGGGCCTCTCTGCCCCTTTGGAAACAAGGCAGCACCTTGGGCCTGGCAGCTCTAGGGCAATGGAGCACACCCAGAGCAGAAGTTCTACTTCAGCCAAATCAGGCCTGCCAGGAAACGGCGTTTCACAGGCCTTGGTAAGAGATGTTCCCGGTAGGCTGTAAGAGCACTGGGCAACGCCAGATGTTTCTTAGCTTCCCGAAGAGCTGGAAGCAAGAAGCTTTGGTGCCACTCTCTCACTTTGGACTCAAGGCAGCCCTTTGGGGCAGGTAGCTCTAGCCCAGTGGAGCACACCCAGAGCAGAAGTTCTACTTGGGCCAGTTCAGGCCACCAACAAACTGCGTTTCACAGGCCTTGGTAAGAGATGTTCCCGGTAGGCTGTAAGAGCACTGGGCAACGCCAGATGTTTCTTAGCTTCCCGAAGAGCTGGAAGAAGATGCTTTGGGGCCTCTCATCCCCTTTGCAAACAAGGCCGACCTTTGGGCCAGGCAGCTCTAGGCCAATGGAGCACACCCAGAGCAGAAGTTCTACCTCAGCCAGATAAGGCCTGCCAAGAAACTGCGTTTCAAAGGCTTTGGTAAGAGATGTTCCCGGTACTCTGTTAGAGCACTGGGCAGAGCCATTTGTTTCTTAGCTTCCCAAAGAGCTGGAAGCAAGATGCTTTGGGGGCTCCCTGCCCCTTTGCCAACAAGGGCGACCTTTGGGCCTTTCAGCTCTAGGCCAATGGAGCACACCCAGAGCAGAAGTCCTACTTCAGCCAGATCAGGCCTGCCAAGGAACTGCGTTTCAGAGGCCTTTGTATGTGACGTTCCCGGTAGGCTGTGAGAGCACGGTGCAGAGCCAGTTGTTTCCTTGTTTCCCAAACAGCTGGAAGCAAGACGCTTTGGGGCCTCTCTGCCCCTTTGGAAACAAGGCAGCACGTTGGGTCTGGCAGCTCTAGGGCAATGGAGCACAACCAGAGCCGAAGTTCTACTTCTTCCAGATCAGGCCTGCCTAGACAGTGCGTTTCACAGGCCTTGATAAGAGATGTTCTCTTAGGCTATAAGAGCACTGGGCACAGCCAGTTGTTTCTTAGCTTCCCAAGAGGTGGAAGCAAGATGCTTTGGGGCCTCTCTCCCCCTTTGGAAACAAGGCAGCCCTTTGGGCCTTTCAGCTCTAGGGCAATGGAGCACACCCAGAGCAGAAGTTCTACCTCAGCCAGATCAGGCCTGCCAAGAAACTGCTTTTCACAGGCCTTCGTAAGAGGTGTTCCCGGAAGGCTGTAAGAGTACCTGGCAGAGCGAGTTGTTTCTTAGCTTCAAAAACAGCTGGAAGCAACATGATTTGGGGCCTCTCTCCCCCTTTGGAAACAAAGCAGCCTTTGTGCCTGGCAGCTCTAGGCCAAAGTAGCACACCCAGGGCACAAGTTCTACCTCAGCCAGATAAGGCCTGTCAAGAAGCTGCGTTTCACAGGCCTTTGTATGTGACGTTCCCGGTTGGCTTTGAGAGCACTGTGCAGAGCCAGTTGTTTTAGCTTCCCAGAGAGCAGGAAGCAAGATGCTTTGGGGCCTCTCTCACACTTTGGAAATAAAGGCAGCCCTTTGGGCCTGGCAGCCCTAGGCCAATGGAGTACACCCAGAGCAGAAGTTCTACCTCAGCCAGATCAGGCCTTCCAAGAAACTGCGTCTCACAGGCCTTTCTCTGTCACGTTGCCGGTAGGCTGTGAGAGCACTGTGCAGAGCCAGTTGTTTCTTAGCTTCCCAAAGATTTGGAAGCAAGATGCGTTGGGGACTCTCAGCCCCTTTGGAAACAAGGCGGCCCTTTGGGCCTGGCTGCTCTAGGCCAAAGTAGCACGCCCAGAGCAGGAGTTCTACTTCAGCCAGATCAGGCCTGCCAAGAAACTGCGTTTCACAGGCCTTGGTAAGAGATGTTCCCGGTAGGCTGTGAGAGCACTGTGGAGAGCCAGTTGCTTTAGCTTCCCACAGAGCTGGAAGCAAGATGCCTTGGGGCCTCTCTCTCCCTTTGGACACAAGGCAGCCGTTTGGGCCTGGCAGCTCTAGGCCAATGGAGCACACCCACAGCAGAAGTTCTACTTCAGGCAGATCAGTCCTGCCCAGAAACTGCGTTTCACAGCCCTTGGTAAGAGATGTTCACGGTAGGCTGTGAGAGCACTGGGCAGAACCAGTTGTTTTTTAGCTTCCCAAAGTGCTGGAGGCAAGATGCTTTGGGGCCTCTCTCACCCTTTGGAAACAAGGCAGCCCTTAGGTCCTGGTAGCTCTAGGCCTATGTAGCACAACCAGAACAGAAGTTCTACTTCAGCCAGGTCAGGCCTGCCAAGAAACTGCGTTTCACAGGCCTTTCAAAGAGATGTTCTCTTAGGCTGTAAGAGCACTGGGCAGAGCCAGCTGTTTCCTAGCTTCCCGAAGAGCTGGGAGCAAGATGCTTTGGGTCCACTCTCCGTCTTTGGAAACAAGGCAGCCCTTTGGGCCTGGCAGCTCTAGGGCAATGGAGCACACCCAGAGCAGAAGTTCTACTTCAGCCAGATCAGGCCTGCCAGGAAACTGCGTTTCACAGGCCTTGGTAAGAGATGTTCCCGGTAGGCTGTAAGAGCACTGGGCAGAGCCAGTTGTTTCTTACCTTCCTGAAAAGCTGGAAGCAAGATGCTTGGGACCCCTCTGCCCGTTTGGGAACAAGGCAGCCTTTTGGGTCGGGAAGCTCTAGGCCAATGGAGCACATGCAGAGCAGGAGTTCTACTTCAGCCTGATCAGGCCTGCAAAGAAACAGCGTTTGACAGGCCTTGGTAAGAGATGTTCGCGGTAGGTGTAAGAGCACTGGGCAGAGCCAGTTGTTTCTTAGCTTCGCAAAGACCGGGAAGCAAGATGCTTTGGGCCTCTCTGCCCCTTGGAAACAGGGCAGCACTTTGGGCCTGGCAGCTCTAGGGCAGTGGAGCACACCCAGAGCCGGAGTTCTACTTCAGCCAGATGAGGCCTGCCAAGAAACTGCGTTTCACAGGCCTTTCAAAGACATGTTCCTGGTAGGCTGTAAGAGCACGGGGCAGAGCGAGTTGGTTCTTAGCTTCCCAGAGAGCTGGAAGCAAGATGCTTTGGGGCCTCTCTGCCCCTTTGGAAACAAGGCAGCACCTTGGGCCTGGCAGCTCTAGGGCAATGGAGCACACCCAGAGCAGAAGTTCTACTTCAGCCAAATCAGGCCTGCCAGGAAACGGCGTTTCACAGGCCTTGGTAAGAGATGTTCCCGGTAGGCTGTAAGAGCACTGGGCAACGCCAGATGTTTCTTAGCTTCCCGAAGAGCTGGAAGCAAGAAGCTTTGGTGCCACTCTCTCACTTTGGACTCAAGGCAGCCCTTTGGGGCAGGTAGCTCTAGCCCAGTGGAGCACACCCAGAGCAGAAGTTCTACTTGGGCCAGTTCAGGCCACCAACAAACTGCGTTTCACAGGCCTTGGTAAGAGATGTTCCCGGTTGGCTGTAAGAGCACTGGGCAACGCCAGATGTTTCTTAGCTTCCCGAAGAGCTGGAAGCAAGATGCTTTGGGGCCTCTCATCCCCTTTGCAAACAAGGCCGACCTTTGGGCCAGGCAGCTCTAGGCCAATGGAGCACACCCAGAGCAGAAGTTCTACCTCAGCCAGATAAGGCCTGCCAAGAAACTGCGTTTCAAAGGCTTTTGGTAAGAGATGTTCCCGGTACTCTGTTAGAGCACTGGGCAGAGCCATTTGTTTCTTAGCTTCCCAAAGAGCTGGAAGCAAGATGCTTTGGGGGCTCCCTGCCCCTTTGCCAACAAGGGTGACCTTTGGGCCTTTCAGCTCTAGGCCAATGGAGCACACCCAGAGCAGAAGTCCTACTTCAGCCAGATCAGGCCTGCCAAGGAACTGCGTTTCAGAGGCCTTTGTATGTGACGTTCCCGGTAGGCTGTGAGAGCACGGTGCAGAGCCAGTTGTTTCCTTGTTTCCCAAACAGCTGGAAGCAAGACGCTTTGGGGCCTCTCTGCCCCTTTGGAAACAAGGCAGCACGTTGGGTCTGGCAGCTCTAGGGCAATGGAGCACAACCAGAGCCGAAGTTCTACTTCTTCCAGATCAGGCCTGCCTAGACAGTGCGTTTCCCAGGCCTTGATAAGAGATGTTCTCTTAGGCTATAAGAGCACTGGGCACAGCCAGTTGTTTCTTAGCTTCCCAAGAGGTGGAAGCAAGATGCTTTGGGGCCTCTCTCCCCCTTTGGAAACAAGGCAGCCCTTTGGGCCTTTCAGCTCTAGGGCAATGGAGCACACCCAGAGCAGAAGTTCTACCTCAGCCAGATCAGGCCTGCCAAGAAACTGCTTTTCACAGGCCTTCGTAAGAGGTGTTCCCGGAAGGCTGTAAGAGTACCTGGCAGAGCGAGTTGTTTCTTAGCTTCAAAAACAGCTGGAAGCAACATGATTTGGGGCCTCTCTCCCCCTTTGGAAACAAAGCAGCCTTTGTGCCTGGCAGCTCTAGGCCAAAGTAGCACACCCAGGGCACAAGTTCTACCTCAGCCAGATAAGGCCTGTCAAGAAGCTGCGTTTCACAGGCCTTTGTATGTGACGTTCCCGGTTGGCTTTGAGAGCACTGTGCAGAGCCAGTTGTTTTAGCTTCCCAGAGAGCAGGAAGCAAGATGCTTTGGGGCCTCTCTCACACTTTGGAAATAAAGGCAGCCCTTTGGGCCTGGCAGCCCTAGGCCAATGGAGTACACCCAGAGCAGAAGTTCTACCTCAGCCAGATCAGGCCTTCCAAGAAACTGCGTCTCACAGGCCTTTCTCTGTCACGTTGCCGGTAGGCTGTGAGAGCACTGTGCAGAGCCAGTTGTTTCTTAGCTTCCCAAAGATTTGGAAGCAAGATGCGTTGGGGACTCTCAGCCCCTTTGGAAACAAGGCGGCCCTTTGGGCCTGGCTGCTCTAGGCCAAAGTAGCACGCCCAGAGCAGGAGTTCTACTTCAGCCAGATCAGGCCTGCCAAGAAACTGCGTTTCACAGGCCTTGGTAAGAGATGTTCCCGGTAGGCTGTGAGAGCACTGTGGAGAGCCAGTTGCTTTAGCTTCCCACAGAGCTGGAAGCAAGATGCCTTGGGGCCTCTCTCTCCCTTTGGACACAAGGCAGCCGTTTGGGCCTGGCAGCTGTAGGCCAATGGAGCACACCCACAGCAGAAGTTCTACTTCAGGCAGATCAGTCCTGCCCAGAAACTGCGTTTCACAGCCCTTGGTAAGAGATGTTCACGGTAGGCTGTGAGAGCACTGGGCAGAACCAGTTGTTTTTTAGCTTCCCAAAGTGCTGGAGGCAAGATGCTTTGGGGCCTCTCTCACCCTTTGGAAACAAGGCAGCCCTTAGGTCCTGGTAGCTCTAGGCCTATGTAGCACAACCAGAACAGAAGTTCTACTTCAGCCAGGTCAGGCCTGCCAAGAAACTGCGTTTCACAGGCCTTTCAAAGAGATGTTCTCTTAGGCTGTAAGAGCACTGGGCAGAGCCAGCTGTTTCCTAGCTTCCCGAAGAGCTGGGAGCAAGATGCTTTGGGTCCACTCTCCGTCTTTGGAAACAAGGCAGCCCTTTGGGCCTGGCAGCTCTAGGGCAATGGAGCACACCCAGAGCAGAAGTTCTACTTCAGCCAGATCAGGCCTGCCAGGAAACTGCGTTTCACATGCCTTGGTAAGAGATGTTCCCGGTAGGCTGTAAGAGCACTGGGCAGAGCCAGTTGTTTCTTACCTTCCTGAAAAGCTGGAAGCAAGATGCTTGGGACCCCTCTGCCCGTTTGGGAACAAGGCAGCCTTTTGGGTCGGGAAGCTCTAGGCCAATGGAGCACATGCAGAGCAGGAGTTCTACTTCAGCCTGATCAGGCCTGCAAAGAAACAGCGTTTGACAGGCCTTGGTAAGAGATGTTCGCGGTAGGTGTAAGAGCACTGGGCAGAGCCAGTTGTTTCTTAGCTTCGCAAAGACCGGGAAGCAAGATGCTTTGGGCCTCTCTGCCCCTTGGAAACAGGGCAGCACTTTGGGCCTGGCAGCTCTAGGGCAGTGGAGCACACCCAGAGCCGGAGTTCTACTTCAGCCACATGAGGCCTGCCAAGAAACTGCGTTTCACAGGCCTTTCAAAGACATGTTCCCGGTAGGCTGTAAGAGCACGGGGCAGAGCGAGTTGGTTCTTAGCTTCCCAGAGAGCTGGAAGCAAGATGCTTTGGGGCCTCTCTGCCCCTTTGGAAACAAGGCAGCACCTTGGGCCTGGCAGCTCTAGGGCAATGGAGCACACCCAGAGCAGAAGTTCTACTTCAGCCAAATCAGGCCTGCCAGGAAACGGCGTTTCACAGGCCTTGGTAAGAGATGTTCCCGGTAGGCTGTAAGAGCACTGGGCAACGCCAGATGTTTCTTAGCTTCCCGAAGAGCTGGAAGCAAGAAGCTTTGGTGCCACTCTCTCACTTTGGACTCAAGGCAGCCCTTTGGGGCAGGTAGCTCTAGCCCAGTGGAGCACACCCAGAGCAGAAGTTCTACTTGGGCCAGTTCAGGCCACCAACAAACTGCGTTTCACAGGCCTTGGTAAGAGATGTTCCCGGTAGGCTGTAAGAGCACTGGGCAACGCCAGATGTTTCTTAGCTTCCCGAAGAGCTGGAAGAAGATGCTTTGGGGCCTCTCATCCCCTTTGCAAACAAGGCCGACCTTTGGGCCAGGCAGCTCTAGGCCAATGGAGCACACCCAGAGCAGAAGTTCTACCTCAGCCAGATAAGGCCTGCCAAGAAACTGCGTTTCAAAGGCTTTGGTAAGAGATGTTCCCGGTACTCTGTTAGAGCACTGGGCAGAGCCATTTGTTTCTTAGCTTCCCAAAGAGCTGGAAGCAAGATGCTTTGGGGGCTCCCTGCCCCTTTGCCAACAAGGGCGACCTTTGGGCCTTTCAGCTCTAGGCCAATGGAGCACACCCAGAGCAGAAGTCCTACTTCAGCCAGATCAGGCCTGCCAAGGAACTGCGTTTCAGAGGCCTTTGTATGTGACGTTCCCGGTAGGCTGTGAGAGCACGGTGCAGAGCCAGTTGTTTCCTTGTTTCCCAAACAGCTGGAAGCAAGACGCTTTGGGGCCTCTCTGCCCCTTTGGAAACAAGGCAGCACGTTGGGTCTGGCAGCTCTAGGGCAATGGAGCACAACCAGAGCCGAAGTTCTACTTCTTCCAGATCAGGCCTGCCTAGACAGTGCGTTTCACAGGCCTTGATAAGAGATGTTCTCTTAGGCTATAAGAGCACTGGGCACAGCCAGTTGTTTCTTAGCTTCCCAAGAGGTGGAAGCAAGATGCTTTGGGGCCTCTCTCCCCCTTTGGAAACAAGGCAGCCCTTTGGGCCTTTCAGCTCTAGGGCAATGGAGCACACCCAGAGCAGAAGTTCTACCTCAGCCAGATCAGGCCTGCCAAGAAACTGCTTTTCACAGGCCTTCGTAAGAGGTGTTCCCGGAAGGCTGTAAGAGTACCTGGCAGAGCGAGTTGTTTCTTAGCTTCAAAAACAGCTGGAAGCAACATGATTTGGGGCCTCTCTCCCCCTTTGGAAACAAAGCAGCCTTTGTGCCTGGCAGCTCTAGGCCAAAGTAGCACACCCAGGGCACAAGTTCTACCTCAGCCAGATAAGGCCTGTCAAGAAGCTGCGTTTCACAGGCCTTTGTATGTGACGTTCCCGGTTGGCTTTGAGAGCACTGTGCAGAGCCAGTTGTTTTAGCTTCCCAGAGAGCAGGAAGCAAGATGCTTTGGGGCCTCTCTCACACTTTGGAAATAAAGGCAGCCCTTTGGGCCTGGCAGCCCTAGGCCAATGGAGTACACCCAGAGCAGAAGTTCTACCTCAGCCAGATCAGGCCTTCCAAGAAACTGCGTCTCACAGGCCTTTCTCTGTCACGTTGCCGGTAGGCTGTGAGAGCACTGTGCAGAGCCAGTTGTTTCTTAGCTTCCCAAAGATTTGGAAGCAAGATGCGTTGGGGACTCTCAGCCCCTTTGGAAACAAGGCGGCCCTTTGGGCCTGGCTGCTCTAGGCCAAAGTAGCACGCCCAGAGCAGGAGTTCTACTTCAGCCAGATCAGGCCTGCCAAGAAACTGCGTTTCACAGGCCTTGGTAAGAGATGTTCCCGGTAGGCTGTGAGAGCACTGTGGAGAGCCAGTTGCTTTAGCTTCCCACAGAGCTGGAAGCAAGATGCCTTGGGGCCTCTCTCTCCCTTTGGACACAAGGCAGCCGTTTGGGCCTGGCAGCTCTAGGCCAATGGAGCACACCCACAGCAGAAGTTCTACTTCAGGCAGATCAGTCCTGCCCAGAAACTGCGTTTCACAGCCCTTGGTAAGAGATGTTCACGGTAGGCTGTGAGAGCACTGGGCAGAACCAGTTGTTTTTTAGCTTCCCAAAGTGCTGGAGGCAAGATGCTTTGGGGCCTCTCTCACCCTTTGGAAACAAGGCAGCCCTTAGGTCCTGGTAGCTCTAGGCCTATGTAGCACAACCAGAACAGAAGTTCTACTTCAGCCAGGTCAGGCCTGCCAAGAAACTGCGTTTCACAGGCCTTTCAAAGAGATGTTCTCTTAGGCTGTAAGAGCACTGGGCAGAGCCAGCTGTTTCCTAGCTTCCCGAAGAGCTGGGAGCAAGATGCTTTGGGTCCACTCTCCGTCTTTGGAAACAAGGCAGCCCTTTGGGCCTGGCAGCTCTAGGGCAATGGAGCACACCCAGAGCAGAAGTTCTACTTCAGCCAGATCAGGCCTGCCAGGAAACTGCGTTTCACAGGCCTTGGTAAGAGATGTTCCCGGTAGGCTGTAAGAGCACTGGGCAGAGCCAGTTGTTTCTTACCTTCCTGAAAAGCTGGAAGCAAGATGCTTGGGACCCCTCTGCCCGTTTGGGAACAAGGCAGCCTTTTGGGTCGGGAAGCTCTAGGCCAATGGAGCACATGCAGAGCAGGAGTTCTACTTCAGCCTGATCAGGCCTGCAAAGAAACAGCGTTTGACAGGCCTTGGTAAGAGATGTTCGCGGTAGGTGTAAGAGCACTGGGCAGAGCCAGTTGTTTCTTAGCTTCGCAAAGACCGGGAAGCAAGATGCTTTGGGCCTCTCTGCCCCTTGGAAACAGGGCAGCACTTTGGGCCTGGCAGCTCTAGGGCAGTGGAGCACACCCAGAGCCGGAGTTCTACTTCAGCCAGATGAGGCCTGCCAAGAAACTGCGTTTCACAGGCCTTTCAAAGACATGTTCCTGGTAGGCTGTAAGAGCACGGGGCAGAGCGAGTTGGTTCTTAGCTTCCCAGAGAGCTGGAAGCAAGATGCTTTGGGGCCTCTCTGCCCCTTTGGAAACAAGGCAGCACCTTGGGCCTGGCAGCTCTAGGGCAATGGAGCACACCCAGAGCAGAAGTTCTACTTCAGCCAAATCAGGCCTGCCAGGAAACGGCGTTTCACAGGCCTTGGTAAGAGATGTTCCCGGTAGGCTGTAAGAGCACTGGGCAACGCCAGATGTTTCTTAGCTTCCCGAAGAGCTGGAAGCAAGAAGCTTTGGTGCCACTCTCTCACTTTGGACTCAAGGCAGCCCTTTGGGGCAGGTAGCTCTAGCCCAGTGGAGCACACCCAGAGCAGAAGTTCTACTTGGGCCAGTTCAGGCCACCAACAAACTGCGTTTCACAGGCCTTGGTAAGAGATGTTCCCGGTTGGCTGTAAGAGCACTGGGCAACGCCAGATGTTTCTTAGCTTCCCGAAGAGCTGGAAGCAAGATGCTTTGGGGCCTCTCATCCCCTTTGCAAACAAGGCCGACCTTTGGGCCAGGCAGCTCTAGGCCAATGGAGCACACCCAGAGCAGAAGTTCTACCTCAGCCAGATAAGGCCTGCCAAGAAACTGCGTTTCAAAGGCTTTTGGTAAGAGATGTTCCCGGTACTCTGTTAGAGCACTGGGCAGAGCCATTTGTTTCTTAGCTTCCCAAAGAGCTGGAAGCAAGATGCTTTGGGGGCTCCCTGCCCCTTTGCCAACAAGGGTGACCTTTGGGCCTTTCAGCTCTAGGCCAATGGAGCACACCCAGAGCAGAAGTCCTACTTCAGCCAGATCAGGCCTGCCAAGGAACTGCGTTTCAGAGGCCTTTGTATGTGACGTTCCCGGTAGGCTGTGAGAGCACGGTGCAGAGCCAGTTGTTTCCTTGTTTCCCAAACAGCTGGAAGCAAGACGCTTTGGGGCCTCTCTGCCCCTTTGGAAACAAGGCAGCACGTTGGGTCTGGCAGCTCTAGGGCAATGGAGCACAACCAGAGCCGAAGTTCTACTTCTTCCAGATCAGGCCTGCCTAGACAGTGCGTTTCCCAGGCCTTGATAAGAGATGTTCTCTTAGGCTATAAGAGCACTGGGCACAGCCAGTTGTTTCTTAGCTTCCCAAGAGGTGGAAGCAAGATGCTTTGGGGCCTCTCTCCCCCTTTGGAAACAAGGCAGCCCTTTGGGCCTTTCAGCTCTAGGGCAATGGAGCACACCCAGAGCAGAAGTTCTACCTCAGCCAGATCAGGCCTGCCAAGAAACTGCTTTTCACAGGCCTTCGTAAGAGGTGTTCCCGGAAGGCTGTAAGAGTACCTGGCAGAGCGAGTTGTTTCTTAGCTTCAAAAACAGCTGGAAGCAACATGATTTGGGGCCTCTCTCCCCCTTTGGAAACAAAGCAGCCTTTGTGCCTGGCAGCTCTAGGCCAAAGTAGCACACCCAGGGCACAAGTTCTACCTCAGCCAGATAAGGCCTGTCAAGAAGCTGCGTTTCACAGGCCTTTGTATGTGACGTTCCCGGTTGGCTTTGAGAGCACTGTGCAGAGCCAGTTGTTTTAGCTTCCCAGAGAGCAGGAAGCAAGATGCTTTGGGGCCTCTCTCACACTTTGGAAATAAAGGCAGCCCTTTGGGCCTGGCAGCCCTAGGCCAATGGAGTACACCCAGAGCAGAAGTTCTACCTCAGCCAGATCAGGCCTTCCAAGAAACTGCGTCTCACAGGCCTTTCTCTGTCACGTTGCCGGTAGGCTGTGAGAGCACTGTGCAGAGCCAGTTGTTTCTTAGCTTCCCAAAGATTTGGAAGCAAGATGCGTTGGGGACTCTCAGCCCCTTTGGAAACAAGGCGGCCCTTTGGGCCTGGCTGCTCTAGGCCAAAGTAGCACGCCCAGAGCAGGAGTTCTACTTCAGCCAGATCAGGCCTGCCAAGAAACTGCGTTTCACAGGCCTTGGTAAGAGATGTTCCCGGTAGGCTGTGAGAGCACTGTGGAGAGCCAGTTGCTTTAGCTTCCCACAGAGCTGGAAGCAAGATGCCTTGGGGCCTCTCTCTCCCTTTGGACACAAGGCAGCCGTTTGGGCCTGGCAGCTCTAGGCCAATGGAGCACACCCACAGCAGAAGTTCTACTTCAGGCAGATCAGTCCTGCCCAGAAACTGCGTTTCACAGCCCTTGGTAAGAGATGTTCACGGTAGGCTGTGAGAGCACTGGGCAGAACCAGTTGTTTTTTAGCTTCCCAAAGTGCTGGAGGCAAGATGCTTTGGGGCCTCTCTCACCCTTTGGAAACAAGGCAGCCCTTAGGTCCTGGTAGCTCTAGGCCTATGTAGCACAACCAGAACAGAAGTTCTACTTCAGCCAGGTCAGGCCTGCCAAGAAACTGCGTTTCACAGGCCTTTCAAAGAGATGTTCTCTTAGGCTGTAAGAGCACTGGGCAGAGCCAGCTGTTTCCTAGCTTCCCGAAGAGCTGGGAGCAAGATGCTTTGGGTCCACTCTCCGTCTTTGGAAACAAGGCAGCCCTTTGGGCCTGGCAGCTCTAGGGCAATGGAGCACACCCAGAGCAGAAGTTCTACTTCAGCCAGATCAGGCCTGCCAGGAAACTGCGTTTCACAGGCCTTGGTAAGAGATGTTCCCGGTAGGCTGTAAGAGCACTGGGCAGAGCCAGTTGTTTCTTACCTTCCTGAAAAGCTGGAAGCAAGATGCTTGGGACCCCTCTGCCCGTTTGGGAACAAGGCAGCCTTTTGGGTCGGGAAGCTCTAGGCCAATGGAGCACATGCAGAGCAGGAGTTCTACTTCAGCCTGATCAGGCCTGCAAAGAAACAGCGTTTGACAGGCCTTGGTAAGAGATGTTCGCGGTAGGTGTAAGAGCACTGGGCAGAGCCAGTTGTTTCTTAGCTTCGCAAAGACCGGGAAGCAAGATGCTTTGGGCCTCTCTGCCCCTTGGAAACAGGGCAGCACTTTGGGCCTGGCAGCTCTAGGGCAGTGGAGCACACCCAGAGCCGGAGTTCTACTTCAGCCAGATGAGGCCTGCCAAGAAACTGCGTTTCACAGGCCTTTCAAAGACATGTTCCCGGTAGGCTGTAAGAGCACGGGGCAGAGCGAGTTGGTTCTTAGCTTCCCAGAGAGCTGGAAGCAAGATGCTTTGGGGCCTCTCTGCCCCTTTGGAAACAAGGCAGCACCTTGGGCCTGGCAGCTCTAGGGCAATGGAGCACACCCAGAGCAGAAGTTCTACTTCAGCCAAATCAGGCCTGCCAGGAAACGGCGTTTCACAGGCCTTGGTAAGAGATGTTCCCGGTAGGCTGTAAGAGCACTGGGCAACGCCAGATGTTTCTTAGCTTCCCGAAGAGCTGGAAGCAAGAAGCTTTGGTGCCACTCTCTCACTTTGGACTCAAGGCAGCCCTTTGGGGCAGGTAGCTCTAGCCCAGTGGAGCACACCCAGAGCAGAAGTTCTACTTGGGCCAGTTCAGGCCACCAACAAACTGCGTTTCACAGGCCTTGGTAAGAGATGTTCCCGGTAGGCTGTAAGAGCACTGGGCAACGCCAGATGTTTCTTAGCTTCCCGAAGAGCTGGAAGCAAGATGCTTTGGGGCCTCTCATCCCCTTTGCAAACAAGGCCGACCTTTGGGCCAGGCAGCTCTAGGCCAATGGAGCACACCCAGAGCAGAAGTTCTACCTCAGCCAGATAAGGCCTGCCAAGAAACTGCGTTTCAAAGGCTTTGGTAAGAGATGTTCCCGGTACTCTGTTAGAGCACTGGGCAGAGCCATTTGTTTCTTAGCTTCCCAAAGAGCTGGAAGCAAGATGCTTTGGGGGCTCCCTGCCCCTTTGCCAACAAGGGCGACCTTTGGGCCTTTCAGCTCTAGGCCAATGGAGCACACCCAGAGCAGAAGTCCTACTTCAGCCAGATCAGGCCTGCCAAGGAACTGCGTTTCAGAGGCCTTTGTATGTGACGTTCCCGGTAGGCTGTGAGAGCACGGTGCAGAGCCAGTTGTTTCCTTGTTTCCCAAACAGCTGGAAGCAAGACGCTTTGGGGCCTCTCTGCCCCTTTGGAAACAAGGCAGCACGTTGGGTCTGGCAGCTCTAGGGCAATGGAGCACAACCAGAGCCGAAGTTCTACTTCTTCCAGATCAGGCCTGCCTAGACAGTGCGTTTCCCAGGCCTTGATAAGAGATGTTCTCTTAGGCTATAAGAGCACTGGGCACAGCCAGTTGTTTCTTAGCTTCCCAAGAGGTGGAAGCAAGATGCTTTGGGGCCTCTCTCCCCCTTTGGAAACAAGGCAGCCCTTTGGGCCTTTCAGCTCTAGGGCAATGGAGCACACCCAGAGCAGAAGTTCTACCTCAGCCAGATCAGGCCTGCCAAGAAACTGCTTTTCACAGGCCTTCGTAAGAGGTGTTCCCGGAAGGCTGTAAGAGTACCTGGCAGAGCGAGTTGTTTCTTAGCTTCAAAAACAGCTGGAAGCAACATGATTTGGGGCCTCTCTCCCCCTTTGGAAACAAAGCAGCCTTTGTGCCTGGCAGCTCTAGGCCAAAGTAGCACACCCAGGGCACAAGTTCTACCTCAGCCAGATAAGGCCTGTCAAGAAGCTGCGTTTCACAGGCCTTTGTATGTGACGTTCCCGGTTGGCTTTGAGAGCACTGTGCAGAGCCAGTTGTTTTAGCTTCCCAGAGAGCAGGAAGCAAGATGCTTTGGGGCCTCTCTCACACTTTGGAAATAAAGGCAGCCCTTTGGGCCTGGCAGCCCTAGGCCAATGGAGTACACCCAGAGCAGAAGTTCTACCTCAGCCAGATCAGGCCTTCCAAGAAACTGCGTCTCACAGGCCTTTCTCTGTCACGTTGCCGGTAGGCTGTGAGAGCACTGTGCAGAGCCAGTTGTTTCTTAGCTTCCCAAAGATTTGGAAGCAAGATGCGTTGGGGACTCTCAGCCCCTTTGGAAACAAGGCGGCCCTTTGGGCCTGGCTGCTCTAGGCCAAAGTAGCACGCCCAGAGCAGGAGTTCTACTTCAGCCAGATCAGGCCTGCCAAGAAACTGCGTTTCACAGGCCTTGGTAAGAGATGTTCCCGGTAGGCTGTGAGAGCACTGTGGAGAGCCAGTTGCTTTAGCTTCCCACAGAGCTGGAAGCAAGATGCCTTGGGGCCTCTCTCTCCCTTTGGACACAAGGCAGCCGTTTGGGCCTGGCAGCTCTAGGCCAATGGAGCACACCCACAGCAGAAGTTCTACTTCAGGCAGATCAGTCCTGCCCAGAAACTGCGTTTCACAGCCCTTGGTAAGAGATGTTCACGGTAGGCTGTGAGAGCACTGGGCAGAACCAGTTGTTTTTTAGCTTCCCAAAGTGCTGGAGGCAAGATGCTTTGGGGCCTCTCTCACCCTTTGGAAACAAGGCAGCCCTTAGGTCCTGGTAGCTCTAGGCCTATGTAGCACAACCAGAACAGAAGTTCTACTTCAGCCAGGTCAGGCCTGCCAAGAAACTGCGTTTCACAGGCCTTTCAAAGAGATGTTCTCTTAGGCTGTAAGAGCACTGGGCAGAGCCAGCTGTTTCCTAGCTTCCCGAAGAGCTGGGAGCAAGATGCTTTGGGTCCACTCTCCGTCTTTGGAAACAAGGCAGCCCTTTGGGCCTGGCAGCTCTAGGGCAATGGAGCACACCCAGAGCAGAAGTTCTACTTCAGCCAGATCAGGCCTGCCAGGAAACTGCGTTTCACAGGCCTTGGTAAGAGATGTTCCCGGTAGGCTGTAAGAGCACTGGGCAGAGCCAGTTGTTTCTTACCTTCCTGAAAAGCTGGAAGCAAGATGCTTGGGACCCCTCTGCCCGTTTGGGAACAAGGCAGCCTTTTGGGTCGGGAAGCTCTAGGCCAATGGAGCACATGCAGAGCAGGAGTTCTACTTCAGCCTGATCAGGCCTGCAAAGAAACAGCGTTTGACAGGCCTTGGTAAGAGATGTTCGCGGTAGGTGTAAGAGCACTGGGCAGAGCCAGTTGTTTCTTAGCTTCGCAAAGACCGGGAAGCAAGATGCTTTGGGCCTCTCTGCCCCTTGGAAACAGGGCAGCACTTTGGGCCTGGCAGCTCTAGGGCAGTGGAGCACACCCAGAGCCGGAGTTCTACTTCAGCCACATGAGGCCTGCCAAGAAACTGCGTTTCACAGGCCTTTCAAAGACATGTTCCCGGTAGTCTGTAAGAGCACGGGGCAGAGCGAGTTGGTTCTTAGCTTCCCAGAGAGCTGGAAGCAAGATGCTTTGGGGCCTCTCTGCCCCTTTGGAAACAAGGCAGCACCTTGGGCCTGGCAGCTCTAGGGCAATGGAGCACACCCAGAGCAGAAGTTCTACTTCAGCCAAATCAGGCCTGCCAGGAAACGGCGTTTCACAGGCCTTGGTAAGAGATGTTCCCGGTAGGCTGTAAGAGCACTGGGCAACGCCAGATGTTTCTTAGCTTCCCGAAGAGCTGGAAGCAAGAAGCTTTGGTGCCACTCTCTCACTTTGGACTCAAGGCAGCCCTTTGGGGCAGGTAGCTCTAGCCCAGTGGAGCACACCCAGAGCAGAAGTTCTACTTGGGCCAGTTCAGGCCACCAACAAACTGCGTTTCACAGGCCTTGGTAAGAGATGTTCCCGGTAGGCTGTAAGAGCACTGGGCAACGCCAGATGTTTCTTAGCTTCCCGAAGAGCTGGAAGCAAGATGCTTTGGGGCCTCTCATCCCCTTTGCAAACAAGGCGGCCCTTTGGGCCAGGCAGCTCTAGGCCAATGGAGCACACCCAGAGCAGAAGTTCTACCTCAGCCAGATAAGGCCTGCCAAGAAACTGCGTTTCAAAGGCTTTGGTAAGAGATGTTCCCGGTACTCTGTTAGAGCACTGGGCAGAGCCATTTGTTTCTTAGCTTCCCAAAGAGCTGGAAGCAAGATGCTTTGGGGGCTCCCTGCCCCTTTGCCAACAAGGGCGACCTTTGGGCCTTTCAGCTCTAGGCCAATGGAGCACACCCAGAGCAGAAGTCCTACTTCAGCCAGATCAGGCCTGCCAAGGAACTGCGTTTCAGAGGCCTTTGTATGTGACGTTCCCGGTAGGCTGTGAGAGCACGGTGCAGAGCCAGTTGTTTCCTTGTTTCCCAAACAGCTGGAAGCAAGACGCTTTGGGGCCTCTCTGCCCCTTTGGAAACAAGGCAGCACGTTGGGTCTGGCAGCTCTAGGGCAATGGAGCACAACCAGAGCCGAAGTTCTACTTCTTCCAGATCAGGCCTGCCTAGACAGTGCGTTTCCCAGGCCTTGATAAGAGATGTTCTCTTAGGCTATAAGAGCACTGGGCACAGCCAGTTGTTTCTTAGCTTCCCAAGAGGTGGAAGCAAGATGCTTTGGGGCCTCTCTCCCCCTTTGGAAACAAGGCAGCCCTTTGGGCCTTTCAGCTCTAGGGCAATGGAGCACACCCAGAGCAGAAGTTCTACCTCAGCCAGATCAGGCCTGCCAAGAAACTGCTTTTCACAGGCCTTCGTAAGAGGTGTTCCCGGAAGGCTGTAAGAGTACCTGGCAGAGCGAGTTGTTTCTTAGCTTCAAAAACAGCTGGAAGCAACATGATTTGGGGCCTCTCTCCCCCTTTGGAAACAAAGCAGCCTTTGTGCCTGGCAGCTCTAGGCCAAAGTAGCACACCCAGGGCACAAGTTCTACCTCAGCCAGATAAGGCCTGTCAAGAAGCTGCGTTTCACAGGCCTTTGTATGTGACGTTCCCGGTTGGCTTTGAGAGCACTGTGCAGAGCCAGTTGTTTTAGCTTCCCAGAGAGCAGGAAGCAAGATGCTTTGGGGCCTCTCTCACACTTTGGAAATAAAGGCAGCCCTTTGGGCCTGGCAGCCCTAGGCCAATGGAGTACACCCAGAGCAGAAGTTCTACCTCAGCCAGATCAGGCCTTCCAAGAAACTGCGTCTCACAGGCCTTTCTCTGTCACGTTGCCGGTAGGCTGTGAGAGCACTGTGCAGAGCCAGTTGTTTCTTAGCTTCCCAAAGATTTGGAAGCAAGATGCGTTGGGGACTCTCAGCCCCTTTGGAAACAAGGCGGCCCTTTGGGCCTGGCTGCTCTAGGCCAAAGTAGCACGCCCAGAGCAGGAGTTCTACTTCAGCCAGATCAGGCCTGCCAAGAAACTGCGTTTCACAGGCCTTGGTAAGAGATGTTCCCGGTAGGCTGTGAGAGCACTGTGGAGAGCCAGTTGCTTTAGCTTCCCACAGAGCTGGAAGCAAGATGCCTTGGGGCCTCTCTCTCCCTTTGGACACAAGGCAGCCGTTTGGGCCTGGCAGCTCTAGGCCAATGGAGCACACCCACAGCAGAAGTTCTACTTCAGGCAGATCAGTCCTGCCCAGAAACTGCGTTTCACAGCCCTTGGTAAGAGATGTTCACGGTAGGCTGTGAGAGCACTGGGCAGAACCAGTTGTTTTTTAGCTTCCCAAAGTGCTGGAGGCAAGATGCTTTGGGGCCTCTCTCACCCTTTGGAAACAAGGCAGCCCTTAGGTCCTGGTAGCTCTAGGCCTATGTAGCACAACCAGAACAGAAGTTCTACTTCAGCCAGGTCAGGCCTGCCAAGAAACTGCGTTTCACAGGCCTTTCAAAGAGATGTTCTCTTAGGCTGTAAGAGCACTGGGCAGAGCCAGCTGTTTCCTAGCTTCCCGAAGAGCTGGGAGCAAGATGCTTTGGGTCCACTCTCCGTCTTTGGAAACAAGGCAGCCCTTTGGGCCTGGCAGCTCTAGGGCAATGGAGCACACCCAGAGCAGAAGTTCTACTTCAGCCAGATCAGGCCTGCCAGGAAACTGCGTTTCACAGGCCTTGGTAAGAGATGTTCCCGGTAGGCTGTAAGAGCACTGGGCAGAGCCAGTTGTTTCTTACCTTCCTGAAAAGCTGGAAGCAAGATGCTTGGGACCCCTCTGCCCGTTTGGGAACAAGGCAGCCTTTTGGGTCGGGAAGCTCTAGGCCAATGGAGCACATGCAGAGCAGGAGTTCTACTTCAGCCTGATCAGGCCTGCAAAGAAACAGCGTTTGACAGGCCTTGGTAAGAGATGTTCGCGGTAGGTGTAAGAGCACTGGGCAGAGCCAGTTGTTTCTTAGCTTCGCAAAGACTGGGAAGCAAGATGCTTTGGGCCTCTCTGCCCCTTGGAAACAGGGCAGCACTTTGGGCCTGTCAGCTCTAGGTCAGTGGAGCACACCCAGAGCCGGAGTTCTACTTCAGCCACATGAGGCCTGCCAAGAAACTGCGTTTCACAGGCCTTTCAAAGACATGTTCCCGGTAGGCTGTAAGAGCACGGGGCAGAGCGAGTTGGTTCTTAGCTTCCCAGAGAGCTGGAAGCAAGATGCTTTGGGGCCTCTCTCACACTTTGGAAATAAAGGCAGCCCTTTGGGCCTGGCAGCCCTAGGCCAATGGAGTACACCCAGAGCAGAAGTTCTACCTCAGCCAGATCAGGCCTTCCAAGAAACTGCGTCTCACAGGCCTTGGTAAGAGATGTTCCCGGTAGGCTGTAAGAGCACTGGGCAACGCCAGATGTTTCTTAGGTTCCCGAAGAGCTGGAAGAAGATGCTTTGGGGCCTCTCATCCCCTTTGCAAACAAGGCCGACCTTTGGGCCAGGCAGCTCTAGGCCAATGGAGCACACCCAGAGCAGAAGTTCTACCTCAGCCAGATAAGGCCTGCCAAGAAACTGCGTTTCAAAGGCTTTGGTAAGAGATGTTCCCGGTACTCTGTTAGAGCACTGGGCAGAGCCATTTGTTTCTTAGCTTCCCAAAGAGCTGGAAGCAAGATGCTTTGGGGGCTCCCTGCCCCTTTGCCAACAAGGGCGACCTTTGGGCCTTTCAGCTCTAGGCCAATGGAGCACACCCAGAGCAGAAGTCCTACTTCAGCCAGATCAGGCCTGCCAAGGAACTGCGTTTCAGAGGCCTTTGTATGTGACGTTCCCGGTAGGCTGTGAGAGCACGGTGCAGAGCCAGTTGTTTCCTTGTTTCCCAAACAGCTGGAAGCAAGACGCTTTGGGGCCTCTCTGCCCCTTTGGAAACAAGGCAGCACGTTGGGTCTGGCAGCTCTAGGGCAATGGAGCACAACCAGAGCCGAAGTTCTACTTCTTCCAGATCAGGCCTGCCTAGACAGTGCGTTTCCCAGGCCTTGATAAGAGATGTTCTCTTAGGCTATAAGAGCACTGGGCACAGCCAGTTGTTTCTTAGCTTCCCAAGAGGTGGAAGCAAGATGCTTTGGGGCCTCTCTCCCCCTTTGGAAACAAGGCAGCCCTTTGGGCCTTTCAGCTCTAGGGCAATGGAGCACACCCAGAGCAGAAGTTCTACCTCAGCCAGATCAGGCCTGCCAAGAAACTGCTTTTCACAGGCCTTCGTAAGAGGTGTTCCCGGAAGGCTGTAAGAGTACCTGGCAGAGCGAGTTGTTTCTTAGCTTCAAAAACAGCTGGAAGCAACATGATTTGGGGCCTCTCTCCCCCTTTGGAAACAAAGCAGCCTTTGTGCCTGGCAGCTCTAGGCCAAAGTAGCACACCCAGGGCACAAGTTCTACCTCAGCCAGATAAGGCCTGTCAAGAAGCTGCGTTTCACAGGCCTTTGTATGTGACGTTCCCGGTTGGCTTTGAGAGCACTGTGCAGAGCCAGTTGTTTTAGCTTCCCAGAGAGCAGGAAGCAAGATGCTTTGGGGCCTCTCTCACACTTTGGAAATAAAGGCAGCCCTTTGGGCCTGGCAGCCCTAGGCCAATGGAGTACACCCAGAGCAGAAGTTCTACCTCAGCCAGATCAGGCCTTCCAAGAAACTGCGTCTCACAGGCCTTTCTCTGTCACGTTGCCGGTAGGCTGTGAGAGCACTGTGCAGAGCCAGTTGTTTCTTAGCTTCCCAAAGATTTGGAAGCAAGATGCGTTGGGGACTCTCAGCCCCTTTGGAAACAAGGCGGCCCTTTGGGCCTGGCTGCTCTAGGCCAAAGTAGCACGCCCAGAGCAGGAGTTCTACTTCAGCCAGATCAGGCCTGCCAAGAAACTGCGTTTCACAGGCCTTGGTAAGAGATGTTCCCGGTAGGCTGTGAGAGCACTGTGGAGAGCCAGTTGCTTTAGCTTCCCACAGAGCTGGAAGCAAGATGCCTTGGGGCCTCTCTCTCCCTTTGGACACAAGGCAGCCGTTTGGGCCTGGCAGCTCTAGGCCAATGGAGCACACCCACAGCAGAAGTTCTACTTCAGGCAGATCAGTCCTGCCCAGAAACTGCGTTTCACAGCCCTTGGTAAGAGATGTTCACGGTAGGCTGTGAGAGCACTGGGCAGAACCAGTTGTTTTTTAGCTTCCCAAAGTGCTGGAGGCAAGATGCTTTGGGGCCTCTCTCACCCTTTGGAAACAAGGCAGCCCTTAGGTCCTGGTAGCTCTAGGCCTATGTAGCACAACCAGAACAGAAGTTCTACTTCAGCCAGGTCAGGCCTGCCAAGAAACTGCGTTTCACAGGCCTTTCAAAGAGATGTTCTCTTAGGCTGTAAGAGCACTGGGCAGAGCCAGCTGTTTCCTAGCTTCCCGAAGAGCTGGGAGCAAGATGCTTTGGGTCCACTCTCCGTCTTTGGAAACAAGGCAGCCCTTTGGGCCTGGCAGCTCTAGGGCAATGGAGCACACCCAGAGCAGAAGTTCTACTTCAGCCAGATCAGGCCTGCCAGGAAACTGCGTTTCACAGGCCTTGGTAAGAGATGTTCCCGGTAGGCTGTAAGAGCACTGGGCAGAGCCAGTTGTTTCTTACCTTCCTGAAAAGCTGGAAGCAAGATGCTTGGGACCCCTCTGCCCGTTTGGGAACAAGGCAGCCTTTTGGGTCGGGAAGCTCTAGGCCAATGGAGCACATGCAGAGCAGGAGTTCTACTTCAGCCTGATCAGGCCTGCAAAGAAACAGCGTTTGACAGGCCTTGGTAAGAGATGTTCGCGGTAGGTGTAAGAGCACTGGGCAGAGCCAGTTGTTTCTTAGCTTCGCAAAGACTGGGAAGCAAGATGCTTTGGGCCTCTCTGCCCCTTGGAAACAGGGCAGCACTTTGGGCCTGGCAGCTCTAGGGCAGTGGAGCACACCCAGAGCCGGAGTTCTACTTCAGCCACATGAGGCCTGCCAAGAAACTGCGTTTCACAGGCCTTTCAAAGACATGTTCCCGGTAGGCTGTAAGAGCACGGGGCAGAGCGAGTTGGTTCTTAGCTTCCCAGAGAGCTGGAAGCAAGATGCTTTGGGGCCTCTCTGCCCCTTTGGAAACAAGGCAGCACCTTGGGCCTGGCAGCTCTAGGGCAATGGAGCACACCCAGAGCAGAAGTTCTACTTCAGCCAAATCAGGCCTGCCAGGAAACTGCGTTTCACAGGCCTTGGTAAGAGATGTTCCCGGTAGGCTGTAAGAGCACTGGGCAACGCCAGATGTTTCTTAGCTTCCCGAAGAGCTGGAAGCAAGATGCTTTGGGGCCTCTCATCCCCTTTGCAAACAAGGCGGCCCTTTGGGCCAGGCAGCTCTAGGCCAATGGAGCACACCCAGAGCAGAAGTTCTACCTCAGCCAGATAAGGCCTGCCAAGAAACTGCGTTTCAAAGGCTTTGGTAAGAGATGTTCCCGGTACTCTGTTAGAGCACTGGGCAGAGCCATTTGTTTCTTAGCTTCCCAAAGAGCTGGAAGCAAGATGCTTTGGGGGCTCCCTGCCCCTTTGCCAACAAGGGCGACCTTTGGGCCTTTCAGCTCTAGGCCAATGGAGCACACCCAGAGCAGAAGTCCTACTTCAGCCAGATCAGGCCTGCCAAGGAACTGCGTTTCAGAGGCCTTTGTATGTGACGTTCCCGGTAGGCTGTGAGAGCACGGTGCAGAGCCAGTTGTTTCCTTGTTTCCCAAACAGCTGGAAGCAAGACGCTTTGGGGCCTCTCTGCCCCTTTGGAAACAAGGCAGCACGTTGGGTCTGGCAGCTCTAGGGCAATGGAGCACAACCAGAGCCGAAGTTCTACTTCTTCCAGATCAGGCCTGCCTAGACAGTGCGTTTCCCAGGCCTTGATAAGAGATGTTCTCTTAGGCTATAAGAGCACTGGGCACAGCCAGTTGTTTCTTAGCTTCCCAAGAGGTGGAAGCAAGATGCTTTGGGGCCTCTCTCCCCCTTTGGAAACAAGGCAGCCCTTTGGGCCTTTCAGCTCTAGGGCAATGGAGCACACCCAGAGCAGAAGTTCTACCTCAGCCAGATCAGGCCTGCCAAGAAACTGCTTTTCACAGGCCTTCGTAAGAGGTGTTCCCGGAAGGCTGTAAGAGTACCTGGCAGAGCGAGTTGTTTCTTAGCTTCAAAAACAGCTGGAAGCAACATGATTTGGGGCCTCTCTCCCCCTTTGGAAACAAAGCAGCCTTTGTGCCTGGCAGCTCTAGGCCAAAGTAGCACACCCAGGGCACAAGTTCTACCTCAGCCAGATAAGGCCTGTCAAGAAGCTGCGTTTCACAGGCCTTTGTATGTGACGTTCCCGGTTGGCTTTGAGAGCACTGTGCAGAGCCAGTTGTTTTAGCTTCCCAGAGAGCAGGAAGCAAGATGCTTTGGGGCCTCTCTCACACTTTGGAAATAAAGGCAGCCCTTTGGGCCTGGCAGCCCTAGGCCAATGGAGTACACCCAGAGCAGAAGTTCTACCTCAGCCAGATCAGGCCTTCCAAGAAACTGCGTCTCACAGGCCTTTCTCTGTCACGTTGCCGGTAGGCTGTGAGAGCACTGTGCAGAGCCAGTTGTTTCTTAGCTTCCCAAAGATTTGGAAGCAAGATGCGTTGGGGACTCTCAGCCCCTTTGGAAACAAGGCGGCCCTTTGGGCCTGGCTGCTCTAGGCCAAAGTAGCACGCCCAGAGCAGGAGTTCTACTTCAGCCAGATCAGGCCTGCCAAGAAACTGCGTTTCACAGGCCTTGGTAAGAGATGTTCCCGGTAGGCTGTGAGAGCACTGTGGAGAGCCAGTTGCTTTAGCTTCCCACAGAGCTGGAAGCAAGATGCCTTGGGGCCTCTCTCTCCCTTTGGACACAAGGCAGCCGTTTGGGCCTGGCAGCTCTAGGCCAATGGAGCACACCCACAGCAGAAGTTCTACTTCAGGCAGATCAGTCCTGCCCAGAAACTGCGTTTCACAGCCCTTGGTAAGAGATGTTCACGGTAGGCTGTGAGAGCACTGGGCAGAACCAGTTGTTTTTTAGCTTCCCAAAGTGCTGGAGGCAAGATGCTTTGGGGCCTCTCTCACCCTTTGGAAACAAGGCAGCCCTTAGGTCCTGGTAGCTCTAGGCCTATGTAGCACAACCAGAACAGAAGTTCTACTTCAGCCAGGTCAGGCCTGCCAAGAAACTGCGTTTCACAGGCCTTTCAAAGAGATGTTCTCTTAGGCTGTAAGAGCACTGGGCAGAGCCAGCTGTTTCCTAGCTTCCCGAAGAGCTGGGAGCAAGATGCTTTGGGTCCACTCTCCGTCTTTGGAAACAAGGCAGCCCTTTGGGCCTGGCAGCTCTAGGGCAATGGAGCACACCCAGAGCAGAAGTTCTACTTCAGCCAGATCAGGCCTGCCAGGAAACTGCGTTTCACAGGCCTTGGTAAGAGATGTTCCCGGTAGGCTGTAAGAGCACTGGGCAGAGCCAGTTGTTTCTTACCTTCCTGAAAAGCTGGAAGCAAGATGCTTGGGACCCCTCTGCCCGTTTGGGAACAAGGCAGCCTTTTGGGTCGGGAAGCTCTAGGCCAATGGAGCACATGCAGAGCAGGAGTTCTACTTCAGCCTGATCAGGCCTGCAAAGAAACAGCGTTTGACAGGCCTTGGTAAGAGATGTTCGCGGTAGGTGTAAGAGCACTGGGCAGAGCCAGTTGTTTCTTAGCTTCGCAAAGACCGGGAAGCAAGATGCTTTGGGCCTCTCTGCCCCTTGGAAACAGGGCAGCACTTTGGGCCTGGCAGCTCTAGGGCAGTGGAGCACACCCAGAGCCGGAGTTCTACTTCAGCCAGATGAGGCCTGCCAAGAAACTGCGTTTCACAGGCCTTTCAAAGACATGTTCCTGGTAGGCTGTAAGAGCACGGGGCAGAGCGAGTTGGTTCTTAGCTTCCCAGAGAGCTGGAAGCAAGATGCTTTGGGGCCTCTCTGCCCCTTTGGAAACAAGGCAGCACCTTGGGCCTGGCAGCTCTAGGGCAATGGAGCACACCCAGAGCAGAAGTTCTACTTCAGCCAAATCAGGCCTGCCAGGAAACGGCGTTTCACAGGCCTTGGTAAGAGATGTTCCCGGTAGGCTGTAAGAGCACTGGGCAACGCCAGATGTTTCTTAGCTTCCCGAAGAGCTGGAAGCAAGAAGCTTTGGTGCAACTCTCTCACTTTGGACTCAAGGCAGCCCTTTGGGGCAGGTAGCTCTAGCCCAGTGGAGCACACCCAGAGCAGAAGTTCTACTTGGGCCAGTTCAGGCCACCAACAAACTGCGTTTCACAGGCCTTGGTAAGAGATGTTCCCGGTAGGCTGTAAGAACACTGGGCAACGCCAGATGTTTCTTAGCTTCCCGAAGAGCTGGAAGCAAGATGCTTTGGGGCCTCTCATCCCCTTTGCAAACAAGGCGGCCCTATGGGCCAGGCAGCTCTAGGCCAATGGAGCACACCCAGAGCAGAAGTTCTACCTCAGCCAGATAAGGCCTGCCAAGAAACTGCGTTTCAAAGGCTTTGGTAAGAGATTTTCCCGGTACTCTGTTAGAGCACTGGGCAGAGCCATTTGTTTCTTAGCTTCCCAAAGAGCTGGAAGCAAGATGCTTTGGGGGCTCCCTGCCCCTTTGCCAACAAGGGCGACCTTTGGGCCTTTCAGCTCTAGGCCAATGGAGCACACCCAGAGCAGAAGTCCTACTTCAGCCAGATCAGGCCTGCCAAGGAACTGCGTTTCAGAGGCCTTTGTATGTGACGTTCCCGGTAGGCTGTGAGAGCACGGTGCAGAGCCAGTTGTTTCCTTGTTTCCCAAACAGCTGGAAGCAAGACGCTTTGGGGCCTCTCTGCCCCTTTGGAAACAAGGCAGCACGTTGGGTCTGGCAGCTCTAGGGCAATGGAGCACAACCAGAGCCGAAGTTCTACTTCTTCCAGATCAGGCCTGCCTAGACAGTGCGTTTCCCAGGCCTTGATAAGAGATGTTCTCTTAGGCTATAAGAGCACTGGGCACAGCCAGTTGTTTCTTAGCTTCCCAAGAGGTGGAAGCAAGATGCTTTGGGGCCTCTCTCCCCCTTTGGAAACAAGGCAGCCCTTTGGGCCTTTCAGCTCTAGGGCAATGGAGCACACCCAGAGCAGAAGTTCTACCTCAGCCAGATCAGGCCTGCCAAGAAACTGCTTTTCACAGGCCTTCGTAAGAGGTGTTCCCGGAAGGCTGTAAGAGTACCTGGCAGAGCGAGTTGTTTCTTAGCTTCAAAAACAGCTGGAAGCAACATGATTTGGGGCCTCTCTCCCCCTTTGGAAACAAAGCAGCCTTTGTGCCTGGCAGCTCTAGGCCAAAGTAGCACACCCAGGGCACAAGTTCTACCTCAGCCAGATAAGGCCTGTCAAGAAGCTGCGTTTCACAGGCCTTTGTATGTGACGTTCCCGGTTGGCTTTGAGAGCACTGTGCAGAGCCAGTTGTTTTAGCTTCCCAGAGAGCAGGAAGCAAGATGCTTTGGGGCCTCTCTCACACTTTGGAAATAAAGGCAGCCCTTTGGGCCTGGCAGCCCTAGGCCAATGGAGTACACCCAGAGCAGAAGTTCTACCTCAGCCAGATCAGGCCTTCCAAGAAACTGCGTCTCACAGGCCTTTCTCTGTCACGTTGCCGGTAGGCTGTGAGAGCACTGTGCAGAGCCAGTTGTTTCTTAGCTTCCCAAAGATTTGGAAGCAAGATGCGTTGGGGACTCTCAGCCCCTTTGGAAACAAGGCGGCCCTTTGGGCCTGGCTGCTCTAGGCCAAAGTAGCACGCCCAGAGCAGGAGTTCTACTTCAGCCAGATCAGGCCTGCCAAGAAACTGCGTTTCACAGGCCTTGGTAAGAGATGTTCCCGGTAGGCTGTGAGAGCACTGTGGAGAGCCAGTTGCTTTAGCTTCCCACAGAGCTGGAAGCAAGATGCCTTGGGGCCTCTCTCTCCCTTTGGACACAAGGCAGCCGTTTGGGCCTGGCAGCTCTAGGCCAATGGAGCACACCCACAGCAGAAGTTCTACTTCAGGCAGATCAGTCCTGCCCAGAAACTGCGTTTCACAGCCCTTGGTAAGAGATGTTCACGGTAGGCTGTGAGAGCACTGGGCAGAACCAGTTGTTTTTTAGCTTCCCAAAGTGCTGGAGGCAAGATGCTTTGGGGCCTCTCTCACCCTTTGGAAACAAGGCAGCCCTTAGGTCCTGGTAGCTCTAGGCCTATGTAGCACAACCAGAACAGAAGTTCTACTTCAGCCAGGTCAGGCCTGCCAAGAAACTGCGTTTCACAGGCCTTTCAAAGAGATGTTCTCTTAGGCTGTAAGAGCACTGGGCAGAGCCAGCTGTTTCTTAGCTTCCCGAAGAGCTGGGAGCAAGATGCTTTGGGTCCACTCTCCGTCTTTGGAAACAAGGCAGCCCTTTGGGCCTGGCAGCTCTAGGGCAATGGAGCACACCCAGAGCAGAAGTTCTACTTCAGCCAGATCAGGCCTGCCAGGAAACTGCGTTTCACAGGCCTTGGTAAGAGATGTTCCCGGTAGGCTGTAAGAGCACTGGGCAGAGCCAGTTGTTTCTTACCTTCCTGAAAAGCTGGAAGCAAGATGCTTGGGAGCCCTCTGCCCGTTTGGGAACAAGGCAGCCTTTTGGGTCGGGAAGCTCTAGGCCAATGGAGCACACGCAGAGCAGGAGTTCTACTTCAGCCTGATCAGGCCTGCAAAGAAACAGCGTTTGACAGGCCTTGGTAAGAGATGTTCGCGGTAGGTGTAAGAGCACTGGGCAGAGCCAGTTGTTTCTTAGCTTCGCAAAGACCGGGAAGCAAGATGCTTTGGGCCTCTCTGCCCCTTGGAAACAGGGCAGCACTTTGGGCCTGGCAGCTCTAGGGCAATGGAGCACACCCAGAGCCGGAGTTCTACTTCAGCCAGATGAGGCCTGCCAAGAAACTGCGTTTCACAGGCCTTTCAAAGACATGTTCCTGGTAGGCTGTAAGAGCACGGGGCAGAGCGAGTTGGTTCTTAGCTTCCCAGAGAGCTGGAAGCAAGATGCTTTGGGGCCTCTCTGCCCCTTTGGAAACAAGGCAGCACCTTGGGCCTGGCAGCTCTAGGGCAATGGAGCACACCCAGAGCAGAAGTTCTACTTCAGCCAAATCAGGCCTGCCAGGAAACGGCGTTTCACAGGCCTTGGTAAGAGATGTTCCCGGTAGGCTGTAAGAGCACTGGGCAACGCCAGATGTTTCTTAGCTTCCCGAAGAGCTGGAAGCAAGAAGCTTTGGTGCAACTCTCTCACTTTGGACTCAAGGCAGCCCTTTGGGGCAGGTAGCTCTAGCCCAGTGGAGCACACCCAGAGCAGAAGTTCTACTTGGGCCAGTTCAGGCCACCAACAAACTGCGTTTCACAGGCCTTGGTAAGAGATGTTCCCGGTAGGCTGTAAGAACACTGGGCAACGCCAGATGTTTCTTAGCTTCCCGAAGAGCTGGAAGCAAGATGCTTTGGGGCCTCTCATCCCCTTTGCAAACAAGGCGGCCCTATGGGCCAGGCAGCTCTAGGCCAATGGAGCACACCCAGAGCAGAAGTTCTACCTCAGCCAGATAAGGCCTGCCAAGAAACTGCGTTTCAAAGGCTTTGGTAAGAGATGTTCCCGGTACTCTGTTAGAGCACTGGGCAGAGCCATTTGTTTCTTAGCTTCCCAAAGAGCTGGAAGCAAGATGCTTTGGGGGCTCCCTGCCCCTTTGCCAACAAGGGCGACCTTTGGGCCTTTCAGCTCTAGGCCAATGGAGCACACCCAGAGCAGAAGTCCTACTTCAGCCAGATCAGGCCTGCCAAGGAACTGCGTTTCAGAGGCCTTTGTATGTGACGTTCCCGGTAGGCTGTGAGAGCACGGTGCAGAGCCAGTTGTTTCCTTGTTTCCCAAACAGCTGGAAGCAAGACGCTTTGGGGCCTCTCTGCCCCTTTGGAAACAAGGCAGCACGTTGGGTCTGGCAGCTCTAGGGCAATGGAGCACAACCAGAGCCGAAGTTCTACTTCTTCCAGATCAGGCCTGCCTAGACAGTGCGTTTCCCAGGCCTTGATAAGAGATGTTCTCTTAGGCTATAAGAGCACTGGGCACAGCCAGTTGTTTCTTAGCTTCCCAAGAGGTGGAAGCAAGATGCTTTGGGGCCTCTCTCCCCCTTTGGAAACAAGGCAGCCCTTTGGGCCTTTCAGCTCTAGGGCAATGGAGCACACCCAGAGCAGAAGTTCTACCTCAGCCAGATCAGGCCTGCCAAGAAACTGCTTTTCACAGGCCTTCGTAAGAGGTGTTCCCGGAAGGCTGTAAGAGTACCTGGCAGAGCGAGTTGTTTCTTAGCTTCAAAAACAGCTGGAAGCAACATGATTTGGGGCCTCTCTCCCCCTTTGGAAACAAAGCAGCCTTTGTGCCTGGCAGCTCTAGGCCAAAGTAGCACACCCAGGGCACAAGTTCTACCTCAGCCAGATAAGGCCTGTCAAGAAGCTGCGTTTCACAGGCCTTTGTATGTGACGTTCCCGGTTGGCTTTGAGAGCACTGTGCAGAGCCAGTTGTTTTAGCTTCCCAGAGAGCAGGAAGCAAGATGCTTTGGGGCCTCTCTCACACTTTGGAAATAAAGGCAGCCCTTTGGGCCTGGCAGCCCTAGGCCAATGGAGTACACCCAGAGCAGAAGTTCTACCTCAGCCAGATCAGGCCTTCCAAGAAACTGCGTCTCACAGGCCTTTCTCTGTCACGTTGCCGGTAGGCTGTGAGAGCACTGTGCAGAGCCAGTTGTTTCTTAGCTTCCCAAAGATTTGGAAGCAAGATGCGTTGGGGACTCTCAGCCCCTTTGGAAACAAGGCGGCCCTTTGGGCCTGGCTGCTCTAGGCCAAAGTAGCACGCCCAGAGCAGGAGTTCTACTTCAGCCAGATCAGGCCTGCCAAGAAACTGCGTTTCACAGGCCTTGGTAAGAGATGTTCCCGGTAGGCTGTGAGAGCACTGTGGAGAGCCAGTTGCTTTAGCTTCCCACAGAGCTGGAAGCAAGATGCCTTGGGGCCTCTCTCTCCCTTTGGACACAAGGCAGCCGTTTGGGCCTGGCAGCTCTAGGCCAATGGAGCACACCCACAGCAGAAGTTCTACTTCAGGCAGATCAGTCCTGCCCAGAAACTGCGTTTCACAGCCCTTGGTAAGAGATGTTCACGGTAGGCTGTGAGAGCACTGGGCAGAACCAGTTGTTTTTTAGCTTCCCAAAGTGCTGGAGGCAAGATGCTTTGGGGCCTCTCTCACCCTTTGGAAACAAGGCAGCCCTTAGGTCCTGGTAGCTCTAGGCCTATGTAGCACAACCAGAACAGAAGTTCTACTTCAGCCAGGTCAGGCCTGCCAAGAAACTGCGTTTCACAGGCCTTTCAAAGAGATGTTCTCTTAGGCTGTAAGAGCACTGGGCAGAGCCAGCTGTTTCTTAGCTTCCCGAAGAGCTGGGAGCAAGATGCTTTGGGTCCACTCTCCGTCTTTGGAAACAAGGCAGCCCTTTGGGCCTGGCAGCTCTAGGGCAATGGAGCACACCCAGAGCAGAAGTTCTACTTCAGCCAGATCAGGCCTGCCAGGAAACTGCGTTTCACAGGCCTTGGTAAGAGATGTTCCCGGTAGGCTGTAAGAGCACTGGGCAGAGCCAGTTGTTTCTTACCTTCCTGAAAAGCTGGAAGCAAGATGCTTGGGACCCCTCTGCCCGTTTGGGAACAAGGCAGCCTTTTGGGTCGGGAAGCTCTAGGCCAATGGAGCACACGCAGAGCAGGAGTTCTACTTCAGCCTGATCAGGCCTGCAAAGAAACAGCGTTTGACAGGCCTTGGTAAGAGATGTTCGCGGTAGGTGTAAGAGCACTGGGCAGAGCCAGTTGTTTCTTAGCTTCGCAAAGACCGGGAAGCAAGATGCTTTGGGCCTCTCTGCCCCTTGGAAACAGGGCAGCACTTTGGGCCTGGCAGCTCTAGGGCAATGGAGCACACCCAGAGCCGGAGTTCTACTTCAGCCAGATGAGGCCTGCCAAGAAACTGCGTTTCACAGGCCTTTCAAAGACATGTTCCTGGTAGGCTGTAAGAGCACGGGGCAGAGCGAGTTGGTTCTTAGCTTCCCAGAGAGCTGGAAGCAAGATGCTTTGGGGCCTCTCTGCCCCTTTGGAAACAAGGCAGCACCTTGGGCCTGGCAGCTCTAGGGCAATGGAGCACACCCAGAGCAGAAGTTCTACTTCAGCCAAATCAGGCCTGCCAGGAAACGGCGTTTCACAGGCCTTGGTAAGAGATGTTCCCGGTAGGCTGTAAGAGCACTGGGCAACGCCAGATGTTTCTTAGCTTCCCGAAGAGCTGGAAGCAAGAAGCTTTGGTGCAACTCTCTCACTTTGGACTCAAGGCAGCCCTTTGGGGCAGGTAGCTCTAGCCCAGTGGAGCACACCCAGAGCAGAAGTTCTACTTGGGCCAGTTCAGGCCACCAACAAACTGCGTTTCACAGGCCTTGGTAAGAGATGTTCCCGGTAGGCTGTAAGAACACTGGGCAACGCCAGATGTTTCTTAGCTTCCCGAAGAGCTGGAAGCAAGATGCTTTGGGGCCTCTCATCCCCTTTGCAAACAAGGCGGCCCTATGGGCCAGGCAGCTCTAGGCCAATGGAGCACACCCAGAGCAGAAGTTCTACCTCAGCCAGATAAGGCCTGCCAAGAAACTGCGTTTCAAAGGCTTTGGTAAGAGATGTTCCCGGTACTCTGTTAGAGCACTGGGCAGAGCCATTTGTTTCTTAGCTTCCCAAAGAGCTGGAAGCAAGATGCTTTGGGGGCTCCCTGCCCCTTTGCCAACAAGGGCGACCTTTGGGCCTTTCAGCTCTAGGCCAATGGAGCACACCCAGAGCAGAAGTCCTACTTCAGCCAGATCAGGCCTGCCAAGGAACTGCGTTTCAGAGGCCTTTGTATGTGACGTTCCCGGTAGGCTGTGAGAGCACGGTGCAGAGCCAGTTGTTTCCTTGTTTCCCAAACAGCTGGAAGCAAGACGCTTTGGGGCCTCTCTGCCCCTTTGGAAACAAGGCAGCACGTTGGGTCTGGCAGCTCTAGGGCAATGGAGCACAACCAGAGCCGAAGTTCTACTTCTTCCAGATCAGGCCTGCCTAGACAGTGCGTTTCCCAGGCCTTGATAAGAGATGTTCTCTTAGGCTATAAGAGCACTGGGCACAGCCAGTTGTTTCTTAGCTTCCCAAGAGGTGGAAGCAAGATGCTTTGGGGCCTCTCTCCCCCTTTGGAAACAAGGCAGCCCTTTGGGCCTTTCAGCTCTAGGGCAATGGAGCACACCCAGAGCAGAAGTTCTACCTCAGCCAGATCAGGCCTGCCAAGAAACTGCTTTTCACAGGCCTTCGTAAGAGGTGTTCCCGGAAGGCTGTAAGAGTACCTGGCAGAGCGAGTTGTTTCTTAGCTTCAAAAACAGCTGGAAGCAACATGATTTGGGGCCTCTCTCCCCCTTTGGAAACAAAGCAGCCTTTGTGCCTGGCAGCTCTAGGCCAAAGTAGCACACCCAGGGCACAAGTTCTACCTCAGCCAGATAAGGCCTGTCAAGAAGCTGCGTTTCACAGGCCTTTGTATGTGACGTTCCCGGTTGGCTTTGAGAGCACTGTGCAGAGCCAGTTGTTTTAGCTTCCCAGAGAGCAGGAAGCAAGATGCTTTGGGGCCTCTCTCACACTTTGGAAATAAAGGCAGCCCTTTGGGCCTGGCAGCCCTAGGCCAATGGAGTACACCCAGAGCAGAAGTTCTACCTCAGCCAGATCAGGCCTTCCAAGAAACTGCGTCTCACAGGCCTTTCTCTGTCACGTTGCCGGTAGGCTGTGAGAGCACTGTGCAGAGCCAGTTGTTTCTTAGCTTCCCAAAGATTTGGAAGCAAGATGCGTTGGGGACTCTCAGCCCCTTTGGAAACAAGGCGGCCCTTTGGGCCTGGCTGCTCTAGGCCAAAGTAGCACGCCCAGAGCAGGAGTTCTACTTCAGCCAGATCAGGCCTGCCAAGAAACTGCGTTTCACAGGCCTTGGTAAGAGATGTTCCCGGTAGGCTGTGAGAGCACTGTGGAGAGCCAGTTGCTTTAGCTTCCCACAGAGCTGGAAGCAAGATGCCTTGGGGCCTCTCTCTCCCTTTGGACACAAGGCAGCCGTTTGGGCCTGGCAGCTCTAGGCCAATGGAGCACACCCACAGCAGAAGTTCTACTTCAGGCAGATCAGTCCTGCCCAGAAACTGCGTTTCACAGCCCTTGGTAAGAGATGTTCACGGTAGGCTGTGAGAGCACTGGGCAGAACCAGTTGTTTTTTAGCTTCCCAAAGTGCTGGAGGCAAGATGCTTTGGGGCCTCTCTCACCCTTTGGAAACAAGGCAGCCCTTAGGTCCTGGTAGCTCTAGGCCTATGTAGCACAACCAGAACAGAAGTTCTACTTCAGCCAGGTCAGGCCTGCCAAGAAACTGCGTTTCACAGGCCTTTCAAAGAGATGTTCTCTTAGGCTGTAAGAGCACTGGGCAGAGCCAGCTGTTTCTTAGCTTCCCGAAGAGCTGGGAGCAAGATGCTTTGGGTCCACTCTCCGTCTTTGGAAACAAGGCAGCCCTTTGGGCCTGGCAGCTCTAGGGCAATGGAGCACACCCAGAGCAGAAGTTCTACTTCAGCCAGATCAGGCCTGCCAGGAAACTGCGTTTCACAGGCCTTGGTAAGAGATGTTCCCGGTAGGCTGTAAGAGCACTGGGCAGAGCCAGTTGTTTCTTACCTTCCTGAAAAGCTGGAAGCAAGATGCTTGGGAGCCCTCTGCCCGTTTGGGAACAAGGCAGCCTTTTGGGTCGGGAAGCTCTAGGCCAATGGAGCACACGCAGAGCAGGAGTTCTACTTCAGCCTGATCAGGCCTGCAAAGAAACAGCGTTTGACAGGCCTTGGTAAGAGATGTTCGCGGTAGGTGTAAGAGCACTGGGCAGAGCCAGTTGTTTCTTAGCTTCGCAAAGACCGGGAAGCAAGATGCTTTGGGCCTCTCTGCCCCTTGGAAACAGGGCAGCACTTTGGGCCTGGCAGCTCTAGGGCAATGGAGCACACCCAGAGCCGGAGTTCTACTTCAGCCAGATGAGGCCTGCCAAGAAACTGCGTTTCACAGGCCTTTCAAAGACATGTTCCCGGTAGTCTGTAAGAGCACGGGGCAGAGCGAGTTGGTTCTTAGCTTCCCAGAGAGCTGGAAGCAAGATGCTTTGGGGCCTCTCTGCCCCTTTGGAAACAAGGCAGCACCTTGGGCCTGGCAGCTCTAGGGCAATGGAGCACACCCAGAGCAGAAGTTCTACTTCAGCCAAATCAGGCCTGCCAGGAAACGGCGTTTCACAGGCCTTGGTAAGAGATGTTCCCGGTAGGCTGTAAGAGCACTGGGCAACGCCAGATGTTTCTTAGCTTCCCGAAGAGCTGGAAGCGAGAAGCTTTGGTGCCACTCTCTCACTTTGGACTCAAGGCAGCCCTTTGGGGCAGGTAGCTCTAGGCCAGTGGAGCACACCCAGAGCAGAAGTTCTACTTCGGCCAGTTCAGGCCACCAACAAACTGCGTTTCACAGGCCTTGGTAAGAGATGTTCCCGGTAGGCTGTAAGAGCACTGGGCAACGCCAGATGTTTCTTAGCTTCCCGAAGAGCTGGAAGAAGATGCTTTGGGGCCTCTCATCCCCTTTGCAAACAAGGCCGACCTTTGGGCCAGGCAGCTCTAGGCCAATGGAGCACACCCAGAGCAGAAGTTCTACCTCAGCCAGATAAGGCCTGCCAAGAAACTGCGTTTCAAAGGCTTTGGTAAGAGATGTTCCCGGTACTCTGTTAGAGCACTGGGCAGAGCCATTTGTTTCTTAGCTTCCCAAAGAGCTGGAAGCAAGATGCTTTGGGGGCTCCCTGCTCCTTTGCCAACAAGGGCGACCTTTGGGCCTTTCAGCTCTAGGCCAATGGAGCACACCCAGAGCAGAAGTCCTACTTCAGCCAGATCAGGCCTGCCAAGGAACTGCGTTTCAGAGGCCTTTGTATGTGACGTTCCCGGTAGGCTGTGAGAGCACGGTGCAGAGCCAGTTGTTTCCTTGTTTCCCAAACAGCTGGAAGCAAGACGCTTTGGGGCCTCTCTGCCCCTTTGGAAACAAGGCAGCACGTTGGGTCTGGCAGCTCTAGGGCAATGGAGCACAACCAGAGCCGAAGTTCTACTTCTTCCAGATCAGGCCTGCCTAGACAGTGCGTTTCCCAGGCCTTGATAAGAGATGTTCTCTTAGGCTATAAGAGCACTGGGCACAGCCAGTTGTTTCTTAGCTTCCCAAGAGGTGGAAGCAAGATGCTTTGGGGCCTCTCTCCCCCTTTGGAAACAAGGCAGCCCTTTGGGCCTTTCAGCTCTAGGGCAATGGAGCACACCCAGAGCAGAAGTTCTACCTCAGCCAGATCAGGCCTGCCAAGAAACTGCTTTTCACAGGCCTTCGTAAGAGGTGTTCCCGGAAGGCTGTAAGAGTACCTGGCAGAGCGAGTTGTTTCTTAGCTTCAAAAACAGCTGGAAGCAACATGATTTGGGGCCTCTCTCCCCCTTTGGAAACAAAGCAGCCTTTGTGCCTGGCAGCTCTAGGCCAAAGTAGCACACCCAGAGCACAAGTTCTACCTCAGCCAGATCAGGCCTTCCAAGAAACTGCGTCTCACAGGCCTTTCTCTGTCACGTTGCCGGTAGGCTGTGAGAGCACTGTGCAGAGCCAGTTGTTTCTTAGCTTCCCAAAGATTTTGAAGCAAGATGCGTTGGGGACTCTCAGCCCCTTTGGAAACAAGTCGGCCCTTTGGGCCTGGCTGCTCTAGGCCAAAGTAGCACGCCCAGAGCAGGAGTTCTACTTCAGCCAGATCAGGCCTGCCAAGAAACTGCGTTTCACAGGCCTTGGTAAGAGATGTTCCCGGTAGGCTGTGAGAGCACTGTGGAGAGCCAGTTGCTTTAGCTTCCCACAGAGCTGGAAGCAAGATGCCTTGGGGCCTCTCTCTCCCTTTGGACACAAGGCAGCCGTTTGGGCCTGGCAGCTCTAGGCCAATGGAGCACACCCACAGCAGAAGTTCTACTTCAGGCAGATCAGTCCTGCCCAGAAACTGCGTTTCACAGCCCTTGGTAAGAGATGTTCACGGTAGGCTGTGAGAGCACTGGGCAGAACCAGTTGTTTTTTAGCTTCCCAAAGTGCTGGAGGCAAGATGCTTTGGGGCCTCTCTCACCCTTTGGAAACAAGGCAGCCCTTAGGTCCTGGTAGCTCTAGGCCTATGTAGCACAACCAGAACAGAAGTTCTACTTCAGCCAGGTCAGGCCTGCCAAGAAACTGCGTTTCACAGGCCTTTCAAAGAGATGTTCTCTTAGGCTGTAAGAGCACTGGGCAGAGCCAGCTGTTTCTTAGCTTCCCGAGGAGCTGGGAGCAAGATGCTTTGGGTCCACTCTCCGTCTTTGGAAACAAGGCAGCCCTTTGGGCCTGGCAGCTCTAGGGCAATGGAGCACACCCAGAGCAGAAGTTCTACTTCAGCCAGATCAGGCCTGCCAGGAAACTGCGTTTCACAGGCCTTGGTAAGAGATGTTCGCGGTAGGTGTAAGAGCACTGGGCAGAGCCAGTTGTTTCTTAGCTTCGCAAAGACCGGGAAGCAAGATGCTTTGGGCCTCTCTGCCCCTTGGAAACAGGGCAGCACTTTGGGCCTGGCAGCTCTAGGGCAATGGAGCACACCCAGAGCCGGAGTTCTACTTCAGCCAGATGAGGCCTGCCAAGAAACTGCGTTTCACAGGCCTTTCAAAGACATGTTCCCGGTAGTCTGTAAGAGCACGGGGCAGAGCGAGTTGGTTCTTAGCTTCCCAGAGAGCTGGAAGCAAGATGCTTTGGGGCCTCTCTGCCCCTTTGGAAACAAGGCAGCACCTTGGGCCTGGCAGCTCTAGGGCAATGGAGCACACCCAGAGCAGAAGTTCTACTTCAGCCAAATCAGGCCTGCCAGGAAACGGCGTTTCACAGGCCTTGGTAAGAGATGTTCCCGGTAGGCTGTAAGAGCACTGGGCAACGCCAGATGTTTCTTAGCTTCCCGAAGAGCTGGAAGCGAGAAGCTTTGGTGCCACTCTCTCACTTTGGACTCAAGGCAGCCCTTTGGGGCAGGTAGCTCTAGGCCAGTGGAGCACACCCAGAGCAGAAGTTCTACTTGGGCCAGTTCAGGCCACCAACAAACTGCGTTTCACAGGCCTTGGTAAGAGATGTTCCCGGTAGGCTGTAAGAGCACTGGGCAACGCCAGATGTTTCTTAGCTTCCCGAAGAGCTGGAAGAAGATGCTTTGGGGCCTCTCATCCCCTTTGCAAACAAGGCCGACCTTTGGGCCAGGCAGCTCTAGGCCAATGGAGCACACCCAGAGCAGAAGTTCTACCTCAGCCAGATAAGGCCTGCCAAGAAACTGCGTTTCAAAGGCTTTGGTAAGAGATGTTCCCGGTACTCTGTTAGAGCACTGGGCAGAGCCATTTGTTTCTTAGCTTCCCAAAGAGCTGGAAGCAAGATGCTTTGGGGGCTCCCTGCTCCTTTGCCAACAAGGGCGACCTTTGGGCCTTTCAGCTCTAGGCCAATGGAGCACACCCAGAGCAGAAGTCCTACTTCAGCCAGATCAGGCCTGCCAAGGAACTGCGTTTCAGAGGCCTTTCTATGTGACGTTCCCGGTAGGCTGTGAGAGCACGGTGCAGAGCCAGTTGTTTCCTTGTTTCCCAAACAGCTGGAAGCAAGACGCTTTGGGGCCTCTCTGCCCCTTTGGAAACAAGGCAGCACGTTGGGTCTGGCAGCTCTAGGGCAATGGAGCACAACCAGAGCCGAAGTTCTACTTCTTCCAGATCAGGCCTGCCTAGACAGTGCGTTTCCCAGGCCTTGATAAGAGATGTTCTCTTAGGCTATAAGAGCACTGGGCACAGCCAGTTGTTTCTTAGCTTCCCAAGAGGTGGAAGCAAGATGCTTTGGGGCCTCTCTCCCCCTTTGGAAACAAGGCAGCCCTTTGGGCCTTTCAGCTCTAGGGCAATGGAGCACACCCAGAGCAGAAGTTCTACCTCAGCCAGATCAGGCCTGCCAAGAAACTGCTTTTCACAGGCCTTCGTAAGAGGTGTTCCCGGAAGGCTGTAAGAGTACCTGGCAGAGCGAGTTGTTTCTTAGCTTCAAAAACAGCTGGAAGCAACATGATTTGGGGCCTCTCTCCCCCTTTGGAAACAAAGCAGCCTTTGTGCCTGGCAGCTCTAGGCCAAAGTAGCACACCCAGAGCACAAGTTCTACCTCAGCCAGATCAGGCCTTCCAAGAAACTGCGTCTCACAGGCCTTTCTCTGTCACGTTGCCGGTAGGCTGTGAGAGCACTGTGCAGAGCCAGTTGTTTCTTAGCTTCCCAAAGATTTGGAAGCAAGATGCGTTGGGGACTCTCAGCCCCTTTGGAAACAAGGCGGCCCTTTGGGCCTGGCTGCTCTAGGCCAAAGTAGCACGCCCAGAGCAGGAGTTCTACTTCAGCCAGATCAGGCCTGCCAAGAAACTGCGTTTCACAGGCCTTGGTAAGAGATGTTCCCGGTAGGCTGTGAGAGCACTGTGGAGAGCCAGTTGCTTTAGCTTCCCACAGAGCTGGAAGCAAGATGCCTTGGGGCCTCTCTCTCCCTTTGGACACAAGGCAGCCGTTTGGGCCTGGCAGCTCTAGGCCAATGAGGCACACCCACAGCAGAAGTTCTACTTCAGGCAGATCAGTCCTGCCCAGAAACTGCGTTTCACAGCCCTTGGTAAGAGATGTTCACGGTAGGCTGTGAGAGCACTGGGCAGAACCAGTTGTTTTTTAGCTTCCCAAAGTGCTGGAGGCAAGATGCTTTGGGGCCTCTCTCACCCTTTGGAAACAAGGCAGCCCTTAGGTCCTGGTAGCTCTAGGCCTATGTAGCACAACCAGAACAGAAGTTCTACTTCAGCCAGGTCAGGCCTGCCAAGAAACTGCGTTTCACAGGCCTTTCAAAGAGATGTTCTCTTAGGCTGTAAGAGCACTGGGCAGAGCCAGCTGTTTCTTAGCTTCCCGAGGAGCTGGGAGCAAGATGCTTTGGGTCCACTCTCCGTCTTTGGAAACAAGGCAGCCCTTTGGGCCTGGCAGCTCTAGGGCAATGGAGCACACCCAGAGCAGAAGTTCTACTTCAGCCAGATCAGGCCTGCCAGGAAACTGCGTTTCACAGGCCTTGGTAAGAGATGTTCGCGGTAGGTGTAAGAGCACTGGGCAGAGCCAGTTGTTTCTTAGCTTCGCAAAGACCGGGAAGCAAGATGCTTTGGGCCTCTCTGCCCCTTGGAAACAGGGCAGCACTTTGGGCCTGGCAGCTCTAGGGCAATGGAGCACACCCAGAGCCGGAGTTCTACTTCAGCCAGATGAGGCCTGCCAAGAAACTGCGTTTCACAGGCCTTTCAAAGACATGTTCCCGGTAGTCTGTAAGAGCACGGGGCAGAGCGAGTTGGTTCTTAGCTTCCCAGAGAGCTGGAAGCAAGATGCTTTGGGGCCTCTCTGCCCCTTTGGAAACAAGGCAGCACCTTGGGCCTGGCAGCTCTAGGGCAATGGAGCACACCCAGAGCAGAAGTTCTACTTCAGCCAAATCAGGCCTGCCAGGAAACGGCGTTTCACAGGCCTTGGTAAGAGATGTTCCCGGTAGGCTGTAAGAGCACTGGGCAACGCCAGATGTTTCTTAGCTTCCCGAAGAGCTGGAAGCGAGAAGCTTTGGTGCCACTCTCTCACTTTGGACTCAAGGCAGCCCTTTGGGGCAGGTAGCTCTAGGCCAGTGGAGCACACCCAGAGCAGAAGTTCTACTTGGGCCAGTTCAGGCCACCAACAAACTGCGTTTCACAGGCCTTGGTAAGAGATGTTCCCGGTAGGCTGTAAGAGCACTGGGCAACGCCAGATGTTTCTTAGCTTCCCGAAGAGCTGGAAGAAGATGCTTTGGGGCCTCTCATCCCCTTTGCAAACAAGGCCGACCTTTGGGCCAGGCAGCTCTAGGCCAATGGAGCACACCCAGAGCAGAAGTTCTACCTCAGCCAGATAAGGCCTGCCAAGAAACTGCGTTTCAAAGGCTTTGGTAAGAGATGTTCCCGGTACTCTGTTAGAGCACTGGGCAGAGCCATTTGTTTCTTAGCTTCCCAAAGAGCTGGAAGCAAGATGCTTTGGGGGCTCCCTGCTCCTTTGCCAACAAGGGCGACCTTTGGGCCTTTCAGCTCTAGGCCAATGGAGCACACCCAGAGCAGAAGTCCTACTTCAGCCAGATCAGGCCTGCCAAGGAACTGCGTTTCAGAGGCCTTTGTATGTGACGTTCCCGGTAGGCTGTGAGAGCACGGTGCAGAGCCAGTTGTTTCCTTGTTTCCCAAACAGCTGGAAGCAAGACGCTTTGGGGCCTCTCTGCCCCTTTGGAAACAAGGCAGCACGTTGGGTCTGGCAGCTCTAGGGCAATGGAGCACAACCAGAGCCGAAGTTCTACTTCTTCCAGATCAGGCCTGCCTAGACAGTGCGTTTCCCAGGCCTTGATAAGAGATGTTCTCTTAGGCTATAAGAGCACTGGGCACAGCCAGTTGTTTCTTAGCTTCCCAAGAGGTGGAAGCAAGATGCTTTGGGGCCTCTCTCCCCCTTTGGAAACAAGGCAGCCCTTTGGGCCTTTCAGCTCTAGGGCAATGGAGCACACCCAGAGCAGAAGTTCTACCTCAGCCAGATCAGGCCTGCCAAGAAACTGCTTTTCACAGGCCTTCGTAAGAGGTGTTCCCGGAAGGCTGTAAGAGTACCTGGCAGAGCGAGTTGTTTCTTAGCTTCAAAAACAGCTGGAAGCAACATGATTTGGGGCCTCTCTCCCCCTTTGGAAACAAAGCAGCCTTTGTGCCTGGCAGCTCTAGGCCAAAGTAGCACACCCAGAGCACAAGTTCTACCTCAGCCAGATCAGGCCTTCCAAGAAACTGCGTCTCACAGGCCTTTCTCTGTCACGTTGCCGGTAGGCTGTGAGAGCACTGTGCAGAGCCAGTTGTTTCTTAGCTTCCCAAAGATTTGGAAGCAAGATGCGTTGGGGACTCTCAGCCCCTTTGGAAACAAGGCGGCCCTTTGGGCCTGGCTGCTCTAGGCCAAAGTAGCACGCCCAGAGCAGGAGTTCTACTTCAGCCAGATCAGGCCTGCCAAGAAACTGCGTTTCACAGGCCTTGGTAAGAGATGTTCCCGGTAGGCTGTGAGAGCACTGTGGAGAGCCAGTTGCTTTAGCTTCCCACAGAGCTGGAAGCAAGATGCCTTGGGGCCTCTCTCTCCCTTTGGACACAAGGCAGCCGTTTGGGCCTGGCAGCTCTAGGCCAATGGAGCACACCCACAGCAGAAGTTCTACTTCAGGCAGATCAGTCCTGCCCAGAAACTGCGTTTCACAGCCCTTGGTAAGAGATGTTCACGGTAGGCTGTGAGAGCACTGGGCAGAACCAGTTGTTTTTTAGCTTCCCAAAGTGCTGGAGGCAAGATGCTTTGGGGCCTCTCTCACCCTTTGGAAACAAGGCAGCCCTTAGGTCCTGGTAGCTCTAGGCCTATGTAGCACAACCAGAACAGAAGTTCTACTTCAGCCAGGTCAGGCCTGCCAAGAAACTGCGTTTCACAGGCCTTTCAAAGAGATGTTCTCTTAGGCTGTAAGAGCACTGGGCAGAGCCAGCTGTTTCTTAGCTTCCCGAAGAGCTGGGAGCAAGATGCTTTGGGTCCACTCTCCGTCTTTGGAAACAAGGCAGCCCTTTGGGCCTGGCAGCTCTAGGGCAATGGAGCACACCCAGAGCAGAAGTTCTACTTCAGCCAGATCAGGCCTGCCAGGAAACTGCGTTTCACAGGCCTTGGTAAGAGATGTTCCCGGTAGGCTGTAAGAGCACTGGGCAGAGCCAGTTGTTTCTTACCTTCCTGAAAAGCTGGAAGCAAGATGCTTGGGAGCCCTCTGCCCGTTTGGGAACAAGGCAGCCTTTTGGGTCGGGAAGCTCTAGGCCAATGGAGCACACGCAGAGCAGGAGATCTACTTCAGCCTGATCAGGCCTGCAAAGAAACAGCGTTTGACAGGCCTTGGTAAGAGATGTTCGCGGTAGGTGTAAGAGCACTGGGCAGAGCCAGTTGTTTCTTAGCTTCGCAAAGACCGGGAAGCAAGATGCTTTGGGCCTCTCTGCCCCTTGGAAACAGGGCAGCACTTTGGGCCTGGCAGCTCTAGGGCAATGGAGCACACCCAGAGCCGGAGTTCTACTTCAGCCAGATGAGGCCTGCCAAGAAACTGCGTTTCACAGGCCTTTCAAAGACATGTTCCCGGTAGGCTGTAAGAGCACGGGGCAGAGCGAGTTGGTTCTTAGCTTCCCAGAGAGCTGGAAGCAAGATGCTTTGGGGCCTCTCTGCCCCTTTGGAAACAAGGCAGCACCTTGGGCCTGGCAGCTCTAGGGCAATGGAGCACACCCAGAGCAGAAGTTCTACTTCAGCCAAATCAGGCCTGCCAGGAAACGACGTTTCACAGGCCTTGGTAAGAGATGTTCCCGGTAGGCTGTAAGAGCACTGGGCAACGCCAGATGTTTCTTAGCTTCCCGAAGAGCTGGAAGCAAGAAGCTTTGGTGCCACTCTCTCACTTTGGACTCAAGGCAGCCCTTTGGGGCAGGTAGCTCTAGGCCAGTGGAGCACACCCAGAGCAGAAGTTCTACTTGGGCCAGTTCAGGCCACCAACAAACTGCGTTTCACAGGACTTGGCAAGAGATGTTCCCGGTAGGCTGTAAGAGCACTGGGCAACGCCAGATGTTTCTTAGCTTCCCGAAGAGCTGGAAGCAAGATGCTTTGGGGCCTCTCATCCCCTTTGCAAACAAGGCCGACCTTTGGGCCAGGCAGCTCTAGGCCAATGGAGCACACCCAGAGCAGAAGTTCTACCTCAGCCAGATAAGGCCTGCCAAGAAACTGCGTTTCAAAGGCTTTGGTAAGAGATGTTCCCGGTACACTGTTAGGGCACTGGGCAGAGCCATTTGTTTCTTAGCTTCCCAAAGAGCTGGAAGCAAGATGCTTTGGGGGCTCCCTGCCCCTTTGCCAACAAGGGCGACCTTTGGGCCTTTCAGCTCTAGGCCAATGGAGCACACCCAGAGCAGAAGTCCTACTTCAGCCAGATCAGGCCTGCCAAGGAACTGCGTTTCAGAGGCCTTTGTATGTGACGTTCCCGGTAGGCTGTGAGAGCACGGTGCAGAGCCAGTTGTTTCCTTGTTTCCCAAACAGCTGGAAGCAAGACGCTTTGGGGCCTCTCTGCCCCTTTGGAAACAAGGCAGCACGTTGGGTCTGGCAGCTCTAGGGCAATGGAGCACAACCAGAGCCGAAGTTCTACTTCTTCCAGATCAGGCCTGCCTAGACAGTGCGTTTCACAGGCCTTGATAAGAGATGTTCTCTTAGGCTATAAGAGCACTGGGCACAGCCAGTTGTTTCTTAGCTTCCCAAGAGGTGGAAGCAAGATGCTTTGGGGCCTCTCTCCCCCTTTGGAAACAAGGCAGCCCTTTGGGCCTTTCAGCTCTAGGGCAACGGAGCACACCCAGAGCAGAAGTTCTACCTCAGCCAGATCAGGCCTGCCAAGAAACTGCTTTTCACAGGCCTTCATAAGAGGTGTTCCCGGAAGGCTGTAAGAGTACCTGGCAGAGCGAGTTGTTTCTTAGCTTCAAAAACAGCTGGAAGCAACATGATTTGGGGCCTCTCTCCCCCTTTGGAAACAAAGCAGCCTTTGTGCCTGGCAGCTCTAGGCCAAAGTAGCACACCCAGAGCACAAGTTCTACCTCAGCCAGATCAGGCCTTCCAAGAAACTGCGTCTCACAGGCCTTTCTCTGTCACGTTGCCGGTAGGCTGTGAGAGCACTGTGCAGAGCCAGTTGTTTCTTAGCTTCCCAAAGATTTGGAAGCAAGATGCTTTGGGGACTCTCAGCCCCTTTGGAAACAAGGCGGCCCTTTGGGCCTGGCAGCTCTAGGCCAAAGTAGCACGCCCAGAGCAGGAGTTCTACTTCAGCCAGATAAGGCCTGTCAAGAAGCTGCGTTTCACAGGCCTTTGTATGTGACGTTCCCGGTTGGCTTTGAGAGCACTGTGCAGAGCCAGTTGTTTCAGCTTCCCAGAGAGCAGGAAGCAAGATGCTTTGGGGCCTCTCTCACACTTTGGAAATAAAGGCAGCCCTTTGGGCCTGGCAGCCCTAGGCCAATGGAGTACACCCAGAGCAGAAGTTCTACCTCAGCCAGATCAGGCCTTCCAAGAAACTGCGTCTCACAGGCCTTTCTCTGTCACGTTGCCGGTAGGCTGTGAGAGCACTGTGCAGAGCCAGTTGTTTCTTAGCTTCCCAAAGATTTGGAAGCAAGATGCTTTGGGGACTCTCAGCCCCTTTGGAAACAAGGCGGCCCTTTGGGCCTGGCAGCTCTAGGCCAAAGTAGCACGCCCAGAGCAGGAGTTCTACTTCAGCCAGATCAGGCCTGCCAAGAAACTGCGTTTCACAGGCCTTGGTAAGAGATGTTCCCGGTAGGCTGTGAGAGCACTGTGGAGAGCCAGTTGCTTTAGCTTCCCACAGAGCTGGAAGCAAGATGCCTTGGGGCCTCTCTCTCCCTTTGGACACAAGGCAGCCGTTTGGGCCTGGCAGCTCTAGGCCAATGGAGCACACCCACAGCAGAAGTTCTACTTCAGGCAGATCAGTCCTGCCCAGAAACTGCGTTTCACAGCCCTTGGTAAGAGATGTTCACGGTAGGCTGTGAGAGCACTGGGCAGAACCAGTTGTTTTTTAGCTTCCCAAAGTGCTGGAGGCAAGATGCTTTGGGGCCTCTCTCACCCTTTGGAAACAAGGCAGCCCTTAGGTCCTGGTAGCTCTAGGCCTATGTAGCACAACCAGAACAGAAGTTCTACTTCAGCCAGGTCAGGCCTACCAAGAAACTGCGTTTCACAGGCCTTTCAAAGAGATGTTCTCTTAGGCTGTAAGAGCACTGGGCAGAGCCAGCTGTTTCTTAGCTTCCCGAAGAGCTGGGAGCAAGATGCTTTGGGTCCACTCTCCGTCTTTGGAAACAAGGCAGCCCTTTGGGCCTGGCAGCTCTAGGGCAATGGAGCACACCCAGAGCAGAAGTTCTACTTCAGCCAGATCAGGCCTGCCAGGAAACTGCGTTTCACAGGCCTTGGTAAGAGATGTTCCCGGTAGGCTGTAAGAGCACTGGGCAGAGCCAGTTGTTTCTTACCTTCCTGAAAAGCTGGAAGCAAGATGCTTGGGACCCCTCTGCCCGTTTGGGAACAAGGCAGCCTTTTGGGTCGGGAAGCTCTAGGCCAATGGAGCACACGCAGAGCAGGAGTTCTACTTCAGCCTGATCAGGCCTGCAAAGAAACAGCGTTTGACAGGCCTTGGTAAGAGATGTTCGCGGTAGGTGTAAGAGCACTGGGCAGAGCCAGTTGTTTCTTAGCTTCGCAAAGACCGGGAAGCAAGATGCTTTGGGCCTCTCTGCCCCTTGGAAACAGGGCAGCACTTTGGGCCTGGCAGCTCTAGGGCAATGGAGCACACCCAGAGCCGGAGTTCTACTTCAGCCAGATGAGGCCTGCCAAGAAACTGCGTTTCACAGGCCTTTCAAAGACATGTTCCTGGTAGGCTGTAAGAGCACGGGGCAGAGCGAGTTGGTTCTTAGCTTCCCAGAGAGCTGGAAGCAAGATGCTTTGGGGCCTCTCTGCCCCTTTGGAAACAAGGCAGCACCTTGGGCCTGGCAGCTCTAGGGCAATGGAGCACACCCAGAGCAGAAGTTCTACTTCAGCCAAATCAGGCCTGCCAGGAAACGGCGTTTCACAGGCCTTGGTAAGAGATGTTCCCGGTAGGCTGTAAGAGCACTGGGCAACGCCAGATGTTTCTTAGCTTCCCGAAGAGCTGGAAGCGAGAAGCTTTGGTGCCACTCTCTCACTTTGGACTCAAGGCAGCCCTTTGGGGCAGGTAGCTCTAGGCCAGTGGAGCACACCCAGAGCAGAAGTTCTACTTGGGCCAGTTCAGGCCACCAACAAACTGCGTTTCAGAGGCCTTGGTAAGAGATGTTCCCGGTAGGCTGTAAGAACACTGGGCAACGCCAGATGTTTCTTAGCTTCCCGAAGAGCTGGAAGCAAGATGCTTTGGGGCCTCTCATCCCCTTTGCAAACAAGGCGGCCCTATGGGCCAGGCAGCTCTAGGCCAATGGAGCACACCCAGAGCAGAACTTCTACCTCAGCCAGATAAGGCCTGCCAAGAAACTGCGTTTCAAAGGCTTTGGTAAGAGATGTTCCCGGTACTCTGTTAGAGCACTGGGCAGAGCCATTTGTTTCTTAGCTTCCCAAAGAGCTGGAAGCAAGATGCTTTGGGGGCTCCCTGCCCCTTTGCCAACACGGGCGACCTTTGGGCCTTTCAGCTCTAGGCCAATGGAGCACACCCAGAGCAGAAGTCCTACTTCAGCCAGATCAGGCCTGCCAAGGAACTGCGTTTCAGAGGCCTTTGTATGTGACGTTCCCGGTAGGCTGTGAGAGCACGGTGCAGAGCCAGTTGTTTCCTTGTTTCCCAAACAGCTGGAAGCAAGACGCTTTGGGGCCTCTCTGCCCCTTTGGAAACAAGGCAGCACGTTGGGTCTGGCAGCTCTAGGGCAATGGAGCACAACCAGAGCCGAAGTTCTACTTCTTCCAGATCAGGCCTGCCTAGACAGTGCGTTTCCCAGGCCTTGATAAGAGATGTTCTCTTAGGCTATAAGAGCACTGGGCACAGCCAGTTGTTTCTTAGCTTCCCAAGAGGTGGAAGCAAGATGCTTTGGGGCCTCTCTCCCCCTTTGGAAACAAGGCAGCCCTTTGGGCCAGGCAGCTCTAGGGCAATGGAGCACACCCAGAGCAGAAGTTCTACCTCAGCCAGATCAGGCCTGCCAAGAAACTGCTTTTCACAGGCCTTCGTAAGAGGTGTTCCCGGAAGGCTGTAAGAGTACCTGGCAGAGCGAGTTGTTTCTTAGCTTCAAAAACAGCTGGAAGCAACATGATTTGGGGCCTCTCTCCCCCTTTGGAAACAAAGCAGCCTTTGTGCCTGGCAGCTCTAGGCCAAAGTAGCACACCCAGAGCACAAGTTCTACCTCAGCCAGATCAGGCCTTCCAAGAAACTGCGTCTCACAGGCCTTTCTCTGTCACGTTGCCGGTAGGCTGTGAGAGCACTGTGCAGAGCCAGTTGTTTCTTAGCTTCCCAAAGATTTGGAAGCAAGATGCTTTGGGGACTCTCAGCCCCTTTGGAAACAAGGCGGCCCTTTGGGCCTGGCAGCTCTAGGCCAAAGTAGCACGCCCAGAGCAGGAGTTCTACTTCAGCCAGATCAGGCCTGCCAAGAAACTGCGTTTCACAGGCCTTGGTAAGAGATGTTCCCGGTAGGCTGTGAGAGCACTGTGGAGAGCCAGTTGCTTTAGCTTCCCACAGAGCTGGAAGCAAGATGCCTTGGGGCCTCTCTCTCCCTTTGGACACAAGGCAGCCGTTTGGGCCTGGCAGCTCTAGGCCAATGGAGCACACCCACAGCAGAAGTTCTACTTCAGGCAGATCAGTCCTGCCCAGAAACTGCGTTTCACAGCCCTTGGTAAGAGATGTTCACGGTAGGCTGTGAGAGCACTGGGCAGAACCAGTTGTTTTTTAGCTTCCCAAAGTGCTGGAGGCAAGATGCTTTGGGGCCTCTCTCACCCTTTGGAAACAAGGCAGCCCTTAGGTCCTGGTAGCTCTAGGCCTATGTAGCACAACCAGAACAGAAGTTCTACTTCAGCCAGGTCAGGCCTACCAAGAAACTGCGTTTCACAGGCCTTTCAAAGAGATGTTCTCTTAGGCTGTAAGAGCACTGGGCAGAGCCAGCTGTTTCTTAGCTTCCCGAAGAGCTGGGAGCAAGATGCTTTGGGTCCACTCTCCGTCTTTGGAAACAAGGCAGCCCTTTGGGCCTGGCAGCTCTAAGGCAATGGAGCACACCCAGAGCAGAAGTTCTACTTCAGCCAGATCAGGCCTGCCAGGAAACTGCGTTTCACAGGCCTTGGTAAGAGATGTTCCCGGTAGGCTGTAAGAGCACTGGGCAGAGCCAGTTGTTTCTTACCTTCCTGAAAAGCTGGAAGCAAGATGCTTGGGACCCCTCTGCCCGTTTGGGAACAAGGCAGCCTTTTGGGTCGGGAAGCTCTAGGCCAATGGAGCACACGCAGAGCAGGAGTTCTACTTCAGCCTGATCAGGCCTGCAAAGAAACAGCGTTTGACAGGCCTTGGTAAGAGATGTTCGCGGTAGGTGTAAGAGCACTGGGCAGAGCCAGTTGTTTCTTAGCTTCGCAAAGACCGGGAAGCAAGATGCTTTGGGCCTCTCTGCCCCTTGGAAACAGGGCAGCACTTTGGGCCTGGCAGCTCTAGGGCAATGGAGCACACCCAGAGCCGGAGTTCTACTTCAGCCAGATGAGGCCTGCCAAGAAACTGCGTTTCACAGGCCTTTCAAAGACATGTTCCTGGTAGGCTGTAAGAGCACGGGGCAGAGCGAGTTGGTTCTTAGCTTCCCAGAGAGCTGGAAGCAAGATGCTTTGGGGCCTCTCTGCCCCTTTGGAAACAAGGCAGCACCTTGGGCCTGGCAGCTCTAGGGCAATGGAGCACACCCAGAGCAGAAGTTCTACTTCAGCCAAATCAGGCCTGCCAGGAAACGGCGTTTCACAGGCCTTGGTAAGAGATGTTCCCGGTAGGCTGTAAGAGCACTGGGCAACGCCAGATGTTTCTTAGCTTCCCGAAGAGCTGGAAGCGAGAAGCTTTGGTGCCACTCTCTCACTTTGGACTCAAGGCAGCCCTTTGGGGCAGGTAGCTCTAGGCCAGTGGAGCACACCCAGAGCAGAAGTTCTACTTGGGCCAGTTCAGGCCACCAACAAACTGCGTTTCAGAGGCCTTGGTAAGAGATGTTCCCGGTAGGCTGTAAGAACACTGGGCAACGCCAGATGTTTCTTAGCTTCCCGAAGAGCTGGAAGCAAGATGCTTTGGGGCCTCTCATCCCCTTTGCAAACAAGGCGGCCCTATGGGCCAGGCAGCTCTAGGCCAATGGAGCACACCCAGAGCAGAACTTCTACCTCAGCCAGATAAGGCCTGCCAAGAAACTGCGTTTCAAAGGCTTTGGTAAGAGATGTTCCCGGTACTCTGTTAGAGCACTGGGCAGAGCCATTTGTTTCTTAGCTTCCCAAAGAGCTGGAAGCAAGATGCTTTGGGGGCTCCCTGCCCCTTTGCCAACAAGGGCGACCTTTGGGCCTTTCAGCTCTAGGCCAATGGAGCACACCCAGAGCAGAAGTCCTACTTCAGCCAGATCAGGCCTGCCAAGGAACTGCGTTTCAGAGGCCTTTGTATGTGACGTTCCCGGTAGGCTGTGAGAGCACGGTGCAGAGCCAGTTGTTTCCTTGTTTCCCAAACAGCTGGAAGCAAGACGCTTTGGGGCCTCTCTGCCCCTTTGGAAACAAGGCAGCACGTTGGGTCTGGCAGCTCTAGGGCAATGGAGCACAACCAGAGCCGAAGTTCTACTTCTTCCAGATCAGGCCTGCCTAGACAGTGCGTTTCCCAGGCCTTGATAAGAGATGTTCTCTTAGGCTATAAGAGCACTGGGCACAGCCAGTTGTTTCTTAGCTTCCCAAGAGGTGGAAGCAAGATGCTTTGGGGCCTCTCTCCCCCTTTGGAAACAAGGCAGCCCTTTGGGCCTTTCAGCTCTAGGGCAATGGAGCACACCCAGAGCAGAAGTTCTACCTCAGCCAGATCAGGCCTGCCAAGAAACTGCTTTTCACAGGCCTTCGTAACAGGTGTTCCCGGAAGGCTGTAAGAGTACCTGGCAGAGCGAGTTGTTTCTTAGCTTCAAAAACAGCTGGAAGCAACATGATTTGGGGCCTCTCTCCCCCTTTGGAAACAAAGCAGCCTTTGTGCCTGGCAGCTCTAGACCAAAGTAGCACACCCAGGGCACAAGTTCTACCTCAGCCAGATAAGGCCTGTCAAGAAGCTGCGTTTCACAGGCCTTTGTATGTGACGTTCCCGGTTGGCTTTGAGAGCACTGTGCAGAGCCAGTTGTTTTAGCTTCCCAGAGAGCAGGAAGCAAGATGCTTTGGGGCCTCTCTCACACTTTGGAAATAAAGGCAGCCCTTTGGGCCTGGCAGCCCTAGGCCAATGGAGTACACCCAGAGCAGAAGTTCTACCTCAGCCAGATCAGGCCTTCCAAGAAACTGCGTCTCACAGGCCTTTCTCTGTCACGTTGCCGGTAGGCTGTGAGAGCACTGTGCAGAGCCAGTTGTTTCTTAGCTTCCCAAAGATTTGGAAGCAAGATGCGTTGGGGACTCTCAGCCCCTTTGGAAACAAGGCGGCCCTTTGGGCCTGGCTGCTCTAGGCCAAAGTAGCACGCCCAGAGCAGGAGTTCTACTTCAGCCAGATCAGGCCTGCCAAGAAACTGCGTTTCACAGGCCTTGGTAAGAGATGTTCCCGGTAGGCTGTGAGAGCACTGTGGAGAGCCAGTTGCTTTAGCTTCCCACAGAGCTGGAAGCAAGATGCCTTGGGGCCTCTCTCTCCCTTTGGACACAAGGCAGCCGTTTGGGCCTGGCAGCTCTAGGCCAATGGAGCACACCCACAGCAGAAGTTCTACTTCAGGCAGATCAGTCCTGCCCAGAAACTGCGTTTCACAGCCCTTGGTAAGAGATGTTCACGGTAGGCTGTGAGAGCACTGGGCAGAACCAGTTGTTTTTTAGCTTCCCAAAGTGCTGGAGGCAAGATGCTTTGGGGCCTCTCTCACCCTTTGGAAACAAGGCAGCCCTTAGGTCCTGGTAGCTCTAGGCCTATGTAGCACAACCAGAACAGAAGTTCTACTTCAGCCACGTCAGGCCTGCCAAGAAACTGCGTTTCACAGGCCTTTCAAAGAGATGTTCTCTTAGGCTGTAAGAGCACTGGGCAGAGCCAGCTGTTTCTTAGCTTCCCGAAGAGCTGGGAGCAAGATGCTTTGGGTCCACTCTCCGTCTTTGGAAACAAGGCAGCCCTTTGGGCCTGGCAGCTCTAGGGCAATGGAGCACACCCAGAGCAGAAGTTCTACTTCAGCCAGATCAGGCCTGCCAGGAAACTGCGTTTCACAGGCCTTGGTAAGAGATGTTCCCGGTAGGCTGTAAGAGCACTGGGCAGAGCCAGTTGTTTCTTACCTTCCTGAAAAGCTGGAAGCAAGATGCTTGGGACCCCTCTGCCCGTTTGGGAACAAGGCAGCCTTTTGGGTCGGGAAGCTCTAGGCCAATGGAGCACACGCAGAGCAGGAGTTCTACTTCAGCCTGATCAGGCCTGCAAAGAAACAGCGTTTGACAGGCCTTGGTAAGAGATGTTCGCGGTAGGTGTAAGAGCACTGGGCAGAGCCAGTTGTTTCTTAGCTTCGCAAAGACCGGGAAGCAAGATGCTTTGGGCCTCTCTGCCCCTTGGAAACAGGGCAGCACTTTGGGCCTGGCAGCTCTAGGGCAATGGAGCACACCCAGAGCCGGAGTTCTACTTCAGCCAGATGAGGCCTGCCAAGAAACTGCGTTTCACAGGCCTTTCAAAGACATGTTCCTGGTAGGCTGTAAGAGCACGGGGCAGAGCGAGTTGGTTCTTAGCTTCCCAGAGAGCTGGAAGCAAGATGCTTTGGGGCCTCTCTGCCCCTTTGGAAACAAGGCAGCACCTTGGGCCTGGCAGCTCTAGGGCAATGGAGCACACCCAGAGCAGAAGTTCTACTTCAGCCAAATCAGGCCTGCCAGGAAACGGCGTTTCACAGGCCTTGGTAAGAGATGTTCCCGGTAGGCTGTAAGAGCACTGGGCAACGCCAGATGTTTCTTAGCTTCCCGAAGAGCTGGAAGCGAGAAGCTTTGGTGCCACTCTCCCACTTTGGACTCAAGGCAGCCCTTTGGGGCAGGTAGCTCTAGGCCAGTGGAGCACACCCAGAGCAGAAGTTCTACTTGGGCCAGTTCAGGCCACCAACAAACTGCGTTTCAGAGGCCTTGGTAAGAGATGTTCCCGGTAGGCTGTAAGAACACTGGGCAACGCCAGATGTTTCTTAGCTTCCCGAAGAGCTGGAAGCAAGATGCTTTGGGGCCTCTCATCCCCTTTGCAAACAAGGCGGCCCTATGGGCCAGGCAGCTCTAGGCCAATGGAGCACACCCAGAGCAGAAGTTCTACCTCAGCCAGATAAGGCCTGCCAAGAAACTGCGTTTCAAAGGCTTTGGTAAGAGATGTTCCCGGTACTCTGTTAGAGCACTGGGCAGAGCCATTTGTTTCTTAGCTTCCCAAAGAGCTGGAAGCAAGATGCTTTGGGGGCTCCCTGCCCCTTTGCCAACAAGGGCGACCTTTGGGCCTTTCAGCTCTAGGCCAATGGAGCACACCCAGAGCAGAAGTCCTACTTCAGCCAGATCAGGCCTGCCAAGGAACTGCGTTTCAGAGGCCTTTGTATGTGACGTTCCCGGTAGGCTGTGAGAGCACGGTGCAGAGCCAGTTGTTTCCTTGTTTCCCAAACAGCTGGAAGCAAGACGCTTTGGGGCCTCTCTGCCCCTTTGGAAACAAGGCAGCACGTTGGGTCTGGCAGCTCTAGGGCAATGGAGCACAACCAGAGCCGAAGTTCTACTTCTTCCAGATCAGGCCTGCCTAGACAGTGCGTTTCCCAGGCCTTGATAAGAGATGTTCTCTTAGGCTATAAGAGCACTGGGCACAGCCAGTTGTTTCTTAGCTTCCCAAGAGGTGGAAGCAAGATGCTTTGGGGCCTCTCTCCCCCTTTGGAAACAAGGCAGCCCTTTGGGCCTTTCAGCTCTAGGGCAATGGAGCACACCCAGAGCAGAAGTTCTACCTCAGCCAGATCAGGCCTGTCAAGAAACTGCTTTTCACAGGCCTTCGTAAGAGGTGTTCCCGGAAGGCTGTAAGAGTACCTGGCAGAGCGAGTTGTTTCTTAGCTTCAAAAACAGCTGGAAGCAACATGATTTGGGGCCTCTCTCCCCCTTTGGAAACAAAGCAGCCTTTGTGCCTGGCAGCTCTAGACCAAAGTAGCACACCCAGGGCACAAGTTCTACCTCAGCCAGATAAGGCCTGTCAAGAAGCTGCGTTTCACAGGCCTTTGTATGTGACGTTCCCGGTTGGCTTTGAGAGCACTGTGCAGAGCCAGTTGTTTTAGCTTCCCAGAGAGCAGGAAGCAAGATGCTTTGGGGCCTCTCTCACACTTTGGAAATAAAGGCAGCCCTTTGGGCCTGGCAGCCCTAGGCCAATGGAGTACACCCAGAGCAGAAGTTCTACCTCAGCCAGATCAGGCCTTCCAAGAAACTGCGTCTCACAGGCCTTTCTCTGTCACGTTGCCGGTAGGCTGTGAGAGCACTGTGCAGAGCCAGTTGTTTCTTAGCTTCCCAAAGATTTGGAAGCAAGATGCGTTGGGGACTCTCAGCCCCTTTGGAAACAAGGCGGCCCTTTGGGCCTGGCTGCTCTAGGCCAAAGTAGCACGCCCAGAGCAGGAGTTCTACTTCAGCCAGATCAGGCCTGCCAAGAAACTGCGTTTCACAGGCCTTGGTAAGAGATGTTCCCGGTAGGCTGTGAGAGCACTGTGGAGAGCCAGTTGCTTTAGCTTCCCACAGAGCTGGAAGCAAGATGCCTTGGGGCCTCTCTCTCCCTTTGGACACAAGGCAGCCGTTTGGGCCTGGCAGCTCTAGGCCAATGGAGCACACCCACAGCAGAAGTTCTACTTCAGGCAGATCAGTCCTGCCCAGAAACTGCGTTTCACAGCCCTTGGTAAGAGATGTTCACGGTAGGCTGTGAGAGCACTGGGAAGAACCAGTTGTTTTTTAGCTTCCCAAAGTGCTGGAGGCAAGATGCTTTGGGGCCTCTCTCACCCTTTGGAAACAAGGCAGCCCTTAGGTCCTGGTAGCTCTAGGCCTATGTAGCACAACCAGAACAGAAGTTCTACTTCAGCCAGGTCAGGCCTGCCAAGAAACTGCGTTTCACAGGCCTTTCAAAGAGATGTTCTCTTAGGCTGTAAGAGCACTGGGCAGAGCCAGCTGTTTCTTAGCTTCCCGAAGAGCTGGGAGCAAGATGCTTTGGGTCCACTCTCCGTCTTTGGAAACAAGGCAGCCCTTTGGGCCTGGCAGCTCTAGGGCAATGGAGCACACCCAGAGCAGAAGTTCTACTTCAGCCAGATCAGGCCTGCCAGGAAACTGCGTTTCACAGGCCTTGGTAAGAGATGTTCCCGGTAGGCTGTAAGAGCACTGGGCAGAGCCAGTTGTTTCTTACCTTCCTGAAAAGCTGGAAGCAAGATGCTTGGGACCCCTCTGCCCGTTTGGGAACAAGGCAGCCTTTTGGGTCGGGAAGCTCTAGGCCAATGGAGCACATGCAGAGCAGGAGTTCTACTTCAGCCTGATCAGGCCTGCAAAGAAACAGCGTTTGACAGGCCTTGGTAAGAGATGTTCGCGGTAGGTGTAAGAGCACTGGGCAGAGCCAGTTGTTTCTTAGCTTCGCAAAGACCGGGAAGCAAGATGCTTTGGGCCTCTCTGCCCCTTGGAAACAGGGCAGCACTTTGGGCCTGGCAGCTCTAGGGCAATGGAGCACACCCAGAGCCGGAGTTCTACTTCAGCCAGATGAGGCCTGCCAAGAAACTGCGTTTCACAGGCCTTTCAAAGACATGTTCCCGGTAGTCTGTAAGAGCACGGGGCAGAGCGAGTTGGTTCTTAGCTTCCCAGAGAGCTGGAAGCAAGATGCTTTGGGGCCTCTCTGCCCCTTTGGAAACAAGGCAGCACCTTGGGCCTGGCAGCTCTAGGGCAATGGAGCACACCCAGAGCAGAAGTTCTACTTCAGCCAAATCAGGCCTGCCAGGAAACGGCGTTTCACAGGCCTTGGTAAGAGATGTTCCCGGTAGGCTGTAAGAGCACTGGGCAACGCCAGATGTTTCTTAGCTTCCCGAAGAGCTGGAAGCGAGAAGCTTTGGTGCCACTCTCTCACTTTGGACTCAAGGCAGCCCTTTGGGGCAGGTAGCTCTAGCCCAGTGGAGCACACCCAGAGCAGAAGTTCTACTTGGGCCAGTTCAGGCCACCAACAAACTGCGTTTCACAGGCCTTGGTAAGAGATGTTCCCGGTAGGCTGTAAGAGCACTGGGCAACGCCAGATGTTTCTTAGCTTCCGAAGAGCTGGAAGAAGATGCTTTGGGGCCTCTCATCCCCTTTGCAAACAAGGCCGACCTTTGGGCCAGGCAGCTCTAGGCCAATGGAGCACACCCAGAGCAGAAGTTCTACCTCAGCCAGATAAGGCCTGCCAAGAAACTGCGTTTCAAAGGCTTTGGTAAGAGATGTTCCCGGTACTCTGTTAGAGCACTGGGCAGAGCCATTTGTTTCTTAGCTTCCCAAAGAGCTGGAAGCAAGATGCTTTGGGGGCTCCCTGCTCCTTTGCCAACAAGGGCGACCTTTGGGCCTTTCAGCTCTAGGCCAATGGAGCACACCCAGAGCAGAAGTCCTACTTCAGCCAGATCAGGCCTGCCAAGGAACTGCGTTTCAGAGGCCTTTGTATGTGACGTTCCCGGTAGGCTGTGAGAGCACGGTGCAGAGCCAGTTGTTTCCTTGTTTCCCAAACAGCTGGAAGCAAGACGCTTTGGGGCCTCTCTGCCCCTTTGGAAACAAGGCAGCACGTTGGGTCTGGCAGCTCTAGGGCAATGGAGCACAACCAGAGCCGAAGTTCTACTTCTTCCAGATCAGGCCTGCCTAGACAGTGCGTTTCCCAGGCCTTGATAAGAGATGTTCTCTTAGGCTATAAGAGCACTGGGCACAGCCAGTTGTTTCTTAGCTTCCCAAGAGGTGGAAGCAAGATGCTTTGGGGCCTCTCTCCCCCTTTGGAAACAAGGCAGCCCTTTGGGCCTTTCAGCTCTAGGGCAATGGAGCACACCCAGAGCAGAAGTTCTACCTCAGCCAGATCAGGCCTGCCAAGAAACTGCTTTTCACAGGCCTTCGTAAGAGGTGTTCCCGGAAGGCTGTAAGAGTACCTGGCAGAGCGAGTTGTTTCTTAGCTTCAAAAACAGCTGGAAGCAACATGATTTGGGGCCTCTCTCCCCCTTTGGAAACAAAGCAGCCTTTGTGCCTGGCAGCTCTAGGCCAAAGTAGCACACCCAGAGCACAAGTTCTACCTCAGCCAGATCAGGCCTTCCAAGAAACTGCGTCTCACAGGCCTTTCTCTGTCACGTTGCCGGTAGGCTGTGAGAGCACTGTGCAGAGCCAGTTGTTTCTTAGCTTCCCAAAGATTTGGAAGCAAGATGCTTTGGGGACTCTCAGCCCCTTTGGAAACAAGGCGGCCCTTTGGGCCTGGCAGCTCTAGGCCAAAGTAGCACGCCCAGAGCAGGAGTTCTACTTCAGCCAGATCAGGCCTGCCAAGAAACTGCGTTTCACAGGCCTTGGTAAGAGATGTTCCCGGTAGGCTGTGAGAGCACTGTGGAGAGCCAGTTGCTTTAGCTTCCCACAGAGCTGGAAGCAAGATGCCTTGGGGCCTCTCTCTCCCTTTGGACACAAGGCAGCCGTTTGGGCCTGGCAGCTCTAGGCCAATGGAGCACACCCACAGCAGAAGTTCTACTTCAGGCAGATCAGTCCTGCCCAGAAACTGCGTTTCACAGCCCTTGGTAAGAGATGTTCACGGTAGGCTGTGAGAGCACTGGGCAGAACCAGTTGTTTTTTAGCTTCCCAAAGTGCTGGAGGCAAGATGCTTTGGGGCCTCTCTCACCCTTTGGAAACAAGGCAGCCCTTAGGTCCTGGTAGCTCTAGGCCTATGTAGCACAACCAGAACAGAAGTTCTACTTCAGCCAGGTCAGGCCTGCCAAGAAACTGCGTTTCACAGGCCTTTCAAAGAGATGTTCTCTTAGGCTGTAAGAGCACTGGGCAGAGCCAGCTGTTTCTTAGCTTCCCGAAGAGCTGGGAGCAAGATGCTTTGGGTCCACTCTCCGTCTTTGGAAACAAGGCAGCCCTTTGGGCCTGGCAGCTCTAGGGCAATGGAGCACACCCAGAGCAGAAGTTCTACTTCAGCCAGATCAGGCCTGCCAGGAAACTGCGTTTCACAGGCCTTGGTAAGAGATGTTCCCGGTAGGCTGTAAGAGCACTGGGCAGAGCCAGTTGTTTCTTACCTTCCTGAAAAGCTGGAAGCAAGATGCTTGGGAGCCCTCTGCCCGTTTGGGAACAAGGCAGCCTTTTGGGTCGGGAAGCTCTAGGCCAATGGAGCACACGCAGAGCAGGAGTTCTACTTCAGCCTGATCAGGCCTGCAAAGAAACAGCGTTTGACAGGCCTTGGTAAGAGATGTTCGCGGTAGGTGTAAGAGCACTGGGCAGAGCCAGTTGTTTCTTAGCTTCGCAAAGACCGGGAAGCAAGATGCTTTGGGCCTCTCTGCCCCTTGGAAACAGGGCAGCACTTTGGGCCTGGCAGCTCTAGGGCAATGGAGCACACCCAGAGCCGGAGTTCTACTTCAGCCAGATGAGGCCTGCCAAGAAACTGCGTTTCACAGGCCTTTCAAAGACATGTTCCTGGTAGGCTGTAAGAGCACGGGGCAGAGCGAGTTGGTTCTTAGCTTCCCAGAGAGCTGGAAGCAAGATGCTTTGGGGCCTCTCTGCCCCTTTGGAAACAAGGCAGCACCTTGGGCCTGGCAGCTCTAGGGCAATGGAGCACACCCAGAGCAGAAGTTCTACTTCAGCCAAATCAGGCCTGCCAGGAAACGGCGTTTCACAGGCCTTGGTAAGAGATGTTCCCGGTAGGCTGTAAGAGCACTGGGCAACGCCAGATGTTTCTTAGCTTCCCGAAGAGCTGGAAGCAAGAAGCTTTGGTGCCACTCTCTCACTTTGGACTCAAGGCAGCCCTTTGGGGCAGGTAGCTCTAGGCCAGTGGAGCACACCCAGAGCAGAAGTTCTACTTGGGCCAGTTCAGGCCACCAACAAACTGCGTTTCACAGGCCTTGGTAAGAGATGTTCCCGGTAGGCTGTAAGAGCACTGGGCAACGCCAGATGTTTCTTAGCTTCCCGAAGAGCTGGAAGCAAGATGCTTTGGGGCCTCTCATCCCCTTTGCAAACAAGGCGGCCCTATGGGCCAGGCAGCTCTAGGCCAATGGAGCACACCCAGAGCAGAAGTTCTACCTCAGCCAGATAAGGCCTGCCAAGAAACTGCGTTTCAAAGGCTTTGGTAAGAGATGTTCCCGGTACTCTGTTAGAGCACTGGGCAGAGCCATTTGTTTCTTAGCTTCCCAAAGAGCTGGAAGCAAGATGCTTTGGGGGCTCCCTGCCCCTTTGCCAACAAGGGCGACCTTTGGGCCTTTCAGCTCTAGGCCAATGGAGCACACCCAGAGCAGAAGTCCTACTTCAGCCAGATCAGGCCTGCCAAGGAACTGCGTTTCAGAGGCCTTTGTATGTGACGTTCCCGGTAGGCTGTGAGAGCACGGTGCAGAGCCAGTTGTTTCCTTGTTTCCCAAACAGCTGGAAGCAAGACGCTTTGGGGCCTCTCTGCCCCTTTGGAAACAAGGCAGCACGTTGGGTCTGGCAGCTCTAGGGCAATGGAGCACAACCAGAGCCGAAGTTCTACTTCTTCCAGATCAGGCCTGCCTAGACAGTGCGTTTCCCAGGCCTTGATAAGAGATGTTCTCTTAGGCTATAAGAGCACTGGGCACAGCCAGTTGTTTCTTAGCTTCCCAAGAGGTGGAAGCAAGATGCTTTGGGGCCTCTCTCCCCCTTTGGAAACAAGGCAGCCCTTTGGGCCTTTCAGCTCTAGGGCAATGGAGCACACCCAGAGCAGAAGTTCTACCTCAGCCAGATCAGGCCTGCCAAGAAACTGCTTTTCACAGGCCTTCGTAAGAGGTGTTCCCAGAAGGCTGTAAGAGTACCTGGCAGAGCGAGTTGTTTCTTAGCTTCAAAAACAGCTGGAAGCAACATGATTTGGGGCCTCTCTCCCCCTTTGGAAACAAAGCAGCCTTTGTGCCTGGCAGCTCTAGGCCAAAGTAGCACACCCAGGGCACAAGTTCTACCTCAGCCAGATAAGGCCTGTCAAGAAGCTGCGTTTCACAGGCCTTTGTATGTGACGTTCCCGGTTGGCTTTGAGAGCACTGTGCAGAGCCAGTTGTTTTAGCTTCCCAGAGAGCAGGAAGCAAGATGCTTTGGGGCCTCTCTCACACTTTGGAAATAAAGGCAGCCCTTTGGGCCTGGCAGCCCTAGGCCAATGGAGTACACCCAGAGCAGAAGTTCTACCTCAGCCAGATCAGGCCTTCCAAGAAACTGCGTCTCACAGGCCTTTCTCTGTCACGTTGCCGGTAGGCTGTGAGAGCACTGTGCAGAGCCAGTTGTTTCTTAGCTTCCCAAAGATTTGGAAGCAAGATGCATTGGGGACTCTCAGCCCCTTTGGAAACAAGGCGGCCCTTTGGGCCTGGCTGCTCTAGGCCAAAGTAGCACGCCCAGAGCAGGAGTTCTACTTCAGCCAGATCAGGCCTGCCAAGAAACTGCGTTTCACAGGCCTTGGTAAGAGATGTTCCCGGTAGGCTGTGAGAGCACTGTGGAGAGCCAGTTGCTTTAGCTTCCCACAGAGCTGGAAGCAAGATGCCTTGGGGCCTCTCTCTCCCTTTGGACACAAGGCAGCCGTTTGGGCCTGGCAGCTCTAGGCCAATGGAGCACACCCACAGCAGAAGTTCTACTTCAGGCAGATCAGTCCTGCCCAGAAACTGCGTTTCACAGCCCTTGGTAAGAGATGTTCACGGTAGGCTGTGAGAGCACTGGGCAGAACCAGTTGTTTTTTAGCTTCCCAAAGTGCTGGAGGCAAGATGCTTTGGGGCCTCTCTCACCCTTTGGAAACAAGGCAGCCCTTAGGTCCTGGTAGCTCTAGGCCTATGTAGCACAACCAGAACAGAAGTTCTACTTCAGCCAGGTCAGGCCTGCCAAGAAACTGCGTTTCACAGGCCTTTCAAAGAGATGTTCTCTTAGGCTGTAAGAGCACTGGGCAGAGCCAGCTGTTTCTTAGCTTCCCGAAGAGCTGGGAGCAAGATGCTTTGGGTCCACTCTCCGTCTTTGGAAACAAGGCAGCCCTTTGGGCCTGGCAGCTCTAGGGCAATGGAGCACACCCAGAGCAGAAGTTCTACTTCAGCCAGATCAGGCCTGCCAGGAAACTGCGTTTCACAGGCCTTGGTAAGAGATGTTCCCGGTAGGCTGTAAGAGCACTGGGCAGAGCCAGTTGTTTCTTACCTTCCTGAAAAGCTGGAAGCAAGATGCTTGGGAGCCCTCTGCCCGTTTGGGAACAAGGCAGCCTTTTGGGTCGGGAAGCTCTAGGCCAATGGAGCACACGCAGAGCAGGAGTTCTACTTCAGCCTGATCAGGCCTGCAAAGAAACAGCGTTTGACAGGCCTTGGTAAGAGATGTTCGCGGTAGGTGTAAGAGCACTGGGCAGAGCCAGTTGTTTCTTAGCTTCGCAAAGACCGGGAAGCAAGATGCTTTGGGCCTCTCTGCCCCTTGGAAACAGGGCAGCACTTTGGGCCTGGCAGCTCTAGGGCAATGGAGCACACCCAGAGCCGGAGTTCTACTTCAGCCAGATGAGGCCTGCCAAGAAACTGCGTTTCACAGGCCTTTCAAAGACATGTTCCCGGTAGTCTGTAAGAGCACGGGGCAGAGCGAGTTGGTTCTTAGCTTCCCAGAGAGCTGGAAGCAAGATGCTTTGGGGCCTCTCTGCCCCTTTGGAAACAAGGCAGCACCTTGGGCCTGGCAGCTCTAGGGCAATGGAGCACACCCAGAGCAGAAGTTCTACTTCAGCCAAATCAGGCCTGCCAGGAAACGGCGTTTCACAGGCCTTGGTAAGAGATGTTCCCGGTAGGCTGTAAGAGCACTGGGCAACGCCAGATGTTTCTTAGCTTCCCGAAGAGCTGGAAGCGAGAAGCTTTGGTGCCACTCTCTCACTTTGGACTCAAGGCAGCCCTTTGGGGCAGGTAGCTCTAGGCCAGTGGAGCACACCCAGAGCAGAAGTTCTACTTGGGCCAGTTCAGGCCACCAACAAACTGCGTTTCACAGGCCTTGGTAAGAGATGTTCCCGGTAGGCTGTAAGAGCACTGGGCAACGCCAGATGTTTCTTAGCTTCCCGAAGAGCTGGAAGAAGATGCTTTGGGGCCTCTCATCCCCTTTGCAAACAAGGCCGACCTTTGGGCCAGGCAGCTCTAGGCCAATGGAGCACACCCAGAGCAGAAGTTCTACCTCAGCCAGATAAGGCCTGCCAAGAAACTGCGTTTCAAAGGCTTTGGTAAGAGATGTTCCCGGTACTCTGTTAGAGCACTGGGCAGAGCCATTTGTTTCTTAGCTTCCCAAAGAGCTGGAAGCAAGATGCTTTGGGGGCTCCCTGCTCCTTTGCCAACAAGGGCGACCTTTGGGCCTTTCAGCTCTAGGCCAATGGAGCACACCCAGAGCAGAAGTCCTACTTCAGCCAGATCAGGCCTGCCAAGGAACTGCGTTTCAGAGGCCTTTGTATGTGACGTTCCCGGTAGGCTGTGAGAGCACGGTGCAGAGCCAGTTGTTTCCTTGTTTCCCAAACAGCTGGAAGCAAGACGCTTTGGGGCCTCTCTGCCCCTTTGGAAACAAGGCAGCACGTTGGGTCTGGCAGCTCTAGGGCAATGGAGCACAACCAGAGCCGAAGTTCTACTTCTTCCAGATCAGGCCTGCCTAGACAGTGCGTTTCCCAGGCCTTGATAAGAGATGTTCTCTTAGGCTATAAGAGCACTGGGCACAGCCAGTTGTTTCTTAGCTTCCCAAGAGGTGGAAGCAAGATGCTTTGGGGCCTCTCTCCCCCTTTGGAAACAAGGCAGCCCTTTGGGCCTTTCAGCTCTAGGGCAATGGAGCACACCCAGAGCAGAAGTTCTACCTCAGCCAGATCAGGCCTGCCAAGAAACTGCTTTTCACAGGCCTTCGTAAGAGGTGTTCCCGGAAGGCTGTAAGAGTACCTGGCAGAGCGAGTTGTTTCTTAGCTTCAAAAACAGCTGGAAGCAACATGATTTGGGGCCTCTCTCCCCCTTTGGAAACAAAGCAGCCTTTGTGCCTGGCAGCTCTAGGCCAAAGTAGCACACCCAGAGCACAAGTTCTACCTCAGCCAGATCAGGCCTTCCAAGAAACTGCGTCTCACAGGCCTTTCTCTGTCACGTTGCCGGTAGGCTGTGAGAGCACTGTGCAGAGCCAGTTGTTTCTTAGCTTCCCAAAGATTTGGAAGCAAGATGCTTTGGGGACTCTCAGCCCCTTTGGAAACAAGGCGGCCCTTTGGGCCTGGCAGCTCTAGGCCAAAGTAGCACGCCCAGAGCAGGAGTTCTACTTCAGCCAGATCAGGCCTGCCAAGAAACTGCGTTTCACAGGCCTTGGTAAGAGATGTTCCCGGTAGGCTGTGAGAGCACTGTGGAGAGCCAGTTGCTTTAGCTTCCCACAGAGCTGGAAGCAAGATGCCTTGGGGCCTCTCTCTCCCTTTGGACACAAGGCAGCCGTTTGGGCCTGGCAGCTCTAGGCCAATGGAGCACACCCACAGCAGAAGTTCTACTTCAGGCAGATCAGTCCTGCCCAGAAACTGCGTTTCACAGCCCTTGGTAAGAGATGTTCACGGTAGGCTGTGAGAGCACTGGGCAGAACCAGTTGTTTTTTAGCTTCCCAAAGTGCTGGAGGCAAGATGCTTTGGGGCCTCTCTCACCCTTTGGAAACAAGGCAGCCCTTAGGTCCTGGTAGCTCTAGGCCTATGTAGCACAACCAGAACAGAAGTTCTACTTCAGCCAGGTCAGGCCTGCCAAGAAACTGCGTTTCACAGGCCTTTCAAAGAGATGTTCTCTTAGGCTGTAAGAGCACTGGGCAGAGCCAGCTGTTTCTTAGCTTCCCGAAGAGCTGGGAGCAAGATGCTTTGGGTCCACTCTCCGTCTTTGGAAACAAGGCAGCCCTTTGGGCCTGGCAGCTCTAGGGCAATGGAGCACACCCAGAGCAGAAGTTCTACTTCAGCCAGATCAGGCCTGCCAGGAAACTGCGTTTCACAGGCCTTGGTAAGAGATGTTCCCGGTAGGCTGTAAGAGCACTGGGCAGAGCCAGTTGTTTCTTACCTTCCTGAAAAGCTGGAAGCAAGATGCTTGGGAGCCCTCTGCCCGTTTGGGAACAAGGCAGCCTTTTGGGTCGGGAAGCTCTAGGCCAATGGAGCACACGCAGAGCAGGAGTTCTACTTCAGCCTGATCAGGCCTGCAAAGAAACAGCGTTTGACAGGCCTTGGTAAGAGATGTTCGCGGTAGGTGTAAGAGCACTGGGCAGAGCCAGTTGTTTCTTAGCTTCGCAAAGACCGGGAAGCAAGATGCTTTGGGCCTCTCTGCCCCTTGGAAACAGGGCAGCACTTTGGGCCTGGCAGCTCTAGGGCAATGGAGCACACCCAGAGCCGGAGTTCTACTTCAGCCAGATGAGGCCTGCCAAGAAACTGCGTTTCACAGGCCTTTCAAAGACATGTTCCTGGTAGGCTGTAAGAGCACGGGGCAGAGCGAGTTGGTTCTTAGCTTCCCAGAGAGCTGGAAGCAAGATGCTTTGGGGCCTCTCTGCCCCTTTGGAAACAAGGCAGCACCTTGGGCCTGGCAGCTCTAGGGCAATGGAGCACACCCAGAGCAGAAGTTCTACTTCAGCCAAATCAGGCCTGCCAGGAAACGGCGTTTCACAGGCCTTGGTAAGAGATGTTCCCGGTAGGCTGTAACAGCACTGGGCAACGCCAGATGTTTCTTAGCTTCCCGAAGAGCTGGAAGCAAGAAGCTTTGGTGCCACTCTCTCACTTTGGACTCAAGGCAGCCCTTTGGGGCAGGTAGCTCTAGGCCAGTGGAGCACACCCAGAGCAGAAGTTCTACTTGGGCCAGTTCAGGCCACCAACAAACTGCGTTTCACAGGCCTTGGTAAGAGATGTTCCCGGTAGGCTGTAAGAGCACTGGGCAACGCCAGATGTTTCTTAGCTTCCCGAAGAGCTGGAAGCAAGATGCTTTGGGGCCTCTCATCCCCTTTGCAAACAAGGCGGCCCTATGGGCCAGGCAGCTCTAGGCCAATGGAGCACACCCAGAGCAGAAGTTCTACCTCAGCCAGATAAGGCCTGCCAAGAAACTGCGTTTCAAAGGCTTTGGTAAGAGATGTTCCCGGTACTCTGTTAGAGCACTGGGCAGAGCCATTTGTTTCTTAGCTTCCCAAAGAGCTGGAAGCAAGATGCTTTGGGGGCTCCCTGCCCCTTTGCCAACAAGGGCGACCTTTGGGCCTTTCAGCTCTAGGCCAATGGAGCACACCCAGAGCAGAAGTCCTACTTCAGCCAGATCAGGCCTGCCAAGGAACTGCGTTTCAGAGGCCTTTGTATGTGACGTTCCCGGTAGGCTGTGAGAGCACGGTGCAGAGCCAGTTGTTTCCTTGTTTCCCAAACAGCTGGAAGCAAGACGCTTTGGGGCCTCTCTGCCCCTTTGGAAACAAGGCAGCACGTTGGGTCTGGCAGCTCTAGGGCAATGGAGCACAACCAGAGCCGAAGTTCTACTTCTTCCAGATCAGGCCTGCCTAGACAGTGCGTTTCCCAGGCCTTGATAAGAGATGTTCTCTTAGGCTATAAGAGCACTGGGCACAGCCAGTTGTTTCTTAGCTTCCCAAGAGGTGGAAGCAAGATGCTTTGGGGCCTCTCTCCCCCTTTGGAAACAAGGCAGCCCTTTGGGCCTTTCAGCTCTAGGGCAATGGAGCACACCCAGAGCAGAAGTTCTACCTCAGCCAGATCAGGCCTGCCAAGAAACTGCTTTTCACAGGCCTTCGTAAGAGGTGTTCCCGGAAGGCTGTAAGAGTACCTGGCAGAGCGAGTTGTTTCTTAGCTTCAAAAACAGCTGGAAGCAACATGATTTGGGGCCTCTCTCCCCCTTTGGAAACAAAGCAGCCTTTGTGCCTGGCAGCTCTAGGCCAAAGTAGCACACCCAGGGCACAAGTTCTACCTCAGCCAGATAAGGCCTGTCAAGAAGCTGCGTTTCACAGGCCTTTGTATGTGACGTTCCCGGTTGGCTTTGAGAGCACTGTGCAGAGCCAGTTGTTTTAGCTTCCCAGAGAGCAGGAAGCAAGATGCTTTGGGGCCTCTCTCACACTTTGGAAATAAAGGCAGCCCTTTGGGCCTGGCAGCCCTAGGCCAATGGAGTACACCCAGAGCAGAAGTTCTACCTCAGCCAGATCAGGCCTTCCAAGAAACTGCGTCTCACAGGCCTTTCTCTGTCACGTTGCCGGTAGGCTGTGAGAGCACTGTGCAGAGCCAGTTGTTTCTTAGCTTCCCAAAGATTTGGAAGCAAGATGCGTTGGGGACTCTCAGCCCCTTTGGAAACAAGGCGGCCCTTTGGGCCTGGCTGCTCTAGGCCAAAGTAGCACGCCCAGAGCAGGAGTTCTACTTCAGCCAGATCAGGCCTGCCAAGAAACTGCGTTTCACAGGCCTTGGTAAGAGATGTTCCCGGTAGGCTGTGAGAGCACTGTGGAGAGCCAGTTGCTTTAGCTTCCCACAGAGCTGGAAGCAAGATGCCTTGGGGCCTCTCTCTCCCTTTGGACACAAGGCAGCCGTTTGGGCCTGGCAGCTCTAGGCCAATGGAGCACACCCACAGCAGAAGTTCTACTTCAGGCAGATCAGTCCTGCCCAGAAACTGCGTTTCACAGCCCTTGGTAAGAGATGTTCACGGTAGGCTGTGAGAGCACTGGGCAGAACCAGTTGTTTTTTAGCTTCCCAAAGTGCTGGAGGCAAGATGCTTTGGGGCCTCTCTCACCCTTTGGAAACAAGGCAGCCCTTAGGTCCTGGTAGCTCTAGGCCTATGTAGCACAACCAGAACAGAAGTTCTACTTCAGCCAGGTCAGGCCTGCCAAGAAACTGCGTTTCACAGGCCTTTCAAAGAGATGTTCTCTTAGGCTGTAAGAGCACTGGGCAGAGCCAGCTGTTTCTTAGCTTCCCGAAGAGCTGGGAGCAAGATGCTTTGGGTCCACTCTCCGTCTTTGGAAACAAGGCAGCCCTTTGGGCCTGGCAGCTCTAGGGCAATGGAGCACACCCAGAGCAGAAGTTCTACTTCAGCCAGATCAGGCCTGCCAGGAAACTGCGTTTCACAGGCCTTGGTAAGAGATGTTCCCGGTAGGCTGTAAGAGCACTGGGCAGAGCCAGTTGTTTCTTACCTTCCTGAAAAGCTGGAAGCAAGATGCTTGGGAGCCCTCTGCCCGTTTGGGAACAAGGCAGCCTTTTGGGTCGGGAAGCTCTAGGCCAATGGAGCACACGCAGAGCAGGAGTTCTACTTCAGCCTGATCAGGCCTGCAAAGAAACAGCGTTTGACAGGCCTTGGTAAGAGATGTTCGCGGTAGGTGTAAGAGCACTGGGCAGAGCCAGTTGTTTCTTAGCTTCGCAAAGACCGGGAAGCAAGATGCTTTGGGCCTCTCTGCCCCTTGGAAACAGGGCAGCACTTTGGGCCTGGCAGCTCTAGGGCAATGGAGCACACCCAGAGCCGGAGTTCTACTTCAGCCAGATGAGGCCTGCCAAGAAACTGCGTTTCACAGGCCTTTCAAAGACATGTTCCCGGTAGTCTGTAAGAGCACGGGGCAGAGCGAGTTGGTTCTTAGCTTCCCAGAGAGCTGGAAGCAAGATGCTTTGGGGCCTCTCTGCCCCTTTGGAAACAAGGCAGCACCTTGGGCCTGGCAGCTCTAGGGCAATGGAGCACACCCAGAGCAGAAGTTCTACTTCAGCCAAATCAGGCCTGCCAGGAAACGGCGTTTCACAGGCCTTGGTAAGAGATGTTCCCGGTAGGCTGTAAGAGCACTGGGCAACGCCAGATGTTTCTTAGCTTCCCGAAGAGCTGGAAGCGAGAAGCTTTGGTGCCACTCTCTCACTTTGGACTCAAGGCAGCCCTTTGGGGAAGGTAGCTCTAGGCCAGTGGAGCACACCCAGAGCAGAAGTTCTACTTGGGCCAGTTCAGGCCACCAACAAACTGCGTTTCACAGGCCTTGGTAAGAGATGTTCCCGGTAGGCTGTAAGAGCACTGGGCAACGCCAGATGTTTCTTAGCTTCCCTAAGAGCTGGAAGAAGATGCTTTGGGGCCTCTCATCCCCTTTGCAAACAAGGCCGACCTTTGGGCCAGGCAGCTCTAGGCCAATGGAGCACACCCAGAGCAGAAGTTCTACCTCAGCCAGATAAGGCCTGCCAAGAAACTGCGTTTCAAAGGCTTTGGTAAGAGATGTTCCCGGTACTCTGTTAGAGCACTGGGCAGAGCCATTTGTTTCTTAGCTTCCCAAAGAGCTGGAAGCAAGATGCTTTGGGGGCTCCCTGCTCCTTTGCCAACAAGGGCGACCTTTGGGCCTTTCAGCTCTAGGCCAATGGAGCACACCCAGAGCAGAAGTCCTACTTCAGCCAGATCAGGCCTGCCAAGGAACTGCGTTTCAGAGGCCTTTGTATGTGACGTTCCCGGTAGGCTGTGAGAGCACGGTGCAGAGCCAGTTGTTTCCTTGTTTCCCAAACAGCTGGAAGCAAGACGCTTTGGGGCCTCTCTGCCCCTTTGGAAACAAGGCAGCACGTTGGGTCTGGCAGCTCTAGGGCAATGGAGCACAACCAGAGCCGAAGTTCTACTTCTTCCAGATCAGGCCTGCCTAGACAGTGCGTTTCCCAGGCCTTGATAAGAGATGTTCTCTTAGGCTATAAGAGCACTGGGCACAGCCAGTTGTTTCTTAGCTTCCCAAGAGGTGGAAGCAAGATGCTTTGGGGCCTCTCTCCCCCTTTGGAAACAAGGCAGCCCTTTGGGCCTTTCAGCTCTAGGGCAATGGAGCACACCCAGAGCAGAAGTTCTACCTCAGCCAGATCAGGCCTGCCAAGAAACTGCTTTTCACAGGCCTTCGTAAGAGGTGTTCCCGGAAGGCTGTAAGAGTACCTGGCAGAGCGAGTTGTTTCTTAGCTTCAAAAACAGCTGGAAGCAACATGATTTGGGGCCTCTCTCCCCCTTTGGAAACAAAGCAGCCTTTGTGCCTGGCAGCTCTAGGCCAAAGTAGCACACCCAGAGCACAAGTTCTACCTCAGCCAGATCAGGCCTTCCAAGAAACTGCGTCTCACAGGCCTTTCTCTGTCACGTTGCCGGTAGGCTGTGAGAGCACTGTGCAGAGCCAGTTGTTTCTTAGCTTCCCAAAGATTTGGAAGCAAGATGCTTTGGGGACTCTCAGCCCCTTTGGAAACAAGGCGGCCCTTTGGGCCTGGCAGCTCTAGGCCAAAGTAGCACGCCCAGAGCAGGAGTTCTACTTCAGCCAGATCAGGCCTGCCAAGAAACTGCGTTTCACAGGCCTTGGTAAGAGATGTTCCCGGTAGGCTGTGAGAGCACTGTGGAGAGCCAGTTGCTTTAGCTTCCCACAGAGCTGGAAGCAAGATGCCTTGGGGCCTCTCTCTCCCTTTGGACACAAGGCAGCCGTTTGGGCCTGGCAGCTCTAGGCCAATGGAGCACACCCACAGCAGAAGTTCTACTTCAGGCAGATCAGTCCTGCCCAGAAACTGCGTTTCACAGCCCTTGGTAAGAGATGTTCACGGTAGGCTGTGAGAGCACTGGGCAGAACCAGTTGTTTTTTAGCTTCCCAAAGTGCTGGAGGCAAGATGCTTTGGGGCCTCTCTCACCCTTTGGAAACAAGGCAGCCCTTAGGTCCTGGTAGCTCTAGGCCTATGTAGCACAACCAGAACAGAAGTTCTACTTCAGCCAGGTCAGGCCTGCCAAGAAACTGCGTTTCACAGGCCTTTCAAAGAGATGTTCTCTTAGGCTGTAAGAGCACTGGGCAGAGCCAGCTGTTTCTTAGCTTCCCGAAGAGCTGGGAGCAAGATGCTTTGGGTCCACTCTCCGTCTTTGGAAACAAGGCAGCCCTTTGGGCCTGGCAGCTCTAGGGCAATGGAGCACACCCAGAGCAGAAGTTCTACTTCAGCCAGATCAGGCCTGCCAGGAAACTGCGTTTCACAGGCCTTGGTAAGAGATGTTCCCGGTAGGCTGTAAGAGCACTGGGCAGAGCCAGTTGTTTCTTACCTTCCTGAAAAGCTGGAAGCAAGATGCTTGGGAGCCCTCTGCCCGTTTGGGAACAAGGCAGCCTTTTGGGTCGGGAAGCTCTAGGCCAATGGAGCACACGCAGAGCAGGAGTTCTACTTCAGCCTGATCAGGCCTGCAAAGAAACAGCGTTTGACAGGCCTTGGTAAGAGATGTTCGCGGTAGGTGTAAGAGCACTGGGCAGAGCCAGTTGTTTCTTAGCTTCGCAAAGACCGGGAAGCAAGATGCTTTGGGCCTCTCTGCCCCTTGGAAACAGGGCAGCACTTTGGGCCTGGCAGCTCTAGGGCAATGGAGCACACCCAGAGCCGGAGTTCTACTTCAGCCAGATGAGGCCTGCCAAGAAACTGCGTTTCACAGGCCTTTCAAAGACATGTTCCTGGTAGGCTGTAAGAGCACGGGGCAGAGCGAGTTGGTTCTTAGCTTCCCAGAGAGCTGGAAGCAAGATGCTTTGGGGCCTCTCTGCCCCTTTGGAAACAAGGCAGCACCTTGGGCCTGGCAGCTCTAGGGCAATGGAGCACACCCAGAGCAGAAGTTCTACTTCAGCCAAATCAGGCCTGCCAGGAAACGGCGTTTCACAGGCCTTGGTAAGAGATGTTCCCGGTAGGCTGTAACAGCACTGGGCAACGCCAGATGTTTCTTAGCTTCCCGAAGAGCTGGAAGCAAGAAGCTTTGGTGCCACTCTCTCACTTTGGACTCAAGGCAGCCCTTTGGGGCAGGTAGCTCTAGGCCAGTGGAGCACACCCAGAGCAGAAGTTCTACTTGGGCCAGTTCAGGCCACCAACAAACTGCGTTTCACAGGCCTTGGTAAGAGATGTTCCCGGTAGGCTGTAAGAGCACTGGGCAACGCCAGATGTTTCTTAGCTTCCCGAAGAGCTGGAAGCAAGATGCTTTGGGGCCTCTCATCCCCTTTGCAAACAAGGCGGCCCTATGGGCCAGGCAGCTCTAGGCCAATGGAGCACACCCAGAGCAGAAGTTCTACCTCAGCCAGATAAGGCCTGCCAAGAAACTGCGTTTCAAAGGCTTTGGTAAGAGATGTTCCCGGTACTCTGTTAGAGCACTGGGCAGAGCCATTTGTTTCTTAGCTTCCCAAAGAGCTGGAAGCAAGATGCTTTGGGGGCTCCCTGCCCCTTTGCCAACAAGGGCGACCTTTGGGCCTTTCAGCTCTAGGCCAATGGAGCACACCCAGAGCAGAAGTCCTACTTCAGCCAGATCAGGCCTGCCAAGGAACTGCGTTTCAGAGGCCTTTGTATGTGACGTTCCCGGTAGGCTGTGAGAGCACGGTGCAGAGCCAGTTGTTTCCTTGTTTCCCAAACAGCTGGAAGCAAGACGCTTTGGGGCCTCTCTGCCCCTTTGGAAACAAGGCAGCACGTTGGGTCTGGCAGCTCTAGGGCAATGGAGCACAACCAGAGCCGAAGTTCTACTTCTTCCAGATCAGGCCTGCCTAGACAGTGCGTTTCCCAGGCCTTGATAAGAGATGTTCTCTTAGGCTATAAGAGCACTGGGCACAGCCAGTTGTTTCTTAGCTTCCCAAGAGGTGGAAGCAAGATGCTTTGGGGCCTCTCTCCCCCTTTGGAAACAAGGCAGCCCTTTGGGCCTTTCAGCTCTAGGGCAATGGAGCACACCCAGAGCAGAAGTTCTACCTCAGCCAGATCAGGCCTGCCAAGAAACTGCTTTTCACAGGCCTTCGTAAGAGGTGTTCCCGGAAGGCTGTAAGAGTACCTGGCAGAGCGAGTTGTTTCTTAGCTTCAAAAACAGCTGGAAGCAACATGATTTGGGGCCTCTCTCCCCCTTTGGAAACAAAGCAGCCTTTGTGCCTGGCAGCTCTAGGCCAAAGTAGCACACCCAGGGCACAAGTTCTACCTCAGCCAGATAAGGCCTGTCAAGAAGCTGCGTTTCACAGGCCTTTGTATGTGACGTTCCCGGTTGGCTTTGAGAGCACTGTGCAGAGCCAGTTGTTTTAGCTTCCCAGAGAGCAGGAAGCAAGATGCTTTGGGGCCTCTCTCACACTTTGGAAATAAAGGCAGCCCTTTGGGCCTGGCAGCCCTAGGCCAATGGAGTACACCCAGAGCAGAAGTTCTACCTCAGCCAGATCAGGCCTTCCAAGAAACTGCGTCTCACAGGCCTTTCTCTGTCACGTTGCCGGTAGGCTGTGAGAGCACTGTGCAGAGCCAGTTGTTTCTTAGCTTCCCAAAGATTTGGAAGCAAGATGCGTTGGGGACTCTCAGCCCCTTTGGAAACAAGGCGGCCCTTTGGGCCTGGCTGCTCTAGGCCAAAGTAGCACGCCCAGAGCAGGAGTTCTACTTCAGCCAGATCAGGCCTGCCAAGAAACTGCGTTTCACAGGCCTTGGTAAGAGATGTTCCCGGTAGGCTGTGAGAGCACTGTGGAGAGCCAGTTGCTTTAGCTTCCCACAGAGCTGGAAGCAAGATGCCTTGGGGCCTCTCTCTCCCTTTGGACACAAGGCAGCCGTTTGGGCCTGGCAGCTCTAGGCCAATGGAGCACACCCACAGCAGAAGTTCTACTTCAGGCAGATCAGTCCTGCCCAGAAACTGCGTTTCACAGCCCTTGGTAAGAGATGTTCACGGTAGGCTGTGAGAGCACTGGGCAGAACCAGTTGTTTTTTAGCTTCCCAAAGTGCTGGAGGCAAGATGCTTTGGGGCCTCTCTCACCCTTTGGAAACAAGGCAGCCCTTAGGTCCTGGTAGCTCTAGGCCTATGTAGCACAACCAGAACAGAAGTTCTACTTCAGCCAGGTCAGGCCTGCCAAGAAACTGCGTTTCACAGGCCTTTCAAAGAGATGTTCTCTTAGGCTGTAAGAGCACTGGGCAGAGCCAGCTGTTTCTTAGCTTCCCGAAGAGCTGGGAGCAAGATGCTTTGGGTCCACTCTCCGTCTTTGGAAACAAGGCAGCCCTTTGGGCCTGGCAGCTCTAGGGCAATGGAGCACACCCAGAGCAGAAGTTCTACTTCAGCCAGATCAGGCCTGCCAGGAAACTGCGTTTCACAGGCCTTGGTAAGAGATGTTCCCGGTAGGCTGTAAGAGCACTGGGCAGAGCCAGTTGTTTCTTACCTTCCTGAAAAGCTGGAAGCAAGATGCTTGGGAGCCCTCTGCCCGTTTGGGAACAAGGCAGCCTTTTGGGTCGGGAAGCTCTAGGCCAATGGAGCACACGCAGAGCAGGAGTTCTACTTCAGCCTGATCAGGCCTGCAAAGAAACAGCGTTTGACAGGCCTTGGTAAGAGATGTTCGCGGTAGGTGTAAGAGCACTGGGCAGAGCCAGTTGTTTCTTAGCTTCGCAAAGACCGGGAAGCAAGATGCTTTGGGCCTCTCTGCCCCTTGGAAACAGGGCAGCACTTTGGGCCTGGCAGCTCTAGGGCAATGGAGCACACCCAGAGCCGGAGTTCTACTTCAGCCAGATGAGGCCTGCCAAGAAACTGCGTTTCACAGGCCTTTCAAAGACATGTTCCCGGTAGTCTGTAAGAGCACGGGGCAGAGCGAGTTGGTTCTTAGCTTCCCAGAGAGCTGGAAGCAAGATGCTTTGGGGCCTCTCTGCCCCTTTGGAAACAAGGCAGCACCTTGGGCCTGGCAGCTCTAGGGCAATGGAGCACACCCAGAGCAGAAGTTCTACTTCAGCCAAATCAGGCCTGCCAGGAAACGGCGTTTCACAGGCCTTGGTAAGAGATGTTCCCGGTAGGCTGTAAGAGCACTGGGCAACGCCAGATGTTTCTTAGCTTCCCGAAGAGCTGGAAGCGAGAAGCTTTGGTGCCACTCTCTCACTTTGGACTCAAGGCAGCCCTTTGGGGAAGGTAGCTCTAGGCCAGTGGAGCACACCCAGAGCAGAAGTTCTACTTGGGCCAGTTCAGGCCACCAACAAACTGCGTTTCACAGGCCTTGGTAAGAGATGTTCCCGGTAGGCTGTAAGAGCACTGGGCAACGCCAGATGTTTCTTAGCTTCCCTAAGAGCTGGAAGAAGATGCTTTGGGGCCTCTCATCCCCTTTGCAAACAAGGCCGACCTTTGGGCCAGGCAGCTCTAGGCCAATGGAGCACACCCAGAGCAGAAGTTCTACCTCAGCCAGATAAGGCCTGCCAAGAAACTGCGTTTCAAAGGCTTTGGTAAGAGATGTTCCCGGTACTCTGTTAGAGCACTGGGCAGAGCCATTTGTTTCTTAGCTTCCCAAAGAGCTGGAAGCAAGATGCTTTGGGGGCTCCCTGCTCCTTTGCCAACAAGGGCGACCTTTGGGCCTTTCAGCTCTAGGCCAATGGAGCACACCCAGAGCAGAAGTCCTACTTCAGCCAGATCAGGCCTGCCAAGGAACTGCGTTTCAGAGGCCTTTGTATGTGACGTTCCCGGTAGGCTGTGAGAGCACGGTGCAGAGCCAGTTGTTTCCTTGTTTCCCAAACAGCTGGAAGCAAGACACTTTGGGGCCTCTCTGCCCCTTTGGAAACAAGGCAGCACGTTGGGTCTGGCAGCTCTAGGGCAATGGAGCACAACCAGAGCCGAAGTTCTACTTCTTCCAGATCAGGCCTGCCTAGACAGTGCGTTTCCCAGGCCTTGATAAGAGATGTTCTCTTAGGCTATAAGAGCACTGGGCACAGCCAGTTGTTTCTTAGCTTCCCAAGAGGTGGAAGCAAGATGCTTTGGGGCCTCTCTCCCCCTTTGGAAACAAGGCAGCCCTTTGGGCCTTTCAGCTCTAGGGCAATGGAGCACACCCAGAGCAGAAGTTCTACCTCAGCCAGATCAGGCCTGCCAAGAAACTGCTTTTCACAGGCCTTCGTAAGAGGTGTTCCCGGAAGGCTGTAAGAGTACCTGGCAGAGCGAGTTGTTTCTTAGCTTCAAAAACAGCTGGAAGCAACATGATTTGGGGCCTCTCTCCCCCTTTGGAAACAAAGCAGCCTTTGTGCCTGGCAGCTCTAGGCCAAAGTAGCACACCCAGAGCACAAGTTCTACCTCAGCCAGATCAGGCCTTCCAAGAAACTGCGTCTCACAGGCCTTTCTCTGTCACGTTGCCGGTAGGCTGTGAGAGCACTGTGCAGAGCCAGTTGTTTCTTAGCTTCCCAAAGATTTGGAAGCAAGATGCTTTGGGGACTCTCAGCCCCTTTGGAAACAAGGCGGCCCTTTGGGCCTGGCAGCTCTAGGCCAAAGTAGCACGCCCAGAGCAGGAGTTCTACTTCAGCCAGATCAGGCCTGCCAAGAAACTGCGTTTCACAGGCCTTGGTAAGAGATGTTCCCGGTAGGCTGTGAGAGCACTGTGGAGAGCCAGTTGCTTTAGCTTCCCACAGAGCTGGAAGCAAGATGCCTTGGGGCCTCTCTCTCCCTTTGGACACAAGGCAGCCGTTTGGGCCTGGCAGCTCTAGGCCAATGGAGCACACCCACAGCAGAAGTTCTACTTCAGGCAGATCAGTCCTGCCCAGAAACTGCGTTTCACAGCCCTTGGTAAGAGATGTTCACGGTAGGCTGTGAGAGCACTGGGAAGAACCAGTTGTTTTTTAGCTTCCCAAAGTGCTGGAGGCAAGATGCTTTGGGGCCTCTCTCACCCTTTGGAAACAAGGCAGCCCTTAGGTCCTGGTAGCTCTAGGCCTATGTAGCACAACCAGAACAGAAGTTCTACTTCAGCCAGGTCAGGCCTGCCAAGAAACTGCGTTTCACAGGCCTTTCAAAGAGATGTTCTCTTAGGCTGTAAGAGCACTGGGCAGAGCCAGCTGTTTCTTAGCTTCCCGAAGAGCTGGGAGCAAGATGCTTTGGGTCCACTCTCCGTCTTTGGAAACAAGGCAGCCCTTTGGGCCTGGCAGCTCTAGGGCAATGGAGCACACCCAGAGCAGAAGTTCTACTTCAGCCAGATCAGGCCTGCCAGGAAACTGCGTTTCACAGGCCTTGGTAAGAGATGTTCCCGGTAGGCTGTAAGAGCACTGGGCAGAGCCAGTTGTTTCTTACCTTCCTGAAAAGCTGGAAGCAAGATGCTTGGGAGCCCTCTGCCCGTTTGGGAACAAGGCAGCCTTTTGGGTCGGGAAGCTCTAGGCCAATGGAGCACACGCAGAGCAGGAGTTCTACTTCAGCCTGATCAGGCCTGCAAAGAAACAGCGTTTGACAGGCCTTGGTAAGAGATGTTCGCGGTAGGTGTAAGAGCACTGGGCAGAGCCAGTTGTTTCTTAGCTTCGCAAAGACCGGGAAGCAAGATGCTTTGGGCCTCTCTGCCCCTTGGAAACAGGGCAGCACTTTGGGCCTGGCAGCTCTAGGGCAATGGAGCACACCCAGAGCCGGAGTTCTACTTCAGCCAGATGAGGCCTGCCAAGAAACTGCGTTTCACAGGCCTTTCAAAGACATGTTCCCGGTAGTCTGTAAGAGCACGGGGCAGAGCGAGTTGGTTCTTAGCTTCCCAGAGAGCTGGAAGCAAGATGCTTTGGGGCCTCTCTGCCCCTTTGGAAACAAGGCAGCACCTTGGGCCTGGCAGCTCTAGGGCAATGGAGCACACCCAGAGCAGAAGTTCTACTTCAGCCAAATCAGGCCTGCCAGGAAACGGCGTTTCACAGGCCTTGGTAAGAGATGTTCCCGGTAGGCTGTAAGAGCACTGGGCAACGCCAGATGTTTCTTAGCTTCCCGAAGAGCTGGAAGCAAGAAGCTTTGGTGCCACTCTCTCACTTTGGACTCAAGGCAGCCCTTTGGGGCAGGTAGCTCTAGGCCAGTGGAGCACACCCAGAGCAGAAGTTCTACTTGGGCCAGTTCAGGCCACCAACAAACTGCGTTTCACAGGCCTTGGTAAGAGATGTTCCCGGTAGGCTGTAAGAGCACTGGGCAACGCCAGATGTTTCTTAGCTTCCCGAAGAGCTGGAAGCAAGATGCTTTGGGGCCTCTCATCCCCTTTGAAAACAAGGCGGCCCTATGGGCCAGGCAGCTCTAGGCCAATGGAGCACACCCAGAGCAGAAGTTCTACCTCAGCCAGATAAGGCCTGCCAAGAAACTGCGTTTCAAAGGCTTTGGTAAGAGATGTTCCCAGTACTCTGTTAGAGCACTGGGCAGAGCCATTTGTTTCTTAGCTTCCCAAAGAGCTGGAAGCAAGATGCTTTGGGGGCTCCCTGCCCCTTTGCCAACAAGGGCGACCTTTGGGCCTTTCAGCTCTAGGCCAATGGAGCACACCCAGAGCAGAAGTCCTACTTCAGCCAGATCAGGCCTGCCAAGGAACTGCGTTTCAGAGGCCTTTGTATGTGACGTTCCCGGTAGGCTGTGAGAGCACGGTGCAGAGCCAGTTGTTTCCTTGTTTCCCAAACAGCTGGAAGCAAGACGCTTTGGGGCCTCTCTGCCCCTTTGGAAACAAGGCAGCACGTTGGGTCTGGCAGCTCTAGGGCAATGGAGCACAACCAGAGCCGAAGTTCTACTTCTTCCAGATCAGGCCTGCCTAGACAGTGCGTTTCCCAGGCCTTGATAAGAGATGTTCTCTTAGGCTATAAGAGCACTGGGCACAGCCAGTTGTTTCTTAGCTTCCCAAGAGGTGGAAGCAAGATGCTTTGGGGCCTCTCTCCCCCTTTGGAAACAAGGCAGCCCTTTGGGCCTTTCAGCTCTAGGGCAATGGAGCACACCCAGAGCAGAAGTTCTACCTCAGCCAGATCAGGCCTGCCAAGAAACTGCTTTTCACAGGCCTTCGTAAGAGGTGTTCCCGGAAGGCTGTAAGAGTACCTGGCAGAGCGAGTTGTTTCTTAGCTTCAAAAACAGCTGGAAGCAACATGATTTGGGGCCTCTCTCCCCCTTTGGAAACAAAGCAGCCTTTGTGCCTGGCAGCTCTAGGCCAAAGTAGCACACCCAGGGCACAAGTTCTACCTCAGCCAGATAAGGCCTGTCAAGAAGCTGCGTTTCACAGGCCTTTGTATGTGACGTTCCCGGTTGGCTTTGAGAGCACTGTGCAGAGCCAGTTGTTTTAGCTTCCCAGAGAGCAGGAAGCAAGATGCTTTGGGGCCTCTCTCACACTTTGGAAATAAAGGCAGCCCTTTGGGCCTGGCAGCCCTAGGCCAATGGAGTACACCCAGAGCAGAAGTTCTACCTCAGCCAGATCAGGCCTTCCAAGAAACTGCGTCTCACAGGCCTTTCTCTGTCACGTTGCCGGTAGGCTGTGAGAGCACTGTGCAGAGCCAGTTGTTTCTTAGCTTCCCAAAGATTTGGAAGCAAGATGCGTTGGGGACTCTCAGCCCCTTTGGAAACAAGGCGGCCCTTTGGGCCTGGCTGCTCTAGGCCAAAGTAGCACGCCCAGAGCAGGAGTTCTACTTCAGCCAGATCAGGCCTGCCAAGAAACTGCGTTTCACAGGCCTTGGTAAGAGATGTTCCCGGTAGGCTGTGAGAGCACTGTGGAGAGCCAGTTGCTTTAGCTTCCCACAGAGCTGGAAGCAAGATGCCTTGGGGCCTCTCTCTCCCTTTGGACACAAGGCAGCCGTTTGGGCCTGGCAGCTCTAGGCCAATGGAGCACACCCACAGCAGAAGTTCTACTTCAGGCAGATCAGTCCTGCCCAGAAACTGCGTTTCACAGCCCTTGGTAAGAGATGTTCACGGTAGGCTGTGAGAGCACTGGGCAGAACCAGTTGTTTTTTAGCTTCCCAAAGTGCTGGAGGCAAGATGCTTTGGGGCCTCTCTCACCCTTTGGAAACAAGGCAGCCCTTAGGTCCTGGTAGCTCTAGGCCTATGTAGCACAACCAGAACAGAAGTTCTACTTCAGCCAGGTCAGGCCTGCCAAGAAACTGCGTTTCACAGGCCTTTCAAAGAGATGTTCTCTTAGGCTGTAAGAGCACTGGGCAGAGCCAGCTGTTTCTTAGCTTCCCGAAGAGCTGGGAGCAAGATGCTTTGGGTCCACTCTCCGTCTTTGGAAACAAGGCAGCCCTTTGGGCCTGGCAGCTCTAGGGCAATGGAGCACACCCAGAGCAGAAGTTCTACTTCAGCCAGATCAGGCCTGCCAGGAAACTGCGTTTCACAGGCCTTGGTAAGAGATGTTCCCGGTAGGCTGTAAGAGCACTGGGCAGAGCCAGTTGTTTCTTACCTTCCTGAAAAGCTGGAAGCAAGATGCTTGGGACCCCTCTGCCCGTTTGGGAACAAGGCAGCCTTTTGGGTCGGGAAGCTCTAGGCCAATGGAGCACACGCAGAGCAGGAGTTCTACTTCAGCCTGATCAGGCCTGCAAAGAAACAGCGTTTGACAGGCCTTGGTAAGAGATGTTCGCGGTAGGTGTAAGACCACTGGGCAGAGCCAGTTGTTTCTTAGCTTCGCAAAGACCGGGAAGCAAGATGCTTTGGGCCTCTCTGCCCCTTGGAAACAGGGCAGCACTTTGGGCCTGGCAGCTCTAGGGCAATGGAGCACACCCAGAGCCGGAGTTCTACTTCAGCCAGATGAGGCCTGCCAAGAAACTGCGTTTCACAGGCCTTTCAAAGACATGTTCCTGGTAGGCTGTAAGAGCACGGGGCAGAGCGAGTTGGTTCTTAGCTTCCCAGAGAGCTGGAAGCAAGATGCTTTGGGGCCTCTCTGCCCCTTTGGAAACAAGGCAGCACCTTGGGCCTGGCAGCTCTAGGGCAATGGAGCACACCCAGAGCAGAAGTTCTACTTCAGCCAAATCAGGCCTGCCAGGAAACGGCGTTTCACAGGCCTTGGTAAGAGATGTTCCCGGTAGGCTGTAAGAGCACTGGGCAACGCCAGATGTTTCTTAGCTTCCCGAAGAGCTGGAAGCAAGAAGCTTTGGTGCCACTCTCTCACTTTGGACTCAAGGCAGCCCTTTGGGGCAGGTAGCTCTAGGCCAGTGGAGCACACCCAGAGCAGAAGTTCTACTTGGGCCAGTTCAGGCCACCAACAAACTGCGTTTCACAGGCCTTGGTAAGAGATGTTCCCGGTAGGCTGTAAGAGCACTGGGCAACGCCAGATGTTTCTTAGCTTCCCGAAGAGCTGGAAGCAAGATGCTTTGGGGCCTCTCATCCCCTTTGAAAACAAGGCGGCCCTATGGGCCAGGCAGCTCTAGGCCAATGGAGCACACCCAGAGCAGAAGTTCTACTTCGGCCAGTTCAGGCCACCAACAAACTGCGTTTCACAGGCCTTGGTAAGAGATGTTCCCGGTAGGCTGTAAGAGCACTGGGCAACGCCAGATGTTTCTTAGCTTCCCGAAGAGCTGGAAGAAGATGCTTTGGGGCCTCTCATCCCCTTTGCAAACAAGGCCGACCTTTGGGCCAGGCAGCTCTAGGCCAATGGAGCACACCCAGAGCAGAAGTTCTACCTCAGCCAGATAAGGCCTGCCAAGAAACTGCGTTTCAAAGGCTTTGGTAAGAGATGTTCCCGGTACTCTGTTAGAGCACTGGGCAGAGCCATTTGTTTCTTAGCTTCCCAAAGAGCTGGAAGCAAGATGCTTTGGGGGCTCCCTGCCCCTTTGCCAACAAGGGCGACCTTTGGGCCTTTCAGCTCTAGGCCAATGGAGCACACCCAGAGCAGAAGTCCTACTTCAGCCAGATCAGGCCTGCCAAGGAACTGCGTTTCAGAGGCCTTTGTATGTGACGTTCCCGGTAGGCTGTGAGAGCACGGTGCAGAGCCAGTTGTTTCCTTGTTTCCCAAACAGCTGGAAGCAAGACGCTTTGGGGCCTCTCTGCCCCTTTGGAAACAAGGCAGCACGTTGGGTCTGGCAGCTCTAGGGCAATGGAGCACAACCAGAGCCGAAGTTCTACTTCTTCCAGATCAGGCCTGCCTAGACAGTGCGTTTCCCAGGCCTTGATAAGAGATGTTCTCTTAGGCTATAAGAGCACTGGGCACAGCCAGTTGTTTCTTAGCTTCCCAAGAGGTGGAAGCAAGATGCTTTGGGGCCTCTCTCCCCCTTTGGAAACAAGGCAGCCCTTTGGGCCTTTCAGCTCTAGGGCAATGGAGCACACCCAGAGCAGAAGTTCTACCTCAGCCAGATCAGGCCTGCCAAGAAACTGCTTTTCACAGGCCTTCGTAAGAGGTGTTCCCGGAAGGCTGTAAGAGTACCTGGCAGAGCGAGTTGTTTCTTAGCTTCAAAAACAGCTGGAAGCAACATGATTTGGGGCCTCTCTCCCCCTTTGGAAACAAAGCAGCCTTTGTGCCTGGCAGCTCTAGGCCAAAGTAGCACACCCAGGGCACAAGTTCTACCTCAGCCAGATAAGGCCTGTCAAGAAGCTGCGTTTCACAGGCCTTTGTATGTGACGTTCCCGGTTGGTTTTGAGAGCACTGTGCAGAGCCAGTTGTTTTAGCTTCCCAGAGAGCAGGAAGCAAGATGCTTTGGGGCCTCTCTCACACTTTGGAAATAAAGGCAGCCCTTTGGGCCTGGCAGCCCTAGGCCAATGGAGTACACCCAGAGCAGAAGTTCTACCTCAGCCAGATCAGGCCTTCCAAGAAACTGCGTCTCACAGGCCTTTCTCTGTCACGTTGCCGGTAGGCTGTGAGAGCACTGTGCAGAGCCAGTTGTTTCTTAGCTTCCCAAAGATTTGGAAGCAAGATGCGTTGGGGACTCTCAGCCCCTTTGGAAACAAGGCGGCCCTTTGGGCCTGGCTGCTCTAGGCCAAAGTAGCACGCCCAGAGCAGGAGTTCTACTTCAGCCAGATCAGGCCTGCCAAGAAACTGCGTTTCACAGGCCTTGGTAAGAGATGTTCCCGGTAGGCTGTGAGAGCACTGTGGAGAGCCAGTTGCTTTAGCTTCCCACAGAGCTGGAAGCAAGATGCCTTGGGGCCTCTCTCTCCCTTTGGACACAAGGCAGCCGTTTGGGCCTGGCAGCTCTAGGCCAATGGAGCACACCCACAGCAGAAGTTCTACTTCAGGCAGATCAGTCCTGCCCAGAAACTGCGTTTCACAGCCCTTGGTAAGAGATGTTCACGGTAGGCTGTGAGAGCACTGGGCAGAACCAGTTGTTTTTTAGCTTCCCAAAGTGCTGGAGGCAAGATGCTTTGGGGCCTCTCTCACCCTTTGGAAACAAGGCAGCCCTTAGGTCCTGGTAGCTCTAGGCCTATGTAGCACAACCAGAACAGAAGTTCTACTTCAGCCAGGTCAGGCCTGCCAAGAAACTGCGTTTCACAGGCCTTTCAAAGAGATGTTCTCTTAGGCTGTAAGAGCACTGGGCAGAGCCAGCTGTTTCTTAGCTTCCCGAAGAGCTGGGAGCAAGATGCTTTGGGTCCACTCTCCGTCTTTGGAAACAAGGCAGCCCTTTGGGCCTGGCAGCTCTAGGGCAATGGAGCACACCCAGAGCAGAAGTTCTACTTCAGCCAGATCAGGCCTGCCAGGAAACTGCGTTTCACAGGCCTTGGTAAGAGATGTTCCCGGTAGGCTGTAAGAGCACTGGGCAGAGCCAGTTGTTTCTTACCTTCCTGAAAAGCTGGAAGCAAGATGCTTGGGACCCCTCTGCCCGTTTGGGAACAAGGCAGCCTTTTGGGTCGGGAAGCTCTAGGCCAATGGAGCACACGCAGAGCAGGAGTTCTACTTCAGCCTGATCAGGCCTGCAAAGAAACAGCGTTTGACAGGCCTTGGTAAGAGATGTTCGCGGTAGGTGTAAGACCACTGGGCAGAGCCAGTTGTTTCTTAGCTTCGCAAAGACCGGGAAGCAAGATGCTTTGGGCCTCTCTGCCCCTTGGAAACAGGGCAGCACTTTGGGCCTGGCAGCTCTAGGGCAATGGAGCACACCCAGAGCCGGAGTTCTACTTCAGCCAGATGAGGCCTGCCAAGAAACTGCGTTTCACAGGCCTTTCAAAGACATGTTCCCGGTAGGCTGTAAGAGCACGGGGCAGAGCGAGTTGGTTCTTAGCTTCCCAGAGAGCTGGAAGCAAGATGCTTTGGGGCCTCTCTGCCCCTTTGGAAACAAGGCAGCACCTTGGGCCTGGCAGCTCTAGGGCAATGGAGCACACCCAGAGCAGAAGTTCTACTTCGGCCAAATCAGGCCTGCCAGGAAACGGCGTTTCACAGGCCTTGGTAAGAGATGTTCCCGGTAGGCTGTAAGAGCACTGGGCAACGCCAGATGTTTCTTAGCTTCCCGAAGAGCTGGAAGCGAGAAGCTTTGGTGCCACTCTCTCACTTTGGACTCAAGGCAGCCCTTTGGGGCAGGTAGCTCTAGCCCAGTGGAGCACACCCAGAGCAGAAGTTCTACTTGGGCCAGTTCCTACCACCAATAAACTGCGTTTCACAGGCCTTGGTAAGAGATGTTCCCGGTAGGCTGTAAGAGCACTGGGCAACGCCAGATGTTTCTTAGCTTCCCGAAGAGCTGGAAGCAAGATGCTTTGGGGCCTCTCATCCCCTTTGCAAACAAGGCGGCCCTATGGGCCAGGCAGCTCTAGGCCAATGGAGCACACCCAGAGCAGAAGTTCTACTTGGGCCAGTTCAGGCCACCAACAAACTGCGTTTCACAGGCCTTGGTAAGAGATGTTCCCGGTAGGCTGTAAGAGCACTGGGCAACGCCAGATGTTTCTTAGCTTCCCGAAGAGCTGGAAGCAAGATGCTTTGGGGCCTCTCATCCCCTTTGCAAACAAGGCGGCCCTATGGGCCAGGCAGCTCTAGGCCAATGGAGCACACCCAGAGCAGAAGTTCTACTTCGGCCAGTTCAGGCCACCAACAAACTGCGTTTCACAGGCCTTGGTAAGAGATGTTCCCGGTAGGCTGTAAGAGCACTGGGCAACGCCAGATGTTTCTTAGCTTCCCGAAGAGCTGGAAGAAGATGCTTTGGGGCCTCTCATCCCCTTTGCAAACAAGGCCGACCTTTGGGCCAGGCAGCTCTAGGCCAATGGAGCACACCCAGAGCAGAAGTTCTACCTCAGCCAGATAAGGCCTGCCAAGAAACTGCGTTTCAAAGGCTTTGGTAAGAGATGTTCCCGGTACTCTGTTAGAGCACTGGGCAGAGCCATTTGTTTCTTAGCTTCCCAAAGAGCTGGAAGCAAGATGCTTTGGGGGCTCCCTGCCCCTTTGCCAACAAGGGCGACCTTTGGGCCTTTCAGCTCTAGGCCAATGGAGCACACCCAGAGCAGAAGTCCTACTTCAGCCAGATCAGGCCTGCCAAGGAACTGCGTTTCAGAGGCCTTTGTATGTGACGTTCCCGGTAGGCTGTGAGAGCACGGTGCAGAGCCAGTTGTTTCCTTGTTTCCCAAACAGCTGGAAGCAAGACGCTTTGGGGCCTCTCTGCCCCTTTGGAAACAAGGCAGCACGTTGGGTCTGGCAGCTCTAGGGCAATGGAGCACAACCAGAGCCGAAGTTCTACTTCTTCCAGATCAGGCCTGCCTAGACAGTGCGTTTCCCAGGCCTTGATAAGAGATGTTCTCTTAGGCTATAAGAGCACTGGGCACAGCCAGTTGTTTCTTAGCTTCCCAAGAGGTGGAAGCAAGATGCTTTGGGGCCTCTCTCCCCCTTTGGAAACAAGGCAGCCCTTTGGGCCTTTCAGCTCTAGGGCAATGGAGCACACCCAGAGCAGAAGTTCTACCTCAGCCAGATCAGGCCTGCCAAGAAACTGCTTTTCACAGGCCTTCGTAAGAGGTGTTCCCGGAAGGCTGTAAGAGTACCTGGCAGAGCGAGTTGTTTCTTAGCTTCAAAAACAGCTGGAAGCAACATGATTTGGGGCCTCTCTCCCCCTTTGGAAACAAAGCAGCCTTTGTGCCTGGCAGCTCTAGGCCAAAGTAGCACACCCAGGGCACAAGTTCTACCTCAGCCAGATAAGGCCTGTCAAGAAGCTGCGTTTCACAGGCCTTTGTATGTGACGTTCCCGGTTGGCTTTGAGAGCACTGTGCAGAGCCAGTTGTTTTAGCTTCCCAGAGAGCAGGAAGCAAGATGCTTTGGGGCCTCTCTCACACTTTGGAAATAAAGGCAGCCCTTTGGGCCTGGCAGCCCTAGGCCAATGGAGTACACCCAGAGCAGAAGTTCTACCTCAGCCAGATCAGGCCTTCCAAGAAACTGCGTCTCACAGGCCTTTCTCTGTCACGTTGCCGGTAGGCTGTGAGAGCACTGTGCAGAGCCAGTTGTTTCTTAGCTTCCCAAAGATTTGGAAGCAAGATGCGTTGGGGACTCTCAGCCCCTTTGGAAACAAGGCGGCCCTTTGGGCCTGGCTGCTCTAGGCCAAAGTAGCACGCCCAGAGCAGGAGTTCTACTTCAGCCAGATCAGGCCTGCCAAGAAACTGCGTTTCACAGGCCTTGGTAAGAGATGTTCCCGGTAGGCTGTGAGAGCACTGTGGAGAGCCAGTTGCTTTAGCTTCCCACAGAGCTGGAAGCAAGATGCCTTGGGGCCTCTCTCTCCCTTTGGACACAAGGCAGCCGTTTGGGCCTGGCAGCTCTAGGCCAATGGAGCACACCCACAGCAGAAGTTCTACTTCAGGCAGATCAGTCCTGCCCAGAAACTGCGTTTCACAGCCCTTGGTAAGAGATGTTCACGGTAGGCTGTGAGAGCACTGGGCAGAACCAGTTGTTTTTTAGCTTCCCAAAGTGCTGGAGGCAAGATGCTTTGGGGCCTCTCTCACCCTTTGGAAACAAGGCAGCCCTTAGGTCCTGGTAGCTCTAGGCCTATGTAGCACAACCAGAACAGAAGTTCTACTTCAGCCAGGTCAGGCCTGCCAAGAACTGCGTTTCACAGGCCTTTCAAAGAGATGTTCTCTTAGGCTGTAAGAGCACTGGGCAGAGCCAGCTGTTTCTTAGCTTCCCGAAGAGCTGGGAGCAAGATGCCTTGGGTCCACTCTCCGTCTTTGGAAACAAGGCAGCCCTTTGGGCCTGGCAGCTCTAGGGCAATGGAGCACACCCAGAGCAGAAGTTCTACTTCAGCCAGATCAGGCCTGCCAGGAAACTGCGTTTCACAGGCCTTGGTAAGAGATGTTCCCGGTAGGCTGTAAGAGCACTGGGCAGAGCCAGTTGTTTCTTACCTTCCTGAAAAGCTGGAAGCAAGATGCTTGGGACCCCTCTGCCCGTTTGGGAACAAGGCAGCCTTTTGGGTCGGGAAGCTCTAGGCCAATGGAGCACACGCAGAGCAGGAGTTCTACTTCAGCCTGATCAGGCCTGCAAAGAAACAGCGTTTGACAGGCCTTGGTAAGAGATGTTCGCGGTAAGAGCACTGGGCAGAGCCAGTTGTTTCTTAGCTTCGCAAAGACCGGGAAGCAAGATGCTTTGGGCCTCTCTGCCCCTTGGAAACAGGGCAGCACTTTGGGCCTGGCAGCTCTAGGGCAATGGAGCACACCCAGAGCCGGAGTTCTACTTCAGCCAGATGAGGCCTGCCAAGAAACTGCGTTTCACAGGCCTTTCAAAGACATGTTCCCGGTAGTCTGTAAGAGCACGGGGCAGAGCGAGTTGGTTCTTAGCTTCCCAGAGAGCTGGAAGCAAGATGCTTTGGGGCCTCTCTGCCCCTTTGGAAACAAGGCAGCACCTTGGGCCTGGCAGCTCTAGGGCAATGGAGCAAACCCAGAGCAGAAGTTCTACTTCAGCCAAATCAGGCCTGCCAGGAAACGGCGTTTCACAGGCCTTGGTAAGAGATGTTCCCGGTAGGCTGTAAGAGCACTGGGCAACGCCAGATGTTTCTTAGCTTCCCGAAGAGCTGGAAGCGAGAAGCTTTGGTGCCACTCTCTCACTTTGGACTCAAGGCAGCCCTTTGGGGCAGGTAGCTCTAGCCCAGTGGAGCACACCCAGAGCAGAAGTTCTACTTGGGCCAGTTCAGGCCACCAACAAACTGCGTTTCACAGGCCTTGGTAAGAGATGTTCCCGGTAGGCTGTAAGAGCACTGGGCAACGCCAGATGTTTCTTAGCTTCCCGAAGAGCTGGAAGCAAGATGCTTTGGGGCCTCTCATCCCCTTTGCAAACAAGGCGGCCCTATGGGCCAGGCAGCTCTAGGCCAATGGAGCACACCCAGAGCAGAAGTTCTACTTCGGCCAGTTCAGGCCACCAACAAACTGCGTTTCACAGGCCTTGGTAAGAGATGTTCCCGGTAGGCTGTAAGAGCACTGGGCAACGCCAGATGTTTCTTAGCTTCCCGAAGAGCTGGAAGCAAGATGCTTTGGGGCCTCTCATCCCCTTTGCAAACAAGGCCGACCTTTGGGCCAGGCAGCTCTAGGCCAATGGAGCACACCCAGAGCAGAAGTTCTACCTCAGCCAGATAAGGCCTGCCAAGAAACTGCGTTTCAAAGGCTTTGGTAAGAGATGTTCCCGGTACTCTGTTAGAGCACTGGGCAGAGCCATTTGTTTCTTAGCTTCCCAAAGAGCTGGAAGCAAGATGCTTTGGGGGCTCCCTGCCCCTTTGCCAACAAGGGCGACCTTTGGGCCTTTCAGCTCTAGGCCAATGGAGCACACCCAGAGCAGAAGTCCTACTTCAGCCAGATCAGGCCTGCCAAGGAACTGCGTTTCAGAGGCCTTTGTATGTGACGTTCCCGGTAGGCTGTGAGAGCACGGTGCAGAGCCAGTTGTTTCCTTGTTTCCCAAACAGCTGGAAGCAAGACGCTTTGGGGCCTCTCTGCCCCTTTGGAAACAAGGCAGCACGTTGGGTCTGGCAGCTCTAGGGCAATGGAGCACAACCAGAGCCGAAGTTCTACTTCTTCCAGATCAGGCCTGCCTAGACAGTGCGTTTCCCAGGCCTTGATAAGAGATGTTCTCTTAGGCTATAAGAGCACTGGGCACAGCCAGTTGTTTCTTAGCTTCCCAAGAGGTGGAAGCAAGATGCTTTGGGGCCTCTCTCCCCCTTTGGAAACAAGGCAGCCCTTTGGGCCTTTCAGCTCTAGGGCAATGGAGCACACCCAGAGCAGAAGTTCTACCTCAGCCAGATCAGGCCTGCCAAGAAACTGCTTTTCACAGGCCTTCGTAAGAGGTGTTCCCGGAAGGCTGTAAGAGTACCTGGCAGAGCGAGTTGTTTCTTAGCTTCAAAAACAGCTGGAAGCAACATGATTTGGGGCCTCTCTCCCCCTTTGGAAACAAAGCAGCCTTTGTGCCTGGCAGCTCTAGGCCAAAGTAGCACACCCAGGGCACAAGTTCTACCTCAGCCAGATAAGGCCTGTCAAGAAGCTGCGTTTCACAGGCCTTTGTATGTGACGTTCCCGGTTGGCTTTGAGAGCACTGTGCAGAGCCAGTTGTTTTAGCTTCCCAGAGAGCAGGAAGCAAGATGCTTTGGGGCCTCTCTCACACTTTGGAAATAAAGGCAGCCCTTTGGGCCTGGCAGCCCTAGGCCAATGGAGTACACCCAGAGCAGAAGTTCTACCTCAGCCAGATCAGGCCTTCCAAGAAACTGCGTCTCACAGGCCTTTCTCTGTCACGTTGCCGGTAGGCTGTGAGAGCACTGTGCAGAGCCAGTTGTTTCTTAGCTTCCCAAAGATTTGGAAGCAAGATGCGTTGGGGACTCTCAGCCCCTTTGGAAACAAGGCGGCCCTTTGGGCCTGGCTGCTCTAGGCCAAAGTAGCACGCCCAGAGCAGGAGTTCTACTTCAGCCAGATCAGGCCTGCCAAGAAACTGCGTTTCACAGGCCTTGGTAAGAGATGTTCCCGGTAGGCTGTGAGAGCACTGTGGAGAGCCAGTTGCTTTAGCTTCCCACAGAGCTGGAAGCAAGATGCCTTGGGGCCTCTCTCTCCCTTTGGACACAAGGCAGCCGTTTGGGCCTGGCAGCTCTAGGCCAATGGAGCACACCCACAGCAGAAGTTCTACTTCAGGCAGATCAGTCCTGCCCAGAAACTGCGTTTCACAGCCCTTGGTAAGAGATGTTCACGGTAGGCTGTGAGAGCACTGGGAAGAACCAGTTGTTTTTTAGCTTCCCAAAGTGCTGGAGGCAAGATGCTTTGGGGCCTCTCTCACCCTTTGGAAACAAGGCAGCCCTTAGGTCCTGGTAGCTCTAGGCCTATGTAGCACAACCAGAACAGAAGTTCTACTTCAGCCAGGTCAGGCCTGCCAAGAAACTGCGTTTCACAGGCCTTTCAAAGAGATGTTCTCTTAGGCTGTAAGAGCACTGGGCAGAGCCAGCTGTTTCTTAGCTTCCCGAAGAGCTGGGAGCAAGATGCTTTGGGTCCACTCTCCGTCTTTGGAAACAAGGCAGCCCTTTGGGCCTGGCAGCTCTAGGGCAATGGAGCACACCCAGAGCAGAAGTTCTACTTCAGCCAGATCAGGCCTGCCAGGAAACTGCGTTTCACAGGCCTTGGTAAGAGATGTTCCCGGTAGGCTGTAAGAGCACTGGGCAGAGCCAGTTGTTTCTTACCTTCCTGAAAAGCTGGAAGCAAGATGCTTGGGACCCCTCTGCCCGTTTGGGAACAAGGCAGCCTTTTGGGTCGGGAAGCTCTAGGCCAATGGAGCACACGCAGAGCAGGAGTTCTACTTCAGCCTGATCAGGCCTGCAAAGAAACAGCGTTTGACAGGCCTTGGTAAGAGATGTTCGCGGTAGGTGTAAGAGCACTGGGCAGAGCCAGTTGTTTCTTAGCTTCGCAAAGACCGGGAAGCAAGATGCTTTGGGCCTCTCTGCCCCTTGGAAACAGGGCAGCACTTTGGGCCTGGCAGCTCTAGGGCAATGGAGCACACCCAGAGCCGGAGTTCTACTTCAGCCAGATGAGGCCTGCCAAGAAACTGCGTTTCACAGGCCTTTCAAAGACATGTTCCCGGTAGTCTGTAAGAGCACGGGGCAGAGCGAGTTGGTTCTTAGCTTCCCAGAGAGCTGGAAGCAAGATGCTTTGGGGCCTCTCTGCCCCTTTGGAAACAAGGCAGCACCTTGGGCCTGGCAGCTCTAGGGCAATGGAGCAAACCCAGAGCAGAAGTTCTACTTCAGCCAAATCAGGCCTGCCAGGAAACGGCGTTTCACAGGCCTTGGTAAGAGATGTTCCCGGTAGGCTGTAAGAGCACTGGGCAACGCCAGATGTTTCTTAGCTTCCCGAAGAGCTGGAAGCGAGAAGCTTTGGTGCCACTCTCTCACTTTGGACTCAAGGCAGCCCTTTGGGGCAGGTAGCTCTAGCCCAGTGGAGCACACCCAGAGCAGAAGTTCTACTTGGGCCAGTTCAGGCCACCAACAAACTGCGTTTCACAGGCCTTGGTAAGAGATGTTCCCGGTAGGCTGTAAGAGCACTGGGCAACGCCAGATGTTTCTTAGCTTCCCGAAGAGCTGGAAGCAAGATGCTTTGGGGCCTCTCATCCCCTTTGCAAACAAGGCGGCCCTATGGGCCAGGCAGCTCTAGGCCAATGGAGCACACCCAGAGCAGAAGTTCTACTTCGGCCAGTTCAGGCCACCAACAAACTGCGTTTCACAGGCCTTGGTAAGAGATGTTCCCGGTAGGCTGTAAGAGCACTGGGCAACGCCAGATGTTTCTTAGCTTCCCGAAGAGCTGGAAGCAAGATGCTTTGGGGCCTCTCATCCCCTTTGCAAACAAGGCCGACCTTTGGGCCAGGCAGCTCTAGGCCAATGGAGCACACCCAGAGCAGAAGTTCTACCTCAGCCAGATAAGGCCTGCCAAGAAACTGCGTTTCAAAGGCTTTGGTAAGAGATGTTCCCGGTACTCTGTTAGAGCACTGGGCAGAGCCATTTGTTTCTTAGCTTCCCAAAGAGCTGGAAGCAAGATGCTTTGGGGGCTCCCTGCCCCTTTGCCAACAAGGGCGACCTTTGGGCCTTTCAGCTCTAGGCCAATGGAGCACACCCAGAGCAGAAGTCCTACTTCAGCCAGATCAGGCCTGCCAAGGAACTGCGTTTCAGAGGCCTTTGTATGTGACGTTCCCGGTAGGCTGTGAGAGCACGGTGCAGAGCCAGTTGTTTCCTTGTTTCCCAAACAGCTGGAAGCAAGACGCTTTGGGGCCTCTCTGCCCCTTTGGAAACAAGGCAGCACGTTGGGTCTGGCAGCTCTAGGGCAATGGAGCACAACCAGAGCCGAAGTTCTACTTCTTCCAGATCAGGCCTGCCTAGACAGTGCGTTTCCCAGGCCTTGATAAGAGATGTTCTCTTAGGCTATAAGAGCACTGGGCACAGCCAGTTGTTTCTTAGCTTCCCAAGAGGTGGAAGCAAGATGCTTTGGGGCCTCTCTCCCCCTTTGGAAACAAGGCAGCCCTTTGGGCCTTTCAGCTCTAGGGCAATGGAGCACACCCAGAGCAGAAGTTCTACCTCAGCCAGATCAGGCCTGCCAAGAAACTGCTGTTCACAGGCCTTCGTAAGAGGTGTTCCCGGAAGGCTGTAAGAGTACCTGGCAGAGCGAGTTGTTTCTTAGCTTCAAAAACAGCTGGAAGCAACATGATTTGGGGCCTCTCTCCCCCTTTGGAAACAAAGCAGCCTTTGTGCCTGGCAGCTCTAGGCCAAAGTAGCACACCCAGAGCACAAGTTCTACCTCAGCCAGATCAGGCCTGCCAAGAAACTGCTTTTCACAGGCCTTCGTAAGAGGTGTTCCCGGAAGGCTTTAAGAGTACCTGGCAGAGCGAGTTGTTTCTTAGCTTCAAAAACAGCTGGAAGCAACATGATTTGGGGCCTCTCTCCCCCTTTGGAAACAAAGCAGCCTTTGTGCCTGGAAGCTCTAGGCAAAAGTAGCACACCCAGGGCACAAGTTCTACCTCAGCCAGATAAGGCCTGTCAAGAAGCTGCGTTTCACAGGCCTTTGTATGTGACGTTCCCGGTTGGCTTTGAGAGCACTGTGCAGAGCCAGTTGTTTTAGCTTCCCAGAGAGCAGGAAGCAAGATGCTTTGGGGCCTCTCTCACACTTTGGAAATAAAGGCAGCCCTTTGGGCCTGGCAGCCCTAGGCCAATGGAGTACACCCAGAGCAGAAGTTCTACCTCAGCCAGATCAGGCCTTCCAAGAAACTGCGTCTCACAGGCCTTTCTCTGTCACGTTGCCGGTAGGCTGTGAGAGCACTGTGCAGAGCCAGTTGTTTCTTAGCTTCCCAAAGATTTGGAAGCAAGATGCGTTGGGGACTCTCAGCCCCTTTGGAAACAAGGCGGCCCTTTGGGCCTGGCTGCTCTAGGCCAAAGTAGCACGCCCAGAGCAGGAGTTCTACTTCAGCCAGATCAGGCCTGCCAAGAAACTGCGTTTCACAGGCCTTGGTAAGAGATGTTCCCGGTAGGCTGTGAGAGCACTGTGGAGAGCCAGTTGCTTTAGCTTCCCACAGAGCTGGAAGCAAGATGCCTTGGGGCCTCTCTCTCCCTTTGGACACAAGGCAGCCGTTTGGGCCTGGCAGCTCTAGGCCAATGGAGCACACCCACAGCAGAAGTTCTACTTCAGGCAGATCAGTCCTGCCCAGAAACTGCGTTTCACAGCCCTTGGTAAGAGATGTTCACGGTAGGCTGTGAGAGCACTGGGAAGAACCAGTTGTTTTTTAGCTTCCCAAAGTGCTGGAGGCAAGATGCTTTGGGGCCTCTCTCACCCTTTGGAAACAAGGCAGCCCTTAGGTCCTGGTAGCTCTAGGCCTATGTAGCACAACCAGAACAGAAGTTCTACTTCAGCCAGGTCAGGCCTGCCAAGAAACTGCGTTTCACAGGCCTTTCAAAGAGATGTTCTCTTAGGCTGTAAGAGCACTGGGCAGAGCCAGCTGTTTCTTAGCTTCCCGAAGAGCTGGGAGCAAGATGCTTTGGGTCCACTCTCCGTCTTTGGAAACAAGGCAGCCCTTTGGGCCTGGCAGCTCTAGGGCAATGGAGCACACCCAGAGCAGAAGTTCTACTTCAGCCAGATCAGGCCTGCCAGGAAACTGCGTTTCACAGGCCTTGGTAAGAGATGTTCCCGGTAGGCTGTAAGAGCACTGGGCAGAGCCAGTTGTTTCTTACCTTCCTGAAAAGCTGGAAGCAAGATGCTTGGGACCCCTCTGCCCGTTTGGGAACAAGGCAGCCTTTTGGGTCGGGAAGCTCTAGGCCAATGGAGCACACGCAGAGCAGGAGTTCTACTTCAGCCTGATCAGGCCTGCAAAGAAACAGCGTTTGACAGGCCTTGGTAAGAGATGTTCGCGGTAGGTGTAAGAGCACTGGGCAGAGCCAGTTGTTTCTTAGCTTCGCAAAGACCGGGAAGCAAGATGCTTTGGGCCTCTCTGCCCCTTGGAAACAGGGCAGCACTTTGGGCCTGGCAGCTCTAGGGCAATGGAGCACACCCAGAGCCGGAGTTCTACTTCAGCCAGATGAGGCCTGCCAAGAAACTGCGTTTCACAGGCCTTTCAAAGACATGTTCCCGGTAGTCTGTAAGAGCACGGGGCAGAGCGAGTTGGTTCTTAGCTTCCCAGAGAGCTGGAAGCAAGATGCTTTGGGGCCTCTCTGCCCCTTTGGAAACAAGGCAGCACCTTGGGCCTGGCAGCTCTAGGGCAATGGAGCAAACCCAGAGCAGAAGTTCTACTTCAGCCAAATCAGGCCTGCCAGGAAACGGCGTTTCACAGGCCTTGGTAAGAGATGTTCCCGGTAGGCTGTAAGAGCACTGGGCAACGCCAGATGTTTCTTAGCTTCCCGAAGAGCTGGAAGCGAGAAGCTTTGGTGCCACTCTCTCACTTTGGACTCAAGGCAGCCCTTTGGGGCAGGTAGCTCTAGCCCAGTGGAGCACACCCAGAGCAGAAGTTCTACTTGGGCCAGTTCAGGCCACCAACAAACTGCGTTTCACAGGCCTTGGTAAGAGATGTTCCCGGTAGGCTGTAAGAGCACTGGGCAACGCCAGATGTTTCTTAGCTTCCCGAAGAGCTGGAAGCAAGATGCTTTGGGGCCTCTCATCCCCTTTGAAAACAAGGCGGCCCTATGGGCCAGGCAGCTCTAGGCCAATGGAGCACACCCAGAGCAGAAGTTCTACTTCGGCCAGTTCAGGCCACCAACAAACTGCGTTTCACAGGCCTTGGTAAGAGATGTTCCCGGTAGGCTGTAAGAGCACTGGGCAACGCCAGATGTTTCTTAGCTTCCCGAAGAGCTGGAAGCAAGATGCTTTGGGGCCTCTCATCCCCTTTGCAAACAAGGCCGACCTTTGGGCCAGGCAGCTCTAGGCCAATGGAGCACACCCAGAGCAGAAGTTCTACCTCAGCCAGATAAGGCCTGCCAAGAAACTGCGTTTCAAAGGCTTTGGTAAGAGATGTTCCCGGTACTCTGTTAGAGCACTGGGCAGAGCCATTTGTTTCTTAGCTTCCCAAAGAGCTGGAAGCAAGATGCTTTGGGGGCTCCCTGCCCCTTTGCCAACAAGGGCGACCTTTGGGCCTTTCAGCTCTAGGCCAATGGAGCACACCCAGAGCAGAAGTCCTACTTCAGCCAGATCAGGCCTGCCAAGGAACTGCGTTTCAGAGGCCTTTGTATGTGACGTTCCCGGTAGGCTGTGAGAGCACGGTGCAGAGCCAGTTGTTTCCTTGTTTCCCAAACAGCTGGAAGCAAGACGCTTTGGGGCCTCTCTGCCCCTTTGGAAACAAGGCAGCACGTTGGGTCTGGCAGCTCTAGGGCAATGGAGCACAACCAGAGCCGAAGTTCTACTTCTTCCAGATCAGGCCTGCCTAGACAGTGCGTTTCCCAGGCCTTGATAAGAGATGTTCTCTTAGGCTATAAGAGCACTGGGCACAGCCAGTTGTTTCTTAGCTTCCCAAGAGGTGGAAGCAAGATGCTTTGGGGCCTCTCTCCCCCTTTGGAAACAAGGCAGCCCTTTGGGCCTTTCAGCTCTAGGGCAATGGAGCACACCCAGAGCAGAAGTTCTACCTCAGCCAGATCAGGCCTGCCAAGAAACTGCTTTTCACAGGCCTTCGTAAGAGGTGTTCCCGGAAGGCTGTAAGAGTACCTGGCAGAGCGAGTTGTTTCTTAGCTTCAAAAACAGCTGGAAGCAACATGATTTGGGGCCTCTCTCCCCCTTTGGAAACAAAGCAGCCTTTGTGCCTGGCAGCTCTAGGCCAAAGTAGCACACCCAGGGCACAAGTTCTACCTCAGCCAGATAAGGCCTGTCAAGAAGCTGCGTTTCACAGGCCTTTGTATGTGACGTTCCCGGTTGGCTTTGAGAGCACTGTGCAGAGCCAGTTGTTTTAGCTTCCCAGAGAGCAGGAAGCAAGATGCTTTGGGGCCTCTCTCACACTTTGGAAATAAAGGCAGCCCTTTGGGCCTGGCAGCCCTAGGCCAATGGAGTACACCCAGAGCAGAAGTTCTACCTCAGCCAGATCAGGCCTTCCAAGAAACTGCGTCTCACAGGCCTTTCTCTGTCACGTTGCCGGTAGGCTGTGAGAGCACTGTGCAGAGCCAGTTGTTTCTTAGCTTCCCAAAGATTTGGAAGCAAGATGCGTTGGGGACTCTCAGCCCCTTTGGAAACAAGGCGGCCCTTTGGGCCTGGCTGCTCTAGGCCAAAGTAGCACGCCCAGAGCAGGAGTTCTACTTCAGCCAGATCAGGCCTGCCAAGAAACTGCGTTTCACAGGCCTTGGTAAGAGATGTTCCCGGTAGGCTGTGAGAGCACTGTGGAGAGCCAGTTGCTTTAGCTTCCCACAGAGCTGGAAGCAAGATGCCTTGGGGCCTCTCTCTCCCTTTGGACACAAGGCAGCCGTTTGGGCCTGGCAGCTCTAGGCCAATGGAGCACACCCACAGCAGAAGTTCTACTTCAGGCAGATCAGTCCTGCCCAGAAACTGCGTTTCACAGCCCTTGGTAAGAGATGTTCACGGTAGGCTGTGAGAGCACTGGGCAGAACCAGTTGTTTTTTAGCTTCCCAAAGTGCTGGAGGCAAGATGCTTTGGGGCCTCTCTCACCCTTTGGAAACAAGGCAGCCCTTAGGTCCTGGTAGCTCTAGGCCTATGTAGCACAACCAGAACAGAAGTTCTACTTCAGCCAGGTCAGGCCTGCCAAGAACTGCGTTTCACAGGCCTTTCAAAGAGATGTTCTCTTAGGCTGTAAGAGCACTGGGCAGAGCCAGCTGTTTCTTAGCTTCCCGAAGAGCTGGGAGCAAGATGCCTTGGGTCCACTCTCCGTCTTTGGAAACAAGGCAGCCCTTTGGGCCTGGCAGCTCTAGGGCAATGGAGCACACCCAGAGCAGAAGTTCTACTTCAGCCAGATCAGGCCTGCCAGGAAACTGCGTTTCACAGGCCTTGGTAAGAGATGTTCCCGGTAGGCTGTAAGAGCACTGGGCAGAGCCAGTTGTTTCTTACCTTCCTGAAAAGCTGGAAGCAAGATGCTTGGGACCCCTCTGCCCGTTTGGGAACAAGGCAGCCTTTTGGGTCGGGAAGCTCTAGGCCAATGGAGCACACGCAGAGCAGGAGTTCTACTTCAGCCTGATCAGGCCTGCAAAGAAACAGCGTTTGACAGGCCTTGGTAAGAGATGTTCGCGGTAAGAGCACTGGGCAGAGCCAGTTGTTTCTTAGCTTCGCAAAGACCGGGAAGCAAGATGCTTTGGGCCTCTCTGCCCCTTGGAAACAGGGCAGCACTTTGGGCCTGGCAGCTCTAGGGCAATGGAGCACACCCAGAGCCGGAGTTCTACTTCAGCCAGATGAGGCCTGCCAAGAAACTGCGTTTCACAGGCCTTTCAAAGACATGTTCCCGGTAGTCTGTAAGAGCACGGGGCAGAGCGAGTTGGTTCTTAGCTTCCCAGAGAGCTGGAAGCAAGATGCTTTGGGGCCTCTCTGCCCCTTTGGAAACAAGGCAGCACCTTGGGCCTGGCAGCTCTAGGGCAATGGAGCACACCCAGAGCAGAAGTTCTACTTGGGCCAGTTCAGGCCACCAACAAACTGCGTTTCACAGGCCTTGGTAAGAGATGTTCCCGGTAGGCTGTAAGAGCACTGGGCAACGCCAGATGTTTCTTAGCTTCCCGAAGAGCTGGAAGCGAGAAGCTTTGGTGCCACTCTCTCACTTTGGACTCAAGGCAGCCCTTTGGGGCAGGTAGCTCTAGCCCAGTGGAGCACACCCAGAGCAGAAGTTCTACTTGGGCCAGTTCAGGCCACCAACAAACTGCGTTTCACAGGCCTTGGTAAGAGATGTTCCCGGTAGGCTGTAAGAGCACTGGGCAACGCCAGATGTTTCTTAGCTTCCCGAAGAGCTGGAAGCAAGATGCTTTGGGGCCTCTCATCCCCTTTGCAAACAAGGCGGCCCTATGGGCCAGGCAGCTCTAGGCCAATGGAGCACACCCAGAGCAGAAGTTCTACTTCGGCCAGTTCAGGCCACCAACAAACTGCGTTTCACAGGCCTTGGTAAGAGATGTTCCCGGTAGGCTGTAAGAGCACTGGGCAACGCCAGATGTTTCTTAGCTTCCCGAAGAGCTGGAAGCAAGATGCTTTGGGGCCTCTCATCCCCTTTGCAAACAAGGCCGACCTTTGGGCCAGGCAGCTCTAGGCCAATGGAGCACACCCAGAGCAGAAGTTCTACCTCAGCCAGATAAGGCCTGCCAAGAAACTGCGTTTCAAAGGCTTTGGTAAGAGATGTTCCCGGTACTCTGTTAGAGCACTGGGCAGAGCCATTTGTTTCTTAGCTTCCCAAAGAGCTGGAAGCAAGATGCTTTGGGGGCTCCCTGCCCCTTTGCCAACAAGGGCGACCTTTGGGCCTTTCAGCTCTAGGCCAATGGAGCACACCCAGAGCAGAAGTCCTACTTCAGCCAGATCAGGCCTGCCAAGGAACTGCGTTTCAGAGGCCTTTGTATGTGACGTTCCCGGTAGGCTGTGAGAGCACGGTGCAGAGCCAGTTGTTTCCTTGTTTCCCAAACAGCTGGAAGCAAGACGCTTTGGGGCCTCTCTGCCCCTTTGGAAACAAGGCAGCACGTTGGGTCTGGCAGCTCTAGGGCAATGGAGCACAACCAGAGCCGAAGTTCTACTTCTTCCAGATCAGGCCTGCCTAGACAGTGCGTTTCCCAGGCCTTGATAAGAGATGTTCTCTTAGGCTATAAGAGCACTGGGCACAGCCAGTTGTTTCTTAGCTTCCCAAGAGGTGGAAGCAAGATGCTTTGGGGCCTCTCTCCCCCTTTGGAAACAAGGCAGCCCTTTGGGCCTTTCAGCTCTAGGGCAATGGAGCACACCCAGAGCAGAAGTTCTACCTCAGCCAGATCAGGCCTGCCAAGAAACTGCTTTTCACAGGCCTTCGTAAGAGGTGTTCCCGGAAGGCTGTAAGAGTACCTGGCAGAGCGAGTTGTTTCTTAGCTTCAAAAACAGCTGGAAGCAACATGATTTGGGGCCTCTCTCCCCCTTTGGAAACAAAGCAGCCTTTGTGCCTGGCAGCTCTAGGCCAAAGTAGCACACCCAGGGCACAAGTTCTACCTCAGCCAGATAAGGCCTGTCAAGAAGCTGCGTTTCACAGGCCTTTGTATGTGACGTTCCCGGTTGGCTTTGAGAGCACTGTGCAGAGCCAGTTGTTTTAGCTTCCCAGAGAGCAGGAAGCAAGATGCTTTGGGGCCTCTCTCACACTTTGGAAATAAAGGCAGCCCTTTGGGCCTGGCAGCCCTAGGCCAATGGAGTACACCCAGAGCAGAAGTTCTACCTCAGCCAGATCAGGCCTTCCAAGAAACTGCGTCTCACAGGCCTTTCTCTGTCACGTTGCCGGTAGGCTGTGAGAGCACTGTGCAGAGCCAGTTGTTTCTTAGCTTCCCAAAGATTTGGAAGCAAGATGCGTTGGGGACTCTCAGCCCCTTTGGAAACAAGGCGGCCCTTTGGGCCTGGCTGCTCTAGGCCAAAGTAGCACGCCCAGAGCAGGAGTTCTACTTCAGCCAGATCAGGCCTGCCAAGAAACTGCGTTTCACAGGCCTTGGTAAGAGATGTTCCCGGTAGGCTGTGAGAGCACTGTGGAGAGCCAGTTGCTTTAGCTTCCCACAGAGCTGGAAGCAAGATGCCTTGGGGCCTCTCTCTCCCTTTGGACACAAGGCAGCCGTTTGGGCCTGGCAGCTCTAGGCCAATGGAGCACACCCACAGCAGAAGTTCTACTTCAGGCAGATCAGTCCTGCCCAGAAACTGCGTTTCACAGCCCTTGGTAAGAGATGTTCACGGTAGGCTGTGAGAGCACTGGGAAGAACCAGTTGTTTTTTAGCTTCCCAAAGTGCTGGAGGCAAGATGCTTTGGGGCCTCTCTCACCCTTTGGAAACAAGGCAGCCCTTAGGTCCTGGTAGCTCTAGGCCTATGTAGCACAACCAGAACAGAAGTTCTACTTCAGCCAGGTCAGGCCTGCCAAGAAACTGCGTTTCACAGGCCTTTCAAAGAGATGTTCTCTTAGGCTGTAAGAGCACTGGGCAGAGCCAGCTGTTTCTTAGCTTCCCGAAGAGCTGGGAGCAAGATGCTTTGGGTCCACTCTCCGTCTTTGGAAACAAGGCAGCCCTTTGGGCCTGGCAGCTCTAGGGCAATGGAGCACACCCAGAGCAGAAGTTCTACTTCAGCCAGATCAGGCCTGCCAGGAAACTGCGTTTCACAGGCCTTGGTAAGAGATGTTCCCGGTAGGCTGTAAGAGCACTGGGCAGAGCCAGTTGTTTCTTACCTTCCTGAAAAGCTGGAAGCAAGATGCTTGGGACCCCTCTGCCCGTTTGGGAACAAGGCAGCCTTTTGGGTCGGGAAGCTCTAGGCCAATGGAGCACACGCAGAGCAGGAGTTCTACTTCAGCCTGATCAGGCCTGCAAAGAAACAGCGTTTGACAGGCCTTGGTAAGAGATGTTCGCGGTAGGTGTAAGAGCACTGGGCAGAGCCAGTTGTTTCTTAGCTTCGCAAAGACCGGGAAGCAAGATGCTTTGGGCCTCTCTGCCCCTTGGAAACAGGGCAGCACTTTGGGCCTGGCAGCTCTAGGGCAATGGAGCACACCCAGAGCCGGAGTTCTACTTCAGCCAGATGAGGCCTGCCAAGAAACTGCGTTTCACAGGCCTTTCAAAGACATGTTCCCGGTAGTCTGTAAGAGCACGGGGCAGAGCGAGTTGGTTCTTAGCTTCCCAGAGAGCTGGAAGCAAGATGCTTTGGGGCCTCTCTGCCCCTTTGGAAACAAGGCAGCACCTTGGGCCTGGCAGCTCTAGGGCAATGGAGCAAACCCAGAGCAGAAGTTCTACTTCAGCCAAATCAGGCCTGCCAGGAAACGGCGTTTCACAGGCCTTGGTAAGAGATGTTCCCGGTAGGCTGTAAGAGCACTGGGCAACGCCAGATGTTTCTTAGCTTCCCGAAGAGCTGGAAGCGAGAAGCTTTGGTGCCACTCTCTCACTTTGGACTCAAGGCAGCCCTTTGGGGCAGGTAGCTCTAGCCCAGTGGAGCACACCCAGAGCAGAAGTTCTACTTGGGCCAGTTCAGGCCACCAACAAACTGCGTTTCACAGGCCTTGGTAAGAGATGTTCCCGGTAGGCTGTAAGAGCACTGGGCAACGCCAGATGTTTCTTAGCTTCCCGAAGAGCTGGAAGCAAGATGCTTTGGGGCCTCTCATCCCCTTTGCAAACAAGGCGGCCCTATGGGCCAGGCAGCTCTAGGCCAATGGAGCACACCCAGAGCAGAAGTTCTACTTCGGCCAGTTCAGGCCACCAACAAACTGCGTTTCACAGGCCTTGGTAAGAGATGTTCCCGGTAGGCTGTAAGAGCACTGGGCAACGCCAGATGTTTCTTAGCTTCCCGAAGAGCTGGAAGCAAGATGCTTTGGGGCCTCTCATCCCCTTTGCAAACAAGGCCGACCTTTGGGCCAGGCAGCTCTAGGCCAATGGAGCACACCCAGAGCAGAAGTTCTACCTCAGCCAGATAAGGCCTGCCAAGAAACTGCGTTTCAAAGGCTTTGGTAAGAGATGTTCCCGGTACTCTGTTAGAGCACTGGGCAGAGCCATTTGTTTCTTAGCTTCCCAAAGAGCTGGAAGCAAGATGCTTTGGGGGCTCCCTGCCCCTTTGCCAACAAGGGCGACCTTTGGGCCTTTCAGCTCTAGGCCAATGGAGCACACCCAGAGCAGAAGTCCTACTTCAGCCAGATCAGGCCTGCCAAGGAACTGCGTTTCAGAGGCCTTTGTATGTGACGTTCCCGGTAGGCTGTGAGAGCACGGTGCAGAGCCAGTTGTTTCCTTGTTTCCCAAACAGCTGGAAGCAAGACGCTTTGGGGCCTCTCTGCCCCTTTGGAAACAAGGCAGCACGTTGGGTCTGGCAGCTCTAGGGCAATGGAGCACAACCAGAGCCGAAGTTCTACTTCTTCCAGATCAGGCCTGCCTAGACAGTGCGTTTCCCAGGCCTTGATAAGAGATGTTCTCTTAGGCTATAAGAGCACTGGGCACAGCCAGTTGTTTCTTAGCTTCCCAAGAGGTGGAAGCAAGATGCTTTGGGGCCTCTCTCCCCCTTTGGAAACAAGGCAGCCCTTTGGGCCTTTCAGCTCTAGGGCAATGGAGCACACCCAGAGCAGAAGTTCTACCTCAGCCAGATCAGGCCTGCCAAGAAACTGCTGTTCACAGGCCTTCGTAAGAGGTGTTCCCGGAAGGCTGTAAGAGTACCTGGCAGAGCGAGTTGTTTCTTAGCTTCAAAAACAGCTGGAAGCAACATGATTTGGGGCCTCTCTCCCCCTTTGGAAACAAAGCAGCCTTTGTGCCTGGCAGCTCTAGGCCAAAGTAGCACACCCAGAGCACAAGTTCTACCTCAGCCAGATCAGGCCTGCCAAGAAACTGCTTTTCACAGGCCTTCGTAAGAGGTGTTCCCGGAAGGCTTTAAGAGTACCTGGCAGAGCGAGTTGTTTCTTAGCTTCAAAAACAGCTGGAAGCAACATGATTTGGGGCCTCTCTCCCCCTTTGGAAACAAAGCAGCCTTTGTGCCTGGAAGCTCTAGGCAAAAGTAGCACACCCAGGGCACAAGTTCTACCTCAGCCAGATAAGGCCTGTCAAGAAGCTGCGTTTCACAGGCCTTTGTATGTGACGTTCCCGGTTGGCTTTGAGAGCACTGTGCAGAGCCAGTTGTTTTAGCTTCCCAGAGAGCAGGAAGCAAGATGCTTTGGGGCCTCTCTCACACTTTGGAAATAAAGGCAGCCCTTTGGGCCTGGCAGCCCTAGGCCAATGGAGTACACCCAGAGCAGAAGTTCTACCTCAGCCAGATCAGGCCTTCCAAGAAACTGCGTCTCACAGGCCTTTCTCTGTCACGTTGCCGGTAGGCTGTGAGAGCACTGTGCAGAGCCAGTTGTTTCTTAGCTTCCCAAAGATTTGGAAGCAAGATGCGTTGGGGACTCTCAGCCCCTTTGGAAACAAGGCGGCCCTTTGGGCCTGGCTGCTCTAGGCCAAAGTAGCACGCCCAGAGCAGGAGTTCTACTTCAGCCAGATCAGGCCTGCCAAGAAACTGCGTTTCACAGGCCTTGGTAAGAGATGTTCCCGGTAGGCTGTGAGAGCACTGTGGAGAGCCAGTTGCTTTAGCTTCCCACAGAGCTGGAAGCAAGATGCCTTGGGGCCTCTCTCTCCCTTTGGACACAAGGCAGCCGTTTGGGCCTGGCAGCTCTAGGCCAATGGAGCACACCCACAGCAGAAGTTCTACTTCAGGCAGATCAGTCCTGCCCAGAAACTGCGTTTCACAGCCCTTGGTAAGAGATGTTCACGGTAGGCTGTGAGAGCACTGGGCAGAACCAGTTGTTTTTTAGCTTCCCAAAGTGCTGGAGGCAAGATGCTTTGGGGCCTCTCTCACCCTTTGGAAACAAGGCAGCCCTTAGGTCCTGGTAGCTCTAGGCCTATGTAGCACAACCAGAACAGAAGTTCTACTTCAGCCAGGTCAGGCCTGCCAAGAAACTGCGTTTCACAGGCCTTTCAAAGAGATGTTCTCTTAGGCTGTAAGAGCACTGGGCAGAGCCAGCTGTTTCTTAGCTTCCCGAAGAGCTGGGAGCAAGATGCTTTGGGTCCACTCTCCGTCTTTGGAAACAAGGCAGCCCTTTGGGCCTGGCAGCTCTAGGGCAATGGAGCACACCCAGAGCAGAAGTTCTACTTCAGCCAGATCAGGCCTGCCAGGAAACTGCGTTTCACAGGCCTTGGTAAGAGATGTTCCCGGTAGGCTGTAAGAGCACTGGGCACAGCCAGTTGTTTCTTACCTTCCTGAAAAGCTGGAAGCAAGATGCTTGGGACCCCTCTGCCCGTTTGGGAACAAGGCAGCCTTTTGGGTCGGGAAGCTCTAGGCCAATGGAGCACACGCAGAGCAGGAGTTCTACTTCAGCCTGATCAGGCCTGCAAAGAAACAGCGTTTGACAGGCCTTGGTAAGAGATGTTCCCGGTAGGTGTAAGAGCACTGGGCAGAGCCAGTTGTTTCTTAGCTTCGCAAAGACCGGGAAGCAAGATGCTTTGGGCCTCTCTGCCCCTTGGAAACAGGGCAGCACTTTGGGCCTGGCAGCTCTAGGGCAATGGAGCACACCCAGAGCCGGAGTTCTACTTCAGCCAGATGAGGCCTGCCAAGAAACTGCGTTTCACAGGCCTTTCAAAGACATATTCCCGGTAGTCTGTAAGAGCACGGGGCAGAGCGAGTTGGTTCTTAGCTTCCCAGAGAGCTGGAAGCAAGATGCTTTGGGGCCTCTCTGCCCCTTTGGAAACAAGGCAGCACCTTGGGCCTGGCAGCTCTAGGGCAATGGAGCACACCCAGAGCAGAAGTTCTACTTCAGCCAAATCAGGCCTGCCAGGAAACGGCGTTTCACAGGCCTTGGTAAGAGATGTTCCCGGTAGGCTGTAAGAGCACTGGGCAACGCCAGATGTTTCTTAGCTTCCCGAAGAGCTGGAAGCGAGAAGCTTTGGTGCCACTCTCTCACTTTGGACTCAAGGCAGCCCTTTGGGGCAGGTAGCTCTAGCCCAGTGGAGCACACCCAGAGCAGAAGTTCTACTTGGGCCAGTTCAGGCCACCAACAAACTGCGTTTCACAGGCCTTGGTAAGAGATGTTCCCGGTAGGCTGTAAGAGCACTGGGCAACGCCAGATGTTTCTTAGCTTCCCGAAGAGCTGGAAGAAGATGCTTTGGGGCCTCTCATCCCCTTTGCAAACAAGGCCGACCTTTGGGCCAGGCAGCTCTAGGCCAATGGAGCACACCCAGAGCAGAAGTTCTACCTCAGCCAGATAAGGCCTGCCAAGAAACTGCGTTTCAAAGGCTTTGGTAAGAGATGTTCCCGGTACTCTGTTAGAGCACTGGGCAGAGCCATTTGTTTCTTAGCTTCCCAAAGAGCTGGAAGCAAGATGCTTTGGGGGCTCCCTGCCCCTTTGCCAACAAGGGCGACCTTTGGGCCTTTCAGCTCTAGGCCAATGGAGCACACCCAGAGCAGAAGTCCTACTTCAGCCAGATCAGGCCTGCCAAAGAACTGCGTTTCAGAGGCCTTTGTATGTGACGTTCCCGGTAGGCTGTGAGAGCACGGTGCAGAGCCAGTTGTTTCCTTGTTTCCCAAACAGCTGGAAGCAAGACGCTTTGGGGCCTCTCTGCCCCTTTGGAAACAAGGCAGCACGTTGGGTCTGGCAGCTCTAGGGCAATGGAGCACAACCAGAGCCGAAGTTCTACTTCTTCCAGATCAGGCCTGCCTAGACAGTGCGTTTCCCAGGCCTTGATAAGAGATGTTCTCTTAGGCTATAAGAGCACTGGGCACAGCCAGTTGTTTCTTAGCTTCCCAAGAGGTGGAAGCAAGATGCTTTGGGGCCTCTCTCCCCCTTTGGAAACAAGGCAGCCCTTTGGGCCTTTCAGCTCTAGGGCAATGGAGCACACCCAGAGCAGAAGTTCTACCTCAGCCAGATCAGGCCTGCCAAGAAACTGCTTTTCACAGGCCTTCGTAAGAGGTGTTCCCGGAAGGCTGTAAGAGTACCTGGCAGAGCGAGTTGTTTCTTAGCTTCAAAAACAGCTGGAAGCAACATGATTTGGGGCCTCTCTCCCCCTTTGGAAACAAAGCAGCCTTTGTGCCTGGCAGCTCTAGGCCAAAGTAGCACACCCAGGGCACAAGTTCTACCTCAGCCAGATAAGGCCTGTCAAGAAGCTGCGTTTCACAGGCCTTTGTATGTGACGTTCCCGGTTGGCTTTGAGAGCACTGTGCAGAGCCAGTTGTTTTAGCTTCCCAGAGAGCAGGAAGCAAGATGCTTTGGGGCCTCTCTCACACTTTGGAAATAAAGGCAGCCCTTTGGGCCTGGCAGCCCTAGGCCAATGGAGTACACCCAGAGCAGAAGTTCTACCTCAGCCAGATCAGGCCTTCCAAGAAACTGCGTCTCACAGGCCTTTCTCTGTCACGTTGCCGGTAGGCTGTGAGAGCACTGTGCAGAGCCAGTTGTTTCTTAGCTTCCCAAAGATTTGGAAGCAAGATGCGTTGGGGACTCTCAGCCCCTTTGGAAACAAGGCGGCCCTTTGGGCCTGGCTGCTCTAGGCCAAAGTAGCACGCCCAGAGCAGGAGTTCTACTTCAGCCAGATCAGGCCTGCCAAGAAACTGCGTTTCACAGGCCTTGGTAAGAGATGTTCCCGGTAGGCTGTGAGAGCACTGTGGAGAGCCAGTTGCTTTAGCTTCCCACAGAGCTGGAAGCAAGATGCCTTGGGGCCTCTCTCTCCCTTTGGACACAAGGCAGCCGTTTGGGCCTGGCAGCTCTAGGCCAATGGAGCACACCCACAGCAGAAGTTCTACTTCAGGCAGATCAGTCCTGCCCAGAAACTGCGTTTCACAGCCCTTGGTAAGAGATGTTCACGGTAGGCTGTGAGAGCACTGGGCAGAACCAGTTGTTTTTTAGCTTCCCAAAGTGCTGGAGGCAAGATGCTTTGGGGCCTCTCTCACCCTTTGGAAACAAGGCAGCCCTTAGGTCCTGGTAGCTCTAGGCCTATGTAGCACAACCAGAACAGAAGTTCTACTTCAGCCAGGTCAGGCCTGCCAAGAAACTGCGTTTCACAGGCCTTTCAAAGAGATGTTCTCTTAGGCTGTAAGAGCACTGGGCAGAGCCAGCTGTTTCTTAGCTTCCCGAAGAGCTGGGAGCAAGATGCTTTGGGTCCACTCTCCGTCTTTGGAAACAAGGCAGCCCTTTGGGCCTGGCAGCTCTAGGGCAATGGAGCACACCCAGAGCAGAAGTTCTACTTCAGCCAGATCAGGCCTGCCAGGAAACTGCGTTTCACAGGCCTTGGTAAGAGATGTTCCCGGTAGGCTGTAAGAGCACTGGGCAGAGCCAGTTGTTTCTTACCTTCCTGAAAAGCTGGAAGCAAGATGCTTGGGAGCCCTCTGCCCGTTTGGGAAGAAGGCAGCCTTTTGGGTCGGGAAGCTCTAGGCCAATGGAGCACACGCAGAGCAGGAGTTCTACTTCAGCCTGATCAGGCCTGCAAAGAAACAGCGTTTGACAGGCCTTGGTAAGAGATGTTCCCGGTAGGTGTAAGAGCACTGGGCAGAGCCAGTTGTTTCTTAGCTTCGCAAAGACCGGGAAGCAAGATGCTTTGGGCCTCTCTGCCCCTTGGAAACAGGGCAGCACTTTGGGCCTGGCAGCTCTAGGGCAATGGAGCACACCCAGAGCCGGAGTTCTACTTCAGCCAGATGAGGCCTGCCAAGAAACTGCGTTTCACAGGCCTTTCAAAGACATGTTCCCGGTAGTCTGTAAGAGCACGGGGCAGAGCGAGTTGGTTCTTAGCTTCCCAGAGAGCTGGAAGCAAGATGCTTTGGGGCCTCTCTGCCCCTTTGGAAACAAGGCAGCACCTTGGGCCTGGCAGCTCTAGGGCAATGGAGCACACCCAGAGCAGAAGTTCTACTTCAGCCAAATCAGGCCTGCCAGGAAACGGCGTTTCACAGGCCTTGGTAAGAGATGTTCCCGGTAGGCTGTAAGAGCACTGGGCAACGCCAGATGTTTCTTAGCTTCCCGAAGAGCTGGAAGCGAGAAGCTTTGGTGCCACTCTCTCACTTTGGACTCAAGGCAGCCCTTTGGGGCAGGTAGCTCTAGCCCAGTGGAGCACACCCAGAGCAGAAGTTCTACTTGGGCCAGTTCAGGCCACCAACAAACTGCGTTTCACAGGCCTTGGTAAGAGATGTTCCCGGTAGGCTGTAAGAGCACTGGGCAACGCCAGATGTTTCTTAGCTTCCCGAAGAGCTGGAAGAAGATGCTTTGGGGCCTCTCATCCCCTTTGCAAACAAGGCCGACCTTTGGGCCAGGCAGCTCTAGGCCAATGGAGCACACCCAGAGCAGAAGTTCTACCTCAGCCAGATAAGGCCTGCCAAGAAACTGCGTTTCAAAGGCTTTGGTAAGAGATGTTCCCGGTACTCTGTTAGAGCACTGGGCAGAGCCATTTGTTTCTTAGCTTCCCAAAGAGCTGGAAGCAAGATGCTTTGGGGGCTCCCTGCCCCTTTGCCAACAAGGGCGACCTTTGGGCCTTTCAGCTCTAGGCCAATGGAGCACACCCAGAGCAGAAGTCCTACTTCAGCCAGATCAGGCCTGCCAAGGAACTGCGTTTCAGAGGCCTTTGTATGTGACGTTCCCGGTAGGCTGTGAGAGCACGGTGCAGAGCCAGTTGTTTCCTTGTTTCCCAAACAGCTGGAAGCAAGACGCTTTGGGGCCTCTCTGCCCCTTTGGAAACAAGGCAGCACGTTGGGTCTGGCAGCTCTAGGGCAATGGAGCACAACCAGAGCCGAAGTTCTACTTCTTCCAGATCAGGCCTGCCTAGACAGTGCGTTTCCCAGGCCTTGATAAGAGATGTTCTCTTAGGCTATAAGAGCACTGGGCACAGCCAGTTGTTTCTTAGCTTCCCAAGAGGTGGAAGCAAGATGCTTTGGGGCCTCTCTCCCCCTTTGGAAACAAGGCAGCCCTTTGGGCCTTTCAGCTCTAGGGCAATGGAGCACACCCAGAGCAGAAGTTCTACCTCAGCCAGATCAGGCCTGCCAAGAAACTGCTTTTCACAGGCCTTCGTAAGAGGTGTTCCCGGAAGGCTGTAAGAGTACCTGGCAGAGCGAGTTGTTTCTTAGCTTCAAAAACAGCTGGAAGCAACATGATTTGGGGCCTCTCTCCCCCTTTGGAAACAAAGCAGCCTTTGTGCCTGGCAGCTCTAGGCCAAAGTAGCACACCCAGGGCACAAGTTCTACCTCAGCCAGATAAGGCCTGTCAAGAAGCTGCGTTTCACAGGCCTTTGTATGTGACGTTCCCGGTTGGCTTTGAGAGCACTGTGCAGAGCCAGTTGTTTTAGCTTCCCAGAGAGCAGGAAGCAAGATGCTTTGGGGCCTCTCTCACACTTTGGAAATAAAGGCAGCCCTTTGGGCCTGGCAGCCCTAGGCCAATGGAGTACACCCAGAGCAGAAGTTCTACCTCAGCCAGATCAGGCCTTCCAAGAAACTGCGTCTCACAGGCCTTTCTCTGTCACGTTGCCGGTAGGCTGTGAGAGCACTGTGCAGAGCCAGTTGTTTCTTAGCTTCCCAAAGATTTGGAAGCAAGATGCGTTGGGGACTCTCAGCCCCTTTGGAAACAAGGCGGCCCTTTGGGCCTGGCTGCTCTAGGCCAAAGTAGCACGCCCAGAGCAGGAGTTCTACTTCAGCCAGATCAGGCCTGCCAAGAAACTGCGTTTCACAGGCCTTGGTAAGAGATGTTCCCGGTAGGCTGTGAGAGCACTGTGGAGAGCCAGTTGCTTTAGCTTCCCACAGAGCTGGAAGCAAGATGCCTTGGGGCCTCTCTCTCCCTTTGGACACAAGGCAGCCGTTTGGGCCTGGCAGCTCTAGGCCAATGGAGCACACCCACAGCAGAAGTTCTACTTCAGGCAGATCAGTCCTGCCCAGAAACTGCGTTTCACAGCCCTTGGTAAGAGATGTTCACGGTAGGCTGTGAGAGCACTGGGCAGAACCAGTTGTTTTTTAGCTTCCCAAAGTGCTGGAGGCAAGATGCTTTGGGGCCTCTCTCACCCTTTGGAAACAAGGCAGCCCTTAGGTCCTGGTAGCTCTAGGCCTATGTAGCACAACCAGAACAGAAGTTCTACTTCAGCCAGGTCAGGCCTGCCAAGAAACTGCGTTTCACAGGCCTTTCAAAGAGATGTTCTCTTAGGCTGTAAGAGCACTGGGCAGAGCCAGCTGTTTCTTAGCTTCCCGAAGAGCTGGGAGCAAGATGCTTTGGGTCCACTCTCCGTCTTTGGAAACAAGGCAGCCCTTTGGGCCTGGCAGCTCTAGGGCAATGGAGCACACCCAGAGCAGAAGTTCTACTTCAGCCAGATCAGGCCTGCCAGGAAACTGCGTTTCACAGGCCTTGGTAAGAGATGTTCCCGGTAGGCTGTAAGAGCACTGGGCAGAGCCAGTTGTTTCTTACCTTCCTGAAAAGCTGGAAGCAAGATGCTTGGGAGCCCTCTGCCCGTTTGGGAACAAGGCAGCCTTTTGGGTCGGGAAGCTCTAGGCCAATGGAGCACACGCAGAGCAGGAGTTCTACTTCAGCCTGATCAGGCCTGCAAAGAAACAGCGTTTGACAGGCCTTGGTAAGAGATGTTCCCGGTAGGTGTAAGAGCACTGGGCAGAGCCAGTTGTTTCTTAGCTTCGCAAAGACCGGGAAGCAAGATGCTTTGGGCCTCTCTGCCCCTTGGAAACAGGGCAGCACTTTGGGCCTGGCAGCTCTAGGGCAATGGAGCACACCCAGAGCCGGAGTTCTACTTCAGCCAGATGAGGCCTGCCAAGAAACTGCGTTTCACAGGCCTTTCAAAGACATGTTCCCGGTAGTCTGTAAGAGCACGGGGCAGAGCGAGTTGGTTCTTAGCTTCCCAGAGAGCTGGAAGCAAGATGCTTTGGGGCCTCTCTGCCCCTTTGGAAACAAGGCAGCACCTTGGGCCTGGCAGCTCTAGGGCAATGGAGCACACCCAGAGCAGAAGTTCTACTTCAGCCAAATCAGGCCTGCCAGGAAACGGCGTTTCACAGGCCTTGGTAAGAGATGTTCCCGGTAGGCTGTAAGAGCACTGGGCAACGCCAGATGTTTCTTAGCTTCCCGAAGAGCTGGAAGCGAGAAGCTTTGGTGCCACTCTCTCACTTTGGACTCAAGGCAGCCCTTTGGGGCAGGTAGCTCTAGCCCAGTGGAGCACACCCAGAGCAGAAGTTCTACTTGGGCCAGTTCAGGCCACCAACAAACTGCGTTTCACAGGCCTTGGTAAGAGATGTTCCCGGTAGGCTGTAAGAGCACTGGGCAACGCCAGATGTTTCTTAGCTTCCCGAAGAGCTGGAAGAAGATGCTTTGGGGCCTCTCATCCCCTTTGCAAACAAGGCCGACCTTTGGGCCAGGCAGCTCTAGGCCAATGGAGCACACCCAGAGCAGAAGTTCTACCTCAGCCAGATAAGGCCTGCCAAGAAACTGCGTTTCAAAGGCTTTGGTAAGAGATGTTCCCGGTACTCTGTTAGAGCACTGGGCAGAGCCATTTGTTTCTTAGCTTCCCAAAGAGCTGGAAGCAAGATGCTTTGGGGGCTCCCTGCCCCTTTGCCAACAAGGGCGACCTTTGGGCCTTTCAGCTCTAGGCCAATGGAGCACACCCAGAGCAGAAGTCCTACTTCAGCCAGATCAGGCCTGCCAAGGAACTGCGTTTCAGAGGCCTTTGTATGTGACGTTCCCGGTAGGCTGTGAGAGCACGGTGCAGAGCCAGTTGTTTCCTTGTTTCCCAAACAGCTGGAAGCAAGACGCTTTGGGGCCTCTCTGCCCCTTTGGAAACAAGGCAGCACGTTGGGTCTGGCAGCTCTAGGGCAATGGAGCACAACCAGAGCCGAAGTTCTACTTCTTCCAGATCAGGCCTGCCTAGACAGTGCGTTTCCCAGGCCTTGATAAGAGATGTTCTCTTAGGCTATAAGAGCACTGGGCACAGCCAGTTGTTTCTTAGCTTCCCAAGAGGTGGAAGCAAGATGCTTTGGGGCCTCTCTCCCCCTTTGGAAACAAGGCAGCCCTTTGGGCCTTTCAGCTCTAGGGCAATGGAGCACACCCAGAGCAGAAGTTCTACCTCAGCCAGATCAGGCCTGCCAAGAAACTGCTTTTCACAGGCCTTCGTAAGAGGTGTTCCCGGAAGGCTGTAAGAGTACCTGGCAGAGCGAGTTGTTTCTTAGCTTCAAAAACAGCTGGAAGCAACATGATTTGGGGCCTCTCTCCCCCTTTGGAAACAAAGCAGCCTTTGTGCCTGGCAGCTCTAGGCCAAAGTAGCACACCCAGAGCACAAGTTCTACCTCAGCCAGATCAGGCCTTCCAAGAAACTGCGTCTCACAGGCCTTTCTCTGTCACGTTGCCGGTAGGCTGTGAGAGCACTGTGCAGAGCCAGTTGTTTCTTAGCTTCCCAAAGATTTGGAAGCAAGATGCTTTGGGGACTCTCAGCCCCTTTGGAAACAAGGCGGCCCTTTGGGCCTGGCAGCTCTAGGCCAAAGTAGCACGCCCAGAGCAGGAGTTCTACTTCAGCCAGATCAGGCCTGCCAAGAAACTGCGTTTCACAGGCCTTGGTAAGAGATGTTCCCGGTAGGCTGTGAGAGCACTGTGGAGAGCCAGTTGCTTTAGCTTCCCACAGAGCTGGAAGCAAGATGCCTTGGGGCCTCTCTCTCCCTTTGGACACAAGGCAGCCGTTTGGGCCTGGCAGCTCTAGGCCAATGGAGCACACCCACAGCAGAAGTTCTACTTCAGGCAGATCAGTCCTGCCCAGAAACTGCGTTTCACAGCCCTTGGTAAGAGATGTTCACGGTAGGCTGTGAGAGCACTGGGCAGAACCAGTTGTTTTTTAGCTTCCCAAAGTGCTGGAGGCAAGATGCTTTGGGGCCTCTCTCACCCTTTGGAAACAAGGCAGCCCTTAGGTCCTGGTAGCTCTAGGCCTATGTAGCACAACCAGAACAGAACTTCTACTTCAGCCAGGTCAGGCCTGCCAAGAAACTGCGTTTCACAGGCCTTTCAAAGAGATGTTCTCTTAGGCTGTAAGAGCACTGGGCAGAGCCAGCTGTTTCTTAGCTTCCCGAAGAGCTGGGAGCAAGATGCTTTGGGTCCACTCTCCGTCTTTGGAAACAAGGCAGCCCTTTGGGCCTGGCAGCTCTAGGGCAATGGAGCACACCCAGAGCAGAAGTTCTACTTCAGCCAGATCAGGCCTGCCAGGAAACTGCGTTTCACAGGCCTTGGTAAGAGATGTTCCCGGTAGGCTGTAAGAGCACTGGGCAGAGCCAGTTGTTTCTTACCTTCCTGAAAAGCTGGAAGCAAGATGCTTGGGACCCCTCTGCCCGTTTGGGAACAAGGCAGCCTTTTGGGTCGGGAAGCTCTAGGCCAATGGAGCACACGCAGAGCAGGAGTTCTACTTCAGCCTGATCAGGCCTGCAAAGAAACAGCGTTTGACAGGCCTTGGTAAGAGATGTTCGCGGTAGGTGTAAGACCACTGGGCAGAGCCAGTTGTTTCTTAGCTTCGCAAAGACCGGGAAGCAAGATGCTTTGGGCCTCTCTGCCCCTTGGAAACAGGGCAGCACTTTGGGCCTGGCAGCTCTAGGGCAGTGGAGCACACCCAGAGCCGGAGTTCTACTTCAGCCAGATGAGGCCTGCCAAGAAACTGCGTTTCACAGGCCTTTCAAAGACATGTTCCCGGTAGGCTGTAAGAGCACGGGGCAGAGCGAGTTGGTTCTTAGCTTCCCAGAGAGCTGGAAGCAAGATGCTTTGGGGCCTCTCTGCCCCTTTGGAAACAAGGCAGCACCTTGGGCCTGGCAGCTCTAGGGCAATGGAGCACACCCAGAGCAGAAGTTCTACTTCGGCCAAATCAGGCCTGCCAGGAAACGGCGTTTCACAGGCCTTGGTAAGAGATGTTCCCGGTAGGCTGTAAGAGCACTGGGCAACGCCAGATGTTTCTGGGCTTCCCGAAGAGCTGGAAGCGAGAAGCTTTGGTGCCACTCTCTCACTTTGGACTCAAGGCAGCCCTTTGGGGCAGGTAGCTCTAGCCCAGTGGAGCACACCCAGAGCAGAAGTTCTACTTGGGCCAGTTCAGGCCACCAACAAACTGCGTTTCACAGGCCTTGGTAAGAGATGTTCCCGGTAGGCTGTAAGAGCACTGGGCAACGCCAGATGTTTCTTAGCTTCCCGAAGAGCTGGAAGCAAGATGCTTTGGGGCCTCTCATCCCCTTTGCAAACAAGGCGGCCCTATGGGCCAGGCAGCTCTAGGCCAATGGAGCACACCCAGAGCAGAAGTTCTACTTCGGCCAGTTCAGGCCACCAACAAACTGCGTTTCACAGGCCTTGGTAGGAGATGTTCCCGGTAGGCTGTAAGAGCACTGGGCAACGCCAGATGTTTCTTAGCTTCCCGAAGAGCTGGAAGCAAGATGCTTTGGGGCCTCTCATCCCCTTTGAAAACAAGGCGGCCCTATGGGCCAGGCAGCTCTAGGCCAATGGAGCACACCCAGAGCAGAAGTTCTACTTCGGCCAGTTCAGGCCACCAACAAACTGCGTTTCACAGGCCTTGGTAAGAGATGTTCCCGGTAGGCTGTAAGAGCACTGGGCAACGCCAGATGTTTCTTAGCTTCCCGAAGAGCTGGAAGAAGATGCTTTGGGGCCTCTCATCCCCTTTGCAAACAAGGCCGACCTTTGGGCCAGGCAGCTCTAGGCCAATGGAGCACACCCAGAGCAGAAGTTCTACCTCAGCCAGATAAGGCCTGCCAAGAAACTGCGTTTCAAAGGCTTTGGTAAGAGATGTTCCCGGTACTCTGTTAGAGCACTGGGCAGAGCCATTTGTTTCTTAGCTTCCCAAAGAGCTGGAAGCAAGATGCTTTGGGGGCTCCCTGCCCCTTTGCCAACAAGGGCGACCTTTGGGCCTTTCAGCTCTAGGCCAATGGAGCACACCCAGAGCAGAAGTCCTACTTCAGCCAGATCAGGCCTGCCAAGGAACTGCGTTTCAGAGGCCTTTGTATGTGACGTTCCCGGTAGGCTGTGAGAGCACGGTGCAGAGCCAGTTGTTTCCTTGTTTCCCAAACAGCTGGAAGCAAGACGCTTTGGGGCCTCTCTGCCCCTTTGGAAACAAGGCAGCACGTTGGGTCTGGCAGCTCTAGGGCAATGGAGCACAACCAGAGCCGAAGTTCTACTTCTTCCAGATCAGGCCTGCCTAGACAGTGCGTTTCCCAGGCCTTGATAAGAGATGTTCTCTTAGGCTATAAGAGCACTGGGCACAGCCAGTTGTTTCTTAGCTTCCCAAGAGGTGGAAGCAAGATGCTTTGGGGCCTCTCTCCCCCTTTGGAAACAAGGCAGCCCTTTGGGCCTTTCAGCTCTAGGGCAATGGAGCACACCCAGAGCAGAAGTTCTACTTCGGCCAAATCAGGCCTGCCAGGAAACGGCGTTTCACAGGCCTTGGTAAGAGATGTTCCCGGTAGGCTGTAAGAGCACTGGGCAACGCCAGATGTTTCTTAGCTTCCCGAAGAGCTGGAAGCGAGAAGCTTTGATGCCACTCTCTCACTTTGGACTCAAGGCAGCCCTTTGGGGCAGGTAGCTCTAGGCCAGTGGAGCACACCCAGAGCAGAAGTTCTACTTGGGCCAGTTCTGGCCACCAACAAACTGCGTTTCACAGGCCTTGGTAAGAGATGTTCCCGGTAGGCTGTAAGAGCACTGGGCAACGCCAGATGTTTCTTAGCTTCCCGAAGAGCTGGAAGCAAGATGCTTTGGGGCCTCTCATCCCCTTTGCAAACAAGGCGGCCCTATGGGCCAGGCAGCTCTAGGCCAATGGAGCACACCCAGAGCAGAAGTTCTACTTCGGCCAGTTCAGGCCACCAACAAACTGCGTTTCACAGGCCTTGGTAAGAGATGTTCCCGGTAGGCTGTGAGAGCACTGTGGAGAGCCAGTTGCTTTAGCTTCCCACAGAGCTGGAAGCAAGATGCCTTGGGGCCTCTCTCTCCCTTTGGACACAAGGCAGCCGTTTGGGCCTGGCAGCTCTAGGCCAATGGAGCACACCCACAGCAGAAGTTCTACTTCAGGCAGATCAGTCCTGCCCAGAAACTGCGTTTCACAGCCCTTGGTAAGAGATGTTCACGGTAGGCTGTGAGAGCACTGGGCAGAACCAGTTGTTTTTTAGCTTCCCAAAGTGCTGGAGGCAAGATGCTTTGGGGCCTCTCTCACCCTTTGGAAACAAGGCAGCCCTTAGGTCCTGGTAGCTCTAGGGCTATGTAGCACAACCAGAACAGAAGTTCTACTTCATCCAGGTCAGGCCTGCCAAGAAACTGCGTTTCACAGGCCTTTCAAAGAGATGTTCTCTTAGGCTGTAAGAGCACTGGGCAGAGCCAGCTGTTTCTTAGCTTCCCGAAGAGCTGGAAGCAAGATGCTTTGGGTCCACTCTCCGTCTTTGGAAACAAGGCAGCCCTTTGGGCCTGGCAGCTCTAGGGCAATGGAGCACACCCAGAGCAGAAGTTCTACTTCAGCCAGATCAGGCCTGCCAGGAAACTGCGTTTCACAGGCCTTGGTAAGAGATGTTCCCGGTAGGCTGTAAGAGCACTGGGCAGAGCCAGTTGTTTCTTACCTTCCTGAAAAGCTGGAAGCAAGATGCTTGGGACCCCTCTGCCCGTTTGGGAACAAGGCAGCCTTTTGGGTCGGGAAGCTCTAGGCCAATGGAGCACACGCAGAGCAGGAGTTCTACTTCAGCCTGATCAGGCCTGCAAAGAAACAGCGTTTGACAGGCCTTGGTAAGAGATGTTCGCGGTAGGTGTAAGACCACTGGGCAGAGCCAGTTGTTTCTTAGCTTCGCAAAGACCGGGAAGCAAGATGCTTTGGGCCTCTCTGCCCCTTGGAAACAGGGCAGCACTTTGGGCCTGGCAGCTCTAGGGCAGTGGAGCACACCCAGAGCCGGAGTTCTACTTCAGCCAGATGAGGCCTGCCAAGAAACTGCGTTTCACAGGCCTTTCAAAGACATGTTCCCGGTAGGCTGTAAGAGCACGGGGCAGAGCGAGTTGGTTCTTAGCTTCCCAGAGAGCTGGAAGCAAGATGCTTTGGGGCCTCTCTGCCCCTTTGGAAACAAGGCAGCACCTTGGGCCTGGCAGCTCTAGGGCAATGGAGCACACCCAGAGCAGAAGTTCTACTTCGGCCAAATCAGGCCTGCCAGGAAACGGCGTTTCACAGGCCTTGGTAAGAGATGTTCCCGGTAGGCTGTAAGAGCACTGGGCAACGCCAGATGTTTCTGGGCTTCCCGAAGAGCTGGAAGCGAGAAGCTTTGGTGCCACTCTCTCACTTTGGACTCAAGGCAGCCCTTTGGGGCAGGTAGCTCTAGCCCAGTGGAGCACACCCAGAGCAGAAGTTCTACTTGGGCCAGTTCAGGCCACCAACAAACTGCGTTTCACAGGCCTTGGTAAGAGATGTTCCCGGTAGGCTGTAAGAGCACTGGGCAACGCCAGATGTTTCTTAGCTTCCCGAAGAGCTGGAAGCAAGATGCTTTGGGGCCTCTCATCCCCTTTGCAAACAAGGCGGCCCTATGGGCCAGGCAGCTCTAGGCCAATGGAGCACACCCAGAGCAGAAGTTCTACTTCGGCCAGTTCAGGCCACCAACAAACTGCGTTTCACAGGCCTTGGTAAGAGATGTTCCCGGTAGGCTGTAAGAGCACTGGGCAACGCCAGATGTTTCTTAGCTTCCCGAAGAGCTGGAAGCAAGATGCTTTGGGGCCTCTCATCCCCTTTGCAAACAAGGCGGCCCTATGGGCCAGGCAGCTCTAGGCCAATGGAGCACACCCAGAGCAGAAGTTCTACTTCGGCCAGTTCAGGCCACCAACAAACTGCGTTTCACAGGCCTTGGTAAGAGATGTTCCCGGTAGGCTGTAAGAGCACTGGGCAACGCCAGATGTTTCTTAGCTTCCCGAAGAGCTGGAAGAAGATGCTTTGGGGCCTCTCATCCCCTTTGCAAACAAGGCCGACCTTTGGGCCAGGCAGCTCTAGGCCAATGGAGCACACCCAGAGCAGAAGTTCTACCTCAGCCAGATAAGGCCTGCCAAGAAACTGCGTTTCAAAGGCTTTGGTAAGAGATGTTCCCGGTACTCTGTTAGAGCACTGGGCAGAGCCATTTGTTTCTTAGCTTCCCAAAGAGCTGGAAGCAAGATGCTTTGGGGGCTCCCTGCCCCTTTGCCAACAAGGGCGACCTTTGGGCCTTTCAGCTCTAGGCCAATGGAGCACACCCAGAGCAGAAGTCCTACTTCAGCCAGATCAGGCCTGCCAAGGAACTGCGTTTCAGAGGCCTTTGTATGTGACGTTCCCGGTAGGCTGTGAGAGCACGGTGCAGAGCCAGTTGTTTCCTTGTTTCCCAAACAGCTGGAAGCAAGACGCTTTGGGGCCTCTCTGCCCCTTTGGAAACAAGGCAGCACGTTGGGTCTGGCAGCTCTAGGGCAATGGAGCACAACCAGAGCCGAAGTTCTACTTCTTCCAGATCAGGCCTGCCTAGACAGTGCGTTTCCCAGGCCTTGATAAGAGATGTTCTCTTAGGCTATAAGAGCACTGGGCACAGCCAGTTGTTTCTTAGCTTCCCAAGAGGTGGAAGCAAGATGCTTTGGGGCCTCTCTCCCCCTTTGGAAACAAGGCAGCCCTTTGGGCCTTTCAGCTCTAGGGCAATGGAGCACACCCAGAGCAGAAGTTCTACCTCAGCCAGATCAGGCCTGCCAAGAAACTGCTTTTCACAGGCCTTCGTAAGAGGTGTTCCCGGAAGGCTGTAAGAGTACCTGGCAGAGCGAGTTGTTTCTTAGCTTCAAAAACAGCTGGAAGCAACATGATTTGGGGCCTCTCTCCCCCTTTGGAAACAAAGCAGCCTTTGTGCCTGGCAGCTCTAGGCCAAAGTAGCACACCCAGAGCACAAGTTCTACCTCAGCCAGATCAGGCCTTCCAAGAAACTGCGTCTCACAGGCCTTTCTCTGTCACGTTGCCGGTAGGCTGTGAGAGCACTGTGCAGAGCCAGTTGTTTCTTAGCTTCCCAAAGATTTGGAAGCAAGATGCTTTGGGGACTCTCAGCCCCTTTGGAAACAAGGCGGCCCTTTGGGCCTGGCAGCTCTAGGCCAAAGTAGCACGCCCAGAGCAGGAGTTCTACTTCAGCCAGATCAGGCCTGCCAAGAAACTGCGTTTCACAGGCCTTGGTAAGAGATGTTCCCGGTAGGCTGTGAGAGCACTGTGGAGAGCCAGTTGCTTTAGCTTCCCACAGAGCTGGAAGCAAGATGCCTTGGGGCCTCTCTCTCCCTTTGGACACAAGGCAGCCGTTTGGGCCTGGCAGCTCTAGGCCAATGGAGCACACCCACAGCAGAAGTTCTACTTCAGGCAGATCAGTCCTGCCCAGAAACTGCGTTTCACAGCCCTTGGTAAGAGATGTTCACGGTAGGCTGTGAGAGCACTGGGCAGAACCAGTTGTTTTTTAGCTTCCCAAAGTGCTGGAGGCAAGATGCTTTGGGGCCTCTCTCACCCTTTGGAAACAAGGCAGCCCTTAGGTCCTGGTAGCTCTAGGCCTATGTAGCACAACCAGAACAGAAGTTCTACTTCAGCCAGGTCAGGCCTGCCAAGAAAATGCGTTTCACAGGCCTTTCAAAGAGATGTTCTCTTAGGCTGTAAGAGCACTGGGCAGAGCCAGCTGTTTCTTAGCTTCCCGAAGAGCTGGGAGCAAGATGCTTTGGGTCCACTCTCCGTCTTTGGAAACAAGGCAGCCCTTTGGGCCTGGCAGCTCTAGGGCAATGGAGCACACCCAGAGCAGAAGTTCTACTTCAGCCAGATCAGGCCTGCCAGGAAACTGCGTTTCACAGGCCTTGGTAAGAGATGTTCCCGGTAGGCTGTAAGAGCACTGGGCAGAGCCAGTTGTTTCTTACCTTCCTGAAAAGCTGGAAGCAAGATGCTTGGGACTCCTCTGCCCGTTTGGGAACAAGGCAGCCTTTTGGGTCGGGAAGCTCTAGGCCAATGGAGCACACGCAGAGCAGGAGTTCTACTTCAGCCTGATCAGGCCTGCAAAGAAACAGCGTTTGACAGGCCTTGGTAAGAGATGTTCGCGGTAGGTGTAAGAGCACTGGGCAGAGCCAGTTGTTTCTTAGCTTCGCAAAGACCGGGAAGCAAGATGCTTTGGGCCTCTCTGCCCCTTGGAAACAGGGCAGCACTTTGGGCCTGGCAGCTCTAGGGCAGTGGAGCACACCCAGAGCCGGAGTTCTACTTCAGCCAGATGAGGCCTGCCAAGAAACTGCGTTTCACAGGCCTTTCAAAGACATGTTCCCGGTAGTCTGTAAGAGCACGGGGCAGAGCGAGTTGGTTCTTAGCTTCCCAGAGAGCTGGAAGCAAGATGCTTTGGGGCCTCTCTGCCCCTTTGGAAACAAGGCAGCACCTTGGGCCTGGCAGCTCTAGGGCAATGGAGCACACCCAGAGCAGAAGTTCTACTTCGGCCAAATCAGGCCTGCCAGGAAACGGCGTTTCACAGGCCTTGGTAAGAGATGTTCCCGGTAGGCTGTAAGAGCACTGGGCAACGCCAGATGTTTCTTAGCTTCCCGAAGAGCTGGAAGCGAGAAGCTTTGGTGCCACTCTCTCACTTTGGACTCAAGGCAGTCCTTTGGGGCAGGTAGCTCTAGGCCAGTGGAGCACACCCAGAGCAGAAGTTCTACTTGGGCCAGTTCCTACCACCAATAAACTGCGTTTCACAGGCCTTGGTAAGAGATGTTCCCGGTAGGCTGTAAGAGCACTGGGCAACGCCAGATGTTTCTTAGCTTCCCGAAGAGCTGGAAGCAAGATGCTTTGGGGCCTCTCATCCCCTTTGCAAACAAGGCGGCCCTATGGGCCAGGCAGCTCTAGGCCAATGGAGCACACCCAGAGCAGAAGTTCTACTTCGGCCAGTTCAGGCCACCAACAAACTGCGTTTCACAGGCCTTGGTAAGAGATGTTCCCGGTAGGCTGTAAGAGCACTGGGCAACGCCAGATGTTTCTTAGCTTCCCGAAGAGCTGGAAGCAAGATGCTTTGGGGCCTCTCATCCCCTTTGCAAACAAGGCGGCCCTATGGGCCAGGCAGCTCTAGGCCAATGGAGCACACCCAGAGCAGAAGTTCTACTTCGGCCAGTTCAGGCCACCAACAAACTGCGTTTCACAGGCCTTGGTAAGAGATGTTCCCGGTAGGCTGTAAGAGCACTGGGCAACGCCAGATGTTTCTTAGCTTCCCGAAGAGCTGGAAGAAGATGCTTTGGGGCCTCTCATCCCCTTTGCAAACAAGGCCGACCTTTGGGCCAGGCAGCTCTAGGCCAATGGAGCACACCCAGAGCAGAAGTTCTACCTCAGCCAGATAAGGCCTGCCAAGAAACTGCGTTTCAAAGGCTTTGGTAAGAGATGTTCCCGGTACTCTGTTAGAGCACTGGGCAGAGCCATTTCTTTCTTAGCTTCCCAAAGAGCTGGAAGCAAGATGCTTTGGGGGCTCCCTGCCCCTTTGCCAACAAGGGCGACCTTTGGGCCTTTCAGCTCTAGGCCAATGGAGCACACCCAGAGCAGAAGTCCTACTTCAGCCAGATCAGGCCTGCCAAGGAACTGCGTTTCAGAGGCCTTTGTATGTGACGTTCCCGGTAGGCTGTGAGAGCACGGTGCAGAGCCAGTTGTTTCCTTGTTTCCCAAACAGCTGGAAGCAAGACGCTTTGGGGCCTCTCTGCCCCTTTGGAAACAAGGCAGCACGTTGGGTCTGGCAGCTCTAGGGCAATGGAGCACAACCAGAGCCGAAGTTCTACTTCTTCCAGATCAGGCCTGCCTAGACAGTGCGTTTCCCAGGCCTTGATAAGAGATGTTCTCTTAGGCTATAAGAGCACTGGGCACAGCCAGTTGTTTCTTAGCTTCCCAAGAGGTGGAAGCAAGATGCTTTGGGGCCTCTCTCCCCCTTTGGAAACAAGGCAGCCCTTTGGGCCTTTCAGCTCTAGGGCAATGGAGCACACCCAGAGCAGAAGTTCTACCTCAGCCAGATCAGGCCTGCCAAGAAACTGCTTTTCACAGGCCTTCGTAAGAGGTGTTCCCGGAAGGCTGTAAGAGTACCTGGCAGAGCGAGTTGTTTCTTAGCTTCAAAAACAGCTGGAAGCAACATGATTTGGGGCCTCTCTGCCCCTTTGGAAACAAAGCAGCCTTTGTGCCTGGCAGCTCTAGGCCAAAGTAGCACACCCAGAGCACAAGTTCTACCTCAGCCAGATAAGGCCTGTCAAGAAGCTGCGTTTCACAGGCCTTTGTATGTGACGTTCCCGGTTGGCTTTGAGAGCACTGTGCAGAGCCAGTTGTTTTAGCTTCCCAGAGAGCAGGAAGCAAGATGCTTTGGGGCCTCTCTCACACTTTGGAAATAAAGGCAGCCCTTTGGGCCTGGCAGCCCTAGGCCAATGGAGTACACCCAGAGCAGAAGTTCTACCTCAGCCAGATCAGGCCTTCCAAGAAACTGCGTCTCACAGGCCTTTCTCTGTCACGTTGCCGGTAGGCTGTGAGAGCACTGTGCAGAGCCAGTTGTTTCTTAGCTTCCCAAAGATTTGGATGCAAGATGCTTTGGGGACTCTCAGCCCCTTTGGAAACAAGGCGGCCCTTTGGGCCTGGCAGCTCTAGGCCAAAGTAGCACGCCCAGAGCAGGAGTTCTACTTCATCCAGATCAGGCCTGCCAAGAAACTGCGTTTCACAGGCCTTGGTAAGAGATGTTCCCGGTAGGCTGTGAGAGCACTGTGGAGAGCCAGTTGCTTTAGCTTCCCACAGAGCTGGAAGCAAGATGCCTTGGGGCCTCTCTCTCCCTTTGGACACAAGGCAGCCTTTTGGGCCTGGCAGCTCTAGGCCAATGGAGCACACCCACAGCAGAAGTTCTACTTCAGGCAGATCAGTCCTGCCCAGAAACTGCGTTTCACAGCCCTTGGTAAGAGATGTTCACGGTAGGCTGTGAGAGCACTGGGAAGAACCAGTTGTTTTTTAGCTTCCCAAAGTGCTGGAGGCAAGATGCTTTGGGGCCTCTCTCACCCTTTGGAAACAAGGCAGCCCTTAGGTCCTGGTAGCTCTAGGCCTATGTAGCACAACCAGAACAGAAGTTCTACTTCAGCCAGGTCAGGCCTGCCAAGAAACTGCGTTTCACAGGCCTTTCAAAGAGATGTTCTCTTAGGCTGTAAGAGCACTGGGCAGAGCCAGCTGTTTCTTAGCTTCCCGAAGAGCTGGGAGCAAGATGCTTTGGGTCCACTCTCCGTCTTTGGAAACAAGGCAGCCCTTTGGGCCTGGCAGCTCTAGGGCAATGGAGCACACCCAGAGCAGAAGTTCTACTTCAGCCAGATCAGGCCTGCCAGGAAACTGCGTTTCACAGGCCTTGGTAAGAGATGTTCCCGGTAGGCTGTAAGAGCACTGGGCAGAGCCAGTTGTTTCTTACCTTCCTGAAAAGCTGGAAGCAAGATGCTTGGGACCCCTCTGCCCGTTTGGGAACAAGGCAGCCTTGTGGGTCGGGAAGCTCTAGGCCAATGGAGCACACGCAGAGCAGGAGTTCTACTTCAGCCTGATCAGGCCTGCAAAGAAACAGCGTTTGACAGGCCTTGGTAAGAGATGTTCCCGGTAGGTGTAAGAGCACTGGGCAGAGCCAGTTGTTTCTTAGCTTCGCAAAGACCGGGAAGCAAGATGCTTTGGGCCTCTCTGCCCCTTGGAAACAGGGCAGCACTTTGGGCCTGGCAGCTCTAGGGCAATGGAGCACACCCAGAGCCGGAGTTCTACTTCAGCCAGATGAGGCCTGCCAAGAAACTGCGTTTCACAGGCCTTTCAAAGACATGTTCCCGGTAGGCTGTAAGAGCACGGGGCAGAGCGAGTTGGTTCTTAGCTTCCCAGAGAGCTGGAAGCAAGATGCTTTGGGGCCTCTCTGCCCCTTTGGAAACAAGGCAGCACCTTGGGCCTGGCAGCTCTAGGGCAATGGAGCACACCCAGAGCAGAAGTTCTACTTCAGCCAAATCAGGCCTGCCAGGAAACGGCGTTTCACAGGCCTTGGTAAGAGATGTTCCCGGTAGGCTGTAAGAGCACTGGGCAACGCCAGATGTTTCTTAGCTTCCCGAAGAGCTGGAAGCGAGAAGCTTTGGTGCCACTCTCTCACTTTGGACTCAAGGCAGCCCTTTGGGGCAGGTAGCTCTAGGCCAATGGAGCACACCCAGAGCAGAAGTTCTACTTCGGCCAGTTCAGGCCACCAACAAACTGCGTTTCACAGGCCTTGGTAAGAGATGTTCCCGGTAGGCTGTAAGAGCACTGGGCAACGCCAGATGTTTCTTAGCTTCCCGAAGAGCTGGAAGAAGATGCTTTGGGGCCTCTCATCCCCTTTGCAAACAAGGCCGACCTTTGGGCCAGGCAGCTCTAGGCCAATGGAGCACACCCAGAGCAGAAGTTCTACCTCAGCCAGATAAGGCCTGCCAAGAAACTGCGTTTCAAAGGCTTTGGTAAGAGATGTTCCCGGTACTCTGTTAGAGCACTGGGCAGAGCCATTTGTTTCTTAGCTTCCCAAAGAGCTGGAAGCAAGATGCTTTGGGGGCTCCCTGCCCCTTTGCCAACAAGGGCGACCTTTGGGCCTTTCAGCTCTAGGCCAATGGAGCACACCCAGAGCAGAAGTCCTACTTCAGCCAGATCAGGCCTGCCAAGGAACTGCGTTTCAGAGGCCTTTGTATGTGACGTTCCCGGTAGGCTGTGAGAGCACGGTGCAGAGCCAGTTGTTTCCTTGTTTCCCAAACAGCTGGAAGCAAGACGCTTTGGGGCCTCTCTGCCCCTTTGGAAACAAGGCAGCACGTTGGGTCTGGCAGGTCTAGGGCAATGGAGCACAACCAGAGCCGAAGTTCTACTTCTTCCAGATCAGGCCTGCCTAGACAGTGCGTTTCCCAGGCCTTGATAAGAGATGTTCTCTTAGGCTATAAGAGCACTGGGCACAGCCAGTTGTTTCTTAGCTTCCCAAGAGGTGGAAGCAAGATGCTTTGGGGCCTCTCTCCCCCTTTGGAAACAAGGCAGCCCTTTGGGCCAGGCAGCTCTAGGGCAATGGAGCACACCCAGAGCACAAGTTCTACCTCAGCCAGATCAGGCCTGCCAAGAAACTGCTTTTCACAGGCCTTCGTAAGAGGTGTTCCCGGAAGGCTGTAAGAGTACCTGGCAGAGCGAGTTGTTTCTTAGCTTCAAAAACAGCTGGAAGCAACATGATTTGGGGCCTCTCTCCCCCTTTGGAAACAAAGCAGCCTTTGTGCCTGGCAGCTCTAGGCCAAAGTAGCACACCCAGAGCACAAGTTCTACCTCAGCCAGATCAGGCCTTCCAAGAAACTGCGTCTCACAGGCCTTTCTCTGTCACGTTGCCGGTAGGCTGTGAGAGCACTGTGCAGAGCCAGTTGTTTCTTAGCTTCCCAAAGATTTGGAAGCAAGATGCTTTGGGGACTCTCAGCCCCTTTGGAAACAAGGCGGCCCTTTGGGCCTGGCAGCTCTAGGCCAAAGTAGCACGCCCAGAGCAGGAGTTCTACTTCAGCCAGATCAGGCCTGCCAAGAAACTGCGTTTCACAGGCCTTGGTAAGAGATGTTCCCGGTAGGCTGTGAGAGCACTGTGGAGAGCCAGTTGCTTTAGCTTCCCACAGAGCTGGAAGCAAGATGCTTTGGGGCCTCTCTCTCCCTTTGGACACAAGGCAGCCGTTTGGGCCTGGCAGCTCTAGGCCAATGGAGCACACCCACAGCAGAAGTTCTACTTCAGGCAGATCAGTCCTGCCCAGAAACTGCGTTTCACAGCACTTGGTAAGAGATGTTCACGGTAGGCTGTGAGAGCACTGGGCAGAACCAGTTGTTTTTTAGCTTCCCAAAGTGCTGGAGGCAAGATGCTTTGGGGCCTCTCTCACCCTTTGGAAACAAGGCAGCCCTTAGGTCCTGGTAGCTCTAGGCCTATGTAGCACAACCAGAACAGAAGTTCTACTTCAGCCAGGTCAGGCCTGCCAAGAAACTGCGTTTCACAGGCCTTTCAAAGAGATGTTCTCTTAGGCTGTAAGAGCACTGGGCAGAGCCAGCTGTTTCTTAGCTTCCCGAAGAGCTGGGAGCAAGATGCTTTGGGTCCACTCTCCGTCTTTGGAAACAAGGCAGCCCTTTGGGCCTGGCAGCTCTAGGGCAATGGAGCACACCCAGAGCAGAAGTTCTACTTCAGCCAGATCAGGCCTGCCAGGAAACTGCGTTTCACAGGCCTTGGTAAGAGATGTTCCCGGTAGGCTGTAAGAGCACTGGGCAGAGCCAGTTGTTTCTTACCTTCCTGAAAAGCTGGAAGCAAGATGCTTGGGACGCCTCTGCCCGTTTGGGAACAAGGCAGCCTTTTGGGTCGGGAAGCTCTAGGCCAATGGAGCACACGCAGAGCAGGAGTTCTACTTCAGCCTGATCAGGCCTGCAAAGAAACAGCGTTTGACAGGCCTTGGTAAGAGATGTTCCCGGTAGGTGTAAGAGCACTGGGCAGAGCCAGTTGTTTCTTAGCTTCGCAAAGACCGGGAAGCAAGATGCTTTGGGCCTCTCTGCCCCTTGGAAACAGGGCAGCACTTTGGGCCTGGCAGCTCTAGCGCAGTGGAGCACACCCAGAGCCGGAGTTCTACTTCAGCCTGATGAGGCCTGCCAAGAAACTGCGTTTCACAGGCCTTTCAAAGACATGTTCCCGGTAGGCTGTAAGAGCACGGGGCAGAGCGAGTTGGTTCTTAGCTTCACAGAGAGCTGGAAGCAAGATGCTTTGGGGCCTCTCTGCCCCTTTGGAAACAAGGCAGCACCTTGGGTCTGGCAGCTCTAGGGCAATGGAGCACACCCAGAGCTGAAGTCCTACTTCAGCCAGATCAGGCCTGCCAAGGAACTGCGTTTCAGAGGCCTTTGTATGTGACGTTCCCGGTAGGCTGTGAGAGCACGGTGCAGAGCCAGTTGTTTCCTTGTTTCCCAAACAGCTGGAAGCAAGACGCTTTGGGGCCTCTCTGCCCCTTTGGAAACAAGGCAGCACGTTGGGTCTGGCAGCTCTAGGGCAATGGAGCACAACCAGAGCCGAAGTTCTACTTCTTCCAGATCAGGCCTGCCTAGACAGTGCGTTTCCCAGGCCTTGATAAGAGATGTTCTCTTAGGCTATAAGAGCACTGGGCACAGCCAGTTGTTTCTTAGCTTCCCAAGAGGTGGAAGCAAGATGCTTTGGGGCCTCTCTCCCCCTTTGGAAACAAGGCAGCCCTTTGGGCCTTTCAGCTCTAGGGCAATGGAGCACACCCAGAGCAGAAGTTCTACCTCAGCCAGATCAGGCCTTCCAAGAAACTGCGTCTCACAGGCCTTTCTCTGTCACGTTGCCGGTAGGCTGTGAGAGCACTGTGCAGAGCCAGTTGTTTCTTAGCTTCCCAAAGATTTGGAAGCAAGATGCGTTGGGGACTCTCAGCCCCTTTGGAAACAAGGCGGCCCTTTGGGCCTGGCTGCTCTAGGCCAAAGTAGCACGCCCAGAGCAGGAGTTCTACTTCAGCCAGATCAGGCCTGCCAAGAAACTGCGTTTCACAGGCCTTGGTAAGAGATGTTCCCGGTAGGCTGTGAGAGCACTGTGGAGAGCCAGTTGCTTTAGCTTCCCACAGAGCTGGAAGCAAGATGCCTTGGGGCCTCTCTCTCCCTTTGGACACAAGGCAGCCGTTTGGGCCTGGCAGCTCTAGGCCAATGGAGCACACCCACAGCAGAAGTTCTACTTCAGGCAGATCAGTCCTGCCCAGAAACTGCGTTTCACAGCCCTTGGTAAGAGATGTTCACGGTAGGCTGTGAGAGCACTGGGAAGAACCAGTTGTTTTTTAGCTTCCCAAAGTGCTGGAGGCAAGATGCTTTGGGGCCTCTCTCACCCTTTGGAAACAAGGCAGCCCTTAGGTCCTGGTAGCTCTAGGCCTATGTAGCACAACCAGAACAGAAGTTCTACTTCAGCCAGGTCAGGCCTGCCAAGAAACTGCGTTTCACAGGCCTTTCAAAGAGATGTTCTCTTAGGCTGTAAGAGCACTGGGCAGAGCCAGCTGTTTCTTAGCTTCCCGAAGAGCTGGGAGCAAGATGCTTTGGGTCCACTCTCCGTCTTTGGAAACAAGGCAGCCCTTTGGGCCTGGCAGCTCTAGGGCAATGGAGCACACCCAGAGCAGAAGTTCTACTTCAGCCAGATCAGGCCTGCCAGGAAACTGCGTTTCACAGGCCTTGGTAAGAGATGTTCCCGGTAGGCTGTAAGAGCACTGGGCAGAGCCAGTTGTTTCTTACCTTCCTGAAAAGCTGGAAGCAAGATGCTTGGGACGCATCTGCCCGTTTGGGAACAAGGCAGCCTTTTGGGTCGGGAAGCTCTAGGCCAATGGAGCACACGCAGAGCAGGAGTTCTACTTCAGCCTGATCAGGCCTGCAAAGAAACAGCGTTTGACAGGCCTTGGTAAGAGATGTTCCCGGTAGGCTGTAAGAGCACTGGGCAGAGCCAGTTGTTTCTTAGCTTCGCAAAGACCGGGAAGCAAGATGCTTTGGGCCTCTCTGCCCCTTGGAAACAGGGCAGCACTTTGGGCCTGGCAGCTCTAGCGCAGTGGAGCACACCCAGAGCCGGAGTTCTACTTCAGCCTGATGAGGCCTGCCAAGAAACTGCGTTTCACAGGCCTTTCAAAGACATGTTCCCAGTAGGCTGTAAGAGCACGGGGCAGAGCGATTTGGTTCTTAGCTTCACAGAGAGCTGGAAGCAAGATGCTTTGGGGCCTCTCTGCCCCTTTGGAAACAAGGCAGCACCTTGGGCCTGGCAGCTCTAGGGCAATGGAGCACACCCAGAGCAGAAGTCCTACTTCAGCCAGATCAGGCCTGCCAAGGAACTGCGTTTCAGAGGCCTTTGTATGTGACGTTCCCGGTAGGCTGTGAGAGCACGGTGCAGAGCCAGTTGTTTCCTTGTTTCCCAAACAGCTGGAAGCAAGACGCTTTGGGGCCTCTCTGCCCCTTTGGAAACAAGGCAGCACGTTGGGTCTGGCAGCTCTAGGGCAATGGAGCACAACCAGAGCCGAAGTTCTACTTCTTCCAGATCAGGCCTGCCTAGACAGTGCGTTTCCCAGGCCTTGATAAGAGATGTTCTCTTAGGCTATAAGAGCACTGGGCACAGCCAGTTGTTTCTTAGCTTCCCAAGAGGTGGAAGCAAGATGCTTTGGGGCCTCTCTCCCCCTTTGGAAACAAGGCAGCCCTTTGGGCCTTTCAGCTCTAGGGCAATGGAGCACACCCAGAGCAGAAGTTCTACCTCAGCCAGATCAGGCCTTCCAAGAAACTGCGTCTCACAGGCCTTTCTCTGTCACGTTGCCGGTAGGCTGTGAGAGCACTGTGCAGAGCCAGTTGTTTCTTAGCTTCCCAAAGATTTGGAAGCAAGATGCTTTGGGGACTCTCAGCCCCTTTGGAAACAAGGCGGCCCTTTGGGCCTGGCAGCTCTAGGCCAAAGTAGCACGCCCAGAGCAGGAGTTCTACTTCAGCCAGATCAGGCCTGCCAAGAAACTGCGTTTCACAGGCCTTGGTAAGAGATGTTCCCGGTAGGCTGTGAGAGCACTGTGGAGAGCCAGTTGCTTTAGCTTCCCACAGAGCTGGAAGCAAGATGCCTTGGGGCCTCTCTCTCCCTTTGGACACAAGGCAGCCGTTTGGGCCTGGCAGCTCTAGGCCAATGGAGCACACCCACAGCAGAAGTTCTACTTCAGGCAGATCAGTCCTGCCCAGAAACTGCGTTTCACAGCCCTTGGTAAGAGATGTTCACGGTAGGCTGTGAGAGCACTGGGCAGAACCAGTTGTTTTTTAGCTTCCCAAAGTGCTGGAGGCAAGATGCTTTGGGGCCTCTCTCACCCTTTGGAAACAAGGCAGCCCTTAGGTCCTGGTAGCTCTAGGCCTATGTAGCACAACCAGAACAGAAGTTCTACTTCAGCCAGGTCAGGCCTGCCAAGAAACTGCGTTTCACAGGCCTTTCAAAGAGATGTTCTCTTAGGCTGTAAGAGCACTGGGCAGAGCCAGCTGTTTCTTAGCTTCCCGAAGAGCTGGGAGCAAGATGCTTTGGGTCCACTCTCCGTCTTTGGAAACAAGGCAGCCCTTTGGGCCTGGCAGCTCTAGGGCAATGGAGCACACCCAGAGCAGAAGTTCTACTTCAGCCAGATCAGGCCTGCCAGGAAACTGCGTTTCACAGGCCTTGGTAAGAGATGTTCCCGGTAGGCTGTAAGAGCACTGGGCAGAGCCAGTTGTTTCTTACCTTCCTGAAAAGCTGGAAGCAAGATGCTTGGGACGCCTCTGCCCGTTTGGGAACAAGGCAGCCTTTTGGGTCGGGAAGCTCTAGGCCAATGGAGCACACGCAGAGCAGGAGTTCTACTTCAGCCTGATCAGGCCTGCAAAGAAACAGCGTTTGACAGGCCTTGGTAAGAGATGTTCGCGGTAGGTGTAAGAGCACTGGGCAGAGCCAGTTGTTTCTTAGCTTCGCAAAGACCGGGAAGCAAGATGCTTTGGGCCTCTCTGCCCCTTGGAAACAGGGCAGCACTTTGGGCCTGGCAGCTCTAGGGCAATGGAGCACACCCAGAGCCGGAGTTCTACTTCAGCCAGATGAGGCCTGCCAAGAAACTGCGTTTCACAGGCCTTTCAAAGACATGTTCCCGGTAGGCTGTAAGAGCACGGGGCAGAGCGAGTTGGTTCTTAGCTTCCCAGAGAGCTGGAAGCAAGATGCTTTGGGGCCTCTCTGCCCCTTTGGAAACAAGGCAGCACCTTGGGCCTGGCAGCTCTAGGGCAATGGAGCACACCCAGAGCAGAAGTTCTACTTCAGCCAAATCAGGCCTGCCAGGAAACGGCGTTTCACAGGCCTTGGTAAGAGATGTTCCCGGTAGGCTGTAAGAGCACTGGGCAACGCCAGATGTTTCTTAGCTTCCCGAAGAGCTGGAAGCGAGAAGCTTTGGTGCCACTCTCTCACTTTGGACTCAAGGCAGCCCTTTGGGGCAGGTAGCTCTAGGCCAGTGGAGCACACCCAGAGCAGAAGTTCTACTTGGGCCAGTTCAGGCCACCAACAAACTGCGTTTCACAGGCCTTGGTAAGAGATGTTCCCGGTAGGCTGTAAGAGCACTGGGCAACGCCAGATGTTTCTTAGCTTCCCGAAGAGCTGGAAGCAAGATGCTTTGGGGCCTCTCATCCCCTTTGCAAACAAGGCGGCCCTATGGGCCAGGCAGCTCTAGGCCAATGGAGCACACCCAGAGCAGAAGTTCTACTTCGGCCAGTTCAGGCCACCAACAAACTGCGTTTCACAGGCCTTGGTAAGAGATGTTCCCGGTAGGCTGTAAGAGCACTGGGCAACGCCAGATGTTTCTTAGCTTCCCGAAGAGCTGGAAGCAAGATGCTTTGGGGCCTCTCATCCCCTTTGCAAACAAGGCCGACCTTTGGGCCAGGCAGCTCTAGGCCAATGGAGCACACCCAGAGCAGAAGTTCTACCTCAGCCAGATAAGGCCTGCCAAGAAACTGCATTTCAAAGGCTTTGGTAAGAGATGTTCCCGGTACTCTGTTAGAGCACTGGGCAGAGCCATTTGTTTCTTAGCTTCCCAAAGAGCTGGAAGCAAGATGCTTTGGGGGCTCCCTGCCCCTTTGCCAACAAGGGCGACCTTTGGGCCTTTCAGCTCTAGGCCAATGGAGCACACCCAGAGCAGAAGTCCTACTTCAGCCAGATCAGGCCTGCCAAGGAACTGCGTTTCAGAGGCCTTTGTATGTGACGTTCCCGGTAGGCTGTGAGAGCACGGTGCAGAGCCAGTTGTTTCCTTGTTTCCCAAACAGCTGGAAGCAAGACGCTTTGGGGCCTCTCTGCCCCTTTGGAAACAAGGCAGCACGTTGGGTCTGGCAGCTCTAGGGCAATGGAGCACAACCAGAGCCGAAGTTCTACTTCTTCCAGATCAGGCCTGCCTAGACAGTGCGTTTCCCAGGCCTTGATAAGAGATGTTCTCTTAGGCTATAAGAGCACTGGGCACAGCCAGTTGTTTCTTAGCTTCCCAAGAGGTGGAAGCAAGATGCTTTGGGGCCTCTCTCCCCCTTTGGAAACAAGGCAGCCCTTTGGGCCTTTCAGCTCTAGGGCAATGGAGCACACCCAGAGCAGAAGTTCTACCTCAGCCAGATCAGGCCTGCCAAGAAACTGCTTTTCACAGGCCTTCGTAAGAGGTGTTCCCGGAAGGCTGTAAGAGTACCTGGCAGAGCGAGTTGTTTCTTAGCTTCAAAAACAGCTGGAAGCAACATGATTTGGGGCCTCTCTGCCCCTTTGGAAACAAAGCAGCCTTTGTGCCTGGCAGCTCTAGGCCAAAGTAGCACACCCAGAGCACAAGTTCTACCTCAGCCAGATAAGGCCTGTCAAGAAGCTGCGTTTCACAGGCCTTTGTATGTGACGTTCCCGGTTGGCTTTGAGAGCACTGTGCAGAGCCAGTTGTTTTAGCTTCCCAGAGAGCAGGAAGCAAGATGCTTTGGGGCCTCTCTCACACTTTGGAAATAAAGGCAGCCCTTTGGGCCTGGCAGCCCTAGGCCAATGGAGTACACCCAGAGCAGAAGTTCTACCTCAGCCAGATCAGGCCTTCCAAGAAACTGCGTCTCACAGGCCTTTCTCTGTCACGTTGCCGGTAGGCTGTGAGAGCACTGTGCAGAGCCAGTTGTTTCTTAGCTTCCCAAAGATTTGGAAGCAAGATGCTTTGGGGACTCTCAGCCCCTTTGGAAACAAGGCGGCCCTTTGGGCCTGGCAGCTCTAGGCCAAAGTAGCACGCCCAGAGCAGGAGTTCTACTTCAGCCAGATCAGGCCTGCCAAGAAACTGCGTTTCACAGGCCTTGGTAAGAGATGTTCCCGGTAGGCTGTGAGAGCACTGTGGAGAGCCAGTTGCTTTAGCTTCCCACAGAGCTGGAAGCAAGATGCCTTGGGGCCTCTCTCTCCCTTTGGACACAAGGCAGCCGTTTGGGCCTGGCAGCTCTAGGCCAATGGAGCACACCCACAGCAGAAGTTCTACTTCAGGCAGATCAGTCCTGCCCAGAAACTGCGTTTCACAGCCCTTGGTAAGAGATGTTCACGGTAGGCTGTGAGAGCACTGGGCAGAACCAGTTGTTTTTTAGCTTCCCAAAGTGCTGGAGGCAAGATGCTTTGGGGCCTCTCTCACCCTTTGGAAACAAGGCAGCCCTTAGGTCCTGGTAGCTCTAGGCCTATGTAGCACAACCAGAACAGAAGTTCTACTTCAGCCAGGTCAGGCCTGCCAAGAAACTGCGTTTCACAGGCCTTTCAAAGAGATGTTCTCTTAGGCTGTAAGAGCACTGGGCAGAGCCAGCTGTTTCTTAGCTTCCCGAAGAGCTGGGAGCAAGATGCTTTGGGTCCACTCTCCGTCTTTGGAAACAAGGCAGCCCTTTGGGCCTGGCAGCTCTAGGGCAATGGAGCACACCCAGAGCAGAAGTTCTACTTCAGCCAGATCAGGCCTGCCAGGAAACTGCGTTTCACAGGCCTTGGTAAGAGATGTTCCCGGTAGGCTGTAAGAGCACTGGGCAGAGCCAGTTGTTTCTTACCTTCCTGAAAAGCTGGAAGCAAGATGCTTGGGACGCCTCTGCCCGTTTGGGAACAAGGCAGCCTTTTGGGTCGGGAAGCTCTAGGCCAATGGAGCACACGCAGAGCAGGAGTTCTACTTCAGCCTGATCAGGCCTGCAAAGAAACAGCGTTTGACAGGCCTTGGTAAGAGATGTTCGCGGTAGGTGTAAGAGCACTGGGCAGAGCCAGTTGTTTCTTAGCTTCGCAAAGACCGGGAAGCAAGATGCTTTGGGCCTCTCTGCCCCTTGGAAACAGGGCAGCACTTTGGGCCTGGCAGCTCTAGGGCAATGGAGCACACCCAGAGCCGGAGTTCTACTTCAGCCAGATGAGGCCTGCCAAGAAACTGCGTTTCACAGGCCTTTCAAAGACATGTTCCCGGTAGGCTGTAAGAGCACGGGGCAGAGCGAGTTGGTTCTTAGCTTCCCAGAGAGCTGGAAGCAAGATGCTTTGGGGCCTCTCTGCCCCTTTGGAAACAAGGCAGCACGTTGGGTCTGGCAGCTCTAGGGCAATGGAGCACAACCAGAGCCGAAGTTCTACTTCTTCCAGATCAGGCCTGCCTAGACAGTGCGTTTCCCAGGCCTTGATAAGAGATGTTCTCTTAGGCTATAAGAGCACTGGGCACAGCCAGTTGTTTCTTAGCTTCCCAAGAGGTGGAAGCAAGATGCTTTGGGGCCTCTCTCCCCCTTTGGAAACAAGGCAGCCCTTTGGGCCTTTCAGCTCTAGGGCAATGGAGCACACCCAGAGCAGAAGTTCTACCTCAGCCAGATCAGGCCTTCCAAGAAACTGCGTCTCACAGGCCTTTCTCTGTCACGTTGCCGGTAGGCTGTGAGAGCACTGTGCAGAGCCAGTTGTTTCTTAGCTTCCCAAAGATTTGGAAGCAAGATGCTTTGGGGACTCTCAGCCCCTTTGGAAACAAGGCGGCCCTTTGGGCCTGGCAGCTCTAGGCCAAAGTAGCACGCCCAGAGCAGGAGTTCTACTTCAGCCAGATCAGGCCTGCCAAGAAACTGCGTTTCACAGGCCTTGGTAAGAGATGTTCCCGGTAGGCTGTGAGAGCACTGTGGAGAGCCAGTTGCTTTAGCTTCCCACAGAGCTGGAAGCAAGATGCCTTGGGGCCTCTCTCTCCCTTTGGACACAAGGCAGCCGTTTGGGCCTGGCAGCTCTAGGCCAATGGAGCACACCCACAGCAGAAGTTCTACTTCAGGCAGATCAGTCCTGCCCAGAAACTGCGTTTCACAGCCCTTGGTAAGAGATGTTCACGGTAGGCTGTGAGAGCACTGGGCAGAACCAGTTGTTTTTTAGCTTCCCAAAGTGCTGGAGGCAAGATGCTTTGGGGCCTCTCTCACCCTTTGGAAACAAGGCAGCCCTTAGGTCCTGGTAGCTCTAGGCCTATGTAGCACAACCAGAACAGAAGTTCTACTTCAGCCAGGTCAGGCCTGCCAAGAAACTGCGTTTCACAGGCCTTTCAAAGAGATGTTCTCTTAGGCTGTAAGAGCACTGGGCAGAGCCAGCTGTTTCTTAGCTTCCCGAAGAGCTGGGAGCAAGATGCTTTGGGTCCACTCTCCGTCTTTGGAAACAAGGCAGCCCTTTGGGCCTGGCAGCTCTAGGGCAATGGAGCACACCCAGAGCAGAAGTTCTACTTCAGCCAGATCAGGCCTGCCAGGAAACTGCGTTTCACAGGCCTTGGTAAGAGATGTTCCCGGTAGGCTGTAAGAGCACTGGGCAGAGCCAGTTGTTTCTTACCTTCCTGAAAAGCTGGAAGCAAGATGCTTGGGACGCCTCTGCCCGTTTGGGAACAAGGCAGCCTTTTGGGTCGGGAAGCTCTAGGCCAATGGAGCACACGCAGAGCAGGAGTTCTACTTCAGCCTGATCAGGCCTGCAAAGAAACAGCGTTTGACAGGCCTTGGTAAGAGATGTTCGCGGTAGGTGTAAGAGCACTGGGCAGAGCCAGTTGTTTCTTAGCTTCGCAAAGACCGGGAAGCAAGATGCTTTGGGCCTCTCTGCCCCTTGGAAACAGGGCAGCACTTTGGGCCTGGCAGCTCTAGGGCAATGGAGCACACCCAGAGCCGGAGTTCTACTTCAGCCAGATGAGGCCTGCCAAGAAACTGCGTTTCACAGGCCTTTCAAAGACATGTTCCCGGTAGGCTGTAAGAGCACGGGGCAGAGCGAGTTGGTTCTTAGCTTCCCAGAGAGCTGGAAGCAAGATGCTTTGGGGCCTCTCTGCCCCTTTGGAAACAAGGCAGCACCTTGGGCCTGGCAGCTCTAGGGCAATGGAGCACACCCAGAGCAGAAGTTCTACTTCAGCCAAATCAGGCCTGCCAGGAAACGGCGTTTCACAGGCCTTGGTAAGAGATGTTCCCGGTAGGCTGTAAGAGCACTGGGCAACGCCAGATGTTTCTTAGCTTCCCGAAGAGCTGGAAGCGAGAAGCTTTGGTGCCACTCTCTCACTTTGGACTCAAGGCAGCCCTTTGGGGCAGGTAGCTCTAGGCCAGTGGAGCACACCCAGAGCAGAAGTTCTACTTGGGCCAGTTCAGGCCACCAACAAACTGCGTTTCACAGGCCTTGGTAAGAGATGTTCCCGGTAGGCTGTAAGAGCACTGGGCAACGCCAGATGTTTCTTAGCTTCCCGAAGAGCTGGAAGCAAGATGCTTTGGGGCCTCTCATCCCCTTTGCAAACAAGGCGGCCCTATGGGCCAGGCAGCTCTAGGCCAATGGAGCACACCCAGAGCAGAAGTTCTACTTCGGCCAGTTCAGGCCACCAACAAACTGCGTTTCACAGGCCTTGGTAAGAGATGTTCCCGGTAGGCTGTAAGAGCACTGGGCAACGCCAGATGTTTCTTAGCTTCCCGAAGAGCTGGAAGCAAGATGCTTTGGGGCCTCTCATCCCCTTTGCAAACAAGGCCGACCTTTGGGCCAGGCAGCTCTAGGCCAATGGAGCACACCCAGAGCAGAAGTTCTACCTCAGCCAGATAAGGCCTGCCAAGAAACTGCATTTCAAAGGCTTTGGTAAGAGATGTTCCCGGTACTCTGTTAGAGCACTGGGCAGAGCCATTTGTTTCTTAGCTTCCCAAAGAGCTGGAAGCAAGATGCTTTGGGGGCTCCCTGCCCCTTTGCCAACAAGGGCGACCTTTGGGCCTTTCAGCTCTAGGCCAATGGAGCACACCCAGAGCAGAAGTCCTACTTCAGCCAGATCAGGCCTGCCAAGGAACTGCGTTTCAGAGGCCTTTGTATGTGACGTTCCCGGTAGGCTGTGAGAGCACGGTGCAGAGCCAGTTGTTTCCTTGTTTCCCAAACAGCTGGAAGCAAGACGCTTTGGGGCCTCTCTGCCCCTTTGGAAACAAGGCAGCACGTTGGGTCTGGCAGCTCTAGGGCAATGGAGCACAACCAGAGCCGAAGTTCTACTTCTTCCAGATCAGGCCTGCCTAGACAGTGCGTTTCCCAGGCCTTGATAAGAGATGTTCTCTTAGGCTATAAGAGCACTGGGCACAGCCAGTTGTTTCTTAGCTTCCCAAGAGGTGGAAGCAAGATGCTTTGGGGCCTCTCTCCCCCTTTGGAAACAAGGCAGCCCTTTGGGCCTTTCAGCTCTAGGGCAATGGAGCACACCCAGAGCAGAAGTTCTACCTCAGCCAGATCAGGCCTGCCAAGAAACTGCTTTTCACAGGCCTTCGTAAGAGGTGTTCCCGGAAGGCTGTAAGAGTACCTGGCAGAGCGAGTTGTTTCTTAGCTTCAAAAACAGCTGGAAGCAACATGATTTGGGGCCTCTCTGCCCCTTTGGAAACAAAGCAGCCTTTGTGCCTGGCAGCTCTAGGCCAAAGTAGCACACCCAGAGCACAAGTTCTACCTCAGCCAGATAAGGCCTGTCAAGAAGCTGCGTTTCACAGGCCTTTGTATGTGACGTTCCCGGTTGGCTTTGAGAGCACTGTGCAGAGCCAGTTGTTTTAGCTTCCCAGAGAGCAGGAAGCAAGATGCTTTGGGGCCTCTCTCACACTTTGGAAATAAAGGCAGCCCTTTGGGCCTGGCAGCCCTAGGCCAATGGAGTACACCCAGAGCAGAAGTTCTACCTCAGCCAGATCAGGCCTTCCAAGAAACTGCGTCTCACAGGCCTTTCTCTGTCACGTTGCCGGTAGGCTGTGAGAGCACTGTGCAGAGCCAGTTGTTTCTTAGCTTCCCAAAGATTTGGAAGCAAGATGCTTTGGGGACTCTCAGCCCCTTTGGAAACAAGGCGGCCCTTTGGGCCTGGCAGCTCTAGGCCAAAGTAGCACGCCCAGAGCAGGAGTTCTACTTCAGCCAGATCAGGCCTGCCAAGAAACTGCGTTTCACAGGCCTTGGTAAGAGATGTTCCCGGTAGGCTGTGAGAGCACTGTGGAGAGCCAGTTGCTTTAGCTTCCCACAGAGCTGGAAGCAAGATGCCTTGGGGCCTCTCTCTCCCTTTGGACACAAGGCAGCCGTTTGGGCCTGGCAGCTCTAGGCCAATGGAGCACACCCACAGCAGAAGTTCTACTTCAGGCAGATCAGTCCTGCCCAGAAACTGCGTTTCACAGCCCTTGGTAAGAGATGTTCACGGTAGGCTGTGAGAGCACTGGGCAGAACCAGTTGTTTTTTAGCTTCCCAAAGTGCTGGAGGCAAGATGCTTTGGGGCCTCTCTCACCCTTTGGAAACAAGGCAGCCCTTAGGTCCTGGTAGCTCTAGGCCTATGTAGCACAACCAGAACAGAAGTTCTACTTCAGCCAGGTCAGGCCTGCCAAGAAACTGCGTTTCACAGGCCTTTCAAAGAGATGTTCTCTTAGGCTGTAAGAGCACTGGGCAGAGCCAGCTGTTTCTTAGCTTCCCGAAGAGCTGGGAGCAAGATGCTTTGGGTCCACTCTCCGTCTTTGGAAACAAGGCAGCCCTTTGGGCCTGGCAGCTCTAGGGCAATGGAGCACACCCAGAGCAGAAGTTCTACTTCAGCCAGATCAGGCCTGCCAGGAAACTGCGTTTCACAGGCCTTGGTAAGAGATGTTCCCGGTAGGCTGTAAGAGCACTGGGCAGAGCCAGTTGTTTCTTACCTTCCTGAAAAGCTGGAAGCAAGATGCTTGGGACGCCTCTGCCCGTTTGGGAACAAGGCAGCCTTTTGGGTCGGGAAGCTCTAGGCCAATGGAGCACACGCAGAGCAGGAGTTCTACTTCAGCCTGATCAGGCCTGCAAAGAAACAGCGTTTGACAGGCCTTGGTAAGAGATGTTCGCGGTAGGTGTAAGAGCACTGGGCAGAGCCAGTTGTTTCTTAGCTTCGCAAAGACCGGGAAGCAAGATGCTTTGGGCCTCTCTGCCCCTTGGAAACAGGGCAGCACTTTGGGCCTGGCAGCTCTAGGGCAATGGAGCACACCCAGAGCCGGAGTTCTACTTCAGCCAGATGAGGCCTGCCAAGAAACTGCGTTTCACAGGCCTTTCAAAGACATGTTCCCGGTAGGCTGTAAGAGCACGGGGCAGAGCGAGTTGGTTCTTAGCTTCCCAGAGAGCTGGAAGCAAGATGCTTTGGGGCCTCTCTGCCCCTTTGGAAACAAGGCAGCACCTTGGGCCTGGCAGCTCTAGGGCAATGGAGCACACCCAGAGCAGAAGTTCTACTTCAGCCAAATCAGGCCTGCCAGGAAACGGCGTTTCACAGGCCTTGGTAAGAGATGTTCCCGGTAGGCTGTAAGAGCACTGGGCAATGCCAGATGTTTCTTAGCTTCCCGAAGAGCTGGAAGCGAGAAGCTTTGGTGCCACTCTCTCACTTTGGACTCAAGGCAGCCCTTTGGGGCAGGTAGCTCTAGGCCAGTGGAGCACACCCAGAGCAGAAGTTCTACTTGGGCCAGTTCAGGCCACCAACAAACTGCGTTTCACAGGCCTTGGTAAGAGATGTTCCCGGTAGGCTGTAAGAGCACTGGGCAACGCCAGATGTTTCTTAGCTTCCCGAAGAGCTGGAAGCAAGATGCTTTGGGGCCTCTCATCCCCTTTGCAAACAAGGCGGCCCTATGGGCCAGGCAGCTCTAGGCCAATGGAGCACACCCAGAGCAGAAGTTCTACTTCGGCCAGTTCAGGCCACCAACAAACTGCGTTTCACAGGCCTTGGTAAGAGATGTTCCCGGTAGGCTGTAAGAGCACTGGGCAACGCCAGATGTTTCTTAGCTTCCCGAAGAGCTGGAAGAAGATGCTTTGGGGCCTCTCATCCCCTTTGCAAACAAGGCCGACCTTTGGGCCAGGCAGCTCTAGGCCAATGGAGCACACCCAGAGCAGAAGTTCTACCTCAGCCAGATAAGGCCTGCCAAGAAACTGCGTTTCAAAGGCTTTGGTAAGAGATGTTCCCGGTACTCTGTTAGAGCACTGGGCAGAGCCATTTGTTTCTTAGCTTCCCAAAGAGCTGGAAGCAAGATGCTTTGGGGGCTCCCTGCCCCTTTGCCAACAAGGGCGACCTTTGGGCCTTTCAGCTCTAGGCCAATGGAGCACACCCAGAGCAGAAGTCCTACTTCAGCCAGATCAGGCCTGCCAAGGAACTGCGTTTCAGAGGCCTTTGTATGTGACGTTCCCGGTAGGCTGTGAGAGCACGGTGCAGAGCCAGTTGTTTCCTTGTTTCCCAAACAGCTGGAAGCAAGACGCTTTGGGGCCTCTCTGCCCCTTTGGAAACAAGGCAGCACGTTGGGTCTGGCAGCTCTAGGGCAATGGAGCACAACCAGAGCCGAAGTTCTACTTCTTCCAGATCAGGCCTGCCTAGACAGTGCGTTTCCCAGGCCTTGATAAGAGATGTTCTCTTAGGCTATAAGAGCACTGGGCACAGCCAGTTGTTTCTTAGCTTCCCAAGAGGTGGAAGCAAGATGCTTTGGGGCCTCTCTCCCCCTTTGGAAACAAGGCAGCCCTTTGGGCCAGGCAGCTCTAGGGCAATGGAGCACACCCAGAGCAGAAGTTCTACCTCAGCCAGATCAGGCCTGCCAAGAAACTGCTTTTCACAGGCCTTCGTAAGAGGTGTTCCCGGAAGGCTGTAAGAGTACCTGGCAGAGCGAGTTGTTTCTTAGCTTCAAAAACAGCTGGAAGCAACATGATTTGGGGCCTCTCTCCCCCTTTGGAAACAAAGCAGCCTTTGTGCCTGGCAGCTCTAGGCCAAAGTAGCACACCCAGAGCACAAGTTCTACCTCAGCCAGATCAGGCCTTCCAAGAAACTGCGTCTCACAGGCCTTTCTCTGTCACGTTGCCGGTAGGCTGTGAGAGCACTGTGCAGAGCCAGTTGTTTCTTAGCTTCCCAAAGATTTGGAAGCAAGATGCTTTGGGGACTCTCAGCCCCTTTGGAAACAAGGCGGCCCTTTGGGCCTGGCAGCTCTAGGCCAAAGTAGCACGCCCAGAGCAGGAGTTCTACTTCAGCCAGATCAGGCCTGCCAAGAAACTGCGTTTCACAGGCCTTGGTAAGAGATGTTCCCGGTAGGCTGTGAGAGCACTGTGGAGAGCCAGTTGCTTTAGCTTCCCACAGAGCTGGAAGCAAGATGCCTTGGGGCCTCTCTCTCCCTTTGGACACAAGGCAGCCGTTTGGGCCTGGCAGCTCTAGGCCAATGGAGCACACCCACAGCAGAAGTTCTACTTCAGGCAGATCAGTCCTGCCCAGAAACTGCGTTTCACAGCCCTTGGTAAGAGATGTTCACGGTAGGCTGTGAGAGCACTGGGCAGAACCAGTTGTTTTTTAGCTTCCCAAAGTGCTGGAGGCAAGATGCTTTGGGGCCTCTCTCACCCTTTGGAAACAAGGCAGCCCTTAGGTCCTGGTAGCTCTAGGCCTATGTAGCACAACCAGAACAGAAGTTCTACTTCAGCCAGGTCAGGCCTGCCAAGAAACTGCGTTTCACAGGCCTTTCAAAGAGATGTTCTCTTAGGCTGTAAGAGCACTGGGCAGAGCCAGCTGTTTCTTAGCTTCCCGAAGAGCTGGGAGCAAGATGCTTTGGGTCCACTCTCCGTCTTTGGAAACAAGGCAGCCCTTTGGGCCTGGCAGCTCTAGGGCAATGGAGCACACCCAGAGCAGAAGTTCTACTTCAGCCAGATCAGGCCTGCCAGGAAACTGCGTTTCACAGGCCTTGGTAAGAGATGTTCCCGGTAGGCTGTAAGAGCACTGGGCAGAGCCAGTTGTTTCTTACCTTCCTGAAAAGCTGGAAGCAAGATGCTTGGGACGCCTCTGCCCGTTTGGGAACAAGGCAGCCTTTTGGGTCGGGAAGCTCTAGGCCAATGGAGCACACGCAGAGCAGGAGTTCTACTTCAGCCTGATCAGGCCTGCAAAGAAACAGCGTTTGACAAGCCTTGGTAAGAGATGTTCCCGGTAGGTGTAAGAGCACTGGGCAGAGCCAGTTGTTTCTTAGCTTCGCAAAGACCGGGAAGCAAGATGCTTTGGGCCTCTCTGCCCCTTGGAAACAGGGCAGCACTTTGGGCCTGGCAGCTCTAGCGCAGTGGAGCACACCCAGAGCCGGAGTTCTACTTCAGCCTGATGAGGCCTGCCAAGAAACTGCGTTTCACAGGCCTTTCAAAGACATGTTCCCGGTAGGCTGTAAGAGCACGGGGCAGAGCGAGTTGGTTCTTAGCTTCACAGAGAGCTGGAAGCAAGATGCTTTGGGGCCTCTCTGCCCCTTTGGAAACAAGGCAGCACCTTGGGCCTGGCAGCTCTAGGGCAATGGAGCACACCCAGAGCAGAAGTCCTACTTCAGCCAGATCAGGCCTGCCAAGGAACTGCGTTTCAGAGGCCTTTGTATGTGACGTTCCCGGTAGGCTGTGAGAGCACGGTGCAGAGCCAGTTGTTTCCTTGTTTCCCAAACAGCTGGAAGCAAGACGCTTTGGGGCCTCTCTGCCCCTTTGGAAACAAGGCAGCACGTTGGGTCTGGCAGCTCTAGGGCAATGGAGCACAACCAGAGCCGAAGTTCTACTTCTTCCAGATCAGGCCTGCCTAGACAGTGCGTTTCCCAGGCCTTGATAAGAGATGTTCTCTTAGGCTATAAGAGCACTGGGCACAGCCAGTTGTTTCTTAGCTTCCCAAGAGGTGGAAGCAAGATGCTTTGGGGCCTCTCTCCCCCTTTGGAAACAAGGCAGCCCTTTGGGCCTTTCAGCTCTAGGGCAATGGAGCACACCCAGAGCAGAAGTTCTACCTCAGCCAGATCAGGCCTGCCAAGAAACTGCTTTTCACAGGCCTTCGTAAGAGGTGTTCCCGGAAGGCTGTAAGAGTACCTGGCAGAGCGAGTTGTTTCTTAGCTTCAAAAACAGCTGGAAGCAACATGATTTGGGGCCTCTCTCCCCCTTTGGAAACAAAGCAGCCTTTGTGCCTGGCAGCTCTAGGCCAAAGTAGCACACCCAGAGCACAAGTTCTACCTCAGCCAGATCAGGCCTTCCAAGAAACTGCGTCTCACAGGCCTTTCTCTGTCACGTTGCCGGTAGGCTGTGAGAGCACTGTGCAGAGCCAGTTGTTTCTTAGCTTCCCAAAGATTTGGAAGCAAGATGCTTTGGGGACTCTCAGCCCCTTTGGAAACAAGGCGGCCCTTTGGGCCTGGCAGCTCTAGGCCAAAGTAGCACGCCCAGAGCAGGAGTTCTACTTCAGCCAGATCAGGCCTGCCAAGAAACTGCGTTTCACAGGCCTTGGTAAGAGATGTTCCCGGTAGGCTGTGAGAGCACTGTGGAGAGCCAGTTGCTTTAGCTTCCCACAGAGCTGGAAGCAAGATGCCTTGGGGCCTCTCTCTCCCTTTGGACACAAGGCAGCCGTTTGGGCCTGGCAGCTCTAGGCCAATGGAGCACACCCACAGCAGAAGTTCTACTTCAGGCAGATCAGTCCTGCCCAGAAACTGCGTTTCACAGCCCTTGGTAAGAGATGTTCACGGTAGGCTGTGAGAGCACTGGGCAGAACCAGTTGTTTTTTAGCTTCCCAAAGTGCTGGAGGCAAGATGCTTTGGGGCCTCTCTCACCCTTTGGAAACAAGGCAGCCCTTAGGTCCTGGTAGCTCTAGGCCTATGTAGCACAACCAGAACAGAAGTTCTACTTCAGCCAGGTCAGGCCTGCCAAGAAACTGCGTTTCACAGGCCTTTCAAAGAGATGTTCTCTTAGGCTGTAAGAGCACTGGGCAGAGCCAGCTGTTTCTTAGCTTCCCGAAGAGCTGGGAGCAAGATGCTTTGGGTCCACTCTCCGTCTTTGGAAACAAGGCAGCCCTTTGGGCCTGGCAGCTCTAGGGCAATGGAGCACACCCAGAGCAGAAGTTCTACTTCAGCCAGATCAGGCCTGCCAGGAAACTGCGTTTCACAGGCCTTGGTAAGAGATGTTCCCGGTAGGCTGTAAGAGCACTGGGCAGAGCCAGTTGTTTCTTACCTTCCTGAAAAGCTGGAAGCAAGATGCTTGGGACGCCTCTGCCCGTTTGGGAACAAGGCAGCCTTTTGGGTCGGGAAGCTCTAGGCCAATGGAGCACACGCAGAGCAGGAGTTCTACTTCAGCCTGATCAGGCCTGCAAAGAAACAGCGTTTGACAGGCCTTGGTAAGAGATGTTCCCGGTAGGTGTAAGAGCACTGGGCAGAGCCAGTTGTTTCTTAGCTTCGCAAAGACCGGGAAGCAAGATGCTTTGGGCCTCTCTGCCCCTTGGAAACAGGGCAGCACTTTGGGCCTGGCAGCTCTAGCGCAGTGGAGCACACCCAGAGCCGGAGTTCTACTTCAGCCTGATGAGGCCTGCCAAGAAACTGCGTTTCACAGGCCTTTCAAAGACATGTTCCCGGTAGGCTGTAAGAGCACGGGGCAGAGCGAGTTGGTTCTTAGCTTCACAGAGAGCTGGAAGCAAGATGCTTTGGGGCCTCTCTGCCCCTTTGGAAACAAGGCAGCACCTTGGGCCTGGCAGCTCTAGGGCAATGGAGCACACCCAGAGCAGAAGTCCTACTTCAGCCAGATCAGGCCTGCCAAGGAACTGCGTTTCAGAGGCCTTTGTATGTGACGTTCCCGGTAGGCTGTGAGAGCACGGTGCAGAGCCAGTTGTTTCCTTGTTTCCCAAACAGCTGGAAGCAAGACGCTTTGGGGCCTCTCTGCCCCTTTGGAAACAAGGCAGCACGTTGGGTCTGGCAGCTCTAGGGCAATGGAGCACAACCAGAGCCGAAGTTCTACTTCTTCCAGATCAGGCCTGCCTAGACAGTGCGTTTCCCAGGCCTTGATAAGAGATGTTCTCTTAGGCTATAAGAGCACTGGGCACAGCCAGTTGTTTCTTAGCTTCCCAAGAGGTGGAAGCAAGATGCTTTGGGGCCTCTCTCCCCCTTTGGAAACAAGGCAGCCCTTTGGGCCAGGCAGCTCTAGGGCAATGGAGCACACCCAGAGCAGAAGTTCTACCTCAGCCAGATCAGGCCTGCCAAGAAACTGCTTTTCACAGGCCTTCGTAAGAGGTGTTCCCGGAAGGCTGTAAGAGTACCTGGCAGAGCGAGTTGTTTCTTAGCTTCAAAAACAGCTGGAAGCAACATGATTTGGGGCCTCTCTCCCCCTTTGGAAACAAAGCAGCCTTTGTGCCTGGCAGCTCTAGGCCAAAGTAGCACACCCAGAGCACAAGTTCTACCTCAGCCAGATCAGGCCTTCCAAGAAACTGCGTCTCACAGGCCTTTCTCTGTCACGTTGCCGGTAGGCTGTGAGAGCACTGTGCAGAGCCAGTTGTTTCTTAGCTTCCCAAAGATTTGGAAGCAAGATGCTTTGGGGACTCTCAGCCCCTTTGGAAACAAGGCGGCCCTTTGGGCCTGGCAGCTCTAGGCCAAAGTAGCACGCCCAGAGCAGGAGTTCTACTTCAGCCAGATCAGGCCTGCCAAGAAACTGCGTTTCACAGGCCTTGGTAAGAGATGTTCCCGGTAGGCTGTGAGAGCACTGTGGAGAGCCAGTTGCTTTAGCTTCCCACAGAGCTGGAAGCAAGATGCCTTGGGGCCTCTCTCTCCCTTTGGACACAAGGCAGCCGTTTGGGCCTGGCAGCTCTAGGCCAATGGAGCACACCCACAGCAGAAGTTCTACTTCAGGCAGATCAGTCCTGCCCAGAAACTGCGTTTCACAGCCCTTGGTAAGAGATGTTCACGGTAGGCTGTGAGAGCACTGGGCAGAACCAGTTGTTTTTTAGCTTCCCAAAGTGCTGGAGGCAACATGCTTTGGGGCCTCTCTCACCCTTTGGAAACAAGGCAGCCCTTAGGTCCTGGTAGCTCTAGGCCTATGTAGCACAACCAGAACAGAAGTTCTACTTCAGCCAGGTCAGGCCTGCCAAGAAACTGCGTTTCACAGGCCTTTCAAAGAGATGTTCTCTTAGGCTGTAAGAGCACTGGGCAGAGCCAGCTGTTTCTTAGCTTCCCGAAGAGCTGGGAGCAAGATGCTTTGGGTCCACTCTCCGTCTTTGGAAACAAGGCAGCCCTTTGGGCCTGGCAGCTTTAGGGCAATGGAGCACACCCAGAGCAGAAGTTCTACTTCAGCCAGATCAGGCCTGCCAGGAAACTGCGTTTCACAGGCCTTGGTAAGAGATGTTCCCGGTAGGCTGTAAGAGCACTGGGCAGAGCCAGTTGTTTCTTACCTTCCTGAAAAGCTGGAAGCAAGATGCTTGGGACCCCTCTGCCCGTTTGGGAACAAGGCAGCCTTGTGGGTCGGGAAGCTCTAGGCCAATGGAGCACACGCAGAGCAGGAGTTCTACTTCAGCCTGATCAGGCCTGCAAAGAAACAGCGTTTGACAGGCCTTGGTAAGAGATGTTCCCGGTAGGTGTAAGAGCACTGGGCAGAGCCAGTTGTTTCTTAGCTTCGCAAAGACCGGGAAGCAAGATGCTTTGGGCCTCTCTGCCCCTTGGAAACAGGGCAGCACTTTGGGCCTGGCAGCTCTAACGCAGTGGAGCACACCCAGAGCCGGAGTTCTACTTCAGCCAGATGAGGCCTGCCAAGAAACTGCGTTTCACAGGCCTTTCAAAGACATGTTCCCGGTAGGCTGTAAGAGCACGGGGCAGAGCGAGTTGGTTCTTAGCTTCCCAGAGAGCTGGAAGCAAGATGCTTTGGGGCCTCTCTGCCCCTTTGGAAACAAGGCAGCACCTTGGGCCTGGCAGCTCTAGGGCAATGGAGCACACCCAGAGCAGAAGTCCTACTTCAGCCAAATCAGGCCTGCCAGGAAACGGCGTTTCACAGGCCTTGGTAAGAGATGTTCCCGGTAGGCTGTAAGAGCACTGGGCAACGCCAGATGTTTCTTAGCTTCCCGAAGAGCTGGAAGCGAGAAGCTTTGGTGCCACTCTCTCACTTTGGACTCAAGGCAGCCCTTTGGGGCAGGTAGCTCTAGGCCAGTGGAGCACACCCAGAGCAGAAGTTCTACTTGGGCCAGTTCAGGCCACCAACAAACTGCGTTTCACAGGCCTTGGTAAGAGATGTTCCCGGTAGGCTGTAAGAGCACTGGGCAACGCCAGATGTTTCTTAGCTTCCCGAAGAGCTGGAAGCAAGATGCTTTGGGGCCTCTCATCCCCTTTGCAAACAAGGCGGCCCTATGGGCCAGGCAGCTCTAGGCCAATGGAGCACACCCAGAGCAGAAGTTCTACTTCGGCCAGTTCAGGCCACCAACAAACTGCGTTTCACAGGCCTTGGTAAGAGATGTTCCCGGTAGGCTGTAAGAGCACTGGGCAACGCCAGATGTTTCTTAGCTTCCCGAAGAGCTGGAAGCAAGATGCTTTGGGGCCTCTCATCCCCTTTGCAAACAAGGCCGACCTTTGGGCCAGGCAGCTCTAGGCCAATGGAGCACACCCAGAGCAGAAGTTCTACCTCAGCCAGATAAGGCCTGCCAAGAAACTGCGTTTCAAAGGCTTTGGTAAGAGATGTTCCCGGTACTCTGGTAGAGCACTGGGCAGAGCCATTTGTTTCTTAGCTTCCCAAAGAGCTGGAAGCAAGATGCTTTGGGGGCTCCCTGCCCCTTTGCCAACAAGGGCGACCTTTGGGCCTTTCAGCTCTAGGCCAATGGAGCACACCCAGAGCAGAAGTCCTACTTCAGCCAGATCAGGCCTGCCAAGGAACTGCGTTTCAGAGGCCTTTGTATGTGACGTTCCCGGTAGGCTGTGAGAGCACGGTGCAGAGCCAGTTGTTTCCTTGTTTCCCAAACAGCTGGAAGCAAGACGCTTTGGGGCCTCTCTGCCCCTTTGGAAACAAGGCAGCACGTTGGGTCTGGCAGCTCTAGGGCAATGGAGCACAACCAGAGCCGAAGTTCTACTTCTTCCAGATCAGGCCTGCCTAGACAGTGCGTTTCCCAGGCCTTGATAAGAGATGTTCTCTTAGGCTATAAGAGCACTGGGCACAGCCAGTTGTTTCTTAGCTTCCCAAGAGGTGGAAGCAAGATGCTTTGGGGCCTCTCTCCCCCTTTGGAAACAAGGCAGCCCTTTGGGCCTTTCAGCTCTAGGGCAATGGAGCACACCCAGAGCAGAAGTTCTACCTCAGCCAGATCAGGCCTGCCAAGAAACTGCTTTTCACAGGCCTTCGTAAGAGGTGTTCCCGGAAGGCTGTAAGAGTACCTGGCAGAGCGAGTTGTTTCTTAGCTTCAAAAACAGCTGGAAGCAACATGATTTGGGGCCTCTCTCCCCCTTTGGAAACAAAGCAGCCTTTGTGCCTGGCAGCTCTAGGCCAAAGTAGCACACCCAGAGCACAAGTTCTACCTCAGCCAGATCAGGCCTTCCAAGAAACTGCGTCTCACAGGCCTTTCTCTGTCACGTTGCCGGTAGGCTGTGAGAGCACTGTGCAGAGCCAGTTGTTTCTTAGCTTCCCAAAGATTTGGAAGCAAGATGCTTTGGGGACTCTCAGCCCCTTTGGAAACAAGGCGGCCCTTTGGGCCTGGCAGCTCTAGGCCAAAGTAGCACGCCCAGAGCAGGAGTTCTACTTCAGCCAGATCAGGCCTGCCAAGAAACTGCGTTTCACAGGCCTTGGTAAGAGATGTTCCCGGTAGGCTGTGAGAGCACTGTGGAGAGCCAGTTGCTTTAGCTTCCCACAGAGCTGGAAGCAAGATGCCTTGGGGCCTCTCTCTCCCTTTGGACACAAGGCAGCCGTTTGGGCCTGGCAGCTCTAGGCCAATGGAGCACACCCACAGCAGAAGTTCTACTTCAGGCAGATCAGTCCTGCCCAGAAACTGCGTTTCACAGCCCTTGGTAAGAGATGTTCACGGTAGGCTGTGAGAGCACTGGGCAGAACCAGTTGTTTTTTAGCTTCCCAAAGTGCTGGAGGCAAGATGCTTTGGGGCCTCTCTCACCCTTTGGAAACAAGGCAGCCCTTAGGTCCTGGTAGCTCTAGGCCTATGTAGCACAACCAGAACAGAAGTTCTACTTCAGCCAGGTCAGGCCTGCCAAGAAACTGCGTTTCACAGGCCTTTCAAAGAGATGTTCTCTTAGGCTGTAAGAGCACTGGGCAGAGCCAGCTGTTTCTTAGCTTCCCGAAGAGCTGGGAGCAAGATGCTTTGGGTCCACTCTCCGTCTTTGGAAACAAGGCAGCCCTTTGGGCCTGGCAGCTCTAGGGCAATGGAGCACACCCAGAGCAGAAGTTCTACTTCAGCCAGATCAGGCCTGCCAGGAAACTGCGTTTCACAGGCCTTGGTAAGAGATGTTCCCGGTAGGCTGTAAGAGCACTGGGCAGAGCCAGTTGTTTCTTACCTTCCTGAAAAGCTGGAAGCAAGATGCTTGGGACCCCTCTGCCCGTTTGGGAACAAGGCAGCCTTTTGGGTCGGGAAGCTCTAGGCCAATGGAGCACACGCAGAGCAGGAGTTCTACTTCAGCCTGATCAGGCCTGCAAAGAAACAGCGTTTGACAGGCCTTGGTAAGAGATGTTCCCGGTAGGTGTAAGAGCACTGGGCAGAGCCAGTTGTTTCTTAGCTTCGCAAAGACCGGGAAGCAAGATGCTTTGGGCCTCTCTGCCCCTTGGAAACAGGGCAGCACTTTGGGCCTGGCAGCTCTAGGGCAGTGGAGCACACCCAGAGCCGGAGTTCTACTTCAGCCAGATGAGGCCTTCCAAGAAACTGCGTTTCACAGGCCTTTCAAAGACATGTTCCCGGTAGGCTGTAAGAGCACGGGGCAGAGCGAGTTGGTTCTTAGCTTCCCAGAGAGCTGGAAGCAAGATGCTTTGGGGCCTCTCTCACACTTTGGAAATAAAGGCAGCCCTTTGGGCCTGGCAGCCCTAGGCCAATGGAGTACACCCAGAGCAGAAGTTCTACCTCAGCCAGATCAGGCCTTCCAAGAAACTGCGTCTCACAGGCCTTTCTCTGTCACGTTGCCGGTAGGCTGTGAGAGCACTGTGCAGAGCCAGTTGTTTCTTAGCTTCGCAAAGATTTGGAAGCAAGATGCTTTGGGGACTCTCAGCCCCTTTGGAAACAAGGCGGCCCTTTGGGCCTGGCAGCTCTAGGCCAAAGTAGCACGCCCAGAGCAGGAGTTCTACTTCAGCCAGATCAGGCCTGCCAAGAAACTGCGTTTCACAGGCCTTGGTAAGAGATGTTCCCGGTAGGCTGTGAGAGCACTGTGGAGAGCCAGTTGCTTTAGCTTCCCACAGAGCTGGAAGCAAGATGCCTTGGGGCCTCTCTCTCCCTTTGGACACAAGGCAGCCGTTTGGGCCTGGCAGCTCTAGGCCAATGGAGCACACCCACAGCAGAAGTTCTACTTCAGGCAGATCAGTCCTGCCCAGAAACTGCGTTTCACAGCCCTTGGTAAGAGATGTTCACGGTAGGCTGTGAGAGCACTGGGCAGAACCAGTTGTTTTTTAGCTTCCCAAAGTGCTGGAGGCAAGATGCTTTGGGGCCTCTCTCACCCTTTGGAAACAAGGCAGCCCTTAGGTCCTGGTAGCTCTAGGCCTATGTAGCACAACCAGAACAGAAGTTCTACTTCAGCCAGGTCAGGCCTGCCAAGAAACTGCGTTTCACAGGCCTTTCAAAGAGATGTTCTCTTAGGCTGTAAGAGCACTGGGCAGAGCCAGCTGTTTCTTAGCTTCCCGAAGAGCTGGGAGCAAGATGCTTTGGGTCCACTCTCCGTCTTTGGAAACAAGGCAGCCCTTTGGGCCTGGCAGCTCTAGGGCAATGGAGCACACCCAGAGCAGAAGTTCTACTTCAGCCAGATCAGGCCTGCCAGGAAACTGCGTTTCACAGGCTTTGGTAAGAGATGTTCCCGGTAGGCTGTAAGAGCACTGGGCAGAGCCAGTTGTTTCTTACCTTCCTGAAAAGCTGGAAGCAAGATGCTTGGGACCCCTCTGCCCGTTTGGGAACAAGGCAGCCTTTTGGGTCGGGAAGCTCTAGGCCAATGGAGCACACGCAGAGCAGGAGTTCTACTTCAGCCTGATCAGGCCTGCAAAGAAACAGCGTTTGACAGGCCTTGGTAAGAGATGTTCGCGGTAGGTGTAAGAGCACTGGGCAGAGCCAGTTGTTTCTTAGCTTCGCAAAGACCGGGAAGCAAGATGCTTTGGGCCTCTCTGCCCCTTGGAAACAGGGCAGCACTTTGGGCCTGGCAGCTCCAGGGCAATGGAGCACACCCAGAGCCGGAGTTCTACTTCAGCCAGATGAGGCCTGCCAAGAAACTGCGTTTCACAGGCCTTTCAAAGACATGTTCCCGGTAGGCTGTAAGAGCACGGGGCAGAGCGAGTTGGTTCTTAGCTTCCCAGAGAGCTGGAAGCAAGATGCTTTGGGGCCTCTCTGCCCCTTTGGAAACAAGGCAGCACCTTGGGCCTGGCAGCTCTAAGGCAATGGAGCACACCCAGAGCAGAAGTTCTACTTCAGCCAAATCAGGCCTGCCAGGAAACGGCATTTCACAGGCCTTGGTAAGAGATGTTCCCGGTAGGCTGTAAGAGCACTGGGCAACGCCAGATGTTTCTTAGCTTCCCGAAGAGCTGGAAGCAAGAAGCTTTGGTGCCACTCTCTCACTTTGGACTCAAGGCAGCCCTTTGGGGCAGGTAGCTCTAGGCCAGTGGAGCACACCCAGAGCAGAAGTTCTACTTGGGCCAGTTCAGGCCACCAACAAACTGCGTTTCACAGGCCTTGGTAAGAGATGTTTCCAGTAGGCTGTAAGAGCACTGGGCAACGCCAGATGTTTCTTAGCTTCCCGAAGAGCTGGAAGCAAGATGCTTTGGGGCCTCTCATCCCCTTTGCAAACAAGGCGGCCCTATGGGCCAGGCAGCTCTAGGCCAATGGAGCACACCCAGAGCAGAAGTTCTACTTCGGCCAGTTCAGGCCACCAACAAACTGCGTTTCACAGGCCTTGGTAAGAGATGTTCCCGGTAGGCTGTAAGAGCACTGGGCAACGCCAGATGTTTCTTAGCTTCCCGAAGAGCTGGAAGCAAGATGCTTTGGGGCCTCTCATCCCCTTTGCAAACAAGGCCGACCTTTGGGCCAGGCAGCTCTAGGCCAATGGAGCACACCCAGAGCAGAAGTTCTACCTCAGCCAGATAAGGCCTGCCAAGAAACTGCGTTTCAAAGGCTTTGGTAAGAGATGTTCCCGGTACTCTGTTAGAGCACTGGGCAGAGCCATTTGTTTCTTAGCTTCCCAAAGAGCTGGAAGCAAGATGCTTTGGGGGCTCCCTGCCCCTTTGCCAACAAGGGCGACCTTTGGGCCTTTCAGCTCTAGGCCAATGGAGCACACCCAGAGCAGAAGTCCTACTTCAGCCAGATCAGGCCTGCCAAGGAACTGCGTTTCAGAGGCCTTTGTATGTGACGTTCCCGGTAGGCTGTGAGAGCACGGTGCAGAGCCAGTTGTTTCCTTGTTTCCCAAACAGCTGGAAGCAAGACGCTTTGGGGCCTCTCTGCCCCTTTGGAAACAAGGCAGCACGTTGGGTCTGGCAGCTCTAGGGCAATGGAGCACAACCAGAGCCGAAGTTCTACTTCTTCCAGATCAGGCCTGCCTAGACAGTGCGTTTCCCAGGCCTTGATAAGAGATGTTCTCTTAGGCTATAAGAGCACTGGGCACAGCCAGTTGTTTCTTAGCTTCCCAAGAGGTGGAAGCAAGATGCTTTGGGGACTCTCTCCCCCTTTGGAAACAAGGCAGCCCTTTGGGCCTTTCAGCTCTAGGGCAATGGAGCACACCCAGAGCAGAAGTTCTACCTCAGCCAGATCAGGCCTGCCAAGAAACTGCTTTTCACAGGCCTTCGTAAGAGGTGTTCCCGGAAGGCTGTAAGAGTACCTGGCAGAGCGAGTTGTTTCTTAGCTTCAAAAACAGCTGGAAGCAACATGATTTGGGGCCTCTCTCCCCCTTTGGAAACAAAGCAGCCTTTGTGCCTGGCAGCTCTAGGCCAAAGTAGCACACCCAGAGCACAAGTTCTACCTCAGCCAGATCAGGCCTTCCAAGAAACTGCGTCTCACAGGCCTTTCTCTGTCACGTTGCCGGTAGGCTGTGAGAGCACTGTGCAGAGCCAGTTGTTTCTTAGCTTCCCAAAGATTTGGAAGCAAGATGCTTTGGGGACTCTCAGCCCCTTTGGAAACAAGGCGGCCCTTTGGGCCTGGCAGCTCTAGGCCAAAGTAGCACGCCCAGAGCAGGAGTTCTACTTCAGCCAGATCAGGCCTGCCAAGAAACTGCGTTTCACAGGCCTTGGTAAGAGATGTTCCCGGTAGGCTGTGAGAGCACTGTGGAGAGCCAGTTGCTTTAGCTTCCCACAGAGCTGGAAGCAAGATGCTTTGGGTCCACTCTCCGTCTTTGGAAACAAGGCAGCCCTTTGGGCCTGGCAGCTCTAGGGCAATGGAGCACACCCAGAGCAGAAGTTCTACTTCAGCCAGATCAGGCCTGCCAGGAAACTGCGTTTCACAGGCCTTGGTAAGAGATGTTCCCGGTAGGCTGTAAGAGCACTGGGCAGAGCCAGTTGTTTCTTACCTTCCTGAAAAGCTGGAAGCAAGATGCTTGGGACCCCTCTGCCCGTTTGGGAACAAGGCAGCCTTTTGGGTCGGGAAGCTCTAGGCCAATGGAGCACACGCAGAGCAGGAGTTCTACTTCAGCCTGATCAGGCCTGCAAAGAAACAGCGTTTGACAGGCCTTGGTAAGAGATGTTCCCGGTAGGTGTAAGAGCACTGGGCAGAGCCAGTTGTTTCTTAGCTTCGCAAAGACCGGGAAGCAAGATGCTTTGGGCCTCTCTGCCCCTTGGAAACAGGGCAGCACTTTGGGCCTGGCAGCTCTAGGGCAGTGGAGCACACCCAGAGCCGGAGTTCTACTTCAGCCAGATGAGGCCTTCCAAGAAACTGCGTTTCACAGGCCTTTCAAAGACATGTTCCCGGTAGGCTGTAAGAGCACGGGGCAGAGCGAGTTGGTTCTTAGCTTCCCAGAGAGCTGGAAGCAAGATGCTTTGGGGCCTCTCTCACGCTTTGGAAATAAAGGCAGCCCTTTGGGCCTGGCAGCCCTAGGCCAATGGAGTACACCCAGAGCAGAAGTTCTACCTCAGCCAGATCAGGCCTTCCAAGAAACTGCGTCTCACAGGCCTTTCTCTGTCACGTTGCCGGTAGGCTGTGAGAGCACTGTGCAGAGCCAGTTGTTTCTTAGCTTCCCAAAGATTTGGAAGCAAGATGCTTTGGGGACTCTCAGCCCCTTTGGAAACAAGGCGGCCCTTTGGGCCTGGCAGCTCTAGGCCAAAGTAGCACGCCCAGAGCAGGAGTTCTACTTCAGCCAGATCAGGCCTGCCAAGAAACTGCGTTTCACAGGCCTTGGTAAGAGATGTTCCCGGTAGGCTGTGAGAGCACTGTGGAGAGCCAGTTGCTTTAGCTTCCCACAGAGCTGGAAGCAAGATGCCTTGGGGCCTCTCTCTCCCTTTGGACACAAGGCAGCCGTTTGGGCCTGGCAGCTCTAGGCCAATGGAGCACACCCACAGCAGAAGTTCTACTTCAGGCAGATCAGTCCTGCCCAGAAACTGCGTTTCACAGCCCTTGGTAAGAGATGTTCACGGTAGGCTGTGAGAGCACTGGGCAGAACCAGTTGTTTTTTAGCTTCCCAAAGTGCTGGAGGCAAGATGCTTTGGGGCCTCTCTCACCCTTTGGAAACAAGGCAGCCCTTAGGTCCTGGTAGCTCTAGGCCTATGTAGCACAACCAGAACAGAAGTTCTACTTCAGCCAGGTCAGGCCTGCCAAGAAACTGCGTTTCACAGGCCTTTCAAAGAGATGTTCTCTTAGGCTGTAAGAGCACTGGGCAGAGCCAGCTGTTTCTTAGCTTCCCGAAGAGCTGGGAGCAAGATGCTTTGGGTCCACTCTCCGTCTTTGGAAACAAGGCAGCCCTTTGGGCCTGGCAGCTCTAGGGCAATGGAGCACACCCAGAGCAGAAGTTCTACTTCAGCCAGATCAGGCCTGCCAGGAAACTGCGTTTCACAGGCCTTGGTAAGAGATGTTCCCGGTAGGCTGTAAGAGCACTGGGCAGAGCCAGTTGTTTCTTACCTTCCTGAAAAGCTGGAAGCAAGATGCTTGGGACCCCTCTGCCCGTTTGGGAACAAGGCAGCCTTTTGGGTCGGGAAGCTCTAGGCCAATGGAGCACACGCAGAGCAGGAGTTCTACTTCAGCCTGATCAGGCCTGCAAAGAAACAGCGTTTGACAGGCCTTGGTAAGAGATGTTCGCGGTAGGTGTAAGAGCACTGGGCAGAGCCAGTTGTTTCTTAGCTTCGCAAAGACCGGGAAGCAAGATGCTTTGGGCCTCTCTGCCCCTTGGAAACAGGGCAGCACTTTGGGCCTGGCAGCTCTAGGGCAATGGAGCACACCCAGAGCCGGAGTTCTACTTCAGCCAGATGAGGCCTGCCAAGAAACTGCGTTTCACAGGCCTTTCAAAGACATGTTCCCGGTAGGCTGTAAGAGCACGGGGCAGAGCGAGTTGGTTCTTAGCTTCCCAGAGAGCTGGAAGCAAGATGCTTTGGGGCCTCTCTGCCCCTTTGGAAACAAGGCAGCACCTTGGGCCTGGCAGCTCTAGGGCAATGGAGCACACCCAGAGCAGAAGTTCTACTTCAGCCAAATCAGGCCTGCCAGGAAACGGCGTTTCACAGGCCTTGGTAAGAGATGTTCCCGGTAGGCTGTAAGAGCACTGGGCAACGCCAGATGTTTCTTAGCTTCCCGAAGAGCTGGAAGCAAGAAGCTTTGGTGCCACTCTCTCACTTTGGACTCAAGGCAGCCCTTTGGGGCAGGTAGCTCTAGGCCAGTGGAGCACACCCAGAGCAGAAGTTCTACTTGGGCCAGTTCAGGCCACCAACAAACTGCGTTTCACAGGCCTTGGTAAGAGATGTTCCCGGTAGGCTGTAAGAGCACTGGGCAACGCCAGATGTTTCTTAGCTTCCCGAAGAGCTGGAAGCGAGAAGCTTTGGTGCCACTCTCTCACTTTGGACTCAAGGCAGCCCTTTGGGGCAGGTAGCTCTATGCCAGTGGAGCACACCCAGAGCAGAAGTTCTACTTGGGCCAGTTCAGGCCACCAACAAACTGCGTTTCACAGGCCTTGGTAAGAGATGTTCCCGGTAGGCTGTAAGAGCACTGGGCAACGCCAGATGTTTCTTAGCTTCCCGAAGAGCTGGAAGCAAGATGCTTTGGGGCCTCTCATCCCCTTTGCAAACAAGGCGGCCCTATGGGCCAGGCAGCTCTAGGCCAATGGAGCACACCCAGAGCAGAAGTTCTACTTCGGCCAGTTCAGGCCACCAACAAACTGCGTTTCACAGGCCTTGGTAAGAGATGTTCCCGGTAGGCTGTAAGAGCACTGGGCAACGCCAGATGTTTCTTAGCTTCCCGAAGAGCTGGAAGCAAGATGCTTTGGGGCCTCTCATCCCCTTTGCAAACAAGGCCGACCTTTGGGCCAGGCAGCTCTAGGCCAATGGAGCACACCCAGAGCAGAAGTTCTACCTCAGCCAGATAAGGCCTGCCAAGAAACTGCGTTTCAAAGGCTTTGGTAAGAGATGTTCCCGGTACTCTGGTAGAGCACTGGGCAGAGCCATTTGTTTCTTAGCTTCCCAAAGAGCTGGAAGCAAGATGCTTTGGGGGCTCCCTGCCCCTTTGCCAACAAGGGCGACCTTTGGGCCTTTCAGCTCTAGGCCAATGGAGCACACCCAGAGCAGAAGTCCTACTTCAGCCAGATCAGGCCTGCCAAGGAACTGCGTTTCAGAGGCCTTTGTATGTGACGTTCCCGGTAGGCTGTGAGAGCACGGTGCAGAGCCAGTTGTTTCCTTGTTTCCCAAACAGCTGGAAGCAAGACGCTTTGGGGCCTCTCTGCCCCTTTGGAAACAAGGCAGCACGTTGGGTCTGGCAGCTCTAGGGCAATGGAGCACAACCAGAGCCGAAGTTCTACTTCTTCCAGATCAGGCCTGCCTAGACAGTGCGTTTCCCAGGCCTTGATAAGAGATGTTCTCTTAGGCTATAAGAGCACTGGGCACAGCCAGTTGTTTCTTAGCTTCCCAAGAGGTGGAAGCAAGATGCTTTGGGGCCTCTCTCCCCCTTTGGAAACAAGGCAGCCCTTTGGGCCTTTCAGCTCTAGGGCAATGGAGCACACCCAGAGCAGAAGTTCTACCTCAGCCAGATCAGGCCTGCCAAGAAACTGCTTTTCACAGGCCTTCGTAAGAGGTGTTCCCGGAAGGCTGTAAGAGTACCTGGCAGAGCGAGTTGTTTCTTAGCTTCAAAAACAGCTGGAAGCAACATGATTTGGGGCCTCTCTCCCCCTTTGGAAACAAAGCAGCCTTTGTGCCTGGCAGCTCTAGGCCAAAGTAGCACACCCAGAGCACAAGTTCTACCTCAGCCAGATCAGGCCTTCCAAGAAACTGCGTCTCACAGGCCTTTCTCTGTCACGTTGCCGGTAGGCTGTGAGAGCACTGTGCAGAGCCAGTTGTTTCTTAGCTTCCCAAAGATTTGGAAGCAAGATGCTTTGGGGACTCTCAGCCCCTTTGGAAACAAGGCGGCCCTTTGGGCCTGGCAGCTCTAGGCCAAAGTAGCACGCCCAGAGCAGGAGTTCTACTTCAGCCAGATCAGGCCTGCCAAGAAACTGCGTTTCACAGGCCTTGGTAAGAGATGTTCCCGGTAGGCTGTGAGAGCACTGTGGAGAGCCAGTTGCTTTAGCTTCCCACAGAGCTGGAAGCAAGATGCCTTGGGGCCTCTCTCTCCCTTTGGACACAAGGCAGCCGTTTGGGCCTGGCAGCTCTAGGCCAATGGAGCACACCCACAGCAGAAGTTCTACTTCAGGCAGATCAGTCCTGCCCAGAAACTGCGTTTCACAGCCCTTGGTAAGAGATGTTCACGGTAGGCTGTGAGAGCACTGGGCAGAACCAGTTGTTTTTTAGCTTCCCAAAGTGCTGGAGGCAAGATGCTTTGGGGCCTCTCTCACCCTTTGGAAACAAGGCAGCCCTTAGGTCCTGGTAGCTCTAGGCCTATGTAGCACAACCAGAACAGAACTTCTACTTCAGCCAGGTCAGGCCTGCCAAGAAACTGCGTTTCACAGGCCTTTCAAAGAGATGTTCTCTTAGGCTGTAAGAGCACTGGGCAGAGCCAGCTGTTTCTTAGCTTCCCGAAGAGCTGGGAGCAAGATGCTTTGGGTCCACTCTCCGTCTTTGGAAACAAGGCAGCCCTTTGGGCCTGGCAGCTCTAGGGCAATGGAGCACACCCAGAGTAGAAGTTCTACTTCAGCCAGATCAGGCCTGCCAGGAAACTGCGTTTCACAGGCCTTGGTAAGAGATGTTCCCGGTAGGCTGTAAGAGCACTGGGCAGAGCCAGTTGTTTCTTACCTTCCTGAAAAGCTGGAAGCAAGATGCTTGGGACCCCTCTGCCCGTTTGGGAACAAGGCAGCCTTTTGGGTCGGGAAGCTCTAGGCCAATGGAGCACACGCAGAGCAGGAGTTCTACTTCAGCCTGATCAGGCCTGCAAAGAAACAGCGTTTGACAGGCCTTGGTAAGAGATGTTCCGGGTAGGTGTAAGAGCACTGGGCAGAGCCAGTTGTTTCTTAGCTTCGCAAAGACCGGGAAGCAAGATGCTTTGGGCCTCTCTGCCCCTTGGAAACAGGGCAGCACTTTGGGCCTGGCAGCTCTAGGGCAGTGGAGCACACCCAGAGGCGGAGTTCTACTTCAGCCAGATGAGGCCTGCCAAGAAACTGCGTTTCACAGGCCTTTCAAAGACATGTTCCCGGTAGGCTGTAAGAGCACGGGGCAGAGCGAGTTGGTTCTTAGCTTCCCAGAGAGCTGGAAGCAAGATGCTTTGGGGCCTCTCTGCCCCTTTGGAAACAAGGCAGCACCTTGGGCCTGGCAGCTCTAGGGCAATGGAGCACACCCAGAGCAGAAGTTCTACTTCAGCCAAATCAGGCCTGCCAGGAAACGGCGTTTCACAGGCCTTGGTAAGAGATGTTCCCGGTAGGCTGTAAGAGCACTGGGCAACGCCAGATGTTTCTTAGCTTCCCGAAGAGCTGGAAGCGAGAAGCTTTGGTGCCACTCTCTCACTTTGGACTCAAGGCAGCCCTTTGGGGCAGGTAGCTCTAGGCCAGTGGAGCACACCCAGAGCAGAAGTTCTACTTGGGCCAGTTCAGGCCACCAACAAACTGCGTTTCACAGGCCTTGGTAAGAGATGTTCCCGGTAGGCTGTAAGAGCACTGGGCAACGCCAGATGTTTCTTAGCTTCCCGAAGAGCTGGAAGCAAGATGCTTTGGGGCCTCTCATCCCCTTTGCAAACAAGGCGGCCCTATGGGCCAGGCAGCTCTAGGCCAATGGAGCACACCCAGAGCAGAAGTTCTACCTCAGCCAGATAAGGCCTGCCAAGAAACTGCATTTCAAAGGCTTTGGTAAGAGATGTTCCCGGTACTCTGTTAGAGCACTGGGCAGAGCCATTTGTTTCTTAGCTTCCCAAAGAGCTGGAAGCAAGATTCTTTGGGGGCTCCCTGCCCCTTTGCCAACAAGGGCGACCTTTGGGCCTTTCAGCTCTAGGCCAATGGAGCACACCCAGAGCAGAAGTCCTACTTCAGCCAGATCAGGCCTGCCAAGGAACTGCGTTTCAGAGGCCTTTGTATGTGACGTTCCCGGTAGGCTGTGAGAGCACGGTGCAGAGCCAGTTGTTTCCTTGTTTCCCAAACAGCTGGAAGCAAGACGCTTTGGGGCCTCTCTGCCCCTTTGGAAACAAGGCAGCACGTTGGGTCTGGCAGCTCTAGGGCAATGGAGCACAACCAGAGCCGAAGTTCTACTTCTTCCAGATCAGGCCTGCCTAGACAGTGCGTTTCCCAGGCCTTGATAAGAGATGTTCTCTTAGGCTATAAGAGCACTGGGCACAGCCAGTTGTTTCTTAGCTTCCCAAGAGGTGGAAGCAAGATGCTTTGGGGCCTCTCTCCCCCTTTGGAAACAAGGCAGCCCTTTGGGCCTTTCAGCTCTAGGGCAATGGAGCACACCCAGAGCAGAAGTTCTACCTCAGCCAGATCAGGCCTGCCAAGAAACTGCTTTTCACAGGCCTTCGTAAGAGGTGTTCCCGGAAGGCTGTAAGAGTACCTGGCAGAGCGAGTTGTTTCTTAGCTTCAAAAACAGCTGGAAGCAACATGATTTGGGGCCTCTCTCCCCCTTTGGAAACAAAGCAGCCTTTGTGCCTGGCAGCTCTAGGCCAAAGTAGCACACCCAGAGCACAAGTTCTACCTCAGCCAGATCAGGCCTTCCAAGAAACTGCGTCTCACAGGCCTTTCTCTGTCACGTTGCCGGTAGGCTGTGAGAGCACTGTGCAGAGCCAGTTGTTTCTTAGCTTCCCAAAGATTTGGAAGCAAGATGCTTTGGGGACTCTCAGCCCCTTTGGAAACAAGGCGGCCCTTTGGGCCTGGCAGCTCTAGGCCAAAGTAGCACGCCCAGAGCAGGAGTTCTACTTCAGCCAGATCAGGCCTGCCAAGAAACTGCGTTTCACAGGCCTTGGTAAGAGATGTTCCCGGTAGGCTGTGAGAGCACTGTGGAGAGCCAGTTGCTTTAGCTTCCCACAGAGCTGGAAGCAAGATGCCTTGGGGCCTCTCTCTCCCTTTGGACACAAGGCAGCCGTTTGGGCCTGGCAGCTCTAGGCCAATGGAGCACACCCACAGCAGAAGTTCTACTTCAGGCAGATCAGTCCTGCCCAGAAACTGCGTTTCACAGCCCTTGGTAAGAGATGTTCACGGTAGGCTGTGAGAGCACTGGGCAGAACCAGTTGTTTTTTAGCTTCCCAAAGTGCTGGAGGCAAGATGCTTTGGGGCCTCTCTCACCCTTTGGAAACAAGGCAGCCCTTAGGTCCTGGTAGCTCTAGGCCTATGTAGCACAACCAGAACAGAAGTTCTACTTCAGCCAGGTCAGGCCTGCCAAGAACTGCGTTTCACAGGCCTTTCAAAGAGATGTTCTCTTAGGCTGTAAGAGCACTGGGCAGAGCCAGCTGTTTCTTAGCTTCCCGAAGAGCTGGGAGCAAGATGCTTTGGGTCCACTCTCCGTCTTTGGAAACAAGGCAGCCCTTTGGGCCTGGCAGCTCTAGGGCAATGGAGCACACCCAGAGCAGAAGTTCTACTTCAGCCAGATCAGGCCTGCCAGGAAACTGCGTTTCACAGGCTTTGGTAAGAGATGTTCCCGGTAGGCTGTAAGAGCACTGGGCAGAGCCAGTTGTTTCTTACCTTCCTGAAAAGCTGGAAGCAAGATGCTTGGGACCCCTCTGCCCGTTTGGGAACAAGGCAGCCTTTTGGGTCGGGAAGCTCTAGGCCAATGGAGCACACGCAGAGCAGGAGTTCTACTTCAGCCTGATCAGGCCTGCAAAGAAACAGCGTTTGACAGGCCTTGGTAAGAGATGTTCGCGGTAGGTGTAAGAGCACTGGGCAGAGCCAGTTGTTTCTTAGCTTCGCAAAGACCGGGAAGCAAGATGCTTTGGGCCTCTCTGCCCCTTGGAAACAGGGCAGCACTTTGGGCCTGGCAGCTCCAGGGCAATGGAGCACACCCAGAGCCGGAGTTCTACTTCAGCCAGATGAGGCCTGCCAAGAAACTGCGTTTCACAGGCCTTTCAAAGACATGTTCCCGGTAGGCTGTAAGAGCACGGGGCAGAGCGAGTTGGTTCTTAGCTTCCCAGAGAGCTGGAAGCAAGATGCTTTGGGGCCTCTCTGCCCCTTTGGAAACAAGGCAGCACCTTGGGCCTGGCAGCTCTAAGGCAATGGAGCACACCCAGAGCAGAAGTTCTACTTCAGCCAAATCAGGCCTGCCAGGAAACGGCATTTCACAGGCCTTGGTAAGAGATGTTCCCGGTAGGCTGTAAGAGCACTGGGCAACGCCAGATGTTTCTTAGCTTCCCGAAGAGCTGGAAGCAAGAAGCTTTGGTGCCACTCTCTCACTTTGGACTCAAGGCAGCCCTTTGGGGCAGGTAGCTCTAGGCCAGTGGAGCACACCCAGAGCAGAAGTTCTACTTGGGCCAGTTCAGGCCACCAACAAACTGCGTTTCACAGGCCTTGGTAAGAGATGTTTCCAGTAGGCTGTAAGAGCACTGGGCAACGCCAGATGTTTCTTAGCTTCCCGAAGAGCTGGAAGCAAGATGCTTTGGGGCCTCTCATCCCCTTTGCAAACAAGGCGGCCCTATGGGCCAGGCAGCTCTAGGCCAATGGAGCACACCCAGAGCAGAAGTTCTACTTCGGCCAGTTCAGGCCACCAACAAACTGCGTTTCACAGGCCTTGGTAAGAGATGTTCCCGGTAGGCTGTAAGAGCACTGGGCAACGCCAGATGTTTCTTAGCTTCCCGAAGAGCTGGAAGCAAGATGCTTTGGGGCCTCTCATCCCCTTTGCAAACAAGGCCGACCTTTGGGCCAGGCAGCTCTAGGCCAATGGAGCACACCCAGAGCAGAAGTTCTACCTCAGCCAGATAAGGCCTGCCAAGAAACTGCGTTTCAAAGGCTTTGGTAAGAGATGTTCCCGGTACTCTGTTAGAGCACTGGGCAGAGCCATTTGTTTCTTAGCTTCCCAAAGAGCTGGAAGCAAGATGCTTTGGGGGCTCCCTGCCCCTTTGCCAACAAGGGCGACCTTTGGGCCTTTCAGCTCTAGGCCAATGGAGCACACCCAGAGCAGAAGTCCTACTTCAGCCAGATCAGGCCTGCCAAGGAACTGCGTTTCAGAGGCCTTTGTATGTGACGTTCCCGGTAGGCTGTGAGAGCACGGTGCAGAGCCAGTTGTTTCCTTGTTTCCCAAACAGCTGGAAGCAAGACGCTTTGGGGCCTCTCTGCCCCTTTGGAAACAAGGCAGCACGTTGGGTCTGGCAGCTCTAGGGCAATGGAGCACAACCAGAGCCGAAGTTCTACTTCTTCCAGATCAGGCCTGCCTAGACAGTGCGTTTCCCAGGCCTTGATAAGAGATGTTCTCTTAGGCTATAAGAGCACTGGGCACAGCCAGTTGTTTCTTAGCTTCCCAAGAGGTGGAAGCAAGATGCTTTGGGGCCTCTCTCCCCCTTTGGAAACAAGGCAGCCCTTTGGGCCTTTCAGCTCTAGGGCAATGGAGCACACCCAGAGCAGAAGTTCTACCTCAGCCAGATCAGGCCTGCCAAGAAACTGCTTTTCACAGGCCTTCGTAAGAGGTGTTCCCGGAAGGCTGTAAGAGTACCTGGCAGAGCGAGTTGTTTCTTAGCTTCAAAAACAGCTGGAAGCAACATGATTTGGGGCCTCTCTCCCCCTTTGGAAACAAAGCAGCCTTTGTGCCTGGCAGCTCTAGGCCAAAGTAGCACACCCAGAGCACAAGTTCTACCTCAGCCAGATCAGGCCTTCCAAGAAACTGCGTCTCACAGGCCTTTCTCTGTCACGTTGCCGGTAGGCTGTGAGAGCACTGTGCAGAGCCAGTTGTTTCTTAGCTTCCCAAAGATTTGGAAGCAAGATGCTTTGGGGACTCTCAGCCCCTTTGGAAACAAGGCGGCCCTTTGGGCCTGGCAGCTCTAGGCCAAAGTAGCACGCCCAGAGCAGGAGTTCTACTTCAGCCAGATCAGGCCTGCCAAGAAACTGCGTTTCACAGGCCTTGGTAAGAGATGTTCCCGGTAGGCTGTGAGAGCACTGTGGAGAGCCAGTTGCTTTAGCTTCCCACAGAGCTGGAAGCAAGATGCTTTGGGTCCACTCTCCGTCTTTGGAAACAAGGCAGCCCTTTGGGCCTGGCAGCTCTAGGGCAATGGAGCACACCCAGAGCAGAAGTTCTACTTCAGCCAGATCAGGCCTGCCAGGAAACTGCGTTTCACAGGCCTTGGTAAGAGATGTTCCCGGTAGGCTGTAAGAGCACTGGGCAGAGCCAGTTGTTTCTTACCTTCCTGAAAAGCTGGAAGCAAGATGCTTGGGACCCCTCTGCCCGTTTGGGAACAAGGCAGCCTTTTGGGTCGGGAAGCTCTAGGCCAATGGAGCACACGCAGAGCAGGAGTTCTACTTCAGCCTGATCAGGCCTGCAAAGAAACAGCGTTTGACAGGCCTTGGTAAGAGATGTTCCCGGTAGGTGTAAGAGCACTGGGCAGAGCCAGTTGTTTCTTAGCTTCGCAAAGACCGGGAAGCAAGATGCTTTGGGCCTCTCTGCCCCTTGGAAACAGGGCAGCACTTTGGGCCTGGCAGCTCTAGGGCAGTGGAGCACACCCAGAGCCGGAGTTCTACTTCAGCCAGATGAGGCCTTCCAAGAAACTGCGTTTCACAGGCCTTTCAAAGACATGTTCCCGGTAGGCTGTAAGAGCACGGGGCAGAGCGAGTTGGTTCTTAGCTTCCCAGAGAGCTGGAAGCAAGATGCTTTGGGGCCTCTCTCACGCTTTGGAAATAAAGGCAGCCCTTTGGGCCTGGCAGCCCTAGGCCAATGGAGTACACCCAGAGCAGAAGTTCTACCTCAGCCAGATCAGGCCTTCCAAGAAACTGCGTCTCACAGGCCTTTCTCTGTCACGTTGCCGGTAGGCTGTGAGAGCACTGTGCAGAGCCAGTTGTTTCTTAGCTTCCCAAAGATTTGGAAGCAAGATGCTTTGGGGACTCTCAGCCCCTTTGGAAACAAGGCGGCCCTTTGGGCCTGGCAGCTCTAGGCCAAAGTAGCACGCCCAGAGCAGGAGTTCTACTTCAGCCAGATCAGGCCTGCCAAGAAACTGCGTTTCACAGGCCTTGGTAAGAGATGTTCCCGGTAGGCTGTGAGAGCACTGTGGAGAGCCAGTTGCTTTAGCTTCCCACAGAGCTGGAAGCAAGATGCCTTGGGGCCTCTCTCTCCCTTTGGACACAAGGCAGCCGTTTGGGCCTGGCAGCTCTAGGCCAATGGAGCACACCCACAGCAGAAGTTCTACTTCAGGCAGATCAGTCCTGCCCAGAAACTGCGTTTCACAGCCCTTGGTAAGAGATGTTCACGGTAGGCTGTGAGAGCACTGGGCAGAACCAGTTGTTTTTTAGCTTCCCAAAGTGCTGGAGGCAAGATGCTTTGGGGCCTCTCTCACCCTTTGGAAACAAGGCAGCCCTTAGGTCCTGGTAGCTCTAGGCCTATGTAGCACAACCAGAACAGAAGTTCTACTTCAGCCAGGTCAGGCCTGCCAAGAAACTGCGTTTCACAGGCCTTTCAAAGAGATGTTCTCTTAGGCTGTAAGAGCACTGGGCAGAGCCAGCTGTTTCTTAGCTTCCCGAAGAGCTGGGAGCAAGATGCTTTGGGTCCACTCTCCGTCTTTGGAAACAAGGCAGCCCTTTGGGCCTGGCAGCTCTAGGGCAATGGAGCACACCCAGAGCAGAAGTTCTACTTCAGCCAGATCAGGCCTGCCAGGAAACTGCGTTTCACAGGCCTTGGTAAGAGATGTTCCCGGTAGGCTGTAAGAGCACTGGGCAGAGCCAGTTGTTTCTTACCTTCCTGAAAAGCTGGAAGCAAGATGCTTGGGACCCCTCTGCCCGTTTGGGAACAAGGCAGCCTTTTGGGTCGGGAAGCTCTAGGCCAATGGAGCACACGCAGAGCAGGAGTTCTACTTCAGCCTGATCAGGCCTGCAAAGAAACAGCGTTTGACAGGCCTTGGTAAGAGATGTTCGCGGTAGGTGTAAGAGCACTGGGCAGAGCCAGTTGTTTCTTAGCTTCGCAAAGACCGGGAAGCAAGATGCTTTGGGCCTCTCTGCCCCTTGGAAACAGGGCAGCACTTTGGGCCTGGCAGCTCTAGGGCAATGGAGCACACCCAGAGCCGGAGTTCTACTTCAGCCAGATGAGGCCTGCCAAGAAACTGCGTTTCACAGGCCTTTCAAAGACATGTTCCCGGTAGGCTGTAAGAGCACGGGGCAGAGCGAGTTGGTTCTTAGCTTCCCAGAGAGCTGGAAGCAAGATGCTTTGGGGCCTCTCTGCCCCTTTGGAAACAAGGCAGCACCTTGGGCCTGGCAGCTCTAGGGCAATGGAGCACACCCAGAGCAGAAGTTCTACTTCAGCCAAATCAGGCCTGCCAGGAAACGGCGTTTCACAGGCCTTGGTAAGAGATGTTCCCGGTAGGCTGTAAGAGCACTGGGCAACGCCAGATGTTTCTTAGCTTCCCGAAGAGCTGGAAGCAAGAAGCTTTGGTGCCACTCTCTCACTTTGGACTCAAGGCAGCCCTTTGGGGCAGGTAGCTCTAGGCCAGTGGAGCACACCCAGAGCAGAAGTTCTACTTGGGCCAGTTCAGGCCACCAACAAACTGCGTTTCACAGGCCTTGGTAAGAGATGTTCCCGGTAGGCTGTAAGAGCACTGGGCAACGCCAGATGTTTCTTAGCTTCCCGAAGAGCTGGAAGCGAGAAGCTTTGGTGCCACTCTCTCACTTTGGACTCAAGGCAGCCCTTTGGGGCAGGTAGCTCTATGCCAGTGGAGCACACCCAGAGCAGAAGTTCTACTTGGGCCAGTTCAGGCCACCAACAAACTGCGTTTCACAGGCCTTGGTAAGAGATGTTCCCGGTAGGCTGTAAGAGCACTGGGCAACGCCAGATGTTTCTTAGCTTCCCGAAGAGCTGGAAGCAAGATGCTTTGGGGCCTCTCATCCCCTTTGCAAACAAGGCGGCCCTATGGGCCAGGCAGCTCTAGACCAATGGAGCACACCCAGAGCAGAAGTTCTACTTCGGCCAGTTCAGGCCACCAACAAACTGCGTTTCACAGGCCTTGGTAAGAGATGTTCCCGGTAGGCTGTAAGAGCACTGGGCAACGCCAGATGTTTCTTAGCTTCCCGAAGAGCTGGAAGCAAGATGCTTTGGGGCCTCTCATCCCCTTTGCAAACAAGGCCGACCTTTGGGCCAGGCAGCTCTAGGCCAATGGAGCACACCCAGAGCAGAAGTTCTACCTCAGCCAGATAAGGCCTGCCAAGAAACTGCGTTTCAAAGGCTTTGGTAAGAGATGTTCCCGGTACTCTGGTAGAGCACTGGGCAGAGCCATTTGTTTCTTAGCTTCCCAAAGAGCTGGAAGCAAGATGCTTTGGGGGCTCCCTGCCCCTTTGCCAACAAGGGCGACCTTTGGGCCTTTCAGCTCTAGGCCAATGGAGCACACCCAGAGCAGAAGTCCTACTTCAGCCAGATCAGGCCTGCCAAGGAACTGCGTTTCAGAGGCCTTTGTATGTGACGTTCCCGGTAGGCTGTGAGAGCACGGTGCAGAGCCAGTTGTTTCCTTGTTTCCCAAACAGCTGGAAGCAAGACGCTTTGGGGCCTCTCTGCCCCTTTGGAAACAAGGCAGCACGTTGGGTCTGGCAGCTCTAGGGCAATGGAGCACAACCAGAGCCGAAGTTCTACTTCTTCCAGATCAGGCCTGCCTAGACAGTGCGTTTCCCAGGCCTTGATAAGAGATGTTCTCTTAGGCTATAAGAGCACTGGGCACAGCCAGTTGTTTCTTAGCTTCCCAAGAGGTGGAAGCAAGATGCTTTGGGGCCTCTCTCCCCCTTTGGAAACAAGGCAGCCCTTTGGGCCTTTCAGCTCTAGGGCAATGGAGCACACCCAGAGCAGAAGTTCTACCTCAGCCAGATCAGGCCTGCCAAGAAACTGCTTTTCACAGGCCTTCGTAAGAGGTGTTCCCGGAAGGCTGTAAGAGTACCTGGCAGAGCGAGTTGTTTCTTAGCTTCAAAAACAGCTGGAAGCAACATGATTTGGGGCCTCTCTCCCCCTTTGGAAACAAAGCAGCCTTTGTGCCTGGCAGCTCTAGGCCAAAGTAGCACACCCAGAGCACAAGTTCTACCTCAGCCAGATCAGGCCTTCCAAGAAACTGCGTCTCACAGGCCTTTCTCTGTCACGTTGCCGGTAGGCTGTGAGAGCACTGTGCAGAGCCAGTTGTTTCTTAGCTTCCCAAAGATTTGGAAGCAAGATGCTTTGGGGACTCTCAGCCCCTTTGGAAACAAGGCGGCCCTTTGGGCCTGGCAGCTCTAGGCCAAAGTAGCACGCCCAGAGCAGGAGTTCTACTTCAGCCAGATCAGGCCTGCCAAGAAACTGCGTTTCACAGGCCTTGGTAAGAGATGTTCCCGGTAGGCTGTGAGAGCACTGTGGAGAGCCAGTTGCTTTAGCTTCCCACAGAGCTGGAAGCAAGATGCCTTGGGGCCTCTCTCTCCCTTTGGACACAAGGCAGCCGTTTGGGCCTGGCAGCTCTAGGCCAATGGAGCACACCCACAGCAGAAGTTCTACTTCAGGCAGATCAGTCCTGCCCAGAAACTGCGTTTCACAGCCCTTGGTAAGAGATGTTCACGGTAGGCTGTGAGAGCACTGGGCAGAACCAGTTGTTTTTTAGCTTCCCAAAGTGCTGGAGGCAAGATGCTTTGGGGCCTCTCTCACCCTTTGGAAACAAGGCAGCCCTTAGGTCCTGGTAGCTCTAGGCCTATGTAGCACAACCAGAACAGAACTTCTACTTCAGCCAGGTCAGGCCTGCCAAGAAACTGCGTTTCACAGGCCTTTCAAAGAGATGTTCTCTTAGGCTGTAAGAGCACTGGGCAGAGCCAGCTGTTTCTTAGCTTCCCGAAGAGCTGGGAGCAAGATGCTTTGGGTCCACTCTCCGTCTTTGGAAACAAGGCAGCCCTTTGGGCCTGGCAGCTCTAGGGCAATGGAGCACACCCAGAGTAGAAGTTCTACTTCAGCCAGATCAGGCCTGCCAGGAAACTGCGTTTCACAGGCCTTGGTAAGAGATGTTCCCGGTAGGCTGTAAGAGCACTGGGCAGAGCCAGTTGTTTCTTACCTTCCTGAAAAGCTGGAAGCAAGATGCTTGGGACCCCTCTGCCCGTTTGGGAACAAGGCAGCCTTTTGGGTCGGGAAGCTCTAGGCCAATGGAGCACACGCAGAGCAGGAGTTCTACTTCAGCCTGATCAGGCCTGCAAAGAAACAGCGTTTGACAGGCCTTGGTAAGAGATGTTCCCGGTAGGTGTAAGAGCACTGGGCAGAGCCAGTTGTTTCTTAGCTTCGCAAAGACCGGGAAGCAAGATGCTTTGGGCCTCTCTGCCCCTTGGAAACAGGGCAGCACTTTGGGCCTGGCAGCTCTAGGGCAGTGGAGCACACCCAGAGGCGGAGTTCTACTTCAGCCAGATGAGGCCTGCCAAGAAACTGCGTTTCACAGGCCTTTCAAAGACATGTTCCCGGTAGGCTGTAAGAGCACGGGGCAGAGCGAGTTGGTTCTTAGCTTCCCAGAGAGCTGGAAGCAAGATGCTTTGGGGCCTCTCTGCCCCTTTGGAAACAAGGCAGCACCTTGGGCCTGGCAGCTCTAGGGCAATGGAGCACACCCAGAGCAGAAGTTCTACTTCAGCCAAATCAGGCCTGCCAGGAAACGGCGTTTCACAGGCCTTGGTAAGAGATGTTCCCGGTAGGCTGTAAGAGCACTGGGCAACGCCAGATGTTTCTTAGCTTCCCGAAGAGCTGGAAGCGAGAAGCTTTGGTGCCACTCTCTCACTTTGGACTCAAGGCAGCCCTTTGGGGCAGGTAGCTCTAGGCCAGTGGAGCACACCCAGAGCAGAAGTTCTACTTGGGCCAGTTCAGGCCACCAACAAACTGCGTTTCACAGGCCTTGGTAAGAGATGTTCCCGGTAGGCTGTAAGAGCACTGGGCAACGCCAGATGTTTCTTAGCTTCCCGAAGAGCTGGAAGCAAGATGCTTTGGGGCCTCTCATCCCCTTTGCAAACAAGGCGGCCCTATGGGCCAGGCAGCTCTAGGCCAATGGAGCACACCCAGAGCAGAAGTTCTACCTCAGCCAGATAAGGCCTGCCAAGAAACTGCATTTCAAAGGCTTTGGTAAGAGATGTTCCCGGTACTCTGTTAGAGCACTGGGCAGAGCCATTTGTTTCTTAGCTTCCCAAAGAGCTGGAAGCAAGATTCTTTGGGGGCTCCCTGCCCCTTTGCCAACAAGGGCGACCTTTGGGCCTTTCAGCTCTAGGCCAATGGAGCACACCCAGAGCAGAAGTCCTACTTCAGCCAGATCAGGCCTGCCAAGGAACTGCGTTTCAGAGGCCTTTGTATGTGACGTTCCCGGTAGGCTGTGAGAGCACGGTGCAGAGCCAGTTGTTTCCTTGTTTCCCAAACAGCTGGAAGCAAGACGCTTTGGGGCCTCTCTGCCCCTTTGGAAACAAGGCAGCACGTTGGGTCTGGCAGCTCTAGGGCAATGGAGCACAACCAGAGCCGAAGTTCTACTTCTTCCAGATCAGGCCTGCCTAGACAGTGCGTTTCCCAGGCCTTGATAAGAGATGTTCTCTTAGGCTATAAGAGCACTGGGCACAGCCAGTTGTTTCTTAGCTTCCCAAGAGGTGGAAGCAAGATGCTTTGGGGCCTCTCTCCCCCTTTGGAAACAAGGCAGCCCTTTGGGCCTTTCAGCTCTAGGGCAATGGAGCACACCCAGAGCAGAAGTTCTACCTCAGCCAGATCAGGCCTGCCAAGAAACTGCTTTTCACAGGCCTTCGTAAGAGGTGTTCCCGGAAGGCTGTAAGAGTACCTGGCAGAGCGAGTTGTTTCTTAGCTTCAAAAACAGCTGGAAGCAACATGATTTGGGGCCTCTCTCCCCCTTTGGAAACAAAGCAGCCTTTGTGCCTGGCAGCTCTAGGCCAAAGTAGCACACCCAGAGCACAAGTTCTACCTCAGCCAGATCAGGCCTTCCAAGAAACTGCGTCTCACAGGCCTTTCTCTGTCACGTTGCCGGTAGGCTGTGAGAGCACTGTGCAGAGCCAGTTGTTTCTTAGCTTCCCAAAGATTTGGAAGCAAGATGCTTTGGGGACTCTCAGCCCCTTTGGAAACAAGGCGGCCCTTTGGGCCTGGCAGCTCTAGGCCAAAGTAGCACGCCCAGAGCAGGAGTTCTACTTCAGCCAGATCAGGCCTGCCAAGAAACTGCGTTTCACAGGCCTTGGTAAGAGATGTTCCCGGTAGGCTGTGAGAGCACTGTGGAGAGCCAGTTGCTTTAGCTTCCCACAGAGCTGGAAGCAAGATGCCTTGGGGCCTCTCTCTCCCTTTGGACACAAGGCAGCCGTTTGGGCCTGGCAGCTCTAGGCCAATGGAGCACACCCACAGCAGAAGTTCTACTTCAGGCAGATCAGTCCTGCCCAGAAACTGCGTTTCACAGCCCTTGGTAAGAGATGTTCACGGTAGGCTGTGAGAGCACTGGGCAGAACCAGTTGTTTTTTAGCTTCCCAAAGTGCTGGAGGCAAGATGCTTTGGGGCCTCTCTCACCCTTTGGAAACAAGGCAGCCCTTAGGTCCTGGTAGCTCTAGGCCTATGTAGCACAACCAGAACAGAAGTTCTACTTCAGCCAGGTCAGGCCTGCCAAGAAACTGCGTTTCACAGGCCTTTCAAAGAGATGTTCTCTTAGGCTGTAAGAGCACTGGGCAGAGCCAGCTGTTTCTTAGCTTCCCGAAGAGCTGGGAGCAAGATGCTTTGGGTCCACTCTCCGTCTTTGGAAACAAGGCAGCCCTTTGGGCCTGGCAGCTCTAGGGCAATGGAGCACACCCAGAGCAGAAGTTCTACTTCAGCCAGATCAGGCCTGCCAGGAAACTGCGTTTCACAGGCCTTGGTAAGAGATGTTCCCGGTAGGCTGTAAGAGCACTGGGCAGAGCCAGTTGTTTCTTACCTTCCTGAAAAGCTGGAAGCAAGATGCTTGGGACCCCTCTGCCCGTTTGGGAACAAGGCAGCCTTTTGGGTCGGGAAGCTCTAGGCCAATGGAGCACACGCAGAGCAGGAGTTCTACTTCAGCCTGATCAGGCCTGCAAAGAAACAGCGTTTGACAGGCCTTGGTAAGAGATGTTCCCGGTAGGTGTAAGAGCACTGGGCAGAGCCAGTTGTTTCTTAGCTTCGCAAAGACCGGGAAGCAAGATGCTTTGGGCCTCTCTGCCCCTTGGAAACAGGGCAGCACTTTGGGCCTGGCAGCTCTAGGGCAGTGGAGCACACCCAGAGCCGGAGTTCTACTTCAGCCAGATGAGGCCTGCCAAGAAACTGCGTTTCACAGGCCTTTCAAAGACATGTTCCCGGTAGTCTGTAAGAGCACGGGGCAGAGCGAGTTGGTTCTTAGCTTCCCAGAGAGCTGGAAGCAAGATGCTTTGGGGCCTCTCTGCCCCTTTGGAAACAAGGCAGCACCTTGGGCCTGGCAGCTCTAGGGCAATGGAGCACACCCAGAGCAGAAGTTCTACTTCAGCCAAATCAGGCCTGCCAGGAAACGGCGTTTCACAGGCCTTGGTAAGAGATGTTCCCGGTAGGCTGTAAGAGCACTGGGCAACGCCAGATGTTTCTTAGCTTCCCGAAGAGCTGGAAGCGAGAAGCTTTGGTGCCACTCTCTCACTTTGGACTCAAGGCAGCCCTTTGGGGCAGGTAGCTCTAGGCCAGTGGAGCACACCCAGAGCAGAAGTTCTACTTGGGCCAGTTCAGGCCACCAACAAACTGCGTTTCACAGGCCTTGGTAAGAGATGTTCCCGGTAGGCTGTAAGAGCACTGGGCAACGCCAGATGTTTCTTAGCTTCCCGAAGAGCTGGAAGCAAGATGCTTTGGGGCCTCTCATCCCCTTTGCAAACAAGGCGGCCCTATGGGCCAGGCAGCTCTAGGCCAATGGAGCACACCCAGAGCAGAAGTTCTACCTCAGCCAGATAAGGCCTGCCAAGAAACTGCATTTCAAAGGCTTTGGTAAGAGATGTTCCCGGTACTCTGTTAGAGCACTGGGCAGAGCCATTTGTTTCTTAGCTTCCCAAAGAGCTGGAAGCAAGATTCTTTGGGGGCTCCCTGCCCCTTTGCCAACAAGGGCGACCTTTGGGCCTTTCAGCTCTAGGCCAATGGAGCACACCCAGAGCAGAAGTCCTACTTCAGCCAGATCAGGCCTGCCAAGGAACTGCGTTTCAGAGGCCTTTGTATGTGACGTTCCCGGTAGGCTGTGAGAGCACGGTGCAGAGCCAGTTGTTTCCTTGTTTCCCAAACAGCTGGAAGCAAGACGCTTTGGGGCCTCTCTGCCCCTTTGGAAACAAGGCAGCACGTTGGGTCTGGCAGCTCTAGGGCAATGGAGCACAACCAGAGCCGAAGTTCTACTTCTTCCAGATCAGGCCTGCCTAGACAGTGCGTTTCCCAGGCCTTGATAAGAGATGTTCTCTTAGGCTATAAGAGCACTGGGCACAGCCAGTTGTTTCTTAGCTTCCCAAGAGGTGGAAGCAAGATGCTTTGGGGCCTCTCTCCCCCTTTGGAAACAAGGCAGCCCTTTGGGCCTTTCAGCTCTAGGGCAATGGAGCACACCCAGAGCAGAAGTTCTACCTCAGCCAGATCAGGCCTGCCAAGAAACTGCTTTTCACAGGCCTTCGTAAGAGGTGTTCCCGGAAGGCTGTAAGAGTACCTGGCAGAGCGAGTTGTTTCTTAGCTTCAAAAACAGCTGGAAGCAACATGATTTGGGGCCTCTCTCCCCCTTTGGAAACAAAGCAGCCTTTGTGCCTGGCAGCTCTAGGCCAAAGTAGCACACCCAGAGCACAAGTTCTACCTCAGCCAGATCAGGCCTTCCAAGAAACTGCGTCTCACAGGCCTTTCTCTGTCACGTTGCCGGTAGGCTGTGAGAGCACTGTGCAGAGCCAGTTGTTTCTTAGCTTCCCAAAGATTTGGAAGCAAGATGCTTTGGGGACTCTCAGCCCCTTTGGAAACAAGGCGGCCCTTTGGGCCTGGCAGCTCTAGGCCAAAGTAGCACGCCCAGAGCAGGAGTTCTACTTCAGCCAGATCAGGCCTGCCAAGAAACTGCGTTTCACAGGCCTTGGTAAGAGATGTTCCCGGTAGGCTGTGAGAGCACTGTGGAGAGCCAGTTGCTTTAGCTTCCCACAGAGCTGGAAGCAAGATGCCTTGGGGCCTCTCTCTCCCTTTGGACACAAGGCAGCCGTTTGGGCCTGGCAGCTCTAGGCCAATGGAGCACACCCACAGCAGAAGTTCTACTTCAGGCAGATCAGTCCTGCCCAGAAACTGCGTTTCACAGCCCTTGGTAAGAGATGTTCACGGTAGGCTGTGAGAGCACTGGGCAGAACCAGTTGTTTTTTAGCTTCCCAAAGTGCTGGAGGCAAGATGCTTTGGGGCCTCTCTCACCCTTTGGAAACAAGGCAGCCCTTAGGTCCTGGTAGCTCTAGGCCTATGTAGCACAACCAGAACAGAAGTTCTACTTCAGCCAGGTCAGGCCTGCCAAGAAACTGCGTTTCACAGGCCTTTCAAAGAGATGTTCTCTTAGGCTGTAAGAGCACTGGGCAGAGCCAGCTGTTTCTTAGCTTCCCGAAGAGCTGGGAGCAAGATGCTTTGGGTCCACTCTCCGTCTTTGGAAACAAGGCAGCCCTTTGGGCCTGGCAGCTCTAGGGCAATGGAGCACACCCAGAGCAGAAGTTCTACTTCAGCCAGATCAGGCCTGCCAGGAAACTGCGTTTCACAGGCCTTGGTAAGAGATGTTCCCGGTAGGCTGTAAGAGCACTGGGCAGAGCCAGTTGTTTCTTACCTTCCTGAAAAGCTGGAAGCAAGATGCTTGGGACCCCTCTGCCCGTTTGGGAACAAGGCAGCCTTTTGGGTCGGGAAGCTCTAGGCCAATGGAGCACACGCAGAGCAGGAGTTCTACTTCAGCCTGATCAGGCCTGCAAAGAAACAGCGTTTGACAGGCCTTGGTAAGAGATGTTCCCGGTAGGTGTAAGAGCACTGGGCAGAGCCAGTTGTTTCTTAGCTTCGCAAAGACCGGGAAGCAAGATGCTTTGGGCCTCTCTGCCCCTTGGAAACAGGGCAGCACTTTGGGCCTGGCAGCTCTAGGGCAGTGGAGCACACCCAGAGCCGGAGTTCTACTTCAGCCAGATGAGGCCTGCCAAGAAACTGCGTTTCACAGGCCTTTCAAAGACATGTTCCCGGTAGTCTGTAAGAGCACGGGGCAGAGCGAGTTGGTTCTTAGCTTCCCAGAGAGCTGGAAGCAAGATGCTTTGGGGCCTCTCTGCCCCTTTGGAAACAAGGCAGCACCTTGGGCCTGGCAGCTCTAGGGCAATGGAGCACACCCAGAGCAGAAGTTCTACTTCAGCCAAATCAGGCCTGCCAGGAAACGGCGTTTCACAGGCCTTGGTAAGAGATGTTCCCGGTAGGCTGTAAGAGCACTGGGCAACGCCAGATGTTTCTTAGCTTCCCGAAGAGCTGGAAGCGAGAAGCTTTGGTGCCACTCTCTCACTTTGGACTCAAGGCAGCCCTTTGGGTCAGGTAGCTCTAGGCCAGTGGAGCACACCCAGAGCAGAAGTTCTACTTGGGCCAGTTCAGGCCACCAACAAACTGCGTTTCACAGGCCTTGGTAAGAGATGTTCCCGGTAGGCTGTAAGAGCACTGGGCAACGCCAGATGTTTCTTAGCTTCCCGAAGAGCTGGAAGCAAGATGCTTTGGGGCCTCTCATCCCCTTTGCAAACAAGGCGGCCCTATGGGCCAGGCAGCTCTAGGCCAATGGAGCACACCCAGAGCAGAAGTTCTACTTCGGCCAGTTCAGGCCACCAACAAACTGCGTTTCACAGGCCTTGGTAAGAGATGTTCCCGGTAGGCTGTAAGAGCACTGGGCAACGCCAGATGTTTCTTAGCTTCCCGAAGAGCTGGAAGCAAGATGCTTTGGGGCCTCTCATCCCCTTTGCAAACAAGGCCGACCTTTGGGCCAGGCAGCTCTAGGCCAATGGAGCACACCCAGAGCAGAAGTTCTACCTCAGCCAGATAAGGCCTGCCAAGAAACTGCGTTTCAAAGGCTTTGGTAAGAGATGTTCCCGGTACTCTGTTAGAGCACTGGGCAGAGCCATTTGTTTCTTAGCTTCCCAAAGAGCTGGAAGCAAGATGCTTTGGGGGCTCCCTGCCCCTTTGCCAACAAGGGCGACCTTTGGGCCTTTCAGCTCTAGGCCAATGGAGCACACCCAGAGCAGAAGTCCTACTTCAGCCAGATCAGGCCTGCCAAGGAACTGCGTTTCAGAGGCCTTTGTATGTGACGTTCCCGGTAGGCTGTGAGAGCACGGTGCAGAGCCAGTTGTTTCCTTGTTTCCCAAACAGCTGGAAGCAAGACGCTTTGGGGCCTCTCTGCCCCTTTGGAAACAAGGCAGCACGTTGGGTCTGGCAGCTCTAGGGCAATGGAGCACAACCAGAGCCGAAGTTCTACTTCTTCCAGATCAGGCCTGCCTAGACAGTGCGTTTCCCAGGCCTTGATAAGAGATGTTCTCTTAGGCTATAAGAGCACTGGGCACAGCCAGTTGTTTCTTAGCTTCCCAAGAGGTGGAAGCAAGATGCTTTGGGGCCTCTCTCCCCCTTTGGAAACAAGGCAGCCCTTTGGGCCTTTCAGCTCTAGGGCAATGGAGCACACCCAGAGCAGAAGTTCTACCTCAGCCAGATCAGGCCTGCCAAGAAACTGCTTTTCACAGGCCTTCGTAAGAGGTGTTCCCGGAAGGCTGTAAGAGTACCTGGCAGAGCGAGTTGTTTCTTAGCTTCAAAAACAGCTGGAAGCAACATGATTTGGGGCCTCTCTCCCCCTTTGGAAACAAAGCAGCCTTTGTGCCTGGCAGCTCTAGGCCAAAGTAGCACACCCAGAGCACAAGTTCTACCTCAGCCAGATCAGGCCTTCCAAGAAACTGCGTCTCACAGGCCTTTCTCTGTCACGTTGCCGGTAGGCTGTGAGAGCACTGTGCAGAGCCAGTTGTTTCTTAGCTTCCCAAAGATTTGGAAGCAAGATGCTTTGGGGACTCTCAGCCCCTTTGGAAACAAGGCGGCCCTTTGGGCCTGGCAGCTCTAGGCCAAAGTAGCACGCCCAGAGCAGGAGTTCTACTTCAGCCAGATCAGGCCTGCCAAGAAACTGCGTTTCACAGGCCTTGGTAAGAGATGTTCCCGGTAGGCTGTGAGAGCACTGTGGAGAGCCAGTTGCTTTAGCTTCCCACAGAGCTGGAAGCAAGATGCCTTGGGGCCTCTCTCTCCCTTTGGACACAAGGCAGCCGTTTGGGCCTGGCAGCTCTAGGCCAATGGAGCACACCCACAGCAGAAGTTCTACTTCAGGCAGATCAGTCCTGCCCAGAAACTGCGTTTCACAGCCCTTGGTAAGAGATGTTCACGGTAGGCTGTGAGAGCACTGGGCAGAACCAGTTGTTTTTTAGCTTCCCAAAGTGCTGGAGGCAAGATGCTTTGGGGCCTCTCTCACCCTTTGGAAACAAGGCAGCCCTTAGGTCCTGGTAGCTCTAGGCCTATGTAGCACAACCAGAACAGAACTTCTACTTCAGCCAGGTCAGGCCTGCCAAGAAACTGCGTTTCACAGGCCTTTCAAAGAGATGTTCTCTTAGGCTGTAAGAGCACTGGGCAGAGCCAGCTGTTTCTTAGCTTCCCGAAGAGCTGGGAGCAAGATGCTTTGGGTCCACTCTCCGTCTTTGGAAACAAGGCAGCCCTTTGGGCCTGGCAGCTCTAGGGCAATGGAGCACACCCAGAGCAGAAGTTCTACTTCAGCCAGATCAGGCCTGCCAGGAAACTGCGTTTCACAGGCCTTGGTAAGAGATGTTCCCGGTAGGCTGTAAGAGCACTGGGCAACGCCAGATGTTTCTTAGCTTCCCGAAGAGCTGGAAGCGAGAAGCTTTGGTGCCACTCTCTCACTTTGGACTCAAGGCAGCCCTTTGGGGCAGGTAGCTCTAGCCCAGTGGAGCACACCCAGAGCAGAAGTTCTACTTGGGCCAGTTCAGGCCACCAACAAACTGCGTTTCACAGGCCTTGGTAAGAGATGTTCCCGGTAGGCTGTAAGAGCACTGGGCAACGCCAGATGTTTCTTAGCTTCCCGAAGAGCTGGAAGCAAGATGCTTTGGGGCCTCTCATCCCCTTTGCAAACAAGGCCGACCTTTGGGCCAGGCAGCTCTAGGCCAATGGAGCACACCCAGAGCAGAAGTTCTACCTCAGCCAGATAAGGCCTGCCAAGAAACTGCGTTTCAAAGGCTTTGGTAAGAGATGTTCCCGGTACTCTGTTAGAGCACTGGGCAGAGCCATTTGTTTCTTAGCTTCCCAAAGAGCTGGAAGCAGAATGCTTTGGGGGCTCCCTGCCGCTTTGCCAACAAGGGCGACCTTTGGGCCTTTCAGCTCTAGCCCAATGGAGCACACCCAGAGCAGAAGTCCTACTTCAGCCAGATCAGGCCTGCCAAGGAACTGCGTTTCAGAGGCCTTTGTATGTGACGTTCCCGGTAGGCTGTGAGAGCACGGTGCAGAGCCAGTTGTTTCCTTGTTTCCCAAACAGCTGGAAGCAAGACGCTTTGGGGCCTCTCTGCCCCTTTGGAAACAAGGCAGCACGTTGGGTCTGGCAGCTCTAGGGCAATGGAGCACAACCAGAGCCGAAGTTCTACTTCTTCCAGATCAGGCCTGCCTAGACAGTGCGTTTCCCAGGCCTTGATAAGAGATGTTCTCTTAGGCTATAAGAGCACTGGGCACAGCCAGTTGTTTCTTAGCTTCCCAAGAGGTGGAAGCAAGATGCTTTGGGGCCTCTCTCCCCCTTTGGAAACAAGGCAGCCCTTTGGGCCTTTCAGCTCTAGGGCAATGGAGCACACCCAGAGCAGAAGTTCTACCTCAGCCAGATCAGGCCTGCCAAGAAACTGCTTTTCACAGGCCTTCGTAAGAGGTGTTCCCGGAAGGCTGTAAGAGTACCTGGCAGAGCGAGTTGTTTCTTAGCTTCAAAAACAGCTGGAAGCAACATGATTTGGGGCCTCTCTCCCCCTTTGGAAACAAAGCAGCCTTTGTGCCTGGCAGCTCTAGGCCAAAGTAGCACACCCAGAGCACAAGTTCTACCTCAGCCATATAAGGCCTGTCAAGAAGCTGCGTCTCACAGGCCTTTCTCTGTCACGTTGCCGGTAGGCTGTGAGAGCACTGTGCAGAGCCAGTTGTTTCTTAGCTTCCCAAAGATTTGGAAGCAAGATGCTTTGGGGACTCTCAGCCCCTTTGGAAACAAGGCGGCCCTTTGGGCCTGGCAGCTCTAGGCCAAAGTAGCACGCCCAGAGCAGGAGTTCTACTTCAGCCAGATCAGGCCTGCCAAGAAACTGCGTTTCACAGGCCTTGGTAAGAGATGTTCCCGGTAGGCTGTGAGAGCACTGTGGAGAGCCAGTTGCTTTAGCTTCCCACAGAGCTCGAAGCAAGATGCCTTGGGGCCTCTCTCTCCCTTTGGACACAAGGCAGCCGTTTGGGCCTGGCAGCTCTAGGCCAATGGAGCACACCCACAGCAGAAGTTCTACTTCAGGCAGATCAGTCCTGCCCAGAAACTGCGTTTCACAGCCCTTGGTAAGAGATGTTCACGGTAGGCTGTGAGAGCACTGGGCAGAACCAGTTGTTTTTTAGCTTCCCAAAGTGCTGGAGGCAAGATGCTTTGGGGCCTCTCTCACCCTTTGGAAACAAGGCAGCCCTTAGGTCCTGGTAGCTCTAGGCCTATGTAGCACAACCAGAACAGAAGTTCTACTTCAGCCAGGTCAGGCCTGCCAAGAAACTGCGTTTCACAGGCCTTTCAAAGAGATGTTCTCTTAGGCTGTAAGAGCACTGGGCAGAGCCAGCTGTTTCTTAGCTTCCCGAAGAGCTGGGAGCAAGATGCTTTGGGTCCACTCTCCGTCTTTGGAAACAAGGCAGCCCTTTGGGCCTGGCAGCTCTAGGGCAATGGAGCACACCCAGAGCAGAAGTTCTACTTCAGCCAGATCAGGCCTGCCAGGAAACTGCGTTTCACAGGCCTTGGTAAGAGATGTTCCCGGTAGGCTGTAAGAGCACTGGGCAGAGCCAGTTGTTTCTTACCTTCCTGAAAAGCTGGAAGCAAGATGCTTGGGAGCCCTCTGCCCGTTTGGGAACAAGGCAGCCTTTTGGGTCGGGAAGCTCTAGGCCAATGGAGCACACGCAGAGCAGGAGTTCTACTTCAGCCTGATCAGGCCTGCAAAGAAACAGCGTTTGACAGGCCTTGGTAAGAGATGTTCGCGGTAGGTGTAAGAGCACTGGGCAGAGCCAGTAGTTTCTTAGCTTCGCAAAGACCGGGAAGCAAGATGCTTTGGGCCTCTCTGCCCCTTGGAAACAGGGCAGCACTTTGGGCCTGGCAGCTCTAGGGCAATGGAGCACACCCAGAGCAGAAGTTCTACTTCAGCCAAATCAGGCCTGCCAGGAAACGGCGTTTCACAGGCCTTGGTAAGAGATGTTCCCGGTAGGCTGTAAGAGCACTGGGCAACGCCAGATGTTTCTTAGCTTCCCGAAGAGCTGGAAGCAAGAAGCTTTGGTGCCACTCTCTCACTTTGGACTCAAGGCAGCCCTTTGGGGCAGGTAGCTCTAGGCCAGTGGAGCACACCCAGAGCAGAAGTTCTACTTGGGCCAGTTCAGGCCACCAACAAACTGCGTTTCACAGGCCTTGGTAAGAGATGTTCCCGGTAGGCTGTAAGAGCACTGGGCAACGCCAGATGTTTCTTAGCTTCCCGAAGAGCTGGAAGCAAGATGCTTTGGGGCCTCTCATCCCCTTTGCAAACAAGGCCGACCTTTGGGCCAGGCAGCTCTAGGCCAATGGAGCACACCCAGAGCAGAAGTTCTACCTCAGCCAGATAAGGCCTGCCAAGAAACTGCGTTTCAAAGGCTTTGGTAAGAGATGTTCCCGCTACTCTGTTAGAGCACTGGGCAGAGCCATTTGTTTCTTAGCTTCCCAAAGAGCTGGAAGCAAGATGCTTTGGGGGCTCCCTGCCCCTTTGCCAACAAGGGCGACCTTTGGGCCTTTCAGCTCTAGGCCAATGGAGCACACCCAGAGCAGAAGTCCTACTTCAGCCAGATCAGGCCTGCCAAGGAACTGCGTTTCAGAGGCCTTTGTATGTGACGTTCCCGGTAGGCTGTGAGAGCACGGTGCAGAGCCAGTTGTTTCCTTGTTTCCCAAACAGCTGGAAGCAAGACGCTTTGGGGCCTCTCTGCCCCTTTGGAAACAAGGCAGCACGTTGGGTCTGGCAGCTCTAGGGCAATGGAGCACAACCAGAGCCGAAGTTCTACTTCTTCCAGATCAGGCCTGAATAGACAGTGCGTTTCACAGGCCTTGGTAAGAGATGTTCCCGGTAGGCTGTAAGAGCACTGGGCAACGCCAGATGTTTCTTAGCTTCCCAAGAGGTGGAAGCAAGATGCTTTGGGGCCTCTCTCCCCCTTTGGAAACAAGGCAGCCCTTTGGGCCTTTCAGCTCTAGGGCAATGGAGCACACCCAGAGCAGAAGTTCTACCTCAGCCAGATCAGGCCTGCCAAGAAACTGCTTTTCACAGGCCTTCGTAAGAGGTGTTCCCGGAAGGCTGTAAGAGTACCTGGCAGAGCGAGTTGTTTCTTAGCTTCAAAAACAGCTGGAAGCAACATGATTTGGGGCCTCTCTCCCCCTTTGGAAACAAAGCAGCCTTTGTGCCTGGCAGCTCTAGGCCAAAGTAGCACACCCAGAGCACAAGTTCTACCTCAGCCAGATAAGGCCTGTCAAGAAGCTGCGTTTCACAGGCCTTTGTATGTGACGTTCCCGGTTGGCTTTGAGAGCACTGTGCAGAGCCAGTTGTTTTAGCTTCCCAGAGAGCAGGAAGCAAGATGCTTTGGGGCCTCTCTCACACTTTGGAAATAAAGGCAGCCCTTTGGGCCTGGCAGCCCTAGGCCAATGGAGTACACCCAGAGCAGAAGTTCTACCTCAGCCAGATCAGGCCTTCCAAGAAACTGCGTCTCACAGGCCTTTCTCTGTCACGTTGCCGGTAGGCTGTGAGAGCACTGTGCAGAGCCAGTTGTTTCTTAGCTTCCCAAAGATTTGGATGCAAGATGCTTTGGGGACTCTCAGCCCCTTTGGAAACAAGGCGGCCCTTTGGGCCTGGCAGCTCTAGGCCAAAGTAGCACGCCCAGAGCAGGAGTTCTACTTCATCCAGATCAGGCCTGCCAAGAAACTGCGTTTCACAGGCCTTGGTAAGAGATGTTCCCGGTAGGCTGTGAGAGCACTGTGGAGAGCCAGTTGCTTTAGCTTCCCACAGAGCTGGAAGCAAGATGCCTTGGGGCCTCTCTCTCCCTTTGGACACAAGGCAGCCGTTTGGGCCTGGCAGCTCTAGGCCAATGGAGCACACCCACAGCAGAAGTTCTACTTCAGGCAGATCAGTCCTGCCCAGAAACTGCGTTTCACAGCCCTTGGTAAGAGATGTTCACGGTAGGCTGTGAGAGCACTGGGCAGAACCAGTTGTTTTTTAGCTTCCCAAAGTGCTGGAGGCAAGATGCTTTGGGGCCTCTCTCACCCTTTGGAAACAAGGCAGCCCTTAGGTCCTGGTAGCTCTAGGCCTATGTAGCACAACCAGAACAGAAGTTCTACTTCAGCCAGGTCAGGCCTGCCAAGAAACTGCGTTTCACAGGCCTTTCAAAGAGATGTTCTCTTAGGCTGTAAGAGCACTGGGCAGAGCCAGCTGTTTCTTAGCTTCCCGAAGAGCTGGGAGCAAGATGCTTTGGGTCCACTCTCCGTCTTTGGAAACAAGGCAGCCCTTTGGGCCTGGCAGCTCTAGGGCAATGGAGCACACCCAGAGCAGAAGTTCTACTTCAGCCAGATCAGGCCTGCCAGGAAACTGCGTTTCACAGGCCTTGGTAAGAGATGTTCCCGGTAGGCTGTAAGAGCACTGGGCAGAGCCAGTTGTTTCTTACCTTCCTGAAAAGCTGGAAGCAAGATGCTTGGGAGCCCTCTGCCCGTTTGGGAACAAGGCAGCCTTTTGGGTCGGGAAGCTCTAGGCCAATGGAGCACACGCAGAGCAGGAGTTCTGCTTCAGCCTGATCAGGCCTGCAAAGAAACAGCGTTTGACAGGCCTTGGTAAGAGATGTTCGCGGTAGGTGTAAGAGCACTGGGCAGAGCCAGTAGTTTCTTAGCTTCGCAAAGACCGGGAAGCAAGATGCTTTGGGCCTCTCTGCCCCTTGGAAACAGGGCAGCACTTTGGGCCTGGCAGCTCTAGGGCAATGGAGCACACCCAGAGCAGAAGTTCTACTTCAGCCAAATCAGGCCTGCCAGGAAACGGCGTTTCACAGGCCTTGGTAAGAGATGTTCCCGGTAGGCTGTAAGAGCACTGGGCAACGCCAGATGTTTCTTAGCTTCCCGAAGAGCTGGAAGCAAGATGCTTTGGGGCCTCTCATCCCCTTTGCAAACAAGGCCGACCTTTGGGCCAGGCAGCTCTAGGCCAATGGAGCACACCCAGAGCAGAAGTTCTACCTCAGCCAGATAAGGCCTGCCAAGAAACTGCGTTTCAAAGGCTTTGGTAAGAGATGTTCCCGCTACTCTGTTAGAGCACTGGGCAGAGCCATTTGTTTCTTAGCTTCCCAAAGAGCTGGAAGCAAGATGCTTTGGGGGCTCCCTGCCCCTTTGCCAACAAGGGCGACCTTTGGGCCTTTCAGCTCTAGGCCAATGGAGCACACCCAGAGCAGAAGTCCTACTTCAGCCAGATCAGGCCTGCCAAGGAACTGCGTTTCAGAGGCCTTTGTATGTGACGTTCCCGGTAGGCTGTGAGAGCACGGTGCAGAGCCAGTTGTTTCCTTGTTTCCCAAACAGCTGGAAGCAAGACGCTTTGGGGCCTCTCTGCCCCTTTGGAAACAAGGCAGCACGTTGGGTCTGGCAGCTCTAGGGCAATGGAGCACAACCAGAGCCGAAGTTCTACTTCTTCCAGATCAGGCCTGCCTAGACAGTGCGTTTCCCAGGCCTTGATAAGAGATGTTCTCTTAGGCTATAAGAGCACTGGGCACAGCCAGTTGTTTCTTAGCTTCCCAAGAGGTGGAAGCAAGATGCTTTGGGGCCTCTCTCCCCCTTTGGAAACAAGGCAGCCCTTTGGGCCTTTCAGCTCGAGGGCAATGGAGCACACCCAGAGCAGAAGTTCTACCTCAGCCAGATCAGGCCTGCCAAGAAACTGCTTTTCACACGCCTTCGTAAGAGGTGTTCCCGGAAGGCTGTAAGAGTACCTGGCAGAGCGAGTTGTTTCTTAGCTTCAAAAACAGCTGGAAGCAACATGATTTGGGGCCTCTCTCCCCCTTTGGAAACAAAGCAGCCTTTGTGCCTGGCAGCTCTAGGCCAAAGTAGCACACCCAGAGCACAAGTTCTACCTCAGCCAGATAAGGCCTGTCAAGAAGCTGCGTTTCACAGGCCTTTGTATGTGACGTTCCCGGTTGGCTTTGAGAGCACTGTGCAGAGCCAGTTGTTTTAGCTTCCCAGAGAGCAGGAAGCAAGATGCTTTGGGGCCTCTCTCACACTTTGGAAATAAAGGCAGCCCTTTGGGCCTGGCAGCCCTAGGCCAATGGAGTACACCCAGAGCAGAAGTTCTACCTCAGCCAGATCAGGCCTTCCAAGAAACTGCGTCTCACAGGCCTTTCTCTGTCACGTTGCCGGTAGGCTGTGAGAGCACTGTGCAGAGCCAGTTGTTTCTTAGCTTCCCAAAGATTTGGAAGCAAGATGCTTTGGGGACTCTCAGCCCCTTTGGAAACAAGGCGGCCCTTTGGGCCTGGCAGCTCTAGGCCAAAGTAGCACGCCCAGAGCAGGAGTTCTACTTCAGCCAGATCAGGCCTGCCAAGAAACTGCGTTTCACAGGCCTTGGTAAGAGATGTTCCCGGTAGGCTGTGAGAGCACTGTGGAGAGCCAGTTGCTTTAGCTTCCCACAGAGCTGGAAGCAAGATGCCTTGGGGCCTCTCTCTCCCTTTGGACACAAGGCAGCCGTTTGGGCCTGGCAGCTCTAGGCCAATGGAGCACACCCACAGCAGAAGTTCTACTTCAGGCAGATCAGTCCTGCCCAGAAACTGCGTTTCACAGCCCTTGGTAAGAGATGTTCACGGTAGGCTGTGAGAGCACTGGGCAGAACCAGTTGTTTTTTAGCTTCCCAAAGTGCTGGAGGCAAGATGCTTTGGGGCCTCTCTCACCCTTTGGAAACAAGGCAGCCCTTAGGTCCTGGTAGCTCTAGGCCTATGTAGCACAACCAGAACAGAAGTTCTACTTCAGCCAGGTCAGGCCTGCCAAGAAACTGCGTTTCACAGGCCTTTCAAAGAGATGTTCTCTTAGGCTGTAAGAGCACTGGGCAGAGCCAGCTGTTTCTTAGCTTCCCGAAGAGCTGGGAGCAAGATGCTTTGGGTCCACTCTCCGTCTTTGGAAACAAGGCAGCCCTTTGGGCCTGGCAGCTCTAGGGCAATGGAGCACACCCAGAGCAGAAGTTCTACTTCAGCCAGATCAGGCCTGCCAGGAAACTGCGTTTCACAGGCCTTGGTAAGAGATGTTCCCGGTAGGCTGTAAGAGCACTGGGCAGAGCCAGTTGTTTCTTACCTTCCTGAAAAGCTGGAAGCAAGATGCTTGGGACCCCTCTGCCCGTTTGGGAACAAGGCAGCCTTTTGGGTCGGGAAGCTCTAGGCCAATGGAGCACACGCAGAGCAGGAGTTCTACTTCAGCCTGATCAGGCCTGCAAAGAAACAGCGTTTGACAGGCCTTGGTAAGAGATGTTCGCGGTAGGTGTAAGAGCACTGGGCAGAGCCAGTAGTTTCTTAGCTTCGCAAAGACCGGGAAGCAAGATGCTTTGGGCCACTCTGCCCCTTGGAAACAGGGCAGCACTTTGGGCCTGGCAGCTCTAGGGCAATGGAGCACACCTAGAGCAGAAGTTCTACTTCAGCCAAATCAGGCCTGCCAGGAAACGGCGTTTCACAGGCCTTGGTAAGAGATGTTCCCGGTAGGCTGTAAGAGCACTGGGCAACGCCAGATGTTTCTTAGCTTCCCGAAGTGCTGGAAGCAAGAAGCTTTGGTGCCACTCTCACACTTTGGACTCAAGGCAGCCCTTTGGGGCAGGTAGCTCTAGGCCAGTGGAGCACACCCAGAGCAGAAGTTCTACTTGGGCCAGTTCAGGCCACCAACAAACTGCGTTTCACAGGCCTTGGTAAGAGATGTTCCCGGTAGGCTGTAAGAGCACTGGGCAACGCCAGATGTTTCTTAGCTTCCCGAAGAGCTGGAAGCAAGATGCTTTGGGGCCTCTCATCCCCTTTGCAAACAAGGCCGACCTTTGGGCCAGGCAGCTCTAGGCCAATGGAGCACACCCAGAGCAGAAGTTCTACCTCAGCCAGATAAGGCCTGCCAAGAAACTGCGTTTCAAAGGCTTTGGTAAGAGATGTTCCCGCTACTCTGTTAGAGCACTGGGCAGAGCCATTTGTTTCTTAGCTTCCCAAAGAGCTGGAAGCAAGATGCTTTGGGGGCTCCCTGCCCCTTTGCCAACAAGGGCGACCTTTGGGCCTTTCAGCTCTAGGCCAATGGAGCACACCCAGAGCAGAAGTCCTACTTCAGCCAGATCAAGCCTGCCAAGGAACTGCATTTCAGAGGCCTTTGTATGTGACGTTCCCGGTAGGCTGTGAGAGCACGGTGCAGAGCCAGTTGTTTCCTTGTTTCCCAAACAGCTGGAAGCAAGACGCTTTGGGGCCTCTCTGCCCCTTTGGAAACAAGGCAGCACTAGGGCAATGGAGCACAACCAGAGCCGAAGTTCTACTTCTTCCAGATCAGGCCTGCCTAGACAGTGCGTTTCCCAGGCCTTGATAAGAGATGTTCTCTTAGGCTATAAGAGCACTGGGCACAGCCAGTTGTTTCTTAGCTTCCCAAGAGGTGGAAGCAAGATGCTTTGGGGCCTCTCTCCCCCTTTGGAAACAAGGCAGCCCTTTGGGCCTTTCAGCTCTAGGGCAATGGAGCACACCCAGAGCAGAAGTTCTACCTCAGCCAGATCAGGCCTGCCATGAAACTGCTTTTCACAGGCCTTCGTAAGAGGTGTTCCCGGAAGGCTGTAAGAGTACCTGGCAGAGCGAGTTGTTTCTTAGCTTCAAAAACAGCTGGAAGCAACATGATTTGGGGCCTCTCTCCCCCTTTGGAAACAAAGCAGCCTTTGTGCCTGGCAGCTCTAGGCCAAAGTAGCACACCCAGAGCACAAGTTCTACCTCAGCCAGATAAGGCCTGTCAAGAAGCTGCGTTTCACAGGCCTTTCTCTGTCACGTTGCCGGTAGGCTGTGAGAGCACTGTGCAGAGCCAGTTGTTTCTTAGCTTCCCAAAGATTTGGAAGCAAGATGCTTTGGGGACTCTCAGCCCCTTTGGAAACAAGGCGGCCCTTTGGGCCTGGCAGCTCTAGGCCAAAGTAGCACGCCCAGAGCAGGAGTTCTACTTCAGCCAGATCAGGCCTGCCAAGAAACTGCGTTTCACAGGCCTTGGTAAGAGATGTTCCCGGTAGGCTGTGAGAGCACTGTGGAGAGCCAGTTGCTTTAGCTTCCCACAGAGCTGGAAGCAAGATGCCTTGGGGCCTCTCTCTCCCTTTGGACACAAGGCAGCCGTTTGGGCCTGGCAGCTCTAGGCCAATGGAGCACACCCACAGCAGAAGTTCTACTTCAGGCAGATCAGTCCTGCCCAGAAACTGCGTTTCACAGCCCTTGGTAAGAGATGTTCAGGGTAGGCTGTGAGAGCACTGGGCAGAACCAGTTGTTTTTTAGCTTCCCAAAGTGCTGGAGGCAAGATGCTTTGGGGCCTCTCTCACCCTTTGGAAACAAGGCAGCCCTTAGGTCCTGGTAGCTCTAGGCCTATGTAGCACAACCAGAACAGAAGTTCTACTTCAGCCAGGTCAGGCCTGCCAAGAAACTGCGTTTCACAGGCCTTTCAAAGAGATGTTCTCTTAGGCTGTAAGAGCACTGGGCAGAGCCAGCTGTTTCTTAGCTTCCCGAAGAGCTGGGAGCAAGATGCTTTGGGTCCACTCTCCGTCTTTGGAAACAAGGCAGCCCTTTGGGCCTGGCAGCTCTAGGGCAATGGAGCACACCCAGAGCAGAAGTTCTACTTCAGCCAGATCAGGCCTGCCAGGAAACTGCGTTTCACAGGCCTTGGTAAGAGATGTTCCCGGTAGGCTGTAAGAGCACTGGGCAGAGCCAGTTGTTTCTTACCTTCCTGAAAAGCTGGAAGCAAGATGCTTGGGACCCCTCTGCCCGTTTGGGAACAAGGCAGCCTTTGGGTCGGGAAGCTCTAGGCCAATGGAGCACACGCAGAGCAGGAGTTCTACTTCAGCCTGATCAGGCCTGCAAAGAAACAGCGTTTGACAGGCCTTGGTAAGAGATGTTCCAGGTAGGTGTAAGAGCACTGGGCAGAGCCAGTTGTTTCTTAGCTTCGCAAAGACCGGGAAGCAAGATGCTTTGGGCCTCTCTGCCCCTTGGAAACAGGGCAGCACTTTGGGCCTGGCAGCTCTAGGGCAATGGAGCACACCCAGAGCCGGAGTTCTACTTCAGCCAGATGAGGCCTGCCAATAAACTGCGTTTCACAGGCCTTTCAAAGACATGTTCCCGGTAGGCTGTAAGAGCACTGGGCAACGCCAGATGTTTCTTAGCTTCCCGAAGAGCTGGAAGCAAGATGCTTTGGGGCCTCTCATCCCCTTTGCAAACAAGGCCGACCTTTGGGCCAGGCAGCTCTAGGCCAATGGAGCACACCCAGAGCAGAAGTTCTACCTCAGCCAGATAAGGCCTGCCAAGAAACTGCGTTTCAAAGGCTTTGGTAAGAGATGTTCCCGGTACTCTGTTAGAGCACTGGGCAGAGCCATTTGTTTCTTAGCTTCCCAAAGAGCTGGAAGCAAGATGCTTTGGGGGCTCCCTGCCCCTTTGCCAACAAGGGCGACCTTTGGGCCTTTCAGCTCTAGGCCAATGGAGCACACCCAGAGCAGAAGTCCTACTTCAGCCAGATCAGGCCTGCCAAGGAACTGCGTTTCAGAGGCCTTTGTATGTGACGTTCCCGGTAGGCTGTGAGAGCACGGTGCAGAGCCAGTTGTTTCCTTGTTTCCCAAACAGCTGGAAGCAAGACGCTTTGGGGCCTCTCTGCCCCTTTGGAAACAAGGCAGCACGTTGGGTCTGGCAGCTCTAGGGCAATGGAGTACAACCAGAGCCGAAGTTCTACTTCTTCCAGATCAGGCCTGCCTAGACAGTGCGTTTCCCAGGCCTTGATAAGAGATGTTCTCTTAGGCTATAAGAGCACTGGGCACAGCCAGTTGTTTCTTAGCTTCCCAAGAGGTGGAAGCAAGATGCTTTGGGGCCTCTCTCCCCCTTTGGAAACAAGGCAGCCCTTTGGGCCTTTCAGCTCTAGGGCAATGGAGCACACCCAGAGCAGAAGTTCTACCTCAGCCAGATCAGGCCTGCCAAGAAACTGCGTTTCACAGGCCTTTCAAAGAGATGTTCTCTTACGCTGTAAGAGCACTGGGCAGAGCCAGCTGTTTCTTAGCTTCCCGAAGAGCTGGGAGCAAGATGCTTTGGGTCCACTCTCCGTCTTTGGAAACAAGGCAGCCCTTTGGGCCTGGCAGCTCTAGGGCAATGGAGCACACCCAGAGCAGAAGTTCTACTTCAGCCAGATCAGGCCTGCCAGGAAACTGCGTTTCACAGGCCTTGGTAAGAGATGTTCCCGGTAGGCTGTAAGAGCACTGGGCAGAGCCAGTTGTTTCTTACCTTCCTGAAAAGCTGGAAGCAAGATGCTTGGGACCCCTCTGCCCGTTTGGGAACAAGGCAGCCTTTTGGGTCGGGAAGCTCTAGGCCAATGGAGCACACGCAGAGCAGGAGTTCTACTTCAGCCTGATCAGGCCTGCAAAGAAACAGCGTTTGACAGGCCTTGGTAAGAGATGTTCGCGGTAGGTGTAAGAGCACTGGGCAGAGCCAGTAGTTTCTTAGCTTCGCAAAGACCGGGAAGCAAGATGCTTTGGGCCTCTCTGCCCCTTGGAAACAGGGCAGCACTTTGGGCCTGGCAGCTCTAGGGCAATGGAGCACACCTAGAGCAGAAGTTCTACTTCAGCCAAATCAGGCCTGCCAGGAAACGGCGTTTCACAGGCCTTGGTAAGAGATGTTCCCGGTAGGCTGTAAGAGCACTGGGCAATGCCAGATGTTTCTTAGCTTCCCGAAGTGCTGGAAGCAAGAAGCTTTGGTGCCACTCTCTCACTTTGGACTCAAGGCAGCCCTTTGGGGCAGGTAGCTCTAGGCCAGTGGAGCACACCCAGAGCAGAAGTTCTACTTGGGCCAGTTCAGGCCACCAACAAACTGCGTTTCACAGGCCTTGGTAAGAGATGTTCCCGGTAGGCTGTAAGAGCACTGGGCAACGCCAGATGTTTCTTAGCTTCCCGAAGAGCTGGAAGCAAGATGCTTTGGGGCCTCTCATCCCCTTTGCAAACAAGGCCGACCTTTGGGCCAGGCAGCTCTAGGCCAATGGAGCACACCCAGAGCAGAAGTTCTACCTCAGCCAGATAAGGCCTGCCAAGAAACTGCGTTTCAAAGGCTTTGGTAAGAGATGTTCCCGCTACTCTGTTAGAGCACTGGGCAGAGCCATTTGTTTCTTAGCTTCCCAAAGAGCTGGAAGCAAGATGCTTTGGGGGCTCCCTGCCCCTTTGCCAACAAGGGCGACCTTTGGGCCTTTCAGCTCTAGGCCAATGGAGCACACCCAGAGCAGAAGTCCTACTTCAGCCAGATCAAGCCTGCCAAGGAACTGCATTTCAGAGGCCTTTGTATGTGACGTTCCCGGTAGGCTGTGAGAGCACGGTGCAGAGCCAGTTGTTTCCTTGTTTCCCAAACAGCTGGAAGCAAGACGCTTTGGGGCCTCTCTGCCCCTTTGGAAACAAGGCAGCACTAGGGCAATGGAGCACAACCAGAGCCGAAGTTCTACTTCTTCCAGATCAGGCCTGCCTAGACAGTGCGTTTCCCAGGCCTTGATAAGAGATGTTCTCTTAGGCTATAAGAGCACTGGGCACAGCCAGTTGTTTCTTAGCTTCCCAAGAGGTGGAAGCAAGATGCTTTGGGGCCTCTCTCCCCCTTTGGAAACAAGGCAGCCCTTTGGGCCTTTCAGCTCTAGGGCAATGGAGCACACCCAGAGCAGAAGTTCTACCTCAGCCAGATCAGGCCTGCCATGAAACTGCTTTTCACAGGCCTTCGTAAGAGGTGTTCCCGGAAGGCTGTAAGAGTACCTGGCAGAGCGAGTTGTTTCTTAGCTTCAAAAACAGCTGGAAGCAACATGATTTGGGGCCTCTCTCCCCCTTTGGAAACAAAGCAGCCTTTGTGCCTGGCAGCTCTAGGCCAAAGTAGCACACCCAGAGCACAAGTTCTACCTCAGCCAGATAAGGCCTGTCAAGAAGCTGCGTTTCACAGGCCTTTCTCTGTCACGTTGCCGGTAGGCTGTGAGAGCACTGTGCAGAGCCAGTTGTTTCTTAGCTTCCCAAAGATTTGGAAGCAAGATGCTTTGGGGACTCTCAGCCCCTTTGGAAACAAGGCGGCCCTTTGGGCCTGGCAGCTCTAGGCCAAAGTAGCACGCCCAGAGCAGGAGTTCTACTTCAGCCAGATCAGGCCTGCCAAGAAACTGCGTTTCACAGGCCTTGGTAAGAGATGTTCCCGGTAGGCTGTGAGAGCACTGTGGAGAGCCAGTTGCTTTAGCTTCCCACAGAGCTGGAAGCAAGATGCCTTGGGGCCTCTCTCTCCCTTTGGACACAAGGCAGCCGTTTGGGCCTGGCAGCTCTAGGCCAATGGAGCACACCCACAGCAGAAGTTCTACTTCAGGCAGATCAGTCCTGCCCAGAAACTGCGTTTCACAGCCCTTGGTAAGAGATGTTCAGGGTAGGCTGTGAGAGCACTGGGCAGAACCAGTTGTTTTTTAGCTTCCCAAAGTGCTGGAGGCAAGATGCTTTGGGGCCTCTCTCACCCTTTGGAAACAAGGCAGCCCTTAGGTCCTGGTAGCTCTAGGCCTATGTAGCACAACCAGAACAGAAGTTCTACTTCAGCCAGGTCAGGCCTGCCAAGAAACTGCGTTTCACAGGCCTTTCAAAGAGATGTTCTCTTAGGCTGTAAGAGCACTGGGCAGAGCCAGCTGTTTCTTAGCTTCCCGAAGAGCTGGGAGCAAGATGCTTTGGGTCCACTCTCCGTCTTTGGAAACAAGGCAGCCCTTTGGGCCTGGCAGCTCTAGGGCAATGGAGCACACCCAGAGCAGAAGTTCTACTTCAGCCAGATCAGGCCTGCCAGGAAACTGCGTTTCACAGGCCTTGGTAAGAGATGTTCCCGGTAGGCTGTAAGAGCACTGGGCAGAGCCAGTTGTTTCTTACCTTCCTGAAAAGCTGGAAGCAAGATGCTTGGGACCCCTCTGCCCGTTTGGGAACAAGGCAGCCTTTGGGTCGGGAAGCTCTAGGCCAATGGAGCACACGCAGAGCAGGAGTTCTACTTCAGCCTGATCAGGCCTGCAAAGAAACAGCGTTTGACAGGCCTTGGTAAGAGATGTTCCCGGTAGGTGTAAGAGCACTGGGCAGAGCCAGTTGTTTCTTAGCTTCGCAAAGACCGGGAAGCAAGATGCTTTGGGCCTCTCTGCCCCTTGGAAACAGGGCAGCACTTTGGGCCTGGCAGCTCTAGTGCAATGGAGCACACCCAGAGCCGGAGTTCTACTTCAGCCAGATGAGGCCTGCCAATAAACTGCGTTTCACAGGCCTTTCAAAGACATGTTCCCGGTAGGCTGTAAGAGCACTGGGCAACGCCAGATGTTTCTTAGCTTCCCGAAGAGCTGGAAGCAAGATGCTTTGGGGCCTCTCATCCCCTTTGCAAACAAGGCCGACCTTTGGGCCAGGCAGCTCTAGGCCAATGGAGCACACCCAGAGCAGAAGTTCTACCTCAGCCAGATAAGGCCTGCCAAGAAACTGCGTTTCAAAGGCTTTGGTAAGAGATGTTCCCGGTACTCTGTTAGAGCACTGGGCAGAGCCATTTGTTTCTTAGCTTCCCAAAGAGCTGGAAGCAAGATGCTTTGGGGGCTCCCTGCCCCTTTGCCAACAAGGGCGACCTTTGGGCCTTTCAGCTCTAGGCCAATGGAGCACACCCAGAGCAGAAGTCCTACTTCAGCCAGATCAGGCCTGCCAAGGAACTGCGTTTCAGAGGCCTTTGTATGTGACGTTCCCGGTAGGCTGTGAGAGCACGGTGCAGAGCCAGTTGATTCCTTGTTTCCCAAACAGCTGGAAGCAAGACGCTTTGGGGCCTCTCTGCCCCTTTGGAAACAAGGCAGCACGTTGGGTCTGGCAGCTCTAGGGCAATGGAGCACAACCAGAGCCGAAGTTCTACTTCTTCCAGATCAGGCCTGCCTAGACAGTGCGTTTCCCAGGCCTTGATAAGAGATGTTCTCTTAGGCTATAAGAGCACTGGGCACAGCCAGTTGTTTCTTAGCTTCCCAAGAGGTGGAAGCAAGATGCTTTGGGGCCTCTCTCCCCCTTTGGAAACAAGGCAGCCCTTTGGGCCAGGCAGCTCTAGGGCAATGGAGCACACCCAGAGCAGAAGTTCTACCTCAGCCAGATCAGGCCTGCCAAGAAACTGCTTTTCACAGGCCTTCGTAAGAGGTGTTCCCGGAAGGCTGTAAGAGTACCTGGCAGAGCGAGTTGTTTCTTAGCTTCAAAAACAGCTGGAAGCAACATGATTTGGGGCCTCTCTCCCCCTTTGGAAACAAAGCAGCCTTTGTGCCTGGCAGCTCTAGGCCAAAGTAGCACACCCAGAGCACAAGTTCTACCTCAGCCAGATAAGGCCTGTCAAGAAGCTGCGTTTCACAGGCCTTTGTATGTGACGTTCCCGGTTGGCTTTGAGAGCACTGTTCAGAGCCAGTTGTTTTAGCTTCCCAGAGAGCAGGAAGCAAGATGCTTTGAGGCCTCTCTCACACTTTGGAAATAAAGGCAGCCCTTTGGGCCTGGCAGCCCTAGGCCAATGGAGTACACCCAGAGCAGAAGTTCTACCTCAGCCAGATCAGGCCTTCCAAGAAACTGCGTCTCACAGGCCTTTCTCTGTCACGTTGCCGGTAGGCTGTGAGAGCACTGTGCAGAGCCAGTTGTTTCTTAGCTTCCCAAAGATTTGGAAGCAAGATGCTTTGGGGACTCTCAGCCCCTTTGGAAACAAGGCGGCCCTTTGGGCCTGGCAGCTCTAGGCCAAAGTAGCACGCCCAGAGCAGGAGTTCTACTTCAGCCAGATCAGGCCTGCCAAGAAACTGCGTTTCACAGGCCTTGGTAAGAGATGTTCCCGGTAGGCTGTGAGAGCACTGTGGAGAGCCAGTTGCTTTAGCTTCCCACAGAGCTGGAAGCAAGATGCCTTGGGGCCTCTCTCTCCCTTTGGACACAAGGCAGCCGTTTGGGCCTGGCAGCTCTAGGCCAATGGAGCACACCCACAGCAGAAGTTCTACTTCAGGCAGATCAGTCCTGCCCAGAAACTGCGTTTCACAGGCCTTGGTAAGAGATGTTCCCGGTAGGCTGTGAGAGCACTGGGCAGAACCAGTTGTTTTTTAGCTTCCCAAAGTGCTGGAGGCAAGATGCTTTGGGGCCTCTCTCACCCTTTGGAAACAAGGCAGCCCTTAGGTCCTGGTAGCTCTAGGCCTATGTAGCACAACCAGAACAGAAGTTCTACTTCAGCCAGGTCAGGCCTGCCAAGAAACTGCGTTTCACAGGCCTTTCAAAGAGATGTTCTCTTAGGCTGTAAGAGCACTGGGCAGAGCCAGCTGTTTCTTAGCTTCCCGAAGAGCTGGGAGCAAGATGCTTTGGGTCCACTCTCCGTCTTTGGAAACAAGGCAGCCCTTTGGGCCTGGCAGCTCTAGGGCAATGGAGCACACCCAGAGCAGAAGTTCTACTTCAGCCAGATCAGGCCTGCCAGGAAACTGCGTTTCACAGGCCTTGGTAAGAGATGTTCCCGGTAGGCTGTAAGAGCACTGGGCAGAGCCAGTTGTTTCTTACCTTCCTGAAAAGCTGGAAGCAAGATGCTTGGGAGCCCTCTGCCCGTTTGGGAACAAGGCAGCCTTTTGGGTCGGGAAGCTCTAGGCCAATGGAGCACACGCAGAGCAGGAGTTCTACTTCAGCCTGATCAGGCCTGCAAAGAAACAGCGTTTGACAGGCCTTGGTAAGAGATGTTCGCGGTAGGTGTAAGAGCACTGGGCAGAGCCATTTGTTTCTTAGCTTCGCAAAGACCGGGAAGCAAGATGCTTTGGGCCTCTCTGCCCCTTGGAAACAGGGCAGCACTTTGGGCCTGGCAGCTCTAGGGCAATGGAGCACACCCAGAGCCGGAGTTCTACTTCAGCCAGATGAGGCCTGCCAAGAAACTGCGTTTCACAGGCCTTTCAAAGACATGTTCCCGGTAGGCTGTAAGAGCACGGGGCAGAGCGAGTTGGTTCTTAGCTTCCCAGAGAGCTGGAAGCAAGATGCTTTGGGGCCTCTCTGCCCCTTTGGAAACAAGGCAGCACCTTGGGCCTGGCAGCTCTAGGGCAATGGAGCACACCCAGAGCAGAAGTTCTACTTCAGCCAAATCAGGCCTGCCAGGAAACGGCGTTTCACAGGCCTTGGTAAGAGATGTTCCCGGTAGGCTGTAAGAGCACTGGGCAACGCCAGATGTTTCTTAGCTTCCCGAACAGCTGGAAGCAAGAAGCTTTGGTGCCACTCTCTCACTTTGTACTCAAGGCAGCCCTTTGGGGCAGGTAGCTCTAGGCCAGTGGAGCACACCCAGAGCAGAAGTTCTACTTGGGCCAGTTCAGGCCACCAACAAACTGCGTTTCACAGGCCTTGGTAAGAGATGTTCCCGGTAGGCTGTAAGAGCACTGGGCAATGCCAGATGTTTCTTAGCTTCCCGAAGAGCTGGAAGCAAGATGCTTTGGGGCCTCTCATCCCCTTTGCAAACAAGGCGGCCCTATGGGCCAGGCAGCTCTAGGCCAATGGAGCACACCCAGAGCAGAAGTTCTACTTCGGCCAGTTCAGGCCACCAACAAACTGCGTTTCACAGGCCTTGGTAAGAGATGTTCCCGGTAGGCTGTAAGAGCACTGGGCAACGCCAGATGTTTCTTAGCTTCCCGAAGAGCTGGAAGCAAGATGCTTTGGGGCCTCTCATCCCCTTTGCAAACAAGGCCGACCTTTGGGCCAGGCAGCTCTAGGCCAATGGAGCACACCCAGAGCAGAAGTTCTACCTCAGCCAGATAAGGCCTGCCAAGAAACTGCGTTTCAAAGGCTTTGGTAAGAGATGTTCCCGGTACTCTGTTAGAGCACTGGGCAGAGCCATTTGTTTCTTAGCTTCCCAAAGAGCTGGAAGCAAGATGCTTTGGGGGCTCCCTGCCCCTTTGCCAACAAGGGCGACCTTTGGGCCTTTCAGCTCTAGGCCAATGGAGCACACCCAGAGCAGAAGTCCTACTTCAGCCAGATCAGGCCTGCCAAGGAACTGCGTTTCAGAGGCCTTTGTATGTGACGTTCCCGGTAGGCTGTGAGAGCACGGTGCAGAGCCAGTTGTTTCCTTGTTTCCCAAACAGCTGGAAGCAAGACGCTTTGGGGCCTCTCTGCCCCTTTGGAAACAAGGCAGCACGTTGGGTCTGGCAGCTCTAGGGCAATGGAGCACAACCAGAGCCGAAGTTCTACTTCTTCCAGATCAGGCCTGCCTAGACAGTGCGTTTCCCAGGCCTTGATAAGAGATGTTCTCTTAGGCTATAAGAGCACTGGGCACAGCCAGTTGTTTCTTAGCTTCCCAAGAGGTGGAAGCAAGATGCTTTGGGGCCTCTCTCCCCCTTTGGAAACAAGGCAGCCCTTTGGGCCTTTCAGCTCTAGGGCAATGGAGCACACCCAGAGCAGAAGTTCTACCTCAGCCAGATCAGGCCTGCCAAGAAACTGCTTTTCACAGGCCTTCGTAAGAGGTGTTCCCGGAAGGCTGTAAGAGTACCTGGCAGAGCGAGTTGTTTCTTAGCTTCAAAAACAGCTGGAAGCAACATGATTTGGGGCCTCTCTCCCCCTTTGGAAACAAAGCAGCCTTTGTGCCTGGCAGCTCTAGGCCAAAGTAGCACACCCAGAGCACAAGTTCTACCTCAGCCAGATAAGGCCTGTCAAGAAGCTGCGTTTCACAGGCCTTTGTATGTGACGTTCCCGGTTGGCTTTGAGAGCACTGTGCAGAGCCAGTTGTTTTAGCTTCCCAGAGAGCAGGAAGCAAGATGCTTTGGGGCCTCTCTCACACTTTGGAAATAAAGGCAGCCCTTTGGGCCTGGCAGCCCTAGGCCAATGGAGTACACCCAGAGCAGAAGTTCTACCTCAGCCAGATCAGGCCTTCCAAGAGACTGCGTCTCACAGGCCTTTCTCTGTCACGTTGCCGGTAGGCTGTGAGAGCACTGTGCAGAGCCAGTTGTTTCTTAGCTTCCCAAAGATTTGGAAGCAAGATGCTTTGGGGACTCTCAGCCCCTTTGGAAACAAGGCGGCCCTTTGGGCCTGGCAGCTCTAGGCCAAAGTAGCACGCCCAGAGCAGGAGTTCTACTTCAGCCAGATCAGGCCTGCCAAGAAACTGCGTTTCACAGGCCTTGGTAAGAGATGTTCCCGGTAGGCTGTGAGAGCACTGTGGAGAGCCAGTTGCTTTAGCTTCCCACAGAGCTGGAAGCAAGATGCCTTGGGGCCTCTCTCTCCCTTTGGACACAAGGCAGCCGTTTGGGCCTGGCAGCTCTAGGCCAATGGAGCACACCCACAGCAGAAGTTCTACTTCAGGCAGATCAGTCCTGCCCAGAAACTGCGTTTCACAGGCCTTGGTAAGAGATGTTCCCGGTAGGCTGTGAGAGCACTGGGCAGAACCAGTTGTTTTTTAGCTTCCCAAAGTGCTGGAGGCAAGATGCTTTGGGGCCTCTCTCACCCTTTGGAAACAAGGCAGCCCTTAGGTCCTGGTAGCTCTAGGCCTATGTAGCACAACCAGAACAGAAGTTCTACTTCAGCCAGGTCAGGCCTGCCAAGAAACTGCGTTTCACAGGCCTTTCAAAGAGATGTTCTCTTAGGCTGTAAGAGCACTGGGCAGAGCCAGCTGTTTCTTAGCTTCCCGAAGAGCTGGGAGCAAGATGCTTTGGGTCCACTCTCCGTCTTTGGAAACAAGGCAGCCCTTTGGGCCTGGCAGCTCTAGGGCAATGGAGCACACCCAGAGCAGAAGTTCTACTTCAGCCAGATCAGGCCTGCCAGGAAACTGCGTTTCACAGGCCTTGGTAAGAGATGTTCCCGGTAGGCTGTATGAGCACGGGGCAGAGCCAGTTGTTTCTTACCTTCCTGAAAAGCTGGAAGCAAGATGCTTGGGACCCCTCTGCCCGTTTGGGAACAAGGCAGCCTTTGGGTCGGGAAGCTCTAGGCCAATGGAGCACACGCAGAGCAGGAGTTCTACTTCAGCCTGATCAGGCCTGCAAAGAAACAGCGTTTGACAGGCCTTGGTAAGAGATGTTCGCGGTAGGTGTAAGAGCACTGGGCAGAGCCAGTTGTTTCTTAGCTTCGCAAAGACCGGGAAGCAAGATGCTTTGGGCCTCTCTGCCCCTTGGAAACAGGGCAGCACTTTGGGCCTGGCAGCTCTAGGGCAATGGAGCACACCCAGAGCCGGAGTTCTACTTCAGCCAGATGAGGCCTGCCAAGAAACTGCGTTTCACAGGCCTTTCAAAGACATGTTCCCGGTAGGCTGTAAGAGCACGGGGCAGAGCGAGTTGGTTCTTAGCTTCCCAGAGAGCTGGAAGCAAGATGCTTTGGGGCCTCTCTGCCCCTTTGGAAACAAGGCAGCACCTTGGGCCTGGCAGCTCTAGGGCAATGGAGCACACCCAGAGCAGAAGTTCTACTTCAGCCAAATCAGGCCTGCCAGGAAACGGCGTTTCACAGGCCTTGGTAAGAGATGTTCCCGGTAGGCTGTAAGAGCACTGGGCAACGCCAGATGTTTCTTAGCTTCCCGAACAGCTGGAAGCAAGAAGCTTTGGTGCCACTCTCTCACTTTGTACTCAAGGCAGCCCTTTGGGGCAGGTAGCTCTAGGCCAGTGGAGCACACCCAGAGCAGAAGTTCTACTTGGGCCAGTTCAGGCCACCAACAAACTGCGTTTCACAGGCCTTGGTAAGAGATGTTCCCGGTAGGCTGTAAGAGCACTGGGCAATGCCAGATGTTTCTTAGCTTCCCGAAGAGCTGGAAGCAAGATGCTTTGGGGCCTCTCATCCCCTTTGCAAACAAGGCGGCCCTATGGGCCAGGCAGCTCTAGGCCAATGGAGCACACCCAGAGCAGAAGTTCTACTTCGGCCAGTTCAGGCCACCAACAAACTGCGTTTCACAGGCCTTGGTAAGAGATGTTCCCGGTAGGCTGTAAGAGCACTGGGCAACGCCAGATGTTTCTTAGCTTCCCGAAGAGCTGGAAGCAAGATGCTTTGGGGCCTCTCATCCCCTTTGCAAACAAGGCCGACCTTTGGGCCAGGCAGCTCTAGGCCAATGGAGCACACCCAGAGCAGAAGTTCTACCTCAGCCAGATAAGGCCTGCCAAGAAACTGCGTTTCAAAGGCTTTGGTAAGAGATGTTCCCGGTACTCTGTTAGAGCACTGGGCAGAGCCATTTGTTTCTTAGCTTCCCAAAGAGCTGGAAGCAAGATGCTTTGGGGGCTCCCTGCCCCTTTGCCAACAAGGGCGACCTTTGGGCCTTTCAGCTCTAGGCCAATGGAGCACACCCAGAGCAGAAGTCCTACTTCAGCCAGATCAGGCCTGCCAAGGAACTGCGTTTCAGAGGCCTTTGTATGTGACGTTCCCGGTAGGCTGTGAGAGCACGGTGCAGAGCCAGTTGTTTCCTTGTTTCCCAAACAGCTGGAAGCAAGACGCTTTGGGGCCTCTCTGCCCCTTTGGAAACAAGGCAGCACGTTGGGTCTGGCAGCTCTAGGGCAATGGAGCACAACCAGAGCCGAAGTTCTACTTCTTCCAGATCAGGCCTGCCTAGACAGTGCGTTTCCCAGGCCTTGATAAGAGATGTTCTCTTAGGCTATAAGAGCACTGGGCACAGCCAGTTGTTTCTTAGCTTCCCAAGAGGTGGAAGCAAGATGCTTTGGGGCCTCTCTCCCCCTTTGGAAACAAGGCAGCCCTTTGGGCCTTTCAGCTCGAGGGCAATGGAGCACACCCAGAGCAGAAGTTCTACCTCAGCCAGATCAGGCCTGCCAAGAAACTGCTTTTCACAGGCCTTCGTAAGAGGTGTTCCCGGAAGGCTGTAAGAGTACCTGGCAGAGCGAGTTGTTTCTTAGCTTCAAAAACAGCTGGAAGCAACATGATTTGGGGCCTCTCTCCCCCTTTGGAAACAAAGCAGCCTTTGTGCCTGGCAGCTCTAGGCCAAAGTAGCACACCCAGAGCACAAGTTCTACCTCAGCCAGATAAGGCCTGTCAAGAAGCTGCGTTTCACAGGCCTTTGTATGTGACGTTCCCGGTTGGCTTTGAGAGCACTGTGCAGAGCCAGTTGTTTTAGCTTCCCAGAGAGCAGGAAGCAAGATGCTTTGGGGCCTCTCTCACACTTTGGAAATAAAGGCAGCCCTTTGGGCCTGGCAGCCCTAGGCCAATGGAGTACACCCAGAGCAGAAGTTCTACCTCAGCCAGATCAGGCCTTCCAAGAGACTGCGTCTCACAGGCCTTTCTCTGTCACGTTGCCGGTAGGCTGTGAGAGCACTGTGCAGAGCCAGTTGTTTCTTAGCTTCCCAAAGATTTGGAAGCAAGATGCTTTGGGGACTCTCAGCCCCTTTGGAAACAAGGCGGCCCTTTGGGCCTGGCAGCTCTAGGCCAAAGTAGCACGCCCAGAGCAGGAGTTCTACTTCAGCCAGATCAGGCCTGCCAAGAAACTGCGTTTCACAGGCCTTGGTAAGAGATGTTCCCGGTAGGCTGTGAGAGCACTGTGGAGAGCCAGTTGCTTTAGCTTCCCACAGAGCTGGAAGCAAGATGCCTTGGGGCCTCTCTCTCCCTTTGGACACAAGGCAGCCGTTTGGGCCTGGCAGCTCTAGGCCAATGGAGCACACCCACAGCAGAAGTTCTACTTCAGGCAGATCAGTCCTGCCCAGAAACTGCGTTTCACAGGCCTTGGTAAGAGATGTTCCCGGTAGGCTGTGAGAGCACTGGGCAGAACCAGTTGTTTTTTAGCTTCCCAAAGTGCTGGAGGCAAGATGCTTTGGGGCCTCTCTCACCCTTTGGAAACAAGGCAGCCCTTAGGTCCTGGTAGCTCTAGGCCTATGTAGCACAACCAGAACAGAAGTTCTACTTCAGCCAGGTCAGGCCTGCCAAGAAACTGCGTTTCACAGGCCTTTCAAAGAGATGTTCTCTTAGGCTGTAAGAGCACTGGGCAGAGCCAGCTGTTTCTTAGCTTCCCGAAGAGCTGGGAGCAAGATGCTTTGGGTCCACTCTCCGTCTTTGGAAACAAGGCAGCCCTTTGGGCCTGGCAGCTCTAGGGCAATGGAGCACACCCAGAGCAGAAGTTCTACTTCAGCCAGATCAGGCCTGCCAGGAAACTGCGTTTCACAGGCCTTGGTAAGAGATGTTCCCGGTAGGCTGTATGAGCACGGGGCAGAGCCAGTTGTTTCTTACCTTCCTGAAAAGCTGGAAGCAAGATGCTTGGGACCCCTCTGCCCGTTTGGGAACAAGGCAGCCTTTGGGTCGGGAAGCTCTAGGCCAATGGAGCACACGCAGAGCAGGAGTTCTACTTCAGCCTGATCAGGCCTGCAAAGAAACAGCGTTTGACAGGCCTTGGTAAGAGATGTTCGCGGTAGGTGTAAGAGCACTGGGCAGAGCCAGTTGTTTCTTAGCTTCGCAAAGACCGGGAAGCAAGATGCTTTGGGCCTCTCTGCCCCTTGGAAACAGGGCAGCACTTTGGGCCTGGCAGCTCTAGGGCAATGGAGCACACCCAGAGCCGGAGTTCTACTTCAGCCAGATGAGGCCTGCCAAGAAACTGCGTTTCACAGGCCTTTCAAAGACATGTTCCCGGTAGGCTGTAAGAGCACGGGGCAGAGCGAGTTGGTTCTTAGCTTCCCAGAGAGCTGGAAGCAAGATGCTTTGGGGCCTCTCTGCCCCTTTGGAAACAAGGCAGCACCTTGGGCCTGGCAGCTCTAGGGCAATGGAGCACACCCAGAGCAGAAGTACTACTTCAGCCAAATCAGGCCTGCCAGGAAACGGCGTTTCACAGGCCTTGGTAAGAGATGTTCCCGGTAGGCTGTAAGAGCACTGGGCAACGCCAGATGTTTCTTAGCTTCCCGAACAGCTGGAAGCAAGAAGCTTTGGTGCCACTCTCTCACTTTGTACTCAAGGCAGCCCTTTGGGGCAGGTAGCTCTAGGCCAGTGGAGCACACCCAGAGCAGAAGTTCTACTTGGGCCAGTTCAGGCCACCAACAAACTGCGTTTCACAGGCCTTGGTAAGAGATGTTCCCGGTAGGCTGTAAGAGCACTGGGCAATGCCAGATGTTTCTTAGCTTCCCGAAGAGCTGGAAGCAAGATGCTTTGGGGCCTCTCATCCCCTTTGCAAACAAGGCGGCCCTATGGGCCAGGCAGCTCTAGGCCAATGGAGCACACCCAGAGCAGAAGTTCTACTTCGGCCAGTTCAGGCCACCAACAAACTGCGTTTCACAGGCCTTGGTAAGAGATGTTCCCGGTAGGCTGTAAGAGCACTGGGCAACGCCAGATGTTTCTTAGCTTCCCGAAGAGCTGGAAGCAAGATGCTTTGGGGCCTCTCATCCCCTTTGCAAACAAGGCCAACCTTTGGGCCAGGCAGCTCTAGGCCAATGGAGCACACCCAGAGCAGAAGTTCTACCTCAGCCAGATAAGGCCTGCCAAGAAACTGCGTTTCAAAGGCTTTGGTAAGAGATGTTCCCGGTACTCTGTTAGAGCACTGGGCAGAGCCATTTGTTTCTTAGCTTCCCAAAGAGCTGGAAGCAAGATGCTTTGGGGGCTCCCTGCCCCTTTGCCAACAAGGGCGACCTTTGGGCCTTTCAGCTCTAGGCCAATGGAGCACACCCAGAGCAGAAGTCCTACTTCAGCCAGATCAGGCCTGCCAAGGAACTGCGTTTCAGAGGCCTTTGTATGTGACGTTCCCGGTAGGCTGTGAGAGCACGGTGCAGAGCCAGTTGTTTCCTTGTTTCCCAAACAGCTGGAAGCAAGACGCTTTGGGGCCTCTCTGCCCCTTTGGAAACAAGGCAGCACGTTGGGTCTGGCAGCTCTAGGGCAATGGAGCACAACCAGAGCCGAAGTTCTACTTCTTCCAGATCAGGCCTGCCTAGACAGTGCGTTTCCCAGGCCTTGATAAGAGATGTTCTCTTAGGCTATAAGAGCACTGGGCACAGCCAGTTGTTTCTTAGCTTCCCAAGAGGTGGAAGCAAGATGCTTTGGGGCCTCTCTCCCCCTTTGGAAACAAGGCAGCCCTTTGGGCCTTTCAGCTCTAGGGCAATGGAGCACACCCAGAGCAGAAGTTCTACCTCAGCCAGATCAGGCCTGCCAAGAAACTGCTTTTCACAGGCCTTCGTAAGAGGTGTTCCCGGAAGGCTGTAAGAGTACCTGGCAGAGCGAGTTGTTTCTTAGCTTCAAAAACAGCTGGAAGCAACATGATTTGGGGCCTCTCTCCCCCTTTGGAAACAAAGCAGCCTTTGTGCCTGGCAGCTCTAGGCCAAAGTAGCACACCCAGAGCACAAGTTCTACCTCAGCCAGATAAGGCCTGTCAAGAAGCTGCGTTTCACAGGCCTTTGTATGTGACGTTCCCGGTTGGCTTTGAGAGCACTGTGCAGAGCCAGTTGTTTTAGCTTCCCAGAGAGCAGGAAGCAAGATGCTTTGGGGCCTCTCTCACACTTTGGAAATAAAGGCAGCCCTTTGGGCCTGGCAGCCCTAGGCCAATGGAGTACACCCAGAGCAGAAGTTCTACCTCAGCCAGATCAGGCCTTCCAAGAGACTGCGTCTCACAGGCCTTTCTCTGTCACGTTGCCGGTAGGCTGTGAGAGCACTGTGCAGAGCCAGTTGTTTCTTAGCTTCCCAAAGATTTGGAAGCAAGATGCTTTGGGGACTCTCAGCCCCTTTGGAAACAAGGCGGCCCTTTGGGCCTGGCAGCTCTAGGCCAAAGTAGCACGCCCAGAGCAGGAGTTCTACTTCAGCCAGATCAGGCCTGCCAAGAAACTGCGTTTCACAGGCCTTGGTAAGAGATGTTCCCGGTAGGCTGTGAGAGCACTGTGGAGAGCCAGTTGCTTTAGCTTCCCACAGAGCTGGAAGCAAGATGCCTTGGGGCCTCTCTCTCCCTTTGGACACAAGGCAGCCGTTTGGGCCTGGCAGCTCTAGGCCAATGGAGCACACCCACAGCAGAAGTTCTACTTCAGGCAGATCAGTCCTGCCCAGAAACTGCGTTTCACAGGCCTTGGTAAGAGATGTTCCCGGTAGGCTGTGAGAGCACTGGGCAGAACCAGTTGTTTTTTAGCTTCCCAAAGTGCTGGAGGCAAGATGCTTTGGGGCCTCTCTCACCCTTTGGAAACAAGGCAGCCCTTAGGTCCTGGTAGCTCTAGGCCTATGTAGCACAACCAGAACAGAAGTTCTACTTCAGCCAGGTCAGGCCTGCCAAGAAACTGCGTTTCACAGGCCTTTCAAAGAGATGTTCTCTTAGGCTGTAAGAGCACTGGGCAGAGCCAGCTGTTTCTTAGCTTCCCGAAGAGCTGGGAGCAAGATGCTTTGGGTCCACTCTCCGTCTTTGGAAACAAGGCAGCCCTTTGGGCCTGGCAGCTCTAGGGCAATGGAGCACACCCAGAGCAGAAGTTCTACTTCAGCCAGATCAGGCCTGCCAGGAAACTGCGTTTCACAGGCCTTGGTAAGAGATGTTCCCGGTAGGCTGTAAGAGCACTGGGCAGAGCCAGTTGTTTCTTACCTTCCTGAAAAGCTGGAAGCAAGATGCTTGGGAGCCCTCTGCCCGTTTGGGAACAAGGCAGCCTTTTGGGTCGGGAAGCTCTAGGCCAATGGAGCACACGCAGAGCAGGAGTTCTACTTCAGCCTGATCAGGCCTGCAAAGAAACAGCGTTTGACAGGCCTTGGTAAGAGATGTTCGCGGTAGGTGTAAGAGCACTGGGCAGAGCCAGTTGTTTCTTAGCTTCGCAAAGACCGGGAAGCAAGATGCTTTGGGCCTCTCTGCCCCTTGGAAACAGGGCAGCACTTTGGGCCTGGCAGCTCTAGGGCAATGGAGCACACCCAGAGCCGGAGTTCTACTTCAGCCAGATGAGGCCTGCCAAGAAACTGCGTTTCACAGGCCTTTCAAAGACATGTTCCCGGTAGGCTGTAAGAGCACGGGGCAGAGCGAGTTGGTTCTTAGCTTCCCAGAGAGCTGGAAGCAAGATGCTTTGGGGCCTCTCTGCCCCTTTGGAAACAAGGCAGCACCTTGGGCCTGGCAGCTCTAGGGCAATGGAGCACACCCAGAGCAGAAGTTCTACTTCAGCCAAATCAGGCCTGCCAGGAAACGGCGTTTCACAGGCCTTGGTAAGAGATGTTCCCGGTAGGCTGTAAGAGCACTGGGCAACGCCAGATGTTTCTTAGCTTCCCGAAGAGCTGGAAGCAAGAAGCTTTGGTGCCACTCTCTCACTTTGGACTCAAGGCAGCCCTTTGGGGCAGGTAGCTCTAGCCCAGTGGAGCACACCCAGAGCAGAAGTTCTACTTGGGCCAGTTCAGGCCACCAACAAACTGCGTTTCACAGGCCTTGGTAAGAGATGTTCCCGGTAGGCTGTAAGAGCACTGGGCAACGCCAGATGTTTCTTAGCTTCCCGAAGAGCTGGAAGCAAGATGCTTTGGGGCCTCTCATCCCCTTTGCAAACAAGGCGGCCCTATGGGCCAGGCAGCTCTAGGCCAATGGAGCACACCCAGAGCAGAAGTTCTACTTCGGCCAGTTCAGGCCACCAACAAACTGCGTTTCACAGGCCTTGGTAAGAGATGTTCCCGGTAGGCTGTAAGAGCACTGGGCAACGCCAGATGTTTCTTAGCTTCCCGAAGAGCTGGAAGCAAGATGCTTGGGGCCTCTCATCCCCTTTGCAAACAAGGCCGACCTTTGGGCCAGGCAGCTCTAGGCCAATGGAGCACACCCAGAGCAGAAGTTCTACCTCAGCCAGATAAGGCCTGCCAAGAAACTGCGTTTCAAAGGCTTTGGTAAGAGATGTTCCCGGTACTCTGTTAGAGCACTGGGCAGAGCCATTTGTTTCTTAGCTTCCCAAAGAGCTGGAAGCAAGATGCTTTGGGGGCTCCCTGCCCCTTTGCCAACAAGGGCGACCTTTGGGCCTTTCAGCTCTAGGCCAATGGAGCACACCCAGAGCAGAAGTCCTACTTCAGCCAGATCAGGCCTGCCAAGGAACTGCGTTTCAGAGGCCTTTGTATGTGACGTTCCCGGTAGGCTGTGAGAGCACGGTGCAGAGCCAGTTGTTTCCTTGTTTCCCAAACAGCTGGAAGCAAGACGCTTTGGGGCCTCTCTGCCCCTTTGGAAAAAAGGCAGCACGTTGGGTCTGGCAGCTCTAGGGCAATGGAGCACAACCAGAGCCGAAGTTCTACTTCTTCCAGATCAGGCCTGCCTAGACAGTGCGTTTCACAGGCCTTGATAAGAGATGTTCTCTTAGGCTATAAGAGCACTGGGCACAGCCAGTTGTTTCTTAGCTTCCCAAGAGGTGGAAGCAAGATGCTTTGGGGCCTCTCTCCCCCTTTGGAAACAAGGCAGCCCTTTGGGCCTTTCAGCTCTAGGGCAATGGAGCACACCCAGAGCAGAAGTTCTACCTCAGCCAGATCAGGCCTGCCAAGAAACTGCTTTTCACAGGCCTTCGTAAGAGGTGTTCCTGGAAGGCTGTAAGAGTACCTGGCAGAGCGAGTTGTTTCTTAGCTTCAAAAACAGCTGGAAGCAACATGATTTGGGGCCTCTCTCCCCCTTTGGAAACAAAGCAGCCTTTGTGCCTGGCAGCTCTAGGCCAAAGTAGCACACCCAGAGCACAAGTTCTACCTCAGCCAGATAAGGCCTGTCAAGAAGCTGCGTTTCACAGGCCTTTGTATGTGACGTTCCCGGTTGGCTTTGAGAGCACTGTGCAGAGCCAGTTGTTTTAGCTTCCCAGAGAGCAGGAAGCAAGATGCTTTGGGGCCTCTCTCACACTTTGGAAATAAAGGCAGCCCTTTGGGCCTGGCAGCCCTAGGCCAATGGAGTACACCCAGAGCAGAAGTTCTACCTCAGCCAGATCAGGCCTTCCAAGAAACTGCGTCTCACAGGCCTTTCTCTGTCACGTTGCCGGTAGGCTGTGAGAGCACTGTGCAGAGCCAGTTGTTTCTTAGCTTCCCAAAGATTTGGAAGCCAAATGCTTTGGGGACTCTCAGCCCCTTTGGAAACAAGGCGGCCCTTTGGGCCTGGCAGCTCTAGGCCAAAGTAGCACGCCCAGAGCAGGAGTTCTACTTCAGCCAGATCAGGCCTGCCAAGAAACTGCGTTTCACAGGCCTTGGTAAGAGATGTTCCCGGTAGGCTGTGAGAGCACTGTGGAGAGCCAGTTGCTTTAGCTTCCCACAGAGCTGGAAGCAAGATGCCTTGGGGCCTCTCTCTCCCTTTGGACACAAGGCAGCCGTTTGGGCCTGGCAGCTCTAGGCCAATGGAGCACACCCACAGCAGAAGTTCTACTTCAGGCAGATCAGTCCTGCCCAGAAACTGCGTTTCACAGGCCTTGGTAAGAGATGTTCCCGGTAGGCTGTGAGAGCACTGGGCAGAACCAGTTGTTTTTTAGCTTCCCAAAGTGCTGGAGGCAAGATGCTTTGGGGCCTCTCTCACCCTTTGGAAACAAGGCAGCCCTTAGGTCCTGGTAGCTCTAGGCCTATGTAGCACAACCAGAACAGAAGTTCTACTTCAGCCAGGTCAGGCCTGCCAAGAAACTGCGTTTCACAGGCCTTGGTAAGAGATGTTCTCTTAGGCTGTAAGAGCACTGGGCAGAGCCAGCTGTTTCTTAGCTTCCCGAAGAGCTGGGAGCAAGATGCTTTGGGTCCACTCTCCGTCTTTGGAAACAAGGCAGCCCTTTGGGCCTGGCAGCTCTAGGGCAATGGAGCACACCCAGAGCAGAAGTTCTACTTCAGCCAGATCAGGCCTGCCAGGAAACTGCGTTTCACAGGCCTTGGTAAGAGATGTTCCCGGTAGGCTGTAAGAGCACTGGGCAGAGCCAGTTGTTTCTTACCTTCCTGAAAAGCTGGAAGCAAGATGCTTGGGACCCCTCTGCCCGTTTGGGAACAAGGCAGCCTTTTGGGTCGGGAAGCTCTAGGCCAATGGAGCACACGCAGAGCAGGAGTTCTACTTCAGCCTGATCAGGCCTGCAAAGAAACAGCGTTTGACAGGCCTTGGTAAGAGATGTTCGCGGTAGGTGTAAGAGCACTGGGCAGAGCCAGTTGTTTCTTAGCTTCGCAAAGACCGGGAAGCAAGATGCTTTGGGCCTCTCTGCCCCTTGGAAACAGGGCAGCACTTTGGGCCTGGCAGCTCTAGGGCAATGGAGCACACCCAGAGCCGGAGTTCTACTTCAGCCAGATGAGGCCTGCCAAGAAACTGCGTTTCACAGGCCTTTCAAAGACATGTTCCCGGTAGGCTGTAAGAGCACGGGGCAGAGCGAGTTGGTTCTTAGCTTCCCAGAGAGCTGGAAGCAAGATGCTTTGGGGCCTCTCTGCCCCTTTGGAAACAAGGCAGCACCTTGGGCCTGGCAGCTATAGGGCAATGGAGCACACCCAGAGCAGAAGTTCTACTTCAGCCAAATCAGGCCTGCCAGGAAACGGCGTTTCACAGGCCTTGGTAAGAGATGTTCCCGGTAGGCTGTAAGAGCACTGGGCAACGCCAGATGTTTCTTAGCTTCCCGAAGAGCTGGAAGCAAGATGCTTTGGTGCCACTCTCTCACTTTGGACTCAAGGCAGCCCTTTGGGGCAGGTAGCTCTAGGCCAGTGGAGCACACCCAGAGCAGAAGTTCTACTTGGGCCAGTTCAGGCCACCAACAAACTGCGTTTCACAGGCCTTGGTAAGAGATGTTCCCGGTAGGCTGTAAGAGCACTGGGCAACGCCAGATGTTTCTTAGCTTCCCGAAGAGCTGGAAGCAAGATGCTTTGGGGCCTCTCATCCCCTTTGCAAACAAGGCCGACCTTTGGGCCAGGCAGCTCTAGGCCAATGGAGCACACCCAGAGCAGAAGTTCTACCTCAGCCAGATAAGGCCTGCCAAGAAACTGCGTTTCAAAGGCTTTGGTAAGAGATGTTCCCGGTACTCTGTTAGAGCACTGGGCAGAGCCATTTGTTTCTTAGCTTCCCAAAGAGCTGGAAGCAAGATGCTTTGGGGGCTCCCTGCCCCTTTGCCAACAAGGGCGACCTTTGGGCCTTTCAGCTCTAGGCCAATGGAGCACACCCAGAGCAGAAGTCCTACTTCAGCCAGATCAGGCCTGCCAAGGAACTGCGTTTCAGAGGCCTTTGTATGTGACGTTCCCGGTAGGCTGTGAGAGCACGGTGCAGAGCCAGTTGTTTCCTTGTTTCCCAAACAGCTGGAAGCAAGACGCTTTGGGGCCTCTCTGCCCCTTTGGAAACAAGGCAGCACGTTGGGTCTGGCAGCTCTAGGGCAATGGAGCACAACCAGAGCCGAAGTTCTACTTCTTCCAGATCAGGCCTGCCTAGACAGTGCGTTTCCCAGGCCTTGATAAGAGATGTTCTCTTAGGCTATAAGAGCACTGGGCACAGCCAGTTGTTTCTTAGCTTCCCAAGAGGTGGAAGCAAGATGCTTTGGGGCCTCTCTCCCCCTTTGGAAACAAGGCAGCCCTTTGGGCCTTTCAGCTCTAGGGCAATGGAGCACACCCAGAGCAGAAGTTCTACCTCAGCCAGATCAGGCCTGCCAAGAAACTGCTTTTCACAGGCCTTCGTAAGAGGTGTTCCCGGAAGGCTGTAAGAGTACCTGGCAGAGCGAGTTGTTTCTTAGCTTCAAAAACAGCTGGAAGCAACATGATTTGGGGCCTCTCTGCCCCTTTGGAAACAAAGCAGCCTTTGTGCCTGGCAGCTCTAGGCCAAAGTAGCACACCCAGAGCACAAGTTCTACCTCAGCCAGATAAGGCCTGTCAAGAAGCTGCGTTTCACAGGCCTTTGTATGTGACGTTCCCGGTTGGCTTTGAGAGCACTGTGCAGAGCCAGTTGTTTTAGCTTCCCAGAGAGCAGGAAGCAAGATGCTTTGGGGCCTCTCTCACACTTTGGAAATAAAGGCAGCCCTTTGGGCCTGGCAGCCCTAGGCCAATGGAGTACACCCAGAGCAGAAGTTCTACCTCAGCCAGATCAGGCCTTCCAAGAAACTGCGTCTCACAGGCCTTTCTCTGTCACGTTGCCGGTAGGCTGTGAGAGCACTGTGCAGAGCCAGTTGTTTCTTAGCTTCCCAAAGATTTGGAAGCAAGATGCTTTGGGGACTCTCAGCCCCTTTGGAAACAAGGCGGCCCTTTGGGCCTGGCAGCTCTAGGCCAAAGTAGCACGCCCAGAGCAGGAGTTCTACTTCAGCCAGATCAGGCCTGCCAAGAAACTGCGTTTCACAGGCCTTGGTAAGAGATGTTCCCGGTAGGCTGTGAGAGCACTGTGGAGAGCCAGTTGCTTTAGCTTCCCACAGAGCTGGAAGCAAGATGCCTTGGGGCCTCTCTCTCCCTTTGGACACAAGGCAGCCGTTTGGGCCTGGCAGCTCTAGGCCAATGGAGCACACCCACAGCAGAAGTTCTACTTCAGGCAGATCAGTCCTGCCCAGAAACTGCGTTTCACAGCCCTTGGTAAGAGATGTTCACGGTAGGCTGTGAGAGCACTGGGCAGAACCAGTTGTTTTTTAGCTTCCCAAAGTGCTGGAGGCAAGATGCTTTGGGGCCTCTCTCACCCTTTGGAAACAAGGCAGCCCTTAGGTCCTGGTAGCTCTAGGCCTATGTAGCACAACCAGAACAGAAGTTCTACTTCAGCCAGGTCAGGCCTGCCAAGAAACTGCGTTTCACAGGCCTTTCAAAGAGATGTTCTCTTAGGCTGTAAGAGCACTGGGCAGAGCCAGCTGTTTCTTAGCTTCCCGAAGAGCTGGGAGCAAGATGCTTTGGGTCCACTCTCCGTCTTTGGAAACAAGGCAGCCCTTTGGGCCTGGCAGCTCTAGGGCAATGGAGCACACCCAGAGCAGAAGTTCTACTTCAGCCAGATCAGGCCTGCCAGGAAACTGCGTTTCACAGGCCTTGGTAAGAGATGTTCCCGGTAGGCTGTAAGAGCACTGGGCAGAGCCAGTTGTTTCTTACCTTCCTGAAAAGCTGGAAGCAAGATGCTTGGGACCCCTCTGCCCGTTTGGGAACAAGGCAGCCTTTTGGGTCGGGAAGCTCTAGGCCAATGGAGCACACGCAGAGCAGGAGTTCTACTTCAGCCTGATCAGGCCTGCAAAGAAACAGCGTTTGACAGGCCTTGGTAAGAGATGTTCGCGGTAGGTGTAAGAGCACTGGGCAGAGCCAGTTGTTTCTTAGCTTCGCAAAGACCGGGAAGCAAGATGCTTTGGGCCTCTCTGCCCCTTGGAAACAGGGCAGCACTTTGGGCCTGGCAGCTCTAGGGCAATGGAGCACACCCAGAGCCGGAGTTCTACTTCAGCCAGATGAGGCCTGCCAAGAAACTGCGTTTCACAGGCCTTTCAAAGACATGTTCCCGGTAGGCTGTAAGAGCACGGGGCAGAGCGAGTTGGTTCTTAGCTTCCCAGAGAGCTGGAAGCAAGATGCTTTGGGGCCTCTCTGCCCCTTTGGAAACAAGGCAGCACCTTGGGCCTGGCAGCTCTAGGGCAATGGAGCACACCCAGAGCAGAAGTTCTACTTCAGCCAAATCAGGCCTGCCAGGAAACGGCGTTTCACAGGCCTTGGTAAGAGATGTTCCCGGTAGGCTGTAAGAGCACTGGGCAACGCCAGATGTTTCTTAGCTTCCCGAAGAGCTGGAAGCAAGATGCTTTGGTGCCACTCTCTCACTTTGGACTCAAGGCAGCCCTTTGGGGCAGGTAGCTCTAGGCCAGTGGAGCACACCCAGAGCAGAAGTTCTACTTGGGCCAGTTCAGGCCACCAACAAACTGCGTTTCACAGGCCTTGGTAAGAGATGTTCCCGGTAGGCTGTAAGAGCACTGGGCAACGCCAGATGTTTCTTAGCTTCCCGAAGAGCTGGAAGCAAGATGCTTTGGGGCCTCTCATCCCCTTTGCAAACAAGGCCGACCTTTGGGCCAGGCAGCTCTAGGCCAATGGAGCACACCCAGAGCAGAAGTTCTACCTCAGCCAGATAAGGCCTGCCAAGAAACTGCGTTTCAAAGGCTTTGGTAAGAGATGTTCCCGGTACTCTGTTAGAGCACTGGGCAGAGCCATTTGTTTCTTAGCTTCCCAAAGAGCTGGAAGCAAGATGCTTTGGGGGCTCCCTGCCCCTTTGCCAACAAGGGCGACCTTTGGGCCTTTCAGCTCTAGGCCAATGGAGCACACCCAGAGCAGAAGTCCTACTTCAGCCAGATCAGGCCTGCCAAGGAACTGCGTTTCAGAGGCCTTTGTATGTGACGTTCCCGGTAGGCTGTGAGAGCACGGTGCAGAGCCAGTTGTTTCCTTGTTTCCCAAACAGCTGGAAGCAAGACGCTTTGGGGCCTCTCTGCCCCTTTGGAAACAAGGCAGCACGTTGGGTCTGGCAGCTCTAGGGCAATGGAGCACAACCAGAGCCGAAGTTCTACTTCTTCCAGATCAGGCCTGCCTAGACAGTGCGTTTCCCAGGCCTTGATAAGAGATGTTCTCTTAGGCTATAAGAGCACTGGGCACAGCCAGTTGTTTCTTAGCTTCCCAAGAGGTGGAAGCAAGATGCTTTGGGGCCTCTCTCCCCCTTTGGAAACAAGGCAGCCCTTTGGGCCTTTCAGCTCTAGGGCAATGGAGCACACCCAGAGCAGAAGTTCTACCTCAGCCAGATCAGGCCTGCCAAGAAACTGCTTTTCACAGGCCTTCGTAAGAGGTGTTCCCGGAAGGCTGTCAGAGTACCTGGCAGAGCGAGTTGTTTCTTAGCTTCAAAAACAGCTGGAAGCAACATGATTTGGGGCCTCTCTCCCCCTTTGGAAACAAAGCAGCCTTTGTGCCTGGCAGCTCTAGGCCAAAGTAGCACACCCAGAACACAAGTTCTACCTCAGCCAGATAAGGCCTGTCAAGAAGCTGCGTTTCACAGGCCTTTGTATGTGACGTTCCCGGTTGGCTTTGAGAGCACTGTGCAGAGCCAGTTGTTTTAGCTTCCCAGAGAGCAGGAAGCAAGATGCTTTGGGGCCTCTCTCACACTTTGGAAATAAAGGCAGCCCTTTGGGCCTGGCAGCCCTAGGCCAATGGAGTACACCCAGAGCAGAAGTTCTACCTCAGCCAGATCAGGCCTTCCAAGAAACTGCGTCTCACAGGCCTTTCTCTGTCACGTTGCCGGTAGGCTGTGAGAGCACTGTGCAGAGCCAGTTGTTTCTTAGCTTCCCAAAGATTTGGAAGCAAGATGCTTTGGGGACTCTCAGCCCCTTTGGAAACAAGGCGGCCCTTTGGGCCTGGCAGCTCTAGGCCAAAGTAGCACGCCCAGAGCAGGAGTTCTACTTCAGCCAGATCAGGCCTGCCAAGAAACTGCGTTTCACAGGCCTTGGTAAGAGATGTTCCCGGTAGGCTGTGAGAGCACTGTGGAGAGCCAGTTGCTTTAGCTTCCCACAGAGCTGGAAGCAAGATGCCTTGGGGCCTCTCTCTCCCTTTGGACACAAGGCAGCCGTTTGGGCCTGGCAGCTCTAGGCCAATGGAGCACACCCACAGCAGAAGTTCTACTTCAGGCAGATCAGTCCTGCCCAGAAACTGCGTTTCACAGCCCTTGGTAAGAGATGTTCACGGTAGGCTGTGAGAGCACTGGGCAGAACCAGTTGTTTTTTAGCTTCCCAAAGTGCTGGAGGCAAGATGCTTTGGGGCCTCTCTCACCCTTTGGAAACAAGGCAGCCCTTAGGTCCTGGTAGCTCTAGGCCTATGTAGCACAACCAGAACAGAAGTTCTACTTCAGCCAGGTCAGGCCTGCCAAGAAACTGCGTTTCACAGGCCTTTCAAAGAGATGTTCTCTTAGGCTGTAAGAGCACTGGGCAGAGCCAGCTGTTTCTTAGCTTCCCGAAGAGCTGGGAGCAAGATGCTTTGGGTCCACTCTCCGTCTTTGGAAACAAGGCAGCCCTTTGGGCCTGGCAGCTCTAGGGCAATGGAGCACACCCAGAGCAGAAGTTCTACTTCAGCCAGATCAGACCTGCCAGGAAACTGCGTTTCACAGGCCTTGGTAAGAGATGTTCCCGGTAGGCTGTAAGAGCACTGGGCAGAGCCAGTTGTTTCTTACCTTCCTGAAAAGCTGGAAGCAAGATGCTTGGGACCCCTCTGCCCGTTTGGGAACAAGGCAGCCTTTTGGGTCGGGAAGCTCTAGGCCAATGGAGCACACGCAGAGCAGGAGTTCTACTTCAGCCTGATCAGGCCTGCAAAGAAACAGCGTTTGACAGGCCTTGGTAAGAGATGTTCGCGGTAGGTGTAAGAGCACTGGGCAGAGCCAGTTGTTTCTTAGCTTCGCAAAGACCGGGAAGCAAGATGCTTTGGGCCTCTCTGCCCCTTGGAAACAGGGCAGCACTTTGGGCCTGGCAGCTCTAGGGCAGTGGAGCACACCGAGAGACGGAGTTCTACTTCAGCCAGATGAGGCCTGCCAAGAAACTGCGTTTCACAGGCCTATCAAAGACATGTTCCCGGTAGGCTGTAAGAGCACGGGGCAGAGCGAGTTGGTTCTTAGCTTCCCAGAGAGCTGGAAGCAAGATGCTTTGGGGCCTCTCTGCCCCTTTGGAAACAAGGCAGCACCTTGGGCCTGGCAGCTCTAGGGCAATGGAGCACACCCAGAGCAGAAGTTCTACTTCAGCCAAATCAGGCCTGCCAGGAAACGGCGTTTCACAGGCCTTGGTAAGAGATGTTCCCGGTAGGCTGTAAGAGCACTGGGCAACGCCAGATGTTTCTTAGCTTCCTGAAGAGCTGGAAGCAAGAAGCTTTGGTGCCACTCTCTCACTTTGGACTCAAGGCAGCCCTTTGGGGCAGGTAGCTCTAGGCCAGTGGAGCACACCCAGAGCAGAAGTTCTACTTGGGCCAGTTCAGGCCACCAACAAACTGCGTTTCACAGGCCTTGGTAAGAGATGTTCCCGGTAGGCTGTAAGAGCACTGGGCAACGCCAGATGTTTCTTAGCTTCCCGAAGAGCTGGAAGCAAGATGCTTTGGGGCCTCTCATCCCCTTTGCAAACAAGGCGGCCCTATGGGCCAGGCAGCTCTAGGCCAATGGAGCACACCCAGAGCAGAAGTTCTACTTCGGCCAGTTCAGGCCACCAACAAACTGCGTTTCACAGGCCTTGGTAAGAGATGTTCCCGGTAGGCTGTAAGAGCACTGGGCAACGCCAGATGTTTCTTAGCTTCCCGAAGAGCTGGAAGCAAGATGCTTTGGGGCCTCTCATCCCCTTTGCAAACAAGGCCGACCTTTGGGCCAGGCAGCTCTAGGCCAATGGAGCACACCCAGAGCAGAAGTTCTTCCTCAGCCAGATAAGGCCTGCCAAGAAACTGCGTTTCAAAGGCTTTGGTAAGAGATGTTCCCGGTACTCTGTTAGAGCACTGGGCAGAGCCATTTGTTTCTTAGCTTCCCAAAGAGCTGGAAGCAAGATGCTTTGGGGGCTCCCTGCCCCTTTGCCAACAAGGGCGACCTTTGGGCCTTTCAGCTCTAGGCCAATGGAGCACACCCAGAGCAGAAGTCCTACTTCAGCCAGATCAGGCCTGCCAAGGAACTGCGTTTCAGAGGCCTTTGTATGTGACGTTCCCGGTAGGCTGTGAGAGCACGGTGCAGAGCCAGTTGTTTCCTTGTTTCCCAAACAGCTGGAAGCAAGACGCTTTGGGGCCTCTCTGCCCCTTTGGAAACAAGGCAGCACGTTGGGTCTGGCAGCTCTAGGGCAATGGAGCACAACCAGAGCCGAAGTTCTACTTCTTCCAGATCAGGCCTGCCTAGACAGTGCGTTTCCCAGGCCTTGATAAGAGATGTTCTCTTAGGCTATAAGAGCACTGGGCACAGCCAGTTGTTTCTTAGCTTCCCAAGAGGTGGAAGCAAGATGCTTTGGGGCCTCTCTCCCCCTTTGGAAACAAGGCAGCCCTTTGGGCCTTTCAGCTCTAGGGCAATGGAGCACACCCAGAGCAGAAGTTCTACCTCAGCCAGATCAGGCCTGCCAAGAAACTGCTTTTCACAGGCCTTCGTAAGAGGTGTTCCCGGAAGGCTGTAAGAGTACCTGGCAGAGCGAGTTGTTTCTTAGCTTCAAAAACAGCTGGAAGCAACATGATTTGGGGCCTCTCTCCCCCTTTGGAAACAAAGCAGCCTTTGTGCCTGGCAGCTCTAGGCCAAAGTAGCACACCCAGAGCACAAGTTCTACCTCAGCCAGATAAGGCCTGTCAAGAAGCTGCGTTTCACAGGCCTTTGTATGTGACGTTCCCGGTTGGCTTTGAGAGCACTGTTCAGAGCCAGTTGTTTTAGCTTCCCAGAGAGCAGGAAGCAAGATGCTTTGAGGCCTCTCTCACACTTTGGAAATAAAGGCAGCCCTTTGGGCCTGGCAGCCCTAGGCCAATGGAGCACACCCACAGCAGAAGTTCTACTTCAGGCAGATCAGTCCTGCCCAGAAACTGCGTTTCACAGCCCTTGGTAAGAGATGTTCACGGTAGGCTGTGAGAGCACTGGGCAGAACCAGTTGTTTTTTAGCTTCCCAAAGTGCTGGAGGCAAGATGCTTTGGGGCCTCTCTCACCCTTTGGAAACAAGGCAGCCCTTAGGTCCTGGTAGCTCTAGGCCTATGTAGCACAACCAGAACAGAAGTTCTACTTCAGCCAGGTCAGGCCTGCCAAGAAACTGCGTTTCACAGGCCTTTCAAAGAGATGTTCTCTTAGGCTGTAAGAGCACTGGGCAGAGCCAGCTGTTTCTTAGCTTCCCGAAGAGCTGGGAGCAAGATGCTTTGGGTCCACTCTCCGTCTTTGGAAACAAGGCAGCCCTTTGGGCCTGGCAGCTCTAGGGCAATGGAGCACACCCAGAGCAGAAGTTCTACTTCAGCCAGATCAGACCTGCCAGGAAACTGCGTTTCACAGGCCTTGGTAAGAGATGTTCCCGGTAGGCTGTAAGAGCACTGGGCAGAGCCAGTTGTTTCTTACCTTCCTGAAAAGCTGGAAGCAAGATGCTTGGGACCCCTCTGCCCGTTTGGGAACAAGGCAGCCTTTTGGGTCGGGAAGCTCTAGGCCAATGGAGCACACGCAGAGCAGGAGTTCTACTTCAGCCTGATCAGGCCTGCAAAGAAACAGCGTTTGACAGGCCTTGGTAAGAGATGTTCGCGGTAGGTGTAAGAGCACTGGGCAGAGCCAGTTGTTTCTTAGCTTCGCAAAGACCGGGAAGCAAGATGCTTTGGGCCTCTCTGCCCCTTGGAAACAGGGCAGCACTTTGGGCCTGGCAGCTCTAGGGCAATGGAGCACACCCAGAGCCGGAGTTCTACTTCAGCCAGATGAGGCCTGCCAAGAAACTGCGTTTCACAGGCCTTTCAAAGACATGTTCCCGGTAGGCTGTAAGAGCACGGGGCAGAGCGAGTTGGTTCTTAGCTTCCCAGAGAGCTGGAAGCAAGATGCTTTGGGGCCTCTCTGCCCCTTTGGAAACAAGGCAGCACCTTGGGCCTGGCAGCTCTAGGGCAATGGAGCACACCCAGAGCAGAAGTTCTACTTCAGCCAAATCAGGCCTGCCAGGAAACGGCGTTTCACAGGCCTTGGTAAGAGATGTTCCCGGTAGGCTGTAAGAGCACTGGGCAACGCCAGATGTTTCTTAGCTTCCCGAAGAGCTGGAAGCAAGATGCTTTGGTGCCACTCTCTCACTTTGGACTCAAGGCAGCCCTTTGGGGCAGGTAGCTCTAGGCCAGTGGAGCACACCCAGAGCAGAAGTTCTACTTGGGCCAGTTCAGGCCACCAACAAACTGCGTTTCACAGGCCTTGGTAAGAGATGTTCCCGGTAGGCTGTAAGAGCACTGGGCAACGCCAGATGTTTCTTAGCTTCCCGAAGAGCTGGAAGCAAGATGCTTTGGGGCCTCTCATCCCCTTTGCAAACAAGGCCGACCTTTGGGCCAGGCAGCTCTAGGCCAATGGAGCACACCCAGAGCAGAAGTTCTACCTCAGCCAGATAAGGCCTGCCAAGAAACTGCGTTTCAAAGGCTTTGGTAAGAGATGTTCCCGGTACTCTGTTAGAGCACTGGGCAGAGCCATTTGTTTCTTAGCTTCCCAAAGAGCTGGAAGCAAGATGCTTTGGGGGCTCCCTGCCCCTTTGCCAACAAGGGCGACCTTTGGGCCTTTCAGCTCTAGGCCAATGGAGCACACCCAGAGCAGAAGTCCTACTTCAGCCAGATCAGGCCTGCCAAGGAACTGCGTTTCAGAGGCCTTTGTATGTGACGTTCCCGGTAGGCTGTGAGAGCACGGTGCAGAGCCAGTTGTTTCCTTGTTTCCCAAACAGCTGGAAGCAAGACGCTTTGGGGCCTCTCTGCCCCTTTGGAAAAAAGGCAGCACGTTGGGTCTGGCAGCTCTAGGGCAATGGAGCACAACCAGAGCCGAAGTTCTACTTCTTCCAGATCAGGCCTGCCTAGACAGTGCGTTTCCCAGGCCTTGATAAGAGATGTTCTCTTAGGCTATAAGAGCACTGGGCACAGCCAGTTGTTTCTTAGCTTCCCAAGAGGTGGAAGCAAGATGCTTTGGGGCCTCTCTCCCCCTTTGGAAACAAGGCAGCCCTTTGGGCCTTTCAGCTCTAGGGCAATGGAGCACACCCAGAGCAGAAGTTCTACCTCAGCCAGATCAGGCCTGCCAAGAAACTGCTTTTCACAGGCCTTGGTAAGAGATGTTCCCGGTAGGCTGTAAGAGCACTGGGCAGAGCCAGCTGTTTCTTAGCTTCCCGAAGAGCTGGGAGCAAGATGCTTTGGGTCCACTCTCCGTCTTTGGAAACAAGGCAGCCCTTTGGGCCTGGCAGCTCTAGGGCAATGGAGCACACCCAGAGCAGAAGTTCTACTTCAGCCAGATCAGGCCTGCCAGGAAACTGCGTTTCACAGGCCTTGGTAAGAGATGTTCCCGGTAGGCTGTAAGAGCACTGGGCAGAGCCAGTTGTTTCTTACCTTCCTGAAAAGCTGGAAGCAAGATGCTTGGGACCCCTCTGCCCGTTTGGGAACAAGGCAGCCTTTTGGGTCGGGAAGCTCTAGGCCAATGGAGCACACGCAGAGCAGGAGTTCTACTTCAGCCTGATCAGGCCTGCAAAGAAACAGCGTTTGACAGGCCTTGGTAAGAGATGTTCGCGGTAGGTGTAAGAGCACTGGGCAGAGCCAGTTGTTTCTTAGCTTCGCAAAGACCGGGAAGCAAGATGCTTTGGGCCTCTCTGCCCCTTGGAAACAGGGCAGCACTTTGGGCCTGGCAGCTCTAGGGCAGTGGAGCACACCGAGAGCCGGAGTTCTACTTCAGCCAGATGAGGCCTGCCAAGAAACTGCGTTTCACAGGCCTATCAAAGACATGTTCCCGGTAGGCTGTAAGAGCACGGGGCAGAGCGAGTTGGTTCTTAGCTTCCCAGAGAGCTGGAAGCAAGATGCTTTGGGGCCTCTCTGCCCCTTTGGAAACAAGGCAGCACCTTGGGCCTGGCAGCTCTAGGGCAATGGAGCACACCCAGAGCAGAAGTTCTACTTCAGCCAAATCAGGCCTGCCAGGAAACGGCGTTTCACAGGCCTTGGTAAGAGATGTTCCCGGTAGGCTGTAAGAGCACTGGGCAACGCCAGATGTTTCTTAGCTTCCTGAAGAGCTGGAAGCAAGAAGCTTTGGTGCCACTCTCTCACTTTGGACTCAAGGCAGCCCTTTGGGGCAGGTAGCTCTAGGCCAGTGGAGCACACCCAGAGCAGAAGTTCTACTTGGGCCAGTTCAGGCCACCAACAAACTGCGTTTCACAGGCCTTGGTAAGAGATGTTCCCGGTAGGCTGTAAGAGCACTGGGCAACGCCAGATGTTTCTTAGCTTCCCGAAGAGCTGGAAGCAAGATGCTCTGGGGCCTCTCATCCCCTTTGCAAACAAGGCGGCCCTATGGGCCAGGCAGCTCTAGGCCAATGGAGCACACCCAGAGCAGAAGTTCTACTTCGGCCAGTTCAGGCCACCAACAAACTGCGTTTCACAGGCCTTGGTAAGAGATGTTCCCGGTAGGCTGTAAGAGCACTGGGCAACGCCAGATGTTTCTTAGCTTCCCGAAGAGCTGGAAGCAAGATGCTTTGGGGCCTCTCATCCCCTTTGCAAACAAGGCCGACCTTTGGGCCAGGCAGCTCTAGGCCAATGGAGCACACCCAGAGCAGAAGTTCTTCCTCAGCCAGATAAGGCCTGCCAAGAAACTGCGTTTCAAAGGCTTTGGTAAGAGATGTTCCCGGTACTCTGTTAGAGCACTGGGCAGAGCCATTTGTTTCTTAGCTTCCCAAAGAGCTGGAAGCAAGATGCTTTGGGGGCTCCCTGCCCCTTTGCCAACAAGGGCGACCTATGGGCCTTTCAGCTCTAGGCCAATGGAGCACACCCAGAGCAGAAGTCCTACTTCAGCCAGATCAGGCCTGCCAAGGAACTGCGTTTCAGAGGCCTTTGTATGTGACGTTCCCGGTAGGCTGTGAGAGCACGGTGCAGAGCCAGTTGTTTCCTTGTTTCCCAAACAGCTGGAAGCAAGACGCTTTGGGGCCTCTCTGCCCCTTTGGAAACAAGGCAGCACGTTGGGTCTGGCAGCTCTAGGGCAATGGAGCACAACCAGAGCCGAAGTTCTACTTCTTCCAGATCAGGCCTGCCTAGACAGTGCGTTTCCCAGGCCTTGATAAGAGATGTTCTCTTAGGCTATAAGAGCACTGGGCACAGCCAGTTGTTTCTTAGCTTCCCAAGAGGTGGAAGCAAGATGCTTTGGGGCCTCTCTCCCCCTTTGGAAACAAGGCAGCCCTTTGGGCCTTTCAGCTCTAGGGCAATGGAGCACACCCAGAGCAGAAGTTCTACCTCAGCCAGATCGGGCATGCCAAGAAACTGCTTTTCACAGGCCTTGGTAAGAGATGTTCCCGGTAGGCTGTAAGAGCACTGGGCAGAGCCAGCTGTTTCTTAGCTTCCCGAAGAGCTGGGAGCAAGATGCTTTGGGTCCACTCTCCGTCTTTGGAAACAAGGCAGCCCTTTGGGCCTGGCAGCTCTAGGGCAATGGAGCACACCCAGAGCAGAAGTTCTACTTCAGCCAGATCAGGCCTGCCAGGAAACTGCGTTTCACAGGTCTTGGTAAGAGATGTTCCCGGTAGGCTGTAAGAGCACTGGGCAGAGCCAGTTGTTTCTTACCTTCCTGAAAAGCTGGAAGCAAGATGCTTGAGACCCCTCTGCCCGTTTGGGAACAAGGCAGCCTTTTGGGTCGGGAAGCTCTAGGCCAATGGAGCACACGCAGAGCAGGAGTTCTACTTCAGCCTGATCAGGCCTGCAAAGAAACAGCGTTTGACAGGCCTTGGTAAGAGATGTTCGCGGTAGGTGTAAGAGCACTGGGCAGAGCCAGTTGTTTCTTAGCTTCGCAAAGACCGGGAAGCAAGATGCTTTGGGCCTCTCTGCCCCTTGGAAACAGGGCAGCACTTTGGGCCTGGCAGCTCTAGGGCAATGGAGCACACCCAGAGCCGGAGTTCTACTTCAGCCAGATGAGGCCTGCCAAGAAACTGCGTTTCACAGGCCTTTCAAAGACATGTTCCCGGTAGGCTGTAAGAGCACGGGGCAGAGCGAGTTGGTTCTTAGCTTCCCAGAGAGCTGGAAGCAAGATGCTTTGGGGCCTCTCTGCCCCTTTGGAAACAAGGCAGCACCTTGGGCCTGGCAGCTCTAGGGCAATGGAGCACACCCAGAGCAGAAGTTCTACTTCAGCCAAATCAGGCCTGCCAGGAAACGGCGTTTCACAGGCCTTGGTAAGAGATGTTCCCGGTAGGCTGTAAGAGCACTGGGCAACGCCAGATGTTTCTTAGCTTCCTGAAGAGCTGGAAGCAAGAAGCTTTGGTGCCACTCTCTCACTTTGGACTCAAGGCAGCCCTTTGGGGCAGGTAGCTCTAGGCCAGTGGAGCACACCCAGAGCAGAAGTTCTACTTGGGCCAGTTCAGGCCACCAACAAACTGCGTTTCACAGGCCTTGGTAAGAGATGTTCCCGGTAGGCTGTAAGAGCACTGGGCAACGCCAGATGTTTCTTAGCTTCCCGAAGAGCTGGAAGCAAGATGCTTTGGGGCCTCTCATCCCCTTTGCAAACAAGGCGGCCCTATGGGCCAGGCAGCTCTAGGCCAATGGAGCACACCCAGAGCAGAAGTTCTACTTCGGCCAGTTCAGGCCACCAACAAACTGCGTTTCACAGGCCTTGGTAAGAGATGTTCCCGGTAGGCTGTAAGAGCACTGGGCAACGCCAGATGTTTCTTAGCTTCCCGAAGAGCTGGAAGCAAGATGCTTTGGGGCCTCTCATCCCCTTTGCAAACAAGGCCGACCTTTGGGCCAGGCAGCTCTAGGCCAATGGAGCACACCCAGAGCAGAAGTTCTACCTCAGCCAGATAAGGCCTGCCAAGAAACTGCGTTTCAAAGGCTTTGGTAAGAGATGTTCCCGGTACTCTGTTAGAGCACTGGGCAGAGCCATTTGTTTCTTAGCTTCCCAAAGAGCTGGAAGCAAGATGCTTTGGGGGCTCCCTGCCCCTTTGCCAACAAGGGCGACCTTTGGGCCTTTCAGCTCTAGGCCAATGGAGCACACCCAGAGCAGAAGTCCTACTTCAGCCAGATCAGGCCTGCCAAGGAACTGCGTTTCAGAGGCCTTTGTATGTGACGTTCCCGGTAGGCTGTGAGAGCACGGTGCAGAGCCAGTTGTTTCCTTGTTTCCCAAACAGCTGGAAGCAAGACGCTTTGGGGCCTCTCTGCCCCTTTGGAAACAAGGCAGCACGTTGGGTCTGGCAGCTCTAGGGCAATGGAGCACAACCAGAGCCGAAGTTCTACTTCTTCCAGATCAGGCCTGCCTAGACAGTGCGTTTCCCAGGCCTTGATAAGAGATGTTCTCTTAGGCTATAAGAGCACTGGGCACAGCCAGTTGTTTCTTAGCTTCCCAAGAGGTGGAAGCAAGATGCTTTGGGGCCTCTCTCCCCCTTTGGAAACAAGGCAGCCCTTTGGGCCTTTCAGCTCTAGGGCAATGGAGCACACCCAGAGCAGAAGTTCTACCTCAGCCAGATCAGGCCTGCCAAGAAACTGCGTTTCACAGGCCTTGGTAAGAGATGTTCCCGGTAGGCTGTAAGAGCACTGGGCAGAGCCATTTGTTTCTTAGCTTCCCAAAGAGCTGGAAGCAAGATGCTTTGGGGGCTCCCTGCCCCTTTGCCAACAAGGGCGACCTTTGGGCCTTTCAGCTCTAGGCCAATGGAGCACACCCAGAGCAGAAGTCCTACTTCAGCCAGATCAGGCCTGCCAAGGAACTGCGTTTCAGAGGCCTTTGTATGTGACGTTCCCGGTAGGCTGTGAGAGCACGGTGCAGAGCCAGTTGTTTCCTTGTTTCCCAAACAGCTGGAAGCAAGACGCTTTGGGGCCTCTCTGCCCCTTTGGAAACAAGGCAGCACGTTGGGTCTGGCAGCTCTAGGGCAATGGAGCACAACCAGAGCCGAAGTTCTACTTCTTCCAGATCAGGCCTGCCTAGACAGTGCGTTTCCCAGGCCTTGATAAGAGATGTTCTCTTAGGCTATAAGAGCACTGGGCACAGCCAGTTGTTTCTTAGCTTCCCAAGAGGTGGAAGCAAGATGCTTTGGGGCCTCTCTCCCCCTTTGGAAACAAGGCAGCCCTTTGGGCCTTTCAGCTCTAGGGCAATGGAGCACACCCAGAGCAGAAGTTCTACCTCAGACAGATCAGGCATGCCAAGAAACTGCTTTTCACAGGCCTTGGTAAGAGATGTTCCCGGTAGGCTGTAAGAGCACTGGGCAGAGCCAGCTGTTTCTTAGCTTCCCGAAGAGCTGGGAGCAAGATGCTTTGGGTCCACTCTCCGTCTTTGGAAACAAGGCAGCCCTTTGGGCCTGGCAGCTCTAGGGCAATGGAGCACACCCAGAGCAGAAGTTCTACTTCAGCCAGATCAGGCCTGCCAGGAAACTGCGTTTCACAGGCCTTGGTAAGAGATGTTCCCGGTAGGCTGTAAGAGCACTGGGCAGAGCCAGTTGTTTCTTACCTTCCTGAAAAGCTGGAAGCAAGATGCTTGGGACCCCTCTGCCCGTTTGGGAACAAGGCAGCCTTTTGGGTCGGGAAGCTCTAGGCCAATGGAGCACACGCAGAGCAGGAGTTCTACTTCAGCCTGATCAGGCCTGCAAAGAAACAGCGTTTGACAGGCCTTGGTAAGAGATGTTCGCGGTAGGTGTAAGAGCACTGGGCAGAGCCAGTTGTTTCTTAGCTTCGCAAAGACCGGGAAGCAAGATGCTTTGGGCCTCTCTGCCCCTTGGAAACAGGGCAGCACTTTGGGCCTGGCAGCTCTAGGGCAATGGAGCACACCCAGAGCCGGAGTTCTACTTCAGCCAGATGAGGCCTGCCAGGAAACTGCGTTTCACAGGCCTTTCAAAGACATGTTCCCGGTAGGCTGTAAGAGCACGGGGCAGAGCGAGTTGGTTCTTAGCTTCCCAGAGAGCTGGAAGCAAGATGCTTTGGGGCCTCTCTGCCCCTTTGGAAACAAGGCAGCACCTTGGGCCTGGCAGCTCTAGGGCAATGGAGCACACCCAGAGCAGAAGTTCTACTTCAGCCAAATCAGGCCTGCCAGGAAACGGCGTTTCACAGGCCTTGGTAAGAGATGTTCCCGGTAGGCTGTAAGAGCACTGGGCAACGCCAGATGTTTCTTAGCTTCCCGAAGAGCTGGAAGCAAGAAGCTTTGGTGCCACTCTCTCACTTTGGACTCAAGGCAGCCCTTTGGGGCAGGTAGCTCTAGGCCAGTGGAGCACACCCAGAGCTGAAGTTCTACTTGGGCCAGTTCAGGCCACCAACAAACTGCGTTTCACAGGCCTTGGTAAGAGATGTTCCCGGTAGGCTGTAAGAGCACTGGGCAGAGCCAGTTGTTTCTTAGCTTCCCGAAGAGCTGGAAGCAAGATGCTTTGGGGCCTCTCATCCCCTTTGCAAACAAGGCCGACCTTTGGGCCAGGCAGCTCTAGGCCAATGGAGCACACCCAGAGCAGAAGTTCTACCTCAGCCAGATAAGGCCTGCCAAGAAACTGCGTTTCAAAGGCTTTGGTAAGAGATGTTCCCGGTACTCTGTTAGAGCACTGGGCAGAGCCATTTGTTTCTTAGCTTCCCAAAGAGCTGGAAGCAAGATGCTTTGGGGGCTCCCTGCCCCTTTGCCAACAAGGGCGACCTTTGGGCCTTTCAGCTCTAGGCCAATGGAGCACACCCAGAGCAGAAGTCCTACTTCAGCCAGATCAGGCCTGCCAAGGAACTGCGTTTCAGAGGCCTTTGTATGTGACGTTCCCGGTAGGCTGTGAGAGCACGGTGCAGAGCCAGTTGTTTCCTTGTTTCCCAAACAGCTGGAAGCAAGACGCTTTGGGGCCTCTCTGCCCCTTTGGAAACAAGGCAGCACGTTGGGTCTGGCAGCTCTAGGGCAATGGAGCACAACCAGAGCCGAAGTTCTACTTCTTCCAGATCAGGCCTGCCTAGACAGTGCGTTTCCCAGGCCTTGATAAGAGATGTTCTCTTAGGCTATAAGAGCACTGGGCACAGCCAGTTGTTTCTTAGCTTCCCAAGAGGTGGAAGCAAGATGCTTTGGGGCCTCTCTCCCCCTTTGGAAACAAGGCAGCCCTTTGGGCCTTTCAGCTCTAGGGCAATGGAGCACACCCAGAGCAGAAGTTCTACCTCAGCCAGATCAGGCCTGCCAAGAAACTGCGTTTCACAGGCCTTGGTAAGAGATGTTCCCGGTAGGCTGTAAGAGCACTGGGCAGAGCCATTTGTTTCTTAGCTTCCCAAAGAGCTGGAAGCAAGATGCTTTGGGGGCTCCCTGCCCCTTTGCCAACAAGGGCGACCTTTGGGCCTTTCAGCTCTAGGCCAATGGAGCACACCCAGAGCAGAAGTCCTACTTCAGCCAGATCAGGCCTGCCAAGGAACTGCGTTTCAGAGGCCTTTGTATGTGACGTTCCCGGTAGGCTGTGAGAGCACGGTGCAGAGCCAGTTGTTTCCTTGTTTCCCAAACAGCTGGAAGCAAGACGCTTTGGGGCCTCTCTGCCCCTTTGGAAACAAGGCAGCACGTTGGGTCTGGCAGCTCTAGGGCAATGGAGCACAACCAGAGCCGAAGTTCTACTTCTTCCAGATCAGGCCTGCCTAGACAGTGCGTTTCCCAGGCCTTGATAAGAGATGTTCTCTTAGGCTATAAGAGCACTGGGCACAGCCAGTTGTTTCTTAGCTTCCCAAGAGGTGGAAGCAAGATGCTTTGGGGCCTCTCTCCCCCTTTGGAAACAAGGCAGCCCTTTGGGCCTTTCAGCTCTAGGGCAATGGAGCACACCCAGAGCAGAAGTTCTACCTCAGCCAGATCAGGCATGCCAAGAAACTGCTTTTCACAGGCCTTGGTAAGAGATGTTCCCGGTAGGCTGTAAGAGCACTGGGCAGAGCCAGCTGTTTCTTAGCTTCCCGAAGAGCTGGGAGCAAGATGCTTTGGGTCCACTCTCCGTCTTTGGAAACAAGGCAGCCCTTTGGGCCTGGCAGCTCTAGGGCAATGGAGCACACCCAGAGCAGAAGTTCTACTTCAGCCAGATCAGGCCTGCCAGGAAACTGCGTTTCACAGGCCTTGGTAAGAGATGTTCCCGGTAGGCTGTAAGAGCACTGGGCAGAGCCAGTTGTTTCTTACCTTCCTGAAAAGCTGGAAGCAAGATGCTTGGGACCCCTCTGCCCGTTTGGGAACAAGGCAGCCTTTTGGGTCGGGAAGCTCTAGGCCAATGGAGCACACGCAGAGCAGGAGTTCTACTTCAGCCTGATCAGGCCTGCAAAGAAACAGCGTTTGACAGGCCTTGGTAAGAGATGTTCGCGGTAGGTGTAAGAGCACTGGGCAGAGCCAGTTGTTTCTTAGCTTCGCAAAGACCGGGAAGCAAGATGCTTTGGGCCTCTCTGCCCCTTGGAAACAGGGCAGCACTTTGGGCCTGGCAGCTCTAGGGCAATGGAGCACACCCAGAGCCGGAGTTCTACTTCAGCCAGATGAGGCCTGCCAAGAAACTGCGTTTCACAGGCCTTTCAAAGACATGTTCCCGGTAGGCTGTAAGAGCACGGGGCAGAGCGAGTTGGTTCTTAGCTTCCCAGAGAGCTGGAAGCAAGATGCTTTGGGGCCTCTCTGCCCCTTTGGAAACAAGGCAGCACCTTGGGCCTGGCAGCTCTAGGGCAATGGAGCACACCCAGAGCAGAAGTTCTACTTCAGCCAAATCAGGCCTGCCAGGAAACGGCGTTTCACAGGCCTTGGTAAGAGATGTTCCCGGTAGGCTGTAAGAGCACTGGGCAACGCCAGATGTTTCTTAGCTTCCCGAAGAGCTGGAAGCAAGAAGCTTTGGTGCCACTCTCTCACTTTGGACTCAAGGCAGCCCTTTGGGGCAGGTAGCTCTAGGCCAGTGGAGCACACCCAGAGCTGAAGTTCTACTTGGGCCAGTTCAGGCCACCAACAAACTGCGTTTCACAGGCCTTGGTAAGAGATGTTCCCGGTAGGCTGTAAGAGCACTGGGCAGAGCCAGTTGTTTCTTAGCTTCCCGAAGAGCTGGAAGCAAGATGCTTTGGGGCCTCTCATCCCCTTTGCAAACAAGGCGGCCCTTTGGGCCAGGCAGCTCTAGGCCAATGGAGCACACCCAGAGCAGAAGTTCTACCTCAGCCAGATAAGGCCTGCCAAGAAACTGCGTTTCAAAGGCTTTGGTAAGAGATGTTCCCGGTACTCTGTTAGAGCACTGGGCGGAGCCATTTGTTTCTTAGCTTCCCAAAGAGCTGGAAGCAAGATGCTTTGGGGGCTCCCTGCCCCTTTGCCAACAAGGGCGACCTTTGGGCCTTTCAGCTCTAGGCCAATGGAGCACACCCAGAGCAGAAGTCCTACTTCAGCCAGATCAGGCCTGCCAAGGAACTGCGTTTCAGAGGCCTTTGTATGTGACGTTCCCGGTAGGCTGTGAGAGCACGGTGCAGAGCCAGTTGTTTCCTTGTTTCCCAAACAGCTGGAAGCAAGACGCTTTGGGGCCTCTCTGCCCCTTTGGAAACAAGGCAGCACGTTGGGTCTGGCAGCTCTAGGGCAATGGAGCACAACCAGAGCCGAAGTTCTACTTCTTCCAGATCAGGCCTGCCTAGACAGTGCGTTTCCCAGGCCTTGATAAGAGATGTTCTCTTAGGCTATAAGAGCACTGGGCACAGCCAGTTGTTTCTTAGCTTCCCAAGAGGTGGAAGCAAGATGCTTTGGGGCCTCTCTCCCCCTTTGGAAACAAGGCAGCCCTTTGGGCCTTTCAGCTCTAGGGCAATGGAGCACACCCAGAGCAGAAGTTCTACCTCAGCCAGATCAGGCATGCCAAGAAACTGCTTTTCACAGGCCTTGGTAAGAGATGTTCCCGGTAGGCTGTAAGAGCACTGGGCAGAGCCAGCTGTTTCTTAGCTTCCCGAAGAGCTGGGAGCAAGATGCTTTGGGTCCACTCTCCGTCTTTGGAAACAAGGCAGCCCTTTGGGCCTGGCAGCTCTAGGGCAATGGAGCACACCCAGAGCAGAAGTTCTACTTCAGCCAGATCAGGCCTGCCAGGAAACTGCGTTTCACAGGCCTTGGTAAGAGATGTTCCCGGTAGGCTGTAAGAGCACTGGGCAGAGCCAGTTGTTTCTTACCTTCCTGAAAAGCTGGAAGCAAGATGCTTGGGACCCCTCTGCCCGTTTGGGAACAAGGCAGCCTTTTGGGTCGGGAAGCTCTAGGCCAATGGAGCACACGCAGAGCAGGAGTTCTACTTCAGCCTGATCAGGCCTGCAAAGAAACAGCGTTTGACAGGCCTTGGTAAGAGATGTTCGCGGTAGGTGTAAGAGCACTGGGCAGAGCCAGTTGTTTCTTAGCTTCGCAAAGACCGGGAAGCAAGATGCTTTGGGCCTCTCTGCCCCTTGGAAACAGGGCAGCACTTTGGGCCTGGCAGCTCTAGGGCAATGGAGCACACCCAGAGCCGGAGTTCTACTTCAGCCAGATGAGGCCTGCCAAGAAACTGCGTTTCACAGGCCTATCAAAGACATGTTCCCGGTAGGCTGTAAGAGCACGGGGCAGAGCGAGTTGGTTCTTAGCTTCCCAGAGAGCTGGAAGCAAGATGCTTTGGGGCCTCTCTGCCCCTTTGGAAACAAGGCAGCACCTTGGGCCTGGCAGCTCTAGGGCAATGGAGCACACCCAGAGCAGAAGTTCTACTTCAGCCAAATCAGGCCTGCCAGGAAACGGCGTTTCACAGGCCTTGGTAAGAGATGTTCCCGGTAGGCTGTAAGAGCACTGGGCAACGCCAGATGTTTCTTAGCTTCCCGAAGAGCTGGAAGCAAGAAGCTTTGGTGCCACTCTCTCACTTTGGACTCAAGGCAGCCCTTTGGGGCAGGTAGCTCTAGGCCAGTGGAGCACACCCAGAGCAGAAGTTCTACTTGGGCCAGTTCAGGCCACCAACAAACTGCGTTTCACAGGCCTTGGTAAGAGATGTTCCCGGTAGGCTGTAAGAGCACTGGGCAACGCCAGATGTTTCTTAGCTTCCCGAAGAGCTGGAAGCAAGATGCTTTGGGGCCTCTCATCCCCTTTGCAAACAAGGCGGCCCTATGGGCCAGGCAGCTCTAGGCCAATGGAGCACACCCAGAGCAGAAGTTCTACTTCGGCCAGTTCAGGCCACCAACAAACTGCGTTTCACAGGCCTTGGTAAGAGATGTTCCCGGTAGGCTGTAAGAGCACTGGGCAACGCCAGATGTTTCTTAGCTTCCCGAAGAGCTGGAAGCAAGATGCTTTGGGGCCTCTCATCCCCTTTGCAAACAAGGCCGACCTTTGGGCCAGGCAGCTCTAGGCCAATGGAGCACACCCAGAGCAGAAGTTCTACCTCAGCCAGATAAGGCCTGCCAAGAAACTGCGTTTCAAAGGCTTTGGTAAGAGATGTTCCCGGTACTCTGTTAGAGCACTGGGCAGAGCCATTTGTTTCTTAGCTTCCCAAAGAGCTGGAAGCAAGATGCTTTGGGGGCTCCCTGCCCCTTTGCCAACAAGGGCGACCTTTGGGCCTTTCAGCTCTAGGCCAATGGAGCACACCCAGAGCAGAAGTCCTACTTCAGCCAGATCAGGCCTGCCAAGGAACTGCGTTTCAGAGGCCTTTGTATGTGACGTTCCCGGTAGGCTGTGAGAGCACGGTGCAGAGCCAGTTGTTTCCTTGTTTCCCAAACAGCTGGAAGCAAGACGCTTTGGGGCCTCTCTGCCCCTTTGGAAACAAGGCAGCACGTTGGGTCTGGCAGCTCTAGGGCAATGGAGCACAACCAGAGCCGAAGTTCTACTTCTTCCAGATCAGGCCTGCCTAGACAGTGCGTTTCCCAGGCCTTGATAAGAGATGTTCTCTTAGGCTATAAGAGCACTGGGCACAGCCAGTTGTTTCTTAGCTTCCCAAGAGGTGGAAGCAAGATGCTTTGGGGCCTCTCTCCCCCTTTGGAAACAAGGCAGCCCTTTGGGCCTTTCAGCTCTAGGGCAATGGAGCACACCCAGAGCAGAAGTTCTACCTCAGCCAGATCAGGCATGCCAAGAAACTGCTTTTCACAGGCCTTGGTAAGAGATGTTCCCGGTAGGCTGTAAGAGCACTGGGCAGAGCCAGCTGTTTCTTAGCTTCCCGAAGAGCTGGGAGCAAGATGCTTTGGGTCCACTCTCCGTCTTTGGAAACAAGGCAGCCCTTTGGGCCTGGCAGCTCTAGGGCAATGGAGCACACCCAGAGCAGAAGTTCTACTTCAGCCAGATCAGGCCTGCCAGGAAACTGCGTTTCACAGGCCTTGGTAAGAGATGTTCCCGGTAGGCTGTAAGAGCACTGGGCAGAGCCAGTTGTTTCTTACCTTCCTGAAAAGCTGGAAGCAAGATGCTTGGGACCCCTCTGCCCGTTTGGGAACAAGGCAGCCTTTTGGGTCGGGAAGCTCTAGGCCAATGGAGCACACGCAGAGCAGGAGTTCTACTTCAGCCTGATCAGGCCTGCAAAGAAACAGCGTTTGACAGGCCTTGGTAAGAGATGTTCGCGGTAGGTGTAAGAGCACTGGGCAGAGCCAGTTGTTTCTTAGCTTCGCAAAGACCGGGAAGCAAGATGCTTTGGGCCTCTCTGCCCCTTGGAAACAGGGCAGCACTTTGGGCCTGGCAGCTCTAGGGCAATGGAGCACACCCAGAGCCGGAGTTCTACTTCAGCCAGATGAGGCCTGCCAAGAAACTGCGTTTCACAGGCCTTTCAAAGACATGTTCCCGGTAGTCGGTAAGAGCACGGGGCAGAGCGAGTTGGTTCTTAGCTTCCCAGAGAGCTGGAAGCAAGATGCTTTGGGGCCTCTCTGCCCCTTTGGAAACAAGGCAGCACCTTGGGCCTGGCAGCTCTAGGGCAATGGAGCACACCCAGAGCAGAAGTTCTACTTCAGCCAAATCAGGCCTGCCAGGAAACGGCGTTTCACAGGCCTTGGTAAGAGATGTTCCCGGTAGGCTGTAAGAGCACTGGGCAACGCCAGATGTTTCTTAGCTTCCCGAAGAGCTGGAAGCAAGAAGCTTTGGTGCCACTCTCTCACTTTGGACTCAAGGCAGCCCTTTGGGGCAGGTAGCTCTAGGCCAGTGGAGCACACCCAGAGCAGAAGTTCTACTTGGGCCAGTTCAGGCCACCAACAAACTGCGTTTCACAGGCCTTGGTAAGAGATGTTCCCGGTAGGCTGTAAGAGCACTGGGCAACGCCAGATGTTTCTTAGCTTCCCGAAGAGCTGGAAGCAAGATGCTTTGGGGCCTCTCATCCCCTTTGCAAACAAGGCGGCCCTATGGGCCAGGCAGCTCTAGGCCAATGGAGCACACCCAGAGCAGAAGTTCTACTTCGGCCAGTTCAGGCCACCAACAAACTGCGTTTCACAGGCCTTGGTAAGAGATGTTCCCGGTAGGCTGTAAGAGCACTGGGCAACGCCAGATGTTTCTTAGCTTCCCGAAGAGCTGGAAGCAAGATGCTTTGGGGCCTCTCATCCCCTTTGCAAACAAGGCCGACCTTTGGGCCAGGCAGCTCTAGGCCAATGGAGCACACCCAGAGCAGAAGTTCTACCTCAGCCAGATAAGGCCTGCCAAGAAACTGCGTTTCAAAGGCTTTGGTAAGAGATGTTCCCGGTACTCTGTTAGAGCACTGGGCAGAGCCATTTGTTTCTTAGCTTCCCAAAGAGCTGGAAGCAAGATGCTTTGGGGGCTCCCTGCCCCTTTGCCAACAAGGGCGACCTTTGGGCCTTTCAGCTCTAGGCCAATGGAGCACACCCAGAGCAGAAGTCCTACTTCAGCCAGATCAGGCCTGCCAAGGAACTGCGTTTCAGAGGCCTTTGTATGTGACGTTCCCGGTAGGCTGTGAGAGCACGGTGCAGAGCCAGTTGTTTCCTTGTTTCCCAAACAGCTGGAAGCAAGACGCTTTGGGGCCTCTCTGCCCCTTTGGAAACAAGGCAGCACGTTGGGTCTGGCAGCTCTAGGGCAATGGAGCACAACCAGAGCCGAAGTTCTACTTCTTCCAGATCAGGCCTGCCTAGACAGTGCGTTTCCCAGGCCTTGATAAGAGATGTTCTCTTAGGCTATAAGAGCACTGGGCACAGCCAGTTGTTTCTTAGCTTCCCAAGAGGTGGAAGCAAGATGCTTTGGGGCCTCTCTCCCCCTTTGGAAACAAGGCAGCCCTTTGGGCCTTTCAGCTCTAGGGCAATGGAGCACACCCAGAGCAGAAGTTCTACCTCAGCCAGATCAGGCCTGCCAAGAAACTGCTTTTCACAGGCCTTCGTAAGAGGTGTTCCCGGAAGGCTGTAAGAGTACCTGGCAGAGCGAGTTGTTTCTTAGCTTCAAAAACAGCTGGAAGCAACATGATTTGGGGCCTCTCTCCCCCTTTGGAAACAAAGCAGCCTTTGTGCCTGGCAGCTCTAGGCCAAAGTAGCACACCCAGAGCACAAGTTCTACCTCAGCCAGATAAGGCCTGTCAAGAAGCTGCGTTTCACAGGCCTTTGTATGTGACGTTCCCGGTTGGCTTTGAGAGCACTGTGCAGAGCCAGTTGTTTTAGCTTCCCAGAGAGCAGGAAGCAAGATGCTTTGGGGCCTCTCTCACACTTTGGAAATAAAGGCAGCCCTTTGGGCCTGGCAGCCCTAGGCCAATGGAGTACACCCAGAGCAGAAGTTCTACCTCAGCCAGATCAGGCCTTCCAAGAGACTGCGTCTCACAGGCCTTTCTCTGTCACGTTGCCGGTAGGCTGTGAGAGCACTGTGCAGAGCCAGTTGTTTCTTAGCTTCCCAAAGATTTGGAAGCAAGATGCTTTGGGGACTCTCAGCCCCTTTGAAAACAAGGCGGCCCTTTGGGCCTGGCAGCTCTAGGCCAAAGTAGCACGCCCAGAGCAGGAGTTCTACTTCAGCCAGATCAGGCCTGCCAAGAAACTGCGTTTCACAGGCCTTGGTAAGAGATGTTCCCGGTAGGCTGTGAGAGCACTGTGGAGAGCCAGTTGCTTTAGCTTCCCACAGAGCTGGAAGCAAGATGCTTTGGGGCCTCTCTCTCCCTTTGGACACAAGGCAGCCGTTTGGGCCTGGCAGCTCTAGGCCAATGGAGCACACCCACAGCAGAAGTTCTACTTCAGGCAGATCAGTCCTGCCCAGAAACTGCGTTTCACAGCCGTTGGTAAGAGATGTTCACGGTAGGCTGTGAGAGCACTGGGCAGAACCAGTTGTTTTTTAGCTTCCCAAAGTGCTGGAGGCAAGATGCTTTGGGGCCTCTCTCACCCTTTGGAAACAAGGCAGCCCTTAGGTCCTGGTAGCTCTAGGCCTATGTAGCACAACCAGAACAGAAGTTCTACTTCAGCCAGGTCAGGCCTGCCAAGAAACTGCGTTTCACAGGCCTTTCAAAGAGATGTTCTCTTAGGCTGTAAGAGCACTGGGCAGAGCCAGCTGTTTCTTAGCTTCCCGAAGAGCTGGGAGCAAGATGCTTTGGGTCCACTCTCCGTCTTTGGAAACAAGGCAGCCCTTTGGGCCTGGCAGCTCTAGGGCAATGGAGCACACCCAGAGCAGAAGTTCTACTTCAGCCAGATCAGGCCTGCCAGGAAACTGCGTTTCACAGGCCTTGGTAAGAGATGTTCCCGGTAGGCTGTAAGAGCACTGGGCAGAGCCAGTTGTTTCTTACCTTCCTGAAAAGCTGGAAGCAAGATGCTTGGGACCCCTCTGCCCGCTTGGGAACAAGGCAGCCTTTTGGGTCGGGAAGCTCTAGGCCAATGGAGCACACGCAGAGCAGGAGTTCTACTTCAGCCTGATCAGGCCTGCAAAGAAACAGCGTTTGACAGGCCTTGGTAAGAGATGTTCGCGGTAGGTGTAAGAGCACTGGGCAGAGCCAGTTGTTTCTTAGCTTCACAAAGACCGGGAAGCAAGATGCCTTGGGCCTCTCTGCCCCTTGGAAACAGGGCAGCACTTTGGGCCTGGCAGCTCTAGGGCAATGGAGCACACCCAGAGCCGGAGTTCTACTTCAGCCAGATGAGGCCTGCCAAGAAACTGCGTTTCACAGGCCTTTCAAAGACATGTTCCCGGTAGGCTGTAAGAGCACGGGGCAGAGCGAGTTGGTTCTTAGCTTCCCAGAGAGCTGGAAGCAAGATGCTTTGGGGCCTCTCTGCCCCTTTGGAAACAAGGCAGCACCTTGGGCCTGGCAGCTCTAGGGCAATGGAGCACACCCAGAGCAGAAGTCCTACTTCAGCCAGATCAGGCCTGCCAAGGAACTGCGTTTCAGAGGCCTTTGTATGTGACGTTCCCGGTAGGCTGTGAGAGCACGGTGCAGAGCCAGTTGTTTCCTTGTTTCCCAAACAGCTGGAAGCAAGACGCTTTGGGGCCTCTCTGCCCCTTTGGAAACAAGGCAGCCCTTTGGGCCTTTCAGCTCTAGGGCAATGGAGCACACCCAGAGCAGAAGTTCTACCTCAGCCAGATCAGGCCTGCCAAGAAACTGCTTTTCACAGGCCTTCATAAGCGGTGTTCCCGGAAGGCTGTAAGAGTACCTGGCAGAGCGAGTTGTTTCTTAGCTTCAAAAACAGCTGGAAGCAACATGATTTGGGGCCTCTCTCCCCCTTTGGAAACAAAGCAGCCTTTGTGCCTGGCAGCTCTAGGCCAAAGTAGCACACCCAGAGCACAAGTTCTACCTCAGCCAGATAAGGCCTGTCAAGAAGCTGCGTTTCACAGGCCTTTGTATGTGACGTTCCCGGTTGGCTTTGAGAGCACTGTGCAGAGCCAGTTGTTTTAGCTTCCCAGAGAGCAGGAAGCAAGATGCTTTGGGGCCTCTCTCACACTTTGGAAATAAAGGCAGCCCTTTGGGCCTGGCAGCCCTAGGCCAATGGAGTACACCCAGAGCAGAAGTTCTACCTCAGCCAGATCAGGCCTTCCAAGAAACTGCGTCTCACAGGCCTTTCTCTGTCACGTTGCCGGTAGGCTGTGAGAGCACTGTGCAGAGCCAGTTGTTTCTTAGCTTCCCAAAGATTTGGAAGCAAGATGCTTTGGGGACTCTCAGCCCCTTTGGAAACAAGGCGGGCCTTTGGGCCTGGCAGCTCTAGGCCAAAGTAGCACGCCCAGAGCAGGAGTTCTACTTCAGCCAGATCAGGCCTGCCAAGAAACTGCGTTTCACAGGCCTTGGTAAGAGATGTTCCCGGTAGGCTGTAAGAGCACTGGGCAACGCCAGATGTTTCTTAGCTTCCCGAAGAGCTGGAAGCAAGAAGCTTTGGTGCCACTCTCTCACTTTGGACTCAAGGCAGCCCTTTGGGGCAGGTAGCTCTAGGCCAGTGGAGCACACCCAGAGCAGAAGTTCTACTTGGGCCAGTTCAGGCCACCAACAAACTGCGTTTCACAGGCCTTGGTAAGAGATGTTCCCGGTAGGCTGTAAGAGCACTGGGCAACGCCAGATGTTTCTTAGCTTCCCGAAGAGCTGGAAGCAAGATGCTTTGGGGCCTCTCATCCCCTTTGCAAACAAGGCGGCCCTATGGGCCAGGCAGCTCTAGGCCAATGGAGCACACCCAGAGCAGAAGTTCTACCTCAGCCAGATAAGGCCTGCCAAGAAACTGCGTTTCAAAGGCTTTGGTAAGAGATGTTCCCGGTACTCTGTTAGAGCACTGGGCAGAGCCATTTGTTTCTTAGCTTCCCAAAGAGCTGGAAGCAAGATGCTTTGGGGGCTCCCTGCCCCTTTGCCAACAAGGGCGACCTTTGGGCCTTTCAGCTCTAGGCCAATGGAGCACACCCAGAGCAGAAGTCCTACTTCAGCCAGATCAGGCCTGCCAAGGAACTGCGTTTCAGAGGCCTTTGTATGTGACGTTCCCGGTAGGCTCTGAGAGCACGGTGCAGAGCCAGTTGTTTCCTTGTTTCCCAAACAGCTGGAAGCAAGACGCTTTGGGGCCTCTCTGCCCCTTTGGAAACAAGGCAGCACATTGGGTCTGGCAGCTCTAGGGCAATGGAGCACAACCAGAGCCGAAGTTCTACTTCTTCCAGATCAGGCCTGCCTAGACAGTGCGTTTCCCAGGCCTTGATAAGAGATGTTCTCTTAGGCTATAAGAGCACTGGGCACAGCCAGTTGTTTCTTAGCTTCCCAAGAGGTGGAAGCAAGATGCTTTGGGGCCTCTCTCCCCCTTTGGAAACAAGGCAGCCCTTTGGGCCTTTCAGCTCTAGGGCAATGGAGCACACCCAGAGCAGAAGTTCTACCTCAGCCAGATCAGGCCTGCCAAGAAACTGCTTTTCACAGGCCTTCGTAAGAGGTGTTCCCGGAAGGCTGTAAGAGTACCTGGCAGAGCGAGTTGTTTCTTAGCTTCAAAAACAGCTGGAAGCAACATGATTTGGGGCCTCTCTCCCCCTTTGGAAACAAAGCAGCCTTTGTGCCTGGCAGCTCTAGGCCAAAGTAGCACACCCAGAGCACAAGTTCTACCTCAGCCAGATAAGGCCTGTCAAGAAGCTGCGTTTCACAGGCCTTTGTATGTGACGTTCCCGGTTGGCTTTGAGAGCACTGTGCAGAGCCAGTTGTTTTAGCTTCCCAGAGAGCAGGAAGCAAGATGCTTTGGGGCCTCTCTCACACTTTGGAAATAAAGGCAGCCCTTTGGGCCTGGCAGCCCTAGGCCAATGGAGTACACCCAGAGCAGAAGTTCTACCTCAGCCAGATCAGGCCTTCCAAGAGACTGCGTCTCACAGGCCTTTCTCTGTCACGTTGCCGGTAGGCTGTGAGAGCACTGTGCAGAGCCAGTTGTTTCTTAGCTTCCCAAAGATTTGGAAGCAAGATGCTTTGGGGACTCTCAGCCCCTTTGGAAACAAGGCGGCCCTTTGGGCCTGGCAGCTCTAGGCCAAAGTAGCACGCCCAGAGCAGGAGTTCTACTTCAGCCAGATCAGGCCTGCCAAGAAACTGCGTTTCACAGGCCTTGGTAAGAGATGTTCCCGGTAGGCTGTGAGAGCACTGTGGAGAGCCAGTTGCTTTAGCTTCCCACAGAGCTGGAAGCAAGATGCTTTGGGGCCTCTCTCTCCCTTTGGACACAAGGCAGCCGTTTGGGCCTGGCAGCTCTAGGCCAATGGAGCACACCCACAGCAGAAGTTCTACTTCAGGCAGATCAGTCCTGCCCAGAAACTGCGTTTCACAGGCCTTGGTAAGAGATGTTCCCGGTAGGCTGTGAGAGCACTGGGCAGAACCAGTTGTTTTTTAGCTTCCCAAAGTGCTGGAGGCAAGATGCTTTGGGGCCTCTCTCACCCTTTGGAAACAAGGCAGCCCTTAGGTCCTGGTAGCTCTAGGCCTATGTAGCACAACCAGAACAGAAGTTCTACTTCAGCCAGGTCAGGCCTGCCAAGAAACTGCGTTTCACAGGCCTTTCAAAGACATGTTCTCTTAGGCTGTAAGAGCACTGGGCAGAGCCAGCTGTTTCTTAGCTTCCCGAAGAGCTGGGAGCAAGATGCTTTGGGTCCACTCTCCGTCTTTGGAAACAAGGCAGCTCTTTGGGCCTGGCAGCTCTAGGGCAATGGAGCACACCCAGAGCAGAAGTTCTACTTCAGCCAGATCAGGCCTGCCAGGAAACTGCGTTTCACAGGCCTTGGTAAGAGATGTTCCCGGTAGGCTGTAAGAGCACTGGGCAGAGCCAGTTGTTTCTTACCTTCCTGAAAAGCTGGAAGCAAGATGCTTGGGACCCCTCTGCCCGTTTGGGAACAAGGCAGCCTTTTGGGTCGGGAAGCTCTAGGCCAATGGAGCACACGCAGAGCAGGAGTTCTACTTCAGCCTGATCAGGCCTGCAAAGAAACAGCGTTTGACAGGCCTTGGTAAGAGATGTTCGCGGTAGGTGTAAGAGCACTGGGCAGAGCCAGTTGTTTCTTAGCTTCGCAAAGACCGGGAAGCAAGATGCTTTGGGCCTCTCTGCCCCTTGGAAACAGGGCAGCACTTTGGGCCTGGCAGCTCTAGGGCAATGGAGCACACCCAGAGCCGGAGTTCTACTTCAGCCAGATGAGGCCTGCCAAGAAACTGCGTTTCACAGGCCTTTCAAAGACATGTTCCCGGTAGGCTGTAAGAGCACGGGGCAGAGCGAGTTGGTTCTTAGCTTCCCAGAGAGCTGGAAGCAAGATGCTTTGGGGCCTCTCTGCCCCTTTGGAAACAAGGCAGCACCTTGGGCCTGGCAGCTCTAGGGCAATGGAGCACACCCAGAGCAGAAGTTCTACTTCAGCCAAATCAGGCCTGCCAGGAAACGGCGTTTCACAGGCCTTGGTAAGAGATGTTCCCGGTAGGCTGTAAGAGCACTGGGCAACGCCAGATGTTTCTTAGCTTCCCGAAGAGCTGGAAGCAAGAAGCTTTGGTGCCACTCTCTCACTTTGGACTCAAGGCAGCCCTTTGGGGCAGGTAGCTCTAGGCCAGTGGAGCACACCCAGAGCAGAAGTTCTACTTGGGCCAGTTCAGGCCACCAACAAACTGCGTTTCACAGGCCTTGGTAAGAGATGTTCCCGGTAGGCTGTAAGAGCACTGGGCAACGCCAGATGTTTCTTAGCTTCCCGAAGAGCTGGAAGCAAGATGCTTTGGGGCCTCTCATCCCCTTTGCAAACAAGGCGGCCCTATGGGCCAGGCAGCTCTAGGCCAATGGAGCACACCCAGAGCAGAAGTTCTACTTGGGCCAGTTCAGGCCACCAACAAACTGCGTTTCACAGGCCTTGGTAAGAGATGTTCCCGGTAGGCTGTAAGAGCACTGGGCAACGCCAGATGTTTCTTAGCTTCCCGAAGAGCTGGAAGCAAGATGCTTTGGGGCCTCTCATCCCCTTTGCAAACAAGGCCGACCTTTGGGCCAGGCAGCTCTAGGCCAATGGAGCACACCCAGAGCAGAAGTTCTACCTCAGCCAGATAAGGCCTGCCAAGAAACTGCGTTTCAAAGGCTTTGGTAAGAGATGTTCCCGGTACTCTGTTAGAGCACTGGGCAGAGCCATTTGTTTCTTAGCTTCCCAAAGAGCTGGAAGCAAGATGCTTTGGGGGCTCCCTGCCCCTTTGCCAACAAGGGCGACCTTTGGGCCTTTCAGCTCTAGGCCAATGGAGCACACCCAGAGCAGAAGTCCTACTTCAGCCAGATCAGGCCTGCCAAGGAACTGCGTTTCAGAGGCCTTTGTATGTGACGTTCCCGGTAGGCTGTGAGAGCACGGTGCAGAGCCAGTTGTTTCCTTGTTTCCCAAACAGCTGGAAGCAAGACGCTTTGGGGCCTCTCTGCCCCTTTGGAAACAAGGCAGCACGTTGGGTCTGGCAGCTCTAGGGCAATGGAGCACAACCAGAGCCGAAGTTCTACTTCTTCCAGATCAGGCCTGCCTAGACAGTGCGTTTCCCAGGCCTTGATAAGAGATGTTCTCTTAGGCTATAAGAGCACTGGGCACAGCCAGTTGTTTCTTAGCTTCCCAAGAGGTGGAAGCAAGATGCTTTGGGGCCTCTCTCCCCCTTTGGAAACAAGGCAGCCCTTTGGGCCTTTCAGCTCTAGGGCAATGGAGCACACCCAGAGCAGAAGTTCTACCTCAGCCAGATCAGGCCTGCCAAGAAACTGCTTTTCACAGGCCTTCGTAAGAGGTGTTCCCGGAAGGCTGTCAGAGTACCTGGCAGAGCGAGTTGTTTCTTAGCTTCAAAAACAGCTGGAAGCAACATGATTTGGGGCCTCTCTCCCCCTTTGGAAACAAAGCAGCCTTTGTGCCTGGCAGCTCTAGGCCAAAGTAGCACACCCAGAGCACAAGTTCTACCTCAGCCAGATAAGGCCTGTCAAGAAGCTGCGTTTCACAGGCCTTTGTATGTGACGTTCCCGGTTGGCTTTGAGAGCACTGTGCAGAGCCAGTTGTTTTAGCTTCCCAGAGAGCAGGAAGCAAGATGCTTTGGGGCCTCTCTCACACTTTGGAAATAAAGGCAGCCCTTTGGGCCTGGCAGCCCTAGGCCAATGGAGTACACCCAGAGCAGAAGTTCTACCTCAGCCAGATCAGGCCTTCCAAGAGACTGCGTCTCACAGGCCTTTCTCTGTCACGTTGCCGGTAGGCTGTGAGAGCACTGTGCAGAGCCAGTTGTTTCTTAGCTTCCCAAAGATTTGGAAGCAAGATGCTTTGGGGACTCTCAGCCCCTTTGGAAACAAGGCGGCCCTTTGGGCCTGGCAGCTCTAGGCCAAAGTAGCACGCCCAGAGCAGGAGTTCTACTTCAGCCAGATCAGGCCTGCCAAGAAACTGCGTTTCACAGGCCTTGGTAAGAGATGTTCCCGGTAGGCTGTGAGAGCACTGTGGAGAGCCAGTTGCTTTAGCTTCCCACAGAGCTGGAAGCAAGATGCTTTGGGGCCTCTCTCTCCCTTTGGACACAAGGCAGCCGTTTGGGCCTGGCAGCTCTAGGCCAATGGAGCACACCCACAGCAGAAGTTCTACTTCAGGCAGATCAGTCCTGCCCAGAAACTGCGTTTCACAGCCCTTGGTAAGAGATGTTCACGGTAGGCTGTGAGAGCACTGGGAAGAACCAGTTGTTTTTTAGCTTCCCAAAGTGCTGGAGGCAAGATGCTTTGGGGCCTCTCTCACCCTTTGGAAACAAGGCAGCCCTTAGGTCCTGGTAGCTCTAGGCCTATGTAGCACAACCAGAACAGAAGTTCTACTTCAGCCAGGTCAGGCCTGCCAAGAAACTGCGTTTCACAGGCCTTTCAAAGAGATGTTCTCTTAGGCTGTAAGAGCACTGGGCAGAGCCAGCTGTTTCTTAGCTTCCCGAAGAGCTGGGAGCAAGATGCTTTGGGTCCACTCTCCGTCTTTGGAAACAAGGCAGCCCTTTGGGCCTGGCAGCTCTAGGGCAATGGAGCACACCCAGAGCAGAAGTTCTACTTCAGCCAGATCAGGCCTGCCAGGAAACTGCGTTTCACAGGCCTTGGTAAGAGATGTTCCCGGTAGGCTGTAAGAGCAATGGGCAGAGCCAGTTGTTTCTTACCTTCCTGAAAAGCTGGAAGCAAGATGCTTGGGACCCCTCTGCCCGCTTGGGAACAAGGCAGCCTTTTGGGTCGGGAAGCTCTAGGCCAATGGAGCACACGCAGAGCAGGAGTTCTACTTCAGCCTGATCAGGCCTGCAAAGAAACAGCGTTTGACAGGCCTTGGTAAGAGATGTTCGCGGTAGGTGTAAGAGCACTGGGCAGAGCCAGTTGTTTCTTAGCTTCGCAAAGACCGGGAAGCAAGATGCTTTGGGCCTCTCTGCCCCTTGGAAACAGGGCAGCACTTTGGGCCTGGCAGCTCTAGGGCAATGGAGCACACCCAGAGCCGGAGTTCTACTTCAGCCAGATGAGGCCTGCCAAGAAACTGCGTTTCACAGGCCTTTCAAAGACATGTTCCCGGTAGGCTGTAAGAGCACGGGGCAGAGCGAGTTGGTTCTTAGCTTCCCAGAGAGCTGGAAGCAAGATGCTTTGGGGCCTCTCTGCCCCTTTGGAAACAAGGCAGCACCTTGGGCCTGGCAGCTCTAGGGCAATGGAGCACACCCAGAGCAGAAGTTCTACTTCAGCCAAATCAGGCCTGCCAGGAAACGGCGTTTCACAGGCCTTGGTAAGAGATGTTCCCGGTAGGCTGTAAGAGCACTGGGCAACGCCAGATGTTTCTTAGCTTCCCTAAGAGCTGGAAGCAAGAAGCTTTGGTGCCACTCTCTCACTTTGGACTCAAGGCAGCCCTTTGGGGCAGGTAGCTCTAGGCCAGTGGAGCACACCCAGAGCAGAAGTTCTACTTGGGCCAGTTCAGGCCACCAACAAACTGCGTTTCACAGGCCTTGGTAAGAGATGTTCCCGGTAGGCTGTAAGAGCACTGGGCAACGCCAGATGTTTCTTAGCTTCCCGAAGAGCTGGAAGCAAGATGCTTTGGGGCCTCTCATCCCCTTTGCAAACAAGGCCGACCTTTGGGCCAGGCAGCTCTAGGCCAATGGAGCACACCCAGAGCAGAAGTTCTACCTCAGCCAGATAAGGCCTGCCAAGAAACTGCGTTTCAAAGGCTTTGGTAAGAGATGTTCCCGGTACTCTGTTAGAGCACTGGGCAGAGCCATTTGTTTCTTAGCTTCCCAAAGAGCTGGAAGCAAGATGCTTTGGGGGCTCCCTGCCCCTTTGCCAACAAGGGCGACCTTTGGGCCTTTCAGCTCTAGGCCAATGGAGCACACCCAGAGCAGAAGTCCTACTTCAGCCAGATCAGGCCTGCCAAGGAACTGCGTTTCAGAGGCCTTTGTATGTGACGTTCCCGGTAGGCTGTGAGAGCACGGTGCAGAGCCAGTTGTTTCCTTGTTTCCCAAACAGCTGGAAGCAAGACGCTTTGGGGCCTCTCTGCCCCTTTGGAAACAAGGCAGCACGTTGGGTCTGGCAGCTCTAGGGCAATGGAGCACAACCAGAGCCGAAGTTCTACTTCTTCCAGATCAGGCCTGCCTAGACAGTGCGTTTCCCAGGCCTTGATAAGAGATGTTCTCTTAGGCTATAAGAGCACTGGGCACAGCCAGTTGTTTCTTAGCTTCCCAAGAGGTGGAAGCAAGATGCTTTGGGGCCTCTCTCCCCCCCTTTGGAAACAAGGCAGCCCTTTGGGCCTTTCAGCTCTAGGGCAATGGAGCACACCCAGAGCAGAAGTTCTACCTCAGCCAGATCAGGCCTGCCAAGAAACTGCTTTTCACAGGCCTTCGTAAGAGGTGTTCCCGGAAGGCTGTAAGAGTACCTGGCAGAGCGAGTTGTTTCTTAGCTTCAAAAACAGCTGGAAGCAACATGATTTGGGGCCTCTCTCCCCCTTTGGAAACAAAGCAGCCTTTGTGCCTGGCAGCTCTAGGCCAAAGTAGCACACCCAGAGCACAAGTTCTACCTCAGCCAGATAAGGCCTGTCAAGAAGCTGCGTTTCACAGGCCTTTGTATGTGACGTTCCCGGTTGGCTTTGAGAGCACTGTGCAGAGCCAGTTGTTTTAGCTTCCCAGAGAGCAGGAAGCAAGATGCTTTGGGGCCTCTCTCACACTTTGGAAATAAAGGCAGCCCTTTGGGCCTGGCAGCCCTAGGCCAATGGAGTACACCCAGAGCAGAAGTTCTACCTCAGCCAGATCAGGCCTTCCAAGAAACTGCGTCTCACAGGCCTTTCTCTGTCACGTTGCCGGTAGGCTGTGAGAGCACTGTGCAGAGCCAGTTGTTTCTTAGCTTCCCAAAGATTTGGAAGCAAGATGCTTTGGGGACTCTCAGCCCCTTTGGAAACAAGGCGGCCCTTTGGGCCTGGCAGCTCTAGGCCAAAGTAGCACGCCCAGAGCAGGAGTTCTACTTCAGCCAGATCAGGCCTGCCAAGAAACTGCGTTTCACAGGCCTTGGTAAGAGATGTTCCCGGTAGGCTGTGAGAGCACTGTGGAGAGCCAGTTGCTTTAGCTTCCCACAGAGCTGGAAGCAAGATGCCTTGGGGCCTCTCTCTCCCTTTGGACACAAGGCAGCCGTTTGGGCCTGGCAGCTCTAGGCCAATGGAGCACACCCACAGCAGAAGTTCTACTTCAGGCAGATCAGTCCTGCCCAGAAACTGCGTTTCACAGCCCTTGGTAAGAGATGTTCACGGTAGGCTGTGAGAGCACTGGGCAGAACCAGTTGTTTTTTAGCTTCCCAAAGTGCTGGAGGCAAGATGCTTTGGGGCCTCTCTCACCCTTTGGAAACAAGGCAGCCCTTAGGTCCTGGTAGCTCTAGGCCTATGTAGCACAACCAGAACAGAAGTTCTACTTCAGCCAGGTCAGGCCTGCCAAGAAACTGCGTTTCACAGGCCTTTCAAAGAGATGTTCTCTTAGGCTGTAAGAGCACTGGGCAGAGCCAGCTGTTTCTTAGCTTCCCGAAGAGCTGGGAGCAAGATGCTTTGGGTCCACTCTCCGTCTTTGGAAACAAGGCAGCTCTTTGGGCCTGGCAGCTCTAGGGCAATGGAGCACACCCAGAGCAGAAGTTCTACTTCAGCCAGATCAGGCCTGCCAGGAAACTGCGTTTCACAGGCCTTGGTAAGAGATGTTCCCGGTAGGCTGTAAGAGCACTGGGCAGAGCCAGTTGTTTCTTACCTTCCTGAAAAGCTGGAAGCAAGATGCTTGGGACCCCTCTGCCCGTTTGGGAACAAGGCAGCCTTTTGGGTCGGGAAGCTCTAGGCCAATGGAGCACACGCAGAGCAGGAGTTCTACTTCAGCCTGATCAGGCCTGCAAAGAAACAGCGTTTGACAGGCCTTGGTAAGAGATGTTCCCGGTAGGTGAAAGAGCACTGGGCTGAGCCACTTGTTTCTTAGCTTCGCAAAGACCGGGAAGCAAGATGCTTTGGGCCTCTCTGCCCCTTGGAAACAGGGCAGCACTTTGGGCCTGGCAGCTCTAGGGCAATGGAGCACACCCAGAGCCGGAGTTCTACTTCAGCCAGATGAGGCCTGCCAAGAAACTGCGTTTCACAGGCCTTTCAAAGACATGTTCCCGGTAGGCTGTAAGAGCACGGGGCAGAGCGAGTTGGTTCTTAGCTTCCCAGAGAGCTGGAAGCAAGATGCTTTGGGGCCTCTCTGCCCCTTTGGAAACAAGGCAGCACCTTGGGCCTGGCAGCTCTAGGGCAATGGAGCACACCCAGAGCAGAAGTTCTACTTCAGCCAAATCAGGCCTGCCAGGAAACGGCGTTTCACAGGCCTTGGTAAGAGATGTTCCCGGTAGGCTGTAAGAGCACTGGGCAACGCCAGATGTTTCTTAGCTTCCCTAAGAGCTGGAAGCAAGAAGCTTTGGTGCCACTCTCTCACTTTGGACTCAAGGCAGCCCTTTGGGGCAGGTAGCTCTAGGCCAGTGGAGCACACCCAGAGCAGAAGTTCTACTTGGGCCAGTTCAGGCCACCAACAAACTGCGTTTCACAGGCCTTGGTAAGAGATGTTCCCGGTAGGCTGTAAGAGCACTGGGCAACGCCAGATGTTTCTTAGCTTCCCGAAGAGCTGGAAGCAAGATGCTTTGGGGCCTCTCATCCCCTTTGCAAACAAGGTGGCCCTATGGGCCAGGCAGCTCTAGGCCAATGGAGCACACCCAGAGCAGAAGTTCTACTTCGGCCAGTTCAGGCCACCAACAAACTGCGTTTCACAGGCCTTGGTAAGAGATGTTCCCAGTAGGCTGTAAGAGCACTGGGCAACGCCAGATGTTTCTTAGCTTCCCGAAGAGCTGGAAGCAAGATGCTTTGGGGCCTCTCATCCCCTTTGCAAACAAGGCCGACCTTTGGGCCAGGCAGCTCTAGGCCAATGGAGCACACCCAGAGCAGAAGTTCTACTTCGGCCAGTTCAGGCCTCCAACAAACTGCGTTTCACAGGCCTTGGTAAGAGATGTTCCCGGTAGGCTGTAAGAGCACTGGGCAACGCCAGATGTTTCTTAGCTTCCCGAAGAGCTGGAAGCAAGATGCTTTGGGGCCTCTCATCCCCTTTGCAAACAAGGCCGACCTTTGGGCCAGGCAGCTCTAGGCCAATGGAGCACACCCAGAGCAGAAGTTCTACCTCAGCCAGATAAGGCCTGCCAAGAAACTGCGTTTCAAAGGCTTTGGTAAGAGATGTTCCCGGTACTCTGTTAGAGCACTGGGCAGAGCCATTTGTTTCTTAGCTTCCCAAAGAGCTGGAAGCAAGATGCTTTGGGGGCTCCCTGCCCCTTTGCCAACAAGGGCGACCTTTGGGCCTTTCAGCTCTAGGCCAATGGAGCACACCCAGAGCAGAAGTCCTACTTCAGCCAGATCAGGCCTGCCAAGGAACTGCGTTTCAGAGGCCTTTGTATGTGACGTTCCCGGTAGGCTGTGAGAGCACGGTGCAGAGCCAGTTGTTTCCTTGTTTCCCAAACAGCTGGAAGCAAGACGCTTTGGGGCCTCTCTGCCCCTTTGGAAACAAGGCAGCACGTTGGGTCTGGCAGCTCTAGGGCAATGGAGCACAACCAGAGCCGAAGTTCTACTTCTTCCAGATCAGGCCTGCCTAGACAGTGCGTTTCCCAGGCCTTGATAAGAGATGTTCTCTTAGGCTATAAGAGCACTGGGCACAGCCAGTTGTTTCTTAGCTTCCCAAGAGGTGGAAGCAAGATGCTTTGGGGCCTCTCTCCCCCTTTGGAAACAAGGCAGCCCTTTGGGCCTTTCAGCTCTAGGGCAATGGAGCACACCCAGAGCAGAAGTTCTACCTCAGCCAGATCAGGCCTGCCAAGAGACTGCTTTTCACAGGCCTTCGTAAGAGGTGTTCCCGGAAGGCTGTAAGAGTACCTGGCAGAGCGAGTTGTTTCTTAGCTTCAAAAACAGCTGGAAGCAACATGATTTGGGGCCTCTCTCCCCCTTTGGAAACAAAGCAGCCTTTGTGCCTGGCAGCTCTAGGCCAAAGTAGCACACCCAGAGCACAAGTTCTACCTCAGCCAGATAAGGCCTGTCAAGAAGCTGCGTTTCACAGGCCTTTGTATGTGACGTTCCCGGTTGGCTTTGAGAGCACTGTGCAGAGCCAGTTGTTTTAGCTTCCCAGAGAGCAGGAAGCAAGATGCTTTGGGGCCTCTCTCACACTTTGGAAATAAAGGCAGCCCTTTGGGCCTGGCAGCCCTAGGCCAATGGAGTACACCCAGAGCAGAAGTTCTACCTCAGCCAGATCAGGCCTTCCAAGAGACTGCGTCTCACAGGCCTTTCTCTGTCACGTTGCCGGTAGGCTGTGAGAGCACTGTGCAGAGCCAGTTGTTTCTTAGCTTCCCAAAGATTTGGAAGCAAGATGCTTTGGGGACTCTCAGCCCCTTTGGAAACAAGGCGGCCCTTTGGGCCTGGCAGCTCTAGGCCAAAGTAGCACGCCCAGAGCAGGAGTTCTACTTCAGCCAGATCAGGCCTGCCAAGAAACTGCGTTTCACAGGCCTTGGTAAGAGATGTTCCCGGTAGGCTGTGAGAGCACTGTGGAGAGCCAGTTGCTTTAGCTTCCCACAGAGCTGGAAGCAAGATGCCTTGGGGCCTCTCTCTCCCTTTGGACACAAGGCAGCCGTTTGGGCCTGGCAGCTCTAGGCCAATGGAGCACACCCACAGCAGAAGTTCTACTTCAGGCAGATCAGTCCTGCCCAGAAACTGCGTTTCACAGCCCTTGGTAAGAGATGTTCACGGTAGGCTGTGAGAGCACTGGGCAGAACCAGTTGTTTTTTAGCTTCCCAAAGTGCTGGAGGCAAGATGCTTTGGGGCCTCTCTCACCCTTTGGAAACAAGGCAGCCCTTAGGTCCTGGTAGCTCTAGGCCTATGTAGCACAACCAGAACAGAAGTTCTACTTCAGCCAGGTCAGGCCTGCCAAGAAACTGCGTTTCACAGGCCTTGGAAAGAGATGTTCCCGGTAGGCTGTAAGAGCACTGGGCAGAGCCAGCTGTTTCTTAGCTTCCCGAAGAGCTGGGAGCAAGATGCTTTGGGTCCACTCTCCGTCTTTGGAAACAAGGCAGCCCTTTGGGCCTGGCAGCTCTAGGGCAATGGAGCACACCCAGAGCAGAAGTTCTACTTCAGCCAGATCAGGCCTGCCAGGAAACTGCGTTTCACAGGCCTTGGTAAGAGATGTTCCCGGTAGGCTGTAAGAGCACTGGGCAGAGCCAGTTGTTTCTTACCTTCCTGAAAAGCTGGAAGCAAGATGCTTGGGACCCCTCTGCCCGTTTGGGAACAAGGCAGCCTTTTGGGTCGGGAAGCTCTAGGCCAATGGAGCACACGCAGAGCAGGAGTTCTACTTCAGCCTGATCAGGCCTGCAAAGAAACAGCGTTTGACAGGCCTTGGTAAGAGATGTTCGCGGTAGGTGTAAGAGCACTGGGCAGAGCCAGTTGTTTCTTAGCTTCGCAAAGACCGGGAAGCAAGATGCTTTGGGCCTCTCTGCCCCTTGGAAACAGGGCAGCACTTTGGGCCTGGCAGCTCTAGGGCAATGGAGCACACCCAGAGCCGGAGTTCTACTTCAGCCAGATGAGGCCTGCCAAGAAACTGCGTTTCACAGGCCTTTCAAAGACATGTTCCCGGTAGGCTGTAAGAGCACGGGGCAGAGCGAGTTGGTTCTTAGCTTCCCAGAGAGCTGGAAGCAAGATGCTTTGGGGCCTCTCTGCCCCTTTGGAAACAAGGCAGCACCTTGGGCCTGGCAGCTCTAGGGCAATGGAGCACACCCAGAGCAGAAGTTCTACTTCAGCCAAATCAGGCCTGCCAGGAAACGGCGTTTCACAGGCCTTGGTAAGAGATGTTCCCGGTAGGCTGTAAGAGCACTGGGCAACGCCAGATGTTTCTTAGCTTCCCGAAGAGCTGGAAGCAAGAAGCTTTGGTGCCACTCTCTCACTTTGGACTCAAGGCAGCCCTTTGGGGCAGGTAGCTCTAGCCCAGTGGAGCACACCCAGAGCAGAAGTTCTACTTGGGCCAGTTCAGGCCACCAACAAACTGCGTTTCACAGGCCTTGGTAAGAGATGTTCCCGGTAGGCTGTAAGAGCACTGGGCAACGCCAGATGTTTCTTAGCTTCCCGAAGAGCTGGAAGCAAGATGCTTTGGGGCCTCTCATCCCCTTTGCAAACAAGGCGGCCCTATGGGCCAGGCAGCTCTAGGCCAATGGAGCACACCCAGAGCAGAAGTTCTACTTGGGCCAGTTCAGGCCACCAACAAACTGCGTTTCACAGGCCTTGGTAAGAGATGTTCCCGGTAGGCTGTAAGAGCACTGGGCAACGCCAGATGTTTCTTAGCTTCCCGAAGAGCTGGAAGCAAGATGCTTTGGGGCCTCTCATCCCCTTTGCAAACAAGGCCGACCTTTGGGCCAGGCAGCTCTAGGCCAATGGAGCACACCCAGAGCAGAAGTTCTACCTCAGCCAGATAAGGCCTGCCAAGAAACTGCGTTTCAAAGGCTTTGGTAAGAGATGTTCCCGGTACTCTGTTAGAGCACTGGGCAGAGCCATTTGTTTCTTAGCTTCCCAAAGAGCTGGAAGCAAGATGCTTTGGGGGCTCCCTGCCCCTTTGCCAACAAGGGCGACCTTTGGGCCTTTCAGCTCTCGGCCAATGGAGCACACCCAGAGCAGAAGTCCTACTTCAGCCAGATCAGGCCTGCCAAGGAACTGCGTTTCAGAGGCCTTTGTATGTGACGTTCCCGGTAGGCTGTGAGAGCACGGTGCAGAGCCAGTTGTTTCCTTGTTTCCCAAACAGCTGGAAGCAAGACGCTTTGGGGCCTCTCTGCCCCTTTGGAAACAAGGCAGCACGTTGGGTCTGGCAGCTCTAGGGCAATGGAGCACAACCAGAGCCGAAGTTCTACTTCTTCCAGATCAGGCCTGCCTAGACAGTGCGTTTCACAGGCCTTGATAAGAGATGTTCTCTTAGGCTATAAGAGCACTGGGCACAGCCAGTTGTTTCTTAGCTTCCCAAGAGGTGGAAGCAAGATGCTTTGGGGCCTCTCTCCCCCTTTGGAAACAAGGCAGCCCTTTGGGCCTTTCAGCTCTAGGGCAATGGAGCACACCCAGAGCAGAAGTTCTACCTCAGCCAGATCAGGCCTGCCAAGAAACTGCTTTTCACAGGCCTTCGTAAGAGGTGTTCCCGGAAGGCTGTAAGAGTACCTGGCAGAGCGAGTTGTTTCTTAGCTTCAAAAACAGCTGGAAGCAACATGATTTGGGGCCTCTCTCCCCCTTTGGAAACAAAGCAGCCTTTGTGCCTGGCAGCTCTAGGCCAAAGTAGCACACCCAGAGCACAAGTTCTACCTCAGCCAGATAAGGCCTGTCAAGAAGCTGCGTTTCACAGGCCTTTGTATGTGACGTTCCCGGTTGGCTTTGAGAGCACTGTGCAGAGCCAGTTGTTTTAGCTTCCCAGAGAGCAGGAAGCAAGATGCTTTGGGGCCTCTCTCACACTTTGGAAATAAAGGCAGCCCTTTGGGCCTGGCAGCCCTAGGCCAATGGAGTACACCCAGAGCAGAAGTTCTACCTCAGCCAGATCAGGCCTTCCAAGAAACTGCGTCTCACAGGCCTTTCTCTGTCACATTGCCGGTAGGCTGTGAGAGCACTGTGCAGAGCCAGTTGTTTCTTAGCTTCCCAAAGATTTGGAAGCAAGATGCTTTGGGGACTCTCAGCCCCTTTGGAAACAAGGCGGCCCTTTGGGCCTGGCAGCTCTAGGCCAAAGTAGCACGCCCAGAGCAGGAGTTCTACTTCAGCCAGATCAGGCCTGCCAAGAAACTGCGTTTCACAGGCCTTGGTAAGAGATGTTCCCGGTAGGCTGTGAGAGCACTGTGGAGAGCCAGTTGCTTTAGCTTCCCACAGAGCTGGAAGCAAGATGCCTTGGGGCCTCTCTCTCCCTTTGGACACAAGGCAGCCGTTTGGGCCTGGCAGCTCTAGGCCAATGGAGCACACCCACAGCAGAAGTTCTACTTCAGGCAGATCAGTCCTGCCCAGAAACTGCGTTTCACAGCCCTTGGTAAGAGATGTTCACGGTGGGCTGTGAGAGCACTGGGCAGAACCAGTTGTTTTTTAGCTTCCCAAAGTGCTGGAGGCAAGATGCTTTGGGGCCTCTCTCACCCTTTGGAAACAAGGCAGCCCTTAGGTCCTGGTAGCTCTAGGCCTATGTAGCACAAGCAGAACAGAAGTTCTAGTCTAGCCAGGTCAGGCCTGCCAAGAAACTGCGTTTCACAGGCCTTTCAAAGAGATGTTCTCTTAGGCTGTAAGAGCACTGGGCAGAGCCAGCTGTTTCTTAGCTTCCCAAAGAGCTGGGAGCAAGATGCTTTGGGTCCACTCTCCGTCTTTGGAAACAAGGCAGCCCTTTGGGCCTGGCAGCTCTAGGGCAATGGAGCACACCCAGAGCAGAAGTTCTACTTCAGCCAGATCAGGCCTGCCAGGAAACTGCGTTTCACAGGCCTTGGTAAGAGATGTTCCCGGTAGGCTGTAAGAGCACTGGGCAGAGCCAGTTGTTTCTTACCTTCCTGAAAAGCTGGAAGCAAGATGCTTGGGACCCCTCTGCCCGTTTGGGAACAAGGCAGCCTTTTGGGTTGGGAAGCTCTAGGCCAATGGAGCACACGCAGAGCAGGAGTTCTACTTCAGCCTGATCAGGCCTGCAAAGAAACAGCGTTTGACAGGCCTTGGTAAGAGATGTTCGCGGTAGGTGTAAGAGCACTGGGCAGAGCCAGTTGTTTCTTAGCTTCGCAAAGACCGGGAAGCAAGATGCTTTGGGCCTCTCTGCCCCTTGGAAACAGGGCAGCACTTTGGGCCTGGCAGCTCTAGGGCAATGGAGCACACCCAGAGCCGGAGTTCTACTTCAGCCAGATGAGGCCTGCCAGGAAACTGCGTTTCACAGGCCTTTCAAAGACATGTTCCCGGTAGGCTGTAAGAGCACGGGGCAGAGCGAGTTGGTTCTTAGCTTCCCAGAGAGCTGGAAGCAAGATGCTTTGGGGCCTCTCTGCCCCTTTGGAAACAAGGCAGCACCTTGGGCCTGGCAGCTCTAGGGCAATGGAGCACACCCAGAGCAGAAGTTCTACTTCAGCCAAATCAGGCCTGCCAGGAAACGGCGTTTCACAGGCCTTGGTAAGAGATGTTCCCGGTAGGCTGTAAGAGCACTGGGCAACGCCAGATGTTTCTTAGCTTCCCGAAGAGCTGGAAGCAAGAAGCTTTGGTGCCACTCTCTCACTTTGGACTCAAGGCAGCCCTTTGGGGCAGGTAGCTCTAGGCCAGTGGAGCACACCCAGAGCAGAAGTTCTACTTGGGCCAGTTCAGGCCACCAACAAACTGCGTTTCACAGGCCTTGGTAAGAGATGTTCCCGGTAGGCTGTAAGGGCACTGGGCAACGCCAGATGTTTCTTAGCTTCCCGAAGAGCTGGAAGCAAGATGCTTTGGGGCCTCTCATCCCCTTTGCAAACAAGGCGGCCCTATGGGCCAGGCAGCTCTAGGCCAATGGAGCACACCCAGAGCAGAAGTTCTACTTCGGCCAGTTCAGGCCACCAACAAACTGCGTTTCACAGGCCTTGGTAAGAGATGTTCCCGGTAGGCTGTAAGAGCACTGGGCAACGCCAGATGTTTCTTAGCTTCCCGAAGAGCTGGAAGCAAGATGCTTTGGGGCCTCTCATCCCCTTTGCAAACAAGGCCGACCTTTGGGCCAGGCAGCTCTAGGCCAATGGAGCACACCCAGAGCAGAAGTTCTACCTCAGCCAGATAAGGCCTGCCAAGAAACTGCGTTTCAAAGGCTTTGGTAAGAGATGTTCCCGGTACTCTGTTAGAGCACTGGGCAGAGCCATTTGTTTCTTAGCTTCCCAAAGAGCTGGAAGCAAGATGCTTTGGGGGCTCCCTGCCCCTTTGCCAACAAGGGCGACCTTTGGGCCTTTCAGCTCTAGGCCAATGGAGCACACCCAGAGCAGAAGTCCTACTTCAGCCAGATCAGGCCTGCCAGGGAACTGCGTTTCAGAGGCCTTTGTATGTGACGTTCCCGGTAGGCTGTGAGAGCACGGTGCAGAGCCAGTTGTTTCCTTGTTTCCCAAACAGCTGGAAGCAAGACGCTTTGGGGCCTCTCTGCCCCTTTGGAAACAAGGCAGCACGTTGGGTCTGGCAGCTCTAGGGCAATGGAGCACAACCAGAGCCGAAGTTCTACTTCTTCCAGATCAGGCCTGCCTAGACAGTGCGTTTCCCAGGCCTTGATAAGAGATGTTCTCTTAGGCTATAAGAGCACTGGGCACAGCCAGTTGTTTCTTAGCTTCCCAAGAGGTGGAAGCAAGATGCTTTGGGGCCTCTCTCCCCCTTTGGAAACAAGGCAGCCCTTTGGGCCTTTCAGCTCTAGGGCAATGGAGCACACCCAGAGCAGAAGTTCTACCTCAGCCAGATCAGGCCTGCCAAGAAACTGCTTTTCACAGGCCTTCGTAAGAGGTGTTCCCGGAAGGCTGTAAGAGTACCTGGCAGAGCGAGTTGTTTCTTAGCTTCAAAAACAGCTGGAAGCAACATGATTTGGGGCCTCTCTCCCCCTTTGGAAACAAAGCAGCCTTTGTGCCTGGCAGCTCTAGGCCAAAGTAGCACACCCAGAGCACAAGTTCTACCTCAGCCAGATAAGGCCTGTCAAGAAGCTGCGTTTCACAGGCCTTTGTATGTGACGTTCCCGGTTGGCTTTGAGAGCACTGTGCAGAGCCAGTTGTTTTAGCTTCCCAGAGAGCAGGAAGCAAGATGCTTTGGGGCCTCTCTCACACTTTGGAAATAAAGGCAGCCCTTTGGGCCTGGCAGCCCTAGGCCAATGGAGTACACCCAGAGCAGAAGTTCTACCTCAGCCAGATCAGGCCTTCCAAGAAACTGCGTCTCACAGGCCTTTCTCTGTCACGTTGCCGGTAGGCTGTGAGAGCACTGTGCAGAGCCAGTTGTTTCTTAGCTTCCCAAAGATTTGGAAGCAAGATGCTTTGGGGACTCTCAGCCCCTTTGGAAACAAGGCGGCCCTTTGGGCCTGGCAGCTCTAGGCCAAAGTAGCACGCCCAGAGCAGGAGTTCTACTTCAGCCAGATCAGGCCTGCCAAGAAACTGCGTTTCACAGGCCTTGGTAAGAGATGTTCCCGGTAGGCTGTGAGAGCACTGTGGAGAGCCAGTTGCTTTAGCTTCCCACAGAGCTGGAAGCAAGATGCCTTGGGGCCTCTCTCTCCCTTTGGACACAAGGCAGCCGTTTGGGCCTGGCAGCTCTAGGCCAATGGAGCACACCCACAGCAGAAGTTCTACTTCAGGCAGATCAGTCCTGCCCAGAAACTGCGTTTCACAGCCCTTGGTAAGAGATGTTCACGGTAGGCTGTGAGAGCACTGGGCAGAACCAGTTGTTTTTTAGCTTCCCAAAGTGCTGGAGGCAAGATGCTTTGGGGCCTCTCTCACCCTTTGGAAACAAGGCAGCCCTTAGGTCCTGGTAGCTCTAGGCCTATGTAGCACAACCAGAACAGAAGTTCTACTTCAGCCAGGTCAGGCCTGCCAAGAAACTGCGTTTCACAGGCCTTTCAAAGAGATGTTCTCTTAGGCTGTAAGAGCACTGGGCAGAGCCAGCTGTTTCTTAGCTTCCCGAAGAGCTGGGAGCAAGATGCTTTGGGTCCACTCTCCGTCTTTGGAAACAAGGCAGCTCTTTGGGCCTGGCAGCTCTAGGGCAATGGAGCACACCCAGAGCAGAAGTTCTACTTCAGCCAGATCAGGCCTGCCAGGAAACTGCGTTTCACAGGCCTTGGTAAGAGATGTTCCCGGTAGGCTGTAAGAGCACTGGGCAGAGCCAGTTGTTTCTTACCTTCCTGAAAAGCTGGAAGCAAGATGCTTGGGACCCCTCTGCCCGTTTGGGAACAAGGCAGCCTTTTGGGTCGGGAAGCTCTAGGCCAATGGAGCACACGCAGAGCAGGAGTTCTACTTCAGCCTGATCAGGCCTGCAAAGAAACAGCGTTTGACAGGCCTTGGTAAGAGATGTTCCCGGTAGGTGTAAGAGCACAGGGCAGAGCCAGTTGTTTCTTAGCTTCGCAAAGACCGGGAAGCAAGATGCTTTGTGCCTCTCTGCCCCTTGGAAACAGGGCAGCACTTGGGGCCTGGCAGCTCTAGGGCAATGGAGCACACCCAGAGCCGGAGTTCTACTTCAGCCAGATGAGGCCTGCCAGGAAACTGCGTTTCACAGGCCTTTCAAAGACATGTTCCCGGTAGGCTGTAAGAGCACGGGGCAGAGCGAGTTGGTTCTTAGCTTCCCAGAGAGCTGGAAGCAAGATGCTTTGGGGCCTCTCTGCCCCTTTGGAAACAAGGCAGCACCTTGGGCCTGGCAGCTCTAGGGCAATGGAGCACACCCAGAGCAGAAGTTCTACTTCAGCCAAATCAGGCCTGCCAGGAAACGGCGTTTCACAGGCCTTGGTAAGAGATGTTCCCGGTAGGCTGTAAGAGCACTGGGCAACGCCAGATGTTTCTTAGCTTCCCGAAGAGCTGGAAGCAAGAAGCTTTGGTGCCACTCTCTCACTTTGGACTCAAGGCAGCCCTTTGGGGCAGGTAGCTCTAGGCCAGTGGAGCACACCCAGAGCAGAAGTTCTACTTGGGCCAGTTCAGGCCACCAACAAACTGCGTTTCACAGGCCTTGGTAAGAGATGTTCCCGGTAGGCTGTAAGAGCACTGGGCAACGCCAGATGTTTCTTAGCTTCCCGAAGAGCTGGAAGCAAGATGCTTTGGGGCCTCTCATCCCCTTTGCAAACAAGGCGGCCCTATGGGCCAGGCAGCTCTAGGCCAATGGAGCACACCCAGAGCAGAAGTTCTACTTCGGCCAGTTCAGGCCACCAACAAACTGCGTTTCACAGGCCTTGGTAAGAGATGTTCCCGGTAGGCTGTAAGAGCACTGGGCAACGCCAGATGTTTCTTAGCTTCCCGAAGAGCTGGAAGCAAGATGCTTTGGGGTCTCTCATCCCCTTTGCAAACAAGGCCGACCTTTGGGCCAGGCAGCTCTAGGCCAATGGAGCACACCCAGAGCAGAAGTTCTACCTCAGCCAGATAAGGCCTGCCAAGAAACTGCGTTTCAAAGGCTTTGGTAAGAGATGTTCCCGGTACTCTGTTAGAGCACTGGGCAGAGCCATTTGTTTCTTAGCCTCCCAAAGAGCTGGAAGCAAGATGCTTTGGGGGCTCCCTGCCCCTTTGCCAACAAGGGCGACCTTTGGGCCTTTCAGCTCTAGGCCAATGGAGCACACCCAGAGCAGAAGTCCTACTTCAGCCAGATCAGGCCTGCCAAGGAACTGCGTTTCAGAGGCCTTTGTATGTGACGTTCCCGGTAGGCTGTGAGAGCACGGTGCAGAGCCAGTTGTTTCCTTGTTTCCCAAACAGCTGGAAGCAAGACGCTTTGGGGCCTCTCTGCCCCTTTGGAAACAAGGCAGCACGTTGGGTCTGGCAGCTCTAGGGCAATGGAGCACAACCAGAGCCGAAGTTCTACTTCTTCCAGATCAGGCCTGCCTAGACAGTGCGTTTCCCAGGCCTTGATAAGAGATGTTCTCTTAGGCTATAAGAGCACTGGGCACAGCCAGTTGTTTCTTAGCTTCCCAAGAGGTGGAAGCAAGATGCTTTGGGGCCTCTCTCCCCCTTTGGAAACAAGGCAGCCCTTTGGGCCTTTCAGCTCTAGGGCAATGGAGCACACCCAGAGCAGAAGTTCTACCTCAGCCAGATCAGGCCTGCCAAGAAACTGCTTTTCACAGGCCTTCGTAAGAGGTGTTCCCGGAAGGCTGTAAGAGTACCTGGCAGAGCGAGTTGTTTCTTAGCTTCAAAAACAGCTGGAAGCAACATGATTTGGGGCCTCTCTCCCCCTTTGGAAACAAAGCAGCCTTTGTGCCTGGCAGCTCTAGGCCAAAGTAGCACACCCAGAGCACAAGTTCTACCTCAGCCAGATAAGGCCTGTCAAGAAGCTGCGTTTCACAGGCCTTTGTATGTGACGTTCCCGGTTGGCTTTGAGAGCACTGTGCAGAGCCAGTTGTTTTAGCTTCCCAGAGAGCAGGAAGCAAGATGCTTTGGGGCCTCTCTCACACTTTGGAAATAAAGGCAGCCCTTTGGGCCTGGCAGCCCTAGGCCAATGGAGTACACCCAGAGCAGAAGTTCTACCTCAGCCAGATCAGGCCTTCCAAGAAACTGCGTCTCACAGGCCTTTCTCTGTCACGTTGCCGGTAGGCTGTGAGAGCACTGTGCAGAGCCAGTTGTTTCTTAGCTTCCCAAAGATTTGGAAGCAAGATGCTTTGGGGACTCTCAGCCCCTTTGGAAACAAGGCGGCCCTTTGGGCCTGGCAGCTCTAGGCCAAAGTAGCACGCCCAGAGCAGGAGTTCTACTTCAGCCAGATCAGGCCTGCCAAGAAACTGCGTTTCACAGGCCTTGGTAAGAGATGTTCCCGGTAGGCTGTGAGAGCACTGTGGAGAGCCAGTTGCTTTAGCTTCCCACAGAGCTGGAAGCAAGATGCTTTGGGGCCTCTCTCTCCCTTTGGACACAAGGCAGCCGTTTGGGCCTGGCAGCTCTAGGCCAATGGAGCACACCCACAGCAGAAGTTCTACTTCAGGCAGATCAGTCCTGCCCAGAAACTGCGTTTCACAGCCCTTGGTAAGAGATGTTCACGGTAGGCTGTGAGAGCACTGGGAAGAACCAGTTGTTTTTTAGCTTCCCAAAGTGCTGGACTCAAGATGCTTTGGGGCCTCTCTCACCCTTTGGAAACAAGGCAGCCCTTAGGTCCTGGTAGCTCTAGGCCTATGTAGCACAACCAGAACAGAAGTTCTACTTCAGCCAGGTCAGGCCTGCCAAGAAACTGCGTTTCACAGGCCTTTCAAAGAGATGTTCTCTTAGGCTGTAAGAGCACTGGGCAGAGCCAGCTGTTTCTTAGCTTCCCGAAGAGCTGGGAGCAAGATGCTTTGGGTCCACTCTCCGTCTTTGGAAACAAGGCAGCCCTTTGGGCCTGGCAGCTCTAGGGCAATGGAGCACACCCAGAGCAGAAGTTCTACTTCAGCCAGATCAGGCCTGCCAGGAAACTGCGTTTCACAGGCCTTGGTAAGAGATGTTCCCGGTAGGCTGTAAGAGCACTGGGCAGAGCCAGTTGTTTCTTACCTTCCTGAAAAGCTGGAAGCAAGATGCTTGGGACCCCTCTGCCCGCTTGGGAACAAGGCAGCCTTTTGGGTCGGGAAGCTCTAGGCCAATGGAGCACACGCAGAGCAGGAGTTCTACTTCAGCCTGATCAGGCCTGCAAAGAAACAGCGTTTGACAGGCCTTGGTAAGAGATGTTCGCGGTAGGTGTAAGAGCACTGGGCAGAGCCAGTTGTTTCTTAGCTTCGCAAAGACCGGGAAGCAAGATGCTTTGGGCCTCTCTGCCCCTTGGAAACAGGGCAGCACTTTGGGCCTGGCAGCTCTAGGGCAATGGAGCACACCCAGAGCCGGAGTTCTACTTCAGCCAGATGAGGCCTGCCAGGAAACTGCGTTTCACAGGCCTTTCAAAGACATGTTCCCGGTAGGCTGTAAGAGCACGGGGCAGAGCGAGTTGGTTCTTAGCTTCCCAGAGAGCTGGAAGCAAGATGCTTTGGGGCCTCTCTGCCCCTTTGGAAACAAGGCAGCACCTTGGGCCTGGCAGCTCTAGGGCAATGGAGCACACCCAGAGCAGAAGTTCTACTTCAGCCAAATCAGGCCTGCCAGGAAACGGCGTTTCACAGGCCTTGGTAAGAGATGTTCCCGGTAGGCTGTAAGAGCACTGGGCAACGCCAGATGTTTCTTAGCTTCCCGAAGAGCTGGAAGCAAGAAGCTTTGGTGCCACTCTCTCACTTTGGACTCAAGGCAGCCCTTTGGGGCAGGTAGCTCTAGGCCAGTGGAGCACACCCAGAGCAGAAGTTCTACTTGGGCCAGTTCAGGCCACCAACAAACTGCGTTTCACAGGCCTTGGTAAGAGATGTTCCCGGTAGGCTGTAAGGGCACTGGGCAACGCCAGATGTTTCTTAGCTTCCCGAAGAGCTGGAAGCAAGATGCTTTGGGGCCTCTCATCCCCTTTGCAAACAAGGCGGCCCTATGGGCCAGGCAGCTCTAGGCCAATGGAGCACACCCAGAGCAGAAGTTCTACTTCGGCCAGTTCAGGCCACCAACAAACTGCGTTTCACAGGCCTTGGTAAGAGATGTTCCCGGTAGGCTGTAAGAGCACTGGGCAACGCCAGATGTTTCTTAGCTTCCCGAAGAGCTGGAAGCAAGATGCTTTGGGGCCTCTCATCCCCTTTGCAAACAAGGCCGACCTTTGGGCCAGGCAGCTCTAGGCCAATGGAGCACACCCAGAGCAGAAGTTCTACCTCAGCCAGATAAGGCCTGCCAAGAAACTGCGTTTCAAAGGCTTTGGTAAGAGATGTTCCCGGTACTCTGTTAGAGCACTGGGCAGAGCCATTTGTTTCTTAGCTTCCCAAAGAGCTGGAAGCAAGATGCTTTGGGGGCTCCCTGCCCCTTTGCCAACAAGGGCGACCTTTGGGCCTTTCAGCTCTAGGCCAATGGAGCACACCCAGAGCAGAAGTCCTACTTCAGCCAGATCAGGCCTGCCAGGGAACTGCGTTTCAGAGGCCTTTGTATGTGACGTTCCCGGTAGGCTGTGAGAGCACGGTGCAGAGCCAGTTGTTTCCTTGTTTCCCAAACAGCTGGAAGCAAGACGCTTTGGGGCCTCTCTGCCCCTTTGGAAACAAGGCAGCACGTTGGGTCTGGCAGCTCTAGGGCAATGGAGCACAACCAGAGCCGAAGTTCTACTTCTTCCAGATCAGGCCTGCCTAGACAGTGCGTTTCCCAGGCCTTGATAAGAGATGTTCTCTTAGGCTATAAGAGCACTGGGCACAGCCAGTTGTTTCTTAGCTTCCCAAGAGGTGGAAGCAAGATGCTTTGGGGCCTCTCTCCCCCTTTGGAAACAAGGCAGCCCTTTGGGCCTTTCAGCTCTAGGGCAATGGAGCACACCCAGAGCAGAAGTTCTACCTCAGCCAGATCAGGCCTGCCAAGAAACTGCTTTTCACAGGCCTTCGTAAGAGGTGTTCCCGGAAGGCTGTAAGAGTACCTGGCAGAGCGAGTTGTTTCTTAGCTTCAAAAACAGCTGGAAGCAACATGATTTGGGGCCTCTCTCCCCCTTTGGAAACAAAGCAGCCTTTGTGCCTGGCAGCTCTAGGCCAAAGTAGCACACCCAGAGCACAAGTTCTACCTCAGCCAGATAAGGCCTGTCAAGAAGCTGCGTTTCACAGGCCTTTGTATGTGACGTTCCCGGTTGGCTTTGAGAGCACTGTGCAGAGCCAGTTGTTTTAGCTTCCCAGAGAGCAGGAAGCAAGATGCTTTGGGGCCTCTCTCACACTTTGGAAATAAAGGCAGCCCTTTGGGCCTGGCAGCCCTAGGCCAATGGAGTACACCCAGAGCAGAAGTTCTACCTCAGCCAGATCAGGCCTTCCAAGAAACTGCGTCTCACAGGCCTTTCTCTGTCACGTTGCCGGTAGGCTGTGAGAGCACTGTGCAGAGCCAGTTGTTTCTTAGCTTCCCAAAGATTTGGAAGCAAGATGCTTTGGGGACTCTCAGCCCCTTTGGAAACAAGGCGGCCCTTTGGGCCTGGCAGCTCTAGGCCAAAGTAGCACGCCCAGAGCAGGAGTTCTACTTCAGCCAGATCAGGCCTGCCAAGAAACTGCGTTTCACAGGCCTTGGTAAGAGATGTTCCCGGTAGGCTGTGAGAGCACTGTGGAGAGCCAGTTGCTTTAGCTTCCCACAGAGCTGGAAGCAAGATGCCTTGGGGCCTCTCTCTCCCTTTGGACACAAGGCAGCCGTTTGGGCCTGGCAGCTCTAGGCCAATGGAGCACACCCACAGCAGAAGTTCTACTTCAGGCAGATCAGTCCTGCCCAGAAACTGCGTTTCACAGCCCTTGGTAAGAGATGTTCACGGTGGGCTGTGAGAGCACTGGGCAGAACCAGTTGTTTTTTAGCTTCCCAAAGTGCTGGAGGCAAGATGCTTTGGGGCCTCTCTCACCCTTTGGAAACAAGGCAGCCCTTAGGTCCTGGTAGCTCTAGGCCTATGTAGCACAACCAGAACAGAAGTTCTACTTCAGCCAGGTCAGGCCTGCCAAGAAACTGCGTTTCACAGGCCTTTCAAAGAGATGTTCTCTTAGGCTGTAAGAGCACTGGGCAGAGCCAGCTGTTTCTTAGCTTCCCGAAGAGCTGGGAGCAAGATGCTTTGGGTCCACTCTCCGTCTTTGGAAACAAGGCAGCCCTTTGGGCCTGGCAGCTCTAGGGCAATGGAGCACACCCAGAGCAGAAGTTCTACTTCAGCCAGATCAGGCCTGCCAGGAAACTGCGTTTCACAGGCCTTGGTAAGAGATGTTCCCGGTAGGCTGTAAGAGCACTGGGCAGAGCCAGTTGTTTCTTACCTTCCTGAAAAGCTGGAAGCAAGATGCTTGGGACCCCTCTGCCCGTTTGGGAACAAGGCAGCCTTTTGGGTCGGGAAGCTCTAGGCCAATGGAGCACACGCAGAGCAGGAGTTCTACTTCAGCCTGATCAGGCCTGCAAAGAAACAGCGTTTGACAGGCCTTGGTAAGAGATGTTCCCGGTAGGTGTAAGAGCACAGGGCAGAGCCAGTTGTTTCTTAGCTTCGCAAAGACCGAGAAGCAAGATGCTTTGTGCCTCTCTGCCCCTTGGAAACAGGGCAGCACTTGGGGCCTGGCAGCTCTAGGGCAATGGAGCACACCCAGAGCCGGAGTTCTACTTCAGCCAGATGAGGCCTGCCAGGAAACTGCGTTTCACAGGCCTTTCAAAGACATGTTCCCGGTAGGCTGTAAGAGCACGGGGCAGAGCGAGTTGGTTCTTAGCTTCCCAGAGAGCTGGAAGCAAGATGCTTTGGGGCCTCTCTGCCCCTTTGGAAACAAGGCAGCACCTTGGGCCTGGCAGCTCTAGGGCAATGGAGCACACCCAGAGCAGAAGTTCTACTTCAGCCAAATCAGGCCTGCCAGGAAACGGCGTTTCACAGGCCTTGGTAAGAGATGTTCCCGGTAGGCTGTAAGAGCACTGGGCAACGCCAGATGTTTCTTAGCTTCCCGAAGAGCTGGAAGCAAGAAGCTTTGGTGCCACTCTCTCACTTTGGACTCAAGGCAGCCCTTTGGGGCAGGTAGCTCTAGGCCAGTGGAGCACACCCAGAGCAGAAGTTCTACTTGGGCCAGTTCAGGCCACCAACAAACTGCGTTTCACAGGCCTTGGTAAGAGATGTTCCCGGTAGGCTGTAAGAGCACTGGGCAACGCCAGATGTTTCTTAGCTTCCCGAAGAGCTGGAAGCAAGATGCTTTGGGGCCTCTCATCCCCTTTGCAAACAAGGCGGCCCTATGGGCCAGGCAGCTCTAGGCCAATGGAGCACACCCAGAGCAGAAGTTCTACTTCGGCCAGTTCAGGCCACCAACAAACTGCGTTTCACAGGCCTTGGTAAGAGATGTTCCCGGTAGGCTGTAAGAGCACTGGGCAACGCCAGATGTTTCTTAGCTTCCCGAAGAGCTGGAAGCAAGATGCTTTGGGGTCTCTCATCCCCTTTGCAAACAAGGCCGACCTTTGGGCCAGGCAGCTCTAGGCCAATGGAGCACACCCAGAGCAGAAGTTCTACCTCAGCCAGATAAGGCCTGCCAAGAAACTGCGTTTCAAAGGCTTTGGTAAGAGATGTTCCCGGTACTCTGTTAGAGCACTGGGCAGAGCCATTTGTTTCTTAGCCTCCCAAAGAGCTGGAAGCAAGATGCTTTGGGGGCTCCCTGCCCCTTTGCCAACAAGGGCGACCTTTGGGCCTTTCAGCTCTAGGCCAATGGAGCACACCCAGAGCAGAAGTCCTACTTCAGCCAGATCAGGCCTGCCAAGGAACTGCGTTTCAGAGGCCTTTGTATGTGACGTTCCCGGTAGGCTGTGAGAGCACGGTGCAGAGCCAGTTGTTTCCTTGTTTCCCAAACAGCTGGAAGCAAGACGCTTTGGGGCCTCTCTGCCCCTTTGGAAACAAGGCAGCACGTTGGGTCTGGCAGCTCTAGGGCAATGGAGCACAACCAGAGCCGAAGTTCTACTTCTTCCAGATCAGGCCTGCCTAGACAGTGCGTTTCACAGGCCTTGATAAGAGATGTTCTCTTAGGCTATAAGAGCACTGGGCACAGCCAGTTGTTTCTTAGCTTCCCAAGAGGTGGAAGCAAGATGCTTTGGGGCCTCTCTCCCCCTTTGGAAACAAGGCAGCCCTTTGGGCCTTTCAGCTCTAGGGCAATGGAGCACACCCAGAGCAGAAGTTCTACCTCAGCCAGATCAGGCCTGCCAAGAAACTGCTTTTCACAGGCCTTCGTAAGAGGTGTTCCCGGAAGGCTGTAAGAGTACCTGGCAGAGCGAGTTGTTTCTTAGCTTCAAAAACAGCTGGAAGCAACATGATTTGGGGCCTCTCTGCCCCTTTGGAAACAAAGCAGCCTTTGTGCCTGGCAGCTCTAGGCCAAAGTAGCACACCCAGAGCACAAGTTCTACCTCAGCCAGATAAGGCCTGTCAAGAAGCTGCGTTTCACAGGCCTTTGTATGTGACGTTCCCGGTTGGCTTTGAGAGCACTGTGCAGAGCCAGTTGTTTTAGCTTCCCAGAGAGCAGGAAGCAAGATGCTTTGGGGCCTCTCTCACACTTTGGAAATAAAGGCAGCCCTTTGGGCCTGGCAGCCCTAGGCCAATGGAGTACACCCAGAGCAGAAGTTCTACCTCAGCCAGATCAGGCCTTCCAAGAAACTGCGTCTCACAGGCCTTTCTCTGTCACGTTGCCGGTAGGCTGTGAGAGCACTGTGCAGAGCCAGTTGTTTCTTAGCTTCCCAAAGATTTGGAAGCAAGATGCTTTGGGGACTCTCAGCCCCTTTGGAAACAAGGCGGCCCTTTGGGCCTGGCAGCTCTAGGCCAAAGTAGCACGCCCAGAGCAGGAGTTCTACTTCAGCCAGATCAGGCCTGCCAAGAAACTGCGTTTCACAGGCCTTGGTAAGAGATGTTCCCGGTAGGCTGTGAGAGCACTGTGGAGAGCCAGTTGCTTTAGCTTCCCACAGAGCTGGAAGCAAGATGCCTTGGGGCCTCTCTCTCCCTTTGGACACAAGGCAGCCGTTTGGGCCTGGCAGCTCTAGGCCAATGGAGCACACCCACAGCAGAAGTTCTACTTCAGGCAGATCAGTCCTGCCCAGAAACTGCGTTTCACAGCCCTTGGTAAGAGATGTTCACGGTAGGCTGTGAGAGCACTGGGCAGAACCAGTTGTTTTTTAGCTTCCCAAAGTGCTGGAGGCAAGATGATTTGGGGCCTCTCTCACCCTTTGGAAACAAGGCAGCCCTTAGGTCCTGGTAGCTCTAGGCCTATGTAGCACAACCAGAACAGAAGTTCTACTTCAGCCAGGTCAGGCCTGCCAAGAAACTGCGTTTCACAGGCCTTTCAAAGAGATGTTCTCTTAGGCTGTAAGAGCACTGGGCAGAGCCAGCTGTTTCTTAGCTTCCCGAAGAGCTGGGAGCAAGATGCTTTGGGTCCACTCTCCGTCTTTGGAAACAAGGCAGCTCTTTGGGCCTGGCAGCTCTAGGGCAATGGAGCACACCCAGAGCAGAAGTTCTACTTCAGCCAGATCAGGCCTGCCAGGAAACTGCGTTTCACAGGCCTTGGTAAGAGATGTTCCCGGTAGGCTGTAAGAGCACTGGGCAGAGCCAGTTGTTTCTTACCTTCCTGAAAAGCTGGAAGCAAGATGCTTGGGACCCCTCTGCCCGTTTGGGAACAAGGCAGCCTTTTGGGTCGGGAAGCTCTAGGCCAATGGAGCACACGCAGAGCAGGAGTTCTACTTCAGCCTGATCAGGCCTGCAAAGAAACAGCGTTTGACAGGCCTTGGTAAGAGATGTTCCCGGTAGGTGAAAGAGCACTGGGCTGAGCCACTTGTTTCTTAGCTTCGCAAAGACCGGGAAGCAAGATGCTTTGTGCCTCTCTGCCCCTTGGAAACAGGGCAGCACTTTGGGCCTGGCAGCTCTAGGGCAATGGAGCACACCCAGAGCCGGAGTTCTACTTCAGCCAGATGAGGCCTGCCAAGAAACTGCGTTTCACAGGCCTTTCAAAGACATGTTCCCGGTAGGCTGTAAGAGCACGGGGCAGAGCGAGTTGGTTCTTAGCTTCCCAGAGAGCTGGAAGCAAGATGCTTTGGGGCCTCTCTGCCCCTTTGGAAACAAGGCAGCACCTTGGGCCTGGCAGCTCTAGGGCAATGGAGCACACCCAGAGCAGAAGTTCTACTTCAGCCAAATCAGGCCTGCCAGGAAACGGCGTTTCACAGGCCTTGGTAAGAGATGTTCCCGGTAGGCTGTAAGAGCACTGGGCAACGCCAGATGTTTCTTAGCTTCCCTAAGAGCTGGAAGCAAGAAGCTTTGGTGCCACTCTCTCACTTTGGACTCAAGGCAGCCCTTTGGGGCAGGTAGCTCTAGGCCAGTGGAGCACACCCAGAGCAGAAGTTCTACTTGGGCCAGTTCAGGCCACCAACAAACTGCGTTTCACAGGCCTTGGTAAGAGATGTTCCCGGTAGGCTGTAAGAGCACTGGGCAACGCCAGATGTTTCTTAGCTTCCCGAAGAGCTGGAAGCAAGATGCTTTGGGGCCTCTCATCCCCTTTGCAAACAAGGTGGCCCTATGGGCCAGGCAGCTCTAGGCCAATGGAGCACACCCAGAGCAGAAGTTCTACTTCGGCCAGTTCAGGCCACCAACAAACTGCGTTTCACAGGCCTTGGTAAGAGATGTTCCCAGTAGGCTGTATGAGCACTGGGCAACGCCAGATGTTTCTTAGCTTCCCGAAGAGCTGGAAGCAAGATGCTTTGGGGCCTCTCATCCCCTTTGCAAACAAGGCCGACCTTTGGGCCAGGCAGCTCTAGGCCAATGGAGCACACCCAGAGCAGAAGTTCTACTTCGGCCAGTTCAGGCCTCCAACAAACTGCGTTTCACAGGCCTTGGTAAGAGATGTTCCCGGTAGGCTGTAAGAGCACTGGGCAACGCCAGATGTTTCTTAGCTTCCCGAAGAGCTGGAAGCAAGATGCTTTGGGGCCTCTCATCCCCTTTGCAAACAAGGCCGACCTTTGGGCCAGGCAGCTCTAGGCCAATGGAGCACACCCAGAGCAGAAGTTCTACCTCAGCCAGATAAGGCCTGCCAAGAAACTGCGTTTCAAAGGCTTTGGTAAGAGATGTTCCCGGTACTCTGTTAGAGCACTGGGCAGAGCCATTTGTTTCTTAGCTTCCCAAAGAGCTGGAAGCAAGATGCTTTGGGGGCTCCCTGCCCCTTTGCCAACAAGGGCGACCTTTGGGCCTTTCAGCTCTAGGCCAATGGAGCACACCCAGAGCAGAAGTCCTACTTCAGCCAGATCAGGCCTGCCAAGGAACTGCGTTTCAGAGGCCTTTGTATGTGACGTTCCCGGTAGGCTGTGAGAGCACGGTGCAGAGCCAGTTGTTTCCTTGTTTCCCAAACAGCTGGAAGCAAGACGCTTTGGGGCCTCTCTGCCCCTTTGGAAACAAGGCAGCACGTTGGGTCTGGCAGCTCTAGGGCAATGGAGCACAACCAGAGCCGAAGTTCTACTTCTTCCAGATCAGGCCTGCCTAGACAGTGCGTTTCCCAGGCCTTGATAAGAGATGTTCTCTTAGGCTATAAGAGCACTGGGCACAGCCAGTTGTTTCTTAGCTTCCCAAGAGGTGGAAGCAAGATGCTTTGGGGCCTCTCTCCCCCTTTGGAAACAAGGCAGCCCTTTGGGCCTTTCAGCTCTAGGGCAATGGAGCACACCCAGAGCAGAAGTTCTACCTCAGCCAGATCAGGCCTGCCAAGAAACTGCTTTTCACAGGCCTTCGTAAGAGGTGTTCCCGGAAGGCTGTAAGAGTACCTGGCAGAGCGAGTTGTTTCTTAGCTTCAAAAACAGCTGGAAGCAACATGATTTGGGGCCTCTCTCCCCCTTTGGAAACAAAGCAGCCTTTGTGCCTGGCAGCTCTAGGCCAAAGTAGCACACCCAGAGCACAAGTTCTACCTCAGCCAGATAAGGCCTGTCAAGAAGCTGCGTTTCACAGGCCTTTGTATGTGACGTTCCCGGTTGGCTTTGAGAGCACTGTGCAGAGCCAGTTGTTTTAGCTTCCCAGAGAGCAGGAAGCAAGATGCTTTGGGGCCTCTCTCACACTTTGGAAATAAAGGCAGCCCTTTGGGCCTGGCAGCCCTAGGCCAATGGAGTACACCCAGAGCAGAAGTTCTACCTCAGCCAGATCAGGCCTTCCAAGAAACTGCGTCTCACAGGCCTTTCTCTGTCACGTTGCCGGTAGGCTGTGAGAGCACTGTGCAGAGCCAGTTGTTTCTTAGCTTCCCAAAGATTTGGAAGCAAGATGCTTTGGGGACTCTCAGCCCCTTTGGAAACAAGGCGGCCCTTTGGGCCTGGCAGCTCTAGGCCAAAGTAGCACGCCCAGAGCAGGAGTTCTACTTCAGCCAGATCAGGCCTGCCAAGAAACTGCGTTTCACAGGCCTTGGTAAGAGATGTTCCCGGTAGGCTGTGAGAGCACTGTGGAGAGCCAGTTGCTTTAGCTTCCCACAGAGCTGGAAGCAAGATGCCTTGGGGCCTCTCTCTCCCTTTGGACACAAGGCAGCCGTTTGGGCCTGGCAGCTCTAGGCCAATGGAGCACACCCACAGCAGAAGTTCTACTTCAGGCAGATCAGTCCTGCCCAGAAACTGCGTTTCACAGCCCTTGGTAAGAGAGGTTCACGGTAGGCTGTGAGAGCACTGGGCAGAACCAGTTGTTTTTTAGCTTCCCAAAGTGCTGGAGGCAAGATGCTTTGGGGCCTCTCTCACCCTTTGGAAACAAGGCAGCCCTTAGGTCCTGGTAGCTCTAGGCCTATGTAGCACAACCAGAACAGAAGTTCTACTTCAGCCAGGTCAGGCCTGCCAAGAAACTGCGTTTCACAGGCCTTGGTAAGAGATGTTCCCGGTAGGCTGTAAGAGCACTGGGCAGAGCCAGCTGTTTCTTAGCTTCCCGAAGAGCTGGGAGCAAGATGCTTTGGGTCCACTCTCCGTCTTTGGAAACAAGGCAGCCCTTTGGGCCTGGCAGCTCTAGGGCAATGGAGCACACCCAGAGCAGAAGTTCTACTTCAGCCAGATCAGGCCTGCCAGGAAACTGCGTTTCACAGGCCTTGGTAAGAGATGTTCCCGGTAGGCTGTAAGAGCACTGGGCAGAGCCAGTTGTTTCTTACCTTCCTGAAAAGCTGGAAGCAAGATGCTTGGGACCCCTCTGCCCGTTTGGGAACAAGGCAGCCTTTTGGGTCGGGAAGCTCTAGGCCAATGGAGCACACGCAGAGCAGGAGTTCTACTTCAGCCTGATCAGGCCTGCAAAGAAACAGCGTTTGACAGGCCTTGGTAAGAGATGTTCGCGGTAGGTGTAAGAGCACTGGGCAGAGCCAGTTGTTTCTTAGCTTCGCAAAGACCGGGAAGCAAGATGCTTTGGGCCTCTCTGCCCCTTGGAAACAGGGCAGCACTTTGGGCCTGGCAGCTCTAGGGCAATGGAGCACACCCAGAGCCGGAGTTCTACTTCAGCCAGATGAGGCCTGCCAAGAAACTGCGTTTCACAGGCCTTTCAAAGACATGTTCCCGGTAGGCTGTAAGAGCACGGGGCAGAGCGAGTTGGTTCTTAGCTTCCCAGAGAGCTGGAAGCAAGATGCTTTGGGGCCTCTCTGCCCCTTTGGAAACAAGGCAGCACCTTGGGCCTGGCAGCTCTAGGGCAATGGAGCACACCCAGAGCAGAAGTTCTACTTCAGCCAAATCAGGCCTGCCAGGAAACGGCGTTTCACAGGCCTTGGTAAGAGATGTTCCCGGTAGGCTGTAAGAGCACTGGGCAACGCCAGATGTTTCTTAGCTTCCCGAAGAGCTGGAAGCAAGAAGCTTTGGTGCCACTCTCTCACTTTGGACTCAAGGCAGCCCTTTGGGGCAGGTAGCTCTAGGCCAGTGGAGCACACCCAGAGCAGAAGTTCTACTTGGGCCAGTTCAGGCCACCAACAAACTGCGTTTCACAGGCCTTGGTAAGAGATGTTCCCGGTAGGCTGTAAGAGCACTGGGCAACGCCAGATGTTTCTTAGCTTCCCGAAGAGCTGGAAGCAAGATGCTTTGGGGCCTCTCATCCCCTTTGCAAACAAGGCGGCCCTATGGGCCAGGCAGCTCTAGGCCAATGGAGCACACCCAGAGCAGAAGTTCTACTTCGGCCAGTTCAGGCCACCAACAAACTGCGTTTCACAGGCCTTGGTAAGAGATGTTCCCGGTAGGCTGTAAGAGCACTGGGCAACGCCAGATGTTTCTTAGCTTCCCGAAGAGCTGGAAGCAAGATGCTTTGGGGTCTCTCATCCCCTTTGCAAACAAGGCCGACCTTTGGGCCAGGCAGCTCTAGGCCAATGGAGCACACCCAGAGCAGAAGTTCTACCTCAGCCAGATAAGGCCTGCCAAGAAACTGCGTTTCAAAGGCTTTGGTAAGAGATGTTCCCGGTACTCTGTTAGAGCACTGGGCAGAGCCATTTGTTTCTTAGCCTCCCAAAGAGCTGGAAGCAAGATGCTTTGGGGGCTCCCTGCCCCTTTGCCAACAAGGGCGACCTTTGGGCCTTTCAGCTCTAGGCCAATGGAGCACACCCAGAGCAGAAGTCCTACTTCAGCCAGATCAGGCCTGCCAAGGAACTGCGTTTCAGAGGCCTTTGTATGTGACGTTCCCGGTAGGCTGTGAGAGCACGGTGCAGAGCCAGTTGTTTCCTTGTTTCCCAAACAGCTGGAAGCAAGACGCTTTGGGGCCTCTCTGCCCCTTTGGAAACAAGGCAGCACGTTGGGTCTGGCAGCTCTAGGGCAATGGAGCACAACCAGAGCCGAAGTTCTACTTCTTCCAGATCAGGCCTGCCTAGACAGTGCGTTTCACAGGCCTTGATAAGAGATGTTCTCTTAGGCTATAAGAGCACTGGGCACAGCCAGTTGTTTCTTAGCTTCCCAAGAGGTGGAAGCAAGATGCTTTGGGGCCTCTCTCCCCCTTTGGAAACAAGGCAGCCCTTTGGGCCTTTCAGCTCTAGGGCAATGGAGCACACCCAGAGCAGAAGTTCTACCTCAGCCAGATCAGGCCTGCCAAGAAACTGCTTTTCACAGGCCTTCGTAAGAGGTGTTCCCGGAAGGCTGTAAGAGTACCTGGCAGAGCGAGTTGTTTCTTAGCTTCAAAAACAGCTGGAAGCAACATGATTTGGGGCCTCTCTCCCCCTTTGGAAACAAAGCAGCCTTTGTGCCTGGCAGCTCTAGGCCAAAGTAGCACACCCAGAGCACAAGTTCTACCTCAGCCAGATAAGGCCTGTCAAGAAGCTGCGTTTCACAGGCCTTTGTATGTGACGTTCCCGGTTGGCTTTGAGAGCACTGTGCAGAGCCAGTTGTTTTAGCTTCCCAGAGAGCAGGAAGCAAGATGCTTTGGGGCCTCTCTCACACTTTGGAAATAAAGGCAGCCCTTTGGGCCTGGCAGCCCTAGGCCAATGGAGTACACCCAGAGCAGAAGTTCTACCTCAGCCAGATCAGGCCTTCCAAGAAACTGCGTCTCACAGGCCTTTCTCTGTCACGTTGCCGGTAGGCTGTGAGAGCACTGTGCAGAGCCAGTTGTTTCTTAGCTTCCCAAAGATTTGGAAGCAAGATGCTTTGGGGACTCTCAGCCCCTTTGGAAACAAGGCGGCCCTTTGGGCCTGGCAGCTCTAGGCCAAAGTAGCACGCCCAGAGCAGGAGTTCTACTTCAGCCAGATCAGGCCTGCCAAGAAACTGCGTTTCACAGGCCTTGGTAAGAGATGTTCCCGGTAGGCTGTGAGAGCACTGTGGAGAGCCAGTTGCTTTAGCTTCCCACAGAGCTGGAAGCAAGATGCTTTGGGGCCTCTCTCTCCCTTTGGACACAAGGCAGCCGTTTGGGCCTGGCAGCTCTAGGCCAATGGAGCACACCCACAGCAGAAGTTCTACTTCAGGCAGATCAGTCCTGCCCAGAAACTGCGTTTCACAGCCCTTGGTAAGAGATGTTCACGGTAGGCTGTGAGAGCACTGGGAAGAATCAGTTGTTTTTTAGCTTCCCAAAGTGCTGGACTCAAGATGCTTTGGGGCCTCTCTCACCCTTTGGAAACAAGGCAGCCCTTAGGTCCTGGTAGCTCTAGGCCTATGTAGCACAACCAGAACAGAAGTTCTACTTCAGCCAGGTCAGGCCTGCCAAGAAACTGCGTTTCACAGGCCTTTCAAAGAGATGTTCTCTTAGGCTGTAAGAGCACTGGGCAGAGCCAGCTGTTTCTTAGCTTCCCGAAGAGCTGGGAGCAAGATGCTTTGGGTCCACTCTCCGTCTTTGGAAACAAGGCAGCCCTTTGGGCCTGGCAGCTCTAGGGCAATGGAGCACACCCAGAGCAGGAGTTCTACTTCAGCCAGATCAGGCCTGCCAAGAAACTGCGTTTCACAGGCCTTGGTAAGAGATGTTCCCGGTAGGCTGTGAGAGCACTGTGGAGAGCCAGTTGCTTTAGCTTCCCACAGAGCTGGAAGCAAGATGCCTTGGGGCCTCTCTCTCCCTTTGGACACAAGGCAGCCGTTTGGGCCTGGCAGCTCTAGGCCAATGGAGCACACCCACAGCAGAAGTTCTACTTCAGGCAGATCAGTCCTGCCCAGAAACTGCGTTTCACAGCCCTTGGTAAGAGATGTTCACGGTAGGCTGTGAGAGCACTGGGCAGAACCAGTTGTTTTTTAGCTTCCCAAAGTGCTGGAGGCAAGATGCTTTGGGGCCTCTCTCACCCTTTGGAAACAAGGCAGCCCTTAGGTCCTGGTAGCTCTAGGCCTATGTAGCACAACCAGAACAGAAGTTCTACTTCAGCCAGGTCAGGCCTGCCAAGAAACTGCGTTTCACAGGCCTTGGTAAGAGATGTTCCCGGTAGGCTGTAAGAGCACTGGGCAGAGCCAGCTGTTTCTTAGCTTCCCGAAGAGCTGGGAGCAAGATGCTTTGGGTCCACTCTCCGTCTTTGGAAACAAGGCAGCCCTTTGGGCCTGGCAGCTCTAGGGCAATGGAGCACACCCAGAGCAGAAGTTCTACTTCAGCCAGATCAGGCCTGCCAGGAAACTGCGTTTCACAGGCCTTGGTAAGAGATGTTCCCGGTAGGCTGTAAGAGCACTGGGCAGAGCCAGTTGTTTCTTACCTTCCTGAAAAGCTGGAAGCAAGATGCTTGGGACCCCTCTGCCCGTTTGGGAACAAGGCAGCCTTTTGGGTCGGGAAGCTCTAGGCCAATGGAGCACACGCAGAGCAGGAGTTCTACTTCAGCCTGATCAGGCCTGCAAAGAAACAGCGTTTGACAGGCCTTGGTAAGAGATGTTCGCGGTAGGTGTAAGAGCACTGGGCAGAGCCAGTTGTTTCTTAGCTTCGCAAAGACCGGGAAGCAAGATGCTTTGGGCCTCTCTGCCCCTTGGAAACAGGGCAGCACTTTGGGCCTGGCAGCTCTAGGGCAATGGAGCACACCCAGAGCCGGAGTTCTACTTCAGCCAGATGAGGCCTGCCAAGAAACTGCGTTTCACAGGCCTTTCAAAGACATGTTCCCGGTAGGCTGTAAGAGCACGGGGCAGAGCGAGTTGGTTCTTAGCTTCCCAGAGAGCTGGAAGCAAGATGCTTTGGGGCCTCTCTGCCCCTTTGGAAACAAGGCAGCACCTTGGGCCTGGCAGCTCTAGGGCAATGGAGCACACCCAGAGCAGAAGTTCTACTTCAGCCAAATCAGGCCTGCCAGGAAACGGCGTTTCACAGGCCTTGGTAAGAGATGTTCCCGGTAGGCTGTAAGAGCACTGGGCAACGCCAGATGTTTCTTAGCTTCCCGAAGAGCTGGAAGCAAGAAGCTTTGGTGCCACTCTCTCACTTTGGACTCAAGGCAGCCCTTTGGGGCAGGTAGCTCTAGGCCAGTGGAGCACACCCAGAGCAGAAGTTCTACTTGGGCCAGTTCAGGCCACCAACAAACTGCGTTTCACAGGCCTTGGTAAGAGATGTTCCCGGTAGGCTGTAAGAGCACTGGGCAACGCCAGATGTTTCTTAGCTTCCCGAAGAGCTGGAAGCAAGATGCTTTGGGGCCTCTCATCCCCTTTGCAAACAAGGCGGCCCTATGGGCCAGGCAGCTCTAGGCCAATGGAGCACACCCAGAGCAGAAGTTCTACTTCGGCCAGTTCAGGCCACCAACAAACTGCGTTTCACAGGCCTTGGTAAGAGATGTTCCCGGTAGGCTGTAAGAGCACTGGGCAACGCCAGATGTTTCTTAGCTTCCCGAAAAGCTGGAAGCAAGATGCTTTGGGGCCTCTCATCCCCTTTGCAAACAAGGCCGACCTTTGGGCCAGGCAGCTCTAGGCCAATGGAGCACACCCAGAGCAGAAGTTCTACCTCAGCCAGATAAGGCCTGCCAAGAAACTGCGTTTCAAAGGCTTTGGTAAGAGATGTTCCCGGTACTCTGTTAGAGCACTGGGCAGAGCCATTTGTTTCTTAGCTTCCCAAAGAGCTGGAAGCAAGATGCTTTGGGGGCTCCCTGCCCCTTTGCCAACAAGGGCGACCTTTGGGCCTTTCAGCTCTCGGCCAATGGAGCACACCCAGAGCAGAAGTCCTACTTCAGCCAGATCAGGCCTGCCAAGGAACTGCGTTTCAGAGGCCTTTGTATGTGACGTTCCCGGTAGGCTGTGAGAGCACGGTGCAGAGCCAGTTGTTTCCTTGTTTCCCAAACAGCTGGAAGCAAGACGCTTTGGGGCCTCTCTGCCCCTTTGGAAACAAGGCAGCACGTTGGGTCTGGCAGCTCTAGGGCAATGGAGCACAACCAGAGCCGAAGTTCTACTTCTTCCAGATCAGGCCTGCCTAGACAGTGCGTTTCCCAGGCCTTGATAAGAGATGTTCTCTTAGGCTATAAGAGCACTGGGCACAGCCAGTTGTTTCTTAGCTTCCCAAGAGGTGGAAGCAAGATGCTTTGGGGCCTCTCTCCCCCTTTGGAAACAAGGCAGCCCTTTGGGCCTTTCAGCTCTAGGGCAATGGAGCACACCCAGAGCAGAAGTTCTACCTCAGCCAGATCAGGCCTGCCAAGAAACTGCTTTTCACAGGCCTTCGTAAGAGGTGTTCCCGGAAGGCTGTAAGAGTACCTGGCAGAGCGAGTTGTTTCTTAGCTTCAAAAACAGCTGGAAGCAACATGATTTGGGGCCTCTCTCCCCCTTTGGAAACAAAGCAGCCTTTGTGCCTGGCAGCTCTAGGCCAAAGTAGCACACCCAGAGCACAAGTTCTACCTCAGCCAGATAAGGCCTGTCAAGAAGCTGCGTTTCACAGGCCTTTGTATGTGACGTTCCCGGTTGGCTTTGAGAGCACTGTGCAGAGCCAGTTGTTTTAGCTTCCCAGAGAGCAGGAAGCAAGATGCTTTGGGGCCTCTCTCACACTTTGGAAATAAAGGCAGCCCTTTGGGCCTGGCAGCCCTAGGCCAATGGAGTACACCCAGAGCAGAAGTTCTACCTCAGCCAGATCAGGCCTTCCAAGAAACTGCGTCTCACAGGCCTTTCTCTGTCACATTGCCGGTAGGCTGTGAGAGCACTGTGCAGAGCCAGTTGTTTCTTAGCTTCCCAAAGATTTGGAAGCAAGATGCTTTGGGGACTCTCAGCCCCTTTGGAAACAAGGCGGCCCTTTGGGCCTGGCAGCTCTAGGCCAAAGTAGCACGCCCAGAGCAGGAGTTCTACTTCAGCCAGATCAGGCCTGCCAAGAAACTGCGTTTCACAGGCCTTGGTAAGAGATGTTCCCGGTAGGCTGTGAGAGCACTGTGGAGAGCCAGTTGCTTTAGCTTCCCACAGAGCTGGAAGCAAGATGCCTTGGGGCCTCTCTCTCCCTTTGGACACAAGGCAGCCGTTTGGGCCTGGCAGCTCTAGGCCAATGGAGCACACCCACAGCAGAAGTTCTACTTCAGGCAGATCAGTCCTGCCCAGAAACTGCGTTTCACAGCCCTTGGTAAGAGATGTTCACGGTGGGCTGTGAGAGCACTGGGCAGAACCAGTTGTTTTTTAGCTTCCCAAAGTGCTGGAGGCAAGATGCTTTGGGGCCTCTCTCACCCTTTGGAAACAAGGCAGCCCTTAGGTCCTGGTAGCTCTAGGCCTATGTAGCACAACCAGAACAGAAGTTCTACTTCAGCCAGGTCAGGCCTGCCAAGAAACTGCGTTTCACAGGCCTTTCAAAGAGATGTTCTCTTAGGCTGTAAGAGCACTGGGCAGAGCCAGCTGTTTCTTAGCTTCCCGAAGAGCTGGGAGCAAGATGCTTTGGGTCCACTCTCCGTCTTTGGAAACAAGGCAGCCCTTTGGGCCTGGCAGCTCTAGGGCAATGGAGCACACCCAGAGCAGAAGTTCTACTTCAGCCAGATCAGGCCTGCCAGGAAACTGCGTTTCACAGGCCTTGGTAAGAGATGTTCCCGGTAGGCTGTAAGAGCACTGGGCAGAGCCAGTTGTTTCTTACCTTCCTGAAAAGCTGGAAGCAAGATGCTTGGGACCCCTCTGCCCGTTTGGGAACAAGGCAGCCTTTTGGAACGGGAAGCTCTAGGCCAATGGAGCACACCCACAGCAGAAGTTCTACCTCAGCCAGATAAGGCCTGCCAAGAAACTGCGTTTCAAAGGCTTTGGTAAGAGATGTTCCCGGTACTCTGTTAGAGCACTGGGCAGAGCCATTTGTTTCTTAGCTTCCCAAAGAGCTGGAAGCAAGATGCTTTGGGGGCTCCCTGCCCCTTTGCCAACAAGGGCGACCTTTGGGCCTTTCAGCTCTCGGCCAATGGAGCACACCCAGAGCAGAAGTCCTACTTCAGCCAGATCAGGCCTGCCAAGGAACTGCGTTTCAGAGGCCTTTGTATGTGACGTTCCCGGTAGGCTGTGAGAGCACGGTGCAGAGCCAGTTGTTTCCTTGTTTCCCAAACAGCTGGAAGCAAGACGCTTTGGGGCCTCTCTGCCCCTTTGGAAACAAGGCAGCACGTTGGGTCTGGCAGCTCTAGGGCAATGGAGCACAACCAGAGCCGAAGTTCTACTTCTTCCAGATCAGGCCTGCCTAGACAGTGCGTTTCCCAGGCCTTGATAAGAGATGTTCTCTTAGGCTATAAGAGCACTGGGCACAGCCAGTTGTTTCTTAGCTTCCCAAGAGGTGGAAGCAAGATGCTTTGGGGCCTCTCTCCCCCTTTGGAAACAAGGCAGCCCTTTGGGCCTTTCAGCTCTAGGGCAATGGAGCACACCCAGAGCAGAAGTTCTACCACAGCCAGATCAGGCCTGCTAAGAAACTGCTTTTCACAGGCCTTCGTAAGAGGTGTTCCCGGAAGGCTGTAAGAGTACCTGGCAGAGCGAGTTGTTTCTTAGCTTCAAAAACAGCTGGAAGCAACATGATTTGGGGCCTCTCTCCCCCTTTGGAAACAAGGAAGCCTTTGTGCCTGGCAGCTCTAGGCCAAAGTAGCACACCCAGAGCACAAGTTCTACCTCAGCCAGATCAGGCCTGTCAAGAAGCTGCGTTTCACAGGCCTTTGTATGTGACGTTCCCGGTTGGCTTTGAGAGCACTGTGCAGAGCCAGTTGTTTTAGCTTCCCAGAGAGCAGGAAGCAAGATGCTTTGGGGCCTCTCTCACCCTTTGGAAACAAGGCAGCCCTTAGGTCCTGGTAGCTCTAGGCCTATGTAGCACAACCAGAACAGAAGTTCTACTTCAGCCAGGTCAGGCCTGCCAAGAAACTGCGTTTCACAGGCCTTTCAAAGAGATGTTCTCTTAGGCTGTAAGAGCACTGGGCAGAGCCAGCTGTTTCTTAGCTTCCCGAAGAGCTGGGAGCAAGATGCTTTGGGTCCACTCTCCGTCTTTGGAAACAAGGCAGCCCTTTGGGCCTGGCAGCTCTAGGGCAATGGAGCACACCCAGAGCAGAAGTTCTACTTCAGCCAGATCAGGCCTGCCAGGAAACTGCGTTTCACAGGCCTTGGTAAGAGATGTTCCCGGTAGGCTGTAAGAGCACTGGGCAGAGCCAGTTGTTTCTTACCTTCCTGAAAAGCTGGAAGCAAGATGCTTGGGACCCCTCTGCCCGTTTGGGAACAAGGCAGCCTTTTGGGTCGGGAAGCTCTAGGCCAATGGAGCACACGCAGAGCAGGAGTTCTACTTCAGCCTGATCAGGCCTGCAAAGAAACAGCGTTTGACAGGCCTTGGTAAGAGATGTTCGCGGTAGGTGTAAGAGCACTGGGCAGAGCCAGTTGTTTCTTAGCTTCGCAAAGACCGGGAAGCAAGATGCTTTGGGCCTCTCTGCCCCTTGGAAACAGGGCAGCACTTTGGGCCTGGCAGCTCTAGGGCAATGGAGCACACCCAGAGCCGGAGTTCTACTTCAGCCAGATGAGGCCTGCCAGGAAACTGCGTTTCACAGGCCTTTCAAAGACATGTTCCCGGTAGGCTGTAAGAGCACGGGGCAGAGCGAGTTGGTTCTTAGCTTCCCAGAGAGCTGGAAGCAAGATGCTTTGGGGCCTCTCTGCCCCTTTGGAAACAAGGCAGCACCTTGGGCCTGGCAGCTCTAGGGCAATGGAGCACACCCAGAGCAGAAGTTCTACTTCAGCCAAATCAGGCCTGCCAGGAAACGGCGTTTCACAGGCCTTGGTAAGAGATGTTCCCGGTAGGCTGTAAGAGCACTGGGCAACGCCAGATGTTTCTTAGCTTCCCGAAGAGCTGGAAGCAAGAAGCTTTGGTGCCACTCTCTCACTTTGGACTCAAGGCAGCCCTTTGGGGCAGGTAGCTCTAGGCCAGTGGAGCACACCCAGAGCAGAAGTTCTACTTGGGCCAGTTCAGGCCACCAACAAACTGCGTTTCACAGGCCTTGGTAAGAGATGTTCCCGGTAGGCTGTAAGGGCACTGGGCAACGCCAGATGTTTCTTAGCTTCCCGAAGAGCTGGAAGCAAGATGCTTTGGGGCCTCTCATCCCCTTTGCAAACAAGGCGGCCCTATGGGCCAGGCAGCTCTAGGCCAATGGAGCACACCCAGAGCAGAAGTTCTACTTCGGCCAGTTCAGGCCACCAACAAACTGCGTTTCACAGGCCTTGGTAAGAGATGTTCCCGGTAGGCTGTAAGAGCACTGGGCAACGCCAGATGTTTCTTAGCTTCCCGAAGAGCTGGAAGCAAGATGCTTTGGGGCCTCTCATCCCCTTTGCAAACAAGGCCGACCTTTGGGCCAGGCAGCTCTAGGCCAATGGAGCACACCCAGAGCAGAAGTTCTACCTCAGCCAGATAAGGCCTGCCAAGAAACTGCGTTTCAAAGGCTTTGGTAAGAGATGTTCCCGGTACTCTGTTAGAGCACTGGGCAGAGCCATTTGTTTCTTAGCTTCCCAAAGAGCTGGAAGCAAGATGCTTTGGGGGCTCCCTGCCCCTTTGCCAACAAGGGCGACCTTTGGGCCTTTCAGCTCTAGGCCAATGGAGCACACCCAGAGCAGAAGTTCTACTTCAGGCAGATCAGTCCTGCCCAGAAACTGCGTTTCACAGCCCTTGGTAAGAGATGTTCACGGTGGGCTGTGAGAGCACTGGGCAGAACCAGTTGTTTTTTAGCTTCCCAAATTGCTGGAGGCAAGATGCTTTGGGGCCTCTCTCACCCTTTGGAAACAAGGCAGCCCTTAGGTCCTGGTAGCTCTAGGCCTATGTAGCACAACCAGAACAGAAGTTCTAGTTCAGCCAGGTCAGGCCTGCCAAGAAACTGCGTTTCACAGGCCTTTCAAAGAGATGTTCTCTTAGGCTGTAAGAGCACTGGGCAGAGCCAGCTGTTTCTTAGCTTCCCAAAGAGCTGGGAGCAAGATGCTTTGGGTCCACTCTCCGTCTTTGGAAACAAGGCAGCCCTTTGGGCCTGGCAGCTCTAGGGCAATGGAGCACACCCAGAGCAGAAGTTCTACTTCAGCCAGATCAGGCCTGCCAGGAAACTGCGTTTCACAGGCCTTGGTAAGAGATGTTCCCGGTAGGCTGTAAGAGCACTGGGCAGAGCCAGTTGTTTCTTACCTTCCTGAAAAGCTGGAAGCAAGATGCTTGGGACCCCTCTGCCCGTTTGGGAACAAGGCAGCCTTTTGGGTCGGGAAGCTCTAGGCCAATGGAGCACACGCAGAGCAGGAGTTCTACTTCAGCCTGATCAGGCCTGCAAAGAAACAGCGTTTGACAGGCCTTGGTAAGAGATGTTCGCGGTAGGTGTAAGAGCACTGGGCAGAGCCAGTTGTTTCTTAGCTTCGCAAAGACCGGGAAGCAAGATGCTTTGGGCCTCTCTGCCCCTTGGAAACAGGGCAGCACTTTGGGCCTGGCAGCTCTAGGGCAATGGAGCACACCCAGAGCCGGAGTTCTACTTCAGCCAGATGAGGCCTGCCAGGAAACTCCGTTTCACAGGCCTTTCAAAGACATGTTCCCGGTAGGCTGTAAGAGCACGGGGCAGAGCGAGTTGGTTCTTAGCTTCCCAGAGAGCTGGAAGCAAGATGCTTTGGGGCCTCTCTGCCCCTTTGGAAACAAGGCAGCACCTTGGGCCTGGCAGCTCTAGGGCAATGGAGCACACCCAGAGCAGAAGTTCTACTTCAGCCAAATCAGGCCTGCCAGGAAACGGCGTTTCACAGGCCTTGGTAAGAGATGTTCCCGGTAGGCTGTAAGAGCACTGGGCAACGCCAGATGTTTCTTAGCTTCCCGAAGAGCTGGAAGCAAGAAGCTTTGGTGCCACTCTCTCACTTTGGACTCAAGGCAGCCCTTTGGGGCAGGTAGCTCTAGGCCAGTGGAGCACACCCAGAGCAGAAGTTCTACTTGGGCCAGTTCAGGCCACCAACAAACTGCGTTTCACAGGCCTTGGTAAGAGATGTTCCCGGTAGGCTGTAAGGGCACTGGGCAACGCCAGATGTTTCTTAGCTTCCCGAAGAGCTGGAAGCAAGATGCTTTGGGGCCTCTCATCCCCTTTGCAAACAAGGCGGCCCTATGGGCCAGGCAGCTCTAGGCCAATGGAGCACACCCAGAGCAGAAGTTCTACTTCGGCCAGTTCAGGCCACCAACAAACTGCGTTTCACAGGCCTTGGTAAGAGATGTTCCCGGTAGGCTTTAAGAGCACTGGGCAACGCCAGATGTTTCTTAGCTTCCCGAAGAGCTGGAAGCAAGATGCTTTGGGGCCTCTCATCCCCTTTGCAAACAAGGCCGACCTTTGGGCCAGGCAGCTCTAGGCCAATGGAGCACACCCAGAGCAGAAGTTCTACCTCAGCCAGATAAGGCCTGCCAAGAAACTGCGTTTCAAAGGCTTTGGTAAGAGATGTTCCCGGTACTCTGTTAGAGCACTGGGCAGAGCCATTTGTTTCTTAGCTTCCCAAAGAGCTGGAAGCAAGATGCTTTGGGGGCTCCCTGCCCCTTTGCCAACAAGGGCGACCTTTGGGCCTTTCAGCTCTAGGCCAATGGAGCACACCCAGAGCAGAAGTCCTACTTCAGCCAGATCAGGCCTGCCAGGGAACTGCGTTTCAGAGGCCTTTGTATGTGACGTTCCCGGTAGGCTGTGAGAGCACGGTGCAGAGCCAGTTGTTTCCTTGTTTCCCAAACAGCTGGAAGCAAGACGCTTTGGGGCCTCTCTGCCCCTTTGGAAACAAGGCAGCACGTTGGGTCTGGCAGCTCTAGGGCAATGGAGCACAACCAGAGCCGAAGTTCTACTTCTTCCAGATCAGGCCTGCCTAGACAGTGCGTTTCCCAGGCCTTGATAAGAGATGTTCTCTTAGGCTATAAGAGCACTGGGCACAGCCAGTTGTTTCTTAGCTTCCCAAGAGGTGGAAGCAAGATGCTTTGGGGCCTCTCTCCCCCTTTGGAAACAAGGCAGCCCTTTGGGCCTTTCAGCTCTAGGGCAATGGAGCACACCCAGAGCAGAAGTTCTACCTCAGCCAGATCAGGCCTGCCAAGAGACTGCTTTTCACAGGCCTTCGTAAGAGGTGTTCCCGGAAGGCTGTAAGAGTACCTGGCAGAGCGAGTTGTTTCTTAGCTTCAAAAACAGCTGGAAGCAACATGATTTGGGGCCTCTCTCCCCCTTTGGAAACAAAGCAGCCTTTGTGCCTGGCAGCTCTAGGCCAAAGTAGCACACCCAGAGCACAAGTTCTACCTCAGCCAGATAAGGCCTGTCAAGAAGCTGCGTTTCACAGGCCTTTGTATGTGACGTTCCCGGTTGGCTTTGAGAGCACTGTGCAGAGCCAGTTGTTTTAGCTTCCCAGAGAGCAGGAAGCAAGATGCTTTGGGGCCTCTCTCACACTTTGGAAATAAAGGCAGCCCTTTGGGCCTGGCAGCCCTAGGCCAATGGAGTACACCCAGAGCAGAAGTTCTACCTCAGCCAGATCAGGCCTTCCAAGAAACTGCGTCTCACAGGCCTTTCTCTGTCACGTTGCCGGTAGGCTGTGAGAGCACTGTGCAGAGCCAGTTGTTTCTTAGCTTCCCAAAGATTTGGAAGCAAGATGCTTTGGGGACTCTCAGCCCCTTTGGAAACAAGGCGGCCCTTTGGGCCTGGCAGCTCTAGGCCAAAGTAGCACGCCCAGAGCAGGAGTTCTACTTCAGCCAGATCAGGCCTGCCAAGAAACTGCGTTTCACAGGCCTTGGTAAGAGATGTTCCCGGTAGGCTGTGAGAGCACTGTGGAGAGCCAGTTGCTTTAGCTTCCCACAGAGCTGGAAGCAAGATGCCTTGGGGCCTCTCTCTCCCTTTGGACACAAGGCAGCCGTTTGGGCCTGGCAGCTCTAGGCCAATGGAGCACACCCACAGCAGAAGTTCTACTTCAGGCAGATCAGTCCTGCCCAGAAACTGCGTTTCACAGCCCTTGGTAAGAGATGTTCACGGTAGGCTGTGAGAGCACTGGGCAGAACCAGTTGTTTTTTAGCTTCCCAAAGTGCTGGAGGCAAGATGCTTTGGGGCCTCTCTCACCCTTTGGAAACAAGGCAGCCCTTAGGTCCTGGTAGCTCTAGGCCTATGTAGCACAACCAGAACAGAAGTTCTACTTCAGCCAGGTCAGGCCTGCCAAGAAACTGCGTTTCACAGGCCTTGGTAAGAGATGTTCCCGGTAGGCTGTAAGAGCACTGGGCAGAGCCAGCTGTTTCTTAGCTTCCCGAAGAGCTGGGAGCAAGATGCTTTGGGTCCACTCTCCGTCTTTGGAAACAAGGCAGCCCTTTGGGCCTGGCAGCTCTAGGGCAATGGAGCACACCCAGAGCAGAAGTTCTACTTCAGCCAGATCAGGCCTGCCAGGAAACTGCGTTTCACAGGCCTTGGTAAGAGATGTTCCCGGTAGGCTGTAAGAGCACTGGGCAGAGCCAGTTGTTTCTTACCTTCCTGAAAAGCTGGAAGCAAGATGCTTGGGACCCCTCTGCCCGTTTGGGAACAAGGCAGCCTTTTGGAACGGGAAGCTCTAGGCCAATGGAGCACACCCACAGCAGAAGTTCTACCTCAGCCAGATAAGGCCTGCCAAGAAACTGCGTTTCAAAGGCTTTGGTAAGAGATGTTCCCGGTACTCTGTTAGAGCACTGGGCAGAGCCATTTGTTTCTTAGCTTCCCAAAGAGCTGGAAGCAAGATGCTTTGGGGGCTCCCTGCCCCTTTGCCAACAAGGGCGACCTTTGGGCCTTTCAGCTCTCGGCCAATGGAGCACACCCAGAGCAGAAGTCCTACTTCAGCCAGATCAGGCCTGCCAAGGAACTGCGTTTCAGAGGCCTTTGTATGTGACGTTCCCGGTAGGCTGTGAGAGCACGGTGCAGAGCCAGTTGTTTCCTTGTTTCCCAAACAGCTGGAAGCAAGACGCTTTGGGGCCTCTCTGCCCCTTTGGAAACAAGGCAGCACGTTGGGTCTGGCAGCTCTAGGGCAATGGAGCACAACCAGAGCCGAAGTTCTACTTCTTCCAGATCAGGCCTGCCTAGACAGTGCGTTTCACAGGCCTTGATAAGAGATGTTCTCTTAGGCTATAAGAGCACTGGGCACAGCCAGTTGTTTCTTAGCTTCCCAAGAGGTGGAAGCAAGATGCTTTGGGGCCTCTCTCCCCCTTTGGAAACAAGGCAGCCCTTTGGGCCTTTCAGCTCTAGGGCAATGGAGCACACCCAGAGCAGAAGTTCTACCACAGCCAGATCAGGCCTGCTAAGAAACTGCTTTTCACAGGCCTTCGTAAGAGGTGTTCCCGGAAGGCTGTAAGAGTACCTGGCAGAGCGAGTTGTTTCTTAGCTTCAAAAACAGCTGGAAGCAACATGATTTGGGGCCTCTCTCCCCCTTTGGAAACAAGGAAGCCTTTGTGCCTGGCAGCTCTAGGCCAAAGTAGCACACCCAGAGCACAAGTTCTACCTCAGCCAGATCAGGCCTGTCAAGAAGCTGCGTTTCACAGGCCTTTGTATGTGACGTTCCCGGTTGGCTTTGAGAGCACTGTGCAGAGCCAGTTGTTTTAGCTTCCCAGAGAGCAGGAAGCAAGATGCTTTGGGGCCTCTCTCACCCTTTGGAAACAAGGCAGCCCTTAGGTCCTGGTAGCTCTAGGCCTATGTAGCACAACCAGAACAGAAGTTCTACTTCAGCCAGGTCAGGCCTGCCAAGAAACTGCGTTTCACAGGCCTTTCAAAGAGATGTTCTCTTAGGCTGTAAGAGCACTGGGCAGAGCCAGCTGTTTCTTAGCTTCCCGAAGAGCTGGGAGCAAGATGCTTTGGGTCCACTCTCCGTCTTTGGAAACAAGGCAGCCCTTTGGGCCTGGCAGCTCTAGGGCAATGGAGCACACCCAGAGCAGAAGTTCTACTTCAGCCAGATCAGGCCTGCCAGGAAACCGCGTTTCACAGGCCTTGGTAAGAGATGTTCCCGGTAGGCTGTAAGAGCACTGGGCAGAGCCAGTTGTTTCTTACCTTCCTGAAAAGCTGGAAGCAAGATGCTTGGGACCCCTCTGCCCGTTTGGGAACAAGGCAGCCTTTTGGGTCGGGAAGCTCTAGGCCAATGGAGCACACGCAGAGCAGGAGTTCTACTTCAGCCTCATCAGGCCTGCAAAGAAACAGCGTTTGACAGGCCTTGGTAAGAGATGTTCGCGGTAGGTGTAAGAGCACTGGGCAGAGCCAGTTGTTTCTTAGCTTCGCAAAGACCGGGAAGCAAGATGCTTTGGGCCTCTCTGCCCCTTGGAAACAGGGCAGCACTTTGGGCCTGGCAGCTCTAGGGCAATGGAGCACACCCAGAGCCGGAGTTCTACTTCAGCCAGATGAGGCCTGCCAGGAAACTGCGTTTCACAGGCCTTTCAAAGACATGTTCCCGGTAGGCTGTAAGAGCACGGGGCAGAGCGAGTTGGTTCTTAGCTTCCCAGAGAGCTGGAAGCAAGATGCTTTGGGGCCTCTCTGCCCCTTTGGAAACAAGGCAGCACCTTGGGCCTGGCAGCTCTAGGGCAATGGAGCACACCCAGAGCAGAAGTTCTACTTCAGCCAAATCAGGCCTGCCAGGAAACGGCGTTTCACAGGCCTTGGTAAGAGATGTTCCCGGTAGGCTGTAAGAGCACTGGGCAACGCCAGATGTTTCTTAGCTTCCCGAAGAGCTGGAAGCAAGAAGCTTTGGTGCCACTCTCTCACTTTGGACTCAAGGCAGCCCTTTGGGGCAGGTAGCTCTAGGCCAGTGGAGCACACCCAGAGCAGAAGTTCTACTTGGGCCAGTTCAGGCCACCAACAAACTGCGTTTCACAGGCCTTGGTAAGAGATGTTCCCGGTAGGCTGTAAGGGCACTGGGCAACGCCAGATGTTTCTTAGCTTCCCGAAGAGCTGGAAGCAAGATGCTTTGGGGCCTCTCATCCCCTTTGCAAACAAGGCGGCCCTATGGGCCAGGCAGCTCTAGGCCAATGGAGCACACCCAGAGCAGAAGTTCTACTTCGGCCAGTTCAGGCCACCAACAAACTGCGTTTCACAGGCCTTGGTAAGAGATGTTCCCGGTAGGCTGTAAGAGCACTGGGCAACGCCAGATGTTTCTTAGCTTCCCGAAGAGCTGGAAGCAAGATGCTTTGGGGCCTCTCATCCCCTTTGCAAACAAGGCCGACCTTTGGGCCAGGCAGCTCTAGGCCAATGGAGCACACCCAGAGCAGAAGTTCTACCTCAGCCAGATAAGGCCTGCCAAGAAACTGCGTTTCAAAGGCTTTGGTAAGAGATGTTCCCGGTACTCTGTTAGAGCACTGGGCAGAGCCATTTGTTTCTTAGCTTCCCAAAGAGCTGGAAGCAAGATGCTTTGGGGGCTCCCTGCCCCTTTGCCAACAAGGGCGACCTTTGGGCCTTTCAGCTCTAGGCCAATGGAGCACACCCAGAGCAGAAGTTCTACTTCAGGCAGATCAGTCCTGCCCAGAAACTGCGTTTCACAGCCCTTGGTAAGAGATGTTCACGGTGGGCTGTGAGAGCACTGGGCAGAACCAGTTGTTTTTTAGCTTCCCAAATTGCTGGAGGCAAGATGCTTTGGGGCCTCTCTCACCCTTTGGAAACAAGGCAGCCCTTAGGTCCTGGTAGCTCTAGGCCTATGTAGCACAACCAGAACAGAAGTTCTAGTTCAGCCAGGTCAGGCCTGCCAAGAAACTGCGTTTCACAGGCCTTTCAAAGAGATGTTCTCTTAGGCTGTAAGAGCACTGGGCAGAGCCAGCTGTTTCTTAGCTTCCCAAAGAGCTGGGAGCAAGATGCTTTGGGTCCACTCTCCGTCTTTGGAAACAAGGCAGCCCTTTGGGCCTGGCAGCTCTAGGGCAATGGAGCACACCCAGAGCAGAAGTTCTACTTCAGCCAGATCAGGCCTGCCAGGAAACTGCGTTTCACAGGCCTTGGTAAGAGATGTTCCCGGTAGGCTGTAAGAGCACTGGGCAGAGCCAGTTGTTTCTTACCTTCCTGAAAAGCTGGAAGCAAGATGCTTGGGACCCCTCTGCCCGTTTGGGAACAAGGCAGCCTTTTGGGTCGGGAAGCTCTAGGCCAATGGAGCACACGCAGAGCAGGAGTTCTACTTCAGCCTGATCAGGCCTGCAAAGAAACAGCGTTTGACAGGCCTTGGTAAGAGATGTTCGCGGTAGGTGTAAGAGCACTGGGCAGAGCCAGTTGTTTCTTAGCTTCGCAAAGACCGGGAAGCAAGATGCTTTGGGCCTCTCTGCCCCTTGGAAACAGGGCAGCACTTTGGGCCTGGCAGCTCTAGGGCAATGGAGCACACCCAGAGCCGGAGTTCTACTTCAGCCAGATGAGGCCTGCCAGGAAACTCCGTTTCACAGGCCTTTCAAAGACATGTTCCCGGTAGGCTGTAAGAGCACGGGGCAGAGCGAGTTGGTTCTTAGCTTCCCAGAGAGCTGGAAGCAAGATGCTTTGGGGCCTCTCTGCCCCTTTGGAAACAAGGCAGCACCTTGGGCCTGGCAGCTCTAGGGCAATGGAGCACACCCAGAGCAGAAGTTCTACTTCAGCCAAATCAGGCCTGCCAGGAAACGGCGTTTCACAGGCCTTGGTAAGAGATGTTCCCGGTAGGCTGTAAGAGCACTGGGCAACGCCAGATGTTTCTTAGCTTCCCGAAGAGCTGGAAGCAAGAAGCTTTGGTGCCACTCTCTCACTTTGGACTCAAGGCAGCCCTTTGGGGCAGGTAGCTCTAGGCCAGTGGAGCACACCCAGAGCAGAAGTTCTACTTGGGCCAGTTCAGGCCACCAACAAACTGCGTTTCACAGGCCTTGGTAAGAGATGTTCCCGGTAGGCTGTACGGGCACTGGGCAACGCCAGATGTTTCTTAGCTTCCCGAAGAGCTGGAAGCAAGATGCTTTGGGGCCTCTCATCCCCTTTGCAAACAAGGCGGCCCTATGGGCCAGGCAGCTCTAGGCCAATGGAGCACACCCAGAGCAGAAGTTCTACTTCGGCCAGTTCAGGCCACCAACAAACTGCGTTTCACAGGCCTTGGTAAGAGATGTTCCCGGTAGGCTTTAAGAGCACTGGGCAACGCCAGATGTTTCTTAGCTTCCCGAAGAGCTGGAAGCAAGATGCTTTGGGGCCTCTCATCCCCTTTGCAAACAAGGCCGACCTTTGGGCCAGGCAGCTCTAGGCCAATGGAGCACACCCAGAGCAGAAGTTCTACCTCAGCCAGATAAGGCCTGCCAAGAAACTGCGTTTCAAAGGCTTTGGTAAGAGATGTTCCCGGTACTCTGTTAGAGCACTGGGCAGAGCCATTTGTTTCTTAGCTTCCCAAAGAGCTGGAAGCAAGATGCTTTGGGGGCTCCCTGCCCCTTTGCCAACAAGGGCGACCTTTGGGCCTTTCAGCTCTAGGCCAATGGAGCACACCCAGAGCAGAAGTCCTACTTCAGCCAGATCAGGCCTGCCAGGGAACTGCGTTTCAGAGGCCTTTGTATGTGACGTTCCCGGTAGGCTGTGAGAGCACGGTGCAGAGCCAGTTGTTTCCTTGTTTCCCAAACAGCTGGAAGCAAGACGCTTTGGGGCCTCTCTGCCCCTTTGGAAACAAGGCAGCACGTTGGGTCTGGCAGCTCTAGGGCAATGGAGCACAACCAGAGCCGAAGTTCTACTTCTTCCAGATCAGGCCTGCCTAGACAGTGCGTTTCCCAGGCCTTGATAAGAGATGTTCTCTTAGGCTATAAGAGCACTGGGCACAGCCAGTTGTTTCTTAGCTTCCCAAGAGGTGGAAGCAAGATGCTTTGGGGCCTCTCTCCCCCTTTGGAAACAAGGCAGCCCTTTGGGCCTTTCAGCTCTAGGGCAATGGAGCACACCCAGAGCAGAAGTTCTACCTCAGCCAGATCAGGCCTGCCAAGAAACTGCTTTTCACAGGCCTTCGTAAGAGGTGTTCCCGGAAGGCTGTAAGAGTACCTGGCAGAGCGAGTTGTTTCTTAGCTTCAAAAACAGCTGGAAGCAACATGATTTGGGGCCTCTCTCCCCCTTTGGAAACAAAGCAGCCTTTGTGCCTGGCAGCTCTAGGCCAAAGTAGCACACCCAGAGCACAAGTTCTACCTCAGCCAGATAAGGCCTGTCAAGAAGCTGCGTTTCACAGGCCTTTGTATGTGACGTTCCCGGTTGGCTTTGAGAGCACTGTGCAGAGCCAGTTGTTTTAGCTTCCCAGAGAGCAGGAAGCAAGATGCTTTGGGGCCTCTCTCACACTTTGGAAATAAAGGCAGCCCTTTGGGCCTGGCAGCCCTAGGCCAATGGAGTACACCCAGAGCAGAAGTTCTACCTCAGCCAGATCAGGCCTTCCAAGAAACTGCGTCTCACAGGCCTTTCTCTGTCACGTTGCCGGTAGGCTGTGAGAGCACTGTGCAGAGCCAGTTGTTTCTTAGCTTCCCAAAGATTTGGAAGCAAGATGCTTTGGGGACTCTCAGCCCCTTTGGAAACAAGGCGGCCCTTTGGGCCTGGCAGCTCTAGGCCAAAGTAGCACGCCCAGAGCAGGAGTTCTACTTCAGCCAGATCAGGCCTGCCAAGAAACTGCGTTTCACAGGCCTTGGTAAGAGATGTTCCCGGTAGGCTGTGAGAGCACTGTGGAGAGCCAGTTGCTTTAGCTTCCCACAGAGCTGGAAGCAAGATGCCTTGGGGCCTCTCTCTCCCTTTGGACACAAGGCAGCCGTTTGGGCCTGGCAGCTCTAGGCCAATGGAGCACACCCACAGCAGAAGTTCTACTTCAGGCAGATCAGTCCTGCCCAGAAACTGCGTTTCACAGCCCTTGGTAAGAGATGTTCACGGTGGGCTGTGAGAGCACTGGGCAGAACCAGTTGTTTTTTAGCTTCCCAAAGTGCTGGAGGCAAGATGCTTTGGGGCCTCTCTCACCCTTTGGAAACAAGGCAGCCCTTAGGTCCTGGTAGCTCTAGGCCTATGTAGCACAACCAGAACAGAAGTTCTACTTCAGCCAGGTCAGGCCTGCCAAGAAACTGCGTTTCACAGGCCTTTCAAAGAGATGTTCTCTTAGGCTGTAAGAGCACTGGGCAGAGCCAGCTGTTTCTTAGCTTCCCGAAGAGCTGGGAGCAAGATGCTTTGGGTCCACTCTCCGTCTTTGGAAACAAGGCAGCCCTTTGGGCCTGGCAGCTCTAGGGCAATGGAGCACACCCAGAGCAGAAGTTCTACTTCAGCCAGATCAGGCCTGCCAGGAAACTGCGTTTCACAGGCCTTGGTAAGAGATGTTCCCGGTAGGCTGTAAGAGCACTGGGCAGAGCCAGTTGTTTCTTACCTTCCTGAAAAGCTGGAAGCAAGATGCTTGGGACCCCTCTGCCCGTTTGGGAACAAGGCAGCCTTTTGGGTCGGGAAGCTCTAGGCCAATGGAGCACACGCAGAGCAGGAGTTCTACTTCAGCCTGATCAGGCCTGCAAAGAAACAGCGTTTGACAGGCCTTGGTAAGAGATGTTCCCGGTAGGTGTAAGAGCACAGGGCAGAGCCAGTTGTTTCTTAGCTTCGCAAAGACCGGGAAGCAAGATGCTTTGTGCCTCTCTGCCCCTTGGAAACAGGGCAGCACTTGGGGCCTGGCAGCTCTAGGGCAATGGAGCACACCCAGAGCCGGAGTTCTACTTCAGCCAGATGAGGCCTGCCAGGAAACTGCGTTTCACAGGCCTTTCAAAGACATGTTCCCGGTAGGCTGTAAGAGCACGGGGCAGAGCGAGTTGGTTCTTAGCTTCCCAGAGAGCTGGAAGCAAGATGCTTTGGGGCCTCTCTGCCCCTTTGGAAACAAGGCAGCACCTTGGGCCTGGCAGCTCTAGGGCAATGGAGCACACCCAGAGCAGAAGTTCTACTTCAGCCAAATCAGGCCTGCCAGGAAACGGCGTTTCACAGGCCTTGGTAAGAGATGTTCCCGGTAGGCTGTAAGAGCACTGGGCAACGCCAGATGTTTCTTAGCTTCCCGAAGAGCTGGAAGCAAGAAGCTTTGGTGCCACTCTCTCACTTTGGACTCAAGGCAGCCCTTTGGGGCAGGTAGCTCTAGGCCAGTGGAGCACACCCAGAGCAGAAGTTCTACTTGGGCCAGTTCAGGCCACCAACAAACTGCGTTTCACAGGCCTTGGTAAGAGATGTTCCCGGTAGGCTGTAAGAGCACTGGGCAACGCCAGATGTTTCTTAGCTTCCCGAAGAGCTGGAAGCAAGATGCTTTGGGGCCTCTCATCCCCTTTGCAAACAAGGCGGCCCTATGGGCCAGGCAGCTCTAGGCCAATGGAGCACACCCAGAGCAGAAGTTCTACTTCGGCCAGTTCAGGCCACCAACAAACTGCGTTTCACAGGCCTTGGTAAGAGATGTTCCCGGTAGGCTGTAAGAGCACTGGGCAACGCCAGATGTTTCTTAGCTTCCCGAAGAGCTGGAAGCAAGATGCTTTGGGGCCTCTCATCCCCTTTGCAAACAAGGCCGACCTTTGGGCCAGGCAGCTCTAGGCCAATGGAGCACACCCAGAGCAGAAGTTCTACCTCAGCCAGATAAGGCCTGCCAAGAAACTGCGTTTCAAAGGCTTTGGTAAGAGATGTTCCCGGTACTCTGTTAGAGCACTGGGCAGAGCCATTTGTTTCTTAGCTTCCCAAAGAGCTGGAAGCAAGATGCTTTGGGGGCTCCCTGCCCCTTTGCCAACAAGGGCGACCTTTGGGCCTTTCAGCTCTAGGCCAATGGAGCACACCCAGAGCAGAAGTCCTACTTCAGCCAGATCAGGCCTGCCAGGGAACTGCGTTTCAGAGGCCTTTGTATGTGACGTTCCCGGTAGGCTGTGAGAGCACGGTGCAGAGCCAGTTGTTTCCTTGTTTCCCAAACAGCTGGAAGCAAGACGCTTTGGGGCCTCTCTGCCCCTTTGGAAACAAGGCAGCACGTTGGGTCTGGCAGCTCTAGGGCAATGGAGCACAACCAGAGCCGAAGTTCTACTTCTTCCAGATCAGGCCTGCCTAGACAGTGCGTTTCCCAGGCCTTGATAAGAGATGTTCTCTTAGGCTATAAGAGCACTGGGCACAGCCAGTTGTTTCTTAGCTTCCCAAGAGGTGGAAGCAAGATGCTTTGGGGCCTCTCTCCCCCTTTGGAAACAAGGCAGCCCTTTGGGCCTTTCAGCTCTAGGGCAATGGAGCACACCCAGAGCAGAAGTTCTACCTCAGCCAGATCAGGCCTGCCAAGAAACTGCTTTTCACAGGCCTTCGTAAGAGGTGTTCCCGGAAGGCTGTAAGAGTACCTGGCAGAGCGAGTTGTTTCTTAGCTTCAAAAACAGCTGGAAGCAACATGATTTGGGGCCTCTCTCCCCCTTTGGAAACAAAGCAGCCTTTGTGCCTGGCAGCTCTAGGCCAAAGTAGCACACCCAGAGCACAAGTTCTACCTCAGCCAGATAAGGCCTGTCAAGAAGCTGCGTTTCACAGGCCTTTGTATGTGACGTTCCCGGTTGGCTTTGAGAGCACTGTGCAGAGCCAGTTGTTTTAGCTTCCCAGAGAGCAGGAAGCAAGATGCTTTGGGGCCTCTCTCACACTTTGGAAATAAAGGCAGCCCTTTGGGCCTGGCAGCCCTAGGCCAATGGAGTACACCCAGAGCAGAAGTTCTACCTCAGCCAGATCAGGCCTTCCAAGAAACTGCGTCTCACAGGCCTTTCTCTGTCACGTTGCCGGTAGGCTGTGAGAGCACTGTGCAGAGCCAGTTGTTTCTTAGCTTCCCAAAGATTTGGAAGCAAGATGCTTTGGGGACTCTCAGCCCCTTTGGAAACAAGGCGGCCCTTTGGGCCTGGCAGCTCTAGGCCAAAGTAGCACGCCCAGAGCAGGAGTTCTACTTCAGCCAGATCAGGCCTGCCAAGAAACTGCGTTTCACAGGCCTTGGTAAGAGATGTTCCCGGTAGGCTGTGAGAGCACTGTGGAGAGCCAGTTGCTTTAGCTTCCCACAGAGCTGGAAGCAAGATGCCTTGGGGCCTCTCTCTCCCTTTGGACACAAGGCAGCCGTTTGGGCCTGGCAGCTCTAGGCCAATGGAGCACACCCACAGCAGAAGTTCTACTTCAGGCAGATCAGTCCTGCCCAGAAACTGCGTTTCACAGCCCTTGGTAAGAGATGTTCACGGTGGGCTGTGAGAGCACTGGGCAGAACCAGTTGTTTTTTAGCTTCCCAAAGTGCTGGAGGCAAGATGCTTTGGGGCCTCTCTCACCCTTTGGAAACAAGGCAGCCCTTAGGTCCTGGTAGCTCTAGGCCTATGTAGCACAACCAGAACAGAAGTTCTACTTCAGCCAGGTCAGGCCTGCCAAGAAACTGCGTTTCACAGGCCTTTCAAAGAGATGTTCTCTTAGGCTGTAAGAGCACTGGGCAGAGCCAGCTGTTTCTTAGCTTCCCGAAGAGCTGGGAGCAAGATGCTTTGGGTCCACTCTCCGTCTTTGGAAACAAGGCAGCCCTTTGGGCCTGGCAGCTCTAGGGCAATGGAGCACACCCAGAGCAGAAGTTCTACTTCAGCCAGATCAGGCCTGCCAGGAAACTGCGTTTCACAGGCCTTGGTAAGAGATGTTCCCGGTAGGCTGTAAGAGCACTGGGCAGAGCCAGTTGTTTCTTACCTTCCTGAAAAGCTGGAAGCAAGATGCTTGGGACCCCTCTGCCCGTTTGGGAACAAGGCAGCCTTTTGGGTCGGGAAGCTCTAGGCCAATGGAGCACACGCAGAGCAGGAGTTCTACTTCAGCCTGATCAGGCCTGCAAAGAAACAGCGTTTGACAGGCCTTGGTAAGAGATGTTCCCGGTAGGTGTAAGAGCACAGGGCAGAGCCAGTTGTTTCTTAGCTTCGCAAAGACCGGGAAGCAAGATGCTTTGTGCCTCTCTGCCCCTTGGAAACAGGGCAGCACTTGGGGCCTGGCAGCTCTAGGGCAATGGAGCACACCCAGAGCCGGAGTTCTACTTCAGCCAGATGAGGCCTGCCAGGAAACTGCGTTTCACAGGCCTTTCAAAGACATGTTCCCGGTAGGCTGTAAGAGCACGGGGCAGAGCGAGTTGGTTCTTAGCTTCCCAGAGAGCTGGAAGCAAGATGCTTTGGGGCCTCTCTGCCCCTTTGGAAACAAGGCAGCACCTTGGGCCTGGCAGCTCTAGGGCAATGGAGCACACCCAGAGCAGAAGTTCTACTTCAGCCAAATCAGGCCTGCCAGGAAACGGCGTTTCACAGGCCTTGGTAAGAGATGTTCCCGGTAGGCTGTAAGAGCACTGGGCAACGCCAGATGTTTCTTAGCTTCCCGAAGAGCTGGAAGCAAGAAGCTTTGGTGCCACTCTCTCACTTTGGACTCAAGGCAGCCCTTTGGGGCAGGTAGCTCTAGGCCAGTGGAGCACACCCAGAGCAGAAGTTCTACTTGGGCCAGTTCAGGCCACCAACAAACTGCGTTTCACAGGCCTTGGTAAGAGATGTTCCCGGTAGGCTGTAAGAGCACTGGGCAACGCCAGATGTTTCTTAGCTTCCCGAAGAGCTGGAAGCAAGATGCTTTGGGGCCTCTCATCCCCTTTGCAAACAAGGCGGCCCTATGGGCCAGGCAGCTCTAGGCCAATGGAGCACACCCAGAGCAGAAGTTCTACTTCGGCCAGTTCAGGCCACCAACAAACTGCGTTTCACAGGCCTTGGTAAGAGATGTTCCCGGTAGGCTGTAAGAGCACTGGGCAACGCCAGATGTTTCTTAGCTTCCCGAAGAGCTGGAAGCAAGATGCTTTGGGGCCTCTCATCCCCTTTGCAAACAAGGCCGACCTTTGGGCCAGGCAGCTCTAGGCCAATGGAGCACACCCAGAGCAGAAGTTCTACCTCAGCCAGATAAGGCCTGCCAAGAAACTGCGTTTCAAAGGCTTTGGTAAGAGATGTTCCCGGTACTCTGTTAGAGCACTGGGCAGAGCCATTTGTTTCTTAGCTTCCCAAAGAGCTGGAAGCAAGATGCTTTGGGGGCTCCCTGCCCCTTTGCCAACAAGGGCGACCTTTGGGCCTTTCAGCTCTAGGCCAATGGAGCACACCCAGAGCAGAAGTCCTACTTCAGCCAGATCAGGCCTGCCAAGGAACTGCGTTTCAGAGGCCTTTGTATGTGACGTTCCCGGTAGGCTGTGAGAGCACGGTGCAGAGCCAGTTGTTTCCTTGTTTCCCAAACAGCTGGAAGCAAGACGCTTTGGGGCCTCTCTGCCCCTTTGGAAACAAGGCAGCACGTTGGGTCTGGCAGCTCTAGGGCAATGGAGCACAACCAGAGCCGAAGTTCTACTTCTTCCAGATCAGGCCTGCCTAGACAGTGCGTTTCCCAGGCCTTGATAAGAGATGTTCTCTTAGGCTATAAGAGCACTGGGCACAGCCAGTTGTTTCTTAGCTTCCCAAGAGGTGGAAGCAAGATGCTTTGGGGCCTCTCTCCCCCTTTGGAAACAAGGCAGCCCTTTGGGCCTTTCAGCTCTAGGGCAATGGAGCACACCCAGAGCAGAAGTTCTACCTCAGCCAGATCAGGCCTGCCAAGAAACTGCTTTTCACAGGCCTTCGTAAGAGGTGTTCCCGGAAGGCTGTAAGAGTACCTGGCAGAGCGAGTTGTTTCTTAGCTTCAAAAACAGCTGGAAGCAACATGATTTGGGGCCTCTCTCCCCCTTTGGAAACAAAGCAGCCTTTGTGCCTGGCAGCTCTAGGCCAAAGTAGCACACCCAGAGCACAAGTTCTACCTCAGCCAGATAAGGCCTGTCAAGAAGCTGCGTTTCACAGGCCTTTGTATGTGACGTTCCCGGTTGGCTTTGAGAGCACTGTGCAGAGCCAGTTGTTTTAGCTTCCCAGAGAGCAGGAAGCAAGATGCTTTGGGGCCTCTCTCACACTTTGGAAATAAAGGCAGCCCTTTGGGCCTGGCAGCCCTAGGCCAATGGAGTACACCCAGAGCAGAAGTTCTACCTCAGCCAGATCAGGCCTTCCAAGAAACTGCGTCTCACAGGCCTTTCTCTGTCACGTTGCCGGTAGGCTGTGAGAGCACTGTGCAGAGCCAGTTGTTTCTTAGCTTCCCAAAGATTTGGAAGCAAGATGCTTTGGGGACTCTCAGCCCCTTTGGAAACAAGGCGGCCCTTTGGGCCTGGCAGCTCTAGGCCAAAGTAGCACGCCCAGAGCAGGAGTTCTACTTCAGCCAGATCAGGCCTGCCAAGAAACTGCGTTTCACAGGCCTTGGTAAGAGATGTTCCCGGTAGGCTGTGAGAGCACTGTGGAGAGCCAGTTGCTTTAGCTTCCCACAGAGCTGGAAGCAAGATGCTTTGGGGCCTCTCTCTCCCTTTGGACACAAGGCAGCCGTTTGGGCCTGGCAGCTCTAGGCCAAAGTAGCACGCCCAGAGCAGGAGTTCTACTTCACCAGATCAGGCCTGCCAAGAAACTGCGTTTCACAGGCCTTGGTAAGAGATGTTCCCGGTAGGCTGTGAGAGCACTGTGGAGAGCCAGTTGCTTTAGCTTCCCACAGAGCTGGAAGCAAGATGCCTTGGGGCCTCTCTCTCCCTTTGGACACAAGGCAGCCGTTTGGGCCTGGCAGCTCTAGGCCAATGGAGCACACCCACAGCAGAAGTTCTACTTCAGGCAGATCAGTCCTGCCCAGAAACTGCGTTTCACAGCCCTTGGTAAGAGATGTTCACGGTAGGCTGTGAGAGCACTGGGCAGAACCAGTTGTTTTTTAGCTTCCCAAAGTGCTGGAGGCAAGATGCTTTGGGGCCTCTCTCACCCTTTGGAAACAAGGCAGCCCTTAGGTCCTGGTAGCTCTAGGCCTATGTAGCACAACCAGAACAGAAGTTCTACTTCAGCCAGGTCAGGCCTGCCAAGAAACTGCGTTTCACAGGCCTTGGTAGGAGATGTTCCCGGTAGGCTGTAAGAGCACTGGGCAGAGCCAGCTGTTTCTTAGCTTCCCGAAGAGCTGGGAGCAAGATGCTTTGGGTCCACTCTCCGTCTTTGGAAACAAGGCAGCCCTTTGGGCCTGGCAGCTCTAGGGCAATGGAGCACACCCAGAGCAGAAGTTCTACTTCAGCCAGATCAGGCCTGCCAGGAAACTGCGTTTCACAGGCCTTGGTAAGAGATGTTCCCGGTAGGCTGTAAGAGCACTGGGCAGAGCCAGTTGTTTCTTACCTTCCTGAAAAGCTGGAAGCAAGATGCTTGGGACCCCTCTGCCCGTTTGGGAACAAGGCAGCCTTTTGGGTCGGGAAGCTCTAGGCCAATGGAGCACACGCAGAGCAGGAGTTCTACTTCAGCCTGATCAGGCCTGCAAAGAAACAGCGTTTGACAGGCCTTGGTAAGAGATGTTCGCGGTAGGTGTAAGAGCACTGGGCAGAGCCAGTTGTTTCTTAGCTTCGCAAAGACCAGGAAGCAAGATGCTTTGGGCCTCTCTGCCCCTTGGAAACAGGGCAGCACTTTGGGCCTGGCAGCTCTAGGGCAATGGAGCACACCCAGAGCCGGAGTTCTACTTCAGCCAGATGAGGCCTGCCAAGAAACTGCGTTTCACAGGCCTTTCAAAGACATGTTCCCGGTAGGCTGTAAGAGCACGGGGCAGAGCGAGTTGGTTCTTAGCTTCCCAGAGAGCTGGAAGCAAGATGCTTTGGGGCCTCTCTGCCCCTTTGGAAACAAGGCAGCACCTTGGGCCTGGCAGCTCTAGGGCAATGGAGCACACCCAGAGCAGAAGTTCTACTTCAGCCAAATCAGGCCTGCCAGGAAACGGCGTTTCACAGGCCTTGGTAAGAGATGTTCCCGGTAGGCTGTAAGAGCACTGGGCAACGCCAGATGTTTCTTAGCTTCCCGAAGAGCTGGAAGCAAGAAGCTTTGGTGCCACTCTCTCACTTTGGACTCAAGGCAGCCCTTTGGGGCAGGTAGCTCTAGGCCAGTGGAGCACACCCAGAGCAGAAGTTCTACTTGGGCCAGTTCAGGCCACCAACAAACTGCGTTTCACAGGCCTTGGTAAGAGATGTTCCCGGTAGGCTGTAAGAGCACTGGGCAACGCCAGATGTTTCTTAGCTTCCCGAAGAGCTGGAAGCAAGATGCTTTGGGGCCTCTCATCCCCTTTGCAAACAAGGCGGCCCTATGGGCCAGGCAGCTCTAGGCCAATGGAGCACACCCAGAGCAGAAGTTCTACTTCGGCCAGTTCAGGCCACCAACAAACTGCGTTTCACAGGCCTTGGTAAGAGATGTTCCCGGTAGGCTGTAAGAGCACTGGGCAACGCCAGATGTTTCTTAGCTTCCCGAAGAGCTGGAAGCAAGATGCTTTGGGGCCTCTCATCCCCTTTGCAAACAAGGCCGACCTTTGGGCCAGGCAGCTCTAGGCCAATGGAGCACACCCAGAGCAGAAGTTCTACCTCAGCCAGATAAGGCCTGCCAAGAAACTGCGTTTCAAAGGCTTTGGTAAGAGATGTTCCCGGTACTCTGTTAGAGCACTGGGCAGAGCCATTTGTTTCTTAGCTTCCCAAAGAGCTGGAAGCAAGATGCTTTGGGGGCTCCCTGCCCCTTTGCCAACAAGGGCGACCTTTGGGCCTTTCAGCTCTAGGCCAATGGAGCACACCCAGAGCAGAAGTCCTACTTCAGCCAGATCAGGCCTGCCAAGGAACTGCGTTTCAGAGGCCTTTGTATGTGACGTTCCCGGTAGGCTGTGAGAGCACGGTGCAGAGCCAGTTGTTTCCTTGTTTCCCAAACAGCTGGAAGCAAGACGCTTTGGGGCCTCTCTGCCCCTTTGGAAACAAGGCAGCACGTTGGGTCTGGCAGCTCTAGGGCAATGGAGCACAACCAGAGCCGAAGTTCTACTTCTTCCAGATCAGGCCTGCCTAGACAGTGCGTTTCCCAGGCCTTGATAAGAGATGTTCTCTTAGGCTATAAGAGCACTGGGCACAGCCAGTTGTTTCTTAGCTTCCCAAGAGGTGGAAGCAAGATGCTTTGGGGCCTCTCTCCCCCTTTGGAAACAAGGCAGCCCTTTGGGCCTTTCAGCTCTAGGGCAATGGAGCACACCCAGAGCAGAAGTTCTACCTCAGCCAGATCAGGCCTGCCAAGAGACTGCTTTTCACAGGCCTTCGTAAGAGGTGTTCCCGGAAGGCTGTAAGAGTACCTGGCAGAGCGAGTTGTTTCTTAGCTTCAAAAACAGCTGGAAGCAACATGATTTGGGGCCTCTCTCCCCCTTTGGAAACAAAGCAGCCTTTGTGCCTGGCAGCTCTAGGCCAAAGTAGCACACCCAGAGCACAAGTTCTACCTCAGCCAGATCAGGCCTGTCAAGAAGCTGCGTTTCACAGGCCTTTGTATGTGACGTTCCCGGTTGGCTTTGAGAGCACTGTGCAGAGCCAGTTGTTTTAGCTTCCCAGAGAGCAGGAAGCAAGATGCTTTGGGGCCTCTCTCACACTTTGGAAATAAAGGCAGCCCTTTGGGCCTGGCAGCCCTAGGCCAATGGAGTACACCCAGAGCAGAAGTTCTACCTCAGCCAGATCAGGCCTTCCAAGAAGCTGCGTCTCACAGGCCTTTCTCTGTCACGTTGCCGGTAGGCTGTGAGAGCACTGTGCAGAGCCAGTTGTTTCTTAGCTTCCCAAAGATTTGGAAGCAAGATGCTTTGGGGACTCTCAGCCCCTTTGGAAACAAGGCGGCCCTTTGGGCCTGGCAGCTCTAGGCCAAAGTAGCACGCCCAGAGCAGGAGTTCTACTTCAGCCAGATCAGGCCTGCCAAGAAACTGCGTTTCACAGGCCTTGGTAAGAGATGTTCCCGGTAGGCTGTGAGAGCACTGTGGAGAGCCAGTTGCTTTAGCTTCCCACAGAGCTGGAAGCAAGATGCCTTGGGGCCTCTCTCTCCCTTTGGACACAAGGCAGCCGTTTGGGCCTGGCAGCTCTAGGCCAATGGAGCACACCCACAGCAGAAGTTCTACTTCAGGCAGATCAGTCCTGCCCAGAAACTGCGTTTCACAGCCCTTGGTAAGAAATGTTCACGGTAGGCTGTGAGAGCACTGGGCAGAACCAGTTGCTTTTTAGCTTCCCAAAGTGCTGGAGGCAAGATGCTTTGGGGCCTCTCTCACCCTTTGGAAACAAGGCAGCCCTTAGGTCCTGGTAGCTCTAGGCCTATGTAGCACAACCAGAACAGAAGTTCTACTTCAGCCAGGTCAGGCCTGCCAAGAAACTGCGTTTCACAGGCCTTTCAAAGAGATGTTCTCTTAGGCTGTAAGAGCACTGGGCAGAGCCAGCTGTTTCTTAGCTTCCCGAACAGCTGGGAGCAAGATGCTTTGGGTCCACTCTCCGTCTTTGGAAACAAGGCAGCCCTTTGGGCCTGGCAGCTCTAGGGCAATGGAGCACACCCAGAGCAGAAGTTCTACTTCAGCCAGATCAGGCCTGCCAGGAAACTGCGTTTCACAGGCCTTGGTAAGAGATGTTCCCGGTAGGCTGTAAGAGCACTGGGCAGAGCCAGTTGTTTCTTACCTTCCTGAAAAGATGGAAGCAAGATGCTTGGGACCCCTCTGCCCGTTTGGGAACAAGGCAGCCTTTTGGGTCGGGAAGCTCTAGGCCAATGGAGCACACGCAGAGCAGGAGTTCTACTTCAGCCTGATCAGGCCTGCAAAGAAACAGCGTTTGACAGGCCTTGGTAAGAGATGTTCGCGGTAGGTGTAAGAGCACTGGGCAGAGCCAGTTGTTTCTTAGCTTCGCAAAGACCGGGAAGCAAGATGCTTTGGGCCTCTCTGCCCCTTGGAAACAGGGCAGCACTTTGGGCCTGGCAGCTCTAGGGCAATGGAGCACACCCAGAGCCGGAGTTCTACATCAGCCAGATGAGGCCTGCCAGGAAACTGCGTTTCACAGGCCTTTCAAAGACATGTTCCCGGTAGGCTGTAAGAGCACGGGGCAGAGCGAGTTGGTTCTTAGCTTCCCAGAGAGCTGGAAGCAAGATGCTTTGGGGCCTCTCTGCCCCTTTGGAAACAAGGCAGCACCTTGGGCCTGGCAGCTCTAGGGCAATGGAGCACACCCAGAGCAGAAGTTCTACTTCAGCCAAATCAGGCCTGCCAGGAAACGGCGTTTCACAGGCCTTGGTAAGAGATGTTCCCGGTAGGCTGTAAGAGCACTGGGCAACGCCAGATGTTTCTTAGCTTCCCGAAGAGCTGGAAGCAAGAAGCTTTGGTGCCACTCTCTCACTTTGGACTCAAGGCAGCCCTTTGGGGCAGGTAGCTCTAGGCCAGTGGAGCACACCCAGAGCAGAAGTTCTACTTGGGCCAGTTCAGGCCACCAACAAACTGCGTTTCACAGGCCTTGGTAAGAGATGTTCCCGGTAGGCTGTAAGAGCACTGGGCAACGCCAGATGTTTCTTAGCTTCCCGAAGAGCTGGAAGCAAGATGCTTTGGGGCCTCTCATCCCCTTTGCAAACAAGGCCGACCTTTGGGCCAGGCAGCTCTAGGCCAATGGAGCACACCCAGAGCAGAAGTTCTACCTCAGCCAGATAAGGCCTGCCAAGAAACTGCGTTTCAAAGGCTTTGGTAAGAGATGTTCCCGGTACTCTGTTAGAGCACTGGGCAGAGCCATTTGTTTCTTAGCTTCCCAAAGAGCTGGAAGCAAGATGCTTTGGGGGCTCCCTGCCCCTTTGCCAACAAGGGCGACCTTTGGGCCTTTCAGCTCTAGGCCAATGGAGCACACCCAGAGCAGAAGTCCTACTTCAGCCAGATCAGGCCTGCCAAGGAACTGCGTTTCAGAGGCCTTTGTATGTGACGTTCCCGGTAGGCTGTGAGAGCACGGTGCAGAGCCAGTTGTTTCCTTGTTTCCCAAACAGCTGGAAGCAAGACGCTTTGGGGCCTCTCTGCCCCTTTGGAAACAAGGCAGCACGTTGGGTCTGGCAGCTCTAGGGCAATGGAGCACAACCAGAGCCGAAGTTCTACTTCTTCCAGATCAGGCCTGCCTAGACAGTGCGTTTCCCAGGCCTTGATAAGAGATGTTCTCTTAGGCTATAAGAGCACTGGGCACAGCCAGTTGTTTCTTAGCTTCCCAAGAGGTGGAAGCAAGATGCTTTGGGGCCTCTCTCCCCCTTTGGAAACAAGGCAGCCCTTTGGGCCTTTCAGCTCTAGGGCAATGGAGCACACCCAGAGCAGAAGTTCTACCTCAGCCAGATCAGGCCTGCCAAGAAACTGCTTTTCACAGGCCTTCGTAAGAGGTGTTCCCGGAAGGCTGTAAGAGTACCTGGCAGAGCGAGTTGTTTCTTAGCTTCAAAAACAGCTGGAAGCAACATGATTTGGGGCCTCTCTCCCCCTTTGGAAACAAAGCAGCCTTTGTGCCTGGCAGCTCTAGGCCAAAGTAGCACACCCAGAGCACAAGTTCTACCTCAGCCAGATAAGGCCTGTCAAGAAGCTGCGTTTCACAGGCCTTTGTATGTGACGTTCCCGGTTGGCTTTGAGAGCACTGTGCAGAGCCAGTTGTTTTAGCTTCCCAGAGAGCAGGAAGCAAGATGCTTTGGGGCCTCTCTCACACTTTGGAAATAAAGGCAGCCCTTTGGGCCTGGCAGCCCTAGGCCAATGGAGTACACCCAGAGCAGAAGTTCTACCTCAGCCAGATCAGGCCTTCCAAGAAACTGCGTCTCACAGGCCTTTCTCTGTCACGTTGCCGGTAGGCTGTGAGAGCACTGTGCAGAGCCAGTTGTTTCTTAGCTTCCCAAAGATTTGGAAGCAAGATGCTTTGGGGACTCTCAGCCCCTTTGGAAACAAGGCGGCCCTTTGGGCCTGGCAGCTCTAGGCCAAAGTAGCACGCCCAGAGCAGGAGTTCTACTTCAGCCAGATCAGGCCTGCCAAGAAACTGCGTTTCACAGGCCTTGGTAAGAGATGTTCCCGGTAGGCTGTGAGAGCACTGTGGAGAGCCAGTTGCTTTAGCTTCCCACAGAGCTGGAAGCAAGATGCCTTGGGGCCTCTCTCTCCCTTTGGACACAAGGCAGCCGTTTGGGCCTGGCAGCTCTAGGCCAATGGAGCACACCCACAGCAGAAGTTCTACTTCAGGCAGATCAGTCCTGCCCAGAAACTGCGTTTCACAGCCCTTGGTAAGAGATGTTCACGGTAGGCTGTGAGAGCACTGGGCAGAACCAGTTGTTTTTTAGCTTCCCAAAGTGCTGGAGGCAAGATGCTTTGGGGCCTCTCTCACCCTTTGGAAACAAGGCAGCCCTTAGGTCCTGGTAGCTCTAGGCCTATGTAGCACAACCAGAACAGAAGTTCTACTTCAGCCAGGTCAGGCCTGCCAAGAAACTGCGTTTCACAGGCCTTTCAAAGAGATGTTCTCTTAGGCTGTAAGAGCACTGGGCAGAGCCAGCTGTTTCTTAGCTTCCCGAAGAGCTGGGAGCAAGATGCTTTGGGTCCACTCTCCGTCTTTGGAAACAAGGCAGCCCTTTGGGCCTGGCAGCTCTAGGGCAATGGAGCACACCCAGAGCAGAAGTTCTACTTCAGCCAGATCAGGCCTGCCAGGAAACTGCGTTTCACAGGCCTTGGTAAGAGATGTTCCCGGTAGGCTGTAAGAGCACTGGGCAGAGCCAGTTGTTTCTTACCTTCCTGAAAAGCTGGAAGCAAGATGCTTGGGACCCCTCTGCCCGTTTGGGAACAAGGCAGCCTTTTGGGTCGGGAAGCTCTAGGCCAATGGAGCACACGCAGAGCAGGAGTTCTACTTCAGCCTGATCAGGCCTGCAAAGAAACAGCGTTTGACAGGCCTTGGTAAGAGATGTTCGCGGTAGGTGTAAGAGCACTGGGCAGAGCCAGTTGTTTCTTAGCTTCGCAAAGACCGGGAAGCAAGATGCTTTGGGCCTCTCTGCCCCTTGGAAACAGGGCAGCACTTTGGGCCTGGCAGCTCTAGGGCAATGGAGCACACCCAGAGCCGGAGTTCTACATCAGCCAGATGAGGCCTGCCAGGAAACTGCGTTTCACAGGCCTTTCAAAGACATGTTCCCGGTAGGCTGTAAGAGCACGGGGCAGAGCGAGTTGGTTCTTAGCTTCCCAGAGAGCTGGAAGCAAGATGCTTTGGGGCCTCTCTGCCCCTTTGGAAACAAGGCAGCACCTTGGGCCTGGCAGCTCTAGGGCAATGGAGCACACCCAGAGCAGAAGTTCTACTTCAGCCAAATCAGGCCTGCCAGGAAACGGCGTTTCACAGGCCTTGGTAAGAGATGTTCCCGGTAGGCTGTAAGAGCACTGGGCAACGCCAGATGTTTCTTAGCTTCCCGAAGAGCTGGAAGCAAGAAGCTTTGGTGCCACTCTCTCACTTTGGACTCAAGGCAGCCCTTTGGGGCAGGTAGCTCTAGGCCAGTGGAGCACACCCAGAGCAGAAGTTCTACTTGGGCCAGTTCAGGCCACCAACAAACTGCGTTTCACAGGCCTTGGTAAGAGATGTTCCCGGTAGGCTGTAAGAGCACTGGGCAACGCCAGATGTTTCTTAGCTTCCCGAAGAGCTGGAAGCAAGATGCTTTGGGGCCTCTCATCCCCTTTGCAAACAAGGCCGACCTTTGGGACAGGCAGCTCTAGGCCAATGGAGCACACCCAGAGCAGAAGTTCTACCTCAGCCAGATAAGGCCTGCCAAGAAACTGCGTTTCAAAGGCTTTGGTAAGAGATGTTCCCGGTACTCTGTTAGAGCACTGGGCAGAGCCATTTGTTTCTTAGCTTCCCAAAGAGCTGGAAGCAAGATGCTTTGGGGGCTCCCTGCCCCTTTGCCAACAAGGGCGACCTTTGGGCCTTTCAGCTCTAGGCCAATGGAGCACACCCAGAGCAGAAGTCCTACTTCAGCCAGATCAGGCCTGCCAAGGAACTGCGTTTCAGAGGCCTTTGTATGTGACGTTCCCGGTAGGCTGTGAGAGCACGGTGCAGAGCCAGTTGTTTCCTTGTTTCCCAAACAGCTGGAAGCAAGACGCTTTGGGGCCTCTCTGCCCCTTTGGAAACAAGGCAGCACGTTGGGTCTGGCAGCTCTAGGGCAATGGAGCACAACCAGAGCCGAAGTTCTACTTCTTCCAGATCAGGCCTGCCTAGACAGTGCGTTTCCCAGGCCTTGATAAGAGATGTTCTCTTAGGCTATAAGAGCACTGGGCACAGCCAGTTGTTTCTTAGCTTCCCAAGAGGTGGAAGCAAGATGCTTTGGGGCCTCTCTCCCCCTTTGGAAACAAGGCAGCCCTTTGGGCCTTTCAGCTCTAGGGCAATGGAGCACACCCAGAGCAGAAGTTCTACCTCAGCCAGATCAGGCCTGCCAAGAAACTGCTTTTCACAGGCCTTCGTAAGAGGTGTTCCCGGAAGGCTGTAAGAGTACCTGGCAGAGCGAGTTGTTTCTTAGCTTCAAAAACAGCTGGAAGCAACATGATTTGGGGCCTCTCTCCCCCTTTGGAAACAAAGCAGCCTTTGTGCCTGGCAGCTCTAGGCCAAAGTAGCACACCCAGAGCACAAGTTCTACCTCAGCCAGATCAGGCCTTTCAAGAAGCTGCGTTTCACAGGCCTTTGTATGTGACGTTCCCGGTTGGCTTTGAGAGCACTGTGCAGAGCCAGTTGTTTTAGCTTCCCAGAGAGCAGGAAGCAAGATGCTTTGGGGCCTCTCTCACACTTTGGAAATAAAGGCAGCCCTTTGGGCCTGGCAGCCCTAGGCCAATGGAGTACACCCAGAGCAGAAGTTCTACCTCAGCCAGATCAGGCCTTCCAAGAAACTGCGTCTCACAGGCCTTTCTCTGTCACGTTGCCGGTAGGCTGTGAGAGCACTGTGCAGAGCCAGTTGTTTCTTAGCTTCCCAAAGATTTGGAAGCAAGATGCTTTGGGGACTCTCAGCCCCTTTGGAAACAAGGCGGCCCTTTGGGCCTGGCAGCTCTAGGCCAAAGTAGCACGCCCAGAGCAGGAGTTCTACTTCAGCCAGATCAGGCCTGCCAAGAAACTGCGTTTCACAGGCCTTGGTAAGAGATGTTCCCGGTAGGCTGTGAGAGCACTGTGGAGAGCCAGTTGCTTTAGCTTCCCACAGAGCTGGAAGCAAGATGCCTTGGGGCCTCTCTCTCCCTTTGGACACAAGGCAGCCGTTTGGGCCTGGCAGCTCTAGGCCAATGGAGCACACCCACAGCAGAAGTTCTACTTCAGGCAGATCAGTCCTGCCCAGAAACTGCGTTTCACAGCCCTTGGTAAGAGATGTTCACGGTAGGCTGTGAGAGCACTGGGCAGAACCAGTTGCTTTTTAGCTTCCCAAAGTGCTGGAGGCAAGATGCTTTGGGGCCTCTCTCACCCTTTGGAAACAAGGCAGCCCTTAGGTCCTGGTAGCTCTAGGCCTATGTAGCACAACCAGAACAGAAGTTCTACTTCAGCCAGGTCAGGCCTGCCAAGAAACTGCGTTTCACAGGCCTTTCAAAGAGATGTTCTCTTAGGCTGTAAGAGCACTGGGCAGAGCCAGCTGTTTCTTAGCTTCCCGAAGAGCTGGGAGCAAGATGCTTTGGGTCCACTCTCCGTCTTTGGAAACAAGGCAGCCCTTTGGGCCTGGCAGCTCTAGGGCAATGGAGCACACCCAGAGCAGAAGTTCTACTTCAGCCAGATCAGGCCTGCCAGGAAACTGCGTTTCACAGGCCTTGGTAAGAGATGTTCCCGGTAGGCTGTAAGAGCACTGGGCAGAGCCAGTTGTTTCTTACCTTCCTGAAAAGCTGGAAGCAAGATGCTTGGGACCCCTCTGCCCGTTTGGGAACAAGGCAGCCTTTTGGGTCGGGAAGCTCTAGGCCAATGGAGCACACGCAGAGCAGGAGTTCTACTTCAGCCTGATCAGGCCTGCAAAGAAACAGCGTTTGACAGGCCTTGGTAAGAGATGTTCGCGGTAGGTGTAAGAGCACTGGGCAGAGCCAGTTGTTTCTTAGCTTCGCAAAGACCGGGAAGCAAGATGCTTTGGGCCTCTCTGCCCCTTGGAAACAGGGCAGCACTTTGGGCCTGGCAGCTCTAGGGCAATGGAGCACACCCAGAGCCGGAGTTCTACTTCAGCCAGATGAGGCCTGCCAAGAAACTGCGTTTCACAGGCCTTTCAAAGACATGTTCCCGGTAGGCTGTAAGAGCACGGGGCAGAGCGAGTTGGTTCTTAGCTTCCCAGAGAGCTGGAAGCAAGATGCTTTGGGGCCTCTCTGCCCCTTTGGAAACAAGGCAGCACCTTGGGCCTGGCAGCTCTAGGGCAATGGAGCACACCCAGAGCAGAAGTTCTACTTCAGCCAAATCAGGCCTGCCAGGAAACGGCGTTTCACAGGCCTTGGTAAGAGATGTTCCCGGTAGGCTGTAAGAGCACTGGGCAACGCCAGATGTTTCTTAGCTTCCCGAAGAGCTGGAAGCAAGAAGCTTTGGTGCCACTCTCTCACTTTGGACTCAAGGCAGCCCTTTGGGGCAGGTAGCTCTAGGCCAGTGGAGCACACCCAGAGCAGAAGTTCTACTTGGGCCAGTTCAGGCCACCAACAAACTGCGTTTCACAGGCCTTGGTAAGAGATGTTCCCGGTAGGCTGTAAGAGCACTGGGCAACGCCAGATGTTTCTTAGCTTCCCGAAGAGCTGGAAGCAAGATGCTTTGGGGCCTCTCATCCCCTTTGCAAACAAGGCGGCCCTATGGGCCAGGCAGCTCTAGGCCAATGGAGCACACCCAGAGCAGAAGTTCTACTTCGGCCAGTTCAGGCCACCAACAAACTGCGTTTCACAGGCCTTGGTAAGAGATGTTCCCGGTAGGCTGTAAGAGCACTGGGCAACGCCAGATGTTTCTTAGCTTCCCGAAGAGCTGGAAGCAAGATGCTTTGGGGCCTCTCATCCCCTTTGCAAACAAGGCCGACCTTTGGGCCAGGCAGCTCTAGGCCAATGGAGCACACCCAGAGCACAAGTTCTACCTCAGCCAGATAAGGCCTGCCAAGAAACTGCGTTTCAAAGGCTTTGGTAAGAGATGTTCCCGGTACTCTGTTAGAGCACTGGGCAGAGCCATTTGTTTCTTAGCTTCCCAAAGAGCTGGAAGCAAGATGCTTTGGGGGCTCCCTGCCCCTTTGCCAACAAGGGCGACCTTTGGGCCTTTCAGCTCTAGGCCAATGGAGCACACCCAGAGCAGAAGTCCTACTTCAGCCAGATCAGGCCTGCCAAGGAACTGCGTTTCAGAGGCCTTTGTATGTGACGTTCCCGGTAGGCTGTGAGAGCACGGTGCAGAGCCAGTTGTTTCCTTGTTTCCCAAACAGCTGGAAGCAAGACGCTTTGGGGCCTCTCTGCCCCTTTGGAAACAAGGCAGCACGTTGGGTCTGGCAGCTCTAGGGCAATGGAGCACAACCAGAGCCGAAGTTCTACTTCTTCCAGATCAGGCCTGCCTAGACAGTGCGTTTCACAGGCCTTGATAAGAGATGTTCTCTTAGGCTATAAGAGCACTGGGCACAGCCAGTTGTTTCTTAGCTTCCCAAGAGGTGGAAGCAAGATGCTTTGGGGCCTCTCTCCCCCTTTGGAAACAAGGCAGCCCTTTGGGCCTTTCAGCTCTAGGGCAATGGAGCACACCCAGAGCAGAAGTTCTACCTCAGCCAGATCAGGCCTGCCAAGAAACTGCTTTTCACAGGCCTTCGTAAGAGGTGTTCCCGGAAGGCTGTAAGAGTACCTGGCAGAGCGAGTTGTTTCTTAGCTTCAAAAACAGCTGGAAGCAACATGATTTGGGGCCTCTCTCCCCCTTTGGAAACAAAGCAGCCTTTGTGCCTGGCAGCTCTAGGCCAAAGTAGCACACCCAGAGCACAAGTTCTACCTCAGCCAGATAAGGGCTGTCAAGAAGCTGCGTTTCACAGGCCTTTGTATGTGACGTTCCCGGTTGGCTTTGAGAGCACTGTGCAGAGCCAGTTGTTTTAGCTTCCCAGAGAGCAGGAAGCAAGATGCTTTGGGGCCTCTCTCACACTTTGGAAATAAAGGCACTCCTTTGGGCCTGGCAGCCCTAGGCCAATGGAGTACACCCAGAGCAGAAGTTCTACCTCAGCCAGATCAGGCCTTCCAAGAAACTGCGTCTCACAGGCCTTTCTCTGTCACGTTGCCGGTAGGCTGTGAGAGCACTGTGCAGAGCCAGTTGTTTCTTAGCTTCCCAAAGATTTGGAAGCAAGATGCTTTGGGGACTCTCAGCCCCTTTGGAAACAAGGCGGCCCTTTGGGCCTGGCAGCTCTAGGCCAAAGTAGCACGCCCAGAGCAGGAGTTCTACTTCAGCCAGATCAGGCCTGCCAAGAAACTGCGTTTCACAGGCCTTGGTAAGAGATGTTCCCGGTAGGCTGTGAGAGCACTGTGGAGAGCCAGTTGCTTTAGCTTCCCACAGAGCTGGAAGCAAGATGCCTTGGGGCCTCTCTCTCCCTTTGGACACAAGGCAGCCGTTTGGGCCTGGCAGCTCTAGGCCAATGGAGCACACCCACAGCAGAAGTTCTACTTCAGGCAGATCAGTCCTGCCCAGAAACTGCGTTTCACAGCCCTTGGTAAGAGATGTTCACGGTAGGCTGTGAGAGCACTGGGCAGAACCAGTTGTTTTTTAGCTTCCCAAAGTGCTGGAGGCAAGATGCTTTGGGGCCTCTCTCACCCTTTGGAAACAAGGCAGCCCTTAGGTCCTGGTAGCTCTAGGCCTATGTAGCACAACCAGAACAGAAGTTCTACTTCAGCCAGGTCAGGCCTGCCAAGAAACTGCGTTTCACAGGCCTTTCAAAGAGATGTTCTCTTAGGCTGTAAGAGCACTGGGCAGAGCCAGCTGTTTCTTAGCTTCCCGAAGAGCTGGGAGCAAGATGCTTTGGGTCCACTCTCCGTCTTTGGAAACAAGGCAGCCCTTTGGGCCTGGCAGCTCTAGGGCAATGGAGCACACCCAGAGCAGAAGTTCTACTTCAGCCAGATCAGGCCTGCCAGGAAACTGCGTTTCACAGGCCTTGGTAAGAGATGTTCCCGGTAGGCTGTAAGAGCACTGGGCAGAGCCAGTTGTTTCTTACCTTCCTGAAAAGCTGGAAGCAAGATGCTTGGGACCCCTCTGCCCGTTTGGGAACAAGGCAGCCTTTTGGGTCGGGAAGCTCTAGGCCAATGGAGCACACGCAGAGCAGGAGTTCTACTTCAGCCTGATCAGGCCTGCAAAGAAACAGCGTTTGACAGGCCTTGGTAAGAGATGTTCGCGGTAGGTGTAAGAGCACTGGGCAGAGCCAGTTGTTTCTTAGCTTCGCAAAGACCGGGAAGCAAGATGCTTTGGGCCTCTCTGCCCCTTGGAAACAGGGCAGCACTTTGGGCCTGGCAGCTCTAGGGCAATGGAGCACACCCAGAGCCGGAGTTCTACTTCAGCCAGATGAGGCCTGCCAAGAAACTGCGTTTCACAGGCCTTTCAAAGACATGTTCCCGGTAGGCTGTAAGAGCACGGGGCAGAGCGAGTTGGTTCTTAGCTTCCCAGAGAGCTGGAAGCAAGATGCTTTGGGGCCTCTCTGCCCCTTTGGAAACAAGGCAGCACCTTGGGCCTGGCAGCTCTAGGGCAATGGAGCACACCCAGAGCAGAAGTTCTACTTCAGCCAAATCAGGCCTGCCAGGAAACGGCGTTTCACAGGCCTTGGTAAGAGATGTTCCCGGTAGGCTGTAAGAGCACTGGGCAACGCCAGATGTTTCTTAGCTTCCCGAAGAGCTGGAAGCAAGAAGCTTTGGTGCCACTCTCTCACTTTGGACTCAAGGCAGCCCTTTGGGGCAGGTAGCTCTAGGCCAGTGGAGCACACCCAGAGCAGAAGTTCTACTTGGGCCAGTTCAGGCCACCAACAAACTGCGTTTCACAGGCCTTGGTAAGAGATGTTCCCGGTAGGCTGTAAGAGCACTGGGCAACGCCAGATGTTTCTTAGCTTCCCGAAGAGCTGGAAGCAAGATGCTTTGGGGCCTCTCATCCCCTTTGCAAACAAGGCGGCCCTATGGGCCAGGCAGCTCTAGGCCAATGGAGCACACCCAGAGCAGAAGTTCTACTTCGGCCAGTTCAGGCCACCAACAAACTGCGTTTCACAGGCCTTGGTAAGAGATGTTCCCGGTAGGCTGTAAGAGCACTGGGCAACGCCAGATGTTTCTTAGCTTCCCGAAGAGCTGGAAGCAAGATGCTTTGGGGCCTCTCATCCCCTTTGCAAACAAGGCCGACCTTTGGGCCAGGCAGCTCTAGGCCAATGGAGCACACCCAGAGCACAAGTTCTACCTCAGCCAGATAAGGCCTGCCAAGAAACTGCGTTTCAAAGGCTTTGGTAAGAGATGTTCCCGGTACTCTGTTAGAGCACTGGGCAGAGCCATTTGTTTCTTAGCTTCCCAAAGAGCTGGAAGCAAGATGCTTTGGGGGCTCCCTGCCCCTTTGCCAACAAGGGCGACCTTTGGGCCTTTCAGCTCTAGGCCAATGGAGCACACCCAGAGCAGAAGTCCTACTTCAGCCAGATCAGGCCTGCCAAGGAACTGCGTTTCAGAGGCCTTTGTATGTGACGTTCCCGGTAGGCTGTGAGAGCACGGTGCAGAGCCAGTTGTTTCCTTGTTTCCCAAACAGCTGGAAGCAAGACGCTTTGGGGCCTCTCTGCCCCTTTGGAAACAAGGCAGCACGTTGGGTCTGGCAGCTCTAGGGCAATGGAGCACAACCAGAGCCGAAGTTCTACTTCTTCCAGATCAGGCCTGCCTAGACAGTGCGTTTCCCAGGCCTTGATAAGAGATGTTCTCTTAGGCTATAAGAGCACTGGGCACAGCCAGTTGTTTCTTAGCTTCCCAAGAGGTGGAAGCAAGATGCTTTGGGGCCTCTCTCCCCCTTTGGAAACAAGGCAGCCCTTTGGGCCTTTCAGCTCTAGGGCAATGGAGCACACCCAGAGCAGAAGTTCTACCTCAGCCAGATCAGGCCTGCCAAGAAACTGCTTTTCACAGGCCTTCGTAAGAGGTGTTCCCGGAAGGCTGTAAGAGTACCTGGCAGAGCGAGTTGTTTCTTAGCTTCAAAAACAGCTGGAAGCAACATGATTTGGGGCCTCTCTCCCCCTTTGGAAACAAAGCAGCCTTTGTGCCTGGCAGCTCTAGGCCAAAGTAGCACACCCAGAGCACAAGTTCTACCTCAGCCAGATAAGGGCTGTCAAGAAGCTGCGTTTCACAGGCCTTTGTATGTGACGTTCCCGGTTGGCTTTGAGAGCACTGTGCAGAGCCAGTTGTTTTAGCTTCCCAGAGAGCAGGAAGCAAGATGCTTTGGGGCCTCTCTCACACTTTGGAAATAAAGGCAGCCCTTTGGGCCTGGCAGCCCTAGGCCAATGGAGTACACCCAGAGCAGAAGTTCTACCTCAGCCAGATCAGGCCTTCCAAGAAACTGCGTCTCACAGGCCTTTCTCTGTCACGTTGCCGGTAGGCTGTGAGAGCACTGTGCAGAGCCAGTTGTTTCTTAGCTTCCCAAAGATTTGGAAGCAAGATGCTTTGGGGACTCTCAGCCCCTTTGGAAACAAGGCGGCCCTTTGGGCCTGGCAGCTCTAGGCCAAAGTAGCACGCCCAGAGCAGGAGTTCTACTTCAGCCAGATCAGGCCTGCCAAGAAACTGCGTTTCACAGGCCTTGGTAAGAGATGTTCCCGGTAGGCTGTGAGAGCACTGTGGAGAGCCAGTTGCTTTAGCTTCCCACAGAGCTGGAAGCAAGATGCCTTGGGGCCTCTCTCTCCCTTTGGACACAAGGCAGCCGTTTGGGCCTGGCAGCTCTAGGCCAATGGAGCACACCCACAGCAGAAGTTCTACTTCAGGCAGATCAGTCCTGCCCAGAAACTGCGTTTCACAGCCCTTGGTAAGAGATGTTCACGGTAGGCTGTGAGAGCACTGGGCAGAACCAGTTGCTTTTTAGCTTCCCAAAGTGCTGGAGGCAAGATGCTTTGGGGCCTCTCTCACCCTTTGGAAACAAGGCAGCCCTTAGGTCCTGGTAGCTCTAGGCCTATGTAGCACAACCAGAACAGAAGTTCTACTTCAGCCAGGTCAGGCCTGCCAAGAAACTGCGTTTCACAGGCCTTTCAAAGAGATGTTCTCTTAGGCTGTAAGAGCACTGGGCAGAGCCAGCTGTTTCTTAGCTTCCCGAAGAGCTGGGAGCAAGATGCTTTGGGTCCACTCTCCGTCTTTGGAAACAAGGCAGCCCTTTGGGCCTGGCAGCTCTAGGGCAATGGAGCACACCCAGAGCAGAAGTTCTACTTCAGCCAGATCAGGCCTGCCAGGAAACTGCGTTTCACAGGCCTTGGTAAGAGATGTTCCCGGTAGGCTGTAAGAGCACTGGGCAGAGCCAGTTGTTTCTTACCTTCCTGAAAAGCTGGAAGCAAGATGCTTGGGACCCCTCTGCCCGTTTGGGAACAAGGCAGCCTTTTGGGTCGGGAAGCTCTAGGCCAATGGAGCACACGCAGAGCAGGAGTTCTACTTCAGCCTGATCAGGCCTGCAAAGAAACAGCGTTTGACAGGCCTTGGTAAGAGATGTTCGCGGTAGGTGTAAGAGCACTGGGCAGAGCCAGTTGTTTCTTAGCTTCGCAAAGACCGGGAAGCAAGATGCTTTGGGCCTCTCTGCCCCTTGGAAACAGGGCAGCACTTTGGGCCTGGCAGCTCTAGGGCAATGGAGCACACCCAGAGCCGGAGTTCTACATCAGCCAGATGAGGCCTGCCAGGAAACTGCGTTTCACAGGCCTTTCAAAGACATGTTCCCGGTAGGCTGTAAGAGCACGGGGCAGAGCGAGTTGGTTCTTAGCTTCCCAGAGAGCTGGAAGCAAGATGCTTTGGGGCCTCTCTGCCCCTTTGGAAACAAGGCAGCACCTTGGGCCTGGCAGCTCTAGGGCAATGGAGCACACCCAGAGCAGAAGTTCTACTTCAGCCAAATCAGGCCTGCCAGGAAACGGCGTTTCACAGGCCTTGGTAAGAGATGTTCCCGGTAGGCTGTAAGAGCACTGGGCAGAGCCAGTTGTTTCTTACCTTCCTGAAAAGCTGGAAGCAAGATGCTTGGGACCCCTCTGCCCGTTTGGGACAAGGCAGCCTTTTGGGTCGGGAAGCTCTAGGCCAATGGAGCACACGCAGAGCAGGAGTTCTACTTCAGCCTGATCAGGCCTGCAAAGAAACAGCGTTTGACAGGCCTTGGTAAGAGATGTTCGCGGTAGGTGTAAGAGCACTGGGCAGAGCCAGTTGTTTCTTAGCTTCGCAAAGACCGGGAAGCAAGATGCTTTGGGCCTCTCTGCCCCTTGGAAACAGGGCAGCACTTTGGGCCTGGCAGCTCTAGGGCAATGGAGCACACCCAGAGCCGGAGTTCTACTTCAGCCAGATGAGGCCTGCCAAGAAACTGCGTTTCACAGGCCTTTCAAAGACATGTTCCCGGTAGGCTGTAAGAGCACGGGGCAGAGCGAGTTGGTTCTTAGCTTCCCAGAGAGCTGGAAGCAAGATGCTTTGGGGCCTCTCTGCCCCTTTGGAAACAAGGCAGCACCTTGGGCCTGGCAGCTCTAGGGCAATGGAGCACACCCAGAGCAGAAGTTCTACTTCAGCCAAATCAGGCCTGCCAGGAAACGGCGTTTCACAGGCCTTGGTAAGAGATGTTCCCGGTAGGCTGTAAGAGCACTGGGCAACGCCAGATGTTTCTTAGCTTCCCGAAGAGCTGGAAGCAAGAAGCTTTGGTGCCACTCTCTCACTTTGGACTCAAGGCAGCCCTTTGGGGCAGGTAGCTCTAGGCCAGTGGAGCACACCCAGAGCAGAAGTTCTACTTGGGCCAGTTCAGGCCACCAACAAACTGCGTTTCACAGGCCTTGGTAAGAGATGTTCCCGGTAGGCTGTAAGGGCACTGGGCAACGCCAGATGTTTCTTAGCTTCCCGAAGAGCTGGAAGCAAGATGCTTTGGGGCCTCTCATCCCCTTTGCAAACAAGGCGGCCCTATGGGCCAGGCAGCTCTAGGCCAATGGAGCACACCCAGAGCAGAAGTTCTACTTCGGCCAGTTCAGGCCACCAACAAACTGCGTTTCACAGGCCTTGGTAAGAGATGTTCCCGGTAGGCTTTAAGAGCACTGGGCAACGCCAGATGTTTCTTAGCTTCCCGAAGAGCTGGAAGCAAGATGCTTTGGGGCCTCTCATCCCCTTTGCAAACAAGGCCGACCTTTGGGCCAGGCAGCTCTAGGCCAATGGAGCACACCCAGAGCAGAAGTTCTACCTCAGCCAGATAAGGCCTGCCAAGAAACTGCGTTTCAAAGGCTTTGGTAAGAGATGTTCCCGGTACTCTGTTAGAGCACTGGGCAGAGCCATTTGTTTCTTAGCTTCCCAAAGAGCTGGAAGCAAGATGCTTTGGGGGCTCCCTGCCCCTTTGCCAACAAGGGCGACCTTTGGGCCTTTCAGCTCTAGGCCAATGGAGCACACCCAGAGCAGAAGTCCTACTTCAGCCAGATCAGGCCTGCCAGGGAACTGCGTTTCAGAGGCCTTTGTATGTGACGTTCCCGGTAGGCTGTGAGAGCACGGTGCAGAGCCAGTTGTTTCCTTGTTTCCCAAACAGCTGGAAGCAAGACGCTTTGGGGCCTCTCTGCCCCTTTGGAAACAAGGCAGCACGTTGGGTCTGGCAGCTCTAGGGCAATGGAGCACAACCAGAGCCGAAGTTCTACTTCTTCCAGATCAGGCCTGCCTAGACAGTGCGTTTCCCAGGCCTTGATAAGAGATGTTCTCTTAGGCTATAAGAGCACTGGGCACAGCCAGTTGTTTCTTAGCTTCCCAAGAGGTGGAAGCAAGATGCTTTGGGGCCTCTCTCCCCCTTTGGAAACAAGGCAGCCCTTTGGGCCTTTCATCTCTAGGGCAATGGAGCACACCCAGAGCAGAAGTTCTACCTCAGCCAGATCAGGCCTGCCAAGAAACTGCTTTTCACAGGCCTTCGTAAGAGGTGTTCCCGGAAGGCTGTAAGAGTACCTGGCAGAGCGAGTTGTTTCTTAGCTTCAAAAACAGCTGGAAGCAACATGATTTGGGGCCTCTCTCCCCCTTTGGAAACAAAGCAGCCTTTGTGCCTGGCAGCTCTAGGCCAAAGTAGCACACCCAGAGCACAAGTTCTACCTCAGCCAGATAAGGCCTGTCAAGAAGCTGCGTTTCACAGGCCTTTGTATGTGACGTTCCCGGTTGGCTTTGAGAGCACTGTGCAGAGCCAGTTGTTTTAGCTTCCCAGAGAGCAGGAAGCAAGATGCTTTGGGGCCTCTCTCACACTTTGGAAATAAAGGCAGCCCTTTGGGCCTGGCAGCCCTAGGCCAATGGAGTACACCCAGAGCAGAAGTTCTACCTCAGCCAGATCAGGCCTTCCAAGAAACTGAGTCTCACAGGCCTTTCTCTGTCACGTTGCCGGTAGGCTGTGAGAGCACTGTGCAGAGCCAGTTGTTTCTTAGCTTCCCAAAGATTTGGAAGCAAGATGCTTTGGGGACTCTCAGCCCCTTTGGAAACAAGGCGGCCCTTTGGGCCTGGCAGCTCTAGGCCAAAGTAGCACGCCCAGAGCAGGAGTTCTACTTCAGCCAGATCAGGCCTGCCAAGAAACTGCGTTTCACAGGCCTTGGTAAGAGATGTTCCCGGTAGGCTGTGAGAGCACTGTGGAGAGCCAGTTGCTTTAGCTTCCCACAGAGCTGGAAGCAAGATGCCTTGGGGCCTCTCTCTCCCTTTGGACACAAGGCAGCCGTTTGGGCCTGGCAGCTCTAGGCCAATGGAGCACACCCACAGCAGAAGTTCTACTTCAGGCAGATCAGTCCTGCCCAGAAACTGCGTTTCACAGCCCTTGGTAAGAGATGTTCACGGTAGGCTGTGAGAGCACTGGGCAGAACCAGTTGTTTTTTAGCTTCCCAAAGTGCTGGAGGCAAGATGCTTTGGGGCCTCTCTCACCCTTTGGAAACAAGGCAGCCCTTAGGTCCTGGTAGCTCTAGGCCTATGTAGCACAACCAGAACAGAAGTTCTACTTCAGCCAGGTCAGGCCTGCCAAGAAACTGCGTTTCACAGGCCTTTCAAAGAAATGTTCTCTTAGGCTGTAAGAGCACTGGGCAGAGCCAGCTGTTTCTTAGCTTCCCGAAGAGCTGGGAGCAAGATGCTTTGGGTCCACTCTCCGTCTTTGGAAACAAGGCAGCCCTTTGGGCCTGGCAGCTCTAGGGCAATGGAGCACACCCAGAGCAGAAGTTCTACTTCAGCCAGATCAGGCCTGCCAGGAAACTGCGTTTCACAGGCCTTGGTAAGAGATGTTCCCGGTAGGCTGTAAGAGCACTGGGCAGAGCCAGTTGTTTCTTACCTTCCTGAAAAGCTGGAAGCAAGATGCTTGGGACCCCTCTGCCCGTTTGGGAACAAGGCAGCCTTTTGGGTCGGGAAGCTCTAGGCCAATGGAGCACACGCAGAGCAGGAGTTCTACTTCAGCCTGATCAGGCCTGCAAAGAAACAGCGTTTGACAGGCCTTGGTAAGAGATGTTCGCGGTAGGTGTAAGAGCACTGGGCAGAGCCAGTTGTTTCTTAGCTTCGCAAAGACCGGGAAGCAAGATGCTTTGGGCCTCTCTGCCCCTTGGAAACAGGGCAGCACTTTGGGCCTGGCAGCTCTAGGGCAATGGAGCACACCCAGAGCCGGAGTTCTACTTCAGCCAGATGAGGCCTGCCAAGAAACTGCGTTTCACAGGCCTTTCAAAGACATGTTCCCGGTAGGCTGTAAGAGCACGGGGCAGAGCGAGTTGGTTCTTAGCTTCCCAGAGAGCTGGAAGCAAGATGCTTTGGGGCCTCTCTGCCCCTTTGGAAACAAGGCAGCACCTTGGGCCTGGCAGCTCTAGGGCAATGGAGCACACCCAGAGCAGAAGTTCTACTTCAGCCAAATCAGGCCTGCCAGGAAACGGCGTTTCACAGGCCTTGGTAAGAGATGTTCCCGGTAGGCTGTAAGAGCACTGGGCAACGCCAGATGTTTCTTAGCTTCCCGAAGAGCTGGAAGCAAGAAGCTTTGGTGCCACTCTCTCACTTTGGACTCAAGGCAGCCCTTTGGGGCAGGTAGCTCTAGGCCAGTGGAGCACACCCAGAGCAGAAGTTCTACTTGGGCCAGTTCAGGCCACCAACAAACTGCGTTTCACAGGCCTTGGTAAGAGATGTTCCCGGTAGGCTGTAAGAGCACTGGGCAACGCCAGATGTTTCTTAGCTTCCCGAAGAGCTGGAAGCAAGATGCTTTGGGGCCTCTCATCCCCTTTGCAAACAAGGCCGACCTTTGGGCCAGGCAGCTCTAGGCCAATGGAGCACACCCAGAGCAGAAGTTCTACCTCAGCCAGATAAGGCCTGCCAAGAAACTGCGTTTCAAAGGCTTTGGTAAGAGATGTTCCCGGTACTCTGTTAGAGCACTGGGCAGAGCCATTTGTTTCTTAGCTTCCCAAAGAGCTGGAAGCAAGATGCTTTGGGGGCTCCCTGCCCCTTTGCCAACAAGGGCGACCTTTGGGCCTTTCAGCTCTAGGCCAATGGAGCACACCCAGAGCAGAAGTCCTACTTCAGCCAGATCAGGCCTGCCAAGGAACTGCGTTTCAGAGGCCTTTGTATGTGACGTTCCCGGTAGGCTGTGAGAGCACGGTGCAGAGCCAGTTGTTTCCTTGTTTCCCAAACAGCTGGAAGCAAGACGCTTTGGGGCCTCTCTGCCCCTTTGGAAACAAGGCAGCACGTTGGGTCTGGCAGCTCTAGGGCAATGGAGCACAACCAGAGCCGAAGTTCTACTTCTTCCAGATCAGGCCTGCCTAGACAGTGCGTTTCCCAGGCCTTGATAAGAGATGTTCTCTTAGGCTATAAGAGCACTGGGCACAGCCAGTTGTTTCTTAGCTTCCCAAGAGGTGGAAGCAAGATGCTTTGGGGCCTCTCTCCCCCTTTGGAAACAAGGCAGCCCTTTGGGCCTTTCAGCTCTAGGGCAATGGAGCACACCCAGAGCAGAAGTTCTACCTCAGCCAGATCAGGCCTGCCAAGAAACTGCTTTTCACAGGCCTTCGTAAGAGGTGTTCCCGGAAGGCTGTAAGAGTACCTGGCAGAGCGAGTTGTTTCTTAGCTTCAAAAACAGCTGGAAGCAACATGATTTGGGGCCTCTCTCCCCCTTTGGAAACAAAGCAGCCTTTGTGCCTGGCAGCTCTAGGCCAAAGTAGCACACCCAGAGCACAAGTTCTACCTCAGCCAGATCAGGCCTGTCAAGAAGCTGCGTTTCACAGGCCTTTGTATGTGATGTTCCCGGTTGGCTTTGAGAGCACTGTGCAGAGCCAGTTGTTTTAGCTTCCCAGAGAGCAGGAAGCAAGATGCTTTGGGGCCTCTCTCACACTTTGGAAATAAAGGAAGCCCTTTGGGCCTGGCAGCCCTAGGCCAATGGAGTACACCCAGAGCAGAAGTTCTACCTCAGCCAGATCAGGCCTTCCAAGAAACTGCGTCTCACAGGCCTTTCTCTGTCACGTTGCCGGTAGGCTGTGAGAGCACTGTGCAGAGCCAGTTGTTTCTTAGCTTCCCAAAGATTTGGAAGCAAGATGCTTTGGGGACTCTCAGCCCCTTTGGAAACAAGGCGGCCCTTTGGGCCTGGCAGCTCTAGGCCAAAGTAGCACGCCCAGAGCAGGAGTTCTACTTCAGCCAGATCAGGCCTGCCAAGAAACTGCGTTTCACAGGCCTTGGTAAGAGATGTTCCCGGTAGGCTGTGAGAGCACTGTGGAGAGCCAGTTGCTTTAGCTTCCCACAGAGCTGGAAGCAAGATGCCTTGGGGCCTCTCTCTCCCTTTGGACACAAGGCAGCCGTTTGGGCCTGGCAGCTCTAGGCCAATGGAGCACACCCACAGCAGAAGTTCTACTTCAGGCAGATCAGTCCTGCCCAGAAACTGCGTTTCACAGCCCTTGGTAAGAGATGTTCACGGTAGGCTGTGAGAGCACTGGGCAGAACCAGTTGTTTTTTAGCTTCCCAAAGTGCTGGAGGCAAGATGCTTTGGGGCCTCTCTCACCCTTTGGAAACAAGGCAGCCCTTAGGTCCTGGTAGCTCTAGGCCTATGTAGCACAACCAGAACAGAAGTTCTACTTCAGCCAGGTCAGGCCTGCCAAGAAACTGCGTTTCACAGGCCTTTCAAAGAGATGTTCTCTTAGGCTGTAAGAGCACTGGGCAGAGCCAGCTGTTTCTTAGCTTCCCGAAGAGCTGGGAGCAAGATGCTTTGGGTCCACTCTCCGTCTTTGGAAACAAGGCAGCCCTTTGGGCCTGGCAGCTCTAGGGCAATGGAGCACACCCAGAGCAGAAGTTCTACTTCAGCCAGATCAGGCCTGCCAGGAAACTGCGTTTCACAGGCCTTGGTAAGAGATGTTCCCGGTAGGCTGTAAGAGCACTGGGCAGAGCCAGTTGTTTCTTACCTTCCTGAAAAGCTGGAAGCAAGATGCTTGGGACCCCTCTGCCCGTTTGGGAACAAGGCAGCCTTTTGGGTCGGGAAGCTCTAGGGCAATGGAGCACACCCAGAGCAGAAGTTCTACTTCAGCCAAATCAGGCCTGCCAGGAAACGGCGTTTCACAGGCCTTGGTAAGAGATGTTCGCGGTAGGTGTAAGAGCACTGGGCAACGCCAGTTGTTTCTTAGCTTCGCAAAGACCGGGAAGCAAGATGCTTTGGGCCTCTCTGCCCCTTGGAAACAGGGCAGCACTTTGGGCCTGGCAGCTCTAGGGCAATGGAGCACACCCAGAGCCGGAGTTCTACTTCAGCCAGATGAGGCCTGCCAAGAAACTGCGTTTCACAGGCCTTTCAAAGACATGTTCCCGGTAGGCTGTAAGAGCACGGGGCAGAGCGAGTTGGTTCTTAGCTTCCCAGAGAGCTGGAAGCAAGATGCTTTGGGGCCTCTCTGCCCCTTTGGAAACAAGGCAGCACCTTGGGCCTGGCAGCTCTAGGGCAATGGAGCACACCCAGAGCAGAAGTTCTACTTCAGCCAAATCAGGCCTGCCAGGAAACGGCGTTTCACAGGCCTTGGTAAGAGATGTTCCCGGTAGGCTGTAAGAGCACTGGGCAACGCCAGATGTTTCTTAGCTTCCCGAAGAGCTGGAAGCAAGAAGCTTTGGTGCCACTCTCTCACTTTGGACTCAAGGCAGCCCTTTGGGGCAGGTAGCTCTAGGCCAGTGGAGCACACCCAGAGCAGAAGTTCTACTTGGGCCAGTTCAGGCCACCAACAAACTGCGTTTCACAGGCCTTGGTAAGAGATGTTCCCGGTAGGCTGTAAGAGCACTGGGCAACGCCAGATGTTTCTTAGCTTCCCGAAGAGCTGGAAGCAAGATGCTTTGGGGCCTCTCATCCCCTTTGCAAACAAGGCGGCCCTATGGGCCAGGCAGCTCTAGGCCAATGGAGCACACCCAGAGCAGAAGTTCTACTTCGGCCAGTTCAGGCCACCAACAAACTGCGTTTCACAGGCCTTGGTAAGAGATGTTCCCGGTAGGCTGTAAGAGCACTGGGCAACGCCAGATGTTTCTTAGCTTCCCGAAGAGCTGGAAGCAAGATGCTTTGGGGCCTCTCATCCCCTTTGCAAACAAGGCCGACCTTTGGGCCAGGCAGCTCTAGGCCAATGGAGCACACCCAGAGCAGAAGTTCTACCTCAGCCAGATAAGGCCTGCCAAGAAACTGCGTTTCAAAGGCTTTGGTAAGAGATGTTCCCGCTACTCTGTTAGAGCACTGGGCAGAGCCATTTGTTTCTTAGCTTCCCAAAGAGCTGGAAGCAAGATGCTTTGGGGGCTCCCTGCCCCTTTGCCAACAAGGGCGACCTTTGGGCCTTTCAGCTCTAGGCCAATGGAGCACACCCAGAGCAGAAGTCCTACTTCAGCCAGATCAGGCCTGCCAAGGAACTGTGTTTCAGAGGCCTTTGTATGTGACGTTCCCGGTAGGCTGTGAGAGCACGGTGCAGAGCCAGTTGTTTCCTTGTTTCCCAAACAGCTGGAAGCAAGACGCTTTGGGGCCTCTCTGCCCCTTTGGAAACAAGGCAGCACGTTGGGTCTGGCAGCTCTAGGGCAATGGAGCACAACCAGAGCCGAAGTTCTACTTCTTCCAGATCAGGCCTGCCTAGACAGTGCGTTTCCCAGGCCTTGATAAGAGATGTTCTCTTAGGCTATAAGAGCACTGGGCACAGCCAGTTGTTTCTTAGCTTCCCAAGAGGTGGAAGCAAGATGCTTTGGGGCCTCTCTCCCCCTTTGGAAACAAGGCAGCCCTTTGGGCCTTTCAGCTCTAGGGCAATGGAGCACACCCAGAGCAGAAGTTCTACCTCAGCCAGATCAGGCCTGCCAAGAAACTGCTTTTCACAGGCCTTCGTAAGAGGTGTTCCCGGAAGGCTGTAAGAGTACCTGGCAGAGCGAGTTGTTTCTTAGCTTCAAAAACAGCTGGAAGCAACATGATTTGGGGCCTCTCTCCCCCTTTGGAAACAAAGCAGCCTTTGTGCCTGGCAGCTCTAGGCCAAAGTAGCACACCCAGAGCACAAGTTCTACCTCAGCCAGATAAGGCCTGTCAAGAAGCTGCGTTTCACAGGCCTTTGTATGTGACGTTCCCGGTTGGCTTTGAGAGCACTGTGCAGAGCCAGTTGTTTTAGCTTCCCAGAGAGCAGGAAGCAAGATGCTTTGGGGCCTCTCTCACACTTTGGAAATAAAGGCAGCCCTTTGGGCCTGGCAGCCCTAGGCCAATGGAGTACACCCAGAGCAGAAGTTCTACCTCAGCCAGATCAGGCCTTCCAAGAAACTGCGTCTCACAGGCCTTTCTCTGTCACGTTGCCGGTAGGCTGTGAGAGCACTGTGCAGAGCCAGTTGTTTCTTAGCTTCCCAAAGATTTGGAAGCAAGATGCTTTGGGGACTCTCAGCCCCTTTGGAAACAAGGCGGCCCTTTGGGCCTGGCAGCTCTAGGCCAAAGTAGCACGCCCAGAGCAGGAGTTCTACTTCAGCCAGATCAGGCCTGCCAAGAAACTGCGTTTCACAGGCCTTGGTAAGAGATGTTCCCGGTAGGCTGTGAGAGCACTGTGGAGAGCCAGTTGCTTTAGCTTCCCACAGAGCTGGAAGCAAGATGCCTTGGGGCCTCTCTCTCCCTTTGGACACAAGGCAGCCGTTTGGGCCTGGCAGCTCTAGGCCAATGGAGCACACCCACAGCAGAAGTTCTACTTCAGGCAGATCAGTCCTGCCCAGAAACTGCGTTTCACAGCCCTTGGTAAGAGATGTTCACGGTAGGCTGTGAGAGCACTGGGCAGAACCAGTTGTTTTTTAGCTTCCCAAAGTGCTGGAGGCAAGATGCTTTGGGGCCTCTCTCACCCTTTGGAAACAAGGCAGCCCTTAGGTCCTGGTAGCTCTAGGCCTATGTAGCACAACCAGAACAGAAGTTCTACTTCAGCCAGGTCAGGCCTGCCAAGAAACTGCGTTTCACAGGCCTTTCAAAGAGATGTTCTCTTAGGCTGTAAGAGCACTGGGCAGAGCCAGCTGTTTCTTAGCTTCCCGAAGAGCTGGGAGCAAGATGCTTTGGGTCCACTCTCCGTCTTTGGAAACAAGGCAGCCCTTTGGGCCTGGCAGCTCTAGGGCAATGGAGCACACCCAGAGCAGAAGTTTTACTTCAGCCAGATCAGGCCTGCCAGGAAACTGCGTTTCACAGGCCTTGGTAAGAGATGTTCCCGGTAGGCTGTAAGAGCACTGGGCAGAGCCAGTTGTTTCTTACCTTCCTGAAAAGCTGGAAGCAAGATGCTTGGGAGCCCTCTGCCCGTTTGGGAACAAGGCAGCCTTTTGGGTCGGGAAGCTCTAGGCCAATGGAGCACACGCAGAGCAGGAGTTCTACTTCAGCCTGATCAGGCCTGCAAAGAAACAGCGTTTGACAGGCCTTTGTAAGAGATGTTCGCGGTAGGTGTAAGAGCACTGGGCAGAGCCAGTTGTTTCTTAGCTTCGCAAAGACCGGGAAGCAAGATGCTTTGGGCCTCTCTGCCCCTTGGAAACAGGGCAGCACTTTGGGCCTGGCAGCTCTAGGGCAATGGAGCACACCCAGAGCCGGAGTTCTACTTCAGCCAGATGAGGCCTGCCAAGAAACTGCGTTTCACAGGCCTTGGTAAGAGATGTTCCCGGTAGGCTGTAAGAGCACGGGGCAGAGCGAGTTGGTTCTTAGCTTCCCAGAGAGCTGGAAGCAAGATGCTTTGGGGCCTCTCTGCCCCTTTGGAAACAAGGCAGCACCTTGGGCCTGGCAGCTCTAGGGCAATGGAGCACACCCAGAGCAGAAGTTCTACTTCAGCCAAATCAGGCCTGCCAGGAAACGGCGTTTCACAGGCCTTGGTAAGAGATGTTCCCGGTAGGCTGTAAGAGCACTGGGCAACGCCAGATGTTTCTTAGCTTCCCGAAGAGCTGGAAGCAAGATGCTTTGGTGCCACTCTCTCACTTTGGACTCAAGGCAGCCCTTTGCAGCAGGTAGCTCTAGGCCAGTGGAGCACACCCAGAGCAGAAGTTCTACTTGGGCCAGTTCAGGCCACCAACAAACTGCGTTTCACAGGCCTTGGTAAGAGATGTTCCCGGTAGGCTGTAAGAGCACTGGGCAACGCCAGATGTTTCTTAGCTTCCCGAAGAGCTGGAAGCAAGATGCTTTGGGGCCTCTCATCCCCTTTGCAAACAAGGCCGACCTTTGGGCCAGGCAGCTCTAGGCCAATGGAGCACACCCAGAGCAGAAGTTCTACCTCAGCCAGATAAGGCCTGCCAAGAAACTGCGTTTCAAAGGCTTTGGTAAGAGATGTTCCCGCTACTCTGTTAGAGCACTGGGCAGAGCCATTTGTTTCTTAGCTTCCCAAAGAGCTGGAAGCAAGATGCTTTGGGGGCTCCCTGCCCCTTTGCCAACAAGGGCGACCTTTGGGCCTTTCAGCTCTAGGCCAATGGAGCACACCCAGAGCAGAAGTCCTACTTCAGCCAGATCAGGCCTGCCAAGGAACTGCGTTTCAGAGGCCTTTGTATGTGACGTTCCCGGTAGGCTGTGAGAGCACGGTGCAGAGCCAGTTGTTTCCTTGTTTCCCAAACAGCTGGAAGCAAGACGCTTTGGGGCCTCTCTGCCCCTTTGGAAACAAGGCAGCACGTTGGGTCTGGCAGCTCTAGGGCAATGGAGCACAACCAGAGCCGAAGTTCTACTTCTTCCAGATCAGGCCTGCCTAGACAGTGCGTTTCCCAGGCCTTGATAAGAGATGTTCTCTTAGGCTATAAGAGCACTGGGCACAGCCAGTTGTTTCTTAGCTTCCCAAGAGGTGGAAGCAAGATGCTTTGGGGCCTCTCTCCCCCTTTGGAAACAAGGCAGCCCTTTGGGCCTTTCAGCTCTAGGGCAATGGAGCACACCCAGAGCAGAAGTTCTACCTCAGCCAGATCAGGCCTGCCAAGAAACTGCTTTTCACAGGCCTTCGTAAGAGGTGTTCCCGGAAGGCTGTAAGAGTACCTGGCAGAGCGAGTTGTTTCTTAGCTTCAAAAACAGCTGGAAGCAACATGATTTGGGGCCTCTCTCCCCCTTTGGAAACAAAGCAGCCTTTGTGCCTGGCAGCTCTAGGCCAAAGTAGCACACCCAGAGCACAAGTTCTACCTCAGCCAGATCAGGCCTTCCAAGAAACTGCGTCTCACAGGCCTTTCTCTGTCACGTTGCCGGTAGGCTGTGAGAGCACTGTGCAGAGCCAGTTGTTTCTTAGCTTCCCAAAGATTTGGAAGCAAGATGCTTTGGGGACTCTCAGCCCCTTTGGAAACAAGGCGGCCCTTTGGGCCTGGCAGCTCTAGGCCAAAGTAGCACGCCCAGAGCAGGAGTTCTACTTCAGCCAGATCAGGCCTGCCAAGAAACTGCGTTTCACAGGCCTTGGTAAGAGATGTTCCCGGTAGGCTGTGAGAGCACTGTGGAGAGCCAGTTGCTTTAGCTTCCCACAGAGCTGGAAGCAAGATGCCTTGGGGCCTCTCTCTCCCTTTGGACACAAGGCAGCCGTTTGGGCCTGGCAGCTCTAGGCCAATGGAGCACACCCACAGCAGAAGTTCTACTTCAGGCAGATCAGTCCTGCCCAGAAACTGCGTTTCACAGCCCTTGGTAAGAGATGTTCACGGTAGGCTGTGAGAGCACTGGGCAGAACCAGTTGTTTTTTAGCTTCCCAAAGTGCTGGAGGCAAGATGCTTTGGGGCCTCTCTCACCCTTTGGAAACAAGGCAGCCCTTAGGTCCTGGTAGCTCTAGGCCTATGTAGCACAACCAGAACAGAAGTTCTACTTCAGCCAGGTCAGGCCTGCCAAGAAACTGCGTTTCACAGGCCTTTCAAAGAGATGTTCTCTTAGGCTGTAAGAGCACTGGGCAGAGCCAGCTGTTTCTTAGCTTCCCGAAGAGCTGGGAGCAAGATGCTTTGGGTCCACTCTCCGTCTTTGGAAACAAGGCAGCCCTTTGGGCCTGGCAGCTCTAGGGCAATGGAGCACACCCAGAGCAGAAGTTCTACTTCAGCCAGATCAGGCCTGCCAGGAAACTGCGTTTCACAGGCCTTGGTAAGAGATGTTCCCGGTAGGCTGTAAGAGCACTGGGCAGAGCCAGTTGTTTCTTACCTTCCTGAAAAGCTGGAAGCAAGATGCTTGGGACCCCTCTGCCCGTTTGGGAACAAGGCAGCCTTTTGGGTCGGGAAGCTCTAGGCCAATGGAGCACACGCAGAGCAGGAGTTCTACTTCAGCCTGATCAGGCCTGCAAAGAAACAGCGTTTGACAGGCCTTGGTAAGAGATGTTCGCGGTAGGTGTAAGAGCACTGGGCAGAGCCAGTTGTTTCTTAGCTTCGCAAAGACCGGGAAGCAAGATGCTTTGGGCCTCTCTGCCCCTTGGAAACAGGGCAGCACTTTGGGCCTGGCAGCTCTAGGGCAATGGAGCACACCCAGAGCCGGAGTTCTACTTCAGCCAGATGAGGCCTGCCAAGAAACTGCGTTTCACAGGCCTTGGTAAGAGATGTTCCCGGTAGGCTGTAAGAGCACGGGGCAGAGCGAGTTGGTTCTTAGCTTCCCAGAGAGCTGGAAGCAAGATGCTTTGAGGCCTCTCTGCCCCTTTGGAAACAAGGCAGCACCTTGGGCCTGGCAGCTCTAGGGCAATGGAGCACACCCAGAGCAGAAGTTCTACTTCAGCCAAATCAGGCCTGCCAGGAAACGGCGTTTCACAGGCCTTGGTAAGAGATGTTCCCGGTAGGCTGTAAGAGCACTGGGCAACGCCAGATGTTTCTTAGCTTCCCGAAGAGCTGGAATCAAGAAGCTTTGGTGCCACTCTCTCACTTTGGACTCAAGGCAGCCCTTTGGGGCAGGTAGCTCTAGGCCAGTGGAGCACACCCAGAGCAGAAGTTCTACTTGGGCCAGTTCAGGCCACCAACAAACTGCGTTTCACAGGACTTGGTAAGAGATGTTCCCAGTAGGCTGTAAGAGCACTGGGCAACGCCAGATGTTTCTTAGCTTCCCGAAAAGCTGGAAGCAAGATGCTTTGGGGCCTCTCATCCCCTTTGCAAACAAGGCCGACCTTTGGGCCAGGCAGCTCTAGGCCAATGGAGCACACCCAGAGCACAAGTTCTACCTCAGCCAGATAAGGCCTGCCAAGAAACTGCGTTTCAAAGGCTTTGGTAAGAGATGTTCCCGGTACTCTGTTAGAGCACTGGGCAGAGCCATTTGTTTCTTAGCTTCCCAAAGAGCTGGAAGCAAGATGCTTTGGGGGCTCCCTGCCCCTTTGCCAACAAGGGCGACCTTTGGGCCTTTCAGCTCTAGGCCAATGGAGCACACCCAGAGCAGAAGTCCTACTTCAGCCAGATCAGGCCTGCCAAGGAACTGCGTTTCAGAGGCCTTTGTATGTGACGTTCCCGGTAGGCTGTGAGAGCACGGTGCAGAGCCAGTTGTTTCCTTGTTTCCCAAACAGCTGGAAGCAAGACGCTTTGGGGCCTCTCTGCCCCTTTGGAAACAAGGCAGCACTAGGGCAATGGAGCACAACCAGAGCCGAAGTTCTACTTCTTCCAGATCAGGCCTGCCTAGACAGTGCGTTTCACAGGCCTTGATAAGAGATGTTCTCTTAGGCTATAAGAGCACTGGGCACAGCCAGTTGTTTCTTAGCTTCCCAAGAGGTGGAAGCAAGATGCTTTGGGGCCTCTCTCCCCCTTTGGAAACAAGGCAGCCCTTTGGGCCTTTCAGCTCTAGGGCAATGGAGCACACCCAGAGCAGAAGTTCTACCTCAGCCAGATCAGGACTGCCAAGAAACTGCTTTTCACAGGCCTTCGTAAGAGGTGTTCCCGGAAGGCTGTAAGAGTACCTGGCAGAGCGAGTTGTTTCTTAGCTTCAAAAACAGCTGGAAGCAACATGATTTGGGGCCTCTCTCCCCCTTTGGAAACAAAGCAGCCTTTGTGCCTGGCAGCTCTAGGCCAAAGTAGCACACCCAGAGCACAAGTTCTACCTCAGCCAGATCAGGCCTTCCAAGAAACTGCGTCTCACAGGCCTTTCTCTGTCACGTTGCCGGTAGGCTGTGAGAGCACTGTGCAGAGCCAGTTGTTTCTTAGCTTCCCAAAGATTTGGAAGCAAGATGCTTTGGGGACTCTCAGCCCCTTTGGAAACAAGGCGGCCCTTTGGGCCTGGCAGCTCTAGGCCAAAGTAGCACGCCCAGAGCAGGAGTTCTACTTCAGCCAGATCAGGCCTGCCAAGAAACTGCGTTTCACAGGCCTTGGTAAGAGATGTTCCCGGTAGGCTGTGAGAGCACTGTGGAGAGCCAGTTGCTTTAGCTTCCCACAGAGCTGGAAGCAAGATGCCTTGGGGCCTCTCTCTCCCTTTGGACACAAGGCAGCCGTTTGGGCCTGGCAGCTCTAGGCCAATGGAGCACACCCACAGCAGAAGTTCTACTTCAGGCAGATCAGTCCTGCCCAGAAACTGCGTTTCACAGCCCTTGGTAAGAGATGTTCACGGTAGGCTGTGAGAGCACTGGGCAGAACCAGTTGTTTTTTAGCTTCCCAAAGTGCTGGAGGCAAGATGCTTTGGGGCCTCTCTCACCCTTTGGAAACAAGGCAGCCCTTAGGTCCTGGTAGCTCTAGGCCTATGTAGCACAACCAGAACAGAAGTTCTACTTCAGCCAGGTCAGGCCTGCCAAGAAACTGCGTTTCACAGGCCTTTCAAAGAGATGTTCTCTTAGGCTGTAAGAGCACTGGGCAGAGCCAGCTGTTTCTTAGCTTCCCGAAGAGCTGGGAGCAAGATGCTTTGGGTCCACTCTCCGTCTTTGGAAACAAGGCAGCCCTTTGGGCCTGGCAGCTCTAGGGCAATGGAGCACACCCAGAGCAGAAGTTCTACTTCAGCCAGATCAGGCCTGCCAGGAAACTGCGTTTCACAGGCCTTGGTAAGAGATGTTCCCGGTAGGCTGTAAGAGCACTGGGCAGAGCCAGTTGTTTCTTACCTTCCTGAAAAGCTGGAAGCAAGATGCTTGGGACCCCTCTGCCCGTTTGGGAACAAGGCAGCCTTTTGGGTCGGGAAGCTCTAGGCCAATGGAGCACACGCAGAGCAGGAGTTCTACTTCAGCCTGATCAGGCCTGCAAAGAAACAGCGTTTGACAGGCCTTGGTAAGAGATGTTCGCGGTAGGTGTAAGAGCACTGGGCAGAGCCAGTTGTTTCTTAGCTTCGCAAAGACCGGGAAGCAAGATGCTTTGGGCCTCTCTGCCCCTTGGAAACAGGGCAGCACTTTGGGCCTGGCAGCTCTAGGGCAGTGGAGCACACCCAGAGCCGGAGTTCTACTTCAGCCAGATGAGGCCTGCCAAGAAACTGCGTTTCACAGGCCTTGGTAAGAGATGTTCCCGGTAGGCTGTAAGAGCACGGGGCAGAGCGAGTTGGTTCTTAGCTTCCCAGAGAGCTGGAAGCAAGATGCTTTGGGGCCTCTCTGCCCCTTTGGAAACAAGGCAGCACCTTGGGCCTGGCAGCTCTAGGGCAATGGAGCACACCCAGAGCAGAAGTTCTACTTCAGCCAAATCAGGCCTGCCAGGAAACGGCGTTTCACAGGCCTTGGTAAGAGATGTTCCCGGTAGGCTGTAAGAGCACTGGGCAACGCCAGATGTTTCTTAGCTTCCCGAAGAGCTGGAAGCGAGAAGCTTTGGTGCCACTCTCTCACTTTGGACTCAAGGCAGCCCTTTGGGGCAGGTAGCTCTAGGCCAGTGGAGCACACCCAGAGCAGAAGTTCTACTTGGGCCAGTTCAGGCCACCAACAAACTGCGTTTCACAGGCCTTGGTAAGAGATGTTCCCGGTAGGCTGTAAGAGCACTGGGCAACGCCAGATGTTTCCTAGCTTCCCGAAGAGCTGGAAGCAAGATGCTTTGGGGCCTCTCATCCCCTTTGCAAACAAGGCGGCCCTATGGGCCAGGCAGCTCTAGGCCAATGGAGCACACCCAGAGCAGAAGTTCTACTTCGGCCAGTTCAGGCCACCAACAAACTGCGTTTCACAGGCCTTGGTAAGAGATGTTCCCGGTAGGCTGTAAGAGCACTGGGCAACGCCAGATGTTTCTTAGCTTCCCGAAGAGCTGGAAGCAAGATGCTTTGGGGCCTCTCATCCCCTTTGCAAACAAGGCCGACCTTTGGGCCAGGCAGCTCTAGGCCAATGGAGCACACCCAGAGCAGAAGTTCTACCTCAGCCAGATAAGGCCTGCCAAGAAACTGCGTTTCAAAGGCTTTGGTAAGAGATGTTCCCGGTACTCTGTTAGAGCACTGGGCAGAGCCATTTGTTTCTTAGCTTCCCAAAGAGCTGGAAGCAAGATGCTTTGGGGGCTCCCTGCCCCTTTGCCAACAAGGGCGACCTTTGGGCCTTTCAGCTCTAGGCCAATGGAGCACACCCAGAGCAGAAGTCCTACTTCAGCCAGATCAGGCCTGCCAAGGAACTGCGTTTCAGAGGCCTTTGTATGTGACGTTCCCGGTAGGCTGTGAGAGCACGGTGCAGAGCCAGTTGTTTCCTTGTTTCCCAAACAGCTGGAAGCAAGACGCTTTGGGGCCTCTCTGCCCCTTTGGAAACAAGGCAGCACGTTGGGTCTGGCAGCTCTAGGGCAATGGAGCACAACCAGAGCCGAAGTTCTACTTCTTCCAGATCAGGCCTGCCTAGACAGTGCGTTTCCCAGGCCTTGATAAGAGATGTTCTCTTAGGCTATAAGAGCACTGGGCACAGCCAGTTGTTTCTTAGCTTCCCAAGAGGTGGAAGCAAGATGCTTTGGGGCCTCTCTCCCCCTTTGGAAACAAGGCAGCCCTTTGGGCCTTTCAGCTCTAGGGCAATGGAGCACACCCAGAGCAGAAGTTCTACCTCAGCCAGATCAGGCCTGCCAAGAAACTGCTTTTCACAGGCCTTCGTAAGAGGTGTTCCCGGAAGGCTGTAAGAGTACCTGGCAGAGCGAGTTGTTTCTTAGCTTCAAAAACAGCTGGAAGCAACATGATTTGGGGCCTCTCTCCCCCTTTGGAAACAAAGCAGCCTTTGTGCCTGGCAGCTCTAGGCCAAAGTAGCACACCCAGAGCACAAGTTCTACCTCAGCCAGATCAGGCCTTCCAAGAAACTGCGTCTCACAGGCCTTTCTCTGTCACGTTGCCGGTAGGCTGTGAGAGCACTGTGCAGAGCCAGTTGTTTCTTAGCTTCCCAAAGATTTGGAAGCAAGATGCTTTGGGGACTCTCAGCCCCTTTGGAAACAAGGCGGCCCTTTGGGCCTGGCAGCTCTAGGCCAAAGTAGCACGCCCAGAGCAGGAGTTCTACTTCAGCCAGATCAGGCCTGCCAAGAAACTGCGTTTCACAGGCCTTGGTAAGAGATGTTCCCGGTAGGCTGTGAGAGCACTGTGGAGAGCCAGTTGCTTTAGCTTCCCACAGAGCTGGAAGCAAGATGCCTTGGGGCCTCTCTCTCCCTTTGGACACAAGGCAGCCGTTTGGGCCTGGCAGCTCTAGGCCAATGGAGCACACCCACAGCAGAAGTTCTACTTCAGGCAGATCAGTCCTGCCCAGAAACTGCGTTTCACAGCCCTTGGTAAGAGATGTTCACGGTAGGCTGTGAGAGCACTGGGCAGAACCAGTTGTTTTTTAGCTTCCCAAAGTGCTGGAGGCAAGATGCTTTGGGGCCTCTCTCACCCTTTGGAAACAAGGCAGCCCTTAGGTCCTGGTAGCTCTAGGCCTATGTAGCACAACCAGAACAGAAGTTCTACTTCAGCCAGGTCAGGCCTGCCAAGAAACTGCGTTTCACAGGCCTTTCAAAGAGATGTTCTCTTAGGCTGTAAGAGCACTGGGCAGAGCCAGCTGTTTCTTAGCTTCCCGAAGAGCTGGGAGCAAGATGCTTTGGGTCCACTCTCCGTCTTTGGAAACAAGGCAGCCCTTTGGGCCTGGCAGCTCTAGGGCAATGGAGCACACCCAGAGCAGAAGTTCTACTTCAGCCAGATCAGGCCTGCCAGGAAACTGCGTTTCACAGGCCTTGGTAAGAGATGTTCCCGGTAGGCTGTAAGAGCACTGGGCAGAGCCAGTTGTTTCTTACCTTCCTGAAAAGCTGGAAGCAAGATGCTTGGGACCCCTCTGCCCGTTTGGGAACAAGGCAGCCTTTTGGGTCGGGAAGCTCTAGGCCAATGGAGCACACGCAGAGCAGGAGTTCTACTTCAGCCTGATCAGGCCTGCAAAGAAACAGCGTTTGACAGGCCTTGGTAAGAGATGTTCGCGGTAGGTGTAAGAGCACTGGGCAGAGCCAGTTGTTTCTTAGCTTCGCAAAGACCGGGAAGCAAGATGCTTTGGGCCTCTCTGCCCCTTGGAAACAGGGCAGCACTTTGGGCCTGGCAGCTCTAGGGCAGTGGAGCACACCCAGAGCCGGAGTTCTACTTCAGCCAGATGAGGCCTGCCAAGAAACTGCGTTTCACAGGCCTTTCAAAGACATGTTCCCGGTAGGCTGTAAGAGCACGGGGCAGAGCGAGTTGGTTCTTAGCTTCCCAGAGAGCTGGAAGCAAGATGCTTTGGGGCCTCTCTGCCCCTTTGGAAACAAGGCAGCACCTTGGGCCTGGCAGCTCTAGGGCAATGGAGCACACCCAGAGCAGAAGTTCTACTTCAGCCAAATCAGGCCTGCCAGGAAACGGCGTTTCACAGGCCTTGGTAAGAGATGTTCCCGGTAGGCTGTAAGAGCACTGGGCAACGCCAGATGTTTCTTAGCTTCCCGAAGAGCTGGAAGCGAGAAGCTTTGGTGCCACTCTCTCACTTTGGACTCAAGGCAGCCCTTTGGGGCAGGTAGCTCTAGGCCAGTGGAGCACACCCAGAGCAGAAGTTCTACTTGGGCCAGTTCAGGCCACCAACAAACTGCGTTTCACAGGCCTTGGTAAGAGATGTTCCCGGTAGGCTGTAAGAGCACTGGGCAACGCCAGATGTTTCCTAGCTTCCCGAAGAGCTGGAAGCAAGATGCTTTGGGGCCTCTCATCCCCTTTGCAAACAAGGCGGCCCTATGGGCCAGGCAGCTCTAGGCCAATGGAGCACACCCAGAGCAGAAGTTCTACTTCGGCCAGTTCAGGCCACCAACAAACTGCGTTTCACAGGCCTTGGTAAGAGATGTTCCCGGTAGGCTGTAAGAGCACTGGGCAACGCCAGATGTTTCTTAGCTTCCCGAAGAGCTGGAAGCAAGATGCTTTGGGGCCTCTCATCCCCTTTGCAAACAAGGCCGACCTTTGGGCCAGGCAGCTCTAGGCCAATGGAGCACACCCAGAGCAGAAGTTCTACCTCAGCCAGATAAGGCCTGCCAAGAAACTGCGTTTCAAAGGCTTTGGTAAGAGATGTTCCCGGTACTCTGTTAGAGCACTGGGCAGAGCCATTTGTTTCTTAGCTTCCCAAAGAGCTGGAAGCAAGATGCTTTGGGGGCTCCCTGCCCCTTTGCCAACAAGGGCGACCTTTGGGCCTTTCAGCTCTAGGCCAATGGAGCACACCCAGAGCAGAAGTCCTACTTCAGCCAGATCAGGCCTGCCAAGGAACTGCGTTTCAGAGGCCTTTGTATGTGACGTTCCCGGTAGGCTGTGAGAGCACGGTGCAGAGCCAGTTGTTTCCTTGTTTCCCAAACAGCTGGAAGCAAGACGCTTTGGGGCCTCTCTGCCCCTTTGGAAACAAGGCAGCACGTTGGGTCTGGCAGCTCTAGGGCAATGGAGCACAACCAGAGCCGAAGTTCTACTTCTTCCAGATCAGGCCTGCCTAGACAGTGCGTTTCCCAGGCCTTGATAAGAGATGTTCTCTTAGGCTATAAGAGCACTGGGCACAGCCAGTTGTTTCTTAGCTTCCCAAGAGGTGGAAGCAAGATGCTTTGGGGCCTCTCTCCCCCTTTGGAAACAAGGCAGCCCTTTGGGCCTTTCAGCTCTAGGGCAATGGAGCACACCCAGAGCAGAAGTTCTACCTCAGCCAGATCAGGCCTGCCAAGAAACTGCTTTTCACAGGCCTTCGTAAGAGGTGTTCCCGGAAGGCTGTAAGAGTACCTGGCAGAGCGAGTTGTTTCTTAGCTTCAAAAACAGCTGGAAGCAACATGATTTGGGGCCTCTCTCCCCCTTTGGAAACAAAGCAGCCTTTGTGCCTGGCAGCTCTAGGCCAAAGTAGCACACCCAGAGCACAAGTTCTACCTCAGCCAGATCAGGCCTTCCAAGAAGCTGCGTCTCACAGGCCTTTCTCTGTCACGTTGCCGGTAGGCTGTGAGAGCACTGTGCAGAGCCAGTTGTTTCTTAGCTTCCCAAAGATTTGGAAGCAAGATGCTTTGGGGACTCTCAGCCCCTTTGGAAACAAGGCGGCCCTTTGGGCCTGGCAGCTCTAGGCCAAAGTAGCACGCCCAGAGCAGGAGTTCTACTTCAGCCAGATCAGGCCTGCCAAGAAACTGCGTTTCACAGGCCTTGGTAAGAGATGTTCCCGGTAGGCTGTGAGAGCACTGTGGAGAGCCAGTTGCTTTAGCTTCCCACAGAGCTGGAAGCAAGATGCCTTGGGGCCTCTCTCTCCCTTTGGACACAAGGCAGCCGTTTGGGCCTGGCAGCTCTAGGCCAATGGAGCACACCCACAGCAGAAGTTCTACTTCAGGCAGATCAGTCCTGCCCAGAAACTGCGTTTCACAGCCCTTGGTAAGAGATGTTCACGGTAGGCTGTGAGAGCACTGGGCAGAACCAGTTGTTCTTTAGCTTCCCAAAGTGCTGGAGGCAAGATGCTTTGGGGCCTCTCTCACCCTTTGGAAACAAGGCAGCCCTTAGGTCCTGGTAGCTCTAGGCCTATGTAGCACAACCAGAACAGAAGTTCTACTTCAGCCAGGTCAGGCCTGCCAAGAAACTGCGTTTCACAGGCCTTTCAAAGAGATGTTCTCTTAGGCTGTAAGAGCACTGGGCAGAGCCAGCTGTTTCTTAGCTTCCCGAAGAGCTGGGAGCAAGATGCTTTGGGTCCACTCTCCGTCTTTGGAAACAAGGCAGCCCTTTGGGCCTGGCAGCTCTAGGGCAATGGAGCACACCCAGAGCAGAAGTTCTACTTCAGCCAGATCAGGCCTGCCAGGAAACTGCGTTTCACAGGCCTTGGTAAGAGATGTTCCCGGTAGGCTGTAAGAGCACTGGGCAGAGCCAGTTGTTTCTTACCTTCCTGAAAAGCTGGAAGCAAGATGCTTGGGACCCCTCTGCCCGTTTGGGAACAAGGCAGCCTTTTGGGTCGGGAAGCTCTAGGCCAATGGAGCACACGCAGAGCAGGAGTTCTACTTCAGCCTGATCAGGCCTGCAAAGAAACAGCGTTTGACAGGCCTTGGTAAGAGATGTTCGCGGTAGGTGTAAGAGCACTGGGCAGAGCCAGTTGTTTCTTAGCTTCGCAAAGACCGGGAAGCAAGATGCTTTGGGCCTCTCTGCCCCTTGGAAACAGGGCAGCACTTTGGGCCTGGCAGCTCTAGGGCAGTGGAGCACACCCAGAGCCGGAGTTCTACTTCAGCCAGATGAGGCCTGCCAAGAAACTGCGTTTCACAGGCCTTTCAAAGACATGTTCCCGGTAGGCTGTAAGAGCACGGGGCAGAGCGAGTTGGTTCTTAGCTTCCCAGAGAGCTGGAAGCAAGATGCTTTGGGGCCTCTCTGCCCCTTTGGAAACAAGGCAGCACCTTGGGCCTGGCAGCTCTAGGGCAATGGAGCACACCCAGAGCAGAAGTTCTACTTCAGCCAAATCAGGCCTGCCAGGAAACGGCGTTTCACAGGCCTTGGTAAGAGATGTTCCCGGTAGGCTGTAAGAGCACTGGGCAACGCCAGATGTTTCTTAGCTTCCCGAAGAGCTGGAAGCGAGAAGCTTTGGTGCCACTCTCTCACTTTGGACTCAAGGCAGCCCTTTGGGGCAGGTAGCTCTAGGCCAGTGGAGCACACCCAGAGCAGAAGTTCTACTTGGGCCAGTTCAGGCCACCAACAAACTGCGTTTCACAGGCCTTGGTAAGAGATGTTCCCGGTAGGCTGTAAGAGCACTGGGCAACGCCAGATGTTTCTTAGCTTCCCGAAGAGCTGGAAGCAAGATGCTTTGGGGCCTCTCATCCCCTTTGCAAACAAGGCGGCCCTATGGGCCAGGCAGCTCTAGGCCAATGGAGCACACCCAGAGCAGAAGTTCTACTTCGGCCAGTTCAGGCCACCAACAAACTGCGTTTCACAGGCCTTGGTAAGAGATGTTCCCGGTAGGCTGTAAGAGCACTGGGCAACGCCAGATGTTTCTTAGCTTCCCGAAGAGCTGGAAGCAAGATGCTTTGGGGCCTCTCATCCCCTTTGCAAACAAGGCCGACCTTTGGGCCAGGCAGCTCTAGGCCAATGGAGCACACCCAGAGCAGAAGTTCTACCTCAGCCAGATAAAGCCTGCCAAGAAACTGCGTTTCAAAGGCTTTGGTAAGAGATGTTCCCGCTACTCTGTTAGAGCACTGGGCAGAGCCATTTGTTTCTTAGCTTCCCAAAGAGCTGGAAGCAAGATGCTTTGGGGGCTCCCTGCCCCTTTGCCAACAAGGGCGACCTTTGGGCCTTTCAGCTCTAGGCCAATGGAGCACACCCAGAGCAGAAGTCCTACTTCAGCCAGATCAGGCCTGCCAAGGAACTGCGTTTCAGAGGCCTTTGTATGTGACGTTCCCGGTAGGCTGTGAGAGCACGGTGCAGAGCCAGTTGTTTCCTTGTTTCCCAAACAGCTGGAAGCAAGACGCTTTGGGGCCTCTCTGCCCCTTTGGAAACAAGGCAGCACGTTGGGTCTGGCAGCTCTAGGGCAATGGAGCACAACCAGAGCCGAAGTTCTACTTCTTCCAGATCAGGCCTGCCTAGACAGTGCGTTTCCCAGGCCTTGATAAGAGATGTTCTCTTAGGCTATAAGAGCACTGGGCACAGCCAGTTGTTTCTTAGCTTCCCAAGAGGTGGAAGCAAGATGCTTTGGGGCCTCTCTCCCCCTTTGGAAACAAGGCAGCCCTTTGGGCCTTTCAGCTATAGGGCAATGGAGCACACCCAGAGCAGAAGTTCTACCTCAGCCAGATCAGGCCTGCCAAGAAACTGCTTTTCACAGGCCTTCGTAAGAGGTGTTCCCGGAAGGCTGTAAGAGTACCTGGCAGAGCGAGTTGTTTCTTAGCTTCAAAAACAGCTGGAAGCAACATGATTTGGGGCCTCTCTCCCCCTTTGGAAACAAAGCAGCCTTTGTGCCTGGCAGCTCTAGGCCAAAGTAGCACACCCAGAGCACAAGTTCTACCTCAGCCAGATCAGGCCTTCCAAGAAGCTGCGTCTCACAGGCCTTTCTCTGTCACGTTGCCGGTAGGCTGTGAGAGCACTGTGCAGAGCCAGTTGTTTCTTAGCTTCCCAAAGATTTGGAAGCAAGATGCTTTGGGGACTCTCAGCCCCTTTGGAAACAAGGCGGCCCTTTGGGCCTGGCAGCTCTAGGCCAAAGTAGCACGCCCAGAGCAGGAGTTCTACTTCAGCCAGATCAGGCCTGCCAAGAAACTGCGTTTCACAGGCCTTGGTAAGAGATGTTCCCGGTAGGCTGTGAGAGCACTGTGGAGAGCCAGTTGCTTTAGCTTCCCACAGAGCTGGAAGCAAGATGCCTTGGGGCCTCTCTCTCCCTTTGGACACAAGGCAGCCGTTTGGGCCTGGCAGCTCTAGGCCAATGGAGCACACCCACAGCAGAAGTTCTACTTCAGGCAGATCAGTCCTGCCCAGAAACTGCGTTTCACAGCCCTTGGTAAGAGATGTTCACGGTAGGCTGTGAGAGCACTGGGCAGAACCAGTTGTTCTTTAGCTTCCCAAAGTGCTGGAGGCAAGATGCTTTGGGGCCTCTCTCACCCTTTGGAAACAAGGCAGCCCTTAGGTCCTGGTAGCTCTAGGCCTATGTAGCACAACCAGAACAGAAGTTCTACTTCAGCCAGGTCAGGCCTGCCAAGAAACTGCGTTTCACAGGCCTTTCAAAGAGATGTTCTCTTAGGCTGTAAGAGCACTGGGCAGAGCCAGCTGTTTCTTAGCTTCCCGAAGAGCTGGGAGCAAGATGCTTTGGGTCCACTCTCCGTCTTTGGAAACAAGGCAGCCCTTTGGGCCTGGCAGCTCTAGGGCAATGGAGCACACCCAGAGCAGAAGTTCTACTTCAGCCAGATCAGGCCTGCCAGGAAACTGCGTTTCACAGGCCTTGGTAAGAGATGTTCCCGGTAGGCTGTAAGAGCACTGGGCAGAGCCAGTTGTTTCTTACCTTCCTGAAAAGCTGGAAGCAAGATGCTTGGGACCCCTCTGCCCGTTTGGGAACAAGGCAGCCTTTTGGGTCGGGAAGCTCTAGGCCAATGGAGCACACGCAGAGCAGGAGTTCTACTTCAGCCTGATCAGGCCTGCAAAGAAACAGCGTTTGACAGGCCTTGGTAAGAGATGTTCGCGGTAGGTGTAAGAGCACTGGGCAGAGCCAGTTGTTTCTTAGCTTCGCAAAGACCGGGAAGCAAGATGCTTTGGGCCTCTCTGCCCCTTGGAAACAGGGCAGCACTTTGGGCCTGGCAGCTCTAGGGCAGTGGAGCACACCCAGAGCCGGAGTTCTACTTCAGCCAGATGAGGCCTGCCAAGAAACTGCGTTTCACAGGCCTTTCAAAGACATGTTCCCGGTAGGCTGTAAGAGCACGGGGCAGAGCGAGTTGGTTCTTAGCTTCCCAGAGAGCTGGAAGCAAGATGCTTTGGGGCCTCTCTGCCCCTTTGGAAACAAGGCAGCACCTTGGGCCTGGCAGCTCTAGGGCAATGGAGCACACCCAGAGCAGAAGTTCTACTTCAGCCAAATCAGGCCTGCCAGGAAACGGCGTTTCACAGGCCTTGGTAAGAGATGTTCCCGGTAGGCTGTAAGAGCACTGGGCAACGCCAGATGTTTCTTAGCTTCCCGAAGAGCTGGAAGCGAGAAGCTTTGGTGCCACTCTCTCACTTTGGACTCAAGGCAGCCCTTTGGGGCAGGTAGCTCTAGGCCAGTGGAGCACACCCAGAGCAGAAGTTCTACTTGGGCCAGTTCAGGCCACCAACAAACTGCGTTTCACAGGCCTTGGTAAGAGATGTTCCCGGTAGGCTGTAAGAGCACTGGGCAACGCCAGATGTTTCTTAGCTTCCCGAAGAGCTGGAAGCAAGATGCTTTGGGGCCTCTCATCCCCTTTGCAAACAAGGCGGCCCTATGGGCCAGGCAGCTCTAGGCCAATGGAGCACACCCAGAGCAGAAGTTCTACTTCGGCCAGTTCAGGCCACCAACAAACTGCGTTTCACAGGCCTTGGTAAGAGATGTTCCCGGTAGGCTGTAAGAGCACTGGGCAACGCCAGATGTTTCTTAGCTTCCCGAAGAGCTGGAAGCAAGATGCTTTGGGGCCTCTCATCCCCTTTGCAAACAAGGCCGACCTTTGGGCCAGGCAGCTCTAGGCCAATGGAGCACACCCAGAGCAGAAGTTCTACCTCAGCCAGATAAAGCCTGCCAAGAAACTGCGTTTCAAAGGCTTTGGTAAGAGATGTTCCCGCTACTCTGTTAAAGCACTGGGCAGAGCCATTTGTTTCTTAGCTTCCCAAAGAGCTGGAAGCAAGATGCTTTGGGGGCTCCCTGCCCCTTTGCCAACAAGGGCGACCTTTGGGCCTTTCAGCTCTAGGCCAATGGAGCACACCCAGAGCAGAAGTCCTACTTCAGCCAGATCAGGCCTGCCAAGGAACTGCGTTTCAGAGGCCTTTGTATGTGACGTTCCCGGTAGGCTGTGAGAGCACGGTGCAGAGCCAGTTGTTTCCTTGTTTCCCAAACAGCTGGAAGCAAGACGCTTTGGGGCCTCTCTGCCCCTTTGGAAACAAGGCAGCACGTTGGGTCTGGCAGCTCTAGGGCAATGGAGCACAACCAGAGCCGAAGTTCTACTTCTTCCAGATCAGGCCTGCCTAGACAGTGCGTTTCCCAGGCCTTGATAAGAGATGTTCTCTTAGGCTATAAGAGCACTGGGCACAGCCAGTTGTTTCTTAGCTTCCCAAGAGGTGGAAGCAAGATGCTTTGGGGCCTCTCTCCCCCTTTGGAAACAAGGCAGCCCTTTGGGCCTTTCAGCTATAGGGCAATGGAGCACACCCAGAGCAGAAGTTCTACCTCAGCCAGATCAGGCCTGCCAAGAAACTGCTTTTCACAGGCCTTCGTAAGAGGTGTTCCCGGAAGGCTGTAAGAGTACCTGGCAGAGCGAGTTGTTTCTTAGCTTCAAAAACAGCTGGAAGCAACATGATTTGGGGCCTCTCTCCCCCTTTGGAAACAAAGCAGCCTTTGTGCCTGGCAGCTCTAGGCCAAAGTAGCACACCCAGAGCACAAGTTCTACCTCAGCCAGATCAGGCCTTCCAAGAAACTGCGTCTCACAGGCCTTTCTCTGTCACGTTGCCGGTAGGCTGTGAGAGCACTGTGCAGAGCCAGTTGTTTCTTAGCTTCCCAAAGATTTGGAAGCAAGATGCTTTGGGGACTCTCAGCCCCTTTGGAAACAAGGCGGCCCTTTGGGCCTGGCAGCTCTAGGCCAAAGTAGCACGCCCAGAGCAGGAGTTCTACTTCAGCCAGATCAGGCCTGCCGAGAAACTGCGTTTCACAGGCCTTGGTAAGAGATGTTCCCGGTAGGCTGTGAGAGCACTGTGGAGAGCCAGTTGCTTTAGCTTCCCACAGAGCTGGAAGCAAGATGCCTTGGGGCCTCTCTCTCCCTTTGGACACAAGGCAGCCGTTTGGGCCTGGCAGCTCTAGGCCAATGGAGCACACCCACAGCAGAAGTTCTACTTCAGGCAGATCAGTCCTGCCCAGAAACTGCGTTTCACAGCCCTTGGTAAGAGATGTTCACGGTAGGCTGTGAGAGCACTGGGCAGAACCAGTTGTTTTTTAGCTTCCCAAAGTGCTGGAGGCAAGATGCTTTGGGGCCTCTCTCACCCTTTGGAAACAAGGCAGCCCTTAGGTCCTGGTAGCTCTAGGCCTATGTAGCACAACCAGAACAGAAGTTCTACTTCAGCCAGGTCAGGCCTGCCAAGAAACTGCGTTTCACAGGCCTTTCAAAGAGATGTTCTCTTAGGCTGTAAGAGCACTGGGCAGAGCCAGCTGTTTCTTAGCTTCCCGAAGAGCTGGGAGCAAGATGCTTTGGGTCCACTCTCCGTCTTTGGAAACAAGGCAGCCCTTTGGGCCTGGCAGCTCTAGGGCAATGGAGCACACCCAGAGCAGAAGTTCTACTTCAGCCAGATCAGGCCTGCCAGGAAACTGCGTTTCACAGGCCTTGGTAAGAGATGTTCCCGGTAGGCTGTAAGAGCACTGGGCAGAGCCAGTTGTTTCTTACCTTCCTGAAAAGCTGGAAGCAAGATGCTTGGGACCCCTCTGCCCGTTTGGGAACAAGGCAGCCTTTTGGGTCGGGAAGCTCTAGGCCAATGGAGCACACGCAGAGCAGGAGTTCTACTTCAGCCTGATCAGGCCTGCAAAGAAACAGCGTTTGACAGGCCTTGGTAAGAGATGTTCGCGGTAGGTGTAAGAGCACTGGGCAGAGCCAGTTGTTTCTTAGCTTCGCAAAGACCGGGAAGCAAGATGCTTTGGGCCTCTCTGCCCCTTGGAAACAGGGCAGCACTTTGGGCCTGGCAGCTCTAGGGCAGTGGAGCACACCCAGAGCCGGAGTTCTACTTCAGCCAGATGAGGCCTGCCAAGAAACTGCGTTTCACAGGCCTTTCAAAGACATGTTCCCGGTAGGCTGTAAGAGCACGGGGCAGAGCGAGTTGGTTCTTAGCTTCCCAGAGAGCTGGAAGCAAGATGCTTTGGGGCCTCTCTGCCCCTTTGGAAACAAGGCAGCACCTTGGGCCTGGCAGCTCTAGGGCAATGGAGCACACCCAGAGCAGAAGTTCTACTTCAGCCAAATCAGGCCTGCCAGGAAACGGCGTTTCACAGGCCTTGGTAAGAGATGTTCCCGGTAGGCTCTAAGAGCACTGGGCAACGCCAGATGTTTCTTAGCTTCCCGAAGAGCTGGAAGCGAGAAGCTTTGGTGCCACTCTCTCACTTTGGACTCAAGGCAGCCCTTTGGGGCAGGTAGCTCTAGGCCAGTGGAGCACACCCAGAGCAGAAGTTCTACTTGGGCCAGTTCAGGCCACCAACAAACTGCGTTTCACAGGCCTTGGTAAGAGATGTTCCCGGTAGGCTGTAAGAGCACTGGGCAACGCCAGATGTTTCTTAGCTTCCCGAAGAGCTGGAAGCAAGATGCTTTGGGGCCTCTCATCCCCTTTGCAAACAAGGCGGCCCTATGGGCCAGGCAGCTCTAGGCCAATGGAGCACACCCAGAGCAGAAGTTCTACTTCGGCCAGTTCAGGCCACCAACAAACTGCGTTTCACAGGCCTTGGTAAGAGATGTTCCCGGTAGGCTGTAAGAGCACTGGGCAACGCCAGATGTTTCTTAGCTTCCCGAAGAGCTGGAAGCAAGATGCTTTGGGGCCTCTCATCCCCTTTGCAAACAAGGCCGACCTTTGGGCCAGGCAGCTCTAGGCCAATGGAGCACACCCAGAGCAGAAGTTCTACCTCAGCCAGATAAGGCCTGCCAAGAAACTGCGTTTCAAAGGCTTTGGTAAGAGATGTTCCCGGTACTCTGTTAGAGCACTGGGCAGAGCCATTTGTTTCTTAGCTTCCCAAAGAGCTGGAAGCAAGATGCTTTGGGGGCTCCCTGCCCCTTTGCCAACAAGGGCGACCTTTGGGCCTTTCAGCTCTAGGCCAATGGAGCACACCCAGAGCAGAAGTCCTACTTCAGCCAGATCAGGCCTGCCAAGGAACTGCGTTTCAGAGGCCTTTGTATGTGACGTTCCCGGTAGGCTGTGAGAGCACGGTGCAGAGCCAGTTGTTTCCTTGTTTCCCAAACAGCTGGAAGCAAGACGCTTTGGGGCCTCTCTGCCCCTTTGGAAACAAGGCAGCACGTTGGGTCTGGCAGCTCTAGGGCAATGGAGCACAACCAGAGCCGAAGTTCTACTTCTTCCAGATCAGGCCTGCCTAGACAGTGCGTTTCCCAGGCCTTGATAAGAGATGTTCTCTTAGGCTATAAGAGCACTGGGCACAGCCAGTTGTTTCTTAGCTTCCCAAGAGGTGGAAGCAAGATGCTTTGGGGCCTCTCTCCCCCTTTGGAAACAAGGCAGCCCTTTGGGCCTTTCAGCTCTAGGGCAATGGAGCACACCCAGAGCAGAAGTTCTACCTCAGCCAGATCAGGCCTGCCAAGAAACTGCTTTTCACAGGCCTTCGTAAGAGGTGTTCCCGGAAGGCTGTAAGAGTACCTGGCAGAGCGAGTTGTTTCTTAGCTTCAAAAACAGCTGGAAGCAACATGATTTGGGGCCTCTCTCCCCCTTTGGAAACAAAGCAGCCTTTGTGCCTGGCAGCTCTAGGCCAAAGTAGCACACCCAGAGCACAAGTTCTACCTCAGCCAGATCAGGCCTTCCAAGAAACTGCGTCTCACAGGCCTTTCTCTGTCACGTTGCCGGTAGGCTGTGAGAGCACTGTGCAGAGCCAGTTGTTTCTTAGCTTCCCAAAGATTTGGAAGCAAGATGCTTTGGGGACTCTCAGCCCCTTTGGAAACAAGGCGGCCCTTTGGGCCTGGCAGCTCTAGGCCAAAGTAGCACGCCCAGAGCAGGAGTTCTACTTCAGCCAGATCAGGCCTGCCGAGAAACTGCGTTTCACAGGCCTTGGTAAGAGATGTTCCCGGTAGGCTGTGAGAGCACTGTGGAGAGCCAGTTGCTTTAGCTTCCCACAGAGCTGGAAGCAAGATGCCTTGGGGCCTCTCTCTCCCTTTGGACACAAGGCAGCCGTTTGGGCCTGGCAGCTCTAGGCCAATGGAGCACACCCACAGCAGAAGTTCTACTTCAGGCAGATCAGTCCTGCCCAGAAACTGCGTTTCACAGCCCTTGGTAAGAGATGTTCACGGTAGGCTGTGAGAGCACTGGGCAGAACCAGTTGTTTTTTAGCTTCCCAAAGTGCTGGAGGCAAGATGCTTTGGGGCCTCTCTCACCCTTTGGAAACAAGGCAGCCCTTAGGTCCTGGTAGCTCTAGGCCTATGTAGCACAACCAGAACAGAAGTTCTACTTCAGCCAGGTCAGGCCTGCCAAGAAACTGCGTTTCACAGGCCTTTCAAAGAGATGTTCTCTTAGGCTGTAAGAGCACTGGGCAGAGCCAGCTGTTTCTTAGCTTCCCGAAGAGCTGGGAGCAAGATGCTTTGGGTCCACTCTCCGTCTTTGGAAACAAGGCAGCCCTTTGGGCCTGGCAGCTCTAGGGCAATGGAGCACACCCAGAGCAGAAGTTCTACTTCAGCCAGATCAGGCCTGCCAGGAAACTGCGTTTCACAGGCCTTGGTAAGAGATGTTCCCGGTAGGCTGTAAGAGCACTGGGCAGAGCCAGTTGTTTCTTACCTTTCTGAAAAGCTGGAAGCAAGATGCTTGGGACCCCTCTGCCCGTTTGGGAACAAGGCAGCCTTTTGGGTCGGGAAGCTCTAGGCCAATGGAGCACACGCAGAGCAGGAGTTCTACTTCAGCCTGATCAGGCCTGCAAAGAAACAGCGTTTGACAGGCCTTGGTAAGAGATGTTCGCGGTAGGTGTAAGAGCACTGGGCAGAGCCAGTTGTTTCTTAGCTTCGCAAAGACCGGGAAGCAAGATGCTTTGGGCCTCTCTGCCCCTTGGAAACAGGGCAGCACTTTGGGCCTGGCAGCTCTAGGGCAGTGGAGCACACCCAGAGCCGGAGTTCTACTTCAGCCAGATGAGGCCTGCCAAGAAACTGCGTTTCACAGGCCTTTCAAAGACATGTTCCCGGTAGGCTGTAAGAGCACGGGGCAGAGCGAGTTGGTTCTTAGCTTCCCAGAGAGCTGGAAGCAAGATGCTTTGGGGCCTCTCTGCCCCTTTGGAAACAAGGCAGCACCTTGGGCCTGGCAGCTCTAGGGCAATGGAGCACACCCAGAGCAGAAGTTCTACTTCAGCCAAATCAGGCCTGCCAGGAAACGGCGTTTCACAGGCCTTGGTAAGAGATGTTCCCGGTAGGCTCTAAGAGCACTGGGCAACGCCAGATGTTTCTTAGCTTCCCGAAGAGCTGGAAGCGAGAAGCTTTGGTGCCACTCTCTCACTTTGGACTCAAGGCAGCCCTTTGGGGCAGGTAGCTCTAGGCCAGTGGAGCACACCCAGAGCAGAAGTTCTACTTGGGCCAGTTCAGGCCACCAACAAACTGCGTTTCACAGGCCTTGGTAAGAGATGTTCCCGGTAGGCTGTAAGAGCACTGGGCAACGCCAGATGTTTCCTAGCTTCCCGAAGAGCTGGAAGCAAGATGCTTTGGGGCCTCTCATCCCCTTTGCAAACAAGGCGGCCCTATGGGCCAGGCAGCTCTAGGCCAATGGAGCACACCCAGAGCAGAAGTTCTACTTCGGCCAGTTCAGGCCACCAACAAACTGCGTTTCACAGGCCTTGGTAAGAGATGTTCCCGGTAGGCTGTAAGAGCACTGGGCAACGCCAGATGTTTCTTAGCTTCCCGAAGAGCTGGAAGCAAGATGCTTTGGGGCCTCTCATCCCCTTTGCAAACAAGGCCGACCTTTGGGCCAGGCAGCTCTAGGCCAATGGAGCACACCCAGAGCAGAAGTTCTACCTCAGCCAGATAAGGCCTGCCAAGAAACTGCGTTTCAAAGGCTTTGGTAAGAGATGTTCCCGGTACTCTGTTAGAGCACTGGGCAGAGCCATTTGTTTCTTAGCTTCCCAAAGAGCTGGAAGCAAGATGCTTTGGGGGCTCCCTGCCCCTTTGCCAACAAGGGCGACCTTTGGGCCTTTCAGCTCTAGGCCAATGGAGCACACCCAGAGCAGAAGTCCTACTTCAGCCAGATCAGGCCTGCCAAGGAACTGCGTTTCAGAGGCCTTTGTATGTGACGTTCCCGGTAGGCTGTGAGAGCACGGTGCAGAGCCAGTTGTTTCCTTGTTTCCCAAACAGCTGGAAGCAAGACGCTTTGGGGCCTCTCTGCCCCTTTGGAAACAAGGCAGCACGTTGGGTCTGGCAGCTCTAGGGCAATGGAGCACAACCAGAGCCGAAGTTCTACTTCTTCCAGATCAGGCCTGCCTAGACAGTGCGTTTCCCAGGCCTTGATAAGAGATGTTCTCTTAGGCTATAAGAGCACTGGGCACAGCCAGTTGTTTCTTAGCTTCCCAAGAGGTGGAAGCAAGATGCTTTGGGGCCTCTCTCCCCCTTTGGAAACAAGGCAGCCCTTTGGGCCTTTCAGCTCTAGGGCAATGGAGCACACCCAGAGCAGAAGTTCTACCTCAGCCAGATCAGGCCTGCCAAGAAACTGCTTTTCACAGGCCTTCGTAAGAGGTGTTCCCGGAAGGCTGTAAGAGTACCTGGCAGAGCGAGTTGTTTCTTAGCTTCAAAAACAGCTGGAAGCAACATGATTTGGGGCCTCTCTCCCCCTTTGGAAACAAAGCAGCCTTTGTGCCTGGCAGCTCTAGGCCAAAGTAGCACACCCAGAGCACAAGTTCTACCTCAGCCAGATCAGGCCTTCCAAGAAACTGCGTCTCACAGGCCTTTCTCTGTCACGTTGCCGGTAGGCTGTGAGAGCACTGTGCAGAGCCAGTTGTTTCTTAGCTTCCCAAAGATTTGGAAGCAAGATGCTTTGGGGACTCTCAGCCCCTTTGGAAACAAGGCGGCCCTTTGGGCCTGGCAGCTCTAGGCCAAAGTAGCACGCCCAGAGCAGGAGTTCTACTTCAGCCAGATCAGGCCTGCCGAGAAACTGCGTTTCACAGGCCTTGGTAAGAGATGTTCCCGGTAGGCTGTGAGAGCACTGTGGAGAGCCAGTTGCTTTAGCTTCCCACAGAGCTGGAAGCAAGATGCCTTGGGGCCTCTCTCTCCCTTTGGACACAAGGCAGCCGTTTGGGCCTGGCAGCTCTAGGCCAATGGAGCACACCCACAGCAGAAGTTCTACTTCAGGCAGATCAGTCCTGCCCAGAAACTGCGTTTCACAGCCCTTGGTAAGAGATGTTCACGGTAGGCTGTGAGAGCACTGGGCAGAACCAGTTGTTTTTTAGCTTCCCAAAGTGCTGGAGGCAAGATGCTTTGGGGCCTCTCTCACCCTTTGGAAACAAGGCAGCCCTTAGGTCCTGGTAGCTCTAGGCCTATGTAGCACAACCAGAACAGAAGTTCTACTTCAGCCAGGTCAGGCCTGCCAAGAAACTGCGTTTCACAGGCCTTTCAAAGAGATGTTCTCTTAGGCTGTAAGAGCACTGGGCAGAGCCAGCTGTTTCTTAGCTTCCCGAAGAGCTGGGAGCAAGATGCTTTGGGTCCACTCTCCGTCTTTGGAAACAAGGCAGCCCTTTGGGCCTGGCAGCTCTAGGGCAATGGAGCACACCCAGAGCAGAAGTTCTACTTCAGCCAGATCAGGCCTGCCAGGAAACTGCGTTTCACAGGCCTTGGTAAGAGATGTTCCCGGTAGGCTGTAAGAGCACTGGGCAGAGCCAGTTGTTTCTTACCTTCCTGAAAAGCTGGAAGCAAGATGCTTGGGACCCCTCTGCCCGTTTGGGAACAAGGCAGCCTTTTGGGTCGGGAAGCTCTAGGCCAATGGAGCACACGCAGAGCAGGAGTTCTACTTCAGCCTGATCAGGCCTGCAAAGAAACAGCGTTTGACAGGCCTTGGTAAGAGATGTTCGCGGTAGGTGTAAGAGCACTGGGCAGAGCCAGTTGTTTCTTAGCTTCGCAAAGACCGGGAAGCAAGATGCTTTGGGCCTCTCTGCCCCTTGGAAACAGGGCAGCACTTTGGGCCTGGCAGCTCTAGGGCAGTGGAGCACACCCAGAGCCGGAGTTCTACTTCAGCCAGATGAGGCCTGCCAAGAAACTGCGTTTCACAGGCCTTTCAAAGACATGTTCCCGGTAGGCTGTAAGAGCACGGGGCAGAGCGAGTTGGTTCTTAGCTTCCCAGAGAGCTGGAAGCAAGATGCTTTGGGGCCTCTCTGCCCCTTTGGAAACAAGGCAGCACCTTGGGCCTGGCAGCTCTAGGGCAATGGAGCACACCCAGAGCAGAAGTTCTACTTCAGCCAAATCAGGCCTGCCAGGAAACGGCGTTTCACAGGCCTTGGTAAGAGATGTTCCCGGTAGGCTGTAAGAGCACTGGGCAACGCCAGATGTTTCTTAGCTTCCCGAAGAGCTGGAAGCGAGAAGCTTTGGTGCCACTCTCTCACTTTGGACTCAAGGCAGCCCTTTGGGGCAGGTAGCTCTAGGCCAGTGGAGCACACCCAGAGCAGAAGTTCTACTTGGGCCAGTTCAGGCCACCAACAAACTGCGTTTCACAGGCCTTGGTAAGAGATGTTCCCGGTAGGCTGTAAGAGCACTGGGCAACGCCAGATGTTTCTTAGATTCCCGAAGAGCTGGAAGCAAGATGCTTTGGGGCCTCTCATCCCCTTTGCAAACAAGGCGGCCCTATGGGCCAGGCAGCTCTAGGCCAATGGAGCACACCCAGAGCAGAAGTTCTACTTCGGCCAGTTCAGGCCACCAACAAACTGCGTTTCACAGGCCTTGGTAAGAGATGTTCCCGGTAGGCTGTAAGAGCACTGGGCAACGCCAGATGTTTCTTAGCTTCCCGAAGAGCTGGAAGCAAGATGCTTTGGGGCCTCTCATCCCCTTTGCAAACAAGGCCGACCTTTGGGCCAGGCAGCTCTAGGCCAATGGAGCACACCCAGAGCAGAAGTTCTACCTCAGCCAGATAAGGCCTGCCAAGAAACTGCGTTTCAAAGGCTTTGGTAAGAGATGTTCCCGGTACTCTGTTAGAGCACTGGGCAGAGCCATTTGTTTCTTAGCTTCCCAAAGAGCTGGAAGCAAGATGCTTTGGGGGCTCCCTGCCCCTTTGCCAACAAGGGCGACCTTTGGGCCTTTCAGCTCTAGGCCAATGGAGCACACCCAGAGCAGAAGTCCTACTTCAGCCAGATCAGGCCTGCCAAGGAACTGCGTTTCAGAGGCCTTTGTATGTGACGTTCCCGGTAGGCTGTGAGAGCACGGTGCAGAGCCAGTTGTTTCCTTGTTTCCCAAACAGCTGGAAGCAAGACGCTTTGGGGCCTCTCTGCCCCTTTGGAAACAAGGCAGCACGTTGGGTCTGGCAGCTCTAGGGCAATGGAGCACAACCAGAGCCGAAGTTCTACTTCTTCCAGATCAGGCCTGCCTAGACAGTGCGTTTCCCAGGCCTTGATAAGAGATGTTCTCTTAGGCTATAAGAGCACTGGGCACAGCCAGTTGTTTCTTAGCTTCCCAAGAGGTGGAAGCAAGATGCTTTGGGGCCTCTCTCCCCCTTTGGAAACAAGGCAGCCCTTTGGGCCTTTCAGCTCTAGGGCAATGGAGCACACCCAGAGCAGAAGTTCTACCTCAGCCAGATCAGGCCTGCCAAGAAACTGCTTTTCACAGGCCTTCGTAAGAGGTGTTCCCGGAAGGCTGTAAGAGTACCTGGCAGAGCGAGTTGTTTCTTAGCTTCAAAAACAGCTGGAAGCAACATGATTTGGGGCCTCTCTCCCCCTTTGGAAACAAAGCAGCCTTTGTGCCTGGCAGCTCGAGGCCAAAGTAGCACACCCAGAGCACAAGTTCTACCTCAGCCAGATCAGGCCTTCCAAGAAACTGCGTCTCACAGGCCTTTCTCTGTCACGTTGCCTGTAGGCTGTGAGAGCACTGTGCAGAGCCAGTTGTTTCTTAGCTTCCCAAAGATTTGGAAGCAAGATGCTTTGGGGACTCTCAGCCCCTTTGGAAACAAGGCGGCCCTTTGGGCCTGGCAGCTCTAGGCCAAAGTAGCACGCCCAGAGCAGGAGTTCTACTTCAGCCAGATCAGGCCTGCCGAGAAACTGCGTTTCACAGGCCTTGGTAAGAGATGTTCCCGGTAGGCTGTGAGAGAACTGTGGAGAGCCAGTTGCTTTAGCTTCCCACAGAGCTGGAAGCAAGATGCCTTGGGGCCTCTCTCTCCCTTTGGACACAAGGCAGCCGTTTGGGCCTGGCAGCTCTAGGCCAATGGAGCACACCCACAGCAGAAGTTCTACTTCAGGCAGATCAGTCCTGCCCAGAAACTGCGTTTCACAGCCCTTGGTAAGAGATGTTCACGGTAGGCTGTGAGAGCACTGGGCAGAACCAGTTGTTTTTTAGCTTCCCAAAGTGCTGGAGGCAAGATGCTTTGGGGCCTCTCTCACCCTTTGGAAACAAGGCAGCCCTTAGGTCCTGGTAGCTCTAGGCCTATGTAGCACAACCAGAACAGAAGTTCTACTTCAGCCAGGTCAGGCCTGCCAAGAAACTGCGTTTCACAGGCCTTTCAAAGAGATGTTCTCTTAGGCTGTAAGAGCACTGGGCAGAGCCAGCTGTTTCTTAGCTTCCCGAAGAGCTGGGAGCAAGATGCTTTGGGTCCACTCTCCGTCTTTGGAAACAAGGCAGCCCTTTGGGCCTGGCAGCTCTAGGGCAATGGAGCACACCCAGAGCAGAAGTTCTACTTCAGCCAGATCAGGCCTGCCAGGAAACTGCGTTTCACAGGCCTTGGTAAGAGATGTTCCCGGTAGGCTGTAAGAGCACTGGGCAGAGCCAGTTGTTTCTTAACTTCCTGAAAAGCTGGAAGCAAGATGCTTGGGACCCCTCTGCCCGTTTGGGAACAAGGCAGCCTTTTGGGTCGGGAAGCTCTAGGCCAATGGAGCACACGCAGAGCAGGAGTTCTACTTCAGCCTGATCAGGCCTGCAAAGAAACAGCGTTTGACAGGCCTTGGTAAGAGATGTTCCCGGTAGGTGTAAGAGCACTGGGCAGAGCCAGTTGTTTCTTAGCTTCGCAAAGACCGGGAAGCAAGATGCTTTGGGCCTCTCTGCCCCTTGGAAACAGGGCAGCACTTGGGGCCTGGCAGCTCTAGGGCAGTGGAGCACACCCAGAGCCGGAGTTCTACTTCAGCCAGATGAGGCCTGCCAAGAAACTGCGTTTCACAGGCCTTTCAAAGACATGTTCCCGGTAGGCTGTAAGAGCACGGGGCAGAGCGAGTTGGTTCTTAGCTTCCCAGAGAGCTGGAAGCAAGATGCTTTGGGGCCTCTCTGCCCCTTTGGAAACAAGGCAGCACCTTGGGCCTGGCAGCTCTAGGGCAATGGAGCACACCCAGAGCAGAAGTTCTACTTCAGCCAAATCAGGCCTGCCAGGAAACGGCGTTTCACAGGCCTTGGTAAGAGATGTTCCCGGTAGGCTCTAAGAGCACTGGGCAACGCCAGATGTTTCTTAGCTTCCCGAAGAGCTGGAAGCGAGAAGCTTTGGTGCCACTCTCTCACTTTGGACTCAAGGCAGCCCTTTGGGGCAGGTAGCTCTAGGCCAGTGGAGCACACCCAGAGCAGAAGTTCTACTTGGGCCAGTTCAGGCCACCAACAAACTGCGTTTCACAGGCCTTGGTAAGAGATGTTCCCGGTAGGCTGTAAGAGCACTGGGCAACGCCAGATGTTTCTTAGCTTCCCGAAGAGCTGGAAGCAAGATGCTTTGGGGCCTCTCATCCCCTTTGCAAACAAGGCGGCCCTATGGGCCAGGCAGCTCTAGGCCAATGGAGCACAACCAGAGCAGAAGTTCTACTTCGGCCAGTTCAGGCCACCAACAAACTGCGTTTCACAGGCCTTGGTAAGAGATGTTCCCGGTAGGCTGTAAGAGCACTGGGCAACGCCAGATGTTTCTTAGCTTCCCGAAGAGCTGGAAGCAAGATGCTTTGGGGCCTCTCATCCCCTTTGCAAACAAGGCGGCCCTTTGGGCCAGGCAGCTCTAGGCCAATGGAGCACACCCAGAGCAGAAGTTCTACCTCAGCCAGATAAGGCCTGCCAAGAAACTGCGTTTCAAAGGCTTTGGTAAGAGATGTTCCCGGTACTCTGTTAGAGCACTGGGCAGAGCCATTTCTTTCTTAGCTTCCCAAAGAGCTGGAAGCAAGATGCTTTGGGGGCTCCCTGCCCCTTTGCCAACAAGGGCGACCTTTGTCCTTTCAGCTCTAGGCCAATGGAGCACACCCAGAGCAGAAGTCCTACTTCAGCCAGATCAGGCCTGCCAAGGAACTGCGTTTCAGAGGCCTTTGTATGTGACGTTCCCGGTAGGCTGTGAGAGCACGGTGCAGAGCCAGTTGTTTCCTTGTTTCCCAAACAGCTGGAAGCAAGACGCTTTGGGGCCTCTCTGCCCCTTTGGAAACAAGGCAGCACGTTGGGTCTGGCAGCTCTAGGGCAATGGAGCACAACCAGAGCCGAAGTTCTACTTCTTCCAGATCAGGCCTGCCTAGACAGTGCGTTTCCCAGGCCTTGATAAGAGATGTTCTCTTAGGCTATAAGAGCACTGGGCACAGCCAGTTGTTTCTTAGCTTCCCAAGAGGTGGAAGCAAGATGCTTTGGGGCCTCTCTCCCCCTTTGGAAACAAGGCAGCCCTTTGGGCCTTTCAGCTCTAGGGCAATGGAGCACACCCAGAGCAGAAGTTCTACCTCAGCCAGATCAGGCCTGCCAAGAAACTGCTTTTCACAGGCCTTCGTAAGAGGTGTTCCCGGAAGGCTGTAAGAGTACCTGGCAGAGCGAGTTGTTTCTTAGCTTCAAAAACAGCTGGAAGCAACATGATTTGGGGCCTCTCTCCCCCTTTGGAAACAAAGCAGCCTTTGTGCCTGGCAGCTCTAGGCCAAAGTAGCACACCCAGAGCACAAGTTCTACCTCAGCCAGATCAGGCCTTCCAAGAAACTGCGTCTCACAGGCCTTTCTCTGTCACGTTGCCGGTAGGCTGTGAGAGCACTGTGCAGAGCCAGTTGTTTCTTAGCTTCCCAAAGATTTGGAAGCAAGATGCTTTGGGGACTCTCAGCCCCTTTGGAAACAAGGCGGCCCTTTGGGCCTGGCAGCTCTAGGCCAAAGTAGCACGCCCAGAGCAGGAGTTCTACTTCAGCCAGATCAGGCCTGCCGAGAAACTGCGTTTCACAGGCCTTGGTAAGAGATGTTCCCGGTAGGCTGTGAGAGCACTGTGGAGAGCCAGTTGCTTTAGCTTCCCACAGAGCTGGAAGCAAGATGCCTTGGGGCCTCTCTCTCCCTTTGGACACAAGGCAGCCGTTTGAGCCTGGCAGCTCTAGGCCAATGGAGCACACCCACAGCAGAAGTTCTACTTCAGGCAGATCAGTCCTGCCCAGAAACTGCGTTTCACAGCCCTTGGTAAGAGATGTTCACGGTAGGCTGTGAGAGCACTGGGCAGAACCAGTTGTTTTTTAGCTTCCCAAAGTGCTGGAGGCAAGATGCTTTGGGGCCTCTCTCACCCTTTGGAAACAAGGCAGCCCTTAGGTCCTGGTAGCTCTAGGCCTATGTAGCACAACCAGAACAGAAGTTCTACTTCAGCCAGGTCAGGCCTGCCAAGAAACTGCGTTTCACAGGCCTTTCAAAGAGATGTTCTCTTAGGCTGTAAGAGCACTGGGCAGAGCCAGCTGTTTCTTAGCTTCCCGAAGAGCTGGGAGCAAGATGCTTTGGGTCCACTCTCCGTCTTTGGAAACAAGGCAGCCCTTTGGGCCTGGCAGCTCTAGGGCAATGGAGCACACCCAGAGCAGAAGTTCTACTTCAGCCAGATCAGGCCTGCCAGGAAACTGCGTTTCACAGGCCTTGGTAAGAGATGTTCCCGGTAGGCTGTAAGAGCACTGGGCAGAGCCAGTTGTTTCTTACCTTCCTGAAAAGCTGGAAGCAAGATGCTTGGGACCCCTCTGCCCGTTTGGGAACAAGGCAGCCTTTTGGGTCGGGAAGCTCTAGGCCAATGGAGCACACGCAGAGCAGGAGTTCTACTTCAGCCTGATCAGGCCTGCAAAGAAACAGCGTTTGACAGGCCTTGGTAAGAGATGTTCGCGGTAGGTGTAAGAGCACTGGGCAGAGCCAGTTGTTTCTTAGCTTCGCAAAGACCGGGAAGCAAGATGCTTTGGGCCTCTCTGCCCCTTGGAAACAGGGCAGCACTTTGGGCCTGGCAGCTCTAGGGCAGTGGAGCACACCCAGAGCCGGAGTTCTACTTCAGCCAGATGAGGCCTGCCAAGAAACTGCGTTTCACAGGCCTTTCAAAGACATGTTCCCGGTAGGCTGTAAGAGCACGGGGCAGAGCGAGTTGGTTCTTAGCTTCCCAGAGAGCTGGAAGCAAGATGCTTTGGGGCCTCTCTGCCCCTTTGGAAACAAGGCAGCACCTTGGGCCTGGCAGCTCTAGGGCAATGGAGCACACCCAGAGCAGAAGTTCTACTTCAGCCAAATCAGGCCTGCCAGGAAACGGCGTTTCACAGGCCTTGGTAAGAGATGTTCCCGGTAGGCTCTAAGAGCACTGGGCAACGCCAGATGTTTCTTAGCTTCCCGAAGAGCTGGAAGCGAGAAGCTTTGGTGCCACTCTCTCACTTTGGACTCAAGGCAGCCCTTTGGGGCAGGTAGCTCTAGGCCAGTGGAGCACACCCAGAGCAGAAGTTCTACTTGGGCCAGTTCAGGCCACCAACAAACTGCGTTTCACAGGCCTTGGTAAGAGATGTTCCCGGTAGGCTGTAAGAGCACTGGGCAACGCCAGATGTTTCTTAGCTTCCCGAAGAGCTGGAAGCAAGATGCTTTGGGGCCTCTCATCCCCTTTGCAAACAAGGCGGCCCTATGGGCCAGGCAGCTCTAGGCCAATGGAGCACAACCAGAGCAGAAGTTCTACTTCGGCCAGTTCAGGCCACCAACAAACTGCGTTTCACAGGCCTTGGTAAGAGATGTTCCCGGTAGGCTGTAAGAGCACTGGGCAACGCCAGATGTTTCTTAGCTTCCCGAAGAGCTGGAAGCAAGATGCTTTGGGGCCTCTCATCCCCTTTGCAAACAAGGCGGCCCTTTGGGCCAGGCAGCTCTAGGCCAATGGAGCACACCCAGAGCAGAAGTTCTACCTCAGCCAGATAAGGCCTGCCAAGAAACTGCGTTTCAAAGGCTTTGGTAAGAGATGTTCCCGGTACTCTGTTAGAGCACTGGGCAGAGCCATTTCTTTCTTAGCTTCCCAAAGAGCTGGAAGCAAGATGCTTTGGGGGCTCCCTGCCCCTTTGCCAACAAGGGCGACCTTTGTCCTTTCAGCTCTAGGCCAATGGAGCACACCCAGAGCAGAAGTCCTACTTCAGCCAGATCAGGCCTGCCAAGGAACTGCGTTTCAGAGGCCTTTGTATGTGACGTTCCCGGTAGGCTGTGAGAGCACGGTGCAGAGCCAGTTGTTTCCTTGTTTCCCAAACAGCTGGAAGCAAGACGCTTTGGGGCCTCTCTGCCCCTTTGGAAACAAGGCAGCACGTTGGGTCTGGCAGCTCTAGGGCAATGGAGCACAACCAGAGCCGAAGTTCTACTTCTTCCAGATCAGGCCTGCCTAGACAGTGCGTTTCCCAGGCCTTGATAAGAGATGTTCTCTTAGGCTATAAGAGCACTGGGCACAGCCAGTTGTTTCTTAGCTTCCCAAGAGGTGGAAGCAAGATGCTTTGGGGCCTCTCTCCCCCTTTGGAAACAAGGCAGCCCTTTGGGCCTTTCAGCTCTAGGGCAATGGAGCACACCCAGAGCAGAAGTTCTACCTCAGCCAGATCAGGCCTGCCAAGAAACTGCTTTTCACAGGCCTTCGTAAGAGGTGTTCCCGGAAGGCTGTAAGAGTACCTGGCAGAGCGAGTTGTTTCTTAGCTTCAAAAACAGCTGGAAGCAACATGATTTGGGGCCTCTCTCCCCCTTTGGAAACAAAGCAGCCTTTGTGCCTGGCAGCTCTAGGCCAAAGTAGCACACCCAGAGCACAAGTTCTACCTCAGCCAGATCAGGCCTTCCAAGAAACTGCGTCTCACAGGCCTTTCTCTGTCACGTTGCCGGTAGGCTGTGAGAGCACTGTGCAGAGCCAGTTGTTTCTTAGCTTCCCAAAGATTTGGAAGCAAGATGCTTTGGGGACTCTCAGCCCCTTTGGAAACAAGGCGGCCCTTTGGGCCTGGCAGCTCTAGGCCAAAGTAGCACGCCCAGAGCAGGAGTTCTACTTCAGCCAGATCAGGCCTGCCGAGAAACTGCGTTTCACAGGCCTTGGTAAGAGATGTTCCCGGTAGGCTGTGAGAGCACTGTGGAGAGCCAGTTGCTTTAGCTTCCCACAGAGCTGGAAGCAAGATGCCTTGGGGCCTCTCTCTCCCTTTGGACACAAGGCAGCCGTTTGAGCCTGGCAGCTCTAGGCCAATGGAGCACACCCACAGCAGAAGTTCTACTTCAGGCAGATCAGTCCTGCCCAGAAACTGCGTTTCACAGCCCTTGGTAAGAGATGTTCACGGTAGGCTGTGAGAGCACTGGGCAGAACCAGTTGTTTTTTAGCTTCCCAAAGTGCTGGAGGCAAGATGCTTTGGGGCCTCTCTCACCCTTTGGAAACAAGGCAGCCCTTAGGTCCTGGTAGCTCTAGGCCTATGTAGCACAACCAGAACAGAAGTTCTACTTCAGCCAGGTCAGGCCTGCCAAGAAACTGCGTTTCACAGGCCTTTCAAAGAGATGTTCTCTTAGGCTGTAAGAGCACTGGGCAGAGCCAGCTGTTTCTTAGCTTCCCGAAGAGCTGGGAGCAAGATGCTTTGGGTCCACTCTCCGTCTTTGGAAACAAGGCAGCCCTTTGGGCCTGGCAGCTCTAGGGCAATGGAGCACACCCAGAGCAGAAGTTCTACTTCAGCCAGATCAGGCCTGCCAGGAAACTGCGTTTCACAGGCCTTGGTAAGAGATGTTCCCGGTAGGCTGTAAGAGCACTGGGCAGAGCCAGTTGTTTCTTACCTTCCTGAAAAGCTGGAAGCAAGATGCTTGGGACCCCTCTGCCCGTTTGGGAACAAGGCAGCCTTTTGGGTCGGGAAGCTCTAGGCCAATGGAGCACACGCAGAGCAGGAGTTCTACTTCAGCCTGATCAGGCCTGCAAAGAAACAGCGTTTGACAGGCCTTGGTAAGAGATGTTCGCGGTAGGTGTAAGAGCACTGGGCAGAGCCAGTTGTTTCTTAGCTTCGCAAAGACCGGGAAGCAAGATGCTTTGGGCCTCTCTGCCCCTTGGAAACAGGGCAGCACTTTGGGCCTGGCAGCTCTAGGGCAGTGGAGCACACCCAGAGCCGGAGTTCTACTTCAGCCAGATGAGGCCTGCCAAGAAACTGCGTTTCACAGGCCTTTCAAAGACATGTTCCCGGTAGGCTGTAAGAGCACGGGGCAGAGCGAGTTGGTTCTTAGCTTCCCAGAGAGCTGGAAGCAAGATGCTTTGGGGCCTCTCTGCCCCTTTGGAAACAAGGCAGCACCTTGGGCCTGGCAGCTCTAGGGCAATGGAGCACACCCAGAGCAGAAGTTCTTCTTCAGCCAAATCAGGCCTGCCAGGAAACGGCGTTTCACAGGCCTTGGTAAGAGATGTTCCCGGTAGGCTGTAAGAGCACTGGGCAACGCCAGATGTTTCTTAGCTTCCCGAAGAGCTGGAAGCGAGAAGCTTTGGTGCCACTCTCTCACTTTGGACTCAAGGCAGCCCTTTGGGGCAGGTAGCTCTAGGCCAGTGGAGCACACCCAGAGCAGAAGTTCTACTTGGGCCAGTTCAGGCCACCAACAAACTGCGTTTCACAGGCCTTGGTAAGAGATGTTCCCGGTAGGCTGTAAGAGCACTGGGCAACGCCAGATGTTTCTTAGCTTCCCGAAGAGCTGGAAGCAAGATGCTTTGGGGCCTCTCATCCCCTTTGCAAACAAGGCCGACCTTTGGGCCAGGCAGCTCTAGGCCAATGGAGCACACCCAGAGCAGAAGTTCTACCTCAGCCATATAAGGCCTGCCAAGAAACTGCGTTTCAAAGGCTTTGGTAAGAGATGTTCCCGGTACTCTGTTAGAGCACTGGGCAGAGCCATTTGTTTCTTAGCTTCCCAAAGAGCTGGAAGCAAGATGATTTGGGGGCTCCCTGCCCCTTTGCCAACAAGGGCGACCTTTGGGCCTTTCAGCTCTAGGCCAATGGAGCACACCCAGAGCAGAAGTCCTACTTCAGCCAGATCAGGCCTGCCAAGGAACTGCGTTTCAGAGGCCTTTGTATGTGACGTTCCCGGTAGGCTGTGAGAGCACGGTGCAGAGCCAGTTGTTTCCTTGTTTCCCAAACAGCTGGAAGCAAGACGCTTTGGGGCCTCTCTGCCCCTTTGGAAACAAGGCAGCACGTTGGGTCTGGCAGCTCTAGGGCAATGGAGCACAACCAGAGCCGAAGTTCTACTTCTTCCAGATCAGGCCTGCCTAGACAGTGCGTTTCCCAGGCCTTGATAAGAGATGTTCTCTTAGGCTATAAGAGCACTGGGCACAGCCAGTTGTTTCTTAGCTTCCCAAGAGGTGGAAGCAAGATGCTTTGGGGCCTCTCTCCCCCTTTGGAAACAAGGCAGCCCTTTGGGCCTTTCAGCTCTAGGGCAATGGAGCACACCCAGAGCAGAAGTTCTACCTCAGCCAGATCAGGCCTGCCAAGAAACTGCTTTTCACAGGCCTTCGTAAGAGGTGTTCCCGGAAGGCTGTAAGAGTACCTGGCAGAGCGAGTTGTTTCTTAGCTTCAAAAACAGCTGGAAGCAACATGATTTGGGGCCTCTCTCCCCCTTTGGAAACAAAGCAGCCTTTGTGCCTGGCAGCTCTAGGCCAAAGTAGCACACCCAGAGCACAAGTTCTACCTCAGCCAGATCAGGCCTTCCAAGAAACTGCGTCTCACAGGCCTTTCTCTGTCACGTTGCCGGTAGGCTGTGAGAGCACTGTGCAGAGCCAGTTGTTTCTTAGCTTCCCAAAGATTTGGAAGCAAGATGCTTTGGGGACTCTCAGCCCCTTTGGAAACAAGGCGGCCCTTTGGGCCTGGCAGCTCTAGGCCAAAGTAGCACGCCCAGAGCAGGAGTTCTACTTCAGCCAGATCAGGCCTGCCGAGAAACTGCGTTTCACAGGCCTTGGTAAGAGATGTTCCCGGTAGGCTGTGAGAGCACTGTGGAGAGCCAGTTGCTTTAGCTTCCCACAGAGCTGGAAGCAAGATGCCTTGGGGCCTCTCTCTCCCTTTGGACACAAGGCAGCCGTTTGGGCCTGGCAGCTCTAGGCCAATGGAGCACACCCACAGCAGAAGTTCTACTTCAGGCAGATCAGTCCTGCCCAGAAACTGCGTTTCACAGCCCTTGGTAAGAGATGTTCACGGTAGGCTGTGAGAGCACTGGGCAGAACCAGTTGTTTTTTAGCTTCCCAAAGTGCTGGAGGCAAGATGCTTTGGGGCCTCTCTCACCCTTTGGAAACAAGGCAGCCCTTAGGTCCTGGTAGCTCTAGGCCTATGTAGCACAACCAGAACAGAAGTTCTACTTCAGCCAGGTCAGGCCTGCCAAGAAACTGCGTTTCACAGGCCTTTCAAAGAGATGTTCTCTTAGGCTGTAAGAGCACTGGGCAGAGCCAGCTGTTTCTTAGCTTCCCGAAGAGCTGGGAGCAAGATGCTTTGGGTCCACTCTCCGTCTTTGGAAACAAGGCAGCCCTTTGGGCCTGGCAGCTCTAGGGCAATGGAGCACACCCAGAGCAGAAGTTCTACTTCAGCCAGATCAGGCCTGCCAGGAAACTGCGTTTCACAGGCCTTGGTAAGAGATGTTCCCGGTAGGCTGTAAGAGCACTGGGCAGAGCCAGTTGTTTCTTACCTTCCTGAAAAGCTGGAAGCAAGATGCTTGGGACCCCTCTGCCCGTTTGGGAACAAGGCAGCCTTTTGGGTCGGGAAGCTCTAGGCCAATGGAGCACACGCAGAGCAGGAGTTCTACTTCAGCCTGATCAGGCCTGCAAAGAAACAGCGTTTGACAGGCCTTGGTAAGAGATGTTCGCGGTAGGTGTAAGAGCACTGGGCAGAGCCAGTTGTTTCTTAGCTTCGCAAAGACCGGGAAGCAAGATGCTTTGGGCCTCTCTGCCCCTTGGAAACAGGGCAGCACTTTGGGCCTGGCAGCTCTAGGGCAGTGGAGCACACCCAGAGCCGGAGTTCTACTTCAGCCAGATGAGGCCTGCCAAGAAACTGCGTTTCACAGGCCTTTCAAAGACATGTTCCCGGTAGGCTGTAAGAGCACGGGGCAGAGCGAGTTGGTTCTTAGCTTCCCAGAGAGCTGGAAGCAAGATGCTTTGGGGCCTCTCTGCCCCTTTGGAAACAAGGCAGCACCTTGGGCCTGGCAGCTCTAGGGCAATGGAGCACACCCAGAGCAGAAGTTCTTCTTCAGCCAAATCAGGCCTGCCAGGAAACGGCGTTTCACAGGCCTTGGTAAGAGATGTTCCCGGTAGGCTGTAAGAGCACTGGGCAACGCCAGATGTTTCTTAGCTTCCCGAAGAGCTGGAAGCGAGAAGCTTTGGTGCCACTCTCTCACTTTGGACTCAAGGCAGCCCTTTGGGGCAGGTAGCTCTAGGCCAGTGGAGCACACCCAGAGCAGAAGTTCTACTTGGGCCAGTTCAGGCCACCAACAAACTGCGTTTCACAGGCCTTGGTAAGAGATGTTCCCGGTAGGCTGTAAGAGCACTGGGCAACGCCAGATGTTTCTTAGCTTCCCGAAGAGCTGGAAGCAAGATGCTTTGGGGCCTCTCATCCCCTTTGCAAACAAGGCCGACCTTTGGGCCAGGCAGCTCTAGGCCAATGGAGCACACCCAGAGCAGAAGTTCTACCTCAGCCATATAAGGCCTGCCAAGAAACTGCGTTTCAAAGGCTTTGGTAAGAGATGTTCCCGGTACTCTGTTAGAGCACTGGGCAGAGCCATTTGTTTCTTAGCTTCCCAAAGAGCTGGAAGCAAGATGATTTGGGGGCTCCCTGCCCCTTTGCCAACAAGGGCGACCTTTGGGCCTTTCAGCTCTAGGCCAATGGAGCACACCCAGAGCAGAAGTCCTACTTCAGCCAGATCAGGCCTGCCAAGGAACTGCGTTTCAGAGGCCTTTGTATGTGACGTTCCCGGTAGGCTGTGAGAGCACGGTGCAGAGCCAGTTGTTTCCTTGTTTCCCAAACAGCTGGAAGCAAGACGCTTTGGGGCCTCTCTGCCCCTTTGGAAACAAGGCAGCACGTTGGGTCTGGCAGCTCTAGGGCAATGGAGCACAACCAGAGCCGAAGTTCTACTTCTTCCAGATCAGGCCTGCCTAGACAGTGCGTTTCCCAGGCCTTGATAAGAGATGTTCTCTTAGGCTATAAGAGCACTGGGCACAGCCAGTTGTTTCTTAGCTTCCCAAGAGGTGGAAGCAAGATGCTTTGGGGCCTCTCTCCCCCTTTGGAAACAAGGCAGCCCTTTGGGCCTTTCAGCTCTAGGGCAATGGAGCACACCCAGAGCAGAAGTTCTACCTCAGCCAGATCAGGCCTGCCAAGAAACTGCTTTTCACAGGCCTTCGTAAGAGGTGTTCCCGGAAGGCTGTAAGAGTACCTGGCAGAGCGAGTTGTTTCTTAGCTTCAAAAACAGCTGGAAGCAACATGATTTGGGGCCTCTCTCCCCCTTTGGAAACAAAGCAGCCTTTGTGCCTGGCAGCTCTAGGCCAAAGTAGCACACCCAGAGCACAAGTTCTACCTCAGCCAGATAAGGCCTTCCAAGAAACTGCGTCTCACAGGCCTTTCTCTGTCACGTTGCCGGTAGGCTGTGAGAGCACTGTGCAGAGCCAGTTGTTTCTTAGCTTCCCAAAGATTTGGAAGCAAGATGCTTTGGGGACTCTCAGCCCCTTTGGAAACAAGGCGGCCCTTTGGGCCTGGCAGCTCTAGGCCAAAGTAGCACGCCCAGAGCAGGAGTTCTACTTCAGCCAGATCAGGCCTGCCAAGAAACTGCGTTTCACAGGCCTTGGTAAGAGATGTTCCCGGTAGGCTGTGAGAGCACTGTGGAGAGCCAGTTGCTTTAGCTTCCCACAGAGCTGGAAGCAAGATGCCTTGGGGCCTCTCTCTCCCTTTGGACACAAGGCAGCCGTTTGGGCCTGGCAGCTCTAGGCCAATGGAGCACACCCACAGCAGAAGTTCTACTTCAGGCAGATCAGTCCTGCCCAGAAACTGCGTTTCACAGCCCTTGGTAAGAGATGTTCACGGTAGGCTGTGAGAGCACTGGGCAGAACCAGTTGTTTTTTAGCTTCCCAAAGTGCTGGAGGCAAGATGCTTTGGGGCCTCTCTCACCCTTTGGAAACAAGGCAGCCCTTAGGTCCTGGTAGCTCTAGGCCTATGTAGCACAACCAGAACAGAAGTTCTACTTCAGCCAGGTCAGGCCTGCCAAGAAACTGCGTTTCACAGGCCTTTCAAAGAGATGTTCTCTTAGGCTGTAAGAGCACTGGGCAGAGCCAGCTGTTTCTTAGCTTCCCGAAGAGCTGGGAGCAAGATGCTTTGGGTCCACTCTCCGTCTTTGGAAACAAGGCAGCCCTTTGGGCCTGGCAGCTCTAGGGCAATGGAGCACACCCAGAGCAGAAGTTCTACTTCAGCCAGATCAGGCCTGCCAGGAAACTGCGTTTCACAGGCCTTGGTAAGAGATGTTCCCGGTAGGCTGTAAGAGCACTGGGCAGAGCCAGTTGTTTCTTACCTTCCTGAAAAGCTGGAAGCAAGATGCTTGGGACCCCTCTGCCCGTTTGGGAACAAGGCAGCCTTTTGGGTCGGGAAGCTCTAGGCCAATGGAGCACACGCAGAGCAGGAGTTCTACTTCAGCCTGATCAGGCCTGCAAAGAAACAGCGTTTGACAGGCCTTGGTAAGAGATGTTCGCGGTAGGTGTAAGAGCACTGGGCAGAGCCAGTTGTTTCTTAGCTTCGCAAAGACCGGGAAGCAAGATGCTTTGGGCCTCTCTGCCCCTTGGAAACAGGGCAGCACTTTGGGCCTGGCAGCTCTAGGGCAGTGGAGCACACCCAGAGCCGGAGTTCTACTTCAGCCAGATGAGGCCTGCCAAGAAACTGCGTTTCACAGGCCTTTCAAAGACATGTTCCCGGTAGGCTGTAAGAGCACGGGGCAGAGCGAGTTGGTTCTTAGCTTCCCAGAGAGCTGGAAGCAAGATGCTTTGGGGCCTCTCTGCCCCTTTGGAAACAAGGCAGCACCTTGGGCCTGGCAGCTCTAGGGCAATGGAGCACACCCAGAGCAGAAGTTCTACTTCAGCCAAATCAGGTCTGCCAGGAAACGGCGTTTCACAGGCCTTGGTAAGAGATGTTCCCGGTAGGCTGTAAGAGCACTGGGCAACGCCAGATGTTTCTTAGCTTCCCGAAGAGCTGGAAGCGAGAAGCTTTGGTGCCACTCTCTCACTTTGGACTCAAGGCAGCCCTTTGGGGCAGGTAGCTCTAGGCCAGTGGAGCACACCCAGAGCAGAAGTTCTACTTGGGCCAGTTCAGGCCACCAACAAACTGCGTTTCACAGGCCTTGGTAAGAGATGTTCCCGGTAGGCTGTAAGAGCACTGGGCAACGCCAGATGTTTCTTAGCTTCCCGAAGAGCTGGAAGCAAGATGCTTTGGGGCCTCTCATCCCCTTTGCAAACAAGGCGGCCCTATGGGCCAGGCAGCTCTAGGCCAATGGAGCACACCCAGAGCAGAAGTTCTACCTCAGCCAGATAAGGCCTGCCAAGAAACTGCGTTTCAAAGGCTTTGGTAAGAGATGTTCCCGCTACTCTGTTAGAGCACTGGGCAGAGCCATTTGTTTCTTAGCTTCCCAAAGAGCTGGAAGCAAGATGCTTTGGGGGCTCCCTGCCCCTTTGCCAACAAGGGCGACCTTTGTCCTTTCAGCTCTAGGCCAATGGAGCACACCCAGAGCAGAAGTCCTACTTCAGCCAGATCAGGCCTGCCAAGGAACTGCGTTTCAGAGGCCTTTGTATGTGACGTTCCCGGTAGGCTGTGAGAGCACGGTGCAGAGCCAGTTGTTTCCTTGTTTCCCAAACAGCTGGAAGCAAGACGCTTTGGGGCCTCTCTGCCCCTTTGGAAACAAGGCAGCACGTTGGGTCTGGCAGCTCTAGGGCAATGGAGCACAACCAGAGCCGAAGTTCTACTTCTTCCAGATCAGGCCTGCCTAGACAGTGCGTTTCCCAGGCCTTGATAAGAGATGTTCTCTTAGGCTATAAGAGCACTGGGCACAGCCAGTTGTTTCTTAGCTTCCCAAGAGGTGGAAGCAAGATGCTTTGGGGCCTCTCTCCCCCTTTGGAAACAGGCAGCCGTTTGGGCCTTTCAGCTCTAGGGCAATGGAGCACACCCAGAGCAGAAGTTCTACCTCAGCCAGATCAGGCCTGCCAAGAAACTGCTTTTCACAGGCCTTCGTAAGAGGTGTTCCCGGAAGGCTGTAAGAGTACCTGGCAGAGCGAGTTGTTTCTTAGCTTCAAAAACAGCTGGAAGCAACATGATTTGGGGCCTCTCTCCCCCTTTGGAAACAAAGCAGCCTTTGTGCCTGGCAGCTCTAGGCCAAAGTAGCACACCCAGAGCACAAGTTCTACCTCAGCCAGATAAGGCCTGTCAAGAAGCTGCGTTTCACAGGCCTTTCTCTGTCACGTTGCCGGTAGGCTGTGAGAGCACTGTGCAGAGCCAGTTGTTTCTTAGCTTCCCAAAGATTTGGAAGCAAGATGCTTTGGGGACTCTCAGCCCCTTTGGAAACAAGGCGGCCCTTTGGGCCTGGCAGCTCTAGGCCAAAGTAGCACGCCCAGAGCAGGAGTTCTACTTCAGCCAGATCAGGCCTGCCGAGAAACTGCGTTTCACAGGCCTTGGTAAGAGATGTTCCCGGTAGGCTGTGAGAGCACTGTGGAGAGCCAGTTGCTTTAGCTTCCCACAGAGCTGGAAGCAAGATGCCTTGGGGCCTCTCTCTCCCTTTGGACACAAGGCAGCCGTTTGGGCCCGGCAGCTCTAGACCAATGGAGCACACCCACAGCAGAAGTTCTACTTCAGGCAGATCCGTCCTGCCCAGAAACTGCGTTTCACAGCCCTTGGTAAGAGATGTTCACGGTAGGCTGTGAGAGCACTGGGCAGAACCAGTTGTTTTTTAGCTTCCCAAAGTGCTGGAGGCAAGATGCTTTGGGGCCTCTCTCACCCTTTGGAAACAAGGCAGCCCTTAGGTCCTGGTAGCTCTAGGCCTATGTAGCACAACCAGAACAGAAGTTCTACTTCAGCCAGGTCAGGCCTGCCAAGAAACTGCGTTTCACAGGCCTTTCAAAGAGATGTTCTCTTAGGCTGTAAGAGCACTGGGCAGAGCCAGCTGTTTCTTAGCTTCCCGAAGAGCTGGGAGCAAGATGCTTTGGGTCCACTCTCCGTCTTTGGAAACAAGGCAGCCCTTTGGGCCTGGCAGCTCTAGGGCAATGGAGCACACCCAGAGCAGAAGTTCTACTTCAGCCAGATCAGGCCTGCCAGGAAACTGCGTTTCACAGGCCTTGGTAAGAGATGTTCCCGGTAGGCTGTAAGAGCACTGGGCAGAGCCAGTTGTTTCTTACCTTCCTGAAAAGCTGGAAGCAAGATGCTTGGGACCCCTCTGCCCGTTTGGGAACAAGGCAGCCTTTTGGGTCGGGAAGCTCTAGGCCAATGGAGCACACGCAGAGCAGGAGTTCTACTTCAGCCTGATCAGGCCTGCAAAGAAACAGCGTTTGACAGGCCTTGGTAAGAGATGTTCGCGGTAGGTGTAAGAGCACTGGGCAGAGCCAGTTGTTTCTTAGCTTCGCAAAGACCGGGAAGCAAGATGCTTTGGGCCTCTCTGCCCCTTGGAAACAGGGCAGCACTTTGGGCCTGGCAGCTCTAGGGCAGTGGAGCACACCCAGAGCCGGAGTTCTACTTCAGCCAGATGAGGCCTGCCAAGAAACTGCGTTTCACAGGCCTTTCAAAGACATGTTCCCGGTAGGCTGTAAGAGCACGGGGCAGAGCGAGTTGGTTCTTAGCTTCCCAGAGAGCTGGAAGCAAGATGCTTTGGGGCCTCTCTGCCCCTTTGGAAACAAGGCAGCACCTTGGGCCTGGCAGCTCTAGGGCAATGGAGCACACCCAGAGCAGAAGTTCTACTTGGGCCAGTTCAGGCCACCAACAAACTGCGTTTCACAGGCCTTGGTAAGAGATGTTCCCGGTAGGCTGTAAGAGCACTGGGCAACGCCAGATGTTTCTTAGCTTCCCGAAGAGCTGGAAGCGAGAAGCTTTGGTGCCACTCTCTCACTTTGGACTCAAGGCAGCCCTTTGGGGCAGGTAGCTCTAGGCCAGTGGAGCACACCCAGAGCAGAAGTTCTACTTGGGCCAGTTCAGGCCACCAACAAACTGCGTTTCACAGGCCTTGGTAAGAGATGTTCCCGGTAGGCTGTAAGAGCACTGGGCAACGCCAGATGTTTCTTAGCTTCCCGAAGAGCTGGAAGCAAGATGCTTTGGGGCCTCTCATCCCCTTTGCAAACAAGGCGGCCCTATGGGCCAGGCAGCTCTAGGCCAATGGAGCACACCCAGAGCAGAAGTTCTACCTCAGCCAGATAAGGCCTGCCAAGAAACTGCGTTTCAAAGGCTTTGGTAAGAGATGTTCCCGGTACTCTGTTAGAGCACTGGGCAGAGCCATTTGTTTCTTAGCTTCCCAAAGAGCTGGAAGCAAGATGCTTTGGGGGCTCCCTGCCCCTTTGCCAACAAGGGCGACCTTTGTCCTTTCAGCTCTAGGCCAATGGAGCACACCCAGAGCAGAAGTCCTACTTCAGCCAGATCAGGCCTGCCAAGGAACTGCGTTTCAGAGGCCTTTGTATGTGACGTTCCCGGTAGGCTGTGAGAGCACGGTGCAGAGCCAGTTGTTTCCTTGTTTCCCAAACAGCTGGAAGCAAGACGCTTTGGGGCCTCTCTGCCCCTTTGGAAACAAGGCAGCACGTTGGGTCTGGCAGCTCTAGGGCAATGGAGCACAACCAGAGCCGAAGTTCTACTTCTTCCAGATCAGGCCTGCCTAGACAGTGCGTTTCCCAGGCCTTGATAAGAGATGTTCTCTTAGGCTATAAGAGCACTGGGCACAGCCAGTTGTTTCTTAGCTTCCCAAGAGGTGGAAGCAAGATGCTTTGGGGCCTCTCTCCCCCTTTGGAAACAGGCAGCCGTTTGGGCCTTTCAGCTCTAGGGCAATGGAGCACACCCAGAGCAGAAGTTCTACCTCAGCCAGATCAGGCCTGCCAAGAAACTGCTTTTCACAGGCCTTCGTAAGAGGTGTTCCCGGAAGGCTGTAAGAGTACCTGGCAGAGCGAGTTGTTTCTTAGCTTCAAAAACAGCTGGAAGCAACATGATTTGGGGCCTCTCTCCCCCTTTGGAAACAAAGCAGCCTTTGTGCCTGGCAGCTCTAGGCCAAAGTAGCACACCCAGAGCACAAGTTCTACCTCAGCCAGATAAGGCCTGTCAAGAAGCTGCGTTTCACAGGCCTTTCTCTGTCACGTTGCCGGTAGGCTGTGAGAGCACTGTGCAGAGCCAGTTGTTTCTTAGCTTCCCAAAGATTTGGAAGCAAGATGCTTTGGGGACTCTCAGCCCCTTTGGAAACAAGGCGGCCCTTTGGGCCTGGCAGCTCTAGGCCAAAGTAGCACGCCCAGAGCAGGAGTTCTACTTCAGCCAGATCAGGCCTGCCAAGAAACTGCGTTTCACAGGCCTTGGTAAGAGATGTTCCCGGTAGGCTGTGAGAGCACTGTGGAGAGCCAGTTGCTTTAGCTTCCCACAGAGCTGGAAGCAAGATGCCTTGGGGCCTCTCTCTCCCTTTGGACACAAGGCAGCCGTTTGGGCCCGGCAGCTCTAGACCAATGGAGCACACCCACAGCAGAAGTTCTACTTCAGGCAGATCAGTCCTGCCCAGAAACTGCGTTTCACAGCCCTTGGTAAGAGATGTTCACGGTAGGCTGTGAGAGCACTGGGCAGAACCAGTTGTTTTTTAGCTTCCCAAAGTGCTGGAGGCAAGATGCTTTGGGGCCTCTCTCACCCTTTGGAAACAAGGCAGCCCTTAGGTCCTGGTAGCTCTAGGCCTATGTAGCACAACCAGAACAGAAGTTCTACTTCAGCCAGGTCAGGCCTGCCAAGAAACTGCGTTTCACAGGCCTTTCAAAGAGATGTTCTCTTAGGCTGTAAGAGCACTGGGCAGAGCCAGCTGTTTCTTAGCTTCCCGAAGAGCTGGGAGCAAGATGCTTTGGGTCCACTCTCCGTCTTTGGAAACAAGGCAGCCCTTTGGGCCTGGCAGCTCTAGGGCAATGGAGCACACCCAGAGCAGAAGTTCTACTTCAGCCAGATCAGGCCTGCCAGGAAACTGCGTTTCACAGGCCTTGGTAAGAGATGTTCCCGGTAGGCTGTAAGAGCACTGGGCAGAGCCAGTTGTTTCTTACCTTCCTGAAAAGCTGGAAGCAAGATGCTTGGGACCCCTCTGCCCGTTTGGGAACAAGGCAGCCTTTTGGGTCGGGAAGCTCTAGGCCAATGGAGCACACGCAGAGCAGGAGTTCTACTTCAGCCTGATCAGGCCTGCAAAGAAACAGCATTTGACAGGCCTTGGTAAGAGATGTTCGCGGTAGGTGTAAGAGCACTGGGCAGAGCCAGTTGTTTCTTAGCTTCGCAAAGACCGGGAAGCAAGATGCTTTGGGCCTCTCTGCCCCTTGGAAACAGGGCAGCACTTTGGGCCTGGCAGCTCTAGGGCAATGGAGCACACCCAGAGCAGAAGTTCTACTTCAGCCAAATCAGGCCTGCCAGGAAACGGCGTTTCACAGGCCTTGGTAAGAGATGTTCCCGGTAGGCTGTAAGAGCACTGGGCATCGCCAGATGTTTCTTAGCTTCCCGAAGAGCTGGAAGCAAGAAGCTTTGGTGCCACTCTCTCACTTTGGACTCAAGGCAGCCCTTTGGGGCAGGTAGCTCTAGGCCAGTGGAGCACACCCAGAGCAGAAGTTCTACTTGGGCCAGTTCAGGCCACCAACAAACTGCGTTTCACAGGCCTTGGTAAGAGATGTTCCCGGTAGGCTGTAAGAGCACTGGGCAACGCCAGATGTTTCTTAGCTTCCCGAAGAGCTGGAAGCAAGTTGCTTTGGGGCCTCTCATCCCCTTTGCAAACAAGGCGGCCCTATGGGCCAGGCAGCTCTAGGCCAATGGAGCACACCCAGAGCAGAAGTCCTACTTCAGCCAGATCAGGCCTGCCAAGGAACTGCGTTTCAGAGGCCTTTGTATGTGACGTTCCCGGTAGGCTGTGAGAGCACGGTGCAGAGCCAGTTGTTTCCTTGTTTCCCAAACAGCTGGAAGCAAGACGCTTTGGGGCCTCTCTGCCCCTTTGGAAACAAGGCAGCACGTTGGGTCTGGCAGCTCTAGGGCAATGGAGCACAACCAGAGCCGAAGTTCTACTTCTTCCAGATCAGGCCTGCCTAGACAGTGCGTTTCCCAGGCCTTGATAAGAGATGTTCTCTTAGGCTATAAGAGCACTGGGCACAGCCAGTTGTTTCTTAGCTTCCCAAGAGGTGGAAGCAAGATGCTTTGGGGCCTCTCTCCCCCTTTGGAAACAGGCAGCCGTTTGGGCCTTTCAGCTCTAGGGCAATGGAGCACACCCAGAGCAGAAGTTCTACCTCAGCCAGATCAGGCCTGCCAAGAAACTGCTTTTCACAGGCCTTCGTAAGAGGTGTTCCCGGAAGGCTGTAAGAGTACCTGGCAGAGCGAGTTGTTTCTTAGCTTCAAAAACAGCTGGAAGCAACATGATTTGGGGCCTCTCTCCCCCTTTGGAAACAAAGCAGCCTTTGTGCCTGGCAGCTCTAGGCCAAAGTAGCACACCCAGAGCACAAGTTCTACCTCAGCCAGATAAGGCCTGTCAAGAAGCTGCGTTTCACAGGCCTTTCTCTGTCACGTTGCCGGTAGGCTGTGAGAGCACTGTGCAGAGCCAGTTGTTTCTTAGCTTCCCAAAGATTTGGAAGCAAGATGCTTTGGGGACTCTCAGCCCCTTTGGAAACAAGGCGGCCCTTTGGGCCTGGCAGCTCTAGGCCAAAGTAGCACGCCCAGAGCAGGAGTTCTACTTCAGCCAGATCAGGCCTGCCGAGAAACTGCGTTTCACAGGCCTTGGTAAGAGATGTTCCCGGTAGGCTGTGAGAGCACTGTGGAGAGCCAGTTGCTTTAGCTTCCCACAGAGCTGGAAGCAAGATGCCTTGGGGCCTCTCTCTCCCTTTGGACACAAGGCAGCCGTTTGGGCCCGGCAGCTCTAGACCAATGGAGCACACCCACAGCAGAAGTTCTACTTCAGGCAGATCCGTCCTGCCCAGAAACTGCGTTTCACAGCCCTTGGTAAGAGATGTTCACGGTAGGCTGTGAGAGCACTGGGCAGAACCAGTTGTTTTTTAGCTTCCCAAAGTGCTGGAGGCAAGATGCTTTGGGGCCTCTCTCACCCTTTGGAAACAAGGCAGCCCTTAGGTCCTGGTAGCTCTAGGCCTATGTAGCACAACCAGAACAGAAGTTCTACTTCAGCCAGGTCAGGCCTGCCAAGAAACTGCGTTTCACAGGCCTTTCAAAGAGATGTTCTCTTAGGCTGTAAGAGCACTGGGCAGAGCCAGCTGTTTCTTAGCTTCCCGAAGAGCTGGGAGCAAGATGCTTTGGGTCCACTCTCCGTCTTTGGAAACAAGGCAGCCCTTTGGGCCTGGCAGCTCTAGGGCAATGGAGCACACCCAGAGCAGAAGTTCTACTTCAGCCAGATCAGGCCTGCCAGGAAACTGCGTTTCACAGGCCTTGGTAAGAGATGTTCCCGGTAGGCTGTAAGAGCACTGGGCAGAGCCAGTTGTTTCTTACCTTCCTGAAAAGCTGGAAGCAAGATGCTTGGGACCCCTCTGCCCGTTTGGGAACAAGGCAGCCTTTTGGGTCGGGAAGCTCTAGGCCAATGGAGCACACGCAGAGCAGGAGTTCTACTTCAGCCTGATCAGGCCTGCAAAGAAACAGCGTTTGACAGGCCTTGGTAAGAGATGTTCGCGGTAGGTGTAAGAGCACTGGGCAGAGCCAGTTGTTTCTTAGCTTCGCAAAGACCGGGAAGCAAGATGCTTTGGGCCTCTCTGCCCCTTGGAAACAGGGCAGCACTTTGGGCCTGGCAGCTCTAGGGCAGTGGAGCACACCCAGAGCCGGAGTTCTACTTCAGCCAGATGAGGCCTGCCAAGAAACTGCGTTTCACAGGCCTTTCAAAGACATGTTCCCGGTAGGCTGTAAGAGCACGGGGCAGAGCGAGTTGGTTCTTAGCTTCCCAGAGAGCTGGAAGCAAGATGCTTTGGGGCCTCTCTGCCCCTTTGGAAACAAGGCAGCACCTTGGGCCTGGCAGCTCTAGGGCAATGGAGCACACCCAGAGCAGAAGTTCTACTTCAGCCAAATCAGGTCTGCCAGGAAACGGCGTTTCACAGGCCTTGGTAAGAGATGTTCCCGGTAGGCTGTAAGAGCACTGGGCAACGCCAGATGTTTCTTAGCTTCCCGAAGAGCTGGAAGCGAGAAGCTTTGGTGCCACTCTCTCACTTTGGACTCAAGGCAGCCCTTTGGGGCAGGTAGCTCTAGGCCAGTGGAGCACACCCAGAGCAGAAGTTCTACTTGGGCCAGTTCAGGCCACCAACAAACTGCGTTTCACAGGCCTTGGTAAGAGATGTTCCCGGTAGGCTGTAAGAGCACTGGGCAACGCCAGATGTTTCTTAGCTTCCCGAAGAGCTGGAAGCAAGATGCTTTGGGGCCTCTCATCCCCTTTGCAAACAAGGCGGCCCTATGGGCCAGGCAGCTCTAGGCCAATGGAGCACACCCAGAGCAGAAGTTCTACCTCAGCCAGATAAGGCCTGCCAAGAAACTGCGTTTCAAAGGCTTTGGTAAGAGATGTTCCCGCTACTCTGTTAGAGCACTGGGCAGAGCCATTTGTTTCTTAGCTTCCCAAAGAGCTGGAAGCAAGATGCTTTGGGGGCTCCCTGCCCCTTTGCCAACAAGGGCGACCTTTGTCCTTTCAGCTCTAGGCCAATGGAGCACACCCAGAGCAGAAGTCCTACTTCAGCCAGATCAGGCCTGCCAAGGAACTGCGTTTCAGAGGCCTTTGTATGTGACGTTCCCGGTAGGCTGTGAGAGCACGGTGCAGAGCCAGTTGTTTCCTTGTTTCCCAAACAGCTGGAAGCAAGACGCTTTGGGGCCTCTCTGCCCCTTTGGAAACAAGGCAGCACGTTGGGTCTGGCAGCTCTAGGGCAATGGAGCACAACCAGAGCCGAAGTTCTACTTCTTCCAGATCAGGCCTGCCTAGACAGTGCGTTTCCCAGGCCTTGATAAGAGATGTTCTCTTAGGCTATAAGAGCACTGGGCACAGCCAGTTGTTTCTTAGCTTCCCAAGAGGTGGAAGCAAGATGCTTTGGGGCCTCTCTCCCCCTTTGGAAACAGGCAGCCGTTTGGGCCTTTCAGCTCTAGGGCAATGGAGCACACCCAGAGCAGAAGTTCTACCTCAGCCAGATCAGGCCTGCCAAGAAACTGCTTTTCACAGGCCTTCGTAAGAGGTGTTCCCGGAAGGCTGTAAGAGTACCTGGCAGAGCGAGTTGTTTCTTAGCTTCAAAAACAGCTGGAAGCAACATGATTTGGGGCCTCTCTCCCCCTTTGGAAACAAAGCAGCCTTTGTGCCTGGCAGCTCTAGGCCAAAGTAGCACACCCAGAGCACAAGTTCTACCTCAGCCAGATAAGGCCTGTCAAGAAGCTGCGTTTCACAGGCCTTTCTCTGTCACGTTGCCGGTAGGCTGTGAGAGCACTGTGCAGAGCCAGTTGTTTCTTAGCTTCCCAAAGATTTGGAAGCAAGATGCTTTGGGGACTCTCAGCCCCTTTGGAAACAAGGCGGCCCTTTGGGCCTGGCAGCTCTAGGCCAAAGTAGCACGCCCAGAGCAGGAGTTCTACTTCAGCCAGATCAGGCCTGCCGAGAAACTGCGTTTCACAGGCCTTGGTAAGAGATGTTCCCGGTAGGCTGTGAGAGCACTGTGGAGAGCCAGTTGCTTTAGCTTCCCACAGAGCTGGAAGCAAGATGCCTTGGGGCCTCTCTCTCCCTTTGGACACAAGGCAGCCGTTTGGGCCCGGCAGCTCTAGACCAATGGAGCACACCCACAGCAGAAGTTCTACTTCAGGCAGATCCGTCCTGCCCAGAAACTGCGTTTCACAGCCCTTGGTAAGAGATGTTCACGGTAGGCTGTGAGAGCACTGGGCAGAACCAGTTGTTTTTTAGCTTCCCAAAGTGCTGGAGGCAAGATGCTTTGGGGCCTCTCTCACCCTTTGGAAACAAGGCAGCCCTTAGGTCCTGGTAGCTCTAGGCCTATGTAGCACAACCAGAACAGAAGTTCTACTTCAGCCAGGTCAGGCCTGCCAAGAAACTGCGTTTCACAGGCCTTTCAAAGAGATGTTCTCTTAGGCTGTAAGAGCACTGGGCAGAGCCAGCTGTTTCTTAGCTTCCCGAAGAGCTGGGAGCAAGATGCTTTGGGTCCACTCTCCGTCTTTGGAAACAAGGCAGCCCTTTGGGCCTGGCAGCTCTAGGGCAATGGAGCACACCCAGAGCAGAAGTTCTACTTCAGCCAGATCAGGCCTGCCAGGAAACTGCGTTTCACAGGCCTTGGTAAGAGATGTTCCCGGTAGGCTGTAAGAGCACTGGGCAGAGCCAGTTGTTTCTTACCTTCCTGAAAAGCTGGAAGCAAGATGCTTGGGACCCCTCTGCCCGTTTGGGAACAAGGCAGCCTTTTGGGTCGGGAAGCTCTAGGCCAATGGAGCACACGCAGAGCAGGAGTTCTACTTCAGCCTGATCAGGCCTGCAAAGAAACAGCGTTTGACAGGCCTTGGTAAGAGATGTTCGCGGTAGGTGTAAGAGCACTGGGCAGAGCCAGTTGTTTCTTAGCTTCGCAAAGACCGGGAAGCAAGATGCTTTGGGCCTCTCTGCCCCTTGGAAACAGGGCAGCACTTTGGGCCTGGCAGCTCTAGGGCAGTGGAGCACACCCAGAGCCGGAGTTCTACTTCAGCCAGATGAGGCCTGCCAAGAAACTGCGTTTCACAGGCCTTTCAAAGACATGTTCCCGGTAGGCTGTAAGAGCACGGGGCAGAGCGAGTTGGTTCTTAGCTTCCCAGAGAGCTGGAAGCAAGATGCTTTGGGGCCTCTCTGCCCCTTTGGAAACAAGGCAGCACCTTGGGCCTGGCAGCTCTAGGGCAATGGAGCACACCCAGAGCAGAAGTTCTACTTGGGCCAGTTCAGGCCACCAACAAACTGCGTTTCACAGGCCTTGGTAAGAGATGTTCCCGGTAGGCTGTAAGAGCACTGGGCAACGCCAGATGTTTCTTAGCTTCCCGAAGAGCTGGAAGCGAGAAGCTTTGGTGCCACTCTCTCACTTTGGACTCAAGGCAGCCCTTTGGGGCAGGTAGCTCTAGGCCAGTGGAGCACACCCAGAGCAGAAGTTCTACTTGGGCCAGTTCAGGCCACCAACAAACTGCGTTTCACAGGCCTTGGTAAGAGATGTTCCCGGTAGGCTGTAAGAGCACTGGGCAACGCCAGATGTTTCTTAGCTTCCCGAAGAGCTGGAAGCAAGATGCTTTGGGGCCTCTCATCCCCTTTGCAAACAAGGCGGCCCTATGGGCCAGGCAGCTCTAGGCCAATGGAGCACACCCAGAGCAGAAGTTCTACCTCAGCCAGATAAGGCCTGCCAAGAAACTGCGTTTCAAAGGCTTTGGTAAGAGATGTTCCCGGTACTCTGTTAGAGCACTGGGCAGAGCCATTTGTTTCTTAGCTTCCCAAAGAGCTGGAAGCAAGATGCTTTGGGGGCTCCCTGCCCCTTTGCCAACAAGGGCGACCTTTGTCCTTTCAGCTCTAGGCCAATGGAGCACACCCAGAGCAGAAGTCCTACTTCAGCCAGATCAGGCCTGCCAAGGAACTGCGTTTCAGAGGCCTTTGTATGTGACGTTCCCGGTAGGCTGTGAGAGCACGGTGCAGAGCCAGTTGTTTCCTTGTTTCCCAAACAGCTGGAAGCAAGACGCTTTGGGGCCTCTCTGCCCCTTTGGAAACAAGGCAGCACGTTGGGTCTGGCAGCTCTAGGGCAATGGAGCACAACCAGAGCCGAAGTTCTACTTCTTCCAGATCAGGCCTGCCTAGACAGTGCGTTTCCCAGGCCTTGATAAGAGATGTTCTCTTAGGCTATAAGAGCACTGGGCACAGCCAGTTGTTTCTTAGCTTCCCAAGAGGTGGAAGCAAGATGCTTTGGGGCCTCTCTCCCCCTTTGGAAACAGGCAGCCGTTTGGGCCTTTCAGCTCTAGGGCAATGGAGCACACCCAGAGCAGAAGTTCTACCTCAGCCAGATCAGGCCTGCCAAGAAACTGCTTTTCACAGGCCTTCGTAAGAGGTGTTCCCGGAAGGCTGTAAGAGTACCTGGCAGAGCGAGTTGTTTCTTAGCTTCAAAAACAGCTGGAAGCAACATGATTTGGGGCCTCTCTCCCCCTTTGGAAACAAAGCAGCCTTTGTGCCTGGCAGCTCTAGGCCAAAGTAGCACACCCAGAGCACAAGTTCTACCTCAGCCAGATAAGGCCTGTCAAGAAGCTGCGTTTCACAGGCCTTTCTCTGTCACGTTGCCGGTAGGCTGTGAGAGCACTGTGCAGAGCCAGTTGTTTCTTAGCTTCCCAAAGATTTGGAAGCAAGATGCTTTGGGGACTCTCAGCCCCTTTGGAAACAAGGCGGCCCTTTGGGCCTGGCAGCTCTAGGCCAAAGTAGCACGCCCAGAGCAGGAGTTCTACTTCAGCCAGATCAGGCCTGCCAAGAAACTGCGTTTCACAGGCCTTGGTAAGAGATGTTCCCGGTAGGCTGTGAGAGCACTGTGGAGAGCCAGTTGCTTTAGCTTCCCACAGAGCTGGAAGCAAGATGCCTTGGGGCCTCTCTCTCCCTTTGGACACAAGGCAGCCGTTTGGGCCCGGCAGCTCTAGACCAATGGAGCACACCCACAGCAGAAGTTCTACTTCAGGCAGATCAGTCCTGCCCAGAAACTGCGTTTCACAGCCCTTGGTAAGAGATGTTCACGGTAGGCTGTGAGAGCACTGGGCAGAACCAGTTGTTTTTTAGCTTCCCAAAGTGCTGGAGGCAAGATGCTTTGGGGCCTCTCTCACCCTTTGGAAACAAGGCAGCCCTTAGGTCCTGGTAGCTCTAGGCCTATGTAGCACAACCAGAACAGAAGTTCTACTTCAGCCAGGTCAGGCCTGCCAAGAAACTGCGTTTCACAGGCCTTTCAAAGAGATGTTCTCTTAGGCTGTAAGAGCACTGGGCAGAGCCAGCTGTTTCTTAGCTTCCCGAAGAGCTGGGAGCAAGATGCTTTGGGTCCACTCTCCGTCTTTGGAAACAAGGCAGCCCTTTGGGCCTGGCAGCTCTAGGGCAATGGAGCACACCCAGAGCAGAAGTTCTACTTCAGCCAGATCAGGCCTGCCAGGAAACTGCGTTTCACAGGCCTTGGTAAGAGATGTTCCCGGTAGGCTGTAAGAGCACTGGGCAGAGCCAGTTGTTTCTTACCTTCCTGAAAAGCTGGAAGCAAGATGCTTGGGACCCCTCTGCCCGTTTGGGAACAAGGCAGCCTTTTGGGTCGGGAAGCTCTAGGCCAATGGAGCACACGCAGAGCAGGAGTTCTACTTCAGCCTGATCAGGCCTGCAAAGAAACAGCATTTGACAGGCCTTGGTAAGAGATGTTCGCGGTAGGTGTAAGAGCACTGGGCAGAGCCAGTTGTTTCTTAGCTTCGCAAAGACCGGGAAGCAAGATGCTTTGGGCCTCTCTGCCCCTTGGAAACAGGGCAGCACTTTGGGCCTGGCAGCTCTAGGGCAATGGAGCACACCCAGAGCAGAAGTTCTACTTCAGCCAAATCAGGCCTGCCAGGAAACGGCGTTTCACAGGCCTTGGTAAGAGATGTTCCCGGTAGGCTGTAAGAGCACTGGGCATCGCCAGATGTTTCTTAGCTTCCCGAAGAGCTGGAAGCAAGAAGCTTTGGTGCCACTCTCTCACTTTGGACTCAAGGCAGCCCTTTGGGGCAGGTAGCTCTAGGCCAGTGGAGCACACCCAGAGCAGAAGTTCTACTTGGGCCAGTTCAGGCCACCAACAAACTGCGTTTCACAGGCCTTGGTAAGAGATGTTCCCGGTAGGCTGTAAGAGCACTGGGCAACGCCAGATGTTTCTTAGCTTCCCGAAGAGCTGGAAGCAAGTTGCTTTGGGGCCTCTCATCCCCTTTGCAAACAAGGCGGCCCTATGGGCCAGGCAGCTCTAGGCCAATGGAGCACACCCAGAGCAGAAGTCCTACTTCAGCCAGATCAGGCCTGCCAAGGAACTGCGTTTCAGAGGCCTTTGTATGTGACGTTCCCGGTAGGCTGTGAGAGCACGGTGCAGAGCCAGTTGTTTCCTTGTTTCCCAAACAGCTGGAAGCAAGACGCTTTGGGGCCTCTCTGCCCCTTTGGAAACAAGGCAGCACGTTGGGTCTGGCAGCTCTAGGGCAATGGAGCACAACCAGAGCCGAAGTTCTACTTCTTCCAGATCAGGCCTGCCTAGACAGTGCGTTTCCCAGGCCTTGATAAGAGATGTTCTCTTAGGCTATAAGAGCACTGGGCACAGCCAGTTGTTTCTTAGCTTCCCAAGAGGTGGAAGCAAGATGCTTTGGGGCCTCTCTCCCCCTTTGGAAACAGGCAGCCGTTTGGGCCTTTCAGCTCTAGGGCAATGGAGCACACCCAGAGCAGAAGTTCTACCTCAGCCAGATCAGGCCTGCCAAGAAACTGCTTTTCACAGGCCTTCGTAAGAGGTGTTCCCGGAAGGCTGTAAGAGTACCTGGCAGAGCGAGTTGTTTCTTAGCTTCAAAAACAGCTGGAAGCAACATGATTTGGGGCCTCTCTCCCCCTTTGGAAACAAAGCAGCCTTTGTGCCTGGCAGCTCTAGGCCAAAGTAGCACACCCAGAGCACAAGTTCTACCTCAGCCAGATAAGGCCTGTCAAGAAGCTGCGTTTCACAGGCCTTTCTCTGTCACGTTGCCGGTAGGCTGTGAGAGCACTGTGCAGAGCCAGTTGTTTCTTAGCTTCCCAAAGATTTGGAAGCAAGATGCTTTGGGGACTCTCAGCCCCTTTGGAAACAAGGCGGCCCTTTGGGCCTGGCAGCTCTAGGCCAAAGTAGCACGCCCAGAGCAGGAGTTCTACTTCAGCCAGATCAGGCCTGCCGAGAAACTGCGTTTCACAGGCCTTGGTAAGAGATGTTCCCGGTAGGCTGTGAGAGCACTGTGGAGAGCCAGTTGCTTTAGCTTCCCACAGAGCTGGAAGCAAGATGCCTTGGGGCCTCTCTCTCCCTTTGGACACAAGGCAGCCGTTTGGGCCCGGCAGCTCTAGACCAATGGAGCACACCCACAGCAGAAGTTCTACTTCAGGCAGATCCGTCCTGCCCAGAAACTGCGTTTCACAGCCCTTGGTAAGAGATGTTCACGGTAGGCTGTGAGAGCACTGGGCAGAACCAGTTGTTTTTTAGCTTCCCAAAGTGCTGGAGGCAAGATGCTTTGGGGCCTCTCTCACCCTTTGGAAACAAGGCAGCCCTTAGGTCCTGGTAGCTCTAGGCCTATGTAGCACAACCAGAACAGAAGTTCTACTTCAGCCAGGTCAGGCCTGCCAAGAAACTGCGTTTCACAGGCCTTTCAAAGAGATGTTCTCTTAGGCTGTAAGAGCACTGGGCAGAGCCAGCTGTTTCTTAGCTTCCCGAAGAGCTGGGAGCAAGATGCTTTGGGTCCACTCTCCGTCTTTGGAAACAAGGCAGCCCTTTGGGCCTGGCAGCTCTAGGGCAATGGAGCACACCCAGAGCAGAAGTTCTACTTCAGCCAGATCAGGCCTGCCAGGAAACTGCGTTTCACAGGCCTTGGTAAGAGATGTTCCCGGTAGGCTGTAAGAGCACTGGGCAGAGCCAGTTGTTTCTTACCTTCCTGAAAAGCTGGAAGCAAGATGCTTGGGACCCCTCTGCCCGTTTGGGAACAAGGCAGCCTTTTGGGTCGGGAAGCTCTAGGCCAATGGAGCACACGCAGAGCAGGAGTTCTACTTCAGCCTGATCAGGCCTGCAAAGAAACAGCGTTTGACAGGCCTTGGTAAGAGATGTTCGCGGTAGGTGTAAGAGCACTGGGCAGAGCCAGTTGTTTCTTAGCTTCGCAAAGACCGGGAAGCAAGATGCTTTGGGCCTCTCTGCCCCTTGGAAACAGGGCAGCACTTTGGGCCTGGCAGCTCTAGGGCAGTGGAGCACACCCAGAGCCGGAGTTCTACTTCAGCCAGATGAGGCCTGCCAAGAAACTGCGTTTCACAGGCCTTTCAAAGACATGTTCCCGGTAGGCTGTAAGAGCACGGGGCAGAGCGAGTTGGTTCTTAGCTTCCCAGAGAGCTGGAAGCAAGATGCTTTGGGGCCTCTCTGCCCCTTTGGAAACAAGGCAGCACCTTGGGCCTGGCAGCTCTAGGGCAATGGAGCACACCCAGAGCAGAAGTTCTACTTGGGCCAGTTCAGGCCACCAACAAACTGCGTTTCACAGGCCTTGGTAAGAGATGTTCCCGGTAGGCTGTAAGAGCACTGGGCAACGCCAGATGTTTCTTAGCTTCCCGAAGAGCTGGAAGCGAGAAGCTTTGGTGCCACTCTCTCACTTTGGACTCAAGGCAGCCCTTTGGGGCAGGTAGCTCTAGGCCAGTGGAGCACACCCAGAGCAGAAGTTCTACTTGGGCCAGTTCAGGCCACCAACAAACTGCGTTTCACAGGCCTTGGTAAGAGATGTTCCCGGTAGGCTGTAAGAGCACTGGGCAACGCCAGATGTTTCTTAGCTTCCCGAAGAGCTGGAAGCAAGATGCTTTGGGGCCTCTCATCCCCTTTGCAAACAAGGCGGCCCTATGGGCCAGGCAGCTCTAGGCCAATGGAGCACACCCAGAGCAGAAGTTCTACCTCAGCCAGATAAGGCCTGCCAAGAAACTGCGTTTCAAAGGCTTTGGTAAGAGATGTTCCCGGTACTCTGTTAGAGCACTGGGCAGAGCCATTTGTTTCTTAGCTTCCCAAAGAGCTGGAAGCAAGATGCTTTGGGGGCTCCCTGCCCCTTTGCCAACAAGGGCGACCTTTGTCCTTTCAGCTCTAGGCCAATGGAGCACACCCAGAGCAGAAGTCCTACTTCAGCCAGATCAGGCCTGCCAAGGAACTGCGTTTCAGAGGCCTTTGTATGTGACGTTCCCGGTAGGCTGTGAGAGCACGGTGCAGAGCCAGTTGTTTCCTTGTTTCCCAAACAGCTGGAAGCAAGACGCTTTGGGGCCTCTCTGCCCCTTTGGAAACAAGGCAGCACGTTGGGTCTGGCAGCTCTAGGGCAATGGAGCACAACCAGAGCCGAAGTTCTACTTCTTCCAGATCAGGCCTGCCTAGACAGTGCGTTTCCCAGGCCTTGATAAGAGATGTTCTCTTAGGCTATAAGAGCACTGGGCACAGCCAGTTGTTTCTTAGCTTCCCAAGAGGTGGAAGCAAGATGCTTTGGGGCCTCTCTCCCCCTTTGGAAACAGGCAGCCCTTTGGGCCTTTCAGCTCTAGGGCAATGGAGCACACCCAGAGCAGAAGTTCTACCTCAGCCAGATCAGGCCTGCCAAGAAACTGCTTTTCACAGGCCTTCGTAAGAGGTGTTCCCGGAAGGCTGTAAGAGTACCTGGCAGAGCGAGTTGTTTCTTAGCTTCAAAAACAGCTGGAAGCAACATGATTTGGGGCCTCTCTCCCCCTTTGGAAACAAAGCAGCCTTTGTGCCTGGCAGCTCTAGGCCAAAGTAGCACACCCAGAGCACAAGTTCTACCTCAGCCAGATAAGGCCTGTCAAGAAGCTGCGTTTCACAGGCCTTTCTCTGTCACGTTGCCGGTAGGCTGTGAGAGCACTGTGCAGAGCCAGTTGTTTCTTAGCTTCCCAAAGATTTGGAAGCAAGATGCTTTGGGGACTCTCAGCCCCTTTGGAAACAAGGCGGCCCTTTGGGCCTGGCAGCTCTAGGCCAAAGTAGCACGCCCAGAGCAGGAGTTCTACTTCAGCCAGATCAGGCCTGCCAAGAAACTGCGTTTCACAGGCCTTGGTAAGAGATGTTCCCGGTAGGCTGTGAGAGCACTGTGGAGAGCCAGTTGCTTTAGCTTCCCACAGAGCTGGAAGCAAGATGCCTTGGGGCCTCTCTCTCCCTTTGGACACAAGGCAGCCGTTTGGGCCCGGCAGCTCTAGACCAATGGAGCACACCCACAGCAGAAGTTCTACTTCAGGCAGATCAGTCCTGCCCAGAAACTGCGTTTCACAGCCCTTGGTAAGAGATGTTCACGGTAGGCTGTGAGAGCACTGGGCAGAACCAGTTGTTTTTTAGCTTCCCAAAGTGCTGGAGGCAAGATGCTTTGGGGCCTCTCTCACCCTTTGGAAACAAGGCAGCCCTTAGGTCCTGGTAGCTCTAGGCCTATGTAGCACAACCAGAACAGAAGTTCTACTTCAGCCAGGTCAGGCCTGCCAAGAAACTGCGTTTCACAGGCCTTTCAAAGAGATGTTCTCTTAGGCTGTAAGAGCACTGGGCAGAGCCAGCTGTTTCTTAGCTTCCCGAAGAGCTGGGAGCAAGATGCTTTGGGTCCACTCTCCATCTTTGGAAACAAGGCAGCCCTTTGGGCCTGGCAGCTCTAGGGCAATGGAGCACACCCAGAGCAGAAGTTCTACTTCAGCCAGATCAGGCCTGCCAGGAAACTGCGTTTCACAGGCCTTGGTAAGAGATGTTCCCGGTAGGCTGTAAGAGCACTGGGCAGAGCCAGTTGTTTCTTACCTTCCTGAAAAGCTGGAAGCAAGATGCTTGGGACCCCTCTGCCCGTTTGGGAACAAGGCAGCCTTTTGGGTCGGGAAGCTCTAGGCCAATGGAGCACACGCAGAGCAGGAGTTCTACTTCAGCCTGATCAGGCCTGCAAAGAAACAGCGTTTGACAGGCCTTGGTAAGAGATGTTCGCGGTAGGTGTAAGAGCACTGGGCAGAGCCAGTTGTTTCTTAGCTTCGCAAAGACCGGGAAGCAAGATGCTTTGGGCCTCTCTGCCCCTTGGAAACAGGGCAGCACTTTGGGCCTGGCAGCTCTAGGGCAATGGAGCACACCCAGAGCAGAAGTTCTACTTCAGCCAAATCAGGCCTGCCAGGAAACGGCGTTTCACAGGCCTTGGTAAGAGATGTTCCCGGTAGGCTGTAAGAGCACTGGGCATCGCCAGATGTTTCTTAGCTTCCCGAAGAGCTGGAAGCAAGAAGCTTTGGTGCCACTCTCTCACTTTGGACTCAAGGCAGCCCTTTGGGGCAGGTAGCTCTAGGCCAGTGGAGCACACCCAGAGCAGAAGTTCTACTTGGGCCAGTTCAGGCCACCAACAAACTGCGTTTCACAGGCCTTGGTAAGAGATGTTCCCGGTAGGCTGTAAGAGCACTGGGCAACGCCAGATGTTTCTTAGCTTCCCGAAGAGCTGGAAGCAAGTTGCTTTGGGGCCTCTCATCCCCTTTGCAAACAAGGCGGCCCTATGGGCCAGGCAGCTCTAGGCCAATGGAGCACACTCAGAGCAGAAGTTCTACTTCGGCCAGTTCAGGCCACCAACAAACTGCGTTTCACAGGCCTTGGTAAGAGATGTTCCCGGTAGGCTGTAAGAGCACTGGGCAACGCCAGATGTTTCTTAGCTTCCCGAAGAGCTGGAAGCAAGATGCTTTGGGGCCTCTCATCCCCTTTGCAAACAAGGCGGCCCTATGGGCCAGGCAGCTCTAGGCCAATGGAGCACACCCAGAGCAGAAGTTCTACCTCAGCCAGATAAGGCCTGCCAAGAAACTGCGTTTCAAAGGCTTTGGTAATAGATGTTCCCGGTACTCTGTTAGAGCACTGGGCAGAGCCATTTGTTTCTTAGCTTCCCAAAGAGCTGGAAGCAAGATGCTTTGGGGGCTCCCTGCCCCTTTGCCAACAAGGGCGACCTTTGGGCCTTTCAGCTCTAGGCCAATGGAGCACACCCAGAGCAGAAGTCCTACTTCAGCCAGATCAGGCCTGCCAAGGAACTGCGTTTCAGAGGCCTTTGTATGTGACGTTCCCGGTAGGCTGTGAGAGCACGGTGCAGAGCCAGTTGTTTCCTTGTTTCCCAAACAGCTGGAAGCAAGACGCTTTGGGGCCTCTCTGCCCCTTTGGAAACAAGGCAGCACTAGGGCAATGGAGCACAAACAGAGCCGAAGTTCTACTTCTTCCAGATCAGGCCTGCCTAGACAGTGCGTTTCCCAGGCCTTGATAAGAGATGTTCTCTTAGGCTATAAGAGCACTGGGCACAGCCAGTTGTTTCTTAGCTTAACAAGAGGTGGAAGCAAGATGCTTTGGGGCCTCTCTCCCCCTTTGGAAACAAGGCAGCCCTTTGGGCCTTTCAGCTCTAGGGCAATGGAGCACACCCAGAGCAGAAGTTCTACCACAGCCAGATCAGGCCTGCCAAGAAACTGCTTTTCACAGGCCTTCGTAAGAGGTGTTCCCGGAAGGCTGTAAGAGTACCTGGCAGAGCGAGTTGTTTCTTAGCTTCAAAAACAGCTGGAAGCAACATGATTTGGGGCCTCTCTCCCCCTTTGGAAACAAAGCAGCCTTTGTGCCTGGCAGCTCTAGGCCAAAGTAGCACACCCAGAGCACAAGTTCTACCTCAGCCAGATAAGGCCTGTCAAGAAGCTGCGTTTCACAGGCCTTTCTCTGTCACGTTGCCGGTAGGCTGTGAGAGCACTGTGCAGAGCCAGTTGTTTCTTAGCTTCCCAAAGATTTGGAAGCAAGATGCTTTGGGGACTCTCAGCCCCTTTGGAAACAAGGCGGCCCTTTGGGCCTGGCAGCTCTAGGCCAAAGTAGCACGCCCAGAGCCGGAGTTCTACTTCAGCCAGATCAGGCCTGCCAAGAAACTGCGTTTCACAGGCCTTGGTAAGAGATGTTCCCGGTAGGCTGTGAGAGCACTGTGGAGAGCCAGTTGCTTTAGCTTCCCACAGAGCTGGAAGCAAGATGCCTTGGGGCCTCTCTCTCCCTTTGGACACAAGGCAGCCGTTTGGGCCTGGCAGCTCTAGGCCAATGGAGCACACCCACAGCAGAAGTTCTACTTCAGGCAGATCAGTCCTGCCCAGAAACTGCGTTTCACAGCCCTTGGTAAGAGATGTTCACGGTAGGCTGTGAGAGCACCTGGCAGAACCAGTTGTTTTTTAGCTTCCCAAAGTGCTGGAGGCAAGATGCTTTGGGGCCTCTCTCACCCTTTGGAAACAAGGCAGCCCTTAGGTCCTGGTAGCTCTAGGCCTATGTAGCACAACCAGAACAGAAGTTCTACTTCAGCCAGGTCAGGCCTGCCAAGAAACTGCGTTTCACAGGCCTTTCAAAGAGATGTTCTCTTAGGCTGTAAGAGCACTGGGCAGAGCCAGCTGTTTCTTAGCTTCCCGAAGAGCTGGGAGCAAGATGCTTTGGGTCCACTCTCCGTCTTTGGAAACAAGGCAGCCCTTTGGGCCTGGCAGCTCTAGGGCAATGGAGCACACCCAGAGCAGAAGTTCTACTTCAGCCAGATCAGGCCTGCCAGGAAACTGCGTTTCACAGGCCTTGGTAAGAGATGTTCCCGGTAGGCTGTAAGAGCACTGGGCAGAGCCAGTTGTTTCTTACATTCCTGAAAAGCTGGAAGCAAGATGCTTGGGACCCCTCTGCCCGTTTGGGAACAAGGCAGCCTTTTGGTTCGGGAAGCTCTAGGCCAATGGAGCACACGCAGAGCAGGAGTTCTACTTCAGCATGATCAGGCCTGCAAAGAAACAGCGTTTGACAGGCCTTGGTAAGAGATGTTCGCGGTAGGTGTAAGAGCACTGGGCAGAGCCAGTTGTTTCTTAGCTTCGCAAAGACCGGGAAGCAAGATGCTTGGGGCCTCTCTGCCCCTTGGAAACAGGGCAGCACTTTGGGCCTGGCAGCTCTAGGGCAGTGGAGCACACCCAGAGCCGGAGTTCTTCTTCAGCCAGATGAGGCCTGCCAAGAAACTGCGTTTCACAGGCCTTTCAAAGACATGTTCCCGGTAGGCTGTAAGAGCACGGGGCAGAGCGAGTTGGTTCTTAGCTTCCCAGAGAGCTGGAAGCAAGATGCTTTGGGGCCTCTCTGCCCCTTTGGAAACAAGGCAGCACCTTGGGCCTGGCAGCTCTAGGGTAATGGAGCACACCCAGAGCAGAAGTTCTACTTCAGCCAAATCAGGCCTGCCAGGAAACGGCGTTTCACAGGCCTTGGTAAGAGATGTTCCCGGTAGGCTGTAAGAGCACTGGGCAACGCCAGATGTTTCTTAGCTTCCCGAAGAGCTGGAAGCAAGATGCTTTGGGGCCTCTCATCCCCTTTGCAAACAAGGCGGCCCTATGGGCCAGGCAGCTCTAGGCCAATGGAGCACACCCAGAGCAGAAGTTCTACCTCAGCCAGATAAGGCCTGCCAAGAAACTGCGTTTCAAAGGCTTTGGTAAGAGATGTTCCCGGTACTCTGTTAGAGCACTGGGCAGAGCCATTTGTTTCTTAGCTTCCCAAAGAGCTGGAAGCAAGATGCTTTGGGGGCTCCCTGCCCCTTTGCCAACAAGGGCGACCTTTGGGCCTTTCAGCTCTAGGCCAATGGAGCACACCCAGAGCAGAAGTCCTACTTCAGCCAGATCAGGCCTGCCAAGGAACTGCGTTTCAGAGGCCTTTGTATGTGACGTTCCCGGTAGGCTGTGAGAGCACGGTGCAGAGCCAGTTGTTTCCTTGTTTCCCAAACAGCTGGAAGCAAGACGCTTTGGGGCCTCTCTGCCCCTTTGGAAACAAGGCAGCACGTTGGGTCTGGCAGCTCTAGGGCAATGGAGCACAACCAGAGCCGAAGTTCTACTTCTTCCAGATCAGGCCTGCCTAGACAGTGCGTTTCCCAGGCCTTGATAAGAGATGTTCTCTTAGGCTATAAGAGCACTGGGCACAGCCAGTTGTTTCTTAGCTTCCCAAGAGGTGGAAGCAAGATGCTTTGGGGCCTCTCTCCCCCTTTGGAAACAGGCAGCCCTTTGGGCCTTTCAGCTCTAGGGCAATGGAGCACACCCAGAGCAGAAGTTCTACCTCAGCCAGATCAGGCCTGCCAAGAAACTGCTTTTCACAGGCCTTCGTAAGAGGTGTTCCCGGAAGGCTGTAAGAGTACCTGGCAGAGCGAGTTGTTTCTTAGCTTCAAAAACAGCTGGAAGCAACATGATTTGGGGCCTCTCTCCCCCTTTGGAAACAAAGCAGCCTTTGTGCCTGGCAGCTCTAGGCCAAAGTAGCACACCCAGAGCACAAGTTCTACCTCAGCCAGATAAGGCCTGTCAAGAAGCTGCGTTTCACAGGCCTTTCTCTGTCACGTTGCCGGTAGGCTGTGAGAGCACTGTGCAGAGCCAGTTGTTTCCTTGTTTCCCAAACAGCTGGAAGCAAGACGCTTTGGGGCCTCTCTGCCCCTTTGGAAACAAGGCAGCACGTTGGGTCTGGCAGCTCTAGGGCAATGGAGCACAACCAGAGCCGAAGTTCTACTTCTTCCAGATCAGGCCTGCCTAGACAGTGCGTTTCCCAGGCCTTGATAAGAGATGTTCTCTTAGGCTATAAGAGCACTGGGCAGAGCCAGTTGTTTCTTACCTTCCTGAAAAGCTGGAAGCAAGATGCTTGGGACCCCTCTGCCCGTTTGGGAACAAGGCAGCCTTTTGGGTCGGGAAGCTCTAGGCCAATGGAGCACACGCAGAGCAGGAGTTCTACTTCAGCCTGATCAGGCCTGCAAAGAAACAGCGTTTGACAGGCCTTGGTAAGAGATGTTCCCGGTAGGTGTAAGAGCACTGGGCAGAGCCAGTTGTTTCTTAGCTTCGCAAAGACCGGGAAGCAAGATGCTTTGGGCCTCTCTGCCCCTTTTAAACAGGGCAGCACTTTGGGCCTGGCAGCTCTAGGGCAGTGGAGCACACCCAGAGCCGGAGTTCTACTTCAGCCAGATGAGGCCTGCCAAGAAACTGCGTTTCACAGGCCTTTCAAAGACATGTTCCCGGTAGGCTGTAAGAGCACGGGGCAGAGCGAGTTGGTTCTTAGCTTCCTAGAGAGCTGGAAGCAAGATGCTTTGGGGCCTCTCTGCCCCTTTGGAAACAAGGCAGCACCTTGGGCCTGGCAGCTCTAGGGCAGTGGAGCACACCCAGAGCCGGAGTTCTACTTCAGCCAGATCAGGCCTGCCAAGAAACTGCGTTTCACAGGCCTTGGTAAGAGATGTTCCCGGTAGGCTGTGAGAGCACTGTGGAGAGCCAGTTGCTTTAGCTTCCCACAGAGCTGGAAGCAAGATGCTTTGGGGCCTCTCTCTCCCTTTGGACACAAGGCAGCCGTTTGGGCCTGGCAGCTCTAGGCCAATGGAGCACACCCACAGCAGAAGTTCTACTTCAGGCAGATCAGTCCTGCCCAGAAACTGCGTTTCACAGCCCTTGGTAAGAGATGTTCACGGTAGGCTGTGAGAGCACTGGGCAGAACCAGTTGTTTTTTAGCTTCCCAAAGTGCTGGAGGCAACATGCTTTGGGGCCTCTCTCACCCTTTGGAAACAAGGCAGCCCTTAGGTCCTGGTAGCTCTAGGCCTATGTAGCACAACCAGAACAGAAGTTCTACTTCAGCCAGGTCAGGCCTGCCAAGAAACTGCGTTTCACAGGCCTTTCAAAGAGATGTTCTCTTAGGCTGTAAGAGCACTGGGCAGAGCCAGCTGTTTCTTAGCTTCCCGAAGAGCTGGGAGCAAGATGCTTTGGGTCCACTCTCCGTCTTTGGAAACAAGGCAGCCCTTTGGGCCTGGCAGCTCTAGGGCAATGGAGCACACCCAGAGCAGAAGTTCTACTTCAGCCAGATCAGGCCTGCCAGGAAACTGCGTTTCACAGGCCTTGGTAAGAGATGTTCCCGGTAGGCTGTAAGAGCACTGGGCAGAGCCAGTTGTTTCTTACCTTCCTGAAAAGCTGGAAGCAAGATGCTTGGGAGCCCTCTGCCCGTTTGGGAACAAGGCAGCCTTTTGGGTCGGGAAGCTCTAGGCCAATGGAGCACACGCAGAGCAGGAGTTCTACTTCAGCCTGATCAGGCCTGCAAAGAAACAGCGTTTGACAGGCCTTGGTAAGAGATGTTCGCGGTAGGTGTAAGAGCACTGGGCAGAGCCAGTTGTTTCTTAGCTTCGCAAAGACCGGGAAGCAAGATGCTTTGGGCCTCTCTGCCCCTTGGAAACAGGGCAGCACTTTGGGCCTGGCAGCTCTAGGGCAATGGAGCACACCCAGAGCCGGAGTTCTACTTCAGCCAGATGAGGCCTGCCAAGAAACTGCGTTTCACAGGCCTTTCAAAGACATGTTCCCGGTAGGCTGTAAGAGCACGGGGCAGAGCGAGTTGGTTCTTAGCGTCCCAGAGAGCTGGAAGCAAGATGCTTTGGGGCCTCTCTGCCCCTTTGGAAACAAGGCAGCACCTTGGGCCTGGCAGCTCTAGGGCAATGGAGCACACCCAGAGCAGAAGTTCTACTTCAGCCAAATCAGGCCTGCCAGGAAACGGCGTTTCACAGGCCTTGGTAAGAGATGTTCCCGGTAGGCTGTAAGAGCACTGGGCAACGCCAGATGTTTCTTAGCTTCCCGAAGAGCTGGAAGCAAGAAGCTTTGGTGCCACTCTCTCACTTTGGACTCAAGGCAGCCCTTTGGGGCAGGTAGCTCTAGGCCAGTGGAGCACACCCAGAGCAGAAGTTCTACTTGGGCCAGTTCAGGCCACCAACAAACTGCGTTTCACAGGCCTTGGTAAGAGATGTTCCCGGTAGGCTGTAAGAGCACTGGGCAACGCCAGATGTTTCTTAGCTTCCCGAAGAGCTGGAAGCAAGATGCTTTGGGGCCTCTCATCCCCTTTGCAAACAAGGCGGCCCTATGGGCCAGGCAGCTCTAGGCCAATGGAGCACACCCAGAGCAGAAGTTCTACCTCAGCCAGATAAGGCCTGCCAAGAAACTGCGTTTCAAAGGCTTTGGTAAGAGATGTTCCCGGTACTCTGTTAGAGCACTGGGCAGAGCCATTTGTTTCTTAGCTTCCCAAAGAGCTGGAAGCAAGATGCTTTGGGGGCTCCCTGCCCCTTTGCCAACAAGGGCGACCTTTGGGCCTTTCAGCTCTAGGCCAATGGAGCACACCCAGAGCAGAAGTCCTACTTCAGCCAGATCAGGCCTGCCAAGGAACTGCGTTTCAGAGGCCTTTGTATGTGACGTTCCCGGTAGGCTGTGAGAGCACGGTGCAGAGCCAGTTGTTTCCTTGTTTCCCAAACAGCTGGAAGCAAGACGCTTTGGGGCCTCTCTGCCCCTTTGGAAACAAGGCAGCACGTTGGGTCTGGCAGCTCTAGGGCAATGGAGCACAACCAGAGCCGAAGTTCTACTTCTTCCAGATCAGGCCTGCCTAGACAGTGCGTTTCCCAGGCCTTGATAAGAGATGTTCTCTTAGGCTATAAGAGCACTGGGCACAGCCAGTTGTTTCTTAGCTTCCCAAGAGGTGGAAGCAAGATGCTTTGGGGCCTCTCTCCCCCTTTGGAAACAGGCAGCCCTTTGGGCCTTTCAGCTCTAGGGCAATGGAGCACACCCAGAGCAGAAGTTCTACCTCAGCCAGATCAGGCCTGCCAAGAAACTGCTTTTCACAGGCCTTCGTAAGAGGTGTTCCCGGAAGGCTGTAAGAGTACCTGGCAGAGCGAGTTGTTTCTTAGCTTCAAAAACAGCTGGAAGCAACATGATTTGGGGCCTCTCTCCCCCTTTGGAAACAAAGCAGCCTTTGTGCCTGGCAGCTCTAGGCCAAAGTAGCACACCCAGAGCACAAGTTCTACCTCAGCCAGATAAGGCCTGTCAAGAAGCTGCGTTTCACAGGCCTTTCTCTGTCACGTTGCCGGTAGGCTGTGAGAGCACTGTGCAGAGCCAGTTGTTTCTTAGCTTCCCAAAGATTTGGAAGCAAGATGCTTTGGGGACTCTCAGCCCCTTTGGAAACAAGGCGGCCCTTTGGGCCTGGCAGCTCTAGGCCAAAGTAGCACGCCCAGAGCAGGAGTTCTACTTCAGCCAGATCAGGCCTGCCAAGAAACTGCGTTTCACAGGCCTTGGTAAGAGATGTTCCCGGTAGGCTGTGAGAGCACTGTGGAGAGCCAGTTGCTTTAGCTTCCCACAGAGCTGGAAGCAAGATGCCTTGGGGCCTCTCTCTCCCTTTGGACACAAGGCAGCCGTTTGGGCCCGGCAGCTCTAGGCCAATGGAGCACACCCACAGCAGAAGTTCTACTTCAGGCAGATCAGTCCTGCCCAGAAACTGCGTTTCACAGCCCTTGGTAAGAGATGTTCACGGTAGGCTGTGAGAGCACTGGGCAGAACCAGTTGTTTTTTAGCTTCCCAAAGTGCTGGAGGCAAGATGCTTTGGGGCCTCTCTCACCCTTTGGAAACAAGGCAGCCCTTAGGTCCTGGTAGCTCTAGGCCTATGTAGCACAACCAGAACAGAAGTTCTACTTCAGCCAGGTCAGGCCTGCCAAGAAACTGCGTTTCACAGGCCTTTCAAAGAGATGTTCTCTTAGGCTGTAAGAGCACTGGGCAGAGCCAGCTGTTTCTTAGCTTCCCGAAGAGCTGGGAGCAAGATGCTTTGGGTCCACTCTCCGTCTTTGGAAACAAGGCAGCCCTTTGGGCCTGGCAGCTCTAGGGCAATGGAGCACACCCAGAGCAGAAGTTCTACTTCAGCCAGATCAGGCCTGCCAGGAAACTGCGTTTCACAGGCCTTGGTAAGAGATGTTCCCGGTAGGCTGTAAGAGCACTGGGCAGAGCCAGTTGTTTCTTAGCTTCCCAAAGAGCTGGAAGCAAGATGCTTTGGGGGCTCCCTGCCCCTTTGCCAACAAGGGCGACCTTTGGGCCTTTCAGCTCTAGGCCAATGGAGCACACCCAGAGCAGAAGTCCTACTTCAGCCAGATCAGGCCTGCCAAGGAACTGCGTTTCAGAGGCCTTTGTATGTGACGTTCCCGGTAGGCTGTGAGAGCATGGTGCAGAGCCAGTTGTTTCCTTGTTTCCCAAACAGCTGGAAGCAAGACGCTTTGGGGCCTCTCTGCCCCTTTGGAAACAAGGCAGCACTAGGGCAATGGAGCACAACCAGAGCCGAAGTTCTACTTCTTCCAGATCAGGCCTGCCTAGACAGTGCGTTTCCCAGGCCTTGATAAGAGATGTTCTCTTAGGCTATAAGAGCACTGGGCACAGCCAGTTGTTTCTTAGCTTCCCAAGAGGTGGAAGCAAGATGCTTTGGGGCCTCTCTCCCCCTTTGGAAACAAGGCAGCCCTTTGGGCCTTTCAGCTCTAGGGCAATGGAGCACACCCAGAGCAGAAGTTCTACCTCAGCCAGATCAGGCCTGCCAAGAAACTGCTTTTCACAGGCCTTCGTAAGAGGTGTTCCCGGAAGGCTGTAAGAGTACCTGGCAGAGCGAGTTGTTTCTTAGCTTCAAAAACAGCTGGAAGCAACATGATTTGGGGCCTCTCTCCCCCTTTGGAAACAAAGCAGCCTTTGTGCCTGGCAGCTCTAGGCCAAAGTAGCACACCCAGAGCACAAGTTCTACCTCAGCCAGATAAGGCCTGTCAAGAAGCTGCGTCTCACAGGCCTTTCTCTGTCACGTTGCCGGTAGGCTGTGAGAGCACTGTGCAGAGCCAGTTGTTTCTTAGCTTCCCAAAGATTTGGAAGCAAGATGCTTTGGGGACTCTCAGCCCCTTTGGAAACAAGGCGGCCCTTTGGGCCTGGCAGCTCTAGGCCAAAGTAGCACGCCCAGAGCAGGAGTTCTACTTCAGCCAGATCAGGCCTGCCAAGAAACTGCGTTTCACAGGCCTTGGTAAGAGATGTTCCCGGTAGGCTGTGAGAGCACTGTGGAGAGCCAGTTGCTTTAGCTTCCCACAGAGCTGGAAGCAAGATGCCTTGGGGCCTCTCTCTCCCTTTGGACACAAGGCAGCCGTTTGGGCCTGGCAGCTCTAGGCCAATGGAGCACACCCACAGCAGAAGTTCTACTTCAGGCAGATCAGTCCTGCCCAGAAACTGCGTTTCACAGCCCTTGGTAAGAGATGTTCACGGTAGGCTGTGAGAGCACTGGGCAGAACCAGTTGTTTTTTAGCTTCCCAAAGTGCTGGAGGCAAGATGCTTTGGGGCCTCTCTCACCCTTTGGAAACAAGGCAGCCCTTAGGTCCTGGTAGCTCTAGGCCTATGTAGCACAACCAGAACAGAAGTTCTACTTCAGCCAGGTCAGGCCTGCCAAGAAACTGCGTTTCACAGGCCTTTCAAAGAGATGTTCTCTTAGGCTGTAAGAGCACTGGGCAGAGCCAGCTGTTTCTTAGCTTCCCGAAGAGCTGGGAGCAAGATGCTTTGGGTCCACTCTCCGTCTTTGGAAACAAGGCAGCCCTTTGGGCCTGGCAGCTCTAGGGCAATGGAGCACACCCAGAGCAGAAGTTCTACTTCAGCCAGATCAGGCCTGCCAGGAAACTGCGTTTCACAGGCCTTGGTAAGAGATGTTCCCGGTAGGCTGTAAGAGCACTGGGCAGAGCCAGTTGTTTCTTACCTTCCTGAAAAGCTGGAAGCAAGATGCTTGGGACCCCTCTGCCCGTTTGGGAACAAGGCAGCCTTTTGGGTCGGGAAGCTCTAGGCCAATGGAGCACACGCAGAGCAGGAGTTCTACTTCAGCCTGATCAGGCCTGCAAAGAAACAGCGTTTGACAGGCCTTGGTAAGAGATGTTCGCGGTAGGCGTAAGAGCACTGGGCAGAGCCAGTTGTTTCTTAGCTTCGCAAAGACCGGGAAGCAAGATGCTTTGGGCCTCTCTGCCCCTTGGAAACAGGGCAGCACTTTGGGCCTGGCAGCTCTAGGGCAATGGAGCACACCCAGAGCAGAAGTTCTACTTCAGCCAAATCAGGCCTGCCAGGAAACGGCGTTTCACAGGCCTTGGTAAGAGATGTTCCCGGTAGGCTGTAAGAGCACTGGGCATCGCCAGATGTTTCTTAGCTTCCCGAAGAGCTGGAAGCAAGAAGCTTTGGTGCCACTCTCTCACTTTGGACTCAAGGCAGCCCTTTGGGGCAGGTAGCTCTAGGCCAGTGGAGCACACCCAGAGCAGAAGTTCTACTTGGGCCAGTTCAGGCCACCAACAAACTGCGTTTCACAGGCCTTGGTAAGAGATGTTCCCAGTAGGCTGTAAGAGCACTGGGCAACGCCAGATGTTTCTTAGCTTCCCGAAAAGCTGGAAGCAAGATGCTTTGGGGCCTCTCATCCCCTTTGCAAACAAGGCCGACCTTTGGGCCAGGCAGCTCTAGGCCAATGGAGCACACCCAGAGCAGAAGTTCTACCTCAGCCAGATAAGGCCTGCCAAGAAACTGCGTTTCAAAGGCTTTGGTAAGAGATGTTCCCGGTACTCTGTTAGAGCACTGGGCAGAGCCATTTGTTTCTTAGCTTCCCAAAGAGCTGGAAGCAAGATGCTTTGGGGGCTCCCTGCCCCTTTGCCAACAAGGGCGACCTTTGGGCCTTTCAGCTCTAGGCCAATGGAGCACACCCAGAGCAGAAGTCCTACTTCAGCCAGATCAGGCCTGCCAAGGAACTGCGTTTCAGAGGCCTTTGTATGTGACGTTCCCGGTAGGCTGTGAGAGCATGGTGCAGAGCCAGTTGTTTCCTTGTTTCCCAAACAGCTGGAAGCAAGACGCTTTGGGGCCTCTCTGCCCCTTTGGAAACAAGGCAGCACTAGGGCAATGGAGCACAACCAGAGCCGAAGTTCTACTTCTTCCAGATCAGGCCTGCCTAGACAGTGCGTTTCCCAGGCCTTGATAAGAGATGTTCTCTTAGGCTATAAGAGCACTGGGCACAGCCAGTTGTTTCTTAGCTTCCCAAGAGGTGGAAGCAAGATGCTTTGGGGCCTCTCTCCCCCTTTGGAAACAAGGCAGCCCTTTGGGCCTTTCAGCTCTAGGGCAATGGAGCACACCCAGAGCAGAAGTTCTACCTCAGCCAGATCAGGCCTGCCAAGAAACTGCTTTTCACAGGCCTTCGTAAGAGGTGTTCCCGGAAGGCTGTAAGAGTACCTGGCAGAGCGAGTTGTTTCTTAGCTTCAAAAACAGCTGGAAGCAACATGATTTGGGGCCTCTCTCCCCCTTTGGAAACAAAGCAGCCTTTGTGCCTGGCAGCTCTAGGCCAAAGTAGCACACCCAGAGCACAAGTTCTACCTCAGCCAGATAAGGCCTGTCAAGAAGCTGCGTTTCACAGGCCTTTCTCTGTCACGTTGCCGGTAGGCTGTGAGAGCACTGTGCAGAGCCAGTTGTTTCTTAGCTTCCCAAAGATTTGGAAGCAAGATGCTTTGGGGACTCTCAGCCCCTTTGGAAACAAGGCGGCCCTTTGGGCCTGGCAGCTCTAGGCCAAAGTAGCACGCCCAGAGCAGGAGTTCTACTTCAGCCAGATCAGGCCTGCCAAGAAACTGCGTTTCACAGGCCTTGGTAAGAGATGTTCCCGGTAGGCTGTGAGAGCACTGTGGAGAGCCAGTTGCTTTAGCTTCCCACAGAGCTGGAAGCAAGATGCCTTGGGGCCTCTCTCTCCCTTTGGACACAAGGCAGCCGTTTGGGCCTGGCAGCTCTAGGCCAATGGAGCACACCCACAGCAGAAGTTCTACTTCAGGCAGATCAGTCCTGCCCAGAAACTGCGTTTCACAGCCCTTGGTAAGAGATGTTCACGGTAGGCTGTGAGAGCACTGGGCAGAACCAGTTGTTTTTTAGCTTCCCAAAGTGCTGGAGGCAAGATGCTTTGGGGCCTCTCTCACCCTTTGGAAACAAGGCAGCCCTTAGGTCCTGGTAGCTCTAGGCCTATGTAGCACAACCAGAACAGAAGTTCTACTTCAGCCAGGTCAGGCCTGCCAAGAAACTGCGTTTCACAGGCCTTTCAAAGACATGTTCTCTTAGGCTGTAAGAGCACTGGGCAGAGCCAGCTGTTTCTTATCTTCCCGAAGAGCTGGGAGCAAGATGCTTTGGGTCCACTCTCCGTCTTTGGAAACAAGGCAGCCCTTTGGGCCTGGCAGCTCTAGGGCAATGGAGCACACCCAGAGCAGAAGTTCTACTTCAGCCAGATCAGGCCTGCCAGGAAACTGCGTTTCACAGGCCTTGGTAAGAGATGTTCCCGGTAGGCTGTAAGAGCACTGGGCAGAGCCAGTTGTTTCTTACCTTCCTGAAAAGCTGGAAGCAAGATGCTTGGGAGCCCTCTGCCCGTTTGGGAACAAGGCAGCCTTTTGGGTCGGGAAGCTCTAGGCCAATGGAGCACACGCAGAGCAGGAGTTCTACTTCAGCCTGATCAGGCCTGCAAAGAAACAGCGTTTGACAGGCCTTGGTAAGAGATGTTCGCGGTAGGCGTAAGAGCACTGGGCAGAGCCAGTTGTTTCTTAGCTTCGCAAAGACCGGGAAGCAAGATGCTTTGGGCCTCTCTGCCCCTTGGAAACAGGGCAGCACTTTGGGCCTGGCAGCTCTAGGGCAATGGAGCACACCCAGAGCAGAAGTTCTACTTCAGCCAAATCAGGCCTGCCAGGAAACGGCGTTTCACACGCCTTGGTAAGAGATGTTCCCGGTAGGCTGTAAGAGCACTGGGCATCGTCAGATGTTTCTTAGCTTCCCGAAGAGCTGGAAGCAAGAAGCTTTGGTGCCACTCTCTCACTTTGGACTCAAGGCAGCCCTTTGGGGCAGGTAGCTCTAGGCCAGTGGAGCACACCCAGAGCAGAAGTTCTACTTGGGCCAGTTCAGGCCACCAACAAACTGCGTTTCACAGGCCTTGGTAAGAGATGTTCCCAGTAGGCTGTAAGAGCACTGGGCAACGCCAGATGTTTCTTAGCTTCCCGAAAAGCTGGAAGCAAGATGCTTTGGGGCCTCTCATCCCCTTTGCAAACAAGGCCGACCTTTGGGCCAGGCAGCTCTAGGCCAATGGAGCACACCCAGAGCAGAAGTTCTACCTCAGCCAGATAAGGCCTGCCAAGAAACTGCGTTTCAAAGGCTTTGGTAAGAGATGTTCCCGGTACTCTGTTAGAGCACTGGGCAGAGCCATTTGTTTCTTAGCTTCCCAAAGAGCTGGAAGCAAGATGCTTTGGGGGCTCCCTGCCCCTTTGCCAACAAGGGCGACCTTTGGGCCTTTCAGCTCTAGGCCAATGGAGCACACCCAGAGCAGAAGTCCTACTTCAGCCAGATCAGGCCTGCCAAGGAACTGCGTTTCAGAGGCCTTTGTATGTGACGTTCCCGGTAGGCTGTGAGAGCATGGTGCAGAGCCAGTTGTTTCCTTGTTTCCCAAACAGCTGGAAGCAAGACGCTTTGGGGCCTCTCTGCCCCTTTGGAAACAAGGCAGCACTAGGGCAATGGAGCACAACCAGAGCCGAAGTTCTACTTCTTCCAGATCAGGCCTGCCTAGACAGTGCGTTTCCCAGGCCTTGATAAGAGATGTTCTCTTAGGCTATAAGAGCACTGGGCACAGCCAGTTGTTTCTTAGCTTCCCAAGAGGTGGAAGCAAGATGCTTTGGGGCCTCTCTCCCCCTTTGGAAACAAGGCAGCCCTTTGGGCCTTTCAGCTCTAGGGCAATGGAGCACACCCAGAGCAGAAGTTCTACCTCAGCCAGATCAGGCCTGCCAAGAAACTGCTTTTCACAGGCCTTCGTAAGAGGTGTTCCCGGAAGGCTGTAAGAGTACCTGGCAGAGCGAGTTGTTTCTTAGCTTCAAAAACAGCTGGAAGCAACATGATTTGGGGCCTCTCTCCCCCTTTGGAAACAAAGCAGCCTTTGTGCCTGGCAGCTCTAGGCCAAAGTAGCACACCCAGAGCACAAGTTCTACCTCAGCCAGATAAGGCCTGTCAAGAAGCTGCGTTTCACAGGCCTTTCTCTGTCACGTTGCCGGTAGGCTGTGAGAGCACTGTGCAGAGCCAGTTGTTTCTTAGCTTCCCAAAGATTTGGAAGCAAGATGCTTTGGGGACTCTCAGCCCCTTTGGAAACAAGGCGGCCCTTTGGGCCTGGCAGCTCTAGGCCAAAGTAGCACGCCCAGAGCAGGAGTTCTACTTCAGCCAGATCAGGCCTGCCAAGAAACTGCGTTTCACAGGCCTTGGTAAGAGATGTTCCCGGTAGGCTGTGAGAGCACTGTGGAGAGCCAGTTGCTTTAGCTTCCCACAGAGCTGGAAGCAAGATGCCTTGGGGCCTCTCTCTCCCTTTGGACACAAGGCAGCCGTTTGGGCCTGGCAGCTCTAGGCCAATGGAGCACACCCACAGCAGAAGTTCTACTTCAGGCAGATCAGTCCTGCCCAGAAACTGCGTTTCACAGCCCTTGGTAAGAGATGTTCACGGTAGGCTGTGAGAGCACTGGGCAGAACCAGTTGTTTTTTAGCTTCCCAAAGTGCTGGAGGCAAGATGCTTTGGGGCCTCTCTCACCCTTTGGAAACAAGGCAGCCCTTAGGTCCTGGTAGCTCTAGGCCTATGTAGCACAACCAGAACAGAAGTTCTACTTCAGCCAGGTCAGGCCTGCCAAGAAACTGCGTTTCACAGGCCTTTCAAAGAGATGTTCTCTTAGGCTGTAAGAGCACTGGGCAGAGCCAGCTGTTTCTTAGCTTCCCGAAGAGCTGGGAGCAAGATGCTTTGGGTCCACTCTCCGTCTTTGGAAACAAGGCAGCCCTTTGGGCCTGGCAGCTCTAGGGCAATGGAGCACACCCAGAGCAGAAGTTCTACTTCAGCCAGATCAGGCCTGCCAGGAAACTGCGTTTCACAGGCCTTGGTAAGAGATGTTCCCGGTAGGCTGTAAGAGCACTGGGCAGAGCCAGTTGTTTCTTACCTTCCTGAAAAGCTGGAAGCAAGATGCTTGGGACCCCTCTGCCCGTTTGGGAACAAGGCAGCCTTTTGGGTCGGGAAGCTCTAGGCCAATGGAGCACACGCAGAGCAGGAGTTCTACTTCAGCCTGATCAGGCCTGCAAAGAAACAGCGTTTGACAGGCCTTGGTAAGAGATGTTCGCGGTAGGTGTAAGAGCACTGGGCAGAGCCAGTTGTTTCTTAGCTTCGCAAAGACCGGGAAGCAAGATGCTTTGGGCCTCTCTGCCCCTTGGAAACAGGGCAGCACTTTGGGCCTGGCAGCTCTAGGGCAATGGAGCACACCCAGAGCCGGAGTTCTACTTCAGCCAGATAAGGCCTGCCAAGAAACTGCGTTTCACAGGCCTTGGTAAGAGATGTTCCCGGTAGGCTGTAAGAGCACGGGGCAGAGCGAGTTGGTTCTTAGCTTCCCAGAGAGCTGGAAGCAAGATGCTTTGGGGCCTCTCTGCCCCTTTGGAAACAAGGCAGCACCTTGGGCCTGGCAGCTCTAGGGCAATGGAGCACACCCAGAGCAGAAGTTCTACTTCAGCCAAATCAGGCCTGCCAGGAAACGGCGTTTCACAGGCCTTGGTAAGAGATGTTCCCGGTAGGCTGTAAGAGCACTGGGCAACGCCAGATGTTTCTTAGCTTCCCGAAGAGCTGGAATCAAGAAGCTTTGGTGCCACTCTCTCACTTTGGACTCAAGGCAGCCCTTTGGGGCAGGTAGCTCTAGGCCAGTGGAGCACACCCAGAGCAGAAGTTCTACTTGGGCCAGTTCAGGCCACCAACAAACTGCGTTTCACAGGCCTTGGTAAGAGATGTTCCCAGTAGGCTGTAAGAGCACTGGGCAACGCCAGATGTTTCTTAGCTTCCCGAAAAGCTGGAAGCAAGATGCTTTGGGGCCTCTCATCCCCTTTGCAAACAAGGCCGACCTTTGGGCCTTTCAGCTCTAGGCCAATGGAGCACACCCAGAGCAGAAGTTCTACCTCAGCCAGATAAGGCCTGCCAAGAAACTGCGTTTCAAAGGCTTTGGTAAGAGATGTTCCCGGTACTCTGTTAGAGCACTGGGCAGAGCCATTTGTTTCTTAGCTTCCCAAAGAGCTGGAAGCAAGATGCTTTGGGGGCTCCCTGCCCCTTTGCCAACAGGGGCGACCTTTGGGCCTTTCAGCTCTAGGCCAATGGAGCACACCCAGAGCAGAAGTCCTACTTCAGCCAGATCAGGCCTGCCAAGGAACTGCGTTTCAGAGGCCTTTGTATGTGACGTTCCCGGTAGGCTGTGAGAGCATGGTGCAGAGCCAGTTGTTTCCTTGTTTCCCAAACAGCTGGAAGCAAGACGCTTTGGGGCCTCTCTGCCCCTTTGGAAACAAGGCAGCACTAGGGCAATGGAGCACAACCAGAGCCGAAGTTCTACTTCTTCCAGATCAGGCCTGCCTAGACAGTGCGTTTCCCAGGCCTTGATAAGAGATGTTCTCTTAGGCTATAAGAGCACTGGGCACAGCCAGTTGTTTCTTAGCTTCCCAAGAGGTGGAAGCAAGATGCTTTGGGGCCTCTCTCCCCCTTTGGAAACAAGGCAGCCCTTTGGGCCTTTCAGCTCTAGGGCAATGGAGCACACCCAGAGCAGAAGTTCTACCTCAGCCAGATCAGGCCTGCCAAGAAACTGCTTTTCACAGGCCTTCGTAAGAGGTGTTCCCGGAAGGCTGTAAGAGTACCTGGCAGAGCGAGTTGTTTCTTAGCTTCAAAAACAGCTGGAAGCAACATGATTTGGGGCCTCTCTCCCCCTTTGGAAACAAAGCAGCCTTTGTGCCTGGCAGCTCTAGGCCAAAGTAGCACACCCAGAGCACAAGTTCTACCTCAGCCAGATAAGGCCTGTCAAGAAGCTGCGTTTCACAGGCCTTTCTCTGTCACGTTGCCGGTAGGCTGTGAGAGCACTGTGCAGAGCCAGTTGTTTCTTAGCTTCCCAAAGATTTGGAAGCAAGATGCTTTGGGGACTCTCAGCCCCTTTGGAAACAAGGCGGCCCTTTGGGCCTGGCAGCTCTAGGCCAAAGTAGCACGCCCAGAGCAGGAGTTCTACTTCAGCCAGATCAGGCCTGCCAAGAAACTGCGTTTCACAGGCCTTGGTAAGAGATGTTCCCGGTAGGCTGTGAGAGCACTGTGGAGAGCCAGTTGCTTTAGCTTCCCACAGAGCTGGAAGCAAGATGCCTTGGGGCCTCTCTCTCCCTTTGGACACAAGGCAGCCGTTTGGGCCTGGCAGCTCTAGGCCAATGGAGCACACCCACAGCAGAAGTTCTACTTCAGGCAGATCAGTCCTGCCCAGAAACTGCGTTTCACAGCCCTTGGTAAGAGATGTTCACGGTAGGCTGTGAGAGCACTGGGCAGAACCAGTTGTTTTTTAGCTTCCCAAAGTGCTGGAGGCAAGATGCTTTGGGGCCTCTCTCACCCTTTGGAAACAAGGCAGCCCTTAGGTCCTGGTAGCTCTAGGCCTATGTAGCACAACCAGAACAGAAGTTCTACTTCAGCCAGGTCAGGCCTGCCAAGAAACTGCGTTTCACAGGCCTTTCAAAGACATGTTCTCTTAGGCTGTAAGAGCACTGGGCAGAGCCAGCTGTTTCTTATCTTCCCGAAGAGCTGGGAGCAAGATGCTTTGGGTCCACTCTCCGTCTTTGGAAACAAGGCAGCCCTTTGGGCCTGGCAGCTCTAGGGCAATGGAGCACACCCAGAGCAGAAGTTCTACTTCAGCCAGATCAGGCCTGCCAGGAAACTGCGTTTCACAGGCCTTGGTAAGAGATGTTCCCGGTAGGCTGTAAGAGCACTGGGCAGAGCCAGTTGTTTCTTACCTTCCTGAAAAGCTGGAAGCAAGATGCTTGGGAGCCCTCTGCCCGTTTGGGAACAAGGCAGCCTTTTGGGTCGGGAAGCTCTAGGCCAATGGAGCACACGCAGAGCAGGAGTTCTACTTCAGCCTGATCAGGCCTGCAAAGAAACAGCGTTTGACAGGCCTTGGTAAGAGATGTTCGCGGTAGGCGTAAGAGCACTGGGCAGAGCCAGTTGTTTCTTAGCTTCGCAAAGACCGGGAAGCAAGATGCTTTGGGCCTCTCTGCCCCTTGGAAACAGGGCAGCACTTTGGGCCTGGCAGCTCTAGGGCAATGGAGCACACCCAGAGCAGAAGTTCTACTTCAGCCAAATCAGGCCTGCCAGGAAACGGCGTTTCACACGCCTTGGTAAGAGATGTTCCCGGTAGGCTGTAAGAGCACTGGGCATCGTCAGATGTTTCTTAGCTTCCCGAAGAGCTGGAAGCAAGAAGCTTTGGTGCCACTCTCTCACTTTGGACTCAAGGCAGCCCTTTGGGGCAGGTAGCTCTAGGCCAGTGGAGCACACCCAGAGCAGAAGTTCTACTTGGGCCAGTTCAGGCCACCAACAAACTGCGTTTCACAGGCCTTGGTAAGAGATGTTCCCAGTAGGCTGTAAGAGCACTGGGCAACGCCAGATGTTTCTTAGCTTCCCGAAAAGCTGGAAGCAAGATGCTTTGGGGCCTCTCATCCCCTTTGCAAACAAGGCCGACCTTTGGGCCAGGCAGCTCTAGGCCAATGGAGCACACCCAGAGCAGAAGTTCTACCTCAGCCAGATAAGGCCTGCCAAGAAACTGCGTTTCAAAGGCTTTGGTAAGAGATGTTCCCGGTACTCTGTTAGAGCACTGGGCAGAGCCATTTGTTTCTTAGCTTCCCAAAGAGCTGGAAGCAAGATGCTTTGGGGGCTCCCTGCCCCTTTGCCAACAAGGGCGACCTTTGGGCCTTTCAGCTCTAGGCCAATGGAGCACACCCAGAGCAGAAGTCCTACTTCAGCCAGATCAGGCCTGCCAAGGAACTGCGTTTCAGAGGCCTTTGTATGTGACGTTCCCGGTAGGCTGTGAGAGCATGGTGCAGAGCCAGTTGTTTCCTTGTTTCCCAAACAGCTGGAAGCAAGACGCTTTGGGGCCTCTCTGCCCCTTTGGAAACAAGGCAGCACTAGGGCAATGGAGCACAACCAGAGCCGAAGTTCTACTTCTTCCAGATCAGGCCTGCCTAGACAGTGCGTTTCCCAGGCCTTGATAAGAGATGTTCTCTTAGGCTATAAGAGCACTGGGCACAGCCAGTTGTTTCTTAGCTTCCCAAGAGGTGGAAGCAAGATGCTTTGGGGCCTCTCTCCCCCTTTGGAAACAAGGCAGCCCTTTGGGCCTTTCAGCTCTAGGGCAATGGAGCACACCCAGAGCAGAAGTTCTACCTCAGCCAGATCAGGCCTGCCAAGAAACTGCTTTTCACAGGCCTTCGTAAGAGGTGTTCCCGGAAGGCTGTAAGAGTACCTGGCAGAGCGAGTTGTTTCTTAGCTTCAAAAACAGCTGGAAGCAACATGATTTGGGGCCTCTCTCCCCCTTTGGAAACAAAGCAGCCTTTGTGCCTGGCAGCTCTAGGCCAAAGTAGCACACCCAGAGCACAAGTTCTACCTCAGCCAGATAAGGCCTGTCAAGAAGCTGCGTTTCACAGGCCTTTCTCTGTCACGTTGCCGGTAGGCTGTGAGAGCACTGTGCAGAGCCAGTTGTTTCTTAGCTTCCCAAAGATTTGGAAGCAAGATGCTTTGGGGACTCTCAGCCCCTTTGGAAACAAGGCGGCCCTTTGGGCCTGGCAGCTCTAGGCCAAAGTAGCACGCCCAGAGCAGGAGTTCTACTTCAGCCAGATCAGGCCTGCCAAGAAACTGCGTTTCACAGGCCTTGGTAAGAGATGTTCCCGGTAGGCTGTGAGAGCACTGTGGAGAGCCAGTTGCTTTAGCTTCCCACAGAGCTGGAAGCAAGATGCCTTGGGGCCTCTCTCTCCCTTTGGACACAAGGCAGCCGTTTGGGCCTGGCAGCTCTAGGCCAATGGAGCACACCCACAGCAGAAGTTCTACTTCAGGCAGATCAGTCCTGCCCAGAAACTGCGTTTCACAGCCCTTGGTAAGAGATGTTCACGGTAGGCTGTGAGAGCACTGGGCAGAACCAGTTGTTTTTTAGCTTCCCAAAGTGCTGGAGGCAAGATGCTTTGGGGCCTCTCTCACCCTTTGGAAACAAGGCAGCCCTTAGGTCCTGGTAGCTCTAGGCCTATGTAGCACAACCAGAACAGAAGTTCTACTTCAGCCAGGTCAGGCCTGCCAAGAAACTGCGTTTCACAGGCCTTTCAAAGAGATGTTCTCTTAGGCTGTAAGAGCACTGGGCAGAGCCAGCTGTTTCTTAGCTTCCCGAAGAGCTGGGAGCAAGATGCTTTGGGTCCACTCTCCGTCTTTGGAAACAAGGCAGCCCTTTGGGCCTGGCAGCTCTAGGGCAATGGAGCACACCCAGAGCAGAAGTTCTACTTCAGCCAGATCAGGCCTGCCAGGAAACTGCGTTTCACAGGCCTTGGTAAGAGATGTTCCCGGTAGGCTGTAAGAGCACTGGGCAGAGCCAGTTGTTTCTTACCTTCCTGAAAAGCTGGAAGCAAGATGCTTGGGAGCCCTCTGCCCGTTTGGGAACAAGGCAGCCTTTTGGGTCGGGAAGCTCTAGGCCAATGGAGCACACGCAGAGCAGGAGTTCTACTTCAGCCTGATCAGGCCTGCAAAGAAACAGCGTTTGACAGGCCTTGGTAAGAGATGTTCGCGGTAGGTGTAAGAGCACTGGGCAGAGCCAGTTGTTTCTTAGCTTCGCAAAGACCGGGAAGCAAGATGCTTTGGGCCTCTCTGCCCCTTGGAAACAGGGCAGCACTTTGGGCCTGGCAGCTCTAGGGCAATGGAGCACACCCAGAGCCGGAGTTCTACTTCAGCCAGATAAGGCCTGCCAAGAAACTGCGTTTCACAGGCCTTGGTAAGAGATGTTCCCGGTAGGCTGTAAGAGCACGGGGCAGAGCGAGTTGGTTCTTAGCTTCCCAGAGAGCTGGAAGCAAGATGCTTTGGGGCCTCTCTGCCCCTTTGGAAACAAGGCAGCACCTTGGGCCTGGCAGCTCTAGGGCAATGGAGCACACCCAGAGCAGAAGTTCTACTTCAGCCAAATCAGGCCTGCCAGGAAACGGCGTTTCACAGGCCTTGGTAAGAGATGTTCCCGGTAGGCTGTAAGAGCACTGGGCAACGCCAGATGTTTCTTAGCTTCCCGAAGAGCTGGAATCAAGAAGCTTTGGTGCCACTCTCTCACTTTGGACTCAAGGCAGCCCTTTGGGGCAGGTAGCTCTAGGCCAGTGGAGCACACCCAGAGCAGAAGTTCTACTTGGGCCAGTTCAGGCCACCAACAAACTGCGTTTCACAGGCCTTGGTAAGAGATGTTCCCAGTAGGCTGTAAGAGCACTGGGCAACGCCAGATGTTTCTTAGCTTCCCGAAAAGCTGGAAGCAAGATGCTTTGGGGCCTCTCATCCCCTTTGCAAACAAGGCCGACCTTTGGGCCTTTCAGCTCTAGGCCAATGGAGCACACCCAGAGCAGAAGTTCTACCTCAGCCAGATAAGGCCTGCCAAGAAACTGCGTTTCAAAGGCTTTGGTAAGAGATGTTCCCGGTACTCTGTTAGAGCACTGGGCAGAGCCATTTGTTTCTTAGCTTCCCAAAGAGCTGGAAGCAAGATGCTTTGGGGGCTCCCTGCCCCTTTGCCAACAGGGGCGACCTTTGGGCCTTTCAGCTCTAGGCCAATGGAGCACACCCAGAGCAGAAGTCCTACTTCAGCCAGATCAGGCCTGCCAAGGAACTGCGTTTCAGAGGCCTTTGTATGTGACGTTCCCGGTAGGCTGTGAGAGCACGGTGCAGAGCCAGTTGTTTCCTTGTTTCCCAAACAGCTGGAAGCAAGACGCTTTGGGGCCTCTCTGCCCCTTTGGAAACAAGGCAGCACTAGGGCAATGGAGCACAACCAGAGCCGAAGTTCTACTTCTTCCAGATCAGGCCTGCCTAGACAGTGCGTTTCCCAGGCCTTGATAAGAGATGTTCTCTTAGGCTATAAGAGCACTGGGCACAGCCAGTTGTTTCTTAGCTTCCCAAGAGGTGGAAGCAAGATGCTTTGGGGCCTCTCTCCCCCTTTGGAAACAAGGCAGCCCTTTGGGCCTTTCAGCTCTAGGGCAATGGAGCACACCCAGAGCAGAAGTTCTACCTCAGCCAGATCAGGCCTGCCAAGAAACTGCTTTTCACAGGCCTTCGTAAGAGGTGTTCCCGGAAGGCTGTAAGAGTACCTGGCAGAGCGAGTTGTTTCTTAGCTTCAAAAACAGCTGGAAGCAACATGATTTGGGGCCTCTCTCCCCCTTTGGAAACAAAGCAGCCTTTGTGCCTGGCAGCTCTAGGCCAAAGTAGCACACCCAGAGCACAAGTTCTACCTCAGCCAGATAAGGCCTGTCAAGAAGCTGCGTTTCACAGGCCTTTCTCTGTCACGTTGCCGGTAGGCTGTGAGAGCACTGTGCAGAGCCAGTTGTTTCTTAGCTTCCCAAAGATTTGGAAGCAAGATGCTTTGGGGACTCTCAGCCCCTTTGGAAACAAGGCGGCCCTTTGGGCCTGGCAGCTCTAGGCCAAAGTAGCACGCCCAGAGCAGGAGTTCTACTTCAGCCAGATCAGGCCTGCCAAGAAACTGCGTTTCACAGGCCTTGGTAAGAGATGTTCCCGGTAGGCTGTGAGAGCACTGTGGAGAGCCAGTTGCTTTAGCTTCCCACAGAGCTGGAAGCAAGATGCCTTGGGGCCTCTCTCTCCCTTTGGACACAAGGCAGCCGTTTGGGCCTGGCAGCTCTAGGCCAATGGAGCACACCCACAGCAGAAGTTCTACTTCAGGCAGATCAGTCCTGCCCAGAAACTGCGTTTCACAGCCCTTGGTAAGAGATGTTCACGGTAGGCTGTGAGAGCACTGGGCAGAACCAGTTGTTTTTTAGCTTCCCAAAGTGCTGGGGGCAAGATGCTTTGGGGCCTCTCTCAACCTTTGGAAAAAAGGCAGCCCTTAGGTCCTGGTAGCTCTAGGCCTATGTAGCACAACCAGAACAGAAGTTCTACTTCAGCCAGGTCAGGCCTGCCAAGAAACTGCGTTTCACAGGCCTTTCAAAGAGATGTTCTCTTAGGCTGTAAGAGCACTGGGCAGAGCCAGCTGTTTCTTAGCTTCCCGAAGAGCTGGGAGCAAGATGCTTTGGGTCCACTCTCCGTCTTTGGAAACAAGGCAGCCCTTTGGGCCTGGCAGCTCTAGGGCAATGGAGCACACCCAGAGCAGAAGTTCTACTTCAGCCAGATCAGGCCTGCCAGGAAACTGCGTTTCACAGGCCTTGGTAAGAGATGTTCCCGGTAGGCTGTAAGAGCACTGGGCAGAGCCAGTTGTTTCTTACCTTCCTGAAAAGCTGGAAGCAAGATGCTTGGGACCCCTCTGCCCGTTTGGGAACAAGGCAGCCTTTTGGGTCGGGAAGCTCTAGGCCAATGGAGCACACGCAGAGCAGGAGTTCTACTTCAGCCTGATCAGGCCTGCAAAGAAACAGCGTTTGACAGGCCTTGGTAAGAGATGTTCGCGGTAGGTGTAAGAGCACTGGGCAGAGCCAGTTGTTTCTTAGCTTCGCAAAGACCGGGAAGCAAGATGCTTTGGGCCTCTCTGCCCCTTGGAAACAGGGCAGCACTTTGGGCCTGGCATCTCTAGGGCAATGGAGCACACCCAGAGCCGGAGTTCTACTTCAGCCAGATGAGGCCTGCCAAGAAACTGCGTTTCACAGGCCTTGGTAAGAGATGTTCCCGGTAGGCTGTAAGAGCACGGGGCAGAGCGAGTTGGTTCTTAGCTTCCCAGAGAGCTGGAAGCAAGATGCTTTGGGGCCTCTCTGCCCCTTTGGAAACAAGGCAGCACCTTGGGCCTGGCAGCTCTAGGGCAATGGAGCACACCCAGAGCAGAAGTTCTACTTCAGCCAAATCAGGCCTGCCAGGAAACGGCGTTTCACAGGCCTTGGTAAGAGATGTTCCCGGTAGGCTGTAAGAGCACTGGGCAACGCCAGATGTTTCTTAGCTTCCCGAAGAGCTGGAATCAAGAAGCTTTGGTGCCACTCTCTCACTTTGGACTCAAGGCAGCCCTTTGGGGCAGGTAGCTCTAGGCCAGTGGAGCACACCCAGAGCAGAAGTTCTACTTGGGCCAGTTCAGGCCACCAACAAACTGCGTTTCACAGGCCTTGGTAAGAGATGTTCCCAGTAGGCTGTAAGAGCACTGGGCAACGCCAGATGTTTCTTAGCTTCCCGAAAAGCTGGAAGCAAGATGCTTTGGGGCCTCTCATCCCCTTTGCAAACAAGGCCGACCTTTGGGCCAGGCAGCTCTAGGCCAATGGAGCACACCCAGAGCAGAAGTTCTACCTCAGCCAGATAAGGCCTGCCAAGAAACTGCGTTTCAAAGGCTTTGGTAAGAGATGTTCCCGGTACTCTGTTAGAGCACTGGGCAGAGCCATTTGTTTCTTAGCTTCCCAAAGAGCTGGAAGCAAGATGCTTTGGGGGCTCCCTGCCCCTTTGCCAACAAGGGCGACCTTTGGGCCTTTCAGCTCTAGGCCAATGGAGCACACCCAGAGCAGAAGTCCTACTTCAGCCAGATCAGGCCTGCCAAGGAACTGCGTTTCAGAGGCCTTTGTATGTGACGTTCCCGGTAGGCTGTGAGAGCACGGTGCAGAGCCAGTTGTTTCCTTGTTTCCCAAACAGCTGGAAGCAAGACGCTTTGGGGCCTCTCTGCCCCTTTGGAAACAAGGCAGCTCTAGGGCAATGGAGCACAACCAGAGCCGAAGTTCTACTTCTTCCAGATCAGGCCTGCCTAGACAGTGCGTTTCCCAGGCCTTGATAAGAGATGTTCTCTTAGGCTATAAGAGCACTGGGCACAGCCAGTTGTTTCTTAGCTTCCCAAGAGGTGGAAGCAAGATGCTTTGGGGCCTCTCTCCCCCTTTGGAAACAAGGCAGCCCTTTGGGCCTTTCAGCTCTAGGGCAATGGAGCACACCCAGAGCAGAAGTTCTACCTCAGCCAGATCAGGCCTGCCAAGAAACTGCTTTTCACAGGCCTTCGTAAGAGGTGTTCCCGGAAGGCTGTAAGAGTACCTGGCAGAGCGAGTTGTTTCTTAGCTTCAAAAACAGCTGGAAGCAACATGATTTGGGGCCTCTCTCCCCCTTTGGAAACAAAGCAGCCTTTGTGCCTGGCAGCTCTAGGCCAAAGTAGCACACCCAGAGCACAAGTTCTACCTCAGCCAGATAAGGCCTGTCAAGAAGCTGCGTTTCACAGGCCTTTCTCTGTCACGTTGCCGGTAGGCTGTGAGAGCACTGTGCAGAGCCAGTTGTTTCTTAGCTTCCCAAAGATTTGGAAGCAAGATGCTTTGGGGACTCTCAGCCCCTTTGGAAACAAGGCGGCCCTTTGGGCCTGGCAGCTCTAGGCCAAAGTAGCACGCCCAGAGCAGGAGTTCTACTTCAGCCAGATCAGGCCTGCCAAGAAACTGCGTTTCACAGGCCTTGGTAAGAGATGTTCCCGGTAGGCTGTGAGAGCACTGTGGAGAGCCAGTTGCTTTAGCTTCCCACAGAGCTGGAAGCAAGATGCCTTGGGGCCTCTCTCTCCCTTTGGACACAAGGCAGCCGTTTGGGCCCGGCAGCTCTAGGCCAATGGAGCACACCCACAGCAGAAGTTCTACTTCAGGCAGATCAGTCCTGCCCAGAAACTGCGTTTCACAGCCCTTGGTAAGAGATGTTCACGGTAGGCTGTGAGAGCACTGGGCAGAACCAGTTGTTTTTTAGCTTCCCAAAGTGCTGGAGGCAAGATGCTTTGGGGCCTCTCTCAACCTTTGGAAAAAAGGCAGCCCTTAGGTCCTGGTAGCTCTAGGCCTATGTAGCACAACCAGAACAGAATTTCTACTTCAGCCAGGTCAGGCCTGCCAAGAAACTGCGTTTCACAGGCCTTTCAAAGACATGTTCTCTTAGGCTGTAAGAGCACTGGGCAGAGCCAGCTGTTTCTTAGCTTCCCGAAGAGCTGGGAGCAAGATGCTTTGGGTCCACTCTCCGTCTTTGGAAACAAGGCAGCCCTTTGGGCCTGGCAGCTCTAGGGCAATGGAGCACACCCAGAGCAGAAGTTCTACTTCAGCCAGATCAGGCCTGCCAGGAAACTGCGTTTCACAGGCCTTGGTAAGAGATGTTCCCGGTAGGCTGTAAGAGCACTGGGCAGAGCCAGTTGTTTCTTACCTTCCTGAAAAGCTGGAAGCAAGATGCTTGGGACCCCTCTGCCCGTTTGGGAACAAGGCAGCCTTTTGGGTCGGGAAGCTCTAGGCCAATGGAGCACACGCAGAGCAGGAGTTCTACTTCAGCCTGATCAGGCCTGCAAAGAAACAGCGTTTGACAGGCCTTGGTAAGAGATGTTCGCGGTAGGTGTAAGAGCACTGGGCAGAGCCAGTTGTTTCTTAGCTTCGCAAAGACCGGGAAGCAAGATGCTTTGGGCCTCTCTGCCCCTTGGAAACAGGGCAGCACTTTGGGCCTGGCAGCTCTAGGGCAATGGAGCACACCCAGAGCCGGAGTTCTACTTCAGCCAGATGAGGCCTGCCAAGAAACTGCGTTTCACAGGCCTTGGTAAGAGATGTTCCCGGTAGGCTGTAAGAGCACGGGGCAGAGCGAGTTGGTTCTTTGCTTCCCAGAGAGCTGGAAGCAAGATGCTTTGGGGCCTCTCTGCCCCTTTGGAAACAATGCAGCACCTTGGGCCTGGCAGCTCTAGGGCAATGGAGCACACCCAGAGCAGAAGTTCTACTTCAGCCAAATCAGGCCTGCCAGGAAACGGCGTTTCACAGGCCTTGGTAAGAGATGTTCCCGGTAGGCTGTAAGAGCACTGGGCAACGCCAGATGTTTCTTAGCTTCCCGAAGAGCTGGAAGCAAGATGCTTTGGGGCCTCTCATCCCCTTTGCAAACAAGGCGGCCCTATGGGCCAGGCAGCTCTAGGCCAATGGAGCACACCCAGAGCAGAAGTTCTACTTCGGCCAGTTCAGGCCACCAACAAACTGCGTTTCACAGGCCTTGGTAAGAGATGTTCCCGGTAGGCTGTAAGAGCACTGGGCAACGCCAGATGTTTCTTAGCTTCCCGAAGAGCTGGAAGCAAGATGCTTTGGGGCCTCTCATCCCCTTTGCAAACAAGGCCGACCTTTGGGCCAGGCAGCTCTAGGCCAATGGAGCACACCCAGAGCAGAAGTTCTACCTCAGCCAGATAAGGCCTGCCAAGAAACTGCGTTTCAAAGGCTTTGGTAAGAGATGTTCCCGGTACTCTGTTAGAGCACTGGGCAGAGCCATTTGTTTCTTAGCTTCCCAAAGAGCTGGAAGCAAGATGCTTTGGGGGCTCCCTGCCCCTTTGCCAACAAGGGCGACCTTTGGGCCTTTCAGCTCTAGGCCAATGGAGCACACCCAGAGCAGAAGTCCTACTTCAGCCAGATCAGGCCTGCCAAGGAACTGCGTTTCAGAGGCCTTTGTATGTGACGTTCCCGGTAGGCTGTGAGAGCACGGTGCAGAGCCAGTTGTTTCCTTGTTTCCCAAACAGCTGGAAGCAAGACGCTTTGGGGCCTCTCTGCCCCTTTGGAAACAAGGCAGCACTAGGGCAATGGAGCACAACCAGAGCCGAAGTTCTACTTCTTCCAGATCAGGCCTGCCTAGACAGTGCGTTTCCCAGGCCTTGATAAGAGATGTTCTCTTAGGCTATAAGAGCACTGGGCACAGCCAGTTGTTTCTTAGCTTCCCAAGAGGTGGAAGCAAGATGCTTTGGGGCCTCTCTCCCCCTTTGGAAACAAGGCAGCCCTTTGGGCCTTTCAGCTCGAGGGCAATGGAGCACACCCAGAGCAGAAGTTCTACCTCAGCCAGATCAGGCCTGCCAAGAAACTGCTTTTCACAGGCCTTCGTAAGAGGTGTTCCCGGAAGGCTGTAAGAGTACCTGGCAGAGCGAGTTGTTTCTTAGCTTCAAAAACAGCTGGAAGCAACATGATTTGGGGCCTCTCTCCCCCTTTGGAAACAAAGCAGCCTTTGTGCCTGGCAGCTCTAGGCCAAAGTAGCACACCCAGAGCACAAGTTCTACCTCAGCCAGATAAGGCCTGTCAAGAAGCTGCGTTTCACAGGCCTTTGTATGTGACGTTCCCGGTTGGCTTTGAGAGCACTGTGCAGAGCCAGTTGTTTTAGCTTCCCAGAGAGCAGGAAGCAAGACGCTTTGGGGCCTCTCTCACACTTTGGAAATAAAGGCAGCCCTTTGGGCCTGGCAGCCCTAGGCCAATGGTGTACACCCAGAGCAGAAGTTCTACCTCAGCCAGATCAGGCCTTCCAAGAAACTGCGTCTCACAGGCCTTTCTCTGTCACGTTGCCGGTAGGCTGTGAGAGCACTGTGCAGAGCCAGTTGCTTTAGCTTCCCACAGAGCTGGAAGCAAGATGCTTTGGGGCCTCTCTCTCCCTTTGGACACAAGGCAGCCGTTTGGGCCTGGCAGCTCTAGGCCAATGGAGCACACCCACAGCAGAAGTTCTACTTCAGGCAGATCAGTCCTGCCCAGAAACTGCGTTTCACAGCCCTTGGTAAGAGATGTTCACGGTAGGCTGTGAGAGCACTGGGCAGAACCAGTTGTTTTTTAGCTTCCCAAAGTGCTGGAGGCAAGATGCTTTGGGGCCTCTCTCAACCTTTGGAAAAAAGGCAGCCCTTAGGTCCTGGTAGCTCTAGGCCTATGTAGCACAACCAGAACAGAAGTTCTACTTCAGCCAGGTCAGGCCTGCCAAGAAACTGCGTTTCACAGGCCTTTCAAAGAGATGTTCTCTTAGGCTGTAAGAGCACTGGGCAGAGCCAGCTGTTTCTTAGCTTCCCGAAGAGCTGGGAGCAAGATGCTTTGGGTCCACTCTCCGTCTTTGGAAACAAGGCAGCCCTTTGGGCCTTTCAGCTCTAGGGCAATGGAGCACACCCAGAGCAGAAGTTCTACTTCAGCCAGATCAGGCCTGCCAGGAAACTGCGTTTCACAGGCCTTGGTAAGAGATGTTCCCGGTAGGCTGTAAGAGCACTGGGCAGAGCCAGTTGTTTCTTACCTTCCTGAAAAGCTGGAAGCAAGATGCTTGGGAGCCCTCTGCCCGTTTGGGAACAAGGCAGCCTTTTGGGTCGGGAAGCTCTAGGCCAATGGAGCACACGCAGAGCAGGAGTTCTACTTCAGCCTGATCAGGCCTGCAAAGAAACAGCGTTTGACAGGCCTTGGTAAGAGATGTTCCCGGTAGGTGTAAGAGCACTGGGCAGAGCCAGTTGTTTCTTAGCTTCGCAAAGACCGGGAAGCAAGATGCTTTGGGCCTCTCTGCCCCTTGGAAACAGGGCAGCACTTTGGGCCTGGCAGCTCTAGGGCAATGGAGCACACCCAGAGCCGGAGTTCTACTTCAGCCAGATGAGGCCTGCCAAGAAAATGCGTTTCACAGGCCTTTCAAAGACATGTTCCCGGTAGGCTGTAAGAGCACGGGGCAGAGCGAGTTGGTTCTTAGCTTCCCAGAGAGCTGGAAGCAAGATGCTTTGGGGCCTCTCTGCCCCTTTGGAAACAAGGCAGCACCTTGGGCCTGGCAGCTCTAGGGCAATGGAGCACACCCAGAGCAGAAGTTCTACTTCAGCCAAATCAGGCCTGCCAGGAAACGGCGTTTCACAGGCCTGGGTAAGAGATGTTCCCGGTAGGCTGTAAGAGCACTGGGCAACGCCAGATGTTTCTTAGCTTCCCGAAGAGCTGGAAGCAAGAAGCTTTGGTGCCACTCTCTCACTTTGGACTCAAGGCAGCCCTTTGGGGCAGGTAGCTCTAGGCCAGTGGAGCACACCCAGAGCAGAAGTTCTACTTGGGCCAGTTCAGGCCACCAACAAACTGCGTTTCACAGGCCTTGGTAAGAGATGTTCCCGGTAGGCTGTAAGAGCACTGGGCAACGCCAGATGTTTCTTAGCTTCCCGAAGAGCTGGAAGCAAGATGCTTTGGGGCCTCTCATCCCCTTTGCAAACAAGGCGGCCCTATGGGCCAGGCAGCTCTAGGCCAATGGAGCACACCCAGAGCAGAAGTTCTACTTCGGCCAGTTCAGGCCACCAACAAACTGCGTTTCACAGGCCTTGGTAAGAGATGTTCCCGGTAGGCTGTAAGAGCACTGGGCAACGCCAGATGTTTCTTAGCTTCCCGAAGAGCTGGAAGCAAGATGCTTTGGGGCCTCTCATCCCCTTTGCAAACAAGGCGGCCCTTTGGGCCAGGCAGCTCTAGGCCAATGGAGCACACCCAGAGCAGAAGTTCTACCTCAGCCAGATAAGGCCTGCCAAGAAACTGCGTTTCAAAGGCTTTGGTAAGAGATGTTCCCGGTACTCTGTTAGAGCACTGGGCAGAGCCATTTGTTTCTTAGCTTCCCAAAGAGCTGGAAGCAAGATGCTTTGGGGGCTCCCTGCCCCTTTGCCAACAAGGGCGACCTTTGGGCCTTTCAGCTCTAGGCCAATGGAGCACACCCAGAGCAGAAGTCCTACTTCAGCCAGATCAGGCCTGCCAAGGAACTGCGTTTCAGAGGCCTTTGTATGTGACGTTCCCGGTAGGCTGTGAGAGCACGGTGCAGAGCCAGTTGTTTCCTTGTTTCCCAAACAGCTGGAAGCAAGATGCTTTGGGGCCTCTCTGCCCCTTTGGAAACAAGGCAGCACGTTGGGTCTGGCAGCTCTAGGGCAATGGAGCACAACCAGAGCCGAAGTTCTACTTCTTCCAGATCAGGCCTGCCTAGACAGTGCGTTTCCCAGGCCTTGATAAGAGATGTTCTCTTAGGCTATAAGAGCACTGGGCACAGCCAGTTGTTTCTTAGCTTCCCAAGAGGTGGAAGCAAGATGCTTTGGGGCCTCTCTCCCCCTTTGGAAACAAGGCAGCCCTTTGGGCCTTTCAGCTCTAGGGCAATGGAGCACACCCAGAGCAGAAGTTCTACCTCAGCCAGATCAGGCCTGCCAAGAAACTGCTTTTCACAGGCCTTCGTAAGAGGTGTTCCCGGAAGGCTGTAAGAGTACCTGGCAGAGCGAGTTGTTTCTTAGCTTCAAAAACAGCTGGAAGCAACATGATTTGGGGCCTCTCTCCCCCTTTGGAAACAAAGCAGCCTTTGTGCCTGGCAGCTCTAGGCCAAAGTAGCACACCCAGAGCACAAGTTCTACCTCAGCCAGATAAGGCCTGTCAAGAAGCTGCGTTTCACAGGCCTTTGTATGTGACGTTCCCGGTTGGCTTTGAGAGCACTGTGCAGAGCCAGTTGTTTTAGCTTCCCAGAGAGCAGGAAGCAAGATGCTTTGGGGCCTCTCTCACACTTTGGAAATAAAGGCAGCCCTTTGGGCCTGGCAGCCCTAGGCCAATGGAGTACACCCAGAGCAGAAGTTCTACCTCAGCCAGATCAGGCCTGTCAAGAAGCTGCGTTTCACAGGCCTTTCTCTGTCACGTTGCCGGTAGGCTGTGAGAGCACTGTGCAGAGCCAGTTGTTTCTTAGCTTCCCAAAGATTTGGAAGCAAGATGCTTTGGGGACTCTCAGCCCCTTTGGAAACAAGGCGGCCCTTTGGGCCTGGCAGCTCTAGGCCAAAGTAGCACGCCCAGAGCAGGAGTTCTACTTCAGCCAGATCAGGCCTGCCAAGAAACTGCGTTTCACAGGCCTTGGTAAGAGATGTTCCCGGTAGGCTGTGAGAGCACTGTGGAGAGCCAGTTGCTTTAGCTTCCCACAGAGCTGGAAGCAAGATGCTTTGGGGCCTCTCTCTCCCTTTGGACACAAGGCAGCCGTTTGGGCCTGGCAGCTCTAGGCCAATGGAGCACACCCACAGCAGAAGTTCTACTTCAGGCAGATCAGTCCTGCCCAGAAACTGCGTTTCACAGCCCTTGGTAAGAGATGTTCACGGTAGGCTGTGAGAGCACTGGGCAGAACCAGTTGTTTTTTAGCTTCCCAAAGTGCTGGAGGCAAGATGCTTTGGGGCCTCTCTCAACCTTTGGAAAAAAGGCAGCCCTTAGGTCCTGGTAGCTCTAGGCCTATGTAGCACAACCAGAACAGAAGTTCTACTTCAGCCAGGTCAGGCCTGCCAAGAAACTGCGTTTCACAGGCCTTTCAAAGAGATGTTCTCTTAGGCTGTAAGAGCACTGGGCAGAGCCAGCTGTTTCTTAGCTTCCCGAAGAGCTGGGAGCAAGATGCTTTGGGTCCACTCTCCGTCTTTGGAAACAAGGCAGCCCTTTGGGCCTTTCAGCTCTAGGGCAATGGAGCACACCCAGAGCAGAAGTTCTACTTCAGCCAGATCAGGCCTGCCAGGAAACTGCGTTTCACAGGCCTTGGTAAGAGATGTTCCCGGTAGGCTGTAAGAGCACTGGGCAGAGCCAGTTGTTTCTTACCTTCCTGAAAAGCTGGAAGCAAGATGCTTGGGAGCCCTCTGCCCGTTTGGGAACAAGGCAGCCTTTTGGGTCGGGAAGCTCTAGGCCAATGGAGCACACGCAGAGCAGGAGTTCTACTTCAGCCTGATCAGGCCTGCAAAGAAACAGCGTTTGACAGGCCTTGGTAAGAGATGTTCCCGGTAGGTGTAAGAGCACTGGGCAGAGCCAGTTGTTTCTTAGCTTCGCAAAGACCGGGAAGCAAGATGCTTTGGGCCTCTCTGCCCCTTGGAAACAGGGCAGCACTTTGGGCCTGGCAGCTCTAGGGCAATGGAGCACACCCAGAGCCGGAGTTCTACTTCAGCCAGATGAGGCCTGCCAAGAAAATGCGTTTCACAGGCCTTTCAAAGACATGTTCCCGGTAGGCTGTAAGAGCACGGGGCAGAGCGAGTTGGTTCTTAGCTTCCCAGAGAGCTGGAAGCAAGATGCTTTGGGGCCTCTCTGCCCCTTTGGAAACAAGGCAGCACCTTGGGCCTGGCAGCTCTAGGGCAATGGAGCACACCCAGAGCAGAAGTTCTACTTCAGCCAAATCAGGCCTGCCAGGAAACGGCGTTTCACAGGCCTGGGTAAGAGATGTTCCCGGTAGGCTGTAAGAGCACTGGGCAACGCCAGATGTTTCTTAGCTTCCCGAAGAGCTGGAAGCAAGAAGCTTTGGTGCCACTCTCTCACTTTGGACTCAAGGCAGCCCTTTGGGGCAGGTAGCTCTAGGCCAGTGGAGCACACCCAGAGCAGAAGTTCTACTTGGGCCAGTTCAGGCCACCAACAAACTGCGTTTCACAGGCCTTGGTAAGAGATGTTCCCGGTAGGCTGTAAGAGCACTGGGCAACGCCAGATGTTTCTTAGCTTCCCGAAGAGCTGGAAGCAAGATGCTTTGGGGCCTCTCATCCCCTTTGCAAACAAGGCGGCCCTATGGGCCAGGCAGCTCTAGGCCAATGGAGCACACCCAGAGCAGAAGTTCTACTTCGGCCAGTTCAGGCCACCAACAAACTGCGTTTCACAGGCCTTGGTAAGAGATGTTCCCGGTAGGCTGTAAGAGCACTGGGCAACGCCAGATGTTTCTTAGCTTCCCGAAGAGCTGGAAGCAAGATGCTTTGGGGCCTCTCATCCCCTTTGCAAACAAGGCGGCCCTTTGGGCCAGGCAGCTCTAGGCCAATGGAGCACACCCAGAGCAGAAGTTCTACCTCAGCCAGATAAGGCCTGCCAAGAAACTGCGTTTCAAAGGCTTTGGTAAGAGATGTTCCCGGTACTCTGTTAGAGCACTGGGCAGAGCCATTTGTTTCTTAGCTTCCCAAAGAGCTGGAAGCAAGATGCTTTGGGGGCTCCCTGCCCCTTTGCCAACAAGGGCGACCTTTGGGCCTTTCAGCTCTAGGCCAATGGAGCACACCCAGAGCAGAAGTCCTACTTCAGCCAGATCAGGCCTGCCAAGGAACTGCGTTTCAGAGGCCTTTGTATGTGACGTTCCCGGTAGGCTGTGAGAGCACGGTGCAGAGCCAGTTGTTTCCTTGTTTCCCAAACAGCTGGAAGCAAGATGCTTTGGGGCCTCTCTGCCCCTTTGGAAACAAGGCAGCACGTTGGGTCTGGCAGCTCTAGGGCAATGGAGCACAACCAGAGCCGAAGTTCTACTTCTTCCAGATCAGGCCTGCCTAGACAGTGCGTTTCCCAGGCCTTGATAAGAGATGTTCTCTTAGGCTATAAGAGCACTGGGCACAGCCAGTTGTTTCTTAGCTTCCCAAGAGGTGGAAGCAAGATGCTTTGGGGCCTCTCTCCCCCTTTGGAAACAAGGCAGCCCTTTGGGCCTTTCAGCTCTAGGGCAATGGAGCACACCCAGAGCAGAAGTTCTACCTCAGCCAGATCAGGCCTGCCAAGAAACTGCTTTTCACAGGCCTTCGTAAGAGGTGTTCCCGGAAGGCTGTAAGAGTACCTGGCAGAGCGAGTTGTTTCTTAGCTTCAAAAACAGCTGGAAGCAACATGATTTGGGGCCTCTCTCCCCCTTTGGAAACAAAGCAGCCTTTGTGCCTGGCAGCTCTAGGCCAAAGTAGCACACCCAGAGCACAAGTTCTACCTCAGCCAGATAAGGCCTGTCAAGAAGCTGCGTTTCACAGGCCTTTGTATGTGACGTTCCCGGTTGGCTTTGAGAGCACTGTGCAGAGCCAGTTGTTTTAGCTTCCCAGAGAGCAGGAAGCAAGATGCTTTGGGGCCTCTCTCACACTTTGGAAATAAAGGCAGCCCTTTGGGCCTGGCAGCCCTAGGCCAATGGAGTACACCCAGAGCAGAAGTTCTACCTCAGCCAGATCAGGCCTGTCAAGAAGCTGCGTTTCACAGGCCTTTCTCTGTCACGTTGCCGGTAGGCTGTGAGAGCACTGTGCAGAGCCAGTTGTTTCTTAGCTTCCCAAAGATTTGGAAGCAAGATGCTTTGGGGACTCTCAGCCCCTTTGGAAACAAGGCGGCCCTTTGGGCCTGGCAGCTCTAGGCCAAAGTAGCACGCCCAGAGCAGGAGTTCTACTTCAGCCAGATCAAGCCTGCCAAGAAACTGCGTTTCACAGGCCTTGGTAAGAGATGTTCCCGGTAGGCTGTGAGAGCACTGTGGAGAGCCAGTTGCTTTAGCTTCCCACAGAGCTGGAAGCAAGATGCTTTGGGGCCTCTCTCTCCCTTTGGACACAAGGCAGCCATTTGGGCCTGGCAGCTCTAGGCCAATGGAGCACACCCACAGCAGAAGTTCTACTTCAGGCAGATCAGTCCTGCCCAGAAACTGCGTTTCACAGCCCTTGGTAAGAGATGTTCACGGTAGGCTGTGAGAGCACTGGGCAGAACCAGTTGTTTTTTAGCTTCCCAAAGTGCTGGAGGCAAGATGCTTTGGGGCCTCTCTCAACCTTTGGAAAAAAGGCAGCCCTTAGGTCCTGGTAGCTCTAGGCCTATGTAGCACAACCAGAACAGAAGTTCTACTTCAGCCAGGTCAGGCCTGCCAAGAAACTGCGTTTCACAGGCCTTTCAAAGAGATGTTCTCTTAGGCTGTAAGAGCACTGGGCAGAGCCAGCTGTTTCTTAGCTTCCCGAAGAGCTGGGAGCAAGATGCTTTGGGTCCACTCTCCGTCTTTGGAAACAAGGCAGCCCTTTGGGCCTGGCAGCTCTAGGGCAATGGAGCACACCCAGAGCAGAAGTTCTACTTCAGCCAGATCAGGCCTGCCAGGAAACTGCGTTTCACAGGCCTTGGTAAGAGATGTTCCCGGTAGGCTGTATGAGCACGGGGCAGAGCCAGTTGTTTCTTACCTTCCTGAAAAGCTGGAAGCAAGATGCTTGGGACCCCTCTGCCCGTTTGGGAACAAGGCAGCCTTTGGGTCGGGAAGCTCTAGGCCAATGGAGCACACGCAGAGCAGGAGTTCTACTTCAGCCTGATCAGGCCTGCAAAGAAACAGCGTTTGACAGGCCTTGGTAAGAGATGTTCGCGGTAGGTGTAAGAGCACTGGGCAGAGCCAGTTGTTTCTTAGCTTCGCAAAGACCGGGAAGCAAGATGCTTTGGGCCTCTCTGCCCCTTGGAAACAGGGCAGCACTTTGGGCCTGGCAGCTCTAGGGCAATGGAGCACACCCAGAGCCGGAGTTCTACTTCAGCCAGATGAGGCCTGCCAAGAAACTGCGTTTCACAGGCCTTTCAAAGACATGTTCCCGGTAGGCTGTAAGAGCACGGGGCAGAGCGAGTTGGTTCTTAGCTTCCCAGAGAGCTGGAAGCAAGATGCTTTGGGGCCTCTCTGCCCCTTTGGAAACAAGGCAGCACCTTGGGCCTGGCAGCTCTAGGGCAATGGAGCACACCCAGAGCAGAAGTTCTACTTCAGCCAAATCAGGCCTGCCAGGAAACGGCGTTTCACAGGCCTTGGTAAGAGATGTTCCCGGTAGGCTGTAAGAGCACTGGGCAACGCCAGATGTTTCTTAGCCTCCCGAAGAGCTGGAAGCAAGAAGCTTTGGTGCCACTCTCTCACTTTGGACTCAAGGCAGCCCTTTGGGGCAGGTAGCTCTAGGCCAGTGGAGCACACCCAGAGCAGAAGTTCTACTTGGGCCAGTTCAGGCCACCAACAAACTGCGTTTCACAAGCCTTGGTAAGAGATGTTCCCGGTAGGCTGTAAGAGCACTGGGCAACGCCAGATGTTTCTTAGCTTCCCGAAGAGCTGGAAGCAAGATGCTTTGGGGCCTCTCATCCCCTTTGCAAACAAGGCCGACCTTTGGGCCAGGCAGCTCTAGGCCAATGGAGCACACCCAGAGCAGAAGTTCTACCTCAGTCAGATAATGCCTGCCAAGAAACTGCGTTTCAAAGGCTTTGGTAAGAGATGTTCCCGGTACTCTGTTAGAGCACTGGGCAGAGCCATTTGTTTCTTAGCTTCCCAAAGAGCTGGAAGCAAGATGCTTTGGGGGCTCCCTGCCCCTTTGCCAACAAGGGAGACCTTTGGGCCTTTCAGCTCTAGGCCAATGGAGCACACCCAGAGCAGAAGTCCTACTTCAGCCAGATCAGGCCTGCCAAGGAACTGCGTTTCAGAGGCCTTTGTATGTGACGTTCCCGGTAGGCTGTGAGAGCACGGTGCAGAGCCAGTTGTTTCCTTGTTTCCCAAATAGCTGGAAGCAAGACGCTTTGGGGCCTCTCTGCCCCTTTGGAAACAAGGCAGCACGTTGGGTCTGGCAGCTCTAGGGCAATGGAGCACAACCAGAGCCGAAGTTCTACTTCTTCCAGATCAGGCCTGCCTAGACAGTGCGTTTCCCAGGCCTTGATAAGAGATGTTCTCTTAGGCTATAAGAGCACTGGGCACAGCCAGTTGTTTCTTAGCTTCCCAAGAGGTGGAAGCAAGATGCTTTGGGGCCTCTCTCCCCCTTTGGAAACAAGGCAGCCCTTTGGGCCTTTCAGCTCTAGGGCAATGGAGCACACCCAGAGCAGAAGTTCTACCTCAGCCAGATCAGGCCTGCCAAGAAACTGCTTTTCACAGGCCTTCGTAAGAGGTGTTCCCGGAAGGCTGCAAGAGTACCTGGCAGAGCGAGTTGTTTCTTAGCTTCAAAAACAGCTGGAAGCAACATGATTTGGGGCCTCTCTCCCCCTTTGGAAACAAAGCAGCCTTTGTGCCTGGCAGCTCTAGGCCAAAGTAGCACACCCAGAGCACAAGTTCTACCTCAGCCAGATAAGGCCTGTCAAGAAGCTGCGTTTCACAGGCCTTTGTATGTGACGTTCCCGGTTGGCTTTGAGAGCACTGTGCAGAGCCAGTTGTTTTAGCTTCCCAGAGAGCAGGAAGCAAGATGCTTTGGGGCCTCTCTCACACTTTGGAAATAAAGGCAGCCCTTTGGGCCTGGCAGCCCTAGGCCAATGGAGTACACCCAGAGCAGAAGTTCTACCTCAGCCAGATCAGGCCTTCCAAGAAACTGCGTCTCACAGGCCTTTCTCTGTCACGTTGCCGGTAGGCTGTGAGAGCACTGTGCAGAGCCAGTTGTTTCTTAGCTTCCCAAAGATTTGGAAGCAAGATGCTTTGGGGACTCTCAGCCCCTTTGGAAACAAGGCGGCCCTTTGGGCCTGGCAGCTCTAGGCCAAAGTAGCACGCCCAGAGCAGGAGTTCTACTTCAGCCAGATCAGGCCTGCCAAGAAACTGCGTTTCACAGGCCTTGGTAAGAGATGTTCCCGGTAGGCTGTGAGAGCACTGTGGAGAGCCAGTTGCTTTAGCTTCCCACAGAGCTGGAAGCAAGATGCTTTGGGGCCTCTCTCTCCCTTTGGACACAAGGCAGCCGTTTGGGCCTGGCAGCTCTAGGCCAATGGAGCACACCCACAGCAGAAGTTCTACTTCAGGCAGATCAGTCCTGCCCAGAAACTGCATTTCACAGCCCTTGGTAAGAGATGTTCACGGTAGGCTGTGAGAGCACTGGGCAGAACCAGTTGTTTTTTAGCTTCCCAAAGTGCTGGAGGCAACATGCTTTGGGGCCTCTCTCACCCTTTGGAAACAAGGCAGCCCTTAGGTCCTGGTAGCTCTAGGCCTATGTAGCACAACCAGAACAGAAGTTCTACTTCAGCCAGGTCAGGCCTGCCAAGAAACTGCGTTTCACAGGCCTTTCAAAGAGATGTTCTCTTAGGCTGTAAGAGCACTGGGCAGAGCCAGCTGTTTCTTAGCTTCCCGAAGAGCTGGGAGCAAGATGCTTTGGGTCCACTCTCCGTCTTTGGAAACAAGGCAGCCCTTTGGGCCTGGCAGCTCTAGGGCAATGGAGCACACCCAGAGCAGAAGTTCTACTTCAGCCAGATCAGGCCTGCCAGGAAACTGCGTTTCACAGGCCTTGGTAAGAGATGTTCCCGGTAGGCTGTAAGAGCACTGGGCAGAGCCAGTTGTTTCTTACCTTCCTGAAAACCTGGAAGCAAGATGCTTGGGAGCCCTCTGCCCGTTTGGGAACAAGGCAGCCTTTTGGGTCGGGAAGCTCTAGGCCAATGGAGCACACGCAGAGCAGGAGTTCTACTTCAGCCTGATCAGGCCTGCAAAGAAACAGCGTTTGACAGGCCTTGGTAAGAGATGTTCGCGGTAGGTGTAAGAGCACTGGGCAGAGCCAGTTGTTTCTTAGCTTCGCAAAGACCGGGAAGCAAGATGCTTTGGGCCTCTCTGCCCCTTGGAAACAGGGCAGCACTTTGGGCCTGGCAGCTCTAGGGCAATGGAGCACACCCAGAGCCGGAGTTCTACTTCAGCCAGATGAGGCCTGCCAAGAAACTGCGTTTCACAGGCCTTTCAAAGACATGTTCCCGGTAGGCTGTAAGAGCACGGGGCAGAGCGAGTTGGTTCTTAGCTTCCCAGAGAGCTGGAAGCAAGATGCTTTGGGGCCTCTCTGCCCCTTTGGAAACAAGGCAGCACCTTGGGCCTGGCAGCTCTAGGGCAATGGAGCACACCCAGAGCAGAAGTTCTACTTCGGCCAAATCAGGCCTGCCAGGAAACGGCGTTTCACAGGCCTTGGTAAGAGATGTTCCCGGTAGGCTGTAAGAGCACTGGGCAACGCCAGATGTTTCTTAGCTTCCCGAAGAGCTGGAATCAAGAAGCTTTGGTGCCACTCTCTCACTTTGGACTCAAGGCAGCCCTTTGGGGCAGGTAGTTCTAGGCCAGTGGAGCACACCCAGAGCAGAAGTTCTACTTGGGCCAGTTCAGGCCACCAACAAACTGCGTTTCACAGGCCTTGGTAAGAGATGTTCCCGGTAGGCTGTAAGAGCACTGGGCTACGCCAGATGTTTCTTAGCTTCCCAAAGAGCTGGAAGCAAGATGCTTTGGGGCCTCTCATCCCCTTTGCAAACAAGGCGGCCCTATGGGCCAGGCAGCTCTAGGCCAATGCAGCACACCCAGAGCAGAAGTTCTACTTCGGCCAGTTCAGGCCACCAACAAACTGCGTTTCACAGGCCTTGGTAAGAGATGTTCCCGGTAGGCTGTAAGAGCACTGGGCAACGCCAGATGTTTCTTAGCTTCCCGAAGAGCTGGAAGCAAGATGCTTTGGGGCCTCTCATCCCCTTTGCAAACAAGGCCGACCTTTGGGCCAGGCAGCTCTAGGCCAATGGAGCACACCCAGAGCAGAAGTTCTACCTCAGCCAGATAAGGCCTGCCAAGAAACTGCGTTTCAAAGGCTTTGGTAAGAGATGTTCCCGGTACTCTGTTAGAGCACTGGGCAGAGCCATTTGTTTCTTAGCTTCCCAAAGAGCTGGAAGCAAGATGCTTTGGGGGCTCCCTGCCCCTTTGCCAACAAGGGCGACCTTTGGGCCTTTCAGCTCTAGGCCAATGGAGCACACCCAGAGCAGAAGTCCTACTTCAGCCAGATCAGGCCTGCCAAGGAACTGCGTTTCAGAGGCCTTTGTATGTGACGTTCCCGGTAGGCTGTGAGAGCACGGTGCAGAGCCAGTTGTTTCCTTGTTTCCCAAACAGCTGGAAGCAAGACGCTTTGGGGCCTCTCTGCCCCTTTGGAAACAAGGCAGCACGTTGGGTCTGGCAGCTCTAGGGCAATGGAGCACAACCAGAGCCGAAGTTCTACTTCTTCCAGATCAGGCCTGCCTAGACAGTGCGTTTCCCAGGCCTTGATAAGAGATGTTCTCTTAGGCTATAAGAGCACTGGGCACAGCCAGTTGTTTCTTAGCTTCCCAAGAGGTGGAAGCAAGATGCTTTGGGGCCTCTCTCCCCCTTTGGAAACAAGGCAGCCCTTTGGGCCTTTCAGCTCTAGGGCAATGGAGCACACCCAGAGCAGAAGTTCTACCTCAGCCAGATCAGGCCTGCCAAGAAACTGCTTTTCACAGGCCTTCGTAAGAGGTGTTCCCGGAAGGCTGTAAGAGTACCTGGCAGAGCGAGTTGTTTCTTAGCTTCAAAAACAGCTGGAAGCAACATGATTTGGGGCCTCTCTCCCCCTTTGGAAACAAAGCAGCCTTTGTGCCTGGCAGCTCTAGGCCAAAGTAGCACACCCAGAGCACAAGTTCTACCTCAGCCAGATAAGGCCTGTCAAGAAGCTGCGTTTCACAGGCCTTTGTATGTGACGTTCCCGGTTGGCTTTGAGAGCACTGTGCAGAGCCAGTTGTTTTAGCTTCCCAGAGAGCAGGAAGCAAGATGCTTTGGGGCCTCTCTCACACTTTGGAAATAAAGGCAGCCCTTTGGGCCTGGCAGCCCTAGGCCAATGGAGTACACCCAGAGCAGAAGTTCTACCTCAGCCAGATCAGGCCTTCCAAGAAACTGCGTCTCACAGGCCTTTCTCTGTCACGTTGCCGGTAGGCTGTGAGAGCACTGTGCAGAGCCAGTTGTTTCTTAGCTTCCCAAAGATTTGGAAGCAAGATGCTTTGGGGACTCTCAGCCCCTTTGGAAACAAGGCGGCCCTTTGGGCCTGGCAGCTCTAGGCCAAAGTAGCACGCCCAGAGCAGGAGTTCTACTTCAGCCAGATCAGGCCTGCCAAGAAACTGCGTTTCACAGGCCTTGGTAAGAGATGTTCCCGGTAGGCTGTGAGAGCACTGTGGAGAGCCAGTTGCTTTAGCTTCCCACAGAGCTGGAAGCAAGATGCTTTGGGGCCTCTCTCTCCCTTTGGACACAAGGCAGCCGTTTGGGCCTGGCAGCTCTAGGCCAATGGAGCACACCCACAGCAGAAGTTCTACTTCAGGCAGATCAGTCCTGCCCAGAAACTGCATTTCACAGCCCTTGGTAAGAGATGTTCACGGTAGGCTGTGAGAGCACTGGGCAGAACCAGTTGTTTTTTAGCTTCCCAAAGTGCTGGAGGCAACATGCTTTGGGGCCTCTCTCACCCTTTGGAAACAAGGCAGCCCTTAGGTCCTGGTAGCTCTAGGCCTATGTAGCACAACCAGAACAGAAGTTCTACTTCAGCCAGGTCAGGCCTGCCAAGAAACTGCGTTTCACAGGCCTTTCAAAGAGATGTTCTCTTAGGCTGTAAGAGCACTGGGCAGAGCCAGCTGTTTCTTAGCTTCCCGAAGAGCTGGGAGCAAGATGCTTTGGGTCCACTCTCCGTCTTTGGAAACAAGGCAGCCCTTTGGGCCTGGCAGCTCTAGGGCAATGGAGCACACCCAGAGCAGAAGTTCTACTTCAGCCAGATCAGGCCTGCCAGGAAACTGCGTTTCACAGGCCTTGGTAAGAGATGTTCCCGGTAGGCTGTAAGAGCACTGGGCAGAACCAGTTGTTTCTTACCTTCCTGAAAACCTGGAAGCAAGATGCTTGGGAGCCCTCTGCCCGTTTGGGAACAAGGCAGCCTTTTGGGTCGGGAAGCTCTAGGCCAATGGAGCACACGCAGAGCAGGAGTTCTACTTCAGCCTGATCAGGCCTGCAAAGAAACAGCGTTTGACAGGCCTTGGTAAGAGATGTTCGCGGTAGGTGTAAGAGCACTGGGCAGAGCCAGTTGTTTCTTAGCTTCGCAAAGACCGGGAAGCAAGATGCTTTGGGCCTCTCTGCCCCTTGGAAACAGGGCAGCACTTTGGGCCTGGCAGCTCTAGGGCAATGGAGCACACCCAGAGCCGGAGTTCTACTTCAGCCAGATGAGGCCTGCCAAGAAACTGCGTTTCACAGGCCTTTCAAAGACATGTTCCCGGTAGGCTGTAAGAGCACGGGGCAGAGCGAGTTGGTTCTTAGCTTCCCAGAGAGCTGGAAGCAAGATGCTTTGGGGCCTCTCTGCCCCTTTGGAAACAAGGCAGCACCTTGGGCCTGGCAGCTCTAGGGCAATGGAGCACACCCAGAGCAGAAGTTCTACTTCGGCCAAATCAGGCCTGCCAGGAAACGGCGTTTCACAGGCCTTGGTAAGAGATGTTCCCGGTAGGCTGTAAGAGCACTGGGCAACGCCAGATGTTTCTTAGCTTCCCGAAGAGCTGGAATCAAGAAGCTTTGGTGCCACTCTCTCACTTTGGACTCAAGGCAGCCCTTTGGGGCAGGTAGTTCTAGGCCAGTGGAGCACACCCAGAGCAGAAGTTCTACTTGGGCCAGTTCAGGCCACCAACAAACTGCGTTTCACAGGCCTTGGTAAGAGATGTTCCCGGTAGGCTGTAAGAGCACTGGGCTACGCCAGATGTTTCTTAGCTTCCCGAAGAGCTGGAAGCAAGATGCTTTGGGGCCTCTCATCCCCTTTGCAAACAAGGCGGCCCTATGGGCCAGGCAGCTCTAGGCCAATGGAGCACACCCAGAGCAGAAGTTCTACTTCGGCCAGTTCAGGCCACCAACAAACTGCGTTTCACAGGCCTTGGTAAGAGATGTTCCCGGTAGGCTGTAAGAGCACTGGGCAACGCCAGATGTTTCTTAGCTTCCCGAAGAGCTGGAAGCAAGATGCTTTGGGGCCTCTCATCCCCTTTGCAAACAAGGCCGACCTTTGGGCCAGGCAGCTCTAGGCCAATGGAGCACACCCAGAGCAGAAGTTCTACCTCAGCCAGATAAGGCCTGCCAAGAAACTGCGTTTCAAAGGCTTTGGTAAGAGATGTTCCCGGTACTCTGTTAGAGCACTGGGCAGAGCCATTTGTTTCTTAGCTTCCCAAAGAGCTGGAAGCAAGATGCTTTGGGGGCTCCCTGCCCCTTTGCCAACAAGGGCGACCTTTGGGCCTTTCAGCTCTAGGCCAATGGAGCACACCCAGAGCAGAAGTCCTACTTCAGCCAGATCAGGCCTGCCAAGGAACTGCGTTTCAGAGGCCTTTGTATGTGACGTTCCCGGTAGGCTGTGAGAGCACGGTGCAGAGCCAGTTGTTTCCTTGTTTCCCAAACAGCTGGAAGCAAGACGCTTTGGGGCCTCTCTGCCCCTTTGGAAACAAGGCAGCACGTTGGGTCTGGCAGCTCTAGGGCAATGGAGCACAACCAGAGCCGAAGTTCTACTTCTTCCAGATCAGGCCTGCCTAGACAGTGCGTTTCCCAGGCCTTGATAAGAGATGTTCTCTTAGGCTATAAGAGCACTGGGCACAGCCAGTTGTTTCTTAGCTTCCCAAGAGGTGGAAGCAAGATGCTTTGGGGCCTCTCTCCCCCTTTGGAAACAAGGCAGCCCTTTGGGCCTTTCAGCTCTAGGGCAATGGAGCACACCCAGAGCAGAAGTTCTACCTCAGCCAGATCAGGCCTGCCAAGAAACTGCTTTTCACAGGCCTTCGTAAGAGGTGTTCCCGGAAGGCTGTAAGAGTACCTGGCAGAGCGAGTTGTTTCTTAGCTTCAAAAACAGCTGGAAGCAACATGATTTGGGGCCTCTCTCCCCCTTTGGAAACAAAGCAGCCTTTGTGCCTGGCAGCTCTAGGCCAAAGTAGCACACCCAGAGCACAAGTTCTACCTCAGCCAGATAAGGCCTGTCAAGAAGCTGCGTTTCACAGGCCTTTGTATGTGACGTTCCCGGTTGGCTTTGAGAGCACTGTGCAGAGCCAGTTGTTTTAGCTTCCCAGAGAGCAGGAAGCAAGATGCTTTGGGGCCTCTCTCACACTTTGGAAATAAAGGCAGCCCTTTGGGCCTGGCAGCCCTAGGCCAATGGAGTACACCCAGAGCAGAAGTTCTACCTCAGCCAGATCAGGCCTTCCAAGAAACTGCGTCTCACAGGCCTTTCTCTGTCACGTTGCCGGTAGGCTGTGAGAGCACTGTGCAGAGCCAGTTGTTTCTTAGCTTCCCAAAGATTTGGAAGCAAGATGCTTTGGGGACTCTCAGCCCCTTTGGAAACAAGGCGGCCCTTTGGGCCTGGCAGCTCTAGGCCAAAGTAGCACGCCCAGAGCAGGAGTTCTACTTCAGCCAGATCAGGCCTGCCAAGAAACTGCGTTTCACAGGCCTTGGTAAGAGATGTTCCCGGTAGGCTGTGAGAGCACTGTGGAGAGCCAGTTGCTTTAGCTTCCCACAGAGCTGGAAGCAAGATGCTTTGGGGCCTCTCTCTCCCTTTGGACACAAGGCAGCCGTTTGGGCCTGGCAGCTCTAGGCCAATGGAGCACACCCACAGCAGAAGTTCTACTTCAGGCAGATCAGTCCTGCCCAGAAACTGCATTTCACAGCCCTTGGTAAGAGATGTTCACGGTAGGCTGTGAGAGCACTGGGCAGAACCAGTTGTTTTTTAGCTTCCCAAAGTGCTGGAGGCAACATGCTTTGGGGCCTCTCTCACCCTTTGGAAACAAGGCAGCCCTTAGGTCCTGGTAGCTCTAGGCCTATGTAGCACAACCAGAACAGAAGTTCTACTTCAGCCAGGTCAGGCCTGCCAAGAAACTGCGTTTCACAGGCCTTTCAAAGAGATGTTCTCTTAGGCTGTAAGAGCACTGGGCAGAGCCAGCTGTTTCTTAGCTTCCCGAAGAGCTGGGAGCAAGATGCTTTGGGTCCACTCTCCGTCTTTGGAAACAAGGCAGCCCTTTGGGCCTGGCAGCTCTAGGGCAATGGAGCACACCCAGAGCAGAAGTTCTACTTCAGCCAGATCAGGCCTGCCAGGAAACTGCGTTTCACAGGCCTTGGTAAGAGATGTTCCCGGTAGGCTGTAAGAGCACTGGGCAGAGCCAGTTGTTTCTTACCTTCCTGAAAACCTGGAAGCAAGATGCTTGGGAGCCCTCTGCCCGTTTGGGAACAAGGCAGCCTTTTGGGTCGGGAAGCTCTAGGCCAATGGAGCACACGCAGAGCAGGAGTTCTACTTCAGCCTGATCAGGCCTGCAAAGAAACAGCGTTTGACAGGCCTTGGTAAGAGATGTTCGCGGTAGGTGTAAGAGCACTGGGCAGAGCCAGTTGTTTCTTAGCTTCGCAAAGACCGGGAAGCAAGATGCTTTGGGCCTCTCTGCCCCTTGGAAACAGGGCAGCACTTTGGGCCTGGCAGCTCTAGGGCAATGGAGCACACCCAGAGCCGGAGTTCTACTTCAGCCAGATGAGGCCTGCCAAGAAACTGCGTTTCACAGGCCTTTCAAAGACATGTTCCCGGTAGGCTGTAAGAGCACGGGGCAGAGCGAGTTGGTTCTTAGCTTCCCAGAGAGCTGGAAGCAAGATGCTTTGGGGCCTCTCTGCCCCTTTGGAAACAAGGCAGCACCTTGGGCCTGGCAGCTCTAGGGCAATGGAGCACACCCAGAGCAGAAGTTCTACTTCGGCCAAATCAGGCCTGCCAGGAAACGGCGTTTCACAGGCCTTGGTAAGAGATGTTCCCGGTAGGCTGTAAGAGCACTGGGCAACGCCAGATGTTTCTTAGCTTCCCGAAGAGCTGGAATCAAGAAGCTTTGGTGCCACTCTCTCACTTTGGACTCAAGGCAGCCCTTTGGGGCAGGTAGTTCTAGGCCAGTGGAGCACACCCAGAGCAGAAGTTCTACTTGGGCCAGTTCAGGCCACCAACAAACTGCGTTTCACAGGCCTTGGTAAGAGATGTTCCCGGTAGGCTGTAAGAGCACTGGGCTACGCCAGATGTTTCTTAGCTTCCCAAAGAGCTGGAAGCAAGATGCTTTGGGGCCTCTCATCCCCTTTGCAAACAAGGCGGCCCTATGGGCCAGGCAGCTCTAGGCCAATGCAGCACACCCAGAGCAGAAGTTCTACTTCGGCCAGTTCAGGCCACCAACAAACTGCGTTTCACAGGCCTTGGTAAGAGATGTTCCCGGTAGGCTGTAAGAGCACTGGGCAACGCCAGATGTTTCTTAGCTTCCCGAAGAGCTGGAAGCAAGATGCTTTGGGGCCTCTCATCCCCTTTGCAAACAAGGCCGACCTTTGGGCCAGGCAGCTCTAGGCCAATGGAGCACACCCAGAGCAGAAGTTCTACCTCAGCCAGATAAGGCCTGCCAAGAAACTGCGTTTCAAAGGCTTTGGTAAGAGATGTTCCCGGTACTCTGTTAGAGCACTGGGCAGAGCCATTTGTTTCTTAGCTTCCCAAAGAGCTGGAAGCAAGATGCTTTGGGGGCTCCCTGCCCCTTTGCCAACAAGGGCGACCTTTGGGCCTTTCAGCTCTAGGCCAATGGAGCACACCCAGAGCAGAAGTCCTACTTCAGCCAGATCAGGCCTGCCAAGGAACTGCGTTTCAGAGGCCTTTGTATGTGACGTTCCCGGTAGGCTGTGAGAGCACGGTGCAGAGCCAGTTGTTTCCTTGTTTCCCAAACAGCTGGAAGCAAGACGCTTTGGGGCCTCTCTGCCCCTTTGGAAACAAGGCAGCACGTTGGGTCTGGCAGCTCTAGGGCAATGGAGCACAACCAGAGCCGAAGTTCTACTTCTTCCAGATCAGGCCTGCCTAGACAGTGCGTTTCCCAGGCCTTGATAAGAGATGTTCTCTTAGGCTATAAGAGCACTGGGCACAGCCAGTTGTTTCTTAGCTTCCCAAGAGGTGGAAGCAAGATGCTTTGGGGCCTCTCTCCCCCTTTGGAAACAAGGCAGCCCTTTGGGCCTTTCAGCTCTAGGGCAATGGAGCACACCCAGAGCAGAAGTTCTACCTCAGCCAGATCAGGCCTGCCAAGAAACTGCTTTTCACAGGCCTTCGTAAGAGGTGTTCCCGGAAGGCTGCAAGAGTACCTGGCAGAGCGAGTTGTTTCTTAGCTTCAAAAACAGCTGGAAGCAACATGATTTGGGGCCTCTCTCCCCCTTTGGAAACAAAGCAGCCTTTGTGCCTGGCAGCTCTAGGCCAAAGTAGCACACCCAGAGCACAAGTTCTACCTCAGCCAGATAAGGCCTGTCAAGAAGCTGCGTTTCACAGGCCTTTGTATGTGACGTTCCCGGTTGGCTTTGAGAGCACTGTGCAGAGCCAGTTGTTTTAGCTTCCCAGAGAGCAGGAAGCAAGATGCTTTGGGGCCTCTCTCACACTTTGGAAATAAAGGCAGCCCTTTGGGCCTGGCAGCCCTAGGCCAATGGAGTACACCCAGAGCAGAAGTTCTACCTCAGCCAGATCAGGCCTTCCAAGAAACTGCGTCTCACAGGCCTTTCTCTGTCACGTTGCCGGTAGGCTGTGAGAGCACTGTGCAGAGCCAGTTGTTTCTTAGCTTCCCAAAGATTTGGAAGCAAGATGCTTTGGGGACTCTCAGCCCCTTTGGAAACAAGGCGGCCCTTTGGGCCTGGCAGCTCTAGGCCAAAGTAGCACGCCCAGAGCAGGAGTTCTACTTCAGCCAGATCAGGCCTGCCAAGAAACTGCGTTTCACAGGCCTTGGTAAGAGATGTTCCCGGTAGGCTGTGAGAGCACTGTGGAGAGCCAGTTGCTTTAGCTTCCCACAGAGCTGGAAGCAAGATGCTTTGGGGCCTCTCTCTCCCTTTGGACACAAGGCAGCCGTTTGGGCCTGGCAGCTCTAGGCCAATGGAGCACACCCACAGCAGAAGTTCTACTTCAGGCAGATCAGTCCTGCCCAGAAACTGCATTTCACAGCCCTTGGTAAGAGATGTTCACGGTAGGCTGTGAGAGCACTGGGCAGAACCAGTTGTTTTTTAGCTTCCCAAAGTGCTGGAGGCAACATGCTTTGGGGCCTCTCTCACCCTTTGGAAACAAGGCAGCCCTTAGGTCCTGGTAGCTCTAGGCCTATGTAGCACAACCAGAACAGAAGTTCTACTTCAGCCAGGTCAGGCCTGCCAAGAAACTGCGTTTCACAGGCCTTTCAAAGAGATGTTCTCTTAGGCTGTAAGAGCACTGGGCAGAGCCAGCTGTTTCTTAGCTTCCCGAAGAGCTGGGAGCAAGATGCTTTGGGTCCACTCTCCGTCTTTGGAAACAAGGCAGCCCTTTGGGCCTGGCAGCTCTAGGGCAATGGAGCACACCCAGAGCAGAAGTTCTACTTCAGCCAGATCAGGCCTGCCAGGAAACTGCGTTTCACAGGCCTTGGTAAGAGATGTTCCCGGTAGGCTGTAAGAGCACTGGGCAGAGCCAGTTGTTTCTTACCTTCCTGAAAACCTGGAAGCAAGATGCTTGGGAGCCCTCTGCCCGTTTGGGAACAAGGCAGCCTTTTGGGTCGGGAAGCTCTAGGCCAATGGAGCACACGCAGAGCAGGAGTTCTACTTCAGCCTGATCAGGCCTGCAAAGAAACAGCGTTTGACAGGCCTTGGTAAGAGATGTTCGCGGTAGGTGTAAGAGCACTGGGCAGAGCCAGTTGTTTCTTAGCTTCGCAAAGACCGGGAAGCAAGATGCTTTGGGCCTCTCTGCCCCTTGGAAACAGGGCAGCACTTTGGGCCTGGCAGCTCTAGGGCAATGGAGCACACCCAGAGCCGGAGTTCTACTTCAGCCAGATGAGGCCTGCCAAGAAACTGCGTTTCACAGGCCTTTCAAAGACATGTTCCCGGTAGGCTGTAAGAGCACGGGGCAGAGCGAGTTGGTTCTTAGCTTCCCAGAGAGCTGGAAGCAAGATGCTTTGGGGCCTCTCTGCCCCTTTGGAAACAAGGCAGCACCTTGGGCCTGGCAGCTCTAGGGCAATGGAGCACACCCAGAGCAGAAGTTCTACTTCGGCCAAATCAGGCCTGCCAGGAAACGGCGTTTCACAGGCCTTGGTAAGAGATGTTCCCGGTAGGCTGTAAGAGCACTGGGCAACGCCAGATGTTTCTTAGCTTCCCGAAGAGCTGGAATCAAGAAGCTTTGGTGCCACTCTCTCACTTTGGACTCAAGGCAGCCCTTTGGGGCAGGTAGTTCTAGGCCAGTGGAGCACACCCAGAGCAGAAGTTCTACTTGGGCCAGTTCAGGCCACCAACAAACTGCGTTTCACAGGCCTTGGTAAGAGATGTTCCCGGTAGGCTGTAAGAGCACTGGGCTACGCCAGATGTTTCTTAGCTTCCCAAAGAGCTGGAAGCAAGATGCTTTGGGGCCTCTCATCCCCTTTGCAAACAAGGCGGCCCTATGGGCCAGGCAGCTCTAGGCCAATGGAGCACACCCAGAGCAGAAGTTCTACTTCGGCCAGTTCAGGCCACCAACAAACTGCGTTTCACAGGCCTTGGTAAGAGATGTTCCCGGTAGGCTGTAAGAGCACTGGGCAACGCCAGATGTTTCTTAGCTTCCCGAAGAGCTGGAAGCAAGATGCTTTGGGGCCTCTCATCCCCTTTGCAAACAAGGCCGACCTTTGGGCCAGGCAGCTCTAGGCCAATGGAGCACACCCAGAGCAGAAGTTCTACCTCAGCCAGATAAGGCCTGCCAAGAAACTGCGTTTCAAAGGCTTTGGTAAGAGATGTTCCCGGTACTCTGTTAGAGCACTGGGCAGAGCCATTTGTTTCTTAGCTTCCCAAAGAGCTGGAAGCAAGATGCTTTGGGGGCTCCCTGCCCCTTTGCCAACAAGGGCGACCTTTGGGCCTTTCAGCTCTAGGCCAATGGAGCACACCCAGAGCAGAAGTCCTACTTCAGCCAGATCAGGCCTGCCAAGGAACTGCGTTTCAGAGGCCTTTGTATGTGACGTTCCCGGTAGGCTGTGAGAGCACGGTGCAGAGCCAGTTGTTTCCTTGTTTCCCAAACAGCTGGAAGCAAGACGCTTTGGGGCCTCTCTGCCCCTTTGGAAACAAGGCAGCACGTTGGGTCTGGCAGCTCTAGGGCAATGGAGCACAACCAGAGCCGAAGTTCTACTTCTTCCAGATCAGGCCTGCCTAGACAGTGCGTTTCCCAGGCCTTGATAAGAGATGTTCTCTTAGGCTATAAGAGCACTGGGCACAGCCAGTTGTTTCTTAGCTTCCCAAGAGGTGGAAGCAAGATGCTTTGGGGCCTCTCTACCCCTTTGGAAACAAGGCAGCCCTTTGGGCCTTTCAGCTCTAGGGCAATGGAGCACACCCAGAGCAGAAGTTCTACCTCAGCCAGATCAGGCCTGCCAAGAAACTGCTTTTCACAGGCCTTCGTAAGAGGTGTTCCCGGAAGGCTGTAAGAGCACTGGGCAACGCCAGATGTTTCTTAGCTTCCCGAAGAGCTGGAAGCAAGAAGCTTTGGTGCCACTCTCTCACTTTGGACTCAAGGCAGCCCTTTGGGGCAGGTAGCTCTAGGCCAGTGGAGCACACCCAGAGCAGAAGTTCTACTTGGGCCAGTTCAGGCCACCAACAAACTGCGTTTCACAGGCCTTGGTAAGAGATGTTCCCGGTAGGCTGTAAGAGCACTGGGCAACGCCAGATGTTTCTTAGCTTCCCGAAGAGCTGGAAGCAAGATGCTTTGGGGCCTCTCATCCCCTTTGCAAACAAGGCGGCCCTATGGGCCAGGCAGCTCTAGGCCAATGGAGCACACCCAGAGCAGAAGTTCTACCTCAGCCAGATAAGGCCTGCCAAGAAACTGCGTTTCAAAGGCTTTGGTAAGAGATGTTCCCGGTACTCTGTTAGAGCACTGGGCAGAGCCATTTGTTTCTTAGCTTCCCAAAGAGCTGGAAGCAAGATGCTTTGGGGGCTCCCTGCCCCTTTGCCAACAAGGGCGACCTTTGGGCCTTTCAGCTCTAGGCCAATGGAGCACACCCAGAGCAGAAGTCCTACTTCAGCCAGATCAGGCCTGCCAAGGAACTGCGTTTCAGAGGCCTTTGTATGTGACGTTCCCGGTAGGCTGTGAGAGCACGGTGCAGAGCCAGTTGTTTCCTTGTTTCCCAAACAGCTGGAAGCAAGACGCTTTGGGGCCTCTCTGCCCCTTTGGAAACAAGGCAGCACGTTGGGTCTGGCAGCTCTAGGGCAATGGAGCACAACCAGAGCCGAAGTTCTACTTCTTCCAGATCAGGCCTGCCTAGACAGTGCGTTTCCCAGGCCTTGATAAGAGATGTTCTCTTAGGCTATAAGAGCACTGGGCACAGCCAGTTGTTTCTTAGCTTCCCAAGAGGTGGAAGCAAGATGCTTTGGGGCCTCTCTCCCCCTTTGGAAACAAGGCAGCCCTTTGGGCCTTTCAGCTCTAGGGCAATGGAGCACACCCAGAGCAGAAGTTCTACCTCAGCCAGATCAGGCCTGCCAAGAAACTGCTTTTCACAGGCCTTCGTAAGAGGTGTTCCCGGAAGGCTGTAAGAGTACCTGGCAGAGCGAGTTGTTTCTTAGCTTCAAAAACAGCTGGAAGCAACATGATTTGGGGCCTCTCTCCCCCTTTGGAAACAAAGCAGCCTTTGTGCCTGGCAGCTCTAGGCCAAAGTAGCACACCCAGAGCACAAGTTCTACCTCAGCCAGATAAGGCCTGTCAAGAAGCTGCGTTTCACAGGCCTTTGTATGTGACGTTCCCGGTTGGCTTTGAGAGCACTGTGCAGAGCCAGTTGTTTTAGCTTCCCAGAGAGCAGGAAGCAAGATGCTTTGGGGCCTCTCTCACACTTTGGAAATAAAGGCAGCCCTTTGGGCCTGGCAGCCCTAGGCCAATGGAGTACACCCAGAGCAGAAGTTCTACCTCAGCCAGATCAGGCCTTCCAAGAAACTGCGTCTCACAGGCCTTTCTCTGTCACGTTGCCGGTAGGCTGTGAGAGCACTGTGCAGAGCCAGTTGTTTCTTAGCTTCCCAAAGATTTGGAAGCAAGATGCTTTGGGGACTCTCAGCCCCTTTGGAAACAAGGCGGCCCTTTGGGCCTGGCAGCTGTAGGCCAAAGTAGCACGCCCAGAGCAGGAGTTCTACTTCAGCCAGATCAGGCCTGCCAAGAAACTGCGTTTCACAGGCCTTGGTAAGAGATGTTCCCAGTAGGCTGTGAGAGCACTGTGGAGAGCCAGTTGCTTTAGCTTCCCACAGAGCTGGAAGCAAGATGCCTTGGGGCCTCTCTCTCCCTTTGGACACAAGGCAGCCGTTTGGGCCTGGCAGCTCTAGGCCAATGGAGCACACCCACAGCAGAAGTTCTACTTCAGGCAGATCAGTCCTGCCCAGAAACTGCGTTTCACAGCCCTTGGTAAGAGATGTTCACGGTAGGCTGTGAGAGCACTGGGCAGAACCAGTTGTTTTTTAGCTTCCCAAAGTGCTGGAGGCAAGATGCTTTGGGGCCTCTCTCACCCTTTGGAAACAAGGCAGCCCTTAGGTCCTGGTAGCTCTAGGCCTATGTAGCACAACCAGAACAGAAGTTCTACTTCAGCCAGGTCAGGCCTGCCAAGAAACTGCGTTTCACAGGCCTTTCAAAGAGATGTTCTCTTAGGCTGTAAGAGCACTGGGCAGAGCCAGCTGTTTCTTAGCTTCCCGAAGAGCTGGGAGCAAGATGCTTTGGGTCCACTCTCCGTCTTTGGAAACAAGGCAGCCCTTTGGGCCTGGCAGCTCTAGGGCAATGGAGCACACCCAGAGCAGAAGTTCTACTTCAGCCAGATCAGGCCTGCCAGGAAACTGCGTTTCACAGGCCTTGGTAAGAGATGTTCCCGGTAGGCTGTAAGAGCACTGGGCAGAGCCAGTTGTTTCTTACCTTCCTGAAAAGCTGGAAGCAAGATGCTTGGGACCCCTCTGCCCGTTTGGGAACAAGGCAGCCTTTTGGGTCGGGAAGCTCTAGGCCAATGGAGCACACGCAGAGCAGGAGTTCTACTTCAGCCTGATCAGGCCTGCAAAGAAACAGCGTTTGACAGGCCTTGGTAAGAGATGTTCGCGGTAGGTGTAAGAGCACTGGGCAGAGCCAGTTGTTTCTTAGCTTCGCAAAGACCGGGAAGCAAGATGCTTTGGGCCTCTCTGCCCCTTGGAAACAGGGCAGCACTTTGGGCCTGGCAGCTCTAGGGCAGTGGAGCACACCCAGAGCCGGAGTTCTTCTTCAGCCAGATGAGGCCTGCCAAGAAACTGCGTTTCACAGGCGTTTCAAAGACATGTTCCCGGTAGGCTGTAAGAGCACGGGGCAGAGCGAGTTGGTTCTTAGCTTCCCAGAGAGCTGGAAGCAAGATGCTTTGGGGCCTCTCTGCCCCTTTGGAAACAAGGCAGCACCTTGGGCCTGGCAGCTCTAGGGCAATGGAGCACACCCAGAGCAGAAGTTCTACTTCAGCCAAATCAGGCCTGCCAGGAAACGGCGTTTCACAGGCCTTGGTAAGAGATGTTCCCGGTAGGCTGTAAGAGCACTGGGCAACGCCAGATGTTTCTTAGCTTCCCGAAGAGCTGGAAGCAAGAAGCTTTGGTGCCACTCTCTCACTTTGGACTCAAGGCAGCCCTTTGGGGCAGGTAGCTCTAGCCCAGTGGAGCACACCCAGAGCAGAAGTTCTACTTGGGCCAGTTCAGGCCACCAACAAACTGCGTTTCACAGGCCTTGGTAAGAGATGTTCCCGGTAGGCTGTAAGAGCACTGGGCTACGCCAGATGTTTCTTAGCTTCCCGAAGAGCTGGAAGCAAGATGCTTTGGGGCCTCTCATCCCCTTTGCAAACAAGGCGGCCCTATGGGCCAGGCAGCTCTAGGCCAATGGAGCACACCCAGAGCAGAAGTTCTACTTCGGCCAGTTCAGGCCACCAACAAACTGCGTTTCACAGGCCTTGGTAAGAGATGTTCCCGGTAGGCTGTAAGAGCACTGGGCAACGCCAGATGTTTCTTAGCTTCCCGAAGAGCTGGAAGCAAGATGCTTTGGGGCCTCTCATCCCCTTTGCAAACAAGGCCGACCTATGGGCCAGGCAGCTCTAGGCCAATGGAGCACACCCAGAGCAGAAGTTCTACCTCAGCCAGATAAGGCCTGCCAAGAAACTGCGTTTCAAAGGCTTTGGTAAGAGATGTTCCCGGTACTCTGTTAGAGCACTGGGCAGAGCCATTTGTTTCTTAGCTTCCCAAAGAGCTGGAAGCAAGATGCTTTGGGGGCTCCCTGCCCCTTTGCCAACAAGGGCGACCTTTGGGCCTTTCAGCTCTAGGCCAATGGAGCACACCCAGAGCAGAAGTCCTACTTCAGCCAGATCAGGCCTGCCAAGGAACTGCGTTTCAGAGGCCTTGGTAAGAGATGTTCCCGGTAGGCTGTAAGAGCACTGGGCAGAGCCAGTTGTTTCTTACCTTCCTGAAAAGCTGGAAGCAAGATGCTTGGGACCCCTCTGCCCGTTTGGGAACAAGGCAGTCTTTTGGGTCGGGAAGCTCTAGGCCAATGGAGCACACGCAGAGCAGGAGTTCTACTTCAGCCTGATCAGGCCTGCAAAGAAACAGCGTTTGACAGGCCTTGGTAAGAGATGTTCCCGGTAGGTGTAAGAGCACTGGACAGAGCCAGTTGTTTCTTAGCTTCGCAAAGACCGGGAAGCAAGATGCTTTGGGCCTCTCTGCCCCTTGGAAACAGGGCAGCACTTGGGGTCTGGCAGCTCTAGGGCAATGGAGCACACCCAGAGCCGGAGTTCTACTTCAGCCAGATGAGGCCTGCCAAGAAACTGCGTTTCACAGGCCTTTCAAAGACATGTTCCCGGTAGGCTGTAAGAGCATGGGGCAGAGCGAGTTGGTTCTTAGCTTCCCAGAGAGCTGGAAGCAAGATGCTTTGGGGCCTCTCTGCCCCTTTGGAAACAAGGCAGCACCTTGGGCCTGGCAGCTCTAGGGCAATGGAGCACACCCAGAGCAGAAGTTCTACTTCAGCCAAATCAGGCCTGCCAGGAAACGGCGTTTCACAGGCCTTGGTAAGAGATGTTCCCGGTAGGCTGTAAGAGCACTGGGCAACGCCAGATGTTTCTTAGCTTCCCAAAGAGCTGGAAGCAAGAAGCTTTGGTGCCACTCTCTCACTTTGGACTCAAGGCTGCCCTTTGGGGCAGGTAGCTCTAGGCCAGTGGAGCACACCCAGAGCAGAAGTTCTACTTGGGCCAGTTCAGGCCACCAACAAACTGCGTTTCACAGGCCTTGGTAAGAGATGTTCCCGGTAGGCTGTAAGAGCACTGGGCAACGCCAGATGTTTCTTAGCTTCCCGAAGAGCTGGAAGCAAGATGCTTTGGGGCCTCTCATCCCCTTTGCAAACAAGGCGGCCCTTTGGGCCAGGCAGCTCTAGGCCAATGGAGCACACCCAGAGCAGAAGTTCTACTTCAGCTAGATCAGGCCACTAACAAAGTGCGTTTCACAGGCCTTGGTAAGAGATTGTCTCTTAGGCTGTAAGAGCACTGGGCAGAGACAGTTGTTTCTTAGCTTCCCAAAGAGCTGGAAGCAAGATGCTTTGGGGGCTCCCTGCCCCTTTGCCAACAAGGGCGACCTTTGGGCCTTTCAGCTCTAGGCCAATGGAGCACACCCAGCGCAGAAGTCCTACTTCAGCCAGATCAGGCCTGCCAAGGAACTGCGTTTCAGAGGCCTTTGTATGTGACGTTCCCGGTAGGCTGTGAGAGCACGGTGCAGAGCCAGTTGTTTCCTTGTTTCCCAAACAGCTGGAAGCAAGACTCTTTGGGGCCTCTCTGCCCCTTTGGAAACAAGGCAGCACGTTGGGTCTGGCAGCTCTAGGGCAATGGAGCACAACCAGAGCCGAAGTTCTACTTCTTCCAGATCAGGCCTGCCTAGACAGTGCGTTTCACAGGCCTTGATAAGAGATGTTCTCTTAGGCTATAAGAGCACTGGGCACAGCCAGTTGTTTCTTAGCTTCCCAAGAGGTGGAAGCAAGATGCTTTGGGGCCTCTCTCCCCCTTTGGAAACAAGGCAGCCCTTTGGGCCTTTCAGCTCTAGGGCAATGGAGCACACCCAGAGCAGAAGTTCTACCTCAGCCAGATCAGGCCTGCCAAGAAACTGCTTTTCACAGGCCTTCGTAAGAGGTGTTCCCGGAAGGCTGTTAGAGTACCTGGCAGAGCGAGTTGTTTCTTAGCTTCAAAAACAGCTGGAAGCAACATGATTTGGGGCCTCTCTCCCCCTTTGGAAACAAAGCAGCCTTTGTGCCTGGCAGCTCTAGGCCAAAGTAGCACACCCAGAGCACAAGTTCTACCTCAGCCAGATAAGGCCTGTCAAGAAGCTGCGTTTCACAGGCCTTTGTATGTGACGTTCCCGGTTGGCTTTGAGAGCACTGTGCAGAGCCAGTTGTTTTAGCTTCCCAGAGAGCAGGAAGCAAGATGCTTTGGGGCCTCTCTCACACTTTGGAAATAAAGGCAGCCCTTTGGGCCTGGCAGCCCTAGGCCAATGGAGTACAGCCAGAGCAGAAGTTCTACCTCAGCCAGATCAGGCCTTCCAAGAAACTGCGTCTCACAGGCCTTTCTCTGTCACGTTGCCGGTAGGCTGTGAGAGCACTGTGCAGAGCCAGTTGTTTCTTAGCTTCCCAAAGATTTGGAAGCAAGATGCTTTGGGGACTCTCAGCCCCTTTGGAAACAAGGCGGCCCTTTGGGCCTGGCAGCTGTAGGCCAAAGTAGCACGCCCAGAGCAGGAGTTCTACTTCAGCCAGATCAGGCCTGCCAAGAAACTGCGTTTCACAGGCCTTGGTAAGAGATGTTCCCAGTAGGCTGTGAGAGCACTGTGGAGAGCCAGTTGCTTTAGCTTCCCACAGAGCTGGAAGCAAGATGCCTTGGGGCCTCTCTCTCCCTTTGGACACAAGGCAGCCGTTTGGGCCTGGCAGCTCTAGGCCAATGGAGCACACCCACAGCAGAAGTTCTACTTCAGGCAGATCAGTCCTGCCCAGAAACTGCGTTTCACAGCCCTTGGTAAGAGATGTTCACGGTAGGCTGTGAGAGCACTGGGCAGAACCAGTTGTTTTTTAGCTTCCCAAAGTGCTGGAGGCAAGATGCTTTGGGGCCTCTCTCACCCTTTGGAAACAAGGCAGCCCTTAGGTCCTGGTAGCTCTAGGCCTATGTAGCACAACCAGAACAGAAGTTCTACTTCAGCCAGGTCAGGCCTGCCAAGAAACTGCGTTTCACAGGCCTTTCAAAGAGATGTTCTCTTAGGCTGTAAGAGCACTGGGCAGAGCCAGCTGTTTCTTAGCTTCCCGAAGAGCTGGGAGCAAGATGCTTTGGGTCCACTCTCCGTCTTTGGAAACAAGGCAGCCCTTTGGGCCTGGCAGCTCTAGGGCAATGGAGCACACCCAGAGCAGAAGTTCTACTTCAGCCAGATCAGGCCTGCCAGGAAACTGCGTTTCACAGGCCTTGGTAAGAGATGTTCCCGGTAGGCTGTAAGAGCACTGGGCAGAGCCAGTTGTTTCTTACCTTCCTGAAAAGCTGGAAGCAAGATGCTTGGGACCCCTCTGCCCGTTTGGGAACAAGGCAGCCTTTTGGGTCGGGAAGCTCTAGGCCAATGGAGCACACGCAGAGCAGGAGTTCTACTTCAGCCTGATCAGGCCTGCAAAGAAACAGCGTTTGACAGGCCTTGGTAAGAGATGTTCGCGGTAGGTGTAAGAGCACTGGGCAGAGCCAGTTGTTTCTTAGCTTCGCAAAGACCGGGAAGCAAGATGCTTTGGGCCTCTCTGCCCCTTGGAAACAGGGCAGCACTTTGGGCCTGGCAGCTCTAGGGCAGTGGAGCACACCCAGAGCCGGAGTTCTTCTTCAGCCAGATGAGGCCTGCCAAGAAACTGCGTTTCACAGGCGTTTCAAAGACATGTTCCCGGTAGGCTGTAAGAGCACGGGGCAGAGCGAGTTGGTTCTTAGCTTCCCAGAGAGCTGGAAGCAAGATGCTTTGGGGCCTCTCTGCCCCTTTGGAAACAAGGCAGCACCTTGGGCCTGGCAGCTCTAGGGCAATGGAGCACACCCAGAGCAGAAGTTCTACTTCAGCCAAATCAGGCCTGCCAGGAAACGGCGTTTCACAGGCCTTGGTAAGAGATGTTCCCGGTAGGCTGTAAGAGCACTGGGCAACGCCAGATGTTTCTTAGCTTCCCGAAGAGCTGGAAGCAAGAAGCTTTGGTGCCACTCTCTCACTTTGGACTCAAGGCAGCCCTTTGGGGCAGGTAGCTCTAGCCCAGTGGAGCACACCCAGAGCAGAAGTTCTACTTGGGCCAGTTCAGGCCACCAACAAACTGCGTTTCACAGGCCTTGGTAAGAGATGTTCCCGGTAGGCTGTAAGAGCACTGGGCTACGCCAGATGTTTCTTAGCTTCCCGAAGAGCTGGAAGCAAGATGCTTTGGGGCCTCTCATCCCCTTTGCAAACAAGGCGGCCCTATGGGCCAGGCAGCTCTAGGCCAATGGAGCACACCCAGAGCAGAAGTTCTACTTCGGCCAGTTCAGGCCACCAACAAACTGCGTTTCACAGGCCTTGGTAAGAGATGTTCCCGGTAGGCTGTAAGAGCACTGGGCAACGCCAGATGTTTCTTAGCTTCCCGAAGAGCTGGAAGCAAGATGCTTTGGGGCCTCTCATCCCCTTTGCAAACAAGGCCGACCTATGGGCCAGGCAGCTCTAGGCCAATGGAGCACACCCAGAGCAGAAGTTCTACCTCAGCCAGATAAGGCCTGCCAAGAAACTGCGTTTCAAAGGCTTTGGTAAGAGATGTTCCCGGTACTCTGTTAGAGCACTGGGCAGAGCCATTTGTTTCTTAGCTTCCCAAAGAGCTGGAAGCAAGATGCTTTGGGGGCTCCCTGCCCCTTTGCCAACAAGGGCGACCTTTGGGCCTTTCAGCTCTAGGCCAATGGAGCACACCCAGAGCAGAAGTCCTACTTCAGCCAGATCAGGCCTGCCAAGGAACTGCGTTTCAGAGGCCTTTGTATGTGACGTTCCCGGTAGGCTGTGAGAGCACGGTGCAGAGCCAGTTGTTTCCTTGTTTCCCAAACAGCTGGAAGCAAGACGCTTTGGGGCCTCTCTGCCCCTTTGGAAACAAGGCAGCACGTTGGGTCTGGCAGCTCTAGGGCAATGGAGCACAACCAGAGCCGAAGTTCTACTTCTTCCAGATCAGGCCTGCCTAGACAGTGCGTTTCCCAGGCCTTGATAAGAGATGTTCTCTTAGGCTATAAGAGCACTGGGCACAGCCAGTTGTTTCTTAGCTTCCCAAGAGGTGGAAGCAAGATGCTTTGGGGCCTCTCTCCCCCTTTGGAAACAAGGCAGCCCTTTGGGCCTTTCAGCTCTAGGGCAATGGAGCACACCCAGAGCAGAAGTTCTACCTCAGCCAGATCAGGCCTGCCAAGAAACTGCTTTTCACAGGCCTTCGTAAGAGGTGTTCCCGGAAGGCTGTAAGAGTACCTGGCAGAGCGAGTTGTTTCTTAGCTTCAAAAACAGCTGGAAGCAACATGATTTGGGGCCTCTCTCCCCCTTTGGAAACAAAGCAGCCTTTGTGCCTGGCAGCTCTAGGCCAAAGTAGCACACCCAGAGCACAAGTTCTACCTCAGCCAGATAAGGCCTGTCAAGAAGCTGCGTTTCACAGGCCTTTGTATGTGACGTTCCCGGTTGGCTTTGAGAGCACTGTGCAGAGCCAGTTGTTTTAGCTTCCCAGAGAGCAGGAAGCAAGATGCTTTGGGGCCTCTCTCACACTTTGGAAATAAAGGCAGCCCTTTGGGCCTGGCAGCCCTAGGCCAATGGAGTACACCCAGAGCAGAAGTACTACCTCAGCCAGATCAGGCCTTCCAAGAAACTGCGTCTCACAGGCCTTTCTCTGTCACGTTGCCGGTAGGCTGTGAGAGCACTGTGCAGAGCCAGTTGTTTCTTAGCTTCCCAAAGATTTGGAAGCAAGATGCTTTGGGGACTCTCAGCCCCTTTGGAAACAAGGCGGCCCTTTGGGCCTGGCAGCTCTAGGCCAAAGTAGCACGCCCAGAGCAGGAGTTCTACTTCAGCCAGATCAGGCCTGCCAAGAAACTGCGTTTCACAGGCCTTGGTAAGAGATGTTCCCGGTAGGCTGTGAGAGCACTGTGGAGAGCCAGTTGCTTTAGCTTCCCACAGAGCTGGAAGCAAGATGCTTTGGGGCCTCTCTCTCCCTTTGGACACAAGGCAGCCGTTTGGGCCTGGCAGCTCTAGGCCAATGGAGCACACCCACAGCAGAAGTTCTACTTCAGGCAGATCAGTCCTGCCCAGAAACTGCGTTTCACAGCCCTTGGTAAGAGATGTTCACGGTAGGCTGTGAGAGCACTGGGCAGAACCAGTTGTTTTTTAGCTTCCCAAAGTGCTGGAGGCAAGATGCTTTGGGGCCTCTCTCACCCTTTGGAAACAAGGCAGCCCTTAGGTCCTGGTAGCTCTAGGCCTATGTAGCACAACCAGAACAGAAGTTCTACTTCAGCCAGGTCAGGCCTGCCAAGAAACTGCGTTTCACAGGCCTTTCAAAGAGATGTTCTCTTAGGCTGTAAGAGCACTGGGCAGAGCCAGCTGTTTCTTAGCTTCCCGAAGAGCTGGGAGCAAGATGCTTTGGGTCCACTCTCCGTCTTTGGAAACAAGGCAGCCCTTTGGGCCTGGCAGCTCTAGGGCAATGGAGCACACCCAGAGCAGAAGTTCTACTTCAGCCAGATCAGGCCTGCCAGGAAACTGCGTTTCACAGGCCTTGGTAAGAGATGTTCCCGGTAGGCTGTAAGAGCACTGGGCAGAGCCAGTTGTTTCTTACCTTCCTGAAAAGCTGGAAGCAAGATGCTTGGGAGCCCTCTGCCCGTTTGGGAACAAGGCAGCCTTTTGGGTCGGGAAGCTCTAGGCCAATGGAGCACACGCAGAGCAGGAGTTCTACTTCAGCCTGATCAGGCCTGCAAAGAAACAGCGTTTGACAGGCCTTGGTAAGAGATGTTCGCGGTAGGTGTAAGAGCACTGGGCAGAGCCAGTTGTTTCTTAGCTTCGCAAAGACCGGGAAGCAAGATGCTTTGGGCCTCTCTGCCCCTTGGAAACAGGGCAGCACTTTGGGCCTGGCAGCTCTAGGGCAATGGAGCACACCCAGAGCCGGAGTTCTACTTCAGCCAGATGAGGCCTGCCAAGAAACTGCGTTTCACAGGCCTTTCAAAGACATGTTCCCGGTAGGCTGTAAGAGCACGGGGCAGAGCGAGTTGGTTCTTAGCGTCCCAGAGAGCTGGAAGCAAGATGCTTTGGGGCCTCTCTGCCCCTTTGGAAACAAGGCAGCACCTTGGGCCTGGCAGCTCTAGGGCAATGGAGCACACCCAGAGCAGAAGTTCTACTTCAGCCAAATCAGGCCTGCCAGGAAACGGCGTTTCACAGGCCTTGGTAAGAGATGTTCCCGGTAGGCTTTAAGAGCACTGGGCAACGCCAGATGTTTCTTAGCTTCCCGAAGAGCTGGAAGCAAGAAGCTTTGGTGCCACTCTCTCACTTTGGACTCAAGGCAGCCCTTTGGGGCAGGTAGCTCTAGGCCAGTGGAGCACACCCAGAGCAGAAGTTCTACTTGGGCCAGTTCAGGCCACCAACAAACTGCGTTTCACAGGCCTTGGTAAGAGATGTTCCCGGTAGGCTGTAAGAGCACTGGGCAACGCCAGATGTTTCTTAGCTTCCCGAAGAGCTGGAAGCAAGATGCTTTGGGGCCTCTCATCCCCTTTGCAAACAAGGCGGCCCTATGGGCCAGGCAGCTCTAGGCCAATGGAGCACACCCAGAGCAGAAGTTCTACCTCAGCCAGATAAGGCCTGCCAAGAAACTGCGTTTCAAAGGCTTTGGTAAGAGATGTTCCCGGTACTCTGTTAGAGCACTGGGCAGAGCCATTTGTTTCTTAGCTTCCCAAAGAGCTGGAAGCAAGATGCTTTGTGGGCTCCCTGCCCCTTTGCCAACAAGGGCGACCTTTGGGCCTTTCAGCTCTAGGCCAATGGAGCACACCCAGAGCAGAAGTCCTACTTCAGCCAGATCAGGCCTGCCAAGGAACTGCGTTTCAGAGGCCTTTGTATGTGACGTTCCCGGTAGGCTGTGAGAGCACGGTGCAGAGCCAGTTGTTTCCTTGTTTCCCAAACAGCTGGAAGCAAGACGCTTTGGGGCCTCTCTGCCCCTTTGGAAACAAGGCAGCACGTTGGGTCTGGCAGCTCTAGGGCAATGGAGCACAACCAGAGCCGAAGTTCTACTTCTTCCAGATCAGGCCTGCCTAGACAGTGCGTTTCCCAGGCCTTGATAAGAGATGTTCTCTTAGGCTATAAGAGCACTGGGCACAGCCAGTTGTTTCTTAGCTTCCCAAGAGGTGGAAGCAAGATGCTTTGGGGCCTCTCTCCCCCTTTGGAAACAAGGCAGCCCTTTGGGCCTTTCAGCTCTAGGGCAATGGAGCACACCCAGAGCAGAAGTTCTACCTCAGCCAGATCAGGCCTGCCAAGAAACTGCTTTTCACAGGCCTTCGTAAGAGGTGTTCCCGGAAGGCTGTAAGAGTACCTGGCAGAGCGAGTTGTTTCTTAGCTTCAAAAACAGCTGGAAGCAACATGATTTGGGGCCTCTCTCCCCCTTTGGAAACAAAGCAGCCTTTGTGCCTGGCAGCTCTAGGCCAAAGTAGCACACCCAGAGCACAAGTTCTACCTCAGCCAGATAAGGCCTGTCAAGAAGCTGCGTTTCACAGGCCTTTGTATGTGACGTTCCCGGTTGGCTTTGAGAGCACTGTGCAGAGCCAGTTGTTTTAGCTTCCCAGCGAGCAGGAAGCAAGATGCTTTGGGGCCTCTCTCACACTTTGGAAATAAAGGCAGCCCTTTGGGCCTGGCAGCCCTAGGCCAATGGAGTACACCCAGAGCAGAAGTTCTACCTCAGCCAGATCAGGCCTTCCAAGAAACTGCGTCTCACAGGCCTTTCTCTGTCACGTTGCCGGTAGGCTGTGAGAGCACTGTGCAGAGCCAGTTGTTTCTTAGCTTCCCAAAGATTTGGAAGCAAGATGCTTTGGGGACTCTCAGCCCCTTTGGAAACAAGGCGGCCCTTTGGGCCTGGCAGCTCTAGGCCAAAGTAGCACGCCCAGAGCAGGAGTTCTACTTCAGCCAGATCAGGCCTGCCAAGAAACTGCGTTTCACAGGCCTTGGTAAGAGATGTTCCCGGTAGGCTGTGAGAGCACTGTGGAGAGCCAGTTGCTTTAGCTTCCCACAGAGCTGGAAGCAAGATGCCTTGGGGCCTCTCTCTCCCTTTGGACACAAGGCAGCCGTTTGGGCCTGGCAGCTCTAGGCCAATGGAGCACACCCACAGCAGAAGTTCTACTTCAGGCAGATCAGTCCTGCCCAGAAACTGCGTTTCACAGCCCTTGGTAAGAGATGTTCACGGTAGGCTGTGAGAGCACTGGGCAGAACCAGTTGTTTTTTAGCTTCCCAAAGTGCTGGAGGCAAGATGCTTTGGGGCCTCTCTCACCCTTTGGAAACAAGGCAGCCCTTAGGTCCTGGTAGCTCTAGGCCTATGTAGCACAACCAGAACAGAAGTTCTACTTCAGCCAGGTCAGGCCTGCCAAGAAACTGCGTTTCACAGGCCTTTCAAAGAGATGTTCTCTTAGGCTGTAAGAGCACTGGGCAGAGCCAGCTGTTTCTTAGCTTCCCGAAGAGCTGGGAGCAAGATGCTTTGGGTCCACTCTCCGTCTTTGGAAACAAGGCAGCCCTTTGGGCCTGGCAGCTCTAGGGCAATGGAGCACACCCAGAGCAGAAGTTCTACTTCAGCCAGATCAGGCCTGCCAGGAAACTGCGTTTCACAGGCCTTGGTAAGAGATGTTCCCGGTAGGCTGTAAGAGCACTGGGCAGAGCCAGTTGTTTCTTACCTTCCTGAAAACCTGGAAGCAAGATGCTTGGGAGCCCTCTGCCCGTTTGGGAACAAGGCAGCCTTTTGGGTCGGGAAGCTCTAGGCCAATGGAGCACACGCAGAGCAGGAGTTCTACTTCAGCCTGATCAGGCCTGCAAAGAAACAGCGTTTGACAGGCCTTGGTAAGAGATGTTCGCGGTAGGTGTAAGAGCACTGGGCAGAGCCAGTTGTTTCTTAGCTTCGCAAAGACCGGGAAGCAAGATGCTTTGGGCCTCTCTGCCCCTTGCAAACAGGGCAGCACTTTGGGCCTGGCAGCTCTAGGGCAATGGAGCACACCCAGAGCCGGAGTTCTACTTCAGCCAGATGAGGCCTGCCAAGAAACTGCGTTTCACAGGCCTTTCAAAGACATGTTCCCAGTAGGCTGTAAGAGCACGGGGCAGAGCGAGTTGGTTCTTAGCTTCCCAGAGAGCTGGAAGCAAGAAGCTTTGGTGCCACTCTCTCACTTTGGACTCAAGGCAGCCCTTTGGGGCAGGTAGCTCTAGGCCAGTGGAGCACACCCAGAGCAGAAGTTCTACTTGGGCCAGTTCAGGCCACCAACAAACTGCGTTTCACAGGCCTTGGTAAGAGATGTTCCCGGTAGGCTGTAAGAGCACTGGGCAACGCCAGATGTTTCTTAGCTTCCCGAAGAGCTGGAAGCAAGATGCTTTGGGGCCTCTCATCCCCTTTGCAAACAAGGCGGCCCTATGGGCCAGGCAGCTCTACGCCAATGGAGCACACCCAGAGCAGAAGTTCTACTTCGGCCAGTTCAGGCCACCAACAAACTGCGTTTCACAGGCCTTGGTAAGAGATGTTCCCGGTAGGCTGTGAGAGCACTGGGCAGAACCAGTTCTTTTTTAGCTTCCCAAAGTGCTGGAGGCAACATGCTTTGGGGCCTCTCTCACCCTTTGGAAACAAGGCAGCCCTTAGGTCCTGGTAGCTCTAGGCCTATGTAGCACAACCAGAACAGAAGTTCTACTTCAGCCAGGTCAGGCCTGCCAAGAAACTGCGTTTCACAGGCCTTTCAAAGAGATGTTCTCTTAGGCTGTAAGAGCACTGGGCAGAGCCAGCTGTTTCTTAGCTTCCCGAAGAGCTGGGAGCAAGATGCTTTGGGTCCACTCTCCGTCTTTGGAAACAAGGCAGCCCTTTGGGCCTTTCAGCTCTAGGGCAATGGAGCACACCCAGAGCAGAAGTTCTACTTCAGCCAGATCAGGCCTGCCAGGAAACTGCGTTTCACAGGCCTTGGTAAGAGATGTTCCCGGTAGGCTGTAAGAGCACTGGGCAGAGCCAGTTGTTTCTTACCTTCCTGAAAAGCTGGAAGCAAGATGCTTGGGACCCCTCTGCCCGTTTGGGAACAAGGCAGCCTTTTGGGTCGGGAAGCTCTAGGCCAATGGAGCACACGCAGAGCAGGAGTTCTACTTCAGCCTGATCAGGCCTGCAAAGAAACAGCGTTTGACAGGCCTTGGTAAGAGATGTTCGCGGTAGGTGTAAGAGCACTGGGCAGAGCCAGTTGTTTCTTAGCTTCGCAAAGACCGGGAAGCAAGATGCTTTGGGCCTCTCTGCCCCTTGGAAACAGGGCAGCACTTTGGGCCTGGCAGCTCTAGGGCAATGGAGCACACCCAGAGCCGGAGTTCTACTTCAGCCAGATGAGGCCTGCCAAGAAACTGCGTTTCACAGGCCTTTCAAAGACATGTTCCCGGTAGGCTGTAAGAGCACGGGGCAGAGCGAGTTGGTTCTTAGCTTCCCAGAGAGCTGGAAGCAAGATGCTTTGGGGCCTCTCTGCCCCTTTGGAAACAAGGCAGCACCTTGGGCCTGGCAGCTCTAGGGCAATGGAGCACACCCAGAGCAGAAGTTCTACTTCAGCCAAATCAGGCCTGCCAGGAAACGGCGTTTCACAGGCCTTGGTAAGAGATGTTCCCGGTAGGCTGTAAGAGCACTGGGCAACGCCAGATGTTTCTTAGCTTCCCGAAGAGCTGGAAGCAAGAAGCTTTGGTGCCACTCTCTCACTTTGGACTCAAGGCAGCCCTTTGGGGCAGGTAGCTCTAGGCCAGTGGAGCACACCCAGAGCAGAAGTTCTACTTGGGCCAGTTCAGGCCACCAACAAACTGCGTTTCACAGGCCTTGGTAAGAGATGTTCCCGGTAGGCTGTAAGAGCACTGGGCAACGCCAGATGTTTCTTAGCTTCCCGAAGAGCTGGAAGCAAGATGCTTTGGGGCCTCTCATCCCCTTTGCAAACAAGGCCGACCTTTGGGCCAGGCAGCTCTAGGCCAATGGAGCACACCCAGAGCAGAAGTTCTACCTCAGCCAGATAAGGCCTGCCAAGAAACTGCGTTTCAAAGGCTTTGGTAAGAGATGTTCCCGCTACTCTGTTAGAGCACTGGGCAGAGCCATTTGTTTCTTAGCTTCCCAAAGAGCTGGAAGCAAGATGCTTTGGGGGCTCCCTGCCCCTTTGCCAACAAGGGCGACCTTTGGGCCTTTCAGCTCTAGGCCAATGGAGCACACCCAGAGCAGAAGTCCTACTTCAGCCAGATCAGGCCTGCCAAGGAACTGCGTTTCAGAGGCCTTTGTATGTGACGTTCCCGGTAGGCTGTGAGAGCACGGTGCAGAGCCAGTTGTTTCCTTGTTTCCCAAACAGCTGGAAGCAAGACGCTTTGGGGCCTCTCTGCCCCTTTGGAAAAAAGGCAGCACGTTGGGTCTGGCAGCTCTAGGGCAATGGAGCACAACCAGAGCCGAAGTTCTACTTCTTCCAGATCAGGCCTGCCTAGACAGTGCGTTTCCCAGGCCTTGATAAGAGATGTTCTCTTAGGCTATAAGAGCACTGGGCACAGCCAGTTGTTTCTTAGCTTCCCAAGAGGTGGAAGCAAGATGCTTTGGGGCCTCTCTCCCCCTTTGGAAACAAGGCAGCCCTTTGGGCCTTTCAGCTCTAGGGCAATGGAGCACACCCAGAGCAGAAGTTCTACCTCAGCCAGATCAGGCCTGCCAAGAAACTGCTTTTCACAGGCCTTCGTAAGAGGTGTTCCCGGAAGGCTGTAAGAGTACCTGGCAGAGCGAGTTGTTTCTTAGCTTCAAAAACAGCTGGAAGCAACATGATTTGGGGCCTCTCTCCCCCTTTGGAAACAAAGCAGCCTTTGTGCCTGGCAGCTCTAGGCCAAAGTAGCACACCCAGAGCACAAGTTCTACCTCAGCCAGATAAGGCCTGTCAAGAAGCTGCGTTTCACAGGCCTTTGTATGTGACGTTCCCGGTTGGCTTTGAGAGCACTGTGCAGAGCCAGTTGTTTTAGCTTCCCAGAGAGCAGGAAGCAAGATGCTTTGGGGCCTCTCTCACACTTTGGAAATAAAGGCAGCCCTTTGGGCCTGGCAGCCCTAGGCCAATGGAGTACACCCAGAGCAGAAGTTCTACCTCAGCCAGATCAGGCCTTCCAAGAAACTGCGTCTCACAGGCCTTTCTCTGTCACGTTGCCGGTAGGCTGTGAGAGCACTGTGCAGAGCCAGTTGTTTCTTAGCTTCCCAAAGATTTGGAAGCAAGATGCTTTGGGGACTCTCAGCCCCTTTGGAAACAAGGCGGCCCTTTGGGCCTGGCAGCTCTAGGCCAAAGTAGCACGCCCAGAGAAGGAGTTCTACTTCAGCCAGATCAGGCCTGCCAAGAAACTGCGTTTCACAGGCCTTGGTAAGAGATGTTCCCAGTAGGCTGTGAGAGCACTGTGGAGAGCCAGTTGCTTTAGCTTCCCACAGAGCTGGAAGCAAGATGCCTTGGGGCCTCTCTCTCCCTTTGGACACAAGGCAGCCGTTTGGGCCTGGCAGCTCTAGGCCAATGGAGCACACCCACAGCAGAAGTTCTACTTCAGCCAAATCAGGCCTGCCAGGAAACGGCGTTTCACAGGCCTTGGTAAGAGATGTTCCCGGTAGGCTGTAAGAGCACTGGGCAACGCCAGATGTTTCTTAGCTTCCCGAAGAGCTGGAAGCAAGAAGCTTTGGTGCCACTCTCTCACTTTGGACTCAAGGCAGTCCTTTGGGGCAGGTAGCTCTAGGCCAGTGGAGCACACCCAGAGCAGAAGTTCTACTTGGGCCAGTTCAGGCCACCAACAAACTGCGTTTCACAGGCCTTGGTAAGAGATGTTCCCGGTAGGCTGTAAGAGCACTGGGCAACGCCAGATGTTTCTTAGCTTCCCGAAGAGCTGGAAGCAAGATGCTTTGGGGCCTCTCATCCCCTTTGCAAACAAGGCCGACCTTTGGGCCAGGCAGCTCTAGGCCAATGGAGCACACCCAGAGCAGAAGTTCTACCTCAGCCAGATAAGGCCTGCCAAGAAACTGCGTTTCAAAGGCTTTGGTAAGAGATGTTCCCGCTACTCTGTTAGAGCACTGGGCAGAGCCATTTGTTTCTTAGCTTCCCAAAGAGCTGGAAGCAAGATGCTTTGGGGGCTCCCTGCCCCTTTGCCAACAAGGGCGACCTTTGGGCCTTTCAGCTCTAGGCCAATGGAGCACACCCAGAGCAGAAGTCCTACTTCAGCCAGATCAGGCCTGCCAAGGAACTGCGTTTCAGAGGCCTTTGTATGTGACGTTCCCGGTAGGCTGTGAGAGCACGGTGCAGAGCCAGTTGTTTCCTTGTTTCCCAAACAGCTGGAAGCAAGACGCTTTGGGGCCTCTCTGCCCCTTTGGAAAAAAGGCAGCACGTTGGGTCTGGCAGCTCTAGGGCAATGGAGCACAACCAGAGCCGAAGTTCTACTTCTTCCAGATCAGGCCTGCCTAGACAGTGCGTTTCCCAGGCCTTGATAAGAGATGTTCTCTTAGGCTATAAGAGCACTGGGCACAGCCAGTTGTTTCTTAGCTTCCCAAGAGGTGGAAGCAAGATGCTTTGGGGCCTCTCTCCCCCTTTGGAAACAAGGCAGCCCTTTGGGCCTTTCAGCTCTAGGGCAATGGAGCACACCCAGAGCAGAAGTTCTACCTCAGCCAGATCAGGCCTGCCGAGAAACTGCATTTCACAGGCCTTCGTAAGAGGTGTTCCCGGAAGGCTGTAAGAGTACCTGGCAGAGCGAGTTGTTTCTTAGCTTCAAAAACAGCTGGAAGCAACATGATTTGGGGCCTCTCTCCCCCTTTGGAAACAAAGCAGCCTTTGTGCCTGGCAGCTCTAGGCCAAAGTAGCACACCCAGAGCACAAGTTCTACCTCAGCCAGATAAGGCCTGTCAAGAAGCTGCGTTTCACAGGCCTTTGTATGTGACGTTCCCGGTTGGCTTTGAGAGCACTGTGCAGAGCCAGTTGTTTTAGCTTCCCAGAGAGCAGGAAGCAAGATGCTTTGGGGCCTCTCTCACACTTTGGAAATAAAGGCAGCCCTTTGGGCCTGGCAGCCCTAGGCCAATGGAGTACACCCAGAGCAGAAGTTCTACCTCAGCCAGATCAGGCCTTCCAAGAAACTGCGTCTCACAGGCCTTTCTCTGTCACGTTGCCGGTAGGCTGTGAGAGCACTGTGCAGAGCCAGTTGTTTCTTAGCTTCCCAAAGATTTGGAAGCAAGATGCTTTGGGGACTCTCAGCCCCTTTGGAAACAAGGCGGCCCTTTGGGCCTGGCAGCTCTAGGCCAAAGTAGCACGCCCAGAGAAGGAGTTCTACTTCAGCCAGATCAGGCCTGCCAAGAAACTGCGTTTCACAGGCCTTGGTAAGAGATGTTCCCAGTAGGCTGTGAGAGCACTGTGGAGAGCCAGTTGCTTTAGCTTCCCACAGAGCTGGAAGCAAGATGCCTTGGGGCCTCTCTCTCCCTTTGGACACAAGGCAGCCGTTTGGGCCTGGCAGCTCTAGGCCAATGGAGCACACCCACAGCAGAAGTTCTACTTCAGGCAGATCAGTCCTGCCCAGAAACTGCGTTTCACAGCCCTTGGTAAGAGATGTTCACGGTAGGCTGTGAGAGCACTGGGTAGAACCAGTTGTTTTTTAGCTTCCCAAAGTGCTGGAGGCAACATGCTTTGGGGCCTCTCTCACCCTTTGGAAACAAGGCAGCCCTTAGGTCCTGGTAGCTCTAGGCCTATGTAGCACAACCAGAACAGAAGTTCTACTTCAGCCAGGTCAGGCCTGCCAAGAAACTGCGTTTCACAGGCCTTTCAAAGAGATGTTCTCTTAGGCTGTAAGAGCACTGGGCAGAGCCAGCTGTTTCTTAGCTTCCCGAAGAGCTGGGAGCAAGATGCTTTGGGTCCACTCTCCGTCTTTGGAAACAAGGCAGCCCTTTGGGCCTTTCAGCTCTAGGGCAATGGAGCACACCCAGAGCAGAAGTTCTACTTCAGCCAGATCAGGCCTGTCAGGAAACTGCGTTTCACAGGCCTTGGTAAGAGATGTTCCCGGTAGGCTGTAAGAGCACTGGGCAGAGCCAGTTGTTTCTTACTTTCCTGAAAAGCTGGAAGCAAGATGCTTGGGAGCCCTCTGCCCGTTTGGGAACAAGGCAGCCTTTTGGGTCGGGAAGCTCTAGGCCAATGGAGCACACGCAGAGCAGGAGTTCTACTTCAGCCTGATCAGGCCTGCAAAGAAACAGCGTTTGACAGGCCTTGGTAAGAGATGTTCGCGGTAGGTGTAAGAGCACTGGGCAGAGCCAGTTGTTTCTTAGCTTCGCAAAGACCGGGAAGCAAGGTGCTTTGGGCCTCTCTGCCCCTTGGAAACAGGGCAGCACTTTGGGCCTGGCAGCTCTAGGGCAATGGAGCACACCCAGAGCCGGAGTTCTACTTCAGCCAGATGAGGCCTGCCAAGAAACTGCGTTTCACAGGCCTTTCAAAGACATGTTCCCGGTAGGCTGTAAGAGCACGGGGCAGAGCGAGTTGGTTCTTAGCTTCCCAGAGAGCTGGAAGCAAGATGCTTTGGGGCCTCTCTGCCCCTTTGGAAACAAGGCAGCACCTTGGGCCTGGCAGCTCTAGGGCAATGGAGCACACCCAGAGCAGAAGTTCTACTTCAGCCAAATCAGGCCTGCCAGGAAACGGCGTTTCACAGGCCTTGGTAAGAGATGTTCCCGGTGGGCTGTAAGAGCACTGGGCAACGCCAGATGTTTCTTAGCTTCCCGAAGAGCTGGAAGCAAGATGCTTTGGGGCCTCTCATCCCCTTTGCAAACAAGGCGGCCCTATGGGCCAGGCAGCTCTAGGCCAATGGAGCACACCCAGAGCAGAAGTTCTACTTCAGCCAGTTCAGGCCACCAACAAACTGCGTTTCACAGGCCTTGGTAAGAGATGTTCCCGGTGGGCTGTAAGAGCACTGGGCAACGCCAGATGTTTCTTAGCTTCCCGAAGAGCTGGAAGCAAGATGCTTTGGGGCCTCTCATCCCCTTTGCAAACAAGGCCGACCTTTGGGCCAGGCAGCTCTAGGCCAATGGAGCACACCCAGACCAGAAGTTCTACCTCAGCCAGATAAGGCTTGCCAAGAAACTGCGTTTCAAAGGCTTTGGTAAGAGATGTTCCCGGTACTCTGTTAGAGCACTGGGCAGAGCCATTTGTTTCTTAGCTTCCCAAAGAGCTGGAAGCAAGATGCTTTGGGGGCTCCCTGCCCCTTTGCCAACAAGGGCGACCTTTGGGCCTTTCAGCTCTAGGCCAATGGAGCACACCCAGAGCAGAAGTCCTACTTCAGCCAGATCAGGCCTGCCAAGGAACTGCGTTTCAGAGGCCTTTGTATGTGACGTTCCCGGTAGGCTGTGAGAGCACGGTGCAGAGCCAGTTGTTTCCTTGTTTCCCAAACAGCTGGAAGCAAGACGCTTTGGGGCCTCTCTGCCCCTTTGGAAACAAGGCAGCACGTTGGGTCTGGCAGCTCTAGGGCAATGGAGCACAACCAGAGCCGAAGTTCTACTTCTTCCAGATCAGGCCTGCCTAGACAGTGCGTTTCACAGGCCTTGATAAGAGATGTTCTCTTAGGCTATAAGAGCACTGGGCACAGCCAGTTGTTTCTTAGCTTCCCAAGAGGTGGAAGCAAGATGCTTTGGGGCCTCTCTCCCCCTTTGGAAACAAGGCAGCCCTTTGGGCCTTTCAGCTCTAGGGCAATGGAGCACACCCAGAGCAGAAGTTCTACCTCAGCCAGATCAGGCCTGCCAAGAAACTGCTTTTCACAGGCCTTGGTTAGAGATGTTCCCGGTAGGCTGTAAGAGCACTGGGCAGAGCCAGCTGTTTCTTAGCTTCCCGAAGAGCTGGGAGCAAGATGCTTTGGGTCCACTCTCCGTCTTTGGAAACAAGGCAGCCCTTTGGGTCTGGCAGCTCTAGGGCAATGGAGCACACCCAGAGCAGAAGTTCTACTTCAGCCAGATCAGGCCTGCCAGGAAACTGCGTTTCACAGGCCTTGGTAAGAGATGTTCCCGGTAGGCTGTAAGAGCACTGGGCAGAGCCAGTTGTTTCTTACCTTCCTGAAAAGCTGGAAGCAAGATGCTTGGGACCCCTCTGCCCGTTTGGGAACAAGGCAGCCTTTTGGGTCGGGAAGCTCTAGGCCAATGGAGCACACGCAGAGCAGGAGTTCTACTTCAGCCTGATCAGGCCTGCAAAGAAACAGCGTTTGACAGGCCTTGGTAAGAGATGTTCGCGGTAGGTGTAAGAGCACTGGGCAGAGCCAGTTGTTTCTTAGCTTCGCAAAGACCGGGAAGCAAGATGCTTTGGGCCTCTCTGCCCCTTGGAAACAGGGCAGCACTTTGGGCCTGGCAGCTCTAGGACAATGGAGCACACCCAGAGCCGGAGTTCTACTTCAGCCAGATGAGGCCTGCCAAGAAACTGCGTTTCACAGGCCTTTCAAAGACATGTTCCCGGTAGGCTGTAAGAGCACGGGGCAGAGCGAGTTGGTTCTTAGCTTCCCAGAGAGCTGGAAGCAAGATGCTTTGGGGCCTCTCTGCCCCTTTGGAAACAAGGCAGCACCTTGGGCCTGGCAGCTCTAGGGCAATGGAGCACACCCAGAGCAGAAGTTCTACTTCAGCCAAATCAGGCCTGCCAGGAAACGGCGTTTCACAGGCCTTGGTAAGAGATGTTCCCGGTAGACTGTAAGAGCACTGGGCAACGCCAGATGTTTCTTAGCTTCCCGAAGAGCTGGAAGCAAGAAGCTTTGGTGCCACTCTCTCACTTTGGACTCAAGGCAGCCCTTTGGGGCAGGTAGCTCTAGGCCAGTGGAGCACACCCAGAGCAGAAGTTCTACTTGGGCCAGTTCAGGCCACCAACAAACTGCGTTTCACAGGCCTTGGTAAGAGATGTTCCCGGTAGGCTGTAAGAGCACTGGGCAACGCCAGATGTTTCTTAGCTTCCCGAAGAGCTGGAAGCAAGATGCTTTGGGGCCTCTCATCCCCTTTGCAAACAAGGCCGACCTTTGGGCCAGGCAGCTCTAGGCCAATGGAGCACACCCAGAGCAGAAGTTCTACCTCAGCCAGATAAGGCCTGCCAAGAAACTGCGTTTCAAAGGCTTTGGTAAGAGATGTTCCCGGTACTCTGTTAGAGCACTGGGCAGAGCCATTTGTTTCTTAGCTTCCCAAAGAGCTGGAAGCAAGATGCTTTGGGGGCTCCCTGCCCCTTTGCCAACAAGGGCGACCTTTGGGCCTTTCAGCTCTAGGCCAATGGAGCACACCCAGAGCAGAAGTCCTACTTCAGCCAGATCAGGCCTGCCAAGGAACTGCGTTTCAGAGGCCTTTGTATGTGACGTTCCCGGTAGGCTGTGAGAGCACGGTGCAGAGCCAGTTGTTTCCTTGTTTCCCAAACAGCTGGAAGCAAGACGCTTTGGGGCCTCTCTGCCCCTTTGGAAACAAGGCAGCACGTTGGGTCTGGCAGCTCTAGGGCAATGGAGCACAACCAGAGCCGAAGTTCTACTTCTTCCAGATCAGGCCTGCCTAGACAGTGCGTTTCACAGGCCTTGATAAGAGATGTTCTCTTAGGCTATAAGAGCACTGGGCACAGCCAGTTGTTTCTTAGCTTCCCAAGAGGTGGAAGCAAGATGCTTTGGGGCCTCTCTCCCCCTTTGGAAACAAGGCAGCCCTATGGGCCTTTCAGCTCTAGGGCAATGGAGCACACCCAGAGCAGAAGTTCTACCTCAGCCAGATCAGGCCTGCCAAGAAACTGCTTTTCACAGGCCTTGGTTAGAGATGTTCCCGGTAGGCTGTAAGAGCACTGGGCAGAGCCAGCTGTTTCTTAGCTTCCCGAAGAGCTGGGAGCAAGATGCTTTGGGTCCACTCTCCGTCTTTGGAAACAAGGCAGCCCTTTGGGTCTGGCAGATCTAGGGCAATGGAGCACACCCAGAGCAGAAGTTCTACTTCAGCCAGATCAGGCCTGCCAGGAAACTGCGTTTCACAGGCCTTGGTAAGAGATGTTCCCGGTAGGCTGTAAGAGCACTGGGCAGAGCCAGTTGTTTCTTACCTTCCTGAAAAGCTGGAAGCAAGATGCTTGGGACCCCTCTGCCCGTTTGGGAACAAGGCAGCCTTTTGGGTCGGGAAGCTCTAGGCCAATGCAGCACACGCAGAGCAGGAGTTCTACTTCAGCCTGATCAGGCCTGCAAAGAAACAGCGTTTGACAGGCCTTGGTAAGAGATGTTCGCGGTAGGTGTAAGAGCACTGGGCAGAGCCAGTTGTTTCTTAGCTTCGCAAAGACCGGGAAGCAAGATGCTTTGGGCCTCTCTGCCCCTTGGAAACAGGGCAGCACTTTGGGCCTGGCAGCTCTAGGGCAATGGAGCACACCCAGAGCCGGAGTTCTACTTCAGCCAGATGAGGCCTGCCAAGAAACTGCGTTTCACAGGCCTTTCAAAGACATGTTCCCGGTAGGCTGTAAGAGCACGGGGCAGAGCGAGTTGGTTCTTAGCTTCCCAGAGAGCTGGAAGCAAGATGCTTTGGGGCCTCTCTGCCCCTTTGGAAACAAGGCAGCACCTTGGGCCTGGCAGCTCTAGGGCAATGGAGCACACCCAGAGCAGAAGTTCTACTTCAGCCAAATCAGGCCTGCCAGGAAACGGCGTTTCACAGGCCTTGGTAAGAGATGTTCCCGGTGGGCTGTAAGAGCACTGGGCAACGCCAGATGTTTCTTAGCTTCCCGAAGAGCTGGAAGCAAGATGCTTTGGGGCCTCTCATCCCCTTTGCAAACAAGGCGGCCCTATGGGCCAGGCAGCTCTAGGCCAATGGAGCACACCCAGAGCAGAAGTTCTACTTCAGCCAGTTCAGGCCACCAACAAACTGCGTTTCACAGGCCTTGGTAAGAGATGTTCCCGGTGGGCTGTAAGAGCACTGGGCAACGCCAGATGTTTCTTAGCTTCCCGAAGAGCTGGAAGCAAGATGCTTTGGGGCCTCTCATCCCCTTTGCAAACAAGGCCGACCTTTGGGCCAGGCAGCTCTAGGCCAATGGAGCACACCCAGACCAGAAGTTCTACCTCAGCCAGATAAGGCTTGCCAAGAAACTGCGTTTCAAAGGCTTTGGTAAGAGATGTTCCCGGTACTCTGTTAGAGCACTGGGCAGAGCCATTTGTTTCTTAGCTTCCCAAAGAGCTGGAAGCAAGATGCTTTGGGGGCTCCCTGCCCCTTTGCCAACAAGGGCGACCTTTGGGCCTTTCAGCTCTAGGCCAATGGAGCACACCCAGAGCAGAAGTCCTACTTCAGCCAGATCAGGCCTGCCAAGGAACTGCGTTTCAGAGGCCTTTGTATGTGACGTTCCCGGTAGGCTGTGAGAGCACGGTGCAGAGCCAGTTGTTTCCTTGTTTCCCAAACAGCTGGAAGCAAGACGCTTTGGGGCCTCTCTGCCCCTTTGGAAACAAGGCAGCACGTTGGGTCTGGCAGCTCTAGGGCAATGGAGCACAACCAGAGCCGAAGTTCTACTTCTTCCAGATCAGGCCTGCCTAGACAGTGCGTTTCACAGGCCTTGATAAGAGATGTTCTCTTAGGCTATAAGAGCACTGGGCACAGCCAGTTGTTTCTTAGCTTCCCAAGAGGTGGAAGCAAGATGCTTTGGGGCCTCTCTCCCCCTTTGGAAACAAGGCAGCCCTTTGGGCCTTTCAGCTCTAGGGCAATGGAGCACACCCAGAGCAGAAGTTCTACCTCAGCCAGATCAGGCCTGCCAAGAAACTGCTTTTCACAGGCCTTGGTTAGAGATGTTCCCGGTAGGCTGTAAGAGCACTGGGCAGAGCCAGCTGTTTCTTAGCTTCCCGAAGAGCTGGGAGCAAGATGCTTTGGGTCCACTCTCCGTCTTTGGAAACAAGGCAGCCCTTTGGGTCTGGCAGCTCTAGGGCAATGGAGCACACCCAGAGCAGAAGTTCTACTTCAGCCAGATCAGGCCTGCCAGGAAACTGCGTTTCACAGGCCTTGGTAAGAGATGTTCCCGGTAGGCTGTAAGAGCACTGGGCAGAGCCAGTTGTTTCTTACCTTCCTGAAAAGCTGGAAGCAAGATGCTTGGGACCCCTCTGCCCGTTTGGGAACAAGGCAGCCTTTTGGGTCGGGAAGCTCTAGGCCAATGGAGCACACGCAGAGCAGGAGTTCTACTTCAGCCTGATCAGGCCTGCAAAGAAACAGCGTTTGACAGGCCTTGGTAAGAGATGTTCGCGGTAGGTGTAAGAGCACTGGGCAGAGCCAGTTGTTTCTTAGCTTCGCAAAGACCGGGAAGCAAGATGCTTTGGGCCTCTCTGCCCCTTGGAAACAGGGCAGCACTTTGGGCCTGGCAGCTCTAGGACAATGGAGCACACCCAGAGCCGGAGTTCTACTTCAGCCAGATGAGGCCTGCCAAGAAACTGCGTTTCACAGGCCTTTCAAAGACATGTTCCCGGTAGGCTGTAAGAGCACGGGGCAGAGCGAGTTGGTTCTTAGCTTCCCAGAGAGCTGGAAGCAAGATGCTTTGGGGCCTCTCTTCCCCTTTGGAAACAAGGCAGCACCTTGGGACTGGCAGCTCTAGGGCAATGGAGCACACCCAGAGCAGAAGTTCTACTTCAGCCAAATCAGGCCTGCCAGGAAACGGCGTTTCACAGGCCTTGGTAAGAGATGTTCCCGGTAGACTGTAAGAGCACTGGGCAACGCCAGATGTTTCTTAGCTTCCCGAAGAGCTGGAAGCAAGAAGCTTTGGTGCCACTCTCTCACTTTGGACTCAAGGCAGCCCTTTGGGGCAGGTAGCTCTAGGCCAGTGGAGCACACCCAGAGCAGAAGTTCTACTTGGGCCAGTTCAGGCCACCAACAAACTGCGTTTCACAGGCCTTGGTAAGAGATGTTCCCGGTAGGCTGTAAGAGCACTGGGCAACGCCAGATGTTTCTTAGCTTCCCGAAGAGCTGGAAGCAAGATGCTTTGGGGCCTCTCATCCCCTTTGCAAACAAGGCCGACCTTTGGGCCAGGCAGCTCTAGGCCAATGGAGCACACCCAGAGCAGAAGTTCTACCTCAGCCAGATAAGGCCTGCCAAGAAACTGCGTTTCAAAGGCTTTGGTAAGAGATGTTCCCGGTACTCTGTTAGAGCACTGGGCAGAGCCATTTGTTTCTTAGCTTCCCAAAGAGCTGGAAGCAAGATGCTTTGGGGGCTCCCTGCCCCTTTGCCAACAAGGGCGACCTTTGGGCCTTTCAGCTCTAGGCCAATGGAGCACACCCAGAGCAGAAGTCCTACTTCAGCCAGATCAGGCCTGCCAAGGAACTGCGTTTCAGAGGCCTTTGTATGTGACGTTCCCGGTAGGCTGTGAGAGCACGGTGCAGAGCCAGTTGTTTCCTTGTTTCCCAAACAGCTGGAAGCAAGACGCTTTGGGGCCTCTCTGCCCCTTTGGAAACAAGGCAGCACGTTGGGTCTGGCAGCTCTAGGGCAATGGAGCACAACCAGAGCCGAAGTTCTACTTCTTCCAGATCAGGCCTGCCTAGACAGTGCATTTCACAGGCCTTGATAAGAGATGTTCTCTTAGGCTATAAGAGCACTGGGCACAGCCAGTTGTTTCTTAGCTTCCCAAGAGGTGGAAGCAAGATGCTTTGGGGCCTCTCTCCCCCTTTGGAAACAAGGCAGCCCTTTGGGCCTTTCAGCTCTAGGGCAATGGAGCACACCCAGAGCAGAAGTTCTACCTCAGCCAGATCAGGCCTGCCAAGAAACTGCTTTTCACAGGCCTTCGTAAGAGGTGTTCCCGGAAGGCTGTAAGAGTACCTGGCAGAGCGAGTTGTTTCTTAGCTTCAAAAACAGCTGGAAGCAACATGATTTGGGGCCTCTCTCCCCCTTTGGAAACAAAGCAGCCTTTGTGCCTGGCAGCTCTAGGCCAAAGTAGCACACCCAGAGCACAAGTTCTACCTCAGCCAGATAAGGCCTGTCAAGAAGCTGCGTTTCACAGGCCTTTGTATGTGACGTTCCCGGTTGGCTTTGAGAGCACTGTGCAGAGCCAGTTGTTTTAGCTTCCCAGCGAGCAGGAAGCAAGATGCTTTGGGGCCTCTCTCACACTTTGGAAATAAAGGCAGCCCTTTGGGCCTGGCAGCCCTAGGCCAATGGAGTACACCCAGAGCAGAAGTTCTACCTCAGCCAGATCAGGCCTTCCAAGAAACTGCGTCTCACAGGCCTTTCTCTGTCACGTTGCCGGTAGGCTGTGAGAGCACTGTGCAGAGCCAGTTGTTTCTTAGCTTCCCAAAGATTTGGAAGCAAGATGCTTTGGGGACTCTCAGCCCCTTTGGAAACAAGGCGGCCCTTTGGGCCTGGCAGCTCTAGGCCAAAGTAGCATGCCCAGAGCAGGAGTTCTACTTCAGCCAGATCAGGCCTGCCAAGAAACTGCGTTTCACAGGCCTTGGTAAGAGATGTTCCCGGTAGGCTGTGAGAGCACTGTGGAGAGCCAGTTGCTTTAGCTTCCCACAGAGCTGGAAGCAAGATGCCTTGGGGCCTCTCTCTCCCTTTGGACACAAGGCAGCCGTTTGGGCCTGGCAGCTCTAGGCCAATGGAGCACACCCACAGCAGAAGTTCTACTTCAGGCAGATCAGTCCTGCCCAGAAACTGCGTTTCACAGCCCTTGGTAAGAGATGTTCACGGTAGGCTGTGAGAGCACTGGGCAGAACCAGTTGTTTTTTAGCTTCCCAAAGTGCTGGAGGCAAGATGCTTTGGGGCCTCTCTCACCCTTTGGAAACAAGGCAGCCCTTAGGTCCTGGTAGCTCTAGGCCTATGTAGCACAACCAGAACAGAAGTTCTACTTCAGCCAGGTCAGGCCTGCCAAGAAACTGCGTTTCACAGGCCTTTCAAAGAGATGTTCTCTTAGGCTGTAAGAGCACTGGGCAGAGCCAGCTGTTTCTTAGCTTCCCGAAGAGCTGGGAGCAAGATGCTTTGGGTCCACTCTCCGTCTTTGGAAACAAGGCAGCCCTTTGGGCCTGGCAGCTCTAGGGCAATGGAGCACACCCAGAGCAGAAGTTCTACTTCAGCCAGATCAGGCCTGCCAGGAAACTGCGTTTCACAGGCCTTGGTAAGAGATGTTCCCGGTAGGCTGTAAGAGCACTGGGCAGAGCCAGTTGTTTCTTACCTTCCTGAAAAGCTGGAAGCAAGATGCTTGGGACCCCTCTGCCCGTTTGGGAACAAGGCAGCCTTTTGGGTCGGGAAGCTCTAGGCCAATGGAGCACACGCAGAGCAGGAGTTCTACTTCAGCCTGATCAGGCCTGCAAATAAACAGCGTTTGACAGGCCTTGGTAAGAGATGTTCGCGGTAGGTGTAAGAGCACTGGGCAGAGCCAGTTGTTTCTTAGCTTCGCAAAGACCGGGAAGCAAGATGCTTTGGGCCTCTCTGCCCCTTGGAAACAGGGCAGCACTTTGGGCCTGGCAGCTGTAGGGCAATGGAGCACACCCAGAGCCGGAGTTCTACTTCAGCCAGATGAGGCCTGCCAAGAAACTGCGTTTCACAGGCCTTTCAAAGACATGTTCCCGGTAGGCTGTAAGAGCACGGGGCAGAGCGAGTTGGTTCTTAGCTTCCCAGAGAGCTGGAAGCAAGATGCTTTGGGGCCTCTCTGCCCCTTTGGAAACAAGGCAGCACCTTGGGCCTGGCAGCTCTAGGGCAATGGAGCACACCCAGAGCAGAAGTTCTACTTCAGCCAAATCAGGCCTGCCAGGAAACGGCGTTTCACAGGCCTTGGTAAGAGATGTTCCCGGTAGGCTGTAAGAGCACTGGGCAACGCCAGATGTTTCTTAGCTTCCCGAAGAGCTGGAAGCAAGATGCTTTGGGGCCTCTCATCCCCTTTGCAAACAAGGCGGCCCTATGGGCCAGGCAGCTCTAGGCCAATGGAGCACACCCAGAGCAGAAGTTCTACTTCGGCCAGTTCAGGCCACCAACAAACTGCGTTTCACAGGCCTTGGTAAGAGATGTTCCCGGTGGGCTGTAAGAGCACTGGGCAACGCCAGATGTTTCTTAGCTTCCCGAAGAGCTGGAAGCAAGATGCTTTGGGGCCTCTCATCCCCTTTGCAAACAAGGCGGCCCTATGGGCCAGGCAGCTCTAGGCCAATGGAGCACACCCAGAGCAGAAGTTCTACTTCAGCCAGTTCAGGCCACCAACAAACTGCGTTTCACAGGCCTTGGTAAGAGATGTTCCCGGTGGGCTGTAAGAGCACTGGGCAACGCCAGATGTTTCTTAGCTTCCCGAAGAGCTGGAAGCAAGATGCTTTGGGGCCTCTCATCCCCTTTGCAAACAAGGCGGCCCTATGGGCCAGGCAGCTCTAGGCCAATGGAGCACACCCAGAGCAGAAGTTCTACTTCGGCCAGTTCAGGCCACCAACAAACTGCGTTTCACAGGCCTTGGTAAGAGATGTTCCCGGTGGCTGTAAGAGCACTGGGCAACGCCAGATGTTTCTTAGCTTCCCGAAGAGCTGGAAGCAAGATGCTTTGGGGCCTCTCATCCCCTTTGCAAACAAGGCGGCCCTATGGGCCAGGCAGCTCTAGGCCAATGGAGCACACCCAGAGCAGAAGTTCTACCTCAGCCAGATAAGGCCTGCCAAGAAACTGCGTTTCAAAGGCTTTGGTAAGAGATGTTCCCGGTACTCTGTTAGAGCACTGGGCAGAGCCATTTGTTTCTTAGCTTCCCAAAGAGCTGGAAGCAAGATGCTTTGGGGGCTCCCTGCCCCTTTGCCAACAAGGGCGACCTTTGGGCCTTTCAGCTCTAGGCCAATGGAGCACACCCAGAGCAGAAGTCCTACTTCAGCCAGATCAGGCCTGCCAAGGAACTGCGTTTCAGAGGCCTTTGTATGTGACGTTCCCGGTAGGCTGTGAGAGCACGGTGCAGAGCCAGTTGTTTCCTTGTTTCCCAAACAGCTGGAAGCAAGACGCTTTGGGGCCTCTCTGCCCCTTTGGAAACAAGGCAGCACGTTGGGTCTGGCAGCTCTAGGGCAATGGAGCACAACCAGAGCCGAAGTTCTACTTCTTCCAGATCAGGCCTGCCTAGACAGTGCGTTTCCCAGGCCTTGATAAGAGATGTTCTCTTAGGCTATAAGAGCACTGGGCACAGCCAGTTGTTTCTTAGCTTCCCAAGAGGTGGAAGCAAGATGCTTTGGGGCCTCTCTCCCCCTTTGGAAACAAGGCAGCCCTATGGGCCTTTCAGCTCTAGGGCAATGGAGCACACCCAGAGCAGAAGTTCTACCTCAGCCAGATCAGGCCTGCCAAGAAACTGCTTTTCACAGGCCTTGGTTAGAGATGTTCCCGGTAGGCTGTAAGAGCACTGGGCAGAGCCAGCTGTTTCTTAGCTTCCCGAAGAGCTGGGAGCAAGATGCTTTGGGTCCACTCTCCGTCTTTGGAAACAAGGCAGCCCTTTGGGCCTGGCAGCTCTAGGGCAATGGAGCACACCCAGAGCAGAAGTTCTACTTCAGCCAGATCAGGCCTGCCAGGAAACTGCGTTTCACAGGCCTTGGTAAGAGATGTTCCCGGTAGGCTGTAAGAGCACTGGGCAGAGCCAGTTGTTTCTTACCTTCCTGAAAAGCTGGAAGCAAGATGCTTGGGACCCCTCTGCCCGTTTGGGAACAAGGCAGCCTTTTGGGTCGGGAAGCTCTAGGCCAATGGAGCACACGCAGAGCAGGAGTTCTACTTCAGCCTGATCAGGCCTGCAAATAAACAGCGTTTGACAGGCCTTGGTAAGAGATGTTCGCGGTAGGTGTAAGAGCACTGGGCAGAGCCAGTTGTTTCTTAGCTTCGCAAAGACCGGGAAGCAAGATGCTTTGGGCCTCTCTGCCCCTTGGAAACAGGGCAGCACTTTGGGCCTGGCAGCTGTAGGGCAATGGAGCACACCCAGAGCCGGAGTTCTACTTCAGCCAGATGAGGCCTGCCAAGAAACTGCGTTTCACAGGCCTTTCAAAGACATGTTCCCGGTAGGCTGTAAGAGCACGGGGCAGAGCGAGTTGGTTCTTAGCTTCCCAGAGAGCTGGAAGCAAGATGCTTTGGGGCCTCTCTGCCCCTTTGGAAACAAGGCAGCACCTTGGGCCTGGCAGCTCTAGGGCAATGGAGCACACCCAGAGCAGAAGTTCTACTTCAGCCAAATCAGGCCTGCCAGGAAACGGCGTTTCACAGGCCTTGGTAAGAGATGTTCCCGGTAGGCTGTAAGAGCACTGGGCAACGCCAGATGTTTCTTAGCTTCCCGAAGAGCTGGAAGCAAGATGCTTTGGGGCCTCTCATCCCCTTTGCAAACAAGGCGGCCCTATGGGCCAGGCAGCTCTAGGCCAATGGAGCACACCCAGAGCAGAAGTTCTACTTCGGCCAGTTCAGGCCACCAACAAACTGCGTTTCACAGGCCTTGGTAAGAGATGTTCCCGGTGGGCTGTAAGAGCACTGGGCAACGCCAGATGTTTCTTAGCTTCCCGAAGAGCTGGAAGCAAGATGCTTTGGGGCCTCTCATCCCCTTTGCAAACAAGGCGGCCCTATGGGCCAGGCAGCTCTAGGCCAATGGAGCACACCCAGAGCAGAAGTTCTACTTCGGCCAGTTCAGGCCACCAACAAACTGCGTTTCACAGGCCTTGGTAAGAGATGTTCCCGGTGGCTGTAAGAGCACTGGGCAACGCCAGATGTTTCTTAGCTTCCCGAAGAGCTGGAAGCAAGATGCTTTGGGGCCTCTCATCCCCTTTGCAAACAAGGCGGCCCTATGGGCCAGGCAGCTCTAGGCCAATGGAGCACACCCAGAGCAGAAGTTCTACCTCAGCCAGATAAGGCCTGCCAAGAAACTGCGTTTCAAAGGCTTTGGTAAGAGATGTTCCCGGTACTCTGTTAGAGCACTGGGCAGAGCCATTTGTTTCTTAGCTTCCCAAAGAGCTGGAAGCAAGATGCTTTGGGGGCTCCCTGCCCCTTTGCCAACAAGGGCGACCTTTGGGCCTTTCAGCTCTAGGCCAATGGAGCACACCCAGAGCAGAAGTCCTACTTCAGCCAGATCAGGCCTGCCAAGGAACTGCGTTTCAGAGGCCTTTGTATGTGACGTTCCCGGTAGGCTGTGAGAGCACGGTGCAGAGCCAGTTGTTTCCTTGTTTCCCAAACAGCTGGAAGCAAGACGCTTTGGGGCCTCTCTGCCCCTTTGGAAACAAGGCAGCACGTTGGGTCTGGCAGCTCTAGGGCAATGGAGCACAACCAGAGCCGAAGTTCTACTTCTTCCAGATCAGGCCTGCCTAGACAGTGCGTTTCCCAGGCCTTGATAAGAGATGTTCTCTTAGGCTATAAGAGCACTGGGCACAGCCAGTTGTTTCTTAGCTTCCCAAGAGGTGGAAGCAAGATGCTTTGGGGCCTCTCTCCCCCTTTGGAAACAAGGCAGCCCTATGGGCCTTTCAGCTCTAGGGCAATGGAGCACACCCAGAGCAGAAGTTCTACCTCAGCCAGATCAGGCCTGCCAAGAAACTGCTTTTCACAGGCCTTGGTTAGAGATGTTCCCGGTAGGCTGTAAGAGCACTGGGCAGAGCCAGCTGTTTCTTAGCTTCCCGAAGAGCTGGGAGCAAGATGCTTTGGGTCCACTCTCCGTCTTTGGAAACAAGGCAGCCCTTTGGGCCTGGCAGCTCTAGGGCAATGGAGCACACCCAGAGCAGAAGTTCTACTTCAGCCAGATCAGGCCTGCCAGGAAACTGCGTTTCACAGGCCTTGGTAAGAGATGTTCCCGGTAGGCTGTAAGAGCACTGGGCAGAGCCAGTTGTTTCTTACCTTCCTGAAAAGCTGGAAGCAAGATGCTTGGGACCCCTCTGCCCGTTTGGGAACAAGGCAGCCTTTTGGGTCGGGAAGCTCTAGGCCAATGGAGCACACGCAGAGCAGGAGTTCTACTTCAGCCTGATCAGGCCTGCAAATAAACAGCGTTTGACAGGCCTTGGTAAGAGATGTTCGCGGTAGGTGTAAGAGCACTGGGCAGAGCCAGTTGTTTCTTAGCTTCGCAAAGACCGGGAAGCAAGATGCTTTGGGCCTCTCTGCCCCTTGGAAACAGGGCAGCACTTTGGGCCTGGCAGCTGTAGGGCAATGGAGCACACCCAGAGCCGGAGTTCTACTTCAGCCAGATGAGGCCTGCCAAGAAACTGCGTTTCACAGGCCTTTCAAAGACATGTTCCCGGTAGGCTGTAAGAGCACGGGGCAGAGCGAGTTGGTTCTTAGCTTCCCAGAGAGCTGGAAGCAAGATGCTTTGGGGCCTCTCTGCCCCTTTGGAAACAAGGCAGCACCTTGGGCCTGGCAGCTCTAGGGCAATGGAGCACACCCAGAGCAGAAGTTCTACTTCAGCCAAATCAGGCCTGCCAGGAAACGGCGTTTCACAGGCCTTGGTAAGAGATGTTCCCGGTAGGCTGTAAGAGCACTGGGCAACGCCAGATGTTTCTTAGCTTCCCGAAGAGCTGGAAGCAAGATGCTTTGGGGCCTCTCATCCCCTTTGCAAACAAGGCGGCCCTATGGGCCAGGCAGCTCTAGGCCAATGGAGCACACCCAGAGCAGAAGTTCTACTTCGGCCAGTTCAGGCCACCAACAAACTGCGTTTCACAGGCCTTGGTAAGAGATGTTCCCGGTGGGCTGTAAGAGCACTGGGCAACGCCAGATGTTTCTTAGCTTCCCGAAGAGCTGGAAGCAAGATGCTTTGGGGCCTCTCATCCCCTTTGCAAACAAGGCGGCCCTATGGGCCAGGCAGCTCTAGGCCAATGGAGCACACCCAGAGCAGAAGTTCTACTTCGGCCAGTTCAGGCCACCAACAAACTGCGTTTCACAGGCCTTGGTAAGAGATGTTCCCGGTGGCTGTAAGAGCACTGGGCAACGCCAGATGTTTCTTAGCTTCCCGAAGAGCTGGAAGCAAGATGCTTTGGGGCCTCTCATCCCCTTTGCAAACAAGGCGGCCCTATGGGCCAGGCAGCTCTAGGCCAATGGAGCACACCCAGAGCAGAAGTTCTACCTCAGCCAGATAAGGCCTGCCAAGAAACTGCGTTTCAAAGGCTTTGGTAAGAGATGTTCCCGGTACTCTGTTAGAGCACTGGGCAGAGCCATTTGTTTCTTAGCTTCCCAAAGAGCTGGAAGCAAGATGCTTTGGGGGCTCCCTGCCCCTTTGCCAACAAGGGCGACCTTTGGGCCTTTCAGCTCTAGGCCAATGGAGCACACCCAGAGCAGAAGTCCTACTTCAGCCAGATCAGGCCTGCCAAGGAACTGCGTTTCAGAGGCCTTTGTATGTGACGTTCCCGGTAGGCTGTGAGAGCACGGTGCAGAGCCAGTTGTTTCCTTGTTTCCCAAACAGCTGGAAGCAAGACGCTTTGGGGCCTCTCTGCCCCTTTGGAAACAAGGCAGCACGTTGGGTCTGGCAGCTCTAGGGCAATGGAGCACAACCAGAGCCGAAGTTCTACTTCTTCCAGATCAGGCCTGCCTAGACAGTGCGTTTCCCAGGCCTTGATAAGAGATGTTCTCTTAGGCTATAAGAGCACTGGGCACAGCCAGTTGTTTCTTAGCTTCCCAAGAGGTGGAAGCAAGATGCTTTGGGGCCTCTCTCCCCCTTTGGAAACAAGGCAGCCCTATGGGCCTTTCAGCTCTAGGGCAATGGAGCACACCCAGAGCAGAAGTTCTACCTCAGCCAGATCAGGCCTGCCAAGAAACTGCTTTTCACAGGCCTTGGTTAGAGATGTTCCCGGTAGGCTGTAAGAGCACTGGGCAGAGCCAGCTGTTTCTTAGCTTCCCGAAGAGCTGGGAGCAAGATGCTTTGGGTCCACTCTCCGTCTTTGGAAACAAGGCAGCCCTTTGGGTCTGGCAGATCTAGGGCAATGGAGCACACCCAGAGCAGAAGTTCTACTTCAGCCAGATCAGGCCTGCCAGGAAACTGCGTTTCACAGGCCTTGGTAAGAGATGTTCCCGGTAGGCTGTAAGAGCACTGGGCAGAGCCAGTTGTTTCTTACCTTCCTGAAAAGCTGGAAGCAAGATGCTTGGGACCCCTCTGCCCGTTTGGGAACAAGGCAGCCTTTTGGGTCGGGAAGCTCTAGGCCAATGCAGCACACGCAGAGCAGGAGTTCTACTTCAGCCTGATCAGGCCTGCAAAGAAACAGCGTTTGACAGGCCTTGGTAAGAGATGTTCGCGGTAGGTGTAAGAGCACTGGGCAGAGCCAGTTGTTTCTTAGCTTCGCAAAGACCGGGAAGCAAGATGCTTTGGGCCTCTCTGCCCCTTGGAAACAGGGCAGCACTTTGGGCCTGGCAGCTCTAGGGCAATGGAGCACACCCAGAGCCGGAGTTCTACTTCAGCCAGATGAGGCCTGCCAAGAAACTGCGTTTCACAGGCCTTTCAAAGACATGTTCCCGGTAGGCTGTAAGAGCACGGGGCAGAGCGAGTTGGTTCTTAGCTTCCCAGAGAGCTGGAAGCAAGATGCTTTGGGGCCTCTCTGCCCCTTTGGAAACAAGGCAGCACCTTGGGCCTGGCAGCTCTAGGGCAATGGAGCACACCCAGAGCAGAAGTTCTACTTCAGCCAAATCAGGCCTGCCAGGAAACGGCGTTTCACAGGCCTTGGTAAGAGATGTTCCCGGTGGGCTGTAAGAGCACTGGGCAACGCCAGATGTTTCTTAGCTTCCCGAAGAGCTGGAAGCAAGATGCTTTGGGGCCTCTCATCCCCTTTGCAAACAAGGCGGCCCTATGGGCCAGGCAGCTCTAGGCCAATGGAGCACACCCAGAGCAGAAGTTCTACTTCAGCCAGTTCAGGCCACCAACAAACTGCGTTTCACAGGCCTTGGTAAGAGATGTTCCCGGTGGGCTGTAAGAGCACTGGGCAACGCCAGATGTTTCTTAGCTTCCCGAAGAGCTGGAAGCAAGATGCTTTGGGGCCTCTCATCCCCTTTGCAAACAAGGCCGACCTTTGGGCCAGGCAGCTCTAGGCCAATGGAGCACACCCAGACCAGAAGTTCTACCTCAGCCAGATAAGGCTTGCCAAGAAACTGCGTTTCAAAGGCTTTGGTAAGAGATGTTCCCGGTACTCTGTTAGAGCACTGGGCAGAGCCATTTGTTTCTTAGCTTCCCAAAGAGCTGGAAGCAAGATGCTTTGGGGGCTCCCTGCCCCTTTGCCAACAAGGGCGACCTTTGGGCCTTTCAGCTCTAGGCCAATGGAGCACACCCAGAGCAGAAGTCCTACTTCAGCCAGATCAGGCCTGCCAAGGAACTGCGTTTCAGAGGCCTTTGTATGTGACGTTCCCGGTAGGCTGTGAGAGCACGGTGCAGAGCCAGTTGTTTCCTTGTTTCCCAAACAGCTGGAAGCAAGACGCTTTGGGGCCTCTCTGCCCCTTTGGAAACAAGGCAGCACGTTGGGTCTGGCAGCTCTAGGGCAATGGAGCACAACCAGAGCCGAAGTTCTACTTCTTCCAGATCAGGCCTGCCTAGACAGTGCGTTTCACAGGCCTTGATAAGAGATGTTCTCTTAGGCTATAAGAGCACTGGGCACAGCCAGTTGTTTCTTAGCTTCCCAAGAGGTGGAAGCAAGATGCTTTGGGGCCTCTCTCCCCCTTTGGAAACAAGGCAGCCCTTTGGGCCTTTCAGCTCTAGGGCAATGGAGCACACCCAGAGCAGAAGTTCTACCTCAGCCAGATCAGGCCTGCCAAGAAACTGCTTTTCACAGGCCTTGGTTAGAGATGTTCCCGGTAGGCTGTAAGAGCACTGGGCAGAGCCAGCTGTTTCTTAGCTTCCCGAAGAGCTGGGAGCAAGATGCTTTGGGTCCACTCTCCGTCTTTGGAAACAAGGCAGCCCTTTGGGTCTGGCAGCTCTAGGGCAATGGAGCACACCCAGAGCAGAAGTTCTACTTCAGCCAGATCAGGCCTGCCAGGAAACTGCGTTTCACAGGCCTTGGTAAGAGATGTTCCCGGTAGGCTGTAAGAGCACTGGGCAGAGCCAGTTGTTTCTTACCTTCCTGAAAAGCTGGAAGCAAGATGCTTGGGACCCCTCTGCCCGTTTGGGAACAAGGCAGCCTTTTGGGTCGGGAAGCTCTAGGCCAATGGAGCACACGCAGAGCAGGAGTTCTACTTCAGCCTGATCAGGCCTGCAAAGAAACAGCGTTTGACAGGCCTTGGTAAGAGATGTTCGCGGTAGGTGTAAGAGCACTGGGCAGAGCCAGTTGTTTCTTAGCTTCGCAAAGACCGGGAAGCAAGATGCTTTGGGCCTCTCTGCCCCTTGGAAACAGGGCAGCACTTTGGGCCTGGCAGCTCTAGGACAATGGAGCACACCCAGAGCCGGAGTTCTACTTCAGCCAGATGAGGCCTGCCAAGAAACTGCGTTTCACAGGCCTTTCAAAGACATGTTCCCGGTAGGCTGTAAGAGCACGGGGCAGAGCGAGTTGGTTCTTAGCTTCCCAGAGAGCTGGAAGCAAGATGCTTTGGGGCCTCTCTGCCCCTTTGGAAACAAGGCAGCACCTTGGGCCTGGCAGCTCTAGGGCAATGGAGCACACCCAGAGCAGAAGTTCTACTTCAGCCAAATCAGGCCTGCCAGGAAACGGCGTTTCACAGGCCTTGGTAAGAGATGTTCCCGGTAGACTGTAAGAGCACTGGGCAACGCCAGATGTTTCTTAGCTTCCCGAAGAGCTGGAAGCAAGAAGCTTTGGTGCCACTCTCTCACTTTGGACTCAAGGCAGCCCTTTGGGGCAGGTAGCTCTAGGCCAGTGGAGCACACCCAGAGCAGAAGTTCTACTTGGGCCAGTTCAGGCCACCAACAAACTGCGTTTCACAGGCCTTGGTAAGAGATGTTCCCGGTAGGCTGTAAGAGCACTGGGCAACGCCAGATGTTTCTTAGCTTCCCGAAGAGCTGGAAGCAAGATGCTTTGGGGCCTCTCATCCCCTTTGCAAACAAGGCCGACCTTTGGGCCAGGCAGCTCTAGGCCAATGGAGCACACCCAGAGCAGAAGTTCTACCTCAGCCAGATAAGGCCTGCCAAGAAACTGCGTTTCAAAGGCTTTGGTAAGAGATGTTCCCGGTACTCTGTTAGAGCACTGGGCAGAGCCATTTGTTTCTTAGCTTCCCAAAGAGCTGGAAGCAAGATGCTTTGGGGGCTCCCTGCCCCTTTGCCAACAAGGGCGACCTTTGGGCCTTTCAGCTCTAGGCCAATGGAGCACACCCAGAGCAGAAGTCCTACTTCAGCCAGATCAGGCCTGCCAAGGAACTGCGTTTCAGAGGCCTTTGTATGTGACGTTCCCGGTAGGCTGTGAGAGCACGGTGCAGAGCCAGTTGTTTCCTTGTTTCCCAAACAGCTGGAAGCAAGACGCTTTGGGGCCTCTCTGCCCCTTTGGAAACAAGGCAGCACGTTGGGTCTGGCAGCTCTAGGGCAATGGAGCACAACCAGAGCCGAAGTTCTACTTCTTCCAGATCAGGCCTGCCTAGACAGTGCGTTTCACAGGCCTTGATAAGAGATGTTCTCTTAGGCTATAAGAGCACTGGGCACAGCCAGTTGTTTCTTAGCTTCCCAAGAGGTGGAAGCAAGATGCTTTGGGGCCTCTCTCCCCCTTTGGAAACAAGGCAGCCCTTTGGGCCTTTCAGCTCTAGGGCAATGGAGCACACCCAGAGCAGAAGTTCTACCTCAGCCAGATCAGGCCTGCCAAGAAACTGCTTTTCACAGGCCTTCGTAAGAGGTGTTCCCGGAAGGCTGTAAGAGTACCTGGCAGAGCGAGTTGTTTCTTAGCTTCAAAAACAGCTGGAAGCAACATGATTTGGGGCCTCTCTCCCCCTTTGGAAACAAAGCAGCCTTTGTGCCTGGCAGCTCTAGGCCAAAGTAGCACACCCAGAGCACAAGTTCTACCTCAGCCAGATAAGGCCTGTCAAGAAGCTGCGTTTCACAGGCCTTTGTATGTGACGTTCCCGGTTGGCTTTGAGAGCACTGTGCAGAGCCAGTTGTTTTAGCTTCCCAGCGAGCAGGAAGCAAGATGCTTTGGGGCCTCTCTCACACTTTGGAAATAAAGGCAGCCCTTTGGGCCTGGCAGCCCTAGGCCAATGGAGTACACCCAGAGCAGAAGTTCTACCTCAGCCAGATCAGGCCTTCCAAGAAACTGCGTCTCACAGGCCTTTCTCTGTCACGTTGCCGGTAGGCTGTGAGAGCACTGTGCAGAGCCAGTTGTTTCTTAGCTTCCCAAAGATTTGGAAGCAAGATGCTTTGGGGACTCTCAGCCCCTTTGGAAACAAGGCGGCCCTTTGGGCCTGGCAGCTCTAGGCCAAAGTAGCACGCCCAGAGCAGGAGTTCTACTTCAGCCAGATCAGGCCTGCCAAGAAACTGCGTTTCACAGGCCTTGGTAAGAGATGTTCCCGGTAGGCTGTGAGAGCACTGTGGAGAGCCAGTTGCTTTAGCTTCCCACAGAGCTGGAAGCAAGATGCCTTGGGGCCTCTCTCTCCCTTTGGACACAAGGCAGCCGTTTGGGCCTGGCAGCTCTAGGCCAATGGAGCACACCCACAGCAGAAGTTCTACTTCAGGCAGATCAGTCCTGCCCAGAAACTGCGTTTCACAGCCCTTGGTAAGAGATGTTCACGGTAGGCTGTGAGAGCACTGGGCAGAACCAGTTGTTTTTTAGCTTCCCAAAGTGCTGGAGGCAAGATGCTTTGGGGCCTCTCTCACCCTTTGGAAACAAGGCAGCCCTTAGGTCCTGGTAGCTCTAGGCCTATGTAGCACAACCAGAACAGAAGTTCTACTTCAGCCAGGTCAGGCCTGCCAAGAAACTGCGTTTCACAGGCCTTTCAAAGAGATGTTCTCTTAGGCTGTAAGAGCACTGGGCAGAGCCAGCTGTTTCTTAGCTTCCCGAAGAGCTGGGAGCAAGATGCTTTGGGTCCACTCTCCGTCTTTGGAAACAAGGCAGCCCTTTGGGCCTGGCAGCTCTAGGGCAATGGAGCACACCCAGAGCAGAAGTTCTACTTCAGCCAGATCAGGCCTGCCAGGAAACTGCGTTTCACAGGCCTTGGTAAGAGATGTTCCCGGTAGGCTGTAAGAGCACTGGGCAGAGCCAGTTGTTTCTTACCTTCCTGAAAAGCTGGAAGCAAGATGCTTGGGAGCCCTCTGCCCGTTTGGGAACAAGGCAGCCTTTTGGGTCGGGAAGCTCTAGGCCAATGGAGCACACGCAGAGCAGGAGTTCTACTTCAGCCTGATCAGGCCTGCAAAGAAACAGCGTTTGACAGGCCTTGGTAAGAGATGTTCGCGGTAGGTGTAAGAGCACTGGGCACAGCCAGTTGTTTCTTAGCTTCGCAAAGACCGGGAAGCAAGATGCTTTGGGCCTCTCTGCCCCTTGGAAACAGGGCAGCACTTTGGGCCTGGCAGCTCTAGGGCAATGGAGCACACCCAGAGCCGGAGTTCTACTTCAGCCAGATGAGGCCTGCCAAGAAACTGCGTTTCACAGGCCTTTCAAAGACATGTTCCCGGTAGGCTGTAAGAGCACGGGGCAGAGCGAGTTGGTTCTTAGCTTCCCAGAGAGCTGGAAGCAAGATGCTTTGGGGCCTCTCTGCCCCTTTGGAAACAAGGCAGCACCTTGGGCCTGGCAGCTCTAGGGCAATGGAGCACACCCAGAGCAGAAGTTCTACTTCAGCCAAATCAGGCCTGCCAGGAAACGGCGTTTCACAGGCCTTGGTAAGAGATGTTCCCGGTAGGCTGTAAGAGCACTGGGCAACGCCAGATGTTTCTTAGCTTCCCGAAGAGCTGGAAGCAAGATGCTTTGGTGCCACTCTCTCACTTTGGACTCAAGGCAGCCCTTTGCAGCAGGTAGCTCTAGGCCAGTGGAGCACACCCAGAGCAGAAGTTCTACTTCAGCCAGTTCAGGCCACCAACAAACTGCGTTTCACAGGCCTTGGTAAGAGATGTTCCCGGTAGGCTGTAAGAGCACTGGGCAACGCCAGATGTTTCTTAGCTTCCCGAAGAGCTGGAAGCAAGATGCTTTGGGGCCTCTCATCCCCTTTGCAAACAAGGCCGACCTTTGGGCCAGGCAGCTCTAGGCCAATGGAGCACACCCAGAGCAGAAGTTCTACCTCAGCCAGATAAGGCCTGCCAAGAAACTGCGTTTCAAAGGCTTTGGTAAGAGATGTTCCCGGTACTCTGTTAGAGCACTGGGCAGAGCCATTTGTTTCTTAGCTTCCCAAAGAGCTGGAAGCAAGATGCTTTGGGGGCTCCCTGCCCCTTTGCCAACAAGGGCGACCTTTGGGCCTTTCAGCTCTAGGCCAATGGAGCACACCCAGAGCAGAAGTCCTACTTCAGCCAGATCAGGCCTGCCAAGGAACTGCGTTTCAGAGGCCTTTGTATGTGACGTTCCCGGTAGGCTGTGAGAGCACGGTGCAGAGCCAGTTGTTTCCTTGTTTCCCAAACAGCTGGAAGCAAGACGCTTTGGGGCCTCTCTGCCCCTTTGGAAACAAGGCAGCACGTTGGGTCTGGCAGCTCTAGGGCAATGGAGCACAACCAGAGCCGAAGTTCTACTTCTTCCAGATCAGGCCTGTCTAGACAGTGCGTTTCCCAGGCCTTGATAAGAGATGTTCTCTTAGGCTATAAGAGCACTGGGCACAGCCAGTTGTTTATTAGCTTCCCAAGAGGTGGAAGCAAGATGCTTTGGGGCCTCTCTCCCCCTTTGGAAACAAGGCAGCCCTTTGGGCCTTTCAGCTCTAGGGCAATGGAGCACACCCAGAGCAGAAGTTCTACCTCAGCCAGATCAGGCCTGCCAAGAAACTGCTTTTCACAGGCCTTGGTAAGAGATGTTCCCAGTAGGCTGTAAGAGCACTGGGCAGAGCCAGCTGTTTCTTAGCTTCCCGAAGAGCTGGGAGCAAGATGCTTTGGGTCTACTCTCCGTCTTTGGAAACAAGGCAGCCCTTTGGGCCTGGCAGCTCTAGGGCAATGGAGCACACCCAGAGCAGAAGTTCTACTTCAGCCAGATCAGGCCTGCCAGGAAACTGCGTTTCACAGGCCTTGGTAAGAGATGTTCCCGGTAGGCTGTAAGAGCACTGGGCAGAGCCAGTTGTTTCTTACCTTCCTGAAAAGCTGGAAGCAAGATGCTTGGGAGCCCTCTGCCCGTTTGGGAACAAGGCAGCCTTTTGGGTCGGGAAGCTCTAGGCCAATGGAGCACACGCAGAGCAGGAGTTCTACTTCAGCCTGATCAGGCCTGCAAAGAAACAGCGTTTGACAGGCCTTGGTAAGAGATGTTCGCGGTAGGTGTAAGAGCACTGGGCAGAGCCAGTTGTTTCTTAGCTTCGCAAAGACCGGGAAGCAAGATGCTTTGGGCCTCTCTGCCCCTTGGAAACAGGGCAGCACTTTGGGCCTGGCAGCTCTAGGGCAATGGAGCACACCCAGAGCCGGAGTTCTACTTCAGCCAGATGAGGCCTGCCAAGAAACTGCGTTTCACAGGCCTTTCAAAGACATGTTCCCGGTAGGCTGTAAGAGCACGGGGCAGAGCGAGTTGGTTCTTAGCTTCCCAGAGAGCTGGAAGCAAGATGCTTTGTGGCCTCTCTGCCCCTTTGGAAACAAGGCAGCACCTTGGGCATGGCAGCTCTAAGGCAATGGAGCACACCCAGAGCAGAAGTTCTACTTCAGCCAAATCAGGCCTGCCAGGAAACGGCGTTTCACAGGCCTTGGTAAGAGATGTTCCCGGTAGGCTGTAAGAGCACTGGGCAACGCCAGATGTTTCTTAGCTTCCCGAAGAGCTGGAAGCAAGAAGCTTTGGTGCCACTCTCTCACTTTGGACTCAAGGCAGCCCTTTTGGGCAGGTAGCTCTAGGCCAGTGGAGCACACCCAGAGCAGAAGTTCTACTTGGGCCAGTTCAGGCCACCAACAGACTGCGTTTCACAGGCCTTGGTAAGAGATGTTCCCGGTAGGCTGTAAGAGCACTGGGCAACGCCAGATGTTTCTTAGCTTCCCGAAGAGCTGGAAGCAAGATGCTTTGGGGCCTCTCATCCCCTTTGCAAACAAGGCGGCCCTATGGGCCAGGCAGCTCTAGGCCAATGGAGCACACCCAGAGCAGAAGTGCTACTTCAGCCAGTTCAGGCCACCAACAAACTGCGTTTCACAGGCCTTGGTAAGAGATGTTCCCGGTAGGCTGTAAGAGCACTGGGCAACGCCAGATGTTTCTTAGCTTCCCGAAGAGCTGGAAGCAAGATGCTTTGGGGCCTCTCATCCCCTTTGCAAACAAGGCCGACTTTTGGGCCAGGCAGCTCTAGGCCAATGGAGCACACCCAGAGCAGAAGTTCTACCTCAGCCAGATAAGGCCTGCCAAGAAACTGCGTTTCAAAGGCTTTGGTAAGAGATGTTCCCGGTACTCTGTTAGAGCACTGGGCAGAGCCATTTGTTTCTTAGCTTCCCAAAGAGCTGGAAGCAAGATGCTTTGGGGGCTCCCTGCCCCTTTGCCAACAAGGGCGACCTTTGGGCCTTTCAGCTCTAGGCCAATGGAGCACACCCAGAGCAGAAGTCCTACTTCAGCCAGATCAGGCCTGCCAAGGAACTGCGTTTCAGAGGCCTTTGTATGTGACGTTCCCGGTAGGCTGTGAGAGCACGGTGCAGAGCCAGTTGTTTCCTTGTTTCCCAAACAGCTGGAAGCAAGACGCTTTGGGGCCTCTCTGCCCCTTTGGAAACAAGGCAGCACGTTGGGTCTGGCAGCTCTAGGGCAATGGAGCACAACCAGAGCCGAAGTTCTACTTCTTCCAGATCAGGCCTGCCTAGACAGTGCGTTTCCCAGGCCTTGATAAGAGATGTTCTCTTAGGCTATAAGAGCACTGGGCACAGCCAGTTGTTTCTTAGCTTCCCAAGAGGTGGAAGCAAGATGCTTTGGGGCCTCTCTCCCCCTTTGGAAACAAGGCAGCCCTTTGGGCCATTCAGCTCTAGGGCAATGAAGCACACCCAGAGCAGAAGTTCTACCTCAGCCAGATCAGGCCTGCCAAGAAACTGCTTTTCACAGGCCTTCGTAAGAGGTGTTCCCGGAAGGCTGTAAGAGTACCTGGCAGAGCGAGTTGTTTCTTAGCTTCAAAAACAGCTGGAAGCAACATGATTTGGGGCGTCTCTCCCCCTTTGGAAACAAAGCAGCCTTTGTGCCTGGCAGCTCTAGGCCAAAGTAGCACACCCAGAGCACAAGTTCTACCTCAGCCAGATAAGGCCTGTCAAGAAGCTGCGTTTCACAGGCCTTTCTCTGTCACGTTGCCGGTAGGCTGTGAGAGCACTGTGCAGAGCCAGTTGTTTCTTAGCTTCCCAAAGATTTGGAAGCAAGGTGCTTTGGGGACTCTCAGCCCCTTTGGAAACAAGGCGGCCCTTTGGGCCTGGCAGCTCTAGGCCAAAGTAGCACGCCCAGAGCAGGAGTTCTACTTCAGCCAGATCAGGCCTGCCAAGAAACTGCGTTTCACAGGCCTTGGTAAGAGATGTTCCCGGTAGGCTGTGAGAGCACTGTGGAGAGCCAGTTGCTTTAGCTTCCCACAGAGCTGGAAGCAAGATGCCTTGGGGCCTCTCTCTCCCTTTGGACACAAGGCAGCCGTTTGGGCCTGGCAGCTCTAGGCCAATGGAGCACACCCACAGCAGAAGTTCTACTTCAGGCAGATCAGTCCTGCCCAGAAACTGCGTTTCACAGCCCTTGGTAAGAGATGTTCACGGTAGGCTGTGAGAGCACTGGGCAGAACCAGTTGTTTTTTAGCTTCCCAAAGTGCTGGAGGCAAGATGCTTTGGGGCCTCTCTCACCCTTTGGAAACAAGGCAGCCCTTAGGTCCTGGTAGCTCTAGGCCTATGTAGCACAACCAGAACAGAAGTTCTACTTCAGCCAGGTCAGGCCTGCCAAGAAACTGCGTTTCACAGGCCTTTCAAAGAGATGTTCTCTTAGGCTGTAAGAGCACTGGGCAGAGCCAGCTGTTTCTTAGCTTCCCGAAGAGCTGGGAGCAAGATGCTTTGGGTCCACTCTCCGTCTTTGGAAACAAGGCAGCCCTTTGGGCCTGGCAGCTCTAGGGCAATGGAGCACACCCAGAGCAGAAGTTCTACTTCAGCCAGATCAGGCCTGCCAGGAAACTGCGTTTCACAGGCCTTGGTAAGAGATGTTCCCGGTAGGCTGTAAGAGCACTGGGCAGAGCCAGTTGTTTCTTACCTTCCTGAAAAGCTGGAAGCAAGATGCTTGGGAGCCCTCTGCCCGTTTGGGAACAAGGCAGCCTTTTGGGTCGGGAAGCTCTAGGCCAATGGAGCACACGCAGAGCAGGAGTTCTACTTCAGCCTGATCAGGCCTGCAAAGAAACAGCGTTTGACAGGCCTTGGTAAGAGATGTTCGCGGTAGGTGTAAGAGCACTGGGCAGAGCCAGTTGTTTCTTAGCTTCGCAAAGACCGGGAAGCAAGATGCTTTGGGCCTCTCTGCCCCTTGGAAACAGGGCAGCACTTTGGGCCTGGCAGCTCTAGGGCAATGGAGCACACCCAGAGCCGGAGTTCTACTTCAGCCAGATGAGGCCTGCCAAGAAACTGCGTTTCACAGGCCTTTCAAAGACATGTTCCCGGTAGGCTGTAAGAGCACGGGGCAGAGCGAGTTGGTTCTTAGCTTCCCAGAGAGCTGGAAGCAAGATGCTTTGTGGCCTCTCTGCCCCTTTGGAAACAAGGCAGCACCTTGGGCATGGCAGCTCTAAGGCAATGGAGCACACCCAGAGCAGAAGTTCTACTTCAGCCAAATCAGGCCTGCCAGGAAACGGCGTTTCACAGGCCTTGGTAAGAGATGTTCCCGGTAGGCTGTAAGAGCACTGGGCAACGCCAGATGTTTCTTAGCTTCCCGAAGAGCTGGAAGCAAGAAGCTTTGGTGCCACTCTCTCACTTTGGACTCAAGGCAGCCCTTTTGGGCAGGTAGCTCTAGGCCAGTGGAGCACACCCAGAGCAGAAGTTCTACTTGGGCCAGTTCAGGCCACCAACAGACTGCGTTTCACAGGCCTTGGTAAGAGATGTTCCCGGTAGGCTGTAAGAGCACTGGGCAACGCCAGATGTTTCTTAGCTTCCCGAAGAGCTGGAAGCAAGATGCTTTGGGGCCTCTCATCCCCTTTGCAAACAAGGCGGCCCTATGGGCCAGGCAGCTCTAGGCCAATGGAGCACACCCAGAGCAGAAGTGCTACTTCAGCCAGTTCAGGCCACCAACAAACTGCGTTTCACAGGCCTTGGTAAGAGATGTTCCCGGTAGGCTGTAAGAGCACTGGGCAACGCCAGATGTTTCTTAGCTTCCCGAAGAGCTGGAAGCAAGATGCTTTGGGGCCTCTCATCCCCTTTGCAAACAAGGCCGACTTTTGGGCCAGGCAGCTCTAGGCCAATGGAGCACACCCAGAGCAGAAGTTCTACCTCAGCCAGATAAGGCCTGCCAAGAAACTGCGTTTCAAAGGCTTTGGTAAGAGATGTTCCCGGTACTCTGTTAGAGCACTGGGCAGAGCCATTTGTTTCTTAGCTTCCCAAAGAGCTGGAAGCAAGATGCTTTGGGGGCTCCCTGCCCCTTTGCCAACAAGGGCGACCTTTGGGCCTTTCAGCTCTAGGCCAATGGAGCACACCCAGAGCAGAAGTCCTACTTCAGCCAGATCAGGCCTGCCAAGGAACTGCGTTTCAGAGGCCTTTGTATGTGACGTTCCCGGTAGGCTGTGAGAGCACGGTGCAGAGCCAGTTGTTTCCTTGTTTCCCAAACAGCTGGAAGCAAGACGCTTTGGGGCCTCTCTGCCCCTTTGGAAACAAGGCAGCACGTTGGGTCTGGCAGCTCTAGGGCAATGGAGCACAACCAGAGCCGAAGTTCTACTTCTTCCAGATCAGGCCTGCCTAGACAGTGCGTTTCCCAGGCCTTGATAAGAGATGTTCTCTTAGGCTATAAGAGCACTGGGCACAGCCAGTTGTTTCTTAGCTTCCCAAGAGGTGGAAGCAAGATGCTTTGGGGCCTCTCTCCCCCTTTGGAAACAAGGCAGCCCTTTGGGCCATTCAGCTCTAGGGCAATGAAGCACACCCAGAGCAGAAGTTCTACCTCAGCCAGATCAGGCCTGCCAAGAAACTGCTTTTCACAGGCCTTCGTAAGAGGTGTTCCCGGAAGGCTGTAAGAGTACCTGGCAGAGCGAGTTGTTTCTTAGCTTCAAAAACAGCTGGAAGCAACATGATTTGGGGCGTCTCTCCCCCTTTGGAAACAAAGCAGCCTTTGTGCCTGGCAGCTCTAGGCCAAAGTAGCACACCCAGAGCACAAGTTCTACCTCAGCCAGATAAGGCCTGTCAAGAAGCTGCGTTTCACAGGCCTTTCTCTGTCACGTTGCCGGTAGGCTGTGAGAGCACTGTGCAGAGCCAGTTGTTTCTTAGCTTCCCAAAGATTTGGAAGCAAGGTGCTTTGGGGACTCTCAGCCCCTTTGGAAACAAGGCGGCCCTTTGGGCCTGGCAGCTCTAGGCCAAAGTAGCACGCCCAGAGCAGGAGTTCTACTTCAGCCAGATCAGGCCTGCCAAGAAACTGCGTTTCACAGGCCTTGGTAAGAGATGTTCCCGGTAGGCTGTGAGAGCACTGTGGAGAGCCAGTTGCTTTAGCTTCCCACAGAGCTGGAAGCAAGATGCCTTGGGGCCTCTCTCTCCCTTTGGACACAAGGCAGCCGTTTGGGCCTGGCAGCTCTAGGCCAATGGAGCACACCCACAGCAGAAGTTCTACTTCAGGCAGATCAGTCCTGCCCAGAAACTGCGTTTCACAGCCCTTGGTAAGAGATGTTCACGGTAGGCTGTGAGAGCACTGGGCAGAACCAGTTGTTTTTTAGCTTCCCAAAGTGCTGGAGGCAAGATGCTTTGGGGCCTCTCTCACCCTTTGGAAACAAGGCAGCCCTTAGGTCCTGGTAGCTCTAGGCCTATGTAGCACAACCAGAACAGAAGTTCTACTTCAGCCAGGTCAGGCCTGCCAAGAAACTGCGTTTCACAGGCCTTTCAAAGAGATGTTCTCTTAGGCTGTAAGAGCACTGGGCAGAGCCAGCTGTTTCTTAGCTTCCCGAAGAGCTGGGAGCAAGATGCTTTGGGTCCACTCTCCGTCTTTGGAAACAAGGCAGCCCTTTGGGCCTGGCAGCTCTAGGGCAATGGAGCACACCCAGAGCAGAAGTTCTACTTCAGCCAGATCAGGCCTGCCAGGAAACTGCGTTTCACAGGCCTTGGTAAGAGATGTTCCCGGTAGGCTGTAAGAGCACTGGGCAGAGCCAGTTGTTTCTTACCTTCCTGAAAAGCTGGAAGCAAGATGCTTGGGACCCCTCTGCCCGTTTGGGAACAAGGCAGCCTTTTGGGTCGGGAAGCTCTAGGCCAATGGAGCACACGCAGAGCAGGAGTTCTACTTCAGCCTGATCAGGCCTGCAAAGAAACAGCGTTTGACAGGCCTTGGTAAGAGATGTTCGCGGTAGGTGTAAGAGCACTGGGCAGAGCCAGTTGTTTCTTAGCTTCGCAAAGACCGGGAAGCAAGATGCTTTGGGCCTCTCTGCCCCTTGGAAACAGGGCAGCACTTTGGGCCTGGCAGCTCTAGGGCAATGGAGCACACCCAGAGCCGGAGTTCTACTTCAGCCAGATGAGGCCTGCCAAGAAACTGCGTTTCACAGGCCTTTCAAAGACATGTTCCCGGTAGGTTGTAAGAGCACGGGGCAGAGCGAGTTGGTTCTTAGCTTCCCAGAGAGCTGGAAGCAAGATGCTTTGGGGCCTCTCTGCCCCTTTGGAAACAAGGCAGCACCTTGGGCCTGGCAGCTCTAGGGCAATGGAGCACACCCAGAGCAGAAGTTCTACTTCAGCCAAATCAGGCCTGCCAGGAAACGGCGTTTCACAGGCCTTGGTAAGAGATGTTCCCGGTAGGCTGTAAGAGCACTGGGCAACGCCAGATGTTTCTTAGCTTCCCGAACAGCTGGAAGCAAGAAGCTTTGGTGCCACTCTCTCACTTTGTACTCAAGGCAGCCCTTTGGGGCAGGTAGCTCTAGGCCAGTGGAGCACACCCAGAGCAGAAGTTCTACTTGGGCCAGTTCAGGCCACCAACAAACTGCGTTTCACAGGCCTTGGTAAGAGATGTTCCCGGTAGGCTGTAAGAGCACTGGGCAATGCCAGATGTTTCTTAGCTTCCCGAAGAGCTGGAAGCAAGATGCTTTGGGGCCTCTCATCCCCTTTGCAAACAAGGCGGCCCTATGGGCCAGGCAGCTCTAGGCCAATGGAGCACACCCAGAGCAGAAGTTCTACTTCGGCCAGTTCAGGCCACCAACAAACTGCGTTTCACAGGCCTTGGTAAGAGATGTTCCCGGTAGGCTGTAAGAGCACTGGGCAACGCCAGATGTTTCTTAGCTTCCCGAAGAGCTGGAAGCAAGATGCTTTGGGGCCTCTCATCCCCTTTGCAAACAAGGCCGACCTTTGGGCCAGGCAGCTCTAGGCCAATGGAGCACACCCAGAGCAGAAGTTCTACCTCAGCCAGATAAGGCCTGCCAAGAAACTGCGTTTCAAAGGCTTTGGTAAGAGATGTTCCCGGTACTCTGTTAGAGCACTGGGCAGAGCCATTTGTTTCTTAGCTTCCCAAAGAGCTGGAAGCAAGATGCTTTGGGGGCTCCCTGCCCCTTTGCCAACAAGGGCGACCTTTGGGCCTTTCAGCTCTAGGCCAATGGAGCACACCCAGAGCAGAAGTCCTACTTCAGCCAGATCAGGCCTGCCAAGGAACTGCGTTTCACAGGCCTTTGTATGTGACGTTCCCGGTAGGCTGTGAGAGCACGGTGCAGAGCCAGTTGTTTCCTTGTTTCCCAAACAGCTGGAAGCAAGACGCTTTGGGGCCTCTCTGCCCCTTTGGAAACAAGGCAGCACGTTGGGTCTGGCAGCTCTAGGGCAATGGAGCACAACCAGAGCCGAAGTTCTACTTCTTCCAGATCAGGCCTGCCTAGACAGTGCGTTTCCCAGGCCTTGATAAGAGATGTTCTCTTAGGCTATAAGAGCACTGGGCACAGCCAGTTGTTTCTTAGCTTCCCAAGAGGTGGAAGCAAGATGCTTTGGGGCCTCTCTCCCCCTTTGGAAACAAGGCAGCCCTTTGGGCCTTTCAGCTCTAGGGCAATGGAGCACACCCAGAGCAGAAGTTCTACCTCAGCCAGATCAGGCCTGCCAAGAAACTGCTTTTCACAGGCCTTGGTAAGAGATGTTCCCGGTAGGCTGTAAGAGCACTGGGCAGAGCCAGCTGTTTCTTAACTTCCCGAAGAGCTGGGAGCAAGATGCTTTGGGTCCACTCTCCGTCTTTGGAAACAAGGCAGCCCTTTGGGCCTGGCAGCTCTAGGGCAATGGAGCACACCCAGAGCAGAAGTTCTACTTCAGCCAGATCAGGCCTGCCAGGATACTGCGTTTCACAGGCCTTGGTAAGAGATGTTCCCGGTAGGCTGTAAGAGCACTGTGCAGAGCCAGTTGTTTCTTACCTTCCTGAAAAGCTGGAAGCAAGATGCTTGGGACCCCTCTGCCCGTTTGGGAACAAGGCAGCCTTTTGGGTCGGGAAGCTCTAGGCCAATGGAGCACACGCAGAGCAGGAGTTCTACTTCAGCCTGATCAGGCCTGCAAAGAAACAGCGTTTGACAGGCCTTGGTAAGAGATGTTCGCGGTAGGAGTAAGAGCACTGGGCAGAGCCAGTTGTTTCTTAGCTTCGCAAAGACCGGGAAGCAAGATGCTTTGGGCCTCTCTGCCCCTTGGAAACAGGGCAGCACTTTGGGCCTGGCAGCTCTAGGGCAATGGAGCACACCCAGAGCCGGAGTTCTACTTCAGCCAGATGAGGCCTGCCAAGAAACTGCGTTTCACAGGCCTATCAAAGACATGTTCCCGGTAGGCTGTAAGAACACGGGGCAGAGCGAGTTGGTTCTTAGCTTCCCAGAGAGCTGGAAGCAAGATGCTTTGGGGCCTCTCTGCCCCTTTGGAAACAAGGCAGCACCTTGGGCCTGGCAGCTCTAGGGCAATGGAGCACACCCCGAGCAGAAGTTCTACTTCAGCCAAATCAGGCCTGCCAGGAAACGGCGTTTCACAGGCCTTGGTAAGAGATGTTCCCGGTAGGCTGTAAGAGCACTGGGCAACGCCAGATGTTTCTTAGCTTCCCGAAGAGCTGGAAGCGAGAAGCTTTGGTGCCACTCTCTCACTTTGGACTCAAGGCAGCCCTTTGGGGCAGGTAGCTCTAGGCCAGTGGAGCACACCCAGAGCAGAAGTTCTACTTGGGCCAGTTCAGGCCACCAACAAACTGCGTTTCACAGGCCTTGGTAAGAGATGTTCCCGGTAGGCTGTAAGAGCACTGGGCAACGCCAGATGTTTCTTAGCTTCCCGAAGAGCTGGAAGCAAGATGCTTTGGGGCCTCTCATCCCCTTTGCAAACAAGGCGGCCCTATGGGCCAGGCAGCTCTAGGCCAATGGAGCACACCCAGAGCAGAAGTTCTACTTCGGCCAGTTCAGGCCACCAACAAACTGCGTTTCACAGGCCTTGGTAAGAGATGTTCCCGGTAGGCTGTAAGAGCACTGGGCAACGCCAGATGTTTCTTAGATTCCCGAAGAGCTGGAAGCAAGATGCTTTGGGGCCTCTCATCCCCTTTGCAAACAAGGCCGACCTTTGGGCCAGGCAGCTCTAGGCCAATGGAGCACACCCAGAGCAGAAGTTCTACCTCAGCCAGATAAGGCCTGCCAAGAAACTGCGTTTCAAAGGCTTTGGTAAGAGATGTTCCCGGTACTCTGTTAGAGCACTGGGCAGAGCCATTTGTTTCTTAGCTTCCCAAAGAGCTGGAAGCAAGATGCTTTGGGGGCTCCCTGCCCCTTTGCCAACAAGGGCGACCTTTGGGCCTTTCAGCTCTAGGCCAATGGAGCACACCCAGAGCAGAAGTCCTACTTCAGCCAGATCAGGCCTGCCAAGGAACTGCGTTTCACAGGCCTTTGTATGTGACGTTCCCGGTAGGCTGTGAGAGCACGGTGCAGAGCCAGTTGTTTCCTTGTTTCCCAAACAGCTGGAAGCAAGACGCTTTGGGGCCTCTCTGCCCCTTTGGAAACAAGGCAGCACGTTGGGTCTGGCAGCTCTAGGGCAATGGAGCACAACCAGAGCCGAAGTTCTACTTCTTCCAGATCAGGCCTGCCTAGACAGTGCGTTTCCCAGGCCTTGATAAGAGATGTTCTCTTAGGCTATAAGAGCACTGGGCACAGCCAGTTGTTTCTTAGCTTCCCAAGAGGTGGAAGCAAGATGCTTTGGGGCCTCTCTCCCCCTTTGGAAACAAGGCAGCCCTTTGGGCCTTTCAGCTCTAGGGCAATGGAGCACACCCAGAGCAGAAGTTCTACCTCAGCCAGATCAGGCCTGCCAAGAAACTGCTTTTCACAGGCCTTGGTAAGAGATGTTCCCGGTAGGCTGTAAGAGCACTGGGCAGAGCCAGCTGTTTCTTAGCTTCCCGAAGAGCTGGGAGCAAGATGCTTTGGGTCCACTCTCCGTCTTTGGAAACAAGGCAGCCCTTTGGGCCTGGCAGCTCTAGGGCAATGGAGCACACCCAGAGCAGAAGTTCTACTTCAGCCAGATCAGGCCTGCCAGGAAACTGCGTTTCACAGGCCTTGGTAAGAGATGTTCCCGGTAGGCTGTAAGAGCACTGGGCAGAGCCAGTTGTTTCTTACCTTCCTGAAAAGCTGGAAGCAAGATGCTTGGGACCCCTCTGCCCGTTTGGGAACAAGGCAGCCTTTTGGGTCGGGAAGCTCTAGGCCAATGGAGCACACGCAGAGCAGGAGTTCTACTTCAGCCTGATCAGGCCTGCAAAGAAACAGCGTTTGACAGGCCTTGGTAAGAGATGTTCGCGGTAGGTGTAAGAGCACTGGGCAGAGCCAGTTGTTTCTTAGCTTCGCAAAGACCGGGAAGCAAGATGCTTTGGGCCTCTCTGCCCCTTGGAAACAGGGCAGCACTTTGGGCCTGGCAGCTCTAGGGCAATGGAGCACACCCAGAGCCGGAGTTCTACTTCAGCCAGATGAGGCCTGCCAAGAAACTGCGTTTCACAGGCCTTTCAAAGACATGTTCCCGGTAGGCTGTAAGAGCACGGGGCAGAGCGAGTTGGTTCTTAGCTTCCCAGAGAGCTGGAAGCAAGATGCTTTGGGGCCTCTCTGCCCCTTTGGAAACAAGGCAGCACCTTGGGCCTGGCAGCTCTAGGGCAATGGAGCACACCCAGAGCAGAAGTTCTACCTCAGCCAAATCAGGCCTGCCAGGAAACGGCGTTTCACAGGCCTTGGTAAGAGATGTTCCCGGTAGGCTGTAAGAGCACTGGGCAACGCCAGATGTTTCTTAGCTTCCCGAAGAGCTGGAAGCGAGAAGCTTTGGTGCCACTCTCTCACTTTGGACTCAAGGCAGCCCTTTGGGGCAGGTAGCTCTAGGCCAGTGGAGCACACCCAGAGCAGAAGTTCTACTTGGGCCAGTTCAGGCCACCAACAAACTGCGTTTCACAGGCCTTGGTAAGAGATGTTCCCGGTAGGCTGTAAGAGCACTGGGCAACGCCAGATGTTTCTTAGCTTCCCGAAGAGCTGGAAGCAAGATGCTTTGGGGCCTCTCATCCCCTTTGCAAACAAGGCGGCCCTATGGGCCAGGCAGCTCTAGGCCAATGGAGCACACCCAGAGCAGAAGTTCTACTTCGGCCAGTTCAGGCCACCAACAAACTGCGTTTCACAGGCCTTGGTAAGAGATGTTCCCGGTAGGCTGTAAGAGCACTGGGCAACGCCAGATGTTTCTTAGCTTCCCGAAGAGTTGGAAGCAAGATGCTTTGGGGCCTCTCATCCCCTTTGCAAACAAGGCCGACCTTTGGGCCAGGCAGCTCTAGGCCAATGGAGCACACCCAGAGCAGAAGTTCTACCTCAGCCAGATAAGGCCTGCCAAGAAACTGCGTTTCAAAGGCTTTGGTAAGAGATGTTCCCGGTACTCTGTTAGAGCACTGGGCAGAGCCATTTGTTTCTTAGCTTCCCAAAGAGCTGGAAGCAAGATGCTTTGGGGCCTCCCTGCCCCTTTGCCAACAAGGGCGACCTTTGGGCCTTTCAGCTCTAGGCCAATGGAGCACACCCACAGCAGAAGTCCTACTTCAGCCAGATCAGGCCTGCCAAGGAACTGCGTTTCAGAGGCCTTTGTATGTGACGTTCCCGGTAGGCTGTGAGAGCACGGTGCAGAGCCAGTTGTTTCCTTGTTTCCCAAACAGCTGGAAGCAAGACGCTTTGGGGCCTCTCTGCCCCTTTGGAAACAAGGCAGCACGTTGGGTCTGGCAGCTCTAGGGCAATGGAGCACAACCAGAGCCGAAGTTCTACTTCTTCCAGATCAGGCCTGCCTAGACAGTGCGTTTCCCAGGCCTTGATAAGAGATGTTCTCTTAGGCTATAAGAGCACTGGGCACAGCCAGTTGTTTCTTAGCTTCCCAAGAGGTGGAAGCAAGATGCTTTGGGGCCTCTCTCCCCCTTTGGAAACAAGGCAGCCCTTTGGGCCTTTCAGCTCTAGGGCAATGGAGCACACCCAGAGCAGAAGTTCTACCTCAGCCAGATCAGGCCTGCCAAGAAACTGCTTTTCACAGGCCTTGGTAAGAGATGTTCCCGGTAGGCTGTAAGAGCACTGGGCAGAGCCAGCTGTTTCTTAGCTTCCCGAAGAGCTGGGAGCAAGATGCTTTGGGTCCACTCTCCGTCTTTGGAAACAAGGCAGCCCTTTGGGCCTGGCAGCTCTAGGGCAATGGAGCACACCCAGAGCAGAAGTTCTACTTCAGCCAGATCAGGCCTGCCAGGAAACTGCGTTTCACAGGCCTTGGTAAGAGATGTTCCCGGTAGGCTGTAAGAGCACTGGGCAGAGCCAGTTGTTTCTTACCTTCCTGAAAAGCTGGAAGCAAGATGCTTGGGACCCCTCTGCCCGTTTGGGAACAAGGCAGCCTTTTGGGTCGGGAAGCTCTAGGCCAATGGAGCACACGCAGAGCAGGAGTTCTACTTCAGCCTGATCAGGCCTGCAAAGAAACAGCGTTTGACAGGCCTTGGTAAGAGATGTTCGCGGTAGGTGTAAGAGCACTGGGCAGAGCCAGTTGTTTCTTAGCTTCGCAAAGACCGGGAAGCAAGATGCTTTGGGCCTCTCTGCCCCTTGGAAACAGGGCAGCACTTTGGGCCTGGCAGCTCTAGGGCAATGGAGCACACCCAGAGCCGGAGTTCTACTTCAGCCAGATGAGGCCTGCCAAGAAACTGCGTTTCACAGGCCTTTCAAAGACATGTTCCCGGTAGGCTGTAAGAGCACGGGGCAGAGCGAGTTGGTTCTTAGCTTCCCAGAGAGCTGGAAGCAAGATGCTTTGGGGCCTCTCTGCCCCTTTGGAAACAAGGCAGCACCTTGGGCCTGGCAGCTCTAGGGCAATGGAGCACACCCAGAGCAGAAGTTCTACCTCAGCCAAATCAGGCCTGCCAGGAAACGGCGTTTCACAGGCCTTGGTAAGAGATGTTCCCGGTAGGCTGTAAGAGCACTGGGCAACGCCAGATGTTTCTTAGCTTCCCGAAGAGCTGGAAGCGAGAAGCTTTGGTGCCACTCTCTCACTTTGGACTCAAGGCAGCCCTTTGGGGCAGGTAGCTCTAGCCCAGTGGAGCACACCCAGAGCAGAAGTTCTACTTGGGCCAGTTCAGGCCACCAACAAACTGCGTTTCACAGGCCTTGGTAAGAGATGTTCCCGGTAGGCTGTAAGAGCACTGGGCAACGCCAGATGTTTCTTAGCTTCCCGAAGAGCTGGAAGCAAGATGCTTTGGGGCCTCTCATCCCCTTTGCAAACAAGGCGGCCCTATGGGCCAGGCAGCTCTAGGCCAATGGAGCACACCCAGAGCAGAAGTTCTACTTCGGCCAGTTCAGGCCACCAACAAACTGCGTTTCACAGGCCTTGGTAAGAGATGTTCCCGGTAGGCTGTAAGAGCACTGGGCAACGCCAGATGTTTCTTAGCTTCCCGAAGAGCTGGAAGCAAGATGCTTTGGGGCCTCTCATCCCCTTTGCAAACAAGGCCGACCTTTGGGCCAGGCAGCTCTAGGCCAATGGAGCACACCCAGAGCAGAAGTTCTACCTCAGCCAGATAAGGCCTGCCAAGAAACTGCGTTTCAAAGGCTTTGGTAAGAGATGTTCCCGGTACTCTGTTAGAGCACTGGGCAGAGCCATTTGTTTCTTAGCTTCCCAAAGAGCTGGAAGCAAGATGCTTTGGGGGCTCCCTGCCCCTTTGCCAACAAGGGCGACCTTTGGGCCTTTCAGCTCTAGGCCAATGGAGCACACCCAGAGCAGAAGTCCTACTTCAGCCAGATCAGGCCTGCCAAGGAACTGCGTTTCAGAGGCCTTTGTATGTGACGTTCCCGGTAGGCTGTGAGAGCACGGTGCAGAGCCAGTTGTTTCCTTGTTTCCCAAACAGCTGGAAGCAAGACGCTTTGGGGCCTCTCTGCCCCTTTGGAAACAAGGCAGCACGTTGGGTCTGGCAGCTCTAGGGCAATGGAGCACAACCAGAGCCGAAGTTCTACTTCTTCCAGATCAGGCCTGCCTAGACAGTGCGTTTCCCAGGCCTTGATAAGAGATGTTCTCTTAGGCTATAAGAGCACTGGGCACAGCCAGTTGTTTCTTAGCTTCCCAAGAGGTGGAAGCAAGATGCTTTGGGGCCTCTCTCCCCCTTTGGAAACAAGGCAGCCCTTTGGGCCTTTCAGCTCTAGGGCAATGGAGCACACCCAGAGCAGAAGTTCTACCTCAGCCAGATCAGGCCTGCCAAGAAACTGCTTTTCACAGGCCTTGGTAAGAGATGTTCCCGGTAGGCTGTAAGAGCACTGGGCAGAGCCAGCTGTTTCTTAGCTTCCCGAAGAGCTGGGAGCAAGATGCTTTGGGTCCACTCTCCGTCTTTGGAAACAAGGCAGCCCTTTGGGCCTGGCAGCTCTAGGGCAATGGAGCACACCCAGAGCAGAAGTTCTACTTCAGCCAGATCAGGCCTGCCAGGAAACTGCGTTTCACAGGCCTTGGTAAGAGATGTTCCCGGTAGGCTGTAAGAGCACTGGGCAGAGCCAGTTGTTTCTTACCTTCCTGAAAAGCTGGAAGCAAGATGCTTGGGACCCCTCTGCCCGTTTGGGAACAAGGCAGCCTTTTGGGTCGGGAAGCTCTAGGCCAATGGAGCACACGCAGAGCAGGAGTTCTACTTCAGCCTGATCAGGCCTGCAAAGAAACAGCGTTTGACAGGCCTTGGTAAGAGATGTTCGCGGTAGGTGTAAGAGCACTGGGCAGAGCCAGTTGTTTCTTAGCTTCGCAAAGACCGGGAAGCAAGATGCTTTGGGCCTCTCTGCCCCTTGGAAACAGGGCAGCACTTTGGGCCTGGCAGCTCTAGGGCAATGGAGCACACCCAGAGCCGGAGTTCTACTTCAGCCAGATGAGGCCTGCCAAGAAACTGTGTTTCACAGGCCTTTCAAAGACATGTTCCCGGTAGGCTGTAAGAGCACGGGGCAGAGCGAGTTGGTTCTTAGCTTCCCAGAGAGCTGGAAGCAAGATGCTTTGGGGCCTCTCTGCCCCTTTGGAAACAAGGCAGCACCTTGGGCCTGGCAGCTCTAGGGCAATGGAGCACACCCAGAGCAGAAGTTCTACTTCAGCCAAATCAGGCCTGCCAGGAAACGGCGTTTCACAGGCCTTGGTAAGAGATGTTCCCGGTAGGCTGTAAGAGCACTGGGCAACGCCAGATGTTTCTTAGCTTCCCGAAGAGCTGGAAGCGAGAAGCTTTGGTGCCACTCTCTCACTTTGGACTCAAGGCAGCCCTTTGGGGCAGGTAGCTCTAGGCCAGTGGAGCACACCCAGAGCAGAAGTTCTACTTGGGCCAGTTCAGGCCACCAACAAACTGCGTTTCACAGGCCTTGGTAAGAGATGTTCCCGGTAGGCTGTAAGAGCACTGGGCAACGCCAGATGTTTCTTAGCTTCCCGAAGAGCTGGAAGCAAGATGCTTTGGGGCCTCTCATCCCCTTTGCAAACAAGGCGGCCCTATGGGCCAGGCAGCTCTAGGCCAATGGAGCACACCCAGAGCAGAAGTTCTACTTCGGCCAGTTCAGGCCACCAACAAACTGCGTTTCACAGGCCTTGGTAAGAGATGTTCCCGGTAGGCTGTAAGAGCACTGGGCAACGCCAGATGTTTCTTAGCTTCCCGAAGAGCTGGAAGCAAGATGCTTTGGGGCCTCTCATCCCCTTTGCAAACAAGGCCGACCTTTGGGCCAGGCAGCTCTAGGCCAATGGAGCACACCCAGAGCAGAAGTTCTACCTCAGCCAGATAAGGCCTGCCAAGAAACTGCGTTTCAAAGGCTTTGGTAAGAGATGTTCCCGGTAGGCTGTAAGAGCACTGGGCAGAGCCATTTGTTTCTTAGCTTCCCAAAGAGCTGGAAGCAAGATGCTTTGGGGGCTCCCTGCCCCTTTGCCAACAAGGGCGACCTTTGGGCCTTTCAGCTCTAGGCCAATGGAGCACACCCAGAGCAGAAGTCCTACTTCAGCCAGATCAGGCCTGCCAAGGAACTGCGTTTCAGAGGCCTTTGTATGTGACGTTCCCGGTAGGCTGTGAGAGCACGGTGCAGAGCCAGTTGTTTCCTTGTTTCCCAAACAGCTGGAAGCAAGACGCTTTGGGGCCTCTCTGCCCCTTTGGAAACAAGGCAGCACGTTGGGTCTGGCAGCTCTAGGGCAATGGAGCACAACCAGAGCCGAAGTTCTACTTCTTCCAGATCAGGCCTGCCTAGACAGTGCGTTTCCCAGGCCTTGATAAGAGATGTTCTCTTAGGCTATAAGAGCACTGGGCACAGCCAGTTGTTTCTTAGCTTCCCAAGAGGTGGAAGCAAGATGCTTTGGGGCCTCTCTCCCCCTTTGGAAACAAGGCAGCCCTTTGGGCCTTTCAGCTCTAGGGCAATGGAGCACACCCAGAGCAGAAGTTCTACCTCAGCCAGATCAGGCCTGCCAAGAAACTGCTTTTCACAGGCCTTGGTAAGAGATGTTCCCGGTAGGCTGTAAGAGCACTGGGCAGAGCCAGCTGTTTCTTAGCTTCCCGAAGAGCTGGGAGCAAGATGCTTTGGGTCCACTCTCCGTCTTTGGAAACAAGGCAGCCCTTTGGGCCTGGCAGCTCTAGGGCAATGGAGCACACCCAGAGCAGAAGTTCTACTTCAGCCAGATCAGGCCTGCCAGGAAACTGCGTTTCACAGGCCTTGGTAAGAGATGTTCCCGGTAGGCTGTAAGAGCACTGGGCAGAGCCAGTTGTTTCTTACCTTCCTGAAAAGCTGGAAGCAAGATGCTTGGGACCCCTCTGCCCGTTTGGGAACAAGGCAGCCTTTTGGGTCGGGAAGCTCTAGGCCAATGGAGCACACGCAGAGCAGGAGTTCTACTTCAGCCTGATCAGGCCTGCAAAGAAACAGCGTTTGACAGGCCTTGGTAAGAGATGTTCGCGGTAGGTGTAAGAGCACTGGGCAGAGCCAGTTGTTTCTTAGCTTCGCAAAGACCAGGAAGCAAGATGCTTTGGGCCTCTCTGCCCCTTGGAAACAGGGCAGCACTTTGGGCCTGGCAGCTCTAGGGCAATGGAGCACACCCAGAGCCGGAGTTCTACTTCAGCCAGATGAGGCCTGCCAAGAAACTGCGTTTCACAGGCCTTTCAAAGACATGTTCCCGGTAGGCTGTAAGAGCACGGGGCAGAGCGAGTTGGTTCTTAGCTTCCCAGAGAGCTGGAAGCAAGATGCTTTGGGGCCTCTCTGCCCCTTTGGAAACAAGGCAGCACCTTGGGCCTGGCAGCTCTAGGGCAATGGAGCACACCCAGAGCAGAAGTTCTACTTCAGCCAAATCAGGCCTGCCAGGAAACGGCGTTTCACAGGCCTTGGTAAGAGATGTTCCCGGTAGGCTGTAAGAGCACTGGGCAACGCCAGATGTTTCTTAGCTTCCCGAAGAGCTGGAAGCAAGAAGCTCTGGTGCCACTCTCTCACTTTGGACTCAAGGCAGCCCTTTGGGGCAGGTAGCTCTAGGCCAGTGGAGCACACCCAGAGCAGAAGTTCTACTTGGGCCAGTTCAGGCCACCAACAAACTGCGTTTCACAGGCCTTGGTAAGAGATGTTCCCGGTAGGCTGTAAGAGCACTGGGCAACGCCAGATGTTTCTTAGCTTCCCGAAGAGCTGGAAGCAAGATGCTTTGGGGCCTCTCATCCCCTTTGCAAACAAGGCGGCCCTATGGGCCAGGCAGCTCTAGGCCAATGGAGCACACCCAGAGCAGAAGTTCTACTTCGGCCAGTTCAGGCCACCAACAAACTGCGTTTCACAGGCCTTGGTAAGAGATGTTCCCGGTAGGCTGTAAGAGCACTGGGCAACGCCAGATGTTTCTTAGCTTCCCGAAGAGCTGGAAGCAAGATGCTTTGGGGCCTCTCATCCCCTTTGCAAACAAGGCCGACCTTTGGGCCAGGCAGCTCTAGGCCAATGGAGCACACCCAGAGCAGAAGTTCTACCTCAGCCAGATAAGGCCTGCCAAGAAACTGCGTTTCAAAGGCTTTGGTAAGAGATGTTCCCGGTACTCTGTTAGAGCACTGGGCAGAGCCATTTGTTTCTTAGCTTCCCAAAGAGCTGGAAGCAAGATGCTTTGGGGGCTCCCTGCCCCTTTGCCAACAAGGGCGACCTTTGGGCCTTTCAGCTCTAGGCCAATGGAGCACACCCAGAGCAGAAGTCCTACTTCAGCCAGATCAGGCCTGCCAAGGAACTGCGTTTCAGAGGCCTTTGTATGTGACGTTCCCGGTAGGCTGTGAGAGCACGGTGCAGAGCCAGTTGTTTCCTTGTTTCCCAAACAGCTGGAAGCAAGACGCTTTGGGGCCTCTCTGCCCCTTTGGAAACAAGGCAGCACGTTGGGTCTGGCAGCTCTAGGGCAATGGAGCACAACCAGAGCCGAAGTTCTACTTCTTCCAGATCAGGCCTGCCTAGACAGTGCGTTTCCCAGGCCTTGATAAGAGATGTTCTCTTAGGCTATAAGAGCACTGGGCACAGCCAGTTGTTTCTTAGCTTCCCAAGAGGTGGAAGCAAGATGCTTTGGGGCCTCTCTCCCCCTTTGGAAACAAGGCAGCCCTTTGGGCCTTTCAGCTCTAGGGCAATGGAGCACACCCAGAGCAGAAGTTCTACCTCAGCCAGATCAGGCCTGCCAAGAAACTGCTTTTCACAGGCCTTGGTAAGAGATGTTCCCGGTAGGCTGTAAGAGCACTGGGCAGAGCCAGCTGTTTCTTAGCTTCCCGAAGAGCTGGGAGCAAGATGCTTTGGGTCCACTCTCCGTCTTTGGAAACAAGGCAGCCCTTTGGGCCTGGCAGCTCTAGGGCAATGGAGCACACCCAGAGCAGAAGTTCTACTTCAGCCAGATCAGGCCTGCCAGGAAACTGCGTTTCACAGGCCTTGGTAAGAGATGTTCCCGGTAGGCTGTAAGAGCACTGGGCAGAGCCAGTTGTTTCTTACCTTCCTGAAAAGCTGGAAGCAAGATGCTTGGGACCCCTCTGCCCGTTTGGGAACAAGGCAGCCTTTTGGGTCGGGAAGCTCTAGGCCAATGGAGCACACGCAGAGCAGGAGTTCTACTTCAGCCTGATCAGGCCTGCAAAGAAACAGCGTTTGACAGGCCTTGGTAAGAGATGTTCGCGGTAGGTGTAAGAGCACTGGGCAGAGCCAGTTGTTTCTTAGCTTCGCAAAGACCGGGAAGCAAGATGCTTTGGGCCTCTCTGCCCCTTGGAAACAGGGCAGCACTTTGGGCCTGGCAGCTCTAGGGCAATGGAGCACACCCAGAGCCGGAGTTCTACTTCAGCCAGATGAGGCCTGCCAAGAAACTGCGTTTCACAGGCCTTTCAAAGACATGTTCCCGGTAGGCTGTAAGAGCACGGGGCAGAGCGAGTTGGTTCTTAGCTTCCCAGAGAGCTGGAAGCAAGATGCTTTGGGGCCTCTCTGCCCCTTTGGAAACAAGGCAGCACCTTGGGCCTGGCAGCTCTAGGGCAATGGAGCACACCCAGAGCAGAAGTTCTACTTCAGCCAAATCAGGCCTGCCAGGAAACGGCGTTTCACAGGCCTTGGTAAGAGATGTTCCCGGTAGGCTGTAAGAGCACTGGGCAACGCCAGATGTTTCTTAGCTTCCCGAAGAGCTGGAAGCAAGAAGCTTTGGTGCCACTCTCTCACTTTGGACTCAAGGCAGCCCTTTGGGGCAGGTAGCTCTAGGCCAGTGGAGCACACCCAGAGCAGAAGTTCTACTTGGGCCAGTTCAGGCCACCAACAAACTGCGTTTCACAGGCCTTGGTAAGAGATGTTCCCGGTAGGCTGTAAGAGCACTGGGCAACGCCAGATGTTTCTTAGCTTCCCGAAGAGCTGGAAGCAAGATGCTTTGGGGCCTCTCATCCCCTTTGCAAACAAGGCGGCCCTATGGGCCAGGCAGCTCTAGGCCAATGGAGCACACCCAGAGCAGAAGTTCTACTTCGGCCAGTTCAGGCCACCAACAAACTGCGTTTCACAGGCCTTGGTAAGAGATGTTCCCGGTAGGCTGTAAGAGCACTGGGCAACGCCAGATGTTTCTTAGCTTCCCGAAGAGCTGGAAGCAAGATGCTTTGGGGCCTCTCATCCCCTTTGCAAACAAGGCCGACCTTTGGGCCAGGCAGCTCTAGGCCAATGGAGCACACCCAGAGCAGAAGTTCTACCTCAGCCAGATAAGGCCTGCCAAGAAACTGCGTTTCAAAGGCTTTGGTAAGAGATGTTCCCGGTACTCTGTTAGAGCACTGGGCAGAGCCATTTGTTTCTTAGCTTCCCAAAGAGCTGGAAGCAAGATGCTTTGGGGGCTCCCTGCCCCTTTGCCAACAAGGGCGACCTTTGGGCCTTTCAGCTCTAGGCCAATGGAGCACACCCAGAGCAGAAGTCCTACTTCAGCCAGATCAGGCCTGCCAAGGAACTGCGTTTCAGAGGCCTTTGTATGTGACGTTCCCGGTAGGCTGTGAGAGCACGGTGCAGAGCCAGTTGTTTCCTTGTTTCCCAAACAGCTGGAAGCAAGACGCTTTGGGGCCTCTCTGCCCCTTTGGAAACAAGGCAGCACGTTGGGTCTGGCAGCTCTAGGGCAATGGAGCACAACCAGAGCCGAAGTTCTACTTCTTCCAGATCAGGCCTGCCTAGACAGTGCGTTTCCCAGGCCTTGATAAGAGATGTTCTCTTAGGCTATAAGAGCACTGGGCACAGCCAGTTGTTTCTTAGCTTCCCAAGAGGTGGAAGCAAGATGCTTTGGGGCCTCTCTCCCCCTTTGGAAACAAGGCAGCCCTTTGGGCCTTTCAGCTCTAGGGCAATGGAGCACACCCAGAGCAGAAGTTCTACCTCAGCCAGATCAGGCCTGCCAAGAAACTGCTTTTCACAGGCCTTGGTAAGAGATGTTCCCGGTAGGCTGTAAGAGCACTGGGCAGAGCCAGCTGTTTCTTAGCTTCCCGAAGAGCTGGGAGCAAGATGCTTTGGGTCCACTCTCCGTCTTTGGAAACAAGGCAGCCCTTTGGGCCTGGCAGCTCTAGGGCAATGGAGCACACCCAGAGCAGAAGTTCTACTTCAGCCAGATCAGGCCTGCCAGGAAACTGCGTTTCACAGGCCTTGGTAAGAGATGTTCCCGGTAGGCTGTAAGAGCACTGGGCAGAGCCAGTTGTTTCTTACCTTCCTGAAAAGCTGGAAGCAAGATGCTTGGGACCCCTCTGCCCGTTTGGGAACAAGGCAGCCTTTTGGGTCGGGAAGCTCTAGGCCAATGGAGCACACGCAGAGCAGGAGTTCTACTTCAGCCTGATCAGGCCTGCAAAGAAACAGCGTTTGACAGGCCTTGGTAAGAGATGTTCGCGGTAGGTGTAAGAGCACTGGGCAGAGCCAGTTGTTTCTTAGCTTCGCAAAGACCGGGAAGCAAGATGCTTTGGGCCTCTCTGCCCCTTGGAAACAGGGCAGCACTTTGGGCCTGGCAGCTCTAGGGCAATGGAGCACACCCAGAGCCGGAGTTCTACTTCAGCCAGATGAGGCCTGCCAAGAAACTGCGTTTCACAGGCCTTTCAAAGACATGTTCCCGGTAGGCTGTAAGAGCACGGGGCAGAGCGAGTTGGTTCTTAGCTTCCCAGAGAGCTGGAAGCAAGATGCTTTGGGGCCTCTCTGCCCCTTTGGAAACAAGGCAGCACCTTGGGCCTGGCAGCTCTAGGGCAATGGAGCACACCCAGAGCAGAAGTTCTACTTCAGCCAAATCAGGCCTGCCAGGAAACGGCGTTTCACAGGCCTTGGTAAGAGATGTTCCCGGTAGGCTGTAAGAGCACTGGGCAACGCCAGATGTTTCTTAGCTTCCCGAAGAGCTGGAAGCAAGAAGCTTTGGTGCCACTCTCTCACTTTGGACTCAAGGCAGCCCTTTGGGGCAGGTAGCTCTAGGCCAGTGGAGCACACCCAGAGCAGAAGTTCTACTTGGGCCAGTTCAGGCCACCAACAAACTGCGTTTCACAGGCCTTGGTAAGAGATGTTCCCGGTAGGCTGTAAGAGCACTGGGCAACGCCAGATGTTTCTTAGCTTCCCGAAGAGCTGGAAGCAAGATGCTTTGGGGCCTCTCATCCCCTTTGCAAACAAGGCGGCCCTATGGGCCAGGCAGCTCTAGGCCAATGGAGCACACCCAGAGCAGAAGTTCTACTTCGGCCAGTTCAGGCCACCAACAAACTGCGTTTCACAGGCCTTGGTAAGAGATGTTCCCGGTAGGCTGTAAGAGCACTGGGCAACGCCAGATGTTTCTTAGCTTCCCGAAGAGCTGGAAGCAAGATGCTTTGGGGCCTCTCATCCCCTTTGCAAACAAGGCCGACCTTTGGGCCAGGCAGCTCTAGGCCAATGGAGCACACCCAGAGCAGAAGTTCTACCTCAGCCAGATAAGGCCTGCCAAGAAACTGCGTTTCAAAGGCTTTGGTAAGAGATGTTCCCGGTACTCTGTTAGAGCACTGGGCAGAGCCATTTGTTTCTTAGCTTCCCAAAGAGCTGGAAGCAAGATGCTTTGGGGGCTCCCTGCCCCTTTGCCAACAAGGGCGACCTTTGGGCCTTTCAGCTCTAGGCCAATGGAGCACACCCAGAGCAGAAGTCCTACTTCAGCCAGATCAGGCCTGCCAAGGAACTGCGTTTCAGAGGCCTTTGTATGTGACGTTCCCGGTAGGCTGTGAGAGCACGGTGCAGAGCCAGTTGTTTCCTTGTTTCCCAAACAGCTGGAAGCAAGACGCTTTGGGGCCTCTCTGCCCCTTTGGAAACAAGGCAGCACGTTGGGTCTGGCAGCTCTAGGGCAATGGAGCACAACCAGAGCCGAAGTTCTACTTCTTCCAGATCAGGCCTGCCTAGACAGTGCGTTTCCCAGGCCTTGATAAGAGATGTTCTCTTAGGCTATAAGAGCACTGGGCACAGCCAGTTGTTTCTTAGCTTCCCAAGAGGTGGAAGCAAGATGCTTTGGGGCCTCTCTCCCCCTTTGGAAACAAGGCAGCCCTTTGGGCCTTTCAGCTCTAGGGCAATGGAGCACACCCAGAGCAGAAGTTCTACCTCAGCCAGATCAGGCCTGCCAAGAAACTGCTTTTCACAGGCCTTGGTAAGAGATGTTCCCGGTAGGCTGTAAGAGCACTGGGCAGAGCCAGCTGTTTCTTAGCTTCCCGAAGAGCTGGGAGCAAGATGCTTTGGGTCCACTCTCCGTCTTTGGAAACAAGGCAGCCCTTTGGGCCTGGCAGCTCTAGGGCAATGGAGCACACCCAGAGCAGAAGTTCTACTTCAGCCAGATCAGGCCTGCCAGGAAACTGCGTTTCACAGGCCTTGGTAAGAGATGTTCCCGGTAGGCTGTAAGAGCACTGGGCAGAGCCAGTTGTTTCTTACCTTCCTGAAAAGCTGGAAGCAAGATGCTTGGGACCCCTCTGCCCGTTTGGGAACAAGGCAGCCTTTTGGGTCGGGAAGCTCTAGGCCAATGGAGCACACGCAGAGCAGGAGTTCTACTTCAGCCTGATCAGGCCTGCAAAGAAACAGCGTTTGACAGGCCTTGGTAAGAGATGTTCGCGGTAGGTGTAAGAGCACTGGGCAGAGCCAGTTGTTTCTTAGCTTCGCAAAGACCGGGAAGCAAGATGCTTTGGGCCTCTCTGCCCCTTGGAAACAGGGCAGCACTTTGGGCCTGGCAGCTCTAGGGCAATGGAGCACACCCAGAGCCGGAGTTCTACTTCAGCCAGATGAGGCCTGCCAAGAAACTGCGTTTCACAGGCCTTTCAAAGACATGTTCCCGGTAGGCTGTAAGATCACGGGGCAGAGCGAGTTGGTTCTTAGCTTCCCAGAGAGCTGGAAGCAAGATGCTTTGGGGCCTCTCTGCCCCTTTGGAAACAAGGCAGCACCTTGGGCCTGGCAGCTCTAGGGCAATGGAGCACACCCAGAGCAGAAGTTCTACTTCAGCCAAATCAGGCCTGCCAGGAAACGGCGTTTCACAGGCCTTGGTAAGAGATGTTCCCGGTAGGCTGTAAGAGCACTGGGCAACGCCAGATGTTTCTTAGCTTCCCGAAGAGCTGGAAGCAAGAAGCTTTGGTGCCACTCTCTCACTTTGGACTCAAGGCAGCCCTTTGGGGCAGGTAGCTCTAGGCCAGTGGAGCACACCCAGAGCAGAAGTTCTACTTGGGCCAGTTCAGGCCACCAACAAACTGCGTTTCACAGGCCTTGGTAAGAGATGTTCCCGGTAGGCTGTAAGAGCACTGGGCAACGCCAGATGTTTCTTAGCTTCCCGAAGAGCTGGAAGCAAGATGCTTTGGGGCCTCTCATCCCCTTTGCAAACAAGGCGGCCCTATGGGCCAGGCAGCTCTAGGCCAATGGAGCACACCCAGAGCAGAAGTTCTACTTCGGCCAGTTCAGGCCACCAACAAACTGCGTTTCACAGGCCTTGGTAAGAGATGTTCCCGGTAGGCTGTAAGAGCACTGGGCAACGCCAGATGTTTCTTAGCTTCCCGAAGAGCTGGAAGCAAGATGCTTTGGGGCCTCTCATCCCCTTTGCAAACAAGGCCGACCTTTGGGCCAGGCAGCTCTAGGCCAATGGAGCACACCCAGAGCAGAAGTTCTACCTCAGCCAGATAAGGCCTGCCAAGAAACTGCGTTTCAAAGGCTTTGGTAAGAGATGTTCCCGGTACTCTGTTAGAGCACTGGGCAGAGCCATTTGTTTCTTAGCTTCCCAAAGAGCTGGAAGCAAGATGCTTTGGGGGCTCCCTGCCCCTTTGCCAACAAGGGCGACCTTTGGGCCTTTCAGCTCTAGGCCAATGGAGCACACCCAGAGCAGAAGTCCTACTTCAGCCAGATCAGGCCTGCCAAGGAACTGCGTTTCAGAGGCCTTTGTATGTGACGTTCCCGGTAGGCTGTGAGAGCACGGTGCAGAGCCAGTTGTTTCCTTGTTTCCCAAACAGCTGGAAGCAAGACGCTTTGGGGCCTCTCTGCCCCTTTGGAAACAAGGCAGCACGTTGGGTCTGGCAGCTCTAGGGCAATGGAGCACAACCAGAGCCGAAGTTCTACTTCTTCCAGATCAGGCCTGCCTAGACAGTGCGTTTCCCAGGCCTTGATAAGAGATGTTCTCTTAGGCTATAAGAGCACTGGGCACAGCCAGTTGTTTATTAGCTTCCCAAGAGGTGGAAGCAAGATGCTTTGGGGCCTCTCTCCCCCTTTGGAAACAAGGCAGCCCTTTGGGCCTTTCAGCTCTAGGGCAATGGAGCACACCCAGAGCAGAAGTTCTACCTCAGCCAGATCAGGCCTGCCAAGAAACTGCTTTTCACAGGCCTTGGTAAGAGATGTTCCCGGTAGGCTGTAAGAGCACTGGGCAGAGCCAGCTGTTTCTTAGCTTCCCGAAGAGCTGGGAGCAAGATGCTTTGGGTCCACTCTCCGTCTTTGGAAACAAGGCAGCCCTTTGGGCCTGGCAGCTCTAGGGCAATGGAGCACACCCAGAGCAGAAGTTCTACTTCAGCCAGATCAGGCCTGCCAGGAAACTGCGTTTCACAGGCCTTGGTAAGAGATGTTCCCGGTAGGCTGTAAGAGCACTGGGCAGAGCCAGTTGTTTCTTACCTTCCTGAAAAGCTGGAAGCAAGATGCTTGGGACCCCTCTGCCCGTTTGGGAACAAGGCAGCCTTTTGGGTCGGGAAGCTCTAGGCCAATGGAGCACACGCAGAGCAGGAGTTCTACTTCAGCCTGATCAGGCCTGCAAAGAAACAGCGTTTGACAGGCCTTGGTAAGAGATGTTCGCGGTAGGTGTAAGAGCACTGGGCAGAGCCAGTTGTTTCTTAGCTTCGCAAAGACCGGGAAGCAAGATGCTTTGGGCCTCTCTGCCCCTTGGAAACAGGGCAGCACTTTGGGCCTGGCAGCTCTAGGGCAATGGAGCACACCCAGAGCCGGAGTTCTACTTCAGCCAGATGAGGCCTGCCAAGAAACTGCGTTTCACAGGCCTATCAAAGACATGTTCCCGGTAGGCTGTAAGAGCACGGGGCAGAGCGAGTTGGTTCTTAGCTTCCCAGAGAGCTGGAAGCAAGATGCTTTGGGGCCTCTCTGCCCCTTTGGAAACAAGGCAGCACCTTGGGCCTGGCAGCTCTAGGGCAATGGAGCACACCCAGAGCAGAAGTTCTACTTCAGCCAAATCAGGCCTGCCAGGAAACGGCGTTTCACAGGCCTTGGTAAGAGATGTTCCCGGTAGGCTGTAAGAGCACTGGGCAACGCCAGATGTTTCTTAGCTTCCCGAAGAGCTGGAAGCAAGAAGCTTTGGTGCCACTCTCTCACTTTGGACTCAAGGCAGCCCTTTGGGGCAGGTAGCTCTAGGCCAGTGGAGCACACCCAGAGCAGAAGTTCTACTTGGGCCAGTTCAGGCCACCAACAAACTGCGTTTCACAGGCCTTGGTAAGAGATGTTCCCGGTAGGCTGTAAGAGCACTGGGCAACGCCAGATGTTTCTTAGCTTCCCGAAGAGCTGGAAGCAAGATGCTTTGGGGCCTCTCATCCCCTTTGCAAACAAGGCGGCCCTATGGGCCAGGCAGCTCTAGGCCAATGGAGCACACCCAGAGCAGAAGTTCTACTTCGGCCAGTTCAGGCCACCAACAAACTGCGTTTCACAGGCCTTGGTAAGAGATGTTCCCGGTAGGCTGTAAGAGCACTGGGCAACGCCAGATGTTTCTTAGCTTCCCGAAGAGCTGGAAGCAAGATGCTTTGGGGCCTCTCATCCCCTTTGCAAACAAGGCCGACCTTTGGGCCAGGCAGCTCTAGGCCAATGGAGCACACCCAGAGCAGAAGTTCTACCTCAGCCAGATAAGGCCTGCCAAGAAACTGCGTTTCAAAGGCTTTGGTTAGAGATGTTCCCGGTACTCTGTTAGAGCACTGGGCAGAGCCATTTGTTTCTTAGCTTCCCAAAGAGCTGGAAGCAAGATGCTTTGGGGGCTCCCTGCCCCTTTGCCAACAAGGGCGACCTTTGGGCCTTTCAGCTCTAGGCCAATGGAGCACACCCAGAGCAGAAGTCCTACTTCAGCCAGATCAGGCCTGCCAAGGAACTGCGTTTCAGAGGCCTTTGTATGTGACGTTCCCGGTAGGCTGTGAGAGCACGGTGCAGAGCCAGTTGTTTCCTTGTTTCCCAAACAGCTGGAAGCAAGACGCTTTGGGGCCTCTCTGCCCCTTTGGAAACAAGGCAGCACGTTGGGTCTGGCAGCTCTAGGGCAATGGAGCACAACCAGAGCCGAAGTTCTACTTCTTCCAGATCAGGCCTGCCTAGACAGTGCGTTTCCCAGGCCTTGATAAGAGATGTTCTCTTAGGCTATAAGAGCACTGGGCACAGCCAGTTGTTTCTTAGCTTCCCAAGAGGTGGAAGCAAGATGCTTTGGGGCCTCTCTCCCCCTTTGGAAACAAGGCAGCCCTTTGGGCCTTTCAGCTCTAGGGCAATGGAGCACACCCAGAGCAGAAGTTCTACCTCAGCCAGATCAGGCCTGCCAAGAAACTGCATTTCACAGGCCTTGGTAAGAGATGTTCCCGGTAGGCTGTAAGAGCACTGGGCAGAGCCAGCTGTTTCTTAGCTTCCCGAAGAGCTGGGAGCAAGATGCTTTGGGTCCACTCTCCGTCTTTGGAAACAAGGCAGCCCTTTGGGCCTGGCAGCTCTAGGGCAATGGAGCACACCCAGAGCAGAAGTTCTACTTCAGCCAGATCAGGCCTGCCAGGAAACTGCGTTTCACAGGCCTTGGTAAGAGATGTTCCCGGTAGGCTGTAAGAGCACTGGGCAGAGCCAGTTGTTTCTTACCTTCCTGAAAAGCTGGAAGCAAGATGCTTGGGACCCCTCTGCCCGTTTGGGAACAAGGCAGCCTTTTGGGTCGGGAAGCTCTAGGCCAATGGAGCACACGCAGAGCAGGAGTTCTACTTCAGCCTGATCAGGCCTGCAAAGAAACAGCGTTTGACAGGCCTTGGTAAGAGATGTTCGCGGTAGGTGTAAGAGCACTGGGCAGAGCCAGTTGTTTCTTAGCTTCGCAAAGACCGGGAAGCAAGATGCTTTGGGCCTCTCTGCCCCTTGGAAACAGGGCAGCACTTTGGGCCTGGCAGCTCTAGGGCAATGGAGCACACCCAGAGCCGGAGTTCTACTTCAGCCAGATGAGGCCTGCCAAGAAACTGCGTTTCACAGGCCTTTCAAAGACATGTTCCCGGTAGGCTGTAAGAGCACGGGGCAGAGCGAGTTGGTTCTTAGCTTCCCAGAGAGCTGGAAGCAAGATGCTTTGGGGCCTCTCTGCCCCTTTGGAAACAAGGCAGCACCTTGGGCCTGGCAGCTCTAGGGCAATGGAGCACACCCAGAGCAGAAGTTCTACTTCAGCCAAATCAGGCCTGCCAGGAAACGGCGTTTCACAGGCCTTGGTAAGAGATGTTCCCGGTAGGCTGTAAGAGCACTGGGCAACGCCAGATGTTTCTTAGCTTCCCGAAGAGCTGGAAGCAAGAAGCTTTGGTGCCACTCTCTCACTTTGGACTCAAGGCAGCCCTTTGGGGCAGGTAGCTCTAGGCCAGTGGAGCACACCCAGAGCAGAAGTTCTACTTGGGCCAGTTCAGGCCACCAACAAACTGCGTTTCACAGGCCTTGGTAAGAGATGTTCCCGGTAGGCTGTAAGAGCACTGGGCAACGCCAGATGTTTCTTAGCTTCCCGAAGAGCTGGAAGCAAGATGCTTTGGGGCCTCTCATCCCCTTTGCAAACAAGGCGGCCCTATGGGCCAGGCAGCTCTAGGCCAATGGAGCACACCCAGAGCAGAAGTTCTACTTCGGCCAGTTCAGGCCACCAACAAACTGCGTTTCACAGGCCTTGGTAAGAGATGTTCCCGGTAGGCTGTAAGAGCACTGGGCAACGCCAGATGTTTCTTAGCTTCCCGAAGAGCTGGAAGCAAGATGCTTTGGGGCCTCTCATCCCCTTTGCAAACAAGGCCGACCTTTGGGCCAGGCAGCTCTAGGCCAATGGAGCACACCCAGAGCAGAAGTTCTACCTCAGCCAGATAAGGCCTGCCAAGAAACTGCGTTTCAAAGGCTTTGGTAAGAGATGTTCCCGCTACTCTGTTAGAGCACTGGGCAGAGCCATTTGTTTCTTAGCTTCCCAAAGAGCTGGAAGCAAGATGCTTTGGGGGCTCCCTGCCCCTTTGCCAACAAGGGCGACCTTTGTTCCTTTCAGCTCTAGGCCAATGGAGCACACCCAGAGCAGAAGTCCTACTTCAGCCAGATCAGGCCTGCCAAGGAACTGCGTTTCAGAGGCCTTTGTATGTGACGTTCCCGGTAGGCTGTGAGAGCACGGTGCAGAGCCAGTTGTTTCCTTGTTTCCCAAACAGCTGGAAGCAAGACGCTTTGGGGCCTCTCTGCCCCTTTGGAAACAAGGCAGCACGTTGGGTCTGGCAGCTCTAGGGCAATGGAGCACAACCAGAGCCGAAGTTCTACTTCTTCCAGATCAGGCCTGCCTAGACAGTGCGTTTCCCAGGCCTTGATAAGAGATGTTCTCTTAGGCTATAAGAGCACTGGGCACAGCCAGTTGTTTCTTAGCTTCCCAAGAGGTGGAAGCAAGATGCTTTGGGGCCTCTCTCCCCCTTTGGAAACAAGGCAGCCCTTTGGGCCTTTCAGCTCTAGGGCAATGGAGCACACCCAGAGCAGAAGTTCTACCTCAGCCAGATCAGGCCTGCCAAGAAACTGCTTTTCACAGGCCTTGGTAAGAGATGTTCCCGGTAGGCTGTAAGAGCACTGGGCAGAGCCAGCTGTTTCTTAGCTTCCCGAAGAGCTGGGAGCAAGATGCTTTGGGTCCACTCTCCGTCTTTGGAAACAAGGCAGCCCTTTGGGCCTGGCAGCTCTAGGGCAATGGAGCACACCCAGAGCAGAAGTTCTACTTCAGCCAGATCAGGCCTGCCAGGAAACTGCGTTTCACAGGCCTTGGTAAGAGATGTTCCCGGTAGGCTGTAAGAGCACTGGGCAGAGCCAGTTGTTTCTTACCTTCCTGAAAAGCTGGAAGCAAGATGCTTGGGACCCCTCTGCCCGTTTGGGAACAAGGCAGCCTTTTGGGTCGGGAAGCTCTAGGCCAATGGAGCACACGCAGAGCAGGAGTTCTACTTCAGCCTGATCAGGCCTGCAAAGAAACAGCGTTTGACAGGCCTTGGTAAGAGATGTTCGCGGTAGGTGTAAGAGCACTGGGCAGAGCCAGTTGTTTCTTAGCTTCGCAAAGACCGGGAAGCAAGATGCTTTGGGCCTCTCTGCCCCTTGGAAACAGGGCAGCACTTTGGGCCTGGCAGCTCTAGGGCAATGGAGCACACCCAGAGCCGGAGTTCTACTTCAGCCAGATGAGGCCTGCCAAGAAACTGCGTTTCACAGGCCTTTCAAAGACATGTTCCCGGTAGGCTGTAAGATCACGGGGCAGAGCGAGTTGGTTCTTAGCTTCCCAGAGAGCTGGAAGCAAGATGCTTTGGGGCCTCTCTGCCCCTTTGGAAACAAGGCAGCACCTTGGGCCTGGCAGCTCTAGGGCAATGGAGCACACCCAGAGCAGAAGTTCTACTTCAGCCAAATCAGGCCTGCCAGGAAACGGCGTTTCACAGGCCTTGGTAAGAGATGTTCCCGGTAGGCTGTAAGAGCACTGGGCAACGCCAGATGTTTCTTAGCTTCCCGAAGAGCTGGAAGCAAGAAGCTTTGGTGCCACTCTCTCACTTTGGACTCAAGGCAGCCCTTTGGGGCAGGTAGCTCTAGGCCAGTGGAGCACACCCAGAGCAGAAGTTCTACTTGGGCCAGTTCAGGCCACCAACAAACTGCGTTTCACAGGCCTTGGTAAGAGATGTTCCCGGTAGGCTGTAAGAGCACTGGGCAACGCCAGATGTTTCTTAGCTTCCCGAAGAGCTGGAAGCAAGATGCTTTGGGGCCTCTCATCCCCTTTGCAAACAAGGCGGCCCTATGGGCCAGGCAGCTCTAGGCCAATGGAGCACACCCAGAGCAGAAGTTCTACTTCGGCCAGTTCAGGCCACCAACAAACTGCGTTTCACAGGCCTTGGTAAGAGATGTTCCCGGTAGGCTGTAAGAGCACTGGGCAACGCCAGATGTTTCTTAGCTTCCCGAAGAGCTGGAAGCAAGATGCTTTGGGGCCTCTCATCCCCTTTGCAAACAAGGCCGACCTTTGGGCCAGGCAGCTCTAGGCCAATGGAGCACACCCAGAGCAGAAGTTCTACCTCAGCCAGATAAGGCCTGCCAAGAAACTGCGTTTCAAAGGCTTTGGTAAGAGATGTTCCCGCTACTCTGTTAGAGCACTGGGCAGAGCCATTTGTTTCTTAGCTTCCCAAAGAGCTGGAAGCAAGATGCTTTGGGGGCTCCCTGCCCCTTTGCCAACAAGGGCGACCTTTGGGCCTTTCAGCTCTAGGCCAATGGAGCACACCCAGAGCAGAAGTCCTACTTCAGCCAGATCAGGCCTGCCAAGGAACTGCGTTTCAGAGGCCTTTGTATGTGACGTTCCCGGTAGGCTGTGAGAGCACGGTGCAGAGCCAGTTGTTTCCTTGTTTCCCAAACAGCTGGAAGCAAGACGCTTTGGGGCCTCTCTGCCCCTTTGGAAACAAGGCAGCACGTTGGGTCTGGCAGCTCTAGGGCAATGGAGCACAACCAGAGCCGAAGTTCTACTTCTTCCAGATCAGGCCTGCCTAGACAGTGCGTTTCCCAGGCCTTGATAAGAGATGTTCTCTTAGGCTATAAGAGCACTGGGCACAGCCAGTTGTTTCTTAGCTTCCCAAGAGGTGGAAGCAAGATGCTTTGGGGCCTCTCTCCCCCTTTGGAAACAAGGCAGCCCTTTGGGCCTTTCAGCTCTAGGGCAATGGAGCACACCCAGAGCAGAAGTTCTACCTCAGCCAGATCAGGCCTGCCAAGAAACTGCTTTTCACAGGCCTTGGTAAGAGATGTTCCCGGTAGGCTGTAAGAGCACTGGGCAGAGCCAGCTGTTTCTTAGCTTCCCGAAGAGCTGGGAGCAAGATGCTTTGGGTCCACTCTCCGTCTTTGGAAACAAGGCAGCCCTTTGGGCCTGGCAGCTCTAGGGCAATGGAGCACACCCAGAGCAGAAGTTCTACTTCAGCCAGATCAGGCCTGCCAGGAAACTGCGTTTCACAGGCCTTGGTAAGAGATGTTCCCGGTAGGCTGTAAGAGCACTGGGCAGAGCCAGTTGTTTCTTACCTTCCTGAAAAGCTGGAAGCAAGATGCTTGGGACCCCTCTGCCCGTTTGGGAACAAGGCAGCCTTTTGGGTCGGGAAGCTCTAGGCCAATGGAGCACACGCAGAGCAGGAGTTCTACTTCAGCCTGATCAGGCCTGCAAAGAAACAGCGTTTGACAGGCCTTGGTAAGAGATGTTCGCGGTAGGTGTAAGAGCACTGGGCAGAGCCAGTTGTTTCTTAGCTTCGCAAAGACCGGGAAGCAAGATGCTTTGGGCCTCTCTGCCCCTTGGAAACAGGGCAGCACTTTGGGCCTGGCAGCTCTAGGGCAATGGAGCACACCCAGAGCCGGAGTTCTACTTCAGCCAGATGAGGCCTGCCAAGAAACTGCGTTTCACAGGCCTTTCAAAGACATGTTCCCGGTAGGCTGTAAGAGCACGGGGCAGAGCGAGTTGGTTCTTAGCTTCCCAGAGAGCTGGAAGCAAGATGCTTTGGGGCCTCTCTGCCCCTTTGGAAACAAGGCAGCACCTTGGGCCTGGCAGCTCTAGGGCAATGGAGCACACCCAGAGCAGAAGTTCTACTTCAGCCAAATCAGGCCTGCCAGGAAACGGCGTTTCACAGGCCTTGGTAAGAGATGTTCCCGGTAGGCTGTAAGAGCACTGGGCAACGCCAGATGTTTCTTAGCTTCCCGAAGAGCTGGAAGCAAGAAGCTTTGGTGCCACTCTCTCACTTTGGACTCAAGGCAGCCCTTTGGGGCAGGTAGCTCTAGGCCAGTGGAGCACACCCAGAGCAGAAGTTCTACTTGGGCCAGTTCAGGCCACCAACAAACTGCGTTTCACAGGCCTTGGTAAGAGATGTTCCCGGTAGGCTGTAAGAGCACTGGGCAACGCCAGATGTTTCTTAGCTTCCCGAAGAGCTGGAAGCAAGATGCTTTGGGGCCTCTCATCCCCTTTGCAAACAAGGCGGCCCTATGGGCCAGGCAGCTCTAGGCCAATGGAGCACACCCAGAGCAGAAGTTCTACTTCGGCCAGTTCAGGCCACCAACAAACTGCGTTTCACAGGCCTTGGTAAGAGATGTTCCCGGTAGGCTGTAAGAGCACTGGGCAACGCCAGATGTTTCTTAGCTTCCCGAAGAGCTGGAAGCAAGATGCTTTGGGGCCTCTCATCCCCTTTGCAAACAAGGCCGACCTTTGGGCCAGGCAGCTCTAGGCCAATGGAGCACACCCAGAGCAGAAGTTCTACCTCAGCCAGATAAGGCCTGCCAAGAAACTGCGTTTCAAAGGCTTTGGTAAGAGATGTTCCCGCTACTCTGTTAGAGCACTGGGCAGAGCCATTTGTTTCTTAGCTTCCCAAAGAGCTGGAAGCAAGATGCTTTGGGGGCTCCCTGCCCCTTTGCCAACAAGGGCGACCTTTGTTCCTTTCAGCTCTAGGCCAATGGAGCACACCCAGAGCAGAAGTCCTACTTCAGCCAGATCAGGCCTGCCAAGGAACTGCGTTTCAGAGGCCTTTGTATGTGACGTTCCCGGTAGGCTGTGAGAGCACGGTGCAGAGCCAGTTGTTTCCTTGTTTCCCAAACAGCTGGAAGCAAGACGCTTTGGGGCCTCTCTGCCCCTTTGGAAACAAGGCAGCACGTTGGGTCTGGCAGCTCTAGGGCAATGGAGCACAACCAGAGCCGAAGTTCTACTTCTTCCAGATCAGGCCTGCCTAGACAGTGCGTTTCCCAGGCCTTGATAAGAGATGTTCTCTTAGGCTATAAGAGCACTGGGCACAGCCAGTTGTTTCTTAGCTTCCCAAGAGGTGGAAGCAAGATGCTTTGGGGCCTCTCTCCCCCTTTGGAAACAAGGCAGCCCTTTGGGCCTTTCAGCTCTAGGGCAATGGAGCACACCCAGAGCAGAAGTTCTACCTCAGCCAGATCAGGCCTGCCAAGAAACTGCTTTTCACAGGCCTTGGTAAGAGATGTTCCCGGTAGGCTGTAAGAGCACTGGGCAGAGCCAGCTGTTTCTTAGCTTCCCGAAGAGCTGGGAGCAAGATGCTTTGGGTCCACTCTCCGTCTTTGGAAACAAGGCAGCCCTTTGGGCCTGGCAGCTCTAGGGCAATGGAGCACACCCAGAGCAGAAGTTCTACTTCAGCCAGATCAGGCCTGCCAGGAAACTGCGTTTCACAGGCCTTGGTAAGAGATGTTCCCGGTAGGCTGTAAGAGCACTGGGCAGAGCCAGTTGTTTCTTACCTTCCTGAAAAGCTGGAAGCAAGATGCTTGGGACCCCTCTGCCCGTTTGGGAACAAGGCAGCCTTTTGGGTCGGGAAGCTCTAGGCCAATGGAGCACACGCAGAGCAGGAGTTCTACTTCAGCCTGATCAGGCCTGCAAAGAAACAGCGTTTGACAGGCCTTGGTAAGAGATGTTCGCGGTAGGGGTAAGAGCACTGGGCAGAGCCAGTTGTTTCTTAGCTTCGCAAAGACCGGGAAGCAAGATGCTTTGGGCCTCTCTGCCCCTTGGAAACAGGGCAGCACTTTGGGCCTGGCAGCTCTAGGGCAATGGAGCACACCCAGAGCCGGAGTTCTACTTCAGCCAGATGAGGCCTGCCAAGAAACTGCATTTCACAGGCCTTTCAAAGACATGTTCCCGGTAGGCTGTAAGAGCACGGGGCAGAGCGAGTTGGTTCTTAGCTTCCCAGAGAGCTGGAAGCAAGATGCTTTGGGGCCTCTCTGCCCCTTTGGAAACAAGGCAGCACCTTGGGCCTGGCAGCTCTAGGGCGATGGAGCACACCCAGAGCAGAAGTTCTACTTCATCCAAATCAGGCCTGCCAGGAAACGGCGTTTCACAGGCCTTGGTAAGAGATGTTCCCGGTAGGCTGTAAGAGCACTGGGCAACGCCAGATGTTTCCTGGCTTCCCGAAGAGCTGGAAGCAAGAAGCTTTGGTGCCACTCTCTCACTTTGGACTCAAGGCAGCCCTTTGGGGCAGGTAGCTCTAGGCCAGTGGAGCACACCCAGAGCAGAAGTTCTACTTCAGCCAGTTCAGGCCACCAACAAACTGCGTTTCACAGGCCTTGGTAAGAGATGTTCCCGGTAGGCTGTAAGAGCACTGGGCAACGCCAGATGTTTCTTAGCTTCCCGAAGAGCTGGAAGCAAGATGCTTTGGGGCCTCTCATCCCCTTTGCAAACAAGGCCGACCTTTGGGCCAGGCAGCTCTAGGCCAATGGAGCACACCCAGAGCAGAAGTTCTACCTCAGCCAGATAAGGCCTGCCAAGAAACTGCGTTTCAAAGGCTTTGGTAAGAGATGTTCCCGCTACTCTGTTAGAGCACTGGGCAGAGCCATTTGTTTCTTAGCTTCCCAAAGAGCTGGAAGCAAGATGCTTTGGGGGCTCCCTGCCCCTTTGCCAACAAGGGCGACCTTTGGGCCTTTCAGCTCTAGGCCAATGGAGCACACCCAGAGCAGAAGTCCTACTTCAGCCAGATCAGGCCTGCCAAGGAACTGCGTTTCAGAGGCCTTTGTATGTGACGTTCCCGGTAGGCTGTGAGAGCACGGTGCAGAGCCAGTTGTTTCCTTGTTTCCCAAACAGCTGGAAGCAAGACGCTTTGGGGCCTCTCTGCCCCTTTGGAAACAAGGCAGCACGTTGGGTCTGGCAGCTCTAGGGCAATGGAGCACAACCAGAGCCGAAGTTCTACTTCTTCCAGATCAGGCCTGCCTAGACAGTGCGTTTCCCAGGCCTTGATAAGAGATGTTCTCTTAGGCTATAAGAGCACTGGGCACAGCCAGTTGTTTCTTAGCTTCCCAAGAGGTGGAAGCAAGATGCTTTGGGGCCTCTCTCCCCCTTTGGAAACAAGGCAGCCCTTTGGGCCTTTCAGCTCTAGGGCAATGGAGCACACCCAGAGCAGAAGTTCTACCTCAGCCAGATCAGGCCTGCCAAGAAACTGCTTTTCACAGGCCTTCGTAAGAGGTGTTCCCGGAAGGCTGTAAGAGTACCTGGCAGAGCGAGTTGTTTCTTAGCTTCAAAAACAGCTGGAAGCAACATGATTTGGGGCCTCTCTCCCCCTTTGGAAACAAAGCAGCCTTTGTGCCTGGCAGCTCTAGGCCAAAGTAGCACACCCAGAGCACAAGTTCTACCTCAGCCAGATAAGGCCTGTCAAGAAGCTGCGTTTCACAGGCCTTTGTATGTGACGTTCCCGGTTGGCTTTGAGAGCACTGTGCAGAGCCAGTTGTTTTAGCTTCCCAGAGAGCAGGAAGCAAGATGCTTTGGGGCCTCTCTCACACTTTGGAAATAAAGGCAGCCCTTTGGGCCTGGCAGCCCTAGGCCAATGGAGTACACCCAGAGCAGAAGTTCTACCTCAGCCAGATCAGGCCTTCCAAGAAACTGCGTCTCACAGGCCTTTCTCTGTCACGTTGCCGGTAGGCTGTGAGAGCACTGTGCAGAGCCAGTTGTTTCTTAGCTTCCCAAAGATTTGGAAGCAAGATGCTTTGGGGACTCTCAGCCCCTTTGGAAACAAGGCGGCCCTTTGGGCCTGGCAGCTCTAGGCCAAAGTAGCACGCCCAGAGCAGGAGTTCTACTTCAGCCAGATCAGGCCTGCCAAGAAACTGCGTTTCACAGGCCTTGGTAAGAGATGTTCCCGGTAGGCTGTGAGAGCACTGTGGAGAGCCAGTTGCTTTAGCTTCCCACAGAGCTGGAAGCAAGATGCCTTGGGGCCTCTCTCTCCCTTTGGACACAAGGCAGCCGTTTGGGCCTGGCAGCTCTAGGCCAATGGAGCACACCCACAGCAGAAGTTCTACTTCAGGCAGATCAGTCCTGCCCAGAAACTGCGTTTCACAGCCCTTGGTAAGAGATGTTCACGGTAGGCTGTGAGAGCACTGGGCAGAACCAGTTGTTTTTTAGCTTCCCAAAGTGCTGGAGGCAAGATGCTTTGGGGCCTCTCTCACCCTTTGGAAACAAGGCAGCCCTTAGGTCCTGGTAGCTCTAGGCCTATGTAGCACAACCAGAACAGAAGTTCTACTTCAGCCAGGTCAGGCCTGCCAAGAAACTGCGTTTCACAGGCCTTTCAAACACATGTTCTCTTAGGCTGTAAGAGCACTGGGCAGAGCCAGCTGTTTCTTAGCTTCCCGAAGAGCTGGGAGCAAGATGCTTTGGGTCCACTCTCCGTCTTTGGAAACAAGGCAGCCCTTTGGGCCTGGCAGCTCTAGGGCAATGGAGCACACCCAGAGCAGAAGTTCTACTTCAGCCAGATCAGGCCTGCCAGGAAACTGCGTTTCACAGGCCTTGGTAAGAGATGTTCCCGGTAGGCTGTAAGAGCACTGGGCAGAGCCAGTTGTTTCTTACCTTCCTGAAAAGCTGGAAGCAAGATGCTTGGGACCCCTCTGCCCGTTTGGGAACAAGGCAGCCTTTTGGGTCGGGAAGCTCTAGGCCAATGGAGCACACGCAGAGCAGGAGTTCTACTTCAGCCTGATCAGGCCTGCAAAGAAACAGCGTTTGACAGGCCTTGGTAAGAGATGTTCGCGGTAGGTGTAAGAGCACTGGGCAGAGCCAGTTGTTTCTTAGCTTCGCAAAGACCGGGAAGCAAGATGCTTTGGGCCTCTCTGCCCCTTGGAAACAGGGCAGCACTTTGGGCCTGGCAGCTCTAGGGCAATGGAGCACACCCAGAGCCGGAGTTCTACTTCAGCCAGATGAGGCCTGCCAAGAAACTGCGTTTCACAGGCCTTTCAAAGACATGTTCCCGGTAGGCTGTAAGAGCACGGGGCAGAGCGAGTTGGTTCTTAGCTTCCCAGAGAGCTGGAAGCAAGATGCTTTGGGGCCTCTCTGCCCCTTTGGAAACAAGGCAGCACCTTGGGCCTGGCAGCTCTAGGGCAATGGAGCACACCCAGAGCAGAAGTTCTACTTCAGCCAAATCAGGCCTGCCAGGAAACGGCGTTTCACAGGCCTTGGTAAGAGATGTTCCCGGTAGGCTGTAAGAGCACTGGGCAACGCCAGATGTTTCTTAGCTTCCCGAAGAGCTGGAAGCAAGAAGCTTTGGTGCCACTCTCTCACTTTGGACTCAAGGCAGCCCTTTGGGGCAGGTAGCTCTAGGCCAGTGGAGCACACCCAGAGCAGAAGTTCTACTTGGGCCAGTTCAGGCCACCAACAAACTGCGTTTCACAGGCCTTGGTAAGAGATGTTCCCGGTAGGCTGTAAGAGCACTGGGCAACGCCAGATGTTTCTTAGCTTCCCGAAGAGCTGGAAGCAAGATGCTTTGGGGCCTCTCATCCCCTTTGCAAACAAGGCGGCCCTTGGGCCAGGCAGCTCTAGGCCAATGGAGCACACCCAGAGCAGAAGTTCTACTTCGGCCAGTTCAGGCCACCAACAAACTGCGTTTCACAGGCCTTGGTAAGAGATGTTCCCGGTAGGCTGTAAGAGCACTGGGCAACGCCAGATGTTTCTTAGCTTCCCGAAGAGCTGGAAGCAAGATGCTTTGGGGCCTCTCATCCCCTTTGCAAACAAGGCCGACCTTTGGGCCAGGCAGCTCTAGGCCAATGGAGCACACCCAGAGCAGAAGTTCTACCTCAGCCAGATAAGGCCTGCCAAGAAACTGCGTTTCAAAGGCTTTGGTAAGAGATGTTCCCGGTACTCTGTTAGAGCACTGGGCAGAGCCATTTGTTTCTTAGCTTCCCAAAGAGCTGGAAGCAAGATGCTTTGGGGGCTCCCTGCCCCTTTGCCAACAAGGGCGACCTTTGGGCCTTTCAGCTCTAGGCCAATGGAGCACACCCAGAGCAGAAGTCCTACTTCAGCCAGATCAGGCCTGCCAAGGAACTGCGTTTCAGAGGCCTTTGTATGTGACGTTCCCGGTAGGCTGTGAGAGCACGGTGCAGAGCCAGTTGTTTCCTTGTTTCCCAAACAGCTGGAAGCAAGACGCTTTGGGGCCTCTCTGCCCCTTTGGAAACAAGGCAGCACGTTGGGTCTGGCAGCTCTAGGGCAATGGAGCACAACCAGAGCCGAAGTTCTACTTCTTCCAGATCAGGCCTGCCTAGACAGTGCGTTTCCCAGGCCTTGATAAGAGATGTTCTCTTAGGCTATAAGAGCACTGGGCACAGCCAGTTGTTTCTTAGCTTCCCAAGAGGTGGAAGCAAGATGCTTTGGGGCCTCTCTCCCCCTTTGGAAACAAGGCAGCCCTTTGGGCCTTTCAGCTCTAGGGCAATGGAGCACACCCAGAGCAGAAGTTCTACCTCAGCCAGATCAGGCCTGCCAAGAAACTGCTTTTCACAGGCCTTCGTAAGAGGTGTTCCCGGAAGGCTGTAAGAGTACCTGGCAGAGCGAGTTGTTTCTTAGCTTCAAAAACAGCTGGAAGCAACATGATTTGGGGCCTCTCTCCCCCTTTGGAAACAAAGCAGCCTTTGTGCCTGGCAGCTCTAGGCCAAAGTAGCACACCCAGAGCACAAGTTCTACCTCAGCCAGATAAGGCCTGTCAAGAAGCTGCGTTTCACAGGCCTTTGTATGTGACGTTCCCGGTTGGCTTTGAGAGCACTGTGCAGAGCCAGTTGTTTTAGCTTCCCAGAGAGCAGGAAGCAAGATGCTTTGGGGCCTCTCTCACACTTTGGAAATAAAGGCAGCCCTTTGGGCCTGGCAGCCCTAGGCCAATGGAGTACACCCAGAGCAGAAGTTCTACCTCAGCCAGATCAGGCCTTCCAAGAAACTGCGTCTCACAGGCCTTTCTCTGTCACGTTGCCAGTAGGCTGTGAGAGCACTGTGCAGAGCCAGTTGTTTCTTAGCTTCCCAAAGATTTGGAAGCAAGATGCTTTGGGGACTCTCAGCCCCTTTGGAAACAAGGCGGCCCTTTGGGCCTGGCAGCTCTAGGCCAAAGTAGCACGCCCAGAGCAGGAGTTCTACTTCAGCCAGATCAGGCCTGCCAAGAAACTGCGTTTCACAGGCCTTGGTAAGAGATGTTCCCGGTAGGCTGTAAGAGCACTGGGCAGAGCCAGTTGTTTCTTACCTTCCTGAAAAGCTGGAAGCAAGATGCTTGAGACCCCTCTGCCCGTTTGGGAACAAGGCAGCCTTTTGGGTCGGGAAGCTCTAGGCCAATGGAGCACACGCAGAGCAGGAGTTCTACTTCAGCCTGATCAGGCCTGCAAAGAAACAGCGTTTGACAGGCCTTGGTAAGAGATGTTCGCGGTAGGTGTAAGAGCACTGGGCAGAGCCAGTTGTTTCTTAGCTTCGCAAAGACCGGGAAGCAAGATGCTTTGGGCCTCTCTGCCCCTTGGAAACAGGGCAGCACTTTGGGCCTGGCAGCTCTAGGGCAATGGAGCACACCCAGAGCCGGAGTTCTACTTCAGCCAGATGAGGCCTGCCAAGAAACTGCGTTTCACAGGCCTTTCAAAGACATGTTCCCGGTAGGCTGTAAGAGCACGGGGCAGAGCGAGTTGGTTCTTAGCTTCCCAGAGAGCTGGAAGCAAGATGCTTTGGGGCCTCTCTGCCCCTTTGGAAACAAGGCAGCACCTTGGGCCTGGCAGCTCTAGGGCAATGGAGCACACCCAGAGCAGAAGTTCTACTTCAGCCAAATCAGGCCTGCCAGGAAACGGCGTTTCACAGGCCTTGGTAAGAGATGTTCCCGGTAGGCTGTAAGAGCACTGGGCAACGCCAGATGTTTCTTAGCTTCCCGAAGAGCTGGAAGCAAGAAGCTTTGGTGCCACTCTCTCACTTTGGACTCAAGGCAGCCCTTTGGGGCAGGTAGCTCTAGGCCAGTGGAGCACACCCAGAGCAGAAGTTCTACTTGGGCCAGTTCAGGCCACCAACAAACTGCGTTTCACAGGCCTTGGTAAGAGATGTTCCCGGTAGGCTGTAAGAGCACTGGGCAACGCCAGATGTTTCTTAGCTTCCCGAAGAGCTGGAAGCAAGATGCTTTGGGGCCTCTCATCCCCTTTGCAAACAAGGCCGACCTTTGGGCCAGGCAGCTCTAGGCCAATGGAGCACACCCAGAGCAGAAGTTCTACCTCAGCCAGATAAGGCCTGCCAAGAAACTGCGTTTCAAAGGCTTTGGTAAGAGATGTTCCCGGTACTCTGTTAGAGCACTGGGCAGAGCCATTTGTTTCTTAGCTTCCCAAAGAGCTGGAAGCAAGATGCTTTGGGGGCTCCCTGCCCCTTTGCCAACAAGGGCGACCTTTGGGCCTTTCAGCTCTAGGCCAATGGAGCACACCCAGAGCAGAAGTCCTACTTCAGCCAGATCAGGCCTGCCAAGGAACTGCGTTTCAGAGGCCTTTGTATGTGACGTTCCCGGTAGGCTGTGAGAGCACGGTGCAGAGCCAGTTGTTTCCTTGTTTCCCAAACAGCTGGAAGCAAGACGCTTTGGGGCCTCTCTGCCCCTTTGGAAACAAGGCAGCACGTTGGGTCTGGCAGCTCTAGGGCAATGGAGCACAACCAGAGCCGAAGTTCTACTTCTTCCAGATCAGGCCTGCCTAGACAGTGCGTTTCCCAGGCCTTGATAAGAGATGTTCTCTTAGGCTATAAGAGCACTGGGCACAGCCAGTTGTTTCTTAGCTTCCCAAGAGGTGGAAGCAAGATGCTTTGGGGCCTCTCTCCCCCTTTGGAAACAAGGCAGCCCTTTGGGCCTTTCAGCTCTAGGGCAATGGAGCACACCCAGAGCAGAAGTTCTACCTCAGCCAGATCAGGCCTGCCAAGAAACTGCTTTTCACAGGCCTTCGTAAGAGGTGTTCCCGGAAGGCTGTAAGAGTACCTGGCAGAGCGAGTTGTTTCTTAGCTTCAAAAACAGCTGGAAGCAACATGATTTGGGGCCTCTCTCCCCCTTTGGAAACAAAGCAGCCTTTGTGCCTGGCAGCTCTAGGCCAAAGTAGCACACCCAGAGCACAAGTTCTACCTCAGCCAGATAAGGCCTGTCAAGAAGCTGCGTTTCACAGGCCTTTGTATGTGACGTTCCCGGTTGGCTTTGAGAGCACTGTGCAGAGCCAGTTGTTTTAGCTTCCCAGAGAGCAGGAAGCAAGATGCTTTGGGGCCTCTCTCACACTTTGGAAATAAAGGCAGCCCTTTGGGCCTGGCAGCCCTAGGCCAATGGAGTACACCCAGAGCAGAAGTTCTACCTCAGCCAGATCAGGCCTTCCAAGAAACTGCGTCTCACAGGCCTTTCTCTGTCACGTTGCCGGTAGGCTGTGAGAGCACTGTGCAGAGCCAGTTGTTTCTTAGCTTCCCAAAGATTTGGAAGCAAGATGCTTTGGGGACTCTCAGCCCCTTTGGAAACAAGGCGGCCCTTTGGGCCTGGCAGCTCTAGGCCAAAGTAGCACGCCCAGAGCAGGAGTTCTACTTCAGCCAGATCAGGCCTGCCAAGAAACTGCGTTTCACAGGCCTTGGTAAGAGATGTTCCCGGTAGGCTGTGAGAGCACTGTGGAGAGCCAGTTGCTTTAGCTTCCCACAGAGCTGGAAGCAAGATGCCTTGGGGCCTCTCTCTCCCTTTGGACACAAGGCAGCCGTTTGGGCCTGGCAGCTCTAGGCCAATGGAGCACACCCACAGCAGAAGTTCTACTTCAGGCAGATCAGTCCTGCCCAGAAACTGCGTTTCACAGCCCTTGGTAAGAGATGTTCACGGTAGGCTGTGAGAGCACTGGGCAGAACCAGTTGTTTTTTAGCTTCCCAAAGTGCTGGAGGCAAGATGCTTTGGGGCCTCTCTCACCCTTTGGAAACAAGGCAGCCCTTAGGTCCTGGTAGCTCTAGGCCTATGTAGCACAACCAGAACAGAAGTTCTACTTCAGCCAGGTCAGGCCTGCCAAGAAACTGCGTTTCACAGGCCTTTCAAACACATGTTCTCTTAGGCTGTAAGAGCACTGGGCAGAGCCAGCTGTTTCTTAGCTTCCCGAAGAGCTGGGAGCAAGATGCTTTGGGTCCACTCTCCGTCTTTGGAAACAAGGCAGCCCTTTGGGCCTGGCAGCTCTAGGGCAATGGAGCACACCCAGAGCAGAAGTTCTACTTCAGCCAGATCAGGCCTGCCAGGAAACTGCGTTTCACAGGCCTTGGTAAGAGATGTTCCCGGTAGGCTGTAAGAGCACTGGGCAGAGCCAGTTGTTTCTTACCTTCCTGAAAAGCTGGAAGCAAGATGCTTGGGACCCCTCTGCCCGTTTGGGAACAAGGCAGCCTTTTGGGTCGGGAAGCTCTAGGCCAATGGAGCACACGCAGAGCAGGAGTTCTACTTCAGCCTGATCAGGCCTGCAAAGAAACAGCGTTTGACAGGCCTTGGTAAGAGATGTTCGCGGTAGGTGTAAGAGCACTGGGCAGAGCCAGTTGTTTCTTAGCTTCGCAAAGACCGGGAAGCAAGATGCTTTGGGCCTCTCTGCCCCTTGGAAACAGGGCAGCACTTTGGGCCTGGCAGCTCTAGGGCAATGGAGCACACCCAGAGCCGGAGTTCTACTTCAGCCAGATGAGGCCTGCCAAGAAACTGCGTTTCACAGGCCTTTCAAAGACATGTTCCCGGTAGGCTGTAAGAGCACGGGGCAGAGCGAGTTGGTTCTTAGCTTCCCAGAGAGCTGGAAGCAAGATGCTTTGGGGCCTCTCTGCCCCTTTGGAAACAAGGCAGCACCTTGGGCCTGGCAGCTCTAGGGCAATGGAGCACACCCAGAGCAGAAGTTCTACTTCAGCCAAATCAGGCCTGCCAGGAAACGGCGTTTCACAGGCCTTGGTAAGAGATGTTCCCGGTAGGCTGTAAGAGCACTGGGCAACGCCAGATGTTTCTTAGCTTCCCGAAGAGCTGGAAGCAAGAAGCTTTGGTGCCACTCTCTCACTTTGGACTCAAGGCAGCCCTTTGGGGCAGGTAGCTCTAGGCCAGTGGAGCACACCCAGAGCAGAAGTTCTACTTGGGCCAGTTCAGGCCACCAACAAACTGCGTTTCACAGGCCTTGGTAAGAGATGTTCCCGGTAGGCTGTAAGAGCACTGGGCAACGCCAGATGTTTCTTAGCTTCCCGAAGAGCTGGAAGCAAGATGCTTTGGGGCCTCTCATCCCCTTTGCAAACAAGGCGGCCCTTGGGCCAGGCAGCTCTAGGCCAATGGAGCACACCCAGAGCAGAAGTTCTACTTCGGCCAGTTCAGGCCACCAACAAACTGCGTTTCACAGGCCTTGGTAAGAGATGTTCCCGGTAGGCTGTAAGAGCACTGGGCAACGCCAGATGTTTCTTAGCTTCCCGAAGAGCTGGAAGCAAGATGCTTTGGGGCCTCTCATCCCCTTTGCAAACAAGGCCGACCTTTGGGCCAGGCAGCTCTAGGCCAATGGAGCACACCCAGAGCAGAAGTTCTACCTCAGCCAGATAAGGCCTGCCAAGAAACTGCGTTTCAAAGGCTTTGGTAAGAGATGTTCCCGGTACTCTGTTAGAGCACTGGGCAGAGCCATTTGTTTCTTAGCTTCCCAAAGAGCTGGAAGCAAGATGCTTTGGGGGCTCCCTGCCCCTTTGCCAACAAGGGCGACCTTTGGGCCTTTCAGCTCTAGGCCAATGGAGCACACCCAGAGCAGAAGTCCTACTTCAGCCAGATCAGGCCTGCCAAGGAACTGCGTTTCAGAGGCCTTTGTATGTGACGTTCCCGGTAGGCTGTGAGAGCACGGTGCAGAGCCAGTTGTTTCCTTGTTTCCCAAACAGCTGGAAGCAAGACGCTTTGGGGCCTCTCTGCCCCTTTGGAAACAAGGCAGCACGTTGGGTCTGGCAGCTCTAGGGCAATGGAGCACAACCAGAGCCGAAGTTCTACTTCTTCCAGATCAGGCCTGCCTAGACAGTGCGTTTCCCAGGCCTTGATAAGAGATGTTCTCTTAGGCTATAAGAGCACTGGGCACAGCCAGTTGTTTCTTAGCTTCCCAAGAGGTGGAAGCAAGATGCTTTGGGGCCTCTCTCCCCCTTTGGAAACAAGGCAGCCCTTTGGGCCTTTCAGCTCTAGGGCAATGGAGCACACCCAGAGCAGAAGTTCTACCTCAGCCAGATCAGGCCTGCCAAGAAACTGCTTTTCACAGGCCTTCGTAAGAGGTGTTCCCGGAAGGCTGTAAGAGTACCTGGCAGAGCGAGTTGTTTCTTAGCTTCAAAAACAGTTGGAAGCAACATGATTTGGGGCCTCTCTCCCCCTTTGGAAACAAAGCAGCCTTTGTGCCTGGCAGCTCTAGGCCAAAGTAGCACACCCAGAGCACAAGTTCTACCTCAGCCAGATAAGGCCTGTCAAGAAGCTGCGTTTCACAGGCCTTTGTATGTGACGTTCCCGGTTGGCTTTGAGAGCACTGTGCAGAGCCAGTTGTTTTAGCTTCCCAGAGAGCAGGAAGCAAGATGCTTTGGGGCCTCTCTCACACTTTGGAAATAAAGGCAGCCCTTTGGGCCTGGCAGCCCTAGGCCAATGGAGTACACCCAGAGCAGAAGTTCTACCTCAGCCAGATCAGGCCTTCCAAGAAACTGCGTCTCACAGGCCTTTCTCTGTCACGTTGCCAGTAGGCTGTGAGAGCACTGTGCAGAGCCAGTTGTTTCTTAGCTTCCCAAAGATTTGGAAGCAAGATGCTTTGGGGACTCTCAGCCCCTTTGGAAACAAGGCGGCCCTTTGGGCCTGGCAGCTCTAGGCCAAAGTAGCACGCCCAGAGCAGGAGTTCTACTTCAGCCAGATCAGGCCTGCCAAGAAACTGCGTTTCACAGGCCTTGGTAAGAGATGTTCCCGGTAGGCTGTAAGAGCACTGGGCAGAGCCAGTTGTTTCTTACCTTCCTGAAAAGCTGGAAGCAAGATGCTTGAGACCCCTCTGCCCGTTTGGGAACAAGGCAGCCTTTTGGGTCGGGAAGCTCTAGGCCAATGGAGCACACGCAGAGCAGGAGTTCTACTTCAGCCTGATCAGGCCTGCAAAGAAACAGCGTTTGACAGGCCTTGGTAAGAGATGTTCGCGGTAGGTGTAAGAGCACTGGGCAGAGCCAGTTGTTTCTTAGCTTCGCAAAGACCGGGAAGCAAGATGCTTTGGGCCTCTCTGCCCCTTGGAAACAGGGCAGCACTTTGGGCCTGGCAGCTCTAGGGCAATGGAGCACACCCAGAGCCGGAGTTCTACTTCAGCCAGATGAGGCCTGCCAAGAAACTGCGTTTCACAGGCCTTTCAAAGACATGTTCCCGGTAGGCTGTAAGAGCACGGGGCAGAGCGAGTTGGTTCTTAGCTTCCCAGAGAGCTGGAAGCAAGATGCTTTGGGGCCTCTCTGCCCCTTTGGAAACAAGGCAGCACCTTGGGCCTGGCAGCTCTAGGGCAATGGAGCACACCCAGAGCAGAAGTTCTACTTCAGCCAAATCAGGCCTGCCAGGAAACGGCGTTTCACAGGCCTTGGTAAGAGATGTTCCCGGTAGGCTGTAAGAGCACTGGGCAACGCCAGATGTTTCTTAGCTTCCCGAAGAGCTGGAAGCAAGAAGCTTTGGTGCCACTCTCTCACTTTGGACTCAAGGCAGCCCTTTGGGGCAGGTAGCTCTAGGCCAGTGGAGCACACCCAGAGCAGAAGTTCTACTTGGGCCAGTTCAGGCCACCAACAAACTGCGTTTCACAGGCCTTGGTAAGAGATGTTCCCGGTAGGCTGTAAGAGCACTGGGCAACGCCAGATGTTTCTTAGCTTCCCGAAGAGCTGGAAGCAAGATGCTTTGGGGCCTCTCATCCCCTTTGCAAACAAGGCCGACCTTTGGGCCAGGCAGCTCTAGGCCAATGGAGCACACCCAGAGCAGAAGTTCTACCTCAGCCAGATAAGGCCTGCCAAGAAACTGCGTTTCAAAGGCTTTGGTAAGAGATGTTCCCGGTACTCTGTTAGAGCACTGGGCAGAGCCATTTGTTTCTTAGCTTCCCAAAGAGCTGGAAGCAAGATGCTTTGGGGGCTCCCTGCCCCTTTGCCAACAAGGGCGACCTTTGGGCCTTTCAGCTCTAGGCCAATGGAGCACACCCAGAGCAGAAGTCCTACTTCAGCCAGATCAGGCCTGCCAAGGAACTGCGTTTCAGAGGCCTTTGTATGTGACGTTCCCGGTAGGCTGTGAGAGCACGGTGCAGAGCCAGTTGTTTCCTTGTTTCCCAAACAGCTGGAAGCAAGACGCTTTGGGGCCTCTCTGCCCCTTTGGAAACAAGGCAGCACGTTGGGTCTGGCAGCTCTAGGGCAATGGAGCACAACCAGAGCCGAAGTTCTACTTCTTCCAGATCAGGCCTGCCTAGACAGTGCGTTTCCCAGGCCTTGATAAGAGATGTTCTCTTAGGCTATAAGAGCACTGGGCACAGCCAGTTGTTTCTTAGCTTCCCAAGAGGTGGAAGCAAGATGCTTTGGGGCCTCTCTCCCCCTTTGGAAACAAGGCAGCCCTTTGGGCCTTTCAGCTCTAGGGCAATGGAGCACACCCAGAGCAGAAGTTCTACCTCAGCCAGATCAGGCCTGCCAAGAAACTGCTTTTCACAGGCCTTCGTAAGAGGTGTTCCCGGAAGGCTGTAAGAGTACCTGGCAGAGCGAGTTGTTTCTTAGCTTCAAAAACAGCTGGAAGCAACATGATTTGGGGCCTCTCTCCCCCTTTGGAAACAAAGCAGCCTTTGTGCCTGGCAGCTCTAGGCCAAAGTAGCACACCCAGAGCACAAGTTCTACCTCAGCCAGATAAGGCCTGTCAAGAAGCTGCGTTTCACAGGCCTTTGTATGTGACGTTCCCGGTTGGCTTTGAGAGCACTGTGCAGAGCCAGTTGTTTTAGCTTCCCAGAGAGCAGGAAGCAAGATGCTTTGGGGCCTCTCTCACACTTTGGAAATAAAGGCAGCCCTTTGGGCCTGGCAGCCCTAGGCCAATGGAGTACACCCAGAGCAGAAGTTCTACCTCAGCCAGATCAGGCCTTCCAAGAAACTGCGTCTCACAGGCCTTTCTCTGTCACGTTGCCAGTAGGCTGTGAGAGCACTGTGCAGAGCCAGTTGTTTCTTAGCTTCCCAAAGATTTGGAAGCAAGATGCTTTGGGGACTCTCAGCCCCTTTGGAAACAAGGCGGCCCTTTGGGCCTGGCAGCTCTAGGCCAAAGTAGCACGCCCAGAGCAGGAGTTCTACTTCAGCCAGATCAGGCCTGCCAAGAAACTGCGTTTCACAGGCCTTGGTAAGAGATGTTCCCGGTAGGCTGTGAGAGCACTGTGGAGAGCCAGTTGCTTTAGCTTCCCACAGAGCTGGAAGCAAGATGCCTTGGGGCCTCTCTCTCCCTTTGGACACAAGGCAGCCGTTTGGGCCTGGCAGCTCTAGGCCAATGGAGCACACCCACAGCAGAAGTTCTACTTCAGGCAGATCAGTCCTGCCCAGAAACTGCATTTCACAGCCCTTGGTAAGAGATGTTCACGGTAGGCTGTGAGAGCACTGGGCAGAACCAGTTGTTTTTTAGCTTCCCAAAGTGCTGGAGGCAAGATGCTTTGGGGCCTCTCTCACCCTTTGGAAACAAGGCAGCCCTTAGGTCCTGGTAGCTCTAGGCCTATGTAGCACAACCAGAACAGAAGTTCTACTTCAGCCAGGTCAGGCCTGCCAAGAAACTGCGTTTCACAGGCCTTTCAAAGACATGTTCTCTTAGGCTGTAAGAGCACTGGGCAGAGCCAGCTGTTTCTTAGCTTCCCGAAGAGCTGGGAGCAAGATGCTTTGGGTCCACTCTCCGTCTTTGGAAACAAGGCAGCCCTTTGGGCCTGGCAGCTCTAGGGCAATGGAGCACACCCAGAGCAGAAGTTCTACTTCAGCCAGATCAGGCCTGCCAGGAAACTGCGTTTCACAGGCCTTGGTAAGAGATGTTCCCGGTAGGCTGTAAGAGCACTGGGCAGAGCCAGTTGTTTCTTACCTTCCTGAAAAGCTGGAAGCAAGATGCTTGAGACCCCTCTGCCCGTTTGGGAACAAGGCAGCCTTTTGGGTCGGGAAGCTCTAGGCCAATGGAGCACACGCAGAGCAGGAGTTCTACTTCAGCCTGATCAGGCCTGCAAAGAAACAGCGTTTGACAGGCCTTGGTAAGAGATGTTCGCGGTAGGTGTAAGAGCACTGGGCAGAGCCAGTTGTTTCTTAGCTTCGCAAAGACCGGGAAGCAAGATGCTTTGGGCCTCTCTGCCCCTTGGAAACAGGGCAGCACTTTGGGCCTGGCAGCTCTAGGGCAATGGAGCACACCCAGAGCCGGAGTTCTACTTCAGCCAGATGAGGCCTGCCAAGAAACTGCGTTTCACAGGCCTTTCAAAGACATGTTCCCGGTAGGCTGTAAGAGCACGGGGCAGAGCGAGTTGGTTCTTAGCTTCCCAGAGAGCTGGAAGCAAGATGCTTTGGGGCCTCTCTGCCCCTTTGGAAACAAGGCAGCACCTTGGGCCTGGCAGCTCTAGGGCAATGGAGCACACCCAGAGCAGAAGTTCTACTTCAGCCAAATCAGGCCTGCCAGGAAACGGCGTTTCACAGGCCTTGGTAAGAGATGTTCCCGGTAGGCTGTAAGAGCACTGGGCAACGCCAGATGTTTCTTAGCTTCCCGAAGAGCTGGAAGCAAGAAGCTTTGGTGCCACTCTCTCACTTTGGACTCAAGGCAGCCCTTTGGGGCAGGTAGCTCTAGGCCAGTGGAGCACACCCAGAGCAGAAGTTCTACTTGGGCCAGTTCAGGCCACCAACAAACTGCGTTTCACAGGCCTTGGTAAGAAATGTTCCCGGTAGGCTGTAAGAGCACTGGGCAACGCCAGATGTTTCTTAGCTTCCCGAAGAGCTGGAAGCAAGATGCTTTGGGGCCTCTCATCCCCTTTGCAAACAAGGCCGACCTTTGGGCCAGGCAGCTCTAGGCCAATGGAGCACACCCAGAGCAGAAGTTCTACCTCAGCCAGATAAGGCCTGCCAAGAAACTGCGTTTCAAAGGCTTTGGTAAGAGATGTTCCCGGTACTCTGTTAGAGCACTGGGCAGAGCCATTTGTTTCTTAGCTTCCCAAAGAGCTGGAAGCAAGATGCTTTGGGGGCTCCCTGCCCCTTTGCCAACAAGGGCGACCTTTGGGCCTTTCAGCTCTAGGCCAATGGAGCACACCCAGAGCAGAAGTCCTACTTCAGCCAGATCAGGCCTGCCAAGGAACTGCGTTTCAGAGGCCTTTGTATGTGACGTTCCCGGTAGGCTGTGAGAGCACGGTGCAGAGCCAGTTGTTTCCTTGTTTCCCAAACAGCTGGAAGCAAGACGCTTTGGGGCCTCTCTGCCCCTTTGGAAACAAGGCAGCACGTTGGGTCTGGCAGCTCTAGGGCAATGGAGCACAACCAGAGCCGAAGTTCTACTTCTTCCAGATCAGGCCTGCCTAGACAGTGCGTTTCCCAGGCCTTGATAAGAGATGTTCTCTTAGGCTATAAGAGCACTGGGCACAGCCAGTTGTTTCTTAGCTTCCCAAGAGGTGGAAGCAAGATGCTTTGGGGCCTCTCTCCCCCTTTGGAAACAAGGCAGCCCTTTGGGCCTTTCAGCTCTAGGGCAATGGAGCACACCCAGAGCAGAAGTTCTACCTCAGCCAGATCAGGCCTGCCAAGAAACTGCTTTTCACAGGCCTTCGTAAGAGGTGTTCCCGGAAGGCTGTAAGAGTACCTGGCAGAGCGAGTTGTTTCTTAGCTTCAAAAACAGTTGGAAGCAACATGATTTGGGGCCTCTCTCCCCCTTTGGAAACAAAGCAGCCTTTGTGCCTGGCAGCTCTAGGCCAAAGTAGCACACCCAGAGCACAAGTTCTACCTCAGCCAGATAAGGCCTGTCAAGAAGCTGCGTTTCACAGGCCTTTGTATGTGACGTTCCCGGTTGGCTTTGAGAGCACTGTGCAGAGCCAGTTGTTTTAGCTTCCCAGAGAGCAGGAAGCAAGATGCTTTGGGGCCTCTCTCACACTTTGGAAATAAAGGCAGCCCTTTGGGCCTGGCAGCCCTAGGCCAATGGAGTACACCCAGAGCAGAAGTTCTACCTCAGCCAGATCAGGCCTTCCAAGAAACTGCGTCTCACAGGCCTTTCTCTGTCACGTTGCCAGTAGGCTGTGAGAGCACTGTGCAGAGCCAGTTGTTTCTTAGCTTCCCAAAGATTTGGAAGCAAGATGCTTTGGGGACTCTCAGCCCCTTTGGAAACAAGGCGGCCCTTTGGGCCTGGCAGCTCTAGGCCAAAGTAGCACGCCCAGAGCAGGAGTTCTACTTCAGCCAGATCAGGCCTGCCAAGAAACTGCGTTTCACAGGCCTTGGTAAGAGATGTTCCCGGTAGGCTGTAAGAGCACTGGGCAGAGCCAGTTGTTTCTTACCTTCCTGAAAAGCTGGAAGCAAGATGCTTGAGACCCCTCTGCCCGTTTGGGAACAAGGCAGCCTTTTGGGTCGGGAAGCTCTAGGCCAATGGAGCACACGCAGAGCAGGAGTTCTACTTCAGCCTGATCAGGCCTGCAAAGAAACAGCGTTTGACAGGCCTTGGTAAGAGATGTTCGCGGTAGGTGTAAGAGCACTGGGCAGAGCCAGTTGTTTCTTAGCTTCGCAAAGACCGGGAAGCAAGATGCTTTGGGCCTCTCTGCCCCTTGGAAACAGGGCAGCACTTTGGGCCTGGCAGCTCTAGGGCAATGGAGCACACCCAGAGCCGGAGTTCTACTTCAGCCAGATGAGGCCTGCCAAGAAACTGCGTTTCACAGGCCTTTCAAAGACATGTTCCCGGTAGGCTGTAAGAGCACGGGGCAGAGCGAGTTGGTTCTTAGCTTCCCAGAGAGCTGGAAGCAAGATGCTTTGGGGCCTCTCTGCCCCTTTGGAAACAAGGCAGCACCTTGGGCCTGGCAGCTCTAGGGCAATGGAGCACACCCAGAGCAGAAGTTCTACTTCAGCCAAATCAGGCCTGCCAGGAAACGGCGTTTCACAGGCCTTGGTAAGAGATGTTCCCGGTAGGCTGTAAGAGCACTGGGCAACGCCAGATGTTTCTTAGCTTCCCGAAGAGCTGGAAGCAAGAAGCTTTGGTGCCACTCTCTCACTTTGGACTCAAGGCAGCCCTTTGGGGCAGGTAGCTCTAGGCCAGTGGAGCACACCCAGAGCAGAAGTTCTACTTGGGCCAGTTCAGGCCACCAACAAACTGCGTTTCACAGGCCTTGGTAAGAGATGTTCCCGGTAGGCTGTAAGAGCACTGGGCAACGCCAGATGTTTCTTAGCTTCCCGAAGAGCTGGAAGCAAGATGCTTTGGGGCCTCTCATCCCCTTTGCAAACAAGGCCGACCTTTGGGCCAGGCAGCTCTAGGCCAATGGAGCACACCCAGAGCAGAAGTTCTACCTCAGCCAGATAAGGCCTGCCAAGAAACTGCGTTTCAAAGGCTTTGGTAAGAGATGTTCCCGGTACTCTGTTAGAGCACTGGGCAGAGCCATTTGTTTCTTAGCTTCCCAAAGAGCTGGAAGCAAGATGCTTTGGGGGCTCCCTGCCCCTTTGCCAACAAGGGCGACCTTTGGGCCTTTCAGCTCTAGGCCAATGGAGCACACCCAGAGCAGAAGTCCTACTTCAGCCAGATCAGGCCTGCCAAGGAACTGCGTTTCAGAGGCCTTTGTATGTGACGTTCCCGGTAGGCTGTGAGAGCACGGTGCAGAGCCAGTTGTTTCCTTGTTTCCCAAACAGCTGGAAGCAAGACGCTTTGGGGCCTCTCTGCCCCTTTGGAAACAAGGCAGCACGTTGGGTCTGGCAGCTCTAGGGCAATGGAGCACAACCAGAGCCGAAGTTCTACTTCTTCCAGATCAGGCCTGCCTAGACAGTGCGTTTCCCAGGCCTTGATAAGAGATGTTCTCTTAGGCTATAAGAGCACTGGGCACAGCCAGTTGTTTCTTAGCTTCCCAAGAGGTGGAAGCAAGATGCTTTGGGGCCTCTCTCCCCCTTTGGAAACAAGGCAGCCCTTTGGGCCTTTCAGCTCTAGGGCAATGGAGCACACCCAGAGCAGAAGTTCTACCTCAGCCAGATCAGGCCTGCCAAGAAACTGCTTTTCACAGGCCTTCGTAAGAGGTGTTCCCGGAAGGCTGTAAGAGTACCTGGCAGAGCGAGTTGTTTCTTAGCTTCAAAAACAGCTGGAAGCAACATGATTTGGGGCCTCTCTCCCCCTTTGGAAACAAAGCAGCCTTTGTGCCTGGCAGCTCTAGGCCAAAGTAGCACACCCAGAGCACAAGTTCTACCTCAGCCAGATAAGGCCTGTCAAGAAGCTGCGTTTCACAGGCCTTTGTATGTGACGTTCCCGGTTGGCTTTGAGAGCACTGTGCAGAGCCAGTTGTTTTAGCTTCCCAGAGAGCAGGAAGCAAGATGCTTTGGGGCCTCTCTCACACTTTGGAAATAAAGGCAGCCCTTTGGGCCTGGCAGCCCTAGGCCAATGGAGTACACCCAGAGCAGAAGTTCTACCTCAGCCAGATCAGGCCTTCCAAGAAACTGCGTCTCACAGGCCTTTCTCTGTCACGTTGCCAGTAGGCTGTGAGAGCACTGTGCAGAGCCAGTTGTTTCTTAGCTTCCCAAAGATTTGGAAGCAAGATGCTTTGGGGACTCTCAGCCCCTTTGGAAACAAGGCGGCCCTTTGGGCCTGGCAGCTCTAGGCCAAAGTAGCACGCCCAGAGCAGGAGTTCTACTTCAGCCAGATCAGGCCTGCCAAGAAACTGCGTTTCACAGGCCTTGGTAAGAGATGTTCCCGGTAGGCTGTGAGAGCACTGTGGAGAGCCAGTTGCTTTAGCTTCCCACAGAGCTGGAAGCAAGATGCCTTGGGGCCTCTCTCTCCCTTTGGACACAAGGCAGCCGTTTGGGCCTGGCAGCTCTAGGCCAATGGAGCACACCCACAGCAGAAGTTCTACTTCAGGCAGATCAGTCCTGCCCAGAAACTGCATTTCACAGCCCTTGGTAAGAGATGTTCACGGTAGGCTGTGAGAGCACTGGGCAGAACCAGTTGTTTTTTAGCTTCCCAAAGTGCTGGAGGCAAGATGCTTTGGGGCCTCTCTCACCCTTTGGAAACAAGGCAGCCCTTAGGTCCTGGTAGCTCTAGGCCTATGTAGCACAACCAGAACAGAAGTTCTACTTCAGCCAGGTCAGGCCTGCCAAGAAACTGCGTTTCACAGGCCTTTCAAAGACATGTTCTCTTAGGCTGTAAGAGCACTGGGCAGAGCCAGCTGTTTCTTAGCTTCCCGAAGAGCTGGGAGCAAGATGCTTTGGGTCCACTCTCCGTCTTTGGAAACAAGGCAGCCCTTTGGGCCTGGCAGCTCTAGGGCAATGGAGCACACCCAGAGCAGAAGTTCTACTTCAGCCAGATCAGGCCTGCCAGGAAACTGCGTTTCACAGGCCTTGGTAAGAGATGTTCCCGGTAGGCTGTAAGAGCACTGGGCAGAGCCAGTTGTTTCTTACCTTCCTGAAAAGCTGGAAGCAAGATGCTTGAGACCCCTCTGCCCGTTTGGGAACAAGGCAGCCTTTTGGGTCGGGAAGCTCTAGGCCAATGGAGCACACGCAGAGCAGGAGTTCTACTTCAGCCTGATCAGGCCTGCAAAGAAACAGCGTTTGACAGGCCTTGGTAAGAGATGTTCGCGGTAGGTGTAAGAGCACTGGGCAGAGCCAGTTGTTTCTTAGCTTCGCAAAGACCGGGAAGCAAGATGCTTTGGGCCTCTCTGCCCCTTGGAAACAGGGCAGCACTTTGGGCCTGGCAGCTCTAGGGCAATGGAGCACACCCAGAGCCGGAGTTCTACTTCAGCCAGATGAGGCCTGCCAAGAAACTGCGTTTCACAGGCCTTTCAAAGACATGTTCCCGGTAGGCTGTAAGAGCACGGGGCAGAGCGAGTTGGTTCTTAGCTTCCCAGAGAGCTGGAAGCAAGATGCTTTGGGGCCTCTCTGCCCCTTTGGAAACAAGGCAGCACCTTGGGCCTGGCAGCTCTAGGGCAATGGAGCACACCCAGAGCAGAAGTTCTACTTCAGCCAAATCAGGCCTGCCAGGAAACGGCGTTTCACAGGCCTTGGTAAGAGATGTTCCCGGTAGGCTGTAAGAGCACTGGGCAACGCCAGATGTTTCTTAGCTTCCCGAAGAGCTGGAAGCAAGAAGCTTTGGTGCCACTCTCTCACTTTGGACTCAAGGCAGCCCTTTGGGGCAGGTAGCTCTAGGCCAGTGGAGCACACCCAGAGCAGAAGTTCTACTTGGGCCAGTTCAGGCCACCAACAAACTGCGTTTCACAGGCCTTGGTAAGAAATGTTCCCGGTAGGCTGTAAGAGCACTGGGCAACGCCAGATGTTTCTTAGCTTCCCGAAGAGCTGGAAGCAAGATGCTTTGGGGCCTCTCATCCCCTTTGCAAACAAGGCCGACCTTTGGGCCAGGCAGCTCTAGGCCAATGGAGCACACCCAGAGCAGAAGTTCTACCTCAGCCAGATAAGGCCTGCCAAGAAACTGCGTTTCAAAGGCTTTGGTAAGAGATGTTCCCGGTACTCTGTTAGAGCACTGGGCAGAGCCATTTGTTTCTTAGCTTCCCAAAGAGCTGGAAGCAAGATGCTTTGGGGGCTCCCTGCCCCTTTGCCAACAAGGGCGACCTTTGGGCCTTTCAGCTCTAGGCCAATGGAGCACACCCAGAGCAGAAGTCCTACTTCAGCCAGATCAGGCCTGCCAAGGAACTGCGTTTCAGAGGCCTTTGTATGTGACGTTCCCGGTAGGCTGTGAGAGCACGGTGCAGAGCCAGTTGTTTCCTTGTTTCCCAAACAGCTGGAAGCAAGACGCTTTGGGGCCTCTCTGCCCCTTTGGAAACAAGGCAGCACGTTGGGTCTGGCAGCTCTAGGGCAATGGAGCACAACCAGAGCCGAAGTTCTACTTCTTCCAGATCAGGCCTGCCTAGACAGTGCGTTTCCCAGGCCTTGATAAGAGATGTTCTCTTAGGCTATAAGAGCACTGGGCACAGCCAGTTGTTTCTTAGCTTCCCAAGAGGTGGAAGCAAGATGCTTTGGGGCCTCTCTCCCCCTTTGGAAACAAGGCAGCCCTTTGGGCCTTTCAGCTCTAGGGCAATGGAGCACACCCAGAGCAGAAGTTCTACCTCAGCCAGATCAGGCCTGCCAAGAAACTGCTTTTCACAGGCCTTCGTAAGAGGTGTTCCCGGAAGGCTGTAAGAGTACCTGGCAGAGCGAGTTGTTTCTTAGCTTCAAAAACAGCTGGAAGCAACATGATTTGGGGCCTCTCTCCCCCTTTGGAAACAAAGCAGCCTTTGTGCCTGGCAGCTCTAGGCCAAAGTAGCACACCCAGAGCACAAGTTCTACCTCAGCCAGATAAGGCCTGTCAAGAAGCTGCGTTTCACAGGCCTTTGTATGTGACGTTCCCGGTTGGCTTTGAGAGCACTGTGCAGAGCCAGTTGTTTTAGCTTCCCAGCGAGCAGGAAGCAAGATGCTTTGGGGCCTCTCTCACACTTTGGAAATAAAGGCAGCCCTTTGGGCCTGGCAGCCCTAGGCCAATGGAGTACACCCAGAGCAGAAGTTCTACCTCAGCCAGATCAGGCCTTCCAAGAAACTGCGTCTCACAGGCCTTTCTCTGTCACGTTGCCGGTAGGCTGTGAGAGCACTGTGCAGAGCCAGTTGTTTCTTAGCTTCCCAAAGATTTGGAAGCAAGATGCTTTGGGGACTCTCAGCCCCTTTGGAAACAAGGCGGCCCTTTGGGCCTGGCAGCTCTAGGCCAAAGTAGCACGCCCAGAGCAGGAGTTCTACTTCAGCCAGATCAGGCCTGCCAAGAAACTGCGTTTCACAGGCCTTGGTAAGAGATGTTCCCGGTAGGCTGTGAGAGCACTGGGCAGAGCCAGTTGTTTCTTACCTTCCTGAAAAGCTGGAAGCAAGATGCTTGAGACCCCTCTGCCCGTTTGGGAACAAGGCAGCCTTTTGGGTCGGGAAGCTCTAGGCCAATGGAGCACACGCAGAGCAGGAGTTCTACTTCAGCCTGATCAGGCCTGCAAAGAAACAGCGTTTGACAGGCCTTGGTAAGAGATGTTCGCGGTAGGTGTAAGAGCACTGGGCAGAGCCAGTTGTTTCTTAGCTTCGCAAAGACCGGGAAGCAAGATGCTTTGGGCCTCTCTGCCCCTTGGAAACAGGGCAGCACTTTGGGCCTGGCAGCTCTAGGGCAATGGAGCACACCCAGAGCCGGAGTTCTACTTCAGCCAGATGAGGCCTGCCAAGAAACTGCGTTTCACAGGCCTTTCAAAGACATGTTCCCGGTAGGCTGTAAGAGCACGGGGCAGAGCGAGTTGGTTCTTAGCTTCCCAGAGAGCTGGAAGCAAGATGCTTTGGGGCCTCTCTGCCCCTTTGGAAACAAGGCAGCACCTTGGGCCTGGCAGCTCTAGGGCAATGGAGCACACCCAGAGCAGAAGTTCTACTTCAGCCAAATCAGGCCTGCCAGGAAACGGCGTTTCACAGGCCTTGGTAAGAGATGTTCCCGGTAGGCTGTAAGAGCACTGGGCAACGCCAGATGTTTCTTAGCTTCCCGAAGAGCTGGAAGCAAGAAGCTTTGGTGCCACTCTCTCACTTTGGACTCAAGGCAGCCCTTTGGGGCAGGTAGCTCTAGGCCAGTGGAGCACACCCAGAGCAGAAGTTCTACTTGGGCCAGTTCAGGCCACCAACAAACTGCGTTTCACAGGCCTTGGTAAGAGATGTTCCCGGTAGGCTGTAAGAGCACTGGGCAACGCCAGATGTTTCTTAGCTTCCCGAAGAGCTGGAAGCAAGATGCTTTGGGGCCTCTCATCCCCTTTGCAAACAAGGCCGACCTTTGGGCCAGGCAGCTCTAGGCCAATGGAGCACACCCAGAGCAGAAGTTCTACCTCAGCCAGATAAGGCCTGCCAAGAAACTGCGTTTCAAAGGCTTTGGTAAGAGATGTTCCCGGTACTCTGTTAGAGCACTGGGCAGAGCCATTTGTTTCTTAGCTTCCCAAAGAGCTGGAAGCAAGATGCTTTGGGGGCTCCCTGCCCCTTTGCCAACAAGGGCGACCTTTGGGCCTTTCAGCTCTAGGCCAATGGAGCACACCCAGAGCAGAAGTCCTACTTCAGCCAGATCAGGCCTGCCAAGGAACTGCGTTTCAGAGGCCTTTGTATGTGACGTTCCCGGTAGGCTGTGAGAGCACGGTGCAGAGCCAGTTGTTTCCTTGTTTCCCAAACAGCTGGAAGCAAGACGCTTTGGGGCCTCTCTGCCCCTTTGGAAACAAGGCAGCACGTTGGGTCTGGCAGCTCTAGGGCAATGGAGCACAACCAGAGCCGAAGTTCTACTTCTTCCAGATCAGGCCTGCCTAGACAGTGCGTTTCCCAGGCCTTGATAAGAGATGTTCTCTTAGGCTATAAGAGCACTGGGCACAGCCAGTTGTTTCTTAGCTTCCCAAGAGGTGGAAGCAAGATGCTTTGGGGCCTCTCTCCCCCTTTGGAAACAAGGCAGCCCTTTGGGCCTTTCAGCTCTAGGGCAATGGAGCACACCCAGAGCAGAAGTTCTACCTCAGCCAGATCAGGCCTGCCAAGAAACTGCTTTTCACAGGCCTTCGTAAGAGGTGTTCCCGGAAGGCTGTAAGAGTACCTGGCAGAGCGAGTTGTTTCTTAGCTTCAAAAACAGCTGGAAGCAACATGATTTGGGGCCTCTCTCCCCCTTTGGAAACAAAGCAGCCTTTGTGCCTGGCAGCTCTAGGCCAAAGTAGCACACCCAGAGCACAAGTTCTACCTCAGCCAGATAAGGCCTGTCAAGAAGCTGCGTTTCACAGGCCTTTGTATGTGACGTTCCCGGTTGGCTTTGAGAGCACTGTGCAGAGCCAGTTGTTTTAGCTTCCCAGAGAGCAGGAAGCAAGATGCTTTGGGGCCTCTCTCACACTTTGGAAATAAAGGCAGCCCTTTGGGCCTGGCAGCCCTAGGCCAATGGAGTACACCCAGAGCAGAAGTTCTACCTCAGCCAGATCAGGCCTTCCAAGAAACTGCGTCTCACAGGCCTTTCTCTGTCACGTTGCCAGTAGGCTGTGAGAGCACTGTGCAGAGCCAGTTGTTTCTTAGCTTCCCAAAGATTTGGAAGCAAGATGCTTTGGGGACTCTCAGCCCCTTTGGAAACAAGGCGGCCCTTTGGGCCTGGCAGCTCTAGGCCAAAGTAGCACGCCCAGAGCAGGAGTTCTACTTCAGCCAGATCAGGCCTGCCAAGAAACTGCGTTTCACAGGCCTTGGTAAGAGATGTTCCCGGTAGGCTGTGAGAGCACTGTGGAGAGCCAGTTGCTTTAGCTTCCCACAGAGCTGGAAGCAAGATGCCTTGGGGCCTCTCTCTCCCTTTGGACACAAGGCAGCCGTTTGGGCCTGGCAGCTCTAGGCCAATGGAGCACACCCACAGCAGAAGTTCTACTTCAGGCAGATCAGTCCTGCCCAGAAACTGCATTTCACAGCCCTTGGTAAGAGATGTTCACGGTAGGCTGTGAGAGCACTGGGCAGAACCAGTTGTTTTTTAGCTTCCCAAAGTGCTGGAGGCAAGATGCTTTGGGGCCTCTCTCACCCTTTGGAAACAAGGCAGCCCTTAGGTCCTGGTAGCTCTAGGCCTATGTAGCACAACCAGAACAGAAGTTCTACTTCAGCCAGGTCAGGCCTGCCAAGAAACTGCGTTTCACAGGCCTTTCAAAGACATGTTCTCTTAGGCTGTAAGAGCACTGGGCAGAGCCAGCTGTTTCTTAGCTTCCCGAAGAGCTGGGAGCAAGATGCTTTGGGTCCACTCTCCGTCTTTGGAAACAAGGCAGCCCTTTGGGCCTGGCAGCTCTAGGGCAATGGAGCACACCCAGAGCAGAAGTTCTACTTCAGCCAGATCAGGCCTGCCAGGAAACTGCGTTTCACAGGCCTTGGTAAGAGATGTTCCCGGTAGGCTGTAAGAGCACTGGGCAGAGCCAGTTGTTTCTTACCTTCCTGAAAAGCTGGAAGCAAGATGCTTGAGACCCCTCTGCCCGTTTGGGAACAAGGCAGCCTTTTGGGTCGGGAAGCTCTAGGCCAATGGAGCACACGCAGAGCAGGAGTTCTACTTCAGCCTGATCAGGCCTGCAAAGAAACAGCGTTTGACAGGCCTTGGTAAGAGATGTTCGCGGTAGGTGTAAGAGCACTGGGCAGAGCCAGTTGTTTCTTAGCTTCGCAAAGACCGGGAAGCAAGATGCTTTGGGCCTCTCTGCCCCTTGGAAACAGGGCAGCACTTTGGGCCTGGCAGCTCTAGGGCAATGGAGCACACCCAGAGCCGGAGTTCTACTTCAGCCAGATGAGGCCTGCCAAGAAACTGCGTTTCACAGGCCTTTCAAAGACATGTTCCCGGTAGGCTGTAAGAGCACGGGGCAGAGCGAGTTGGTTCTTAGCTTCCCAGAGAGCTGGAAGCAAGATGCTTTGGGGCCTCTCTGCCCCTTTGGAAACAAGGCAGCACCTTGGGCCTGGCAGCTCTAGGGCAATGGAGCACACCCAGAGCAGAAGTTCTACTTCAGCCAAATCAGGCCTGCCAGGAAACGGCGTTTCACAGGCCTTGGTAAGAGATGTTCCCGGTAGGCTGTAAGAGCACTGGGCAACGCCAGATGTTTCTTAGCTTCCCGAAGAGCTGGAAGCAAGAAGCTTTGGTGCCACTCTCTCACTTTGGACTCAAGGCAGCCCTTTGGGGCAGGTAGCTCTAGGCCAGTGGAGCACACCCAGAGCAGAAGTTCTACTTGGGCCAGTTCAGGCCACCAACAAACTGCGTTTCACAGGCCTTGGTAAGAAATGTTCCCGGTAGGCTGTAAGAGCACTGGGCAACGCCAGATGTTTCTTAGCTTCCCGAAGAGCTGGAAGCAAGATGCTTTGGGGCCTCTCATCCCCTTTGCAAACAAGGCCGACCTTTGGGCCAGGCAGCTCTAGGCCAATGGAGCACACCCAGAGCAGAAGTTCTACCTCAGCCAGATAAGGCCTGCCAAGAAACTGCGTTTCAAAGGCTTTGGTAAGAGATGTTCCCGGTACTCTGTTAGAGCACTGGGCAGAGCCATTTGTTTCTTAGCTTCCCAAAGAGCTGGAAGCAAGATGCTTTGGGGGCTCCCTGCCCCTTTGCCAACAAGGGCGACCTTTGGGCCTTTCAGCTCTAGGCCAATGGAGCACACCCAGAGCAGAAGTCCTACTTCAGCCAGATCAGGCCTGCCAAGGAACTGCGTTTCAGAGGCCTTTGTATGTGACGTTCCCGGTAGGCTGTGAGAGCACGGTGCAGAGCCAGTTGTTTCCTTGTTTCCCAAACAGCTGGAAGCAAGACGCTTTGGGGCCTCTCTGCCCCTTTGGAAACAAGGCAGCACGTTGGGTCTGGCAGCTCTAGGGCAATGGAGCACAACCAGAGCCGAAGTTCTACTTCTTCCAGATCAGGCCTGCCTAGACAGTGCGTTTCCCAGGCCTTGATAAGAGATGTTCTCTTAGGCTATAAGAGCACTGGGCACAGCCAGTTGTTTCTTAGCTTCCCAAGAGGTGGAAGCAAGATGCTTTGGGGCCTCTCTCCCCCTTTGGAAACAAGGCAGCCCTTTGGGCCTTTCAGCTCTAGGGCAATGGAGCACACCCAGAGCAGAAGTTCTACCTCAGCCAGATCAGGCCTGCCAAGAAACTGCTTTTCACAGGCCTTCGTAAGAGGTGTTCCCGGAAGGCTGTAAGAGTACCTGGCAGAGCGAGTTGTTTCTTAGCTTCAAAAACAGCTGGAAGCAACATGATTTGGGGCCTCTCTCCCCCTTTGGAAACAAAGCAGCCTTTGTGCCTGGCAGCTCTAGGCCAAAGTAGCACACCCAGAGCACAAGTTCTACCTCAGCCAGATAAGGCCTGTCAAGAAGCTGCGTTTCACAGGCCTTTGTATGTGACGTTCCCGGTTGGCTTTGAGAGCACTGTGCAGAGCCAGTTGTTTTAGCTTCCCAGCGAGCAGGAAGCAAGATGCTTTGGGGCCTCTCTCACACTTTGGAAATAAAGGCAGCCCTTTGGGCCTGGCAGCCCTAGGCCAATGGAGTACACCCAGAGCAGAAGTTCTACCTCAGCCAGATCAGGCCTTCCAAGAAACTGCGTCTCACAGGCCTTTCTCTGTCACGTTGCCGGTAGGCTGTGAGAGCACTGTGCAGAGCCAGTTGTTTCTTAGCTTCCCAAAGATTTGGAAGCAAGATGCTTTGGGGACTCTCAGCCCCTTTGGAAACAAGGCGGCCCTTTGGGCCTGGCAGCTCTAGGCCAAAGTAGCACGCCCAGAGCAGGAGTTCTACTTCAGCCAGATCAGGCCTGCCAAGAAACTGCGTTTCACAGGCCTTGGTAAGAGATGTTCCCGGTAGGCTGTGAGAGCACTGTGGAGAGCCAGTTGCTTTAGCTTCCCACAGAGCTGGAAGCAAGATGCCTTGGGGCCTCTCTCTCCCTTTGGACACAAGGCAGCCGTTTGGGCCTGGCAGCTCTAGGCCAATGGAGCACACCCACAGCAGAAGTTCTACTTCAGGCAGATCAGTCCTGCCCAGAAACTGCGTTTCACAGCCCTTGGTAAGAGATGTTCACGGTAGGCTGTGAGAGCACTGGGCAGAACCAGTTGTTTTTTAGCTTCCCAAAGTGCTGGAGGCAAGATGCTTTGGGGCCTCTCTCACCCTTTGGAAACAAGGCAGCCCTTAGGTCCTGGTAGCTCTAGGCCTATGTAGCACAACCAGAACAGAAGTTCTACTTCAGCCAGGTCAGGCCTGCCAAGAAACTGCGTTTCACAGGCCTTTCAAAGAGATGTTCTCTTAGGCTGTGAGAGCACTGGGCAGAGCCAGCTGTTTCTTAGCTTCCCGAAGAGCTGGGAGCAAGATGCTTTGGGTCCACTCTCCGTCTTTGGAAACAAGGCAGCCCTTTGGGCCTGGCAGCTCTAGGGCAATGGAGCACACCCAGAGCAGAAGTTCTACTTCAGCCAGATCAGGCCTGCCAGGAAACTGCGTTTCACAGGCCTTGGTAAGAGATGTTCCCGGTAGGCTGTAAGAGCACTGGGCAGAGCCAGTTGTTTCTTACCTTCCTGAAAAGCTGGAAGCAAGATGCTTGGGACCCCTCTGCCCGTTTGGGAACAAGGCAGCCTTTTGGGTCGGGAAGCTCTAGGCCAATGGAGCACACGCAGAGCAGGAGTTCTACTTCAGCCTGATCAGGCCTGCAAAGAAACAGCGTTTGACAGGCCTTGGTAAGAGATGTTCGCGGTAGGTGTAAGAGCACTGGGCAGAGCCAGTTGTTTCTTAGCTTCGCAAAGACCGGGAAGCAAGATGCTTTGGGCCTCTCTGCCCCTTGGAAACAGGGCAGCACTTTGGGCCTGGCAGCTCTAGGGCAATGGAGCACACCCAGAGCCGGAGTTCTACTTCAGCCAGATGAGGCCTGCCAAGAAACTGCGTTTCACAGGCCTTTCAAAGACATGTTCCCGGTAGGCTGTAAGAGCACGGGGCAGAGCGAGTTGGTTCTTAGCTTCCCAGAGAGCTGGAAGCAAGATGCTTTGGGGCCTCTCTGCCCCTTTGGAAACAAGGCAGCACCTTGGGCCTGGCAGCTCTAGGGCAATGGAGCACACCCAGAGCAGAAGTTCTACTTCAGCCAAATCAGGCCTGCCAGGAAACGGCGTTTCACAGGCCTTGGTAAGAGATGTTCCCGGTAGGCTGTAAGAGCACTGGGCAACGCCAGATGTTTCTTAGCTTCCCGAAGAGCTGGAAGCAAGAAGCTTTGGTGCCACTCTCTCACTTTGGACTCAAGGCAGCCCTTTGGGGCAGGTAGCTCTAGGCCAGTGGAGCACACCCAGAGCAGAAGTTCTACTTGGGCCAGTTCAGGCCACCAACAAACTGCGTTTCACAGGCCTTGGTAAGAGATGTTCCCGGTAGGCTGTAAGAGCACTGGGCAACGCCAGATGTTTCTTAGCTTCCCGAAGAGCTGGAAGCAAGATGCTTTGGGGCCTCTCATCCCCTTTGCAAACAAGGCGGCCCTATGGGCCAGGCAGCTCTAGGCCAATGGAGCACACCCAGAGCAGAAGTTCTACTTCGGCCAGTTCAGGCCACCAACAAACTGCGTTTCACAGGCCTTGGTAAGAGATGTTCCCGGTAGGCTGTAAGAGCACTGGGCAACGCCAGATGTTTCTTAGCTTCCCGAAGAGCTGGAAGCAAGATGCTTTGGGGCCTCTCATCCCCTTTGCAAACAAGGCCGACCTTTGGGCCAGGCAGCTCTAGGCCAATGGAGCACACCCAGAGCAGAAGTTCTACCTCAGCCAGATAAGGCCTGCCAAGAAACTGCGTTTCAAAGGCTTTGGTAAGAGATGTTCCCGGTACTCTGTTAGAGCACTGGGCAGAGCCATTTGTTTCTTAGCTTCCCAAAGAGCTGGAAGCAAGATGCTTTGGGGGCTCCCTGCCCCTTTGCCAACAAGGGCGACCTTTGGGCCTTTCAGCTCTAGGCCAATGGAGCACACCCAGAGCAGAAGTCCTACTTCAGCCAGATCAGGCCTGCCAAGGAACTGCGTTTCAGAGGCCTTTGTATGTGACGTTCCCGGTAGGCTGTGAGAGCACGGTGCAGAGCCAGTTGTTTCCTTGTTTCCCAAACAGCTGGAAGCAAGACGCTTTGGGGCCTCTCTGCCCCTTTGGAAACAAGGCAGCACGTTGGGTCTGGCAGCTCTAGGGCAATGGAGCACAACCAGAGCCGAAGTTCTACTTCTTCCAGATCAGGCCTGCCTAGACAGTGCGTTTCCCAGGCCTTGATAAGAGATGTTCTCTTAGGCTATAAGAGCACTGGGCACAGCCAGTTGTTTCTTAGCTTCCCAAGAGGTGGAAGCAAGATGCTTTGGGGCCTCTCTCCCCCTTTGGAAACAAGGCAGCCCTTTGGGCCTTTCAGCTCTAGGGCAATGGAGCACACCCAGAGCAGAAGTTCTACCTCAGCCAGATCAGGCCTGCCAAGAAACTGCTTTTCACAGGCCTTCGTAAGAGGTGTTCCCGGAAGGCTGTAAGAGTACCTGGCAGAGCGAGTTGTTTCTTAGCTTCAAAAACAGCTGGAAGCAACATGATTTGGGGCCTCTCTCCCCCTTTGGAAACAAAGCAGCCTTTGTGCCTGGCAGCTCTAGGCCAAAGTAGCACACCCAGAGCACAAGTTCTACCTCAGCCAGATAAGGCCTGTCAAGAAGCTGCGTTTCACAGGCCTTTGTATGTGACGTTCCCGGTTGGCTTTGAGAGCACTGTGCAGAGCCAGTTGTTTTAGCTTCCCAGCGAGCAGGAAGCAAGATGCTTTGGGGCCTCTCTCACACTTTGGAAATAAAGGCAGCCCTTTGGGCCTGGCAGCCCTAGGCCAATGGAGTACACCCAGAGCAGAAGTTCTACCTCAGCCAGATCAGGCCTTCCAAGAAACTGCGTCTCACAGGCCTTTCTCTGTCACGTTGCCGGTAGGCTGTGAGAGCACTGTGCAGAGCCAGTTGTTTCTTAGCTTCCCAAAGATTTGGAAGCAAGATGCTTTGGGGACTCTCAGCCCCTTTGGAAACAAGGCGGCCCTTTGGGCCTGGCAGCTCTAGGCCAAAGTAGCACGCCCAGAGCAGGAGTTCTACTTCAGCCAGATCAGGCCTGCCAAGAAACTGCGTTTCACAGGCCTTGGTAAGAGATGTTCCCGGTAGGCTGTGAGAGCACTGTGGAGAGCCAGTTGCTTTAGCTTCCCACAGAGCTGGAAGCAAGATGCCTTGGGGCCTCTCTCTCCCTTTGGACACAAGGCAGCCGTTTGGGCCTGGCAGCTCTAGGCCAATGGAGCACACCCACAGCAGAAGTTCTACTTCAGGCAGATCAGTCCTGCCCAGAAACTGCGTTTCACAGCCCTTGGTAAGAGATGTTCACGGTAGGCTGTGAGAGCACTGGGCAGAACCAGTTGTTTTTTAGCTTCCCAAAGTGCTGGAGGCAAGATGCTTTGGGGCCTCTCTCACCCTTTGGAAACAAGGCAGCCCTTAGGTCCTGGTAGCTCTAGGCCTATGTAGCACAACCAGAACAGAAGTTCTACTTCAGCCAGGTCAGGCCTGCCAAGAAACTGCGTTTCACAGGCCTTTCAAAGAGATGTTCTCTTAGGCTGTGAGAGCACTGGGCAGAGCCAGCTGTTTCTTAGCTTCCCGAAGAGCTGGGAGCAAGATGCTTTGGGTCCACTCTCCGTCTTTGGAAACAAGGCAGCCCTTTGGGCCTGGCAGCTCTAGGGCAATGGAGCACACCCAGAGCAGAAGTTCTACTTCAGCCAGATCAGGCCTGCCAGGAAACTGCGTTTCACAGGCCTTGGTAAGAGATGTTCCCGGTAGGCTGTAAGAGCACTGGGCAGAGCCAGTTGTTTCTTACCTTCCTGAAAAGCTGGAAGCAAGATGCTTGGGACCCCTCTGCCCGTTTGGGAACAAGGCAGCCTTTTGGGTCGGGAAGCTCTAGGCCAATGGAGCACACGCAGAGCAGGAGTTCTACTTCAGCCTGATCAGGCCTGCAAAGAAACAGCGTTTGACAGGCCTTGGTAAGAGATGTTCGCGGTAGGTGTAAGAGCACTGGGCAGAGCCAGTTGTTTCTTAGCTTCGCAAAGACCGGGAAGCAAGATGCTTTGGGCCTCTCTGCCCCTTGGAAACAGGGCAGCACTTTGGGCCTGGCAGCTCTAGGGCAATGGAGCACACCCAGAGCCGGAGTTCTACTTCAGCCAGATGAGGCCTGCCAAGAAACTGCGTTTCACAGGCCTTTCAAAGACATGTTCCCGGTAGGCTGTAAGAGCACGGGGCAGAGCGAGTTGGTTCTTAGCTTCCCAGAGAGCTGGAAGCAAGATGCTTTGGGGCCTCTCTGCCCCTTTGGAAACAAGGCAGCACCTTGGGCCTGGCAGCTCTAGGGCAATGGAGCACACCCAGAGCAGAAGTTCTACTTCAGCCAAATCAGGCCTGCCAGGAAACGGCGTTTCACAGGCCTTGGTAAGAGATGTTCCCGGTAGGCTGTAAGAGCACTGGGCAACGCCAGATGTTTCTTAGCTTCCCGAAGAGCTGGAAGCAAGAAGCTTTGGTGCCACTCTCTCACTTTGGACTCAAGGCAGCCCTTTGGGGCAGGTAGCTCTAGGCCAGTGGAGCACACCCAGAGCAGAAGTTCTACTTGGGCCAGTTCAGGCCACCAACAAACTGCGTTTCACAGGCCTTGGTAAGAGATGTTCCCGGTAGGCTGTAAGAGCACTGGGCAACGCCAGATGTTTCTTAGCTTCCCGAAGAGCTGGAAGCAAGATGCTTTGGGGCCTCTCATCCCCTTTGCAAACAAGGCGGCCCTATGGGCCAGGCAGCTCTAGGCCAATGGAGCACACCCAGAGCAGAAGTTCTACTTCGGCCAGTTCAGGCCACCAACAAACTGCGTTTCACAGGCCTTGGTAAGAGATGTTCCCGGTAGGCTGTAAGAGCACTGGGCAACGCCAGATGTTTCTTAGCTTCCCGAAGAGCTGGAAGCAAGATGCTTTGGGGCCTCTCATCCCCTTTGCAAACAAGGCCGACCTTTGGGCCAGGCAGCTCTAGGCCAATGGAGCACACCCAGAGCAGAAGTTCTACCTCAGCCAGATAAGGCCTGCCAAGAAACTGCGTTTCAAAGGCTTTGGTAAGAGATGTTCCCGGTACTCTGTTAGAGCACTGGGCAGAGCCATTTGTTTCTTAGCTTCCCAAAGAGCTGGAAGCAAGATGCTTTGGGGGCTCCCTGCCCCTTTGCCAACAAGGGCGACCTTTGGGCCTTTCAGCTCTAGGCCAATGGAGCACACCCAGAGCAGAAGTCCTACTTCAGCCAGATCAGGCCTGCCAAGGAACTGCGTTTCAGAGGCCTTTGTATGTGACGTTCCCGGTAGGCTGTGAGAGCACGGTGCAGAGCCAGTTGTTTCCTTGTTTCCCAAACAGCTGGAAGCAAGACGCTTTGGGGCCTCTCTGCCCCTTTGGAAACAAGGCAGCACGTTGGGTCTGGCAGCTCTAGGGCAATGGAGCACAACCAGAGCCGAAGTTCTACTTCTTCCAGATCAGGCCTGCCTAGACAGTGCGTTTCCCAGGCCTTGATAAGAGATGTTCTCTTAGGCTATAAGAGCACTGGGCACAGCCAGTTGTTTCTTAGCTTCCCAAGAGGTGGAAGCAAGATGCTTTGGGGCCTCTCTCCCCCTTTGGAAACAAGGCAGCCCTTTGGGCCTTTCAGCTCTAGGGCAATGGAGCACACCCAGAGCAGAAGTTCTACCTCAGCCAGATCAGGCCTGCCAAGAAACTGCTTTTCACAGGCCTTCGTAAGAGGTGTTCCCGGAAGGCTGTAAGAGTACCTGGCAGAGCGAGTTGTTTCTTAGCTTCAAAAACAGCTGGAAGCAACATGATTTGGGGCCTCTCTCCCCCTTTGGAAACAAAGCAGCCTTTGTGCCTGGCAGCTCTAGGCCAAAGTAGCACACCCAGAGCACAAGTTCTACCTCAGCCAGATAAGGCCTGTCAAGAAGCTGCGTTTCACAGGCCTTTGTATGTGACGTTCCCGGTTGGCTTTGAGAGCACTGTGCAGAGCCAGTTGTTTTAGCTTCCCAGAGAGCAGGAAGCAAGATGCTTTGGGGCCTCTCTCACACTTTGGAAATAAAGGCAGCCCTTTGGGCCTGGCAGCCCTAGGCCAATGGAGTACACCCAGAGCAGAAGTTCTACCTCAGCCAGATCAGGCCTTCCAAGAAACTGCGTCTCACAGGCCTTTCTCTGTCACGTTGCCGGTAGGCTGTGAGAGCACTGTGCAGAGCCAGTTGTTTCTTAGCTTCCCAAAGATTTGGAAGCAAGATGCTTTGGGGACTCTCAGCCCCTTTGGAAACAAGGCGGCCCTTTGGGCCTGGCAGCTCTAGGCCAAAGTAGCACGCCCAGAGCAGGAGTTCTACTTCAGCCAGATCAGGCCTGCCAAGAAACTGCGTTTCACAGGCCTTGGTAAGAGATGTTCCCGGTAGGCTGTGAGAGCACTGTGGAGAGCCAGTTGCTTTAGCTTCCCACAGAGCTGGAAGCAAGATGCCTTGGGGCCTCTCTCTCCCTTTGGACACAAGGCAGCCGTTTGGGCCTGGCAGCTCTAGGCCAATGGAGCACACCCACAGCAGAAGTTCTACTTCAGGCAGATCAGTCCTGCCCAGAAACTGCGTTTCACAGCCCTTGGTAAGAGATGTTCACGGTAGGCTGTGAGAGCACTGGGCAGAACCAGTTGTTTTTTAGCTTCCCAAAGTGCTGGAGGCAAGATGCTTTGGGGCCTCTCTCACCCTTTGGAAACAAGGCAGCCCTTAGGTCCTGGTAGCTCTAGGCCTATGTAGCACAACCAGAACAGAAGTTCTACTTCAGCCAGGTCAGGCCTGCCAAGAAACTGCGTTTCACAGGCCTTTCAAAGAGATGTTCTCTTAGGCTGTGAGAGCACTGGGCAGAGCCAGCTGTTTCTTAGCTTCCCGAAGAGCTGGGAGCAAGATGCTTTGGGTCCACTCTCCGTCTTTGGAAACAAGGCAGCCCTTTGGGCCTGGCAGCTCTAGGGCAATGGAGCACACCCAGAGCAGAAGTTCTACTTCAGCCAGATCAGGCCTGCCAGGAAACTGCGTTTCACAGGCCTTGGTAAGAGATGTTCCCGGTAGGCTGTAAGAGCACTGGGCAGAGCCAGTTGTTTCTTACCTTCCTGAAAAGCTGGAAGCAAGATGCTTGGGACCCCTCTGCCCGTTTGGGAACAAGGCAGCCTTTTGGGTCGGGAAGCTCTAGGCCAATGGAGCACACGCAGAGCAGGAGTTCTACTTCAGCCTGATCAGGCCTGCAAAGAAACAGCGTTTGACAGGCCTTGGTAAGAGATGTTCGCGGTAGGTGTAAGAGCACTGGGCAGAGCCAGTTGTTTCTTAGCTTCGCAAAGACCGGGAAGCAAGATGCTTTGGGCCTCTCTGCCCCTTGGAAACAGGGCAGCACTTTGGGCCTGGCAGCTCTAGGGCAATGGAGCACACCCAGAGCCGGAGTTCTACTTCAGCCAGATGAGGCCTGCCAAGAAACTGCGTTTCACAGGCCTTTCAAAGACATGTTCCCGGTAGGCTGTAAGAGCACGGGGCAGAGCGAGTTGGTTCTTAGCTTCCCAGAGAGCTGGAAGCAAGATGCTTTGGGGCCTCTCTGCCCCTTTGGAAACAAGGCAGCACCTTGGGCCTGGCAGCTCTAGGGCAATGGAGCACACCCAGAGCAGAAGTTCTACTTCAGCCAAATCAGGCCTGCCAGGAAACGGCGTTTCACAGGCCTTGGTAAGAGATGTTCCCGGTAGGCTGTAAGAGCACTGGGCAACGCCAGATGTTTCTTAGCTTCCCGAAGAGCTGGAAGCAAGAAGCTTTGGTGCCACTCTCTCACTTTGGACTCAAGGCAGCCCTTTGGGGCAGGTAGCTCTAGGCCAGTGGAGCACACCCAGAGCAGAAGTTCTACTTGGGCCAGTTCAGGCCACCAACAAACTGCGTTTCACAGGCCTTGGTAAGAGATGTTCCCGGTAGGCTGTAAGAGCACTGGGCAACGCCAGATGTTTCTTAGCTTCCCGAAGAGCTGGAAGCAAGATGCTTTGGGGCCTCTCATCCCCTTTGCAAACAAGGCGGCCCTATGGGCCAGGCAGCTCTAGGCCAATGGAGCACACCCAGAGCAGAAGTTCTACTTCGGCCAGTTCAGGCCACCAACAAACTGCGTTTCACAGGCCTTGGTAAGAGATGTTCCCGGTAGGCTGTAAGAGCACTGGGCAACGCCAGATGTTTCTTAGCTTCCCGAAGAGCTGGAAGCAAGATGCTTTGGGGCCTCTCATCCCCTTTGCAAACAAGGCCGACCTTTGGGCCAGGCAGCTCTAGGCCAATGGAGCACACCCAGAGCAGAAGTTCTACCTCAGCCAGATAAGGCCTGCCAAGAAACTGCGTTTCAAAGGCTTTGGTAAGAGATGTTCCCGGTACTCTGTTAGAGCACTGGGCAGAGCCATTTGTTTCTTAGCTTCCCAAAGAGCTGGAAGCAAGATGCTTTGGGGGCTCCCTGCCCCTTTGCCAACAAGGGCGACCTTTGGGCCTTTCAGCTCTAGGCCAATGGAGCACACCCAGAGCAGAAGTCCTACTTCAGCCAGATCAGGCCTGCCAAGGAACTGCGTTTCAGAGGCCTTTGTATGTGACGTTCCCGGTAGGCTGTGAGAGCACGGTGCAGAGCCAGTTGTTTCCTTGTTTCCCAAACAGCTGGAAGCAAGACGCTTTGGGGCCTCTCTGCCCCTTTGGAAACAAGGCAGCACGTTGGGTCTGGCAGCTCTAGGGCAATGGAGCACAACCAGAGCCGAAGTTCTACTTCTTCCAGATCAGGCCTGCCTAGACAGTGCGTTTCCCAGGCCTTGATAAGAGATGTTCTCTTAGGCTATAAGAGCACTGGGCACAGCCAGTTGTTTCTTAGCTTCCCAAGAGGTGGAAGCAAGATGCTTTGGGGCCTCTCTCCCCCTTTGGAAACAAGGCAGCCCTTTGGGCCTTTCAGCTCTAGGGCAATGGAGCACACCCAGAGCAGAAGTTCTACCTCAGCCAGATCAGGCCTGCCAAGAAACTGCTTTTCACAGGCCTTCGTAAGAGGTGTTCCCGGAAGGCTGTAAGAGTACCTGGCAGAGCGAGTTGTTTCTTAGCTTCAAAAACAGCTGGAAGCAACATGATTTGGGGCCTCTCTCCCCCTTTGGAAACAAAGCAGCCTTTGTGCCTGGCAGCTCTAGGCCAAAGTAGCACACCCAGAGCACAAGTTCTACCTCAGCCAGATAAGGCCTGTCAAGAAGCTGCGTTTCACAGGCCTTTGTATGTGACGTTCCCGGTTGGCTTTGAGAGCACTGTGCAGAGCCAGTTGTTTTAGCTTCCCAGAGAGCAGGAAGCAAGATGCTTTGGGGCCTCTCTCACACTTTGGAAATAAAGGCAGCCCTTTGGGCCTGGCAGCCCTAGGCCAATGGAGTACAGCCAGAGCAGAAGTTCTACCTCAGCCAGATCAGGCCTTCCAAGAAACTGCGTCTCACAGGCCTTTCTCTGTCACGTTGCCGGTAGGCTGTGAGAGCACTGTGCAGAGCCAGTTGTTTCTTAGCTTCCCAAAGATTTGGAAGCAAGATGCTTTGGGGACTCTCAGCCCCTTTGGAAACAAGGCGGCCCTTTGGGCCTGGCAGCTCTAGGCCAAAGTAGCACGCCCAGAGCAGGAGTTCTACTTCAGCCAGATCAGGCCTGCCAAGAAACTGCGTTTCACAGGCCTTGGTAAGAGATGTTCCCGGTAGGCTGTGAGAGCACTGTGGAGAGCCAGTTGCTTTAGCTTCCCACAGAGCTGGAAGCAAGATGCCTTGGGGCCTCTCTCTCCCTTTGGACACAAGGCAGCCGTTTGGGCCTGGCAGCTCTAGGCCAATGGAGCACACCCACAGCAGAAGTTCTACTTCAGGCAGATCAGTCCTGCCCAGAAACTGCGTTTCACAGCCCTTGGTAAGAGATGTTCACGGTAGGCTGTGAGAGCACTGGGCAGAACCAGTTGTTTTTTAGCTTCCCAAAGTGCTGGAGGCAAGATGCTTTGGGGCCTCTCTCACCCTTTGGAAACAAGGCAGCCCTTAGGTCCTGGTAGCTCTAGGCCTATGTAGCACAACCAGAACAGAAGTTCTACTTCAGCCAGGTCAGGCCTGCCAAGAAACTGCGTTTCACAGGCCTTTCAAAGAGATGTTCTCTTAGGCTGTAAGAGCACTGGGCAGAGCCAGCTGTTTCTTAGCTTCCCGAAGAGCTGGGAGCAAGATGCTTTGGGTCCACTCTCCGTCTTTGGAAACAAGGCAGCCCTTTGGGCCTGGCAGCTCTAGGGCAATGGAGCACACCCAGAGCAGAAGTTCTACTTCAGCCAGATCAGGCCTGCCAGGAAACTGCGTTTCACAGGCCTTGGTAAGAGATGTTCCCGGTAGGCTGTAAGAGCACTGGGCAGAGCCAGTTGTTTCTTACCTTCCTGAAAAGCTGGAAGCAAGATGCTTGGGACCCCTCTGCCCGTTTGGGAACAAGGCAGCCTTTTGGGTCGGGAAGCTCTAGGCCAATGGAGCACACGCAGAGCAGGAGTTCTACTTCAGCCTGATCAGGCCTGCAAATAAACAGCGTTTGACAGGCCTTGGTAAGAGATGTTCGCGGTAGGTGTAAGAGCACTGGGCAGAGCCAGTTGTTTCTTAGCTTCGCAAAGACCGGGAAGCAAGATGCTTTGGGCCTCTCTGCCCCTTGGAAACAGGGCAGCACTTGGGGCCTGGCAGCTCTAGGGCAATGGAGCACACCCAGAGCCGGAGTTCTACTTCAGCCAGATGAGGCCTGCCAAGAAACTGCGTTTCACAGGCCTTTCAAAGACATGTTCCCAGTAGGCTGTAAGAGCACGGGGCAGAGCGAGTTGGTTCTTAGCTTCCCAGAGAGCTGGAAGCAAGATGCTTTGGGGCCTCTCTGCCCCTTTGGAAACAAGGCAGCACCTTGGGCCTGGCAGCTCTAGGGCAATGGAGCACACCCAGAGCAGAAGTTCTACTTCAGCCAAATCAGGCCTGCCAGGAAACGGCGTTTCACAGGCCTTGGTAAGAGATGTTCCCGGTAGGCTGTAAGAGCACTGGGCAACGCCAGATGTTTCTTAGCTTCCCGAAGAGCTGGAAGCAAGAAGCTCTGGTGCCACTCTCTCACTTTGGACTCAAGGCAGCCCTTTGGGGCAGGTAGCTCTAGGCCAGTGGAGCACACCCAGAGCAGAAGTTCTACTTGGGCCAGTTCAGGCCACCAACAAACTGCGTTTCACAGGCCTTGGTAAGAGATGTTCCCGGTAGGCTGTAAGAGCACTGGGCAACGCCAGATGTTTCTTAGCTTCCCGAAGAGCTGGAAGCAAGATGCTTTGGGGCCTCTCTGCCCCTTTGCAAACAAGGCGGCCCTATGGGCCAGGCAGCTCTAGGCCAATGGAGCACACCCAGAGCAGAAGTTCTACTTCGGCCAGTTCAGGCCACCAACAAACTGCGTTTCACAGGCCTTGGTAAGAGATGTTCCCGGTAGGCTGTAAGAGCACTGGGCAACGCCAGATGTTTCTTAGCTTCCCGAAGAGCTGGAAGCAAGATGCTTTGGGGCCTCTCATCCCCTTTGCAAACAAGGCCGACCTTTGGGCCAGGCAGCTCTAGGCCAATGGAGCACACCCAGAGCAGAAGTTCTACCTCAGCCAGATAAGGCCTGCCAAGAAACTGCGTTTCAAAGGCTTTGGTAAGAGATGTTCCCGGTAGGCTGTAAGAGCACTGGGCAGAGCCATTTGTTTCTTAGCTTCCCAAAGAGCTGGAAGCAAGATGCTTTGGGGGCTCCCTGCCCCTTTGCCAACAAGGGCGACCTTTGGGCCTTTCAGCTCTAGGCCAATGGAGCACACCCAGAGCAGAAGTCCTACTTCAGCCAGATCAGGCCTGCCAAGGAACTGCGTTTCAGAGGCCTTTGTATGTGACGTTCCCGGTAGGCTGTGAGAGCACGGTGCAGAGCCAGTTGTTTCCTTGTTTCCCAAACAGCTGGAAGCAAGACGCTTTGGGGCCTCTCTGCCCCTTTGGAAACAAGGCAGCACGTTGGGTCTGGCAGCTCTAGGGCAATGGAGCACAACCAGAGCCGAAGTTCTACTTCTTCCAGATCAGGCCTGCCTAGACAGTGCGTTTCCCAGGCCTTGATAAGAGATGTTCTCTTAGGCTATAAGAGCACTGGGCACAGCCAGTTGTTTCTTAGCTTCCCAAGAGGTGGAAGCAAGATGCTTTGGGGCCTCTCTCCCCCCCTTTGGAAACAAGGCAGCCCTTTGGGCCTTTCAGCTCTAGGGCAATGGAGCACACCCAGAGCAGAAGTTCTACCTCAGCCAGATCAGGCCTGCCAAGAAACTGCTTTTCACAGGCCTTCGTAAGAGGTGTTCCCGGAAGGCTGTAAGAGTACCTGGCAGAGCGAGTTGTTTCTTAGCTTCAAAAACAGCTGGAAGCAACATGATTTGGGGCCTCTCTCCCCCTTTGGAAACAAAGCAGCCTTTGTGCCTGGCAGCTCTAGGCCAAAGTAGCACACCCAGAGCACAAGTTCTACCTCAGCCAGATAAGGCCTGTCAAGAAGCTGCGTTTCACAGGCCTTTGTATGTGACGTTCCCGGTTGGCTTTGAGAGCACTGTGCAGAGCCAGTTGTTTTAGCTTCCCAGAGAGCAGGAAGCAAGATGCTTTGGGGCCTCTCTCACACTTTGGAAATAAAGGCAGCCCTTTGGGCCTGGCAGCCCTAGGCCAATGGAGTACACCCAGAGCAGAAGTTCTACCTCAGCCAGATCAGGCCTTCCAAGAAACTGCGTCTCACAGGCCTTTCTCTGTCACGTTGCCGGTAGGCTGTGAGAGCACTGTGCAGAGCCAGTTGTTTCTTAGCTTCCCAAAGATTTGGAAGCAAGATGCTTTGGGGACTCTCAGCCCCTTTGGAAACAAGGCGGCCCTTTGGGCCTGGCAGCTCTAGGCCAAAGTAGCACGCCCAGAGCAGGAGTTCTACTTCAGCCAGATCAGGCCTGCCAAGAAACTGCGTTTCACAGGCCTTGGTAAGAGATGTTCCCGGTAGGCTGTGAGAGCACTGTGGAGAGCCAGTTGCTTTAGCTTCCCACAGAGCTGGAAGCAAGATGCCTTGGGGCCTCTCTCTCCCTTTGGACACAAGGCAGCCGTTTGGGCCTGGCAGCTCTAGGCCAATGGAGCACACCCACAGCAGAAGTTCTACTTCAGGCAGATCAGTCCTGCCCAGAAACTGCGTTTCACAGCCCTTGGTAAGAGATGTTCACGGTAGGCTGTGAGAGCACTGGGCAGAACCAGTTGTTTTTTAGCTTCCCAAAGTGCTGGAGGCAAGATGCTTTGGGGCCTCTCTCACCCTTTGGAAACAAGGCAGCCCTTAGGTCCTGGTAGCTCTAGGCCTATGTAGCACAACCAGAACAGAAGTTCTACTTCAGCCAGGTCAGGCCTGCCAAGAAACTGCGTTTCACAGGCCTTTCAAAGACATGTTCTCTTAGGCTGTAAGAGCACTGGGCAGAGCCAGCTGTTTCTTAGCTTCCCGAAGAGCTGGGAGCAAGATGCTTTGGGTCCACTCTCCGTCTTTGGAAACAAGGCAGCCCTTTGGGCCTGGCAGCTCTAGGGCAATGGAGCACACCCAGAGCAGAAGTTCTACTTCAGCCAGATCAGGCCTGCCAGGAAACTGCGTTTCACAGGCCTTGGTAAGAGATGTTCCCGGTAGGCTGTAAGAGCACTGGGCAGAGCCAGTTGTTTCTTACCTTCCTGAAAAGCTGGAAGCAAGATGCTTGGGACCCCTCTGCCCGTTTGGGAACAAGGCAGCCTTTTGGGTCGGGAAGCTCTAGGCCAATGGAGCACACGCAGAGCAGGAGTTCTACTTCAGCCTGATCAGGCCTGCAAAGAAACAGCGTTTGACAGGCCTTGGTAAGAGATGTTCGCGGTAGGTGTAAGAGCACTGGGCAGAGCCAGTTGTTTCTTAGCTTCGCAAAGACCGGGAAGCAAGATGCTTTGGGCCTCTCTGCCCCTTGGAAACAGGGCAGCACTTTGGGCCTGGCAGCTCTAGGGCAATGGAGCACACCCAGAGCCGGAGTTCTACTTCAGCCAGATGAGGCCTGCCAAGAAACTGCGTTTCACAGGCCTTTCAAAGACATGTTCCCGGTAGGCTGTAAGAGCACGGGGCAGAGCGAGTTGGTTCTTAGCTTCCCAGAGAGCTGGAAGCAAGATGCTTTGGGGCCTCTCTGCCCCTTTGGAAACAAGGCAGCACCTTGGGCCTGGCAGCTCTAGGGCAATGGAGCACACCCAGAGCAGAAGTTCTACTTCAGCCAAATCAGGCCTGCCAGGAAACGGCGTTTCACAGGCCTTGGTAAGAGATGTTCCCGGTAGGCTGTAAGAGCACTGGGCAACGCCAGATGTTTCTTAGCTTCCCGAAGAGCTGGAAGCAAGAAGCTCTGGTGCCACTCTCTCACTTTGGACTCAAGGCAGCCCTTTGGGGCAGGTAGCTCTAGGCCAGTGGAGCACACCCAGAGCAGAAGTTCTACTTGGGCCAGTTCAGGCCACCAACAAACTGCGTTTCACAGGCCTTGGTAAGAGATGTTCCCGGTAGGCTGTAAGAGCACTGGGCAACGCCAGATGTTTCTTAGCTTCCCGAAGAGCTGGAAGCAAGATGCTTTGGGGCCTCTCATCCCCTTTGCAAACAAGGCGGCCCTATGGGCCAGGCAGCTCTAGGCCAATGGAGCACACCCAGAGCAGAAGTTCTACTTCGGCCAGTTCAGGCCACCAACAAACTGCGTTTCACAGGCCTTGGTAAGAGATGTTCCCGGTAGGCTGTAAGAGCACTGGGCAACGCCAGATGTTTCTTAGCTTCCCGAAGAGCTGGAAGCAAGATGCTTTGGGGCCTCTCATCCCCTTTGCAAACAAGGCCGACCTTTGGGCCAGGCAGCTCTAGGCCAATGGAGCACACCCAGAGCAGAAGTTCTACCTCAGCCAGATAAGGCCTGCCAAGAAACTGCGTTTCAAAGGCTTTGGTAAGAGATGTTCCCGGTAGGCTGTAAGAGCACTGGGCAGAGCCATTTGTTTCTTAGCTTCCCAAAGAGCTGGAAGCAAGATGCTTTGGGGGCTCCCTGCCCCTTTGCCAACAAGGGCGACCTTTGGGCCTTTCAGCTCTAGGCCAATGGAGCACACCCAGAGCAGAAGTCCTACTTCAGCCAGATCAGGCCTGCCAAGGAACTGCGTTTCAGAGGCCTTTGTATGTGACGTTCCCGGTAGGCTGTGAGAGCACGATGCAGAGCCAGTTGTTTCCTTGTTTCCCAAACAGCTGGAAGCAAGACGCTTTGGGGCCTCTCTGCCCCTTTGGAAACAAGGCAGCACGTTGGGTCTGGCAGCTCTAGGGCAATGGAGCACAACCAGAGCCGAAGTTCTACTTCTTCCAGATCAGGCCTGCCTAGACAGTGCGTTTCCCAGGCCTTGATAAGAGATGTTCTCTTAGGCTATAAGAGCACTGGGCACAGCCAGTTGTTTCTTAGCTTCCCAAGAGGTGGAAGCAAGATGCTTTGGGGCCTCTCTCCCCCACTTTGGAAACAAGGCAGCCCTTTGGGCCTTTCAGCTCTAGGGCAATGGAGCACACCCAGAGCAGAAGTTCTACCTCAGCCAGATCAGGCCTGCCAAGAAACTGCTTTTCACAGGCCTTCGTAAGAGGTGTTCCCGGAAGGCTGTAAGAGTACCTGGCAGAGCGAGTTGTTTCTTAGCTTCAAAAACAGCTGGAAGCAACATGATTTGGGGCCTCTCTCCCCCTTTGGAAACAAAGCAGCCTTTGTGCCTGGCAGCTCTAGGCCAAAGTAGCACACCCAGAGCACAAGTTCTACCTCAGCCAGATAAGGCCTGTCAAGAAGCTGCGTTTCACAGGCCTTTGTATGTGACGTTCCCGGTTGGCTTTGAGAGCACTGTGCAGAGCCAGTTGTTTTAGCTTCCCAGCGAGCAGGAAGCAAGATGCTTTGGGGCCTCTCTCACACTTTGGAAATAAAGGCAGCCCTTTGGGCCTGGCAGCCCTAGGCCAATGGAGTACACCCAGAGCAGAAGTTCTACCTCAGCCAGATCAGGCCTTCCAAGAAACTGCGTCTCACAGGCCTTTCTCTGTCACGTTGCCGGTAGGCTGTGAGAGCACTGTGCAGAGCCAGTTGTTTCTTAGCTTCCCAAAGATTTGGAAGCAAGATGCTTTGGGGACTCTCAGCCCCTTTGGAAACAAGGCGGCCCTTTGGGCCTGGCAGCTCTAGGCCAAAGTAGCACGCCCAGAGCAGGAGTTCTACTTCAGCCAGATCAGGCCTGCCAAGAAACTGCGTTTCACAGGCCTTGGTAAGAGATGTTCCCGGTAGGCTGTGAGAGCACTGTGGAGAGCCAGTTGCTTTAGCTTCCCACAGAGCTGGAAGCAAGATGCCTTGGGGCCTCTCTCTCCCTTTGGACACAAGGCAGCCGTTTGGGCCTGGCAGCTCTAGGCCAATGGAGCACACCCACAGCAGAAGTTCTACTTCAGGCAGATCAGTCCTGCCCAGAAACTGCGTTTCACAGCCCTTGGTAAGAGATGTTCACGGTAGGCTGTGAGAGCACTGGGCAGAACCAGTTGTTTTTTAGCTTCCCAAAGTGCTGGAGGCAAGATGCTTTGGGGCCTCTCTCACCCTTTGGAAACAAGGCAGCCCTTAGGTCCTGGTAGCTCTAGCCCTATGTAGCACAACCAGAACAGAAGTTCTAGTTCAGCCAGGTCAGGCCTGCCAAGAAACTGCGTTTCACAGGCCTTTCAAAGAGATGTTCTCTTAGGCTGTAAGAGCACTGGGCAGAGCCAGCTGTTTCTTAGCTTCCCGAAGAGCTGGGAGCAAGATGCTTTGGGTCCACTCTCCGTCTTTGGAAACAAGGCAGCCCTTTGGGCCTGGCAGCTCTAGGGCAATGGAGCACACCCAGAGCAGAAGTTCTACTTCAGCCAGATCAGGCCTGCCAGGAAACTGCGTTTCACAGGCCTTGGTAAGAGATGTTCCCGGTAGGCTGTAAGAGCACTGGGCAGAGCCAGTTGTTTCTTACCTTCCTGAAAAGCTGGAAGCAAGATGCTTGGGACCCCTCTGCCCGTTTGGGAACAAGGCAGCCTTTTGGGTCGGGAAGCTCTAGGCCAATGGAGCACACGCAGAGCAGGAGTTCTACTTCAGCCTGATCAGGCCTGCAAAGAAACAGCGTTTGACAGGCCTTGGTAAGAGATGTTCGCGGTAGGTGTAAGAGCACTGGGCAGAGCCAGTTGTTTCTTAGCTTCGCAAAGACCGGGAAGCAAGATGCTTTGGGCCTCTCTGCCCCTTGGAAACAGGGCAGCACTTTGGGCCTGGCAGCTCTAGGGCAATGGAGCACACCCAGAGCCGGAGTTCTACTTCAGCCAGATGAGGCCTGCCAAGAAACTGCGTTTCACAGGCCTTTCAAAGACATGTTCCCGGTAGGCTGTAAGAGCACGGGGCAGAGCGAGTTGGTTCTTAGCTTCCCAGAGAGCTGGAAGCAAGATGCTTTGGGGCCTCTCTGCCCCTTTGGAAACAAGGCAGCACCTTGGGCCTGGCAGCTCTAGGGCAATGGAGCACACCCAGAGCAGAAGTTCTACTTCAGCCAAATCAGGCCTGCCAGGAAACGGCGTTTCACAGGCCTTGGTAAGAGATGTTCCCGGTAGGCTGTAAGAGCACTGGGCAACGCCAGATGTTTCTTAGCTTCCCGAAGAGCTGGAAGCGAGAAGCTTTGGTGCCACTCTCTCACTTTGGACTCAAGGCAGCCCTTTGGGGCAGGTAGCTCTAGGCCAGTGGAGCACACCCAGAGCAGAAGTTCTACTTGGGCCAGTTCAGGCCACCAACAAACTGCGTTTCACAGGCCTTGGTAAGAGATGTTCCCGGTAGGCTGTAAGAGCACTGGGCAACGCCAGATGTTTCTTAGCTTGCCGAAGAGCTGGAAGCAAGATGCTTTGGGGCCTCTCATCCCCTTTGCAAACAAGGCGGCCCTATGGGCCAGGCAGCTCTAGGCCAATGGAGCACACCCAGAGCAGAAGTTCTACTTCGGCCAGTTCAGGCCACCAACAAACTGCGTTTCACAGGCCTTGGTAAGAGATGTTCCCGGTAGGCTGTAAGAGCACTGGGCAACGCCAGATGTTTCTTAGCTTCCCGAAGAGCTGGAAGCAAGATGCTTTGGGGCCTCTCATCCCCTTTGCAAACAAGGCCGACCTTTGGGCCAGGCAGCTCTAGGCCAATGGAGCACACCCAGAGCAGAAGTTCTACCTCAGCCAGATAAGGCCTGCCAAGAAACTGCGTTTCAAAGGCTTTGGTAAGAGATGTTCCCGGTAGGCTGTAAGAGCACTGGGCAGAGCCATTTGTTTCTTAGCTTCCCAAAGAGCTGGAAGCAAGATGCTTTGGGGGCTCCCTGCCCCTTTGCCAACAAGGGCGACCTTTGGGCCTTTCAGCTCTAGGCCAATGGAGCACACCCAGAGCAGAAGTCCTACTTCAGCCAGATCAGGCCTGCCAAGGAACTGCGTTTCAGAGGCCTTTGTATGTGACGTTCCCGGTAGGCTGTGAGAGCACGGTGCAGAGCCAGTTGTTTCCTTGTTTCCCAAACAGCTGGAAGCAAGACGCTTTGGGGCCTCTCTGCCCCTTTGGAAACAAGGCAGCACGTTGGGTCTGGCAGCTCTAGGGCAATGGAGCACAACCAGAGCCGAAGTTCTACTTCTTCCAGATCAGGCCTGCCTAGACAGTGCGTTTCACAGGCCTTGATAAGAGATGTTCTCTTAGGCTATAAGAGCACTGGGCACAGCCAGTTGTTTCTTAGCTTCCCAAGAGGTGGAAGCAAGATGCTTTGGGGCCTCTCTCCCCCCCTTTGGAAACAAGGCAGCCCTTTGGGCCTTTCAGCTCTAGGGCAGTGGAGCACACCCAGAGCAGAAGTTCTACCTCAGCCAGATCAGGCCTGCCAAGAAACTGCTTTTCACAGGCCTTCGTAAGAGGTGTTCCCGGAAGGCTGTAAGAGTACCTGGCAGAGCGAGTTGTTTCTTAGCTTCAAAAACAGCTGGAAGCAACATGATTTGGGGCCTCTCTCCCCCTTTGGAAACAAAGCAGCCTTTGTGCCTGGCAGCTCTAGGCCAAAGTAGCACACCCAGAGCACAAGTTCTACCTCAGCCAGATAAGGCCTGTCAAGAAGCTGCGTTTCACAGGCCTTTGTATGTGACGTTCCCGGTTGGCTTTGAGAGCACTGTGCAGAGCCAGTTGTTTTAGCTTCCCAGAGAGCAGGAAGCAAGATGCTTTGGGGCCTCTCTCACACTTTGGAAATAAAGGCAGCCCTTTGGGCCTGGCAGCCCTAGGCCAATGGAGTACACCCAGAGCAGAAGTTCTACCTCAGCCAGATCAGGCCTTCCAAGAAACTGCGTCTCACAGGCCTTTCTCTGTCACGTTGCCGGTAGGCTGTGAGAGCACTGTGCAGAGCCAGTTGTTTCTTAGCTTCCCAAAGATTTGGAAGCAAGATGCTTTGGGGACTCTCAGCCCCTTTGGAAACAAGGCGGCCCTTTGGGCCTGGCAGCTCTAGGCCAAAGTAGCACGCCCAGAGCAGGAGTTCTACTTCAGCCAGATCAGGCCTGCCAAGAAACTGCGTTTCACAGGCCTTGGTAAGAGATGTTCCCGGTAGGCTGTGAGAGCACTGTGGAGAGCCAGTTGCTTTAGCTTCCCACAGAGCTGGAAGCAAGATGCCTTGGGGCCTCTCTCTCCCTTTGGACACAAGGCAGCCGTTTGGGCCTGGCAGCTCTAGGCCAATGGAGCACACCCACAGCAGAAGTTCTACTTCAGGCAGATCAGTCCTGCCCAGAAACTGCGTTTCACAGCCCTTGGTAAGAGATGTTCACGGTAGGCTGTGAGAGCACTGGGCAGAACCAGTTGTTTTTTAGCTTCCCAAAGTGCTGGAGGCAAGATGCTTTGGGGCCTCTCTCACCCTTTGGAAACAAGGCAGCCCTTAGGTCCTGGTAGCTCTAGCCCTATGTAGCACAACCAGAACAGAAGTTCTAGTTCAGCCAGGTCAGGCCTGCCAAGAAACTGCGTTTCACAGGCCTTTCAAAGAGATGTTCTCTTAGGCTGTAAGAGCACTGGGCAGAGCCAGCTGTTTCTTAGCTTCCCGAAGAGCTGGGAGCAAGATGCTTTGGGTCCACTCTCCGTCTTTGGAAACAAGGCAGCCCTTTGGGCCTGGCAGCTCTAGGGCAATGGAGCACACCCAGAGCAGAAGTTCTACTTCAGCCAGATCAGGCCTGCCAGGAAACTGCGTTTCACAGGCCTTGGTAAGAGATGTTCCCGGTAGGCTGTAAGAGCACTGGGCAGAGCCAGTTGTTTCTTACCTTCCTGAAAAGCTGGAAGCAAGATGCTTGGGACCCCTCTGCCCGTTTGGGAACAAGGCAGCCTTTTGGGTCGGGAAGCTCTAGGCCAATGGAGCACACGCAGAGCAGGAGTTCTACTTCAGCCTGATCAGGCCTGCAAAGAAACAGCGTTTGACAGGCCTTGGTAAGAGATGTTCGCGGTAGGTGTAAGAGCACTGGGCAGAGCCAGTTGTTTCTTAGCTTCGCAAAGACCGGGAAGCAAGATGCTTTGGGCCTCTCTGCCCCTTGGAAACAGGGCAGCACTTGGGGCCTGGCAGCTCTAGGGCAATGGAGCACACCCAGAGCCGGAGTTCTACTTCAGCCAGATGAGGCCTGCCAAGAAACTGCGTTTCACAGGCCTTTCAAAGACATGTTCCCGGTAGGCTGTAAGAGCACGGGGCAGAGCGAGTTGGTTCTTAGCTTCCCAGAGAGCTGGAAGCAAGATGCTTTGGGGCCTCTCTGCCCCTTTGGAAACAAGGCAGCACCTTGGGCCTGGCAGCTCTAGGGCAATGGAGCACACCCAGAGCAGAAGTTCTACTTCAGCCAAATCAGGCCTGCCAGGAAACGGCGTTTCACAGGCCTTGGTAAGAGATGTTCCCGGTAGGCTGTAAGAGCACTGGGCAACGCCAGATGTTTCTTAGCTTCCCGAAGAGCTGGAAGCAAGAAGCTTTGGTGCCACTCTCTCACTTTGGACTCAAGGCAGCCCTTTGGGGCAGGTAGCTCTAGGCCAGTGGAGCACACCCAGAGCAGAAGTTCTACTTGGGCCAGTTCAGGCCACCAACAAACTGCGTTTCACAGGCCTTGGTAAGAGATGTTCCCGGTAGGCTGTAAGAGCACTGGGCAACGCCAGATGTTTCTTAGCTTCCCGAAGAGCTGGAAGCAAGATGCTTTGGGGCCTCTCATCCCCTTTGCAAACAAGGCGGCCCTATGGGCCAGGCAGCTCTAGGCCAATGGAGCACACCCAGAGCAGAAGTTCTACTTCGGCCAGTTCAGGCCACCAACAAACTGCGTTTCACAGGCCTTGGTAAGAGATGTTCCCGGTAGGCTGTAAGAGCACTGGGCAACGCCAGATGTTTCTTAGCTTCCCGAAGAGCTGGAAGCAAGATGCTTTGGGGCCTCTCATCCCCTTTGCAAACAAGGCCGACCTTTGGGCCAGGCAGCTCTAGGCCAATGGAGCACACCCAGAGCAGAAGTTCTACCTCAGCCAGATAAGGCCTGCCAAGAAACTGCGTTTCAAAGGCTTTGGTAAGAGATGTTCCCGGTAGGCTGTAAGAGCACTGGGCAGAGCCATTTGTTTCTTAGCTTCCCAAAGAGCTGGAAGCAAGATGCTTTGGGGGCTCCCTGCCCCTTTGCCAACAAGGGCGACCTTTGGGCCTTTCAGCTCTAGGCCAATGGAGCACACCCAGAGCAGAAGTCCTACTTCAGCCAGATCAGGCCTGCCAAGGAACTGCGTTTCAGAGGCCTTTGTATGTGACGTTCCCGGTAGGCTGTGAGAGCACGGTGCAGAGCCAGTTGTTTCCTTGTTTCCCAAACAGCTGGAAGCAAGACGCTTTGGGGCCTCTCTGCCCCTTTGGAAACAAGGCAGCACGTTGGGTCTGGCAGCTCTAGGGCAATGGAGCACAACCAGAGCCGAAGTTCTACTTCTTCCAGATCAGGCCTGCCTAGACAGTGCGTTTCCCAGGCCTTGATAAGAGATGTTCTCTTAGGCTATAAGAGCACTGGGCACAGCCAGTTGTTTCTTAGCTTCCCAAGAGGTGGAAGCAAGATGCTTTGGGGCCTCTCTCCCCCCCTTTGGAAACAAGGCAGCCCTTTGGGCCTTTCAGCTCTAGGGCAGTGGAGCACACCCAGAGCAGAAGTTCTACCTCAGCCAGATCAGGCCTGCCAAGAAACTGCTTTTCACAGGCCTTCGTAAGAGGTGTTCCCGGAAGGCTGTAAGAGTACCTGGCAGAGCGAGTTGTTTCTTAGCTTCAAAAACAGCTGGAAGCAACATGATTTGGGGCCTCTCTCCCCCTTTGGAAACAAAGCAGCCTTTGTGCCTGGCAGCTCTAGGCCAAAGTAGCACACCCAGAGCACAAGTTCTACCTCAGCCAGATAAGGCCTGTCAAGAAGCTGCGTTTCACAGGCCTTTGTATGTGACGTTCCCGGTTGGCTTTGAGAGCACTGTGCAGAGCCAGTTGTTTTAGCTTCCCAGAGAGCAGGAAGCAAGATGCTTTGGGGCCTCTCTCACACTTTGGAAATAAAGGCAGCCCTTTGGGCCTGGCAGCCCTAGGCCAATGGAGTACACCCAGAGCAGAAGTTCTACCTCAGCCAGATCAGGCCTTCCAAGAAACTGCGTCTCACAGGCCTTTCTCTGTCACGTTGCCGCTAGGCTGTGAGAGCACTGTGCAGAGCCAGTTGTTTCTTAGCTTCCCAAAGATTTGGAAGCAAGATGCTTTGGGGACTCTCAGCCCCTTTGGAAACAAGGCGGCCCTTTGGGCCTGGCAGCTCTAGGCCAAAGTAGCACGCCCAGAGCAGGAGTTCTACTTCAGCCAGATCAGGCCTGCCAAGAAACTGCGTTTCACAGGCCTTGGTAAGAGATGTTCCCGGTAGGCTGTGAGAGCACTGTGGAGAGCCAGTTGCTTTAGCTTCCCACAGAGCTGGAAGCAAGATGCCTTGGGGCCTCTCTCTCCCTTTGGACACAAGGCAGCCGTTTGGGCCTGGCAGCTCTAGGCCAATGGAGCACACCCACAGCAGAAGTTCTACTTCAGGCAGATCAGTCCTGCCCAGAAACTGCGTTTCACAGCCCTTGGTAAGAGATGTTCACGGTAGGCTGTGAGAGCACTGGGCAGAACCAGTTGTTTTTTAGCTTCCCAAAGTGCTGGAGGCAAGATGCTTTGGGGCCTCTCTCACCCTTTGGAAACAAGGCAGCCCTTAGGTCCTGGTAGCTCTAGGCCTATGTAGCACAACCACAACAGAAGTTCTACTTCAGCCAGGTCAGGCCTGCCAAGAAACTGCGTTTCACAGGCCTTTCAAAGAGATGTTCTCTTAGGCTGTAAGAGCACTGGGCAGAGCCAGCTGTTTCTTAGCTTCCCGAAGAGCTGGGAGCAAGATGCTTTGGGTCCACTCTCCGTCTTTGGAAACAAGGCAGCCCTTTGGGCCTGGCAGCTCTAGGGCAATGGAGCACACCCAGAGCAGAAGTTCTACTTCAGCCAGATCAGGCCTGCCAGGAAACTGCGTTTCACAGGCCTTGGTAAGAGATGTTCCCGGTAGGCTGTAAGAGCACTGGGCAGAGCCAGTTGTTTCTTACCTTCCTGAAAAGCTGGAAGCAAGATGCTTGGGACCCCTCTGCCCGTTTGGGAACAAGGCAGCCTTTTGGGTCGGGAAGCTCTAGGCCAATGCAGCACACGCAGAGCAGGAGTTCTACTTCAGCCTGATCAGGCCTGCAAAGAAACAGCGTTTGACAGGCCTTGGTAAGAGATGTTCGCGGTAGGTGTAAGAGCACTGGGCAGAGCCAGTTGTTTCTTAGCTTCGCAAAGACCGGGAAGCAAGATGCTTTGGGCCTCTCTGCCCCTTGGAAACAGGGCAGCACTTGGGGCCTGGCAGCTCTAGGGCAATGGAGCACACCCAGAGCCGGAGTTCTACTTCAGCCAGATGAGGCCTGCCAAGAAACTGCGTTTCACAGGCCTTTCAAAGACATGTTCCCGGTAGGCTGTAAGAGCACGGGGCAGAGCGAGTTGGTTCTTAGCTTCCCAGAGAGCTGGAAGCAAGATGCTTTGGGGCCTCTCTGCCCCTTTGGAAACAAGGCAGCACCTTGGGCCTGGCAGCTCTAGGGCAATGGAGCACACCCAGAGCAGAAGTTCTACTTCAGCCAAATCAGGCCTGCCAGGAAACGGCGTTTCACAGGCCTTGGTAAGAGATGTTCCCGGTAGGCTGTAAGAGCACTGGGCAACGCCAGATGTTTCTTAGCTTCCCGAAGAGCTGGAAGCAAGAAGCTTTGGTGCCACTCTCTCACTTTGGACTCAAGGCAGCCCTTTGGGGCAGGTAGCTCTAGGCCAGTGGAGCACACCCAGAGCAGAAGTTCTACTTGGGCCAGTTCAGGCCACCAACAAACTGCGTTTCACAGGCCTTGGTAAGAGATGTTCCCGGTAGGCTGTAAAAGCATTGGGCAATGCCAGATGTTTCTTAGCTTCCCGAAGAGCTGGAAGCAAGATGCTTTGGGGCCTCTCATCCCCTTTGCAAACAAGGCGGCCCTATGGGCCAGGCAGGTCTAGGCCAATGGAGCACACCCAGAGCAGAAGTTCTACTTCGGCCAGTTCAGGCCACCAACAAACTGCGTTTCACAGGCCTTGGTAAGAGATGTTCCCGGTAGGCTGTAAGAGCACTGGGCAACGCCAGATGTTTCTTAGCTTCCCGAAGAGCTGGAAGCGAGAAGCTTTGGTGCCACTCTCTCACTTTGGACTCAAGGCAGCCCTTTGGGGCAGGTAGCTCTAGGCCAGTGGAGCACACCCAGAGCAGAAGTTCTACTTGGGCCAGTTCAGGCCACCAACAAACTGCGTTTCACAGGCCTTGGTAAGAGATGTTCCCGGTAGGCTGTAAGAGCACTGGGCAACGCCAGATGTTTCTTAGCTTGCCGAAGAGCTGGAAGCAAGATGCTTTGGGGCCTCTCATCCCCTTTGCAAACAAGGCGGCCCTATGGGCCAGGCAGCTCTAGGCCAATGGAGCACACCCAGAGCAGAAGTTCTACTTCGGCCAGTTCAGGCCACCAACAAACTGCGTTTCACAGGCCTTGGTAAGAGATGTTCCCGGTAGGCTGTAAGAGCACTGGGCAACGCCAGATGTTTCTTAGCTTCCCGAAGAGCTGGAAGCAAGATGCTTTGGGGCCTCTCATCCCCTTTGCAAACAAGGCCGACCTTTGGGCCAGGCAGCTCTAGGCCAATGGAGCACACCCAGAGCAGAAGTTCTACCTCAGCCAGATAAGGCCTGCCAAGAAACTGCGTTTCAAAGGCTTTGGTAAGAGATGTTCCCGGTAGGCTGTAAGAGCACTGGGCAGAGCCATTTGTTTCTTAGCTTCCCAAAGAGCTGGAAGCAAGATGCTTTGGGGGCTCCCTGCCCCTTTGCCAACAAGGGCGACCTTTGGGCCTTTCAGCTCTAGGCCAATGGAGCACACCCAGAGCAGAAGTCCTACTTCAGCCAGATCAGGCCTGCCAAGGAACTGCGTTTCAGAGGCCTTTGTATGTGACGTTCCCGGTAGGCTGTGAGAGCACGGTGCAGAGCCAGTTGTTTCCTTGTTTCCCAAACAGCTGGAAGCAAGACGCTTTGGGGCCTCTCTGCCCCTTTGGAAACAAGGCAGCACGTTGGGTCTGGCAGCTCTAGGGCAATGGAGCACAACCAGAGCCGAAGTTCTACTTCTTCCAGATCAGGCCTGCCTAGACAGTGCGTTTCCCAGGCCTTGATAAGAGATGTTCTCTTAGGCTATAAGAGCACTGGGCACAGCCAGTTGTTTCTTAGCTTCCCAAGAGGTGGAAGCAAGATGCTTTGGGGCCTCTCTCCCCCACTTTGGAAACAAGGCAGCCCTTTGGGCCTTTCAGCTCTAGGGCAATGGAGCACACCCAGAGCAGAAGTTCTACCTCAGCCAGATCAGGCCTGCCAAGAAACTGCTTTTCACAGGCCTTCGTAAGAGGTGTTCCCGGAAGGCTGTAAGAGTACCTGGCAGAGCGAGTTGTTTCTTAGCTTCAAAAACAGCTGGAAGCAACATGATTTGGGGCCTCTCTCCCCCTTTGGAAACAAAGCAGCCTTTGTGCCTGGCAGCTCTAGGCCAAAGTAGCACACCCAGAGCACAAGTTCTACCTCAGCCAGATAAGGCCTGTCAAGAAGCTGCGTTTCACAGGCCTTTGTATGTGACGTTCCCGGTTGGCTTTGAGAGCACTGTGCAGAGCCAGTTGTTTTAGCTTCCCAGAGAGCAGGAAGCAAGATGCTTTGGGGCCTCTCTCACACTTTGGAAATAAAGGCAGCCCTTTGGGCCTGGCAGCCCTAGGCCAATGGAGTACACCCAGAGCAGAAGTTCTACCTCAGCCAGATCAGGCCTTCCAAGAAACTGCGTCTCACAGGCCTTTCTCTGTCACGTTGCCGCTAGGCTGTGAGAGCACTGTGCAGAGCCAGTTGTTTCTTAGCTTCCCAAAGATTTGGAAGCAAGATGCTTTGGGGACTCTCAGCCCCTTTGGAAACAAGGCGGCCCTTTGGGCCTGGCAGCTCTAGGCCAAAGTAGCACGCCCAGAGCAGGAGTTCTACTTCAGCCAGATCAGGCCTGCCAAGAAACTGCGTTTCACAGGCCTTGGTAAGAGATGTTCCCGGTAGGCTGTGAGAGCACTGTGGAGAGCCAGTTGCTTTAGCTTCCCACAGAGCTGGAAGCAAGATGCCTTGGGGCCTCTCTCTCCCTTTGGACACAAGGCAGCCGTTTGGGCCTGGCAGCTCTAGGCCAATGGAGCACACCCACAGCAGAAGTTCTACTTCAGGCAGATCAGTCCTGCCCAGAAACTGCGTTTCACAGCCCTTGGTAAGAGATGTTCACGGTAGGCTGTGAGAGCACTGGGCAGAACCAGTTGTTTTTTAGCTTCCCAAAGTGCTGGAGGCAAGATGCTTTGGGGCCTCTCTCACCCTTTGGAAACAAGGCAGCCCTTAGGTCCTGGTAGCTCTAGGCCTATGTAGCACAACCAGAACAGAAGTTCTACTTCAGCCAGGTCAGGCCTGCCAAGAAACTGCGTTTCACAGGCCTTTCAAAGACATGTTCTCTTAGGCTGTAAGAGCACTGGGCAGAGCCAGCTGTTTCTTAGCTTCCCGAAGAGCTGGGAGCAAGATGCTTTGGGTCCACTCTCCGTCTTTGGAAACAAGGCAGCCCTTTGGGCCTGGCAGCTCTAGGGCAATGGAGCACACCCAGAGCAGAAGTTCTACTTCAGCCAGATCAGGCCTGCCAGGAAACTGCGTTTCACAGGCCTTGGTAAGAGATGTTCCCGGTAGGCTGTAAGAGCACTGGGCAGAGCCAGTTGTTTCTTACCTTCCTGAAAAGCTGGAAGCAAGATGCTTGGGACCCCTCTGCCCGTTTGGGAACAAGGCAGCCTTTTGGGTCGGGAAGCTCTAGGCCAATGGAGCACACGCAGAGCAGGAGTTCTACTTCAGCCTGATCAGGCCTGCAAAGAAACAGCGTTTGACAGGCCTTGGTAAGAGATGTTCGCGGTAGGTGTAAGAGCACTGGGCAGAGCCAGTTGTTTCTTAGCTTCGCAAAGACCGGGAAGCAAGATGCTTTGGGCCTCTCTGCCCCTTGGAAACAGGGCAGCACTTGGGGCCTGGCAGCTCTAGGGCAATGGAGCACACCCAGAGCCGGAGTTCTACTTCAGCCAGATGAGGCCTGCCAAGAAACTGCGTTTCACAGGCCTTTCAAAGACATGTTCCCGGTAGGCTGTAAGAGCACGGGGCAGAGCGAGTTGGTTCTTAGCTTCCCAGAGAGCTGGAAGCAAGATGCTTTGGGGCCTCTCTGCCCCTTTGGAAACAAGGCAGCACCTTGGGCCTGGCAGCTCTAGGGCAATGGAGCACACCCAGAGCAGAAGTTCTACTTCAGCCAAATCAGGCCTGCCAGGAAACGGCGTTTCACAGGCCTTGGTAAGAGATGTTCCCGGTAGGCTGTAAGAGCACTGGGCAACGCCAGATGTTTCTTAGCTTCCCGAAGAGCTGGAAGCAAGAAGCTTTGGTGCCACTCTCTCACTTTGGACTCAAGGCAGCCCTTTGGGGCAGGTAGCTCTAGGCCAGTGGAGCACACCCAGAGCAGAAGTTCTACTTGGGCCAGTTCAGGCCACCAACAAACTGCGTTTCACAGGCCTTGGTAAGAGATGTTCCCGGTAGGCTGTAAGAGCACTGGGCAACGCCAGATGTTTCTTAGCTTCCCGAAGAGCTGGAAGCAAGATGCTTTGGGGCCTCTCATCCCCTTTGCAAACAAGGCGGCCCTATGGGCCAGGCAGCTCTAGGCCAATGGAGCACACCCAGAGCAGAAGTTCTACTTCGGCCAGTTCAGGCCACCAACAAACTGCGTTTCACAGGCCTTGGTAAGAGATGTTCCCGGTAGGCTGTAAGAGCACTGGGCAACGCCAGATGTTTCTTAGCTTCCCGAAGAGCTGGAAGCAAGATGCTTTGGGGCCTCTCATCCCCTTTGCAAACAAGGCCGACCTTTGGGCCAGGCAGCTCTAGGCCAATGGAGCACACCCAGAGCAGAAGTTCTACCTCAGCCAGATAAGGCCTGCCAAGAAACTGCGTTTCAAAGGCTTTGGTAAGAGATGTTCCCGGTAGGCTGTAAGAGCACTGGGCAGAGCCATTTGTTTCTTAGCTTCCCAAAGAGCTGGAAGCAAGATGCTTTGGGGGCTCCCTGCCCCTTTGCCAACAAGGGCGACCTTTGGGCCTTTCAGCTCTAGGCCAATGGAGCACACCCAGAGCAGAAGTCCTACTTCAGCCAGATCAGGCCTGCCAAGGAACTGCGTTTCAGAGGCCTTTGTATGTGACGTTCCCGGTAGGCTGTGAGAGCACGGTGCAGAGCCAGTTGTTTCCTTGTTTCCCAAACAGCTGGAAGCAAGACGCTTTGGGGCCTCTCTGCCCCTTTGGAAACAAGGCAGCACGTTGGGTCTGGCAGCTCTAGGGCAATGGAGCACAACCAGAGCCGAAGTTCTACTTCTTCCAGATCAGGCCTGCCTAGACAGTGCGTTTCCCAGGCCTTGATAAGAGATGTTCTCTTAGGCTATAAGAGCACTGGGCACAGCCAGTTGTTTCTTAGCTTCCCAAGAGGTGGAAGCAAGATGCTTTGGGGCCTCTCTCCCCCCCTTTGGAAACAAGGCAGCCCTTTGGGCCTTTCAGCTCTAGGGCAGTGGAGCACACCCAGAGCAGAAGTTCTACCTCAGCCAGATCAGGCCTGCCAAGAAACTGCTTTTCACAGGCCTTCGTAAGAGGTGTTCCCGGAAGGCTGTAAGAGTACCTGGCAGAGCGAGTTGTTTCTTAGCTTCAAAAACAGCTGGAAGCAACATGATTTGGGGCCTCTCTCCCCCTTTGGAAACAAAGCAGCCTTTGTGCCTGGCAGCTCTAGGCCAAAGTAGCACACCCAGAGCACAAGTTCTACCTCAGCCAGATAAGGCCTGTCAAGAAGCTGCGTTTCACAGGCCTTTGTATGTGACGTTCCCGGTTGGCTTTGAGAGCACTGTGCAGAGCCAGTTGTTTTAGCTTCCCAGAGAGCAGGAAGCAAGATGCTTTGGGGCCTCTCTCACACTTTGGAAATAAAGGCAGCCCTTTGGGCCTGGCAGCCCTAGGCCAATGGAGTACACCCAGAGCAGAAGTTCTACCTCAGCCAGATCAGGCCTTCCAAGAAACTGCGTCTCACAGGCCTTTCTCTGTCACGTTGCCGGTAGGCTGTGAGAGCACTGTGCAGAGCCAGTTGTTTCTTAGCTTCCCAAAGATTTGGAAGCAAGATGCTTTGGGGACTCTCAGCCCCTTTGGAAACAAGGCGGCCCTTTGGGCCTGGCAGCTCTAGGCCAAAGTAGCACGCCCAGAGCAGGAGTTCTACTTCAGCCAGATCAGGCCTGCCAAGAAACTGCGTTTCACAGGCCTTGGTAAGAGATGTTCCCGGTAGGCTGTGAGAGCACTGTGGAGAGCCAGTTGCTTTAGCTTCCCACAGAGCTGGAAGCAAGATGCCTTGGGGCCTCTCTCTCCCTTTGGACACAAGGCAGCCGTTTGGGCCTGGCAGCTCTAGGCCAATGGAGCACACTCACAGCAGAAGTTCTACTTCAGGCAGATCAGTCCTGCCCAGAAACTGCGTTTCACAGCCCTTGGTAAGAGATGTTCACGGTAGGCTGTGAGAGCACTGGGCAGAACCAGTTGTTTTTTAGCTTCCCAAAGTGCTGGAGGCAAGATGCTTTGGGGCCTCTCTCACCCTTTGGAAACAAGGCAGCCCTTAGGTCCTGGTAGCTCTAGGCCTATGTAGCACAACCAGAACAGAAGTTCTACTTCAGCCAGGTCAGGCCTGCCAAGAAACTGCGTTTCACAGGCCTTTCAAAGAGATGTTCTCTTAGGCTGTAAGAGCACTGGGCAGAGCCAGCTGTTTCTTAGCTTCCCGAAGAGCTGGGAGCAAGATGCTTTGGGTCCACTCTCCGTCTTTGGAAACAAGGCAGCCCTTTGGGCCTGGCAGCTCTAGGGCAATGGAGCACACCCAGAGCAGAAGTTCTACTTCAGCCAGATCAGGCCTGCCAGGAAACTGCGTTTCACAGGCCTTGGTAAGAGATGTTCCCGGTAGGCTGTAAGAGCACTGGGCAGAGCCAGTTGTTTCTTACCTTCCTGAAAAGCTGGAAGCAAGATGCTTGGGACCCCTCTGCCCGTTTGGGAACAAGGCAGCCTTTTGGGTCGGGAAGCTCTAGGCCAATGCAGCACACGCAGAGCAGGAGTTCTACTTCAGCCTGATCAGGCCTGCAAAGAAACAGCGTTTGACAGGCCTTGGTAAGAGATGTTCGCGGTAGGTGTAAGAGCACTGGGCAGAGCCAGTTGTTTCTTAGCTTCGCAAAGACCGGGAAGCAAGATGCTTTGGGCCTCTCTGCCCCTTGGAAACAGGGCAGCACTTGGGGCCTGGCAGCTCTAGGGCAATGGAGCACACCCAGAGCCGGAGTTCTACTTCAGCCAGATGAGGCCTGCCAAGAAACTGCGTTTCACAGGCCTTTCAAAGACATGTTCCCGGTAGGCTGTAAGAGCACGGGCCAGAGCGAGTTGGTTCTTAGCTTCCCAGAGAGCTGGAAGCAAGATGCTTTGGGGCCTCTCTGCCCCTTTGGAAACAAGGCAGCACCTTGGGCCTGGCAGCTCTAGGGCAATGGAGCACACCCAGAGCAGAAGTTCTACTTCAGCCAAATCAGGCCTGCCAGGAAACGGCGTTTCACAGGCCTTGGTAAGAGATGTTCCCGGTAGGCTGTAAGAGCACTGGGCAACGCCAGATGTTTCTTAGCTTCCCGAAGAGCTGGAAGCAAGAAGATTTGGTGCCACTCTCTCACTTTGGACTCAAGGCAGCCCTTTGGGGCAGGTAGCTCTAGGCCAGTGGAGCACACCCAGAGCAGAAGTTCTACTTGGGCCAGTTCAGGCCACCAACAAACTGCGTTTCACAGGCCTTGGTAAGAGATGTTCCCGGTAGGCTGTAAAAGCATTGGGCAATGCCAGATGTTTCTTAGCTTCCCGAAGAGCTGGAAGCAAGATGCTTTGGGGCCTCTCATCCCCTTTGCAAACAAGGCGGCCCTATGGGCCAGGCAGGTCTAGTCCAATGGAGCACACCCAGAGCAGAAGTTCTACTTCGGCCAGTTCAGGCCACCAACAAACTGCGTTTCACAGGCCTTGGTAAGAGATGTTCCCGGTAGGCTGTAAGAGCACTGGGCAACGCCAGATGTTTCTTAGCTTCCCGAAGAGCTGGAAGCAAGATGCTTTGGGGCCTCTCATCCCCTTTGCAAACAAGGCCGACCTTTGGGCCAGGCAGCTCTAGGCCAATGGAGCACACCCAGAGCAGAAGTTCTACCTCAGCCAGATAAGGCCTGCCAAGAAACTGCGTTTCAAAGGCTTTGGTAAGAGATGTTCCCGGTAGGCTGTAAGAGCACTGGGCAGAGCCAGCTGTTTCTTAGCTTCCCGAAGAGCTGGGAGCAAGATGCTTTGGGTCCACTCTCCGTCTTTGGAAACAAGGCAGCCCTTTGGGCCTGGCAGCTCTAGGGCAATGGAGCACACCCAGAGCAGAAGTTCTACTTCAGTCAGATCAGGCCTGCCAGGAAACTGCGTTTCACAGGCCTTGGTAAGAGATGTTCCCGGTAGGCTGTAAGAGCACTGGGCAGAGCCAGTTGTTTCTTACCTTCCTGAAAAGCTGGAAGCAAGATGCTTGGGACCCCTCTGCCCGTTTGGGAACAAGGCAGCCTTTTGGGTCGGGAAGCTCTAGGCCAATGGAGCACACGCAGAGCAGGAGTTCTACTTCAGCCTGATCAGGCCTGCAAAGAAACAGCGTTTGACAGGCCTTGGTAAGAGATGTTCCCGGTAGGTGTAAGAGCACTGGGCAGAGCCAGTTGTTTCTTAGCTTCGCAAAGACCGGGAAGCAAGATGCTTTGGGCCTCTCTGCCCCTTGGAAACAGGGCAGCACTTGGGGCCTGGCAGCTCTAGGGCAATGGAGCACACCCAGAGCCGGAGTTCTACTTCAGCCAGATGAGGCCTGCCAAGAAACTGCGTTTCACAGGCCTTTCAAAGACATGTTCCCGGTAGGCTGTAAGAGCACGGGCCAGAGCGAGTTGGTTCTTAGCTTCCCAGAGAGCTGGAAGCAAGATGCTTTGGGGCCTCTCTGCCCCTTTGGAAACAAGGCAGCACCTTGGGCCTGGCAGCTCTAGGGCAATGGAGCACACCCAGAGCAGAAGTTCTACTTCAGCCAAATCAGGCCTGCCAGGAAACGGCGTTTCACAGGCCTTGGTAAGAGATGTTCCCGGTAGGCTGTAAGAGCACTGGGCAACGCCAGATGTTTCTTAGCTTCCCGAAGAGCTGGAAGCGAGAAGCTTTGGTGCCACTCTCTCACTTTGGACTCAAGGCAGCCCTTTGGGGCAGGTAGCTCTAGGCCAGTGGAGCACACCCAGAGCAGAAGTTCTACTTGGGCCAGTTCAGGCCACCAACAAACTGCGTTTCACAGGCCTTGGTAAGAGATGTTCCCGGTAGGCTGTAAGAGCACTGGGCAACGCCAGATGTTTCTTAGCTTCCCGAAGAGCTGGAAGCAAGATGCTTTGGGGCCTCTCATCCCCTTTGCAAACAAGGCGGCCCTTTGGGCCAGGCAGCTCTAGGCCAATGGAGCACACCCAGAGCAGAAGTTCTACTTCAGCTACATCAGGCCACCAACAAAGTGCGTTTCACAGGCCTTCGTAAGAGATTTTCTCTTAGGCTGTAAGAGCACTGGGCAGAATCAGTTGTTTCTTAGCTTCCCAAAGAGCTGGAAGCAAGATGCTTTGGGGGCTCCCTGCCCCTTTGCCAACAAGGGCGACCTTTGGGCCTTTCAGCTCTAGCCCAATGGAGCACACCCAGAGCAGAAGTCCTACTTCAGCCAGATCAGGCCTGCCAAGGAACTGCGTTTCAGAGGCCTTTGTATGTGACGTTCCCGGTAGGCTGTGAGAGCACGGTGCAGAGCCAGTTGTTTCCTTGTTTCCCAAACAGCTGGAAGCAAGAGGCTTTGGGGCCTCTCTGCCCCTTTGGAAACAAGGCAGCACGTTGGGTCTGGCAGCTCTAGGGCAATGGAGCACAACCAGAGCCGAAGTTCTACTTCTTCCAGATCAGGCCTGCCTAGACAGTGCGTTTCCCAGGCCTTGATAAGAGATGTTCTCTTAGGCTATAAGAGCACTAGGCACAGCCAGTTGTTTCTTAGCTTCCCAAGAGGTGGAAGCAAGATGCTTTGGGGCCTCTCTCCCCCCCTTTGGAAACAAGGCAGCCCTTTGGGCCTTTCAGCTCTAGGGCAATGGAGCACACCCAGAGCAGAAGTTCTACCTCAGCCAGATCAGGCCTGCCAAGAAACTGCTTTTCACAGGCCTTCGTAAGAGGTGTTCCCGGAAGGCTGTAAGAGTACCTGGCAGAGCGAGTTGTTTCTTAGCTTCAAAAACAGCTGGAAGCAACATGATTTGGGGCCTCTCTCCCCCTTTGGAAACAAAGCAGCCTTTGTGCCTGGCAGCTCTAGGCCAAAGTAGCACACCCAGAGCACAAGTTCTACCTCAGCCAGATAAGGCCTGTCAAGAAGCTGCGTTTCACAGGCCTTTGTATGTGACGTTCCCGGTTGGCTTTGAGAGCACTGTGCAGAGCCAGTTGTTTTAGCTTCCCAGAGAGCAGGAAGCAAGATGCTTTGGGGCCTCTCTCACACTTTGGAAATAAAGGCAGCCCTTTGGGCCTGGCAGCCCTAGGCCAATGGAGTACACCCAGAGCAGAAGTTCTACCTCAGCCAGATCAGGCCTTCCAAGAAACTGCGTCTCACAGGCCTTTCTCTGTCACGTTGCCGGTAGGCTGTGAGAGCACTGTGCAGAGCCAGTTGTTTCTTAGCTTCCCAAAGATTTGGAAGCAAGATGCTTTGGGGACTCTCAGCCCCTTTGGAAACAAGGCGGCCCTTTGGGCCTGGCAGCTCTAGGCCAAAGTAGCACGCCCAGAGCAGGAGTTCTACTTCAGCCAGATCAGGCCTGCCAAGAAACTGCGTTTCACAGGCCTTGGTAAGAGATGTTCCTGGTAGGCTGTGAGAGCACTGTGGAGAGCCAGTTGCTTTAGCTTCCCACAGAGCTGGAAGCAAGATGCTTTGGGTCCACTCTCCGTCTTTGGAAACAAGGCAGCCCTTTGGGCCTGGCAGCTCTAGGGCAATGGAGCACACCCAGAGCAGAAGTTCTACTTCAGCCAGATCAGGCCTGCCAGGAAACTGCGTTTCACAGGCCTTGGTAAGAGATGTTCCCGGTAGGCTGTAAGAGCACTGGGCAGAGCCAGTTGTTTCTTACCTTCCTGAAAAGCTGGAAGCAAGATGCTTGGGACCCCTCTGCCCGTTTGGGAACAAGGCAGTCTTTTGGGTCGGGAAGCTCTAGGCCAATGGAGCACACGCAGAGCAGGAGTTCTACTTCAGCCTGATCAGGCCTGCAAAGAAACAGCGTTTGACAGGCCTTGGTAAGAGATGTTCCCGGTAGGTGTAAGAGCACTGGACAGAGCCAGTTGTTTCTTAGCTTCGCAAAGACCGGGAAGCAAGACGCTTTGGGGCCTCTCTGCCCCTTTGGAAACAAGGCAGCACGTTGGGTCTGGCAGCTCTAGGGCAATGGAGCACAACCAGAGCCGAAGTTCTACTTCTTCCAGATCAGGCCTGCCTAGACAGTGCGTTTCACAGGCCTTGATAAGAGATGTTCTCTTAGGCTATAAGAGCACTGGGCACAGCCAGTTGTTTCTTAGCTTCCCAAGAGGTGGAAGCAAGATGCTTTGGGGCCTCTCTCCCCCCCTTTGGAAACAAGGCAGCCCTTTGGGCCTTTCAGCTCTAGGGCAGTGGAGCACACCCAGAGCAGAAGTTCTACCTCAGCCAGATCAGGCCTGCCAAGAAACTGCTTTTCACAGGCCTTCGTAAGAGGTGTTCCCGGAAGGCTGTAAGAGTACCTGGCAGAGCGAGTTGTTTCTTAGCTTCAAAAACAGCTGGAAGCAACATGATTTGGGGCCTCTCTCCCCCTTTGGAAACAAAGCAGCCTTTGTGCCTGGCAGCTCTAGGCCAAAGTAGCACACCCAGAGCACAAGTTCTACCTCAGCCAGATAAGGCCTGTCAAGAAGCTGCGTTTCACAGGCCTTTGTATGTGACGTTCCCGGTTGGCTTTGAGAGCACTGTGCAGAGCCAGTTGTTTTAGCTTCCCAGAGAGCAGGAAGCAAGATGCTTTGGGGCCTCTCTCACACTTTGGAAATAAAGGCAGCCCTTTGGGCCTGGCAGCCCTAGGCCAATGGAGTACACCCAGAGCAGAAGTTCTACCTCAGCCAGATCAGGCCTTCCAAGAAACTGCGTCTCACAGGCCTTTCTCTGTCACGTTGCCGGTAGGCTGTGAGAGCACTGTGCAGAGCCAGTTGTTTCTTAGCTTCCCAAAGATTTGGAAGCAAGATGCTTTGGGGACTCTCAGCCCCTTTGGAAACAAGGCGGCCCTTTGGGCCTGGCAGCTCTAGGCCAAAGTAGCACGCCCAGAGCAGGAGTTCTACTTCAGCCAGATCAGGCCTGCCAAGAAACTGCGTTTCACAGGCCTTGGTAAGAGATGTTCCCGGTAGGCTGTGAGAGCACTGTGGAGAGCCAGTTGCTTTAGCTTCCCACAGAGCTGGAAGCAAGATGCCTTGGGGCCTCTCTCTCCCTTTGGACACAAGGCAGCCGTTTGGGCCTGGCAGCTCTAGGCCAATGGAGCACACTCACAGCAGAAGTTCTACTTCAGGCAGATCAGTCCTGCCCAGAAACTGCGTTTCACAGCCCTTGGTAAGAGATGTTCACGGTAGGCTGTGAGAGCACTGGGCAGAACCAGTTGTTTTTTAGCTTCCCAAAGTGCTGGAGGCAAGATGCTTTGGGGCCTCTCTCACCCTTTGGAAACAAGGCAGCCCTTAGGTCCTGGTAGCTCTAGGCCTATGTAGCACAACCAGAACAGAAGTTCTACTTCAGCCAGGTCAGGCCTGCCAAGAAACTGCGTTTCACAGGCCTTTCAAAGAGATGTTCTCTTAGGCTGTAAGAGCACTGGGCAGAGCCAGCTGTTTCTTAGCTTCCCGAAGAGCTGGGAGCAAGATGCTTTGGGTCCACTCTCCGTCTTTGGAAACAAGGCAGCCCTTTGGGCCTGGCAGCTCTAGGGCAATGGAGCACACCCAGAGCAGAAGTTCTACTTCAGCCAGATCAGGCCTGCCAGGAAACTGCGTTTCACAGGCCTTGGTAAGAGATGTTCCCGGTAGGCTGTAAGAGCACTGGGCAGAGCCAGTTGTTTCTTACCTTCCTGAAAAGCTGGAAGCAAGATGCTTGGGACCCCTCTGCCCGTTTGGGAACAAGGCAGCCTTTTGGGTCGGGAAGCTCTAGGCCAATGCAGCACACGCAGAGCAGGAGTTCTACTTCAGCCTGATCAGGCCTGCAAAGAAACAGCGTTTGACAGGCCTTGGTAAGAGATGTTCGCGGTAGGTGTAAGAGCACTGGGCAGAGCCAGTTGTTTCTTAGCTTCGCAAAGACCGGGAAGCAAGATGCTTTGGGCCTCTCTGCCCCTTGGAAACAGGGCAGCACTTGGGGCCTGGCAGCTCTAGGGCAATGGAGCACACCCAGAGCCGGAGTTCTACTTCAGCCAGATGAGGCCTGCCAAGAAACTGCGTTTCACAGGCCTTTCAAAGACATGTTCCCGGTAGGCTGTAAGAGCACGGGCCAGAGCGAGTTGGTTCTTAGCTTCCCAGAGAGCTGGAAGCAAGATGCTTTGGGGCCTCTCTGCCCCTTTGGAAACAAGGCAGCACCTTGGGCCTGGCAGCTCTAGGGCAATGGAGCACACCCAGAGCAGAAGTTCTACTTCAGCCAAATCAGGCCTGCCAGGAAACGGCGTTTCACAGGCCTTGGTAAGAGATGTTCCCGGTAGGCTGTAAGAGCACTGGGCAACGCCAGATGTTTCTTAGCTTCCCGAAGAGCTGGAAGCAAGAAGCTTTGGTGCCACTCTCTCACTTTGGACTCAAGGCAGCCCTTTGGGGCAGGTAGCTCTAGGCCAGTGGAGCACACCCAGAGCAGAAGTTCTACTTGGGCCAGTTCAGGCCACCAACAAACTGCGTTTCACAGGCCTTGGTAAGAGATGTTCCCGGTAGGCTGTAAAAGCATTGGGCAATGCCAGATGTTTCTTAGCTTCCCGAAGAGCTGGAAGCAAGATGCTTTGGGGCCTCTCATCCCCTTTGCAAACAAGGCGGCCCTATGGGCCAGGCAGGTCTAGGCCAATGGAGCACACCCAGAGCAGAAGTTCTACTTCGGCCAGTTCAGGCCACCAACAAACTGCGTTTCACAGGCCTTGGTAAGAGATGTTCCCGGTAGGCTGTAAGAGCACTGGGCAACGCCAGATGTTTCTTAGCTTCCCGAAGAGCTGGAAGCAAGATGCTTTGGGGCCTCTCATCCCCTTTGCAAACAAGGCCGACCTTTGGGCCAGGCAGCTCTAGGCCAATGGAGCACACCCAGAGCAGAAGTTCTACCTCAGCCAGATAAGGCCTGCCAAGAAACTGCGTTTCAAAGGCTTTGGTAAGAGATGTTCCCGGTAGGCTGTAAGAGCACTGGGCAGAGCCAGCTGTTTCTTAGCTTCCCGAAGAGCTGGGAGCAAGATGCTTTGGGTCCACTCTCCGTCTTTGGAAACAAGGCAGCCCTTTGGGCCTGGCAGCTCTAGGGCAATGGAGCACACCCAGAGCAGAAGTTCTACTTCAGTCAGATCAGGCCTGCCAGGAAACTGCGTTTCACAGGCCTTGGTAAGAGATGTTCCCGGTAGGCTGTAAGAGCACTGGGCAGAGCCAGTTGTTTCTTACCTTCCTGAAAAGCTGGAAGCAAGATGCTTGGGACCCCTCTGCCCGTTTGGGAACAAGGCAGCCTTTTGGGTCGGGAAGCTCTAGGCCAATGGAGCACACGCAGAGCAGGAGTTCTACTTCAGCCTGATCAGGCCTGCAAAGAAACAGCGTTTGACAGGCCTTGGTAAGAGATGTTCCCGGTAGGTGTAAGAGCACTGGGCAGAGCCAGTTGTTTCTTAGCTTCGCAAAGACCGGGAAGCAAGATGCTTTGGGCCTCTCTGCCCCTTGGAAACAGGGCAGCACTTGGGGCCTGGCAGCTCTAGGGCAATGGAGCACACCCAGAGCCGGAGTTCTACTTCAGCCAGATGAGGCCTGCCAAGAAACTGCGTTTCACAGGCCTTTCAAAGACATGTTCCCGGTAGGCTGTAAGAGCACGGGCCAGAGCGAGTTGGTTCTTAGCTTCCCAGAGAGCTGGAAGCAAGATGCTTTGGGGCCTCTCTGCCCCTTTGGAAACAAGGCAGCACCTTGGGCCTGGCAGCTCTAGGGCAATGGAGCACACCCAGAGCAGAAGTTCTACTTCAGCCAAATCAGGCCTGCCAGGAAACGGCGTTTCACAGGCCTTGGTAAGAGATGTTCCCGGTAGGCTGTAAGAGCACTGGGCAACGCCAGATGTTTCTTAGCTTCCCGAAGAGCTGGAAGCGAGAAGCTTTGGTGCCACTCTCTCACTTTGGACTCAAGGCAGCCCTTTGGGGCAGGTAGCTCTAGGCCAGTGGAGCACACCCAGAGCAGAAGTTCTACTTGGGCCAGTTCAGGCCACCAACAAACTGCGTTTCACAGGCCTTGGTAAGAGATGTTCCCGGTAGGCTGTAAGAGCACTGGGCAACGCCAGATGTTTCTTAGCTTCCCGAAGAGCTGGAAGCAAGATGCTTTGGGGCCTCTGATCCCCATTGCAAACAAGGCGGCCCTTTGGGCCAGGCAGCTCTAGGCCAATGGAGCACACCCAGAGCAGAAGTTCTACTTCAGCTAGATCAGGCCACCAACAAAGTGCGTTTCACAGGCCTTCGTAAGAGATTTTCTCTTAGGCTGTAAGAGCACTGGGCAGAATCAGTTGTTTCTTAGCTTCCCAAAGAGCTGGAAGCAAGATGCTTTGGGGGCTCCCTGCCCCTTTGCCAACAAGGGCGACCTTTGGGCCTTTCAGCTCTAGCCCAATGGAGCACACCCAGAGCAGAAGTCCTACTTCAGCCAGATCAGGCCTGCCAAGGAACTGCGTTTCAGAGGCCTTTGTATGTGACGTTCCCGGTAGGCTGTGAGAGCACGGTGCAGAGCCAGTTGTTTCCTTGTTTCCCAAACAGCTGGAAGCAAGAGGCTTTGGGGCCTCTCTGCCCCTTTGGAAACAAGGCAGCACGTTGGGTCTGGCAGCTCTAGGGCAATGGAGCACAACCAGAGCCGAAGTTCTACTTCTTCCAGATCAGGCCTGCCTAGACAGTGCGTTTCCCAGGCCTTGATAAGAGATGTTCTCTTAGGCTATAAGAGCACTGGGCACAGCCAGTTGTTTCTTAGCTTCCCAAGAGGTGGAAGCAAGATGCTTTGGGGCCTCTCTCCCCCCCTTTGGAAACAAGGCAGCCCTTTGGGCCTTTCAGCTCTAGGGCAATGGAGCACACCCAGAGCAGAAGTTCTACCTCAGCCAGATCAGGCCTGCCAAGAAACTGCTTTTCACAGGCCTTCGTAAGAGGTGTTCCCGGAAGGCTGTAAGAGTACCTGGCAGAGCGAGTTGTTTCTTAGCTTCAAAAACAGCTGGAAGCAACATGATTTGGGGCCTCTCTCCCCCTTTGGAAACAAAGCAGCCTTTGTGCCTGGCAGCTCTAGGCCAAAGTAGCACACCCAGAGCACAAGTTCTACCTCAGCCAGATAAGGCCTGTCAAGAAGCTGCGTTTCACAGGCCTTTGTATGTGACGTTCCCGGTTGGCTTTGAGAGCACTGTGCAGAGCCAGTTGTTTTAGCTTCCCAGAGAGCAGGAAGCAAGATGCTTTGGGGCCTCTCTCACACTTTGGAAATAAAGGCAGCCCTTTGGGCCTGGCAGCCCTAGGCCAATGGAGTACACCCAGAGCAGAAGTTCTACCTCAGCCAGATCAGGCCTTCCAAGAAACTGCGTCTCACAGGCCTTTCTCTGTCACGTTGCCGGTAGGCTGTGAGAGCACTGTGCAGAGCCAGTTGTTTCTTAGCTTCCCAAAGATTTGGAAGCAAGATGCTTTGGGGACTCTCAGCCCCTTTGGAAACAAGGCGGCCCTTTGGGCCTGGCAGCTCTAGGCCAAAGTAGCACGCCCAGAGCAGGAGTTCTACTTCAGCCAGATCAGGCCTGCCAAGAAACTGCGTTTCACAGGCCTTGGTAAGAGATGTTCCTGGTAGGCTGTGAGAGCACTGTGGAGAGCCAGTTGCTTTAGCTTCCCACAGAGCTGGAAGCAAGATGCTTTGGGTCCACTCTCCGTCTTTGGAAACAAGGCAGCCCTTTGGGCCTGGCAGCTCTAGGGCAATGGAGCACACCCAGAGCAGAAGTTCTACTTCAGCCAGATCAGGCCTGCCAGGAAACTGCGTTTCACAGGCCTTGGTAAGAGATGTTCCCGGTAGGCTGTAAGAGCACTGGGCAGAGCCAGTTGTTTCTTACCTTCCTGAAAAGCTGGAAGCAAGATGCTTGGGACCCCTCTGCCCGTTTGGGAACAAGGCAGTCTTTTGGGTCGGGAAGCTCTAGGCCAATGGAGCACACGCAGAGCAGGAGTTCTACTTCAGCCTGATCAGGCCTGCAAAGAAACAGCGTTTGACAGGCCTTGGTAAGAGATGTTCCCGGTAGGTGTAAGAGCACTGGACAGAGCCAGTTGTTTCTTAGCTTCGCAAAGACCGGGAAGCAAGATGCTTTGGGCCTCTCTGCCCCTTGGAAACAGGGCAGCACTTGGGGTCTGGCAGCTCTAGGGCAATGGAGCACACCCAGAGCCGGAGTTCTACTTCAGCCAGATGAGGCCTGCCAAGAAACTGCGTTTCACAGGCCTTTCAAAGACATGTTCCCGGTAGGCTGTAAGAGCATGGGGCAGAGCGAGTTGGTTCTTAGCTTCCCAGAGAGCTGGAAGCAAGATGCTTTGGGGCCTCTCTGCCCCTTTGGAAACAAGGCAGCACCTTGGGCCTGGCAGCTCTAGGGCAATGGAGCACACCCAGAGCAGAAGTTCTACTTCAGCCAAATCAGGCCTGCCAGGAAACGGCGTTTCACAGGCCTTGGTAAGAGATGTTCCCGGTAGGCTGTAAGAGCACTGGGCAACGCCAGATGTTTCTTAGCTTCCCGAAGAGCTGGAAGCAAGAAGCTTTGGTGCCACTCTCTCACTTTGGACTCAAGGCTGCCCTTTGGGGCAGGTAGCTCTAGGCCAGTGGAGCACACCCAGAGCAGAAGTTCTACTTGGGCCAGTTCAGGCCACCAACAAACTGCGTTTCACAGGCCTTGGTAAGAGATGTTCCCGGTAGGCTGTAAGAGCACTGGGCAACGCCAGATGTTTCTTACCTTCCCGAAGAGCTGGAAGCAAGATGCTTTGGGGCCTCTCATCCCCTTTGCAAACAAGGCGGCCCTTTGGGCCAGGCAGCTCTAGGCCAATGGAGCACACCCAGAGCAGAAGTTCTACTTCAGCTAGATCAGGCCACTAACAAAGTGCGTTTCACAGGCCTTGGTAAGAGATTGTCTCTTAGGCTGTAAGAGCACTGGGCAGAGACAGTTGTTTCTTAGCTTCCCAAAGAGCTGGAAGCAAGATGCTTTGGGGGCTCCCTGCCCCTTTGCCAACAAGGGCGACCTTTGGGCCTTTCAGCTCTAGGCCAATGGAGCACACCCAGCGCAGAAGTCCTACTTCAGCCAGATCAGGCCTGCCAAGGAACTGCGTTTCAGAGGCCTTTGTATGTGACGTTCCCGGTAGGCTGTGAGAGCACGGTGCAGAGCCAGTTGTTTCCTTGTTTCCCAAACAGCTGGAAGCAAGACGCTTTGGGGCCTCTCTGCCCCTTTGGAAACAAGGCAGCACGTTGGGTCTGGCAGCTCTAGGGCAATGGAGCACAACCAGAGCCGAAGTTCTACTTCTTCCAGATCAGGCCTGCCTAGACAGTGCGTTTCACAGGCCTTGATAAGAGATGTTCTCTTAGGCTATAAGAGCACTGGGCACAGCCAGTTGTTTCTTAGCTTCCCAAGAGGTGGAAGCAAGATGCTTTGGGGCCTCTCTCCCCCTTTGGAAACAAGGCAGCCCTTTGGGCCTTTCAGCTCTAGGGCAATGGAGCACACCCAGAGCAGAAGTTCTACCTCAGCCAGATCAGGCCTGCCAAGAAACTGCTTTTCACAGGCCTTCGTAAGAGGTGTTCCCGGAAGGCTGTTAGAGTACCTGGCAGAGCGAGTTGTTTCTTAGCTTCAAAAACAGCTGGAAGCAACATGATTTGGGGCCTCTCTCCCCCTTTGGAAACAAAGCAGCCTTTGTGCCTGGCAGCTCTAGGCCAAAGTAGCACACCCAGAGCACAAGTTCTACCTCAGCCAGATAAGGCCTGTCAAGAAGCTGCGTTTCACAGGCCTTTGTATGTGACGTTCCCGGTTGGCTTTGAGAGCACTGTGCAGAGCCAGTTGTTTTAGCTTCCCAGAGAGCAGGAAGCAAGATGCTTTGGGGCCTCTCTCACACTTTGGAAATAAAGGCAGCCCTTTGGGCCTGGCAGCCCTAGGCCAATGGAGTACACCCAGAGCAGAAGTTCTACCTCAGCCAGATCAGGCCTTCCAAGAAACTGCGTCTCACAGGCCTTTCTCTGTCACGTTGCCGGTAGGCTGTGAGAGCACTGTGCAGAGCCAGTTGTTTCTTAGCTTCCCAAAGATTTGGAAGCAAGATGCTTTGGGGACTCTCAGCCCCTTTGAAAACAAGGCGGCCCTTTGGGCCTGGCAGCTCTAGGCCAAAGTAGCACGCCCAGAGCAGGAGTTCTACTTCAGCCAGATCAGGCCTGCCAGGAAACTGCGTTTCACAGGCCTTGGTAAGAGATGTTCCCGGTAGGCTGTGAGAGCACTGTGGAGAGCCAGTTGCTTTAGCTTCCCACAGAGCTGGAAGCAAGATGCTTTGGGGCCTCTCTCTCCCTTTGGACACAAGGCAGCCGTTTGGGCCTGGCAGCTCTAGGCCAATGGAGCACACCCACAGCAGAAGTTCTACTTCAGTCAGATCAGTCCTGCCCAGAAACTGCGTTTCACAGCCCTTGGTAAGAGATGTTCACGGTAGGCTGTGAGAGCACTGGGCAGAACCAGTTGTTTTTTAGCTTCCCAAAGTGCTGGAGGCAAGATGCTTTGGGGCCTCTCTCACCCTTTGGAAACAAGGCAGCCCTTAGGTCCTGGTAGCTCTAGGCCTATGTAGCACAACCAGAACAGAAGTTCTACTTCAGCCAGGTCAGGCCTGCCAAGAAACTGCGTTTCACAGGCCTTTCAAAGAGATGTTCTCTTAGGCTGTAAGAGCACTGGGCAGAGCCAGCTGTTTCTTAGCTTCCCGAAGAGCTGGGAGCAAGATGCTTTGGGTCCACTCTCCGTCTTTGGAAACAAGGCAGCCCTTTGGGCCTGGCAGCTCTAGGGCAATGGAGCACACCCAGAGCAGAAGTTCTACTTCAGCCAAATCAGGCCTGCCAGGAAACGGCGTTTCACAGGCCTTGGTAAGAGATGTTCCCGGTAGGCTGTAAGAGCACTGGGCAACGCCAGATGTTTCTTAGCTTCCCGAAGAGCTGGAAGCAAGATGCTTTGGGGCCTCTCATCCCCTTTGCAAACACGGCGGCCCTTTGGGCCAGGCAGCTCTAGGCCAATGGAGCACACCCAGAGCAGAAGTTCTACTTCAGCTACATCAGGCCACCAACAAAGTGCGTTTCACAGGCCTTGGTAAGAGATTGTCTCTTAGGCTGTAAGAGCACTGGGCAGAGCCAGTTGTTTCTTAGCTTCCCAAAGAGCTGGAAGCAAGATGCTTTGGGGGCTCCCTGCCCCTTTGCCAACAAGGGCGACCTTTGGGCCTTTCAGCTCTAGCCCAATGGAGCACACCCAGAGCAGAAGTCCTACTTCAGCCAGATCAGGCCTGCCAAGGAACTGCGTTTCAGAGGCCTTTGTATGTGACGTGCCCGGTAGGCTGTGAGAGCACGGTGCAGAGCCAGTTGTTTCCTTGTTTCCCAAACAGCTGGAAGCAAGACGCTTTGGGGCCTCTCTGCCCCTTTGGAAACAAGGCAGCACGTTGGGTCTGGCAGCTCTAGGGCAATGGAGCACACCCAGAGCAGAAGTTCTACCTCAGCCAGATCAGGCCTGCCAAGAAACTGCTTTTCACAGGCCTTCGTAAGAGGTGTTCCCGGAAGGCTGTTAGAGTACCTGGCAGAGCGAGTTGTTTCTTAGCTTCAAAAACAGCTGGAAGCTACATGATTTGGGGCCTCTCTCCCCCTTTGGAAACAAAGCAGCCTTTGTGCCTGGCAGCTCTAGGCCAAAGTAGCACACCCAGAGCACAAGTTCTACCTCAGCCAGATAAGGCCTGTCAAGAAGCTGCGTTTCACAGGCCTTTGTATGTGACGTTCCCGGTTGGCTTTGAGAGCACTGTGCAGAGCCAGTTGTTTTAGCTTCCCAGAGAGCAGGAAGCAAGATGCTTTGGGGCCTCTCTCACACTTTGGAAATAAAGGCAGCCCTTTGGGCCTGGCAGCCCTAGGCCAATGGAGTACACCCAGAGCAGAAGTTCTACCTCAGCCAGATCAGGCCTGCCAAGAAACTGCGTCTCACAGGCCTTCGTAAGAGGTGTTCCCGGAAGGCTGTTAGAGTACCTGGCAGAGCGAGTTGTTTCTTAGCTTCAAAAACAGCTGGAAGCAACATGATTTGGGGCCTCTCTCCCCCTTTGGAAACAACGCAGCCTTTGTGCCTGGCAGCTCTAGGCCAAAGTAGCACACCCAGAGCACAAGTTCTACCTCAGCCAGATAAGGCCTGTCAAGAAGCTGCGTTTCACAGGCCTTTGTATGTGACGTTCCCGGTTGGCTTTGAGAGCACTGTGCAGAGCCAGTTGTTTTAGCTTCCCAGAGAGCAGGAAGCAAGATGCTTTGGGGCCTCTCTCACACTTTGGAAATAAAGGCAGCCCTTTGGGCCTGGCAGCCCTAGGCCAATGGAGTACACCCAGAGCAGAAGTTCTACCTCAGCCAGATCAGGCCTTCCAAGAAACTGCGTCTCACAGGCCTTTCTCTGTCACGTTGCCGGTAGGCTGTGAGAGCACTGTGCAGAGCCAGTTGTTTCTTAGCTTCCCAAAGATTTGGAAGCAAGATGCTTTGGGGAATCTCAGCCCCTTTGAAAACAAGGCGGCCCTTTGGGCCTGGCAGCTCTAGGCCAAAGTAGCACGCCCAGAGCAGGAGTTCTACTTCAGCCAGATCAGGCCTGCCAGGAAACTGCGTTTCACAGGCCTTGGTAAGAGATGTTCCCGGTAGGCTGTGAGAGCACTGTGGAGAGCCAGTTGCTTTAGCTTCCCACAGAGCTGGAAGCAAGATGCTTTGGGGCCTCTCTCTCCCTTTGGACACAAGGCAGCCGTTTGGGCCTGGCAGCTCTAGGCCAATGGAGCACACCCACAGCAGAAGTTCTACTTCAGGCAGATCAGTCCTGCCCAGAAACTGCGTTTCACAGCCCTTGGTAAGAGATGTTCACGGTAGGCTGTGAGAGCACTGGGCAGAACCAGTTGTTTTTTAGCTTCCCAAAGTGCTGGAGGCAAGATGCTTTGGGGCCTCTCTCACCCTTTGGAAACAAGGCAGCCCTTAGGTCCTGGTAGCTCTAGGCCTATGTAGCACAACCAGAACAGAAGTTCTACTTCAGCCAGGTCAGGCCTGCCAAGAAACTGCGTTTCACAGGCCTTTCAAAGAGATGTTCTCTTAGGCTGTAAGAGCACTGGGCAGAGCCAGCTGTTTCTTAGCTTCCCGAAGAGCTGGGAGCAAGATGCTTTGGGTCCACTCTCCGTCTTTGGAAACAAGGCAGCCCTTTGGGCCTGGCAGCTCTAGGGCAATGGAGCACACCCAGAGCAGAAGTTCTACTTCAGCCAAATCAGGCCTGCCAGGAAACGGCGTTTCACAGGCCTTGGTAAGAGATGTTCCCGGTAGGCTGTAAGAGCACTGGGCAACGCCACATGTTTCTTAGCTTCCCGAAGAGCTGGAAGCAAGATGCTTTGGTGCCACTCTCTCACTTTGGAATCAAGGCAGCCCTTTGGGGCAGGTAGCTCTAGGCCAGTGGAGCACACCCAGAGCAGAAGTTCTACTTCGGCCAGTTCAGGCCACCAACAAAGTGCGTTTCACAGGCCTTGGTAAGAGATGTTCCCGGTAGGCTGTAAGAGCACTGGGCAACGCCAGATGTTTCTTAGCTTCCCGAAGAGCTGGAAGCAAGATGCTTTGGGGCCTCTCATCCCCTTTGCAAACAAGGCGGCCCTTTGGGCCAGGCAGCTCTAGGCCAATGGAGCACACCCAGAGCAGAAGTTCTACTTCAGCTACATCAGGCCACCAACAAAGTGCGTTTCACAGGCCTTGGTAAGAGATTGTCTCTTAGGCTGTAAGAGCACTGGGCAGAGCCAGTTGTTTCTTAGCTTCCCAAAGAGCTGGAAGCAAGATGCTTTGGGGGCTCCCTGCCCCTTTGCCAACAAGGGCGACCTTTGGGCCTTTCAGCTCTAGCCCAATGGAGCACACCCAGAGCAGAAGTCCTACTTCAGCCAGATCAGGCCTGCCAAGGAACTGCGTTTCAGAGGCCTTTGTATGTGACGTTCCCGGTAGGCTGTGAGAGCACGGTGCAGAGCCAGTTGTTTCCTTGTTTCCCAAACAGCTGGAAGCAAGACGCTTTGGGGCCTCTCTGCCCCTTTGGAAACAAGGCAGCACGTTGGGTCTGGCAGCTCTAGGGCAATGGAGCACACCCAGAGCAGAAGTTCTACCTCAGCCAGATCAGGCCTGCCAAGAAACTGCTTTTCACAGGCCTTCGTAAGAGGTGTTCCCGGAAGGCTGTAAGAGTACCTGGCAGAGCGAGTTGTTTCTTAGCTTCAAAAACAGCTGGAAGCAACATGATTTGGGGCCTCTCTCCCCCTTTGGAAACAAAGCAGCCTTTGTGCCTGGCAGCTCTAGGCCAAAGTAGCACACCCAGAGCACAAGTTCTACCTCAGCCAGATAAGGCCTGTCAAGAAGCTGCGTTTCACAGGCCTTTGTATGTGACGTTCCCGGTTGGCTTTGAGAGCACTGTGCAGAGCCAGTTGTTTTAGCTTCCCAGAGAGCAGGAAGCAAGATGCTTTGGGGCCTCTCTCACACTTTGGAAATAAAGGCAGCCCTTTGGGCCTGGCAGCCCTAGGCCAATGGAGTACACCCAGAGCAGAAGTTCTACCTCAGCCAGATCAGGCCTTCCAAGAAACTGCGTCTCACAGGCCTTTCTCTGTCACGTTGCCGGTAGGCTGTGAGAGCACTGTGCAGAGCCAGTTGTTTCTTAGCTTCCCAAAGATTTGGAAGCAAGATGCTTTGGGGACTCTCAGCCCCTTTGGAAACAAGGCGGCCCTTTGGGCCTGGCAGCTCTAGGCCAAAGTAGCACGCCCAGAGCAGGAGTTCTACTTCAGCCAGATCAGGCCTGCCAGGAAACTGCGTTTCACAGGCCTTGGTAAGAGATGTTCCCGGTAGGCTGTGAGAGCACTGTGGAGAGCCAGTTGCTTTAGCTTCCCACAGAGCTGAAAGCAAGATGCTTTGGGGCCTCTCTCTCCCTTTGGACACAAGGCAGCCGTTTGGGCCTGGCAGCTCTAGGCCAATGGAGCACACCCACAGCAGAAGTTCTACTTCAGGCAGATCAGTCCTGCCCAGAAACTGCGTTTCACAGCCCTTGGTAAGAGATGTTCACGGTAGGCTGTGAGAGCACTGGGCAGAACCAGTTGTTTTTTAGCTTCCCAAAGTGCTGGAGGCAAGATGCTTTGGGGCCTCTCTCACCCTTTGGAAACAAGGCAGCCCTTAGGTCCTGGTAGCTCTAGGCCTATGTAGCACAACCAGAACAGAAGTTCTACTTCAGCCAGGTCAGGCCTGCCAAGAAACTGCGTTTCACAGGCCTTTCAAAGACATGTTCCCGGTAGGCTGTAAGAGCACTGGGCAGAGCCAGCTGTTTCTTAGCTTCCCGAAGAGCTGGGAGCAAGATGCTTTGGGTCCACTCTCCGTCTTTGGAAACAAGGCAGCCCTTTGGGCCTGGCAGCTCTAGGGCAATGGAGCACACCCAGTGCAGAAGTTCTACTTCAGCCAAATCAGGCCTGCCAGGAAACGGCGTTTCACAGGCCTTGGTAAGAGATGTTCCCGGTAGGCTGTAAGAGCACTGGGCAACGCCAGATGTTTCTTAGCTTCCCGAAGAGCTGGAAGCAAGATGCTTTGGTGCCACTCTCTCACTTTGGAATCAAGGCAGCCCTTTGGGGCAGGTAGCTCTAGGCCAGTGGAGCACACCCAGAGCAGAAGTTCTACTTCGGCCAGTTCAGGCCACCAACAAAGTGCGTTTCACAGGCCTTGGTAAGAGATTGTCTCTTAGGCTGTAAGAGCACTGGGCAGAGCCAGTTGTTTCTTAGCTTCCCAAAGAGCTGGAAGCAAGATGCTTTGGGGGCTCCCTGCCCCTTTGCCAACAAGGGCGACCTTTGGGCCTTTCAGCTCTAGCCCAATGGAGCACACCCAGAGCAGAAGTCCTACTTCAGCCAGATCAGGCCTGCCAAGGAACTGCGTTTCAGAGGCCTTTGTATGTGACGTTCCCGGTAGGCTGTGAGAGCACGGTGCAGAGCCAGTTGTTTCCTTGTTTCCCAAACAGCTGGAAGCAAGACGCTTTGGGGCCTCTCTGCCCCTTTGGAAACAAGGCAGCACGTTGGGTCTTTCAGCTCTAGGGCAATGGAGCACACCCAGAGCAGAAGTTCTACCTCAGCCAGATCAGGCCTGCCAAGAAACTGCTTTTCACAGGCCTTCGTAAGAGGTGTTCCCGGAAGGCTGTAAGAGTACCTGGCAGAGCGAGTTGTTTCTTAGCTTCAAAAACAGCTGGAAGCAACATGATTTGGGGCCTCTCTCCCCCTTTGGAAACAAAGCAGCCTTTGTGCCTGGCAGCTCTAGGCCAAAGTAGCACACCCAGAGCACAAGTTCTACCTCAGCCAGATAAGGCCTGTCAAGAAGCTGCGTTTCACAGGCCTTTGTATGTGACGTTCCCGGTTGGCTTTGAGAGCACTGTGCAGAGCCAGTTGTTTTAGCTTCCCAGAGAGCAGGAAGCAAGATGCTTTGGGGCCTCTCTCACACTTTGGCAATAAAGGCAGCCCTTTGGGCCTGGCAGCCCTAGGCCAATGGAGTACACCCAGAGCAGAAGTTCTACCTAAGCCAGATCAGGCCTTCCAAGAAACTGCGTCTCACAGGCCTTTCTCTGTCACGTTGCCAGTAGGCTGTGAGAGCACTGTGCAGAGCCAGTTGTTTCTTAGCTTCCCAAAGATTTGGAAGCAAGATGCTTTGGGGACTCTCAGCCCCTTTGAAAACAAGGCGGCCCTTTGGGCCTGGCAGCTCTAGGCCAAAGTAGCACGCCCAGAGCAGGAGTTCTACTTCAGCCAGATCAGGCCTGCCAGGAAACTGCGTTTCACAGGCCTTGGTAAGAGATGTTCACGGTAGGCTGTGAGAGCACTGGGCAGAACCAGTTGTTTTATAGCTTCCCAAAGTGCTGGAGGCAAGATGCTTTGGGGCCTCTCTCACCCTTTGGAAACAAGGCAGCCCTTAGGTCCTGGTAGCTCTAGGCCTATGTAGCACAACCAGAACAGAAGTTCTACTTCAGCCAGGTCAGGCCTGCCAAGAAACTGCGTTTCACAGGCCTTTCAAAGAGATGTTCTCTTAGGCTGTAAGAGCACTGGGCAGAGCCAGCTGTTTCTTAGCTTCCCGAAGAGCTGGGAGCAAGATGCTTTGGGTCCACTCTCCGTCTTTGGAAACAAGGCAGCCCTTTGGGCCTGGCAGCTCTAGGGCAATGGAGCACACCCAGAGCAGAAGTTCTACTTCAGCCAAATCAGGCCTGCCAGGAATCGGCGTTTCACAGGCCTTGGTAAGAGATGTTCCCGGTAGGCTGTAAGAGCACTGGGCAACGCCAGATGTTTCTTAGCTTCCCGAAGAGCTGGAAGCAAGATGCTTTGGTGCCACTCTCTCACTTTGGAATCAAGGCAGCCCTTTGGGGCAGGTAGCTCTAGGCCAGTGGAGCACACCCAGAGCAGAAGTTCTACTTCGGCCAGTTCAGGCCACCAACAAAGTGCGTTTCACAGGCCTTGGTAAGAGATGTTCCCGGTAGGCTGTAAGAGCACTGGGCAACGCCAGATGTTTCTTAGCTTCCCGAAGAGCTGGAAGCAAGATGCTTTGGGGCCTCTCATCCCCTTTGCAAACAAGGCGGCCCTTTGGGCCAGGCAGCTCTAGGCCAATGGAGCACACCCAGAGCAGAAGTTCTACTTCAGCTACATCAGGCCACCAACAAAGTGCGTTTCACAGGCCTTGGTAAGAGATTGTCTCTTAGGCTGTAAGAGCACTGGGCAGAGCCAGTTGTTTCTTAGCTTCCCAAAGAGCTGGAAGCAAGATGCTTTGGGGGCTCCCTGCCCCTTTGCCAACAAGGGCGACCTTTGGGCCTTTCAGCTCTAGCCCAATGGAGCACACCCAGAGCAGAAGTCCTACTTCAGCCAGATCAGGCCTGCCAAGGAACTGCGTTTCAGAGGCTTTTGTATGTGACGTTCCCGGTAGGCTGTGAGAGCACGGTGCAGAGCCAGTTGTTTCCTTGTTTCCCAAACAGCTGGAAGCAAGACGCTTTGGGGCCTCTCTGCCCCTTTGGAAACAAGGCAGCACGTTGGGTCTGGCAGCTCTAGGGCAATGGAGCACACCCAGAGCAGAAGTTCTACCTCAGCCAGATCAGGCCTGCCAAGAAACTGCTTTTCACAGGCCTTCGTAAGAGGTGTTCCCGGAAGGCTGTAAGAGTACCTGGCAGAGCGAGTTGTTTCTTAGCTTCAAAAACAGCTGGAAGCAACATGATTTGGGGCCTCTCTCCCCCTTTGGAAACAAAGCAGCCTTTGTGCCTGGCAGCTCTAGGCCAAAGTAGCACACCCAGAGCACAAGTTCTACCTCAGCCAGATAAGGCCTGTCAAGAAGCTGCGTTTCACAGGCCTTTGTATGTGACGTTCCCGGTTGGCTTTGAGAGCACTGTGCAGAGCCAGTTGTTTTAGCTTCCCAGAGAGCAGGAAGCAAGATGCTTTGGGGCCTCTCTCACACTTTGGAAATAAAGGCAGCCCTTTGGGCCTGGCAGCCCTAGGCCAATGGAGTACACCCAGAGCAGAAGTTCTACCTCAGCCAGATCAGGCCTTCCAAGAAACTGCGTCTCACAGGCCTTTCTCTGTCACGTTGCCGGTAGGCTGTGAGAGCACTGTGCAGAGCCAGTTGTTTCTTAGCTTCCCAAAGATTTGGAAGCAAGATGCTTTGGGGACTCTCAGCCCCTTTGGAAACAAGGCGGCCCTTTGGGCCTGGCAGCTCTAGGCCAAAGTAGCACGCCCAGAGCAGGAGTTCTACTTCAGCCAGATCAGGCCTGCCAGGAAACTGCGTTTCACAGGCCTTGGTAAGAGATGTTCCCGGTAGGCTGTGAGAGCACTGTGGAGAGCCAGTTGCTTTAGCTTCCCACAGAGCTGAAAGCAAGATGCTTTGGGGCCTCTCTCTCCCTTTGGACACAAGGCAGCCGTTTGGGCCTGGCAGCTCTAGGCCAATGGAGCACACCCACAGCAGAAGTTCTACTTCAGGCAGATCAGTCCTGCCCAGAAACTGCGTTTCACAGCCCTTGGTAAGAGATGTTCACGGTAGGCTGTGAGAGCACTGGGCAGAACCAGTTGTTTTTTAGCTTCCCAAAGTGCTGGAGGCAAGATGCTTTGGGGCCTCTCTCACCCTTTGGAAACAAGGCAGCCCTTAGGTCCTGGTAGCTCTAGGCCTATGTAGCACAACCAGAACAGAAGTTCTACTTCAGCCAGGTCAGGCCTGCCAAGAAACTGCGTTTCACAGGCCTTTCAAAGACATGTTCCCGGTAGGCTGTAAGAGCACTGGGCAGAGCCAGCTGTTTCTTAGCTTCCCGAAGAGCTGGGAGCAAGATGCTTTGGGTCCACTCTCCGTCTTTGGAAACAAGGCAGCCCTTTGGGCCTGGCAGCTCTAGGGCAATGGAGCACACCCAGAGCAGAAGTTCTACTTCAGCCAAATCAGGCCTGCCAGGAAACGGCGTTTCACAGGCCTTGGTAAGAGATGTTCCCGGTAGGCTGTAAGAGCACTGGGCAACGCCAGATGTTTCTTAGCTTCCCGAAGAGCTGGAAGCAAGATGCTTTGGTGCCACTCTCTCACTTTGGAATCAAGGCAGCCCTTTGGGGCAGGTAGCTCTAGGCCAGTGGAGCACACCCAGAGCAGAAGTTCTACTTCGGCCAGTTCAGGCCACCAACAAAGTGCGTTTCACAGGCCTTGGTAAGAGATGTTCCCGGTAGGCTGTAAGAGCACTGGGCAACGCCAGATGTTTCTTAGCTTCCCGAAGAGCTGGAAGCAAGATGCTTTGGGGCCTCTCATCCCCTTTGCAAACAAGGCGGCCCTTTGGGCCAGGCAGCTCTAGGCCAATGGAGCACACCCAGAGCAGAAGTTCTACTTCAGCTACATCAGGCCACCAACAAAGTGCGTTTCACAGGCCTTGGTAAGAGATTGTCTCTTAGGCTGTAAGAGCACTGGGCAGAGCCAGTTGTTTCTTAGCTTCCCAAAGAGCTGGAAGCAAGATGCTTTGGGGGCTCCCTGCCCCTTTGCCAACAAGGGCGACCTTTGGGCCTTTCAGCTCTAGCCCAATGGAGCACACCCAGAGCAGAAGTCCTACTTCAGCCAGATCAGGCCTGCCAAGGAACTGCGTTTCAGAGGCCTTTGTATGTGACGTTCCCGGTAGGCTGTGAGAGCACGGTGCAGAGCCAGTTGTTTCCTAGTTTCCCAAACAGCTGGAAGCAAGACGCTTTGGGGCCTCTCTGCCCCTTTGGAAACAAGGCAGCACGTTGGGTCTGGCAGCTCTAGGGCAATGGAGCACACCCAGAGCAGAAGTTCTACCTCAGCCAGATCAGGCCTGCCAAGAAACTGCTTTTCACAGGCCTTCGTAAGAGGTGTTCCCGGAAGGCTGTAAGAGTACCTGGCAGAGCGAGTTGTTTCTTAGCTTCAAAAACAGCTGGAAGCAACATGATTTGGGGCCTCTCTCCCCCTTTGGAAACAAAGCAGCCTTTGTGCCTGGCAGCTCTAGGCCAAAGTAGCACACCCAGAGCACAAGTTCTACCTCAGCCAGATAAGGCCTGTCAAGAAGCTGCGTTTCACAGGCCTTTGTATGTGACGTTCCCGGTTGGCTTTGAGAGCACTGTGCAGAGCCAGTTGTTTTAGCTTCCCAGAGAGCAGGAAGCAAGATGCTTTGGGGCCTCTCTCACACTTTGGCAATAAAGGCAGCCCTTTGGGCCTGGCAGCCCTAGGCCAATGGAGTACACCCAGAGCAGAAGTTCTACCTCAGCCAGATCAGGCCTTCCAAGAAACTGCGTCTCACAGGCCTTTCTCTGTCACGTTGCCGGTAGGCTGTGAGAGCACTGTGCAGAGCCAGTTGTTTCTTAGCTTCCCAAAGATTTGGAAGCAAGATGCTTTGGGGACTCTCAGCCCCTTTGAAAACAAGGCGGCCCTTTGGGCCTGGCAGCTCTAGGCCAAAGTAGCACGCCCAGAGCAGGAGTTCTACTTCAGCCAGATCAGGCCTGCCAGGAAACTGCGTTTCACAGGCCTTGGTAAGAGATGTTCCCGGTAGGCTGTGAGAGCACTGTGGAGAGCCAGTTGCTTTAGCTTCCCACAGAGCTGAAAGCAAGATGCTTTGGGGCCTCTCTCTCCCTTTGGACACAAGGCAGCCGTTTGGGCCTGGCAGCTCTAGGCCAATGGAGCACACCCACAGCAGAAGTTCTACTTCAGGCAGATCAGTCCTGCCCAGAAACTGCGTTTCACAGCCCTTGGTAAGAGATGTTCACGGTAGGCTGTGAGAGCACTGGGCAGAACCAGTTGTTTTTTAGATTCCCAAAGTGCTGGAGGCAAGATGCTTTGGGGCCTCTCTCACCCTTTGGAAACAAGGCAGCCATTAGGTCCTGGTAGCTCTAGGCCTATGTAGCACAACCAGAACAGAAGTTCTAGTTCAGCCAGGTCAGGCCTGCCAAGAAACTGCGTTTCACAGGCCTTTCAAAGAGATGTTCTCTTAGGCTGTAAGAGCACTGGGCAGAGCCAGCTGTTTCTTAGCTTCCCGAAGAGCTGGGAGCAAGATGCTTTGGGTCCACTCTCCGTCTTTGGAAACAAGGCAGCCCTTTGGGCCTGGCAGCTCTAGGGCAATGGAGCACACCCAGAGCAGAAGTTCTACTTCAGCCAGATCAGGCCTGCCAGGAAACTGCGTTTCACAGGCCTTGGTAAGAGATGTTCCCGGTAGGCTGTAAGAGCACTGGGCAGAGCCAGTTGTTTCTTACCTTCCTGAAAAGCTGGAAGCAAGATGCTTGGGACCCCTCTGCCCGTTTGGGAACAAGGCAGCCTTTTGGGTCGGGAAGCTCTAGGCCAATGGAGCACACGCAGAGCAGGAGTTCTACTTCAGCCTGATCAGGCCTGCAAAGAAACAGCGTTTGACAGGCCTTGGTAAGAGATGTTCCCGGTAGGTGTAAGATCACTGGGCAGAGCCAGTTGTTTCTTAGCTTCACAAAGACCGGGAAGCAAGATGCTTTGGGCCTCTCTGCCCCTTGGAAACAGGGCAGCACTTTGGGCCTGACAGCTCTAGGCCAATGGAGCACACCCAGAGCAGAAGTTCTACTTCAGCTAGATCAGGCCACCAACAAAGTGCGTTTCACAGGCCTTGGTAAGAGATTGTCTCTTAGGCTGTAAGAGCACTGGGCAGAGACAGTTGTTTCTTAGCTTCCCAAAGAGCTGGAAGCAAGATGCTTTGGGGGCTCCCTGCCCCTTTGCCAACAAGGGCGACCTTTGGGCCTTTCAGCTCTAGGCCAATGGAGCACACCCAGCGCAGAAGTCCTACTTCAGCCAGATCAGGCCTGCCAAGGAACTGCGTTTCAGAGGCCTTTGTATGTGACGTTCCCGGTAGGCTGTGAGAGCACGGTGCAGAGCCAGTTGTTTCCTTGTTTCCCAAACAGCTGGAAGCAAGACGCTTTGGGGCCTCTCTGCCCCTTTGGAAACAAGGCAGCCCTTTGGGCCTTTCAGCTCGAGGGCAATGGAGCACACCCAGAGCAGAAGTTCTACCTCAGCCAGATCAGGCCTGCCAAGAAACTGCTTTTCACAGGCCTTCGTAAAAGGTGTTCCCGGAAGGCTGTAAGAGTACCTGGCAGAGCGAGTTGTTTCTTAGCTTCAATAACAGCTGGAAGCAACATGATTTGGGGCCTCTCTCCCCCTTTGGAAACAAAGCAGCCTTTGTGCCTGGCAGCTCTAGGCCAAAGTAGCACACCCAGAGCACAAGTTCTACCTCAGCCAGATAAGGCCTGTCAAGAAGCTGCGTTTCACAGGCCTTTGTATGTGACGTTCCCGGTTGGCTTTGAGAGCACTGTGCAGAGCCAGTTGTTTTAGCTTCCCAGAGAGCAGGAAGCAAGATGCTTTGGGGCCTCTCTCACACTTTGGAAATAAAGGCAGCCCTTTGGGCCTGGCAGCCCTAGGCCAATGGAGTACACCCAGAGCAGAAGTTCTACCTCAGCCAGATCAGGCCTTCCAAGAAACTGCGTCTCACAGGCCTTTCTCTGTCACGTTGCCGGTAGGCTGTGAGAGCACTGTGCAGAGCCAGTTGTTTCTTAGCTTCCCAAAGATTTGGAAGCAAGATGCTTTGGGGACTCTCAGCCCCTTTGGAAACAAGGCGGCCCTTTGGGCCTGGCAGCTCTAGGCCAAAGTAGCACGCCCAGAGCAGGAGTTCTACTTCAGCCAGATCAGGCCTGCCAGGAAACTGCGTTTCACAGGCCTTGGTAAGAGATGTTCCCGGTAGGCTGTGAGAGCACTGTGGAGAGCCAGTTGCTTTAGCTTCCCACAGAGCTGGAAGCAAGATGCTTTGGGGCCTCTCTCTCCCTTTGGACACAAGGCAGCCGTTTGGGCCTGGCAGCTCTAGGCCAATGGAGCACACCCACAGCAGAAGTTCTACTTCAGGCAGATCAGTCCTGCCCAGAAACTGCGTTTCACAGTCCTTGGTAAGAGATGTTCACGGTAGGCTGTGAGAGCACTGGGCAGAACCAGTTGTTTTTTACCTTCCCAAAGTGCTGGAGGCAAGATGCTTTGGGGCCTCTCTCACCCTTTGGAAACAAGGCAGCCCTTAGGTCCTGGTAGCTCTAGGCCTATGTAGCACAACCAGAACAGAAGTTCTAGTTCAGCCAGGTCAGGCCTGCCAAGAAACTGCGTTTCACAGGCCTTTCAAAGAGATGTTCTCTTAGGCTGTAAGAGCCCTGATCAGAGCCAGCTGTTTCTTAGCTTCCCAAAGAGCTGGGAGCAAGATGCTTTGGGTCCACTCTCCGTCTTTGGAAACAAGGCAGCCCTTTGGGCCTGGCAGCTCTAGGGCAATGGAGCACACCCAGAGCAGAAGTTCTACTTCAGCCAGATCAGGCCTGCCAGGAAACTGCGTTTCACAGGCCTTGGTAAGAGATGTTCCCGGTAGGCTGTAAGAGCACTGGGCAGAGCCAGTTGTTTCTTACCTTCCTGAAAAGCTGGAAGCAAGATGCTTGGGACCCCTCTGCCCGTTTGGGAACAAGGCAGCCTTTTGGGTCGGGAAGCTCTAGGCCAATGGAGCACACGCAGAGCAGGAGTTCTACTTCAGCCTGATCAGGCCTGCAAAGAAACAGCGTTTGACAGGCCTTGGTAAGAGATGTTCGCGGTAGGTGTAAGAGCACTGGGCAGAGCCAGTTGTTTCTTAGCTTCGCAAAGACCGGGAAGCAAGATGCTTTGGGCCTCTCTGCCCCTTGGAAACAGGGCAGCACTTTGGGCCTGGCAGCTCTAGGGCAATGGAGCACACCCAGAGCCGGAGTTCTACTTCAGCCAGATGAGGCCTGCCAAGAAACTGCGTTTCACAGGCCTTTCAAAGACATGTTCCCGGTAGGCTGTAAGAGCACGGGCCAGAGCGAGTTGGTTCTTAGCTTCCCAGAGAGCTGGAAGCAAGATGCTTTGGGGCCTCTCTGCCCCTTTGGAAACAAGGCAGCACCTTGGGCCTGGCAGCTCTAGGGCAATGGAGCACACCCAGAGCAGAAGTCCTACTTCAGCCAGATCAGGCCTGCCAAGGAACTGCGTTTCAGAGGCCTTTGCATGTGACGTTCCCGGTAGGCTGTGAGAGCACGGTGCAGAGCCAGTTGTTTCCTTGTTTCCCAAACAGCTGGAAGCAAGACGCTTTGGGGCTTCTCTGCCCCTTTGGAAACAAGGCAGCACGTTGGGTCTGGCAGCTCTAGGGCAATGGAGCACAACCAGAGCCGAAGTTCTACTTCTTCCAGATCAGGCCTGCCTAGACAGTGCGTTTCACAGGCCTTGATAAGAGATGTTCTCTTAGGCTATAAGAGCACTGGGCACAGCCAGTTGTTTCTTAGCTTCCCAAGAGCTGGAAGCAAGATGCTTTGGGGCCTCTCTGCCCCTTTGGAAACAAGGCAGCACATTGGGCCTGGCAGCTCTAGGGCAATGGAGCACACCCAGAGCAGAAGTTCTACTTCAGCCAAATCAGGCCTGCCAGGAACCGGCGTTTCACAGGCCTTGGTAAGAGATGTTCCCGGTAGGCTGTAAGAGCACTGGGCAACGCCACATGTTTCTTAGCTTCCCGAAGAGCTGGAAGCAAGATGCTTTTTTGCCACTCTCTCACTTTGGAATCAAGGCATCCCTTTGGGGCAGGTAGCTCTAGGCCAGTGGAGCACACCCAGAGCAGAAGTTCTACTTGGGCCAGTTCAGGCCACCAACAAACTGCGTTTCACAGGCCTTGGTAAGAGATGTTCCCGGTAGGCTGTAAGAGCACTGGGCAACGCCAGATGTTTCTTAGCTTCCCGAAGAGCTGGAAGCAAGATGCTTTGGGGCCTCTCATACCCTTTGCAAACAAGGCGGCCCTTTGGGCCAGGCAGCTCTAGGCCAATGGAGCACACCCAGAGCAGAAGTTCTACTTCAGCTAGATCAGGCCACCAACAAAGTGCGTTTCACAGGCCTTGGTAAGAGATTGTCTCTTAGGCTGTAAGAGCACTGGGCAGAGACAGTTGTTTCTTAGCTTCCCAAAGAGCTGGAAGCAAGATGCTTTGGGGGCTCCCTGCCCCTTTGCCAACAAGGGCGACCTTTGGGCCTTTCAGCTCTAGGCCAATGGAGCACACCCAGCGCAGAAGTCCTACTTCAGCCAGATCAGGCCTGCCAAGGAACTGCGTTTCAGAGGCCTTTGTATGTGACGTTCCCGGTAGGCTGTGAGAGCACGGTGCAGAGCCAGTTGTTTCCTTGTTTCCCAAACAGCTGGAAGCAAGACGCTTTGGGGCCTCTCTGCCCCTTTGGAAACAAGGCAGCACGTTGGGTCTGGCAGCTCTAGGGCAATGGAGCACAACCAGAGCCGAAGTTCTACTTCTTCCAGATCAGGCCTGCCTAGACAGTGCGTTTCACAGGCCTTGATAAGAGATGTTCTCTTAGGCTATAAGAGCACTGGGCACAGCCAGTTGTTTCTTAGCTTCCCAAGAGGTGGAAGCAAGATGCTTTGGGGCCTCTCTCCCCCTTTGGAAACAAGGCAGCCCTTTGGGCCTTTCAGCTCTAGGGCAATGGAGCACACCCAGAGCAGAAGTTCTACCTCAGCCAGATCAGGCCTGCCAAGAAACTGCTTTTCACAGGCCTTCGTAAGAGGTGTTCCCGGAAGGCTGTAAGAGTACCTGGCAGAGCGAGTTGTTTCTTAGCTTCAAAAACAGCTGGAAGCAACATGATTTGGGGCCTCTCTCCCCCTTTGGAAACAAAGCAGCCTTTGTGCCTGGCAGCTCTAGGCCAAAGTAGCACACCCAGAGCACAAGTTCTACCTCAGCCAGATAAGGCCTGTCAAGAAGCTGCGTTTCACAGGCCTTTGTATGTGACGTTCCCGGTTGGCTTTGAGAGCACTGTGCAGAGCCAGTTGTTTTAGCTTCCCAGAGAGCAGGAAGCAAGATGCTTTGGGGCCTCTCTCACACTTTGGAAATAAAGGCAGCCCTTTGGGCCTGGCAGCCCTAGGCCAATGGAGTACACCCAGAGCAGAAGTTCTACCTCAGCCAGATCAGGCCTTCCAAGAAACTGCGTCTCACAGGCCTTTCTCTGTCACGTTGCCGGTAGGCTGTGAGAGCACTGTGCAGAGCCAGTTGTTTCTTAGCTTCCCAAAGATTTGGAAGCAAGATGCTTTGGGGACTCTCAGCCCCTTTGGAAACAAGGCGGCCCTTTGGGCCTGGCAGCTCTAGGCCAAAGTAGCACGCCCAGAGCAGGAGTTCTACTTCAGCCAGATCAGGCCTGCCAGGAAACTGCGTTTCACAGGCCTTGGTAAGAGATGTTCCCGGTAGGCTGTGAGAGCACTGTGGAGAGCCAGTTGCTTTAGCTTCCCACAGAGCTGGAAGCAAGATGCTTTGGGGCCTCTCTCTCCCTTTGGACACAAGGCAGCCGTTTGGGCCTGGCAGCTCTAGGCCAATGGAGCACACCCACAGCAGAAGTTCTACTTCAGGCAGATCAGTCCTGCCCAGAAACTGCGTTTCACAGTCCTTGGTAAGAGATGTTCACGGTAGGCTGTGAGAGCACTGGGCAGAACTAGTTGTTTTTTACCTTCCCAAAGTGCTGGAGGCAAGATGCTTTGGGGCCTCTCTCACCCTTTGGAAACAAGGCAGCCCTTAGGTCCTGGTAGCTCTAGGCCTATGTAGCACAACCAGAACAGAAGTTCTAGTTCAGCCAGGTCAGGCCTGCCAAGAAACTGCGTTTCACAGGCCTTTCAAAGAGATGTTCTCTTAGGCTGTAAGAGCACTGGGCAGAGCCAGCTGTTTCTTAGCTTCCCAAAGAGCTGGGAGCAAGATGCTTTGGGTCCACTCTCCGTCTTTGGAAACAAGGCAGCCCTTTGGGCCTGGCAGCTCTAGGGCAATGGAGCACACCCAGAGCAGAAGTTCTACTTCAGCCAGATCAGGCCTGCCAGGAAACTGCGTTTCACAGGCCTTGGTAAGAGATGTTCCCGGTAGGCTGTAAGAGCACTGGGCAGAGCCAGTTGTTTCTTACCTTCCTGAAAAGCTGGAAGCAAGATGCTTGGGACCCCTCTGCCCGTTTGGGAACAAGGCAGCCTTTTGGGTCGGGAAGCTCTAGGCCAATGGAGCACACGCAGAGCAGGAGTTCTACTTCAGCCTGATCAGGCCTGCAAAGAAACAGCGTTTGACAGGCCTTGGTAAGAGATGTTCCCGGTAGGTGTAAGATCACTGGGCAGAGCCAGTTGTTTCTTAGCTTCACAAAGACCGGGAAGCAAGATGCTTTGGGCCTCTCTGCCCCTTGGAAACAGGGCAGCACTTTGGGCCTGGCAGCTCTAGAGCAATGGAGCACACCCAGAGCCGGAGTTCTACTTCAGCCAGATGAGGCCTGCCAAGAAACTGCGTTTCACAGGCCTTTCAAAGACATGTTCCCGGTAGGCTGTAAGAGCACGGGCCAGAGCGAGTTGGTTCTTAGCTTCCCAGAGAGCTGGAAGCAAGATGCTTTGGGGCCTCTCTGCCCCTTTGGAAACAAGGCAGCACCTTGGGCCTGGCAGCTCTAGGGCAATGGAGCACACCCAGAGCAGAAGTCCTACTTCAGCCAGATCAGGCCTGCCAAGGAACTGCGTTTCAGAGGCCTTTGCATGTGACGTTCCCGGTAGGCTGTGAGAGCACGGTGCAGAGCCAGTTGTTTCCTTGTTTCCCAAACAGCTGGAAGCAAGACGCTTTGGGGCTTCTCTGCCCCTTTGGAAACAAGGCAGCACGTTGGGTCTGGCAGCTCTAGGGCAATGGAGCACAACCAGAGCCGAAGTTCTACTTCTTCCAGATCAGGCCTGCCTAGACAGTGCGTTTCACAGGCCTTGATAAGAGATGTTCTCTTAGGCTATAAGAGCACTGGGCACAGCCAGTTGTTTCTTAGCTTCCCAAGAGCTGGAAGCAAGATGCTTTGGGGCCTCTCTGCCCCTTTGGAAACAAGGCAGCACATTGGGCCTGGCAGCTCTAGGGCAATGGAGCACACCCAGAGCAGAAGTTCTACTTCAGCCAAATCAGGCCTGCCAGGAACCGGCGTTTCACAGGCCTTGGTAAGAGATGTTCCCGGTAGGCTGTAAGAGCACTGGGCAACGCCAGATGTTTCTTAGCTTCCCGAAGAGCTGGAAGCAAGATGCTTTGGTGCCACTCTCTCACTTTGGAATCAAGGCATCCCTTTGGGGCAGGTAGCTCTAGGCCAGTGGAGCACACCCAGAGCAGAAGTTCTACTTGGGCCAGTTCAGGCCACCAACAAACTGCGTTTCACAGGCCTTGGTAAGAGATGTTCCCGGTAGGCTGTAAGAGCACTGGGCAACGCCAGATGTTTCTTAGCTTCCCGAAGAGCTGGAAGCAAGATGCTTTGGGGCCTCTCATACCCTTTGCAAACAAGGCGGCCCTTTGGGCCAGGCAGCTCTAGGCCAATGGAGCACACCCAGAGCAGAAGTTCTACTTCAGCTAGATCAGGCCACCAACAAAGTGCGTTTCACAGGCCTTGGTAAGAGATTGTCTCTTAGGCTGTAAGAGCACTGGGCAGAGACAGTTGTTTCTTAGCTTCCCAAAGAGCTGGAAGCAAGATGCTTTGGGGGCTCCCTGCCCCTTTGCCAACACGGGCGACCTTTGGGCCTTTCAGCTCTAGGCCAATGGAGCACACCCAGCGCAGAAGTCCTACTTCAGCCAGATCAGGCCTGCCAAGGAACTGCGTTTCAGAGGCCTTTGTATGTGACGTTCCCGGTAGGCTGTGAGAGCACGGTGCAGAGCCAGTTGTTTCCTTGTTTCCCAAACAGCTGGAAGCAAGACGCTTTGGGGCCTCTCTGCCCCTTTGGAAACAAGGCAGCACGTTGGGTCTGGCAGCTCTAGGGCAATGGAGCACAACCAGAGCCGAAGTTCTACTTCTTCCAGATCAGGCCTGCCTAGACAGTGCGTTTCACAGGCCTTGATAAGAGATGTTCTCTTAGGCTATAAGAGCACTGGGCACAGCCAGTTGTTTCTTAGCTTCCCAAGAGGTGGAAGCAAGATGCTTTGGGGCCTCTCTCCCCCTTTGGAAACAAGGCAGCCCTTTGGGCCTTTCAGCTCTAGGGCAATGGAGCACACCCAGAGCAGAAGTTCTACCTCAGCCAGATCAGGCCTGCCAAGAAACTGCTTTTCACAGGCCTTCGTAAGAGGTGTTCCCGGAAGGCTGTAAGAGTACCTGGCAGAGCGAGTTGTTTCTTAGCTTCAAAAACAGCTGGAAGCAACATGATTTGGGGCCTCTCTCCCCCTTTGGAAACAAAGCAGCCTTTGTGCCTGGCAGCTCTAGGCCAAAGTAGCACACCCAGAGCACAAGTTCTACCTCAGCCAGATAAGGCCTGTCAAGAAGCTGCGTTTCACAGGCCTTTGTATGTGACGTTCCCGGTTGGCTTTGAGAGCACTGTGCAGAGCCAGTTGTTTTAGCTTCCCAGAGAGCAGGAAGCAAGATGCTTTGGGGCCTCTCTCACACTTTGGAAATAAAGGCAGCCCTTTGGGCCTGGCAGCCCTAGGCCAATGGAGTACACCCAGAGCAGAAGTTCTACCTCAGCCAGATCAGGCCTTCCAAGAAACTGCGTCTCACAGGCCTTTCTCTGTCACGTTGCCGGTAGGCTGTGAGAGCACTGTGCAGAGCCAGTTGTTTCTTAGCTTCCCAAAGATTTGGAAGCAAGATGCTTTGGGGACTCTCAGCCCCTTTGGAAACAAGGCGGCCCTTTGGGCCTGGCAGCTCTAGGCCAAAGTAGCACGCCCAGAGCAGGAGTTCTACTTCAGCCAGATCAGGCCTGCCAAGAAACTGCGTTTCACAGGCCTTGGTAAGAGATGTTCCCGGTAGGCTGTGAGAGCACTGTGGAGAGCCAGTTGCTTTAGCTTCCCACAGAGCTGGAAGCAAGATGCTTTGGGTCCACTCTCCGTCTTTGGAAACAAGGCAGCCGTTTGGGCCTGGCAGCTCTAGGGCAATGGAGCACACCCAGAGCAGAAGTTCTACTTCAGCCAGATCAGGCCTGCCAGGAAACTGCGTTTCACAGGCCTTGGTAAGAGATGTTCCCGGTAGGCTGTAAGAGCACTGGGCAGAGCCAGTTGTTTCTTACCTTCCTGAAAAGCTGGAAGCAAGATGCTTGGGACCCCTCTGCCCGTTTGGGAACAAGGCAGCCTTTTGGGTCGGGAAGCTCTAGGCCAATGGAGCACACGCAGAGCAGGAGTTCTACTTCAGCCTGATCAGGCCTGCAAAGAAACAGCGTTTGACAGGCCTTGGTAAGAGATGTTCCCGGTAGGTGTAAGAGCACTGGGCAGAGCCAGTTGTTTCTTAGCTTCGCAAAGACCGGGAAGCAAGATGCTTTGGGCCTCTCTGCCCCTTGGAAACAGGGCAGCACTTGGGGCCTGGCAGCTCTAGGGCAATGGAGCACACCCAGAGCCGGAGTTCTACTTCAGCCAGATAAGGCCTGCCAAGAAACTGCGTTTCACAGGCCTTTCAAAGACATGTTCCCGGTAGGCTGTAAGAGCACGGGCCAGAGCGAGTTGGTTCTTAGCTTCCCAGAGAGCTGGAAGCAAGATGCTTTGGGGCCTCTCTGCCCCTTTGGAAACAAGGCAGCACCTTGGGCCTGGCAGCTCTAGGGCAATGGAGCACACCCAGAGCAGAAGTTCTACATTAGCCAAATCAGGCCTGCCAGGAAACGGCGTTTCACAGGCCTTGGTAAGAGATGTTCCCGGTAGGCTGTAAGAGCACTGGGCAACGCCAGATGTTTCTTAGCTTCCCGAAGAGCTGGAAGCGAGAAGCTTTGGTGCCACTCTCTCACTTTGGACTCAAGGCAGCCCTTTGGGGCAGGTAGCTCTAGGCCAGTGGAGCACACCCAGAGCAGAAGTTCTACTTCGGCCAGTTCAGGCCACCAACAAACTGCGTTTCACAGGCCTTGGTAAGAGATGTTCCCGGTAGGCTGTAAGAGCACTGGGCAACGCCAGATGTTTCTTAGCTTCCTGAAGAGCTGGAAGCAAGATGCTTTGGGGCCTCTGATCCCCATTGCAAACAAGGCGGCCCTTTGGGCCAGGCAGCTCTAGGCCAATGGAGCACACCCAGAGCAGAAGTTCTACTTCAGCTAGATCAGGCCACCAACAAAGTGCGTTTCACAGGCCTTCGTAAGAGATTTTCTCTTAGGCTGTAAGAGCACTGGGCAGAGCCAGTTGTTTCTTAGCTTCCCAAAGAGCTGGAAGCAAGATGCTTTGGGGGCTCCCTGCCCCTTTGCCAACAAGGGCGACCTTTGGGCCTTTCAGCTCTAGCCCAATGGAGCACACCCAGAGCAGAAGTCCTACTTCAGCCAGATCAGGCCTGCCAAGGAACTGCGTTTCAGAGGCCTTTGTATGTGACGTTCCCGGTAGGCTGTGAGAGCACGGTGCAGAGCCAGTTGTTTCCTTGTTTCCCAAACAGCTGGAAGCAAGACGCTTTGGGGCCTCTCTGCCCCTTTGGAAACAAGGCAGCACGTTGGGTCTGGCAGCTCTAGGGCAATGGAGCACAACCAGAGCCGAAGTTCTACTTCTTCCAGATCAGGCCTGCCTAGACAGTGCGTTTCACAGGCCTTGATAAGAGATGTTCTCTTAGGCTATAAGAGCACTGGGCACAGCCAGTTGTTTCTTAGCTTCCCAAGAGGTGGAAGCAAGATGCTTTGGGGCCTCTCTCCCCCCCTTTGGAAACAAGGCAGCCCTTTGGGCCTTTCAGCTCTAGGGCAATGGAGCACACCCAGAGCAGAAGTTCTACCTCAGCCAGATCAGGCCTGCCAAGAAACTGCTTTTCACAGGCCTTCGTAAGAGGTGTTCCCGGAAGGCTGTAAGAGTACCTGGCAGAGCGAGTTGTTTCTTAGCTTCAAAAACAGCTGGAAGCAACATGATTTGGGGCCTCTCTCCCCCTTTGGAAACAAAGCAGCCTTTGTGCCTGGCAGCTCTAGGCCAAAGTAGCACACCCAGAGCACAAGTTCTACCTCAGCCAGATAAGGCCTGTCAAGAAGCTGCGTTTCACAGGCCTTTGTATGTGACGTTCCCGGTTGGCTTTGAGAGCACTGTGCAGAGCCAGTTGTTTTAGCTTCCCAGAGAGCAGGAAGCAAGATGCTTTGGGGCCTCTCTCACACTTTGGAAATAAAGGCAGCCCTTTGGGCCTGGCAGCCCTAGGCCAATGGAGTACACCCAGAGCAGAAGTTCTACCTCAGCCAGATCAGGCCTTCCAAGAAACTGCGTCTCACAGGCCTTTCTCTGTCACGTTGCCGGTAGGCTGTGAGAGCACTGTGCAGAGCCAGTTGTTTCTTAGCTTCCCAAAGATTTGGAAGCAAGATGCTTTGGGGACTCTCAGCCCCTTTGGAAACAAGGCGGCCCTTTGGGCCTGGCAGCTCTAGGCCAAAGTAGCACGCCCAGAGCAGGAGTTCTACTTCAGCCAGATCAGGCCTGCCAAGAAACTGCGTTTCACAGGCCTTGGTAAGAGATGTTCCCGGTAGGCTGTGAGAGCACTGTGGAGAGCCAGTTGCTTTAGCTTCCCACAGAGCTGGAAGCAAGATGCTTTGGGTCCACTCTCCGTCTTTGGAAACAAGGCAGCCCTTTGGGCCTGGCAGCTCTAGGGCAATGGAGCACACCCAGAGCAGAAGTTCTACTTCAGCCAGATCAGGCCTGCCAGGAAACTGCGTTTCACAGGCCTTGGTAAGAGATGTTCCCGGTAGGCTGTAAGAGCACTGGGCAGAGCCAGTTGTTTCTTACCTTCCTGAAAAGCTGGAAGCAAGATGCTTGGGACCCCTCTGCCCGTTTGGGAACAAGGCAGCCTTTTGGGTCGGGAAGCTCTAGGCCAATGCAGCACACGCAGAGCAGGAGTTCTACTTCAGCCTGATCAGGCCTGCAAAGAAACAGCGTTTGACAGGCCTTGGTAAGAGATGTTCCCGGTAGGTGTAAGAGCACTGGGCAGAGCCAGTTGTTTCTTAGCTTCGCAAAGACCGGGAAGCAAGATGCTTTGGGCCTCTCTGCCCCTTGGAAACAGGGCAGCACTTGGGGCCTGGCAGCTCTAGGGCAATGGAGCACACCCAGAGCCGGAGTTCTACTTCAGCCAGATGAGGCCTGCCAAGAAACTGCGTTTCACAGGCCTTTCAAAGACATGTTCCCGGTAGGCTGTAAGAGCACGGGCCAGAGCGAGTTGGTTCTTAGCTTCCCAGAGAGCTGGAAGCAAGATGCTTTGGGGCCTCTCTGCCCCTTTGGAAACAAGGCAGCACCTTGGGCCTGGCAGCTCTAGGGCAATGGAGCACACCCAGAGCAGAAGTTCTACTTCAGCCAAATCAGGCCTGCCAGGAAACGGCGTTTCACAGGCCTTGGTAAGAGATGTTCCCGGTAGGCTGTAAGAGCACTGGGCAACGCCAGATGTTTCTTAGCTTCCCGAAGAGCTGGAAGCGAGAAGCTTTGGTGCCACTCTCTCACTTTGGACTCAAGGCAGCCCTTTGGGGCAGGTAGCTCTAGGCCAGTGGAGCACACCCAGAGCAGAAGTCCTACTTCAGCCAGATCAGGCCTGCCAAGGAACTGCGTTTCACAGGCCTTGGTAAGAGATGTTCCCGGTAGGCTGTAAGAGCACTGGGCAACGCCAGATGTTTCTTAGCTTCCCGAAGAGCTGGAAGCAAGACGCTTTGGGGCCTCTCTGCCCCTTTGGAAACAAGGCAGCACGTTGGGTCTGGCAGCTCTAGGGCAATGGAGCACAACCAGAGCCGAAGTTCTACTTCTTCCAGATCAGGCCTGCCTAGACAGTGCGTTTCACAGGCCTTGATAAGAGATGTTCTCTTAGGCTATAAGAGCACTGGGCACAGCCTGTTGTTTCTTAGCTTCCCAAGAGGTGGAAGCAAGATGCTTTGGGGCCTCTCTCCCCCTTTGGAAACAAGGCAGCCCTTTGGGCCTTTCATCTCTAGGGCAATGGAGCACACCCAGAGCAGAAGTTCTACCTCAGCCAGATCAGGCCTGCCAAGAAACTGCTTTTCACAGGCCTTCGTAAGAGGTGTTCCCGGAAGGCTGTTAGAGTACCTGGCAGAGCGAGTTGTTTCTTAGCTTCAAAAACAGCTGGAAGCAACATGATTTGGGGCCTCTCTCCCCCTTTGGAAACAAAGCAGCCTTTGTGCCTGGCAGCTCTAGGCCAAAGTAGCACACCCAGAGCACAAGTTCTACCTCAGCCAGATAAGGGCTGTCAAGAAGCTGCGTTTCACAGGCCTTTGTATGTGACGTTCCCGGTTGGCTTTGAGAGCACTGTGCAGAGCCAGTTGTTTTAGCTTCCCAGAGAGCAGGAAGCAAGATGCTTTGGGGCCTCTCTCACACTTTGGAAATAAAGGCAGCCCTTTGGGCCTGGCAGCCCTAGGCCAATGGAGTACACCCAGAGCAGAAGTTCTACCTCAGCCAGATCAGGCCTTCCAAGAAACTGCGTCTCACAGGCCTTTCTCTGTCACGTTGCCGGTAGGCTGTGAGAGCACTGTGCAGAGCCAGTTGTTTCTTAGCTTCCCAAAGATTTGGAAGCAAGATGCTTTGTGGACTCTCAGCCCCTTTGGAAACAAGGCGGCCCTTTGGGCCTGGCAGCTCTAGGCCAAAGTAGCACGCCCAGAGCAGGAGTTCTACTTCAGCCAGATCAGGCCTGCCAGGAAACTGCGTTTCACAGGCCTTGGTAAGAGATGTTCCCGGTAGGCTGTGAGAGCACTGTGGAGAGCCAGTTGCTTTAGCTTCCCACAGAGCTGGAAGCAAGATGCTTTGGGGCCTCTCTCTCCCTTTGGACACAAGGCAGCCGTTTGGGCCTGGCAGCTCTAGGCCAATGGAGCACACCCACAGCAGAAGTTCTACTTCAGGCAGATCAGTCCTGCCCAGAAACTGCGTTTCACAGCCCTTGGTAAGAGATGTTCACGGTAGGCTGTGAGAGCACTGGGCAGAACCAGTTGTTTTTTAGATTCCCAAAGTGCTGGAGGCAAGATGCTTTGGGGCCTCTCTCACCCTTTGGAAACAAGGCAGCCCTTAGGTCCTGGTAGCTCTAGGCCTATGTAGCACAACCAGAACAGAAGTTCTACTTCAGCCAGGTCAGGCCTGCCAAGAAACTGCGTTTCACAGGCCTTTCAAAGAGATGTTCTCTTAGGCTGTAAGAGCACTGGGCAGAGCCAGCTGTTTCTTAGCTTCCCAAAGAGCTGGGAGCAAGATGCTTTGGGTCCACTCTCCGTCTTTGGAAACAAGGCAGCCCTTTGGGCCTGGCAGCTCTAGGGCAATGGAGCACACCCAGAGCAGAAGTTCTACTTCAGCCAGATCAGGCCTGCCAGGAAACTGCGTTTCACAGGCCTTGGTAAGAGATGTTCCCGGTAGGCTGTAAGAGCACTGGGCAGAGCCAGTTGTTTCTTACCTTCCTGAAAAGCTGGAAGCAAGATGCTTGGGACCCCTCTGCCCGTTTGGGAACAAGGCAGCCTTTTGGGTCGGGAAGCTCTAGGCCAATGGAGCACACGCAGAGCAGGAGTTCTACTTCAGCCTGATCAGGCCTGCAAAGAAACAGCGTTTGACAGGCCTTGGTAAGAGATGTTCCCGGTAGGTGTAAGATCACTGGGCAGAGCCAGTTGTTTCTTAGCTTCACAAAGACCGGGAAGCAAGATGCTTTGGGCCTCTCTGCCCCTTGGAAACAGGGCAGCACTTTGGGCCTGGCAGCTCTAGAGCAATGGAGCACACCCAGAGCCGGAGTTCTACTTCAGCCAGATGAGGCCTGCCAAGAAACTGCGTTTCACAGGCCTTTCAAAGACATGTTCCCGGTAGGCTGTAAGAGCACGGGCCAGAGCGAGTTGGTTCTTAGCTTCCCAGAGAGCTGGAAGCAAGATGCTTTGGGGCCTCTCTGCCCCTTTGGAAACAAGGCAGCACCTTGGGCCTGGCAGCTCTAGGGCAATGGAGCACACCCAGAGCAGAAGTCCTACTTCAGCCAGATCAGGCCTGCCAAGGAACTGCGTTTCAGAGGCCTTTGCATGTGACGTTCCCGGTAGGCTGTGAGAGCACGGTGCAGAGCCAGTTGTTTCCTTGTTTCCCAAACAGCTGGAAGCAAGACGCTTTGGGGCTTCTCTGCCCCTTTGGAAACAAGGCAGCACGTTGGGTCTGGCAGCTCTAGGGCAATGGAGCACAACCAGAGCCGAAGTTCTACTTCTTCCAGATCAGGCCTGCCTAGACAGTGCGTTTCACAGGCCTTGATAAGAGATGTTCTCTTAGGCTATAAGAGCACTGGGCACAGCCAGTTGTTTCTTAGCTTCCCAAGAGCTGGAAGCAAGATGCTTTGGGGCCTCTCTGCCCCTTTGGAAACAAGGCAGCACCTTGGGCCTGGCAGCTCTAGGGCAATGGAGCACACCCAGAGCAGAAGTTCTACATTAGCCAAATCAGGCCTGCCAGGAAACGGCGTTTCACAGGCCTTGGTAAGAGATGTTCCCGGTAGGCTGTAAGAGCACTGGGCAACGCCAGATGTTTCTTAGCTTCCCGAAGAGCTGGAAGCGAGAAGCTTTGGTGCCACTCTCTCACTTTGGACTCAAGGCAGCCCTTTGGGGCAGGTAGCTCTAGGCCAGTGGAGCACACCCAGAGCAGAAGTTCTACTTCGGCCAGTTCAGGCCACCAACAAACTGCGTTTCACAGGCCTTGGTAAGAGATGTTCCCGGTAGGCTGTAAGAGCACTGGGCAACGCCAGATGTTTCTTAGCTTCCCGAAGAGCTGGAAGCAAGATGCTTTGGGGCCTCTGATCCCCATTGCAAACAAGGCGGCCCTTTGGGCCAGGCAGCTCTAGGCCAATGGAGCACACCCAGAGCAGAAGTTCTACTTCAGCTAGATCAGGCCACCAACAAAGTGCGTTTCACAGGCCTTCGTAAGAGATTTTCTCTTAGGCTGTAAGAGCACTGGGCAGAGCCAGTTGTTTCTTAGCTTCCCAAAGAGCTGGAAGCAAGATGCTTTGGGGGCTCCCTGCCCCTTTGCCAACAAGGGCGACCTTTGGGCCTTTCAGCTCTAGCCCAATGGAGCACACCCAGAGCAGAAGTCCTACTTCAGCCAGATCAGGCCTGCCAAGGAACTGCGTTTCAGAGGCCTTTGTATGTGACGTTCCCGGTAGGCTGTGAGAGCACGGTGCAGAGCCAGTTGTTTCCTTGTTTCCCAAACAGCTGGAAGCAAGACGCTTTGGGGCCTCTCTGCCCCTTTGGAAACAAGGCAGCACGTTGGGTCTGGCAGCTCTAGGGCAATGGAGCACAACCAGAGCCGAAGTTCTACTTCTTCCAGATCAGGCCTGCCTAGACAGTGCGTTTCACAGGCCTTGATAAGAGATGTTCTCTTAGGCTATAAGAGCACTGGGCACAGCCAGTTGTTTCTTAGCTTCCCAAGAGGTGGAAGCAAGATGCTTTGGGGCCTCTCTCCCCCCCTTTGGAAACAAGGCAGCCCTTTGGGCCTTTCAGCTCTAGGGCAATGGAGCACACCCAGAGCAGAAGTTCTACCTCAGCCAGATCAGGCCTGCCAAGAAACTGCTTTTCACAGGCCTTCGTAAGAGGTGTTCCCGGAAGGCTGTAAGAGTACCTGGCAGAGCGAGTTGTTTCTTAGCTTCAAAAACAGCTGGAAGCAACATGATTTGGGGCCTCTCTCCCCCTTTGGAAACAAAGCAGCCTTTGTGCCTGGCAGCTCTAGGCCAAAGTAGCACACCCAGAGCACAAGTTCTACCTCAGCCAGATAAGGCCTGTCAAGAAGCTGCGTTTCACAGGCCTTTGTATGTGACGTTCCCGGTTGGCTTTGAGAGCACTGTGCAGAGCCAGTTGTTTTAGCTTCCCAGAGAGCAGGAAGCAAGATGCTTTGGGGCCTCTCTCACACTTTGGAAATAAAGGCAGCCCTTTGGGCCTGGCAGCCCTAGGCCAATGGAGTACACCCAGAGCAGAAGTTCTACCTCAGCCAGATCAGGCCTTCCAAGAAACTGCGTCTCACAGGCCTTTCTCTGTCACGTTGCCGGTAGGCTGTGAGAGCACTGTGCAGAGCCAGTTGTTTCTTAGCTTCCCAAAGATTTGGAAGCAAGATGCTTTGGGGACTCTCAGCCCCTTTGGAAACAAGGCGGCCCTTTGGGCCTGGCAGCTCTAGGCCAAAGTAGCACGCCCAGAGCAGGAGTTCTACTTCAGCCAGATCAGGCCTGCCAAGAAACTGCGTTTCACAGGCCTTGGTAAGAGATGTTCCCGGTAGGCTGTGAGAGCACTGTGGAGAGCCAGTTGCTTTAGCTTCCCACAGAGCTGGAAGCAAGATGCTTTGGGTCCACTCTCCGTCTTTGGAAACAAGGCAGCCCTTTGGGCCTGGCAGCTCTAGGGCAATGGAGCACACCCAGAGCAGAAGTTCTACTTCAGCCAGATCAGGCCTGCCAGGAAACTGCGTTTCACAGGCCTTGGTAAGAGATGTTCCCGGTAGGCTGTAAGAGCACTGGGCAGAGCCAGTTGTTTCTTACCTTCCTGAAAAGCTGGAAGCAAGATGCTTGGGACCCCTCTGCCCGTTTGGGAACAAGGCAGCCTTTTGGGTCGGGAAGCTCTAGGCCAATGGAGCACACGCAGAGCAGGAGTTCTACTTCAGCCTGATCAGGCCTGCAAAGAAACAGCGTTTGACAGGCCTTGGTAAGTGATGTTCCCGGTAGGTGTAAGAGCACTGGGCAGAGCCAGTTGTTTCTTAGCTTCGCAAAGACCGGGAAGCAAGATGCTTTGGGCCTCTCTGCCCCTTGGAAACAGGGCAGCACTTGGGGCCTGGCAGCTCTAGGGCAATGGAGCACACCCAGAGCCGGAGTTCTACTTCAGCCAGATGAGGCCTGCCAAGAAACTGCGTTTCACAGGCCTTTCAAAGACATGTTCCCGGTAGGCTGTAAGAGCACGGGCCAGAGCGAGTTGGTTCTTAGCTTCCCAGAGAGCTGGAAGCAAGATGCTTTGGGGCCTCTCTGCCCCTTTGGAAACAAGGCAGCACCTTGGGCCTGGCAGCTCTAGGGCAATGGAGCACACCCAGAGCAGAAGTTCTACTTCAGCCAAATCAGGCCTGCCAGGAAACGGCGTTTCACAGGCCTTGGTAAGAGATGTTCCCGGTAGGCTGTAAGAGCACTGGGCAACGCCAGATGTTTCTTAGCTTCCCGAAGAGCTGGAAGCGAGAAGCTTTGGTGCCACTCTCTCACTTTGGACTCAAGGCAGCCCTTTGGGGCAGGTAGCTCTAGGCCAGTGGAGCACACCCAGAGCAGAAGTCCTACTTCAGCCAGATCAGGCCTGCCAAGGAACTGCGTTTCACAGGCCTTGGTAAGAGATGTTCCCGGTAGGCTGTAAGAGCACTGGGCAACGCCAGATGTTTCTTAGCTTCCCGAAGAGCTGGAAGCAAGACGCTTTGGGGCCTCTCTGCCCCTTTAGAAACAAGGCAGCACGTTGGGTCTGGCAGCTCTAGGGCAATGGAGCACAACCAGAGCCGAAGTTCTACTTCTTCCAGATCAGGCCTGCCTAGACAGTGCGTTTCACAGGCCTTGATAAGAGATGTTCTCTTAGGCTATAAGAGCACTGGGCACAGCCAGTTGTTTCTTAGCTTCCCAAGAGGTGGAAGCAAGATGCTTTGGGGCCTCTCTCCCCCTTTGGAAACAAGGCAGCCCTTTGGGCCTTTCATCTCTAGGGCAATGGAGCACACCCAGAGCAGAAGTTCTACCTCAGCCAGATCAGGCCTGCCAAGAAACTGCTTTTCACAGGCCTTCGTAAGAGGTGTTCCCGGAAGGCTGTTAGAGTACCTGGCAGAGCGAGTTGTTTCTTAGCTTCAAAAACAGCTGGAAGCAACATGATTTGGGGCCTCTCTCCCCCTTTGGAAACAAAGCAGCCTTTGTGCCTGGCAGCTCTAGGCCAAAGTAGCACACCCAGAGCACAAGTTCTACCTCAGCCAGATAAGGGCTGTCAAGAAGCTGCGTTTCACAGGCCTTTGTATGTGACGTTCCCGGTTGGCTTTGAGAGCACTGTGCAGAGCCAGTTGTTTTAGCTTCCCAGAGAGCAGGAAGCAAGATGCTTTGGGGCCTCTCTCACACTTTGGAAATAAAGGCAGCCCTTTGGGCCTGGCAGCCCTAGGCCAATGGAGTACACCCAGAGCAGAAGTTCTACCTCAGCCAGATCAGGCCTTCCAAGAAACTGCGTCTCACAGGCCTTTCTCTGTCACGTTGCCGGTAGGCTGTGAGAGCACTGTGCAGAGCCAGTTGTTTCTTAGCTTCCCAAAGATTTGGAAGCAAGATGCTTTGGGGACTCTCAGCCCCTTTGGAAACAAGGCGGCCCTTTGGGCCTGGCAGCTCTAGGCCAAAGTAGCACGCCCAGAGCAGGAGTTCTACTTCAGCCAGATCAGGCCTGCCAGGAAACTGCGTTTCACAGGCCTTGGTAAGAGATGTTCCCGGTAGGCTGTGAGAGCACTGTGGAGAGCCAGTTGCTTTAGCTTCCCACAGAGCTGGAAGCAAGATGCTTTGGGGCCTCTCTCTCCCTTTGGACACAAGGCAGCCGTTTGGGCCTGGCAGCTCTAGGCCAATGGAGCACACCCACAGCAGAAGTTCTACTTCAGGCAGATCAGTCCTGCCCAGAAACTGCGTTTCACAGCCCTTGGTAAGAGATGTTCACGGTAGGCTGTGAGAGCACTGGGCAGAACCAGTTGTTTTTTAGATTCCCAAAGTGCTGGAGGCAAGATGCTTTGGGGCCTCTCTCACCCTTTGGAAACAAGGCAGCCCTTAGGTCCTGGTAGCTCTAGGCCTATGTAGCACAACCAGAACAGAAGTTCTACTTCAGCCAGGTCAGGCCTGCCAAGAAACTGCGTTTCACAGGCCTTTCAAAGAGATGTTCTCTTAGGCTGTAAGAGCACTGGGCAGAGCCAGCTGTTTCTTAGCTTCCCGAAGAGCTGGGAGCAAGATGCTTTGGGTCCACTCTCCGTCTTTGGAAACAAGGCAGCCCTTTGGGCCTGGCAGCTCTAGGGCAATGGAGCACACCCAGAGCAGAAGTTCTACTTCAGCCAGATCAGGCCTGCCAGGAAACTGCGTTTCACAGGCCTTGGTAAGAGATGTTCCCGGTAGGCTGTAAGAGCACTGGGCAGAGCCAGTTGTTTCTTACCTTCCTGAAAAGCTGGAAGCAAGATGCTTGGGACCCCTCTGCCCGTTTGGGAACAAGGCAGCCTTTTGGGTCAGGAAGCTCTAGGCCAATGGAGCACACGCAGAGCAGGAGTTCTACTTCAGCCTGATCAGGCCTGCAAAGAAACAGCGTTTGACAGGCCTTGGTAAGAGATGTTCCCGGTAGGTGTAAGAGCACTGGGCAGAGCCAGTTGTTTCTTAGCTTCGCAAAGACCGGGAAGCAAGATGCTTTGGGCCTCTCTGCCCCTTGGAAACAGGGCAGCACTTGGGGCCTGGCAGCTCTAGGGCAATGGAGCACACCCAGAGCCGGAGTTCTACTTCAGCCAGATGAGGCCTGCCAAGAAACTGCGTTTCACAGGCCTTTCAAAGACATGTTCCCGGTAGGCTGTAAGAGCACGGGCCAGAGCGAGTTGGTTCTTAGCTTCCCAGAGAGCTGGAAGCAAGATGCTTTGGGGCCTCTCTGCCCCTTTGGAAACAAGGCAGCACCTTGGGCCTGGCAGCTCTAGGGCAATGGAGCACACCCAGAGCAGAAGTTCTACATTAGCCAAATCAGGCCTGCCAGGAAACGGCGTTTCACAGGCCTTGGTAAGAGATGTTCCCGGTAGGCTGTAAGAGCACTGGGCAACGCCAGATGTTTCTTAGCTTCCCGAAGAGCTGGAAGCGAGAAGCTTTGGTGCCACTCTCTCACTTTGGACTCAAGGCAGCCCTTTGGGGCAGGTAGCTCTAGGCCAGTGGAGCACACCCAGAGCAGAAGTTCTACTTCGGCCAGTTCAGGCCACCAACAAACTGCGTTTCACAGGCCTTGGTAAGAGATGTTCCCGGTAGGCTGTAAGAGCACTGGGCAACGCCAGATGTTTCTTAGCTTCCCGAAGAGCTGGAAGCAAGATGCTTTGGGGCCTCTGATCCCCATTGCAAACAAGGCGGCCCTTTGGGCCAGGCAGCTCTAGGCCAATGGAGCACATCCAGAGCAGAAGTTCTACTTCAGCTAGATCAGGCCACCAACAAAGTGCGTTTCACAGGCCTTCGTAAGAGATTTTCTCTTAGGCTGTAAGAGCACTGGGCAGAGCCAGTTGTTTCTTAGCTTCCCAAAGAGCTGGAAGCAAGATGCTTTGGGGGCTCCCTGCCCCTTTGCCAACAAGGGCGACCTTTGGGCCTTTCAGCTCTAGCCCAATGGAGCACACCCAGAGCAGAAGTCCTACTTCAGCCAGATCAGGCCTGCCAAGGAACTGCGTTTCAGAGGCCTTTGTATGTGACGTTCCCGGTAGGCTGTGAGAGCACGGTGCAGAGCCAGTTGTTTCCTTGTTTCCCAAACAGCTGGAAGCAAGACGCTTTGGGGCCTCTCTGCCCCTTTGGAAACAAGGCAGCACGTTGGGTCTGGCAGCTCTAGGGCAATGGAGCACAACCAGAGCCGAAGTTCTACTTCTTCCAGATCAGGCCTGCCTAGACAGTGCGTTTCACAGGCCTTGATAAGAGATGTTCTCTTAGGCTATAAGAGCACTGGGCACAGCCAGTTGTTTCTTAGCTTCCCAAGAGGTGGAAGCAAGATGCTTTGGGGCCTCTCTCCCCCCCTTTGGAAACAAGGCAGCCCTTTGGGCCTTTCAGCTCTAGGGCAATGGAGCACACCCAGAGCAGAAGTTCTACCTCAGCCAGATCAGGCCTGCCAAGAAACTGCTTTTCACAGGCCTTCGTAAGAGGTGTTCCCGGAAGGCTGTAAGAGTACCTGGCAGAGCGAGTTGTTTCTTAGCTTCAAAAACAGCTGGAAGCAACATGATTTGGGGCCTCTCTCCCCCTTTGGAAACAAAGCAGCCTTTGTGCCTGGCAGCTCTAGGCCAAAGTAGCACACCCAGAGCACAAGTTCTACCTCAGCCAGATAAGGCCTGTCAAGAAGCTGCGTTTCACAGGCCTTTGTATGTGACGTTCCCGGTTGGCTTTGAGAGCACTGTGCAGAGCCAGTTGTTTTAGCTTCCCAGAGAGCAGGAAGCAAGATGCTTTGGGGCCTCTCTCACACTTTGGAAATAAAGGCAGCCCTTTGGGCCTGGCAGCCCTAGGCCAATGGAGTACACCCAGAGCAGAAGTTCTACCTCAGCCAGATCAGGCCTTCCAAGAAACTGCGTCTCACAGGCCTTTCTCTGTCACGTTGCCGGTAGGCTGTGAGAGCACTGTGCAGAGCCAGTTGTTTCTTAGCTTCCCAAAGATTTGGAAGCAAGATGCTTTGTGGACTCTCAGCCCCTTTGGAAACAAGGCGGCCCTTTGGGCCTGGCAGCTCTAGGCCAAAGTAGCACGCCCAGAGCAGGAGTTCTACTTCAGCCAGATCAGGCCTGCCAAGAAACTGCGTTTCACAGGCCTTGGTAAGAGATGTTCCCGGTAGGCTGTGAGAGCACTGTGGAGAGCCAGTTGCTTTAGCTTCCCACAGAGCTGGAAGCAAGATGCTTTGGGTCCACTCTCCGTCTTTGGAAACAAGGCAGCCCTTTGGGCCTGGCAGCTCTAGGGCAATGGAGCACACCCAGAGCAGAAGTTCTACTTCAGCCAGATCAGGCCTGCCAGGAAACTGCGTTTCACAGGCCTTGGTAAGAGATGTTCCCGGTAGGCTGTAAGAGCACTGGGCAGAGCCAGTTGTTTCTTACCTTCCTGAAAAGCTGGAACCAAGATGCTTGGGACCCCTCTGCCCGTTTGGGAACAAGGCAGCCTTTTGGGTCGGGAAGCTCTAGGCCAATGGAGCACACGCAGAGCAGGAGTTCTACTTCAGCCTGATCAGGCCTGCAAAGAAACAGCGTTTGACAGGCCTTGGTAAGAGATGTTCCCGGTAGGTGTAAGAGCACTGGGCAGAGCCAGTTGTTTCTTAGCTTCGCAAAGACCGGGAAGCAAGATGCTTTGGGCCTCTCTGCCCCTTGGAAACAGGGCAGCACTTGGGGCCTGGCAGCTCTAGGGCAATGGAGCACACCCAGAGCCGGAGTTCTACTTCAGCCAGATGAGGCCTGCCAAGAAACTGCGTTTCACAGGCCTTTCAAAGACATGTTCCCGGTAGGCTGTAAGAGCACGGGCCAGAGCGAGTTGGTTCTTAGCTTCCCAGAGAGCTGGAAGCAAGATGCTTTGGGGCCTCTCTGCCCCTTTGGAAACAAGGCAGCACCTTGGGCCTGGCAGCTCTAGGGCAATGGAGCACACCCAGAGCAGAAGTTCTACTTCAGCCAAATCAGGCCTGCCAGGAAACGGCGTTTCACAGGCCTTGGTAAGAGATGTTCCCGGTAGGCTGTAAGAGCACTGGGCAACGCCAGATGTTTCTTAGCTTCCCGAAGAGCTGGAAGCGAGAAGCTTTGGTGCCACTCTCTCACTTTGGACTCAAGGCAGCCCTTTGGGGCAGGTAGCTCTAGGCCAGTGGAGCACACCCAGAGCAGAAGTCCTACTTCAGCCAGATCAGGCCTGCCAAGGAACTGCGTTTCACAGGCCTTGGTAAGAGATGTTCCCGGTAGGCTGTAAGAGCACTGGGCAACGCCAGATGTTTCTTAGCTTCCCGAAGAGCTGGAAGCAAGACGCTTTGGGGCCTCTCTGCCCCTTTGGAAACAAGGCAGCACGTTGGGTCTGGCAGCTCTAGGGCAATGGAGCACAACCAGAGCCGAAGTTCTACTTCTTCCAGATCAGGCCTGCCTAGACAGTGCGTTTCAGGGGCCTTGATAAGAGATGTTCTCTTAGGCTATAAGAGCACTGGGCACAGCCAGTTGTTTCTTAGCTTCCCAAGAGGTGGAAGCAAGATGCTTTGGGGCCTCTCTCCCCCTTTGGAAACAAGGCAGCCCTTTGGGCCTTTCATCTGTAGGGCAATGGAGCACACCCAGAGCAGAAGTTCTACCTCAGCCAGATCAGGCCTGCCAAGAAACTGCTTTTCACAGGCCTTCGTAAGAGGTGTTCCCGGAAGGCTGTTAGAGTACCTGGCAGAGCGAGTTGTTTCTTAGCTTCAAAAACAGCTGGAAGCAACATGATTTGGGGCCTCTCTCCCCCTTTGGAAACAAAGCAGCCTTTGTGCCTGGCAGCTCTAGGCCAAAGTAGCACACCCAGAGCACAAGTTCTACCTCAGCCAGATAAGGGCTGTCAAGAAGCTGCGTTTCACAGGCCTTTGTATGTGACGTTCCCGGTTGGCTTTGAGAGCACTGTGCAGAGCCAGTTGTTTTAGCTTCCCAGAGAGCAGGAAGCAAGATGCTTTGGGGCCTCTCTCACACTTTGGAAATAAAGGCAGCCCTTTGGGCCTGGCAGCCCTAGGCCAATGGAGTACACCCAGAGCAGAAGTTCTACCTCAGCCAGATCAGGCCTTCCAAGAAACTGCGTCTCACAGGCCTTTCTCTGTCACGTTGCCGGTAGGCTGTGAGAGCACTGTGCAGAGCCAGTTGTTTCTTAGCTTCCCAAAGATTTGGAAGCAAGATGCTTTGTGGACTCTCAGCCCCTTTGGAAACAAGGCGGCCCTTTGGGCCTGGCAGCTCTAGGCCAAAGTAGCACGCCCAGAGCAGGAGTTCTACTTCAGCCAGATCAGGCCTGCCAAGAAACTGCGTTTCACAGGCCTTGGTAAGAGATGTTCCCGGTAGGCTGTGAGAGCACTGTGGAGAGCCAGTTGCTTTAGCTTCCCACAGAGCTGGAAGCAAGATGCTTTGGGTCCACTCTCCGTCTTTGGAAACAAGGCAGCCCTTTGGGCCTGGCAGCTCTAGGGCAATGGAGCACACCCAGAGCAGAAGTTCTACTTCAGCCAGATCAGGCCTGCCAGGAAACTGCGTTTCACAGGCCTTGGTAAGAGATGTTCCCGGTAGGCTGTAAGAGCACTGGGCAGAGCCAGTTGTTTCTTACCTTCCTGAAAAGCTGGAACCAAGATGCTTGGGACCCCTCTGCCCGTTTGGGAACAAGGCAGCCTTTTGGGTCGGGAAGCTCTAGGCCAATGGAGCACACGCAGAGCAGGAGTTCTACTTCAGCCTGATCAGGCCTGCAAAGAAACAGCGTTTGACAGGCCTTGGTAAGAGATGTTCCCGGTAGGTGTAAGAGCACTGGGCAGAGCCAGTTGTTTCTTAGCTTCGCAAAGACCGGGAAGCAAGATGCTTTGGGCCTCTCTGCCCCTTGGAAACAGGGCAGCACTTGGGGCCTGGCAGCTCTAGGGCAATGGAGCACACCCAGAGCCGGAGTTCTACTTCAGCCAGATGAGGCCTGCCAAGAAACTGCGTTTCACAGGCCTTTCAAAGACATGTTCCCGGTAGGCTGTAAGAGCACGGGCCAGAGCGAGTTGGTTCTTAGCTTCCCAGAGAGCTGGAAGCAAGATGCTTTGGGGCCTCTCTGCCCCTTTGGAAACAAGGCAGCACCTTGGGCCTGGCAGCTCTAGGGCAATGGAGCACACCCAGAGCAGAAGTTCTACTTCAGCCAAATCAGGCCTGCCAGGAAACGGCGTTTCACAGGCCTTGGTAAGAGATGTTCCCGGTAGGCTGTAAGAGCACTGGGCAACGCCAGATGTTTCTTAGCTTCCCGAAGAGCTGGAAGCGAGAAGCTTTGGTGCCACTCTCTCACTTTGGACTCAAGGCAGCCCTTTGGGGCAGGTAGCTCTAGGCCAGTGGAGCACACCCAGAGCAGAAGTCCTACTTCAGCCAGATCAGGCCTGCCAAGGAACTGCGTTTCACAGGCCTTGGTAAGAGATGTTCCCGGTAGGCTGTAAGAGCACTGGGCAACGCCAGATGTTTCTTAGCTTCCCGAAGAGCTGGAAGCAAGACGCTTTGGGGCCTCTCTGCCCCTTTGGAAACAAGGCAGCACGTTGGGTCTGGCAGCTCTAGGGCAATGGAGCACAACCAGAGCCGAAGTTCTACTTCTTCCAGATCAGGCCTGCCTAGACAGTGCGTTTCAGGGGCCTTGATAAGAGATGTTCTCTTAGGCTATAAGAGCACTGGGCACAGCCAGTTGTTTCTTAGCTTCCCAAGAGGTGGAAGCAAGATGCTTTGGGGCCTCTCTCCCCCTTTGGAAACAAGGCAGCCCTTTGGGCCTTTCATCTGTAGGGCAATGGAGCACACCCAGAGCAGAAGTTCTACCTCAGCCAGATCAGGCCTGCCAAGAAACTGCTTTTCACAGGCCTTCGTAAGAGGTGTTCCCGGAAGGCTGTTAGAGTACCTGGCAGAGCGAGTTGTTTCTTAGCTTCAAAAACAGCTGGAAGCAACATGATTTGGGGCCTCTCTCCCCCTTTGGAAACAAAGCAGCCTTTGTGCCTGGCAGCTCTAGGCCAAAGTAGCACACCCAGAGCACAAGTTCTACCTCAGCCAGATAAGGGCTGTCAAGAAGCTGCGTTTCACAGGCCTTTGTATGTGACGTTCCCGGTTGGCTTTGAGAGCACTGTGCAGAGCCAGTTGTTTTAGCTTCCCAGAGAGCAGGAAGCAAGATGCTTTGGGGCCTCTCTCACACTTTGGAAATAAAGGCAGCCCTTTGGGCCTGGCAGCCCTAGGCCAATGGAGTACACCCAGAGCAGAAGTTCTACCTCAGCCAGATCAGGCCTTCCAAGAAACTGCGTCTCACAGGCCTTTCTCTGTCACGTTGCCGGTAGGCTGTGAGAGCACTGTGCAGAGCCAGTTGTTTCTTAGCTTCCCAAAGATTTGGAAGCAAGATGCTTTGTGGACTCTCAGCCCCTTTGGAAACAAGGCGGCCCTTTGGGCCTGGCAGCTCTAGGCCGAAGTAGCACGCCCAGAGCAGGAGTTCTACTTCAGCCGGATCAGGCCTGCAAAGAAACAGCGTTTGACAGGCCTTGGTAAGAGATGTTCCCGGTAGGTGTAAGATCACTGGGCAGAGCCAGTTGTTTCTTAGCTTCAAAAAGACCGGGAAGCAAGATGCTTTGGGCCTCTCTGCCCCTTGGAAACAGGGCAGCACTTTGGGCCTGGCAGCTCTAGGCCAATGGAGCACACCCAGAGCAGAAGTTCTACTTCAGCTAGATCAGGCCACCAACAAAGTGCGTTTCACAGGCCTTGGTAAGAGATTGTCTCTTAGGCTGTAAGAGCACTGGGCAGAGACAGTTGTTTCTTAGCTTCCCAAAGAGCTGGAAGCAAGATGCTTTGGGGGCTCCCTGCCCCTTTGCCAACAAGGGCGACCTTTGGGCCTTTCAGCTCTAGCCCAATGGAGCACACCCAGCACAGAAGTCCTACTTCAGCCAGATCAGGCCTGCCAAGGAACTGCGTTTCAGAGGCCTTTGTATGTGACGTTCCCGGTAGGCTGTGAGAGCACGGTGCAGAGCCAGTTGTTTCCTTGTTTCCCAAACAGCTGGAAGCAAGACGCTTTGGGGCCTCTCTGCCCCTATGGAAACAAGGCAGCACGTTGGGTCTGGCAGCTCTAGGGCAATGGAGCACACCCAGAGCAGAAGTTCTACCTCAGCCAGATCAGGCCTGCCAAGAAACTGCTTTTCACAGGCCTTCGTAAAAGGTGTTCCCGGAAGGCTGTAAGAGTACCTGGCAGAGCGAGTTGTTTCTTAGCTTCAAAAACAGCTGGAAGGAACATGATTTGGGGCCTCTCTCCCCCTTTGCAAACAAAGCAGCCTTTGTGCCTGGCAGCTCTAGGCCAAAGTAGCACACCCAGAGCACAAGTTCTACCTCAGCCAGATAAGGCCTGTCAAGAAGCTGCGTTTCACAGGCCTTTGTATGTGTCGTTCCCGGTTGGCTTTGAGAGCACTGTGCAGAGCCAGTTGTTTTAGCTTCCCAGAGAGCAGGAAGCAAGATGCTTTGGGGCCTCTCTCACACTTTGGAAATAAAGGCAGCCCTTTGGGCCTGGCAGCCCTAGGCCAATGGAGTACACCCAGAGCAGAAGTTCTACCTCAGCCAGATCAGGCCTTCCAAGAAACTGCGTCTCACAGGCCTTTCTCTGTCACGTTGCCGGTAGGCTGTGAGAGCACTGTGCAGAGCCAGTTGTTTCTTAGCTTCCCAAAGATTTGGAAGCAAGATGCTTTGGGGACTCTCAGCCCCTTTGGAAACAAGGCGGCCCTTTGGGCCTGGCAGCTCTAGGCCAAAGTAGCACGCCCAGAGCAGGAGTTCTACTTCAGCCAGATCAGGCCTGCCAGGAAACTGCGTTTCACAGGCCTTGGTAAGAGATGTTCCCGGTAGGCTGTGAGAGCACTGTGGAGAGCCAGTTGCTTTAGCTTCCCACAGAGCTGGAAGCAAGATGCTTTGGGGCCTCTCTCTCCCTTTGGACACAAGGCAGCCGTTTGGGCCTGGCAGCTCTAGGCCAATGGAGCACACCCACAGCAGAAGTTCTACTTCAGGCAGATCAGTCCTGCCCAGAAACTGCGTTTCACAGCCCTTGGTAAGAGATGTTCACGGTAGGCTGTGAGAGCACTGGGCAGAACCAGTTGTTTTTTACCTTCCCAAAGTGCTGGAGGCAAGATGCTTTGGGGCCTCTCTCACCCTTTGGAAACAAGGCAGCCCTTAGGTCCTGGTAGCTCTAGGCCTATGTAGCACAACCAGAACAGAAGTTCTAGTTCAGCCAGGTCAGGCCTGCCAAGAAACTGCGTTTCACAGGCCTTTCAAAGAGATGTTCTCTTAGGCTGTAAGAGCACTGGGCAGAGCCAGCTGTTTCTTAGCTTCCCGAAGAGCTGGGAGCAAGATGCTTTGGGTCCACTCTCCGTCTTTGGAAACAAGGCAGCCCTTTGGGCCTTTCAGCTCTAGGGCAATGGAGCACAGCCAGAGCAGAAGTTCTACTTCAGCCAGATCAGGCCTGCCAGGAAACTGCGTTTCACAGGCCTTGGTAAGAGATGTTCCCGGTAGGCTGTAAGAGCACTGGGCAGAGCCAGTTGTTTCTTACCTTCCTGAAAAGCTGGAAGCAAGATGCTTGGGACCCCTCTGCCCGTTTGGGAACAAGGCAGCCTTTTGGGTCGGGAAGCTCTAGGCCAATGGAGCACACGCAGAGCAGGAGTTCTACTTCAGCCTGATCAGGCCTGCAAAGAAACAGCGTTTGACAGGCCTTGGTAAGAGATGTTCCCGGTAGGTGTAAGAGCACTGGGCAGAGCCAGTTGTTTCTTAGCTTCGCAAAGACCAGGAAGCAAGATGCTTTGGGCCTCTCTGCCCCTTGGAAACAGGGCAGCACTTTGGGCCTGGCAGCTCTAGGGCAATGGAGCACACCCAGAGCCGGAGTTCTACTTCAGCCAGATGAGGCCTGCCAAGCAACTGCGTTTCACAGGCCTTTCAAAGACATGTTCCCGGTAGGCTGTAAGAGCACGGGGCAGAGCGAGTTGGTTCTTAGCTTCCCAGAGAGCTGGAAGCAAGATGCTTTGGGGCCTCTCTGCCCCTTTGGAAACAAGGCAGCACCTTGGGCCTGGCAGCTCTAGGGCAAGGGAGCACACCCAGAGCAGAAGTTCTACTTCAGCCAAATCAGGCCTGCCAGGAAACTGCGTTTCACAGGCCTTGGTAAGAGATGTTCCCGGTAGGCTGTGAGAGCACTGTGGAGAGCCAGTTGCTTTAGCTTCCCACAGAGCTGGAAGCAAGATGCTTTGGGGCCTCTCTCTCCCTTTGGACACAAGGCAGCCGTTTGGGCCTGGCAGCTCTAGGCCAATGGAGCACACCCACAGCAGAAGTTCTACTTCAGGCAGATCAGTCCTGCCCAGAAACTGCGTTTCACAGCCCTTGGTAAGAGATGTTCACGGTAGGCTGTGAGAGCACTGGGCAGAACCAGTTGTTTTTTAGATTCCCAAAGTGCTGGAGGCAAGATGCTTTGGGGCCTCTCTCACCCTTTGGAAACAAGGCAGCCCTTAGGTCCTGGTAGCTCTAGGCCTATGTAGCACAACCAGAACAGAAGTTCTACTTCAGCCAGGTCAGGCCTGCCAAGAAACTGCGTTTCACAGGCCTTTCAAAGAGATGTTCTCTTAGGCTGTAAGAGCACTGGGCAGAGCCAGCTGTTTCTTAGCTTCCCGAAGAGCTGGGAGCAAGATGCTTTGGGTCCACTCTCCGTCTTTGGAAACAAGGCAGCCCTTTGGGCCTGGCAGCTCTAGGGCAATGGAGCACACCCAGAGCAGAAGTTCTACTTCAGCCAGATCAGGCCTGCCAGGAAACTGCGTTTCACAGGCCTTGGTAAGAGATGTTCCCGGTAGGCTGTAAGAGCACTGGGCAGAGCCAGTTGTTTCTTACCTTCCTGAAAAGCTGGAAGCAAGATGCTTGGGACCCCTCTGCCCGTTTGGGAACAAGGCAGCCTTTTGGGTCGGGAAGCTCTAGGCCAATGGAGCACACGCAGAGCAGGAGTTCTACTTCAGCCTGATCAGGCCTGCAAAGAAACAGCGTTTGACAGGCCTTGGTAAGAGATGTTCGCGGTAGGTGTAAGAGCACTGGGCAGAGCCAGTTGTTTCTTAGCTTCGCAAAGACCGGGAAGCAAGATGCTTTGGGCCTCTCTGCCCCTTGGAAACAGGGCAGCACTTTGGGCCTGGCAGCTCTAGGGCAATGGAGCACACCCAGAGCCGGAGTTCTACTTCAGCCAGATGAGGCCTGCCAAGAAACTGCGTTTCACAGGCCTTTCAAAGACATGTTCCCGGTAGGCTGTAAGAGCACGGGGCAGAGCGAGTTGGTTCTTAGCTTCCCAGAGAGCTGGAAGCAAGATGCTTTGGGGCCTCTCTGCCCCTTTGGAAACAAGGCAGCACCTTGGGCCTGGCAGCTCTAGGGCAATGGAGGACACCCAGAGCAGAAGTTCTACTTCAGCCAAATCAGGCCTGCCAGGAAACTGCGTTTCACAGGCCTTGGTAAGAGATGTTCCCGGTAGGCTGTGAGAGCACTGTGGAGAGCCAGTTGCTTTAGCTTCCCACAGAGCTGGAAGCAAGATGCTTTGGGGCCTCTCTCTCCCTTTGGACACAAGGCAGCCGTTTGGGCCTGGCAGCTCTAGGCCAATGGAGCACACCCACAGCAGAAGTTCTACTTCAGGCAGATCAGTCCTGCCCAGAAACTGCGTTTCACAGCCCTTGGTAAGAGATGTTCACGGTAGGCTGTGAGAGCACTGGGCAGAACCAGTTGTTTTTTAGCTTCCCAAAGTGCTGGAGGCAAGATGCTTTGGGGCCTCTCTCACCCTTTGGAAACAAGGCAGCCCTTAGGTCCTGGTAGCTCTAGGCCTATGTAGCACAACCAGAACAGAAGTTCTACTTCAGCCAGGTCAGGCCTGCCAAGAAACTGCGTTTCACAGGCCTTTCAAAGACATGTTCTCTTAGGCTGTAAGAGCACTGGGCAGAGCCAGCTGTTTCTTAGCTTCCCGAAGAGCTGGGAGCAAGATGCTTTGGGTCCACTCTCCGTCTTTGGAAACAAGGCAGCCCTTTGGGCCTGGCAGCTCTAGGGCAATGGAGCACACCCAGAGCAGAAGTTCTACTTCAGCCAGATCAGGCCTGCCAGGAAACTGCGTTTCACAGGCCTTGGTAAGAGATGTTCCCGGTAGGCTGTAAGAGCACTGGGCAGAGCCAGTTGTTTCTTACCTTCCTGAAAAGCTGGAAGCAAGATGCTTGGGACCCCTCTGCCCGTTTGGGAACAAGGCAGCCTTTTGGGTCGGGAAGCTCTAGGCCAATGGAGCACACGCAGAGCAGGAGTTCTACTTCAGCCTGATCAGGCCTGCAAAGAAACAGCGTTTGACAGGCCTTGGTAAGAGATGTTCCCGGTAGGTGTAAGATCACTGGGCAGAGCCAGTTGTTTCTTAGCTTCACAAAGACCGGGAATCAAGATGCTTTGGGCCTCTCTGCCCCTTGGAAACAGGGCAGCACTTTGGGCCTGGCAGCTCTAGGCCAATGGAGCACACCCAGAGCAGAAGTTCTACTTCAGCTAGATCAGGCCACCAACAAAGTGCGTTTCACAGGCCTTGGTAAGAGATTGTCTCTTAGGCTGTAAGAGCACTGGGCAGAGACAGTTGTTTCTTAGCTTCCCAAAGAGCTGGAAGCAAGATGCTTTGGGGGCTCCCTGCCCCTTTGCCAACAAGGGCGACCTTTGGGCCTTTCAGCTCTAGCCCAATGGAGCACACCCAGCGCAGAAGTCCTACTTCAGCCAGATCAGGCCTGCCAAGGAACTGCGTTTCAGAGGCCTTTGTATGTGACGTTCCCGGTAGGCTGTGAGAGCACGGTGCAGAGCCAGTTGTTTCCTTGTTTCCCAAACAGCTGGAAGCAAGACGCTTTGGGGCCTCTCTGCCCCTATGGAAACAAGGCAGCACGTTGGGTCTGGCAGCTCTAGGGCAATGGAGCACACCCAGAGCAGAAGTTCTACCTCAGCCAGATCAGGCCTGCCAAGAAACTGCTTTTCACAGGCCTTCGTAAAAGGTGTTCCCGGAAGGCTGTAAGAGTACCTGGCAGAGCGAGTTGTTTCTTAGCTTCAAAAACAGCTGGAAGGAACATGATTTGGGGCCTCTCTCCCCCTTTGCAAACAAAGCAGCCTTTGTGCCTGGCAGCTCTAGGCCAAAGTAGCACACCCAGAGCACAAGTTCTACCTCAGCCAGATAAGGCCTGTCAAGAAGCTGCGTTTCACAGGCCTTTGTATGTGACGTTCCCGGTTGGCTTTGAGAGCACTGTGCAGAGCCAGTTGTTTTAGCTTCCCAGAGAGCAGGAAGCAAGATGCTTTGGGGCCTCTCTCTCACTTTGGAAATAAAGGCAGCCCTTTGGGCCTGGCAGCCCTAGGCCAATGGAGTACACCCAGAGCAGAAGTTCTACCTCAGCCAGATCAGGCCTTCCAAGAAACTGCGTCTCACAGGCCTTTCTCTGTCACGTTGCCGGTAGGCTGTGAGAGCACTGTGCAGAGCCAGTTGTTTCTTAGCTTCCCAAAGATTTGGAAGCAAGATGCTTTGGGGACTCTCAGCCCCTTTGGAAACAAGGCGGCCCTTTGGGCCTGGCAGCTCTAGGCCAAAGTAGCACGCCCAGAGCAGGAGTTCTACTTCAGCCAGATCAGGCCTGCCAGGAAACTGCGTTTCACAGGCCTTGGTAAGAGATGTTCCCGGTAGGCTGTGAAAGCACTGTGGAGAGCCAGTTGCTTTAGCTTCCCACAGAGCTGGAAGCAAGATGCTTTGGGGCCTCTCTCTCCCTTTGGACACAAGGCAGCCGTTTGGGCCTGGCAGCTCTAGGCCAATGGAGCACACCCACAGCAGAAGTTCTACTTCAGGCAGATCAGTCCTGCCCAGAAACTGCGTTTCACAGCCCTTGGTAAGAGATGTTCACGGTAGGCTGTGAGAGCACTGGGCAGAACCAGTTGTTTTTTACCTTCCCAAAGTGCTGGAGGCAAGATGCTTTGGGGCCTCTCTCACCCTTTGGAAACAAGGCAGCCCTTAGGTCCTGGTAGCTCTAGGCCTATGTAGCACAACCAGAACAGAAGTTCTAGTTCAGCCAGGTCAGGCCTGCCAAGAAACTGCGTTTCACAGGCCTTTCAAAGAGATGTTCTCTTAGGCTGTAAGAGCACTGGGCAGAGCCAGCTGTTTCTTAGCTTCCCGAAGAGCTGGGAGCAAGATGCTTTGGGTCCACTCTCCGTCTTTGGAAACAAGGCAGCCCTTTGGGCCTGGCAGCTCTAGGGCAATGGAGCACACCCAGAGCAGAAGTTCTACTTCAGCCAGATCAGGCCTGCCAGGAAACTGCGTTTCACAGGCCTTGGTAAGAGATGTTCCCGGTAGGCTGTAAGAGCACTGGGCAGAGCCAGTTGTTTCTTACCTTCCTGAAAAGCTGGAAGCAAGATGCTTGGGACCCCTCTGCCCGTTTGGGAACAAGGCAGCCTTTTGGGTCGGGAAGCTCTAGGCCAATGGAGCACACGCAGAGCAGGAGTTCTACTTCAGCCTGATCAGGCCTGCAAAGAAACAGCGTTTGACAGGCCTTGGTAAGAGATGTTCCCGGTAGGTGTAAGATCACTGGGCAGAGCCAGTTGTTTCTTAGCTTCACAAAGACCGGGAAGCAAGATGCTTTGGGCCTCTCTGCCCCTTGGAAACAGGGCAGCACTTTGGGCCTGGCAGCTCTAGAGCAATGGAGCACACCCAGAGCCGGAGTTCTACTTCAGCCAGATGAGGCCTGCCAAGAAACTGCGTTTCACAGGCCTTTCAAAGACATGTTCCCGGTAGGCTGTAAGAGCACGGGCCAGAGCGAGTTGGTTCTTAGCTTCCCAGAGAGCTGGAAGCAAGATGCTTTGGGGCCTCTCTGCCCCTTTGGAAACAAGGCAGCACCTTGGGCCTGGCAGCTCTAGGGCAATGGAGCACACCCAGAGCAGAAGTCCTACTTCAGCCAGATCAGGCCTGCCAAGGAACTGCGTTTCAGAGGCCTTTGCATGTGACGTTCCCGGTAGGCTGTGAGAGCACGGTGCAGAGCCAGTTGTTTCCTTGTTTCCCAAACAGCTGGAAGCAAGACGCTTTGGGGCTTCTCTGCCCCTTTGGAAACAAGGCAGCACGTTGGGTCTGGCAGCTCTAGGGCAATGGAGCACAACCAGAGCCGAAGTTCTACTTCTTCCAGATCAGGCCTGCCTAGACAGTGCGTTTCACAGGCCTTGATAAGAGATGTTCTCTTAGGCTATAAGAGCACTGGGCACAGCCAGTTGTTTCTTAGCTTCCCAAGAGCTGGAAGCAAGATGCTTTGGGGCCTCTCTGCCCCTTTGGAAACAAGGCAGCACATTGGGCCTGGCAGCTCTAGTTCAATGGAGCACACCCAGAGCAGAAGTTCTACTTCAGCCAAATCAGGCCTGCCAGGAAACGGCGTTTCACAGGCCTTGGTAAGAGATGTTCCCGGTAGGCTGTAAGAGCACTGGGCAACGCCAGATGTTTCTTAGCTTCCCGAAGAGCTGGAAGCAAGATGCTTTGGTGCCACTCTCTCACTTTGGAATCAAGGCATCCCTTTGGGGCAGGTAGCTCTAGGCCAGTGGAGCACACCCAGAGCAGAAGTTCTACTTGGGCCAGTTCAGGCCACCAACAAACTGCGTTTCACAGGCCTTGGTAAGAGATGTTCCCGGTAGGCTGTAAGAGCACTGGGCAATGCCAGATGTTTCTTAGCTTCCCGAAGAGCTGGAAGCAAGATGCTTTGGGGCCTCTCATACCCTTTGCAAACAAGGCGGCCCTTTGGGCCAGGCAGCTCTAGGCCAATGGAGCACACCCAGAGCAGAAGTTCTACTTCAGCTAGATCAGGCCACCAACAAAGTGCGTTTCACAGGCCTTGGTAAGAGATTGTCTCTTAGGCTGTAAGAGCACTGGGCAGAGACAGTTGTTTCTTAGCTTCCCAAAGAGCTGGAAGCAAGATGCTTTGGGGGCTCCCTGCCCCTTTGCCAACACGGGCGACCTTTGGGCCTTTCAGCTCTAGGCCAATGGAGCACACCCAGCGCAGAAGTCCTACTTCAGCCAGATCAGGCCTGCCAAGGAACTGCGTTTCAGAGGCCTTTGTATGTGACGTTCCCGGTAGGCTGTGAGAGCACGGTGCAGAGCCAGTTGTTTCCTTGTTTCCCAAACAGCTGGAAGCAAGACGCTTTGGGGCCTCTCTGCCCCTTTGGAAACAAGGCAGCACGTTGGGTCTGGCAGCTCTAGGGCAATGGAGCACAACCAGAGCCGAAGTTCTACTTCTTCCAGATCAGGCCTGCCTAGACAGTGCGTTTCACAGGCCTTGATAAGAGATGTTCTCTTAGGCTATAAGAGCACTGGGCACAGCCAGTTGTTTCTTAGCTTCCCAAGAGGTGGAAGCAAGATGCTTTGGGGCCTCTCTCCCCCTTTGGAAACAAGGCAGCCCTTTGGGCCTTTCAGCTCTAGGGCAATGGAGCACACCCAGAGCAGAAGTTCTACCTCAGCCAGATCAGGCCTGCCAAGAAACTGCTTTTCACAGGCCTTCGTAAGAGGTGTTCCCGGAAGGCTGTTAGAGTACCTGGCAGAGCGAGTTGTTTCTTAGCTTCAAAAACAGCTGGAAGCAACATGATTTGGGGCCTCTCTCCCCCTTTGGAAACAAAGCAGCCTTTGTGCCTGGCAGCTCTAGGCCAAAGTAGCACACCCAGAGCACAAGTTCTACCTCAGCCAGATAAGGCCTGTCAAGAAGCTGCGTTTCACAGGCCTTTGTATGTGACGTTCCCGGTTGGCTTTGAGAGCACTGTGCAGAGCCAGTTGTTTTAGCTTCCCAGAGAGCAGGAAGCAAGATGCTTTGGGGCCTCTCTCACACTTTGGAAATAAAGGCAGCCCTTTGGGCCTGGCAGCCCTAGGCCAATGGAGTACACCCAGAGCAGAAGTTCTACCTCAGCCAGATCAGGCCTTCCAAGAAACTGCGTCTCACAGGCCTTTCTCTGTCACGTTGCCGGTAGGCTGTGAGAGCACTGTGCAGAGCCAGTTGTTTCTTAGCTTCCCAAAGATTTGGAAGCAAGATGCTTTGGGGACTCTCAGCCCCTTTGGAAACAAGGCGGCCCTTTGGGCCTGGCAGCTCTAGGCCAAAGTAGCACGCCCAGAGCAGGAGTTCTACTTCAGCCAGATCAGGCCTGCCAAGAAACTGCGTTTCACAGGCCTTGGTAAGAGATGTTCCCGGTAGGCTGTGAGAGCACTGTGGAGAGCCAGTTGCTTTAGCTTCCCACAGAGCTGGAAGCAAGATGCTTTGGGTCCACTCTCCGTCTTTGGAAACAAGGCAGCCCTTTGGGCCTGGCAGCTCTAGGGCAATGGAGCACACCCAGAGCAGAAGTTCTACATCAGCCAGATCAGGCCTGCCAGGAAACTGCGTTTCACAGGCCTTGGTAAGAGATGTTCCCGGTAGGCTGTAAGAGCACTGGGCAGAGCCAGTTGTTTCTTACCTTCCTGAAAAGCTGGAAGCAAGATGCTTGGGACCCCTCTGCCATTTGGGAACAAGGCAGCCTTTTGGGTCGGGAAGCTCTAGGCCAATGGAGCACACGCAGAGCAGGAGTTCTACTTCAGCCTGATCAGGCCTGCAAAGAAACAGCGTTTGACAGGCCTTGGTAAGAGATGTTCCCGGTAGGTGTAAGAGCACTGGGCAGAGCCAGTTGTTTCTTAGCTTCGCAAAGACCGGGAAGCAAGATGCTTTGGGCCTCTCTGCCTCTTGGAAACAGGGCAGCACTTGGGGCCTGGCAGCTCTAGGGCAATGGAGCACACCCAGAGCCGGAGTTCTACTTCAGCCAGATGAGGCCTGCCAAGAAACTGCGTTTCACAGGCCTTTCAAAGACATGTTCCCGGTAGGCTGTAAGAGCACGGGCCAGAGCGAGTTGGTTCTTAGCTTCCCAGAGAGCTGGAAGCAAGATGCTTTGGGGCCTCTCTGCCCCTTTGGAAACAAGGCAGCACCTTGGGTCTGGCAGCTCTAGGGCAATGGAGCACACCCAGAGCAGAAGTTCTACTTCAGCCAAATCAGGCCTGCCAGGAAACGGCGTTTCACAGGCCTTGGTAAGAGATGTTCCCGGTAGGCTGTAAGAGCACTGGGCAACGCCAGATGTTTCTTAGCTTCCCGAAGAGCTGGAAGCGAGAAGCTTTGGTGCCACTCTCTCACTTTGGACTCAAGGCAGCCCTTTGGGGCAGGTAGCTCTAGGCCAGTGGAGCACACCCAGAGCAGAAGTTCTACTTCGGCCAGTTCAGGCCACCAACAAACTGCGTTTCACAGGCCTTGGTAAGAGATGTTCCCGGTAGGCTGTAAGAGCACTGGGCAACGCCAGATGTTTCTTAGCTTCCCGAAGAGCTGGAAGCAAGATGCTTTGGGGCCTCTGATCCCCATTGCAAACAAGGCGGCCCTTTGGGCCAGGCAGCTCTAGGCCAATGGAGCACACCCAGAGCAGAAGTTCTACTTCAGCTAGATCAGGCCACCAACAAAGTGCGTTTCACAGGCCTTCGTAAGAGATTTTCTCTTAGGCTGTAAGAGCACTGGGCAGAGCCAGTTGCTTCTTAGCTTCCCAAAGAGCTGGAAGCAAGATGCTTTGGGGGCTCCCTGCCCCTTTGCCAACAAGGGCGACCTTTGGGCCTTTCAGCTCTAGCCCAATGGAGCACACCCAGAGCAGAAGTCCTACTTCAGCCAGATCAGGCCTGCCAAGGAACTGCGTTTCAGAGGCCTTTGTATGTGACGTTCCCGGTAGGCTGTGAGAGCACGGTGCAGAGCCAGTTGTTTCCTTGTTTCCCAAACAGCTGGAAGCAAGACGCTTTGGGGCCTCTCTGCCCCTTTGGAAACAAGGCAGCACGTTGGGTCTGGCAGCTCTAGGGCAATGGAGCACAACCAGAGCCGAAGTTCTACTTCTTCCAGATCAGGCCTGCCTAGACAGTGCGTTTCCCAGGCCTTGATAAGAGATGTTCTCTTAGGCTATAAGAGCACTGGGCACAGCCAGTTGTTTCTTAGCTTCCCAAGAGGTGGAAGCAAGATGCTTTGGGGCCTCTCTCCCCCCCTTTGGAAACAAGGCAGCCCTTTGGGCCTTTCAGCTCTAGGGCAATGGAGCACACCCAGAGCAGAAGTTCTACCTCAGCCAGATCAGGCCTGCCAAGGAACTGCGTTTCAGAGGCCTTTGTATGTGACGTTCCCGGTAGGCTGTGAGAGCACGGTGCAGAGCCAGTTGTTTCCTTGTTTCCCAAACAGCTGGAAGCAAGACGCTTTGGGGCCTCTCTGCCCCTATGGAAACAAGGCAGCACGTTGGGTCTGGCAGCTCTAGGGCAATGGAGCACACCCAGAGCAGAAGTTCTACCTCAGCCAGATCAGGCCTGCCAAGAAACTGCTTTTCACAGGCCTTCGTAAAAGGTGTTCCCGGAAGGCTGTAAGAGTACCTGGCAGAGCGAGTTGTTTCTTAGCTTCAAAAACAGCTGGAAGCAACATGATTTGGGGCCTCTCTCCCCCTTTGCAAACAAAGCAGCCTTTGTGCCTGGCAGCTCTAGGCCAAAGTAGCACACCCAGAGCACAAGTTCTACCTCAGCCAGATAAGGCCTGTCAAGAAGCTGCGTTTCACAGGCCTTTGTATGTGACGTTCCCGGTTGGCTTTGAGAGCACTGTGCAGAGCCAGTTGTTTTAGCTTCCCAGAGAGCAGGAAGCAAGATGCTTTGGGGCCTCTCTCACACTTTGGAAATAAAGGCAGCCCTTTGGGCCTGGCAGCCCTAGGCCAATGGAGTACACCCAGAGCAGAAGTTCTACCTCAGCCAGATCAGGCCTTCCAAGAAACTGCGTCTCACAGGCCTTTCTCTGTCACGTTGCCGGTAGGCTGTGAGAGCACTGTGCAGAGCCAGTTGTTTCTTAGCTTCCCAAAGATTTGGAAGCAAGATGCTTTGGGGACTCTCAGCCCCTTTGGAAACAAGGCGGCCCTTTGGGCCTGGCAGCTCTAGGCCAAAGTAGCACGCCCAGAGCAGGAGTTCTACTTCAGCCAGATCAGGCCTGCCAGGAAACTGCGTTTCACAGGCCTTGGTAAGAGATGTTCCCGGTAGGCTGTGAGAGCACTGTGGAGAGCCAGTTGCTTTAGCTTCCCACAGAGCTGGAAGCAAGATGCTTTGGGGCCTCTCTCTCCCTTTGGACACAAGGCAGCCGTTTGGGCCTGGCAGCTCTAGGCCAATGGAGCACACCCACAGCAGAAGTTCTACTTCAGGCAGATCAGTCCTGCCCAGAAACTGCGTTTCACAGCCCTTGGTAAGAGATGTTCACGGTAGGCTGTGAGAGCACTGGGCAGAACCAGTTGTTTTTTACCTTCCCAAAGTGCTGGAGGCAAGATGCTTTGGGGCCTCTCTCACCCTTTGGAAACAAGGCAGCCCTTAGGTCCTGGTAGCTCTAGGCCTATGTAGCACAACCAGAACAGAAGTTCTAGTTCAGCCAGGTCAGGCCTGCCAAGAAACTGCGTTTCACAGGCCTTTCAAAGAGATGTTCTCTTAGGCTGTAAGAGCACTGGGCAGAGCCAGCTGTTTCTTAGCTTCCCGAAGAGCTGGGAGCAAGATGCTTTGGGTCCACTCTCCGTCTTTGGAAACAAGGCAGCCCTTTGGGCCTGGCAGCTCTAGGGCAATGGAGCACACCCAGAGCAGAAGTTCTACTTCAGCCAGATCAGGCCTGCCAGGAAACTGCGTTTCACAGGCCTTGGTAAGAGATGTTCCCGGTAGGCTGTAAGAGCACTGGGCAGAGCCAGTTGTTTCTTACCTTCCTGAAAAGCTGGAAGCAAGATGCTTGGGACCCCTCTGCCCGTTTGGGAACAAGGCAGCCTTTTGGGTCGGGAAGCTCTAGGCCAATGGAGCACACGCAGAGCAGGAGTTCTACTTCAGCCTGATCAGGCCTGCAAAGAAACAGCGTTTGACAGGCCTTGGTAAGAGATGTTCCCGGTAGGTGTAAGATCACTGGGCAGAGCCAGTTGTTTCTTAGCTTCACAAAGACCGGGAAGCAAGATGCTTTGGGCCTCTCTGCCCCTTGGAAACAGGGCAGCACTTTGGGCCTGGCAGCTCTAGAGCAATGGAGCACACCCAGAGCCGGAGTTCTACTTCAGCCAGATGAGGCCTGCCAAGAAACTGCGTTTCACAGGCCTTTCAAAGACATGTTCCCGGTAGGCTGTAAGAGCACGGGCCAGAGCGAGTTGGTTCTTAGCTTCCCAGAGAGCTGGAAGCAAGATGCTTTGGGGCCTCTCTGCCCCTTTGGAAACAAGGCAGCACCTTGGGCCTGGCAGCTCTAGGGCAATGGAGCACACCCAGAGCAGAAGTCCTACTTCAGCCAGATCAGGCCTGCCAAGGAACTGCGTTTCAGAGGCCTTTGCATGTGACGTTCCCGGTAGGCTGTGAGAGCACGGTGCAGAGCCAGTTGTTTCCTTGTTTCCCAAACAGCTGGAAGCAAGACGCTTTGGGGCTTCTCTGCCCCTTTGGAAACAAGGCAGCACGTTGGGTCTGGCAGCTCTAGGGCAATGGAGCACAACCAGAGCCGAAGTTCTACTTCTTCCAGATCAGGCCTGCCTAGACAGTGCGTTTCACAGGCCTTGATAAGAGATGTTCTCTTAGGCTATAAGAGCACTGGGCACAGCCAGTTGTTTCTTAGCTTCCCAAGAGCTGGAAGCAAGATGCTTTGGGGCCTCTCTGCCCCTTTGGAAACAAGGCAGCACATTGGGCCTGGCCGCTCTAGTTCAATGGAGCACACCCAGGGCAGAAGTTCTACTTCAGCCAAATCAGGCCTGCCAGGAAACGGCGTTTCACAGGCCTTGGTAAGAGATGTTCCCGGTAGGCTGTAAGAGCACTGGGCAACGCCAGATGTTTCTTAGCTTCCCGAAGAGCTGGAAGCAAGATGCTTTGGTGCCACTCTCTCACTTTGGAATCAAGGCATCCCTTTGGGGCAGGTAGCTCTAGGCCAGTGGAGCACACCCAGAGCAGAAGTTCTACTTGGGCCAGTTCAGGCCACCAACAAACTGCGTTTCACAGGCCTTGGTAAGAGATGTTCCCGGTAGGCTGTAAGAGCACTGGGCAACGCCAGATGTTTCTTAGCTTCCCGAAGAGCTGGAAGCAAGATGCTTTGGGGCCTCTCATACCCTTTGCAAACAAGGCGGCCCTTTGGGCCAGGCAGCTCTAGGCCAATGGAGCACACCCAGAGCAGAAGTTCTACTTCAGCTAGATCAGGCCACCAACAAAGTGCGTTTCACAGGCCTTGGTAAGAGATTGTCTCTTAGGCTGTAAGAGCACTGGGCAGAGACAGTTGTTTCTTAGCTTCCCAAAGAGCTGGAAGCAAGATGCTTTGGGGGCTCCCTGCCCCTTTGCCAACACGGGCGACCTTTGGGCCTTTCAGCTCTAGGCCAATGGAGCACACCCAGCGCAGAAGTCCTACTTCAGCCAGATCAGGCCTGCCAAGGAACTGCGTTTCAGAGGCCTTTGTATGTGACGTTCCCGGTAGGCTGTGAGAGCACGGTGCAGAGCCAGTTGTTTCCTTGTTTCCCAAACAGCTGGAAGCAAGACGCTTTGGGGCCTCTCTGCCCCTTTGGAAACAAGGCAGCACGTTGGGTCTGGCAGCTCTAGGGCAATGGAGCACAACCAGAGCCGAAGTTCTACTTCTTCCAGATCAGGCCTGCCTAGACAGTGCGTTTCACAGGCCTTGATAAGAGATGTTCTCTTAGGCTATAAGAGCACTGGGCACAGCCAGTTGTTTCTTAGCTTCCCAAGAGGTGGAAGCAAGATGCTTTGGGGCCTCTCTCCCCCTTTGGAAACAAGGCAGCCCTTTGGGCCTTTCAGCTCTAGGGCAATGGAGCACACCCAGAGCAGAAGTTCTACCTCAGCCAGATCAGGCCTGCCAAGAAACTGCTTTTCACAGGCCTTCGTAAGAGGTGTTCCCGGAAGGCTGTTAGAGTACCTGGCAGAGCGAGTTGTTTCTTAGCTTCAAAAACAGCTGGAAGGAACATGATTTGGGGCCTCTCTCCCCCTTTGCAAACAAAGCAGCCTTTGTGCCTGGCAGCTCTAGGCCAAAGTAGCACACCCAGAGCACAAGTTCTACCTCAGCCAGATAAGGCCTGTCAAGAAGCTGCGTTTCACAGGCCTTTGTATGTGACGTTCCCGGTTGGCTTTGAGAGCACTGTGCAGAGCCAGTTGTTTTAGCTTCCCAGAGAGCAGGAAGCAAGATGCTTTGGGGCCTCTCTCACACTTTGGAAATAAAGGCAGCCCTTTGGGCCTGGCAGCCCTAGGCCAATGGAGTACACCCAGAGCAGAAGTTCTACCTCAGCCAGATCAGGCCTTCCAAGAAACTGCGTCTCACAGGCCTTTCTCTGTCACGTTGCCGGTAGGCTGTGAGAGCACTGTGCAGAGCCAGTTGTTTCTTAGCTTCCCAAAGATTTGGAAGCAAGATGCTTTGGGGACTCTCAGCCCCTTTGGAAACAAGGCGGCCCTTTGGGCCTGGCAGCTCTAGGCCAAAGTAGCACGCCCAGAGCAGGAGTTCTACTTCAGCCAGATCAGGCCTGCCAGGAAACTGCGTTTCACAGGCCTTGGTAAGAGATGTTCCCGGTAGGCTGTGAGAGCACTGTGGAGAGCCAGTTGCTTTAGCTTCCCACAGAGCTGGAAGCAAGATGCTTTGGGGCCTCTCTCTCCCTTTGGACACAAGGCAGCCGTTTGGGCCTGGCAGCTCTAGGCCAATGGAGCACACCCACAGCAGAAGTTCTACTTCAGGCAGATCAGTCCTGCCCAGAAACTGCGTTTCACAGCCCTTGGTAAGAGATGTTCACGGTAGGCTGTGAGAGCACTGGGCAGAACCAGTTGTTTTTTACCTTCCCAAAGTGCTGGAGGCAAGATGCTTTGGGGCCTCTCTCACCCTTTGGAAACAAGGCAGCCCTTAGGTCCTGGTAGCTCTAGGCCTATGTAGCACAACCAGAACAGAAGTTCTAGTTCAGCCAGGTCAGGCCTGCCAAGAAACTGCGTTTCACAGGCCTTTCAAAGAGATGTTCTCTTAGGCTGTAAGAGCACTGGGCAGAGCCAGCTGTTTCTTAGCTTCCCGAAGAGCTGGGAGCAAGATGCTTTGGGTCCACTCTCCGTCTTTGGAAACAAGGCAGCCCTTTGGGCCTGGCAGCTCTAGGGCAATGGAGCACACCCAGAGCAGAAGTTCTACTTCAGCCAGATCAGGCCTGCCAGGAAACTGCGTTTCACAGGCCTTGGTAAGAGATGTTCCCGGTAGGCTGTAAGAGCACTGGGCAGAGCCAGTTGTTTCTTACCTTCCTGAAAAGCTGGAAGCAAGATGCTTGGGACCCCTCTGCCCGTTTGGGAACAAGGCAGCCTTTTGGGTCGGGAAGCTCTAGGCCAATGGAGCACACGCAGAGCAGGAGTTCTACTTCAGCCTGATCAGGCCTGCAAAGAAACAGCGTTTGACAGGCCTTGGTAAGAGATGTTCCCGGTAGGTGTAAGATCACTGGGCAGAGCCAGTTGTTTCTTAGCTTCACAAAGACCGGGAAGCAAGATGCTTTGGGCCTCTCTGCCCCTTGGAAACAGGGCAGCACTTTGGGCCTGGCAGCTCTAGAGCAATGGAGCACACCCAGAGCCGGAGTTCTACTTCAGCCAGATGAGGCCTGCCAAGAAACTGCGTTTCACAGGCCTTTCAAAGACATGTTCCCGGTAGGCTGTAAGAGCACGGGCCAGAGCGAGTTGGTTCTTAGCTTCCCAGAGAGCTGGAAGCAAGATGCTTTGGGGCCTCTCTGCCCCTTTGGAAACAAGGCAGCACCTTGGGCCTGGCAGCTCTAGGGCAATGGAGCACACCCAGAGCAGAAGTTCTACTTCAGCCAGATCAGGCCTGCCAAGGAACTGCGTTTCAGAGGCCTTTGCATGTGACGTTCCCGGTAGGCTGTGAGAGCACGGTGCAGAGCCAGTTGTTTCCTTGTTTCCCAAACAGCTGGAAGCAAGACGCTTTGGGGCTTCTCTGCCCCTTTGGAAACAAGGCAGCACGTTGGGTCTGGCAGCTCTAGGGCAATGGAGCACAACCAGAGCCGAAGTTCTACTTCTTCCAGATCAGGCCTGCCTAGACAGTGCGTTTCACAGGCCTTGATAAGAGATGTTCTCTTAGGCTATAAGAGCACTGGGCACAGCCAGTTGTTTCTTAGCTTCCCAAGAGCTGGAAGCAAGATGCTTTGGGGCCTCTCTGCCCCTTTGGAAACAAGGCAGCACATTGGGCCTGGCCGCTCTAGTTCAATGGAGCACACCCAGGGCAGAAGTTCTACTTCAGCCAAATCAGGCCTGCCAGGAAACGGCGTTTCACAGGCCTTGGTAAGAGATGTTCCCGGTAGGCTGTAAGAGCACTGGGCAACGCCAGATGTTTCTTAGCTTCCCGAAGAGCTGGAAGCAAGATGCTTTGGTGCCACTCTCTCACTTTGGAATCAAGGCATCCCTTTGGGGCAGGTAGCTCTAGGCCAGTGGAGCACACCCAGAGCAGAAGTTCTACTTGGGCCAGTTCAGGCCACCAACAAACTGCGTTTCACAGGCCTTGGTAAGAGATGTTCCCGGTAGGCTGTAAGAGCACTGGGCAACGCCAGATGTTTCTTAGCTTCCCGAAGAGCTGGAAGCAAGATGCTTTGGGGCCTCTCATACCCTTTGCAAACAAGGCGGCCCTTTGGGCCAGGCAGCTCTAGGCCAATGGAGCACACCCAGAGCAGAAGTTCTACTTCAGCTAGATCAGGCCACCAACAAAGTGCGTTTCACAGGCCTTGGTAAGAGATTGTCTCTTAGGCTGTAAGAGCACTGGGCAGAGACAGTTGTTTCTTAGCTTCCCAAAGAGCTGGAAGCAAGATGCTTTGGGGGCTCCCTGCCCCTTTGCCAACACGGGCGACCTTTGGGCCTTTCAGCTCTAGGCCAATGGAGCACACCCAGCGCAGAAGTCCTACTTCAGCCAGATCAGGCCTGCCAAGGAACTGCGTTTCAGAGGCCTTTGTATGTGACGTTCCCGGTAGGCTGTGAGAGCACGGTGCAGAGCCAGTTGTTTCCTTGTTTCCCAAACAGCTGGAAGCAAGACGCTTTGGGGCCTCTCTGCCCCTTTGGAAACAAGGCAGCACGTTGGGTCTGGCAGCTCTAGGGCAATGGAGCACAACCAGAGCCGAAGTTCTACTTCTTCCAGATCAGGCCTGCCTAGACAGTGCGTTTCACAGGCCTTGATAAGAGATGTTCTCTTAGGCTATAAGAGCACTGGGCACAGCCAGTTGTTTCTTAGCTTCCCAAGAGGTGGAAGCAAGATGCTTTGGGGCCTCTCTCCCCCTTTGGAAACAAGGCAGCCCTTTGGGCCTTTCAGCTCTAGGGCAATGGAGCACACCCAGAGCAGAAGTTCTACCTCAGCCAGATCAGGCCTGCCAAGAAACTGCTTTTCACAGGCCTTCGTAAGAGGTGTTCCCGGAAGGCTGTTAGAGTACCTGGCAGAGCGAGTTGTTTCTTAGCTTCAAAAACAGCTGGAAGCAACATGATTTGGGGCCTCTCTCCCCCTTTGGAAACAAAGCAGCCTTTGTGCCTGGCAGCTCTAGGCCAAAGTAGCACACCCAGAGCACAAGTTCTACCTCAGCCAGATAAGGCCTGTCAAGAAGCTGCGTTTCACAGGCCTTTGTATGTGACGTTCCCGGTTGGCTTTGAGAGCACTGTGCAGAGCCAGTTGTTTTAGCTTCCCAGAGAGCAGGAAGCAAGATGCTTTGGGGCCTCTCTCACACTTTGGAAATAAAGGCAGCCCTTTGGGCCTGGCAGCCCTAGGCCAATGGAGTACACCCAGAGCAGAAGTTCTACCTCAGCCAGATCAGGCCTTCCAAGAAACTGCGTCTCACAGGCCTTTCTCTGTCACGTTGCCGGTAGGCTGTGAGAGCACTGTGCAGAGCCAGTTGTTTCTTAGCTTCCCAAAGATTTGGAAGCAAGATGCTTTGGGGACTCTCAGCCCCTTTGGAAACAAGGCGGCCCTTTGGGCCTGGCAGCTCTAGGCCAAAGTAGCACGCCCAGAGCAGGAGTTCTACTTCAGCCAGATCAGGCCTGCCAAGAAACTGCGTTTCACAGGCCTTGGTAAGAGATGTTCCCGGTAGGCTGTGAGAGCACTGTGGAGAGCCAGTTGCTTTAGCTTCCCACAGAGCTGGAAGCAAGATGCTTTGGGTCCACTCTCCGTCTTTGGAAACAAGGCAGCCCTTTGGGCCTGGCAGCTCTAGGGCAATGGAGCACACCCAGAGCAGAAGTTCTACTTCAGCCAGATCAGGCCTGCCAGGAAACTGCGTTTCACAGGCCTTGGTAAGAGATGTTCCCGGTAGGCTGTAAGAGCACTGGGCAGAGCCAGTTGTTTCTTACCTTCCTGAAAAGCTGGAAGCAAGATGCTTGGGACCCCTCTGCCCGTTTGGGAACAAGGCAGCCTTTTGGGTCGGGAAGCTCTAGGCCAATGGAGCACACGCAGAGCAGGAGTTCTACTTCAGCCTGATCAGGCCTGCAAAGAAACAGCGTTTGACAGGCCTTGGTAAGAGATGTTCCCGGTAGGTGTAAGAGCACTGGGCAGAGCCAGTTGTTTCTTAGCTTCGCAAAGACCGGGAAGCAAGATGCTTTGGGCCTCTCTGCCTCTTGGAAACAGGGCAGCACTTGGGGCCTGGCAGCTCTAGGGCAATGGAGCACACCCAGAGCCGGAGTTCTACTTCAGCCAGATGAGGCCTGCCAAGAAACTGCGTTTCACAGGCCTTTCAAAGACATGTTCCCGGTAGGCTGTAAGAGCACGGGCCAGAGCGAGTTGGTTCTTAGCTTCCCAGAGAGCTGGAAGCAAGATGCTTTGGGGCCTCTCTGCCCCTTTGGAAACAAGGCAGCACCTTGGGTCTGGCAGCTCTAGGGCAATGGAGCACAACCAGAGCCGAAGTTCTACTTCAGCCAAATCAGGCCTGCCAGGAAACGGCGTTTCACAGGCCTTGGTAAGAGATGTTCCCGGTAGGCTGTAAGAGCACTGGGCAACGCCAGATGTTTCTTAGCTTCCCGAAGAGCTGGAAGCGAGAAGCTTTGGTGCCACTCTCTCACTTTGGACTCAAGGCAGCCCTTTGGGGCAGGTAGCTCTAGGCCAGTGGAGCACACCCAGAGCAGAAGTTCTACTTCGGCCAGTTCAGGCCACCAACAAACTGCGTTTCACAGGCCTTGGTAAGAGATGTTCCCGGTAGGCTGTAAGAGCACTGGGCAACGCCAGATGTTTCTTAGCTTCCCGAAGAGCTGGAAGCAAGATGCTTTGGGGCCTCTGATCCCCATTGCAAACAAGGCGGCCCTTTGGGCCAGGCAGCTCTAGGCCAATGGAGCACACCCAGAGCAGAAGTTCTACTTCAGCTAGATCAGGCCACCAACAAAGTGCGTTTCACAGGCCTTCGTAAGAGATTTTCTCTTAGGCTGTAAGAGCACTGGGCAGAGCCAGTTGTTTCTTAGCTTCCCAAAGAGCTGGAAGCAAGATGCTTTGGGGGCTCCCTGCCCCTTTGCCAACAAGGGCGACCTTTGGGCCTTTCAGCTCTAGCCCAATGGAGCACACCCAGAGCAGAAGTCCTACTTCAGCCAGATCAGGCCTGCCAAGGAACTGCGTTTCAGAGGCCTTTGTATGTGACGTTCCCGGTAGGCTGTGAGAGCACGGTGCAGAGCCAGTTGTTTCCTTGTTTCCCAAACAGCTGGAAGCAAGACGCTTTGGGGCCTCTCTGCCCCTTTGGAAACAAGGCAGCACGTTGGGTCTGGCAGCTCTAGGGCAATGGAGCACAACCAGAGCCGAAGTTCTACTTCTTCCAGATCAGGCCTGCCTAGACAGTGCGTTTCACAGGCCTTGATAAGAGATGTTCTCTTAGGCTATAAGAGCACTGGGCACAGCCAGTTGTTTCTTAGCTTCCCAAGAGGTGGAAGCAAGATGCTTTGGGGCCTCTCTCCCCCCCTTTGGAAACAAGGCAGCCCTTTGGGCCTTTCAGCTCTAGGGCAATGGAGCACACCCAGAGCAGAAGTTCTACCTCAGCCAGATCAGGCCTGCCAAGAAACTGCTTTTCACTGGCCTTCGTAAGAGGTGTTCCCGGAAGGCTGTAAGAGTACCTGGCAGAGCGAGTTGTTTCTTAGCTTCAAAAACAGCTGGAAGCAACATGATTTGGGGCCTCTCTCCCCCTTTGGAAACAAAGCAGCCTTTGTGCCTGGCAGCTCTAGGCCAAAGTAGCACACCCAGAGCACAAGTTCTACCTCAGCCAGATAAGGGCTGTCAAGAAGCTGCGTTTCACAGGCCTTTGTATGTGACGTTCCCGGTTGGCTTTGAGAGCACTGTGCAGAGCCAGTTGTTTTAGCTTCCCAGAGAGCAGGAAGCAAGATGCTTTGGGGCCTCTCTCACACTTTGGAAATAAAGGCAGCCCTTTGGGCCTGGCAGCCCTAGGCCAATGGAGTACACCCAGAGCAGAAGTTCTACCTCAGCCAGATCAGGCCTTCCAAGAAACTGCGTCTCACAGGCCTTTCTCTGTCACGTTGCCGGTAGGCTGTGAGAGCACTGTGCAGAGCCAGTTGTTTCTTAGCTTCCCAAAGATTTGGAAGCAAGATGCTTTGGGGACTCTCAGCCCCTTTGGAAACAAGGCGGCCCTTTGGGCCTGGCAGCTCTAGGCCAAAGTAGCACGCCCAGAGCAGGAGTTCTACTTCAGCCAGATCAGGCCTGCCAGGAAACTGCGTTTCACAGGCCTTGGTAAGAGATGTTCCCGGTAGGCTGTGAGAGCACTGTGGAGAGCCAGTTGCTTTAGCTTCCCACAGAGCTGGAAGCAAGATGCTTTGGGGCCTCTCTCTCCCTTTGGACACAAGGCAGCCGTTTGGGCCTGGCAGCTCTAGGCCAATGGAGCACACCCACAGCAGAAGTTCTACTTCAGGCAGATCAGTCCTGCCCAGAAACTGCGTTTCACAGCCCTTGGTAAGAGATGTTCACGGTAGGCTGTGAGAGCACTGGGCAGAACCAGTTGTTTTTTAGATTCCCAAAGTGCTGGAGGCAAGATGCTTTGGGGCCTCTCTCACCCTTTGGAAACAAGGCAGCCCTTAGGTCCTGGTAGCTCTAGGCCTATGTAGCACAACCAGAACAGAAGTTCTACTTCAGCCAGGTCAGGCCTGCCAAGAAACTGCGTTTCACAGGCCTTTCAAAGAGATGTTCTCTTAGGCTGTAAGAGCACTGGGCAGAGCCAGCTGTTTCTTAGCTTCCCAAAGAGCTGGGAGCAAGATGCTTTGGGTCCACTCTCCGTCTTTGGAAACAAGGCAGCCCTTTGGGCCTGGCAGCTCTAGGGCAATGGAGCACACCCAGAGCAGAAGTTCTACTTCAGCCAGATCAGGCCTGCCAGGAAACTGCGTTTCACAGGCCTTGGTAAGAGATGTTCCCGGTAGGCTGTAAGAGCACTGGGCAGAGCCAGTTGTTTCTTACCTTCCTGAAAAGCTGGAAGCAAGATGCTTGGGACCCCTCTGCCCGTTTGGGAACAAGGCAGCCTTTTGGGTCGGGAAGCTCTAGGCCAATGGAGCACACGCAGAGCAGGAGTTCTACTTCAGCCTGATCAGGACTGCAAAGAAACAGCGTTTGACAGGCCTTGGTAAGAGATGTTCCCGGTAGGTGTAAGATCACTGGGCAGAGCCAGTTGTTTCTTAGCTTCGCAAAGACCGGGAAGCAAGATGCTTTGGGCCTCTCTGACCCTTGGAAACAGGGCAGCACTTTGGGCCTGGCAGCTCTAGGCCAATGGAGCACACCCAGAGCAGAAGTTCTACTTCAGCTAGATCAGGCCACCAACAAAGTGCGTTTCACAGGCCTTGGTAAGAGATTGTCTCTTAGGCTGTAAGAGCACTGGGCAGAGACAGTTGTTTCTTAGCTTCCCAAAGAGCTGGAAGCAAGATGCTTTGGGGGCTCCCTGCCCCTTTGCCAACAAGGGCGACCTTTGGGCCTTTCAGCTCTAGCCCAATGGAGCACACCCAGCACAGAAGTCCTACTTCAGCCAGATCAGGCCTGCCAAGGAACTGCGTTTCAGAGGCCTTTGTATGTGACGTTCCCGGTAGGCTGTGAGAGCACGGTGCAGAGCCAGTTGTTTCCTTGTTTCCCAAACAGCTGGAAGCAAGACGCTTTGGGGCCTCTCTGCCCCTATGGAAACAAGGCAGCACGTTGGGTCTGGCAGCTCTAGGGCAATGGAGCACACCCAGAGCAGAAGTTCTACCTCAGCCAGATCAGGCCTGCCAAGAAACTGCTTTTCACAGGCCTTCGTAAAAGGTGTTCCCGGAAGGCTGTAAGAGTACCTGGCAGAGCGAGTTGTTTCTTAGCTTCAAAAACAGCTGGAAGGAACATGATTTGGGGCCTCTCTCCCCCTTTGCAAACAAAGCAGCCTTTGTGCCTGGCAGCTCTAGGCCAAAGTAGCACACCCAGAGCACAAGTTCTACCTCAGCCAGATAAGGCCTGTCAAGAAGCTGCGTTTCACAGGCCTTTGTATGTGACGTTCCCGGTTGGCTTTGAGAGCACTGTGCAGAGCCAGTTGTTTTAGCTTCCCAGAGAGCAGGAAGCAAGATGCTTTGGGGCCTCTCTCACACTTTGGAAATAAAGGCAGCCCTTTGGGCCTGGCAGCCCTAGGCCAATGGAGTACACCCAGAGCAGAAGTTCTACCTCAGCCAGATCAGGCCTTCCAAGAAACTGCGTCTCACAGGCCTTTCTCTGTCACGTTGCCGGTAGGCTGTGAGAGCACTGTGCAGAGCCAGTTGTTTCTTAGCTTCCCAAAGATTTGGAAGCAAGATGCTTTGGGGACTCTCAGCCCCTTTGGAAACAAGGCGGCCCTTTGGGCCTGGCAGCTCTAGGCCAAAGTAGCACGCCCAGAGCAGGAGTTCTACTTCAGCCAGATCAGGCCTGCCAGGAAACTGCGTTTCACAGGCCTTGGTAAGAGATGTTCCCGGTAGGCTGTGAGAGCACTGTGGAGAGCCAGTTGCTTTAGCTTCCCACAGAGCTGGAAGCAAGATGCTTTGGGGCCTCTCTCTCCCTTTGGACACAAGGCAGCCGTTTGGGCCTGGCAGCTCTAGGCCAATGGAGCACACCCACAGCAGAAGTTCTACTTCAGGCAGATCAGTCCTGCCCAGAAACTGCGTTTCACAGCCCTTGGTAAGAGATGTTCACGGTAGGCTGTGAGAGCACTGGGCAGAACCAGTTGTTTTTTACCTTCCCAAAGTGCTGGAGGCAAGATGCTTTGGGGCCTCTCTCACCCTTTGGAAACAAGGCAGCCCTTAGGTCCTGGTAGCTCTAGGCCTATGTAGCACAACCAGAACAGAAGTTCTAGTTCAGCCAGGTCAGGCCTGCCAAGAAACTGCGTTTCACAGGCCTTTCAAAGAGATGTTCTCTTAGGCTGTAAGAGCACTGGGCAGAGCCAGCTGTTTCTTAGCTTCCCGAAGAGCTGGGAGCAAGATGCTTTGGGTCCACTCTCCGTCTTTGGAAACAAGGCAGCCCTTTGGGCCTGGCAGCTCTAGGGCAAGGGAGCACACCCAGAGCAGAAGTTCTACTTCAGCCAGATCAGGCCTGCCAGGAAACTGCGTTTCACAGGCCTTGGTAAGAGATGTTCCCGGTAGGCTGTAAGAGCACTGGGCAGAGCCAGTTGTTTCTTACCTTCCTGAAAAGCTGGAAGCAAGATGCTTGGGACCCCTCTGCCCGTTTGGGAACAAGGCAGCCTTTTGGGTCGGGAAGCTCTAGGCCAATGGAGCACACGCAGAGCAGGAGTTCTACTTCAGCCTGATCAGGCCTGCAAAGAAACAGCGTTTGACAGGCCTTGGTAAGAGATGTTCCCGGTAGGTGTAAGATCACTGGGCAGAGCCAGTTGTTTCTTAGCTTCACAAAGACCGGGAAGCAAGATGCTTTGGGCCTCTCTGCCCCTTGGAAACAGGGCAGCACTTTGGGCCTGGCAGCTCTAGAGCAATGGAGCACACCCAGAGCCGGAGTTCTACTTCAGCCAGATGAGGCCTGCCAAGAAACTGCGTTTCACAGGACTTTCAAAGACATGTTCCCGGTAGGCTGTAAGAGCACGGGCCAGAGCGAGTTGGTTCTTAGCTTCCCAGAGAGCTGGAAGCAAGATGCTTTGGGGCCTCTCTGCCCCTTTGGAAACAAGGCAGCACCTTGGGCCTGGCAGCTCTAGGGCAATGGAGCACACCCAGAGCAGAAGTCCTACTTCAGCCAGATCAGGCCTGCCAAGGAACTGCGTTTCAGAGGCCTTTGCATGTGACGTTCCCGGTAGGCTGTGAGAGCACGGTGCAGAGCCAGTTGTTTCCTTGTTTCCCAAACAGCTGGAAGCAAGACGCTTTGGGGCTTCTCTGCCCCTTTGGAAACAAGGCAGCACGTTGGGTCTGGCAGCTCTAGGGCAATGGAGCACAACCAGAGCCGAAGTTCTACTTCTTCCAGATCAGGCCTGCCTAGACAGTGCGTTTCACAGGCCTTGATAAGAGATGTTCTCTTAGGCTATAAGAGCACTGGGCACAGCCAGTTGTTTCTTAGCTTCCCAAGAGCTGGAAGCAAGATGCTTTGGGGCCTCTCTGCCCCTTTGGAAACAAGGCAGCACATTGGGCCTGGCCGCTCTAGTTCAATGGAGCACACCCAGAGCAGAAGTTCTACTTCAGCCAAATCAGGCCTGCCAGGAAACGGCGTTTCACAGGCCTTGGTAAGAGATGTTCCCGGTAGGCTGTAAGAGCACTGGGCAACGCCAGATGTTTCTTAGCTTCCCGAAGAGCTGGAAGCAAGATGCTTTGGTGCCACTCTCTCACTTTGGAATCAAGGCATCCCTTTGGGGCAGGTAGCTCTAGGCCAGTGGAGCACACCCAGAGCAGAAGTTCTACTTGGGCCAGTTCAGGCCACCAACAAACTGCGTTTCACAGGCCTTGGTAAGAGATGTTCCCGGTAGGCTGTAAGAGCACTGGGCAACGCCAGATGTTTCTTAGCTTCCCGAAGAGCTGGAAGCAAGATGCTTTGGGGCCTCTCATACCCTTTGCAAACAAGGCGGCCCTTTGGGCCAGGCAGCTCTAGGCCAATGGAGCACACCCAGAGCAGAAGTTCTACTTCAGCTAGATCAGGCCACCAACAAAGTGCGTTTCACAGGCCTTGGTAAGAGATTGTCTCTTAGGCTGTAAGAGCACTGGGCAGAGACAGTTGTTTCTTAGCTTCCCAAAGAGCTGGAAGCAAGATGCTTTGGGGGCTCCCTGCCCCTTTGCCAACACGGGCGACCTTTGGGCCTTTCAGCTCTAGGCCAATGGAGCACACCCAGCGCAGAAGTCCTACTTCAGCCAGATCAGGCCTGCCAAGGAACTGCGTTTCAGAGGCCTTTGTATGTGACGTTCCCGGTAGGCTGTGAGAGCACGGTGCAGAGCCAGTTGTTTCCTTGTTTCCCAAACAGCTGGAAGCAAGACGCTTTGGGGCCTCTCTGCCCCTTTGGAAACAAGGCAGCACGTTGGGTCTGGCAGCTCTAGGGCAATGGAGCACAACCAGAGCCGAAGTTCTACTTCTTCCAGATCAGGCCTGCCTAGACAGTGCGTTTCACAGGCCTTGATAAGAGATGTTCTCTTAGGCTATAAGAGCACTGGGCACAGCCAGTTGTTTCTTAGCTTCCCAAGAGGTGGAAGCAAGATGCTTTGGGGCCTCTCTCCCCCTTTGGAAACAAGGCAGCCCTTTGGGCCTTTCAGCTCTAGGGCAATGGAGCACACCCAGAGCAGAAGTTCTACCTCAGCCAGATCAGGCCTGCCAAGAAACTGCTTTTCACAGGCCTTCGTAAGAGGTGTTCCCGGAAGGCTGTTAGAGTACCTGGCAGAGCAAGTTGTTTCTTAGCTTCAAAAACAGCTGGAAGCAACATGATTTGGGGCCTCTCTCCCCCTTTGGAAACAAAGCAGCCTTTGTGCCTGGCAGCTCTAGGCCAAAGTAGCACACCCAGAGCACAAGTTCTACCTCAGCCAGATAAGGCCTGTCAAGAAGCTGCGTTTCACAGGCCTTTGTATGTGACGTTCCCGGTTGGCTTTGAGAGCACTGTGCAGAGCCAGTTGTTTTAGCTTCCCAGAGAGCAGGAAGCAAGATGCTTTGGGGCCTCTCTCACACTTTGGAAATAAAGGCAGCCCTTTGGGCCTGGCAGCCCTAGGCCAATGGAGTACACCCAGAGCAGAAGTTCTACCTCAGCCAGATCAGGCCTTCCAAGAAACTGCGTCTCACAGGCCTTTCTCTGTCACGTTGCCGGTAGGCTGTGAGAGCACTGTGCAGAGCCAGTTGTTTCTTAGCTTCCCAAAGATTTGGAAGCAAGATGCTTTGGGGACTCTCAGCCCCTTTGGAAACAAGGTGGCCCTTTGGGCCTGGCAGCTCTAGGCCAAAGTAGCACGCCCAGAGCAGGAGTTCTACTTCAGCCAGATCAGGCCTGCCAAGAAACTGCGTTTCACAGGCCTTGGTAAGAGATGTTCCCGGTAGGCTGTGAGAGCACTGTGGAGAGCCAGTTGCTTTAGCTTCCCACAGAGCTGGAAGCAAGATGCTTTGGGTCCACTCTCCGTCTTTGGAAACAAGGCAGCCCTTTGGGCCTGGCAGCTCTAGGGCAATGGAGCACACCCAGAGCAGAAGTTCTACTTCAGCCAGATCAGGCCTGCCAGGAAACTGCGTTTCACAGGCCTTGGTAAGAGATGTTCCCGGTAGGCTGTAAGAGCACTGGGCAGAGCCAGTTGTTTCTTACCTTCCTGAAAAGCTGGAAGCAAGATGCTTGGGACCCCTCTGCCCGTTTGGGAACAAGGCAGCCTTTTGGGTCGGGAAGCTCTAGGCCAATGGAGCACACGCAGAGCAGGAGTTCTACTTCAGCCTGATCAGGCCTGCAAAGAAACAGCGTTTGACAGGCCTTGGTAAGAGATGTTCCCGGTAGGTGTAAGAGCACTGGGCAGAGCCAGTTGTTTCTTAGCTTCGCAAAGACCGGGAAGCAAGATGCTTTGGGCCTCTCTGCCCCTTGGAAACAGGGCAGCACTTGGGGCCTGGCAGCTCTAGGGCAATGGAGCACACCCAGAGCCGGAGTTCTACTTCAGCCAGATGAGGCCTGCCAAGAAACTGCGTTTCACAGGCCTTTCAAAGACATGTTCCCGGTAGGCTGTAAGAGCACGGGCCAGAGCGAGTTGGTTCTTAGCTTCCCAGAGAGCTGGAAGCAAGATGCTTTGGGGCCTCTCTGCCCCTTTGGAAACAAGGCAGCACCTTGGGCCTGGCAGCTCTAGGGCAATGGAGCACACCCAGAGCAGAAGTTCTACTTCAGCCAAATCAGGCCTGCCAGGAAACGGCGTTTCACAGGCCTTGGTAAGAGATGTTCCCGGTAGGCTGTAAGAGCACTGGGCAACGCCAGATGTTTCTTAGCTTCCCGAAGAGCTGGAAGCGAGAAGCTTTGGTGCCACTCTCTCACTTTGGACTCAAGGCAGCCCTTTGGGGCAGGTAGCTCAAGGCCAATGGAGCACACCCAGAGCAGAAGTCCTACTTCAGCCAGATCAGGCCTGCCAAGGAACTGCGTTTCAGAGGCCTTTGTATGTGACGTTCCCGGTAGGCTGTGAGAGCACGGTGCAGAGCCAGTTGTTTCCTTGTTTCCCAAACAGCTGGAAGCAAGACGCTTTGGGGCCTCTCTGCCCCTTTGGAAACAAGGCAGCACGTTGGGTCTGGCAGCTCTAGGGCAATGGAGCACAACCAGAGCCGAAGTTCTACTTCTTCCAGATCAGGCCTGCCTAGACAGTGCGTTTCACAGGCCTTGATAAGAGATGTTCTCTTAGGCTATAAGAGCACTGGGCACAGCCAGTTGTTTCTTAGCTTCCCAAGAGGTGGAAGCAAGATGCTTTGGGGCCTCTCTCCCCCTTTGGAAACAAGGCAGCCCTTTGGGCCTTTCAGCTCTAGGCCAATGGAGCACACCCACAGCAGAAGTTCTACCTCAGCCAGATCAGGCCTGCCAAGAAACTGCTTTTCACAGGCCTTCGTAAGAGGTGTTCCCGGAAGGCTGTAAGAGTACCTGGCAGAGCGAGTTGTTTCTTAGCTTCAAAAACAGCTGGAAGCAACATGATTTGGGGCCTCTCTCCCCCTTTGGAAACAAAGCAGCCTTTGTGCCTGGCAGCTCTAGGCCAAAGTAGCACACCCAGAGCACAAGTTCTACCTCAGCCAGATAAGGGCTGTCAAGAAGCTGCGTTTCACAGGCCTTTGTATGTGACGTTCCCGGTTGGCTTTGAGAGCACTGTGCAGAGCCAGTTGTTTTAGCTTCCCAGAGAGCAGGAAGCAAGATGCTTTGGGGCCTCTCTCACACTTTGGAAATAAAGGCATCCCTTTGGGCCTGGCAGCCCTAGGCCAATGGAGTACACCCAGAGCAGAAGTTCTACCTCAGCCAGATCAGGCCTTCCAAGAAACTGCGTCTCACAGGCCTTTCTCTGTCACGTTGCCGGTAGGCTGTGAGAGCACTGTGCAGAGCCAGTTGTTTCTTAGCTTCCCAAAGATTTGGAAGCAAGATGCTTTGGGGACTCTCAGCCCCTTTGGAAACAAGGCGGCCCTTTGGGCCTGGCAGCCCTAGGCCAAAGTAGCACGCCCAGAGCAGGAGTTCTACTTCAGCCAGATCAGGCCTGCCAGGAAACTGCGTTTCACAGGCCTTGGTAAGAGATGTTCCCGGTAGGCTGTAAGAGCACTGGGCAGAGCCAGTTGTTTCTTACCTTCCTGAAAAGCTGGAAGCAAGATGCTTGGGACCCCTCTGCCCGTTATGGAACAAGGCAGCCTTTTGGGTCGGGAAGCTCTAGGCCAATGCAGCACACGCAGAGCAGGAGTTCTACTTCAGCCTGATCAGGCCTGCAAAGAAACAGCGTTTGACAGACCTTGGTAAGAGATGTTCCCGGTAGGTGTAAGAGCACTGGGCAGAGCCAGTTGTTTCTTAGCTTCGCAAAGACCGGGAAGCAAGATGCTTTGGGCCTCTCTGCCCCTTGGAAACAGGGCAGCACTTTGGGCCTGGCAGCTCTAGGGCAATGGAGCACACCCAGAGCCGGAGTTCTACTTCAGACAGATGAGGCCTGCCAAGAAACTGCGTTTCACAGGCCTTTCAAAGACATGTTCCCGGTAGGCTGTAAGAGCACGGGCCAGAGCGAGTTGGTTCTTAGCTTCCCAGAGAGCTGGAAGCAAGATGCTTTGGGGCCTCTCTGCCCCTTTGGAAACAAGGCAGCACCTTGGGCCTGGCAGCTCTAGGGCAATGGAGCACACCCAGAGCAGAAGTTCTACTTCAGCCAAATCAGGCCTGCCAGGAAACGGCGTTTCACAGGCCTTGGTAAGAGATGTTCCCGGTAGGCTGTAAGAGCACTGGGCAACGCCAGATGTTTCTTAGCTTCCCGAAGAGCTGGAAGCGAGAAGCTTTGGTGCCACTCTCTCACTTTGGACTCAAGGCAGCCCTTTGGGGCAGGTAGCTCTAGGCCAGTGGAGCACACCCAGAGCAGAAGTTCTACTTGGGCCAGTTCAGGCCACCAACACACTGCGTTTCACAGGCCTTGGTAAGAGATGTTCTCGGTAGGCTGTAAGAGCACTGGGCAACGCCAGATGTTTCTTAGCTTGCCGAAGAGCTGGAAGCAAGATGCTTTGGGGCCTCTCATCCCCTTTGCAAACAAGGCCGACCTTTGGGCCAGGCAGCTCTAGGCCAATGGAGCACACCCAGAGCAGAAGTTCTACCTCAGCCAGATAAGGCCTGCCAAGAAACTGCGTTTCAAAGGCTTTGGTAAGAGATGTTCCCGCTACTCTGTTAGAGCACTGGGCAGAGCCATTTGTTTCTTAGCTTCCCAAAGAGCTGGAAGCAAGATGCTTTGGGGGCTCCCTGCCCTTTTGCCAACAAGGGCGACCCTTGGGCCTTTCAGCTCTAGGCCAATGGAGCACACCCAGAGCAGAAGTCCTACTTCAGCCAGATCAGGCCTGCCAAGGAACTGCGTTTCAGAGGCCTTTGTATGTGACGTTCCCGGTAGGCTGTGAGAGCACGGTGCAGAGCCAGTTGTTTCCTTGTTTCCCAAACAGCTGGAAGCAAGACGCTTTGGGGCCTCTCTGCCCCTTTGGAAACAAGGCAGCACGTTGGGTCTGGCAGCTCTAGGGCAATGGAGCACAACCAGAGCCGAAGTTCTACTTCTTCCAGATCAGGCCTGCCTAGACAGTGCGTTTCACAGGCCTTGATAAGAGATGTTCTCTTAGGCTATAAGAGCACTGGGCACAGCCAGTTGTTTCTTAGCTTCCCAAGAGGTGGAAGCAAGATGCTTTGGGGCCTCTCTCCCCCCCTTTGGAAACAAGGCAGCCCTTTGGGCCTTTCAGCTCTAGGCCAATGGAGCACACCCACAGCAGAAGTTCTACCTCAGCCAGATCAGGCCTGCCAAGAAACTGCTTTTCACAGGCCTTCGTAAGAGGTGTTCCCGGAAGGCTGTAAGAGTACCTGGCAGAGCGAGTTGTTTCTTAGCTTCAAAAACAGCTGGAAGCAACATGATTTGGGGCCTCTCTCCCCCTTTGGAAACAAAGCAGCCTTTGTGCCTGGCAGCTCTAGGCCAAAGTAGCACACCCAGAGCACAAGTTCTACCTCAGCCAGATAAGGGCTGTCAAGAAGCTGCGTTTCACAGGCCTTTGTATGTGACGTTCCCGGTTGGCTTTGAGAGCACTGTGCAGAGCCAGTTGTTTTAGCTTCCCAGAGAGCAGGAAGCAAGATGCTTTGGGGCCTCTCTCACACTTTGGAAATAAAGGCATCCCTTTGGGCCTGGCAGCCCTAGGCCAATGGAGTACACCCAGAGCAGAAGTTCTACCTCAGCCAGATCAGGCCTTCCAAGAAACTGCGTCTCACAGGCCTTTCTCTGTCACGTTGCCGGTAGGCTGTGAGAGCACTGTGCAGAGCCAGTTGTTTCTTAGCTTCCCAAAGATTTGGAAGCAAGATGCTTTGGGGACTCTCAGCCCCTTTGGAAACAAGGCGGCCCTTTGGGCCTGGCAGCCCTAGGCCAAAGTAGCACGCCCAGAGCAGGAGTTCTACTTCAGCCAGATCAGGCCTGCCAGGAAACTGCGTTTCACAGGCCTTGGTAAGAGATGTTCCCGGTAGGCTGTAAGAGCACTGGGCAGAGCCAGTTGTTTCTTACCTTCCTGAAAAGCTGGAAGCAAGATGCTTGGGACCCCTCTGCCCGTTATGGAACAAGGCAGCCTTTTGGGTCGGGAAGCTCTAGGCCAATGCAGCACACGCAGAGCAGGAGTTCTACTTCAGCCTGATCAGGCCTGCAAAGAAACAGCGTTTGACAGACCTTGGTAAGAGATGTTCCCGGTAGGTGTAAGAGCACTGGGCAGAGCCAGTTGTTTCTTAGCTTCGCAAAGACCGGGAAGCAAGATGCTTTGGGCCTCTCTGCCCCTTGGAAACAGGGCAGCACTTTGGGCCTGGCAGCTCTAGGGCAATGGAGCACACCCAGAGCCGGAGTTCTACTTCAGACAGATGAGGCCTGCCAAGAAACTGCGTTTCACAGGCCTTTCAAAGACATGTTCCCGGTAGGCTGTAAGAGCACGGGCCAGAGCGAGTTGGTTCTTAGCTTCCCAGAGAGCTGGAAGCAAGATGCTTTGGGGCCTCTCTGCCCCTTTGGAAACAAGGCAGCACCTTGGGCCTGGCAGCTCTAGGGCAATGGAGCACACCCAGAGCAGAAGTTCTACTTCAGCCAAATCAGGCCTGCCAGGAAACGGCGTTTCACAGGCCTTGGTAAGAGATGTTCCCGGTAGGCTGTAAGAGCACTGGGCAACGCCAGATGTTTCTTAGCTTCCCGAAGAGCTGGAAGCGAGAAGCTTTGGTGCCACTCTCTCACTTTGGACTCAAGGCAGCCCTTTGGGGCAGGTAGCTCTAGGCCAGTGGAGCACACCCAGAGCAGAAGTTCTACTTGGGCCAGTTCAGGCCACCAACACACTGCGTTTCACAGGCCTTGGTAAGAGATGTTCTCGGTAGGCTGTAAGAGCACTGGGCAACGCCAGATGTTTCTTAGCTTGCCGAAGAGCTGGAAGCAAGATGCTTTGGGGCCTCTCATCCCCTTTGCAAACAAGGCCGACCTTTGGGCCAGGCAGCTCTAGGCCAATGGAGCACACCCAGAGCAGAAGTTCTACCTCAGCCAGATAAGGCCTGCCAAGAAACTGCGTTTCAAAGGCTTTGGTAAGAGATGTTCCCGCTACTCTGTTAGAGCACTGGGCAGAGCCATTTGTTTCTTAGCTTCCCAAAGAGCTGGAAGCAAGATGCTTTGGGGTCTCCCTGCCCTTTTGCCAACAAGGGCGACCCTTGGGCCTTTCAGCTCTAGGCCAATGGAGCACACCCAGAGCAGAAGTCCTACTTCAGCCAGATCAGGCCTGCCAAGGAACTGCGTTTCAGAGGCCTTTGTATGTGACGTTCCCGGTAGGCTGTGAGAGCACGGTGCAGAGCCAGTTGTTTCCTTGTTTCCCAAACAGCTGGAAGCAAGACGCTTTGGGGCCTCTCTGCCCCTTTGGAAACAAGGCAGCACGTTGGGTCTGGCAGCTCTAGGGCAATGGAGCACAACCAGAGCCGAAGTTCTACTTCTTCCAGATCAGGCCTGCCTAGACAGTGCGTTTCACAGGCCTTGATAAGAGATGTTCTCTTAGGCTATAAGAGCACTGGGCACAGCCAGTTGTTTCTTAGCTTCCCAAGAGGTGGAAGCAAGATGCTTTGGGGCCTCTCTCCCCCCCTTTGGAAACAAGGCAGCCCTTTGGGCCTTTCAGCTCTAGGGCAATGGAGCACACCCAGAGCAGAAGTTCTACTTCAGCCAAATCAGGCCTGCCAGGAAACGGCGTTTCACAGGCCTTGGTAAGAGATGTTCCCGGTAGGCTGTAAGAGCACTGGGCAACGCCAGATGTTTCTTAGCTTCCCGAAGAGCTGGAAGCGAGAAGCTTTGGTGCCACTCTCTCACTTTGGACTCAAGGCAGCCCTTTGGGGCAGGTAGCTCTAGGCCAGTGGAGCACACCCAGAGCAGAAGTTCTACTTGGGCCAGTTCAGGCCACCAACACACTGCGTTTCACAGGCCTTGGTAAGAGATGTTCTCGGTAGGCTGTAAGAGCACTGGGCAACGCCAGATGTTTCTTAGCTTGCCGAAGAGCTGGAAGCAAGATGCTTTGGGGCCTCTCATCCCCTTTGCAAACAAGGCCGACCTTTGGGCCAGGCAGCTCTAGGCCAATGGAGCACACCCAGAGCAGAAGTTCTACCTCAGCCAGATAAGGCCTGCCAAGAAACTGCGTTTCAAAGGCTTTGGTAAGAGATGTTCCCGCTACTCTGTTAGAGCACTGGGCAGAGCCATTTGTTTCTTAGCTTCCCAAAGAGCTGGAAGCAAGATGCTTTGGGGTCTCCCTGCCCTTTTGCCAACAAGGGCGACCCTTGGGCCTTTCAGCTCTAGGCCAATGGAGCACACCCAGAGCAGAAGTCCTACTTCAGCCAGATCAGGCCTGCCAAGGAACTGCGTTTCAGAGGCCTTTGTATGTGACGTTCCCGGTAGGCTGTGAGAGCACGGTGCAGAGCCAGTTGTTTCCTTGTTTCCCAAACAGCTGGAAGCAAGACGCTTTGGGGCCTCTCTGCCCCTTTGGAAACAAGGCAGCACGTTGGGTCTGGCAGCTCTAGGGCAATGGAGCACAACCAGAGCCGAAGTTCTACTTCTTCCAGATCAGGCCTGCCTAGACAGTGCGTTTCACAGGCCTTGATAAGAGATGTTCTCTTAGGCTATAAGAGCACTGGGCACAGCCAGTTGTTTCTTAGCTTCCCAAGAGGTGGAAGCAAGATGCTTTGGGGCCTCTCTCCCCCCCTTTGGAAACAAGGCAGCCCTTTGGGCCTTTCAGCTCTAGGGCAATGGAGCACACCCAGAGCAGAAGTTCTACCTCAGCCAGATCAGGCCTGCCAAGAAACTGCTTTTCACTGGCCTTCGTAAGAGGTGTTCCCGGAAGGCTGTAAGAGTACCTGGCAGAGCGAGTTGTTTCTTAGCTTCAAAAACAGCTGGAAGCAACATGATTTGGGGCCTCTCTCCCCCTTTGGAAACAAAGCAGCCTTTGTGCCTGGCAGCTCTAGGCCAAAGTAGCACACCCAGAGCACAAGTTCTACCTCAGCCAGATAAGGGCTGTCAAGAAGCTGCGTTTCACAGGCCTTTGTATGTGACGTTCCCGGTTGGCTTTGAGAGCACTGTGCAGAGCCAGTTGTGTTAGCTTCCCAGAGAGCAGGAAGCAAGATGCTTTGGGGCCTCTCTCACACTTTGGAAATAAAGGCAGCCCTTTGGGCCTGGCAGCCCTAGGCCAATGGAGTACACCCAGAGCAGAAGTTCTACCTCAGCCAGATCAGGCCTTCCAAGAAACTGCGTCTCACAGGCCTTTCTCTGTCACGTTGCCGGTAGGCTGTGAGAGCACTGTGCAGAGCCACTTGTTTCTTAGCTTCCCAAAGATTTGGAAGCAAGATGCTTTGGGGACTCTCAGCCCCTTTGGAAACAAGGCGGCCCTTTGAGCCTGGCAGCTCTAGGCCAAAGTAGCACGCCCAGAGCAGGAGTTCTACTTCAGCCAGATCAGGCCTGCCAAGAAACTGCGTTTCACAGGCCTTGGTAAGAGATGTTCCCGGTAGGCTGTGAGAGCACTGTGGAGAGCCAGTTGCTTTAGCTTCCCACAGAGCTGGAAGCAAGATGCTTTGGGTCCACTCTCCGTCTTTGGAAACAAGGCAGCCCTTTGGGCCTGGCAGCTCTAGGGCAATGGAGCACACCCAGAGCAGAAGTTCTACTTCAGCCAGATCAGGCCTGCCAGGAAACTGCGTTTCACAGGCCTTGGTAAGAGATGTTCCCGGTAGGCTGTAAGAGCACTGGGCAGAGCCAGTTGTTTCTTACCTTCCTGAAAAGCTGGAAGCAAGATGCTTGGGACCCCTCTGCCCGTTTGGGAACAAGGCAGCCTTTTGGGTCGGGAAGCTCTAGGCCAATGCAGCACACGCAGAGCAGGAGTTCTACTTCAGCTTGATCAGGCCTGCAAAGAAACAGCGTTTGACAGACCTTGGTAAGAGATGTTCCCGGTAGGTGTAAGAGCACTGGGCAGAGCCAGTTGTTTCTTAGCTTCGCAAAGACCGGGAAGCAAGATGCTTTGGGCCTCTCTGCCCCTTGGAAACAGGGCAGCACTTTGGGCCTGGCAGCTCTAGGGCAATGGAGCACACCCAGAGCCGGAGTTCTACTTCAGCCAGATGAGGCCTGCCAAGAAACTGCGTTTCACAGGCCTTTCAAAGACATGTTCCCGGTAGGCTGTAAGAGCACGGGCCAGAGCGAGTTGGTTCTTAGCTTCCCAGAGAGCTGGAAGCAAGATGCTTTGGGGCCTCTCTGCCCCTTTGGAAACAAGGCAGCACCTTGGGCCTGGCAGCTCTAGGGCAATGGAGCACACCCAGAGCAGAAGTTCTACTTCAGCCAAATCAGGCCTGCCAGGAAACGGCGTTTCACAGGCCTTGGTAAGAGATGTTCCCGGTAGGCTGTAAGAGCACTGGGCAACGCCAGATGTTTCTTAGCTTCCCGAAGAGCTGGAAGCGAGAAGCTTTGGTGCCACTCTCTCACTTTGGACTCAAGGCAGCCCTTTGGGGCAGGTAGCTCTAGGCCAGTGGAGCACACCCAGAGCAGAAGTTCTACTTGGGCCAGTTTAGGCCACCAACACACTGCGTTTCACAGGCCTTGGTAAGAGATGTTCCCGGTAGGCTGTAAGAGCACTGGGCAACGCCAGATGTTTCTTAGCTTCCCGAAGAGCTGGAAGCAAGATGCTTTGGGGCCTCTCATCCCCTTTGCAAACAAGGCGGCCCTATGGGCCATGCAGCTCTAGGCCATTAGAGCACACCCAGAGCAGAAGTTCTACTTCGGCCAGTTCAGGCCACCAACAAACTGCTTTTAACAGGCCTTGGTAAGAGATGTTCCCGGTAGGCTGTAAGAGCACTGGGCAACGCCAGATATTTCTTAGCTTCCCGAAGAGCTGGAAGCAAGATGCTTTGGGGCCTCTCATCCCCTTTGCAAACAAGGCCGACCTTTGGGCCAGACAGCTCTAGGCCAATGGAGCACACCCAGAGCAGAAGTTCTACCTCAGCCAGATAAGGCCTGCCAAGAAACTGCGTTTCAAAGGCTTTGGTAAGAGATGTTCCCGCTACTCTGTTAGAGCACTGGGCAGAGCCATTTGTTTCTTAGCTTCCCAAAGAGCTGGAAGCAAGATGCGTTGGGGGCTCCCTGCCCTTTTGCCAACAAGGGCGACCCTTGGGCCTTTCAGCTCTAGGCCAATGGAGCACACCCAGAGCAGAAGTCCTACTTCAGCCAGATCAGGCCTGCCAAGGAACTGCGTTTCAGAGGCCTTTGTATGTGACGTTCCCGGTAGGCTGTGAGAGCACGGTGCAGAGCCAGTTGTTTCCTTGTTTCCCAAACAGCTGGAAGCAAGACGCTTTGGGGCCTCTCTGCCCCTTTGGAAACAAGGCAGCACGTTGGGTCTGGCAGCTCTAGGGCAATGGAGCACAACCAGAGCCGAAGTTCTACTTCTTCCAGATCAGGCCTGCCTAGACAGTGCGTTTCACAGGCCTTGATAAGAGATGTTCTCTTAGGCTATAAGAGCACTGGGCACAGCCAGTTGTTTCTTAGCTTCCCAAGAGGTGGAAGCAAGATGCTTTGGGGCCTCTCTCCCCCCCTTTGGAAACAAGGCAGCCCTTTGGGCCTTTCAGCTCTAGGGCAATGGAGCACACCCAGAGCAGAAGTTCTACCTCAGCCAGATCAGGCCTGCCAAGAAACTGCTTTTCACTGGCCTTCGTAAGAGGTGTTCCCGGAAGGCTGTAAGAGTACCTGGCAGAGCGAGTTGTTTCTTAGCTTCAAAAACAGCTGGAAGCAACATGATTTGGGGCCTCTCTCCCCCTTTGGAAACAAAGCAGCCTTTGTGCCTGGCAGCTCTAGGCCAAAGTAGCACACCCAGAGCACAAGTTCTACCTCAGCCAGATAAGGCCTGTCAAGAAGCTGCGTTTCACAGGCCTTTGTATGTGACGTTCCCGGTTGGCTTTGAGAGCACTGTGCAGAGCCAGTTGTGTTAGCTTCCCAGAGAGCAGGAAGCAAGATGCTTTGGGGCCTCTCTCACACTTTGGAAATAAAGGCAGCCCTTTGGGCCTGGCAGCCCTAGGCCAATGGAGTACACCCAGAGCAGAAGTTCTACCTCAGCCAGATCAGGCCTTCCAAGAAACTGCGTCTCACAGGCCTTTCTCTGTCACGTTGCCGGTAGGCTGTGAGAGCACTGTGCAGAGCCACTTGTTTCTTAGCTTCCCAAAGATTTGGAAGCAAGATGCTTTGGGGACTCTCAGCCCCTTTGGAAACAAGGCGGCCCTTTGAGCCTGGCAGCTCTAGGCCAAAGTAGCACGCCCAGAGCAGGAGTTCTACTTCAGCCAGATCAGGCCTGCCAAGAAACTGCGTTTCACAGGCCTTGGTAAGAGATGTTCCCGGTAGGCTGTGAGAGCACTGTGTAGAGCCAGTTGCTTTAGCTTCCCACAGAGCTGGAAGCAAGATGCTTTGGGTCCACTCTCCGTCTTTGGAAACAAGGCAGCCCTTTGGGCCTGGCAGCTCTAGGGCAATGGAGCACACCCAGAGCAGAAGTTCTACTTCAGCCAGATCAGGCCTGCCAGGAAACTGCGTTTCACAGGCCTTGGTAAGAGATGTTCCCGGTAGGCTGTAAGAGCACTGGGCAGAGCCAGTTGTTTCTTACCTTCCTGAAAAGCTGGAAGCAAGATGCTTGGGACCCCTCTGCCCGTTTGGGAACAAGGCAGCCTTTTGGGTCGGGAAGCTCTAGGCCAATGGAGCACACGCAGAGCAGGAGTTCTACTTCAGCCTGATCAGGCCTGCAAAGAAACAGCGTTTGACAGGCCTTGGTAAGAGATGTTCCCGGTAGGTGTAAGAGCACTGGGCAGAGCCAGTTGTTTCTTAGCTTCGCAAAGACCGGGAAGCAAGATGCTTTGGGCCTCTCTGCCCCTTGGAAACAGGGCAGCACTTGGGGCCTGGCAGCTCTAGGGCAATGGAGCACACCCAGAGCCGGAGTTCTACTTCAGCCAGATGAGGCCTGCCAAGAAACTGCGTTTCACAGGCCTTTCAAAGACATGTTCCCGGTAGGCTGTAAGAGCACGGGGCAGAGTGAGTTGGTTCTTAGATTCCCAGAGAGCTGGAAGCAAGATGCTTTGGGGCCTCTCTGCCCCTTTGGAAACAAGGCAGCACCTTGGGCCTGGCAGCTCTAGGGCAATGGAGCACACCCAGAGCAGAAGTTCTACTTCAGCCAAATCAGGCCTGCCAGGAAACGGCGTTTCACAGGCCTTGGTAAGAGATGTTCCCGGTAGGCTGTAAGAGCACTGGGCAACGCCAGATGTTTCTTAGCTTCCCGAAGAGCTGGAAGCGAGAAGCTTTGGTGCCACTCTCTCACTTTGGACTCAAGGCAGCCCTTTGGGGCAGGTAGCTCTAGGCCAATGGAGCACACCCAGAGCAGAAGTCCTACTTCAGCCAGATCAGGCCTGCCAAGGAACTGCGTTTCAGAGGCCTTTGTATGTGACGTTCCCGGTAGGCTGTGAGAGCACGGTGCAGAGCCAGTTGTTTCCTTGTTTCCCAAACAGCTGGAAGCAAGACGCTTTGGGGCCTCTCTGCCCCTTTGGAAACAAGGCAGCACGTTGGGTCTGGCAGCTCTAGGGCAATGGAGCACAACCAGAGCCGAAGTTCTACTTCTTCCAGATCAGGCCTGCCTAGACAGTGCGTTTCACAGGCCTTGATAAGAGATGTTCTCTTAGGCTATAAGAGCACTGGGCACAGCCAGTTGTTTCTTAGCTTCCCAAGAGGTGGAAGCAAGATGCTTTGGGGCCTCTCTCCCCCTTTGGAAACAAGGCAGCCCTTTGGGCCTTTCAGCTCTAGGGCAATGGAGCACACCCAGAGCAGAAGTTCTACCTCAGCCAGATCAGGCCTGCCAAGAAACTGCTTTTCACTGGCCTTCGTAAGAGGTGTTCCCGGAAGGCTGTAAGAGTACCTGGCAGAGCGAGTTGTTTCTTAGCTTCAAAAACAGCTGGAAGCAACATGATTTGGGGCCTCTCTCCCCCTTTGGAAACAAAGCAGCCTTTGTGCCTGGCAGCTCTAGGCCAAAGTAGCACACCCAGAGCACAAGTTCTACCTCAGCCAGATAAGGCCTGTCAAGAAGCTGCGTTTCACAGGCCTTTGTATGTGACGTTCCCGGTTGGCTTTGAGAGCACTGTGCAGAGCCAGTTGTGTTAGCTTCCCAGAGAGCAGGAAGCAAGATGCTTTGGGGCCTCTCTCACACTTTGGAAATAAAGGCAGCCCTTTGGGCCTGGCAGCCCTAGGCCAATGGAGTACACCCAGAGCAGAAGTTCTACGTCAGCCAGATCAGGCCTTCCAAGAAACTGCGTCTCACAGGCCTTTCTCTGTCACGTTGCCGGTAGGCTGTGAGAGCACTGTGCAGAGCCACTTGTTTCTTAGCTTCCCAAAGATTTGGAAGCAAGATGCTTTGGGGACTCTCAGCCCCTTTGGAAACAAGGCGGCCCTTTGAGCCTGGCAGCTCTAGGCCAAAGTAGCACGCCCAGAGCAGGAGTTCTACTTCAGCCAGATCAGGCCTGCCAATAAACTGCGTTTCACAGGCCTTGGTAAGAGATGTTCCCGGGAGGCTGTGAGAGCACTGTGGAGAGCCAGTTGCTTTAGCTTCCCACAGAGCTGGAAGCAAGATGCTTTGGGTCCACTCTCCGTCTTTGGAAACAAGGCAGCCCTTTGGGCCTGGCAGCTCTAGGGCAATGGAGCACACCCAGAGCAGAAGTTCTACTTCAGCCAGATCAGGCCTGCCAGGAAACTGCGTTTCACAGGCCTTGGTAAGAGATGTTCCCGGTAGGCTGTAAGAGCACTGGGCAGAGCCAGTTGTTTCTTACCTTCCTGAAAAGCTGGAAGCAAGATGCTTGGGACCCCTCTGCCCGTTTGGGAACAAGGCAGCCTTTTGGGTCGGGAAGCTCTAGGCCAATGGAGCACACGCAGAGCAGGAGTTCTACTTCAGCCTGATCAGGCCTGCAAAGAAACAGCGTTTGACAGGCCTTGGTAAGAGATGTTCCCGGTAGGTGTAAGAGCACTGGGCAGAGCCAGTTGTTTCTTAGCTTCGCAAAGACCGGGAAGCAAGATGCTTTGGGCCTCTCTGCCCCTTGGAAACAGGGCAGCACTTGGGGCCTGGCAGCTCTAGGGCAATGGAGCACACCCAGAGCCGGAGTTCTACTTCAGCCAGATGAGGCCTGCCAAGAAACTGCGTTTCACAGGCCTTTCAAAGACATGTTCCCGGTAGGCTGTAAGAGCACGGGGCAGAGTGAGTTGGTTCTTAGATTCCCAGAGAGCTGGAAGCAAGATGCTTTGGGGCCTCTCTGCCCCTTTGGAAACAAGGCAGCACCTTGGGCCTGGCAGCTCTAGGGCAATGGAGCACACCCAGAGCAGAAGTTCTACTTCAGCCAAATCAGGCCTGCCAGGAAACGGCGTTTCACAGGCCTTGGTAAGAGATGTTCCCGGTAGGCTGTAAGAGCACTGGGCAACGCCAGATGTTTCTTAGCTTCCCGAAGAGCTGGAAGCGAGAAGCTTTGGTGCCACTCTCTCACTTTGGACTCAAGGCAGCCCTTTGGGGCAGGTAGCTCTAGGCCAATGGAGCACACCCAGAGCAGAAGTCCTACTTCAGCCAGATCAGGCCTGCCAAGGAACTGCGTTTCAGAGGCCTTTGTATGTGACGTTCCCGGTAGGCTGTGAGAGCACGGTGCAGAGCCAGTTGTTTCCTTGTTTCCCAAACAGCTGGAAGCAAGACGCTTTGGGGCCTCTCTGCCCCTTTGGAAACAAGGCAGCACGTTGGGTCTGGCAGCTCTAGGGCAATGGAGCACAACCAGAGCCGAAGTTCTACTTCTTCCAGATCAGGCCTGCCTAGACAGTGCGTTTCACAGGCCTTGATAAGAGATGTTCTCTTAGGCTATAAGAGCACTGGGCACAGCCAGTTGTTTCTTAGCTTCCCAAGAGGTGGAAGCAAGATGCTTTGGGGCCTCTCTCCCCCTTTGGAAACAAGGCAGCCCTTTGGGCCTTTCAGCTCTAGGGCAATGGAGCACACCCAGAGCAGAAGTTCTACCTCAGCCAGATCAGGCCTGCCAAGAAACTGCTTTTCACTGGCCTTCGTAAGAGGTGTTCCCGGAAGGCTGTAAGAGTACCTGGCAGAGCGAGTTGTTTCTTAGCTTCAAAAACAGCTGGAAGCAACATGATTTGGGGCCTCTCTCCCCCTTTGGAAACAAAGCAGCCTTTGTGCCTGGCAGCTCTAGGCCAAAGTAGCACACCCAGAGCACAAGTTCTACCTCAGCCAGATAAGGCCTGTCAAGAAGCTGCGTTTCACAGGCCTTTGTATGTGACGTTCCCGGTTGGCTTTGAGAGCACTGTGCAGAGCCAGTTGTTTTAGCTTCCCAGAGAGCAGGAAGCAAGATGCTTTGGGGCCTCTCTCACACTTTGGAAATAAAGGCAGCCCTTTGGGCCTGGCAGCCCTAGGCCAATGGAGTACACCCAGAGCAGAAGTTCTACGTCAGCCAGATCAGGCCTTCCAAGAAACTGCGTCTCACAGGCCTTTCTCTGTCACGTTGCCGGTAGGCTGTGAGAGCACTGTGCAGAGCCACTTGTTTCTTAGCTTCCCAAAGATTTGGAAGCAAGATGCTTTGGGGACTCTCAGCCCCTTTGGAAACAAGGCGGCCCTTTGAGCCTGGCAGCTCTAGGCCAAAGTAGCACGCCCAGAGCAGGAGTTCTACTTCAGCCAGATCAGGCCTGCCAAGAAACTGCGTTTCACAGGCCTTGGTAAGAGATGTTCCCGGTAGGCTGTGAGAGCACTGTGGAGAGCCAGTTGCTTTAGCTTCCCACAGAGCTGGAAGCAAGATGCTTTGGGTCCACTCTCCGTCTTTGGAAACAAGGCAGCCCTTTGGGCCTGGCAGCTCTAGGGCAATGGAGCACACCCAGAGCAGAAGTTCTACTTCAGCCAGATCAGGCCTGCCAGGAAACTGCGTTTCACAGGCCTTGGTAAGAGATGTTCCCGGTAGGCTGTAAGAGCACTGGGCAGAGCCAGTTGTTTCTTACCTTCCTGAAAAGCTGGAAGCAAGATGCTTGGGACCCCTCTGCCCGTTTGGGAACAAGGCAGCCTTTTGGGTCGGGAAGCTCTAGGCCAATGGAGCACACGCAGAGCAGGAGTTCTACTTCAGCCTGATCAGGCCTGCAAAGAAACAGCGTTTGACAGGCCTTGGTAAGAGATGTTCCCGGTAGGTGTAAGAGCACTGGGCAGAGCCAGTTGTTTCTTAGCTTCGCAAAGACCGGGAAGCAAGATGCTTTGGGCCTCTCTGCCCCTTGGAAACAGGGCAGCACTTGGGGCCTGGCAGCTCTAGGGCAATGGAGCACACCCAGAGCCGGAGTTCTACTTCAGCCAGATGAGGCCTGCCAAGAAACTGCGTTTCACAGGCCTTTCAAAGACATGTTCCCGGTAGGCTGTAAGAGCACGGGGCAGAGTGAGTTGGTTCTTAGATTCCCAGAGAGCTGGAAGCAAGATGCTTTGGGGCCTCTCTGCCCCTTTGGAAACAAGGCAGCACCTTGGGCCTGGCAGCTCTAGGGCAATGGAGCACACCCAGAGCAGAAGTTCTACTTCAGCCAAATCAGGCCTGCCAGGAAACGGCGTTTCACAGGCCTTGGTAAGAGATGTTCCCGGTAGGCTGTAAGAGCACTGGGCAACGCCAGATGTTTCTTAGCTTCCCGAAGAGCTGGAAGCGAGAAGCTTTGGTGCCACTCTCTCACTTTGGACTCAAGGCAGCCCTTTGGGGCAGGTAGCTCTAGGCCAATGGAGCACACCCAGAGCAGAAGTCCTACTTCAGCCAGATCAGGCCTGCCAAGGAACTGCGTTTCAGAGGCCTTTGTATGTGACGTTCCCGGTAGGCTGTGAGAGCACGGTGCAGAGCCAGTTGTTTCCTTGTTTCCCAAACAGCTGGAAGCAAGACGCTTTGGGGCCTCTCTGCCCCTTTGGAAACAAGGCAGCACGTTGGGTCTGGCAGCTCTAGGGCAATGGAGCACAACCAGAGCCGAAGTTCTACTTCTTCCAGATCAGGCCTGCCTAGACAGTGCGTTTCACAGGCCTTGATAAGAGATGTTCTCTTAGGCTATAAGAGCACTGGGCACAGCCAGTTGTTTCTTAGCTTCCCAAGAGGTGGAAGCAAGATGCTTTGGGGCCTCTCTCCCCCTTTGGAAACAAGGCAGCCCTTTGGGCCTTTCAGCTCTAGGGCAATGGAGCACACCCAGAGCAGAAGTTCTACCTCAGCCAGATCAGGCCTGCCAAGAAACTGCTTTTCACTGGCCTTCGTAAGAGGTGTTCCCGGAAGGCTGTAAGAGTACCTGGCAGAGCGAGTTGTTTCTTAGCTTCAAAAACAGCTGGAAGCAACATGATTTGGGGCCTCTCTCCCCCTTTGGAAACAAAGCAGCCTTTGTGCCTGGCAGCTCTAGGCCAAAGTAGCACACCCAGAGCACAAGTTCTACCTCAGCCAGATAAGGCCTGTCAAGAAGCTGCGTTTCACAGGCCTTTGTATGTGACGTTCCCGGTTGGCTTTGAGAGCACTGTGCAGAGCCAGTTGTTTTAGCTTCCCAGAGAGCAGGAAGCAAGATGCTTTGGGGCCTCTCTCACACTTTGGAAATAAAGGCAGCCCTTTGGGCCTGGCAGCCCTAGGCCAATGGAGTACACCCAGAGCAGAAGTTCTACCTCAGCCAGATCAGGCCTTCCAAGAAACTGCGTCTCACAGGCCTTTCTCTGTCACGTTGCCGGTAGGCTGTGAGAGCACTGTGCAGAGCCACTTGTTTCTTAGCTTCCCAAAGATTTGGAAGCAAGATGCTTTGGGGACTCTCAGCCCCTTTGGAAACAAGGCGGCCCTTTGAGCCTGGCAGCTCTAGGCCAAAGTAGCACGCCCAGAGCAGGAGTTCTACTTCAGCCAGATCAGGCCTGCCAAGAAACTGCGTTTCACAGGCCTTGGTAAGAGATGTTCCCGGTAGGCTGTGAGAGCATTGTGGAGAGCCAGTTGCTTTAGCTTCCCACAGAGCTGGAAGCAAGATGCTTTGGGTCCACTCTCCGTCTTTGGAAACAAGGCAGCCCTTTGGGCCTGGCAGCTCTAGGGCAATGGAGCACACCCAGAGCAGAAGTTCTACTTCAGCCAGATCAGGCCTGCCAGGAAACTGCGTTTCACAGGCCTTGGTAAGAGATGTTCCCGGTAGGCTGTAAGAGCACTGGGCAGAGCCAGTTGTTTCTTACCTTCCTGAAAAGCTGGAAGCAAGATGCTTGGGACCCCTCTGCCCGTTTGGGAACAAGGCAGCCTTTTGGGTCGGGAAGCTCTAGGCCAATGGAGCACACGCAGAGCAGGAGTTCTACTTCAGCCTGATCAGGCCTGCAAAGAAACAGCGTTTGACAGGCCTTGGTAAGAGATGTTCCCGGTAGGTGTAAGAGCACTGGGCAGAGCCAGTTGTTTCTTAGCTTCGCAAAGACCGGGAAGCAAGATGCTTTGGGCCTCTCTGCCCCTTGGAAACAGGGCAGCACTTGGGGCCTGGCAGCTCTAGGGCAATGGAGCACACCCAGAGCCGGAGTTCTACTTCAGCCAGATGAGGCCTGCCAAGAAACTGCGTTTCACAGGCCTTTCAAAGACATGTTCCCGGTAGGCTGTAAGAGCACGGGGCAGAGTGTGTTGGTTCTTAGATTCCCAGAGAGCTGGAAGCAAGATGCTTTGGGGCCTCTCTGCCCCTTTGGAAACAAGGCAGCACCTTGGGCCTGGCAGCTCTAGGGCAATGGAGCACACCCAGAGCAGAAGTTCTACTTCAGCCAAATCAGGCCTGCCAGGAAACGGCGTTTCACAGGCCTTGGTAAGAGATGTTCCCGGTAGGCTGTAAGAGCACTGGGCAACGCCAGATGTTTCTTAGCTTCCCGAAGAGCTGGAAGCGAGAAGCTTTGGTGCCACTCTCTCACTTTGGACTCAAGGCAGCCCTTTGGGGCAGGTAGCTCTAGGCCAATGGAGCACACCCAGAGCAGAAGTCCTACTTCAGCCAGATCAGGCCTGCCAAGGAACTGCGTTTCAGAGGCCTTTGTATGTGACGTTCCCGGTAGGCTGTGAGAGCACGGTGCAGAGCCAGTTGTTTCCTTGTTTCCCAAACAGCTGGAAGCAAGACGCTTTGGGGCCTCTCTGCCCCTTTGGAAACAAGGCAGCACGTTGGGTCTGGCAGCTCTAGGGCAATGGAGCACAACCAGAGCCGAAGTTCTACTTCTTCCAGATCAGGCCTGCCTAGACAGTGCGTTTCACAGGCCTTGATAAGAGATGTTCTCTTAGGCTATAAGAGCACTGGGCACAGCCAGTTGTTTCTTAGCTTCCGAAGAGGTGGAAGCAAGATGCTTTGGGGCCTCTCTCCCCCTTTGGAAACAAGGCAGCCCTTTGGGCCTTTCAGCTCTAGGCCAATGGAGCACACCCACAGCAGAAGTTCTACCTCAGCCAGATCAGGCCTGCCAAGAAACTGCTTTTCACAGGCCTTCGTAAGAGGTGTTCCCGGAAGGCTGTAAGAGTACCTGGCAGAGCGAGTTGTTTCTTAGCTTCAAAAACAGCTGGAAGCAACATGATTTGGGGCCTCTCTCCCCCTTTGGAAACAAAGCAGCCTTTGTGCCTGGCAGCTCTAGGCCAAAGTAGCACACCCAGAGCACAAGTTCTACCTCAGCCAGATAAGGCCTGTCAAGAAGCTGCGTTTCACAGGCCTTTGTATGTGACGTTCCCGGTTGGCTTTGAGAGCACTGTGCAGAGCCAGTTGTTTTAGCTTCCCAGAGAGCAGGAAGCAAGATGCTTTGGGGCCTCTCTCACACTTTGGAAATAAAGGCATCCCTTTGGGTCTGGCAGCCCTAGGCCAATGGAGTACACCCAGAGCAGAAGTTCTACCTCAGCCAGATCAGGCCTTCCAAGAAACTGCGTCTCACAGGCCTTTCTCTGTCACGTTGCCGGTAGGCTGTGAGAGCACTGTGCAGAGCCAGTTGTTTCTTAGCTTCCCAAAGATTTGGAAGCAAGATGCTTTGGGGACTCTCAGCCCCTTTGGAAACAAGGCGGCCCTTTGGGCCTGGCAGCCCTAGGCCAAAGTAGCACGCCCAGAGCAGGAGTTCTACTTCAGCCAGATCAGGCCTGCCAGGAAACTGCGTTTCACAGGCCTTGGTAAGAGATGTTCCCGGTAGGCTGTAAGAGCACTGGGCAGAGCCAGTTGTTTCTTACCTTCCTGAAAAGCTGGAAGCAAGGTGCTTGTGACCCCTCTGCCCGTTTGGGAACAAGGCAGCCTTTTGGGTCGGGAAGCTCTAGGCCAATGCAGCACACGCAGAGCAGGAGTTCTACTTCAGCTTGATCAGGCCTGCAAAGAAACAGCGTTTGACAGACCTTGGTAAGAGATGTTCCCGGTAGGTGTAAGAGCACTGGGCAGAGCCAGTTGTTTCTTAGCTTCGCAAAGACCGGGAAGCAAGATGCTTTGGGCCTCTCTGCCCCTTGGAAACAGGGCAGCACTTTGGGCCTGGCAGCTCTAGGGCAATGGAGCACACCCAGAGCCGGAGTTCTACTTCAGCCAGATGAGGCCTGCCAAGAAACTGCGTTTCACAGGCCTTTCAAAGACATGTTCCCGGTAGGCTGTAAGAGCACGGGCCAGAGCGAGTTGGTTCTTAGCTTCCCAGAGAGCTGGAAGCAAGATGCTTTGGGGCCTCTCTGCCCCTTTGGAAACAAGGCAGCACCTTGGGCCTGGCAGCTCTAGGGCAATGGAGCACACCCAGAGCTGAAGTTCTACTTCAGCCAAATCAGGCCTGCCAGGAAACGGCGTTTCACAGGCCTTGGTAAGAGATGTTCCCGGTAGGCTGTAAGAGCACTGGGCAACGCCAGATGTTTCTTAGCTTCCCGAAGAGCTGGAAGCGAGAAGCTTTGGTGCCACTCTCTCACTTTGGACTCAAGGCAGCCCTTTGGGGCAGGTAGCTCTAGGCCAGTGGAGCACACCCAGAGCAGAAGTTCTACTTGGGCCAGTTCAGGCCACCAACACACTGCGTTTCACAGGCCTTGGTAAGAGATGTTCCCGGTAGGCTGTAAGAGCACTGGGCAACGCCAGATGTTTCTTAGCTTCCCGAAGAGCTGGAAGCAAGATGCTTTGGGGCCTCTCATCCCCTTTGCAAACAAGGCGGCCCTATGGGCCATGCAGCTCTAGGCCAATAGAGCACACCCAGAGCAGAAGTTCTACTTCGGCCAGTTCAGGCCACCAACAAACTGCTTTTAACAGGCCTTGGTAAGAGATGTTCCCGGTAGGCTGTAAGAGCACTGGGCAACGCCAGATATTTCTTAGCTTCCCGAAAAGCTGGAAGCAAGATGCTTTGGGGCCTCTCATCCCCTTTGCAAACAAGGCCGACCTTTGGGCCAGACAGCTCTAGGCCAATGGAGCACACCCAGAGCAGAAGTTCTACCTCAGCCAGATAAGGCCTGCCAAGAAACTGCGTTTCAAAGGCTTTGGTAAGAGATGTTCCCGCTACTCTGTTAGAGCACTGGGCAGAGCCATTTGTTTCTTAGCTTCCCAAAGAGCTGGAAGCAAGATGCTTTGGGGTCTCCCTGCCCTTTTGCCAACAAGGGCGACCTTTGGGCCTTTCAGCTCTAGGCCAATGGAGCACACCCAGAGCAGAAGTCCTACTTCAGCCAGATCAGGCCTGCCAAGGAACTGCGTTTCAGAGGCCTTTGTATGTGACGTTCCCGGTAGGCTGTGAGAGCACGGTGCAGAGCCAGTTGTTTCCTTGTTTCCCAAACAGCTGGAAGCAAGACGCTTTGGGGCCTCTCTGCCCCTTTGGAAACAAGGCAGCACGTTGGGTCTGGCAGCTCTAGGGCAATGGAGCACAACCAGAGCCGAAGTTCTACTTCTTCCAGATCAGGCCTGCCTAGACAGTGCGTTTCACAGGCCTTGATAAGAGATGTTCTCTTAGGCTATAAGAGCACTGGGCACAGCCAGTTGTTTCTTAGCTTCCCAAGAGGTGGAAGCAAGATGCTTTGGGGCCTCTCTCCCCCTTTGGAAACAAGGCAGCCCTTTGGGCCTTTCAGCTCTAGGGCAATGGAGCACACCCAGAGCAGAAGTTCTACCTCAGCCAGATCAGGCCTGCCAAGAAACTGCTTTTCACTGGCCTTCGTAAGAGGTGTTCCCGGAAGGCTGTAAGAGTACCTGGCAGAGCGAGTTGTTTCTTAGCTTCAAAAACAGCTGGAAGCAACATGATTTGGGGCCTCTCTCCCCCTTTGGAAACAAAGCAGCCTTTGTGCCTGGCAGCTCTAGGCCAAAGTAGCACACCCAGAGCACAAGTTCTACCTCAGCCAGATAAGGCCTGTCAAGAAGCTGCGTTTCACAGGCCTTTGTATGTGACGTTCCCGGTTGGCTTTGAGAGCACTGTGCAGAGCCAGTTGTTTTAGCTTCCCAGAGAGCAGGAAGCAAGATTCTTTGGGGCCTCTCTCACACTTTGGAAATAAAGGCAGCCCTTTGGGCCTGGCAGCCCTAGGCCAATGGAGTACACCCAGAGCAGAAGTTCTACCTCAGCCAGATCAGGCCTTCCAAGAAACTGCGTCTCACAGGCCTTTCTCTGTCACGTTGCCGGTAGGCTGTGAGAGCACTGTGCAGAGCCACTTGTTTCTTAGCTTCCCAAAGATTTGGAAGCAAGATGCTTTGGGGACTCTCAGCCCCTTTGGAAACAAGGCGGCCCTTTGAGCCTGGCAGCTCTAGGCCAAAGTAGCACGCCCAGAGCAGGAGTTCTACTTCAGCCAGATCAGGCCTGCCAAGAAACTGCGTTTCACAGGCCTTGGTAAGAGATGTTCCCGGTAGGCTGTGAGAGCATTGTGGAGAGCCAGTTGCTTTAGCTTCCCACAGAGCTGGAAGCAAGATGCTTTGGGTCCACTCTCCGTCTTTGGAAACAAGGCAGCCCTTTGGGCCTGGCAGCTCTAGGGCAATGGAGCACACCCAGAGCAGAAGTTCTACTTCAGCCAGATCAGGCCTGCCAGGAAACTGCGTTTCACAGGCCTTGGTAAGAGATGTTCCCGGTAGGCTGTAAGAGCACTGGGCAGAGCCAGTTGTTTCTTACCTTCCTGAAAAGCTGGAAGCAAGATGCTTGGGACCCCTCTGCCCGTTTGGGAACAAGGCAGCCTTTTGGGTCGGGAAGCTCTAGGCCAATGGAGCACACGCAGAGCAGGAGTTCTACTTCAGCCTGATCAGGCCTGCAAAGAAACAGCGTTTGACAGGCCTTGGTAAGAGATGTTCCCGGTAGGTGTAAGAGCACTGGGCAGAGCCAGTTGTTTCTTAGCTTCGCAAAGACCGGGAAGCAAGATGCTTTGGGCCTCTCTGCCCCTTGGAAACAGGGCAGCACTTGGGGCCTGGCAGCTCTAGGGCAATGGAGCACACCCAGAGCCGGAGTTCTACTTCAGCCAGATGAGGCCTGCCAAGAAACTGCGTTTCACAGGCCTTTCAAAGACATGTTCCCGGTAGGCTGTAAGAGCACGGGGCAGAGTGTGTTGGTTCTTAGATTCCCAGAGAGCTGGAAGCAAGATGCTTTGGGGCCTCTCTGCCCCTTTGGAAACAAGGCAGCACCTTGGGCCTGGCAGCTCTAGGGCAATGGAGCACACCCAGAGCAGAAGTTCTACTTCAGCCAAATCAGGCCTGCCAGGAAACGGCGTTTCACAGGCCTTGGTAAGAGATGTTCCCGGTAGGCTGTAAGAGCACTGGGCAACGCCAGATGTTTCTTAGCTTCCCGAAGAGCTGGAAGCGAGAAGCTTTGGTGCCACTCTCTCACTTTGGACTCAAGGCAGCCCTTTGGGGCAGGTAGCTCTAGGCCAATGGAGCACACCCAGAGCAGAAGTCCTACTTCAGCCAGATCAGGCCTGCCAAGGAACTGCGTTTCAGAGGCCTTTGTATGTGACGTTCCCGGTAGGCTGTGAGAGCACGGTGCAGAGCCAGTTGTTTCCTTGTTTCCCAAACAGCTGGAAGCAAGACGCTTTGGGGCCTCTCTGCCCCTTTGGAAACAAGGCAGCACGTTGGGTCTGGCAGCTCTAGGGCAATGGAGCACAACCAGAGCCGAAGTTCTACTTCTTCCAGATCAGGCCTGCCTAGACAGTGCGTTTCACAGGCCTTGATAAGAGATGTTCTCTTAGGCTATAAGAGCACTGGGCACAGCCAGTTGTTTCTTAGCTTCCGAAGAGGTGGAAGCAAGATGCTTTGGGGCCTCTCTCCCCCTTTGGAAACAAGGCAGCCCTTTGGGCCTTTCAGCTCTAGGCCAATGGAGCACACCCACAGCAGAAGTTCTACCTCAGCCAGATCAGGCCTGCCAAGAAACTGCTTTTCACAGGCCTTCGTAAGAGGTGTTCCCGGAAGGCTGTAAGAGTACCTGGCAGAGCGAGTTGTTTCTTAGCTTCAAAAACAGCTGGAAGCAACATGATTTGGGGCCTCTCTCCCCCTTTGGAAACAAAGCAGCCTTTGTGCCTGGCAGCACTAGGCCAAAGTAGCACACCCAGAGCACAAGTTCTACCTCAGCCAGATAAGGCCTGTCAAGAAGCTGCGTTTCACAGGCCTTTGTATGTGACGTTCCCGGTTGGCTTTGAGAGCACTGTGCAGAGCCAGTTGTTTTAGCTTCCCAGAGAGCAGGAAGCAAGATGCTTTGGGGCCTCTCTCACACTTTGGAAATAAAGGCATCCCTTTGGGTCTGGCAGCCCTAGGCCAATGGAGTACACCCAGAGCAGAAGTTCTACCTCAGCCAGATCAGGCCTTCCAAGAAACTGCGTCTCACAGGCCTTTCTCTGTCACGTTGCCGGTAGGCTGTGAGAGCACTGTGCAGAGCCAGTTGTTTCTTAGCTTCCCAAAGATTTGGAAGCAAGATGCTTTGGGGACTCTCAGCCCCTTTGGAAACAAGGCGGCCCTTTGGGCCTGGCAGCCCTAGGCCAAAGTAGCACGCCCAGAGCAGGAGTTCTACTTCAGCCAGATCAGGCCTGCCAGGAAACTGCGTTTCACAGGCCTTGGTAAGAGATGTTCCCGGTAGGCTGTAAGAGCACTGGGCAGAGCCAGTTGTTTCTTACCTTCCTGAAAAGCTGGAAGCAAGGTGCTTGTGACCCCTCTGCCCGTGTGGGAACAAGGCAGCCTTTTGGGTCGGGAAGCTCTAGGCCAATGCAGCACACGCAGAGCAGGAGTTCTACTTCAGCTTGATCAGGCCTGCAAAGAAACAGCGTTTGACAGACCTTGGTAAGAGATGTTCCCGGTAGGTGTAAGAGCACTGGGCAGAGCCAGTTGTTTCTTAGCTTCGCAAAGACCGGGAAGCAAGATGCTTTGGGCCTCTCTGCCCCTTGGAAACAGGGCAGCACTTTGGGCCTGGCAGCTCTAGGGCAATGGAGCACACCCAGAGCCGGAGTTCTACTTCAGCCAGATGAGGCCTGCCAAGAAACTGCGTTTCACAGGCCTTTCAAAGACATGTTCCCGGTAGGCTGTAAGAGCACGGGCCAGAGCGAGTTGGTTCTTAGCTTCCCAGAGAGCTGGAAGCAAGATGCTTTGGGGCCTCTCTGCCCCTTTGGAAACAAGGCAGCACCTTGGGCCTGGCAGCTCTAGGGCAATGGAGCACACCCAGAGCAGAAGTTCTACTTCAGCCAAATCAGGCCTGCCAGGAAACGGCGTTTCACAGGCCTTGGTAAGAGATGTTCCCGGTAGGCTGTAAGAGCACTGGGCAACGCCAGATGTTTCTTAGCTTCCCGAAGAGCTGGAAGCGAGAAGCTTTGGTGCCACTCTCTCACTTTGGACTCAAGGCAGCCCTTTGGGGCAGGTAGCTCTAGGCCAGTGGAGCACACCCAGAGCAGAAGTTCTACTTGGGCCAGTTCAGGCCACCAACACACTGCGTTTCACAGGCCTTGGTAAGAGATGTTCCCGGTAGGCTGTAAGAGCACTGGGCAACGCCAGATGTTTCTTAGCTTCCCGAAGAGCTGGAAGCAAGATGCTTTGGGGCCTCTCATCCCCTTTGCAAACAAGGCGGCCCTATGGGCCATGCAGCTCTAGGCCAATAGAGCACACCCAGAGCAGAAGTTCTACTTCGGCCAGTTCAGGCCACCAACAAACTGCTTTTAACAGGCCTTGGTAAGAGATGTTCCCGGTAGGCTGTAAGAGCACTGGGCAACGCCAGATATTTCTTAGCTTCCCGAAAAGCTGGAAGCAAGATGCTTTGGGGCCTCTCATCCCCTTTGCCAACAAGGCCGACCTTTGGGCCAGACAGCTCTAGGCCAATGGAGCACACCCAGAGCAGAAGTTCTACCTCAGCCAGATAAGGCCTGCCAAGAAACTGCGTTTCAAAGGCTTTGGTAAGAGATGTTCCCGCTACTCTGTTAGAGCACTGGGCAGAGCCATTTGTTTCTTAGCTTCCCAAAGAGCTGGAAGCAAGATGCTTTGGGGTCTCCCTGCCCTTTTGCCAACAAGGGCGACCTTTGGGCCTTTCAGCTCTAGGCCAATGGAGCACACCCAGAGCAGAAGTCCTACTTCAGCCAGATCAGGCCTGCCAAGGAACTGCGTTTCAGAGGCCTTTGTATGTGACGTTCCCGGTAGGCTGTGAGAGCACGGTGCAGAGCCAGTTGTTTCCTTGTTTCCCAAACAGCTGGAAGCAAGACGCTTTGGGGCCTCTCTGCCCCTTTGGAAACAAGGCAGCACGTTGGGTCTGGCAGCTCTAGGGCAATGGAGCACAACCAGAGCCGAAGTTCTACTTCTTCCAGATCAGGCCTGCCTAGACAGTGCGTTTCACAGGCCTTGATAAGAGATGTTCTCTTAGGCTATAAGAGCACTGGGCACAGCCAGTTGTTTCTTAGCTTCCCAAGAGGTGGAAGCAAGATGCTTTGGGGCCTCTCTCCCCCTTTGGAAACAAGGCAGCCCTTTGGGCCTTTCAGCTCTAGGGCAATGGAGCACACCCAGAGCAGAAGTTCTACCTCAGCCAGATCAGGCCTGCCAAGAAACTGCTTTTCACTGGCCTTCGTAAGAGGTGTTCCCGGAAGGCTGTAAGAGTACCTGGCAGAGCGAGTTGTTTCTTAGCTTCAAAAACAGCTGGAAGCAACATGATTTGGGGCCTCTCTCCCCCTTTGGAAACAAAGCAGCCTTTGTGCCTGGCAGCTCTAGGCCAAAGTAGCACACCCAGAGCACAAGTTCTACCTCAGCCAGATAAGGCCTGTCAAGAAGCTGCGTTTCACAGGCCTTTGTATGTGACGTTCCCGGTTGGCTTTGAGAGCACTGTGCAGAGCCAGTTGTTTTAGCTTCCCAGAGAGCAGGAAGCAAGATGCTTTGGGGCCTCTCTCACACTTTGGAAATAAAGGCAGCCCTTTGGGCCTGGCAGCCCTAGGCCAATGGAGTACACCCAGAGCAGAAGTTCTACGTCAGCCAGATCAGGCCTTCCAAGAAACTGCGTCTCACAGGCCTTTCTCTGTCACGTTGCCGGTAGGCTGTGAGAGCACTGTGCAGAGCCACTTGTTTCTTAGCTTCCCAAAGATTTGGAAGCAAGATGCTTTGGGGACTCTCAGCCCCTTTGGAAACAAGGCGGCCCTTTGAGCCTGGCAGCTCTAGGCCAAAGTAGCACGCCCAGAGCAGGAGTTCTACTTCAGCCAGATCAGGCCTGCCAAGAAACTGCGTTTCACAGGCCTTGGTAAGAGATGTTCCCGGTAGGCTGTGAGAGCACTGTGGAGAGCCAGTTGCTTTAGCTTCCCACAGAGCTGGAAGCAAGATGCTTTGGGTCCACTCTCCGTCTTTTGAAACAAGGCAGCCCTTTGGGCCTGGCAGCTCTAGGGCAATGGAGCACACCCAGAGCAGAAGTTCTACTTCAGCCAGATCAGGCCTGCCAGGAAACTGCGTTTCACAGGCCTTGGTAAGAGATGTTCCCGGTAGGCTGTAAGAGCACTGGGCAGAGCCAGTTGTTTCTTACCTTCCTGAAAAGCTGGAAGCAAGATGCTTGTGACCCCTCTGCCCGTTTGGGAACAAGGCAGCCTTTTGGGTCGGGAAGCTCTAGGCCAATGCAGCACACGCAGAGCAGGAGTTCTACTTCAGCTTGATCAGGCCTGCAAAGAAACAGCGTTTGACAGACCTTGGTAAGAGATGTTCCCGGTAGGTGTAAGAGCACTGGGCAGAGCCAGTTGTTTCTTAGCTTCGCAAAGACCGGGAAGCAAGATGCTTTGGGCCTCTCTGCCCCTTGGAAACAGGGCAGCACTTTGGGCCTGGCAGCTCTAGGGCAATGGAGCACACCCAGAGCCGGAGTTCTACTTCAGCCAGATGAGGCCTGCCAAGAAACTGCGTTTCACAGGCCTTTCAAAGACATGTTCCCGGTAGGCTGTAAGAGCACGGGCCAGAGCGAGTTGGTTCTTAGCTTCCCAGAGAGCTGGAAGCAAGATGCTTTGGGGCCTCTCTGCCCCTTTGGAAACAAGGCAGCACCTTGGGCCTGGCAGCTCTAGGGCAATGGAGCACACCCAGAGCAGAAGTTCTACTTCAGCCAAATCAGGCCTGCCAGGAAACGGCGTTTCACAGGCCTTGGTAAGAGATGTTCCCGGTAGGCTGTAAGAGCACTGGGCAACGCCAGATGTTTCTTAGCTTCCCGAAGAGCTGGAAGCGAGAAGCTTTGGTGCCACTCTCTCACTTTGGACTCAAGGCAGCCCTTTGGGGCAGGTAGCTCTAGGCCAGTGGAGCACACCCAGAGCAGAAGTTCTACTTGGGCCAGTTCAGGCCACCAACACACTGCGTTTCACAGGCCTTGGTAAGAGATGTTCCCGGTAGGCTGTAAGAGCACTGGGCAACGCCAGATGTTTCTTAGCTTCCCGAAGAGCTGGAAGCAAGATGCTTTGGGGCCTCTCATCCCCTTTGCAAACAAGGCGGCCCTATGTGCCATGCAGCTCTAGGCCAATAGAGCACACCCAGAGCAGAAGTTCTACTTCGGCCAGTTCAGGCCACCAACAAACTGCTTTTAACAGGCCTTGGTAAGAGATGTTCCCGGTAGGCTGTAAGAGCACTGGGCAACGCCAGATATTTCTTAGCTTCCCGAAAAGCTGGAAGCAAGATGCTTTGGGGCCTCTCATCCCCTTTGCAAACAAGGCCGACCTTTGGGCCAGACAGCTCTAGGCCAATGGAGCACACCCAGAGCAGAAGTTCTACCTCAGCCAGATAAGGCCTGCCAAGAAACTGCGTTTCAAAGGCTTTGGTAAGAGATGTTCCCGCTACTCTGTTAGAGCACTGGGCAGAGCCATTTGTTTCTTAGCTTCCCAAAGAGCTGGAAGCAAGATGCTTTGGGGTCTCCCTGCCCTTTTGCCAACAAGGGCGACCTTTGGGCCTTTCAGCTCTAGGCCAATGGAGCACACCCAGAGCAGAAGTCCTACTTCAGCCAGATCAGGCCTGCCAAGGAACTGCGTTTCAGAGGCCTTTGTATGTGACGTTCCCGGTAGGCTGTGAGAGCACGGTGCAGAGCCAGTTGTTTCCTTGTTTCCCAAACAGCTGGAAGCAAGACGCTTTGGGGCCTCTCTGCCCCTTTGGAAACAAGGCAGCACGTTGGGTCTGGCAGCTCTAGGGCAATGGAGCACAACCAGAGCCGAAGTTCTACTTCTTCCAGATCAGGCCTGCCTAGACAGTGCGTTTCACAGGCCTTGATAAGAGATGTTCTCTTAGGCTATAAGAGCACTGGGCACAGCCAGTTGTTTCTTAGCTTCCCAAGAGGTGGAAGCAAGATGCTTTGGGGCCTCTCTCCCCCTTTGGAAACAAGGCAGCCCTTTGGGCCTTTCAGCTCTAGGGCAATGGAGCACACCCAGAGCAGAAGTTCTACCTCAGCCAGATCAGGCCTGCCAAGAAACTGCTTTTCACTGGCCTTCGTAAGAGGTGTTCCCGGAAGGCTGTAAGAGTACCTGGCAGAGCGAGTTGTTTCTTAGCTTCAAAAACAGCTGGAAGCAACATGATTTGGGGCCTCTCTCCCCCTTTGGAAACAAAGCAGCCTTTGTGCCTGGCAGCTCTAGGCCAAAGTAGCACACCCAGAGCACAAGTTCTACCTCAGCCAGATAAGGCCTGTCAAGAAGCTGCGTTTCACAGGCCTTTGTATGTGACGTTCCCGGTTGGCTTTGAGAGCACTGTGCAGAGCCAGTTGTTTTAGCTTCCCAGAGAGCAGGAAGCAAGATGCTTTGGGGCCTCTCTCACACTTTGGAAATAAAGGCAGCCCTTTGGGCCTGGCAGCCCTAGGCCAATGGAGTACACCCAGAGCAGAAGTTCTACCTCAGCCAGATCAGGCCTTCCAAGAAACTGCGTCTCACAGGCCTTTCTCTGTCACGTTGCCGGTAGGCTGTGAGAGCACTGTGCAGAGCCACTTGTTTCTTAGCTTCCCAAAGATTTGGAAGCAAGATGCTTTGGGGACTCTCAGCCCCTTTGGAAACAAGGCGGCCCTTTGAGCCTGGCAGCTCTAGGCCAAAGTAGCACGCCCAGAGCAGGAGTTCTACTTCAGCCAGATCAGGCCTGCCAAGAAACTGCGTTTCACAGGCCTTGGTAAGAGATGTTCCCGGTAGGCTGTGAGAGCACTGTGTAGAGCCAGTTGCTTTAGCTTCCCACAGAGCTGGAAGCAAGATGCTTTGGGTCCACTCTCCGTCTTTGGAAACAAGGCAGCCCTTTGGGCCTGGCAGCTCTAGGGCAATGGAGCACACCCAGAGCAGAAGTTCTACTTCAGCCAGATCAGGCCTGCCAGGAAACTGCGTTTCACAGGCCTTGGTAAGAGATGTTCCCGGTAGGCTGTAAGAGCACTGGGCAGAGCCAGTTGTTTCTTACCTTCCTGAAAAGCTGGAAGCAAGATGCTTGGGACCCCTCTGCCCGTTTGGGAACAAGGCAGCCTTTTGGGTCGGGAAGCTCTAGGCCAATGGAGCACACGCAGAGCAGGAGTTCTACTTCAGCCTGATCAGGCCTGCAAAGAAACAGCGTTTGACAGGCCTTGGTAAGAGATGTTCCCGGTAGGTGTAAGAGCACTGGGCAGAGCCAGTTGTTTCTTAGCTTCGCAAAGACCGGGAAGCAAGATGCTTTGGGCCTCTCTGCCCCTTGGAAACAGGGCAGCACTTGGGGCCTGGCAGCTCTAGGGCAATGGAGCACACCCAGAGCCGGAGTTCTACTTCAGACAGATGAGGCCTGCCAAGAAACTGCGTTTCACAGGCCTTTCAAAGACATGTTCCCGGTAGGCTGTAAGAGCACGGGCCAGAGCGAGTTGGTTCTTAGCTTCCCAGAGAGCTGGAAGCAAGATGCTTTGGGGCCTCTCTGCCCCTTTGGAAACAAGGCAGCACCTTGGGCCTGGCAGCTCTAGGGCAATGGAGCACACCCAGAGCAGAAGTTCTACTTCAGCCAAATCATGCCTGCCAGGAAACGGCGTTTCACAGGCCTTGGTAAGAGATGTTCCCGGTAGGCTGTAAGAGCACTGGGCAACGCCAGATGTTTCTTAGCTTCCCGAAGAGCTGGAAGCGAGAAGCTTTGGTGCCACTCTCTCACTTTGGACTCAAGGCAGCCCTTTGGGGCAGGTAGCTCTAGGCCAGTGGAGCACACCCAGAGCAGAAGTTCTACTTGGGCCAGTTCAGGCCACCAACACACTGCGTTTCACAGGCCTTGGTAAGAGATGTTCCCGGTAGGCTGTAAGAGCACTGGGCAACGCCAGATGTTTCTTAGCTTCCCGAAGAGCTGGAAGCAAGATGCTTTGGGGCCTCTCATCCCCTTTGCAAACAAGGCAGCCCTATGGGCCATGCAGCTCTAGGCCAATAGAGCACACCCAGAGCAGAAGTTCTACTTCGGCCAGTTCAGGCCACCAACAAACTGCTTTTAACAGGCCTTGGTAAGAGATGTTCCCGGTAGGCTGTAAGAGCACTGGGCAACGCCAGATATTTCTTAGCTTCCCGAAGAGCTGGAAGCAAGATGCTTTGGGGCCTCTCATCCCCTTTGCAAACAAGGCCGACCTTTGGGCCAGGCAGCTCTAGGCCAATGGATCACACCCAGAGCAGAAGTTCTACCTCAGCCAGATAAGGCCTGCCAAGAAACTGCGTTTCAAAGGCTTTGGTAAGAGATGTTCCCGCTACTCTGTTAGAGCACTGGGCAGAGCCATTTGTTTCTTAGCTTCCCAAAGAGCTGGAAGCAAGATGCTTTGGGGTCTCCCTGCCCTTTTGCCAACAAGGGCGACCTTTGGGCCTTTCAGCTCTAGGCCAATGGAGCACACCCAGAGCAGAAGTCCTACTTCAGCCAGATCAGGCCTGCCAAGGAACTGCGTTTCAGAGGCCTTTGTATGTGACGTTCCCGGTAGGCTGTGAGAGCACGGTGCAGAGCCAGTTGTTTCCTTGTTTCCCAAACAGCTGGAAGCAAGACGCTTTGGGGCCTCTCTGCCCCTTTGGAAACAAGGCAGCACGTTGGGTCTGGCAGCTCTAGGGCAATGGAGCACAACCAGAGCCGAAGTTCTACTTCTTCCAGATCAGGCCTGCCTAGACAGTGCGTTTCACAGGCCTTGATAAGAGATGTTCTCTTAGGCTATAAGAGCACTGGGCACAGCCAGTTGTTTCTTAGCTTCCCAAGAGGTGGAAGCAAGATGCTTTGGGGCCTCTCTCCCCCCCTTTGGAAACAAGGCAGCCCTTTGGGCCTTTCAGCTCTAGGGCAATGGAGCACACCCAGAGCAGAAGTTCTACCTCAGCCAGATCAGGCCTGCCAAGAAACTGCTTTTCACTGGCCTTCGTAAGAGGTGTTCCCGGAAGGCTGTAAGAGTACCTGGCAGAGCGAGTTGTTTCTTAGCTTCAAAAACAGCTGGAAGCAACATGATTTGGGGCCTCTCTCCCCCTTTGGAAACAAAGCAGCCTTTGTGCCTGGCAGCTCTAGGCCAAAGTAGCACACCCAGAGCACAAGTTCTACCTCAGCCAGATAAGGCCTGTCAAGAAGCTGCGTTTAACAGGCCTTTGTATGTGACGTTCCCGGTTGGCTTTGAGAGCACTGTGCAGAGCCAGTTGTTTTAGCTTCCCAGAGAGCAGGAAGCAAGATGCTTTGGGGCCTCTCTCACACTTTGGAAATAAAGGCAGCCCTTTGGGCCTGGCAGCCCTAGGCCAATGGAGTACACCCAGAGCAGAAGTTCTACCTCAGCCAGATCAGGCCTTCCAAGAAACTGCGTCTCACAGGCCTTTCTCTGTCACGTTGCCGGTAGGCTGTGAGAGCACTGTGCAGAGCCACTTGTTTCTTAGCTTCCCAAAGATTTGGAAGCAAGATGCTTTGGGGACTCTCAGCCCCTTTGGAAACAAGGCGGCCCTTTGGGCCTGGCAGCTCTAGGCCAAAGTAGCACGCCCAGAGCAGGAGTTCTACTTCAGCCAGATCAGGCCTGCCAGGAAACTGCGTTTCACAGGCCTTGGTAAGAGATGTTCCCGGTAGGCTGTGAGAGCACTGTGGAGAGCCAGTTGCTTTAGCTTCCCACAGAGCTGGAAGCAAGATGCTTTGGGGCCTCTCTCTCCCTTTGGACACAAGGCAGCCGTTTGGGCCTGGCAGCTCTAGGCCAATGGAGCACACCCACAGCAGAAGTTCTACTTCAGGCAGATCAGTCCTGCCCAGAAACTGCGTTTCACAGCCCTTGGTAAGAGATGTTCACGGTAGGCTGTGAGAGCACTGGGCAGAACCAGTTGTTTTTTAGCATCCCAAAGTGCTGGAGGCAAGATGCTTTGGGGCCTCTCTCACCCTTTGGAAACAAGGCAGCCCTTAGGTCCTGGTAGCTCTAGGCCTAAGTAGCACAACCAGAACAGAAGTTCTACTTCAGCCAGGTCAGGCCTGCCAAGAAACTGCGTTTCACAGGCCTTTCAAAGAGATGTTCTCTTAGGCTGTAAGAGCACTGGGCAGAGCCAGCTGTTTCTTAGCTTCCCGAACAGCTGGGAGCAAGATGCTTTGGGTCCACTCTCCGTCTTTGGAAACAAGGCAGCCCTTTGGGCCTGGCAGCTCTAGGGCAATGGAGCACACCCAGAGCAGAAGTTCTACTTCAGCCAGATCAGGCCTGCCAGGAAACTGCGTTTCACAGGCCTTGGTAAGAGATGTTCCCGGTAGGCTGTAAGAGCACTGGGCAGAGCCAGTTGTTTCTTACCTTCCTGAAAAGCTGGAAGCAAGATGCTTGGGACCCCTCTGCCCGTTTGGGAACAAGGCAGCCTTTTGGGTCGGGAAGCTCTAGGCCAATGGAGCACACGCAGAGCAGGAGTTCTACTTCAGCCTGATCAGGCCTGCAAAGAAACAGCGTTTGACAGGCCTTGGTAAGAGATGTTCCCGGTAGGTGTAAGAGCACTGGGCAGAGCCAGTTGTTTCTTAGCTTCGCAAAGACCGGGAAGCAAGATGCTTTGGGCCTCTCTGCCCCTTGGAAACAGGGCAGCACTTGGGGCCTGGCAGCTCTAGGGCAATGGAGCACACCCAGAGCCGGAGTTCTACTTCAGCCAGATGAGGCCTGCCAAGAAACTGCGTTTCACAGGCCTTTCAAAGACATGTTCCCGGTAGGCTGTAAGAGCACGGGCCAGAGCGAGTTGGTTCTTAGCTTCCCAGAGAGCTGGAAGCAAGATGCTTTGGGGCCTCTCTGCCCCTTTGGAAACAAGGCAGCACCTTGGGCCTGGCAGCTCTAGGGCAATGGAGCACACCCAGAGCAGAAGTTCTACTTCAGCCAAATCAGGCCTGCCAGGAAACGGCGTTTCACAGGCCTTGGTAAGAGATGTTCCCGGTAGGCTGTAAGAGCACTGGGCAACGCCAGATGTTTCTGAGCTTCCCGAAGAGCTGGAAGCGAGAAGCTTTGGTGCCACTCTCTCACTTTGGACTCAAGGCAGCCCTTTGGGGCAGGTAGCTCTAGGCCAGTGGAGCACACCCAGAGCAGAAGTTCTACTTGGGCCAGTTCAGGCCACCAACAAACTGCGTTTCACAGGCCTTGGTAAGAGAGGTTCCCGGTAGGCTGTAAGAGCACTGGGCAACGCCAGATGTTTCTTAGCTTCCCGAAGAGCTGGAAGCAAGATGCTTTGGGGCCTCTCATCCCCTTTGCAAACAAGGCGGCCCTATGGGCCATGCAGCTCTAGGCCAATAGAGCACACCCAGAGCAGAAGTTCTACTTCGGCCAGTTCAGGCCACCAACAAACTGCTTTTAACAGGCCTTGGTAAGAGATGTTCCCGGTAGGCTGTAAGAGCACTGGGCAACGCCAGATATTTCTTAGCTTCCCGAAGAGCTGGAAGCAAGATGCTTTGGGGCCTCTCATCCCCTTTGCAAACAAGGCCGACCTTTGGGCCAGGCAGCTCTAGGCCAATGGAGCACACCCAGAGCAGAAGTTCTACCTCAGCCAGATAAGGCCTGCCAAGAAACTGCGTTTCAAAGGCTTTGGTAAGAGATGTTCCCGCTACTCTGTTAGAGCACTGGGCAGAGCCATTTGTTTCTTAGCTTCCCAAAGAGCTGGAAGCAAGATGCTTTGGGGTCTCCCTGCCCTTTTGCCAACAAGGGCGACCTTTGGGCCTTTCAGCTCTAGGCCAATGGAGCACACCCAGAGCAGAAGTCCTACTTCAGCCAGATCAGGCCTGCCAAGGAACTGCGTTTCAGAGGCCTTTGTATGTGACGTTCCCGGTAGGCTGTGAGAGCACGGTGCAGAGCCAGTTGTTTCCTTGTTTCCCAAACAGCTGGAAGCAAGACGCTTTGGGGCCTCTCTGCCCCTTTGGAAACAAGGCAGCACGTTGGGTCTGGCAGCTCTAGGGCAATGGAGCACAACCAGAGCCGAAGTTCTACTTCTTCCAGATCAGGCCTGCCTAGACAGTGCGTTTCACAGGCCTTGATAAGAGATGTTCTCTTAGGCTATAAGAGCACTGGGCACAGCCAGTTGTTTCTTAGCTTCCCAAGAGGTGGAAGCAAGATGCTTTGGGGCCTCTCTCCCCCTTTGGAAACAAGGCAGCCCTTTGGGCCTTTCAGCTCTAGGGCAATGGAGCACACCCAGAGCAGAAGTTCTACCTCAGCCAGATCAGGCCTGCCAAGAAACTGCTTTTCACAGGCCTTCGTAAGAGGTGTTCCCGGAAGGCTGTAAGAGTACCTGGCAGAGCGAGTTGTTTCTTAGCTTCAAAAACAGCTGGAAGAAACATGATTTGGGGCCTCTCTCCCCCTTTGGAAACAAAGCAGCCTTTGTGCCTGGCAGCTCTAGGCCAAAGGAGCACACCCAGAGCACAAGTTCTACCTCAGCCAGATAAGGCCTGTCAAGAAGCTGCGTTTCACAGGCCTTTGTATGTGACGTTCCCGGTTGGCTTTGAGAGCACTGTGCAGAGCCAGTTGTTTTAGCTTCCCAGAGAGCAGGAAGCAAGATGCTTTGGGGCCTCTCTCACACTTTGGAAATAAAGGCAGCCCTTTGGGCCTGGCAGCCCTAGGCCAATGGAGTACACCCAGAGCAGAAGTTCTACCTCAGCCAGATCAGGCCTTCCAAGAAACTGCGTCTCACAGGCCTTTCTCTGTCACGTTGCCGGTAGGCTGTGAGAGCACTGTGCAGAGCCAGTTGTTTCTTAGCTTCCCAAAGATTTGGAAGCAAGATGCTTTGGGGACTCTCAGCCCCTTTGGAAACAAGGCGGCCCTTTGGGCCTGGCAGCCCTAGGCCAAAGTAGCACGCCCAGAGCAGGAGTTCTACTTCAGCCAGATCAGGCCTGCCAAGAAACTGCGTTTCACAGGCCTTGGTAAGAGATGTTCCTGGTAGGCTGTGAGAGCACTGTGGAGAGCCAGTTGCTTTAGCTTCCCACAGAGCTGGAAGCAAGATGCTTTGGGTCCACTCTCCGTCTTTGGAAACAAGGCAGCCCTTTGGGCCTGGCAGCTCTAGGGCAATGGAGCACACCCAGAGCAGAAGTTCTACTTCAGCCAGATCAGGCCTGCCAGGAAACTGCGTTTCACAGGCCTTGGTAAGAGATGTTCCCGGTAGGCTGTAAGAGCACTGGGCAGAGCCAGTTGTTTCTTACCTTCCTGAAAAGCTGGAAGCAAGATGCTTGGGACCCCTCTGCCCGTTTGGGAACAAGGCAGCCTTTTGGGTCGGGAAGCTCTAGGCCAATGCAGCACACGCAGAACAGGAGTTCTACTTCAGCCTGATCAGGCCTGCAAAGAAACAGCGTTTGACAGACCTTGGTAAGAGATGTTCCCGGTAGGTGTAAGAGCACTGGGCAGAGCCAGTTGTTTCTTAGCTTCACAAAGACCGGGAAGCAAGATGCTTTGGGCCTCTCTGCCCCTTGGAAACAGGGCAGCACTTTGGGCCTGGCAGCTCTAGGGCAATGGAGCACACCCAGAGCCGGAGTTCTACTTCAGCCAGATGAGGCCTGCCAAGAAACTGCGTTTCACAGGCCTTTCAAAGACATGTTCCCGGTAGGCTGTAAGAGCACGGGGCAGAGCGAGTTGGTTCTTAGCTTCCCAGAGAGCTGGAAGCAAGATGCTTTGGGGCCTCTCTGCCCCTTTGGAAACAAGGCAGCACCTTGGGCCTGGCAGCTCTAGGGCAATGGAGCACACCCAGAGCAGAAGTTCTACCTCAGCCAGATAAGGCCTGCCAAGAAACTGCGTTTCAAAGGCTTTGGTAAGAGATGTTCCCGCTACTCTGTTAGAGCACTGGGCAGAGCCATTTGTTTCTTAGCTTCCCAAAGAGCTGGAAGCAAGATGCTTTGGGGTCTCCCTGCCCTTTTGCCAACAAGGGCGACCTTTGGGCCTTTCAGCTCTAGGCCAATGGAGCACACCCAGAGCAGAAGTCCTACTTCAGCCAGATCAGGCCTGCCAAGGAACTGCGTTTCAGAGGCCTTTGTATGTGACGTTCCCGGTAGGCTGTGAGAGCACGGTGCAGAGCCAGTTGTTTCCTTGTTTCCCAAACAGCTGGAAGCAAGACGCTTTGGGGCCTCTCTGCCCCTTTGGAAACAAGGCAGCACGTTGGGTCTGGCAGCTCTAGGGCAATGGAGCACAACCAGAGCCGAAGTTCTACTTCTTCCAGATCAGGCCTGCCTAGACAGTGCGTTTCACAGGCCTTGATAAGAGATGTTCTCTTAGGCTATAAGAGCACTGGGCACAGCCAGTTGTTTCTTAGCTTCCCAAGAGGTGGAAGCAAGATGCTTTGGGGCCTCTCTCCCCCTTTGGAAACAAGGCAGCCCTTTGGGCCTTTCAGCTCTAGGGCAATGGAGCACACCCAGAGCAGAAGTTCTACCTCAGCCAGATCAGGCCTGCCAAGAAACTGCTTTTCACAGGCCTTCGTAAGAGGTGTTCCCGGAAGGCTGTAAGAGTACCTGGCAGAGCGAGTTGTTTCTTAGCTTCAAAAACAGCTGGAAGCAACATGATTTGGGGCCTCTCTCCCCCTTTGGAAACAAAGCAGCCTTTGTGCCTGGCAGCTCTAGGCCAAAGTAGCACACCCAGAGCACAAGTTCTACCTCAGCCAGATAAGGCCTGTCAAGAAGCTGCGTTTCACAGGCCTTTGTATGTGACGTTCCCGGTTGGCTTTGAGAGCACTGTGCAGAGCCAGTTGTTTTAGCTTCCCAGAGAGCAGGAAGCAAGATGCTTTGGGGCCTCTCTCACACTTTGGAAATAAAGGCAGCCCTTTGGGCCTGGCAGCCCTAGGCCAATGGAGTACACCCAGAGCAGAAGTTCTACCTCAGCCAGATCAGGCCTTCCAAGAAACTGCGTCTCACAGGCCTTTCTCTGTCACGTTGCCGGTAGGCTGTGAGAGCACTGTGCAGAGCCAGTTGTTTCTTAGCTTCCCAAAGATTTGGAAGCAAGATGCTTTGGGGACTCTCAGCCCCTTTGGAAACAAGGCGGCCCTTTGGGCCTGGCAGCCCTAGGCCAAAGTAGCACGCCCAGAGCAGGAGTTCTACTTCAGCCAGATCAGGCCTGCCAAGAAACTGCGTTTCACAGGCCTTGGTAAGAGATGTTCCCGGTAGGCTGTAAGAGCACTGGGCAGAGCCAGTTGTTTCTTACCTTCCTGAAAAGCTGGAAGCAAGATGCTTGGGACCCCTCTGCCCGTTTGGGAACAAGGCAGCCTTTTGGGTCGGGAAGCTCTAGGCCAATGGAGCACACGCAGAGCAGGAGTTCTACTTCAGCCTGATCAGGCCTGCAAAGAAACAGCGTTTGACAGGCCTTGGTAAGAGATGTTCCCGGTAGGTGTAAGATCACTGGGCAGAGCCAGTTGTTTCTTAGCTTCGCAAAGACCGGGAAGCAAGATGCTTTGGGCCTCTCTGCCCCTTGGAAACAGGGCAGCACTTGGGGCCTGGCAGCTCTAGGGCAATGGAGCACACCCAGAGCCGGAGTTCTACTTCAGCCAGATGAGGCCTGCCAAGAAACTGCGTTTCACAGGCCTTTCAAAGACATGTTCCCGGTAGGCTGTAAGAGCATGGGCCAGAGCGAGTTGGTTCTTAGCTTCCCAGAGAGCTGGAAGCAAGATGCTTTGGGGCCTCTCTGCCCCTTTGGAAACAAGGCAGCACCTTGGGCCTGGCAGCTCTAGGGCAATGGAGCACACCCAGAGCAGAAGTTCTACTTCAGCCAAATCAGGCCTGCCAGGAAACGGCGTTTCACAGGCCTTGGTAAGAGATGTTCCTGGTAGGCTGTAAGAGCACTGGGCAACGCCAGATGTTTCTTAGCTTCCCGAAGAGCTGGAAGCGAGAAGCTTTGGTGCCACTCTCTCACTTTGGACTCAAGGCAGCCCTTTGGGGCAGGTAGCTCTAGGCCAGTGGAGCACACCCAGAGCAGAAGTTCTACTTCGGCCAGTTCAGGCCACCAACAAACTGCGTTTCACAGGCCTTGGTAAGAGAGGTTCCCGGTAGGCTGTAAGAGCACTGGGCAACGCCAGATGTTTCTTAGCTTCCCGAAGAGCTGGAAGCAAGATGCTTTGGGGCCTCTCATCCCCTTTGCAAACAAGGCGGCCCTATGGGCCATGCAGCTCTAGGCCAATAGAGCACACCCAGAGCAGAAGTTCTACTTCGGCCAGTTCAGGCCACCAACAAACTGCTTTTAACAGGCCTTGGTAAGAGATGTTCCCGGTAGGCTGTAAGAGCACTGGGCAACGCCAGATATTTCTTAGCTTCCCGAAGAGCTGGAAGCAAGATGCTTTGGGGCCTCTCATCCCCTTTGCAAACAAGGCCGACCTTTGGGCCAGGCAGCTCTAGGCCAATGGAGCACACCCAGAGCAGAAGTTCTACCTCAGCCAGATAAGGCCTGCCAAGAAACTGCGTTTCAAAGGCTTTGGTAAGACATGTTCCCGCTACTCTGTTAGAGCACTGGGCAGAGCCATTTGTTTCTTAGCTTCCCAAAGAGCTGGAAGCAAGATGCTTTGGGGTCTCCCTGCCCTTTTGCCAACAAGGGCGACCTTTGGGCCTTTCAGCTCTAGGCCAATGGAGCACACCCAGAGCAGAAGTCCTACTTCAGCCAGATCAGGCTTGCCAAGGAACTGCGTTTCAGAGGCCTTTGTATGTGACGTTCCCGGTAGGCTGTGAGAGCACGGTGCAGAGCCAGTTGTTTCCTTGTTTCCCAAACAGCTGGAAGCAAGACGCTTTGGGGCCTCTCTGCCCCTTTGGAAACAAGGCAGCACGTTGGGTCTGGCAGCTCTAGGGCAATGGAGCACAACCAGAGCCGAAGTTCTACTTCTTCCAGATCAGGCCTGCCTAGACAGTGCGTTTCACAGGCCTTGATAAGAGATGTTCTCTTAGGCTATAAGAGCACTGGGCACAGCCAGTTGTTTCTTAGCTTCCCAAGAGGTGGAAGCAAGATGCTTTGGGGCCTCTCTCCCCCTTTGGAAACAAGGCAGCCCTTTGGGCCTTTCAGCTCTAGGGCAATGGAGCACACCCAGAGCAGAAGTTCTACCTCAGCCAGATCAGGCCTGCCAAGAAACTGCTTTTCACAGGCCTTCGTAAGAGGTGTTCCCGGAAGGCTGTAAGAGTACCTGGCAGAGCGAGTTGTTTCTTAGCTTCAAAAACAGCTGGAAGCAACATGATTTGGGGCCTCTCTCCCCCTTTGGAAACAAAGCAGCCTTTGTGCCTGGCAGCTCTAGGCCAAAGTAGCACACCCAGAGCACAAGTTCTACCTCAGCCAGATAAGGCCTGTCAAGAAGCTGCGTTTCACAGGCCTTTGTATGTGACGTTCCCGGTTGGCTTTGAGAGCACTGTGCAGAGCCAGTTGTTTTAGCTTCCCAGAGAGCAGGAAGCAAGATGCTTTGGGGCCTCTCTCACACTTTGGAAATAAAGACAGCCCTTTGGGCCTGGCAGCCCTAGGCCAATGGAGTACACCCAGAGCAGAAGTTCTACCTCAGCCAGATCAGGCCTTCCAAGAAACTGCGTCTCACAGGCCTTTCTCTGTCACGTTGCCGGTAGGCTGTGAGAGCACTGTGCAGAGCCAGTTGTTTCTTAGCTTCCCAAAGATTTGGAAGCAAGATGCTTTGGGGACTCTCAGCCCCTTTGGAAACAAGGCGGCCCTTTGGGCCTGGCAGCCCTAGGCCAAAGTAGCACGCCCAGAGCAGGAGTTCTACTTCAGCCAGATCAGGCCTGCCAAGAAACTGCGTTTCACAGGCCTTGGTAAGAGATGTTCCTGGTAGGCTGTGAGAGCACTGTGGAGAGCCAGTTGCTTTAGCTTCCCACAGAGCTGGAAGCAAGATGCTTTGGGTCCACTCTCCGTCTTTGGAAACAAGGCAGCCCTTTGGGCCTGGCAGCTCTAGGGCAATGGAGCACACCCAGAGCAGAAGTTCTACTTCAGCCAGATCAGGCCTGCCAGGAAACTGCGTTTCACAGGCCTTGGTAAGAGATGTTCCCGGTAGGCTGTAAGAGCACTGGGCAGAGCCAGTTGTTTCTTACCTTCCTGAAAAGCTGGAAGCAAGATGCTTGGGACCCCTCTGCCCGTTTGGGAACAAGGCAGCCTTTTGGGTCGGGAAGCTCTAGGCCAATGCAGCACACGCAGAGCAGGAGTTCTACTTCAGCCTGATCAGGCCTGCAAAGAAACAGCGTTTGACAGACCTTGGTAAGAGATGTTCCCGGTAGGTGTAAGAGCACTGGGCAGAGCCAGTTGTTTCTTAGCTTCACAAAGACCGGGAAGCAAGATGCTTTGGGCCTCTCTGCCCCTTGGAAACAGGGCAGCACTTTGGGCCTGGCAGCTCTAGGGCAATGGAGCACACCCAGAGCCGGAGTTCTACTTCAGCCAGATGAGGCCTGCCAAGAAACTGCGTTTCACAGGCCTTTCAAAGACATGTTCCCGGTAGGCTGTAAGAGCACGGGGCAGAGCGAGTTGGTTCTTAGCTTCCCAGAGAGCTGGAAGCAAGATGCTTTGGGGCCTCTCTGCCCCTTTGGAAACAAGGCAGCACCTTGGGCCTGGCAGCTCTAGGGCAATGGAGCACACCCAGAGCAGAAGTTCTACCTCAGCCAGATAAGGCCTGCCAAGAAACTGCGTTTCAAAGGCTTTGGTAAGAGATGTTCCCGCTACTCTGTTAGAGCACTGGGCAGAGCCATTTGTTTCTTAGCGTCCCAAAGAGCTGGAAGCAAGATGCTTTGGGGTCTCCCTGCCCTTTTGCCAACAAGGGCGACCTTTGGGCCTTTCAGCTCTAGGCCAATGGAGCACACCCAGAGCAGAAGTCCTACTTCAGCCAGATCAGGCCTGCCAAGGAACTGCGTTTCAGAGGCCTTTGTATGTGACGTTCCCGGTAGGCTGTGAGAGCACGGTGCAGAGCCAGTTGTTTCCTTGTTTCCCAAACAGCTGGAAGCAAGACGCTTTGGGGCCTCTCTGCCCCTTTGGAAACAAGGCAGCACGTTGGGTCTGGCAGCTCTAGGGCAATGGAGCACAACCAGAGCCGAAGTTCTACTTCTTCCAGATCAGGCCTGCCTAGACAGTGCGTTTCACAGGCCTTGATAAGAGATGTTCTCTTAGGCTATAAGAGCACTGGGCACAGCCAGTTGTTTCTTAGCTTCCCAAGAGGTGGAAGCAAGATGCTTTGGGGCCTCTCTCCCCCTTTGGAAACAAGGCAGCCCTTTGGGCCTTTCAGCTCTAGGGCAATGGAGCACACCCAGAGCAGAAGTTCTACCTCAGCCAGATCAGGCCTGCCAAGAAACTGCTTTTCACAGGCCTTCGTAAGAGGTGTTCCCGGAAGGCTGTAAGAGTACCTGGCAGAGCGAGTTGTTTCTTAGCTTCAAAAACAGCTGGAAGCAACATGATTTGGGGCCTCTCTCCCCCTTTGGAAACAAAGCAGCCTTTGTGCCTGGCAGCTCTAGGCCAAAGTAGCACACCCAGAGCACAAGTTCTACCTCAGCCAGATAAGGCCTGTCAAGAAGCTGCGTTTCACAGGCCTTTGTATGTGACGTTCCCGGTTGGCTTTGAGAGCACTGTGCAGAGCCAGTTGTTTTAGCTTCCCAGAGAGCAGGAAGCAAGATGCTTTGGGGCCTCTCTCACACTTTGGAAATAAAGGCAGCCCTTTGGGCCTGGCAGCCCTAGGCCAATGGAGTACACCCAGAGCAGAAGTTCTACCTCAGCCAGATCAGGCCTTCCAAGAAACTGCGTCTCACAGGCCTTTCTCTGTCACGTTGCCGTTAGGCTGTGAGAGCACTGTGCAGAGCCAGTTGTTTCTTAGCTTCCCAAAGATTTGGAAGCAAGATGCTTTGGGGACTCTCAGCCCCTTTGGAAACAAGGCGGCCCTTTGGGCCTGGCAGCCCTAGGCCAAAGTAGCACGCCCAGAGCAGGAGTTCTACTTCAGCCAGATCAGGCCTGCCAAGAAACTGCGTTTCACAGGACTTGGTAAGAGATGTTCCTGGTAGGCTGTGAGAGCACTGTGGAGAGCCAGTTGCTTTAGCTTCCCACAGAGCTGGAAGCAAGATGCTTTGGGTCCACTCTCCGTCTTTGGAAACAAGGCAGCCCTTTGGGCCTGGCAGCTCTAGGGCAATGGAGCACACCCAGAGCAGAAGTTCTACTTCAGCCAGATCAGGCCTGCCAGGAAACTGCGTTTCACAGGCCTTGGTAAGAGATGTTCCCGGTAGGCTGTAAGAGCACTGGGCAGAGCCAGTTGTTTCTTACCTTCCTGAAAAGCTGGAAGCAAGATGCTTGGGACCCCTCTGCCCGTTTGGGAACAAGGCAGCCTTTTGGGTCGGGAAGCTCTAGGCCAATGCAGCACACGCAGAGCAGGAGTTCTACTTCAGCCTGATCAGGCCTGCAAAGAAACAGCGTTTGACAGACCTTGGTAAGAGATGTTCCCGGTAGGTGTAAGAGCACTGGGCAGAGCCAGTTGTTTCTTAGCTTCACAAAGACCGGGAAGCAAGATGCTTTGGGCCTCTCTGCCCCTTGGAAACAGGGCAGCACTTTGGGCCTGGCAGCTCTAGGGCAATGGAGCACACCCAGAGCCGGAGTTCTACTTCAGCCAGATGAGGCCTGCCAAGAAACTGCGTTTCACAGGCCTTTCAAAGACATGTTCCCGGTAGGCTGTAAGAGCACGGGGCAGAGCGAGTTGGTTCTTAGCTTCCCAGAGAGCTGGAAGCAAGATGCTTTGGGGCCTCTCTGCCCCTTTGGAAACAAGGCAGCACCTTGGGCCTGGCAGCTCTAGGGCAATGGAGCACACCCAGAGCAGAAGTTCTACCTCAGCCAGATAAGGCCTGCCAAGAAACTGCGTTTCAAAGGCTTTGGTAAGAGATGTTCCCGCTACTCTGTTAGAGCACTGGGCAGAGCCATTTGTTTCTTAGCTTCCCAAAGAGCTGGAAGCAAGATGCTTTGGGGTCTCCCTGCCCTTTTGCCAACAAGGGCGACCTTTGGGCCTTTCAGCTCTAGGCCAATGGAGCACACCCAGAGCAGAAGTCCTACTTCAGCCAGATCAGGCCTGCCAAGGAACTGCGTTTCAGAGGCCTTTGTATGTGACGTTCCCGGTAGGCTGTGAGAGCACGGTGCAGAGCCAGTTGTTTCCTTGTTTCCCAAACAGCTGGAAGCAAGACGCTTTGGGGCCTCTCTGCCCCTTTGGAAACAAGGCAGCACGTTGGGTCTGGCAGCTCTAGGGCAATGGAGCACAACCAGAGCCGAAGTTCTACTTCTTCCAGATCAGGCCTGCCTAGACAGTGCGTTTCACAGGCCTTGATAAGAGATGTTCTCTTAGGCTATAAGAGCACTGGGCACAGCCAGTTGTTTCTTAGCTTCCCAAGAGGTGGAAGCAAGATGCTTTGGGGCCTCTCTCCCCCTTTGGAAACAAGGCAGCCCTTTGGGCCTTTCAGCTCTAGGGCAATGGAGCACACCCAGAGCAGAAGTTCTACCTCAGCCAGATCAGGCCTGCCAAGAAACTGCTTTTCACAGGCCTTCGTAAGAGGTGTTCCCGGAAGGCTGTCAGAGTACCTGGCAGAGCGAGTTGTTTCTTAGCTTCAAAAACAGCTGGAAGCAACATGATTTGGGGCCTCTCTCCCCCTTTGGAAACAAAGCAGCCTTTGTGCCTGGCAGCTCTAGGCCAAAGTAGCACACCCAGAGCACAAGTTCTACCTCAGCCAGATAAGGCCTGTCAAGAAGCTGCGTTTCACAGGCCTTTGTATGTGACGTTCCCGGTTGGCTTTGAGAGCACTGTGCAGAGCCAGTTGTTTTAGCTTCCCAGAGAGCAGGAAGCAAGATGCTTTGGGGCCTCTCTCACACTTTGGAAATAAAGGCAGCCCTTTGGGCCTGGCAGCCCTAGGCCAATGGAGTACACCCAGAGCAGAAGTTCTACCTCAGCCAGATCAGGCCTTCCAAGAAACTGCGTCTCACAGGCCTTTCTCTGTCACGTTGCCGGTAGGTTGTGAGAGCACTGTGCAGAGCCAGTTGTTTCTTAGCTTCCCAAAGATTTGGAAGCAAGATGCTTTGGGGACTCTCAGCCCCTTTGGAAACAAGGCGGCCCTTTGGGCCTGGCAGCCCTAGGCCAAAGTAGCACGCCCAGAGCAGGAGTTCTACTTCAGCCAGATCAGGCCTGCCAAGAAACTGCGTTTCACAGGCCTTGGTAAGAGATGTTCCTGGTAGGCTGTGAGAGCACTGTGGAGAGCCAGTTGCTTTAGCTTCCCACAGAGCTGGAAGCAAGATGCTTTGGGTCCACTCTCCGTCTTTGGAAACAAGGCAGCCCTTTGGGCCTGGCAGCTCTAGGGCAATGGAGCACACCCAGAGCAGAAGTTCTACTTCAGCCAGATCAGGCCTGCCAGGAAACTGCGTTTCACAGGCCTTGGTAAGAGATGTTCCCGGTAGGCTGTAAGAGCACTGGGCAGAGCCAGTTGTTTCTTACCTTCCTGAAAAGCTGGAAGCAAGATGCTTGGGACCCCTCTGCCCGTTTGGGAACAAGGCAGCCTTTTGGGTCGGGAAGCTCTAGGCCAATGCAGCACACGCAGAGCAGGAGTTCTACTTCAGCCTGATCAGGCCTGCAAAGAAACAGCGTTTGACAGACCTTGGTAAGAGATGTTCCCGGTAGGTGTAAGAGCACTGGGCAGAGCCAGTTGTTTCTTAGCTTCACAAAGACCGGGAAGCAAGATGCTTTGGGCCTCTCTGCCCCTTGGAAACAGGGCAGCACTTTGGGCCTGGCAGCTCTAGGGCAATGGAGCACACCCAGAGCCGGAGTTCTACTTCAGCCAGATGAGGCCTGCCAAGAAACTGCGTTTCACAGGCCTTTCAAAGACATGTTCCCGGTAGGCTGTAAGAGCACGGGGCAGAGCGAGTTGGTTCTTAGCTTCCCAGAGAGCTGGAAGCAAGATGCTTTGGGGCCTCTCTGCCCCTTTGGAAACAAGGCAGCACCTTGGGCCTGGCAGCTCTAGGGCAATGGAGCACACCCAGAGCAGAAGTTCTACCTCAGCCAGATAAGGCCTGCCAAGAAACTGCGTTTCAAAGGCTTTGGTAAGAGATGTTCCCGCTACTCTGTTAGAGCACTGGGCAGAGCCATTTGTTTCTTAGCTTCCCAAAGAGCTGGAAGCAAGATGCTTTGGGGTCTCCCTGCCCTTTTGCCAACAAGGGCGACCTTTGGGCCTTTCAGCTCTAGGCCAATGGAGCACACCCAGAGCAGAAGTCCTACTTCAGCCAGATCAGGCCTGCCAAGGAACTGCGTTTCAGAGGCCTTTGTATGTGACGTTCCCGGTAGGCTGTGAGAGCACGGTGCAGAGCCAGTTGTTTCCTTGTTTCCCAAACAGCTGGAAGCAAGACGCTTTGGGGCCTCTCTGCCCCTTTGGAAACAAGGCAGCACGTTGGGTCTGGCAGCTCTAGGGCAATGGAGCACAACCAGAGCCGAAGTTCTACTTCTTCCAGATCAGGCCTGCCTAGACAGTGCGTTTCACAGGCCTTGATAGATGTTCTCTTAGGCTATAAGAGCACTGGGCACAGCCAGTTGTTTCTTAGCTTCCCAAGAGGTGGAAGCAAGATGCTTTGGGGCCTCTCTCCCCCTTTGGAAACAAGGCAGCCCTTTGGGCCTTTCAGCTCTAGGGCAATGGAGCACACCCAGAGCAGAAGTTCTACCTCAGCCAGATCAGGCCTGCCAAGAAACTGCTTTTCACAGGCCTTCGTAAGAGGTGTTCCCGGAAGGCTGTAAGAGTACCTGGCAGAGCGAGTTGTTTCTTAGCTTCAAAAACAGCTGGAAGCAACATGATTTGGGGCCTCTCTCCCCCTTTGGAAACAAAGCAGCCTTTGTGCCTGGCAGCTCTAGGCCAAAGTAGCACACCCAGAGCACAAGTTCTACCTCAGCCAGATAAGGCCTGTCAAGAAGCTGCGTTTCACAGGCCTTTGTATGTGACGTTCCCGGTTGGCTTTGAGAGCACTGTGCAGAGCCAGTTGTTTTAGCTTCCCAGAGAGCAGGAAGCAAGATGCTTTGGGGCCTCTCTCACACTTTGGAAATAAAGGCAGCCCTTTGGGCCTGGCAGCCCTAGGCCAATGGAGTACACCCAGAGCAGAAGTTCTACGTCAGCCAGATCAGGCCTTCCAAGAAACTGCGTCTCACAGGCCTTTCTCTGTCACGTTGCCGGTAGGCTGTGAGAGCACTGTGCAGAGCCAGTTGTTTCTTAGCTTCCCAAAGATTTGGAAGCAAGATGCTTTGGGGACTCTCAGCCCCTTTGGAAACAAGGCGGCCCTTTGGGCCTGGCAGCTCTAGGCCAAAGTAGCACGCCCAGAGCAGGAGTTCTACTTCAGCCAGATCAGGCCTGCCAAGAAACTGCGTTTCACAGGCCTTGGTAAGAGATGTTCCTGGTAGGCTGTGAGAGCACTGTGGAGAGCCAGTTGCTTTAGCTTCCCACAGAGCTGGAAGCAAGATGCTTTGGGTCCACTCTCCGTCTTTGGAAACAAGGCAGCCCTTTGGGCCTGGCAGCTCTAGGGCAATGGAGCACACCCAGAGCAGAAGTTCTACTTCAGCCAGATCAGGCCTGCCAGGAAACTGCGTTTCACAGGCCTTGGTAAGAGATGTTCCCGGTAGGCTGTAAGAGCACTGGGCAGAGCCAGTTGTTTCTTACCTTCCTGAAAAGCTGGAAGCAAGATGCTTGGGACCCCTCTGCCCGTTTGGGAACAAGGCAGCCTTTTGGGTCGGGAAGCTCTAGGCCAATGGAGCACACGCAGAGCAGGAGTTCTACTTCAGCCTGATCAGGCCTGCAAAGAAACAGCGTTTGACAGACCTTGGTAAGAGATGTTCCCGGTAGGTGTAAGAGCACTGGGCAGAGCCAGTTGTTTCTTAGCTTCACAAAGACCGGGAAGCAAGATGCTTTGGGCCTCTCTGCCCCTTGGAAACAGGGCAGCACTTTGGGCCTGGCAGCTCTAGGGCAATGGAGCACACCCAGAGCCGGAGTTCTACTTCAGCCAGATGAGGCCTGCCAAGAAACTGCGTTTCACAGGCCTTTCAAAGACATGTTCCCGGTAGGCTGTAAGAGCACGGGGCAGAGCGAGTTGGTTCTTAGCTTCCCAGAGAGCTGGAAGCAAGATGCTTTGGGGCCTCTCTGCCCCTTTGGAAACAAGGCAGCACCTTGGGCCTGGCAGCTCTAGGGCAATGGAGCACACCCAGAGCAGAAGTTCTACCTCAGCCAGATAAGGCCTGCCAAGAAACTGCGTTTCAAAGGCTTTGGTAAGAGATGTTTCCGCTACTCTGTTAGAGCACTGGGCAGAGCCATTTGTTTCTTAGCTTCCCAAAGAGCTGGAAGCAAGATGCTTTGGGGTCTCCCTGCCCTTTTGCCAACAAGGGCGACCTTTGGGCCTTTCAGCTCTAGGCCAATGGAGCACACCCAGAGCAGAAGTCCTACTTCAGCCAGATCAGGCCTGCCAAGGAACTGCGTTTCAGAGGCCTTTGTATGTGACGTTCCCGGTAGGCTGTGAGAGCACGGTGCAGAGCCAGTTGTTTCCTTGTTTCCCAAACAGCTGGAAGCAAGACGCTTTGGGGCCTCTCTGCCCCTTTGGAAACAAGGCAGCACGTTGGGTCTGGCAGCTCTAGGGCAATGGAGCACAACCAGAGCCGAAGTTCTACTTCTTCCAGATCAGGCCTGCCTAGACAGTGCGTTTCACAGGCCTTGATAAGAGATGTTCTCTTAGGCTATAAGAGCACTGGGCACAGCCAGTTGTTTCTTAGCTTCCCAAGAGGTGGAAGCAAGATGCTTTGGGGCCTCTCTCCCCCTTTGGAAACAAGGCAGCCCTTTGGGCCTTTCAGCTCTAGGGCAATGGAGCACACCCAGAGCAGAAGTTCTACCTCAGCCAGATCAGGCCTGCCAAGAAACTGCTTTGCACAGGCCTTCGTAAGAGGTGTTCCCGGAAGGCTGTAAGAGTACCTGGCAGAGCGAGTTGTTTCTTAGCTTCAAAAACAGCTGGAAGCAACATGATTTGGGGCCTCTCTCCCCCTTTGGAAACAAAGCAGCCTTTGTGCCTGGCAGCTCTAGGCCAAAGTAGCACAACCAGAGCACAACTTCTACCTCAGCCAGATAAGGCCTGTCAAGAAGCAGCGTTTCACAGGCCTTTGTATGTGACGTTCCCGGTTGGCTTTGAGAGCACTGTGCAGAGCCAGTTGTTTTAGCTTCCCAGAGAGCAGGAAGCAAGATGCTTTGGGGACTCTCAGCCCCTTTGGAAACAAGGCGGCCCTTTGGGCCTGGCAGCTCTAGGCCAAAGTAGCACGCCCAGAGCAGGAGTTCTACTTCAGCCAGATCAGGCCTGCCAAGAAACTGCGTTTCACAGGCCTTGGTAAGAGATGTTCCTGGTAGGCTGTGAGAGCACTGTGGAGAGCCAGTTGCTTTAGCTTCCCACAGAGCTGGAAGCAAGATGCTTTGGGTCCACTCTCCGTCTTTGGAAACAAGGCAGCCCTTTGGGCCTGGCAGCTCTAGGGCAATGGAGCACACCCAGAGCAGAAGTTCTACTTCAGCCAGATCAGGCCTGCCAGGAAACTGCGTTTCACAGGCCTTGGTAAGAGATGTTCCCGGTAGGCTGTAAGAGCACTGGGCAGAGCCAGTTGTTTCTTACCTTCCTGAAAAGCTGGAAGCAAGATGCTTGGGACCCCTCTGCCCGTTTGGGAACAAGGCAGCCTTTTGGGTCGGGAAGCTCTAGGCCAATGCAGCACACGCAGAGCAGGAGTTCTACTTCAGCCTGATCAGGCCTGCAAAGAAACAGCGTTTGACAGACCTTGGTAAGAGATGTTCCCGGTAGGTGTAAGAGCACTGGGCAGAGCCAGTTGTTTCTTAGCTTCACAAAGACCGGGAAGCAAGATGCTTTGGGCCTCTCTGCCCCTTGGAAACAGGGCAGCACTTTGGGCCTGGCAGCTCTAGGGCAATGGAGCACACCCAGAGCCGGAGTTCTACTTCAGCCAGATGAGGCCTGCCAAGAAACTGCGTTTCACAGGCCTTGGTAAGAGATGTTCCCGGTAGGCTGTAAGAGCACTGGGCAACGCCAGATGTTTCTTAGCTTCCCGAAGAGCTGGAAGCAAGAAGCTTTGGTGCCACTCTCTCACTTTGGAATCAAGGCAGCCCTTTGGGGCAGGTAGCTCTAGGCCAGTGGAGCACACCCACAGCAGAAGTTCTACTTCAGGCAGATCAGTCCTGCCCAGAAACTGCGTTTCACAGCCCTTGGTAAGAGATGTTCACGGTAGGCTGTGAGAGCACTGGGCAGAACCAGTTGTTTTTTAGCTTCCCAAAGTGCTGGAGGCAACATGCTTTGGGGCCTCTCTCACCCTTTGGAAACAAGGCAGCCCTTAGGTCCTGGTAGCTCTAGGCCTATGTAGCACAACCAGAACAGAAGTTCTACTTCAGCCAGGTCAGGCCTGCCAAGAAACTGCGTTTCACAGGCCTTTCAAAGAGATGTTCTCTTAGGCTGTAAGAGCACTGGGCAGAGCCAGCTGTTTCTTAGCTTCCCGAAGAGCTGGGAGCAAGATGCTTTTGGTCCACTCTCCGTCTTTGGAAACAAGGCAGCCCTTTGGGCCTGGCAGCTCTAGGGCAATGGAGCACACCCAGAGCAGAAGTTCTACTTCAGCCAGATCAGGCCTGCCAGGAAACTGCGTTTCACAGGCCTTGGTAAGAGATGTTCCCGGTAGGCTGTAAGAGCACTGGGCAGAGCCAGTTGTTTCTTACCTTCCTGAAAAGCTGGAAGCAAGATGCTTGGGACCCCTCTGCCCGTTTGGGAACAAGGCAGGCTTTTGGGTCGGGAAGCTCTAGGCCAATGGAGCACACGCAGAGCAGGAGTTCTACTTCAGCCTGATCAGGCCTGCAAAGAAACAGCGTTTGACAGGCCTTGGTAAGAGATGTTCCCGGTAGGTGTAAGATCACTGGGCAGAGCCAGTTGTTTCTTAGCTTCACAAAGACCGGGAAGCAAGATGCTTTGGGCCTCTCTGCCCCTTGGAAACAGGGCAGCACTTTGGGCCTGGCAGCTCTAGGGCAATGGAGCACACCCAGAGCCGGAGTTCTACTTCAGCCAGATGAGGCCTGCCAAGAAACTGCGTTTCACAGGCCTTTCAAAGACATGTTCCCGGTAGGCTGTAAGAGCACGGGCCAGAGCGAGTTGGTTCTTAGCTTCCCAGAGAGCTGGAAGCAAGATGCTTTGGGGCCTCTCTGCCCCTTTGGAAACAAGGCAGCACCTTGGGCCTGGCAGCTCTAGGGCAATGGAGCACACCCAGAGCAGAAGTTCTACTTCAGCCAAATCAGGCCTGCCAGGAAACGGCGTTTCACAGGCCTTGGTAAGAGATGTTCCTGGTAGGCTGTAAGAGCACTGGGCAACGCCAGATGTTTCTTAGCTTCCCGAAGAGCTGGAAGCGAGAAGCTTTGGTGCCACTCTCTCACTTTGGACTCAAGGCAGCCCTTTGGGGCAGGTAGCTCTAGGCCAGTGGAGCACACCCAGAGCAGAAGTTCTACTTCGGCCAGTTCAGGCCACCAACAAACTGCGTTTCACAGGCCTTGGTAAGAGATGTTCCCGGTAGGCTGTAAGAGCACTGGGCAACGCCAGATGTTTCTTAGCTTCCCGAAGAGCTGGAAGCAAGATGCTTTGGGGCCTCTCATCCCCTTTGCAAACAAGGCCGACCTTTGGGCCAGGCAGCTCTAGGCCAATGGAGCACACCCAGAGCAGAAGTTCTACCTCAGCCAGATAAGGCCTGCCAAGAAACTGCGTTTCAAAGGCTTTGGTAAGAGATGATCCCGCTACTCTGTTAGAGCACTGGGCAGAGCCATTTGTTTCTTAGCTTCCCAAAGAGCTGGAAGCAAGATGCTTTGGGGTCTCCCTGCCCTTTTGCCAACAAGGGCGACCTTTGGGCCTTTCAGCTCTAGGCCAATGGAGCACACCCAGAGCAGAAGTCCTACTTCAGCCAGATCAGGCCTGCCAAGGAACTGCGTTTCAGAGGCCTTTGTATGTGACGTTCCCGGTAGGCTGTGAGAGCACGGTGCAGAGCCAGTTGTTTCCTTGTTTCCCAAACAGCTGGAAGCAAGACGCTTTGGGGCCTCTCTGCCCCTTTGGAAACAAGGCAGCACCTTGGGTCTGGCAGCTCTAGGGCAATGGAGCACAACCAGAGCCGAAGTTCTACTTCTTCCAGATCAGGCCTGCCTAGACAGTGCGTTTCCCAGGCCTTGATAAGAGATGTTCTCTTAGGCTATAAGAGCACTGGGCACAGCCAGTTGTTTCTTAGCTTCCCAAGAGGTGGAAGCAAGATGCTTTGGGGCCTCTCTCCCCCTTTGGAAACAAGGCAGCCCTTTGGGCCTTTCAGCTCTAGGGCAATGGAGCACACCCAGAGCAGAAGTTCTACCTCAGCCAGATCAGGCCTGCCAAGAAACTGCTTTTCACAGGCCTTCGTAAGAGGTGTTCCCGGAAGGCTGTAAGAGTACCTGGCAGAGCGAGTTGTTTCTTAGCTTCAAAAACAGCTGGAAGCAACATGATTTGGGGCCTCTCTCCCCCTTTGGAAACAAAGCAGCCTTTGTGCCTGGCAGCTCTAGGCCAAAGTAGCACAACCAGAGCACAACTTCTACCTCAGCCAGATAAGGCCTGTCAAGAAGCAGCGTTTCACAGGCCTTTGTATGTGACGTTCCCGGTTGGCTTTGAGAGCACTGTGCAGAGCCAGTTGTTTTAGCTTCCCAGAGAGCAGGAAGCAAGATGCTTTGGGGCCTCTCTCACACTTTGGAAATAAAGGCAGCCCTTTGGGCCTGGCAGCCCTAGGCCAATGGAGTACACCCAGAGCAGAAGTTCTACCTCAGCCAGATCAGGCCTTCCAAGAAACTGCGTCTCACAGGCCTTTCTCTGTCACGTTGCCGGTAGGCTGTGAGAGCACTGTGCAGAGCCAGTTGTTTCTTAGCTTCCCAAAGATTTGGAAGCAAGATGCTTTGGGGACTCTCAGCCCCTTTGGAAACAAGGCGGCCCTTTGGGCCTGGCAGCTCTAGGCCAAAGTAGCACGCCCAGAGCAGGAGTTCTACTTCAGCCAGATCAGGCCTGCCAAGAAACTGCGTTTCACAGGCCTTGGTAAGAGATGTTCCTGGTAGGCTGTGAGAGCACTGTGGAGAGCCAGTTGCTTTAGCTTCCCACAGAGCTGGAAGCAAGATGCTTTGGGTCCACTCTCCGTCTTTGGAAACAAGGCAGCCCTTTAGGCCTGGCAGCTCTAGGGCAATGGAGCACACCCAGAGCAGAAGTTCTACTTCAGCCAGATCAGGCCTGCCAGGAAACTGCGTTTCACAGGCCTTGGTAAGAGATGTTCCCGGTAGGCTGTAAGAGCACTGGGCAGAGCCAGTTGTTTCTTACCTTCCTGAAAAGCTGGAAGCAAGATGCTTGGGACCCCTCTGCCCGTTTGGGAACAAGGCAGCCTTTTGGGTCGGGAAGCTCTAGGCCAATGGAGCACACGCAGAGCAGGAGTTCTACTTCAGCCTGATCAGGCCTGCAAAGAAACAGCGTTTGACAGGCCTTGGTAAGAGATGTTCCCGGTAGGTGTAAGAGCACTGGGCAGAGCCAGTTGTTTCTTAGCTTCGCAAAGACCGGGAAGCAAGATGCTTTGGGCCTCTCTGCCCCTTGGAAACAGGGCAGCACTTGGGGCCTGGCAGCTCTAGGGCAATGGAGCACACCCAGAGCCGGAGTTCTACTTCAGCCAGATGAGGCCTGCCAAGAAACTGCGTTTCACAGGCCTTTCAAAGACATGTTCCCGGTAGGCTGTAAGAGCACGGGCCAGAGTGAGTTGGTTCTTAGCTTCCCAGAGAGCTGGAAGCAAGATGCTTTGGGGCCTCTCTGCCCCTTTGGAAACAAGGCAGCACCTTGGGCCTGGCAGCTCTAGGGCAATGGAGCACACCCAGAGCAGAAGTTCTACTTCAGCCAAATCAGGGCTGCCAGGAAACGGCGTTTCACAGGCCTTGGTAAGAGATGTTCCCGGTAGGCTGTAAGAGCACTGGGCAACGCCAGATGTTTCTTAGCTTCCCGAAGAGCTGGAAGCGAGAAGCTTTGGTGCCACTCTCTCACTTTGGACTCAAGGCAGCCCTTTGGGGCAGGTAGCTCTAGGCCAGTGGAGCACACCCAGAGCAGAAGTTCTACTTCGGCCAGTTCAGGCCACCAACAAACTGTGTTTCACATGCCTTGGTAAGAGATGTTCCCGGTAGGCTGTAAGAGCACTGGGCAACGCCAGATGTTTCTTAGCTTCCCGAAGAGCTGGAAGCAAGATGCTTTGGGGCCTCTGATCCCCATTGCAAACAAGGCGGCCCTTTAGGCCAGGCAGCTCTAGGCCAATGGAGCACACCCAGAGCAGAAGTTCTACTTCAGCTAGATCAGGCCACCAACAAAGTGCGTTTCACAGGCCTTCGTAAGAGATTTTCTCTTAGGCTGTAAGAGCACTGGGCAGAGCCAGTTGTTTCTTAGCTTCCCAAAGAGCTGGAAGCAAGATGCTTTGGGGGCTCCCTGCCCCTTTGCCAACAAGGGCGACCTTTGGGCCTTTCAGCTCTAGCCCAATGGAGCACACCCAGAGCAGAAGTCCTACTTCAGCCAGATCAGGCCTGCCAAGGAACTGCGTTTCAGAGGCCTTTGTATGTGACGTTCCCGGTAGGCTGTGAGAGCACGGTGCAGAGCCAGTTGTTTCCTTGTTTCCCAAACAGCTGGAAGCAAGACGCTTTGGGGCCTCTCTGCCCCTTTGGAAACAAGGCAGCACGTTGGGTCTGGCAGCTCTAGGGCAATGGAGCACAACCAGAGCCGAAGTTCTACTTCTTCCAGATCAGGCCTGCCTAGACAGTGCGTTTCACAGGCCTTGATAAGAGATGTTCTCTTAGGCTATAAGAGCACTGGGCACAGCCAGTTGTTTCTTAGCTTCCCAAGAGGTGGAAGCAAGATGCTTTGGGGCCTCTCTCCCCCTTTGGAAACAAGGCAGCCCTTTGGGCCTTTCAGCTCTAGGGCAATGGAGCACACCCAGAGCAGAAGTTCTACCTCAGCCAGATCAGGCCTGCCAAGAAACTGCTTTTCACAGGCCTTCTTAAGAGGTGTTCCCGGAAGGCTGTCAGAGTACCTGGCAGAGCGAGTTGTTTCTTAGCTTCAAAAACAGCTGGAAGCAACATGATTTGGGGCCTCTCTCCCCCTTTGGAAACAAAGCAGCCTTTGTGCCTGGCAGCTCTAGGCCAAAGTAGCACACCCAGAGCACAAGTTCTACCTCAGCCAGATAAGGCCTGTCAAGAAGCTGCGTTTCACAGGCCTTTGTATGTGACGTTCCCGGTTGGCTTTGAGAGCACTGTGCAGAGCCAGTTGTTTTAGCTTCCCAGAGAGCAGGAAGCAAGATGCTTTGGGGCCTCTCTCACACTTTGGAAATAAAGGCAGCCCTTTGGGCCTGGCAGCCCTAGGCCAATGGAGTACACCCAGAGCAGAAGTTCTACCTCAGCCAGATCAGGCCTTCCAAGAAACTGCGTCTCACAGGCCTTTCTCTGTCACGTTGCCGGTAGGCTGTGAGAGCACTGTGCAGAGCCAGTTGTTTCTTAGCTTCCCAAAGATTTGGAAGCAAGATGCTTTGGGGACTCTCAGCCCCTTTGGAAACAAGGCGGCCCTTTGGGCCTGGCAGCCCTAGGCCAAAGTAGCACGCCCAGAGCAGGAGTTCTACTTCAGCCAGATCAGGCCTGCCAGGAAACTGCGTTTCACAGGCCTTGGTAAGAGATGTTCCCGGTAGGCTGTAAGAGCACTGGGCAGAGCCAGTTGTTTCTTACCTTCCTGAAAAGCTGGAAGCAAGATGCTTGGGACCCCTCTGCCCGTTTGGGAACAAGGCAGCCTTTTGGGTCGGGAAGCTCTAGGCCAATGCAGCACACGCAGAGCAGGAGTTCTACTTCAGCCTGATCAGGCCTGCAAAGAAACAGCGTTTGACAGACCTTGGTAAGAGATGTTCCCGGTAGGTGTAAGAGCACTGGGCAGAGCCAGTTGTTTCTTAGCTTCGCAAAGACCGGGAAGCAAGATGCTTTGGGCCTCTCTGCCCCTTGGAAACAGGGCAGCACTTGGGGCCTGGCAGCTCTAGGGCAATGGAGCACACCCAGAGCCGGAGTTCTACTTCAGCCAGATGAGGCCTGCCAAGAAACTGCGTTTCACAGGCCTTTCAAAGACATGTTCCCGGTAGGCTGTAAGAGCACGGGCCAGAGCGAGTTGGTTCTTAGCTTCCCAGAGAGCTGGAAGCAAGATGCTTTGGGGCCTCTCTGCCCCTTTGGAAACAAGGCAGCACCTTGGGCCTGGCAGCTCTAGGGCAATGGAGCACACCCAGAGCAGAAGTTCTACTTCAGCCAAATCAGGCCTGCCAGGAAACGGCGTTTCACAGGCCTTGGTAAGAGATGTTCCTGGTAGGCTGTAAGAGCACTGGGCAACGCCAGATGTTTCTTAGCTTCCCGAAGAGCTGGAAGCAAGAAGCTTTGGTGCCACTCTCTCACTTTGGACTCAAGGCAGCCCTTTGGGGCAGGTAGCTCTAGGCCAGTGGAGCACACCCAGAGCAGAAGTTCTACTTGGGCCAGTTCAGGCCACCAACAAACTGCGTTTCACAGGCCTTGGTAAGAGATGTTCCCGGTAGGCTGTAAGAGCACTGGGCAACGCCAGATGTTTCTTAGCTTCCCGAAGAGCTGGAAGCAAGATGCTTTGGGGCCTCTCATCCCCTTTGCAAACAAGGCGGCCCTATGGGCCATGCAGCTCTAGGCCAATGGAGCACACCCAGAGCAGAAGTTCTACTTCGGCCAGTTCAGGCCACCAACAAACTGCGTTTCACAGGCCTTGGTAAGAGATGTTCCCGGTAGGCTGTAAGAGCACTGGGCAACGCCAGATGTTTCTTAGCTTCCCGAAGAGCTGGAAGCAAGATGCTTTGGGGCCTCTCATCCCCTTTGCAAACAAGGCCGACCTTTGGGCCAGGCAGCTCTAGGCCAATGGAGCACACCCAGAGCAGAAGTTCTACCTCAGCCAGATAAGGCCTGCCAAGAAACTGCGTTTCAAAGGCTTTGGTAAGAGATGTTCCCGCTACTCTGTTAGAGCACTGGGCAGAGCCATTTGTTTCTTAGCTTCCCAAAGAGCTGGAAGCAAGATGCTTTGGGGTCTCCCTGCCCTTTTGCCAACAAGGGCGACCTTTGGGCCTTTCAGCTCTAGGCCAATGGAGCACACCCAGAGCAGAAGTCCTACTTCAGCCAGATCAGGCCTGCCAAGGAACTGCGTTTCAGAGGCCTTTGTATGTGACGTTCCCGGTAGGCTGTGAGAGCACGGTGCAGAGCCAGTTGTTTCCTTGTTTCCCAAACAGCTGGAAGCAAGACGCTTTGGGGCCTCTCTGCCCCTTTGGAAACAAGGCAGCACGTTGGGTCTGGCAGCTCTAGGGCAATGGAGCACAACCAGAGCCGAAGTTCTACTTCTTCCAGATCAGGCCTGCCTAGACAGTGCGTTTCACAGGCCTTGATAAGAGATGTTCTCTTAGGCTATAAGAGCACTGGGCACAGCCAGTTGTTTCTTAGCTTCCCAAGAGGTGGAAGCAAGATGCTTTGGGGCCTCTCTCCCCCTTTGGAAACAAGGCAGCCCTTTGGGCCTTTCAGCTCTAGGGCAATGGAGCACACCCAGAGCAGAAGTTCTACCTCAGCCAGATCAGGCCTGCCAAGAAACTGCTTTTCACAGGCCTTCGTAAGAGGTGTTCCCGGAAGGCTGTCAGAGTACCTGGCAGAGCGAGTTGTTTCTTAGCTTCAAAAACAGCTGGAAGCAACATGATTTGGGGCCTCTCTCCCCCTTTGGAAACAAAGCAGCCTTTGTGCCTGGCAGCTCTAGGCCAAAGTAGCACACCCAGAGCACAAGTTCTACCTCAGCCAGATAAGGCCTGTCAAGAAGCTGCGTTTCACAGGCCTTTGTATGTGACGTTCCCGGTTGGCTTTGAGAGCACTGTGCAGAGCCAGTTGTTTTAGCTTCCCAGAGAGCAGGAAGCAAGATGCTTTGGGGCCTCTCTCACACTTTGGAAATAAAGGCAGCCCTTTGGGCCTGGCAGCCCTAGGCCAATGGAGTACACCCAGAGCAGAAGTTCTACCTCAGCCAGATCAGGCCTTCCAAGAAACTGCGTCTCACAGGCCTTTCTCTGTCACGTTGCCGGTAGGCTGTGAGAGCACTGTGCAGAGCCAGTTGTTTCTTAGCTTCCCAAAGATTTGGAAGCAAGATGCTTTGGGGACTCTCAGCCCCTTTGGAAACAAGGCGGCCCTTTGGGCCTGGCAGCTCTAGGCCAAAGTAGCACGCCCAGAGCAGGAGTTCTACTTCAGCCAGATCAGGCCTGCCAGGAAACTGCGTTTCACAGGCCTTGGCAAGAGATGTTCCCGGTAGGCTGTGAGAGCACTGTGGAGAGCCAGTTGCTTTAGCTTCCCACAGAGCTGGAAGCAAGATGCCTTGGGGCCTCTCTCTCCCTTTGGACACAAGGCAGCCGTTTGGGCCTGGCAGCTCTAGGCCAATGGAGCACACCCACAGCAGAAGTTCTACTTCAGGCAGATCAGTCCTGCCCAGAAACTGCGTTTCACAGCCCTTGGTAAGAGATGTTCACGGTAGGCTGTGAGAGCACTGGGCAGAACCAGTTGTTTTTTAGCTTCCCAAAGTGCTGGAGGCAAGATGCTTTGGGGCCTCTCTCACCCTTTGGAAACAAGGCAGCCCTTAGGTCCTGGTAGCTCTAGGCCTATGTAGCACAACCAGAACAGAAGTTCTACTTCAGCCAGGTCAGGCCTGCCAAGAAACTGCGTTTCACAGGCCTTTCAAAGAGATGTTCTCTTAGGCTGTAAGAGCACTGGGCAGAGCCAGCTGTTTCTTAGCTTCCCGAAGAGCTGGGAGCAAGATGCTTTGGGTCCACTCTCCGTCTTTGGAAACAAGGCAGCCCTTTGGGCCTGGCAGCTCTAGGGCAATGGAGCACACCCAGAGCAGAAGTTCTACTTCAGCCAGATCAGGCCTGCCAGGAAACTGCGTTTCACAGGCCTTGGTAAGAGATGTTCCCGGTAGGCTGTAAGAGCACTGGGCAGAGCCAGTTGTTTCTTACCTTCCTGAAAAGCTGGAAGCAAGATGCTTGGGACCCCTCTGCCCGTTTGGGAACAAGGCAGCCTTTTGGGTCGGGAAGCTCTAGGCCAATGGAGCACACGCAGAGCAGGAGTTCTACTTCAGCCTGATCAGGCCTGCAAAGAAACAGCGTTTGACAGGCCTTGGTAAGAGATGTTCGCGGTAGGTGTAAGAGCACTGGGCAGAGCCAGTTGTGTCTTAGCTTCGCAAAGACCGGGAAGCAAGATGCTTTGGGCCTCTCTGCCCCTTGGAAACAGGGCAGCACTTTGGGCCTGGCAGCTCTAGGGCAATGGAGCACACCCAGAGCCGGAGTTCTACTTCAGCCAGATGAGGCCTGCCAAGAAACTGCGTTTCACAGGCCTTTCAAAGACATGTTCCCGGTAGGTTGTAAGATCACGGGCCAGAGCGAGTTGGTTCTTAGCTTCCCAGAGAGCTGGAAGCAAGATGCTTTGGGGCCTCTCTGCCCCTTTGGAAACAAGGCAGCACCTTGGGCCTGGCAGCTCTAGGGCAATGGAGCACACCCAGAGCAGAAGTTCTACTTCAGCCAAATCAGGCCTGCCAGGAAACGGCGTTTCACAGGCCTTGGTAAGAGATGTTCCCGGTAGGCTGTAAGAGCACTGGGCAACGCCAGATGTTTCTTAGCTTCCCGAAGAGCTGGAAGCAAGATGCTTTGGTGCCACTCTCTCACTTTGGAATCAAGGCAGCCCTTTGGGGCAGGTAGCTCTAGGCCAGTGGAGCACACCCAGAGCAGAAGTTCTACTTCGGCCAGTTCAGGCCACCAACAAAGTGCGTTTCACAGGCCTTGGTAAGAGATGTTCCCGGTAGGCTGTAAGAGCACTGGGCAACGCCAGATGTTTCTTAGCTTCCCGAAGAGCTGGAAGCAAGATGCTTTGGGGCCTCTCATCCCCTTTGCAAACAAGGCGGCCCTTTGGGCCAGGCAGCTCTAGGCCAATGGAGCACACCCAGAGCAGAAGTTCTACTTCAGCTAGATCAGGCCACCAACAAAGTGCGTTTCACAGGCATTGGTAAGAGATTTTCTCTTAGGCTGTAAGAGCACTGGGCAGAGACAGTTGTTTCTCAGCTTCCCAAAGAGCTGGAAGCAAAATGCTTTGGGGGCTCCCTGCCCCTTTGCCAACAAGGCCGACCTTTGGGCCTTTCAGCTCTAGGCCAATGGAGCACACCCAGAGTGAAGTCCTACTTCAGCCAGATCAGGCCTGCCAAGGAACTGCGTTTCAGAGGCCTTTGTATGTGACGTTCCCGGTAGGCTGTGAGAGCACGGTGCAGAGCCAGTTGTTTCCTTGTTTCCCAAACAGCTGGAAGCAAGACGCTTTGGGGCCTCTCTGCCCCTTTGGAAACAAGGCAGCACGTTGGGTCTGGTAGCTCTAGGGCAATGGAGCACAACCAGAGCCGAAGTTCTACTTCTTCCAGATCAGGCCTGCCTAGACAGTGCGTTTCACAGGCCTTGATAAGAGATGTTCTCTTAGGCTATAAGAGCACTGGGCACAGCCAGTTGTTTCTTACCTTCCCAAGAGGTGGAAGCAAGATGCTTTGGGGCCTCTCTCCCCCTTTGGAAACAAGGCAGCCCTTTGGGCCTTTCAGCTCTAGGGCAATGGAGCACACCCAGAGCAGAAGTTCTACCTCAGCCAGATCAGGCCTGCCAAGAAACTGCTTTACACAGGCCTTCGTATGAGGTGTTCCCGGAAGGCTGTCAGAGTACCTGGCAGAGCGAGTTGTTTCTTAGCTTCAAAAACAGCTGGAAGCAACATGATTTGGGGCCTCTCTCCCCCTTTGGAAACAAAGCAGCCTTTGTGCCTGGCAGCTCTAGGCCAAAGTAGCACACCCAGAGCACAAGTTCTACCTCAGCCAGATAAGGCCTGTCAAGAAGCTGCGTTTCACAGGCCTTTGTATGTGACGTTCCCGGTTGGCTTTGAGAGCACTGTGCAGAGCCAGTTGTTTTAGCTTCCCAGAGAGCAGGAAGCAAGATGCTTTGGGGCCTCTCTCACACTTTGGAAATAAAGGCAGCCCTTTGGGCCTGGCAGCCCTAGGCCAATGGAGTACACCCAGAGCAGAAGTTCTACCTCAGCCAGATCAGGCCTTCCAAGAAACTGCGTCTCACAGGCCTTTCTCTGTCACGTTGCCGGTAGGCTGTGAGAGCACTGTGCAGAGCCAGTTGTTTCTTAGCTTCCCAAAGATTTGGAAGCAAGATGCTTTGGGGACTCTCAGCCCCTTTGGAAACAAGGCGGCCCTTTGGGCCTGGCAGCTCTAGGCCAAAGTAGCACGCCCAGAGCAGGAGTTCTACTTCAGCCAGATCAGGCCTGCCAAGAAACTGCGTTTCACAGGCCTTGGTAAGAGATGTTCCTGGTAGGCTGTGAGAGCACTGTGGAGAGCCAGTTGCTTTAGCTTCCCACAGAGCTGGAAGCAAGATGCTTTGGGTCCACTCTCCGTCTTTGGAAACAAGGCAGCCCTTTGGGCCTGGCAGCTCTAGGGCAATGGAGCACACCCAGAGCAGAAGTTCTACTTCAGCCAGATCAGGCCTGCCAGGAAACTGCGTTTCACAGGCCTTGGTAAGAGATGTTCCCGGTAGGCTGTAAGAGCACTGGGCAGAGCCAGTTGTTTCTTACCTTCCTGAAAAGCTGGAAGCAAGATGCTTGGGACCCCTCTGCCCGTTTGGGAACAAGGCAGCCTTTTGGGTCGGGAAGCTCTAGGCCAATGGAGCACACGCAGAGCAGGAGTTCTACTTCAGCCTGATCAGGCCTGCAAAGAAACAGCGTTTGACAGGCCTTGGTAAGAGATGTTCCCGGTAGGTGTAAGAGCACTGGGCAGAGCCAGTTGTTTCTTAGCTTCGCAAAGACCGGGAAGCAAGATGCTTTGGGCCTCTCTGCCCCTTGGAAACAGGGCAGCACTTGGGGCCTGGCAGCTCTAGGGCAATGGAGCACACCCAGAGCCGGAGTTCTACTTCAGCCAGATGAGGCCTGCCAAGAAACTGCGTTTCACAGGCCTTTCAAAGACATGTTCCCGGTAGGCTGTAAGAGCACGGGCCAGAGCGAGTTGGTTCTTAGCTTCCCAGAGAGCTGGAAGCAAGATGCTTTGGGGCCTCTCTGCCCCTTTGGAAACAAGGCAGCACCTTGGGCCTGGCAGCTCTAGGGCAATGGAGCACACCCAGAGCAGAAGTTCTACTTCAGCCAAATCAGGGCTGCCAGGAAACGGCGTTTCACAGGCCTTGGTAAGAGATGTTCCCGGTAGGCTGTAAGAGCACTGGGCAACGCCAGATGTTTCTTAGCTTCCCGAAGAGCTGGAAGCGAGAAGCTTTGGTGCCACTCTCTCACTTTGGACTCAAGGCAGCCCTTTGGGGCAGGTAGCTCTAGGCCAGTGGAGCACACCCAGAGCAGAAGTTCTACTTCGGCCAGTTCAGGCCACCAACAAACTGCGTTTCACAGGCCTTGGTAAGAGATGTTCCCGGTAGGCTGTAAGAGCACTGGGCAACGCCAGATGTTTCTTAGCTTCCCGAAGAGCTGGAAGCAAGATGCTTTGGGGCCTCTGATCCCCATTGCAAACAAGGCGGCCCTTTGGGCCAGGCAGCTCTAGGCCAATGGAGCACACCCAGAGCAGAAGTTCTACTTCAGCTAGATCAGGCCACCAACAAAGTGCGTTTCACAGGCCTTCGTAAGAGATTTTCTCTTAGGCTGTAAGAGCACTGGGCAGAGCCAGTTGTTTCTTAGCTTCCCAAAGAGCTGGAAGCAAGATGCTTTGGGGGCTCCCTGCCCCTTTGCCAACAAGGGCGACCTTTGGGCCTTTCAGCTCTAGCCCAATGGAGCACACCCAGAGCAGAAGTCCTACTTCAGCCAGATCAGGCCTGCCAAGGAACTGCGTTTCAGAGGCCTTTGTATGTGACGTTCCCGGTAGGCTGTGAGAGCACGGTGCAGAGCCAGTTGTTTCCTTGTTTCCCAAACAGCTGGAAGCAAGACGCTTTGGGGCCTCTCTGCCCCTTTGGAAACAAGGCAGCACGTTGGGTCTGGCAGCTCTAGGGCAATGGAGCACAACCAGAGCCGAAGTTCTACTTCTTCCAGATCAGGCCTGCCTAGACAGTGCGTTTCACAGGCCTTGATAAGAGATGTTCTCTTAGGCTATAAGAGCACTGGGCACAGCCAGTTGTTTCTTAGCTTCCCAAGAGGTGGAAGCAAGATGCTTTGGGGCCTCTCTCCCCCTTTGGAAACAAGGCAGCCCTTTGGGCCTTTCAGCTCTAGGGCAATGGAGCACACCCAGAGCAGAAGTTCTACCTCAGCCAGATCAGGCCTGCCAAGAAACTGCTTTTCACAGGCCTTCGTAAGAGGTGTTCCCGGAAGGCTGTCAGAGTACCTGGCAGAGCGAGTTGTTTCTTAGCTTCAAAAACAGCTGGAAGCAACATGATTTGGGGCCTCTCTCCCCCTTTGGAAACAAAGCAGCCTTTGTGCCTGGCAGCTCTAGGCCAAAGTAGCACACCCAGAGCACAAGTTCTACCTCAGCCAGATAAGGCCTGTCAAGAAGCTGCGTTTCACAGGCCTTTGTATGTGACGTTCCCGGTTGGCTTTGAGAGCACTGTGCAGAGCCAGTTGTTTTAGCTTCCCAGAGAGCAGGAAGCAAGATGCTTTGGGGCCTCTCTCACACTTTGGAAATAAAGGCAGCCCTTTGGGCCTGGCAGCCCTAGGCCAATGGAGTACACCCAGAGCAGAAGTTCTACCTCAGCCAGATCAGGCCTTCCAAGAAACTGCATCTCACAGGCCTTTCTCTGTCACGTTGCCGGTAGGCTGTGAGAGCACTGGGCAGAACCAGTTGTTTTTTAGATTCCCAAAGTGCTGGAGGCAAGATACTTTGGGGCCTCTCTCACCCTTTGGAAACAAGGCAGCCCTTAGGTCCTGGTAGCTCTAGGCCTATGTAGCACAACCAGAACAGAAGTTCTACTTCAGCCAGGTCAGGCCTGCCAAGAAACTGCGTTTCACAGGCCTTTCAAAGAGATGTTCTCTTAGGCTGTAAGAGCACTGGGCAGAGCCAGCTGTTTCTTAGCTTCCCGAAGAGCTGGGAGCAAGATGCTTTGGGTCCACTCTCCATCTTTGGAAACAAGGCAGCCCTTTGGGCCTGGCAGCTCTAGAGCAATGGAGCACACCCAGAGCAGAAGTTCTACTTCAGCCAGATCAGGCCTGCCAGGAAACTGCGTTTCACAGGCCTTGGTAAGAGATGTTCCCGGTAGGCTGTAAGAGCACTGGGCAGAGCCAGTTGTTTCTTACCTTCCTGAAAAGCTGGAAGCAAGATGCTTGGGACCCCTCTGCCCGTTTGGGAACAAGGCAGCCTTTTGGGTCGGGAAGCTCTAGGCCAATGGAGCACACGCAGAGCAGGAGTTCTACTTCAGCCTGATCAGGCCTGCAAAGAAACAGCGTTTGACATGCCTTGGTAAGAGATGTTCCCGGTAGGTGTAAGAGCACTGGGCAGAGCCAGTTGTGTCTTAGCTTCGCAAAGACCGGGAAGCAAGATGCTTTGGGCCTCTCTGCCCCTTGGAAACAGGGCAGCACTTTGGGCCTGGCAGCTCTAGGGCAATGGAGCACACCCAGAGCCGGAGTTCTACTTCAGACAGATGAGGCCTGCCAAGAAACTGCGTTTCACAGGCCTTTCAAAGACATGTTCCCGGTAGGCTGTAAGATCACGGGCCAGAGCGAGTTGGTTCTTAGATTCCCAGAGAGCTGGAAGCAAGATGCTTTGGGGCCTCTCTGCCCCTTTGGAAACAAGGCAGCACCTTGGGCCTGGCAGCTCTAGGGCAATGGAGCACACCCAGAGCAGAAGTTCTACTTCAGCCAAATCAGGCCTGCCAGGAAACGGCGTTTCACAGGCCTTGGTAAGAGATGTTCCTGGTAGGCTGTAAGAGCACTGGGCAACGCCAGATGTTTCTTAGCTTCCCGAAGAGCTGGAAGCAAGAAGCTTTGGTGCCACTCTCTCACTTTGGAATCAAGGCAGCCCTTTGGGGCAGGTAGCTCTAGGCCAGTGGAGCACACCCAGAGCAGAAGTTCTACTTGGGCCAGTTCAGGCCACCAACAAACTGCGTTTCACAGGCCTTGGTAAGAGATGTTCCCAGTAGGCTGTAAGAGCACTGGGCAACGCCAGATGTTTCTTAGCTTCCCGAAGAGCTGGAAGCAAGATGCTTTGGGGCCTCTCATCCCCTTTGCAAACAAGGCGGCCCTATGGGCCATGCAGCTCTAGGCCAATGGAGCACACCCAGAGCAGAAGTTCTACTTCGGCCAGTTCAGGCCACCAACAAACTGCGTTTCACAGGCCTTGGTAAGAGATGTTCCCGGTAGGCTGTAAGAGCACTGGGCAACGCCAGATGTTTCTTAGCTTCCCGAAGAGCTGGAAGCAAGATGCTCTGGGGCCTCTCATCCCCTTTGCAAACAAGGCCGACCTTTGGGCCAGGCAGCTCTAGGCCAATGGAGCACACCCAGAGCAGAAGTTCTACCTCAGCCAGATAAGGCCTGCCAAGAAACTGCGTTTCAAAGGCTTTGGTAAGAGATGTTCCCGCTACTCTGTTAGAGCACTGGGCAGAGCCATTTGTTTCTTAGCTTCCCAAAGAGCTGGAAGCAAGATGCTTTCGGGTCTCCCTGCCCTTTTGCCAACAAGGGCGACCTTTGGGCCTTTCAGCTCTAGGCCAATGGAGCACACCCAGAGCAGAAGTCCTACTTCAGCCAGATCAGGCCTGCCAAGGAACTGCGTTTCAGAGGCCTTTGTATGTGACGTTCCCGGTAGGCTGTGAGAGCACGGTGCAGAGCCAGTTGTTTCCTTGTTTCCCAAACAGCTGGAAGCAAGACGCTTTGGGGCCTCTCTGCCCCTTTGGAAACAAGGCAGCACGTTGGGTCTGGCAGCTCTAGGGCAATGGAGCACAACCAGAGCCGAAGTTCTACTTCTTCCAGATCAGGCCTGCCTAGACAGTGCGTTTCACAGGCCTTGATAAGAGATGTTCTCTTAGGCTATAAGAGCACTGGGCACAGCCAGTTGTTTCTTAGCTTCCCAAGAGGTGGAAGCAAGATGCTTTGGGGCCTCTCTCCCCCTTTGGAAACAAGGCAGCCCTTTGGGCCTTTCAGCTCTAGGGCAATGGAGCACACCCAGAGCAGAAGTTCTACCTCAGCCAGATCAGGCCTGCCAAGAAACTGCTTTTCACAGGCCTTCGTAAGAGGTGTTCCCGGAAGGCTGTAAGAGTACCTGGCAGAGCGAGTTGTTTCTTAGCTTCAAAAACAGCTGGAAGCAACATGATTTGGGGCCTCTCTCCCCCTTTGGAAACAAAGCAGCCTTTGTGCCTGGCAGCTCTAGGCCAAAGTAGCACACCCAGAGCACAAGTTCTACCTCAGCCAGATAAGGCCTGTCAAGAAGCTGCGTTTCACAGGCCTTTGTATGTGACGTTCCCGGTTGGCTTTGAGAGCACTGTGCAGAGCCAGTTGTTTTAGCTTCCCAGAGAGCAGGAAGCAAGATGCTTTGGGGCCTCTCTCTCCCTTTGGACACAAGGCAGCCGTTTGGGCCTGGCAGCTCTAGGCCAATGGAGCACACCCACAGCAGAAGTTCTACTTCAGGCAGATCAGTCCTGCCCAGAAACTGCGTTTCACAGCCCTTGGTAAGAGATGTTCACGGTAGGCTGTGAGAGCACTGGGCAGAACCAGTTGTTTTTTAGCTTCCCAAAGTGCTGGAGGCAACATGCTTTGGGGCCTCTCTCACCCTTTGGAAACAAGGCAGCCCTTAGGTCCTGGTAGCTCTAGGCCTATGTAGCACAACCAGAACAGAAGTTCTACTTCAGCCAGGTCAGGCCTGCCAAGAAACTGCGTTTCACAGGCCTTTCAAAGAGATGTTCTCTTAGGCTGTAAGAGCACTGGGCAGAGCCAGCTGTTTCTTAGCTTCCCGAAGAGCTGGGAGCAAGATGCTTTGGGTCCACTCTCCGTCTTTGGAAACAAGGCAGCCCTTTGGGCCTGGCAGCTCTAGGGCAATGGAGCACACCCAGAGCAGAAGTTCTACTTCAGCCAGATCAGGCCTGCCAGGAAACTGCGTTTCACAGGCCTTGGTAAGAGATGTTCCCGGTAGGCTGTAAGAGCACTGGGCAGAGCCAGTTGTTTCTTACCTTCCTGAAAAGCTGGAAGCAAGATGCTTGGGACCCCTCTGCCCGTTTGGGAACAAGGCAGCCTTTTGGGTCGGGAAGCTCTAGGCCAATGGAGCACACGCAGAGCAGGAGTTCTACTTCAGCCTGATCAGGCCTGCAAAGAAACAGCGTTTGACATGCCTTGGTAAGAGATGTTCCCGGTAGGTGTAAGAGCACTGGGCAGAGCCAGTTGTGTCTTAGCTTCGCAAAGACCGGGAAGCAAGATGCTTTGGGCCTCTCTGCCCCTTGGAAACAGGGCAGCACTTTGGGCCTGGCAGCTCTAGGGCAATGGAGCACACCCAGAGCCGGAGTTCTACTTCAGACAGATGAGGCCTGCCAAGAAACTGCGTTTCACAGGCCTTTCAAAGACATGTTCCCGGTAGGCTGTAAGATCACGGGCCAGAGCGAGTTGGTTCTTAGATTCCCAGAGAGCTGGAAGCAAGATGCTTTGGGGCCTCTCTGCCCCTTTGGAAACAAGGCAGCACCTTGGGCCTGGCAGCTCTAGGGCAATGGAGCACACCCAGAGCAGAAGTTCTACTTCAGCCAAATCAGGCCTGCCAGGAAACGGCGTTTCACAGGCCTTGGTAAGAGATGTTCCTGGTAGGCTGTAAGAGCACTGGGCAACGCCAGATGTTTCTTAGCTTCCCGAAGAGCTGGAAGCAAGAAGCTTTGGTGCCACTCTCTCACTTTGGAATCAAGGCAGCCCTTTGGGGCAGGTAGCTCTAGGCCAGTGGAGCACACCCAGAGCAGAAGTTCTACTTGGGCCAGTTCAGGCCACCAACAAACTGCGTTTCACAGGCCTTGGTAAGAGATGTTCCCGGTAGGCTGTAAGAGCACTGGGCAACGCCAGATGTTTCTTAGCTTCCCGAAGAGCTGGAAGCAAGATGCTTTGGGGCCTCTCATCCCCTTTGCAAACAAGGCGGCCCTATGGGCCATGCAGCTCTAGGCCAATGGAGCACACCCAGAGCAGAAGTTCTACTTCGGCCAGTTCAGGCCACCAACAAACTGCGTTTCACAGGCCTTGGTAAGAGATGTTCCCGGTAGGCTGTAAGAGCACTGGGCAACGCCAGATGTTTCTTAGCTTCCCGAAGAGCTGGAAGCAAGATGCTCTGGGGCCTCTCATCCCCTTTGCAAACAAGGCCGACCTTTGGGCCAGGCAGCTCTAGGCCAATGGAGCACACCCAGAGCAGAAGTTCTACCTCAGCCAGATAAGGCCTGCCAAGAAACTGCGTTTCAAAGGCTTTGGTAAGAGATGTTCCCGCTACTCTGTTAGAGCACTGGGCAGAGCCATTTGTTTCTTAGCTTCCCAAAGAGCTGGAAGCAAGATGCTTTGGGGTCTCCCTGCCCTTTTGCCAACAAGGGCGACCTTTGGGCCTTTCAGCTCTAGGCCAATGGAGCACACCCAGAGCAGAAGTCCTACTTCAGCCAGATCAGGCCTGCCAAGGAACTGCGTTTCAGAGGCCTTTGTATGTGACGTTCCCGGTAGGCTGTGAGAGCACGGTGCAGAGCCAGTTGTTTCCTTGTTTCCCAAACAGCTGGAAGCAAGACGCTTTGGGGCCTCTCTGCCCCTTTGGAAACAAGGCAGCACGTTGGGTCTGGCAGCTCTAGGGCAATGGAGCACAACCAGAGCCGAAGTTCTACTTCTTCCAGATCAGGCCTGCCTAGACAGTGCGTTTCACAGGCCTTGATAAGAGATGTTCTCTTAGGCTATAAGAGCACTGGGCACAGCCAGTTGTTTCTTAGCTTCCCAAGAGGTGGAAGCAAGATGCTTTGGGGCCTCTCTCCCCCTTTGGAAACAAGGCAGCCCTTTGGGCCTTTCAGCTCTAGGGCAATGGAGCACACCCAGAGCAGAAGTTCTACCTCAGCCAGATCAGGCCTGCCAAGAAACTGCTTTTCACAGGCCTTCGTAAGAGGTGTTCCCGGAAGGCTGTAAGAGTACCTGGCAGAGCGAGTTGTTTCTTAGCTTCAAAAACAGCTGGAAGCAACATGATTTGGGGCCTCTCTCCCCCTTTGGAAACAAAGCAGCCTTTGTGCCTGGCAGCTCTAGGCCAAAGTAGCACACCCAGAGCACAAGTTCTACCTCAGCCAGATAAGGCCTGTCAAGAAGCTGCGTTTCACAGGCCTTTGTATGTGACGTTCCCGGTTGGCTTTGAGAGCACTGTGCAGAGCCAGTTGTTTTAGCTTCCCAGAGAGCAGGAAGCAAGATGCTTTGGGGCCTCTCTCACACTTTGGAAATAAAGGCAGCCCTTTGGGCCTGGCAGCCCTAGGCCAATGGAGTACACCCAGAGCAGAAGTTCTACCTCAGCCAGATCAGGCCTTCCAAGAAACTGCGTCTCACAGGCCTTTCTCTGTCACGTTGCCGGTAGGCTGTGAGAGCACTGTGCAGAGCCAGTTGTTTTAGCTTCCCAGAGAGCAGGAAGCAAGATGCTTTGGGGCCTCTCTCACACTTTGGAAATAAAGGCAGCCCTTTGGGCCTGGCAGCCCTAGGCCAATGGAGTACACCCAGAGCAGAAGTTCTACCTCAGCCAGATCAGGCCTTCCAAGAAACTGCGTCTCACAGGCCTTTCTCTGTCACGTTGCCGGTAGGCTGTGAGAGCACTGTGCAGAGCCAGTTGTTTCTTAGCTTCCCAAAGATTTGGAAGCAAGATGCTTTGGGGACTCTCAGCCCCTTTGGAAACAAGGCGGCCCTTTGGGCCTGGCAGCTCTAGGCCAAAGTAGCACGCCCAGAGCAGGAGTTCTACTTCAGCCAGATCAGGCCTGCCAAGAAACTGCGTTTCACAGGCCTTGGTAAGAGATGTTCCTGGTAGGCTGTGAGAGCACTGTGGAGAGCCAGTTGCTTTAGCTTCCCACAGAGCTGGAAGCAAGATGCTTTGGGTCCACTCTCCGTCTTTGGAAACAAGGCAGCCCTTTAGGCCTGGCAGCTCTAGGGCAATGGAGCACACCCAGAGCAGAAGTTCTACTTCAGCCAGATCAGGCCTGCCAGGAAACTGCGTTTCACAGGCCTTGGTAAGAGATGTTCCCGGTAGGCTGTAAGAGCACTGGGCAGAGCCAGTTGTTTCTTACCTTCCTGAAAAGCTGGAAGCAAGATGCTTGGGACCCCTCTGCCCGTTTGGGAACAAGGCAGCCTTTTGGGTCGGGAAGCTCTAGGCCAATGGAGCACACGCAGAGCAGGAGTTCTACTTCAGCCTGATCAGGCCTGCAAAGAAACGTCGTTTGACAGGCCTTGGTAAGAGATGTTCCCGGTAGGTGTAAGAGCACTGGGCAGAGCCAGTTGTTTCTTAGCTTCGCAAAGACCGGGAAGCAAGATGCTTTGGGCCTCTCTGCCCCTTGGAAACAGGGCAGCACTTGGGGCCTGGCAGCTCTAGGGCAATGGAGCACACCCAGAGCCGGAGTTCTACTTCAGCCAGATGAGGCCTGCCAAGAAACTGCGTTTCACAGGCCTTTCAAAGACATGTTCCCGGTAGGCTGTAAGAGCACGGGCCAGAGCGAGTTGGTTCTTAGCTTCCCAGAGAGCTGGAAGCAAGATGCTTTGGGGCCTCTCTGCCCCTTTGGAAACAAGGCAGCACCTTGGGCCTGGCAGCTCTAGGGCAATGGAGCACACCCAGAGCAGAAGTTCTACTTCAGCCAAATCAGGGCTGCCAGGAAACGGCGTTTCACAGGCCTTGGTAAGAGATGTTCCCGGTAGGCTGTAAGAGCACTGGGCAACGCCAGATGTTTCTTAGCTTCCCGAAGAGCTGGAAGCGAGAAGCTTTGGTGCCACTCTCTCACTTTGGACTCAAGGCAGCCCTTTGGGGCAGGTAGCTCTAGGCCAGTGGAGCACACCCAGAGCAGAAGTTCTACTTCGGCCAGTTCAGGCCACCAACAAACTGCGTTTCACAGGCCTTGGTAAGAGATGTTCCCGGTAGGCTGTAAGAGCACTGGGCAACGCCAGATGTTTCTTAGCTTCCCGAAGAGCTGGAAGCAAGATGCTTTGGGGCCTCTGATCCCCATTGCAAACAAGGCGGCCCTTTGGGCCAGGCAGCTCTAGGCCAATGGAGCACACCCAGAGCAGAAGTTCTACTTCAGCTAGATCAGGCCACCAACAAAGTGCGTTTCACAGGCCTTCGTAAGAGATTTTCTCTTAGGCTGTAAGAGCACTGGGCAGAGCCAGTTGTTTCTTAGCTTCCCAAAGAGCTGGAAGCAAGATGCTTTGGGGGCTCCCTGCCCCTTTGCCAACAAGGGCGACCTTTGGGCCTTTCAGCTCTAGCCCAATGGAGCACACCCAGAGCAGAAGTCCTACTTCAGCCAGATCAGGCCTGCCAAGGAACTGCGTTTCAGAGGCCTTTGTATGTGACGTTCCCGGTAGGCTGTGAGAGCACGGTGCAGAGCCAGTTGTTTCCTTGTTTCCCAAACAGCTGGAAGCAAGACGCTTTGGGGCCTCTCTGCCCCTTTGGAAACAAGGCAGCACTAGGGCAATGGAGCACAACCAGAGCCGAAGTTCTACTTCTTCCAGATCAGGCCTGCCTAGACAGTGCGTTTCCCAGGCCTTGATAAGAGATGTTCTCTTAGGCTATAAGAGCACTGGGCACAGCCAGTTGTTTCTTAGCTTCCCAAGAGGTGGAAGCAAGATGCTTTGGGGCCTCTCTCCCCCTTTGGAAACAAGGCAGCCCTTTGGGCCTTTCAGCTCGAGGGCAATGGAGCACACCCAGAGCAGAAGTTCTACCTCAGCCAGATCAGGCCTGCCAAGAAACTGCTTTTCACAGGCCTTTGTAAGAGGTGTTCCCGGAAGGCTGTAAGAGTACCTGGCAGAGCGAGTTGTTTCTTAGCTTCAAAAACAGCTGCAAGCAACATGATTTGGGGCCTCTCTCCCCCTTTGGAAACAAAGCAGCCTTTGTGCCTGGCAGCTCTAGGCCAAAGTAGCACACCCAGAGCACAAGTTCTACCTCAGCCAGATAAGGCCTGTCAAGAAGCTGCGTTTCACAGGCCTTTGTATGTGACGTTCCCGGTTGGCTTTGAGAGCACTGTGCAGAGCCAGTTGTTTTAGCTTCCCAGAGAGCAGGAAGCAAGATGCTTTGGGGCCTCTCTCACACTTTGGAAATAAAGGCAGCCCTTTGGGCCTGGCAGCCCTAGGCCAATGGAGTACACCCAGAGCAGAAGTTCTACCTCAGCCAGATCAGGCCTTCCAAGAAACTGCGTCTCACAGGCCTTTCTCTGTCACGTTGCCGGTAGGCTGTGAGAGCACTGGGCAGAACCAGTTGTTTTTTAGATTCCCAAAGTGCTAGAGGCAAGATGCTTTGGGGCCTCTCTCACCCTTTGGAAACCAAGCAGCCCTTAGGTCCTGGTAGCTCTAGGCCTATGTAGCACAACCAGAACAGAAGTTCTACTTCAGCCAGGTCAGGCCTGCCAAGAAACTGCGTTTCACAGGCCTTTCAAAGAGATGTTCTCTTAGGCTGTAAGAGCACTGGGCAGAGCCAGCTGTTTCTTAGCTTCCCGAAGAGCTGGGAGCAAGATGCTTTGGGTCCACTCTCCGTCTTTGGAAACAAGGCAGCCCTTTGGGCCTGGCAGCTCTAGGGCAATGGAGCACACCCAGAGCAGAAGTTCTACTTCAGCCAGATCAGGCCTGCCAGGAAACTGCGTTTCACAGGCCTTGGTAAGAGATGTTCCCGGTAGGCTGTAAGAGCACTGGGCAGAGCCAGTTGTTTCTTACCTTCCTGAAAAGCTGGAAGCAAGATGCTTGGGACCCCTCTGCCCGTTTGGGAACAAGGCAGCCTTTTGGGTCGGGAAGCTCTAGGCCAATGGAGCACACGCAGAGCAGGAGTTCTACTTCAGCCTGATCAGGCCTGCAAAGAAACAGCGTTTGACAGGCCTTGGTAAGAGATGTTCCCGGTAGGTGTAAGAGCACTGGGCAGAGCCAGTTGTTTCTTAGCTTCGCAAAGACCGGGAAGCAAGATGCTTTGGGCCTCTCTGCCCCTTGGAAACAGGGCAGCACTTTGGGCCTGGCAGCTCTAGGCCAATGGAGCACACCCAGAGCAGAAGTTCTACTTCAGCTAGATCAGGCCACCAACAAAGTGCGTTTCACAGGCCTTGGTAAGAGATTGTCTCTTAGGCTGTAAGAGCACTGGGCAGAGACAGTTGTTTCTTAGCTTCCCAAAGAGCTGGAAGCAAGATGCTTTGGGGGCTCCCTGCCCCTTTGCCAACAAGGGCGACCTTTGGGCCTTTCAGCTCTAGGCCAATGGAGCACACCCAGCGCAGAAGTCCTACTTCAGCCAGATCAGGCCTGCCAAGGAACTGCGTTTCAGAGGCCTTTGTATGTGACGTTCCCGGTAGGCTGTGAGAGCACGGTGCAGAGCCAGTTGTTTCCTTGTTTCCCAAACAGCTGGAAGCAAGACGCTTTGGGGCCTCTCTGCCCCTTTGGAAACAAGGCAGCACGTTGGGTCTGGCAGCTCTAGGGCAATGGAGCACACCCAGAGCAGAAGTTCTACCTCAGCCAGATCAGGCCTGCCAAGAAACTGCTTTTCACAGGCCTTCGTAAGAGGTGTTCCCGGAAGGCTGTAAGAGTACCTGGCAGAGCGAGTTGTTTCTTAGCTTCAAAAACAGCTGGAAGCAACATGATTTGGGGCCTCTCTCCCCCTTTGGAAACAAAGCAGCCTTTGTGCCTGGCAGCTCTAGGCCAAAGTAGCACACCCAGAGCACAAGTTCTACCTCAGCCAGATAAGGCCTGTCAAGAAGCTGCGTTTCACAGGCCTTTGTATGTGACGTTCCCGGTTGGCTTTGAGAGCACTGTGCAGAGCCAGTTGTTTTAGCTTCCCAGAGAGCAGGAAGCAAGATGCTTTGGGGCCTCTCTCACACTTTGGAAATAAAGGCAGCCCTTTGGGCCTGGCAGCCCTACGCCAATGGAGTACACCCAGAGCAGAAGTTCTACCTCAGCCAGATCAGGCCTTCCAAGAAACTGCGTCTCACAGGCCTTTCTCTGTCACGTTGCCGGTAGGCTGTGAGAGCACTGTGCAGAGCCAGTTGTTTCTTAGCTTCCCAAAGATTTGGAAGCAAAATGCTTTGGGGACTCTCAGCCCCTTTGGAAACAAGGCGGCCCTTTGGGCCTGGCAGCTCTAGGCCAAAGTAGCACGCCCAGAGCAGGAGTTCTACTTCAGCCAGATCAGGCCTGCCAGGAAACTGCGTTTCACAGGCCTTGGTAAGAGATGTTCCCGGTAGGCTGTGAGAGCACTGTGGAGAGCCAGTTGCTTTAGCTTCCCACAGAGCTGGAAGCAAGATGCTTTGGGGCCTCTCTCTCCCTTTGGACACAAGGCAGCCGTTTGGGCCTGGCAGCTCTAGGCCAATGGAGCACACCCACAGCAGAAGTTCTACTTCAGGCAGATCAGTCCTGCCCAGAAACTGCGTTTCACAGCCCTTGGTAAGAGATGTTCACGGTAGGCTGTGAGAGCACTGGGCAGAACCAGTTGTTTTTTAGATTCCCAAAGTGCTGGAGGCAAGATGCTTTGGGGCCTCTCTCACCCTTTGGAAACAAGGCAGCCCTTAGGTCCTGGTAGCTCTAGGCCTATGTAGCACAACCAGAACAGAAGTTCTACTTCAGCCAGGTCAGGCCTGCCAAGAAACTGCGTTTCACAGGCCTTTCAAAGAGATGTTCTCTTAGGCTGTAAGAGCACTGGGCAGAGCCAGCTGTTTCTTAGCTTCCCGAAGAGCTGGGAGCAAGATGCTTTGGGTCCACTCTCCGTCTTTGGAAACAAGGCAGCCCTTTGGGCCTGGCAGCTCTAGGGCAATGGAGCACACCCAGAGCAGAAGTTCTACTTCAGCCAGATCAGGCCTGCCAGGAAACTGCGTTTCACAGGCCTTGGTAAGAGATGTTCCCGGTAGGCTGTAAGAGCACTGGGCAGAGCCAGTTGTTTCTTACCTTCCTGAAAAGCTGGAAGCAAGATGCTTGGGACCCCTCTGCCCGTTTGGGAACAAGGCAGCCTTTTGGGTCGGGAAGCTCTAGGCCAATGGAGCACACGCAGAGCAGGAGTTCTACTTCAGCCTGATCAGGCCTGCAAAGAAACAGCGTTTGACAGGCCTTGGTAAGAGATGTTCCCGGTAGGTGTAAGATCACTGGGCAGAGCCAGTTGTTTCTTAGCTTCACAAAGACCGGGAAGCAAGATGCTTTGGGCCTCTCTGCCCCTTGGAAACAGGGCAGCACTTTGGGCCTGGCAGCTCTAGGGCAATGGAGCACACCCAGAGCCGGAGTTCTACTTCAGCCAGATGAGGCCTGCCAAGAAACTGCGTTTCACAGGCCTTTCAAAGACATGTTCCCGGTAGGCTGTAAGAGCACGGGCCAGAGCGAGTTGGTTCTTAGCTTCCCAGAGAGCTGGAAGCAAGATGCTTTGGGGCCTCTCTGCCCCTTTGGAAACAAGGCAGCACCTTGGGCCTGGCAGCTCTAGGGCAATGGAGCACACCCAGAGCAGAAGTCCTACTTCAGCCAGATCAGGCCTGCCAAGAAACTGCTTTTCACAGGCCTTCGTAAGAGGTGTTCCCGGAAGGCTGTAAGAGTACCTGGCAGAGCGAGTTGTTTCTTAGCTTCAAAAACAGCTGGAAGCAACATGATTTGGGGCCTCTCTCCCCCTTTGGAAACAAAGCAGCCTTTGTGCCTGGCAGCTCTAGGCCAAAGTAGCACACCCAGAGCACAAGTTCTACCTCAGCCAGATAAGGCCTGTCAAGAAGCTGCGTTTCACAGGCCTTTGTATGTGACGTTCCCGGTTGGCTTTGAGAGCACTGTGCAGAGCCAGTTGTTTTAGCTTCCCAGAGAGCAGGAAGCAAGATGCTTTGGGGCCTCTCTCACACTTTGGAAATAAAGGCAGCCCTTTGGGCCTGGCAGCCCTAGGCCAATGGAGTACACCCAGAGCAGAAGTTCTACCTCAGCCAGATCAGGCCTTCCAAGAAACTGCGTCTCACAGGCCTTTCTCTGTCACGTTGCCGGTAGGCTGTGAGAGCACTGTGCAGAGCCAGTTGTTTCTTAGCTTCCCAAAGATTTGGAAGCAAGATGCTTTGGGGACTCTCAGCCCCTTTGGAAACAAGGCGGCCCTTTGGGCCTGGCAGCTCTAGGCCAAAGTAGCACGCCCAGAGCAGGAGTTCTACTTCAGCCAGATCAGGCCTGCCAGGAAACTGCGTTTCACAGGCCTTGGTAAGAGATGTTCCCGGTAGGCTGTAAGAGCACTGGGCAACGCCAGATGTTTCTTAGCTTCCCGAAGAGCTGGAAGCAAGATGCTTTGGGGCCTCTCAACCCCATTGCAAACAAGGCGGCCCTTTGGGCCAGGCAGCTCTAGGCCAATGGAGCACACCCAGAGCAGAAGTCCTACTTCAGCCAGATCAGGCCTGCCAAGGAACTGCGTTTCAGGGGCCTTTGTATGTGACGTTCCCGGTAGGCTGTGAGAGCACGGTGCAGAGCCAGTTGTTTCCTTGTTTCCCAAACAGCTGGAAGCAAGACGCTTTGGGGCCTCTCTGCCCCTTTGGAAACAAGGCAGCACGTTGGGTCTGGCAGCTCTAGGGCAATGGAGCACAACCAGAGCCGAAGTTCTACTTCTTCCAGATCAGGCCTGCCTAGACAGTGCGTTTCACAGGCCTTGATAAGAGATGTTCTCTTAGGCTATAAGAGCACGGGGCACAGCCAGTTTTTTCTTAGCTTCCCAAGAGGTGTAAGCAAGATGCTTTGGGGCCTCTCTGCCCCTTTGGAAACAAGGCAGCACCTTGGGCCTGGCAGCTCTAGGGCAATGGAGCACACCCAGAGCAGAAGTTCTACTTGGGCCAGTTCAGGCCACCAACAAACTGCGTTTCACAGGCCTTGGTAAGAGATGTTCCCGGTAGGCTGTAAGAGCACTGGGCAACGCCAGATGTTTCTTAGCTTCCCGAAGAGCTGGAAGCAAGATGCTTTGGGGCCTCTCATACCCTTTGCAAACAAGGCGGCCCTTTGGGCCAGGCAGCTCTAGGCCAATGGAGCACACCCAGAGCAGAAGTTCTACTTCAGCTAGATCAGGCCACCAACAAAGTGCGTTTCACAGGCCTTCGTAAGAGATTTTCTCTTAGGCTGTAAGAGCACTGGGCAGAGCCAGTTGTTTCTTAGCTTCCCAAAGAGCTGGAAGCAAGATGCTTTGGGGGCTCCCTGCCCCTTTGCCAACAAGGGCGACCTTTGGGCCTTTCAGCTCTAGGCCAATGGAGCACACCCAGCGCAGAAGTCCTACTTCAGCCAGATCAGGCCTGCCAAGGAACTGCGTTTCAGAGGCCTTTGTATGTGACGTTCCCGGTAGGCTGTGAGAGCACGGTGCAGAGCCAGTTGTTTCCTTGTTTCCCAAACAGCTGGAAGCAAGACGCTTTGGGGCCTCTCTGCCCCTTTGGAAACAAGGCAGCACGTTGGGTCTGGCAGCTCTAGGGCAATGGAGCACACCCAGAGCAGAAGTTCTACCTCAGCCAGATCAGGCCTGCCAAGAAACTGCTTTTCACAGGCCTTCGTAAGAGGTGTTCCCGGAAGGCTGTAAGAGTACCTGGCAGAGCGAGTTGTTTCTTAGCTTCAAAAACAGCTGGAAGCAACATGATTTGGGGCCTCTCTCCCCCTTTGGAAACAAAGCAGCCTTTGTGCCTGGCAGCTCTAGGCCAAAGTAGCACACCCAGAGCACAAGTTCTACCTCAGCCAGATAAGGCCTGTCAAGAAGCTGCGTTTCACAGGCCTTTGTATGTGACGTTCCCGGTTGGCTTTGAGAGCACTGTGCAGAGCCAGTTGTTTTAGCTTCCCAGAGAGCAGGAAGCAAGATGCTTTGGGGCCTCTCTCACACTTTGGAAATAAAGGCAGCCCTTTGGGCCTGGCAGCCCTAGGCCAATGGAGTACACCCAGAGCAGAAGTTCTACCTCAGCCAGATCAGGCCTTCCAAGAAACTGCGTCTCACAGGCCTTTCTCTGTCACGTTGCCGGTAGGCTGTGAGAGCACTGTGCAGAGCCAGTTGTTTCTTAGCTTCCCAAAGATTTGGAAGCAAGATGCTTTGGGGACTCTCAGCCCCTTTGGAAACAAGGCGGCCCTTTGGGCCTGGCAGCTCTAGGCCAAAGTAGCATGCCCAGAGCAGGAGTTCTACTTCAGCCAGATCAGGCCTGCCAGGAAACTGCGTTTCACAGGCCTTGGTAAGAGATGTTCCCGGTAGGCTGTGAGAGCACTGTGGAGAGCCAGTTGCTTTAGCTTCCCACAGAGCTGGAAGCAAGATGCTTTGGGGCCTCTCTCTCCCTTTGGACACAAGGCAGCCGTTTGGGCCTGGCAGCTCTAGGCCAATGGAGCACACCCACAGCAGAAGTTCTACTTCAGGCAGATCAGTCCTGCCCAGAAACAGCGTTTCACAGCCCTTGGTAAGAGATGTTCACGGTAGGCTGTGAGAGCACTGGGCAGAACCAGTTGTTTTTTAGATTCCCAAAGTGCTGGAGGCAAGATGCTTTGGGGCCTCTCTCACCCTTTGGAAACAAGGCAGCCCTTAGGTCCTGGTAGCTCTAGGCCTATGTAGCACAACCAGAACAGAAGTTCTACTTCAGCCAGGTCAGGCCTGCCAAGAAACTGCGTTTCACAGGCCTTTCAAAGAGATGTTCTCTTAGGCTGTAAGAGCACTGGGCAGAGCCAGCTGTTTCTTAGCTTCCCGAAGAGCTGGGAGCAAGATGCTTTGGGTCCACTCTCCGTCTTTGGAAACAAGGCAGCCCTTTGGGCCTGGCAGCTCTAGGGCAATGGAGCACACCCAGAGCAGAAGTTCTACTTCAGCCAGATCAGGCCTGCCAGGAAACTGCGTTTCACAGGCCTTGGTAAGAGATGTTCCCGGTAGGCTGTAAGAGCACTGGGCAGAGCCAGTTGTTTCTTACCTTCCTGAAAAGCTGGAAGCAAGATGCTTGGGACCCCTCTGCCCGTTTGGGAACAAGGCAGCCTTTTGGGTCGGGAAGCTCTAGTCCAATGGAGCACACGCAGAGCAGGAGTTCTACTTCAGCCTGATCAGGCCTGCAAAGAAACAGCGTTTGACAGGCCTTGGTAAGAGATGTTCCCGGTAGGTGTAAGATCACTGGGCAGAGCCAGTTGTTTCTTAGCTTCACAAAGACCGGGAAGCAAGATGCTTTGGGCCTCTCTGCCCCTTGGAAACAGGGCAGCACTTTGGGCCTGGCAGCTCTAGGGCAATGGAGCACACCCAGAGCCGGAGTTCTACTTCAGCCAGATGAGGCCTGCCAAGAAACTGCGTTTCACAGGCCTTTCAAAGACATGTTCCCGGTAGGCTGTAAGAGCACGGGCCAGAGCGAGTTGGTTCTTAGCATCCCAGAAAGCTGGAAGCAAGATGCTTTGGGGCCTCTCTGCCCCTTTGGAAACAAGGCAGCACCTTGGGCCTGGCAGCTCTAGGGCAATGGAGCACACCCAGAGCAGAAGTCCTACTTCAGCCAGATCAGGCCTGCCAAGAAACTGCTTTTCACAGGCCTTCGTAAGAGGTGTTCCCGGAAGGCTGTAAGAGTACCTGGCAGAGCGAGTTGTTTCTTAGCTTCAAAAACAGCTGGAAGCAACATGATTTGGGGCCTCTCTCCCCCTTTGGAAACAAAGCAGCCTTTGTGCCTGGCAGCTCTAGGCCAAAGTAGCACACCCAGAGCACAAGTTCTACCTCAGCCAGATAAGGCCTGTCAAGAAGCTGCGTTTCACAGGCCTTTGTATGTGACGTTCCCGGTTGGCTTTGAGAGCACTGTGCAGAGCCAGTTGTTTTAGCTTCCCAGAGAGCAGGAAGCAAGATGCTTTGGGGCCTCTCTCACACTTTGGAAATAAAGGCAGCCCTTTGGGCCTGGCAGCCCTAGGCCAATGGAGTACACCCAGAGCAGAAGTTCTACCTCAGCCAGATCAGGCCTTCCAAGAAACTGCGTCTCACAGGCCTTTCTCTGTCACGTTGCCGGTAGGCTGTGAGAGCACTGTGCAGAGCCAGTTGTTTCTTAGCTTCCCAAAGATTTGGAAGCAAGATGCTTTGGGGACTCTCAGCCCCTTTGGAAACAAGGCGGCCCTTTGGGCCTGGCAGCTCTAGGCCAAAGTAGCACGCCCAGAGCAGGAGTTCTACTTCAGCCAGATCAGGCCTGCCAGGAAACTGCGTTTCACAGGCCTTGGTAAGAGATGTTCCCGGTAGGCTGTGAGAGCACTGTGGAGAGCCAGTTGCTTTAGCTTCCCACAGAGCTGGAAGCAAGATGCTTTGGGGCCTCTCTCTCCCTTTGGACACAAGGCAGCCGTTTGGGCCTGGCAGCTCTAGGCCAATGGAGCACACCCACAGCAGAAGTTCTACTTCAGGCAGATCAGTCCTGCCCAGAAACTGCGTTTCACAGCCCTTGGTAAGAGATGTTCACGGTAGGCTGTGAGAGCACTGGGCAGAACCAGTTGTTTTTTAGATTCCCAAAGTGCTGGAGGCAAGATGCTTTGGGGCCTCTCTCACCCTTTGGAAACAAGGCAGCCCTTAGGTCCTGGTAGCTCTAGGCCTATGTAGCACAACCAGAACAGAAGTTCTACTTCAGCCAGGTCAGGCCTGCCAAGAAACTGCGTTTCACAGGCCTTTCAAAGAGATGTTCTCTTAGGCTGTAAGAGCACTGGGCAGAGCCAGCTGTTTCTTAGCTTCCCGAAGAGCTGGGAGCAAGATGCTTTGGGTCCACTCTCCGTCTTTGGAAACAAGGCAGCCCTTTGGGCCTGGCAGCTCTAGGGCAATGGAGCACACCCAGAGCAGAAGTTCTACTTCAGCCAGATCAGGCCTGCCAGGAAACTGCGTTTCACAGGCCTTGGTAAGAGATGTTCCCGGTAGGCTGTAAGAGCACTGGGCAGAGCCAGTTGTTTCTTACCTTCCTGAAAAGCTGGAAGCAAGATGCTTGGGACCCCTCTGCCCGTTTGGGAACAAGGCAGCCTTTTGGGTCGGGAAGCTCTAGGCCAATGGAGCACACGCAGAGCAGGAGTTCTACTTCAGCCTGATCAGGCCTGCAAAGAAACAGCGTTTGACAGGCCTTGGTAAGAGATGTTCCCGGTAGGTGTAAGATCACTGGGCAGAGCCAGTTGTTTCTTAGCTTCACAAAGACCGGGAAGCAAGATGCTTTGGGCCTCTCTGCCCCTTGGAAACAGGGCAGCACTTTGGGCCTGGCAGCTCTAGGGCAATGGAGCACACTCAGAGCCGGAGTTCTACTTCAGCCAGATGAGGCCTGCCAAGAAACTGCGTTTCACAGGCCTTTCAAAGACATGTTCCCGGTAGGCTGTAAGATCACGGGCCAGAGCGAGTTGGTTCTTAGATTCCCAGAGAGCTGGAAGCAAGATGCTTTGGGGCCTCTCTGCCCCTTTGGAAACAAGGCAGCACCTTGGGCCTGGCAGCTCTAGGGCAATGGAGCACACCCAGAGCAGAAGTCCTACTTCAGCCAGATCAGGCCACCAACAAAGTGCGTTTCACAGGCCTTGGTAAGAGATTGTCTCTTAGGCTGTAAGAGCACTGGGCAGAGACAGTTGTTTCTTAGCTTCCCAAAGAGCTGGAAGCAAGATGCTTTGGGGGCTCCCTGCCCCTTTGCCAACAAAGGCGACCTTTGGGCCGTTCAGCTCTAGGCCAATGGAGCACACCCAGCGCAGAAGTCCTACTTCAGCCAGATCAGGCCTGCCAAGGAACTGCGTTTCAGAGGCCTTTGTATGTGACGTTCCCGGTAGGCTGTGAGAGCACGGTGCAGAGCCAGTTGTTTCCTTGTTTCCCAAACAGCTGGAAGCAAGACGCTTTGGGGCCACTCTGCCCCTTTGGAAACAAGGCAGCCCTTTGGGCCTGGCAGCTCTAGGGCAATGGAGCACACCCAGAGCAGAAGTTCTACTTCAGCCAGATCAGGCCTGCCAGGAAACTGCGTTTCACAGGCCTTCGTAAGAGGTGTTCCCGGAAGGCTGTAAGAGTACCTGGCAGAGCGAGTTGTTTCTTAGCTTCAAAAACAGCTGGAAGCAACATGATTTGGGGCCTCTCTCCCCCTTTGGAAACAAAGCAGCCTTGGTGCCTGGCAGCTCTAGGCCAAAGTAGCACACCCAGAGCACAAGTTCTACCTCAGCCAGATAAGGCCTGTCAAGAAGCTGCGTTTCACAGGCCTTTGTATGTGACGTTCCCGGTTGGCTTTGAGAGCACTGTGCAGAGCCAGTTGTTTTAGCTTCCCAGAGAGCAGGAAGCAAGATGCTTTGGGGCCTCTCTCACACTTTGGAAATAAAGGCAGCCCTTTGGGCCTGGCAGCCCTAGGCCAATGGAGTACACCCAGAGCAGAAGTTCTACCTCAGCCAGATCAGGCCTTCCAAGAAACTGCGTCTCACAGGCCTTTCTCTGTCACGTTGCCGGTAGGCTGTGAGAGCACTGTGCAGAGCCAGTTGTTTCTTAGCTTCCCAAAGATTTGGAAGCAAGATGCTTTGGGGACTCTCAGCCCCTTTGGAAACAAGGCGGCCCTTTGGGCCTGGCAGCTCTAGGCCAAAGTAGCACGCCCAGAGCAGGAGTTCTACTTCAGCCAGATCAGGCCTGCCAAGAAACTGCGTTTCACAGGCCTTGGTAAGAGATGTTCCTGGTAGGCTGTGAGAGCACTGTGGAGAGCCAGTTGCTTTAGCTTCCCACAGAGCTGGAAGCAAGATGCTTTGGGTCCACTCTCCGTCTTTGGAAACAAGGCAGCCCTTTGGGCCTGGCAGCTCTAGGCCAATGGAGCACACCCACAGCAGAAGTTCTACTTCAGGCAGATCAGTCCTGCCCAGAAACTGCGTTTCACAGCCCTTGGTAAGAGATGTTCACGGTAGGCTGTGAGAGCACTGGGCAGAACCAGTTGTTTTTTAGCTTCCCAAAGTGCTGGAGGCAAGATGCTTTGGGGCCTCTCTCACCCTTTGGAAACAAGGCAGCCCTTAGGTCCTGGTAGCTCTAGGCCTATGTAGCACAACCAGAACAGAAGTTCTACTTCAGCCAGGTCAGGCCTGCCAAGAAACTGCGTTTCACAGGCCTTTCAAAGAGATGTTCTCTTAGGCTGTAAGAGCACTGGGCAGAGCCAGCTGTTTCTTAGCTTCCCGAAGAGCTGGGAGCAAGATGCTTTGGGTCCACACTCCGTCTTTGGAAACAAGGCAGCCCTTTGGGCCTGGCAGCTCTAGGGCAATGGAGCACACCCAGAGCAGAAGTTCTACTTCAGCCAGATCAGGCCTGCCAGGAAACTGCGTTTCACAGGCCTTGGTAAGAGATGTTCCCGGTAGGCTGTGAGAGCACTGTGGAGAGCCAGTTGCTTTAGCTTCCCACAGAGCTGGAAGCAAGATGCTTTGGGGCCTCTCTCTCCCTTTGGACACAAGGCAGCCGTTTGGGCCTGGCAGCTCTAGGCCAATGGAGCACACCCACAGCAGAAGTTCTACTTCAGGCAGATCAGTCCTGCCCAGAAACTGCGTTTCACAGCCCTTGGTAAGAGATGTTCCCGGTAGGCTGTGAGAGCACTGGGCAACGCCAGATGTTTCTTAGCTTCCCGAAGAGCTGGAAGCAAGATGCTTTGGTGCCACTCTCTCACTTTGGAATCAAGGCAGCCCTTTGGGGCAGGTAGCTCTAGGCCAGTGGAGCACACCCAGAGCAGAAGTTCTACTTCGGCCAGTTCAGGCCACCAACAAACTGCGTTTCACAGGCCTTGGTAAGAGATGTTCCCGGTAGGCTGTAAGAGCACTGGGCAACGCCAGATGTTTCTTAGCTTCCCGAAGAGCTGGAAGCAAGATGCTTTGGGGCCTCTCTGCCCCATTGCAAACAAGGCATCCCTTTGGGCCTTTCAGCTCTAGGCCAATGGAACACACCCAGAGCAGAAGTCCTACTTCAGCCAGATCAGGCCTGCCAAGGAACTGCGTTTCAGAGGCCTTTGTATGTGACGTTCCCGGTAGGCTGTGAGAGCACGGTGCAGAGCCAGGTGTTTCCTTGTTTCCCAAACAGCTGGAAGCAAGACGCTTTGGGGCCTCTCTGCCCCTTTGGAAACAAGGCAGCACGTTGGGTCTGGCAGCTCTAGGGCAATGGAGCACAACCAGAGCCGAAGTTCTACTTCTTCCAGATCAGGCCTGCGTAGACAGTGCGTTTCACAGGCCTTGATAAGAGATGTTCTCTTAGGCTATAAGAGCACTGGGCACAGCCAGTTTTTTCTTAGCTTCCCAAGAGGTGGAAATAAGATGCTTTGGGGCCTCTCTGCCCCTTTGGAAACAAGGCAGCACCTTGGGCCTGGCAGCTCTAGGGCAATGGAGCACACCCAGAGCAGAAGTTCTACTTCAGCCAAATCAGGCCTGCCAGGAAACGGCGTTTCACAGGCCTTGGTAAGAGATGTTCCCGGTAGGCTGTAAGAGCACTGGGCAACGCAAGATGTTTCTTAGCTTCCCGAAGAGCTGGAAGCAAGATTCTTTGGTGCCATTCTCTCAATTTGGAATCAAGGCATCCCTTTGGGGCAGGTAGCTCTAGGCCAGTGGAGCACACCCAGAGCAGAAGTTCTACTTGGGCCAGTTCATGCCACCAACAAACTGCGTTTCACAGGCCTTGGTAAGAGATGTTCCCGGTAGGCTGTAAGAGCACTGGGCAACGCCACATGTTTCTTAGCTTCCCGAAGAGCTGGAAGCAAGATGCTTTGGGGCCTCTCATCCCCTTTGCAAACAAGGCGGCCCTTTGGGCCAGGCAGCTCTAGGCCAATGGAGCACACCCAGAGCAGAAGTTCTACTTCAGCTAGATCAGGCCACCAACAAAGTGCGTTTCACACGCCTTCGTAAGAGATTTTCTCTTAGGCTGTAAGAGCACTGGGCAGAGCCAGTTGTTTCTTAGCTTCCCAAAGAGCTGGAAGCAAGATGCTTTGGGGGCTCCCTGCCCCTTTGCCAACAAGGGCGACCTTTGGGCCTTTCAGCTCTAGCCCAATGGAGCACACCCAGAGCAGAAGTCCTACTTCAGCCAGATCAGGCCTGCCAAGGAACTGCGTTTCAGAGGCCTTTGTATGTGACGTTCCCGGTAGGCTGTGAGAGCACGGTGCAGAGCCAGTTGTTTCCTTGTTTCCCAAACAGCTGGAAGCAAGACGCTTTGGGGCCTCTCTGCCCCTTTGGAAACAAGGCAGCACGTTGGGTCTGGCAGCTCTAGGGCAATGGAGCACACCCAGAGCAGAAGTTCTACCTCAGCCAGATCAGGCCTGCCAAGAAACTGCTTTTCACAGGCCTTCGTAAGAGGTGTTCCCGGAAGGCTGTAAGAGTACCTGGCAGAGCGAGTTGTTTCTTAGCTTCAAAAACAGCTGGAAGCAACATGATTTGGGGCCTCTCTCCCCCTTTGGAAACAAAGCAGCCTTTGTGCCTGGCAGCTCTAGGCCAAAGTAGCACACCCAGAGCACAAGTTCTACCTCAGCCAGATAAGGCCTGTCAAGAAGCTGCGTTTCACAGGCCTTTGTATGTGACGTTCCCGGTTGGCTTTGAGAGCACTGTGCAGAGCCAGTTGTTTTAGCTTCCCAGAGAGCAGGAAGCAAGATGCTTTGGGGCCTCTCTCACACTTTGGAAATAAAGGCAGCCCTTTGGGCCTGGCAGCCCTAGGCCAATGGAGTACACCCAGAGCAGAAGTTCTACCTCAGCCAGATCAGGCCTTCCAAGAAACTGCGTCTCACAGGCCTTTCTCTGTCACGTTGCCGGTAGGCTGTGAGAGCACTGTGCAGAGCCAGTTGTTTCTTAGCTTCCCAAAGATTTGGAAGCAAGATACTTTGGGGACTCTCAGCCCCTTTGGAAACAAGGCGGCCCTTTGGGCCTGGCAGCTCTAGGCCAAAGTAGCACGCCCAGAGCAGGAGTTCTACTTCAGCCAGATCAGTCCTGCCCAGAAACTGCGTTTCACAGCCCTTGGTAAGAGATGTTCACGGTAGGCTGTGAGAGCACTGGGCAGCACCAGTTGTTTTTTAGCTTCCCAAAGTGCTGGAGGCAACATGCTTTGGGGCCTCTCTCACCCTTTGGAAACAAGGCAGCCCTTAGGTCCTGGTAGCTCTAGGCCTATGTAGCACAACCAGAACAGAAGTTCTACTTCAGCCAGGTCAGGCCTGCCAAGAAACTGCGTTTCACAGGCCTTTCAAAGAGATGTTCTCTTAGGCTGTAAGAGCACTGGGCAGAGCCAGCTGTTTCTTAGCTTCCCGAAGAGCTGGGAGCAAGATGCTTTGGGTGCACTCTCCATCTTTGGAAACAAGGCAGCCCTTTGGGCCTGGCAGCTCTAGGGCAATGGAGCACACCCAGAGCAGGAGTTCTACTTCAGCCAGATCAGGCCTCCAGGAAACTGCGTTTCACAGGCCTTGGTAAGAGATGTTCCCGGTAGGCTGTGAGAGCACTGTGGAGAGCCAGTTGCTTTAGCTTCCCACAGAGCTGGAAGCAAGATGCTTTGGGGCCTCTCTCTCCCTTTGGACACAAGGCAGCCGTTTGGGCCTGGCAGCTCTAGGCCAATGGAGCACACCCACAGCAGAAGTTCTACTTCAGGCAGATCAGTCCTGCCCAGAAACTGCGTTTCACAGCCCTTGGTAAGAGATGTTCACGGTAGGCTGTGAGAGCACTGGGCAGAACCAGTTGTTTTTTACCTTCCCAAAGTGCTGGAGGCAAGATGCTTTGGGGCCTCTCTCACCCTTTGGAAACAAGGCAGCCCTTAGGTCCTGGTAGCTCTAGGCCTATGTAGCACAACCAGAACAGAAGTTCTACTTCAGCCAGGTCAGGCCTGCCAAGAAACTGCGTTTCACAGGCCTTTCAAAGAGATGTTCTCTTAGGCTGTAAGAGCACTGGGCAGAGCCAGCTGTTTCTTAGCTTCCCGAAGAGCTGGGAGCAAGATGCTTTGGGTCCACTCTCCGTCTTTGGAAACAAGGCAGCCCTTTGGGCCTGGCAGCTCTAGGGCAATGGAGCACACCCAGACCAGAAGTTCTACTTCAGCCAGATCAGGCCTGCCAGGAAACTGCGTTTCACAGGCCTTGGTAAGAGATGTTCCCGGTAGGCTGTAAGAGCACTGGGCAACGCCAGATGTTTCTTAGCTTCCCGAAGAGCTGGAAGCAAGATGCTTTGGTGCCACTCTCTCACTTTGGAATCAAGGCAGCCCTTTGGGACAGGTAGCTCTAGGCCAGTGGAGCACACCCAGAGCAGAAGTTCTACTTCGGCCAGTTCAGGCCACCAACAAAGTGCGTTTCACAGGCCTTGGTAAGAGATGTTCCCGGTAGGCTGTAAGTGCACTGGGCAACGCCAGATGTTTCTTAGCTTCCCGAAGAGCTGGAAGCAAGATGCTTTGGGGCCTCTCATCCCCTTTGCAAACAAGGCGGCCCTTTGGGCCAGGCAGCTCTAGGCCAATGGAGCACACCCAGAGCAGAAGTTCTACTTCAGCTACATCAGGCCACCAACAAAGTGCGTTTCACAGGCCTTGGTAAGAGATTGTCTCTTAGGCTGTAAGAGCACTGGGCAGAGCCAGTTGTTTCTTAGCTTCCCAAAGAGCTGGAAGCAAGATGCTTTGGGGGCTCCCTGCCCCTTTGCCAACAAGACCGACCTTTGGGCCTTTCAGCTCTGGGCCAATGGAGCACACCCAGAGCAGAAGTTCTACCTCAGCCAGATAAGGCCTGCCAAGAAACTGCGTTTCAAAGGCTTTGGTAAGAGATGTTCCCGCTACTCTGTTAGAGCACTGGGCAGAGACAGTTGTTTCTTAGCTTCCCAAAGAGCTGGAAGCAAGATGCTTTGGGGCCTCTCTGCCCCTTTGCAAACAAGGCATCCCTTTGGGCCTTTCAGCTCTAGGCCCATGGAGCACACCCAGAGCAGAAGTCCTACTTCAGCCAGATCAGGCCTGCCAAGGAACTGCGTTTCAGAGGCCTTTGTATGTGACGTTCCCGGTAGGCTGTGAGAGCACGGTGCAGAGCCAGTTGTTTCCTTGTTTCCCAAACAGCTGGAAGCAAGACGCTTTGGGGCCTCTCTGCCCCTTTGGAAACAAGGCAGCACGTTGGGTCTGGCAGCTCTAGGGCAATGGAGCACAACCAGAGCCGAAGTTCTACTTCTTCCAGATCAGGCCTGCCTAGACAGTGCGTTTCACAGGCCTTGATAAGAGATGTTCTCTTAGGCTATAAGAGCACTGGGCACAGCCAGTTGTTTCTTAGCTTCCCAAGAGGTGGAAGCAAGATGCTTTGGGGCCTCTCTCCCCCTTTGGAAACAAGGCAGCCCTTTGGGCCTTTCAGCTCTAGGGCAATGGAGCACACCCAGAGCAGAAGTTCTACCTCAGCCAGATCAGGCCTGCCAAGAAACTGCTTTTCACAGGCCTTCGTAAGAGGTGTTCCCGGAAGGCTGTAAGAGTACCTGGCAGAGCGAGTTGTTTCTTAGCTTCAAAAACAGCTGGAAGCAACATGATTTGGGGCCTCTCTCCCCCTTTGGAAACAAAGCAGCCTTTGTGCCTGGCAGCTCTAGGCCAAAGTAGCACACCCAGAGCACAAGTTCTACCTCAGCCAGATAAGGCCTGTCAAGAAGCTGCGTTTCACAGGCCTTTGTATGTGACGTTCCCGGTTGGCTTTGAGAGCACTGTGCAGAGCCAGTTGTTTTAGCTTCCCAGAGAGCAGGAAGCAAGATGCTTTGGGGCCTCTCTCACACTTTGGAAATAAAGGCAGCCCTTTGGGCCTGGCAGCCCTAGGCCAATGGAGTACACCCAGAGCAGAAGTTCTACCTCAGCCAGATCAGGCCTTCCAAGAAACTGCGTCTCACAGGCCTTTCTCTGTCACGTTGCCGGTAGGCTGTGAGAGCACTGTGCAGAGCCAGTTGTTTCTTAGCTTCCCAAAGATTTGGAAGCAAGATACTTTGGGGACTCTCAGCCCCTTTGGAAACAAGGCGGCCCTTTGGGCCTGGCAGCTCTAGGCCAAAGTAGCACGCCCAGAGCAGGAGTTCTACTTCAGCCAGATCAGTCCTGCCCAGAAACTGCGTTTCACAGCCCTTGGTAAGAGATGTTCACGGTAGGCTGTGAGAGCACTGGGCAGCACCAGTTGTTTTTTAGCTTCCCAAAGTGCTGGAGGCAACATGCTTTGGGGCCTCTCTCACCCTTTGGAAACAAGGCAGCCCTTAGGTCCTGGTAGCTCTAGGCCTATGTAGCACAACCAGAACAGAAGTTCTACTTCAGCCAGGTCAGGCCTGCCAAGAAACTGCGTTTCACAGGCCTTTCAAAGAGATGTTCTCTTAGGCTGTAAGAGCACTGGGCAGAGCCAGCTGTTTCTTAGCTTCCCGAAGAGCTGGGAGCAAGATGCTTTGGGTGCACTCTCCATCTTTGGAAACAAGGCAGCCCTTTGGGCCTGGCAGCTCTAGGGCAATGGAGCACACCCAGAGCAGGAGTTCTACTTCAGCCAGATCAGGCCTCCAGGAAACTGCGTTTCACAGGCCTTGGTAAGAGATGTTCCCGGTAGGCTGTGAGAGCACTGTGGAGAGCCAGTTGCTTTAGCTTCCCACAGAGCTGGAAGCAAGATGCTTTGGGGCCTCTCTCTCCCTTTGGACACAAGGCAGCCGTTTGGGCCTGGCAGCTCTAGGCCAATGGAGCACACCCACAGCAGAAGTTCTACTTCAGGCAGATCAGTCCTGCCCAGAAACTGCGTTTCACAGCCCTTGGTAAGAGATGTTCACGGTAGGCTGTGAGAGCACTGGGCAGAACCAGTTGTTTTTTACCTTCCCAAAGTGCTGGAGGCAAGATGCTTTGGGGCCTCTCTCACCCTTTGGAAACAAGGCAGCCCTTAGGTCCTGGTAGCTCTAGGCCTATGTAGCACAACCAGAACAGAAGTTCTACTTCAGCCAGGTCAGGCCTGCCAAGAAACTGCGTTTCACAGGCCTTTCAAAGAGATGTTCTCTTAGGCTGTAAGAGCACTGGGCAGAGCCAGCTGTTTCTTAGCTTCCCGAAGAGCTGGGAGCAAGATGCTTTGGGTCCACTCTCCGTCTTTGGAAACAAGGCAGCCCTTTGGGCCTGGCAGCTCTAGGGCAATGGAGCACACCCAGACCAGAAGTTCTACTTCAGCCAGATCAGGCCTGCCAGGAAACTGCGTTTCACAGGCCTTGGTAAGAGATGTTCCCGGTAGGCTGTAAGAGCACTGGGCAACGCCAGATGTTTCTTAGCTTCCCGAAGAGCTGGAAGCAAGATGCTTTGGTGCCACTCTCTCACTTTGGAATCAAGGCAGCCCTTTGGGACAGGTAGCTCTAGGCCAGTGGAGCACACCCAGAGCAGAAGTTCTACTTCGGCCAGTTCAGGCCACCAACAAAGTGCGTTTCACAGGCCTTGGTAAGAGATGTTCCCGGTAGGCTGTAAGTGCACTGGGCAACGCCAGATGTTTCTTAGCTTCCCGAAGAGCTGGAAGCAAGATGCTTTGGGGCCTCTCATCCCCTTTGCAAACAAGGCGGCCCTTTGGGCCAGGCAGCTCTAGGCCAATGGAGCACACCCAGAGCAGAAGTTCTACTTCAGCTACATCAGGCCACCAACAAAGTGCGTTTCACAGGCCTTGGTAAGAGATTGTCTCTTAGGCTGTAAGAGCACTGGGCAGAGCCAGTTGTTTCTTAGCTTCCCAAAGAGCTGGAAGCAAGATGCTTTGGGGGCTCCCTGCCCCTTTGCCAACAAGACCGACCTTTGGGCCTTTCAGCTCTGGGCCAATGGAGCACACCCAGAGCAGAAGTTCTACCTCAGCCAGATAAGGCCTGCCAAGAAACTGCGTTTCAAAGGCTTTGGTAAGAGATGTTCCCGCTACTCTGTTAGAGCACTGGGCAGAGACAGTTGTTTCTTAGCTTCCCAAAGAGCTGGAAGCAAGATGCTTTGGGGCCTCTCTGCCCCTTTGCAAACAAGGCATCCCTTTGGGCCTTTCAGCTCTAGGCCCATGGAGCACACCCAGAGCAGAAGTCCTACTTCAGCCAGATCAGGCCTGCCAAGGAACTGCGTTTCAGAGGCCTTTGTATGTGACGTTCCCGGTAGGCTGTGAGAGCACGGTGCAGAGCCAGTTGTTTCCTTGTTTCCCAAACAGCTGGAAGCAAGACGCTTTGGGGCCTCTCTGCCCCTTTGGAAACAAGGCAGCACGTTGGGTCTGGCAGCTCTAGGGCAATGGAGCACAACCAGAGCCGAAGTTCTACTTCTTCCAGATCAGGCCTGCCTAGACAGTGCGTTTCACAGGCCTTGATAAGAGATGTTCTCTTAGGCTATAAGAGCACTGGGCACAGCCAGTTGTTTCTTAGCTTCCCAAGAGGTGGAAGCAAGATGCTTTGGGGCCTCTCTCCCCCTTTGGAAACAAGGCAGCCCTTTGGGCCTTTCAGCTCTAGGGCAATGGAGCACACCCAGAGCAGAAGTTCTACCTCAGCCAGATCAGGCCTGCCAAGAAACTGCTTTTCACAGGCCTTCGTAAGAGGTGTTCCCGGAAGGCTGTAAGAGTACCTGGCAGAGCGAGTTGTTTCTTAGCTTCAAAAACAGCTGGAAGCAACATGATTTGGGGCCTCTCTCCCCCTTTGGAAACAAAGCAGCCTTTGTGCCTGGCAGCTCTAGGCCAAAGTAGCACACCCAGAGCAGAAGTTCTACCTCAGCCAGATCAGGCCTTCCAAGAAACTGCGTCTCACAGGCCTTTCTCTGTCACGTTGCCGGTAGGCTGTGAGAGCACTGTGCAGAGCCAGTTGTTTCTTAGCTTCCCAAAGATTTGGAAGCAAGATGCTTTGGGGACTCTCAGCCCCTTTGGAAACAAGGCGGCCCTTTGGGCCTGGCAGCTCTAGGCCAAAGTAGCACGCCCAGAGCAGGAGTTCTACTTCAGCCAGATCAGGCCTGCCAAGAAACTGCGTTTCACAGGCCTTGGTAAGAGATGTTCCCGGTAGGCTGTGAGAGCACTGTGGAGAGCCAGTTGCTTTAGCTTCCCACAGAGCTGGAAGCAAGATGCTTTGGGGCCTCTCTCTCCCTTTGGACACAAGGCAGCCGTTTGGGCCTGGCAGCTCTAGGCCAATGGAGCACACCCACAGCAGAAGTTCTACTTCAGGCAGATCAGTCCTGCCCAGAAACTGCGTTTCACAGCCCTTGGTAAGAGATGTTCACGGTAGGCTGTGAGAGCACTGGGCAGAACCAGTTGTTTTTTAGCTTCCCAAAGTGCTGGAGGCAACATGCTTTGGGGCCTCTCTCACCCTTTGGAAACAAGGCAGCCCTTAGGTCCTGGTAGCTCTAGGCCTATGTAGCACAACCAGAACAGAAGTTCTACTTCAGCCAGGTCAGGCCTGCCAAGAAACTGCGTTTCACAGGCCTTTCAAAGAGATGTTCTCTTAGGCTGTAAGAGCACTGGGCAGAGCCAGCTGTTTCTTAGCTTCCCGAAGAGCTGGGAGCAAGATGCTTTGGGTGCACTCTCCGTCTTTGGAAACAAGGCAGCCCTTTGGGCCTGGCAGCTCTAGGGCAATGGAGCACACCCAGAGCAGGAGTTCTACTTCAGCCAGATCAGGCCTGCCAGGAAACTGCGTTTCACAGGCCTTGGTAAGAGATGTTCCCGGTAGGCTGTGAGAGCACTGTGGAGAGCCAGTTGCTTTAGCTTCCCACAGAGCTGGAAGCAAGATGCTTTGGGGCCTCTCTCTCCCTTTGGACACAAGGCAGCCGTTTGGGCCTGGCAGCTCTAGGCCAATGGAGCACACCCACAGCAGAAGTTCTACTTCAGGCAGATCAGTCCTGCCCAGAAACTGCGTTTCACAGCCCTTGGTAAGAGATGTTCACGGTAGGCTGTGAGAGCACTGGGCAGAACCAGTTGTTTTTTAGCTTCCCAAAGTGCTGGAGGCAACATGCTTTGGGGCCTCTCTCACCCTTTGGAAACAAGGCAGCCCTTAGGTCCTGGTAGCTCTAGGCCTATGTAGCACAACCAGAACAGAAGTTCTACTTCAGCCAGGTCAGGCCTGCCAAGAAACTGCGTTTCACAGGCCTTTCAAAGAGATGTTCTCTTAGGCTGTAAGAGCACTGGGCAGAGCCAGCTGTTTCTTAGCTTCCCGAAGAGCTGGGAGCAAGATGCTTTGGGGCCTCTCATCCCCTTTGCAAACAAGGCGGCCCTTTGGGCCAGGCAGCTCTAGGCCAATGGAGCACACCCAGAGCAGAAGTTCTACTTCAGCTACATCAGGCCACCAACAAAGTGCGTTTCACAGGCCTTGGTAAGAGATTGTCTCTTAGGCTGTAAGAGCACTGGGCAGAGCCAGTTGTTTCTTAGCTTCCCAAAGAGCTGGAAGCAAGATGCTTTGGGGGCTCCCTGCCCCTTTGCCAACAAGACCGACCTTTGGGCCTTTCAGCTCTGGGCCAATGGAGCACACCCAGAGCAGAAGTTCTACCTCAGCCAGATAAGGCCTGCCAAGAAACTGCGTTTCAAAGGCTTTGGTAAGAGATGTTCCCGCTACTCTGTTAGAGCACTGGGCAGAGACAGTTGTTTCTTAGCTTCCCAAAGAGCTGGAAGCAAGATGCTTTGGGGCCTCTCTGCCCCTTTGCAAACAAGGCATCCCTTTGGGCCTTTCAGCTCTAGGCCCATGGAGCACACCCAGAGCAGAAGTCCTACTTCAGCCAGATCAGGCCTGCCAAGGAACTGCGTTTCAGAGGCCTTTGTATGTGACGTTCCCGGTAGGCTGTGAGAGCACGGTGCAGAGCCAGTTGTTTCCTTGTTTCCCAAACAGCTGGAAGCAAGACGCTTTGGGGCCTCTCTGCCCCTTTGGAAACAAGGCAGCACGTTGGGTCTGGCAGCTCTAGGGCAATGGAGCACAACCAGAGCCGAAGTTCTACTTCTTCCAGATCAGGCCTGCCTAGACAGTGCGTTTCACAGGCCTTGATAAGAGATGTTCTCTTAGGCTATAAGAGCACTGGGCACAGCCAGTTGTTTCTTAGCTTCCCAAGAGGTGGAAGCAAGATGCTTTGGGGCCTCTCTCCCCCTTTGGAAACAAGGCAGCCCTTTGGGCCTTTCAGCTCTAGGGCAATGGAGCACACCCAGAGCAGAAGTTCTACCTCAGCCAGATCAGGCCTGCCAAGAAACTGCTTTTCACAGGCCTTCGTAAGAGGTGTTCCCGGAAGGCTGTAAGAGTACCTGGCAGAGCGAGTTGTTTCTTAGCTTCAAAAACAGCTGGAAGCAACATGATTTGGGGCCTCTCTCCCCCTTTGGAAACAAAGCAGCCTTTGTGCCTGGCAGCTCTAGGCCAAAGTAGCACACCCAGAGCAGAAGTTCTACCTCAGCCAGATCAGGCCTTCCAAGAAACTGCGTCTCACAGGCCTTTCTCTGTCACGTTGCCGGTAGGCTGTGAGAGCACTGTGCAGAGCCAGTTGTTTCTTAGCTTCCCAAAGATTTGGAAGCAAGATGCTTTGGGGACTCTCAGCCCCTTTGGAAACAAGGCGGCCCTTTGGGCCTGGCAGCTCTAGGCCAAAGTAGCACGCCCAGAGCAGGAGTTCTACTTCAGCCAGATCAGGCCTGCCAAGAAACTGCGTTTCACAGGCCTTGGTAAGAGATGTTCCCGGTAGGCTGTGAGAGCACTGTGGAGAGCCAGTTGCTTTAGCTTCCCACAGAGCTGGAAGCAAGATGCTTTGGGGCCTCTCTCTCCCTTTGGACACAAGGCAGCCGTTTGGGCCTGGCAGCTCTAGGCCAATGGAGCACACCCACAGCAGAAGTTCTACTTCAGGCAGATCAGTCCTGCCCAGAAAGTGCGTTTCACAGCCCTTGGTAAGAGATGTTCACGGTAGGCTGTGAGAGCACTGGGCAGAACCAGTTGTTTTTTAGCTTCCCAAAGTGCTGGAGGCAACATGCTTTGGGGCCTCTCTCACCCTTTGGAAACAAGGCAGCCCTTAGGTCCTGGTAGCTCTAGGCCTATGTAGCACAACCAGAACAGAAGTTCTACTTCAGCCAGGTCAGGCCTGCCAAGAAACTGCGTTTCACAGGCCTTTCAAAGAGATGTTCTCTTAGGCTGTAAGAGCACTGGGCAGAGCCAGCTGTTTCTTAGCTTCCCGAAGAGCTGGGAGCAAGATGCTTTGGGTCCACTCTCCGTCTTTGGAAACAAGGCAGCCCTTTGGGCCTGGCAGCTCTAGGGCAATGGAGCACACCCAGACCAGAAGTTCTACTTCAGCCAGATCAGGCCTGCCAGGAAACTGCGTTTCACAGGCCTTGGTAAGAGATGTTCCCGGTAGGCTGTAAGAGCACTGGGCAACGCCAGATGTTTCTTAGCTTCCCGAAGAGCTGGAAGCAAGATGCTTTGGTGCCACTCTCTCACTTTGGAATCAAGGCAGCCCTTTGGGACAGGTAGCTCTAGGCCAGTGGAGCACACCCAGAGCAGAAGTTCTACTTCGGCCAGTTCAGGCCACCAACAAAGTGCGTTTCACAGGCCTTGGTAAGAGATGTTCCCGGTAGGCTGTAAGTGCACTGGGCAACGCCAGATGTTTCTTAGCTTCCCGAAGAGCTGGAAGCAAGATGCTTTGGGGCCTCTCATCCCCTTTGCAAACAAGGCGGCCCTTTGGGCCAGGCAGCTCTAGGCCAATGGAGCACACCCAGAGCAGAAGTTCTACTTCAGCTACATCAGGCCACCAACAAAGTGCGTTTCACAGGCCTTGGTAAGAGATTGTCTCTTAGGCTGTAAGAGCACTGGGCAGAGCCAGTTGTTTCTTAGCTTCCCAAAGAGCTGGAAGCAAGATGCTTTGGGGGCTCCCTGCCCCTTTGCCAACAAGGCCGACCTTTGGGCCTTTCAGCTCTGGGCCAATGGAGCACACCCAGAGCAGAAGTTCTACCTCAGCCAGATAAGGCCTGCCAAGAAACTGCGTTTCAAAGGCTTTGGTAAGAGATGTTGCCGGTACTCTGTTAGAGCACTGGGCAGAGACAGTTGTTTCTTAGCTTCCCAAAGAGCTGGAAGCAAGATGCTTTGGGGCCTCTCTGCCCCTTTGCAAACAAGGCATCCCTTTGGGCCTTTCAGCTCTAGGCCAATGGAGCACACCCAGAGCAGAAGTCCTACTTCAGCCAGATCAGGCCTGCCAAGGAACTGCGTTTCAGAGGCCTTTGTATGTGACGTTCCCGGTAGGCTGTGAGAGCACGGTGCAGAGCCAGTTGTTTCCTTGTTTCCCAAACAGCTGGAAGCAAGACGCTTTGGGGCCTCTCTGCCCCTTTGGAAACAAGGCAGCACGTTGGGTCTGGCAGCTCTAGGGCAATGGAGCACAACCAGAGCCGAAGTTCTACTTCTTCCAGATCAGGCCTGCCTAGACAGTGCGTTTCACAGGCCTTGATAAGAGATGTTCTCTTAGGCTATAAGAGCACTGGGCACAGCCAGTTGTTTCTTAGCTTCCCAAGAGGTGGAAGCAAGATGCTTTGGGGCCTCTCTCCCCCTTTGGAAACAAGGCAGCCCTTTGGGCCTTTCAGCTCTAGGGCAATGGAGCACACCCAGAGCAGAAGTTCTACCTCAGCCAGATCAGGCCTGCCAAGAAACTGCTTTTCACAGGCCTTCGTAAGAGGTGTTCCCGGAAGGCTGTAAGAGTACCTGGCAGAGCGAGTTGTTTCTTAGCTTCAAAAACGGCTGGAAGCAACATGATTTGGGGCCTCTCTCCCCCTTTGGAAACAAAGCAGCCTTTGTGCCTGGCAGCTCTAGGCCAAAGTAGCACACCCAGAGCACAAGTTCTACCTCAGCCAGATAAGGCCTGTCAAGAAGCTGCGTTTCACAGGCCTTTGTATGTGACGTTCCCGGTTGGCTTTGAGAGCACTGTGCAGAGCCAGTTGTTTTAGCTTCCCAGAGAGCAGGAAGCAAGATGCTTTGGGGCCTCTCTCACACTTTGGAAATAAAGGCAGCCCTTTGGGCCTGGCAGCCCTAGGCCAATGGAGTACACCCAGAGCAGAAGTTCTACCTCAGCCAGATCAGGCCTTCCAAGAAACTGCGTCTCACAGGCCTTTCTCTGTCACGTTGCCGGTAGGCTGTGAGAGCACTGTGCAGAGCCAGTTGTTTCTTAGCTTCCCAAAGATTTGGAAGCAAGATGCTTTGGGGACTCTCAGCCCCTTTGAAAACAAGGCGGCCCTTTGGGCCTGGCAGCGCTAGGCCAAAGTAGCACGCCCAGAGCAGGAGATCTACTTCAGCCAGATCAGGCCTGCCTGGAAACTGCGTTTCACAGGCCTTGGTAAGAGATGTTCCCGGTAGGCTGTGAGAGCACTGTGGAGAGCCAGTTGCTTTAGCTTCCCACAGAGCTGGAAGCAAGATGCTTTGGGGCCTCTCTCTCCCTTTGGACACAAGGCAGCCGTTTGGGCCTGGCAGCTCTAGGCCAATGGAGCACACCCACAGCAGAAGTTCTACTTCAGGCAGATCAGTCCTGCCCAGAAACTGCGTTTCACAGCCCTTGGTAAGAGATGTTCACGGTAGGCTGTGAGAGCACTGGGCAGAACCAGTTGTTTTTTAGCTTCCCAAAGTGCTGGAGGCAACATGCTTTGGGGCCTCTCTCATCCTTTGGAAACAAGGCAGCCCTTAGGTCCTGGTAGCTCTAGGCCTATGTAGCACAACCAGAACAGAAGTTCTACTTCAGCCAGGTCAGGCCTGCCAAGAAACTGCGTTTCACAGGCCTTTCAAAGAGATGTTCTCTTAGGCTGTAAGAGCACTGGGCAGAGCCAGCTGTTTCTTAGCTTCCCGAAGAGCTGGGAGCAAGATGCTTTGGGTCCACTCTCCGTCTTTGGAAACAAGGCAGCCCTTTGGGCCTGGCAGCTCTAGGGCCATGGAGCACACCCAGAGCAGAAGTTCTACTTCAGCCAAATCAGGCCTGCCAGGAAACGGCGTTTCACAGGCCTTGGTAAGAGATGTTCCCGGTAGGCTGTAAGAGCACTGGGCAACGCCAGATGTTTCTTAGCTTCCCGAAGAGCTGGAAGCAAGATGCTTTGGTGCCACTCTCTCACTTTGGAATCAAGGCAGCCCTTTGGGGCAGGTAGCTCTAGGCCAGTGGAGCACACCCAGAGCAGAAGTTCTACTTCGGCCAGTTCAGGCCACCAACAAAGTGCGTTTCACAGGCCTTGGTAAGAGATGTTCCCGGTAGGCTGTAAGAGCACTGGGCAACGCCAGATGTTTCTTAGCTTCCCGAAGAGCTGGAAGCAAGATGCTTTGGGGCCTCTCATCCCCTTTGCAAACAAGGCGGCCCTTTGGGCCAGGCAGCTCTAGGCCAATGGAGCACACCCAGAGCAGAAGTTCTACTTCAGCTACATCAGGCCACCAACAAAGTGCATTTCACAGGCCTTGGTAAGAGATTGTCTCTTAGGCTGTAAGAGCACTGGGCAGAGCCAGTTGTTTCTTAGCTTCCCAAAGAGCTGGAAGCAAGATGCTTTGGGTGCTCACTGCCCCTTTGCCAACAAGGCCGACCTTTGGGCCTTTCAGCTCTGGGCCAATGGAGCACACCCAGAGCAGAAGTTCTACCTCAGCCAGATAAGGCCTGCCAAGAAACTGCGTTTCAAAGGCTTTGGTAAGAGATGTTGCCGGTACTCTGTTAGAGCACTGGGCAGAGACAGTTGTTTCTTAGCTTCCCAAAGAGCTGGAAGCAAGATGCTTTGGGGCCTCTCTGCCCCTTTGCAAACAAGGCATCCCTTTGGGCCTTTCAGCTCTAGGCCAATGGAGCACACCCAGAGCAGAAATCCTACTTCAGCCAGATCAGGCCTGCCAAGGAACTGCGTTTCAGAGGCCTTTGTATGTGACGTTCCCGGTAGGCTGTGAGAGCACGGTGCAGAGCCAGTTGTTTCCTTGTTTCCCAAACAGCTGGAAGCAAGACGCTTTGGGGCCTCTCTGCCCCTTTGGAAACAAGGCAGCACGTTGGGTCTGGCAGCTCTAGGGCAATGGAGCACAACCAGAGCCGAAGTTCTACTTCTTCCAGATCAGGCCTGCCTAGACAGTGCGTTTCCCAGGCCTTGATAAGAGATGTTCTCTTAGGCTATAAGAGCACTGGGCACAGCCAGTTGTTTCTTAGCTTCCCAAGAGGTGGAAGCAAGATGCTTTGGGGCCTCTCTCCCCCTTTGGAAACAAGGCAGCCCTTTGGGCCTTTCATCTCTAGGGCAATGGAGCACACCCAGAGCAGAAGTTCTACCTCAGCCAGATCAGGCCTGCCAAGAAACTGCTTTTCACAGGCCTTCGTAAGAGGTGTTCCCGGAAGGCTGTTAGAGTACCTGGCAGAGCGAGTTGTTTCTTAGCTTCAAAAACAGCTGGAAGCAACATGATTTGGGGCCTCTCTCCCCCTTTGGAAACAAAGCAGCCTTTGTGCCTGGCAGCTCTAGGCCAAAGTAGCACACCCAGAGCACAAGTTCTACCTCAGCCAGATAAGGCCTGTCAAGAAGCTGCGTTTCACAGGCCTTTGTATGTGACGTTCCCGGTTGGCTTTGAGAGCACTGTGCAGAGCCAGTTGTTTTAGCTTCCCAGAGAGCAGGAAGCAAGATGCTTTGGGGCCTCTCTCACACTTTGGAAATAAAGGCAGCCCTTTGGGCCTGGCAGCCCTAGGCCAATGGAGTACACCCAGAGCAGAAGTTCTACCTCAGCCAGATCAGGCCTTCCAAGAAACTGCGTCTCACAGGCCTTTCTCTGTCACGTTGCCGGTAGGCTGTGAGAGCACTGTGCAGAGCCAGTTGTTTCTTAGCTTCCCAAAGATTTGGAAGCAAGATGCGTTGGGGACTCTCAGCCCCTTTGGAAACAAGGCGGCCCTTTGGGCCTGGCAGCTCTAGGCCAAAGTAGCACGCCCAGAGCAGGAGTTCTACTTCAGCCAGATCAGGCCTGCCAGGAAACTGCGTTTCACAGGCCTTGGTAAGAGATGTTCCCGGTAGGCTGTGAGAGCACTGTGGAGAGCCAGTTGCTTTAGCTTCCCACAGAGCTGGAAGCAAGATGCTTTGGGTCCTCTCTCTCCCTTTGGACACAAGGCAGCCGTTTGGGCCTGGCAGCTCTAGGCCAATGGAGCACACCCACAGCAGAAGTTCTACTTCAGGCAGATCAGTCCTGCCCAGAAACTGCGTTTCACAGCCCTTGGTAAGAGATGTTCACGGTAGGCTGTGAGAGCACTGGGCAGAACCAGTTGTTTTTTACCTTCCCAAAGTGCTGGAGGCAAGATGCTTTGGGGCCTCTCTCACCCTTTGGAAACAAGGCAGCCCTTAGGTCCTGGTAGCTCTAGGCCTATGTAGCACAACCAGAACAGAAGTTCTAGTTCAGCCAGGTCAGGCCTGCCAAGAAACTGCGTTTCACAGGCCTTTCAAAGAGATGTTCTCTTAGGCTGTAAGAGCACTGGGCAGAGCCAGCTGTTTCTTAGCTTCCCGAAGAGCTGGGAGCAAGATGCTTTGGGTCCACTCTCCGTCTTTGGAAACAAGGCAGCCCTTTGGGCCTGGCAGCTCTAGGGCAATGGAGCACACCCAGAGCAGAAGTTCTACTTCAGCCAGATCAGGCCTGCCAGGAAACTGCGTTTCACAGGCCTTGGTAAGAGATGTTCCCGGTAGGCTGTAAGAGCACTGGGCAGAGCCAGTTGTTTCTTACCTTCCTGAAAAGCTGGAAGCAAGATGCTTGGGACCCCTCTGCCCGTTTGGGAACAAGGCAGCCTTTTGGGTCGGGAAGCTCTAGGCCAATGGAGCACACGCAGAGCAGGAGTTCTACTTCAGCCTGATCAGGCCTGCAAAGAAACAGCGTTTGACAGGCCTTGGTAAGAGATGTTCCCGGTAGGTGTAAGATCACTGGGCAGAGCCAGTTGTTTCTTAGCTTCACAAAGACCGGGAAGCAAGATGCTTTGGGCCTCTCTGCCCCTTGGAAACAGGGCAGCACTTTGGGCCTGGCAGCTCTAGGGCAATGGAGCACACCCAGAGCCGGAGTTCTACTTCAGCCAGATGAGGCCTGCCAAGAAACTGCGTTTCACAGGCCTTTCAAAGACATGTTCCCGGTAGGCTGTAAGATCACGGGCCAGAGCGAGTTGGTTCTTAGATTCCCAGAGAGCTGGAAGCAAGATGCTTTGGGGCCTCTCTGCCCCTTTGGAAACAAGGCAGCACCTTGGGCCTGGCAGCTCTAGGGCAATGGAGCACACCCAGAGCAGAAGTCCTACTTGAGCCAGATCAGGCCACCAACAAAGTGCGTTTCACAGGCCTTGGTAAGAGATTGTCTCTTAGGCTGTAAGAGCACTGGGCAGAGACAGTTGTTTCTTAGCTTCCCAAAGAGCTGGAAGCAAGATGCTTTGGGGGCTCCCTGCCCCTTTGCCAACAAGGGCGACCTTTGGGCCGTTCAGCTCTAGGCCAATGGAGCACACCCAGCGCAGAAGTCCTACTTCAGCCAGATCAGGCCTGCCAAGGAACTGCGTTTCAGAGGCCTTTGTATGTGACGTTCCCGGTAGGCTGTGAGAGCACGGTGCAGAGCCAGTTGTTTCCTTGTTTCCCAAACAGCTGGAAGCAAGACGCTTTGGGGCCTCTCTGCCCCTTTGGAAACAAGGCAGCCCTTTGGGCCTGGCAGCTCTAGGGCAATGGAGCACACCCAGAGCAGAAGTTCTACTTCAGCCAGATCAGGCCTGCCAGGAAACTGCGTTTCACAGGCCTTCGTAAGAGGTGTTCCCGGAAGGCTGTAAGAGTACCTGGCAGAGCGAGTTGTTTCTTAGCTTCAAAAACAGCTGGAAGCAACATGATTTGGGGCCTCTCTCCCCCTTTGGAAACAAAGCAGCCTTGGTGCCTGGCAGCTCTAGGCCAAAGTAGCACACCCAGAGCACAAGTTCTACCTCAGCCAGATAAGGCCTGTCAAGAAGCTGCGTTTCACAGGCCTTTGTATGTGACGTTCCCGGTTGGCTTTGAGAGCACTGTGCAGAGCCAGTTGTTTTAGCTTCCCAGAGAGCAGGAAGCAAGATGCTTTGGGGCCTCTCTCACACTTTGGAAATAAAGGCAGCCCTTTGGGCCTGGCAGCCCTAGGCCAATGGAGTACACCCAGAGCAGAAGTTCTACCTCAGCCAGATCAGGCCTTCCAAGAAACTGCGTCTCACAGGCCTTTCTCTGTCACGTTGCCGGTAGGCTGTGAGAGCAATGTGCAGAGCCAGTTGTTTCTTAGCTTCCCAAAGATTTGGAAGCAAGATGCTTTGGGGACTCTCAGCCCCTTTGGAAACAAGGCGGCCCTTTGGGCCTGGCAGCTCTAGGCCAAAGTAGCACGCCCAGAGCAGGAGTTCTACTTCAGCCAGATCAGGCCTGCCAAGAAACTGCGTTTCACAGGCCTTGGTAAGAGATGTTCCTGGTAGGCTGTGAGAGCACTGTGTAGAGCCAGTTGCTTTAGCTTCCCACAGAGCTGGAAGCAAGATGCTTTGGGTCCACTCTCCGTCTTTGGAAACAAGGCAGCCCTTTGGGCCTGGCAGCTCTAGGCCAATGGAGCACACCCACAGCAGAAGTTCTACTTCAGGCAGATCAGTCCTGCCCAGAAACTGCGTTTCACAGCCCTTGGTAAGAGATGTTCACGGTAGGCTGTGAGAGCACTGGGCAGAACCAGTTGTTTTTTAGCTTCCCAAAGTGCTGGAGGCAAGATGCTTTGGGGCCTCTCTCACCCTTTGGAAACAAGGCAGCCCTTAGGTCCTGGTAGCTCTAGGCCTATGTAGCACAACCAGAACAGAAGTTCTACTTCAGCCAGGTCAGGCCTGCCAAGAAACTGCGTTTCACAGGCCTTTCAAAGAGATGTTCTCTTAGGCTGTAAGAGCACTGGGCAGAGCCAGCTGTTTCTTAGCTTCCCGAAGAGCTGGGAGCAAGATGCTTTGGGTCCACTCTCCGTCTTTGGAAACAAGGCAGACCTTTGGGCCTGGCAGCTCTAGGGCAATGGAGCACACCCAGAGCAGAAGTTCTACTTCAGCCAGATCAGGCCTGCCAGGAAACTGCGTTTCACAGGCCTTGGTAAGAGATGTTCCCGGTAGGCTGTGAGAGCACTGTGGAGAGCCAGTTGCTTTAGCTTCCCACAGAGCTGGAAGCAAGATGCTTTGGGGCCTCTCTCTCCCTTTGGACACAAGGCAGCCGTTTGGGCCTGGCAGCTCTAGGCCAATGGAGCACACCCACAGCAGAAGTTCTACTTCAGCCAGATCAGGCCTGCCAGGAAACTGCGTTTCACAGGCCTTGGTAAGAGATGTTCCCGGTAGGCTGTGAGAGCACTGTGGAGAGCCAGTTGCTTTAGCTTCCCACAGAGCTGGAAGCAAGATGCTTTGGGGCCTCTCTCTCCCTTTGGACACAAGGCAGCCGTTTGGGCCTGGCAGCTCTAGGCCAATGGAGCACACCCACAGCAGAAGTTCTACTTCAGGCAGATCAGTCCTGCCCAGAAACTGCGTTTCACAGCCCTTGGTAAGAGATGTTCCCGGTAGGCTGTGAGAGCACTGGGCAACGCCAGATGTTTCTTAGCTTCCCGAAGAGCTGGAAGCAAGATGCTTTGGTGCCACTCTCTCACTTTGGAATCAAGGCAGCCCTTTGGGGCAGGTAGCTCTAGGCCAGTGGAGCACACCCAGAGCAGAAGTTCTACTTCGGCCAGTTCAGGCCACCAACAAACTGCGTTTCACAGGCCTTGGTAAGAGATGTTCCCGGTAGGCTGTAAGAGCACTGGGCAACGCCAGATGTTTCTTAGCTTCCCGAAGAGCTGGAAGCAAGATGCTTTGGGGCCTCTCTGCCCCATTGCAAACAAGGCATCCCTTTGGGCCTTTCAGCTCTAGGCCAATGGAACACACCCAGAGCAGAAGTCCTACTTCAGCCAGATCAGGCCTGCCAAAAAACTGCGTTTCAAAGGCTTTGGTAAGAGATGTTCCCGGTACTCTGTTAGAGCACTGGGCAGAGCCATTTGTTTCTTAGCTTCCCAAAGAGCTGGAAGCAAGATGCTTTGGGGGCTCCCTGCCCCTTTGCCAACAAGGGCGACCTTTGGGCCTTTCAGCTCTCGGCCAATGGAGCACACCCAGAGCAGAAGTCCTACTTCAGCCAGATCAGGCCTGCCAAGGAACTGCGTTTCAGAGGCCTTTGTATGTGACGTTCCCGGTAGGCTGTGAGAGCACGGTGCAGAGCCAGTTGTTTCCTTGTTTCCCAAACAGCTGGAAGCAAGACGCTTTGGGGCCTCTCTGCCCCTTTGGAAACAAGGCAGCACGTTGGGTCTGGCAGCTCTAGGGCAATGGAGCACAACCAGAGCCGAAGTTCTACTTCTTCCAGATCAGGCCTGCCTAGACAGTGCGTTTCACAGGCCTTGATAAGAGATGTTCTCTTAGGCTATAAGAGCACTGGGCACAGCCAGTTGTTTCTTAGCTTCCCAAGAGGTGGAAGCAAGATGCTTTGGGGCCTCTCTCCCCCTTTGGAAACAAGGCAGCCCTTTGGGCCTTTCAGCTCTAGGGCAATGGAGCACACCCAGAGCAGAAGTTCTACCTCAGCCAGATCAGGCCTGCCAAGAAACTGCTTTTCACAGGCCTTCGTAAGAGGTGTTCCCGGAAGGCTGTCAGAGTACCTGGCAGAGCGAGTTGTTTCTTAGCTTCAAAAACAGCTGGAAGCAACATGATTTGGGGCCTCTCTCCCCCTTTGGAAACAAAGCAGCCTTTGTGCCTGGCAGCTCTAGGCCAAAGTAGCACACCCAGAGCACAAGTTCTACCTCAGCCAGATAAGGCCTGTCAAGAAGCTGCGTTTCACAGGCCTTTGTATGTGACGTTCCCGGTTGGCTTTGAGAGCACTGTGCAGAGCCAGTTGTTTTAGCTTCCCAGAGAGCAGGAAGCAAGATGCTTTGGGGCCTCTCTCACACTTTGGAAATAAAGGCAGCCCTTTGGGCCTGGCAGCCCTAGGCCAATGGAGTACACCCAGAGCAGAAGTTCTACCTCAGCCAGATCAGGCCTTCCAAGAAACTGCATCTCACAGGCCTTTCTCTGTCACGTTGCCGGTAGGCTGTGAGAGCACTGGGCAGAACCAGTTGTTTTTTAGATTCCCAAAGTGCTGGAGGCAAGATACTTTGGGGCCTCTCTCACCCTTTGGAATCAAGGCAGCCCTTAGGTCCTGGTAGCTCTAGGCCTATGTAGCACAACCAGAACAGAAGTTCTACTTCAGCCAGGTCAGGCCTGCCAAGAAACTGCGTTTCACAGGCCTTTCAAAGAGATGTTCTCTTAGGCTGTAAGAGCACTGGGCAGAGCCAGCTGTTTCTTAGCTTCCCGAAGAGCTGGGAGCAAGATGCTTTGGGTCCACTCTCCGTCTTTGGAAACAAGGCAGCCCTTTGGGCCTGGCAGCTCTAGGGCAATGGAGCACACCCACAGCAGAAGTTCTACTTCAGGCAGATCAGTCCTGCCCAGAAACTGCGTTTCACAGCCCTTGGTAAGAGATGTTCACGGTAGGCTGTGAGAGCACTGGGCAGAACCAGTTGTTTTTTAGATTCCCAAAGTGCTGGAGGCAAGATGCTTTGGGGCCTCTCTCACCCTTTGGAAACAAGGCAGCCCTTAGGTCCTGGTAGCTCTAGGCCTATGTAGCACAACCAGAACAGAAGTTCTACTTCAGCCAGGTCAGGCCTGCCAAGAAACTGCGTTTCACAGGCCTTTCAAAGAGATGTTCTCTTAGGCTGTAAGAGCACTGGGCAGAGCCAGCTGTTTCTTAGCTTCCCGAAGAGCTGGGAGCAAGATGCTTTGGGTCCACTCTCCGTCTTTGGAAACAAGGCAGCCCTTTGGGCCTATCAGCTCTAGGGCAATGGAGCACACCCAGAGCAGAAGTTCTACTTCAGCCAGATCAGGCCTGCCAGGAAACTGCGTTTCACAGGCCTTGGTAAGAGATGTTCCCGGTAGGCTGTAAGAGCACTGGGCAACGCCAGATGTTTCTTAGCTTCCCGAAGAGCTGGAAGCAAGATGCTTTGGTGCCACTCTCTCACTTTGGAATCAAGGCAGCCCTTTGGGACAGGTAGCTCTAGGCCAGTGGAGCACACCCAGTGCAGAAGTTCTACTTCGGCCAGTTCAGGCCACCAACAAAGTGCGTTTCACAGGCCTTGGTAAGAGATGTTCCCGGTAGGCTGTAAGTGCACTGGGCAACGCCAGATGTTTCTTAGCTTCCCGAAGAGCTGGAAGCAAGATGCTTTGGGGCCTCTCATCCCCTTTGCAAACAAGGCGGCCCTTTGGGCCAGGCAGCTCTAGGCCAATGGAGCACACCCAGAGCAGAAGTTCTACTTCAGCTACATCAGGCCACCAACAAAGTGCGTTTCACAGGCCTTGGTAAGAGATTGTCTCTTAGGCTGTAAGAGCACTGGGCAGAGCCAGTTGTTTCTTAGCTTCCCAAAGAGCTGGAAGCAAGATGCTTTGGGGGCTCCCTGCCCCTTTGCCAACAAGACCGACCTTTGGGCCTTTCAGCTCTGGGCCAATGGAGCACACCCAGAGCAGAAGTTCTACCTCAGCCAGATAAGGCCTGCCAAGAAACTGCGTTTCAAAGGCTTTGGTAAGAGATGTTCCCGCTACTCTGTTAGAGCACTGGGCAGAGACAGTTGTTTCTTAGCTTCCCAAAGAGCTGGAAGCAAGATGCTTTGGGGCCTCTCTGCCCCTTTGCAAACAAGGCATCCCTTTGGGCCTTTCAGCTCTAGGCCAATGGAGCACACCCAGAGCAGAAGTCCTACTTCAGCCAGATCAGGCCTGCCAAGGAACTGCGTTTCAGAGGCCTTTGTATGTGACGTTCCCGGTAGGCTGTGAGAGCACGGTGCAGAGCCAGTTGTTTCCTTGTTTCCCAAACAGCTGGAAGCAAGACGCTTTGGGGCCTCTCTGCCCCTTTGGAAACAAGGCAGCACGTTGGGTCTGGCAGCTCTAGGGCAATGGAGCACAACCAGAGCCGAAGTTCTACTTCTTCCAGATCAGGCCTGCCTAGACAGTGCGTTTCACAGGCCTTGATAAGAGATGTTCTCTTAGGCTATAAGAGCACTGGGCACAGCCAGTTGTTTCTTAGCTTCCCAAGAGGTGGAAGCAAGATGCTTTGGGGCCTCTCTCCCCCTTTGGAAACAAGGCAGCCCTTTGGGCCTTTCAGCTCTAGGGCAATGGAGCACACCCAGAGCAGAAGTTCTACCTCAGCCAGATCAGGCCTGCCAAGAAACTGCTTTTCACAGGCCTTCGTAAGAGGTGTTCCCGGAAGGCTGTAAGAGTACCTGGCAGAGCGAGTTGTTTCTTAGCTTCAAAAACAGCTGGAAGCAACATGATTTGGGGCCTCTCTCCCCCTTTGGAAACAAAGCAGCCTTTGTGCCTGGCAGCTCTAGGCCAAAGTAGCACACCCAGAGCAGAAGTTCTACCTCAGCCAGATCAGGCCTTCCAAGAAACTGCGTCTCACAGGCCTTTCTCTGTCACGTTGCCGGTAGGCTGTGAGAGCACTGTGCAGAGCCAGTTGTTTCTTAGCTTCCCAAAGATTTGGAAGCAAGATGCTTTGGGGACTCTCAGCCCCTTTGGAAACAAGGCGGCCCTTTGGGCCTGGCAGCTCTAGGCCAAAGTAGCACGCCCAGAGCAGGAGTTCTACTTCAGCCAGATCAGGCCTGCCAAGAAACTGCGTTTCACAGGCCTTGGTAAGAGATGTTCCCGGTAGGCTGTGAGAGCACTGTGGAGAGCCAGTTGCTTTAGCTTCCCACAGAGCTGGAAGCAAGATGCTTTGGGGCCTCTCTCTCCCTTTGGACACAAGGCAGCCGTTTGGGCCTGGCAGCTCTAGGCCAATGGAGCACACCCACAGCAGAAGTTCTACTTCAGGCAGATCAGTCCTGCCCAGAAACTGCGTTTCACAGCCCTTGGTAAGAGATGTTCACGGTAGGCTGTGAGAGCACTGGGCAGAACCAGTTGTTTTTTAGCTTCCCAAAGTGCTGGAGGCAACATGCTTTGGGGCCTCTCTCACCCTTTGGAAACAAGGCAGCCCTTAGGTCCTGGTAGCTCTAGGCCTATGTAGCACAACCAGAACAGAAGTTCTACTTCAGCCAGGTCAGGCCTGCCAAGAAACTGCGTTTCACAGGCCTTTCAAAGAGATGTTCTCTTAGGCTGTAAGAGCACTGGGCAGAGCCAGCTGTTTCTTAGCTTCCCGAAGAGCTGGGAGCAAGATGCTTTGGGTGCACTCTCCGTCTTTGGAAACAAGGCAGCCCTTTGGGCCTGGCAGCTCTAGGGCAATGGAGCACACCCAGAGCAGGAGTTCTACTTCAGCCAGATCAGGCCTGCCAGGAAACTGCGTTTCACAGGCCTTGGTAAGAGATGTTCCCGGTAGGCTGTGAGAGCACTGTGCAGAGCCAGTTGCTTTAGCTTCCCACAGAGCTGGAAGCAAGATGCTTTGGGGCCTCTCTCTCCCTTTGGACACAAGGCAGCCGTTTGGGCCTGGCAGCTCTAGGCCAATGGAGCACACCCACAGCAGAAGTTCTACTTCAGGCAGATCAGTCCTGCCCAGAAACTGCGTTTCACAGCCCTTGGTAAGAGATGTTCACGGTGGGCTGTGAGAGCACTGGGCAGAACCAGTTGTTTTTTAGCTTCCCAAAGTGCTGGAGGCAAGATGCTTTGGGGCCTCTCTCACCCTTTGGAAACAAGGCAGCCCTTAGGTCCTGGTAGCTCTAGGCCTATGTAGCACAACCAGAACAGAAGTTCTACTTCAGCCAGGTCAGGCCTGCCAAGAAACTGCGTTTCACAGGCCTTTCAAAGAGATGTTCTCTTAGGCTGTAAGAGCACTGGGCAGAGCCAGCTGTTTCTTAGCTTCCCGAAGAGCTGGGAGCAAGATGCTTTGGGTGCACTCTCCGTCTTTGGAAACAAGGCAGCCCTTTGGGCCTGGCAGCTCTAGGGCAATGGAGCACACCCAGAGCAGGAGTTCTACTTCAGCCAGATCAGGCCTGCCAGGAAACTGCGTTTCACAGGCCTTGGTAAGAGATGTTCCCGGTAGGCTGTGAGAGCACTGGGCAACGCCAGATGTTTCTTAGCTTCCCGAAGAGCTGGAAGCAAGATGCTTTGGTGCCACTCTCTCACTTTGGAATCAAGGCAGCCCTTTGGGACAGGTAGCTCTAGGCCAGTGGAGCACACCCAGAGCAGAAGTTCTACTTCGGCCAGTTCAGGCCACCAACAAAGTGCGTTTCACAGGCCTTGGTAAGAGATGTTCCCGGTAGGCTGTAAGTGCACTGGGCAACGCCAGATGTTTCTTAGCTTCCCGAAGAGCTGGAAGCAAGATGCTTTGGGGCCTCTCATCCCCTTTGCAAACAAGGCGGCCCTTTGGGCCAGGCAGCTCTAGGCCAATGGAGCACACCCAGAGCAGAAGTTCTACTTCAGCTACATCAGGCCACCAACAAAGTGCGTTTCACAGGCCTTGGTAAGAGATTGTCTCTTAGGCTGTAAGAGCACTGGGCAGAGCCAGTTGTTTCTTAGCTTCCCAAAGAGCTGGAAGCAAGATGCTTTGGGGGCTCCCTGCCCCTTTGCCAACAAGGCCGACCTTTGGGCCTTTCAGCTCTGGGCCAATGGAGCACACCCAGAGCAGAAGTTCTACCTCAGCCAGATAAGGCCTGCCAAGAAACTGCGTTTCAAAGGCTTTGGTAAGAGATGTTCCCGCTACTCTGTTAGAGCACTGGGCAGAGACAGTTGTTTCTTAGCTTCCCAAAGAGCTGGAAGCAAGATGCTTTGGGGCCTCTCTGCCCCTTTGCAAACAAGGCATCCCTTTGGGCCTTTCAGCTCTAGGCCAATGGAGCACACCCAGAGCAGAAGTCCTACTTCAGCCAGATCAGGCCTGCCAAGGAACTGCGTTTCAGAGGCCTTTGTATGTGACGTTCCCGGTAGGCTGTGAGAGCACGGTGCAGAGCCAGTTGTTTCCTTGTTTCCCAAACAGCTGGAAGCAAGACGCTTTGGGGCCTCTCTGCCCCTTTGGAAACAAGGCAGCACGTTGGGTCTGGCAGCTCTAGGGCAATGGAGCACAACCAGAGCCGAAGTTCTACTTCTTCCAGATCAGGCCTGCCTAGACAGTGCGTTTCCCAGGCCTTGATAAGAGATGTTCTCTTAGGCTATAAGAGCACTGGGCACAGCCAGTTGTTTCTTAGCTTCCCAAGAGGTGGAAGCAAGATGCTTTGGGGCCTCTCTCCCCCTTTGGAAACAAGGCAGCCCTTTGGGCCTTTCAGCTCTAGGGCAATGGAGCACACCCAGAGCAGAAGTTCTACCTCAGCCAGATCAGGCCTGCCAAGAGACTGCTTTTCACAGGCCTTCGTAAGAGGTGTTCCCGGAAGGCTGTAAGAGTACCTGGCAGAGCGAGTTGTTTCTTAGCTTCAAAAACAGCTGGAAGCAACATGATTTGGGGCCTCTCTCCCCCTTTGGAAACAAAGCAGCCTTTGTGCCTGGCAGCTCTAGGCCAAAGTAGCACACCCAGAGCACAAGTTCTACCTCAGCCAGATAAGGCCTGTCAAGAAGCTGCGTTTCACAGGCCTTTGTATGTGACGTTCCCGGTTGGCTTTGAGAGCACTGTGCAGAGCCAGTTGTTTTAGCTTCCCAGAGAGCAGGAAGCAAGATGCTTTGGGGCCTCTCTCACACTTTGGAAATAAAGGCAGCCCTTTGGGCCTGGCAGCCCTAGGCCAATGGAGTACACCCAGAGCAGAAGTTCTACCTCAGCCAGATCAGGCCTTCCAAGAAACTGCATCTCACAGGCCTTTCTCTGTCACGTTGCCGGTAGGCTGTGAGAGCACTGGGCAGAACCAGTTGTTTTTTAGATTCCCAAAGTGCTGGAGGCAAGATACTTTGGGGCCTCTCTCACCCTTTGGAATCAAGGCAGCCCTTAGGTCCTGGTAGCTCTAGGCCTATGTAGCACAACCAGAACAGAAGTTCTACTTCAGCCAGGTCAGGCCTGCCAAGAAACTGCGTTTCACAGGCCTTTCAAAGAGATGTTCTCTTAGGCTGTAAGAGCACTGGGCAGAGCCAGCTGTTTCTTAGCTTCCCGAAGAGCTGGGAGCAAGATGCTTTGGGTCCACTCTCCGTCTTTGGAAACAAGGCAGCCCTTTGGGCCTGGCAGCTCTAGGGCAATGGAGCACACCCAGACCAGAAGTTCTACTTCAGCCAGATCAGGCCTGCCAGGAAACTGCGTTTCACAGGCCTTGGTAAGAGATGTTCCCGGTAGGCTGTAAGAGCACTGGGCAACGCCAGATGTTTCTTAGCTTCCCGAAGAGCTGGAAGCAAGATGCTTTGGTGCCACTCTCTCACTTTGGAATCAAGGCAGCCCTTTGGGACAGGTAGCTCTAGGCCAGTGGAGCACACCCAGAGCAGAAGTTCTACTTCGGCCAGTTCAGGCCACCAACAAAGTGCGTTTCACAGGCCTTGGTAAGAGATGTTCCCGGTAGGCTGTAAGTGCACTGGGCAACGCCAGATGTTTCTTAGCTTCCCGAAGAGCTGGAAGCAAGATGCTTTGGGGCCTCTCATCCCCTTTGCAAACAAGGCGGCCCTTTGGGCCAGGCAGCTCTAGGCCAATGGAGCACACCCAGAGCAGAAGTTCTACTTCAGCTACATCAGGCCACCAACAAAGTGCGTTTCACAGGCCTTGGTAAGAGATTGTCTCTTAGGCTGTAAGAGCACTGGGCAGAGCCAGTTGTTTCTTAGCTTCCCAAAGAGCTGGAAGCAAGATGCTTTGGGGGCTCCCTGCCCCTTTGCCAACAAGGCCGACCTTTGGGCCTTTCAGCTCTGGGCCAATGGAGCACACCCAGAGCAGAAGTTCTACCTCAGCCAGATAAGGCCTGCCAAGAAACTGCGTTTCAAAGGCTTTGGTAAGAGATGTTGCCGGTACTCTGTTAGAGCACTGGGCAGAGACAGTTGTTTCTTAGCTTCCCAAAGAGCTGGAAGCAAGATGCTTTGGGGCCTCTCTGCCCCTTTGCAAACAAGGCATCCCTTTGGGCCTTTCAGCTCTAGGCCAATGGAGCACACCCAGAGCCGAAGTCCTACTTCAGCCAGATCAGGCCTGCCAAGGAACTGCGTTTCAGAGGCCTTTGTATGTGACGTTCCCGGTAGGCTGTGAGAGCACGGTGCAGAGCCAGTTGTTTCCTTGTTTCCCAAACAGCTGGAAGCAAGACGCTTTGGGGCCTCTCTGCCCCTTTGGAAACAAGGCAGCACGTTGGGTCTGGCAGCTCTAGGGCAATGGAGCACAACCAGAGCCGAAGTTCTACTTCTTCCAGATCAGGCCTGCCTAGACAGTGCGTTTCACAGGCCTTGATAAGAGATGTTCTCTTAGGCTATAAGAGCACTGGGCACAGCCAGTTGTTTCTTAGCTTCCCAAGAGGTGGAAGCAAGATGCTTTGGGGCCTCTCTCCCCCTTTGGAAACAAGGCAGCCCTTTGGGCCTTTCAGCTCTAGGGCAATGGAGCACACCCAGAGCAGAAGTTCTACCTCAGCCAGATCAGGCCTGCCAAGAAACTGCTTTTCACAGGCCTTCGTAAGAGGTGTTCCCGGAAGGCTGTAAGAGTACCTGGCAGAGCGAGTTGTTTCTTAGCTTCAAAAACAGCTGGAAGCAACATGATTTGGGGCCTCTCTCCCCCTTTGGAAACAAAGCAGCCTTTGTGCCTGGCAGCTCTAGGCCAAAGTAGCACACCCAGAGCACAAGTTCTACCTCAGCCAGATAAGGCCTGTCAAGAAGCTGCGTTTCACAGGCCTTTGTATGTGACGTTCCCGGTTGGCTTTGAGAGCACTGTGCAGAGCCAGTTGTTTTAGCTTCCCAGAGAGCAGGAAGCAAGATGCTTTGGGGCCTCTCTCACACTTTGGAAATAAAGGCAGCCCTTTGGGCCTGGCAGCCCTAGGCCAATGGAGTACACCCAGAGCAGAAGTTCTACCTCAGCCAGATCAGGCCTTCCAAGAAACTGCGTCTCACAGGCCTTTCTCTGTCACGTTGCCGGTAGGCTGTGAGAGCACTGTGCAGAGCCAGTTGTTTCTTAGCTTCCCAAAGATTTGGAAGCAAGATGCTTTGGGGACTCTCAGCCCCTTTGAAAACAAGGCGGCCCTTTGGGCCTGGCAGCGCTAGGCCAAAGTAGCACGCCCAGAGCAGGAGATCTACTTCAGCCAGATCAGGCCTGCCAGGAAACTGCGTTTCACAGGCCTTGGTAAGAGATGTTCCCGGTAGGCTGTGAGAGCACTGTGGAGAGCCAGTTGCTTTAGCTTCCCACAGAGCTGGAAGCAAGATGCTTTGGGGCCTCTCTCTCCCTTTGGACACAAGGCAGCCGTTTGGGCCTGGCAGCTCTAGGCCAATGGAGCACACCCACAGCAGAAGTTCTACTTCAGGCAGATCAGTCCTGCCCAGAAACTGCGTTTCACAGCCCTTGGTAAGAGATGTTCACGGTAGGCTGTGAGAGCACTGGGCAGAACCAGTTGTTTTTTAGCTTCCCAAAGTGCTGGAGGCAACATGCTTTGGGGCCTCTCTCATCCTTTGGAAACAAGGCAGCCCTTAGGTCCTGGTAGCTCTAGGCCTATGTAGCACAACCAGAACAGAAGTTCTACTTCAGCCAGGTCAGGCCTGCCAAGAAACTGCGTTTCACAGGCCTTTCAAAGAGATGTTCTCTTAGGCTGTAAGAGCACTGGGCAGAGCCAGCTGTTTCTTAGCTTCCCGAAGAGCTGGGAGCAAGATGCTTTGGGTCCACTCTCCGTCTTTGGAAACAAGGCAGCCCTTTGGGCCTGGCAGCTCTAGGGCCATGGAGCACACCCAGAGCAGAAGTTCTACTTCAGCCAAATCAGGCCTGCCAGGAAACGGCGTTTCACAGGCCTTGGTAAGAGATGTTCCCGGTAGGCTGTAAGAGCACTGGGCAACGCCAGATGTTTCTTAGCTTCCCGAAGAGCTGGAAGCAAGATGCTTTGGTGCCACTCTCTCACTTTGGAATCAAGGCAGCCCTTTGGGGCAGGTAGCTCTAGGCCAGTGGAGCACACCCAGAGCAGAAGTTCTACTTCGGCCAGTTCAGGCCACCAACAAAGTGCGTTTCACAGGCCTTGGTAAGAGATGTTCCCGGTAGGCTGTAAGAGCACTGGGCAACGCCAGATGTTTCTTAGCTTCCCGAAGAGCTGGAAGCAAGATGCTTTGGGGCCTCTCATCCCCTTTGCAAACAAGGCGGCCCTTTGGGCCAGGCAGCTCTAGGCCAATGGAGCACACCCAGAGCAGAAGTTCTACTTCAGCTACATCAGGCCACCAACAAAGTGCATTTCACAGGCCTTGGTAAGAGATTGTCTCTTAGGCTGTAAGAGCACTGGGCAGAGCCAGTTGTTTCTTAGCTTCCCAAAGAGCTGGAAGCAAGATGCTTTGGGTGCTCACTGCCCCTTTGCCAACAAGGCCGACCTTTGGGCCTTTCAGCTCTGGGCCAATGGAGCACACCCAGAGCAGAAGTTCTACCTCAGCCAGATAAGGCCTGCCAAGAAACTGCGTTTCAAAGGCTTTGGTAAGAGATGTTGCCGGTACTCTGTTAGAGCACTGGGCAGAGACAGTTGTTTCTTAGCTTCCCAAAGAGCTGGAAGCAAGATGCTTTGGGGCCTCTCTGCCCCTTTGCAAACAAGGCATCCCTTTGGGCCTTTCAGCTCTAGGCCAATGGAGCACACCCAGAGCAGAAGTCCTACTTCAGCCAGATCAGGCCTGCCAAGGAACTGCGTTTCAGAGGCCTTTGTATGTGACGTTCCCGGTAGGCTGTGAGAGCACGGTGCAGAGCCAGTTGTTTCCTTGTTTCCCAAACAGCTGGAAGCAAGACGCTTTGGGGCCTCTCTGCCCCTTTGGAAACAAGGCAGCACGTTGGGTCTGGCAGCTCTAGGGCAATGGAGCACAACCAGAGCCGAAGTTCTACTTCTTCCAGATCAGGCCTGCCTAGACAGTGCGTTTCCCAGGCCTTGATAAGAGATGTTCTCTTAGGCTATAAGAGCACTGGGCACAGCCAGTTGTTTCTTAGCTTCCCAAGAGGTGGAAGCAAGATGCTTTGGGGCCTCTCTCCCCCTTTGGAAACAAGGCAGCCCTTTGGGCCTTTCATCTCTAGGGCAATGGAGCACACCCAGAGCAGAAGTTCTACCTCAGCCAGATCAGGCCTGCCAAGAAACTGCTTTTCACAGGCCTTCGTAAGAGGTGTTCCCGGAAGGCTGTTAGAGTACCTGGCAGAGCGAGTTGTTTCTTAGCTTCAAAAACAGCTGGAAGCAACATGATTTGGGGCCTCTCTCCCCCTTTGGAAACAAAGCAGCCTTTGTGCCTGGCAGCTCTAGGCCAAAGTAGCACACCCAGAGCACAAGTTCTACCTCAGCCAGATAAGGGCTGTCAAGAAGCTGCGTTTCACAGGCCTTTGTATGTGACGTTCCCGGTTGGCTTTGAGAGCACTGTGCAGAGCCAGTTGTTTTAGCTTCCCAGAGAGCAGGAAGCAAGATGCTTTGGGGCCTCTCTCACACTTTGGAAATAAAGGCAGCCCTTTGGGCCTGGCAGCCCTAGGCCAATGGAGTACACCCAGAGCAGAAGTTCTACCTCAGCCAGATCAGGCCTTCCAAGAAACTGCGTCTCACAGGCCTTTCTCTGTCACGTTGCCGGTAGGCTGTGAGAGCACTGTGCAGAGCCAGTTGTTTCTTAGCTTCCCAAAGATTTGGAAGCAAGATGCTTTGGGGACTCTCAGCCCCTTTGGAAACAAGGCGGCCCTTTGGGCCTGGCAGCTCTAGGCCAAAGTAGCACGCCCAGAGCAGGAGTTCTACTTCAGCCAGATCAGGCCTGCCAGGAAACTGCGTTTCACAGGCCTTGGTAAGAGATGTTCCCGGTAGGCTGTGAGAGCACTGTGGAGAGCCAGTTGCTTTAGCTTCCCACAGAGCTGGAAGCAAGATGCTTTGGGGCCTCTCTCTCCCTTTGGACACAAGGCAGCCGTTTGGGCCTGGCAGCTCTAGGCCAATGGAGCACACCCACAGCAGAAGTTCTACTTCAGGCAGATCAGTCCTGCCCAGAAACTGCGTTTCACAGCCCTTGGTAAGAGATGTTCACGGTAGGCTGTGAGAGCACTGGGCAGAACCAGTTGTTTTTTAGATTCCCAAAGTGCTGGAGGCAAGATGCTTTGGGGCCTCTCTCACCCTTTGGAAACAAGGCAGCCCTTAGGTCCTGGTAGCTCTAGGCCTATGTAGCACAACCAGAACAGAAGTTCTACTTCAGCCAGGTCAGGCCTGCCAAGAAACTGCGTTTCACAGGCCTTTCAAAGAGATGTTCTCTTAGGCTGTAAGAGCACTGGGCAGAGCCAGCTGTTTCTTAGCTTCCCAAAGAGCTGGGAGCAAGATGCTTTGGGTCCACTCTCCGTCTTTGGAAACAAGGCAGCCCTTTGGGCCTGGCAGCTCTAGGGCAATGGAGCACACCCAGAGCAGAAGTTCTACTTCAGCCAGATCAGGCCTGCCAGGAAACTGCGTTTCACAGGCCTTGGTAAGAGATGTTCCCGGTAGGCTGTAAGAGCACTGAGCAGAGCCAGTTGTTTCTTACATTCCTGAAAAGCTGGAAGCAAGATGCTTGGGACCCCTCTGCCCGTTTGGGAACAAGGAAGCCTTTTGGGTCGGGAAGCTCTAGGCCAATGGAGCACACGCAGAGCAGGAGTTCTACTTCAGCCTGATCAGGCCTGCAAAGAAACAGCGTTTGACAGGCCTTGGTAAGAGATGTTCCCGGTAGGTGTAAGATCACTGGGCAGAGCCAGTTGTTTCTTAGCTTCAAAAAGACCGGGAAGCAAGATGCTTTGGGCCTCTCTGCCCCTTGGAAACAGGGCAGCACTTTGGGCCTGGCAGCTCTAGGCCAATGGAGCACACCCAGAGCAGAAGTTCTACTTCAGCTATATCAGGCCACCAACAAAGTGCGTTTCACAGGCCTTGGTAAGAGATTGTCTCTTAGGCTGTAAGAGCACTGGGCAGAGACAGTTGTTTCTTAGCTTCCCAAAGAGCTGGAAGCAAGATGCTTTGGGGGCTCCCTGCCCCTTTGCCAACAAGGGCGACCTTTGGGCCTTTCAGCTCTAGCCCAATGGAGCACACCCAGCGCAGAAGTCCTACTTCAGCCAGATCAGGCCTGCCAAGGAACTGCGTTTCAGAGGCCTTTGTATGTGACGTTCCCGGTAGGCTGTGAGAGCACGGTGCAGAGCCAGTTGTTTCCTTGTTTCCCAAACAGCTGGAAGCAAGACGCTTTGGGGCCTCTCTGCCCCTATGGAAACAAGGCAGCACGTTGGGTCTGGCAGCTCTAGGGCAATGGAGCACACCCAGAGCAGAAGTTCTACCTCAGCCAGATCAGGCCTGCCAAGAAACTGCTTTTCACAGGCCTTCGTAAAAGGTGTTCCCGGAAGGCTGTAAGAGTACCTGGCAGAGCGAGTTGTTTCTTAGCTTCAAAAACAGCTGGAAGGAACATGATTTGGGGCCTCTCTCCCCCTTTGCAAACAAAGCAGCCTTTGTGCCTGGCAGCTCTAGGCCAAAGTAGCACACCCAGAGCACAAGTTCTACCTCAGCCAGATAAGGCCTGTCAAGAAGCTGCGTTTCACAGGCCTTTGTATGTGACGTTCCCGGTTGGCTTTGAGAGCACTGTGCAGAGCCAGTTGTTTTAGCTTCCCAGAGAGCAGGAAGCAAGATGCTTTGGGGCCTCTCTCACACTTTGGAAATAAAGGCAGCCCTTTGGGCCTGGCAGCCCTAGGCCAATGGAGTACACCCAGAGCAGAAGTTCTACCTCAGCCAGATCAGGCCTTCCAAGAAACTGCGTCTCACAGGCCTTTCTCTGTCACGTTGCCGGTAGGCTGTGAGAGCACTGTGCAGAGCCAGTTGTTTCTTAGCTTCCCAAAGATTTGGAAGCAAGATGCTTTGGGGACTCTCAGCCCCTTTGGAAACAAGGCGGCCCTTTGGGCCTGGCAGCTCTAGGCCAAAGTAGCACGCCCAGAGCAGGAGTTCTACTTCAGCCAGATCAGGCCTGCCAGGAAACTGCGTTTCACAGGCCTTGGTAAGAGATGTTCCCGGTAGGCTGTGAGAGCACTGTGGAGAGCCAGTTGCTTTAGCTTCCCACAGAGCTGGAAGCAAGATGCTTTGGGGCCTCTCTCTCCCTTTGGACACAAGGCAGCCGTTTGGGCCTGGCAGCTCTAGGCCAATGGAGCACACCCACAGCAGAAGTTCTACTTCAGGCAGATCAGTCCTGCCCAGAAACTGCGTTTCACAGCCCTTGGTAAGAGATGTTCACGGTAGGCTGTGAGAGCACTGGGCAGAACCAGTTGTTTTTTACCTTCCCAAAGTGCTGGAGGCAAGATGCTTTGGGGCCTCTCTCACCCTTTGGAAACAAGGCAGCCCTTAGGTCCTGGTAGCTCTAGGCCTATGTAGCACAACCAGAACAGAAGTTCTAGTTCAGCCAGGTCAGGCCTGCCAAGAAACTGCGTTTCACAGGCCTTTCAAAGAGATGTTCTCTTAGGCTGTAAGAGCACTGGGCAGAGCCAGCTGTTTCTTAGCTTCCCGAAGAGCTGGGAGCAAGATGCTTTGGGTCCACTCTCTGTCTTTGGAAACAAGGCAGCCCTTTGGGCCTGGCAGCTCTAGGGCAATGGAGCACACCCAGAGCAGAAGTTCTACTTCAGCCAGATCAGGCCTGCCAGGAAACTGCGTTTCACAGGCCTTGGTAAGAGATGTTCCCGGTAGGCTGTAAGAGCACTGGGCAGAGCCAGTTGTTTCTTACCTTCCTGAAAAGCTGGAAGCAAGATGCTTGGGACCCCTCTGCCCGTTTGGGAACAAGGCAGCCTTTTGGGTCGGGAAGCTCTAGGCCAATGGAGCACACGCAGAGCAGGAGTTCTACTTCAGCCTGATCAGGCCTGCAAAGAAACAGCGTTTGACAGGCCTTGGTAAGAGATGTTCCCGGTAGGTGTAAGATCACTGGGCAGAGCCAGTTGTTTCTTAGCTTCACAAAGACCGGGAAGCAAGATGCTTTGGGCCTCTCTGCCCCTTGGAAACAGGGCAGCACTTTGGGCCTGGCAGCTCTAGAGCAATGGAGCACACCCAGAGCCGGAGTTCTACATCAGCCAGATGAGGCCTGCCAAGAAACTGCGTTTCACAGGCCTTTCAAAGACATGTTCCCGGTAGGCTGTAAGAGCACGGGCCAGAGCGAGTTGGTTCTTAGCTTCCCAGAGAGCTGGAAGCAAGATGCTTTGGGGCCTCTCTGCCCCTTTGGAAACAAGGCAGCACCTTGGGCCTGGCAGCTCTAGGGCAATGGAGCACACCCAGAGCAGAAGTCCTACTTCAGCCAGATCAGGCCTGCCAAGGAACTGCGTTTCAGAGGCCTTTGCATGTGACGTTCCCGGTAGGCTGTGAGAGCACGGTGCAGAGCCTGTTGTTTCCTTGATTCCCAAACAGCTGGAAGCAAGACGCTTTGGGGCTTCTCTGCCCCTTTGGAAACAAGGCAGCACGTTGGGTCTGGCAGCTCTAGGGCAATGGAGCACAACCAGAGCCGAAGTTCTACTTCTTCCAGATCAGGCCTGCCTAGACAGTGCGTTTCACAGGCCTTGATAAGAGATGTTCTCTTAGGCTATAAGAGCACTGGGCACAGCCAGTTGTTTCTTAGCTTCCCAAGAGCTGGAAGCAAGATGCTTTGGGGCCTCTCTGCCCCTTTGGAAACAAGGCAGCACATTGGGCCTGGCAGCTCTAGTTCAATGGAGCACACCCAGAGCAGAAGTTCTACTTCAGCCAAATCAGGCCTGCCAGGAAACGGCGTTTCACAGGCCTTGGTAAGAGATGTTCCCGGTAGGCTGTAAGAGCACTGGGCAACGCCAGATGTTTCTTAGCTTCCCGAAGAGCTGGAAGCAAGATGCTTTGGTGCCACTCTCTCACTTTGGAATCAAGGCATCCCTTTGGGGCAGGTAGCTCTAGGCCAGTGGAGCACACCCAGAGCAGAAGTTCTACTTGGGCCAGTTCAGGCCACCAACAAACTGCGTTTCACAGGCCTTGGTAAGAGATGTTCCCGGTAGGCTGTAAGAGCACTGGGCAACGCCAGATGTTTCTTAGCTTCCCGAAGAGCTGGAAGCAAGATGCTTTGGGGCCTCTCATACCCTTTGCAAACAAGGCGGCCCTTTGGGCCAGGCAGCTCTAGGCCAATGGAGCACACCCAGAGCAGAAGTTCTACTTCAGCTAGATCAGGCCACCAACAAAGTGCGTTTCACAGGCCTTGGTAAGAGATTGTCTCTTAGGCTGTAAGAGCACTGGGCAGAGACAGTTGTTTCTTAGCTTCCCAAAGAGCTGGAAGCAAGATGCTTTGGGGGCTCCCTGCCCCTTTGCCAACACGGGCGACCTTTGGGCCTTTCAGCTCTAGGCCAATGGAGCACACCCAGCGCAGAAGTCCTACTTCAGCCAGATCAGGCCTGCCAAGGAACTGCGTTTCAGAGGCCTTTGTATGTGACGTTCCCGGTAGGCTGTGAGAGCACGGTGCAGAGCCAGTTGTTTCCTTGTTTCCCAAACAGCTGGAAGCAAGACGCTTTGGGGCCTCTCTGCCCCTTTGGAAACAAGGCAGCACGTTGGGTCTGGCAGCTCTAGGGCAATGGAGCACAACCAGAGCCGAAGTTCTACTTCTTCCAGATCAGGCCTGCCTAGACAGTGCGTTTCACAGGCCTTGATAAGAGATGTTCTCTTAGGCTATAAGAGCACTGGGCACAGCCAGTTGTTTCTTAGCTTCCCAAGAGGTGGAAGCAAGATGCTTTGGGGCCTCTCTCCCCCTTTGGAAACAAGGCAGCCCTTTGGGCCTTTCAGCTCTAGGGCAATGGAGCACACCCAGAGCAGAAGTTCTACCTCAGCCAGATCAGGCCTGCCAAGAAACTGCTTTTCACAGGCCTTCGTAAGAGGTGTTCCCGGAAGGCTGTAAGAGTACCTGGCAGAGCGAGTTGTTTCTTAGCTTCAAAAACAGCTGGAAGCAACATGATTTGGGGCCTCTCTCCCCCTTTGGAAACAAAGCAGCCTTTGTGCCTGGCAGCTCTAGGCCAAAGTAGCACACCCAGAGCACAAGTTCTACCTCAGCCAGATAAGGCCTGTCAAGAAGCTGCGTTTCACAGGCCTTTGTATGTGACGTTCCCGGTTGGCTTTGAGAGCACTGTGCAGAGCCAGTTGTTTTAGCTTCCCAGAGAGCAGGAAGCAAGATGCTTTGGGGCCTCTCTCACACTTTGGAAATAAAGGCAGCCCTTTGGGCCTGGCAGCCCTAGGCCAATGGAGTACACCCAGAGCAGAAGTTCTACCTCAGCCAGATCAGGCCTTCCAAGAAACTGCGTCTCACAGGCCTTTCTCTGTCACGTTGCCGGTAGGCTGTGAGAGCACTGTGCAGAGCCAGTTGTTTCTTAGCTTCCCAAAGATTTGGAAGCAAGATGCTTTGGGGACTCTCAGCCCCTTTGAAAACAAGGCGGCCCTTTGGGCCTGGCAGCGCTAGGCCAAAGTAGCACGCCCAGAGCAGGAGATCTACTTCAGCCAGATCAGGCCTGCCAGGAAACTGCGTTTCACAGGCCTTGGTAAGAGATGTTCCCGGTAGGCTGTGAGAGCACTGTGGAGAGCCAGTTGCTTTAGCTTCCCACAGAGCTGGAAGCAAGATGCTTTGGGGCCTCTCTCTCCCTTTGGACACAAGGCAGCCGTTTGGGCCTGGCAGCTCTAGGCCAATGGAGCACACCCACAGCAGAAGTTCTACTTCAGGCAGATCAGTCCTGCCCAGAAACTGCGTTTCACAGCCCTTGGTAAGAGATGTTCACGGTAGGCTGTGAGAGCACTGGGCAGAACCAGTTGTTTTTTAGCTTCCCAAAGTGCTGGAGGCAACATGCTTTGGGGCCTCTCTCATCCTTTGGAAACAAGGCAGCCCTTAGGTCCTGGTAGCTCTAGGCCTATGTAGCACAACCAGAACAGAAGTTCTACTTCAGCCAGGTCAGGCCTGCCAAGAAACTGCGTTTCACAGGCCTTTCAAAGAGATGTTCTCTTAGGCTGTAAGAGCACTGGGCAGAGCCAGCTGTTTCTTAGCTTCCCGAAGAGCTGGGAGCAAGATGCTTTGGGTCCACTCTCCGTCTTTGGAAACAAGGCAGCCCTTTGGGCCTGGCAGCTCTAGGGCCATGGAGCACACCCAGAGCAGAAGTTCTACTTCAGCCAAATCAGGCCTGCCAGGAAACGGCGTTTCACAGGCCTTGGTAAGAGATGTTCCCGGTAGGCTGTAAGAGCACTGGGCAACGCCAGATGTTTCTTAGCTTCCCGAAGAGCTGGAAGCAAGATGCTTTGGTGCCACTCTCTCACTTTGGAATCAAGGCAGCCCTTTGGGGCAGGTAGCTCTAGGCCAGTGGAGCACACCCAGAGCAGAAGTTCTACTTCGGCCAGTTCAGGCCACCAACAAAGTGCGTTTCACAGGCCTTGGTAAGAGATGTTCCCGGTAGGCTGTAAGAGCACTGGGCAACGCCAGATGTTTCTTAGCTTCCCGAAGAGCTGGAAGCAAGATGCTTTGGGGCCTCTCATCCCCTTTGCAAACAAGGCGGCCCTTTGGGCCAGGCAGCTCTAGGCCAATGGAGCACACCCAGAGCAGAAGTTCTACTTCAGCTACATCAGGCCACCAACAAAGTGCATTTCACAGGCCTTGGTAAGACATTGTCTCTTAGGCTGTAAGAGCACTGGGCAGAGCCAGTTGTTTCTTAGCTTCCCAAAGAGCTGGAAGCAAGATGCTTTGGGTGCTCACTGCCCCTTTGCCAACAAGGCCGACCTTTGGGCCTTTCAGCTCTGGGCCAATGGAGCACACCCAGAGCAGAAGTTCTACCTCAGCCAGATAAGGCCTGCCAAGAAACTGCGTTTCAAAGGCTTTGGTAAGAGATGTTGCCGGTACTCTGTTAGAGCACTGGGCAGAGACAGTTGTTTCTTAGCTTCCCAAAGAGCTGGAAGCAAGATGCTTTGGGGCCTCTCTGCCCCTTTGCAAACAAGGCATCCCTTTGGGCCTTTCAGCTCTAGGCCAATGGAGCACACCCAGAGCAGAAGTCCTACTTCAGCCAGATCAGGCCTGCCAAGGAACTGCGTTTCAGAGGCCTTTGTATGTGACGTTCCCGGTAGGCTGTGAGAGCACGGTGCAGAGCCAGTTGTTTCCTTGTTTCCCAAACAGCTGGAAGCAAGACGCTTTGGGGCCTCTCTGCCCCTTTGGAAACAAGGCAGCACGTTGGGTCTGGCAGCTCTAGGGCAATGGAGCACAACCAGAGCCGAAGTTCTACTTCTTCCAGATCAGGCCTGCCTAGACAGTGCGTTTCACAGGCCTTGATAAGAGATGTTCTCTTAGGCTATAAGAGCACTGGGCACAGCCAGTTGTTTCTTAGCTTCCCAAGAGGTGGAAGCAAGATGCTTTGGGGCCTCTCTCCCCCTTTGGAAACAAGGCAGCCCTTTGGGCCTTTCAGCTCTAGGGCAATGGAGCACACCCAGAGCAGAAGTTCTACCTCAGCCAGATCAGGCCTGCCAAGAAACTGCTTTTCACAGGCCTTCGTAAGAGGTGTTCCCGGAAGGCTGTAAGAGTACCTGGCAGAGCGAGTTGTTTCTTAGCTTCAAAAACAGCTGGAAGCAACATGATTTGGGGCCTCTCTCCCCCTTTGGAAACAAAGCAGCCTTTGTGCCTGGCAGCTCTAGGCCAAAGTAGCACACCCAGAGCACAAGTTCTACCTCAGCCAGATAAGGCCTGTCAAGAAGCTGCGTTTCACAGGCCTTTGTATGTGACGTTCCCGGTTGGCTTTGAGAGCACTGTGCAGAGCCAGTTGTTTTAGCTTCCCAGAGAGCAGGAAGCAAGATGCTTTGGGGCCTCTCTCACACTTTGGAAATAAAGGCAGCCCTTTGGGCCTGGCAGCCCTAGGCCAATGGAGTACACCCAGAGCAGAAGTTCTACCTCAGCCAGATCAGGCCTTCCAAGAAACTGCGTCTCACAGGCCTTTCTCTGTCACGTTGCCGGTAGGCTGTGAGAGCACTGTGCAGAGCCAGTTGTTTCTTAGCTTCCCAAAGATTTGGAAGCAAGATGCTTTGGGGACTCTCAGCCCCTTTGAAAACAAGGCGGCCCTTTGGGCCTGGCAGCGCTAGGCCAAAGTAGCACGCCCAGAGCAGGAGATCTACTTCAGCCAGATCAGGCCTGCCAGGAAACTGCGTTTCACAGGCCTTGGTAAGAGATGTTCCCGGTAGGCTGTGAGAGCACTGTGGAGAGCCAGTTGCTTTAGCTTCCCACAGAGCTGGAAGCAAGATGCTTTTGGGCCTCTCTCTCCCTTTGGACACAAGGCAGCCGTTTGGGCCTGGCAGCTCTAGGCCAATGGAGCACACCCACAGCAGAAGTTCTACTTCAGGCAGATCAGTCCTGCCCAGAAACTGTGTTTCACAGCCCTTGGTAAGAGATGTTCACGGTAGGCTGTGAGAGCACTGGGCAGAACCAGTTGTTTTTTAGCTTCCCAAAGTGCTGGAGGCAACATGCTTTGGGGCCTCTCTCATCCTTTGGAAACAAGGCAGCCCTTAGGTCCTGGTAGCTCTAGGCCTATGTAGCACAACCAGAACAGAAGTTCTACTTCAGCCAGGTCAGGCCTGCCAAGAAACTGCGTTTCACAGGCCTTTCAAAGAGATGTTCTCTTAGGCTGTAAGAGCACTGGGCAGAGCCAGCTGTTTCTTAGCTTCCCGAAGAGCTGGGAGCAAGATGCTTTGGGTCCACTCTCCGTCTTTGGAAACAAGGCAGCCCTTTGGGCCTGGCAGCTCTAGGGCCATGGAGCACACCCAGAGCAGAAGTTCTACTTCAGCCAAATCAGGCCTGCCAGGAAACGGCGTTTCACAGGCCTTGGTAAGAGATGTTCCCGGTAGGCTGTAAGAGCACTGGGCAACGCCAGATGTTTCTTAGCTTCCCGAAGAGCTGGAAGCAAGATGCTTTGGTGCCACTCTCTCACTTTGGAATCAAGGCAGCCCTTTGGGGCAGGTAGCTCTAGGCCAGTGGAGCACACCCAGAGCAGAAGTTCTACTTCGGCCAGTTCAGGCCACCAACAAAGTGCGTTTCACAGGCCTTGGTAAGAGATGTTCCCGGTAGGCTGTAAGAGCACTGGGCAACGCCAGATGTTTCTTAGCTTCCCGAAGAGCTGGAAGCAAGATGCTTTGGGGCCTCTCATCCCCTTTGCAAACAAGGCGGCCCTTTGGGCCAGGCAGCTCTAGGCCAATGGAGCACACCCAGAGCAGAAGTTCTACTTCAGCTACATCAGGCCACCAACAAAGTGCATTTCACAGGCCTTGGTAAGACATTGTCTCTTAGGCTGTAAGAGCACTGGGCAGAGCCAGTTGTTTCTTAGCTTCCCAAAGAGCTGGAAGCAAGATGCTTTGGGTGCTCACTGCCCCTTTGCCAACAAGGCCGACCTTTGGGCCTTTCAGCTCTGGGCCAATGGAGCACACCCAGAGCAGAACTTCTACCTCAGCCAGATAAGGCCTGCCAAGAAACTGCGTTTCAAAGGCTTTGGTAAGAGATGTTGCCGGTACTCTGTTAGAGCACTGGGCAGAGACAGTTGTTTCTTAGCTTCCCAAAGAGCTGGAAGCAAGATGCTTTGGGGCCTCTCTGCCCCTTTGCAAACAAGGCATCCCTTTGGGCCTTTCAGCTCTAGGCCAATGGAGCACACCCAGAGCAGAAGTCCTACTTCAGCCAGATCAGGCCTGCCAAGGAACTGCGTTTCAGAGGCCTTTGTATGTGACGTTCCCGGTAGGCTGTGAGAGCACGGTGCAGAGCCAGTTGTTTCCTTGTTTCCCAAACAGCTGGAAGCAAGACGCTTTGGGGCCTCTCTGCCCCTTTGGAAACAAGGCAGCACGTTGGGTCTGGCAGCTCTAGGGCAATGGAGCACAACCAGAGCCGAAGTTCTACTTCTTCCAGATCAGGCCTGCCTAGACAGTGCGTTTCACAGGCCTTGATAAGAGATGTTCTCTTAGGCTATAAGAGCACTGGGCACAGCCAGTTGTTTCTTAGCTTCCCAAGAGGTGGAAGCAAGATGCTTTGGGGCCTCTCTCCCCCTTTGGAAACAAGGCAGCCCTTTGGGCCTTTCATCTCTAGGGCAATGGAGCACACCCAGAGCAGAAGTTCTACCTCAGCCAGATCAGGCCTGCCAAGAAACTGCTTTTCACAGGCCTTCGTAAGAGGTGTTCCCGGAAGGCTGTTAGAGTACCTGGCAGAGCGAGTTGTTTCTTAGCTTCAAAAACAGCTGGAAGCAACATGATTTGGGGCCTCTCTCCCCCTTTGGAAACAAAGCAGCCTTTGTGCCTGGCAGCTCTAGGCCAAAGTAGCACACCCAGAGCACAAGTTCTACCTCAGCCAGATAAGGCCTGTCAAGAAGCTGCGTTTCACAGGCCTTTGTATGTGACGTTCCCGGTTGGCTTTGAGAGCACTGTGCAGAGCCAGTTGTTTTAGCTTCCCAGAGAGCAGGAAGCAAGATGCTTTGGGGCCTCTCTCACACTTTGGAAATAAAGGCAGCCCTTTGGGCCTGGCAGCCCTAGGCCAATGGAGTACACCCAGAGCAGAAGTTCTACCTCAGCCAGATCAGGCCTTCCAAGAAACTGCGTCTCACAGGCCTTTCTCTGTCACGTTGCCGGTAGGCTGTGAGAGCACTGTGCAGAGCCAGTTGTTTCTTAGCTTCCCAAAGATTTGGAAGCAAGATGCTTTGGGGACTCTCAGCCCCTTTGGAAACAAGGCGGCCCTTTGGGCCTGGCAGCTCTAGGCCAAAGTAGCACGCCCAGAGCAGGAGTTCTACTTCAGCCAGATCAGGCCTGCCAGGAAACTGCGTTTCACAGGCCTTGGTAAGAGATGTTCCCGGTAGGCTGTGAGAGCACTGTGGAGAGCCAGTTGCTTTAGCTTCCCACAGAGCTGGAAGCAAGATGCTTTGGGGCCTCTCTCTCCCTTTGGACACAAGGCAGCCGTTTGGGCCTGGCAGCTCTAGGCCAATGGAGCACACCCACAGCAGAAGTTCTACTTCAGGCAGATCAGTCCTGCCCAGAAACTGCGTTTCACAGCCCTTGGTAAGAGATGTTCACGGTAGGCTGTGAGAGCACTGGGCAGAACCAGTTGTTTTTTAGATTCCCAAAGTGCTGGAGGCAAGATGCTTTGGGGCCTCTCTCACCCTTTGGAAACAAGGCAGCCCTTAGGTCCTGGTAGCTCTAGGCCTATGTAGCACAACCAGAACAGAAGTTCTACTTCAGCCAGGTCAGGCCTGCCAAGAAACTGCGTTTCACAGGCCTTTCAAAGAGATGTTCTCTTAGGCTGTAAGAGCACTGGGCAGAGCCAGCTGTTTCTTAGCTTCCCAAAGAGCTGGGAGCAAGATGCTTTGGGTCCACTCTCCGTCTTTGGAAACAAGGCAGCCCTTTGGGCCTGGCAGCTCTAGGGCAATGGAGCACACCCAGAGCAGAAGTTCTACTTCAGCCAGATCAGGCCTGCCAGGAAACTGCGTTTCACAGGCCTTGGTAAGAGATGTTCCCGGTAGGCTGTAAGAGCACTGAGCAGAGCCAGTTGTTTCTTACATTCCTGAAAAGCTGGAAGCAAGATGCTTGGGACCCCTCTGCCCGTTTGGGAACAAGGAAGCCTTTTGGGTCGGGAAGCTCTAGGCCAATGGAGCACACGCAGAGCAGGAGTTCTACTTCAGCCTGATCAGGCCTGCAAAGAAACAGCGTTTGACAGGCCTTGGTAAGAGATGTTCCCGGTAGGTGTAAGATCACTAGGCAGAGCCAGTTGTTTCTTAGCTTCGCAAAGACCGGGAAGCAAGATGCTTTGGTGCCACTCTCTCACTTTGGAATCAAGGCATCCCTTTGGGGCAGGTAGCTCTAGGCCAGTGGAGCACACCCAGAGCAGAAGTTCTACTTGGGCCAGTTCAGGCCACCAACAAACTGCGTTTCACAGGCCTTGGTAAGAGATGTTCCCGGTAGGCTGTAAGAGCACTGGGCAACGCCAGATGTTTCTTAGCTTCCCGAAGAGCTGGAAGCAAGATGCTTTGGGGCCTCTCATACCCTTTGCAAACAAGGCGGCCCTTTGGGCCAGGCAGCTCTAGGCCAATGGAGCACACCCAGAGCAGAAGTTCTACTTCAGCTAGATCAGGCCACCAACAAAGTGCGTTTCACAGGCCTTGGTAAGAGATTGTCTCTTAGGCTGTAAGAGCACTGGGCAGAGACAGTTGTTTCTTAGCTTCCCAAAGAGCTGGAAGCAAGATGCTTTGAGGGCTCCCTGCCCCTTTGCCAACACGGGCGACCTTTGGGCCTTTCAGCTCTAGGCCAATGGAGCACACCCAGCGCAGAAGTCCTACTTCAGCCAGATCAGGCCTGCCAAGGAACTGCGTTTCAGAGGCCTTTGTATGTGACGTTCCCGGTAGGCTGTGAGAGCACGGTGCAGAGCCAGTTGTTTCCTTGTTTCCCAAACAGCTGGAAGCAAGACGCTTTGGGGCCTCTCTGCCCCTTTGGAAACAAGGCAGCACGTTGGGTCTGGCAGCTCTAGGGCAATGGAGCACAACCAGAGCCGAAGTTCTACTTCTTCCAGATCAGGCCTGCCTAGACAGTGCGTTTCACAGGCCTTGATAAGAGATGTTCTCTTAGGCTATAAGAGCACTGGGCACAGCCAGTTGTTTCTTAGCTTCCCAAGAGGTGGAAGCAAGATGCTTTGGGGCCTCTCTCCCCCTTTGGAAACAAGGCAGCCCTTTGGGCCTTTCAGCTCTAGGGCAATGGAGCACACCCAGAGCAGAAGTTCTACCTCAGCCAGATCAGGCCTGCCAAGAAACTGCTTTTCACAGGCCTTCGTAAGAGGTGTTCCCGGAAGGCTGTAAGAGTACCTGGCAGAGCGAGTTGTTTCTTAGCTTCAAAAACAGCTGGAAGCAACATGATTTGGGGCCTCTCTCCCCCTTTGGAAACAAAGCAGCCTTTGTGCCTGGCAGCTCTAGGCCAAAGTAGCACACCCAGAGCACAAGTTCTACCTCAGCCAGATAAGGCCTGTCAAGAAGCTGCGTTTCACAGGCCTTTGTATGTGACGTTCCCGGTTGGCTTTGAGAGCACTGTGCAGAGCCAGTTGTTTTAGCTTCCCAGAGAGCAGGAAGCAAGATGCTTTGGGGCCTCTCTCACACTTTGGAAATAAAGGCAGCCCTTTGGGCCTGGCAGCCCTAGGCCAATGGAGTACACCCAGAGCAGAAGTTCTACCTCAGCCAGATCAGGCCTTCCAAGAAACTGCGTCTCACAGGCCTTTCTCTGTCACGTTGCCGGTAGGCTGTGAGAGCACTGTGCAGAGCCAGTTGTTTCTTAGCTTCCCAAAGATTTGGAAGCAAGATGCTTTGGGGACTCTCAGCCCCTTTGAAAACAAGGCGGCCCTTTGGGCCTGGCAGCGCTAGGCCAAAGTAGCACGCCCAGAGCAGGAGATCTACTTCAGCCAGATCAGGCCTGCCAGGAAACTGCGTTTCACAGGCCTTGGTAAGAGATGTTCCCGGTAGGCTGTGAGAGCACTGTGGAGAGCCAGTTGCTTTAGCTTCCCACAGAGCTGGAAGCAAGATGCTTTGGGGCCTCTCTCTCCCTTTGGACACAAGGCAGCCGTTTGGGCCTGGCAGCTCTAGGCCAATGGAGCACACCCACAGCAGAAGTTCTACTTCAGGCAGATCAGTCCTGCCCAGAAACTGCGTTTCACAGCCCTTGGTAAGAGATGTTCACGGTAGGCTGTGAGAGCACTGGGCAGAACCAGTTGTTTTTTAGATTCCCAAAGTGCTGGAGGCAAGATGCTTTGGGGCCTCTCTCACCCTTTGGAAACAAGGCAGCCCTTAGGTCCTGGTAGCTCTAGGCCTATGTAGCACAACCAGAACAGAAGTTCTACTTCAGCCAGGTCAGGCCTGCCAAGAAACTGCGTTTCACAGGCCTTTCAAAGAGATGTTCTCTTAGGCTGTAAGAGCACTGGGCAGAGCCAGCTGTTTCTTAGCTTCCCGAAGAGCTGGGAGCAAGATGCTTTGGGTCCACTCTCCGTCTTTGGAAACAAGGTAGCCCTTTGGGCCTGGCAGCTCTAGGGCCATGGAGCACACCCAGAGCAGAAGTTCTTCTTCAGCCAAATCAGGCCTGCCAGGAAACGGCGTTTCACAGGCCTTGGTAAGAGATGTTCCCGGTAGGCTGTAAGAGCACTGGGCAACGCCAGATGTTTCTTAGCTTCCCGAAGAGCTGGAAGCAAGATGCTTTGGTGCCACTCTCTCACTTTGGAATCAAGGCAGCCCTTTGGGGCAGGTAGCTCTAGGCCAGTGGAGCACACCCAGAGCAGAAGTTCTACTTCGGCCAGTTCAGGCCACCAACAAAGTGCGTTTCACAGGCCTTGGTAAGAGATGTTCCCGGTAGGCTGTAAGAGCACTGGGCAACGCCAGATGTTTCTTAGCTTCCCGAAGAGCTGGAAGCAAGATGCTTTGGGGCCTCTCATCCCCTTTGCAAACAAGGCGGCCCTTTGGGCCAGGCAGCTCTAGGCCAATGGAGCACACCCAGAGCAGAAGTTCTACTTCAGCTACATCAGGCCACCAACAAAGTGCATTTCACAGGCCTTGGTAAGAGATTGTCTCTTAGGCTGTAAGAGCACTGGGCAGAGCCAGTTGTTTCTTAGCTTCCCAAAGAGCTGGAAGCAAGATGCTTTGGGTGCTCACTGCCCCTTTGCCAACAAGGCCGACCTTTGGGCCTTTCAGCTCTGGGCCAATGGAGCACACCCAGAGCAGAAGTTCTACCTCAGCCAGATAAGGCCTGCCAAGAAACTGCGTTTCAAAGGCTTTGGTAAGAGATGTTGCCGGTACTCTGTTAGAGCACTGGGCAGAGACAGTTGTTTCTTAGCTTCTCAAAGAGCTGGAAGCAAGATGCTTTGGGGCCTCTCTGCCCCTTTGCAAACAAGGCATCCCTTTGGGCCTTTCAGCTCTAGGCCAATGGAGCACACCCAGAGCAGAAGTCCTACTTCAGCCAGATCAGGCCTGCCAAGGAACTGCGTTTCAGAGGCCTTTCTATGTGACGTTCCCGGTAGGCTGTGAGAGCACGGTGCAGAGCCAGTTGTTTCCTTGTTTCCCAAACAGCTGGAAGCAAGACGCTTTGGGGCCTCTCTGCCCCTTTGGAAACAAGGCAGCACGTTGGGTCTGGCAGCTCTAGGGCAATGGAGCACAACCAGAGCCGAAGTTCTACTTCTTCCAGATCAGGCCTGCCTAGACAGTGCGTTTCCCAGGCCTTGATAAGAGATGTTCTCTTAGGCTATAAGAGCACTGGGCACAGCCAGTTGTTTCTTAGCTTCCCAAGAGGTGGAAGCAAGATGCTTTGGGGCCTCTCTCCCCCTTTGGAAACAAGGCAGCCCTTTGGGCCTTTCAGCTCTAGGGCAATGGAGCACACCCAGAGCACAAGTTCTACCTCAGCCAGATCAGGCCTGCCAAGAAACTGCTTTTCACAGGCCTTCGTAAGAGGTGTTCCCGGAAGGCTGTAAGAGTACCTGGCAGAGCGAGTTGTTTCTTAGCTTCAAAAACAGCTGGAAGCAACATGATTTGGGGCCTCTCTCCCCCTTTGGAAACAAAGCAGCCTTTGTGCCTGGCAGCTCTAGGCCAAAGTAGCACACCCAGAGCAGAAGTTCTACCTCAGCCAGATCAGGCCTTCCAAGAAACTGCGTCTCACAGGCCTTTCTCTGTCACGTTGCCGGTAGGCTGTGAGAGCACTGTGCAGAGCCAGTTGTTTCTTAGCTTCCCAAAGATTTGGAAGCAAGATGCTTTGGGGACTCTCAGCCCCTTTGGAAACAAGGCGGCCCTTTGGGCCTGGCAGCTCTAGGCCAAAGTAGCACGCCCAGAGCAGGAGTTCTACTTCAGCAAGATCAGGCCTGCCAAGAAACTGCGTTTCACAGGCCTTGGTAAGAGATGTTCCCGGTAGGCTGTAAGAGCACTGGGCAGAGCCAGCTGTTTCTTAGCTTCCCGAAGAGCTGGGAGCAAGATGCTTTGGGTCCACTCTCCGTCTTTGGAAACAAGGCAGCCCTTTGGGCCTGGCAGCTCTAGGGCAATGGAGCACACCCAGACCAGAAGTTCTACTTCAGCCAGATCAGGCCTGCCAGGAAACTGCGTTTGACAGGCCTTGGTAAGAGATGTTCCCGGTAGGCTGTAAGAGCACTGGGCAACGCCAGATGTTTCTTAGCTTCCCGAAGAGCTGGAAGCAAGATGCTTTGGTGCCACTCTCTCACTTTGGAATCAAGGCAGCCCTTTGGGACAGGTAGCTCTAGGCCAGTGGAGCACACCCAGAGCAGAAGTTCTACTTCGGCCAGTTCAGGCCACCAACAAAGTGCGTTTCACAGGCCTTGGTAAGAGATGTTCCCGGTAGGCTGTAAGTGCACTGGGCAACGCCAGATGTTTCTTAGCTTCCCGAAGAGCTGGAAGCAAGATGCTTTGGGGCCTCTCATCCCCTTTGCAAACAAGGCGGCCCTTTGGGCCAGGCAGCTCTAGGCCAATGGAGCACACCCAGAGCAGAAGTTCTACTTCAGCTACATCAGGCCACCAACAAAGTGCGTTTCACAGGCCTTGGTAAGAGATTGTCTCTTAGGCTGTAAGAGCACTGGGCAGAGCCAGTTGTTTCTTAGCTTCCCAAAGAGCTGGAAGCAAGATGCTTTGGGGGCTCCCTGCCCCTTTGCCAACAAGGCCGACCTTTGGGCCTTTCAGCTCTGGGCCAATGGAGCACACCCAGAGCAGAAGTTCTACCTCAGCCAGATAAGGCCTGCCAAGAAACTGCGTTTCAAAGGCTTTGGTAAGAGATGTTCCCGCTACTCTGTTAGAGCACTGGGCAGAGACAGTTGTTTCTTAGCTTCCCAAAGAGCTGGAAGCAAGATGCTTTGGGGCCTCTCTGCCCCTTTGCAAACAAGGCATCCCTTTGGGCCTTTCAGCTCTAGGCCAATGGAGCACACCCAGAGCAGAAGTCCTACTTCAGCCAGATCAGGCCTGCCAAGGAACTGCGTTTCAGAGGCCTTTGTATGTGACGTTCCCGGTAGGCTGTGAGAGCACGGTGCAGAGCCAGTTGTTTCCTTGTTTCCCAAACAGCTGGAAGCAAGACGCTTTGGGGCCTCTCTGCCCCTTTGGAAACAAGGCAGCACGTTGGGTCTGGCAGCTCTAGGGCAATGGAGCACAACCAGAGCCGAAGTTCTACTTCTTCCAGATCAGGCCTGCCTAGACAGTGCGTTTCCCAGGCCTTGATAAGAGATGTTCTCTTAGGCTATAAGAGCACTGGGCACAGCCAGTTGTTTCTTAGCTTCCCAAGAGGTGGAAGCAAGATGCTTTGGGGCCTCTCTCCCCCTTTGGAAACAAGGCAGCCCTTTGGGCCTTTCAGCTCTAGGGCAATGGAGCACACCCAGAGCAGAAGTTCTACCTCAGCCAGATCAGGCCTGCCAAGAAACTGCTTTTCACAGGCCTTCGTAAGAGGTGTTCCCGGAAGGCTGTAAGAGTACCTGGCAGAGCGAGTTGTTTCTTAGCTTCAAAAACAGCTGGAAGCAACATGATTTGGGGCCTCTCTCCCCCTTTGGAAACAAAGCAGCCTTTGTGCCTGGCAGCTCTAGGCCAAAGTAGCACACCCAGAGCACAAGTTCTACCTCAGCCAGATAAGGCCTGTCAAGAAGCTGCGTTTCACAGGCCTTTGTATGTGACGTTCCCGGTTGGCTTTGAGAGCACTGTGCAGAGCCAGTTGTTTTAGCTTCCCAGAGAGCAGGAAGCAAGATGCTTTGGGGCCTCTCTCACACTTTGGAAATAAAGGCAGCCCTTTGGGCCTGGCAGCCCTAGGCCAATGGAGTACACCCAGAGCAGAAGTTCTACCTCAGCCAGATCAGGCCTTCCAAGAAACTGCGTCTCACAGGCCTTTCTCTGTCACGTTGCCGGTAGGCTGTGAGAGCACTGTGCAGAGCCAGTTGTTTCTTAGCTTCCCAAAGATTTGGAAGCAAGATGCTTTGGGGACTCTCAGCCCCTTTGAAAACAAGGCGGCCCTTTGGGCCTGGCAGCGCTAGGCCAAAGTAGCACGCCCAGAGCAGGAGATCTACTTCAGCCAGATCAGGCCTGCCAGGAAACTGCGTTTCACAGGCCTTGGTAAGAGATGTTCCCGGTAGGCTGTGAGAGCACTGTGGAGAGCCAGTTGCTTTAGCTTCCCACAGAGCTGGAAGCAAGATGCTTTGGGGCCTCTCTCTCCCTTTGGACACAAGGCAGCCGTTTGGGCCTGGCAGCTCTAGGCCAATGGAGCACACCCACAGCAGAAGTTCTACTTCAGGCAGATCAGTCCTGCCCAGAAACTGCGTTTCACAGCCCTTGGTAAGAGATGTTCACGGTAGGCTGTGAGAGCACTGGGCAGAACCAGTTGTTTTTTACCTTCCCAAAGTGCTGGAGGCAAGATGCTTTGGGGCCTCTCTCACCCTTTGGAAACAAGGCAGCCCTTAGGTCCTGGTAGCTCTAGGCCTATGTAGCACAACCAGAACAGAAGTTCTACTTCAGCCAGGTCAGGACTGCCAAGAAACTGCGTTTCACAGGCCTTTCAAAGAGATGTTCTCTTAGGCTGTAAGAGCACTGGGCAGAGCCAGCTGTTTCTTAGCTTCCCGAAGAGCTGGGAGCAAGATGCTTTGGGTCCACTCTCCGTCTTTGGAAACAAGGCAGCCCTTTGGGCCTGGCAGCTCTAGGGCCATGGAGCACACCCAGAGCAGAAGTTCTACTTCAGCCAAATCAGGCCTGCCAGGAAACGGCGTTTCACAGGCCTTGGTAAGAGATGTTCCCGGTAGGCTGTAAGAGCACTGGGCAACGCCAGATGTTTCTTAGCTTCCCGAAGAGCTGGAAGCAAGATGCTTTGGTGTCACTCTCTCACTTTGGACTCAAGGCAGCCCTTTGGGGCAGGCAGCTCTAGGCCAGTGGAGCACACCCAGAGCAGAAGTTCTACTTCGGCCAGTTCAGGCCACCAACAAAGTGCGTTTCACAGGCCTTGGTAAGAGATGTTCCCGGTAGGCTGTAAGAGCACTGGGCAACGCCAGATGTTTCTTAGCTTCCCGAAGAGCTGGAAGCAAGATGCTTTGGGGCCTCTCATCCCCTTTGCAAACAAGGCGGCCCTTTGGGCCAGGCAGCTCTAGGCCAATGGAGCACACCCAGAGCAGAAGTTCTACTTCAGCTACATCAGGCCACCAACAAAGTGCGTTTCACAGGCCTTGGTAAGAGATTGTCTCTTAGGCTGTAAGAGCACTGGGCAGAGCCAGTTGTTTCTTAGCTTCCCAAAGAGCTGGAAGCAAGATGCTTTGGGTGCTCACTGCCCCTTTGCCAACAAGGCCGACCTTTGGGCCTTTCAGCTCTGGGCCAATGGAGCACACCCAGAGCAGAAGTTCTACCTCAGCCAGATAAGGCCTGCCAAGAAACTGCGTTTCAAAGGCTTTGGTAAGAGATGTTGCCGGTACTCTGTTAGAGCACTGGGCAGAGACAGTTGTTTCTTAGCTTCCCAAAGAGCTGGAAGCAAGATGCTTTGGGGCCTCTCTGCCCCTTTGCAAACAAGGCATCCCTTTGGGCCTTTCAGCTCTAGGCCAATGGAGCACACCCAGAGCAGAAGTCCTACTTCAGCCAGATCAGGCCTGCCAAGGAACTGCGTTTCAGAGGCCTTTGTATGTGACGTTCCCGGTAGGCTGTGAGAGCACGGTGCAGAGCCAGTTGTTTCCTTGTTTCCCAAACAGCTGGAAGCAAGACGCTTTGGGGCCTCTCTGCCCCTTTGGAAACAAGGCAGCACGTTGGGTCTGGCAGCTCTAGGGCAATGGAGCACAACCAGAGCCGAAGTTCTACTTCTTCCAGATCAGGCCTGCCTAGACAGTGCGTTTCCCAGGCCTTGATAAGAGATGTTCTCTTAGGCTATAAGAGCACTGGGCACAGCCAGTTGTTTCTTAGCTTCCCAAGAGGTGGAAGCAAGATGCTTTGGGGCCTCTCTCCCCCTTTGGAAACAAGGCAGCCCTTTGGGCCTTTCAGCTCTAGGGCAATGGAGCACACCCAGAGCAGAAGTTCTACCTCAGCCAGATCAGGCCTGCCAAGAAACTGCTTTTCACAGGCCTTCGTAAGAGGTGTTCCCGGAAGGCTGTAAGAGTACCTGGCAGAGCGAGTTGTTTCTTAGCTTCAAAAACAGCTGGAAGCAACATGATTTGGGGCCTCTCTCCCCCTTTGGAAACAAAGCAGCCTTTGTGCCTGGCAGCTCTAGGCCAAAGTAGCACACCCAGAGCAGAAGTTCTACCTCAGCCAGATCAGGCCTTCCAAGAAACTGCGTCTCACAGGCCTTTCTCTGTCACGTTGCCGGTAGGCTGTGAGAGCACTGTGCAGAGCCAGTTGTTTCTTAGCTTCCCAAAGATTTGGAAGCAAGATGCTTTGGGGACTCTCAGCCCCTTTGGAAACAAGGCGGCCCTTTGGGCCTGGCAGCTCTAGGCCAAAGTAGCACGCCCAGAGCAGGAGTTCTACTTCAGCCAGATCAGGCCTGCCAAGAAACTGCGTTTCACAGGCCTTGGTAAGAGATGTTCCCGGTAGGCTGTGAGAGCACTGTGGAGAGCCAGTTGCTTTAGCTTCCCACAGAGCTGGAAGCAAGATGCTTTGGGGCCTCTCTCTCCCTTTGGACACAAGGCAGCCGTTTGGGCCTGGCAGCTCTAGGCCAATGGAGCACACCCACAGCAGAAGTTCTACTTCAGGCAGATCAGTCCTGCCCAGAAACTGCGTTTCACAGCCCTTGGTAAGAGATGTTCACGGTAGGCTGTGAGAGCACTGGGCAGAACCAGTTGTTTTTTAGCTTCCCAAAGTGCTGGAGGCAACATGCTTTGGGGCCTCTCTCACCCTTTGGAAACAAGGCAGCCCTTAGGTCCTGGTAGCTCTAGGCCTATGTAGCACAACCAGAACAGAAGTTCTACTTCAGCCAGGTCAGGCCTGCCAAGAAACTGCGTTTCACAGGCCTTTCAAAGAGATGTTCTCTTAGGCTGTAAGAGCACTGGGCAGAGCCAGCTGTTTCTTAGCTTCCCGAAGAGCTGGGAGCAAGATGCTTTGGGTGCACTCTCCGTCTTTGGAAACAAGGCAGCCCTTTGGGCCTGGCAGCTCTAGGGCAATGGAGCACACCCAGAGCAGGAGTTCTACTTCAGCCAGATCAGGCCTGCCAGGAAACTGCGTTTCACAGGCCTTGGTAAGAGATGTTCCCGGTAGGCTGTGAGAGCACTGTGGAGAGCCAGTTGCTTTAGCTTCCCACAGAGCTGGAAGCAAGATGCTTTGGGGCCTCTCTCTCCCTTTGGACACAAGGCAGCCGTTTGGGCCTGGCAGCTCTAGGCCAATGGAGCACACCCACAGCAGAAGTTCTACTTCAGGCAGATCAGTCCTGCCCAGAAACTGCGTTTCACAGCCCTTGGTAAGAGATGTTCACGGTAGGCTGTGAGAGCACTGGGCAGAACCAGTTGTTTTTTAGCTTCCCAAAGTGCTGGAGGCAAGATGCTTTGGGGCCTCTCTCATCCTTTGGAAACAAGGCAGCCCTTAGGTCCTGGTAGCTCTAGGCCTATGTAGCACAACCAGAACAGAAGTTCTACTTCAGCCAGGTCAGGCCTGCCAAGAAACTGCGTTTCACAGGCCTTTCAAAGAGATGTTCTCTTAGGCTGTAAGAGCATTGGGCAGAGCCAGCTGTTTCTTAGCTTCCCGAAGAGCTGGGAGCAAGATGCTTTGGGTCCACTCTCCGTCTTTGGAAACAAGGCAGCCCTTTGGGCCTGGCAGCTCTAGGGCAATGGAGCACACCCAGACCAGAAGTTCTACTTCAGCCAGATCAGGCCTGCCAGGAAACTGCGTTTCACAGGCCTTGGTAAGAGATGTTCCCGGTAGGCTGTAAGAGCACTGGGCAACGCCAGATGTTTCTTAGCTTCCCGAAGAGCTGGAAGCAAGATGCTTTGGGGCCTCTCATCCCCTTTGCAAACAAGGCGGCCCTTTGGGCCAGGCAGCTCTAGGCCAATGGAGCACACCCAGAGCAGAAGTTCTACTTCAGCTACATCAGGCCACCAACAAAGTGCGTTTCACAGGCCTTGGTAAGAGATTGTCTCTTAGGCTGTAAGAGCACTGGGCAGAGCCAGTTGTTTCTTAGCTTCCCAAAGAGCTGGAAGCAAGATGCTTTGGGTGCTCACTGCCCCTTTGCCAACAAGGCCGACCTTTGGGCCTTTCAGCTCTGGGCCAATGGAGCACACCCAGAGCAGAAGTTCTACCTCAGCCAGATAAGGCCTGCCAAGAAACTGCGTTTCAAAGGCTTTGGTAAGAGATGTTCCCGCTACTCTGTTAGAGCACTGGGCAGAGACAGTTGTTTCTTAGCTTCCCAAAGAGCTGGAAGCAAGATGCTTTGGGGCCTCTCTGCCCCTTTGCAAACAAGGCATCCCTTTGGGCCTTTCAGCTCTAGGCCAATGGAGCACACCCAGAGCAGAAGTCCTACTTCAGCCAGATCAGGCCTGCCAAGGAACTGCGTTTCAGAGGCCTTTGTATGTGACGTTCCCGGTAGGCTGTGAGAGCACGGTGCAGAGCCAGTTGTTTCCTTGTTTCCCAAACAGCTGGAAGCAAGACGCTTTGGGGCCTCTCTGCCCCTTTGGAAACAAGGCAGCACGTTGGGTCTGGCAGCTCTAGGGCAATGGAGCACAACCAGAGCCGAAGTTCTACTTCTTCCAGATCAGGCCTGCCTAGACAGTGCGTTTCCCAGGCCTTGATAAGAGATGTTCTCTTAGGCTATAAGAGCACTGGGCACAGCCAGTTGTTTCTTAGCTTCCCAAGAGGTGGAAGCAAGATGCTTTGGGGCCTCTCTCCCCCTTTGGAAACAAGGCAGCCCTTTGGGCCTTTCAGCTCGAGGGCAATGGAGCACACCCAGAGCAGAAGTTCTACCTCAGCCAGATCAGGCCTGCCAAGAAACTGCTTTTCACAGGCCTTCGTAAGAGGTGTTCCCGGAAGGCTGTAAGAGTACCTGGCAGAGCGAGTTGTTTCTTAGCTTCAAAAACAGCTGGAAGCAACATGATTTGGGGCCTCTCTCCCCCTTTGGAAACAAAGCAGCCTTTGTGCCTGGCAGCTCTAGGCCAAAGTAGCACACCCAGAGCAGAAGTTCTACCTCAGCCAGATCAGGCCTTCCAAGAAACTGCGTCTCACAGGCCTTTCTCTGTCACGTTGCCGGTAGGCTGTGAGAGCACTGTGCAGAGCCAGTTGTTTCTTAGCTTCCCAAAGATTTGGAAGCAAGATGCTTTGGGGACTCTCAGCCCCTTTGGAAACAAGGCGGCCCTTTGGGCCTGGCAGCTCTAGGCCAAAGTAGCACGCCCAGAGCAGGAGTTCTACTTCAGCCAGATCAGGCCTGCCAAGAAACTGCGTTTCACAGGCCTTGGTAAGAGATGTTCCCGGTAGGCTGTGAGAGCACTGTGGAGAGCCAGTTGCTTTAGCTTCCCACAGAGCTGGAAGCAAGATGCCTTGGGGCCTCTCTCTCCCTTTGGACACAAGGCAGCCGTTTGGGCCTGGCAGCTCTAGGCCAATGGAGCACACCCACAGCAGAAGTTCTACTTCAGGCAGATCAGTCCTGCCCAGAAACTGCGTTTCACAGCCCTTGGTAAGAGATGTTCACGGTAGGCTGTGAGAGCACTGGGCAGAACCAGTTGTTTTTTAGCTTCCCAAAGTGCTGGAGGCAAGATGCTTTGGGGCCTCTCTCACCCTTTGGAAACAAGGCAGCCCTTAGGTCCTGGTAGCTCTAGGCCTATGTAGCACAACCAGAACAGAAGTTCTACTTCAGCCAGGTCAGGCCTGCCAAGAAACTGCGTTTCACAGGCCTTTCAAAGAGATGTTCTCTTAGGCTGTAAGAGCACTGGGCAGAGCCAGCTGTTTCTTAGCTTCCCGAAGAGCTGGGAGCAAGATGCTTTGGGTCCACTCTCCGTCTTTGGAAACAAGGCAGCCCTTTGGGCCTGGCAGCTCTAGGGCAATGGAGCACACCCAGACCAGAAGTTCTACTTCAGCCAGATCAGGCCTGCCAGGAAACTGCGTTTCACAGGCCTTGGTAAGAGATGTTCCCGGTAGGCTGTAAGAGCACTGGGCAACGCCAGATGTTTCTTAGCTTCCCGAAGAGCTGGAAGCAAGATGCTTTGGTGCCACTCTCTCACTTTGGAATCAAGGCAGCCCTTTGGGACAGGTAGCTCTAGGCCAGTGGAGCACACCCAGAGCAGAAGTTCTACTTCGGCCAGTTCAGGCCACCAACAAAGTGCGTTTCACAGGCCTTGGTAAGAGATGTTCCCGGTAGGCTGTAAGTGCACTGGGCAACGACAGATGTTTCTTAGCTTCCCGAAGAGCTGGAAGCAAGATGCTTTGGGGCCTCTCATCCCCTTTGCAAACAAGGCGGCCCTTTGGGCCAGGCAGCTCTAGGCCAATGGAGCACACCCAGAGCAGAAGTTCTACTTCAGCTACATCAGGCCACCAACAAAGTGGGTTTCACAGGCCTTGGTAAGAGATTGTCTCTTAGGCTGTAAGAGCACTGGGCAGAGCCAGTTGTTTCTTAGCTTCCCAAAGAGCTGGAAGCAAGATGCTTTGGGGGCTCCCTGCCCCTTTGCCAACAAGGCCGACCTTTGGGCCTTTCAGCTCTGGGCCAATGGAGCACACCCAGAGCAGAAGTTCTACCTCAGCCAGATAAGGCCTGCCAAGAAACTGCGTTTCAAAGGCTTTGGTAAGAGATGTTGCCGGTACTCTGTTAGAGCACTGGGCAGAGACAGTTGTTTCTTAGCTTCCCAAAGAGCTGGAAGCAAGATGCTTTGGGGCCTCTCTGCCCCTTTGCAAACAAGGCATCCCTTTGGGCCTTTCAGCTCTAGGCCAATGGAGCACACCCAGAGCAGAAGTCCTACTTCAGCCAGATCAGGCCTGCCAAGGAACTGCGTTTCAGAGGCCTTTCTATGTGACGTTCCCGGTAGGCTGTGAGAGCACGGTGCAGAGCCAGTTGTTTCCTTGTTTCCCAAACAGCTGGAAGCAAGACGCTTTGGGGCCTCTCTGCCCCTTTGGAAACAAGGCAGCACGTTGGGTCTGGCAGCTCTAGGGCAATGGAGCACAACCAGAGCCGAAGTTCTACTTCTTCCAGATCAGGCCTGCCTAGACAGTGCGTTTCACAGGCCTTGATAAGAGATGTTCTCTTAGGCTATAAGAGCACTGGGCACAGCCAGTTGTTTCTTAGCTTCCCAAGAGGTGGAAGCAAGATGCTTTGGGGCCTCTCTCCCCCTTTGGAAACAAGGCAGCCCTTTGGGCCTTTCAGCTCTAGGGCAATGGAGCACACCCAGAGCAGAAGTTCTACCTCAGCCAGATCAGGCCTGCCAAGAAACTGCTTTTCACAGGCCTTCGTAAGAGGTGTTCCCGGAAGGCTGTAAGAGTACCTGGCAGAGCGAGTTGTTTCTTAGCTTCAAAAACAGCTGGAAGCAACATGATTTGGGGCCTCTCTCCCCCTTTGGAAACAAAGCAGCCTTTGTGCCTGGCAGCTCTAGGCCAAAGTAGCACACCCAGAGCAGAAGTTCTACCTCAGCCAGATCAGGCCTTCCAAGAAACTGCGTCTCACAGGCCTTTCTCTGTCACGTTGCCGGTAGGCTGTGAGAGCACTGTGCAGAGCCAGTTGTTTCTTAGCTTCCCAAAGATTTGGAAGCAAGATGCTTTGGGGACTCTCAGCCCCTTTGGAAACAAGGCGGCCCTTTGGCCTGGCAGCTCTAGGCCAAAGTAGCACGCCCAGAGCAGGAGTTCTACTTCAGCCAGATCAGGCCTGCCAAGAAACTGCGTTTCACAGGCCTTGGTAAGAGATGTTCCCGGTAGGCTGTGAGAGCACTGTGGAGAGCCAGTTGCTTTAGCTTCCCACAGAGCTGGAAGCAAGATGCTTTGGGGCCTCTCTCTCCCTTTGGACACAAGGCAGCCGTTTGGGCCTGGCAGCTCTAGGCCAATGGAGCACACCCACAGCAGAAGTTCTACTTCAGGCAGATCAGTCCTGCCCAGAAACTGCGTTTCACAGCCCTTGGTAAGAGATGTTCACGGTAGGCTGTGAGAGCACTGGGCAGAACCAGTTGTTTTTTAGCTTCCCAAAGTGCTGGAGGCAAGATGATTTGGGGCCTCTCTCACCCTTTGGAAACAAGGCAGCCCTTAGGTCCTGGTAGCTCTAGGCCTATGTAGCACAACCAGAACAGAAGTTCTACTTCAGCCAGGTCAGGCCTGCCAAGAAACTGCGTTTCACAGGCCTTTCAAAGAGATGTTCTCTTAGGCTGTAAGAGCACTGGGCAGAGCCAGCTGTTTCTTAGCTTCCCGAAGAGCTGGGAGCAAGATGCTTTGGGTGCACTCTCCGTCTTTGGAAACAAGGCAGCCCTTTGGGCCTGGCAGCTCTAGGGCAATGGAGCACACCCAGAGCAGGAGTTCTACTTCAGCCAGATCAGGCCTGCCAGGAAACTGCGTTTCACAGGCCTTGGTAAGAGATGTTCCCGGTAGGCTGTGAGAGCACTGTGGAGAGCCAGTTGCTTTAGCTTCCCACAGAGCTGGAAGCAAGATGCTTTGGGGCCTCTCTCTCCCTTTGGACACAAGGCAGCCGTTTGGGCCTGGCAGCTCTAGGCCAATGGAGCACACCCACAGCAGAAGTTCTACTTCAGGCAGATCAGTCCTGCCCAGAAACTGCGTTTCACAGCCCTTGGTAAGAGATGTTCACGGTAGGCTGTGAGAGCACTGGGCAGAACCAGTTGTTTTTTAGCTTCCCAAAGTGCTGGAGGCAACATGCTTTGGGGCCTCTCTCACCCTTTGGAAACAAGGCAGCCCTTAGGTCCTGGTAGCTCTAGGCCTATGTAGCACAACCAGAACAGAAGTTCTACTTCAGACAGGTCAGGCCTGCCAAGAAACTGCGTTTCACAGGCCTTTCAAAGAGATGTTCTCTTAGGCTGTAAGAGCACTGGGCAGAGCCAGCTGTTTCTTAGCTTCCCGAAGAGCTGGGAGCAAGATGCTTTGGGTCCACTCTCCGTCTTTGGAAACAAGGCAGCCCTTTGGGCCTGGCAGCTCTAGGGCAATGGAGCACACCCAGACCAGAAGTTCTACTTCAGCCAGATCAGGCCTGCCAGGAAACTGCGTTTCACAGGCCTTGGTAAGAGATGTTCCCGGTAGGCTGTAAGAGCACTGGGCAACGCCAGATGTTTCTTAGCTTCCCGAAGAGCTGGAAGCAAGATGCTTTGGGGCCTCTCATCCCCTTTGCAAACAAGGCGGCCCTTTGGGCCAGGCAGCTCTAGGCCAATGGAGCACACCCAGAGCAGAAGTTCTACTTCAGCTACATCAGGCCACCAACAAAGTGCGTTTCACAGGCCTTGGTAAGAGATTGTCTCTTAGGCTGTAAGAGCACTGGGCAGAGCCAGTTGTTTCTTAGCTTCCCAAAGAGCTGGAAGCAAGATGCTTTGGGTGCTCACTGCCCCTTTGCCAACAAGGCCGACCTTTGGGCCTTTCAGCTCTGGGCCAATGGAGCACACCCAGAGCAGAAGTTCTACCTCAGCCAGATAAGGCCTGCCAAGAAACTGCGTTTCAAAGGCTTTGGTAAGAGATGTTCCCGCTACTCTGTTAGAGCACTGGGCAGAGACAGTTGTTTCTTAGCTTCCCAAAGAGCTGGAAGCAAGATGCTTTGGGGCCTCTCTGCCCCTTTGCAAACAAGGCATCCCTTTGGGCCTTTCAGCTCTAGGCCAATGGAGCACACCCAGAGCAGAAGTCCTACTTCAGCCAGATCAGGCCTGCCAAGGAACTGCGTTTCAGAGGCCTTTGTATGTGACGTTCCCGGTAGGCTGTGAGAGCACGGTGCAGAGCCAGTTGTTTCCTTGTTTCCCAAACAGCTGGAAGCAAGACGCTTTGGGGCCTCTCTGCCCCTTTGGAAACAAGGCAGCACGTTGGGTCTGGCAGCTCTAGGGCAATGGAGCACAACCAGAGCCGAAGTTCTACTTCTTCCAGATCAGGCCTGCCTAGACAGTGCGTTTCCCAGGCCTTGATAAGAGATGTTCTCTTAGGCTATAAGAGCACTGGGCACAGCCAGTTGTTTCTTAGCTTCCCAAGAGGTGGAAGCAAGATGCTTTGGGGCCTCTCTCCCCCTTTGGAAACAAGGCAGCCCTTTGGGCCTTTCAGCTCGAGGGCAATGGAGCACACCCAGAGCAGAAGTTCTACCTCAGCCAGATCAGGCCTGCCAAGAAACTGCTTTTCACAGGCCTTCGTAAGAGGTGTTCCCGGAAGGCTGTAAGAGTACCTGGCAGAGCGAGTTGTTTCTTAGCTTCAAAAACAGCTGGAAGCAACATGATTTGGGGCCTCTCTCCCCCTTTGGAAACAAAGCAGCCTTTGTGCCTGGCAGCTCTAGGCCAAAGTAGCACACCCAGAGCAGAAGTTCTACCTCAGTCAGATCAGGCCTTCCAAGAAACTGCGTCTCACAGGCCTTTCTCTGTCACGTTGCCGGTAGGCTGTGAGAGCACTGTGCAGAGCCAGTTGTTTCTTAGCTTCCCAAAGATTTGGAAGCAAGATGCTTTGGGGACTATCAGCCCCTTTGGAAACAAGGCGGCCCTTTGGGCCTGGCAGCTCTAGGCCAAAGTAGCACGCCCAGAGCAGGAGTTCTACTTCAGCCAGATCAGGCCTGCCAAGAAACTGCGTTTCACAGGCCTTGGTAAGAGATGTTCCCGGTAGGCTGTGAGAGCACTGTGGAGAGCCAGTTGCTTTAGCTTCCCACAGAGCTGGAAGCAAGATGCCTTGGGGCCTCTCTCTCCCTTTGGACACAAGGCAGCCGTTTGGGCCTGGCAGCTCTAGGCCAATGGAGCACACCCACAGCAGAAGTTCTACTTCAGGCAGATCAGTCCTGCCCAGAAACTGCGTTTCACAGCCCTTGGTAAGAGATGTTCACGGTAGGCTGTGAGAGCACTGGGCAGAACCAGTTGTTTTTTAGCTTCCCAAAGTGCTGGAGGCAAGATGCTTTGGGGCCTCTCTCACCCTTTGGAAACAAGGCAGCCCTTAGGTCCTGGTAGCTCTAGGCCTATGTAGCACAACCAGAACAGAAGTTCTACTTCAGCCAGGTAAGGCCTGCCAAGAAACTGCGTTTCACAGGCCTTTCAAAGAGATGTTCTCTTAGGCTGTAAGAGCACTGGGCAGAGCCAGCTGTTTCTTAGCTTCCCGAAGAGCTGGGAGCAAGATGCTTTGGGTCCACTCTCCGTCTTTGGAAACAAGGCAGCCCTTTGGGCCTGGCAGCTCTAGGGCAATGGAGCACACCCAGACCAGAAGTTCTACTTCAGCCAGATCAGGCCTGCCAGGAAACTGCGTTTCACAGGCCTTGGTAAGAGATGTTCCCGGTAGGCTGTAAGAGCACTGGGCAACGCCAGATGTTTCTTAGCTTCCCGAAGAGCTGGAAGCAAGATGCTTTGGTGCCACTCTCTCACTTTGGAATCAAGGCAGCCCTTTGGGAAAGGTAGCTCTAGGCCAGTGGAGCACACCCAGAGCAGAAGTTCTACTTCGGCCAGTTCAGGCCACCAACAAAGTGCGTTTCACAGGCCTTGGTAAGAGATGTTCCCGGTAGGCTGTAAGTGCACTGGGCAACGCCAGATGTTTCTTAGCTTCCCGAAGAGCTGGAAGCAAGATGCTTTGGGGCCTCTCATCCCCTTTGCAAACAAGGCGGCCCTTTGGGCCAGGCAGCTCTAGGCCAATGGAGCACACCCAGAGCAGAAGTTCTACTTCAGCTACATCAGGCCACCAACAAAGTGCGTTTCACAGGCCTTGGTAAGAGATTGTCTCTTAGGCTGTAAGAGCACTGGGCAGAGCCAGTTGTTTCTTAGCTTCCCAAAGAGCTGGAAGCAAGATGCTTTGGGGGCTCCCTGCCCCTTTGCCAACAAGGCCGACCTTTGGGCCTTTCAGCTCTGGGCCAATGGAGCACACCCAGAGCAGAAGTTCTACCTCAGCCAGATAAGGCCTGCCAAGAAACTGCGTTTCAAAGGCTTTGGTAAGAGATGTTCCCGCTACTCTGTTAGAGCACTGGGCAGAGACAGTTGTTTCTTAGCTTCCCAAAGAGCTGGAAGCAAGATGCTTTGGGGCCTCTCTGCCCCTTTGCAAACAAGGCATCCCTTTGGGCCTTTCAGCTCTAGGCCAATGGAGCACACCCAGAGCAGAAGTCCTACTTCAGCCAGATCAGGCCTGCCAAGGAACTGCGTTTCAGAGGCCTTTGTATGTGACGTTCCCGGTAGGCTGTGAGAGCACGGTGCAGAGCCAGTTGTTTCCTTGTTTCCCAAACAGCTGGAAGCAAGACGCTTTGGGGCCTCTCTGCCCCTTTGGAAACAAGGCAGCACGTTGGGTCTGGCAGCTCTAGGGCAATGGAGCACAACCAGAGCCGAAGTTCTACTTCTTCCAGATCAGGCCTGCCTAGACAGTGCGTTTCCCAGGCCTTGATAAGAGATGTTCTCTTAGGCTATAAGAGCACTGGGCACAGCCAGTTGTTTCTTAGCTTCCCAAGAGGTGGAAGCAAGATGCTTTGGGGCCTCTCTCCCCCTTTGGAAACAAGGCAGCCCTTTGGGCCTTTCAGCTCTAGGGCAATGGAGCACACCCAGAGCAGAAGTTCTACCTCAGCCAGATCAGGCCTGCCAAGAAACTGCTTTTCACAGGCCTTCGTAAGAGGTGTTCCCGGAAGGCTGTAAGAGTACCTGGCAGAGCGAGTTGTTTCTTAGCTTCAAAAACAGCTGGAAGCAACATGATTTGGGGCCTCTCTCCCCCTTTGGAAACAAAGCAGCCTTTGTGCCTGGCAGCTCTAGGCCAAAGTAGCACACCCAGAGCACAAGTTCTACCTCAGCCAGATAAGGCCTGTCAAGAAGCTGCGTTTCACAGGCCTTTGTATGTGACGTTCCCGGTTGGCTTTGAGAGCACTGTGCAGAGCCAGTTGTTTTAGCTTCCCAGAGAGCAGGAAGCAAGATGCTTTGGGGCCTCTCTCACACTTTGGAAATAAAGGCAGCCCTTTGGGCCTGGCAGCCCTAGGCCAATGGAGTACACCCAGAGCAGAAGTTCTACCTCAGCCAGATCAGGCCTTCCAAGAAACTGCGTCTCACAGGCCTTTCTCTGTCACGTTGCCGGTAGGCTGTGAGAGCACTGTGCAGAGCCAGTTGTTTCTTAGCTTCCCAAAGATTTGGAAGCAAGATGCTTTGGGGACTCCCAGCCCCTTTGGAAACAAGGCGGCCCTTTGGGCCTGGCAGCTCTAGGCCAAAGTAGCACGCCCAGAGCAGGAGTTCTACTTCAGCCAGATCAGGCCTGCCAGGAAACTGCGTTTCACAGGCCTTGGTAAGAGATGTTCACGGTAGGCTGTGAGAGCACTGTGGAGAGCCAGTTGCTTTAGCTTCCCACAGAGCTGGAAGCAAGATGCCTTGGGGCCTCTCTCTCCCTTTGGACACAAGGCAGCCGTTTGGGCCTGGCAGCTCTAGGCCAATGGAGCACACCCACAGCAGAAGTTCTACTTCAGGCAGATCAGTCCTGCCCAGAAACTGCGTTTCACAGCCCTTGGTAAGAGATGTTCACGGTAGGCTGTGAGAGCACTGGGCAGAACCAGTTGTTTTTTAGCTTCCCAAAGTGCTGGAGGCAACATGCTTTGGGGCCTCTCTCATCCTTTGGAAACAAGGCAGCCCTTAGGTCCTGGTAGCTCTAGGCCTATGTAGCACAACCAGAACAGAAGTTCTACTTCAGCCAGGTCAGGCCTGCCAAGAAACTGCGTTTCACAGGCCTTTCAAAGAGATGTTCTCTTAGGCTGTAAGAGCACTGGGCAGAGCCAGCTGTTTCTTAGCTTCCCGAAGAGCTGGGAGCAAGATGCTTTGGGTCCACTCTCCGTCTTTGGAAACAAGGCAGCCCTTTGGGCCTGGCAGCTCTAGGGCCATGGAGCACACCCAGAGCAGAAGTTCTACTTCAGCCAAATCAGGCCTGCCAGGAAACGGCGTTTCACAGGCCTTGGTAAGAGATGTTCCCGGTAGGCTGTAAGAGCACTGGGCAACGCCAGATGTTTCTTAGCTTCCCGAAGAGCTGGAAGCAAGATGCTTTGGTGTCACTCTCTCACTTTGGAATCAAGGCAGCCCTTTGGGGCAGGTAGCTCTAGGCCAGTGGAGCACACCCAGAGCAGAAGTTCTACTTCGGCCAGTTCAGGCCACCAACAAAGTGCGTTTCACAGGCCTTGGTAAGAGATGTTCCCGGTAGGCTGTAAGAGCACTGGGCAACGCCAGATGTTTCTTAGCTTCCCGAAGAGCTGGAAGCAAGATGCTTTGGGGCCTCTCATCCCCTTTGCAAACAAGGCGGCCCTTTGGGCCAGGCAGCTCTAGGCCAATGGAGCACACCCAGAGCAGAAGTTCTACTTCAGCTACATCAGGCCACCAACAAAGTGCGTTTCACAGGCCTTGGTAAGAGATTGTCTCTTAGGCTGTAAGAGCACTGGGCAGAGCCAGTTGTTTCTTAGCTTCCCAAAGAGCTGGAAGCAAGATGCTTTGGGTGCTCACTGCCCCTTTGCCAACAAGGCCGACCTTTGGGCCTTTCAGCTCTGGGCCAATGGAGCACACCCAGAGCAGAAGTTCTACCTCAGCCAGATAAGGCCTGCCAAGAAACTGCGTTTCAAAGGCTTTGGTAAGAGATGTTCCCGCTACTCTGTTAGAGCACTGGGCAGAGACAGTTGTTTCTTAGCTTCCCAAAGAGCTGGAAGCAAGATGCTTTGGGGCCTCTCTGCCCCTTTGCAAACAAGGCATCCCTTTGGGCCTTTCAGCTCTAGGCCAATGGAGCACACCCAGAGCAGAAGTCCTACTTCAGCCAGATCAGGCCTGCCAAGGAACTGCGTTTCAGAGGCCTTTGTATGTGACGTTCCCGGTAGGCTGTGAGAGCACGGTGCAGAGCCAGTTGTTTCCTTGTTTCCCAAACAGCTGGAAGCAAGACGCTTTGGGGCCTCTCTGCCCCTTTGGAAACAAGGCAGCACGTTGGGTCTGGCAGCTCTAGGGCAATGGAGCACAACCAGAGCCGAAGTTCTACTTCTTCCAGATCAGGCCTGCCTAGACAGTGCGTTTCACAGGCCTTGATAAGAGATGTTCTCTTAGGCTATAAGAGCACTGGGCACAGCCAGTTGTTTCTTAGCTTCCCAAGAGGTGGAAGCAAGATGCTTTGGGGCCTCTCTCCCCCTTTGGAAACAAGGCAGCCCTTTGGGCCTTTCAGCTCTAGGGCAATGGAGCACACCCAGAGCAGAAGTTCTACCTCAGCCAGATCAGGCCTGCCAAGAAACTGCTTTTCACAGGCCTTCGTAAGAGGTGTTCCCGGAAGGCTGTAAGAGTACCTGGCAGAGCGAGTTGTTTCTTAGCTTCAAAAACAGCTGGAAGCAACATGATTTGGGGCCTCTCTCCCCCTTTGGAAACAAAGCAGCCTTTGTGCCTGGCAGCTCTAGGCCAAAGTAGCACACCCAGAGCAGAAGTTCTACCTCAGCCAGATCAGGCCTTCCAAGAAACTGCGTCTCACAGGCCTTTCTCTGTCACGTTGCCGGTAGGCTGTGAGAGCACTGTGAAGAGCCAGTTGTTTCTTAGCTTCCCAAAGATTTGGAAGCAAGATGCTTTGGGGACTCTCAGCCCCTTTGGAAACAAGGCGGCCCTTTGGGCCTGGCAGCTCTAGGCCAAAGTAGCACGCCCAGAGCAGGAGTTCTACTTCAGCCAGATCAGGCCTGCCAAGAAACTGCGTTTCACAGGCCTTGGTAAGAGATGTTCCCGGTAGGCTGTGAGAGCACTGTGGAGAGCCAGTTGCTTTAGCTTCCCACAGAGCTGGAAGCAAGATGCTTTGGGGCCTCTCTCTCCCTTTGGACACAAGGCAGCCGTTTGGGCCTGGCAGCTCTAGGCCAATGGAGCACACCCACAGCAGAAGTTCTACTTCAGGCAGATCAGTCCTGCCCAGAAACTGCGTTTCACAGCCCTTGGTAAGAGATGTTCACGGTAGGCTGTGAGAGCACTGGGCAGAACCAGTTGTTTTTTACCTTCCCAAAGTGCTGGAGGCAAGATGCTTTGGGGCCTCTCTCACCCTTTGGAAACAAGGCAGCCCTTAGGTCCTGGTAGCTCTAGGCCTATGTAGCACAACCAGAACAGAAGTTCTACTTCAGCCAGGTCAGGCCTGCCAAGAAACTGCGTTTCACAGGCCTTTCAAAGAGATGTTCTCTTAGGCTGTAAGAGCACTGGGCAGAGCCAGCTGTTTCTTAGCTTCCCGAAGAGCTGGGAGCAAGATGCTTTGGGTCCACTCTCCGTCTTTGGAAACAAGGCAGCCCTTTGGGCCTGGCAGCTCTAGGGCAATGGAGCACACCCAGACCAGAAGTTCTACTTCAGCCAGATCAGGCCTGCCAGGAAACGGCGTTTCACAGGCCTTGGTAAGAGATGTTCCCGGTAGGCTGTAAGAGCACTGGGCAACGCCAGATGTTTCTTAGCTTCCCGAAGAGCTGGAAGCAAGATGCTTTGGTGCCACTCTCTCACTTTGGAATCAAGGCAGCCCTTTGGGACAGGTAGCTCTAGGCCAGTGGAGCACACCCAAAGCAGAATTTCTACTTCGGCCAGTTCAGGCCACCAACAAAGTGCGTTTCACAGGCCTTGGTAAGAGATGTTCCCGGTAGGCTGTAAGTGCACTGGGCAACGCCAGATGTTTCTTAGCTTCCCGAAGAGCTGGAAGCAAGATGCTTTGGGGCCTCTCATCCCCTTTGCAAACAAGGCGGCCCTTTGGGCCAGGCAGCTCTAGGCCAATGGAGCACACCCAGAGCAGAAGTTCTACTTCAGCTACATCAGGCCACCAACAAAGTGCGTTTCACAGGCCTTGATAAGAGATTGTCTCTTAGGCTGTAAGAGCACTGGGCAGAGCCAGTTGTTTCTTAGCTTCCCAAAGAGCTGGAAGCAAGATGCTTTGGGGCCTCTCTGCCCCTTTGCAAACAAGGCATCCCTTTGGGCCTTTCAGCTCTAGGCCAATGGAGCACACCCAGAGCAGAAGTCCTACTTCAGCCAGATCAGGCCTGCCAAGGAACTGCGTTTCAGAGGCCTTTGTATGTGACGTTCCCGGTAGGCTGTGAGAGCACGGTGCAGAGCCAGTTGTTTCCTTGTTTCCCAAACAGCTGGAAGCAAGACGCTTTGGGGCCTCTCTGCCCCTTTGGAAACAAGGCAGCACGTTGGGTCTGGCAGCTCTAGGGCAATGGAGCACAACCAGAGCCGAAGTTCTACTTCTTCCAGATCAGGCCTGCCTAGACAGTGCGTTTCACAGGCCTTGATAAGAGATGTTCTCTTAGGCTATAAGAGCACTGGGCACAGCCAGTTGTTTCTTAGCTTCCCAAGAGGTGGAAGCAAGATGCTTTGGGGCCTCTCTCCCCCTTTGGAAACAAGGCAGCCCTTTGGGCCTTTCAGCTCTAGGGCAATGGAGCACACCCAGAGCAGAAGTTCTACCTCAGCCAGATCAGGCCTGCCAAGAAACTGCTTTTCACAGGCCTTCGTAAGAGGTGTTCCCGGAAGGCTGTAAGAGTACCTGGCAGAGCGAGTTGTTTCTTAGCTTCAAAAACAGCTGGAAGCAACATGATTTGGGGCCTCTCTCCCCCTTTGGAAACAAAGCAGCCTTTGTGCCTGGCAGCTCTAGGCCAAAGTAGCACACCCAGAGCAGAAGTTCTACCTCAGCCAGATCAGGCCTTCCAAGAAACTGCGTCTCACAGGCCTTTCTCTGTCACGTTGCCGGTAGGCTGTGAGAGCACTGTGCAGAGCCAGTTGTTTCTTAGCTTCCCAAAGATTTGGAAGCAAGATGCTTTGGGGACTCTCAGCCCCTTTGGAAACAAGGCGGCCCTTTGGGCCTGGCAGCTCTAGGCCAAAGTAGCACGCCCAGAGCAGGAGTTCTACTTCAGCCAGATCAGGCCTGCCAAGAAACTGCGTTTCACAGGCCTTGGTAAGAGATGTTCCCGGTAGGCTGTGAGAGCACTGTGGAGAGCCAGTTGCTTTAGCTTCCCACAGAGCTGGAAGCAAGATGCTTTGGGGCCTCTCTCTCCCTTTGGACACAAGGCAGCCGTTTGGGCCTGGCAGCTCTAGGCCAATGGAGCACACCCACAGCAGAAGTTCTACTTCAGGCAGATCAGTCCTGCCCAGAAACTGCGTTTCACAGCCCTTGGTAAGAGATGTTCACGGTAGGCTGTGAGAGCACTGGGCAGAACCAGTTGTTTTTTAGCTTCCCAAAGTGCTGGAGGCAACATGCTTTGGGGCCTCTCTCACCCTTTGGAAACAAGGCAGCCCTTAGGTCCTGGTAGCTCTAGGCCTATGTAGCACAACCAGAACAGAAGTTCTACTTCAGCCAGGTCAGGCCTGCCAAGAAACTGCGTTTCACAGGCCTTTCAAAGAGATGTTCTCTTAGGCTGTAAGAGCACTGGGCAGAGCCAGCTGTTTCTTAGCTTCCCGAAGAGCTGGGAGCAAGATGCTTTGGGTGCACTCTCCGTCTTTGGAAACAAGGCAGCCCTTTGGGCCTGGCAGCTCTAGGGCAATGGAGCACACCCAGAGCAGGAGTTCTACTTCAGCCAGATCAGGCCTGCCAGGAAACTGCGTTTCACAGGCCTTGGTAAGAGATGTTCCCGGTAGGCTGTGAGAGCACTGTGGAGAGCCAGTTGCTTTAGCTTCCCACAGAGCTGGAAGCAAGATGCTTTGGGGCCTCTCTCTCCCTTTGGACACAAGGCAGCCGTTTGGGCCTGGCAGCTCTAGGCCAATGGAGCACACCCACAGCAGAAGTTCTACTTCAGGCAGATCAGTCCTGCCCAGAAACTGCGTTTCACAGCCCTTGGTAAGAGATGTTCACGGTGGGCTGTGAGAGCACTGGGCAGAACCAGTTGTTTTTTAGCTTCCCAAAGTGCTGGAGGCAAGATGCTTTGGGGCCTCTCTCACCCTTTGGAAACAAGGCAGCCCTTAGGTCCTGGTAGCTCTAGGCCTATGTAGCACAACCAGAACAGAAGTTCTACTTCAGCCAGGTCAGGCCTGCCAAGAAACTGCGTTTCACAGGCCTTTCAAAGAGATGTTCTCTTAGGCTGTAAGAGCACTGGGCAGAGCCAGCTGTTTCTTAGCTTCCCGAAGAGCTGGGAGCAAGATGCTTTGGGTGCACTCTCCGTCTTTGGAAACAAGGCAGCCCTTTGGGCCTGGCAGCTCTAGGGCAATGGAGCACACCCAGAGCAGGAGTTCTACTTCAGCCAGATCAGGCCTGCCAGGAAACTGCGTTTCACAGGCCTTGGTAAGAGATGTTCCCGGTAGGCTGTGAGAGCACTGGGCAACGCCAGATGTTTCTTAGCTTCCCGAAGAGCTGGAAGCAAGATGCTTTGGTGCCACTCTCTCACTTTGGAATCAAGGCAGCCCTTTGGGACAGGTAGCTCTAGGCCAGTGGAGCACACCCAGAGCAGAAGTTCTACTTCGGCCAGTTCAGGCCACCAACAAAGTGCGTTTCACAGGCCTTGGTAAGAGATGTTCCCGGTAGGCTGTAAGTGCACTGGGCAACGCCAGATGTTTCTTAGCTTCCCGAAGAGCTGGAAGCAAGATGCTTTGGGGCCTCTCATCCCCTTTGCAAACAAGGCGGCCCTTTGGGCCAGGCAGCTCTAGGCCAATGGAGCACACCCAGAGCAGAAGTTCTACTTCAGCTACATCAGGCCACCAACAAAGTGCGTTTCACAGGCCTTGGTAAGAGATTGTCTCTTAGGCTGTAAGAGCACTGGGCAGAGCCAGTTGTTTCTTAGCTTCCCAAAGAGCTGGAAGCAAGATGCTTTGGGGGCTCCCTGCCCCTTTGCCAACAAGGCCGACCTTTGGGCCTTTCAGCTCTGGGCCAATGGAGCACACCCAGAGCAGAAGTTCTACCTCAGCCAGATAAGGCCTGCCAAGAAACTGCGTTTCAAAGGCTTTGGTAAGAGATGTTCCCGCTACTCTGTTAGAGCACTGGGCAGAGACAGTTGTTTCTTAGCTTCCCAAAGAGCTGGAAGCAAGATGCTTTGGGGCCTCTCTGCCCCTTTGCAAACAAGGCATCCCTTTGGGCCTTTCAGCTCTAGGCCAATGGAGCACACCCAGAGCAGAAGTCCTACTTCAGCCAGATCAGGCCTGCCAAGGAACTGCGTTTCAGAGGCCTTTGTATGTGACGTTCCCGGTAGGCTGTGAGAGCACGGTGCAGAGCCAGTTGTTTCCTTGTTTCCCAAACAGCTGGAAGCAAGACGCTTTGGGGCCTCTCTGCCCCTTTGGAAACAAGGCAGCACGTTGGGTCTGGCAGCTCTAGGGCAATGGAGCACAACCAGAGCCGAAGTTCTACTTCTTCCAGATCAGGCCTGCCTAGACAGTGCGTTTCCCAGGCCTTGATAAGAGATGTTCTCTTAGGCTATAAGAGCACTGGGCACAGCCAGTTGTTTCTTAGCTTCCCAAGAGGTGGAAGCAAGATGCTTTGGGGCCTCTCTCCCCCTTTGGAAACAAGGCAGCCCTTTGGGCCTTTCAGCTCTAGGGCAATGGAGCACACCCAGAGCAGAAGTTCTACCTCAGCCAGATCAGGCCTGCCAAGAGACTGCTTTTCACAGGCCTTCGTAAGAGGTGTTCCCGGAAGGCTGTAAGAGTACCTGGCAGAGCGAGTTGTTTCTTAGCTTCAAAAACAGCTGGAAGCAACATGATTTGGGGCCTCTCTCCCCCTTTGGAAACAAAGCAGCCTTTGTGCCTGGCAGCTCTAGGCCAAAGTAGCACACCCAGAGCACAAGTTCTACCTCAGCCAGATAAGGCCTGTCAAGAAGCTGCGTTTCACAGGCCTTTGTATGTGACGTTCCCGGTTGGCTTTGAGAGCACTGTGCAGAGCCAGTTGTTTTAGCTTCCCAGAGAGCAGGAAGCAAGATGCTTTGGGGCCTCTCTCACACTTTGGAAATAAAGGCAGCCCTTTGGGCCTGGCAGCCCTAGGCCAATGGAGTACACCCAGAGCAGAAGTTCTACCTCAGCCAGATCAGGCCTTCCAAGAAACTGCGTCTCACAGGCCTTTCTCTGTCACGTTGCCGGTAGGCTGTGAGAGCACTGTGCAGAGCCAGTTGTTTCTTAGCTTCCCAAAGATTTGGAAGCAAGATACTTTGGGGACTCTCAGCCCCTTTGGAAACAAGGCGGCCCTTTGGGCCTGGCAGCGCTAGGCCAAAGTAGCACGCCCAGAGCAGGAGTTCTACTTCAGCCAGATCAGGCCTGCCAGGAAACTGCGTTTCACAGGCCTTGGTAAGAGATGTTCCCGGTAGGCTGTGAGAGCACTGTGGAGAGCCAGTTGCTTTAGCTTCCCACAGAGCTGGAAGCAAGATGCTTTGGGGCCTCTCTCTCCCTTTGGACACAAGGCAGCCGTTTGGGCCTGGCAGCTCTAGGCCAATGGAGCACACCCACAGCAGAAGTTCTACTTCAGGCAGATCAGTCCTGCCCAGAAACTGCGTTTCACAGCCCTTGGTAAGAGATGTTCACGGTAGGCTGTGAGAGCACTGGGCAGAACCAGTTGTTTTTTAGCTTCCCAAAGTGCTGGAGGCAACATGCTTTGGGGCCTCTCTCATCCTTTGGAAACAAGGCAGCCCTTAGGTCCTGGTAGCTCTAGGCCTATGTAGCACAACCAGAACAGAAGTTCTACTTCAGCCAGGTCAGGCCTGCCAAGAAACTGCGTTTCACAGGCCTTTCAAAGAGATGTTCTCTTAGGCTGTAAGAGCACTGGGCAGAGCCAGCTGTTTCTTAGCTTCCCGAAGAGCTGGGAGCAAGATGCTTTGGGTCCACTCTCCGTCTTTGGAAACAAGGCAGCCCTTTGGGCCTGGCAGCTCTAGGGCAATGGAGCACACCCAGAGCAGAAGTTCTACTTCAGCCAAATCAGGCCTGCCAGGAAACTGCGTTTCACAGGCCTTGGTAAGAGATGTTCCCGGTAGGCTGTAAGAGCACTGGGCAACGCCAGATGTTTCTTAGCTTCCCGAAGAGCTGGAAGCAAGATGCTTTGGGGCCTCTCATCCCCTTTGCAAACAAGGCGGCCCTTTGGGCCAGGCAGCTCTAGGCCAATGGAGCACACCCAGAGCAGAAGTTCTACTTCAGCTACATCAGGCCACCAACAAAGTGCGTTTCACAGGCCTTGGTAAGAGATTGTCTCTTAGGCTGTAAGAGCACTGGGCAGAGCCAGTTGTTTCTTAGCTTCCCGAAGAGCTGGAAGCAAGATGCTTTGGGGGCTCACTGCCCCTTTGCCAACAAGGCCGACCTTTGGGCCTTTCAGCTCTGGGCCAATGGAGCACACCCAGAGCAGAAGTTCTACCTCAGCCAGATAAGGCCTGCCAAGAAACTGTGTTTCAAAGGCTTTGGTAAGAGATGTTGCCGGTACTCTGTTAGAGCACTGGGCAGAGACAGTTGTTTCTTAGCTTCCCAAAGAGCTGGAAGCAAGATGCTTTGGGGCCTCTCTGCCCCTTTGCAAACAAGGCATCCCTTTGGGCCTTTCAGCTCTAGGCCAATGGAGCACACCCAGAGCAGAAGTCCTACTTCAGCCAGATCAGGCCTGCCAAGGAACTGCGTTTCAGAGGCCTTTGTATGTGACGTTCCCGGTAGGCTGTGAGAGCACGGTGCAGAGCCAGTTGTTTCCTTGTTTCCCAAACAGCTGGAAGCAAGACGCTTTGGGGCCTCTCTGCCCCTTTGGAAACAAGGCAGCACGTTGGGTCTGGCAGCTCTAGGGCAATGGAGCACAACCAGAGCCGAAGTTCTACTTCTTCCAGATCAGGCCTGCCTAGACAGTGCGTTTCACAGGCCTTGATAAGAGATGTTCTCTTAGGCTATAAGAGCACTGGGCACAGCCAGTTGTTTCTTAGCTTCCCAAGAGGTGGAAGCAAGATGCTTTGGGGCCTCTCTCCCCCTTTGGAAACAAGGCAGCCCTTTGGGCCTTTCAGCTCTAGGGCAATGGAGCACACCCAGAGCAGAAGTTCTACCTCAGCCAGATCAGGCCTGCCAAGAAACTGCTTTTCACAGGCCTTCGTAAGAGGTGTTCCCGGAAGGCTGTAAGAGTACCTGGCAGAGCGAGTTGTTTCTTAGCTTCAAAAACAGCTGGAAGCAACATGATTTGGGGCCTCTCTCCCCCTTTGGAAACAAAGCAGCCTTTGTGCCTGGCAGCTCTAGGCCAAAGTAGCACACCCAGAGAAGAAGTTCTACCTCAGCCAGATCAGGCCTTCCAAGAAACTGCGTCTCACAGGCCTTTCTCTGTCTCGTTGCCGGTAGGCTGTGAGAGCACTGTGCAGAGCCAGTTGTTTCTTAGCTTCCCAAAGATTTGGAAGCAAGATGCTTTGGGGACTCTCAGCCCCTTTGGAAACAAGGCGGCCCTTTGGGCCTGACAGCTCTAGGCCAAAGTAGCACGCCCAGAGCAGGAGTTCTACTTCAGCCAGATCAGGCCTGCCAAGAAACTGCGTTTCATAGGCCTTGGTAAGAGATGTTCCCGGTAGGCTGTGAGAGCACTGTGGAGAGCCAGTTGCTTTAGCTTCCCACAGAGCTGAAAGCAAGATGCCTTGGGGCCTCTCTCTCCCTTTGGACACAAGGCCGCCGTTTGGGCCTGGCAGCTCTAGGCCAATGGAGCACACCCACAGCAGAAGTTCTACTTCAGGCAGATCAGTCCTGCCCAGAAACTGCGTTTCACAGCCCTTGGTAAGAGATGTTCACGGTAGGCTGTGAGAGCACTGGGCAGAACCAGTTGTTTTTTAGCTTCCCAAAGTGCTGGAGGCAAGATGCTTTGGGGCCTCTCTCACCCTTTGGAAACAAGGCAGCCCTTAGGTCCTGGTAGCTCTAGGCCTATGTAGCACAACCAGAACAGAAGTTCTACTTCAGCCAGGTCAGGCCTGCCAAGAAACTGCGTTTCACAGGCCTTTCAAAGAGATGTTCTCTTAGGCTGTAAGAGCACTGGGCAGAGCCAGCTGTTTCTTAGCTTCCCGAAGAGCTGGGAGCAAGATGCTTTGGGTCCACTCTCCGTCTTTGGAAACAAGGCAGCCCTTTGGGCCTGGCAGCTCTAGGGCAATGGAGCACACCCAGAGCAGAAGTTCTACTTCAGCCAAATCAGGCCTGCCAGGAAACTGCGTTTCACAGGCCTTGGTAAGAGATGTTCCCGGTAGGCTGTGAGAGCACTGGGCAACGCCAGATGTTTCTTAGCTTCCCGAAGAGCTGGAAGCAAGATGCTTTGGTGCCACTCTCTCACTTTGGAATCAAGGCAGCCCTTTGGGGCAGGTAGCTCTAGGCCAGTGGAGCACACCCAGAGCAGAAGTTCTACTTCGGCCAGTTCAGGCCACCAACAAAGTGCGTTTCACAGGCCTTGGTAAGAGATGTTCCCGGTAGGCTGTAAGAGCACTGGGCAACGCCAGATGTTTCTTAGCTTGCCGAAGAGCTGGAAGCAAGATGCTTTGGGGCCTCTCATCCCCTTTGCAAACAAGGCGGCCCTTTGGGCCAGGCAGCTCTAGGCCAATGGAGCACACCCAGAGCAGAAGTTCTACTTCAGCTAGATCAGGCCACCAACAAAGTGCGTTTCACAGGCCTTGGTAAGAGATTGTCTCTTAGGCTGTAAGAGCACTGGGCAGAGCCAGTTGTTTCTTAGCTTCCCAAAGAGCTGGAAGCAAGATGCTTTGGGGGCTCCCTGCCCCTTTGCCAACAAGGCCGACCTTTGGGCCTTTCAGCTCTGGGCCAATGGAGCACACCCAGAGCAGAAGTTCTACCTCAGCCAGATAAGGCCTGCCAAGAAACTGCGTTTCAAAGGCTTTGGTAAGAGATGTTGCCGGTACTCTGTTAGAGCACTGGGCAGAGACAGTTGTTTCTTAGCTTCCCAAAGAGCTGGAAGCAAGATGCTTTGGGGCCTCTCTGCCCCTTTGCAAACAAGGCATCCCTTTGGGCCTTTCAGCTCTAGGCCAATGGAGCACACCCAGAGCAGAAGTCCTACTTCAGCCAGATCAGGCCTGCCAAGGAACTGCGTTTCAGAGGCCTTTGTATGTGACGTTCCCGGTAGGCTGTGAGAGCACGGTGCAGAGCCAGTTGTTTCCTTGTTTCCCAAACAGCTGGAAGCAAGACGCTTTGGGGCCTCTCTGCCCCTTTGGAAACAAGGCAGCACGTTGGGTCTGGCAGCTCTAGGGCAATGGAGCACAACCAGAGCCGAAGTTCTACTTCTTCCAGATCAGGCCTGCCTAGACAGTGCGTTTCACAGGCCTTGATAAGAGATGTTCTCTTAGGCTATAAGAGCACTGGGCACAGCCAGTTGTTTCTTAGCTTCCCAAGAGGTGGAAGCAAGATGCTTTGGGGCCTCTCTCCCCCTTTGGAAACAAGGCAGCCCTTTGGGCCTTTCAGCTCGAGGGCAATGGAGCACACCCAGAGCAGAAGTTCTACCTCAGCCAGATCAGGCCTGCCAAGAAACTGCTTTTCACAGGCCTTCGTAAGAGGTGTTCCCGGAAGGCTGTAAGAGTACCTGGCAGAGCGAGTTGTTTCTTAGCTTCAAAAACAGCTGGAAGCAACATGATTTGGGGCCTCTCTCCCCCTTTGGAAACAAAGCAGCCTTTGTGCCTGGCAGCTCTAGGCCAAAGTAGCACACCCAGAGCACAAGTTCTACCTCAGCCAGATAAGGCCTGTCAAGAAGCTGCGTTTCACAGGCCTTTGTATGTGACGTTCCCGGTTGGCTTTGAGAGCACTGTGCAGAGCCAGTTGTTTTAGCTTCCCAGAGAGCAGGAAGCAAGATGCTTTGGGGCCTCTCTCACACTTTGGAAATAAAGGCAGCCCTTTGGGCCTGGCAGCCCTAGGCCAATGGAGTACACCCAGAGCAGAAGTTCTACCTCAGCCAGATCAGGCCTTCCAAGAAACTGCGTCTCACAGGCCTTTCTCTGTCACGTTGCCGGTAGGCTGTGAGAGCACTGTGCAGAGCCAGTTGTTTCTTAGCTTCCCAAAGATTTGGAAGCAAGATACTTTGGGGACTCTCAGCCCCTTTGGAAACAAGGCGGCCCTTTGGGCCTGGCAGCTCTAGGCCAAAGTAGCATGCCCAGAGCAGGAGTTCTACTTCAGCCAGATCAGGCCTGCCAGGAACCTGCGTTTCACAGGCCTTGGTAAGAGATGTTCCCGGTAGGCTGTGAGAGCACTGTGGAGAGCCAGTTGCTTTAGCTTCCCACAGAGCTGGAAGCAAGATGCTTTGGGGCCTCTCTCTCCCTTTGGACACAAGGCAGCCGTTTGGGCCTGGCAGCTCTAGGCCAATGGAGCACACCCACAGCAGAAGTTCTACTTCAGGCAGATCAGTCCTGCCCAGAAACTGCGTTTCACAGCCCTTGGTAAGAGATGTTCACGGTAGGCTGTGAGAGCACTGGGCAGAACCAGTTGTTTTTTAGCTTCCCAAAGTGCTGGAGGCAAGATGCTTTGGGGCCTCTCTCACCCTTTGGAAACAAGGCAGCCCTTAGGTCCTGGTAGCTCTAGGCCTATGTAGCACAACCAGAACAGAAGTTCTACTTCAGCCAGGTCAGGCCTGCCAAGAAACTGCGTTTCACAGGCCTTTCAAAGAGATGTTCTCTTAGGCTGTAAGAGCACTGGGCAGAGCCAGCTGTTTCTTAGCTTCCCGAAGAGCTGGGAGCAAGATGCTTTGGGTCCACTCTCCGTCTTTGGAAACAAGGCAGCCCTTTGGGCCTGGCAGCTCTAGGGCAATGGAGCACACCCAGAGCAGAAGTTCTACTTCAGCCAGATCAGGCCTGCCAGGAAACTGCGTTTCACAGGCCTTGGTAAGAGATGTTCCCGGTAGGCTGTAAGAGCACTGGGCAGAGCCAGTTGTTTCTTACCTTCCTGAAAAGCTGGAAGCAAGATGCTTGGGACCCCTCTGCCCGTTTGGGAACAAGGCAGCCTTTTGGGTCGGGAAGCTCTAGGCCAATGGAGCACACGCAGAGCAGGAGTTCTACTTCAGCCTGATCAGGCCTGCAAAGAAACAGCGTTTGACAGGCCTTGGTAAGAGATGTTCGCGGTAGGTGTAAGAGCACTGGGCAGAGCCAGTTGTTTCTTAGCTTCGCAAAGACCGGGAAGCAAGATGCTTTGGGCCTCTCTGCCCCTTGGAAACAGGGCAGCACTTTGGGCCTGGCAGCTCTAGGGCAATGGAGCACACCCAGAGCCGGAGTTCTACTTCAGCCAGATGAGGCCTGCCAAGAAACTGCGTTTCACAGGCCTTTCAAAGACATGTTCCCGGTAGGCTGTAAGAGCACGGGGCAGAGCGAGTTGGTTCTTAGCTTCCCAGAGAGCTGGAAGCAAGATGCTTTGGGGCCTCTCTGCCCCTTTGGAAACAAGGCAGCACCTTGGGCCTGGCAGCTCTAGGGCAATGGAGCACACCCAGAGCAGAAGTTCTACTTCAGCCAAATCAGGCCTGCCAGGAAACGGCGTTTCACAGGCCTTGGTAAGAGATGTTCCCGGTAGGCTGTAAGAGCACTGGGCAACGCCAGATGTTTCTTAGCTTCCCGAAGAGCTGGAAGCAAGATGCTTTGGTGCCACTCTCTCACTTTGGAATCAAGGCAGCCCTTTGGGACAGGTAGCTCTAGGCCAGTGGAGCACACCCGGAGCAGAAGTTCTACTTCGGCCAGTTCAGGCCACCAACAAACTGCGTTTCACAGGCCTTGGTAAGAGATGTTCCCGGTAGGCTGTAAGAGCACTGGGCAACGCCAGATGTTTCTTAGCTTCCCGAAGAGCTGGAAGCAAGATGCTTTGGGGCCTCTCATCCCCTTTGCAAACAAGGCGGCCCTTTGGGCCAGGCAGCTCTAGGCCAATGGAGCACACCCAGAGCAGAAGTTCTACTTCAGCTAGATCAGGCCACCAACAAAGTGCGTTTCACAGGCCTTGGTAAGAGATTGTCTCCTAGGCTGTAAGAGCACTGGGCAGAGCCAGTTGTTTCTTAGCTTCCCAAAGAGCTGGAAGCAAGATGCTTTGGGGGCTCCCTGCCCCTTTGCCAACAAGGCCGACCTTTGGGCCTTTCAGCTCTGGGCCAATGGAGCACACCCAGAGCAGAAGTTCTACCTCAGCCAGATAAGGCCTGCCAAGAAACTGCGTTTCAAAGGCTTTGGTAAGAGATGTTGCCGGTACTCTGTTGGAGCACTTTGCAGAGACAGTTGTTTCTTAGCTTCCCAAAGAGCTGGAAGCAAGATGCTTTGGGGCCTCTCTGCCCCTTTGCAAACAAGGCATCCCTTTGGGCCTTTCAGCTCTAGGCCAATGGAGCACACCCAGAGCAGAAGTCCTACTTCAGCCAGATCAGGCCTGCCAAGGAACTGCGTTTCAGAGGCCTTTGTATGTGACGTTCCCGGTAGGCTGTGAGAGCACGGTGCAGAGCCAGTTGTTTCCTTGTTTCCCAAACAGCTGGAAGCAAGACGCTTTGGGGCCTCTCTGCCCCTTTGGAAACAAGGCAGCACGTTGGGTCTGGCAGCTCTAGGGCAATGGAGCACAACCAGAGCCGAAGTTCTACTTCTTCCAGATCAGGCCTGCCTAGACAGTGCGTTTCACAGGCCTTGATAAGAGATGTTCTCTTAGGCTATAAGAGCACTGGGCACAGCCAGTTGTTTCTTAGCTTCCCAAGAGGTGGAAGCAAGATGCTTTGGGGCCTCTCTCCCCCTTTGGAAACAAGGCAGCCCTTTGGGCCTTTCAGCTCTAGGGCAATGGAGCACACCCAGAGCAGAAGTTCTACCTCAGCCAGATCAGGCCTGCCAAGAAACTGCTTTTCACAGGCCTTCGTAAGAGGTGTTCCCGGAAGGCTGTAAGAGTACCTGGCAGAGCGAGTTGTTTCTTAGCTTCAAAAACAGCTGGAAGCAACATGATTTGGGGCCTCTCTCCCCCTTTGGAAACAAAGCAGCCTTTGTGCCTGGCAGCTCTAGGCCAAAGTAGCACACCCAGAGCACAAGTTCTACCTCAGCCAGATAAGGCCTGTCAAGAAGCTGCGTTTCACAGGCCTTTGTATGTGACGTTCCCAGTTGGCTTTGAGAGCACTGTGCAGAGCCAGTTGTTTTAGCTTCCCAGAGAGCAGGAAGCAAGATGCTTTGGGGCCTCTCTCACACTTTGGAAATAAAGGCAGCCCTTTGGGCCTGGCAGCCCTAGGCCAATGGAGTACACCCAGAGCAGAAGTTCTACCTCAGCCAGATCAGGCCTTCCAAGAAACTGCGTCTCACAGGCCTTTCTCTGTCACGTTGCCGGTAGGCTGTGAGAGCACTGTGCAGAGCCAGTTGTTTCTTAGCTTCCCAAAGATTTGGAAGCAAGATACTTTGGGGACTCTCAGCCCCTTTGGAAACAAGGCGGCCCTTTGGGCCTGGCAGATCTAGGCCAAAGTAGCACGCCCAGAGCAGGAGTTCTACTTCAGCCAGATCAGGCCTGCCAAGAAACTGCGTTTCACAGCCCTTGGTAAGAGATGTTCCCGGTAGGTTGTGAGAGCACTGGGCAGAACCAGTTGTTTTTTAGCTTCCCAAAGTGCTGGAGGCAACATGCTTTGGGGCCTCTCTCACCCTTTGGAAACAAGGCAGCCCTTAGGTCTTGGTAGCTCTAGGCCTATGTAGCACAACCAGAACAGAAGTTCTACTTCAGCCAGGTCAGGCCTGCCAAGAAACTGCGTTTCACAGGCCTTTCAAAGAGATGTTCTCTTAGGCTGTAAGAGCACTGGGCAGAGCCAGCTGTTTCTCAGCTTCCCGAAGAGCTGGGAGCAAGATGCTTTGGGTCCACTCTACGTCTTTGGAAACAAGGCAGCCCTTTGGGCCTGGAAGCTCTAGGGCAATGGAGCACACCCAGAGCAGGAGTTCTACTTCAGCCAGATCAGGCCTGCCAGGAAACTGCGTTTCACAGGCCTTGGTAAGAGATGTTCCCGGTAGGCTGTGAGAGCACTGTGGAGAGCCAGTTGCTTTAGCTTCCCACAGAGCTGGAAGCAAGATGCTTTGGGGCCTCTCTCTCCCTTTGGACACAAGGCAGCCGTTTGGGCCTGGCAGCTCTAGGCCAATGGAGCACACCCACAGCAGAAGTTCTACTTCAGGCAGATCAGTCCTGCCCAGAAACTGCGTTTCACAGCCCTTGGTAAGAGATGTTCACGGTAGGCTGTGAGAGCACTGGGCAGCACCAGTTGTTTTTTAGCTTCCCAAAGTGCTGGAGGCAAGATGCTTTGGGGCCTCTCTCACCCTTTGGAAACAAGGCAGCCCTTAGGTCCTGGTAGCTCTAGGCCTATGTAGCACAACCAGAACAGAAGTTCTACTTCAGCCAGGTCAGGCCTGCCAAGAAACTGCGTTTCACAGGCCTTTCAAAGAGATGTTCTCTTAGGCTGTAAGAGCACTGGGCAGAGCCAGCTGTTTCTTAGCTTCCCGAAGAGCTGGGAGCAAGATGCTTTGGGTCCACTCTCCGTCTTTGGAAACAAGGCAGCCCTTTGGGCCTGGCAGCTCTAGGGCAATGGAGCACACCCAGAGCAGAAGTTCTACTTCAGCCAGATCAGGCCTGCCAGGAAACTGCGTTTCACAGGCCTTGGTAAGAGATGTTCCCGGTAGGCTGTAAGAGCACTGGGCAGAGCCAGTTGTTTCTTACCTTCCTGAAAAGCTGGAAGCAAGATGCTTGGGACCCCTCTGCCCGTTTGGGAACAAGGCAGCCTTTTGGGTCGGGAAGCTCTAGGCCAATGGAGCACACGCAGAGCAGGAGTTCTACTTCAGCCTGATCAGGCCTGCAAAGAAACAGCGTTTGACAGGCCTTGGTAAGAGATGTTCCCGGTAGGTGTAAGAGCACTGGGCAGAGCCAGTTGTTTCTTAGCTTCGCAAAGACCGGGAAGCAAGATGCTTTGGGCCTCTCTGCCCCTTGGAAACAGGGCAGCACTTTGGGCCTGGCAGCTCTAGGGCAATGGAGCACACCCAGAGCCGGAGTTCTACTTCAGCCAGATGAGGCCTGCCAAGAAACTGCGTTTCACAGGCCTTTCAAAGACATGTTCCCGGTAGGCTGTAAGAGCACGGGCCAGAGTGAGTTGGTTCTTAGCTTCCCAGAGAGCTGGAAGCAAGATGCTTTGGGGCCTCTCTGCCCCTTTGAAAACAAGGCAGCACCTTGGGCCTGGCAGCTCTAGGGCAATGGAGCACACCCAGAGCAGAAGTTCTACTTCAGCCAAATCAGGCCTGCCAGGAAACGGCGTTTCACAGGCCTTGGTAAGAGATGTTCCCGGTAGGCTGTAAGAGCACTGGGCAACGCCAGATGTTTCTTAGCTTCCCGAAGAGCTGGAAGCAAGATGCTTTGGTGCCACTCTCTCACTTTGGAATCAAGGCAGCCCTTTGGGGCAGGTAGCTCTAGGCCAGTGGAGCACACCCGGAGCAGAAGTTCTACTTCGGCCAGTTCAGGCCACCAACAAACTGCGTTTCACAGGCCTTGGTAAGAGATGTTCCCGGTAGGCTGTAAGAGCACTGGGCAACGCCAGATGTTTCTTAGCTTCCCGAAGAGCTGGAAGCAAGATGCTTTGGGGCCTCTCATCCCCTTTGCAAACAAGGCGGCCCTTTGGGCCAGGCAGCTCTAGGCCAATGGAGCACACCCAGAGCAGATGTTCTACTTCAGCTAGATCAGGCCACCAACAAAGTGCGTTTCACAGGCCTTGGTAAGAGATTGTCTCTTAGGCTGTAAGAGCACTGGGCAGAGCCAGTTGTTTCTTAGCTTCCCAAAGAGCTGGAAGCAAGATGCTTTGGGGGCTCCCTGCCCCTTTGCCAACAAGGCCGACCTTTGGGCCTTTCAGCTCTGGGCCAATGGAGCACACCCAGAGCAGAAGTTCTACCTCAGCCAGATAAGGCCTGCCAAGAAACTGCGTTTCAAAGGCTTTGGTAAGAGATGTTGCCGGTACTCTGTTAGAGCACTGGGCAGAGACAGTTGTTTCTTAGCTTCCCAAAGAGCTGGAAGCAAGATGCTTTGGGGCCTCTCTGCCCCTTTGCAAACAAGGCATCCCTTTGGGCCTTTCAGCTCTAGGCCAATGGAGCACACCCAGAGCAGAAGTCCTACTTCAGCCAGATCAGGCCTGCCAAGGAACTGCGTTTCAGAGGCCTTTGTATGTGACGTTCCCGGTAGGCTGTGAGAGCACGGTGCAGAGCCAGTTGTTTCCTTGTTTCCCAAACAGCTGGAAGCAAGACGCTTTGGGGCCTCTCTGCCCCTTTGGAAACAAGGCAGCACGTTGGGTCTGGCAGCTCTAGGGCAATGGAGCACAACCAGAGCCGAAGTTCTACTTCTTCCAGATCAGGCCTGCCTAGACAGTGCGTTTCACAGGCCTTGATAAGAGATGTTCTCTTAGGCTATAAGAGCACTGGGCACAGCCAGTTGTTTCTTAGCTTCCCAAGAGGTGGAAGCAAGATGCTTTGGGGCCTCTCTCCCCCTTTGGAAACAAGGCAGCCCTTTGGGCCTTTCAGCTCTAGGGCAATGGAGCACACCCAGAGCAGAAGTTCTACCTCAGCCAGATCAGGCCTGCCAAGAAACTGCTTTTCACAGGCCTTCGTAAGAGGTGTTCCCGGAAGGCTGTAAGAGTACCTGGCAGAGCGAGTTGTTTCTTAGCTTCAAAAACAGCTGGAAGCAACATGATTTGGGGCCTCTCTCCCCCTTTGGAAACAAAGCAGCCTTTGTGCCTGGCAGCTCTAGGCCAAAGTAGCACACCCAGAGCACAAGATCTACCTCAGCCAGATAAGGCCTGTCAAGAAGCTGCGTTTCACAGGCCTTTGTATGTGACGTTCCCGGTTGGCTTTGAGAGCACTGTGCAGAGCCAGTTGTTTTAGCTTCCCAGAGAGCAGGAAGCAAGATGCTTTGGGGCCTCTCTCACACTTTGGAAATAAAGGCAGCCCTTTGGGCCTGGCAGCCCTAGGCCAATGGAGTACACCCAGAGCAGAAGTTCTACGTCAGCCAGATCAGGCCTTCCAAGAAACTGCGTCTCACAGGCCTTTCTCTGTCACGTTGCCGGTAGGCTGTGAGAGCACTGTGCAGAGCCAGTTGTTTCTTAGCTTCCCAAAGATTTGGAAGCAAGATACTTTGGGGACTCTCAGCCCCTTTGGAAACAAGGCGGCCCTTTGGGCCTGGCAGCTCTAGGCCAAAGTAGCACGCCCAGAGCAGGAGTTCTACTTCAGCCAGATCAGGCCTGCCAGGAACCTGCGTTTCACAGGCCTTGGTAAGAGATGTTCCCGGTAGGCTGTGAGAGCACTGTGGAGAGCCAGTTGCTTTAGCTTCCCACAGAGCTGGAAGCAAGATGCTTTGGGGCCTCTCTCTCCCTTTGGACACAAGGCAGCCGTTTGGGCCTGGCAGCTCTAGGCCAATGGAGCACACCCACAGCAGAAGTTCTACTTCAGGCAGATCAGTCCTGCCCAGAAACTGCGTTTCACAGCCCTTCGTAAGAGATGTTCACGGTAGGCTGTGAGAGCACTGGGCAGCACCAGTTGTTTTTTAGCTTCCCAAAGTGCTGGAGGCAACATGCTTTGGGGCCTCTCTCACCCTTTGGAAACAAGGCAGCCCTTAGGTCCTGGTAGCTCTAGGCCTATGTAGCACAACCAGAACAGAAGTTCTACTTCAGCCAGGTCAGGCCTGCCAAGAAACTGCGTTTCACAGGCCTTTCAAAGAGATGTTCTCTTAGGCTGTAAGAGCACTGGGCAGAGCCAGCTGTTTCTTAGCTTCCCGAAGAGCTGGGAGCAAGATGCTTTGGGTCCACTCTCCGTCTTTGGAAACAAGGCAGCCCTTTGGGCCTGGCAGCTCTAGGGCAATGGAGCACACCCAGAGCAGAAGTTCTACTTCAGCCAGATCAGGCCTGCCAGGAAACTGCGTTTCACAGGCCTTGGTAAGAGATGTTCCCGGTAGGCTGTAAGAGCACTGGGCAGAGCCAGTTGTTTCTTACCTTCCTGAAAAGCTGGAAGCAAGATGCTTGGGACCCCTCTGCCCGTTTGGGAACAAGGCAGCCTTTTGGGTCGGGAAGCTCTAGGCCAATGGAGCACACGCAGAGCAGGAGTTCTACTTCAGCCTGATCAGGCCTGCAAAGAAACAGCGTTTGACAGGCCTTGGTAAGAGATGTTCCCGGTAGGTGTAAGAGCACTGGGCAGAGCCAGTTGTTTCTTAGCTTCGCAAAGACTGGGAAGCAAGATGCTTTGGGCCTCTCTGCCCCTTGGAAACAGGGCAGCACTTTGGGCCTGGCAGCTCTAGGGCAATGGAGCACACCCAGAGCCGGAGTTCTACTTCAGCCAGATGAGGCCTGCCAAGAAACTGCCTTTCACAGGCCTTTCAAAGACATGTTCCCGGTAGGCTGTAAGAGCACGGGGCAGAGCAAGTTGGTTCTTAGCTTCCCAGAGAGCTGGAAGCAAGATGCTTTGGGGCCTCTCTGCCCCTTTGGAAACAAGGCAGCACCTTGGGCCTGGCAGCTCTAGGGCAATGGAGCACACCCAGAGCAGAAGTTCTACTTCAGCCAAATCAGGCCTGCCAGGAAACGGCGTTTCACAGGCCTTGGTAAGAGATGTTCCCGGTAGGCTGTAAGAGCACTGGGCAACGCCAGATGTTTCTTAGCTTCCCGAAGAGCTGGAAGCAAGATGCTTTGGTGCCACTCTCTCACTTTGGAATCAAGGCAGCCCTTTGGGGCAGGTAGCTCTAGGCCAGTGGAGCACACCCGGAGCAGAAGTTCTACTTCGGCCAGTTCAGGCCACCAACAAACTGCGTTTCACAGGCCTTGGTAAGAGATGTTCCCGGTAGGCTGTAAGAGCACTGGGCAGAGCCAGTTGTTTCTTAGCTTCCCAAAGAGCTGGAAGCAAGATGCTTTGGGGGCTCCCTGCCCCTTTGCCAACAAGGCCGACCTTTGGGCCTTTCAGCTCTGGGGCCAATGGAGCACACCCAGAGCAGAAGTTCTACCTCAGCCAGATAAGGCCTGCCAAGAAACTGCGTTTCAAAGGCTTTGGTAAGAGATGTTGCCGGTACTCTGTTAGAGCACTGGGCAGAGACAGTTGTTTCTTAGCTTCCCAAAGAGCTGGAAGCAAGATGCTTTGGGGCCTCTCTGCCCCTTTGCAAACAAGGCATCCCTTTGGGCCTTTCAGCTCTAGGCCAATGGAGCACACCCAGAGCAGAAGTCCTACTTCAGCCAGATCAGGCCTGCCAAGGAACTGCGTTTCAGAGGCCTTTGTATGTGACGTTCCCGGTAGGCTGTGAGAGCACGGTGCAGAGCCAGTTGTTTCCTTGTTTCCCAAACAGCTGGAAGCAAGACGCTTTGGGGCCTCTCTGCCCCTTTGGAAACAAGGCAGCACGTTGGGTCTGGCAGCTCTAGGGCAATGGAGCACAACCAGAGCCGAAGTTCTACTTCTTCCAGATCAGGCCTGCCTAGACAGTGCGTTTCACAGGCCTTGATAAGAGATGTTCTCTTAGGCTATAAGAGCACTGGGCACAGCCAGTTGTTTCTTAGCTTCCCAAGAGGTGGAAGCAAGATGCTTTGGGGCCTCTCTCCCCCTTTGGAAACAAGGCAGCCCTTTGGGCCTTTCAGCTCGAGGGCAATGGAGCACACCCAGAGCAGAAGTTCTACCTCAGCCAGATCAGGCCTGCCAAGAAACTGCTTTTCACAGGCCTTCGTAAGAGGTGTTCCCGGAAGGCTGTAAGAGTACCTGGCAGAGCGAGTTGTTTCTTAGCTTCAAAAACAGCTGGAAGCAACATGATTTGGGGCCTCTCTCCCCCTTTGGAAACAAAGCAGCCTTTGTGCCTGGCAGCTCTAGGCCAAAGTAGCACACCCAGAGCACAAGATCTACCTCAGCCAGATAAGGCCTGTCAAGAAGCTGCGTTTCACAGGCCTTTGTATGTGACGTTCCCGGTTGGCTTTGAGAGCACTGTGCAGAGCCAGTTGTTTTAGCTTCCCAGAGAGCAGGAAGCAAGATGCTTTGGGGCCTCTCTCACACTTTGGAAATAAAGGCAGCCCTTTGGGCCTGGCAGCCCTAGGCCAATGGAGTACACCCAGAGCAGAAGTTCTACGTCAGCCAGATCAGGCCTTCCAAGAAACTGCGTCTCACAGGCCTTTCTCTGTCACGTTGCCGGTAGGCTGTGAGAGCACTGTGCAGAGCCAGTTGTTTCTTAGCTTCCCAAAGATTTGGAAGCAAGATACTTTGGGGACTCTCAGCCCCTTTGGAAACAAGGCGGCCCTTTGGGCCTGGCAGCTCTAGGCCAAAGTAGCACGCCCAGAGCAGGAGTTCTACTTCAGCCAGATCAGGCCTGCCAAGAAACTGCGTTTCACAGGCCTTGGTAAGAGATGTTCCCGGTAGGCTGTGAGAGCACTGTGGAGAGCCAGTTGCTTTAGCTTCCCACAGAGCTGGAAGCAAGATGCTTTGGGGCCTCTCTCTCCCTTTGGACACAAGGCAGCCGTTTGGGCCTGGCAGCTCTAGGCCAATGGAGCACACCCACAGCAGAAGTTCTACTTCAGGCAGATCAGTCCTGCCCAGAAACTGCGTTTCACAGCCCTTGGTAAGAGATGTTCACGGTAGGCTGTGAGAGCACTGGGCAGAACCAGTTGTTTTTTAGCTTCCCAAAGTGCTGGAGGCAAGATGCTTTGGGGCCTCTCTCACCCTTTGGAAACAAGGCAGCCCTTAGGTCCTGGTAGCTCTAGGCCTATGTAGCACAACCAGAACAGAAGTTCTACTTCAGCCAGGTCAGGCCTGCCAAGAAACTGCGTTTCACAGGCCTTTCAAAGAGATGTTCTCTTAGGCTGTAAGAGCACTGGGCAGAGCCAGCTGTTTCTTAGCTTCCCGAAGAGCTGGGAGCAAGATGCTTTGGGTCCACTCTCCGTCTTTGGAAACAAGGCAGCCCTTTGGGCCTGGCAGCTCTAGGGCAATGGAGCACACCCAGAGCAGAAGTTCTACTTCAGCCAGATCAGGCCTGCCAGGAAACTGCGTTTCACAGGCCTTGGTAAGAGATGTTCCCGGTAGGCTGTAAGAGCACTGGGCAGAGCCAGTTGTTTCTTACCTTCCTGAAAAGCTGGAAGCAAGATGCTTGGGACCCCTCTGCCCGTTTGGGAACAAGGCAGCCTTTTGGGTCGGGAAGCTCTAGGCCAATGGAGCACACGCAGAGCAGGAGTTCTACTTCAGCCTGATCAGGCCTGCAAAGAAACAGCGTTTGACAGGCCTTGGTAAGAGATGTTCCCGGTAGGTGTAAGAGCACTGGGCAGAGCCAGTTGTTTCTTAGCTTCGCAAAGACCGGGAAGCAAGATGCTTTGGGCCTCTCTGCCCCTTGGAAACAGGGCAGCACTTTGGGCCTGGCAGCTCTAGGGCAATGGAGCACACCCAGAGCCGGAGTTCTACTTCAGCCAGATGAGGCCTGCCAAGAAACTGCGTTTCACAGGCCTTTCAAAGACATGTTCCCGGTAGGCTGTAAGAGCACGGGGCAGAGCAAGTTGGTTCTTAGCTTCCCAGAGAGCTGGAAGCAAGATGCTTTGGGGCCTCTCTGCCCCTTTGGAAACAAGGCAGCACCTTGGGCCTGGCAGCTCTAGGGCAATGGAGCACACCCAGAGCAGAAGTTCTACTTCAGCCAAATCAGGCCTGCCAGGAAACGGCGTTTCACAGGCCTTGGTAAGAGATGTTCCCGGTAGGCTGTAAGAGCACTGGGCAACGCCAGATGTTTCTTAGCTTCCCGAAGAGCTGGAAGCAAGATGCTTTGGTGCCACTCTCTCACTTTGGAATCAAGGCAGCCCTTTGGGGCAGGTAGCTCTAGGCCAGTGGAGCACACCCGGAGCAGAAGTTCTACTTCGGCCAGTTCAGGCCACCAACAAACTGCGTTTCACAGGCCTTGGTAAGAGATGTTCCCGGTAGGCTGTAAGAGCACTGGGCAACGCCAGATGTTTCTTAGCTTCCCGAAGAGCTGGAAGCAAGATGCTTTGGGGCCTCTCATCCCCTTTGCAAACAAGGCAGCCCTTTGGGCCAGGCAGCTCTAGGCCAATGGAGCACACCCAGAGCAGAAGTTCTACTTCAGCTACATCAGGCCACCAACAAAGTGCGTTTCACAGGCCTTGGTAAGAGATTGTCTCTTAGGCTGTAAGAGCACTGGGCAGAGCCAGTTGTTTCTTAGCTTCCCAAAGAGCTGGAAGCAAGATGCTTTGGGGGCTCCCTGCCCCTTTGCCAACAAGGCCGACCTTTGGGCCTTTCAGCTCTGGGCCAATGGAGCACACCCAGAGCAGAAGTTCTACCTCAGCCAGATAAGGCCTGCCAAGAAACTGCGTTTCAAAGGCTTTGGTAAGAGATGTTGCCGGTACTCTGTTAGAGCACTGGGCAGAGACAGTTGTTTCTTAGCTTCCCAAAGAGCTGGAAGCAAGATGCTTTGGGGCCTCTCTGCCCCTTTGCAAACAAGGCATCCCTTTGGGCCTTTCAGCTCTAGGCCAATGGAGCACACCCAGAGCAGAAGTCCTACTTCAGCCAGATCAGGCCTGCCAAGGAACTGCGTTTCAGAGGCCTTTCTATGTGACGTTCCCGGTAGGCTGTGAGAGCACGGTGCAGAGCCAGTTGTTTCCTTGTTTCCCAAACAGCTGGAAGCAAGACGCTTTGGGGCCTCTCTGCCCCTTTGGAAACAAGGCAGCACGTTGGGTCTGGCAGCTCTAGGGCAATGGAGCACAACCAGAGCCGAAGTTCTACTTCTTCCAGATCAGGCCTGCCTAGACAGTGCGTTTCACAGGCCTTGATAAGAGATGTTCTCTTAGGCTATAAGAGCACTGGGCACAGCCAGTTGTTTCTTAGCTTCCCAAGAGGTGGAAGCAAGATGCTTTGGGGCCTCTCTCCCCCTTTGGAAACAAGGCAGCCCTTTGGGCCTTTCAGCTCTAGGGCAATGGAGCACACCCAGAGCAGAAGTTCTACCTCAGCCAGATCAGGCCTGCCAAGAAACTGCTTTTCACAGGCCTTCGTAAGAGGTGTTCCCGGAAGGCTGTAAGAGTACCTGGCAGAGCGAGTTGTTTCTTAGCTTCAAAAACAGCTGGAAGCAACATGATTTGGGGCCTCTCTCCCCCTTTGGAAACAAAGCAGCCTTTGTGCCTGGCAGCTCTAGGCCAAAGTAGCACACCCAGAGCACAAGTTCTACCTCAGCCAGATAAGGCCTGTCAAGAAGCTGCGTTTCACAGGCCTTTGTATGTGACGTTCCCGGTTGGCTTTGAGAGCACTGTGCAGAGCCAGTTGTTTTAGCTTCCCAGAGAGCAGGAAGCAAGATGCTTTGGGGCCTCTCTCACACTTTGGAAATAAAGGCAGCCCTTTGGGCCTGGCAGCCCTAGGCCAATGGAGTACACCCAGAGCAGAAGTTCTACCTCAGCCAGATCAGGCCTTCCAAGAAACTGCGTCTCACAGGCCTTTCTCTGTCACGTTGCCGGTAGGCTGTGAGAGCACTGTGCAGAGCCAGTTGTTTCTTAGCTTCCCAAAGATTTGGAAGCAAGATACTTTGGGGACTCTCAGCCCCTTTGGAAACAAGGCGGCCCTTTGGGCCTGGCAGCTCTAGGCCAAAGTAGCACGCCCAGAGCAGGAGTTCTACTTCAGCCAGATCAGGCCTGCCAGGAAACTGCGTTTCACAGGCCTTGGTAAGAGATGTTCCCGGTAGGCTGTGAGAGCACTGTGGAGAGCCAGTTGCTTTAGCTTCCCACAGAGCTGGAAGCAAGATGCCTTGGGGCCTCTCTCTCCCTTTGGACACAAGGCAGCCGTTTGGGCCTGGCAGCTCTAGGCCAATGGAGCACACCCACAGCAGAAGTTCTACTTCAGGCAGATCAGTCCTGCCCAGAAACTGCGTTTCACAGCCCTTGGTAAGAGATGTTCACGGTAGGCTGTGAGAGCACTGGGCAGAACCATTTGTTTTTTAGCTTCCCAAAGTGCTGGAGGCAAGATGCTTTGGGGCCTCTCTCACCCTTTGGAAACAAGGCAGCCCTTAGGTCCTGGTAGCTCTAGGCCTATGTAGCACAACCAGAACAGAAGTTCTACTTCAGCCAGGTCAGGCCTGCCAAGAAACTGCGTTTCACAGGCCTTTCAAAGAGATGTTCTCTTAGGCTGTAAGAGCACTGGGCAGAGCCAGCTGTTTCTTAGCTTCCCGAAGAGCTGGGAGCAAGATGCTTTGGGTCCACTCTCCGTCTTTGGAAACAAGGCAGCCCTTTGGGCCTGGCAGCTCTAGGGCAATGGAGCACACCCAGAGCAGAAGTTCTACTTCAGCCAGATCAGGCCTGCCAGGAAACTGCGTTTCACAGGCCTTGGTAAGAGATGTTCCCGGTAGGCTGTAAGAGCACTGGGCAGAGCCAGTTGTTTCTTACCTTCCTGAAAAGCTGGAAGCAAGATGCTTGGGACCCCTCTGCCCGTTTGGGAACAAGGCAGCCTTTTGGGTCGGGAAGCTCTAGGCCAATGGAGCACACGCAGAGCAGGAGTTCTACTTCAGCCTGATCAGGCCTGCAAAGAAACAGCGTTTGACAGGCCTTGGTAAGAGATGTTCGCGGTAGGTGTAAGAGCACTGGGCAGAGCCACTTGTTTCTTAGCTTCAAAAACAGCTGGAAGCAACATGATTTGGGGCCTCTCTCCCCCTTTGGAAACAAAGCAGCCTTTGTGCCTGGCAGCTCTAGGCCAAAGTAGCACACCCAGAGCACAAGATCTACCTCAGCCAGATAAGGCCTGTCAAGAAGCTGCGTTTCACAGGCCTTTGTATGTGACGTTCCCGGTTGGCTTTGAGAGCACTGTGCAGAGCCAGTTGTTTTAGCTTCCCAGAGAGCAGGAAGCAAGATGCTTTGGGGCCTCTCTCACACTTTGGAAATAAAGGCAGCCCTTTGGGCCTGGCAGCCCTAGGCCAATGGAGTACACCCAGAGCAGAAGTTCTACGTCAGCCAGATCAGGCCTTCCAAGAAACTGCGTCTCACAGGCCTTTCTCTGTCACGTTGCCGGTAGGCTGTGAGAGCACTGTGCAGAGCCAGTTGTTTCTTAGCTTCCCAAAGATTTGGAAGCAAGATACTTTGGGGACTCTCAGCCCCTTTGGAAACAAGGCGGCCCTTTGGGCCTGGCAGCTCTAGGCCAAAGTAGCACGCCCAGAGCAGGAGTTCTACTTCAGCCAGATCAGGCCTGCCAAGAAACTGCGTTTCACAGGCCTTGGTAAGAGATGTTCCCGGTAGGCTGTGAGAGCACTGTGGAGAGCCAGTTGCTTTAGCTTCCCACAGAGCTGGAAGCAAGATGCTTTGGGGCCTCTCTCTCCCTTTGGACACAAGGCAGCCGTTTGGGCCTGGCAGCTCTAGGCCAATGGAGCACACCCACAGCAGAAGTTCTACTTCAGGCAGATCAGTCCTGCCCAGAAACTGCGTTTCACAGCCCTTGGTAAGAGATGTTCACGGTAGGCTGTGAGAGCACTGGGCAGAACCAGTTGTTTTTTAGCTTCCCAAAGTGCTGGAGGCAAGATGCTTTGGGGCCTCTCTCACCCTTTGGAAACAAGGCAGCCCTTAGGTCCTGGTAGCTCTAGGCCTATGTAGCACAACCAGAACAGAAGTTCTACTTCAGCCAGGTCAGGCCTGCCAAGAAACTGCGTTTCACAGGCCTTTCAAAGAGATGTTCTCTTAGGCTGTAAGAGCACTGGGCAGAGCCAGCTGTTTCTTAGCTTCCCGAAGAGCTGGGAGCAAGATGCTTTGGGTCCACTCTCCGTCTTTGGAAACAAGGCAGCCCTTTGGGCCTGGCAGCTCTAGGGCAATGGAGCACACCCAGAGCAGAAGTTCTACTTCAGCCAGATCAGGCCTGCCAGGAAACTGCGTTTCACAGGCCTTGGTAAGAGATGTTCCCGGTAGGCTGTAAGAGCACTGGGCAGAGCCAGTTGTTTCTTACCTTCCTGAAAAGCTGGAAGCAAGATGCTTGGGACCCCTCTGCCCGTTTGGGAACAAGGCAGCCTTTTGGGTCGGGAAGCTCTAGGCCAATGGAGCACACGCAGAGCAGGAGTTCTACTTCAGCCTGATCAGGCCTGCAAAGAAACAGCGTTTGACAGGCCTTGGTAAGAGATGTTCCCGGTAGGTGTAAGAGCACTGGGCAGAGCCAGTTGTTTCTTAGCTTCGCAAAGACTGGGAAGCAAGATGCTTTGGGCCTCTCTGCCCCTTGGAAACAGGGCAGCACTTTGGGCCTGGCAGCTCTAGGGCAATGGAGCACACCCAGAGCCGGAGTTCTACTTCAGCCAGATGAGGCCTGCCAAGAAACTGCGTTTCACAGGCCTTTCAAAGACATGTTCCCGGTAGGCTGTAAGAGCACGGGGCAGAGCAAGTTGGTTCTTAGCTTCCCAGAGAGCTGGAAGCAAGATGCTTTGGGGCCTCTCTGCCCCTTTGGAAACAAGGCAGCACCTTGGGCCTGGCAGCTCTAGGGCAATGGAGCACACCCAGAGCAGAAGTTCTACTTCAGCCAAATCAGGCCTGCCAGGAAACGGCGTTTCACAGGCCTTGGTAAGAGATGTTCCCGGTAGGCTGTAAGAGCACTGGGCAACGCCAGATGTTTCTTAGCTTCCCGAAGAGCTGGAAGCAAGATGCTTTGGTGCCACTCTCTCACTTTGGAATCAAGGCAGCCCTTTGGGGCAGGTAGCTCTAGGCCAGTGTAGCACACCCGGAGCAGAAGTTCTACTTCGGCCAGTTCAGGCCACCAACAAACTGCGTTTCACAGGCCTTGGTAAGAGATGTTCCCGGTAGGCTGTAAGAGCACTGGGCAACGCCAGATGTTTCTTAGCTTCCCGAAGAGCTGGAAGCAAGATGCTTTGGGGCCTCTCATCCCCTTTGCAAACAAGGCGGCCCTTTGGGCCAGGCAGCTCTAGGCCAATGGAGCACACCCAGAGCAGAAGTTCTACTTCAGCTACATCAGGCCACCAACAAAGTGCGTTTCACAGGCCTTGGTAAGAGATTGTCTCTTAGGCTGTAAGAGCACTGGGCAGAGCCAGTTGTTTCTTAGCTTCCCAAAGAGCTGGAAGCAAGATGCTTTGGGGGCTCCCTGCCCCTTTGCCAACAAGGCCGACCTTTGGGCCTTTCAGCTCTGGGCCAATGGAGCACACCCAGAGCAGAAGTTCTACCTCAGCCAGATAAGGCCTGCCAAGAAACTGCGTTTCAAAGGCTTTGGTAAGAGATGTTGCCGGTACTCTGTTAGAGCACTGGGCAGAGACAGTTGTTTCTTAGCTTCCCAAAGAGCTGGAAGCAAGATGCTTTGGGGCCTCTCTGCCCCTTTGCAAACAAGGCATCCCTTTGGGCCTTTCAGCTCTAGGCCAATGGAGCACACCCAGAGCAGAAGTCCTACTTCAGCCAGATCAGGCCTGCCAAGGAACTGCGTTTCAGAGGCCTTTCTATGTGACGTTCCCGGTAGGCTGTGAGAGCACGGTGCAGAGCCAGTTGTTTCCTTGTTTCCCAAACAGCTGGAAGCAAGACGCTTTGGGGCCTCTCTGCCCCTTTGGAAACAAGGCAGCACGTTGGGTCTGGCAGCTCTAGGGCAATGGAGCACAACCAGAGCCGAAGTTCTACTTCTTCCAGATCAGGCCTGCCTAGACAGTGCGTTTCCCAGGCCTTGATAAGAGATGTTCTCTTAGGCTATAAGAGCACTGGGCACAGCCAGTTGTTTCTTAGCTTCCCAAGAGGTGGAAGCAAGATGCTTTGGGGCCTCTCTCCCCCTTTGGAAACAAGGCAGCCCTTTGGGCCTTTCAGCTCTAGGGCAATGGAGCACACCCAGAGCAGAAGTTCTACCTCAGCCAGATCAGGCCTTCCAAGAAACTGCGTCTCACAGGCCTTTCTCTGTCACGTTGCCGGTAGGCTGTGAGAGCACTGTGCAGAGCCAGTTGTTTCTTAGCTTCCCAAAGATTTGGAAGCAAGATGCTTTGGGGACTCTCAGCCCCTTTGGAAACAAGGCGGCCCTTTGGGCCTGGCAGCTCTAGGCCAAAGTAGCACGCCCAGAGCAGGAGTTCTACTTCAGCCAGATCAGGCCTGCCAAGAAACTGCGTTTCACAGGCCTTGGTAAGAGATGTTCCCGGAAGGCTGTGAGAGCACTGTGGAGAGCCAGTTGCTTTAGCTTCCCGGAGAGCAGGAAGCAAGATGCTTTGGGGCCTCTCTCACACTTTGGAAATAAAGGCAGCCCTTTGGGCCTGGCAGCCCTAGGCCAATGGAGTACACCCAGAGCAGAAGTTCTACCACAGCCAGATCAGGCCTTCCAAGAAACTGCGTCTCACAGGCCTTTCTCTGTCACGTTGCCGGTAGGCTGTGAGAGCACTGTGCAGAGCCAGTTGTTTCTTAGCTTCCCAAAGATTTGGAAGCAAGATGCTTTGGGGACTCTCAGCCCCTTTGGAAACAAGGCGACCCTTTGGGCCTGGCAGCTGTAGGCCAAAGTAGCACGCCCAGAGCAGGAGTTCTACTTCAGCCAGATCAGGCCTGCCAAGAAACTGCGTTTCACAGGCCTTGGTAAGAGATGTTCCCAGTAGGCTGTGAGAGCACTGTGGAGAGCCAGTTGCTTTAGCTTCCCACAGAGCTGGAAGCAAGATGCCTTGGGGCCTCTCTCTCCCTTTGGACACAAGGCAGCCGTTTGGGCCTGGCAGCTCTAGGCCAATGGAGCACACCCACAGCAGAAGTTCTACTTCAGGCAGATCAGTCCTGCCCAGAAACTGCGTTTCACAGCCCTTGGTAAGAGATGTTCACGGTAGGCTGTGAGAGCACTGGGCAGAACCAGTTGTTTTTTAGCTTCCCAAAGTGCTGGAGGCAAGATGCTTTGGGGCCTCTCTCACCCTTTGGAAACAAGGCAGCCCTTAGGTCCTGGTAGCTCTAGGCCTATGTAGCACAACCAGAACAGAAGTTCTACTTCAGCCAGGTCAGGCCTGCCAAGAAACTGCGTTTCACAGGCCTTTCAAAGAGATGTTCTCTTAGGCTGTAAGAGCACTGGGCAGAGCCAGCTGTTTCTTAGCTTCCCGAAGAGCTGGGAGCAAGATGCTTTGGGTCCACTCTCCGTCTTTGGAAACAAGGCAGCCCTTTGGGCCTGGCAGCTCTAGGGCAATGGAGCACACCCAGAGCAGAAGTTCTACTTCAGCCAGATCAGGCCTGCCAGGAAACTGCGTTTCACAGGCCTTGGTAAGAGATGTTCCCGGTAGGCTGTAAGAGCACTGGGCAGAGCCAGTTGTTTCTTACCTTCCTGAAAAGCTGGAAGCAAGATGCTTGGGACCCCTCTGCCCGTTTGGGAACAAGGCAGCCTTTTGGGTCGGGAAGCTCTAGGCCAATGGAGCACACGCAGAGCAGGAGTTCTACTTCAGCCTGATCAGGCCTGCAAAGAAACAGCGTTTGACAGGCCTTGGTAAGAGATGTTCGCGGTAGGTGTAAGAGCACTGGGCAGAGCCACTTGTTTCTTAGCTTCGCAAAGACCGGGAAGCAAGATGCTTTGGGCCTCTCTGCCCCTTGGAAACAGGGCAGCACTTTGGGCCTGGCAGCTCTAGGGCAATGGAGCACACCCAGAGCCGGAGTTCTACTTCCGCCAGATGAGGCCTGCCAAGAAACTGCGTTTCACAGGCCTTTCAAAGACATGTTCCCGGTAGGCTGTAAGAGCACGGGGCAGAGCGAGTTGGTTCTTAGCTTCCCAGAGAGCTGGAAGCAAGATGCTTTGGGGCCTCTCTGCCCCTTTGGAAACAAGGCAGCACCTTGGGCCTGGCAGCTCTAGGGCAATGGAGCACACCCAGAGCAGAAGTTCTACTTCAGCCAAATCAGGCCTGCCAGGAAACGGCGTTTCACAGGCCTTGGTAAGAGATGTTCCCGGTAGGCTGTAAGAGCACTGGGCAACGCCAGATGTTTCTTAGCTTCCCGAAGAGCTGGAAGCAAGATGCTTTGGTGCCACTCTCTCACTTTGGAATCAAGGCAGCCCTTTGGGGCAGGTAGCTCTAGGCCAGTGGAGCACACCCGGAGCAGAAGTTCTACTTCGGCCAGTTCAGGCCACCAACAAACTGCGTTTCACAGGCCTTGGTAAGAGATGTTCCCGGTAGGCTGTAAGAGCACTGGGCAACGCCAGATGTTTCTTAGCTTCCCGAAGAGCTGGAAGCAAGATGCTTTGGGGCCTCTCATCCCCTTTGCAAACAAGGCGGCCCTTTGGGCCAGGCAGCTCTAGGCCAATGGAGCACACCCAGAGCAGAAGTTCTACTTCAGCTACATCAGGCCACCAACAAAGTGCGTTTCACAGGCCTTGGTAAGAGATTGTCTCTTAGGCTGTAAGAGCACTGGGCAGAGCCAGTTGTTTCTTAGCTTCCCAAAGAGCTGGAAGCAAGATGCTTTGGGGGCTCCCTGCCCCTTTGCCAACAAGGCCGACCTTTGGGCCTTTCAGCTTTGGGCCAATGGAGCACACCCAGAGCAGAAGTTCTACCTCAGCCAGATAAGGCCTGCCAAGAAACTGCGTTTCAAAGGCTTTGGTAAGAGATGTTGCCGGTACTCTGTTAGAGCACTGGGCAGAACAGTTGTTTCTTAGCTTCCCAAAGAGCTGGAAGCAAGATGCTTTGGGGCCTCTCTGCCCCTTTGCAAACAAGGCATCCCTTTGGGCCTTTCAGCTCTAGGCCAATGGAGCACACCCAGAGCAGAAGTCCTACTTCAGCCAGATCAGGCCTGCCAAGGAACTGCGTTTCAGAGGCCTTTCTATGTGACGTTCCCGGTAGGCTGTGAGAGCACGGTGCAGAGCCAGTTGTTTCCTTGTTTCCCAAACAGCTGGAAGCAAGACGCTTTGGGGCCTCTCTGCCCCTTTGGAAACAAGGCAGCACGTTGGGTCTGGCAGCTCTAGGGCAATGGAGCACAACCAGAGCCGAAGTTCTACTTCTTCCAGATCAGGCCTGCCTAGACAGTGCGTTTCACAGGCCTTGATAAGAGATGTTCTCTTAGGCTATAAGAGCACTGGGCACAGCCAGTTGTTTCTTAGCTTCCCAAGAGGTGGAAGCAAGATGCTTTGGGGCCTCTCTCCCCCTTTGGAAACAAGGCAGCCCTTTGGGCCTTTCAGCTCTAGGGCAATGGAGCACACCCAGAGCAGAAGTTCTACCTCAGCCAGATCAGGCCTGCCAAGAAACTGCTTTTCACAGGCCTTCGTAAGAGGTGTTCCCGGAAGGCTGTAAGAGTACCTGGCAGAGCGAGTTGTTTCTTAGCTTCAAAAACAGCTGGAAGCAACATGATTTGGGGCCTCTCTCCCCCTTTGGAAACAAAGCAGCCTTTGTGCCTGGCAGCTCTAGGCCAAAGTAGCACACCCAGAGCACAAGTTCTACCTCAGCCAGATAAGGCCTGTCAAGAAGCTGCGTTTCACAGGCCTTTGTATGTGACGTTCCCGGTTGGCTTTGAGAGCACTGTGCAGAGCCAGTTGTTTTAGCTTCCCAGAGAGCAGGAAGCAAGATGCTTTGGGGCCTCTCTCACACTTTGGAAATAAAGGCAGCCCTTTGGGCCTGGCAGCCCTAGGCCAATGGAGTACACCCAGAGCAGAAGTTCTACCTCAGCCAGATCAGGCCTTCCAAGAAACTGCGTCTCACAGGCCTTTCTCTGTCACGTTGCCGGTAGGCTGTGAGAGCACTGTGCAGAGCCAGTTGTTTCTTAGCTTCCCAAAGATTTGGAAGCAAGATACTTTGGGGACTCTCAGCCCCTTTGGAAACAAGGCGGCCCTTTGGGCCTGGCAGCTCTAGGCCAAAGTAGCACGCCCAGAGCAGGAGTTCTACTTCAGCCAGATCAGGCCTGCCAGGAAACTGCGTTTCACAGGCCTTGGTAAGAGATGTTCCCGGTAGGCTGTGAGAGCACTGTGGAGAGCCAGTTGCTTTAGCTTCCCACAGAGCTGGAAGCAAGATGCCTTGGGGCCTCTCTCTCCCTTTGGACACAAGGCAGCCGTTTGGGCCTGGCAGCTCTAGGCCAATGGAGCACACCCACAGCAGAAGTTCTACTTCAGGCAGATCAGTCCTGCCCAGAAACTGCGTTTCACAGCCCTTGGTAAGAGATGTTCACGGTAGGCTGTGAGAGCACTGGGCAGAACCAGTTGTTTTTTAGCTTCCCAAAGTGCTGGAGGCAAGATGCTTTGGGGCCTCTCTCACCCTTTGGAAACAAGGCAGCCCTTAGGTCCTGGTAGCTCTAGGCCTATGTAGCACAACCAGAACAGAAGTTCTACTTCAGCCAGGTCAGGCCTGCCAAGAAACTGCGTTTCACAGGCCTTTCAAAGAGATGTTCTCTTAGGCTGTAAGAGCACTGGGCAGAGCCAGCTGTTTCTTAGCTTCCCGAAGAGCTGGGAGCAAGATGCTTTGGGTCCACTCTCCGTCTTTGGAAACAAGGCAGCCCTTTGGGCCTGGCAGCTCTAGGGCAATGGAGCACACCCAGAGCAGAAGTTCTACTTCAGCCAGATCAGGCCTGCCAGGAAACTGCGTTTCACAGGCCTTGGTAAGAGATGTTCCCGGTAGGCTGTAAGAGCACTGGGCAGAGCCAGTTGTTTCTTACCTTCCTGAAAAGCTGGAAGCAAGATGCTTGGGACCCCTCTGCCCGTTTGGGAACAAGGCAGCCTTTTGGGTCGGGAAGCTCTAGGCCAATGGAGCACACGCAGAGCAGGAGTTCTACTTCAGCCTGATCAGGCCTGCAAAGAAACAGCGTTTGACAGGCCTTGGTAAGAGATGTTCGCGGTAGGTGTAAGAGCACTGGGCAGAGCCACTTGTTTCTTAGCTTCGCAAAGACCGGGAAGCAAGATGCTTTGGGCCTCTCTGCCCCTTGGAAACAGGGCAGCACTTTGGGCCTGGCAGCTCTAGGGCAATGGAGCACACCCAGAGCCGGAGTTCTACTTCCGCCAGATGAGGCCTGCCAAGAAACTGCGTTTCACAGGCCTTTCAAAGACATGTTCCCGGTAGGCTGTAAGAGCACGGGGCAGAGCGAGTTGGTTCTTAGCTTCCCAGAGAGCTGGAAGCAAGATGCTTTGGGGCCTCTCTGCCCCTTTGGAAACAAGGCAGCACCTTGGGCCTGGCAGCTCTAGGGCAATGGAGCACACCCAGAGCAGAAGTTCTACTTCAGCCAAATCAGGCCTGCCAGGAAACGGCGTTTCACAGGCCTTGGTAAGAGATGTTCCCGGTAGGCTGTAAGAGCACTGGGCAACGCCAGATGTTTCTTAGCTTCCCGAAGAGCTGGAAGCAAGATGCTTTGGTGCCACTCTCTCACTTTGGAATCAAGGCAGCCCTTTGGGGCAGGTAGCTCTAGGCCAGTGGAGCACACCCGGAGCAGAAGTTCTACTTCGGCCAGTTCAGGCCACCAACAAACTGCGTTTCACAGGCCTTGGTAAGAGATGTTCCCGGTAGGCTGTAAGAGCACTGGGCAACGCCAGATGTTTCTTAGCTTCCCGAAGAGCTGGAAGCAAGATGCTTTGGGGCCTCTCATCCCCTTTGCAAACAAGGCGGCCCTTTGGGCCAGGCAGCTCTAGGCCAATGGAGCACACCCAGAGCAGAAGTTCTACTTCAGCTACATCAGGCCACCAACAAAGTGCGTTTCACAGGCCTTGGTAAGAGATTGTCTCTTAGGCTGTAAGAGCACTGGGCAGAGCCAGTTGTTTCTTAGCTTCCCAAAGAGCTGGAAGCAAGATGCTTTGGGGGCTCCCTGCCCCTTTGCCAACAAGGCCGACCTTTGGGCCTTTCAGCTCTGGGCCAATGGAGCACACCCAGAGCAGAAGTTCTACCTCAGCCAGATAAGGCCTGCCAAGAAACTGCGTTTCAAAGGCTTTGGTAAGAGATGTTGCCGGTACTCTGTTAGAGCACTGGGCAGAGACAGTTGTTTCTTAGCTTCCCAAAGAGCTGGAAGCAAGATGCTTTGGGGCCTCTCTGCCCCTTTGCAAACAAGGCATCCCTTTGGGCCTTTCAGCTCTAGGCCAATGGAGCACACCCAGAGCAGAAGTCCTACTTCAGCCAGATCAGGCCTGCCAAGGAACTGCGTTTCAGAGGCCTTTGTATGTGACGTTCCCGGTAGGCTGTGAGAGCACGGTGCAGAGCCAGTTGTTTCCTTGTTTCCCAAACAGCTGGAAGCAAGACGCTTTGGGGCCTCTCTGCCCCTTTGGAAACAAGGCAGCACGTTGGGTCTGGCAGCTCTAGGGCAATGGAGCACAACCAGAGCCGAAGTTCTACTTCTTCCAGATCAGGCCTGCCTAGACAGTGCGTTTCACAGGCCTTGATAAGAGATGTTCTCTTAGGCTATAAGAGCACTGGGCACAGCCAGTTGTTTCTTAGCTTCCCAAGAGGTGGAAGCAAGATGCTTTGGGGCCTCTCTCCCCCTTTGGAAACAAGGCAGCCCTTTGGGCCTTTCAGCTCTAGGGCAATGGAGCACACCCAGAGCAGAAGTTCTACCTCAGCCAGATCAGGCCTGCCAAGAAACTGCTTTTCACAGGCCTTCGTAAGAGGTGTTCCCGGAAGGCTGTAAGAGTACCTGGCAGAGCGAGTTGTTTCTTAGCTTCAAAAACAGCTGGAAGCAACATGATTTGGGGCCTCTCTCCCCCTTTGGAAACAAAGCAGCCTTTGTGCCTGGCAGCTCTAGGCCAAAGTAGCACACCCAGAGCACAAGTTCTACCTCAGCCAGATAAGGCCTGTCAAGAAGCTGCGTTTCACAGGCCTTTGTATGTGACGTTCCCGGTTGGCTTTGAGAGCACTGTGCAGAGCCAGTTGTTTTAGCTTCCCAGAGAGCAGGAAGCAAGATGCTTTGGGGCCTCTCTCACACTTTGGAAATAAAGGCAGCCCTTTGGGCCTGGCAGCCCTAGGCCAATGGAGTACACCCAGAGCAGAAGTTCTACCTCAGCCAGATCAGGCCTTCCAAGAAACTGCGTCTCACAGGCCTTTCTCTGTCACGTTGCCGGTAGGCTGTGAGAGCACTGTGCAGAGCCAGTTGTTTCTTAGCTTCCCAAAGATTTGGAAGCAAGATACTTTGGGGACTCTCAGCCCCTTTGGAAACAAGGCGGCCCTTTGGGCCTGGCAGCTCTAGGCCAAAGTAGCACGCCCAGAGCAGGAGTTCTACTTCAGCCAGATCAGGCCTGCCAGGAAACTGCGTTTCACAGGCCTTGGTAAGAGATGTTCCCGGTAGGCTGTGAGAGCACTGTGGAGAGCCAGTTGCTTTAGCTTCCCACAGAGCTGGAAGCAAGATGCCTTGGGGCCTCTCTCTCCCTTTGGACACAAGGCAGCCGTTTGGGCCTGGCAGCTCTAGGCCAATGGAGCACACCCACAGCAGAAGTTCTACTTCAGGCAGATCAGTCCTGCCCAGAAACTGCGTTTCACAGCCCTTGGTAAGAGATGTTCACGGTAGGCTGTGAGAGCACTGGGCAGAACCAGTTGTATTTTAGCTTCCCAAAGTGCTGGAGGCAAGATGCTTTGGGGCCTCTCTCACCCTTTGGAAACAAGGCAGCCCTTAGGTCCTGGTAGCTCTAGGCCTATGTAGCACAACCAGAACAGAAGTTCTACTTCAGCCAGGTCAGGCCTGCCAAGAAACTGCGTTTCACAGGCCTTTCAAAGAGATGTTCTCTTAGGCTGTAAGAGCACTGGGCAGAGCCAGCTGTTTCTTAGCTTCCCGAAGAGCTGGGAGCAAGATGCTTTGGGTCCACTCTCCGTCTTTGGAAACAAGGCAGCCCTTTGGGCCTGGCAGCTCTAGGGCAATGGAGCACACCCAGAGCAGAAGTTCTACTTCAGCCAGATCAGGCCTGCCAGGAAACTGCGTTTCACAGGCCTTGGTAAGAGATGTTCCCGGTAGGCTGTAAGAGCACTGGGCAGAGCCAGTTGTTTCTTACCTTCCTGAAAAGCTGGAAGCAAGATGCTTGGGACCCCTCTGCCCGTTTGGGAACAAGGCAGCCTTTTGGGTCGGGAAGCTCTAGGCCAATGGAGCACACGCAGAGCAGGAGTTCTACTTCAGCCTGATCAGGCCTGCAAAGAAACAGCGTTTGACAGGCCTTGGTAAGAGATGTTCGCGGTAGGTGTAAGAGCACTGGGCAGAGCCACTTGTTTCTTAGCTTCGCAAAGACCGGGAAGCAAGATGCTTTGGGCCTCTCTGCCCCTTGGAAACAGGGCAGCACTTTGGGCCTGGCAGCTCTAGGGCAATGGAGCACACCCAGAGCCGGAGTTCTACTTCCGCCAGATGAGGCCTGCCAAGAAACTGCGTTTCACAGGCCTTTCAAAGACATGTTCCCGGTAGGCTGTAAGAGCACGGGGCAGAGCGAGTTGGTTCTTAGCTTCCCAGAGAGCTGGAAGCAAGATGCTTTGGGGCCTCTCTGCCCCTTTGGAAACAAGGCAGCACCTTGGGCCTGGCAGCTCTAGGGCAATGGAGCACACCCAGAGCAGAAGTTCTACTTCAGCCAAATCAGGCCTGCCAGGAAACGGCGTTTCACAGGCCTTGGTAAGAGATGTTCCCGGTAGGCTGTAAGAGCACTGGGCAACGCCAGATGTTTCTTAGCTTCCCGAAGAGCTGGAAGCAAGATGCTTTGGTGCCACTCTCTCACTTTGGAATCAAGGCAGCCCTTTGGGGCAGGTAGCTCTAGGCCAGTGGAGCACACCCGGAGCAGAAGTTCTACTTCGGCCAGTTCAGGCCACCAACAAACTGCGTTTCACAGGCCTTGGTAAGAGATGTTCCCGGTAGGCTGTAAGAGCACTGGGCAACGCCAGATGTTTCTTAGCTTCCCGAAGAGCTGGAAGCAAGATGCTTTGGGGCCTCTCATCCCCTTTGCAAACAAGGCGGCCCTTTGGGCCAGGCAGCTCTAGGCCAATGGAGCACACCCAGAGCAGAAGTTCTACTTCAGCTACATCAGGCCACCAACAAAGTGCGTTTCACAGGCCTTGGTAAGAGATTGTCTCTTAGGCTGTAAGAGCACTGGGCAGAGCCAGTTGTTTCTTAGCTTCCCAAAGAGCTGGAAGCAAGATGCTTTGGGGGCTCCCTGCCCCTTTGCCAACAAGGCCGACCTTTGGGCCTTTCAGCTCTGGGCCAATGGAGCACACCCAGAGCAGAAGTTCTACCTCAGCCAGATAAGGCCTGCCAAGAAACTGCGTTTCAAAGGCTTTGGTAAGAGATGTTGCCGGTACTCTGTTAGAGCACTGGGCAGAGACAGTTGTTTCTTAGCTTCCCAAAGAGCTGGAAGCAAGATGCTTTGGGGCCTCTCTGCCCCTTTGCAAACAAGGCATCCCTTTGGGCCTTTCAGCTCTAGGCCAATGGAGCACACCCAGAGCAGAAGTCCTACTTCAGCCAGATCAGGCCTGCCAAGGAACTGCGTTTCAGAGGCCTTTGTATGTGACGTTCCCGGTAGGCTGTGAGAGCACGGTGCAGAGCCAGTTGTTTCCTTGTTTCCCAAACAGCTGGAAGCAAGACGCATTGGGGCCTCTCTGCCCCTTTGGAAACAAGGCAGCACGTTGGGTCTGGCAGCTCTAGGGCAATGGAGCACAACCAGAGCCGAAGTTCTACTTCTTCCAGATCAGGCCTGCCTAGACAGTGCGTTTCACAGGCCTTGATAAGAGATGTTCTCTTAGGCTATAAGAGCACTGGGCACAGCCAGTTGTTTCTTAGCTTCCCAAGAGGTGGAAGCAAGATGCTTTGGGTCCACTCTCCGTCTTTGGAAACAAGGCAGCCCTTTGGGCCTGGCAGCTCTAGGGCAATGGAGCACACCCAGAGCAGGAGTTCTACTTCAGCCAGATCAGGCCTGCCAGGAAACTGCGTTTCACAGGCCTTGGTAAGAGATGTTCCCGGTAGGCTGTGAGAGCACTGTGGAGAGCCAGTTGCTTTAGCTTCCCACAGAGCTGGAAGCAAGATGCTTTGGGGCCTCTCTCTCCCTTTGGACACAAGGCAGCCGTTTGGGCCTGGCAGCTCTAGGCCAATGGAGCACACCCACAGCAGAAGTTCTACTTCAGGCAGATCAGTCCTGCCCAGAAACTGCGTTTCACAGCCCTTGGTAAGAGATGTTCACGGTAGGCTGTGAGAGCACTGGGCAGAACCAGTTGTTTTTTAGCTTCCCAAAGTGCTGGAGGCAAGATGCTTTGGGGCCTCTCTCACCCTTTGGAAACAAGGCAGCCCTTAGGTCCTGGTAGCTCTAGGCCTATGTAGCACAACCAGAACAGAAGTTCTACTTCAGCCAGGTCAGGCCTGCCAAGAAACTGCGTTTCACAGGCCTTTCAAAGAGATGTTCTCTTAGGCTGTAAGAGCACTGGGCAGAGCCAGCTGTTTCTTAGCTTCCCGAAGAGCTGGGAGCAAGATGCTTTGGGTCCACTCTCCGTCTTTGGAAACAAGGCAGCCCTTTGGGCCTGGCAGCTCTAGGGCAATGGAGCACACCCAGAGCAGAAGTTCTACTTCAGCCAGATCAGGCCTGCCAGGAAACTGCGTTTCACAGGCCTTGGTAAGAGATGTTCCCGGTAGGCTGTAAGAGCACTGGGCAGAGCCAGTTGTTTCTTACCTTCCTGAAAAGCTGGAAGCAAGATGCTTGGGACCCCTCTGCCCGTTTGGGAACAAGGCAGCCTTTTGGGTCGGGAAGCTCTAGGCCAATGCAGCACACGCAGAGCAGGAGTTCTACTTCAGCCTGATCAGGCCTGCAAAGAAACAGCGTTTGACAGGCCTTGGTAAGAGATGTTCCCGGTAGGTGTAAGAGCACTGGGCAGAGCCAGTTGTTTCTTAGCTTCGCAAAGACCGGGAAGCAAGATGCTTTGGGCCTCTCTGCCCCTTGGAAACAGGGCAGCACTTGGGGCCTGGCAGCTCTAGGGCAATGGAGCACACCCAGAGCCGGAGTTCTACTTCAGCCAGATGAGGCCTGCCAAGAAACTGCGTTTCACAGGCCTTTCAAAGACATGTTCCCGGTAGGCTGTTAGAGCACGGGCCAGAGAGAGTTGGTTCTTAGCTTCCCAGAGAGCTGGAAGCAAGATGCTTTGGGGCCTCTCTGCCCCTTTGGAAACAAGGCAGCACCTTGGGCCTGGCAGCTCTAGGGCAATGGAGCACACCCAGAGCAGAAGTTCTACTTCAGCCAAATCAGGCCTGCCAGGAAACGGCGTTTCACAGGCCTTGGTAAGAGATGTTCCCGGTAGGCTGTAAGAGCACTGGGCAACGCCAGATGTTTCTTAGCTTCCCGAAGAGCTGGAAGCAAGATGCTTTGGTGCCCCTCTCTCACTTTGGAATCAAGGCAGCCCTTTGGGGCAGGTAGCTCTAGGCCAGTGGAGCACACCCGGAGCAGAAGTTCTACTTCGGCCAGTTCAGGCCACCAACAAACTGCGTTTCACAGGCCTTGGTAAGAGATGTTCCCGGTAGGCTGTAAGAGCACTGGGCAACGCCAGATGTTTCTTAGCTTCCCGAAGAGCTGGAAGCAAGATGCTTTGGGGCCTCTCATCCCCTTTGCAAACAAGGCGGCCCTTTGGGCCAGGCAGCTCTAGGCCAATGGAGCACACCCAGAGCAGAAGTTCTACTTCAGCTACATCAGGCCACCAACAAAGTGCGTTTCACAGGCCTTGGTAAGAGATTGTCTCTTAGGCTGTAAGAGCACTGGGCAGAGCCAGTTGTTTCTTAGCTTCCCAAAGAGCTGGAAGCAAGATGCTTTGGGGGCTCCCTGCCCCTTTGCCAACAAGGCCGACCTTTGGGCCTTTCAGCTCTGGGCCAATGGAGCACACCCAGAGCAGAAGTTCTACCTCAGCCAGATAAGGCCTGCCAAGAAACTGCGTTTCAAAGGCTTTGGTAAGAGATGTTGCCGGTACTCTGTTAGAGCACTGGGCAGAGACAGTTGTTTCTTAGCTTCCCAAAGAGCTGGAAGCAAGATGCTTTGGGGCCTCTCTGCCCCTTTGCAAACAAGGCATCCCTTTGGGCCTTTCAGCTCTAGGCCAATGGAGCACACCCAGAGCAGAAGTCCTACTTCAGCCAGATCAGGCCTGCCAAGGAACTGCGTTTCAGAGGCCTTTGTATGTGACGTTCCCGGTAGGCTGTGAGAGCACGGTGCAGAGCCAGTTGTTTCCTTGTTTCCCAAACAGCTGGAAGCAAGACGCTTTGGGGCCTCTCTGCCCCTTTGGAAACAAGGCAGCACGTTGGGTCTGGCAGCTCTAGGGCAATGGAGCACAACCAGAGCCGAAGTTCTACTTCTTCCAGATCAGGCCTGCCTAGACAGTGCGTTTCACAGGCCTTGATAAGAGATGTTCTCTTAGGCTATAAGAGCACTGGGCACAGCCAGTTGTTTCTTAGCTTCCCAAGAGGTGGAAGCAAGATGCTTTGGGGCCTCTCTCCCCCTTTGGAAACAAGGCAGCCCTTTGGGCCTTTCAGCTCGAGGGCAATGGAGCACACCCAGAGCAGAAGTTCTACCTCAGCCAGATCAGGCCTGCCAAGAAACTGCTTTTCACAGGCCTTCGTAAGAGGTGTTCCCAGAAGGCTGTAAGAGTACCTGGCAGAGCGAGTTGTTTCTTAGCTTCAAAAACAGCTGGAAGCAACATGATTTGGGGCCTCTCTCCCCCTTTGGAAACAAAGCAGCCTTTGTGCCTGGCAGCTCTAGGCCAAAGTAGCACACCCAGAGCACAAGTTCTACCTCAGCCAGATAAGGCCTGTCAAGAAGCTGCGTTTCACAGGCCTTTGTATGTGACGTTCCCGGTTGGCTTTGAGAGCACTGTGCAGAGCCAGTTGTTTTAGCTTCCCAGAGAGCAGGAAGCAAGATGCTTTGGGGCCTCTCTCACACTTTGGAAATAAAGGCAGCCCTTTGGGCCTGGCAGCCCTAGGCCAATGGAGTACACCCAGAGCAGAAGTTCTACCTCAGCCAGATCAGGCCTTCCAAGAAACTGCGTCTCACAGGCCTTTCTCTGTCACGTTGCCGGTAGGCTGTGAGAGCACTGTGCAGAGCCAGTTGTTTCTTAGCTTCCCAAAGATTTGGAAGCAAGATACTTTGGGGACTCTCAGCCCCTTTGGAAACAAGGCGGCCCTTTGGGCCTGGCAGCTCTAGGCCAAAGTAGCACGCCCAGAGCAGGAGTTCTACTTCAGCCAGATCAGGCCTGCCAAGAAACTGCGTTTCACAGGCCTTGGTAAGAGATGTTCCCGGTAGGCTGTGAGAGCACTGTGGAGAGCCAGTTGCTTTAGCTTCCCACAGAGCTGGAAGCAAGATGCTTTGGGGCCTCTCTCTCCCTTTGGACACAAGGCAGCCGTTTGGGCCTGGCAGCTCTAGGCCAATGGAGCACACCCACAGCAGAAGTTCTACTTCAGGCAGATCAGTCCTGCCCAGAAACTGCGTTTCACAGCCCTTGGTAAGAGATGTTCACGGTAGGCTGTGAGAGCACTGGGCAGAACCAGTTGTTTTTTAGCTTCCCAAAGTGCTGGAGGCAACATGCTTTGGGGCCTCTCTCACCCTTTGGAAACAAGGCAGCCCTTAGGTCCTGGTAGCTCTAGGCCTATGTAGCACAACCAGAACAGAAGTTCTACTTCAGCCAGGTCAGGCCTGCCAAGAAACTGCGTTTCACAGGCCTTTCAAAGAGATGTTCTCTTAGGCTGTAAGAGCACTGGGCAGAGCCAGCTGTTTCTTAGCTTCCCGAAGAGCTGGGAGCAAGATGCTTTGGGTCCACTCTCCGTCTTTGGAAACAAGGCAGCCCTTTGGGCCTGGCAGCTCTAGGGCAATGGAGCACACCCAGAGCAGAAGTTCTACTTCAGCCAGATCAGGCCTGCCAGGAAACTGCGTTTCACAGGCCTTGGTAAGAGATGTTCCCGGTAGGCTGTAAGAGCACTGGGCAGAGCCAGTTGTTTCTTACCTTCCTGAAAAGCTGGAAGCAAGATGCTTGGGACCCCTCTGCCCGTTTGGGAACAAGGCAGCCTTTTGGGTCGGGAAGCTCTAGGCCAATGGAGCACACGCAGAGCAGGAGTTCTACTTCAGCCTGATCAGGCCTGCAAAGAAACAGCGTTTGACAGGCCTTGGTAAGAGATGTTCCCGGTAGGTGTAAGAGCACTGGGCAGAGCCAGTTGTTTCTTAGCTTCGCAAAGACCGGGAAGCAAGATGCTTTGGGCCTCTCTGCCCCTTGGAAACAGGGCAGCACTTGGGGCCTGGCAGCTCTAGGGCAATGGAGCACACCCAGAGCCGGAGTTCTACTTCAGCCAGATGAGGCCTGCCAAGAAACTGCGTTTCACAGGCCTTTCAAAGACATGTTCCCGGTAGGCTGTAAGAGCACGGGCCAGAGCGAGTTGGTTCTTAGCTTCCCAGAGAGCTGGAAGCAAGATGCTTTGGGGCCTCTCTGCCCCTTTGGAAACAAGGCAGCACCTTGGGCCTGGCAGCTCTAGGGCAATGGAGCACACCCAGAGCAGAAGTTCTACCTCAGCCAGATCAGGCCTGCCAGGAAACTGCGTTTCACAGGCCTTGGTAAGAGATGTTCCCGGTAGGCTGTAAGAGCACTGGGCAGAGCCAGTTGTTTCTTACCTTCCTGAAAAGCTGGAAGCAAGATGCTTGGGACCCCTCTGCCCGTTTGGGAACAAGGCAGCCTTTTGGGTCGGGAAGCTCTAGGCCAATGGAGCACACGCAGAGCAGGAGTTCTACTTCAGCCTGATCAGGCCTGCAAAGAAACAGCGTTTGACAGGCCTTGGTAAGAGATGTTCCCGGTAGGTGTAAGAGCACTGGGCAGAGCCAGTTGTTTCTTAGCTTCGCAAAGACCGGGAAGCAAGATGCTTTGGGCCTCTTGCCCCTTGGAAACAGGGCAGCACTTTGGGCCTGGCAGCTCTAGGGCAATGGAGCACACCCAGAGCCGGAGTTCTACTTCAGCCAGATGAGGCCTGCCAAGAAACTGCGTTTCACAGGCCTTTCAAAGACATGTTCCTGGTAGGCTGTAAGAGCACGGGCCAGAGCGAGTTGGTTCTTAGCTTCCCAGAGAGCTGGAAGCAAGATGCTTTGGGGCCTCTCTGCCCCTTTGGAAACAAGGCAGCACCTTGGGCCTGGCAGCTCTAGGGCAATGGAGCACACCCAGAGCAGAAGTTCTACTTCAGCCAAATCAGGCCTGCCAGGAAACGGCGTTTCAAAGGCTTTGGTAAGAGATGTTGCCGGTACTCTGTTAGAGCACTGGGCAGAGACAGTTGTTTCTTAGCTTCCCAAAGAACTGGAAGCAAGATGCTTTGGGGCCTCTCTGCCCCTTTGCAAACAAGGCATCCCTTTGGGCCTTTCAGCTCTAGGCCAATGGAGCACACCCAGAGCAGAAGTCCTACTTCAGCCAGATCAGGCCTGCCAAGGAACTGCGTTTCAGAGGCCTTTGTATGTGACGTTCCCGGTAGGCTGTGAGAGCACGGTGCAGAGCCAGTTGTTTCCTTGTTTCCCAAACAGCTGGAAGCAAGACGCTTTGGGGCCTCTCTGCCCCTTTGGAAACAAGGCAGCACGTTGGGTCTGGCAGCTCTAGGGCAATGGAGCACAACCAGAGCCGAAGTTCTACTTCTTCCAGATCAGGCCTGCCTAGACAGTGCGTTTCACAGGCCTTGATAAGAGATGTTCTCTTAGGCTATAAGAGCACTGGGCACAGCCAGTTGTTTCTTAGCTTCCCAAGAGGTGGAAGCAAGATGCTTTGGGGCCTCTCTCCCCCTTTGGAAACAAGGCAGCCCTTTGGGCCTTTCAGCTCGAGGGCAATGGAGCACACCCAGAGCAGAAGTTCTACCTCAGCCAGATCAGGCCTGCCAAGAAACTGCTTTTCACAGGCCTTCGTAAGAGGTGTTCCCAGAAGGCTGTAAGAGTACCTGGCAGAGCGAGTTGTTTCTTAGCTTCAAAAACAGCTGGAAGCAACATGATTTGGGGCCTCTCTCCCCCTTTGGAAACAAAGCAGCCTTTGTGCCTGGCAGCTCTAGGCCAAAGTAGCACACCCAGAGCACAAGTTCTACCTCAGCCAGATAAGGCCTGTCAAGAAGCTGCGTTTCACAGGCCTTTGTATGTGACGTTCCCGGTTGGCTTTGAGAGCACTGTGCAGAGCCAGTTGTTTTAGCTTCCCAGAGAGCAGGAAGCAAGATGCTTTGGGGCCTCTCTCACACTTTGGAAATAAAGGCAGCCCTTTGGGCCTGGCAGCCCTAGGCCAATGGAGTACACCCAGAGCAGAAGTTCTACCTCAGCCAGATCAGGCCTTCCAAGAAACTGCGTCTCACAGGCCTTTCTCTGTCACGTTGCCGGTAGGCTGTGAGAGCACTGTGCAGAGCCAGTTGTTTCTTAGCTTCCCAAAGATTTGGAAGCAAGATACTTTGGGGACTCTCAGCCCCTTTGGAAACAAGGCGGCCCTTTGGGCCTGGCAGCTCTAGGCCAAAGTAGCACGCCCAGAGCAGGAGTTCTACTTCAGCCAGATCAGGCCTGCCAAGAAACTGCGTTTCACAGGCCTTGGTAAGAGATGTTCCCGGTAGGCTGTGAGAGCACTGTGGAGAGCCAGTTGCTTTAGCTTCCCACAGAGCTGGAAGCAAGATGCTTTGGGGCCTCTCTCTCCCTTTGGACACAAGGCAGCCGTTTGGGCCTGGCAGCTCTAGGCCAATGGAGCACACCCACAGCAGAAGTTCTACTTCAGGCAGATCAGTCCTGCCCAGAAACTGCGTTTCACAGCCCTTGGTAAGAGATGTTCACGGTAGGCTGTGAGAGCACTGGGCAGAACCAGTTGTTTTTTAGCTTCCCAAAGTGCTGGAGGCAACATGCTTTGGGGCCTCTCTCACCCTTTGGAAACAAGGCAGCCCTTAGGTCCTGGTAGCTCTAGGCCTATGTAGCACAACCAGAACAGAAGTTCTACTTCAGCCAGGTCAGGCCTGCCAAGAAACTGCGTTTCACAGGCCTTTCAAAGAGATGTTCTCTTAGGCTGTAAGAGCACTGGGCAGAGCCAGCTGTTTCTTAGCTTCCCGAAGAGCTGGGAGCAAGATGCTTTGGGTCCACTCTCCGTCTTTGGAAACAAGGCAGCCCTTTGGGCCTGGCAGCTCTAGGGCAATGGAGCACACCCAGAGCAGAAGTTCTACTTCAGCCAGATCAGGCCTGCCAGGAAACTGCGTTTCACAGGCCTTGGTAAGAGATGTTCCCGGTAGGCTGTAAGAGCACTGGGCAGAGCCAGTTGTTTCTTACCTTCCTGAAAAGCTGGAAGCAAGATGCTTGGGACCCCTCTGCCCGTTTGGGAACAAGGCAGCCTTTTGGGTCGGGAAGCTCTAGGCCAATGGAGCACACGCAGAGCAGGAGTTCTACTTCAGCCTGATCAGGCCTGCAAAGAAACAGCGTTTGACAGGCCTTGGTAAGAGATGTTCCCGGTAGGTGTAAGAGCACTGGGCAGAGCCAGTTGTTTCTTAGCTTCGCAAAGACCGGGAAGCAAGATGCTTTGGGCCTCTCTGCCCCTTGGAAACAGGGCAGCACTTGGGGCCTGGCAGCTCTAGGGCAATGGAGCACACCCAGAGCCGGAGTTCTACTTCAGCCAGATGAGGCCTGCCAAGAAACTGCGTTTCACAGGCCTTTCAAAGACATGTTCCCGGTAGGCTGTAAGAGCACGGGCCAGAGCGAGTTGGTTCTTAGCTTCCCAGAGAGCTGGAAGCAAGATGCTTTGGGGCCTCTCTGCCCCTTTGGAAACAAGGCAGCACCTTGGGCCTGGCAGCTCTAGGGCAATGGAGCACACCCAGAGCAGAAGTTCTACCTCAGCCAGATCAGGCCTGCCAGGAAACTGCGTTTCACAGGCCTTGGTAAGAGATGTTCCCGGTAGGCTGTAAGAGCACTGGGCAGAGCCAGTTGTTTCTTACCTTCCTGAAAAGCTGGAAGCAAGATGCTTGGGACCCCTCTGCCCGTTTGGGAACAAGGCAGCCTTTTGGGTCGGGAAGCTCTAGGCCAATGGAGCACACGCAGAGCAGGAGTTCTACTTCAGCCTGATCAGGCCTGCAAAGAAACAGCGTTTGACAGGCCTTGGTAAGAGATGTTCCCGGTAGGTGTAAGAGCACTGGGCAGAGCCAGTTGTTTCTTAGCTTCGCAAAGACCGGGAAGCAAGATGCTTTGGGCCTCTTGCCCCTTGGAAACAGGGCAGCACTTTGGGCCTGGCAGCTCTAGGGCAATGGAGCACACCCAGAGCCGGAGTTCTACTTCAGCCAGATGAGGCCTGCCAAGAAACTGCGTTTCACAGGCCTTTCAAAGACATGTTCCCGGTAGGCTGTAAGAGCACGGGCCAGAGCGAGTTGGTTCTTAGCTTCCCAGAGAGCTGGAAGCAAGATGCTTTGGGGCCTCTCTGCCCCTTTGGAAACAAGGCAGCACCTTGGGCCTGGCAGCTCTAGGGCAATGGAGCACACCCAGAGCAGAAGTTCTACTTCAGCCAAATCAGGCCTGCCAGGAAACGGCGTTTCAAAGGCTTTGGTAAGAGATGTTGCCGGTACTCTGTTAGAGCACTGGGCAGAGACAGTTGTTTCTTAGCTTCCCAAAGAGCTGGAAGCAAGATGCTTTGGGGCCTCTCTGCCCCTTTGCAAACAAGGCATCCCTTTGGGCCTTTCAGCTCTAGGCCAATGGAGCACACCCAGAGCAGAAGTCCTACTTCAGCCAGATCAGGCCTGCCAAGGAACTGCGTTTCAGAGGCCTTTGTATGTGACGTTCCCGGTAGGCTGTGAGAGCACGGTGCAGAGCCAGTTGTTTCCTTGTTTCCCAAACAGCTGGAAGCAAGACGCTTTGGGGCCTCTCTGCCCCTTTGGAAACAAGGCAGCACGTTGGGTCTGGCAGCTCTAGGGCAATGGAGCACAACCAGAGCCGAAGTTCTACTTCTTCCAGATCAGGCCTGCCTAGACAGTGCGTTTCACAGGCCTTGATAAGAGATGTTCTCTTAGGCTATAAGAGCACTGGGCACAGCCAGTTGTTTCTTAGCTTCCCAAGAGGTGGAAGCAAGATGCTTTGGGGCCTCTCTCCCCCTTTGGAAACAAGGCAGCCCTTTGGGCCTTTCAGCTCGAGGGCAATGGAGCACACCCAGAGCAGAAGTTCTACCTCAGCCAGATCAGGCCTGCCAAGAAACTGCTTTTCACAGGCCTTCGTAAGAGGTGTTCCCAGAAGGCTGTAAGAGTACCTGGCAGAGCGAGTTGTTTCTTAGCTTCAAAAACAGCTGGAAGCAACATGATTTGGGGCCTCTCTCCCCCTTTGGAAACAAAGCAGCCTTTGTGCCTGGCAGCTCTAGGCCAAAGTAGCACACCCAGAGCACAAGTTCTACCTCAGCCAGATAAGGCCTGTCAAGAAGCTGCGTTTCACAGGCCTTTGTATGTGACGTTCCCGGTTGGCTTTGAGAGCACTGTGCAGAGCCAGTTGTTTTAGCTTCCCAGAGAGCAGGAAGCAAGATGCTTTGGGGCCTCTCTCACACTTTGGAAATAAAGGCAGCCCTTTGGGCCTGGCAGCCCTAGGCCAATGGAGTACACCCAGAGCAGAAGTTCTACCTCAGCCAGATCAGGCCTTCTAAGAAACTGCGTCTCACAGGCCTTTCTCTGTCACGTTGCCGGTAGGCTGTGAGAGCACTGTGCAGAGCCAGTTGTTTCTTAGCTTCCCAAAGATTTGGAAGCAAGATACTTTGGGGACTCTCAGCCCCTTTGGAAACAAGGCGGCCCTTTGGGCCTGGCAGCTCTAGGCCAAAGTAGCACGCCCAGAGCAGGAGTTCTACTTCAGCCAGATCAGGCCTGCCAAGAAACTGCGTTTCACAGGCCTTGGTAAGAGATGTTCCCGGTAGGCTGTGAGAGCACTGTGGAGAGCCAGTTGCTTTAGCTTCCCACAGAGCTGGAAGCAAGATGCTTTGGGGCCTCTCTCTCCCTTTGGACACAAGGCAGCCGTTTGGGCCTGGCAGCTCTAGGCCAATGGAGCACACCCACAGCAGAAGTTCTACTTCAGGCAGATCAGTCCTGCCCAGAAACTGCGTTTCACAGCCCTTGGTAAGAGATGTTCACGGTAGGCTGTGAGAGCACTGGGCAGAACCAGTTGTTTTTTAGCTTCCCAAAGTGCTGGAGGCAACATGCTTTGGGGCCTCTCTCACCCTTTGGAAACAAGGCAGCCCTTAGGTCCTGGTAGCTCTAGGCCTATGTAGCACAACCAGAACAGAAGTTCTACTTCAGCCAGGTCAGGCCTGCCAAGAAACTGCGTTTCACAGGCCTTTCAAAGAGATGTTCTCTTAGGCTGTAAGAGCACTGGGCAGAGCCAGCTGTTTCTTAGCTTCCCGAAGAGCTGGGAGCAAGATGCTTTGGGTCCACTCTCCGTCTTTGGAAACAAGGCAGCCCTTTGGGCCTGGCAGCTCTAGGGCAATGGAGCACACCCAGAGCAGAAGTTCTACTTCAGCCAGATCAGGCCTGCCAGGAAACTGCGTTTCACAGGCCTTGGTAAGAGATGTTCCCGGTAGGCTGTAAGAGCACTGGGCAGAGCCAGTTGTTTCTTACCTTCCTGAAAAGCTGGAAGCAAGATGCTTGGGACCCCTCTGCCCGTTTGGGAACAAGGCAGCCTTTTGGGTCGGGAAGCTCTAGGCCAATGGAGCACACGCAGAGCAGGAGTTCTACTTCAGCCTGATCAGGCCTGCAAAGAAACAGCGTTTGACAGGCCTTGGTAAGAGATGTTCCCGGTAGGTGTAAGAGCACTGGGCAGAGCCAGTTGTTTCTTAGCTTCGCAAAGACCGGGAAGCAAGATGCTTTGGGCCTCTCTGCCCCTTGGAAACAGGGCAGCACTTGGGGCCTGGCAGCTCTAGGGCAATGGAGCACACCCAGAGCCGGAGTTCTACTTCAGCCAGATGAGGCCTGCCAAGAAACTGCGTTTCACAGGCCTTTCAAAGACATGTTCCCGGTAGGCTGTAAGAGCACGGGCCAGAGCGAGTTGGTTCTTAGCTTCCCAGAGAGCTGGAAGCAAGATGCTTTGGGGCCTCTCTGCCCCTTTGGAAACAAGGCAGCACCTTGGGCCTGGCAGCTCTAGGGCAATGGAGCACACCCAGAGCAGAAGTTCTACTTCAGCCAGATCAGGCCTGCCAGGAAACTGCGTTTCACAGGCCTTGGTAAGAGATGTTCCCGGTAGGCTGTAAGAGCACTGGGCAGAGCCAGTTGTTTCTTACCTTCCTGAAAAGCTGGAAGCAAGATGCTTGGGACCCCTCTGCCCGTTTGGGAACAAGGCAGCCTTTTGGGTCGGGAAGCTCTAGGCCAATGGAGCACACGCAGAGCAGGAGTTCTACTTCAGCCTGATCAGGCCTGCAAAGAAACAGCGTTTGACAGGCCTTGGTAAGAGATGTTCCCGGTAGGTGTAAGAGCACTGGGCAGAGCCAGTTGTTTCTTAGCTTCGCAAAGACCGGGAAGCAAGATGCTTTGGGCCTCTTGCCCCTTGGAAACAGGGCAGCACTTTGGGCCTGGCAGCTCTAGGGCAATGGAGCACACCCAGAGCCGGAGTTCTACTTCAGCCAGATGAGGCCTGCCAAGAAACTGCGTTTCACAGGCCTTTCAAAGACATGTTCCCGGTAGGCTGTAAGAGCACGGGCCAGAGCGAGTTGGTTCTTAGCTTCCCAGAGAGCTGGAAGCAAGATGCTTTGGGGCCTCTCTGCCCCTTTGGAAACAAGGCAGCACCTTGGGCCTGGCAGCTCTAGGGCAATGGAGCACACCCAGAGCAGAAGTTCTACTTCAGCCAAATCAGGCCTGCCAGGAAACGGCGTTTCACAGGCCTTGGTAAGAGATGTTCCCGGTAGGCTGTAAGAGCACTGGGCAACGCCAGATGTTTCTTAGCTTCCCGAAGAGCTGGAAGCAAGATGCTTTGGTGCCACACTCTCACTTTGGAATCAAGGCAGCCCTTTGGGGCAGGTAGCTCTAGGCCAATGGAGCACACCCAGAGCAGAAGTTCTACTTCAGCTACATCAGGCCACCAACAAAGTGCGTTTCACAGGCCTTGGTAAGAGATTGTCTCTTAGGCTGTAAGAGCACTGGGCAGAGCCAATTGTTTCTTAGCTTCCCAAAGAGCTGGAAGCAAGATGCTTTGGGGGCTCCCAGCCCCTTTGCCAACAAGGCCGACCTTTGGGCCTTTCAGCTCTGGGCCAATGGAGCACACCCAGAGCAGAAGTTCTACCTCAGCCTGATAAGGCCTGCCAAGAAATTGCGTTTCAAAGGCTTTGGTAAGAGATGTTGCCGGTACTCTGTTAGAGCACTGGGCAGAGACAGTTGTTTCTTAGCTTCCCAAAGAGCTGGAAGCAAGATGCTTTGGGGCCTCTCTGCCCCTTTGCAAACAAGGCATCCCTTTGGGCCTTTCAGCTCTAGGCCAATGGAGCACACCCAGAGCAGAAGTCCTACTTCAGCCAGATCAGGCCTTCCAAGAAACTGCGTCTCACAGGCCTTTCTCTGTCACGTTGCCGGTAGGCTGTGAGAGCACTGTGCAGAGCCAGTTGTTTCTTAGCTTCCCAAAGATTTGGAAGCAAGACGCTTTGGGGACCCTCAGCCCCTTGGAAACAAGGTGGCCCTTTGGGCCTGGCAGCTCTAGGCCAAAGTAGCACGCCCAGAGCAGGAGTTCTGCTTCAGCCAGATCAGGCCTGCCAAGAAACTGCGTTTCACAGGCCTTGGTAAGAGATGTTCCCGGTAGGCTGTGAGAGCACTGTGGAGAGCCAGTTGCTTTAGCTTCCCACAGAGCTGGAAGCAAGATGCTTTGGGGCCTCTCTCTCCCTTTGGACACAAGGCAGCCGTTTGGGCCTGGCAGCTCTAGGCCAATGGAGCACACCCACAGCAGAAGTTCTACTTCAGGCAGATCACTCCTGCCCAGAAACTGCGTTTCACAGCCCGTGGTAAGAGATGTTCACGGTAGGCTGTGAGAGCACTGGGCAGAACCAGTTGTTTTTTAGCTTCCCAAAGTGCTGGAGGCAACATGCTTTGGGGCCTCTCTCACCCTTTGGAAACAAGGCAGCCCTTAGGTCCTGGTAGCTCTAGGCCTATGTAGCACAACCAGAACAGAAGTTCTACTTCAGCCAGGTCAGGCCTGCCAAGAAACTGCGTTTCACAGGCCTTTCAAAGAGATGTTCTCTTAGGCTGTAAGAGCACTGGGCAGAGCCAGCTGTTTCTTAGCTTCCCGAAGAGCTGGGAGCAAGATGCTTTGGGTCCACTCTCCGTCTTTGGAAACAAGGCAGCCCTTTGGGCCTGGCAGCTCTAGGGCAATGGAGCACACCCAGAGCAGGAGTTCTACTTCAGCCAGATCAGGCCTGCCAAGAAACTGTGTTTCACAGGCCTTGGTAAGAGATGTTCCCAGTAGGCTGTGAGAGCACTGTGGAGAGCCAGTTGCTTTAGCTTCCCACAGAGCTGGAAGCAAGATGCTTTGGGGCCTCTCTCTCCCTTTGGACACAAGGCAGCCGTTTGGGCCTGGCAGCTCTAGGCCAATGGAGCACACCCACAGCAGAAGTTCTACTTCAGGCAGATCAGTCCTGCCCAGAAACTGCGTTTCACAGCCCGTGGTAAGAGATGTTCACGGTAGGCTGTGAGAGCACTGGGCAGAACCAGTTGTTTTTTAGCTTCCCAAAGTGCTGGAGGCAAGATGCTTTGGGGCCTCTCTCACCCTTTGGAAACAAGGCAGCCCTTAGGTCCTGGTAGCTCTAGGCCTATGTAGCACAACCAGAACAGAAGTTCTACTTCAGCCAGGTCAGGCCTGCCAAGAAACTGCGTTTCACAGGCCTTTCAAAGAGATGTTCTCTTAGGCTGTAAGAGCACTGGGCAGAGCCAGCTGTTTCTTAGCTTCCCGAAGAGCTGGGAGCAAGATGCTTTGGGTCCACTCTCCGTCTTTGGAAACAAGGCAGCCCTTTGGGCCTGGCAGCTCTAGGGCAATGGAGCACACCCAGAGCAGAAGTTCTACTTCAGCCAGATCAGGCCTGCCAGGAAACTGCGTTTCACAGGCCTTGGTAAGAGATGTTCCCGGTAGGCTGTAAGAGCACTGGGCAGAGCCAGTTGTTTCTTACCTTCCTGAAAAGCTGGAAGCAAGATGCTTGGGACCCCTCTGCCCGTTTGGGAACAAGGCAGCCTTTTGGGTCGGGAAGCTCTAGGCCAATGCAGCACACGCAGAGCAGGAGTTCTACTTCAGCCTGATCAGGCCTGCAAAGAAACAGCGTTTGACAGGCCTTGGTAACAGATGTTCCCGGTAGGTGTAAGAGCACTGGGCAGAGCCAGTTGTTTCTTAGCTTCGCAAAGACCGGGAAGCAAGATGCTTTGGGCCTCTCTGCCCCTTGGAAACAGGGCAGCACTTGGGGCCTGGCAGCTCTAGGGCAATGGAGCACACCCAGAGCCGGAGTTCTACTTCAGCCAGATGAGGCCTGCCAAGAAACTGCGTTTCACAGGCCTTTCAAAGACATGTTCCCGGTAGGCTGTAAGAGCACGGGCCAGAGCGAGTTGGTTCTTAGCTTCCAAGAGAGCTGGAAGCAAGATGCTTTGGGGCCTCTCTGCCCCTTTGGAAACAAGGCAGCACCTTGGGCCTGGCAGCTCTAGGGCAATGGAGCACACCCAGAGCAGAAGTTCTACTTCAGCCAAATCAGGCCTGCCAGGAAACGGCGTTTCACAGGCCTTGGTAAGAGATGTTCCCGGTAGGCTGTAAGAGCACTGGGCAACGCCAGATGTTTCTTAGCTTCCCGAAGAGCTGGAAGCAAGATGCTTTGGGGCCTCTCATCCCCTTTGCAAACAAGGCGGCCCTTTGGGCCAGGCAGCTCTAGGCCAATGGAGCACACCCAGAGCAGAAGTTCTACTTCAGCTAGATCAGGCCACCAACAAAGTGCGTTTCACAGGCCTTGGTAAGAGATTGTCTCTTAGGCTGTAAGAGCACTGGGCAGAGCCAGTTGTTTCTTAGCTTCCCAAAGAGCTGGAAGCAAGATGCTTTGGGGGCTCCCTGCCCCTTTGCCAACAAGGCCGACCTTTGGGCCTTTCAGCTCTGGGCCAATGGAGCACACCCAGAGCAGAAGTTCTACCTCAGCCAGATAAGGCCTGCCAAGAAACTGCGTTTCAAAGGCTTTGGTAAGAGATGTTGCCGGTACTCTGTTAGAGCACTGGGCAGAGACAGTTGTTTCTTAGCTTCCCAAAGAGCTGGAAGCAAGATGCTTTGGGGCCTCTCTGCCCCTTTGCAAACAAGGCATCCCTTTGGGCCTTTCAGCTCTAGGCCAATGGAGCACACCCAGAGCAGAAGTCCTGCTTCAGCCAGATCAGGCCTGCCAAGGAACTGCGTTTCAGAGGCCTTTGTATGTGACGTTCCCGGTAGGCTGTGAGAGCACGGTGCAGAGCCAGTTGTTTCCTTGTTTCCCAAACAGCTGGAAGCAAGACGCTTTGGGGCCTCTCTGCCCCTTTGGAAACAAGGCAGCACGTTGGGTCTGGCAGCTCTAGGGCAATGGAGCACAACCAGAGCCGAAGTTCTACTTCTTCCAGATCAGGCCTGCCTAGACAGTGCGTTTCACAGGCCTTGATAAGAGATGTTCTCTTAGGCTATAAGAGCACTGGGCACAGCCAGTTGTTTCTTAGCTTCCCAAGAGGTGGAAGCAAGATGCTTTGGGGCCTCTCTCCCCCTTTGGAAACAAGGCAGCCCTTTGGGCCTTTCAGCTCGAGGGCAATGGAGCACACCCAGAGCAGAAGTTCTACTTCAGCCAGATCAGGCCTGCCAGGAAACTGCGTTTCACAGGCCTTGGTAAGAGATGTTCCCGGTAGGCTGTGAGAGCACTGTGGAGAGCCAGTTGCTTTAGCTTCCCACAGAGCTGGAAGCAAGATGCTTTGGGGCCTCTCTCTCCCTTTGGACACAAGGCAGCCGTTTGGGCCTGGCAGCTCTAGGCCAATGGAGCACACCCACAGCAGAAGTTCTACTTCAGGCAGATCAGTCCTGCCCAGAAACTGCGTTTCACAGCCCTTGGTAAGAGATGTTCACGGTAGGCTGTGAGAGCACTGGGCAGAACCAGTTGTTTTTTAGCTTCCCAAAGTGCTGGAGGCAAGATGCTTTGGGGCCTCTCTCACCCTTTGGAAACAAGGCAGCCCTTAGGTCCTGGTAGCTCTAGGCCTATGTAGCACAACCAGAACAGAAGTTCTACTTCAGCCAGGTCAGGCCTGCCAGGAAACTGCGTTTCACAGGCCTTGGTAAGAGATGTTCCCGGTAGGCTGTAAGAGCACTGGGCAGAGCCAGTTGTTTCTTACCTTCCTGAAAAGCTGGAAGCAAGATGCTTTGGGGGCTCCCTGCCCCTTTGCCAACAAGGGCGACCTTTGGGCCTTTCAGCTCTAGGCCAATGGAGCACACCCAGAGCAGAAGTCCTGCTTCAGCCAGATCAGGCCTGCCAAGGAACTGCGTTTCAGAGGCCTTTGTATGTGACGTTCCCGGTAGGCTGTGAGAGCACGGTGCAGAGCCAGTTGTTTCCTTGTTTCCCAAACAGCTGGAAGCAAGATGCTTTGGGCCTCTCTGCCCCTTGGAAACAGGGCAGCACTTTGGGCCTGGCAGCTCTAGGGCAATGGAGCACACCCAGAGCCGGAGTTCTACTTCAGCCAGATGAGGCCTGCCAAGAAACTGCGTTTCACAGGCCTTTCAAAGACATGTTCCCGGTAGGCTGTAAGAGCACGGGCAAGAGCGAGTTGGTTCTTAGCTTCCCAGAGAGCTGGAAGCAAGATGCTTTGGGGCCTCTCTGCCCCTTTGGAAACAAGGCAGCACCTTGGGCCTGGCAGCTCTAGGGCAATGGAGCACACCCAGAGCAGAAGTTCTACTTCAGCCAAATCAGGCCTGCCAGGAAACGGCGTTTCACAGGCCTTGGTAAGAGATGTTCCCGGTAGGCTGTAAGAGCACTGGGCAACGCCAGATGTTTCTTAGCTTCCCGAAGAGCTGGAAGCAAGATGCTTTGGTGCCACTCTCTCACTTTGGAATCAAGGCAGCCCTTTGGGGCAGGTAGCTCTAGGCCAGTGGAGCACACCCAGAGCAGAAGTTCTACTTCGGCCAGTTCAGGCCACCAACAAACTGCGTTTCACAGGCCTTGGTAAGAGATGTTCCCGGTAGGCTGTAAGAGCACTGGGCAACGCCAGATGTTTCTTAGCTTCCCGAAGAGCTGGAAGCAAGATGCTTTGGGGCCTCTCATCCCCTTTGCAAACAAGGCCGACCTTTGGGCCAGGCAGCTCTGGGCCAATGGAGCACACCCAGAGCAGAAGTTCTACCTCAGCCAGGTAAGGCCTGCCAAGAAACTGCGTTTCAACGGCTTTGGTAAGAGATGTTGCCGGTACTCTGTTAGAGCACTGGGCAGAGACAGTTGTTTCTTAGCTTCCCAAAGAGCTGGAAGCAAGATGCTTTGGGGCCTCTCTGCCCCTTTGCAAACAAGGCATCCCTTTGGGCCTTTCAGCTCTAGGCCAATGGAGCACACCCAGAGCAGAAGTCCTACTTCAGCCAGATCAGGCCTGCCAAGGAACTGCGTTTCAGAGGCCTTTGTATGTGACGTTCCCGGTAGGCTGTGAGAGCACGGTGCAGAGCCAGTTGTTTCCTTGTTTCCCAAACAGCTGGAAGCAAGACGCTTTGGGGCCTCTCTGCCCCTTTGGAAACAAGGCAGCACGTTGGGTCTGGCAGCTCTAGGGCAATGGAGCACAACCAGAGCCGAAGTTCTACTTCTTCCAGATCAGGCCTGCCTAGACAGTGCGTTTCACAGGCCTTGATAAGAGATGTTCTCTTAGGCTATAAGAGCACTGGGCACAGCCAGTTGTTTCTTAGCTTCCCAAGAGGTGGAAGCAAGATGCTTTGGGGCCTCTCTCCCCCTTTGGAAACAAGGCAGCCCTTTGGGCCTTTCAGCTCTAGGGCAATGGAGCACACCCAGAGCAGAAGTTCTACCTCAGCCAGATCAGGCCTGCCAAGAAACTGCTTTTCACAGGCCTTCGTAAGAGGTGTTCCCGGAAGGCTGTAAGAGTACCTGGCAGAGCGAGTTGTTTCTTAGCTTCAAAAACAGCTGGAAGCAACATGATTTGGGGCCTCTCTCCCCCTTTGGAAACAAAGCAGCCTTTGTGCCTGGCAGCTCTAGGCCAAAGTAGCACACCCAGAGCACAAGTTCTACCTCAGCCAGATAAGGCCTGTCAAGAAGCTGCGTTTCACAGGCCTTTGTATGTGACGTTCCCGGTTGGCTTTGAGAGCACTGTGCAGAGCCAGTTGTTTTAGCTTCCCAGAGAGCAGGAAGCAAGATGCTTTGGGGCCTCTCTCACACTTTGGAAATAAAGGCAGCCCTTTGGGCCTGGCAGCCCTAGGCCAATGGAGTATACCCAGAGCAGAAGTTCTACCTCAGCCAGATCAGGCCTTCCAAGAAACTGCGTCTCACAGGCCTTTCTCTGTCACGTTGCCGGTAGGCTGTGAGAGCACTGTGCAGAGCCAGTTGTTTCTTAGCTTCCCAAAGATTTGGAAGCAAGATACTTTGGGGACTCTCAGCCCCTTTGGAAACAAGGCGGCCCTTTGGGCCTGGCAGCTCTAGGCCAAAGTAGCACGCCCAGAGCAGGAGTTCTACTTCAGCCAGATCAGGCCTGCCAAGAAACTGCGTTTCACAGGCCTTGGTAAGAGATGTTCCCGGTAGGCTGTGAGAGCACTGTGGAGAGCCAGTTGCTTTAGCTTCCCACAGAGCTGGAAGCAAGATGCTTTGGGGCCTCTCTCTCCCTTTGTACACAAGGCAGCCGTTTGGGCCTGGCAGCTCTAGGCCAATGGAGCACACCCACAGCAGAAGTTCTACTTCAGGCAGATCAGTCCTGCCCAGAAACTGCGTTTCACAGCCCTTGGTAAGAGATGTTCACGGTAGGCTGTGAGAGCACTGGGCAGAACCAGTTGTTTTTTAGCTTCCCAAAGTGCTGGAGGCAAGATGCTTTGGGGCCTCTCTCACCCTTTGGAAACAAGGCAGCCCTTAGGTCCTGGTAGCTGTAGGCCTATGTAGCACAACCAGAACAGAAGTTCTACTTCAGCCAGGTCAGGCCTGCCAAGAAACTGCGTTTCACAGGCCTTTCAAAGAGATGTTCTCTTAGGCTGTAAGAGCACTGGGCAGAGCCAGCTGTTTCTTAGCTTCCCGAAGAGCTGGGAGCAAGATGCTTTGGGTCCACTCTCCGTCTTTGGAAACAAGGCAGCCCTTTGGGCCTGGCAGCTCTAGGGCAATGGAGCACACCCAGAGCAGAAGTTCTACTTCAGCCAGATCAGGCCTGCCAGGAAACTGCGTTTCACAGGCCTTGGTAAGAGATGTTCCCGGTAGGCTGTGAGAGCACTGTGGAGAGCCAGTTGCTTTAGCTTCCCACAGAGCTGGAAGCAAGATGCTTTGGGGCCTCTCTCTCCCTTTGGACACAAGGCAGCCGTTTGGGCCTGGCAGCTCTAGGCCAATGGAGCACACCCACAGCAGAAGTTCTACTTCAGGCAGATCAGTCCTGCCCAGAAACTGCGTTTCACAGCCCTTGGTAAGAGATGTTCACGGTAGGCTGTGAGAGCACTGGGCAGAACCAGTTGTTTTTTAGCTTCCCAAAGTGCTGGAGGCAAGATGCTTTGGGGCCTCTCTCACCCTTTGGAAACAAGGCAGCCCTTAGGTCCTGGTAGCTGTAGGCCTATGTAGCACAACCAGAACAGAAGTTCTACTTCAGCCAGGTCAGGCCTGCCAAGAAACTGCGTTTCACAGGCCTTTCAAAGAGATGTTCTCTTAGGCTGTAAGAGCACTGGGCAGAGCCAGCTGTTTCTTAGCTTCCCGAAGAGCTGGGAGCAAGATGCTTTGGGTCCACTCTCCGTCTTTGGAAACAAGGCAGCCCTTTGGGCCTGGCAGCTCTAGGGCAATGGAACACACCCAGAGCAGAAGTTCTACTTCAGCCAGATCAGGCCTGCCAGGAAACTGCGTTTCACAGGCCTTGGTAAGAGATGTTCCCAGTAGGCTTTAAGAGCACTGGGCAGAGCCAGTTGTTTCTTACCTTCCTGAAAAGCTGGAAGCAAGATGCTTGGGACCCCTCTGCCCGTTTGGGAACAAGGCAGCCTTTTGGGTCGGGAAGCTCTAGGCCAATGGAGCACACGCAGAGCAGTTCTACTTCAGCCTGATCAGGCCTGCAAAGAAACAGCGTTTGACAGGCCTTGGTAAGAGATGTTCCCGATAGGTTTAAGAGCAATGGGCAGAGCCAGTTGTTTCTTAGCTTCGCAAAGACCGGGAAGCAAGATGCTTTGGGCCTCTCTGCCCCTTGGAAACAGGGCAGCACTTGGGGCCTGGCAGCTCTAGGGCAATGGAGCACACCCAGAGCCGGAGTTCTACTTCAGCCAGATGAGGCCTGCCAAGAAACTGCGTTTCACAGGCCTTTCAAAGACATGTTCCCGGTAGGCTGTAAGAGCACGGGCCAGAGAGAGTTGGTTCTTAGCTTCCCAGAGAGCTGGAAGCAAGATGCTTTGGGGCCTCTCTGCCCCTTTGGAAACAAGGCGGCCCTTTGGGCCTGGCAGCTCTAGGCCAAAGTAGCACGCCCAGAGCAGGAGTTCTACTTCAGCCAGATCAGGCCTGCCAAGAAACTGCGTTTCACAGGCCTTGGTAAGAGATGTTCCCGGTAGGCTGTGAGAGCACTGTGGAGAGCCAGTTGCTTTAGCTTCCCACAGAGCTGGAAGCAAGATGCTTTGGGGCCTCTCTCTCCCTTTGGACACAAGGCAGCCGTTTGGGCCTGGCAGCTCTAGGCCAATGGAGCACACCCACAGCAGAAGTTCTACTTCAGGCAGATCAGTCCTGCCCAGAAACTGCGTTTCACAGCCCTTGGTAAGAGATGTTCACGGTAGGCTGTGAGAGCACTGGGCAGAACCAGCTGTTTTTTAGCTTCCCTAAGTGCTGGAGGCAAGATGCTTTGGGGCCTCTCTCACCCTTTGGAAACAAGGCAGCCCTTAGGTCCTGGTAGCTCTAGGCCTATGTAGCACAACCAGAACAGAAGTTCTACTTCAGCCAGGTCAGGCCTGCCAAGAAACTGCGTTTCACAGGCCTTTCAAAGAGATGTTCTCTTAGGCTGTAAGAGCACTGGGCAGAGCCAGCTGTTTCTTAGCTTCCCGAAGAGCTGGGAGCAAGATGCTTTGGGTCCACTCTCCGTCTTTGGAAACAAGGCAGCCCTTTGGGCCTGGCAGCTCTAGGGCAATGGAGCACACCCAGAGCAGAAGTTCTACTTCAGCCAGATCAGGCCTGCCAGGAAACTGCGTTTCACAGGCCTTGGTAAGAGATGTTCCCGGTAGGCTTTAAGAGCACTGGGCAGAGCCAGTTGTTTCTTACCTTCCTGAAAAGCTGGAAGCAAGATGCTTGGGACCCCTCTGCCCGTTTGGGAACAAGGCAGCCTTTTGGGTCGGGAAGCTCTAGGCCAATGGAGCACACGCAGAGCAGGAGTTCTACTTCAGCCTGATCAGGCCTGCAAAGAAACAGCGTTTGACAGGCCTTGGTAAGAGATGTTCGCGGTAGGTGTAAGAGCACTGGGCAGAGCCAGTTGTTTCTTAGCTTCGCAAAGACCGGGAAGCAAGATGCTTTGGGCCTCTCTGCCCCTTGGAAACAGGGCAGCACTTTGGGCCTGGCAGCTCTAGGGCAATGGAGCACACCCAGAGCCGGAGTTCTACTTCAGCCAGATGAGGCCTGCCAAGAAACTGCGTTTCACAGGCCTTTCAAAGACATGTTCCCGGTAGGCTGTAAGAGCACGGGCCAGAGAGAGTTGGTTCTTAGCTTCCCAGAGAGCTGGAAGCAAGATGCTTTGGGGCCTCTCTGCCCCTTTGGAAACAAGGCAGCACCTTGGGCCTGGCAGCTCTAGGGCAATGGAGCACACCCAGAGCAGAAGTTCTACTTCAGCCAAATCAGGCCTGCCAGGAAACGGCGTTTCACAGGCCTTGGTAAGAGATGTTCCCGGTAGGCTGTAAGAGCACTGGGCAACGCCAGATGTTTCTTAGCTTCCCGAAGAGCTGGAAGCAAGATGCTTTGGGGCCTCTCATCCCCTTTGCAAACAAGGCGGCCCTTTGGGCCAGGCAGCTCTAGGCCAATGGAGTACACCCAGAGCAGAAGTTCTACTTCAGCTACATCAGGCCACCAACAAAGTGCGTTTCACAGGCCTTGGTAAGAGATTGTCTCTTAGGCTGTAAGAGCACTGGGCAGAGCCAGTTGTTTCTTAGCTTCCCAAAGAGCTGGAAGCAAGATGCTTTGGGGGCTCCCTGCCCCTTTGCCAACAAGGCCGACCTTTGGGCCTTTCAGCTCTGGGCCAATGGAGCACACCCAGAGCAGAAGTTCTACCTCAGCCAGATAAGGCCTGCCAAGAAACTGCGTTTCAAAGGCTTTGGTAAGAGATGTTGCCGGTACTCTGTTAGAGCACTGGGCAGAGACAGTTGTTTCTTAGCTTCCCAAAGAGCTGGAAGCAAGATGCTTTGGGGCCTCTCTGCCCCTTTGCAAACAAGGCATCCCTTTGGGCCTTTCAGCTCTAGGCCAATGGAGCACACCCAGAGCAGAAGTCCTACTTCAGCCAGATCAGGCCTGCCAAGGAACTGCGTTTCAGAGGCCTTTGTATGTGACGTTCCCGGTAGGCTGTGAGAGCACGGTGCAGAGCCAGTTGTTTCCTTGTTTCCCAAACAGCTGGAAGCAAGACGCTTTGGGGCCTCTCTGCCCCTTTGGAAACAAGGCAGCACGTTGGGTCTGGCAGCTCTAGGGCAATGGAGCACAACCAGAGCCGAAGTTCTACTTCTTCCAGATCAGGCCTGCCTAGACAGTGCGTTTCCCAGGCCTTGATAAGAGATGTTCTCTTAGGCTATAAGAGCACTGGGCACAGCCAGTTGTTTCTTAGCTTCCCAAGAGGTGGAAGCAAGATGCTTTGGGGCCTCTCTCCCCCTTTGGAAACAAGGCAGCCCTTTGGGCCTTTCAGCTCTAGGGCAATGGAGCACACCCAGAGCAGAAGTTCTACCTCAGCCAGATCAGGCCTGCCAAGAAACTGCTTTTCACAGGCCTTCGTAAGAGGTGTTCCCAGAAGGCTGTAAGAGTACCTGGCAGAGCGAGTTGTTTCTTAGCTTCAAAAACAGCTGGAAGCAACATGATTTGGGGCCTCTCTCCCCCTTTGGAAACAAAGCAGCCTTGGTGCCTGGCAGCTCTAGGCCAAAGTAGCACACCCAGAGCACAAGTTCTACCTCAGCCAGATAAGGCCTGTCAAGAAGCTGCGTTTCACAGGCCTTTGTATGTGACGTTCCCGGTTGGCTTTGAGAGCACTGTGCAGAGCCAGTTGTTTTAGCTTCCCAGAGAGCAGGAAGCAAGATGCTTTGGGGCCTCTCTCACACTTTGGAAATAAAGGCAGCCCTTTGGGCCTGGCAGCCCTAGGCCAATGGAGTACACCCAGAGCAGAAGTTCTACCTCAGCCAGATCAGGCCTTCCAAGAAACTGCGTCTCACAGGCCTTTCTCTGTCACGTTGCCAGTAGGCTGTGAGAGCACTGTGCAGAGCCAGTTGTTTCTTAGCTTCCCAAAGATTTGGAAGCAAGATACTTTGGGGACTCTCAGCCCCTTTGGAAACAAGGCGGCCCTTTGGGCCTGGCAGCTCTAGGCCAATGGAGCACACCCACAGCAGAAGTTCTACTTCAGCCAAATCAGGCCTGCCAGGAAACGGCGTTTCACAGGCCTTGGTAAGAGATGTTCCCGGTAGGCTGTGAGAGCACTGTGGAGAGCCAGTTGCTTTAGCTTCCCACAGAGCTGGAAGCAAGATGCTTTGGGGCCTCTCTCTCCCTTTGGACACAAGGCAGCCGTTTGGGCCTGGCAGCTCTAGGCCAATGGAGCACACCCACAGCAGAAGTTCTACTTCAGGCAGATCAGTCCTGCCCAGAAACTGCGTTTCACAGCCCTTGGTAAGAGATGTTCACGGTAGGCTGTGAGAGCACTGGGCAGAACCAGTTGTTTTTTAGCTTCCCAAAGTGCTGGAGGTAAGATGCTTTGGGGCCTCTCTCACCCTTTGGAAACAAGGCAGCCCTTAGGTCCTGGTAGCTCTAGGCCTATGTAGCACAACCAGAACAGAAGTTCTACTTCAGCCAGGTCAGGCCTGCCAAGAAACTGCGTTTCACAGGCCTTTCAAAGAGATGTTCTCTTAGGCTGTAAGAGCACTGGGCAGAGCCAGCTGTTTCTTAGCTTCCCGAAGAGCTGGGAGCAAGATGCTTTGGGTCCACTCTCCGTCTTTGGAAACAAGGCAGCCCTTTGGGCCTGGCAGCTCTAGGGCAATGGAGCACACCCAGAGCAGAAGTTCTACTTCAGCCAGATCAGGCCTGCCAGGAAACTGCGTTTCACAGGCCTTGGTAAGAGATGTTCCCGGTAGGCTGTAAGAGCACTGGGCAACGCCAGATGTTTCTTAGCTTCCCGAAGAGCTGGAAGCAAGATGCTTTGGTGCCACTCTCTCACTTTGGAATCAAGGCAGCCCTTTGGGGCAGGTAGCTCTGGGCCAGTGGAGCACACCCAGAGCAGAAGTTCTACTTCGGCCAGTTCAGGCCACCAACAAACTGCGTTTCACAGGCCTTGGTAAGAGATGTTCCCGGTAGGCTGTAGGAGCACTGGGCAACGCCAGATGTTTCTTAGCTTCCCGAAGAGCTGGAAGCAAGATGCTTTGGTGCCTCTCATCCCCTTTGCAAACAAGGCAGCCTTTTGGGCCAGGCAGCTCTAGGCCAATGGAGTACACCCAGAGCAGAAGTTCTACTTCAGCTACATCAGGCCACAAACAAAGTGCGTTTCACAGGCCTTGGTAAGAGATTGTCTCTTAGGCTGTAAGAGCACTGGGCAGAGCCAGTTGTTTCTTAGCTTCCCAAAGAGCTGGAAGCAAGATGCTTTGGGGGCTCCCTGCCCCTTTGCCAACAAGGCCGACCTTTGGGCCTTTCAGCTCTGGGCCAATGGAGCACACCCAGAGCAGAAGTTCTACCTCAGCCAGATAAGGCCTGCCAAGAAACTGCGTTTCAAAGGCTTTGGTAAGAGATGTTCCCGGTACTCTTTCAGAGCACTGGGCAGAGACAGTTGTTTCTTAGCTTCCCAATGAGCTGGAAGCAAGATGCTTTGGGGCCTCTCTGCCCCTTTGCAAACAAGGCATCCCTTTGGGCCTTTCAGCTCTAGGGCAATGGAGCACACCCAGAGCAGAAGTTCTACCTCAGCCAGATCAGGCCTGCCAAGAAACTGCTTTTCACAGGCCTTCGTAAGAGGTGTTCCCGGAAGGCTGTAAGAGTACCTGGCAGAGCGAGTTGTTTCTTAGCTTCAAAAACAGCTGGAAGCAACATGATTTGGGGCCTCTCTCCCCCTTTGGAAACAAAGCAGCCTTTGTGCCTGGCAGCTCTAGGCCAAAGTAGCACACCCAGAGCACAAGTTCTACCTCAGCCAGATAAGGCCTGTCAAGAAGCTGCGTTTCACAGGCCTTTGTATGTGACGTTCCCGGTTGGCTTTGAGAGCACTGTGCAGAGCCAGTTGTTTTAGCTTCCCAGAGAGCAGGAAGCAAGATGCTTTGGGGCCTCTCTCACACTTTGGAAATAAAGGCAGCCCTTTGGGCCTGGCAGCCCTAGGCCAATGGAGTACACCCAGAGCAGAAGTTCTACCTCAGCCAGATCAGGCCTTCCAAGAAACTGCGTCTCACAGGCCTTTCTCTGTCACGTTGCCGGTAGGCTGTGAGAGCACTGTGCAGAGCCAGTTGTTTCTTAGCTTCCCAAAGATTTGGAAGCAAGATGCTTTGGGGACTCTCAGCCCCTTTGGAAACAAGGCGGCCCTTTGGGCCTGGCAGCTCTAGGCCAAAGTAGCACGCCCAGAGCAGGAGTTCTACTTCAGCCAGATCAGGCCTGCCAAGAAACTGCGTTTCACAGGCCTTGGTAAGAGATGTTCCCGGTAGGCTGTGAGAGCACTGTGGAGAGCCAGTTGCTTTAGCTTCCCACAGAGCTGGAAGCAAGATGCTTTGGGGCCTCTCTCTCCCTTTGGACACAAGGCAGCCGTTTGGGCCTGGCAGCTCTAGGCCAATGGAGCACACCCACAGCAGAAGTTCTACTTCAGGCAGATCAGTCCTGCCCAGAAACTGCGTTTCACAGCCCTTGGTAAGAGATGTTCACGGTAGGCTGTGAGAGCACTGGGCAGAACCAGTTGTTTTTTAGCTTCCCAAAGTGCTGCAGGCAAGATGCTTTGGGGCCTCTCTCACCCTTTGGAAACAAGGCAGCCCTTAGGTCCTGGTAGCTCTAGGCCTATGTAGCACAACCAGAACAGAAGTTCTACTTCAGCCAGGTCAGGCCTGCCAAGAAACTGCGTTTCACAGGCCTTTCAAAGAGATGTTCTCTTAGGCTGTAAGAGCACTGGGCAGAGCCAGCTGTTTCTTAGCTTCCCGAAGAGCTGGGAGCAAGATGCTTTGGGTCCACTCTCCGTCTTTGGAAACAAGGCAGCCCTTTGGGCCTGGCAGCTCTAGGGCAATGGAGCACACCCAGAGCAGAAGTTCTACTTCAGCCAGATCAGGCCTGCCAGGAAACTGCGTTTCACAGGCCTTGGTAAGAGATGTTCCCGGTAGGCTGTAAGAGCACTGGGCAGAGCCAGTTGTTTCTTACCTTCCTGAAAAGCTGGAAGCAAGATGCTTGGGACCCCTCTGCCCGTTTGGGAACAAGGCAGCCTTTTGGGTCGGGAAGCTCTAGGCCAATGGAGCACACGCAGAGCAGGAGTTCTACTTCAGCCTGATCAGGCCTGCAAAGAAACAGCGTTTGACAGGCCTTGGTAAGAGATGTTCCCGGTAGGTGTAAGAGCACTGGGCAGAGCCAGTTGTTTCTTAGCTTCGCAAAGACCGGGAAGCAAGATGCTTTGGGCCTCTCTGCCCCTTGGAAACAGGGCAGCACTTTGGGCCTGGCAGCTCTAGGGCAATGGAGCACACCCAGAGCCGGAGTTCTACTTCAGCCAGATGAGGCCTGCCAAGAAACTGCGTTTCACAGGCCTTTCAAAGACATGTTCCCGGTAGGCTGTAAGACCACAGGCCAGAGAGAGTTGGTTCTTAGCTTCCCAGAGAGCTGGAAGCAAGATGCTTTGGGGCCTCTCTGCCCCTTTGGAAACAAGGCAGCACCTTGGGCCTGGCAGCTCTAGGGCAATGGAGCACACCCAGAGCAGAAGTTCTACTTCAGCCAAATCAGGCCTGCCAGGAAACGGCGTTTCACAGGCCTTGGTAAGAGATGTTCCCGGTAGGCTGTAAGAGCACTGGGCAACGCCAGATGTTTCTTAGCTTCCCGAAGAGCTGGAAGCAAGATGCTTTGGTGCCACTCTCTCACTTTGGAATCAAGGCAGCCCTTTGGGGCAGGTAGTTCTGGGGCAATGGAGCACACCCAGAGCAGAAGTTCTACTTGGGCCAGTTCAGGCCACCAACAAACTGCGTTTCACAGGCCTTGGTAAGAGATGTTCCCGGTAGGCTGTAAGAGCACTGGGCAACGCCAGATGTTTCTTAGCTTCCCGAAGAGCTGGAAGCAAGATGCTTTGGGGCCTCTCATCCCCTTTGCAAACAAGGCGGCCCTTTGGGCCAGGCAGCTCTAGGCCAATGGAGTACACCCAGAGCAGAAGTTCTACTTCAGCTACATCAGGCCACCAACAAAGTGCGTTTCACAGGCCTTGGTAAGAGATTGTCTCTTAGGCTGTAAGAGCACTGGGCAGAGCCAGTTGTTTCTTAGCTTCCCAAAGAGCTGGAAGCAAGATGCTTTGGGGGCTCCCTGCCCCTTTGCCAACAAGGCCGACCTTTGGGCCTTTCAGCTCTAGGCCAATGGAGCACACCCAGAGCAGAAGTCCTACTTCAGCCAGATCAGGCCTGCCAAGGAACTGCGTTTCAGAGGCCTTTGTATGTGACGTTCCCGGTAGGCTGTGAGAGCACGGTGCAGAGCCAGTTGTTTCCTTGTTTCCCAAACAGCTGGAAGCAAGACGCTTTGGGGCCTCTCTGCCCCTTTGGAAACAAGGCAGCACGTTGGGTCTGGCAGCTCTAGGGCAATGGAGCACAACCAGAGCCGAAGTTCTACTTCTTCCAGATCAGGCCTGCATAGACAGTGCGTTTCACAGGCCTTGATAAGAGATGTTCTCTTAGGCTATAAGAGCACTGGGCACAGCCAGTTGTTTCTTAGCTTCCCAAGAGGTGGAAGCAAGATGCTTTGGGGCCTCTCTCCCCCTTTGCAAACAAGGCAGCCCTTTGGGCCTTTCAGCTCTAGGGCAATGGAGCACACCCAGAGCAGAAGTTCTACCTCAGCCAGATCAGGCCTGCCAAGAAACTGCTTTTCACAGGCCTTCGTAAGAGGTGTTCCCGGAAGGCTGTAAGAGTACCTGGCAGAGCGAGTTGTTTCTTAGCTTCAAAAACAGCTGGAAGCAACATGATTTGGGGCCTCTCTCCCCCTTTGGAAACAAAGCAGCCTTGGTGCCTGGCAGCTTTAGGCCAAAGTAGCACGCCCAGAGCAGGAGTTCTACTTCAGCCAGATCAGGCCTGCCAGGAAACTGCGTTTCACAGGCCTTGGTAAGAGATGTTCCCGGTAGGCTGTGAGAGCACTGTGGAGAGCCAGTTGCTTTAGCTTCCCACAGAGCTGGAAGCAAGATGCTTTGGGGCCTCTCTCTCCCTTTGGACACAAGGCAGCCGTTTGGGCCTGGCAGCTCTAGGCCAATGGAGCACACCCACAGCAGAAGTTCTACTTCAGGCAGATCAGTCCTGCCCAGAAACTGCGTTTCACAGCCCTTGGTAAGAGATGTTCACGGTAGGCTGTGAGAGCACTGGGCAGAACCAGCTGTTTTTTAGCTTCCCTAAGTGCTGGAGGCAAGATGCTTTGGGGCCTCTCTCACCCTTTGGAAACAAGGCAGCCCTTAGGTCCTGGTAGCTCTAGGCCTATGTAGCACAACCAGAACAGAAGTTCTACTTCAGCCAGGTCAGGCCTGCCAAGAAACTGCGTTTCACAGGCCTTTCAAAGAGATGTTCTCTTAGGCTGTAAGAGCACTGGGCAGAGCCAGCTGTTTCTTAGCTTCCCGAAGAGCTGGGAGCAAGATGCTTTGGGTCCACTCTCCGTCTTTGGAAACAAGGCAGCCCTTTGGGCCTGGCAGCTCTAGGGCAATGGAGCACACCCAGAGCAGAAGTTCTACTTCAGCCAGATCAAGCCTGCCAGGAAACTGCGTTTCACAGGCCTTGGTAAGAGATGTTCCCGGTAGGCTTTAAGAGCACTGGGCAGAGCCAGTTGTTTCTTACCTTCCTGAAAAGCTGGAAGCAAGATGCTTGGGACCCCTCTGCCCGTTTGCGAACAAGGCAGCCTTTTGGGTCGGGAAGCTCTAGGCCAATGGAGCACACGCAGAGCAGGAGTTCTACTTCAGCCTGATCAGGCCTGCAAAGAAACAGCGTTTGACAGGCCTTGGTAACAGATGTTCCCGGTAGGTGTAAGAGCACTGGGCAGAGCCAGTTGTTTCTTAGCTTCGCAAAGACCGGGAAGCAAGATGCTTTGGGCCTCTCTGCCCCTTGGAAACAGGGCAGCACTTTGGGCCTGGCAGCTCTAGGGCAATGGAGCACACCCAGAGCCGGAGTTCTACTTCAGCCAGATGAGGCCTGCCAAGAAACTGCGTTTCACAGGCCTTTCAAAGACATGTTCCCGGTAGGCTGTAAGAGCACGGGCCAGAGAGAGTTGGTTCTTAGCTTCCCAGAGAGCTGGAAGCAAGATGCTTTGGGGCCTCTCTGCCCCTTTGGAAACAAGGCAGCACCTTGGGCCTGGCAGCTCTAGGGCAATGGAGCACACCCAGAGCAGAAGTTCTACTTCAGCCAAATCAGGCCTGCCAGGAAACGGCGTTTCACAGGCCTTGGTAAGAGATGTTCCCGGTAGGCTGTAAGAGCACTGGGCAACGCCAGATGTTTCTTAGCTTCCCGAAGAGCTGGAAGCAAGATGCTTTGGGGCCTCTCATCCCCTTTGCAAACAAGGCGGCCCTTTGGGCCAGGCAGCTCTAGGCCAATGGAGTACACCCAGAGCAGAAGTTCTACTTCAGCTAGATCAGGCCACCAACAAAGTGCGTTTCACAGGCCTTGGTAAGAGATTGTCTCTTAGGCTGTAAGAGCACTGGGCAGAGCCAGTTGTTTCTTAGCTTCCCAAAGAGCTGGAAGCAAGATGCTTTGGGGGCTCCCTGCCCCTTTGCCAACAAGGCCGACCTTTGGGCCTTTCAGCTCTGGGCCAATGGAGCACACCCAGAGCAGAAGTTCTACCTCAGCCAGATAAGGCCTGCCAAGAAACTGCGTTTCAAAGGCTTTGGTAAGAGATGTTGCCGGTACTCTGTTAGAGCACTGGGCAGAGACAGTTGTTTCTTAGCTTCCCAAAGAGCTGGAAGCAAGATGCTTTGGGGCCTCTCTGCCCCTTTGCAAACAAGGCATCCCTTTGGGCCTTTCAGCTCTAGGCCAATGGAGCACACCCAGAGCAGAAGTCCTACTTCAGCCAGATCAGGCCTGCCAAGGAACTGCGTTTCAGAGGCCTTTGTATGTGACGTTCCCGGTAGGCTGTGAGAGCACGGTGCAGAGCCAGTTGTTTCCTTGTTTCCCAAACAGCTGGAAGCAAGACGCTTTGGGGCCTCTCTGCCCCTTTGGAAACAAGGCAGCACGTTGGGTCTGGCAGCTCTAGGGCAATGGAGCACAACCAGAGCCGAAGTTCTACTTCTTCCAGATCAGGCCTGCCTAGACAGTGCGTTTCCCAGGCCTTGATAAGAGATGTTCTCTTAGGCTATAAGAGCACTGGGCACAGCCAGTTGTTTCTTAGCTTCCCAAGAGGTGGAAGCAAGATGCTTTGGGGCCTCTCTCCCCCTTTGGAAACAAGGCAGCCCTTTGGGCCTTTCAGCTCTAGGGCAATGGAGCACACCCAGAGCAGAAGTTCTACCTCAGCCAGATCAGGCCTGCCAAGAAACTGCTTTTCACAGGCCTTCGTAAGAGGTGTTCCCGGAAGGCTGTAAGAGTACCTGGCAGAGCGAGTTGTTTCTTAGCTTCAAAAACAGCTGGAAGCAACATGATTTGGGGCCTCTCTCCCCCTTTGGAAACAAAGCAGCCTTGGTGCCTGGCAGCTCTAGGCCAAAGTAGCACACCCAGAGCACAAGTTCTACCTCAGCCAGATAAGGCCTGTCAAGAAGCTGCGTTTCACAGGCCTTTGTATGTGACGTTCCCGGTTGGCTTTGAGAGCACTGTGCAGAGCCAGTTGTTTTAGCTTCCCAGAGAGCAGGAAGCAAGATGCTTTGGGGCCTCTCTCACACTTTGGAAATAAAGGCAGCCCTTTGGGCCTGGCAGCCCTAGGCCAATGGAGTACACCCAGAGCAGAAGTTCTACCTCAGCCAGATCAGGCCTTCCAAGAAACTGCGTCTCACAGGCCTTTCTCTGTCACGTTGCCGGTAGGCTGTGAGAGCACTGTGCAGAGCCAGTTGTTTCTTAGCTTCCCAAAGATTTGGAAGCAAGATACTTTGGGGACTCTCAGCCCCTTTGGAAACAAGGCGGCCCTTTGGGCCTGGCAGCTCTAGGCCAATGGAGCACACCCACAGCAGAAGTTCTACTTCAGCCAAATCAGGCCTGCCAGGAAACGGCGTTTCACAGGCCTTGGTAAGAGATGTTCCCGGTAGGCTGTGAGAGCACTGTGGAGAGCCAGTTGCTTTAGCTTCCCACAGAGCTGGAAGCAAGATGCTTTGGGGCCTCTCTCTCCCTTTGGACACAAGGCAGCCGTTTGGGCCTGGCAGCTCTAGGCCAATGGAGCACACCCACAGCAGAAGTTCTACTTCAGGCAGATCAGTCCTGCCCAGAAACTGCGTTTCACAGCCCTTGGTAAGAGATGTTCACGGTAGGCTGTGAGAGCACTGGGCAGAACCAGTTGTTTTTTAGCTTCCCAAAGTGCTGGAGGTAAGATGCTTTGGGGCCTCTCTCACCCTTTGGAAACAAGGCAGCCCTTAGGTCCTGGTAGCTCTAGGCCTATGTAGCACAACCAGAACAGAAGTTCTACTTCAGCCAGGTCAGGCCTGCCAAGAAACTGCGTTTCACAGGCCTTTCAAAGAGATGTTCTCTTAGGCTGTAAGAGCACTGGGCAGAGCCAGCTGTTTCTTAGCTTCCCGAAGAGCTGGGAGCAAGATGCTTTGGGTCCACTCTCCGTCTTTGGAAACAAGGCAGCCCTTTGGGCCTGGCAGCTCTAGGGCAATGGAGCACACCCAGAGCAGAAGTTCTACTTCAGCCAGATCAGGCCTGCCAGGAAACTGCGTTTCACAGGCCTTGGTAAGAGATGTTCCCGGTAGGCTGTAAGAGCACTGGGCAACGCCAGATGTTTCTTAGCTTCCCGAAGAGCTGGAAGCAAGATGCTTTGGTGCCACTCTCTCACTTTGGAATCAAGGCAGCCCTTTGGGGCAGGTAGCTCTGGGCCAGTGGAGCACACCCAGAGCAGAAGTTCTACTTCGGCCAGTTCAGGCCACCAACAAACTGCGTTTCACAGGCCTTGGTAAGAGATGTTCCCGGTAGGCTGTAGGAGCACTGGGCAACGCCAGATGTTTCTTAGCTTCCCGAAGAGCTGGAAGCAAGATGCTTTGGTGCCTCTCATCCCCTTTGCAAACAAGGCAGCCTTTTGGGCCAGGCAGCTCTAGGCCAATGGAGTACACCCAGAGCAGAAGTTCTACTTCAGCTACATCAGGCCACAAACAAAGTGCGTTTCACAGGCCTTGGTAAGAGATTGTCTCTTAGGCTGTAAGAGCACTGGGCAGAGCCAGTTGTTTCTTAGCTTCCCAAAGAGCTGGAAGCAAGATGCTTTGGGGGCTCCCTGCCCCTTTGCCAACAAGGCCGACCTTTGGGCCTTTCAGCTCTGGGCCAATGGAGCACACCCAGAGCAGAAGTTCTACCTCAGCCAGATAAGGCCTGCCAAGAAACTGCGTTTCAAAGGCTTTGGTAAGAGATGTTCCCGGTACTCTTTCAGAGCACTGGGCAGAGACAGTTGTTTCTTAGCTTCCCAATGAGCTGGAAGCAAGATGCTTTGGGGCCTCTCTGCCCCTTTGCAAACAAGGCATCCCTTTGGGCCTTTCAGCTCTAGGGCAATGGAGCACACCCAGAGCAGAAGTTCTACCTCAGCCAGATCAGGCCTGCCAAGAAACTGCTTTTCACAGGCCTTCGTAAGAGGTGTTCCCGGAAGGCTGTAAGAGTACCTGGCAGAGCGAGTTGTTTCTTAGCTTCAAAAACAGCTGGAAGCAACATGATTTGGGGCCTCTCTCCCCCTTTGGAAACAAAGCAGCCTTTGTGCCTGGCAGCTCTAGGCCAAAGTAGCACACCCAGAGCACAAGTTCTACCTCAGCCAGATAAGGCCTGTCAAGAAGCTGCGTTTCACAGGCCTTTGTATGTGACGTTCCCGGTTGGCTTTGAGAGCACTGTGCAGAGCCAGTTGTTTTAGCTTCCCAGAGAGCAGGAAGCAAGATGCTTTGGGGCCTCTCTCACACTTTGGAAATAAAGGCAGCCCTTTGGGCCTGGCAGCCCTAGGCCAATGGAGTACACCCAGAGCAGAAGTTCTACCTCAGCCAGATCAGGCCTTCCAAGAAACTGCGTCTCACAGGCCTTTCTCTGTCACGTTGCCGGTAGGCTGTGAGAGCACTGTGCAGAGCCAGTTGTTTCTTAGCTTCCCAAAGATTTGGAAGCAAGATGCTTTGGGGACTCTCAGCCCCTTTGGAAACAAGGCGGCCCTTTGGGCCTGGCAGCTCTAGGCCAAAGTAGCACGCCCAGAGCAGGAGTTCTACTTCAGCCAGATCAGGCCTGCCAAGAAACTGCGTTTCACAGGCCTTGGTAAGAGATGTTCCCGGTAGGCTGTGAGAGCACTGTGGAGAGCCAGTTGCTTTAGCTTCCCACAGAGCTGGAAGCAAGATGCTTTGGGGCCTCTCTCTCCCTTTGGACACAAGGCAGCCGTTTGGGCCTGGCAGCTCTAGGCCAATGGAGCACACCCACAGCAGAAGTTCTACTTCAGGCAGATCAGTCCTGCCCAGAAACTGCGTTTCACAGCCCTTGGTAAGAGATGTTCACGGTAGGCTGTGAGAGCACTGGGCAGAACCAGTTGTTTTTTAGCTTCCCAAAGTGCTGCAGGCAAGATGCTTTGGGGCCTCTCTCACCCTTTGGAAACAAGGCAGCCCTTAGGTCCTGGTAGCTCTAGGCCTATGTAGCACAACCAGAACAGAAGTTCTACTTCAGCCAGGTCAGGCCTGCCAAGAAACTGCGTTTCACAGGCCTTTCAAAGAGATGTTCTCTTAGGCTGTAAGAGCACTGGGCAGAGCCAGCTGTTTCTTAGCTTCCCGAAGAGCTGGGAGCAAGATGCTTTGGGTCCACTCTCCGTCTTTGGAAACAAGGCAGCCCTTTGGGCCTGGCAGCTCTAGGGCAATGGAGCACACCCAGAGCAGAAGTTCTACTTCAGCCAGATCAGGCCTGCCAGGAAACTGCGTTTCACAGGCCTTGGTAAGAGATGTTCCCGGTAGGCTGTAAGAGCACTGGGCAGAGCCAGTTGTTTCTTACCTTCCTGAAAAGCTGGAAGCAAGATGCTTGGGACCCCTCTGCCCGTTTGGGAACAAGGCAGCCTTTTGGGTCGGGAAGCTCTAGGCCAATGGAGCACACGCAGAGCAGGAGTTCTACTTCAGCCTGATCAGGCCTGCAAAGAAACAGCGTTTGACAGGCCTTGGTAAGAGATGTTCCCGGTAGGTGTAAGAGCACTGGGCAGAGCCAGTTGTTTCTTAGCTTCGCAAAGACCGGGAAGCAAGATGCTTTGGGCCTCTCTGCCCCTTGGAAACAGGGCAGCACTTTGGGCCTGGCAGCTCTAGGGCAATGGAGCACACCCAGAGCCGGAGTTCTACTTCAGCCAGATGAGGCCTGCCAAGAAACTGCGTTTCACAGGCCTTTCAAAGACATGTTCCCGGTAGGCTGTAAGACCACAGGCCAGAGAGAGTTGGTTCTTAGCTTCCCAGAGAGCTGGAAGCAAGATGCTTTGGGGCCTCTCTGCCCCTTTGGAAACAAGGCAGCACCTTGGGCCTGGCAGCTCTAGGGCAATGGAGCACACCCAGAGCAGAAGTTCTACTTCAGCCAAATCAGGCCTGCCAGGAAACGGCGTTTCACAGGCCTTGGTAAGAGATGTTCCCGGTAGGCTGTAAGAGCACTGGGCAACGCCAGATGTTTCTTAGCTTCCCGAAGAGCTGGAAGCAAGATGCTTTGGTGCCACTCTCTCACTTTGGAATCAAGGCAGCCCTTTGGGGCAGGTAGTTCTGGGGCAATGGAGCACACCCAGAGCAGAAGTTCTACTTCGGCCAGTTCAGGCCACCAACAAACTGCGTTTCACAGGCCTTGGTAAGAGATGTTCCCGGTAGGCTGTAAGAGCACTGGGCAACGCCAGATGTTTCTTAGCTTCCCGAAGAGCTGGAAGCAAGATGCTTTGGGGCCTCTCATCCCCTTTGCAAACAAGGCGGCCCTTTGGGCCAGGCAGCTCTAGGCCAATGGAGTACACCCAGAGCAGAAGTTCTACTTCAGCTACATCAGGCCACCAACAAAGTGCGTTTCACAGGCCTTGGTAAGAGATTGTCTCTTAGGCTGTAAGAGCACTGGGCAGAGCCAGTTGTTTCTTAGCTTCCCAAAGAGCTGGAAGCAAGATGCTTTGGGGGCTCCCTGCCCCTTTGCCAACAAGGCCGACCTTTGGGCCTTTCAGCTCTAGGCCAATGGAGCACACCCAGAGCAGAAGTCCTACTTCAGCCAGATCAGGCCTGCCAAGGAACTGCGTTTCAGAGGCCTTTGTATGTGACGTTCCCGGTAGGCTGTGAGAGCACGGTGCAGAGCCAGTTGTTTCCTTGTTTCCCAAACAGCTGGAAGCAAGACGCTTTGGGGCCTCTCTGCCCCTTTGGAAACAAGGCAGCACGTTGGGTCTGGCAGCTCTAGGGCAATGGAGCACAACCAGAGCCGAAGTTCTACTTCTTCCAGATCAGGCCTGCCTAGACAGTGCGTTTCACAGGCCTTGATAAGAGATGTTCTCTTAGGCTATAAGAGCACTGGGCACAGCCAGTTGTTTCTTAGCTTCCCAAGAGGTGGAAGCAAGATGCTTTGGGGCCTCTCTCCCCCTTTGGAAACAAGGCAGCCCTTTGGGCCTTTCAGCTCTAGGGCAATGGAGCACACCCAGAGCAGAAGTTCTACCTCAGCCAGATCAGGCCTGCCAAGAAACTGCTTTTCACAGGCCTTCGTAAGAGGTGTTCCCGGAAGGCTGTAAGAGTACCTGGCAGAGCGAGTTGTTTCTTAGCTTCAAAAACAGCTGGAAGCAACATGATTTGGGGCCTCTCTCCCCCTTTGGAAACAAAGCAGCCTTGGTGCCTGGCAGCTTTAGGCCAAAGTAGCACGCCCAGAGCAGGAGTTCTACTTCAGCCAGATCAGGCCTGCCAGGAAACTGCGTTTCACAGGCCTTGGTAAGAGATGTTCCCGGTAGGCTGTGAGAGCACTGTGGAGAGCCAGTTGCTTTAGCTTCCCACAGAGCTGGAAGCAAGATGCTTTGGGGCCTCTCTCTCCCTTTGGACACAAGGCAGCCGTTTGGGCCTGGCAGCTCTAGGCCAATGGAGCACACCCACAGCAGAAGTTCTACTTCAGGCAGATCAGTCCTGCCCAGAAACTGCGTTTCACAGCCCTTGGTAAGAGATGTTCACGGTAGGCTGTGAGAGCACTGGGCAGAACCAGTTGTTTTTTAGCTTCCCAAAGTGTTGCAGGCAAGATGCTTTGGGGCCTCTCTCACCCTTTGGAAACAAGGCAGCCCTTAGGTCCTGGTAGCTCTAGGCCTATGTAGCACAACCAGAACAGAAGTTCTACTTCAGCCAGGTCAGGCCTGCCAAGAAACTGCGTTTCACAGGCCTTTCAAAGAGATGTTCTCTTAGGCTGTAAGAGCACTGGGCAGAGCCAGCTGTTTCTTAGCTTCCCGAAGAGCTGGGAGCAAGATGCTTTGGGTCCACTCTCCGTCTTTGGAAACAAGGCAGCCCTTTGGGCCTGGCAGCTCTAGGGCAATGGAGCACACCCAGAGCAGAAGTTCTACTTCAGCCAGATCAGGCCTGCCAGGAAACTGCGTTTCACAGGCCTTGGTAAGAGATGTTCCCGGTAGGCTGTAAGAGCACTGGGCAGAGCCAGTTGTTTCTTACCTTCCTGAAAAGCTGGAAGCAAGATGCTTGGGACCCCTCTGCCCGTTTGGGAACAAGGCAGCCTTTTGGGTCGGGAAGCTCTAGGCCAATGGAGCACACGCAGAGCAGGAGTTCTACTTCAGCCTGATCAGGCCTGCAAAGAAACAGCGTTTGACAGGCCTTGGTAAGAGATGTTCCCGGTAGGTGTAAGAGCACTGGGCAGAGCCAGTTGTTTCTTAGCTTCGCAAAGACCGGGAAGCAAGATGCTTTGGGCCTCTCTGCCCCTTGGAAACAGGGCAGCACTTTGGGCCTGGCAGCTCTAGGGCAATGGAGCACACCCAGAGCCGGAGTTCTACTTCAGCCAGATGAGGCCTGCCAAGAAACTGCGTTTCACAGGCCTTTCAAAGACATGTTCCCGGTAGGCTGTAAGACCACAGGCCAGAGAGAGTTGGTTCTTAGCTTCCCAGAGAGCTGGAAGCAAGATGCTTTGGGGCCTCTCTGCCCCTTTGGAAACAAGGCAGCACCTTGGGCCTGGCAGCTCTAGGGCAATGGAGCACACCCAGAGCAGAAGTTCTACTTCAGCCAAATCAGGCCTGCCAGGAAACGGCGTTTCACAGGCCTTGGTAAGAGATGTTCCCGGTAGGCTGTAAGAGCACTGGGCAACGCCAGATGTTTCTTAGCTTCCCGAAGAGCTGGAAGCAAGATGCTTTGGTGCCACTCTCTCACTTTGGAATCAAGGCAGCCCTTTGGGGCAGGTAGTTCTGGGGCAATGGAGCACACCCAGAGCAGAAGTTCTACTTCGGCCAGTTCAGGCCACCAACAAACTGCGTTTCACAGGCCTTGGTAAGAGATGTTCCCGGTAGGCTGTAAGAGCACTGGGCAACGCCAGATGTTTCTTAGCTTCCCGAAGAGCTGGAAGCAAGATGCTTTGGGGCCTCTCATCCCCTTTGCAAACAAGGCGGCCCTTTGGGCCAGGCAGCTCTAGGCCAATGGAGTACACCCAGAGCAGAAGTTCTACTTCAGCTACATCAGGCCACCAACAAAGTGCGTTTCACAGGCCTTGGTAAGAGATTGTCTCTTAGGCTGTAAGAGCACTGGGCAGAGCCAGTTGTTTCTTAGCTTCCCAAAGAGCTGGAAGCAAGATGCTTTGGGGGCTCCCTGCCCCTTTGCCAACAAGGCCGACCTTTGGGCCTTTCAGCTCTAGGCCAATGGAGCACACCCAGAGCAGAAGTCCTACTTCAGCCAGATCAGGCCTGCCAAGGAACTGCGTTTCAGAGGCCTTTGTATGTGACGTTCCCGGTAGGCTGTGAGAGCACGGTGCAGAGCCAGTTGTTTCCTTGTTTCCCAAACAGCTGGAAGCAAGACGCTTTGGGGCCTCTCTGCCCCTTTGGAAACAAGGCAGCACGTTGGGTCTGGCAGCTCTAGGGCAATGGAGCACAACCAGAGCCGAAGTTCTACTTCTTCCAGATCAGGCCTGCCTAGACAGTGCGTTTCACAGGCCTTGATAAGAGATGTTCTCTTAGGCTATAAGAGCACTGGGCACAGCCAGTTGTTTCTTAGCTTCCCAAGAGGTGGAAGCAAGATGCTTTGGGGCCTCTCTCCCCCTTTGGAAACAAGGCAGCCCTTTGGGCCTTTCAGCTCTAGGGCAATGGAGCACACCCAGAGCAGAAGTTCTACCTCAGCCAGATCAGGCCTGCCAAGAAACTGCTTTTCACAGGCCTTCGTAAGAGGTGTTCCCGGAAGGCTGTAAGAGTACCTGGCAGAGCGAGTTGTTTCTTAGCTTCAAAAACAGCTGGAAGCAACATGATTTGGGGCCTCTCTCCCCCTTTGGAAACAAAGCAGCCTTGGTGCCTGGCAGCTTTAGGCCAAAGTAGCACGCCCAGAGCAGGAGTTCTACTTCAGCCAGATCAGGCCTGCCAGGAAACTGCGTTTCACAGGCCTTGGTAAGAGATGTTCCCGGTAGGCTGTGAGAGCACTGTGGAGAGCCAGTTGCTTTAGCTTCCCACAGAGCTGGAAGCAAGATGCTTTGGGGCCTCTCTCTCCCTTTGGACACAAGGCAGCCGTTTGGGCCTGGCAGCTCTAGGCCAATGGAGCACACCCACAGCAGAAGTTCTACTTCAGGCAGATCAGTCCTGCCCAGAAACTGCGTTTCACAGCCCTTGGTAAGAGATGTTCACGGTAGGCTGTGAGAGCACTGGGCAGAACCAGTTGTTTTTTACCTTCCCAAAGTGCTGGAGGCAAGATGCTTTGGGGCCTCTCTCACCCTTTGGAAACAAGGCAGCCCTTAGGTCCTGGTAGCTCTAGGCCTATGTAGCACAACCAGAACAGAAGTTCTACTTCAGCCAGGTCAGGCCTGCCAAGAAACTGCGTTTCACAGGCCTTTCAAAGAGATGTTCTCTTAGGCTGTAAGAGCACTGGGCAGAGCCAGCTGTTTCTTAGCTTCCCGAAGAGCTGGGAGCAAGATGCTTTGGGTCCACTCTCCGTCTTTGGAAACAAGGCAGCCCTTTGGGCCTGGCAGCTCTAGGGCAATGGAGCACACCCAGAGCAGAAGTTCTACTTCAGCCAGATCAGGCCTGCCAGGAAACTGCGTTTCACAGGCCTTGGTAAGAGATGTTCCCGGTAGGCTTTAAGAGCACTGGGCAGAGCCAGTTGTTTCTTACCTTCCTGAAAAGCTGGAAGCAAGATGCTTGGGACCCCTCTGCCCGTTTGGGAACAAGGCAGCCTTTTGGGTCGGGAAGCTCTAGGCCAATGGAGCACACGCAGAGCAGGAGTTCTACTTCAGCCTGATCAGGCCTGCAAAGAAACAGCGTTTGACAGGCCTTGGTAAGAGATGTTCCCGGTAGGTGTAAGAGCACTGGGCAGAGCCAGTTGTTTCTTAGCTTTGCAAAGACCGGGAAGCAAGATGCTTTGGGCCTCTCTGCCCCTTGGAAACAGGGCAGCACTTTGGGCCTGGCAGCTCTAGGGCAATGGAGCACACCCAGAGCCGGAGTTCTACTTCAGCCAGATGAGGCCTGCCAAGAAACTGCGTTTCACAGGCCTTTCAAAGACATGTTCCCGGTAGGCTGTAAGAGCACGGGCCAGAGCGAGTTGGTTCTTAGCTTCCCAGAGAGCTGGAAGCAAGATGCTTTGGGGCCTCTCTGCCCCTTTGGAAACAAGGCAGCACCTTGGGCCTGGCAGCTCTAGGGCAATGGAGCACACCCAGAGCAGAAGTTCTACTTCAGCCAAATCAGGCCTGCCAGGAAACGGCGTTTCACAGGCCTTGGTAAGAGATGTTCCCGGTAGGCTGTAAGAGCACTGGGCAACGCCAGATGTTTCTTAGCTTCCCGAAGAGCTGGAAGCAAGATGCTTTGGTGCCACTCTCTCACTTTGGAATCAAGGCAGCCCTTTGGGGCAGGTAGCTCTGGGCCAGTGGAGCACACCCAGAGCAGAAGTTCTACTTCGGCCAGTTCAGGCCACCAACAAACTGCGTTTCACAGGCCTTGGTAAGAGATGTTCCCGGTAGGCTGTAGGAGCACTGGGCAACGCCAGATGTTTCTTAGCTTCCCGAAGAGCTGGAAGCAAGATGCTTTGGGGCCTCTCATCCCCTTTGCAAACAAGGCGGCCCTTTGGGCCAGGCAGCTCTAGGCCAATGGAGTACACCCAGAGCAGAAGTTCTACTTCAGCTACATCAGGCCACCAACAAAGTGCGTTTCACAGGCCTTGGTAAGAGATTGTCTCTTAGGCTGTAAGAGCACTGGGCAGAGCCAGTTGTTTCTTAGCTTCCCAAAGAGCTGGAAGCAAGATGCTTTGGGGGCTTCCTGCCCCTTTGCCAACAAGGCCGACCTTTGGGCCTTTCAGCTCTGGGCCAATGGAGCACACCCAGAGCAGAAGTTCTACCTCAGCCAGATCAGGCCTGCCAAGAAACTGCTTTTCACAGGCCTTCGTAAGAGGTGTTCCCGGAAGGCTGTAAGAGTACCTGGCAGAGCGAGTTGTTTCTTAGCTTCAAAAACAGCTGGAAGCAACATGATTTGGGGCCTCTCTCCCCCTTTGGAAACAAAGCAGCCTTGGTGCCTGGCAGCTCTAGGCCAAAGTAGCACACCCAGAGCACAAGTTCTACCTCAGCCAGATAAGGCCTGTCAAGAAGCTGCGTTTCACAGGCCTTTGTATGTGACGTTCCCGGTTGGCTTTGAGAGCACTGTGCAGAGCCAGTTGTTTTAGCTTCCCAGAGAGCAGGAAGCAAGATGCTTTGGGGCCTCTCTCACACTTTGGAAATAAAGGCAGCCCTTTGGGCCTGGCAGCCCTAGGCCAATGGAGTACACCCAGAGCAGAAGTTCTACCTCAGCCAGATCAGGCCTTCCAAGAAACTGCGTCTCACAGGCCTTTCTCTGTCACGTTGCCGGTAGGCTGTGAGAGCACTGTGCAGAGCCAGTTGTTTCTTAGCTTCCCAAAGATTTGGAAGCAAGATGCTTTGGGGACTCTCAGCCCCTTTGGAAACAAGGCGGCCCTTTGGGCCTGGCAGCTCTAGGCCAAATTAGCACGCCCCGAGCAGGAGTTCTACTTCAGCCAGATCAGGCCTGCCAAGAAACTGCGTTTCACAGGCCTTGGTAAGAGATGTTCCCGGTAGGCTGTGAGAGCACTGTGGAGAGCCAGTTGCTTTAGCTTCCCACAGAGCTGGAAGCAAGATGCTTTGGGGCCTCTCTCTCCCTTTGGACACAAGGCAGCCGTTTGGGCCTGGCAGCTCTAGGCCAATGGAGCACACCCACAGCAGAAGTTCTACTTCAGGCAGATCAGTCCTGCCCAGAAACTGCGTTTCACAGCCCTTGGTAAGAGATGTTCACGGTAGGCTGTGAGAGCACTGGGCAGAACCAGTTGTTTTTTAGCTTCCCAAAGTGCTGGAGGCAAGATGCTTTGGGGCCTCTCTCACCCTTTGGAAACAAGGCAGCCCTTAGGTCCTGGTAGCTCTAGGCCTATGTAGCACAACCAGAACAGAAGTTCTACTTCAGCCAGGTCAGGCCTGCCAAGAAACTGCGTTTCACAGGCCTTTCAAAGAGATGTTCTCTTAGGCTGTAAGAGCACTGGGCAGAGCCAGCTGTTTCTTAGCTTCCCGAAGAGCTGGGAGCAAGATGCTTTGGGTCCACTCTCCGTCTTTGGAAACAAGGCAGCCCTTTGGGCCTGGCAGCTCTAGGGCAATGGAGCACACCCAGAGCAGAAGTTCTACTTCAGCCAGTTCAGGCCTGCCAGGAAACTGCGTTTCACAGGCCTTGGTAAGAGATGTTCCCGGTAGGCTGTAAGAGCACTGGGCAGAGCCAGTTGTTTCTTACCTTCCTGAAAAGCTGGAAGCAAGATGCTTGGGACCCCTCTGCCCGTTTGGGAACAAGGCAGCCTTTTGGGTCGGGAAGCTCTAGGCCAATGGAGCACACGCAGAGCAGGAGTTCTACTTCAGCCTGATCAGGCCTGCAAAGAAACAGCGTTTGACAGGCCTTGGTAAGAGATGTTCGCGGTAGGTGTAAGAGCACTGGGCAGAGCCAGTTGTTTCTTAGCTTCGCAAAGACCGGGAAGCAAGGTGCTTTGGGCCTCTCTGCCCCTTGGAAACAGGGCAGCACTTTGGGCCTGGCAGCTCTAGGGCAATGGAGCACACCCAGAGCCGGAGTTCTACTTCAGCCAGATGAGGCCTGCCAAGAAACTGCGTTTCACAGGCCTTTCAAAGACATGTTCCCGGTAGGCTGTAAGAGCACGGGCCAGAGCGAGTTGGTTCTTAGCTTCCCAGAGAGCTGGAAGCAAGATGCTTTGGGGCCTCTCTGCCCCTTTGGAAACAAGGCAGCACCTTGGGCCTGGCAGCTCTAGGGCAATGGAGCACACCCAGAGCAGAAGTTCTACTTCAGCCAAATCAGGCCTGCCAGGAAACGGCGTTTCACAGGCCTTGGTAAGAGATGTTCCCGGTAGGCTGTAAGAGCACTGGGCAACGCCAGATGTTTCTTAGCTTCCCGAAGAGCTGGAAGCAAGATGCTTTGGGGCCTCTCATCCCCTTTGCAAACAAGGCGGCCCTTTGGGCCAGGCAGCTCTAGGCCAATGGAGTACACCCAGAGCAGAAGTTCTACTTCAGCTACATCAGGCCACCAACAAAGTGCGTTTCACAGGCCTTGGTAAGAGATTGTCTCTTAGGCTGTAAGAGCACTGGGCAGAGCCAGTTGTTTCTTAGCTTCCCAAAGAGCTGGAAGCAAGATGCTTTGGGGGCTCCCTGCCCCTTTGCCAACAAGGCCGACCTTTGGGCCTTTCAGCTCTGGGCCAATGGAGCACACCCAGAGCAGAAGTTCTACCTCAGCCAGATAAGGCCTGCCAAGAAACTGCGTTTCAAAGGCTTTGGTAAGAGATGTTGCCGGTACTCTGTTAGAGCACTGGGCAGAGACAGTTGTTTCTTAGCTTCCCAAAGAGCTGGAAGCAAGATGCTTTGGGGCCTCTCTGCCCCTTTGCAAACAAGGCATCCCTTTGGGCCTTTCAGCTCTAGGCCAATGGAGCACACCCAGAGCAGAAGTCCTACTTCAGCCAGATCAGGCCTGCCAAGGAACTGCGTTTCAGAGGCCTTTGTATGTGACGTTCCCGGTAGGCTGTGAGAGCACGGTGCAGAGCCAGTTGTTTCCTTGTTTCCCAAACAGCTGGAAGCAAGACGCTTTGGGGCCTCTCTGCCCCTTTGGAAACAAGGCAGCACGTTGGGTCTGGCAGCTCTAGGGCAATGGAGCACAACCAGAGCCGAAGTTCTACTTCTTCCAGATCAGGCCTGCCTAGACAGTGCGTTTCCCAGGCCTTGATAAGAGATGTTCTCTTAGGCTATAAGAGCACTGGGCACAGCCAGTTGTTTCTTAGCTTCCCAAGAGGTGGAAGCAAGATGCTTTGGGGCCTCTCTCCCCCTTTGGAAACAAGGCAGCCCTTTGGGCCTTTCAGCTCTAGGGCAATGGAGCACACCCAGAGCAGAAGTTCTACCTCAGCCAGATCAGGCCTGCCAAGAAACTGCTTTTCACAGGCCTTCGTAAGAGGTGTTCCCGGAAGGCTGTAAGAGTACCTGGCAGAGCGAGTTGTTTCTTAGCTTCAAAAACAGCTGGAAGCAACATGATTTGGGGCCTCTCTCCCCCTTTGGAAACAAAGCAGCCTTGGTGCCTGGCAGCTCTAGGCCAAAGTAGCACACCCAGAGCACAACTTCTACCTCAGCCAGATAAGGCCTGTCAAGAAGCTGCGTTTCACAGGCCTTTGTATGTGACGTTCCCGGTTGGCTTTGAGAGCACTGTGCAGAGCCAGTTGTTTTAGCTTCCCAGAGAGCAGGAAGCAAGATGCTTTGGGGCCTCTCTCACACTTTGGAAATAAAGGCAGCCCTTTGGGCCTGGCAGCCCTAGGCCAATGGAGTACACCCAGAGCAGAAGTTCTACCTCAGCCAGATCAGGCCTTCCAAGAAACTGCGTCTCACAGGCCTTTCTCTGTCACGTTGCCGGTAGGCTGTGAGAGCACTGTGCAGAGCCAGTTGTTTCTTAGCTTCCCAAAGATTTGGAAGCAAGATGCTTTGGGGACTCTCAGCCCCTTTGGAAACAAGGCGGCCCTTTGGGCCTGGCAGCTCTAGGCCAAAGTAGCACGCCCAGAGCAGGAGTTCTACTTCAGCCAGATCAGGCCTGCCAAGAAACTGCGTTTCACAGGCCTTGGTAAGAGATGTTCCCGGTAGGCTGTGAGAGCACTGTGGAGAGCCAGTTGCTTTAGCTTCCCACAGAGCTGGAAGCAAGATGCTTTGGGGCCTCTCTCTCCCTTTGGACACAAGGCAGCCGTTTGGGCCTGGCAGCTCTAGGCCAATGGAGCACACCCACAGCAGAAGTTCTACTTCAGGCAGATCAGTCCTGCCCAGAAACTGCGTTTCACAGCCCTTGGTAAGAGATGTTCACGGTAGGCTGTGAGAGCACTGGGCAGAACCAGTTGTTTTTTAGCTTCCCAAAGTGCTGCAGGCAAGATGCTTTGGGGCCTCTCTCACCCTTTGGAAACAAGGCAGCCCTTAGGTCCTGGTAGCTCTAGGCCTATGTAGCACAACCAGAACAGAAGTTCTACTTCAGCCAGGTCAGGCCTGCCAAGAAACTGCGTTTCACAGGCCTTTCAAAGAGATGTTCTCTTAGGCTGTAAGAGCACTGGGCAGAGCCAGCTGTTTCTTAGCTTCCCGAAGAGCTGGGAGCAAGATGCTTTGGGTCCACTCTCCGTCTTTGGAAACAAGGCAGCCCTTTGGGCCTGGCAGCTCTAGGGCAATGGAGCACACCCAGAGCAGAAGTTCTACTTCAGCCAGATCAGGCCTGCCAGGAAACTGCGTTTCACAGGCCTTGGTAAGAGATGTTCCCGGTAGGCTGTAAGAGCACTGGGCAGAGCCAGTTGTTTCTTACCTTCCTGAAAAGCTGGAAGCAAGATGCTTGGGACCCCTCTGCCCGTTTGGGAACAAGGCAGCCTTTTGGGTCGGGAAGCTCTAGGCCAATGGAGCACACGCAGAGCAGGAGTTCTACTTCAGCCTGATCAGGCCTGCAAAGAAACAGCGTTTGACAGGCCTTGGTAAGAGATGTTCCCGGTAGGTGTAAGAGCACTGGGCAGAGCCAGTTGTTTCTTAGCTTCGCAAAGACCGGGAAGCAAGATGCTTTGGGCCTCTCTGCCCCTTGGAAACAGGGCAGCACTTGGGGCCTGGCAGCTCTAGGGCAATGGAGCACACCCAGAGCCGGAGTTCTACTTCAGCCAGATGAGGCCTGCCAAGAAACTGCGTTTCACAGGCCTTTCAAAGACATGTTCCCGGTAGGCTGTAAGAGCACGGGCCAGAGCGAGTTGGTTCTTAGCTTCCCAGAGAGCTGGAAGCAAGATGCTTTGGGGCCTCTCTGCCCCTTTGGAAACAAGGCAGCACCTTGGGCCTGGCAGCTCTAGGGCAATGGAGCACACCCAGAGCAGAAGTTCTACTTCAGCCAAATCAGGCCTGCCAGGAAACGGCGTTTCACAGGCCTTGGTAAGAGATGTTCCCGGTAGGCTGTAAGAGCACTGGGCAACGCCAGATGTTTCTTAGCTTCCCGAAGAGCTGGAAGCAAGATGCTTTGGTGCCACTCTCTCACTTTGGAATCAAGGCAGCCCTTTGGGGCAGGTAGCTCTGGGCCAGTGGAGCACACCCAGAGCAGAAGTTCTACTTCGGCCAGTTCAGGCCACCAACAAACTGCGTTTCACAGGCCTTGGTAAGAGATGTTCCCGGTAGGCTGTAGGAGCACTGGGCAACGCCAGATGTTTCTTAGCTTCCCGAAGAGCTGGAAGCAAGATGCTTTGGGGCCTCTCATCCCCTTTGCAAACAAGGCGGCCCTTTGGGCCAGGCAGCTCTAGGCCAATGGAGTACACCCAGAGCAGAAGTTCTACTTCAGCTACATCAGGCCACCAACAAAGTGCGTTTCACAGGCCTTGGTAAGAGATTGTCTCTTAGGCTGTAAGAGCACTGGGCAGAGCCAGTTGTTTCTTAGCTTCCCAAAGAGCTGGAAGCAAGATGCTTTGGGGGCTCCCTGCCCCTTTGCCAACAAGGCCGACCTTGGGGCCTTTCAGCTCTGGGCCAATGGAGCACACCCAGAGCAGAAGTTCTACCTCAGCCAGATAAGGCCTGCCAAGAAACTGCGTTTCAAAGGCTTTGGTAAGAGATGTTGCCGGTACTCTGTTAGAGCACTGGGCAGAGACAGTTGTTTCTTAGCTTCCCAAAGAGCTGGAAGCAAGATGCTTTGGGGCCTCTCTGCCCCTTTGCAAACAAGGCATCCCTTTGGGCCTTTCAGCTCTAGGCCAATGGAGCACACCCAGAGCAGAAGTCCTACTTCAGCCAGATCAGGCCTGCCAAGGAACTGCGTTTCAGAGGCCTTTGTATGTGACGTTCCCGGTAGGCTGTGAGAGCACGGTGCAGAGCCAGTTGTTTCCTTGTTTCCCAAACAGCTGGAAGCAAGACGCTTTGGGGCCTCTCTGCCCCTTTGGAAACAAGGCAGCACGTTGGGTCTGGCAGCTCTAGGGCAATGGAGCACAACCAGAGCCGAAGTTCTACTTCTTCCAGATCAGGCCTGCCTAGACAGTGCATTTCCCAGGCCTTGATAAGAGATGTTCTCTTAGGCTATAAGAGCACTGGGCACAGCCAGTTGTTTCTTAGCTTCCCAAGAGGTGGAAGCAAGATGCTTTGGGGCCTCTCTCCCCCTTTGGAAACAAGGCAGCCCTTTGGGCCTTTCAGCTCTAGGGCAATGGAGCACACCCAGAGCAGAAGTTCTACCTCAGCCAGATCAGGCCTGCCAAGAAACTGCTTTTCACAGGCCTTCGTAAGAGGTGTTCCCGGAAGGCTGTAAGAGTACCTGGCAGAGCGAGTTGTTTCTTAGCTTCAAAAACAGCTGGAAGCAACATGATTTGGGGCCTCTCTCCCCCTTTGGAAACAAAGCAGCCTTGGTGCCTGGCAGCTCTAGGCCAAAGTAGCACACCCAGAGCACAAGTTCTACCTCAGCCAGATAAGGCCTGTCAAGAAGCTGCGTTTCACAGGCCTTTGTATGTGACGTTCCCGGTTGGCTTTGAGAGCACTGTGCAGAGCCAGTTGTTTTAGCTTCCCAGAGAGCAGGAAGCAAGATGCTTTGGGGCCTCTCTCACACTTTGGAAATAAAGGCAGCCCTTTGGGCCTGGCAGCCCTAGGCCAATGGAGTACACCCAGAGCAGAAGTTCTACCTCAGCCAGATCAGGCCTTCCAAGAAACTGCGTCTCACAGGCCTTTCTCTGTCACGTTGCCGGTAGGCTGTGAGAGCACTGTGCAGAGCCAGTTGTTTCTTAGCTTCCCAAAGATTTGGAAGCAAGATACTTTGGGGACTCTCAGCCCCTTTGGAAACAAGGCGGCCCTTTGGGCCTGGCAGCTCTAGGCCAAAGTAGCACGCCCCGAGCAGGAGTTCTACTTCAGCCAGATCAGGCCTGCCAAGAAACTGCGTTTCACAGGCCTTGGTAAGAGATGTTCCCGGTAGGCTGTGAGAGCACTGTGGAGAGCCAGTTGCTTTAGCTTCCCACAGAGCTGGAAGCAAGATGCTTTGGGGCCTCTCTCTCCCTTTGGACACAAGGCAGCCGTTTGGGCCTGGCAGCTCTAGGCCAATGGAGCACACCCACAGCAGAAGTTCTACTTCAGGCAGATCAGTCCTGCCCAGAAACTGCGTTTCACAGCCCTTGGTAAGAGATGTTCACGGTAGGCTGTGAGAGCACTGGGCAGAACCAGTTGTTTTTTAGCTTCCCAAAGTGCTGGAGGCAAGATGCTTTGGGGCCTCTCTCACCCTTTGGAAACAAGGCAGCCCTTAGGTCCTGGTAGCTCTAGGCCTATGTAGCACAACCAGAACAGAAGTTCTACTTCAGCCAGGTCAGGCCTGCCAAGAAACTGCGTTTCACAGGCCTTTCAAAGAGATGTTCTCTTAGGCTGTAAGAGCACTGGGCAGAGCCAGCTGTTTCTTAGCTTCCCGAAGAGCTGGGAGCAAGATGCTTTGGGTCCACTCTCCGTCTTTGGAAACAAGGCAGCCCTTTGGGCCTGGCAGCTCTAGGGCAATGGAGCACACCCAGAGCAGAAGTTCTACTTCAGCCAGATCAGGCCTGCCAGGAAACTGCGTTTCACAGGCCTTGGTAAGAGATGTTCCCGGTAGGCTGTAAGAGCACTGGGCAGAGCCAGTTGTTTCTTACCTTCCTGAAAAGCTGGAAGCAAGATGCTTGGGACCCCTCTGCCCGTTTGGGAACAAGGCAGCCTTTTGGGTCGGGAAGCTCTAGGCCAATGGAGCACACGCAGAGCAGGAGTTCTACTTCAGCCTGATCAGGCCTGCAAAGAAACAGCGTTTGACAGGCCTTGGTAAGAGATGTTCCCGGTAGGTGTAAGAGCACTGGGCAGAGCCAGTTGTTTCTTAGCTTCGCAAAGACCGGGAAGCAAGATGCTTTGGGCCTCTCTGCCCCTTGGAAACAGGGCAGCACTTTGGGCCTGGCAGCTCTAGGGCAATGGAGCACACCCAGAGCCGGAGTTCTACTTCAGCCAGATGAGGCCTGCCAAGAAACTGCGTTTCACAGGCCTTTCAAAGACATGTTCCCGGTAGGCTGTAAGAGCACGGGCCAGAGCGAGTTGGTTCTTAGCTTCCCAGAGAGCTGGAAGCAAGATGCTTTGGGGCCTCTCTGCCCCTTTGGAAACAAGGCAGCACCTTGGGCCTGGCAGCTCTAGGGCAATGGAGCACACCCAGAGCAGAAGTTCTACTTCAGCCAAATCAGGCCTGCCAGGAAACGGCGTTTCACAGGCCTTGGTAAGAGATGTTCCCGGTAGGCTGTAAGAGCACTGGGCAACGCCAGATGTTTCTTAGCTTCCCGAAGAGCTGGAAGCAAGATGCTTTGGTGCCACTCTCTCACTTTGGAATCAAGGCAGCCCTTTGGGGCAGGTAGCTCTGGGCCAGTGGAGCACACCCAGAGCAGAAGTTCTACTTCGGCCAGTTCAGGCCACCAACAAACTGCGTTTCACAGGCCTTGGTAAGAGATGTTCCCGGTAGGCTGTAGGAGCACTGGGCAACGCCAGATGTTTCTTAGCTTCCCGAAGAGCTGGAAGCAAGATGCTTTGGGGCCTCTCATCCACTTTGCAAACAAGGCGGCCCTTTGGGCCAGGCAGCTCTAGGCCAATGGAGTACACCCAGAGCAGAAGTTCTACTTCAGCTACATCAGGCCACAAACAAAGTGCGTTTCACAGGCCTTGGTAAGAGATTGTCTCTTAGGCTGTAAGAGCACTGGGCAGAGCCAGTTGTTTCTTAGCTTCCCAAAGAGCTGGAAGCAAGATGCTTTGGGGGCTCCCTGCCCCTTTGCCAACAAGGCCGACCTTTGGGCCTTTCAGCTCTGGGCCAATGGAGCACACCCAGAGCAGAAGTTCTACCTCAGCCAGATAAGGCCTGCCAAGAAACTGCGTTTCAAAGGCTTTGGTAAGAGATGTTGCCGGTACTCTGTTAGAGCACTGGGCAGAGACAGTTGTTTCTTAGCTTCCCAAAGAGCTGGAAGCAAGATGCTTTGGGGCCTCTCTGCCCCTTTGCAAACAAGGCATCCCTTTGGGCCTTTCAGCTCTAGGCCAATGGAGCACACCCAGAGCAGAAGTCCTACTTCAGCCAGATCAGGCCTGCCAAGGAACTGCGTTTCAGAGGCCTTTGTATGTGACGTTCCCGGTAGGCTGTGAGAGCACGGTGCAGAGCCAGTTGTTTCCTTGTTTCCCAAACAGCTGGAAGCAAGACGCTTTGGGGCCTCTCTGCCCCTTTGGAAACAAGGCAGCACGTTGGGTCTGGCAGCTCTAGGGCAATGGAGCACAACCAGAGCCGAAGTTCTACTTCTTCCAGATCAGGCCTGCCTAGACAGTGCGTTTCACAGGCCTTGATAAGAGATGTTCTCTTAGGCTATAAGAGCACTGGGCACAGCCAGTTGTTTCTTAGCTTCCCAAGAGGTGGAAGCAAGATGCTTTGGGGCCTCTCTCCCCCTTTGGAAACAAGGCAGCCCTTTGGGCCTTTCAGCTCTAGGGCAATGGAGCACACCCAGAGCAGAAGTTCTACCTCAGCCAGATCAGGCCTGCCAAGAAACTGCTTTTCACAGGCCTTCGTAAGAGGTGTTCCCGGAAGGCTGTCAGAGTACCTGGCAGAGCGAGTTGTTTCTTAGCTTCAAAAACAGCTGGAAGCAACATGATTTGGGGCCTCTCTCCCCCTTTGGAAACAAAGCAGCCTTGGTGCCTGGCAGCTCTAGGCCAAAGTAGCACACCCAGAGCACAAGTTCTACCTCAGCCAGATAAGGGCTGTCAAGAAGCTGCGTTTCACAGGCCTTTGTATGTGACGTTCCCGGTTGGCTTTGAGAGCACTGTGCAGAGCCAGTTGTTTTAGCTTCCCAGAGAGCAGGAAGCAAGATGCTTTGGGGCCTCTCTCACACTTTGGAAATAAAGGCAGCCCTTTGGGCCTGGCAGCCCTAGGCCAATGGAGTACACCCAGAGCAGAAGTTCTACCTCAGCCAGATCAGGCCTTCCAAGAAACTGCGTCTCACAGGCCTTTCTCTGTCACGTTGCCGGTAGGCTGTGAGAGCACTGTGCAGAGCCAGTTGTTTCTTAGCTTCCCAAAGATTTGGAAGCAAGATACTTTGGGGACTCTCAGCCCCTTTGGAAACAAGGCGGCCCTTTGGGCCTGGCAGCTCTAGGCCAAAGTAGCACGCCCCGAGCAGGAGTTCTACTTCAGCCAGATCAGGCCTGCCAAGAAACTGCGTTTCACAGGCCTTGGTAAGAGATGTTCCCGGTAGGCTGTGAGAGCACTGTGGAGAGCCAGTTGCTTTAGCTTCCCACAGAGCTGGAAGCAAGATGCTTTGGGGCCTCTCTCTCCCTTTGGACACAAGGCAGCCGTTTGGGCCTGGCAGCTCTAGGCCAATGGAGCACACCCACAGCAGAAGTTCTACTTCAGGCAGATCAGTCCTGCCCAGAAACTGCGTTTCACAGCCCTTGGTAAGAGATGTTCACGGTAGGCTGTGAGAGCACTGGGCAGAACCAGTTGTTTTTTAGCTTCCCAAAGTGCTGGAGGCAAGATGCTTTGGGGCCTCTCTCACCCTTTGGAAACAAGGCAGCCCTTAGGTCCTGGTAGCTCTAGGCCTATGTAGCACAACCAGAACAGAAGTTCTACTTCAGCCAGGTCAGGCCTGCCAAGAAACTGCGTTTCACAGGCCTTTCAAAGAGATGTTCTCTTAGGCTGTAAGAGCACTGGGCAGAGCCAGCTGTTTCTTAGCTTCCCGAAGAGCTGGGAGCAAGATGCTTTGGGTCCACTCTCCGTCTTTGGAAACAAGGCAGCCCTTTGGGCCTGGCAGCTCTAGGGCAATGGAGCACACCCAGAGCAGAAGTTCTACTTCAGCCAGATGAGTCCTGCCAGGAAACTGCGTTTCACAGGCCTTGGTAAGAGATGTTCCCGGTAGGCTGTGAGAGCACTGTGGAGAGCCAGTTGCTTTAGCTTCCCACAGAGCTGGAAGCAAGATGCTTTGGGGCCTCTCTCTCCCTTTGGACACAAGGCAGCCGTTTGGGCCTGGCAGCTCTAGGCCAATGGAGCACACCCACAGCAGAAGTTCTACTTCAGGCAGATCAGTCCTGCCCAGAAACTGCGTTTCACAGCCCTTGGTAAGAGATGTTCACGGTAGGCTGTGAGAGCACTGGGCAGAACCAGTTGTTTTTTAGCTTCCCAAAGTGCTGGAGGCAAGATGCTTTGGGGCCTCTCTCACCCTTTGGAAACAAGGCAGCCCTTAGGTCCTGGTAGCTCTAGGCCTATGTAGCACAACCAGAACAGAAGTTCTACTTCAGCCAGGTCAGGCCTGCCAAGAAACTGCGTTTCACAGGCCTTTCAAAGAGATGTTCTCTTAGGCTGTAAGAGCACTGGGCAGAGCCAGCTGTTTCTTAGCTTCCCGAAGAGCTGGGAGCAAGATGCTTTGGGTCCACTCTCCGTCTTTGGAAACAAGGCAGCCCTTTGGGCCTGGCAGCTCTAGGGCAATGGAGCACACCCAGAGCAGAAGTTCTACTTCAGCCAGATCAGGCCTGCCAGGAAACTGCGTTTCACAGGCCTTGGTAAGAGATGTTCCCGGTAGGCTTTAAGAGCACTGGGCAGAGCCAGTTGTTTCTTACCTTCCTGAAAAGCTGGAAGCAAGATTCTTGGGACCCCTCTGCCCGTTTGGGAACAAGGCAGCCTTTTGGGTCGGGAAGCTCTAGGCCAATGGAGCACACGCAGAGCAGGAGTTCTACTTCAGCCTGATCAGGCCTGCAAAGAAACAGCGTTTGACAGGCCTTGGTAAGAGATGTTCCCGGTAGGTGTAAGAGCACTGGGCAGAGCCAGTTGTTTCTTAGCTTCGCAAAGACCGGGAAGCAAGATGCTTTGGGCCTCTCTGCCCCTTGGAAACAGGGCAGCACTTTGGGCCTGGCAGCTCTAGGGCAATGGAGCACACCCAGAGCCGGAGTTCTACTTCAGCCAGATGAGGCCTGCCAAGAAACTGCGTTTCACAGGCCTTTCAAAGACATGTTCCCGGTAGGCTGTAAGAGCACGGGCCAGAGAGAGTTGGTTCTTAGCTTCCCAGAGAGCTGGAAGCAAGATGCTTTGGGGCCTCTCTCACACTTTGGAAATAAAGGCAGCCCTTTGGGCCTGGCAGCCCTAGGCCAATGGAGTACACCCAGAGCAGAAGTTCTACCTCAGCCAGATCAGGCCTTCCAAGAAACTGCGTCTCACAGGCCTTTCTCTGTCACGTTGCCGGTAGGCTGTGAGAGCACTGTGCAGAGCCAGTTGTTTCTTAGCTTCCCAAAGATTAGGAAGCAAGATACTTTGGGGACTCTCAGCCCCTTTGGAAACAAGGCGGCCCTTTGGGCCTGGCAGCTCTAGGCCAAAGTAGCACGCCCAGAGCAGGAGTTCTACTTCAGCCAGATCAGGCCTGCCAAGAAACTGCGTTTCACAGGCCTTGGTAAGAGATGTTCCCGGTAGGCTGTGAGAGCACTGTGGAGAGCCAGTTGCTTTAGCTTCCCACAGAGCTGGAAGCAAGATGCCTTGGGGCCTCTCTCTCCCTTTGGACACAAGGCAGCCGTTTGGGCCTGGCAGCTCTAGGCCAATGGAGCACACCCACAGCAGAAGTTCTACTTCAGGCAGATCAGTCCTGCCCAGAAACTGCGTTTCACAGCCCTTGGTAAGAGATGTTCACGGTAGGCTGTGAGAGCACTGGGCAGAACCAGTTGTTTTTTAGCTTCCCAAAGTGCTGGAGGCAAGATGCTTTGGGGCCTCTCTCACCCTTTGGAAACAAGGCAGCCCTTAGGTCCTGGTAGCTCTAGGCCTATGTAGCACAACCAGAACAGAAGTTCTACTTCAGCCAGGTCAGGCCTGCCAAGAAACTGCGATTCACAGGCCTTTCAAAGAGATGTTCTCTTAGGCTGTAAGAGCACTGGGCAGAGCCAGCTGTTTCTTAGCTTCCCGAAGAGCTGGGAGCAAGATGCTTTGGGTCCACTCTCCGTCTTTGGAAACAAGGCAGCCCTTTGGGCCTGGCAGCTCTAGGGCAATGGAGCACACCCAGAGCAGAAGTTCTACTTCAGCCAGATCAGGCCTGCCAGGAAACTGCGTTTCACAGGCCTTGGTAAGAGATGTTCCCGGTAGGCTGTAAGAGCACTGGGCAGAGCCAGTTGTTTCTTACCTTCCTGAAAAGCTGGAAGCAAGATGCTTGGGACCCCTCTGCCCGTTTGGGAACAAGGCAGCCTTTTGGGTCGGGAAGCTCTAGGCCAATGGAGCACACGCAGAGCAGGAGTTCTACTTCAGCCTGATCAGGCCTGCAAAGAAACAGCGTTTGACAGGCCTTGGTAAGAGATGTTCCCGGTAGGTGTAAGAGCACTGGGCAGAGCCAGTTGTTTCTTAGCTTCGCAAAGACCGGGAAGCAAGATGCTTTGGGCCTCTCTGCCCCTTGGAAACAGGGCAGCACTTTGGGCCTGGCAGCTCTAGGGCAATGGAGCACACCCAGAGCCGGAGTTCTACTTCAGCCAGATGAGGCCTGCCAAGAAACTGCGTTTCACAGGCCTTTCAAAGACATGTTCCCGGTAGGCTGTAAGAGCATGGGCCAGAGAGAGTTGGTTCTTAGCTTCCCAGAGAGCTGGAAGCAAGATGCTTTGGGGCCTCTCTGCCCCTTTGGAAACAAGGCAGCACCTTGGGCCTGGCAGCTCTAGGGCAATGGAGCACACCCAGAGCAGAAGTTCTACTTCAGCTACATCAGGCCACCAACAAAGTGCGTTTCACAGGCCTTGGTAAGAGATTGTCTCTTAGACTGTAAGAGCACTGGGCAGAGCCAGTTGTTTCTTAGCTTCCCAAAGAGCTGGAAGCAAGATGCTTTGGGGGCTCCCTGCCCCTTTGCCAACAAGGCCGACCTTTGGGCCTTTCAGCTCTGGGCCAATGGAGCACACCCAGAGCAGAAGTTCTACCTCAGCCAGATAAGGCCTGCCAAGAAACTACGTTTCAAAGGCTTTGGTAAGAGATGTTGCCGGTACTCTGTTAGAGCACTGGGCAGAGACAGTTGTTTCTTAGCTTCCCAAAGAGCTGGAAGCAAGATGCTTTGGGGCCTCTCTGCCCGTTTGCAAACAAGGCATCCCTTTGGGCCTTTCAGCTCTAGGCCAATGGAGCACACCCAGAGCAGAAGTCCTACTTCAGCCAGATCAGGCCTGCCAAGGAACTGCGTTTCAGAGGCCTTTGTATGTGACGTTCCCGGTAGGCTGTGAGAGCACGGTGCAGAGCCAGTTGTTTCCTTGTTTCCCAAACAGCTGGAAGCAAGACGCTTTGGGGCCTCTCTGCCCCTTTGGAAACAAGGCAGCACGTTGGGTCTGGCAGCTCTAGGGCAATGGAGCACAACCAGAGCCGAAGTTCTACTTCTTCCAGATCAGGCCTGCATAGACAGTGCGTTTCACAGGCCTTGATAAGAGATGTTCTCTTAGGCTATAAGAGCACTGGGCACAGCCAGTTGTTTCTTAGCTTCCCAAGAGGTGGAAGCAAGATGCTTTGGGGCCTCTCTCCCCCTTTGGAAACAGGCAGCCCTTTGGGCCTTTCAGCTCTAGGGCAATGGAGCACACCCAGAGCAGAAGTTCTACCTCAGCCAGATCAGGCCTGCCAAGAAACTGCTTTTCACAGGCCTTCGTAAGAGGTGTTCCCGGAAGGCTGTAAGAGTACCTGGCAGAGCGAGTTGTTTCTTAGCTTCAAAAACAGCTGGAAGCAACATGATTTGGGGCCTCTCTCCCCCTTTGGAAACAAAGCAGCCTTTGTGCCTGGCAGCTCTAGGCCAAAGTAGCACACCCAGAGCACAAGTTCTACCTCAGCCAGATAAGGCCTGTCAAGAAGATGCGTTTCACAGGCCTTTCTCTGTCACGTTGCCGGTAGGCTGTGAGAGCACTGTGCAGAGCCAGTTGTTTCTTAGCTTCCCAAAGATTTGGAAGCAAGATGCTTTGGGGACTCTCAGCCCCTTTGGAAACAAGGCGGCCCTTTGGGCCTGGCAGCTCTAGGCCAAAGTAGCACGCCCAGAGCAGGAGTTCTACTTCAGCCAGATCAGGCCTGCCAAGAAACTGCGTTTCACAGGCCTTGGTAAGAGATGTTCCCGGTAGGCTGTGAGAGCACTGTGGAGAGCCAGTTGCTTTAGCTTCCCACAGAGCTGGAAGCAAGATGCTTTGGGGCCTCTCTCTCCCTTTGGACACAAGGCAGCCGTTTGGGCCTGGCAGCTCTAGGCCAATGGAGCACACCCACAGCAGAAGTTCTACTTCAGGCAGATCAGTCCTGCCCAGAAACTGCGTTTCACAGCCCTTGGTAAGAGATGTTCACGGTAGGCTGTGAGAGCACTGGGCAGAACCAGTTGTTTTTTAGCTTCCCAAAGTGCTGGAGGCAAGATGCTTTGGGGCCTCTCTCACCCTTTGGAAACAAGGCAGCCCTTAGGTCCTGGTAGCTCTAGGCCTATGTAGCACAACCAGAACAGAAGTTCTACTTCAGCCAGGTCAGGCCTGCCAAGAAACTGCGATTCACAGGCCTTTCAAAGAGATGTTCTCTTAGGCTGTAAGAGCACTGGGCAGAGCCAGCTGTTTCTTAGCTTCCCGAAGAGCTGGGAGCAAGATGCTTTGGGTCCACTCTCCGTCTTTGGAAACAAGGCAGCCCTTTGGGCCTGGCAGCTCTAGGGCAATGGAGCACACCCAGAGCAGAAGTTCTACTTCAGCCAGATCAGGCCTGCCAGGAAACTGCGTTTCACAGGCCTTGGTAAGAGATGTTCCCGGTAGGCGTTAAGAGCACTGGGCAGAGCCAGTTGTTTCTTACCTTCCTGAAAAGCTGGAAGCAAGATGCTTGGGACCCCTCTGCCCGTTTGGGAACAAGGCAGCCTTTTGGGTCGGGAAGCTCTAGGCCAATGGAGCACACGCAGAGCAGGAGTTCTACTTCAGCCTGATCAGGCCTGCAAAGAAACAGCGTTTGACAGGCCTTGGTAAGAGATGTTCCCGGTAGGTGTAAGAGCACTGGGCAGAGCCAGTTGTTTCTTAGCTTCGCAAAGACCGGGAAGCAAGATGCTTTGGGCCTCTCTGCCCCTTGGAAACAGGGCAGCACTTTGGGCCTGGCAGCTCTAGGGCAATGGAGCACACCCAGAGCCGGAGTTCTACTTCAGCCAGATGAGGCCTGCCAAGAAACTGCGTTTCACAGGCCTTTCAAAGACATGTTCCTGGTAGGCTGTAAGAGCACGGGGCAGAGCGAGTTGGTTCTTAGCTTCCCAGAGAGCTGGAAGCAAGATGCTTTGGGGCCTCTCTGCCCCTTTGGAAACAAGGCAGCACCTTGGGCCTGGCAGCTCTAGGGCAATGGAGCACACCCAGAGCAGAAGTTCTACTTCAGCCAAATCAGGCCTGCCAGGAAATGGCGTTTCACAGGCCTTGGTAAGAGATGTTCCCGGTAGGCTGTAAGAGCACTGGGCAACGCCAGATGTTTCTTAGCTTCCCGAAGAGCTGGAAGCAAGATGCTTTGGTGCCACTCTCTCACTTTGGAATCAAGGCAGCCCTTTGGGGCAGGTAGCTCTGGGCCAGTGGAGCACACCCAGAGCAGAAGTTCTACTTCGGCCAGTTCAGGCCACCAACAAACTGCGTTTCACAGGCCTTGGTAAGAGATGTTCCCGGTAGGCTGTAGGAGCACTGGGCAACGCCAGATGTTTCTTAGCTTCCCGAAGAGCTGGAAGCAAGATGCTTTGGGGCCTCTCATCCCCTTTGCAAACAAGGCGGCCCTTTGGGCCAGGCAGCTCTAGGCCAATGGAGTACACCCAGAGCAGAAGTTCTACTTCAGCTACATCAGGCCACCAACAAAGTGCGTTTCACAGGCCTTGGTAAGAGATTGTCTCTTAGGCTGTAAGAGCACTGGGCAGAGCCAGTTGTTTCTTAGCTTCCCAAAGAGCTGGAAGCAAGATGCTTTGGGGGCTCCCTGCCCCTTTGCCAACAAGGCCGACCTTTGGGCCTTTCAGCTCTGGGCCAATGGAGCACACCCAGAGCAGAAGTTCTACCTCAGCCAGATAAGGCCTGCCAAGAAACTGCGTTTCAAAGGCTTTGGTAAGAGATGTTGCCGGTACTCTGTTAGAGCACTGGGCAGAGACAGTTGTTTCTTAGCTTCCCAAAGAGCTGGAAGCAAGATGCTTTGGGGCCTCTCTGCCCCTTTGCAAACAAGGCATCCCTTTGGGCCTTTCAGCTCTAGGCCAATGGAGCACACCCAGAGCAGAAGTCCTACTTCAGCCAGATCAGGCCTGCCAAGGAACTGCGTTTCAGAGGCCTTTGTATGTGACGTTCCCGGTAGGCTGTGAGAGCACGGTGCAGAGCCAGTTGTTTCCTTGTTTCCCAAACAGCTGGAAGCAAGACGCTTTGGGGCCTCTCTGCCCCTTTGCAAACAAGGCAGCACGTTGGGTCTGGCAGCTCTAGGGCAATGGAGCACAACCAGAGCCGAAGTTCTACTTCTTCCAGATCAGGCCTGCCTAGACAGTGCGTTTCCCAGGCCTTGATAAGAGATGTTCTCTTAGGCTATAAGAGCACTGGGCACAGCCAGTTGTTTCTTAGCTTCCCAAGAGGTGGAAGCAAGATGCTTTGGGGCCTCTCTCCCCCTTTGGAAACAAGGCAGCCCTTTGGGCCTTTCAGCTCTAGGGCAATGGAGCACACCCAGAGCAGAAGTTCTACCTCAGCCAGATCAGGCCTGCCAAGAAACTGCTTTTCACAGGCCTTCGTAAGAGGTGTTCCCGGAAGGCTGTCAGAGTACCTGGCAGAGCGAGTTGTTTCTTAGCTTCAAAAACAGCTGGAAGCAACATGATTTGGGGCCTCTCTCCCCCTTTGGAAACAAAGCAGCCTTTGTGCCTGGCAGCTCTAGGCCAAAGTAGCACACCCAGAGCACACGTTCTACCTCAGCCAGATCAGGCCTTCCAAGAAACTGCGTCTCACAGACCTTTCTCTGTCACGTTGCCGGTAGGCTGTGAGAGCACTGTGCAGAGCCAGTTGTTTCTTAGCTTCCCAAAGATTTGGAAGCAAGATGCTTTGGGGACTCTCAGCCCCTTTGGAAACAAGGCGGCCCTTTGGGCCTGGCAGCTCTAGGCCAAAGTAGCATGCCCAGAGCAGGAGTTCTACTTCAGCCAGATCAGGCCTGCCAAGAAACTGCGTTTCACAGGCCTTGGTAAGAGATGTTCCCGGTAGGCTGTGAGAGCACTGTGGAGAGCCAGTTTCTTTAGCTTCCCACAGAGCTGGAAGCAAGATGCCTTGGGGCCTCTCTCTCCCTTTGGACACAAGGCAGCCGTTTGGGCCTGGCAGCTCTAGGCCAATGGAGCACACCCACAGCAGAAGTTCTACTTCAGGCAGATCAGTCCTGCCCAGAAACTGCGTTTCACAGCCCTTGGTAAGAGATGTTCACGGTAGGCTGTGAGAGCACTGGGCAGAACCAGTTGTTTTTTAGCTTCCCAAAGTGCTGGAGGCAAGATGCTTTGGGGCCTCTCTCACCCTTTGGAAACAAGGCAGCCCTTAGGTCCTGGTAGCTCTAGGCCTATGTAGCACAACCAGAACAGAAGTTCTACTTCAGCCAGGTCAGGCCTGCCAAGAAACTGCGTTTCACAGGCCTTTCAAAGAGATGTTCTCTTAGGCTGTAAGAGCACTGGGCAGAGCCAGCTGTTTCTTAGCTTCCCGAAGAGCTGGGAGCAAGATGCTTTGGGTCCACTCTCCGTCTTTGGAAACAAGGCAGCCCTTTGGACCTGGCAGCTCTAGGGCAATGGAGCACACCCAGAGCAGAAGTTCTACTTCAGCCAGATCAGGCCTGCCAGGAAACTGCGTTTCACAGGCCTTGGTAAGAGATGTTCCCGGTAGGCTGTAAGAGCACTGGGCAGAGCCAGTTGTTTCTTACCTTCCTGAAAAGCTGGAAGCAAGATGCTTGGGACCCCTCTGCCCGTTTGGGAACAAGGCAGCCTTTTGGGTCGGGAAGCTCTAGGCCAATGGAGCACACGCAGAGCAGGAGTTCTACTTCAGCCTGATCAGGCCTGCAAAGAAACAGCGTTTGACAGGCCTTGGTAAGAGATGTTCGCGGTAGGTGTAAGAGCACTGGGCAGAGCCAGTTGTTTCTTAGCTTCGCAAAGACCGGGAAGCAAGATGCTTTGGGCCTCTCTGCCCCTTGGAAACAGGGCAGCACTTTGGGCCTGGCAGCTCTAGGGCAGTGGAGCACACCCAGAGCCGGAGTTCTACTTCAGCCAGATGAGGCCTGCCAAGAAACTGCGTTTCACAGGCCTTTCAAAGACATGTTCCCGGTAGGCTGTAAGAGCACGGGGCAGAGCGAGTGGGTTCTTAGCTTCCCAGAGAGCTGGAAGCAAGATGCTTTGGGGCCTCTCTGCCCCTTTGGAAACAAGGCAGCACCTTGGGCCTGGCAGCTCTAGGGCAATGGAGCACACCCAGAGCAGAAGTTCTACTTCAGCCAAATCAGGCCTGCCAGGAAACGGCGTTTCACAGGCCTTGGTAAGAGATGTTCCCGGTAGGCTGTAAGAGCACTGGGCAACGCCAGATGTTTCTTAGCTTCCCGAAGAGCTGGAAGCGAGAAGCTTTGGTGCCACTCTCTCACTTTGGACTCAAGGCAGCCCTTTGGGGCAGGTAGCTCTAGGCCAGTGGAGCACACCCAGAACAGAAGTTCTACTTGGGCCAGTTCAGGCCACCAACAAACTGCGTTTCACAGGCCTTGGTAAGAGATGTTCCCGGTAGGCTGTAAGAGCACTGGGCAACGCCAGATGTTTCTTAGCTTCCCGAAGAGCTGGAAGCAAGATGCTTTGGGGCCTCTCATCCCCTTTGCAAACAAGGCGGCCCTATGGGCCAGGCAGCTCTAGGCCAATGGAGCACACCCAGAGCAGAAGTTCTACTTCGGCCAGTTCAGGCCACCAACAAACTGCGTTTCACAGGCCTTGGTAAGAGATGTTCCCGGTAGGCTGTAAGAGCACTGGGCAACGCCAGATGTTTCTTAGCTTCCCGAAGAGCTGGAAGCAAGATGCTTTGGGGCCTCTCATCCCCTTTGCAAACAAGGCCGACCTTTGGGCCAGGCAGCTCTAGGCCAATGGAGCACACCCAGAGCAGAAGTTCTACCTCAGCCAGATAAGGCCTGCCAAGAAACTGCGTTTCAAAGGCTTTGGTAAGAGATGTTCCCGGTACTCTGTTAGAGCACTGGGCAGAGCCATTTGTTTCTTAGCTTCCCAAAGAGCTGGAAGCAAGATGCTTTGGGGGCTACCTGCCCCTTTGCCAACAAGGGCGACCTTTGGGCCTTTCAGCTCTAGGCCAATGGAGCACACCCAGAGCAGAAGTCCTACTTCAGCCAGATCAGGCCTGCCAAGGAACTGCGTTTCAGAGGCCTTTGTATGTGACGTTCCCGGTAGGCTGTGAGAGCACGGTGCAGAGCCAGTTGTTTCCTTGTTTCCCAAACAGCTGGAAGCAAGACGCTTTGGGGCCTCTCTGCCCCTTTGGAAACAAGGCAGCACGTTGGGTCTGGCAGCTCTAGGGCAATGGAGCACAACCAGAGCCGAAGTTCTACTTCTTCCAGATCAGGCCTGCCTAGACAGTGCGTTTCCCAGGCCTTGATAAGAGATGTTCTCTTAGGCTATAAGAGCACTGGGCACAGCCAGTTGTTTCTTAGCTTCCCAAGAGGTGGAAGCAAGATGCTTTGGGGCCTCTCTCCCCCTTTGGAAACAAGGCAGCCCTTTGGGCCTTTCAGCTCTAGGGCAATGGAGCACACCCAGAGCAGAAGTTCTACCTCAGCCAGATCAGGCCTGCCAAGAAACTGCTTTTCACAGGCCTTCGTAAGAGGTGTTCCCGGAAGGCTGTCAGAGTACCTGGCAGAGCGAGTTGTTTCTTAGCTTCAAAAACAGCTGGAAGCAACATGATTTGGGGCCTCTCTCCCCCTTTGGAAACAAAGCAGCCTTTGTGCCTGGCAGCTCTAGGCCAAAGTAGCACACCCAGAGCACACGTTCTACCTCAGCCAGATCAGGCCTTCCAAGAAACTGCGTCTCACAGGCCTTTCTCTGTCACGTTGCCGGTAGGCTGTGAGAGCACTGTGCAGAGCCAGTTGTTTCTTAGCTTCCCAAAGATTTGGAAGCAAGATGCTTTGGGGACTCTCAGCCCCTTTGGAAACAAGGCGGCCCTTTGGGCCTGGCAGCTCTAGGCCAAAGTAGCACGCCCAGAGCAGGAGTTCTACTTCAGCCAGATCAGGCCTGCCAAGAAACTGCGTTTCACAGGCCTTGGTAAGAGATGTTCCCGGTAGGCTGTGAGAGCACTGTGGAGAGCCAGTTGCTTTAGCTTCCCACAGAGCTGGAAGCAAGATGCCTTGGGGCCTCTCTCTCCCTTTGGACACAAGGCAGCCGTTTGGGCCTGGCAGCTCTAGGCCAATGGAGCACACCCACAGCAGAAGTTCTACTTCAGGCAGATCAGTCCTGCCCAGAAACTGCGTTTCACAGCCCTTGGTAAGAGATGTTCACGGTAGGCTGTGAGAGCACTGGGCAGAACCAGTTGTTTTTTAGCTTCCCAAAGTGCTGGAGGCAAGATGCTTTGGGGCCTCTCTCACCCTTTGGAAACAAGGCAGCCCTTAGGTCCTGGTAGCTCTAGGCCTATGTAGCACAACCAGAACAGAAGTTCTACTTCAGCCAGGTCAGGCCTGCCAAGAAACTGCGTTTCACAGGCCTTTCAAAGAGATGTTCTCTTAAGCTGTAAGAGCACTGGGCAGAGCCAGCTGTTTCTTAGCTTCCCGAAGAGCTGGGAGCAAGATGCTTTGGGTCCACTCTCCGTCTTTGGAAACAAGGCAGCCCTTTGGGCCTGGCAGCTCTAGGGCAATGGAGCACACCCAGAGCAGAAGTTCTACTTCAGCCAGATCAGGCCTGCCAGGAAACTGCGTTTCACAGGCCTTGGTAAGAGATGTTCCCGGTAGGCTGTAAGAGCACTGGGCAGAGCCAGTTGTTTCTTACCTTCCTGAAAAGCTGGAAGCAAGATGCTTGGGACCCCTCTGCCCGTTTGGGAACAAGGCAGCCTTTTGGGTCGGGAAGCTCTAGGCCAATGGAGCACACGCAGAGCAGGAGTTCTACTTCAGCCTGATCAGGCCTGCAAAGAAACAGCGTTTGACAGGCCTTGGTAAGAGATGCTCGCGGTAGGTGTAAGAGCACTGGGCAGAGCCAGTTGTTTCTTAGCTTCGCAAAGACCGGGAAGCAAGATGCTTTGGGCCTCTCTGCCCCTTGGAAACAGGGCAGCACTTTGGGCCTGGCAGCTCTAGGGCAGTGGAGCACACCCAGAGCCGGAGTTCTACTTCAGCCTGATGAGGCCTGCCAAGAAACTGCGTTTCACAGGCCTTTCAAAGACATGTTCCCGGTAGGCTGTAAGAGCACGGGGCAGAGCGAGTTGGTTCTTAGCTTCCCAGAGAGCTGGAAGCAAGATGCTTTGGGGCCTCTCTGCCCCTTTGGAAACAAGGCAGCACCTTGGGCCTGGCAGCTCTAGGGCAATGGAGCACACCCAGAGCAGAAGTTCTACTTCAGCCAAATCAGGCCTGCCAGGAAACGGCGTTTCACAGGCCTTGGTAAGAGATGTTCCCGGTAGGCTGTAAGAGCACTGGGCAACGCCAGATGTTTCTTAGCTTCCCGAAGAGCTGGAAGCGAGAAGCTTTGGTGCCACTCTCTCACTTTGGACTCAAGGCAGCCCTTTGGGGCAGGTAGCTCTAGGCCAGTGGAGCACACCCAGAACTGAAGTTCTACTTGGGCCAGTTCAGGCCACCAACAAACTGCGTTTCACAGGCCTTGGTAGGAGATGTTCCCGGTAGGCTGTAAGAGCACTGGGCAACGCCAGATGTTTCTTAGCTTCCCGAAGAGCTGGAAGCAAGATGCTTTGGGGCCTCTCATCCCCTTTGCAAACAAGGCGGCCCTATGGGCCAGGCAGCTCTAGGCCAATGGAGCACACCCAGAGCAGAAGTTCTACTTCGGCCAGTTCAGGCCACCAACAAACTGCGTTTCACAGGCCTTGGTAAGAGATGTTCCCGGTAGGCTGTAAGAGCACTGGGCAACGCCAGATGTTTCTTAGCTTCCCGAAGAGCTGGAAGCAAGATGCTTTGGGGCCTCTCATCCCCTTTGCAAACAAGGCCGACCTTTGGGCCAGGCAGCTCTAGGCCAATGGAGCACACCCAGAGCAGAAGTTCTACCTCAGCCAGATAAGGCCTGCCAAGAAACTGCGTTTCAAAGGCTTTGGTAAGAGATGTTCCCGGTACTCTGTTAGAGCACTGGGCAGAGCCATTTGTTTCTTAGCTTCCCAAAGAGCTGGAAGCAAGATGCTTTGGGGGCTCCCTGCCCCTTTGCCAACACGGGCGACCTTTGGGCCTTTCAGCTCTAGGCCAATGGAGCACACCCAGAGCAGAAGTCCTACTTCAGCCAGATCAGGCCTGCCAAGGAACTGCGTTTCAGAGGCCTTTGTATGTGACGTTCCCGGTAGGCTGTGAGAGCACGGTGCAGAGCCAGTTGTTTCCTTGTTTCCCAAACAGCTGGAAGCAAGACGCTTTGGGGCCTCTCTGCCCCTTTGGAAACAAGGCAGCACGTTGGGTCTGGCAGCTCTAGGGCAATGGAGCACAACCAGAGCCGAAGTTCTACTTCTTCCAGATCAGGCCTGCCTAGACAGTGCGTTTCCCAGGCCTTGATAAGAGATGTTCTCTTAGGCTATAAGAGCACTGGGCACAGCCAGTTGTTTCTTAGCTTCCCAAGAGGTGGAAGCAAGATGCTTTGGGGCCTCTCTCCCCCTTTGGAAACAAGGCAGCCCTTTGGGCCTTTCAGCTCTAGGGCAATGGAGCACACCCAGAGCAGAAGTTCTACCTCAGCCAGATCAGGCCTGCCAAGAAACTGCTTTTCACAGGCCTTCGTAAGAGGTGTTCCCGGAAGGCTGTAAGAGTACCTGGCAGAGCGAGTTGTTTCTTAGCTTCAAAAACAGCTGGAAGCAACATGATTTGGGGCCTCTCTCCCCCTTTGGAAACAAAGCAGCCTTTGTGCCTGGCAGCTCTAGGCCAAAGTAGCACACCCAGAGCACAAGTTCTACCTCAGCCAGATCAGGCCTTCCAAGAAACTGCGTCTCACAGGCCTTTCTCTGTCACGTTGCCGGTAGGCTGTGAGAGCACTGTGCAGAGCCAGTTGTTTCTTAGCTTCCCAAAGATTTGGAAGCAAGATGCTTTGGGGACTCTCAGCCCCTTTGGAAACAAGGCGGCCCTTTGGGCCTGGCAGCTCTAGGCCAAAGTAGCACGCCCAGAGCAGGAGTTCTACTTCAGCCAGATCAGGCCTGCCAAGAAACTGCGTTTCACAGGCCTTGGTAAGAGATGTTCCCGGTAGGCTGTGAGAGCACTGTGGAGAGCCAGTTGCTTTAGCTTCCCACAGAGCTGGAAGCAAGATGCCTTGGGGCCTCTCTCTCCCTTTGGACACAAGGCAGCCGTTTGGGCCTGGCAGCTCTAGGCCAATGGAGCACACCCACAGCAGAAGTTCTACTTCAGGCAGATCAGTCCTGCCCAGAAACTGCGTTTCACAGCCCTTGGTAAGAGATGTTCACGGTAGGCTGTGAGAGCACTGGGCAGAACCAGTTGTTTTTTAGCTTCCCAAAGTGCTGGAGGCAAGATGCTTTGGGGCCTCTCTCACCCTTTGGAAACAAGGCAACCCTTAGGTCCTGGTAGCTCTAGGCCTATGTAGCACAACCAGAACAGAAGTTCTACTTCAGCCAGGTCAGGCCTGCCAAGAAACTGCGTTTCACAGGCCTTTCAAAGAGATGTTCTCTTAGGCTGTAAGAGCACTGGGCAGAGCCAGCTGTTTCTTAGCTTCCCGAAGAGCTGGGAGCAAGATGCTTTGGGTCCACTCTCCGTCTTTGGAAACAAGGCAGCCCTTTGGGCCTGGCAGCTCTAGGGCAATGGAGCACACCCAGAGCAGAAGTTCTACTTCAGCCAGATCAGGCCTGCCAGGAAACTGCGTTTCACAGGCCTTGGTAAGAGATGTTCCCGGTAGGCTGTAAGAGCACTGGGCAGAGCCAGTTGTTTCTTACCTTCCTGAAAAGCTGGAAGCAAGATGCTTGGGACCCCTCTGCCCGTTTGGGAACAAGGCAGCCTTTTGGGTCGGGAAGCTCTAGGCCAATGGAGCACACGCAGAGCAGGAGTTCTACTTCAGCCTGATCAGGCCTGCAAAGAAACAGCGTTTGACAGGCCTTGGTAAGAGATGTTCGCGGTAGGTGTAAGAGCACTGGGCAGAGCCAGTTGTTTCTTAGCTTCGCAAAGACCGGGAAGCAAGATGCTTTGGGCCTCTCTGCCCCTTGGAAACAGGGCAGCACTTTGGGCCTGGCAGCTCTAGGGCAGTGGAGCACACCCAGAGCCGGAGTTCTACTTCAGCCTGATGAGGCCTGCCAAGAAACTGCGTTTCACAGGCCTTTCAAAGACATGTTCCCGGTAGGCTGTAAGAGCACGGGGCAGAGCGAGTTGGTTCTTAGCTTCCCAGAGAGCTGGAAGCAAGATGCTTTGGGGCCTCTCTGCCCCTTTGGAAACAAGGCAGCACCTTGGGCCTGGCAGCTCTAGGGCAATGGAGCACACCCAGAGCAGAAGTTCTACTTCAGCCAAATCAGGCCTGCCAGGAAACGGCGTTTCACAGGCCTTGGTAAGAGAGGTTCCCGGTAGGCTGTAAGAGCACTGGGCAACGCCAGATGTTTCTTAGCTTCCCGAAGAGCTGGAAGCGAGAAGCTTTGGTGCCACTCTCTCACTTTGGACTCAAGGCAGCCCTTTGGGGCAGGTAGCTCTAGGCCAGTGGAGCACACCCAGAGCAGAAGTTCTACTTGGGCCAGTTCAGGCCACCAACAAACTGCGTTTCACAGGCCTTGGTAAGAGATGTTCCCGGTAGGCTGTAAGAGCACTGGGCAACGCCAGATGTTTCTTAGCTTCCCGAAGACCTGGAAGCAAGATGCTTTGGGGCCTCTCATCCCCTTTGCAAACAAGGCGGCCCTATGGGCCAGGCAGCTCTAGGCCAATGGAGCACACCCAGAGCAGAAGTTCTACTTCGGCCAGTTCAGGCCACCAACAAACTGCGTTTCACAGGCCTTGGTAAGAGATGTTCCCGGTAGGCTGTAAGAGCACTGGGCAACGCCAGATGTTTCTTAGCTTCCCGAAGAGCTGGAAGCAAGATGCTTTGGGGCCTCTCATCCCCTTTGCAAACAAGGCCGACCTTTGGGCGAGGCAGCTCTAGGCCAATGGAGCACACCCAGAGCAGAAGTTCTACCTCAGCCAGATAAGGCCTGCCAAGAAACTGCGTTTCAAAGGCTTTGGTAAGAGATGTTCCCGGTACTCTGTTAGAGCACTGGGCAGAGCCATTTGTTTCTTAGCTTCCCAAAGAGCTGGAAGCAAGATGCTTTGGGGGCTCCCTGCCCCTTTGCCAACAAGGGCGACCTTTGGGCCTTTCAGCTCTAGGCCAATGGAGCACACCCAGAGCAGAAGTCCTACTTCAGCCAGATCAGGCCTGCCAAGGAACTGCGTTTCAGAGGCCTTTGTATGTGACGTTCCCGGTAGGCTGTGAGAGCACGGTGCAGAGCCAGTTGTTTCCTTGTTTCCCAAACAGCTGGAAGCAAGACGCTTTGGGGCCTCTCTGCCCCTTTGGAAACAAGGCAGCACTAGGGCAATGGAGCACAACCAGAGCCGAAGTTCTACTTCTTCCAGATCAGGCCTGCCTAGACAGTGCGTTTCCCAGGCCTTGATAAGAGATGTTCTCTTAGGCTATAAGAGCACTGGGCACAGCCAGTTGTTTCTTAGCTTCCCAAGAGGTGGAAGCAAGATGCTTTGGGGCCTCTCTCCCCCTTTGGAAACAAGGCAGCCCTTTGGGCCTTTCAGCTCTAGGGCAATGGAGCACACCCAGAGCAGAAGTTCTACCTCAGCCAGATCAGGCCTGCCAAGAAACTGCTTTTCACAGGCCTTCGTAAGAGGTGTTCCCGGAAGGCTGTCAGAGTACCTGGCAGAGCGAGTTGTTTCTTAGCTTCAAAAACAGCTGGAAGCAACATGATTTGGGGCCTCTCTCCCCCTTTGGAAACAAAGCAGCCTTTGTGCCTGGCAGCTCTAGGCCAAAGTAGCACACCCAGAGCACACGTTCTACCTCAGCCAGATCAGGCCTTCCAAGAAACTGCGTCTCACAGGCCTTTCTCTGTCACGTTGCCGGTAGGCTGTGAGAGCACTGTGCAGAGCCAGTTGTTTCTTAGCTTCCCAAAGATTTGGAAGCAAGATGCTTTGGGGACTCTCAGCCCCTTTGGAAACAAGGCGGCCCTTTGGGCCTGGCAGCTCTAGGCCAAAGTAGCATGCCCAGAGCAGGAGTTGTACTTCAGCCAGATCAGGCCTGCCAAGAAACTGCGTTTCACAGGCCTTGGTAAGAGATGTTCCCGGTAGGCTGTGAGAGCACTGTGGAGAGCCAGTTTCTTTAGCTTCCCACAGAGCTGGAAGCAAGATGCCTTGGGGCCTCTCTCTCCCTTTGGACACAAGGCAGCCGTTTGGGCCTGGCAGCTCTAGGCCAATGGAGCACACCCACAGCAGAAGTTCTACTTCAGGCAGATCAGTCCTGCCCAGAAACTGCGTTTCACAGCCCTTGGTAAGAGATGTTCACGGTAGGCTGTGAGAGCACTGGGCAGAACCAGTTGTTTTTTAGCTTCCCAAAGTGCTGGAGGCAAGATGCTTTGGGGCCTCTCTCACCCTTTGGAAACAAGGCAGCCCTTAGGTCCTGGTAGCTCTAGGCCTATGTAGCACAACCAGAACAGAAGTTCTACTTCAGCCAGGTCAGGCCTGCCAAGAAACTGCGTTTCACAGGCCTTTCAAAGAGATGTTGTCTTAGGCTGTAAGAGCACTGGGCAGAGCCAGCTGTTTCTTAGCTTCCCGAAGAGCTGGGAGCAAGATGCTTTGGGTCCACTCTCCGTCTTTGGAAACAAGGCAGCCCTTTGGACCTGGCAGCTCTAGGGCAATGGAGCACACCCAGAGCAGAAGTTCTACTTCAGCCAGATCAGGCCTGCCAGGAAACTGCGTTTCACAGGCCTTGGTAAGAGATGTTCCCGGTAGGCTGTAAGAGCACTGGGCAGAGCCAGTTGTTTCTTACCTTCCTGAAAAGCTGGAAGCAAGATGCTTGGGACCCCTCTGCCCGTTTGGGAACAAGGCAGCCTTTTGGGTCGGGAAGCTCTAGGCCAATGGAGCACACGCAGAGCAGGAGTTCTACTTCAGCCTGATCAGGCCTGCAAAGAAACAGCGTTTGACAGGCCTTGGTAAGAGATGTTCGCGGTAGGTGTAAGAGCACTGGGCAGAGCCAGTTGTTTCTTAGCTTCGCAAAGACCGGGAAGCAAGATGCTTTGGGCCTCTCTGCCCCTTGGAAACAGGGCAGCACTTTGGGCCTGGCAGCTCTAGGGCAGTGGAGCACACCCAGAGCCGGAGTTCTACTTCAGCCAGATGAGGCCTGCCAAGAAACTGCGTTTCACAGGCCTTTCAAAGACATGTTCCCGGTAGGCTGTAAGAGCACGGGGCAGAGCGAGTGGGTTCTTAGCTTCCCAGAGAGCTGGAAGCAAGATGCTTTGGGGCCTCTCTGCCCCTTTGGAAACAAGGCAGCACCTTGGGCCTGGCAGCTCTAGGGCAATGGAGCACACCCAGAGCAGAAGTTCTACTTCAGCCAAATCAGGCCTGCCAGGAAACGGCGTTTCACAGGCCTTGGTAAGAGATGTTCCCGGTAGGCTGTAAGAGCACTGGGCAACGCCAGATGTTTCTTAGCTTCCCGAAGAGCTGGAAGCGAGAAGCTTTGGTGCCACTCTCTCACTTTGGACTCAAGGCAGCCCTTTGGGGCAGGTAGCTCTAGGCCAGTGGAGCACACCCAGAACAGAAGTTCTACTTGGGCCAGTTCAGGCCACCAACAAACTGCGTTTCACAGGCCTTGGTAAGAGATGTTCCCGGTAGGCTGTAAGAGCACTGGGCAACGCCAGATGTTTCTTAGCTTCCCGAAGAGCTGGAAGCAAGATGCTTTGGGGCCTCTCATCCCCTTTGCAAACAAGGCGGCCCTATGGGCCAGGCAGCTCTAGGCCAATGGAGCACACCCAGAGCAGAAGTTCTACTTCGGCCAGTTCAGGCCACCAACAAACTGCGTTTCACAGGCCTTGGTAAGAGATGTTCCCGGTAGGCTGTAAGAGCACTGGGCAACGCCAGATGTTTCTTAGCTTCCCGAAGAGCTGGAAGCAAGATGCTTTGGGGCCTCTCATCCCCTTTGCAAACAAGGCCGACCTTTGGGCCAGGCAGCTCTAGGCCAATGGAGCACACCCAGAGCAGAAGTTCTACCTCAGCCAGATAAGGCCTGCCAAGAAACTGCGTTTCAAAGGCTTTGGTAAGAGATGTTCCCGGTACTCTGTTAGAGCACTGGGCAGAGCCATTTGTTTCTTAGCTTCCCAAAGAGCTGGAAGCAAGATGCTTTGGGGGCTCCCTGCCCCTTTGCCAACACGGGCGACCTTTGGGCCTTTCAGCTCTAGGCCAATGGAGCACACCCAGAGCAGAAGTCCTACTTCAGCCAGATCAGGCCTGCCAAGGAACTGCGTTTCAGAGGCCTTTGTATGTGACGTTCCCGGTAGGCTGTGAGAGCACGGTGCAGAGCCAGTTGTTTCCTTGTTTCCCAAACAGCTGGAAGCAAGACGCTTTGGGGCCTCTCTGCCCCTTTGGAAACAAGGCAGCACGTTGGGTCTGGCAGCTCTAGGGCAATGGAGCACAACCAGAGCCGAAGTTCTACTTCTTCCAGATCAGGCCTGCCTAGACAGTGCGTTTCCCAGGCCTTGATAAGAGATGTTCTCTTAGGCTATAAGAGCACTGGGCACAGCCAGTTGTTTCTTAGCTTCCCAAGAGGTGGAAGCAAGATGCTTTGGGGCCTCTCTCCCCCTTTGGAAACAAGGCAGCCCTTTGGGCCTTTCAGCTCTAGGGCAATGGAGCACACCCAGAGCAGAAGTTCTACCTCAGCCAGATCAGGCCTGCCAAGAAACTGCTTTTCACAGGCCTTCGTAAGAGGTGTTCCCGGAAGGCTGTAAGAGTACCTGGCAGAGCGAGTTGTTTCTTAGCTTCAAAAACAGCTGGAAGCAACATGATTTGGGGCCTCTCTCCCCCTTTGGAAACAAAGCAGCCTTTGTGCCTGGCAGCTCTAGGCCAAAGTAGCACACCCAGAGCACAAGTTCTACCTCAGCCAGATCAGGCCTTCCAAGAAACTGCGTCTCACAGGCCTTTCTCTGTCACGTTGCCGGTAGGCTGTGAGAGCACTGTGCAGAGCCAGTTGTTTCTTAGCTTCCCAAAGATTTGGAAGCAAGATGCTTTGGGGACTCTCAGCCCCTTTGGAAACAAGGCGGCCCTTTGGGCCTGGCAGCTCTAGGCCAAAGTAGCACGCCCAGAGCAGGAGTTCTACTTCAGCCAGATCAGGCCTGCCAAGAAACTGCGTTTCACAGGCCTTGGTAAGAGATGTTCCCGGTAGGCTGTGAGAGCACTGTGGAGAGCCAGTTGCTTTAGCTTCCCACAGAGCTGGAAGCAAGATGCCTTGGGGCCTCTCTCTCCCTTTGGACACAAGGCAGCCGTTTGGGCCTGGCAGCTCTAGGCCAATGGAGCACACCCACAGCAGAAGTTCTACTTCAGGCAGATCAGTCCTGCCCAGAAACTGCGTTTCACAGCCCTTGGTAAGAGATGTTCACGGTAGGCTGTGAGAGCACTGGGCAGAACCAGTTGTTTTTTAGCTTCCCAAAGTGCTGGAGGCAAGATGCTTTGGGGCCTCTCTCACCCTTTGGAAACAAGGCAGCCCTTAGGTCCTGGTAGCTCTAGGCCTATGTAGCACAACCAGAACAGAAGTTCTACTTCAGCCAGGTCAGGCCTGCCAAGAAACTGCGTTTCACAGGCCTTTCAAAGAGATGTTCTCTTAGGCTGTAAGAGCACTGGGCAGAGCCAGCTGTTTCTTAGCTTCCCGAAGAGCTGGGAGCAAGATGCTTTGGGTCCACTCTCCGTCTTTGGAAACAAGGCAGCCCTTTGGGCCTGGCAGCTCTAGGGCAATGGAGCACACCCAGAGCAGAAGTTCTACTTCAGCCAGATCAGGCCTGCCAGGAAACTGCGTTTCACAGGCCTTGGTAAGAGATGTTCCCGGTAGGCTGTAAGAGCACTGGGCAGAGCCAGTTGTTTCTTACCTTCCTGAAAAGCTGGAAGCAAGATGCTTGGGACCCCTCTGCCCGTTTGGGAACAAGGCAGCCTTTTGGGTCGGGAAGCTCTAGGCCAATGGAGCACACGCAGAGCAGGAGTTCTACTTCAGCCTGATCAGGCCTGCAAAGAAACAGCGTTTGACAGGCCTTGGTAAGAGATGCTCGCGGTAGGTGTAAGAGCACTGGGCAGAGCCAGTTGTTTCTTAGCTTCGCAAAGACCGGGAAGCAAGATGCTTTGGGCCTCTCTGCCCCTTGGAAACAGGGCAGCACTTTGGGCCTGGCAGCTCTAGGGCAGTGGAGCACACCCAGAGCCGGAGTTCTACTTCAGCCTGATGAGGCCTGCCAAGAAACTGCGTTTCACAGGCCTTTCAAAGACATGTTCCCGGTAGGCTGTAAGAGCACGGGGCAGAGCGAGTTGGTTCTTAGCTTCCCAGAGAGCTGGAAGCAAGATGCTTTGGGGCCTCTCTGCCCCTTTGGAAACAAGGCAGCACCTTGGGCCTGGCAGCTCTAGGGCAATGGAGCACACCCAGAGCAGAAGTTCTACTTCAGCCAAATCAGGCCTGCCAGGAAACGGCGTTTCACAGGCCTTGGTAAGAGAGGTTCCCGGTAGGCTGTAAGAGCACTGGGCAACGCCAGATGTTTCTTAGCTTCCCGAAGAGCTGGAAGCGAGAAGCTTTGGTGCCACTCTCTCACTTTGGACTCAAGGCAGCCCTTTGGGGCAGGTAGCTCTAGGCCAGTGGAGCACACCCAGAGCAGAAGTTCTACTTGGGCCAGTTCAGGCCACCAACAAACTGCGTTTCACAGGCCTTGGTAAGAGATGTTCCCGGTAGGCTGTAAGAGCACTGGGCAACGCCAGATGTTTCTTAGCTTCCCGAAGACCTGGAAGCAAGATGCTTTGGGGCCTCTCATCCCCTTTGCAAACAAGGCGGCCCTATGGGCCAGGCAGCTCTAGGCCAATGGAGCACACCCAGAGCAGAAGTTCTACTTCGGCCAGTTCAGGCCACCAACAAACTGCGTTTCACAGGCCTTGGTAAGAGATGTTCCCGGTAGGCTGTAAGAGCACTGGGCAACGCCAGATGTTTCTTAGCTTCCCGAAGAGCTGGAAGCAAGATGCTTTGGGGCCTCTCATCCCCTTTGCAAACAAGGCCGACCTTTGGGCGAGGCAGCTCTAGGCCAATGGAGCACACCCAGAGCAGAAGTTCTACCTCAGCCAGATAAGGCCTGCCAAGAAACTGCGTTTCAAAGGCTTTGGTAAGAGATGTTCCCGGTACTCTGTTAGAGCACTGGGCAGAGCCATTTGTTTCTTAGCTTCCCAAAGAGCTGGAAGCAAGATGCTTTGGGGGCTCCCTGCCCCTTTGCCAACAAGGGCGACCTTTGGGCCTTTCAGCTCTAGGCCAATGGAGCACACCCAGAGCAGAAGTCCTACTTCAGCCAGATCAGGCCTGCCAAGGAACTGCGTTTCAGAGGCCTTTGTATGTGACGTTCCCGGTAGGCTGTGAGAGCACGGTGCAGAGCCAGTTGTTTCCTTGTTTCCCAAACAGCTGGAAGCAAGACGCTTTGGGGCCTCTCTGCCCCTTTGGAAACAAGGCAGCACTAGGGCAATGGAGCACAACCAGAGCCGAAGTTCTACTTCTTCCAGATCAGGCCTGCCTAGACAGTGCGTTTCCCAGGCCTTGATAAGAGATGTTCTCTTAGGCTATAAGAGCACTGGGCACAGCCAGTTGTTTCTTAGCTTCCCAAGAGGTGGAAGCAAGATGCTTTGGGGCCTCTCTCCCCCTTTGGAAACAAGGCAGCCCTTTGGGCCTTTCAGCTCTAGGGCAATGGAGCACACCCAGAGCAGAAGTTCTACCTCAGCCAGATCAGGCCTGCCAAGAAACTGCTTTTCACAGGCCTTCGTAAGAGGTGTTCCCGGAAGGCTGTCAGAGTACCTGGCAGAGCGAGTTGTTTCTTAGCTTCAAAAACAGCTGGAAGCAACATGATTTGGGGCCTCTCTCCCCCTTTGGAAACAAAGCAGCCTTTGTGCCTGGCAGCTCTAGGCCAAAGTAGCACACCCAGAGCACACGTTCTACCTCAGCCAGATCAGGCCTTCCAAGAAACTGCGTCTCACAGGCCTTTCTCTGTCACGTTGCCGGTAGGCTGTGAGAGCACTGTGCAGAGCCAGTTGTTTCTTAGCTTCCCAAAGATTTGGAAGCAAGATGCTTTGGGGACTCTCAGCCCCTTTGGAAACAAGGCGGCCCTTTGGGCCTGGCAGCTCTAGGCCAAAGTAGCACGCCCAGAGCAGGAGTTCTACTTCAGCCAGATCAGGCCTGCCAAGAAACTGCGTTTCACAGGCCTTGGTAAGAGATGTTCCCGGTAGGCTGTGAGAGCACTGTGGAGAGCCAGTTGCTTTAGCTTCCCACAGAGCTGGAAGCAAGATGCCTTGGGGCCTCTCTCTCCCTTTGGACACAAGGCAGCCGTTTGGGCCTGGCAGCTCTAGGCCAATGGAGCACACCCACAGCAGAAGTTCTACTTCAGGCAGATCAGTCCTGCCCAGAAACTGCGTTTCACAGCCCTTGGTAAGAGATGTTCACGGTAGGCTGTGAGAGCACTGGGCAGAACCAGTTGTTTTTTAGCTTCCCAAAGTGCTGGAGGCAAGATGCTTTGGGGCCTCTCTCACCCTTTGGAAACAAGGCAGCCCTTAGGTCCTGGTAGCTCTAGGCCTATGTAGCACAACCAGAACAGAAGTTCTACTTCAGCCAGGTCAGGCCTGCCAAGAAACTGCGTTTCACAGGCCTTTCAAAGAGATGTTCTCTTAGGCTGTAAGAGCACTGGGCAGAGCCAGCTGTTTCTTAGCTTCCCGAAGAGCTGGGAGCAAGATGCTTTGGGTCCACTCTCCGTCTTTGGAAACAAGGCAGCCCTTTGGGCCTGGCAGCTCTAGGGCAATGGAGCACACCCAGAGCAGAAGTTCTACTTCAGCCAGATCAGGCCTGCCAGGAAACTGCGTTTCACAGGCCTTGGTAAGAGATGTTCCCGGTAGGCTGTAAGAGCACTGGGCAGAGCCAGTTGTTTCTTACCTTCCTGAAAAGCTGGAAGCAAGATGCTTGGGACCCCTCTGCCCGTTTGGGAACAAGGCAGCCTTTTGGGTCGGGAAGCTCTAGGCCAATGGAGCACACGCAGAGCAGGAGTTCTACTTCAGCCTGATCAGGCCTGCAAAGAAACAGCGTTTGACAGGCCTTGGTAAGAGATGCTCGCGGTAGGTGTAAGAGCACTGGGCAGAGCCAGTTGTTTCTTAGCTTCGCAAAGACCGGGAAGCAAGATGCTTTGGGCCTCTCTGCCCCTTGGAAACAGGGCAGCACTTTGGGCCTGGCAGCTCTAGGGCAGTGGAGCACACCCAGAGCCGGAGTTCTACTTCAGCCTGATGAGGCCTGCCAAGAAACTGCGTTTCACAGGCCTTTCAAAGACATGTTCCCGGTAGGCTGTAAGAGCACGGGGCAGAGCGAGTTGGTTCTTAGCTTCCCAGAGAGCTGGAAGCAAGATGCTTTGGGGCCTCTCTGCCCCTTTGGAAACAAGGCAGCACCTTGGGCCTGGCAGCTCTAGGGCAATGGAGCACACCCAGAGCAGAAGTTCTACTTCAGCCAAATCAGGCCTGCCAGGAAACGGCGTTTCACAGGCCTTGGTAAGAGAGGTTCCCGGTAGGCTGTAAGAGCACTGGGCAACGCCAGATGTTTCTTAGCTTCCCGAAGAGCTGGAAGCGAGAAGCTTTGGTGCCACTCTCTCACTTTGGACTCAAGGCAGCCCTTTGGGGCAGGTAGCTCTAGGCCAGTGGAGCACACCCAGAACTGAAGTTCTACTTGGGCCAGTTCAGGCCACCAACAAACTGCGTTTCACAGGCCTTGGTAGGAGATGTTCCCGGTAGGCTGTAAGAGCACTGGGCAACGCCAGATGTTTCTTAGCTTCCCGAAGACCTGGAAGCAAGATGCTTTGGGGCCTCTCATCCCCTTTGCAAACAAGGCGGCCCTATGGGCCAGGCAGCTCTAGGCCAATGGAGCACACCCAGAGCAGAAGTTCTACTTCGGCCAGTTCAGGCCACCAACAAACTGCGTTTCACAGGCCTTGGTAAGAGATGTTCCCGGTAGGCTGTAAGAGCACTGGGCAACGCCAGATGTTTCTTAGCTTCCCGAAGAGCTGGAAGCAAGATGCTTTGGGGCCTCTCATCCCCTTTGCAAACAAGGCCGACCTTTGGGCGAGGCAGCTCTAGGCCAATGGAGCACACCCAGAGCAGAAGTTCTACCTCAGCCAGATAAGGCCTGCCAAGAAACTGCGTTTCAAAGGCTTTGGTAAGAGATGTTCCCGGTACTCTGTTAGAGCACTGGGCAGAGCCATTTGTTTCTTAGCTTCCCAAAGAGCTGGAAGCAAGATGCTTTGGGGGCTCCCTGCCCCTTTGCCAACAAGGGCGACCTTTGGGCCTTTCAGCTCTAGGCCAATGGAGCACACCCAGAGCAGAAGTCCTACTTCAGCCAGATCAGGCCTGCCAAGGAACTGCGTTTCAGAGGCCTTTGTATGTGACGTTCCCGGTAGGCTGTGAGAGCACGGTGCAGAGCCAGTTGTTTCCTTGTTTCCCAAACAGCTGGAAGCAAGACGCTTTGGGGCCTCTCTGCCCCTTTGGAAACAAGGCAGCACTAGGGCAATGGAGCACAACCAGAGCCGAAGTTCTACTTCTTCCAGATCAGGCCTGCCTAGACAGTGCGTTTCCCAGGCCTTGATAAGAGATGTTCTCTTAGGCTATAAGAGCACTGGGCACAGCCAGTTGTTTCTTAGCTTCCCAAGAGGTGGAAGCAAGATGCTTTGGGGCCTCTCTCCCCCTTTGGAAACAAGGCAGCCCTTTGGGCCTTTCAGCTCTAGGGCAATGGAGCACACCCAGAGCAGAAGTTCTACCTCAGCCAGATCAGGCCTGCCAAGAAACTGCTTTTCACAGGCCTTCGTAAGAGGTGTTCCCGGAAGGCTGTCAGAGTACCTGGCAGAGCGAGTTGTTTCTTAGCTTCAAAAACAGCTGGAAGCAACATGATTTGGGGCCTCTCTCCCCCTTTGGAAACAAAGCAGCCTTTGTGCCTGGCAGCTCTAGGCCAAAGTAGCACACCCAGAGCACACGTTCTACCTCAGCCAGATCAGGCCTTCCAAGAAACTGCGTCTCACAGGCCTTTCTCTGTCACGTTGCCGGTAGGCTGTGAGAGCACTGTGCAGAGCCAGTTGTTTCTTAGCTTCCCAAAGATTTGGAAGCAAGATGCTTTGGGGACTCTCAGCCCCTTTGGAAACAAGGCGGCCCTTTGGGCCTGGCAGCTCTAGGCCAAAGTAGCACGCCCAGAGCAGGAGTTCTACTTCAGCCAGATCAGGCCTGCCAAGAAACTGCGTTTCACAGGCCTTGGTAAGAGATGTTCCCGGTAGGCTGTGAGAGCACTGTGGAGAGCCAGTTGCTTTAGCTTCCCACAGAGCTGGAAGCAAGATGCCTTGGGGCCTCTCTCTCCCTTTGGACACAAGGCAGCCGTTTGGGCCTGGCAGCTCTAGGCCAATGGAGCACACCCACAGCAGAAGTTCTACTTCAGGCAGATCAGTCCTGCCCAGAAACTGCGTTTCACAGCCCTTGGTAAGAGATGTTCACGGTAGGCTGTGAGAGCACTGGGCAGAACCAGTTGTTTTTTAGCTTCCCAAAGTGCTGGAGGCAAGATGCTTTGGGGCCTCTCTCACCCTTTGGAAACAAGGCAGCCCTTAGGTCCTGGTAGCTCTAGGCCTATGTAGCACAACCAGAACAGAAGTTCTACTTCAGCCAGGTCAGGCCTGCCAAGAAACTGCGTTTCACAGGCCTTTCAAAGAGATGTTCTCTTAGGCTGTAAGAGCACTGGGCAGAGCCAGCTGTTTCTTAGCTTCCCGAAGAGCTGGGAGCAAGATGCTTTGGGTCCACTCTCCGTCTTTGGAAACAAGGCAGCCCTTTGGGCCTGGCAGCTCTAGGGCAATGGAGCACACCCAGAGCAGAAGTTCTACTTCAGCCAGATCAGGCCTGCCAGGAAACTGCGTTTCACAGGCCTTGGTAAGAGATGTTCCCGGTAGGCTGTAAGAGCACTGGGCAGAGCCAGTTGTTTCTTACCTTCCTGAAAAGCTGGAAGCAAGATGCTTGGGACCCCTCTGCCCGTTTGGGAACAAGGCAGCCTTTTGGGTCGGGAAGCTCTAGGCCAATGGAGCACACGCAGAGCAGGAGTTCTACTTCAGCCTGATCAGGCCTGCAAAGAAACAGCGTTTGACAGGCCTTGGTAAGAGATGCTCGCGGTAGGTGTAAGAGCACTGGGCAGAGCCAGTTGTTTCTTAGCTTCGCAAAGACCGGGAAGCAAGATGCTTTGGGCCTCTCTGCCCCTTGGAAACAGGGCAGCACTTTGGGCCTGGCAGCTCTAGGGCAGTGGAGCACACCCAGAGCCGGAGTTCTACTTCAGCCTGATGAGGCCTGCCAAGAAACTGCGTTTCACAGGCCTTTCAAAGACATGTTCCCGGTAGGCTGTAAGAGCACGGGGCAGAGCGAGTTGGTTCTTAGCTTCCCAGAGAGCTGGAAGCAAGATGCTTTGGGGCCTCTCTGCCCCTTTGGAAACAAGGCAGCACCTTGGGCCTGGCAGCTCTAGGGCAATGGAGCACACCCAGAGCAGAAGTTCTACTTCAGCCAAATCAGGCCTGCCAGGAAACGGCGTTTCACAGGCCTTGGTAAGAGAGGTTCCCGGTAGGCTGTAAGAGCACTGGGCAACGCCAGATGTTTCTTAGCTTCCCGAAGAGCTGGAAGCGAGAAGCTTTGGTGCCACTCTCTCACTTTGGACTCAAGGCAGCCCTTTGGGGCAGGTAGCTCTAGGCCAGTGGAGCACACCCAGAACTGAAGTTCTACTTGGGCCAGTTCAGGCCACCAACAAACTGCGTTTCACAGGCCTTGGTAGGAGATGTTCCCGGTAGGCTGTAAGAGCACTGGGCAACGCCAGATGTTTCTTAGCTTCCCGAAGAGCTGGAAGCAAGATGCTTTGGGGCCTCTCATCCCCTTTGCAAACAAGGCGGCCCTATGGGCCAGGCAGCTCTAGGCCAATGGAGCACACCCAGAGCAGAAGTTCTACTTCGGCCAGTTCAGGCCACCAACAAACTGCGTTTCACAGGCCTTGGTAAGAGATGTTCCCGGTAGGCTGTAAGAGCACTGGGCAACGCCAGATGTTTCTTAGCTTCCCGAAGAGCTGGAAGCAAGATGCTTTGGGGCCTCTCATCCCCTTTGCAAACAAGGCCGACCTTTGGGCCAGGCAGCTCTAGGCCAATGGAGCACACCCAGAGCAGAAGTTCTACCTCAGCCAGATAAGGCCTGCCAAGAAACTGCGTTTCAAAGGCTTTGGTAAGAGATGTTCCCGGTACTCTGTTAGAGCACTGGGCAGAGCCATTTGTTTCTTAGCTTCCCAAAGAGCTGGAAGCAAGATGCTTTGGGGGCTCCCTGCCCCTTTGCCAACACGGGCGACCTTTGGGCCTTTCAGCTCTAGGCCAATGGAGCACACCCAGAGCAGAAGTCCTACTTCAGCCAGATCAGGCCTGCCAAGGAACTGCGTTTCAGAGGCCTTTGTATGTGACGTTCCCGGTAGGCTGTGAGAGCACGGTGCAGAGCCAGTTGTTTCCTTGTTTCCCAAACAGCTGGAAGCAAGACGCTTTGGGGCCTCTCTGCCCCTTTGGAAACAAGGCAGCACGTTGGGTCTGGCAGCTCTAGGGCAATGGAGCACAACCAGAGCCGAAGTTCTACTTCTTCCAGATCAGGCCTGCCTAGACAGTGCGTTTCCCAGGCCTTGATAAGAATGTTCTCTTAGGCTATAAGAGCACTGGGCACAGCCAGTTGTTTCTTAGCTTCCCAAGAGGTGGAAGCAAGATGCTTTGGGGCCTCTCTCCCCCTTTGGAAACAAGGCAGCCCTTTGGGCCTTTCAGCTCTAGGGCAATGGAGCACACCCAGAGCAGAAGTTCTACCTCAGCCAGATCAGGCCTGCCAAGAAACTGCTTTTCACAGGCCTTCGTAAGAGGTGTTCCCGGAAGGCTGTAAGAGTACCTGGCAGAGCGAGTTGTTTCTTAGCTTCAAAAACAGCTGGAAGCAACATGATTTGGGGCCTCTCTCCCCCTTTGGAAACAAAGCAGCCTTTGTGCCTGGCAGCTCTAGGCCAAAGTAGCACACCCAGAGCACAAGTTCTACCTCAGCCAGATCAGGCCTTCCAAGAAACTGCGTCTCACAGGCCTTTCTCTGTCACGTTGCCGGTAGGCTGTGAGAGCACTGTGCAGAGCCAGTTGTTTCTTAGCTTCCCAAAGATTTGGAAGCAAGATGCTTTGGGGACTCTCAGCCCCTTTGGAAACAAGGCGGCCCTTTGGGCCTGGCAGCTCTAGGCCAAAGTAGCACGCCCAGAGCAGGAGTTCTACTTCAGCCAGATCAGGCCTGCCAAGAAACTGCGTTTCACAGGCCTTGGTAAGAGATGTTCCCGGTAGGCTGTGAGAGCACTGTGGAGAGCCAGTTGCTTTAGCTTCCCACAGAGCTGGAAGCAAGATGCCTTGGGGCCTCTCTCTCCCTTTGGACACAAGGCAGCCGTTTGGGCCTGGCAGCTCTAGGCCAATGGAGCACACCCACAGCAGAAGTTCTACTTCAGGCAGATCAGTCCTGCCCAGAAACTGCGTTTCACAGCCCTTGGTAAGAGATGTTCACGGTAGGCTGTGAGAGCACTGGGCAGAACCAGTTGTTTTTTAGCTTCCCAAAGTGCTGGAGGCAAGATGCTTTGGGGCCTCTCTCACCCTTTGGAAACAAGGCAGCCCTTAGGTCCTGGTAGCTCTAGGCCTATGTAGCACAACCAGAACAGAAGTTCTACTTCAGCCAGGTCAGGCCTGCCAAGAAACTGCGTTTCACAGGCCTTTCAAAGAGATGTTCTCTTAGGCTGTAAGAGCACTGGGCAGAGCCAGCTGTTTCTTAGCTTCCCGAAGAGCTGGGAGCAAGATGCTTTGGGTCCACTCTCCGTCTTTGGAAACAAGGCAGCCCTTTGGGCCTGGCAGCTCTAGGGCAATGGAGCACACCCAGAGCAGAAGTTCTACTTCAGCCAGATCAGGCCTGCCAGGAAACTGCGTTTCACAGGCCTTGGTAAGAGATGTTCCCGGTAGGCTGTAAGAGCACTGGGCAGAGCCAGTTGTTTCTTACCTTCCTGAAAAGCTGGAAGCAAGATGCTTGGGACCCCTCTGCCCGTTTGGGAACAAGGCAGCCTTTTGGGTCGGGAAGCTCTAGGCCAATGGAGCACACGCAGAGCAGGAGTTCTACTTCAGCCTGATCAGGCCTGCAAAGAAACAGCGTTTGACAGGCCTTGGTAAGAGATGCTCGCGGTAGGTGTAAGAGCACTGGGCAGAGCCAGTTGTTTCTTAGCTTCGCAAAGACCGGGAAGCAAGATGCTTTGGGCCTCTCTGCCCCTTGGAAACAGGGCAGCACTTTGGGCCTGGCAGCTCTAGGGCAGTGGAGCACACCCAGAGCCGGAGTTCTACTTCAGCCTGATGAGGCCTGCCAAGAAACTGCGTTTCACAGGCCTTTCAAAGACATGTTCCCGGTAGGCTGTAAGAGCACGGGGCAGAGCGAGTTGGTTCTTAGCTTCCCAGAGAGCTGGAAGCAAGATGCTTTGGGGCCTCTCTGCCCCTTTGGAAACAAGGCAGCACCTTGGGCCTGGCAGCTCTAGGGCAATGGAGCACACCCAGAGCAGAAGTTCTACTTCAGCCAAATCAGGCCTGCCAGGAAACGGCGTTTCACAGGCCTTGGTAAGAGAGGTTCCCGGTAGGCTGTAAGAGCACTGGGCAACGCCAGATGTTTCTTAGCTTCCCGAAGAGCTGGAAGCGAGAAGCTTTGGTGCCACTCTCTCACTTTGGACTCAAGGCAGCACTTTGGGGCAGGTAGCTCTAGGCCAGTGGAGCACACCCAGAGCAGAAGTTCTACTTGGGCCAGTTCAGGCCACCAACAAACTGCGTTTCACAGGCCTTGGTAAGAGATGTTCCCGGTAGGCTGTAAGAGCACTGGGCAACGCCAGATGTTTCTTAGCTTCCCGAAGACCTGGAAGCAAGATGCTTTGGGGCCTCTCATCCCCTTTGCAAACAAGGCGGCCCTATGGGCCAGGCAGCTCTAGGCCAATGGAGCACACCCAGAGCAGAAGTTCTACTTCGGCCAGTTCAGGCCACCAACAAACTGCGTTTCACAGGCCTTGGTAAGAGATGTTCCCGGTAGGCTGTAAGAGCACTGGGCAACGCCAGATGTTTCTTAGCTTCCCGAAGAGCTGGAAGCAAGATGCTTTGGGGCCTCTCATCCCCTTTGCAAACAAGGCCGACCTTTGGGCGAGGCAGCTCTAGGCCAATGGAGCACACCCAGAGCAGAAGTTCTACCTCAGCCAGATAAGGCCTGCCAAGAAACTGCGTTTCAAAGGCTTTGGTAAGAGATGTTCCCGGTACTCTGTTAGAGCACTGGGCAGAGCCATTTGTTTCTTAGCTTCCCAAAGAGCTGGAAGCAAGATGCTTTGGGGGCTCCCTGCCCCTTTGCCAACAAGGGCGACCTTTGGGCCTTTCAGCTCTAGGCCAATGGAGCACACCCAGAGCAGAAGTCCTACTTCAGCCAGATCAGGCCTGCCAAGGAACTGCGTTTCAGAGGCCTTTGTATGTGACGTTCCCGGTAGGCTGTGAGAGCACGGTGCAGAGCCAGTTGTTTCCTTGTTTCCCAAACAGCTGGAAGCAAGACGCTTTGGGGCCTCTCTGCCCCTTTGGAAACAAGGCAGCACTAGGGCAATGGAGCACAACCAGAGCCGAAGTTCTACTTCTTCCAGATCAGGCCTGCCTAGACAGTGCGTTTCCCAGGCCTTGATAAGAGATGTTCTCTTAGGCTATAAGAGCACTGGGCACAGCCAGTTGTTTCTTAGCTTCCCAAGAGGTGGAAGCAAGATGCTTTGGGGCCTCTCTCCCCCTTTGGAAACAAGGCAGCCCTTTGGGCCTTTCAGCTCTAGGGCAATGGAGCACACCCAGAGCAGAAGTTCTACCTCAGCCAGATCAGGCCTGCCAAGAAACTGCTTTTCACAGGCCTTCGTAAGAGGTGTTCCCGGAAGGCTGTAAGAGTACCTGGCAGAGCGAGTTGTTTCTTAGCTTCAAAAACAGCTGGAAGCAACATGATTTGGGGCCTCTCTCCCCCTTTGGAAACAAAGCAGCCTTTGTGCCTGGCAGCTCTAGGCCAAAGTAGCACACCCAGAGCACAAGTTCTACCTCAGCCAGATCAGGCCTTCCAAGAAACTGCGTCTCACAGGCCTTTCTCTGTCACGTTGCCGGTAGGCTGTGAGAGCACTGTGCAGAGCCAGTTGTTTCTTAGCTTCCCAAAGATTTGGAAGCAAGATGCTTTGGGGACTCTCAGCCCCTTTGGAAACAAGGCGGCCCTTTGGGCCTGGCAGCTCTAGGCCAAAGTAGCACGCCCAGAGCAGGAGTTCTACTTCAGCCAGATCAGGCCTGCCAAGAAACTGCGTTTCACAGGCCTTGGTAAGAGATGTTCCCGGTAGGCTGTGAGAGCACTGTGGAGAGCCAGTTGCTTTAGCTTCCCACAGAGCTGGAAGCAAGATGCCTTGGGGCCTCTCTCTCCCTTTGGACACAAGGCAGCCGTTTGGGCCTGGCAGCTCTAGGCCAATGGAGCACACCCACAGCAGAAGTTCTACTTCAGGCAGATCAGTCCTGCCCAGAAACTGCGTTTCACAGCCCTTGGTAAGAGATGTTCACGGTAGGCTGTGAGAGCACTGGGCAGAACCAGTTGTTTTTTAGCTTCCCAAAGTGCTGGAGGCAAGATGCTTTGGGGCCTCTCTCACCCTTTGGAAACAAGGCAGCCCTTAGGTCCTGGTAGCTCTAGGCCTATGTAGCACAACCAGAACAGAAGTTCTACTTCAGCCAGGTCAGGCCTGCCAAGAAACTGCGTTTCACAGGCCTTTCAAAGAGATGTTCTCTTAGGCTGTAAGAGCACTGGGCAGAGCCAGCTGTTTCTTAGCTTCCCGAAGAGCTGGGAGCAAGATGCTTTGGGTCCACTCTCCGTCTTTGGAAACAAGGCAGCCCTTTGGGCCTGGCAGCTCTAGGGCAATGGAGCACACCCAGAGCAGAAGTTCTACTTCAGCCAGATCAGGCCTGCCAGGAAACTGCGTTTCACAGGCCTTGGTAAGAGATGTTCCCGGTAGGCTGTAAGAGCACTGGGCAGAGCCAGTTGTTTCTTACCTTCCTGAAAAGCTGGAAGCAAGATGCTTGGGACCCCTCTGCCGTTTGGGAACAAGGCAGCCTTTTGGGTCGGGAAGCTCTAGGCCAATGGAGCACACGCAGAGCAGGAGTTCTACTTCAGCCTGATCAGGCCTGCAAAGAAACAGCGTTTGACAGGCCTTGGTAAGAGATGTTCCCGGTAGGTGTAAGAGCACTGGGCAGAGCCAGTTGTTTCTTAGCTTCGCAAAGACCGGGAAGCAAGATGCTTTGGGCCTCTCTGCCCCTTGGAAACAGGGCAGCACTTTGGGCCTGGCAGCTCTAGGGCAGTGGAGCACACCCAGAGCCGGAGTTCTACTTCAGCCAGATGAGGCCTGCCAAGAAACTGCGTTTCACAGGCCTTTCAAAGACATGTTCCCGGTAGGCTGTAAGAGCACGGGGCAGAGCGAGTTGGTTCTTAGCTTCCCAGAGAGCTGGAAGCAAGATGCTTTGGGGCCTCTCTGCCCCTTTGGAAACAAGGCAGCACCTTGGGCCTGGCAGCTCTAGGGCAATGGAGCACACCCAGAGCAGAAGTTCTACTTCAGCCAAATCAGGCCTGCCAGGAAACGGCGTTTCACAGGCCTTGGTAAGAGAGGTTCCCGGTAGGCTGTAAGAGCACTGGGCAACGCCAGATGTTTCTTAGCTTCCCGAAGAGCTGGAAGCGAGAAGCTTTGGTGCCACTCTCTCACTTTGGACTCAAGGCAGCCCTTTGGGGCAGGTAGCTCTAGGCCAGTGGAGCACACCCAGAGCAGAAGTTCTACTTGGGCCAGTTCAGGCCACCAACAAACTGCGTTTCACAGGCCTTGGTAAGAGATGTTCCCGGTAGGCTGTAAGAGCACTGGGCAACGCCAGATGTTTCTTAGCTTCCCGAAGACCTGGAAGCAAGATGCTTTGGGGCCTCTCATCCCCTTTGCAAACAAGGCGGCCCTATGGGCCAGGCAGCTCTAGGCCAATGGAGCACACCCAGAGCAGAAGTTCTACTTCGGCCAGTTCAGGCCACCAACAAACTGCGTTTCACAGGCCTTGGTAAGAGATGTTCCCGGTAGGCTGTAAGAGCACTGGGCAACGCCAGATGTTTCTTAGCTTCCCGAAGAGCTGGAAGCAAGATGCTTTGGGGCCTCTCATCCCCTTTGCAAACAAGGCCGACCTTTGGGCGAGGCAGCTCTAGGCCAATGGAGCACACCCAGAGCAGAAGTTCTACCTCAGCCAGATAAGGCCTGCCAAGAAACTGCGTTTCAAAGGCTTTGGTAAGAGATGTTCCCGGTACTCTGTTAGAGCACTGGGCAGAGCCATTTGTTTCTTAGCTTCCCAAAGAGCTGGAAGCAAGATGCTTTGGGGGCTCCCTGCCCCTTTGCCAACAAGGGCGACCTTTGGGCCTTTCAGCTCTAGGCCAATGGAGCACACCCAGAGCAGAAGTCCTACTTCAGCCAGATCAGGCCTGCCAAGGAACTGCGTTTCAGAGGCCTTTGTATGTGACGTTCCCGGTAGGCTGTGAGAGCACGGTGCAGAGCCAGTTGTTTCCTTGTTTCCCAAACAGCTGGAAGCAAGACGCTTTGGGGCCTCTCTGCCCCTTTGGAAACAAGGCAGCACTAGGGCAATGGAGCACAACCAGAGCCGAAGTTCTACTTCTTCCAGATCAGGCCTGCCTAGACAGTGCGTTTCCCAGGCCTTGATAAGAGATGTTCTCTTAGGCTATAAGAGCACTGGGCACAGCCAGTTGTTTCTTAGCTTCCCAAGAGGTGGAAGCAAGATGCTTTGGGGCCTCTCTCCCCCTTTGGAAACAAGGCAGCCCTTTGGGCCTTTCAGCTCTAGGGCAATGGAGCACACCCAGAGCAGAAGTTCTACCTCAGCCAGATCAGGCCTGCCAAGAAACTGCTTTTCACAGGCCTTCGTAAGAGGTGTTCCCGGAAGGCTGTCAGAGTACCTGGCAGAGCGAGTTGTTTCTTAGCTTCAAAAACAGCTGGAAGCAACATGATTTGGGGCCTCTCTCCCCCTTTGGAAACAAAGCAGCCTTTGTGCCTGGCAGCTCTAGGCCAAAGTAGCACACCCAGAGCACACGTTCTACCTCAGCCAGATCAGGCCTTCCAAGAAACTGCGTCTCACAGGCCTTTCTCTGTCACGTTGCCGGTAGGCTGTGAGAGCACTGTGCAGAGCCAGTTGTTTCTTAGCTTCCCAAAGATTTGGAAGCAAGATGCTTTGGGGACTCTCAGCCCCTTTGGAAACAAGGCGGCCCTTTGGGCCTGGCAGCTCTAGGCCAAAGTAGCACGCCCAGAGCAGGAGTTCTACTTCAGCCAGATCAGGCCTGCCAAGAAACTGCGTTTCACAGGCCTTGGTAAGAGATGTTCCCGGTAGGCTGTGAGAGCACTGTGGAGAGCCAGTTGCTTTAGCTTCCCACAGAGCTGGAAGCAAGATGCCTTGGGGCCTCTCTCTCCCTTTGGACACAAGGCAGCCGTTTGGGCCTGGCAGCTCTAGGCCAATGGAGCACACCCACAGCAGAAGTTCTACTTCAGGCAGATCAGTCCTGCCCAGAAACTGCGTTTCACAGCCCTTGGTAAGAGATGTTCACGGTAGGCTGTGAGAGCACTGGGCAGAACCAGTTGTTTTTTAGCTTCCCAAAGTGCTGGAGGCAAGATGCTTTGGGGCCTCTCTCACCCTTTGGAAACAAGGCAGCCCTTAGGTCCTGGTAGCTCTAGGCCTATGTAGCACAACCAGAACAGAAGTTCTACTTCAGCCAGGTCAGGCCTGCCAAGAAACTGCGTTTCACAGGCCTTTCAAAGAGATGTTCTCTTAGGCTGTAAGAGCACTGGGCAGAGCCAGCTGTTTCTTAGCTTCCCGAAGAGCTGGGAGCAAGATGCTTTGGGTCCACTCTCCGTCTTTGGAAACAAGGCAGCCCTTTGGGCCTGGCAGCTCTAGGGCAATGGAGCACACCCAGAGCAGAAGTTCTACTTCAGCCAGATCAGGCCTGCCAGGAAACTGCGTTTCACAGGCCTTGGTAAGAGATGTTCCCGGTAGGCTGTAAGAGCACTGGGCAGAGCCAGTTGTTTCTTACCTTCCTGAAAAGCTGGAAGCAAGATGCTTGGGACCCCTCTGCCCGTTTGGGAACAAGGCAGCCTTTTGGGTCGGGAAGCTCTAGGCCAATGGAGCACACGCAGAGCAGGAGTTCTACTTCAGCCTGATCAGGCCTGCAAAGAAACAGCGTTTGACAGGCCTTGGTAAGAGATGCTCGCGGTAGGTGTAAGAGCACTGGGCAGAGCCAGTTGTTTCTTAGCTTCGCAAAGACCGGGAAGCAAGATGCTTTGGGCCTCTCTGCCCCTTGGAAACAGGGCAGCACTTTGGGCCTGGCAGCTCTAGGGCAGTGGAGCACACCCAGAGCCGGAGTTCTACTTCAGCCTGATGAGGCCTGCCAAGAAACTGCGTTTCACAGGCCTTTCAAAGACATGTTCCCGGTAGGCTGTAAGAGCACGGGGCAGAGCGAGTTGGTTCTTAGCTTCCCAGAGAGCTGGAAGCAAGATGCTTTGGGGCCTCTCTGCCCCTTTGGAAACAAGGCAGCACCTTGGGCCTGGCAGCTCTAGGGCAATGGAGCACACCCAGAGCAGAAGTTCTACTTCAGCCAAATCAGGCCTGCCAGGAAACGGCGTTTCACAGGCCTTGGTAAGAGATGTTCCCGGTAGGCTGTAAGAGCACTGGGCAACGCCAGATGTTTCTTAGCTTCGCAAAGACCGGGAAGCAAGATGCTTTGGGCCTCTCTGCCCCTTGGAAACAGGGCAGCACTTTGGGCCTGGCAGCTCTAGGGCAGTGGAGCACACCCAGAGCCGGAGTTCTACTTCAGCCAGATGAGGCCTGCCAAGAAACTGCGTTTCACAGGCCTTTCAAAGACATGTTCCCGGTAGGCTGTAAGAGCACGGGGCAGAGCGAGTTGGTTCTTAGCTTCCCAGAGAGCTGGAAGCAAGATGCTTTGGGGCCTCTCTGCCCCTTTGGAAACAAGGCAGCACCTTGGGCCTGGCAGCTCTAGGGCAATGGAGCACACCCAGAGCAGAAGTTCTACTTCAGCCAAATCAGGCCTGCCAGGAAACGGCGTTTCACAGGCCTTGGTAAGAGAGGTTCCCGGTAGGCTGTAAGAGCACTGGGCAACGCCAGATGTTTCTTAGCTTCCCGAAGAGCTGGAAGCGAGAAGCTTTGGTGCCACTCTCTCACTTTGGACTCAAGGCAGCCCTTTGGGGCAGGTAGCTCTAGGCCAGTGGAGCACACCCAGAGCAGAAGTTCTACTTGGGCCAGTTCAGGCCACCAACAAACTGCGTTTCACAGGCCTTGGTAAGAGATGTTCCCGGTAGGCTGTAAGAGCACTGGGCAACGCCAGATGTTTCTTAGCTTCCCGAAGACCTGGAAGCAAGATGCTTTGGGGCCTCTCATCCCCTTTGCAAACAAGGCGGCCCTATGGGCCAGGCAGCTCTAGGCCAATGGAGCACACCCAGAGCAGAAGTTCTACTTCGGCCAGTTCAGGCCACCAACAAACTGCGTTTCACAGGCCTTGGTAAGAGATGTTCCCGGTAGGCTGTAAGAGCACTGGGCAACGCCAGATGTTTCTTAGCTTCCCGAAGAGCTGGAAGCAAGATGCTTTGGGGCCTCTCATCCCCTTTGCAAACAAGGCCGACCTTTGGGCGAGGCAGCTCTAGGCCAATGGAGCACACCCAGAGCAGAAGTTCTACCTCAGCCAGATAAGGCCTGCCAAGAAACTGCGTTTCAAAGGCTTTGGTAAGAGATGTTCCCGGTACTCTGTTAGAGCACTGGGCAGAGCCATTTGTTTCTTAGCTTCCCAAAGAGCTGGAAGCAAGATGCTTTGGGGGCTCCCTGCCCCTTTGCCAACAAGGGCGACCTTTGGGCCTTTCAGCTCTAGGCCAATGGAGCACACCCAGAGCAGAAGTCCTACTTCAGCCAGATCAGGCCTGCCAAGGAACTGCGTTTCAGAGGCCTTTGTATGTGACGTTCCCGGTAGGCTGTGAGAGCACGGTGCAGAGCCAGTTGTTTCCTTGTTTCCCAAACAGCTGGAAGCAAGACGCTTTGGGGCCTCTCTGCCCCTTTGGAAACAAGGCAGCACTAGGGCAATGGAGCACAACCAGAGCCGAAGTTCTACTTCTTCCAGATCAGGCCTGCCTAGACAGTGCGTTTCCCAGGCCTTGATAAGAGATGTTCTCTTAGGCTATAAGAGCACTGGGCACAGCCAGTTGTTTCTTAGCTTCCCAAGAGGTGGAAGCAAGATGCTTTGGGGCCTCTCTCCCCCTTTGGAAACAAGGCAGCCCTTTGGGCCTTTCAGCTCGAGGGCAATGGAGCACACCCAGAGCAGAAGTTCTACCTCAGCCAGATCAGGCCTGCCAAGAAACTGCTTTTCACAGGCCTTCGTAAGAGGTGTTCCCGGAAGGCTGTAAGAGTACCTGGCAGAGCGAGTTGTTTCTTAGCTTCAAAAACAGCTGCAAGCAACATGTTTTGGGGCCTCTCTCCCCCTTTGGAAACAAAGCAGCCTTTGTGCCTGGCAGCTCTAGGCCAAAGTAGCACACCCAGAGCACAAGTTCTACCTCAGCCAGATAAGGCCTGTCAAGAAGCTGCGTTTCACAGGCCTTTGTATGTGACGTTCCCGGTTGGCTTTGAGAGCACTGTGCAGAGCCAGTTGTTTTACCTTCCCAGAGAGCAGGAAGCAAGATGCTTTGGGGCCTCTCTCACACTTTGGAAATAAAGGCAGCCCTTTGGGCCTGGCAGCCCTAGGCCAATGGAGTACACCCAGAGCAGAAGTTCTACCTCAGCCAGATCAGGCCTTCCAAGAAACTGCGTCTCACAGGCCTTTCTCTGTCACGTTGCCGGTAGGCTGTGAGAGCACTGTGCAGAGCCAGTTGTTTCTTAGCTTCCCAAAGATTTGGAAGCAAGATGCTTTGGGGACTCTCAGCCCCTTTGGAAACAAGGCGGCCCTTTGGGCCTGGCAGCTCTAGGCCAAAGTAGCACGCCCAGAGCAGGAGTTCTACTTCAGCCAGATCAGGCCTGCCAAGAAACTGCGTTTCACAGGCCTTGGTAAGAGATGTTCCCGGTAGGCTGTGAGAGCACTGTGGAGAGCCAGTTGCTTTAGCTTCCCACAGAGCTGGAAGCAAGATGCCTTGGGGCCTCTCTCTCCCTTTGGACACAAGGCAGCCGTTTGGGCCTGGCAGCTCTAGGCCAATGGAGCACACCCACAGCAGAAGTTCTACTTCAGGCAGATCAGTCCTGCCCAGAAACTGCGTTTCACAGCCCTTGGTAAGAGATGTTCACGGTAGGCTGTGAGAGCACTGGGCAGAACCAGTTGTTTTTTAGCTTCCCAAAGTGCTGGAGGCAAGATGCTTTGGGGCCTCTCTCACCCTTTGGAAACAAGGCAGCCCTTAGGTCCTGGTAGCTCTAGGCCTATGTAGCACAACCAGAACAGAAGTTCTACTTCAGCCAGGTCAGGCCTGCCAAGAAACTGCGTTTCACAGGCCTTTCAAAGAGATGTTCTCTTAGGCTGTAAGAGCACTGGGCAGAGCCAGCTGTTTCTTAGCTTCCCGAAGAGCTGGGAGCAAGATGCTTTGGGTCCACTCTCCGTCTTTGGAAACAAGGCAGCCCTTTGGGCCTGGCAGCTCTAGGGCAATGGAGCACACCCAGAGCAGAAGTTCTACTTCAGCCAGATCAGGCCTGCCAGGAAACTGCGTTTCACAGGCCTTGGTAAGAGATGTTCCCGGTAGGCTGTAAGAGCACTGGGCAGAGCCAGTTGTTTCTTACCTTCCTGAAAAGCTGGAAGCAAGATGCTTGGGACCCCTCTGCCCGTTTGGGAACAAGGCAGCCTTTGGGTCGGGAAGCAATAGGCCAATGGAGCACACGCAGAGCAGGAGTTCTACTTCAGCCTGATCAGGCCTGCAAAGAAACAGCGTTTGACAGGCCTTGGTAAGAGATGTTCCCGGTAGGTGTAAGAGCACTGGGCAGAGCCAGTTGTTTCTTAGCTTCGCAAAGACCGGGAAGCAAGATGCTTTGGGCCTCTCTGCCCCTTGGAAACAGGGCAGCACTTTGGGCCTAGCAGCTCTAGGGCAATGGAGCACACCCAGAGCCGGAGTTCTACTTCAGCCAGATGAGGCCTGCCAAGAAACTGCGTTTCACAGGCCTTTCAAAGACATGTTCCCGGTAGGCTGTAAGAGCACGGGGCAGAGCGAGTTGGTTCTTAGCTTCCCAGAGAGCTGGAAGCAAGATGCTTTGGGGCCTCTCTGCCCCTTTGGAAACAAGGCAGCACCTTGGGCCTGGCAGCTCTAGGGCAATGGAGCACACCCAGAGCAGAAGTTCTACTTCAGCCAAATCAGGCCTGCCAGGAAACGGCGTTTCACAGGCCTTGGTAAGAGATGTTCCCGGTAGGCTGTAAGAGCACTGGGCAACGCCAGATGTTTCTTAGCTTCCCGAAGAGCTGGAAGCGAGAAGCTTTGGTGCCACTCTCTCACTTTGGACTCAAGGCAGCCCTTTGGGGCAGGTAGCTCTAGGCCAGTGGAGCACACCCAGAACTGAAGTTCTACTTGGGCCAGTTCAGGCCACCAACAAACTGCGTTTCACAGGCCTTGGTAGGAGATGTTCCCGGTAGGCTGTAAGAGCACTGGGCAACGCCAGATGTTTCTTAGCTTCCCGAAGAGCTGGAAGCAAGATGCTTTGGGGCCTCTCATCCCCTTTGCAAACAAGGCGGCCCTATGGGCCAGGCAGCTCTAGGCCAATGGAGCACACCCAGAGCAGAAGTTCTACTTCGGCCAGTTCAGGCCACCAACAAACTGCGTTTCACAGGCCTTGGTAAGAGATGTTCCCGGTAGGCTGTAAGAGCACTGGGCAACGCCAGATGTTTCTTAGCTTCCCGAAGAGCTGGAAGCAAGATGCTTTGGGGCCTCTCATCCCCTTTGCAAACAAGGCCGACCTTTGGGCCAGGCAGCTCTAGGCCAATGGAGCACACCCAGAGCAGAAGTTCTACCTCAGCCAGATAAGGCCTGCCAAGAAACTGCGTTTCAAAGGCTTTGGTAAGAGATGTTCCCGCTACTCTGTTAGAGCACTGGGCAGAGCCATTTGTTTCTTAGCTTCCCAAAGAGCTGGAAGCAAGATGCTTTGGGGGCTCCCTGCCCCTTTGCCAACAAGGGCGACCTTTGGGCCTTTCAGCTCTAGGCCAATGGAGCACACCCAGAGCAGAAGTCCTACTTCAGCCAGATCAGGCCTGCCAAGGAACTGCGTTTCAGAGGCCTTTGTATGTGACGTTCCCGGTAGGCTGTGAGAGCACGGTGCAGAGCCAGTTGTTTCCTTGTTTCCCAAACAGCTGGAAGCAAGACGCTTTGGGGCCTCTCTGCCCCTTTGGAAACAAGGCAGCACGTTGGGTCTGGCAGCTCTAGGGCAATGGAGCACAACCAGAGCCGAAGTTCTACTTCTTCCAGATCAGGCCTGCCTAGACAGTGCGTTTCCCAGGCCTTGATAAGAGATGTTCTCTTAGGCTATAAGAGCACTGGGCACAGCCAGTTGTTTCTTAGCTTCCCAAGAGGTGGAAGCAAGATGCTTTGGGGCCTCTCTCCCCCTTTGGAAACAAGGCAGCCCTTTGGGCCTTTCAGCTCTAGGGCAATGGAGCACACCCAGAGCAGAAGTTCTACCTCAGCCAGATCAGGCCTGCCAAGAAACTGCTTTTCACAGGCCTTCGTAAGAGGTGTTCCCGGAAGGCTGTAAGAGTACCTGGCAGAGCGAGTTGTTTCTTAGCTTCAAAAACAGCTGGAAGCAACATGATTTGGGGCCTCTCTCCCCCTTTGGAAACAAAGCAGCCTTTGTGCCTGGCAGCTCTAGGCCAAAGTAGCACACCCAGAGCACAAGTTCTACCTCAGCCAGATCAGGCCTTCCAAGAAACTGCGTCTCACAGGCCTTTCTCTGTCACGTTGCCGGTAGGCTGTGAGAGCACTGTGCAGAGCCAGTTGTTTCTTAGCTTCCCAAAGATTTGGAAGCAAGATGCTTTGGGGACTCTCAGCCCCTTTGGAAACAAGGCGGCCCTTTGGGCCTGGCAGCTCTAGGCCAAAGTAGCACGCCCAGAGCAGGAGTTCTACTTCAGCCAGATCAGGCCTGCCAAGAAACTGCGTTTCACAGGCCTTGGTAAGAGATGTTCCCGGTAGGCTGTGAGAGCACTGTGGAGAGCCAGTTGCTTTAGCTTCCCACAGAGCTGGAAGCAAGATGCCTTGGGGCCTCTCTCTCCCTTTGGACACAAGGCAGCCGTTTGGGCCTGGCAGCTCTAGGCCAATGGAGCACACCCACAGCAGAAGTTCTACTTCAGGCAGATCAGTCCTGCCCAGAAACTGCGTTTCACAGCCCTTGGTAAGAGATGTTCACGGTAGGCTGTGAGAGCACTGGGCAGAACCAGTTGTTTTTTAGCTTCCCAAAGTGCTGGAGGCAAGATGCTTTGGGGCCTCTCTCACCCTTTGGAAACAAGGCAGCCCTTAGGTCCTGGTAGCTCTAGGCCTATGTAGCACAACCAGAACAGAAGTTCTACTTCAGCCAGGTCAGGCCTGCCAAGAAACTGCGTTTCACAGGCCTTTCAAAGAGATGTTCTCTTAGGCTGTAAGAGCACTGGGCAGAGCCAGCTGTTTCTTAGCTTCCCGAAGAGCTGGGAGCAAGATGCTTTGGGTCCACTCTCCGTCTTTGGAAACAAGGCAGCCCTTTGGGCCTGGCAGCTCTAGGGCAATGGAGCACACCCAGAGCAGAAGTTCTACTTCAGCCAGATCAGGCCTGCCAGGAAACTGCGTTTCACAGGCCTTGGTAAGAGATGTTCCCGGTAGGCTGTAAGAGCACTGGGCAGAGCCAGTTGTTTCTTACCTTCCTGAAAAGCTGGAAGCAAGATGCTTGGGACCCCTCTGCCCGTTTGGGAACAAGGCAGCCTTTGGGTCGGGAAGCTCTAGGCCAATGGAGCACACGCAGAGCAGGAGTTCTACTTCAGCCTGATCAGGCCTGCAAAGAAACAGCGTTTGACAGGCCTTGGTAAGAGATGTTCCCGGTAGGTGTAAGAGCACTGGGCAGAGCCAGTTGTTTCTTAGCTTCGCAAAGACCGGGAAGCAAGATGCTTTGGGCCTCTCTGCCCCTTGGAAACAGGGCAGCACTTTGGGCCTAGCAGCTCTAGGGCAATGGAGCACACCCAGAGCCGGAGTTCTACTTCAGCCAGATGAGGCCTGCCAAGAAACTGCGTTTCACAGGCCTTTCAAAGACATGTTCCCGGTAGGCTGTAAGAGCACGGGGCAGAGCGAGTTGGTTCTTAGCTTCCCAGAGAGCTGGAAGCAAGATGCTTTGGGGCCTCTCTGCCCCTTTGGAAACAAGGCAGCACCTTGGGCCTGGCAGCTCTAGGGCAATGGAGCACACCCAGAGCAGAAGTTCTACTTCAGCCAAATCAGGCCTGCCAGGAAACGGCGTTTCACAGGCCTTGGTAAGAGATGTTCCCGGTAGGCTGTAAGAGCACTGGGCAACGCCAGATGTTTCTTAGCTTCCCGAAGAGCTGGAAGCGAGAAGCTTTGGTGCCACTCTCTCACTTTGGACTCAAGGCAGCCCTTTGGGGCAGGTAGCTCTAGGCCAGTGGAGCACACCCAGAACTGAAGTTCTACTTGGGCCAGTTCAGGCCACCAACAAACTGCGTTTCACAGGCCTTGGTAGGAGATGTTCCCGGTAGGCTGTAAGAGCACTGGGCAACGCCAGATGTTTCTTAGCTTCCCGAAGAGCTGGAAGCAAGATGCTTTGGGGCCTCTCATCCCCTTTGCAAACAAGGCGGCCCTATGGGCCAGGCAGCTCTAGGCCAATGGAGCACACCCAGAGCAGAAGTTCTACTTCGGCCAGTTCAGGCCACCAACAAACTGCGTTTCACAGGCCTTGGTAAGAGATGTTCCCGGTAGGCTGTAAGAGCACTGGGCAACGCCAGATGTTTCTTAGCTTCCCGAAGAGCTGGAAGCAAGATGCTTTGGGGCCTCTCATCCCCTTTGCAAACAAGGCCGACCTTTGGGCCAGGCAGCTCTAGGCCAATGGAGCACACCCAGAGCAGAAGTTCTACCTCAGCCAGATAAGGCCTGCCAAGAAACTGCGTTTCAAAGGCTTTGGTAAGAGATGTTCCCGCTACTCTGTTAGAGCACTGGGCAGAGCCATTTGTTTCTTAGCTTCCCAAAGAGCTGGAAGCAAGATGCTTTGGGGGCTCCCTGCCCCTTTGCCAACAAGGGCGACCTTTGGGCCTTTCAGCTCTAGGCCAATGGAGCACACCCAGAGCAGAAGTCCTACTTCAGCCAGATCAGGCCTGCCAAGGAACTGCGTTTCAGAGGCCTTTGTATGTGACGTTCCCGGTAGGCTGTGAGAGCACGGTGCAGAGCCAGTTGTTTCCTTGTTTCCCAAACAGCTGGAAGCAAGACGCTTTGGGGCCTCTCTGCCCCTTTGGAAACAAGGCAGCACGTTGGGTCTGGCAGCTCTAGGGCAATGGAGCACAACCAGAGCCGAAGTTCTACTTCTTCCAGATCAGGCCTGCCTAGACAGTGCGTTTCCCAGGCCTTGATAAGAGATGTTCTCTTAGGCTATAAGAGCACTGGGCACAGCCAGTTGTTTCTTAGCTTCCCAAGAGGTGGAAGCAAGATGCTTTGGGGCCTCTCTCCCCCTTTGGAAACAAGGCAGCCCTTTGGGCCTTTCAGCTCTAGGGCAATGGAGCACACCCAGAGCAGAAGTTCTACCTCAGCCAGATCAGGCCTGCCAAGAAACTGCTTTTCACAGGCCTTCGTAAGAGGTGTTCCCGGAAGGCTGTAAGAGTACCTGGCAGAGCGAGTTGTTTCTTAGCTTCAAAAACAGCTGGAAGCAACATGATTTGGGGCCTCTCTCCCCCTTTGGAAACAAAGCAGCCTTTGTGCCTGGCAGCTCTAGGCCAAAGTAGCACACCCAGAGCACAAGTTCTACCTCAGCCAGATCAGGCCTTCCAAGAAACTGCGTCTCACAGGCCTTTCTCTGTCACGTTGCCGGTAGGCTGTGAGAGCACTGTGCAGAGCCAGTTGTTTCTTAGCTTCCCAAAGATTTGGAAGCAAGATGCTTTGGGGACTCTCAGCCCCTTTGGAAACAAGGCGGCCCTTTGGGCCTGGCAGCTCTAGGCCAAAGTAGCACGCCCAGAGCAGGAGTTCTACTTCAGCCAGATCAGGCCTGCCAAGAAACTGCGTTTCACAGGCCTTGGTAAGAGATGTTCCCGGTAGGCTGTGAGAGCACTGTGGAGAGCCAGTTGCTTTAGCTTCCCACAGAGCTGGAAGCAAGATGCCTTGGGGCCTCTCTCTCCCTTTGGACACAAGGCAGCCGTTTGGGCCTGGCAGCTCTAGGCCAATGGAGCACACCCACAGCAGAAGTTCTACTTCAGGCAGATCAGTCCTGCCCAGAAACTGCGTTTCACAGCCCTTGGTAAGAGATGTTCACGGTAGGCTGTGAGAGCACTGGGCAGAACCAGTTGTTTTTTAGCTTCCCAAAGTGCTGGAGGCAAGATGCTTTGGGGCCTCTCTCACCCTTTGGAAACAAGGCAGCCCTTAGGTCCTGGTAGCTCTAGGCCTATGTAGCACAACCAGAACAGAAGTTCTACTTCAGCCAGGTCAGGCCTGCCAAGAAACTGCGTTTCACAGGCCTTTCAAAGAGATGTTCTCTTAGGCTGTAAGAGCACTGGGCAGAGCCAGCTGTTTCTTAGCTTCCCGAAGAGCTGGGAGCAAGATGCTTTGGGTCCACTCTCCGTCTTTGGAAACAAGGCAGCCCTTTGGGCCTGGCAGCTCTAGGGCAATGGAGCACACCCAGAGCAGAAGTTCTACTTCAGCCAGATCAGGCCTGCCAGGAAACTGCGTTTCACAGGCCTTGGTAAGAGATGTTCCCGGTAGGCTGTAAGAGCACTGGGCAGAGCCAGTTGTTTCTTACCTTCCTGAAAAGCTGGAAGCAAGATGCTTGGGACCCCTCTGCCCGTTTGGGAACAAGGCAGCCTTTTGGGTCGGGAAGCTCTAGGCCAATGGAGCACACGCAGAGCAGGAGTTCTACTTCAGCCTGATCAGGCCTGCAAAGAAACAGCGTTTGACAGGCCTTGGTAAGAGATGTTCCCGGTAGGTGTAAGAGCACTGGGCAGAGCCAGTTGTTTCTTAGCTTCGCAAAGACCGGGAAGCAAGATGCTTTGGGCCTCTCTGCCCCTTGGAAACAGGGCAGCACTTTGGGCCTGGCAGCTCTAGGGCAGTGGAGCACACCCAGAGCCGGAGTTCTACTTCAGCCAGATGAGGCCTGCCAAGAAACTGCGTTTCACAGGCCTTTCAAAGACATGTTCCCGGTAGGCTGTAAGAGCACGGGGCAGAGCGAGTTGGTTCTTAGCTTCCCAGAGAGCTGGAAGCAAGATGCTTTGTGGCCTCTCTGCCCCTTTGGAAACAAGGCAGCACCTTGGGCCTGGCAGCTCTAGGGCAATGGAGCACACCCAGAGCAGAAGTTCTACTTCAGCCAAATCAGGCCTGCCAGGAAACGGCGTTTCACAGGCCTTGGTAAGAGATGTTCCCGGTAGGCTGTAAGAGCACTGGGCAACGCCAGATGTTTCTTAGCTTCCCGAAGAGCTGGAAGCGAGAAGCTTTGGTGCCACTCTCTCACTTTGGACTCAAGGCAGCCCTTTGGGGCAGGTAGCTCTAGGCCAGTGGAGCACACCCAGAGCAGAAGTTCTACTTGGGCCAGTTCAGGCCACCAACAAACTGCGTTTCACAGGCCTTGGTAAGAGATGTTCCCGGTAGGCTGTAAGAGCACTGGGCAACGCCAGATGTTTCTTAGCTTCCCGAAGACCTGGAAGCAAGATGCTTTGGGGCCTCTCATCCCCTTTGCAAACAAGGCGGCCCTATGGGCCAGGCAGCTCTAGGCCAATGGAGCACACCCAGAGCAGAAGTTCTACTTCGGCCAGTTCAGGCCACCAACAAACTGCGTTTCACAGGCCTTGGTAAGAGATGTTCCCGGTAGGCTGTAAGAGCACTGGGCAACGCCAGATGTTTCTTAGCTTCCCGAAGAGCTGGAAGCAAGATGCTTTGGGGCCTCTCATCCCCTTTGCAAACAAGGCCGACCTTTGGGCCAGGCAGCTCTAGGCCAATGGAGCACACCCAGAGCAGAAGTTCTACCTCAGCCAGATAAGGCCTGCCAAGAAACTGCGTTTCAAAGGCTTTGGTAAGAGATGTTCCCGCTACTCTGTTAGAGCACTGGGCAGAGCCATTTGTTTCTTAGCTTCCCAAAGAGCTGGAAGCAAGATGCTTTGGGGGCTCCCTGCCCCTTTGCCAACAAGGGCGACCTTTGGGCCTTTCAGCTCTAGGCCAATGGAGCACACCCAGAGCAGAAGTCCTACTTCAGCCAGATCAGGCCTGCCAAGGAACTGCGTTTCAGAGGCCTTTGTATGTGACGTTCCCAGTAGGCTGTGAGAGCACGGTGCAGAGCCAGTTGTTTCCTTGTTTCCCAAACAGCTGGAAGCAAGACGCTTTGGGGCCTCTCTGCCCCTTTGGAAACAAGGCAGCACTAGGGCAATGGAGCACAACCAGAGCCGAAGTTCTACTTCTTCCAGATCAGGCCTGCCTAGACAGTGCGTTTCCCAGGCCTTGATAAGAGATGTTCTCTTAGGCTATAAGAGCACTGGGCACAGCCAGTTGTTTCTTAGCTTCCCAAGAGGTGGAAGCAAGATGCTTTGGGGCCTCTCTCCCCCTTTGGAAACAAGGCAGCCCTTTGGGCCTTTCAGCTCTAGGGCAATGGAGCACACCCAGAGCAGAAGTTCTACCTCAGCCAGATCAGGCCTGCCAAGAAACTGCTTTTCACAGGCCTTCGTAAGAGGTGTTCCCGGAAGGCTGTAAGAGTACCTGGCAGAGCGAGTTGTTTCTTAGCTTCAAAAACAGCTGGAAGCAACATGATTTGGGGCCTCTCTCCCCCTTTGGAAACAAAGCAGCCTTTGTGCCTGGCAGCTCTAGGCCAAAGTAGCACACCCAGAGCACAAGTTCTACCTCAGCCAGATAAGGCCTGTCAAGAAGCTGCGTTTCACAGGCCTTTGTATGTGACGTTCCCGGTTGGCTTTGAGAGCACTGTGCAGAGCCAGTTGTTTTACCTTCCCAGAGAGCAGGAAGCAAGATGCTTTGGGGCCTCTCTCACACTTTGGAAATAAAGGCAGCCCTTTGGGCCTGGCAGCCCTAGGCCAATGGAGTACACCCAGAGCAGAAGTTCTACCTCAGCCAGATCAGGCCTTCCAAGAAACTGCGTCTCACAGGCCTTTCTCTGTCACGTTGCCGGTAGGCTGTGAGAGCACTGTGCAGAGCCAGTTGTTTCTTAGCTTCCCAAAGATTTGGAAGCAAGATGCTTTGGGGACTCTCAGCCCCTTTGGAAACAAGGCGGCCCTTTGGGCCTGGCAGCTCTAGGCCAAAGTAGCACGCCCAGAGCAGGAGTTCTACTTCAGCCAGATCAGGCCTGCCAAGAAACTGCGTTTCACAGGCCTTGGTAAGAGATGTTCCCGGTAGGCTGTGAGAGCACTGTGGAGAGCCAGTTGCTTTAGCTTCCCACAGAGCTGGAAGCAAGATGCCTTGGGGCCTCTCTCTCCCTTTGGACACAAGGCAGCCGTTTGGGCCTGGCAGCTCTAGGCCAATGGAGCACACCCACAGCAGAAGTTCTACTTCAGGCAGATCAGTCCTGCCCAGAAACTGCGTTTCACAGCCCTTGGTAAGAGATGTTCACGGTAGGCTGTGAGAGCACTGGGCAGAACCAGTTGTTTTTTAGCTTCCCAAAGTGCTGGAGGCAAGATGCTTTGGGGCCTCTCTCACCCTTTGGAAACAAGGCAGCCCTTAGGTCCTGGTAGCTCTAGGCCTATGTAGCACAACCAGAACAGAAGTTCTACTTCAGCCAGGTCAGGCCTGCCAAGAAACTGCGTTTCACAGGCCTTTCAAAGAGATGTTCTCTTAGGCTGTAAGAGCACTGGGCAGAGCCAGCTGTTTCTTAGCTTCCCGAAGAGCTGGGAGCAAGATGCTTTGGGTCCACTCTCCGTCTTTGGAAACAAGGCAGCCCTTTGGGCCTGGCAGCTCTAGGGCAATGGAGCACACCCAGAGCAGAAGTTCTACTTCAGCCAGATCAGGCCTGCCAGGAAACTGCGTTTCACAGGCCTTGGTAAGAGATGTTCCCGGTAGGCTGTAAGAGCACTGGGCAGAGCCAGTTGTTTCTTACCTTCCTGAAAAGCTGGAAGCAAGATGCTTGGGACCCCTCTGCCCGTTTGGGAACAAGGCAGCCTTTGGGTCGGGAAGCTCTAGGCCAATGGAGCACACGCAGAGCAGGAGTTCTACTTCAGCCTGATCAGGCCTGCAAAGAAACAGCGTTTGACAGGCCTTGGTAAGAGATGTTCCCGGTAGGTGTAAGAGCACTGGGCAGAGCCAGTTGTTTCTTAGCTTCGCAAAGACCGGGAAGCAAGATGCTTTGGGCCTCTCTGCCCCTTGGAAACAGGGCAGCACTTTGGGCCTAGCAGCTCTAGGGCAATGGAGCACACCCAGAGCCGGAGTTCTACTTCAGCCAGATGAGGCCTGCCAAGAAACTGCGTTTCACAGGCCTTTCAAAGACATGTTCCCGGTAGGCTGTAAGAGCACGGGGCAGAGCGAGTTGGTTCTTAGCTTCCCAGAGAGCTGGAAGCAAGATGCTTTGGGGCCTCTCTGCCCCTTTGGAAACAAGGCAGCACCTTGGGCCTGGCAGCTCTAGGGCAATGGAGCACACCCAGAGCAGAAGTTCTACTTCAGCCAAATCAGGCCTGCCAGGAAACGGCGTTTCACAGGCCTTGGTAAGAGATGTTCCCGGTAGGCTGTAAGAGCACTGGGCAACGCCAGATGTTTCTTAGCTTCCCGAAGAGCTGGAAGCAAGAAGCTTTGGTGCCACTCTCTCACTTTGGACTCAAGGCAGCCCTTTGGGGCAGGTAGCTCTAGCCCAGTGGAGCACACCCAGAGCAGAAGTTCTACTTCGGCCAGTTCAGGCCACCAACAAACTGCGTTTCACAGGCCTTGGTAAGAGATGTTCCCGGTAGGCTGTAAGAGCACTGGGCAACGCCAGATGTTTCTTAGCTTCCCGAAGAGCTGGAAGCAAGATGCTTTGGGGCCTCTCATCCCCTTTGCAAACAAGGCGGCCCTATGGGCCAGGCAGCTCTAGGCCAATGGAGCACACCCAGAGCAGAAGTTCTACCTCAGCCAGATAAGGCCTGCCAAGAAACTGCGTTTCAAAGGCTTTGGTAAGAGATGTTCCCGGTACTCTGTTAGAGCACTGGGCAGAGCCATTTGTTTCTTAGCTTCCCAAAGAGCTGGAAGCAAGATGCTTTGGGGGCTCCCTGCCCCTTTGCCAACAAGGCCGACCTTTGGGCCAGGCAGCTCTAGGCCAATGGAGCACACCCAGAGCAGAAGTCCTACTTCAGCCAGATCAGGCCTGCCAAGGAACTGCGTTTCAGAGGCCTTTGTATGTGACGTTCCCGGTAGGCTGTGAGAGCACGGTGCAGAGCCAGTTGTTTCCTTGTTTCCCAAACAGCTGGAAGCAAGACGCTTTGGGGCCTCTCTGCCCCTTTGGAAACAAGGCAGCACTAGGGCAATGGAGCACAACCAGAGCCGAAGTTCTACTTCTTCCAGATCAGGCCTGCCTAGACAGTGCGTTTCACAGGCCTTGATAAGAGATGTTCTCTTAGGCTATAAGAGCACTGGGCACAGCCAGTTGTTTCTTAGCTTCCCAAGAGGTGGAAGCAAGATGCTTTGGGGCCTCTCTCCCCCTTTGGAAACAAGGCAGCCCTTTGGGCCTTTCAGCTCTAGGGCAATGGAGCACACCAAGAGCAGAAGTTCTGCCTCAGCCAGATCAGGCCTGCCAAGAAACTGCTTTTCACAGGCCTTCGTAAGAGGTGTTCCCGGAAGGCTGTAAGAGTACCTGGCAGAGCGAGTTGTTTCTTAGCTTCAAAAACAGCTGGAAGCAACATGATTTGGGGCCTCTCTCCCCCTTTGGAAACAAAGCAGCCTTTGTGCCTGGCAGATCTAGGCCAAAGTAGCACACCCAGAGCACAAGTTCTACCTCAGCCAGATAAGGCCTGTCAAGAAGCTGCGTTTCACAGGCCTTTCTCTGTCACGTTGCCGGTAGGCTGTGAGAGCACTGTGCAGAGCCAGTTGTTTCTTAGCTTCCCAAAGATTTGGAAGCAAGATGCTTTGGGGACTCTCAGCCCCTTTGGAAACAAGGCGGCCCTTTGGGCCTGGCAGCTCTAGGCCAAAGTAGCACGCCCAGAGCAGGAGTTCTACTTCAGCCAGATCAGGCCTGCCAAGAAACTGCGTTTCACAGGCCTTGGTAAGAGATGTTCCCGGTAGGCTGTGAGAGCACTGTGGAGAGCCAGTTGCTTTAGCTTCCCACAGAGCTGGAAGCAAGATGCTTTGGGGCCTCTCTCTCCCTTTGGACACAAGGCAGCCGTTTGGGCCTGGCAGCTCTAGGCCAATGGAGCACACCCACAGCAGAAGTTCTACTTCAGGCAGATCAGTCCTGCCCAGAAACTGCGTTTCACAGCCCTTGGTAAGAGATGTTCACGGTAGGCTGTGAGAGCACTGGGCAGAACCAGTTGTTTTTTAGCTTCCCAAAGTGCTGGAGGCAAGATGCTTTGGGGCCTCTCTCACCCTTTGGAAACAAGGCAGCCCTTAGGTCCTGGTAGCTCTAGGCCTATGTAGCACAACCAGAACAGAAGTTCTACTTCAGCCAGGTCAGGCCTGCCAAGAAACTGCGTTTCACAGGCCTTTCAAAGAGATGTTCTCTTAGGCTGTAAGAGCACTGGGCAGAGCCAGCTGTTTCTTAGCTTCCCGAAGAGCTGGGAGCAAGATGCTTTGGGTCCACTCTCCGTCTTTGGAAACAAGGCAGCCCTTTGGGCCTGGCAGCTCTAGGGCAATGGAGCACACCCAGAGCAGAAGTTCTACTTCAGCCAGATCAGGCCTGCCAGGAAACTGCGTTTCACAGGCCTTGGTAAGAGATGTTCCCGGTAGGCTGTAAGAGCACTGGGCAGAGCCAGTTGTTTCTTACCTTCCTGAAAAGCTGGAAGCAAGATGCTTGGGACCCCTCTGCCCGTTTGGGAACAAGGCAGCCTTTTGGGTCGGGAAGCTCTAGGCCAATGGAGCACACGCAGAGCAGGAGTTCTACTTCAGCCTGATCAGGCCTGCAAAGAAACAGCGTTTGACAGGCCTTGGTAAGAGATGTTCCCGGTAGGTGTAAGAGCACTGGGCAGAGCCAGTTGTTTCTTAGCTTCGCAAAGACCGGGAAGCAAGATGCTTTGGGCCTCTCTGCCCCTTGGAAACAGGGCAGCACTTTGGGCCTGGCAGCTCTAGGGCAGTGGAGCACACCCAGAGCCGGAGTTCTACTTCAGCCAGATGACGCCTGCCAAGAAACTGCGTTTCACAGGCCTTTCAAAGACATGTTCCCGGTAGGCTGTAAGAGCACGGGGCAGAGCGAGTTGGTTCTTAGCTTCCCAGAGAGCTGGAAGCAAGATGCTTTGGGGCCTCTCTGCCCCTTTGGAAACAAGGCAGCACCTTGGGCCTGGCAGCTCTAGGGCAATGGAGCACACCCAGAGCAGAAGTTCTACTTCAGCCAAATCAGGCCTGCCAGGAAACGGCGTTTCACAGGCCTTGGTAAGAGATGTTCCCGGTAGGCTGTAAGAGCACTGGGCAACGCCAGATGTTTCTTAGCTTCCCGAAGAGCTGGAAGCAAGAAGCTTTGGTGCCACTCTCTCACTTTGGACTCAAGGCAGCCCTATGGGGCAGGTAGCTCTAGCCCAGTGGAGCACACCCAGAGCAGAAGTTCTACTTGGGCCAGTTCAGGCCACCAACAAACTGCGTTTCACAGGCCTTGGTAAGAGATGTTCCCAGTAGGCTGTAAGAGCACTGGGCAACGCCAGATGTTTCTTAGCTTCCCGAAGAGCTGGAAGCAAGATGCTTTGGGGCCTCTCATCCCCTTTGCAAACAAGGCGGCCCTATGGGCCAGGCAGCTCTAGGCCAATGGAGCACACCCAGAGCAGAAGTTCTACCTCAGCCAGATAAGGCCTGCCAAGAAACTGCGTTTCAAAGGCTTTGGTAAGAGATGTTCCCGGTACTCTGTTAGAGCACTGGGCAGAGCCATTTGTTTCTTAGCTTCCCAAAGAGCTGGAAGCAAGATGCTTTGGGGGCTCCCTGCCCCTTTGCCAACAAGGCCGACCTTTGGGCCAGGCAGCTCTAGGCCAATGGAGCACACCCAGAGCAGAAGTCCTACTTCAGCCAGATCAGGCCTGCCAAGGAACTGCGTTTCAGAGGCCTTTGTATGTGACGTTCCCGGTAGGCTGTGAGAGCACGGTGCAGAGCCAGTTGTTTCCTTGTTTCCCAAACAGCTGGAAGCAAGACGCTTTGGGGCCTCTCTGCCCCTTTGGAAACAAGGCAGCACGTTGGGTCTGGCAGCTCTAGGGCAATGGAGCACAACCAGAGCCGAAGTTCTACTTCTTCCAGATCAGGCCTGCCTAGACAGTGCGTTTCCCAGGCCTTGATAAGAGATGTTCTCTTAGGCTATAAGAGCACTGGGCACAGCCAGTTGTTTCTTAGCTTCCCAAGAGGTGGAAGCAAGATGCTTTGGGGCCTCTCTCCCCCTTTGGAAACAGGCAGCCCTTTGGGCCTTTCAGCTCTAGGGCAATGGAGCACACCCAGAGCAGAAGTTCTACCTCAGCCAGATCAGGCCTGCCAAGAAACTGCTTTTCACAGGCCTTCGTAAGAGGTGTTCCCGGAAGGCTGTAAGAGTACCTGGCAGAGCGAGTTGTTTCTTAGCTTCAAAAACAGCTGGAAGCAACATGATTTGGGGCCTCTCTCCCCCTTTGGAAACAAAGCAGCCTTTGTGCCTGGCAGCTCTAGGCCAAAGTAGCACACCCAGAGCACAAGTTCTACCTCAGCCAGATAAGGCCTGTCAAGAAGCTGCGTTTCACAGGCCTTTGTATGTGACGTTCCCGGTTGGCTTTGAGAGCACTGTGCAGAGCCAGTTGTTTTAGCTTCCCAGAGAGCAGGAAGCAAGATGCTTTGGGGCCTCTCTCACACTTTGGAAATAAAGGCAGCCCTTTGGGCCTGGCAGCCCTAGGCCAATGGAGTACACCCAGAGCAGAAGTTCTACCTCAGCCAGATCAGGCCTTCCAAGAAACTGCGTCTCACAGGCCTTTCTCTGTCACGTTGCCGGTAGGCTGTGAGAGCACTGTGCAGAGCCAGTTGTTTCTTAGCTTCCCAAAGATTTGGAAGCAAGATACTTTGGGGACTCTCAGCCCCTTTGGAAACAAGGCGGCCCTTTGGGCCTGGCAGCTCTAGGCCAAAGTAGCACGCCCAGAGCAGGAGTTCTACTTCAGCCAGATCAGGCCTGCCAAGAAACTGCGTTTCACAGGCCTTGGTAAGAGATGTTCCCGGTAGGCTGTGAGAGCACTGTGGAGAGCCAGTTGCTTTAGCTTCCCACAGAGCTGGAAGCAAGATGCCTTGGGGCCTCTCTCTCCCTTTGGACACAAGGCAGCCGTTTGGGCCTGGCAGCTCTAGGCCAATGGAGCACACCCACAGCAGAAGTTCTACTTCAGGCAGATCAGTCCTGCCCAGAAACTGCGTTTCACAGCCCTTGGTAAGAGATGTTCACGGTAGGCTGTGAGAGCACTGGGCAGAACCAGTTGTTTTTTAGCTTCCCAAAGTGCTGGATGCAAGATGCTTTGGGGCCTCTCTCACCCTTTGGAAACAAGGCAGCCCTTAGGTCCTGGTAGCTCTAGGCCTATGTAGCACAACCAGAACAGAAGTTCTACTTCAGCCAGGTCAGGCCTGCCAAGAAACTGCGTTTCACAGGCCTTTCAAAGAGATGTTCTCTTAGGCTGTAAGAGCACTGGGCAGAGCCAGCTGTTTCTTAGCTTCCCGAAGAGCTGGGAGCAAGATGCTTTGGGTCCACTCTCCGTCTTTGGAAACAAGGCAGCCCTTTGGGCCTGGCAGCTCTAGGGCAATGGAGCACACCCAGAGCAGAAGTTCTACTTCAGCCAGATCAGGCCTGCCAGGAAACTGCGTTTCACAGGCCTTGGTAAGAGATGTTCCCGGTAGGCTGTAAGAGCACTGGGCAGAGCCAGTTGTTTCTTACCTTCCTGAAAAGCTGGAAGCAAGATGCTTGGGACCCCTCTGCCCGTTTGGGAACAAGGCAGCCTTTTGGGTCGGGAAGCTCTAGGCCAATGGAGCACACGCAGAGCAGGAGTTCTACTTCAGCCTGATCAGGCCTGCAAAGAAACAGCGTTTGACAGGCCTTGGTAAGAGATGTTCCCGGTAGGTGTAAGAGCACTGGGCAGAGCCAGTTGTTTCTTAGCTTCGCAAAGACCGGGAAGCAAGATGCTTTGGGCCTCTCTGCCCCTTGGAAACAGGGCAGCACTTTGGGCCTGGCAGCTCTAGGGCAGTGGAGCACACCCAGAGCCGGAGTTCTACTTCAGCCAGATGAGGCCTGCCAAGAAACTGCGTTTCACAGGCCTTTCAAAGACATGTTCCCGGTAGGCTGTAAGAGCACGGGGCAGAGCGAGTTGGTTCTTAGCTTCCCAGAGAGCTGGAAGCAAGATGCTTTGGGGCCTCTCTGCCCCTTTGGAAACAAGGCAGCACCTTGGGCCTGGCAGCTCTAGGGCAATGGAGCACACCGAGAGCAGAAGTTCTTCTTCAGCCAAATCAGGCCTGCCAGGAAACGGCGTTTCACAGGCCTTGGTAAGAGATGTTCCCGGTAGGCTGTAAGAGCACTGGGCAACGCCAGATGTTTCTTAGCTTCCCGAAGAGCTGGAAGCGAGAAGCTTTGGTGCCACTCTCTCACTTTGGACTCAAGGCAGCCCTTTGGGGCAGGTAGCTCTAGGCCAGTGGAGCACACCCAGAGCAGAAGTTCTACTTGGGCCAGTTCAGGCCACCAACAAACTGCGTTTCACAGGCCTTGGTAAGAGATGTTCCCGGTAGGCTGTAAGAGCACTGGGCAACGCCAGATGTTTCTTAGCTTCCCGAAGAGCTGGAAGCAAGATGCTTTGGGGCCTCTCATCCCCTTTGCAAACAAGGCGGCCCTATGGGCCAGGCAGCTCTAGGCCAATGGAGCACACCCAGAGCAGAAGTTCTACCTCAGCCAGATAAGGCCTGCCAAGAAACTGCGTTTCAAAGGCTTTGGTAAGAGATGTTCCCGGTACTCTGTTAGAGCACTGGGCAGAGCCATTTGTTTCTTAGCTTCCCAAAGAGCTGGAAGCAAGATGCTTTGGGGGCTCCCTGCCCCTTTGCCAACAAGGGCGACCTTTGTCCTTTCAGCTCTAGGCCAATGGAGCACACCCAGAGCAGAAGTCCTACTTCAGCCAGATCAGGCCTGCCAAGGAACTGCGTTTCAGAGGCCTTTGTATGTGACGTTCCCGGTAGGCTGTGAGAGCACGGTGCAGAGCCAGTTGTTTCCTTGTTTCCCAAACAGCTGGAAGCAAGACGCTTTGGGGCCTCTCTGCCCCTTTGGAAACAAGGCAGCACGTTGGGTCTGGCAGCTCTAGGGCAATGGAGCACAACCAGAGCCGAAGTTCTACTTCTTCCAGATCAGGCCTGCCTAGACAGTGCGTTTCCCAGGCCTTGATAAGAGATGTTCTCTTAGGCTATAAGAGCACTGGGCACAGCCAGTTGTTTCTTAGCTTCCCAAGAGGTGGAAGCAAGATGCTTTGGGGCCTCTCTCCCCCTTTGGAAACAGGCAGCCCTTTGGGCCTTTCAGCTCTAGGGCAATGGAGCACACCCAGAGCAGAAGTTCTACCTCAGCCAGATCAGGCCTGCCAAGAAACTGCTTTTCACAGGCCTTCGTAAGAGGTGTTCCCGGAAGGCTGTAAGAGTACCTGGCAGAGCGAGTTGTTTCTTAGCTTCAAAAACAGCTGGAAGCAACATGATTTGGGGCCTCTCTCCCCCTTTGGAAACAAAGCAGCCTTTGTGCCTGGCAGCTCTAGGCCAAAGTAGCACACCCAGAGCACAAGTTCTACCTCAGCCAGATAAGGCCTGTCAAGAAGCTGCGTTTCACAGGCCTTTCTCTGTCACGTTGCCGGTAGGCTGTGAGAGCACTGTGCAGAGCCAGTTGTTTCTTAGCTTCCCAAAGATTTGGAAGCAAGATGCTTTGGGGACTCTCAGCCCCTTTGGAAACAAGGCGGCCCTTTGGGCCTGGCAGCTCTAGGCCAAAGTAGCACGCCCAGAGCAGGAGTTCTACTTCAGCCAGATCAGGCCTGCCAAGAAACTGCGTTTCACAGGCCTTGGTAAGAGATGTTCCCGGTAGGCTGTGAGAGCACTGTGGAGAGCCAGTTGCTTTAGCTTCCCACAGAGCTGGAAGCAAGATGCTTTGGGGCCTCTCTCTCCCTTTGGACACAAGGCAGCCGTTTGGGCCTGGCAGCTCTGGGCCAATGGAGCACACCCACAGCAGAAGTTCTACTTCAGGCAGATCAGTCCTGCCCAGAAACTGCGTTTCACAGCCCTTGGTAAGAGATGTTCACGGTAGGCTGTGAGAGCACTGGGCAGAACCAGTTGTTTTTTAGCTTCCCAAAGTGCTGGAGGCAAGATGCTTTGGGGCCTCTCTCACCCTTTGGAAACAAGGCAGCCCTTAGGTCCTGGTAGCTCTAGGCCTATGTAGCACAACCAGAACAGAAGTTCTACTTCAGCCAGGTCAGGCCTGCCAAGAAACTGCGTTTCACAGGCCTTTCAAAGAGATGTTCTCTTAGGCTGTAAGAGCACTGGGCAGAGCCAGCTGTTTCTTAGCTTCCCGAAGAGCTGGGAGCAAGATGCTTTGGGTCCACTCTCCGTCTTTGGAAACAAGGCAGCCCTTTGGGCCTGGCAGCTCTAGGGCAATGGAGCACACCCAGAGCAGAAGTTCTACTTCAGCCAGATCAGGCCTGCCAGGAAACTGCGTTTCACAGGCCTTGGTAAGAGATGTTCCCGGTAGGCTGTAAGAGCACTGGGCAGAGCCAGTTGTTTCTTACCTTCCTGAAAAGCTGGAAGCAAGATGCTTGGGACCCCTCTGCCCGTTTGGGAACAAGGCAGCCTTTTGGGTCGGGAAGCTCTAGGCCAATGGAGCACACGCAGAGCAGGAGTTCTACTTCAGCCTGATCAGGCCTGCAAAGAAACAGCGTTTGACAGGCCTTGGTAAGAGATGTTCGCGGTAGGTGTAAGAGCACTGGGCAGAGCCAGTTGTTTCTTAGCTTCGCAAAGACCGGGAAGCAAGATGCTTTGGGCCTCTCTGCCCCTTGGAAACAGGGCAGCACTTTGGGCTTGGCAGCTCTAGGGCAATGGAGCACACCCAGAGCCGGAGTTCTACTTCAGCCAGATGAGGCCTGCCAAGAAACTGCGTTTCACAGGCCTTTCAAAGACATGTTCCCGGTAGGCTGTAAGAGCACGGGGCAGAGCGAGTTGGTTCTTAGCTTCCCAGAGAGCTGGAAGCAAGATGCTTTGGGGCCTCTCTGCCCCTTTGGAAACAAGGCAGCACCTTGGGCCTGGCAGCTCTAGGGCAATGGAGCACACCCAGAGCAGAAGTTCTACTTCAGCCAAATCAGGCCTGCCAGGAAACGGCGTTTCACAGGCCTTGGTAAGAGATGTTCCCGGTAGGCTGTAAGAGCACTGGGCAACGCCAGATGTTTCTTAGCTTCCCGAAGAGCTGGAAGCGAGAAGCTTTGGTGCCACTCTCTCACTTTGGACTCAAGGCAGCCCTTTGGGGCAGGTAGCTCTAGGCCAGTGGAGCACACCCAGAGCAGAAGTTCTACTTGGGCCAGTTCAGGCCACCAACAAACTGCGTTTCACAGGCCTTGGTAAGAGATGTTCCCGGTAGGCTGTAAGAGCACTGGGCAACGCCAGATGTTTCTTAGCTTCCCGAAGAGCTGGAAGCAAGATGCTTTGGGGCCTCTCATCCCCTTTGCAAACAAGGCGGCCCTATGGGCCAGGCAGCTCTAGGCCAATGGAGCACACCCAGAGCAGAAGTTCTACTTCGGCCAGTTCAGGCCACCAACAAACTGCGTTTCACAGGCCTTGGTAAGAGATGTTCCCGGTAGGCTGTAAGAGCACTGGGCAACGCCAGATGTTTCTTAGCTTCCTGAAGAGCTGGAAGCAAGATGCTTTGGGGCCTCTCATCCCCTTTGCAAACAAGGCCGACCTTTGGGCCAGGCAGCTCTAGGCCAATGGAGCACACCCAGAGCAGAAGTTCTACCTCAGCCAGATAAGGCCTGCCAAGAAACTGCGTTTCAAAGGCTTTGGTAAGAGATGTTCCCGGTACTCTGTTAGAGCACTGGGCAGAGCCATTTGTTTCTTAGCTTCCCAAAGAGCTGGAAGCAAGATGCTTTGGGGGCTCCCTGCCCCTTTGCCAACAAGGGCGACCTTTGGGCCTTTCAGCTCTAGGCCAATGGAGCACACCCAGAGCAGAAGTCCTACTTCAGCCAGATCAGGCCTGCCAAGGAACTGCGTTTCAGAGGCCTTTGTATGTGACGTTCCCGGTAGGCTGTGAGAGCACGGTGCAGAGCCAGTTGTTTCCTTGTTTCCCAAACAGCTGGAAGCAAGACGCTTTGGGGCCTCTCTGCCCCTTTGGAAACAAGGCAGCACGTTGGGTCTGGCAGCTCTAGGGCAATGGAGCACAACCAGAGCCGAAGTTCTACTTCTTCCAGATCAGGCCTGCCTAGACAGTGCGTTTCACAGGCCTTGATAAGAGATGTTCTCTTAGGCTATAAGAGCACTGGGCACAGCCAGTTGTTTCTTAGCTTCCCAAGAGGTGGAAGCAAGATGCTTTGGGGCCTCTCTCCCCCTTTGGAAACAAGGCAGCCCTTTGGGCCTTTCAGCTCTAGGGCAATGGAGCACACCCAGAGCAGAAGTTCTACCTCAGCCAGATCAGGCCTGCCAAGAAACTGCTTTTCACAGGCCTTCGTAAGAGGTGTTCCCGGAAGGCTGTAAGAGTACCTGGCAGAGCGAGTTGTTTCTTAGCTTCAAAAACAGCTGGAAGCAACATGATTTGGGGCCTCTCTCCCCCTTTGGAAACAAAGCAGCCTTTGTGCCTGGCAGCTCTAGGCCAAAGTAGCACACCCAGAGCACAAGTTCTACCTCAGCCAGATCAGGCCTTCCAAGAAACTGCGTCTCACAGGCCTTTCTCTGTCACGTTGCCGGTAGGCTGTGAGAGCACTGTGCAGAGCCAGTTGTTTCTTAGCTTCCCAAAGATTTGGAAGCAAGATGCTTTGGGGACTCTCAGCCCCTTTGGAAACAAGGCGGCCCTTTGGGCCTGGCAGCTCTAGGCCAAAGTAGCACGCCCAGAGCAGGAGTTCTACTTCAGCCAGATCAGGCCTGCCAAGAAACTGCGTTTCACAGGCCTTGGTAAGAGATGTTCCCGGTAGGCTGTGAGAGCACTGTGGAGAGCCAGTTGCTTTAGCTTCCCACAGAGCTGGAAGCAAGATGCCTTGGGGCCTCTCTCTCCCTTTGGACACAAGGCAGCCGTTTGGGCCTGGCAGCTCTAGGCCAATGGAGCACACCCACAGCAGAAGTTCTACTTCAGGCAGATCAGTCCTGCCCAGAAACTGCGTTTCACAGCCCTTGGTAAGAGATGTTCACGGTAGGCTGTGAGAGCACTGGGCAGAACCAGTTGTTTTTTAGCTTCCCAAAGTGCTGGAGGCAACATGCTTTGGGGCCTCTCTCACCCTTTGGAAACAAGGCAGCCCTTAGGTCCTGGTAGCTCTAGGCCTATGTAGCACAACCAGAACAGAAGTTCTACTTCAGCCAGGTCAGGCCTGCCAAGAAACTGCGTTTCACAGGCCTTTCAAAGACATGTTCTCTTAGGCTGTAAGAGCACTGGGCAGAGCCAGCTGTTTCTTAGCTTCCCGAAGAGCTGGGAGCAAGATGCTTTGGGTCCACTCTCCGTCTTTGGAAACAAGGCAGCCCTTTGGGCCTGGCAGCTCTAGGGCAATGGAGCACACCCAGAGCAGAAGTTCTACTTCAGCCAGATCAGGCCTGCCAGGAAACTGCGTTTCACAGGCCTTGGTAAGAGATGTTCCCGGTAGGCTGTAAGAGCACTGGGCAGAGCCAGTTGTTTCTTACCTTCCTGAAAAGCTGGAAGCAAGATGCTTGGGACCCCTCTGCCCGTTTGGGAACAAGGCAGCCTTTTGGGTCTGGAAGCTCTAGGCCAATGGAGCACACGCAGAGCAGGAGTTCTACTTCAGCCTGATCAGGCCTGCAAAGAAACAGCGTTTGACAGGCCTTGGTAAGAGATGTTCGCGGTAGGTGTAAGAGCACTGGGCAGAGCCACTTGTTTCTTAGCTTCGCAAAGACCGGGAAGCAAGATGCTTTGGGCCTCTCTGCCCCTTGGAAACAGGGCAGCACTTTGGGCCTGGCAGCTCTAGGGCAGTGGAGCACACCCAGAGCCGGAGTTCTACTGCAGCCACATGAGGCCTGCTAAGAAACTGCGTTTCACAGGTCTTTCAAAGACATGTTCCCGGTAGGCTGTAAGAGCACGGGGCAGAGCGAGTTGGTTCTTAGCTTCCCAGAGAGCTGGAAGCAAGATGCTTTGGGGCCTCTCTGCCCCTTTGGAAACAAGGCAGCACCTTGGGCCTGGCAGCTCTAGGGCAATGGAGCACACCCAGAGCAGAAGTTCTACTTCAGCCAAATCAGGCCTGCCAGGAAACGGCGTTTCACAGGCCTTGGTAAGAGATGTTCCCGGTAGGCTGTAAGAGCACTGGGCAACGCCAGATGTTTCTTAGCTTCCCGAAGAGCTGGAAGCAAGAAGCTTTGGTGCCACTCTCTCACTTTGGATTCAAGGCAGCCCTTTGGGGCAGGTAGCTCTAGGCCAGTGGAGCACACCCAGAGCAGAAGTTCTACTTGGGCCAGTTCAGGCCACCAACAAACTGCGTTTCACAGGCCTTGGTAAGAGATGTTCCCGGTAGGCTGTAAGAGCACTGGGCAACGCCAGATGTTTCTTAGCTTCCCGAAGAGCTGGAAGCAAGATGCTTTGGGGCCTCTCATCCCCTTTGCAAACAAGGCGGCCCTATGGGCCAGGCAGCTCTAGGCCAATGGAGCACACCCAGAGCAGAAGTTCTACTTCGGCCAGTTCAGGCCACCAACAAACTGCGTTTCACAGTCCTTGGTAAGAGATGTTCCCGGTAGGCTGTAAGAGCACTGGGCAACGCCAGATGTTTCTTAGCTTCCCGAAGAGCTGGAAGCAAGATGCTTTGGGGCCTCTCATCCCCTTTGCAAACAAGGCGGCCCTATGGGCCAGGCAGCTCTAGGCCAATGGAGCACACCCAGAGCAGAAGTACTACTTCGGCCAGTTCAGGCCACCAACAAACTGCGTTTCACAGGCCTTGGTAAGAGTTGTTCCCGGTAGGCTGTAAGAGCACTGGGCAACGCCAGATGTTTCTTAGCTTCCCGAAGAGCTGGAAGCAAGATGCTTTGGGGCCTCTCATCCCCTTTGCAAACAAGGCCGACCTTTGGGCCAGGCAGCTCTAGGCCAATGGAGCACACCCAGAGCAGAAGTTCTACCTCAGCCAGATAAGGCCTGCCAAGAAACTGCGTTTCAAAGGCTTTGGTAAGAGATGTTCCCGCTACTCTGTTAGAGCACTGGGCAGAGCCATTTGTTTCTTAGCTTCCCAAAGAGCTGGAAGCAAGATGCTTTGGGGGCTCCCTGCCCCTTTGCCAACAAGGGCGACCTTTGGGCCTTTCAGCTCTAGGCCAATGGAGCACACCCAGAGCAGAAGTCCTACTTCAGCCAGATCAGGCCTGCCAAGGAACTGCGTTTCAGAGGCCTTTGTATGTGACGTTCCCGGTAGGCTGTGAGAGCACGGTGCAGAGCCAGTTGTTTCCTTGTTTCCCAAACAGCTGGAAGCAAGACGCTTTGGGGCCTCTCTGCCCCTTTGGAAACAAGGCAGCACGTTGGGTCTGGCAGCTCTAGGGCAATGGAGCACAACCAGAGCCGAAGTTCTACTTCTTCCAGATCAGGCCTGCCTAGACAGTGCGTTTCCCAGGCCTTGATAAGAGATGTTCTCTTAGGCTATAAGAGCACTGGGCACAGCCAGTTGTTTCTTAGCTTCCCAAGAGGTGGAAGCAAGATGCTTTGGGGCCTCTCTCCCCCTTTGGAAACAAGGCAGCCCTTTGGGCCTTTCAGCTCTAGGGCAATGGAGCACACCCAGAGCAGAAGTTCTACCTCAGCCAGATCAGGCCTGCCAAGAAACTGCTTTTCACAGGCCTTCGTAAGAGGTGTTCCCGGAAGGCTGTAAGAGTACCTGGCAGAGCGAGTTGTTTCTTAGCTTCAAAAACAGCTGGAAGCAACATGATTTGGGGCCTCTCTCCCCCTTTGGAAACAAAGCAGCCTTTGTGCCTGGCAGCTCTAGGCCAAAGTAGCACACCCAGAGCACAAGTTCTACCTCAGCCAGATCAGGCCTTCCAAGAAACTGCGTCTCACAGGCCTTTCTCTGTCACGTTGCCGGTAGGCTGTGAGAGCACTGTGCAGAGCCAGTTGTTTCTTAGCTTCCCAAAGATTTGGAAGCAAGATGCTTTGGGGACTCTCAGCCCCTTTGGAAACAAGGCGGCCCTTTGGGCCTGGCAGCTCTAGGCCAAAGTAGCACGCCCAGAGCAGGAGTTCTACTTCAGCCAGATCAGGCCTGCCAAGAAACTGCGTTTCACAGGCCTTGGTAAGAGATGTTCCCGGTAGGCTGTGAGAGCACTGTGGAGAGCCAGTTGCTTTAGCTTCCCACAGAGCTGGAAGCAAGATGCCTTGGGGCCTCTCTCTCCCTTTGGACACAAGGCAGCCGTTTGGGCCTGGCAGCTCTAGGCCAATGGAGCACACCCACAGCAGAAGTTCTACTTCAGGCAGATCAGTCCTGCCCAGAAACTGCGTTTCACAGCCCTTGGTAAGAGATGTTCACGGTAGGCTGTGAGAGCACTGGGCAGAACCAGTTGTTTTTTAGCTTCCCAAAGTGCTGGAGGCAAGATGCTTTGGGGCCTCTCTCACCCTTTGGAAACAAGGCAGCCCTTAGGTCCTGGTAGCTCTAGGCCTATGTAGCACAACCAGAACAGAAGTTCTACTTCAGCCAGGTCAGGCCTGCCAAGAAACTGCGTTTCACAGGCCTTTCAAAGACATGTTCTCTTAGGCTGTAAGAGCACTTGGCAGAGCCAGCTGTTTCTTAGCTTCCCGAAGAGCTGGGAGCAAGATGCTTTGGGTCCACTCTCCGTCTTTGGAAACAAGGCAGCCCTTTGGGCCTGGCAGCTCTAGGGCAATGGAGCACACCCAGAGCAGAAGTTCTACTTCAGCCAGATCAGGCCTGCCAGGAAACTCCATTTCACAGGCCTTGGTAAGAGATGTTCCCGGTAGGCTGTAAGAGCACTGGGCAGAGCCAGTTGTTTCTTACCTTCCTGAAAAGCTGGAAGCAAGATGCTTGGGACCCCTCTGCCCGTTTGGGAACAAGGCAGCCTTTTGGGTCGGGAAGCTCTAGGCCAATGGAGCACACGCAGAGCAGGAGTTCTACTTCAGCCTGATCAGGCCTGCAAAGAAACAGCGTTTGACAGGCCTTGGTAAGAGATGTTCCTGGTAGGTGTAAGAGCACTGGGCAGAGCCAGTTGTTTCTTAGCTTCGCAAAGACCGGGAAGCAAGATGCTTTGGGCCTCTCTGCCCCTTGGAAACAGGGCAGCACTTTGGGCCTGGCAGCTCTAGGGCAGTGGAGCACACCCAGAGCCGGAGTTCTACTTCAGCCAGATGACGCCTGCCAAGAAACTGCGTTTCACAGGCCTTTCAAAGACATGTTCCCGGTAGGCTGTAAGAGCACGGGGCAGAGCGAGTTGGTTCTTAGCTTCCCAGAGAGCTGGAAGCAAGATGCTTTGGGGCCTCTCTGCCCCTTTGGAAACAAGGCAGCACCTTGGGCCTGGCAGCTCTAGGGCAATGGAGCACACCCAGAGCAGAAGTTCTACTTCAGCCAAATCAGGCCTGCCAGGAAACGGCGTTTCACAGGCCTTGGTAAGAGATGTTCCTGGTAGGCTGTAAGAGCACTGGGCATCGCCAGATGTTTCTTAGCTTCCCGAAGAGCTGGAAGCAAGAAGCTTTGGTGCCACTCTCTCACTTTGGACTCAAGGCAGCCCTTTGGGGCAGGTAGCTCTAGGCCAGTGGAGCACACCCAGAGCAGAAGTTCTACTTGGGCCAGTTCAGGCCACCAACAAACTGCGTTTCACAGGCCTTGGTAAGAGATGTTCCCGGTAGGCTGTAAGAGCACTGGGCAACGCCAGATGTTTCTTAGCTTCCCGAAGAGCTGGAAGCAAGATGCTTTGGGGCCTCTCATCCCCTTTGCAAACAAGGCGGCCCTATGGGCCAGGCAGCTCTAGGCCAATGGAGCACACCCAGAGCAGAAGTTCTACTTCGGCCAGTTCAGGCCACCAACAAACTGCGTTTCACAGGCCTTGGTAAGAGATGTTCCCGGTAGGCTGTAAGAGCACTGGGCAACGCCAGATGTTTCTTAGCTTCCCGAAGAGCTGGAAGCAAGATGCTTTGGGGCCTCTCATCCCCTTTGCAAACAAGGCCGACCTTTGGGCCAGGCAGCTCTAGGCCAATGGAGCACACCCAGAGCAGAAGTTCTACCTCAGCCAGATAAGGCCTGCCAAGAAACTGCGTTTCAAAGGCTTTGGTAAGAGATGTTCCCGGTACTCTGTTAGAGCACTGGGCAGAGCCATTTGTTTCTTAGCTTCCCAAAGAGCTGGAAGCAAGATGCTTTGGGGGCTCCCTGCCCCTTTGCCAACAAGGGCGACCTTTGGGCCTTTCAGCTCTAGGCCAATGGAGCACACCCAGAGCAGAAGTCCTACTTCAGCCAGATCAGGCCTGCCAAGGAACTGCGTTTCAGAGGCCTTTGTATGTGACGTTCCCGGTAGGCTGTGAGAGCACGGTGCAGAGCCAGTTGTTTCCTTGTTTCCCAAACAGCTGGAAGCAAGACGCTTTGGGGCCTCTCTGCCCCTTTGGAAACAAGGCAGCACTAGGGCAATGGAGCACAACCATAGCCGAAGTTCTACTTCTTCCAGATCAGGCCTGCCTAGACAGTGCGTTTCACAGGCCTTGATAAGAGATGTTCTCTTAGGCTATAAGAGCACTGGGCACAGCCAGTTGTTTCTTAGCTTCCCAAGAGGTGGAAGCAAGATGCTTTGGGGCCTCTCTCCCCCTTTGGAAACAAGGCAGCCCTTTGGGCCTTTCAGCTCTAGGGCAATGGAGCACACCCAGAGCAGAAGTTCTGCCTCAGCCAGATCAGGCCTGCCAAGAAACTGCTTTTCACAGGCCTTCGTAAGAGGTGTTCCCGGAAGGCTGTAAGAGTACCTGGCAGAGCGAGTTGTTTCTTAGCTTCAAAAACAGCTGGAAGCAACATGATTTGGGGCCTCTCTCCCCCTTTGGAAACAAAGCAGCCTTTGTGCCTGGCAGCTCTAGGCCAAAGTAGCACACCCAGAGCACAAGTTCTACCTCAGCCAGATAAGGCCTGTCAAGAAGCTGCGTTTCACAGGCCTTTCTCTGTCACGTTGCCGGTAGGCTGTGAGAGCACTGTGCAGAGCCAGTTGTTTCTTAGCTTCCCAAAGATTTGGAAGCAAGATGCTTTGGGGACTCTCAGCCCCTTTGGAAACAAGGCGGCCCTTTGGGCCTGGCAGCTCTAGGCCAAAGTAGCACGCCCAGAGCAGGAGTTCTACTTCAGCCAGATCAGGCCTGCCAAGAAACTGCGTTTCACAGGCCTTGGTAAGAGATGTTCCCGGTAGGCTGTGAGAGCACTGTGGAGAGCCAGTTGCTTTAGCTTCCCACAGAGCTGGAAGCAAGATGCTTTGGGGCCTCTCTCTCCCTTTGGACACAAGGCAGCCGTTTGGGCCTGGCAGCTCTAGGCCAATGGAGCACACCCACAGCAGAAGTTCTACTTCAGGCAGATCAGTCCTGCCCAGAAACTGCGTTTCACAGCCCTTGGTAAGAGATGTTCACGGTAGGCTGTGAGAGCACTGGGCAGAACCAGTTGTTTTTTAGCTTCCCAAAGTGCTGGAGGCAAGATGCTTTGGGGCCTCTCTCAACCCTTGGAAACAAGGCAGCCCTTAGGTCCTGGTAGCTCTAGGCCTATGTAGCACAACCAGAACAGAAGTTCTACTTCTGCCAGGTCAGGCCTGCCAAGAAACTGCGTTTCACAGGCCTTTCAAAGAGATGTTCTCTTAGGCTGTAAGAGCACTGAGCAGAGCCAGCTGTTTCTTAGCTTCCCGAAGAGCTGGGAGCAAGATGCTTTGGGTCCACTCTCCGTCTTTGGAAACAAGGCAGCCCTTTGGGCCTGGCAGCTCTAGGGCAATGGAGCACACCCAGAGCAGAAGTTCTACTTCAGCCAGATCAGGCCTGCCAGGAAACTGCGTTTCACAGGCCTTGGTAAGAGATGTTCCCGGTAGGCTGTAAGAGCACTGGGCAGAGCCAGTTGTTTCTTACCTTCCTGAAAAGCTGGAAGCAAGATGCTTGGGACCCCTCTGCCCATTTGGGAACAAGGCAGCCTTTTGGGTCGGGAAGCTCTAGGCCAATGGAGCACACGCAGAGCAGGAGTTCTACTTCAGCCTGATCAGGCCTGCAAAGAAACAGCATTTGACAGGCCTTGGTAAGAGATGTTCGCGGTAGGTGTAAGAGCACTGGGCAGAGCCAGTTGTTTCTTAGCTTCGCAAAGACCAGGAAGCAAGATGCTTTGGGCCTCTCTGCCCCTTGGAAACAGGGCAGCACTTTGGGCCTGGCAGCTCTAGGGCAATGGAGCACACCCAGAGCCGGAGTTCTACTTCAGCCAGATGAGGCCTGCCAAGAAACTGCGTTTCACAGGCCTTTCAAAGACATGTTCCCGGTAGGCTGTAAGAGCACGGGGCAGAGCGAGTTGGTTCTTAGCTTCCCAGAGAGCTGGAAGCAAGATGCTTTGGGGCCTCTCTGCCCCTTTGGAAACAAGGCAGCACCTTGGGCCTGGCAGCTCTAGGGCAATGGAGCACACCCAGAGCAGAAGTTCTACTTCAGCCAAATCAGGCCTGCCAGGAAACGGCGTTTCACAGGCCTTGGTAAGAGATGTTCCCGGTAGGCTGTAAGAGCACTGGGCATCGCCAGATGTTTCTTAGCTTCCCGAAGAGCTGGAAGCAAGAAGCTTTGGTGCCACTCTCTCACTTTGGACTCAAGGCAGGCCTTTGGGGCAGGTAGCTCTAGGCCAGTGGAGCACACCCAGAGCAGAAGTTCTACTTGGGCCAGTTCAGGCCACCAACAAACTGCGTTTCACAGGCCTTGGTAAGAGATGTTCCCAGTAGGCTGTAAGAGCACTGGGCAACGCCAGATGTTTCTTAGCTTCCCGAAGAGCTGGAAGCAAGATGCTTTGGGGCCTCTCATCCCCTTTGCAAACAAGGCCGACCTTTGGGCCAGGCAGCTCTAGGCCAATGGAGCACACCCAGAGCAGAAGTTCTACCTCAGCCAGATAAGGCCTGCCAAGAAACTGCGTTTCAAAGGCTTTGGTAAGAGATGTTCCCGCTACTCTGTTAGAGCACTGGGCAGAGCCATTTGTTTCTTAGCTTCCCAAAGAGCTGGAAGCAAGATGCTTTGGGGGCTCCCTGCCCCTTTGCCAACAAGGGCGACCTTTGGGCCTTTCAGCTCTAGGCCAATGGAGCACACCCAGAGCAGAAGTCCTACTTCAGCCAGATCAGGCCTGCCAAGGAACTGCGTTTCAGAGGCCTTTGTATGTGACGTTCCCGGTAGGCTGTGAGAGCACGGTGCAGAGCCAGTTGTTTCCTTGTTTCCCAAACAGCTGGAAGCAAGACGCTTTGGGGCCTCTCTGCCCCTTTGGAAACAAGGCAGCACTAGGGCAATGGAGCACAACCATAGCCGAAGTTCTACTTCTTCCAGATCAGGCCTGCCTAGACAGTGCGTTTCCCAGGCCTTGATAAGAGATGTTCTCTTAGGCTATAAGAGCACTGGGCACAGCCAGTTGTTTCTTAGCTTCCCAAGAGGTGGAAGCAAGATGCTTTGGGGCCTCTCTCCCCCTTTGGAAACAAGGCAGCCCTTTGGGCCTTTCAGCTCTAGGGCAATGGAGCACACCCAGAGCAGAAGTTCTGCCTCAGCCAGATCAGGCCTGCCAAGAAACTGCTTTTCACAGGCCTTCGTAAGAGGTGTTCCCGGAAGGCTGTAAGAGTACCTGGCAGAGCGAGTTGTTTCTTAGCTTCAAAAACAGCTGGAAGCAACATGATTTGGGGCCTCTCTCCCCCTTTGGAAACAAAGCAGCCTTTGTGCCTGGCAGCTCTAGGCCAAAGTAGCACACCCAGAGCACAAGTTCTACCTCAGCCAGATAAGGCCTGTCAAGAAGCTGCGTTTCACAGGCCTTTCTCTGTCACGTTGCCGGTAGGCTGTGAGAGCACTGTGCAGAGCCAGTTGTTTCTTAGCTTCCCAAAGATTTGGAAGCAAGATGCTTTGGGGACTCTCAGCCCCTTTGGAAACAAGGCGGCCCTTTGGGCCTGCCAGCTCTAGGTCAAAGTAGCACGCCCAGAGCAGGAGTTCTACTTCAGCCAGATCAGGCCTGCCAAGAAACTGCGTTTCACAGGCCTTGGTAAGAGATGTTCCCGGTAGGCTGTGAGAGCACTGTGGAGAGCCAGTTGCTTTAGCTTCCCACAGAGCTGGAAGCAAGATGCTTTGGGGCCTCTCTCTCCCTTTGGACACAAGGCAGCCGTTTGGGCCTGGCAGCTCTAGGCCAATGGAGCACACCCACAGCAGAAGTTCTACTTCAGGCAGATCAGTCCTGCCAAGAAACTGCGTTTCACAGCCCTTGGTAAGAGATGTTCACGGTAGGCTGTGAGAGCACTGGGCAGAACCAGTTGTTTTTTAGCTTCCCAAAGTGCTGGAGGCAAGATGCTTTGGGGCCTCTCTCAACCTTTGGAAACAAGGCAGCCCTTAGGTCCTGGTAGCTCTAGGCCTATGTAGCACAACCAGAACAGAAGTTCTACTTCTGCCAGGTCAGGCCTGCCAAGAAACTGCGTTTCACAGGCCTTTCAAAGAGATGTTCTCTTAGGCTGTAAGAGCACTGAGCAGAGCCAGCTGTTTCTTAGCTTCCCGAAGAGCTGGGAGCAAGATGCTTTGGGTCCACTCTCCGTCTTTGGAAACAAGGCAGCCCTTTGGGCCTGGCAGCTCTAGGGCAATGGAGCACACCCAGAGCAGAAGTTCTACTTCAGCCAGATCAGGCCTGCCAGGAAACTGCGTTTCACAGGCCTTGGTAAGAGATGTTCCCGGTAGGCTGTAAGAGCACTGGGCAGAGCCAGTTGTTTCTTACCTTCCTGAAAAGCTGGAAGCAAGATGCTTGGGACCCCTCTGCCCATTTGGGAACAAGGCAGCCTTTTGGGTCGGGAAGCTCTAGGCCAATGGAGCACACGCAGAGCAGGAGTTCTACTTCAGCCTGATCAGGCCTGCAAAGAAACAGCATTTGACAGGCCTTGGTAAGAGATGTTCGCGGTAGGTGTAAGAGCTCTGGGCAGAGCCAGTTGTTTCTTAGCTTCGCAAAGACCGGGAAGCAAGATGCTTTGGGCCTCTCTGCCCCTTGGAAACAGGGCAGCACTTTGGGCCTGGCAGCTCTAGGGCAATGGAGCACACCCAGAGCCGGAGTTCTACTTCAGCCAGATGAGGCCTGCCAAGAAACTGCGTTTCACAGGCCTTTCAAAGACATGTTCCCGGTAGGCTGTAAGAGCACGGGGCAGAGCGAGTTGGTTCTTAGCTTCCCAGAGAGCTGGAAGCAAGATGCTTTGGGGCCTCTCTGCCCCTTTGGAAACAAGGCAGCACCTTGGGCCTGGCAGCTCTAGGGCAATGGAGCACACCCAGAGCAGAAGTTCTACTTCAGCCAAATCAGGCCTGCCAGGAAACGGCGTTTCACAGGCCTTGGTAAGAGATGTTCCCGGTAGGCTGTAAGAGCACTGGGCAACGCCAGATGTTTCTTAGCTTCCCGAAGAGCTGGAAGCAAGAAGCTTTGGTGCCACTCTCTCACTTTGGACTCAAGGCAGCCCTTTGGGGCAGGTAGCTCTAGGCCAGTGGAGCACACCCAGAGCAGAAGTTCTACTTGGGCCAGTTCAGGCCACCAACAAACTGCGTTTCACAGGCCTTGGTAAGAGATGTTCCCGGTAGGCTGTAAGAGCACTGGGCAACGCCAGATGTTTCTTAGCTTCCCGAAGACCTGGAAGCAAGATGCTTTGGGGCCTCTCATCCCCTTTGCAAACAAGGCGGCCCTATGGGCCAGGCAGCTCTAGGCCAATGGAGCACACCCAGAGCAGAAGTTCTACTTCGGCCAGTTCAGGCCACCAACAAACTGCGTTTCACAGGCCTTGGTAAGAGATGTTCCCGGTAGGCTGTAAGAGCACTGGGCAACGCCAGATGTTTCTTAGCTTCCCGAAGAGCTGGAAGCAAGATGCTTTGGGGCCTCTCATCCCCTTTGCAAACAAGGCCGACCTTTGGGCCAGGCAGCTCTAGGCCAATGGAGCACACCCAGAGCAGAAGTTCTACCTCAGCCAGATAAGGCCTGCCAAGAAACTGCGTTTCAAAGGCTTTGGTAAGAGATGTTCCCGCTACTCTGTTAGAGCACTGGGCAGAGCCATTTGTTTCTTAGCTTCCCAAAGAGCTGGAAGCAAGATGCTTTGGGGGCTCCCTGCCCCTTTGCCAACAAGGGCGACCTTTGGGCCTTTCAGCTCTAGGCCAATGGAGCACACCCAGAGCAGAAGTCCTACTTCAGCCAGATCAGGCCTGCCAAGGAACTGCGTTTCAGAGGCCTTTGTATGTGACGTTCCCGGTAGGCTGTGAGAGCACGGTGCAGAGCCAGTTGTTTCCTTGTTTCCCAAACAGCTGGAAGCAAGACGCTTTGGGGCCTCTCTGCCCCTTTGGAAACAAGGCAGCACTAGGGCAATGGAGCACAACCAGAGCCGAAGTTCTACTTCTTCCAGATCAGGCCTGCCTAGACAGTGCGTTTCCCAGGCCTTGATAAGAGATGTTCTCTTAGGCTATAAGAGCACTGGGCACAGCCAGTTGTTTCTTAGCTTCCCAAGAGGTGGAAGCAAGATGCTTTGGGGCCTCTCTCCCCCTTTGGAAACAAGGCAGCCCTTTGGGCCTTTCAGCTCGAGGGCAATGGAGCACACCCAGAGCAGAAGTTCTACCTCAGCCAGATCAGGCCTGCCAAGAAACTGCTTTTCACAGGCCTTCGTAAGAGGTGTTCCCGGAAGGCTGTAAGAGTACCTGGCAGAGCGAGTTGTTTCTTAGCTTCAAAAACAGCTGGAAGCAACATGATTTGGGGCCTCTCTCCCCCTTTGGAAACAAAGCAGCCTTTGTGCCTGGCAGCTCTAGGCAAAGTAGCACACCCAGAGCACAAGTTCTACCTCAGCCAGATAAGGCCTGTCAAGAAGCTGCGTTTCACAGGCCTTTGTATGTGACGTTCCCGGTTGGCTTTGAGAGCACTGTGCAGAGCCAGTTGTTTTAGCTTCCCAGAGAGCAGGAAGCAAGATGCTTTGGGGCCTCTCTCACACTTTGGAAATAAAGGCAGCCCTTTGGGCCTGGCAGCCCTAGGCCAATGGAGTACACCCAGAGCAGAAGTTCTACCTCAGCCAGATCAGGCCTTCCAAGAAACTGCGTCTCACAGGCCTTTCTCTGTCACGTTGCCGGTAGGCTGTGAGAGCACTGTGCAGAGCCAGTTGTTTCTTAGCTTCCCAAAGATTTGGAAGCAAGATGCTTTGGGGACTCTCAGCCCCTTTGGAAACAAGGCGGCCCTTTGGGCCTGGCAGCTCTAGGCCAAAGTAGCACGCCCAGAGCAGGAGTTCTACTTCAGCCAGATCAGGCCTGCCAAGAAACTGCGTTTCACAGGCCTTGGTAAGAGATGTTCCCGGTAGGCTGTGAGAGCACTGTGGAGAGCCAGTTGCTTTAGCTTCCCACAGAGCTGGAAGCAAGACGCTTTGGGGCCTCTCTGCCCCTTTGGAAACAAGGCAGCACGTTGGGTCTGGCAGCTCTAGGGCAATGGAGCACAACCAGAGCCGAAGTTCTACTTCTTCCAGATCAGGCCTGCCTAGACAGTGCGTTTCCCAGGCCTTGATAAGAGATGTTCTCTTAGGCTATAAGAGCACTGGGCACAGCCAGTTGTTTCTTAGCTTCCCAAGAGGTGGAAGCAAGATGCTTTGGGGCCTCTCTCCCCCTTTGGAAACAAGGCAGCCCTTTGGGCCTTTCAGCTCTAGGGCAATGGAGCACACCCAGAGCAGAAGTTCTACCTCAGCCAGATCAGGCCTGCCAAGAAACTGCTTTTCACAGGCCTTCGTAAGAGGTGTTCCCGGAAGGCTGTAAGAGTACCTGGCAGAGCGAGTTGTTTCTTAGCTTCAAAAACAGCTGGAAGCAACATGATTTGGGGCCTCTCTCCCCCTTTGGAAACAAAGCAGCCTTTGTGCCTGGCAGCTCTAGGCCAAAGTAGCACACCCAGAGCACAAGTTCTACCTCAGCCAGATAAGGCCTGTCAAGAAGCTGCGTTTCACAGGCCTTTGTATGTGACGTTCCCGGTTGGCTTTGAGAGCACTGTGCAGAGCCAGTTGTTTTAGCTTCCCAGAGAGCAGGAAGCAAGATGCTTTGGGGCCTCTCTCACACTTTGGAAATAAAGGCAGCCCTTTGGGCCTGGCAGCCCTAGGCCAATGGAGTACACCCAGAGCAGAAGTTCTACCTCAGCCAGATCAGGCCTTCCAAGAAACTGCGTCTCACAGGCCTTTCTCTGTCACGTTGCCGGTAGGCTGTGAGAGCACTGTGCAGAGCCAGTTGTTTCTTAGCTTCCCAAAGATTTGGAAGCAAGATGCTTTGGGGACTCTCAGCCCCTTTGGAAACAAGGCGGCCCTTTGGGCCTGGCAGCTCTAGGCCAAAGTAGCACGCCCAGAGCAGGAGTTCTACTTCAGCCAGATCAGGCCTGCCAAGAAACTGCGTTTCACAGGCCTTGGTAAGAGATGTTCCCGGTAGGCTGTGAGAGCACTGTGGAGAGCCAGTTGCTTTAGCTTCCCACAGAGCTGGAAGCAAGATGCTTTGGGGCCTCTCTCTCCCTTTGGACACAAGGCAGCCTTTTGGGCCTGGCAGCTCTAGGCCAATGGAGCACACCCACAGCAGAAGTTCTACTTCAGGCAGATCAGTCCTGCCCAGAAACTGCGTTTCACAGCCCTTGGTAAGAGATGTTCACGGTAGGCTGTGAGAGCACTGGGCAGAACCAGTTGTTTTTTAGCTTCCCAAAGTGCTGGAGGCAAGATGCTTTGGGGCCTCTCTCACCCTTTGGAAACAAGGCAGCCCTTAGGTCCTGGTAGCTCTAGGCCTATGTAGCACAACCAGAACAGAAGTTCTACTTCAGCCAGGTCAGGCCTGCCAAGAAACTGCGTTTCACAGGCCTTTCAAAGAGATGTTCTCTTAGGCTGTAAGAGCACTGGGCAGAGCCAGCTGTTTCTTAGCTTCCCGAAGAGCTGGGAGCAAGATGCTTTGGGTCCACTCTCCGTCTTTGGAAACAAGGCAGCCCTTTGGGCCTGGCAGCTCTAGGGCAATGGAGCACACCCAGAGCAGAAGTTCTACTTCAGCCAGATCAGGCCTGCCAGGAAACTGCGTTTCACAGGCCTTGGTAAGAGATGTTCCCGGTAGGCTGTAAGAGCACTGGGCAGAGCCAGTTGTTTCTTACCTTCCTGAAAAGCTGGAAGCAAGATGCTTGGGACCCCTCTGCCCGTTTGGGAACAAGGCAGCCTTTGGGTCGGGAAGCTCTAGGCCAATGGAGCACACGCAGAGCAGGAGTTCTACTTCAGCCTGATCAGGCCTGCAAAGAAACAGCGTTTGACAGGCCTTGGTAAGAGATGTTCCCGGTAGGTGTAAGAGCACTGGGCAGAGCCAGTTGTTTCTTAGCTTCGCAAAGACCGGGAAGCAAGATGCTTTGGGCCTCTCTGCCCCTTGGAAACAGGGCAGCACTTTGGGCCTGGCAGCTCTAGGGCAATGGAGCACACCCAGAGCCGGAGTTCTACTTCAGCCAGATGAGGCCTGCCAAGAAACTGCGTTTCACAGGCCTTTCAAAGACATGTTCCCGGTAGGCTGTAAGAGCACGGGGCAGAGCGAGTTGGTTCTTAGCTTCCCAGAGAGCTGGAAGCAAGATGCTTTGGGGCCTCTCTGCCCCTTTGGAAACAAGGCAGCACCTTGGGCCTGGCAGCTCTAGGGCAATGGAGCACACCCAGAGCAGAAGTTCTACTTCAGCCAAATCAGGCCTGCCAGGAAACGGCGTTTCACAGGCCTTGGTAAGAGATGTTCCCGGTAGGCTGTAAGAGCACTGGGCAACGCCAGATGTTTCTTAGCTTCCCGAAGAGCTGGAAGCAAGAAGCTTTGGTGCCACTCTCTCACTTTGGACTCAAGGCAGCCCTTTGGGGCAGGTAGCTCTAGGCCAGTGGAGCACACCCAGAGCAGAAGTTCTACTTGGGCCAGTTCAGGCCACCAACAAACTGCGTTTCACAGGCCTTGGTAAGAGATGTTCCCGGTAGGCTGTAAGAGCACTGGGCAACGCCAGATGTTTCTTAGCTTCCCGAAGAGCTGGAAGCAAGATGCTTTGGGGCCTCTCATCCCCTTTGCAAACAAGGCGGCCCTATGGGCCAGGCAGCTCTAGGCCAATGGAGCACACCCAGAGCAGAAGTTCTACTTGGGCCAGTTCAGGCCACCAACAAACTGCGTTTCACAGGCCTTGGTAAGAGATGTTCCCGGTAGGCTGTAAGAGCACTGGGCAACGCCAGATGTTTCTTAGCTTCCCGAAGAGCTGGAAGCAAGATGCTTTGGGGCCTCTCATCCCCTTTGCAAACAAGGCCGACCTTTGGGCCAGGCAGCTCTAGGCCAATGGAGCACACCCAGAGCAGAAGTTCTACCTCAGCCAGATAAGGCCTGCCAAGAAACTGCGTTTCAAAGGCTTTGGTAAGAGATGTTCCCGGTACTCTGTTAGAGCACTGGGCAGAGCCATTTGTTTCTTAGCTTCCCAAAGAGCTGGAAGCAAGATGCTTTGGGGGCTCCCTGCCCCTTTGCCAACAAGGGCGACCTTTGGGCCTTTCAGCTCTAGGCCAATGGAGCACACCCAGAGCAGAAGTCCTACTTCAGCCAGATCAGGCCTGCCAAGGAACTGCGTTTCAGAGGCCTTTGTATGTGACGTTCCCGGTAGGCTGTGAGAGCACGGTGCAGAGCCAGTTGTTTCCTTGTTTCCCAAACAGCTGGAAGCAAGACGCTTTGGGGCCTCTCTGCCCCTTTGGAAACAAGGCAGCACGTTGGGTCTGGCAGCTCTAGGGCAATGGAGCACAACCAGAGCCGAAGTTCTACTTCTTCCAGATCAGGCCTGCCTAGACAGTGCGTTTCCCAGGCCTTGATAAGAGATGTTCTCTTAGGCTATAAGAGCACTGGGCACAGCCAGTTGTTTCTTAGCTTCCCAAGAGGTGGAAGCAAGATGCTTTGGGGACTCTCAGCCCCTTTGGAAACAAGGCGGCCCTTTGGGCCGGGCAGCTCTAGGCCAAAGTAGCACGCCCAGAGCAGGAGTTCTACTTCAGCCAGATCAGGCCTGCCAAGAAACTGCGTTTCACAGGCCTTGGTAAGAGATGTTCCCAGCAGGCTGTGAGAGCACTGTGGAGAGCCAGTTGCTTTAGCTTCCCACAGAGCTGGAAGCAAGATGCCTTGGGGCCTCTCTCTCCCTTTGGACACAAGGCAGCCGTTTGGGCCTGGCAGCTCTAGGCCAATGGAGCACACCCACAGCAGAAGTTCTACTTCAGGCAGATCAGTCCTGCCCAGAAACTGCGTTTCACAGCCCTTGGTAAGAGATGTTCACGGTAGGCTGTGAGAGCACTGGGCAGAACCAGTTGTTTTTTAGCTTCCCAAAGTGCTGGAGGCAACATGCTTTGGGGCCTCTCTCACCCTTTGGAAACAAGGCAGCCCTTAGGTCCTGGTAGCTCTAGGCCTATGTAGCACAACCAGAACAGAAGTTCTACTTCAGCCAGGTCAGGCCTGCCAAGAAACTGCGTTTCAAAGGCCTTTCAAAGAGATGTTCTCTTAGGCTGTAAGAGCACTGGGCAGAGCCAGCTGTTTCTTAGCTTCCCGAAGAGCTGGGAGCAAGATGCTTTGGGTCCACTCTCCGTCTTTGGAAACAAGGCAGCCCTTTGGGCCTTTCAGCTCTAGGGCAATGGAGCACACCCAGAGCAGAAGTTCTACTTCAGCCAGATCAGGCCTGCCAGGAAACTGCGTTTCACAGGCCTTGGTAAGAGATGTTCCCGGTAGGCTGTAAGAGCACTGGGCAGAGCCAGTTGTTTCTTACCTTCCTGAAAAGCTGGAAGCAAGATGCTTGGGACCCCTCTGCCCGTTTGGGAACAAGGCAGCCTTTTGGGTCGGGAAGCTCTAGGCCAATGGAGCACACGCAGAGCAGGAGTTCTACTTCAGCCTGATCAGGCCTGCAAAGAAACAGCGTTTGACAGGCCTTGGTAAGAGATGTTCGCGGTAGGTGTAAGAGCACTGGGCAGAGCCAGTTGTTTCTTAGCTTCGCAAAGACCGGGAAGCAAGATGCTTTGGGCCTCTCTGCCCCTTGGAAACAGGGCAGCACTTTGGGCCTGGCAGCTCTAGGGCAATGGAGCACACCCAGAGCCGGAGTTCTACTTCAGCCAGATGAGGCCTGCCAAGAAACTGCGTTTCACAGGCCTTTCAAAGACATGTTCCCGGTAGGCTGTAAGAGCACGGGGCAGAGCGAGTTGGTTCTTAGCTTCCCAGAGAGCTGGAAGCAAGATGCTTTGGGGCCTCTCTGCCCCTTTGGAAACAAGGCAGCACCTTGGGCCTGGCAGCTCTAGGGCAATGGAGCACACCCAGAGCAGAAGTTCTACTTCAGCCAAATCAGGCCTGCCAGGAAACGGCGTTTCACAGGCCTTGGTAAGAGATGTTCCCGGTAGGCTGTAAGAGCACTGGGCAACGCCAGATGTTTCTTAGCTTCCCGAAGAGCTGGAAGCAAGAAGCTTTGGTGCCACTCTCTCACTTTGGACTCAAGGCAGCCCTTTGGGGCAGGTAGCTCTAGGCCAGTGGAGCACACCCAGAGCAGAAGTTCTACTTGGGCCAGTTCAGGCCACCAACAAACTGCGTTTCACAGGCCTTGGTAAGAGATGTTCCCGGTAGGCTGTAAGAGCACTGGGCAACGCCAGATGTTTCTTAGCTTCCCGAAGAGCTGGAAGCAAGATGCTTTGGGGCCTCTCATCCCCTTTGCAAACAAGGCGGCCCTATGGGCCAGGCAGCTCTAGGCCAATGGAGCACACCCAGAGCAGAAGTTCTACTTCGGCCAGTTCAGGCCACCAACAAACTGCGTTTCACAGGCCTTGGTAAGAGATGTTCCCGGTAGGCTGTAAGAGCACTGGGCAACGCCAGATGTTTCTTAGCTTCCCGAAGAGCTGGAAGCAAGATGCTTTGGGGCCTCTCATCCCCTTTGCAAACAAGGCCGACCTTTGGGCCAGGCAGCTCTAGGCCAATGGAGCACACCCAGAGCAGAAGTTCTACCTCAGCCAGATAAGGCCTGCCAAGAAACTGCGTTTCAAAGGCTTTGGTAAGAGATGTTCCCGGTACTCTGTTAGAGCACTGGGCAGAGCCATTTGTTTCTTAGCTTCCCAAAGAGCTGGAAGCAAGATGCTTTGGGGGCTCCCTGCCCCTTTGCCAACAAGGGCGACCTTTGGGCCTTTCAGCTCTAGGCCAATGGAGCACACCCAGAGCAGAAGTCCTACTTCAGCCAGATCAGGCCTGCCAAGGAACTGCGTTTCAGAGGCCTTTGTATGTGACGTTCCCGGTAGGCTGTGAGAGCACGGTGCAGAGCCAGTTGTTTCCTTGTTTCCCAAACAGCTGGAAGCAAGACGCTTTGGGGCCTCTCTGCCCCTTTGGAAACAAGGCAGCACGTTGGGTCTGGCAGCTCTAGGGCAATGGAGCACAACCAGAGCCGAAGTTCTACTTCTTCCAGATCAGGCCTGCCTAGACAGTGCGTTTCCCAGGCCTTGATAAGAGATGTTCTCTTAGGCTATAAGAGCACTGGGCACAGCCAGTTGTTTCTTAGCTTCCCAAGAGGTGGAAGCAAGATGCTTTGGGGCCTCTCTCCCCCTTTGGAAACAAGGCAGCCCTTTGGGCCTTTCAGCTCTAGGGCAATGGAGCACACCCAGAGCAGAAGTTCTACCTCAGCCAGATCAGGCCTGCCAAGAGACTGCTTTTCACAGGCCTTCGTAAGAGGTGTTCCCGGAAGGCTGTAAGAGTACCTGGCAGAGCGAGTTGTTTCTTAGCTTCAAAAACAGCTGGAAGCAACATGATTTGGGGCCTCTCTCCCCCTTTGGAAACAAAGCAGCCTTTGTGCCTGGCAGCTCTAGGCCAAAGTAGCACACCCAGAGCACAAGTTCTACCTCAGCCAGATAAGGCCTGTCAAGAAGCTGCGTTTCACAGGCCTTTGTATGTGACGTTCCCGGTTGGCTTTGAGAGCACTGTGCAGAGCCAGTTGTTTTAGCTTCCCAGAGAGCAGGAAGCAAGATGCTTTGGGGCCTCTCTCACACTTTGGAAATAAAGGCAGCCCTTTGGGCCTGGCAGCCCTAGGCCAATGGAGTACACCCAGAGCAGAAGTTCTACCTCAGCCAGATCAGGCCTTCCAAGAAACTGCGTCTCACAGGCCTTTCTCTGTCACGTTGCCGGTAGGCTGTGAGAGCACTGTGCAGAGCCAGTTGTTTCTTAGCTTCCCAAAGATTTGGAAGCAAGATGCTTTGGGGACTCTCAGCCCCTTTGGAAACAAGGCGGCCCTTTGGGCCTGGCAGCTCTAGGCCAAAGTAGCACGCCCAGAGCAGGAGTTCTACTTCAGCCAGATCAGGCCTGCCAAGAAACTGCGTTTCACAGGCCTTGGTAAGAGATGTTCCCAGCAGGCTGTGAGAGCACTGTGGAGAGCCAGTTGCTTTAGCTTCCCACAGAGCTGGAAGCAAGATGCCTTGGGGCCTCTCTCTCCCTTTGGACACAAGGCAGCCGTTTGGGCCTGGCAGCTCTAGGCCAATGGAGCACACCCACAGCAGAAGTTCTACTTCAGGCAGATCAGTCCTGCCCAGAAACTGCGTTTCACAGCCCTTGGTAAGAGATGTTCACGGTAGGCTGTGAGAGCACTGGGCAGAACCAGTTGTTTTTTAGCTTCCCAAAGTGCTGGAGGCAACATGCTTTGGGGCCTCTCTCACCCTTTGGAAACAAGGCAGCCCTTAGGTCCTGGTAGCTCTAGGCCTATGTAGCACAACCAGAACAGAAGTTCTACTTCAGCCAGGTCAGGCCTGCCAAGAAACTGCGTTTCAAAGGCCTTTCAAAGAGATGTTCTCTTAGGCTGTAAGAGCACTGGGCAGAGCCAGCTGTTTCTTAGCTTCCCGAAGAGCTGGGAGCAAGATGCTTTGGGTCCACTCTCCGTCTTTGGAAACAAGGCAGCCCTTTGGGCCTTTCAGCTCTAGGGCAATGGAGCACACCCAGAGCAGAAGTTCTACTTCAGCCAGATCAGGCCTGCCAGGAAACTGCGTTTCACAGGCCTTGGTAAGAGATGTTCCCGGTAGGCTGTAAGAGCACTGGGCAGAGCCAGTTGTTTCTTACCTTCCTGAAAAGCTGGAAGCAAGATGCTTGGGACCCCTCTGCCCGTTTGGGAACAAGGCAGCCTTTTGGGTCAGGAAGCTCTAGGCCAATGGAGCACACGCAGAGCAGGAGTTCTACTTCAGCCTGATCAGGCCTGCAAAGAAACAGCGTTTGACAGGCCTTGGTAAGAGATGTTCGCGGTAGGTGTAAGAGCACTGGGCAGAGCCAGTTGTTTCTTAGCTTCGCAAAGACCGGGAAGCAAGATGCTTTGGGCCTCTCTGCCCCTTGGAAACAGGGCAGCACTTTGGGCCTGGCAGCTCTAGGGCAATGGAGCACACCCAGAGCCGGAGTTCTACTTCAGCCAGATGAGGCCTGCCAAGAAACTGCGTTTCACAGGCCTTTCAAAGACATGTTCCCGGTAGGCTGTAAGAGCACGGGGCAGAGCGAGTTGGTTCTTAGCTTCCCAGAGAGCTGGAAGCAAGATGCTTTGGGGCCTCTCTGCCCCTTTGGAAACAAGGCAGCACCTTGGGCCTGGCAGCTCTAGGGCAATGGAGCACACCCAGAGCAGAAGTTCTACTTCAGCCAAATCAGGCCTGCCAGGAAACGGCGTTTCACAGGCCTTGGTAAGAGATGTTCCCGGTAGGCTGTAAGAGCACTGGGCAACGCCAGATGTTTCTTAGCTTCCCGAAGAGCTGGAAGCAAGATGCTTTGGGGCCTCTCATCCCCTTTGCAAACAAGGCGGCCCTATGGGCCAGGCAGCTCTAGGCCAATGGAGCACACCCAGAGCAGAAGTTCTACTTCGGCCAGTTCAGGCCACCAACAAACTGCGTTTCACAGGCCTTGGTAAGAGATGTTCCCGGTAGGCTGTAAGAGCACTGGGCAACGCCAGATGTTTCTTAGCTTCCCGAAGAGCTGGAAGCAAGATGCTTTGGGGCCTCTCATCCCCTTTGCAAACAAGGCCGACCTTTGGGCCAGGCAGCTCTAGGCCAATGGAGCACACCCAGAGCAGAAGTTCTACCTCAGCCAGATAAGGCCTGCCAAGAAACTGCGTTTCAAAGGCTTTGGTAAGAGATGTTCCCGGTACTCTGTTAGAGCACTGGGCAGAGCCATTTGTTTCTTAGCTTCCCAAAGAGCTGGAAGCAAGATGCTTTGGGGGCTCCCTGCCCCTTTGCAAACAAGGGCGACCTTTGGGCCTTTCAGCTCTAGGCCAATGGAGCACACCCAGAGCAGAAGTCCTACTTCAGCCAGATCAGGCCTGCCAAGGAACTGCGTTTCAGAGGCCTTTGTATGTGACGTTCCCGGTAGGCTGTGAGAGCACGGTGCAGAGCCAGTTGTTTCCTTGTTTCCCAAACAGCTGGAAGCAAGACGCTTTGGGGCCTCTCTGCCCCTTTGGAAACAAGGCAGCACGTTGGGTCTGGCAGCTCTAGGGCAATGGAGCACAACCAGAGCCGAAGTTCTACTTCTTCCAGATCAGGCCTGCCTAGACAGTGCGTTTCCCAGGCCTTGATAAGAGATGTTCTCTTAGGCTATAAGAGCACTGGGCACAGCCAGTTGTTTCTTAGCTTCCCAAGAGGTGGAAGCAAGATGCTTTGGGGCCTCTCTCCCCCTTTGGAAACAAGGCAGCCCTTTGGGCCTTTCAGCTCTAGGGCAATGGAGCACACCCAGAGCAGAAGTTCTACCTCAGCCAGATCAGGCCTGCCAAGAAACTGCTTTTCACAGGCCTTCGTAAGAGGTGTTCCCGGAAGGCTGTCAGAGTACCTGGCAGAGCGAGTTGTTTCTTAGCTTCAAAAACAGCTGGAAGCAACATGATTTGGGGCCTCTCTCCCCCTTTGGAAACAAAGCAGCCTTTGTGCCTGGCAGCTCTAGGCCAAAGTAGCACACCCAGAGCACAAGTTCTACCTCAGCCAGATAAGGCCTGTCAAGAAGCTGCGTTTCACAGGCCTTTGTATGTGACGTTCCCGGTTGGCTTTGAGAGCACTGTGCAGAGCCAGTTGTTTTAGCTTCCCAGAGAGCAGGAAGCAAGATGCTTTGGGGCCTCTCTCACACTTTGGAAATAAAGGCAGCCCTTTGGGCCTGGCAGCCCTAGGCCAATGGAGTACACCCAGAGCAGAAGTTCTACCTCAGCCAGATCAGGCCTTCCAAGAAACTGCGTCTCACAGGCCTTTCTCTGTCACGTTGCCGGTAGGCTGTGAGAGCACTGTGCAGAGCCAGTTGTTTCTTAGCTTCCCAAAGATTTGGAAGCAAGATGCTTTGGGGACTCTCAGCCCCTTTGGAAACAAGGCGGCCCTTTGGGCCTGGCAGCTCTAGGCCAAAGTAGCACGCCCAGAGCAGGAGTTCTACTTCAGCCAGATCAGGCCTGCCAAGAAACTGCGTTTCACAGGCCTTGGTAAGAGATGTTCCCGGTAGGCTGTGAGAGCACTGTGGAGAGCCAGTTGCTTTAGCTTCCCACAGAGCTGGAAGCAAGATGCCTTGGGGCCTCTCTCTCCCTTTGGACACAAGGCAGCCGTTTGGGCCTGGCAGCTCTAGGCCAATGGAGCACACCCACAGCAGAAGTTCTACTTCAGGCAGATCAGTCCTGCCCAGAAACTGCGTTTCACAGCCCTTGGTAAGAGATGTTCACGGTAGGCTGTGAGAGCACTGGGCAGAACCAGTTGTTTTTTAGCTTCCCAAAGTGCTGGAGGCAAGATGCTTTGGGGCCTCTCTCACCCTTTGGAAACAAGGCAGCCCTTAGGTCCTGGTAGCTCTAGGCCTATGTAGCACAACCAGAACAGAAGTTCTACTTCAGCCAGGTCAGGCCTGCCAAGAAACTGCGTTTCACAGGCCTTTCAAAGAGATGTTCTCTTAGGCTGTAAGAGCACTGGGCAGAGCCAGCTGTTTCTTAGCTTCCCGAAGAGCTGGGAGCAAGATGCTTTGGGTCCACTCTCCGTCTTTGGAAACAAGGCAGCCCTTTGGGCCTGGCAGCTCTAGGGCAATGGAGCACACCCAGAGCAGAAGTTCTACTTCAGCCAGATCAGGCCTGCCAGGAAACTGCGTTTCACAGGCCTTGGTAAGAGATGTTCCCGGTAGGCTGTAAGAGCACTGGGCAGAGCCAGTTGTTTCTTACCTTCCTGAAAAGCTGGAAGCAAGATGCTTGGGACCCCTCTGCCCGTTTGGGAACAAGGCAGCCTTTTGGGTCGGGAAGCTCTAGGCCAATGGAGCACACGCAGAGCAGGAGTTCTACTTCAGCCTGATCAGGCCTGCAAAGAAACAGCGTTTGACAGGCCTTGGTAAGAGATGTTCGCGGTAGGTGTAAGAGCACTGGGCAGAGCCAGTTGTTTCTTAGCTTCGCAAAGACCGGGAAGCAAGGTGCTTTGGGCCTCTCTGCCCCTTGGAAACAGGGCAGCACTTTGGGCCTGGCAGCTCTAGGGCAATGGAGCACACCCAGAGCCGGAGTTCTACTTCAGCCAGATGAGGCCTGCCAAGAAACTGCGTTTCACAGGCCTTTCAAAGACATGTTCCCGGTAGGCTGTAAGAGCACGGGGCAGAGCGAGTTGGTTCTTAGCTTCCCAGAGAGCTGGAAGCAAGATGCTTTGGGGCCTCTCTGCCCCTTTGGAAACAAGGCAGCACCTTGGGCCTGGCAGCTCTAGGGCAATGGAGCACACCCAGAGCAGAAGTTCTACTTCAGCCAAATCAGGCCTGCCAGGAAACGGCGTTTCACAGGCCTTGGTAAGAGATGTTCCCGGTAGGCTGTAAGAGCACTGTGCAACGCCAGATGTTTCTTAGCTTCCCGAAGAGCTGGAAGCAAGAAGATTTGGTGCCACTCTCTCACTTTGGACTCAAGGCAGCCCTTTGGGGCAGGTAGCTCTAGGCCAGTGGAGCACACCCAGAGCAGAAGTTCTACTTGGGCCAGTTCAGGCCACCAACAAACTGCGTTTCACAGGCCTTGGTAAGAGATGTTCCCGGTAGGCTGTAAGAGCACTGGGCAACGCCAGATGTTTCTTAGCTTCCCGAAGAGCTGGAAGCAAGATGCTTTGGGGCCTCTCATCCCCTTTGCAAACAAGGCGGCCCTATGGGCCAGGCAGCTCTAGGCCAATGGAGCACACCCAGAGCAGAAGTTCTACTTCGGCCAGTTCAGGCCACCAACAAACTGCGTTTCACAGGCCTTGGTAAGAGATGTTCCCGGTAGGCTGTAAGAGCACTGGGCAACGCCAGATGTTTCTTAGCTTCCCGAAGAGCTGGAAGCAAGATGCTTTGGGGCCTCTCATCCCCTTTGCAAACAAGGCCGACCTTTGGGCCAGGCAGCTCTAGGCCAATGGAGCACACCCAGAGCAGAAGTTCTACCTCAGCCAGATAAGGCCTGCCAAGAAACTGCGTTTCAAAGGCTTTGGTAAGAGATGTTCCCGGTACTCTGTTAGAGCACTGGGCAGAGCCATTTGTTTCTTAGCTTCCCAAAGAGCTGGAAGCAAGATGCTTTGGGGGCTCCCTGCCCCTTTGCCAACAAGGGCGACCTTTGGGCCTTTCAGCTCTAGGCCAATGGAGCACACCCAGAGCAGAAGTCCTACTTCAGCCAGATCAGGCCTGCCAAGGAACTGCGTTTCAGAGGCCTTTGTATGTGACGTTCCCGGTAGGCTGTGAGAGCACGGTGCAGAGCCAGTTGTTTCCTTGTTTCCCAAACAGCTGGAAGCAAGACGCTTTGGGGCCTCTCTGCCCCTTTGGAAACAAGGCAGCACGTTGGGTCTGGCAGCTCTAGGGCAATGGAGCACAACCAGAGCCGAAGTTCTACTTCTTCCAGATCAGGCCTGCCTAGACAGTGCGTTTCCCAGGCCTTGATAAGAGATGTTCTCTTAGGCTATAAGAGCACTGGGCACAGCCAGTTGTTTCTTAGCTTCCCAAGAGGTGGAAGCAAGATGCTTTGGGGCCTCTCTCCCCCTTTGGAAACAAGGCAGCCCTTTGGGCCTTTCAGCTCTAGGGCAATGGAGCACACCCAGAGCAGAAGTTCTACCTCAGCCAGATCAGGCCTGCCAAGAAACTGCTTTTCACAGGCCTTCGTAAGAGGTGTTCCCGGAAGGCTGTAAGAGTACCTGGCAGAGCGAGTTGTTTCTTAGCTTCAAAAACAGCTGGAAGCAACATGATTTGGGGCCTCTCTCCCCCTTTGGAAACAAAGCAGCCTTTGTGCCTGGCAGCTCTAGGCCAAAGTAGCACACCCAGAGCACAAGTTCTACCTCAGCCAGATAAGGCCTGTCAAGAAGCTGCGTTTCACAGGCCTTTGTATGAGACGTTCCCGGTTGGCTTTGAGAGCACTGTGCAGAGCCAGTTGTTTTAGCTTCCCAGAGAGCAGGAAGCAAGATGCTTTGGGGCCTCTCTCACACTTTGGAAATAAAGGCAGCCCTTTGGGCCTGGCAGCCCTAGGCCAATGGAGTACACCCAGAGCAGAAGTTCTACCTCAGCCAGATCAGGCCTTCCAAGAAACTGCGTCTCACAGGCCTTTCTCTGTCACGTTGCCGGTAGGCTGTGAGAGCACTGTGCAGAGCCAGTTGTTTCTTAGCTTCCCAAAGATTTGGAAGCAAGATGCTTTGGGGACTCTCAGCCCCTTTGGAAACAAGGCGGCCCTTTGGGCCTGGCAGCTCTAGGCCAAAGTAGCACGCCCAGAGCAGGAGTTCTACTTCAGCCAGATCAGGCCTGCCAAGAAACTGCGTTTCACAGGCCTTGGTAAGAGATGTTCCCGGTAGGCTGTGAGAGCACTGTGGAGAGCCAGTTGCTTTAGCTTCCCACAGAGCTGGAAGCAAGATGCTTTGGGGCCTCTCTCTCCCTTTGGACACAAGGCAGCCGTTTGGGCCTGGCAGCTCTAGGCCAATGGAGCACACCCACAGCAGAAGTTCTACTTCAGGCAGATCAGTCCTGCCCAGAAACTGCGTTTCACAGCCCTTGGTAAGAGATGTTCACGGTAGGCTGTGAGAGCACTGGGAAGAACCAGTTGTTTTTTAGCTTCCCAAAGTGCTGGAGGCAAGATGCTTTGGGGCCTCTCTCACCCTTTGGAAACAAGGCAGCCCTTAGGTCCTGGTAGCTCTAGGCCTATGTAGCACAACCAGAACAGAAGTTCTACTTCAGCCAGGTCAGGCCTGCCAAGAAACTGCGTTTCACAGGCCTTTCAAAGAGATGTTCTCTTAGGCTGTAAGAGCACTGGGCAGAGCCAGCTGTTTCTTAGCTTCCCGAAGAGCTGGGAGCAAGATGCTTTGGGTCCACTCTCCGTCTTTGGAAACAAGGCAGCCCTTTGGGCCTGGCAGCTCTAGGGCAATGGAGCACACCCAGAGCAGAAGTTCTACTTCAGCCAGATCAGGCCTGCCAGGAAACTGCGTTTCACAGGCCTTGGTAAGAGATGTTCCCGGTAGGCTGTAAGAGCACTGGGCAGAGCCAGTTGTTTCTTACCTCCTGAAAAGCTGGAAGCAAGATGCTTGGGACCCCTCTGCCCGTTTGGGAACAAGGCAGCCTTTTGGGTCGGGAAGCTCTAGGCCAATGGAGCACACGCATAGCAGGAGTTCTACTTCAGCCTGATCAGGCCTGCAAAGAAACAGCGTTTGACAGGCCTTGGTAAGAGATGTTCGCGGTAGGTGTAAGAGCACTGGGCAGAGCCAGTTGTTTCTTAGCTTCGCAAAGACCGGGAAGCAAGGTGCTTTGGGCCTCTCTGCCCCTTGGAAACAGGGCAGCACTTTGGGCCTGGCAGCTCTAGGGCAATGGAGCACACCCAGAGCCGGAGTTCTACTTCAGCCAGATGAGGCCTGCCAAGAAACTGCGTTTCACAGGCCCTTCAAAGACATGTTCCCGGTAGGCTGTAAGAGCACGGGGCAGAGCGAGTTGGTTCTTAGCTTCCCAGAGAGCTGGAAGCAAGATGCTTTGGGGCCTCTCTGCCCCTTTGGAAACAAGGCAGCACCTTGGGCCTGGCAGCTCTAGGGCAATGGAGCACACCCAGAGCAGAAGTTCTACTTCAGCCAAATCAGGCCTGCCAGGAAACGGCGTTTCACAGGCCTTGGTAAGAGATGTTCCCGGTAGGCTGTAAGAGCACTGGGCAACGCCAGATGTTTCTTAGCTTCCCGAAGAGCTGGAAGCAAGAAGCTTTGGTGCCACTCTCTCACTTTGGACTCAAGGCAGCCCTTTGGGGCAGGTAGCTCTAGGCCAGTGGAGCACACCCAGAGCAGAAGTTCTACTTGGGCCAGTTCAGGCCACCAACAAACTGCGTTTCACAGGCCTTGGTAAGAGATGTTCCCGGTAGGCTGTAAGAGCACTGGGCAACGCCAGATGTTTCTTAGCTTCCCGAAGAGCTGGAAGCAAGATGCTTTGGGGCCTCTCATCCCCTTTGCAAACAAGGCGGCCCTATGGGCCAGGCAGCTCTAGGCCAATGGAGCACACCCAGAGCAGAAGTTCTAATTCGGCCAGTTCCGGCCACCAACAAACTGCGTTTCACAGGCCTTGGTAAGAGATGTTCCCGGTAGGCTGTAAGAGCACTGGGCAACGCCAGATGTTTCTTAGCTTCCCGAAGAGCTGGAAGCAAGATGCTTTGGGGCCTCTCATCCCCTTTGCAAACAAGGCCGACCTTTGGGCCAGGCAGCTCTAGGCCAATGGAGCACACCCAGAGCAGAAGTCCTACTTCAGCCAGATCAGGCCTGCCAAGGAACTGCGTTTCAGAGGCCTTTGTATGTGACGTTCCCGGTAGGCTGTGAGAGCACGGTGCAGAGCCAGTTGTTTCCTTGTTTCCCAAACAGCTGGAAGCAAGACGCTTTGGGGCCTCTCTGCCCCTTTGGAAACAAGGCAGCACGTTGGGTCTGGCAGCTCTAGGGCAATGGAGCACAACCAGAGCCGAAGTTCTACTTCTTCCAGATCAGGCCTGCCTAGACAGTGCGTTTCCCAGGCCTTGATAAGAGATGTTCTCTTAGGCTATAAGAGCACTGGGCACAGCCAGTTGTTTCTTAGCTTCCCAAGAGGTGGAAGCAAGATGCTTTGGGGCCTCTCTCCCCCTTTGGAAACAAGGCAGCCCTTTGGGCCTTTCAGCTCTAGGGCAATGGAGCACACCCAGAGCAGAAGTTCTACCTCAGCCAGATCAGGCCTGCCAAGAAACTGCTTTTCACAGGCCTTCGTAAGAGGTGTTCCCGGAAGGCTGTAAGAGTACCTGGCAGAGCGAGTTGTTTCTTAGCTTCAAAAACAGCTGGAAGCAACATGATTTGGGGCCTCTCTCCCCCTTTGGAAACAAAGCAGCCTTTGTGCCTGGCAGCTCTAGGCCAAAGTAGCACACCCAGAGCACAAGTTCTACCTCAGCCAGATAAGGCCTGTCAAGAAGCTGCGTTTCACAGGCCTTTGTATGTGACGTTCCCGGTTGGCTTTGAGAGCACTGTGCAGAGCCAGTTGTTTTAGCTTCCCAGAGAGCAGGAAGCAAGATATTTTGGGGCCTCTCTCACACTTTGGAAATAAAGGCAGCCCTTTGGGCCTGGCAGCCCTAGGCCAATGGAGTACACCCAGAGCAGAAGTTCTACCTCAGCCAGATCAGGCCTTCCAAGAAACTGCGTCTCACAGGCCTTTCTCTGTCACGTTGCCGGTAGGCTGTGAGAGCACTGTGCAGAGCCAGTTGTTTCTTAGCTTCCCAAAGATTTGGAAGCAAGATGCTTTGGGGACTCTCAGCCCCTTTGGAAACAAGGCGGCCCTTTGGGCCTGGCAGCTCTAGGCCAAAGTAGCACGCCCAGAGCAGGAGTTCTACTTCAGCCAGATCAGGCCTGCCAAGAAACTGCGTTTCACAGGCCTTGGTAAGAGATGTTCCCAGCAGGCTGTGAGAGCACTGTGGAGAGCCAGTTGCTTTAGCTTCCCACAGAGCTGGAAGCAAGATGCCTTGGGGCCTCTCTCTCCCTTTGGACACAAGGCAGCCGTTTGGGCCTGGCAGCTCTAGGCCAATGGAGCACACCCACAGCAGAAGTTCTACTTCAGGCAGATCAGTCCTGCCCAGAAACTGCGTTTCACAGCCCTTGGTAAGAGATGTTCACGGTAGGCTGTGAGAGCACTGGGCAGAACCAGTTGTTTTTTAGCTTCCCAAAGTGCTGGAGGCAACATGCTTTGGGGCCTCTCTCACCCTTTGGAAACAAGGCAGCCCTTAGGCCCTGGTAGCTCTAGGCCTATGTAGCACAACCAGAACAGAAGTTCTACTTCAGCCAGGTCAGGCCTGCCAAGAAACTGCGTTTCAAAGGCCTTTCAAAGAGATGTTCTCTTAGGCTGTAAGAGCACTGGGCAGAGCCAGCTGTTTCTTAGCTTCCCGAAGAGCTGGGAGCAAGATGCTTTGGGTCCACTCTCCGTCTTTGGAAACAAGGCAGCCCTTTGGGCCTTTCAGCTCTAGGGCAATGGAGCACACCCAGAGCAGAAGTTCTACTTCAGCCAGATCAGGCCTGCCAGGAAACTGCGTTTCACAGGCCTTGGTAAGAGATGTTCCCGGTAGGCTGTAAGAGCACTGGGCAGAGCCAGTTGTTTCTTACCTTCCTGAAAAGCTGGAAGCAAGATGCTTGGGACCCCTCTGCCCGTTTGGGAACAAGGCAGCCTTTTGGGTCGGGAAGCTCTAGGCCAATGGAGCACACGCAGAGCAGGAGTTCTACTTCAGCCAGATGAGGCCTGCCAAGAAACTGCGTTTCACAGGCCTTTCAAAGACATGTTCCCGGTAGGCTGTAAGAGCACGGGGCAGAGCGAGTTGGTTCTTAGCTTCCCAGAGAGCTGGAAGCAAGATGCTTTGGGGCCTCTCTGCCCCTTTGGAAACAAGGCAGCACCTTGGGCCTGGCAGCTCTAGGGCAATGGAGCACACCCAGAGCAGAAGTTCTACTTCAGCCAAATCAGGCCTGCCAGGAAACGGCGTTTCACAGGCCTTGGTAAGAGATGTTCCCGGTAGGCTGTAAGAGCACTGGGCAACGCCAGATGTTTCTTAGCTTCCCGAAGAGCTGGAAGCAAGAAGCTTTGGTGCCACTCTCTCACTTTGGACTCAAGGCAGCCCTTTGGGGCAGGTAGCTCTAGGCCAGTGGAGCACACCCAGAGCAGAAGTTCTACTTGGGCCAGTTCAGGCCACCAACAAACTGCGTTTCACAGGCCTTGGTAAGAGATGTTCCCGGTAGGCTGTAAGAGCACTGGGCAACGCCAGATGTTTCTTAGCTTCCCGAAGAGCTGGAAGCAAGATGCTTTGGGGCCTCTCATCCCCTTTGCAAACAAGGCGGCCCTATGGGCCAGGCAGCTCTAGGCCAATGGAGCACACCCAGAGCAGAAGTTCTACTTCGGCCAGTTCAGGCCACCAACAAACTGCGTTTCACAGGCCTTGGTAAGAGATGTTCCCGGTAGGCTGTAAGAGCACTGGGCAACGCCAGATGTTTCTTAGCTTCCCGAAGAGCTGGAAGCAAGATGCTTTGGGGCCTCTCATCCCCTTTGCAAACAAGGCCGACCTTTGGGCCAGGCAGCTCTAGGCCAATGGAGCACACCCAGAGCAGAAGTTCTACCTCAGCCAGATAAGGCCTGCCAAGAAACTGCGTTTCAAAGGCTTTGGTAAGAGATGTTCCCGGTACTCTGTTAGAGCACTGGGCAGAGCCATTTGTTTCTTAGCTTCCCAAAGAGCTGGAAGCAAGATGCTTTGGGGGCTCCCTGCCCCTTTGCCAACAAGGGCGACCTTTGGGCCTTTCAGCTCTAGGCCAATGGAGCACACCCAGAGCAGAAGTCCTACTTCAGCCAGATCAGGCCTGCCAAGGAACTGCGTTTCAGAGGCCTTTGTATGTGACGTTCCCGGTAGGCTGTGAGAGCACGGTGCAGAGCCAGTTGTTTCCTTGTTTCCCAAACAGCTGGAAGCAAGACGCTTTGGGGCCTCTCTGCCCCTTTGGAAACAAGGCAGCACGTTGGGTCTGGCAGCTCTAGGGCAATGGAGCACAACCAGAGCCGAAGTTCTACTTCTTCCAGATCAGGCCTGCCTAGACAGTGCGTTTCCCAGGCCTTGATAAGAGATGTTCTCTTAGGCTATAAGAGCACTGGGCACAGCCAGTTGTTTCTTAGCTTCCCAAGAGGTGGAAGCAAGATGCTTTGGGGCCTCTCTCCCCCTTTGGAAACAAGGCAGCCCTTTGGGCCTTTCAGCTCTAGGGCAATGGAGCACACCCAGAGCAGAAGTTCTACCTCAGCCAGATCAGGCCTGCCAAGAAACTGCTTTTCACAGGCCTTCGTAAGAGGTGTTCCCGGAAGGCTGTAAGAGTACCTGGCAGAGCGAGTTGTTTCTTAGCTTCAAAAACAGCTGGAAGCAACATGATTTGGGGCCTCTCTCCCCCTTTGGAAACAAAGCAGCCTTTGTGCCTGGCAGCTCTAGGCCAAAGTAGCACACCCAGAGCACAAGTTCTACCTCAGCCAGATAAGGCCTGTCAAGAAGCTGCGTTTCACAGGCCTTTGTATGTGACGTTCCCGGTTGGCTTTGAGAGCACTGTGCAGAGCCAGTTGTTTTAGCTTCCCAGAGAGCAGGAAGCAAGATGCTTTGGGGCCTCTCTCACACTTTGGAAATAAAGGCAGCCCTTTGGGCCTGGCAGCCCTAGGCCAATGGAGTACACCCAGAGCAGAAGTTCTACCTCAGCCAGATCAGGCCTTCCAAGAAACTGCGTCTCACAGGCCTTTCTCTGTCACGTTGCCGGTAGGCTGTGAGAGCACTGTGCAGAGCCAGTTGTTTCTTAGCTTCCCAAAGATTTGGAAGCAAGATGCTTTGGGGACTCTCAGCCCCTTTGGAAACAAGGCGGCCCTTTGGGCCGGGCAGCTCTAGGCCAAAGTAGCACGCCCAGAGCAGGAGTTCTACTTCAGCCAGATCAGGCCTGCCAAGAAACTGCGTTTCACAGGCCTTGGTAAGAGATGTTCCCAGCAGGCTGTGAGAGCACTGTGGAGAGCCAGTTGCTTTAGCTTCCCACAGAGCTGGAAGCAAGATGCCTTGGGGCCTCTCTCTCCCTTTGGACACAAGGCAGCCGTTTGGGCCTGGCAGCTCTAGGCCAATGGAGCACACCCACAGCAGAAGTTCTACTTCAGGCAGATCAGTCCTGCCCAGAAACTGCGTTTCACAGCCCTTGGTAAGAGATGTTCACGGTAGGCTGTGAGAGCACTGGGCAGAACCAGTTGTTTTTTAGCTTCCCAAAGTGCTGGAGGCAACATGCTTTGGGGCCTCTCTCACCCTTTGGAAACAAGGCAGCCCTTAGGTCCTGGTAGCTCTAGGCCTATGTAGCACAACCAGAACAGAAGTTCTACTTCAGCCAGGTCAGGCCTGCCAAGAAACTGCGTTTCAAAGGCCTTTCAAAGAGATGTTCTCTTAGGCTGTAAGAGCACTGGGCAGAGCCAGCTGTTTCTTAGCTTCCCGAAGAGCTGGGAGCAAGATGCTTTGGGTCCACTCTCCGTCTTTGGAAACAAGGCAGCCCTTTGGGCCTTTCAGCTCTAGGGCAATGGAGCACACCCAGAGCAGAAGTTCTACTTCAGCCAGATCAGGCCTGCCAGGAAACTGCGTTTCACAGGCCTTGGTAAGAGATGTTCCCGGTAGGCTGTAAGAGCACTGGGCAGAGCCAGTTGTTTCTTACCTTCCTGAAAAGCTGGAAGCAAGATGCTTGGGACCCCTCTGCCCGTTTGGGAACAAGGCAGCCTTTTGGGTCAGGAAGCTCTAGGCCAATGGAGCACACGCAGAGCAGGAGTTCTACTTCAGCCTGATCAGGCCTGCAAAGAAACAGCGTTTGACAGGCCTTGGTAAGAGATGTTCGCGGTAGGTGTAAGAGCACTGGGCAGAGCCAGTTGTTTCTTAGCTTCGCAAAGACCGGGAAGCAAGATGCTTTGGGCCTCTCTGCCCCTTGGAAACAGGGCAGCACTTTGGGCCTGGCAGCTCTAGGGCAATGGAGCACACCCAGAGCCGGAGTTCTACTTCAGCCAGATGAGGCCTGCCAAGAAACTGCGTTTCACAGGCCTTTCAAAGACATGTTCCCGGTAGGCTGTAAGAGCACGGGGCAGAGCGAGTTGGTTCTTAGCTTCCCAGAGAGCTGGAAGCAAGATGCTTTGGGGCCTCTCTGCCCCTTTGGAAACAAGGCAGCACCTTGGGCCTGGCAGCTCTAGGGCAATGGAGCACACCCAGAGCAGAAGTTCTACTTCAGCCAAATCAGGCCTGCCAGGAAACGGCGTTTCACAGGCCTTGGTAAGAGATGTTCCCGGTAGGCTGTAAGAGCACTGGGCAACGCCAGATGTTTCTTAGCTTCCCGAAGAGCTGGAAGCAAGATGCTTTGGGGCCTCTCATCCCCTTTGCAAACAAGGCGGCCCTATGGGCCAGGCAGCTCTAGGCCAATGGAGCACACCCAGAGCAGAAGTTCTACTTCGGCCAGTTCAGGCCACCAACAAACTGCGTTTCACAGGCCTTGGTAAGAGATGTTCCCGGTAGGCTGTAAGAGCACTGGGCAACGCCAGATGTTTCTTAGCTTCCCGAAGAGCTGGAAGCAAGATGCTTTGGGGCCTCTCATCCCCTTTGCAAACAAGGCCGACCTTTGGGCCAGGCAGCTCTAGGCCAATGGAGCACACCCAGAGCAGAAGTTCTACCTCAGCCAGATAAGGCCTGCCAAGAAACTGCGTTTCAAAGGCTTTGGTAAGAGATGTTCCCGGTACTCTGTTAGAGCACTGGGCAGAGCCATTTGTTTCTTAGCTTCCCAAAGAGCTGGAAGCAAGATGCTTTGGGGGCTCCCTGCCCCTTTGCCAACAAGGGCGACCTTTGGGCCTTTCAGCTCTAGGCCAATGGAGCACACCCAGAGCAGAAGTCCTACTTCAGCCAGATCAGGCCTGCCAAGGAACTGCGTTTCAGAGGCCTTTGTATGTGACGTTCCCGGTAGGCTGTGAGAGCACGGTGCAGAGCCAGTTGTTTCCTTGTTTCCCAAACAGCTGGAAGCAAGACGCTTTGGGGCCTCTCTGCCCCTTTGGAAACAAGGCAGCACGTTGGGTCTGGCAGCTCTAGGGCAATGGAGCACAACCAGAGCCGAAGTTCTACTTCTTCCAGATCAGGCCTGCCTAGACAGTGCGTTTCCCAGGCCTTGATAAGAGATGTTCTCTTAGGCTATAAGAGCACTGGGCACAGCCAGTTGTTTCTTAGCTTCCCAAGAGGTGGAAGCAAGATGCTTTGGGGCCTCTCTCCCCCTTTGGAAACAAGGCAGCCCTTTGGGCCTTTCAGCTCTAGGGCAATGGAGCACACCCAGAGCAGAAGTTCTACCTCAGCCAGATCAGGCCTGCCAAGAGACTGCTTTTCACAGGCCTTCGTAAGAGGTGTTCCCGGAAGGCTGTAAGAGTACCTGGCAGAGCGAGTTGTTTCTTAGCTTCAAAAACAGCTGGAAGCAACATGATTTGGGGCCTCTCTCCCCCTTTGGAAACAAAGCAGCCTTTGTGCCTGGCAGCTCTAGGCCAAAGTAGCACACCCAGAGCACAAGTTCTACCTCAGCCAGATAAGGCCTGTCAAGAAGCTGCGTTTCACAGGCCTTTGTATGTGACGTTCCCGGTTGGCTTTGAGAGCACTGTGCAGAGCCAGTTGTTTTAGCTTCCCAGAGAGCAGGAAGCAAGATGCTTTGGGGCCTCTCTCACACTTTGGAAATAAAGGCAGCCCTTTGGGCCTGGCAGCCCTAGGCCAATGGAGTACACCCAGAGCAGAAGTTCTACCTCAGCCAGATCAGGCCTTCCAAGAAACTGCGTCTCACAGGCCTTTCTCTGTCACGTTGCCGGTAGGCTGTGAGAGCACTGTGCAGAGCCAGTTGTTTCTTAGCTTCCCAAAGATTTGGAAGCAAGATGCTTTGGGGACTCTCAGCCCCTTTGGAAACAAGGCGGCCCTTTGGGCCGGGCAGCTCTAGGCCAAAGTAGCACGCCCAGAGCAGGAGTTCTACTTCAGCCAGATCAGGCCTGCCAAGAAACTGCGTTTCACAGGCCTTGGTAAGAGATGTTCCCAGCAGGCTGTGAGAGCACTGTGGAGAGCCAGTTGCTTTAGCTTCCCACAGAGCTGGAAGCAAGATGCCTTGGGGCCTCTCTCTCCCTTTGGACACAAGGCAGCCGTTTGGGCCTGGCAGCTCTAGGCCAATGGAGCACACCCACAGCAGAAGTTCTACTTCAGGCAGATCAGTCCTGCCCAGAAACTGCGTTTCACAGCCCTTGGTAAGAGATGTTCACGGTAGGCTGTGAGAGCACTGGGCAGAACCAGTTGTTTTTTAGCTTCCCAAAGTGCTGGAGGCAACATGCTTTGGGGCCTCTCTCACCCTTTGGAAACAAGGCAGCCCTTAGGTCCTGGTAGCTCTAGGCCTATGTAGCACAACCAGAACAGAAGTTCTACTTCAGCCAGGTCAGGCCTGCCAAGAAACTGCGTTTCAAAGGCCTTTCAAAGAGATGTTCTCTTAGGCTGTAAGAGCACTGGGCAGAGCCAGCTGTTTCTTAGCTTCCTGAAGAGCTGGGAGCAAGATGCTTTGGGTCCACTCTCCGTCTTTGGAAACAAGGCAGCCCTTTGGGCCTTTCAGCTCTAGGGCAATGGAGCACACCCAGAGCAGAAGTTCTACTTCAGCCAGATCAGGCCTGCCAGGAAACTGCGTTTCACAGGCCTTGGTAAGAGATGTTCCCGGTAGGCTGTAAGAGCACTGGGCAGAGCCAGTTGTTTCTTACCTTCCTGAAAAGCTGGAAGCAAGATGCTTGGGACCCCTCTGCCCGTTTGGGAACAAGGCAGCCTTTTGGGTCAGGAAGCTCTAGGCCAATGGAGCACACGCAGAGCAGGAGTTCTACTTCAGCCTGATCAGGCCTGCAAAGAAACAGCGTTTGACAGGCCTTGGTAAGAGATGTTCGCGGTAGGTGTAAGAGCACTGGGCAGAGCCAGTTGTTTCTTAGCTTCGCAAAGACCGGGAAGCAAGATGCTTTGGGCCTCTCTGCCCCTTGGAAACAGGGCAGCACTTTGGGCCTGGCAGCTCTAGGGCAATGGAGCACACCCAGAGCCGGAGTTCTACTTCAGCCAGATGAGGCCTGCCAAGAAACTGCGTTTCACAGGCCTTTCAAAGACATGTTCCCGGTAGGCTGTAAGAGCACGGGGCAGAGCGAGTTGGTTCTTAGCTTCCCAGAGAGCTGGAAGCAAGATGCTTTGGGGCCTCTCTGCCCCTTTGGAAACAAGGCAGCACCTTGGGCCTGGCAGCTCTAGGGCAATGGAGCACACCCAGAGCAGAAGTTCTACTTCAGCCAAATCAGGCCTGCCAGGAAACGGCGTTTCACAGGCCTTGGTAAGAGATGTTCCCGGTAGGCTGTAAGAGCACTGGGCAACGCCAGATGTTTCTTAGCTTCCCGAAGAGCTGGAAGCAAGATGCTTTGGGGCCTCTCATCCCCTTTGCAAACAAGGCGGCCCTATGGGCCAGGCAGCTCTAGGCCAATGGAGCACACCCAGAGCAGAAGTTCTACTTCGGCCAGTTCAGGCCACCAACAAACTGCGTTTCACAGGCCTTGGTAAGAGATGTTCCCGGTAGGCTGTAAGAGCACTGGGCAACGCCAGATGTTTCTTAGCTTCCCGAAGAGCTGGAAGCAAGATGCTTTGGGGCCTCTCATCCCCTTTGCAAACAAGGCCGACCTTTGGGCCAGGCAGCTCTAGGCCAATGGAGCACACCCAGAGCAGAAGTTCTACCTCAGCCAGATAAGGCCTGCCAAGAAACTGCGTTTCAAAGGCTTTGGTAAGAGATGTTCCCGGTACTCTGTTAGAGCACTGGGCAGAGCCATTTGTTTCTTAGCTTCCCAAAGAGCTGGAAGCAAGATGCTTTGGGGGCTCCCTGCCCCTTTGCCAACAAGGGCGACCTTTGGGCCTTTCAGCTCTAGGCCAATGGAGCACACCCAGAGCAGAAGTCCTACTTCAGCCAGATCAGGCCTGCCAAGGAACTGCGTTTCAGAGGCCTTTGTATGTGACGTTCCCGGTAGGCTGTGAGAGCACGGTGCAGAGCCAGTTGTTTCCTTGTTTCCCAAACAGCTGGAAGCAAGACGCTTTGGGGCCTCTCTGCCCCTTTGGAAACAAGGCAGCACGTTGGGTCTGGCAGCTCTAGGGCAATGGAGCACAACCAGAGCCGAAGTTCTACTTCTTCCAGATCAGGCCTGCCTAGACAGTGCGTTTCCCAGGCCTTGATAAGAGATGTTCTCTTAGGCTATAAGAGCACTGGGCACAGCCAGTTGTTTCTTAGCTTCCCAAGAGGTGGAAGCAAGATGCTTTGGGGCCTCTCTCCCCCTTTGGAAACAAGGCAGCCCTTTGGGCCTTTCAGCTCTAGGGCAATGGAGCACACCCAGAGCAGAAGTTCTACCTCAGCCAGATCAGGCCTGCCAAGAGACTGCTTTTCACAGGCCTTCGTAAGAGGTGTTCCCGGAAGGCTGTAAGAGTACCTGGCAGAGCGAGTTGTTTCTTAGCTTCAAAAACAGCTGGAAGCAACATGATTTGGGGCCTCTCTCCCCCTTTGGAAACAAAGCAGCCTTTGTGCCTGGCAGCTCTAGGCCAAAGTAGCACACCCAGAGCACAAGTTCTACCTCAGCCAGATAAGGCCTGTCAAGAAGCTGCGTTTCACAGGCCTTTGTATGTGACGTTCCCGGTTGGCTTTGAGAGCACTGTGCAGAGCCAGTTGTTTTAGCTTCCCAGAGAGCAGGAAGCAAGATGCTTTGGGGCCTCTCTCACACTTTGGAAATAAAGGCAGCCCTTTGGGCCTGGCAGCCCTAGGCCAATTGAGTACACCCAGAGCAGAAGTTCTACCTCAGCCAGATCAGGCCTTCCAAGAAACTGCGTCTCACAGGCCTTTCTCTGTCACGTTGCCGGTAGGCTGTGAGAGCACTGTGCAGAGCCAGTTGTTTCTTAGCTTCCCAAAGATTTGGAAGCAAGATGCTTTGGGGACTCTCAGCCCCTTTGGAAACAAGGCGGCCCTTTGGGCCTGGCAGCTCTAGGCCAAAGTAGCACGCCCAGAGCAGGAATTCTACTTCAGCCAGATCAGGCCTGCCAAGAAACTGCGTTTCACAGCTCTTGGTAAGAGATGTTCCCGGTAGGCTGTGAGAGCACTGTGGAGAGCCAGTTGCTTTAGCTTCCCACAGAGCTGGAAGCAAGATGCCTTGGGGCCTCTCTCTCCCTTTGGACACAAGGCAGCCGTTTGGGCCTGGCAGCTCTAGGCCAATGGAGCACACCCACAGCAGAAGTTCTACTTCAGGCAGATCAGTCCTGCCCAGAAACTGCGTTTCACAGCCCTTGGTAAGAGATGTTCACGGTAGGCTGTGAGAGCACTGGGCAGAACCAGTTGTTTTTTAGCTTCCCAAAGTGCTGGAGGCAAGATGCTTTGGGGCCTCTCTCACCCTTTGGAAACAAGGCAGCCCTTAGGTCCTGGTAGCTCTAGGCCTATGTAGCACAACCAGAACAGAAGTTCTACTTCAGCCAGGTCAGGCCTGCCAAGAAACTGCGTTTCACAGGCCTTTCAAAGAGATGTTCTCTTAGGCTGTAAGAGCACTGGGCAGAGCCAGCTGTTTCTTAGCTTCCCGAAGAGCTGGGAGCAAGATGCTTTGGGTCCACTCTCCGTCTTTGGAAACAAGGCAGCCCTTTGGGCCTGGCAGCTCTAGGGCAATGGAGCACACCCAGAGCAGAAGTTCTACTTCAGCCAGATCAGGCCTGCCAGGAAACTGCGTTTCACAGGCCTTGGTAAGAGATGTTCCCGGTAGGCTGTAAGAGCACTGGGCAGAGCCAGTTGTTTCTTACCTTCCTGAAAAGCTGGAAGCAAGATGCTTGGGACCCCTCTGCCCGTTTGGGAACAAGGCAGCCTTTTGGGTCGGGAAGCTCTAGGCCAATGGAGCACACGCAGAGCAGGAGTTCTACTTCAGCCTGATCAGGCCTGCAAAGAAACAGCGTTTGACAGGCCTTGGTAAGAGATGTTCGCGGTAGGTGTAAGAGCACTGGGCAGAGCCAGTTGTTTCTTAGCTTCGCAAAGACCGGGAAGCAAGATGCTTTGGGCCTCTCTGCCCCTTGGAAACAGGGCAGCACTTTGGGCCTGGCAGCTCTAGGGCAATGGAGCACACCCAGAGCCGGAGTTCTACTTCAGCCAGATGAGGCCTGCCAAGAAACTGCGTTTCACAGGCCTTTCAAAGACATGTTCCCGGTAGGCTGTAAGAGCACGGGGCAGAGCGAGTTGGTTCTTAGCTTCCCAGAGAGCTGGAAGCAAGATGCTTTGGGGCCTCTCTGCCCCTTTGGAAACAAGGCAGCACCTTGGGCCTGGCAGCTCTAGGGCAATGGAGCACACCCAGAGCAGAAGTTCTACTTCAGCCAAATCAGGCCTGCCAGGAAACGGCGTTTCACAGGCCTTGGTAAGAGATGTTCCCGGTAGGCTGTAAGAGCACTGGGCAACGCCAGATGTTTCTTAGCTTCCCGAAGACCTGGAAGCAAGATGCTTTGGGGCCTCTCATCCCCTTTGCAAACAAGGCGGCCCTATGGGCCAGGCAGCTCTAGGCCAATGGAGCACACCCAGAGCAGAAGTTCTACTTCGGCCAGTTCAGGCCACCAACAAACTGCGTTTCACAGGCCTTGGTAAGAGATGTTCCCGGTAGGCTGTAAGAGCACTGGGCAACGCCAGATGTTTCTTAGCTTCCCGAAGAGCTGGAAGCAAGATGCTTTGGGGCCTCTCATCCCCTTTGCAAACAAGGCCGACCTTTGGGCCAGGCAGCTCTAGGCCAATGGAGCACACCCAGAGCAGAAGTTCTACCTCAGCCAGATAAGGCCTGCCAAGAAACTGCATTTCAAAGGCTTTGGTAAGAGATGTTCCCGGTACTCTGTTAGAGCACTGGGCAGAGCCATTTGTTTCTTAGCTTCCCAAAGAGCTGGAAGCAAGATGCTTTGGGGGCTCCCTGCCCCTTTGCCAACAAGGGCGACCTTTGGGCCTTTCAGCTCTAGGCCAATGGAGCACACCCAGAGCAGAAGTCCTACTTCAGCCAGATCAGGCCTGCCAAGGAACTGCGTTTCAGAGGCCTTTGTATGTGACGTTCCCGGTAGGCTGTGAGAGCACGGTGCAGAGCCAGTTGTTTCCTTGTTTCCCAAACAGCTGGAAGCAAGACGCTTTGGGGCCTCTCTGCCCCTTTGGAAACAAGGCAGCACGTTGGGTCTGGCAGCTCTAGGGCAATGGAGCACAACCAGAGCCGAAGTTCTACTTCTTCCAGATCAGGCCTGCCTAGACAGTGCGTTTCCCAGGCCTTGATAAGAGATGTTCTCTTAGGCTATAAGAGCACTGGGCACAGCCAGTTGTTTCTTAGCTTCCCAAGAGGTGGAAGCAAGATGCTTTGGGGCCTCTCTCCCCCTTTGGAAACAAGGCAGCCCTTTGGGCCTTTCAGCTCTAGGGCAATGGAGCACACCCAGAGCAGAAGTTCTACCTCAGCCAGATCAGGCCTCCCAAGAAACTGCTTTTCACAGGCCTTCGTAAGAGGTGTTCCCGGAAGGCTGTAAGAGTACCTGGCAGAGCGAGTTGTTTCTTAGCTTCAAAAACAGCTGGAAGCAACATGATTTGGGGCCTCTCTCCCCCTTTGGAAACAAAGCAGCCTTTGTGCCTGGCAGCTCTAGGCCAAAGTAGCACACCCAGAGCACAAGTTCTACCTCAGCCAGATAAGGCCTGTCAAGAAGCTGCGTTTCACAGGCCTTTGTATGTGACGTTCCCGGTTGGCTTTGAGAGCACTGTGCAGAGCCAGTTGTTTTAGCTTCCCAGAGAGCAGGAAGCAAGATGCTTTGGGGCCTCTCTCACACTTTGGAAATAAAGGCAGCCCTTTGGGCCTGGCAGCCCTAGGCCAATGGAGTACACCCAGAGCAGAAGTTCTACCTCAGCCAGATCAGGCCTTCCAAGAAACTGCGTCTCACAGGCCTTTCTCTGTCACGTTGCCGGTAGGCTGTGAGAGCACTGTGCAGAGCCAGTTGTTTCTTAGCTTCCCAAAGATTTGGAAGCAAGATGCTTTGGGGACTCTCAGCCCCTTTGGAAACAAGGCGGCCCTTTGGGCCTGGCAGCTCTAGGCCAAAGTAGCACGCCCAGAGCAGGAGTTCTACTTCAGCCAGATCAGGCCTGCCAAGAAACTGCGTTTCACAGGCCTTGGTAAGAGATGTTCCCGGTAGGCTGTGAGAGCACTGTGGAGAGCCAGTTGCTTTAGCTTCCCACAGAGCTGGAAGCAAGATGCCTTGGGGCCTCTCTCTCCCTTTGGACACAAGGCAGCCGTTTGGGCCTGGCAGCTCTAGGCCAATGGAGCACACCCACAGCAGAAGTTCTACTTCAGGCAGATCAGTCCTGCCCAGAAACTGCGTTTCACAGCCCTTGGTAAGAGATGTTCACGGTAGGCTGTGAGAGCACTGGGCAGAACCAGTAGTTTTTTAGCTTCCCAAAGTGCTGGAGGCAAGATGCTTTGGGGCCTCTCTCACCCTTTGGAAACAAGGCAGCCCTTAGGTCCTGGTAGCTATAGGCCTATGTAGCACAACCAGAACAGAAGTTCTACTTCAGCCAGGTCAGGCCTGCCAAGAAACTGCGTTTCACAGGCCTTTCAAAGAGATGTTCTCTTAGGCTGTAAGAGCACTGGGCAGAGCCAGCTGTTTCTTAGCTTCCCGAAGAGCTGGGAGCAAGATGCTTTGGGTCCACTCTCCGTCTTTGGAAACAAGGCAGCCCTTTGGGCCTGGCAGCTCTAGGGCAATGGAGCACACCCAGAGCAGAAGTTCTACTTCAGCCAGATCAGGCCTGCCAGGAAACTGCGTTTCACAGGCCTTGGTAAGAGATGTTCCCGGTAGGCTGTAAGAGCACTGGGCAGAGCCAGTTGTTTCTTACCTTCCTGAAAAGCTGGAAGCAAGATGCATGGGACCCCTCTGCCCGTTTGGGAACAAGGCAGCCTTTTGGGTCGGGAAGCTCTAGGCCAATGGAGCACACGCAGAGCAGGAGTTCTACTTCAGCCTGATCAGGCCTGCAAAGAAACAGCGTTTGACAGGCCTTGGTAAGAGATGTTCGCGGTAGGTGTAAGAGCACTGGGCAGAGCCAGTTGTTTCTTAGCTTCGCAAAGACCGGGAAGCAAGATGCTTTGGGCCTCTCTGCCCCTTGGAAACAGGGCAGCACTTTGGGCCTGGCAGCTCTAGGGCAATGGAGCACACCCAGAGCAGAAGTTCTACTTCAGCCAGATGAGGCCTGCCAAGAAACTGCGTTTCACAGGCCTTTCAAAGACATGTTCCCGGTAGGCTGTAAGAGCACGGGGCAGAGCGAGTTGGTTCTTAGCTTCCCAGAGAGCTGGAAGCAAGATGCTTTGGGGCCTCTCTGCCCCTTTGGAAACAAGGCAGCACCTTGGGCCTGGCAGCTCTAGGGCAATGGAGCACACCCAGAGCAGAAGTTCTACTTCAGCCAAATCAGGCCTGCCAGGAAACGGCGTTTCACAGGCCTTGGTAAGAGATGTTCCCGGTAGGCTGTAAGAGCACTGGGCAACGCCAGATGTTTCTTAGCTTCCCGAAGAGCTGGAAGCAAGAAGCTTTGGTGCCACTCTTTCACTTTGGACTCAAGGCAGCCCTTTGGGGCAGGTAGCTCTAGGCCAGTGGAGCACACCCAGAGCAGAAGTTCTACTTGGGCCAGTTCAGGCCACCAACAAACTGCGTTTCACAGGCCTTGGTAAGAGATGTTCCCGGTAGGCTGTAAGAGCACTGGGCAACGCCAGATGTTTCTTAGCTTCCCGAAGAGCTGGAAGCAAGATGCTTTGGGGCCTCTCATCCCCTTTGCAAACAAGGCGGCCCTATGGGCCAGGCAGCTCTAGGCCAATGGAGCACACCCAGAGCAGAAGTTCTACTTCGGCCAGTTCAGGCCACCAACAAACTGCGTTTCACAGGCCTTGGTAAGAGATGTTCCCGGTAGGCTGTAAGAGCACTGGGCAACGCCAGATGTTTCTTAGCTTCCCGAAGAGCTGGAAGCAAGATGCTTTGGGGCCTCTCATCCCCTTTGCAAACAAGGCCGACCTTTGGGCCAGGCAGCTCTAGGCCAATGGAGCACACCCAGAGCAGAAGTTCTACCTCAGCCAGATAAGGCCTGCCAAGAAACTGCGTTTCAAAGGCTTTGGTAAGAGATGTTCCCGGTACTCTGTTAGAGCACTGGGCAGAGCCATTTGTTTCTTAGCTTCCCAAAGAGCTGGAAGCAAGATGCTTTGGGGGCTCCCTGCCCCTTTGCCAACAAGGGCGACCTTTGGGCCTTTCAGCTCTAGGCCAATGGAGCACACCCAGAGCAGAAGTCCTACTTCAGCCAGATCAGGCCTGCCAAGGAACTGCGTTTCAGAGGCCTTTGTATGTGACGTTCCCGGTAGGCTGTGAGAGCACGGTGCAGAGCCAGTTGTTTCCTTGTTTCCCAAACAGCTGGAAGCAAGACGCTTTGGGGCCTCTCTGCCCCTTTGGAAACAAGGCAGCACGTTGGGTCTGGCAGCTCTAGGGCAATGGAGCACAACCAGAGCCGAAGTTCTACTTCTTCCAGATCAGGCCTGCCTAGACAGTGCGTTTCCCAGGCCTTGATAAGAGATGTTCTCTTAGGCTATAAGAGCACTGGGCACAGCCAGTTGTTTCTTAGCTTCCCAAGAGGTGGAAGCAAGATGCTTTGGGGCCTCTCTCCCCCTTTGGAAACAAGGCAGCCCTTTGGGCCTTTCAGCTCTAGGGCAATGGAGCACACCCAGAGCAGAAGTTCTACCTCAGCCAGATCAGGCCTGCCAAGAAACTGCTTTTCACAGGCCTTCGTAAGAGGTGTTCCCGGAAGGCTGTAAGAGTACCTGGCAGAGCGAGTTGTTTCTTAGCTTCAAAAACAGCTGGAAGCAACATGATTTGGGGCCTCTCTCCCCCTTTGGAAACAAAGCAGCCTTTGTGCCTGGCAGCTCTAGGCCAAAGTAGCACACCCAGAGCACAAGTTCTACCTCAGCCAGATAAGGCCTGTCAAGAAGCTGCGTTTCACAGGCCTTTGTATGTGACGTTCCCGGTTGGCTTTGAGAGCACTGTGCAGAGCCAGTTGTTTTAGCTTCCCAGAGAGCAGGAAGCAAGATGCTTTGGGGCCTCTCTCACACTTTGGAAATAAAGGCAGCCCTTTGGGCCTGGCAGCCCTAGGCCAATGGAGTACACCCAGAGCAGAAGTTCTACCTCAGCCAGATCAGGCCTTCCAAGAAACTGCGTCTCACAGGCCTTTCTCTGTCACGTTGCCGGTAGGCTGTGAGAGCACTGTGCAGAGCCAGTTGTTTCTTAGCTTCCCAAAGATTTGGAAGCAAGATGCTTTGGGGACTCTCAGCCCCTTTGGAAACAAGGCGGCCCTTTGGGCCTGGCAGCTCTAGGCCAAAGTAGCACGCCCAGAGCAGGAGTTCTACTTCAGCCAGATCAGGCCTGCCAAGAAACTGCGTTTCACAGGCCTTGGTAAGAGATGTTCCCGGTAGGCTGTGAGAGCACTGTGGAGAGCCAGTTGCTTTAGCTTCCCACAGAGCTGGAAGCAAGATGCTTTGGGGCCTCTCTCTCCCTTTGGACACAAGGCAGCCGTTTGGGCCTGGCAGCTCTAGGCCAATGGAGCACACCCACAGCAGAAGTTCTACTTCAGGCAGATCAGTCCTGCCCAGAAACTGCGTTTCACAGCCCTTGGTAAGAGATGTTCACGGTAGGCTGTGAGAGCACTGGGCAGAACCAGTTGTTTTTTAGCTTCCCAAAGTGCTGGAGGCAAGATGCTTTGGGGCCTCTCTCACCCTTTGGAAACAAGGCAGCCCTTAGGTCCTGGTAGCTCTAGGCCTATGTAGCACAACCAGAACAGAAGTTCTACTTCAGCCAGGTCAGGCCTGCCAAGAAACTGCGTTTCACAGGCCTTTCAAAGAGATGTTCTCTTAGGCTGTAAGAGCACTGGGCAGAGCCAGCTGTTTCTTAGCTTCCCGAAGAGCTGGGAGCAAGATGCTTTGGGTCCACTCTCCGTCTTTGGAAACAAGGCAGCCCTTTGGGCCTGGCAGCTCTAGGGCAATGGAGCACACCCAGAGCAGAAGTTCTACTTCAGCCAGATCAGGCCTGCCAGGAAACTGCGTTTCACAGGCCTTGGTAAGAGATGTTCCCGGTAGGCTGTAAGAGCACTGGGCAGAGCCAGTTGTTTCTTACCTTCCTGAAAAGCTGGAAGCAAGATGCTTGGGACCCCTCTGCCCGTTTGGGAACAAGGCAGCCTTTTGGGTCGGGAAGCTCTAGGCCAATGGAGCACACGCAGAGCAGGAGTTCTACTTCAGCCTGATCAGGCCTGCAAAGAAACAGCGTTTGACAGGCCTTGGTAAGAGATGTTCGCGGTAGGTGTAAGAGCACTGGGCAGAGCCAGTTGTTTCTTAGCTTCGCAAAGACCGGGAAGCAAGATGCTTTGGGCCTCTCTGCCCCTTGGAAACAGGGCAGCACTTTGGGCCTGGCAGCTCTAGGGCAATGGAGCACACCCAGAGCCGGAGTTCTACTTCAGCCAGATGAGGCCTGCCAAGAAACTGCGTTTCACAGGCCTTTCAAAGACATGTTCCCGGTAGGCTGTAAGAGCACGGGGCAGAGCGAGTTGGTTCTTAGCTTCCCAGAGAGCTGGAAGCAAGATGCTTTGGGGCCTCTCTGCCCCTTTGGAAACAAGGCAGCACCTTGGGCCTGGCAGCTCTAGGGCAATGGAGCACACCCAGAGCAGAAGTTCTACTTCAGCCAAATCAGGCCTGCCAGGAAACGGCGTTTCACAGGCCTTGGTAAGAGATGTTCCCGGTAGGCTGTAAGAGCACTGGGCAACGCCAGATGTTTCTTAGCTTCCCGAAGAGCTGGAAGCAAGAAGCTTTGGTGCCACTCTTTCACTTTGGACTCAAGGCAGCCCTTTGGGGCAGGTAGCTCTAGGCCAGTGGAGCACACCCAGAGCAGAAGTTCTACTTGGGCCAGTTCAGGCCACCAACAAACTGCGTTTCACAGGCCTTGGTAAGAGATGTTCCCGGTAGGCTGTAAGAGCACTGGGCAACGCCAGATGTTTCTTAGCTTCCCGAAGAGCTGGAAGCAAGATGCTTTGGGGCCTCTCATCCCCTTTGCAAACAAGGCGGCCCTATGGGCCAGGCAGCTCTAGGCCAATGGAGCACACCCAGAGCAGAAGTTCTACTTCGGCCAGTTCAGGCCACCAACAAACTGCGTTTCACAGGCCTTGGTAAGAGATGTTCCCGGTAGGCTGTAAGAGCACTGGGCAACGCCAGATGTTTCTTAGCTTCCCGAAGAGCTGGAAGCAAGATGCTTTGGGGCCTCTCATCCCCTTTGCAAACAAGGCCGACCTTTGGGCCAGGCAGCTCTAGGCCAATGGAGCACACCCAGAGCAGAAGTTCTACCTCAGCCAGATAAGGCCTGCCAAGAAACTGCGTTTCAAAGGCTTTGGTAAGAGATGTTCCCGGTACTCTGTTAGAGCACTGGGCAGAGCCATTTGTTTCTTAGCTTCCCAAAGAGCTGGAAGCAAGATGCTTTGGGGGCTCCCTGCCCCTTTGCCAACAAGGGCGACCTTTGGGCCTTTCAGCTCTAGGCCAATGGAGCACACCCAGAGCAGAAGTCCTACTTCAGCCAGATCAGGCCTGCCAAGGAACTGCGTTTCAGAGGCCTTTGTATGTGACGTTCCCGGTAGGCTGTGAGAGCACGGTGCAGAGCCAGTTGTTTCCTTGTTTCCCAAACAGCTGGAAGCAAGACGCTTTGGGGCCTCTCTGCCCCTTTGGAAACAAGGCAGCACGTTGGGTCTGGCAGCTCTAGGGCAATGGAGCACAACCAGAGCCGAAGTTCTACTTCTTCCAGATCAGGCCTGCCTAGACAGTGCGTTTCCCAGGCCTTGATAAGAGATGTTCTCTTAGGCTATAAGAGCACTGGGCACAGCCAGTTGTTTCTTAGCTTCCCAAGAGGTGGAAGCAAGATGCTTTGGGGCCTCTCTCCCCCTTTGGAAACAAGGCAGCCCTTTGGGCCTTTCAGCTCTAGGGCAATGGAGCACACCCAGAGCAGAAGTTCTACCTCAGCCAGATCAGGCCTCCCAAGAAACTGCTTTTCACAGGCCTTCGTAAGAGGTGTTCCCGGAAGGCTGTAAGAGTACCTGGCAGAGCGAGTTGTTTCTTAGCTTCAAAAACAGCTGGAAGCAACATGATTTGGGGCCTCTCTCCCCCTTTGGAAACAAAGCAGCCTTTGTGCCTGGCAGCTCTAGGCCAAAGTAGCACACCCAGAGCACAAGTTCTACCTCAGCCAGATAAGGCCTGTCAAGAAGCTGCGTTTCACAGGCCTTTGTATGTGACGTTCCCGGTTGGCTTTGAGAGCACTGTGCAGAGCCAGTTGTTTTAGCTTCCCAGAGAGCAGGAAGCAAGATGCTTTGGGGCCTCTCTCACACTTTGGAAATAAAGGCAGCCCTTTGGGCCTGGCAGCCCTAGGCCAATGGAGTACACCCAGAGCAGAAGTTCTACCTCAGCCAGATCAGGCCTTCCAAGAAACTGCGTCTCACAGGCCTTTCTCTGTCACGTTGCCGGTAGGCTGTGAGAGCACTGTGCAGAGCCAGTTGTTTCTTAGCTTCCCAAAGATTTGGAAGCAAGATGCTTTGGGGACTCTCAGCCCCTTTGGAAACAAGGCGGCCCTTTGGGCCTGGCAGCTCTAGGCCAAAGTAGCACGCCCAGAGCAGGAGTTCTACTTCAGCCAGATCAGGCCTGCCAAGAAACTGCGTTTCACAGGCCTTGGTAAGAGATGTTCCCGGTAGGCTGTGAGAGCACTGTGGAGAGCCAGTTGCTTTAGCTTCCCACAGAGCTGGAAGCAAGATGCCTTGGGGCCTCTCTCTCCCTTTGGACACAAGGCAGCCGTTTGGGCCTGGCAGCTCTAGGCCAATGGAGCACACCCACAGCAGAAGTTCTACTTCAGGCAGATCAGTCCTGCCCAGAAACTGCGTTTCACAGCCCTTGGTAAGAGATGTTCACGGTAGGCTGTGAGAGCACTGGGCAGAACCAGTAGTTTTTTAGCTTCCCAAAGTGCTGGAGGCAAGATGCTTTGGGGCCTCTCTCACCCTTTGGAAACAAGGCAGCCCTTAGGTCCTGGTAGCTATAGGCCTATGTAGCACAACCAGAACAGAAGTTCTACTTCAGCCAGGTCAGGCCTGCCAAGAAACTGCGTTTCACAGGCCTTTCAAAGAGATGTTCTCTTAGGCTGTAAGAGCACTGGGCAGAGCCAGCTGTTTCTTAGCTTCCCGAAGAGCTGGGAGCAAGATGCTTTGGGTCCACTCTCCGTCTTTGGAAACAAGGCAGCCCTTTGGGCCTGGCAGCTCTAGGGCAATGGAGCACACCCAGAGCAGAAGTTCTACTTCAGCCAGATCAGGCCTGCCAGGAAACTGCGTTTCACAGGCCTTGGTAAGAGATGTTCCCGGTAGGCTGTAAGAGCACTGGGCAGAGCCAGTTGTTTCTTACCTTCCTGAAAAGCTGGAAGCAAGATGCATGGGACCCCTCTGCCCGTTTGGGAACAAGGCAGCCTTTTGGGTCGGGAAGCTCTAGGCCAATGGAGCACACGCAGAGCAGGAGTTCTACTTCAGCCTGATCAGGCCTGCAAAGAAACAGCGTTTGACAGGCCTTGGTAAGAGATGTTCGCGGTAGGTGTAAGAGCACTGGGCAGAGCCAGTTGTTTCTTAGCTTCGCAAAGACCGGGAAGCAAGATGCTTTGGGCCTCTCTGCCCCTTGGAAACAGGGCAGCACTTTGGGCCTGGCAGCTCTAGGGCAATGGAGCACACCCAGAGCAGAAGTTCTACTTCAGCCAGATGAGGCCTGCCAAGAAACTGCGTTTCACAGGCCTTTCAAAGACATGTTCCCGGTAGGCTGTAAGAGCACGGGGCAGAGCGAGTTGGTTCTTAGCTTCCCAGAGAGCTGGAAGCAAGATGCTTTGGGGCCTCTCTGCCCCTTTGGAAACAAGGCAGCACCTTGGGCCTGGCAGCTCTAGGGCAATGGAGCACACCCAGAGCAGAAGTTCTACTTCAGCCAAATCAGGCCTGCCAGGAAACGGCGTTTCACAGGCCTTGGTAAGAGATGTTCCCGGTAGGCTGTAAGAGCACTGGGCAACGCCAGATGTTTCTTAGCTTCCCGAAGAGCTGGAAGCAAGAAGCTTTGGTGCCACTCTTTCACTTTGGACTCAAGGCAGCCCTTTGGGGCAGGTAGCTCTAGGCCAGTGGAGCACACCCAGAGCAGAAGTTCTACTTGGGCCAGTTCAGGCCACCAACAAACTGCGTTTCACAGGCCTTGGTAAGAGATGTTCCCGGTAGGCTGTAAGAGCACTGGGCAACGCCAGATGTTTCTTAGCTTCCCGAAGAGCTGGAAGCAAGATGCTTTGGGGCCTCTCATCCCCTTTGCAAACAAGGCGGCCCTATGGGCCAGGCAGCTCTAGGCCAATGGAGCACACCCAGAGCAGAAGTTCTACTTCGGCCAGTTCAGGCCACCAACAAACTGCGTTTCACAGGCCTTGGTAAGAGATGTTCCCGGTAGGCTGTAAGAGCACTGGGCAACGCCAGATGTTTCTTAGCTTCCCGAAGAGCTGGAAGCAAGATGCTTTGGGGCCTCTCATCCCCTTTGCAAACAAGGCCGACCTTTGGGCCAGGCAGCTCTAGGCCAATGGAGCACACCCAGAGCAGAAGTTCTACCTCAGCCAGATAAGGCCTGCCAAGAAACTGCGTTTCAAAGGCTTTGGTAAGAGATGTTCCCGGTACTCTGTTAGAGCACTGGGCAGAGCCATTTGTTTCTTAGCTTCCCAAAGAGCTGGAAGCAAGATGCTTTGGGGGCTCCCTGCCCCTTTGCCAACAAGGGCGACCTTTGGGCCTTTCAGCTCTAGGCCAATGGAGCACACCCAGAGCAGAAGTCCTACTTCAGCCAGATCAGGCCTGCCAAGGAACTGCGTTTCAGAGGCCTTTGTATGTGACGTTCCCGGTAGGCTGTGAGAGCACGGTGCAGAGCCAGTTGTTTCCTTGTTTCCCAAACAGCTGGAAGCAAGACGCTTTGGGGCCTCTCTGCCCCTTTGGAAACAAGGCAGCACGTTGGGTCTGGCAGCTCTAGGGCAATGGAGCACAACCAGAGCCGAAGTTCTACTTCTTCCAGATCAGGCCTGCCTAGACAGTGCGTTTCCCAGGCCTTGATAAGAGATGTTCTCTTAGGCTATAAGAGCACTGGGCACAGCCAGTTGTTTCTTAGCTTCCCAAGAGGTGGAAGCAAGATGCTTTGGGGCCTCTCTCCCCCTTTGGAAACAAGGCAGCCCTTTGGGCCTTTCAGCTCTAGGGCAATGGAGCACACCCAGAGCAGAAGTTCTACCTCAGCCAGATCAGGCCTGCCAAGAAACTGCTTTTCACAGGCCTTCGTAAGAGGTGTTCCCGGAAGGCTGTAAGAGTACCTGGCAGAGCGAGTTGTTTCTTAGCTTCAAAAACAGCTGGAAGCAACATGATTTGGGGCCTCTCTCCCCCTTTGGAAACAAAGCAGCCTTTGTGCCTGGCAGCTCTAGGCCAAAGTAGCACACCCAGAGCACAAGTTCTACCTCAGCCAGATAAGGCCTGTCAAGAAGCTGCGTTTCACAGGCCTTTGTATGTGACGTTCCCGGTTGGCTTTGAGAGCACTGTGCAGAGCCAGTTGTTTTAGCTTCCCAGAGAGCAGGAAGCAAGATGCTTTGGGGCCTCTCTCACACTTTGGAAATAAAGGCAGCCCTTTGGGCCTGGCAGCCCTAGGCCAATGGAGTACACCCAGAGCAGAAGTTCTACCTCAGCCAGATCAGGCCTTCCAAGAAACTGCGTCTCACAGGCCTTTCTCTGTCACGTTGCCGGTAGGCTGTGAGAGCACTGTGCAGAGCCAGTTGTTTCTTAGCTTCCCAAAGATTTGGAAGCAAGATGCTTTGGGGACTCTCAGCCCCTTTGGAAACAAGGCGGCCCTTTGGGCCTGGCAGCTCTAGGCCAAAGTAGCACGCCCAGAGCAGGAGTTCTACTTCAGCCAGATCAGGCCTGCCAAGAAACTGCGTTTCACAGGCCTTGGTAAGAGATGTTCCCGGTAGGCTGTGAGAGCACTGTGGAGAGCCAGTTGCTTTAGCTTCCCACAGAGCTGGAAGCAAGATGCTTTGGGGCCTCTCTCTCCCTTTGGACACAAGGCAGCCGTTTGGGCCTGGCAGCTCTAGGCCAATGGAGCACACCCACAGCAGAAGTTCTACTTCAGGCAGATCAGTCCTGCCCAGAAACTGCGTTTCACAGCCCTTGGTAAGAGATGTTCACGGTAGGCTGTGAGAGCACTGGGCAGAACCAGTTGTTTTTTAGCTTCCCAAAGTGCTGGAGGCAAGATGCTTTGGGGCCTCTCTCACCCTTTGGAAACAAGGCAGCCCTTAGGTCCTGGTAGCTCTAGGCCTATGTAGCACAACCAGAACAGAAGTTCTACTTCAGCCAGGTCAGGCCTGCCAAGAAACTGCGTTTCACAGGCCTTTCAAAGAGATGTTCTCTTAGGCTGTAAGAGCACTGGGCAGAGCCAGCTGTTTCTTAGCTTCCCGAAGAGCTGGGAGCAAGATGCTTTGGGTCCACTCTCCGTCTTTGGAAACAAGGCAGCCCTTTGGGCCTGGCAGCTCTAGGGCAATGGAGCACACCCAGAGCAGAAGTTCTACTTCAGCCAGATCAGGCCTGCCAGGAAACTGCGTTTCACAGGCCTTGGTAAGAGATGTTCCCGGTAGGCTGTAAGAGCACTGGGCAGAGCCAGTTGTTTCTTACCTTCCTGAAAAGCTGGAAGCAAGATGCTTGGGACCCCTCTGCCCGTTTGGGAACAAGGCAGCCTTTTGGGTCGGGAAGCTCTAGGCCAATGGAGCACACGCAGAGCAGGAGTTCTACTTCAGCCTGATCAGGCCTGCAAAGAAACAGCGTTTGACAGGCCTTGGTAAGAGATGTTCGCGGTAGGTGTAAGAGCACTGGGCAGAGCCAGTTGTTTCTTAGCTTCGCAAAGACCGGGAAGCAAGATGCTTTGGGCCTCTCTGCCCCTTGGAAACAGGGCAGCACTTTGGGCCTGGCAGCTCTAGGGCAATGGAGCACACCCAGAGCCGGAGTTCTACTTCAGCCAGATGAGGCCTGCCAAGAAACTGCGTTTCACAGGCCTTTCAAAGACATGTTCCCGGTAGGCTGTAAGAGCACGGGGCAGAGCGAGTTGGTTCTTAGCTTCCCAGAGAGCTGGAAGCAAGATGCTTTGGGGCCTCTCTGCCCCTTTGGAAACAAGGCAGCACCTTGGGCCTGGCAGCTCTAGGGCAATGGAGCACACCCAGAGCAGAAGTTCTACTTCAGCCAAATCAGGCCTGCCAGGAAACGGCGTTTCACAGGCCTTGGTAAGAGATGTTCCCGGTAGGCTGTAAGAGCACTGGGCAACGCCAGATGTTTCTTAGCTTCCCGAAGAGCTGGAAGCAAGAAGCTTTGGTGCCACTCTTTCACTTTGGACTCAAGGCAGCCCTTTGGGGCAGGTAGCTCTAGGCCAGTGGAGCACACCCAGAGCAGAAGTTCTACTTGGGCCAGTTCAGGCCACCAACAAACTGCGTTTCACAGGCCTTGGTAAGAGATGTTCCCGGTAGGCTGTAAGAGCACTGGGCAACGCCAGATGTTTCTTAGCTTCCCGAAGAGCTGGAAGCAAGATGCTTTGGGGCCTCTCATCCCCTTTGCAAACAAGGCGGCCCTATGGGCCAGGCAGCTCTAGGCCAATGGAGCACACCCAGAGCAGAAGTTCTACTTCGGCCAGTTCAGGCCACCAACAAACTGCGTTTCACAGGCCTTGGTAAGAGATGTTCCCGGTAGGCTGTAAGAGCACTGGGCAACGCCAGATGTTTCTTAGCTTCCCGAAGAGCTGGAAGCAAGATGCTTTGGGGCCTCTCATCCCCTTTGCAAACAAGGCCGACCTTTGGGCCAGGCAGCTCTAGGCCAATGGAGCACACCCAGAGCAGAAGTTCTACCTCAGCCAGATAAGGCCTGCCAAGAAACTGCGTTTCAAAGGCTTTGGTAAGAGATGTTCCCGGTACTCTGTTAGAGCACTGGGCAGAGCCATTTGTTTCTTAGCTTCCCAAAGAGCTGGAAGCAAGATGCTTTGGGGGCTCCCTGCCCCTTTGCCAACAAGGGCGACCTTTGGGCCTTTCAGCTCTAGGCCAATGGAGCACACCCAGAGCAGAAGTCCTACTTCAGCCAGATCAGGCCTGCCAAGGAACTGCGTTTCAGAGGCCTTTGTATGTGACGTTCCCGGTAGGCTGTGAGAGCACGGTGCAGAGCCAGTTGTTTCCTTGTTTCCCAAACAGCTGGAAGCAAGACGCTTTGGGGCCTCTCTGCCCCTTTGGAAACAAGGCAGCACGTTGGGTCTGGCAGCTCTAGGGCAATGGAGCACAACCAGAGCCGAAGTTCTACTTCTTCCAGATCAGGCCTGCCTAGACAGTGCGTTTCCCAGGCCTTGATAAGAGATGTTCTCTTAGGCTATAAGAGCACTGGGCACAGCCAGTTGTTTCTTAGCTTCCCAAGAGGTGGAAGCAAGATGCTTTGGGGCCTCTCTCCCCCTTTGGAAACAAGGCAGCCCTTTGGGCCTTTCAGCTCTAGGGCAATGGAGCACACCCAGAGCAGAAGTTCTACCTCAGCCAGATCAGGCCTGCCAAGAAACTGCTTTTCACAGGCCTTCGTAAGAGGTGTTCCCGGAAGGCTGTAAGAGTACCTGGCAGAGCGAGTTGTTTCTTAGCTTCAAAAACAGCTGGAAGCAACATGATTTGGGGCCTCTCTCCCCCTTTGGAAACAAAGCAGCCTTTGTGCCTGGCAGCTCTAGGCCAAAGTAGCACACCCAGAGCACAAGTTCTACCTCAGCCAGATAAGGCCTGTCAAGAAGCTGCGTTTCACAGGCCTTTGTATGTGACGTTCCCGGTTGGCTTTGAGAGCACTGTGCAGAGCCAGTTGTTTTAGCTTCCCAGAGAGCAGGAAGCAAGATGCTTTGGGGCCTCTCTCACACTTTGGAAATAAAGGCAGCCCTTTGGGCCTGGCAGCCCTAGGCCAATGGAGTACACCCAGAGCAGAAGTTCTACCTCAGCCAGATCAGGCCTTCCAAGAAACTGCGTCTCACAGGCCTTTCTCTGTCACGTTGCCGGTAGGCTGTGAGAGCACTGTGCAGAGCCAGTTGTTTCTTAGCTTCCCAAAGATTTGGAAGCAAGATGCTTTGGGGACTCTCAGCCCCTTTGGAAACAAGGCGGCCCTTTGGGCCTGGCAGCTCTAGGCCAAAGTAGCACGCCCAGAGCAGGAGTTCTACTTCAGCCAGATCAGGCCTGCCAAGAAACTGCGTTTCACAGGCCTTGGTAAGAGATGTTCCCGGTAGGCTGTGAGAGCACTGTGGAGAGCCAGTTGCTTTAGCTTCCCACAGAGCTGGAAGCAAGATGCTTTGGGGCCTCTCTCTCCCTTTGGACACAAGGCAGCCGTTTGGGCCTGGCAGCTCTAGGCCAATGGAGCACACCCACAGCAGAAGTTCTACTTCAGGCAGATCAGTCCTGCCCAGAAACTGCGTTTCACAGCCCTTGGTAAGAGATGTTCACGGTAGGCTGTGAGAGCACTGGGCAGAACCAGTTGTTTTTTAGCTTCCCAAAGTGCTGGAGGCAACATGCTTTGGGGCCTCTCTCACCCTTTGGAAACAAGGCAGCCCTTAGGTCCTGGTAGCTCTAGGCCTATGTAGCACAACCAGAACAGAAGTTCTACTTCAGCCAGGTCAGGCCTGCCAAGAAACTGCGTTTCACAGGCCTTTCAAAGAGATGTTCTCTTAGGCTGTAAGAGCACTGGGCAGAGCCAGCTGTTTCTTAGCTTCCCGAAGAGCTGGGAGCAAGATGCTTTGGGTCCACTCTCCGTCTTTGGAAACAAGGCAGCCCTTTGGGCCTGGCAGCTCTAGGGCAATGGAGCACACCCAGAGCAGAAGTTCTACTTCAGCCAGATCAGGCCTGCCAGGAAACTGCGTTTCACAGGCCTTGGTAAGAGATGTTCCCGGTAGGCTGTAAGAGCACTGGGCAGAGCCAGTTGTTTCTTACCTTCCTGAAAAGCTGGAAGCAAGATGCTTGGGACCCCTCTGCCCGTTTGGGAACAAGGCAGCCTTTTGGGTCGGGAAGCTCTAGGCCAATGGAGCACACGCAGAGCAGGAGTTCTACTTCAGCCTGATCAGGCCTGCAAAGAAACAGCGTTTGACAGGCCTTGGTAAGAGATGTTCGCGGTAGGTGTAAGAGCACTGGGCAGAGCCAGTTGTTTCTTAGCTTCGCAAAGACCGGGAAGCAAGATGCTTTGGGCCTCTCTGCCCCTTGGAAACAGGGCAGCACTTTGGGCCTGGCAGCTCTAGGGCAATGGAGCACACCCAGAGCCGGAGTTCTACTTCAGCCAGATGAGGCCTGCCAAGAAACTGCGTTTCACAGGCCTTTCAAAGACATGTTCCCGGTAGGCTGTAAGAGCACGGGGCAGAGCGAGTTGGTTCTTAGCTTCCCAGAGAGCTGGAAGCAAGATGCTTTGGGGCCTCTCTGCCCCTTTGGAAACAAGGCAGCACCTTGGGCCTGGCAGCTCTAGGGCAATGGAGCACACCCAGAGCAGAAGTTCTACTTCAGCCAAATCAGGCCTGCCAGGAAACGGCGTTTCACAGGCCTTGGTAAGAGATGTTCCCGGTAGGCTGTAAGAGCACTGGGCAATGCCAGATGTTTCTTAGCTTCCCGAAGAGCTGGAAGCGAGAAGCTTTGGTGCCACTCTCTCACTTTGGAATCAAGGCAGCCCTTTGGGGCAGGTAGCTCTAGGCCAGTGGAGCACACCCAGAGCAGAAGTTCTACTTGGGCCAGTTCAGGCCACCAACAAACTGCGTTTCACAGGCCTTGGTAAGAGATGTTCCCGGTAGGCTGTAAGAGCACTGGGCAACGCCAGATGTTTCTTAGCTTCCCGAAGAGCTGGAAGCAAGATGCTTTGGGGCCTCTCATCCCCTTTGCAAACAAGGCGGCCCTATGGGCCAGGCAGCTCTAGGCCAATGGAGCACACCCAGAGCAGAAGTTCTACTTCGGCCAGTTCAGGCCACCAACAAACTGCGTTTCACAGGCCTTGGTTAGAGATGTTCCCGGTAGGCTGTAAGAGCACTGGGCAACGCCAGATGTTTCTTAGCTTCCCGAAGAGCTGGAAGCAAGATGCTTTGGGGCCTCTCATCCCCTTTGCAAACAAGGCGGCCCTATGGGCCAGGCAGCTCTAGGCCAATGGAGCACACCCAGAGCAGAAGTTCTACTTCGGCCAGTTCAGGCCACCAACAAACTGCGTTTCACAGGCCTTGGTAAGAGATGTTCCCGGTAGGCTGTAAGAGCACTGGGCAATGCCAGATGTTTCTTAGCTTCCCGAAGAGCTGGAAGCAAGATGCTTTGGGGCCTCTCATCCCCTTTGCAAACAAGGCCGACCTTTGGGCCAGGCAGCTCTAGGCCAATGGAGCACACCCAGAGCAGAAGTTCTACCTCAGCCAGATAAGGCCTGCCAAGAAACTGCGTTTCAAAGGCTTTGGTAAGAGATGTTCCCGGTACTCTGTTAGAGCACTGGGCAGAGCCATTTGTTTCTTAGCTTCCCAAAGAGCTGGAAGCAAGATGCTTTGGGGGCTCCCTGCCCCTTTGCCAACAAGGGCGACCTTTGGGCCTTTCAGCTCTAGGCCAATGGAGCACACCCAGAGCAGAAGTCCTACTTCAGCCAGATCAGGCCTGCCAAGGAACTGCGTTTCAGAGGCCTTTGTATGTGACGTTCCCGGTAGGCTGTGAGAGCACGGTGCAGAGCCAGTTGTTTCCTTGTTTCCCAAACAGCTGGAAGCAAGACGCTTTGGGGCCTCTCTGCCCCTTTGGAAACAAGGCAGCACGTTGGGTCTGGCAGCTCTAGGGCAATGGAGCACAACCAGAGCCGAAGTTCTACTTCTTCCAGATCAGGCCTGCCTAGACAGTGCGTTTCCCAGGCCTTGATAAGAGATGTTCTCTTAGGCTATAAGAGCACTGGGCACAGCCAGTTGTTTCTTAGCTTCCCAAGAGGTGGAAGCAAGATGCTTTGGGGCCTCTCTCCCCCTTTGGAAACAAGGCAGCCCTTTGGGCCTTTCAGCTCTAGGGCAATGGAGCACACCCAGAGCAGAAGTTCTACCTCAGCCAGATCAGGCCTGCCAAGAGACTGCTTTTCACAGGCCTTCGTAAGAGGTGTTCCCGGAAGGCTGTAAGAGTACCTGGCAGAGCGAGTTGTTTCTTAGCTTCAAAAACAGCTGGAAGCAACATGATTTGGGGCCTCTCTCCCCCTTTGGAAACAAAGCAGCCTTTGTGCCTGGCAGCTCTAGGCCAAAGTAGCACACCCAGAGCACAAGTTCTACCTCAGCCAGATAAGGCCTGTCAAGAAGCTGCGTTTCACAGGCCTTTGTATGTGACGTTCCCGGTTGGCTTTGAGAGCACTGTGCAGAGCCAGTTGTTTTAGCTTCCCAGAGAGCAGGAAGCAAGATGCTTTGGGGCCTCTCTCACACTTTGGAAATAAAGGCAGCCCTTTGGGCCTGGCAGCCCTAGGCCAATGGAGTACACCCAGAGCAGAAGTTCTACCTCAGCCAGATCAGGCCTTCCAAGAAACTGCGTCTCACAGGCCTTTCTCTGTCACGTTGCCGGTAGGCTGTGAGAGCACTGTGCAGAGCCAGTTGTTTCTTAGCTTCCCAAAGATTTGGAAGCAAGATGCTTTGGGGACTCTCAGCCCCTTTGGAAACAAGGCGGCCCTTTGGGCCTGGCAGCTCTAGGCCAAAGTAGCACGCCCAGAGCAGGAGTTCTACTTCAGCCAGATCAGGCCTGCCAAGAAACTGCGTTTCACAGGCCTTGGTAAGAGATGTTCCCGGTAGGCTGTGAGAGCACTGTGGAGAGCCAGTTGCTTTAGCTTCCCACAGAGCTGGAAGCAAGATGCCTTGGGGCCTCTCTCTCCCTTTGGACACAAGGCAGCCGTTTGGGCCTGGCAGCTCTAGGCCAATGGAGCACACCCACAGCAGAAGTTCTACTTCAGGCAGATCAGTCCTGCCCAGAAACTGCGTTTCACAGCCCTTGGTAAGAGATGTTCACGGTAGGCTGTGAGAGCACTGGGCAGAACCAGTTGTTTTTTAGCTTCCCAAAGTGCTGGAGGCAAGATGCTTTGGGGCCTCTCTCACCCTTTGGAAACAAGGCAGCCCTTAGGTCCTGGTAGCTCTAGGCCTATGTAGCACAACCAGAACAGAAGTTCTACTTCAGCCAGGTCAGGCCTGCCAAGAAACTGCGTTTCACAGGCCTTTCAAAGAGATGTTCTCTTAGGCTGTAAGAGCACTGGGCAGAGCCAGCTGTTTCTTAGCTTCCCGAAGAGCTGGGAGCAAGATGCTTTGGGTCCACTCTCCGTCTTTGGAAACAAGGCAGCCCTTTGGGCCTGGCAGCTCTAGGGCAATGGAGCACACCCAGAGCAGAAGTTCTACTTCAGCCAGATCAGGCCTGCCAGGAAACTGCGTTTCACAGGCCTTGGTAAGAGATGTTCCCGGTAGGCTGTAAGAGCACTGGGCAGAGCCAGTTGTTTCTTACCTTCCTGAAAAGCTGGAAGCAAGATGCTTGGGACCCCTCTGCCCGTTTGGGAACAAGGCAGCCTTTTGGGTCGGGAAGCTCTAGGCCAATGGAGCACACGCAGAGCAGGAGTTCTACTTCAGCCTGATCAGGCCTGCAAAGAAACAGCGTTTGACAGGCCTTGGTAAGAGATGTTCGCGGTAGGTGTAAGAGCACTGGGCAGAGCCAGTTGTTTCTTAGCTTCGCAAAGACCGGGAAGCAAGATGCTTTGGGCCTCTCTGCCCCTTGGAAACAGGGCAGCACTTTGGGCCTGGCAGCTCTAGGGCAATGGAGCACACCCAGAGCCGGAGTTCTACTTCAGCCAGATGAGGCCTGCCAAGAAACTGCGTTTCACAGGCCTTTCAAAGACATGTTCCCGGTAGGCTGTAAGAGCACGGGGCAGAGCGAGTTGGTTCTTAGCTTCCCAGAGAGCTGGAAGCAAGATGCTTTGGGGCCTCTCTGCCCCTTTGGAAACAAGGCAGCACCTTGGGCCTGGCAGCTCTAGGGCAATGGAGCACACCCAGAGCAGAAGTTCTACTTCAGCCAAATCAGGCCTGCCAGGAAATGGCGTTTCACAGGCCTTGGTAAGAGATGTTCCCGGTAGGCTGTAAGAGCACTGGGCAACGCCAGATGTTTCTTAGCTTCCCGAAGAGCTGGAAGCAAGAAGCTTTGGTGCCACTCTCTCACTTTGGACTCAAGGCAGCCCTTTGGGGCAGGTAGCTCTAGGCCAGTGGAGCACACCCAGAGCAGAAGTTCTACTTGGGCCAGTTCAGGCCACCAACAAACTGCGTTTCACAGGCCTTGGTAAGAGATGTTCCCGGTAGGCTGTAAGAGCACTGGGCAACGCCAGATGTTTCTTAGCTTCCCGAAGAGCTGGAAGCAAGATGCTTTGGGGACTCTCATCCCCTTTGCAAACAAGGCGGCCCTATGGGCCAGGCAGCTCTAGGCCAATGGAGCACACCCAGAGCAGAAGTTCTACTTCGGCCAGTTCAGGCCACCAACAAACTGCGTTTCACAGGCCTTGGTTAGAGATGTTCCCGGTAGGCTGTAAGAGCACTGGGCAACGCCAGATGTTTCTTAGCTTCCCGAAGAGCTGGAAGCAAGATGCTTTGGGGCCTCTCATCCCCTTTGCAAACAAGGCGGCCCTATGGGCCAGGCAGCTCTAGGCCAATGGAGCACACCCAGAGCAGAAGTTCTACTTCGGCCAGTTCAGGCCACCAACAAACTGCGTTTCACAGGCCTTGGTAAGAGATGTTCCCGGTAGGCTGTAAGAGCACTGGGCAATGCCAGATGTTTCTTAGCTTCCCGAAGAGCTGGAAGCAAGATGCTTTGGGGCCTCTCATCCCCTTTGCAAACAAGGCCGACCTTTGGGCCAGGCAGCTCTAGGCCAATGGAGCACACCCAGAGCAGAAGTTCTACCTCAGCCAGATAAGGCCTGCCAAGAAACTGCGTTTCAAAGGCTTTGGTAAGAGATGTTCCCGGTACTCTGTTAGAGCACTGGGCAGAGCCATTTGTTTCTTAGCTTCCCAAAGAGCTGGAAGCAAGATGCTTTGGGGGCTCCCTGCCCCTTTGCCAACAAGGGCGACCTTTGGGCCTTTCAGCTCTAGGCCAATGGAGCACACCCAGAGCAGAAGTCCTACTTCAGCCAGATCAGGCCTGCCAAGGAACTGCGTTTCAGAGGCCTTTGTATGTGACGTTCCCGGTAGGCTGTGAGAGCACGGTGCAGAGCCAGTTGTTTCCTTGTTTCCCAAACAGCTGGAAGCAAGACGCTTTGGGGCCTCTCTGCCCCTTTGGAAACAAGGCAGCACGTTGGGTCTGGCAGCTCTAGGGCAATGGAGCACAACCAGAGCCGAAGTTCTACTTCTTCCAGATCAGGCCTGCCTAGACAGTGCGTTTCCCAGGCCTTGATAAGAGATGTTCTCTTAGGCTATAAGAGCACTGGGCACAGCCAGTTGTTTCTTAGCTTCCCAAGAGGTGGAAGCAAGATGCTTTGGGGCCTCTCTCCCCCTTTGGAAACAAGGCAGCCCTTTGGGCCTTTCAGCTCTAGGGCAATGGAGCACACCCAGAGCAGAAGTTCTACCTCAGCCAGATCAGGCCTGCCAAGAGACTGCTTTTCACAGGCCTTCGTAAGAGGTGTTCCCGGAAGGCTGTAAGAGTACCTGGCAGAGCGAGTTGTTTCTTAGCTTCAAAAACAGCTGGAAGCAACATGATTTGGGGCCTCTCTCCCCCTTTGGAAACAAAGCAGCCTTTGTGCCTGGCAGCTCTAGGCCAAAGTAGCACACCCAGAGCACAAGTTCTACCTCAGCCAGATAAGGCCTGTCAAGAAGCTGCGTTTCACAGGCCTTTGTATGTGACGTTCCCGGTTGGCTTTGAGAGCACTGTGCAGAGCCAGTTGTTTTAGCTTCCCAGAGAGCAGGAAGCAAGATGCTTTGGGGCCTCTCTCACACTTTGGAAATAAAGGCAGCCCTTTGGGCCTGGCAGCCCTAGGCCAATGGAGTACACCCAGAGCAGAAGTTCTACCTCAGCCAGATCAGGCCTTCCAAGAAACTGCGTCTCACAGGCCTTTCTCTGTCACGTTGCCGGTAGGCTGTGAGAGCACTGTGCAGAGCCAGTTGTTTCTTAGCTTCCCAAAGATTTGGAAGCAAGATGCTTTGGGGACTCTCAGCCCCTTTGGAAACAAGGCGGCCCTTTGGGCCTGGCAGCTCTAGGCCAAAGTAGCACGCCCAGAGCAGGAGTTCTACTTCAGCCAGATCAGGCCTGCCAAGAAACTGCGTTTCACAGGCCTTGGTAAGAGATGTTCCCGGTAGGCTGTGAGAGCACTGTGGAGAGCCAGTTGCTTTAGCTTCCCACAGAGCTGGAAGCAAGATGCCTTGGGGCCTCTCTCTCCCTTTGGACACAAGGCAGCCGTTTGGGCCTGGCAGCTCTAGGCCAATGGAGCACACCCACAGCAGAAGTTCTACTTCAGGCAGATCAGTCCTGCCCAGAAACTGCGTTTCACAGCCCTTGGTAAGAGATGTTCACGGTAGGCTGTGAGAGCACTGGGCAGAACCAGTTGTTTTTTAGCTTCCCAAAGTGCTGGAGGCAAGATGCTTTGGGGCCTCTCTCACCCTTTGGAAACAAGGCAGCCCTTAGGTCCTGGTAGCTCTAGGCCTATGTAGCACAACCAGAACAGAAGTTCTACTTCAGCCAGGTCAGGCCTGCCAAGAAACTGCGTTTCACAGGCCTTTCAAAGAGATGTTCTCTTAGGCTGTAAGAGCACTGGGCAGAGCCAGCTGTTTCTTAGCTTCCCGAAGAGCTGGGAGCAAGATGCTTTGGGTCCACTCTCCGTCTTTGGAAACAAGGCAGCCCTTTGGGCCTGGCAGCTCTAGGGCAATGGAGCACACCCAGAGCAGAAGTTCTACTTCAGCCAGATCAGGCCTGCCAGGAAACTGCGTTTCACAGGCCTTGGTAAGAGATGTTCCCGGTAGGCTGTAAGAGCACTGGGCAGAGCCAGTTGTTTCTTACCTCCTGAAAAGCTGGAAGCAAGATGCTTGGGACCCCTCTGCCCGTTTGGGAACAAGGCAGCCTTTTGGGTCGGGAAGCTCTAGGCCAATGGAGCACACGCAGAGCAGGAGTTCTACTTCAGCCTGATCAGGCCTGCAAAGAAACAGCGTTTGACAGGCCTTGGTAAGAGATGTTCGCGGTAGGTGTAAGAGCACTGGGCAGAGCCAGTTGTTTCTTAGCTTCGCAAAGACCGGGAAGCAAGGTGCTTTGGGCCTCTCTGCCCCTTGGAAACAGGGCAGCACTTTGGGCCTGGCAGCTCTAGGGCAATGGAGCACACCCAGAGCCGGAGTTCTACTTCAGCCAGATGAGGCCTGCCAAGAAACTGCGTTTCACAGGCCTTTCAAAGACATGTTCCCGGTAGGCTGTAAGAGCACGGGGCAGAGCGAGTTGGTTCTTAGCTTCCCAGAGAGCTGGAAGCAAGATGCTTTGGGGCCTCTCTGCCCCTTTGGAAACAAGGCAGCACCTTGGGCCTGGCAGCTCTAGGGCAATGGAGCACACCCAGAGCAGAAGTTCTACTTCAGCCAAATCAGGCCTGCCAGGAAACGGCGTTTCACAGGCCTTGGTAAGAGATGTTCCCGGTAGGCTGTAAGAGCACTGTGCAACGCCAGATGTTTCTTAGCTTCCCGAAGAGCTGGAAGCAAGAAGCTTTGGTGCCACTCTCTCACTTTGGACTCAAGGCAGCCCTTTGGGGCAGGTAGCTCTAGGCCAGTGGAGCACACCCAGAGCAGAAGTTCTACTTGGGCCAGTTCAGGCCACCAACAAACTGCGTTTCACAGGCCTTGGTAAGAGATGTTCCCGGTAGGCTGTAAGAGCACTGGGCAACGCCAGATGTTTCTTAGCTTCCCGAAGAGCTGGAAGCAAGATGCTTTGGGGCCTCTCATCCCCTTTGCAAACAAGGCGGCCCTATGGGCCAGGCAGCTCTAGGCCAATGGAGCACACCCAGAGCAGAAGTTCTACTTCGGCCAGTTCAGGCCACCAACAAACTGCGTTTCACAGGCCTTGGTAAGAGATGTTCCCGGTAGGCTGTAAGAGCACTGGGCAACGCCAGATGTTTCTTAGCTTCCCGAAGAGCTGGAAGCAAGATGCTTTGGGGCCTCTCATCCCCTTTGCAAACAAGGCCGACCTTTGGGCCAGGCAGCTCTAGGCCAATGGAGCACACCCAGAGCAGAAGTTCTACCTCAGCCAGATAAGGCCTGCCAAGAAACTGCGTTTCAAAGGCTTTGGTAAGAGATGTTCCCGGTACTCTGTTAGAGCACTGGGCAGAGCCATTTGTTTCTTAGCTTCCCAAAGAGCTGGAAGCAAGATGCTTTGGGGGCTCCCTGCCCCTTTGCCAACAAGGGCGACCTTTGGGCCTTTCAGCTCTAGGCCAATGGAGCACACCCAGAGCAGAAGTCCTACTTCAGCCAGATCAGGCCTGCCAAGGAACTGCGTTTCAGAGGCCTTTGTATGTGACGTTCCCGGTAGGCTGTGAGAGCACGGTGCAGAGCCAGTTGTTTCCTTGTTTCCCAAACAGCTGGAAGCAAGACGCTTTGGGGCCTCTCTGCCCCTTTGGAAACAAGGCAGCACGTTGGGTCTGGCAGCTCTAGGGCAATGGAGCACAACCAGAGCCGAAGTTCTACTTCTTCCAGATCAGGCCTGCCTAGACAGTGCGTTTCCCAGGCCTTGATAAGAGATGTTCTCTTAGGCTATAAGAGCACTGGGCACAGCCAGTTGTTTCTTAGCTTCCCAAGAGGTGGAAGCAAGATGCTTTGGGGCCTCTCTCCCCCTTTGGAAACAAGGCAGCCCTTTGGGCCTTTCAGCTCTAGGGCAATGGAGCACACCCAGAGCAGAAGTTCTACCTCAGCCAGATCAGGCCTGCCAAGAGACTGCTTTTCACAGGCCTTCGTAAGAGGTGTTCCCGGAAGGCTGTAAGAGTACCTGGCAGAGCGAGTTGTTTCTTAGCTTCAAAAACAGCTGGAAGCAACATGATTTGGGGCCTCTCTCCCCCTTTGGAAACAAAGCAGCCTTTGTGCCTGGCAGCTCTAGGCCAAAGTAGCACACCCAGAGCACAAGTTCTACCTCAGCCAGATAAGGCCTGTCAAGAAGCTGCGTTTCACAGGCCTTTGTATGTGACGTTCCCGGTTGGCTTTGAGAGCACTGTGCAGAGCCAGTTGTTTTAGCTTCCCAGAGAGCAGGAAGCAAGATGCTTTGGGGCCTCTCTCACACTTTGGAAATAAAGGCAGCCCTTTGGGCCTGGCAGCCCTAGGCCAATGGAGTACACCCAGAGCAGAAGTTCTACCTCAGCCAGATCAGGCCTTCCAAGAAACTGCGTCTCACAGGCCTTTCTCTGTCACGTTGCCGGTAGGCTGTGAGAGCACTGTGCAGAGCCAGTTGTTTCTTAGCTTCCCAAAGATTTGGAAGCAAGATGCTTTGGGGACTCTCAGCCCCTTTGGAAACAAGGCGGCCCTTTGGGCCTGGCAGCTCTAGGCCAAAGTAGCACGCCCAGAGCAGGAGTTCTACTTCAGCCAGATCAGGCCTGCCAAGAAACTGCGTTTCACAGGCCTTGGTAAGAGATGTTCCCGGTAGGCTGTGAGAGCACTGTGGAGAGCCAGTTGCTTTAGCTTCCCACAGAGCTGGAAGCAAGATGCCTTGGGGCCTCTCTCTCCCTTTGGACACAAGGCATCCGTTTGGGCCTGGCAGCTCTAGGCCAATGGAGCACACCCACAGCAGAAGTTCTACTTCAGGCAGATCAGTCCTGCCCAGAAACTGCGTTTCACAGCCCTTGGTAAGAGATGTTCACGGTAGGCTGTGAGAGCACTGGGCAGAACCAGTTGTTTTTTAGCTTCCCAAAGTGCTGGAGGCAACATGCTTTGGGGCCTCTCTCACCCTTTGGAAACAAGGCAGCCCTTAGGTCCTGGTAGCTCTAGGCCTATGTAGCACAACCAGAACAGAAGTTCTACTTCAGCCAGGTCAGGCCTGCCAAGAAACTGCGTTTCACAGGCCTTTCAAAGAGATGTTCTCTTAGGCTGTAAGAGCACTGGGCAGAGCCAGCTGTTTCTTAGCTTCCCGAAGAGCTGGGAGCAAGATGCTTTGGGTCCACTCTCCGTCTTTGGAAACAAGGCAGCCCTTTGGGCCTGGCAGCTCTAGGGCAATGGAGCACACCCAGAGCAGAAGTTCTACTTCAGCCAGATCAGGCCTGCCAGGAAACTGCGTTTCACAGGCCTTGGTAAGAGATGTTCCCGGTAGGCTGTAAGAGCACTGGGCAGAGCCAGTTGTTTCTTACCTTCCTGAAAAGCTGGAAGCAAGATGCTTGGGACCCCTCTGCCCGTTTGGGAACAAGGCAGCCTTTTGGGTCGGGAAGCTCTAGGCCAATGGAGCACACGCAGAGCAGGAGTTCTACTTCAGCCTGATCAGGCCTGCAAAGAAACAGCGTTTGACAGGCCTTGGTAAGAGATGTTCCCGGTAGGTGTAAGAGCACTGGGCAGAGCCAGTTGTTTCTTAGCTTCGCAAAGACCGGGAAGCAAGATGCTTTGGGCCTCTCTGCCCCTTGGAAACAGGGCAGCACTTTGGGCCTGGCAGCTCTAGGGCAATGGAGCACACCCAGAGCCGGAGTTCTACTTCAGCCAGATGAGGCCTGCCAAGAAACTGCGTTTCACAGGCCTTTCAAAGACATGTTCCCGGTAGGCTGTAAGAGCACGGGGCAGAGCGAGTTGGTTCTTAGCTTCCCAGAGAGCTGGAAGCAAGATGCTTTGGGGCCTCTCTGCCCCTTTGGAAACAAGGCAGCACCTTGGGCCTGGCAGCTCTAGGGCAATGGAGCACACCCAGAGCAGAAGTTCTACTTCAGCCAAATCAGGCCTGCCAGGAAACGGCGTTTCACAGGCCTTGGTAAGAGATGTTCCCGGTAGGCTGTAAGAGCACTGTGCAACGCCAGATGTTTCTTAGCTTCCCGAAGAGCTGGAAGCAAGAAGCTTTGGTGCCACTCTCTCACTTTGGACTCAAGGCAGCCCTTTGGGGCAGGTAGCTCTAGGCCAGTGGAGCACACCCAGAGCAGAAGTTCTACTTGGGCCAGTTCAGGCCACCAACAAACTGCGTTTCACAGGCCTTGGTAAGAGATGTTCCCGGTAGGCTGTAAGAGCACTGGGCAACGCCAGATGTTTCTTAGCTTCCCGAAGAGCTGGAAGCAAGATGCTTTGGGGCCTCTCATCCCCTTTGCAAACAAGGCGGCCCTATGGGCCAGGCAGCTCTAGGCCAATGGAGCACACCCAGAGCAGAAGTTCTACTTCGGCCAGTTCAGGCCACCAACAAACTGCGTTTCACAGGCCTTGGTAAGAGATGTTCCCGGTAGGCTGTAAGAGCACTGGGCAACGCCAGATGTTTCTTAGCTTCCCGAAGAGCTGGAAGCAAGATGCTTTGGGGCCTCTCATCCCCTTTGCAAACAAGGCGGCCCTATGGGCCAGGCAGCTCTAGGCCAATGGAGCACACCCAGAGCAGAAGTTCTACTTCGGCCAGTTCAGGCCACCAACAAACTGCGTTTCACAGGCCTTGGTAAGAGATGTTCCCGGTAGGCTGTAAGAGCACTGGGCAACGCCAGATGTTTCTTAGCTTCCCGAAGAGCTGGAAGCAAGATGCTTTGGGGCCTCTCATCCCCTTTGCAAACAAGGCCGACCTTTGGGCCAGGCAGCTCTAGGCCAATGGAGCACACCCAGAGCAGAAGTTCTACCTCAGCCAGATAAGGCCTGCCAAGAAACTGCGTTTCAAAGGCTTTGGTAAGAGATGTTCCCGGTACTCTGTTAGAGCACTGGGCAGAGCCATTTGTTTCTTAGCTTCCCAAAGAGCTGGAAGCAAGATGCTTTGGGGGCTCCCTGCCCCTTTGCCAACAAGGGCGACCTTTGGGCCTTTCAGCTCTAGGCCAATGGAGCACACCCAGAGCAGAAGTCCTACTTCAGCCAGATCAGGCCTGCCAAGGAACTGCGTTTCAGAGGCCTTTGTATGTGACGTTCCCGGTAGGCTGTGAGAGCACGGTGCAGAGCCAGTTGTTTCCTTGTTTCCCAAACAGCTGGAAGCAAGACGCTTTGGGGCCTCTCTGCCCCTTTGGAAACAAGGCAGCACGTTGGGTCTGGCAGCTCTAGGGCAATGGAGCACAACCAGAGCCGAAGTTCTACTTCTTCCAGATCAGGCCTGCCTAGACAGTGCGTTTCCCAGGCCTTGATAAGAGATGTTCTCTTAGGCTATAAGAGCACTGGGCACAGCCAGTTGTTTCTTAGCTTCCCAAGAGGTGGAAGCAAGATGCTTTGGGGCCTCTCTCCCCCTTTGGAAACAAGGCAGCCCTTTGGGCCTTTCAGCTCTAGGGCAATGGAGCACACCCAGAGCAGAAGTTCTACCTCAGCCAGATCAGGCCTGCCAAGAAACTGCTTTTCACAGGCCTTCGTAAGAGGTGTTCCCGGAAGGCTGTAAGAGTACCTGGCAGAGCGAGTTGTTTCTTAGCTTCAAAAACAGCTGGAAGCAACATGATTTGGGGCCTCTCTCCCCCTTTGGAAACAAAGCAGCCTTTGTGCCTGGCAGCTCTAGGCCAAAGTAGCACACCCAGAGCACAAGTTCTACCTCAGCCAGATAAGGCCTGTCAAGAAGCTGCGTTTCACAGGCCTTTGTATGTGACGTTCCCGGTTGGCTTTGAGAGCACTGTGCAGAGCCAGTTGTTTTAGCTTCCCAGAGAGCAGGAAGCAAGATGCTTTGGGGCCTCTCTCACACTTTGGAAATAAAGGCAGCCCTTTGGGCCTGGCAGCCCTAGGCCAATGGAGTACACCCAGAGCAGAAGTTCTACCTCAGCCAGATCAGGCCTTCCAAGAAACTGCGTCTCACAGGCCTTTCTCTGTCACGTTGCCGGTAGGCTGTGAGAGCACTGTGCAGAGCCAGTTGTTTCTTAGCTTCCCAAAGATTTGGAAGCAAGATGCTTTGGGAACTCTCAGCCCCTTTGGAAACAAGGCGGCCCTTTGGGCCTGGCAGCTCTAGGCCAAAGTAGCACGCCCAGAGCAGGAGTTCTACTTCAGCCAGATCAGGCCTGCCAAGAAACTGCGTTTCACAGGCCTTGGTAAGAGATGTTCCCGGTAGGCTGTGAGAGCACTGTGGAGAGCCAGTTGCTTTAGCTTCCCACAGAGCTGGAAGCAAGATGCCTTGGGGCCTCTCTCTCCCTTTGGACACAAGGCAGCCGTTTGGGCCTGGCAGCTCTAGGCCAATGGAGCACACCCACAGCAGAAGTTCTACTTCAGGCAGATCAGTCCTGCCCAGAAACTGCGTTTCACAGCCCTTGGTAAGAGATGTTCACGGTAGGCTGTGAGAGCACTGGGCAGAACCAGTTGTTTTTTAGCTTCCCAAAGTGCTGGAGGCAAGATGCTTTGGGGCCTCTCTCACCCTTTGGAAACAAGGCAGCCCTTAGGTCCTGGTAGCTCTAGGCCTATGTAGCACAACCAGAACAGAAGTTCTACTTCAGCCAGGTCAGGCCTGCCTAGACAGTGCGTTTCACAGGCCTTTCAAAGAGATGTTCTCTTAGGCTGTAAGAGCACTGGGCAGAGCCAGCTGTTTCTTAGCTTCCCGAAGAGCTGGGAGCAAGATGCTTTGGGTCCACTCTCCGTCTTTGGAAACAAGGCAGCCCTTTGGGCCTGGCAGCTCTAGGGCAATGGAGCACACCCAGAGCAGAAGTTCTACTTCAGCCAGATCAGGCCTGCCAGGAAACTGCGTTTCACAGGCCTTGGTAAGAGATGTTCCCGGTAGGCTGTAAGAGCACTGGGCAGAGCCAGTTGTTTCTTACCTCCTGAAAAGCTGGAAGCAAGATGCTTGGGACCCCTCTGCCCGTTTGGGAACAAGGCAGCCTTTTGGGTCGGGAAGCTCTAGGCCAATGGAGCACACGCAGAGCAGGAGTTCTACTTCAGCCTGATCAGGCCTGCAAAGAAACAGCGTTTGACAGGCCTTGGTAAGAGATGTTCGCGGTAGGTGTAAGAGCACTGGGCAGAGCCAGTTGTTTCTTAGCTTCGCAAAGACCGGGAAGCAAGGTGCTTTGGGCCTCTCTGCCCCTTGGAAACAGGGCAGCACTTTGGGCCTGGCAGCTCTAGGGCAATGGAGCACACCCAGAGCAGAAGTTCTACTTCAGCCAGATGAGGCCTGCCAAGAAACTGCGTTTCACAGGCCTTTCAAAGACATGTTCCCGGTAGGCTGTAAGAGCACGGGCCAGAGCGAGTTGGTTCTTAGCTTCCCAGAGAGCTGGAAGCAAGATGCTTTGGGGCCTCTCTGCCCCTTTGGAAACAAGGCAGCACCTTGGGCCTGGCAGCTCTAGGGCAATGGAGCACACCCAGAGCAGAAGTTCTACTTCAGCCAAATCAGGCCTGCCAGGAAACGGCGTTTCACAGGCCTTGGTAAGAGATGTTCCCGGTAGGCTGTAAGAGCACTGGGCAACGCCAGATGTTTCTTAGCTTCCCGAAGAGCTGGAAGCAAGAAGCTTTGGTGCCACTCTTTCACTTTGGACTCAAGGCAGCCCTTTGGGGCAGGTAGCTCTAGGCCAGTGGAGCACACCCAGAGCAGAAGTTCTACTTGGGCCAGTTCAGGCCACCAACAAACTGCGTTTCACAGGCCTTGGTAAGAGATGTTCCCGGTAGGCTGTAAGAGCACTGGGCAACGCCAAATGTTTCTTAGCTTCCCGAAGAGCTGGAAGCAAGATGCTTTGGGGCCTCTCATCCCCTTTGCAAACAAGGCGGCCCTATGGGCCAGGCAGCTCTAGGCCAATGGAGCACACCCAGAGCAGAAGTTCTACTTCGGCCAGTTCAGGCCACCAACAAACTGCGTTTCACAGGCCTTGGTAAGAGATGTTCCCGGTAGGCTGTAAGAGCACTGGGCAACGCCAGATGTTTCTTAGCTTCCCGAAGAGCTGGAAGCAAGATGCTTTGGGGCCTCTCATCCCCTTTGCAAACAAGGCCGACCTTTGGGCCAGGCAGCTCTAGGCCAATGGAGCACACCCAGAGCAGAAGTTCTACCTCAGCCAGATAAGGCCTGCCAAGAAACTGCGTTTCAAAGGCTTTGGTAAGAGATGTTCCCGGTACTCTGTTAGAGCACTGGGCAGAGCCATTTGTTTCTTAGCTTCCCAAAGAGCTGGAAGCAAGATGCTTTGGGGGCTCCCTGCCCCTTTGCCAACAAGGGCGACCTTTGGGCCTTTCAGCTCTAGGCCAATGGAGCACACCCAGAGCAGAAGTCCTACTTCAGCCAGATCAGGCCTGCCAAGGAACTGCGTTTCAGAGGCCTTTGTATGTGACGTTCCCGGTAGGCTGTGAGAGCACGGTGCAGAGCCAGTTGTTTCCTTGTTTCCCAAACAGCTGGAAGCAAGACGCTTTGGGGCCTCTCTGCCCCTTTGGAAACAAGGCAGCACGTTGGGTCTGGCAGCTCTAGGGCAATGGAGCACAACCAGAGCCGAAGTTCTACTTCTTCCAGATCAGGCCTGCCTAGACAGTGCGTTTCCCAGGCCTTGATAAGAGATGTTCTCTTAGGCTATAAGAGCACTGGGCACAGCCAGTTGTTTCTTAGCTTCCCAAGAGGTGGAAGCAAGATGCTTTGGGGCCTCTCTCCCCCTTTGGAAACAAGGCAGCCCTTTGGGCCTTTCAGCTCTAGGGCAATGGAGCACACCCAGAGCAGAAGTTCTACCTCAGCCAGATCAGGCCTGCCAAGAAACTGCTTTTCACAGGCCTTCGTAAGAGGTGTTCCCGGAAGGCTGTAAGAGTACCTGGCAGAGCGAGTTGTTTCTTAGCTTCAAAAACAGCTGGAAGCAACATGATTTGGGGCCTCTCTCCCCCTTTGGAAACAAAGCAGCCTTTGTGCCTGGCAGCTCTAGGCCAAAGTAGCACACCCAGAGCACAAGTTCTACCTCAGCCAGATAAGGCCTGTCAAGAAGCTGCGTTTCACAGGCCTTTGTATGTGACGTTCCCGGTTGGCTTTGAGAGCACTGTGCAGAGCCAGTTGTTTTAGCTTCCCAGAGAGCAGGAAGCAAGATGCTTTGGGGCCTCTCTCACACTTTGGAAATAAAGGCAGCCCTTTGGGCCTGGCAGCCCTAGGCCAATGGAGTACACCCAGAGCAGAAGTTCTACCTCAGCCAGATCAGGCCTTCCAAGAAACTGCGTCTCACAGGCCTTTCTCTGTCACGTTGCCGGTAGGCTGTGAGAGCACTGTGCAGAGCCAGTTGTTTCTTAGCTTCCCAAAGATTTGGAAGCAAGATGCTTTGGGGACTCTCAGCCCCTTTGGAAACAAGGCGGCCCTTTGGGCCGGGCAGCTCTAGGCCAAAGTAGCACGCCCAGAGCAGGAGTTCTACTTCAGCCAGATCAGGCCTGCCAAGAAACTGCGTTTCACAGGCCTTGGTAAGAGATGTTCCCGGTAGGCTGTGAGAGCACTGTGGAGAGCCAGTTGCTTTAGCTTCCCACAGAGCTGGAAGCAAGATGCCTTGGGGCCTCTCTCTCCCTTTGGACACAAGGCAGCCGTTTGGGCCTGGCAGCTCTAGGCCAATGGAGCACACCCACAGCAGAAGTTCTACTTCAGGCAGATCAGTCCTGCCCAGAAACTGCGTTTCACAGCCCTTGGTAAGAGATGTTCACGGTAGGCTGTGAGAGCACTGGGCAGAACCAGTTGTTTTTTAGCTTCCCAAAGTGCTGGAGGCAAGATGCTTTGGGGCCTCTCTCACCCTTTGGAAACAAGGCAGCCCTTAGGTCCTGGTAGCTCTAGGCCTATGTAGCACAACCAGAACAGAAGTTCTACTTCAGCCAGGTCAGGCCTGCCAAGAAACTGCGTTTCACAGGCCTTTCAAAGAGATGTTCTCTTAGGCTGTAAGAGCACTGGGCAGAGCCAGCTGTTTCTTAGCTTCCCGAAGAGCTGGGAGCAAGATGCTTTGGGTCCACTCTCCGTCTTTGGAAACAAGGCAGCCCTTTGGGCCTTTCAGCTCTAGGGCAATGGAGCACAGCCAGAGCAGAAGTTCTACTTCAGCCAGATCAGGCCTGCCAGGAAACTGCGTTTCACAGGCCTTGGTAAGAGATGTTCCCGGTAGGCTGTAAGAGCACTGGGCAGAGCCAGTTGTTTCTTACCTTCCTGAAAAGCTGGAAGCAAGATGCTTGGGAGCCCTCTGCCCGTTTGGGAACAAGGCAGCCTTTTGGGTCGGGAAGCTCTAGGCCAATGGAGCACACGCAGAGCAGGAGTTCTACTTCAGCCTGATCAGGCCTGCAAAGAAACAGCGTTTGACAGGCCTTGGTAAGAGATGTTCGCGGTAGGTGTAAGAGCACTGGGCAGAGCCAGTTGTTTCTTAGCTTCGCAAAGACCGGGAAGCAAGATGCTTTGGGCCTCTCTGCCCCTTGGAAACAGGGCAGCACTTTGGGCCTGGCAGCTTTAGGGCAATGGAGCACACCCAGAGCCGGAGTTCTACTTCAGCCAGATGAGGCCTGCCAAGAAACTGCGTTTCACAGGCCTTTCAAAGACATGTTCCCGGTAGGCTGTAAGAGCACGGGGCAGAGCGAGTTGGTTCTTAGCTTCCCAGAGAGCTGGAAGCAAGATGCTTTGGGGCCTCTCTGCCCCTTTGGAAACAAGGCAGCACCTTGGGCCTGGCAGCTCTAGGGCAATGGAGCACACCCAGAGCAGAAGTTCTACTTCAGCCAAATCAGGCCTGCCAGGAAACGGCGTTTCACAGGCCTTGGTAAGAGATGTTCCCGGTAGGCTGTAAGAGCACTGGGCAACGCCAGATGTTTCTTAGCTTCCCGAAGAGCTGGAAGCAAGATGCTTTGGGGCCTCTCATCCCCTTTGCAAACAAGGCGGCCCTATGGGCCAGGCAGCTCTAGGCCAATGGAGCACACCCAGAGCAGAAGTTCTACCTCAGCCAGATAAGGCCTGCCAAGAAACTGCGTTTCAAAGGCTTTGGTAAGAGATGTTCCCGGTACTCTGTTAGAGCACTGGGCAGAGCCATTTGTTTCTTAGCTTCCCAAAGAGCTGGAAGCAAGATGCTTTGGGGGCTCCCTGCCCCTTTGCCAACAAGGGCGACCTTTGGGCCTTTCAGCTCTAGGCCAATGGAGCACACCCAGAGCAGAAGTCCTACTTCAGCCAGATCAGGCCTGCCAAGGAACTGCGTTTCAGAGGCCTTTGTATGTGACGTTCCCGGTAGGCTGTGAGAGCACGGTGCAGAGCCAGTTGTTTCCTTGTTTCCCAAACAGCTGGAAGCAAGACGCTTTGGGGCCTCTCTGCCCCTTTGGAAACAAGGCAGCACGTTGGGTCTGGCAGCTCTAGGGCAATGGAGCACAACCAGAGCCGAAGTTCTACTTCTTCCAGATCAGGCCTGCCTAGACAGTGCGTTTCCCAGGCCTTGATAAGAGATGTTCTCTTAGGCTATAAGAGCACTGGGCACAGCCAGTTGTTTCTTAGCTTCCCAAGAGGTGGAAGCAAGATGCTTTGGGGCCTCTCTCCCCCTTTGGAAACAAGGCAGCCCTTTGGGCCTTTCAGCTCTAGGGCAATGGAGCACACCCAGAGCAGAAGTTCTACCTCAGCCAGATCAGGCCTGCCAAGAAACTGCTTTTCACAGGCCTTCGTAAGAGGTGTTCCCGGAAGGCTGTAAGAGTACCTGGCAGAGCGAGTTGTTTCTTAGCTTCAAAAACAGCTGGAAGCAACATGATTTGGGGCCTCTCTCCCCCTTTGGAAACAAAGCAGCCTTTGTGCCTGGCAGCTCTAGGCCAAAGTAGCACACCCAGAGCACAAGTTCTACCTCAGCCAGATAAGGCCTGTCAAGAAGCTGCGTTTCACAGGCCTTTGTATGTGACGTTCCCGGTTGGCTTTGAGAGCACTGTGCAGAGCCAGTTGTTTTAGCTTCCCAGAGAGCAGGAAGCAAGATGCTTTGGGGCCTCTCTCACACTTTGGAAATAAAGGCAGCCCTTTGGGCCTGGCAGCCCTAGGCCAATGGAGTACACCCAGAGCAGAAGTTCTACCTCAGCCAGATCAGGCCTTCCAAGAAACTGCGTCTCACAGGCCTTTCTCTGTCACGTTGCCGGTAGGCTGTGAGAGCACTGTGCAGAGCCAGTTGTTTCTTAGCTTCCCAAAGATTTGGAAGCAAGATGCTTTGGGGACTCTCAGCCCCTTTGGAAACAAGGCGGCCCTTTGGGCCTGGCAGCTCTAGGCCAAAGTAGCACGCCCAGAGCAGGAGTTCTACTTCAGCCAGATCAGGCCTGCCAAGAAACTGCGTTTCACAGGCCTTGGTAAGAGATGTTCCCGGTAGGCTGTGAGAGCACTGTGGAGAGCCAGTTGCTTTAGCTTCCCACAGAGCTGGAAGCAAGATGCCTTGGGGCCTCTCTCTCCCTTTGGACACAAGGCAGCCGTTTGGGCCTGGCAGCTCTAGGCCAATGGAGCACACCCACAGCAGAAGTTCTACTTCAGGCAGATCAGTCCTGCCCAGAAACTGCGTTTCACAGCCCTTGGTAAGAGATGTTCACGGTAGGCTGTGAGAGCACTGGGCAGAACCAGTTGTTTTTTAGCTTCCCAAAGTGCTGGAGGCAAGATGCTTTGGGGCCTCTCTCACCCTTTGGAAACAAGGCAGCCCTTAGGTCCTGGTAGCTCTAGGCCTATGTAGCACAACCAGAACAGAAGTTCTACTTCAGCCAGGTCAGGCCTGCCAAGAAACTGCGTTTCACAGGCCTTTCAAAGAGATGTTCTCTTAGGCTGTAAGAGCACTGGGCAGAGCCAGCTGTTTCTTAGCTTCCCGAAGAGCTGGGAGCAAGATGCTTTGGGTCCACTCTCCGTCTTTGGAAACAAGGCAGCCCTTTGGGCCTGGCAGCTCTAGGGCAATGGAGCACAGCCAGAGCAGAAGTTCTACTTCAGCCAGATCAGGCCTGCCAGGAAACTGCGTTTCACAGGCCTTGGTAAGAGATGTTCCCGGTAGGCTGTAAGAGCACTGGGCAGAGCCAGTTGTTTCTTACCTTCCTGAAAAGCTGGAAGCAAGATGCTTGGGAGCCCTCTGCCCGTTTGGGAACAAGGCAGCCTTTTGGGTCGGGAAGCTCTAGGCCAATGGAGCACACGCAGAGCAGGAGTTCTACTTCAGCCTGATCAGGCCTGCAAAGAAACAGCGTTTGACAGGCCTTGGTAAGAGATGTTCGCGGTAGGTGTAAGAGCACTGGGCAGAGCCAGTTGTTTCTTAGCTTCGCAAAGACCGGGAAGCAAGATGCTTTGGGCCTCTCTGCCCCTTGGAAACAGGGCAGCACTTTGGGCCTGGCAGCTCTAGGGCAATGGAGCACACCCAGAGCCGGAGTTCTACTTCAGCCAGATGAGGCCTGCCAAGAAACTGCGTTTCACAGGCCTTTCAAAGACATGTTCCCAGTAGGCTGTAAGAGCACGGGGCAGAGCGAGTTGGTTCTTAGCTTCCCAGAGAGCTGGAAGGAAGGTGCTTTGGGGCCTCTCTGCCCCTTTGGAAACAAGGCAGCACCTTGGGCCTGGCAGCTCTAGGGCAATGGAGCACACCCAGAGCAGAAGTTCTACTTCAGCCAAATCAGGCCTGCCAGGAAACGGCGTTTCACAGGCCTTGGTAAGAGATGTTCCCGGTAGGCTGTAAGAGCACTGGGCAACGCCAGATGTTTCTTAGCTTCCCGAAGAGCTGGAAGCAAGATGCTTTGGGGCCTCTCATCCCCTTTGCAAACAAGGCGGCCCTATGGGCCAGGCAGCTCTAGGCCAATGGAGCACACCCAGAGCAGAAGTTCTACTTCGGCCAGTTCAGGCCACCAACAAACTGCGTTTCACAGGCCTTGGTAAGAGATGTTCCCTGTAGGCTGTAAGAGCACTGGGCAACGCCAGATGTTTCTTAGCTTCCTGAAGAGCTGGAAGCAAGATGCTTTGGGGCCTCTCATCCCCTTTGCAAACAAGGCCAACCTTTGGGCCAGGCAGCTCTAGGCCAATGGAGCACACCCAGAGCAGAAGTTCTACCTCAGCCAGATAAGGCCTGCCAAGAAACTGCGTTTCAAAGGCTTTGGTAAGAGATGTTCCCGGTACTCTGTTAGAGCACTGGGCAGAGCCATTTGTTTCTTAGCTTCCCAAAGAGCTGGAAGCAAGATGCTTTGGGGGCTCCCTGCCCCTTTGCCAACAAGGGCGACCTTTGGGCCTTTCAGCTCTAGGCCAATGGAGCACACCCAGAGCAGAAGTCCTACTTCAGCCAGATCAGGCCTGCCAAGGAACTGCGTTTCAGAGGCCTTTGTATGTGACGTTCCCGGTAGGCTGTGAGAGCACGGTGCAGAGCCAGTTGTTTCCTTGTTTCCCAAACAGCTGGAAGCAAGACGCTTTGGGGCCTCTCTGCCCCTTTGGAAACAAGGCAGCACGTTGGGTCTGGCAGCTCTAGGGCAATGGAGCACAACCAGAGCCGAAGTTCTACTTCTTCCAGATCAGGCCTGCCTAGACAGTGCGTTTCCCAGGCCTTGATAAGAGATGTTCTCTTAGGCTATAAGAGCACTGGGCACAGCCAGTTGTTTCTTAGCTTCCCAAGAGGTGGAAGCAAGATGCTTTGGGGCCTCTCTCCCCCTTTGGAAACAAGGCAGCCCTTTGGGCCTTTCAGCTCTAGGGCAATGGAGCACACCCAGAGCAGAAGTTCTACCTCAGCCAGATCAGGCCTGCCAAGAAACTGCTTTTCACAGGCCTTCGTAAGAGGTGTTCCCGGAAGGCTGTAAGAGTACCTGGCAGAGCGAGTTGTTTCTTAGCTTCAAAAACAGCTGGAAGCAACATGATTTGGGGCCTCTCTCCCCCTTGGGAAACAAAGCAGCCTTTGTGCCTGGCAGCTCTAGGCCAAAGTAGCACACCCAGAGCACAAGTTCTACCTCAGCCAGATAAGGCCTGTCAAGAAGCTGCGTTTCACAGGCCTTTGTATGTGACGTTCCCGGTTGGCTTTGAGAGCACTGTGCAGAGCCAGTTGTTTTAGCTTCCCAGAGAGCAGGAAGCAAGATGCTTTGGGGCCTCTCTCACACTTTGGAAATAAAGGCAGCCCTTTGGGCCTGGCAGCCCTAGGCCAATGGAGTACACCCAGAGCAGAAGTTCTACCTCAGCCAGATCAGGCCTTCCAAGAAACTGCGTCTCACAGGCCTTTCTCTGTCACGTTGCCGGTAGGCTGTGAGAGCACTGTGCAGAGCCAGTTGTTTCTTAGCTTCCCAAAGATTTGGAAGCAAGATGCTTTGGGGACTCTCAGCCCCTTTGGAAACAAGGCGGCCCTTTGGGCCTGGCAGCTCTAGGCCAATGGAGCATGCCCAGAGCAGGAGTTCTACTTCAGCCAGATCAGGCCTGCCAAGAAACTGCGTTTCACAGGCCTTGGTAAGAGATGTTCCCGGTAGGCTGTGAGAGCACTGTGGAGAGCCAGTTGCTTTAGCTTCACACAGAGCTGGAAGCAAGATGCCTTGGGGCCTGTCTCTCCCTTTGGACACAAGGCAGCCGTTTGGGCCTGGCAGCTCTAGGCCAATGGAGCACACCCACAGCAGAAGTTCTACTTCAGGCAGATCAGTCCTGCCCAGAAACTGCGTTTCACAGCCCTTGGTAGGCTGTGAGAGCACTGGGCAGAACCAGTTGTTTTTTAGCTTCCCAAAGTGCTGGAGGCCAGATGCTTTGGGGCCTCTCTCACCCTTTGGAAACAAGGCAGCCCTTAGGTCCTGGTAGCTCTAGGCCTATGTAGCACAACCAGAACAGAAGTTCTACTTCAGCCAGGTCAGGCCTGCCAAGAAACTGCGTTTCACAGGCCTTTCAAAGAGATGTTCTCTTAGGCTGTAAGAGCACTGGGCAGAGCCAGCTGTTTCTTAGCTTCCCGAAGAGCTGGGAGCAAGATGCTTTGGGTCCACTCTCCGTCTTTGGAAACAAGGCAGCCCTTTGGGCCTGGCAGCTCTAGGGCAATGGAGCACACCCAGAGCAGAAGTTCTACTTCAGCCAGATCAGGCCTGCCAGGAAACTGCGTTTCACAGGCCTTGGTAAGAGATGTTCCCGGTAGGCTGTAAGAGCACTGGGCAGAGCCAGTTGTTTCTTACCTCCTGAAAAGCTGGAAGCAAGATGCTTGGGAGCCCTCTGCCCGTTTGGGAACAAGGCAGCCTTTTGGGTCGGGAAGCTCTAGGCCAATGGAGCACACGCAGAGCAGGAGTTCTACTTCAGCCTGATCAGGCCTGCAAAGAAACAGCGTTTGACAGGCCTTGGTAAGAGATGTTCGCGGTAGGTGTAAGAGCACTGGGCAGAGCCAGTTGTTTCTTAGCTTCGCAAAGACCGGGAAGCAAGGTGCTTTGGGCCTCTCTGCCCCTTGGAAACAGGGCAGCACTTTGGGCCTGGCAGCTCTAGGGCAATGGAGCACACCCAGAGCCGGAGTTCTACTTCAGCCAGATGAGGCCTGCCAAGAAACTGCGTTTCACAGGCCTTTCAAAGACATGTTCCCGGTAGGCTGTAAGAGCACGGGGCAGAGCGAGTTGGTTCTTAGCTTCCCAGAGAGCTGGAAGCAAGATGCTTTGGGGCCTCTCTGCCCCTTTGGAAACAAGGCAGCACCTTGGGCCTGGCAGCTCTAGGGCAATGGAGCACACCCAGAGCAGAAGTTCTACTTCAGCCAAATCAGGCCTGCCAGGAAACGGCGTTTCACAGGCCTTGGTAAGAGATGTTCCCGGTAGGCTGTAAGAGCACTGGGCAACGCCAGATGTTTCTTAGCTTCCCGAAGAGCTGGAAGCAAGAAGCTTTGGTGCCACTCTCTCACTTTGGACTCAAGGCAGCCCTTTGGGGCAGGTAGCTCTAGGCCAGTGGAGCACACCCAGAGCAGAAGTTCTACTTGGGCCAGTTCAGGCCACCAACAAACTGCGTTTCACAGGCCTTGGTAAGAGATGTTCCCGGTAGGCTGTAAGAGCACTGGGCAACGCCAGATGTTTCTTAGCTTCCCGAAGAGCTGGAAGCAAGATGCTTTGGGGCCTCTCATCCCCTTTGCAAACAAGGCGGCCCTATGGGCCAGGCAGCTCTAGGCCAATGGAGCACACCCAGAGCAGAAGTTCTACTTCGGCCAGTTCAGGCCACCAACAAACTGCGTTTCACAGGCCTTGGTAAGAGATGTTCCCGGTAGGCTGTAAGAGCACTGGGCAACGCCAGATGTTTCTTAGCTTCCCGAAGAGCTGGAAGCAAGATGCTTTGGGGCCTCTCATCCCCTTTGCAAACAAGGCCGACCTTTGGGCCAGGCAGCTCTAGGCCAATGGAGCACACCCAGAGCAGAAGTTCTACCTCAGCCAGATAAGGCCTGCCAAGAAACTGCGTTTCAAAGGCTTTGGTAAGAGATGTTCCCGGTACTCTGTTAGAGCACTGGGCAGAGCCATTTGTTTCTTAGCTTCCCAAAGAGCTGGAAGCAAGATGCTTTGGGGGCTCCCTGCCCCTTTGCCAACAAGGGCGACCTTTGGGCCTTTCAGCTCTCGGCCAATGGAGCACACCCAGAGCAGAAGTCCTACTTCAGCCAGATCAGGCCTGCCAAGGAACTGCGTTTCAGAGGCCTTTGTATGTGACGTTCCCGGTAGGCTGTGAGAGCACGGTGCAGAGCCAGTTGTTTCCTTGTTTCCCAAACAGCTGGAAGCAAGACGCTTTGGGGCCTCTCTGCCCCTTTGGAAACAAGGCAGCACGTTGGGTCTGGCAGCTCTAGGGCAATGGAGCACAACCAGAGCCGAAGTTCTACTTCTTCCAGATCAGGCCTGCCTAGACAGTGCGTTTCCCAGGCCTTGATAAGAGATGTTCTCTTAGGCTATAAGAGCACTGGGCACAGCCAGTTGTTTCTTAGCTTCCCAAGAGGTGGAAGCAAGATGCTTTGGGGCCTCTCTCCCCCTTTGGAAACAAGGCAGCCCTTTGGGCCTTTCAGCTCTAGGGCAATGGAGCACACCCAGAGCAGAAGTTCTACCTCAGCCAGATCAGGCCTGCCAAGAAACTGCTTTTCACAGGCCTTCGTAAGAGGTGTTCCCGGAAGGCTGTAAGAGTACCTGGCAGAGCGAGTTGTTTCTTAGCTTCAAAAACAGCTGGAAGCAACATGATTTGGGGCCTCTCTCCCCCTTTGGAAACAAAGCAGCCTTTGTGCCTGGCAGCTCTAGGCCAAAGTAGCACACCCAGAGCACAAGTTCTACCTCAGCCAGATAAGGCCTGTCAAGAAGCTGCGTTTCACAGGCCTTTGTATGTGACGTTCCCGGTTGGCTTTGAGAGCACTGTGCAGAGCCAGTTGTTTTAGCTTCCCAGAGAGCAGGAAGCAAGATGCTTTGGGGCCTCTCTCACACTTTGGAAATAAAGGCAGCCCTTTGGGCCTGGCAGCCCTAGGCCAATGGAGTACACCCAGAGCAGAAGTTCTACCTCAGCCAGATCAGGCCTTCCAAGAAACTGCGTCTCACAGGCCTTTCTCTGTCACGTTGCCGGTAGGCTGTGAGAGCACTGTGCAGAGCCAGTTGTTTCTTAGCTTCCCAAAGATTTGGAAGCAAGATGCTTTGGGGACTCTCAGCCCCTTTGGAAACAAGGCGGCCCTTTGGGCCTGGCAGCTCTAGGCCAAAGTAGCACGCCCAGAGCAGGAGTTCTACTTCAGCCAGATCAGGCCTGCCAAGAAACTGCGTTTCACAGGCCTTGGTAAGAGATGTTCCCGGTAGGCTGTGAGAGCACTGTGGAGAGCCAGTTGCTTTAGCTTCCCACAGAGCTGGAAGCAAGATGCCTTGGGGCCTCTCTCTCCCTTTGGACACAAGGCAGCCGTTTGGGCCTGGCAGCTCTAGGCCAATGGAGCACACCCACAGCAGAAGTTCTACTTCAGGCAGATCAGTCCTGCCCAGAAACTGCGTTTCACAGCCCTTGGTAAGAGATGTTCACGGTAGGCTGTGAGAGCACTGGGCAGAACCAGTTGTTTTTTAGCTTCCCAAAGTGCTGGAGGCAAGATGCTTTGGGGCCTCTCTCACCCTTTGGAAACAAGGCAGCCCTTAGGTCCTGGTAGCTCTAGGCCTATGTAGCACAACCAGAACAGAAGTTCTACTTCAGCCAGGTCAGGCCTGCCAAGAAACTGCGTTTCACAGGCCTTTCAAAGAGATGTTCTCTTAGGCTGTAAGAGCACTGGGCAGAGCCAGCTGTTTCTTAGCTTCCCGAAGAGCTGGGAGCAAGATGCTTTGGGTCCACTCTCCGTCTTTGGAAACAAGGCAGCCCTTTGGGCCTGGCAGCTCTAGGGCAATGGAGCACACCCAGAGCAGAAGTTCTACTTCAGCCAGATCAGGCCTGCCAGGAAACTGCGTTTCACAGGCCTTGGTAAGAGATGTTCCCGGTAGGCTGTAAGAGCACTGGGCAGAGCCAGTTGTTTCTTACCTCCTGAAAAGCTGGAAGCAAGATGCTTGGGACCCCTCTGCCCGTTTGGGAACAAGGCAGCCTTTTGGGTCGGGAAGCTCTAGGCCAATGGAGCACACGCAGAGCAGGAGTTCTACTTCAGCCTGATCAGGCCTGCAAAGAAACAGCGTTTGACAGGCCTTGGTAAGAGATGTTCGCGGTAGGTGTAAGAGCACTGGGCAGAGCCAGTTGTTTCTTAGCTTCGCAAAGACCGGGAAGCAAGGTGCTTTGGGCCTCTCTGCCCCTTGGAAACAGGGCAGCACTTTGGGCCTGGCAGCTCTAGGGCAATGGAGCACACCCAGAGCCGGAGTTCTACTTCAGCCAGATGAGGCCTGCCAAGAAACTGCGTTTCACAGGCCTTTCAAAGACATGTTCCCGGTAGGCTGTAAGAGCACGGGGCAGAGCGAGTTGGTTCTTAGCTTCCCAGAGAGCTGGAAGCAAGATGCTTTGGGGCCTCTCTGCCCCTTTGGAAACAAGGCAGCACCTTGGGCCTGGCAGCTCTAGGGCAATGGAGCACACCCAGAGCAGAAGTTCTACTTCAGCCAAATCAGGCCTGCCAGGAAACGGCGTTTCACAGGCCTTGGTAAGAGATGTTCCCGGTAGGCTGTAAGAGCACTGTGCAACGCCAGATGTTTCTTAGCTTCCCGAAGAGCTGGAAGCAAGAAGCTTTGGTGCCACTCTCTCACTTTGGACTCAAGGCAGCCCTTTGGGGCAGGTAGCTCTAGGCCAGTGGAGCACACCCAGAGCAGAAGTTCTACTTGGGCCAGTTCAGGCCACCAACAAACTGCGTTTCACAGGCCTTGGTAAGAGATGTTCCCGGTAGGCTGTAAGAGCACTGGGCAACGCCAGATGTTTCTTAGCTTCCCGAAGAGCTGGAAGCAAGATGCTTTGGGGCCTCTCATCCCCTTTGCAAACAAGGCGGCCCTATGGGCCAGGCAGCTCTAGGCCAATGGAGCACACCCAGAGCAGAAGTTCTACTTCGGCCAGTTCAGGCCACCAACAAACTGCGTTTCACAGGCCTTGGTAAGAGATGTTCCCGGTAGGCTGTAAGAGCACTGGGCAACGCCAGATGTTTCTTAGCTTCCCGAAGAGCTGGAAGCAAGATGCTTTGGGGCCTCTCATCCCCTTTGCAAACAAGGCCGACCTTTGGGCCAGGCAGCTCTAGGCCAATGGAGCACACCCAGAGCAGAAGTTCTACCTCAGCCAGATAAGGCCTGCCAAGAAACTGCGTTTCAAAGGCTTTGGTAAGAGATGTTCCCGGTACTCTGTTAGAGCACTGGGCAGAGCCATTTGTTTCTTAGCTTCCCAAAGAGCTGGAAGCAAGATGCTTTGGGGGCTCCCTGCCCCTTTGCCAACAAGGGCGACCTTTGGGCCTTTCAGCTCTAGGCCAATGGAGCACACCCAGAGCAGAAGTCCTACTTCAGCCAGATCAGGCCTGCCAAGGAACTGCGTTTCAGAGGCCTTTGTATGTGACGTTCCCGGTAGGCTGTGAGAGCACGGTGCAGAGCCAGTTGTTTCCTTGTTTCCCAAACAGCTGGAAGCAAGACGCTTTGGGGCCTCTCTGCCCCTTTGGAAACAAGGCAGCACGTTGGGTCTGGCAGCTCTAGGGCAATGGAGCACAACCAGAGCCGAAGTTCTACTTCTTCCAGATCAGGCCTGCCTAGACAGTGCGTTTCCCAGGCCTTGATAAGAGATGTTCTCTTAGGCTATAAGAGCACTGGGCACAGCCAGTTGTTTCTTAGCTTCCCAAGAGGTGGAAGCAAGATGCTTTGGGGCCTCTCTCCCCCTTTGGAAACAAGGCAGCCCTTTGGGCCTTTCAGCTCTAGGGCAATGGAGCACACCCAGAGCAGAAGTTCTACCTCAGCCAGATCAGGCCTGCCAAGAAACTGCTTTTCACAGGCCTTCGTAAGAGGTGTTCCCGGAAGGCTGTAAGAGTACCTGGCAGAGCGAGTTGTTTCTTAGCTTCAAAAACAGCTGGAAGCAACATGATTTGGGGCCTCTCTCCCCCTTTGGAAACAAAGCAGCCTTTGTGCCTGGCAGCTCTAGGCCAAAGTAGCACACCCAGAGCACAAGTTCTACCTCAGCCAGATAAGGCCTGTCAAGAAGCTGCGTTTCACAGGCCTTTGTATGTGACGTTCCCGGTTGGCTTTGAGAGCACTGTGCAGAGCCAGTTGTTTTAGCTTCCCAGAGAGCAGGAAGCAAGATGCTTTGGGGCCTCTCTCACACTTTGGAAATAAAGGCAGCCCTTTGGGCCTGGCAGCCCTAGGCCAATGGAGTACACCCAGAGCAGAAGTTCTACCTCAGCCAGATCAGGCCTTCCAAGAAACTGCGTCTCACAGGCCTTTCTCTGTCACGTTGCCGGTAGGCTGTGAGAGCACTGTGCAGAGCCAGTTGTTTCTTAGCTTCCCAAAGATTTGGAAGCAAGATGCTTTGGGGACTCTCAGCCCCTTTGGAAACAAGGCGGCCCTTTGGGCCTGGCAGCTCTAGGCCAAAGTAGCACGCCCAGAGCAGGAGTTCTACTTCAGCCAGATCAGGCCTGCCAAGAAACTGCGTTTCACAGGCCTTGGTAAGAGATGTTCCCGGTAGGCTGTGAGAGCACTGTGGAGAGCCAGTTGCTTTAGCTTCCCACAGAGCTGGAAGCAAGATGCCTTGGGGCCTCTCTCTCCCTTTGGACACAAGGCAGCCGTTTGGGCCTGGCAGCTCTAGGCCAATGGAGCACACCCACAGCAGAAGTTCTACTTCAGGCAGATCAGTCCTGCCCAGAAACTGCGTTTCACAGCCCTTGGTAAGAGATGTTCACGGTAGGCTGTGAGAGCACTGGGCAGAACCAGTTGTTTTTTAGCTTCCCAAAGTGCTGGAGGCAAGATGCTTTGGGGCCTCTCTCACCCTTTGGAAACAAGGCAGCCCTTAGGTCCTGGTAGCTCTAGGCCTATGTAGCACAACCAGAACAGAAGTTCTACTTCAGCCAGGTCAGGCCTGCCAAGAAACTGCGTTTCACAGGCCTTTCAAAGAGATGTTCTCTTAGGCTGTAAGAGCACTGGGCAGAGCCAGCTGTTTCTTAGCTTCCCGAAGAGCTGGGAGCAAGATGCTTTGGGTCCACTCTCCGTCTTTGGAAACAAGGCAGCCCTTTGGGCCTGGCAGCTCTAGGGCAATGGAGCACACCCAGAGCAGAAGTTCTACTTCAGCCAGATCAGGCCTGCCAGGAAACTGCGTTTCACAGGCCTTGGTAAGAGATGTTCCCGGTAGGCTGTAAGAGCACTGGGCAGAGCCAGTTGTTTCTTACCTTCCTGAAAAGCTGGAAGCAAGATGCTTGGGAGCCCTCTGCCCGTTTGGGAACAAGGCAGCCTTTTGGGTCGGGAAGCTCTAGGCCAATGGAGCACACGCAGAGCAGGAGTTCTACTTCAGCCTGATCAGGCCTGCAAAGAAACAGCGTTTGACAGGCCTTGGTAAGAGATGTTCGCGGTAGGTGTAAGAGCACTGGGCAGAGCCAGTTGTTTCTTAGCTTCGCAAAGACCGGGAAGCAAGATGCTTTGGGCCTCTCTGCCCCTTGGAAACAGGGCAGCACTTTGGGCCTGGCAGCTCTAGGGCAATGGAGCACACCCAGAGCCGGAGTTCTACTTCAGCCAGATGAGGCCTGCCAAGAAACTGCGTTTCACAGGCCTTTCAAAGACATGTTCCCGGTAGGCTGTAAGAGCACGGGCCAGAGAGAGTTGGTTCTTAGCTTCCCAGAGAGCTGGAAGCAAGATGCTTTGGGGCCTCTCTGCCCCTTTGGAAACAAGGCAGCACCTTGGGCCTGGCAGCTCTAGGGCAATGGAGCACACCCAGAGCAGAAGTTCTACTTCAGCCAAATCAGGCCTGCCAGGAAACGGCGTTTCACAGGCCTTGGTAAGAGATGTTCCCGGTAGGCTGTAAGAGCACTGGGCAACGCCAGATGTTTCTTAGCTTCCCGAAGAGCTGGAAGCAAGATGCTTTGGGGCCTCTCATCCCCTTTGCAAACAAGGCGGCCCTATGGGCCAGGCAGCTCTAGGCCAATGGAGCACACCCAGAGCAGAAGTTCTACTTCGGCCAGTTCAGGCCACCAACAAACTGCGTTTCACAGGCCTTGGTAAGAGATGTTCCCGGTAGGCTGTAAGAGCACTGGGCAACGCCAGATGTTTCTTAGCTTCCCGAAGAGCTGGAAGCAAGATGCTTTGGGGCCTCTCATCCCCTTTGCAAACAAGGCCGACCTTTGGGCCAGGCAGCTCTAGGCCAATGGAGCACACCCAGAGCAGAAGTTCTACCTCAGCCAGATAAGGCCTGCCAAGAAACTGCGTTTCAAAGGCTTTGGTAAGAGATGTTCCCGGTACTCTGTTAGAGCACTGGGCAGAGCCATTTGTTTCTTAGCTTCCCAAAGAGCTGGAAGCAAGATGCGTTGGGGGCTCCCTGCCCCTTTGCCAACAAGGGCGACCTTTGGGCCTTTCAGCTCTAGGCCAATGGAGCACACCCAGAGCAGAAGTCCTACTTCAGCCAGATCAGGCCTGCCAAGGAACTGCGTTTCAGAGGCCTTTGTATGTGACGTTCCCGGTAGGCTGTGAGAGCACGGTGCAGAGCCAGTTGTTTCCTTGTTTCCCAAACAGCTGGAAGCAAGACGCTTTGGGGCCTCTCTGCCCCTTTGGAAACAAGGCAGCACGTTGGGTCTGGCAGCTCTAGGGCAATGGAGCACAACCAGAGCCGAAGTTCTACTTCTTCCAGATCAGGCCTGCCTAGACAGTGCGTTTCCCAGGCCTTGATAAGAGATGTTCTCTTAGGCTATAAGAGCACTGGGCACAGCCAGTTGTTTCTTAGCTTCCCAAGAGGTGGAAGCAAGATGCTTTGGGGCCTCTCTCCCCCTTTGGAAACAAGGCAGCCCTTTGGGCCTTTCAGCTCTAGGGCAATGGAGCACACCCAGAGCAGAAGTTCTACCTCAGCCAGATCAGGCCTGCCAAGAAACTGCTTTTCACAGGCCTTCGTAAGAGGTGTTCCCGGAAGGCTGTAAGAGTACCTGGCAGAGCGAGTTGTTTCTTAGCTTCAAAAACAGCTGGAAGCAACATGATTTGGGGCCTCTCTCCCCCTTTGGAAACAAAGCAGCCTTTGTGCCTGGCAGCTCTAGGCCAAAGTAGCACACCCAGAGCACAAGTTCTACCTCAGCCAGATAAGGCCTGTCAAGAAACTGCGTTTCACAGGCCTTTCAAAGAGATGTTCTCTTAGGCTGTAAGAGCACTGGGCAGAGCCAGCTGTTTCTTAGCTTCCCGAAGAGCTGGGAGCAAGATGCTTTGGGTCCACTCTCCGTCTTTGGAAACAAGGCAGCCCTTTGGGCCTGGCAGCTCTAGGGCAATGGAGCACACCCAGAGCAGAAGTTCTACTTCAGCCAGATCAGGCCTGCCAGGAAACTGCGTTTCACAGGCCTTGGTAAGAGATGTTCCCGGTAGGCTGTAAGAGCACTGGGCAGAGCCAGTTGTTTCTTACCTTCCTGAAAAGCTGGAAGCAAGATGCTTGGGAGCCCTCTGCCCGTTTGGGAACAAGGCAGCCTTTTGGGTCGGGAAGCTCTAGGCCAATGGAGCACACGCAGAGCAGGAGTTCTACTTCAGCCTGATCAGGCCTGCAAAGAAACAGCGTTTGACAGGCCTTGGTAAGAGATGTTCCCGGTAGGTGTAAGAGCACTGGGCAGAGCCAGTTGTTTCTTAGCTTCGCAAAGACCGGGAAGCAAGATGCTTTGGGCCTCTCTGCCCCTTGGAAACAGGGCAGCACTTTGGGCCTGGCAGCTCTAGGGCAATGGAGCACACCCAGAGCCGGAGTTCTACTTCAGCCAGATGAGGCCTGCCAAGAAACTGCGTTTCACAGGCCTTTCAAAGACATGTTCCCGGTAGGCTGTAAGAGCACGGGGCAGAGCGAGTTGGTTCTTAGCTTCCCAGAGAGCTGGAAGCAAGATGCTTTGGGGCCTCTCTGCCCCTTTGGAAACAAGGCAGCACCTTGGGCCTGGCAGCTCTAGGGCAATGGAGCACACCCAGAGCAGAAGTTCTACTTCAGCCAAATCAGGCCTGCCAGGAAACGGCGTTTCACAGGCCTTGGTAAGAGATGTTCCCGGTAGGCTGTAAGAGCACTGGGCAACGCCAGATGTTTCTTAGCTTCCCGAAGAGCTGGAAGCGAGAAGCTTTGGTGCCACTCTCTCACTTTGGAATCAAGGCAGCCCTTTGGGGCAGGTAGCTCTAGGCCAGTGGAGCACACCCAGAGCAGAAGTTCTACTTGGGCCAGTTCAGGCCACCAACAAACTGCGTTTCACAGGCCTTGGTAAGAGATGTTCCTGGTAGGCTGTAAGAGCACTGGGCAACGCCAGATGTTTCTTAGCTTCCCGAAGAGCTGGAAGCAAGATGCTTTGGGGCCTCTCATCCCCTTTGCAAACAAGGCGGCCCTATGGGCCAGGCAGCTCTAGGCCAATGGAGCACACCCAGAGCAGAAGTTCTACTTCGGCCAGTTCCGGCCACCAACAAACTGCGTTTCACAGGCCTTGGTAAGAGATGTTCCCGGTAGGCTGTAAGAGCACTGGGCAACGCCAGATGTTTCTTAGCTTCCCGAAGAGCTGGAAGCAAGATGCTTTGGGGCCTCTCATCCCCTTTGCAAACAAGGCCGACCTTTGGGCCAGGCAGCTCTAGGCCAATGGAGCACACCCAGAGCAGAAGTTCTACCTCAGCCAGATAAGGCCTGCCAAGAAACTGCGTTTCAAAGGCTTTGGTAAGAGATGTTCCCGGTACTCTGTTAGAGCACTGGGCAGAGCCATTTGTTTCTTAGCTTCCCAAAGAGCTGGAAGCAAGATGCTTTGGGGGCTCCCTGCCCCTTTGCCAACAAGGGCGACCTTTGGGCCTTTCAGCTCTAGGCCAATGGAGCACACCCAGAGCAGAAGTCCTACTTCAGCCAGATCAGGCCTGCCAAGGAACTGCGTTTCAGAGGCCTTTGTATGTGACGTTCCCGGTAGGCTGTGAGAGCACGGTGCAGAGCCAGTTGTTTCCTTGTTTCCCAAACAGCTGGAAGCAAGACGCTTTGGGGCCTCTCTGCCCCTTTGGAAACAAGGCAGCACGTTGGGTCTGGCAGCTCTAGGGCAATGGAGCACAACCAGAGCCGAAGTTCTACTTCTTCCAGATCAGGCCTGCCTAGACAGTGCGTTTCCCAGGCCTTGATAAGAGATGTTCTCTTAGGCTATAAGAGCACTGGGCACAGCCAGTTGTTTCTTAGCTTCCCAAGAGGTGGAAGCAAGATGCTTTGGGGCCTCTCTCCCCCTTTGGAAACAAGGCAGCCCTTTGGGCCTTTCAGCTCTAGGGCAATGGAGCACACCCAGAGCAGAAGTTCTACCTCAGCCAGATCAGGCCTGCCAAGAAACTGCTTTTCACAGGCCTTCGTAAGAGGTGTTCCCGGAAGGCTGTAAGAGTACCTGGCAGAGCGAGTTGTTTCTTAGCTTCAAAAACAGCTGGAAGCAACATGATTTGGGGCCTCTCTCCCCCTTTGGAAACAAAGCAGCCTTTGTGCCTGGCAGCTCTAGGCCAAAGTAGCACACCCAGAGCACAAGTTCTACCTCAGCCAGATAAGGCCTGTCAAGAAGCTGCGTTTCACAGGCCTTTGTATGTGACGTTCCCGGTTGGCTTTGAGAGCACTGTGCAGAGCCAGTTGTTTTAGCTTCCCAGAGAGCAGGAAGCAAGATGCTTTGGGGCCTCTCTCACACTTTGGAAATAAAGGCAGCCCTTTGGGCCTGGCAGCCCTAGGCCAATGGAGTACACCCAGAGCAGAAGTTCTACCTCAGCCAGATCAGGCCTTCCAAGAAACTGCGTCTCACAGGCCTTTCTCTGTCACGTTGCCGGTAGGCTGTGAGAGCACTGTGCAGAGCCAGTTGTTTCTTAGCTTCCCAAAGATTTGGAAGCAAGATGCTTTGGGGACTCTCAGCCCCTTTGGAAACAAGGCGGCCCTTTGGGCCTGGCAGCTCTAGGCCAAAGTAGCACGCCCAGAGCAGGAGTTCTACTTCAGCCAGATCAGGCCTGCCAAGAAACTGCGTTTCACAGGCCTTGGTAAGAGATGTTCCCGGTAGGCTGTGAGAGCACTGTGGAGAGCCAGTTGCTTTAGCTTCCCACAGAGCTGGAAGCAAGATGCCTTGGGGCCTCTCTCTCCCTTTGGACACAAGGCAGCCGTTTGGGCCTGGCAGCTCTAGGCCAATGGAGCACACCCACAGCAGAAGTTCTACTTCAGGCAGATCAGTCCTGCCCAGAAACTGCGTTTCACAGCCCTTGGTAAGAGATGTTCACGGTAGGCTGTGAGAGCACTGGGCAGAACCAGTTGTTTTTTAGCTTCCCAAAGTGCTGGAGGCAAGATGCTTTGGGGCCTCTCTCACCCTTTGGAAACAAGGCAGCCCTTAGGTCCTGGTAGCTCTAGGCCTATGTAGCACAACCAGAACAGAAGTTCTACTTCAGCCAGGTCAGGCCTGCCAAGAAACTGCGTTTCACAGGCCTTTCAAAGAGATGTTCTCTTAGGCTGTAAGAGCACTGGGCAGAGCCAGCTGTTTCTTAGCTTCCCGAAGAGCTGGGAGCAAGATGCTTTGGGTCCACTCTCCGTCTTTGGAAACAAGGCAGCCCTTTGGGCCTGGCAGCTCTAGGGCAATGGAGCACACCCAGAGCAGAAGTTCTACTTCAGCCAGATCAGGCCTGCCAGGAAACTGCGTTTCACAGGCCTTGGTAAGAGATGTTCCCGGTAGGCTGTAAGAGCACTGGGCAGAGCCAGTTGTTACTTACCTTCCTGAAAAGCTGGAAGCAAGATGCTTGGGAGCCCTCTGCCCGTTTGGGAACAAGGCAGCCTTTTGGGTCGGGAAGCTCTAGGCCAATGGAGCACACGCAGAGCAGGAGTTCTACTTCAGCCTGATCAGGCCTGCAAAGAAACAGCGTTTGACAGGCCTTGGTAAGAGATGTTCGCGGTAGGTGTAAGAGCACTGGGCAGAGCCAGTTGTTTCTTAGCTTCGCAAAGACCGGGAAGCAAGATGCTTTGGGCCTCTCTGCCCCTTGGAAACAGGGCAGCACTTTGGGCCTGGCAGCTCTAGGGCAATGGAGCACACCCAGAGCCGGAGTTCTACTTCAGCCAGATGAGGCCTGCCAAGAAACTGCGTTTCACAGGCCTTTCAAAGACATGTTCCCAGTAGGCTGTAAGAGCACGGGGCAGAGCGAGTTGGTTCTTAGCTTCCCAGAGAGCTGGAAGCAAGATGCTTTGGGGCCTCTCTGCCCCTTTGGAAACAAGGCAGCACCTTGGGCCTGGCAGCTCTAGGGCAATGGAGCACAACCAGAGCAGAAGTTCTACTTCAGCCAAATCAGGCCTGCCAGGAAACGGCGTTTCACAGGCCTTGGTAAGAGATGTTCCCGGTAGGCTGTAAGAGCACTGGGCAACGCCAGATGTTTCTTAGCTTCCCGAAGAGCTGGAAGCAAGATGCTTTGGGGCCTCTCATCCCCTTTGCAAACAAGGCGGCCCTATGGGCCAGGCAGCTCTAGGCCAATGGAGCACACCCAGAGCAGAAGTTCTACTTCGGCCAGTTCAGGCCACCAACAAACTGCGTTTCACAGGCCTTGGTAAGAGATGTTCCCTGTAGGCTGTAAGAGCACTGGGCAACGCCAGATGTTTCTTAGCTTCCTGAAGAGCTGGAAGCAAGATGCTTTGGGGCCTCTCATCCCCTTTGCAAACAAGGCCAACCTTTGGGCCAGGCAGCTCTAGGCCAATGGAGCACACCCAGAGCAGAAGTTCTACCTCAGCCAGATAAGGCCTGCCAAGAAACTGCGTTTCAAAGGCTTTGGTAAGAGATGTTCCCGGTACTCTGTTAGAGCACTGGGCAGAGCCATTTGTTTCTTAGCTTCCCAAAGAGCTGGAAGCAAGATGCTTTGGGGGCTCCCTGCCCCTTTGCCAACAAGGGCGACCTTTGGGCCTTTCAGCTCTAGGCCAATGGAGCACTCCCAGAGCAGAAGTCCTACTTCAGCCAGATCAGGCCTGCCAAGGAACTGCGTTTCAGAGGCCTTTGTATGTGACGTTCCCGGTAGGCTGTGAGAGCACGGTGCAGAGCCAGTTGTTTCCTTGTTTCCCAAACAGCTGGAAGCAAGACGCTTTGGGGCCTCTCTGCCCCTTTGGAAACAAGGCAGCACGTTGGGTCTGGCAGCTCTAGGGCAATGGAGCACAACCAGAGCCGAAGTTCTACTTCTTCCAGATCAGGCCTGCCTAGACAGTGCGTTTCCCAGGCCTTGATAAGAGATGTTCTCTTAGGCTATAAGAGCACTGGGCACAGCCAGTTGTTTCTTAGCTTCCCAAGAGGTGGAAGCAAGATGCTTTGGGGCCTCTCTCCCCCTTTGGAAACAAGGCAGCCCTTTGGGCCTTTCAGCTCTAGGGCAATGGAGCACACCCAGAGCAGAAGTTCTACCTCAGCCAGATCAGGCCTGCCAAGAAACTGCTTTTCACAGGCCTTCGTAAGAGGTGTTCCCGGAAGGCTGTAAGAGTACCTGGCAGAGCGAGTTGTTTCTTAGCTTCAAAAACAGCTGGAAGCAACATGATTTGGGGCCTCTCTCCCCCTTGGGAAACAAAGCAGCCTTTGTGCCTGGCAGCTCTAGGCCAAAGTAGCACACCCAGAGCACAAGTTCTACCTCAGCCAGATAAGGCCTGTCAAGAAGCTGCGTTTCACAGGCCTTTGTATGTGACGTTCCCGGTTGGCTTTGAGAGCACTGTGCAGAGCCAGTTGTTTTAGCTTCCCAGAGAGCAGGAAGCAAGATGCTTTGGGGCCTCTCTCACACTTTGGAAATAAAGGCAGCCCTTTGGGCCTGGCAGCCCTAGGCCAATGGAGTACACCCAGAGCAGAAGTTCTACCTCAGCCAGATCAGGCCTTCCAAGAAACTGCGTCTCACACGCCTTTCTCTGTCACGTTGCCGGTAGGCTGTGAGAGCACTGTGCAGAGCCAGTTGTTTCTTAGCTTCCCAAAGATTTGGAAGCAAGATGCTTTGGGGACTCTCAGCCCCTTTGGAAACAAGGCGGCCCTTTGGGCCTGGCAGCTCTAGGCCAATGGAGCATGCCCAGAGCAGGAGTTCTACTTCAGCCAGATCAGGCCTGCCAAGAAACTGCGTTTCACAGGCCTTGGTAAGAGATGTTCCCGGTAGGCTGTGAGAGCACTGTGGAGAGCCAGTTGCTTTAGCTTCACACAGAGCTGGAAGCAAGATGCCTTGGGGCCTGTCTCTCCCTTTGGACACAAGGCAGCCGTTTGGGCCTGGCAGCTCTAGGCCAATGGAGCACACCCACAGCAAAAGTTCTACTTCAGGCAGATCAGTCCTGCCCAGAAACTGCGTTTCACAGCCCTTGGTAGGCTGTGAGAGCACTGGGCAGAACCAGTTGTTTTTTAGCTTCCCAAAGTGCTGGAGGCAAGATGCTTTGGGGCCTCTCTCACCCTTTGGAAACAAGGCAGCCCTTAGGTCCTGGTAGCTCTAGGCCTATGTAGCACAACCAGAACAGAAGTTCTACTTCAGCCAGGTCAGGCCTGCCAAGAAACTGCGTTTCACAGGCCTTTCAAAGAGATGTTCTCTTAGGCTGTAAGAGCACTGGGCAGAGCCAGCTGTTTCTTAGCTTCCCGAAGAGCTGGGAGCAAGATGCTTTGGGTCTACTCTCCGTCTTTGGAAACAAGGCAGCCCTTTGGGCCTGGCAGCTCTAGGGCAATGGAGCACACCCAGAGCAGAAGTTCTACTTCAGCCAGATCAGGCCTGCCAGGAAACTGCGTTTCACAGGCCTTGGTAAGAGATGTTCCCGGTAGGCTGTAAGAGCACTGGGCAGAGCCAGTTGTTTCTTACCTTCCTGAAAAGCTGGAAGCAAGATGCTTGGGACCCCTCTGCCCGTTTGGGAACAAGGCAGCCTTTTGGGTCTGGAAGCTCTAGGCCAATGGAGCACACGCAGAGCAGGAGTTCTACTTCAGCCTGATCAGGCCTGCAAAGAAACAGCGTTTGACAGGCCTTGGTAAGAGATGTTCGCGGTAGGTGTAAGAGCACTGGGCAGAGCCAGTTGTTTCTTAGCTTCGCAAAGACCGGGAAGCAAGATGCTTTGGGCCTCTCTGCCCCTTGGAAACAGGGCAGCACTTTGGGCCTGGCAGCTCTAGGGCAATGGAGCACACCCAGAGCCGGAGTTCTACTTCAGCCAGATGAGGCCTGCCAAGAAACTGCGTTTCACAGGCCTTTCAAAGACATGTTCCCGGTAGGCTGTAAGAGCACGGGGCAGAGCGAGTTGGTTCTTAGCTTCCCAGAGAGCTGGAAGCAAGATGCTTTGGGGCCTCTCTGCCCCTTTGGAAACAAGGCAGCACCTTGGGCCTGGCAGCTCTAGGGCAATGGAGCACACCCAGAGCAGAAGTTCTACTTCAGCCAAATCAGGCCTGCCAGGAAACGGCGTTTCACAGGCCTTGGTAAGAGATGTTCCCGGTAGGCTGTAAGAGCACTGGGCAACGCCAGATGTTTCTTAGCTTCCCGAAGAGCTGGAAGCAAGATGCTTTGGGGCCTCTCATCCCCTTTGCAAACAAGGCGGCCCTATGGGCCAGGCAGCTCTAGGCCAATGGAGCACACCCAGAGCAGAAGTTCTACTTCGGCCAGTTCAGGCCACCAACAAACTGCGTTTCACAGGCCTTGGTAAGAGATGTTCCCGGTAGGCTGTAAGAGCACTGGGCAACGCCAGATGTTTCTTAGCTTCCCGAAGAGCTGGAAGCAAGATGCTTTGGGGCCTCTCATCCCCTTTGCAAACAAGGCCGACCTTTGGGCCAGGCAGCTCTAGGCCAATGGAGCACACCCAGAGCAGAAGTTCTACCTCAGCCAGATAAGGCCTGCCAAGAAACTGCGTTTCAAAGGCTTTGGTAAGAGATGTTCCCGGTACTCTGTTAGAGCACTGGGCAGAGCCATTTGTTTCTTAGCTTCCCAAAGAGCTGGAAGCAAGATGCTTTGGGGGCTCCCTGCCCCTTTGCCAACAAGGGCGACCTTTGGGCCTTTCAGCTCTCGGCCAATGGAGCACACCCAGAGCAGAAGTCCTACTTCAGCCAGATCAGGCCTGCCAAGGAACTGCGTTTCAGAGGCCTTTGTATGTGACGTTCCCGGTAGGCTGTGAGAGCACGGTGCAGAGCCAGTTGTTTCCTTGTTTCCCAAACAGCTGGAAGCAAGACGCTTTGGGGCCTCTCTGCCCCTTTGGAAACAAGGCAGCACGTTGGGTCTGGCAGCTCTAGGGCAATGGAGCACAACCAGAGCCGAAGTTCTACTTCTTCCAGATCAGGCCTGCCTAGACAGTGCGTTTCCCAGGCCTTGATAAGAGATGTTCTCTTAGGCTATAAGAGCACTGGGCACAGCCAGTTGTTTCTTAGCTTCCCAAGAGGTGGAAGCAACATGCTTTGGGGCCTCTCTCCCCCTTTGGAAACAAGGCAGCCCTTTGGGCCTTTCAGCTCTAGGGCAATGGAGCACACCCAGAGCAGAAGTTCTACCTCAGCCAGATCAGGCCTGCCAAGAAACTGCTTTTCACAGGCCTTCGTAAGAGGTGTTCCCGGAAGGCTGTAAGAGTACCTGGCAGAGCGAGTTGTTTCTTAGCTTCAAAAACAGCTGGAAGCAACATGATTTGGGGCCTCTCTCCCCCTTTGGAAACAAAGCAGCCTTTGTGCCTGGCAGCTCTAGGCCAAAGTAGCACACCCAGAGCACAAGTTCTACCTCAGCCAGATAAGGCCTGTCAAGAAGCTGCGTTTCACAGGCCTTTGTATGTGACGTTCCCGGTTGGCTTTGAGAGCACTGTGCAGAGCCAGTTGTTTTAGCTTCCCAGAGAGCAGGAAGCAAGATGCTTTGGGGCCTCTCTCACACTTTGGAAATAAAGGCAGCCCTTTGGGCCTGGCAGCCCTAGGCCAATGGAGTACACCCAGAGCAGAAGTTCTACCTCAGCCAGATCAGGCCTTCCAAGAAACTGCGTCTCACAGGCCTTTCTCTGTCACGTTGCCGGTAGGCTGTGAGAGCACTGTGCAGAGCCAGTTGTTTCTTAGCTTCCCAAAGATTTGGAAGCAAGATGCTTTGGGGACTCTCAGCCCCTTTGGAAACAAGGCGGCCCTTTGGGCCTGGCAGCTCTAGGCCAAAGTAGCACGCCCAGAGCAGGAGTTCTACTTCAGCCAGATCAGGCCTGCCAAGAAACTGCGTTTCACAGGCCTTGGTAAGAGATGTTCCCGGTAGGCTGTGAGAGCACTGTGGAGAGCCAGTTGCTTTAGCTTCCCACAGAGCTGGAAGCAAGATGCCTTGGGGCCTCTCTCTCCCTTTGGACACAAGGCAGCCGTTTGGGCCTGGCAGCTCTAGGCCAATGGAGCACACCCACAGCAGAAGTTCTACTTCAGGCAGATCAGTCCTGCCCAGAAACTGCGTTTCACAGCCCTTGGTAAGAGATGTTCACGGTAGGCTGTGAGAGCACTGGGCAGAACCAGTTGTTTTTTAGCTTCCCAAAGTGCTGGAGGCAAGATGCTTTGGGGCCTCTCTCACCCTTTGGAAACAAGGCAGCCCTTAGGTCCTGGTAGCTCTAGGCCTATGTAGCACAACCAGAACAGAAGTTCTACTTCAGCCAGGTCAGGCCTGCCAAGAAACTGCGTTTCACAGGCCTTTCAAAGAGATGTTCTCTTAGGCTGTAAGAGCACTGGGCAGAGCCAGCTGTTTCTTAGCTTCCCGAAGAGCTGGGAGCAAGATGCTTTGGGTCCACTCTCCGTCTTTGGAAACAAGGCAGCCCTTTGGGCCTGGCAGCTCTAGGGCAATGGAGCACACCCAGAGCAGAAGTTCTACTTCAGCCAGATCAGGCCTGCCAGGAAACTGCGTTTCACAGGCCTTGGTAAGAGATGTTCCCGGTAGGCTGTAAGAGCACTGGGCAGAGCCAGTTGTTTCTTACCTTCCTGAAAAGCTGGAAGCAAGATGCTTGGGAGCCCTCTGCCCGTTTGGGAACAAGGCAGCCTTTTGGGTCGGGAAGCTCTAGGCCAATGGAGCACACGCAGAGCAGGAGTTCTACTTCAGCCTGATCAGGCCTGCAAAGAAACAGCGTTTGACAGGCCTTGGTAAGAGATGTTCGCGGTAGGTGTAAGAGCACTGGGCAGAGCCAGTTGTTTCTTAGCTTCGCAAAGACCGGGAAGCAAGGTGCTTTGGGCCTCTCTGCCCCTTGGAAACAGGGCAGCACTTTGGGCCTGGCAGCTCTAGGGCAATGGAGCACACCCAGAGCCGGAGTTCTACTTCAGCCAGATGAGGCCTGCCAAGAAACTGCGTTTCACAGGCCTTTCAAAGACATGTTCCCGGTAGGCTGTAAGAGCACGGGCCAGAGAGAGTTGGTTCTTAGCTTCCCAGAGAGCTGGAAGCAAGATGCTTTGGGGCCTCTCTGCCCCTTTGGAAACAAGGCAGCACCTTGGGCCTGGCAGCTCTAGGGCAATGGAGCACACCCAGAGCAGAAGTTCTACTTCAGCCAAATCAGGCCTGCCAGGAAACGGCGTTTCACAGGCCTTGGTAAGAGATGTTCCCGGTAGGCTGTAAGAGCACTGGGCAACGCCAGATGTTTCTTAGCTTCCCGAAGAGCTGGAAGCGAGAAGCTTTGGTGCCACTCTCTCACTTTGGAATCAAGGCAGCCCTTTGGGGCAGGTAGCTCTAGGCCAGTGGAGCACACCCAGAGCAGAAGTTCTACTTGGGCCAGTTCAGGCCACCAACAAACTGCGTTTCACAGGCCTTGGTAAGAGATGTTCCCGGTAGGCTGTAAGAGCACTGGGCAACGCCAGATGTTTCTTAGCTTCCCGAAGAGCTGGAAGCAAGATGCTTTGGGGCCTCTCATCCCCTTTGCAAACAAGGCGGCCCTATGGGCCAGGCAGCTCTAGGCCAATGGAGCACACCCAGAGCAGAAGTTCTACTTCGGCCAGTTCAGGCCACCAACAAACTGCGTTTCACAGGCCTTGGTAAGAGATGTTCCCGGTAGGCTGTAAGAGCACTGGGCAACGCCAGATGTTTCTTAGCTTCCCGAAGAGCTGGAAGCAAGATGCTTTGGGGCCTCTCATCCCCTTTGCAAACAAGGCCGACCTTTGGGCCAGGCAGCTCTAGGCCAATGGAGCACACCCAGAGCAGAAGTTCTACCTCAGCCAGATAAGGCCTGCCAAGAAACTGCGTTTCAAAGGCTTTGGTAAGAGATGTTCCCGGTACTCTGTTAGAGCACTGGGCAGAGCCATTTGTTTCTTAGCTTCCCAAAGAGCTGGAAGCAAGATGCTTTGGGGGCTCCCTGCCCCTTTGCCAACAAGGGCGACCTTTGGGCCTTTCAGCTCTCGGCCAATGGAGCACACCCTGAGCAGAAGTCCTACTTCAGCCAGATCAGGCCTGCCAAGGAACTGCGTTTCAGAGGCCTTTGTATGTGACGTTCCCGGTAGGCTGTGAGAGCACGGTGCAGAGCCAGTTGTTTCCTTGTTTCCCAAACAGCTGGAAGCAAGACGCTTTGGGGCCTCTCTGCCCCTTTGGAAACAAGGCAGCACGTTGGGTCTGGCAGCTCTAGGGCAATGGAGCACAACCAGAGCCGAAGTTCTACTTCTTCCAGATCAGGCCTGCCTAGACAGTGCGTTTCCCAGGCCTTGATAAGAGATGTTCTCTTAGGCTATAAGAGCACTGGGCACAGCCAGTTGTTTCTTAGCTTCCCAAGAGGTGGAAGCAAGATGCTTTGGGGCCTCTCTCCCCCTTTGGAAACAAGGCAGCCCTTTGGGCCTTTCAGCTCTAGGGCAATGGAGCACACCCAGAGCAGAAGTTCTACCTCAGCCAGATCAGGCCTGCCAAGAAACTGCTTTTCACAGGCCTTCGTAAGAGGTGTTCCCGGAAGGCTGTAAGAGTACCTGGCAGAGCGAGTTGTTTCTTAGCTTCAAAAACAGCTGGAAGCAACATGATTTGGGGCCTCTCTCCCCCTTTGGAAACAAAGCAGCCTTTGTGCCTGGCAGCTCTAGGCCAAAGTAGCACACCCAGAGCACAAGTTCTACCTCAGCCAGATAAGGCCTGTCAAGAAGCTGCGTTTCACAGGCCTTTGTATGTGACGTTCCCGGTTGGCTTTGAGAGCACTGTGCAGAGCCAGTTGTTTTAGCTTCCCAGAGAGCAGGAAGCAAGATGCTTTGGGGCCTCTCTCACACTTTGGAAATAAAGGCAGCCCTTTGGGCCTGGCAGCCCTAGGCCAATGGAGTACACCCAGAGCAGAAGTTCTACCTCAGCCAGATCAGGCCTTCCAAGAAACTGCGTCTCACAGGCCTTTCTCTGTCACGTTGCCGGTAGGCTGTGAGAGCACTGTGCAGAGCCAGTTGTTTCTTAGCTTCCCAAAGATTTGGAAGCAAGATGCTTTGGGGACTCTCAGCCCCTTTGGAAACAAGGCGGCCCTTTGGGCCTGGCAGCTCTAGGCCAAAGTAGCACGCCCAGAGCAGGAGTTCTACTTCAGCCAGATCAGGCCTGCCAAGAAACTGCGTTTCACAGGCCTTGGTAAGAGATGTTCCCGGTAGGCTGTGAGAGCACTGTGGAGAGCCAGTTGCTTTAGCTTCCCACAGAGCTGGAAGCAAGATGCCTTGGGGCCTCTCTCTCCCTTTGGACACAAGGCAGCCGTTTGGGCCTGGCAGCTCTAGGCCAATGGAGCACACCCACAGCAGAAGTTCTACTTCAGGCAGATCAGTCCTGCCCAGAAACTGCGTTTCACAGCCCTTGGTAAGAGATGTTCACGGTAGGCTGTGAGAGCACTGGGCAGAACCAGTTGTTTTTTAGCTTCCCAAAGTGCTGGAGGCAAGATGCTTTGGGGCCTCTCTCACCCTTTGGAAACAAGGCAGCCCTTAGGTCCTGGTAGCTCTAGGCCTATGTAGCACAACCAGAACAGAAGTTCTACTTCAGCCAGGTCAGGCCTGCCAAGAAACTGCGTTTCACAGGCCTTTCAAAGAGATGTTCTCTTAGGCTGTAAGAGCACTGGGCAGAGCCAGCTGTTTCTTAGCTTCCCGAAGAGCTGGGAGCAAGATGCTTTGGGTCCACTCTCCGTCTTTGGAAACAAGGCAGCCCTTTGGGCCTGGCAGCTCTAGGGCAATGGAGCACACCCAGAGCAGAAGTTCTACTTCAGCCAGATCAGGCCTGCCAGGAAACTGCGTTTCACAGGCCTTGGTAAGAGATGTTCCCGGTAGGCTGTAAGAGCACTGGGCAGAGCCAGTTGTTTCTTACCTTCCTGAAAAGCTGGAAGCAAGATGCTTGGGAGCCCTCTGCCCGTTTGGGAACAAGGCAGCCTTTTGGGTCGGGAAGCTCTAGGCCAATGGAGCACACGCAGAGCAGGAGTTCTACTTCAGCCTGATCAGGCCTGCAAAGAAACAGCGTTTGACAGGCCTTGGTAAGAGATGTTCGCGGTAGGTGTAAGAGCACTGGGCAGAGCCAGTTGTTTCTTAGCTTCGCAAAGACCGGGAAGCAAGATGCTTTGGGCCTCTCTGCCCCTTGGAAACAGGGCAGCACTTTGGGCCTGGCAGCTCTAGGGCAATGGAGCACACCCAGAGCCGGAGTTCTACTTCAGCCAGATGAGGCCTGCCAAGAAACTGCGTTTCACAGGCCTTTCAAAGACATGTTCCCGGTAGGCTGTAAGAGCACGGGCCAGAGCGAGTTGGTTCTTAGCTTCCCAGAGAGCTGGAAGCAAGATGCTTTGGGGCCTCTCTGCCCCTTTGGAAACAAGGCAGCACCTTGGGCCTGGCAGCTCTAGGGCAATGGAGCACACCCAGAGCAGAAGTTCTACTTCAGCCAAATCAGGCCTGCCAGGAAACGGCGTTTCACAGGCCTTGGTAAGAGATGTTCCCGGTAGGCTGTAAGAGCACTGGGCAACGCCAGATGTTTCTTAGCTTCCCGAAGAGCTGGAAGCGAGAAGCTTTGGTGCCACTCTCTCACTTTGGAATCAAGGCAGCCCTTTGGGGCAGGTAGCTCTAGGCCAGTGGAGCACACCCAGAGCAGAAGTTCTACTTGGGCCAGTTCAGGCCACCAACAAACTGCGTTTCACAGGCCTTGGTAAGAGATGTTCCCGCTAGGCTGTAAGAGCACTGGGCAACGCCAGATGTTTCTTAGCTTCCCGAAGAGCTGGAAGCAAGATGCTTTGGGGCCTCTCATCCCCTTTGCAAACAAGGCGGCCCTATGGGCCAGGCAGCTCTAGGCCAATGGAGCACACCCAGAGCAGAAGTTCTACTTCGGCCAGTTCAGGCCACCAACAAACTGCGTTTCACAGGCCTTGGTAAGAGATGTTCCCGGTAGGCTGTAAGAGCACTGGGCAACGCCAGATGTTTCTTAGCTTCCCGAAGAGCTGGAAGCAAGATGCTTTGGGGCCTCTCATCCCCTTTGCAAACAAGGCCGACCTTTGGGCCAGGCAGCTCTAGGCCAATGGAGCACACCCAGAGCAGAAGTTCTACCTCAGCCAGATAAGGCCTGCCAAGAAACTGCGTTTCAAAGGCTTTGGTAAGAGATGTTCCCGGTACTCTGTTAGAGCACTGGGCAGAGCCATTTGTTTCTTAGCTTCCCAAAGAGCTGGAAGCAAGATGCTTTGGGGGCTCCCTGCCCCTTTGCCAACAAGGGCGACCTTTGGGCCTTTCAGCTCTCGGCCAATGGAGCACACCCAGAGCAGAAGTCCTACTTCAGCCAGATCAGGCCTGCCAAGGAACTGCGTTTCAGAGGCCTTTGTATGTGACGTTCCCGGTAGGCTGTGAGAGCACGGTGCAGAGCCAGTTGTTTCCTTGTTTCCCAAACAGCTGGAAGCAAGACGCTTTGGGGCCTCTCTGCCCCTTTGGAAACAAGGCAGCACGTTGGGTCTGGCAGCTCTAGGGCAATGGAGCACAACCAGAGCCGAAGTTCTACTTCTTCCAGATCAGGCCTGCCTAGACAGTGCGTTTCCCAGGCCTTGATAAGAGATGTTCTCTTAGGCTATAAGAGCACTGGGCACAGCCAGTTGTTTCTTAGCTTCCCAAGAGGTGGAAGCAAGATGCTTTGGGGCCTCTCTCCCCCTTTGGAAACAAGGCAGCCCTTTGGGCCTTTCAGCTCTAGGGCAATGGAGCACACCCAGAGCAGAAGTTCTACCTCAGCCAGATCAGGCCTGCCAAGAAACTGCTTTTCACAGGCCTTCGTAAGAGGTGTTCCCGGAAGGCTGTAAGAGTACCTGGCAGAGCGAGTTGTTTCTTAGCTTCAAAAACAGCTGGAAGCAACATGATTTGGGGCCTCTCTCCCCCTTTGGAAACAAAGCAGCCTTTGTGCCTGGCAGCTCTAGGCCAAAGTAGCACACCCAGAGCACAAGTTCTACCTCAGCCAGATAAGGCCTGTCAAGAAGCTGCGTTTCACAGGCCTTTGTATGTGACGTTCCCGGTTGGCTTTGAGAGCACTGTGCAGAGCCAGTTGTTTTAGCTTCCCAGAGAGCAGGAAGCAAGATGCTTTGGGGCCTCTCTCACACTTTGGAAATAAAGGCAGCCCTTTGGGCCTGGCAGCCCTAGGCCAATGGAGTACACCCAGAGCAGAAGTTCTACCTCAGCCAGATCAGGCCTTCCAAGAAACTGCGTCTCACAGGCCTTTCTCTGTCACGTTGCCGGTAGGCTGTGAGAGCACTGTGCAGAGCCAGTTGTTTCTTAGCTTCCCAAAGATTTGGAAGCAAGATGCTTTGGGGACTCTCAGCCCCTTTGGAAACAAGGCGGCCCTTTGGGCCTGGCAGCTCTAGGCCAAAGTAGCACGCCCAGAGCAGGAGTTCTACTTCAGCCAGATCAGGCCTGCCAAGAAACTGCGTTTCACAGGCCTTGGTAAGAGATGTTCCCGGTAGGCTGTGAGAGCACTGTGGAGAGCCAGTTGCTTTAGCTTCCCACAGAGCTGGAAGCAAGATGCCTTGGGGCCTCTCTCTCCCTTTGGACACAAGGCAGCCGTTTGGGCCTGGCAGCTCTAGGCCAATGGAGCACACCCACAGCAGAAGTTCTACTTCAGGCAGATCAGTCCTGCCCAGAAACTTCGTTTCACAGCCCTTGGTAAGAGATGTTCACGGTAGGCTGTGAGAGCACTGGGCAGAACCAGTTGTTTTTTAGCTTCCCAAAGTGCTGGAGGCAAGATGCTTTGGGGCCTCTCTCACCCTTTGGAAACAAGGCAGCCCTTAGGTCCTGGTAGCTCTAGGCCTATGTAGCACAACCAGAACAGAAGTTCTACTTCAGCCAGGTCAGGCCTGCCAAGAAACTGCGTTTCACAGGCCTTTCAAAGAGATGTTCTCTTAGGCTGTAAGAGCACTGGGCAGAGCCAGCTGTTTCTTAGCTTCCCGAAGAGCTGGGAGCAAGATGCTTTGGGTCCACTCTCCGTCTTTGGAAACAAGGCAGCCCTTTGGGCCTGGCAGCTCTAGGGCAATGGAGCACACCCAGAGCAGAAGTTCTACTTCAGCCAGATCAGGCCTGCCAGGAAACTGCGTTTCACAGGCCTTGGTAAGAGATGTTCCCGGTAGGCTGTAAGAGCACTGGGCAGAGCCAGTTGTTTCTTACCTTCCTGAAAAGCTGGAAGCAAGATGCTTGGGAGCCCTCTGCCCGTTTGGGAACAAGGCAGCCTTTTGGGTCGGGAAGCTCTAGGCCAATGGAGCACACGCAGAGCAGGAGTTCTACTTCAGCCTGATCAGGCCTGCAAAGAAACAGCGTTTGACAGGCCTTGGTAAGAGATGTTCCCGGTAGGTGTAAGAGCACTGGGCAGAGCCAGTTGTTTCTTAGCTTCACAAAGACCGGGAAGCAAGATGCTTTGGGCCTCTCTGCCCCTTGGAAACAGGGCAGCACTTTGGGCCTGGCAGCTCTAGGGCAATGGAGCACACCCAGAGCCGGAGTTCTACTTCAGCCAGATGAGGCCTGCCAAGAAACTGCGTTTCACAGGCCTTTCAAAGACATGTTCCCGGTAGGCTGTAAGAGCACGGGGCAGAGCGAGTTGGTTCTTAGCTTCCCAGAGAGCTGGAAGCAAGATGCTTTGGGGCCTCTCTGCCCCTTTGGAAACAAGGCAGCACCTTGGGCCTGGCAGCTCTAGGGCAATGGAGCACACCCAGAGCAGAAGTTCTACTTCAGCCAAATCAGGCCTGCCAGGAAACGGCGTTTCACAGGCCTTGGTAAGAGATGTTCCCGGTAGGCTGTAAGAGCACTGGGCAACGCCAGATGTTTCTTAGCTTCCCGAAGAGCTGGAAGCGAGAAGCTTTGGTGCCACTCTCTCACTTTGGAATCAAGGCAGCCCTTTGGGGCAGGTAGCTCTAGGCCAGTGGAGCACACCCAGAGCAGAAGTTCTACTTGGGCCAGTTCAGGCCACCAACAAACTGCGTTTCACAGGCCTTGGTAAGAGATGTTCCCGCTAGGCTGTAAGAGCACTGGGCAACGCCAGATGTTTCTTAGCTTCCCGAAGAGCTGGAAGCAAGATGCTTTGGGGCCTCTCATCCCCTTTGCAAACAAGGCGGCCCTATGGGCCAGGCAGCTCTAGGCCAATGGAGCACACCCAGAGCAGAAGTTCTACTTCGGCCAGTTCAGGCCACCAACAAACTGCGTTTCACAGGCCTTGGTAAGAGATGTTCCCGGTAGGCTGTAAGAGCACTGGGCAACGCCAGATGTTTCTTAGCTTCCCGAAGAGCTGGAAGCAAGATGCTTTGGGGCCTCTCATCCCCTTTGCAAACAAGGCCGACCTTTGGGCCAGGCAGCTCTAGGCCAATGGAGCACACCCAGAGCAGAAGTTCTACCTCAGCCAGATAAGGCCTGCCAAGAAACTGCGTTTCAAAGGCTTTGGTAAGAGATGTTCCCGGTACTCTGTTAGAGCACTGGGCAGAGCCATTTGTTTCTTAGCTTCCCAAAGAGCTGGAAGCAAGATGCTTTGGGGGCTCCCTGCCCCTTTGCCAACAAGGGCGACCTTTGGGCCTTTCAGCTCTAGGCCAATGGAGCACACCCAGAGCAGAAGTCCTACTTCAGCCAGATCAGGCCTGCCAAGGAACTGCGTTTCAGAGGCCTTTGTATGTGACGTTCCCGGTAGGCTGTGAGAGCACGGTGCAGAGCCAGTTGTTTCCTTGTTTCCCAAACAGCTGGAAGCAAGACGCTTTGGGGCCTCTCTGCCCCTTTGGAAACAAGGCAGCACGTTGGGTCTGGCAGCTCTAGGGCAATGGAGCACAACCAGAGCCGAAGTTCTACTTCTTCCAGATCAGGCCTGCCTAGACAGTGCGTTTCCCAGGCCTTGATAAGAGATGTTCTCTTAGGCTATAAGAGCACTGGGCACAGCCAGTTGTTTCTTAGCTTCCCAAGAGGTGGAAGCAAGATGCTTTGGGGCCTCTCTCCCCCTTTGGAAACAAGGCAGCCCTTTGGGCCTTTCAGCTCTAGGGCAATGGAGCACACCCAGAGCAGAAGTTCTACCTCAGCCAGATCAGGCCTGCCAAGAAACTGCTTTTCACAGGCCTTCGTAAGAGGTGTTCCCGGAAGGCTGTAAGAGTACCTGGCAGAGCGAGTTGTTTCTTAGCTTCAAAAACAGCTGGAAGCAACATGATTTGGGGCCTCTCTCCCCCTTTGGAAACAAAGCAGCCTTTGTGCCTGGCAGCTCTAGGCCAAAGTAGCACACCCAGAGCACAAGTTCTACCTCAGCCAGATAAGGCCTGTCAAGAAGCTGCGTTTCACAGGCCTTTGTATGTGACGTTCCCGGTTGGCTTTGAGAGCACTGTGCAGAGCCAGTTGTTTTAGCTTCCCAGAGAGCAGGAAGCAAGATGCTTTGGGGCCTCTCTCACACTTTGGAAATAAAGGCAGCCCTTTGGGCCTGGCAGCCCTAGGCCAATGGAGTACACCCAGAGCAGAAGTTCTACCTCAGCCAGATCAGGCCTTCCAAGAAACTGCGTCTCACAGGCCTTTCTCTGTCACGTTGCCGGTAGGCTGTGAGAGCACTGTGCAGAGCCAGTTGTTTCTTAGCTTCCCAAAGATTTGGAAGCAAGATGCTTTGGGGACTCTCAGCCCCTTTGGAAACAAGGCGGCCCTTTGGGCCTGGCAGCTCTAGGCCAAAGTAGCACGCCCAGAGCAGGAGTTCTACTTCAGCCAGATCAGGCCTGCCAAGAAACTGCGTTTCACAGGCCTTGGTAAGAGATGTTCCCGGTAGGCTGTGAGAGCACTGTGGAGAGCCAGTTGCTTTAGCTTCCCACAGAGCTGGAAGCAAGATGCCTTGGGGCCTCTCTCTCCCTTTGGACACAAGGCAGCCGTTTGGGCCTGGCAGCTCTAGGCCAATGGAGCACACCCACAGCAGAAGTTCTACTTCAGGCAGATCAGTCCTGCCCAGAAACTGCGTTTCACAGCCCTTGGTAAGAGATGTTCACGGTAGGCTGTGAGAGCACTGGGCAGAACCAGTTGTTTTTTAGCTTCCCAAAGTGCTGGAGGCAAGATGCTTTGGGGCCTCTCTCACCCTTTGGAAACAAGGCAGCCCTTAGGTCCTGGTAGCTCTAGGCCTATGTAGCACAACCAGAACAGAAGTTCTACTTCAGCCAGGTCAGGCCTGCCAAGAAACTGCGTTTCACAGGCCTTTCAAAGAGATGTTCTCTTAGGCTGTAAGAGCACTGGGCAGAGCCAGCTGTTTCTTAGCTTCCCGAAGAGCTGGGAGCAAGATGCTTTGGGTCCACTCTCCGTCTTTGGAAACAAGGCAGCCCTTTGGGCCTTTCAGCTCTAGGGCAATGGAGCACACCCAGAGCAGAAGTTCTACTTCAGCCAGATCAGGCCTGCCAGGAAACTGCGTTTCACAGGCCTTGGTAAGAGATGTTCCCGGTAGGCTGTAAGAGCACTGGGCAGAGCCAGTTGTTTCTTACCTTCCTGAAAAGCTGGAAGCAAGATGCTTGGGAGCCCTCTGCCCGTTTGGGAACAAGGCAGCCTTTTGGGTCGGGAAGCTCTAGGCCAATGGAGCACACGCAGAGCAGGAGTTCTACTTCAGCCTGATCAGGCCTGCAAAGAAACAGCGTTTGACAGGCCTTGGTAAGAGATGTTCCCGGTAGGTGTAAGAGCACTGGGCAGAGCCAGTTGTTTCTTAGCTTCGCAAAGACCGGGAAGCAAGATGCTTTGGGCCTCTCTGCCCCTTGGAAACAGGGCAGCACTTTGGGCCTGGCAGCTCTAGGGCAATGGAGCACACCCAGAGCCGGAGTTCTACTTCAGCCAGATGAGGCCTGCCAAGAAACTGCGTTTCACAGGCCTTTCAAAGACATGTTCCCGGTAGGCTGTAAGAGCACGGGGCAGAGCGAGTTGGTTCTTAGCTTCCCAGAGAGCTGGAAGCAAGATGCTTTGGGGCCTCTCTGCCCCTTTGGAAACAAGGCAGCACCTTGGGCCTGGCAGCTCTAGGGCAATGGAGCACACCCAGAGCAGAAGTTCTACTTCAGCCAAATCAGGCCTGCCAGGAAACGGCGTTTCACAGGCCTTGGTAAGAGATGTTCCCGGTAGGCTGTAAGAGCACTGGGCAACGCCAGATGTTTCTTAGCTTCCCGAAGAGCTGGAAGCGAGAAGCTTTGGTGCCACTCTCTCACTTTGGAATCAAGGCAGCCCTTTGGGGCAGGTAGCTCTAGGCCAGTGGAGCACACCCAGAGCAGAAGTTCTACTTGGGCCAGTTCAGGCCACCAACAAACTGCGTTTCACAGGCCTTGGTAAGAGATGTTCCCGCTAGGCTGTAAGAGCACTGGGCAACGCCAGATGTTTCTTAGCTTCCCGAAGAGCTGGAAGCAAGATGCTTTGGGGCCTCTCATCCCCTTTGCAAACAAGGCGGCCCTATGGGCCAGGCAGCTCTAGGCCAATGGAGCACACCCAGAGCAGAAGTTCTACTTCGGCCAGTTCAGGCCACCAACAAACTGCGTTTCACAGGCCTTGGTAAGAGATGTTCCCGGTAGGCTGTAAGAGCACTGGGCAACGCCAGATGTTTCTTAGCTTCCCGAAGAGCTGGAAGCAAGATGCTTTGGGGCCTCTCATCCCCTTTGCAAACAAGGCCGACCTTTGGGCCAGGCAGCTCTAGGCCAATGGAGCACACCCAGAGCAGAAGTTCTACCTCAGCCAGATAAGGCCTGCCAAGAAACTGCGTTTCAAAGGCTTTGGTAAGAGATGTTCCCGGTACTCTGTTAGAGCACTGGGCAGAGCCATTTGTTTCTTAGCTTCCCAAAGAGCTGGAAGCAAGATGCTTTGGGGGCTCCCTGCCCCTTTGCCAACAAGGGCGACCTTTGGGCCTTTCAGCTCTAGGCCAATGGAGCACACCCAGAGCAGAAGTCCTACTTCAGCCAGATCAGGCCTGCCAAGGAACTGCGTTTCAGAGGCCTTTGTATGTGACGTTCCCGGTAGGCTGTGAGAGCACGGTGCAGAGCCAGTTGTTTCCTTGTTTCCCAAACAGCTGGAAGCAAGACGCTTTGGGGCCTCTCTGCCCCTTTGGAAACAAGGCAGCACGTTGGGTCTGGCAGCTCTAGGGCAATGGAGCACAACCAGAGCCGAAGTTCTACTTCTTCCAGATCAGGCCTGCCTAGACAGTGCGTTTCCCAGGCCTTGATAAGAGATGTTCTCTTAGGCTATAAGAGCACTGGGCACAGCCAGTTGTTTCTTAGCTTCCCAAGAGGTGGAAGCAAGATGCTTTGGGGCCTCTCTCCCCCTTTGGAAACAAGGCAGCCCTTTGGGCCTTTCAGCTCTAGGGCAATGGAGCACACCCAGAGCAGAAGTTCTACCTCAGCCAGATCAGGCCTGCCAAGAAACTGCTTTTCACAGGCCTTCGTAAGAGGTGTTCCCGGAAGGCTGTAAGAGTACCTGGCAGAGCGAGTTGTTTCTTAGCTTCAAAAACAGCTGGAAGCAACATGATTTGGGGCCTCTCTCCCCCTTTGGAAACAAAGCAGCCTTTGTGCCTGGCAGCTCTAGGCCAAAGTAGCACACCCAGAGCACAAGTTCTACCTCAGCCAGATAAGGCCTGTCAAGAAGCTGCGTTTCACAGGCCTTTGTATGTGACGTTCCCGGTTGGCTTTGAGAGCACTGTGCAGAGCCAGTTGTTTTAGCTTCCCAGAGAGCAGGAAGCAAGATGCTTTGGGGCCTCTCTCACACTTTGGAAATAAAGGCAGCCCTTTGGGCCTGGCAGCCCTAGGCCAATGGAGTACACCCAGAGCAGAAGTTCTACCTCAGCCAGATCAGGCCTTCCAAGAAACTGCGTCTCACAGGCCTTTCTCTGTCACGTTGCCGGTAGGCTGTGAGAGCACTGTGCAGAGCCAGTTGTTTCTTAGCTTCCCAAAGATTTGGAAGCAAGATGCTTTGGGGACTCTCAGCCCCTTTGGAAACAAGGCGGCCCTTTGGGCCTGGCAGCTCTAGGCCAAAGTAGCACGCCCAGAGCAGGAGTTCTACTTCAGCCAGATCAGGCCTGCCAAGAAACTGCGTTTCACAGGCCTTGGTAAGAGATGTTCCCGGTAGGCTGTGAGAGCACTGTGGAGAGCCAGTTGCTTTAGCTTCCCACAGAGCTGGAAGCAAGATGCCTTGGGGCCTCTCTCTCCCTTTGGACACAAGGCAGCCGTTTGGGCCTGGCAGCTCTAGGCCAATGGAGCACACCCACAGCAGAAGTTCTACTTCAGGCAGATCAGTCCTGCCCAGAAACTGCGTTTCACAGCCCTTGGTAAGAGATGTTCACGGTAGGCTGTGAGAGCACTGGGCAGAACCAGTTGTTTTTTAGCTTCCCAAAGTGCTGGAGGCAAGATGCTTTGGGGCCTCTCTCACCCTTTGGAAACAAGGCAGCCCTTAGGTCCTGGTAGCTCTAGGCCTATGTAGCACAACCAGAACAGAAGTTCTACTTCAGCCAGGTCAGGCCTGCCAAGAAACTGCGTTTCACAGGCCTTTCAAAGAGATGTTCTCTTAGGCTGTAAGAGCACTGGGCAGAGCCAGCTGTTTCTTAGCTTCCCGAAGAGCTGGGAGCAAGATGCTTTGGGTCCACTCTCCGTCTTTGGAAACAAGGCAGCCCTTTGGGCCTGGCAGCTCTAGGGCAATGGAGCACACCCAGAGCAGAAGTTCTACTTCAGCCAGATCAGGCCTGCCAGGAAACTGCGTTTCACAGGCCTTGGTAAGAGATGTTCCCGGTAGGCTGTAAGAGCACTGGGCAGAGCCAGTTGTTTCTTACCTTCCTGAAAAGCTGGAAGCAAGATGCTTGGGAGCCCTCTGCCCGTTTGGGAACAAGGCAGCCTTTTGGGTCGGGAAGCTCTAGGCCAATGGAGCACACGCAGAGCAGGAGTTCTACTTCAGCCTGATCAGGCCTGCAAAGAAACAGCGTTTGACAGGCCTTGGTAAGAGATGTTCCCGGTAGGTGTAAGAGCACTGGGCAGAGCCAGTTGTTTCTTAGCTTCGCAAAGACCGGGAAGCAAGATGCTTTGGGCCTCTCTGCCCCTTGGAAACAGGGCAGCACTTTGGGCCTGGCAGCTCTAGGGCAATGGAGCACACCCAGAGCCGGAGTTCTACTTCAGCCAGATGAGGCCTGCCAAGAAACTGCGTTTCACAGGCCTTTCAAAGACATGTTCCCGGTAGGCTGTAAGAGCACGGGGCAGAGCGAGTTGGTTCTTAGCTTCCCAGAGAGCTGGAAGCAAGATGCTTTGGGGCCTCTCTGCCCCTTTGGAAACAAGGCAGCACCTTGGGCCTGGCAGCTCTAGGGCAATGGAGCACACCCAGAGCAGAAGTTCTACTTCAGCCAAATCAGGCCTGCCAGGAAACGGCGTTTCACAGGCCTTGGTAAGAGATGTTCCCGGTAGGCTGTAAGAGCACTGGGCAACGCCAGATGTTTCTTAGCTTCCCGAAGAGCTGGAAGCGAGAAGCTTTGGTGCCACTCTCTCACTTTGGAATCAAGGCAGCCCTTTGGGGCAGGTAGCTCTAGGCCAGTGGAGCACACCCAGAGCAGAAGTTCTACTTGGGCCAGTTCAGGCCACCAACAAACTGCGTTTCACAGGCCTTGGTAAGAGATGTTCCCGCTAGGCTGTAAGAGCACTGGGCAACGCCAGATGTTTCTTAGCTTCCCGAAGAGCTGGAAGCAAGATGCTTTGGGGCCTCTCATCCCCTTTGCAAACAAGGCGGCCCTATGGGCCAGGCAGCTCTAGGCCAATGGAGCACACCCAGAGCAGAAGTTCTACTTCGGCCAGTTCAGGCCACCAACAAACTGCGTTTCACAGGCCTTGGTAAGAGATGTTCCCGGTAGGCTGTAAGAGCACTGGGCAACGCCAGATGTTTCTTAGCTTCCCGAAGAGCTGGAAGCAAGATGCTTTGGGGCCTCTCATCCCCTTTGCAAACAAGGCCGACCTTTGGGCCAGGCAGCTCTAGGCCAATGGAGCACACCCAGAGCAGAAGTTCTACCTCAGCCAGATAAGGCCTGCCAAGAAACTGCGTTTCAAAGGCTTTGGTAAGAGATGTTCCCGGTACTCTGTTAGAGCACTGGGCAGAGCCATTTGTTTCTTAGCTTCCCAAAGAGCTGGAAGCAAGATGCTTTGGGGGCTCCCTGCCCCTTTGCCAACAAGGGCGACCTTTGGGCCTTTCAGCTCTAGGCCAATGGAGCACACCCAGAGCAGAAGTCCTACTTCAGCCAGATCAGGCCTGCCAAGGAACTGCGTTTCAGAGGCCTTTGTATGTGACGTTCCCGGTAGGCTGTGAGAGCACGGTGCAGAGCCAGTTGTTTCCTTGTTTCCCAAACAGCTGGAAGCAAGACGCTTTGGGGCCTCTCTGCCCCTTTGGAAACAAGGCAGCACGTTGGGTCTGGCAGCTCTAGGGCAATGGAGCACAACCAGAGCCGAAGTTCTACTTCTTCCAGATCAGGCCTGCCTAGACAGTGCGTTTCCCAGGCCTTGATAAGAGATGTTCTCTTAGGCTATAAGAGCACTGGGCACAGCCAGTTGTTTCTTAGCTTCCCAAGAGGTGGAAGCAAGATGCTTTGGGGCCTCTCTCCCCCTTTGGAAACAAGGCAGCCCTTTGGGCCTTTCAGCTCTAGGGCAATGGAGCACACCCAGAGCAGAAGTTCTACCTCAGCCAGATCAGGCCTGCCAAGAAACTGCTTTTCACAGGCCTTCGTAAGAGGTGTTCCCGGAAGGCTGTAAGAGTACCTGGCAGAGCGAGTTGTTTCTTAGCTTCAAAAACAGCTGGAAGCAACATGATTTGGGGCCTCTCTCCCCCTTTGGAAACAAAGCAGCCTTTGTGCCTGGCAGCTCTAGGCCAAAGTAGCACACCCAGAGCACAAGTTCTACCTCAGCCAGATGAGGCCTGCCAAGAAACTGCGTTTCACAGGCCTTTCAAAGACATGTTCCCGGTAGGCTGTAAGAGCACGGGGCAGAGCGAGTTGGTTCTTAGCTTCCCAGAGAGCTGGAAGCAAGATGCTTTGGGGCCTCTCTGCCCCTTTGGAAACAAGGCAGCACCTTGGGCCTGGCAGCTCTAGGGCAATGGAGCACACCCAGAGCAGAAGTTCTACTTCAGCCAAATCAGGCCTGCCAGGAAACGGCGTTTCACAGGCCTTGGTAAGAGATGTTCCCGGTAGGCTGTAAGAGCACTGGGCAACGCCAGATGTTTCTTAGCTTCCCGAAGAGCTGGAAGCGAGAAGCTTTGGTGCCACTCTCTCACTTTGGAATCAAGGCAGCCCTTTGGGGCAGGTAGCTCTAGGCCAGTGGAGCACACCCAGAGCAGAAGTTCTACTTGGGCCAGTTCAGGCCACCAACAAACTGCGTTTCACAGGCCTTGGTAAGAGATGTTCCCGCTAGGCTGTAAGAGCACTGGGCAACGCCAGATGTTTCTTAGCTTCCCGAAGAGCTGGAAGCAAGATGCTTTGGGGCCTCTCATCCCCTTTGCAAACAAGGCGGCCCTATGGGCCAGGCAGCTCTAGGCCAATGGAGCACACCCAGAGCAGAAGTTCTACTTCGGCCAGTTCAGGCCACCAACAAACTGCGTTTCACAGGCCTTGGTAAGAGATGTTCCCGGTAGGCTGTAAGAGCACTGGGCAACGCCAGATGTTTCTTAGCTTCCCGAAGAGCTGGAAGCAAGATGCTTTGGGGCCTCTCATCCCCTTTGCAAACAAGGCCGACCTTTGGGCCAGGCAGCTCTAGGCCAATGGAGCACACCCAGAGCAGAAGTTCTACCTCAGCCAGATAAGGCCTGCCAAGAAACTGCGTTTCAAAGGCTTTGGTAAGAGATGTTCCCGGTACTCTGTTAGAGCACTGGGCAGAGCCATTTGTTTCTTAGCTTCCCAAAGAGCTGGAAGCAAGATGCTTTGGGGGCTCCCTGCCCCTTTGCCAACAAGGGCGACCTTTGGGCCTTTCAGCTCTAGGCCAATGGAGCACACCCAGAGCAGAAGTCCTACTTCAGCCAGATCAGGCCTGCCAAGGAACTGCGTTTCAGAGGCCTTTGTATGTGACGTTCCCGGTAGGCTGTGAGAGCACGGTGCAGAGCCAGTTGTTTCCTTGTTTCCCAAACAGCTGGAAGCAAGACGCTTTGGGGCCTCTCTGCCCCTTTGGAAACAAGGCAGCACGTTGGGTCTGGCAGCTCTAGGGCAATGGAGCACAACCAGAGCCGAAGTTCTACTTCTTCCAGATCAGGCCTGCCTAGACAGTGCGTTTCCCAGGCCTTGATAAGAGATGTTCTCTTAGGCTATAAGAGCACTGGGCACAGCCAGTTGTTTCTTAGCTTCCCAAGAGGTGGAAGCAAGATGCTTTGGGGCCTCTCTCCCCCTTTGGAAACAAGGCAGCCCTTTGGGCCTTTCAGCTCTAGGGCAATGGAGCACACCCAGAGCAGAAGTTCTACCTCAGCCAGATCAGGCCTGCCAAGAAACTGCTTTTCACAGGCCTTCGTAAGAGGTGTTCCCGGAAGGCTGTAAGAGTACCTGGCAGAGCGAGTTGTTTCTTAGCTTCAAAAACAGCTGGAAGCAACATGATTTGGGGCCTCTCTCCCCCTTTGGAAACAAAGCAGCCTTTGTGCCTGGCAGCTCTAGGCCAAAGTAGCACACCCAGAGCACAAGTTCTACCTCAGCCAGATAAGGCCTGTCAAGAAGCTGCGTTTCACAGGCCTTTGTATGTGACGTTCCCGGTTGGCTTTGAGAGCACTGTGCAGAGCCAGTTGTTTTAGCTTCCCAGAGAGCAGGAAGCAAGATGCTTTGGGGCCTCTCTCACACTTTGGAAATAAAGGCAGCCCTTTGGGCCTGGCAGCCCTAGGCCAATGGAGTACACCCAGAGCAGAAGTTCTACCTCAGCCAGATCAGGCCTTCCAAGAAACTGCGTCTCACAGGCCTTTCTCTGTCACGTTGCCGGTAGGCTGTGAGAGCACTGTGCAGAGCCAGTTGTTTCTTAGCTTCCCAAAGATTTGGAAGCAAGATGCTTTGGGGACTCTCAGCCCCTTTGGAAACAAGGCGGCCCTTTGGGCCTGGCAGCTCTAGGCCAAAGTAGCACGCCCAGAGCAGGAGTTCTACTTCAGCCAGATCAGGCCTGCCAAGAAACTGCGTTTCACAGGCCTTGGTAAGAGATGTTCCCGGTAGGCTGTGAGAGCACTGTGGAGAGCCAGTTGCTTTAGCTTCCCACAGAGCTGGAAGCAAGATGCCTTGGGGCCTCTCTCTCCCTTTGGACACAAGGCAGCCGTTTGGGCCTGGCAGCTCTAGGCCAATGGAGCACACCCACAGCAGAAGTTCTACTTCAGGCAGATCAGTCCTGCCCAGAAACTGCGTTTCACAGCCCTTGGTAAGAGATGTTCACGGTAGGCTGTGAGAGCACTGGGCAGAACCAGTTGTTTTTTAGCTTCCCAAAGTGCTGGAGGCAAGATGCTTTGGGGCCTCTCTCACCCTTTGGAAACAAGGCAGCCCTTAGGTCCTGGTAGCTCTAGGCCTATGTAGCACAACCAGAACAGAAGTTCTACTTCAGCCAGGTCAGGCCTGCCAAGAAACTGCGTTTCACAGGCCTTTCAAAGAGATGTTCTCTTAGGCTGTAAGAGCACTGGGCAGAGCCAGCTGTTTCTTAGCTTCCCGAAGAGCTGGGAGCAAGATGCTTTGGGTCCACTCTCCGTCTTTGGAAACAAGGCAGCCCTTTGGGCCTGGCAGCTCTAGGGCAATGGAGCACACCCAGAGCAGAAGTTCTACTTCAGCCAGATCAGGCCTGCCAGGAAACTGCGTTTCACAGGCCTTGGTAAGAGATGTTCCCGGTAGGCTGTAAGAGCACTGGGCAGAGCCAGTTGTTTCTTACCTTCCTGAAAAGCTGGAAGCAAGATGCTTGGGAGCCCTCTGCCCGTTTGGGAACAAGGCAGCCTTTTGGGTCGGGAAGCTCTAGGCCAATGGAGCACACGCAGAGCAGGAGTTCTACTTCAGCCTGATCAGGCCTGCAAAGAAACAGCGTTTGACAGGCCTTGGTAAGAGATGTTCCCGGTAGGTGTAAGAGCACTGGGCAGAGCCAGTTGTTTCTTAGCTTCGCAAAGACCGGGAAGCAAGATGCTTTGGGCCTCTCTGCCCCTTGGAAACAGGGCAGCACTTTGGGCCTGGCAGCTCTAGGGCAATGGAGCACACCCAGAGCCGGAGTTCTACTTCAGCCAGATGAGGCCTGCCAAGAAACTGCGTTTCACAGGCCTTTCAAAGACATGTTCCCGGTAGGCTGTAAGAGCACGGGGCAGAGCGAGTTGGTTCTTAGCTTCCCAGAGAGCTGGAAGCAAGATGCTTTGGGGCCTCTCTGCCCCTTTGGAAACAAGGCAGCACCTTGGGCCTGGCAGCTCTAGGGCAATGGAGCACACCCAGAGCAGAAGTTCTACTTCAGCCAAATCAGGCCTGCCAGGAAACGGCGTTTCACAGGCCTTGGTAAGAGATGTTCCCGGTAGGCTGTAAGAGCACTGGGCAACGCCAGATGTTTCTTAGCTTCCCGAAGAGCTGGAAGCGAGAAGCTTTGGTGCCACTCTCTCACTTTGGAATCAAGGCAGCCCTTTGGGGCAGGTAGCTCTAGGCCAGTGGAGCACACCCAGAGCAGAAGTTCTACTTGGGCCAGTTCAGGCCACCAACAAACTGCGTTTCACAGGCCTTGGTAAGAGATGTTCCCGCTAGGCTGTAAGAGCACTGGGCAACGCCAGATGTTTCTTAGCTTCCCGAAGAGCTGGAAGCAAGATGCTTTGGGGCCTCTCATCCCCTTTGCAAACAAGGCGGCCCTATGGGCCAGGCAGCTCTAGGCCAATGGAGCACACCCAGAGCAGAAGTTCTACTTCGGCCAGTTCAGGCCACCAACAAACTGCGTTTCACAGGCCTTGGTAAGAGATGTTCCCGGTAGGCTGTAAGAGCACTGGGCAACGCCAGATGTTTCTTAGCTTCCCGAAGAGCTGGAAGCAAGATGCTTTGGGGCCTCTCATCCCCTTTGCAAACAAGGCCGACCTTTGGGCCAGGCAGCTCTAGGCCAATGGAGCACACCCAGAGCAGAAGTTCTACCTCAGCCAGATAAGGCCTGCCAAGAAACTGCGTTTCAAAGGCTTTGGTAAGAGATGTTCCCGGTACTCTGTTAGAGCACTGGGCAGAGCCATTTGTTTCTTAGCTTCCCAAAGAGCTGGAAGCAAGATGCTTTGGGGGCTCCCTGCCCCTTTGCCAACAAGGGCGACCTTTGGGCCTTTCAGCTCTAGGCCAATGGAGCACACCCAGAGCAGAAGTCCTACTTCAGCCAGATCAGGCCTGCCAAGGAACTGCGTTTCAGAGGCCTTTGTATGTGACGTTCCCGGTAGGCTGTGAGAGCACGGTGCAGAGCCAGTTGTTTCCTTGTTTCCCAAACAGCTGGAAGCAAGACGCTTTGGGGCCTCTCTGCCCCTTTGGAAACAAGGCAGCACGTTGGGTCTGGCAGCTCTAGGGCAATGGAGCACAACCAGAGCCGAAGTTCTACTTCTTCCAGATCAGGCCTGCCTAGACAGTGCGTTTCCCAGGCCTTGATAAGAGATGTTCTCTTAGGCTATAAGAGCACTGGGCACAGCCAGTTGTTTCTTAGCTTCCCAAGAGGTGGAAGCAAGATGCTTTGGGGCCTCTCTCCCCCTTTGGAAACAAGGCAGCCCTTTGGGCCTTTCAGCTCTAGGGCAATGGAGCACACCCAGAGCAGAAGTTCTACCTCAGCCAGATCAGGCCTGCCAAGAAACTGCTTTTCACAGGCCTTCGTAAGAGGTGTTCCCGGAAGGCTGTAAGAGTACCTGGCAGAGCGAGTTGTTTCTTAGCTTCAAAAACAGCTGGAAGCAACATGATTTGGGGCCTCTCTCCCCCTTTGGAAACAAAGCAGCCTTTGTGCCTGGCAGCTCTAGGCCAAAGTAGCACACCCAGAGCACAAGTTCTACCTCAGCCAGATAAGGCCTGTCAAGAAGCTGCGTTTCACAGGCCTTTGTATGTGACGTTCCCGGTTGGCTTTGAGAGCACTGTGCAGAGCCAGTTGTTTTAGCTTCCCAGAGAGCAGGAAGCAAGATGCTTTGGGGCCTCTCTCACACTTTGGAAATAAAGGCAGCCCTTTGGGCCTGGCAGCCCTAGGCCAATGGAGTACACCCAGAGCAGAAGTTCTACCTCAGCCAGATCAGGCCTTCCAAGAAACTGCGTCTCACAGGCCTTTCTCTGTCACGTTGCCGGTAGGCTGTGAGAGCACTGTGCAGAGCCAGTTGTTTCTTAGCTTCCCAAAGATTTGGAAGCAAGATGCTTTGGGGACTCTCAGCCCCTTTGGAAACAAGGCGGCCCTTTGGGCCTGGCAGCTCTAGGCCAAAGTAGCACGCCCAGAGCAGGAGTTCTACTTCAGCCAGATCAGGCCTGCCAAGAAACTGCGTTTCACAGGCCTTGGTAAGAGATGTTCCCGGTAGGCTGTGAGAGCACTGTGGAGAGCCAGTTGCTTTAGCTTCCCACAGAGCTGGAAGCAAGATGCCTTGGGGCCTCTCTCTCCCTTTGGACACAAGGCAGCCGTTTGGGCCTGGCAGCTCTAGGCCAATGGAGCACACCCACAGCAGAAGTTCTACTTCAGGCAGATCAGTCCTGCCCAGAAACTGCGTTTCACAGCCCTTGGTAAGAGATGTTCACGGTAGGCTGTGAGAGCACTGGGCAGAACCAGTTGTTTTTTAGCTTCCCAAAGTGCTGGAGGCAAGATGCTTTGGGGCCTCTCTCACCCTTTGGAAACAAGGCAGCCCTTAGGTCCTGGTAGCTCTAGGCCTATGTAGCACAACCAGAACAGAAGTTCTACTTCAGCCAGGTCAGGCCTGCCAAGAAACTGCGTTTCACAGGCCTTTCAAAGAGATGTTCTCTTAGGCTGTAAGAGCACTGGGCAGAGCCAGCTGTTTCTTAGCTTCCCGAAGAGCTGGGAGCAAGATGCTTTGGGTCCACTCTCCGTCTTTGGAAACAAGGCAGCCCTTTGGGCCTGGCAGCTCTAGGGCAATGGAGCACACCCAGAGCAGAAGTTCTACTTCAGCCAGATCAGGCCTGCCAGGAAACTGCGTTTCACAGGCCTTGGTAAGAGATGTTCCCGGTAGGCTGTAAGAGCACTGGGCAGAGCCAGTTGTTTCTTACCTTCCTGAAAAGCTGGAAGCAAGATGCTTGGGAGCCCTCTGCCCGTTTGGGAACAAGGCAGCCTTTTGGGTCGGGAAGCTCTAGGCCAATGGAGCACACGCAGAGCAGGAGTTCTACTTCAGCCTGATCAGGCCTGCAAAGAAACAGCGTTTGACAGGCCTTGGTAAGAGATGTTCCCGGTAGGTGTAAGAGCACTGGGCAGAGCCAGTTGTTTCTTAGCTTCGCAAAGACCGGGAAGCAAGATGCTTTGGGCCTCTCTGCCCCTTGGAAACAGGGCAGCACTTTGGGCCTGGCAGCTCTAGGGCAATGGAGCACACCCAGAGCCGGAGTTCTACTTCAGCCAGATGAGGCCTGCCAAGAAACTGCGTTTCACAGGCCTTTCAAAGACATGTTCCCGGTAGGCTGTAAGAGCACGGGGCAGAGCGAGTTGGTTCTTAGCTTCCCAGAGAGCTGGAAGCAAGATGCTTTGGGGCCTCTCTGCCCCTTTGGAAACAAGGCAGCACCTTGGGCCTGGCAGCTCTAGGGCAATGGAGCACACCCAGAGCAGAAGTTCTACTTCAGCCAAATCAGGCCTGCCAGGAAACGGCGTTTCACAGGCCTTGGTAAGAGATGTTCCCGGTAGGCTGTAAGAGCACTGGGCAACGCCAGATGTTTCTTAGCTTCCCGAAGAGCTGGAAGCGAGAAGCTTTGGTGCCACTCTCTCACTTTGGAATCAAGGCAGCCCTTTGGGGCAGGTAGCTCTAGGCCAGTGGAGCACACCCAGAGCAGAAGTTCTACTTGGGCCAGTTCAGGCCACCAACAAACTGCGTTTCACAGGCCTTGGTAAGAGATGTTCCCGGTAGGCTGTAAGAGCACTGGGCAACGCCAGATGTTTCTTAGCTTCCCGAAGAGCTGGAAGCAAGATGCTTTGGGGCCTCTCATCCCCTTTGCAAACAAGGCGGCCCTATGGGCCAGGCAGCTCTAGGCCAATGGAGCACACCCAGAGCAGAAGTTCTACTTCGGCCAGTTCAGGCCACCAACAAACTGCGTTTCACAGGCCTTGGTAAGAGATGTTCCCGGTAGGCTGTAAGAGCACTGGGCAACGCCAGATGTTTCTTAGCTTCCCGAAGAGCTGGAAGCAAGATGCTTTGGGGCCTCTCATCCCCTTTGCAAACAAGGCCGACCTTTGGGCCAGGCAGCTCTAGGCCAATGGAGCACACCCAGAGCAGAAGTTCTACCTCAGCCAGATAAGGCCTGCCAAGAAACTGCGTTTCAAAGGCTTTGGTAAGAGATGTTCCCGGTACTCTGTTAGAGCACTGGGCAGAGCCATTTGTTTCTTAGCTTCCCAAAGAGCTGGAAGCAAGATGCTTTGGGGGCTCCCTGCCCCTTTGCCAACAAGGGCGACCTTTGGGCCTTTCAGCTCTAGGCCAATGGAGCACACCCAGAGCAGAAGTCCTACTTCAGCCAGATCAGGCCTGCCAAGGAACTGCGTTTCAGAGGCCTTTGTATGTGACGTTCCCGGTAGGCTGTGAGAGCACGGTGCAGAGCCAGTTGTTTCCTTGTTTCCCAAACAGCTGGAAGCAAGACGCTTTGGGGCCTCTCTGCCCCTTTGGAAACAAGGCAGCACGTTGGGTCTGGCAGCTCTAGGGCAATGGAGCACAACCAGAGCCGAAGTTCTACTTCTTCCAGATCAGGCCTGCCTAGACAGTGCGTTTCCCAGGCCTTGATAAGAGATGTTCTCTTAGGCTATAAGAGCACTGGGCACAGCCAGTTGTTTCTTAGCTTCCCAAGAGGTGGAAGCAAGATGCTTTGGGGCCTCTCTCCCCCTTTGGAAACAAGGCAGCCCTTTGGGCCTTTCAGCTCTAGGGCAATGGAGCACACCCAGAGCAGAAGTTCTACCTCAGCCAGATCAGGCCTGCCAAGAAACTGCTTTTCACAGGCCTTCGTAAGAGGTGTTCCCGGAAGGCTGTAAGAGTACCTGGCAGAGCGAGTTGTTTCTTAGCTTCAAAAACAGCTGGAAGCAACATGATTTGGGGCCTCTCTCCCCCTTTGGAAACAAAGCAGCCTTTGTGCCTGGCAGCTCTAGGCCAAAGTAGCACACCCAGAGCACAAGTTCTACCTCAGCCAGATAAGGCCTGTCAAGAAGCTGCGTTTCACAGGCCTTTGTATGTGACGTTCCCGGTTGGCTTTGAGAGCACTGTGCAGAGCCAGTTGTTTTAGCTTCCCAGAGAGCAGGAAGCAAGATGCTTTGGGGCCTCTCTCACACTTTGGAAATAAAGGCAGCCCTTTGGGCCTGGCAGCCCTAGGCCAATGGAGTACACCCAGAGCAGAAGTTCTACCTCAGCCAGATCAGGCCTTCCAAGAAACTGCGTCTCACAGGCCTTTCTCTGTCACGTGGCCGGTAGGCTGTGAGAGCACTGTGCAGAGCCAGTTGTTTCTTAGCTTCCCAAAGATTTGGAAGCAAGATGCTTTGGGGACTCTCAGCCCCTTTGGAAACAAGGCGGCCCTTTGGGCCTGGCAGCTCTAGGCCAAAGTAGCACGCCCAGAGCAGGAGTTCTACTTCAGCCAGATCAGGCCTGCCAAGAAACTGCGTTTCACAGGCCTTGGTAAGAGATGTTCCCGGTAGGCTGTGAGAGCACTGTGGAGAGCCAGTTGCTTTAGCTTCCCACAGAGCTGGAAGCAAGATGCCTTGGGGCCTCTCTCTCCCTTTGGACACAAGGCAGCCGTTTGGGCCTGGCAGCTCTAGGCCAATGGAGCACACCCACAGCAGAAGTTCTACTTCAGGCAGATCAGTCCTGCCCAGAAACTGCGTTTCACAGCCCTTGGTAAGAGATGTTCACGGTAGGCTGTGAGAGCACTGGGCAGAACCAGTTGTTTTTTAGCTTCCCAAAGTGCTGGAGGCAAGATGCTTTGGGGCCTCTCTCACCCTTTGGAAACAAGGCAGCCCTTAGGTCCTGGTAGCTCTAGGCCTATGTAGCACAACCAGAACAGAAGTTCTACTTCAGCCAGGTCAGGCCTGCCAAGAAACTGCGTTTCACAGGCCTTTCAAAGAGATGTTCTCTTAGGCTGTAAGAGCACTGGGCACAGCCAGTTGTTTCTTAGCTTCCCAAGAGGTGGAAGCAAGATGCTTTGGGGCCTCTCTCCCCCTTTGGAAACAAGGCAGCCCTTTGGGCCTTTCAGCTCTAGGGCAATGGAGCACACCCAGAGCAGAAGTTCTACCTCAGCCAGATCAGGCCTGCCAAGAAACTGCTTTTCACAGGCCTTGGTAAGAGATGTTCCCGGTAGGCTGTAAGAGCACTGGGCAGAGCCAGCTGTTTCTTAGCTTCCCGAAGAGCTGGGAGCAATATGCTTTGGGTCCACTCTCCGTCTTTGGAAACAAGGCAGCCCTTTGGGCCTGGCAGCTCTAGGGCAATGGAGCACACCCAGAGCAGAAGTTCTACTTCAGCCAGATCAGGCCTGCCAGGAAACTGCGTTTCACAGGCCTTGGTAAGAGATGTTCCCGGTAGGCTGTAAGAGCACTGGGCAGAGCCAGTTGTTTCTTACCTTCCTGAAAAGCTGGAAGCAAGATGCTTGGGACCCCTCTGCCCGTTTGGGAACAAGGCAGCCTTTTGGGTCGGGAAGCTCTAGGCCAATGGAGCACACGCAGAGCAGGAGTTCTACTTCAGCCTGATCAGGCCTGCAAAGAAACAGCGTTTGACAGGCCTTGGTAAGAGATGTTCGCGGTAGGTGTAAGAGCACTGGGCAGAGCCAGTTGTTTCTTAGCTTCGCAAAGACCGGGAAGCAAGATGCTTTGGGCCTCTCTGCCCCTTGGAAACAGGGCAGCACTTTGGGCCTGGCAGCTCTAGGGCAGTGGAGCACACCCAGAGCCGGAGTTCTACTTCAGCCAGATGAGGCCTGCCAAGAAACTGCGTTTCACAGGCCTTTCAAAGACATGTTCCCGGTAGGCTGTAAGAGCACGGGGCAGAGCGAGTTGGTTCTTAGCTTCCCAGAGAGCTGGAAGCAAGATGCTTTGGGGCCTCTCTGCCCCTTTGGAAACAAGGCAGCACCTTGGGCCTGGCAGCTCTAGGGCAATGGAGCACACCCAGAGCAGAAGTTCTACTTCAGCCAAATCAGGCCTGCCAGGAAACGGCGTTTCACAGGCCTTGGTAAGAGATGTTCCCGGTAGGCTGTAAGAGCACTGGGCAACGCCAGATGTTTCTTAGCTTCCCGAAGAGCTGGAAGCAAGATGCTTTGGTGCCACTCTCTCACTTTGGACTCAAGGCAGCCCTTTGGGGCAGGTAGCTCTAGGCCAGTCGAGCACACCCAGAGCAGAAGTTCTACTTCGGCCAGTTCAGGCCACCAACAAACTGCGTTTCACAGGCCTTGGTAAGAGATGTTCCCGGTAGGCTGTAAGAGCACTGGGCAACGCCAGATGTTTCTTAGCTTCCCGAAGAGCTGGAAGCAAGATGCTTTGGGGCCTCTCATCCCCTTTGCAAACAAGGCCGACCTTTGGGCCAGGCAGCTCTAGGCCAATGGAGCACACCCAGAGCAGAAGTTCTACCTCAGCCAGATAAGGCCTGCCAAGAAACTGCGTTTCAAAGGCTTTGGTAAGAGATGTTCCCGGTACTCTGTTAGAGCACTGGGCAGAGCCATTTGTTTCTTAGCTTCCCAAAGAGCTGGAAGCAAGATGCTTTGGGGGCTCCCTGCCCCTTTGCCAACAAGGGCGACCTTTGGGCCTTTCAGCTCTAGGCCAATGGAGCACACCCAGAGCAGAAGTCCTACTTCAGCCAGATCAGGCCTGCCAAGGAACTGCGTTTCAGAGGCCTTTGTATGTGACGTTCCCGGTAGGCTGTGAGAGCACGGTGCAGAGCCAGTTGTTTCCTTGTTTCCCAAACAGCTGGAAGCAAGACGCTTTGGGGCCTCTCTGCCCCTTTGGAAACAAGGCAGCACGTTGGGTCTGGCAGCTCTAGGGCAATGGAGCACAACCAGAGCCGAAGTTCTACTTCTTCCAGATCAGGCCTGCCTAGACAGTGCGTTTCCCAGGCCTTGATAAGAGATGTTCTCTTAGGCTATAAGATCACTGGGCACAGCCAGTTGTTTCTTAGCTTCCCAAGAGGTGGAAGCAAGATGCTTTGGGGCCTCTCTCCCCCTTTGGAAACAAGGCAGCCCTTTGGGCCTTTCAGCTCTAGGGCAATGGAGCACACCCAGAGCAGAAGTTCTACCTCAGCCAGATCAGGCCTGCCAAGAAACTGCTTTTCACAGGCCTTGGTAAGAGATGTTCCCGGTAGGCTGTAAGAGCACTGGGCAGAGCCAGCTGTTTCTTAGCTTCCCGAAGAGCTGGGAGCAAGATGCTTTGGGTCCACTCTCCGTCTTTGGAAACAAGGCAGCCCTTTGGGCCTGGCAGCTCTAGGGCAATGGAGCACACCCAGAGCAGAAGTTCTACTTCAGCCAGATCAGGCCTGCCAGGAAACTGCGTTTCACAGGCCTTGGTAAGAGATGTTCCCGGTAGGCTGTAAGAGCACTGGGCAGAGCCAGTTGTTTCTTACCTTCCTGAAAAGCTGGAAGCAAGATGCTTGGGACCCCTCTGCCCGTTTGGGAACAAGGCAGCCTTTTGGGTTGGGAAGCTCTAGGCCAATGGAGCACACGCAGAGCAGGAGTTCTACTTCAGCCTGATCAGGCCTGCAAAGAAACAGCGTTTGACAGGCCTTGGTAAGAGATGTTCGCGGTAGGTGTAAGAGCACTGGGCAGAGCCAGTTGTTTCTTAGCTTCGCAAAGACCGGGAAGCAAGATGCTTTGGGCCTCTCTGCCCCTTGGAAACAGGGCAGCACTTTGGGCCTGGCAGCTCTAGGGCAGTGGAGCACACCCAGAGCCGGAGTTCTACTTCAGCCAGATGAGGCCTGCCAAGAAACTGCGTTTCACAGGCCTTTCAAAGACATGTTCCCGGTAGGCTGTAAGAGCACGGGGCAGAGCGAGTTGGTTCTTAGCTTCCCAGAGAGCTGGAAGCAAGATGCTTTGGGGCCTCTCTGCCCCTTTGGAAACAAGGCAGCACCTTGGGCCTGGCAGCTCTAGGGCAATGGAGCACACCCAGAGCAGAAGTTCTACTTCAGCCAAATCAGGCCTGCCAGGAAACGGCGTTTCACAGGCCTTGGTAAGAGATGTTCCCGGTAGGCTGTAAGAGCACTGGGCAACGCCAGATGTTTCTTAGCTTCCCGAAGAGCTGGAAGCGAGAAGCTTTGGTGCCACTCTCTCACTTTGGACTCAAGGCAGCCCTTTGGGGCAGGTAGCTCTAGGCCAGTGGAGCACACCCAGAGCAGAAGTTCTACTTGGGCCAGTTCAGGCCACCAACAAACTGCGTTTCACAGGCCTTGGTAAGAGATGTTCCCGGTAGGCTGTAAGAGCACTGGGCAACGCCAGATGTTTCTTAGCTTCCCGAAGAGCTGGAAGCAAGATGCTTTGGGGCCTCTCATCCCCTTTGCAAACAAGGCGGCCCTATGGGCCAGGCAGCTCTAGGCCAATGGAGCACACCCAGAGCAGAAGTTCTACTTCGGCCAGTTCAGGCCACCAACAAACTGCGTTTCACAGGCCTTGGTAAGAGATGTTCCCGGTAGGCTGTAAGAGCACTGGGCAACGCCAGATGTTTCTTAGCTTCCCGAAGAGCTGGAAGCAAGATGCTTTGGGGCCTCTCATCCCCTTTGCAAACAAGGCCGACCTTTGGGCCAGGCAGCTCTAGGCCAATGGAGCACACCCAGAGCAGAAGTTCTACCTCAGCCAGATAAGGCCTGCCAAGAAACTGCGTTTCAAAGGCTTTGGTAAGAGATGTTCCCGGTACTCTGTTAGAGCACTGGGCAGAGCCATTTGTTTCTTAGCTTCCCAAAGAGCTGGAAGCAAGATGCTTTGGGGGCTCCCTGCCCCTTTGCCAACAAGGGCGACCTTTGGGCCTTTCAGCTCTAGGCCAATGGAGCACACCCAGAGCAGAAGTCCTACTTCAGCCAGATCAGGCCTGCCAAGGAACTGCGTTTCAGAGGCCTTTGTATGTGACGTTCCCGGTAGGCTGTGAGAGCACGGTGCAGAGCCAGTTGTTTCCTTGTTTCCCAAACAGCTGGAAGCAAGACGCTTTGGGGCCTCTCTGCCCCTTTGGAAACAAGGCAGCACGTTGGGTCTGGCAGCTCTAGGGCAATGGAGCACAACCAGAGCCGAAGTTCTACTTCTTCCAGATCAGGCCTGCCTAGACAGTGCGTTTCCCAGGCCTTGATAAGAGATGTTCTCTTAGGCTATAAGAGCACTGGGCACAGCCAGTTGTTTCTTAGCTTCCCAAGAGGTGGAAGCAAGATGCTTTGGGGCCTCTCTCCCCCTTTGGAAACAAGGCAGCCCTTTGGGCCTTTCAGCTCTAGGGCAATGGAGCACACCCAGAGCAGAAGTTCTACCTCAGCCAGATCAGGCCTGCCAAGAAACTGCTTTTCACAGGCCTTCGTAAGAGGTGTTCCCGGAAGGCTGTAAGAGTACCTGGCAGAGCGAGTTGTTTCTTAGCTTCAAAAACAGCTGGAAGCAACATGATTTGGGGCCTCTCTCCCCCTTTGGAAACAAAGCAGCCTTTGTGCCTGGCAGCTCTAGGCCAAAGTAGCACACCCAGAGCACAAGTTCTACCTCAGCCAGATAAGGCCTGTCAAGAAGCTGCGTTTCACAGGCCTTTGTATGTGACGTTCCCGGTTGGCTTTGAGAGCACTGTGCAGAGCCAGTTGTTTTAGCTTCCCAGAGAGCAGGAAGCAAGATGCTTTGGGGCCTCTCTCACACTTTGGAAATAAAGGCAGCCCTTTGGGCCTGGCAGCCCTAGGCCAATGGAGTACACCCAGAGCAGAAGTTCTACCTCAGCCAGATCAGGCCTTCCAAGAAACTGCGTCTCACAGGCCTTTCTCTGTCACGTTGCCGGTAGGCTGTGAGAGCACTGTGCAGAGCCAGTTGTTTCTTAGCTTCCCAAAGATTTGGAAGCAAGATGCTTTGGGGACTCTCAGCCCCTTTGGAAACAAGGCGGCCCTTTGGGCCTGGCAGCTCTAGGCCAAAGTAGCACGCCCAGAGCAGGAGTTCTACTTCAGCCAGATCAGGCCTGCCAAGAAACTGCGTTTCACAGGCCTTGGTAAGAGATGTTCCCGGTAGGCTGTGAGAGCACTGTGGAGAGCCAGTTGCTTTAGCTTCCCACAGAGCTGGAAGCAAGATGCCTTGGGGCCTCTCTCTCCCTTTGGACACAAGGCAGCCGTTTGGGCCTGGCAGCTCTAGGCCAATGGAGCACACCCACAGCAGAAGTTCTACTTCAGGCAGATCAGTCCTGCCCAGAAACTGCGTTTCACAGCCCTTGGTAAGAGATGTTCACGGTAGGCTGTGAGAGCACTGGGCAGAACCAGTTGTTTTTTAGCTTCCCAAAGTGCTGGAGGCAAGATGCTTTGGGGCCTCTCTCACCCTTTGGAAACAAGGCAGCCCTTAGGTCCTGGTAGCTCTAGGCCTATGTAGCACAACCAGAACAGAAGTTCTACTTCAGCCAGGTCAGGCCTGCCAAGAAACTGCGTTTCACAGGCCTTTCAAAGAGATGTTCTCTTAGGCTGTAAGAGCACTGGGCAGAGCCAGCTGTTTCTTAGCTTCCCGAAGAGCTGGGAGCAAGATGCTTTGGGTCCACTCTCCGTCTTTGGAAACAAGGCAGCCCTTTGGGCCTGGCAGCTCTAGGGCAATGGAGCACACCCAGAGCAGAAGTTCTACTTCAGCCAGATCAGGCCTGCCAGGAAACTGCGTTTCACAGGCCTTGGTAAGAGATGTTCCCGGTAGGCTGTAAGAGCACTGGGCAGAGCCAGTTGTTACTTACCTTCCTGAAAAGCTGGAAGCAAGATGCTTGGGAGCCCTCTGCCCGTTTGGGAACAAGGCAGCCTTTTGGGTCGGGAAGCTCTAGGCCAATGGAGCACACGCAGAGCAGGAGTTCTACTTCAGCCTGATCAGGCCTGCAAAGAAACAGCGTTTGACAGGCCTTGGTAAGAGATGTTCGCGGTAGGTGTAAAAGCACTGGGCAGAGCCAGTTGTTTCTTAGCTTCGCAAAGACCGGGAAGCAAGATGCTTTGGGCCTCTCTGCCCCTTGGAAACAGGGCAGCACTTTGGGCCTGGCAGCTCTAGGGCAATGGAGCACACCCAGAGCCGGAGTTCTACTTCAGCCAGATGAGGCCTGCCAAGAAACTGCGTTTCACAGGCCTTTCAAAGACATGTTCCCGGTAGGCTGTAAGAGCACGGGGCAGAGCGAGTTGGTTCTTAGCTTCCCAGAGAGCTGGAAGCAAGATGCTTTGGGGCCTCTCTGCCCCTTTGGAAACAAGGCAGCACCTTGGGCCTGGCAGCTCTAGGGCAATGGAGCACACCCAGAGCAGAAGTTCTACTTCAGCCAAATCAGGCCTGCCAGGAAACGGCGTTTCACAGGCCTTGGTAAGAGATGTTCCCGGTAGGCTGTAAGAGCACTGGGCAACGCCAGATGTTTCTTAGCTTCCCGAAGAGCTGGAAGCAAGATGCTTTGGTGCCACTATCTCACTTTGGACTCAAGGCAGCCCTTTGGGGCAGGTAGCTCTAGGCCAGTCGAGCACACCCAGAGCAGAAGTTCTACTTCGGCCAGTTCAGGCCACCAACAAACTGCGTTTCACAGGCCTTGGTAAGAGATGTTCCCGGTAGGCTGTAAGAGCACTGGGCAACGCCAGATGTTTCTTAGCTTCCCGAAGAGCTGGAAGCAAGATGCTTTGGGGCCTCTCATCCCCTTTGCAAACAAGGCCGACCTTTGGGCCAGGCAGCTCTAGGCCAATGGAGCACACCCAGAGCAGAAGTTCTACCTCAGCCAGATAAGGCCTGCCAAGAAACTGCGTTTCAAAGGCTTTGGTAAGAGATGTTCCCGGTACTCTGTTAGAGCACTGGGCAGAGCCATTTGTTTCTTAGCTTCCCAAAGAGCTGGAAGCAAGATGCTTTGGGGGCTCCCTGCCCCTTTGCCAACAAGGGCGACCTTTGGGCCTTTCAGCTCTAGGCCAATGGAGCACACCCAGAGCAGAAGTCCTACTTCAGCCAGATCAGGCCTGCCAAGGAACTGCGTTTCAGAGGCCTTTGTATGTGACGTTCCCGGTAGGCTGTGAGAGCACGGTGCAGAGCCAGTTGTTTCCTTGTTTCCCAAACAGCTGGAAGCAAGACGCTTTGGGGCCTCTCTGCCCCTTTGGAAACAAGGCAGCACGTTGGGTCTGGCAGCTCTAGGGCAATGGAGCACAACCAGAGCCGAAGTTCTACTTCTTCCAGATCAGGCCTGCCTAGACAGTGCGTTTCCCAGGCCTTGATAAGAGATGTTCTCTTAGGCTATAAGAGCACTGGGCACAGCCAGTTGTTTCTTAGCTTCCCAAGAGGTGGAAGCAAGATGCTTTGGGGCCTCTCTCCCCCTTTGGAAACAAGGCAGCCCTTTGGGCCTTTCAGCTCTAGGGCAATGGAGCACACCCAGAGCAGAAGTTCTACCTCAGCCAGATCAGGCCTGCCAAGAAACTGCTTTTCACAGGCCTTGGTAAGAGATGTTCCCGGTAGGCTGTAAGAGCACTGGGCAGAGCCAGCTGTTTCTTAGCTTCCCGAAGAGCTGGGAGCAAGATGCTTTGGGTCCACTCTCCGTCTTTGGAAACAAGGCAGCCCTTTGGGCCTGGCAGCTCTAGGGCAATGGAGCACACCCAGAGCAGAAGTTCTACTTCAGCCAGATCAGGCCTGCCAGGAAACTGCGTTTCACAGGCCTTGGTAAGAGATGTTCCCGGTAGGCTGTAAGAGCACTGGGCAGAGCCAGTTGTTTCTTACCTTCCTGAAAAGCTGGAAGCAAGATGCTTGGGACCCCTCTGCCCGTTTGGGAACAAGGCAGCCTTTTGGGTTGGGAAGCTCTAGGCCAATGGAGCACACGCAGAGCAGGAGTTCTACTTCAGCCTGATCAGGCCTGCAAAGAAACAGCGTTTGACAGGCCTTGGTAAGAGATGTTCGCGGTAGGTGTAAGAGCACTGGGCAGAGCCAGTTGTTTCTTAGCTTCGCAAAGACCGGGAAGCAAGATGCTTTGGGCCTCTCTGCCCCTTGGAAACAGGGCAGCACTTTGGGCCTGGCAGCTCTAGGGCAGTGGAGCACACCCAGAGCCGGAGTTCTACTTCAGCCAGATGAGGCCTGCCAAGAAACTGCGTTTCACAGGCCTTTCAAAGACATGTTCCCGGTAGGCTGTAAGAGCACGGGGCAGAGCGAGTTGGTTCTTAGCTTCCCAGAGAGCTGGAAGCAAGATGCTTTGGGGCCTCTCTGCCCCTTTGGAAACAAGGCAGCACCTTGGGCCTGGCAGCTCTAGGGCAATGGAGCACACCCAGAGCAGAAGTTCTACTTCAGCCAAATCAGGCCTGCCAGGAAACGGCGTTTCACAGGCCTTGGTAAGAGATGTTCCCGGTAGGCTGTAAGAGCACTGGGCAACGCCAGATGTTTCTTAGCTTCCCGAAGAGCTGGAAGCAAGAAGCTTTGGTGCCACTCTCTCACTTTGGAATCAAGGCAGCCCTTTGGGGCAGGTAGCTCTAGGCCAGTGGAGCACACCCAGAGCAGAAGTTCTACTTGGGCCAGTTCAGGCCACCAACAAACTGCGTTTCACAGGCCTTGGTAAGAGATGTTCCCGGTAGGCTGTAAGAGCACTGGGCAACGCCAGATGTTTCTTAGCTTCCCGAAGAGCTGGAAGCAAGATGCTTAGGGGCCTCTCATCCCCTTTGCAAACAAGGCGGCCCTATGGGCCAGGCAGCTCTAGGCCAATGGAGCACACCCAGAGCAGAAGTTCTACTTCGGCCAGTTCAGGCCACCAACAAACTGCGTTTCACAGGCCTTGGTAAGAGATGTTCCCGGTAGGCTGTAAGAGCACTGGGCAACGCCAGATGTTTCTTAGCTTCCCGAAGAGCTGGAAGCAAGATGCTTTGGGGCCTCTCATCCCCTTTGCAAACAAGGCCGACCTTTGGGCCAGGCAGCTCTAGGCCAATGGAGCACACCCAGAGCAGAAGTTCTACCTCAGCCAGATAAGGCCTGCCAAGAAACTGCGTTTCAAAGGCTTTGGTAAGAGATGTTCCCGGTACTCTGTTAGAGCACTGGGCAGAGCCATTTGTTTCTTAGCTTCCCAAAGAGCTGGAAGCAAGATGCTTTGGGGGCTCCCTGCCCCTTTGCCAACAAGGGCGACCTTTGGGCCTTTCAGCTCTAGGCCAATGGAGCACACCCAGAGCAGAAGTCCTACTTCAGCCAGATCAGGCCTGCCAAGGAACTGCGTTTCAGAGGCCTTTGTATGTGACGTTCCCGGTAGGCTGTGAGAGCACGGTGCAGAGCCAGTTGTTTCCTTGTTTCCCAAACAGCTGGAAGCAAGACGCTTTGGGGCCTCTCTGCCCCTTTGGAAACAAGGCAGCACGTTGGGTCTGGCAGCTCTAGGGCAATGGAGCACAACCAGAGCCGAAGTTCTACTTCTTCCAGATCAGGCCTGCCTAGACAGTGCGTTTCCCAGGCCTTGATAAGAGATGTTCTCTTAGGCTATAAGAGCACTGGGCACAGCCAGTTGTTTCTTAGCTTCCCAAGAGGTGGAAGCAAGATGCTTTGGGGCCTCTCTCCCCCTTTGGAAACAAGGCAGCCCTTTGGGCCTTTCAGCTCTAGGGCAATGGAGCACACCCAGAGCAGAAGTTCTACCTCAGCCAGATCAGGCATGCCAAGAAACTGCTTTTCACAGGCCTTGGTAAGAGATGTTCCCGGTAGGCTGTAAGAGCACTGGGCAGAGCCAGCTGTTTCTTAGCTTCCCGAAGAGCTGGGAGCAAGATGCTTTGGGTCCACTCTCCGTCTTTGGAAACAAGGCAGCCCTTTGGGCCTGGCAGCTCTAGGGCAATGGAGCACACCCAGAGCAGAAGTTCTACTTCAGCCAGATCAGGCCTGCCAGGAAACTGCGTTTCACAGGCCTTGGTAAGAGATGTTCCCGGTAGGCTGTAAGAGCACTGGGCAGAGCCAGTTGTTTCTTACCTTCCTGAAAAGCTGGAAGCAAGATGCTTGGGACCCCTCTGCCCGTTTGGGAACAAGGCAGCCTTTTGGGTCGGGAAGCTCTAGGCCAATGGAGCACACGCAGAGCAGGAGTTCTACTTCAGCCTGATCAGGCCTGCAAAGAAACAGCGTTTGACAGGCCTTGGTAAGAGATGTTCGCGGTAGGTGTAAGAGCACTGGGCAGAGCCAGTTGTTTCTTAGCTTCGCAAAGACCGGGAAGCAAGATGCTTTGGGCCTCTCTGCCCCTTGGAAACAGGGCAGCACTTTGGGCCTGGCAGCTCTAGGGCAATGGAGCACACCCAGAGCCGGAGTTCTACTTCAGCCAGATGAGGCCTGCCAAGAAACTGCGTTTCACAGGCCTTTCAAAGACATGTTCCCGGTAGGCTGTAAGAGCACGGGGCAGAGCGAGTTGGTTCTTAGCTTCCCAGAGAGCTGGAAGCAAGATGCTTTGGGGCCTCTCTGCCCCTTTGGAAACAAGGCAGCACCTTGGGCCTGGCAGCTCTAGGGCAATGGAGCACACCCAGAGCAGAAGTTCTACTTCAGCCAAATCAGGCCTGCCAGGAAACGGCGTTTCACAGGCCTTGGTAAGAGATGTTCCCGGTAGGCTGTAAGAGCACTGGGCAACGCCAGATGTTTCTTAGCTTCCTGAAGAGCTGGAAGCAAGAAGCTTTGGTGCCACTCTCTCACTTTGGAATCAAGGCAGCCCTTTGGGGCAGGTAGCTCTAGGCCAGTGGAGCACACCCAGAGCAGAAGTTCTACTTGGGCCAGTTCAGGCCACCAACAAACTGCGTTTCACAGGCCTTGGTAAGAGATGTTCCCGGTAGGCTGTAAGAGCACTGGGCAACGCCAGATGTTTCTTAGCTTCCCGAAGAGCTGGAAGCAAGATGCTTTGGGGCCTCTCATCCCCTTTGCAAACAAGGCGGCCCTATGGGCCAGGCAGCTCTAGGCCAATGGAGCACACCCAGAGCAGAAGTTCTACTTCGGCCAGTTCAGGCCACCAACAAACTGCGTTTCACAGGCCTTGGTAAGAGATGTTCCCGGTAGGCTGTAAGAGCACTGGCCAACGCCAGATGTTTCTTAGCTTCCCGAAGAGCTGGAAGCAAGATGCTTTGGGGCCTCTCATCCCCTTTGCAAACAAGGCCGACCTTTGGGCCAGGCAGCTCTAGGCCAATGGAGCACACCCAGAGCAGAAGTTCTACCTCAGCCAGATAAGGCCTGCCAAGAAACTGCGTTTCAAAGGCTTTGGTAAGAGATGTTCCCGCTACTCTGTTAGAGCACTGGGCAGAGCCATTTGTTTCTTAGCTTCCCAAAGAGCTGGAAGCAAGATGCTTTGGGGGCTCCCTGCCCCTTTGCCAACAAGGGCGACCTTTGGGCCTTTCAGCTCTAGGCCAATGGAGCACACCCAGAGCAGAAGTCCTACTTCAGCCAGATCAGGCCTGCCAAGGAACTGCGTTTCAGAGGCCTTTGTATGTGACGTTCCCGGTAGGCTGTGAGAGCACGGTGCAGAGCCAGTTGTTTCCTTGTTTCCCAAACAGCTGGAAGCAAGACGCTTTGGGGCCTCTCTGCCCCTTTGGAAACAAGGCAGCACGTTGGGTCTGGCAGCTCTAGGGCAATGGAGCACAACCAGAGCCGAAGTTCTACTTCTTCCAGATCAGGCCTGCCTAGACAGTGCGTTTCCCAGGCCTTGATAAGAGATGTTCTCTTAGGCTATAAGAGCACTGGGCACAGCCAGTTGTTTCTTAGCTTCCCAAGAGGTGGAAGCAAGATGCTTTGGGGCCTCTCTCCCCCTTTGGAAACAAGGCAGCCCTTTGGGCCTTTCAGCTCTAGGGCAATGGAGCACACCCAGAGCAGAAGTTCTACCTCAGCCAGATCAGGCCTGCCAAGAAACTGCTTTTCACAGGCCTTGGTAAGAGATGTTCCCGGTAGGCTGTAAGAGCACTGGGCAGAGCCAGCTGTTTCTTAGCTTCCCGAAGAGCTGGGAGCAAGATGCTTTGGGTCCACTCTCCGTCTTTGGAAACAAGGCAGCCCTTTGGGCCTGGCAGCTCTAGGGCAATGGAGCACACCCAGAGCAGAAGTTCTACTTCAGCCAGATCAGGCCTGCCAGGAAACTGCGTTTCACAGGCCTTGGTAAGAGATGTTCCCGGTAGGCTGTAAGAGCACTGGGCAGAGCCAGTTGTTTCTTACCTTCCTGAAAAGCTGGAAGCAAGATGCTTGGGACCCCTCTGCCCGTTTGGGAACAAGGCAGCCTTTTGGGTCGGGAAGCTCTAGGCCAATGGAGCACACGCAGAGCAGGAGTTCTACTTCAGCCTGATCAGGCCTGCAAAGAAACAGCGTTTGACAGGCCTTGGTAAGAGATGTTCGCGGTAGGTGTAAGAGCACTGGGCAGAGCCAGTTGTTTCTTAGCTTCGCAAAGACCGGGAAGCAAGATGCTTTGGGCCTCTCTGCCCCTTGGAAACAGGGCAGCACTTTGGGCCTGGCAGCTCTAGGGCAGTGGAGCACACCCAGAGCCGGAGTTCTACTTCAGCCAGATGAGGCCTGCCAAGAAACTGCGTTTCACAGGCCTTTCAAAGACATGTTCCCGGTAGGCTGTAAGAGCACGGGCCAGAGCGAGTTGGTTCTTAGCTTCCCAGAGAGCTGGAAGCAAGATGCTTTGGGGCCTCTCTGCCCCTTTGGAAACAAGGCAGCACCTTGGGCCTGGCAGCTCTAGGGCAATGGAGCACACCCAGAGCAGAAGTTCTACTTCAGCCAAATCAGGCCTGCCAGGAAACGGCGTTTCACAGGCCTTGGTAAGAGATGTTCCCGGTAGGCTGTAAGAGCACTGGGCAACGCCAGATGTTTCTTAGCTTCCCGAAGAGCTGGAAGCAAGAAGCTTTGGTGCCACTCTCTCACTTTGGACTCAAGGCAGCCCTTTGGGGCAGGTAGCTCTAGGCCAGTGGAGCACACCCAGAGCAGAAGTTCTACTTGGGCCAGTTCAGGCCACCAACAAACTGCGTTTCACAGGCCTTGGTAAGAGATGTTCCCGGTAGGCTGTAAGAGCACTGGGCAACGCCAGATGTTTCTTAGCTTCCCGAAGAGCTGGAAGCAAGATGCTTTGGGGCCTCTCATCCCCTTTGCAAACAAGGCGGCCCTATGGGCCAGGCAGCTCTAGGCCAATGGAGCACACCCAGAGCAGAAGTTCTACTTCGGCCAGTTCAGGCCACCAACAAACTGCGTTTCACAGGCCTTGGTAAGAGATGTTCCCGGTAGGCTGTAAGAGCACTGGCCAACGCCAGATGTTTCTTAGCTTCCCGAAGAGCTGGAAGCAAGATGCTTTGGGGCCTCTCATCCCCTTTGCAAACAAGGCCGACCTTTGGGCCAGGCAGCTCTAGGCCAATGGAGCACACCCAGAGCAGAAGTTCTACCTCAGCCAGATAAGGCCTGCCAAGAAACTGCGTTTCAAAGGCTTTGGTAAGAGATGTTCCCGCTACTCTGTTAGAGCACTGGGCAGAGCCATTTGTTTCTTAGCTTCCCAAAGAGCTGGAAGCAAGATGCTTTGGGGGCTCCCTGCCCCTTTGCCAACAAGGGCGACCTTTGGGCCTTTCAGCTCTAGGCCAATGGAGCACACCCAGAGCAGAAGTCCTACTTCAGCCAGATCAGGCCTGCCAAGGAACTGCGTTTCAGAGGCCTTTGTATGTGACGTTCCCGGTAGGCTGTGAGAGCACGGTGCAGAGCCAGTTGTTTCCTTGTTTCCCAAACAGCTGGAAGCAAGACGCTTTGGGGCCTCTCTGCCCCTTTGGAAACAAGGCAGCACGTTGGGTCTGGCAGCTCTAGGGCAATGGAGCACAACCAGAGCCGAAGTTCTACTTCTTCCAGATCAGGCCTGCCTAGACAGTGCGTTTCCCAGGCCTTGATAAGAGATGTTCTCTTAGGCTATAAGAGCACTGGGCACAGCCAGTTGTTTCTTAGCTTCCCAAGAGGTGGAAGCAAGATGCTTTGGGGCCTCTCTCCCCCTTTGGAAACAAGGCAGCCCTTTGGGCCTTTCAGCTCTAGGGCAATGGAGCACACCCAGAGCAGAAGTTCTACCTCAGCCAGATCAGGCCTGCCAAGAAACTGCTTTTCACAGGCCTTGGTAAGAGATGTTCCCGGTAGGCTGTAAGAGCACTGGGCAGAGCCAGCTGTTTCTTAGCTTCCCGAAGAGCTGGGAGCAAGATGCTTTGGGTCCACTCTCCGTCTTTGGAAACAAGGCAGCCCTTTGGGCCTGGCAGCTCTAGGGCAATGGAGCACACCCAGAGCAGAAGTTCTACTTCAGCCAGATCAGGCCTGCCAGGAAACTGCGTTTCACAGGCCTTGGTAAGAGATGTTCCCGGTAGGCTGTAAGAGCACTGGGCAGAGCCAGTTGTTTCTTACCTTCCTGAAAAGCTGGAAGCAAGATGCTTGGGACCCCTCTGCCCGTTTGGGAACAAGGCAGCCTTTTGGGTCGGGAAGCTCTAGGCCAATGGAGCACACGCAGAGCAGGAGTTCTACTTCAGCCTGATCAGGCCTGCAAAGAAACAGCGTTTGACAGGCCTTGGTAAGAGATGTTCGCGGTAGGTGTAAGAGCACTGGGCAGAGCCAGTTGTTTCTTAGCTTCGCAAAGACCGGGAAGCAAGATGCTTTGGGCCTCTCTGCCCCTTGGAAACAGGGCAGCACTTTGGGCCTGGCAGCTCTAGGGCAGTGGAGCACACCCAGAGCCGGAGTTCTACTTCAGCCAGATGAGGCCTGCCAAGAAACTGCGTTTCACAGGCCTTTCAAAGACATGTTCCCGGTAGGCTGTAAGAGCACGGGCCAGAGCGAGTTGGTTCTTAGCTTCCCAGAGAGCTGGAAGCAAGATGCTTTGGGGCCTCTCTGCCCCTTTGGAAACAAGGCAGCACCTTGGGCCTGGCAGCTCTAGGGCAATGGAGCACACCCAGAGCAGAAGTTCTACTTCAGCCAAATCAGGCCTGCCAGGAAACGGCGTTTCACAGGCCTTGGTAAGAGATGTTCCCGGTAGGCTGTAAGAGCACTGGGCAACGCCAGATGTTTCTTAGCTTCCCGAAGAGCTGGAAGCAAGAAGCTTTGGTGCCACTCTCTCACTTTGGACTCAAGGCAGCCCTTTGGGGCAGGTAGCTCTAGGCCAGTGGAGCACACCCAGAGCAGAAGTTCTACTTGGGCCAGTTCAGGCCACCAACAAACTGCGTTTCACAGGCCTTGGTAAGAGATGTTCCCGGTAGGCTGTAAGAGCACTGGGCAACGCCAGATGTTTCTTAGCTTCCCGAAGAGCTGGAAGCAAGATGCTTTGGGGCCTCTCATCCCCTTTGCAAACAAGGCGGCCCTATGGGCCAGGCAGCTCTAGGCCAATGGAGCACACCCAGAGCAGAAGTTCTACTTCGGCCAGTTCAGGCCACCAACAAACTGCGTTTCACAGGCCTTGGTAAGAGATGTTCCCGGTAGGCTGTAAGAGCACTGGGCAACGCCAGATGTTTCTTAGCTTCCCGAAGAGCTGGAAGCAAGATGCTTTGGGGCCTCTCATCCCCTTTGCAAACAAGGCCGACCTTTGGGCCAGGCAGCTCTAGGCCAATGGAGCACACCCAGAGCAGAAGTTCTACCTCAGCCAGATAAGGCCTGCCAAGAAACTGCGTTTCAAAGGCTTTGGTAAGAGATGTTCCCGGTACTCTGTTAGAGCACTGGGCAGAGCCATTTGTTTCTTAGCTTCCCAAAGAGCTGGAAGCAAGATGCTTTGGGGGCTCCCTGCCCCTTTGCCAACAAGGGCGACCTTTGGGCCTTTCAGCTCTAGGCCAATGGAGCACACCCAGAGCAGAAGTCCTACTTCAGCCAGATCAGGCCTGCCAAGGAACTGCGTTTCAGAGGCCTTTGTATGTGACGTTCCCGGTAGGCTGTGAGAGCACGGTGCAGAGCCAGTTGTTTCCTTGTTTCCCAAACAGCTGGAAGCAAGACGCTTTGGGGCCTCTCTGCCCCTTTGGAAACAAGGCAGCACGTTGGGTCTGGCAGCTCTAGGGCAATGGAGCACAACCAGAGCCGAAGTTCTACTTCTTCCAGATCAGGCCTGCCTAGACAGTGCGTTTCCCAGGCCTTGATAAGAGATGTTCTCTTAGGCTATAAGAGCACTGGGCACAGCCAGTTGTTTCTTAGCTTCCCAAGAGGTGGAAGCAAGATGCTTTGGGGCCTCTCTCCCCCTTTGGAAACAAGGCAGCCCTTTGGGCCTTTCAGCTCTAGGGCAATGGAGCACACCCAGAGCAGAAGTTCTACCTCAGCCAGATCAGGCCTGCCAAGAAACTGCTTTTCACAGGCCTTGGTAAGAGATGTTCCCGGTAGGCTGTAAGAGCACTGGGCAGAGCCAGCTGTTTCTTAGCTTCCCGAAGAGCTGGGAGCAAGATGCTTTGGGTCCACTCTCCGTCTTTGGAAACAAGGCAGCCCTTTGGGCCTGGCAGCTCTAGGGCAATGGAGCACACCCAGAGCAGAAGTTCTACTTCAGCCAGATCAGGCCTGCCAGGAAACTGCGTTTCACAGGCCTTGGTAAGAGATGTTCCCGGTAGGCTGTAAGAGCACTGGGCAGAGACAGTTGTTTCTTACCTTCCTGAAAAGCTGGAAGCAAGATGCTTGGGACCCCTCTGCCCGTTTGGGAACAAGGCAGCCTTTTGGGTCGGGAAGCTCTAGGCCAATGGAGCACACGCAGAGCAGGAGTTCTACTTCAGCCTGATCAGGCCTGCAAAGAAACAGCGTTTGACAGGCCTTGGTAAGAGATGTTCGCGGTAGGTGTAAGAGCACTGGGCAGAGCCAGTTGTTTCTTAGCTTCGCAAAGACCGGGAAGCAAGATGCTTTGGGCCTCTCTGCCCCTTGGAAACAGGGCAGCACTTTGGGCCTGGCAGCTCTAGGGCAATGGAGCACACCCAGAGCCGGAGTTCTACTTCAGCCAGATGAGGCCTGCCAAGAAACTGCGTTTCACAGGCCTTTCAAAGACATGTTCCCGGTAGGCTGTAAGAGCACGGGGCAGAGCGAGTTGGTTCTTAGCTTCCCAGAGAGCTGGAAGCAAGATGCTTTGGGGCCTCTCTGCCCCTTTGGAAACAAGGCAGCACCTTGGGCCTGGCAGCTCTAGGGCAATGGAGCACACCCAGAGCAGAAGTTCTACTTCAGCCAAATCAGGCCTGCCAGGAAACGGCGTTTCACAGGCCTTGGTAAGAGATGTTCCCGGTAGGCTGTAAGAGCACTGGGCAACGCCAGATGTTTCTTAGCTTCCCGAAGAGCTGGAAGCAAGAAGCTTTGGTGCCACTCTCTCACTTTGGACTCAAGGCAGCCCTTTGGGGCAGGTAGCTCTAGGCCAGTGGAGCACACCCAGAGCAGAAGTTCTACTTGGGCCAGTTCAGGCCACCAACAAACTGCGTTTCACAGGCCTTGGTAAGAGATGTTCCCGGTAGGCTGTAAGAGCACTGGGCAACGCCAGATGTTTCTTAGCTTCCCGAAGAGCTGGAAGCAAGATGCTTTGGGGCCTCTCATCCCCTTTGCAAACAAGGCCGACCTTTGGGCCAGGCAGCTCTAGGCCAATGGAGCACACCCAGAGCAGATGTTCTACCTCAGCCAGATAAGGCCTGCCAAGAAACTGCGTTTCAAAGGCTTTGGTAAGAGATGTTCCCGGTACTCTGTTAGAGCACTGGGCAGAGCCATTTGTTTCTTAGCTTCCCAAAGAGCTGGAAGCAAGATGCTTTGGGGGCTCCCTGCCCCTTTGCCAACAAGGGCGACCTTTGGGCCTTTCAGCTCTAGGCCAATGGAGCACACCCAGAGCAGAAGTCCTACTTCAGCCAGATCAGGCCTGCCAAGGAACTGCGTTTCAGAGGCCTTTGTATGTGACGTTCCCGGTAGGCTGTGAGAGCACGGTGCAGAGCCAGTTGTTTCCTTGTTTCCCAAACAGCTGGAAGCAAGACGCTTTGGGGCCTCTCTGCCCCTTTGGAAACAAGGCAGCACGTTGGGTCTGGCAGCTCTAGGGCAATGGAGCACAACCAGAGCCGAAGTTTTACTTCTTCCAGATCAGGCCTGCCTAGACAGTGCGTTTCACAGGCCTTGATAAGAGATGTTCTCTTAGGCTATAAGAGCACTGGGCACAGCCAGTTGTTTCTTAGCTTCCCAAGAGGTGGAAGCAAGATGCTTTGGGGCCTCTCTCCCCCTTTGGAAACAAGGCAGCCCTTTGGGCCTTTCAGCTCTAGGGCAATGGAGCACACCCAGAGCAGAAGTTCTACCTCAGCCAGATCAGGCCTGCCAAGAAACTGCTTTTCACAGGCCTTGGTAAGAGATGTTCCCGGTAGGCTGTAAGAGCACTGGGCAGAGCCAGCTGTTTCTTAGCTTCCCGAAGAGCTGGGAGCAAGATGCTTTGGGTCCACTCTCCGTCTTTGGAAACAAGGCAGCCCTTTGGGCCTGGCAGCTCTAGGGCAATGGAGCACACCCAGAGCAGAAGTTCTACTTCAGCCAGATCAGGCCTGCCAGGAAACTGCGTTTCACAGGCCTTGGTAAGAGATGTTCCCGGTAGGCTGTAAGAGCACTGGGCAGAGCCAGTTGTTTCTTACCTTCCTGAAAAGCTGGAAGCAAGATGCTTGGGACCCCTCTGCCCGTTTGGGAACAAGGCAGCCTTTTGAGTCAGGAAGCTCTAGGCCAATGGAGCACACGCAGAGCAGGAGTTCTACTTCAGCCTGATCAGGCCTGCAAAGAAACAGCGTTTGACAGGCCTTGGTAAGAGATGTTCCCGGTAGGTGTAAGAGCACTGGGCAGAGCCAGTTGTTTCTTAGCTTCGCAAAGACCGGGAAGCAAGATGCTTTGGGCCTCTCTGCCCCTTGGAAACAGGGCAGCACTTTGGGCCTGGCAGCTCTAGGGCAATGGAGCACACCCAGAGCCGGAGTTCTACTTCAGCCAGATGAGGCCTGCCAAGAAACTGCGTTTCACAGGCCTTTCAAAGACATGTTCCCGGTAGGCTGTAAGAGCACGGGGCAGAGCGAGTTGGTTCTTAGCTTCCCAGAGAGCTGGAAGCAAGATGCTTTGGGGCCTCTCTGCCCCTTTGGAAACAAGGCAGCACCTTGGGCCTGGCAGCTCTAGGGCAATGGAGCACACCCAGAGCAGAAGTTCTACTTCAGCCAAATCAGGCCTGCCAGGAAACGGCGTTTCACAGGCCTTGGTAAGAGATGTTCCCGGTAGGCTGTAAGAGCACTGGGCAACGCCAGATGTTTCTTAGCTTCCCTAAGAGCTGGAAGCAAGAAGCTTTGGTGCCACTCTCTCACTTTGGACTCAAGGCAGCCCTTTGGGGCAGGTAGCTCTAGGCCAGTGGAGCACACCCAGAGCAGAAGTTCTACTTGGGCCAGTTCAGGCCACCAACAAACTGCGTTTCACAGGCCTTGGTAAGAGATGTTCCCGGTAGGCTGTAAGAGCACTGGGCAACGCCAGATGTTTCTTAGCTTCCCGAAGAGCTGGAAGCAAGATGCTTTGGGGCCTCTCATCCCCTTTGCAAACAAGGCGGCCCTATGGGCCAGGCAGCTCTAGGCCAATGGAGCACACCCAGAGCAGAAGTTCTACTTCGGCCAGTTCAGGCCACCAACAAACTGCGTTTCACAGGCCTTGGTAAGAGATGTTCCCGGTAGGCTGTAAGAGCACTGGGCAACGCCAGATGTTTCTTAGCTTCCCGAAGAGCTGGAAGCAAGATGCTTTGGGGCCTCTCATCCCCTTTGCAAACAAGGCCGACCTTTGGGCCAGGCAGCTCTAGGCCAATGGAGCACACCCAGAGCAGAAGTTCTACCTCAGCCAGATAAGGCCTGCCAAGAAACTGCGTTTCAAAGGCTTTGGTAAGAGATGTTCCCGCTACTCTGTTAGAGCACTGGGCAGAGCCATTTGTTTCTTAGCTTCCCAAAGAGCTGGAAGCAAGATGCTTTGGGGGCTCCCTGCCCCTTTGCCAACAAGGGCGACCTTTGGGCCTTTCAGCTCTAGGCCAATGGAGCACACCCAGAGCAGAAGTCCTACTTCAGCCAGATCAGGCCTGCCAAGGAACTGCGTTTCAGAGGCCTTTGTATGTGACGTTCCCGGTAGGCTGTGAGAGCACGGTGCAGAGCCAGTTGTTTCCTTGTTTCCCAAACAGCTGGAAGCAAGACGCTTTGGGGCCTCTCTGCCCCTTTGGAAACAAGGCAGCACGTTGGGTCTGGCAGCTCTAGGGCAATGGAGCACAACCAGAGCCGAAGTTCTACTTCTTCCAGATCAGGCCTGCCTAGACAGTGCGTTTCCCAGGCCTTGATAAGAGATGTTCTCTTAGGCTATAAGAGCACTGGGCACAGCCAGTTGTTTCTTAGCTTCCCAAGAGGTGGAAGCAAGATGCTTTGGGGCCTCTCTCCCCCTTTGGAAACAAGGCAGCCCTTTGGGCCTTTCAGCTCTAGGGCAATGGAGCACACCCAGAGCAGAAGTTCTACCTCAGCCAGATCAGGCCTGCCAAGAAACTGCTTTTCACAGGCCTTGGTAAGAGATGTTCCCGGTAGGCTGTAAGAGCACTGGGCAGAGCCAGCTGTTTCTTAGCTTCCCGAAGAGCTGGGAGCAAGATGCTTTGGGTCCACTCTCCGTCTTTGGAAACAAGGCAGCCCTTTGGGCCTGGCAGCTCTAGGGCAATGGAGCACACCCAGAGCAGAAGTTCTACTTCAGCCAGATCAGGCCTGCCAGGAAACTGCGTTTCACAGGCCTTGGTAAGAGATGTTCCCGGTAGGCTGTAAGAGCACTGGGCAGAGCCAGTTGTTTCTTACCTTCCTGAAAAGCTGGAAGCAAGATGCTTGGGACCCCTCTGCCCGTTTGGGAACAAGGCAGCCTTTTGGGTCGGGAAGCTCTAGGCCAATGGAGCACACGCAGAGCAGGAGTTCTACTTCAGCCTGATCAGGCCTGCAAAGAAACAGCGTTTGACAGGCCTTGGTAAGAGATGTTCGCGGTAGGTGTAAGAGCACTGGGCAGAGCCAGTTGTTTCTTAGCTTCGCAAAGACCGGGAAGCAAGATGCTTTGGGCCTCTCTGCCCCTTGGAAACAGGGCAGCACTTTGGGCCTGGCAGCTCTAGGGCAGTGGAGCACACCCAGAGCCGGAGTTCTACTTCAGCCTGATGAGGCCTGCCAAGAAACTGCGTTTCACAGGCCTTTCAAAGACATGTTCCCGGTAGGCTGTAAGAGCACGGGGCAGAGCGAGTTGGTTCTTAGCTTCCCAGAGAGCTGGAAGCAAGATGCTTTGGGGCCTCTCTGCCCCTTTGGAAACAAGGCAGCACCTTGGGCCTGGCAGCTCTAGGGCAATGGAGCACACCCAGAGCAGAAGTTCTACTTCAGCCAAATCAGGCCTGCCAGGAAACGGCGTTTCACAGGCCTTGGTAAGAGATGTTCCCGGTAGGCTGTAAGAGCACTGGGCAACGCCAGATGTTTCTTAGCTTCCCGAAGAGCTGGAAGCAAGAAGCTTTGGTGCCACTCTCTCACTTTGGACTCAAGGCAGCCCTTTGGGGCAGGTAGCTCTAGGCCAGTGGAGCACACCCAGAGCAGAAGTTCTACTTGGGCCAGTTCAGGCCACCAACAAACTGCGTTTCACAGGCCTTGGTAAGAGATGTTCCCGGTAGGCTGTAAGAGCACTGGGCAACGCCAGATGTTTCTTAGCTTCCCGAAGAGCTGGAAGCAAGATGCTTTGGGGCCTCTCATCCCCTTTGCAAACAAGGCCGACCTTTGGGCCAGGCAGCTCTAGGCCAATGGAGCACACCCAGAGCAGATGTTCTACCTCAGCCAGATAAGGCCTGCCAAGAAACTGCGTTTCAAAGGCTTTGGTAAGAGATGTTCCCGGTACTCTGTTAGAGCACTGGGCAGAGCCATTTGTTTCTTAGCTTCCCAAAGAGCTGGAAGCAAGATGCTTTGGGGGCTCCCTGCCCCTTTGCCAACAAGGGCGACCTTTGGGCCTTTCAGCTCTAGGCCAATGGAGCACACCCAGAGCAGAAGTCCTACTTCAGCCAGATCAGGCCTGCCAAGGAACTGCGTTTCAGAGGCCTTTGTATGTGACGTTCCCGGTAGGCTGTGAGAGCACGGTGCAGAGCCAGTTGTTTCCTTGTTTCCCAAACAGCTGGAAGCAAGACGCTTTGGGGCCTCTCTGCCCCTTTGGAAACAAGGCAGCACGTTGGGTCTGGCAGCTCTAGGGCAATGGAGCACAACCAGAGCCGAAGTTTTACTTCTTCCAGATCAGGCCTGCCTAGACAGTGCGTTTCCCAGGCCTTGATAAGAGATGTTCTCTTAGGCTATAAGAGCACTGGGCACAGCCAGTTGTTTCTTAGCTTCCCAAGAGGTGGAAGCAAGATGCTTTGGGGCCTCTCTCCCCCTTTGGAAACAAGGCAGCCCTTTGGGCCTTTCAGCTCTAGGGCAATGGAGCACACCCAGAGCAGAAGTTCTACCTCAGCCAGATCAGGCCTGCCAAGAAACTGCTTTTCACAGGCCTTGGTAAGAGATGTTCCCGGTAGGCTGTAAGAGCACTGGGCAGAGCCAGCTGTTTCTTAGCTTCCCGAAGAGCTGGGAGCAAGATGCTTTGGGTCCACTCTCCGTCTTTGGAAACAAGGCAGCCCTTTGGGCCTGGCAGCTCTAGGGCAATGGAGCACACCCAGAGCAGAAGTTCTACTTCAGCCAGATCAGGCCTGCCAGGAAACTGCGTTTCACAGGCCTTGGTAAGAGATGTTCCCGGTAGGCTGTAAGAGCACTGGGCAGAGCCAGTTGTTTCTTACCTTCCTGAAAAGCTGGAAGCAAGATGCTTGGGACCCCTCTGCCCGTTTGGGAACAAGGCAGCCTTTTGAGTCAGGAAGCTCTAGGCCAATGGAGCACACGCAGAGCAGGAGTTCTACTTCAGCCTGATCAGGCCTGCAAAGAAACAGCGTTTGACAGGCCTTGGTAAGAGATGTTCCCGGTAGGTGTAAGAGCACTGGGCAGAGCCAGTTGTTTCTTAGCTTCGCAAAGACCGGGAAGCAAGATGCTTTGGGCCTCTCTGCCCCTTGGAAACAGGGCAGCACTTTGGGCCTGGCAGCTCTAGGGCAATGGAGCACACCCAGAGCCGGAGTTCTACTTCAGCCAGATGAGGCCTGCCAAGAAACTGCGTTTCACAGGCCTTTCAAAGACATGTTCCCGGTAGGCTGTAAGAGCACGGGGCAGAGCGAGTTGGTTCTTAGCTTCCCAGAGAGCTGGAAGCAAGATGCTTTGGGGCCTCTCTGCCCCTTTGGAAACAAGGCAGCACCTTGGGCCTGGCAGCTCTAGGGCAATGGAGCACACCCAGAGCAGAAGTTCTACTTCAGCCAAATCAGGCCTGCCAGGAAACGGCGTTTCACAGGCCTTGGTAAGAGATGTTCCCGGTAGGCTGTAAGAGCACTGGGCAACGCCAGATGTTTCTTAGCTTCCCTAAGAGCTGGAAGCAAGAAGCTTTGGTGCCACTCTCTCACTTTGGACTCAAGGCAGCCCTTTGGGGCAGGTAGCTCTAGGCCAGTGGAGCACACCCAGAGCAGAAGTTCTACTTGGGCCAGTTCAGGCCACCAACAAACTGCGTTTCACAGGCCTTGGTAAGAGATGTTCCCGGTAGGCTGTAAGAGCACTGGGCAACGCCAGATGTTTCTTAGCTTCCCGAAGAGCTGGAAGCAAGATGCTTTGGGGCCTCTCATCCCCTTTGCAAACAAGGCGGCCCTATGGGCCAGGCAGCTCTAGGCCAATGGAGCACACCCAGAGCAGAAGTTCTACTTCGGCCAGTTCAGGCCACCAACAAACTGCGTTTCACAGGCCTTGGTAAGAGATGTTCCCGGTAGGCTGTAAGAGCACTGGGCAACGCCAGATGTTTCTTAGCTTCCCGAAGAGCTGGAAGCAAGATGCTTTGGGGCCTCTCATCCCCTTTGCAAACAAGGCCGACCTTTGGGCCAGGCAGCTCTAGGCCAATGGAGCACACCCAGAGCAGAAGTTCTACCTCAGCCAGATAAGGCCTGCCAAGAAACTGCGTTTCAAAGGCTTTGGTAAGAGATGTTCCCGCTACTCTGTTAGAGCACTGGGCAGAGCCATTTGTTTCTTAGCTTCCCAAAGAGCTGGAAGCAAGATGCTTTGGGGGCTCCCTGCCCCTTTGCCAACAAGGGCGACCTTTGGGCCTTTCAGCTCTAGGCCAATGGAGCACACCCAGAGCAGAAGTCCTACTTCAGCCAGATCAGGCCTGCCAAGGAACTGCGTTTCAGAGGCCTTTGTATGTGACGTTCCCGGTAGGCTGTGAGAGCACGGTGCAGAGCCAGTTGTTTCCTTGTTTCCCAAACAGCTGGAAGCAAGACGCTTTGGGGCCTCTCTGCCCCTTTGGAAACAAGGCAGCACGTTGGGTCTGGCAGCTCTAGGGCAATGGAGCACAACCAGAGCCGAAGTTCTACTTCTTCCAGATCAGGCCTGCCTAGACAGTGCGTTTCCCAGGCCTTGATAAGAGATGTTCTCTTAGGCTATAAGAGCACTGGGCACAGCCAGTTGTTTCTTAGCTTCCCAAGAGGTGGAAGCAAGATGCTTTGGGGCCTCTCTCCCCCTTTGGAAACAAGGCAGCCCTTTGGGCCTTTCAGCTCTAGGGCAATGGAGCACACCCAGAGCAGAAGTTCTACCTCAGCCAGATCAGGCCTGCCAAGAAACTGCTTTTCACAGGCCTTGGTAAGAGATGTTCCCGGTAGGCTGTAAGAGCACTGGGCAGAGCCAGCTGTTTCTTAGCTTCCCGAAGAGCTGGGAGCAAGATGCTTTGGGTCCACTCTCCGTCTTTGGAAACAAGGCAGCCCTTTGGGCCTGGCAGCTCTAGGGCAATGGAGCACACCCAGAGCAGAAGTTCTACTTCAGCCAGATCAGGCCTGCCAGGAAACTGCGTTTCACAGGCCTTGGTAAGAGATGTTCCCGGTAGGCTGTAAGAGCACTGGGCAGAGCCAGTTGTTTCTTACCTTCCTGAAAAGCTGGAAGCAAGATGCTTGGGACCCCTCTGCCCGTTTGGGAACAAGGCAGCCTTTTGGGTCGGGAAGCTCTAGGCCAATGGAGCACACGCAGAGCAGGAGTTCTACTTCAGCCTGATCAGGCCTGCAAAGAAACAGCGTTTGACAGGCCTTGGTAAGAGATGCTCGCGGTAGGTGTAAGAGCACTGGGCAGAGCCAGTTGTTTCTTAGCTTCGCAAAGACCGGGAAGCAAGATGCTTTGGGCCTCTCTGCCCCTTGGAAACAGGGCAGCACTTTGGGCCTGGCAGCTCTAGGGCAGTGGAGCACACCCAGAGCCGGAGTTCTACTTCAGCCTGATGAGGCCTGCCAAGAAACTGCGTTTCACAGGCCTTTCAAAGACATGTTCCCGGTAGGCTGTAAGAGCACGGGGCAGAGCGAGTTGGTTCTTAGCTTCCCAGAGAGCTGGAAGCAAGATGCTTTGGGGCCTCTCTGCCCCTTTGGAAACAAGGCAGCACCTTGGGCCTGGCAGCTCTAGGGCAATGGAGCACACCCAGAGCAGAAGTTCTACTTCAGCCAAATCAGGCCTGCCAGGAAACGGCGTTTCACAGGCCTTGGTAAGAGATGTTCCCGGTAGGCTGTAAGAGCACTGGGCAACGCCAGATGTTTCTTAGCTTCCCTAAGAGCTGGAAGCAAGAAGCTTTGGTGCCACTCTCTCACTTTGGACTCAAGGCAGCCCTTTGGGGCAGGTAGCTCTAGGCCAGTGGAGCACACCCAGAGCAGAAGTTCTACTTGGGCCAGTTCAGGCCACCAACAAACTGCGTTTCACAGGCCTTGGTAAGAGATGTTCCCGGTAGGCTGTAAGAGCACTGGGCAACGCCAGATGTTTCTTAGCTTCCCGAAGAGCTGGAAGCAAGATGCTTTGGGGCCTCTCATCCCCTTTGCAAACAAGGCGGCCCTATGGGCCAGGCAGCTCTAGGCCAATGGAGCACACCCAGAGCAGAAGTTCTACTTCGGCCAGTTCAGGCCACCAACAAACTGCGTTTCACAGGCCTTGGTAAGAGATGTTCCCGGTAGGCTGTAAGAGCACTGGGCAACGCCAGATGTTTCTTAGCTTCCCGAAGAGCTGGAAGCAAGATGCTTTGGGGCCTCTCATCCCCTTTGCAAACAAGGCCGACCTTTGGGCCAGGCAGCTCTAGGCCAATGGAGCACACCCAGAGCAGAAGTTCTACCTCAGCCAGATAAGGCCTGCCAAGAAACTGCGTTTCAAAGGCTTTGGTAAGAGATGTTCCCGGTACTCTGTTAGAGCACTGGGCAGAGCCATTTGTTTCTTAGCTTCCCAAAGAGCTGGAAGCAAGATGCTTTGGGGGCTCCCTGCCCCTTTGCCAACAAGGGCGACCTTTGGGCCTTTCAGCTCTAGGCCAATGGAGCACACCCAGAGCAGAAGTCCTACTTCAGCCAGATCAGGCCTGCCAAGGAACTGCGTTTCAGAGGCCTTTGTATGTGACGTTCCCGGTAGGCTGTGAGAGCACGGTGCAGAGCCAGTTGTTTCCTTGTTTCCCAAACAGCTGGAAGCAAGACGCTTTGGGGCCTCTCTGCCCCTTTGGAAACAAGGCAGCACGTTGGGTCTGGCAGCTCTAGGGCAATGGAGCACAACCAGAGCCGAAGTTCTACTTCTTCCAGATCAGGCCTGCCTAGACAGTGCGTTTCCCAGGCCTTGATAAGAGATGTTCTCTTAGGCTATAAGAGCACTGGGCACAGCCAGTTGTTTCTTAGCTTCCCAAGAGGTGGAAGCAAGATGCTTTGGGGCCTCTCTCCCCCTTTGGAAACAAGGCAGCCCTTTGGGCCTTTCAGCTCTAGGGCAATGGAGCACACCCAGAGCAGAAGTTCTACCTCAGCCAGATCAGGCCTGCCAAGAAACTGCTTTTCACAGGCCTTGGTAAGAGATGTTCCCGGTAGGCTGTAAGAGCACTGGGCAGAGCCAGCTGTTTCTTAGCTTCCCGAAGAGCTGGGAGCAAGATGCTTTGGGTCCACTCTCCGTCTTTGGAAACAAGGCAGCCCTTTGGGCCTGGCAGCTCTAGGGCAATGGAGCACACCCAGAGCAGAAGTTCTACTTCAGCCAGATCAGGCCTGCCAGGAAACTGCGTTTCACAGGCCTTGGTAAGAGATGTTCCCGGTAGGCTGTAAGAGCACTGGGCAGAGACAGTTGTTTCTTACCTTCCTGAAAAGCTGGAAGCAAGATGCTTGGGACCCCTCTGCCCGTTTGGGAACAAGGCAGCCTTTTGGGTCGGGTAGCTCTAGGCCAATGGAGCACACGCAGAGCAGGAGTTCTACTTCAGCCTGATCAGGCCTGCAAAGAAACAGCGTTTGACAGGCCTTGGTAAGAGATGTTCGCGGTAGGTGTAAGAGCACTGGGCAGAGCCAGTTGTTTCTTAGCTTCGCAAAGACCGGGAAGCAAGATGCTTTGGGCCTCTCTGCCCCTTGGAAACAGGGCAGCACTTTGGGCCTGGCAGCTCTAGGGCAATGGAGCACACCCAGAGCCGGAGTTCTACTTCAGCCAGATGAGGCCTGCCAAGAAACTGCGTTTCACAGGCCTTTCAAAGACATGTTCCCGGTAGGCTGTAAGAGCACGGGGCAGAGCGAGTTGGTTCTTAGCTTCCCAGAGAGCTGGAAGCAAGATGCTTTGGGGCCTCTCTGCCCCTTTGGAAACAAGGCAGCACCTTGGGCCTGGCAGCTCTAGGGCAATGGAGCACACCCAGAGCAGAAGTTCTACTTCAGCCAAATCAGGCCTGCCAGGAAACGGCGTTTCACAGGCCTTGGTAAGAGATGTTCCCGGTAGGCTGTAAGAGCACTGGGCAACGCCAGATGTTTCTTAGCTTCCCTAAGAGCTGGAAGCAAGAAGCTTTGGTGCCACTCTCTCACTTTGGACTCAAGGCAGCCCTTTGGGGCAGGTAGCTCTAGGCCAGTGGAGCACACCCAGAGCAGAAGTTCTACTTGGGCCAGTTCAGGCCACCAACAAACTGCGTTTCACAGGCCTTGGTAAGAGATGTTCCCGGTAGGCTGTAAGAGCACTGGGCAACGCCAGATGTTTCTTAGCTTCCCGAAGAGCTGGAAGCAAGATGCTTTGGGGCCTCTCATCCCCTTTGCAAACAAGGCCGACCTTTGGGCCAGGCAGCTCTAGGCCAATGGAGCACACCCAGAGCAGATGTTCTACCTCAGCCAGATAAGGCCTGCCAAGAAACTGCGTTTCAAAGGCTTTGGTAAGAGATGTTCCCGGTACTCTGTTAGAGCACTGGGCAGAGCCATTTGTTTCTTAGCTTCCCAAAGAGCTGGAAGCAAGATGCTTTGGGGGCTCCCTGCCCCTTTGCCAACAAGGGCGACCTTTGGGCCTTTCAGCTCTAGGCCAATGGAGCACACCCAGAGCAGAAGTCCTACTTCAGCCAGATCAGGCCTGCCAAGGAACTGCGTTTCAGAGGCCTTTGTATGTGACGTTCCCGGTAGGCTGTGAGAGCACGGTGCAGAGCCAGTTGTTTCCTTGTTTCCCAAACAGCTGGAAGCAAGACGCTTTGGGGCCTCTCTGCCCCTTTGGAAACAAGGCAGCACGTTGGGTCTGGCAGCTCTAGGGCAATGGAGCACAACCAGAGCCGAAGTTTTACTTCTTCCAGATCAGGCCTGCCTAGACAGTGCGTTTCACAGGCCTTGATAAGAGATGTTCTCTTAGGCTATAAGAGCACTGGGCACAGCCAGTTGTTTCTTAGCTTCCCAAGAGGTGGAAGCAAGATGCTTTGGGGCCTCTCTCCCCCTTTGGAAACAAGGCAGCCCTTTGGGCCTTTCAGCTCTAGGGCAATGGAGCACACCCAGAGCAGAAGTTCTACCTCAGCCAGATCAGGCCTGCCAAGAAACTGCTTTTCACAGGCCTTGGTAAGAGATGTTCCCGGTAGGCTGTAAGAGCACTGGGCAGAGCCAGCTGTTTCTTAGCTTCCCGAAGAGCTGGGAGCAAGATGCTTTGGGTCCACTCTCCGTCTTTGGAAACAAGGCAGCCCTTTGGGCCTGGCAGCTCTAGGGCAATGGAGCACACCCAGAGCAGAAGTTCTACTTCAGCCAGATCAGGCCTGCCAGGAAACTGCGTTTCACAGGCCTTGGTAAGAGATGTTCCCGGTAGGCTGTAAGAGCACTGGGCAGAGCCAGTTGTTTCTTACCTTCCTGAAAAGCTGGAAGCAAGATGCTTGGGACCCCTCTGCCCGTTTGGGAACAAGGCAGCCTTTTGAGTCAGGAAGCTCTAGGCCAATGGAGCACACGCAGAGCAGGAGTTCTACTTCAGCCTGATCAGGCCTGCAAAGAAACAGCGTTTGACAGGCCTTGGTAAGAGATGTTCCCGGTAGGTGTAAGAGCACTGGGCAGAGCCAGTTGTTTCTTAGCTTCGCAAAGACCGGGAAGCAAGATGCTTTGGGCCTCTCTGCCCCTTGGAAACAGGGCAGCACTTTGGGCCTGGCAGCTCTAGGGCAATGGAGCACACCCAGAGCCGGAGTTCTACTTCAGCCAGATGAGGCCTGCCAAGAAACTGCGTTTCACAGGCCTTTCAAAGACATGTTCCCGGTAGGCTGTAAGAGCACGGGGCAGAGCGAGTTGGTTCTTAGCTTCCCAGAGAGCTGGAAGCAAGATGCTTTGGGGCCTCTCTGCCCCTTTGGAAACAAGGCAGCACCTTGGGCCTGGCAGCTCTAGGGCAATGGAGCACACCCAGAGCAGAAGTTCTACTTCAGCCAAATCAGGCCTGCCAGGAAACGGCGTTTCACAGGCCTTGGTAAGAGATGTTCCCGGTAGGCTGTAAGAGCACTGGGCAACGCCAGATGTTTCTTAGCTTCCCTAAGAGCTGGAAGCAAGAAGCTTTGGTGCCACTCTCTCACTTTGGACTCAAGGCAGCCCTTTGGGGCAGGTAGCTCTAGGCCAGTGGAGCACACCCAGAGCAGAAGTTCTACTTGGGCCAGTTCAGGCCACCAACAAACTGCGTTTCACAGGCCTTGGTAAGAGATGTTCCCGGTAGGCTGTAAGAGCACTGGGCAACGCCAGATGTTTCTTAGCTTCCCGAAGAGCTGGAAGCAAGATGCTTTGGGGCCTCTCATCCCCTTTGCAAACAAGGCGGCCCTATGGGCCAGGCAGCTCTAGGCCAATGGAGCACACCCAGAGCAGAAGTTCTACTTCGGCCAGTTCAGGCCACCAACAAACTGCGTTTCACAGGCCTTGGTAAGAGATGTTCCCGGTAGGCTGTAAGAGCACTGGGCAACGCCAGATGTTTCTTAGCTTCCCGAAGAGCTGGAAGCAAGATGCTTTGGGGCCTCTCATCCCCTTTGCAAACAAGGCCGACCTTTGGGCCAGGCAGCTCTAGGCCAATGGAGCACACCCAGAGCAGAAGTTCTACCTCAGCCAGATAAGGCCTGCCAAGAAACTGCGTTTCAAAGGCTTTGGTAAGAGATGTTCCCGCTACTCTGTTAGAGCACTGGGCAGAGCCATTTGTTTCTTAGCTTCCCAAAGAGCTGGAAGCAAGATGCTTTGGGGGCTCCCTGCCCCTTTGCCAACAAGGGCGACCTTTGGGCCTTTCAGCTCTAGGCCAATGGAGCACACCCAGAGCAGAAGTCCTACTTCAGCCAGATCAGGCCTGCCAAGGAACTGCGTTTCAGAGGCCTTTGTATGTGACGTTCCCGGTAGGCTGTGAGAGCACGGTGCAGAGCCAGTTGTTTCCTTGTTTCCCAAACAGCTGGAAGCAAGACGCTTTGGGGCCTCTCTGCCCCTTTGGAAACAAGGCAGCACGTTGGGTCTGGCAGCTCTAGGGCAATGGAGCACAACCAGAGCCGAAGTTCTACTTCTTCCAGATCAGGCCTGCCTAGACAGTGCGTTTCCCAGGCCTTGATAAGAGATGTTCTCTTAGGCTATAAGAGCACTGGGCACAGCCAGTTGTTTCTTAGCTTCCCAAGAGGTGGAAGCAAGATGCTTTGGGGCCTCTCTCCCCCTTTGGAAACAAGGCAGCCCTTTGGGCCTTTCAGCTCTAGGGCAATGGAGCACACCCAGAGCAGAAGTTCTACCTCAGCCAGATCAGGCCTGCCAAGAAACTGCTTTTCACAGGCCTTGGTAAGAGATGTTCCCGGTAGGCTGTAAGAGCACTGGGCAGAGCCAGCTGTTTCTTAGCTTCCCGAAGAGCTGGGAGCAAGATGCTTTGGGTCCACTCTCCGTCTTTGGAAACAAGGCAGCCCTTTGGGCCTGGCAGCTCTAGGGCAATGGAGCACACCCAGAGCAGAAGTTCTACTTCAGCCAGATCAGGCCTGCCAGGAAACTGCGTTTCACAGGCCTTGGTAAGAGATGTTCCCGGTAGGCTGTAAGAGCACTGGGCAGAGCCAGTTGTTTCTTACCTTCCTGAAAAGCTGGAAGCAAGATGCTTGGGACCCCTCTGCCCGTTTGGGAACAAGGCAGCCTTTTGGGTCGGGAAGCTCTAGGCCAATGGAGCACACGCAGAGCAGGAGTTCTACTTCAGCCTGATCAGGCCTGCAAAGAAACAGCGTTTGACAGGCCTTGGTAAGAGATGTTCGCGGTAGGTGTAAGAGCACTGGGCAGAGCCAGTTGTTTCTTAGCTTCGCAAAGACCGGGAAGCAAGATGCTTTGGGCCTCTCTGCCCCTTGGAAACAGGGCAGCACTTTGGGCCTGGCAGCTCTAGGGCAGTGGAGCACACCCAGAGCCGGAGTTCTACTTCAGCCTGATGAGGCCTGCCAAGAAACTGCGTTTCACAGGCCTTTCAAAGACATGTTCCCGGTAGGCTGTAAGAGCACGGGGCAGAGCGAGTTGGTTCTTAGCTTCCCAGAGAGCTGGAAGCAAGATGCTTTGGGGCCTCTCTGCCCCTTTGGAAACAAGGCAGCACCTTGGGCCTGGCAGCTCTAGGGCAATGGAGCACACCCAGAGCAGAAGTTCTACTTCAGCCAAATCAGGCCTGCCAGGAAACGGCGTTTCACAGGCCTTGGTAAGAGATGTTCCCGGTAGGCTGTAAGAGCACTGGGCAACGCCAGATGTTTCTTAGCTTCCCGAAGAGCTGGAAGCAAGAAGCTTTGGTGCCACTCTCTCACTTTGGACTCAAGGCAGCCCTTTGGGGCAGGTAGCTCTAGGCCAGTGGAGCACACCCAGAGCAGAAGTTCTACTTGGGCCAGTTCAGGCCACCAACAAACTGCGTTTCACAGGCCTTGGTAAGAGATGTTCCCGGTAGGCTGTAAGAGCACTGGGCAACGCCAGATGTTTCTTAGCTTCCCGAAGAGCTGGAAGCAAGATGCTTTGGGGCCTCTCATCCCCTTTGCAAACAAGGCGGCCCTATGGGCCAGGCAGCTCTAGGCCAATGGAGCACACCCAGAGCAGAAGTTCTACTTCGGCCAGTTCAGGCCACCAACAAACTGCGTTTCACAGGCCTTGGTAAGAGATGTTCCCGGTAGGCTGTAAGAGCACTGGGCAACGCCAGATGTTTCTTAGCTTCCCGAAGAGCTGGAAGCAAGATGCTTTGGGGCCTCTCATCCCCTTTGCAAACAAGGCCGACCTTTGGGCCAGGCAGCTCTAGGCCAATGGAGCACACCCAGAGCAGAAGTTCTACCTCAGCCAGATAAGGCCTGCCAAGAAACTGCGTTTCAAAGGCTTTGGTAAGAGATGTTCCCGGTACTCTGTTAGAGCACTGGGCAGAGCCATTTGTTTCTTAGCTTCCCAAAGAGCTGGAAGCAAGATGCTTTGGGGGCTCCCTGCCCCTTTGCCAACAAGGGCGACCTTTGGGCCTTTCAGCTCTAGGCCAATGGAGCACACCCAGAGCAGAAGTCCTACTTCAGCCAGATCAGGCCTGCCAAGGAACTGCGTTTCAGAGGCCTTTGTATGTGACGTTCCCGGTAGGCTGTGAGAGCACGGTGCAGAGCCAGTTGTTTCCTTGTTTCCCAAACAGCTGGAAGCAAGACGCTTTGGGGCCTCTCTGCCCCTTTGGAAACAAGGCAGCACGTTGGGTCTGGCAGCTCTAGGGCAATGGAGCACAACCAGAGCCGAAGTTCTACTTCTTCCAGATCAGGCCTGCCTAGACAGTGCGTTTCCCAGGCCTTGATAAGAGATGTTCTCTTAGGCTATAAGAGCACTGGGCACAGCCAGTTGTTTCTTAGCTTCCCAAGAGGTGGAAGCAAGATGCTTTGGGGCCTCTCTCCCCCTTTGGAAACAAGGCAGCCCTTTGGGCCTTTCAGCTCTAGGGCAATGGAGCACACCCAGAGCAGAAGTTCTACCTCAGCCAGATCAGGCCTGCCAAGAAACTGCTTTTCACAGGCCTTGGTAAGAGATGTTCCCGGTAGGCTGTAAGAGCACTGGGCAGAGCCAGCTGTTTCTTAGCTTCCCGAAGAGCTGGGAGCAAGATGCTTTGGGTCCACTCTCCGTCTTTGGAAACAAGGCAGCCCTTTGGGCCTGGCAGCTCTAGGGCAATGGAGCACACCCAGAGCAGAAGTTCTACTTCAGCCAGATCAGGCCTGCCAGGAAACTGCGTTTCACAGGCCTTGGTAAGAGATGTTCCCGGTAGGCTGTAAGAGCACTGGGCAGAGCCAGTTGTTTCTTACCTTCCTGAAAAGCTGGAAGCAAGATGCTTGGGACCCCTCTGCCCGTTTGGGAACAAGGCAGCCTTTTGGGTCGGGAAGCTCTAGGCCAATGGAGCACACGCAGAGCAGGAGTTCTACTTCAGCCTGATCAGGCCTGCAAAGAAACAGCGTTTGACAGGCCTTGGTAAGAGATGTTCGCGGTAGGTGTAAGAGCACTGGGCAGAGCCAGTTGTTTCTTAGCTTCGCAAAGACCGGGAAGCAAGATGCTTTGGGCCTCTCTGCCCCTTGGAAACAGGGCAGCACTTTGGGCCTGGCAGCTCTAGGGCAATGGAGCACACCCAGAGCCGGAGTTCTACTTCAGCCAGATGAGGCCTGCCAAGAAACTGCGTTTCACAGGCCATTTCAAAGACATGTTCCCGGTAGGCTGTAAGAGCACGGGGCAGAGCGAGTTGGTTCTTAGCTTCCCAGAGAGCTGGAAGCAAGATGCTTTGGGGCCTCTCTGCCCCTTTGGAAACAAGGCAGCACCTTGGGCCTGGCAGCTCTAGGGCAATGGAGCACACCCAGAGCAGAAGTTCTACTTCAGCCAAATCAGGCCTGCCAGGAAACGGCGTTTCACAGGCCTTGGTAAGAGATGTTCGCGGTAGGTGTAAGAGCACTGGGCAACGCCAGTTGTTTCTTAGCTTCGCAAAGACCGGGAAGCAAGATGCTTTGGGCCTCTCTGCCCCTTGGAAGCAGGGCAGCACTTTGGGCCTGGCAGCTCTAGGGCAATGGAGCACACCCAGAGCCGGAGTTCTACTTCAGCCAGATGAGGCCTGCCAAGAAACTGCGTTTCACAGGCCTTTCAAAGACATGTTCCCGGTAGGCTGTAAGAGCACGGGGCAGAGCGAGTTGGTTCTTAGCTTCCCAGAGAGCTGGAAGCAAGATGCTTTGGGGCCTCTCATCCCCTTTGCAAACAAGGCGGCCCTATGGGCCAGGCAGCTCTAGGCCAATGGAGCACACCCAGAGCAGAAGTTCTACTTCGGCCAGTTCAGGCCACCAACAAACTGCGTTTCACAGGCCTTGGTAAGAGATGTTCCCGGTAGGCTGTAAGAGCACTGGGCAACGCCAGATGTTTCTTAGCTTCCCGAAGAGCTGGAAGCAAGATGCTTTGGGGCCTCTCATCCCCTTTGCAAACAAGGCCGACCTTTGGGCCAGGCAGCTCTAGGCCAATGGAGCACACCCAGAGCAGAAGTTCTACCTCAGCCAGATAAGGCCTGCCAAGAAACTGCGTTTCAAAGGCTTTGGTAAGAGATGTTCCCGGTACTCTGTTAGAGCACTGGGCAGAGCCATTTGTTTCTTAGCTTCCCAAAGAGCTGGAAGCAAGATGCTTTGGGGGCTCCCTGCCCCTTTGCCAACAAGGGCGACCTTTGGGCCTTTCAGCTCTAGGCCAATGGAGCACACCCAGAGCAGAAGTCCTACTTCAGCCAGATCAGGCCTGCCAAGGAACTGCGTTTCAGAGGCCTTTGTATGTGACGTTCCCGGTAGGCTGTGAGAGCACGGTGCAGAGCCAGTTGTTTCCTTGTTTCCCAAACAGCTGGAAGCAAGACGCTTTGGGGCCTCTCTGCCCCTTTGGAAACAAGGCAGCACGTTGGGTCTGGCAGCTCTAGGGCAATGGAGCACAACCAGAGCCGAAGTTCTACTTCTTCCAGATCAGGCCTGCCTAGACAGTGCGTTTCCCAGGCCTTGATAAGAGATGTTCTCTTAGGCTATAAGAGCACTGGGCACAGCCAGTTGTTTCTTAGCTTCCCAAGAGGTGGAAGCAAGATGCTTTGGGGCCTCTCTCCCCCTTTGGAAACAAGGCAGCCCTTTGGGCCTTTCAGCTCTAGGGCAATGGAGCACACCCAGAGCAGAAGTTCTACCTCAGCCAGATCAGGCCTGCCAAGAAACTGCTTTTCACAGGCCTTGGTAAGAGATGTTCCCGGTAGGCTGTAAGAGCACTGGGCAGAGCCAGCTGTTTCTTAGCTTCCCGAAGAGCTGGGAGCAAGATGCTTTGGGTCCACTCTCCGTCTTTGGAAACAAGGCAGCCCTTTGGGCCTGGCAGCTCTAGGGCAATGGAGCACACCCAGAGCAGAAGTTCTACTTCAGCCAGATCAGGCCTGCCAGGAAACTGCGTTTCACAGGCCTTGGTAAGAGATGTTCCCGGTAGGCTGTAAGAGCACTGGGCAGAGCCAGTTGTTTCTTACCTTCCTGAAAAGCTGGAAGCAAGATGCTTGGGACCCCTCTGCCCGTTTGGGAACAAGGCAGCCTTTTGGGTCGGGAAGCTCTAGGCCAATGGAGCACACGCAGAGCAGGAGTTCTACTTCAGCCTGATCAGGCCTGCAAAGAAACAGCGTTTGACAGGCCTTGGTAAGAGATGTTCGCGGTAGGTGTAAGAGCACTGGGCAGAGCCAGTTGTTTCTTAGCTTCGCAAAGACCGGGAAGCAAGATGCTTTGGGCCTCTCTGCCCCTTGGAAACAGGGCAGCACTTTGGGCCTGGCAGCTCTAGGGCAATGGAGCACACCCAGAGCCGGAGTTCTACTTCAGCCAGATGAGGCCTGCCAAGAAACTGCGTTTCACAGGCCATTTCAAAGACATGTTCCCGGTAGGCTGTAAGAGCACGGGCCAGAGCGAGTTGGTTCTTAGCTTCCCAGAGAGCTGGAAGCAAGATGCTTTGGGGCCTCTCTGCCCCTTTGGAAACAAGGCAGCACCTTGGGCCTGGCAGCTCTAGGGCAATGGAGCACACCCAGAGCAGAAGTTCTACTTCAGCCAAATCAGGCCTGCCAGGAAACGGCGTTTCACAGGCCTTGGTAAGAGATGTTCGCGGTAGGTGTAAGAGCACTGGGCAACGCCAGTTGTTTCTTAGCTTCGCAAAGACCGGGAAGCAAGATGCTTTGGGCCTCTCTGCCCCTTGGAAGCAGGGCAGCACTTTGGGCCTGGCAGCTCTAGGGCAATGGAGCACACCCAGAGCCGGAGTTCTACTTCAGCCAGATGAGGCCTGCCAAGAAACTGCGTTTCACAGGCCTTTCAAAGACATGTTCCCGGTAGGCTGTAAGAGCACGGGGCAGAGCGAGTTGGTTCTTAGCTTCCCAGAGAGCTGGAAGCAAGATGCTTTGGGGCCTCTCTGCCCCTTTGGAAACAAGGCAGCACCTTGGGCCTGGCAGCTCTAGGGCAATGGAGCACACCCAGAGCAGAAGTTCTACTTCAGCCAAATCAGGCCTGCCAGGAAACGGCGTTTCACAGGCCTTGGTAAGAGATGTTCCCGGTAGGCTGTAAGAGCACTGGGCAACGCCAGATGTTTCTTAGCTTCCCGAAGAGCTGGAAGCAAGAAGCTTTGGTGCCACTCTCTCACTTTGGACTCAAGGCAGCCCTTTGGGGCAGGTAGCTCTAGCCCAGTGGAGCACACCCAGAGCAGAAGTTCTACTTGGGCCAGTTCAGGCCACCAACAAACTGCGTTTCACAGGCCTTGGTAAGAGATGTTCCCGGTAGGCTGTAAGAGCACTGGGCAACGCCAGATGTTTCTTAGCTTCCCGAAGAGCTGGAAGCAAGATGCTTTGGGGCCTCTCATCCCCTTTGCAAACAAGGCGGCCCTATGGGCCAGGCAGCTCTAGGCCAATGGAGCACACCCAGAGCAGAAGTTCTACTTCGGCCAGTTCAGGCCACCAACAAACTGCGTTTCACAGGCCTTGGTAAGAGATGTTCCCGGTAGGCTGTAAGAGCACTGGCCAACGCCAGATGTTTCTTAGCTTCCCGAAGAGCTGGAAGCAAGATGCTTTGGGGCCTCTCATCCCCTTTGCAAACAAGGCCGACCTTTGGGCCAGGCAGCTCTAGGCCAATGGAGCACACCCAGAGCAGAAGTTCTACCTCAGCCAGATAAGGCCTGCCAAGAAACTGCGTTTCAAAGGCTTTGGTAAGAGATGTTCCCGGTACTCTGTTAGAGCACTGGGCAGAGCCATTTGTTTCTTAGCATCCCAAAGAGCTGGAAGCAAGATGCTTTGGGGGCTCCCTGCCCCTTTGCCAACAAGGGCGACCTTTGGGCCTTTCAGCTCTAGGCCAATGGAGCACACCCAGAGCAGAAGTCCTACTTCAGCCAGATCAGGCCTGCCAAGGAACTGCGTTTCAGAGGCCTTTGTATGTGACGTTCCCCTTAGGCTGTGAGAGCACGGTGCAGAGCCAGTTGTTTCCTTGTTTCCCAAACAGCTGGAAGCAAGACGCTTTGGGCCTCTCTGCCCCTTTGGAAACAAGGCAGCACGTTGGGTCTGGCAGCTCTAGGGCAATGGAGCACAACCAGAGCCGAAGTTCTACTTCTTCCAGATCAGGCCTGCCTAGACAGTGCGTTTCCCAGGCCTTGATAAGAGATGTTCTCTTAGGCTATAAGAGCACTGGGCACAGCCAGTTGTTTCTTAGCTTCCCAAGAGGTGGAAGCAAGATGCTTTGGGGCCTCTCTCCCCCTTTGGAAACAAGGCAGCCCTTTGGGCCTTTCAGCTCTAGGGCAATGGAGCACACCCAGAGCAGAAGTTCTACCTCAGCCAGATCAGGCCTGCCAAGAAACTGCTTTTCACAGGCCTTGGTAAGAGATGTTCCCGGTAGGCTGTAAGAGCACTGGGCAGAGCCAGCTGTTTCTTAGCTTCCCGAAGAGCTGGGAGCAAGATGCTTTGGGTCCACTCTCCGTCTTTGGAAACAAGGCAGCCCTTTGGGCCTGGCAGCTCTAGGGCAATGGAGCACACCCAGAGCAGAAGTTCTACTTCAGCCAGATCAGGCCTGCCAGGAAACTGCGTTTCACAGGCCTTGGTAAGAGATGTTCCCGGTAGGCTGTAAGAGCACTGGGCAGAGCCAGTTGTTTCTTACCTTCCTGAAAAGCTGGAAGCAAGATGCTTGGGACCCCTCTGCCCGTTTGGGAACAAGGCAGCCTTTTGGGTCGGGAAGCTCTAGGCCAATGGAGCACACGCAGAGCAGGAGTTCTACTTCAGCCTGATCAGGCCTGCAAAGAAACAGCGTTTGACAGGCCTTGGTAAGAGATGTTCGCGGTAGGTGTAAGAGCACTGGGCAGAGCCAGTTGTTTCTTAGCTTCGCAAAGACCGGGAAGCAAGGTGCTTTGGGCCTCTCTGCCCCTTGGAAACAGGGCAGCACTTTGGGCCTGGCAGCTCTAGGGCAATGGAGCACACCCAGAGCCGGAGTTCTACTTCAGCCAGATGAGGCCTGCCAAGAAACTGCGTTTCACAGGCCTTTCAAAGACATGTTCCCGGTAGGCTGTAAGAGCACGGGGCAGAGCGAGTTGGTTCTTAGCGTCCCAGAGAGCTGGAAGCAAGATGCTTTGGGGCCTCTCTGCCCCTTTGGAAACAAGGCAGCACCTTGGGCCTGGCAGCTCTAGGGCAATGGAGCACACCCAGAGCAGAAGTTCTACTTCAGCCAAATCAGGCCTGCCAGGAAACGGCGTTTCACAGGCCTTGGTAAGAGATGTTCCCGGTAGGCTGTAAGAGCACTGGGCAACGCCAGATGTTTCTTAGCTTCCCGAAGAGCTGGAAGCAAGAAGCTTTGGTGCCACTCTCTCACTTTGGACTCAAGGCAGCCCTTTGGGGCAGGTAGCTCTAGGCCAGTGGAGCACACCCAGAGCAGAAGTTCTACTTGGGCCAGTTCAGGCCACCAACAAACTGCGTTTCACAGGCCTTGGTAAGAGATGTTCCCGGTAGGCTGTAAGAGCACTGGGCAACGCCAGATGTTTCTTAGCTTCCCGAAGAGCTGGAAGCAAGATGCTTTGGGGCCTCTCATCCCCTTTGCAAACAAGGCCGACCTTTGGGCCAGGCAGCTCTAGGCCAATGGAGCACACCCAGAGCAGATGTTCTACCTCAGCCAGATAAGGCCTGCCAAGAAACTGCGTTTCAAAGGCTTTGGTAAGAGATGTTCCCGGTACTCTGTTAGAGCACTGGGCAGAGCCATTTGTTTCTTAGCTTCCCAAAGAGCTGGAAGCAACATGCTTTGGGGGCTCCCTGCCCCTTTGCCAACAAGGGCGACCTTTGGGCCTTTCAGCTCTAGGCCAATGGAGCACACCCAGAGCAGAAGTCCTACTTCAGCCAGATCAGGCCTGCCAAGGAACTGCGTTTCAGAGGCCTTTGTATGTGACGTTCCCGGTAGGCTGTGAGAGCACGGTGCAGAGCCAGTTGTTTCCTTGTTTCCCAAACAGCTGGAAGCAAGACGCTTTGGGGCCTCTCTGCCCCTTTGGAAACAAGGCAGCACGTTGGGTCTGGCAGCTCTAGGGCAATGGAGCACAACCAGAGCCGAAGTTCTACTTCTTCCAGATCAGGCCTGCCTAGACAGTGCGTTTCACAGGCCTTGATAAGAGATGTTCTCTTAGGCTATAAGAGCACTGGGCACAGCCAGTTGTTTCTTAGCTTCCCAAGAGGTGGAAGCAAGATGCTTTGGGTCCACTCTCCGTCTTTGGAAACAAGGCAGCCCTTTGGGCCTGGCAGCTCTAGGGCAATGGAGCACACCCAGAGCAGAAGTTCTACTTCAGCCAGATCAGGCCTGCCAGGAAACTGCGTTTCACAGGCCTTGGTAAGAGATGTTCCCGGTAGGCTGTAAGAGCACTGGGCAGAGCCAGTTGTTTCTTACCTTCCTGAAAAGCTGGAAGCAAGATGCTTGGGACCCCTCTGCCCGTTTGGGAACAAGGCAGCCTTTTGAGTCAGGAAGCTCTAGGCCAATGGAGCACACGCAGAGCAGGAGTTCTACTTCAGCCTGATCAGGCCTGCAAAGAAACAGCGTTTGACAGGCCTTGGTAAGAGATGTTCCCGGTAGGTGTAAGAGCACTGGGCAGAGCCAGTTGTTTCTTAGCTTCGCAAAGACCGGGAAGCAAGATGCTTTGGGCCTCTCTGCCCCTTGGAAACAGGGCAGCACTTTGGGCCTGGCAGCTCTAGGGCAATGGAGCACACCCAGAGCCGGAGTTCTACTTCAGCCAGATGAGGCCTGCCAAGAAACTGCGTTTCACAGGCCTTTCAAAGACATGTTCCCGGTAGGCTGTAAGAGCACGGGGCAGAGAGAGTTGGTTCTTAGCTTCCCAGAGAGCTGGAAGCAAGATGCTTTGGGGCCTCTCTGCCCCTTTGGAAACAAGGCAGCACCTTGGGCCTGGCAGCTCTAGGGCAATGGAGCACACCCAGAGCAGAAGTTCTACTTCAGCCAAATCAGGCCTGCCAGGAAACGGCGTTTCACAGGCCTTGGTAAGAGATGTTCCCGGTAGGCTGTAAGAGCACTGGGCAACGCCAGATGTTTCTTAGCTTCCCTAAGAGCTGGAAGCAAGAAGCTTTGGTGCCACTCTCTCACTTTGGACTCAAGGCAGCCCTTTGGGGCAGGTAGCTCTAGGCCAGTGGAGCACACCCAGAGCAGAAGTTCTACTTGGGCCAGTTCAGGCCACCAACAAACTGCGTTTCACAGGCCTTGGTAAGAGATGTTCCCGGTAGGCTGTAAGAGCACTGGGCAACGCCAGATGTTTCTTAGCTTCCCGAAGAGCTGGAAGCAAGATGCTTTGGGGCCTCTCATCCCCTTTGCAAACAAGGCGGCCCTATGGGCCAGGCAGCTCTAGGCCAATGGAGCACACCCAGAGCAGAAGTTCTACTTCGGCCAGTTCAGGCCACCAACAAACTGCGTTTCACAGGCCTTGGTAAGAGATGTTCCCGGTAGGCTGTAAGAGCACTGGCCAACGCCAGATGTTTCTTAGCTTCCCGAAGAGCTGGAAGCAAGATGCTTTGGGGCCTCTCATCCCCTTTGCAAACAAGGCCGACCTTTGGGCCAGGCAGCTCTAGGCCAATGGAGCACACCCAGAGCAGAAGTTCTACCTCAGCCAGATAAGGCCTGCCAAGAAACTGCGTTTCAAAGGCTTTGGTAAGAGATGTTCCCGGTACTCTGTTAGAGCACTGGGCAGAGCCATTTGTTTCTTAGCATCCCAAAGAGCTGGAAGCAAGATGCTTTGGGGGCTCCCTGCCCCTTTGCCAACAAGGGCGACCTTTGGGCCTTTCAGCTCTAGGCCAATGGAGCACACCCAGAGCAGAAGTCCTACTTCAGCCAGATCAGGCCTGCCAAGGAACTGCGTTTCAGAGGCCTTTGTATGTGACGTTCCCCTTAGGCTGTGAGAGCACGGTGCAGAGCCAGTTGTTTCCTTGTTTCCCAAACAGCTGGAAGCAAGACGCTTTGGGCCTCTCTGCCCCTTTGGAAACAAGGCAGCACGTTGGGTCTGGCAGCTCTAGGGCAATGGAGCACAACCAGAGCCGAAGTTCTACTTCTTCCAGATCAGGCCTGCCTAGACAGTGCGTTTCACAGGCCTTGATAAGAGATGTTCTCTTAGGCTATAAGAGCACTGGGCACAGCCAGTTGTTTCTTAGCTTCCCAAGAGGTGGAAGCAAGATGCTTTGGGGCCTCTCTCCCCCTTTGGAAACAAGGCAGCCCTTTGGGCCTTTCAGCTCTAGGGCAATGGAGCACACCCAGAGCAGAAGTTCTACCTCAGCCAGATCAGGCCTGCCAAGAAACTGCTTTTCACAGGCCTTGGTAAGAGATGTTCCCAGTAGGCTGTAAGAGCACTGGCCAACGCCAGATGTTTCTTAGCTTCCCGAAGAGCTGGAAGCAAGATGCTTTGGGGCCTCTCATCCCCTTTGCAAACAAGGCCGACCTTTGGGCCAGGCAGCTCTAGGCCAATGGAGCACACCCAGAGCAGAAGTTCTACTTCAGCCAGATCAGGCCTGCCAGGAAACTGCGTTTCACAGGCCTTGGTAAGAGATGTTCCCGGTAGGCTGTAAGAGCACTGGGCAGAGCCAGTTGTTTCTTACCTTCCTGAAAAGCTGGAAGCAAGATGCTTGGGACCCCTCTGCCCGTTTGGGAACAAGGCAGCCTTTTGAGTCAGGAAGCTCTAGGCCAATGGAGCACACGCAGAGCAGGAGTTCTACTTCAGCCTGATCAGGCCTGCAAAGAAACAGCGTTTGACAGGCCTTGGTAAGAGATGTTCCCGGTAGGTGTAAGAGCACTGGGCAGAGCCAGTTGTTTCTTAGCTTCGCAAAGACCGGGAAGCAAGATGCTTTGGGCCTCTCTGCCCCTTGGAAACAGGGCAGCACTTTGGGCCTGGCAGCTCTAGGGCAATGGAGCACACCCAGAGCCGGAGTTCTACTTCAGCCAGATGAGGCCTGCCAAGAAACTGCGTTTCACAGGCCTTTCAAAGACATGTTCCCGGTAGGCTGTAAGAGCACGGGGCAGAGCGAGTTGGTTCTTAGCTTCCCAGAGAGCTGGAAGCAAGATGCTTTGGGGCCTCTCTGCCCCTTTGGAAACAAGGCAGCACCTTGGGCCTGGCAGCTCTAGGGCAATGGAGCACACCCAGAGCAGAAGTTCTACTTCAGCCAAATCAGGCCTGCCAGGAAACGGCGTTTCACAGGCCTTGGTAAGAGATGTTCCCGGTAGGCTGTAAGAGCACTGGGCAACGCCAGATGTTTCTTAGCTTCCCGAAGAGCTGGAAGCAAGAAGCTTTGGTGCCACTCTCTCACTTTGGACTCAAGGCAGCCCTTTGGGGCAGGTAGCTCTAGGCCAGTGGAGCACACCCAGAGCAGAAGTTCTACTTGGGCCAGTTCAGGCCACCAACAAACTGCGTTTCACAGGCCTTGGTAAGAGATGTTCCCGGTAGGCTGTAAGAGCACTGGGCAACGCCAGATGTTTCTTAGCTTCCCGAAGAGCTGGAAGCAAGATGCTTTGGGGCCTCTCATCCCCTTTGCAAACAAGGCGGCCCTATGGGCCAGGCAGCTCTAGGCCAATGGAGCACACCCAGAGCAGAAGTTCTACTTCGGCCAGTTCAGGCCACCAACAAACTGCGTTTCACAGGCCTTGGTAAGAGATGTTCCCGGTAGGCTGTAAGAGCACTGGGCAACGCCAGATGTTTCTTAGCTTCCCGAAGAGCTGGAAGCAAGATGCTTTGGGGCCTCTCATCCCCTTTGCAAACAAGGCCGACCTTTGGGCCAGGCAGCTCTAGGCCAATGGAGCACACCCAGAGCAGAAGTTCTACCTCAGCCAGATAAGGCCTGCCAAGAAACTGCGTTTCAAAGGCTTTGGTAAGAGATGTTCCCGCTACTCTGTTAGAGCACTGGGCAGAGCCATTTGTTTCTTAGCTTCCCAAAGAGCTGGAAGCAAGATCCTTTGGGGGCTCCCTGCCCCTTTGCCAACAAGGGCGACCTTTGGGCCTTTCAGCTCTAGGCCAATGGAGCACACCCAGAGCAGAAGTCCTACTTCAGCCAGATCAGGCCTGCCAAGGAACTGCGTTTCAGAGGCCTTTGTATGTGACGTTCCCGGTAGGCTGTGAGAGCACGGTGCAGAGCCAGTTGTTTCCTTGTTTCCCAAACAGCTGGAAGCAAGACGCTTTGGGGCCTCTCTGCCCCTTTGGAAACAAGGCAGCACGTTGGGTCTGGCAGCTCTAGGGCAATGGAGCACAACCAGAGCCGAAGTTCTACTTCTTCCAGATCAGGCCTGCCTAGACAGTGCGTTTCCCAGGCCTTGATAAGAGATGTTCTCTTAGGCTATAAGAGCACTGGGCACAGCCAGTTGTTTCTTAGCTTCCCAAGAGGTGGAAGCAAGATGCTTTGGGGCCTCTCTCCCCCTTTGGAAACAAGGCAGCCCTTTGGGCCTTTCAGCTCGAGGGCAATGGAGCACACCCAGAGCAGAAGTTCTACCTCAGCCAGATCAGGCCTGCCAAGAAACTGCTTTTCACAGGCCTTGGTAAGAGATGTTCCCGGTAGGCTGTAAGAGCACTGGGCAGAGCCAGCTGTTTCTTAGCTTCCCGAAGAGCTGGGAGCAAGATGCTTTGGGTCCACTCTCCGTCTTTGGAAACAAGGCAGCCCTTTGGGCCTGGCAGCTCTAGGGCAATGGAGCACACCCAGAGCAGAAGTTCTACTTCAGCCAGATCAGGCCTGCCAGGAAACTGCGTTTCACAGGCCTTGGTAAGAGATGTTCCCGGTAGGCTGTAAGAGCACTGGGCAGAGCCAGTTGTTTCTTACCTTCCTGAAAAGCTGGAAGCAAGATGCTTGGGACCCCTCTGCCCGTTTGGGAACAAGGCAGCCTTTTGGGTCGGGAAGCTCTAGGCCAATGGAGCACACGCAGAGCAGGAGTTCTACTTCAGCCTGATCAGGCCTGCAAAGAAACAGCGTTTGACAGGCCTTGGTAAGAGATGTTCGCGGTAGGTGTAAGAGCACTGGGCAGAGCCAGTTGTTTCTTAGCTTCGCAAAGACCGGGAAGCAAGATGCTTTGGGCCTCTCTGCCACTTGGAAACAGGGCAGCACTTTGGGCCTGGCAGCTCTAGGGCAATGGAGCACACCCAGAGCCGGAGTTCTACTTCAGCCAGATGAGGCCTGCCAAGAAACTGCGTTTCACAGGCCTTTCAAAGACATGTTCCCGGTAGGCTGTAAGAGCACGGGGCAGAGCGAGTTGGTTCTTAGCGTCCCAGAGAGCTGGAAGCAAGATGCTTTGGGGCCTCTCTGCCCCTTTGGAAACAAGGCAGCACCTTGGGCCTGGCAGCTCTAGGGCAATGGAGCACACCCAGAGCAGAAGTTCTACTTCAGCCAAATCAGGCCTGCCAGGAAACGGCGTTTCACAGGCCTTGGTAAGAGATGTTCCCGGTAGGCTGTAAGAGCACTGGGCAACGCCAGATGTTTCTTAGCTTCCCGAAGAGCTGGAAGCAAGAAGCTTTGGTGCCACTCTCTCACTTTGGACTCAAGGCAGCCCTTTGGGGCAGGTAGCTCTAGGCCAGTGGAGCACACCCAGAGCAGAAGTTCTACTTGGGCCAGTTCAGGCCACCAACAAACTGCGTTTCACAGGCCTTGGTAAGAGATGTTCCCGGTAGGCTGTAAGAGCACTGGGCAACGCCAGATGTTTCTTAGCTTCCCGAAGAGCTGGAAGCAAGATGCTTTGGGGCCTCTCATCCCCTTTGCAAACAAGGCCGACCTTTGGGCCAGGCAGCTCTAGGCCAATGGAGCACACCCAGAGCAGATGTTCTACCTCAGCCAGATAAGGCCTGCCAAGAAACTGCGTTTCAAAGGCTTTGGTAAGAGATGTTCCCGGTACTCTGTTAGAGCACTGGGCAGAGCCATTTGTTTCTTAGCTTCCCAAAGAGCTGGAAGCAACATGCTTTGGGGGCTCCCTGCCCCTTTGCCAACAAGGGCGACCTTTGGGCCTTTCAGCTCTAGGCCAATGGAGCACACCCAGAGCAGAAGTCCTACTTCAGCCAGATCAGGCCTGCCAAGGAACTGCGTTTCAGAGGCCTTTGTATGTGACGTTCCCGGTAGGCTGTGAGAGCACGGTGCAGAGCCAGTTGTTTCCTTGTTTCCCAAACAGCTGGAAGCAAGACGCTTTGGGGCCTCTCTGCCCCTTTGGAAACAAGGCAGCACGTTGGGTCTGGCAGCTCTAGGGCAATGGAGCACAACCAGAGCCGAAGTTCTACTTCTTCCAGATCAGGCCTGCCTAGACAGTGCGTTTCACAGGCCTTGATAAGAGATGTTCTCTTAGGCTATAAGAGCACTGGGCACAGCCAGTTGTTTCTTAGCTTCCCAAGAGGTGGAAGCAAGATGCTTTGGGTCCACTCTCCGTCTTTGGAAACAAGGCAGCCCTTTGGGCCTGGCAGCTCTAGGGCAATGGAGCACACCCAGAGCAGAAGTTCTACTTCAGCCAGATCAGGCCTGCCAGGAAACTGCGTTTCACAGGCCTTGGTAAGAGATGTTCCCGGTAGGCTGTAAGAGCACTGGGCAACGCCAGATGTTTCTTAGCTTCCCGAAGAGCTGGAAGCAAGATGCTTTGGGGCCTCTCATCCCCTTTGCAAACAAGGCGGCCCTATGGGCCAGGCAGCTCTAGGCCAATGGAGCACACCCAGAGCAGAAGTTCTACTTCGGCCAGTTCAGGCCACCAACAAACTGCGTTTCACAGGCCTTGGTAAGAGATGTTCCCAGTAGGCTGTAAGAGCACTGGCCAACGCCAGATGTTTCTTAGCTTCCCGAAGAGCTGGAAGCAAGATGCTTTGGGGCCTCTCATCCCCTTTGCAAACAAGGCCGACCTTTGGGCCAGGCAGCTCTAGGCCAATGGAGCACACCCAGAGCAGAAGTTCTACTTCAGCCAGATCAGGCCTGCCAGGAAACTGCGTTTCACAGGCCTTGGTAAGAGATGTTCCCGGTAGGCTGTAAGAGCACTGGGCAGAGCCAGTTGTTTCTTACCTTCCTGAAAAGCTGGAAGCAAGATGCTTGGGACCCCTCTGCCCGTTTGGGAACAAGGCAGCCTTTTGAGTCAGGAAGCTCTAGGCCAATGGAGCACACGCAGAGCAGGAGTTCTACTTCAGCCTGATCAGGCCTGCAAAGAAACAGCGTTTGACAGGCCTTGGTAAGAGATGTTCCCGGTAGGTGTAAGAGCACTGGGCAACGCCAGATGTTTCTTAGCTTCCCGAAGAGCTGGAAGCAAGAAGCTTTGGTGCCACTCTCTCACTTTGGACTCAAGGCAGCCCTTTGGGGCAGGTAGCTCTAGGCCAGTGGAGCACACCCAGAGCAGAAGTTCTACTTGGGCCAGTTCAGGCCACCAACAAACTGCGTTTCACAGGCCTTGGTAAGAGATGTTCCCGGTAGGCTGTAAGAGCACTGGGCAACGCCAGATGTTTCTTAGCTTCCCGAAGAGCTGGAAGCAAGATGCTTTGGGGCCTCTCATCCCCTTTGCAAACAAGGCGGCCCTATGGGCCAGGCAGCTCTAGGCCAATGGAGCACACCCAGAGCAGAAGTTCTACTTCGGCCAGTTCAGGCCACCAACAAACTGCGTTTCACAGGCCTTGGTAAGAGATGTTCCCGGTAGGCTGTAAGAGCACTGGGCAACGCCAGATGTTTCTTAGCTTCCCGAAGAGCTGGAAGCAAGATGCTTTGGGGCCTCTCATCCCCTTTGCAAACAAGGCCGACCTTTGGGCCAGGCAGCTCTAGGCCAATGGAGCACACCCAGAGCAGAAGTTCTACCTCAGCCAGATAAGGCCTGCCAAGAAACTGCGTTTCAAAGGCTTTGGTAAGAGATGTTCCCGCTACTCTGTTAGAGCACTGGGCAGAGCCATTTGTTTCTTAGCTTCCCAAAGAGCTGGAAGCAAGATCCTTTGGGGGCTCCCTGCCCCTTTGCCAACAAGGGCGACCTTTGGGCCTTTCAGCTCTAGGCCAATGGAGCACACCCAGAGCAGAAGTCCTACTTCAGCCAGATCAGGCCTGCCAAGGAACTGCGTTTCAGAGGCCTTTGTATGTGACGTTCCCGGTAGGCTGTGAGAGCACGGTGCAGAGCCAGTTGTTTCCTTGTTTCCCAAACAGCTGGAAGCAAGACGCTTTGGGGCCTCTCTGCCCCTTTGGAAACAAGGCAGCACGTTGGGTCTGGCAGCTCTAGGGCAATGGAGCACAACCAGAGCCGAAGTTCTACTTCTTCCAGATCAGGCCTGCCTAGACAGTGCGTTTCCCAGGCCTTGATAAGAGATGTTCTCTTAGGCTATAAGAGCACTGGGCACAGCCAGTTGTTTCTTAGCTTCCCAAGAGGTGGAAGCAAGATGCTTTGGGGCCTCTCTCCCCCTTTGGAAACAAGGCAGCCCTTTGGGCCTTTCAGCTCGAGGGCAATGGAGCACACCCAGAGCAGAAGTTCTACCTCAGCCAGATCAGGCCTGCCAAGAAACTGCTTTTCACAGGCCTTGGTAAGAGATGTTCCCGGTAGGCTGTAAGAGCACTGGGCAGAGCCAGCTGTTTCTTAGCTTCCCGAAGAGCTGGGAGCAAGATGCTTTGGGTCCACTCTCCGTCTTTGGAAACAAGGCAGCCCTTTGGGCCTGGCAGCTCTAGGGCAATGGAGCACACCCAGAGCAGAAGTTCTACTTCAGCCAGATCAGGCCTGCCAGGAAACTGCGTTTCACAGGCCTTGGTAAGAGATGTTCCCGGTAGGCTGTAAGAGCACTGGGCAGAGCCAGTTGTTTCTTACCTTCCTGAAAAGCTGGAAGCAAGATGCTTGGGACCCCTCTGCCCGTTTGGGAACAAGGCAGCCTTTTGGGTCGGGAAGCTCTAGGCCAATGGAGCACACGCAGAGCAGGAGTTCTACTTCAGCCTGATCAGGCCTGCAAAGAAACAGCGTTTGACAGGCCTTGGTAAGAGATGTTCGCGGTAGGTGTAAGAGCACTGGGCAGAGCCAGTTGTTTCTTAGCTTCGCAAAGACCGGGAAGCAAGATGCTTTGGGCCTCTCTGCCACTTGGAAACAGGGCAGCACTTTGGGCCTGGCAGCTCTAGGGCAATGGAGCACACCCAGAGCCGGAGTTCTACTTCAGCCAGATGAGGCCTGCCAAGAAACTGCGTTTCACAGGCCTTTCAAAGACATGTTCCCGGTAGGCTGTAAGAGCACGGGGCAGAGCGAGTTGGTTCTTAGCGTCCCAGAGAGCTGGAAGCAAGATGCTTTGGGGCCTCTCTGCCCCTTTGGAAACAAGGCAGCACCTTGGGCCTGGCAGCTCTAGGGCAATGGAGCACACCCAGAGCAGAAGTTCTACTTCAGCCAAATCAGGCCTGCCAGGAAACGGCGTTTCACAGGCCTTGGTAAGAGATGTTCCCGGTAGGCTGTAAGAGCACTGGGCAACGCCAGATGTTTCTTAGCTTCCCGAAGAGCTGGAAGCAAGAAGCTTTGGTGCCACTCTCTCACTTTGGACTCAAGGCAGCCCTTTGGGGCAGGTAGCTCTAGGCCAGTGGAGCACACCCAGAGCAGAAGTTCTACTTGGGCCAGTTCAGGCCACCAACAAACTGCGTTTCACAGGCCTTGGTAAGAGATGTTCCCGGTAGGCTGTAAGAGCACTGGGCAACGCCAGATGTTTCTTAGCTTCCCGAAGAGCTGGAAGCAAGATGCTTTGGGGCCTCTCATCCCCTTTGCAAACAAGGCCGACCTTTGGGCCAGGCAGCTCTAGGCCAATGGAGCACACCCAGAGCAGATGTTCTACCTCAGCCAGATAAGGCCTGCCAAGAAACTGCGTTTCAAAGGCTTTGGTAAGAGATGTTCCCGGTACTCTGTTAGAGCACTGGGCAGAGCCATTTGTTTCTTAGCTTCCCAAAGAGCTGGAAGCAACATGCTTTGGGGGCTCCCTGCCCCTTTGCCAACAAGGGCGACCTTTGGGCCTTTCAGCTCTAGGCCAATGGAGCACACCCAGAGCAGAAGTCCTACTTCAGCCAGATCAGGCCTGCCAAGGAACTGCGTTTCAGAGGCCTTTGTATGTGACGTTCCCGGTAGGCTGTGAGAGCACGGTGCAGAGCCAGTTGTTTCCTTGTTTCCCAAACAGCTGGAAGCAAGACGCTTTGGGGCCTCTCTGCCCCTTTGGAAACAAGGCAGCACGTTGGGTCTGGCAGCTCTAGGGCAATGGAGCACAACCAGAGCCGAAGTTCTACTTCTTCCAGATCAGGCCTGCCTAGACAGTGCGTTTCACAGGCCTTGATAAGAGATGTTCTCTTAGGCTATAAGAGCACTGGGCACAGCCAGTTGTTTCTTAGCTTCCCAAGAGGTGGAAGCAAGATGCTTTGGGTCCACTCTCCGTCTTTGGAAACAAGGCAGCCCTTTGGGCCTGGCAGCTCTAGGGCAATGGAGCACACCCAGAGCAGAAGTTCTACTTCAGCCAGATCAGGCCTGCCAGGAAACTGCGTTTCACAGGCCTTGGTAAGAGATGTTCCCGGTAGGCTGTAAGAGCACTGGGCAGAGCCAGTTGTTTCTTACCTTCCTGAAAAGCTGGAAGCAAGATGCTTGGGAGCCCTCTGCCCGTTTGGGAACAAGGCAGCCTTTTGGGTCGGGAAGCTCTAGGCCAATGGAGCACACGCAGAGCAGGAGTTCTACTTCAGCCTGATCAGGCCTGCAAAGAAACAGCGTTTGACAGGCCTTGGTAAGAGATGTTCCCGGTAGGTGTAAGAGCACTGGGCAGAGCCAGTTGTTTCTTAGCTTCGCAAAGACCGGGAAGCAAGATGCTTTGGGCCTCTCTGCCCCTTGGAAACAGGGCAGCACTTTGGGCCTGGCAGCTCTAGGGCAATGGAGCACACCCAGAGCCGGAGTTCTACTTCAGCCAGATGAGGCCTGCCAAGAAACTGCGTTTCACAGGCCTTTCAAAGACATGTTCCCGGTAGGCTGTAAGAGCACGGGGCAGAGCGAGTTGGTTCTTAGCTTCCCAGAGAGCTGGAAGCAAGATGCTTTGGGGCCTCTCTGCCCCTTTGGAAACAAGGCAGCACCTTGGGCCTGGCAGCTCTAGGGCAATGGAGCACACCCAGAGCAGAAGTTCTACTTCAGCCAAATCAGGCCTGCCAGGAAACGGCGTTTCACAGGCCTTGGTAAGAGATGTTCCCGGTAGGCTGTAAGAGCACTGGGCAACGCCAGATGTTTCTTAGCTTCCCGAAGAGCTGGAAGCAAGAAGCTTTGGTGCCACTCTCTCACTTTGGACTCAAGGCAGCCCTTTGGGGCAGGTAGCTCTAGGCCAGTGGAGCACACCCAGAGCAGAAGTTCTACTTGGGCCAGTTCAGGCCACCAACAAACTGCGTTTCACAGGCCTTGGTAAGAGATGTTCCCGGTAGGCTGTAAGAGCACTGGGCAACGCCAGATGTTTCTTAGCTTCCCGAAGAGCTGGAAGCAAGATGCTTTGGGGCCTCTCATCCCCTTTGCAAACAAGGCGGCCCTATGGGCCAGGCAGCTCTAGGCCAATGGAGCACACCCAGAGCAGAAGTTCTACTTCGGCCAGTTCAGGCCACCAACAAACTGCGTTTCACAGGCCTTGGTAAGAGATGTTCCCGGTAGGCTGTAAGAGCACTGGGCAACGCCAGATGTTTCTTAGCTTCCCGAAGAGCTGGAAGCAAGATGCTTTGGGGCCTCTCATCCCCTTTGCAAACAAGGCCGACCTTTGGGCCAGGCAGCTCTAGGCCAATGGAGCACACCCAGAGCAGAAGTTCTACCTCAGCCAGATAAGGCCTGCCAAGAAACTGCGTTTCAAAGGCTTTGGTAAGAGATGTTCCCGCTACTCTGTTAGAGCACTGGGCAGAGCCATTTGTTTCTTAGCTTCCCAAAGAGCTGGAGGCAAGATGCTTTGGGGGCTCCCTGCCCCTTTGCCAACAAGGGCGACCTTTGGGCCTTTCAGCTCTAGGCCAATGGAGCACACCCAGAGCAGAAGTCCTACTTCAGCCAGATCAGGCCTGCCAAGGAACTGCGTTTCAGAGGCCTTTGTATGTGACGTTCCCGGTAGGCTGTGAGAGCACGGTGCAGAGCCAGTTGTTTCCTTGTTTCCCAAACAGCTGGAAGCAAGACGCTTTGGGGCCTCTCTGCCCCTTTGGAAACAAGGCAGCACGTTGGGTCTGGCAGCTCTAGGGCAATGGAGCACAACCAGAGCCGAAGTTCTACTTCTTCCAGATCAGGCCTGCCTAGACAGTGCGTTTCCCAGGCCTTGATAAGAGATGTTCTCTTAGGCTATAAGAGCACTGGGCACAGCCAGTTGTTTCTTAGCTTCCCAAGAGGTGGAAGCAAGATGCTTTGGGGCCTCTCTCCCCCTTTGGAAACAAGGCAGCCCTTTGGGCCTTTCAGCTCTAGGGCAATGGAGCACACCCAGAGCAGAAGTTCTACCTCAGCCAGATCAGGCCTGCCAAGAAACTGCTTTTCACAGGCCTTGGTAAGAGATGTTCCCGGTAGGCTGTAAGAGCACTGGGCAGAGCCAGCTGTTTCTTAGCTTCCCGAAGAGCTGGGAGCAAGATGCTTTGGGTCCACTCTCCGTCTTTGGAAACAAGGCAGCCCTTTGGGCCTGGCAGCTCTAGGGCAATGGAGCACACCCAGAGCAGAAGTTCTACTTCAGCCAGATCAGGCCTGCCAGGAAACTGCGTTTCACAGGCCTTGGTAAGAGATGTTCCCGGTAGGCTGTAAGAGCACTGGGCAGAGACAGTTGTTTCTTACCTTCCTGAAAAGCTGGAAGCAAGATGCTTGGGACCCCTCTGCCCGTTTGGGAACAAGGCAGCCTTTTGGGTCGGGAAGCTCTAGGCCAATGGAGCACACGCAGAGCAGGAGTTCTACTTCAGCCTGATCAGGCCTGCAAAGAAACAGCGTTTGACAGGCCTTGGTAAGAGATGTTCGCGGTAGGTGTAAGAGCACTGGGCAGAGCCAGTTGTTTCTTAGCTTCGCAAAGACCAGGAAGCAAGATGCTTTGGGCCTCTCTGCCCCTTGGAAACAGGGCAGCACTTTGGGCCTGGCAGCTCTAGGGCAATGGAGCACACCCAGAGCCGGAGTTCTACTTCAGCCAGATGAGGCCTGCCAAGAAACTGCGTTTCACAGGCCTTTCAAAGACATGTTCCCGGTAGGCTGTAAGAGCACGGGGCAGAGCGAGTTGGTTCTTAGCTTCCCAGAGAGCTGGAAGCAAGATGCTTTGGGGCCTCTCTGCCCCTTTGGAAACAAGGCAGCACCTTGGGCCTGGCAGCTCTAGGGCAATGGAGCACACCCAGAGCAGAAGTTCTACTTCAGCCAAATCAGGCCTGCCAGGAAACGGCGTTTCACAGGCCTTGGTAAGAGATGTTCCCGGTAGGCTGTAAGAGCACTGGGCAACGCCAGATGTTTCTTAGCTTCCCGAAGAGCTGGAAGCAAGAAGCTTTGGTGCCACTCTCTCACTTTGGACTCAAGGCAGCCCTTTGGGGCAGGTAGCTCTAGGCCAGTGGAGCACACCCAGAGCAGAATTTCTACTTGGGCCAGTTCAGGCCACCAACAAACTGCGTTTCACAGGCCTTGGTAAGAGATGTTCCCGGTAGGCTGTAAGAGCACTGGGCAACGCCAGATGTTTCTTAGCTTCCCGAAGAGCTGGAAGCAAGATGCTTTGGGGCCTCTCATCCCCTTTGCAAACAAGGCCGACCTTTGGGCCAGGCAGCTCTAGGCCAATGGAGCACACCCAGAGCAGAAGTTCTACCTCAGCCAGATAAGGCCTGCCAAGAAACTGCGTTTCAAAGGCTTTGGTAAGAGATGTTCCCGGTACTCTGTTAGAGCACTGGGCAGAGCCATTTGTTTCTTAGCTTCCCAAAGAGCTGGAAGCAAGATGCTTTGGGGGCTCCCTGCCCCTTTGCCAACAAGGGCGACCTTTGGGCCTTTCAGCTCTAGGCCAATGGAGCACACCCAGAGCAGAAGTCCTACTTCAGCCAGATCAGGCCTGCCAAGGAACTGCGTTTCAGAGGCCTTTGTATGTGACGTTCCCGGTAGGCTGTGAGAGCACGGTGCAGAGCCAGTTGTTTCCTTGTTTCCCAAACAGCTGGAAGCAAGACGCTTTGGGGCCTCTCTGCCCCTTTGGAAACAAGGCAGCACGTTGGGTCTGGCAGCTCTAGGGCAATGGAGCACAACCAGAGCCGAAGTTCTACTTCTTCCAGATCAGGCCTGCCTAGACAGTGCGTTTCCCAGGCCTTGATAAGAGATGTTCTCTTAGGCTATAAGAGCACTGGGCACAGCCAGTTGTTTCTTAGCTTCCCAAGAGGTGGAAGCAAGATGCTTTGGGGCCTCTCTCCCCCTTTGGAAACAAGGCAGCCCTTTGGGCCTTTCAGCTCGAGGGCAATGGAGCACACCCAGAGCAGAAGTTCTACCTCAGCCAGATCAGGCCTGCCAAGAAACTGCTTTTCACAGGCCTTGGTAAGAGATGTTCCCGGTAGGCTGTAAGAGCACTGGGCAGAGCCAGCTGTTTCTTAGCTTCCCGAAGAGCTGGGAGCAAGATGCTTTGGGTCCACTCTCCGTCTTTGGAAACAAGGCAGCCCTTTGGGCCTGGCAGCTCTAGGGCAATGGAGCACACCCAGAGCAGAAGTTCTACTTCAGCCAGATCAGGCCTGCCAGGAAACTGCGTTTCACAGGCCTTGGTAAGAGATGTTCCCGGTAGGCTGTAAGAGCACTGGGCAGAGCCAGTTGTTTCTTACCTTCCTGAAAAGCTGGAAGCAAGATGCTTGGGACCCCTCTGCCCGCTTGGGAACAAGGCAGCCTTTTGGGTCGGGAAGCTCTAGGCCAATGGAGCACACGCAGAGCAGGAGTTCTACTTCAGCCTGATCAGGCCTGCAAAGAAACAGCGTTTGACAGGCCTTGGTAAGAGATGTTCGCGGTAGGTGTAAGAGCACTGGGCAGAGCCAGTTGTTTCTTAGCTTCGCAAAGACCGGGAAGCAAGATGCTTTGGGCCTCTCTGCCCCTTGGAAACAGGGCAGCACTTTGGGCCTGGCAGCTCTAGGGCAATGGAGCACACCCAGAGCCGGAGTTCTACTTCAGCCAGATGAGGCCTGCCAAGAAACTGCGTTTCACAGGCCTTTCAAAGACATGTTCCCGGTAGGCTGTAAGAGCACGGGGCAGAGCGAGTTGGTTCTTAGCTTCCCAGAGAGCTGGAAGCAAGATGCTTTGGGGCCTCTCTGCCCCTTTGGAAACAAGGCAGCACCTTGGGCCTGGCAGCTCTAGGGCAATGGAGCACACCCAGAGCAGAAGTTCTACTTCAGCCAAATCAGGCCTGCCAGGAAACGGCGTTTCACAGGCCTTGGTAAGAGATGTTCCCGGTAGGCTGTAAGAGCACTGGGCAACGCCAGATGTTTCTTAGCTTCCCGAAGAGCTGGAAGCAAGAAGCTTTGGTGCCACTCTCTCACTTTGGACTCAAGGCAGCCCTTTGGGGCAGGTAGCTCTAGCCCAGTGGAGCACACCCAGAGCAGAAGTTCTACTTGGGCCAGTTCAGGCCACCAACAAACTGCGTTTCACAGGCCTTGGTAAGAGATGTTCCCGGTAGGCTGTAAGAGCACTGGGCAACGCCAGATGTTTCTTAGCTTCCCGAAGAGCTGGAAGCAAGATGCTTTGGGGCCTCTCATCCCCTTTGCAAACAAGGTGGCCCTATGGGCCAGGCAGCTCTAGGCCAATGGAGCACACCCAGAGCAGAAGTTCTACTTCGGCCAGTTCAGGCCACCAACAAACTGCGTTTCACAGGCCTTGGTAAGAGATGTTCCCGGTAGGCTGTAAGAGCACTGGGCAACGCCAGATGTTTCTTAGCTTCCCGAAGAGCTGGAAGCAAGATGCTTTGGGGCCTCTCATCCCCTTTGCAAACAAGGCCGACCTTTGGGCCAGGCAGCTCTAGGCCAATGGAGCACACCCAGAGCAGAAGTTCTACCTCAGCCAGATAAGGCCTGCCAAGAAACTGCGTTTCAAAGGCTTTGGTAAGAGATGTTCCCGGTACTCTGTTAGAGCACTGGGCAGAGCCATTTGTTTCTTAGCTTCCCAAAGAGCTGGAAGCAAGATGCTTTGGGGGCTCCCTGCCCCTTTGCCAACAAGGGCGACCTTTGGGCCTTTCAGCTCTAGGCCAATGGAGCACACCCAGAGCAGAAGTCCTACTTCAGCCAGATCAGGCCTGCCAAGGAACTGCGTTTCAGAGGCCTTTGTATGTGACGTTCCCGGTAGGCTGTGAGAGCACGGTGCAGAGCCAGTTGTTTCCTTGTTTCCCAAACAGCTGGAAGCAAGACGCTTTGGGGCCTCTCTGCCCCTTTGGAAACAAGGCAGCACGTTGGGTCTGGCAGCTCTAGGGCAATGGAGCACAACCAGAGCCGAAGTTCTACTTCTTCCAGATCAGGCCTGCCTAGACAGTGCGTTTCCCAGGCCTTGATAAGAGATGTTCTCTTAGGCTATAAGAGCACTGGGCACAGCCAGTTGTTTCTTAGCTTCCCAAGAGGTGGAAGCAAGATGCTTTGGGGCCTCTCTCCCCCTTTGGAAACAAGGCAGCCCTTTGGGCCTTTCAGCTCTAGGGCAATGGAGCACACCCAGAGCAGAAGTTCTACCTCAGCCAGATCAGGCCTGCCAAGAAACTGCTTTTCACAGGCCTTCGTAAGAGGTGTTCCCGGAAGGCTGTAAGAGTACCTGGCAGAGCGAGTTGTTTCTTAGCTTCAAAAACAGCTGGAAGCAACATGATTTGGGGCCTCTCTCCCCCTTTGGAAACAAAGCAGCCTTTGTGCCTGGCAGCTCTAGGCCAAAGTAGCACACCCAGAGCACAAGTTCTACCTCAGCCAGATAAGGCCTGTCAAGAAGCTGCGTTTCACAGGCCTTTGTATGTGACGTTCCCGGTTGGCTTTGAGAGCACTGTGCAGAGCCAGTTGTTTTAGCTTCCCAGAGAGCAGGAAGCAAGATGCTTTGGGGCCTCTCTCACACTTTGGAAATAAAGGCAGCCCTTTGGGCCTGGCAGCCCTAGGCCAATGGAGTACACCCAGAGCAGAAGTTCTACCTCAGCCAGATCAGGCCTTCCAAGAAACTGCGTCTCACAGGCCTTTCTCTGTCACGTTGCCGGTAGGCTGTGAGAGCACTGTGCAGAGCCAGTTGTTTCTTAGCTTCCCAAAGATTTGGAAGCAAGATGCTTTGGGGACTCTCAGCCCCTTTGGAAACAAGGCGGCCCTTTGGGCCTGGCAGCTCTAGGCCAAAGTAGCACGCCCAGAGCAGGAGTTCTACTTCAGCCAGATCAGGCCTGCCAAGAAACTGCGTTTCACAGGCCTTGGTAAGAGATGTTCCCGGTAGGCTGTGAGAGCACTGTGGAGAGCCAGTTGCTTTAGCTTCCCACAGAGCTGGAAGCAAGATGCCTTGGGGCCTCTCTCTCCCTTTGGACACAAGGCAGCCGTTTGGGCCTGGCAGCTCTAGGCCAATGGAGCACACCCACAGCAGAAGTTCTACTTCAGGCAGATCAGTCCTGCCCAGAAACTGCGTTTCACAGCCCTTGGTAAGAGATGTTCACGGTAGGCTGTGAGAGCACTGGGCAGAACCAGTTGTTTTTTAGCTTCCCAAAGTGCTGGAGGCAAGATGCTTTGGGGCCTCTCTCACCCTTTGGAAACAAGGCAGCCCTTAGGTCCTGGTAGCTCTAGGCCTATGTAGCACAACCAGAACAGAAGTTCTACTTCAGCCAGGTCAGGCCTGCCAAGAAACTGCGTTTCACAGGCCTTTCAAAGAGATGTTCTCTTAGGCTGTAAGAGCACTGGGCAGAGCCAGCTGTTTCTTAGCTTCCCGAAGAGCTGGGAGCAAGATGCTTTGGGTCCACTCTCCGTCTTTGGAAACAAGGCAGCCCTTTGGGCCTGGCAGCTCTAGGGCAATGGAGCACACCCAGAGCAGAAGTTCTACTTCAGCCAGATCAGGCCTGCCAGGAAACTGCGTTTCACAGGCCTTGGTAAGAGATGTTCCCGGTAGGCTGTAAGAGCACTGGGCAGAGCCAGTTGTTTCTTACCTTCCTGAAAAGCTGGAAGCAAGATGCTTGGGAGCCCTCTGCCCGTTTGGGAACAAGGCAGCCTTTTGGGTCGGGAAGCTCTAGGCCAATGGAGCACACGCAGAGCAGGAGTTCTACTTCAGCCTGATCAGGCCTGCAAAGAAACAGCGTTTGACAGGCCTTGGTAAGAGATGTTCGCGGTAGGTGTAAGAGCACTGGGCAGAGCCAGTTGTTTCTTAGCTTCGCAAAGACCGGGAAGCAAGATGCTTTGGGCCTCTCTGCCCCTTGGAAACAGGGCAGCACTTTGGGCCTGGCAGCTCTAGGGCAATGGAGCACACCCAGAGCCGGAGTTCTACTTCAGCCAGATGAGGCCTGCCAAGAAACTGCGTTTCACAGGCCTTTCAAAGACATGTTCCCGGTAGGCTGTAAGAGCACGGGGCAGAGCGAGTTGGTTCTTAGCTTCCCAGAGAGCTGGAAGCAAGATGCTTTGGGGCCTCTCTGCCCCTTTGGAAACAAGGCAGCACCTTGGGCCTGGCAGCTCTAGGGCAATGGAGCACACCCAGAGCAGAAGTTCTACTTCAGCCAAATCAGGCCTGCCAGGAAACGGCGTTTCACAGGCCTTGGTAAGAGATGTTCCCGGTAGGCTGTAAGAGCACTGGGCAACGCCAGATGTTTCTTAGCTTCCCGAAGAGCTGGAAGCAAGAAGCTTTGGTGCCACTCTCTCACTTTGGACTCAAGGCAGCCCTTTGGGGCAGGTAGCTCTAGGCCAGTGGAGCACACCCAGAGCAGAAGTTCTACTTGGGCCAGTTCAGGCCACCAACAAACTGCGTTTCACAGGCCTTGGTAAGAGATGTTCCCGGTAGGCTGTAAGAGCACTGGGCAACGCCAGATGTTTCTTAGCTTCCCGAAGAGCTGGAAGCAAGATGCTTTGGGGCCTCTCATCCCCTTTGCAAACAAGGCGGCCCTATGGGCCAGGCAGCTCTAGGCCAATGGAGCACACCCAGAGCAGAAGTTCTACTTCGGCCAGTTCAGGCCACCAACAAACTGCGTTTCACAGGCCTTGGTAAGAGATGTTCCCGGTAGGCTGTAAGAGCACTGGGCAACGCCAGATGTTTCTTAGCTTCCCGAAGAGCTGGAAGCAAGATGCTTTGGGGCCTCTCATCCCCTTTGCAAACAAGGCCGACCTTTGGGCCAGGCAGCTCTAGGCCAATGGAGCACACCCAGAGCAGAAGTTCTACCTCAGCCAGATAAGGCCTGCCAAGAAACTGCGTTTCAAAGGCTTTGGTAAGAGATGTTCCCGGTACTCTGTTAGAGCACTGGGCAGAGCCATTTGTTTCTTAGCTTCCCAAAGAGCTGGAAGCAAGATGCTTTGGGGGCTCCCTGCCCCTTTGCCAACAAGGGCGACCTTTGGGCCTTTCAGCTCTAGGCCAATGGAGCACACCCAGAGCAGAAGTCCTACTTCAGCCAGATCAGGCCTGCCAAGGAACTGCGTTTCAGAGGCCTTTGTATGTGACGTTCCCGGTAGGCTGTGAGAGCACGGTGCAGAGCCAGTTGTTTCCTTGTTTCCCAAACAGCTGGAAGCAAGACGCTTTGGGGCCTCTCTGCCCCTTTGGAAACAAGGCAGCACGTTGGGTCTGGCAGCTCTAGGGCAATGGAGCACAACCAGAGCCGAAGTTCTACTTCTTCCAGATCAGGCCTGCCTAGACAGTGCGTTTCCCAGGCCTTGATAAGAGATGTTCTCTTAGGCTATAAGAGCACTGGGCACAGCCAGTTGTTTCTTAGCTTCCCAAGAGGTGGAAGCAAGATGCTTTGGGGCCTCTCTCCCCCTTGGAAACAAGGCAGCCCTTTGGGCCTTTCAGCTCTAGGGCAATGGAGCACACCCAGAGCAGAAGTTCTACCTCAGCCAGATCAGGCCTGCCAAGAAACTGCTTTTCACAGGCCTTCGTAAGAGGTGTTCCCGGAAGGCTGTAAGAGTACCTGGCAGAGCGAGTTGTTTCTTAGCTTCAAAAACAGCTGGAAGCAACATGATTTGGGGCCTCTCTCCCCCTTTGGAAACAAAGCAGCCTTTGTGCCTGGCAGCTCTAGGCCAAAGTAGCACACCCAGAGCACAAGTTCTACCTCAGCCAGATAAGGCCTGTCAAGAAGCTGCGTTTCACAGGCCTTTGTATGTGACGTTCCCGGTTGGCTTTGAGAGCACTGTGCAGAGCCAGTTGTTTTAGCTTCCCAGAGAGCAGGAAGCAAGATGCTTTGGGGCCTCTCTCACACTTTGGAAATAAAGGCAGCCCTTTGGGCCTGGCAGCCCTAGGCCAATGGAGTACACCCAGAGCAGAAGTTCTACCTCAGCCAGATCAGGCCTTCCAAGAAACTGCGTCTCACAGGCCTTTCTCTGTCACGTTGCCGGTAGGCTGTGAGAGCACTGTGCAGAGCCAGTTGTTTCTTAGCTTCCCAAAGATTTGGAAGCAAGATGCTTTGGGGACTCTCAGCCCCTTTGGAAACAAGGCGGCCCTTTGGGCCTGGCAGCTCTAGGCCAAAGTAGCACGCCCAGAGCAGGAGTTCTACTTCAGCCAGATCAGGCCTGCCAAGAAACTGCGTTTCACAGGCCTTGGTAAGAGATGTTCCCGGTAGGCTGTGAGAGCACTGTGGAGAGCCAGTTGCTTTAGCTTCCCACAGAGCTGGAAGCAAGATGCCTTGGGGCCTCTCTCTCCCTTTGGACACAAGGCAGCCGTTTGGGCCTGGCAGCTCTAGGCCAATGGAGCACACCCACAGCAGAAGTTCTACTTCAGGCAGATCAGTCCTGCCCAGAAACTGCGTTTCACAGCCCTTGGTAAGAGATGTTCACGGTAGGCTGTGAGAGCACTGGGCAGAACCAGTTGTTTTTTAGCTTCCCAAAGTGCTGGAGGCAAGATGCTTTGGGGCCTCTCTCACCCTTTGGAAACAAGGCAGCCCTTAGGTCCTGGTAGCTCTAGGCCTATGTAGCACAACCAGAACAGAAGTTCTACTTCAGCCAGGTCAGGCCTGCCAAGAAACTGCGTTTCACAGGCCTTTCAAAGAGATGTTCTCTTAGGCTGTAAGAGCACTGGGCAGAGCCAGCTGTTTCTTAGCTTCCCGAAGAGCTGGGAGCAAGATGCTTTGGGTCCACTCTCCGTCTTTGGAAACAAGGCAGCCCTTTGGGCCTGGCAGCTCTAGGGCAATGGAGCACACCCAGAGCAGAAGTTCTACTTCAGCCAGATCAGGCCTGCCAGGAAACTGCGTTTCACAGGCCTTGGTAAGAGATGTTCCCGGTAGGCTGTAAGAGCACTGGGCAGAGCCAGTTGTTTCTTACCTTCCTGAAAAGCTGGAAGCAAGATGCTTGGGAGCCCTCTGCCCGTTTGGGAACAAGGCAGCCTTTTGGGTCGGGAAGCTCTAGGCCAATGGAGCACACGCAGAGCAGGAGTTCTACTTCAGCCTGATCAGGCCTGCAAAGAAACAGCGTTTGACAGGCCTTGGTAAGAGATGTTCGCGGTAGGTGTAAGAGCACTGGGCAGAGCCAGTTGTTTCTTAGCTTCGCAAAGACCGGGAAGCAAGATGCTTTGGGCCTCTCTGCCCCTTGGAAACAGGGCAGCACTTTGGGCCTGGCAGCTCTAGGGCAATGGAGCACACCCAGAGCCGGAGTTCTACTTCAGCCAGATGAGGCCTGCCAAGAAACTGCGTTTCACAGGCCTTTCAAAGACATGTTCCCGGTAGGCTGTAAGAGCACGGGGCAGAGCGAGTTGGTTCTTAGCTTCCCAGAGAGCTGGAAGCAAGATGCTTTGGGGCCTCTCTGCCCCTTTGGAAACAAGGCAGCACCTTGGGCCTGGCAGCTCTAGGGCAATGGAGCACACCCAGAGCAGAAGTTCTACTTCAGCCAAATCAGGCCTGCCAGGAAACGGCGTTTCACAGGCCTTGGTAAGAGATGTTCCCGGTAGGCTGTAAGAGCACTGGGCAACGCCAGATGTTTCTTAGCTTCCCGAAGAGCTGGAAGCAAGAAGCTTTGGTGCCACTCTCTCACTTTGGACTCAAGGCAGCCCTTTGGGGCAGGTAGCTCTAGGCCAGTGGAGCACACCCAGAGCAGAAGTTCTACTTGGGCCAGTTCAGGCCACCAACAAACTGCGTTTCACAGGCCTTGGTAAGAGATGTTCCCGGTAGGCTGTAAGAGCACTGGGCAACGCCAGATGTTTCTTAGCTTCCCGAAGAGCTGGAAGCAAGATGCTTTGGGGCCTCTCATCCCCTTTGCAAACAAGGCGGCCCTATGGGCCAGGCAGCTCTAGGCCAATGGAGCACACCCAGAGCAGAAGTTCTACTTCGGCCAGTTCAGGCCACCAACAAACTGCGTTTCACAGGCCTTGGTAAGAGATGTTCCCGGTAGGCTGTAAGAGCACTGGGCAACGCCAGATGTTTCTTAGCTTCCCGAAGAGCTGGAAGCAAGATGCTTTGGGGCCTCTCATCCCCTTTGCAAACAAGGCCGACCTTTGGGCCAGGCAGCTCTAGGCCAATGGAGCACACCCAGAGCAGAAGTTCTACCTCAGCCAGATAAGGCCTGCCAAGAAACTGCGTTTCAAAGGCTTTGGTAAGAGATGTTCCCGCTACTCTGTTAGAGCACTGGGCAGAGCCATTTGTTTCTTAGCTTCCCAAAGAGCTGGAAGCAAGATGCTTTGGGGGCTCCCTGCCCCTTTGCCAACAAGGGCGACCTTTGGGCCTTTCAGCTCTAGGCCAATGGAGCACACCCAGAGCAGAAGTCCTACTTCAGCCAGATCAGGCCTGCCAAGGAACTGCGTTTCAGAGGCCTTTGTGTGTGACGTTCCCGGTAGGCTGTGAGAGCACGGTGCAGAGCCAGTTGTTTCCTTGTTTCCCAAACAGCTGGAAGCAAGACGCTTTGGGGCCTCTCTGCCCCTTTGGAAACAAGGCAGCACGTTGGGTCTGGCAGCTCTAGGGCAATGGAGCACAACCAGAGCCGAAGTTCTACTTCTTCCAGATCAGGCCTGCCTAGACAGTGCGTTTCCCAGGCCTTGATAAGAGATGTTCTCTTAGGCTATAAGAGCACTGGGCACAGCCAGTTGTTTCTTAGCTTCCCAAGAGGTGGAAGCAAGATGCTTTGGGGCCTCTCTCCCCCTTTGGAAACAAGGCAGCCCTTTGGGCCTTTCAGCTCTAGGGCAATGGAGCACACCCAGAGCAGAAGTTCTACCTCAGCCAGATCAGGCCTGCCAAGAAACTGCTTTTCACAGGCCTTCGTAAGAGGTGTTCCCGGAAGGCTGTAAGAGTACCTGGCAGAGCGAGTTGTTTCTTAGCTTCAAAAACAGCTGGAAGCAACATGATTTGGGGCCTCTCTCCCCCTTTGGAAACAAAGCAGCCTTTGTGCCTGGCAGCTCTAGGCCAAAGTAGCACACCCAGAGCACAAGTTCTACCTCAGCCAGATAAGGCCTGTCAAGAAGCTGCGTTTCACAGGCCTTTGTATGTGACGTTCCCGGTTGGCTTTGAGAGCACTGTGCAGAGCCAGTTGTTTTAGCTTCCCAGAGAGCAGGAAGCAAGATGCTTTGGGGCCTCTCTCACACTTTGGAAATAAAGGCAGCCCTTTGGGCCTGGCAGCCCTAGGCCAATGGAGTACACCCAGAGCAGAAGTTCTACCTCAGCCAGATCAGGCCTTCCAAGAAACTGCGTCTCACAGGCCTTTCTCTGTCACGTTGCCGGTAGGCTGTGAGAGCACTGTGCAGAGCCAGTTGTTTCTTAGCTTCCCAAAGATTTGGAAGCAAGATGCTTTGGGGACTCTCAGCCCCTTTGGAAACAAGGCGGCCCTTTGGGCCTGGCAGCTCTAGGCCAAAGTAGCACGCCCAGAGCAGGAGTTCTACTTCAGCCAGATCAGGCCTGCCAAGAAACTGCGTTTCACAGGCCTTGGTAAGAGATGTTCCCGGTAGGCTGTGAGAGCACTGTGGAGAGCCAGTTGCTTTAGCTTCCCACAGAGCTGGAAGCAAGATGCCTTGGGGCCTCTCTCTCCCTTTGGACACAAGGCAGCCGTTTGGGCCTGGCAGCTCTAGGCCAATGGAGCACACCCACAGCAGAAGTTCTACTTCAGGCAGATCAGTCCTGCCCAGAAACTGCGTTTCACAGCCCTTGGTAAGAGATGTTCACGGTAGGCTGTGAGAGCACTGGGCAGAACCAGTTGTTTTTTAGCTTCCCAAAGTGCTGGAGGCAAGATGCTTTGGGGCCTCTCTCACCCTTTGGAAACAAGGCAGCCCTTAGGTCCTGGTAGCTCTAGGCCTATGTAGCACAACCAGAACAGAAGTTCTACTTCAGCCAGGTCAGGCCTGCCAAGAAACTGCGTTTCACAGGCCTTTCAAAGAGATGTTCTCTTAGGCTGTAAGAGCACTGGGCAGAGCCAGCTGTTTCTTAGCTTCCCGAAGAGCTGGGAGCAAGATGCTTTGGGTCCACTCTCCGTCTTTGGAAACAAGGCAGCCCTTTGGGCCTGGCAGCTCTAGGGCAATGGAGCACACCCAGAGCAGAAGTTCTACTTCAGCCAGATCAGGCCTGCCAGGAAACTGCGTTTCACAGGCCTTGGTAAGAGATGTTCCCGGTAGGCTGTAAGAGCACTGGGCAGAGCCAGTTGTTTCTTACCTTCCTGAAAAGCTGGAAGCAAGATGCTTGGGACCCCTCTGCCCGCTTGGGAACAAGGCAGCCTTTTGGGTCGGGAAGCTCTAGGCCAATGGAGCACACGCAGAGCAGGAGTTCTACTTCAGCCTGATCAGGCCTGCAAAGAAACAGCGTTTGACAGGCCTTGGTAAGAGATGTTCGCGGTAGGTGTAAGAGCACTGGGCAGAGCCAGTTGTTTCTTAGCTTCGCAAAGACCGGGAAGCAAGATGCTTTGGGCCTCTCTGCCCCTTGGAAACAGGGCAGCACTTTGGGCCTGGCAGCTCTAGGGCAATGGAGCACACCCAGAGCCGGAGTTCTACTTCAGCCAGATGAGGCCTGCCAAGAAACTGCGTTTCACAGGCCTTTCAAAGACATGTTCCCGGTAGGCTGTAAGAGCACGGGGCAGAGCGAGTTGGTTCTTAGCTTCCCAGAGAGCTGGAAGCAAGATGCTTTGGGGCCTCTCTGCCCCTTTGGAAACAAGGCAGCACCTTGGGCCTGGCAGCTCTAGGGCAATGGAGCACACCCAGAGCAGAAGTTCTACTTCAGCCAAATCAGGCCTGCCAGGAAACGGCGTTTCACAGGCCTTGGTAAGAGATGTTCCCGGTAGGCTGTAAGAGCACTGGGCAACGCCAGATGTTTCTTAGCTTCCCGAAGAGCTGGAAGCAAGAAGCTTTGGTGCCACTCTCTCACTTTGGACTCAAGGCAGCCCTTTGGGGCAGGTAGCTCTAGCCCAGTGGAGCACACCCAGAGCAGAAGTTCTACTTGGGCCAGTTCAGGCCACCAACAAACTGCGTTTCACAGGCCTTGGTAAGAGATGTTCCCGGTAGGCTGTAAGAGCACTGGGCAACGCCAGATGTTTCTTAGCTTCCCGAAGAGCTGGAAGCAAGATGCTTTGGGGCCTCTCATCCCCTTTGCAAACAAGGCCGACCTTTGGGCCAGGCAGCTCTAGGCCAATGGAGCACACCCAGAGCAGAAGTTCTACCTCAGCCAGATAAGGCCTGCCAAGAAACTGCGTTTCAAAGGCTTTGGTAAGAGATGTTCCCGGTACTCTGTTAGAGCACTGGGCAGAGCCATTTGTTTCTTAGCTTCCCAAAGAGCTGGAAGCAAGATGCTTTGGGGGCTCCCTGCCCCTTTGCCAACAAGGGCGACCTTTGGGCCTTTCAGCTCTAGGCCAATGGAGCACACCCAGAGCAGAAGTCCTACTTCAGCCAGATCAGGCCTGCCAAGGAACTGCGTTTCAGAGGCCTTTGTATGTGACGTTCCCGGTAGGCTGTGAGAGCACGGTGCAGAGCCAGTTGTTTCCTTGTTTCCCAAACAGCTGGAAGCAAGACGCTTTGGGGCCTCTCTGCCCCTTTGGAAACAAGGCAGCACGTTGGGTCTGGCAGCTCTAGGGCAATGGAGCACAACCAGAGCCGAAGTTCTACTTCTTCCAGATCAGGCCTGCCTAGACAGTGCGTTTCCCAGGCCTTGATAAGAGATGTTCTCTTAGGCTATAAGAGCACTGGGCACAGCCAGTTGTTTCTTAGCTTCCCAAGAGGTGGAAGCAAGATGCTTTGGGGCCTCTCTCCCCCTTTGGAAACAAGGCAGCCCTTTGGGCCTTTCAGCTCTAGGGCAATGGAGCACACCCAGAGCAGAAGTTCTACCTCAGCCAGATCAGGCCTGCCAAGAAACTGCTTTTCACAGGCCTTCGTAAGAGGTGTTCCCGGAAGGCTGTAAGAGTACCTGGCAGAGCGAGTTGTTTCTTAGCTTCAAAAACAGCTGGAAGCAACATGATTTGGGGCCTCTCTCCCCCTTTGGAAACAAAGCAGCCTTTGTGCCTGGCAGCTCTAGGCCAAAGTAGCACACCCAGAGCACAAGTTCTACCTCAGCCAGATAAGGCCTGTCAAGAAGCTGCGTTTCACAGGCCTTTGTATGTGACGTTCCCGGTTGGCTTTGAGAGCACTGTGCAGAGCCAGTTGTTTTAGCTTCCCAGAGAGCAGGAAGCAAGATGCTTTGGGGCCTCTCTCACACTTTGGAAATAAAGGCAGCCCTTTGGGCCTGGCAGCCCTAGGCCAATGGAGTACACCCAGAGCAGAAGTTCTACCTCAGCCAGATCAGGCCTTCCAAGAAACTGCGTCTCACAGGCCTTTCTCTGTCACGTTGCCGGTAGGCTGTGAGAGCACTGTGCAGAGCCAGTTGTTTCTTAGCTTCCCAAAGATTTGGAAGCAAGATGCTTTGGGGACTCTCAGCCCCTTTGGAAACAAGGCGGCCCTTTGGGCCTGGCAGCTCTAGGCCAAAGTAGCACGCCCAGAGCAGGAGTTCTACTTCAGCCAGATCAGGCCTGCCAAGAAACTGCGTTTCACAGGCCTTGGTAAGAGATGTTCCCGGTAGGCTGTGAGAGCACTGTGGAGAGCCAGTTGCTTTAGCTTCCCACAGAGCTGGAAGCAAGATGCCTTGGGGCCTCTCTCTCCCTTTGGACACAAGGCAGCCGTTTGGGCCTGGCAGCTCTAGGCCAATGGAGCACACCCACAGCAGAAGTTCTACTTCAGGCAGATCAGTCCTGCCCAGAAACTGCGTTTCACAGCCCTTGGTAAGAGATGTTCACGGTAGGCTGTGAGAGCACTGGGCAGAACCAGTTGTTTTTTAGCTTCCCAAAGTGCTGGAGGCAAGATGCTTTGGGGCCTCTCTCACCCTTTGGAAACAAGGCAGCCCTTAGGTCCTGGTAGCTCTAGGCCTATGTAGCACAACCAGAACAGAAGTTCTACTTCAGCCAGGTCAGGCCTGCCAAGAAACTGCGTTTCACAGGCCTTTCAAAGAGATGTTCTCTTAGGCTGTAAGAGCACTGGGCAGAGCCAGCTGTTTCTTAGCTTCCCGAAGAGCTGGGAGCAAGATGCTTTGGGTCCACTCTCCGTCTTTGGAAACAAGGCAGCCCTTTGGGCCTGGCAGCTCTAGGGCAATGGAGCACACCCAGAGCAGAAGTTCTACTTCAGCCAGATCAGGCCTGCCAGGAAACTGCGTTTCACAGGCCTTGGTAAGAGATGTTCCCGGTAGGCTGTAAGAGCACTGGGCAGAGCCAGTTGTTTCTTACCTTCCTGAAAAGCTGGAAGCAAGATGCTTGGGACCCCTCTGCCCGCTTGGGAACAAGGCAGCCTTTTGGGTCGGGAAGCTCTAGGCCAATGGAGCACACGCAGAGCAGGAGTTCTACTTCAGCCTGATCAGGCCTGCAAAGAAACAGCGTTTGACAGGCCTTGGTAAGAGATGTTCCCGGTAGGTGTAAGAGCACTGGGCAGAGCCAGTTGTTTCTTAGCTTCGCAAAGACCGGGAAGCAAGATGCTTTGGGCCTCTCTGCCCCTTGGAAACAGGGCAGCACTTTGGGCCTGGCAGCTCTAGGGCAATGGAGCACACCCAGAGCCGGAGTTCTACTTCAGCCAGATGAGGCCTGCCAAGAAACTGCGTTTCACAGGCCTTTCAAAGACATGTTCCCGGTAGGCTGTAAGAGCACGGGGCAGAGCGAGTTGGTTCTTAGCTTCCCAGAGAGCTGGAAGCAAGATGCTTTGGGGCCTCTCTGCCCCTTTGGAAACAAGGCAGCACCTTGGGCCTGGCAGCTCTAGGGCAATGGAGCACACCCAGAGCAGAAGTTCTACTTCAGCCAAATCAGGCCTGCCAGGAAACGGCGTTTCACAGGCCTTGGTAAGAGATGTTCCCGGTAGGCTGTAAGAGCACTGGGCAACGCCAGATGTTTCTTAGCTTCCCGAAGAGCTGGAAGCAAGAAGCTTTGGTGCCACTCTCTCACTTTGGACTCAAGGCAGCCCTTTGGGGCAGGTAGCTCTAGCCCAGTGGAGCACACCCAGAGCAGAAGTTCTACTTGGGCCAGTTCAGGCCACCAACAAACTGCGTTTCACAGGCCTTGGTAAGAGATGTTCCCGGTAGGCTGTAAGAGCACTGGGCAACGCCAGATGTTTCTTAGCTTCCCGAAGAGCTGGAAGCAAGATGCTTTGGGGCCTCTCATCCCCTTTGCAAACAAGGCGGCCCTATGGGCCAGGCAGCTCTAGGCCAATGGAGCACACCCAGAGCAGAAGTTCTACTTCGGCCAGTTCAGGCCACCAACAAACTGCGTTTCACAGGCCTTGGTAAGAGATGTTCCCGGTAGGCTGTAAGAGCACTGGGCAACGCCAGATGTTTCTTAGCTTCCCGAAGAGCTGGAAGCAAGATGCTTTGGGGCCTCTCATCCCCTTTGCAAACAAGGCCGACCTTTGGGCCAGGCAGCTCTAGGCCAATGGAGCACACCCAGAGCAGAAATTCTACCTCAGCCAGATAAGGCCTGCCAAGAAACTGCGTTTCAAAGGCTTTGGTAAGAGATGTTCCCGGTACTCTGTTAGAGCACTGGGCAGAGCCATTTGTTTCTTAGCTTCCCAAAGAGCTGGAAGCAAGATGCTTTGGGGGCTCCCTGCCCCTTTGCCAACAAGGGCGACCTTTGGGCCTTTCAGCTCTAGGCCAATGGAGCACACCCAGAGCAGAAGTCCTACTTCAGCCAGATCAGGCCTGCCAAGGAACTGCGTTTCAGAGGCCTTTGTATGTGACGTTCCCGGTAGGCTGTGAGAGCACGGTGCAGAGCCAGTTGTTTCCTTGTTTCCCAAACAGCTGGAAGCAAGACGCTTTGGGGCCTCTCTGCCCCTTTGGAAACAAGGAAGCACGTTGGGTCTGGCAGCTCTAGGGCAATGGAGCACACCCAGAGCAGAAGTTCTACTTCAGCCAGATCAGGCCTGCCAGGAAACTGCGTTTCACAGGCCTTGGTAAGAGATGTTCCCGGTAGGCTGTAAGAGCACTGGGCAGAGCCAGTTGTTTCTTACCTTCCTGAAAAGCTGGAAGCAAGATGCTTGGGACCCCTCTGCCCGCTTGGGAACAAGGCAGCCTTTTGGGTCGGGAAGCTCTAGGCCAATGGAGCACACGCAGAGCAGGAGTTCTACTTCAGCCTGATCAGGCCTGCAAAGAAACAGCGTTTGACAGGCCTTGGTAAGAGATGTTCGCGGTAGGTGTAAGAGCACTGGGCAGAGCCAGTTGTTTCTTAGCTTCGCAAAGACCGGGAAGCAAGATGCTTTGGGCCTCTCTGCCCCTTGGAAACAGGGCAGCACTTTGGGCCTGGCAGCTCTAGGGCAATGGAGCACACCCAGAGCCGGAGTTCTACTTCAGCCAGATGAGGCCTGCCAAGAAACTGCGTTTCACAGGCCTTTCAAAGACATGTTCCCGGTAGGCTGTAAGAGCACGGGGCAGAGCGAGTTGGTTCTTAGCTTCCCAGAGAGCTGGAAGCAAGATGCTTTGGGGCCTCTCTGCCCCTTTGGAAACAAGGCAGCACCTTGGGCCTGGCAGCTCTAGGGCAATGGAGCACACCCAGAGCAGAAGTTCTACTTCAGCCAAATCAGGCCTGCCAGGAAACGGCGTTTCACAGGCCTTGGTAAGAGATGTTCCCGGTAGGCTGTAAGAGCACTGGGCAACGCCAGATGTTTCTTAGCTTCCCGAAGAGCTGGAAGCAAGAAGCTTTGGTGCCACTCTCTCACTTTGGACTCAAGGCAGCCCTTTGGGGCAGGTAGCTCTAGCCCAGTGGAGCACACCCAGAGCAGAAGTTCTACTTGGGCCAGTTCAGGCCACCAACAAACTGCGTTTCACAGGCCTTGGTAAGAGATGTTCCCGGTAGGCTGTAAGAGCACTGGGCAACGCCAGATGTTTCTTAGCTTCCCGAAGAGCTGGAAGCAAGATGCTTTGGGGCCTCTCATCCCCTTTGCAAACAAGGCCGACCTTTGGGCCAGGCAGCTCTAGGCCAATGGAGCACACCCAGAGCAGAAGTTCTACCTCAGCCAGATAAGGCCTGCCAAGAAACTGCGTTTCAAAGGCTTTGGTAAGAGATGTTCCCGCTACTCTGTTAGAGCACTGGGCAGAGCCATTTGTTTCTTAGCTTCCCAAAGAGCTGGAAGCAAGATGCTTTGGGGGCTCCCTGCCCCTTTGCCAACAAGGGCGACCTTTGGGCCTTTCAGCTCTAGGCCAATGGAGCACACCCAGAGCAGAAGTCCTACTTCAGCCAGATCAGGCCTGCCAAGGAACTGCGTTTCAGAGGCCTTTGTATGTGACGTTCCCGGTAGGCTGTGAGAGCACGGTGCAGAGCCAGTTGTTTCCTTGTTTCCCAAACAGCTGGAAGCAAGACGCTTTGGGGCCTCTCTGCCCCTTTGGAAACAAGGCAGCACGTTGGGTCTGGCAGCTCTAGGGCAATGGAGCACAACCAGAGCCGAAGTTCTACTTCTTCCAGATCAGGCCTGCCTAGACAGTGCGTTTCCCAGGCCTTGATAAGAGATGTTCTCTTAGGCTATAAGAGCACTGGGCACAGCCAGTTGTTTCTTAGCTTCCCAAGAGGTGGAAGCAAGATGCTTTGGGGCCTCTCTCCCCCTTTGGAAACAAGGCAGCCCTTTGGGCCTTTCAGCTCTAGGGCAATGGAGCACACCCAGAGCAGAAGTTCTACCTCAGCCAGATCAGGCCTGCCAAGAAACTGCTTTTCACAGGCCTTCGTAAGAGGTGTTCCCGGAAGGCTGTAAGAGTACCTGGCAGAGCGAGTTGTTTCTTAGCTTCAAAAACAGCTGGAAGCAACATGATTTGGGGCCTCTCTCCCCCTTTGGAAACAAAGCAGCCTTTGTGCCTGGCAGCTCTAGGCCAAAGTAGCACACCCAGAGCACAAGTTCTACCTCAGCCAGATAAGGCCTGTCAAGAAGCTGCGTTTCACAGGCCTTTGTATGTGACGTTCCCGGTTGGCTTTGAGAGCACTGTGCAGAGCCAGTTGTTTTAGCTTCCCAGAGAGCAGGAAGCAAGATGCTTTGGGGCCTCTCTCACACTTTGGAAATAAAGGCAGCCCTTTGGGCCTGGCAGCCCTAGGCCAATGGAGTACACCCAGAGCAGAAGTTCTACCTCAGCCAGATCAGGCCTTCCAAGAAACTGCGTCTCACAGGCCTTTCTCTGTCACGTTGCCGGTAGGCTGTGAGAGCACTGTGCAGAGCCAGTTGTTTCTTAGCTTCCCAAAGATTTGGAAGCAAGATGCTTTGGGGACTCTCAGCCCCTTTGGAAACAAGGCGGCCCTTTGGGCCTGGCAGCTCTAGGCCAAAGTAGCACGCCCAGAGCAGGAGTTCTACTTCAGCCAGATCAGGCCTGCCAAGAAACTGCGTTTCACAGGCCTTGGTAAGAGATGTTCCCGGTAGGCTGTGAGAGCACTGTGGAGAGCCAGTTGCTTTAGCTTCCCACAGAGCTGGAAGCAAGATGCCTTGGGGCCTCTCTCTCCCTTTGGACACAAGGCAGCCGTTTGGGCCTGGCAGCTCTAGGCCAATGGAGCACACCCACAGCAGAAGTTCTACTTCAGGCAGATCAGTCCTGCCCAGAAACTGCGTTTCACAGCCCTTGGTAAGAGATGTTCACGGTAGGCTGTGAGAGCACTGGGCAGAACCAGTTGTTTTTTAGCTTCCCAAAGTGCTGGAGGCAAGATGCTTTGGGGCCTCTCTCACCCTTTGGAAACAAGGCAGCCCTTAGGTCCTGGTAGCTCTAGGCCTATGTAGCACAACCAGAACAGAAGTTCTACTTCAGCCAGGTCAGGCCTGCCAAGAAACTGCGTTTCACAGGCCTTTCAAAGAGATGTTCTCTTAGGCTGTAAGAGCACTGGGCAGAGCCAGCTGTTTCTTAGCTTCCCGAAGAGCTGGGAGCAAGATGCTTTGGGTCCACTCTCCGTCTTTGGAAACAAGGCAGCCCTTTGGGCCTGGCAGCTCTAGGGCAATGGAGCACACCCAGAGCAGAAGTTCTACTTCAGCCAGATCAGGCCTGCCAGGAAACTGCGTTTCACAGGCCTTGGTAAGAGATGTTCCCGGTAGGCTGTAAGAGCACTGGGCAGAGCCAGTTGTTTCTTACCTTCCTGAAAAGCTGGAAGCAAGATGCTTGGGACCCCTCTGCCCGCTTGGGAACAAGGCAGCCTTTTGGGTCGGGAAGCTCTAGGCCAATGGAGCACACGCAGAGCAGGAGTTCTACTTCAGCCTGATCAGGCCTGCAAAGAAACAGCGTTTGACAGGCCTTGGTAAGAGATGTTCCCGGTAGGTGTAAGAGCACTGGGCAGAGCCAGTTGTTTCTTAGCTTCGCAAAGACCGGGAAGCAAGATGCTTTGGGCCTCTCTGCCCCTTGGAAACAGGGCAGCACTTTGGGCCTGGCAGCTCTAGGGCAATGGAGCACACCCAGAGCCGGAGTTCTACTTCAGCCAGATGAGGCCTGCCAAGAAACTGCGTTTCACAGGCCTTTCAAAGACATGTTCCCGGTAGGCTGTAAGAGCACGGGGCAGAGCGAGTTGGTTCTTAGCTTCCCAGAGAGCTGGAAGCAAGATGCTTTGGGGCCTCTCTGCCCCTTTGGAAACAAGGCAGCACCTTGGGCCTGGCAGCTCTAGGGCAATGGAGCACACCCAGAGCAGAAGTTCTACTTCAGCCAAATCAGGCCTGCCAGGAAACGGCGTTTCACAGGCCTTGGTAAGAGATGTTCCCGGTAGGCTGTAAGAGCACTGGGCAACGCCAGATGTTTCTTAGCTTCCCGAAGAGCTGGAAGCAAGAAGCTTTGGTGCCACTCTCTCACTTTGGACTCAAGGCAGGCCTTTGGGGCAGGTAGCTCTAGCCCAGTGGAGCACACCCAGAGCAGAAGTTCTACTTGGGCCAGTTCAGGCCACCAACAAACTGCGTTTCACAGGCCTTGGTAAGAGATGTTCCCGGTAGGCTGTAAGAGCACTGGGCAACGCCAGATGTTTCTTAGCTTCCCGAAGAGCTGGAAGCAAGATGCTTTGGGGCCTCTCATCCCCTTTGCAAACAAGGCCGACCTTTGGGCCAGGCAGCTCTAGGCCAATGGAGCACACCCAGAGCAGAAGTTCTACCTCAGCCAGATAAGGCCTGCCAAGAAACTGCGTTTCAAAGGCTTTGGTAAGAGATGTTCCCGGTACTCTGTTAGAGCACTGGGCAGAGCCATTTGTTTCTTAGCTTCCCAAAGAGCTGGAAGCAAGATGCTTTGGGGGCTCCCTGCCCCTTTGCCAACAAGGGCGACCTTTGGGCCTTTCAGCTCTAGGCCAATGGAGCACACCCAGAGCAGAAGTCCTACTTCAGCCAGATCAGGCCTGCCAAGGAACTGCGTTTCAGAGGCCTTTGTATGTGACGTTCCCGGTAGGCTGTGAGAGCACGGTGCAGAGCCAGTTGTTTCCTTGTTTCCCAAACAGCTGGAAGCAAGACGCTTTGGGGCCTCTCTGCCCCTTTGGAAACAAGGAAGCACGTTGGGTCTGGCAGCTCTAGGGCAATGGAGCACAACCAGAGCCGAAGTTCTACTTCTTCCAGATCAGGCCTGCCTAGACAGTGCGTTTCCCAGGCCTTGATAAGAGATGTTCTCTTAGGCTATAAGAGCACTGGGCACAGCCAGTTGTTTCTTAGCTTCCCAAGAGGTGGAAGCAAGATGCTTTGGGGCCTCTCTCCCCCTTTGGAAACAAGGCAGCCCTTTGGGCCTTTCAGCTCTAGGGCAATGGAGCACACCCAGAGCAGAAGTTCTACCTCAGCCAGATCAGGCCTGCCAAGAAACTGCTTTTCACAGGCCTTCGTAAGAGGTGTTCCCGGAAGGCTGTAAGAGTACCTGGCAGAGCGAGTTGTTTCTTAGCTTCAAAAACAGCTGGAAGCAACATGATTTGGGGCCTCTCTCCCCCTTTGGAAACAAAGCAGCCTTTGTGCCTGGCAGCTCTAGGCCAAAGTAGCACACCCAGAGCACAAGTTCTACCTCAGCCAGATAAGGCCTGTCAAGAAGCTGCGTTTCACAGGCCTTTGTATGTGACGTTCCCGGTTGGCTTTGAGAGCACTGTGCAGAGCCAGTTGTTTTAGCTTCCCAGAGAGCAGGAAGCAAGATGCTTTGGGGCCTCTCTCACACTTTGGAAATAAAGGCAGCCCTTTGGGCCTGGCAGCCCTAGGCCAATGGAGTACACCCAGAGCAGAAGTTCTACCTCAGCCAGATCAGGCCTTCCAAGAAACTGCGTCTCACAGGCCTTTCTCTGTCACGTTGCCGGTAGGCTGTGAGAGCACTGTGCAGAGCCAGTTGTTTCTTAGCTTCCCAAAGATTTGGAAGCAAGATGCTTTGGGGACTCTCAGCCCCTTTGGAAACAAGGCGGCCCTTTGGGCCTGGCAGCTCTAGGCCAAAGTAGCACGCCCAGAGCAGGAGTTCTACTTCAGCCAGATCAGGCCTGCCAAGAAACTGCGTTTCACAGGCCTTGGTAAGAGATGTTCCCGGTAGGCTGTGAGAGCACTGTGGAGAGCCAGTTGCTTTAGCTTCGCACAGAGCTGGAAGCAAGATGCTTTGGGGCCTCTCTCTCCCTTTGGACACAAGGCAGCCGTTTGGGCCTGGCAGCTCTAGGCCAATGGAGCACACCCACAGCAGAAGTTCTACTTCAGGCAGATCAGTCCTGCCCAGAAACTGCGTTTCACAGCCCTTGGTAAGAGATGTTCACGGTAGGCTGTGAGAGCACTGGGCAGAACCAGTTGTTTTTTAGCTTCCCAAAGTGCTGGAGGCAAGATGCTTTGGGGCCTCACTCACCCTTTGGAAACAAGGCAGCCCTTAGGTCCTGGTAGCTCTAGGCCTATGTAGCACAACCAGAACAGAAGTTCTACTTCAGCCAGGTCAGGCCTGCCAAGAAACTGCGTTTCACAGGCCTTTCAAAGAGATGTTCTCCTAGGCTGTAAGAGCACTGGGCAGAGCCAGCTGTTTCTTAGCTTCCCGAAGAGCTGGGAGCAAGATGCTTTGGGTCCACTCTCCGTCTTTGGAAACAAGGCAGCCCTTTGGGCCTGGCAGCTCTAGGGCAATGGAGCACACCCAGAGCAGAAGTTCTACTTCAGCCAGATCAGGCCTGCCAGGAAACTGCGTTTCACAGGCCTTGGTAAGAGATGTTCCCGGTAGGCTGTGAGAGCACTGTGGAGAGCCAGTTGCTTTAGCTTCCCACAGAGCTGGAAGCAAGATGCTTTGGGGCCTCTCTCTCCCTTTGGACACAAGGCAGCCGTTTGGGCCTGGCAGCTCTAGGCCAATGGAGCACACCCACAGCAGAAGTTCTACTTCAGGCAGATCAGTCCTGCCCAGAAACTGCGTTTCACAGCCCTTGGTAAGAGATGTTCACGGTAGGCTGTGAGAGCACTGGGCAGAACCAGTTGTTTTTTAGCTTCCCAAAGTGCTGGAGGCAAGATGCTTTGGGGCCTCTCTCACCCTTTGGAAACAAGGCAGCCCTTAGGTCCTGGTAGCTCTAGGCCTATGTAGCACAACCAGAACAGAAGTTCTACTTCAGCCAGGTCAGGCCTGCCAAGAATCTGCGTTTCACAGGCCTTTCAAAGAGATGTTCTCTTAGGCTGTAAGAGCACTGGGCAGAGCCAGCTGTTTCTTAGCTTCCCGAAGAGCTGGGAGCAAGATGCTTTGGGTCCACTCTCCGTCTTTGGAAACAAGGCAGCCCTTTGGGCCTGGCAGCTCTAGGGCAATGGAGCACACCCAGAGCAGAAGTTCTACTTCAGCCAGATCAGGCCTGCCAGGAAACTGCGTTTCACAGGCCTTGGTAAGAGATGTTCCCGGTAGGCTTTAAGAGCACTGGGCAGAGCCAGTTGTTTCTTACCTTCCTGAAAAGCTGGAAGCAAGATGCTTGGGACCCCTCTGCCCGTTTGGGAACAAGGCAGCCTTTTGGGTCGGGAAGCTCTAGGCCAATGGAGCACACGCAGAGCAGGAGTTCTACTTCAGCCTGATCAGGCCTGCAAAGAAACAGCGTTTGACAGGCCTTGGTAAGAGATGTTCGCGGTAGGTGTAAGAGCACTGGGCAGAGCCAGTTGTTTCTTAGCTTCGCAAAGACCGGGAAGCAAGATGCTTTGGGCCTCTCTGCCCCTTGGAAACAGGGCAGCACTTTGGGCCTGGCAGCTCTAGGGCAATGGAGCACACCCAGAGCCGGAGTTCTACTTCAGCCAGATGAGGCCTGCCAAGAAACTGCGTTTCACAGGCCTTTCAAAGACATGTTCCCGGTAGGCTGTAAGAGCACAGGCCAGAGAGAGTTGGTTCTTAGCTTCCCAGAGAGCTGGAAGCAAGATGCTTTGGGGCCTCTCTGCCCCTTTGGAAACAAGGCAGCACCTTGGGCCTGGCAGCTCTAGGGCAATGGAGCACACCCAGAGCAGAAGTTCTACTTCAGCCAAATCAGGCCTGCCAGGAAACGGCGTTTCACAGGCCTTGGTAAGAGATGTTCCCGGTAGGCTGTAAGAGCACTGGGCAACGCCAGATGTTTCTTAGCTTCCCGAAGAGCTGGAAGGAAGATGCTTTGGTGCCACTCTCTCACTTTGGAATCAAGGCAGCCCTTTGGGGCAGGTAGCTCTGGGGCAATGGAGCACACCCAGAGCAGAAGTTCTACTTCGGCCAGTTCAGGCCACCAACAAACTGCGTTTCACAGGCCTTGGTAAGAGATGTTCCCGGTAGGCTGTAAGAGCACTGGGCAACGCCAGATGTTTCTTAGCTTCCCGAAGAGCTGGAAGCAAGATGCTTTGGGGCCTCTCTGCCCCTTTGCAAACAAGGCGGCCCTTTGGGCCAGGCAGCTCTAGGCCAATGGAGTACACCCAGAGCAGAAGTTCTACTTCAGCTACATCAGGCCACCAACAAAGTGCGTTTCACAGGCCTTGGTAAGAGATTGTCTCTTAGGCTGTAAGAGCACTGGGCAGAGCCAGTTGTTTCTTAGCTTCCCAAAGAGCTGGAAGCAAGATGCTTTGGGGGCTCCCTGCCCCTTTGCCAACAAGGCCGACCTTTGGGCCTTTCAGCTCTGGGCCAATGGAGCACACCCAGAGCAGAAGTTCTACCTCAGCCAGATAAGGCCTGCCAAGAAACTGCGTTTCAAAGGCTTTGGTAAGAGATGTTGCCGGTACTCTGTTAGAGCACTGGGCAGAGACAGTAGTTTCTTAGCTTCCCAAAGAGCTGGAAGCAAGATGCTTTGGGGCCTCTCTGCCCCTTTGCAAACAAGGGCGACCTTTGGGCCTTTCAGCTCTAGGCCAATGGAGCACACCCAGAGCAGAAGTCCTACTTCAGCCAGATCAGGCCTGCCAAGGAACTGCGTTTCAGAGGCCTTTGTATGTGACGTTCCCGGTAGGCTGTGAGAGCACGGTGCAGAGCCAGTTGTTTCCTTGTTTCCCAAACAGCTGGAAGCAAGACGCTTTGGGGCCTCTCTGCCCCTTTGGAAACAAGGCAGCACGTTGGGTCTGGCAGCTCTAGGGCAATGGAGCACAACCAGAGCCGAAGTTCTACTTCTTCCAGATCAGGCCTGCCTAGACAGTGCGTTTCCCAGGCCTTGATAAGAGATGTTCTCTTAGGCTATAAGAGCACTGGGCACAGCCAGTTGTTTCTTAGCTTCCCAAGAGGTGGAAGCAAGATGCTTTGGGGCCTCTCTCCCCCTTTGGAAACAAGGCAGCCCTTTGGGCCTTTCAGCTCTAGGGCAATGGAGCACACCCAGAGCAGAAGTTCTACCTCAGCCAGATCAGGCCTGCCAAGAAACTGCTTTTCACAGGCCTTCGTAAGAGGTGTTCCCGGAAGGCTGTAAGAGTACCTGGCAGAGCGAGTTGTTTCTTAGCTTCAAAAACAGCTGGAAGCAACATGATTTGGGGCCTCTCTCCCCCTTTGGAAAGAAAGCAGCCTTGGTGCCTGGCAGCTCTAGGCCAAAGTAGCACACCCAGAGCACAAGTTCTACCTCAGCCAGATAAGGCCTGTCAAGAAGCTGCGTTTCACAGGCCTTTGTATGTGACGTTCCCGGTTGGCTTTGAGAGCACTGTGCAGAGCCAGTTGTTTTAGCTTCCAAGAGAGCAGGAAGCAAGATGCTTTGGGGCCTATCTCACACTTTGGAAATAAAGGCAGCCCTTTGGGCCTGGCAGCCCTAGGCCAAAGTAGCACGCCCAGAGCAGGAGTTCTACTTCAGCCAGATCAGGCCTGCCAAGAAACTGCGTTTCACAGGCCTTGGTAAGAGATGTTCCCGGTAGGCTGTGAGAGCACTGTGGAGAGCCAGTTGCTTTAGCTTCCCACAGAGCTGGAAGCAAGATGCTTTGGGGCCTCTCTCTCCCTTTGGACACAAGGCAGCCGTTTGGGCCTGGCAGCTCTAGGCCAATGGAGCACACCCACAGCAGAAGTTCTACTTCAGGCAGATCAGTCCTGCCCAGAAACTGCGTTTCACAGCCCTTGGTAAGAGATGTTCACGGTAGGCTGTGAGAGCACTGGGCAGAACCAGTTGTTTTTTAGCTTCCCAAAGTGCTGGAGGCAAGATGCTTTGGGGCCTCTCTCACCCTTTGGAAACAAGGCAGCCCTTAGGTCCTGGTAGCTCTAGGCCTATGTAGCACAACCAGAACAGAAGTTCTACTTCAGCCAGGTCAGGCCTGCCAAGAAACTGCGTTTCACAGGCCTTTCAAAGAGATGTTCTCTTAGGCTGTAAGAGCACTGGGCAGAGCCAGCTGTTTCTTAGCTTCCCGAAGAGCTGGGAGCAAGATGCTTTGGGTCCACTCTCCGTCTTTGGAAACAAGGCAGCCCTTTGGGCCTGGCAGCTCTAGGGCAATGGAGCACACCCAGAGCAGAAGTTCTACTTCAGCCAGATCAGGCCTGCCAGGAAACTGCGTTTCACAGGCCTTGGTAAGAGATGTTCCCGGTAGGCTTTAAGAGCACTGGGCAGAGCCAGTTGTTTCTTACCTTCCTGAAAAGCTGGAAGCAAGATGCTTGGGACCCCTCTGCCCGTTTGGGAACAAGGCAGCCTTTTGGGTCGGGAAGCTCTAGGCCAATGGAGCACACGCAGAGCAGGAGTTCTACTTCAGCCTGATCAGGCCTGCAAAGAAACAGCGTTTGACAGGCCTTGGTAAGAGATGTTCGCGGTAGGTGTAAGAGCACTGGGCAGAGCCAGTTGTTTCTTAGCTTCGCAAAGACCGGGAAGCAAGATGCTTTGGGCCTCTCTGCCCCTTGGAAACAGGGCAGCACTTTGGGCCTGGCAGCTCTAGGGCAATGGAGCACACCCAGAGCCGGAGTTCTACTTCAGCCAGATGAGGCCTGCCAAGAAACTGCGTTTCACAGGCCTTTCAAAGACATGTTCCCGGTAGGCTGTAAGAGCACAGGCCAGAGAGAGTTGGTTCTTAGCTTCCCAGAGAGCTGGAAGCAAGATGCTTTGGGGCCTCTCTGCCCCTTTGGAAACAAGGCAGCACCTTGGGCCTGGCAGCTCTAGGGCAATGGAGCACACCCAGAGCAGAAGTTCTACTTCAGCCAAATCAGGCCTGCCAGGAAACGGCGTTTCACAGGCCTTGGTAAGAGATGTTCCCGGTAGGCTGTAAGAGCACTGGGCAACGCCAGATGTTTCTTAGCTTCCCGAAGAGCTGGAAGCAAGATGCTTTGGTGCCACTCTCTCACTTTGGAATCAAGGCAGCCCTTTGGGGCAGGTAGCTCTGGGGCAATGGAGCACACCCAGAGCAGAAGTTCTACTTCGGCCAGTTCAGGCCACCAACAAACTGCGTTTCACAGGCCTTGGTAAGAGATGTTCCCGGTAGGCTGTAAGAGCACTGGGCAACGCCAGATGTTTCTTAGCTTCCCGAAGAGCTGGAAGCAAGATGCTTTGGGGCCTCTCTGCCCCTTTGCAAACAAGGCGGCCCTTTGGGCCAGGCAGCTCTAGGCCAATGGAGTACACCCAGAGCAGAAGTTCTACTTCAGCTACATCAGGCCACCAACAAAGTGCGTTTCACAGGCCTTGGTAAGAGATTGTCTCTTAGGCTGTAAGAGCACTGGGCAGAGCCAGTTGTTTCTTAGCTTCCCAAAGAGCTGGAAGCAAGATGCTTTGGGGGCTCCCTGCCCCTTTGCCAACAAGGCCGACCTTTGGGCCTTTCAGCTCTGGGCCAATGGAGCACACCCAGAGCAGAAGTTCTACCTCAGCCAGATAAGGCCTGCCAAGAAACTGCGTTTCAAAGGCTTTGGTAAGAGATGTTGCCGGTACTCTGTTAGAGCACTGGGCAGAGACAGTTGTTTCTTAGCTTCCCAAAGAGCTGGAAGCAAGATGCTTTGGGGCCTCTCTGCCCCTTTGCAAACAAGGCATCCCTTTGGGCCTTTCAGCTCTAGGCCAATGGAGCACACCCAGAGCAGAAGTCCTACTTCAGCCAGATCAGGCCTGCCAAGGAACTGCGTTTCAGAGGCCTTTGTATGTGACGTTCCCGGTAGGCTGTGAGAGCACGGTGCAGAGCCAGTTGTTTCCTTGTTTCCCAAACAGCTGGAAGCAAGACGCTTTGGGGCCTCTCTGCCCCTTTGGAAACAAGGCAGCACGTTGGTTCTGGCAGCTCTAGGGCAATGGAGCACAACCAGAGCCGAAGTTCTACTTCTTCCAGATCAGGCCTGCATAGACAGTGCGTTTCCCAGGCCTTGATAAGAGATGTTCTCTTAGGCTATAAGAGCACTGGGCACAGCCAGTTGTTTCTTAGCTTCCCAAGAGGTGGAAGCAAGATGCTTTGGGGCCTCTCTCCCCCTTTGGAAACAAGGCAGCCCTTTGGGCCTTTCAGCTCTAGGGCAATGGAGCACACCCAGAGCAGAAGTTCTACCTCAGCCAGATCAGGCCTGCCAAGAAACTGCTTTTCACAGGCCTTCGTAAGAGGTGTTCCCGGAAGGCTGTCAGAGTACCTGGCAGAGCGAGTTGTTTCTTATCTTCAAAAACAGCTGGAAGCAACATGATTTGGGGCCTCTCTCCCCCTTTGGAAACAAAGCAGCCTTGGTGCCTGGCAGCTCTAGGCCAAAGTAGCACACCCAGAGCACAAGTTCTACCTCAGCCAGATAAGGCCTGTCAAGAAGCTGCGTTTCACAGGCCTTTGTATGTGACGTTCCCGGTTGGCTTTGAGAGCACTGTGCAGAGCCAGTTGTTTTAGCTTCCCAGAGAGCAGGAAGCAAGATGCTTTGGGGCCTATCTCACACTTTGGAAATAAAGGCAGCCCTTTGGGCCTGGCAGCCCTAGGCCAATGGAGTACACCCAGAGCAGAAGTTCTACCTCAGCCAGATCAGGCCTTCCAAGAAACTGCGTCTCACAGGCCTTTCTCTGTCACGTTGCCGGTAGGCTGTGAGAGCACTGTGCAGAGCCAGTTGTTTCTTAGCTTCCCAAAGATTTGGAAGCAAGATACTTTGGGGACTCTCAGCCCCTTTGGAAACAAGGCGGCCCTTTGGGCCTGGCAGCTCTAGGCCAAAGTAGCACGCCCAGAGCAGGAGTTCTACTTCAGCCAGATCAGGCCTGCCAAGAAACTGCGTTTCACAGGCCTTGGTAAGAGATGTTCCCGGTAGGCTGTGAGAGCACTGTGGAGAGCCAGTTGCTTTAGCTTCCCACAGAGCTGGAAGCAAGATGCTTTGGGGCCTCTCTCTCCCTTTGGACACAAGGCAGCCGTTTGGGCCTGGCAGCTCTAGGCCAATGGAGCACACCCACAGCAGAAGTTCTACTTCAGGCAGATCAGTCCTGCCCAGAAACTGCGTTTCACAGCCCTTGGTAAGAGATGTTCACGGTAGGCTGTGAGAGCACTGGGCAGAACCAGTTGTTTTTTAGCTTCCCTAAGTGCTGGAGGCAAGATGCTTTGGGGCCTCTCTCACCCTTTGGAAACAAGGCAGCCCTTAGGACCTGGTAGCTCTAGGCCTATGTAGCACAACCAGAACAGAAGTTCTACTTCAGCCAGGTCAGGCCTGCCAAGAAACTGCGTTTCACAGGCCTTTCAAAGAGATGTTCTCTTAGGCTGTAAGAGCACTGGGCTGAGCCAGCTGTTTCTTAGCTTCCCGAAGAGCTGGGAGCAAGATGCTTTGGGTCCACTCTCCGTCTTTGGAAACAAGGCAGCCCTTTGGGCCTGGCAGCTCTAGGGCAATGGAGCACACCCAGAGCCGGAGTTCTACTTCAGCCAGATGAGGCCTGCCAAGAAACTGCGTTTCACAGGCCTTTCAAAGACATGTTCCTGGTAGGCTGTAAGAGCACGGGCCAGAGAGAGTTGGTTCTTAGCTTCCCAGAGAGCTGGAAGCAAGATGCTTTGGGGCCTCCCTGCCCCTTTGGAAACAAGGCAGCACCTTGGGCCTGGCAGCTCTAGGGCAATGGAGCACACCCAGAGCAGAAGTTCTACTTCAGCCAAATCAGGCCTGCCAGGAAACGGCGTTTCACAGGCCTTGGTAAGAGATGTTCCCGGTGGGCTGTAAGAGCACTGGGCAACGCCAGATGTTTCTTAGCTTCCCGAAGAGCTGGAAGCAAGATGCTTTGGTGCCACTCTCTCACTTTGGAATCAAGGCAGCCCTTTGGGGCAGGTAGCTCTGGGCCAGTGGAGCACACCCAGAGCAGAAGTTCTACTTCGGCCAGTTCAGGCCACCAACAAACTGCGTTTCACAGGCCTTGGTAAGAGATGTTCCCGGTAGGCTGTAGGAGCACTGGGCAACGCCAGATGTTTCTTAGCTTCCCGAAGAGCTGGAAGCAAGATGCTTTGGGGCCTCTCATCCCCTTTGCAAAGAAGGCAGCCCTTTGGGCCAGGCAGCTCTAGGCCAATGGAGTACACCCAGAGCAGAAGTTCTACTTCAGCTACATCAGGCCACCAACAAAGTGCGTTTCACAGGCCTTGGTAAGAGATTGTCTCTTAGGCTGTAAGAGCACTGGGCAGAGCCAGTTGTTTCTTAGCTTCCCAAAGAGCTGGAAGCAAGATGCTTTGGGGGCTCCCTGCCCCTTTGCCAACAAGGCCGACCTTTGGGCCTTTCAGCTCTGGGCCAATGGAGCACACCCAGAGCAGAAGTTCTACCTCAGCCAGATAAGGCCTGCCAAGAAACTGCGTTTCAAAGGCTTTGGTAAGAGATGTTGCCGGTACTCTGTTAGAGCACTGGGCAGAGCCATTTGTTTCTTAGCTTCCCAAAGAGCTGGAAGCAAGATGCTTTGGGGGCTCCCTGCCCCTTTGCAAACAAGGCATCCCTTTGGGCCTTTCAGCTCTAGGCCAATGGAGCACACCCAGAGCAGAAGTCCTACTTCAGCCAGATCAGGCCTGCCAAGGAATTTCGTTTCAGAGGCCTTTGTATGTGACGTTCCCGGTAGGCTGTGAGAGCACGGTGCAGAGCCAGTTGTTTCCTTGTTTCCCAAACAGCTGGAAGCAAGACGCTTTGGGGCCTCTCTGCAACTTTGGAAACAAGGAAGCACGTTGGGTCTGGCAGCTCTAGGGCAATGGAGCACAACCTGAGCCGAAGTTCTACTTCTTCCAGATCAGGCCTGCCTAGACAGTGCGTTTCACAGGCCTTGATAAGAGATGTTCTCTTAGGCTATAAGAGCACTGGGCACAGCCAGTTGTTTCTTAGCTTCCCAAGAGGTGGAAGCAAGATGCTTTGGGGCCTCTCTCCCCCTTTGGAAACAAGGCAGCCCTTTGGGCCTTTCAGCTCTAGGGCAATGGAGCACACCCAGAGCAGAAGTTCTACCTCAGCCAGATCAGGCCTGCCAAGAAACTGCTTTTCACAGGCCTTCGTAAGAGGTGTTCCCGGAAGGCTGTCAGAGTACCTGGCAGAGCGAGTTGTTTCTTAGCTTCAAAAACAGCTGGAAGCAACATGATTTGGGGCCTCTCTCCCCCTTTGGAAACAAAGCAGCCTTGGTGCCTGGCAGCTCTAGGCCAAAGTAGCACACCCAGAGCACAAGTTCTACCTCAGCCAGATAAGGCCTGTCAAGAAGCTGCGTTTCACAGGCCTTTGTATGTGACGTTCCCGGTTGGCTTTGAGAGCACTGTGCAGAGCCAGTTGTTTTAGCTTCCAAGAGAGCAGGAAGCAAGATGCTTTGGGGCCTCTCTCACACTTTGGAAATAAAGGCAGCCCTTTGGGCCTGGCAGCCCTAGGCCAATGGAGTACACCCAGAGCAGAAGTTCTACCTCAGCCAGATCAGGCCTTCCAAGAAACTGCGTCTCACAGGCCTTTCTCTGTCACGTTGCCGGTAGGCTGTGAGAGCACTGTGCAGAGCCAGTTGTTTCTTAGCTTCCCAAAGATTTGGAAGCAAGATACTTTGGGGACTCTCAGCCCCTTTGGAAACAAGGCGGCCCTTTGGGCCTGGCAGCTCTAGGCCAAAGTAGCACGCCCAGAGCAGGAGTTCTACTTCAGCCAGATCAGGCCTGCCAAGAAACTGCGTTTCACAGGCCTTGGTAAGAGATGTTCCCGGTAGGCTGTGAGAGCACTGTGGAGAGCCAGTTGCTTTAGCTTCCCACAGAGCTGGAAGCAAGATGCTTTGGGGCCTCTCTCTCCCTTTGGACACAAGGCAGCCGTTTGGGCCTGGCAGCTCTAGGCCAATGGAGCACACCCACAGCAGAAGTTCTACTTCAGGCAGATCAGTCCTGCCCAGAAACTGCGTTTCACAGCCCTTGGTAAGAGATGTTCACGGTAGGCTGTGAGAGCACTGGGCAGAACCAGTTGTTTTTTAGCTTCCCTAAGTGCTGGAGGCAAGATGCTTTGGGGCCTCTCTCACCCTTTGGAAACAAGGCAGCCCTTAGGTCCTGGTAGCTCTAGGCCTATGTAGCACAACCAGAACAGAAGTTCTACTTCAGCCAGGTCAGGCCTGCCAAGAAACTGCGTTTCACAGGCCTTTCAAAGAGATGTTCTCTTAGGCTGTAAGAGCACTGGGCAGAGCCAGCTGTTTCTTAGCTTCCCGAAGAGCTGGGAGCAAGATACTTTGGGTCCACTCTCCGTCTTTGGAAACAAGGCAGCCCTTTGGGCCTGGCAGCTCTAGGGCAATGGAGCACACCCAGAGCAGAAGTTCTACTTCAGCCAGATCAGGCCTGCCAGGAAACTGCGTTTCACAGGCCTTGGTAAGAGATGTTCCCGGTAGGCTGTGAGAGCACTGTGGAGAGCCAGTTGCTTTAGCTTCCCACAGAGCTGGAAGCAAGATGCTTTGGGGCCTCTCTCTGCCTTTGGACACAAGGCAGCTGTTTGGGCCTGGCAGCTCTAGGCCAATGGAGCACACCCACAGCAGAAGTTCTACTTCAGGCAGATCAGTCCTGCCCAGAAACTGCGTTTCACAGCCCTTGGTAAGAGATGTTCACGGTAGGCTGTGAGAGCACTGGGCAGAACCAGTTGTTTTTTAGCTTCCCAAAGTGCTGGAGGCAAGATGCTTTGGGGCCTCTCTCACCCTTTGGAAACAAGGCAGCCCTTAGGTCCTGGTAGCTCTAGGCCTATGTAGCACAACCAGAACAGAAGTTCTACTTCAGCCAGGTCAGGCCTGCCAAGAAACTGCGTTTCACAGGCCTTTCAAAGAGATGTTCTCTTAGGCTGTAAGAGCACTGGGCAGAGCCAGCTGTTTCTTAGCTTCCCGAAGAGCTGGGAGCAAGATGCTTTGGGTCCACTCTCCGTCTTTGGAAACAAGGCAGCCCTTTGGGCCTGGCAGCTCTAGGGCAATGGAGCACACCCAGAGCAGAAGTTCTACTTCAGCCAGATCAGGCCTGCCAGGAAACTGCGTTTCACAGGCCTTGGTAAGAGATGTTCCCGGTAGGCTTTAAGAGCACTGGGCAGAGCCAGTTGTTTCTTACCTACCTGAAAAGCTGGAAGCAAGATGCTTGGGACCCCTCTGCCCGTTTGGGAACAAGGCAGCCTTTTGGGTCGGGAAGCTCTAGGCCAATGGAGCACACGCAGAGCAGGAGTTCTACTTCAGCCTGATCAGGCCTGCAAAGAAACAGCGTTTGACAGGCCTTGGTAAGAGATGTTCCCGGTAGGTGTAAGAGCACTGGGCAGAGCCAGTTGTTTCTTAGCTTCGCAAAGACCGGGAAGCAAGATGCTTTGGGCCTCTCTGCCCCTTGGAAACAGGGCAGCACTTTGGGCCTGGCAGCTCTAGGGCAGTGGAGCACACCCAGAGCCGGAGTTCTACTTCAGCCAGATGAGGCCTGCCAAGAAACTGCGTTTCACAGGCCTTTCAAAGACATGTTCCCGGTAGGCTGTAAGAGCACGGGGCAGAGCGAGTTGGTTCTTAGCTTCCCAGAGAGCTGGAAGCAAGATGCTTTGGGGCCTCTCTGCCCCTTTGGAAACAAGGCAGCACCTTGGGCCTGGCAGCTCTAGGGCAATGGAGCACACCCAGAGCAGAAGTTCTACTTCAGCCAAATCAGGCCTGCCAGGAAACGGCGTTTCACAGGCCTTGGAAAGAGATGTTCCCGGTAGGCTGTAAGAGCACTGGGCAACGCCAGATGTTTCTTAGCTTCCCGAAGAGCTGGAAGCAAGATGCTTTGGTGCCACTCTCTCACTTTGGAATCAAGGCAGCCCTTTGGGGCAGGTAGCTCTGGGCCAGTGGAGCACACCCAGAGCAGAAGTTCTACTTCGGCCAGTTCAGGCCACCAACAAACTGCGTTTCACAGGCCTTGGTAAGAGATGTTCCCGGTAGGCTGTAGGAGCACTGGGCAACGCCAGATGTTTCTTAGCTTCACGAAGAGCTGGAAGCAAGATGCTTTGGGGCCTCTCATCCCCTTTGCAAACAAGGCGGCCCTTTGGGCCAGGCAGCTGTAGGCCAATGGAGTACACCCAGAGCAGAAGTTCTACTTCAGCTACATCAGGCCACCAACAAAGTGCGTTTCACAGGCCTTGGTAAGAGATTGTCTCTTAGGCTGTAAGAGCACTGGGCAGAGCCAGTTGTTTCTTAGCTTCCCAAAGAGCTGGAAGCAAGATGCTTTGGGGGCTCCCTGCCCCTTTGCCAACAAGGCCGACCTTTGGGCCTTTCAGCTCTGGGCCAATGGAGCACACCCAGAGCAGAAGTTCTACCTCAGCCAGATAAGGCCTGCCAAGAAACTGCGTTTCAAAGGCTTTGGTAAGAGATGTTGCCGGTACTTTGTTAGAGCACTGGGCAGAGACAGTTGTTACTTAGCTTCCCAAAGAGCTGGAAGCAAGATGCTTTGGGGCCTCTCTGCCCCTTTGCAAACAAGGCATCCCTTTGGGCCTTTCAGCTCTAGGCCAATGGAGCACACCCAGAGCAGAAGTCCTACTTCAGCCAGATCAGGCCTGCCAAGGAACTGCGTTTCAGAGGCCTTTGTATGTGACGTTCCCGGTAGGCTGTGAGAGCACGGTGCAGAGCCAGTTGTTTCCTTGTTTCCCAAACAGCTGGAAGCAAGACGCTTTGGGGCCTCTCTGCCCCTTTGGAAACAAGGCAGCACGTTGGGTCTGGCAGCTCTAGGGCAATGGAGCACAACCAGAGCCGAAGTTCTACTTCTTCCAGATCAGGCCTGCCTAGACAGTGCGTTTCCCAGGCCTTGATAAGAGATGTTCTCTTAGGCTATAAGAGCACTGGGCACAGCCAGTTGTTTCTTAGCTTCCCAAGAGGTGGAAGCAAGATGCTTTGGGGCCTCTCTCCCCCTTTGGAAACAAGGCAGCCCTTTGGGCCTTTCAGCTCTAGGGCAATGGAGCACACCCAGAGAGGAGTTCTACCTCAGCCAGATCAGGCCTGCCAAGAAACTGCTTTTCACAGGCCTTCGTAAGAGGTGTTCCCGGAAGGCTGTCAGAGTACCTGGCAGAACGAGTTGTTTCTTAGCTTCAAAAACAGCTGGAAGCAACATGATTTGGGGCCTCTCTCCCCCTTTGGAAACAAAGCAGCCTTGGTGCCTGGCAGCTCTAGGCCAAAGTAGCACACCCAGAGCACAAGTTCTACCTCAGCCAGATAAGGCCTGTCAAGAAGCTGCGTTTCACAGGCCTTTGTATGTGACGTTCCCGGTTGGCTTTGAGAGCACTGTGCAGAGCCAGTTGTTTTAGCTTCCAAGAGAGCAGGAAGCAAGATGCTTTGGGGCCTCTCTCACACTTTGGAAATAAAGGCAGCCCTTTGGGCCTGGCAGCCCTAGGCCAATGGAGTACACCCAGAGCAGAAGTTCTACCTCAGCCAGATCAGGCCTTCCAAGAAACTGCGTCTCCCAGGCCTTTCTCTGTCACGTTGCCGGTAGGCTGTGAGAGCACTGTGCAGAGCCAGTTGTTTCTTAGCTTCCCAAAGATTTGGAAGCAAGATACTTTGGGGACTCTCAGCCCCTTTGGAAACAAGGCGGCCCTTTGGGCCTGGCAGCTCTAGGCCAAAGTAGCACGCCCAGAGCAGGAGTTCTACTTCAGCCAGATCAGGCCTGCCAAGAAACTGCGTTTCACAGGCCTTGGTAAGAGATGTTCCCGGTAGGCTGTGAGAGCACTGTGGAGAGCCAGTTGCTTTAGCTTCCCACAGAGCTGGAAGCAAGATGCTTTGGGGCCTCTCTCTGCCTTTGGACACAAGGCAGCCGTTTGGGCCTGGCAGCTCTAGGCCAATGGAGCACACCCACAGCAGAAGTTCTACTTCAGGCAGATCAGTCCTGCCCAGAAACTGCGTTTCACAGCCCTTGGTAAGAGATGTTCACGGTAGGCTGTGAGAGCACTGGGCAGAACCAGTTGTTTTTTAGCTTCCCAAAGTGCTGGAGGCAAGATGCTTTGGGGCCTCTCTCACCCTTTGGAAACAAGGCAGCCCTTAGGTCCTGGTAGCTCTAGGCCTATGTAGCACAACCAGAACAGAAGTTCTACTTCAGCCAGGTCAGGCCTGCCAAGAAACTGCGTTTCACAGGCCTTTCAAAGAGATGTTCTCTTAGGCTGTAAGAGCACTGGGCAGAGCCAGCTGTTTCTTAGCTTCCCGAAGAGCTGGGAGCAAGATGCTTTGGGTCCACTCTCCGTCTTTGGAAACAAGGCAGCCCTTTGGGCCTGGCAGCTCTAGGGCAATGGAGCACACCCAGAGCAGAAGTTCTACTTCAGCCAGATCAGGCCTGCCAGGAAACTGCGTTTCACAGGCCTTGGTAAGAGATGTTCCCGGTAGGCTTTAAGAGCACTGGGCAGAGCCAGTTGTTTCTTACCTACCTGAAAAGCTGGAAGCAAGATGCTTGGGACCCCTCTGCCCGTTTGGGAACAAGGCAGCCTTTTGGGTCGGGAAGCTCTAGGCCAATGGAGCACACGCAGAGCAGGAGTTCTACTTCAGCCTGATCAGGCCTGCAAAGAAACAGCGTTTGACAGGCCTTGGTAAGAGATGTTCCCGGTAGGTGTAAGAGCACTGGGCAGAGCCAGTTGTTTCTTAGCTTCGCAAAGACCGGGAAGCAAGATGCTTTGGGCCTCTCTGCCCCTTGGAAACAGGGCAGCACTTTGGGCCTGGCAGCTCTAGGGCAATGGAGCACACCCAGAGCCGGAGTTCTACTTCAGCCAGATGAGGCCTGCCAAGAAACTGCGTTTCACAGGCCTTTCAAAGACATGTTCCCGGTAGGCTGTAAGAGCACGGGGCAGAGCGAGTTGGTTCTTAGCTTCCCAGAGAGCTGGAAGCAAGATGCTTTGGGGCCTCTCTGCCCCTTTGGAAACAAGGCAGCACCTTGGGCCTGGCAGCTCTAGGGCAATGGAGCACACCCAGAGCAGAAGTTCTACTTCAGCCAAATCAGGCCTGCCAGGAAACGGCGTTTCACAGGCCTTGGAAAGAGATGTTCCCGGTAGGCTGTAAGAGCACTGGGCAACGCCAGATGTTTCTTAGCTTCCCGAAGAGCTGGAAGCAAGATGCTTTGGTGCCACTCTCTCACTTTGGAATCAAGGCAGCCCTTTGGGGCAGGTAGCTCTGGGCCAGTGGAGCACACCCAGAGCAGAAGTTCTACTTCGGCCAGTTCAGGCCACCAACAAACTGCGTTTCACAGGCCTTGGTAAGAGATGTTCCCGGTAGGCTGTAGGAGCACTGGGCAACGCCAGATGTTTCTTAGCTTCACGAAGAGCTGGAAGCAAGATGCTTTGGGGCCTCTCATCCCCTTTGCAAACAAGGCGGCCCTTTGGGCCAGGCAGCTGTAGGCCAATGGAGTACACCCAGAGCAGAAGTTCTACTTCAGCTACATCAGGCCACCAACAAAGTGCGTTTCACAGGCCTTGGTAAGAGATTGTCTCTTAGGCTGTAAGAGCACTGGGCAGAGCCAGTTGTTTCTTAGCTTCCCAAAGAGCTGGAAGCAAGATGCTTTGGGGGCTCCCTGCCCCTTTGCCAACAAGGCCGACCTTTGGGCCTTTCAGCTCTGGGCCAATGGAGCACACCCAGAGCAGAAGTTCTACCTCAGCCAGATAAGGCCTGCCAAGAAACTGCGTTTCAAAGGCTTTGGTAAGAGATGTTGCCGGTACTTTGTTAGAGCACTGGGCAGAGACAGTTGTTTCTTAGCTTCCCAAAGAGCTGGAAGCAAGATGCTTTGGGGCCTCTCTGCCCCTTTGCAAACAAGGCATCCCTTTGGGCCTTTCAGCTCTAGGCCAATGGAGCACACCCAGAGCAGAAGTCCTACTTCAGCCAGATCAGGCCTGCCAAGGAACTGCGTTTCAGAGGCCTTTGTATGTGACGTTCCCGGTAGGCTGTGAGAGCACGGTGCAGAGCCAGTTGTTTCCTTGTTTCCCAAACAGCTGGAAGCAAGACGCTTTGGGGCCTCTCTGCCCCTTTGGAAACAAGGCAGCACGTTGGGTCTGGCAGCTCTAGGGCAATGGAGCACAACCAGAGCCGAAGTTCTACTTCTTCCAGATCAGGCCTGCCTAGACAGTGCGTTTCCCAGGCCTTGATAAGAGATGTTCTCTTAGGCTATAAGAGCACTGGGCACAGCCAGTTGTTTCTTAGCTTCCCAAGAGGTGGAAGCAAGATGCTTTGGGGCCTCTCTCCCCCTTTGGAAACAAGGCAGCCCTTTGGGCCTTTCAGCTCTAGGGCAATGGAGCACACCCAGAGAGGAGTTCTACCTCAGCCAGATCAGGCCTGCCAAGAAACTGCTTTTCACAGGCCTTCGTAAGAGGTGTTCCCGGAAGGCTGTCAGAGTACCTGGCAGAACGAGTTGTTTCTTAGCTTCAAAAACAGCTGGAAGCAACATGATTTGGGGCCTCTCTCCCCCTTTGGAAACAAAGCAGCCTTGGTGCCTGGCAGCTCTAGGCCAAAGTAGCACACCCAGAGCACAAGTTCTACCTCAGCCAGATAAGGCCTGTCAAGAAGCTGCGTTTCACAGGCCTTTGTATGTGACGTTCCCGGTTGGCTTTGAGAGCACTGTGCAGAGCCAGTTGTTTTAGCTTCCAAGAGAGCAGGAAGCAAGATGCTTTGGGGCCTCTCTCACACTTTGGAAATAAAGGCAGCCCTTTGGGCCTGGCAGCCCTAGGCCAATGGAGTACACCCAGAGCAGAAGTTCTACCTCAGCCAGATCAGGCCTTCCAAGAAACTGCGTCTCCCAGGCCTTTCTCTGTCACGTTGCCGGTAGGCTGTGAGAGCACTGTGCAGAGCCAGTTGTTTCTTAGCTTCCCAAAGATTTGGAAGCAAGATACTTTGGGGACTCTCAGCCCCTTTGGAAACAAGGCGGCCCTTTGGGCCTGGCAGCTCTAGGCCAAAGTAGCACGCCCAGAGCAGGAGTTCTACTTCAGCCAGATCAGGCCTGCCAAGAAACTGCGTTTCACAGGCCTTGGTAAGAGATGTTCCCGGTAGGCTGTGAGAGCACTGTGGAGAGCCAGTTGCTTTAGCTTCCCACAGAGCTGGAAGCAAGATGCTTTGGGGCCTCTCTCTGCCTTTGGACACAAGGCAGCCGTTTGGGCCTGGCAGCTCTAGGCCAATGGAGCACACCCACAGCAGAAGTTCTACTTCAGGCAGATCAGTCCTGCCCAGAAACTGCGTTTCACAGCCCTTGGTAAGAGATGTTCACGGTAGGCTGTGAGAGCACTGGGCAGAACCAGTTGTTTTTTAGCTTCCCAAAGTGCTGGAGGCAAGATGCTTTGGGGCCTCTCTCACCCTTTGGAAACAAGGCAGCCCTTAGGTCCTGGTAGCTCTAGGCCTATGTAGCACAACCAGAACAGAAGTTCTACTTCAGCCAGGTCAGGCCTGCCAAGAAACTGCGTTTCACAGGCCTTTCAAAGAGATGTTCTCTTAGGCTGTAAGAGCACTGGGCAGAGCCAGCTGTTTCTTAGCTTCCCGAAGAGCTGGGAGCAAGATGCTTTGGGTCCACTCTCCGTCTTTGGAAACAAGGCAGCCCTTTGGGCCTGGCAGCTCTAGGGCAATGGAGCACACCCAGAGCAGAAGTTCTACTTCAGCCAGATCAGGCCTGCCAGGAAACTGCGTTTCACAGGCCTTGGTAAGAGATGTTCCCGGTAGGCTGTAAGAGCACTGGGCAGAGCCAGTTGTTTCTTACCTTCCTGAAAAGCTGGAAGCAAGATGCTTGGGACCCCTCTGCCCGTTTGGGAACAAGGCAGCCTTTTGGGTCGGGAAGCTCTAGGCCAATGGAGCACACGCAGAGCAGGAGTTCTACTTCAGCCTGATCAGGCCTGCAAAGAAACAGCGTTTGACAGGCCTTGGTAAGAGATGTTCGCGGTAGGTGTAAGAGCACTGGGCAGAGCCAGTTGTTTCTTAGCTTCGCAAAGACCGGGAAGCAAGGTGCTTTGGGCCTCTCTGCCCCTTGGAAACAGGGCAGCACTTTGGGCCTGGCAGCTCTAGGGCAATGGAGCACACCCAGAGCCGGAGTTCTACTTCAGCCAGATGAGGCCTGCCAAGAAACTGCGTTTCACAGGCCTTTCAAAGACATGTTCCCGGTAGGCTGTAAGAGCACGGGCCAGAGCGAGTTGGTTCTTAGCTTCCCAGAGAGCTGGAAGCAAGATGCTTTGGGGCCTCTCTGCCCCTTTGTAAACAAGGCAGCACCTTGGGCCTGGCAGCTCTAGGGCAATGGAGCACACCCAGAGCAGAAGTTCTACTTCAGCCAAATCAGGCCTGCCAGGAAACGGCGTTTCACAGGCCTTGGTAAGAGACGTTCCCGGTAGGCTGTAAGAGCACTGGGCAACGCCTGATGTTTCTTAGCTTCCCGAAGAGCTGGAAGCAAGATGCTTTGGGGCCTCTCATCCCCTTTGCAAACAAGGCGGCCCTTTGGGCCAGGCAGCTCTAGGCCAATGGAGTACACCCAGAGCAGAAGTTCTACTTCAGCTACATCAGGCCACCAACAAAGTGCGTTTCACAGGCCTTGGTAAGAGATTGTCTCTTAGGCTGTAAGAGCACTGGGCAGAGCCAGTTGTTTCTTAGCTTCCCAAAGAGCTGGAAGCAAGATGCTTTGGGGGCTCCCTGCCCCTTTGCCAACAAGGCCGACCTTTGGGCCTTTCAGCTCTGGGCCTATGGAGCACACCCAGAGCAGAAGTTCTACCTCAGCCAGATAAGGCCTGCCAAGAAACTGCGTTTCAAAGGCTTTGGTAAGAGATGTTGCCGGTACTCTGTTAGAGCACTGGGCAGAGACAGTTGTTTCTTAGCTTCCCAAAGAGCTGGAAGCAAGATGCTTTGGGGGCTCCCTGCCCCTTTGCCAACAAGGCATCCCTTTGGGCCTTTCAGCTCTAGGCCAATGGAGCACACCCAGAGCAGAAGTCCTACTTCAGCCAGATCAGGCCTGCCAAGGAACTGCGTTTCAGAGGCCTTTCTATGTGACGTTCCCGGTAGGCTGTGAGAGCACGGTGCAGAGCCAGTTGTTTCCTTGTTTCCCAAACAGCTGGAAGCAAGATGCTTTGGGGCCTCTCTGCCCCTTTGGAAACAAGGAAGCACGTTGGGTCTGGCAGCTCTAGGGCAATGGAGCACAACCAGAGCCGAAGTTCTACTTCTTCCAGATCAGGCCTGCCTAGACAGTGCGTTTCACAGGCCTTGATAAGAGATGTTCTCTTAGGCTATAAGAGCACTGGGCACAGCCAGTTGTTTCTTAGCTTCCCAAGAGGTGGAAGCAAGATGCTTTGGGGCCTCTCTCCCCCTTTGGAAACAAGGCAGCCCTTTGGGCCTTTCAGCTCTAGGGCAATGGAGCACACCCAGAGCAGAAGTTCTACCTCAGCCAGATCAGGCCTGCCAAGAAACTGCTTTTCACAGGCCTTCGTAAGAGGTGTTCCCGGAAGGCTGTCAGAGTACCTGGCAGAGCGAGTTGTTTCTTAGCTTCAAAAACAGCTGGAAGCAACATGATTTGGGGCCTCTCTCCCCCTTTGGAAACAAAGCAGCCTTGGTGCCTGGCAGCTCTAGGCCAAAGTAGCACACCCAGAGCACAAGTTCTACCTCAGCCAGATAAGGCCTGTCAAGAAGCTGCGTTTCACAGGCCTTTGTATGTGACGTTCCCGGTTGGCTTTGAGAGCACTGTGCAGAGCCAGTTGTTTTAGCTTCCCAGAGAGCAGGAAGCAAGATGCTTTGGGGCCTCTCTCACACTTTGGAAATAAAGGCAGCCCTTTGGGCCTGGCAGCCCTAGGCCAATGGAGTACACCCAGAGCAGAAGTTCTACCTCAGCCAGATCAGGCCTTCCAAGAAACTGCGTCTCACAGGCCTTTCTCTGTCACGTTGCCGGTAGGCTGTGAGAGCACTGTGCAGAGCCAGTTGTTTCTTAGCTTCCCAAAGATTTGGAAGCAAGATACTTTGGGGACTCTCAGCCCCTTTGGAAACAAGGCGGCCCTTTGGGCCAGGCAGCTCTAGGCCAATGGAGTACACCCAGAGCAGAAGTTCTACTTCAGCTACATCAGGCCACCAACAAAGTGCGTTTCACAGGCCTTGGTAAGAGATTGTCTCTTAGGCTGTAAGAGCACTGGGCAGAGCCAGTTGTTTCTTAGCTTCCCAAAGAGCTGGAAGCAAGATGCTTTGGGGGCTCCCTGCCCCTTTGCCAACAAGGCCGAACTTTGGGCCTTTCAGCTCTGGGCCAATGGAGCACACCCACAGCAGAAGTTCTACTTCAGGCAGATCAGTCCTGCCCAGAAACTGCGTTTCACAGCCCTTGGTAAGAGATGTTCACGGTAGGCTGTGAGAGCACTGGGCAGAACCAGTTGTTTTTTAGCTTCCCAAAGTGCTGGAGGCAAGATGCTTTGGGGCCTCTCTCACCCTTTGGAAACAAGGCAGCCCTTAGGTCCTGGTAGCTCTAGGCCTATGTAGCACAACCAGAACAGAAGTTCTACTTCAGCCAGGTCAGGCCTGCCAAGAAACTGCGTTTCACAGGCCTTTCAAAGAGATGTTCTCTTAGGCTGTAAGAGCACTGGGCAGAGCCAGCTGTTTCTTAGCTTCCCGAAGAGCTGGGAGCAAGATGCTTTGGGTCCACTCTCCGTCTTTGGAAACAAGGCAGCCCTTTGGGCCTGGCAGCTCTAGGGCAATGGAGCACACCCAGAGCAGAAGTTCTACTTCAGCCAGATCAGGCCTGCCAGGAAACTGCGTTTCACAGGCCTTGGTAAGAGATGTTCCCGGTAGGCTGTAAGAGCACTGGGCAGAGCCAGTTGTTTCTTACCTTCCTGAAAAGCTGGAAGCAAGATGCTTGGGACCCCTCTGCCCGTTTGGGAACAAGGCAGCCTTTTGGGTCGGGAAGCTCTAGGCCAATGGAGCACACGCAGAGCAGGAGTTCTACTTCAGCCTGATCAGGCCTGCAAAGAAACAGCGTTTGACAGGCCTTGGTAAGAGATGTTCGCGGTACGTGTAAGAGCACTGGGCAGAGCCAGTTGTTTCTTAGCTTCGCAAAGACCGGGAAGCAAGGTGCTTTGGGCCTCTCTGCCCCTTGGAAACAGGGCAGCACTTTGGGCCTGGCAGCTCTAGGGCAATGGAGCACACCCAGAGCCGGAGTTCTACTTCAGCCAGATGAGGCCTGCCAAGAAACTGCGTTTCACAGGCCTTTCAAAGACATGTTCCCGGTAGGCTGTAAGAGCACGGGCCAGAGCGAGTTGGTTCTTAGCTTCCCAGAGAGCTGGAAGCAAGATGCTTTGGGGCCTCTCTGCCCCTTTGGAAACAAGGCAGCACCTTGGGCCTGGCAGCTCTAGGGCAATGGAGCACACCCAGAGCAGAAGTTCTACTTCAGCCAAATCAGGCCTGCCAGGAAACGGCGTTTCACAGGCCTTGGTAAGAGATGTTCCCGGTAGGCTGTAAGAGCACTGGGCAACGCCAGATGTTTCTTAGCTTCCCGAAGAGCTGGAAGCAAGATGCTTTGGGGCCTCTCATCCCCTTTGCAAACAAGGCGGCCCTTTGGGCCAGGCAGCTCTAGGCCAATGGAGTACACCCAGAGCAGAAGTTCTACTTCAGCTACATCAGGCCACCAACAAAGTGCGTTTCACAGGCCTTGGTAAGAGATTGTCTCTTAGGCTGTAAGAGCACTGGGCAGAGCCAGTTGTTTCTTAGCTTCCCAAAGAGCTGGAAGCAAGATGCTTTGGGGGCTCCCTGCCCCTTTGCCAACAAGGCCGACCTTTGGGCCTTTCAGCTCTGGGCCAATGGAGCACACCCAGAGCAGAAGTTCTACCTCAGCCAGATAAGGCCTGCCAAGAAACTGCGTTTCAAAGGCTTTGGTAAGAGATGTTGCCGGTACTCTGTTAGAGCACTGGGCAGAGACAGTTGTTTCTTAGCTTCCCAAAGAGCTGGAAGCAAGATGCTTTGGGGCCTCTCTGCCCCTTTGCAAACAAGGCATCCCTTTGGGCCTTTCAGCTCTAGGCCAATGGAGCACACCCAGAGCAGAAGTCCTACTTCAGCCAGATCAGGCCTGCCAAGGAACTGCGTTTCAGAGGCCTTTGTATGTGACGTTCCCGGTAGGCTCTGAGAGCACGGTGCAGAGCCAGTTGTTTCCTTGTTTCCCAAACAGCTGGAAGCAAGACGCTTTGGGGCCTCTCTGCCCCTTTGGAAACAAGGCAGCACGTTGGGTCTGGCAGCTCTAGGGCAATGGAGCACAACCAGAGCCGAAGTTCTACTTCTTCCAGATCAGGCCTGCCTAGACAGTGCGTTTCCCAGGCCTTGATAAGAGATGTTCTCTTAGGCTATAAGAGCACTGGGCACAGCCAGTTGTTTCTTAGCTTCCCAAGAGGTGGAAGCAAGATGCTTTGGGGCCTCTCTCCCCCTTTGGAAACAAGGCAGCCCTTTGGGCCTTTCAGCTCTAGGGCAATGGAGCACACCCAGAGCAGAAGTTCTACCTCAGCCAGATCAGGCCTGCCAAGAAACTGCTTTTCACAGGCCTTCGTAAGAGGTGTTCCCGGAAGGCTGTAAGAGTACCTGGCAGAACGAGTTGTTTCTTAGCTTCAAAAACAGCTGGAAGCAACATGATTTGGGGCCTCTCTCCCCCTTTGGAAACAAAGCAGCCTTTGTGCCTGGCAGCTCTAGGCCAAAGTAGCACACCCAGAGCACAAGTTCTACCTCAGCCAGATAAGGCCTGTCAAGAAGCTGCGTTTCACAGGCCTTTGTATGTGACGTTCCCGGTTGGCTTTGAGAGCACTGTGCAGAGCCAGTTGTTTTAGCTTCCAAGAGAGCAGGAAGCAAGATGCTTTGGGGCCTCTCTCACACTTTGGAAATAAAGGCAGCCCTTTGGGCCTGGCAGCCCTAGGCCAATGGAGTACACCCAGAGCAGAAGTTCTACCTCAGCCAGATCAGGCCTTCCAAGAAACTGCGTCTCACAGGCCTTTCTCTGTCACGTTGCCGGTAGGCTGTGAGAGCACTGTGCAGAGCCAGTTGTTTCTTAGCTTCCCAAAGATTTGGAAGCAAGATACTTTGGGGACTCTCAGCCCCTTTGGAAACAAGGCGGCCCTTTGGGCCTGGCAGCTCTAGGCCAAAGTAGCACGCCCAGAGCAGGAGTTCTACTTCAGCCAGATCAGGCCTGCCAAGAAACTGCGTTTCACAGGCCTTGGTAAGAGATGTTCCCGGTAGGCTGTGAGAGCACTGTGGAGAGCCAGTTGCTTTAGCTTCCCACAGAGCTGGAAGCAAGATGCTTTGGGGCCTCTCTCTCCCTTTGGACACAAGGCAGCCGTTTGGGCCTGGCAGCTCTAGGCCAATGGAGCACACCCACAGCAGAAGTTCTACTTCAGGCAGATCAGTCCTGCCCAGAAACTGCGTTTCACAGCCCTTGGTAAGAGATGTTCACGGTAGGCTCTGAGAGCACTGGGCAGAACCAGTTGTTTTTTAGCTTCCCTAAGTGCTGGAGGCAAGATGCTTTGGGGCCTCTCTCACCCTTTGGAAACAAGGCAGCCCTTAGGTCCTGGTAGCTCTAGGCCTATGTAGCACAACCAGAACAGAAGTTCTACTTCAGCCAGGTCAGGCCTGCCAAGAAACTGCGTTTCACAGGCCTTTCAAAGAGATGTTCTCTTAGGCTGTAAGAGCACTGGGCAGAGCCAGCTGTTTCTTAGCTTCCCGAAGAGCTGGGAGCAAGATGCTTTGGGTCCACTCTCCGTCTTTGGAAACAAGGCAGCCCTTTGGGCCTGGCAGCTCTAGGGCAATGGAGCACACCCAGAGCAGAAGTTCTACTTCAGCCAGATCAGGCCTGCCAGGAAACTGCGTTTCACAGGCCTTGGTAAGAGATGTTCCCGGTAGGCTGTGAGAGCACTGTGGAGAGCCAGTTGCTTTAGCTTCCCACAGAGCTGGAAGCAAGATGCTTTGGGGCCTCTCTCTCCCTTTGGACACAAGGCAGCCGTTTGGGCCTGGCAGCTCTAGGCCAATGGAGCACACCCACAGCAGAAGTTCTACTTCAGGCAGATCAGTCCTGCCCAGAAACTGCGTTTCACAGCCCTTGGTAAGAGATGTTCACGGTAGGCTGTGAGAGCACTGGGCAGAACCAGTTGTTTTTTAGCTTCCCAAAGTGCTGGAGGCAAGATGCTTTGGGGCCTCTCTCACCCTTTGGAAACAAGGCAGCCCTTAGGTCCTGGTAGCTCTAGGCCTATGTAGCACAACCAGAACAGAAGTTCTACTTCAGCCAGGTCAGGCCTGCCAAGAAACTGCGATTCACAGGCCTTTCAAAGAGATGTTCTCTTAGGCTGTAAGAGCACTGGGCAGAGCCAGCTGTTTCTTAGCTTCCCGAAGAGCTGGGAGCAAGATGCTTTGGGTCCACTCTCCGTCTTTGGAAACAAGGCAGCCCTTTGGGCCTGGCAGCTCTAGGGCAATGGAGCACACCCAGAGCAGAAGTTCTACTTCAGCCAGATCAGGCCTGCCAGGAAACTGCGTTTCACAGGCCTTGGTAAGAGATGTTCCCGGTAGGCTGTAAGAGCACTGGGCAGAGCCAGTTGTTTCTTACCTTCCTGAAAAGCTGGAAGCAAGATGCTTGGGACCCCTCTGCCCGTTTGGGAACAAGGCAGCCTTTTGGGTCGGGAAGCTCTAGGCCAATGGAGCACACGCAGAGCAGGAGTTCTACTTCAGCCTGATCAGGCCTGCAAAGAAACAGCGTTTGACAGGCCTTGGTAAGAGATGTTCCTGGTAGGTGTAAGAGCACTGGGCAGAGCCAGTTGTTTCTTAGCTTCGCAAAGACCGGGAAGCAAGATGCTTTGGGCCTCTCTGCCCCTTGGAAACAGGGCAGCACTTTGGGCCTGGCAGCTCTAGGGCAATGGAGCACACCCAGAGCCGGAGTTCTACTTCAGCCAGATGAGGCCTGCCAAGAAACTGCGTTTCACAGGCCTTTCAAAGACATGTTCCCGGTAGGCTGTAAGAGCACGGGCCAGAGAGAGTTGGTTCTTAGCTTCCCAGAGAGCTGGAAGCAAGATGCTTTGGGGCCTCTCTGCCCCTTTGGAAACAAGGCAGCACCTTGGGCCTGGCAGCTCTAGGGCAATGGAGCACACCCAGAGCAGAAGTTCTACTTCAGCCAAATCAGGCCTGCCAGGAAACGGCGTTTCACAGGCCTTGGAAAGAGATGTTCCCGGTAGGCTGTAAGAGCACTGGGCAACGCCAGATGTTTCTTAGCTTCCCGAAGAGCTGGAAGCAAGATGCTTTGGTGCCACTCTCTCACTTTGGAATCAAGGCAGCCCTTTGGGGCAGGTAGCTCTGGGCCAGTGGAGCACACCCAGAGCAGAAGTTCTACTTCGGCCAGTTCAGGCCACCAACAAACTGCGTTTCACAGGCCTTGGTAAGAGATGTTCCCGGTAGGCTGTAGGAGCACTGGGCAACGCCAGATGTTTCTTAGCTTCACGAAGAGCTGGAAGCAAGATGCTTTGGGGCCTCTCATCCCCTTTGCAAACAAGGCGGCCCTTTGGGCCAGGCAGCTCTAGGCCAATGGAGTACACCCAGAGCAGAAGTTCTACTTCAGCTACATCAGGCCACCAACAAAGTGCGTTTCACAGGCCTTGGTAAGAGATTGTCTCTTAGGCTGTAAGAGCACTGGGCAGAGCCAGTTGTTTCTTAGCTTCCCAAAGAGCTGGAAGCAAGATGCTTTGGGGGCTCCCTGCCCCTTTGCCAACAAGGCCGACCTTTGGGCCTTTCAGCTCTGGGCCAATGGAGCACACCCAGAGCAGAAGTTCTACCTCAGCCAGATAAGGCCTGCCAAGAAACTGCGTTTCAAAGGCTTTGGTAAGAGATGTTGCCGGTACTCTGTTAGAGCACTGGGCAGAGACAGTTGTTTCTTAGCTTCCCAATGAGCTGGAAGCAAGATGCTTTGGGGGCTCCCTGCCCCTTTGCAAACAAGGCATCCCTTTGGGCCTTTCAGCTCTAGGCCAATGGAGCACACCCAGAGCAGAAGTCCTACTTCAGCCAGATCAGGCCTGCCAAGGAACTGCGTTTCAGAGGCCTTTGTATGTGACGTTCCCGGTAGGCTGTGAGAGCACGGTGCAGAGCCAGTTGTTTCCTTGTTTCCCAAACAGCTGGAAGCAAGACGCTTTGGGGCCTCTCTGCCCCTTTGGAAACAAGGCAGCACGTTGGGTCTGGCAGCTCTAGGGCAATGGAGCACAACCAGAGCCGAAGTTCTACTTCTTCCAGATCAGGCCTGCCTAGACAGTGCGTTTCCCAGGCCTTGATAAGAGATGTTCTCTTAGGCTATAAGATCACTGGGCACAGCCAGTTGTTTCTTAGCTTCCCAAGAGGTGGAAGCAAGATGCTTTGGGGCCTCTCTCCCCCTTTGGAAACAAGGCAGCCCTTTGGGCCTTTCAGCTCTAGGGCAATGGAGCACACCCAGAGCAGAAGTTCTACCTCAGCCAGATCAGGCCTGCCAAGAAACTGCTTTTCACAGGCCTTCGTAAGAGGTGTTCCCGGAAGGCTGTAAGAGTACCTGGCAGAGCGAGTTGTTTCTTAGCTTCAAAAACAGCTGGAAGCAACATGATTTGGGGCCTCTCTCCCCCTTTGGAAACAAAGCAGCCTTGGTGCCTGGCAGCTCTAGGCCAAAGTAGCACACCCAGAGCACAAGTTCTACCTCAGCCAGATAAGGCCTGTCAAGAAGCTGCGTTTCACAGGCCTTTGTATGTGACGTTCCCGGTTGGCTTTGAGAGCACTGTGCAGAGCCAGTTGTTTTAGCTTCCCAGAGAGCAGGAAGCAAGATGCTTTGGGGCCTCTCTCACACTTTGGAAATAAAGGCAGCCCTTTGGGCCTGGCAGCCCTAGGCCAATGGAGTACACCCAGAGCAGAAGTTCTACCTCAGCCAGATCAGGCCTTCCAAGAAACTGCGTCTCACAGGCCTTTCTCTGTCACGTTGCCGGTAGGCTGTGAGAGCACTGTGCAGAGCCAGTTGTTTCTTAGCTTCCCAAAGATTAGGAAGCAAGATACTTTGGGGACTCTCAGCCCCTTTGGAAACAAGGCGGCCCTTTGGGCCTGGCAGCTCTAGGCCAAAGTTGCACCCCCAGAGCAGGAGTTCTACTTCAGCCAGATCAGGCCTGCCAAGAAACTGCGTTTCACAGGCCTTGGTAAGAGATGTTCCCGGTAGGCTGTGAGAGCACTGTGGAGAGCCAGTTGCTTTAGCTTCCCACAGAGCTGGAAGCAAGATGCCTTGGGGCCTCTCTCTCCCTTTGGACACAAGGCAGCCGTTTGGGCCTGGCAGCTCTAGGCCAATGGAGCACACCCACAGCAGAAGTTCTACTTCAGGCAGATCAGTCCTGCCCAGAAACTGCGTTTCACAGCCCTTGGTAAGAGATGTTCACGGTAGGCTGTGAGAGCACTGGGCAGAACCAGTTGTTTTTTAGCTTCCCAAAGTGCTGGAGGCAAGATGCTTTGGGGCCTCTCTCACCCTTTGGAAACAAGGCAGCCCTTAGGTCCTGGTAGCTCTAGGCCTATGTAGCACAACCAGAACAGAAGTTCTACTTCAGCCAGGTCAGGCCTGCCAAGAAACTGCGTTTCACAGGCCTTTCAAAGAGATGTTCTCTTAGGCTGTAAGAGCACTGGGCAGAGCCAGCTGTTTCTTAGCTTCCCGAAGAGCTGGGAGCAAGATGCTTTGGGTCCACTCTCCGTCTTTGGAAACAAGGCAGCCCTTTGGGCCTGGCAGCTCTAGGGCAATGGAGCACACCCAGAGCAGAAGTTCTACTTCAGCCAGATCAGGCCTGCCAGGAAACTGCGTTTCACAGGCCTTGGTAAGAGATGTTCCCGGTAGGCTGTGAGAGCACTGTGGAGAGCCAGTTGCTTTAGCTTCCCACAGAGCTGGAAGCAAGATGCTTTGGGGCCTCTCTCTCCCTTTGGACACAAGGCAGCCGTTTGGGCCTGGCAGCTCTAGGCCAATGGAGCACACCCACAGCAGAAGTTCTACTTCAGGCAGATCAGTCCTGCCCAGAAACTGCGTTTCACAGCCCTTGGTAAGAGATGTTCACGGTAGGCTGTGAGAGCACTGGGCAGAACCAGTTGTTTTTTAGCTTCCCAAAGTGCTGGAGGCAAGATGCTTTGGGGCCTCTCTCACCCTTTGGAAACAAGGCAGCCCTTAGGTCCTGGTAGCTCTAGGCCTATGTAGCACAACCAGAACAGAAGTTCTACTTCAGCCAGGTCAGGCCTGCCAAGAAACTGCGATTCACAGGCCTTTCAAAGAGATGTTCTCTTAGGCTGTAAGAGCACTGGGCAGAGCCAGCTGTTTCTTAGCTTCCCGAAGAGCTGGGAGCAAGATGCTTTGGGTCCACTCTCCGTCTTTGGAAACAAGGCAGCCCTTTGGGCCTGGCAGCTCTAGGGCAATGGAGCACACCCAGAGCAGAAGTTCTACTTCAGCCAGATCAGGCCTGCCAGGAAACTGCGTTTCACAGGCCTTGGTAAGAGATGTTCCCGGTAGGCTGTAAGAGCACTGGGCAGAGCCAGTTGTTTCTTACCTTCCTGAAAAGCTGGAAGCAAGATGCTTGGGACCCCTCTGCCCGTTTGGGAACAAGGCAGCCTTTTGGGTCGGGAAGCTCTAGGCCAATGGAGCACACGCAGAGCAGGAGTTCTACTTCAGCCTGATCAGGCCTGCAAAGAAACAGCGTTTGACAGGCCTTGGTAAGAGATGTTCCCGGTAGGTGTAAGAGCACTGGGCAGAGCCAGTTGTTTCTTAGCTTCGCAAAGACCGGGAAGCAAGATGCTTTGGGCCTCTCTGCCCCTTGGAAACAGGGCAGCACTTTGGGCCTGGCAGCTCTAGGGCAATGGAGCACACCCAGAGCCGGAGTTCTACTTCAGCCAGATGAGGCCTGCCAAGAAACTGCGTTTCACAGGCCTTTCAAAGACATGTTCCCGGTAGGCTGTAAGAGCACGGGCCAGAGAGAGTTGGTTCTTAGCTTCCCAGAGAGCTGGAAGCAAGATGCTTTGGGGCCTCTCTGCCCCTTTGGAAACAAGGCAGCACCTTGGGCCTGGCAGCTCTAGGGCAATGGAGCACACCCAGAGCAGAAGTTCTACTTCAGCTACATCAGGCCACCAACAAAGTGCGTTTCACAGGCCTTGGTAAGAGATTGTCTCTTAGACTGTAAGAGCACTGGGCAGAGCCAGTTGTTTCTTAGCTTCCCAAAGAGCTGGAAGCAAGATGCTTTGGGGGCTCCCTGCCCCTTTGCCAACAAGGCCGACCTTTGGGCCTTTCAGCTCTGGGCCAATGGAGCACACCCAGAGCAGAAGTTCTACCTCAGCCAGATAAGGCCTGCCAAGAAACTGCGTTTCAAAGGCTTTGGTAAGAGATGTTGCCGGTACTCTGTTAGAGCACTGGGCAGAGACAGTTGTTTCTTAGCTTCCCAAAGAGCTGGAAGCAAGATGCTTTGGGGCCTCTCTGCCCCTTTGCAAACAAGGCATCCCTTTGGGCCTTTCAGCTCTAGGCCAATGGAGCACACCCAGAGCAGAAGTCCTACTTCAGCCAGATCAGGCCTGCCAAGGAACTGCGTTTCAGAGGCCTTTGTATGTGACGTTCCCGGTAGGCTGTGAGAGCACGGTGCAGAGCCAGTTGTTTCCTTGTTTCCCAAACAGCTGGAAGCAAGACGCTTTGGGGCCTCTCTGCCCCTTTGGAAACAAGGCAGCACGTTGGGTCTGGCAGCTCTAGGGCAATGGAGCACAACCAGAGCCGAAGTTCTACTTCTTCCAGATCAGGCCTGCATAGACAGTGCGTTTCCCAGGCCTTGATAAGAGATGTTCTCTTAGGCTATAAGAGCACTGGGCACAGCCAGTTGTTTCTTAGCTTCCCAAGAGGTGGAAGCAAGATGCTTTGGGGCCTCTCTCCCCCTTTGGAAACAAGGCAGCCCTTTGGGCCTTTCAGCTCTAGGGCAATGGAGCACACCCAGAGCAGAAGTTCTACCTCAGCCAGATCAGGCCTGCCAAGAAACTGCTTTTCACAGGCCTTCGTAAGAGGTGTTCCCGGAAGGCTGTCAGAGTACCTGGCAGAGCGAGTTGTTTCTTAGCTTCAAAAACAGCTGGAAGCAACATGATTTGGGGCCTCTCTCCCCCTTTGGAAACAAAGCAGCCTTGGTGCCTGGCAGCTCTAGGCCAAAGTAGCACACCCAGAGCACAAGTTCTACCTCAGCCAGATAAGGCCTGTCAAGAAGCTGCGTTTCACAGGCCTTTGTATGTGACGTTCCCGGTTGGCTTTGAGAGCACTGTGCAGAGCCAGTTGTTTTAGCTTCCCAGAGAGCAGGAAGCAAGATGCTTTGGGGCCTCTCTCACACTTTGGAAATAAAGGCAGCCCTTTGGGCCTGGCAGCCCTAGGCCAATGGAGTACACCCAGAGCAGAAGTTCTACCTCAGCCAGATCAGGCCTTCCAAGAAACTGCGTCTCACAGGCCTTTCTCTGTCACGTTGCCGGTAGGCTGTGAGAGCACTGTGCAGAGCCAGTTGTTTCTTAGCTTCCCAAAGATTTGGAAGCAAGATGCTTTGGGGACTCTCAGCCCCTTTGGAAACAAGGCGGCCCTTTGGGCCTGGCAGCTCTAGGCCAAAGTAGCACGCCCAGAGCAGGAGTTCTACTTCAGCCAGATCAGGCCTGCCAAGAAACTGCGTTTCACAGGCCTTGGTAAGAGATGTTCCCGGTAGGCTGTGAGAGCACTGTGGAGAGCCAGTTGCTTTAGCTTCCCACAGAGCTGGAAGCAAGATGCTTTGGGGCCTCTCTCTCCCTTTGGACACAAGGCAGCCGTTTGGGCCTGGCAGCTCTAGGCCAATGGAGCACACCCACAGCAGAAGTTCTACTTCAGGCAGATCAGTCCTGCCCAGAAACTGCGTTTCACAGCCCTTGGTAAGAGATGTTCACGGTAGGCTGTGAGAGCACTGGGCAGAACCAGTTGTTTTTTAGCTTCCCTAAGTGCTGGAGGCAACATGCTTTGGGGCCTCTCTCACCCTTTGGAAACAAGGCAGCCCTTAGGTCCTGGTAGCTCTAGGCCTATGTAGCACAACCAGAACAGAAGTTCTACTTCAGCCAGGTCAGGCCTGTCAAGAAACTGCGTTTCACAGGCCTTTCAAAGAGATGTTCTCTTAGGCTGTAAGAGCACTGGGCAGAGCCAGCTGTTTCTTAGCTTCCCGAAGAGCTGGGAGCAAGATGCTTTGGGTCCACTCTCCGTCTTTGGAAACAAGGCAGCCCTTTGGGCCTGGCAGCTCTAGGGCAATGGAGCACACCCAGAGCAGAAGTTCTACTTCAGCCAGATCAGGCCTGCCAGGAAACTGCGTTTCACAGGCCTTGGTAAGAGATGTTCCCGGTAGGCTGTGAGAGCACTGTGGAGAGCCAGTTGCTTTAGCTTCCCACAGAGCTGGAAGCAAGATGCTTTGGGGCCTCTCTCTCCCTTTGGACACAAGGCAGCCGTTTGGGCCTGGCAGCTCTAGGCCAATGGAGCACACCCACAGCAGAAGTTCTACTTCAGGCAGATCAGTCCTGCCCAGAAACTGCGTTTCACAGCCCTTGGTAAGAGATGTTCACGGTAGGCTGTGAGAGCACTGGGCAGAACCAGTTGTTTTTTAGCTTCCCAAAGTGCTGGAGGCAAGATGCTTTGGGGCCTCTCTCACCCTTTGGAAACAAGGCAGCCCTTAGGTCCTGGTAGCTCTAGGCCTATGTAGCACAACCAGAACAGAAGTTCTACTTCAGCTACATCAGGCCACCAACAAAGTGCGTTTCACAGGCCTTGGTAAGAGATTGTCTCTTAGGCTGTAAGAGCACTGGGCAGAGCCAGTTGTTTCTTAGCTTCCCAAAGAGCTGGAAGCAAGATGCTTTGGGGGCTCCCTGCCCCTTTGCCAACAAGGCCGACCTTTGGGCCTTTCAGCTCTGGGCCAATGGAGCACACCCAGAGCAGAAGTTCTACCTCAGCCAGATAAGGCCTGCCAAGAAACTGCGTTTCAAAGGCTTTGGTAAGAGATGTTGCCGGTACTCTGTTAGAGCACTGGGCAGAGACAGTTGTTTCTTAGCTTCCCAAAGAGCTGGAAGCAAGATGCTTTGGGGCCTCTCTGCCCCTTTGCAAACAAGGCATCCCTTTGGGCCTTTCAGCTCTAGGCCAATGGAGCACACCCAGAGCAGAAGTCCTACTTCAGCCAGATCAGGCCTGCCAAGGAACTGCGTTTCAGAGGCCTTTGTATGTGACGTTCCCGGTAGGCTGTGAGAGCACGGTGCAGAGCCAGTTGTTTCCTTGTTTCCCAAACAGCTGGAAGCAAGACGCTTTGGGGACTCTCTGCCCCTTTGGAAACAAGGCAGCACGTTGGGTCTGGCAGCTCTAGGGCAATGGAGCACAACCAGAGCCGAAGTTCTACTTCTTCCAGATCAGGCCTGCCTAGACAGTGCGTTTCACAGGCCTTGATAAGAGATGTTCTCTTAGGCTATAAGAGCACTGGGCACAGCCAGTTGTTTCTTAGCTTCCCAAGAGGTGGAAGCAAGATGCTTTGGGGCCTCTCTCCCCCTTTGGAAACAAGGCAGCCCTTTGGGCCTTTCAGCTCTAGGGCAATGGAGCACACCCAGAGCAGAAGTTCTACCTCAGCCAGATCAGGCCTGCCAAGAAACTGCTTTTCACAGGCCTTCGTAAGAGGTGTTCCCGGAAGGCTGTCAGAGTACCTGGCAGAGCGAGTTGTTTCTTAGCTTCAAAAACAGCTGGAAGCAACATGATTTGGGGCCTCTCTCCCCCTTTGGAAACAAAGCAGCCTTTGTGCCTGGCAGCTCTAGGCCAAAGTAGCACACCCAGAGCACAAGTTCTACCTCAGCCAGATCAGGCCTTCCAAGAAACTGCGTCTCACAGGCCTTTCTCTTTCACGTTGCCGGTAGGCTGTGAGAGCACTGTGCAGAGCCAGTTGTTTCTTAGCTTCCCAAAGATTTGGAAGCAAGATGCTTTGGGGACTCTCAGCCCCTTTGGAAACAAGGCGGCCCTTTGGGCCTGGCAGCTCTAGGCCAAAGTAGCATGCCCAGAGCAGGAGTTCTACTTCAGCCAGATCAGGCCTGCCAAGAAACTGCGTTTCACAGGCCTTGGTAAGAGATGTTCCCGGTAGGCTGTGAGAGCACTGTGGAGAGCCAGTTGCTTTAGCTTCCCACAGAGCTGGAAGCAAGATGCCTTGGGGCCTCTCTCTCCCTTTGGACACAAGGCAGCCGTTTGGGCCTGGCAGCTCTAGGCCAATGGAGCACACCCACAGCAGAAGTTCTACTTCAGGCAGATCAGTCCTGCCCAGAAACTGCGTTTCACAGCCCTTGGTAAGAGATGTTCACGGTAGGCTGTGAGAGCACTGGGCAGAACCAGTTGTTTTTTAATCTTCCCAAAGTGCTGGAGGCAACATGCTTTGGGGCCTCTCTCACCCTTTGGAAACAAGGCAGCCCTTAGGTCCTGGTAGCTCTAGGCCTATGTAGCACAACCAGAACAGAAGTTCTACTTCAGCCAGGTCAGGCCTGCCAAGAAACTGCGTTTCACAGGCCTTTCAAAGAGATGTTCTCTTAGGCTGTAAGAGCACTGGGCAGAGCCAGCTGTTTCTTAGCTTCCCGAAGAGCTGGGAGCAAGATGCTTTGGGTCCACTCTCCGTCTTTGGAAACAAGGCAGCCCTTTGGGCCTGGCAGCTCTAGGGCAATGGAGCACACCCAGAGCAGAAGTTCTACTTCAGCCAGATCAGGCCTGCCAGGAAACTGCGTTTCACAGGCCTTGGTAAGAGATGTTCCCGGTAGGCTGTAAGAGCACTGGGCAGAGCCAGTTGTTTCTTACCTTCCTGAAAAGCTGGAAGCAAGATGCTTGGGACCCCTCTGCCCGTTTGGGAACAAGGCAGCCTTTTGGGTCGGGAAGCTCTAGGCCAATGGAGCACACGCAGAGCAGGAGTTCTACTTCAGCCTGATCAGGCCTGCAAAGAAACAGCGTTTGACAGGCCTTGGTAAGAGATGTTCGCTGTAGGTGTAAGAGCACTGGGCAGAGCCAGTTGTTTCTTAGCTTCGCAAAGACCAGGAAGCAAGATGCTTTGGGCCTCTCTGCCCCTTGGAAACAGGGCAGCACTTTGGGCCTGGCAGCTCTAGGGCAGTGGAGCACACCCAGAGCCGGAGTTCTACTTCAGCCAGATGAGGCCTGCCAAGAAACTGCGTTTCACAGGCCTTTCAAAGACATGTTCCCGGTAGGCTGTAAGAGCACGGGGCAGAGCGAGTTGGTTCTTAGCTTCCCAGAGAGCTGGAAGCAAGATGCTTTGGGGCCTCTCTGCCCCTTTGGAAACAAGGCAGCACCTTGGGCCTGGCAGCTCTAGGGCAATGGAGCACACCCAGAGCAGAAGTTCTACTTCAGCCAAATCAGGCCTGCCAGGAAACGGCGTTTCACAGGCCTTGGTAAGAGATGTTCCCGGTAGGCTGTAAGAGCACTGGGCAACGCCAGATGTTTCTTAGCTTCCCGAAGAGCTGGAAGCAAGATGCTTTGGGGCCTCTCATCCCCTTTGCAAACAAGGCGGCCCTTTGGGCCAGGCAGCTCTAGGCCAATGGAGTACACCCAGAGCAGAAGTTCTACTTCAGCTACATCAGGCCACCAACAAAGTGCGTTTCACAGGCCTTGGTAAGAGATTGTCTCTTAGGCTGTAAGAGCACTGGGCAGAGCCAGTTGTTTCTTAGCTTCCCAAAGAGCTGGAAGCAAGATGCTTTGGGGGCTCCCTGCCCCTTTGCCAACAAGGCCGACCTTTGGGCCTTTCAGCTCTGGGCCAATGGAGCACACCCAGAGCAGAAGTTCTACCTCAGCCAGATAAGGCCTGCCAAGAAACTGCGTTTCAAAGGCTTTGGTAAGAGATGTTGCCGGTACTCTGTTAGAGCACTGGGCAGAGACAGTTGTTTCTTAGCTTCCCAAAGAGCTGGAAGCAAGATGCTTTGGGGCCTCTCTGCCCCTTTGCAAACAAGGCATCCCTTTGGGCCTTTCAGCTCTAGGCCAATGGAGCACACCCAGAGCAGAAGTCCTACTTCAGCCAGATCAGGCCTGCCAAGGAACTGCGTTTCAGAGGCCTTTGTATGTGACGTTCCCGGTAGGCTCTGAGAGCACGGTGCAGAGCCAGTTGTTTCCTTGTTTCCCAAACAGCTGGAAGCAAGACGCTTTGGGGCCTCTCTGCCCCTTTGGAAACAAGGCAGCACGTTGGGTCTGGCAGCTCTAGGGCAATGGAGCACAACCAGAGCCGAAGTTCTACTTCTTCCAGATCAGGCCTGCCTAGACAGTGCGTTTCCCAGGCCTTGATAAGAGATGTTCTCTTAGGCTATAAGAGCACTGGGCACAGCCAGTTGTTTCTTAGCTTCCCAAGAGGTGGAAGCAAGATGCTTTGGGGCCTCTCTCCCCCTTTGGAAACAAGGCAGCCCTTTGGGCCTTTCAGCTCTAGGGCAATGGAGCACACCCAGAGCAGAAGTTCTACCTCAGCCAGATCAGGCCTGCCAAGAAACTGCTTTTCACAGGCCTTCGTAAGAGGTGTTCCCGGAAGGCTGTAAGAGTACCTGGCAGAACGAGTTGTTTCTTAGCTTCAAAAACAGCTGGAAGCAACATGATTTGGGGCCTCTCTCCCCCTTTGGAAACAAAGCAGCCTTTGTGCCTGGCAGCTCTAGGCCAAAGTAGCACACCCAGAGCACAAGTTCTACCTCAGCCAGATAAGGCCTGTCAAGAAGCTGCGTTTCACAGGCCTTTGTATGTGACGTTCCCGGTTGGCTTTGAGAGCACTGTGCAGAGCCAGTTGTTTTAGCTTCCAAGAGAGCAGGAAGCAAGATGCTTTGGGGCCTCTCTCACACTTTGGAAATAAAGGCAGCCCTTTGGGCCTGGCAGCCCTAGGCCAATGGAGTACACCCAGAGCAGAAGTTCTACCTCAGCCAGATCAGGCCTTCCAAGAAACTGCGTCTCACAGGCCTTTCTCTGTCACGTTGCCGGTAGGCTGTGAGAGCACTGTGCAGAGCCAGTTGTTTCTTAGCTTCCCAAAGATTTGGAAGCAAGATACTTTGGGGACTCTCAGCCCCTTTGGAAACAAGGCGGCCCTTTGGGCCTGGCAGCTCTAGGCCAAAGTAGCACGCCCAGAGCAGGAGTTCTACTTCAGCCAGATCAGGCCTGCCAAGAAACTGCGTTTCACAGGCCTTGGTAAGAGATGTTCCCGGTAGGCTGTGAGAGCACTGTGGAGAGCCAGTTGCTTTAGCTTCCCACAGAGCTGGAAGCAAGATGCTTTGGGGCCTCTCTCTCCCTTTGGACACAAGGCAGCCGTTTGGGCCTGGCAGCTCTAGGCCAATGGAGCACACCCACAGCAGAAGTTCTACTTCAGGCAGATCAGTCCTGCCCAGAAACTGCGTTTCACAGCCCTTGGTAAGAGATGTTCACGGTAGGCTCTGAGAGCACTGGGCAGAACCAGTTGTTTTTTAGCTTCCCTAAGTGCTGGAGGCAAGATGCTTTGGGGCCTCTCTCACCCTTTGGAAACAAGGCAGCCCTTAGGTCCTGGTAGCTCTAGGCCTATGTAGCACAACCAGAACAGAAGTTCTACTTCAGCCAGGTCAGGCCTGCCAAGAAACTGCGTTTCACAGGCCTTTCAAAGAGATGTTCTCTTAGGCTGTAAGAGCACTGGGCAGAGCCAGCTGTTTCTTAGCTTCCCGAAGAGCTGGGAGCAAGATGCTTTGGGTCCACTCTCCGTCTTTGGAAACAAGGCAGCCCTTTGGGCCTGGCAGCTCTAGGGCAATGGAGCACACCCAGAGCAGAAGTTCTACTTCAGCCAGATCAGGCCTGCCAGGAAACTGCGTTTCACAGGCCTTGGTAAGAGATGTTCCCGGTAGGCTGTGAGAGCACTGTGGAGAGCCAGTTGCTTTAGCTTCCCACAGAGCTGGAAGCAAGATGCTTTGGGGCCTCTCTCTCCCTTTGGACACAAGGCAGCCGTTTGGGCCTGGCAGCTCTAGGCCAATGGAGCACACCCACAGCAGAAGTTCTACTTCAGGCAGATCAGTCCTGCCCAGAAACTGCGTTTCACAGCCCTTGGTAAGAGATGTTCACGGTAGGCTGTGAGAGCACTGGGCAGAACCAGTTGTTTTTTAGCTTCCCAAAGTGCTGCAGGCAAGATGCTTTGGGGCCTCTCTCACCCTTTGGAAACAAGGCAGCCCTTAGGTCCTGGTAGCTCTAGGCCTATGTAGCACAACCAGAACAGAAGTTCTACTTCAGCCAGGTCAGGCCTGCCAAGAAACTGCGATTCACAGGCCTTTCAAAGAGATGTTCTCTTAGGCTGTAAGAGCACTGGGCAGAGCCAGCTGTTTCTTAGCTTCCCGAAGAGCTGGGAGCAAGATGCTTTGGGTCCACTCTCCGTCTTTGGAAACAAGGCAGCCCTTTGGGCCTGGCAGCTCTAGGGCAATGGAGCACACCCAGAGCAGAAGTTCTACTTCAGCCAGATCAGGCCTGCCAGGAAACTGCGTTTCACAGGCCTTGGTAAGAGATGTTCCCGGTAGGCTGTAAGAGCACTGGGCAGAGCCAGTTGTTTCTTACCTTCCTGAAAAGCTGGAAGCAAGATGCTTGGGACCCCTCTGCCCGTTTGGGAACAAGGCAGCCTTTTGGGTCGGGAAGCTCTAGGCCAATGGAGCACACGCAGAGCAGGAGTTCTACTTCAGCCTGATCAGGCCTGCAAAGAAACAGCGTTTGACAGGCCTTGGTAAGAGATGTTCCCGGTAGGTGTAAGAGCACTGGGCAGAGCCAGTTGTTTCTTAGCTTCGCAAAGACCGGGAAGCAAGATGCTTTGGGCCTCTCTGCCCCTTGGAAACAGGGCAGCACTTTGGGCCTGGCAGCTCTAGGGCAATGGAGCACACCCAGAGCCGGAGTTCTACTTCAGCCAGATGAGGCCTGCCAAGAAACTGCGTTTCACAGGCCTTTCAAAGACATGTTCCCGGTAGGCTGTAAGAGCACGGGCCAGAGAGAGTTGGTTCTTAGCTTCCCAGAGAGCTGGAAGCAAGATGCTTTGGGGCCTCTCTGCCCCTTTGGAAACAAGGCAGCACCTTGGGCCTGGCAGCTCTAGGGCAATGGAGCACACCCAGAGCAGAAGTTCTACTTCAGCCAAATCAGGCCTGCCAGGAAACGGCGTTTCACAGGCCTTGGAAAGAGATGTTCCCGGTAGGCTGTAAGAGCACTGGGCAACGCCAGATGTTTCTTAGCTTCCCGAAGAGCTGGAAGCAAGATGCTTTGGTGCCACTCTCTCACTTTGGAATCAAGGCAGCCCTTTGGGGCAGGTAGCTCTGGGCCAGTGGAGCACACCCAGAGCAGAAGTTCTACTTCGGCCAGTTCAGGCCACCAACAAACTGCGTTTCACAGGCCTTGGTAAGAGATGTTCCCGGTAGGCTGTAGGAGCACTGGGCAACGCCAGATGTTTCTTAGCTTCACGAAGAGCTGGAAGCAAGATGCTTTGGGGCCTCTCATCCCCTTTGCAAACAAGGCGGCCCTTTGGGCCAGGCAGCTCTAGGCCAATGGAGTACACCCAGAGCAGAAGTTCTACTTCAGCTACATCAGGCCACCAACAAAGTGCGTTTCACAGGCCTTGGTAAGAGATTGTCTCTTAGGCTGTAAGAGCACTGGGCAGAGCCAGTTGTTTCTTAGCTTCCCAAAGAGCTGGAAGCAAGATGCTTTGGGGGCTCCCTGCCCCTTTGCCAACAAGGCCGACCTTTGGGCCTTTCAGCTCTGGGCCAATGGAGCACACCCAGAGCAGAAGTTCTACCTCAGCCAGATAAGGCCTGCCAAGAAACTGCGTTTCAAAGGCTTTGGTAAGAGATGTTGCCGGTACTCTGTTAGAGCACTGGGCAGAGACAGTTGTTTCTTAGCTTCCCAATGAGCTGGAAGCAAGATGCTTTGGGGGCTCCCTGCCCCTTTGCAAACAAGGCATCCCTTTGGGCCTTTCAGCTCTAGGCCAATGGAGCACACCCAGAGCAGAAGTCCTACTTCAGCCAGATCAGGCCTGCCAAGGAACTGCGTTTCAGAGGCCTTTGTATGTGACGTTCCCGGTAGGCTGTGAGAGCACGGTGCAGAGCCAGTTGTTTCCTTGTTTCCCAAACAGCTGGAAGCAAGACGCTTTGGGGCCTCTCTGCCCCTTTGGAAACAAGGCAGCACGTTGGGTCTGGCAGCTCTAGGGCAATGGAGCACAACCAGAGCCGAAGTTCTACTTCTTCCAGATCAGGCCTGCCTAGACAGTGCGTTTCCCAGGCCTTGATAAGAGATGTTCTCTTAGGCTATAAGATCACTGGGCACAGCCAGTTGTTTCTTAGCTTCCCAAGAGGTGGAAGCAAGATGCTTTGGGGCCTCTCTCCCCCTTTGGAAACAAGGCAGCCCTTTGGGCCTTTCAGCTCTAGGGCAATGGAGCACACCCAGAGCAGAAGTTCTACCTCAGCCAGATCAGGCCTGCCAAGAAACTGCTTTTCACAGGCCTTCGTAAGAGGTGTTCCCGGAAGGCTGTAAGAGTACCTGGCAGAGCGAGTTGTTTCTTAGCTTCAAAAACAGCTGGAAGCAACATGATTTGGGGCCTCTCTCCCCCTTTGGAAACAAAGCAGCCTTGGTGCCTGGCAGCTCTAGGCCAAAGTAGCACACCCAGAGCACAAGTTCTACCTCAGCCAGATAAGGCCTGTCAAGAAGCTGCGTTTCACAGGCCTTTGTATGTGACGTTCCCGGTTGGCTTTGAGAGCACTGTGCAGAGCCAGTTGTTTTAGCTTCCCAGAGAGCAGGAAGCAAGATGCTTTGGGGCCTCTCTCACACTTTGGAAATAAAGGCAGCCCTTTGGGCCTGGCAGCCCTAGGCCAATGGAGTACACCCAGAGCAGAAGTTCTACCTCAGCCAGATCAGGCCTTCCAAGAAACTGCGTCTCACAGGCCTTTCTCTGTCACGTTGCCGGTAGGCTGTGAGAGCACTGTGCAGAGCCAGTTGTTTCTTAGCTTCCCAAAGATTAGGAAGCAAGATACTTTGGGGACTCTCAGCCCCTTTGGAAACAAGGCGGCCCTTTGGGCCTGGCAGCTCTAGGCCAAAGTTGCACCCCCAGAGCAGGAGTTCTACTTCAGCCAGATCAGGCCTGCCAAGAAACTGCGTTTCACAGGCCTTGGTAAGAGATGTTCCCGGTAGGCTGTGAGAGCACTGTGGAGAGCCAGTTGCTTTAGCTTCCCACAGAGCTGGAAGCAAGATGCCTTGGGGCCTCTCTCTCCCTTTGGACACAAGGCAGCCGTTTGGGCCTGGCAGCTCTAGGCCAATGGAGCACACCCACAGCAGAAGTTCTACTTCAGGCAGATCAGTCCTGCCCAGAAACTGCGTTTCACAGCCCTTGGTAAGAGATGTTCACGGTAGGCTGTGAGAGCACTGGGCAGAACCAGTTGTTTTTTAGCTTCCCAAAGTGCTGGAGGCAAGATGCTTTGGGGCCTCTCTCACCCTTTGGAAACAAGGCAGCCCTTAGGTCCTGGTAGCTCTAGGCCTATGTAGCACAACCAGAACAGAAGTTCTACTTCAGCCAGGTCAGGCCTGCCAAGAAACTGCGTTTCACAGGCCTTTCAAAGAGATGTTCTCTTAGGCTGTAAGAGCACTGGGCAGAGCCAGCTGTTTCTTAGCTTCCCGAAGAGCTGGGAGCAAGATGCTTTGGGTCCACTCTCCGTCTTTGGAAACAAGGCAGCCCTTTGGGCCTGGCAGCTCTAGGGCAATGGAGCACACCCAGAGCAGAAGTTCTACTTCAGCCAGATCAGGCCTGCCAGGAAACTGCGTTTCACAGGCCTTGGTAAGAGATGTTCCCGGTAGGCTGTGAGAGCACTGTGGAGAGCCAGTTGCTTTAGCTTCCCACAGAGCTGGAAGCAAGATGCTTTGGGGCCTCTCTCTCCCTTTGGACACAAGGCAGCCGTTTGGGCCTGGCAGCTCTAGGCCAATGGAGCACACCCACAGCAGAAGTTCTACTTCAGGCAGATCAGTCCTGCCCAGAAACTGCGTTTCACAGCCCTTGGTAAGAGATGTTCACGGTAGGCTGTGAGAGCACTGGGCAGAACCAGTTGTTTTTTAGCTTCCCAAAGTGCTGGAGGCAAGATGCTTTGGGGCCTCTCTCACCCTTTGGAAACAAGGCAGCCCTTAGGTCCTGGTAGCTCTAGGCCTATGTAGCACAACCAGAACAGAAGTTCTACTTCAGCCAGGTCAGGCCTGCCAAGAAACTGCGATTCACAGGCCTTTCAAAGAGATGTTCTCTTAGGCTGTAAGAGCACTGGGCAGAGCCAGCTGTTTCTTAGCTTCCCGAAGAGCTGGGAGCAAGATGCTTTGGGTCCACTCTCCGTCTTTGGAAACAAGGCAGCCCTTTGGGCCTGGCAGCTCTAGGGCAATGGAGCACACCCAGAGCAGAAGTTCTACTTCAGCCAGATCAGGCCTGCCAGGAAACTGCGTTTCACAGGCCTTGGTAAGAGATGTTCCCGGTAGGCTGTAAGAGCACTGGGCAGAGCCAGTTGTTTCTTACCTTCCTGAAAAGCTGGAAGCAAGATGCTTGGGACCCCTCTGCCCGTTTGGGAACAAGGCAGCCTTTTGGGTCGGGAAGCTCTAGGCCAATGGAGCACACGCAGAGCAGGAGTTCTACTTCAGCCTGATCAGGCCTGCAAAGAAACAGCGTTTGACAGGCCTTGGTAAGAGATGTTCCCGGTAGGTGTAAGAGCACTGGGCAGAGCCAGTTGTTTCTTAGCTTCGCAAAGACCGGGAAGCAAGATGCTTTGGGCCTCTCTGCCCCTTGGAAACAGGGCAGCACTTTGGGCCTGGCAGCTCTAGGGCAATGGAGCACACCCAGAGCCGGAGTTCTACTTCAGCCAGATGAGGCCTGCCAAGAAACTGCGTTTCACAGGCCTTTCAAAGACATGTTCCCGGTAGGCTGTAAGAGCACGGGCCAGAGAGAGTTGGTTCTTAGCTTCCCAGAGAGCTGGAAGCAAGATGCTTTGGGGCCTCTCTGCCCCTTTGGAAACAAGGCAGCACCTTGGGCCTGGCAGCTCTAGGGCAATGGAGCACACCCAGAGCAGAAGTTCTACTTCAGCTACATCAGGCCACCAACAAAGTGCGTTTCACAGGCCTTGGTAAGAGATTGTCTCTTAGACTGTAAGAGCACTGGGCAGAGCCAGTTGTTTCTTAGCTTCCCAAAGAGCTGGAAGCAAGATGCTTTGGGGGCTCCCTGCCCCTTTGCCAACAAGGCCGACCTTTGGGCCTTTCAGCTCTGGGCCAATGGAGCACACCCAGAGCAGAAGTTCTACCTCAGCCAGATAAGGCCTGCCAAGAAACTGCGTTTCAAAGGCTTTGGTAAGAGATGTTGCCGGTACTCTGTTAGAGCACTGGGCAGAGACAGTTGTTTCTTAGCTTCCCAAAGAGCTGGAAGCAAGATGCTTTGGGGCCTCTCTGCCCCTTTGCAAACAAGGCATCCCTTTGGGCCTTTCAGCTCTAGGCCAATGGAGCACACCCAGAGCAGAAGTCCTACTTCAGCCAGATCAGGCCTGCCAAGGAACTGCGTTTCAGAGGCCTTTGTATGTGACGTTCCCGGTAGGCTGTGAGAGCACGGTGCAGAGCCAGTTGTTTCCTTGTTTCCCAAACAGCTGGAAGCAAGACGCTTTGGGGCCTCTCTGCCCCTTTGGAAACAAGGCAGCACGTTGGGTCTGGCAGCTCTAGGGCAATGGAGCACAACCAGAGCCGAAGTTCTACTTCTTCCAGATCAGGCCTGCATAGACAGTGCATTTCCCAGGCCTTGATAAGAGATGTTCTCTTAGGCTATAAGAGCACTGGGCACAGCCAGTTGTTTCTTAGCTTCCCAAGAGGTGGAAGCAAGATGCTTTGGGGCCTCTCTCCCCCTTTGGAAACAAGGCAGCCCTTTGGGCCTTTCAGCTCTAGGGCAATGGAGCACACCCAGAGCAGAAGTTCTACCTCAGCCAGATCAGGCCTGCCAAGAAACTGCTTTTCACAGGCCTTCGTAAGAGGTGTTCCCGGAAGGCTGTCAGAGTACCTGGCAGAGCGAGTTGTTTCTTAGCTTCAAAAACAGCTGGAAGCAACATGATTTGGGGCCTCTCTCCCCCTTTGGAAACAAAGCAGCCTTGGTGCCTGGCAGCTCTAGGCCAAAGTAGCACACCCAGAGCACAAGTTCTACCTCAGCCAGATAAGGCCTGTCAAGAAGCTGCGTTTCACAGGCCTTTGTATGTGACGTTCCCGGTTGGCTTTGAGAGCACTGTGCAGAGCCAGTTGTTTTAGCTTCCCAGAGAGCAGGAAGCAAGATGCTTTGGGGCCTCTCTCACACTTTGGAAATAAAGGCAGCCCTTTGGGCCTGGCAGCCCTAGGCCAATGGAGTACACCCAGAGCAGAAGTTCTACCTCAGCCAGATCAGGCCTTCCAAGAAACTGCGTCTCACAGGCCTTTCTCTGTCACGTTGCCGGTAGGCTGTGAGAGCACTGTGCAGAGCCAGTTGTTTCTTAGCTTCCCAAAGATTTGGAAGCAAGATGCTTTGGGGACTCTCAGCCCCTTTGGAAACAAGGCGGCCCTTTGGGCCTGGCAGCTCTAGGCCAAAGTAGCACGCCCAGAGCAGGAGTTCTACTTCAGCCAGATCAGGCCTGCCAAGAAACTGCGTTTCACAGGCCTTGGTAAGAGATGTTCCCGGTAGGCTGTGAGAGCACTGTGGAGAGCCAGTTGCTTTAGCTTCCCACAGAGCTGGAAGCAAGATGCTTTGGGGCCTCTCTCTCCCTTTGGACACAAGGCAGCCGTTTGGGCCTGGCAGCTCTAGGCCAATGGAGCACACCCACAGCAGAAGTTCTACTTCAGGCAGATCAGTCCTGCCCAGAAACTGCGTTTCACAGCCCTTGGTAAGAGATGTTCACGGTAGGCTGTGAGAGCACTGGGCAGAACCAGTTGTTTTTTAGCTTCCCTAAGTGCTGGAGGCAACATGCTTTGGGGCCTCTCTCACCCTTTGGAAACAAGGCAGCCCTTAGGTCCTGGTAGCTCTAGGCCTATGTAGCACAACCAGAACAGAAGTTCTACTTCAGCCAGGTCAGGCCTGTCAAGAAACTGCGTTTCACAGGCCTTTCAAAGAGATGTTCTCTTAGGCTGTAAGAGCACTGGGCAGAGCCAGCTGTTTCTTAGCTTCCCGAAGAGCTGGGAGCAAGATGCTTTGGGTCCACTCTCCGTCTTTGGAAACAAGGCAGCCCTTTGGGCCTGGCAGCTCTAGGGCAATGGAGCACACCCAGAGCAGAAGTTCTACTTCAGCCAGATCAGGCCTGCCAGGAAACTGCGTTTCACAGGCCTTGGTAAGAGATGTTCCCGGTAGGCTGTGAGAGCACTGTGGAGAGCCAGTTGCTTTAGCTTCCCACAGAGCTGGAAGCAAGATGCTTTGGGGCCTCTCTCTCCCTTTGGACACAAGGCAGCCGTTTGGGCCTGGCAGCTCTAGGCCAATGGAGCACACCCACAGCAGAAGTTCTACTTCAGGCAGATCAGTCCTGCCCAGAAACTGCGTTTCACAGCCCTTGGTAAGAGATGTTCACGGTAGGCTGTGAGAGCACTGGGCAGAACCAGTTGTTTTTTAGCTTCCCAAAGTGCTGGAGGCAAGATGCTTTGGGGCCTCTCTCACCCTTTGGAAACAAGGCAGCCCTTAGGTCCTGGTAGCTCTAGGCCTATGTAGCACAACCAGAACAGAAGTTCTACTTCAGCTACATCAGGCCACCAACAAAGTGCGTTTCACAGGCCTTGGTAAGAGATTGTCTCTTAGGCTGTAAGAGCACTGGGCAGAGCCAGTTGTTTCTTAGCTTCCCAAAGAGCTGGAAGCAAGATGCTTTGGGGGCTCCCTGCCCCTTTGCCAACAAGGCCGACCTTTGGGCCTTTCAGCTCTGGGCCAATGGAGCACACCCAGAGCAGAAGTTCTACCTCAGCCAGATAAGGCCTGCCAAGAAACTGCGTTTCAAAGGCTTTGGTAAGAGATGTTGCCGGTACTCTGTTAGAGCACTGGGCAGAGACAGTTGTTTCTTAGCTTCCCAAAGAGCTGGAAGCAAGATGCTTTGGGGCCTCTCTGCCCCTTTGCAAACAAGGCATCCCTTTGGGCCTTTCAGCTCTAGGCCAATGGAGCACACCCAGAGCAGAAGTCCTACTTCAGCCAGATCAGGCCTGCCAAGGAACTGCGTTTCAGAGGCCTTTGTATGTGACGTTCCCGGTAGGCTGTGAGAGCACGGTGCAGAGCCAGTTGTTTCCTTGTTTCCCAAACAGCTGGAAGCAAGACGCTTTGGGGACTCTCTGCCCCTTTGGAAACAAGGCAGCACGTTGGGTCTGGCAGCTCTAGGGCAATGGAGCACAACCAGAGCCGAAGTTCTACTTCTTCCAGATCAGGCCTGCCTAGACAGTGCGTTTCACAGGCCTTGATAAGAGATGTTCTCTTAGGCTATAAGAGCACTGGGCACAGCCAGTTGTTTCTTAGCTTCCCAAGAGGTGGAAGCAAGATGCTTTGGGGCCTCTCTCCCCCTTTGGAAACAAGGCAGCCCTTTGGGCCTTTCAGCTCTAGGGCAATGGAGCACACCCAGAGCAGAAGTTCTACCTCAGCCAGATCAGGCCTGCCAAGAAACTGCTTTTCACAGGCCTTCGTAAGAGGTGTTCCCGGAAGGCTGTCAGAGTACCTGGCAGAGCGAGTTGTTTCTTAGCTTCAAAAACAGCTGGAAGCAACATGATTTGGGGCCTCTCTCCCCCTTTGGAAACAAAGCAGCCTTTGTGCCTGGCAGCTCTAGGCCAAAGTAGCACACCCAGAGCACAAGTTCTACCTCAGCCAGATCAGGCCTTCCAAGAAACTGCGTCTCACAGGCCTTTCTCTTTCACGTTGCCGGTAGGCTGTGAGAGCACTGTGCAGAGCCAGTTGTTTCTTAGCTTCCCAAAGATTTGGAAGCAAGATGCTTTGGGGACTCTCAGCCCCTTTGGAAACAAGGCGGCCCTTTGGGCCTGGCAGCTCTAGGCCAAAGTAGCATGCCCAGAGCAGGAGTTCTACTTCAGCCAGATCAGGCCTGCCAAGAAACTGCGTTTCACAGGCCTTGGTAAGAGATGTTCCCGGTAGGCTGTGAGAGCACTGTGGAGAGCCAGTTGCTTTAGCTTCCCACAGAGCTGGAAGCAAGATGCCTTGGGGCCTCTCTCTCCCTTTGGACACAAGGCAGCCGTTTGGGCCTGGCAGCTCTAGGCCAATGGAGCACACCCACAGCAGAAGTTCTACTTCAGGCAGATCAGTCCTGCCCAGAAACTGCGTTTCACAGCCCTTGGTAAGAGATGTTCACGGTAGGCTGTGAGAGCACTGGGCAGAACCAGTTGTTTTTTAATCTTCCCAAAGTGCTGGAGGCAACATGCTTTGGGGCCTCTCTCACCCTTTGGAAACAAGGCAGCCCTTAGGTCCTGGTAGCTCTAGGCCTATGTAGCACAACCAGAACAGAAGTTCTACTTCAGCCAGGTCAGGCCTGCCAAGAAACTGCGTTTCACAGGCCTTTCAAAGAGATGTTCTCTTAGGCTGTAAGAGCACTGGGCAGAGCCAGCTGTTTCTTAGCTTCCCGAAGAGCTGGGAGCAAGATGCTTTGGGTCCACTCTCCGTCTTTGGAAACAAGGCAGCCCTTTGGGCCTGGCAGCTCTAGGGCAATGGAGCACACCCAGAGCAGAAGTTCTACTTCAGCCAGATCAGGCCTGCCAGGAAACTGCGTTTCACAGGCCTTGGTAAGAGATGTTCCCGGTAGGCTGTAAGAGCACTGGGCAGAGCCAGTTGTTTCTTACCTTCCTGAAAAGCTGGAAGCAAGATGCTTGGGACCCCTCTGCCCGTTTGGGAACAAGGCAGCCTTTTGGGTCGGGAAGCTCTAGGCCAATGGAGCACACGCAGAGCAGGAGTTCTACTTCAGCCTGATCAGGCCTGCAAAGAAACAGCGTTTGACAGGCCTTGGTAAGAGATGTTCGCTGTAGGTGTAAGAGCACTGGGCAGAGCCAGTTGTTTCTTAGCTTCGCAAAGACCAGGAAGCAAGATGCTTTGGGCCTCTCTGCCCCTTGGAAACAGGGCAGCACTTTGGGCCTGGCAGCTCTAGGGCAGTGGAGCACACCCAGAGCCGGAGTTCTACTTCAGCCAGATGAGGCCTGCCAAGAAACTGCGTTTCACAGGCCTTTCAAAGACATGTTCCCGGTAGGCTGTAAGAGCACGGGGCAGAGCGAGTTGGTTCTTAGCTTCCCAGAGAGCTGGAAGCAAGATGCTTTGGGGCCTCTCTGCCCCTTTGGAAACAAGGCAGCACCTTGGGCCTGGCAGCTCTAGGGCAATGGAGCACACCCAGAGCAGAAGTTCTACTTCAGCCAAATCAGGCCTGCCAGGAAACGGCGTTTCACAGGCCTTGGTAAGAGATGTTCCCGGTAGGCTGTAAGAGCACTGGGCAACGCCAGATGTTTCTTAGCTTCCCGAAGAGCTGGAAGCGAGAAGCTTTGGTGCCACTCTCTCACTTTGGACTCAAGGCAGCCCTTTGGGGCAGGTAGCTCTAGGCCAGTGGAGCACACCCAGAACAGAAGTTCTACTTGGGCCAGTTCAGGCCACCAACAAACTGCGTTTCACAGGCCTTGGTAAGAGATGTTCCCGGTAGGCTGTAAGAGCACTGGGCAACGCCAGATGTTTCTTAGCTTCCCGAAGAGCTGGAAGCAAGATGCTTTGGGGCCTCTCATCCCCTTTGCAAACAAGGCGGCCCTATGGGCCAGGCAGCTCTAGGCCAATGGAGCACACCCAGAGCAGAAGTTCTACTTCGGCCAGTTCAGGCCACCAACAAACTGCGTTTCACAGGCCTTGGTAAGAGATGTTCCCGGTAGGCTGTAAGAGCACTGGGCAACGCCAGATGTTTCTTAGCTTCCCGAAGAGCTGGAAGCAAGATGCTTTGGGGCCTCTCATCCCCTTTGCAAACAAGGCCGACCTTTGGGCCAGGCAGCTCTAGGCCAATGGAGCACACCCAGAGCAGAAGTTCTACCTCAGCCAGATAAGGCCTGCCAAGAAACTGCGTTTCAAAGGCTTTGGTAAGAGATGTTCCCGGTACTCTGTTAGAGCACTGGGCAGAGCCATTTGTTTCTTAGCTTCCCAAAGAGCTGGAAGCAAGATGCTTTGGGGGCTCCCTGCCCCTTTGCCAACAAGGGCGACCTTTGGGCCTTTCAGCTCTAGGCCAATGGAGCACACCCAGAGCAGAAGTCCTACTTCAGCCAGATCAGGCCTGCCAAGGAACTGCGTTTCAGAGGCCTTTGTATGTGACGTTCCCGGTAGGCTGTGAGAGCACGGTGCAGAGCCAGTTGTTTCCTTGTTTCCCAAACAGCTGGAAGCAAGACGCTTTGGGGCCTCTCTGCCCCTTTGGAAACAAGGCAGCACGTTGGGTCTGGCAGCTCTAGGGCAATGGAGCACAACCAGAGCCGAAGTTCTACTTCTTCCAGATCAGGCCTGCCTAGACAGTGCGTTTCCCAGGCCTTGATAAGAGATGTTCTCTTAGGCTATAAGAGCACTGGGCACAGCCAGTTGTTTCTTAGCTTCCCAAGAGGTGGAAGCAAGATGCTTTGGGGCCTCTCTCCCCCTTTGGAAACAAGGCAGCCCTTTGGGCCTTTCAGCTCTAGGGCAATGGAGCACACCCAGAGCAGAAGTTCTACCTCAGCCAGATCAGGCCTGCCAAGAAACTGCTTTTCACAGGCCTTCGTAAGAGGTGTTCCCGGAAGGCTGTCAGAGTACCTGGCAGAGCGAGTTGTTTCTTAGCTTCAAAAACAGCTGGAAGCAACATGATTTGGGGCCTCTCTCCCCCTTTGGAAACAAAGCAGCCTTTGTGCCTGGCAGCTCTAGGCCAAAGTAGCACACCCAGAGCACAAGTTCTACCTCAGCCAGATCAGGCCTTCCAAGAAACTGCGTCTCACAGGCCTTTCTCTTTCACGTTGCCGGTAGGCTGTGAGAGCACTGTGCAGAGCCAGTTGTTTCTTAGCTTCCCAAAGATTTGGAAGCAAGATGCTTTGGGGACTCTCAGCCCCTTTGGAAACAAGGCGGCCCTTTGGGCCTGGCAGCTCTAGGCCAAAGTAGCACGCCCAGAGCAGGAGTTCTACTTCAGCCAGATCAGGCCTGCCAAGAAACTGCGTTTCACAGGCCTTGGTAAGAGATGTTCCCGGTAGGCTGTGAGAGCACTGTGGAGAGCCAGTTGCTTTAGCTTCCCACAGAGCTGGAAGCAAGATGCCTTGGGGCCTCTCTCTCCCTTTGGACACAAGGCAGCCGTTTGGGCCTGGCAGCTCTAGGCCAATGGAGCACACCCACAGCAGAAGTTCTACTTCAGGCAGATCAGTCCTGCCCAGAAACTGCGTTTCACAGCCCTTGGTAAGAGATGTTCACGGTAGGCTGTGAGAGCACTGGGCAGAACCAGTTGTTTTTTAATCTTCCCAAAGTGCTGGAGGCAACATGCTTTGGGGCCTCTCTCACCCTTTGGAAACAAGGCAGCCCTTAGGTCCTGGTAGCTCTAGGCCTATGTAGCACAACCAGAACAGAAGTTCTACTTCAGCCAGGTCAGGCCTGCCAAGAAACTGCGTTTCACAGGCCTTTCAAAGAGATGTTCTCTTAGGCTGTAAGAGCACTGGGCAGAGCCAGCTGTTTCTTAGCTTCCCGAAGAGCTGGGAGCAAGATGCTTTGGGTCCACTCTCCGTCTTTGGAAACAAGGCAGCCCTTTGGGCCTGGCAGCTCTAGGGCAATGGAGCACACCCAGAGCAGAAGTTCTACTTCAGCCAGATCAGGCCTGCCAGGAAACTGCGTTTCACAGGCCTTGGTAAGAGATGTTCCCGGTAGGCTGTAAGAGCACTGGGCAGAGCCAGTTGTTTCTTACCTTCCTGAAAAGCTGGAAGCAAGATGCTTGGGACCCCTCTGCCCGTTTGGGAACAAGGCAGCCTTTTGGGTCGGGAAGCTCTAGGCCAATGGAGCACACGCAGAGCAGGAGTTCTACTTCAGCCTGATCAGGCCTGCAAAGAAACAGCGTTTGACAGGCCTTGGTAAGAGATGTTCCCGGTAGGTGTAAGAGCACTGGGCAGAGCCAGTTGTTTCTTAGCTTCGCAAAGACCGGGAAGCAAGATGCTTTGGGCCTCTCTGCCCCTTGGAAACAGGGCAGCACTTTGGGCCTGGCAGCTCTAGGGCAGTGGAGCACACCCAGAGCCGGAGTTCTACTTCAGCCAGATGAGGCCTGCCAAGAAACTGCGTTTCACAGGCCTTTCAAAGACATGTTCCCGGTAGGCTGTAAGAGCACGGGGCAGAGCGAGTTGGTTCTTAGCTTCCCAGAGAGCTGGAAGCAAGATGCTTTGGGGCCTCTCTGCCCCTTTGGAAACAAGGCAGCACCTTGGGCCTGGCAGCTCTAGGGCAATGGAGCACACCCAGAGCAGAAGTTCTACTTCAGCCAAATCAGGCCTGCCAGGAAACGGCGTTTCACAGGCCTTGGTAAGAGATGTTCCCGGTAGGCTGTAAGAGCACTGGGCAACGCCAGATGTTTCTTAGCTTCCCGAAGAGCTGGAAGCGAGAAGCTTTGGTGCCACTCTCTCACTTTGGACTCAAGGCAGCCCTTTGGGGCAGGTAGCTCTAGGCCAGTGGAGCACACCCAGAACAGAAGTTCTACTTGGGCCAGTTCAGGCCACCAACAAACTGCGTTTCACAGGCCTTGGTAAGAGATGTTCCCGGTAGGCTGTAAGAGCACTGGGCAACGCCAGATGTTTCTTAGCTTCCCGAAGAGCTGGAAGCAAGATGCTTTGGGGCCTCTCATCCCCTTTGCAAACAAGGCGGCCCTATGGGCCAGGCAGCTCTAGGCCAATGGAGCACACCCAGAGCAGAAGTTCTACTTCGGCCAGTTCAGGCCACCAACAAACTGCGTTTCACAGGCCTTGGTAAGAGATGTTCCCGGTAGGCTGTAAGAGCACTGGGCAACGCCAGATGTTTCTTAGCTTCCCGAAGAGCTGGAAGCAAGATGCTTTGGGGCCTCTCATCCCCTTTGCAAACAAGGCCGACCTTTGGGCCAGGCAGCTCTAGGCCAATGGAGCACACCCAGAGCAGAAGTTCTACCTCAGCCAGATAAGGCCTGCCAAAAACTGCGTTTCAAAGGCTTTGGTAAGAGATGTTCCCGGTACTCTGTTAGAGCACTGGGCAGAGCCATTTGTTTCTTAGCTTCCCAAAGAGCTGGAAGCAAGATGCTTTGGGGGCTCCCTGCCCCTTTGCCAACAAGGGCGACCTTTGGGCCTTTCAGCTCTAGGCCAATGGAGCACACCCAGAGCAGAAGTCCTACTTCAGCCAGATCAGGCCTGCCAAGGAACTGCGTTTCAGAGGCCTTTGTATGTGACGTTCCCGGTAGGCTGTGAGAGCACGGTGCAGAGCCAGTTGTTTCCTTGTTTCCCAAACAGCTGGAAGCAAGACGCTTTGGGGCCTCTCTGCCCCTTTGGAAACAAGGCAGCACGTTGGGTCTGGCAGCTCTAGGGCAATGGAGCACAACCAGAGCCGAAGTTCTACTTCTTCCAGATCAGGCCTGCCTAGACAGTGCGTTTCCCAGGCCTTGATAAGAGATGTTCTCTTAGGCTATAAGAGCACTGGGCACAGCCAGTTGTTTCTTAGCTTCCCAAGAGGTGGAAGCAAGATGCTTTGGGGCCTCTCTCCCCCTTTGGAAACAAGGCAGCCCTTTGGGCCTTTCAGCTCTAGGGCAATGGAGCACACCCAGAGCAGAAGTTCTACCTCAGCCAGATCAGGCCTGCCAAGAAACTGCTTTTCACAGGCCTTCGTAAGAGGTGTTCCCGGAAGGCTGTAAGAGTACCTGGCAGAGCGAGTTGTTTCTTAGCTTCAAAAACAGCTGGAAGCAACATGATTTGGGGCCTCTCTCCCCCTTTGGAAACAAAGCAGCCTTTGTGCCTGGCAGCTCTAGGCCAAAGTAGCACACCCAGAGCACAAGTTCTACCTCAGCCAGATCAGGCCTTCCAAGAAACTGCGTCTCACAGGCCTTTCTCTGTCACGTTGCCGGTAGGCTGTGAGAGCACTGTGCAGAGCCAGTTGTTTCTTAGCTTCCCAAAGATTTGGAAGCAAGATGCTTTGGGGACTCTCAGCCCCTTTGGAAACAAGGCGGCCCTTTGGGCCTGGCAGCTCTAGGCCAAAGTAGCACGCCCAGAGCAGGAGTTCTACTTCAGCCAGATCAGGCCTGCCAAGAAACTGCGTTTCACAGGCCTTGGTAAGAGATGTTCCCGGTAGGCTGTGAGAGCACTGTGGAGAGCCAGTTGCTTTAGCTTCCCACAGAGCTGGAAGCAAGATGCTTTGGGGCCTCTCTCTCCCTTTGGACACAAGGCAGCCATTTGGGCCTGGCAGCTCTAGGCCAATGGAGCACACCCACAGCAGAAGTTCTACTTCAGGCAGATCAGTCCTGCCCAGAAACTGCGTTTCACAGCCCTTGGTAAGAGATGTTCACGGTAGGCTGTGAGAGCACTGGGCAGAACCAGTTGTTTTTTAGCTTCCCAAAGTGCTGGAGGCAAGATGCTTTGGGGCCTCACTCACCCTTTGGAAACAAGGCAGCCCTTAGGTCCTGGTAGCTCTAGGCCTATGTAGCACAACCAGAACAGAAGTTCTACTTCAGCCAGGTCAGGCCTGCCAAGAAACTGCGTTTCACAGGCCTTTCAAAGAGATGTTCTCTTAGGCTGTAAGAGCACTGGGCAGAGCCAGCTGTTTCTTAGCTTCCCGAAGAGCTGGGAGCAAGATGCTTTGGGTCCACTCTCCGTCTTTGGAAACAAGGCAGCCCTTTGGGCCTGGCAGCTCTAGGGCAATGGAGCACACCCAGAGCAGAAGTTCTACTTCAGCCAGATCAGGCCTGCCAGGAAACTGCGTTTCACAGGCCTTGGTAAGAGATGTTCCCGGTAGGCTGTAAGAGCACTGGGCAGAGCCAGTTGTTTCTTACCTTCCTGAAAAGCTGGAAGCAAGATGCTTGGGACCCCTCTGCCCGTTTGGGAACAAGGCAGCCTTTTGGGTCGGGAAGCTCTAGGCCAATGGAGCACACGCAGAGCAGGAGTTCTACTTCAGCCTGATCAGGCCTGCAAAGAAACAGCGTTTGACAGGCCTTGGTAACAGATGTTCCCGGTAGGTGTAAGAGCACTGGGCAGAGCCAGTTGTTTCTTAGCTTCGCAAAGACCGGGAAGCAAGATGCTTTGGGCCTCTCTGCCCCTTGGAAACAGGGCAGCACTTTGGGCCTGGCAGCTCTAGGGCAGTGGAGCACACCCAGAGCCGGAGTTCTACTTCAGCCAGATGAGGCCTGCCAAGAAACTGCGTTTCACAGGCCTTTCAAAGACATGTTCCCGGTAGGCTGTAAGAGCACGGGGCAGAGCGAGTTGGTTCTTAGCTTCCCAGAGAGCTGGAAGCAAGAGGCTTTGGGGCCTCTCTGCCCCTTTGGAAACAAGGCAGCACCTTGGGCCTGGCAGCTCTAGGGCAATGGAGCACACCCAGAGCAGAAGTTCTACTTCAGCCAAATCAGGCCTGCCAGGAAACGGCGTTTCACAGGCCTTGGTAAGAGAGGTTCCCGGTAGGCTGTAAGAGCACTGGGCAACGCCAGATGTTTCTTAGCTTCCCGAAGAGCTGGAAGCACGAAGCTTTGGTGCCACTCTCTCACTTTGGACTCAAGGCAGCCCTTTGGGGCAGGTAGCTCTAGGCCAGTGGAGCACACCCAGAGCAGAAGTTCTACTTGGGCCAGTTCAGGCCACCAACAAACTGCGTTTCACAGGCCTTGGTAGGAGATGTTCCCGGTAGGCTGTAAGAGCACTGGGCAACGCCAGATGTTTCTTAGCTTCCCGAAGAGCTGGAAGCAAGATGCTTTGGGGCCTCTCATCCCCTTTGCAAACAAGGTGGCCCTATGGGCCAGGCAGCTCTAGGCCAATGGAGCACACCCAGAGCAGAAGTTCTACTTCGGCCAGTTCAGGCCACCAACAAACTGCGTTTCACAGGCCTTGGTAAGAGATGTTCCCGGTAGGCTGTAAGAGCACTGGGCAACGCCAGATGTTTCTTAGCTTCCCGAAGAGCTGGAAGCAAGATGCTTTGGGGCCTCTCATCCCCTTTGCAAACAAGGCCGACCTTTGGGCCAGGCAGCTCTAGGCCAATGGAGCACACCCAGAGCAGAAGTTCTACCTCAGCCAGATAAGGCCTGCCAAGAAACTGCGTTTCAAAGGCTTTGGTAAGAGATGTTCCCGGTACTCTGTTAGAGCACTGGGCAGAGCCATTTGTTTCTTAGCTTCCCAAAGAGCTGGAAGCAAGATGCTTTGGGGGCTCCCTGCCCCTTTGCCAACAAGGGCGACCTTTGGGCCTTTCAGCTCTAGGCCAATGGAGCACACCCAGAGCAGAAGTCCTACTTCAGCCAGATCAGGCCTGCCAAGGAACTGCGTTTCAGAGGCCTTTGTATGTGACGTTCCCGGTAGGCTGTGAGAGCACGGTGCAGAGCCAGTTGTTTCCTTGTTTCCCAAACAGCTGGAAGCAAGACGCTTTGGGGCCTCTCTGCCCCTTTGGAAACAAGGCAGCACGTTGGGTCTGGCAGCTCTAGGGCAATGGAGCACAACCAGAGCCGAAGTTCTACTTCTTCCAGATCAGGCCTGCCTAGACAGTGCGTTTCCCAGGCCTTGATAAGAGATGTTCTCTTAGGCTATAAGAGCACTGGGCACAGCCAGTTGTTTCTTAGCTTCCCAAGAGGTGGAAGCAAGATGCTTTGGGGCCTCTCTCCCCCTTTGGAAACAAGGCAGCCCTTTGGGCCTTTCAGCTCTAGGGCAATGGAGCACACCCAGAGCAGAAGTTCTACCTCAGCCAGATCAGGCCTGCCAAGAAACTGCTTTTCACAGGCCTTCGTAAGAGGTGTTCCCGGAAGGCTGTAAGAGTACCTGGCAGAGCGAGTTGTTTCTTAGCTTCAAAAACAGCTGGAAGCAACATGATTTGGGGCCTCTCTCCCCCTTTGGAAACAAAGCAGCCTTTGTGCCTGGCAGCTCTAGGCCAAAGTAGCACACCCAGAGCACAAGTTCTACTTCAGCCAGATCAGGCCTTCCAAGAAACTACGTCTCACAGGCCTTTCTCTGTCACGTTGCCGGTAGGCTGTGAGAGCACTGTGCAGAGCCAGTTGTTTCTTAGCTTCCCAAAGATTTGGAAGCAAGATGCTTTGGGGACTCTCAGCCCCTTTGGAAACAAGGCGGCCCTTTGGGCCTGGCAGCTCTAGGCCAAAGTAGCACGCCCAGAGCAGGAGTTCTACTTCAGCCAGATCAGGCCTGCCAAGAAACTGCGTTTCACAGGCCTTGGTAAGAGATGTTCCCGGTAGGCTGTGAGAGCACTGTGGAGAGCCAGTTGCTTTAGCTTCCCACAGAGCTGGAAGCAAGATGCCTTGGGGCCTCTCTCTCCCTTTGGACACAAGGCAGCCGTTTGGGCCTGGCAGCTCTAGGCCAATGGAGCACACCCACAGCAGAAGTTCTACTTCAGGCAGATCAGTCCTGCCCAGAAACTGCGTTTCACAGCCCTTGGTAAGAGATGTTCACGGTAGGCTGTGAGAGCACTGGGCAGAACCAGTTGTTTTTTAGCTTCCCAAAGTGCTGGAGGCAAGATGCTTTGGGGCCTCTCTCACCCTTTGGAAACAAGGCAGCCCTTAGGTCCTGGTAGCTCTAGGCCTATGTAGCACAACCAGAACAGAAGTTCTACTTCAGCCAGGTCAGGCCTGCCAAGAAACTGCGTTTCACAGGCCTTTCAAAGAGATGTTCTCTTAGGCTGTAAGAGCACTGGGCAGAGCCAGCTGTTTCTTAGCTTCCCGAAGAGCTGGGAGCAAGATGCTTTGGGTCCACTCTCCGTCTTTGGAAACAAGGCAGCCCTTTGGGCCTTTCAGCTCTAGGGCAATGGAGCACACCCAGAGCAGAAGTTCTACTTCAGCCAGATCAGGCCTGCCAGGAAACCGCGTTTCACAGGCCTTGGTAAGAGATGTTCCCGGTAGGCTGTAAGAGCACTGGGCAGAGCCAGTTGTTTCTTACCTTCCTGAAAAGCTGGAAGCAAGATGCTTGGGACCCCTCTGCCCGTTTGGGAACAAGGCAGCCTTTTGGGTCGGGAAGCTCTAGGCCAATGGAGCACACGCAGAGCAGGAGTTCTACTTCAGCCTGATCAGGCCTGCAAAGAAACAGCGTTTGACAGGCCTTGGTAAGAGATGTTCGCGGTAGGTGTAAGAGCACTGGGCAGAGCCAGTTGTTTCTTAGCTTCGCAAAGACCGGGAAGCAAGGTGCTTTGGGCCTCTCTGCCCCTTGGAAACAGGGCAGCACTTTGGGCCTGGCAGCTCTAGGGCAATGGAGCACACCCAGAGCCGGAGTTCTACTTCAGCCAGATGAGGCCTGCCAAGAAACTGCGTTTCACAGGCCTTTCAAAGACATGTTCCCGGTAGGCTGTAAGAGCACGGGGCAGAGCGAGTTGGTTCTTAGCTTCCCAGAGAGCTGGAAGCAAGATGCTTTGGGGCCTCTCTGCCCCTTTGGAAACAAGGCAGCACCTTGGGCCTGGCAGCTCTAGGGCAATGGAGCACACCCAGAGCAGAAGTTCTACTTCAGCCAAATCAGGCCTGCCAGGAAACGGCGTTTCACAGGCCTTGGTAAGAGATGTTCCCGGTAGGCTGTAAGAGCACTGGGCAACGCCAGATGTTTCTTAGCTTCCCGAAGAGCTGGAAGCAAGATGCTTTGGGGCCTCTCATCCCCTTTGCAAACAAGGCCGACCTTTGGGCCAGGCAGCTCTAGGCCAATGGAGCACACCCAGAGCAGAAGTTCTACCTCAGCCAGATAAGGCCTGCCAAGAAACTGCGTTTCAAAGGCTTTGGTAAGAGATGTTCCCGGTACTCTGTTAGAGCACTGGGCAGAGCCATTTGTTTCTTAGCTTCCCAAAGAGCTGGAAGCAAGATGCTTTGGGGGCTCCCTGCCCCTTTGCCAACAAGGGCGACCTTTGGGCCTTTCAGCTCTAGGCCAATGGAGCACACCCAGAGCAGAAGTCCTACTTCAGCCAGATCAGGCCTGCCAAGGAACTGCGTTTCAGAGGCCTTTGTATGTGACGTTCCCGGTAGGCTGTGAGAGCACGGTGCAGAGCCAGTTGTTTCCTTGTTTCCCAAACAGCTGGAAGCAAGACGCTTTGGGGCCTCTCTGCCCCTTTGGAAACAAGGCAGCACGTTGGGTCTGGCAGCTCTAGGGCAATGGAGCACAACCAGAGCCGAAGTTCTACTTCTTCCAGATCAGGCCTGCCTAGACAGTGCGTTTCCCAGGCCTTGATAAGAGATGTTCTCTTAGGCTATAAGAGCACTGGGCACAGCCAGTTGTTTCTTAGCTTCCCAAGAGGTGGAAGCAAGATGCTTTGGGGCCTCTCTCCCCCTTTGGAAACAAGGCAGCCCTTTGGGCCTTTCAGCTCTAGGGCAATGGAGCACACCCAGAGCAGAAGTTCTACCTCAGCCAGATCAGGCCTGCCAAGAAACTGCTTTTCACAGGCCTTCGTAAGAGGTGTTCCCGGAAGGCTGTAAGAGTACCTGGCAGAGCGAGTTGTTTCTTAGCTTCAAAAACAGCTGGAAGCAACATGATTTGGGGCCTCTCTCCCCCTTTGGAAACAAAGCAGCCTTTGTGCCTGGCAGCTCTAGGCCAAAGTAGCACACCCAGAGCACAAGTTCTACCTCAGCCAGATAAGGCCTGTCAAGAAGCTGCGTTTCACAGGCCTTTGTATGTGACGTTCCCGGTTGGCTTTGAGAGCACTGTGCAGAGCCAGTTGTTTTAGCTTCCCAGAGAGCAGGAAGCAAGATGCTTTGGGGCCTCTCTCACACTTTGGAAATAAAGGCAGCCCTTTGGGCCTGGCAGCCCTAGGCCAATGGAGTACACCCAGAGCAGAAGTTCTACCTCAGCCAGATCAGGCCTTCCAAGAAAATGCGTCTCACAGGCCTTTCTCTGTCACGTTGCCGGTAGGCTGTGAGAGCACTGTGCAGAGCCAGTTGTTTCTTAGCTTCCCAAAGATTTGGAAGCAAGATGCTTTGGGGACTCTCAGCCCCTTTGGAAACAAGGCGGCCCTTTGGGCCTGGCAGCTCTAGGCCAAAGTAGCACGCCCAGAGCAGGAGTTCTACTTCAGCCAGATCAGGCCTGCCAAGAAACTGCGTTTCACAGGCCTTGGTAAGAGATGTTCCCGGTAGGCTGTGAGAGCACTGTGGAGAGCCAGTTGCTTTAGCTTCCCACAGAGCTGGAAGCAAGATGCTTTGGGGCCTCTCTCTCCCTTTGGACACAAGGCAGCCGTTTGGGCCTGGCAGCTCTAGGCCAATGGAGCAAACCCACAGCAGAAGTTCTACTTCAGGCAGATCAGTCCTGCCCAGAAACTGCGTTTCACAGCCCTTGGTAAGAGATGTTCACGGTAGGCTGTGAGAGCACTGGGCAGAACCAGTTGTTTTTTAGCTTCCCAAAGTGCTGGAGGCAAGATGCTTTGGGGCCTCTCTCACCCTTTGGAAACAAGGCAGCCCTTAGGTCCTGGTAGCTCTAGGCCTATGTAGCACAACCAGAACAGAAGTTCTACTTCAGCCAGGTCAGGCCTGCCAAGAAACTGCGTTTCACAGGCCTTTCAAAGAGATGTTCTCTTAGGCTGTAAGAGCACTGGGCAGAGCCAGCTGTTTCTTAGCTTCCCGAAGAGCTGGGAGCAAGATGCTTTGGGTCCACTCTCCGTCTTTGGAAACAAGGCAGCCCTTTGGGCCTGGCAGCTCTAGGGCAATGGAGCACACCCAGAGCAGAAGTTCTACTTCAGCCAGATCAGGCCTGCCAGGAAACCGCGTTTCACAGGCCTTGGTAAGAGATATTCCCGGTAGGCTGTAAGAGCACTGGGCAGAGCCAGTTGTTTCTTACCTCCTGAAAAGCTGGAAGCAAGATGCTTGGGACCCCTCTGCCCGTTTGGGAACAAGGCAGCCTTTTGGGTCGGGAAGCTCTAGGCCAATGTAGCACACGCAGAGCAGGAGTTCTACTTCAGCCTGATCAGGCCTGCAAAGAAACAGCGTTTGACAGGCCTTGGTAAGAGATGTTCGCGGTAGGTGTAAGAGCACTGGGCAGAGCCAGTTGTTTCTTAGCTTCGCAAAGACCGGGAAGCAAGATGCTTTGGGCCTCTCTGCCCCTTGGAAACAGGGCAGCACTTTGGGCCTGGCAGCTCAAGGGCAATGGAGCACACCCAGAGCCGGAGTTCTACTTCAGCCAGATGAGGCCTGCCAAGAAACTGCGTTTCACAGGCCTTTCAAAGACATGTTCCCGGTAGGCTGTAAGAGCACGGGGCAGAGCGAGTTGGTTCTTAGCTTCCCAGAGAGCTGGAAGCAAGATGCTTTGGGGCCTCTCTGCCCCTTTGGAAACAAGGCAGCACCTTGGGCCTGGCAGCTCTAGGGCAATGGAGCACACCCAGAGCAGAAGTTCTACTTCAGCCAAATCAGGCCTGCCAGGAAACGGCGTTTCACAGGCCTTGGTAAGAGATGTTCCCGGTAGGCTGTAAGAGCACTGGGCAACGCCAGATGTTTCTTAGCTTCCCGAAGAGCTGGAAGCAAGAAGCTTTGGTGCCACTCTCTCACTTTAGACTCAAGGCAGCCCTTTGGGGCAGGTAGCTCTAGGCCAGTGGAGCACACCCAGAGCAGAAGTTCTACTTGGGCCAGTTCAGGCCACCAACAAACTGCGTTTCACAGGCCTTGGTAAGAGATGTTCCCGGTAGGCTGTAAGAGCACTGGGCAGAGCCAGTTGTTTCTTAGCTTCCCGAAGAGCTGGAAGCAAGATGCTTTGGGGCCTCTCATCCCCTTTGCAAACAAGGCGGCCATATGGGCCAGGCAGCTCTAGGCCAATGGAGCACACCCAGAGCAGAAGTTCTACTTCGGCCAGTTCAGGCCACCAACAAACTGCGTTTCACAGGCCTTGGTAAGAGATGTTCCCGGTAGGCTGTAAGAGCACTGGGCAACGCCAGATGTTTCTTAGCTTCCCGAAGAGCTGGAAGCAAGATGCTTTGGGGCCTCTCATCCCCTTTGCAAACAAGGCTGACCTTTGGGCCAGGCAGCTCTAGGCCAATGGAGCACACCCAGAGCAGAAGTTCTACCTCAGCCAGATAAGGCCTGCCAAGAAACTGCGTTTCAAAGGCTTTGGTAAGAGATGTTCCCGGTACTCTGTTAGAGCACTGGGCAGAGCCATTTGTTTCTTAGCTTCCCAAAGAGCTGGAAGCAAGATGCTTTGGGGGCTCCCTGCCCCTTTGCCAACAAGGGCGACCTTTGGGCCTTTCAGCTCTAGGCCAATGGAGCACACCCAGAGCAGAAGTCCTACTTCAGCCAGATCAGGCCTGCCAAGGAACTGCGTTTCAGAGGCCTTTGTATGTGACGTTCCCGGTAGGCTGTGAGTGCACGGTGCAGAGCCAGTTGTTTCCTTGTTTCCCAAACAGCTGGAAGCAAGACGCTTTGGGGCCTCTCTGCCCCTTTGGAAACAAGGCAGCACGTTGGGTCTGGCAGCTCTTGGGCAATGGAGCACAACCAGAGCCGAAGTTCTACTTCTTCCAGATCAGGCCTGCCTAGACAGTGCATTTCACAGGCCTTGATAAGAGATGTTCTCTTAGGCTATAAGAGCACTGGGCACAGCCAGTTGTTTCTTAGCTTCCCAAGAGGTGGAAGCAAGATGCTTTGGGGCCTCTCTCCCCCTTTGGAAACAAGGCAGCCCTTTGGGCCTTTCAGCTCTAGGGCAATGGAGCACACCCAGAGCAGAAGTTCTACCTCAGCCAGATCAGGCCTGCCAAATAACTGCTTTTCACAGGCCTTCATAAGAGGTGTTCCCGGAAGGCTGTAAGAGTACCTGGCAGAGCGAGTTGTTTCTTAGCTTCAAAAACAGCTGGAAGCAACATGATTTGGGGCCTCTCTCCCCCTTTGGAAACAAAGCAGCCTTTGTGCCTGGCAGCTCTAGGCCAAAGTAGCACACCCAGAGCACAAGTTCTACCTCAGCCAGATAAGGCCTGTCAAGAAGCTGCGTTTCACAGGCCTTTGTATGTGACGTTCCCGGTTGGCTTTGAGAGCACTGTGCAGAGCCAGTTGTTTTAGCTTCCCAGAGAGCAGGAAGCAAGATGCTTTGGGGCCTCTCTCACACTTTGGAAATAAAGGCAGCCCTTTGGGCCTGGCAGCCCTAGGCCAATGGAGTACACCCAGAGCAGAAGTTCTACCTCAGCCAGATCAGGCCTTCCAAGAAACTGCGTCTCACAGGCCTTTCTCTGTCACGTTGCCGGTAGGCTGTGAGAGCACTGTGCAGAGCCAGTTGTTTCTTAGCTTCCCAAAGATTTGGAAGCAAGATGCTTTGGGGACTCTCAGCCCCTTTGGAAACAAGGCGGCCCTTTGGGCCTGGCAGCTCTAGGCCAAAGTAGCACGCCCAGAGCAGGAGTTCTACTTCAGCCAGATCAGGCCTGCCAAGAAACTGCGTTTCACAGGCCTTGGTAAGAGATGTTCCCGGTAGGCTGTGAGAGCACTGTGGAGAGCCAGTTGCTTTAGCTTCCCACAGAGCTGGAAGCAAGATGCTTTGGGGCCTCTCTCTCCCTTTGGACACAAGGCAGCCGTTTGGGCCTGGCAGCTCTAGGCCAATGGAGCACACCCACAGCAGAAGTTCTACTTCAGGCAGATCAGTCCTGCCCAGAAACTGCGTTTCACAGCCCTTGGTAAGAGATGTTCACGGTAGGCTGTGAGAGCACTGGGCAGAACCAGTTGTTTTTTAGCTTCCCAAAGTGCTGGAGGCAAGATGCTTTGGGGCCTCTCTCACCCTTTGGAAACAAGGCAGCCCTTAGGTCCTGGTAGCTCTAGGCCTATGTAGCACAACCAGAACAGAAGTTCTACTTCAGCCAGGTCAGGCCTGCCAAGAAACTGCGTTTCACAGGCCTTTCAAAGAGATGTTCTCTTAGGCTGTAAGAGCACTGGGCAGAGCCAGCTGTTTCTTAGCTTCCCGAAGAGCTGGGAGCAAGATGCTTTGGGTCCACTCTCCGTCTTTGGAAACAAGGCAGCCCTTTGGGCCTGGCAGCTCTAGGGCAATGGAGCACACCCAGAGCAGAAGTTCTACTTCAGCCAGATCAGGCCTGCCAGGAAACCGCGTTTCACAGGCCTTGGTAAGAGATATTCCCGGTAGGCTGTAAGAGCACTGGGCAGAGCCAGTTGTTTCTTACCTCCTGAAAAGCTGGAAGCAAGATGCTTGGGACCCCTCTGCCCGTTTGGGAACAAGGCAGCCTTTTGGGTCGGGAAGCTCTAGGCCAATGTAGCACACGCAGAGCAGGAGTTCTACTTCAGCCTGATCAGGCCTGCAAAGAAACAGCGTTTGACAGGCCTTGGTAAGAGATGTTCACGGTAGGTGTAAGAGCACTGGGCAGAGCCAGTTGTTTCTTAGCTTCGCAAAGACCGGGAAGCAAGATGCTTTGGGCCTCTCTGCCCCTTGGAAACAGGGCAGCACTTTGGGCCTGGCAGCTCAAGGGCAATGGAGCACACCCAGAGCCGGAGTTCTACTTCAGCCAGATGAGGCCTGCCAAGAAACTGCGTTTCACAGGCCTTTCAAAGACATGTTCCCGGTAGGCTGTAAGAGCACGGGGCAGAGCAAGTTGGTTCTTAGCTTCCCAGAGAGCTGGAAGCAAGATGCTTTGGGGCCTCTCTGCCCCTTTGGAAACAAGGCAGCACCTTGGGCCTGGCAGCTCTAGGGCAATGGAGCACACCCAGAGCAGAAGTTCTACTTCAGCCAAATCAGGCCTGCCAGGAAACGGCGTTTCACAGGCCTTGGTAAGAGATGTTCCCGGTAGGCTGTAAGAGCACTGGGCAACGCCAGATGTTTCTTAGCTTCCCGAAGAGCTGGAAGCAAGAAGCTTTGGTGCCACTCTCTCACTTTGGACTCAAGGCAGCCCTTTGGGGCAGGTAGCTCTAGGCCAGTGGAGCACACCCAGAGCAGAAGTTCTACTTGGGCCAGTTCAGGCCACCAACAAACTGCGTTTCACAGGCCTTGGTAAGAGATGTTCCCGGTAGGCTGTAAGAGCACTGGGCAGAGCCAGTTGTTTCTTAGCTTCCCGAAGAGCTGGAAGCAAGATGCTTTGGGGCCTCTCATCCCCTTTGCAAACAAGGCGGCCCTATGGGCCAGGCAGCTCTAGGCCAATGGAGCACACCCAGAGCAGAAGTTCTACTTCGGCCAGTTCAGGCCACCAACAAACTGCGTTTCACAGGCCTTGGTAAGAGATGTTCCCGGTAGGCTGTAAGAGCACTGGGCAACGCCAGATGTTTCTTAGCTTCCCGAAGAGCTGGAAGCAAGATGCTTTGGGGCCTCTCATCCCCTTTGCAAACAAGGCTGACCTTTGGGCCAGGCAGCTCTAGGCCAATGGAGCACACCCAGAGCAGAAGTTCTACCTCAGCCAGATAAGGCCTGCCAAGAAACTGCGTTTCAAAGGCTTTGGTAAGAGATGTTCCCGGTACTCTGTTAGAGCACTGGGCAGAGCCATTTGTTTCTTAGCTTCCCAAAGAGCTGGAAGCAAGATGCTTTGGGGGCTCCCTGCCCCTTTGCCAACAAGGGCGACCTTTGGGCCTTTCAGCTCTAGGCCAATGGAGCACACCCAGAGCAGAAGTCCTACTTCAGCCAGATCAGGCCTGCCAAGGAACTGCGTTTCAGAGGCCTTTGTATGTGACGTTCCCGGTAGGCTGTGAGTGCACGGTGCAGAGCCAGTTGTTTCCTTGTTTCCCAAACAGCTGGAAGCAAGACGCTTTGGGGCCTCTCTGCCCCTTTGGAAACAAGGCAGCACGTTGGGTCTGGCAGCTCTAGGGCAATGGAGCACAACCAGAGCCGAAGTTCTACTTCTTCCAGATCAGGCCTGCCTAGACAGTGCGTTTCCCAGGCCTTGATAAGAGATGTTCTCTTAGGCTATAAGAGCACTGGGCACAGCCAGTTGTTTCTTAGCTTCCCAAGAGGTGGAAGCAAGATGCTTTGGGGCCTCTCTCCCCCTTTGGAAACAAGGCAGCCCTTTGGGCCTTTCAGCTCTAGGGCAATGGAGCACACCCAGAGCAGAAGTTCTACCTCAGCCAGATCAGGCCTGCCAAATAACTGCTTTTCACAGGCCTTCATAAGAGGTGTTCCCGGAAGGCTGTAAGAGTACCTGGCAGAGCGAGTTGTTTCTTAGCTTCAAAAACAGCTGGAAGCAACATGATTTGGGGCCTCTCTCCCCCTTTGGAAACAAAGCAGCCTTTGTGCCTGGCAGCTCTAGGCCAAAGTAGCACACCCAGAGCACAAGTTCTACCTCAGCCAGATAAGGCCTGTCAAGAAGCTGCGTTTCACAGGCCTTTGTATGTGACGTTCCCGGTTGGCTTTGAGAGCACTGTGCAGAGCCAGTTGTTTTAGCTTCCCAGAGAGCAGGAAGCAAGATGCTTTGGGGCCTCTCTCACACTTTGGAAATAAAGGCAGCCCTTTGGGCCTGGCAGCCCTAGGCCAATGGAGTACACCCAGAGCAGAAGTTCTACCTCAGCCAGATCAGGCCTTCCAAGAAACTGCGTCTCACAGGCCTTTCTCTGTCACGTTGCCGGTAGGCTGTGAGAGCACTGTGCAGAGCCAGTTGTTTCTTAGCTTCCCAAAGATTTGGAAGCAAGATGCTTTGGGGACTCTCAGCCCCTTTGGAAACAAGGCGGCCCTTTGGGCCTGGCAGCTCTAGGCCAAAGTAGCACGCCCAGAGCAGGAGTTCTACTTCAGCCAGATCAGGCCTGCCAAGAAACTGCGTTTCACAGGCCTTGGTAAGATATGTTCCCGGTAGGCTGTGAGAGCACTGTGGAGAGCCAGTTGCTTTAGCTTCCCACAGAGCTGGAAGCAAGATGCTTTGGGGCCTCTCTCTCCCTTTGGACACAAGGCAGCCGTTTGGGCCTGGCAGCTCTAGGCCAATGGAGCACACCCACAGCAGAAGTTCTACTTCAGGCAGATCAGTCCTGCCCAGAAACTGCGTTTCACAGCCCTTGGTAAGAGATGTTCACGGTAGGCTGTGAGAGCACTGGGCAGAACCAGTTGTTTTTTAGCTTCCCAAAGTGGTGGAGGCAAGATGCTTTGGGGCCTCTCTCACCCTTTGGAAACAAGGCAGCCCTTAGGTCCTGGTAGCTCTAGGCCTATGTAGCACAACCAGAACAGAAGTTCTACTTCAGCCAGGTCAGGCCTGCCAAGAAACTGCGTTTCACAGGCCTTTCAAAGAGATGTTCTCTTAGGCTGTAAGAGCACTGGGCAGAGCCAGCTGTTTCTTAGCTTCCCGAAGAGCTGGGAGCAAGATGCTTTGGGTCCACTCTCCGTCTTTGGAAACAAGGCAGCCCTTTGGGCCTGGCAGCTCTAGGGCAATGGAGCACACCCAGAGCAGAAGTTCTACTTCAGCCAGATCAGGCCTGCCAGGAAACCGCGTTTCACAGGCCTTGGTAAGAGATATTCCCGGTAGGCTGTAAGAGCACTGGGCAGAGCCAGTTGTTTCTTACCTCCTGAAAAGCTGGAAGCAAGATGCTTGGGTCCCCTCTGCCCGTTTGGGAACAAGGCAGCCTTTTGGGTCGGGAAGCTCTAGGCCAATGTAGCACACGCAGAGCAGGAGTTCTACTTCAGCCTGATCAGGCCTGCAAAGAAACAGCGTTTGACAGGCCTTGGTAAGAGATGTTCGCGGTAGGTGTAAGAGCACTGGGCAGAGCCAGTTGTTTCTTAGCTTCGCAAAGACCGGGAAGCAAGGTGCTTTGGGCCTCTCTGCCCCTTGGAAACAGGGCAGCACTTTGGGCCTGGCAGCTCTAGGGCAATGGAGCACACCCAGAGCCGGAGTTCTACTTCAGCCAGATGAGGCCTGCCAAGAAACTGCGTTTCACAGGCCTTTCAAAGACATGTTCCCGGTAGGCTGTAAGAGCACGGGGCAGAGCGAGCGGGTTCTTAGCTTCCCAGAGAGCTGGAAGCAAGATGCTTTGGGGCCTCTCTGCCCCTTTGGAAACAAGGCAGCACCTTGGGCCTGGCAGCTCTAGGGCAATGGAGCACACCCAGAGCAGAAGATCTACTTGAGCCAAATCAGGCCTGCCAGGAAACGGCGTTTCACAGGCCTTGGTAACAGATGTTCCCGGTAGGCTGTAAGAGCACTGTCAACGCCAGATGTTTCTTAGCTTCCCGAAGAGCTGGAAGCAAGAAGCTTTGGTGCCACTCTCTCACTTTGGACTCAAGGCAGCCCTTTGGGGCAGGTAGCTCTAGGCCAGTGGAGAACACCCAGAGCAGAAGTTCTACTTGGGCCAGTTCAGGCCACCAACAAACTGCGTTTCACAGGCCTTGGTAAGAGATGTTCCCGGTAGGCTGTAAGAGCACTGGGCAACGCCAGATGTTTCTTAGCTTCCCGAAGACCTGGAAGCAAGATGCTTTGGGGCCTCTTATCCCCTTTGCAAACAAGGCGGCCCTATGGGCCAGGCAGCTCTAGGCCAATGGAGCACACCCAGAGCAGAAGTTCTACTTCGGCCAGTTCAGGCCACCAACAAACTGCGTTTCACAGGCCTTGGTAAGAGATGTTCCCGGTAGGCTGTAAGAGCACTGGGCAACGCCAGATGTTTCTTAGCTTCCCGAAGAGCTGGAAGCAAGATGCTTTGGGGCCTCTCATCCCCTTTGCAAACAAGGCCGACCTTTGGGCCAGGCAGCTCTAGGCCAATGGAGCACACCCAGAGCAGAAGTTCTACCTCAGCCAGATAAGGCCTGCCAAGAAACTGCGTTTCAAAGGCTTTGGTAAGAGATGTTCCCGGTACTCTGTTAGAGCACTGGGCAGAGCCATTTGTTTCTTAGCTTCCCAAAGAGCTGGAAGCAAGATGCTTTGGGGGCTCCCTGCCCCTTTGCCAACAAGGGCGACCTTTGGGCCTTTCAGCTCTAGGCCAATGGAGCACACCCAGAGCAGAAGTCCTACTTCAGCCAGATCAGGCCTGCCAAGGAACTGCGTTTCAGAGGCCTTTGTATGTGACGTTCCCGGTAGGCTGTGAGAGCACGGTGCAGAGCCAGTTGTTTCCTTGTTTCCCAAACAGCTGGAAGCAAGACGCTTTGGGGCCTCTCTGCCCCTTTGGAAACAAGGCAGCACGTTGGGTCTGGCAGCTCTAGGGCAATGGAGCACAACCAGAGCCGAAGTTCTACTTCTTCCAGATCAGGCCTGCCTAGACAGTGCGTTTCCCAGGCCTTGATAAGAGATGTTCTCTTAGGCTATAAGAGCACTGGGCACAGCCAGTTGTTTCTTAGCTTCCCAAGAGGTGGAAGCAAGATGCTTTGGGGCCTCTCTCCCCCTTTGGAAACAAGGCAGCCCTTTGGGCCTTTCAGCTCTAGGGCAATGGAGCACACCCAGAGCAGAAGTTCTACCTCAGCCAGATCAGGCCTTCCAAGAAACTGCGTCTCACAGGCCTTTCTCTGTCACGTTGCCGGTAGGCTGTGAGAGCACTGTGCAGAGCCAGTTGTTTCTTAGCTTCCCAAAGATTTGGAAGCAAGATGCTTTGGGGACTCTCAGCCCCTTTGGAAACAAGGCGGCCCTTTGGGCCTGGCAGCTCTAGGCCAAAGTAGCACGCCCAGAGCAGGAGTTCTACTTCAGCCAGATCAGGCCTGCCAAGAAACTGCGATTCACAGGCCTTGGTAAGAGATGTTCCCGGAAGGCTGTGAGAGCACTGTGGAGAGCCAGTTGCTTTAGCTTCCCAGAGAGCAGGAAGCAAGATGCTTTGGGGCCTCTCTCACACTTTGGAAATAAAGGCAGCCCTTTGGGCCTGGCAGCCCTAGGCCAATGGAGTACACCCAGAGCAGAAGTTCTACCACAGCCAGATCAGGCCTTCCAAGAAACTGCGTCTCACAGGCCTTTCTCTGTCACGTTGCCGGTAGGCTGTGAGAGCACTGTGCAGAGCCAGTTGTTTCTTAGCTTCCCAAAGATTTGGAAGCAAGATGCTTTGGGGACTCTCAGCCCCTTTGGAAACAAGGCGACCCTTTGGGCCTGGCAGCTGTAGGCCAAAGTAGCACGCCCAGAGCAGGAGTTCTACTTCAGCCAGATCAGGCCTGCCAAGAAACTGCGTTTCACAGGCCTTGGTAAGAGATGTTCCCAGTAGGCTGTGAGAGCACTGTGGAGAGCCAGTTGCTTTAGCTTCCCACAGAGCTGGAAGCAAGATGCCTTGGGGCCTCTCTCTCCCTTTGGACACAAGGCAGCCGTTTGGGCCTGGCAGCTCTAGGCCAATGGAGCACACCCACAGCAGAAGTTCTACTTCAGGCAGATCAGTCCTGCCCAGAAACTGCGTTTCACAGCCCTTGGTAAGAGATGTTCACGGTAGGCTGTGAGAGCACTGGGCAGAACCAGTTGTTTTTTAGCTTCCCAAAGTGCTGGAGGCAAGATGCTTTGGGGCCTCTCTCACCCTTTGGAAACAAGGCAGCCCTTAGGTCCTGGTAGCTCTAGGCCTATGTAGCACAACCAGAACAGAAGTTCTACTTCAGCCAGGTCAGGCCTGCCAAGAAACTGCGTTTCACAGGCCTTTCAAAGAGATGTTATCTTAGGCTGTAAGAGCACTGGGCAGAGCCAGCTGTTTCTTAGCTTCCCGAAGAGCTGGGAGCAAGATGCTTTGGGTCCATTCTCCGTCTTTGGAAACAAGGCAGCCCTTTGGGCCTGGCAGCTCTAGGGCAATGGAGCACACCCAGAGCAGAAGTTCTACTTCAGCCAGATCAGGCCTGCCAGGAAACTGCGTTTCACAGGCCTTGGTAAGAGATGTTCCCGGTAGGCTGTAAGAGCACTGGGCAGAGCCAGTTGTTTCTTACCTTCCTGAAAAGCTGGAAGCAAGATGCTTGGGAGCCCTCTGCCCGTTTGGGAACAAGGCAGCCTTTTGGGTCGGGAAGCTCTAGGCCAATGGAGCACATGCAGAGCAGGAGTTCTACTTCAGCCTGATCAGGCCTGCAAAGAAACAGCGTTTGACAGGCCTTGGTAAGAGATGTTCGCGGTAGGTGTAAGAGCACTGGGCAGAGCCAGTTGTTTCTTAGCTTCGCAAAGACCGGGAAGCAAGATGCTTTGGGCCTCTCTGCCCCTTGGAAACAGGGCAGCACTTTGGGCCTGGCAGCTCAAGGGCAATGGAGCACACCCAGAGCCGGAGTTCTACTTCAGCCAGATGAGGCCTGCCAAGAAACTGCGTTTCACAGGCCTTTCAAAGACATGTTCCCGGTAGGCTGTAAGAGCACGGGGCAGAGCGAGTTGGTTCTTAGCTTCCCAGAGAGCTGGAAGCAAGATGCTTTGGGGCCTCTCTGCCCCTTTGGAAACAAGGCAGCACCTTGGGCCTGGCAGCTCTAGGGCAATGGAGCACACCCAGAGCAGAAGTTCTACTTCAGCCAAATCAGGCCTGCCAGGAAATGGCGTTTCACAGGCCTTGGTAAGAGATGTTCCCGGTAGGCTGTAAGAGCACTGGGCAACGCCAGATGTTTCTTAGCTTCCCGAAGAGCTGGAAGCAAGAAGCTTTGGTGCCACTCTCTCACTTTGGACTCAAGGCAGCCCTTTGGGGCAGGTAGCTCTAGGCCAGTGGAGCACACCCAGAGCAGAAGTTCTACTTGGGCCAGTTCAGGCCACCAACAAACTGCGTTTCACAGGCCTTGGTAAGAGATGTTCCCGGTAGGCTGTAAGAGCATTGGGCAGAGCCAGTTGTTTCTTAGCTTCCCGAAGAGCTGGAAGCAAGATGCTTTGGGGCCTCTCATCCCCTTTGCAAACAAGGCGGCCCTATGGGCCAGGCAGCTCTAGGCCAATGGAGCACACCCAGAGCAGAAGTTCTACTTCGGCCAGTTCAGGCCACCAACAAACTGCGTTTCACAGGCCTTGGTAAGAGATGTTCCCGGTAGGCTGTAAGAGCACTGGGCAACGCCAGATGTTTCTTAGCTTCCCGAAGAGCTGGAAGCAAGATGCTTTGGGGCCTCTCATCCCCTTTGCAAACAAGGCCGACCTTTGGGCCAGGCAGCTCTAGGCCAATGGAGCACACCCAGAGCAGAAGTTCTACCTCAGCCAGATAAGGCCTGCCAAGAAACTGCGTTTCAAAGGCTTTGGTAAGAGATGTTCCCGGTACTCTGTTAGAGCACTGGGCAGAGCCATTTGTTTCTTAGCTTCCCAAAGAGCTGGAAGCAAGATGCTTTGGGGGCTCCCTGCCCCTTTGCCAACAAGGGCGACCTTTGGGCCTTTCAGCTCTAGGCCAATGGAGCACACCCAGAGCAGAAGTCCTACTTCAGCCAGATCAGGCCTGCCAAGGAACTGCGTTTCAGAGGCCTTTGTATGTGACGTTCCCGGTAGGCTGTGAGTGCACGGTGCAGAGCCAGTTGTTTCCTTGTTTCCCAAACAGCTGGAAGCAAGACGCTTTGGGGCCTCTCTGCCCCTTTGGAAACAAGGCAGCACGTTGGGTCTGGCAGCTCTTGGGCAATGGAGCACAACCAGAGCCGAAGTTCTACTTCTTCCAGATCAGGCCTGCCTAGACAGTGCGTTTCACAGGCCTTGATAAGAGATGTTCTCTTAGGCTATAAGAGCACTGGGCACAGCCAGTTGTTTCTTAGCTTCCCAAGAGGTGGAAGCAAGATGCTTTGGGGCCTCTCTCCCCCTTTGGAAACAAGGCAGCCCTTTGGGCCTTTCAGCTCTAGGGCAATGGAGCACACCCAGAGCAGAAGTTCTACCTCAGCCAGATCAGGCCTGCCAAATAACTGCTTTTCACAGGCCTTCATAAGAGGTGTTCCCGGAAGGCTGTAAGAGTACCTGGCAGAGCGAGTTGTTTCTTAGCTTCAAAAACAGCTGGAAGCAACATGATTTGGGGCCTCTCTCCCCCTTTTTAAACAAAGCAGCCTTTGTGCCTGGCAGCTCTAGGCCAAAGTAGCACACCCAGAGCACAAGTTCTACCTCAGCCAGATAAGGCCTGTCAAGAAGCTGCGTTTCACAGGCCTTTGTATGTGACGTTCCCGGTTGGCTTTGAGAGCACTGTGCAGAGCCAGTTGTTTTAGCTTCCCAGAGAGCAGGAAGCAAGATGCTTTGGGGCCTCTCTCACACTTTGGAAATAAAGGCAGCCCTTTGGGCCTGGCAGCCCTAGGCCAATGGAGTACACCCAGAGCAGAAGTTCTACCTCAGCCAGATCAGGCCTTCCAAGAAACTGCGTCTCACAGGCCTTTCTCTGTCACGTTGCCGGTAGGCTGTGAGAGCACTGTGCAGAGCCAGTTGTTTCTTAGCTTCCCAAAGATTTGGAAGCAAGATGCTTTGGGGACTCTCAGCCCCTTTGGAAACAAGGCGGCCCTTTGGGCCTGGCAGCTCTAGGCCAAAGTAGCACGCCCAGAGCAGGAGTTCTACTTCAGCCAGATCAGGCCTGCCAGGAAACTGCGTTTCACAGGCCTTGGTAAGATATGTTCCCGGTAGGCTGTGAGAGCACTGTGGAGAGCCAGTTGCTTTAGCTTCCCACAGAGCTGGAAGCAAGATGCTTTGGGGCCTCTCTCTCCCTTTGGACACAAGGCAGCCGTTTGGGCCTGGCAGCTCTAGGCCAATGGAGCACACCCACAGCAGAAGTTCTACTTCAGGCAGATCAGTCCTGCCCAGAAACTGCGTTTCACAGCCCTTGGTAAGAGATGTTCACGGTAGGCTGTGAGAGCACTGGGCAGAACCAGTTGTTTTTTAGCTTCCCAAAGTGGTGGAGGCAAGATGCTTTGGGGCCTCTCTCACCCTTTGGAAACAAGGCAGCCCTTAGGTCCTGGTAGCTCTAGGCCTATGTAGCACAACCAGAACAGAAGTTCTACTTCAGCCAGGTCAGGCCTGCCAAGAAACTGCGTTTCACAGGCCTTTCAAAGAGATGTTCTCTTAGGCTGTAAGAGCACTGGGCAGAGCCAGCTGTTTCTTAGCTTCCCGAAGAGCTGGGAGCAAGATGCTTTGGGTCCACTCTCCGTCTTTGGAAACAAGGCAGCCCTTTGGGCCTGGCAGCTCTAGGGCAATGGAGCACACCCAGAGCAGAAGTTCTACTTCAGCCAGATCAGGCCTGCCAGGAAACCGCGTTTCACAGGCCTTGGTAAGAGATATTCCCGGTAGGCTGTAAGAGCACTGGGCAGAGCCAGTTGTTTCTTACCTCCTGAAAAGCTGGAAGCAAGATGCTTGGGACCCCTCTGCCCGTTTGGGAACAAGGCAGCCTTTTGGGTCGGGAAGCTCTAGGCCAATGTAGCACACGCAGAGCAGGAGTTCTACTTCAGCCTGATCAGGCCTGCAAAGAAACAGCGTTTGACAGGCCTTGGTAAGAGATGTTCGCGGTAGGTGTAAGAGCACTGGGCAGAGCCAGTTGTTTCTTAGCTTCGCAAAGACCGGGAAGCAAGGTGCTTTGGGCCTCTCTGCCCCTTGGAAACAGGGCAGCACTTTGGGCCTGGCAGCTCTAGGGCAATGGAGCACACCCAGAGCCGGAGTTCTACTTCAGCCAGATGAGGCCTGCCAAGAAACTGCGTTTCACAGGCCTTTCAAAGACATGTTCCCGGTAGGCTGTAAGAGCACGGGGCAGAGCGAGCGGGTTCTTAGCTTCCCAGAGAGCTGGAAGCAAGATGCTTTGGGGCCTCTCTGCCCCTTTGGAAACAAGGCAGCACCTTGGGCCTGGCAGCTCTAGGGCAATGGAGCACACCCAGAGCAGAAGTTCTACTTCAGCCAAATCAGGCCTGCCAGGAAACGGCGTTTCACAGGCCTTGGTAACAGATGTTCCCGGTAGGCTGTAAGAGCACTGTCAACGCCAGATGTTTCTTAGCTTCCCGAAGAGCTGGAAGCAAGAAGCTTTGGTGCCACTCTCTCACTTTGGACTCAAGGCAGCCCTTTGGGGCAGGTAGCTCTAGGCCAGTGGAGAACACCCAGAGCAGAAGTTCTACTTGGGCCAGTTCAGGCCACCAACAAACTGCGTTTCACAGGCCTTGGTAAGAGATGTTCCCGGTAGGCTGTAAGAGCACTGGGCAACGCCAGATGTTTCTTAGCTTCCCGAAGACCTGGAAGCAAGATGCTTTGGGGCCTCTTATCCCCTTTGCAAACAAGGCGGCCCTATGGGCCAGGCAGCTCTAGGCCAATGGAGCACACCCAGAGCAGAAGTTCTACTTCGGCCAGTTCAGGCCACCAACAAACTGCGTTTCACAGGCCTTGGTAAGAGATGTTCCCGGTAGGCTGTAAGAGCACTGGGCAACGCCAGATGTTTCTTAGCTTCCCGAAGAGCTGGAAGCAAGATGCTTTGGGGCCTCTCATCCCCTTTGCAAACAAGGCCGACCTTTGGGCCAGGCAGCTCTAGGCCAATGGAGCACACCCAGAGCAGAAGTTCTACCTCAGCCAGATAAGGCCTGCCAAGAAACTGCGTTTCAAAGGCTTTGGTAAGAGATGTTCCCGGTACTCTGTTAGAGCACTGGGCAGAGCCATTTGTTTCTTAGCTTCCCAAAGAGCTGGAAGCAAGATGCTTTGGGGGCTCCCTGCCCCTTTGCCAACAAGGGCGACCTTTGGGCCTTTCAGCTCTAGGCCAATGGAGCACACCCAGAGCAGAAGTCCTACTTCAGCCAGATCAGGCCTGCCAAGGAACTGCGTTTCAGAGGCCTTTGTATGTGACGTTCCCGGTAGGCTGTGAGAGCACGGTGCAGAGCCAGTTGTTTCCTTGTTTCCCAAACAGCTGGAAGCAAGACGCTTTGGGGCCTCTCTGCCCCTTTGGAAACAAGGAAGCACGTTGGGTCTGGCAGCTCTAGGGCAATGGAGCACAACCAGAGCCGAAGTTCTACTTCTTCCAGATCAGGCCTGCCTAGACAGTGCGTTTCCCAGGCCTTGATAAGAGATGTTCTCTTAGGCTATAAGAGCACTGGGCACAGCCAGTTGTTTCTTAGCTTCCCAAGAGGTGGAAGCAAGATGCTTTGGGGCCTCTCTCCCCCTTTGGAAACAAGGCAGCCCTTTGGGCCTTTCAGCTCGAGGGCAATGGAGCAAACCCAGAGCAGAAGTTCTACCTCAGCCAGATCAGGCCTGCCAAGAAACTGCTTTTCACAGGCCTTCGTAAGAGGTGTTCCCGGAAGGCTGTAAGAGTACCTGGCAGAGCGAGTTGTTTCTTAGCTTCAAAAACAGCTGGAAGCAACATGATTTGGGGCCTCTCTCCCCCTTTGGAAACAAAGCAGCCTTTGTGCCTGGCAGCTCTAGGCCAAAGTAGCACACCCAGAGCACAAGTTCTACCTCAGCCAGATAAGGCCTGTCAAGAAGCTGCGTTTCACAGGCCTTTGTATGTGACGTTCCCGGTTGGCTTTGAGAGCACTGTGCAGAGCCAGTTGTTTTAGCTTCCCAGAGAGCAGGAAGCAAGATGCTTTGGGGCCTCTCTCACACTTTGGAAATAAAGGCAGCCCTTTGGGCCTGGCAGCCCTAGGCCAATGGAGTACACCCAGAGCAGAAGTTCTACCTCAGCCAGATCAGGCCTTCCAAGAAACTGCGTCTCACAGGCCTTTCTCTGTCACGTTGCCGGTAGGCTGTGAGAGCACTGTGCAGAGCCAGTTGTTTCTTAGCTTCCCAAAGATTTGGAAGCAAGATGCTTTGGGGACTCTCAGCCCCTTTGGAAACAAGGCGGCCCTTTGGGCCTGGCAGCTCTAGGCCAAAGTAGCACGCCCAGAGCAGGAGTTCTACTTCAGCCAGATCAGGCCTGCCAAGAAACTGCGTTTCACAGGCCTTGGTAAGAGATGTTCCCGGTAGGCTGTGAGAGCACTGTGGAGAGCCAGTTGCTTTAGCTTCCCACAGAGCTGGAAGCAAGATGCCTTGGGGCCTCTCTCTCCCTTTGGACACAAGGCAGCCGTTTGGGCCTGGCAGCTCTAGGCCAATGGAGCACACCCACAGCAGAAGTTCTACTTCAGGCAGATCAGTCCTGCCCAGAAACTGCGTTTCACAGCCCTTGGTAAGAGATGTTCACGGTAGGCTGTGAGAGCACTGGGCAGAACCAGTTGTTTTTTAGCTTCCCAAAGTGCTGGAGGCAAGATGCTTTGGGGCCTCTCTCACCCTTTGGAAACAAGGCAGCCCTTAGGTCCTGGTAGCTCTAGGCCTATGTAGCACAACCAGAACAGAAGTTCTACTTCAGCCAGGTCAGGCCTGCCAAGAAACTGCGTTTCACAGGCCTTTCAAAGAGATGTTCTCTTAGGCTGTAAGAGCACTGGGCAGAGCCAGCTGTTTCTTAGCTTCCCGAAGAGCTGGGAGCAAGATGCTTTGGGTCCACTCTCCGGCTTTGGAAACAAGGCAGCCCTTTGGGCCTTTCAGCTCTAGGGCAATGGAGCACACCCAGAGCAGAAGTTCTACTTCAGCCAGATCAGGCCTGCCAGGAAACTGCGTTTCACAGGCCTTGGTAAGAGATGTTCCCGGTAGGCTGTAAGAGCACTGGGCAGAGCCAGTTGTTTCTTACCTTCCTGAAAAGCTGGAAGCAAGATGCTTGGGAGCCCTCTGCCCGTTTGGGAACAAGGCAGCCTTTTGGGTCGGGAAGCTCTAGGCCAATGGAGCACACGCAGAGCAGGAGTTCTACTTCAGCCTGATCAGGCCTGCAAAGAAACAGCGTTTGACAGGCCTTGGTAAGAGATGTTCGCGGTAGGTGTAAGAGCACTGGGCAGAGCCAGTTGTTTCTTAGCTTCGCAAAGACCGGGAAGCAAGATGCTTTGGGCCTCTCTGCCCCTTGGAAACAGGGCAGCACTTTGGGCCTGGCAGCTCTAGGGCAATGGAGCACACCCAGAGCCGGAGATCTACTTCAGCCAGATGAGGCCTGCCAAGAAACTGCGTTTCACAGGCCTTTCAAAGACATGTTCCCAGTAGGCTGTAAGAGCACGGGGCAGAGCGAGTTGGTTCTTAGCTTCCCAGAGAGCTGGAAGCAAGATGCTTTGGGGCCTCTCTGCCCCTTTGGAAACAAGGCAGCACCTTGGGCCTGGCAGCTCTAGGGCAATGGAGCACACCAAGAGCAGAAGTTCTACTTCAGCCAAATCAGGCCTGCCAGGAAACGGCGTTTCACAGGCCTTGGTAAGAGATGTTCCCGGTAGGCTGTAAGAGCACTGGGCAACGCCAGATGTTTCTTAGCTTCCCGAAGACCTGGAAGCAAGATGCTTTGGGGCCTCTCATCCCCTTTGCAAACAAGGCGGCCCTATGGGCCAGGCAGCTCTAGGCCAATGGAGCACACCCAGAGCAGAAGTTCTACTTCGGCCAGTTCAGGCCACCAACAAACTGCGTTTCACAGGCCTTGGTAAGAGATGTTCCCGGTAGGCTGTAAGAGCACTGGGCAACGCCAGATGTTTCTTAGCTTCCCGAAGAGCTGGAAGCAAGATGCTTTGGGGCCTCTCATCCCCTTTGCAAACAAGGCCGACCTTTGGGCCAGGCAGCTCTAGGCCAATGGAGCACACCCAGAGCAGAAGTTCTACCTCAGCCAGATAAGGCCTGCCAAGAAACTGCGTTTCAAAGGCTTTGGTAAGAGATGTTCCCGCTACTCTGTTAGAGCACTGGGCAGAGCCATTTGTTTCTTAGCTTCCCAAAGAGCTGGAAGCAAGATGCTTTGGGGGCTCCCTGCCCCTTTGCCAACAAGGGCGACCTTTGGGCCTTTCAGCTCTAGGCCAATGGAGCACACCCAGAGCAGAAGTCCTACTTCAGCCAGATCAGGCCTGCCAAGGAACTGCGTTTCAGAGGCCTTTGTATGTGACGTTCCCGGTAGGCTGTGAGAGCACGGTGCAGAGCCAGTTGTTTCCTTGTTTCCCAAACAGCTGGAAGCAAGACGCTTTGGGGCCTCTCTGCCCCTTTGGAAACAAGGCAGCACGTTGGGTCTGGCAGCTCTAGGGCAATGGAGCACAACCAGAGCCGAAGTTCTACTTCTTCCAGATCAGGCCTGCCTAGACAGTGCGTTTCCCAGGCCTTGATAAGAGATGTTCTCTTAGGCTATAAGAGCACTGGGCACAGCCAGTTGTTTCTTAGCTTCCCAAGAGGTGGAAGCAAGATGCTTTGGGGCCTCTCTCCCCCTTTGGAAACAAGGCAGCCCTTTGGGCCTTTCAGCTCGAGGGCAATGGAGCAAACCCAGAGCAGAAGTTCTACCTCAGCCAGATCAGGCCTGCCAAGAAACTGCTTTTCACAGGCCTTCGTAAGAGGTGTTCCCGGAAGGCTGTAAGAGTACCTGGCAGAGCGAGTTGTTTCTTAGCTTCAAAAACAGCTGGAAGCAACATGATTTGGGGCCTCTCTCCCCCTTTGGAAACAAAGCAGCCTTTGTGCCTGGCAGCTCTAGGCCAAAGTAGCACACCCAGAGCACAAGTTCTACCTCAGCCAGATAAGGCCTGTCAAGAAGCTGCGTTTCACAGGCCTTTGTATGTGACGTTCCCGGTTGGCTTTGAGAGCACTGTGCAGAGCCAGTTGTTTTAGCTTCCCAGAGAGCAGGAAGCAAGATGCTTTGGGGCCTCTCTCACACTTTGGAAATAAAGGCAGCCCTTTGGGCCTGGCAGCCCTAGGCCAATGGAGTACACCCAGAGCAGAAGTTCTACCTCAGCCAGATCAGGCCTTCCAAGAAACTGCGTCTCACAGGCCTTTCTCTGTCACGTTGCCGGTAGGCTGTGAGAGCACTGTGCAGAGCCAGTTGTTTCTTAGCTTCCCAAAGATTTGGAAGCAAGATGCTTTGGGGACTCTCAGCCCCTTTGGAAACAAGGCGGCCCTTTGGGCCTGGCAGCTCTAGGCCAAAGTAGCACGCCCAGAGCAGGAGTTCTACTTCAGCCAGATCAGGCCTGCCAAGAAACTGCGTTTCACAGGCCTTGGTAAGAGATGTTCCCGGTAGGCTGTGAGAGCACTGTGGAGAGCCAGTTGCTTTAGCTTCCCACAGAGCTGGAAGCAAGATGCTTTGGGGCCTCTTTCTCCCTTTGGACACAAGGCAGCCGTTTGGGCCTGGCAGCTCTAGGCCAATGGAGCAAACCCACAGCAGAAGTTCTACTTCAGGCAAATCAGTCCTGCCCAGAAACTGCGTTTCACAGCCCTTGGTAAGAGATGTTCACGGTAGGCTGTGAGAGCACTGGGCAGAACCAGTTGTTTTTTAGCTTCCCAAAGTGCTGGAGGCAAGATGCTTTGGGGCCTCTCTCACCCTTTGGAAACAAGGCAGCCCTTAGGTCCTGGTAGCTCTAGGCCTATGTAGCACAACCAGAACAGAAGTTCTACTTCAGCCAGGTCAGGCCTGCCAAGAAACTGCGTTTCACAGGCCTTTCAAAGAGATGTTCTCTTAGGCTGTAAGAGCACTGGGCAGAGCCAGCTGTTTCTTAGCTTCCCGAAGAGCTGGGAGCAAGATGCTTTGGGTCCACTCTCCGGCTTTGGAAACAAGGCAGCCCTTTGGGCCTTTCAGCTCTAGGGCAATGGAGCACACCCAGAGCAGAAGTTCTACTTCAGCCAGATCAGGCCTGCCAGGAAACTGCGTTTCACAGGCCTTGGTAAGAGATGTTCCCGGTAGGCTGTAAGAGCACTGGGCAGAGCCAGTTGTTTCTTACCTTCCTGAAAAGCTGGAAGCAAGATGCTTGGGAGCCCTCTGCCCGTTTGGGAACAAGGCAGCCTTTTGGGTCGGGAAGCTCTAGGCCAATGGAGCACACGCAGAGCAGGAGTTCTACTTCAGCCTGATCAGGCCTGCAAAGAAACAGCGTTTGACAGGCCTTGGTAAGAGATGTTCGCGGTAGGTGTAAGAGCACTGGGCAGAGCCAGTTGTTTCTTAGCTTCGCAAAGACCGGGAAGCAAGATGCTTTGGGCCTCTCTGCCCCTTGGAAACAGGGCAGCACTTTGGGCCTGGCAGCTCTAGGGCAATGGAGCACACCCAGAGCCGGAGTTCTACTTCAGCCAGATGAGGCCTGCCAAGAAACTGCGTTTCACAGGCCTTTCAAAGACATGTTCCCAGTAGGCTGTAAGAGCACGGGGCAGAGCGAGTTGGTTCTTAGCTTCCCAGAGAGCTGGAAGCAAGATGCTTTGGGGCCTCTCATCCCCTTTGCAAACAAGGCCGACCTTTGGGCCAGGCAGCTCTAGGCCAATGGAGCACACCCAGAGCAGAAGTTCTACCTCAGCCAGATAAGGCCTGCCAAGAAACTGCGTTTCAAAGGCTTTGGTAAGAGATGTTCCCGGTACTCTGTTAGAGCACTGGGCAGAGCCATTTGTTTCTTAGCTTCCCAAAGAGCTGGAAGCAAGATGCTTTGGGGGCTCCCTGCCCCTTTGCCAACAAGGGCGACCTTTGGGCCTTTCAGCTCTAGGCCAATGGAGCACACCCAGAGCAGAAGTCCTACTTCAGCCAGATCAGGCCTGCCAAGGAACTGCGTTTCAGAGGCCTTTGTATGTGACGTTCCCGGTAGGCTGTGAGAGCACGGTGCAGAGCCAGTTGTTTCCTTGTTTCCCAAACAGCTGGAAGCAAGACGCTTTGGGGCCTCTCTGCCCCTTTGGAAACAAGGCAGCACGTTGGGTCTGGCAGCTCTAGGGCAATGGAGCACAACCAGAGCCGAAGTTCTACTTCTTCCAGATCAGGCCTGCCTAGACAGTGCGTTTCCCAGGCCTTGATAAGAGATGTTCTCTTAGGCTATAAGAGCACTGGGCACAGCCAGTTGTTTCTTAGCTTCCCAAGAGGTGGAAGCAAGATGCTTTGGGGCCTCTCTCCCCCTTTGGAAACAAGGCAGCCCTTTGGGCCTTTCAGCTCGAGGGCAATGGAGCAAACCCAGAGCAGAAGTTCTACCTCAGCCAGATCAGGCCTGCCAAGAAACTGCTTTTCACAGGCCTTCGTAAGAGGTGTTCCCGGAAGGCTGTAAGAGTACCTGGCAGAGCGAGTTGTTTCTTAGCTTCAAAAACAGCTGGAAGCAACATGATTTGGGGCCTCTCTCCCCCTTTGGAAACAAAGCAGCCTTTGTGCCTGGCAGCTCTAGGCCAAAGTAGCACACCCAGAGCACAAGTTCTACCTCAGCCAGATAAGGCCTGTCAAGAAGCTGCGTTTCACAGGCCTTTGTATGTGACGTTCCCGGTTGGCTTTGAGAGCACTGTGCAGAGCCAGTTGTTTTAGCTTCCCAGAGAGCAGGAAGCAAGATGCTTTGGGGCCTCTCTCACACTTTGGAAATAAAGGCAGCCCTTTGGGCCTGGCAGCCCTAGGCCAATGGAGTACACCCAGAGCAGAAGTTCTACCTCAGCCAGATCAGGCCTTCCAAGAAACTGCGTCTCACAGGCCTTTCTCTGTCACGTTGCCGGTAGGCTGTGAGAGCACTGTGCAGAGCCAGTTGTTTCTTAGCTTCCCAAAGATTTGGAAGCAAGATGCTTTGGGGACTCTCAGCCCCTTTGGAAACAAGGCGGCCCTTTGGGCCTGGCAGCTCTAGGCCAAAGTAGCACGCCCAGAGCAGGAGTTCTACTTCAGCCAGATCAGGCCTGCCAAGAAACTGCGTTTCACAGGCCTTGGTAAGAGATGTTCCCGGTAGGCTGTGAGAGCACTGTGGAGAGCCAGTTGCTTTAGCTTCCCACAGAGCTGGAAGCAAGATGCTTTGGGGCCTCTTTCTCCCTTTGGACACAAGGCAGCCGTTTGGGCCTGGCAGCTCTAGGCCAATGGAGCAAACCCACAGCAGAAGTTCTACTTCAGGCAAATCAGTCCTGCCCAGAAACTGCGTTTCACAGCCCTTGGTAAGAGATGTTCACGGTAGGCTGTGAGAGCACTGGGCAGAACCAGTTGTTTTTTAGCTTCCCAAAGTGCTGGAGGCAAGATGCTTTGGGGCCTCTCTCACCCTTTGGAAACAAGGCAGCCCTTAGGTCCTGGTAGCTCTAGGCCTATGTAGCACAACCAGAACAGAAGTTCTACTTCAGCCAGGTCAGGCCTGCCAAGAAACTGCGTTTCACAGGCCTTTCAAAGAGATGTTCTCTTAGGCTGTAAGAGCACTGGGCAGAGCCAGCTGTTTCTTAGCTTCCCGAAGAGCTGGGAGCAAGATGCTTTGGGTCCACTCTCCGGCTTTGGAAACAAGGCAGCCCTTTGGGCCTTTCAGCTCTAGGGCAATGGAGCACACCCAGAGCAGAAGTTCTACTTCAGCCAGATCAGGCCTGCCAGGAAACTGCGTTTCACAGGCCTTGGTAAGAGATGTTCCCGGTAGGCTGTAAGAGCACTGGGCAGAGCCAGTTGTTTCTTACCTTCCTGAAAAGCTGGAAGCAAGATGCTTGGGAGCCCTCTGCCCGTTTGGGAACAAGGCAGCCTTTTGGGTCGGGAAGCTCTAGGCCAATGGAGCACACGCAGAGCAGGAGTTCTACTTCAGCCTGATCAGGCCTGCAAAGAAACAGCGTTTGACAGGCCTTGGTAAGAGATGTTCGCGGTAGGTGTAAGAGCACTGGGCAGAGCCAGTTGTTTCTTAGCTTCGCAAAGACCGGGAAGCAAGATGCTTTGGGCCTCTCTGCCCCTTGGAAACAGGGCAGCACTTTGGGCCTGGCAGCTCTAGGGCAATGGAGCACACCCAGAGCCGGAGTTCTACTTCAGCCAGATGAGGCCTGCCAAGAAACTGCGTTTCACAGGCCTTTCAAAGACATGTTCCCAGTAGGCTGTAAGAGCACGGGGCAGAGCGAGCGGGTTCTTAGCTTCCCAGAGAGCTGGAAGCAAGATGCTTTGGGGCCTCTCTGCCCCTTTGGAAACAAGGCAGCACCTTGGGCCTGGCAGCTCTAGGGCAATGGAGCACACCCAGAGCAGAAGTTCTACTTCAGCCAAATCAGGCCTGCCAGGAAACGGCGTTTCACAGGCCTTGGTAACAGATGTTCCCGGTAGGCTGTAAGAGCACTGTCAACGCCAGATGTTTCTTAGCTTCCCGAAGAGCTGGAAGCAAGAAGCTTTGGTGCCACTCTCTCACTTTGGACTCAAGGCAGCCCTTTGGGGCAGGTAGCTCTAGGCCAGTGGAGAACACCCAGAGCAGAAGTTCTACTTGGGCCAGTTCAGGCCACCAACAAACTGCGTTTCACAGGCCTTGGTAAGAGATGTTCCCGGTAGGCTGTAAGAGCACTGGGCAACGCCAGATGTTTCTTAGCTTCCCGAAGACCTGGAAGCAAGATGCTTTGGGGCCTCTTATCCCCTTTGCAAACAAGGCGGCCCTATGGGCCAGGCAGCTCTAGGCCAATGGAGCACACCCAGAGCAGAAGTTCTACTTCGGCCAGTTCAGGCCACCAACAAACTGCGTTTCACAGGCCTTGGTAAGAGATGTTCCCGGTAGGCTGTAAGAGCACTGGGCAACGCCAGATGTTTCTTAGCTTCCCGAAGAGCTGGAAGCAAGATGCTTTGGGGCCTCTCATCCCCTTTGCAAACAAGGCCGACCTTTGGGCCAGGCAGCTCTAGGCCAATGGAGCACACCCAGAGCAGAAGTTCTACCTCAGCCAGATAAGGCCTGCCAAGAAACTGCGTTTCAAAGGCTTTGGTAAGAGATGTTCCCGGTACTCTGTTAGAGCACTGGGCAGAGCCATTTGTTTCTTAGCTTCCCAAAGAGCTGGAAGCAAGATGCTTTGGGGGCTCCCTGCCCCTTTGCCAACAAGGGCGACCTTTGGGCCTTTCAGCTCTAGGCCAATGGAGCACACCCAGAGCAGAAGTCCTACTTCAGCCAGATCAGGCCTGCCAAGGAACTGCGTTTCAGAGGCCTTTGTATGTGACGTTCCCGGTAGGCTGTGAGAGCACGGTGCAGAGCCAGTTGTTTCCTTGTTTCCCAAACAGCTGGAAGCAAGACGCTTTGGGGCCTCTCTGCCCCTTTGGAAACAAGGAAGCACGTTGGGTCTGGCAGCTCTAGGGCAATGGAGCACAACCAGAGCCGAAGTTCTACTTCTTCCAGATCAGGCCTGCCTAGACAGTGCGTTTCCCAGGCCTTGATAAGAGATGTTCTCTTAGGCTATAAGAGCACTGGGCACAGCCAGTTGTTTCTTAGCTTCCCAAGAGGTGGAAGCAAGATGCTTTGGGGCCTCTCTCCCCCTTTGGAAACAAGGCAGCCCTTTGGGCCTTTCAGCTCGAGGGCAATGGAGCAAACCCAGAGCAGAAGTTCTACCTCAGCCAGATCAGGCCTGCCAAGAAACTGCTTTTCACAGGCCTTCGTAAGAGGTGTTCCCGGAAGGCTGTAAGAGTACCTGGCAGAGCGAGTTGTTTCTTAGCTTCAAAAACAGCTGGAAGCAACATGATTTGGGGCCTCTCTCCCCCTTTGGAAACAAAGCAGCCTTTGTGCCTGGCAGCTCTAGGCCAAAGTAGCACACCCAGAGCACAAGTTCTACCTCAGCCAGATAAGGCCTGTCAAGAAGCTGCGTTTCACAGGCCTTTGTATGTGACGTTCCCGGTTGGCTTTGAGAGCACTGTGCAGAGCCAGTTGTTTTAGCTTCCCAGAGAGCAGGAAGCAAGATGCTTTGGGGCCTCTCTCACACTTTGGAAATAAAGGCAGCCCTTTGGGCCTGGCAGCCCTAGGCCAATGGAGTACACCCAGAGCAGAAGTTCTACCTCAGCCAGATCAGGCCTTCCAAGAAACTGCGTCTCACAGGCCTTTCTCTGTCACGTTGCCGGTAGGCTGTGAGAGCACTGTGCAGAGCCAGTTGTTTCTTAGCTTCCCAAAGATTTGGAAGCAAGATGCTTTGGGGACTCTCAGCCCCTTTGGAAACAAGGCGGCCCTTTGGGCCTGGCAGCTCTAGGCCAAAGTAGCACGCCCAGAGCAGGAGTTCTACTTCAGCCAGATCAGGCCTGCCAAGAAACTGCGTTTCACAGGCCTTGGTAAGAGATGTTCCCGGTAGGCTGTGAGAGCACTGTGGAGAGCCAGTTGCTTTAGCTTCCCACAGAGCTGGAAGCAAGATGCCTTGGGGCCTCTCTCTCCCTTTGGACACAAGGCAGCCGTTTGGGCCTGGCAGCTCTAGGCCAATGGAGCACACCCACAGCAGAAGTTCTACTTCAGGCAGATCAGTCCTGCCCAGAAACTGCGTTTCACAGCCCTTGGTAAGAGATGTTCACGGTAGGCTGTGAGAGCACTGGGCAGAACCAGTTGTTTTTTAGCTTCCCAAAGTGCTGGAGGCAAGATGCTTTGGGGCCTCTCTCACCCTTTGGAAACAAGGCAGCCCTTAGGTCCTGGTAGCTCTAGGCCTATGTAGCACAACCAGAACAGAAGTTCTACTTCAGCCAGGTCAGGCCTGCCAAGAAACTGCGTTTCACAGGCCTTTCAAAGAGATGTTCTCTTAGGCTGTAAGAGCACTGGGCAGAGCCAGCTGTTTCTTAGCTTCCCGAAGAGCTGGGAGCAAGATGCTTTGGGTCCACTCTCCGGCTTTGGAAACAAGGCAGCCCTTTGGGCCTTTCAGCTCTAGGGCAATGGAGCACACCCAGAGCAGAAGTTCTACTTCAGCCAGATCAGGCCTGCCAGGAAACTGCGTTTCACAGGCCTTGGTAAGAGATGTTCCCGGTAGGCTGTAAGAGCACTGGGCAGAGCCAGTTGTTTCTTACCTTCCTGAAAAGCTGGAAGCAAGATGCTTGGGAGCCCTCTGCCCGTTTGGGAACAAGGCAGCCTTTTGGGTCGGGAAGCTCTAGGCCAATGGAGCACACGCAGAGCAGGAGTTCTACTTCAGCCTGATCAGGCCTGCAAAGAAACAGCGTTTGACAGGCCTTGGTAAGAGATGTTCGCGGTAGGTGTAAGAGCACTGGGCAGAGCCAGTTGTTTCTTAGCTTCGCAAAGACCGGGAAGCAAGATGCTTTGGGCCTCTCTGCCCCTTGGAAACAGGGCAGCACTTTGGGCCTGGCAGCTCTAGGGCAATGGAGCACACCCAGAGCCGGAGATCTACTTCAGCCAGATGAGGCCTGCCAAGAAACTGCGTTTCACAGGCCTTTCAAAGACATGTTCCCAGTAGGCTGTAAGAGCACGGGGCAGAGCGAGTTGGTTCTTAGCTTCCCAGAGAGCTGGAAGCAAGATGCTTTGGGGCCTCTCTGCCCCTTTGGAAACAAGGCAGCACCTTGGGCCTGGCAGCTCTAGGGCAATGGAGCACACCAAGAGCAGAAGTTCTACTTCAGCCAAATCAGGCCTGCCAGGAAACGGCGTTTCACAGGCCTTGGTAAGAGATGTTCCCGGTAGGCTGTAAGAGCACTGGGCAACGCCAGATGTTTCTTAGCTTCCCGAAGACCTGGAAGCAAGATGCTTTGGGGCCTCTCATCCCCTTTGCAAACAAGGCGGCCCTATGGGCCAGGCAGCTCTAGGCCAATGGAGCACACCCAGAGCAGAAGTTCTACTTCGGCCAGTTCAGGCCACCAACAAACTGCGTTTCACAGGCCTTGGTAAGAGATGTTCCCGGTAGGCTGTAAGAGCACTGGGCAACGCCAGATGTTTCTTAGCTTCCCGAAGAGCTGGAAGCAAGATGCTTTGGGGCCTCTCATCCCCTTTGCAAACAAGGCCGACCTTTGGGCCAGGCAGCTCTAGGCCAATGGAGCACACCCAGAGCAGAAGTTCTACCTCAGCCAGATAAGGCCTGCCAAGAAACTGCGTTTCAAAGGCTTTGGTAAGAGATGTTCCCGCTACTCTGTTAGAGCACTGGGCAGAGCCATTTGTTTCTTAGCTTCCCAAAGAGCTGGAAGCAAGATGCTTTGGGGGCTCCCTGCCCCTTTGCCAACAAGGGCGACCTTTGGGCCTTTCAGCTCTAGGCCAATGGAGCACACCCAGAGCAGAAGTCCTACTTCAGCCAGATCAGGCCTGCCAAGGAACTGCGTTTCAGAGGCCTTTGTATGTGACGTTCCCGGTAGGCTGTGAGAGCACGGTGCAGAGCCAGTTGTTTCCTTGTTTCCCAAACAGCTGGAAGCAAGACGCTTTGGGGCCTCTCTGCCCCTTTGGAAACAAGGCAGCACGTTGGGTCTGGCAGCTCTAGGGCAATGGAGCACAACCAGAGCCGAAGTTCTACTTCTTCCAGATCAGGCCTGCCTAGACAGTGCGTTTCCCAGGCCTTGATAAGAGATGTTCTCTTAGGCTATAAGAGCACTGGGCACAGCCAGTTGTTTCTTAGCTTCCCAAGAGGTGGAAGCAAGATGCTTTGGGGCCTCTCTCCCCCTTTGGAAACAAGGCAGCCCTTTGGGCCTTTCAGCTCGAGGGCAATGGAGCAAACCCAGAGCAGAAGTTCTACCTCAGCCAGATCAGGCCTGCCAAGAAACTGCTTTTCACAGGCCTTCGTAAGAGGTGTTCCCGGAAGGCTGTAAGAGTACCTGGCAGAGCGAGTTGTTTCTTAGCTTCAAAAACAGCTGGAAGCAACATGATTTGGGGCCTCTCTCCCCCTTTGGAAACAAAGCAGCCTTTGTGCCTGGCAGCTCTAGGCCAAAGTAGCACACCCAGAGCACAAGTTCTACCTCAGCCAGATAAGGCCTGTCAAGAAGCTGCGTTTCACAGGCCTTTGTATGTGACGTTCCCGGTTGGCTTTGAGAGCACTGTGCAGAGCCAGTTGTTTTAGCTTCCCAGAGAGCAGGAAGCAAGATGCTTTGGGGCCTCTCTCACACTTTGGAAATAAAGGCAGCCCTTTGGGCCTGGCAGCCCTAGGCCAATGGAGTACACCCAGAGCAGAAGTTCTACCTCAGCCAGATCAGGCCTTCCAAGAAACTGCGTCTCACAGGCCTTTCTCTGTCACGTTGCCGGTAGGCTGTGAGAGCACTGTGCAGAGCCAGTTGTTTCTTAGCTTCCCAAAGATTTGGAAGCAAGATGCTTTGGGGACTCTCAGCCCCTTTGGAAACAAGGCGGCCCTTTGGGCCTGGCAGCTCTAGGCCAAAGTAGCACGCCCAGAGCAGGAGTTCTACTTCAGCCAGATCAGGCCTGCCAAGAAACTGCGTTTCACAGGCCTTGGTAAGAGATGTTCCCGGTAGGCTGTGAGAGCACTGTGGAGAGCCAGTTGCTTTAGCTTCCCACAGAGCTGGAAGCAAGATGCCTTGGGGCCTCTCTCTCCCTTTGGACACAAGGCAGCCGTTTGGGCCTGGCAGCTCTAGGCCAATGGAGCACACCCACAGCAGAAGTTCTACTTCAGGCAGATCAGTCCTGCCCAGAAACTGCGTTTCACAGCCCTTGGTAAGAGATGTTCACGGTAGGCTGTGAGAGCACTGGGCAGAACCAGTTGTTTTTTAGCTTCCCAAAGTGCTGGAGGCAAGATGCTTTGGGGCCTCTCTCACCCTTTGGAAACAAGGCAGCCCTTAGGTCCTGGTAGCTCTAGGCCTATGTAGCACAACCAGAACAGAAGTTCTACTTCAGCCAGGTCAGGCCTGCCAAGAAACTGCGTTTCACAGGCCTTTCAAAGAGATGTTCTCTTAGGCTGTAAGAGCACTGGGCAGAGCCAGCTGTTTCTTAGCTTCCCGAAGAGCTGGGAGCAAGATGCTTTGGGTCCACTCTCCGGCTTTGGAAACAAGGCAGCCCTTTGGGCCTTTCAGCTCTAGGGCAATGGAGCACACCCAGAGCAGAAGTTCTACTTCAGCCAGATCAGGCCTGCCAGGAAACTGCGTTTCACAGGCCTTGGTAAGAGATGTTCCCGGTAGGCTGTAAGAGCACTGGGCAGAGCCAGTTGTTTCTTACCTTCCTGAAAAGCTGGAAGCAAGATGCTTGGGAGCCCTCTGCCCGTTTGGGAACAAGGCAGCCTTTTGGGTCGGGAAGCTCTAGGCCAATGGAGCACACGCAGAGCAGGAGTTCTACTTCAGCCTGATCAGGCCTGCAAAGAAACAGCGTTTGACAGGCCTTGGTAAGAGATGTTCGCGGTAGGTGTAAGAGCACTGGGCAGAGCCAGTTGTTTCTTAGCTTCGCAAAGACCGGGAAGCAAGATGCTTTGGGCCTCTCTGCCCCTTGGAAACAGGGCAGCACTTTGGGCCTGGCAGCTCTAGGGCAATGGAGCACACCCAGAGCCGGAGATCTACTTCAGCCAGATGAGGCCTGCCAAGAAACTGCGTTTCACAGGCCTTTCAAAGACATGTTCCCAGTAGGCTGTAAGAGCACGGGGCAGAGCGAGTTGGTTCTTAGCTTCCCAGAGAGCTGGAAGCAAGATGCTTTGGGGCCTCTCTGCCCCTTTGGAAACAAGGCAGCACCTTGGGCCTGGCAGCTCTAGGGCAATGGAGCACACCAAGAGCAGAAGTTCTACTTCAGCCAAATCAGGCCTGCCAGGAAACGGCGTTTCACAGGCCTTGGTAAGAGATGTTCCCGGTAGGCTGTAAGAGCACTGGGCAACGCCAGATGTTTCTTAGCTTCCCGAAGACCTGGAAGCAAGATGCTTTGGGGCCTCTCATCCCCTTTGCAAACAAGGCGGCCCTATGGGCCAGGCAGCTCTAGGCCAATGGAGCACACCCAGAGCAGAAGTTCTACTTCGGCCAGTTCAGGCCACCAACAAACTGCGTTTCACAGGCCTTGGTAAGAGATGTTCCCGGTAGGCTGTAAGAGCACTGGGCAACGCCAGATGTTTCTTAGCTTCCCGAAGAGCTGGAAGCAAGATGCTTTGGGGCCTCTCATCCCCTTTGCAAACAAGGCCGACCTTTGGGCCAGGCAGCTCTAGGCCAATGGAGCACACCCAGAGCAGAAGTTCTACCTCAGCCAGATAAGGCCTGCCAAGAAACTGCGTTTCAAAGGCTTTGGTAAGAGATGTTCCCGCTACTCTGTTAGAGCACTGGGCAGAGCCATTTGTTTCTTAGCTTCCCAAAGAGCTGGAAGCAAGATGCTTTGGGGGCTCCCTGCCCCTTTGCCAACAAGGGCGACCTTTGGGCCTTTCAGCTCTAGGCCAATGGAGCACACCCAGAGCAGAAGTCCTACTTCAGCCAGATCAGGCCTGCCAAGGAACTGCGTTTCAGAGGCCTTTGTATGTGACGTTCCCGGTAGGCTGTGAGAGCACGGTGCAGAGCCAGTTGTTTCCTTGTTTCCCAAACAGCTGGAAGCAAGACGCTTTGGGGCCTCTCTGCCCCTTTGGAAACAAGGCAGCACGTTGGGTCTGGCAGCTCTAGGGCAATGGAGCACAACCAGAGCCGAAGTTCTACTTCTTCCAGATCAGGCCTGCCTAGACAGTGCGTTTCCCAGGCCTTGATAAGAGATGTTCTCTTAGGCTATAAGAGCACTGGGCACAGCCAGTTGTTTCTTAGCTTCCCAAGAGGTGGAAGCAAGATGCTTTGGGGCCTCTCTCCCCCTTTGGAAACAAGGCAGCCCTTTGGGCCTTTCAGCTCGAGGGCAATGGAGCAAACCCAGAGCAGAAGTTCTACCTCAGCCAGATCAGGCCTGCCAAGAAACTGCTTTTCACAGGCCTTCGTAAGAGGTGTTCCCGGAAGGCTGTAAGAGTACCTGGCAGAGCGAGTTGTTTCTTAGCTTCAAAAACAGCTGGAAGCAACATGATTTGGGGCCTCTCTCCCCCTTTGGAAACAAAGCAGCCTTTGTGCCTGGCAGCTCTAGGCCAAAGTAGCACACCCAGAGCACAAGTTCTACCTCAGCCAGATAAGGCCTGTCAAGAAGCTGCGTTTCACAGGCCTTTGTATGTGACGTTCCCGGTTGGCTTTGAGAGCACTGTGCAGAGCCAGTTGTTTTAGCTTCCCAGAGAGCAGGAAGCAAGATGCTTTGGGGCCTCTCTCACACTTTGGAAATAAAGGCAGCCCTTTGGGCCTGGCAGCCCTAGGCCAATGGAGTACACCCAGAGCAGAAGTTCTACCTCAGCCAGATCAGGCCTTCCAAGAAACTGCGTCTCACAGGCCTTTCTCTGTCACGTTGCCGGTAGGCTGTGAGAGCACTGTGCAGAGCCAGTTGTTTCTTAGCTTCCCAAAGATTTGGAAGCAAGATGCTTTGGGGACTCTCAGCCCCTTTGGAAACAAGGCGGCCCTTTGGGCCTGGCAGCTCTAGGCCAAAGTAGCACGCCCAGAGCAGGAGTTCTACTTCAGCCAGATCAGGCCTGCCAAGAAACTGCGTTTCACAGGCCTTGGTAAGAGATGTTCCCGGTAGGCTGTGAGAGCACTGTGGAGAGCCAGTTGCTTTAGCTTCCCACAGAGCTGGAAGCAAGATGCTTTGGGGCCTCTTTCTCCCTTTGGACACAAGGCAGCCGTTTGGGCCTGGCAGCTCTAGGCCAATGGAGCAAACCCACAGCAGAAGTTCTACTTCAGGCAAATCAGTCCTGCCCAGAAACTGCGTTTCACAGCCCTTGGTAAGAGATGTTCACGGTAGGCTGTGAGAGCACTGGGCAGAACCAGTTGTTTTTTAGCTTCCCAAAGTGCTGGAGGCAAGATGCTTTGGGGCCTCTCTCACCCTTTGGAAACAAGGCAGCCCTTAGGTCCTGGTAGCTCTAGGCCTATGTAGCACAACCAGAACAGAAGTTCTACTTCAGCCAGGTCAGGCCTGCCAAGAAACTGCGTTTCACAGGCCTTTCAAAGAGATGTTCTCTTAGGCTGTAAGAGCACTGGGCAGAGCCAGCTGTTTCTTAGCTTCCCGAAGAGCTGGGAGCAAGATGCTTTGGGTCCACTCTCCGGCTTTGGAAACAAGGCAGCCCTTTGGGCCTTTCAGCTCTAGGGCAATGGAGCACACCCAGAGCAGAAGTTCTACTTCAGCCAGATCAGGCCTGCCAGGAAACTGCGTTTCACAGGCCTTGGTAAGAGATGTTCCCGGTAGGCTGTAAGAGCACTGGGCAGAGCCAGTTGTTTCTTACCTTCCTGAAAAGCTGGAAGCAAGATGCTTGGGAGCCCTCTGCCCGTTTGGGAACAAGGCAGCCTTTTGGGTCGGGAAGCTCTAGGCCAATGGAGCACACGCAGAGCAGGAGTTCTACTTCAGCCTGATCAGGCCTGCAAAGAAACAGCGTTTGACAGGCCTTGGTAAGAGATGTTCGCGGTAGGTGTAAGAGCACTGGGCAGAGCCAGTTGTTTCTTAGCTTCGCAAAGACCGGGAAGCAAGATGCTTTGGGCCTCTCTGCCCCTTGGAAACAGGGCAGCACTTTGGGCCTGGCAGCTCTAGGGCAATGGAGCACACCCAGAGCCGGAGTTCTACTTCAGCCAGATGAGGCCTGCCAAGAAACTGCGTTTCACAGGCCTTTCAAAGACATGTTCCCAGTAGGCTGTAAGAGCACGGGGCAGAGCGAGTTGGTTCTTAGCTTCCCAGAGAGCTGGAAGCAAGATGCTTTGGGGCCTCTCATCCCCTTTGCAAACAAGGCCGACCTTTGGGCCAGGCAGCTCTAGGCCAATGGAGCACACCCAGAGCAGAAGTTCTACCTCAGCCAGATAAGGCCTGCCAAGAAACTGCGTTTCAAAGGCTTTGGTAAGAGATGTTCCCGGTACTCTGTTAGAGCACTGGGCAGAGCCATTTGTTTCTTAGCTTCCCAAAGAGCTGGAAGCAAGATGCTTTGGGGGCTCCCTGCCCCTTTGCCAACAAGGGCGACCTTTGGGCCTTTCAGCTCTAGGCCAATGGAGCACACCCAGAGCAGAAGTCCTACTTCAGCCAGATCAGGCCTGCCAAGGAACTGCGTTTCAGAGGCCTTTGTATGTGACGTTCCCGGTAGGCTGTGAGAGCACGGTGCAGAGCCAGTTGTTTCCTTGTTTCCCAAACAGCTGGAAGCAAGACGCTTTGGGGCCTCTCTGCCCCTTTGGAAACAAGGCAGCACGTTGGGTCTGGCAGCTCTAGGGCAATGGAGCACAACCAGAGCCGAAGTTCTACTTCTTCCAGATCAGGCCTGCCTAGACAGTGCGTTTCCCAGGCCTTGATAAGAGATGTTCTCTTAGGCTATAAGAGCACTGGGCACAGCCAGTTGTTTCTTAGCTTCCCAAGAGGTGGAAGCAAGATGCTTTGGGGCCTCTCTCCCCCTTTGGAAACAAGGCAGCCCTTTGGGCCTTTCAGCTCGAGGGCAATGGAGCAAACCCAGAGCAGAAGTTCTACCTCAGCCAGATCAGGCCTGCCAAGAAACTGCTTTTCACAGGCCTTCGTAAGAGGTGTTCCCGGAAGGCTGTAAGAGTACCTGGCAGAGCGAGTTGTTTCTTAGCTTCAAAAACAGCTGGAAGCAACATGATTTGGGGCCTCTCTCCCCCTTTGGAAACAAAGCAGCCTTTGTGCCTGGCAGCTCTAGGCCAAAGTAGCACACCCAGAGCACAAGTTCTACCTCAGCCAGATAAGGCCTGTCAAGAAGCTGCGTTTCACAGGCCTTTGTATGTGACGTTCCCGGTTGGCTTTGAGAGCACTGTGCAGAGCCAGTTGTTTTAGCTTCCCAGAGAGCAGGAAGCAAGATGCTTTGGGGCCTCTCTCACACTTTGGAAATAAAGGCAGCCCTTTGGGCCTGGCAGCCCTAGGCCAATGGAGTACACCCAGAGCAGAAGTTCTACCTCAGCCAGATCAGGCCTTCCAAGAAACTGCGTCTCACAGGCCTTTCTCTGTCACGTTGCCGGTAGGCTGTGAGAGCACTGTGCAGAGCCAGTTGTTTCTTAGCTTCCCAAAGATTTGGAAGCAAGATGCTTTGGGGACTCTCAGCCCCTTTGGAAACAAGGCGGCCCTTTGGGCCTGGCAGCTCTAGGCCAAAGTAGCACGCCCAGAGCAGGAGTTCTACTTCAGCCAGATCAGGCCTGCCAAGAAACTGCGTTTCACAGGCCTTGGTAAGAGATGTTCCCGGTAGGCTGTGAGAGCACTGTGGAGAGCCAGTTGCTTTAGCTTCCCACAGAGCTGGAAGCAAGATGCTTTGGGGCCTCTTTCTCCCTTTGGACACAAGGCAGCCGTTTGGGCCTGGCAGCTCTAGGCCAATGGAGCAAACCCACAGCAGAAGTTCTACTTCAGGCAAATCAGTCCTGCCCAGAAACTGCGTTTCACAGCCCTTGGTAAGAGATGTTCACGGTAGGCTGTGAGAGCACTGGGCAGAACCAGTTGTTTTTTAGATTCCCAAAGTGCTGGAGGCAAGATGCTTTGGGGCCTCTCTCACCCTTTGGAAACAAGGCAGCCCTTAGGTCCTGGTAGCTCTAGGCCTATGTAGCACAACCAGAACAGAAGTTCTACTTCAGCCAGGTCAGGCCTGCCAAGAAACTGCGTTTCACAGGCCTTTCAAAGAGATGTTCTCTTAGGCTGTAAGAGCACTGGGCAGAGCCAGCTGTTTCTTAGCTTCCCGAAGAGCTGGGAGCAAGATGCTTTGGGTCCACTCTCCGGCTTTGGAAACAAGGCAGCCCTTTGGGCCTTTCAGCTCTAGGGCAATGGAGCACACCCAGAGCAGAAGTTCTACTTCAGCCAGATCAGGCCTGCCAGGAAACTGCGTTTCACAGGCCTTGGTAAGAGATGTTCCCGGTAGGCTGTAAGAGCACTGGGCAGAGCCAGTTGTTTCTTACCTTCCTGAAAAGCTGGAAGCAAGATGCTTGGGAGCCCTCTGCCCGTTTGGGAACAAGGCAGCCTTTTGGGTCGGGAAGCTCTAGGCCAATGGAGCACACGCAGAGCAGGAGTTCTACTTCAGCCTGATCAGGCCTGCAAAGAAACAGCGTTTGACAGGCCTTGGTAAGAGATGTTCGCGGTAGGTGTAAGAGCACTGGGCAGAGCCAGTTGTTTCTTAGCTTCGCAAAGACCGGGAAGCAAGATGCTTTGGGCCTCTCTGCCCCTTGGAAACAGGGCAGCACTTTGGGCCTGGCAGCTCTAGGGCAATGGAGCACACCCAGAGCCGGAGTTCTACTTCAGCCAGATGAGGCCTGCCAAGAAACTGCGTTTCACAGGCCTTTCAAAGACATGTTCCCAGTAGGCTGTAAGAGCACGGGGCAGAGCGAGTTGGTTCTTAGCTTCCCAGAGAGCTGGAAGCAAGATGCTTTGGGGCCTCTCTGCCCCTTTGGAAACAAGGCAGCACCTTGGGCCTGGCAGCTCTAGGGCAATGGAGCACACCCAGAGCAGAAGTTCTACTTCAGCCAAATCAGGCCTGCCAGGAAACGGCGTTTCACAGGCCTTGGTAAGAGATGTTCCCGGTAGGCTGTAAGAGCACTGGGCAACGCCAGATGTTTCTTAGCTTCCCGAAGACCTGGAAGCAAGATGCTTTGGGGCCTCTCATCCCCTTTGCAAACAAGGCGGCCCTATGGGCCAGGCAGCTCTAGGCCAATGGAGCACACCCAGAGCAGAAGTTCTACTTCGGCCAGTTCAGGCCACCAACAAACTGCGTTTCACAGGCCTTGGTAAGAGATGTTCCCGGTAGGCTGTAAGAGCACTGGGCAACGCCAGATGTTTCTTAGCTTCCCGAAGAGCTGGAAGCAAGATGCTTTGGGGCCTCTCATCCCCTTTGCAAACAAGGCCGACCTTTGGGCCAGGCAGCTCTAGGCCAATGGAGCACACCCAGAGCAGAAGTTCTACCTCAGCCAGATAAGGCCTGCCAAGAAACTGCGTTTCAAAGGCTTTGGTAAGAGATGTTCCCGGTACTCTGTTAGAGCACTGGGCAGAGCCATTTGTTTCTTAGCTTCCCAAAGAGCTGGAAGCAAGATGCTTTGGGGGCTCCCTGCCCCTTTGCCAACAAGGGCGACCTTTGGGCCTTTCAGCTCTAGGCCAATGGAGCACACCCAGAGCAGAAGTCCTACTTCAGCCAGATCAGGCCTGCCAAGGAACTGCGTTTCAGAGGCCTTTGTATGTGACGTTCCCGGTAGGCTGTGAGAGCACGGTGCAGAGCCAGTTGTTTCCTTGTTTCCCAAACAGCTGGAAGCAAGACGCTTTGGGGCCTCTCTGCCCCTTTGGAAACAAGGCAGCACGTTGGGTCTGGCAGCTCTAGGGCAATGGAGCACAACCAGAGCCGAAGTTCTACTTCTTCCAGATCAGGCCTGCCTAGACAGTGCGTTTCCCAGGCCTTGATAAGAGATGTTCTCTTAGGCTATAAGAGCACTGGGCACAGCCAGTTGTTTCTTAGCTTCCCAAGAGGTGGAAGCAAGATGCTTTGGGGCCTCTCTCCCCCTTTGGAAACAAGGCAGCCCTTTGGGCCTTTCAGCTCGAGGGCAATGGAGCAAACCCAGAGCAGAAGTTCTACCTCAGCCAGATCAGGCCTGCCAAGAAACTGCTTTTCACAGGCCTTCGTAAGAGGTGTTCCCGGAAGGCTGTAAGAGTACCTGGCAGAGCGAGTTGTTTCTTAGCTTCAAAAACAGCTGGAAGCAACATGATTTGGGGCCTCTCTCCCCCTTTGGAAACAAAGCAGCCTTTGTGCCTGGCAGCTCTAGGCCAAAGTAGCACACCCAGAGCACAAGTTCTACCTCAGCCAGATAAGGCCTGTCAAGAAGCTGCGTTTCACAGGCCTTTGTATGTGACGTTCCCGGTTGGCTTTGAGAGCACTGTGCAGAGCCAGTTGTTTTAGCTTCCCAGAGAGCAGGAAGCAAGATGCTTTGGGGCCTCTCTCACACTTTGGAAATAAAGGCAGCCCTTTGGGCCTGGCAGCCCTAGGCCAATGGAGTACACCCAGAGCAGAAGTTCTACCTCAGCCAGATCAGGCCTTCCAAGAAACTGCGTCTCACAGGCCTTTCTCTGTCACGTTGCCGGTAGGCTGTGAGAGCACTGTGCAGAGCCAGTTGTTTCTTAGCTTCCCAAAGATTTGGAAGCAAGATGCTTTGGGGACTCTCAGCCCCTTTGGAAACAAGGCGGCCCTTTGGGCCTGGCAGCTCTAGGCCAAAGTAGCACGCCCAGAGCAGGAGTTCTACTTCAGCCAGATCAGGCCTGCCAAGAAACTGCGTTTCACAGGCCTTGGTAAGAGATGTTCCCGGTAGGCTGTGAGAGCACTGTGGAGAGCCAGTTGCTTTAGCTTCCCACAGAGCTGGAAGCAAGATGCTTTGGGGCCTCTTTCTCCCTTTGGACACAAGGCAGCCGTTTGGGCCTGGCAGCTCTAGGCCAATGGAGCAAACCCACAGCAGAAGTTCTACTTCAGGCAAATCAGTCCTGCCCAGAAACTGCGTTTCACAGCCCTTGGTAAGAGATGTTCACGGTAGGCTGTGAGAGCACTGGGCAGAACCAGTTGTTTTTTAGCTTCCCAAAGTGCTGGAGGCAAGATGCTTTGGGGCCTCTCTCACCCTTTGGAAACAAGGCAGCCCTTAGGTCCTGGTAGCTCTAGGCCTATGTAGCACAACCAGAACAGAAGTTCTACTTCAGCCAGGTCAGGCCTGCCAAGAAACTGCGTTTCACAGGCCTTTCAAAGAGATGTTCTCTTAGGCTGTAAGAGCACTGGGCAGAGCCAGCTGTTTCTTAGCTTCCCGAAGAGCTGGGAGCAAGATGCTTTGGGTCCACTCTCCGGCTTTGGAAACAAGGCAGCCCTTTGGGCCTTTCAGCTCTAGGGCAATGGAGCACACCCAGAGCAGAAGTTCTACTTCAGCCAGATCAGGCCTGCCAGGAAACTGCGTTTCACAGGCCTTGGTAAGAGATGTTCCCGGTAGGCTGTAAGAGCACTGGGCAGAGCCAGTTGTTTCTTACCTTCCTGAAAAGCTGGAAGCAAGATGCTTGGGAGCCCTCTGCCCGTTTGGGAACAAGGCAGCCTTTTGGGTCGGGAAGCTCTAGGCCAATGGAGCACACGCAGAGCAGGAGTTCTACTTCAGCCTGATCAGGCCTGCAAAGAAACAGCGTTTGACAGGCCTTGGTAAGAGATGTTCGCGGTAGGTGTAAGAGCACTGGGCAGAGCCAGTTGTTTCTTAGCTTCGCAAAGACCGGGAAGCAAGATGCTTTGGGCCTCTCTGCCCCTTGGAAACAGGGCAGCACTTTGGGCCTGGCAGCTCTAGGGCAATGGAGCACACCCAGAGCCGGAGTTCTACTTCAGCCAGATGAGGCCTGCCAAGAAACTGCGTTTCACAGGCCTTTCAAAGACATGTTCCCAGTAGGCTGTAAGAGCACGGGGCAGAGCGAGTTGGTTCTTAGCTTCCCAGAGAGCTGGAAGCAAGATGCTTTGGGGCCTCTCTGCCCCTTTGGAAACAAGGCAGCACCTTGGGCCTGGCAGCTCTAGGGCAATGGAGCACACCAAGAGCAGAAGTTCTACTTCAGCCAAATCAGGCCTGCCAGGAAACGGCGTTTCACAGGCCTTGGTAAGAGATGTTCCCGGTAGGCTGTAAGAGCACTGGGCAACGCCAGATGTTTCTTAGCTTCCCGAAGACCTGGAAGCAAGATGCTTTGGGGCCTCTCATCCCCTTTGCAAACAAGGCGGCCCTATGGGCCAGGCAGCTCTAGGCCAATGGAGCACACCCAGAGCAGAAGTTCTACTTCGGCCAGTTCAGGCCACCAACAAACTGCGTTTCACAGGCCTTGGTAAGAGATGTTCCCGGTAGGCTGTAAGAGCACTGGGCAACGCCAGATGTTTCTTAGCTTCCCGAAGAGCTGGAAGCAAGATGCTTTGGGGCCTCTCATCCCCTTTGCAAACAAGGCCGACCTTTGGGCCAGGCAGCTCTAGGCCAATGGAGCACACCCAGAGCAGAAGTTCTACCTCAGCCAGATAAGGCCTGCCAAGAAACTGCGTTTCAAAGGCTTTGGTAAGAGATGTTCCCGCTACTCTGTTAGAGCACTGGGCAGAGCCATTTGTTTCTTAGCTTCCCAAAGAGCTGGAAGCAAGATGCTTTGGGGGCTCCCTGCCCCTTTGCCAACAAGGGCGACCTTTGGGCCTTTCAGCTCTAGGCCAATGGAGCACACCCAGAGCAGAAGTCCTACTTCAGCCAGATCAGGCCTGCCAAGGAACTGCGTTTCAGAGGCCTTTGTATGTGACGTTCCCGGTAGGCTGTGAGAGCACGGTGCAGAGCCAGTTGTTTCCTTGTTTCCCAAACAGCTGGAAGCAAGACGCTTTGGGGCCTCTCTGCCCCTTTGGAAACAAGGCAGCACGTTGGGTCTGGCAGCTCTAGGGCAATGGAGCACAACCAGAGCCGAAGTTCTACTTCTTCCAGATCAGGCCTGCCTAGACAGTGCGTTTCACAGGCCTTGATAAGAGATGTTCTCTTAGGCTATAAGAGCACTGGGCACAGCCAGTTGTTTCTTAGCTTCCCAAGAGGTGGAAGCAAGATGCTTTGGGGCCTCTCTCCCCCTTTGGAAACAAGGCAGCCCTTTGGGCCTTTCAGCTCGAGGGCAATGGAGCAAACCCAGAGCAGAAGTTCTACCTCAGCCAGATCAGGCCTGCCAAGAAACTGCTTTTCACAGGCCTTCGTAAGAGGTGTTCCCGGAAGGCTGTAAGAGTACCTGGCAGAGCGAGTTGTTTCTTAGCTTCAAAAACAGCTGGAAGCAACATGATTTGGGGCCTCTCTCCCCCTTTGGAAACAAAGCAGCCTTTGTGCCTGGCAGCTCTAGGCCAAAGTAGCACACCCAGAGCACAAGTTCTACCTCAGCCAGATAAGGCCTGTCAAGAAGCTGCGTTTCACAGGCCTTTGTATGTGACGTTCCCGGTTGGCTTTGAGAGCACTGTGCAGAGCCAGTTGTTTTAGCTTCCCAGAGAGCAGGAAGCAAGATGCTTTGGGGCCTCTCTCACACTTTGGAAATAAAGGCAGCCCTTTGGGCCTGGCAGCCCTAGGCCAATGGAGTACACCCAGAGCAGAAGTTCTACCTCAGCCAGATCAGGCCTTCCAAGAAACTGCGTCTCACAGGCCTTTCTCTGTCACGTTGCCGGTAGGCTGTGAGAGCACTGTGCAGAGCCAGTTGTTTCTTAGCTTCCCAAAGATTTGGAAGCAAGATGCTTTGGGGACTCTCAGCCCCTTTGGAAACAAGGCGGCCCTTTGGGCCTGGCAGCTCTAGGCCAAAGTAGCACGCCCAGAGCAGGAGTTCTACTTCAGCCAGATCAGGCCTGCCAAGAAACTGCGTTTCACAGGCCTTGGTAAGAGATGTTCCCGGTAGGCTGTGAGAGCACTGTGGAGAGCCAGTTGCTTTAGCTTCCCACAGAGCTGGAAGCAAGATGCTTTGGGGCCTCTTTCTCCCTTTGGACACAAGGCAGCCGTTTGGGCCTGGCAGCTCTAGGCCAATGGAGCAAACCCACAGCAGAAGTTCTACTTCAGGCAAATCAGTCCTGCCCAGAAACTGCGTTTCACAGCCCTTGGTAAGAGATGTTCACGGTAGGCTGTGAGAGCACTGGGCAGAACCAGTTGTTTTTTAGCTTCCCAAAGTGCTGGAGGCAAGATGCTTTGGGGCCTCTCTCACCCTTTGGAAACAAGGCAGCCCTTAGGTCCTGGTAGCTCTAGGCCTATGTAGCACAACCAGAACAGAAGTTCTACTTCAGCCAGGTCAGGCCTGCCAAGAAACTGCGTTTCACAGGCCTTTCAAAGAGATGTTCTCTTAGGCTGTAAGAGCACTGGGCAGAGCCAGCTGTTTCTTAGCTTCCCGAAGAGCTGGGAGCAAGATGCTTTGGGTCCACTCTCCGGCTTTGGAAACAAGGCAGCCCTTTGGGCCTTTCAGCTCTAGGGCAATGGAGCACACCCAGAGCAGAAGTTCTACTTCAGCCAGATCAGGCCTGCCAGGAAACTGCGTTTCACAGGCCTTGGTAAGAGATGTTCCCGGTAGGCTGTAAGAGCACTGGGCAGAGCCAGTTGTTTCTTACCTTCCTGAAAAGCTGGAAGCAAGATGCTTGGGAGCCCTCTGCCCGTTTGGGAACAAGGCAGCCTTTTGGGTCGGGAAGCTCTAGGCCAATGGAGCACACGCAGAGCAGGAGTTCTACTTCAGCCTGATCAGGCCTGCAAAGAAACAGCGTTTGACAGGCCTTGGTAAGAGATGTTCGCGGTAGGTGTAAGAGCACTGGGCAGAGCCAGTTGTTTCTTAGCTTCGCAAAGACCGGGAAGCAAGATGCTTTGGGCCTCTCTGCCCCTTGGAAACAGGGCAGCACTTTGGGCCTGGCAGCTCTAGGGCAATGGAGCACACCCAGAGCCGGAGTTCTACTTCAGCCAGATGAGGCCTGCCAAGAAACTGCGTTTCACAGGCCTTTCAAAGACATGTTCCCAGTAGGCTGTAAGAGCACGGGGCAGAGCGAGTTGGTTCTTAGCTTCCCAGAGAGCTGGAAGCAAGATGCTTTGGGGCCTCTCTGCCCCTTTGGAAACAAGGCAGCACCTTGGGCCTGGCAGCTCTAGGGCAATGGAGCACACCAAGAGCAGAAGTTCTACTTCAGCCAAATCAGGCCTGCCAGGAAACGGCGTTTCACAGGCCTTGGTAAGAGATGTTCCCGGTAGGCTGTAAGAGCACTGGGCAACGCCAGATGTTTCTTAGCTTCCCGAAGACCTGGAAGCAAGATGCTTTGGGGCCTCTCATCCCCTTTGCAAACAAGGCGGCCCTATGGGCCAGGCAGCTCTAGGCCAATGGAGCACACCCAGAGCAGAAGTTCTACTTCGGCCAGTTCAGGCCACCAACAAACTGCGTTTCACAGGCCTTGGTAAGAGATGTTCCCGGTAGGCTGTAAGAGCACTGGGCAACGCCAGATGTTTCTTAGCTTCCCGAAGAGCTGGAAGCAAGATGCTTTGGGGCCTCTCATCCCCTTTGCAAACAAGGCCGACCTTTGGGCCAGGCAGCTCTAGGCCAATGGAGCACACCCAGAGCAGAAGTTCTACCTCAGCCAGATAAGGCCTGCCAAGAAACTGCGTTTCAAAGGCTTTGGTAAGAGATGTTCCCGCTACTCTGTTAGAGCACTGGGCAGAGCCATTTGTTTCTTAGCTTCCCAAAGAGCTGGAAGCAAGATGCTTTGGGGGCTCCCTGCCCCTTTGCCAACAAGGGCGACCTTTGGGCCTTTCAGCTCTAGGCCAATGGAGCACACCCAGAGCAGAAGTCCTACTTCAGCCAGATCAGGCCTGCCAAGGAACTGCGTTTCAGAGGCCTTTGTATGTGACGTTCCCGGTAGGCTGTGAGAGCACGGTGCAGAGCCAGTTGTTTCCTTGTTTCCCAAACAGCTGGAAGCAAGACGCTTTGGGGCCTCTCTGCCCCTTTGGAAACAAGGCAGCACGTTGGGTCTGGCAGCTCTAGGGCAATGGAGCACAACCAGAGCCGAAGTTCTACTTCTTCCAGATCAGGCCTGCCTAGACAGTGCGTTTCCCAGGCCTTGATAAGAGATGTTCTCTTAGGCTATAAGAGCACTGGGCACAGCCAGTTGTTTCTTAGCTTCCCAAGAGGTGGAAGCAAGATGCTTTGGGGCCTCTCTCCCCCTTTGGAAACAAGGCAGCCCTTTGGGCCTTTCAGCTCTAGGGCAATGGAGCACACCCAGAGCAGAAGTTCTACCTCAGCCAGATCAGGCCTTCCAAGAAACTGCGTCTCACAGGCCTTTCTCTGTCACGTTGCCGGTAGGCTGTGAGAGCACTGTGCAGAGCCAGTTGTTTCTTAGCTTCCCAAAGATTTGGAAGCAAGATGCTTTGGGGACTCTCAGCCCCTTTGGAAACAAGGCGGCCCTTTGGGCCTGGCAGCTCTAGGCCAAAGTAGCACGCCCAGAGCAGGAGTTCTACTTCAGCCAGATCAGGCCTGCCAAGAAACTGCGTTTCACAGGCCTTGGTAAGAGATGTTCCCGGAAGGCTGTGAGAGCACTGTGGAGAGCCAGTTGCTTTAGCTTCCCAGAGAGCAGGAAGCAAGATGCTTTGGGGCCTCTCTCACACTTTGGAAATAAAGGCAGCCCTTTGGGCCTGGCAGCCCTAGGCCAATGGAGTACACCCAGAGCAGAAGTTCTACCACAGCCAGATCAGGCCTTCCAAGAAACTGCGTCTCACAGGCCTTTCTCTGTCACGTTGCCGGTAGGCTGTGAGAGCACTGTGCAGAGCCAGTTGTTTCTTAGCTTCCCAAAGATTTGGAAGCAAGATGCTTTGGGGACTCTCAGCCCCTTTGGAAACAAGGCGACCCTTTGGGCCTGGCAGCTGTAGGCCAAAGTAGCACGCCCAGAGCAGGAGTTCTACTTCAGCCAGATCAGGCCTGCCAAGAAACTGCGTTTCACAGGCCTTGGTAAGAGATGTTCCCAGTAGGCTGTGAGAGCACTGTGGAGAGCCAGTTGCTTTAGCTTCCCACAGAGCTGGAAGCAAGATGCCTTGGGGCCTCTCTCTCCCTTTGGACACAAGGCAGCCGTTTGGGCCTGGCAGCTCTAGGCCAATGGAGCACACCCACAGCAGAAGTTCTACTTCAGGCAGATCAGTCCTGCCCAGAAACTGCGTTTCACAGCCCTTGGTAAGAGATGTTCACGGTAGGCTGTGAGAGCACTGGGCAGAACCAGTTGTTTTTTAGCTTCCCAAAGTGCTGGAGGCAAGATGCTTTGGGGCCTCTCTCACCCTTTGGAAACAAGGCAGCCCTTAGGTCCTGGTAGCTCTAGGCCTATGTAGCACAACCAGAACAGAAGTTCTACTTCAGCCAGGTCAGGCCTGCCAAGAAACTGCGTTTCACAGGCCTTTCAAAGAGATGTTATCTTAGGCTGTAAGAGCACTGGGCAGAGCCAGCTGTTTCTTAGCTTCCCGAAGAGCTGGGAGCAAGATGCTTTGGGTCCACTCTCCGTCTTTGGAAACAAGGCAGCCCTTTGGGCCTGGCAGCTCTAGGGCAATGGAGCACACCCAGAGCAGAAGTTCTACTTCAGCCAGATCAGGCCTGCCAGGAAACTGCGTTTCACAGGCCTTGGTAAGAGATGTTCCCGGTAGGCTGTAAGAGCACTGGGCAGAGCCAGTTGTTTCTTACCTTCCTGAAAAGCTGGAAGCAAGATGCTTGGGAGCCCTCTGCCCGTTTGGGAACAAGGCAGCCTTTTGGGTCGGGAAGCTCTAGGCCAATGGAGCACATGCAGAGCAGGAGTTCTACTTCAGCCTGATCAGGCCTGCAAAGAAACAGCGTTTGACAGGCCTTGGTAAGAGATGTTCGCGGTAGGTGTAAGAGCACTGGGCAGAGCCAGTTGTTTCTTAGCTTCGCAAAGACCGGGAAGCAAGATGCTTTGGGCCTCTCTGCCCCTTGGAAACAGGGCAGCACTTTGGGCCTGGCAGCTCAAGGGCAATGGAGCACACCCAGAGCCGGAGTTCTACTTCAGCCAGATGAGGCCTGCCAAGAAACTGCGTTTCACAGGCCTTTCAAAGACATGTTCCCGGTAGGCTGTAAGAGCACGGGGCAGAGCGAGTTGGTTCTTAGCTTCCCAGAGAGCTGGAAGCAAGATGCTTTGGGGCCTCTCTGCCCCTTTGGAAACAAGGCAGCACCTTGGGCCTGGCAGCTCTAGGGCAATGGAGCACACCCAGAGCAGAAGTTCTACTTCAGCCAAATCAGGCCTGCCAGGAAACGGCGTTTCACAGGCCTTGGTAAGAGATGTTCCCGGTAGGCTGTAAGAGCACTGGGCAACGCCAGATGTTTCTTAGCTTCCCGAAGAGCTGGAAGCAAGAAGCTTTGGTGCCACTCTCTCACTTTGGACTCAAGGCAGCCCTTTGGGGCAGGTAGCTCTAGGCCAGTGGAGCACACCCAGAGCAGAAGTTCTACTTGGGCCAGTTCAGGCCACCAACAAACTGCGTTTCACAGGCCTTGGTAAGAGATGTTCCCGGTAGGCTGTAAGAGCACTGGGCAACGCCAGATGTTTCTTAGCTTCCCGAAGACCTGGAAGCAAGATGCTTTGGGGCCTCTCATCCCCTTTGCAAACAAGGCGGCCCTATGGGCCAGGCAGCTCTAGGCCAATGGAGCACACCCAGAGCAGAAGTTCTACTTCGGCCAGTTCAGGCCACCAACAAACTGCGTTTCACAGGCCTTGGTAAGAGATGTTCCCGGTAGGCTGTAAGAGCACTGGGCAACGCCAGATGTTTCTTAGCTTCCCGAAGAGCTGGAAGCAAGATGCTTTGGGGCCTCTCATCCCCTTTGCAAACAAGGCCGACCTTTGGGCCAGGCAGCTCTAGGCCAATGGAGCACACCCAGAGCAGAAGTTCTACCTCAGCCAGATAAGGCCTGCCAAGAAACTGCGTTTCAAAGGCTTTGGTAAGAGATGTTCCCGCTACTCTGTTAGAGCACTGGGCAGAGCCATTTGTTTCTTAGCTTCCCAAAGAGCTGGAAGCAAGATGCTTTGGGGGCTCCCTGCCCCTTTGCCAACAAGGGCGACCTTTGGGCCTTTCAGCTCTAGGCCAATGGAGCACACCCAGAGCAGAAGTCCTACTTCAGCCAGATCAGGCCTGCCAAGGAACTGCGTTTCAGAGGCCTTTGTATGTGACGTTCCCGGTAGGCTGTGAGAGCACGGTGCAGAGCCAGTTGTTTCCTTGTTTCCCAAACAGCTGGAAGCAAGACGCTTTGGGGCCTCTCTGCCCCTTTGGAAACAAGGCAGCACGTTGGGTCTGGCAGCTCTAGGGCAATGGAGCACAACCAGAGCCGAAGTTCTACTTCTTCCAGATCAGGCCTGCCTAGACAGTGCGTTTCCCAGGCCTTGATAAGAGATGTTCTCTTAGGCTATAAGAGCACTGGGCACAGCCAGTTGTTTCTTAGCTTCCCAAGAGGTGGAAGCAAGATGCTTTGGGGCCTCTCTCCCCCTTTGGAAACAAGGCAGCCCTTTGGGCCTTTCAGCTCTAGGGCAATGGAGCACACCCAGAGCAGAAGTTCTACCTCAGCCAGATCAGGCCTTCCAAGAAACTGCGTCTCACAGGCCTTTCTCTGTCACGTTGCCGGTAGGCTGTGAGAGCACTGTGCAGAGCCAGTTGTTTCTTAGCTTCCCAAAGATTTGGAAGCAAGATGCTTTGGGGACTCTCAGCCCCTTTGGAAACAAGGCGGCCCTTTGGGCCTGGCAGCTCTAGGCCAAAGTAGCACGCCCAGAGCAGGAGTTCTACTTCAGCCAGATCAGGCCTGCCAAGAAACTGCGTTTCACAGGCCTTGGTAAGAGATGTTCCCGGAAGGCTGTGAGAGCACTGTGGAGAGCCAGTTGCTTTAGCTTCCCAGAGAGCAGGAAGCAAGATGCTTTGGGGCCTCTCTCACACTTTGGAAATAAAGGCAGCCCTTTGGGCCTGGCAGCCCTAGGCCAATGGAGTACACCCAGAGCAGAAGTTCTACCACAGCCAGATCAGGCCTTCCAAGAAACTGCGTCTCACAGGCCTTTCTCTGTCACGTTGCCGGTAGGCTGTGAGAGCACTGTGCAGAGCCAGTTGTTTCTTAGCTTCCCAAAGATTTGGAAGCAAGATGCTTTGGGGACTCTCAGCCCCTTTGGAAACAAGGCGACCCTTTGGGCCTGGCAGCTGTAGGCCAAAGTAGCACGCCCAGAGCAGGAGTTCTACTTCAGCCAGATCAGGCCTGCCAAGAAACTGCGTTTCACAGGCCTTGGTAAGAGATGTTCCCAGTAGGCTGTGAGAGCACTGTGGAGAGCCAGTTGCTTTAGCTTCCCACAGAGCTGGAAGCAAGATGCCTTGGGGCCTCTCTCTCCCTTTGGACACAAGGCAGCCGTTTGGGCCTGGCAGCTCTAGGCCAATGGAGCACACCCACAGCAGAAGTTCTACTTCAGGCAGATCAGTCCTGCCCAGAAACTGCGTTTCACAGCCCTTGGTAAGAGATGTTCACGGTAGGCTGTGAGAGCACTGGGCAGAACCAGTTGTTTTTTAGCTTCCCAAAGTGCTGGAGGCAAGATGCTTTGGGGCCTCTCTCACCCTTTGGAAACAAGGCAGCCCTTAGGTCCTGGTAGCTCTAGGCCTATGTAGCACAACCAGAACAGAAGTTCTACTTCAGCCAGGTCAGGCCTGCCAAGAAACTGCGTTTCACAGGCCTTTCAAAGAGATGTTATCTTAGGCTGTAAGAGCACTGGGCAGAGCCAGCTGTTTCTTAGCTTCCCGAAGAGCTGGGAGCAAGATGCTTTGGGTCCACTCTCCGTCTTTGGAAACAAGGCAGCCCTTTGGGCCTGGCAGCTCTAGGGCAATGGAGCACACCCAGAGCAGAAGTTCTACTTCAGCCAGATCAGGCCTGCCAGGAAACTGCGTTTCACAGGCCTTGGTAAGAGATGTTCCCGGTAGGCTGTAAGAGCACTGGGCAGAGCCAGTTGTTTCTTACCTTCCTGAAAAGCTGGAAGCAAGATGCTTGGGAGCCCTCTGCCCGTTTGGGAACAAGGCAGCCTTTTGGGTCGGGAAGCTCTAGGCCAATGGAGCACATGCAGAGCAGGAGTTCTACTTCAGCCTGATCAGGCCTGCAAAGAAACAGCGTTTGACAGGCCTTGGTAAGAGATGTTCGCGGTAGGTGTAAGAGCACTGGGCAGAGCCAGTTGTTTCTTAGCTTCGCAAAGACCGGGAAGCAAGATGCTTTGGGCCTCTCTGCCCCTTGGAAACAGGGCAGCACTTTGGGCCTGGCAGCTCAAGGGCAATGGAGCACACCCAGAGCCGGAGTTCTACTTCAGCCAGATGAGGCCTGCCAAGAAACTGCGTTTCACAGGCCTTTCAAAGACATGTTCCCGGTAGGCTGTAAGAGCACGGGGCAGAGCGAGTTGGTTCTTAGCTTCCCAGAGAGCTGGAAGCAAGATGCTTTGGGGCCTCTCTGCCCCTTTGGAAACAAGGCAGCACCTTGGGCCTGGCAGCTCTAGGGCAATGGAGCACACCCAGAGCAGAAGTTCTACTTCAGCCAAATCAGGCCTGCCAGGAAACGGCGTTTCACAGGCCTTGGTAAGAGATGTTCCCGGTAGGCTGTAAGAGCACTGGGCAACGCCAGATGTTTCTTAGCTTCCCGAAGAGCTGGAAGCAAGAAGCTTTGGTGCCACTCTCTCACTTTGGACTCAAGGCAGCCCTTTGGGGCAGGTAGCTCTAGGCCAGTGGAGCACACCCAGAGCAGAAGTTCTACTTGGGCCAGTTCAGGCCACCAACAAACTGCGTTTCACAGGCCTTGGTAAGAGATGTTCCCGGTAGGCTGTAAGAGCACTGGGCAGAGCCAGTTGTTTCTTAGATTCCCGAAGAGCTGGAAGCAAGATGCTTTGGGGCCTCTCATCCCCTTTGCAAACAAGGCGGCCCTATGGGCCAGGCAGCTCTAGGCCAATGGAGCACACCCAGAACAGAAGTTCTACTTCGGCCAGTTCAGGCCACCAACAAACTGCGTTTCACAGGCCTTGGTAAGAGATGTTCCCGGTAGGCTGTAAGAGCACTGGGCAACGCCAGATGTTTCTTAGCTTCCCGAAGAGCTGGAAGCAAGATGCTTTGGGGCCTCTCATCCCCTTTGCAAACAAGGCTGACCTTTGGCCAGGCAGCTCTAGGCCAATGGAGCACACCCAGAGCAGAAGTTCTACCTCAGCCAGATAAGGCCTGCCAAGAAACTGCGTTTCAAAGGCTTTGGTAAGAGATGTTCCCGGTACTCTGTTAGAGCACTGGGCAGAGCCATTTGTTTCTTAGCTTCCCAAAGAGCTGGAAGCAAGATGCTTTGGGGGCTCCCTGCCCCTTTGCCAACAAGGGCGACCTTTGGGCCTTTCAGCTCTAGGCCAATGGAGCACACCCAGAGCAGAAGTCCTACTTCAGCCAGATCAGGCCTGCCAAGGAACTGCGTTTCAGAGGCCTTTGTATGTGACGTTCCCGGTATGCTGTGAGTGCACGGTGCAGAGCCAGTTGTTTCCTTGTTTCCCAAACAGCTGGAAGCAAGACGCTTTGGGGCCTCTCTGCCCCTTTGGAAACAAGGCAGCACGTTGGGTCTGGCAGCTCTAGGGCAATGGAGCACAACCAGAGCCGAAGTTCTACTTCTTCCAGATCAGGCCTGCCTAGACAGTGCGTTTCCCAGGCCTTGATAAGAGATGTTCTCTTAGGCTATAAGAGCACTGGGCACAGCCAGTTGTTTCTTAGCTTCCCAAGAGGTGGAAGCAAGATGCTTTGGGGCCTCTCTCCCCCTTTGGAAACAAGGCAGCCCTTTGGGCCTTTCAGCTCTAGGGCAATGGAGCACACCCAGAGCAGAAGTTCTACCTCAGCCAGATCAGGCCTGCCAAATAACTGCTTTTCACAGGCCTTCATAAGAGGTGTTCCCGGAAGGCTGTAAGAGTACCTGGCAGAGCGAGTTGTTTCTTAGCTTCAAAAACAGCTGGAAGCAACATGATTTGGGGCCTCTCTCCCCCTTTGGAAACAAAGCAGCCTTTGTGCCTGGCAGCTCTAGGCCAAAGTAGCACACCCAGAGCACAAGTTCTACCTCAGCCAGATAAGGCCTGTCAAGAAGCTGCGTTTCACAGGCCTTTGTATGTGACGTTCCCGGTTGGCTTTGAGAGCACTGTGCAGAGCCAGTTGTTTTAGCTTCCCAGAGAGCAGGAAGCAAGATGCTTTGGGGCCTCTCTCACACTTTGGAAATAAAGGCAGCCCTTTGGGCCTGGCAGCCCTAGGCCAATGGAGTACACCCAGAGCAGAAGTTCTACCTCAGCCAGATCAGGCCTTCCAAGAAACTGCGTCTCACAGGCCTTTCTCTGTCACGTTGCCGGTAGGCTGTGAGAGCACTGTGCAGAGCCAGTTGTTTCTTAGCTTCCCAAAGATTTGGAAGCAAGATGCTTTGGGGACTCTCAGCCCCTTTGGAAACAAGGCGGCCCTTTGGGCCTGGCAGCTCTAGGCCAAAGTAGCACGCCCAGAGCAGGAGTTCTACTTCAGCCAGATCAGGCCTGCCAAGAAACTGCGTTTCACAGGCCTTGGTAAGAGATGTTCCCGGTAGGCTGTGAGAGCACTGTGGAGAGCCAGTTGCTTTAGCTTCCCACAGAGCTGGAAGCAAGATGCTTTGGGGCCTCTCTCTCCCTTTGGACACAAGGCAGCCGTTTGGGCCTGGCAGCTCTAGGCCAATGGAGCACACCCACAGCAGAAGTTCTACTTCAGGCAGATCAGTCCTGCCCAGAAACTGCGTTTCACAGCCCTTGGTAAGAGATGTTCACGGTAGGCTGTGAGAGCACTGGGCAGAACCAGTTGTTTTTTAGCTTCCCAAAGTGCTGGAGGCAAGATGCTTTGGGGCCTCTCTCACCCTTTGGAAACAAGGCAGCCCTTAGGTCCTGGTAGCTCTAGGCCTATGTAGCACAACCAGAACAGAAGTTCTACTTCAGCCAGGTCAGGCCTGCCAAGAAACTGCATTTCACAGGCCTTTCAAAGAGATGTTCTCTTAGGCTGTAAGAGCACTGGGCAGAGCCAGCTGTTTCTTAGCTTCCCGAAGAGCTGGGAGCAAGATGCTTTGGGTCCACTCTCCGTCTTTGGAAACAAGGCAGCCCTTTGGGCCTGGCAGCTCTAGGGCAATGGAGCACACCCAGAGCAGAAGTTCTACTTCAGCCAGATCAGGCCTGCCAGGAAACCGCGTTTCACAGGCCTTGGTAAGAGATATTCCCGGTAGGCTGTAAGAGCACTGGGCAGAGCCAGTTGTTTCTTACCTCCTGAAAAGCTGGAAGCAAGATGCTTGGGACCCCTCTGCCCGTTTGGGAACAAGGCAGCCTTTTGGGTCGGGAAGCTCTAGGCCAATGTAGCACACGCAGAGCAGGAGTTCTACTTCAGCCTGATCAGGCCTGCAAAGAAACAGCGTTTGACAGGCCTTGGTAAGAGATGTTCGCGGTAGGTGTAAGAGCACTGGGCAGAGCCAGTTGTTTCTTAGCTTCGCAAAGACCGGGAAGCAAGGTGCTTTGGGCCTCTCTGCCCCTTGGAAACAGGGCAGCACTTTGGGCCTGGCAGCTCTAGGGCAATGGAGCACACCCAGAGCCGGAGTTCTACTTCAGCCAGATGAGGCCTGCCAAGAAACTGCGTTTCACAGGCCTTTCAAAGACATGTTCCCGGTAGGCTGTAAGAGCACGGGGCAGAGCGAGCGGGTTCTTAGCTTCCCAGAGAGCTGGAAGCAAGATGCTTTGGGGCCTCTCTGCCCCTTTGGAAACAAGGCAGCACCTTGGGCCTGGCAGCTCTAGGGCAATGGAGCACACCCAGAGCAGAAGTTCTACTTCAGCCAAATCAGGCCTGCCAGGAAACGGCGTTTCACAGGCCTTGGTAACAGATGTTCCCGGTAGGCTGTAAGAGCACTGTCAACGCCAGATGTTTCTTAGCTTCCCGAAGAGCTGGAAGCAAGAAGCTTTGGTGCCACTCTCTCACTTTGGACTCAAGGCAGCCCTTTGGGGCAGGTAGCTCTAGGCCAGTGGAGAACACCCAGAGCAGAAGTTCTACTTGGGCCAGTTCAGGCCACCAACAAACTGCGTTTCACAGGCCTTGGTAAGAGATGTTCCCGGTAGGCTGTAAGAGCACTGGGCAACGCCAGATGTTTCTTAGCTTCCCGAAGACCTGGAAGCAAGATGCTTTGGGGCCTCTTATCCCCTTTGCAAACAAGGCGGCCCTATGGGCCAGGCAGCTCTAGGCCAATGGAGCACACCCAGAGCAGAAGTTCTACTTCGGCCAGTTCAGGCCACCAACAAACTGCGTTTCACAGGCCTTGGTAAGAGATGTTCCCGGTAGGCTGTAAGAGCACTGGGCAACGCCAGATGTTTCTTAGCTTCCCGAAGAGCTGGAAGCAAGATGCTTTGGGGCCTCTCATCCCCTTTGCAAACAAGGCCGACCTTTGGGCCAGGCAGCTCTAGGCCAATGGAGCACACCCAGAGCAGAAGTTCTACCTCAGCCAGATAAGGCCTGCCAAGAAACTGCGTTTCAAAGGCTTTGGTAAGAGATGTTCCCGGTACTCTGTTAGAGCACTGGGCAGAGCCATTTGTTTCTTAGCTTCCCAAAGAGCTGGAAGCAAGATGCTTTGGGGGCTCCCTGCCCCTTTGCCAACAAGGGCGACCTTTGGGCCTTTCAGCTCTAGGCCAATGGAGCACACCCAGAGCAGAAGTCCTACTTCAGCCAGATCAGGCCTGCCAAGGAACTGCGTTTCAGAGGCCTTTGTATGTGACGTTCCCGGTAGGCTGTGAGAGCACGGTGCAGAGCCAGTTGTTTCCTTGTTTCCCAAACAGCTGGAAGCAAGACGCTTTGGGGCCTCTCTGCCCCTTTGGAAACAAGGCAGCACGTTGGGTCTGGCAGCTCTAGGGCAATGGAGCACAACCAGAGCCGAAGTTCTACTTCTTCCAGATCAGGCCTGCCTAGACAGTGCGTTTCCCAGGCCTTGATAAGAGATGTTCTCTTAGGCTATAAGAGCACTGGGCACAGCCAGTTGTTTCTTAGCTTCCCAAGAGGTGGAAGCAAGATGCTTTGGGGCCTCTCTCCCCCTTTGGAAACAAGGCAGCCCTTTGGGCCTTTCAGCTCTAGGGCAATGGAGCACACCCAGAGCAGAAGTTCTACCTCAGCCAGATCAGGCCTGCCAAGAAACTGCTTTTCACAGGCCTTCGTAAGAGGTGTTCCCGGAAGGCTGTAAGAGTACCTGGCAGAGCGAGTTGTTTCTTAGCTTCAAAAACAGCTGGAAGCAACATGATTTGGGGCCTCTCTCCCCCTTTGGAAACAAAGCAGCCTTTGTGCCTGGCAGCTCTAGGCCAAAGTAGCACACCCAGAGCACAAGTTCTACCTCAGCCAGATAAGGCCTGTCAAGAAGCTGCGTTTCACAGGCCTTTGTATGTGACGTTCCCGGTTGGCTTTGAGAGCACTGTGCAGAGCCAGTTGTTTTAGCTTCCCAGAGAGCAGGAAGCAAGATGCTTTGGGGACTCTCAGCCCCTTTGGAAACAAGGCGGCCCTTTGGGCCTGGCAGCTCTAGGCCAAAGTAGCACGCCCAGAGCAGGAGTTCTACTTCAGCCAGATCAGGCCTGCCAAGAAACTGCGTTTCACAGGCCTTGGTAAGAGATGTTCCCGGTAGGCTGTGAGAGCACTGTGGAGAGCCAGTTGCTTTAGCTTCCCACAGAGCTGGAAGCAAGATGCTTTGGGGCCTCTTTCTCCCTTTGGACACAAGGCAGCCGTTTGGGCCTGGCAGCTCTAGGCCAATGGAGCAAACCCACAGCAGAAGTTCTACTTCAGGCAAATCAGTCCTGCCCAGAAACTGCGTTTCACAGCCCTTGGTAAGAGATGTTCACGGTAGGCTGTGAGAGCACTGGGCAGAACCAGTTGTTTTTTAGCTTCCCAAAGTGCTGGAGGCAAGATGCTTTGGGGCCTCTCTCACCCTTTGGAAACAAGGCAGCCCTTAGGTCCTGGTAGCTCTAGGCCTATGTAGCACAACCAGAACAGAAGTTCTACTTCAGCCAGGTCAGGCCTGCCAAGAAACTGCGTTTCACAGGCCTTTCAAAGAGATGTTCTCTTAGGCTGTAAGAGCACTGGGCAGAGCCAGCTGTTTCTTAGCTTCCCGAAGAGCTGGGAGCAAGATGCTTTGGGTCCACTCTCCGGCTTTGGAAACAAGGCAGCCCTTTGGGCCTTTCAGCTCTAGGGCAATGGAGCACACCCAGAGCAGAAGTTCTACTTCAGCCAGATCAGGCCTGCCAGGAAACTGCGTTTCACAGGCCTTGGTAAGAGATGTTCCCGGTAGGCTGTAAGAGCACTGGGCAGAGCCAGTTGTTTCTTACCTTCCTGAAAAGCTGGAAGCAAGATGCTTGGGAGCCCTCTGCCCGTTTGGGAACAAGGCAGCCTTTTGGGTCGGGAAGCTCTAGGCCAATGGAGCACACGCAGAGCAGGAGTTCTACTTCAGCCTGATCAGGCCTGCAAAGAAACAGCGTTTGACAGGCCTTGGTAAGAGATGTTCGCGGTAGGTGTAAGAGCACTGGGCAGAGCCAGTTGTTTCTTAGCTTCGCAAAGACCGGGAAGCAAGATGCTTTGGGCCTCTCTGCCCCTTGGAAACAGGGCAGCACTTTGGGCCTGGCAGCTCTAGGGCAATGGAGCACACCCAGAGCCGGAGTTCTACTTCAGCCAGATGAGGCCTGCCAAGAAACTGCGTTTCACAGGCCTTTCAAAGACATGTTCCCAGTAGGCTGTAAGAGCACGGGGCAGAGCGAGTTGGTTCTTAGCTTCCCAGAGAGCTGGAAGCAAGATGCTTTGGGGCCTCTCTGCCCCTTTGGAAACAAGGCAGCACCTTGGGCCTGGCAGCTCTAGGGCAATGGAGCACACCAAGAGCAGAAGTTCTACTTCAGCCAAATCAGGCCTGCCAGGAAACGGCGTTTCACAGGCCTTGGTAAGAGATGTTCCCGGTAGGCTGTAAGAGCACTGGGCAACGCCAGATGTTTCTTAGCTTCCCGAAGACCTGGAAGCAAGATGCTTTGGGGCCTCTCATCCCCTTTGCAAACAAGGCGGCCCTATGGGCCAGGCAGCTCTAGGCCAATGGAGCACACCCAGAGCAGAAGTTCTACTTCGGCCAGTTCAGGCCACCAACAAACTGCGTTTCACAGGCCTTGGTAAGAGATGTTCCCGGTAGGCTGTAAGAGCACTGGGCAACGCCAGATGTTTCTTAGCTTCCCGAAGAGCTGGAAGCAAGATGCTTTGGGGCCTCTCATCCCCTTTGCAAACAAGGCCGACCTTTGGGCCAGGCAGCTCTAGGCCAATGGAGCACACCCAGAGCAGAAGTTCTACCTCAGCCAGATAAGGCCTGCCAAGAAACTGCGTTTCAAAGGCTTTGGTAAGAGATGTTCCCGCTACTCTGTTAGAGCACTGGGCAGAGCCATTTGTTTCTTAGCTTCCCAAAGAGCTGGAAGCAAGATGCTTTGGGGGCTCCCTGCCCCTTTGCCAACAAGGGCGACCTTTGGGCCTTTCAGCTCTAGGCCAATGGAGCACACCCAGAGCAGAAGTCCTACTTCAGCCAGATCAGGCCTGCCAAGGAACTGCGTTTCAGAGGCCTTTGTATGTGACGTTCCCGGTAGGCTGTGAGAGCACGGTGCAGAGCCAGTTGTTTCCTTGTTTCCCAAACAGCTGGAAGCAAGACGCTTTGGGGCCTCTCTGCCCCTTTGGAAACAAGGCAGCACGTTGGGTCTGGCAGCTCTAGGGCAATGGAGCACAACCAGAGCCGAAGTTCTACTTCTTCCAGATCAGGCCTGCCTAGACAGTGCGTTTCCCAGGCCTTGATAAGAGATGTTCTCTTAGGCTATAAGAGCACTGGGCACAGCCAGTTGTTTCTTAGCTTCCCAAGAGGTGGAAGCAAGATGCTTTGGGGCCTCTCTCCCCCTTTGGAAACAAGGCAGCCCTTTGGGCCTTTCAGCTCTAGGGCAATGGAGCACACCCAGAGCAGAAGTTCTACCTCAGCCAGATCAGGCCTGCCAAGAAACTGCTTTTCACAGGCCTTCGTAAGAGGTGTTCCCGGAAGGCTGTAAGAGTACCTGGCAGAGCGAGTTGTTTCTTAGCTTCAAAAACAGCTGGAAGCAACATGATTTGGGGCCTCTCTCCCCCTTTGGAAACAAAGCAGCCTTTGTGCCTGGCAGCTCTAGGCCAAAGTAGCACACCCAGAGCACAAGTTCTACCTCAGCCAGATAAGGCCTGTCAAGAAGCTGCGTTTCACAGGCCTTTGTATGTGACGTTCCCGGTTGGCTTTGAGAGCACTGTGCAGAGCCAGTTGTTTTAGCTTCCCAGAGAGCAGGAAGCAAGATGCTTTGGGGACTCTCAGCCCCTTTGGAAACAAGGCGGCCCTTTGGGCCTGGCAGCTCTAGGCCAAAGTAGCACGCCCAGAGCAGGAGTTCTACTTCAGCCAGATCAGGCTTGCCAAGAAACTGCGTTTCACAGGCCTTGGTAAGAGATGTTCCCGGTAGGCTGTGAGAGCACTGTGGAGAGCCAGTTGCTTTAGCTTCCCACAGAGCTGGAAGCAAGATGCTTTGGGGCCTCTTTCTCCCTTTGGACACAAGGCAGCCGTTTGGGCCTGGCAGCTCTAGGCCAATGGAGCAAACCCACAGCAGAAGTTCTACTTCAGGCAAATCAGTCCTGCCCAGAAACTGCGTTTCACAGCCCTTGGTAAGAGATGTTCACGGTAGGCTGTGAGAGCACTGGGCAGAACCAGTTGTTTTTTAGCTTCCCAAAGTGCTGGAGGCAAGATGCTTTGGGGCCTCTCTCACCCTTTGGAAACAAGGCAGCCCTTAGGTCCTGGTAGCTCTAGGCCTATGTAGCACAACCAGAACAGAAGTTCTACTTCAGCCAGGTCAGGCCTGCCAAGAAACTGCGTTTCACAGGCCTTTCAAAGAGATGTTCTCTTAGGCTGTAAGAGCACTGGGCAGAGCCAGCTGTTTCTTAGCTTCCCGAAGAGCTGGGAGCAAGATGCTTTGGGTCCACTCTCCGGCTTTGGAAACAAGGCAGCCCTTTGGGCCTTTCAGCTCTAGGGCAATGGAGCACACCCAGAGCAGAAGTTCTACTTCAGCCAGATCAGGCCTGCCAGGAAACTGCGTTTCACAGGCCTTGGTAAGAGATGTTCCCGGTAGGCTGTAAGAGCACTGGGCAGAGCCAGTTGTTTCTTACCTTCCTGAAAAGCTGGAAGCAAGATGCTTGGGAGCCCTCTGCCCGTTTGGGAACAAGGCAGCCTTTTGGGTCGGGAAGCTCTAGGCCAATGGAGCACACGCAGAGCAGGAGTTCTACTTCAGCCTGATCAGGCCTGCAAAGAAACAGCGTTTGACAGGCCTTGGTAAGAGATGTTCGCGGTAGGTGTAAGAGCACTGGGCAGAGCCAGTTGTTTCTTAGCTTCGCAAAGACCGGGAAGCAAGATGCTTTGGGCCTCTCTGCCCCTTGGAAACAGGGCAGCACTTTGGGCCTGGCAGCTCTAGGGCAATGGAGCACACCCAGAGCCGGAGTTCTACTTCAGCCAGATGAGGCCTGCCAAGAAACTGCGTTTCACAGGCCTTTCAAAGACATGTTCCCAGTAGGCTGTAAGAGCACGGGGCAGAGCGAGTTGGTTCTTAGCTTCCCAGAGAGCTGGAAGCAAGATGCTTTGGGGCCTCTCTGCCCCTTTGGAAACAAGGCAGCACCTTGGGCCTGGCAGCTCTAGGGCAATGGAGCACACCAAGAGCAGAAGTTCTACTTCAGCCAAATCAGGCCTGCCAGGAAACGGCGTTTCACAGGCCTTGGTAAGAGATGTTCCCGGTAGGCTGTAAGAGCACTGGGCAACGCCAGATGTTTCTTAGCTTCCCGAAGACCTGGAAGCAAGATGCTTTGGGGCCTCTCATCCCCTTTGCAAACAAGGCGGCCCTATGGGCCAGGCAGCTCTAGGCCAATGGAGCACACCCAGAGCAGAAGTTCTACTTCGGCCAGTTCAGGCCACCAACAAACTGCGTTTCACAGGCCTTGGTAAGAGATGTTCCCGGTAGGCTGTAAGAGCACTGGGCAACGCCAGATGTTTCTTAGCTTCCCGAAGAGCTGGAAGCAAGATGCTTTGGGGCCTCTCATCCCCTTTGCAAACAAGGCCGACCTTTGGGCCAGGCAGCTCTAGGCCAATGGAGCACACCCAGAGCAGAAGTTCTACCTCAGCCAGATAAGGCCTGCCAAGAAACTGCGTTTCAAAGGCTTTGGTAAGAGATGTTCCCGCTACTCTGTTAGAGCACTGGGCAGAGCCATTTGTTTCTTAGCTTCCCAAAGAGCTGGAAGCAAGATGCTTTGGGGGCTCCCTGCCCCTTTGCCAACAAGGGCGACCTTTGGGCCTTTCAGCTCTAGGCCAATGGAGCACACCCAGAGCAGAAGTCCTACTTCAGCCAGATCAGGCCTGCCAAGGAACTGCGTTTCAGAGGCCTTTGTATGTGACGTTCCCGGTAGGCTGTGAGAGCACGGTGCAGAGCCAGTTGTTTCCTTGTTTCCCAAACAGCTGGAAGCAAGACGCTTTGGGGCCTCTCTGCCCCTTTGGAAACAAGGCAGCACGTTGGGTCTGGCAGCTCTAGGGCAATGGAGCACAACCAGAGCCGAAGTTCTACTTCTTCCAGATCAGGCCTGCCTAGACAGTGCGTTTCCCAGGCCTTGATAAGAGATGTTCCCTTAGGCTATAAGAGCACTGGGCACAGCCAGTTGTTTCTTAGCTTCCCAAGAGGTGGAAGCAAGATGCTTTGGGGCCTCTCTCCCCCTTTGGAAACAAGGCAGCCCTTTGGGCCTTTCAGCTCTAGGGCAATGGAGCACACCCAGAGCAGAAGTTCTACCTCAGCCAGATCAGGCCTTCCAAGAAACTGCGTCTCACAGGCCTTTCTCTGTCACGTTGCCGGTAGGCTGTGAGAGCACTGTGCAGAGCCAGTTGTTTCTTAGCTTCCCAAAGATTTGGAAGCAAGATGCTTTGGGGACTCTCAGCCCCTTTGGAAACAAGGCGGCCCTTTGGGCCTGGCAGCTCTAGGCCAAAGTAGCACGCCCAGAGCAGGAGTTCTACTTCAGCCAGATCAGGCCTGCCAAGAAACTGCGTTTCACAGGCCTTGGTAAGAGATGTTCCCGGAAGGCTGTGAGAGCACTGTGGAGAGCCAGTTGCTTTAGCTTCCCAGAGAGCAGGAAGCAAGATGCTTTGGGGCCTCTCTCACACTTTGGAAATAAAGGCAGCCCTTTGGGCCTGGCAGCCCTAGGCCAATGGAGTACACCCAGAGCAGAAGTTCTACCACAGCCAGATCAGGCCTTCCAAGAAACTGCGTCTCACAGGCCTTTCTCTGTCACGTTGCCGGTAGGCTGTGAGAGCACTGTGCAGAGCCAGTTGTTTCTTAGCTTCCCAAAGATTTGGAAGCAAGATGCTTTGGGGACTCTCAGCCCCTTTGGAAACAAGGCGACCCTTTGGGCCTGGCAGCTGTAGGCCAAAGTAGCACGCCCAGAGCAGGAGTTCTACTTCAGCCAGATCAGGCCTGCCAAGAAACTGCGTTTCACAGGCCTTGGTAAGAGATGTTCCCAGTAGGCTGTGAGAGCACTGTGGAGAGCCAGTTGCTTTAGCTTCCCACAGAGCTGGAAGCAAGATGCCTTGGGGCCTCTCTCTCCCTTTGGACACAAGGCAGCCGTTTGGGCCTGGCAGCTCTAGGCCAATGGAGCACACCCACAGCAGAAGTTCTACTTCAGGCAGATCAGTCCTGCCCAGAAACTGCGTTTCACAGCCCTTGGTAAGAGATGTTCACGGTAGGCTGTGAGAGCACTGGGCAGAACCAGTTGTTTTTTAGCTTCCCAAAGTGCTGGAGGCAAGATGCTTTGGGGCCTCTCTCACCCTTTGGAAACAAGGCAGCCCTTAGGTCCTGGTAGCTCTAGGCCTATGTAGCACAACCAGAACAGAAGTTCTACTTCAGCCAGGTCAGGCCTGCCAAGAAACTGCGTTTCACAGGCCTTTCAAAGAGATGTTATCTTAGGCTGTAAGAGCACTGGGCAGAGCCAGCTGTTTCTTAGCTTCCCGAAGAGCTGGGAGCAAGATGCTTTGGGTCCACTCTCCGTCTTTGGAAACAAGGCAGCCCTTTGGGCCTGGCAGCTCTAGGGCAATGGAGCACACCCAGAGCAGAAGTTCTACTTCAGCCAGATCAGGCCTGCCAGGAAACTGCGTTTCACAGGCCTTGGTAAGAGATGTTCCCGGTAGGCTGTAAGAGCACTGGGCAGAGCCAGTTGTTTCTTACCTTCCTGAAAAGCTGGAAGCAAGATGCTTGGGAGCCCTCTGCCCGTTTGGGAACAAGGCAGCCTTTTGGGTCGGGAAGCTCTAGGCCAATGGAGCACATGCAGAGCAGGAGTTCTACTTCAGCCTGATCAGGCCTGCAAAGAAACAGCGTTTGACAGGCCTTGGTAAGAGATGTTCGCGGTAGGTGTAAGAGCACTGGGCAGAGCCAGTTGTTTCTTAGCTTCGCAAAGACCGGGAAGCAAGATGCTTTGGGCCTCTCTGCCCCTTGGAAACAGGGCAGCACTTTGGGCCTGGCAGCTCAAGGGCAATGGAGCACACCCAGAGCCGGAGTTCTACTTCAGCCAGATGAGGCCTGCCAAGAAACTGCGTTTCACAGGCCTTTCAAAGACATGTTCCCGGTAGGCTGTAAGAGCACGGGGCAGAGCGAGTTGGTTCTTAGCTTCCCAGAGAGCTGGAAGCAAGATGCTTTGGGGCCTCTCTGCCCCTTTGGAAACAAGGCAGCACCTTGGGCCTGGCAGCTCTAGGGCAATGGAGCACACCCAGAGCAGAAGTTCTACTTCAGCCAAATCAGGCCTGCCAGGAAACGGCGTTTCACAGGCCTTGGTAAGAGATGTTCCCGGTAGGCTGTAAGAGCACTGGGCAACGCCAGATGTTTCTTAGCTTCCCGAAGAGCTGGAAGCAAGAAGCTTTGGTGCCACTCTCTCACTTTGGACTCAAGGCAGCCCTTTGGGGCAGGTAGCTCTAGGCCAGTGGAGCACACCCAGAGCAGAAGTTCTACTTGGGCCAGTTCAGGCCACCAACAAACTGCGTTTCACAGGCCTTGGTAAGAGATGTTCCCGGTAGGCTGTAAGAGCACTGGGCAGAGCCAGTTGTTTCTTAGATTCCCGAAGAGCTGGAAGCAAGATGCTTTGGGGCCTCTCATCCCCTTTGCAAACAAGGCGGCCCTATGGGCCAGGCAGCTCTAGGCCAATGGAGCACACCCAGAACAGAAGTTCTACTTCGGCCAGTTCAGGCCACCAACAAACTGCGTTTCACAGGCCTTGGTAAGAGATGTTCCCGGTAGGCTGTAAGAGCACTGGGCAACGCCAGATGTTTCTTAGCTTCCCGAAGAGCTGGAAGCAAGATGCTTTGGGGCCTCTCATCCCCTTTGCAAACAAGGCTGACCTTTGGGCCAGGCAGCTCTAGGCCAATGGAGCACACCCAGAGCAGAAGTTCTACCTCAGCCAGATAAGGCCTGCCAAGAAACTGCGTTTCAAAGGCTTTGGTAAGAGATGTTCCCGGTACTCTGTTAGAGCACTGGGCAGAGCCATTTGTTTCTTAGCTTCCCAAAGAGCTGGAAGCAAGATGCTTTGGGGGCTCCCTGCCCCTTTGCCAACAAGGGCGACCTTTGGGCCTTTCAGCTCTAGGCCAATGGAGCACACCCAGAGCAGAAGTCCTACTTCAGCCAGATCAGGCCTGCCAAGGAACTGCGTTTCAGAGGCCTTTGTATGTGACGTTCCCGGTAGGCTGTGAGTGCACGGTGCAGAGCCAGTTGTTTCCTTGTTTCCCAAACAGCTGGAAGCAAGACGCTTTGGGGCCTCTCTGCCCCTTTGGAAACAAGGCAGCACGTTGGGTCTGGCAGCTCTAGGGCAATGGAGCACAACCAGAGCCGAAGTTCTACTTCTTCCAGATCAGGCCTGCCTAGACAGTGCGTTTCACAGGCCTTGATAAGAGATGTTCTCTTAGGCTATAAGAGCACTGGGCACAGCCAGTTGTTTCTTAGCTTCCCAAGAGGTGGAAGCAAGATGCTTTGGGGCCTCTCTCCCCCTTTGGAAACAAGGCAGCCCTTTGGGCCTTTCAGCTCTAGGGCAATGGAGCACACCCAGAGCAGAAGTTCTACCTCAGCCAGATCAGGCCTGCCAAATAACTGCTTTTCACAGGCCTTCATAAGAGGTGTTCCCGGAAGGCTGTAAGAGTACCTGGCAGAGCGAGTTGTTTCTTAGCTTCAAAAACAGCTGGAAGCAACATGATTTGGGGCCTCTCTCCCCCTTTGGAAACAAAGCAGCCTTTGTGCCTGGCAGCTCTAGGCCAAAGTAGCACACCCAGAGCACAAGTTCTACCTCAGCCAGATAAGGCCTGTCAAGAAGCTGCGTTTCACAGGCCTTTGTATGTGACGTTCCCGGTTGGCTTTGAGAGCACTGTGCAGAGCCAGTTGTTTTAGCTTCCCAGAGAGCAGGAAGCAAGATGCTTTGGGGCCTCTCTCACACTTTGGAAATAAAGGCAGCCCTTTGGGCCTGGCAGCCCTAGGCCAATGGAGTACACCCAGAGCAGAAGTTCTACCTCAGCCAGATCAGGCCTTCCAAGAAACTGCGTCTCACAGGCCTTTCTCTGTCACGTTGCCGGTAGGCTGTGAGAGCACTGTGCAGAGCCAGTTGTTTCTTAGCTTCCCAAAGATTTGGAAGCAAGATGCTTTGGGGACTCTCAGCCCCTTTGGAAACAAGGCGGCCCTTTGGGCCTGGCAGCTCTAGGCCAAAGTAGCACGCCCAGAGCAGGAGTTCTACTTCAGCCAGATCAGGCCTGCCAAGAAACTGCGTTTCACAGGCCTTGGTAAGAGATGTTCCCGGTAGGCTGTGAGAGCACTGTGGAGAGCCAGTTGCTTTAGCTTCCCACAGAGCTGGAAGCAAGATGCTTTGGGGCCTCTCTCTCCCTTTGGACACAAGGCAGCCGTTTGGGCCTGGCAGCTCTAGGCCAATGGAGCACACCCACAGCAGAAGTTCTACTTCAGGCAGATCAGTCCTGCCCAGAAACTGCGTTTCACAGCCCTTGGTAAGAGATGTTCACGGTAGGCTGTGAGAGCACTGGGCAGAACCAGTTGTTTTTTAGCTTCCCAAAGTGCTGGAGGCAAGATGCTTTGGGGCCTCTCTCACCCTTTGGAAACAAGGCAGCCCTTAGGTCCTGGTAGCTCTAGGCCTATGTAGCACAACCAGAACAGAAGTTCTACTTCAGCCAGGTCAGGCCTGCCAAGAAACTGCGTTTCACAGGCCTTTCAAAGAGATGTTCTCTTAGGCTGTAAGAGCACTGGGCAGAGCCAGCTGTTTCTTAGCTTCCCGAAGAGCTGGGAGCAAGATGCTTTGGGTCCACTCTCCGTCTTTGGAAACAAGGCAGCCCTTTGGGCCTGGCAGCTCTAGGGCAATGGAGCACACCCAGAGCAGAAGTTCTACTTCAGCCAGATCAGGCCTGCCAGGAAACCGCGTTTCACAGGCCTTGGTAAGAGATATTCCCGGTAGGCTGTAAGAGCACTGGGCAGAGCCAGTTGTTTCTTACCTCCTGAAAAGCTGGAAGCAAGATGCTTGGGACCCCTCTGCCCGTTTGGGAACAAGGCAGCCTTTTGGGTCGGGAAGCTCTAGGCCAATGTAGCACACGCAGAGCAGGAGTTCTACTTCAGCCTGATCAGGCCTGCAAAGAAACAGCGTTTGACAGGCCTTGGTAAGAGATGTTCGCGGTAGGTGTAAGAGCACTGGGCAGAGCCAGTTGTTTCTTAGCTTCGCAAAGACCGGGAAGCAAGGTGCTTTGGGCCTCTCTGCCCCTTGGAAACAGGGCAGCACTTTGGGCCTGGCAGCTCTAGGGAAATGGAGCACACCCAGAGCCGGAGTTCTACTTCAGCCAGATGAGGCCTGCCAAGAAACTGCGTTTCACAGGCCTTTCAAAGACATGTTCCCGGTAGGCTGTAAGAGCACGGGGCAGAGCGAGCGGGTTCTTAGCTTCCCAGAGAGCTGGAAGCAAGATGCTTTGGGGCCTCTCTGCCCCTTTGGAAACAAGGCAGCACCTTGGGCCTGGCAGCTCTAGGGCAATGGAGCACACCCAGAGCAGAAGTTCTACTTCAGCCAAATCAGGCCTGCCAGGAAACGGCGTTTCACAGGCCTTGGTAACAGATGTTCCCGGTAGGCTGTAAGAGCACTGTCAACGCCAGATGTTTCTTAGCTTCCCGAAGAGCTGGAAGCAAGAAGCTTTGGTGCCACTCTCTCACTTTGGACTCAAGGCAGCCCTTTGGGGCAGGTAGCTCTAGGCCAGTGGAGAACACCCAGAGCAGAAGTTCTACTTGGGCCAGTTCAGGCCACCAACAAACTGCGTTTCACAGGCCTTGGTAAGAGATGTTCCCGGTAGGCTGTAAGAGCACTGGGCAACGCCAGATGTTTCTTAGCTTCCCGAAGACCTGGAAGCAAGATGCTTTGGGGCCTCTTATCCCCTTTGCAAACAAGGCGGCCCTATGGGCCAGGCAGCTCTAGGCCAATGGAGCACACCCAGAGCAGAAGTTCTACTTCGGCCAGTTCAGGCCACCAACAAACTGCGTTTCACAGGCCTTGGTAAGAGATGTTCCCGGTAGGCTGTAAGAGCACTGGGCAACGCCAGATGTTTCTTAGCTTCCCGAAGAGCTGGAAGCAAGATGCTTTGGGGCCTCTCATCCCCTTTGCAAACAAGGCCGACCTTTGGGCCAGGCAGCTCTAGGCCAATGGAGCACACCCAGAGCAGAAGTTCTACCTCAGCCAGATAAGGCCTGCCAAGAAACTGCGTTTCAAAGGCTTTGGTAAGAGATGTTCCCGGTACTCTGTTAGAGCACTGGGCAGAGCCATTTGTTTCTTAGCTTCCCAAAGAGCTGGAAGCAAGATGCTTTGGGGGCTCCCTGCCCCTTTGCCAACAAGGGCGACCTTTGGGCCTTTCAGCTCTAGGCCAATGGAGCACACCCAGAGCAGAAGTCCTACTTCAGCCAGATCAGGCCTGCCAAGGAACTGCGTTTCAGAGGCCTTTGTATGTGACGTTCCCGGTAGGCTGTGAGAGCACGGTGCAGAGCCAGTTGTTTCCTTGTTTCCCAAACAGCTGGAAGCAAGACGCTTTGGGGCCTCTCTGCCCCTTTGGAAACAAGGCAGCACGTTGGGTCTGGCAGCTCTAGGGCAATGGAGCACAACCAGAGCCGAAGTTCTACTTCTTCCAGATCAGGCCTGCCTAGACAGTGCGTTTCCCAGGCCTTGATAAGAGATGTTCTCTTAGGCTATAAGAGCACTGGGCACAGCCAGTTGTTTCTTAGCTTCCCAAGAGGTGGAAGCAAGATGCTTTGGGGCCTCTCTCCCCCTTTGGAAACAAGGCAGCCCTTTGGGCCTTTCAGCTCTAGGGCAATGGAGCACACCCAGAGCAGAAGTTCTACCTCAGCCAGATCAGGCCTGCCAAGAAACTGCTTTTCACAGGCCTTCGTAAGAGGTGTTCCCGGAAGGCTGTAAGAGTACCTGGCAGAGCGAGTTGTTTCTTAGCTTCAAAAACAGCTGGAAGCAACATGATTTGGGGCCTCTCTCCCCCTTTGGAAACAAAGCAGCCTTTGTGCCTGGCAGCTCTAGGCCAAAGTAGCACACCCAGAGCACAAGTTCTACCTCAGCCAGATAAGGCCTGTCAAGAAGCTGCGTTTCACAGGCCTTTGTATGTGACGTTCCCGGTTGGCTTTGAGAGCACTGTGCAGAGCCAGTTGTTTTAGCTTCCCAGAGAGCAGGAAGCAAGATGCTTTGGGGCCTCTCTCACACTTTGGAAATAAAGGCAGCCCTTTGGGCCTGGCAGCCCTAGGCCAATGGAGTACACCCAGAGCAGAAGTTCTACCTCAGCCAGATCAGGCCTTCCAAGAAACTGCGTCTCACAGGCCTTTCTCTGTCACGTTGCCGGTAGGCTGTGAGAGCACTGTGCAGAGCCAGTTGTTTCTTAGCTTCCCAAAGATTTGGAAGCAAGATGCTTTGGGGACTCTCAGCCCCTTTGGAAACAAGGCGGCCCTTTGGGCCTGGCAGCTCTAGGCCAAAGTAGCACGCCCAGAGCAGGAGTTCTACTTCAGCCAGATCAGGCCTGCCAAGAAACTGCGTTTCACAGGCCTTGGTAAGAGATGTTCCCGGTAGGCTGTGAGAGCACTGTGGAGAGCCAGTTGCTTTAGCTTCCCACAGAGCTGGAAGCAAGATGCTTTGGGGCCTCTTTCTCCCTTTGGACACAAGGCAGCCGTTTGGGCCTGGCAGCTCTAGGCCAATGGAGCAAACCCACAGCAGAAGTTCTACTTCAGGCAAATCAGTCCTGCCCAGAAACTGCGTTTCACAGCCCTTGGTAAGAGATGTTCACGGTAGGCTGTGAGAGCACTGGGCAGAACCAGTTGTTTTTTAGCTTCCCAAAGTGCTGGAGGCAAGATGCTTTGGGGCCTCTCTCACCCTTTGGAAACAAGGCAGCCCTTAGGTCCTGGTAGCTCTAGGCCTATGTAGCACAACCAGAACAGAAGTTCTACTTCAGCCAGGTCAGGCCTGCCAAGAAACTGCGTTTCACAGGCCTTTCAAAGAGATGTTCTCTTAGGCTGTAAGAGCACTGGGCAGAGCCAGCTGTTTCTTAGCTTCCCGAAGAGCTGGGAGCAAGATGCTTTGGGTCCACTCTCCGGCTTTGGAAACAAGGCAGCCCTTTGGGCCTTTCAGCTCTAGGGCAATGGAGCACACCCAGAGCAGAAGTTCTACTTCAGCCAGATCAGGCCTGCCAGGAAACTGCGTTTCACAGGCCTTGGTAAGAGATGTTCCCGGTAGGCTGTAAGAGCACTGGGCAGAGCCAGTTGTTTCTTACCTTCCTGAAAAGCTGGAAGCAAGATGCTTGGGAGCCCTCTGCCCGTTTGGGAACAAGGCAGCCTTTTGGGTCGGGAAGCTCTAGGCCAATGGAGCACACGCAGAGCAGGAGTTCTACTTCAGCCTGATCAGGCCTGCAAAGAAACAGCGTTTGACAGGCCTTGGTAAGAGATGTTCGCGGTAGGTGTAAGAGCACTGGGCAGAGCCAGTTGTTTCTTAGCTTCGCAAAGACCGGGAAGCAAGATGCTTTGGGCCTCTCTGCCCCTTGGAAACAGGGCAGCACTTTGGGCCTGGCAGCTCTAGGGCAATGGAGCACACCCAGAGCCGGAGTTCTACTTCAGCCAGATGAGGCCTGCCAAGAAACTGCGTTTCACAGGCCTTTCAAAGACATGTTCCCAGTAGGCTGTAAGAGCACGGGGCAGAGCGAGTTGGTTCTTAGCTTCCCAGAGAGCTGGAAGCAAGATGCTTTGGGGCCTCTCTGCCCCTTTGGAAACAAGGCAGCACCTTGGGCCTGGCAGCTCTAGGGCAATGGAGCACACCAAGAGCAGAAGTTCTACTTCAGCCAAATCAGGCCTGCCAGGAAACGGCGTTTCACAGGCCTTGGTAAGAGATGTTCCCGGTAGGCTGTAAGAGCACTGGGCAACGCCAGATGTTTCTTAGCTTCCCGAAGACCTGGAAGCAAGATGCTTTGGGGCCTCTCATCCCCTTTGCAAACAAGGCGGCCCTATGGGCCAGGCAGCTCTAGGCCAATGGAGCACACCCAGAGCAGAAGTTCTACTTCGGCCAGTTCAGGCCACCAACAAACTGCGTTTCACAGGCCTTGGTAAGAGATGTTCCCGGTAGGCTGTAAGAGCACTGGGCAACGCCAGATGTTTCTTAGCTTCCCGAAGAGCTGGAAGCAAGATGCTTTGGGGCCTCTCATCCCCTTTGCAAACAAGGCCGACCTTTGGGCCAGGCAGCTCTAGGCCAATGGAGCACACCCAGAGCAGAAGTTCTACCTCAGCCAGATAAGGCCTGCCAAGAAACTGCGTTTCAAAGGCTTTGGTAAGAGATGTTCCCGGTACTCTGTTAGAGCACTGGGCAGAGCCATTTGTTTCTTAGCTTCCCAAAGAGCTGGAAGCAAGATGCTTTGGGGGCTCCCTGCCCCTTTGCCAACAAGGGCGACCTTTGGGCCTTTCAGCTCTTGGCCAATGGAGCACACCCAGAGCAGAAGTCCTACTTCAGCCACATCAGGCCTGCCAAGGAACTGCGTTTCAGAGGCCTTTGTATGTGACGTTCCCGGTAGGCTGTGAGAGCACGGTGCAGAGCCAGTTGTTTCCTTGTTTCCCAAACAGCTGGAAGCAAGACGCTTTGGGGCCTCTCTGCCCCTTTGGAAACAAGGCAGCACGTTGGGTCTGGCAGCTCTAGGGCAATGGAGCACAACCAGAGCCGAAGTTCTACTTCTTCCAGATCAGGCCTGCCTAGACAGTGCGTTTCCCAGGCCTTGATAAGAGATGTTCTCTTAGGCTATAAGAGCACTGGGCACAGCCAGTTGTTTCTTAGCTTCCCAAGAGGTGGAAGCAAGATGCTTTGGGGCCTCTCTCCCCCTTTGGAAACAAGGCAGCCCTTTGGGCCTTTCAGCTCGAGGGCAATGGAGCAAACCCAGAGCAGAAGTTCTACCTCAGCCAGATCAGGCCTGCCAAGAAACTGCTTTTCACAGGCCTTCGTAAGAGGTGTTCCCGGAAGGCTGTAAGAGTACCTGGCAGAGCGAGTTGTTTCTTAGCTTCAAAAACAGCTGGAAGCAACATGATTTGGGGCCTCTCTCCCCCTTTGGAAACAAAGCAGCCTTTGTGCCTGGCAGCTCTAGGCCAAAGTAGCACACCCAGAGCACAAGTTCTACCTCAGCCAGATAAGGCCTGTCAAGAAGCTGCGTTTCACAGGCCTTTGTATGTGACGTTCCCGGTTGGCTTTGAGAGCACTGTGCAGAGCCAGTTGTTTTAGCTTCCCAGAGAGCAGGAAGCAAGATGCTTTGGGGCCTCTCTCACACTTTGGAAATAAAGGCAGCCCTTTGGGCCTGGCAGCCCTAGGCCAATGGAGTACACCCAGAGCAGAAGTTCTACCTCAGCCAGATCAGGCCTTCCAAGAAACTGCGTCTCACAGGCCTTTCTCTGTCACGTTGCCGGTAGGCTGTGAGAGCACTGTGCAGAGCCAGTTGTTTCTTAGCTTCCCAAAGATTTGGAAGCAAGATGCTTTGGGGACTCTCAGCCCCTTTGGAAACAAGGCGGCCCTTTGGGCCTGGCAGCTCTAGGCCAAAGTAGCACGCCCAGAGCAGGAGTTCTACTTCAGCCAGATCAGGCCTGCCAAGAAACTGCGTTTCACAGGCCTTGGTAAGAGATGTTCCCGGTAGGCTGTGAGAGCACTGTGGAGAGCCAGTTGCTTTAGCTTCCCACAGAGCTGGAAGCAAGATGCTTTGGGGCCTCTTTCTCCCTTTGGACACAAGGCAGCCGTTTGGGCCTGGTAGCTCTAGGCCAATGGAGCAAACCCACAGCAGAAGTTCTACTTCAGGCAAATCAGTCCTGCCCAGAAACTGCGTTTCACAGCCCTTGGTAAGAGATGTTCACGGTAGGCTGTGAGAGCACTGGGCAGAACCAGTTGTTTTTTAGCTTCCCAAAGTGCTGGAGGCAAGATGCTTTGGGGCCTCTCTCACCCTTTGGAAACAAGGCAGCCCTTAGGTCCTGGTAGCTCTAGGCCTATGTAGCACAACCAGAACAGAAGTTCTACTTCAGCCAGGTCAGGCCTGCCAAGAAACTGCGTTTCACAGGCCTTTCAAAGAGATGTTCTCTTAGGCTGTAAGAGCACTGGGCAGAGCCAGCTGTTTCTTAGCTTCCCGAAGAGCTGGGAGCAAGATGCTTTGGGTCCACTCTCCGGCTTTGGAAACAAGGCAGCCCTTTGGGCCTTTCAGCTCTAGGGCAATGGAGCACACCCAGAGCAGAAGTTCTACTTCAGCCAGATCAGGCCTGCCAGGAAACTGCGTTTCACAGGCCTTGGTAAGAGATGTTCCCGGTAGGCTGTAAGAGCACTGGGCAGAGCCAGTTGTTTCTTACCTTCCTGAAAAGCTGGAAGCAAGATGCTTGGGAGCCCTCTGCCCGTTTGGGAACAAGGCAGCCTTTTGGGTCGGGAAGCTCTAGGCCAATGGAGCACACGCAGAGCAGGAGTTCTACTTCAGCCTGATCAGGCCTGCAAAGAAACAGCGTTTGACAGGCCTTGGTAAGAGATGTTCGCGGTAGGTGTAAGAGCACTGGGCAGAGCCAGTTGTTTCTTAGCTTCGCAAAGACCGGGAAGCAAGATGCTTTGGGCCTCTCTGCCCCTTGGAAACAGGGCAGCACTTTGGGCCTGGCAGCTCTAGGGCAATGGAGCACACCCAGAGCCGGAGTTCTACTTCAGCCAGATGAGGCCTGCCAAGAAACTGCGTTTCACAGGCCTTTCAAAGACATGTTCCCAGTAGGCTGTAAGAGCACGGGGCAGAGCGAGTTGGTTCTTAGCTTCCCAGAGAGCTGGAAGCAAGATGCTTTGGGGCCTCTCTGCCCCTTTGGAAACAAGGCAGCACCTTGGGCCTGGCAGCTCTAGGGCAATGGAGCACACCAAGAGCAGAAGTTCTACTTCAGCCAAATCAGGCCTGCCAGGAAACGGCGTTTCACAGGCCTTGGTAAGAGATGTTCCCGGTAGGCTGTAAGAGCACTGGGCAACGCCAGATGTTTCTTAGCTTCCCGAAGACCTGGAAGCAAGATGCTTTGGGGCCTCTCATCCCCTTTGCAAACAAGGCGGCCCTATGGGCCAGGCAGCTCTAGGCCAATGGAGCACACCCAGAGCAGAAGTTCTACTTCGGCCAGTTCAGGCCACCAACAAACTGCGTTTCACAGGCCTTGGTAAGAGATGTTCCCGGTAGGCTGTAAGAGCACTGGGCAACGCCAGATGTTTCTTAGCTTCCCGAAGAGCTGGAAGCAAGATGCTTTGGGGCCTCTCATCCCCTTTGCAAACAAGGCCGACCTTTGGGCCAGGCAGCTCTAGGCCAATGGAGCACACCCAGAGCAGAAGTTCTACCTCAGCCAGATAAGGCCTGCCAAGAAACTGCGTTTCAAAGGCTTTGGTAAGAGATGTTCCCGGTACTCTGTTAGAGCACTGGGCAGAGCCATTTGTTTCTTAGCTTCCCAAAGAGCTGGAAGCAAGATGCTTTGGGGGCTCCCTGCCCCTTTGCCAACAAGGGCGACCTTTGGGCCTTTCAGCTCTAGGCCAATGGAGCACACCCAGAGCAGAAGTCCTACTTCAGCCACATCAGGCCTGCCAAGGAACTGCGTTTCAGAGGCCTTTGTATGTGACGTTCCCGGTAGGCTGTGAGAGCACGGTGCAGAGCCAGTTGTTTCCTTGTTTCCCAAACAGCTGGAAGCAAGACGCTTTGGGGCCTCTCTGCCCCTTTGGAAACAAGGCAGCACGTTGGGTCTGGCAGCTCTAGGGCCATGGACCACAACCAGAGCCGAAGTTCTACTTCTTCCAGATCAGGCCTGCCTAGACAGTGCGTTTCCCAGGCCTTGATAAGAGATGTTCTCTTAGGCTATAAGAGCACTGGGCACAGCCAGTTGTTTCTTAGCTTCCCAAGAGGTGGAAGCAAGATGCTTTGGGGCCTCTCTCCCCCTTTGGAAACAAGGCAGCCCTTTGGGCCTTTCAGCTCGAGGGCAATGGAGCAAACCCAGAGCAGAAGTTCTACCTCAGCCAGATCAGGCCTGCCAAGAAACTGCTTTTCACAGGCCTTCGTAAGAGGTGTTCCCGGAAGGCTGTAAGAGTACCTGGCAGAGCGAGTTGTTTCTTAGCTTCAAAAACAGCTGGAAGCAACATGATTTGGGGCCTCTCTCCCCCTTTGGAAACAAAGCAGCCTTTGTGCCTGGCAGCTCTAGGCCAAAGTAGCACACCCAGAGCACAAGTTCTACCTCAGCCAGATAAGGCCTGTCAAGAAGCTGCGTTTCACAGGCCTTTGTATGTGACGTTCCCGGTTGGCTTTGAGAGCACTGTGCAGAGCCAGTTGTTTTAGCTTCCCAGAGAGCAGGAAGCAAGATGCTTTGGGGCCTCTCTCACACTTTGGAAATAAAGGCAGCCCTTTGGGCCTGGCAGCCCTAGGCCAATGGAGTACACCCAGAGCAGAAGTTCTACCTCAGCCAGATCAGGCCTTCCAAGAAACTGCGTCTCACAGGCCTTTCTCTGTCACGTTGCCGGTAGGCTGTGAGAGCACTGTGCAGAGCCAGTTGTTTCTTAGCTTCCCAAAGATTTGGAAGCAAGATGCTTTGGGGACTCTCAGCCCCTTTGGAAACAAGGCGGCCCTTTGGGCCTGGCAGCTCTAGGCCAAAGTAGCACGCCCAGAGCAGGAGTTCTACTTCAGCCAGATCAGGCCTGCCAAGAAACTGCGTTTCACAGGCCTTGGTAAGAGATGTTCCCGGTAGGCTGTGAGAGCACTGTGGAGAGCCAGTTGCTTTAGCTTCCCACAGAGCTGGAAGCAAGATGCTTTGGGGCCTCTTTCTCCCTTTGGACACAAGGCAGCCGTTTGGGCCTGGCAGCTCTAGGCCAATGGAGCAAACCCACAGCAGAAGTTCTACTTCAGGCAAATCAGTCCTGCCCAGAAACTGCGTTTCACAGCCCTTGGTAAGAGATGTTCACGGTAGGCTGTGAGAGCACTGGGCAGAACCAGTTGTTTTTTAGATTCCCAAAGTGCTGGAGGCAAGATGCTTTGGGGCCTCTCTCACCCTTTGGAAACAAGGCAGCCCTTAGGTCCTGGTAGCTCTAGGCCTATGTAGCACAACCAGAACAGAAGTTCTACTTCAGCCAGGTCAGGCCTGCCAAGAAACTGCGTTTCACAGGCCTTTCAAAGAGATGTTCTCTTAGGCTGTAAGAGCACTGGGCAGAGCCAGCTGTTTCTTAGCTTCCCGAAGAGCTGGGAGCAAGATGCTTTGGGTCCACTCTCCGGCTTTGGAAACAAGGCAGCCCTTTGGGCCTTTCAGCTCTAGGGCAATGGAGCACACCCAGAGCAGAAGTTCTACTTCAGCCAGATCAGGCCTGCCAGGAAACTGCGTTTCACAGGCCTTGGTAAGAGATGTTCCCGGTAGGCTGTAAGAGCACTGGGCAGAGCCATTTGTTTCTTAGCTTCCCAAAGAGCTGGAAGCAAGATGCTTTGGGGGCTCCCTGCCCCTTTGCCAACAAGGGCGACCTTTGGGCCTTTCAGCTCTAGGCCAATGGAGCACACCCAGAGCAGAAGTCCTACTTCAGCCACATCAGGCCTGCCAAGGAACTGCGTTTCAGAGGCCTTTGTATGTGACGTTCCCGGTAGGCTGTGAGAGCACGGTGCAGAGCCAGTTGTTTCCTTGTTTCCCAAACAGCTGGAAGCAAGACGCTTTGGGGCCTCTCTGCCCCTTTGGAAACAAGGCAGCACGTTGGGTCTGGCAGCTCTAGGGCCATGGACCACAACCAGAGCCGAAGTTCTACTTCTTCCAGATCAGGCCTGCCTAGACAGTGCGTTTCCCAGGCCTTGATAAGAGATGTTCTCTTAGGCTATAAGAGCACTGGGCACAGCCAGTTGTTTCTTAGCTTCCCAAGAGGTGGAAGCAAGATGCTTTGGGGCCTCTCTCCCCCTTTGGAAACAAGGCAGCCCTTTGGGCCTTTCAGCTCGAGGGCAATGGAGCAAACCCAGAGCAGAAGTTCTACCTCAGCCAGATCAGGCCTGCCAAGAAACTGCTTTTCACAGGCCTTCGTAAGAGGTGTTCCCGGAAGGCTGTAAGAGTACCTGGCAGAGCGAGTTGTTTCTTAGCTTCAAAAACAGCTGGAAGCAACATGATTTGGGGCCTCTCTCCCCCTTTGGAAACAAAGCAGCCTTTGTGCCTGGCAGCTCTAGGCCAAAGTAGCACACCCAGAGCACAAGTTCTACCTCAGCCAGATAAGGCCTGTCAAGAAGCTGCGTTTCACAGGCCTTTGTATGTGACGTTCCCGGTTGGCTTTGAGAGCACTGTGCAGAGCCAGTTGTTTTAGCTTCCCAGAGAGCAGGAAGCAAGATGCTTTGGGGCCTCTCTCACACTTTGGAAATAAAGGCAGCCCTTTGGGCCTGGCAGCCCTAGGCCAATGGAGTACACCCAGAGCAGAAGTTCTACCTCAGCCAGATCAGGCCTTCCAAGAAACTGCGTCTCACAGGCCTTTCTCTGTCACGTTGCCGGTAGGCTGTGAGAGCACTGTGCAGAGCCAGTTGTTTCTTAGCTTCCCAAAGATTTGGAAGCAAGATGCTTTGGGGACTCTCAGCCCCTTTGGAAACAAGGCGGCCCTTTGGGCCTGGCAGCTCTAGGCCAAAGTAGCACGCCCAGAGCAGGAGTTCTACTTCAGCCAGATCAGGCCTGCCAAGAAACTGCGTTTCACAGGCCTTGGTAAGAGATGTTCCCGGTAGGCTGTGAGAGCACTGTGGAGAGCCAGTTGCTTTAGCTTCCCACAGAGCTGGAAGCAAGATGCTTTGGGGCCTCTTTCTCCCTTTGGACACAAGGCAGCCGTTTGGGCCTGGCAGCTCTAGGCCAATGGAGCAAACCCACAGCAGAAGTTCTACTTCAGGCAAATCAGTCCTGCCCAGAAACTGCGTTTCACAGCCCTTGGTAAGAGATGTTCACGGTAGGCTGTGAGAGCACTGGGCAGAACCAGTTGTTTTTTAGATTCCCAAAGTGCTGGAGGCAAGATGCTTTGGGGCCTCTCTCACCCTTTGGAAACAAGGCAGCCCTTAGGTCCTGGTAGCTCTAGGCCTATGTAGCACAACCAGAACAGAAGTTCTACTTCAGCCAGGTCAGGCCTGCCAAGAAACTGCGTTTCACAGGCCTTTCAAAGAGATGTTCTCTTAGGCTGTAAGAGCACTGGGCAGAGCCAGCTGTTTCTTAGCTTCCCGAAGAGCTGGGAGCAAGATGCTTTGGGTCCACTCTCCGGCTTTGGAAACAAGGCAGCCCTTTGGGCCTTTCAGCTCTAGGGCAATGGAGCACACCCAGAGCAGAAGTTCTACTTCAGCCAGATCAGGCCTGCCAGGAAACTGCGTTTCACAGGCCTTGGTAAGAGATGTTCCCGGTAGGCTGTAAGAGCACTGGGCAGAGCCAGTTGTTTCTTACCTTCCTGAAAAGCTGGAAGCAAGATGCTTGGGAGCCCTCTGCCCGTTTGGGAACAAGGCAGCCTTTTGGGTCGGGAAGCTCTAGGCCAATGGAGCACACGCAGAGCAGGAGTTCTACTTCAGCCTGATCAGGCCTGCAAAGAAACAGCGTTTGACAGGCCTTGGTAAGAGATGTTCGCGGTAGGTGTAAGAGCACTGGGCAGAGCCAGTTGTTTCTTAGCTTCGCAAAGACCGGGAAGCAAGATGCTTTGGGCCTCTCTGCCCCTTGGAAACAGGGCAGCACTTTGGGCCTGGCAGCTCTAGGGCAATGGAGCACACCCAGAGCCGGAGTTCTACTTCAGCCAGATGAGGCCTGCCAAGAAACTGCGTTTCACAGGCCTTTCAAAGACATGTTCCCAGTAGGCTGTAAGAGCACGGGGCAGAGCGAGTTGGTTCTTAGCTTCCCAGAGAGCTGGAAGCAAGATGCTTTGGGGCCTCTCTGCCCCTTTGGAAACAAGGCAGCACCTTGGGCCTGGCAGCTCTAGGGCAATGGAGCACACCAAGAGCAGAAGTTCTACTTCAGCCAAATCAGGCCTGCCAGGAAACGGCGTTTCACAGGCCTTGGTAAGAGATGTTCCCGGTAGGCTGTAAGAGCACTGGGCAACGCCAGATGTTTCTTAGCTTCCCGAAGACCTGGAAGCAAGATGCTTTGGGGCCTCTCATCCCCTTTGCAAACAAGGCGGCCCTATGGGCCAGGCAGCTCTAGGCCAATGGAGCACACCCAGAGCAGAAGTTCTACTTCGGCCAGTTCAGGCCACCAACAAACTGCGTTTCACAGGCCTTGGTAAGAGATGTTCCCGGTAGGCTGTAAGAGCACTGGGCAACGCCAGATGTTTCTTAGCTTCCCGAAGAGCTGGAAGCAAGATGCTTTGGGGCCTCTCATCCCCTTTGCAAACAAGGCCGACCTTTGGGCCAGGCAGCTCTAGGCCAATGGAGCACACCCAGAGCAGAAGTTCTACCTCAGCCAGATAAGGCCTGCCAAGAAACTGCGTTTCAAAGGCTTTGGTAAGAGATGTTCCCGGTACTCTGTTAGAGCACTGGGCAGAGCCATTTGTTTCTTAGCTTCCCAAAGAGCTGGAAGCAAGATGCTTTGGGGGCTCCCTGCCCCTTTGCCAACAAGGGCGACCTTTGGGCCTTTCAGCTCTAGGCCAATGGAGCACACCCAGAGCAGAAGTCCTACTTCAGCCAGATCAGGCCTGCCAAGGAACTGCGTTTCAGAGGCCTTTGTATGTGACGTTCCCGGTAGGCTGTGAGAGCACGGTGCAGAGCCAGTTGTTTCCTTGTTTCCCAAACAGCTGGAAGCAAGACGCTTTGGGGCCTCTCTGCCCCTTTGGAAACAAGGCAGCACGTTGGGTCTGGCAGCTCTAGGGCAATGGAGCACAACCAGAGCCGAAGTTCTACTTCTTCCAGATCAGGCCTGCCTAGACAGTGCGTTTCCCAGGCCTTGATAAGAGATGTTCTCTTAGGCTATAAGAGCACTGAGCACAGCCAGTTGTTTCTTAGCTTCCCAAGAGGTGGAAGCAAGATGCTTTGGGGCCTCTCTCCCCCTTTGGAAACAAGGCAGCCCTTTGGGCCTTTCAGCTCTAGGGCAATGGAGCAAACCCAGAGCAGAAGTTCTACCTCAGCCAGATCAGGCCTGCCAAGAAACTGCTTTTCACAGGCCTTCGTAAGAGGTGTTCCCGGAAGGCTGTAAGAGTACCTGGCAGAGCGAGTTGTTTCTTAGCTTCAAAAACAGCTGGAAGCAACATGATTTGGGGCCTCTCTCCCCCTTTGGAAACAAAGCAGCCTTTGTGCCTGGCAGCTCTAGGCCAAAGTAGCACACCCAGAGCACAAGTTCTACCTCAGCCAGATAAGGCCTGTCAAGAAGCTGCGTTTCACAGGCCTTTGTATGTGACGTTCCCGGTTGGCTTTGAGAGCACTGTGCAGAGCCAGTTGTTTTAGCTTCCCAGAGAGCAGGAAGCAAGATGCTTTGGGGCCTCTCTCACACTTTGGAAATAAAGGCAGCCCTTTGGGCCTGGCAGCCCTAGGCCAATGGAGTACACCCAGAGCAGAAGTTCTACCTCAGCCAGATCAGGCCTTCCAAGAAACTGCGTCTCACAGGCCTTTCTCTGTCACGTTGCCGGTAGGCTGTGAGAGCACTGTGCAGAGCCAGTTGTTTCTTAGCTTCCCAAAGATTTGGAAGCAAGATGCTTTGGGGACTCTCAGCCCCTTTGGAAACAAGGCGGCCCTTTGGGCCTGGCAGCTCTAGGCCAAAGTAGCACGCCCAGAGCAGGAGTTCTACTTCAGCCAGATCAGGCCTGCCAAGAAACTGCGTTTCACAGGCCTTGGTAAGAGATGTTCCCGGTAGGCTGTGAGAGCACTGTGGAGAGCCAGTTGCTTTAGCTTCCCACAGAGCTGGAAGCAAGATGCTTTGGGGCCTCTTTCTCCCTTTGGACACAAGGCAGCCGTTTGGGCCTGGTAGCTCTAGGCCAATGGAGCAAACCCACAGCAGAAGTTCTACTTCAGGCAAATCAGTCCTGCCCAGAAACTGCGTTTCACAGCCCTTGGTAAGAGATGTTCACGGTAGGCTGTGAGAGCACTGGGCAGAACCAGTTGTTTTTTAGCTTCCCAAAGTGCTGGAGGCAAGATGCTTTGGGGCCTCTCTCACCCTTTGGAAACAAGGCAGCCCTTAGGTCCTGGTAGCTCTAGGCCTATGTAGCACAACCAGAACAGAAGTTCTACTTCAGCCAGGTCAGGCCTGCCAAGAAACTGCGTTTCACAGGCCTTTCAAAGAGATGTTCTCTTAGGCTGTAAGAGCACTGGGCAGAGCCAGCTGTTTCTTAGCTTCCCGAAGAGCTGGGAGCAAGATGCTTTGGGTCCACTCTCCGGCTTTGGAAACAAGGCAGCCCTTTGGGCCTTTCAGCTCTAGGGCAATGGAGCACACCCAGAGCAGAAGTTCTACTTCAGCCAGATCAGGCCTGCCAGGAAACTGCGTTTCACAGGCCTTGGTAAGAGATGTTCCCGGTAGGCTGTAAGAGCACTGGGCAGAGCCAGTTGTTTCTTACCTTCCTGAAAAGCTGGAAGCAAGATGCTTGGGAGCCCTCTGCCCGTTTGGGAACAAGGCAGCCTTTTGGGTCGGGAAGCTCTAGGCCAATGGAGCACACGCAGAGCAGGAGTTCTACTTCAGCCTGATCAGGCCTGCAAAGAAACAGCGTTTGACAGGCCTTGGTAAGAGATGTTCGCGGTAGGTGTAAGAGCACTGGGCAGAGCCAGTTGTTTCTTAGCTTCGCAAAGACCGGGAAGCAAGATGCTTTGGGCCTCTCTGCCCCTTGGAAACAGGGCAGCACTTTGGGCCTGGCAGCTCTAGGGCAATGGAGCACACCCAGAGCCGGAGTTCTACTTCAGCCAGATGAGGCCTGCCAAGAAACTGCGTTTCACAGGCCTTTCAAAGACATGTTCCCAGTAGGCTGTAAGAGCACGGGGCAGAGCGAGTTGGTTCTTAGCTTCCCAGAGAGCTGGAAGCAAGATGCTTTGGGGCCTCTCTGCCCCTTTGGAAACAAGGCAGCACCTTGGGCCTGGCAGCTCTAGGGCAATGGAGCACACCAAGAGCAGAAGTTCTACTTCAGCCAAATCAGGCCTGCCAGGAAACGGCGTTTCACAGGCCTTGGTAAGAGATGTTCCCGGTAGGCTGTAAGAGCACTGGGCAACGCCAGATGTTTCTTAGCTTCCCGAAGACTTGGAAGCAAGATGCTTTGGGGCCTCTCATCCCCTTTGCAAACAAGGCGGCCCTATGGGCCAGGCAGCTCTAGGCCAATGGAGCACACCCAGAGCAGAAGTTCTACTTCGGCCAGTTCAGGCCACCAACAAACTGCGTTTCACAGGCCTTGGTAAGAGATGTTCCCGGTAGGCTGTAAGAGCACTGGGCAACGCCAGATGTTTCTTAGCTTCCCGAAGAGCTGGAAGCAAGATGCTTTGGGGCCTCTCATCCCCTTTGCAAACAAGGCCGACCTTTGGGCCAGGCAGCTCTAGGCCAATGGAGCACACCCAGAGCAGAAGTTCTACCTCAGCCAGATAAGGCCTGCCAAGAAACTGCGTTTCAAAGGCTTTGGTAAGAGATGTTCCCGGTACTCTGTTAGAGCACTGGGCAGAGCCATTTGTTTCTTAGCTTCCCAAAGAGCTGGAAGCAAGATGCTTTGGGGGCTCCCTGCCCCTTTGCCAACAAGGGCGACCTTTGGGCCTTTCAGCTCTAGGCCAATGGAGCACACCCAGAGCAGAAGTCCTACTTCAGCCAGATCAGGCCTGCCAAGGAACTGCGTTTCAGAGGCCTTTGTATGTGACGTTCCCGGTAGGCTGTGAGAGCACGGTGCAGAGCCAGTTGTTTCCTTGTTTCCCAAACAGCTGGAAGCAAGACGCTTTGGGGCCTCTCTGCCCCTTTGGAAACAAGGCAGCACGTTGGGTCTGGCAGCTCTAGGGCAATGGAGCACAACCAGAGCCGAAGTTCTACTTCTTCCAGATCAGGCCTGCCTAGACAGTGCGTTTCCCAGGCCTTGATAAGAGATGTTCTCTTAGGCTATAAGAGCACTGAGCACAGCCAGTTGTTTCTTAGCTTCCCAAGAGGTGGAAGCAAGATGCTTTGGGGCCTCTCTCCCCCTTTGGAAACAAGGCAGCCCTTTGGGCCTTTCAGCTCGAGGGCAATGGAGCAAACCCAGAGCAGAAGTTCTACCTCAGCCAGATCAGGCCTGCCAAGAAACTGCTTTTCACAGGCCTTCGTAAGAGGTGTTCCCGGAAGGCTGTAAGAGTACCTGGCAGAGCGAGTTGTTTCTTAGCTTCAAAAACAGCTGGAAGCAACATGATTTGGGGCCTCTCTCCCCCTTTGGAAACAAAGCAGCCTTTGTGCCTGGCAGCTCTAGGCCAAAGTAGCACACCCAGAGCACAAGTTCTACCTCAGCCAGATAAGGCCTGTCAAGAAGCTGCGTTTCACAGGCCTTTGTATGTGACGTTCCCGGTTGGCTTTGAGAGCACTGTGCAGAGCCAGTTGTTTTAGCTTCCCAGAGAGCAGGAAGCAAGATGCTTTGGGGCCTCTCTCACACTTTGGAAATAAAGGCAGCCCTTTGGGCCTGGCAGCCCTAGGCCAATGGAGTACACCCAGAGCAGAAGTTCTACCTCAGCCAGATCAGGCCTTCCAAGAAACTGCGTCTCACAGGCCTTTCTCTGTCACGTTGCCGGTAGGCTGTGAGAGCACTGTGCAGAGCCAGTTGTTTCTTAGCTTCCCAAAGATTTGGAAGCAAGATGCTTTGGGGACTCTCAGCCCCTTTGGAAACAAGGCGGCCCTTTGGGCCTGGCAGCTCTAGGCCAAAGTAGCACGCCCAGAGCAGGAGTTCTACTTCAGCCAGATCAGGCCTGCCAAGAAACTGCGTTTCACAGGCCTTGGTAAGAGATGTTCCCGGTAGGCTGTGAGAGCACTGTGGAGAGCCAGTTGCTTTAGCTTCCCACAGAGCTGGAAGCAAGATGCTTTGGGGCCTCTTTCTCCCTTTGGACACAAGGCAGCCGTTTGGGCCTGGCAGCTCTAGGCCAATGGAGCAAACCCACAGCAGAAGTTCTACTTCAGGCAAATCAGTCCTGCCCAGAAACTGCGTTTCACAGCCCTTGGTAAGAGATGTTCACGGTAGGCTGTGAGAGCACTGGGCAGAACCAGTTGTTTTTTAGATTCCCAAAGTGCTGGAGGCAAGATGCTTTGGGGCCTCTCTCACCCTTTGGAAACAAGGCAGCCCTTAGGTCCTGGTAGCTCTAGGCCTATGTAGCACAACCAGAACAGAAGTTCTACTTCAGCCAGGTCAGGCCTGCCAAGAAACTGCGTTTCACAGGCCTTTCAAAGAGATGTTCTCTTAGGCTGTAAGAGCACTGGGCAGAGCCAGCTGTTTCTTAGCTTCCCGAAGAGCTGGGAGCAAGATGCTTTGGGTCCACTCTCCGGCTTTGGAAACAAGGCAGCCCTTTGGGCCTTTCAGCTCTAGGGCAATGGAGCACACCCAGAGCAGAAGTTCTACTTCAGCCAGATCAGGCCTGCCAGGAAACTGCGTTTCACAGGCCTTGGTAAGAGATGTTCCCGGTAGGCTGTAAGAGCACTGGGCAGAGCCAGTTGTTTCTTACCTTCCTGAAAAGCTGGAAGCAAGATGCTTGGGAGCCCTCTGCCCGTTTGGGAACAAGGCAGCCTTTTGGGTCGGGAAGCTCTAGGCCAATGGAGCACACGCAGAGCAGGAGTTCTACTTCAGCCTGATCAGGCCTGCAAAGAAACAGCGTTTGACAGGCCTTGGTAAGAGATGTTCGCGGTAGGTGTAAGAGCACTGGGCAGAGCCAGTTGTTTCTTAGCTTCGCAAAGACCGGGAAGCAAGATGCTTTGGGCCTCTCTGCCCCTTGGAAACAGGGCAGCACTTTGGGCCTGGCAGCTCTAGGGCAATGGAGCACACCCAGAGCCGGAGTTCTACTTCAGCCAGATGAGGCCTGCCAAGAAACTGCGTTTCACAGGCCTTTCAAAGACATGTTCCCAGTAGGCTGTAAGAGCACGGGGCAGAGCGAGTTGGTTCTTAGCTTCCCAGAGAGCTGGAAGCAAGATGCTTTGGGGCCTCTCTGCCCCTTTGGAAACAAGGCAGCACCTTGGGCCTGGCAGCTCTAGGGCAATGGAGCACACCAAGAGCAGAAGTTCTACTTCAGCCAAATCAGGCCTGCCAGGAAACGGCGTTTCACAGGCCTTGGTAAGAGATGTTCCCGGTAGGCTGTAAGAGCACTGGGCAACGCCAGATGTTTCTTAGCTTCCCGAAGACCTGGAAGCAAGATGCTTTGGGGCCTCTCATCCCCTTTGCAAACAAGGCGGCCCTATGGGCCAGGCAGCTCTAGGCCAATGGAGCACACCCAGAGCAGAAGTTCTACTTCGGCCAGTTCAGGCCACCAACAAACTGCGTTTCACAGGCCTTGGTAAGAGATGTTCCCGGTAGGCTGTAAGAGCACTGGGCAACGCCAGATGTTTCTTAGCTTCCCGAAGAGCTGGAAGCAAGATGCTTTGGGGCCTCTCATCCCCTTTGCAAACAAGGCCGACCTTTGGGCCAGGCAGCTCTAGGCCAATGGAGCACACCCAGAGCAGAAGTTCTACCTCAGCCAGATAAGGCCTGCCAAGAAACTGCGTTTCAAAGGCTTTGGTAAGAGATGTTCCCGCTACTCTGTTAGAGCACTGGGCAGAGCCATTTGTTTCTTAGCTTCCCAAAGAGCTGGAAGCAAGATGCTTTGGGGGCTCCCTGCCCCTTTGCCAACAAGGGCGACCTTTGGGCCTTTCAGCTCTAGGCCAATGGAGCACACCCAGAGCAGAAGTCCTACTTCAGCCAGATCAGGCCTGCCAAGGAACTGCGTTTCAGAGGCCTTTGTATGTGACGTTCCCGGTAGGCTGTGAGAGCACGGTGCAGAGCCAGTTGTTTCCTTGTTTCCCAAACAGCTGGAAGCAAGACGCTTTGGGGCCTCTCTGCCCCTTTGGAAACAAGGCAGCACGTTGGGTCTGGCAGCTCTAGGGCAATGGAGCACAACCAGAGCCGAAGTTCTACTTCTTCCAGATCAGGCCTGCCTAGACAGTGCGTTTCCCAGGCCTTGATAAGAGATGTTCTCTTAGGCTATAAGAGCACTGGGCACAGCCAGTTGTTTCTTAGCTTCCCAAGAGGTGGAAGCAAGATGCTTTGGGGCCTCTCTCCCCCTTTGGAAACAAGGCAGCCCTTTGGGCCTTTCAGCTCGAGGGCAATGGAGCAAACCCAGAGCAGAAGTTCTACCTCAGCCAGATCAGGCCTGCCAAGAAACTGCTTTTCACAGGCCTTCGTAAGAGGTGTTCCCGGAAGGCTGTAAGAGTACCTGGCAGAGCGAGTTGTTTCTTAGCTTCAAAAACAGCTGGAAGCAACATGATTTGGGGCCTCTCTCCCCCTTTGGAAACAAAGCAGCCTTTGTGCCTGGCAGCTCTAGGCCAAAGTAGCACACCCAGAGCACAAGTTCTACCTCAGCCAGATAAGGCCTGTCAAGAAGCTGCGTTTCACAGGCCTTTGTATGTGACGTTCCCGGTTGGCTTTGAGAGCACTGTGCAGAGCCAGTTGTTTTAGCTTCCCAGAGAGCAGGAAGCAAGATGCTTTGGGGCCTCTCTCACACTTTGGAAATAAAGGCAGCCCTTTGGGCCTGGCAGCCCTAGGCCAATGGAGTACACCCAGAGCAGAAGTTCTACCTCAGCCAGATCAGGCCTTCCAAGAAACTGCGTCTCACAGGCCTTTCTCTGTCACGTTGCCGGTAGGCTGTGAGAGCACTGTGCAGAGCCAGTTGTTTCTTAGCTTCCCAAAGATTTGGAAGCAAGATGCTTTGGGGACTCTCAGCCCCTTTGGAAACAAGGCGGCCCTTTGGGCCTGGCAGCTCTAGGCCAAAGTAGCACGCCCAGAGCAGGAGTTCTACTTCAGCCAGATCAGGCCTGCCAAGAAACTGCGTTTCACAGGCCTTGGTAAGAGATGTTCCCGGTAGGCTGTGAGAGCACTGTGGAGAGCCAGTTGCTTTAGCTTCCCACAGAGCTGGAAGCAAGATGCTTTGGGGCCTCTTTCTCCCTTTGGACACAAGGCAGCCGTTTGGGCCTGGCAGCTCTAGGCCAATGGAGCAAACCCACAGCAGAAGTTCTACTTCAGGCAAATCAGTCCTGCCCAGAAACTGCGTTTCACAGCCCTTGGTAAGAGATGTTCACGGTAGGCTGTGAGAGCACTGGGCAGAACCAGTTGTTTTTTAGATTCCCAAAGTGCTGGAGGCAAGATGCTTTGGGGCCTCTCTCACCCTTTGGAAACAAGGCAGCCCTTAGGTCCTGGTAGCTCTAGGCCTATGTAGCACAACCAGAACAGAAGTTCTACTTCAGCCAGGTCAGGCCTGCCAAGAAACCGCGTTTCACAGGCCTTTCAAAGAGATGTTCTCTTAGGCTGTAAGAGCACTGGGCAGAGCCAGCTGTTTCTTAGCTTCCCGAAGAGCTGGGAGCAAGATGCTTTGGGTCCACTCTCCGGCTTTGGAAACAAGGCAGCCCTTTGGGCCTTTCAGCTCTAGGGCAATGGAGCACACCCAGAGCAGAAGTTCTACTTCAGCCAGATCAGGCCTGCCAGGAAACTGCGTTTCACAGGCCTTGGTAAGAGATGTTCCCGGTAGGCTGTAAGAGCACTGGGCAGAGCCAGTTGTTTCTTACCTTCCTGAAAAGCTGGAAGCAAGATGCTTGGGAGCCCTCTGCCCGTTTGGGAACAAGGCAGCCTTTTGGGTCGGGAAGCTCTAGGCCAATGGAGCACACGCAGAGCAGGAGTTCTACTTCAGCCTGATCAGGCCTGCAAAGAAACAGCGTTTGACAGGCCTTGGTAAGAGATGTTCGCGGTAGGTGTAAGAGCACTGGGCAGAGCCAGTTGTTTCTTAGCTTCGCAAAGACCGGGAAGCAAGATGCTTTGGGCCTCTCTGCCCCTTGGAAACAGGGCAGCACTTTGGGCCTGGCAGCTCTAGGGCAATGGAGCACACCCAGAGCCGGAGTTCTACTTCAGCCAGATGAGGCCTGCCAAGAAACTGCGTTTCACAGGCCTTTCAAAGACATGTTCCCAGTAGGCTGTAAGAGCACGGGGCAGAGCGAGTTGGTTCTTAGCTTCCCAGAGAGCTGGAAGCAAGATGCTTTGGGGCCTCTCTGCCCCTTTGGAAACAAGGCAGCACCTTGGGCCTGGCAGCTCTAGGGCAATGGAGCACACCAAGAGCAGAAGTTCTACTTCAGCCAAATCAGGCCTGCCAGGAAACGGCGTTTCACAGGCCTTGGTAAGAGATGTTCCCGGTAGGCTGTAAGAGCACTGGGCAACGCCAGATGTTTCTTAGCTTCCCGAAGACCTGGAAGCAAGATGCTTTGGGGCCTCTCATCCCCTTTGCAAACAAGGCGGCCCTATGGGCCAGGCAGCTCTAGGCCAATGGAGCACACCCAGAGCAGAAGTTCTACTTCGGCCAGTTCAGGCCACCAACAAACTGCGTTTCACAGGCCTTGGTAAGAGATGTTCCCGGTAGGCTGTAAGAGCACTGGGCAACGCCAGATGTTTCTTAGCTTCCCGAAGAGCTGGAAGCAAGATGCTTTGGGGCCTCTCATCCCCTTTGCAAACAAGGCCGACCTTTGGGCCAGGCAGCTCTAGGCCAATGGAGCACACCCAGAGCAGAAGTTCTACCTCAGCCAGATAAGGCCTGCCAAGAAACTGCGTTTCAAAGGCTTTGGTAAGAGATGTTCCCGCTACTCTGTTAGAGCACTGGGCAGAGCCATTTGTTTCTTAGCTTCCCAAAGAGCTGGAAGCAAGATGCTTTGGGGGCTCCCTGCCCCTTTGCCAACAAGGGCGACCTTTGGGCCTTTCAGCTCTAGGCCAATGGAGCACACCCAGAGCAGAAGTCCTACTTCAGCCAGATCAGGCCTGCCAAGGAACTGCGTTTCAGAGGCCTTTGTATGTGACGTTCCCGGTAGGCTGTGAGAGCACGGTGCAGAGCCAGTTGTTTCCTTGTTTCCCAAACAGCTGGAAGCAAGACGCTTTGGGGCCTCTCTGCCCCTTTGGAAACAAGGCAGCACGTTGGGTCTGGCAGCTCTAGGGCAATGGAGCACAACCAGAGCCGAAGTTCTACTTCTTCCAGATCAGGCCTGCCTAGACAGTGCGTTTCCCAGGCCTTGATAAGAGATGTTCTCTTAGGCTATAAGAGCACTGGGCACAGCCAGTTGTTTCTTAGCTTCCCAAGAGGTGGAAGCAAGATGCTTTGGGGCCTCTCTCCCCCTTTGGAAACAAGGCAGCCCTTTGGGCCTTTCAGCTCGAGGGCAATGGAGCAAACCCAGAGCAGAAGTTCTACCTCAGCCAGATCAGGCCTGCCAAGAAACTGCTTTTCACAGGCCTTCGTAAGAGGTGTTCCCGGAAGGCTGTAAGAGTACCTGGCAGAGCGAGTTGTTTCTTAGCTTCAAAAACAGCTGGAAGCAACATGATTTGGGGCCTCTCTCCCCCTTTGGAAACAAAGCAGCCTTTGTGCCTGGCAGCTCTAGGCCAAAGTAGCACACCCAGAGCACAAGTTCTACCTCAGCCAGATAAGGCCTGTCAAGAAGCTGCGTTTCACAGGCCTTTGTATGTGACGTTCCCGGTTGGCTTTGAGAGCACTGTGCAGAGCCAGTTGTTTTAGCTTCCCAGAGAGCAGGAAGCAAGATGCTTTGGGGCCTCTCTCACACTTTGGAAATAAAGGCAGCCCTTTGGGCCTGGCAGCCCTAGGCCAATGGAGTACACCCAGAGCAGAAGTTCTACCTCAGCCAGATCAGGCCTTCCAAGAAACTGCGTCTCACAGGCCTTTCTCTGTCACGTTGCCGGTAGGCTGTGAGAGCACTGTGCAGAGCCAGTTGTTTCTTAGCTTCCCAAAGATTTGGAAGCAAGATGCTTTGGGGACTCTCAGCCCCTTTGGAAACAAGGCGGCCCTTTGGGCCTGGCAGCTCTAGGCCAAAGTAGCACGCCCAGAGCAGGAGTTCTACTTCAGCCAGATCAGGCCTGCCAAGAAACTGCGTTTCACAGGCCTTGGTAAGAGATGTTCCCGGTAGGCTGTGAGAGCACTGTGGAGAGCCAGTTGCTTTAGCTTCCCACAGAGCTGGAAGCAAGATGCTTTGGGGCCTCTTTCTCCCTTTGGACACAAGGCAGCCGTTTGGGCCTGGCAGCTCTAGGCCAATGGAGCAAACCCACAGCAGAAGTTCTACTTCAGGCAAATCAGTCCTGCCCAGAAACTGCGTTTCACAGCCCTTGGTAAGAGATGTTCACGGTAGGCTGTGAGAGCACTGGGCAGAACCAGTTGTTTTTTAGCTTCCCAAAGTGCTGGAGGCAAGATGCTTTGGGGCCTCTCTCACCCTTTGGAAACAAGGCAGCCCTTAGGTCCTGGTAGCTCTAGGCCTATGTAGCACAACCAGAACAGAAGTTCTACTTCAGCCAGGTCAGGCCTGCCAAGAAACCGCGTTTCACAGGCCTTTCAAAGAGATGTTCTCTTAGGCTGTAAGAGCACTGGGCAGAGCCAGCTGTTTCTTAGCTTCCCGAAGAGCTGGGAGCAAGATGCTTTGGGTCCACTCTCCGGCTTTGGAAACAAGGCAGCCCTTTGGGCCTTTCAGCTCTAGGGCAATGGAGCACACCCAGAGCAGAAGTTCTACTTCAGCCAGATCAGGCCTGCCAGGAAACTGCGTTTCACAGGCCTTGGTAAGAGATGTTCCCGGTAGGCTGTAAGAGCACTGGGCAGAGCCAGTTGTTTCTTACCTTCCTGAAAAGCTGGAAGCAAGATGCTTGGGAGCCCTCTGCCCGTTTGGGAACAAGGCAGCCTTTTGGGTCGGGAAGCTCTAGGCCAATGGAGCACACGCAGAGCAGGAGTTCTACTTCAGCCTGATCAGGCCTGCAAAGAAACAGCGTTTGACAGGCCTTGGTAAGAGATGTTCGCGGTAGGTGTAAGAGCACTGGGCAGAGCCAGTTGTTTCTTAGCTTCGCAAAGACCGGGAAGCAAGATGCTTTGGGCCTCTCTGCCCCTTGGAAACAGGGCAGCACTTTGGGCCTGGCAGCTCTAGGGCAATGGAGCACACCCAGAGCCGGAGTTCTACTTCAGCCAGATGAGGCCTGCCAAGAAACTGCGTTTCACAGGCCTTTCAAATACATGTTCCCAGTAGGCTGTAAGAGCACGGGGCAGAGCGAGTTGGTTCTTAGCTTCCCAGAGAGCTGGAAGCAAGATGCTTTGGGGCCTCTCTGCCCCTTTGGAAACAAGGCAGCACCTTGGGCCTGGCAGCTCTAGGGCAATGGAGCACACCAAGAGCAGAAGTTCTACTTCAGCCAAATCAGGCCTGCCAGGAAACGGCGTTTCACAGGCCTTGGTAAGAGATGTTCCCGGTAGGCTGTAAGAGCACTGGGCAACGCCAGATGTTTCTTAGCTTCCCGAAGACCTGGAAGCAAGATGCTTTGGGGCCTCTCATCCCCTTTGCAAACAAGGCGGCCCTATGGGCCAGGCAGCTCTAGGCCAATGGAGCACACCCAGAGCAGAAGTTCTACTTCGGCCAGTTCAGGCCACCAACAAACTGCGTTTCACAGGCCTTGGTAAGAGATGTTCCCGGTAGGCTGTAAGAGCACTGGGCAACGCCAGATGTTTCTTAGCTTCCCGAAGAGCTGGAAGCAAGATGCTTTGGGGCCTCTCATCCCCTTTGCAAACAAGGCCGACCTTTGGGCCAGGCAGCTCTAGGCCAATGGAGCACACCCAGAGCAGAAGTTCTACCTCAGCCAGATAAGGCCTGCCAAGAAACTGCGTTTCAAAGGCTTTGGTAAGAGATGTTCCCGCTACTCTGTTAGAGCACTGGGCAGAGCCATTTGTTTCTTAGCTTCCCAAAGAGCTGGAAGCAAGATGCTTTGGGGGCTCCCTGCCCCTTTGCCAACAAGGGCGACCTTTGGGCCTTTCAGCTCTAGGCCAATGGAGCACACCCAGAGCAGAAGTCCTACTTCAGCCAGATCAGGCCTGCCAAGGAACTGCGTTTCAGAGGGCTTTGTATGTGACGTTCCCGGTAGGCTGTGAGAGCACGGTGCAGAGCCAGTTGTTTCCTTGTTTCCCAAACAGCTGGAAGCAAGACGCTTTGGGGCCTCTCTGCCCCTTTGGAAACAAGGCAGCACGTTGGGTCTGGCAGCTCTAGGGCAATGGAGCACAACCAGAGCCGAAGTTCTACTTCTTCCAGATCAGGCCTGCCTAGACAGTGCGTTTCACAGGCCTTGATAAGAGATGTTCTCTTAGGCTATAAGAGCACTGGGCACAGCCAGTTGTTTCTTAGCTTCCCAAGAGGTGGAAGCAAGATGCTTTGGGGCCTCTCTCCCCCTTTGGAAACAAGGCAGCCCTTTGGGCCTTTCAGCTCGAGGGCAATGGAGCAAACCCAGAGCAGAAGTTCTACCTCAGCCAGATCAGGCCTGCCAAGAAACTGCTTTTCACAGGCCTTCGTAAGAGGTGTTCCCGGAAGGCTGTAAGAGTACCTGGCAGAGCGAGTTGTTTCTTAGCTTCAAAAACAGCTGGAAGCAACATGATTTGGGGCCTCTCTCCCCCTTTGGAAACAAAGCAGCCTTTGTGCCTGGCAGCTCTAGGCCAAAGTAGCACACCCAGAGCACAAGTTCTACCTCAGCCAGATAAGGCCTGTCAAGAAGCTGCGTTTCACAGGCCTTTGTATGTGACGTTCCCGGTTGGCTTTGAGAGCACTGTGCAGAGCCAGTTGTTTTAGCTTCCCAGAGAGCAGGAAGCAAGATGCTTTGGGGCCTCTCTCACACTTTGGAAATAAAGGCAGCCCTTTGGGCCTGGCAGCCCTAGGCCAATGGAGTACACCCAGAGCAGAAGTTCTACCTCAGCCAGATCAGGCCTTCCAAGAAACTGCGTCTCACAGGCCTTTCTCTGTCACGTTGCCGGTAGGCTGTGAGAGCACTGTGCAGAGCCAGTTGTTTCTTAGCTTCCCAAAGATTTGGAAGCAAGATGCTTTGGGGACTCTCAGCCCCTTTGGAAACAAGGCGGCCCTTTGGGCCTGGCAGCTCTAGGCCAAAGTAGCACGCCCAGAGCAGGAGTTCTACTTCAGCCAGATCAGGCCTGCCAAGAAACTGCGTTTCACAGGCCTTGGTAAGAGATGTTCCCGGTAGGCTGTGAGAGCACTGTGGAGAGCCAGTTGCTTTAGCTTCCCACAGAGCTGGAAGCAAGATGCTTTGGGGCCTCTTTCTCCCTTTGGACACAAGGCAGCCGTTTGGGCCTGGCAGCTCTAGGCCAATGGAGCAAACCCACAGCAGAAGTTCTACTTCAGGCAAATCAGTCCTGCCCAGAAACTGCGTTTCACAGCCCTTGGTAAGAGATGTTCACGGTAGGCTGTGAGAGCACTGGGCAGAACCAGTTGTTTTTTAGCTTCCCAAAGTGCTGGAGGCAAGATGCTTTGGGGCCTCTCTCACCCTTTGGAAACAAGGCAGCCCTTAGGTCCTGGTAGCTCTAGGCCTATGTAGCACAACCAGAACAGAAGTTCTACTTCAGCCAGGTCAGGCCTGCCAAGAAACTGCGTTTCACAGGCCTTTCAAAGAGATGTTCTCTTAGGCTGTAAGAGCACTGGGCAGAGCCAGCTGTTTCTTAGCTTCCCGAAGAGCTGGGAGCAAGATGCTTTGGGTCCACTCTCCGGCTTTGGAAACAAGGCAGCCCTTTGGGCCTTTCAGCTCTAGGGCAATGGAGCACACCCAGAGCAGAAGTTCTACTTCAGCCAGATCAGGCCTGCCAGGAAACTGCGTTTCACAGGCCTTGGTAAGAGATGTTCCCGGTAGGCTGTAAGAGCACTGGGCAGAGCCAGTTGTTTCTTACCTTCCTGAAAAGCTGGAAGCAAGATGCTTGGGAGCCCTCTGCCCGTTTGGGAACAAGGCAGCCTTTTGGGTCGGGAAGCTCTAGGCCAATGGAGCACACGCAGAGCAGGAGTTCTACTTCAGCCTGATCAGGCCTGCAAAGAAACAGCGTTTGACAGGCCTTGGTAAGAGATGTTCGCGGTAGGTGTAAGAGCACTGGGCAGAGCCAGTTGTTTCTTAGCTTCGCAAAGACCGGGAAGCAAGATGCTTTGGGCCTCTCTGCCCCTTGGAAACAGGGCAGCACTTTGGGCCTGGCAGCTCTAGGGCAATGGAGCACACCCAGAGCCGGAGTTCTACTTCAGCCAGATGAGGCCTGCCAAGAAACTGCGTTTCACAGGCCTTTCAAAGACATGTTCCCAGTAGGCTGTAAGAGCACGGGGCAGAGCGAGTTGGTTCTTAGCTTCCCAGAGAGCTGGAAGCAAGATGCTTTGGGGCCTCTCTGCCCCTTTGGAAACAAGGCAGCACCTTGGGCCTGGCAGCTCTAGGGCAATGGAGCACACCAAGAGCAGAAGTTCTACTTCAGCCAAATCAGGCCTGCCAGGAAACGGCGTTTCACAGGCCTTGGTAAGAGATGTTCCCGGTAGGCTGTAAGAGCACTGGGCAACGCCAGATGTTTCTTAGCTTCCCGAAGACCTGGAAGCAAGATGCTTTGGGGCCTCTCATCCCCTTTGCAAACAAGGCGGCCCTATGGGCCAGGCAGCTCTAGGCCAATGGAGCACACCCAGAGCAGAAGTTCTACTTCGGCCAGTTCAGGCCACCAACAAACTGCGTTTCACAGGCCTTGGTAAGAGATGTTCCCGGTAGGCTGTAAGAGCACTGGGCAACGCCAGATGTTTCTTAGCTTCCCGAAGAGCTGGAAGCAAGATGCTTTGGGGCCTCTCATCCCCTTTGCAAACAAGGCCGACCTTTGGGCCAGGCAGCTCTAGGCCAATGGAGCACACCCAGAGCAGAAGTTCTACCTCAGCCAGATAAGGCCTGCCAAGAAACTGCGTTTCAAAGGCTTTGGTAAGAGATGTTCCCGCTACTCTGTTAGAGCACTGGGCAGAGCCATTTGTTTCTTAGCTTCCCAAAGAGCTGGAAGCAAGATGCTTTGGGGGCTCCCTGCCCCTTTGCCAACAAGGGCGACCTTTGGGCCTTTCAGCTCTAGGCCAATGGAGCACACCCAGAGCAGAAGTCCTACTTCAGCCAGATCAGGCCTGCCAAGGAACTGCGTTTCAGAGGCCTTTGTATGTGACGTTCCCGGTAGGCTGTGCGAGCACGGTGCAGAGCCAGTTGTTTCCTTGTTTCCCAAACAGCTGGAAGCAAGACGCTTTGGGGCCTCTCTGCCCCTTTGGAAACAAGGCAGCACGTTGGGTCTGGCAGCTCTAGGCCAATGGAGCAAACCCACAGCAGAAGTTCTACTTCAGGCAAATCAGTCCTGCCCGGAAACTGCGTTTCACAGCCCTTGGTAAGAGATGTTCACGGTAGGCTGTGAGAGCACTGGGCAGAACCAGTTGTTTTTTAGCTTCCCAAAGTGCTGGAGGCAAGATGCTTTGGGGCCTCTCTCACCCTTTGGAAACAAGGCAGCCCTTAGGTCCTGGTAGCTCTAGGCCTATGTAGCACAACCAGAACAGAAGTTCTACTTCAGCCAGGTCAGGCCTGCCAAGAAACTGCGTTTCACAGGCCTTTCAAAGAGATGTTCTCTTAGGCTGTAAGAGCACTGGGCAGAGCCAGCTGTTTCTTAGCTTCCCGAAGAGCTGGGAGCAAGATGCTTTGGGTCCACTCTCCGGCTTTGGAAACAAGGCAGCCCTTTGGGCCTTTCAGCTCTAGGGCAATGGAGCACACCCAGAGCAGAAGTTCTACTTCAGCCAGATCAGGCCTGCCAGGAAACTGCGTTTCACAGGCCTTGGTAAGAGATGTTCCCGGTAGGCTGTAAGAGCACTGGGCAGAGCCAGTTGTTTCTTACCTTCCTGAAAAGCTGGAAGCAAGATGCTTGGGAGCCCTCTGCCCGTTTGGGAACAAGGCAGCCTTTTGGGTCGGGAAGCTCTAGGCCAATGGAGCACACGCAGAGCAGGAGTTCTACTTCAGCCTGATCAGGCCTGCAAAGAAACAGCGTTTGACAGGCCTTGGTAAGAGATGTTCCCGGTAGGTGTAAGAGCACTGGGCAGAGCCAGTTGTTTCTTAGCTTCGCAAAGACCGGGAAGCAAGATGCTTTGGGCCTCTCTGCCCCTTGGAAACAGGGCAGCACTTTGGGCCTGGCAGCTCTAGGGCAATGGAGCACACCCAGAGCCGGAGTTCTACTTCAGCCAGATGAGGCCTGCCAAGAAACTGCGTTTCACAGGCCTTTCAAATACATGTTCCCAGTAGGCTGTAAGAGCACGGGGCAGAGCGAGTTGGTTCTTAGCTTCCCAGAGAGCTGGAAGCAAGATGCTTTGGGGCCTCTCTGCCCCTTTGGAAACAAGGCAGCACCTTGGGCCTGGCAGCTCTAGGGCAATGGAGCACACCAAGAGCAGAAGTTCTACTTCAGCCAAATCAGGCCTGCCAGGAAACGGCGTTTCACAGGCCTTGGTAAGAGATGTTCCCGGTAGGCTGTAAGAGCACTGGGCAACGCCAGATGTTTCTTAGCTTCCCGAAGACCTGGAAGCAAGATGCTTTGGGGCCTCTCATCCCCTTTGCAAACAAGGCGGCCCTATGGGCCAGGCAGCTCTAGGCCAATGGAGCACACCCAGAGCAGAAGTTCTACTTCGGCCAGTTCAGGCCACCAACAAACTGCGTTTCACAGGCCTTGGTAAGAGATGTTCCCGGTAGGCTGTAAGAGCACTGGGCAACGCCAGATGTTTCTTAGATTCCCGAAGAGCTGGAAGCAAGATGCTTTGGGGCCTCTCATCCCCTTTGCAAACAAGGCCGACCTTTGGGCCAGGCAGCTCTAGGCCAATGGAGCACACCCAGAGCAGAAGTTCTACCTCAGCCAGATAAGGCCTGCCAAGAAACTGCATTTCAAAGGCTTTGGTAAGAGATGTTCCCGCTACTCTGTTAGAGCACTGGGCAGAGCCATTTGTTTCTTAGCTTCCCAAAGAGCTGGAAGCAAGATGCTTTGGGGGCTCCCTGCCCCTTTGCCAACAAGGGCGACCTTTGGGCCTTTCAGCTCTAGGCCAATGGAGCACACCCAGAGCAGAAGTCCTACTTCAGCCAGATCAGGCCTGCCAAGGAACTGCGTTTCAGAGGCCTTTGTATGTGACGTTCCCGGTAGGCTGTGAGAGCACGGTGCAGAGCCAGTTGTTTCCTTGTTTCCCAAACAGCTGGAAGCAAGACGCTTTGGGGCCTCTCTGCCCCTTTGGAAACAAGGCAGCACGTTGGGTCTGGCAGCTCTAGGGCAATGGAGCACAACCAGAGCCGAAGTTCTACTTCTTCCAGATCAGGCCTGCCTAGACAGTGCGTTTCCCAGGCCTTGATAAGAGATGTTCTCTTAGGCTATAAGAGCACTGGGCACAGCCAGTTGTTTCTTAGCTTCCCAAGAGGTGGAAGCAAGATGCTTTGGGGCCTCTCTCCCCCTTTGGAAACAAGGCAGCCCTTTGGGCCTTTCAGCTCTAGGGCAATGGAGCACACCCAGAGCAGAAGTTCTACCTCAGCCAGATCAGGCCTGCCAAGAAACTGCTTTTCACAGGCCTTCGTAAGAGGTGTTCCCGGAAGGCTGTAAGAGTACCTGGCAGAGCGAGTTGTTTCTTAGCTTCAAAAACAGCTGGAAGCAACATGATTTGGGGCCTCTCTCCCCCTTTGGAAACAAAGCAGCCTTTGTGCCTGGCAGCTCTAGGCCAAAGTAGCACACCCAGAGCACAAGTTCTACCTCAGCCAGATAAGGCCTGTCAAGAAGCTGCGTTTCACAGGCCTTTGTATGTGACGTTCCCGGTTGGCTTTGAGAGCACTGTGCAGAGCCAGTTGTTTTAGCTTCCCAGAGAGCAGGAAGCAAGATGCTTTGGGGCCTCTCTCACACTTTGGAAATAAAGGCAGCCCTTTGGGCCTGGCAGCCCTAGGCCAATGGAGTACACCCAGAGCAGAAGTTCTACCTCAGCCAGATCAGGCCTTCCAAGAAACTGCGTCTCACAGGCCTTTCTCTGTCACGTTGCCGGTAGGCTGTGAGAGCACTGTGCAGAGCCAGTTGTTTCTTAGCTTCCCAAAGATTTGGAAGCAAGATGCTTTGGGGACTCTCAGCCCCTTTGGAAACAAGGCGGCCCTTTGGGCCTGGCAGCTCTAGGCCAAAGTAGCACGCCCAGAGCAGGAGTTCTACTTCAGCCAGATCAGGCCTGCCAAGAAACTGCGTTTCACAGGCCTTGGTAAGAGATGTTCCCGGTAGGCTGTGAGAGCTCTGTGGAGAGCCAGTTGTTTTAGCTTCCCACAGAGCTGGAAGCAAGATGCTTTGGGGCCTCTCTCTCCCTTTGGACACAAGGCAGCCGTTTGGGCCTGGCAGCTCTAGGCCAATGGAGCACACCCAAAGCAGAAGTTCTACTTCAGGCAGATCAGTCCTGCCCAGAAACTGCGTTTCACAGCCCTTGGTAAGAGATGTTCACGGTAGGCTGTGAGAGCACTGGGCAGAACCAGTTGTTTTTTAGCTTCCCAAAGTGCTGGAGGCAACATGCTTTGGGGCCTCTCTCACCCTTTGGAAACAAGGCAGCCCTTAGGTCCTGGTAGCTCTAGGCCTATGTAGCACAACCAGAACAGAAGTTCTACTTCAGCCAGGTCAGGCCTGCCAAGAAACTGCGTTTCACAGGCCTTTCAAAGAGATGTTCTCTTAGGCTGTAAGAGCACTGGGCAGAGCCAGCTGTTTCTTAGCTTCCCGAAGAGCTGGGAGCAAGATGCTTTGGGTCCACTCTCCGTCTTTGGAAACAAGGCAGCCCTTTGGGCCTGGCAGCTCTAGGGCAATGGAGCACACCCAGAGCAGAAGTTCTACTTCAGCCAGATCAGGCCTGCCAGGAAACCGCGTTTCACAGGCCTTGGTAAGAGATGTTCCCGGTAGGCTGTAAGAGCACTGGGCAGAGCCAGTTGTTTCTTACCTCCTGAAAAGCTGGAAGCAAGATGCTTGGGACCCCTCTGCCCGTTTGGGAACAAGGCAGCCTTTTGGGTCGGGAAGCTCTAGGCCAATGGAGCACACGCAGAGCAGGAGTTCTACTTCAGCCTGATCAGGCCTGCAAAGAAACAGCGTTTGACAGGCCTTGGTAAGAGATGTTCGCGGTAGGTGTAAGAGCACTGGGCAGAGCCAGTTGTTTCTTAGCTTCGCAAAGACCGGGAAGCAAGATGCTTTGGGCCTCTCTGCCCCTTGGAAACAGGGCAGCACTTTGGGCCTGGCAGCTCTAGGGCAATGGAGCACACCCAGAGCCGGAGTTCTACTTCAGCCAGATGAGGCCTGCCAAGAAACTGCGTTTCACAGGCCTTTCAAAGACATGTTCCCGGTAGGCTGTAAGAGCACGGGGCAGAGGGAGTTGGTTCTTAGCTTCCCAGAGAGCTGGAAGCAAGATGCTTTGGGGCCTCTCTGCCCCTTTGGAAACAAGGCAGCACCTTGGGCCTGGCAGCTCTAGGGCAATGGAGCACACCCAGAGCAGAAGTTCTACTTCAGCCAAATCAGGCCTGCCAGGAAACGGCGTTTCACAGGCCTTGGTAAGAGATGTTCCCGGTAGGCTGTAAGAGCACTGGGCAACGCCAGATGTTTCTTAGCTTCCCGAAGAGCTGGAAGCAAGAAGCTTTGGTGCCACTCTCTCACTTTGGACTCAAGGCAGCACTTTGGGGCAGGTAGCTCTAGGCCAGTGGAGCACACCCAGAGCAGAAGTTCTACTTGGGCCAGTTCAGGCCACCAACAAACTGCGTTTCACAGGCCTTGGTAAGAGATGTTCCCGGTAGGCTGTAAGAGCACTGGGCAACGCCAGATGTTTCTTAGCTTCCCGAAGAGCTGGAAGCAAGATGCTTTGGGGCCTCTCATCCCCTTTGCAAACAAGGCGGCCCTATGGGCCAGGCAGCTCTAGGCCAATGGAGCACACCCAGAGCAGAAGCTCTACTTCGGCCAGTTCAGGCCACCAACAAACTGCGTTTCACAGGCCTTGGTAAGAGATGTTCCCGGTAGGCTGTAAGAGCACTGGGCAACGCCAGATGTTTCTTAGCTTCCCGAAGAGCTGGAAGCAAGATGCTTTGGGGCCTCTCATCCCCTTTGCAAACAAGGCCGACCTTTGGGCCAGGCAGCTCTAGGCCAATGGAGCACACCCAGAGCAGAAGTTCTACCTCAGCCAGATAAGGCCTGCCAAGAAACTGCGTTTCAAAGGCTTTGGTAAGAGATGTTCCCGCTACTCTGTTAGAGCACTGGGCAGAGCCATTTGTTTCTTAGCTTCCCAAAGAGCTGGAAGCAAGATGCTTTGGGGGCTCCCTGCCCCTTTGCCAACAAGGGCGACCTTTGGGCCTTTCAGCTCTAGGCCAATGGAGCACACCCAGAGCAGAAGTCCTACTTCAGCCAGATCAGGCCTGCCAAGGAACTGCGTTTCAGAGGCCTTTGTATGTGACGTTCCCGGTAGGCTGTGAGAGCACGGTGCAGAGCCAGTTGTTTCCTTGTTTCCCAAACAGCTGGAAGCAAGACGCTTTGGGGCCTCTCTGCCCCTTTGGAAACAAGGCAGCACGTTGGGTCTGGCAGCTCTAGGGCAATGGAGCACAACCAGAGCCGAAGTTCTACTTCTTCCAGATCAGGCCTGCCTAGACAGTGCGTTTCCCAGGCCTTGATAAGAGATGTTCTCTTAGGCTATAAGAGCACTGGGCACAGCCAGTTGTTTCTTAGCTTCCCAAGAGGTGGAAGCAAGATGCTTTGGGGCCTCTCTCCCCCTTTGGAAACAAGGCAGCCCTTTGGGCCTTTCAGCTCTAGGGCAATGGAGCACACCCAGAGCAGAAGTTCTACCTCAGCCAGATCAGGCCTGCCAAGAGACTGCTTTTCACAGGCCTTCGTAAGAGGTGTTCCCGGAAGGCTGTAAGAGTACCTGGCAGAGCGAGTTGTTTCTTAGCTTCAAAAACAGCTGGAAGCAACATGATTTGGGGCCTCTCTCCCCCTTTGGAAACAAAGCAGCCTTTGTGCCTGGCAGCTCTAGGCCAAAGTAGCACACCCAGAGCACAAGTTCTACCTCAGCCAGATAAGGCCTGTCAAGAAGCTGCGTTTCACAGGCCTTTGTATGTGACGTTCCCGGTTGGCTTTGAGAGCACTGTGCAGAGCCAGTTGTTTTAGCTTCCCAGAGAGCAGGAAGCAAGATGCTTTGGGGCCTCTCTCACACTTTGGAAATAAAGGCAGCCCTTTGGGCCTGGCAGCCCTAGGCCAATGGAGTACACCCAGAGCAGAAGTTCTACCTCAGCCAGATCAGGCCTTCCAAGAAACTGCGTCTCACAGGCCTTTCTCTGTCACGTTGCCGGTAGGCTGTGAGAGCACTGTGCAGAGCCAGTTGTTTCTTAGCTTCCCAAAGATTTGGAAGCAAGATGCTTTGGGGACTCTCAGCCCCTTTGGAAACAAGGCGGCCCTTTGGGCCTGGCAGCTCTAGGCCAAAGTAGCACGCCCAGAGCAGGAGTTCTACTTCAGCCAGATCAGGCCTGCCAAGAAACTGCGTTTCACAGGCCTTGGTAAGAGATGTTCCCGGTAGGCTGTGAGAGCACTGTGGAGAGCCAGTTGCTTTAGCTTCCCACAGAGCTGGAAGCAAGATGCTTTGGGGCCTCTCTCTCCCTTTGGACACAAGGCAGCCGTTTGGGCCTGGCAGCTCTAGGCCAATGGAGCACACCCACAGCAGAAGTTCTACTTCAGGCAGATCAGTCCTGCCCAGAAACTGCGTTTCACAGCCCTTGGTAAGAGATGTTCACGGTAGGCTGTGAGAGCACTGGGCAGAACCAGTTGTTTTTTAGCTTCCCAAAGTGCTGGAGGCAAGATGCTTTGGGGCCTCTCTCACCCTTTGGAAACAAGGCAGCCCTTAGGTCCTGGTAGCTCTAGGCCTATGTAGCACAACCAGAACAGAAGTTCTACTTCAGCCAGGTCAGGCCTGCCAAGAAACTGCGTTTCACAGGCCTTTCAAAGAGATGTTCTCTTAGGCTGTAAGAGCACTGGGCAGAGCCAGCTGTTTCTTAGCTTCCCGAAGAGCTGGGAGCAAGATGCTTTGGGTCCACTCTCCGTCTTTGGAAACAAGGCAGCCCTTTGGGCCTGGCAGCTCTAGGGCAATGGAGCACACCCAGAGCAGAAGTTCTACTTCAGCCAGATCAGGCCTGCCAGGAAACCGCGTTTCACAGGCCTTGGTAAGAGATGTTCCCGGTAGGCTGTAAGAGCACTGGGCAGAGCCAGTTGTTTCTTACCTCCTGAAAAGCTGGAAGCAAGATGCTTGGGACCCCTCTGCCCGTTTGGGAACAAGGCAGCCTTTTGGGTCGGGAAGCTCTAGGCCAATGGAGCACACGCAGAGCAGGAGTTCTACTTCAGCCTGATCAGGCCTGCAAAGAAACAGCGTTTGACAGGCCTTGGTAAGAGATGTTCGCGGTAGGTGTAAGAGCACTGGGCAGAGCCAGTTGTTTCTTAGCTTCGCAAAGACCGGGAAGCAAGGTGCTTTGGGCCTCTCTGCCCCTTGGAAACAGGGCAGCACTTTGGGCCTGGCAGCTCTAGGGCAATGGAGCACACCCAGAGCCGGAGTTCTACTTCAGCCAGATGAGGCCTGCCAAGAAACTGCGTTTCACAGGCCTTTCAAAGACATGTTCCCGGTAGGCTGTAAGAGCACGGGGCAGAGCGAGTTGGTTCTTAGCTTCCCAGAGAGCTGGAAGCAAGATGCTTTGGGGCCTCTCTGCCCCTTTGGAAACAAGGCAGCACCTTGGGCCTGGCAGCTCTAGGGCAATGGAGCACACCCAGAGCAGAAGTTCTACTTCAGCCAAATCAGGCCTGCCAGGAAACGGCGTTTCACAGGCCTTGGTAAGAGATGTTCCCGGTAGGCTGTAAGAGCACTGGGCAACGCCAGATGTTTCTTAGCTTCCCGAAGAGCTGGAAGCAAGAAGCTTTGGTGCCACTCTCTCACTTTGGACTCAAGGCAGCCCTTTGGGGCAGGTAGCTCTAGGCCAGTGGAGCACACCCAGAGCAGAAGTTCTACTTGGGCCAGTTCAGGCCACCAACAAACTGCGTTTCACAGGCCTTGGTAAGAGATGTTCCCGGTAGGCTGTAAGAGCACTGGGCAACGCCAGATGTTTCTTAGCTTCCCGAAGAGCTGGAAGCAAGATGCTTTGGGGCCTCTCATCCCCTTTGCAAACAAGGCGGCCCTATGGGCCAGGCAGCTCTAGGCCAATGGAGCACACCCAGAGCAGAAGTTCTACTTCGGCCAGTTCAGGCCACCAACAAACTGCGTTTCACAGGCCTTGGTAAGAGATGTTCCCGGTAGGCTGTAAGAGCACTGGGCAACGCCAGATGTTTCTTAGCTTCCCGAAGAGCTGGAAGCAAGATGCTTTGGGGCCTCTCATCCCCTTTGCAAACAAGGCCGACCTTTGGGCCAGGCAGCTCTAGGCCAATGGAGCACACCCAGAGCAGAAGTTCTACCTCAGCCAGATAAGGCCTGCCAAGAAACTGCGTTTCAAAGGCTTTGGTAAGAGATGTTCCCGGTACTCTGTTAGAGCACTGGGCAGAGCCATTTGTTTCTTAGCTTCCCAAAGAGCTGGAAGCAAGATGCTTTGGGGGCTCCCTGCCCCTTTGCCAACAAGGGCGACCTTTGGGCCTTTCAGCTCTAGGCCAATGGAGCACACCCAGAGCAGAAGTCCTACTTCAGCCAGATCAGGCCTGCCAAGGAACTGCGTTTCAGAGGCCTTTGTATGTGACGTTCCCGGTAGGCTGTGAGAGCACGGTGCAGAGCCAGTTGTTTCCTTGTTTCCCAAACAGCTGGAAGCAAGACGCTTTGGGGCCTCTCTGCCCCTTTGGAAACAAGGCAGCACGTTGGGTCTGGCAGCTCTAGGGCAATGGAGCACAACCAGAGCCGAAGTTCTACTTCTTCCAGATCAGGCCTGCCTAGACAGTGCGTTTCCCAGGCCTTGATAAGAGATGTTCTCTTAGGCTATAAGAGCACTGGGCACAGCCAGTTGTTTCTTAGCTTCCCAAGAGGTGGAAGCAAGATGCTTTGGGGCCTCTCTCCCCCTTTGGAAACAAGGCAGCCCTTTGGGCCTTTCAGCTCTAGGGCAATGGAGCACACCCAGAGCAGAAGTTCTACCTCAGCCAGATCAGGCCTGCCAAGAGACTGCTTTTCACAGGCCTTCGTAAGAGGTGTTCCCGGAAGGCTGTAAGAGTACCTGGCAGAGCGAGTTGTTTCTTAGCTTCAAAAACAGCTGGAAGCAACATGATTTGGGGCCTCTCTCCCCCTTTGGAAACAAAGCAGCCTTTGTGCCTGGCAGCTCTAGGCCAAAGTAGCACACCCAGAGCACAAGTTCTACCTCAGCCAGATAAGGCCTGTCAAGAAGCTGCGTTTCACAGGCCTTTGTATGTGACGTTCCCGGTTGGCTTTGAGAGCACTGTGCAGAGCCAGTTGTTTTAGCTTCCCAGAGAGCAGGAAGCAAGATGCTTTGGGGCCTCTCTCACACTTTGGAAATAAAGGCAGCCCTTTGGGCCTGGCAGCCCTAGGCCAATGGAGTACACCCAGAGCAGAAGTTCTACCTCAGCCAGATCAGGCCTTCCAAGAAACTGCGTCTCACAGGCCTTTCTCTGTCACGTTGCCGGTAGGCTGTGAGAGCACTGTGCAGAGCCAGTTGTTTCTTAGCTTCCCAAAGATTTGGAAGCAAGATGCTTTGGGGACTCTCAGCCCCTTTGGAAACAAGGCGGCCCTTTGGGCCTGGCAGCTCTAGGCCAAAGTAGCACGCCCAGAGCAGGAGTTCTACTTCAGCCAGATCAGGCCTGCCAAGAAACTGCGTTTCACAGGCCTTGGTAAGAGATGTTCCCGGTAGGCTGTGAGAGCACTGTGGAGAGCCAGTTGCTTTAGCTTCCCACAGAGCTGGAAGCAAGATGCCTTGGGGCCTCTCTCTCCCTTTGGACACAAGGCAGCCGTTTGGGCCTGGCAGCTCTAGGCCAATGGAGCACACCCACAGCAGAAGTTCTACTTCAGGCAGATCAGTCCTGCCCAGAAACTGCGTTTCACAGCCCTTGGTAAGAGATGTTCACGGTAGACTGTGAGAGCACTGGGCAGAACCAGTTGTTTTTTAGCTTCCCAAAGTGCTGGAGGCAAGATGCTTTGGGGCCTCTCTCACCCTTTGGAAACAAGGCAGCCCTTAGGTCCTGGTAGCTCTAGGCCTATGTAGCACAACCAGAACAGAAGTTCTACTTCAGCCAGGTCAGGCCTGCCAAGAAACTGCGTTTCACAGGCCTTTCAAAGAGATGTTCTCTTAGGCTGTAAGAGCACTGGGCAGAGCCAGCTGTTTCTTAGCTTCCCGAAGAGCTGGGAGCAAGATGCTTTGGGTCCACTCTCCGTCTTTGGAAACAAGGCAGCCCTTTGGGCCTTTCAGCTCTAGGGCAATGGAGCACACCCAGAGCAGAAGTTCTACTTCAGCCAGATCAGGCCTGCCAGGAAACCGCGTTTCACAGGCCTTGGTAAGAGATGTTCCCGGTAGGCTGTAAGAGCACTGGGCAGAGCCAGTTGTTTCTTACCTTCCTGAAAAGCTGGAAGCAAGATGCTTGGGACCCCTCTGCCCGTTTGGGAACAAGGCAGCCTTTTGGGTCGGGAAGCTCTAGGCCAATGGAGCACACGCAGAGCAGGAGTTCTACTTCAGCCTGATCAGGCCTGCAAAGAAACAGCGTTTGACAGGCCTTGGTAAGAGATGTTCGCGGTAGGTGTAAGAGCACTGGGCAGAGCCAGTTGTTTCTTAGCTTCGCAAAGACCGGGAAGCAAGGTGCTTTGGGCCTCTCTGCCCCTTGGAAACAGGGCAGCACTTTGGGCCTGGCAGCTCTAGGGCAATGGAGCACACCCAGAGCCGGAGTTCTACTTCAGCCAGATGAGGCCTGCCAAGAAACTGCGTTTCACAGGCCTTTCAAAGACATGTTCCCGGTAGGCTGTAAGAGCACGGGGCAGAGCGAGTTGGTTCTTAGCTTCCCAGAGAGCTGGAAGCAAGATGCTTTGGGGCCTCTCTGCCCCTTTGGAAACAAGGCAGCACCTTGGGCCTGGCAGCTCTAGGGCAATGGAGCACACCCAGAGCAGAAGTTCTACTTCAGCCAAATCAGGCCTGCCAGGAAACGGCGTTTCACAGGCCTTGGTAAGAGATGTTCCCGGTAGGCTGTAAGAGCACTGGGCAACGCCAGATGTTTCTTAGCTTCCCGAAGAGCTGGAAGCAAGAAGCTTTGGTGCCACTCTCTCACTTTGGACTCAAGGCAGCCCTTTGGGGCAGGTAGCTCTAGGCCAGTGGAGCACACCCAGAGCAGAAGTTCTACTTGGGCCAGTTCAGGCCACCAACAAACTGCGTTTCACAGGCCTTGGTAAGAGATGTTCCCGGTAGGCTGTAAGAGCACTGGGCAACGCCAGATGTTTCTTAGCTTCCCGAAGAGCTGGAAGCAAGATGCTTTGGGGCCTCTCATCCCCTTTGCAAACAAGGCGGCCCTATGGGCCAGGCAGCTCTAGGCCAATGGAGCACACCCAGAGCAGAAGTTCTACTTCGGCCAGTTCAGGCCACCAACAAACTGCGTTTCACAGGCCTTGGTAAGAGATGTTCCCGGTAGGCTGTAAGAGCACTGGGCAACGCCAGATGTTTCTTAGCTTCCCGAAGAGCTGGAAGCAAGATGCTTTGGGGCCTCTCATCCCCTTTGCAAACAAGGCCGACCTTTGGGCCAGGCAGCTCTAGGCCAATGGAGCACACCCAGAGCAGAAGTTCTACCTCAGCCAGATAAGGCCTGCCAAGAAACTGCGTTTCAAAGGCTTTGGTAAGAGATGTTCCCGGTACTCTGTTAGAGCACTGGGCAGAGCCATTTGTTTCTTAGCTTCCCAAAGAGCTGGAAGCAAGATGCTTTGGGGGCTCCCTGCCCCTTTGCCAACAAGGGCGACCTTTGGGCCTTTCAGCTCTAGGCCAATGGAGCACACCCAGAGCAGAAGTCCTACTTCAGCCAGATCAGGCCTGCCAAGGAACTGCGTTTCAGAGGCCTTTGTATGTGACGTTCCCGGTAGGCTGTGAGAGCACGGTGCAGAGCCAGTTGTTTCCTTGTTTCCCAAACAGCTGGAAGCAAGACGCTTTGGGGCCTCTCTGCCCCTTTGGAAACAAGGCAGCACGTTGGGTCTGGCAGCTCTAGGGCAATGGAGCACAACCAGAGCCGAAGTTCTACTTCTTCCAGATCAGGCCTGCCTAGACAGTGCGTTTCCCAGGCCTTGATAAGAGATGTTCTCTTAGGCTATAAGAGCACTGGGCACAGCCAGTTGTTTCTTAGCTTCCCAAGAGGTGGAAGCAAGATGCTTTGGGGCCTCTCTCCCCCTTTGGAAACAAGGCAGCCCTTTGGGCCTTTCAGCTCTAGGGCAATGGAGCACACCCAGAGCAGAAGTTCTACCTCAGCCAGATCAGGCCTGCCAAGAGACTGCTTTTCACAGGCCTTCGTAAGAGGTGTTCCCGGAAGGCTGTAAGAGTACCTGGCAGAGCGAGTTGTTTCTTAGCTTCAAAAACAGCTGGAAGCAACATGATTTGGGGCCTCTCTCCCCCTTTGGAAACAAAGCAGCCTTTGTGCCTGGCAGCTCTAGGCCAAAGTAGCACACCCAGAGCACAAGTTCTACCTCAGCCAGATAAGGCCTGTCAAGAAGCTGCGTTTCACAGGCCTTTGTATGTGACGTTCCCGGTTGGCTTTGAGAGCACTGTGCAGAGCCAGTTGTTTTAGCTTCCCAGAGAGCAGGAAGCAAGATGCTTTGGGGCCTCTCTCACACTTTGGAAATAAAGGCAGCCCTTTGGGCCTGGCAGCCCTAGGCCAATGGAGTACACCCAGAGCAGAAGTTCTACCTCAGCCAGATCAGGCCTTCCAAGAAACTGCGTCTCACAGGCCTTTCTCTGTCACGTTGCCGGTAGGCTGTGAGAGCACTGTGCAGAGCCAGTTGTTTCTTAGCTTCCCAAAGATTTGGAAGCAAGATGCTTTGGGGACTCTCAGCCCCTTTGGAAACAAGGCGGCCCTTTGGGCCTGGCAGCTCTAGGCCAAAGTAGCACGCCCAGAGCAGGAGTTCTACTTCAGCCAGATCAGGCCTGCCAAGAAACTGCGTTTCACAGGCCTTGGTAAGAGATGTTCCCGGTAGGCTGTGAGAGCACTGTGGAGAGCCAGTTGCTTTAGCTTCCCACAGAGCTGGAAGCAAGATGCCTTGGGGCCTCTCTCTCCCTTTGGACACAAGGCAGCCGTTTGGGCCTGGCAGCTCTAGGCCAATGGAGCACACCCACAGCAGAAGTTCTACTTCAGGCAGATCAGTCCTGCCCAGAAACTGCGTTTCACAGCCCTTGGTAAGAGATGTTCACGGTAGGCTGTGAGAGCACTGGGCAGAACCAGTTGTTTTTTAGCTTCCCAAAGTGCTGGAGGCAAGATGCTTTGGGGCCTCTCTCACCCTTTGGAAACAAGGCAGCCCTTAGGTCCTGGTAGCTCTAGGCCTATGTAGCACAACCAGAACAGAAGTTCTACTTCAGCCAGGTCAGGCCTGCCAAGAAACTGCGTTTCACAGGCCTTTCAAAGAGATGTTCTCTTAGGCTGTAAGAGCACTGGGCAGAGCCAGCTGTTTCTTAGCTTCCCGAAGAGCTGGGAGCAAGATGCTTTGGGTCCACTCTCCGTCTTTGGAAACAAGGCAGCCCTTTGGGCCTTTCAGCTCTAGGGCAATGGAGCACACCCAGAGCAGAAGTTCTACTTCAGCCAGATCAGGCCTGCCAGGAAACCGCGTTTCACAGGCCTTGGTAAGAGATGTTCCCGGTAGGCTGTAAGAGCACTGGGCAGAGCCAGTTGTTTCTTACCTTCCTGAAAAGCTGGAAGCAAGATGCTTGGGACCCCTCTGCCCGTTTGGGAACAAGGCAGCCTTTTGGGTCGGGAAGCTCTAGGCCAATGGAGCACACGCAGAGCAGGAGTTCTACTTCAGCCTGATCAGGCCTGCAAAGAAACAGCGTTTGACAGGCCTTGGTAAGAGATGTTCGCGGTAGGTGTAAGAGCACTGGGCAGAGCCAGTTGTTTCTTAGCTTCGCAAAGACCGGGAAGCAAGGTGCTTTGGGCCTCTCTGCCCCTTGGAAACAGGGCAGCACTTTGGGCCTGGCAGCTCTAGGGCAATGGAGCACACCCAGAGCCGGAGTTCTACTTCAGCCAGATGAGGCCTGCCAAGAAACTGCGTTTCACAGGCCTTTCAAAGACATGTTCCCGGTAGGCTGTAAGAGCACGGGGCAGAGCGAGTTGGTTCTTAGCTTCCCAGAGAGCTGGAAGCAAGATGCTTTGGGGCCTCTCTGCCCCTTTGGAAACAAGGCAGCACCTTGGGCCTGGCAGCTCTAGGGCAATGGAGCACACCCAGAGCAGAAGTTCTACTTCAGCCAAATCAGGCCTGCCAGGAAACGGCGTTTCACAGGCCTTGGTAAGAGATGTTCCCGGTAGGCTGTAAGAGCACTGGGCAACGCCAGATGTTTCTTAGCTTCCCGAAGAGCTGGAAGCAAGAAGCTTTGGTGCCACTCTCTCACTTTGGACTCAAGGCAGCCCTTTGGGGCAGGTAGCTCTAGGCCAGTGGAGCACACCCAGAGCAGAAGTTCTACTTGGGCCAGTTCAGGCCACCAACAAACTGCGTTTCACAGGCCTTGGTAAGAGATGTTCCCGGTAGGCTGTAAGAGCACTGGGCAACGCCAGATGTTTCTTAGCTTCCCGAAGAGCTGGAAGCAAGATGCTTTGGGGCCTCTCATCCCCTTTGCAAACAAGGCGGCCCTATGGGCCAGGCAGCTCTAGGCCAATGGAGCACACCCAGAGCAGAAGTTCTACTTCGGCCAGTTCAGGCCACCAACAAACTGCGTTTCACAGGCCTTGGTAAGAGATGTTCCCGGTAGGCTGTAAGAGCACTGGGCAACGCCAGATGTTTCTTAGCTTCCCGAAGAGCTGGAAGCAAGATGCTTTGGGGCCTCTCATCCCCTTTGCAAACAAGGCCGACCTTTGGGCCAGGCAGCTCTAGGCCAATGGAGCACACCCAGAGCAGAAGTTCTACCTCAGCCAGATAAGGCCTGCCAAGAAACTGCGTTTCAAAGGCTTTGGTAAGAGATGTTCCCGGTACTCTGTTAGAGCACTGGGCAGAGCCATTTGTTTCTTAGCTTCCCAAAGAGCTGGAAGCAAGATGCTTTGGGGGCTCCCTGCCCCTTTGCCAACAAGGGCGACCTTTGGGCCTTTCAGCTCTAGGCCAATGGAGCACACCCAGAGCAGAAGTCCTACTTCAGCCAGATCAGGCCTGCCAAGGAACTGCGTTTCAGAGGCCTTTGTATGTGACGTTCCCGGTAGGCTGTGAGAGCACGGTGCAGAGCCAGTTGTTTCCTTGTTTCCCAAACAGCTGGAAGCAAGACGCTTTGGGGCCTCTCTGCCCCTTTGGAAACAAGGCAGCACGTTGGGTCTGGCAGCTCTAGGGCAATGGAGCACAACCAGAGCCGAAGTTCTACTTCTTCCAGATCAGGCCTGCCTAGACAGTGCGTTTCCCAGGCCTTGATAAGAGATGTTCTCTTAGGCTATAAGAGCACTGGGCACAGCCAGTTGTTTCTTAGCTTCCCAAGAGGTGGAAGCAAGATGCTTTGGGGCCTCTCTCCCCCTTTGGAAACAAGGCAGCCCTTTGGGCCTTTCAGCTCTAGGGCAATGGAGCACACCCAGAGCAGAAGTTCTACCTCAGCCAGATCAGGCCTGCCAAGAGACTGCTTTTCACAGGCCTTCGTAAGAGGTGTTCCCGGAAGGCTGTAAGAGTACCTGGCAGAGCGAGTTGTTTCTTAGCTTCAAAAACAGCTGGAAGCAACATGATTTGGGGCCTCTCTCCCCCTTTGGAAACAAAGCAGCCTTTGTGCCTGGCAGCTCTAGGCCAAAGTAGCACACCCAGAGCACAAGTTCTACCTCAGCCAGATAAGGCCTGTCAAGAAGCTGCGTTTCACAGGCCTTTGTATGTGACGTTCCCGGTTGGCTTTGAGAGCACTGTGCAGAGCCAGTTGTTTTAGCTTCCCAGAGAGCAGGAAGCAAGATGCTTTGGGGCCTCTCTCACACTTTGGAAATAAAGGCAGCCCTTTGGGCCTGGCAGCCCTAGGCCAATGGAGTACACCCAGAGCAGAAGTTCTACCTCAGCCAGATCAGGCCTTCCAAGAAACTGCGTCTCACAGGCCTTTCTCTGTCACGTTGCCGGTAGGCTGTGAGAGCACTGTGCAGAGCCAGTTGTTTCTTAGCTTCCCAAAGATTTGGAAGCAAGATGCTTTGGGGACTCTCAGCCCCTTTGGAAACAAGGCGGCCCTTTGGGCCTGGCAGCTCTAGGCCAAAGTAGCACGCCCAGAGCAGGAGTTCTACTTCAGCCAGATCAGGCCTGCCAAGAAACTGCGTTTCACAGGCCTTGGTAAGAGATGTTCCCGGTAGGCTGTGAGAGCACTGTGGAGAGCCAGTTGCTTTAGCTTCCCACAGAGCTGGAAGCAAGATGCCTTGGGGCCTCTCTCTCCCTTTGGACACAAGGCAGCCGTTTGGGCCTGGCAGCTCTAGGCCAATGGAGCACACCCACAGCAGAAGTTCTACTTCAGGCAGATCAGTCCTGCCCAGAAACTGCGTTTCACAGCCCTTGGTAAGAGATGTTCACGGTAGGCTGTGAGAGCACTGGGCAGAACCAGTTGTTTTTTAGCTTCCCAAAGTGCTGGAGGCAACATGCTTTGGGGCCTCTCTCACCCTTTGGAAACAAGGCAGCCCTTAGGTCCTGGTAGCTCTAGGCCTATGTAGCACAACCAGAACAGAAGTTCTACTTCAGCCAGGTCAGGCCTGCCAAGAAACTGCGTTTCACAGGCCTTTCAAAGAGATGTTCTCTTAGGCTGTAAGAGCACTGGGCAGAGCCAGCTGTTTCTTAGCTTCCCGAAGAGCTGGGAGCAAGATGCTTTGGGTCCACTCTCCGGCTTTGGAAACAAGGCAGCCCTTTGGGCCTTTCAGCTCTAGGGCAATGGAGCACACCCAGAGCAGAAGTTCTACTTCAGCCAGATCAGGCCTGCCAGGAAACCGCGTTTCACAGGCCTTGGTAAGAGATGTTCCCGGTAGGCTGTAAGAGCAGTGGGCAGAGCCAGTTGTTTCTTACCTTCCTGAAAAGCTGGAAGCAAGATGCTTGGGACCCCTCTGCCCGTTTGGGAACAAGGCAGCCTTTTGGGTCGGGAAGCTCTAGGCCAATGGAGCACACGCAGAGCAGGAGTTCTACTTCAGCCTGATCAGGCCTGCAAAGAAACAGCGTTTGACAGGCCTTGGTAAGAGATGTTCGCGGTAGGTTTAAGAGCACTGGGCAGAGCCAGTTGTTTCTTAGCTTCGCAAAGACCGGGAAGCAAGGTGCTTTGGGCCTCTCTGCCCCTTGGAAACAGGGCAGCACTTTGGGCCTGGCAGCTCTAGGGCAATGGAGCACACCCAGAGCCGGAGTTCTACTTCAGCCAGATGAGGCCTGCCAAGAAACTGCGTTTCACAGGCCTTTCAAAGACATGTTCCCGGTAGGCTGTAAGAGCACGGGGCAGAGCGAGTTGGTTCTTAGCTTCCCAGAGAGCTGGAAGCAAGATGCTTTGGGGCCTCTCTGCCCCTTTGGAAACAAGGCAGCACCTTGGGCCTGGCAGCTCTAGGGCAATGGAGCACACCCAGAGCAGAAGTTCTACTTCAGCCAAATCAGGCCTGCCAGGAAACGGCGTTTCACAGGCCTTGGTAAGAGATGTTCCCGGTAGGCTGTAAGAGCACTGGGCAACGCCAGATGTTTCTTAGCTTCCCGAAGAGCTGGAAGCAAGAAGCTTTGGTGCCACTCTCTCACTTTGGACTCAAGGCAGCCCTTTGGGGCAGGTAGCTCTAGGCCAGTGGAGCACACCCAGAGCAGAAGTTCTACTTGGGCCAGTTCAGGCCACCAACAAACTGCGTTTCACAGGCCTTGGTAAGAGATGTTCCCGGTAGGCTGTAAGAGCACTGGGCAACGCCAGATGTTTCTTAGCTTCCCGAAGAGCTGGAAGCAAGATGCTTTGGGGCCTCTCATCCCCTTTGCAAACAAGGCGGCCCTATGGGCCAGGCAGCTCTAGGCCAATGGAGCACACCCAGAGCAGAAGTTCTACTTCGGCCAGTTCAGGCCACCAACAAACTGCGTTTCACAGGCCTTGGTAAGAGATGTTCCCGGTAGGCTGTAAGAGCACTGGGCAACGCCAGATGTTTCTTAGCTTCCCGAAGAGCTGGAAGCAAGATGCTTTGGGGCCTCTCATCCCCTTTGCAAACAAGGCCGACCTTTGGGCCAGGCAGCTCTAGGCCAATGGAGCACACCCAGAGCAGAAGTTCTACCTCAGCCAGATAAGGCCTGCCAAGAAACTGCGTTTCAAAGGCTTTGGTAAGAGATGTTCCCGGTACTCTGTTAGAGCACTGGGCAGAGCCATTTGTTTCTTAGCTTCCCAAAGAGCTGGAAGCAAGATGCTTTGGGGGCTCCCTGCCCCTTTGCCAACAAGGGCGACCTTTGGGCCTTTCAGCTCTAGGCCAATGGAGCACACCCAGAGCAGAAGTCCTACTTCAGCCACATCAGGCCTGCCAAGGAACTGCGTTTCAGAGGCCTTTGTATGTGACGTTCCCGGTAGGCTGTGAGAGCACGGTGCAGAGCCAGTTGTTTCCTTGTTTCCCAAACAGCTGGAAGCAAGACGCTTTGGGGCCTCTCTGCCCCTTTGGAAACAAGGCAGCACGTTGGGTCTGGCAGCTCTAGGGCAATGGAGCACAACCAGAGCCGAAGTTCTACTTCTTCCAGATCAGGCCTGCCTAGACAGTGCGTTTCCCAGGCCTTGATAAGAGATGTTCTCTTAGGCTATAAGAGCACTGGGCACAGCCAGTTGTTTCTTAGCTTCCCAAGAGGTGGAAGCAAGATGCTTTGGGGCCTCTCTCCCCCTTTGGAAACAAGGCAGCCCTTTGGGCCTTTCAGCTCTAGGGCAATGGAGCACACCCAGAGCAGAAGTTCTACCTCAGCCAGATCAGGCCTGCCAAGAGACTGCTTTTCACAGGCCTTCGTAAGAGGTGTTCCCGGAAGGCTGTAAGAGTACCTGGCAGAGCGAGTTGTTTCTTAGCTTCAAAAACAGCTGGAAGCAACATGATTTGGGGCCTCTCTCCCCCTTTGGAAACAAAGCAGCCTTTGTGCCTGGCAGCTCTAGGCCAAAGTAGCACACCCAGAGCACAAGTTCTACCTCAGCCAGATAAGGCCTGTCAAGAAGCTGCGTTTCACAGGCCTTTGTATGTGACGTTCCCGGTTGGCTTTGAGAGCACTGTGCAGAGCCAGTTGTTTTAGCTTCCCAGAGAGCAGGAAGCAAGATGCTTTGGGGCCTCTCTCACACTTTGGAAATAAAGGCAGCCCTTTGGGCCTGGCAGCCCTAGGCCAATGGAGTACACCCAGAGCAGAAGTTCTACCTCAGCCAGATCAGGCCTTCCAAGAAACTGCGTCTCACAGGCCTTTCTCTGTCACGTTGCCGGTAGGCTGTGAGAGCACTGTGCAGAGCCAGTTGTTTCTTAGCTTCCCAAAGATTTGGAAGCAAGATGCTTTGGGGACTCTCAGCCCCTTTGGAAACAAGGCGGCCCTTTGGGCCTGGCAGCTCTAGGCCAAAGTAGCACGCCCAGAGCAGGAGTTCTACTTCAGCCAGATCAGGCCTGCCAAGAAACTGCGTTTCACAGGCCTTGGTAAGAGATGTTCCCGGTAGGCTGTGAGAGCACTGTGGAGAGCCAGTTGCTTTAGCTTCCCACAGAGCTGGAAGCAAGATGCCTTGGGGCCTCTCTCTCCCTTTGGACACAAGGCAGCCGTTTGGGCCTGGCAGCTCTAGGCCAATGGAGCACACCCACAGCAGAAGTTCTACTTCAGGCAGATCAGTCCTGCCCAGAAACTGCGTTTCACAGCCCTTGGTAAGAGATGTTCACGGTAGGCTGTGAGAGCACTGGGCAGAACCAGTTGTTTTTTAGCTTCCCAAAGTGCTGGAGGCAAGATGCTTTGGGGCCTCTCTCACCCTTTGGAAACAAGGCAGCCCTTAGGTCCTGGTAGCTCTAGGCCTATGTAGCACAACCAGAACAGAAGTTCTACTTCAGCCAGGTCAGGCCTGCCAAGAAACTGCGTTTCACAGGCCTTTCAAAGAGATGTTCTCTTAGGCTGTAAGAGCACTGGGCAGAGCCAGCTGTTTCTTAGCTTCCCGAAGAGCTGGGAGCAAGATGCTTTGGGTCCACTCTCCGTCTTTGGAAACAAGGCAGCCCTTTGGGCCTTTCAGCTCTAGGGCAATGGAGCACACCCAGAGCAGAAGTTCTACTTCAGCCAGATCAGGCCTGCCAGGAAACCGCGTTTCACAGGCCTTGGTAAGAGATGTTCCCGGTAGGCTGTAAGAGCACTGGGCAGAGCCAGTTGTTTCTTACCTTCCTGAAAAGCTGGAAGCAAGATGCTTGGGACCCCTCTGCCCGTTTGGGAACAAGGCAGCCTTTTGGGTCGGGAAGCTCTAGGCCAATGGAGCACACGCAGAGCAGGAGTTCTACTTCAGCCTGATCAGGCCTGCAAAGAAACAGCGTTTGACAGGCCTTGGTAAGAGATGTTCGCGGTAGGTGTAAGAGCACTGGGCAGAGCCAGTTGTTTCTTAGCTTCGCAAAGACCGGGAAGCAAGGTGCTTTGGGCCTCTCTGCCCCTTGGAAACAGGGCAGCACTTTGGGCCTGGCAGCTCTAGGGCAATGGAGCACACCCAGAGCCGGAGTTCTACTTCAGCCAGATGAGGCCTGCCAAGAAACTGCGTTTCACAGGCCTTTCAAAGACATGTTCCCGGTAGGCTGTAAGAGCACGGGGCAGAGCGAGTTGGTTCTTAGCTTCCCAGAGAGCTGGAAGCAAGATGCTTTGGGGCCTCTCTGCCCCTTTGGAAACAAGGCAGCACCTTGGGCCTGGCAGCTCTAGGGCAATGGAGCACACCCAGAGCAGAAGTTCTACTTCAGCCAAATCAGGCCTGCCAGGAAACGGCGTTTCACAGGCCTTGGTAAGAGATGTTCCCGGTAGGCTGTAAGAGCACTGGGCAACGCCAGATGTTTCTTAGCTTCCCGAAGAGCTGGAAGCAAGAAGCTTTGGTGCCACTCTCTCACTTTGGACTCAAGGCAGCCCTTTGGGGCAGGTAGCTCTAGGCCAGTGGAGCACACCCAGAGCAGAAGTTCTACTTGGGCCAGTTCAGGCCACCAACAAACTGCGTTTCACAGGCCTTGGTAAGAGATGTTCCCGGTAGGCTGTAAGAGCACTGGGCAACGCCAGATGTTTCTTAGCTTCCCGAAGAGCTGGAAGCAAGATGCTTTGGGGCCTCTCATCCCCTTTGCAAACAAGGCGGCCCTATGGGCCAGGCAGCTCTAGGCCAATGGAGCACACCCAGAGCAGAAGTTCTACTTCGGCCAGTTCAGGCCACCAACAAACTGCGTTTCACAGGCCTTGGTAAGAGATGTTCCCGGTAGGCTGTAAGAGCACTGGGCAACGCCAGATGTTTCTTAGCTTCCCGAAGAGCTGGAAGCAAGATGCTTTGGGGCCTCTCATCCCCTTTGCAAACAAGGCCGACCTTTGGGCCAGGCAGCTCTAGGCCAATGGAGCACACCCAGAGCAGAAGTTCTACCTCAGCCAGATAAGGCCTGCCAAGAAACTGCGTTTCAAAGGCTTTGGTAAGAGATGTTCCCGGTACTCTGTTAGAGCACTGGGCAGAGCCATTTGTTTCTTAGCTTCCCAAAGAGCTGGAAGCAAGATGCTTTGGGGGCTCCCTGCCCCTTTGCCAACAAGGGCGACCTTTGGGCCTTTCAGCTCTAGGCCAATGGAGCACACCCAGAGCAGAAGTCCTACTTCAGCCAGATCAGGCCTGCCAAGGAACTGCGTTTCAGAGGCCTTTGTATGTGACGTTCCCGGTAGGCTGTGAGAGCACGGTGCAGAGCCAGTTGTTTCCTTGTTTCCCAAACAGCTGGAAGCAAGACGCTTTGGGGCCTCTCTGCCCCTTTGGAAACAAGGCAGCACGTTGGGTCTGGCAGCTCTAGGGCAATGGAGCACAACCAGAGCCGAAGTTCTACTTCTTCCAGATCAGGCCTGCCTAGACAGTGCGTTTCCCAGGCCTTGATAAGAGATGTTCTCTTAGGCTATAAGAGCACTGGGCACAGCCAGTTGTTTCTTAGCTTCCCAAGAGGTGGAAGCAAGATGCTTTGGGGCCTCTCTCCCCCTTTGGAAACAAGGCAGCCCTTTGGGCCTTTCAGCTCTAGGGCAATGGAGCACACCCAGAGCAGAAGTTCTACCTCAGCCAGATCAGGCCTGCCAAGAGACTGCTTTTCACAGGCCTTCGTAAGAGGTGTTCCCGGAAGGCTGTAAGAGTACCTGGCAGAGCGAGTTGTTTCTTAGCTTCAAAAACAGCTGGAAGCAACATGATTTGGGGCCTCTCTCCCCCTTTGGAAACAAAGCAGCCTTTGTGCCTGGCAGCTCTAGGCCAAAGTAGCACACCCAGAGCACAAGTTCTACCTCAGCCAGATAAGGCCTGTCAAGAAGCTGCGTTTCACAGGCCTTTGTATGTGACGTTCCCGGTTGGCTTTGAGAGCACTGTGCAGAGCCAGTTGTTTTAGCTTCCCAGAGAGCAGGAAGCAAGATGCTTTGGGGCCTCTCTCACACTTTGGAAATAAAGGCAGCCCTTTGGGCCTGGCAGCCCTAGGCCAATGGAGTACACCCAGAGCAGAAGTTCTACCTCAGCCAGATCAGGCCTTCCAAGAAACTGCGTCTCACAGGCCTTTCTCTGTCACGTTGCCGGTAGGCTGTGAGAGCACTGTGCAGAGCCAGTTGTTTCTTAGCTTCCCAAAGATTTGGAAGCAAGATGCTTTGGGGACTCTCAGCCCCTTTGGAAACAAGGCGGCCCTTTGGGCCTGGCAGCTCTAGGCCAAAGTAGCACGCCCAGAGCAGGAGTTCTACTTCAGCCAGATCAGGCCTGCCAAGAAACTGCGTTTCACAGGCCTTGGTAAGAGATGTTCCCGGTAGGCTGTGAGAGCACTGTGGAGAGCCAGTTGCTTTAGCTTCCCACAGAGCTGGAAGCAAGATGCCTTGGGGCCTCTCTCTCCCTTTGGACACAAGGCAGCCGTTTGGGCCTGGCAGCTCTAGGCCAATGGAGCACACCCACAGCAGAAGTTCTACTTCAGGCAGATCAGTCCTGCCCAGAAACTGCGTTTCACAGCCCTTGGTAAGAGATGTTCACGGTAGGCTGTGAGAGCACTGGGCAGAACCAGTTGTTTTTTAGCTTCCCAAAGTGCTGGAGGCAAGATGCTTTGGGGCCTCTCTCACCCTTTGGAAACAAGGCAGCCCTTAGGTCCTGGTAGCTCTAGGCCTATGTAGCACAACCAGAACAGAAGTTCTACTTCAGCCAGGTCAGGCCTGCCAAGAAACTGCGTTTCACAGGCCTTTCAAAGAGATGTTCTCTTAGGCTGTAAGAGCACTGGGCAGAGCCAGCTGTTTCTTAGCTTCCCGAAGAGCTGGGAGCAAGATGCTTTGGGTCCACTCTCCGTCTTTGGAAACAAGGCAGCCCTTTGGGCCTTTCAGCTCTAGGGCAATGGAGCACACCCAGAGCAGAAGTTCTACTTCAGCCAGATCAGGCCTGCCAGGAAACCGCGTTTCACAGGCCTTGGTAAGAGATGTTCCCGGTAGGCTGTAAGAGCACTGGGCAGAGCCAGTTGTTTCTTACCTTCCTGAAAAGCTGGAAGCAAGATGCTTGGGACCCCTCTGCCCGTTTGGGAACAAGGCAGCCTTTTGGGTCGGGAAGCTCTAGGCCAATGGAGCACACGCAGAGCAGGAGTTCTACTTCAGCCTGATCAGGCCTGCAAAGAAACAGCGTTTGACAGGCCTTGGTAAGAGATGTTCGCGGTAGGTGTAAGAGCACTGGGCAGAGCCAGTTGTTTCTTAGCTTCGCAAAGACCGGGAAGCAAGGTGCTTTGGGCCTCTCTGCCCCTTGGAAACAGGGCAGCACTTTGGGCCTGGCAGCTCTAGGGCAATGGAGCACACCCAGAGCCGGAGTTCTACTTCAGCCAGATGAGGCCTGCCAAGAAACTGCGTTTCACAGGCCTTTCAAAGACATGTTCCCGGTAGGCTGTAAGAGCACGGGGCAGAGCGAGTTGGTTCTTAGCTTCCCAGAGAGCTGGAAGCAAGATGCTTTGGGGCCTCTCTGCCCCTTTGGAAACAAGGCAGCACCTTGGGCCTGGCAGCTCTAGGGCAATGGAGCACACCCAGAGCAGAAGTTCTACTTCAGCCAAATCAGGCCTGCCAGGAAACGGCGTTTCACAGGCCTTGGTAAGAGATGTTCCCGGTAGGCTGTAAGAGCACTGGGCAACGCCAGATGTTTCTTAGCTTCCCGAAGAGCTGGAAGCAAGAAGCTTTGGTGCCACTCTCTCACTTTGGACTCAAGGCAGCCCTTTGGGGCAGGTAGCTCTAGGCCAGTGGAGCACACCCAGAGCAGAAGTTCTACTTGGGCCAGTTCAGGCCACCAACAAACTGCGTTTCACAGGCCTTGGTAAGAGATGTTCCCGGTAGGCTGTAAGAGCACTGGGCAACGCCAGATGTTTCTTAGCTTCCCGAAGAGCTGGAAGCAAGATGCTTTGGGGCCTCTCATCCCCTTTGCAAACAAGGCGGCCCTATGGGCCAGGCAGCTCTAGGCCAATGGAGCACACCCAGAGCAGAAGTTCTACTTCGGCCAGTTCAGGCCACCAACAAACTGCGTTTCACAGGCCTTGGTAAGAGATGTTCCCGGTAGGCTGTAAGAGCACTGGGCAACGCCAGATGTTTCTTAGCTTCCCGAAGAGCTGGAAGCAAGATGCTTTGGGGCCTCTCATCCCCTTTGCAAACAAGGCCGACCTTTGGGCCAGGCAGCTCTAGGCCAATGGAGCACACCCAGAGCAGAAGTTCTACCTCAGCCAGATAAGGCCTGCCAAGAAACTGCGTTTCAAAGGCTTTGGTAAGAGATGTTCCCGGTACTCTGTTAGAGCACTGGGCAGAGCCATTTGTTTCTTAGCTTCCCAAAGAGCTGGAAGCAAGATGCTTTGGGGGCTCCCTGCCCCTTTGCCAACAAGGGCGACCTTTGGGCCTTTCAGCTCTAGGCCAATGGAGCACACCCAGAGCAGAAGTCCTACTTCAGCCAGATCAGGCCTGCCAAGGAACTGCGTTTCAGAGGCCTTTGTATGTGACGTTCCCGGTAGGCTGTGAGAGCACGGTGCAGAGCCAGTTGTTTCCTTGTTTCCCAAACAGCTGGAAGCAAGACGCTTTGGGGCCTCTCTGCCCCTTTGGAAACAAGGCAGCACGTTGGGTCTGGCAGCTCTAGGGCAATGGAGCACAACCAGAGCCGAAGTTCTACTTCTTCCAGATCAGGCCTGCCTAGACAGTGCGTTTCCCAGGCCTTGATAAGAGATGTTCTCTTAGGCTATAAGAGCACTGGGCACAGCCAGTTGTTTCTTAGCTTCCCAAGAGGTGGAAGCAAGATGCTTTGGGGCCTCTCTCCCCCTTTGGAAACAAGGCAGCCCTTTGGGCCTTTCAGCTCTAGGGCAATGGAGCACACCCAGAGCAGAAGTTCTACCTCAGCCAGATCAGGCCTGCCAAGAGACTGCTTTTCACAGGCCTTCGTAAGAGGTGTTCCCGGAAGGCTGTAAGAGTACCTGGCAGAGCGAGTTGTTTCTTAGCTTCAAAAACAGCTGGAAGCAACATGATTTGGGGCCTCTCTCCCCCTTTGGAAACAAAGCAGCCTTTGTGCCTGGCAGCTCTAGGCCAAAGTAGCACACCCAGAGCACAAGTTCTACCTCAGCCAGATAAGGCCTGTCAAGAAGCTGCGTTTCACAGGCCTTTGTATGTGACGTTCCCGGTTGGCTTTGAGAGCACTGTGCAGAGCCAGTTGTTTTAGCTTCCCAGAGAGCAGGAAGCAAGATGCTTTGGGGCCTCTCTCACACTTTGGAAATAAAGGCAGCCCTTTGGGCCTGGCAGCCCTAGGCCAATGGAGTACACCCAGAGCAGAAGTTCTACCTCAGCCAGATCAGGCCTTCCAAGAAACTGCGTCTCACAGGCCTTTCTCTGTCACGTTGCCGGTAGGCTGTGAGAGCACTGTGCAGAGCCAGTTGTTTCTTAGCTTCCCAAAGATTTGGAAGCAAGATGCTTTGGGGACTCTCAGCCCCTTTGGAAACAAGGCGGCCCTTTGGGCCTGGCAGCTCTAGGCCAAAGTAGCACGCCCAGAGCAGGAGTTCTACTTCAGCCAGATCAGGCCTGCCAAGAAACTGCGTTTCACAGGCCTTGGTAAGAGATGTTCCCGGTAGGCTGTGAGAGCACTGTGGAGAGCCAGTTGCTTTAGCTTCCCACAGAGCTGGAAGCAAGATGCCTTGGGGCCTCTCTCTCCCTTTGGACACAAGGCAGCCGTTTGGGCCTGGCAGCTCTAGGCCAATGGAGCACACCCACAGCAGAAGTTCTACTTCAGGCAGATCAGTCCTGCCCAGAAACTGCGTTTCACAGCCCTTGGTAAGAGATGTTCACGGTAGGCTGTGAGAGCACTGGGCAGAACCAGTTGTTTTTTAGCTTCCCAAAGTGCTGGAGGCAACATGCTTTGGGGCCTCTCTCACCCTTTGGAAACAAGGCAGCCCTTAGGTCCTGGTAGCTCTAGGCCTATGTAGCACAACCAGAACAGAAGTTCTACTTCAGCCAGGTCAGGCCTGCCAAGAAACTGCGTTTCACAGGCCTTTCAAAGAGATGTTCTCTTAGGCTGTAAGAGCACTGGGCAGAGCCAGCTGTTTCTTAGCTTCCCGAAGAGCTGGGAGCAAGATGCTTTGGGTCCACTCTCCGTCTTTGGAAACAAGGCAGCCCTTTGGGCCTTTCAGCTCTAGGGCAATGGAGCACACCCAGAGCAGAAGTTCTACTTCAGCCAGATCAGGCCTGCCAGGAAACCGCGTTTCACAGGCCTTGGTAAGAGATGTTCCCGGTAGGCTGTAAGAGCACTGGGCAGAGCCAGTTGTTTCTTACCTTCCTGAAAAGCTGGAAGCAAGATGCTTGGGACCCCTGTGCCCGTTTGGGAACAAGGCAGCCTTTTGGGTCGGGAAGCTCTAGGCCAATGGAGCACACGCAGAGCAGGAGTTCTACTTCAGCCTGATCAGGCCTGCAAAGAAACAGCGTTTGACAGGCCTTGGTAAGAGATGTTCGCGGTAGGTGTAAGAGCACTGGGCAGAGCCAGTTGTTTCTTAGCTTCGCAAAGACCGGGAAGCAAGGTGCTTTGGGCCTCTCTGCCCCTTGGAAACAGGGCAGCACTTTGGGCCTGGCAGCTCTAGGGCAATGGAGCACACCCAGAGCCGGAGTTCTACTTCAGCCAGATGAGGCCTGCCAAGAAACTGCGTTTCACAGGCCTTTCAAAGACATGTTCCCGGTAGGCTGTAAGAGCACGGGGCAGAGCGAGTTGGTTCTTAGCTTCCCAGAGAGCTGGAAGCAAGATGCTTTGGGGCCTCTCTGCCCCTTTGGAAACAAGGCAGCACCTTGGGCCTGGCAGCTCTAGGGCAATGGAGCACACCCAGAGCAGAAGTTCTACTTCAGCCAAATCAGGCCTGCCAGGAAACGGCGTTTCACAGGCCTTGGTAAGAGATGTTCCCGGTAGGCTGTAAGAGCACTGGGCAACGCCAGATGTTTCTTAGCTTCCCGAAGAGCTGGAAGCAAGAAGCTTTGGTGCCACTCTCTCACTTTGGACTCAAGGCAGCCCTTTGGGGCAGGTAGCTCTAGGCCAGTGGAGCACACCCAGAGCAGAAGTTCTACTTGGGCCAGTTCAGGCCACCAACAAACTGCGTTTCACAGGCCTTGGTAAGAGATGTTCCCGGTAGGCTGTAAGAGCACTGGGCAACGCCAGATGTTTCTTAGCTTCCCGAAGAGCTGGAAGCAAGATGCTTTGGGGCCTCTCATCCCCTTTGCAAACAAGGCGGCCCTATGGGCCAGGCAGCTCTAGGCCAATGGAGCACACCCAGAGCAGAAGTTCTACTTCGGCCAGTTCAGGCCACCAACAAACTGCGTTTCACAGGCCTTGGTAAGAGATGTTCCCGGTAGGCTGTAAGAGCACTGGGCAACGCCAGATGTTTCTTAGCTTCCCGAAGAGCTGGAAGCAAGATGCTTTGGGGCCTCTCATCCCCTTTGCAAACAAGGCCGACCTTTGGGCCAGGCAGCTCTAGGCCAATGGAGCACACCCAGAGCAGAAGTTCTACCTCAGCCAGATAAGGCCTGCCAAGAAACTGCGTTTCAAAGGCTTTGGTAAGAGATGTTCCCGGTACTCTGTTAGAGCACTGGGCAGAGCCATTTGTTTCTTAGCTTCCCAAAGAGCTGGAAGCAAGATGCTTTGGGGGCTCCCTGCCCCTTTGCCAACAAGGGCGACCTTTGGGCCTTTCAGCTCTAGGCCAATGGAGCACACCCAGAGCAGAAGTCCTACTTCAGCCACATCAGGCCTGCCAAGGAACTGCGTTTCAGAGGCCTTTGTATGTGACGTTCCCGGTAGGCTGTGAGAGCACGGTGCAGAGCCAGTTGTTTCCTTGTTTCCCAAACAGCTGGAAGCAAGACGCTTTGGGGCCTCTCTGCCCCTTTGGAAACAAGGCAGCACGTTGGGTCTGGCAGCTCTAGGGCAATGGAGCACAACCAGAGCCGAAGTTCTACTTCTTCCAGATCAGGCCTGCCTAGACAGTGCGTTTCCCAGGCCTTGATAAGAGATGTTCTCTTAGGCTATAAGAGCACTGGGCACAGCCAGTTGTTTCTTAGCTTCCCAAGAGGTGGAAGCAAGATGCTTTGGGGCCTCTCTCCCCCTTTGGAAACAAGGCAGCCCTTTGGGCCTTTCAGCTCTAGGGCAATGGAGCACACCCAGAGCAGAAGTTCTACCTCAGCCAGATCAGGCCTGCCAAGAGACTGCTTTTCACAGGCCTTCGTAAGAGGTGTTCCCGGAAGGCTGTAAGAGTACCTGGCAGAGCGAGTTGTTTCTTAGCTTCAAAAACAGCTGGAAGCAACATGATTTGGGGCCTCTCTCCCCCTTTGGAAACAAAGCAGCCTTTGTGCCTGGCAGCTCTAGGCCAAAGTAGCACACCCAGAGCACAAGTTCTACCTCAGCCAGATAAGGCCTGTCAAGAAGCTGCGTTTCACAGGCCTTTGTATGTGACGTTCCCGGTTGGCTTTGAGAGCACTGTGCAGAGCCAGTTGTTTTAGCTTCCCAGAGAGCAGGAAGCAAGATGCTTTGGGGCCTCTCTCACACTTTGGAAATAAAGGCAGCCCTTTGGGCCTGGCAGCCCTAGGCCAATGGAGTACACCCAGAGCAGAAGTTCTACCTCAGCCAGATCAGGCCTTCCAAGAAACTGCATCTCACAGGCCTTTCTCTGTCACGTTGCCGGTAGGCTGTGAGAGCACTGTGCAGAGCCAGTTGTTTCTTAGCTTCCCAAAGATTTGGAAGCAAGATGCTTTGGGGACTCTCAGCCCCTTTGGAAACAAGGCGGCCCTTTGGGCCTGGCAGCTCTAGGCCAAAGTAGCACGCCCAGAGCAGGAGTTCTACTTCAGCCAGATCAGGCCTGCCAAGAAACTGCGTTTCACAGGCCTTGGTAAGAGATGTTCCCGGTAGGCTGTGAGAGCACTGTGGAGAGCCAGTTGCTTTAGCTTCCCACAGAGCTGGAAGCAAGATGCCTTGGGGCCTCTCTCTCCCTTTGGACACAAGGCAGCCGTTTGGGCCTGGCAGCTCTAGGCCAATGGAGCACACCCACAGCAGAAGTTCTACTTCAGGCAGATCAGTCCTGCCCAGAAACTGCGTTTCACAGCCCTTGGTAAGAGATGTTCACGGTAGGCTGTGAGAGCACTGGGCAGAACCAGTTGTTTTTTAGCTTCCCAAAGTGCTGGAGGCAAGATGCTTTGGGGCCTCTCTCACCCTTTGGAAACAAGGCAGCCCTTAGGTCCTGGTAGCTCTAGGCCTATGTAGCACAACCAGAACAGAAGTTCTACTTCAGCCAGGTCAGGCCTGCCAAGAAACTGCGTTTCACAGGCCTTTCAAAGAGATGTTCTCTTAGGCTGTAAGAGCACTGGGCAGAGCCAGCTGTTTCTTAGCTTCCCGAAGAGCTGGGAGCAAGATGCTTTGGGTCCACTCTCCGTCTTTGGAAACAAGGCAGCCCTTTGGGCCTTTCAGCTCTAGGGCAATGGAGCACACCCAGAGCAGAAGTTCTACTTCAGCCAGATCAGGCCTGCCAGGAAACCGCGTTTCACAGGCCTTGGTAAGAGATGTTCCCGGTAGGCTGTAAGAGCACTGGGCAGAGCCAGTTGTTTCTTACCTTCCTGAAAAGCTGGAAGCAAGATGCTTGGGACCCCTCTGCCCGTTTGGGAACAAGGCAGCCTTTTGGGTCGGGAAGCTCTAGGCCAATGGAGCACACGCAGAGCAGGAGTTCTACTTCAGCCTGATCAGGCCTGCAAAGAAACAGCGTTTGACAGGCCTTGGTAAGAGATGTTCGCGGTAGGTGTAAGAGCACTGGGCAGAGCCAGTTGTTTCTTAGCTTCGCAAAGACCGGGAAGCAAGGTGCTTTGGGCCTCTCTGCCCCTTGGAAACAGGGCAGCACTTTGGGCCTGGCAGCTCTAGGGCAATGGAGCACACCCAGAGCCGGAGTTCTACTTCAGCCAGATGAGGCCTGCCAAGAAACTGCGTTTCACAGGCCTTTCAAAGACATGTTCCCGGTAGGCTGTAAGAGCACGGGGCAGAGCGAGTTGGTTCTTAGCTTCCCAGAGAGCTGGAAGCAAGATGCTTTGGGGCCTCTCTGCCCCTTTGGAAACAAGGCAGCACCTTGGGCCTGGCAGCTCTAGGGCAATGGAGCACACCCAGAGCAGAAGTTCTACTTCAGCCAAATCAGGCCTGCCAGGAAACGGCGTTTCACAGGCCTTGGTAAGAGATGTTCCCGGTAGGCTGTAAGAGCACTGGGCAACGCCAGATGTTTCTTAGCTTCCCGAAGAGCTGGAAGCAAGAAGCTTTGGTGCCACTCTCTCACTTTGGACTCAAGGCAGCCCTTTGGGGCAGTTAGCTCTAGCCCAGTGGAGCACACCCAGAGCAGAAGTTCTACTTGGGCCAGTTCAGGCCACCAACAAACTGCATTTCACAGGCCTTGGTAAGAGATGTTCCCGGTAGGCTGTAAGAGCACTGGGCAACGCCAGATGTTTCTTAGCTTCCCGAAGAGCTGGAAGCAAGATGCTTTGGGGCCTCTCATCCCCTTTGCAAACAAGGCTGACCTTTGGGCCAGGCAGCTCTAGGCCAATGGAGCACACCCAGAGCAGAAGTTCTACCTCAGCCAGATAAGGCCTGCCAAGAAACTGCGTTTCAAAGGCTTTGGTAAGAGATGTTCCCGGTACTCTGTTAGAGCACTGGGCAGAGCCATTTGTTTCTTAGCTTCCCAAAGAGCTGGAAGCAAGATGCTTTGGGGGCTCCCTGCCCCTTTGCCAACAAGGGCGACCTTTGGGCCTTTCAGCTCTAGGCCAATGGAGCACACCCAGAGCAGAAGTCCTACTTCAGCCAGATCAGGCCTGCCAAGGAACTGCGTTTCAGAGGCCTTTGTATGTGACGTTCCCGGTAGGCTGTGAGAGCACGGTGCAGAGCCAGTTGTTTCCTTGTTTCCCAAACAGCTGGAAGCAAGACGCTTTGGGGCCTCTCTGCCCCTTTGGAAACAAGGCAGCACGTTGGGTCTGGCAGCTCTAGGGCAATGGAGCACAACCAGAGCCGAAGTTCTACTTCTTCCAGATCAGGCCTGCCTAGACAGTGCGTTTCCCAGGCCTTGATAAGAGATGTTCTCTTAGGCTATAAGAGCACTGGGCACAGCCAGTTGTTTCTTAGCTTCCCAAGAGGTGGAAGCAAGATGCTTTGGGGCCTCTCTCCCCCTTTGGAAACAAGGCAGCCCTTTGGGCCTTTCAGCTCTAGGGCAATGGAGCACACCCAGAGCAGAAGTTCTACCTCAGCCAGATCAGGCCTGCCAAGAAACTGCTTTTCACAGGCCTTCGTAAGAGGTGTTCCCGGAAGGCTGTAAGAGTACCTGGCAGAGCGAGTTGTTTCTTAGCTTCAAAAACAGCTGGAAGCAACATGATTTGGGGCCTCTCTCCCCCTTTGGAAACAAAGCAGCCTTTGTGCCTGGCAGCTCTAGGCCAAAGTAGCACACCCAGAGCACAAGTTCTACCTCAGCCAGATAAGGCCTGTCAAGAAGCTGCGTTTCACAGGCCTTTGTATGTGACGTTCCCGGTTGGCTTTGAGAGCACTGTGCAGAGCCAGTTGTTTTAGCTTCCCAGAGAGCAGGAAGCAAGATGCTTTGGGGCCTCTCTCACACTTTGGAAATAAAGGCAGCCCTTTGGGCCTGGCAGCCCTAGGCCAATGGAGTACACCCAGAGCAGAAGTTCTACCTCAGCCAGATCAGGCCTTCCAAGAAACTGCGTCTCACAGGCCTTTCTCTGTCACGTTGCCGGTAGGCTGTGAGAGCACTGTGCAGAGCCAGTTGTTTCTTAGCTTCCCAAAGATTTGGAAGCAAGATGCTTTGGGGACTCTCAGCCCCTTTGGAAACAAGGCGGCCCTTTGGGCCTGGCAGCTCTAGGCCAAAGTAGCACGCCCAGAGCAGGAGTTCTACTTCAGCCAGATCAGGCCTGCCAAGAAACTGCGTTTCACAGGCCTTGGTAAGAGATGTTCCCGGTAGGCTGTGAGAGCACTGTGGAGAGCCAGTTGCTTTAGCTTCCCACAGAGCTGGAAGCAAGATGCTTTGGGGCCTCTCTCTCCCTTTGGACACAAGGCAGCCGTTTGGGCCTGGCAGCTCTAGGCCAATGGAGCACACCCACAGCAGAAGTTCTACTTCAGGCAGATCAGTCCTGCCCAGAAACTGCGTTTCACAGCCCTTGGTAAGAGATGTTCACGGTAGGCTGTGAGAGCACTGGGCAGAACCAGTTGTTTTTTAGCTTCCCAAAGTGCTGGAAACAACATGCTTTGGGGCCTCTCTCACCCTTTGGAAACAAGGCAGCCCTTAGGTCCTGGTAGCTCTAGGCCTATGTAGCACAACCAGAACAGAAGTTCTACTTCAGCCAGGTCAGGCCTGCCAAGAAACTGCGTTTCACAGGCCTTTCAAAGAGATGTTCTCTTAGGCTGTAAGAGCACTGGGCAGAGCCAGCTGTTTCTTAGCTTCCCGAAGAGCTGGGAGCAAGATGCTTTGGGTCCACTCTCCGTCTTTGGAAACAAGGCAGCCCTTTGGGCCTGGCAGCTCTAGGGCAATGGAGCACACCCAGAGCAGAAGTTCTACTTCAGCCAGATCAGGCCTGCCAGGAAACCGCGTTTCACAGGCCTTGGTAAGAGATGTTCCCGGTAGGCTGTAAGAGCACTGGGCAGAGCCAGTTGTTTCTTACCTCCTGAAAAGCTGGAAGCAAGATGCTTGGGACCCCTCTGCCCGTTTGGGAACAAGGCAGCCTTTTGGGTCGGGAAGCTCTAGGCCAATGGAGCACACGCAGAGCAGGAGTTCTACTTCAGCCTGATCAGGCCTGCAAAGAAACAGCGTTTGACAGGCCTTGGTAAGAGATGTTCCCGGTAGGTGTAAGAGCACTGGGCAGAGCCAGTTGTTTCTTAGCTTCGCAAAGACCGGGAAGCAAGATGCTTTGGGCCTCTCTGCCCCTTGGAAACAGGGCAGCACTTTGGGCCTGGCAGCTCTAGGGCAATGGAGCACACCCAGAGCCGGAGTTCTACTTCAGCCAGATGAGGCCTGCCAAGAAACTGCGTTTCACAGGCCTTTCAAAGACATGTTCCCGGTAGGCTGTAAGAGCACGGGGCAGAGCGAGTTGGTTCTTAGCTTCCCAGAGAGCTGGAAGCAAGATGCTTTGGGGCCTCTCTGCCCCTTTGGAAACAAGGCAGCACCTTGGGCCTGGCAGCTCTAGGGCAATGGAGCACACCCAGAGCAGAAGTTCTACTTCAGCCAAATCAGGCCTGCCAGGAAACGGCGTTTCACAGGCCTTGGTAAGAGATGTTCCCGGTAGGCTGTAAGAGCACTGGGCAACGCCAGATGTTTCTTAGCTTCCCGAAGAGCTGGAAGCAAGAAGCTTTGGTGCCACTCTCTCACTTTGGACTCAAGGCAGCCCTTTGGGGCAGTTAGCTCTAGCCCAGTGGAGCACACCCAGAGCAGAAGTTCTACTTGGGCCAGTTCAGGCCACCAACAAACTGCATTTCACAGGCCTTGGTAAGAGATGTTCCCGGTAGGCTGTAAGAGCACTGGGCAACGCCAGATGTTTCTTAGCTTCCCGAAGAGCTGGAAGCAAGATGCTTTGGGGCCTCTCATCCCCTTTGCAAACAAGGCTGACCTTTGGGCCAGGCAGCTCTAGGCCAATGGAGCACACCCAGAGCAGAAGTTCTACCTCAGCCAGATAAGGCCTGCCAAGAAACTGCGTTTCAAAGGCTTTGGTAAGAGATGTTCCCGGTACTCTGTTAGAGCACTGGGCAGAGCCATTTGTTTCTTAGCTTCCCAAAGAGCTGGAAGCAAGATGCTTTGGGGGCTCCCTGCCCCTTTGCCAACAAGGGCGACCTTTGGGCCTTTCAGCTCTAGGCCAATGGAGCACACCCAGAGCAGAAGTCCTACTTCAGCCAGATCAGGCCTGCCAAGGAACTGCGTTTCAGAGGCCTTTGTATGTGACGTTCCCGGTAGGCTGTGAGAGCACGGTGCAGAGCCAGTTGTTTCCTTGTTTCCCAAACAGCTGGAAGCAAGACGCTTTGGGGCCTCTCTGCCCCTTTGGAAACAAGGCAGCACGTTGGGTCTGGCAGCTCTAGGGCAATGGAGCACAACCAGAGCCGAAGTTCTACTTCTTCCAGATCAGGCCTGCCTAGACAGTGCGTTTCCCAGGCCTTGATAAGAGATGTTCTCTTAGGCTATAAGAGCACTGGGCACAGCCAGTTGTTTCTTAGCTTCCCAAGAGGTGGAAGCAAGATGCTTTGGGGCCTCTCTCCCCCTTTGGAAACAAGGCAGCCCTTTGGGCCTTTCAGCTCTAGGGCAATGGAGCACACCCAGAGCAGAAGTTCTACCTCAGCCAGATCAGGCCTGCCAAGAAACTGCTTTTCACAGGCCTTCGTAAGAGGTGTTCCCGGAAGGCTGTAAGAGTACCTGGCAGAGCGAGTTGTTTCTTAGCTTCAAAAACAGCTGGAAGCAACATGATTTGGGGCCTCTCTCCCCCTTTGGAAACAAAGCAGCCTTTGTGCCTGGCAGCTCTAGGCCAAAGTAGCACACCCAGAGCACAAGTTCTACCTCAGCCAGATAAGGCCTGTCAAGAAGCTGCGTTTCACAGGCCTTTGTATGTGACGTTCCCGGTTGGCTTTGAGAGCACTGTGCAGAGCCAGTTGTTTTAGCTTCCCAGAGAGCAGGAAGCAAGATGCTTTGGGGCCTCTCTCACACTTTGGAAATAAAGGCAGCCCTTTGGGCCTGGCAGCCCTAGGCCAATGGAGTACACCCAGAGCAGAAGTTCTACCTCAGCCAGATCAGGCCTTCCAAGAAACTGCGTCTCACAGGCCTTTCTCTGTCACGTTGCCGGTAGGCTGTGAGAGCACTGTGCAGAGCCAGTTGTTTCTTAGCTTCCCAAAGATTTGGAAGCAAGATGCTTTGGGGACTCTCAGCCCCTTTGGAAACAAGGCGGCCCTTTGGGCCTGGCAGCTCTAGGCCAAAGTAGCACGCCCAGAGCAGGAGTTCTACTTCAGCCAGATCAGGCCTGCCAAGAAACTGCGTTTCACAGGCCTTGGTAAGAGATGTTCCCGGTAGGCTGTGAGAGCACTGTGGAGAGCCAGTTGCTTTAGCTTCCCACAGAGCTGGAAGCAAGATGCTTTGGGGCCTCTCTCTCCCTTTGGACACAAGGCAGCCGTTTGGGCCTGGCAGCTCTAGGCCAATGGAGCACACCCACAGCAGAAGTTCTACTTCAGGCAGATCAGTCCTGCCCAGAAACTGCGTTTCACAGCCCTTGGTAAGAGATGTTCACGGTAGGCTGTGAGAGCACTGGGCAGAACCAGTTGTTTTTTAGCTTCCCAAAGTGCTGGAAACAACATGCTTTGGGGCCTCTCTCACCCTTTGGAAACAAGGCAGCCCTTAGGTCCTGGTAGCTCTAGGCCTATGTAGCACAACCAGAACAGAAGTTCTACTTCAGCCAGGTCAGGCCTGCCAAGAAACTGCGTTTCACAGGCCTTTCAAAGAGATGTTCTCTTAGGCTGTAAGAGCACTGGGCAGAGCCAGCTGTTTCTTAGCTTCCCGAAGAGCTGGGAGCAAGATGCTTTGGGTCCACTCTCCGTCTTTGGAAACAAGGCAGCCCTTTGGGCCTGGCAGCTCTAGGGCAATGGAGCACACCCAGAGCAGAAGTTCTACTTCAGCCAGATCAGGCCTGCCAGGAAACCGCGTTTCACAGGCCTTGGTAAGAGATGTTCCCGGTAGGCTGTAAGAGCACTGGGCAGAGCCAGTTGTTTCTTACCTCCTGAAAAGCTGGAAGCAAGATGCTTGGGACCCCTCTGCCCGTTTGGGAACAAGGCAGCCTTTTGGGTCGGGAAGCTCTAGGCCAATGGAGCACACGCAGAGCAGGAGTTCTACTTCAGCCTGATCAGGCCTGCAAAGAAACAGCGTTTGACAGGCCTTGGTAAGAGATGTTCGCGGTAGGTGTAAGAGCACTGGGCAGAGCCAGTTGTTTCTTAGCTTCGCAAAGACCGGGAAGCAAGATGCTTTGGGCCTCTCTGCCCCTTGGAAACAAGGCAGCCCTTTTGGCCTTTCAGCTCTAGGGCAATGGAGCACACCCAGAGCAGAAGTTCTACCTCAGCCAGATCAGGCCTGCCAAGAAACTGCTTTTCACAGGCCTTCGTAAGAGGTGTTCCCGGAAGGCTGTAAGAGTACCTGGCAGAGCGAGTTGTTTCTTAGCTTCAAAAACAGCTGGAAGCAACATGATTTGGGGCCTCTCTCCCCCTTTGGAAACAAAGCAGCCTTTGTGCCTGGCAGCTCTAGGCCAAAGTAGCACACCCAGAGCACAAGTTCTACCTCAGCCAGATAAGGCCTGTCAAGAAGCTGCGTTTCACAGGCCTTTGTATGTGACGTTCCCGGTTGGCTTTGAGAGCACTGTGCAGAGCCAGTTGTTTTAGCTTCCCAGAGAACAGGAAGCAAGATGCTTTGGGGCCTCTCTCACACTTTGGAAATAAAGGCAGCCCTTTGGGCCTGGCAGCCCTAGGCCAATGGAGTACACCCAGAGCAGAACTTCTACCTCAGCCAGATCAGGCCTTCCAAGAAACTGCGTCTCACAGGCCTTTCTCTGTCACGTTGCCGGTAGGCTGTGAGAGCACTGTGCAGAGCCAGTTGTTTCTTAGCTTCCCAAAGATTTGGAAGCAAGATGCTTTGGGGACTCTCAGCCCCTTTGGAAACAAGGCGGCCCTTTGGGCCTGGCAGCTCTAGGCCAAAGTAGCACGCCCAGAGCAGGAGTTCTACTTCAGCCAGATCAGGCCTGCCAAGAAACTGCGTTTCACAGGCCTTGGTAAGAGATGTTCCCGGTAGGCTGTGAGAGCACTGTGGAGAGCCAGTTGCTTTAGCTTCCCACAGAGCTGGAAGCAAGATGCCTTGGGGCCTCTCTCTCCCTTTGGACACAAGGCAGCCGTTTGGGCCTGGCAGCTCTAGGCCAATGGAGCACACCCACAGCAGAAGTTCTACTTCAGGCAGATCAGTCCTGCCCAGAAACTGCGTTTCACAGCCCTTGGTAAGAGATGTTCACGGTAGGCTGTGAGAGCACTGGGCAGAACCAGTTGTTTTTTAGCTTCCCAAAGTGCTGGAGGCAAGATGCTTTGGGGCCTCTCTCACCCTTTGGAAACAAGGCAGCCCTTAGGTCCTGGTAGCTCTAGGCCTATGTAGCACAACCAGAACAGAAGTTCTACTTCAGCCAGGTCAGGCCTGCCAAGAAACTGCGTTTCACAGGCCTTTCAAAGAGATGTTCTCTTAGGCTGTAAGAGCACTGGGCAGAGCCAGCTGTTTCTTAGCTTCCCGAAGAGCTGGGAGCAAGATGCTTTGGGTCCACTCTCCGTCTTTGGAAACAAGGCAGCCCTTTGGGCCTTTCAGCTCTAGGGCAATGGAGCACACCCAGAGCAGAAGTTCTACTTCAGCCAGATCAGGCCTGCCAGGAAACTGCGTTTCACAGGCCTTGGTAAGAGATGTTCCCGGTAGGCTGTAAGAGCACTGGGCAGAGCCAGTTGTTTCTTACCTTCCTGAAAAGCTGGAAGCAAGATGCTTGGGACCCCTCTGCCCGTTTGGGAACAAGGCAGCCTTTTGGGTCGGGAAGCTCTAGGCCAATGGAGCACACGCAGAGCAGGAGTTCTACTTCAGCCTGATCAGGCCTGCAAAGAAACAGCGTTTGACAGGCCTTGGTAAGAGATGTTCGCGGTAGGTGTAAGAGCACTGGGCAGAGCCAGTTGTTTCTTAGCTTCGCAAAGACCGGGAAGCAAGGTGCTTTGGGCCTCTCTGCCCCTTGGAAACAGGGCAGCACTTTGGGCCTGGCAGCTCAAGGGCAATGGAGCACACCCAGAGCCGGAGTTCTACTTCAGCCAGATGAGGCCTGCCAAGAAACTGCGTTTCACAGGCCTTTCAAAGACATGTTCCCGGTAGGCTGTAAGAGCACGGGGCAGAGCGAGTTGGTTCTTAGCGTCCCAGAGAGCTGGAAGCAAGATGCTTTGGGGCCTCTCTGCCCCTTTGGAAACAAGGCAGCACCTTGGGCCTGGCAGCTCTAGGGCAATGGAGCACACCCAGAGCAGAAGTTCTACTTCAGCCAAATCAGGCCTGCCAGGAAACGGCGTTTCACAGGCCTTGGTAAGAGATGTTCCCGGTAGGCTGTAAGAGCACTGGGCAACGCCAGATGTTTCTTAGCTTCCCGAAGAGCTGGAAGCAAGAAGCTTTGGTGCCACTCTCTCACTTTGGACTCAAGGCAGCCCTTTGGGGCAGTTAGCTCTAGCCCAGTGGAGCACACCCAGAGCAGAAGTTCTACTTGGGCCAGTTCAGGCCACCAACAAACTGCATTTCACAGGCCTTGGTAAGAGATGTTCCCGGTAGGCTGTAAGAGCACTGGGCAACGCCAGATGTTTCTTAGCTTCCCGAAGAGCTGGAAGCAAGATGCTTTGGGGCCTCTCATCCCCTTTGCAAACAAGGCTGACCTTTGGGCCAGGCAGCTCTAGGCCAATGGAGCACACCCAGAGCAGAAGTTCTACCTCAGCCAGATAAGGCCTGCCAAGAAACTGCGTTTCAAAGGCTTTGGTAAGAGATGTTCCCGGTACTCTGTTAGAGCACTGGGCAGAGCCATTTGTTTCTTAGCTTCCCAAAGAGCTGGAAGCAAGATGCTTTGGGGGCTCCCTGCCCCTTTGCCAACAAGGGCGACCTTTGGGCCTTTCAGCTCTAGGCCAATGGAGCACACCCAGAGCAGAAGTCCTACTTCAGCCAGATCAGGCCTGCCAAGGAACTGCGTTTCAGAGGCCTTTGTATGTGACGTTCCCGGTAGGCTGTGAGAGCACGGTGCAGAGCCAGTTGTTTCCTTGTTTCCCAAACAGCTGGAAGCAAGACGCTTTGGGGCCTCTCTGCCCCTTTGGAAACAAGGCAGCACGTTGGGTCTGGCAGCTCTAGGGCAATGGAGCACAACCAGAGCCGAAGTTCTACTTCTTCCAGATCAGGCCTGCCTAGACAGTGCGTTTCCCAGGCCTTGATAAGAGATGTTCTCTTAGGCTATAAGAGCACTGGGCACAGCCAGTTGTTTCTTAGCTTCCCAAGAGGTGGAAGCAAGATGCTTTGGGGCCTCTCTCCCCCTTTGGAAACAAGGCAGCCCTTTGGGCCTTTCAGCTCTAGGGCAATGGAGCACACCCAGAGCAGAAGTTCTACCTCAGCCAGATCAGGCCTGCCAAGAAACTGCTTTTCACAGGCCTTCGTAAGAGGTGTTCCCGGAAGGCTGTAAGAGTACCTGGCAGAGCGAGTTGTTTCTTAGCTTCAAAAACAGCTGGAAGCAACATGATTTGGGGCCTCTCTCCCCCTTTGGAAACAAAGCAGCCTTTGTGCCTGGCAGCTCTAGGCCAAAGTAGCACACCCAGAGCACAAGTTCTACCTCAGCCAGATAAGGCCTGTCAAGAAGCTGCGTTTCACAGGCCTTTGTATGTGACGTTCCCGGTTGGCTTTGAGAGCACTGTGCAGAGCCAGTTGTTTTAGCTTCCCAGAGAGCAGGAAGCAAGATGCTTTGGGGCCTCTCTCACACTTTGGAAATAAAGGCAGCCCTTTGGGCCTGGCAGCCCTAGGCCAATGGAGTACACCCAGAGCAGAAGTTCTACCTCAGCCAGATCAGGCCTTCCAAGAAACTGCGTCTCACAGGCCTTTCTCTGTCACGTTGCCGGTAGGCTGTGAGAGCACTGTGCAGAGCCAGTTGTTTCTTAGCTTCCCAAAGATTTGGAAGCAAGATGCTTTGGGGACTCTCAGCCCCTTTGGAAACAAGGCGGCCCTTTGGGCCTGGCAGCTCTAGGCCAAAGTAGCACGCCCAGAGCAGGAGTTCTACTTCAGCCAGATCAGGCCTGCCAAGAAACTGCGTTTCACAGGCCTTGGTAAGAGATGTTCCCGGTAGGCTGTGAGAGCACTGTGGAGAGCCAGTTGCTTTAGCTTCCCACAGAGCTGGAAGCAAGATGCTTTGGGGCCTCTCTCTCCCTTTGGACACAAGGCAGCCGTTTGGGCCTGGCAGCTCTAGGCCAATGGAGCACACCCACAGCAGAAGTTCTACTTCAGGCAGATCAGTCCTGCCCAGAAACTGCGTTTCACAGCCCTTGGTAAGAGATGTTCACGGTAGGCTGTGAGAGCACTGGGCAGAACCAGTTGTTTTTTAGCTTCCCAAAGTGCTGGAAACAACATGCTTTGGGGCCTCTCTCACCCTTTGGAAACAAGGCAGCCCTTAGGTCCTGGTAGCTCTAGGCCTATGTAGCACAACCAGAACAGAAGTTCTACTTCAGCCAGGTCAGGCCTGCCAAGAAACTGCGTTTCACAGGCCTTTCAAAGAGATGTTCTCTTAGGCTGTAAGAGCACTGGGCAGAGCCAGCTGTTTCTTAGCTTCCCGAAGAGCTGGGAGCAAGATGCTTTGGGTCCACTCTCCGGCTTTGGAAACAAGGCAGCCCTTTGGGCCTGGCAGCTCTAGGGCAATGGAGCACACCCAGAGCAGAAGTTCTACTTCAGCCAGATCAGGCCTGCCAGGAAACCGCGTTTCACAGGCCTTGGTAAGAGATGTTCCCGGTAGGCTGTAAGAGCACTGGGCAGAGCCAGTTGTTTCTTACCTCCTGAAAAGCTGGAAGCAAGATGCTTGGGACCCCTCTGCCCGTTTGGGAACAAGGCAGCCTTTTGGGTCGGGAAGCTCTAGGCCAATGGAGCACACGCAGAGCAGGAGTTCTACTTCAGCCTGATCAGGCCTGCAAAGAAACAGCGTTTGACAGGCCTTGGTAAGAGATGTTCGCGGTAGGTGTAAGAGCACTGGGCAGAGCCAGTTGTTTCTTAGCTTCGCAAAGACCGGGAAGCAAGATGCTTTGGGCCTCTCTGCCCCTTGGAAACAAGGCAGCCCTTTTGGCCTTTCAGCTCTAGGGCAATGGAGCACACCCAGAGCAGAAGTTCTACCTCAGCCAGATCAGGCCTGCCAAGAAACTGCTTTTCACAGGCCTTCGTAAGAGGTGTTCCCGGAAGGCTGTAAGAGTACCTGGCAGAGCGAGTTGTTTCTTAGCTTCAAAAACAGCTGGAAGCAACATGATTTGGGGCCTCTCTCCCCCTTTGGAAACAAAGCAGCCTTTGTGCCTGGCAGCTCTAGGCCAAAGTAGCACACCCAGAGCACAAGTTCTACCTCAGCCAGATAAGGCCTGTCAAGAAGCTGCGTTTCACAGGCCTTTGTATGTGACGTTCCCGGTTGGCTTTGAGAGCACTGTGCAGAGCCAGTTGTTTTAGCTTCCCAGAGAACAGGAAGCAAGATGCTTTGGGGCCTCTCTCACACTTTGGAAATAAAGGCAGCCCTTTGGGCCTGGCAGCCCTAGGCCAATGGAGTACACCCAGAGCAGAAGTTCTACCTCAGCCAGATCAGGCCTTCCAAGAAACTGCGTCTCACAGGCCTTTCTCTGTCACGTTGCCGGTAGGCTGTGAGAGCACTGTGCAGAGCCAGTTGTTTCTTAGCTTCCCAAAGATTTGGAAGCAAGATGCTTTGGGGACTCTCAGCCCCTTTGGAAACAAGGCGGCCCTTTGGGCCTGGCAGCTCTAGGCCAAAGTAGCACGCCCAGAGCAGGAGTTCTACTTCAGCCAGATCAGGCCTGCCAAGAAACTGCGTTTCACAGGCCTTGGTAAGAGATGTTCCCGGTAGGCTGTGAGAGCACAGTGCAGAGCCAGTTGTTTCCTTGTTTCCCAAACAGCTGGAAGCAAGACGCTTTGGGGCCTCTCTGCCCCTTTGGAAACAAGGCAGCACGTTGGGTCTGGCAGCTCTAGGGCAATGGAGCACAACCAGAGCCGAAGTTCTACTTCTTCCAGATCAGGCCTGCCTAGACAGTGCGTTTCCCAGGCCTTGATAAGAGATGTTCTCTTAGGCTATAAGAGCACTGGGCACAGCCAGTTGTTTCTTAGCTTCCCAAGAGGTGGAAGCAAGATGCTTTGGGGCCTCTCTCCCCCTTTGGAAACAAGGCAGCCCTTTGGGCCTTTCAGCTCTAGGGCAATGGAGCACACCCAGAGCAGAAGTTCTACCTCAGCCAGATCAGGCCTGCCAAGAAACTGCTTTTCACAGGCCTTCGTAACAGGTGTTCCCGGAAGGCTGTAAGAGTACCTGGCAGAGCGAGTTGTTTCTTAGCTTCAAAAACAGCTGGAAGCAACATGATTTGGGGCCTCTCTCCCCCTTTGGAAACAAAGCAGCCTTTGTGCCTGGCAGCTCTAGGCCAAAGTAGCACACCCAGAGCACAAGTTCTACCTCAGCCAGATCAGGCCTTCCAAGAAACTGCGTCTCACAGGCCTTTCTCTGTCACGTTGCCGGTAGGCTGTGAGAGCACTGTGCAGAGCCAGTTGTTTCTTAGCTTCCCAAAGATTTGGAAGCAAGATGCTTTGGGGACTCTCAGCCCCTTTGGAAACAAGGCGGCCCTTTGGGCCTGGCAGCTCTAGGCCAAAGTAGCACGCCCAGAGCAGGAGTTCTACTTCAGCCAGATCAGGCCTGCCAAGAAACTGCGTTTCACAGGCCTTGGTAAGAGATGTTCCCGGTAGGCTGTGAGAGCACTGTGGAGAGCCAGTTGCTTTAGCTTCCCACAGAGCTGGAAGCAAGATGCCTTGGGGCCTCTCTCTCCCTTTGGACACAAGGCAGCCGTTTGGGCCTGGCAGCTCTAGGCCAATGGAGCACACCCACAGCAGAAGTTCTACTTCAGGCAGATCAGTCCTGCCCAGAAACTGCGTTTCACAGCCCTTGGTAAGAGATGTTCACGGTAGGCTGTGAGAGCACTGGGCAGAACCAGTTGTTTTTTAGCTTCCCAAAGTGCTGGAGGCAAGATGCTTTGGGGCCTCTCTCACCCTTTGGAAACAAGGCAGCCCTTAGGTCCTGGTAGCTCTAGGCCTATGTAGCACAACCAGAACAGAAGTTCTACTTCAGCCAGGTCAGGCCTGCCAAGAAACTGCGTTTCACAGGCCTTTCAAAGAGATGTTCTCTTAGGCTGTAAGAGCACTGGGCAGAGCCAGCTGTTTCTTAGCTTCCCGAAGAGCTGGGAGCAAGATGCTTTGGGTCCACTCTCCGTCTTTGGAAACAAGGCAGCCCTTTGGGCCTGGCAGCTCTAGGGCAATGGAGCACACCCAGAGCAGAAGTTCTACTTCAGCCAGATCAGGCCTGCCAGGAAACCGCGTTTCACAGGCCTTGGTAAGAGATGTTCCCGGTAGGCTGTAAGAGCACTGGGCAGAGCCAGTTGTTTCTTACCTCCTGAAAAGCTGGAAGCAAGATGCTTGGGACCCCTCTGCCCGTTTGGGAACAAGGCAGCCTTTTGGGTCGGGAAGCTCTAGGCCAATGGAGCACACGCAGAGCAGGAGTTCTACTTCAGCCTGATCAGGCCTGCAAAGAAACAGCGTTTGACAGGCCTTGGTAAGAGATGTTCGCGGTAGGTGTAAGAGCACTGGGCAGAGCCAGTTGTTTCTTAGCTTCGCAAAGACCGGGAAGCAAGATGCTTTGGGCCTCTCTGCCCCTTGGAAACAAGGCAGCCCTTTTGGCCTTTCAGCTCTAGGGCAATGGAGCACACCCAGAGCAGAAGTTCTACCTCAGCCAGATCAGGCCTGCCAAGAAACTGCTTTTCACAGGCCTTCGTAAGAGGTGTTCCCGGAAGGCTGTAAGAGTACCTGGCAGAGCGAGTTGTTTCTTAGCTTCAAAAACAGCTGGAAGCAACATGATTTGGGGCCTCTCTCCCCCTTTGGAAACAAAGCAGCCTTTGTGCCTGGCAGCTCTAGGCCAAAGTAGCACACCCAGAGCACAAGTTCTACCTCAGCCAGATAAGGCCTGTCAAGAAGCTGCGTTTCACAGGCCTAGGTATGTGACGTTCCCGGTTGGCTTTGAGAGCACTGTGCAGAGCCAGTTGTTTTAGCTTCCCAGAGAACAGGAAGCAAGATGCTTTGGGGCCTCTCTCACACTTTGGAAATAAAGGCAGCCCTTTGGGCCTGGCAGCCCTAGGCCAATGGAGTACACCCAGAGCAGAAGTTCTACCTCAGCCAGATCAGGCCTTCCAAGAAACTGCGTCTCACAGGCCTTTCTCTGTCACGTTGCCGGTAGGCTGTGAGAGCACTGTGCAGAGCCAGTTGTTTCTTAGCTTCCCAAAGATTTGGAAGCAAGATGCTTTGGGGACTCTCAGCCCCTTTGGAAACAAGGCGGCCCTTTGGGCCTGGCAGCTCTAGGCCAAAGTAGCACGCCCAGAGCAGGAGTTCTACTTCAGCCAGATCAGGCCTGCCAAGAAACTGCGTTTCACAGGCCTTGGTAAGAGATGTTCCCGGTAGGCTGTGAGAGCACAGTGCAGAGCCAGTTGTTTCCTTGTTTCCCAAACAGCTGGAAGCAAGACGCTTTGGGGCCTCTCTGCCCCTTTGGAAACAAGGCAGCACGTTGGGTCTGGCAGCTCTAGGGCAATGGAGCACAACCAGAGCCGAAGTTCTACTTCTTCCAGATCAGGCCTGCCTAGACAGTGCGTTTCCCAGGCCTTGATAAGAGATGTTCTCTTAGGCTATAAGAGCACTGGGCACAGCCAGTTGTTTCTTAGCTTCCCAAGAGGTGGAAGCAAGATGCTTTGGGGCCTCTCTCCCCCTTTGGAAACAAGGCAGCCCTTTGGGCCTTTCAGCTCTAGGGCAATGGAGCACACCCAGAGCAGAAGTTCTACCTCAGCCAGATCAGGCCTGCCAAGAAACTGCTTTTCACAGGCCTTCGTAACAGGTGTTCCCGGAAGGCTGTAAGAGTACCTGGCAGAGCGAGTTGTTTCTTAGCTTCAAAAACAGCTGGAAGCAACATGATTTGGGGCCTCTCTCCCCCTTTGGAAACAAAGCAGCCTTTGTGCCTGGCAGCTCTAGGCCAAAGTAGCACACCCAGAGCACAAGTTCTACCTCAGCCAGATCAGGCCTTCCAAGAAACTGCGTCTCACAGGCCTTTCTCTGTCACGTTGCCGGTAGGCTGTGAGAGCACTGTGCAGAGCCAGTTGTTTCTTAGCTTCCCAAAGATTTGGAAGCAAGATGCTTTGGGGACTCTCAGCCCCTTTGGAAACAAGGCGGCCCTTTGGGCCTGGCAGCTCTAGGCCAAAGTAGCACGCCCAGAGCAGGAGTTCTACTTCAGCCAGATCAGGCCTGCCAAGAAACTGCGTTTCACAGGCCTTGGTAAGAGATGTTCCCGGTAGGCTGTGAGAGCACTGTGGAGAGCCAGTTGCTTTAGCTTCCCACAGAGCTGGAAGCAAGATGCCTTGGGGCCTCTCTCTCCCTTTGGACACAAGGCAGCCGTTTGGGCCTGGCAGCTCTAGGCCAATGGAGCACACCCACAGCAGAAGTTCTACTTCAGGCAGATCAGTCCTGCCCAGAAACTGCGTTTCACAGCCCTTGGTAAGAGATGTTCACGGTAGGCTGTGAGAGCACTGGGCAGAACCAGTTGTTTTTTAGCTTCCCAAAGTGCTGGAGGCAAGATGCTTTGGGGCCTCTCTCACCCTTTGGAAACAAGGCAGCCCTTAGGTCCTGGTAGCTCTAGGCCTATGTAGCACAACCAGAACAGAAGTTCTACTTCAGCCAGGTCAGGCCTGCCAAGAAACTGCGTTTCACAGGCCTTTCAAAGAGATGTTCTCTTAGGCTGTAAGAGCACTGGGCAGAGCCAGCTGTTTCTTAGCTTCCCGAAGAGCTGGGAGCAAGATGCTTTGGGTCCACTCTCCGTCTTTGGAAACAAGGCAGCCCTTTGGGCCTGGCAGCTCTAGGGCAATGGAGCACACCCAGAGCAGAAGTTCTACTTCAGCCAGATCAGGCCTGCCAGGAAACCGCGTTTCACAGGCCTTGGTAAGAGATGTTCCCGGTAGGCTGTAAGAGCACTGGGCAGAGCCAGTTGTTTCTTACCTCCTGAAAAGCTGGAAGCAAGATGCTTGGGACCCCTCTGCCCGTTTGGGAACAAGGCAGCCTTTTGGGTCGGGAAGCTCTAGGCCAATGGAGCACACGCAGAGCAGGAGTTCTACTTCAGCCTGATCAGGCCTGCAAAGAAACAGCGTTTGACAGGCCTTGGTAAGAGATGTTCGCGGTAGGTGTAAGAGCACTGGGCAGAGCCAGTTGTTTCTTAGCTTCGCAAAGACCGGGAAGCAAGATGCTTTGGGCCTCTCTGCCCCTTGGAAACAAGGCAGCCCTTTTGGCCTTTCAGCTCTAGGGCAATGGAGCACACCCAGAGCAGAAGTTCTACCTCAGCCAGATCAGGCCTGCCAAGAAACTGCTTTTCACAGGCCTTCGTAAGAGGTGTTCCCGGAAGGCTGTAAGAGTACCTGGCAGAGCGAGTTGTTTCTTAGCTTCAAAAACAGCTGGAAGCAACATGATTTGGGGCCTCTCTCCCCCTTTGGAAACAAAGCAGCCTTTGTGCCTGGCAGCTCTAGGCCAAAGTAGCACACCCAGAGCACAAGTTCTACCTCAGCCAGATAAGGCCTGTCAAGAAGCTGCGTTTCACAGGCCTTTGTATGTGACGTTCCCGGTTGGCTTTGAGAGCACTGTGCAGAGCCAGTTGTTTTAGCTTCCCAGAGAACAGGAAGCAAGATGCTTTGGGGCCTCTCTCACACTTTGGAAATAAAGGCAGCCCTTTGGGCCTGGCAGCCCTAGGCCAATGGAGTACACCCAGAGCAGAAGTTCTACCTCAGCCAGATCAGGCCTTCCAAGAAACTGCGTCTCACAGGCCTTTCTCTGTCACGTTGCCGGTAGGCTGTGAGAGCACTGTGCAGAGCCAGTTGTTTCTTAGCTTCCCAAAGATTTGGAAGCAAGATGCTTTGGGGACTCTCAGCCCCTTTGGAAACAAGGCGGCCCTTTGGGCCTGGCAGCTCTAGGCCAAAGTAGCACGCCCAGAGCAGGAGTTCTACTTCAGCCAGATCAGGCCTGCCAAGAAACTGCGTTTCACAGGCCTTGGTAAGAGATGTTCCCGGTAGGCTGTGAGAGCACAGTGCAGAGCCAGTTGTTTCCTTGTTTCCCAAACAGCTGGAAGCAAGACGCTTTGGGGCCTCTCTGCCCCTTTGGAAACAAGGCAGCACCTTGGGCCTGGCAGCTCTAGGGCAATGGAGCACACCCAGAGCAGAAGTTCTACTTCAGCCAAATCAGGCCTGCCAGGAAACGGCGTTTCACAGGCCTTGGTAAGAGATGTTCCCGGTAGGCTGTAAGAGCACTGGGCAACGCCAGATGTTTCTTAGCTTCCCGAAGAGCTGGAAGCAAGAAGCTTTGGTGCCACTCTCTCACTTTGGACTCAAGGCAGCCCTTTGGGGCAGGTAGCTCTAGGCCAGTGGAGCACACCCAGAGCAGAAGTTCTACTTGGGCCAGTTCAGGCCACCAACAAACTGCGTTTCACAGGCCTTGGTAAGAGATGTTCCCGGTAGGCTGTAAGAGCACTGGGCAACGCCAGATGTTTCTTAGCTTCCCGAAGAGCTGGAAGCAAGATGCTTTGGGGCCTCTCATCCCCTTTGCAAACAAGGCGGCCCTATGGGCCAGGCAGCTCTAGGCCAATGGAGCACACCCAGAGCAGAAGTTCTACTTCGGCCAGTTCAGGCCACCAACAAACTGCGTTTCACAGGCCTTGGTAAGAGATGTTCCCGGTAGGCTGTAAGAGCACTGGGCAACGCCAGATGTTTCTTAGCTTCCCGAAGAGCTGGAAGCAAGATGCTTTGGGGCCTCTCATCCCCTTTGCAAACAAGGCCGACCTTTGGGCCAGGCAGCTCTAGGCCAATGGAGCACACCCAGAGCAGAAGTTCTACCTCAGCCAGATAAGGCCTGCCAAGAAACTGCGTTTCAAAGGCTTTGGTAAGAGATGTTCCCGGTACTCTGTTAGAGCACTGGGCAGAGCCATTTGTTTCTTAGCTTCCCAAAGAGCTGGAAGCAAGATGCTTTGGGGGCTCCCTGCCCCTTTGCCAACAAGGGCGACCTTTGGGCCTTTCAGCTCTAGGCCAATGGAGCACACCCAGAGCAGAAGTCCTACTTCAGCCAGATCAGGCCTGCCAAGGAACTGCGTTTCAGAGGCCTTTGTATGTGACGTTCCCGGTAGGCTGTGAGAGCACGGTGCAGAGCCAGTTGTTTCCTTGTTTCCCAAACAGCTGGAAGCAAGACGCTTTGGGGCCTCTCTGCCCCTTTGGAAACAAGGCAGCACGTTGGGTCTGGCAGCTCTAGGGCAATGGAGCACAACCAGAGCCGAAGTTCTACTTCTTCCAGATCAGGCCTGCCTAGACAGTGCGTTTCCCAGGCCTTGATAAGAGATGTTCTCTTAGGCTATAAGAGCACTGGGCACAGCCAGTTGTTTCTTAGCTTCCCAAGAGGTGGAAGCAAGATGCTTTGGGGCCTCTCTCCCCCTTTGGAAACAAGGCAGCCCTTTGGGCCTTTCAGCTCTAGGGCAATGGAGCACACCCAGAGCAGAAGTTCTACCTCAGCCAGATCAGGCCTGCCAAGAAACTGCTTTTCACAGGCCTTCGTAAGAGGTGTTCCCGGAAGGCTGTAAGAGTACCTGGCAGAGCGAGTTGTTTCTTAGCTTCAAAAACAGCTGGAAGCAACATGATTTGGGGCCTCTCTCCCCCTTTGGAAACAAAGCAGCCTTTGTGCCTGGCAGCTCTAGGCCAAAGTAGCACACCCAGAGCACAAGTTCTACCTCAGCCAGATAAGGCCTGTCAAGAAGCTGCGTTTCACAGGCCTTTGTATGTGACGTTCCCGGTTGGCTTTGAGAGCACTGTGCAGAGCCAGTTGTTTTAGCTTCCCAGAGAGCAGGAAGCAAGATGCTTTGGGGCCTCTCTCACACTTTGGAAATAAAGGCAGCCCTTTGGGCCTGGCAGCCCTAGGCCAATGGAGTACACCCAGAGCAGAAGTTCTACCTCAGCCAGATCAGGCCTTCCAAGAAACTGCGTCTCACAGGCCTTTCTCTGTCACGTTGCCGGTAGGCTGTGAGAGCACTGTGCAGAGCCAGTTGTTTCTTAGCTTCCCAAAGATTTGGAAGCAAGATGCTTTGGGGACTCTCAGCCCCTTTGGAAACAAGGCGGCCCTTTGGGCCTGGCAGCTCTAGGCCAAAGTAGCACGCCCAGAGCAGGAGTTCTACTTCAGCCAGATCAGGCCTGCCAAGAAACTGCGTTTCACAGGCCTTGGTAAGAGATGTTCCCGGTAGGCTGTGAGAGCACTGTGGAGAGCCAGTTGCTTTAGCTTCCCACAGAGCTGGAAGCAAGATGCCTTGGGGCCTCTCTCTCCCTTTGGACACAAGGCAGCCGTTTGGGCCTGGCAGCTCTAGGCCAATGGAGCACACCCACAGCAGAAGTTCTACTTCAGGCAGATCAGTCCTGCCCAGAAACTGCGTTTCACAGCCCTTGGTAAGAGATGTTCACGGTAGGCTGTGAGAGCACTGGGCAGAACCAGTTGTTTTTTAGCTTCCCAAAGTGCTGGAGGCAAGATGCTTTGGGGCCTCTCTCACCCTTTGGAAACAAGGCAGCCCTTAGGTCCTGGTAGCTCTAGGCCTATGTAGCACAACCAGAACAGAAGTTCTACTTCAGCCAGGTCAGGCCTGCCAAGAAACTGCGTTTCACAGGCCTTTCAAAGAGATGTTCTCTTAGGCTGTAAGAGCATTGGGCAGAGCCAGCTGTTTCTTAGCTTCCCGAAGAGCTGGGAGCAAGATGCTTTGGGTCCACTCTCCGTCTTTGGAAACAAGGCAGCCCTTTGGGCCTGGCAGCTCTAGGGCAATGGAGCACACCCAGAGCAGAAGTTCTACTTCAGCCAGATCAGGCCTGCCAGGAAACTGCGTTTCACAGGCCTTGGTAAGAGATGTTCCCGGTAGGCTGTAAGAGCACTGGGCAGAGCCAGTTGTTTCTTACCTTCCTGAAAAGCTGGAAGCAAGATGCTTGGGACCCCTCTGCCCGTTTGGGAACAAGGCAGCCTTTTGGGTCGGGAAGCTCTAGGCCAATGGAGCACACGCAGAGCAGGAGTTCTACTTCAGCCTGATCAGGCCTGCAAAGAAACAGCGTTTGACAGGCCTTGGTAAGAGATGTTCGCGGTAGGTGTAAGAGCACTGGGCAGAGCCAGTTGTTTCTTAGCTTCGCAAAGACCGGGAAGCAAGATGCTTTGGGCCTCTCTGCCCCTTGGAAACAGGGCAGCACTTTGGGCCTGGCAGCTCAAGGGCAGTGGAGCACACCCAGAGCCGGAGTTCTACTTCAGCCAGATGAGGCCTGCCAAGAAACTGCGTTTCACAGGCCTTTCAAAGACATGTTCCCGGTAGGCTGTAAGAGCACGGGGCAGAGCGAGTTGGTTCTTAGCGTCCCAGAGAGCTGGAAGCAAGATGCTTTGGGGCCTCTCTGCCCCTTTGGAAACAAGGCAGCACCTTGGGCCTGGCAGCTCTAGGGCAATGGAGCACACCCAGAGCAGAAGTTCTACTTCAGCCAAATCAGGCCTGCCAGGAAACGGCGTTTCACAGGCCTTGGTAAGAGATGTTCCCGGTAGGCTGTAAGAGCACTGGGCAACGCCAGATGTTTCTTAGCTTCCCGAAGAGCTGGAAGCAAGAAGCTTTGGTGCCACTCTCTCACTTTGGACTCAAGGCAGCCCTTTGGGGCAGGTAGCTCTAGCCCAGTGGAGCACACCCAGAGCAGAAGTTCTACTTGGGCCAGTTCAGGCCACCAACAAACTGCGTTTCACAGGCCTTGGTAAGAGATGTTCCCGGTAGGCTGTAAGAGCACTGGGCAACGCCAGATGTTTCTTAGCTTCCCGAAGAGCTGGAAGCAAGATGCTTTGGGGCCTCTCATCCCCTTTGCAAACAAGGCTGACCTTTGGGCCAGGCAGCTCTAGGCCAATGGAGCACACCCAGAGCAGAAGTTCTACCTCAGCCAGATAAGGCCTGCCAAGAAACTGCGTTTCAAAGGCTTTGGTAAGAGATGTTCCCGGTACTCTGTTAGAGCACTGGGCAGAGCCATTTGTTTCTTAGCTTCCCAAAGAGCTGGAAGCAAGATGCTTTGGGGGCTCCCTGCCCCTTTGCCAACAAGGGCGACCTTTGGGCCTTTCAGCTCTAGGCCAATGGAGCACACCCAGAGCAGAAGTCCTACTTCAGCCAGATCAGGCCTGCCAAGGAACTGCGTTTCAGAGGCCTTTGTATGTGACGTTCCCGGTAGGCTGTGAGAGCACGGTGCAGAGCCAGTTGTTTCCTTGTTTCCCAAACAGCTGGAAGCAAGACGCTTTGGGGCCTCTCTGCCCCTTTGGAAACAAGGCAGCACGTTGGGTCTGGCAGCTCTAGGGCAATGGAGCACAACCAGAGCCGAAGTTCTACTTCTTCCAGATCAGGCCTGCCTAGACAGTGCGTTTCCCAGGCCTTGATAAGAGATGTTCTCTTAGGCTATAAGAGCACTGGGCACAGCCAGTTGTTTCTTAGCTTCCCAAGAGGTGGAAGCAAGATGCTTTGGGGCCTCTCTCCCCCTTTGGAAACAAGGCAGCCCTTTGGGCCTTTCAGCTCTAGGGCAATGGAGCACACCCAGAGCAGAAGTTCTACCTCAGCCAGATCAGGCCTGCCAAGAAACTGCTTTTCACAGGCCTTCGTAAGAGGTGTTCCCGGAAGGCTGTAAGAGTACCTGGCAGAGCGAGTTGCTTCTTAGCTTCAAAAACAGCTGGAAGCAACATGATTTGGGGCCTCTCTCCCCCTTTGGAAACAAAGCAGCCTTTGTGCCTGGCAGCTCTAGGCCAAAGTAGCACACCCAGAGCACAAGTTCTACCTCAGCCAGATAAGGCCTGTCAAGAAGCTGCGTTTCACAGGCCTTTGTATGTGACGTTCCCGGTTGGCTTTGAGAGCACTGTGCAGAGCCAGTTGTTTTAGCTTCCCAGAGAGCAGGAAGCAAGATGCTTTGGGGCCTCTCTCACACTTTGGAAATAAAGGCAGCCCTTTGGGCCTGGCAGCCCTAGGCCAATGGAGTACACCCAGAGCAGAAGTTCTACCTCAGCCAGATCAGGCCTTCCAAGAAACTGCGTCTCACAGGCCTTTCTCTGTCACGTTGCCGGTAGGCTGTGAGAGCACTGTGCAGAGCCAGTTGTTTCTTAGCTTCCCAAAGATTTGGAAGCAAGATGCTTTGGGGACTCTCAGCCCCTTTGGAAACAAGGCGGCCCTTTGGGCCTGGCAGCTCTAGGCCAAAGTAGCACGCCCAGAGCAGGAGTTCTACTTCAGCCAGATCAGGCCTGCCAAGAAACTGCGTTTCACAGGCCTTGGTAAGAGATGTTCCCGGTAGGCTGTGAGAGCACTGTGGAGAGCCAGTTGCTTTAGCTTCCCACAGAGCTGGAAGCAAGATGCCTTGGGGCCTCTCTCTCCCTTTGGACACAAGGCAGCCGTTTGGGCCTGGCAGCTCTAGGCCAATGGAGCACACCCACAGCAGAAGTTCTACTTCAGGCAGATCAGTCCTGCCCAGAAACTGCGTTTCACAGCCCTTGGTAAGAGATGTTCACGGTAGGCTGTGAGAGCACTGGGCAGAAGCAGTTGTTTTTTAGCTTCCCAAAGTGCTGGAGGCAAGATGCTTTGGGGCCTCTCTCACCCTTTGGAAACAAGGCAGCCCTTAGGTCCTGGTAGCTCTAGGCCTATGTAGCACAACCAGAACAGAAGTTCTACTTCAGCCAGGTCAGGCCTGCCAAGAAACTGCGTTTCACAGGCCTTTCAAAGAGATGTTCTCTTAGGCTGTAAGAGCACTGGGCAGAGCCAGCTGTTTCTTAGCTTCCCGAAGAGCTGGGAGCAAGATGCTTTGGGTCCACTCTCCGTCTTTGGAAACAAGGCAGCCCTTTGGGCCTTTCAGCTCTAGGGCAATGGAGCACACCCAGAGCAGAAGTTCTACTTCAGCCAGATCAGGCCTGCCAGGAAACTGCGTTTCACAGGCCTTGGTAAGAGATGTTCCCGGTAGGCTGTAAGAGCACTGGGCAGAGCCAGTTGTTTCTTACCTTCCTGAAAAGCTGGAAGCAAGATGCTTGGGACCCCTCTGCCCGTTTGGGAACAAGGCAGCCTTTTGGGTCGGGAAGCTCTAGGCCAATGGAGCACACGCAGAGCAGGAGTTCTACTTCAGCCTGATCAGGCCTGCAAAGAAACAGCGTTTGACAGGCCTTGGTAAGAGATGTTCGCGGTAGGTGTAAGAGCACTGGGCAGAGCCAGTTGTTTCTTAGCTTCGCAAAGACCGGGAAGCAAGATGCTTTGGGCCTCTCTGCCCCTTGGAAACAGGGCAGCACTTTGGGCCTGGCAGCTCTAGGGCAGTGGAGCACACCCAGAGCCGGAGTTCTACTTCAGCCAGATGAGGCCTGCCAAGAAACTGCGTTTCACAGGCCTTTCAAAGACATGTTCCCGGTAGGCTGTAAGAGCACGGGGCAGAGCGAGTTGGTTCTTAGCGTCCCAGAGAGCTGGAAGCAAGATGCTTTGGGGCCTCTCTGCCCCTTTGGAAACAAGGCAGCACCTTGGGCCTGGCAGCTCTAGGGCAATGGAGCACACCCAGAGCAGAAGTTCTACTTCAGCCAAATCAGGCCTGCCAGGAAACGGCGTTTCACAGGCCTTGGTAAGAGATGTTCCCGGTAGGCTGTAAGAGCACTGGGCAACGCCAGATGTTTCTTAGCTTCCCGAAGAGCTGGAAGCAAGAAGCTTTGGTGCCACTCTCTCACTTTGGACTCAAGGCAGCCCTTTGGGGCAGGTAGCTCTAGGCCAGTGGAGCACACCCAGAGCAGAAGTTCTACTTGGGCCAGTTCAGGCCACCAACAAACTGCGTTTCACAGGCCTTGGTAAGAGATGTTCCCGGTAGGCTGTAAGAGCACTGGGCAACGCCAGATGTTTCTTAGCTTCCCGAAGAGCTGGAAGCAAGATGCTTTGGGGCCTCTCATCCCCTTTGCAAACAAGGCTGACCTTTGGGCCAGGCAGCTCTAGGCCAATGGAGCACACCCAGAGCAGAAGTTCTACCTCAGCCAGATAAGGCCTGCCAAGAAACTGCGTTTCAAAGGCTTTGGTAAGAGATGTTCCCGGTACTCTGTTAGAGCACTGGGCAGAGCCATTTGTTTCTTAGCTTCCCAAAGAGCTGGAAGCAAGATGCTTTGGGGGCTCCCTGCCCCTTTGCCAACAAGGGCGACCTTTGGGCCTTTCAGCTCTAGGCCAATGGAGCACACCCAGAGCAGAAGTCCTACTTCAGCCAGATCAGGCCTGCCAAGGAACTGCGTTTCAGAGGCCTTTGTATGTGACGTTCCCGGTAGGCTGTGAGTGCACGGTGCAGAGCCAGTTGTTTCCTTGTTTCCCAAACAGCTGGAAGCAAGACGCTTTGGGGCCTCTCTGCCCCTTTGGAAACAAGGCAGCACGTTGGGTCTGGCAGCTCTAGGGCAATGGAGCACAACCAGAGCCGAAGTTCTACTTCTTCCAGATCAGGCCTGCCTAGACAGTGCGTTTCACAGGCCTTGATAAGAGATGTTCTCTTAGGCTATAAGAGCACTGGGCACAGCCAGTTGTTTCTTAGCTTCCCAAGAGGTGGAAGCAAGATGCTTTGGGGCCTCTCTCCCCCTTTGGAAACAAGGCAGCCCTTTGGGCCTTTCAGCTCTAGGGCAATGGAGCACACCCAGAGCAGAAGTTCTACCTCAGCCAGATCAGGCCTGCCAAATAACTGCTTTTCACAGGCCTTCGTAAGAGGTGTTCCCGGAAGGCTGTAAGAGTACCTGGCAGAGCGAGTTGTTTCTTAGCTTCAAAAACAGCTGGAAGCAACATGATTTGGGGCCTCTCTCCCCCTTTGGAAACAAAGCAGCCTTTGTGCCTGGCAGCTCTAGGCCAAAGTAGCACACCCAGAGCACAAGTTCTACCTCAGCCAGATAAGGCCTGTCAAGAAGCTGCGTTTCACAGGCCTTTGTATGTGACGTTCCCGGTTGGCTTTGAGAGCACTGTGCAGAGCCAGTTGTTTTAGCTTCCCAGAGAGCAGGAAGCAAGATGCTTTGGGGCCTCTCTCACACTTTGGAAATAAAGGCAGCCCTTTGGGCCTGGCAGCCCTAGGCCAATGGAGTACACCCAGAGCAGAAGTTCTACCTCAGCCAGATCAGGCCTTCCAAGAAACTGCGTCTCACAGGCCTTTCTCTGTCACGTTGCCGGTAGGCTGTGAGAGCACTGTGCAGAGCCAGTTGTTTCTTAGCTTCCCAAAGATTTGGAAGCAAGATGCTTTGGGGACTCTCAGCCCCTTTGGAAACAAGGCGGCCCTTTGGGCCTGGCAGCTCTAGGCCAAAGTAGCACGCCCAGAGCAGGAGTTCTACTTCAGCCAGATCAGGCCTGCCAAGAAACTGCGTTTCACAGGCCTTGGTAAGAGATGTTCCCGGTAGGCTGTGAGAGCACTGTGGAGAGCCAGTTGCTTTAGCTTCCCACAGAGCTGGAAGCAAGATGCTTTGGGGCCTCTCTCTCCCTTTGGACACAAGGCAGCCGTTTGGGCCTGGCAGCTCTAGGCCAATGGAGCACACCCACAGCAGAAGTTCTACTTCAGGCAGATCAGTCCTGCCCAGAAACTGCGTTTCACAGCCCTTGGTAAGAGATGTTCACGGTAGGCTGTGAGAGCACTGGGCAGAACCAGTTGTTTTTTAGCTTCCCAAAGTGCTGGAGGCAAGATGCTTTGGGGCCTCTCTCACCCTTTGGAAACAAGGCAGCCCTTAGGTCCTGGTAGCTCTAGGCCTATGTAGCACAACCAGAACAGAAGTTCTACTTCAGCCAGGTCAGGCCTGCCAAGAAACTGCGTTTCACAGGCCTTTCAAAGAGATGTTCTCTTAGGCTGTAAGAGCACTGGGCAGAGCCAGCTGTTTCTTAGCTTCCCGAAGAGCTGGGAGCAAGATGCTTTGGGTCCACTCTCCGTCTTTGGAAACAAGGCAGCCCTTTGGGCCTGGCAGCTCTAGGGCAATGGAGCACACCCAGAGCAGAAGTTCTACTTCAGCCAGATCAGGCCTGCCAGGAAACCGCGTTTCACAGGCCTTGGTAAGAGATGTTCCCGGTAGGCTGTAAGAGCACTGGGCAGAGCCAGTTGTTTCTTACCTCCTGAAAAGCTGGAAGCAAGATGCTTGGGACCCCTCTGCCCGTTTGGGAACAAGGCAGCCTTTTGGGTCGGGAAGCTCTAGGCCAATGGAGCACACGCAGAGCAGGAGTTCTACTTCAGCCTGATCAGGCCTGCAAAGAAACAGCGTTTGACAGGCCTTGGTAAGAGATGTTCGCGGTAGGTGTAAGAGCACTGGGCAGAGCCAGTTGTTTCTTAGCTTCGCAAAGACCGGGAAGCAAGATGCTTTGGGCCTCTCTGCCCCTTGGAAACAGGGCAGCACTTTGGGCCTGGCAGCTCTAGGGCAATGGAGCACACCCAGAGCCGGAGTTCTACTTCAGCCAGATGAGGCCTGCCAAGAAACTGCGTTTCACAGGCCTTTCAAAGACATGTTCCCGGTAGGCTGTAAGAGCACGGGGCAGAGCGAGTTGGTTCTTAGCTTCCCAGAGAGCTGGAAGCAAGATGCTTTGGGGCCTCTCTGCCCCTTTGGAAACAAGGCAGCACCTTGGGCCTGGCAGCTCTAGGGCAATGGAGCACACCCAGAGCAGAAGTTCTACTTCAGCCAAATCAGGCCTGCCAGGAAATGGCGTTTCACAGGCCTTGGTAAGAGATGTTCCCGGTAGGCTGTAAGAGCACTGGGCAACGCCAGATGTTTCTTAGCTTCCCGAAGAGCTGGAAGCAAGAAGCTTTGGTGCCACTCTCTCACTTTGGACTCAAGGCAGCCCTTTGGGGCAGGTAGCTCTAGGCCAGTGGAGCACACCCAGAGCAGTAGTTCTACTTGGGCCAGTTCAGGCCACCAACAAACTGCGTTTCACAGGCCTTGGTAAGAGATGTTCCCGGTAGGCTGTAAGAGCACTGGGCAACGCCAGATGTTTCTTAGCTTCCCGAAGAGCTGGAAGCAAGATGCTTTGGGGCCTCTCATCCCCTTTGCAAACAAGGCGGCCCTATGGGCCAGGCAGCTCTAGGCCAATGGAGCACACCCAGAGCAGAAGTTCTACTTCGGCCAGTTCAGGCCACCAACAAACTGCGTTTCACAGGCCTTGGTAAGAGATGTTCCCGGTAGGCTGTAAGAGCACTGGGCAACGCCAGATGTTTCTTAGCTTCCCGAAGAGCTGGAAGCAAGATGCTTTGGGGCCTCTCATCCCCTTTGCAAACAAGGCCGACCTTTGGGCCAGGCAGCTCTAGGCCAATGGAGCACACCCAGAGCAGAAGTTCTACCTCAGCCAGATAAGGCCTGCCAAGAAACTGCGTTTCAAAGGCTTTGGTAAGAGATGTTCCCGGTACTCTGTTAGAGCACTGGGCAGAGCCATTTGTTTCTTAGCTTCCCAAAGAGCTGGAAGCAAGATGCTTTGGGGGCTCCCTGCCCCTTTGCCAACAAGGGCGACCTTTGGGCCTTTCAGCTCTAGGCCAATGGAGCACACCCAGAGCAGAAGTCCTACTTCAGCCAGATCAGGCCTGCCAAGGAACTGCGTTTCAGAGGCCTTTGTATGTGACGTTCCCGGTAGGCTGCGAGAGCACGGTGCAGAGCCAGTTGTTTCCTTGTTTCCCAAACAGCTGGAAGCAAGACGCTTTGGGGCCTCTCTGACCCTTTGGAAACAAGGCAGCACGTTGGGTCTGGCAGCTCTAGGGCAATGGAGCACAACCAGAGCCGAAGTTCTACTTCTTCCAGATCAGGCCTGCCTAGACAGTGCGTTTCACAGGCCTTGATAAGAGATGTTCTCTTAGGCTATAAGAGCACTGGGCACAGCCAGTTGTTTCTTAGCTTCCCAAGAGGTGGAAGCAAGATGCTTTGGGGCCTCTCTCCCCCTTTGGAAACAAGGCAGCCCTTTGGGCCTTTCAGCTCTAGGGCAATGGAGCACACCCAGAGCAGAAGTTCTACCTCAGCCAGATCAGGCCTGCCAAGAAACTGCTTTTCACAGGCCTTCGTAAGAGGTGTTCCCGGAAGGCTGTAAGACTACCTGGCAGAGCGAGTTGTTTCTTAGCTTCAAAAACAGCTGGAAGCAACATGATTTGGGGCCTCTCTCCCCCTTTGGAAACAAAGCAGCCTTTGTGCCTGGCAGCTCTAGGCCAAAGTAGCACACCCAGAGCACAAGTTCTACCTCAGCCAGATAAGGCCTGTCAAGAAGCTGCGTTTCACAGGCCTTTGTATGTGACGTTCCCGGTTGGCTTTGAGAGCACTGTGCAGAGCCAGTTGTTTTAGCTTCCCAGAGAGCAGGAAGCAAGATGCTTTGGGGCCTCTCTCACACTTTGGAAATAAAGGCAGCCCTTTGGGCCTGGCAGCCCTAGGCCAATGGAGTACACCCAGAGCAGAAGTTCTACCTCAGCCAGATCAGGCCTTCCAAGAAACTGCGTCTCACAGGCCTTTCTCTGTCACGTTGCCGGTAGGCTGTGAGAGCCCTGTGCAGAGCCAGTTGTTTCTTAGCTTCCCAAAGATTTGGAAGCAAGATGCTTTGGGGACTCTCAGCCCCTTTGGAAACAAGGCGGCCCTTTGGGCCTGGCAGCTCTAGGCCAAAGTAGCACGCCCAGAGCAGGAGTTCTACTTCAGCCAGATCAGGCCTGCCAAGAAACTGCGTTTCACAGGCCTTGGTAAGAGATGTTCCCGGTAGGCTGTGAGAGCACTGTGGAGAGCCAGTTGCTTTAGCTTCCCACAGAGCTGGAAGCAAGATGCCTTGGGGCCTCTCTCTCCCTTTGAACACAAGGCAGCCGTTTGCGCCTGGCAGCTCTAGGCCAATGGAGCACACCCACAGCAGAAGTTCTACTTCAGGCAGATCAGTCCTGCCCAGAAACTGCGTTTCACAGCCCTTGGTAAGAGATGTTCACGGTAGGCTGTGAGAGCACTGGGCAGAACCAGTTGTTTTTTAGCTTCCCAAAGTGCTGGAGGCAACATGCTTTGGGGCCTCTCTCACCCTTTGGAAACAAGGCAGCCCTTAGGTCCTGGTAGCTCTAGGCCTATGTAGCACAACCAGAACAGAAGTTCTACTTCAGCCAGGTCAGGCCTGCCAAGAAACTGCGTTTCACAGGCCTTTCAAAGAGATGTTCTCTTAGGCTGTAAGAGCACTGGGCAGAGCCAGCTGTTTCTTAGCTTCCCGAAGAGCTGGGAGCAAGATGCTTTGGGTCCACTCTCCGTCTTTGGAAACAAGGCAGCCCTTTGGGCCTGGCAGCTCTAGGGCAATGGAGCACACCCAGAGAAGAAGTTCTACTTCAGCCAGATCAGGCCTGCCAGGAAACTGCGTTTCACAGGCCTTGGTAAGAGATGTTCCCGGTAGGCTGTAAGAGCACTGGGCAGAGCCAGTTGTTTCTTACCTTCCTGAAAAGCTGGAAGCAAGATGCTTGGGACCCCTCTGCCCGTTTGGGAACAAGGCAGCCTTTTGGGTCGGGAAGCTCTAGGCCAATGGAGCACACGCAGAGCAGGAGTTCTACTTCAGCCTGATCAGGCCTGCAAAGAAACAGCGTTTGACAGGCCTTGGTAAGAGATGTTCCCGGTAGGTGTAAGAGCACTGGGCAGAGCCAGTTGTGTCTTAGCTTCGCAAAGACCGGGAAGCAAGATGCTTTGGGCCTCTCTGCCCCTTGGAAACAGGGCAGCACTTTGGGCCTGGCAGCTCTAGGGCAATGGAGCACACCCAGAGCCGGAGTTCTACTTCAGCCAGATGAGGCCTGCCAGGAAACTGCGTTTCACAGGCCTTTCAAAGACATGTTCCCGGTAGGCTGTAAGAGCACGGGGCAGAGCGAGTTGGTTCTTAGCTTCCCAGAGAGCTGGAAGCAAGATGCTTTGGGGCCTCTCTGCCCCTTTGGAAACAAGGCAGCACCTTGGGCCTGGCAGCTCTAGGGCAATGGAGCACACCCAGAGCAGAAGTTCTACTTCAGCCAAATCAGGCCTGCCAGGAAACGGCGTTTCACAGGCCTTGGTAAGAGATGTTCCCGGTAGGCTGTAAGAGCACTGGGCAACGCCAGATGTTTCTTAGATTCCCGAAGAGCTGGAAGCGAGAAGCTTTGGTGCCACTCTCTCACTTTGGACTCAAGGCAGCCCTTTGGGGCAGGTAGCTCTAGGCCAGTGGAGCACACCCAGAGCAGAAGTTCTACTTCGGCCAGTTCAGGCCACCAACAAACTGCGTTTCACAGGCCTTGGCAAGAGATGTTCCCGGTAGGCTGTAAGAGCACTGGGCAACGCCAGATGTTTCTTAGCTTCCCGAAGAGCTGGAAGCAAGATGCTTTGGGGCCTCTCATCCCCTTTGCAAAGAAGGCGGCCCTATGGGCCAGGCAGCTCTAGGCCAATGGAGCACACCCAGAGCAGAAGTTCTACTTCGGCCAGTTCAGGCCACCAACAAACTGCGTTTCACAGGCCTTGGCAAGAGATGTTCCCGGTAGGCTGTAAGAGCACTGGGCAACGCCAGATGTTTCTTAGCTTCCCGAAGAGCTGGAAGCAAGATGCTTTGGGGCCTCTCATCCCCTTTGCAAACAAGGCCGACCTTTGGGCCAGGCAGCTCTAGGCCAATGGAGCACACCCAGAGCAGAAGTTCTACCTCAGCCAGATAAGGCCTGCCAAGAAACTGCGTTTCAAAGGCTTTGGTAAGAGATGTTCCCGGTACTCTGTTAGAGCACTGGGCAGAGCCATTTGTTTCTTAGCTTCCCAAAGAGCTGGAAGCAAGATGCTTTGGGGGCTCCCTGCCCCTTTGCCAACAAGGGCGACCTTTGGGCCTTTCAGCTCTAGGCCAATGGAGCACACCCAGAGCAGAAGTCCTACTTCAGCCAGATCAGGCCTGCCAAGGAACTGCGTTTCAGAGGCCTTTGTATGTGACGTTCCCGGTAGGCTGCGAGAGCACGGTGCAGAGCCAGTTGTTTCCTTGTTTCCCAAACAGCTGGAAGCAAGACGCTTTGGGGCCTCTCTGACCCTTTGGAAACAAGGCAGCACGTTGGGTCTGGCAGCTCTAGGGCAATGGAGCACAACCAGAGCCGAAGTTCTACTTCTTCCACATCAGGCCTGCCTAGACAGTGCGTTTCCCAGGCCTTGATAAGAGATGTTCTCTTAGGCTATAAGAGCACTGGGCACAGCCAGTTGTTTCTTAGCTTCCCAAGAGGTGGAAGCAAGATGCTTTGGGGCCTCTCTCCCCCTTTGGAAACAAGGCAGCCCTTTGGGCCTTTCAGCTCTAGGGCAATGGAGCACACCCAGAGCAGAAGTTCTACCTCAGCCAGATCAGGCCTGCCAAGAAACTGCTTTTCACAGGCCTTCGTAAGAGGTGTTCCCGGAAGGCTGTAAGAGTACCTGGCAGAGCGAGTTGTTTCTTAGCTTCAAAAACAGCTGGAAGCAACATGATTTGGGGCCTCTCTCCCCCTTTGGAAACAAAGCAGCCTTTGTGCCTGGCAGCTCTAGGCCAAAGTAGCACACCCAGAGCACAAGTTCTACCTCAGCCAGATAAGGCCTGTCAAGAAGCTGCGTTTCACAGGCCTTTGTATGTGACGTTCCCGGTTGGCTTTGAGAGCACTGTGCAGAGCCAGTTGTTTTAGCTTCCCAGAGAGCAGGAAGCAAGATGCTTTGGGGCCTCTCTCACACTTTGGAAATAAAGGCAGCCCTTTGGGCCTGGCAGCCCTAGGCCAATGGAGTACACCCAGAGCAGAAGTTCTACCTCAGCCAGATCAGGCCTTCCAAGAAACTGCGTCTCACAGGCCTTTCTCTGTCACGTTGCCGGTAGGCTGTGAGAGCACTGTGCAGAGCCAGTTGTTTCTTAGCTTCCCAAAGATTTGGAAGCAAGATGCTTTGGGGACTCTCAGCCCCTTTGGAAACAAGGCGGCCCTTTGGGCCTGGCAGCTCTAGGCCAAAGTAGCACGCCCAGAGCAGGAGTTCTACTTCAGCCAGATCAGGCCTGCCAAGAAACTGCGTTTCACAGGCCTTGGTAAGAGATGTTCCCGGTAGGCTGTGAGAGCACTGTGGAGAGCCAGTTGCTTTAGCTTCCCACAGAGCTGGAAGCAAGATGCTTTGGGGCCTCTCTCTCCCTTTGGACACAAGGCAGCCGTTTGCGCCTGGCAGCTCTAGGCCAATGGAGCACACCCACAGCAGAAGTTCTACTTCAGGCAGATCAGTCCTGCCCAGAAACTGCGTTTCACAGCCCTTGGTAAGAGATGTTCACGGTAGGCTGTGAGAGCACTGGGCAGAACCAGTTGTTTTTTAGCTTCCCAAAGTGCTGGAGGCAAGATGCTTTGGGGCCTCTCTCACCCTTTGGAAACAAGGCAGCCCTTAGGTCCTGGTAGCTCTAGGCCTATGTAGCACAACCAGAACAGAAGTTCTACTTCAGCCAGGTCAGGCCTGCCAAGAAACTGCGTTTCACAGGCCTTTCAAAGAGATGTTCTCTTAGGCTGTAAGAGCACTGGGCAGAGCCAGCTGTTTCTTAGCTTCCCGAAGAGCTGGGAGCAAGATGCTTTGGGTCCACTCTCCGTCTTTGGAAACAAGGCAGCCCTTTGGGCCTGGCAGCTCTAGGGCAATGGAGCACACCCAGAGAAGAAGTTCTACTTCAGCCAGATCAGGCCTGCCAGGAAACTGCGTTTCACAGGCCTTGGTAAGAGATGTTCCCGGTAGGCTGTAAGAGCAGTGGGCAGAGCCAGTTGTTTCTTACCTTCCTGAAAAGCTGGAAGCAAGATGCTTGGGAGCCCTCTGCCCGTTTGGGAACAAGGCAGCCTTTTGGGTCGGGAAGCTCTAGGCCAATGGAGCACACGCAGAGCAGGAGTTCTACTTCAGCCTGATCAGGCCTGCAAAGAAACAGCGTTTGACAGGCCTTGGTAAGAGATGTTCCCGGTAGGTGTAAGAGCACTGGGCAGAGCCAGTTGTGTCTTAGCTTCGCAAAGACTGGGAAGCAAGATGCTTTGGGCCTCTCTGCCCCTTGGAAACAGGGCAGCACTTTGGGCCTGGCAGCTCTAGGGCAATGGAGCACACCCAGAGCCGGAGTTCTACTTCAGCCAGATGAGGCCTGCCAAGAAACTGCGTTTCACAGGCCTTTCAAAGACATGTTCCCGGTAGGCTGTAAGAGCACGGGGCAGAGCGAGTTGGTTCTTAGCTTCCCAGAGAGCTGGAAGCAAGATGCTTTGGGGCCTCTCTGCCCCTTTGGAAACAAGGCAGCACCTTGGGCCTGGCAGCTCTAGGGCAATGGAGCACACCCAGAGCAGAAGTTCTACTTCAGCCAAATCAGGCCTGCCAGGAAACGGCGTTTCACAGGCCTTGGTAAGAGATGTTCCCGGTAGGCTGTAAGAGCACTGGGCAACGCCAGATGTTTCTTAGCTTCCCGAAGAGCTGGAAGCGAGAAGCTTTGGTGCCACTCTCTCACTTTGGACTCAAGGCAGCCCTTTGGGGCAGGTAGCTCTAGGCCAGTGGAGCACACCCAGAGCAGAAGTTCTACTTCGGCCAGTTCAGGCCACCAACAAACTGCGTTTCACAGGCCTTGGTAAGAGATGTTCCCGGTAGGCTGTAAGAGCACTGGGCAACGCCAGATGTTTCTTAGCTTCCCGAAGAGCTGGAAGCAAGATGCTTTGGGGCCTCTCATCCCCTTTGCAAACAAGGCGGCCCTATGGGCCAGGCAGCTTTAGGCCAATGGAGCACACCCAGAGCAGAAGTTCTACTTCGGCCAGTTCAGGCCACCAACAAACTGCGTTTCACAGGCCTTGGCAAGAGATGTTCCCGGTAGGCTGTAAGAGCACTGGGCAACGCCAGATGTTTCTTAGCTTCCCGAAGAGCTGGAAGCAAGATGCTTTGGGGCCTCTCATCCCCTTTGCAAAGAAGGCGGCCCTATGGGCCAGGCAGCTCTAGGCCAATGGAGCACACCCAGAGCAGAAGTTCTACTTCGGCCAGTTCAGGCCACCAACAAACTGCGTTTCACAGGCCTTGGCAAGAGATGTTCCCGGTAGGCTGTAAGAGCACTGGGCAACGCCAGATGTTTCTTAGCTTCCCGAAGAGCTGGAAGCAAGATGCTTTGGGGCCTCTCATCCCCTTTGCAAACAAGGCCGACCTTTGGGCCAGGCAGCTCTAGGCCAATGGAGCACACCCAGAGCAGAAGTTCTACCTCAGCCAGATAAGGCCTGCCAAGAAACTGCGTTTCAAAGGCTTTGGTAAGAGATATTCCCGGTACTCTGTTAGAGCACTGGGCAGAGCCATTTGTTTCTTAGCTTCCCAAAGAGCTGGAAGCAAGATGCTTTGGGGGCTCCCTGCCCCTTTGCCAACAAGGGCGACCTTTGGGCCTTTCAGCTCTAGGCCAATGGAGCACACCCAGAGCAGAAGTCCTACTTCAGCCAGATCAGGCCTGCCAAGGAACTGCGTTTCAGAGGCCTTTGTATGTGACGTTCCCGGTAGGCTGCGAGAGCACGGTGCAGAGCCAGTTGTTTCCTTGTTTCCCAAACAGCTGGAAGCAAGACGCTTTGGGGCCTCTCTGACCCTTTGGAAACAAGGCAGCACGTTGGGTCTGGCAGCTCTAGGGCAATGGAGCACAACCAGAGCCGAAGTTCTACTTCTTCCAGATCAGGCCTGCCTAGACAGTGCGTTTCACAGGCCTTGATAAGAGATGTTCTCTTAGGCTATAAGAGCACTGGGCACAGCCAGTTGTTTCTTAGCTTCCCAAGAGGTGGAAGCAAGATGCTTTGGGGCCTCTCTCCCCCTTTGGAAACAAGGCAGCCCTTTGGGCCTTTCAGCTCTAGGGCAATGGAGCACACCCAGAGCAGAAGTTCTACCTCAGCCAGATCAGGCCTGCCAAGAAACTGCTTTTCACAGGCCTTCGTAAGAGGTGTTCCCGGAAGGCTGTAAGAGTACCTGGCAGAGCGAGTTGTTTCTTAGCTTCAAAAACAGCTGGAAGCAACATGATTTGGGGCCTCTCTCCCCCTTTGGAAACAAAGCAGCCTTTGTGCCTGGCAGCTCTAGGCCAAAGTAGCACACCCAGAGCACAAGTTCTACCTCAGCCAGATAAGGCCTGTCAAGAAGCTGCGTTTCACAGGCCTTTGTATGTGACGTTCCCGGTTGGCTTTGAGAGCACTGTGCAGAGCCAGTTGTTTTAGCTTCCCAGAGAGCAGGAAGCAAGATGCTTTGGGGCCTCTCTCACACTTTGGAAATAAAGGCAGCCCTTTGGGCCTGGCAGCCCTAGGCCAATGGAGTACACCCAGAGCAGAAGTTCTACCTCAGCCAGATCAGGCCTTCCAAGAAACTGCGTCTCACAGGCCTTTCTCTGTCACGTTGCCGGTAGGCTGTGAGAGCACTGTGCAGAGCCAGTTGTTTCTTAGCTTCCCAAAGATTTGGAAGCAAGATGCTTTGGGGACTCTCAGCCCCTTTGGAAACAAGGCGGCCCTTTGGGCCTGGCAGCTCTAGGCCAAAGTAGCACGCCCAGAGCAGGAGTTCTACTTCAGCCAGATCAGGCCTGCCAAGAAACTGCGTTTCACAGGCCTTGGTAAGAGATGTTCCCGGTAGGCTGTGAGAGCACTGTGGAGAGCCAGTTGCTTTAGCTTCCCACAGAGCTGGAAGCAAGATGCTTTGGGGCCTCTCTCTCCCTTTGGACACAAGGCAGCCGTTTGCGCCTGGCAGCTCTAGGCCAATGGAGCACACCCACAGCAGAAGTTCTACTTCAGGCAGATCAGTCCTGCCCAGAAACTGCGTTTCACAGCCCTTGGTAAGAGATGTTCACGGTAGGCTGTGAGAGCACTGGGCAGAACCAGTTGTTTTTTAGCTTCCCAAAGTGCTGGAGGCAAGATGCTTTGGGGCCTCTCTCACCCTTTGGAAACAAGGCAGCCCTTAGGTCCTGGTAGCTCTAGGCCTATGTAGCACAAACAGAACAGAAGTTCTACTTCAGCCAGGTCAGGCCTGCCAAGAAACTGCGTTTCACAGGCCTTTCAAAGAGATGTTCTCTTAGGCTGTAAGAGCACTGGGCAGAGCCAGCTGTTTCTTAGCTTCCCGAAGAGCTGGGAGCAAGATGCTTTGGGTCCACTCTCCGTCTATGGAAACAAGGCAGCCCTTTGGGCCTGGCAGCTCTAGGGCAATGGAGCACACCCAGAGCAGAAGTTCTACTTCAGCCAGATCAGGCCTGCCAGGAAACTGCGTTTCACAGGCCTTGGTAAGAGATGTTCCCGGTAGGCTGTAAGAGCAGTGGGCAGAGCCAGTTGTTTCTTACCTTCCTGAAAAGCTGGAAGCAAGATGCTTGGGACCCCTCTGCCCGTTTGGGAACAAGGCAGCCTTTTGGGTCGGGAAGCTCTAGGCCAATGGAGCACACGCAGAGCAGGAGTTCTACTTCAGCCTGATCAGGCCTGCAAAGAAACAGCGTTTGACAGGCCTTGGTAAGGGATGTTCCCGGTAGGTGTAAGAGCACTGGGCAGAGCCAGTTGTGTCTTAGCTTCGCAAAGACTGGGAAGCAAGATGCTTTGGGCCTCTCTGCCCCTTGGAAACAGGGCAGCACTTTGGGCCTGGCAGCTCTAGGGCAATGGAGCACACCCAGAGCCGGAGTTCTACTTCAGCCAGATGAGGCCTGCCAAGAAACTGCGTTTCACAGGCCTTTCAAAGACATGTTCCCGGTAGGCTGTAAGAGCACGGGGCAGAGCGAGTTGGTTCTTAGCTTCCCAGAGAGCTGGAAGCAAGATGCTTTGGGGCCTCTCTGCCCCTTTGGAAACAAGGCAGCACCTTGGGCCTGGCAGCTCTAGGGCAATGGAGCACACCCAGAGCAGAAGTTCTACTTCAGCCAAATCAGGCCTGCCAGGAAACGGCGTTTCACAGGCCTTGGTAAGAGATGTTCCCGGTAGGCTGTAAGAGCACTGGGCAACGCCAGATGTTTCTTAGCTTCCCGAAGAGATGGAAGCAAGAAGCTTTGGTGCCACTCTCTCACTTTGGACTCAAGGCAGCCCTTTGGGGCAGGTAGCTCTAGGCCAGTGGAGCACACCCAGAGCAGAAGTTCTACTTCGGCCAGTTCAGGCCACCAACAAACTGCGTTTCACAGGCCTTGGTAAGAGATGTTCCCGGTAGGCTGTAAGAGCACTGGGCAACGCCAGATGTTTCTTAGCTTCCCGAAGAGCTGGAAGCAAGATGCTTTGGGGCCTCTCATCCCCTTTGCAAACAAGGCGGCCCTATGGGCCAGGCAGCTCTAGGCCAATGGAGCACACCCAGAGCAGAAGTTCTACTTCGGCCAGTTCAGGCCACCAACAAACTGCGTTTCACAGGCCTTGGCAAGAGATGTTCCCGGTAGGCTGTAAGAGCACTGGGCAACGCCAGATGTTTCTTAGCTTCCCGAAGAGCTGGAAGCAAGATGCTTTGGGGCCTCTCATCCCCTTTGCAAAGAAGGCGGCCCTATGGGCCAGGCAGCTCTAGGCCAATGGAGCACACCCAGAGCAGAAGTTCTACTTCGGCCAGTTCAGGCCACCAACAAACTGCGTTTCACAGGCCTTGGCAAGAGATGTTCCCGGTAGGCTGTAAGAGCACTGGGCAACGCCAGATGTTTCTTAGCTTCCCGAAGAGCTGGAAGCAAGATGCTTTGGGGCCTCTCATCCCCTTTGCAAACAAGGCCGACCTTTGGGCCAGGCAGCTCTAGGCCAATGGAGCACACCCAGAGCAGAAGTTCTACCTCAGCCAGATAAGGCCTGCCAAGAAACTGCGTTTCAAAGGCTTTGGTAAGAGATGTTCCCGGTACTCTGTTAGAGCACTGGGCAGAGCCATTTGTTTCTTAGCTTCCCAAAGAGCTGAAAGCAAGATGCTTTGGGGGCTCCCTGCCCCTTTGCCAACAAGGGCGACCTTTGGGCCTTTCAGCTCTAGGCCAATGGAGCACACCCAGAGCAGAAGTCCTACTTCAGCCAGATCAGGCCTGCCAAGGAACTGCGTTTCAGAGGCCTTTGTATGTGACGTTCCCGGTAGGCTGCGAGAGCACGGTGCAGAGCCAGTTGTTTCCTTGTTTCCCAAACAGCTGGAAGCAAGACGCTTTGGGGCCTCTCTGACCCTTTGGAAACAAGGCAGCACGTTGGGTCTGGCAGCTCTAGGGCAATGGAGCACAACCAGAGCCGAAGTTCTACTTCTTCCAGATCAGGCCTGCCTAGACAGTGCGTTTCACAGGCCTTGATAAGAGATGTTCTCTTAGGCTATAAGAGCACTGGGCACAGCCAGTTGTTTCTTAGCTTCCCAAGAGGTGGAAGCAAGATGCTTTGGGGCCTCTCTCCCCCTTTGGAAACAAGGCAGCCCTTTGGGCCTTTCAGCTCTAGGGCAATGGAGCACACCCAGAGCAGAAGTTCTACCTCAGCCAGATCAGGCCTGCCAAGAAACTGCTTTTCACAGGCCTTCGTAAGAGGTGTTCCCGGAAGGCTGTAAGACTACCTGGCAGAGCGAGTTGTTTCTTAGCTTCAAAAACAGCTGGAAGCAACATGATTTGGGGCCTCTCTCCCCCTTTGGAAACAAAGCAGCCTTTGTGCCTGGCAGCTCTAGGCCAAAGTAGCACACCCAGAGCACAAGTTCTACCTCAGCCAGATAAGGCCTGTCAAGAAGCTGCGTTTCACAGGCCTTTGTATGTGACGTTCCCGGTTGGCTTTGAGAGCACTGTGCAGAGCCAGTTGTTTTAGCTTCCCAGAGAGCAGGAAGCAAGATGCTTTGGGGCCTCTCTCACACTTTGGAAATAAAGGCAGCCCTTTGGGCCTGGCAGCCCTAGGCCAATGGAGTACACCCAGAGCAGAAGTTCTACCTCAGCCAGATCAGGCCTTCCAAGAAACTGCGTCTCACAGGCCTTTCTCTGTCACGTTGCCGGTAGGCTGTGAGAGCACTGTGCAGAGCCAGTTGTTTCTTAGCTTCCCAAAGATTTGGAAGCAAGATGCTTTGGGGACTCTCAGCCCCTTTGGAAACAAGGCGGCCCTTTGGGCCTGGCAGCTCTAGGCCAAAGTAGCACGCCCAGAGCAGGAGTTCTACTTCAGCCAGATCAGGCCTGCCAAGAAACTGCGTTTCACAGGCCTTGGTAAGAGATGTTCCCGGTAGGCTGTGAGAGCACTGTGGAGAGCCAGTTGCTTTAGCTTCCCACAGAGCTGGAAGCAAGATGCTTTGGGGCCTCTCTCTCCCTTTGGACACAAGGCAGCCGTTTGCGCCTGGCAGCTCTAGGCCAATGGAGCACACCCACAGCAGAAGTTCTACTTCAGGCAGATCAGTCCTGCCCAGAAACTGCGTTTCACAGCCCTTGGTAAGAGATGTTCACGGTAGGCTGTGAGAGCACTGGGCAGAACCAGTTGTTTTTTAGCTTCCCAAAGTGCTGGAGGCAAGATGCTTTGGGGCCTCTCTCACCCTTTGGAAACAAGGCAGCCCTTAGGTCCTGGTAGCTCTAGGCCTATGTAGCACAAACAGAACAGAAGTTCTACTTCAGCCAGGTCAGGCCTGCCAAGAAACTGCGTTTCACAGGCCTTTCAAAGAGATGTTCTCTTAGGCTGTAAGAGCACTGGGCAGAGCCAGCTGTTTCTTAGCTTCCCGAAGAGCTGGGAGCAAGATGCTTTGGGTCCACTCTCCGTCTATGGAAACAAGGCAGCCCTTTGGGCCTGGCAGCTCTAGGGCAATGGAGCACACCCAGAGCAGAAGTTCTACTTCAGCCAGATCAGGCCTGCCAGGAAACTGCGTTTCACAGGCCTTGGTAAGAGATGTTCCCGGTAGGCTGTAAGAGCAGTGGGCAGAGCCAGTTGTTTCTTACCTTCCTGAAAAGCTGGAAGCAAGATGCTTGGGACCCCTCTGCCCGTTTGGGAACAAGGCAGCCTTTTGGGTCGGGAAGCTCTAGGCCAATGGAGCACACGCAGAGCAGGAGTTCTACTTCAGCCTGATCAGGCCTGCAAAGAAACAGCGTTTGACAGGCCTTGGTAAGGGATGTTCCCGGTAGGTGTAAGAGCACTGGGCAGAGCCAGTTGTGTCTTAGCTTCGCAAAGACTGGGAAGCAAGATGCTTTGGGCCTCTCTGCCCCTTGGAAACAGGGCAGCACTTTGGGCCTGGCAGCTCTAGGGCAATGGAGCACACCCAGAGCCGGAGTTCTACTTCAGCCAGATGAGGCCTGCCAAGAAACTGCGTTTCACAGGCCTTTCAAAGACATGTTCCCGGTAGGCTGTAAGAGCACGGGGCAGAGCGAGTTGGTTCTTAGCTTCCCAGAGAGCTGGAAGCAAGATGCTTTGGGGCCTCTCTGCCCCTTTGGAAACAAGGCAGCACCTTGGGCCTGGCAGCTCTAGGGCAATGGAGCACACCCAGAGCAGAAGTTCTACTTCAGCCAAATCAGGCCTGCCAGGAAACGGCGTTTCACAGGCCTTGGTAAGAGATGTTCCCGGTAGGCTGTAAGAGCACTGGGCAACGCCAGATGTTTCTTAGCTTCCCGAAGAGATGGAAGCAAGAAGCTTTGGTGCCACTCTCTCACTTTGGACTCAAGGCAGCCCTTTGGGGCAGGTAGCTCTAGGCCAGTGGAGCACACCCAGAGCAGAAGTTCTACTTCGGCCAGTTCAGGCCACCAACAAACTGCGTTTCACAGGCCTTGGTAAGAGATGTTCCCGGTAGGCTGTAAGAGCACTGGGCAACGCCAGATGTTTCTTAGCTTCCCGAAGAGCTGGAAGCAAGATGCTTTGGGGCCTCTCATCCCCTTTGCAAACAAGGCGGCCCTATGGGCCAGGCAGCTCTAGGCCAATGGAGCACACCCAGAGCAGAAGTTCTACTTCGGCCAGTTCAGGCCACCAACAAACTGCGTTTCACAGGCCTTGGCAAGAGATGTTCCCGGTAGGCTGTAAGAGCACTGGGCAACGCCAGATGTTTCTTAGCTTCCCGAAGAGCTGGAAGCAAGATGCTTTGGGGCCTCTCATCCCCTTTGCAAAGAAGGCGGCCCTATGGGCCAGGCAGCTCTAGGCCAATGGAGCACACCCAGAGCAGAAGTTCTACTTCGGCCAGTTCAGGCCACCAACAAACTGCGTTTCACAGGCCTTGGCAAGAGATGTTCCCGGTAGGCTGTAAGAGCACTGGGCAACGCCAGATGTTTCTTAGCTTCCCGAAGAGCTGGAAGCAAGATGCTTTGGGGCCTCTCATCCCCTTTGCAAACAAGGCCGACCTTTGGGCCAGGCAGCTCTAGGCCAATGGAGCACACCCAGAGCAGAAGTTCTACCTCAGCCAGATAAGGCCTGCCAAGAAACTGCGTTTCAAAGGCTTTGGTAAGAGATGTTCCCGGTACTCTGTTAGAGCACTGGGCAGAGCCATTTGTTTCTTAGCTTCCCAAAGAGCTGAAAGCAAGATGCTTTGGGGGCTCCCTGCCCCTTTGCCAACAAGGGCGACCTTTGGGCCTTTCAGCTCTAGGCCAATGGAGCACACCCAGAGCAGAAGTCCTACTTCAGCCAGATCAGGCCTGCCAAGGAACTGCGTTTCAGAGGCCTTTGTATGTGACGTTCCCGGTAGGCTGCGAGAGCACGGTGCAGAGCCAGTTGTTTCCTTGTTTCCCAAACAGCTGGAAGCAAGACGCTTTGGGGCCTCTCTGACCCTTTGGAAACAAGGCAGCACGTTGGGTCTGGCAGCTCTAGGGCAATGGAGCACAACCAGAGCCGAAGTTCTACTTCTTCCACATCAGGCCTGCCTAGACAGTGCGTTTCACAGGCCTTGATAAGAGATGTTCTCTTAGGCTATAAGAGCACTGGGCACAGCCAGTTGTTTCTTAGCTTCCCAAGAGGTGGAAGCAAGATGCTTTGGGGCCTCTCTCCCCCTTTGGAAACAAGGCAGCCCTTTGGGCCTTTCAGCTCTAGGGCAATGGAGCACACCCAGAGCAGAAGTTCTACCTCAGCCAGATCAGGCCTGCCAAGAAACTGCTTTTCACAGGCCTTCGTAAGAGGTGTTCCCGGAAGGCTGTAAGACTACCTGGCAGAGCGAGTTGTTTCTTAGCTTCAAAAACAGCTGGAAGCAACATGATTTGGGGCCTCTCTCCCCCTTTGGAAACAAAGCAGCCTTTGTGCCTGGCAGCTCTAGGCCAAAGTAGCACACCCAGAGCACAAGTTCTACCTCAGCCAGATAAGGCCTGTCAAGAAGCTGCGTTTCACAGGCCTTTGTATGTGACGTTCCCGGTTGGCTTTGAGAGCACTGTGCAGAGCCAGTTGTTTTAGCTTCCCAGAGAGCAGGAAGCAAGATGCTTTGGGGCCTCTCTCACACTTTGGAAATAAAGGCAGCCCTTTGGGCCTGGCAGCCCTAGGCCAATGGAGTACACCCAGAGCAGAAGTTCTACCTCAGCCAGATCAGGCCTTCCAAGAAACTGCGTCTCACAGGCCTTTCTCTGTCACGTTGCCGGTAGGCTGTGAGAGCACTGTGCAGAGCCAGTTGTTTCTTAGCTTCCCAAAGATTTGGAAGCAAGATGCTTTGGGGACTCTCAGCCCCTTTGGAAACAAGGCGGCCCTTTGGGCCTGGCAGCTCTAGGCCAAAGTAGCACGCCCAGAGCAGGAGTTCTACTTCAGCCAGATCAGGCCTGCCAAGAAACTGCGTTTCACAGGCCTTGGTAAGAGATGTTCCCGGTAGGCTGTGAGAGCACTGTGGAGAGCCAGTTGCTTTAGCTTCCCACAGAGCTGGAAGCAAGATGCTTTGGGGCCTCTCTCTCCCTTTGGACACAAGGCAGCCGTTTGCGCCTGGCAGCTCTAGGCCAATGGCGCACACCCACAGCAGAAGTTCTACTTCAGGCAGATCAGTCCTGCCCAGAAACTGCGTTTCACAGCCCTTGGTAAGAGATGTTCACGGTAGGCTGTGAGAGCACTGGGCAGAACCAGTTGTTTTTTAGCTTCCCAAAGTGCTGGAGGCAAGATGCTTTGGGGCCTCTCTCACCCTTTGGAAACAAGGCAGCCCTTAGGTCCTGGTAGCTCTAGGCCTATGTAGCACAACCAGAACAGAAGTTCTACTTCAGCCAGGTCAGGCCTGCCAAGAAACTGCGTTTCACAGGCCTTTCAAAGAGATGTTCTCTTAGGCTGTAAGAGCACTGGGCAGAGCCAGCTGTTTCTTAGCTTCCCGAAGAGCTGGGAGCAAGATGCTTTGGGTCCACTCTCCGTCTTTGGAAACAAGGCAGCCCTTTGGGCCTGGCAGCTCTAGGGCAATGGAGCACACCCAGAGCAGAAGTTCTACTTCAGCCAGATCAGGCCTGCCAGGAAACTGCGTTTCACAGGCCTTGGTAAGAGATGTTCCCGGTAGGCTGTAAGAGCAGTGGGCAGAGCCAGTTGTTTCTTACCTTCCTGAAAAGCTGGAAGCAAGATGCTTGGGACCCCTCTGCCCGTTTGGGAACAAGGCAGCCTTTTGGGTCGGGAAGCTCTAGGCCAATGGAGCACACGCAGAGCAGGAGTTCTACTTCAGCCTGATCAGGCCTGCAAAGAAACAGCGTTTGACAGGCCTTGGTAAGAGATGTTCCCGGTAGGTGTAAGAGCACTGGGCAGAGCCAGTTGTGTCTTAGCTTCGCAAAGACCGGGAAGCAAGATGCTTTGGGCCTCTCTGCCCCTTGGAAACAGGGCAGCACTTTGGGCCTGGCAGCTCTAGGGCAATGGAGCACACCCAGAGCCGGAGTTCTACTTCAGCCAGATGAGGCCTGCCAAGAAACTGCGTTTCACAGGCCTTTCAAAGACATGTTCCCGGTAGGCTGTAAGAGCACGGGGCAGAGCGAGTTGGTTCTTAGCTTCCCAGAGAGCTGGAAGCAAGATGCTTTGGGGCCTCTCTGCCCCTTTGGAAACAAGGCAGCACCTTGGGCCTGGCAGCTCTAGGGCAATGGAGCACACCCAGAGCAGAAGTTCTACTTCAGCCAAATCAGGCCTGCCAGGAAACGGCGTTTCACAGGCCTTGGTAAGAGATGTTCCCGGTAGGCTGTAAGAGCACTGGGCAACGCCAGATGTTTCTTAGCTTCCCGAAGAGCTGGAAGCAAGATGCTTTGGGGCCTCTCATCCCCTTTGCAAACAAGGCCGACCTTTGGGCCAGGCAGCTCTAGGCCAATGGAGCACACCCAGAGCAGAAGTTCTACCTCAGCCAGATAAGGCCTGCCAAGAAACTGCGTTTCAAAGGCTTTGGTAAGAGATGTTCCCGGTACTCTGTTAGAGCACTGGGCAGAGCCATTTGTTTCTTAGCTTCCCAAAGAGCTGAAAGCAAGATGCTTTGGGGGCTCCCTGCCCCTTTGCCAACAAGGGCGACCTTTGGGCCTTTCAGCTCTAGGCCAATGGAGCACACCCAGAGCAGAAGTCCTACTTCAGCCAGATCAGGCCTGCCAAGGAACTGCGTTTCAGAGGCCTTTGTATGTGACGTTCCCGGTAGGCTGCGAGAGCACGGTGCAGAGCCAGTTGTTTCCTTGTTTCCCAAACAGCTGGAAGCAAGACGCTTTGGGGCCTCTCTGACCCTTTGGAAACAAGGCAGCACGTTGGGTCTGGCAGCTCTAGGGCAATGGAGCACAACCAGAGCCGAAGTTCTACTTCTTCCACATCAGGCCTGCCTAGACAGTGCGTTTCCCAGGCCTTGATAAGAGATGTTCTCTTAGGCTATAAGAGCACTGGGCACAGCCAGTTGTTTCTTAGCTTCCCAAGAGGTGGAAGCAAGATGCTTTGGGGCCTCTCTCCCCCTTTGGAAACAAGGCAGCCCTTTGGGCCTTTCAGCTCTAGGGCAATGGAGCACACCCAGAGCAGAAGTTCTACCTCAGCCAGATCAGGCCTGCCAAGAAACTGCTTTTCACAGGCCTTCGTAAGAGGTGTTCCCGGAAGGCTGTAAGACTACCTGGCAGAGCGAGTTGTTTCTTAGCTTCAAAAACAGCTGGAAGCAACATGATTTGGGGCCTCTCTCCCCCTTTGGAAACAAAGCAGCCTTTGTGCCTGGCAGCTCTAGGCCAAAGTAGCACACCCAGAGCACAAGTTCTACCTCAGCCAGATAAGGCCTGTCAAGAAGCTGCGTTTCACAGGCCTTTGTATGTGACGTTCCCGGTTGGCTTTGAGAGCACTGTGCAGAGCCAGTTGTTTTAGCTTCCCAGAGAGCAGGAAGCAAGATGCTTTGGGGCCTCTCTCACACTTTGGAAATAAAGGCAGCCCTTTGGGCCTGGCAGCCCTAGGCCAATGGAGTACACCCAGAGCAGAAGTTCTACCTCAGCCAGATCAGGCCTTCCAAGAAACTGCGTCTCACAGGCCTTTCTCTGTCACGTTGCCGGTAGGCTGTGAGAGCACTGTGCAGAGCCAGTTGTTTCTTAGCTTCCCAAAGATTTGGAAGCAAGATGCTTTGGGGACTCTCAGCCCCTTTGGAAACAAGGCGGCCCTTTGGGCCTGGCAGCTCTAGGCCAAAGTAGCACGCCCAGAGCAGGAGTTCTACTTCAGCCAGATCAGGCCTGCCAAGAAACTGCGTTTCACAGGCCTTGGTAAGAGATGTTCCCGGTAGGCTGTGAGAGCACTGTGGAGAGCCAGTTGCTTTAGCTTCCCACAGAGCTGGAAGCAAGATGCTTTGGGGCCTCTCTCTCCCTTTGGACACAAGGCAGCCGTTTGCGCCTGGCAGCTCTAGGCCAATGGCGCACACCCACAGCAGAAGTTCTACTTCAGGCAGATCAGTCCTGCCCAGAAACTGCGTTTCACAGCCCTTGGTAAGAGATGTTCACGGTAGGCTGTGAGAGCACTGGGCAGAACCAGTTGTTTTTTAGCTTCCCAAAGTGCTGGAGGCAAGATGCTTTGGGGCCTCTCTCACCCTTTGGAAACAAGGCAGCCCTTAGGTCCTGGTAGCTCTAGGCCTATGTAGCACAACCAGAACAGAAGTTCTACTTCAGCCAGGTCAGGCCTGCCAAGAAACTGCGTTTCACAGGCCTTTCAAAGAGATGTTCTCTTAGGCTGTAAGAGCACTGGGCAGAGCCAGCTGTTTCTTAGCTTCCCGAAGAGCTGGGAGCAAGATGCTTTGGGTCCACTCTCCGTCTTTGGAAACAAGGCAGCCCTTTGGGCCTGGCAGCTCTAGGGCAATGGAGCACACCCAGAGCAGAAGTTCTACTTCAGCCAGATCAGGCCTGCCAGGAAACTGCGTTTCACAGGCCTTGGTAAGAGATGTTCCCGGTAGGCTGTAAGAGCAGTGGGCAGAGCCAGTTGTTTCTTACCTTCCTGAAAAGCTGGAAGCAAGATGCTTGGGACCCCTCTGCCCGTTTGGGAACAAGGCAGCCTTTTGGGTCGGGAAGCTCTAGGCCAATGGAGCACACGCAGAGCAGGAGTTCTACTTCAGCCTGATCAGGCCTGCAAAGAAACAGCGTTTGACAGGCCTTGGTAAGAGATGTTCCCGGTAGGTGTAAGAGCACTGGGCAGAGCCAGTTGTGTCTTAGCTTCGCAAAGACCGGGAAGCAAGATGCTTTGGGCCTCTCTGCCCCTTGGAAACAGGGCAGCACTTTGGGCCTGGCAGCTCTAGGGCAATGGAGCACACCCAGAGCCGGAGTTCTACTTCAGCCAGATGAGGCCTGCCAAGAAACTGCGTTTCACAGGCCTTTCAAAGACATGTTCCCGGTAGGCTGTAAGAGCACGGGGCAGAGCGAGTTGGTTCTTAGCTTCCCAGAGAGCTGGAAGCAAGATGCTTTGGGGCCTCTCTGCCCCTTTGGAAACAAGGCAGCACCTTGGGCCTGGCAGCTCTAGGGCAATGGAGCACACCCAGAGCAGAAGTTCTACTTCAGCCAAATCAGGCCTGCCAGGAAACGGCGTTTCACAGGCCTTGGTAAGAGATGTTCCCGGTAGGCTGTAAGAGCACTGGGCAACGCCAGATGTTTCTTAGCTTCCCGAAGAGCTGGAAGCGAGAAGCTTTGGTGCCACTCTCTCACTTTGGACTCAAGGCAGCCCTTTGGGGCAGGTAGCTCTAGGCCAGTGGAGCACACCCAGAGCAGAAGTTCTACTTCGGCCAGTTCAGGCCACCAACAAACTGCGTTTCACAGGCCTTGGTAAGAGATGTTCCCGGTAGGCTGTAAGAGCACTGGGCAACGCCAGATGTTTCTTAGCTTCCCGAAGAGCTGGAAGCAAGATGCTTTGGGGCCTCTCATCCCCTTTGCAAACAAGGCGGCCCTATGGGCCAGGCAGCTCTAGGCCAATGGAGCACACCCAGAGCAGAAGTTCTACTTCGGCCAGTTCAGGCCACCAACAAACTGCGTTTCACAGGCCTTGGCAAGAGATGTTCCCGGTAGGCTGTAAGAGCACTGGGCAACGCCAGATGTTTCTTAGCTTCCCGAAGAGCTGGAAGCAAGATGCTTTGGGGCCTCTCATCCCCTTTGCAATCAAGGCCGACCTTTGGGCCAGGCAGCTCTAGGCCAATGGAGCACACCCAGAGCAGAAGTTCTACCTCAGCCAGATAAGGCCTGCCAAGAAACTGCGTTTCAAAGGCTTTGGTAAGAGATGTTCCCGGTACTCTGTTAGAGCACTGGGCAGAGCCATTTGTTTCTTAGCTTCCCAAAGAGCTGGAAGCAAGATGCTTTGGGGGCTCCCTGCCCCTTTGCCAACAAGGGCGACCTTTGGGCCTTTCAGCTCTAGGCCAATGGAGCACACCCAGAGCAGAAGTCCTACTTCAGCCAGATCAGGCCTGCCAAGGAACTGCGTTTCAGAGGCCTTTGTATGTGACGTTCCCGGTAGGCTGCGAGAGCACGGTGCAGAGCCAGTTGTTTCCTTGTTTCCCAAACAGCTGGAAGCAAGACGCTTTGGGGCCTCTCTGACCCTTTGGAAACAAGGCAGCACGTTGGGTCTGGCAGCTCTAGGGCAATGGAGCACAACCAGAGCCGAAGTTCTACTTCTTCCACATCAGGCCTGCCTAGACAGTGCGTTTCCCAGGCCTTGATAAGAGATGTTCTCTTAGGCTATAAGAGCACTGGGCACAGCCAGTTGTTTCTTAGCTTCCCAAGAGGTGGAAGCAAGATGCTTTGGGGCCTCTCTCCCCCTTTGGAAACAAGGCAGCCCTTTGGGCCTTTCAGCTCTAGGGCAATGGAGCACACCCAGAGCAGAAGTTCTACCTCAGCCAGATCAGGCCTGCCAAGAAACTGCTTTTCACAGGCCTTCGTAAGAGGTGTTCCCGGAAGGCTGTAAGAGTACCTGGCAGAGCGAGTTGTTTCTTAGCTTCAAAAACAGCTGGAAGCAACATGATTTGGGGCCTCTCTCCCCCTTTGGAAACAAAGCAGCCTTTGTGCCTGGCAGCTCTAGGCCAAAGTAGCACACCCAGAGCACAAGTTCTACCTCAGCCAGATAAGGCCTGTCAAGAAGCTGCGTTTCACAGGCCTTTGTATGTGACGTTCCTGGTTGGCTTTGAGAGCACTGTGCAGAGCCAGTTGTTTTAGCTTCCCAGAGAGCAGGAAGCAAGATGCTTTGGGGCCTCTCTCACACTTTGGAAATAAAGGCAGCCCTTTGGGCCTGGCAGCCCTAGGCCAATGGAGTACACCCAGAGCAGAAGTTCTACCTCAGCCAGATCAGGCCTTCCAAGAAACTGCGTCTCACAGGCCTTTCTCTGTCACGTTGCCGGTAGGCTGTGAGAGCACTGTGCAGAGCCAGTTGTTTCTTAGCTTCCCAAAGATTTGGAAGCAAGATGCTTTGGGGACTCTCAGCCCCTTTGGAAACAAGGCGGCCCTTTGGGCCTGGCAGCTCTAGGCCAAAGTAGCACGCCCAGAGCAGGAGTTCTACTTCAGCCAGATCAGGCCTGCCAAGAAACTGCGTTTCACAGGCCTTGGTAAGTAAGAGATGTTCCCGGTAGGCTGTGAGAGCACTGTGGAGAGCCAGTTGCTTTAGCTTCCCACAGAGCTGGAAGCAAGATGCTTTGGGGCCTCTCTCTCCCTTTGGACACAAGGCAGCCGTTTGCGCCTGGCAGCTCTAGGCCAATGGAGCACACCCACAGCAGAAGTTCTACTTCAGGCAGATCAGTCCTGCCCAGAAACTGCGTTTCACAGCCCTTGGTAAGAGATGTTCACGGTAGGCTGTGAGAGCACTGGGCAGAACCAGTTGTTTTTTAGCTTCCCAAAGTGCTGGAGGCAAGATGCTTTGGGGCCTCTCTCACCCTTTGGAAACAAGGCAGCCCTTAGGTCCTGGTAGCTCTAGGCCTATGTAGCACAACCAGAACAGAAGTTCTACTTCAGCCAGGTCAGGCCTGCCAAGAAACTGCGTTTCACAGGCCTTTCAAAGAGATGTTCTCTTAGGCTGTAAGAGCACTGGGCAGAGCCAGCTGTTTCTTAGCTTCCCGAAGAGCTGGGAGCAAGATGCTTTGGGTCCACTCTCCGTCTTTGGAAACAAGGCAGCCCTATGGGCCTAGCAGCTCTAGGGCAATGGAGCACACCCAGAGCAGAAGTTCTACTTCAGCCAGATCAGGCCTGCCAGGAAACTGCGTTTCACAGGCCTTGGTAAGAGATGTTCCCGGTAGGCTGTAAGAGCACTGGGCAGAGCCAGTTGTTTCTTACCTTCCTGAAAAGCTGGAAGCAAGATGCTTGGGACCCCTCTGCCCGTTTGGGAACAAGGCAGCCTTTTGGGTCGGGAAGCTCTAGGCCAATGGAGCACACGCAGAGCAGGAGTTCTACTTCAGCCTGATCAGGCCTGCAAAGAAACAGCGTTTGACAGGCCTTGGTAAGAGATGTTCCCGGTAGGTGTAAGAGCACTGGGCAGAGCCAGTTGTGTCTTAGCTTCGCAAAGACCGGGAAGCAAGATGCATTGGGCCTCTCTGCCCCTTGGAAACAGGGCAGCACTTTGGGCCTGGCAGCTCTAGGGCAATGGAGCACACCCAGAGCCGGAGTTCTACTTCAGCCAGATGAGGCCTGCCAAGAAACTGCGTTTCACAGGCCTTTCAAAGACATGTTCCTGGTAGGCTGTAAGAGCACGGGGCAGAGCGAGTTGGTTCTTAGCTTCCCAGAGAGCTGGAAGCAAGATGCTTTGGGGCCTCTCTGCCCCTTTGGAAACAAGGCAGCACCTTGGGCCTGGCAGCTCTAGGGCAATGGAGCACACCCAGAGCAGAAGTTCTACTTCAGCCAAATCAGGCCTGCCAGGAAACGGCATTTCACAGGCCTTGGTAAGAGATGTTCCCGATAGGCTGTAAGAGCACTGGGCAACGCCAGATGTTTCTTAGCTTCCCGAAGAGCTGGAAGCGAGAAGCTTTGGTGCCACTCTCTCACTTTGGACTCAAGGCAGCCCTTTGGTGCAGGTAGCTCTAGGCCAGTGGAGCACACCCAGAGCAGAAGTTCTACTTCGGCCAGTTCAGGCCACCAACAAACTGCGTTTCACAGGCCTTGGTAAGAGATGTTCCCGGTAGGCTGTAAGAGCACTGGGCAACGCCAGATGTTTCTTAGCTTCCCGAAGAGCTGGAAGCAAGATGCTTTGGGGCCTCTCATCCCCTTTGCAAACAAGGCCGACCTTTGGGCCAGGCAGCTCTAGGCCAATGGAGCACACCCAGAGCAGAAGTTCTACTTCAGCCAGATAAGGCCTGCCAAGAAACTGCGTTTCAAAGGCTTTGGTAAGAGATGTTCCCGGTACTCTGTTAGAGCACTGGGCAGAGCCATTTGTTTCTTAGCTTCCCAAAGAGCTGGAAGCAAGATGCTTTGGGGGCTCCCTGCCCCTTTGCCAACAAGGGCGACCTTTGGGCCTTTCAGCTCTAGGCCAATGGAGCACACCCAGAGCAGAAGTCCTACTTCAGCCAGATCAGGCCTGCCAAGGAACTGCGTTTCAGAGGCCTTTGTATGTGACGTTCCCGGTAGGCTGCGAGAGCACGGTGCAGAGCCAGTTGTTTCCTTGTTTCCCAAACAGCTGGAAGCAAGACGCTTTGGGGCCTCTCTGACCCTTTGGAAACAAGGCAGCACGTTGGGTCTGGCAGCTCTAGGGCAATGGAGCACAACCAGAGCCGAAGTTCTACTTCTTCCAGATCAGGCCTGCCTAGACAGTGCGTTTCCCAGGCCTTGATAAGAGATGTTCTCTTAGGCTATAAGAGCACTGGGCACAGCCAGTTGTTTCTTAGCTTCCCAAGAGGTGGAAGCTAGATGCTTTGGGGCCTCTCTCCCCCTTTGGAAACAATGCAGCCCTTTGGGCCTTTCAGCTCTAGGCCAATGGAGCACACCCAGAGCAGAAGTCCTACTTCAGCCAGATCAGGCCTGCCAAGGAACTGCGTTTCAGAGGCCTTTGTATGTGACGTTCCCGGTAGGCTGCGAGAGCACGGTGCAGAGCCAGTTGTTTCCTTGTTTCCCAAACAGCTGGAAGCAAGACGCTTTGGGGCCTCTCTGCCCCTTTGGAAACAAGGCAGCACGTTGGGTCTGGCAGCTCTAGGGCAATGGAGCACAACCAGAGCCGAAGTTCTACTTCTTCCAGATCAGGCCTGCCTAGACAGTGCGTTTCACAGGCCTTGATAAGAGATGTTCTCTTAGGCTATAAGAGCACTGGGCACAGCCAGTTGTTTCTTAGCTTCCCAAGAGGTGGAAGCAAGATGCTTTGGGGCCTCTCTCCCCCTTTGGAAACAAGGCAGCCCTTTGGGCCTTTCAGCTCTAGGGCAATGGAGCACACACAGAGCAGAAGTTCTACCTCAGCCAGATCAGGCCTGCCAAGAAACTGCTTTTCACAGGCCTTCGTAAGAGGTGTTCCCGGAAGGCTGTAAGAGTACCTGGCAGAGCGAGTTGTTTCTTAGCTTCAAAAACAGCTGGAAGCAACATGATTTGGGGCCTCTCTCCCCCTTTGGAAACAAAGCAGCCTTTGTGCCTGGCAGCTCTAGGCCAAAGTAGCACACCCAGAGCACAAGTTCTACCTCAGCCAGATAAGGCCTGTCAAGAAGCTGCGTTTCACAGGCCTTTGTATGTGACGTTCCCGGTTGGCTTTGAGAGCACTGTGCAGAGCCAGTTGTTTTAGCTTCCCAGAGAGCAGGAAGCAAGATGCTTTGGGGCCTCTCTCACACTTTGGAAATAAAGGCAGCCCTTTGGGCCTGGCAGCCCTAGGCCAATGGAGTACACCCAGAGCAGAAGTTCTACCTCAGCCAGATCAGGCCTTCCAAGAAACTGCGTCTCACAGGCCTTTCTCTGTCACGTTGCCAGTAGGCTGTGAGAGCACTGTGCAGAGCCAGTTGTTTCTTAGCTTCCCAAAGATTTGGAAGCAAGATGCTTTGGGACTCTCAGCCCCTTTGGAAACAAGGCGGCCCTTTGGGCCTGGCAGCTCTAGGCCAAAGTAGCACGCCCAGAGCAGGAGTTCTACTTCAGCCAGATCAGGCCTGCCAAGAAACTGCGTTTCACAGGCCTTGGTAAGAGATGTTCCCGGTAGGCTGTGAGAGCACTGTGGAGAGCCAATTGCTTTAGCTTCCCACAGAGCTGGAAGCAAGATGCCTTGGGGCCTCTCTCTCCCTTTGGACACAAGGCAGCCGTTGGGGCCTGGCAGCTCTAGGCCAATGGAGCACACCCACAGCAGAAGTTCTACTTCAGGCAGATCAGTCCTGCCCAGAAACTGCATTTCACAGCCCTTGGTAAGAGATGTTCACGGTAGGCTGTGAGAGCACTGGGCAGAACCAGTTGTTTTTTAGCTTCCCAAAGTGCTGGAGGCAAGATGCTTTGGGGCCTCTCTCACCCTTTGGAAACAAGGCAGCCCTTAGGTCCTGGTAGCTCTAGGCCTATGTAGCACAACCAGAACAGAAGTTCTACTTCAGCCAGGTCAGGCCTGCCAAGAAACTGCGTTTCACAGGCCTTTCAAAGAGATGTTCTCTTAGGCTGTAAGAGCACTGGGCAGAGCCAGCTGTTTCTTAGCTTCCCGAAGAGCTGGGAGCAAGATGCTTTGGGTCCACTCTCCGTCCTTGGAAACAAGGCAGCCCTTTGGGCCTGGCAGCTCTAGGGCAATGGAGCACACCCAGAGCAGAAGTTCTACTTCAGCCAGTTCAGGCCTGCCAGGAAACTGCGTTTCACAGGCCTTGCTAAGAGATGTTCCCGGTAGGCTGTAAGAGCACTGGGCAGAGCCAGTTGTTACTTACCTTCCTGAAAAGCTGGAAGCAAGATGCTTGGGACCCCTCTGCCCGTTTGGGAGCAAGGCAGTCTTTTGGGTCGGGAAGCTCTAGGCCAATGGAGCACACGCAGAGCAGGAGTTCTACTTCAGCCTGATCAGGCCTGCAAAGAAACAGCGTTTGACAGGCCTTGGTAAGAGATGTTCCCGGTAGGTGTAAGAGCACTGGGCAGAGCCAGTTGTTTCTTAGCTTCGCAAAGACCGGGAAGCAAGATGCTTTGGGCCTCTCTGCCCCTTGGAAACAGGGCAGCACTTTGGGCCTGGCAGCTCTAGGGCAATGGAGCACACCCAGAGCCGGAGTTCTACTTCAGCCAGATGAGGCCTGCCAAGAAACTGCGTTTCACAGGCCTTTCAAAGACATGTTCCCGGTAGGCTGTAAGAGCACGGGCCAGAGAGAGTTGGTTCTTAGCTTCCCAGAGAGCTGGAAGCAAGATGCTTTGGGGCCTCTCTGCCCCTTTGGAAACAAGGCAGCACCTTGGGCCTGGCAGCTCTAGGGCAATGGAGCACACCCAGAGCAGAAGTTCTACTTCAGCCAAATCAGGCCTGCCAGGAAACGGCATTTCACAGGCCTTGGTAAGAGATGTTCTCTTAGGCTGTAAGAGCACTGGGCAGAGCCAGCTGTTTCTTAGCTTCCCGAAGAGCTGGGAGCAAGATGCTTTGGGTCCACACTCCGTCTTTGGAAACAAGGCAGCCCTTTGGGCCTGGCAGCTCTAGGGCAATGGAGCACACCCAGAGCAGAAGTTCTACTTCAGCCACATCAGGCCTGCCAGGAAACGGCGTTTCACAGGCCTTGGTAAGAGATGTTCCCGGTAGGCTGTAAGAGCACTGGGCAACGCCAGACGTTTCTTAGCTTCCCGAAGAGCTGGAAGCGAGAAGGTTTGGTGCCACTCTCTCACTTTGGACTCAAGGCAGCCCTTTGGGGCAGGTAGCTCTAGGCCAGTGGAGCACACGCAGAGCAGAAGTTCTACTTCGGCAAGTTCAGGCCACCAACAAACTGCGTTTCACAGGCCTTGGTAAGAGATGTTCCCGGTAGGCTGTAAGAGCACTGGGCAACGCCAGATGTTTCTTAGCTTCCCGAAGAGCTGGAAGCAAGATGCTTTGGGGCCTCTCTGCCCCTTTGCAAACAAGGCGGCCCTTTGGGCCAGGCAGCTCTAGGCCAATGGAGCAAACCCAGAGCAGAAGTTCTACTTCAGCTAGATCAGGCCGCCAACAAAGTGCGTTTCACAGGCCTTGGTAAGAGATTGTCTCTTAGGCTGTAAGAGCACTGGGCAGAGCCAGTTGCTTCTTAGCTTCCCAAAGAGCTGGAAGCAGGATGCTTTGGGGGCTCCCTGCCCCTTTGCCAACAAGGCCGACCTTTGGGCCTTTCAGCTCTGGGCCGATGGAGCACACCCAGAGCAGAAGTTCTACCTCAGCCAGATAAGGCTTGCCAAGAAACTGCGTTTCAAAGGCTTTGGTAAGAGATGTTGCCGGTACCTTGTCAGAGCACTGGGAAGAGACAGTTGTTTCTTAGCTTCCCAAAGAGCTGGAAGCAAGATGCTTTGGGGCCTCTCTGCCCCTTTGCAAACAAGGAATCCCTTTGGGCCTTTCAGCTCTAGGCCAATGGAGCACACCCAGAGCAGAAGTCCTACTTCAGCCAGATCAGGCCTGCCAAGGAACTGCGTTTCAGAGGCCTTTGTATGTGACGTTCCCGGTAGGCTGTGAGAGCACGGTGCAGAGCCAGTTGTTTCCTTGTTTCCCAAACAGCTGGAAGCAAGACGCTTTGGGGCCTCTCTGCCCCTTTGGAAACAAGGCAGCACGTTGGGTCTGGCAGCTCTAGGGCAATGGAGCACACCCACAGCAGAAGTTCTACTTCAGGCAGTTCAGTCCTGCCCAGAAACTGCGTTTCACAGCCCTTGGTAAGAGATGTTCACGGTAGGCTGTGAGAGCACTGGGCAGAACCAGTTGTTTTTTAGCTTCCCAAAGTGCTGGAGGCAAGATGCTTTGGGGCCTCTCTCACCCTTTGGAAACAAGGCAGCCCTTAGGTCCTGGTAGCTCTAGGCCTATGTAGCACAACCAGAACAGAAGTTCTACTTCAGCCAGGTCAGGCCTGCCAAGAAACTGCGTTTCACAGGCCTTTCAAAGAGATGTTCTCTTAGGCTGTAAGAGCACTGGGCAGAGCCAGCTGTTTCTTAGCTTCCCGAAGAGCTGGGAGCAAGATGCTTTGGGTCCACACTCCGTCTTTGGAAACAAGGCAGCCCTTTGGGCCTGGCAGCTCTAGGACAATGGAGCACACCCAGAGCAGAAGTTCTACTTCAGCCACATCAGGCCTGCCAGGAAACTGCGTTTCACAGGCCTTGGTAAGAGATGTTCCCGGTAGGCTGTAAGAGCACTGGGCAGAGCCAGTTGTTTCTTACCTTCCTGAAAAGCTGGAAGCAAGATGCTTGGGACCCCTCTACTGGTTTGGGAACAAGGCAGCCTTTTGGGTCGGGAAGCTCTAGGCCAATGGAGCACACCCAGAGCAGAAGTTCTACTTCGGCCAGTTCAGGCCACCAACAAACTGCGCTTCACAGGCCTTGGTAAGAGATGTTCCCGGTAGGCTGTAAGAGCACTGGGCAACGCCAGATGTTTCTTAGCTTCCCGAAGAGCTGGAAGCAAGATGCTTTGGGGCCTCTCATCCCCTTTGCAAACAAAGCGGCCCTTTGGGCCAGGCAGTTCTAGGCCAATGGAGCACACCCAGAGCAGAAGTTCTACTTCAGCTAGATCAGGCCACCAACAAAGTGCGTTTCACAGGCCTTGGTAAGAGATTTTCTCTCAGGCTGTAAGAGCACTGGGCAGAGCTAGTTGTTTCTTAGCTTCCCAAGAGGTGGAAGCAAGATGCTTTGGGGCCTCTCTCCCCCTTTGGAAACAAGGCAGCCCTTTGGGCCTTTCAGCTCTAGGGCAATGGAGCACACCCAGAACAGAAGTTCTACCTCAGCCAGATAAGGCCTGCGAAGAAACTGCGTTTCAAAGGCTTTGGTAAGAGATGTTGCCGGTACTCTGTCAGAGCACTGGGCAGAGACAGTTGTTTCTTAGCTTCCCAAAGAGCTGGAAGCAAGATGCTTTGGGGCCTCTCTGCCCCTTTGCAAACAAGGCATCCCTTTGTGCCTTTCAGCTCTAGGCCGATGGAGCACACCCAGAGCAGAAGTTCTACCTCAGCCAGATCAGGCCTGCCAAGAAACTGCTTTTCACAGGCCTTCGTAAGAGGTGTTCCCGGAAGGCTGTAAGAGTACCTGGCAGAGCGAGTTGTTTCTTAGCTTCAAAAACAGCTGGAAGCAACATGATTTGGGGCCTCTCTCCCCCTTTGGAAACAAAGCAGCCTTTGTGCCTGGCAGCTCTAGGCCAAAGTAGCACACCCAGAGCACAAGTTCTACCTCAGCCAGATAAGGCCTGTCAAGAAGCTGCGTTTCACAGGCCTTTGTATGTGACGTTCCCGGTTGGCTTTGAGAGCACTGTGCAGAGCCAGTTGTTTTAGCTTCCCAGAGAGCAGGAAGCAAGATGCTTTGGGGCCTCTCTCACACTTTGGAAATAAAGGCAGCCCTTTGGGCCTGGCAGCCCTAGGCCAATGGAGTACACCCAGAGCAGAAGTTCTACCTCAGCCAGATCAGGCCTTCCAAGAAACTGCGTCTCACAGGCCTTTCTCTGTCACGTTGCCGGTAGGCTGTGAGAGCACTGTGCAGAGCCAGTTGTTTCTTAGCTTCCCAAAGATTTGGAAGCAAGATACTTTGGGGACTCTCAGCCCCTTTGGAAACAAGGCGGCCCTTTGGGCCTGGCAGCTCTAGGCCAAAGTAGCACGCCCAGAGCAGGAGTTCTACTTCAGCCAGATCAGGCCTGCCAAGAAACTGCGTTTCACAGGCCTTGGTAAGAGATGTTCCCGGTAGGCTGTAAGAGCACTGGGCAGAGCCAGTTGTTTCTTACCTTCCTGAAAAGCTGGAAGCAAGACGCTTGGGAACCCTCTGCCCGTTTGGGAACAAGGCAGCCTTTTGGGTCGGGAAGCTCTAGGCCAATGGAGCACACGCAGAGCAGGAGTTCTACTTCAGCCTGATCAGGCCTGCAAAGAAACAGCGTTTGACAGGCCTTGGTAAGAGATGTTCCCGGTAGGTGTAAGAGCACTGGGCAGAGCCAGTTGTTTCTTAGCTTCCCAAAGAGCCGGGAGCAAGAAGCTTTGGGTCCACTCTCCATCTTTGGAAACAAGGCAGCCCTTTGGGCCTGGCAGCTCTAGGGCAATGGAGCACACCCAGAGCAGAAGTTCTACTTCAGCCAGATCAGGCCTGCCAGGAAACTGCGTTTCACAGGCCTTGGTAAGAGATGTTCCCGGTAGGCTCTAAGAGCAGTGGGCAGAGCCAGTTGTTTCTTACCTTCCTGAAAAGCTGGAAGCAAGATGCTTGGGACCCCTCTGCCCGTTTGGGAACAAGGCAGCCTTTTGGGTCGGGAAGCTCTAGGCCAATGGAGCACACGCAGAGCAGGAGTTCTACTTCAGCCTGAGCAGGCCTGCAAAGAAACAGCGTTTGACAGGCCTTGGTAAGAGATGTTCCCGGTAGGTGTAAGAGCACTGGGCAGAGCCAGTTGTTTCTTAGCTTCGCAAAGACCGGGAAGCAAGATGCTTTGGGCCTCTCTTCCCCTTGGAAACAGGGCAGCACTTGGGGCCTGGCAGCTCTAGGGCAATGGAGCACACCCAGTGCCGGAGTTCTACTTCAGCCAGATGAGGCCTGCCAAGAAACTGCGTTTCACAGGCCTTTCAAAGACATGTTCCCGGTAGGCTGTAAGAGCACGGGGCAGAGCGAGTTGGTTCTTAGCTTCCCAGAGAGCTGGAAGCAAGATGCTTTGGGGCCTCTCTGCCCCTTTGGAAACAAGGCAGCACCTTGGGCCTGGCAGCTCTAGGGCAATGGAGCACACCCAGAGCAGAAGTTCTACTTCAGCCAAATCAGGCCTGCCAGGAAACGGCATTTCACAGGCCTTGGTAAGAGATGTTCCCGGTAGGCTGTAAGAGCACTGGGCAACGCCAGATGTTTCTTAGCTTCCCGAAGAGCTGGAAGCGAGAAGCTTTGGTGCCACTCTCTCACTTTGGACTCAAGGCAGCCCTTTGGTGCAGGTAGCTCTAGGCCAGTGGAGCACACCCAGAGCAGAAGTTCTACTTCGTCCAGTTCAGGCCACCAACAAACTGCGTTTCACAGGCCTTGGTAAGAGATGTTCCCGGTAGGCTGTAAGAGCACTGGGCAACGCCAGATGTTTCTTAGCTTCCCGAAGAGCTGGAAGCAAGATGCTTTGGGGCCTCTCATCCCCTTTGCAAACAAGGCCGACCTTTGGGCCAGGCAGCTCTAGGCCAATGGAGCACACCCAGAGCAGAAGTTCTACTTCAGCCAGATAAGGCCTGCCAAGAAACTGCGTTTCAAAGGCTTTGGTAAGAGATGTTCCCGGTACTCTGTTAGAGCACTGGGCAGAGCCATTTGTTTCTTAGCTTCCCAAAGAGCTGGAAGCAAGATGCTTTGGGGGCTCCCTGCCCCTTTGCCAACAAGGGCGACCTTTGGGCCTTTCAGCTCTAGGCCAATGGAGCACACCCAGAGCAGAAGTCCTACTTCAGCCAGATCAGGCCTGCCAAGGAACTGCGTTTCAGAGGCCTTTGTATGTGACGTTCCCGGTAGGCTGCGAGAGCACGGTGCAGAGCCAGTTGTTTCCTTGTTTCCCAAACAGCTGGAAGCAAGACGCTTTGGGGCCTCTCTGCCCCTTTGGAAACAAGGCAGCACGTTGGGTCTGGCAGCTCTTGGGCAATGGAGCACAACCAGAGCCGAAGTTCTACTTCTTCCAGATCAGGCCTGCCTAGACAGTGCGTTTCACAGGCCTTGATAAGAGATGTTCTCTTAGGCTATAAGAGCACTGGGCACAGCCAGTTGTTTCTTAGCTTCCCAAGAGGTGGAAGCAAGATGCTTTGGGGCCTCTCTCCCCCTTTGGAAACAAGGCAGCCCTTTGGGCCTTTCAGCTCTAGGGCAATGGAGCACACACAGAGCAGAAGTTCTACCTCAGCCAGATCAGGCCTGCCAAGAAACTGCTTTTCACAGGCCTTCGTAAGAGGTGTTCCCGGAAGGCTGTAAGAGTACCTGGCAGAGCGAGTTGTTTCTTAGCTTCAAAAACAGCTGGAAGCAACATGATTTGGGGCCTCTCTCCCCCTTTGGAAACAAAGCAGCCTTTGTGCCTGGCAGCTCTAGGCCAAAGTAGCACACCCAGAGCACAAGTTCTACCTCAGCCAGATAAGGCCTGTCAAGAAGCTGCGTTTCACAGGCCTTTGTATGTGACGTTCCCGGTTGGCTTTGAGAGCACTGTGCAGAGCCAGTTGTTTTAGCTTCCCAGAGAGCAGGAAGCAAGATGCTTTGGGGCCTCTCTCACACTTTGGAAATAAAGGCAGCCCTTTGGGCCTGGCAGCGCTAGGCCAATGGAGTACACCCAGAGCAGAAGTTCTACCTCAGCCAGATCAGGCCTTCCAAGAAACTGCGTCTCACAGGCCTTTCTCTGTCACGTTGCCAGTAGGCTGTGAGAGCACTGTGCAGAGCCAGTTGTTTCTTAGCTTCCCAAAGATTTGGAAGCAAGATGCTTTGGGACTCTCAGCCCCTTTGGAAACAAGGCGGCCCTTTGGGCCTGGCAGCTCTAGGCCAAAGTAGCACGCCCAGAGCAGGAGTTCTACTTCAGCCAGATCAGGCCTGCCAAGAAACTGCGTTTCACAGGCCTTGGTAAGAGATGTTCCCGGTAGGCTGTGAGAGCACTGTGGAGAGCCAATTGCTTTAGCTTCCCACAGAGCTGGAAGCAAGATGCCTTGGGGCCTCTCTCTCCCTTTGGACACAAGGCAGCCGTTGGGGCCTGGCAGCTCTAGGCCAATGGAGCACACCCACAGCAGAAGTTCTACTTCAGGCAGATCAGTCCTGCCCAGAAACTGCATTTCACAGCCCTTGGTAAGAGATGTTCACGGTAGGCTGTGAGAGCACTGGGCAGAACCAGTTGTTTTTTAGCTTCCCAAAGTGCTGGAGGCAAGATGCTTTGGGGCCTCTCTCACCCTTTGGAAACAAGGCAGCCCTTAGGTCCTGGTAGCTCTAGGCCTATGTAGCACAACCAGAACAGAAGTTCTACTTCAGCCAGGTCAGGCCTGCCAAGAAACTGCGTTTCACAGGCCTTTCAAAGAGATGTTCTCTTAGGCTGTAAGAGCACTGGGCAGAGCCAGCTGTTTCTTAGCTTCCCGAAGAGCTGGGAGCAAGATGCTTTGGGTCCACTCTCCGTCCTTGGAAACAAGGCAGCCCTTTGGGCCTGGCAGCTCTAGGGCAATGGAGCACAACCAGAGCAGAAGTTCTACTTCAGCCAGTTCAGGCCTGCCAGGAAACTGCGTTTCACAGGCCTTGGTAAGAGATGTTCCCGGTAGGCTGTAAGAGCACTGGGCAGAGCCAGTTGTTACTTACCTTCCTGAAAAGCTGGAAGCAAGATGCTTGGGACCCCTCTGCCCGTTTGGGAACAAGGCAGCCTTTTGGGTCGGGAAGCTCTAGGCCAATGGAGCACACGCAGAGCAGGAGTTCTACTTCAGCCTGAGCAGGCCTGCAAAGAAACAGCGTTTGACAGGCCTTGGTAAGAGATGTTCCCGGTAGGTGTAAGAGCACTGGGCAGAGCCAGTTGTTTCTTAGCTTCGCAAAGACCGGGAAGCAAGATGCTTTGGGCCTCTCTTCCCCTTGGAAACAGGGCAGCACTTGGGGCCTGGCAGCTCTAGGGCAATGGAGCACACCCAGTGCCGGAGTTCTACTTCAGCCAGATGAGGCCTGCCAAGAAACTGCGTTTCACAGGCCTTTCAAAGACATGTTCCCGGTAGGCTGTAAGAGCACGGGGCAGAGCGAGTTGGTTCTTAGCTTCCCAGAGAGCTGGAAGCAAGATGCTTTGGGGCCTCTCTGCCCCTTTGGAAACAAGGCAGCACCTTGGGCCTGGCAGCTCTAGGGCAATGGAGCACACCCAGAGCAGAAGTTCTACTTCAGCCAAATCAGGCCTGCCAGGAAACGGCATTTCACAGGCCTTGGTAAGAGATGTTCCCGGTAGGCTGTAAGAGCACTGGGCAACGCCAGATGTTTCTTAGCTTCCCGAAGAGCTGGAAGCGAGAAGCTTTGGTGCCACTCTCTCACTTTGGACTCAAGGCAGCCCTTTGGTGCAGGTAGCTCTAGGCCAGTGGAGCACACCCAGAGCAGAAGTTCTACTTCGTCCAGTTCAGGCCACCAACAAACTGCGTTTCACAGGCCTTGGTAAGAGATGTTCCCGGTAGGCTGTAAGAGCACTGGGCAACGCCAGATGTTTCTTAGCTTCCCGAAGAGCTGGAAGCAAGATGCTTTGGGGCCTCTCATCCCCTTTGCAAACAAGGCCGACCTTTGGGCCAGGCAGCTCTAGGCCAATGGAGCACACCCAGAGCAGAAGTTCTACTTCAGCCAGATAAGGCCTGCCAAGAAACTGCGTTTCAAAGGCTTTGGTAAGAGATGTTCCCGGTACTCTGTTAGAGCACTGGGCAGAGCCATTTGTTTCTTAGCTTCCCAAAGAGCTGGAAGCAAGATGCTTTGGGGGCTCCCTGCCCCTTTGCCAACAAGGGCGACCTTTGGGCCTTTCAGCTCTAGGCCAATGGAGCACACCCAGAGCAGAAGTCCTACTTCAGCCAGATCAGGCCTGCCAAGGAACTGCGTTTCAGAGGCCTTTGTATGTGACGTTCCCGGTAGGCTGCGAGAGCACGGTGCAGAGCCCGTTGTTTCCTTGTTTCCCAAACAGCTGGAAGCAAGACGCTTTGGGGCCTCTCTGACCCTTTGGAAACAAGGCAGCACGTTGGGTCTGGCAGCTCTAGGGCAATGGAGCACAACCAGAGCCGAAGTTCTACTTCTTCCAGATCAGGCCTGCCTAGACAGTGCGTTTCACAGGCCTTGATAAGAGATGTTCTCTTAGGCTATAAGAGCACTGGGCACAGCCAGTTGTTTCTTAGCTTCCCAAGAGGTGGAAGCTAGATGCTTTGGGGCCTCTCTCCCCCTTTGGAAACAATGCAGCCCTTTGGGCCTTTCAGCTCTAGGCCAATGGAGCACACCCAGAGCAGAAGTCCTACTTCAGCCAGATCAGGCCTGCCAAGGAACTGCGTTTCAGAGGCCTTTGTATGTGACGTTCCCGGTAGGCTGCGAGAGCACGGTGCAGAGCCAGTTGTTTCCTTGTTTCCCAAACAGCTGGAAGCAAGACGCTTTGGGGCCTCTCTGCCCCTTTGGAAACAAGGCAGCACGTTGGGTCTGGCAGCTCTAGGGCAATGGAGCACAACCAGAGCCGAAGTTCTACTTCTTCCAGATCAGGCCTGCCTAGACAGTGCGTTTCACAGGCCTTGATAAGAGATGTTCTCTTAGGCTATAAGAGCACTGGGCACAGCCAGTTGTTTCTTAGCTTCCCAAGAGGTGGAAGCAAGATGCTTTGGGGCCTCTCTCCCCCTTTGGAAACAAGGCAGCCCTTTGGGCCTTTCAGCTCTAGGGCAATGGAGCACACACAGAGCAGAAGTTCTACCTCAGCCAGATCAGGCCTGCCAAGAAACTGCTTTTCACAGGCCTTCGTAAGAGGTGTTCCCGGAAGGCTGTAAGAGTACCTGGCAGAGCGAGTTGTTTCTTAGCTTCAAAAACAGCTGGAAGCAACATGATTTGGGGCCTCTCTCCCCCTTTGGAAACAAAGCAGCCTTTGTGCCTGGCAGCTCTAGGCCAAAGTAGCACACCCAGAGCACAAGTTCTACCTCAGCCAGATAAGGCCTGTCAAGAAGCTGCGTTTCACAGGCCTTTGTATGTGACGTTCCCGGTTGGCTTTGAGAGCACTGTGCAGAGCCAGTTGTTTTAGCTTCCCAGAGAGCAGGAAGCAAGATGCTTTGGGGCCTCTCTCACACTTTGGAAATAAAGGCAGCCCTTTGGGCCTGGCAGCGCTAGGCCAATGGAGTACACCCAGAGCAGAAGTTCTACCTCAGCCAGATCAGGCCTTCCAAGAAACTGCGTCTCACAGGCCTTTCTCTGTCACGTTGCCAGTAGGCTGTGAGAGCACTGTGCAGAGCCAGTTGTTTCTTAGCTTCCCAAAGATTTGGAAGCAAGATGCTTTGGGACTCTCAGCCCCTTTGGAAACAAGGCGGCCCTTTGGGCCTGGCAGCTCTAGGCCAAAGTAGCACGCCCAGAGCAGGAGTTCTACTTCAGCCAGATCAGGCCTGCCAAGAAACTGCGTTTCACAGGCCTTGGTAAGAGATGTTCCCGGTAGGCTGTGAGAGCACTGTGGAGAGCCAGTTGCTTTAGCTTCCCACAGAGCTGGAAGCAAGATGCCTTGGGGCCTCTCTCTCCCTTTGGACACAAGGCAGCCGTTGGGGCCTGGCAGCTCTAGGCCAATGGAGCACACCCACAGCAGAAGTTCTACTTCAGGCAGATCAGTCCTGCCCAGAAACTGCATTTCACAGCCCTTGGTAAGAGATGTTCACGGTAGGCTGTGAGAGCACTGGGCAGAACCAGTTGTTTTTTAGCTTCCCAAAGTGCTGGAGGCAAGATGCTTTGGGGCCTCTCTCACCCTTTGGAAACAAGGCAGCCCTTAGGTCCTGGTAGCTCTAGGCCTATGTAGCACAACCAGAACAGAAGTTCTACTTCAGCCAGGTCAGGCCTGCCAAGAAACTGCGTTTCACAGGCCTTTCAAAGAGATGTTCTCTTAGGCTGTAAGAGCACTGGGCAGAGCCAGCTGTTTCTTAGCTTCCCGAAGAGCTGGGAGCAAGATGCTTTGGGTCCACTCTCCGTCCTTGGAAACAAGGCAGCCCTTTGGGCCTGGCAGCTCTAGGGCAATGGAGCACAACCAGAGCAGAAGTTCTACTTCAGCCAGTTCAGGCCTGCCAGGAAACTGCGTTTCACAGGCCTTGGTAAGAGATGTTCCCGGTAGGCTGTAAGAGCACTGGGCAGAGCCAGTTGTTACTTACCTTCCTGAAAAGCTGGAAGCAAGATGCTTGGGACCCCTCTGCCCGTTTGGGAACAAGGCAGCCTTTTGGGTCGGGAAGCTCTAGGCCAATGGAGCACACGCAGAGCAGGAGTTCTACTTCAGCCTGATCAGGCCTGCAAAGAAACAGCGTTTGACAGGCCTTGGTAAGAGATGTTCCCGGTAGGTGTAAGAGCACTGGGCAGAGCCAGTTGTTTCTTAGCTTCGCAAAGACCGGGAAGCAAGATGCTTTGGGCCTCTCTGCCCCTTGGAAACAGGGCAGCACTTTGGGCCTGGCAGCTCTAGGGCAATGGAGCACACCCAGAGCCGGAGTTCTACTTCAGCCAGATGAGGCCTGCCAAGAAACTGCGTTTCACAGGCCTTTCAAAGACATGTTCCCGGTAGGCTGTAAGAGCACGGGGCAGAGCGAGTTGGTTCTTAGCTTCCCAGAGAGCTGGAAGCAAGATGCTTTGGGGCCTCTCTGCCCCTTTGGAAACAAGGCAGCACCTTGGGCCTGGCAGCTCTAGGGCAATGGAGCACACCCAGAGCAGAAGTTCTACTTCAGCCAAATCAGCCCTGCCAGGAAACGGCATTTCACAGGCCTTGGTAAGAGATGTTCTCTTAGGCTGTAAGAGCACTATGCAGAGCCAGCTGTTTCTTAGCTTCCCGAAGAGCTGGGAGCAAGATGCTTTGGGTCCACACTCCGTCTTTGGAAACAAGGCAGCCCTTTGGGCCTGGCAGCTCTAGGGCAATGGAGCACACCCAGAGCAGAAGTTCTACTTCAGCCACATCAGGCCTGCCAGGAAACGGCGTTTCACAGGCCTTGGTAAGAGATGTTCCCGGTAGGCTGTAAGAGCACTGGGCAACGCCAGACGTTTCTTAGCTTCCCGAAGAGCTGGAAGCGAGAAGGTTTGGTGCCACTCTCTCACTTTGGACTCAAGGCAGCCCTTTGGGGCAGGTAGCTCTAGGCCAGTGGAGCACACGTAGAGCAGAAGTTCTACTTCGGCAAGTTCAGGCCACCAACAAACTGCGTTTCACAGGCCTTGGTAAGAGATGTTCCCGGTAGGCTGTAAGAGCACTGGGCAACGCCAGATGTTTCTTAGCTTCCCGAAGAGCTGGAAGCAAGATGCTTTGGGGCCTCTCTGCCCCTTTGCAAACAAGGCGGCCCTTTGGGCCAGGCAGCTCTAGGCCAATGGAGCAAACCCAGAGCAGAGGTTCTACTTCAGCTAGATCAGGCCGCCAACAAAGTGCGTTTCACAGGCCTTGGTAAGAGATTGTCTCTTAGGCTGTAAGAGCACTGGGCAGAGCCAGTTGCTTCTTAGCTTCCCAAAGAGCTGGAAGCAGGATGCTTTGGGGGCTCCCTGCCCCTTTGCCAACAAGGCCGACCTTTGGGCCTTTCAGCTCTGGGCCGATGGAGCACACCCAGAGCAGAAGTTCTACCTCAGCCAGATAAGGCTTGCCAAGAAACTGCGTTTCAAAGGCTTTGGTAAGAGATGTTGCCGGTACCTTGTCAGAGCACTGGGAAGAGACAGTTGTTTCTTATCTTCCCAAAGAGCTGGAAGCAAGATGCTTTGGGGCCTCTCTGCCCCTTTGCAAACAAGGAATCCCTTTGGGCCTTTCAGCTCTAGGCCAATGGAGCACACCCAGAGCAGAAGTCCTACTTCAGCCAGATCAGGCCTGCCAAGGAACTGCGTTTCAGAGGCCTTTGTATGTGACGTTCCCGGTAGGCTGTGAGAGCACGGTGCAGAGCCAGTTGTTTCCTTGTTTCCCAAACAGCTGGAAGCAAGACGCTTTGGGGCCTCTCTGCCCCTTTGGAAACAAGGCAGCACGTTGGGTCTGGCAGCTCTAGGGCAATGGAGCACAACCAGAGCCGAAGTTCTACTTCTTCCAGATCAGGCCTGCCTAGACAGTGCGTTTCACAGGCCTTGATAAGAGATGTTCTCTTAGGCTATAAGAGCACTGGGCACAGCTAGTTGTTTCTTAGCTTCCCAAGAGGTGGAAGCAAGATGCTTTGGGGCCTCTCTCCCCCTTTGGAAACAAGGCAGCCCTTTGGGCCTTTCAGCTCTAGGGCAATGGAGCACACACAGAGCAGAAGTTCTACCTCAGCCAGATCAGGCCTGCCAAGAAACTGCTTTTCACAGGCCTTCGTAAGAGGTGTTCCCGGAAGGCTGTAAGAGTACCTGGCAGAGCGAGTTGTTTCTTAGCTTCAAAAACAGCTGGAAGCAACATGATTTGGGGCCTCTCTCCCCCTTTGGAAACAAAGCAGCCTTTGTGCCTGGCAGCTCTAGGCCAAAGTAGCACACCCAGAGCACAAGTTCTACCTCAGCCAGATAAGGCCTGTCAAGAATCTGCGTTTCACAGGCCTTTGTATGTGACGTTCCCGGTTGGCTTTGAGAGCACTGTGCAGAGCCAGTTGTTTTAGCTTCCCAGAGAGCAGGAAGCAAGATGCTTTGGGGCCTCTCTCACACTTTGGAAATAAAGGCAGCCCTTTGGGCCTGGCAGCCCTAGGCCAATGGAGTACACCCAGAGCAGAAGTTCTACCTCAGCCAGATCAGGCCTTCCAAGAAACTGCGTCTCACAGGCCTTTCTCTGTCACGTTGCCGGTAGGCTGTGAGAGCACTGTGCAGAGCCACTTGTTTCTTAGCTTCCCAAAGATTTGGAAGCAAGATACTTTGGGGACTCTCAGCCCCTTTGGAAACAAGGCGGCCCTTTGGGCCTGGCAGCTCTAGGCCAAAGTAGCACGCCCAGAGCAGGAGTTCTACTTCAGCCAGATCAGGCCTGCCAAGAAACTGCGTTTCACAGGCCTTGGTAAGAGATGTTCCCGGTAGGCTGTGAGAGCACTGTGGAGAGCCAGTTGCTTTAGCTTCCCACAGAGCTGGAAGCAAGATGCTTTGGGGCCTCTCTCTCCCTTTGGACACAAGGCAGCCGTTTGGGCCTGGCAGCTCTAGGCCAATGGAGCACACCCACAGCAGAAGTTCTACTTCAGGCAGATCAGTCCTGCCCAGAAACTGCGTTTCACAGCCCTTGGTAAGAGATGTTCACGGTAGGCTGTGAGAGCACTGGGCAGAACCAGTTGTTTTTTAGCTTCCCAAAGTGCTGGAGGCAAGATGCTTTGGGGCCTCTCTCACCCTTTGGAAACAAGGCAGCCCTTAGGTCCTGGTAGCTCTAGGCCTATGTAGCACAACCAGAACAGAAGTTCTACTTCAGCCAGGTCAGGCCTGCCAAGAAACTGCGTTTCACAGGCCTTTCAAAGAGATGTTCTCTTAGGCTGTAAGAGCACTGGGCAGAGCCAGTTGTTTCTTAGCTTCCCGAAGAGCTGGGAGCAAGATGCTTTGGGTCCACACTCCGTCTTTGGAAACAAGGCAGCCCTTTGGGCCTGGCAGCTCTAGGACAATGGAGCACACCCAGAGCAGAAGTTCTACTTCAGCCACATCAGGCCTGCCAGGAAACTGCGTTTCACAGGCCTTGGTAAGAGATGTTCCCGGTAGGCTGTAAGAGCACTGGGCAGAGCCAGTTGTTTCTTACCTTCCTGAAAAGCTGGAAGCAAGATGCTTGGGACCCCTCTACTGGTTTGGGAACAAGGCAGCCTTTTGGGTCGGGAAGCTCTAGGCCAATGGAGCACACCCAGAGCAGAAGTTCTACTTCGGCCAGTTCAGGCCACCAACAAACTGCGCTTCACAGGCCTTGGTAAGAGATGTTCCCGGTAGGCTGTAAGAGCACTGGGCAACGCCAGATGTTTCTTAGCTTCCCGAAGAGCTGGAAGCAAGATGCTTTGGGGCCTCTCATCCCCTTTGCAAACAAAGCGGCCCTTTGGGCCAGGCAGTTCTAGGCCAATGGAGCACACCCAGAGCAGAAGTTCTACTTCAGCTAGATCAGGCCACCAACAAAGTGCGTTTCACAGGCCTTGGTAAGAGATTTTCTCTCAGGCTGTAAGAGCACTGGGCAGAGCTAGTTGTTTCTTAGCTTCCCAAGAGGTGGAAGCAAGATGCTTTGGGGCCTCTCTCCCCCTTTGGAAACAAGGCAGCCCTTTGGGCCTTTCAGCTCTAGGGCAATGGAGCACACCCAGAACAGAAGTTCTACCTCAGCCAGATAAGGCCTGCGAAGAAACTGCGTTTCAAAGGCTTTGGTAAGAGATGTTGCCGGTACTCTGTCAGAGCACTGGGCAGAGACAGTTGTTTCTTAGCTTCCCAAAGAGCTGGAAGCAAGATGCTTTGGGGCCTCTCTGCCCCTTTGCAAACAAGGCATCCCTTTGTGCCTTTCAGCTCTAGGCCGTTGGAGCACACCCAGAGCAGAAGTTCTACCTCAGCCAGATCAGGCCTGCCAAGAAACTGCTTTTCACAGGCCTTCGTAAGAGGTGTTCCCGGAAGGCTGTAAGAGTACCTGGCAGAGCGAGTTGTTTCTTAGCTTCAAAAACAGCTGGAAGCAACATGATTTGGGGCCTCTCTCCCCCTTTGGAAACAAAGCAGCCTTTGTGCCTGGCAGCTCTAGGCCAAAGTAGCACACCCAGAGCACAAGTTCTACCTCAGCCAGATAAGGCCTGTCAAGAAGCTGCGTTTCACAGGCCTTTGTATGTGACGTTCCCGGTTGGCTTTGAGAGCACTGTGCAGAGCCAGTTGTTTTAGCTTCCCAGAGAGCAGGAAGCAAGATGCTTTGGGGCCTCTCTCACACTTTGGAAATAAAGGCAGCCCTTTGGGCCTGGCAGCCCTAGGCCAATGGAGTACACCCAGAGCAGAAGTTCTACCTCAGCCAGATCAGGCCTTCCAAGAAACTGCGTCTCACAGGCCTTTCTCTGTCACGTTGCCGGTAGGCTGTGAGAGCACTGTGCAGAGCCAGTTGTTTCTTAGCTTCCCAAAGATTTGGAAGCAAGATACTTTTGGGACACTCAGCCCCTTTGGAAACAAGGCGGCCCTTTGGGCCTGGCAGCTCTAGGCCAAAGTAGCACGCCCAGAGCAGGAGTTCTACTTCAGCCACATCAGGCCTGCCAGGAAACTGCGTTTCACAGGCCTTGGTAAGAGATGTTCCCGGCAGGCTGTGAGAGCACTGTGGAGAGCCAGTTGCTTTAGCTTCCCACAGAGCTGGAAGCAAGATGCTTTGGGGCCTCTCTCTCCCTTTGGACACAAGGCAGCCGTTTGCGCCTGGCAGCTCTAGGCCAATGGAGCACACCCACAGCAGAAGTTCTACTTCAGGCAGATCAGTCCTGCCCAGAAACTGCGTTTCACAGCCCTTGGTAAGAGATGTTCACGGTAGGCTGTGAGAGCACTGGGCAGAACCAGTTGTTTTTTAGCTTCCCAAAGTGCTGGAGGCAAGATGCTTTGGGGCCTCTCTCACCCTTTGGAAACAAGGCAGCCCTTAGGTCCTGGTAGCTCTAGGCCTACGTAGCACAACCAGAACAGAAGTTCTACTTCAGCCAGGTCAGGCCTGCCAAGAAACTGCGTTTCACAGGCCTTTCAAAGAGATGTTCTCTTAGGCTGTAAGAGCACTGGGCAGAGCCAGCTGTTTCTTAGCTTCCCAAAGAGCCGGGAGCAAGAAGCTTTGGGTCCACTCTCCATCTTTGGAAACAAGGCAGCCCTTTGGGCCTGGCAGCTCTAGGGCAATGGAGCACACCCAGAGCAGAAGTTCTACTTCAGCCAGATCAGGCCTGCCAGGAAACTGCGTTTCACAGGCCTTGGTAAGAGATGTTCCCGGTAGGCTGTAAGAGCACTGGGCAGAGCCAGTTGTTTCTTACCTTCCTGAAAAGCTGGAAGCAAGATGCTTGGGACCCCTCTGCCCGTTTGGGAACAAGGCAGCCTTTTGGGTCGGGAAGCTCTAGGCCAATGGAGCACACGCAGAGCAGGAGTTCTACTTCAGCCTGAGCAGGCCTGCAAAGAAACAGCGTTTGACAGGCCTTGGTAAGAGATGTTCCCGGTAGGTGTAAGAGCACTGGGCAGAGCCAGTTGTTTCTTAGCTTCGCAAAGACCGGGAAGCAAGATGCTTTGGGCCTCTCTGCCCCTTGGAAACAGGGCAGCACTTGGGGCCTGGCAGCTCTAGGGCAATGGAGCACACCCAGTGCCGGAGTTCTACTTCAGCCAGATGAGGCCTGCCAAGAAACTGCGTTTCACAGGCCTTTCAAAGACATGTTCCCGGTAGGCTGTAAGAGCACGGGGCAGAGCGAGTTGGTTCTTAGCTTCCCAGAGAGCTGGAAGCAAGATGCTTTGGGGCCTCTCTGCCCCTTTGGAAACAAGGCAGCACCTTGGGCCTGGCAGCTCTAGGGCAATGGAGCACACCCAGAGCAGAAGTTCTACTTCAGCCAAATCAGGCCTGCCAGGAAACGGCGTTTCACAGGCCTTGGTAAGAGATGTTCCCGGTAGGCTGTAAGAGCACTGGGCAACGCCAGATGTTTCTTAGCTTCCCGAAGAGCTGGAAGCAAGATGCTTTGGGTCCACTCTCCGTCTTTGGAAACAAGGCAGCCCTTTGGGCCTGGCAGCTCTAGGGCAATGGAGCACACCCAGAGCAGAAGTTCTACTTCAGCCAGATCAGGCCTGCCAGGAAACTGCGTTTCACAGGCCTTGGTAAGAGATGTTCCCGGTAGGCTGTAAGAGCACTGGGCAGAGCCAGTTGTTTCTTACCTTCCTGAAAAGCTGGAAGCAAGATGCTTGGGACCCCTCTGCCGGTTTGGGAACAAGGCAGCCTTTTGGGTCGGGAAGCTCTAGGCCAATGGAGCACACCCAGAGCAGAAGTTCTACTTCGGCCAGTTCAGGCCACCAACAAACTGCGTTTCACAGGCCTTGGTAAGAGATGTTCCCGGTAGTCTGTAAGAGCACTGGGCAACGCCAGATGTTTCTTAGCTTCCCGAAGAGCTGGAAGCAAGATGCTTTGGGGCCTCTCATCCCCTTTGCAAACAAGGCGGCCCTTTGGGCCAGGCAGTTCTAGGCCAATGGAGCACACCCAGAGCAGAAGTTCTACTTCAGCTAGATCAGGCCACCAACAAAGTGCGTTTCACAGGCCTTGGTAAGAGATTTTCTCTCAGGCTGTAAGAGCACTGGGCAGAGCTAGTTGTTTCTTAGCTTCCCAAGAGGTGGAAGCAAGATGCTTTGGGGCCTCTCTCCCCCTTTGGAAACAAGGCAGCCCTTTGGGCCTTTCAGCTCCAGGGCAATGGAGCACACCCAGAACAGAAGTTCTACCTCAGCCAGATAAGGCCTGCCAAGAAACTGCGTTTCAAAGGCTTTGGTAAGAGATGTTGCCGGTACTCTGTCAGAGCACTGGGCAGAGACAGTTGTTTCTTAGCTTCCCAAAGAGCTGGAAGCAAGATGCTTTGGGGCCTCTCTGCCCCTTTGCAAACAAGGCATCCCTTTGGGCCTTTCAGCTCTAGGCCAATGGAGCACACCCAGAGCAGAAGTTCTACCTCAGCCAGATCAGGCCTGCCAAGAAACTGCTTTTCACAGGCCTTCGTAAGAGGTGTTCCCGGAAGGCTGTAAGAGTACCTGGCAGAGCGAGTTGTTTCTTAGCTTCAAAAACAGCTGGAAGCAACATGATTTGGGGCCTATCTCCCCCTTTGGAAACAAAGCAGCCTTTGTGCCTGGCAGCTCTAGGCCAAAGTAGCACACCCAGAGCACAAGTTCTACCTCAGCCAGATAAGGCCTGTCAAGAAGCTGCATTTCACAGGCCTTTGTATGTGACGTTCCCGGTTGGCTTTGAGAGCACTGTGCAGAGCCAGTTGTTTTAGCTTCGCAGAGAGCAGGAAGCAAGATGCTTTGGGGCCTCTCTCACACTTTGGAAATAAAGGCAGCCCTTTGGGCCTGGCAGCCCTAGGCCAATGGAGTACACCCAGAGCAGAAGTTCTACCTCAGCCAGATCAGGCCTTCCAAGAAACGGCGTCTCACAGGCCTTTCTCTGTCACGTTGCCGGTAGGCTGTGAGAGCACTGTGCAGAGCCAGTTGTTTCTTAGCTTCCCAAATATTTGGAAGCAAGATACTTTGGGGACTCTCATCCCCTTTGGAAACAAGGCGGCCCTTTGGGCCTGGCAGCTCTAGGCCAAAGTAGCACGCCCAGAGCAGGAGTTCTACTTCAGCCACATCAGGCCTGCCAGGAAACTGCGTTTCACAGGCCTTGGTAAGAGATGTTCCCGGTAGGCTGTGAGAGCACTGTGGAGAGCCAGTTGCTTTAGCTTCCCACAGAGCTGGAAGCAAGATGCTTTGGGGCCTCTCTCTCCCTTTGGACACAAGGCAGCCGTTTGCGCCTGGCAGCTCTAGGCCAATGGAGCACACCCACAGCAGAAGTTCTACTTCAGGCAGATCAGTCCTGCCCAGAAACTGCGTTTCACAGCCCTTGGTAAGAGATGTTCATGGTAGGCTGTGAGAGCACTGGGCAGAACCAGTTGTTTTTTAGCTTCCCAAAGTGCTGGAGGCAAGATGCTTTGGGGCCTCTCTCACCCTTTGGAAACAAGGCAGCCCTTAGGTCCTGGTAGCTCTAGTCCTACGTAGCACAACCAGAACAGAAGTTCTACTTCAGCCAGGTCAGGCCTGCCAAGAAACTGCGTTTCACAGGCCTTTCAAAGAGATGTTCTCTTAGGCTGTAAGAGCACTGGGCAGAGCCAGCTGTTTCTTAGCTTCCCGAAGAGCCGGGAGCAAGAAGCTTTGGGTCCACTCTCCATCTTTGGAAACAAGGCAGCCCTTTGGGCCTGGCAGCTCTAGGGCAATGGAGCACACCCAGAGCAGAAGTTCTACTTCAGCCAGATCAGGCCTGCCAAGAAACTGCGTTTCACAGGCCTTTCAAAGACATGTTCCCGGTAGGCTGTAAGAGCACGGGGCAGAGCGAGTTGGTTCTTAGCTTCCCAGAGAGCTGGAAGCAAGATGCTTTGGGGCCTCTCTGCCCCTTTGGAAACAAGGCAGCACCTTGGGCCTGGCAGCTCTAGGGCAATGGAGCACACCCAGAGCAGAAGTTCTACTTCAGCCAAATCAGGCCTGCCAGGAAACGGCGTTTCACAGGCCTTGGTAAGAGATGTTCCCGGTAGGCTGTAAGAGCACTGGGCAACGCCAGATGTTTCTTAGCTTCCCGAAGAGCTGGAAGCAAGATGCTTTGGTGCCACTCTCTCACTTTGGAATCAAGGCAGCCCTTTGGGGCAGGTAGCTCTAGGCCAGTGGAGCACACCCAGAGCAGAAGTTCTACTTTGGCCAGTTCAGGCCACCAACAAACTGCGTTTCACAGGCCTTGGTAAGAGATGTTCCCGGTAGGCTGTAAGAGCACTGGGCAACGCCAGATGTTTCTTAGCTTCCTGAAGAGCTGGAAGCAAGATGTTTTGGGGCCTCTCATCCCCTTTGCAAACAAGGCGGCCCTTTGGGCCAGGCAGCTCTAGGCCAATGGAGCACACACAGAGCAGAAGTTCTACTTCAGCTAGATCAGGCCACCAACAAAGTGCGTTTCACAGGCCTTGGTAAGAGATTTTCTCTCAGGCTGTAAGAGCACTGGGCAGAGCCAGTTGTTTCTTAGCTTCCCAAAGACCGGGAAGCAAGATGCTTTGGGGGCTCCCTGCCCCTTTGCAACAAGGCCGACCTTTGGGCCTTTCAGCTCTAGGCCAATGGAGCACACCCAGAGCAGAAGTTCTACCTCAGCCAGATAAGGCCGGCCAAGAAACTGCGTTTCAAAGGCTTTGGTAAGAGCTGTTGCTGGTACTCTGTCAGAGCACTGGGCAGAGACAGTTGTTTCTTAGCTTCCCAAAGAGCTGGAAGCAAGATGCTTTGGGGCCTCTCTGCCCCTTTGCAAACAAGGCATCCCTTTGGGCCTTTCAGCTCTAGGCCAATGGAGCACACCCAGAGCAGAAGTTCTACCTCAGCCAGATCAGGCCTGCCAAGAAACTGCTTTTCACAGGCCTTCGTAAGAGGTGTTCCCGGAAGGCTGTAAGACTACCTGGCAGAGCGAGTTGTTTCTTAGCTTCAAAAACAGCTGGAAGCAACATGATTTGGGGCCTCTCTCCCCCTTTGGAAACAAAGCAGCCTTTGTGCCTGGCAGCTCTAGGCCAAAGTAGCACACCCAGAGCACAAGTTCTACCTCAGCCAGATAAGGCCTGTCAAGAAGCTGCGTTTCACAGGCCTTTGTATGTGACGTTCCCGGTTGGCTTTGAGAGCACTGTGCAGAGCCAGTTGTTTTAGCTTCCCAGAGAGCAGGAAGCAAGATGCTTTGGGGCCTCTCTCACACTTTGGAAATAAAGGCAGCCCTTTGGGCCTGGCAGCCCTAGGCCAATGGAGTACACCCAGAGCAGAAGTTCTACCTCAGCCAGATCAGGCCTTCCAAGAAACTGCGTCTCACAGGCCTTTCTCTGTCACGTTGCCAGTAGGCTGTGAGAGCACTGTGCAGAGCCAGTTGTTTCGTAGCTTCCCAAAGATTTGGAAGCAAGATACTTTGGGGACTCTCAGCCCCTTTGGAAACAAGGCGGCCCTTTGGGCCTGGCAGCTCTAGGCCAAAGTAGCACGCCCAGAGCAGGAGTTCTACTTCAGCCAGATCAGGCCTGCCAAGAAACTGTGTTTCACAGGCCTTGGTAAGAGATGTTCCCGGTAGGCTGTGAGAGCACTGTGGAGAGCCAGTTGCTTTAGCTTCCCACAGAGCTGGAAGCAAGATGCTTTGGGGCCTCTCTCTCCCTTTGGACACAAGGCAGCCGTTTGGGCCTGGCAGCTCTAGGCCAATGGAGCACACCCACAGCAGAAGTTCTACTTCAGGCAGATCAGTCTTGCCCAGAAACTGCGTTTCACAGCCCTTGGTAAGAGATGTTCACGGTAGGCTGTGAGAGCACTGGGCAGAACCAGTTGTTTTTTAGCTTCCCAAAGTGCTGGAGGCAAGATGCTTTGGGGCCTCTCTCACACTTTGGAAATAAAGGCAGCACTTTGGGCCTGGCAGCCCTAGGCCAATGGAGTACACCCAGAGCTGAAGTTCTACCTCAGCCAGATCAGGCCTTCCAAGAAACTGCGTCTCACAGGCCTTTCTCTGTCACGTTGGCGGTAGGCTGTGAGAGCACTGGGCAGAACCAGTTGTTTTTTAGCTTCGCAAAGTGCTGGAGGCAAGATGCTTTGGGGCCTCTCTCACCCTTTGGAAGCAAGGCAGCCCTTAGATCCTGGTAGCTCTAGGCCTATGTAGCACAACCAGAACAGAAGTTCTACTTCAGCCAGGTCAGGCCTGCCAAGAAACTGCGTTTCACAGGCCTTTCAAAGAGATGTTCTCTTAGGCTGTAAGAGCACTGGGCAGAGCCAGCTGTTTCTTAGCTTCCCGAAGAGCTGGGAGCAAGATGCTTTGGGTCCACTCTCCATCTTTGGAAACAAGGCAGCCGTTTGGGCCTGGCAGCTCTAGGGCAATGGAGCACACCCAGAGCAGAAGTTCTACTTCAGCCAGATCAGGCCTGCCAGGAAACTGCGTTTCACAGGCCTTGGTAAGAGATGTTCCCGGTAGGCTGTAAGAGCACTGGGCAGAGCCAGTTGTTTCTTACCTTCCTGATAAGCTGGAAGCAAGATGCTTGGGACCCCTCTGCCCGTTTGGGAACAAGGCAGCCTTTTGGGTCGGGAAGCTCTAGGCCAATGGAGCACACGCAGAGCAGGAGTTCTACTTCAGCCTGATCAGGCCTGCAAAGAAACAGCGTTTGACAGGCCTTGGTAAGAGATGTTCCCGGTAGGTGTAAGAGCACTGGGCAGAGCCAGTTGTTTCTTAGCTTCGCAAAGACCGGGAAGCAAGATGCTTTGGGCCTCTCTGCCCCTTGGAAACAGGGCAGCACTTGGGGCCTGGCAGCTCTAGGGCAATGGAGCACACCCAGTGCCGGAGTTCTACTTCAGCCAGATGAGGCCTGCCAAGAAACTGCGTTTCACAGGCCTTTCAAAGACATGTTCCCGGTAGGCTGTAAGAGCACGGGGCAGAGCGAGTTGGTTCTTAGCTTCCCAGAGAGCTGGAAGCAAGATGCTTTGGGGCCTCTCTGCCCCTTTGGAAACAAGGCAGCACCTTGGGCCTGGCAGCTCTAGGGCAATGGAGCACACCCAGAGCAGAAGTTCTACTTCAGCCAAATCAGGCCTGCCAGGAAACGGCGTTTCACAGGCCTTGGTAAGAGATGTTCCCGGTAGGCTGTAAGAGCACTGGGCAACGCCAGATGTTTCTTAGCTTCCCGAAGAGCTGGAAGCAAGAAGCTTTGGTGCCACTCTCTCACTTTGGAATCAAGGCAGCCCTTTGGGGCAGGTAGCTCTAGGCCAGTGGAGCACACCCAGAGCAGAAGTTCTACTTCGGCCAGTTCAGGCCACCAACAAACTGCGTTTCACAGGCCTTGGTAAGAGATGTTCCCGGTAGGCTGTAAGAGCACTGGGCAACGCCAGATGTTTCTTAGCTTCCCGAAGAGCTGGAAGCAAGATGCTTTGGGGCCTCTCATCCCCTTTGCAAACAAGGCGGCCCTTTGGGCCAGGCAGCTCTAGGCCAATGGAGCACACACAGAGCAGAAGTTCTACTTCAGCTAGATCAGGCCACCAACAAAGTGCGTTTCACAGGCCTTGGTAAGAGATTTTCTCTCAGGCTGTAAGAGCACTGTGCAGAGCCAGTTGTTTCTTAGCTTCCCAAAGACCGGGAAGCAAGATGCTTTGGGGGCTCCCTGCCCCTTTGCCAACAAGGCCGACCTTTGGGCCTTTCAGCTCTAGGCCAATGGAGCACACCCAGAACAGAAGTTCTACCTCAGCCAGATAAGGCCTGCCAAGAAACTGCGTTTCAAAGGCTTTGGTAAGAGATGTTGCCGGTACTCTGTCAGAGCACTGGGCAGAGACAGTTGTTTCTTAGCTTCCCAATGAGCTGGAAGCAAGATGCTTTGGGGCCTCTCTGCCCCTTTGCAAACAAGGCATCCCTTTGGGCCTTTCAGCTCTAGGGCAATGGAGCACACCCAGAGCAGAAGTTCTACCTCAGCCAGATCAGGCCTGCCAAGAAACTGCTTTTCACAGGCCTTCGTAAGAGGTGTTCCCGGAAGGCTGTAAGAGTACCTGGCAGAGCGAGTTGTTTCTTAGCTTCAAAAACAGCTGGAAGCAACATGATTTGGGGCCTCTCTCCCCCTTTGGAAACAAAGCAGCCTTTGTGCCTGGCAGCTCTAGGCCAAAGTAGCACACCCAGAGCACAAGTTCTACCTCAGCCAGATAAGGCCTGTCAAGAAGCTGCGTTTCACAGGCCTTTGTATGTGACGTTCCCGGTTGGCTTTGAGAGCACTGTGCAGAGCCAGTTGTTTTAGCTTCCCAGAGAGCAGGAAGCAAGATGCTTTGGGGCCTCTCTCACACTTTGGAAATAAAGGCAGCCCTTTGGGCCTGGCAGCCCTAGGCCAATGGAGTACACCCAGAGCAGAAGTTCTACCTCAGCCAGATCAGGCCTTCCAAGAAACTGCGTCTCACAGGCCTTTCTCTGTCACGTTGCCAGTAGGCTGTGAGAGCACTGTGCAGAGCCAGTTGTTTCTTAGCTTCCCAAAGATTTGGAAGCAAGATGCTTTGGGACTCTCAGCCCCTTTGGAACCAAGGCGGCCCTTTGGGCCTGGCAGCTCTAGGCCAAAGTAGCACGCCCAGAGCAGGAGTTCTACTTCAGCCAGATCAGGCCTGCCAAGAAACTGCGTTTCACAGGCCTTGGTAAGAGATGTTCCCGGTAGGCTGTGAGAGCACTGTGGAGAGCCAGTTGCTTTAGCTTCCCACAGAGCTGGAAGCAAGATGCCTTGGGGCCTCTCTCTCCCTTTGGACACAAGGCAGCCGTTTGGGCCTGGCAGCTCTAGGCCAATGGAGCACACCCACAGCAGAAGTTCTACTTCAGGCAGATCAGTCCTGCCCAGAAACTGCATTTCACAGCCCTTGGTAAGAGATGTTCATGGTAGGCTGTGAGAGCACTGGGCAGAGCCAGCTGTTTCTTAGCTTCCCGAAGAGCCGGGAGCAAGATGCTTTGGGGCCTCTCTGCCCCTTTGGAAACAAGGCAGCCCTTTGGGCCTTTCAGCTCTAGGGCAATGGAGCACACCCAGAGCAGAAGTTCTACCTCAGCCAGATCAGGCCTGCCAAGAAACTGCTTTTCACAGGCCTTCGTAAGAGGTGTTCCCGGAAGGCTGTAAGAGTACCTGGCAGAGCGAGTTGTTTCTTAGCTTCAAAAACAGCTGGAAGCTACATGATTTGGGGCCTCTCTGCCCCTTTGGAAACAAGGCAGCACCTTGGTCCTGGCAGCTCTAGGGCAACGGAGCACACCCAGAGCAGAAGTTCTACTTCAGCCTAATCAGGCACGCCAGGAAACGGCGTTTCACAGGCCTTGGTAAGAGATGTTCCCGGTAGGCTGTAAGAGCACTGGGCAACGCCAGATGTTTCTTAGCTTCCCGAAGAGCTGGAAGCAAGATGCTTTGGTGCCACTCTCTCACTTTGGAATCAAGGCAGCCCTTTGGGGCAGGTAGCTCTAGGCCAGTGGAGCAGACCCAGAGCAGAAGTTCTACTTCGGCCAGTTCAGGCCACCAACAAAGTGCATTTCACAGGCCTTGGTAAGAGATTTTCTCTCAGGCTGTAAGAGCACTGGGCAGAGCCAGTTGTTTCTTAGCTTCCCAAAGAGCTGGAAGCAAGATGCTTTGGGGGCTCCCTGCCCCTTTGCCAACAAGACCGACCTTTGGGCCTTTCAGCTCTAGGCCAATGGAGCACACCCAGAGCAGAAGTTCTACCTCAGCCAGATAAGGCCTGCCAAGAAACTGCGTTTCAAAGGCTTTGGTAAGAGATGTTGCCGGTACTCTGTCAGAGCACTGGGCAGAGGCAGTTGTTTCTTAGCTTCCCAAAGAGCTGGAAGCAAGATGCTTTGGGGCCTCTCTGCCCCTTTGCAAACAAGGCATCCCTTTGGGCCTTTCAGCTCTAGGCCAATGGAGCACACCCAGAGCAGAAGTCCTACTTCAGCCAGATCAGGCCTGCCAAGGAACTGCGTTTCAGAGGCCTTGGTAAGAGATGTTCCCGGTAGGCTGTGAGAGCACTGTGGAGAGCCAGTTGTTTCTTAGCTTCCCAAAGATTTGGAAGCAAGGTACTTTGGGGACTCTCAGCCCCTTTGGAAACAAGGCGGCCCTTTGGGCCTGGCAGCTCTAGGCCAAAGTAGCACGCCCAGAGCAGGAGTTCTACTTCAGCCAGATCAGGCCTGCCAAGAAACTGCGTTTCACAGGCCTTGGTAAGAGATGTTCCCGGTAGGCTGTGAGAGCACTGTGGAGAGCCAGTTGCTTTAGCTTCCCACAAAGCTGGAAGCAAGATGCTTTGGGGCCTCTCTCTCCCTTTGGACACAAGGCAGCCGTTTGCGCCTGGCAGCTCTAGGCCAATGGAGCACACCCACAGCAGAAGTTCTACTTCAGGCAGATCAGTCCTGCCCAGAAACTGCGTTTCACAGCCCTTGGTAAGAGATGTTCACGGTAGGCTGTGAGAGCACTGGGCAGAACCAGTTGTTTTTTAGCTTCCCAAAGTGCTGGAGGCAAGATGCTTTGGGGCCTCTCTCACCCTTTGGAAACAAGGCAGCCCTTAGGTCCTGGTAGCTCTAGGCCTATGTAGCACAACCAGAACAGAAGTTCTACTTCAGCCAGGTCAGGCCTGCCAAGAAACTGCGTTTCACAGGCCTTTCAAAGAGATGTTCTCTTAGGCTGTAAGAGCACTGGGCAGAGCCAGCTGTTTCTTAGCTTCCCGAAGAGCTGGGAGCAAGATGCTTTGGGTCCACTCTCCGTCTTTGGAAACAAGGCAGCCCTTTGGGCCTGGCAGCTCTAGGGCAATGGAGCACACCCAGAGCAGAAGTTCTACTTCAGCCAGATCAGGCATGCCAGGAAACTGCGTTTCACAGGCCTTGGTAAGAGATGTTCCCGGTAGGCTGTAAGAGCACTGGGCAGAGCCAGTTGTTTCTTACCTTCCTGAAAAGCTGGAAGCAAGACGCTTGGGACCCCTCTGCCCGTTTGGGAACAAGGCAGCCTTTGGGTCGGGAAGCTCTAGGCCAATGGAGCACACGCAGAGCAGGAGTTCTACTTCAGCCTGATCAGGCCTGCAAAGAAACAGCGTTTGACAGGCCTTGGTAAGAGATGTTCCCGGTAGGTGTAAGAGCACGGGGCAGAGCGAGTTGGTTCTTAGCTTCCCAGAGAGCTGGAAGCAAGATGCTTTGGGGCCTCTCTGCCCCTTTGGAAACAAGGCAGCACCTTGGGCCTGGCAGCTCTAGGGCAACGGAGCACACCCAGAGCAGAAGTTCTACTTCAGCCAAATCAGGCCTGCCAGGAAACGGCGTTTCACAGGCCTTGGTAAGAGATGTTCCCCGTAGGCTGTAAGAGCACTGGGCAACGCCAGATGTTTCTTAGCTTCCCGAAGAGCTGGAAGCAAGATGCTTTGGTGCCACTCTCTCACTTTGGAATCAAGGCAGCCCTTTGGGCCTGGCAGCTCTAGGGCAATGGAGCACACCCAGAGCAGAAGTTCTACTTCGGCCAGTTCAGGCCACCAACAAACTGCGTTTCACAGGCCTTGGTAAGAGATGTTCCCGGTAGGCTGTAAGAGCACTGGGCAACGCCAGATGTTTCTTAGCTTCCCGAAGAGCTGGAAGCAAGATGCTTTGGGGCCTCTCATCCCCTTTGCAAACAAGGCGGCCCTTTGGGCCAGGCAGCTCTAGGCCAATGGAGCACACACAGAGCAGAAGTTCTACTTCAGCTAGATCAGGCCACCAACAAAGTGCGTTTCACAGGCCTTGGTAAGAGATTTTCTCTCAGGCTGTAAGAGCACTGTGCAGAGCCAGTTGTTTCTTAGCTTCCCAAAGACCGGGAAGCAAGATGCTTTGGGGGCTCCCTGCCCCTTTGCCAACAAGGCCGACCTTTGGGCCTTTCAGCTCTAGGCCAATGGAGCACACCCAGAACAGAAGTTCTACCTCAGCCAGATAAGGCCTGCCAAGAAACTGCGTTTCAAAGCCTTTGGTAAGAGATGTTGCCGGTACTCTGTCAGAGCACTGGGCAGAGACAGTTGTTTCTTAGCTTCCCAATGAGCTGGAAGCAAGATGCTTTGGGGCCTCTCTGCCCCTTTGCAAACAAGGCATCCCTTTGGGCCTTTCAGCTCTAGGGCAATGGAGCACACCCAGAGCAGAAGTTCTACCTCAGCCAGATCAGGCCTGCCAAGAAACTTCTTTTCACAGGCCTTCGTAAGAGGTGTTCCCGGAAGGCTGTAAGAGTACCTGGCAGAGCGAGTTGTTTCTTAGCTTCAAAATCAGCTGGAAGCAACATGATTTGGGGCCTCTCTCCCCCTTTGGAAACAAAGCAGCCTTTGTGCCTGGCAGCTCTAGGCCAAAGTAGCACACCCAGAGCACAAGTTCTACCTCAGCCAGATAAGGCCTGTCAAGAAGCTGCGTTTCACAGGCCTTTGTATGTGACGTTCCCGGTTGGCTTTGAGAGCACTGTGCAGAGCCAGTTGTTTTAGCTTCCAAGAGAGCAGGAAGCAAGATGCTTTGGGGCCTCTCTCACACTTTGGAAATAAAGGCAGCCCTTTGGGCCTGGCAGCCCTAGGCCAATGGAGTACACCCAGAGCAGAAGTTCTACCTCAGCCAGATCAGGCCTTCCAAGAAACTGCGTCTCACAGGCCTTTCTCTGTCACGTTGCCAGTAGGCTGTGAGAGCACTGTGCAGAGCCAGTTGTTTCTTAGCTTCCCAAAGATTTGGAAGCAAGATGCTTTGGGACTCTCAGCCCCTTTGGAACCAAGGCGGCCCTTTGGGCCTGGCAGCTCTAGGCCAAAGTAGCACGCCCAGAGCAGGAGTTCTACTTCAGCCAGATCAGGCCTGCCAAGAAACTGCGTTTCACAGGCCTTGGTAAGAGATGTTCCCGGTAGGCTGTGAGAGCACTGTGGAGAGCCAGTTGCTTTAGCTTCCCACAGAGCTGGAAGCAAGATGCCTTGGGGCCTCTCTCTCCCTTTGGACACAAGGCAGCCGTTTGGGCCTGGCAGCTCTAGGCCAATGGAGCACACCCACAGCAGAAGTTCTACTTCAGGCAGATCAGTCCTGCCCAGAAACTGCATTTCACAGCCCTTGGTAAGAGATGTTCACGGTAGGCTGTGAGAGCACTGGGCAGAGCCAGCTGTTTCTTAGCTTCCCGAAGAGCCGGGAGCAAGATGCTTTGGGGCCTCTCTGCCCCTTTGGAAACAAGGCAGCCCTTTGGGCCTTTCAGCTCTAGGGCAATGGAGCACACCCAGAGCAGAAGTTCTACCTCAGCCAGATCAGGCCTGCCAAGAAACTGCTTTTCACAGGTCTTCGTAAGAGGTGTTCCCGGAAGGCTGTAAGAGTACCTGGCAGAGCGAGTTGTTTCTTAGCTTCAAAAACAGCTGGAAGCAAGATGCTTTGGGGCCTCTCTGCCCCTTTGGAAACAAGGCAGCACCTTGGTCCTGGCAGCTCTAGGGCAACGGAGCACACCCAGAGCAGAAGTTCTACTTCAGCCTAATCAGGCACGCCAGGAAACGGCGTTTCACAGGCCTTGGTAAGAGATGTTCCCGGTAGGCTGTAAGAGCACTGGGCAACGCCAGATGTTTCTTAGCTTCCCGAAGAGCTGGAAGCAAGATGCTTTGGTGCCACTCTCTCACTTTGGAATCAAGGCAGCCCTTTGGGGCAGGTAGCTCTAGGCCAGTGGAGCAGACCCAGAGCAGAAGTTCTACTTCGGCCAGTTCAGGCCACCAACAAAGTGCGTTTCACAGGCCTTGGTAAGAGATTTTCTCTCAGGCTGTAAGAGCACTGGGCAGAGCCAGTTGTTTCTTAGCTTCCCAAAGAGCTGGAAGCAAGATGCTTTGGGGGCTCCCTGCCCCTTTGCCAACAAGGCCGACCTTTGGGCCTTTCAGCTCTAGGCCAATGGAGCACACCCAGAGCAGAAGTTCTACCTCAGCCAGATAAGGCCTGCCAAGAAACTGCGTTTCAAAGGCTTTGGTAAGAGATGTTGCCGGTACTCTGTCAGAGCACTGGGCAGAGGCAGTTGTTTCTTAGCTTCCCAAAGAGCTGGAAGCAAGATGCTTTGGGGCCTCTCTGCCCCTTTGCAAACAAGGCATCCCTTTGGGCCTTTCAGCTCTAGGCCAATGGAGCACACCCAGAGCAGAAGTCCTACTTCAGCCAGATCAGGCCTGCCAAGGAACTGCGTTTCAGAGGCCTTGGTAAGAGATGTTCCCGGTAGGCTGTGAGAGCACTGTGGAGAGCCAGTTGTTTCTTAGCTTCCCAAAGATTTGGAAGCAAGGTACTTTGGGGACTCTCAGCCCCTTTGGAAACAAGGCGGCCCTTTGGGCCTGGCAGCTCTAGGCCAAAGTAGCACGCCCAGAGCAGGAGTTCTACTTCAGCCAGATCAGGCCTGCCAAGAAACTGCGTTTCACAGGCCTTGGTAAGAGATGTTCCCGGTAGGCTGTGAGAGCACTGTGGAGAGCCAGTTGCTTTAGCTTCCCACAGAGCTGGAAGCAAGATGCTTTGGGGCCTCTCTCTCCCTTTGGACACAAGGCAGCCGTTTGCGCCTGGCAGCTCTAGGCCAATGGAGCACACCCACAGCAGAAGTTCTACTTCAGGCAGATCAGTCCTGCCCAGAAACTGCGTTTCACAGCCCTTGGTAAGAGATGTTCACGGTAGGCTGTGAGAGCACTGGGCAGAACCAGTTGTTTTTTAGCTTCCCAAAGTGCTGGAGGCAAGATGCTTTGGGGCCTCTCTCACCCTTTGGAAACAAGGCAGCCCTTAGGTCCTGGTAGCTCTAGGCCTATGTAGCACAACCAGAACAGAAGTTCTACTTCAGCCAGGTCAGGCCTGCCAAGAAACTGCGTTTCACAGGCCTTTCAAAGAGATGTTCTCTTAGGCTGTAAGAGCACTGGGCAGAGCCAGCTGTTTCTTAGCTTCCCGAAGAGCTGGGAGCAAGATGCTTTGGGTCCACTCTCCGTCTTTGGAAACAAGGCAGCCCTTTGGGCCTGGCAGCTCTAGGGCAATGGAGCACACCCAGAGCAGAAGTTCTACTTCAGCCAGATCAGGCATGCCAGGAAACTGCGTTTCACAGGCCTTGGTAAGAGATGTTCCCGGTAGGCTGTAAGAGCACTGGGCAGAGCCAGTTGTTTCTTACCTTCCTGAAAAGCTGGAAGCAAGACGCTTGGGACCCCTCTGCCCGTTTGGGAACAAGGCAGCCTTTGGGTCGGGAAGCTCTAGGCCAATGGAGCACACGCAGAGCAGGAGTTCTACTTCAGCCTGATCAGGCCTGCAAAGAAACAGCGTTTGACAGGCCTTGGTAAGAGATGTTCCCGGTAGGTGTAAGAGCACGGGGCAGAGCGAGTTGGTTCTTAGCTTCCCAGAGAGCTGGAAGCAAGATGCTTTGGGGCCTCTCTGCCCCTTTGGAAACAAGGCAGCACCTTGGGCCTGGCAGCTCTAGGGCAACGGAGCACACCCAGAGCAGAAGTTCTACTTCAGCCAAATCAGGCCTGCCAGGAAACGGCGTTTCACAGGCCTTGGTAAGAGATGTTCCCCGTAGGCTGTAAGAGCACTGGGCAACGCCAGATGTTTCTTAGCTTCCCGAAGAGCTGGAAGCAAGATGCTTTGGTGCCACTCTCTCACTTTGGAATCAAGGCAGCCCTTTGGGCCTGGCAGCTCTAGGGCAATGGAGCACACCCAGAGCAGAAGTTCTACTTCGGCCAGTTCAGGCCACCAACAAACTGCGTTTCACAGGCCTTGGTAAGAGATGTTCCCGGTAGGCTGTAAGAGCACTGGGCAACGCCAGATGTTTCTTAGCTTCCCGAAGAGCTGGAAGCAAGATGCTTTGGGGCCTCTCATCCCCTTTGCAAACAAGGCGGCCCTTTGGGCCAGGCAGCTCTAGGCCAATGGAGCACACACAGAGCAGAAGTTCTACTTCAGCTAGATCAGGCCACCAACAAAGTGCGTTTCACAGGCCTTGGTAAGAGATTTTCTCTCAGGCTGTAAGAGCACTGTGCAGAGCCAGTTGTTTCTTAGCTTCCCAAAGACCGGGAAGCAAGATGCTTTGGGGGCTCCCTGCCCCTTTGCCAACAAGGCCGACCTTTGGGCCTTTCAGCTCTAGGCCAATGGAGCACACCCAGAACAGAAGTTCTACCTCAGCCAGATAAGGCCTGCCAAGAAACTGCGTTTCAAAGCCTTTGGTAAGAGATGTTGCCGGTACTCTGTCAGAGCACTGGGCAGAGACAGTTGTTTCTTAGCTTCCCAATGAGCTGGAAGCAAGATGCTTTGGGGCCTCTCTGCCCCTTTGCAAACAAGGCATCCCTTTGGGCCTTTCAGCTCTAGGGCAATGGAGCACACCCAGAGCAGAAGTTCTACCTCAGCCAGATCAGGCCTGCCAAGAAACTTCTTTTCACAGGCCTTCGTAAGAGGTGTTCCCGGAAGGCTGTAAGAGTACCTGGCAGAGCGAGTTGTTTCTTAGCTTCAAAATCAGCTGGAAGCAACATGATTTGGGGCCTCTCTCCCCCTTTGGAAACAAAGCAGCCTTTGTGCCTGGCAGCTCTAGGCCAAAGTAGCACACCCAGAGCACAAGTTCTACCTCAGCCAGATAAGGCCTGTCAAGAAGCTGCGTTTCACAGGCCTTTGTATGTGACGTTCCCGGTTGGCTTTGAGAGCACTGTGCAGAGCCAGTTGTTTTAGCTTCCAAGAGAGCAGGAAGCAAGATGCTTTGGGGCCTCTCTCACACTTTGGAAATAAAGGCAGCCCTTTGGGCCTGGCAGCCCTAGGCCAATGGAGTACACCCAGAGCAGAAGTTCTACCTCAGCCAGATCAGGCCTTCCAAGAAACTGCGTCTCACAGGCCTTTCTCTGTCACGTTGCCAGTAGGCTGTGAGAGCACTGTGCAGAGCCAGTTGTTTCTTAGCTTCCCAAAGATTTGGAAGCAAGATGCTTTGGGACTCTCAGCCCCTTTGGAACCAAGGCGGCCCTTTGGGCCTGGCAGCTCTAGGCCAAAGTAGCACGCCCAGAGCAGGAGTTCTACTTCAGCCAGATCAGGCCTGCCAAGAAACTGCGTTTCACAGGCCTTGGTAAGAGATGTTCCCGGTAGGCTGTGAGAGCACTGTGGAGAGCCAGTTGCTTTAGCTTCCCACAGAGCTGGAAGCAAGATGCCTTGGGGCCTCTCTCTCCCTTTGGACACAAGGCAGCCGTTTGGGCCTGGCAGCTCTAGGCCAATGGAGCACACCCACAGCAGAAGTTCTACTTCAGGCAGATCAGTCCTGCCCAGAAACTGCATTTCACAGCCCTTGGTAAGAGATGTTCACGGTAGGCTGTGAGAGCACTGGGCAGAGCCAGCTGTTTCTTAGCTTCCCGAAGAGCCGGGAGCAAGATGCTTTGGGGCCTCTCTGCCCCTTTGGAAACAAGGCAGCCCTTTGGGCCTTTCAGCTCTAGGGCAATGGAGCACACCCAGAGCAGAAGTTCTACCTCAGCCAGATCAGGCCTGCCAAGAAACTGCTTTTCACAGGTCTTCGTAAGAGGTGTTCCCGGAAGGCTGTAAGAGTACCTGGCAGAGCGAGTTGTTTCTTAGCTTCAAAAACAGCTGGAAGCAAGATGCTTTGGGGCCTCTCTGCCCCTTTGGAAACAAGGCAGCACCTTGGTCCTGGCAGCTCTAGGGCAACGGAGCACACCCAGAGCAGAAGTTCTACTTCAGCCTAATCAGGCACGCCAGGAAACGGCGTTTCACAGGCCTTGGTAAGAGATGTTCCCGGTAGGCTGTAAGAGCACTGGGCAACGCCAGATGTTTCTTAGCTTCCCGAAGAGCTGGAAGCAAGATGCTTTGGTGCCACTCTCTCACTTTGGAATCAAGGCAGCCCTTTGGGGCAGGTAGCTCTAGGCCAGTGGAGCAGACCCAGAGCAGAAGTTCTACTTCGGCCAGTTCAGGCCACCAACAAAGTGCGTTTCACAGGCCTTGGTAAGAGATTTTCTCTCAGGCTGTAAGAGCACTGGGCAGAGCCAGTTGTTTCTTAGCTTCCCAAAGAGCTGGAAGCAAGATGCTTTGGGGGCTCCCTGCCCCTTTGCCAACAAGGCCGACCTTTGGGCCTTTCAGCTCTAGGCCAATGGAGCACACCCAGAGCAGAAGTTCTACCTCAGCCAGATAAGGCCTGCCAAGAAACTGCGTTTCAAAGGCTTTGGTAAGAGATGTTGCCGGTACTCTGTCAGAGCACTGGGCAGAGGCAGTTGTTTCTTAGCTTCCCAAAGAGCTGGAAGCAAGATGCTTTGGGGCCTCTCTGCCCCTTTGCAAACAAGGCATCCCTTTGGGCCTTTCAGCTCTAGGCCAATGGAGCACACCCAGAGCAGAAGTCCTACTTCAGCCAGATCAGGCCTGCCAAGGAACTGCGTTTCAGAGGCCTTGGTAAGAGATGTTCCCGGTAGGCTGTGAGAGCACTGTGGAGAGCCAGTTGTTTCTTAGCTTCCCAAAGATTTGGAAGCAAGGTACTTTGGGGACTCTCAGCCCCTTTGGAAACAAGGCGGCCCTTTGGGCCTGGCAGCTCTAGGCCAAAGTAGCACGCCCAGAGCAGGAGTTCTACTTCAGCCAGATCAGGCCTGCCAAGAAACTGCGTTTCACAGGCCTTGGTAAGAGATGTTCCCGGTAGGCTGTGAGAGCACTGTGGAGAGCCAGTTGCTTTAGCTTCCCACAGAGCTGGAAGCAAGATGCTTTGGGGCCTCTCTCTCCCTTTGGACACAAGGCAGCCGTTTGCGCCTGGCAGCTCTAGGCCAATGGAGCACACCCACAGCAGAAGTTCTACTTCAGGCAGATCAGTCCTGCCCAGAAACTGCGTTTCACAGCCCTTGGTAAGAGATGTTCACGGTAGGCTGTGAGAGCACTGGGCAGAACCAGTTGTTTTTTAGCTTCCCAAAGTGCTGGAGGCAAGATGCTTTGGGGCCTCTCTCACCCTTTGGAAACAAGGCAGCCCTTAGGTCCTGGTAGCTCTAGGCCTATGTAGCACAACCAGAACAGAAGTTCTACTTCAGCCAGGTCAGGCCTGCCAAGAAACTGCGTTTCACAGGCCTTTCAAAGAGATGTTCTCTTAGGCTGTAAGAGCACTGGGCAGAGCCAGCTGTTTCTTAGCTTCCCGAAGAGCTGGGAGCAAGATGCTTTGGGTCCACTCTCCGTCTTTGGAAACAAGGCAGCCCTTTGGGCCTGGCAGCTCTAGGGCAATGGAGCACACCCAGAGCAGAAGTTCTACTTCAGCCAGATCAGGCCTGCCAGGAAACTGCGTTTCACAGGCCTTGGTAAGAGATGTTCCCGGTAGGCTGTAAGAGCACTGGGCAGAGCCAGTTGTTTCTTACCTTCCTGAAAAGCTGGAAGCAAGACGCTTGGGACCCCTCTGCCCGTTTGGGAACAAGGCAGCCTTTGGGTCGGGAAGCTCTAGGCCAATGGAGCACACGCAGAGCAGGAGTTCTACTTCAGCCTGATCAGGCCTGCAAAGAAACAGCGTTTGACAGGCCTTGGTAAGAGATGTTCCCGGTAGGTGTAAGAGCACGGGGCAGAGCGAGTTGGTTCTTAGCTTCCCAGAGAGCTGGAAGCAAGATGCTTTGGGGCCTCTCTGCCCCTTTGGAAACAAGGCAGCACCTTGGGCCTGGCAGCTCTAGGGCAACGGAGCACACCCAGAGCAGAAGTTCTACTTCAGCCAAATCAGGCCTGCCAGGAAACGGCGTTTCACAGGCCTTGGTAAGAGATGTTCCCCGTAGGCTGTAAGAGCACTGGGCAACGCCAGATGTTTCTTAGCTTCCCGAAGAGCTGGAAGCAAGATGCTTTGGTGCCACTCTCTCACTTTGGAATCAAGGCAGCCCTTTGGGCCTGGCAGCTCTAGGGCAATGGAGCACACCCAGAGCAGAAGTTCTACTTCAGCCAGATCAGGCCTGCCAGGAAACTGCGTTTCACAGGCCTTGGTAAGAGATGTTCCCGGTAGGCTGTAAGAGCACTGGGCAGAGCCAGTTGTTTCTTACCTTCCTGAAAAGCTGGAAGCAAGACGCTTGGGACCCCTCTGCCCGTTTGGGAACAAGGCAGCCTTTTGGGTCGGCAAGCTCTTGGCCAATGGAGCACACGCAGAGCAGGAGTTCTACTTCAGCCTGATCAGGCCTGCAAAGAAACAGCGTTTGACAGGCCTTGGTAAGAGATGTTCCCGGTAGGTGTAAGAGCACTGGGCAGAGCCAGTTGTTTCTTAGCTTCGCAAAGACCGGGAAGCAAGATGCTTTGGGCCTCTCTGCCCCTTGGAAACAGGGCAGCACTTTGGGCCTGGCAGCCCTAGGGCAATGGAGCACACCCAGAGCCGGAGTTCTACTTCAGCCAGATGAGGCCTGCCAAGAAACTGCGTTTCACAGGCCTTTCAAAGACATGTTCCCGGTAGGCTGTAAGAGCACGGGGCAGAGCGAGTTGGTTCTTAGCTTGCCAGAGAGCTGGGAGCAAGATGCTTTGGGGCCTCTCTGCCCCTTTGGAAACAAGGCAGCACCTTGGGCCTGGCAGCTCTAGGGCAATGGAGCACACCCAGAGCAGAAGTTCTACTTCAGCCAAATCAGGCCTGCCAGGAAACGGCGTTTCACAGGCCTTGGTAAGAGATGTTCCCGGTAGGCTGTAAGAGCACTGGGCAACGCCAGATGTTTCTTAGCTTCCCGAAGAGCTGGAAGCAAGATGCTTTGGTGCCACTCTCTCACTTTGGAATCAAGGCAGCCCTTTGGGGCAGGTAGCTCTAGGCCAGTGGAGCACACCCAGAGCAGAAGTTCTACTTCGGCCAGTTCAGGCCACCAACAAACTGCGTTTCACAGGCCTTGGTAAGAGATGTTCCCGGTAGGCTGTAAGAGCACTGGGCAACGCCAGATGTTTCTTAGCTTCCCGAAGAGCTGGAAGCAAGATGCTTTGGGGCCTCTCATCCCCTTTGCAAAAAAGGCGGCCCTTTGGGCCAGGCAGCTCTAGGCCAATGGAGCACACCCAGAGCAGAAGTTCTACTTCAGCAAGATCAGGCCACCAACAAAGTGCGTTTCACAGGCCTTGGTAAGAGATTTTCTCTCAGGCTGTAAGAGCACTGAGCAGAGCCAGTTGTTTCTTAGCTTCCCAAAGAGCTGGAAGCAAGATGCTTTGGGGGCTCCCTGTCCCTTTGCCAACAAGGCCGACCTTTGGGCCTTTCAGCTCTAGGCCAATGGAGCACACCCAGAGCAGAAGTTCTACCTCAGCCAGATAAGGCCTGCCAAGAAACTGCGTTTCAAAGGCTTTGGTAAGAGATGTTGCCGGTACTCTGTCAGAGCACTGGGCAGAGACAGTTGTGTCTTAGCTTCCCAATGAGCTGGAAGCAAGATGCTTTGGGGCCTCTCTGCCCCTTTGCAAACAAGGCATCCCTTTGGGCCTTTCAGCTCTAGGGCAATGGAGCACACCCAGAGCAGAAGTTCTACCTCAGCCAGATCAGGCCTGCCAAGAAACTGCTTTTCACAGGCCTTCGTAAGAGGTGTTCCCGGAAGGCTGTAAGAGTACCTGGCAGAGCGAGTTGTTTCTTAGCTTCAAAAACAGCTGGAAGCAACATGATTTGGGGCCTCTCTCCCCCTTTGGAAACAAAGCAGCCTTTGTGCCTGGCAGCTCTAGGCCAAAGTAGCACACCCAGAGCACAAGTTCTACCTCAGCCAGATAAGGCCTGTCAAGAAGCTGCGTTTCACAGGCCTTTGTATGTGACGTTCCCGGTTGGCTTTGAGAGCACTGTGCAGAGCCAGTTGTTTTAGCTTCCCAGAGAGCAGGAAGCAAGATGCTTTGGGGCCTCTCTCACACTTTGGAAATAAAGGCAGCCCTTTGGGCCTGGCAGCCCTAGGCCAATGGAGTACACCCAGAGCAGAAGTTCCACCTCAGCCAGATCAGGCCTTCCAAGAAACTGCGTCTCACAGGCCTTTCTCTGTCACGTTGCCGGTAGGCTGTGAGAGCACTGTGCAGAGCCAGTTGTTTCTTAGCTTCCCAAAGATTTGGAAGCAAGATACTTTGGGGACTCTCAGCCCCTTTGGAAACAAGGCGGCCCTTTGGGCCTGGCAGCTCTAGGCCAAAGTAGCACGCCCAGAGCAGGAGTTCTACTTCAGCCAGATCAGGCCTGCCAAGAAACAGCGTTTGACAGGCCTTGGTAAGAGATGTTCCCGGTAGGCTGTGAGAGCACTGTGGAGAGCCAGTTGCTTTAGCTTCCCACAGAGCTGGAAGCAAGATGCTTTGGGGCCTCTCTCTCCCTTTGGACACAAGGCAGCCGTTTGCGCCTGGCAGCTCTAGGCCAATGGAGCACACCCACAGCAGAAGTTCTACTTCAGGCAGATCAGTCCTGCCCAGAAACTGCGTTTCACAGCCCTTGGTAAGAGATGTTCACGGTAGGCTGTGAGAGCACTGGGCAGAACCAGTTGTTTTTTAGCTTCCCAAAGTGCTGGAGGCAAGATGCTTTGGGGCCTCTCTCACCCTTTGGAAACAAGGCAGCCCTTAGGTCCTGGTAGCTCTAGGCCTATGTAGCACAACCAGAACAGAAGTTCTACTTCAGCCAGGTCAGGCCTGCCAAGAAACTGCGTTTCACAGGCCTTTCAAAGAGATGTTCTCTTAGGCTGTAAGAGCACTGGGCAGAGCCAGCTGTTTCTTAGCTTCCCGAAGAGCTGGGAGCAAGATGCTTTGGGTCCACTCTCCGTCTTTGGAAACAAGGCAGCCCTTTGGGCCTGGCAGCTCTAGGGCAATGGAGCACACCCAGAGCAGAAGTTCTACTTCAGCCAGATCAGGCCTGCCAGGAAACTGCGTTTCACAGGCCTTGGTAAGAGATGTTCCCGGTAGGCTGTAAGAGCACTGGGCAGAGCCAGTTGTTTCTTACCTTCCTGAAAAGCTGGAAGCAAGACGCTTGGGACCCCTCTGCCCGTTTGGGAACAAGGCAGCCTTTTGGGTCGGGAAGCTCTAGGCCAATGGAGCACACGCAGAGCAGGAGTTCTACTTCAGCCTGATCAGGCCTGCAAAGAAACAGCGTTTGACAGGCCTTGGTAAGAGATGTTCCCGGTAGGTGTAAGAGCACTGGGCAGAGCCAGTTGTTTCTTAGCTTCGCAAAGACCGGGAAGCAAGATGCTTTGGGCCTCTCTGCCCCTTGGAAACAGGGCAGCACTTTGGGCCTGGCAGCCCTAGGGCAATGGAGCACACCCAGAGCCGGAGTTCTACTTCAGCCAGATGAGGCCTGCCAAGAAACTGCGTTTCACAGGCCTTTCAAAGACATGTTCCCGGTAGGCTGTAAGAGCACGGGGCAGAGCGAGTTGGTTCTTAGCTTGCCAGAGAGCTGGAAGCAAGATGCTTTGGGGCCTCTCTGCCCCTTTGGAAACAAGGCAGCACCTTAGGCCTGGCAGCTCTAGGGCAATGGAGCACACCCAGAGCAGAAGTTCTACTTCAGCCAAATCAGGCCTGCCAGGAAACGGCGTTTCACAGGCCTTGGTAAGAGATGTTCCCGGTAGGCTGTAAGAGCACTGGGCAACGCCAGATTTTTCTTAGCTTCCCGAAGAGCTGGAAGCAAGATGCTTTGGTGCCACTCTCTCACTTTGGAATCAAGGCAGCCCTTTGGGGCAGGTAGCTCTAGGCCAGTGGAGCACACCCAGAGCAGAAGTTCTACTTCGGCCAGTTCAGGCCACCAACAAACTGCGTTTCACAGGCCTTGGTAAGAGATGTTCCCGGTAGGCTGTAAGAGCACTGGGCAACGCCAGATGTTTCTTAGCTTCCCGAAGAGCTGGAAGCAAGATGCTTTGGGGCCTCTCTGCCCCTTTGCAAACAAGGCGGCCCTTTGGGCCAGGCAGCTCTAGGCCAATGGAGCACACCCAGAGCAGAAGTTCTACTTCAGCTAGATCAGGCCACCAACAAAGTGCGTTTCACAGGCCTTGGTAAGAGATTTTCTCTCAGGCTGTAAGAGCACTGGGCAGAGCCAGTTGTTTCTTAGCTTCCCAAAGAGCTGGAAGCAAGATGCTTTGGGGGCTCCCTGTCCCTTTGCCAACAAGGCCGACCTTTGGGCCTTTCAGCTCTAGGCCAATGGAGCACACCCAGAGCAGAAGTTCTACCTCAGCCAGATAAGGCCTGCCAAGAAACTGCGTTTCAAAGGCTTTGGTAAGAGATGTTGCCGGTACTCTGTCAGAGCACTGGGCAGAGACAGTTGTGTCTTAGCTTCCCAATGAGCTGGAAGCAAGATGCTTTGGGGCCTCTCTGCCCCTTTGCAAACAAGGCATCCCTTTGGGCCTTTCAGCTCTAGGGCAATGGAGCACACCCAGAGCAGAAGTTCTACCTCAGCCAGATCAGGCCTGCCAAGAAACTGCTTTTCACAGGCCTTCGTAAGAGGTGTTCCCGGAAGGCTGTAAGAGTACCTGGCAGAGCGAGTTGTTTCTTAGCTTCAAAAACAGCTGGAAGCAACATGATTTGGGGCCTCTCTCCCCCTTTGGAAACAAAGCAGCCTTTGTGCCTGGCAGCTCTAGGCCAAAGTAGCACACCCAGAGCACAAGTTCTACCTCAGCCAGATAAGGCCTGTCAAGAAGCTGCGTTTCACAGGCCTTTGTATGTGACGTTCCCGGTTGGCTTTGAGAGCACTGTGCAGAGCCAGTTGTTTTAGCTTCCCAGAGAGCAGGAAGCAAGATGCTTTGGGGCCTCTCTCACACTTTGGAAATAAAGGCAGCCCTTTGGGCCTGGCAGCCCTAGGCCAATGGAGTACACCCAGAGCAGAAGTTCCACCTCAGCCAGATCAGGCCTTCCAAGAAACTGCGTCTCACAGGCCTTTCTCTGTCACGTTGCCGGTAGGCTGTGAGAGCACTGTGCAGAGCCAGTTGTTTCTTAGCTTCCCAAAGATTTGGAAGCAAGATACTTTGGGGACTCTCAGCCCCTTTGGAAACAAGGCGGCCCTTTGGGCCTGGCAGCTCTAGGCCAAAGTAGCACGCCCAGAGCAGGAGTTCTACTTCAGCCAGATCAGGCCTGCCAAGAAACAGCGTTTGACAGGCCTTGGTAAGAGATGTTCCCGGTAGGCTGTGAGAGCACTGTGGAGAGCCAGTTGCTTTAGCTTCCCACAGAGCTGGAAGCAAGATGCTTTGGGGCCTCTCTCTCCCTTTGGACACAAGGCAGCCGTTTGCGCCTGGCAGCTCTAGGCCAATGGAGCACACCCACAGCAGAAGTTCTACTTCAGGCAGATCAGTCCTGCCCAGAAACTGCGTTTCACAGCCCTTGGTAAGAGATGTTCACGGTAGGCTGTGAGAGCACTGGGCAGAACCAGTTGTTTTTTAGCTTCCCAAAGTGCTGGAGGCAAGATGCTTTGGGGCCTCTCTCACCCTTTGGAAACAAGGCAGCCCTTAGGTCCTGGTAGCTCTAGGCCTATGTAGCACAACCAGAACAGAAGTTCTACTTCAGCCAGGTCAGGCCTGCCAAGAAACTGCGTTTCACAGGCCTTTCAAAGAGATGTTCTCTTAGGCTGTAAGAGCACTGGGCAGAGCCAGCTGTTTCTTAGCTTCCCGAAGAGCTGGGAGCAAGATGCTTTGGGTCCACTCTCCGTCTTTGGAAACAAGGCAGCCCTTTGGGCCTGGCAGCTCTAGGGCAATGGAGCACACCCAGAGCAGAAGTTCTACTTCAGCCAGATCAGGCCTGCCAGGAAACTGCGTTTCACAGGCCTTGGTAAGAGATGTTCCCGGTAGGCTGTAAGAGCACTGGGCAGAGCCAGTTGTTTCTTACCTTCCTGAAAAGCTGGAAGCAAGACGCTTGGGACCCCTCTGCCCGTTTGGGAACAAGGCAGCCTTTTGGGTCGGGAAGCTCTAGGCCAATGGAGCACACGCAGAGCAGGAGTTCTACTTCAGCCTGATCAGGCCTGCAAAGAAACAGCGTTTGACAGGCCTTGGTAAGAGATGTTCCCGGTAGGTGTAAGAGCACTGGGCAGAGCCAGTTGTTTCTTAGCTTCGCAAAGACCGGGAAGCAAGATGCTTTGGGCCTCTCTGCCCCTTGGAAACAGGGCAGCACTTTGGGCCTGGCAGCCCTAGGGCAATGGAGCACACCCAGAGCCGGAGTTCTACTTCAGCCAGATGAGGCCTGCCAAGAAACTGCGTTTCACAGGCCTTTCAAAGACATGTTCCCGGTAGGCTGTAAGAGCACGGGGCAGAGCGAGTTGGTTCTTAGCTTGCCAGAGAGCTGGAAGCAAGATGCTTTGGGGCCTCTCTGCCCCTTTGGAAACAAGGCAGCACCTTAGGCCTGGCAGCTCTAGGGCAATGGAGCACACCCAGAGCAGAAGTTCTACTTCAGCCAAATCAGGCCTGCCAGGAAACGGCGTTTCACAGGCCTTGGTAAGAGATGTTCCCGGTAGGCTGTAAGAGCACTGGGCAACGCCAGATTTTTCTTAGCTTCCCGAAGAGCTGGAAGCAAGATGCTTTGGTGCCACTCTCTCACTTTGGAATCAAGGCAGCCCTTTGGGGCAGGTAGCTCTAGGCCAGTGGAGCACACCCAGAGCAGAAGTTCTACTTCGGCCAGTTCAGGCCACCAACAAACTGCGTTTCACAGGCCTTGGTAAGAGATGTTCCCGGTAGGCTGTAAGAGCACTGGGCAACGCCAGATGTTTCTTAGCTTCCCGAAGAGCTGGAAGCAAGATGCTTTGGGGCCTCTCTGCCCCTTTGCAAACAAGGCGGCCCTTTGGGCCAGGCAGCTCTAGGCCAATGGAGCACACCCAGAGCAGAAGTTCTACTTCAGCTAGATCAGGCCACCAACAAAGTGCGTTTCACAGGCCTTGGTAAGAGATTTTCTCTCAGGCTGTAAGAGCACTGGGCAGAGCCAGTTGTTTCTTAGCTTCCCAAAGAGCTGGAAGCAAGATGCTTTGGGGGCTCCCTGCCCCTTTGCCAACAAGGCCGACCTTTGGGCCTTTCAGCTCTAGGCCAATGGAGCACACCCAGAGCAGAAGTTCTACCTCAGCCAGATAAGGCCTGCCAAGAAACTGCGTTTCAAAGGCTTTGGTAAGAGATGTTGCCGGTACTCTGTCAGAGCACTGGGCAGAGACAGTTGTTTCTTAGCTTCCCAATGAGCTGGAAGCAAGATGCTTTGGGGCCTCTCTGCCCCTTTGCAAACAAGGCATCCCTTTGGGCCTTTCAGCTCTAGGGCAATGGAGCACACCCAGAGCAGAAGTTCTACCTCAGACAGATCAGGCCTGCCAAGAAACTGCTTTTCACAGGCCTTCGTAAGAGGTGTTCCCGGAAGGCTGTAAGAGTACCTGGCAGAGCGAGTTGTTTCTTAGCTTCAAAAACAGCTGGAAGCAACATGATTTGGGGCCTCTCTCCCCCTTTGGAAACAAAGCAGCCTTTGTGCCTGGCAGCTCTAGGCCAAAGTAGCACACCCAGAGCACAAGTTCTACCTCAGCCAGATAAGGCCTGTCAAGAAGCTGCGTTTCACAGGCCTTTGTATGTGACGTTCCCGGTTGGCTTTGAGAGCACTGTGCAGAGCCAGTTGTTTTAGCTTCCCAGAGAGCAGGAAGCAAGATGCTTTGGGGCCTCTCTCACACTTTGGAAATAAAGGCAGCCCTTTGGGCCTGGCAGCCCTAGGCCAATGGAGTACACCCAGAGCAGAAGTTCTACCTCAGCCAGATCAGGTCTTCCAAGAAACTGCGTCTCACAGGCCTTTCTCTGTCACGTTGCCGGTAGGCTGTGAGAGCACTGTGCAGAGCCACTTGTTTCTTAGCTTCCCAAAGATTTGGAAGCAAGATACTTTGGGGACTCTCAGCCCCTTTGGAAACAAGGCGGCCCTTTGGGCCTGGCAGATCTAGGCCAAAGTAGCACGCCCAGAGCAGGAGTTCTACTTCAGCCAGATCAGGCCTGCCAAGAAACTGCGTTTCACAGGCCTTGGTAAGAGATGTTCCCGGTAGGCTGTGAGAGCACTGTGGAGAGCCAGTTGCTTTAGCTTCCCACAGAGCTGGAAGCAAGATGCCTTGGGGCCTCTCTCTCCCTTTGGACACAAGGCAGCCGTTTGGGCCTGGCAGCTCTAGGCCAATGGAGCACACCCACAGCAGAAGTTCTACTTCAGGCAGATCAGTCCTGCCCAGAAACTGCGTTTCACAGCCCTTGGTAAGAGATGTTCACGGTAGGCTGTGAGAGCACTGGGCAGAACCAGTTGTTTTTTAGCTTCCCAAAGTGCTGGAGGCAAGATGCTTTGGGGCCTCTCTCACCCTTTGGAAACAAGGCAGCCCTTAGGTCCTGGTAGCTCTAGGCCTATGTAGCACAACCAGAACAGAAGTTCTACTTCAGCCAGGTCAGGCCTGCCAAGAAACTGCGTTTCACAGGCCTTTCAAAGAGATGTTCTCTTAGGCTGTAAGAGCACTGGGCAGAGCCAGCTGTTTCTTAGCTTCCCGAAGAGCTGGGAGCAAGATGCTTTGGGTCCACTCTCCGTCTTTGGAAACAAGGCAGCCCTTTGGGCCTGGCAGCTCTAGGGCAATGGAGCACACCCAGAGCAGAAGTTCTACTTCAGCCAGATCAGGCCTGCCAGGAAACTGCGTTTCACAGGCCTTGGTAAGAGATGTTCCCGGTAGGCTGCAAGAGCACTGGGCAGAGCCAGTTGTTTCTTACCTTCCTGAAAAGCTGGAAGCAAGACGCTTGGGACCCCTCTGCCCGTTTGGGAACAAGGCAGCCTTTTGGGTCGGGAAGCTCTAGGCCAATGGAGCACACGCAGAGCAGGAGTTCTACTTCAGCCTGATCAGGCCTGCAAAGAAACAGCGTTTGACAGGCCTTGGTAAGAGATGTTCCCGGTAGGTGTAAGAGCACTGGGCAGAGCCAGTTGTTTCTTAGCTTCGCAAAGACCGGGAAGCAAGATGCTTTGGGCCTCTCTGCCCCTTGGAAACAGGGCAGCACTTTGGGCCTGGCAGCCCTAGGGCAATGGAGCACACCCAGAGCCGGAGTTCTACTTCAGCCAGATGAGGCCTGCCAAGAAACTGCGTTTCACAGGCCTTTCAAAGACATGTTCCCGGTAGGCTGTAAGAGCACGGGGCAGAGCGAGTTGGTTCTTAGCTTGCCAGAGAGCTGGAAGCAAGATGCTTTGGGGCCTCTCTGCCCCTTTGGAAACAAGGCAGCACCTTGGGCCTGGCAGCTCTAGGGCAATGGAGCACACCCAGAGCAGAAGTTCTACTTCAGCCAAATCAGGCCTGCCAGGAAACGGCGTTTCACAGGCCTTGGTAAGAGATGTTCCCGGTAGGCTGTAAGAGCACTGGGCAACGCCAGATTTTTCTTAGCTTCCCGAAGAGCTGGAAGCAAGATGCTTTGGTGCCACTCTCTCACTTTGGAATCAAGGCAGCCCTTTGGGGCAGGTAGCTCTAGGCCAGTGGAGCACACCCAGAGCAGAAGTTCTACTTCGGCCAGTTCAGGCCACCAACAAACTGCGTTTCACAGGCCTTGGTAAGAGATGTTCCCGGTAGGCTGTAAGAGCACTGGGCAACGCCAGATGTTTCTTAGCTTCCCGAAGAGCTGGAAGCAAGATGCTTTGGGGCCTCTCTGCCCCTTTGCAAACAAGGCGGCCCTTTGGGCCAGGCAGCTCTAGGCCAATGGAGCACACCCAGAGCAGAAGTTCTACTTCAGCTAGATCAGGCCACCAACAAAGTGCGTTTCACAGGCCTTGGTAAGAGATTTTCTCTCAGGCTGTAAGAGCACTGGGCAGAGCCAGTTGTTTCTTAGCTTCCCAAAGAGCTGGAAGCAAGATGCTTTGGGGGCTCCCTGCCCCTTTGCCAACAAGGCCGACCTTTGGGCCTTTCAGCTCTAGGCCAATGGAGCACACCCAGAGCAGAAGTTCTACCTCAGCCAGATAAGGCCTGCCAAGAAACTGCGTTTCAAAGGCTTTGGTAAGAGATGTTGCCGGTACTCTGTCAGAGCACTGGGCAGAGACAGTTGTTTCTTAGCTTCCCAATGAGCTGGAAGCAAGATGCTTTGGGGCCTCTCTGCCCCTTTGCAAACAAGGCATCCCTTTGGGCCTTTCAGCTCTAGGGCAATGGAGCACACCCAGAGCAGAAGTTCTACCTCAGCCAGATCAGGCCTGCCAAGAAACTGCTTTTCACAGGCCTTCGTAAGAGGTGTTCCCGGAAGGCTGTAAGAGTACCTGGCAGAGCGAGTTGTTTCTTAGCTTCAAAAACAGCTGGAAGCAACATGATTTGGGGCCTCTCTCCCCCTTTGGAAACAAAGCAGCCTTTGTGCCTGGCAGCTCTAGGCCAAAGTAGCACACCCAGAGCACAAGTTCTACCTCAGCCAGATCAGGCCTTCCAAGAAACTGCGTCTCACAGGCCTTTCTCTGTCACGTTGCCGGTAGGCTGTGAGAGCACTGTGCAGAGCCACTTGTTTCTTAGCTTCCCAAAGATTTGGAAGCAAGATACTTTGGGGACTCTCAGCCCCTTTGGAAACAAGGCGGCCCTTTGGGCCTGGCAGATCTAGGCCAAAGTAGCACGCCCAGAGCAGGAGTTCTACTTCAGCCAGATCAGGCCTGCCAAGAAACTGCGTTTCACAGGCCTTGGTAAGAGATGTTCCCGGTAGGCTGTGAGAGCACTGTGGAGAGCCAGTTGCTTTAGCTTCCCACAGAGCTGGAAGCAAGATGCTTTGGGGCCTCTCTCTCCCTTTGGACACAAGGCAGCCGTTTGGGCCTGGCAGCTCTAGGCCAATGGAGCACACCCACAGCAGAAGTTCTACTTCAGGCAGATCAGTCCTGCCCAGAAACTGCGTTTCACAGCCATTGGTAAGAGATGTTCACGGTAGGCTGTGAGAGCACTGGGCAGAACCAGTTGTTTTTTAGCTTCCCAAAGTGCTGGAGGCAAGATGCTTTGGGGCCTCTCTCACCCTTTGGAAACAAGGCAGCCCTTAGGTCCTGGTAGCTCTAGGCCAATGTAGCACAACCAGAACAGAAGTTCTACTTCAGCCAGGTCAGGCCTGCCAAGAAACTGCGTTTCACAGGCCTTTCAAAGAGATGTTCTCTTAGGCTGTAATAGCACTGGGCAGAGCCAGCTGTTTCTTAGATTCCCGAAGAGCTGGGAGCAAGATGCTTTGGGTCCAATCTCCGTCTTTGGAAACAAGGCAGCCCTTTGGGCCTGGCAGCTCTAGGGCAATGGAGCACACCCAGAGCAGAAGTTCTACTTCAGCCAGATCAGGCCTGCCAGGAAACTGCGTTTCACAGGCCTTGGTAAGAGATGTTCCCGGTAGGCTGTAAGAGCACTGGGCAGAGCCAGTTGTTTCTTACCTTCCTGAAAAGCTGGAAGCAAGACTCTTGGGACCCCTCTGCCCGTTTGGGAACAAGGCAGCCTTTTGGGTGGGAAGCTCTAGGCCAATGGAGCACACACAGAGCAGGAGTTCTACTTCAGCCTGATCAGGCCTGCAAAGAAACAGCGTTTGACAGGCCTTGGTAAGAGATGTTCCCGGTAGGTGTAAGAGCACTGGGCAGAGCCAGTTGTTTCTTAGCTTCGCAAAGACCGGGAAGCAAGATGCTTTGGGCCTCTCTGCCCCTTGGAAACAGGGCAGCACTTTGGGCCTGGCAGCCCTAGGGTAATGGAGCACACCCAGAGCCGGAGTTCTACTTCAGCCAGATGAGGCCTGCCAAGAAACTGCGTTTCACAGGCCTTTCAAAGACATGTTCCCGGTAGGCTGTAAGAGCACGGGGCAGAGCGAGTTGGTTCTTAGCTTCCCAGAGAGCTGGAAGCAAGATGCTTTGGGGCCTCTCTGCCCCTTTGGAAACAAGGCAGCACCTTGGGCCTGGCAGCTCTAGGGCAATGGAGCACACCCAGAGCAGAAGTTCTACTTCAGCCAAATCAGGCCTGCCAGGAAACGGCGTTTCACAGGCCTTGGTAAGAGATGTTCCCGGTAGGCTGTAAGAGCACTGGGCAACGCCAGATGTTTCTTAGCTTCCCGAAGAGCTGGAAGCAAGATGCTTTGGTGCCACTCTCTCACTTTGGAATCAAGGCAGCCCTTTGGGGCAGGTAGCTCTAGGCCAGTGGAGCACACCCAGAGCAGAAGTTCTACTTCGGCCAGTTCAGGCCACCAACAAACTGCGTTTCACAGGCCTTGGTAAGAGATGTTCCCAGTAGGCTGTAAGAGCACTGGGCAACGCCAGATGTTTCTTAGCTTCCCGAAGAGCTGGAAGCAAGATGCTTTGGGGCCTCTCATCCCCTTTGCAAACAAGGCGGCCCTTTGGGCCAGGCAGCTCTAGGCCAATGGAGCACACCCAGAGCAGAAGTTCTACTTCAGCTAGATCAGGCCACCAACAAAGTGCGTTTCACAGGCCTTGGTAAGAGATTTTCTCTCAGGCTGTAAGAGCACTGGGCAGAGCCAGTTGTTTCTTAGCTTCCCAAAGAGCTGGAAGCAAGATGCTTTGGGGGCTCCCTGCCCCTTTGCCAACAAGGCCGACCTTTGGGCCTTTCAGCTCTAGGCCAATGGAGCACACCGAGAGCAGAAGTTCTACCTCAGCCAGATAAGGCCTGCCAAGAAACTGCGTTTCAAAGGCTTTGGTAAGAGATGTTGCCGGTACTCTGTCAGAGCTCTGGGCAGAGACAGTTGTTTCGTAGCTTCCCAAAGAGCTGGAAGCAAGATGCTTTGGGGCCTCTCTGCCCCTTTGCAAACAAGGCATCCCTTTGGGCCTTTCAGCTCTAGGCCAATGGAGCACAGCCAGAGCAGAAGTCCTACTTCAGCCAGATCAGGCCTGCCAAGGAACTGCGTTTCAGAGGCCTTTGCATGTGACGTTCCCGGTAGGCTGTGAGAGCACGGTGCAGAGCCCGTTGTTTCCTTGTTTCCCAAACAGCTGGAAGCAAGACGCTTAGGGGCCTCTCTACCCCTAGGAAACAAGGCAGCACGTTGGGTCTGGCAGCTCTAGGGCAATGGAGCACAACCAGAGCAGAAGTTCTACTTCTTCCAGATCAGGCCTGCCTAGAAAGTGCGTTTCACAGGCCTTGATAAGAGATGTTCTCTTAGGCTATAAGAGCACTGGGCACAGCCAGTTGTTTCTTAGCTTCCCAATGAGCTGGAAGCAAGATGCTTTGGGGCCTCTCTGCCCCTTTGCAAACAAGGCATCCCTTTGGGCCTTTCAGCTCTAGGGCAATGGAGCACACCCAGAGCAGAAGTTCTACCTCAGCCAGATCAGGCCTGCCAAGAAACTGCTTTTCACAGGCCTTCGTAAGAGGTGTTCCCGGAAGGCTGTAAGACTACCTGGCAGAGCGAGTTGTTTCTTAGCTTCAAAAACAGCTGGAAGCAACATGATTTGGGGCCTCTCTCCCCCTTTGGAAACAAAGCAGCCTTTGTGCCTGGCAGCTCTAGGCCAAAGTAGCACACCCAGAGCACAAGTTCTACCTCAGCCAGATAAGGCCTGTCAAGAAGCTGCGTTTCACAGGCCTTTGTATGTGACGTTCCCGGTTGGCTTTGAGAGCACTGTGCAGAGCCAGTTGTTTTAGCTTCCCAGAGAGCAGGAAGCAAGATGCTTTGGGGCCTCTCTCACACTTTGGAAATAAAGGCAGCCCTTTGGGCCTGGCAGCCCTAGGCCAATGGAGTACACCCAGAGCAGAAGTTCTACCTCAGCCAGATCAGGCCTTCCAAGAAACTGCGTCTCACAGGCCTTTCTCTGTCACGTTGCCGGTAGGCTGTGAGAGCACTGTGCAGAGCCAGTTGTTTCTTAGCTTCCCAAAGATTTGGAAGCAAGATGCTTTGGGGACTCTCAGCCCCTTTGGAAACAAGGCGGCCCTTTGGGCCTGGCAGCTCTAGGCCAAAGTAGCACGCCCAGAGCAGGAGTTCTACTTCAGCCAGATCAGGCCTGCCAAGAAACTGCGTTTCACAGGCCTTGGTAAGAGATGTTCACGGTAGGCTGTGAGAGCACTGGGCAGAACCAGTTGTTTTTTAGCTTCCCAAAGTGCTGGAGGCAAGATGCTTTGGGGCCTCTCTCACCCTTTGGAAACAAGGCAGCCCTTAGGTCCTGGTAGCTCTAGGCCTATGTAGCACAACCAGAACAGAAGTTCTACTTCAGCCAGGTCAGGCCTGCCAAGAAACTGCGTTTCACAGGCCTTTCAAAGAGATGTTCTCTTAGGCTGTAAGAGCACTGGGCAGAGCCAGCTGTTTCTTAGCTTCCCGAAGAGCTGGGAGCAAGATGCTTTGGGTCCACTCTCCGTCATTGGAAACAAGGCAGCCCTTTGGGCCTGGCAGCTCTAGGGCAATGGAGCACACCCAGAGCAGAAGTTCTACTTCAGCCAGATCAGGCCTGCCAGGAAACTGCGTTTCACAGGCCTTGGTAAGAGATGTTCCCGGTAGGCTGTAAGAGCACTGGGCAGAGCCAGTTGTTTCTTACCTTCCTGAAAAGCTGGAAGCAAGACGCTTGGGACCCCTCTGCCCGTTTGGGAACAAGGCAGCCTTTTGGGTCGGGAAGCTCTAGGCCAATGGAGCACACGCAGAGCAGGAGTTCTACTTCAGCATGATCAGGCCTGCAAAGAAACAGCGTTTGACAGGCCTTGGTAAGAGATGTTCCCGGTAGGTGTAAGAGCACTGGGCAGAGCCAGTTGTTTCTTAGCTTTGCAAAGACCGGGAAGCAAGATGCTTTTGGCCTCTCTGCCCCTTGGAAACAGGGCAGTACTTTGGGCCTGGCAGCCCTAGGGCAATGGAGCACACCCACAGCCGGAGTTCTACTTCAGCCAGATGAGGCCTGCCAAGAAACTGCGTTTCACAGGCCTTTCAAAGACATGTTCCCGGTAGGCTGTAAGAGCACGGGGCAGAGCGAGTTGGTTCTTAGCTTCCCAGAGAGCTGGAAGCAAGATGCTTTGGGGCCTCTCTGCCCCTTTGGAAACAAGGCAGCACCTTGGGCCTGGCAGCTCTAGGGCAATGGAGCACACCCAGAGCAGAAGTTCTACTTCAGCCAAATCAGGCCTGCCAGGAAACGGCGTTTCACAGGCCTTGGTAAGAGATGTTCCCGGTAGGCTGTAAGAGCACTGGGCAACGCCAGATGTTTCTTAGCTTCCCGAAGAGCTGGAAGCAAGATGCTTTGGTGCCACTCTCTCACTTTGGAATCAAGGCAGCCCTTTGGGGCAGGTAGCTCTAGGCCAGTGGAGCACACCCAGAGCAGAAGTTCTACTTCGGCCAGTTCAGGCCACCAACAAACTGCGTTTCACAGGCCTTGGTAAGAGATGTTCCCGGTAGGCTGTAAGAGCACTGGGCAACGCCAGATGTTTCTTAGCTTCCCGAAGAGCTGGAAGCAAGATGCTTTGGGGCCTCTCATCCCCTTTGCAAACAAGGCGGCCCTTTGGGCCAGGCAGCTCTAGGCCAATGGAGCACACCCAGAGCAGAAGTTCTACTTCAGCTAGATCAGGCCACCAACAAAGTGCGTTTCACAGGCCTTGGTAAGAGATTTTCTCTCAGGCTGTAAGAGCACTGGGCAGAGCCAGTTGTTTCTTAGCTTCCCAAAGAGCTGGAAGCAAGATGCTTTGGGGGCTCCCTGCCCCTTTGCCAACAAGGCCGACCTTTGGGCCTTTCAGCTCTAGGCCAATGGAGCACACCCAGAGCAGAAGTTCTACCTCAGCCAGATAAGGCCTGCCAAGAAACTGCGTTTCAAAGGCTTTGGTAAGAGATGTTGCCGGTACTCTGTCAGAGCTCTGGGCAGAGACAGTTGTTTCGTAGCTTCCCAAAGAGCTGGAAGCAAGATGCTTTGGGGCCTCTCTGCCCCTTTGCAAACAAGGCATCCCTTTGGGCCTTTCAGCTCTAGGCCAATGGAGCACAGCCAGAGCAGAAGTCCTACTTCAGCCAGATCAGGCCTGCCAAGGAACTGCGTTTCAGAGGCCTTTGCATGTGACGTTCCCGGTAGGCTGTGAGAGCACGGTGCAGAGCCCGTTGTTTCCTTGTTTCCCAAACAGCTGGAAGCAAGACGCTTAGGGGCCTCTCTACCCCTAGGAAACAAGGCAGCACGTTGGGTCTGGCAGCTCTAGGGCAATGGAGCACAACCAGAGCAGAAGTTCTACTTCTTCCAGATCAGGCCTGCCTAGAAAGTGCGTTTCACAGGCCTTGATAAGAGATGTTCTCTTAGGCTATAAGAGCACTGGGCACAGCCAGTTGTTTCTTAGCTTCCCAATGAGCTGGAAGCAAGATGCTTTGGGGCCTCTCTGCCCCTTTGCAAACAAGGCATCCCTTTGGGCCTTTCAGCTCTAGGGCAATGGAGCACACCCAGAGCAGAAGTTCTACCTCAGCCAGATCAGGCCTGCCAAGAAACTGCTTTTCACAGGCCTTCGTAAGAGGTGTTCCCGGAAGGCTGTAAGACTACCTGGCAGAGCGAGTTGTTTCTTAGCTTCAAAAACAGCTGGAAGCAACATGATTTGGGGCCTCTCTCCCCCTTTGGAAACAAAGCAGCCTTTGTGCCTGGCAGCTCTAGGCCAAAGTAGCACACCCAGAGCACAAGTTCTACCTCAGCCAGATAAGGCCTGTCAAGAAGCTGCGTTTCACAGGCCTTTGTATGTGACGTTCCCGGTTGGCTTTGAGAGCACTGTGCAGAGCCAGTTGTTTTAGCTTCCCAGAGAGCAGGAAGCAAGATGCTTTGGGGCCTCTCTCACACTTTGGAAATAAAGGCAGCCCTTTGGGCCTGGCAGCCCTAGGCCAATGGAGTACACCCAGAGCAGAAGTTCTACCTCAGCCAGATCAGGCCTTCCAAGAAACTGCGTCTCACAGGCCTTTCTCTGTCACGTTGCCGGTAGGCTGTGAGAGCACTGTGCAGAGCCAGTTGTTTCTTAGCTTCCCAAAGATTTGGAAGCAAGATGCTTTGGGGACTCTCAGCCCCTTTGGAAACAAGGCGGCCCTTTGGGCCTGGCACTCTAGGCCAAAGTAGCACGCCCAGAGCAGGAGTTCTACTTCAGCCAGATCAGGCCTGCCAAGAAACTGCGTTTCACAGGCCTTGGTAAGAGATGTTCACGGTAGGCTGTGAGAGCACTGGGCAGAACCAGTTGTTTTTTAGCTTCCCAAAGTGCTGGAGGCAAGATGCTTTGGGGCCTCTCTCACCCTTTGGAAACAAGGCAGCCCTTAGGTCCTGGTAGCTCTAGGCCTATGTAGCACAACCAGAACAGAAGTTCTACTTCAGCCAGGTCAGGCCTGCCAAGAAACTGCGTTTCACAGGCCTTTCAAAGAGATGTTCTCTTAGGCTGTAAGAGCACTGGGCAGAGCCAGCTGTTTCTTAGCTTCCCGAAGAGCTGGGAGCAAGATGCTTTGGGTCCACTCTCCGTCATTGGAAACAAGGCAGCCCTTTGGGCCTGGCAGCTCTAGGGCAATGGAGCACACCCAGAGCAGAAGTTCTACTTCAGCCAGATCAGGCCTGCCAGGAAACTGCGTTTCACAGGCCTTGGTAAGAGATGTTCCCGGTAGGCTGTAAGAGCACTGGGCAGAGCCAGTTGTTTCTTACCTTCCTGAAAAGCTGGAAGCAAGACGCTTGGGACCCCTCTGCCCGTTTGGGAACAAGGCAGCCTTTTGGGTCGGGAAGCTCTAGGCCAATGGAGCACACGCAGAGCAGGAGTTCTACTTCAGCCTGATCAGGCCTGCAAAGAAACAGCGTTTGACAGGCCTTGGTAAGAGATGTTCCCGGTAGGTGTAAGAGCACTGGGCAGAGCCAGTTGTTTCTTAGCTTTGCAAAGACCGGGAAGCAAGATGCTTTTGGCCTCTCTGCCCCTTGGAAACAGGGCAGTACTTTGGGCCTGGCAGCCCTAGGGCAATGGAGCACACCCAGAGCCGGAGTTCTACTTCAGCCAGATGAGGCCTGCCAAGAAACTGCGTTTCACAGGCCTTTCAAAGACATTTTCCCGGTAGCTGTAAGAGCACGGGGCAGAGCGAGTTGGTTCTTAGCTTCCCAGAGAGCTGGAAGCAAGATGCTTTGGGGCCTCTCTGCCCCTTTGGAAACAAGGCAGCACCTTGGGCCTGGCAGCTCTAGGGCAATGGAGCACACCCAGAGCAGAAGTTCTACTTCAGCCAAATCAGGCCTGCCAGGAAACGGCGTTTCACAGGCCTTGGTAAGAGATGTTCCCGGTAGGCTGTAAGAGCACTGGGCAACGCCAGATGTTTCTTAGCTTCCCGAAGAGCTGGAAGCAAGATGCTTTGGTGCCACTCTCTCACTTTGGAATCAAGGCAGCCCTTTGGGGCAGGTAGCTCTAGGCCAGTGGAGCACACCCAGAGCAGAAGTTCTACTTCGGCCAGTTCAGGCCACCAACAAACTGCGTTTCACAGGCCTTGGTAAGAGATGTTCCCGGTAGGCTGTAAGAGCACTGGGCAACGCCAGATGTTTCTTAGCTTCCCGAAGAGCTGGAAGCAAGATGCTTTGGGGCCTCTCATCCCCTTTGCAAACAAGGCGGCCCTTTGGGCCAGGCAGCTCTAGGCCAATGGAGCACACCCAGAGCAGAAGTTCTACTTCAGCTAGATCAGGCCACCAACAAAGTGCGTTTCACAGGCCTTGGTAAGAGATTTTCTCTCAGGCTGTAAGAGCACTGGGCAGAGCCAGTTGTTTCTTAGCTTCCCAAAGAGCTGGAAGCAAGATGCTTTGGGGGCTCCCTGCCCCTTTGCCAACAAGGCCGACCTTTGGGCCTTTCAGCTCTAGGCCAATGGAGCACACCCAGAGCAGAAGTTCTACCTCAGCCAGATAAGGCCTGCCAAGAAACTGCGTTTCAAAGGCTTTGGTAAGAGATGTTGCCGGTACTCTGTCAGAGCTCTGGGCAGAGACAGTTGTTTCGTAGCTTCCCAAAGAGCTGGAAGCAAGATGCTTTGGGGCCTCTCTGCCCCTTTGCAAACAAGGCATCCCTTTGGGCCTTTCAGCTCTAGGCCAATGGAGCACAGCCAGAGCAGAAGTCCTACTTCAGCCAGATCAGGCCTGCCAAGGAACTGCGTTTCAGAGGCCTTTGCATGTGACGTTCCCGGTAGGCTGTGAGAGCACGGTGCAGAGCCCGTTGTTTCCTTGTTTCCCAAACAGCTGGAAGCAAGACGCTTAGGGGCCTCTCTACCCCTAGGAAACAAGGCAGCACGTTGGGTCTGGCAGCTCTAGGGCAATGGAGCACAACCAGAGCAGAAGTTCTACTTCTTCCAGATCAGGCCTGCCTAGAAAGTGCGTTTCACAGGCCTTGATAAGAGATGTTCTCTTAGGCTATAAGAGCACTGGGCACAGCCAGTTGTTTCTTAGCTTCCCAATGAGCTGGAAGCAAGATGCTTTGGGGCCTCTCTGCCCCTTTGCAAACAAGGCATCCCTTTGGGCCTTTCAGCTCTAGGGCAATGGAGCACACCCAGAGCAGAAGTTCTACCTCAGCCAGATCAGGCCTGCCAAGAAACTGCTTTTCACAGGCCTTCGTAAGAGGTGTTCCCGGAAGGCTGTAAGACTACCTGGCAGAGCGAGTTGTTTCTTAGCTTCAAAAACAGCTGGAAGCAACATGATTTGGGGCCTCTCTCCCCCTTTGGAAACAAAGCAGCCTTTGTGCCTGGCAGCTCTAGGCCAAAGTAGCACACCCAGAGCACAAGTTCTACCTCAGCCAGATAAGGCCTGTCAAGAAGCTGCGTTTCACAGGCCTTTGTATGTGACGTTCCCGGTTGGCTTTGAGAGCACTGTGCAGAGCCAGTTGTTTTAGCTTCCCAGAGAGCAGGAAGCAAGATGCTTTGGGGCCTCTCTCACACTTTGGAAATAAAGGCAGCCCTTTGGGCCTGGCAGCCCTAGGCCAATGGAGTACACCCAGAGCAGAAGTTCTACCTCAGCCAGATCAGGCCTTCCAAGAAACTGCGTCTCACAGGCCTTTCTCTGTCACGTTGCCGGTAGGCTGTGAGAGCACTGTGCAGAGCCAGTTGTTTCTTAGCTTCCCAAAGATTTGGAAGCAAGATGCTTTGGGGACTCTCAGCCCCTTTGGAAACAAGGCGGCCCTTTGGGCCTGGCACTCTAGGCCAAAGTAGCACGCCCAGAGCAGGAGTTCTACTTCAGCCAGATCAGGCCTGCCAAGAAACTGCGTTTCACAGGCCTTGGTAAGAGATGTTCACGGTAGGCTGTGAGAGCACTGGGCAGAACCAGTTGTTTTTTAGCTTCCCAAAGTGCTGGAGGCAAGATGCTTTGGGGCCTCTCTCACCCTTTGGAAACAAGGCAGCCCTTAGGTCCTGGTAGCTCTAGGCCTATGTAGCACAACCAGAACAGAAGTTCTACTTCAGCCAGGTCAGGCCTGCCAAGAAACTGCGTTTCACAGGCCTTTCAAAGAGATGTTCTCTTAGGCTGTAAGAGCACTGGGCAGAGCCAGCTGTTTCTTAGCTTCCCGAAGAGCTGGGAGCAAGATGCTTTGGGTCCACTCTCCGTCATTGGAAACAAGGCAGCCCTTTGGGCCTGGCAGCTCTAGGGCAATGGAGCACACCCAGAGCAGAAGTTCTACTTCAGCCAGATCAGGCCTGCCAGGAAACTGCGTTTCACAGGCCTTGGTAAGAGATGTTCCCGGTAGGCTGTAAGAGCACTGGGCAGAGCCAGTTGTTTCTTACCTTCCTGAAAAGCTGGAAGCAAGACGCTTGGGACCCCTCTGCCCGTTTGGGAACAAGGCAGCCTTTTGGGTCGGGAAGCTCTAGGCCAATGGAGCACACGCAGAGCAGGAGTTCTACTTCAGCCTGATCAGGCCTGCAAAGAAACAGCGTTTGACAGGCCTTGGTAAGAGATGTTCCCGGTAGGTGTAAGAGCACTGGGCAGAGCCAGTTGTTTCTTAGCTTTGCAAAGACCGGGAAGCAAGATGCTTTTGGCCTCTCTGCCCCTTGGAAACAGGGCAGTACTTTGGGCCTGGCAGCCCTAGGGCAATGGAGCACACCCAGAGCCGGAGTTCTACTTCAGCCAGATGAGGCCTGCCAAGAAACTGCGTTTCACAGGCCTTTCAAAGACATTTTCCCGGTAGCTGTAAGAGCACGGGGCAGAGCGAGTTGGTTCTTAGCTTCCCAGAGAGCTGGAAGCAAGATGCTTTGGGGCCTCTCTGCCCCTTTGGAAACAAGGCAGCACCTTGGGCCTGGCAGCTCTAGGGCAATGGAGCACACCCAGAGCAGAAGTTCTACTTCAGCCAAATCAGGCCTGCCAGGAAACGGCGTTTCACAGGCCTTGGTAAGAGATGTTCCCGGTAGGCTGTAAGAGCACTGGGCAACGCCAGATGTTTCTTAGCTTCCCGAAGAGCTGGAAGCAAGATGCTTTGGTGCCACTCTCTCACTTTGGAATCAAGGCAGCCCTTTGGGGCAGGTAGCTCTAGGCCAGTGGAGCACACCCAGAGCAGAAGTTCTACTTCGGCCAGTTCAGGCCACCAACAAACTGCGTTTCACAGGCCTTGGTAAGAGATGTTCCCGGTAGGCTGTAAGAGCACTGGGCAACGCCAGATGTTTCTTAGCTTCCCGAAGAGCTGGAAGCAAGATGCTTTGGGGCCTCTCATCCCCTTTGCAAACAAGGCGGCCCTTTGGGCCAGGCAGCTCTAGGCCAATGGAGCACACCCAGAGCAGAAGTTCTACTTCAGCTAGATCAGGCCACCAACAAAGTGCGTTTCACAGGCCTTGGTAAGAGATTTTCTCTCAGGCTGTAAGAGCACTGGGCAGAGCCAGTTGTTTCTTAGCTTCCCAAAGAGCTGGAAGCAAGATGCTTTGGGGGCTCCCTGCCCCTTTGCCAACAAGGCCGACCTTTGGGCCTTTCAGCTCTAGGCCAATGGAGCACACCCAGAGCAGAAGTTCTACCTCAGCCAGATAAGGCCTGCCAAGAAACTGCGTTTCAAAGGCTTTGGTAAGAGATGTTGCCGGTACTCTGTCAGAGCTCTGGGCAGAGACAGTTGTTTCGTAGCTTCCCAAAGAGCTGGAAGCAAGATGCTTTGGGGCCTCTCTGCCCCTTTGCAAACAAGGCATCCCTTTGGGCCTTTCAGCTCTAGGCCAATGGAGCACAGCCAGAGCAGAAGTCCTACTTCAGCCAGATCAGGCCTGCCAAGGAACTGCGTTTCAGAGGCCTTTGTATGTGACGTTCCCGGTAGGCTGTGAGAGCACGGTGCAGAGCCCGTTGTTTCCTTGTTTCCCAAACAGCTGGAAGCAAGACGCTTAGGGGCCTCTCTGCCCCTTTGGAAACAAGGCAGCACGTTGGGTCTGGCAGCTCTAGGGCAATGGAGCACAACCAGAGCAGAAGTTCTACTTCTTCCAGATCAGGCCTGCCTAGAAAGTGCGTTTCACAGGCCTTGATAAGAGATGTTCTCTTAGGCTATAAGAGCACTGGGCACAGCCAGTTGTTTCTTAGCTTCCCAATGAGCTGGAAGCAAGATGCTTTGGGGCCTCTCTGCCCCTTTGCAAACAAGGCATCCCTTTGGGCCTTTCAGCTCTAGGGCAATGGAGCACACCCAGAGCAGAAGTTCTACCTCAGCCAGATCAGGCCTGCCAAGAAACTGCTTTTCACAGGCCTTCGTAAGAGGTGTTCCCGGAAGGCTGTAAGACTACCTGGCAGAGCGAGTTGTTTCTTAGCTTCAAAAACAGCTGGAAGCAACATGATTTGGGGCCTCTCTCCCCCTTTGGAAACAAAGCAGCCTTTGTGCCTGGCAGCTCTAGGCCAAAGTAGCACACCCAGAGCACAAGTTCTACCTCAGCCAGATAAGGCCTGTCAAGAAGCTGCGTTTCACAGGCCTTTGTATGTGACGTTCCCGGTTGGCTTTGAGAGCACTGTGCAGAGCCAGTTGTTTTAGCTTCCCAGAGAGCAGGAAGCAAGATGCTTTGGGGCCTCTCTCACACTTTGGAAATAAAGGCAGCCCTTTGGGCCTGGCAGCCCTAGGCCAATGGAGTACACCCAGAGCAGAAGTTCTACCTCAGCCAGATCAGGCCTTCCAAGAAACTGCGTCTCACAGGCCTTTCTCTGTCACGTTGCCGGTAGGCTGTGAGAGCACTGTGCAGAGCCAGTTGTTTCTTAGCTTCCCAAAGATTTGGAAGCAAGATGCTTTGGGGACTCTCAGCCCCTTTGGAAACAAGGCGGCCCTTTGGGCCTGGCAGCTCTAGGCCAAAGTAGCACGCCCAGAGCAGGAGTTCTACTTCAGCCAGATCAGGCCTGCCAAGAAACTGCGTTTCACAGGCCTTGGTAAGAGATGTTCCCGGTAGGCTGTGAGAGCACTGTGGAGAGCCAGTTGCTTTAGCTTCCCACAGAGCTGGAAGCAAGATGCTTTGGGGCCTCTCTCTCCCTTTGGACACAAGGCAGCCGTTTGGGCCTTTCAGCTCTAGGCCAATGGAGCACACCCACAGCAGAAGTTCTACTTCAGGCAGATCAGTCCTGCCCAGAAACTGCGTTTCACAGCCCTTGGTAAGAGATGTTCACGGTAGGCTGTGAGAGCACTGGGCAGAACCAGTTGTTTTTTAGCTTCCCAAAGTGCTGGAGGCAAGATGCTTTGGGGCCTCTCTCACCCTTTGGAAACAAGGCAGCCCTTAGGTCCTGGTAGCTCTAGGCCTATGTAGCACAACCAGAACAGAAGTTCTACTTCAGCCAGGTCAGGCCTGCCAAGAAACTGCGTTTCACAGGCCTTTCAAAGAGATGTTCTCTTAGGCTGTAAGAGCACTGGGCAGAGCCAGCTGTTTCTTAGCTTCCCGAAGAGCTGGGAGCAAGATGCTTTGGGTCCACTCTCCGTCTTTGGAAACAAGGCAGCCCTTTGGGCCTGGCAGCTCTAGGGCAATGGAGCACACCCAGAGCAGAAGTTCTACTTCAGCCAGATCAGGCCTGCCAGGAAACTGCGTTTCACAGGCCTTGGTAAGAGATGTTCCCGGTAGGCTGTAAGAGCACTGGGCAGAGCCAGTTGTTTCTTACCTTCCTGAAAAGCTGGAAGCAAGACTCTTGGGACCCCTCTGCCCGTTTGGGAACAAGGCAGCCTTTTGGGTCGGGAAGCTCTAGGCCAATGGAGCACACACAGAGCAGGAGTTCTACTTCAGCCTGATCAGGCCTGCAAAGAAACAGCGTTTGACAGGCCTTGGTAAGAGATGTTCCCGGTAGGTGTAAGAGCACTGGGCAGAGCCAGTTGTTTCTTAGCTTCGCAAAGACCGGGAAGCAAGATGCTTTGGGCCTCTCTGCCCCTTGGAAACAGGGCAGCACTTTGGGCCTGGCAGCCCTAGGGTAATGGAGCACACCCAGAGCCGGAGTTCTACTTCAGCCAGATGAGGCCTGCCAAGAAACTGCGTTTCACAGGCCTTTCAAAGACATGTTCCCGGTAGGCTGTAAGAGCACGGGGCAGAGCGAGTTGGTTCTTAGCTTCCCAGAGAGCTGGAAGCAAGATGCTTTGGGGCCTCTCTGCCCCTTTGGAAACAAGGCAGCACCTTGGGCCTGGCAGCTCTAGGGCAATGGAGCACACCCAGAGCAGAAGTTCTACTTCAGCCAAATCAGGCCTGCCAGGAAACGGCGTTTCACAGGCCTTGGTAAGAGATGTTCCCGGTAGGCTGTAAGAGCACTGGGCAACGCCAGATGTTTCTTAGCTTCCCGAAGAGCTGGAAGCAAGATGCTTTGGGGCCTCTCATCCCCTTTGCAAACAAGGCGGCCCTTTGGGCCAGGCAGCTCTAGGCCAATGGAGCACACCCAGAGCAGAAGTTCTACTTCAGCTAGATCAGGCCACCAACAAAGTGCGTTTCACAGGCCTTGGTAAGAGATTTTCTCTCAGGCTGTAAGAGCACTGGGCAGAGCCAGTTGTTTCTTAGCTTCCCAAAGAGCTGGAAGCAAGATGCTTTGGGGCCTCTCTGCCCCTTTGCAAACAAGGCATCCCTTTGGGCCTTTCAGCTCTAGGCCAATGGAGCACAGCCAGAGCAGAAGTCCTACTTCAGCCAGATCAGGCCTGCCAAGCAACTGCGTTTCAGAGGCCTTTGTATGTGACGTTCCCGGTAGGCTGTGAGAGCACGGTGCAGAGCCCGTTGTTTCCTTGTTTCCCAAACAGCTGGAAGCAAGACGCTTAGGGGCCTCTCTGCCCCTTTGGAAACAAGGCAGCACGTTGGGTCTGGCAGCTCTAGGGCAATGGAGCACAACCAGAGCAGAAGTTCTACTTCTTCCAGATCAGGCCTGCCTAGAAAGTGCGTTTCACAGGCCTTGATAAGAGATGTTCTCTTAGGCTATAAGAGCACTGGGCACAGCCAGTTGTTTCTTAGCTTCCCAATGAGCTGGAAGCAAGATGCTTTGGGGCCTCTCTGCCCCTTTGCAAACAAGGCATCCCTTTGGGCCTTTCAGCTCTAGGGCAATGGAGCACACCCAGAGCAGAAGTTCTACCTCAGCCAGATCAGGCCTGCCAAGAAACTGCTTTTCACAGGCCTTCGTAAGAGGTGTTCCCGGAAGGCTGTAAGACTACCTGGCAGAGCGAGTTGTTTCTTAGCTTCAAAAACAGCTGGAAGCAACATGATTTGGGGCCTCTCTCCCCCTTTGGAAACAAAGCAGCCTTTGTGCCTGGCAGCTCTAGGCCAAAGTAGCACACCCAGAGCACAAGTTCTACCTCAGCCAGATAAGGCCTGTCAAGAAGCTGCGTTTCACAGGCCTTTGTATGTGACGTTCCCGGTTGGCTTTGAGAGCACTGTGCAGAGCCAGTTGTTTTAGCTTCCCAGAGAGCAGGAAGCAAGATGCTTTGGGGCCTCTCTCACACTTTGGAAATAAAGGCAGCCCTTTGGGCCTGGCAGCCCTAGGCCAATGGAGTACACCCAGAGCAGAAGTTCTACCTCAGCCAGATCAGGCCTTCCAAGAAACTGCGTCTCACAGGCCTTTCTCTGTCACGTTGCCGGTAGGCTGTGAGAGCACTGTGCAGAGCCAGTTGTTTCTTAGCTTCCCAAAGATTTGGAAGCAAGATGCTTTGGGGCCTCTCTCTCCCTTTGGACACAAGGCAGCCGTTTGGGCCTTTCAGCTCTAGGCCAATGGAGCACACCCACAGCAGAAGTTCTACTTCAGGCAGATCAGTCCTGCCCAGAAACTGCGTTTCACAGCCCTTGGTAAGAGATGTTCACGGTAGGCTGTGAGAGCACTGGGCAGAACCAGTTGTTTTTTAGCTTCCCAAAGTGCTGGAGGCAAGATGCTTTGGGGCCTCTCTCACCCTTTGGAAACAAGGCAGCCCTTAGGTCCTGGTAGCTCTAGGCCTATGTAGCACAACCAGAACAGAAGTTCTACTTCAGCCAGGTCAGGCCTGCCAAGAAACTGCGTTTCACAGGCCTTTCAAAGAGATGTTCTCTTAGGCTGTAAGAGCACTGGGCAGAGCCAGCTGTTTCTTAGCTTCCCGAAGAGCTGGGAGCAAGATGCTTTGGGTCCACTCTCCGTCTTTGGAAACAAGGCAGCCCTTTGGGCCTGGCAGCTCTAGGGCAATGGAGCACACCCAGAGCAGAAGTTCTACTTCAGCCAGATCAGGCCTGCCAGGAAACTGCGTTTCACAGGCCTTGGTAAGAGATGTTCCCGGTAGGCTGTAAGAGCACTGGGCAGAGCCAGTTGTTTCTTACCTTCCTGAAAAGCTGGAAGCAAGACTCTTGGGACCCCTCTGCCCGTTTGGGAACAAGGCAGCCTTTTGGGTCGGGAAGCTCTAGGCCAATGGAGCACACACAGAGCAGGAGTTCTACTTCAGCCTGATCAGGCATGCAAAGAAACAGCGTTTGACAGGCCTTGGTAAGAGATGTTCCCGGTAGGTGTAAGAGCACTGGGCAGAGCCAGTTGTTTCTTAGCTTCGCAAAGACCGGGAAGCAAGATGCTTTGGGCCTCTCTGCCCCTTGGAAACAGGGCAGCACTTTGGGCCTGGCAGCCCTAGGGTAATGGAGCACACCCAGAGCCGGAGTTCTACTTCAGCCAGATGAGGCCTGCCAAGAAACTGCGTTTCACAGGCCTTTCAAAGACATGTTCCCGGTAGGCTGTAAGAGCACGGGGCAGAGCGAGTTGGTTCTTAGCTTCCCAGAGAGCTGGAAGCAAGATGCTTTGGGGCCTCTCTGCCCCTTTGGAAACAAGGCAGCACCTTGGGCCTGGCAGCTCTAGGGCAATGGAGCACACCCAGAGCAGAAGTTCTACTTCAGCCAAATCAGGCCTGCCAGGAAACGGCGTTTCACAGGCCTTGGTAAGAGATGTTCCCGGTAGGCTGTAAGAGCACTGGGCAACGCCAGATGTTTCTTAGCTTCCCGAAGAGCTGGAAGCAAGATGCTTTGGTGCCACTCTCTCACTTTGGAATCAAGGCAGCCCTTTGGGGCAGGTAGCTCTAGGCCAGTGGAGCACACCCAGAGCAGAAGTTCTACTTCGGCCAGTTCAGGCCACCAACAAACTGCGTTTCACAGGCCTTGGTAAGAGATGTTCCCGGTAGGCTGTAAGAGCACTGGGCAACGCCAGATGTTTCTTAGCTTCCCGAAGAGCTGGAAGCAAGATGCTTTGGGGCCTCTCATCCCCTTTGCAAACAAGGCGGCCCTTTGGGCCAGGCAGCTCTAGGCCAATGGAGCACACCCAGAGCAGAAGTTCTACTTCAGCTAGATCAGGCCACCAACAAAGTGCGTTTCACAGGCCTTGGTAAGAGATTTTCTCTCAGGCTGTAAGAGCACTGGGCAGAGCCAGTTGTTTCTTAGCTTCCCAAAGAGCTGGAAGCAAGATGCTTTGGGGGCTCCCTGCCCCTTTGCCAACAAGGCCGACCTTTGGGCCTTTCAGCTCTAGGCCAATGGAGCACACCCAGAGCAGAAGTTCTACCTCAGCCAGATAAGGCCTGCCAAGAAACTGCGTTTCAAAGGCTTTGGTAAGAGATGTTGCCGGTACTCTGTCAGAGCTCTGGGCAGAGACAGTTGTTTCGTAGCTTCCCAAAGAGCTGGAAGCAAGATGCTTTGGGGCCTCTCTGCCCCTTTGCAAACAAGGCATCCCTTTGGGCCTTTCAGCTCTAGGCCAATGGAGCACAGCCAGAGCAGAAGTCCTACTTCAGCCAGATCAGGCCTGCCAAGGAACTGCGTTTCAGAGGCCTTTGCATGTGACGTTCCCGGTAGGCTGTGAGAGCACGGTGCAGAGCCCGTTGTTTCCTTGTTTCCCAAACAGCTGGAAGCAAGACGCTTAGGGGCCTCTCTACCCCTAGGAAACAAGGCAGCACGTTGGGTCTGGCAGCTCTAGGGCAATGGAGCACAACCAGAGCAGAAGTTCTACTTCTTCCAGATCAGGCCTGCCTAGAAAGTGCGTTTCACAGGCCTTGATAAGAGATGTTCTCATAGGCTATAAGAGCACTGGGCACAGCCAGTTGTTTCTTAGCTTCCCAATGAGCTGGAAGCAAGATGCTTTGGGGCCTCTCTGCCCCTTTGCAAACAAGGCATCCCTTTGGGCCTTTCAGCTCTAGGGCAATGGAGCACACCCAGAGCAGAAGTTCTACCTCAGCCAGATCAGGCCTGCCAAGAAACTGCTTTTCACAGGCCTTCGTAAGAGGTGTTCCCGGAAGGCTGTAAGACTACCTGGCAGAGCGAGTTGTTTCTTAGCTTCAAAAACAGCTGGAAGCAACATGATTTGGGGCCTCTCTCCCCCTTTGGAAACAAAGCAGCCTTTGTGCCTGGCAGCTCTAGGCCAAAGTAGCACACCCAGAGCACAAGTTCTACCTCAGCCAGATAAGGCCTGTCAAGAAGCTGCGTTTCACAGGCCTTTGTATGTGACGTTCCCGGTTGGCTTTGAGAGCACTGTGCAGAGCCAGTTGTTTTAGCTTCCCAGAGAGCAGGAAGCAAGATGCTTTGGGGCCTCTCTCACACTTTGGAAATAAAGGCAGCCCTTTGGGCCTGGCAGCCCTAGGCCAATGGAGTACACCCAGAGCAGAAGTTCTACCTCAGCCAGATCAGGCCTTCCAAGAAACTGCGTCTCACAGGCCTTTCTCTGTCACGTTGGGGGTAGGCTGTGAGAGCACTGTGCAGAGCCACTTGTTTCTTAGCTTCCCAAAGATTTGGAAGCAAGATGCTTTGGGGACTCTCAGCCCCTTTGGAAACAAGGCGGCCCTTTGGGCCTGGCAGCTCTAGGCCAAAGTAGCACGCCCAGAGCAGGAGTTCTACTTCAGCCAGATCAGGCCTGCCAAGAAACTGCGTTTCACAGGCCTTGGTAAGAGATGTTCCCGGTAGGCTGTGAGAGCACTGTGGAGAGCCAGTTGCTTTAGCTTCCCACAGAGCTGGAAGCAAGATGCCTTGGGGCCTCTCTCTCCCTTTGGACACAAGGCAGCCGTTTGGGCCTGGCAGCTCTAGGCCAATGGAGCACACCCACAGCAGAAGTTCTACTTCAGGCAGATCAGTCCTGCCCAGAAACTGCGTTTCACAGCCCTTGGTAAGAGATGTTCACGGTAGGCTGTGAGAGCACTGGGCAGAACCAGTTGTTTTTTAGCTTCCCAAAGTGCTGGAGGCAAGATGCTTTGGGGCCTCTCTCACCCTTTGGAAACAAGGCAGCCCTTAGGTCCTGGTAGCTCTAGGCCTATGTAGCACAACCAGAACAGAAGTTCTACTTCAGCCAGGTCAGGCCTGCCAAGAAACTGCGTTTCACAGGCCTTTCAAAGAGATGTTCTCTTAGGCTGTAAGAGCACTGGGCAGAGCCAGCTGTTTCTTAGCTTCCCGAAGAGCTGGGAGCAAGATGCTTTGGGTCCACTCTCCGTCTTTGGAAACAAGGCAGCCCTTTGGGCCTGGCAGCTCTAGGGCAATGGAGCACACCCAGAGCAGAAGTTCTACTTCAGCCAGATCAGGCCTGCCAGGAAACTGCGTTTCACAGGCCTTGGTAAGAGATGTTCCCGGTAGGCTGTAAGAGCACTGGGCAGAGCCAGTTGTTTCTTACCTTCCTGAAAAGCTGGAAGCAAGACGCTTGGGACCCCTCTGCCCGTTTGGGAACAAGGCAGCCTTTTGGGTCGGGAAGCTCTAGGCCAATGGAGCACACGCAGAGCAGGAGTTCTACTTCAGCCTGATCAGGCCTGCAAAGAAACAGCGTTTGACAGGCCTTGGTAAGAGATGTTCCCGGTAGGTGTAAGAGCACTGGGCAGAGCCAGTTGTTTCTTAGCTTTGCAAAGACCGGGAAGCAAGATGCTTTTGGCCTCTCTGCCCCTTGGAAACAGGGCAGTACTTTGGGCCTGGCAGCCCTAGGGCAATGGAGCACACCCACAGCCGGAGTTCTACTTCAGCCAGATGAGGCCTGCCAAGAAACTGCGTTTCACAGGCCTTTCAAAGACATTTTCCCGGTAGCTGTAAGAGCACGGGGCAGAGCGAGTTGGTTCTTAGCTTCCCAGAGAGCTGGAGGCAAGATGCTTTGGGGCCTCTCTGCCCCTTTGGAAACAAGGCAGCACCTTGGGCCTGGCAGCTCTAGGGCAATGGAGCACACCCAGAGCAGAAGTTCTACTTCAGCCAAATCAGGCCTGCCATGAAACGGCGTTTCACAGGCCTTGGTAAGAGATGTTCCCGGTAGGCTGTAAGAGCACTGGGCAACGCCAGATGTTTCTTAGCTTCCCGAAGAGCTGGAAGCAAGATGCTTTGGTGCCACTCTCTCACTTTGGAATCAAGGCAGCCCTTTGGGGCAGGTAGCTCTAGGCCAGTGGAGCACACCCAGAGCAGAAGTTCTACTTCGGCCAGTTCAGGCCACCAACAAACTGCGTTTCACAGGCCTTGGTAAGAGATGTTCCCGGTAGGCTGTAAGAGCACTGGGCAACGCCAGATGTTTCTTAGCTTCCCGAAGAGCTGGAAGCAAGATGCTTTGGGGCCTCTCATCCCCTTTGCAAACAAGGCGGCCCTTTGGGCCAGGCAGCTCTAGGCCAATGGAGCACACCCAGAGCAGAAGTTCTACTTCAGCTAGATCAGGCCACCAACAAAGTGCGTTTCACAGGCCTTGGTAAGAGATTTTCTCTCAGGCTGTAAGAGCACTGGGCAGAGCCAGTTGTTTCTTAGCTTCCCAAAGAGCTGGAAGCAAGATGCTTTGGGGGCTCCCTGCCCCTTTGCCAACAAGGCCGACCTTTGGGCCTTTCAGCTCTAGGCCAATGGAGCACACCGAGAGCAGAAGTACTACCTCAGCCAGATAAGGCCTGCCAAGAAACTGCGTTTCAAAGGCTTTGGTAAGAGATGTTGCCGGTACTCTGTCAGAGCTCTGGGCAGAGACAGTTGTTTCGTAGCTTCCCAAAGAGCTGGAAGCAAGATGCTTTGGGGCCTCTCTGCCCCTTTGCAAACAAGGCATCCCTTTGGGCCTTTCAGCTCTAGGCCAATGGAGCACAGCCAGAGCAGAAGTCCTACTTCAGCCAGATCAGGCCTGCCAAGGAACTGCGTTTCAGAGGCCTTTGCATGTGACGTTCCCGGTAGGCTGTGAGAGCACGGTGCAGAGCCCGTTGTTTCCTTGTTTCCCAAACAGCTGGAAGCAAGACGCTTAGGGGCCTCTCTACCCCTAGGAAACAAGGCAGCACGTTGGGTCTGGCAGCTCTAGGGCAATGGAGCACAACCAGAGCAGAAGTTCTACTTCTTCCAGATCAGGCCTGCCTAGAAAGTGCGTTTCACAGGCCTTGATAAGAGATGTTCTCTTAGGCTATAAGAGCACTGGGCACAGCCAGTTGTTTCTTAGCTTCCCAATGAGCTGGAAGCAAGATGCTTTGGGGCCTCTCTGCCCCTTTGCAAACAAGGCATCCCTTTGGGCCTTTCAGCTCTAGGGCAATGGAGCACACCCAGAGCAGAAGTTCTACCTCAGCCAGATCAGGCCTGCCAAGAAACTGCTTTTCACAGGCCTTCGTAAGAGGTGTTCCCGGAAGGCTGTAAGACTACCTGGCAGAGCGAGTTGTTTCTTAGCTTCAAAAACAGCTGGAAGCAACATGATTTGGGGCCTCTCTCCCCCTTTGGAAACAAAGCAGCCTTTGTGCCTGGCAGCTCTAGGCCAAAGTAGCACACCCAGAGCACAAGTTCTACCTCAGCCAGATAAGGCCTGTCAAGAAGCTGCGTTTCACAGGCCTTTGTATGTGACGTTCCCGGTTGGCTTTGAGAGCACTGTGCAGAGCCAGTTGTTTTAGCTTCCCAGAGAGCAGGAAGCAAGATGCTTTGGGGCCTCTCTCACACTTTGGAAATAAAGGCAGCCCTTTGGGCCTGGCAGCCCTAGGCCAATGGAGTACACCCAGAGCAGAAGTTCTACCTCAGCCAGATCAGGCCTTCCAAGAAACTGCGTCTCACAGGCCTTTCTCTGTCACGTTGGGGGTAGGCTGTGAGAGCACTGTGCAGAGCCACTTGTTTCTTAGCTTCCCAAAGATTTGGAAGCAAGATGCTTTGGGGACTCTCAGCCCCTTTGGAAACAAGGCGGCCCTTTGGGCCTGGCAGCTCTAGGCCAAAGTAGCACGCCCAGAGCAGGAGTTCTACTTCAGCCAGATCAGGCCTGCCAAGAAACTGCGTTTCACAGGCCTTGGTAAGAGATGTTCCCGGTAGGCTGTGAGAGCACTGTGGAGAGCCAGTTGCTTTAGCTTCCCACAGAGCTGGAAGCAAGATGCCTTGGGGCCTCTCTCTCCCTTTGGACACAAGGCAGCCGTTTGGGTCTGGCAGCTCTAGGCCAATGGAGCACACCCACAGCAGAAGTTCTACTTCAGGCAGATCAGTCCTGCCCAGAAACTGCGTTTCACAGCCCTTGGTAAGAGATGTTCACGGTAGGCTGTGAGAGCACTGGGCAGAACCAGTTGTTTTTTAGCTTCCCAAAGTGCTGGAGGCAAGATGCTTTGGGGCCTCTCTCACCCTTTGGAAACAAGGCAGCCCTTAGGTCCTGGTAGCTCTAGGCCTATGTAGCACAACCAGAACAGAAGTTCTACTTCAGCCAGGTCAGGCCTGCCAAGAAACTGCGTTTCACAGGCCTTTCAAAGAGATGTTCTCTTAGGCTGTAAGAGCACTGGGCAGAGCCAGCTGTTTCTTAGCTTCCCGAAGAGCTGGGAGCAAGATGCTTTGGGTCCACTCTCCGTCATTGGAAACAAGGCAGCCCTTTGGGCCTGGCAGCTCTAGGGCAATGGAGCACACCCAGAGCAGAAGTTCTACTTCAGCCAGATCAGGCCTGCCAGGAAACTGCGTTTCACAGGCCTTGGTAAGAGATGTTCCCGGTAGGCTGTAAGAGCACTGGGCAGAGCCAGTTGTTTCTTACCTTCCTGAAAAGCTGGAAGCAAGACGCTTGGGACCCCTCTGCCCGTTTGGGAACAAGGCAGCCTTTTGGGTCGGGAAGCTCTAGGCCAATGGAGCACACGCAGAGCAGGAGTTCTACTTCAGCCTGATCAGGCCTGCAAAGAAACAGCGTTTGACAGGCCTTGGTAAGAGATGTTCCCGGTAGGTGTAAGAGCACTGGGCAGAGCCAGTTGTTTCTTAGCTTTGCAAAGACCGGGAAGCAAGATGCTTTTGGCCTCTCTGCCCCTTGGAAACAGGGCAGTACTTTGGGCCTGGCAGCCCTAGTGCAATGGAGCACACCCACAGCCGGAGTTCTACTTCAGCCAGATGAGGCCTGCCAAGAAACTGCGTTTCACAGGCCTTTCAAAGACATTTTCCCGGTAGCTGTAAGAGCACGGGGCAGAGCGAGTTGGTTCTTAGCTTCCCAGAGAGCTGGAAGCAAGATGCTTTGGGGCCTCTCTGCCCCTTTGGAAACAAGGCAGCACCTTGGGCCTGGCAGCTCTAGGGCAATGGAGCACACCCAGAGCAGAAGTTCTACTTCAGCCAAATCAGGCCTGCCAGGAAACGGCGTTTCACAGGCCTTGGTAAGAGATGTTCCCGGTAGGCTGTAAGAGCACTGGGCAACGCCAGATGTTTCTTAGCTTCCCGAAGAGCTGGAAGCAAGATGCTTTGGTGCCACTCTCTCACTTTGGAATCAAGGCAGCCCTTTGGGGCAGGTAGCTCTAGGCCAGTGGAGCACACCCAGAGCAGAAGTTCTACTTCGGCCAGTTCAGGCCACCAACAAACTGCGTTTCACAGGCCTTGGTAAGAGATGTTCCCGGTAGGCTGTAAGAGCACTGGGCAACGCCAGATGTTTCTTAGCTTCCCGAAGAGCTGGAAGCAAGATGCTTTGGGGCCTCTCATCCCCTTTGCAAACAAGGCGGCCCTTTGGGCCAGGCAGCTCTAGGCCAATGGAGCACACCCAGAGCAGAAGTTCTACTTCAGCTAGATCAGGCCACCAACAAAGTGCGTTTCACAGGCCTTGGTAAGAGATTTTCTCTCAGGCTGTAAGAGCACTGGGCAGAGCCAGTTGTTTCTTAGCTTCCCAAAGAGCTGGAAGCAAGATGCTTTGGGGGCTCCCTGCCCCTTTGCCAACAAGGCCGACCTTTGGGCCTTTCAGCTCTAGGCCAATGGAGCACACCCAGAGCAGAAGTTCTACCTCAGCCAGATAAGGCCTGCCAAGAAACTGCGTTTCAAAGGCTTTGGTAAGAGATGTTGCCGGTACTCTGTCAGAGCTCTGGGCAGAGACAGTTGTTTCGTAGCTTCCCAAAGAGCTGGAAGCAAGATGCTTTGGGGCCTCTCTGCCCCTTTGCAAACAAGGCATCCCTTTGGGCCTTTCAGCTCTAGGCCAATGGAGCACAGCCAGAGCAGAAGTCCTACTTCAGCCAGATCAGGCCTGCCAAGGAACTGCGTTTCAGAGGCCTTTGTATGTGACGTTCCCGGTAGGCTGTGAGAGCACGGTGCAGAGCCCGTTGTTTCCTTGTTTCCCAAACAGCTGGAAGCAAGACGCTTAGGGGCCTCTCTGCCCCTTTGGAAACAAGGCAGCACGTTGGGTCTGGCAGCTCTAGGGCAATGGAGCACAACCAGAGCAGAAGTTCTACTTCTTCCAGATCAGGCCTGCCTAGAAAGTGCGTTTCACAGGCCTTGATAAGAGATGTTCTCTTAGGCTATAAGAGCACTGGGCACAGCCAGTTGTTTCTTAGCTTCCCAATGAGCTGGAAGCAAGATGCTTTGGGGCCTCTCTGCCCCTTTGCAAACAAGGCATCCCTTTGGGCCTTTCAGCTCTAGGGCAATGGAGCACACCCAGAGCAGAAGTTCTACCTCAGCCAGATCAGGCCTGCCAAGAAACTGCTTTTCACAGGCCTTCGTAAGAGGTGTTCCCAGAAGGCTGTAAGACTACCTGGCAGAGCGAGTTGTTTCTTAGCTTCAAAAACAGCTGGAAGCAACATGATTTGGGGCCTCTCTCCCCCTTTGGAAACAAAGCAGCCTTTGTGCCTGGCAGCTCTAGGCCAAAGTAGCACACCCAGAGCACAAGTTCTACCTCAGCCAGATAAGGCCTGTCAAGAAGCTGCGTTTCACAGGCCTTTGTATGTGACGTTCCCGGTTGGCTTTGAGAGCACTGTGCAGAGCCAGTTGTTTTAGCTTCCCAGAGAGCAGGAAGCAAGATGCTTTGGGGCCTCTCTCACACTTTGGAAATAAAGGCAGCCCTTTGGGCCTGGCAGCCCTAGGCCAATGGAGTACACCCAGAGCAGAAGTTCTACCTCAGCCAGATCAGGCCTTCCAAGAAACTGCGTCTCACAGGCCTTTCTCTGTCACGTTGCCGGTAGGCTGTGAGAGCACTGTGCAGAGCCAGTTGTTTCTTAGCTTCCCAAAGATTTGGAAGCAAGATGCTTTGGGGACTCTCAGCCCCTTTGGAAACAAGGCGGCCCTTTGGGCCTGGCAGCTCTAGGCCAAAGTAGCACGCCCAGAGCAGGAGTTCTACTTCAGCCAGATCAGGCCTGCCAAGAAACTGCGTTTCACAGGCCTTGGTAAGAGATGTTCCCGGTAGGCTGTGAGAGCACTGTGGAGAGCCAGTTGCTTTAGCTTCCCACAGAGCTGGAAGCAAGATGCCTTGGGGCCTCTCTCTCCCTTTGGACACAAGGCAGCCGTTTGGGTCTGGCAGCTCTAGGCCAATGGAGCACACCCACAGCAGAAGTTCTACTTCAGGCAGATCAGTCCTGCCCAGAAACTGCGTTTCACAGCCCTTGGTAAGAGATGTTCACGGTAGGCTGTGAGAGCACTGGGCAGAACCAGTTGTTTTTTAGCTTCCCAAAGTGCTGGAGGCAAGATGCTTTGGGGCCTCTCTCACCCTTTGGAAACAAGGCAGCCCTTAGGTCCTGGTAGCTCTAGGCCTATGTAGCACAACCAGAACAGAAGTTCTACTTCAGCCAGGTCAGGCCTGCCAAGAAACTGCGTTTCACAGGCCTTTCAAAGAGATGTTCTCTTAGGCTGTAAGAGCACTGGGCAGAGCCAGCTGTTTCTTAGCTTCCCGAAGAGCTGGGAGCAAGATGCTTTGGGTCCACTCTCCGTCTTTGGAAACAAGGCAGCCCTTTGGGCCTGGCAGCTCTAGGGCAATGGAGCACACCCAGAGCAGAAGTTCTACTTCAGCCAGATCAGGCCTGCCAGGAAACTGCGTTTCACAGGCCTTGGTAAGAGATGTTCCCTGTAGGCTGTAAGAGCACTGGGCAGAGCCAGTTGTTTCTTACCTTCCTGAAAAGCTGGAAGCAAGACGCTTGGGACCCCTCTGCCCGTTTGGGAACAAGGCAGCCTTTTGGGTCGGGAAGCTCTAGGCCAATGGAGCACACGCAGAGCAGGAGTTCTACTTCAGCCTGATCAGGCCTGCAAAGAAACAGCGTTTGACAGGCCTTGGTAAGAGATGTTCCCGGTAGGTGTAAGAGCACTGGGCAAAGCCAGTTGTTTCTTAGCTTCGCAAAGACCGGGAAGCAAGATGCTTTGGGCCTCTCTGCCCCTTGGAAACAGGGTAGCACTTTGGGCCTGGCAGCCCTAGGGCAATGGAGCACACCCAGAGCCGGAGTTCTACTTCAGCCAGATGAGGCCTGCCAAGAAACTGCGTTTCACAGGCCTTTCAAAGACATGTTCCCAGTAGGCTGTAAGAGCACGGGGCAGAGCGAGTTGGTTCTTAGCTTCCCAGAGAGCTGGAAGCAGGATGCTTTGGGGCCTCTCTGCCCCTTTGGAAACAAGGCAGCACCTTGGGCCTGGCAGCTCTAGGGCAATGGAGCACACCCAGAGCAGAAGTTCTACTTCAGCCAAATCAGGCCTGCCAGGAAACGGCGTTTCACAGGCCTTGGTAAGAGATGTTCCCGGTAGGCTGTAAGAGCACTGGGCAACGCCAGATGTTTCTTAGCTTCCCGAAGAGCTGGAAGCAAGATGCTTTGGTGCCACTCTCTCACTTTGGAATCAAGGCAGCCCTTTGGGGCAGGTAGCTCTAGGCCAGTGGAGCACACCCAGAGCAGAAGTTCTACTTCGGCCAGTTCAGGCCACCAACAAACTGCGTTTCACAGGCCTTGGTAAGAGATGTTCCCGGTAGGCTGTAAGAGCACTGGGCAACGCCAGATGTTTCTTAGCTTCCCGAAGAGCTGGAAGCAAGATGCTTTGGGGCCTCTCATCCCCTTTGCAAACAAGGCGGCCCTTTGGGCCAGGCAGCTCTAGGCCAATGGAGCACACCCAGAGCAGAAGTTCTACTTCAGCTAGATCAGGCCACCAACAAAGTGCGTTTCACAGGCCTTGGTAAGAGATATTCTCTCAGGCTGTAAGAGCACTGGGCAGAGCCAGTTGTTTCTTAGCTTCCCAAAGAGCTGGAAGCAAGATGCTTTGGGGGCTCCCTGCCCCTTTGCCAACAAGGCCGACCTTTGGGCCTTTCAGCTCTAGGCCAATGGAGCACACCCAGAGCAGAAGTTCTACCTCAGCCAGATAAGGCCTGCCAAGAAACTGCGTTTCAAAGGCTTTGGTAAGAGATGTTGCCGGTACTCTGTCAGAGCTCTGGGCAGAGACAGTTGTTTCGTAGCTTCCCAAAGAGCTGGAAGCAAGATGCTTTGGGGCCTCTCTGCCCCTTTGCAAACAAGGCATCCCTTTGGGCCTTTCAGCTCTAGGCCAATGGAGCACAGCCAGAGCAGAAGTCCTACTTCAGCCAGATCAGGCCTGCCAAGGAACTGCGTTTCAGAGGCCTTTGTATGTGACGTTCCCGGTAGGCTGTGAGAGCACGGTGCAGAGCCCGTTGTTTCCTTGTTTCCCAAACAGCTGGAAGCAAGACGCTTAGGGGCCTCTCTGCCCCTTTGGAAACAAGGCAGCACGTTGGGTCTGGCAGCTCTAGGGCAATGGAGCACAACCAGAGCAGAAGTTCGACTTCTTCCAGATCAGGCCTGCCTAGAAAGTGCGTTTCACAGGCCTTGATAAGAGATGTTCTCTTAGGCTATAAGAGCACTGGGCACAGCCAGTTGTTTCTTAGCTTCCCAATGAGCTGGAAGCAAGATGCTTTGGGGCCTCTCTGCCCCTTTGCAAACAAGGCATCCCTTTGGGCCTTTCAGCTCTAGGGCAATGGAGCACACCCAGAGCAGAAGTTCTACCTCAGCCAGATCAGGCCTGCCAAGAAACTGCTTTTCACAGGCCTTCGTAAGAGGTGTTCCCGGAAGGCTGTAAGAGTACCTGGCAGAGCGAGTTGTTTCTTAGCTTCAAAAACAGCTGGAAGCAACATGATTTGGGGCCTCTCTCCCCCTTTGGAAACAAAGCAGCCTTTGTGCCTGGCAGCTCTAGGCCAAAGTAGCACACCCAGAGCACAAGTTCTACCTCAGCCAGATAAGGCCTGTCAAGAAGCTGCGTTTCACAGGCCTTTGTATGTGACGTTCCCGGTTGGCTTTGAGAGCACTGTGCAGAGCCAGTTGTTTTAGCTTCCCAGAGAGCAGGAAGCAAGATGCTTTGGGGCCTCTCTCACACTTTGGAAATAAAGGCAGCCCTTTGGGCCTGGCAGCCCTAGGCCAATGGAGTACACCCAGAGCAGAAGTTCTACCTCAGCCAGATCAGGCCTTCCAAGAAACTGCGTCTCACAGGCCTTTCTCTGTCACGTTGCCGGTAGGCTGTGAGAGCACTGTGCAGAGCCAGTTGTTTCTTAGCTTCCCAAAGATTTGGAAGCAAGATACTTTGGGGACTCTCAGCCCCTTTGGAAACAAGGCGGCCCTTTGGGCCTGGCAGCTCTAGGCCAAAGTAGCACGCCCAGAGCAGGAGTTCTACTTCAGCCAGATCAGGCCTGCCAAGAAACTGCGTTTCACAGGCCTTGGTAAGAGATGTTCCCGGTAGGCTGTGAGAGCACTGTGGAGAGCCAGTTGCTTTAGCTTCCCACAGAGCTGGAAGCAAGATGCTTTGGGGCCTCTCTCTCCCTTTGGACACAAGGCAGCCGTTTGCGCCTGGCAGCTCTAGGCCAATGGAGCACACCCACAGCAGAAGTTCTACTTCAGGCAGATCAGTCCTGCCCAGAAACTGCGTTTCACAGCCCTTGGTAAGAGATGTTCACGGTAGGCTGTGAGAGCACTGGGCAGAACCAGTTGTTTTTTAGCTTCCCAAAGTGCTGGAGGCAAGATGCTTTGGGGCCTCTCTCACCCTTTGGAAACAAGGCAGCCCTTAGGTCCTGGTAGCTCTAGGCCTATGTAGCACAACCAGAACAGAAGTTCTACTTCAGCCAGGTCAGGCCTGCCAAGAAACTGCGTTTCACAGGCCTTTCAAAGAGATGTTCTCTTAGGCTGTAAGAGCACTGGGCAGAGCCAGCTGTTTCTTAGCTTCCCGAAGAGCTGGGAGCAAGATGCTTTGGGTCCACTCTCCGTCATTGGAAACAAGGCAGCCCTTTGGGCCTGGCAGCTCTAGGGCAATGGAGCACACCCAGAGCAGAAGTTCTACTTCAGCCAGATCAGGCCTGCCAGGAAACTGCGTTTCACAGGCCTTGGTAAGAGATGTTCCCGGTAGGCTGTAAGAGCACTGGGCAGAGCCAGTTGTTTCTTACCTTCCTGAAAAGCTGGAAGCAAGACGCTTGGGACCCCTCTGCCCGTTTGGGAACAAGGCAGCCTTTTGGGTCGGGAAGCTCTAGGCCAATGGAGCACACGCAGAGCAGGAGTTCTACTTCAGCCTGATCAGGCCTGCAAAGAAACAGCGTTTGACAGGCCTTGGTAAGAGATGTTCGCGGTAGGTGTAAGAGCACTGGGCAGAGCCAGTTGTTTCTTAGCTTCGCAAAGACCGGGAAGCAAGATGCTTTGGGCCTCTCTGCCCCTTGGAAACAGGGCAGCACTTTGGGCCTGGCAGCTCTAGGGCAATGGAGCACACCCAGAGCCGGAGTTCTACTTCAGCCAGATGAGGCCTGCCAAGAAACTGCGTTTCACAGGCCTTTCAAAGACATGTTCCCGGTAGGCTGTAAGAGCACGGGGCAGAGCGAGTTGGTTCTTAGCTTCCCAGAGAGCTGGAAGCAAGATGCTTTGGGGCCTCTCTGCCCCTTTGGAAACAAGGCAGCACCTTGGGCCTGGCAGCTCTAGGGCAATGGAGCACACCCAGAGCAGAAGTTCTACTTCAGCCAAATCAGGCCTGCCATGAAACGGCGTTTCACAGGCCTTGGTAAGAGATGTTCCCGGTAGGCTGTAAGAGCACTGGGCAACGCCAGATGATTCTTAGCTTCCCGAAGAGCTGGAAGCAAGATGCTTTGGTGCCACTCTCTCACTTTGGAATCAAGGCAGCCCTTTGGGGCAGGTAGCTCTAGGCCAGTGGAGCACACCCAGAGCAGAAGTTCTACTTCGGCCAGTTCAGGCCACCAACAAACTGCGTTTCACAGGCCTTGGTAAGAGATGTTCCCGGTAGGCTGTAAGAGCACTGGGCAACGCCAGATGTTTCTTAGCTTCCCGAAGAGCTGGAAGCAAGATGCTTTGGGGCCTCTCTGCCCCTTTGCAAACAAGGCGGCCCTTTGGGCCAGGCAGCTCTAGGCCAATGGAGCACACCCAGAGCAGAAGTTCTACTTCAGCTAGATCAGGCCACCAACAAAGTGCGTTTCACAGGCCTTGGTAAGAGATTTTCTCTCAGGCTGTAAGAGCACTGGGCAGAGCCAGTTGTTTCTTAGCTTCCCAAAGAGCTGGAAGCAAGATGCTTTGGGGGCTCCCTGCCCCTTTGCCAACAAGGCCGACCTTTGGGCCTTTCAGCTCTAGGCCAATGGAGCACACCCAGAGCAGAAGTTGTACCTCAGCCAGATAAGGCCTGCCAAGAAACTGCGTTTCAAATGCTTTGGTAAGAGATGTTCCCGGTACTCTGTCAGAGCACTGGGCAGACACAGTTGTTTCTTAGCTTCCCAATGAGCTGGAAGCAAGATGCTTTGGGGCCTCTCTGCCCCTTTGCAAACAAGGCATCCCTTTGGGCCTTTCAGCTCTAGGGCAATGGAGCACACCCAGAGCAGAAGTTCTACCTCAGCCATATCAGGCCTGCCAAGAAACTGCTTTTCACAGGCCTTCGTAAGAGGTGTTCCCGGAAGGCTGTAAGACTACCTGGCAGAGCGAGTTGTTTCTTAGCTTCAAAAACAGCTGGAAGCAACATGATTTGGGGCCTCTCTCCCCCTTTGGAAACAAAGCAGCCTTTGTGCCTGGCAGCTCTAGGCCAAAGTAGCACACCCAGAGCACAAGTTCTACCTCAGCCAGATAAGGCCTGTCAAGAAGCTGCGTTTCACAGGCCTTTGTATGTGACGTTCCCGGTTGGCTTTGAGAGCACTGTGCAGAGCCAGTTGTTTTAGCTTCCCAGAGAGCAGGAAGCAAGATGCTTTGGGGCCTCTCTCACACTTTGGAAATAAAGGCAGCCCTTTGGGCCTGGCAGCCCTAGGCCAATGGAGTACACCCAGAGCAGAAGTTCTACCTCAGCCAGATCAGGCCTTCCAAGAAACTGCGTCTCACAGGCCTTTCTCTGTCACGTTGCCGGTAGGCTGTGAGAGCACTGTGCAGAGCCACTTGTTTCTTAGCTTCCCAAAGATTTGGAAGCAAGATACTTTGGGGACTCTCAGCCCCTTTGGAAACAAGGCGGCCCTTTGGGCCTGGCAGCTCTAGGCCAAAGTAGCACGCCCAGAGCAGGAGTTCTACTTCAGCCAGATCAGGCCTGCCAAGAAACTGCGTTTCACAGGCCTTGGTAAGAGATGTTCCCGGTAGGCTGTAAGAGCACTGGGCAGAGCCAGTTGTTTCTTACCTTCCTGAAAAGCTGGAAGTAAGACGCTTGGGAACCCTCTGCCCGTTTGGGAACAAGGCAGCCTTTTGGGTCGGGAAGCTCTAGGCCAATGGAGCACACGCAGAGCAGGAGTTCTACTTCAGCCTGATCAGGCCTGCAAAGAAACAGCGTTTGACAGGCCTTGGTAAGAGATGTTCCCGGTAGGTGTAAGAGCACTGGGCAGAGCCAGTTGTTTCTTAGCATCGCAAAGACCGGGAAGCAAGATGCTTTGGGCCTCTCTGCCCCTTGGAAACAGGGCAGCACTTGGGGCCTGGCAGCTCTAGGGCAATGGAGCACACCCAGAGCCGGAGTTCTACTTCAGCCAGATGAGGCCTGCCAAGAAACTGCGTTTCACAGGCCTTTCAAAGACATGTTCCCGGTAGGCTGTAAGAGCACGGGGCAGAGCGAGTTGGTTCTTAGCTTCCCAGAGAGCTGGAAGCAAGATGCTTTGGGGCCTCTCTGCCCCTTTGGAAACAAGGCAGCACCTTGGGCCTGGCAGCTCTAGGGCAATGGAGCACACCCAGAGCAGAAGTTCTACTTCAGCCAAATCAGGCCTGCCAGGAAACGGCGTTTCACAGGCCTTGGTAAGAGATGTTCCCGGTAGGCTGTAAGAGCACTGGGCAACGCCAGATGTTTCTTAGCTTCCCGAAGAGCTGGAAGCAAGATGCTTTGGTGCCACTCTCTCACTTTGGAATCAAGGCAGCCCTTTGGGGCAGGTAGCTCCAGGCCAGTGGAGCACACCCAGAGCAGAAGTTCTACTTCGGCCAGTTCAGGCCACCAACAAACTGCGTTTCACAGGCCTTGGTAAGAGAGGTTCCCGGTAGGCTGTAAGAGCACTGGGCAACGCCAGATGTTTCTTAGCTTCCCGAAGAGCTGGAAGCAAGATGCTTTGGGGCCTCTCTGCCCCTTTGCAAACAAGGCGGCCCTTTGGGCCAGGCAGCTCTAGGCCAATGGAGCACACCCAGAGCAGAAGTTCTACTTCAGCTAGATCAGGCCACCAACAAAGTGCGTTTCACAGGCCTTGGTAAGAGATTTTCTCTCAGGCTGTAAGAGCACTGGGCAGAGCCAGTTGTTTCTTAGCTTCCCAAAGAGCTGGAAGCAAGATGCTTTGGGGGCTCCCTGCCCCTTTGCCAACAAGGCCGACCTTTGGGCCTTTCAGCTCTAGGCCAATGGAGCACACCCAGAGCAGAAGTTCTACCTCAGCCAGATAAGGCCTGCCAAGAAACTGCGTTTCAAAGGCTTTGGTAAGAGATGTTCCCGGTACTCTGTCAGAGCACTGGGCAGAGACAGTTGTTTCTTAGCTTCCCAATGAGCTGGAAGCAAGATGCTTTGGGGCCTCTCTGCCCCTTTGCAAACAAGGCATCCCTTTGGGCCTTTCAGCTCTAGGGCAATGGAGCACACCCAGAGCAGAAGTTCTACCTCCGCCAGATCAGGCCTGCCAAGAAACTGCTTTTCACAGGCCTTCGTAAGAGGTGTTCCCGGAAGGCTGTAAGACTACCTGGCAGAGCGAGTTGTTTCTTAGCTTCAAAAACAGCTGGAAGCAACATGATTTGGGGCCTCTCTCCCCCTTTGGAAACAAAGCAGCCTTTGTGCCTGGCAGCTCTAGGCCAAAGTAGCACACCCAGAGCACAAGTTCTACCTCAGCCAGATAAGGCCTGTCAAGAAGCTGCGTTTCACAGGCCTTTGTATGTGACGTTCCCGGTTGGCTTTGAGAGCACTGTGCAGAGCCAGTTGTTTTAGCTTCCCAGAGAGCAGGAAGCAAGATGCTTTGGGGCCTCTCTCACACTTTGGAAATAAAGGCAGCCCTTTGGGCCTGGCAGCCCTAGGCCAATGGAGTACACCCAGAGCAGAAGTTCTACCTCAGCCAGATCAGGCCTTCCAAGAAACTGCGTCTCACAGGCCTTTCTCTGTCACGTTGCCGGTAGGCTGTGAGAGCACTGTGCAGAGCCAGTTGTTTCTTAGCTTCCCAAAGATTTGGAAGCAAGATACTTTGGGGACTCTCAGCCCCTTTGGAAACAAGTCGGCCCTTTGGGCCTGGCAGCTCTAGGCCAAAGTAGCACGCCCAGAGCAGGAGTTCTACTTCAGCCAGATCAGGCCTGCCAAGAAACTGCGTTTCACAGGCCTTGGTAAGAGATGTTCCCGGTAGGCTGTAAGAGCACTGGGCAGAGCCAGTTGTTTCTTACCTTCCTGAAAAGCTGGAAGCAAGACGCTTGGGACCCCTCTGCCCGTTTGGGAACAAGGCATCCTTTTGGGTCGGGAAGCTCTAGGCCAATGGAGCACACGCAGAGCAGGAGTTCTACTTCAGCCTGATCAGGCCTGCAAAGAAACAGCGTTTGACAGGCCTTGGTAAGAGATGTTCCCGGTAGGTGTAAGAGCACTGGGCAGAGCCAGTTGTTTCTTAGCTTCGCAAAGACCGGGAAGCAAGATGCTTTGGGCCTCTCTGCCCCTTGGAAACAGGGCAGCACTTGGGGCCTGGCAGCTCTAGGGCAATGGAGCACACCCAGAGCCGGAGTTCTACTTCAGCCAGATGAGGCCTGCCAAGAAACTGCGTTTCACAGGCCTTTCAAAGACATGTTCCCGGTAGGCTGTAAGAGCACGGGGCAGAGCGAGTTGGTTCTTAGCTTCCCAGAGTGCTGGAAGCAAGATGCTTTGGGGCCTCTCTGCCCCTTTGGAAACAAGGCAGCACCTTGGGCCTGGCAGCTCTAGGGCAATGGAGCACACCCAGAGCAGAAGTTCTACTTCAGCCAAATCAGGCCTGCCAGGAAACGGCGTTTCACAGGCCTTGGTAAGAGATGTTCCCGGTAGTCTGTAAGAGCACTGGGCAACGCCAGATGTTTCTTAGCTTCCCGAAGAGCTGGAAGCAAGATGCTTTGGTGCCACTCTCTCACTTTGGAATCAAGGCAGCCCTTTGGGGCAGGTAGCTCCAGGCCAGTGGAGCACACCCAGAGCAGAAGTTCTACTTCGGCCAGTTCAGGCCACCAACAAACTGCGTTTCACAGGCCTTGGTAAGAGATGTTCCCGGTAGGCTGTAAGAGCACTGGGCAACGCCAGATGTTTCTTAGCTTCCCGAAGAGCTGGAAGCAAGATGCTTTGGGGCCTCTCTGCCCCTTTGCAAACAAGGCGGCCCTTTGGGCCAGGCAGCTCTAGGCCAATGGAGCACACCCAGAGCAGAAGTTCTACTTCAGCTAGATCAGGCCACCAACAAAGTGCGTTTCACAGGCCTTGGTAAGAGATTTTCTCTCAGGCTGTAAGAGCACTGGGCAGAGCCAGTTGTTTCTTAGCTTCCCAAAGAGCTGGAAGCAAGATGCTTTGGGGCCTCTCTGCCCCTTTGGAAACAATGCAGCCCTTTGGGCCTTTCAGCTCTAGGGCAATGGAGCACACCCAGAGCAGAAGTTCTACCTCAGCCAGATCAGGCCTGCCAAGAAACTGCGTTTCACAGGCCTTCGTAAGAGGTGTTCCCGGAAGGCTGTAAGAGTACCTGGCAGAGCGAGTTGTTTCTTAGCTTCAAAAACAGCTGGAAGCAACATGATTTGGGGCCTCTCTCCCCCTTTGGAAACAAAGCAGCCTTTGTGCCTGGCAGCTCTAGGCCAAAGTAGCACACCCAGAGCACAAGTTCTACCACAGCCAGATAAGGCCTGTCAAGAAGCTGCGTTTCACAGGCCTTTGTATGTGACGTTCCCGGTTGGCTTTGAGAGCACTGTGCAGAGCCAGTTTTTTTAGCTTCCCAGAGAGCAGGAAGCAAGATGCTTTGGGGCCTCTCTCACACTTTGGAAATAAAGGCAGCCCTTTGGGCCTGGCAGCCCTAGGCCAATGGAGTACACCCAGAGCAGAAGTTCTACCTCAGCCAGATCAGGCCTTCCAAGAAACTGCGTCTCACAGGCCTTTCTCTGTCACGTTGCCGGTAGGCTGTGAGAGCACTGTGCAGAGCCAGTTGTTTCTTAGCTTCCCAAAGATTTGGAAGCAAGATACTTTGGGGACTCTCAGCCCCTTTGGAAACAAGGCGGCCCTTTGGGCCTGGCAGCTCTAGGCCAAAGTAGCACGGCCAGAGCAGGAGTTCTACTTCAGCCAGATCAGGCCTGCCAAGAAACTGCGTTTCACAGGCCTTGGTAAGAGATGTTCCCGGTAGGCTGTGAGAGCACTGTGGAGAGCCAGTTGCTTTAGCTTCCCACAGAGCTGGAAGCAAGATGCTTTGGGGCCTCTCTCTCCCTTTGGACACAAGGCAGCCGTTTGCGCCTGGCAGCTCTAGGCCAATGGAGCACACCCACAGCAGAAGTTCTACTTCAGGCAGATCAGTCCTGCCCAGAAACTGCGTTTCACAGCCCTTGGTAAGAGATGTTCACGGTAGGCTGTGAGAGCACTGGGCAGAACCAGTTGTTTTTTAGCTTCCCAAAGTGCTGGAGGCAAGATGCTTTGGGGCCTCTCTCACCCTTTGGAAACAAGGCAGCCCTTAGGTCCTGGTAGCTCTAGGCCTATGTAGCACAACCAGAACAGAAGTTCTACTTCAGCCAGGTCAGGCCTGCCAAGAAACTGCGTTTCACAGGCCTTTCAAAGAGATGTTCTCTTAGGCTGTAAGAGCACTGGGCAGAGCCAGCTGTTTCTTAGCTTCCCGAAGAGCTGGGAGCAAGATGCTTTGGGTCCACTCTCCGTCATTGGAAACAAGGCAGCCCTTTGGGCCTGGCAGCTCTAGGGCAATGGAGCACACCCAGAGCAGAAGTTCTACTTCAGCCAGATCAGGCCTGCCAGGAAACTGCGTTTCACAGGCCTTGGTAAGAGATGTTCCCGGTAGGCTGTAAGAGCACTGGGCAGAGCCAGTTGTTTCTTACCTTCCTGAAAAGCTGGAAGCAAGACGCTTGGGACCCCTCTGCCCGTTTGGGAACAAGGCAGCCTTTTGGGTCGGGAAGCTCTAGGCCAATGGAGCACACGCAGAGCAGGAGTTCTACTTCAGCCTGATCAGGCCTGCAAAGAAACAGCGTTTGACAGGCCTTGGTAAGAGATGTTCGCGGTAGGTGTAAGAGCACTGGGCAGAGCCAGTTGTTTCTTAGCTTCGCAAAGACCGGGAAGCAAGATGCTTTGGGCCTCTCTGCCCCTTGGAAACAGGGCAGCACTTTGGGCCTGGCAGCTCTAGGGCAATGGAGCACACCCAGAGCCGGAGTTCTACTTCAGCCAGATGAGGCCTGCCAAGAAACTGCGTTTCACAGGCCTTTCAAAGACATGTTCCCGGTAGGCTGTAAGAGCACGGGGCAGAGCGAGTTGGTTCTTAGCTTCCCAGAGAGCTGGAAGCAAGATGCTTTGGGGCCTCTCTGCCCCTTTGGAAACAAGGCAGCACCTTGGGCCTGGCAGCTCTAGGGCAATGGAGCACACCCAGAGCAGAAGTTCTACTTCAGCCAAATCAGGCCTGCCATGAAACGGCGTTTCACAGGCCTTGGTAAGAGATGTTCCCGGTAGGCTGTAAGAGCACTGGGCAACGCCAGATGATTCTTAGCTTCCCGAAGAGCTGGAAGCAAGATGCTTTGGTGCCACTCTCTCACTTTGGAATCAAGGCAGCCCTTTGGGGCAGGTAGCTCTAGGCCAGTGGAGCACACCCAGAGCAGAAGTTCTACTTCGGCCAGTTCAGGCCACCAACAAACTGCGTTTCACAGGCCTTGGTAAGAGATGTTCCCGGTAGGCTGTAAGAGCACTGGGCAACGCCAGATGTTTCTTAGCTTCCCGAAGAGCTGGAAGCAAGATGCTTTGGGGCCTCTCTGCCCCTTTGCAAACAAGGCGGCCCTTTGGGCCAGGCAGCTCTAGGCCAATGGAGCACACCCAGAGCAGAAGTTCTACTTCAGCTAGATCAGGCCACCAACAAAGTGCGTTTCACAGGCCTTGGTAAGAGATTTTCTCTCAGGCTGTAAGAGCACTGGGCAGAGCCAGTTGTTTCTTAGCTTCCCAAAGAGCTGGAAGCAAGATGCTTTGGGGGCTCCCTGCCCCTTTGCCAACAAGGCCGACCTTTGGGCCTTTCAGCTCTAGGCCAATGGAGCACACCCAGAGCAGAAGTTCTACCTCAGCCAGATAAGGCCTGCCAAGAAACTGCGTTTCAAATGCTTTGGTAAGAGATGTTCCCGGTACTCTGTCAGAGCACTGGGCAGAGACAGTTGTTTCTTAGCTTCCCAATGAGCTGGAAGCAAGATGCTTTGGGGCCTCTCTGCCCCTTTGCAAACAAGGCATCCCTTTGGGCCTTTCAGCTCTAGGGCAATGGAGCACACCCAGAGCAGAAGTTCTACCTCAGCCATATCAGGCCTGCCAAGAAACTGCTTTTCACAGGCCTTCGTAAGAGGTGTTCCCGGAAGGCTGTAAGACTACCTGGCAGAGCGAGTTGTTTCTTAGCTTCAAAAACAGCTGGAAGCAACATGATTTGGGGCCTCTCTCCCCCTTTGGAAACAAAGCAGCCTTTGTGCCTGGCAGCTCTAGGCCAAAGTAGCACACCCAGAGCACAAGTTCTACCTCAGCCAGATAAGGCCTGTCAAGAAGCTGCGTTTCACAGGCCTTTGTATGTGACGTTCCCGGTTGGCTTTGAGAGCACTGTGCAGAGCCAGTTGTTTTAGCTTCCCAGAGAGCAGGAAGCAAGATGCTTTGGGGCCTCTCTCACACTTTGGAAATAAAGGCAGCCCTTTGGGCCTGGCAGCCCTAGGCCAATGGAGTACACCCAGAGCAGAAGTTCTACCTCAGCCAGATCAGGCCTTCCAAGAAACTGCGTCTCACAGGCCTTTCTCTGTCACGTTGCCGGTAGGCTGTGAGAGCACTGTGCAGAGCCACTTGTTTCTTAGCTTCCCAAAGATTTGGAAGCAAGATACTTTGGGGACTCTCAGCCCCTTTGGAAACAAGGCGGCCCTTTGGGCCTGGCAGCTCTAGGCCAAAGTAGCACGCCCAGAGCAGGAGTTCTACTTCAGCCAGATCAGGCCTGCCAAGAAACTGCGTTTCACAGGCCTTGGTAAGAGATGTTCCCGGTAGGCTGTAAGAGCACTGGGCAGAGCCAGTTGTTTCTTACCTTCCTGAAAAGCTGGAAGTAAGACGCTTGGGAACCCTCTGCCCGTTTGGGAACAAGGCAGCCTTTTGGGTCGGGAAGCTCTAGGCCAATGGAGCACACGCAGAGCAGGAGTTCTACTTCAGCCTGATCAGGCCTGCAAAGAAACAGCGTTTGACAGGCCTTGGTAAGAGATGTTCCCGGTAGGTGTAAGAGCACTGGGCAGAGCCAGTTGTTTCTTAGCATCGCAAAGACCGGGAAGCAAGATGCTTTGGGCCTCTCTGCCCCTTGGAAACAGGGCAGCACTTGGGGCCTGGCAGCTCTAGGGCAATGGAGCACACCCAGAGCCGGAGTTCTACTTCAGCCAGATGAGGCCTGCCAAGAAACTGCGTTTCACAGGCCTTTCAAAGACATGTTCCCGGTAGGCTGTAAGAGCACGGGGCAGAGCGAGTTGGTTCTTAGCTTCCCAGAGAGCTGGAAGCAAGATGCTTTGGGGCCTCTCTGCCCCTTTGGAAACAAGGCAGCACCTTGGGCCTGGCAGCTCTAGGGCAATGGAGCACACCCAGAGCAGAAGTTCTACTTCAGCCAAATCAGGCCTGCCAGGAAACGGCGTTTCACAGGCCTTGGTAAGAGATGTTCCCGGTAGGCTGTAAGAGCACTGGGCAACGCCAGATGTTTCTTAGCTTCCCGAAGAGCTGGAAGCAAGATGCTTTGGTGCCACTCTCTCACTTTGGAATCAAGGCAGCCCTTTGGGGCAGGTAGCTCCAGGCCAGTGGAGCACACCCAGAGCAGAAGTTCTACTTCGGCCAGTTCAGGCCACCAACAAACTGCGTTTCACAGGCCTTGGTAAGAGAGGTTCCCGGTAGGCTGTAAGAGCACTGGGCAACGCCAGATGTTTCTTAGCTTCCCGAAGAGCTGGAAGCAAGATGCTTTGGGGCCTCTCTGCCCCTTTGCAAACAAGGCGGCCCTTTGGGCCAGGCAGCTCTAGGCCAATGGAGCACACCCAGAGCAGAAGTTCTACTTCAGCTAGATCAGGCCACCAACAAAGTGCGTTTCACAGGCCTTGGTAAGAGATTTTCTCTCAGGCTGTAAGAGCACTGGGCAGAGCCAGTTGTTTCTTAGCTTCCCAAAGAGCTGGAAGCAAGATGCTTTGGGGGCTCCCTGCCCCTTTGCCAACAAGGCCGACCTTTGGGCCTTTCAGCTCTAGGCCAATGGAGCACACCCAGAGCAGAAGTTCTACCTCAGCCAGATAAGGCCTGCCAAGAAACTGCGTTTCAAAGGCTTTGGTAAGAGATGTTCCCGGTACTCTGTCAGAGCACTGGGCAGAGACAGTTGTTTCTTAGCTTCCCAATGAGCTGGAAGCAAGATGCTTTGGGGCCTCTCTGCCCCTTTGCAAACAAGGCATCCCTTTGGGCCTTTCAGCTCTAGGGCAATGGAGCACACCCAGAGCAGAAGTTCTACCTCCGCCAGATCAGGCCTGCCAAGAAACTGCTTTTCACAGGCCTTCGTAAGAGGTGTTCCCGGAAGGCTGTAAGACTACCTGGCAGAGCGAGTTGTTTCTTAGCTTCAAAAACAGCTGGAAGCAACATGATTTGGGGCCTCTCTCCCCCTTTGGAAACAAAGCAGCCTTTGTGCCTGGCAGCTCTAGGCCAAAGTAGCACACCCAGAGCACAAGTTCTACCTCAGCCAGATAAGGCCTGTCAAGAAGCTGCGTTTCACAGGCCTTTGTATGTGACGTTCCCGGTTGGCTTTGAGAGCACTGTGCAGAGCCAGTTGTTTTAGCTTCCCAGAGAGCAGGAAGCAAGATGCTTTGGGGCCTCTCTCACACTTTGGAAATAAAGGCAGCCCTTTGGGCCTGGCAGCCCTAGGCCAATGGAGTACACCCAGAGCAGAAGTTCTACCTCAGCCAGATCAGGCCTTCCAAGAAACTGCGTCTCACAGGCCTTTCTCTGTCACGTTGCCGGTAGGCTGTGAGAGCACTGTGCAGAGCCAGTTGTTTCTTAGCTTCCCAAAGATTTGGAAGCAAGATACTTTGGGGACTCTCAGCCCCTTTGGAAACAAGTCGGCCCTTTGGGCCTGGCAGCTCTAGGCCAAAGTAGCACGCCCAGAGCAGGAGTTCTACTTCAGCCAGATCAGGCCTGCCAAGAAACTGCGTTTCACAGGCCTTGGTAAGAGATGTTCCCGGTAGGCTGTAAGAGCACTGGGCAGAGCCAGTTGTTTCTTACCTTCCTGAAAAGCTGGAAGCAAGACGCTTGGGACCCCTCTGCCCGTTTGGGAACAAGGCATCCTTTTGGGTCGGGAAGCTCTAGGCCAATGGAGCACACGCAGAGCAGGAGTTCTACTTCAGCCTGATCAGGCCTGCAAAGAAACAGCGTTTGACAGGCCTTGGTAAGAGATGTTCCCGGTAGGTGTAAGAGCACTGGGCAGAGCCAGTTGTTTCTTAGCTTCGCAAAGACCGGGAAGCAAGATGCTTTGGGCCTCTCTGCCCCTTGGAAACAGGGCAGCACTTGGGGCCTGGCAGCTCTAGGGCAATGGAGCACACCCAGAGCCGGAGTTCTACTTCAGCCAGATGAGGCCTGCCAAGAAACTGCGTTTCACAGGCCTTTCAAAGACATGTTCCCGGTAGGCTGTAAGAGCACGGGGCAGAGCGAGTTGGTTCTTAGCTTCCCAGAGTGCTGGAAGCAAGATGCTTTGGGGCCTCTCTGCCCCTTTGGAAACAAGGCAGCACCTTGGGCCTGGCAGCTCTAGGGCAATGGAGCACACCCAGAGCAGAAGTTCTACTTCAGCCAAATCAGGCCTGCCAGGAAACGGCGTTTCACAGGCCTTGGTAAGAGATGTTCCCGGTAGGCTGTAAGAGCACTGGGCAACGCCAGATGTTTCTTAGCTTCCCGAAGAGCTGGAAGCAAGATGCTTTGGTGCCACTCTCTCACTTTGGAATCAAGGCAGCCCTTTGGGGCAGGTAGCTCCAGGCCAGTGGAGCACACCCAGAGCAGAAGTTCTACTTCGGCCAGTTCAGGCCACCAACAAACTGCGTTTCACAGGCCTTGGTAAGAGATGTTCCCGGTAGGCTGTAAGAGCACTGGGCAACGCCAGATGTTTCTTAGCTTCCCGAAGAGCTGGAAGCAAGATGCTTTGGGGCCTCTCTGCCCCTTTGCAAACAAGGCGGCCCTTTGGGCCAGGCAGCTCTAGGCCAATGGAGCACACCCAGAGCAGAAGTTCTACTTCAGCTAGATCAGGCCACCAACAAAGTGCGTTTCACAGGCCTTGGTAAGAGATTTTCTCTCAGGCTGTAAGAGCACTGGGCAGAGCCAGTTGTTTCTTAGCTTCCCAAAGAGCTGGAAGCAAGATGCTTTGGGGCCTCTCTGCCCCTTTGGAAACAATGCAGCCCTTTGGGCCTTTCAGCTCTAGGGCAATGGAGCACACCCAGAGCAGAAGTTCTACCTCAGCCAGATCAGGCCTGCCAAGAAACTGCGTTTCACAGGCCTTCGTAAGAGGTGTTCCCGGAAGGCTGTAAGAGTACCTGGCAGAGCGAGTTGTTTCTTAGCTTCAAAAACAGCTGGAAGCAACATGATTTGGGGCCTCTCTCCCCCTTTGGAAACAAAGCAGCCTTTGTGCCTGGCAGCTCTAGGCCAAAGTAGCACACCCAGAGCACAAGTTCTACCACAGCCAGATAAGGCCTGTCAAGAAGCTGCGTTTCACAGGCCTTTGTATGTGACGTTCCCGGTTGGCTTTGAGAGCACTGTGCAGAGCCAGTTTTTTTAGCTTCCCAGAGAGCAGGAAGCAAGATGCTTTGGGGCCTCTCTCACACTTTGGAAATAAAGGCAGCCCTTTGGGCCTGGCAGCCCTAGGCCAATGGAGTACACCCAGAGCAGAAGTTCTACCTCAGCCAGATCAGGCCTTCCAAGAAACTGCGTCTCACAGGCCTTTCTCTGTCACGTTGCCGGTAGGCTGTGAGAGCACTGTGCAGAGCCAGTTGTTTCTTAGCTTCCCAAAGATTTGGAAGCAAGATACTTTGGGGACTCTCAGCCCCTTTGGAAACAAGGCGGCCCTTTGGGCCTGGCAGCTCTAGGCCAAAGTAGCACGGCCAGAGCAGGAGTTCTACTTCAGCCAGATCAGGCCTGCCAAGAAACTGCGTTTCACAGGCCTTGGTAAGAGATGTTCCCGGTAGGCTGTGAGAGCACTGTGGAGAGCCAGTTGCTTTAGCTTCCCACAGAGCTGGAAGCAAGATGCTTTGGGGCCTCTCTCTCCCTTTGGACACAAGGCAGCCGTTTGCGCCTGGCAGCTCTAGGCCAATGGAGCACACCCACAGCAGAAGTTCTACTTCAGGCAGATCAGTCCTGCCCAGAAACTGCGTTTCACAGCCCTTGGTAAGAGATGTTCACGGTAGGCTGTGAGAGCACTGGGCAGAACCAGTTGTTTTTTAGCTTCCCAAAGTGCTGGAGGCAAGATGCTTTGGGGCCTCTCTCACCCTTTGGAAACAAGGCAGCCCTTAGGTCCTGGTAGCTCTAGGCCTATGTAGCACAACCAGAACAGAAGTTCTACTTCAGCCAGGTCAGGCCTGCCAAGAAACTGCGTTTCACAGGCCTTTCAAAGAGATGTTCTCTTAGGCTGTAAGAGCACTGGGCAGAGCCAGCTGTTTCTTAGCTTCCCGAAGAGCTGGGAGCAAGATGCTTTGGGTCCACTCTCCGTCTTTGGAATCAAGGCAGCCCTTTGGGGCAGGTAGCTCTAGGCCAGTGGAGCACACCCAGAGCAGAAGTTCTACTTCGGCCAGTTCAGGCCACCAACAAACTGCGTTTCACAGGCCTTGGTAAGAGATGTTCCCGGTAGGCTGTAAGAGCACTGGGCAACGCCAGATGTTTCTTAGCTTCCCGAAGAGCTGGAAGCAAGATGCTTTGGGGCCTCTCATCCCCTTTGCAAACAAGGCGGCCCTTTGGGCCAGGCAGCTCTAGGCCAATGGAGCACACCCAGAGCAGAAGTTCTACTTCAGCTAGATCAGGCCACCAACAAAGTGCGTTTCACAGGCCTTGGTAAGAGATTTTCTCTCAGGCTGTAAGAGCACTGGGCAGAGCCAGTTGTTTCTTAGCTTCCCAAAGAGCTGGAAGCAAGATGCTTTGGGGGCTCCCTGCCCCTTTGCCAACAAGGCCGACCTTTGGGCCTTTCAGCTCTAGGCCAATGGAGCACACCCAGAGCAGAAGTTCTACCTCAGCCAGATAAGGCCTGCCAAGAAACTGCGTTTCAAAGGCTTTGGTAAGAGATGTTCCCGGTACTCTGTCAGAGCACTGGGCAGAGACAGTTGTTTCTTAGCTTCCCAATGAGCTGGAAGCAAGATGCTTTGGGGCCTCTCTGCCCCTTTGCAAACAAGGCAGCCCTTTGGGCCTTTCAGCTCTAGGGCAATGGAGCACACCCAGAGCAGAAGTTCTACCTCAGCCAGATCAGGCCTGCCAAGAAACTGCTTTTCACAGGCCTTCGTAAGAGGTGTTCCCGGAAGGCTGTAAGAGTACCTGGCAGAGCGAGTTGTTTCTTAGCTTCAAAAACAGCTGGAAGCAACATGATTGGGGCCTCTCTCCCCCTTTGGAAACAAAGCAGCCTTTGTGCCTGGCAGCTCTAGGCCAAAGTAGCACACCCAGAGCACAAGTTCTACCTCAGCCAGATAAGGCCTGTCAAGAAGCTGCGTTTCACAGGCCTTTGTATGTGACGTTCCCGGTTGGCTTTGAGAGCACTGTGCAGAGCCAGTTGTTTTAGCTTCCCAGAGAGCACCAAGCAAGATGCTTTGGGGCCTCTCTCACACTTTGGAAATAAAGGCAGCCCTTTGGGCCTGGCAGCCCTAGGCCAATGGAGTACACCCAGAGCAGAAGTTCTACCTCAGCCAGATCAGGCCTTCCAAGAAACTGCGTCTCACAGGCCTTTCTCTGTCACGTTGCCGGTAGGCTGTGAGAGCACTGTGCAGAGCCAGTTGTTTCTTAGCTTCCCAAAGATTTGGAAGCAAGATACTTTGGGGACTCTCAGCCCCTTTGGAAACAAGTCGGCCCTTTGGGCCTGGCAGCTCTAGGCCAAAGTAGCACGCCCAGAGCAGGAGTTCTACTTCAGCCAGATCAGGCCTGCCAAGAAACTGCGTTTCACAGGCCTTGGTAAGAGATGTTCCCGGTAGGCTGTAAGAGCACTGGGCAGAGCCAGTTGTTTCTTACCTTCCTGAAAAGCTGGAAGCAAGACGCTTGGGACCCCTCTGCCCGTTTGGGAACAAGGCATCCTTTTGGGTCGGGAAGCTCTAGGCCAATGGAGCACACGCAGAGCAGGAGTTCTACTTCAGCCTGATCAGGCCTGCAAAGAAACAGCGTTTGACAGGCCTTGGTAAGAGATGTTCCCGGTAGGTGTAAGAGCACTGGGCAGAGCCAGTTGTTTCTTAGCTTCGCAAAGACCGGGAAGCAAGATGCTTTGGGCCTCTCTGCCCCTTGGAAACAGGGCAGCACTTGGGGCCTGGCAGCTCTAGGGCAATGGAGCACACCCAGAGCCGGAGTTCTACTTCAGCCAGATGAGGCCTGCCAAGAAACTGCGTTTCACAGGCCTTTCAAAGACATGTTCCCGGTAGGCTGTAAGAGCACGGGGCAGAGCGAGTTGGTTCTTAGCTTCCCAGAGTGCTGGAAGCAAGATGCTTTGGGGCCTCTCTGCCCCTTTGGAAACAAGGCAGCACCTTGGGCCTGGCAGCTCTAGGGCAATGGAGCACACCCAGAGCAGAAGTTCTACTTCAGCCAAATCAGGCCTGCCAGGAAACGGCGTTTCACAGGCCTTGGTAAGAGATGTTCCCGGTAGGCTGTAAGAGCACTGGGCAACGCCAGATGTTTCTTAGCTTCCCGAAGAGCTGGAAGCAAGATGCTTTGGTGCCACTCTCTCACTTTGGAATCAAGGCAGCCCTTTGGGGCAGGTAGCTCCAGGCCAGTGGAGCACACCCAGAGCAGAAGTTCTACTTCGGCCAGTTCAGGCCACCAACAAACTGCGTTTCACAGGCCTTGGTAAGAGAGGTTCCCGGTAGGCTGTAAGAGCACTGGGCAACGCCAGATGTTTCTTAGCTTCCCGAAGAGCTGGAAGCAAGATGCTTTGGGGCCTCTCTGCCCCTTTGCAAACAAGGCGGCCCTTTGGGCCAGGCAGCTCTAGGCCAATGGAGCACACCCAGAGCAGAAGTTCTACTTCAGCTAGATCAGGCCACCAACAAAGTGCGTTTCACAGGCCTTGGTAAGAGATTTTCTCTCAGGCTGTAAGAGCACTGGGCAGAGCCAGTTGTTTCTTAGCTTCCCAAAGAGCTGGAAGCAAGATGCTTTGGGGCCTCTCTGCCCCTTTGGAAACAAGGCAGCCCTTTGGGCCTTTCAGCTCTAGGGCAATGGAGCACACCCAGAGCAGAAGTTCTACCTCAGCCAGATCAGGCCTGCCAAGAAACTGCGTTTCACAGGCCTTCGTAAGAGGTGTTCCCGGAAGGCTGTAAGAGTACCTGGCAGAGCGAGTTGTTTCTTAGCTTCAAAAACAGCTGGAAGCAACATGATTTGGGGCCTCTCTCCCCCTTTGGAAACAAAGCAGCCTTTGTGCCTGGCAGCTCTAGGCCAAAGTAGCACACCCAGAGCACAAGTTCTACCACAGCCAGATAAGGCCTGTCAAGAAGCTGCGTTTCACAGGCCTTTGTATGTGACGTTCCCGGTTGGCTTTGAGAGCACTGTGCAGAGCCAGTTTTTTTAGCTTCCCAGAGAGCAGGAAGCAAGATGCTTTGGGGCCTCTCTCACACTTTGGAAATAAAGGCAGCCCTTTGGGCCTGGCAGCCCTAGGCCAATGGAGTACACCCAGAGCAGAAGTTCTACCTCAGCCAGATCAGGCCTTCCAAGAAACTGCGTCTCACAGGCCTTTCTCTGTCACGTTGGGGGTAGGCTGTGAGAGCACTGTGCAGAGCCAGTTGTTTCTTAGCTTCCCAAAGATTTGGAAGCAAGATACTTTGGGGACTCTCAGCCCCTTTGGAAACAAGGCGGCCCTTTGGGCCTGGCAGCTCTAGGCCAAAGTAGCACGGCCAGAGCAGGAGTTCTACTTCAGCCAGATCAGGCCTGCCAAGAAACTGCGTTTCACAGGCCTTGGTAAGAGATGTTCCCGGTAGGCTGTGAGAGCACTGTGGAGAGCCAGTTGCTTTAGCTTCCCACAGAGCTGGAAGCAAGATGCTTTGGGGCCTCTCTCTCCCTTTGGACACAAGGCAGCCGTTTGCGCCTGGCATCTCTAGGCCAATGGAGCACACCCACAGCAGAAGTTCTACTTCAGGCAGATCAGTCCTGCCCAGAAACTGCGTTTCACAGCCCTTGGTAAGAGATGTTCACGGTAGGCTGTGAGAGCACTGGGCAGAACCAGTTGTTTTTTAGCTTCCCAAAGTGCTGGAGGCAAGATGCTTTGGGGCCTCTCTCACCCTTTGGAAACAAGGCAGCCCTTAGGTCCTGGTAGCTCTAGGCCTATGTAGCACAACCAGAACAGAAGTTCTACTTCAGCCAGGTCAGGCCTGCCAAGAAACTGCGTTTCACAGGCCTTTCAAAGAGATGTTCTCTTAGGCTGTAAGAGCACTGGGCAGAGCCAGCTGTTTCTTAGCTTCCCGAAGAGCTGGGAGCAAGATGCTTTGGGTCCACTCTCCGTCTTTGGAATCAAGGCAGCCCTTTGGGGCAGGTAGCTCTAGGCCAGTGGAGCACACCCAGAGCAGAAGTTCTACTTCGGCCAGTTCAGGCCACCAACAAACTGCGTTTCACAGGCCTTGGTAAGAGATGTTCCCGGTAGGCTGTAAGAGCACTGGGCAACGCCAGATGTTTCTTAGCTTCCCGAAGAGCTGGAAGCAAGATGCTTTGGGGCCTCTCATCCCCTTTGCAAACAAGGCGGCCCTTTGGGCCAGGCAGCTCTAGGCCAATGGAGCACACCCAGAGCAGAAGTTCTACTTCAGCTAGATCAGGCCACCAACAAAGTGCGTTTCACAGGCCTTGGTAAGAGATTTTCTCTCAGGCTGTAAGAGCACTGGGCAGAGCCAGTTGTTTCTTAGCTTCCCAAAGAGCTGGAAGCAAGATGCTTTGGGGGCTCCCTGCCCCTTTGCCAACAAGGCCGACCTTTGGGCCTTTCAGCTCTAGGCCAATGGAGCACACCCAGAGCAGAAGTTCTACCTCAGCCAGATAAGGCCTGCCAAGAAACTGCGTTTCAAAGGCTTTGGTAAGAGATGTTCCCGGTACTCTGTCAGAGCACTGGGCAGAGACAGTTGTTTCTTAGCTTCCCAATGAGCTGGAAGCAAGATGCTTTGGGGCCTCTCTGCCCCTTTGCAAACAAGGCAGCCCTTTGGGCCTTTCAGCTCTAGGGCAATGGAGCACACCCAGAGCAGAAGTTCTACCTCAGCCAGATCAGGCCTGCCAAGAAACTGCTTTTCACAGGCCTTCGTAAGAGGTGTTCCCGGAAGGCTGTAAGAGTACCTGGCAGAGCGAGTTGTTTCTTAGCTTCAAAAACAGCTGGAAGCAACATGATTGGGGCCTCTCTCCCCCTTTGGAAACAAAGCAGCCTTTGTGCCTGGCAGCTCTAGGCCAAAGTAGCACACCCAGAGCACAAGTTCTACCTCAGCCAGATAAGGCCTGTCAAGAAGCTGCGTTTCACAGGCCTTTGTATGTGACGTTCCCGGTTGGCTTTGAGAGCACTGTGCAGAGCCAGTTGTTTTAGCTTCCCAGAGAGCACCAAGCAAGATGCTTTGGGGCCTCTCTCACACTTTGGAAATAAAGGCAGCCCTTTGGGCCTGGCAGCCCTAGGCCAATGGAGTACACCCAGAGCAGAAGTTCTACCTCAGCCAGATCAGGCCTTCCAAGAAACTGCGTCTCACAGGCCTTTCTCTGTCACGTTGCCGGTAGGCTGTGAGAGCACTGTGCAGAGCCAGTTGTTTCTTAGCTTCCCAAAGATTTGGAAGCAAGATACTTTGGGGACTCTCAGCCCCTTTGGAAACAAGTCGGCCCTTTGGGCCTGGCAGCTCTAGGCCAAAGTAGCACGCCCAGAGCAGGAGTTCTACTTCAGCCAGATCAGGCCTGCCAAGAAACTGCGTTTCACAGGCCTTGGTAAGAGATGTTCCCGGTAGGCTGTAAGAGCACTGGGCAGAGCCAGTTGTTTCTTACCTTCCTGAAAAGCTGGAAGCAAGACGCTTGGGACCCCTCTGCCCGTTTGGGAACAAGGCATCCTTTTGGGTCGGGAAGCTCTAGGCCAATGGAGCACACGCAGAGCAGGAGTTCTACTTCAGCCTGATCAGGCCTGCAAAGAAACAGCGTTTGACAGGCCTTGGTAAGAGATGTTCCCGGTAGGTGTAAGAGCACTGGGCAGAGCCAGTTGTTTCTTAGCTTCGCAAAGACCGGGAAGCAAGATGCTTTGGGCCTCTCTGCCCCTTGGAAACAGGGCAGCACTTGGGGCCTGGCAGCTCTAGGGCAATGGAGCACACCCAGAGCCGGAGTTCTACTTCAGCCAGATGAGGCCTGCCAAGAAACTGCGTTTCACAGGCCTTTCAAAGACATGTTCCCGGTAGGCTGTAAGAGCACGGGCCAGAGCGAGTTGGTTCTTAGCTTCCCAGAGAGCTGGAAGCAAGATGCTTTGGGGCCTCTCTGCCCCTTTGGAAACAAGGCAGCACCTTGGGCCTGGCAGCTCTAGGGCAATGGAGCACACCCAGAGCAGAAGTTCTACTTCAGCCAAATCAGGCCTGCCAGGAAACGGCGTTTCACAGGCCTTGGTAAGAGATGTTCCCGGTAGGCTGTAAGAGCACTGGGCAACGCCAGATGTTTCTTAGCTTCCCGAAGAGCTGGAAGCAAGATGCTTTGGGGCCTCTCTGCCCCTTTGCAAACAAGGCGGCCCTTTGGGCCAGGCAGCTCTAGGCCAATGGAGCACACCCAGAGCAGAAGTTCTACTTCAGCTAGATCAGGCCACCAACAAAGTGCGTTTCACAGGCCTTGGTAAGAGATTTTCTCTCAGGCTGTAAGAGCACTGGGCAGAGCCAGTTGTTTCTTAGCTTCCCAAAGAGCTGGAAGCAAGATGCTTTGGGGCCTCTCTGCCCCTTTGGAAAAAAGGCAGCCCTTTGGGCCTTTCAGCTCTAGGGCAATGGAGCACACCCAGAGCAGAAGTTCTACCTCAGCCAGATCAGGCCTGCCAAGAAACTGCGTTTCACAGGCCTTCGTAAGAGGTGTTCCCGGAAGGCTGTAAGAGTACCTGGCAGAGCGAGTTGTTTCTTAGCTTCAAAAACAGCTGGAAGCAACATGATTTGGGGCCTCTCTCCCCCTTTGGAAACAAAGCAGCCTTTGTGCCTGGCAGCTCTAGGCCAAAGTAGCACACCCAGAGCACAAGTTCTACCACAGCCAGATAAGGCCTGTCAAGAAGCTGCGTTTCACAGGCCTTTGTATGTGACGTTCCCGGTTGGCTTTGAGAGCACTGTGCAGAGCCAGTTTTTTTAGCTTCCCAGAGAGCAGGAAGCAAGATGCTTTGGGGCCTCTCTCACACTTTGGAAATAAAGGCAGCCCTTTGGGCCTGGCAGCCCTAGGCCAATGGAGTACACCCAGAGCAGAAGTTCTACCTCAGCCAGATCAGGCCTTCCAAGAAACTGCGTCTCACAGGCCTTTCTCTGTCACGTTGCCGGTAGGCTGTGAGAGCACTGTGCAGAGCCAGTTGTTTCTTAGCTTCCCAAAGATTTGGAAGCAAGATACTTTGGGGACTCTCAGCCCCTTTGGAAACAAGGCGGCCCTTTGGGCCTGGCAGCTCTAGGCCAAAGTAGCACGGCCAGAGCAGGAGTACTACTTCAGCCAGATCAGGCCTGCCAAGAAACTGCGTTTCACAGGCCTTGGTAAGAGATGTTCCCGGTAGGCTGTGAGAGCACTGTGGAGAGCCAGTTGCTTTAGCTTCCCACAGAGCTGGAAGCAAGATGCTTTGGGGCCTCTCTCTCCCTTTGGACACAAGGCAGCCGTTTGCGCCTGGCAGCTCTAGGCCAATGGAGCACACCCACAGCAGAAGTTCTACTTCAGGCAGATCAGTCCTGCCCAGAAACTGCGTTTCACAGCCCTTGGTAAGAGATGTTCACGGTAGGCTGTGAGAGCACTGGGCAGAACCAGTTGTTTTTTAGCTTCCCAAAGTGCTGGAGGCAAGATGCTTTGGGGCCTCTCTCACCCTTTGGAAACAAGGCAGCCCTTAGGTCCTGGTAGCTCTAGGCCTATGTAGCACAACCAGAACAGAAGTTCTACTTCAGCCAGGTCAGGCCTGCCAAGAAACTGCGTTTCACAGGCCTTTCAAAGAGATGTTCTCTTAGGCTGTAAGAGCACTGGGCAGAGCCAGCTGTTTCTTAGCTTCCCGAAGAGCTGGGAGCAAGATGCTTTGGGTCCACTCTCCGTCTTTGGAATCAAGGCAGCCCTTTGGGGCAGGTAGCTCTAGGCCAGTGGAGCACACCCAGAGCAGAAGTTCTACTTCGGCCAGTTCAGGCCGCCAACAAACTGCGTTTCACAGGCCTTGGTAAGAGATGTTCCCGGTAGGCTGTAAGAGCACTGGGCAACGCCAGATGTTTCTTAGCTTCCCGAAGAGCTGGAAGCAAGATGCTTTGGGGCCTCTCTGCCCCTTTGCAAACAAGGCGGCCCTTTGGGCCAGGCAGCTCTAGGCCAATGGAGCACACCCAGAGCAGAAGTTCTACTTCAGCTAGATCAGGCCACCAACAAAGTGCGTTTCACAGGCCTTGGTAAGAGATTCTCTCTCAGGCTGTAAGAGCACTGGGCAGAGCCAGTTGTTTCTTAGCTTCCCAAAGAGCTGGAAGCAAGATGCTTTGGGGGCTCCCTGCCCCTTTGCCAACAAGGCCGACCTTTGGGCCTTTCAGCTCTAGGCCAATGGAGCACACCCAGAGCAGAAGTTCTACCTCAGCCAGATAAGGCATGCCAAGAAACTGCATTTCAAAGGCTTTGGTAAGAGATGTTCCCGGTACTCTGTCAGAGCACTGGGCAGAGACAGTTGTTTCTTAGCTTCCCAATGAGCTGGAAGCAAGATGCTTTGGGGCCTCTCTGCCCCTTTGCAAACAAGGCATCCCTTTGGGCCTTTCAGCTCTAGGGCAATGGAGCACACCCAGAGCAGAAGTTCTACCTCAGCCAGATCAGGCCTGCCAAGAAACTGCTTTTCACAGGCCTTCGTAAGAGGTGTTCCCGGAAGGCTGTAAGAGTACCTGGCAGAGCGAGTTGTTTCTTAGCTTCAAAAACAGCTGGAAGCAACATGATTTGGGGCCTCTCTCCCCCTTTGGAAACAAAGCAGCCTTTGTGCCTGGCAGCTCTAGGCCAAAGTAGCACACCCAGAGCACAAGTTCTACCTCAGCCAGATAAGGCCTGTCAAGAAGCTGCGTTTCACAGGCCTTTGTATGTGACGTTCCCGGTTGGCTTTGAGAGCACTGTGCAGAGCCAGTTGTTTTAGCTTCCCAGAGAGCACCAAGCAAGATGCTTTGGGGCCTCTCTCACACTTTGGAAATAAAGGCAGCCCTTTGGGCCTGGCAGCCCTAGGCCAATGGAGTACACCCAGAGCAGAAGTTCTACCTCAGCCAGATCAGGCCTTCCAAGAAACTGCGTCTCACAGGCCTTTCTCTGTCACGTTGCCGGTAGGCTGTGAGAGCACTGTGCAGAGCCAGTTGTTTCTTAGCTTCCCAAAGATTTGGAAGCAAGATACTTTGGGGACTCTCAGCCCCTTTGGAAACAAGGCGGCCCTTTGGGCCTGGCAGCTCTAGGCCAAAGTAGCACGCCCAGAGCAGGAGTTCTACTTCAGCCAGATCAGGCCTGCCAAGAAACTGCGTTTCACAGGCCTTGGTAAGAGATGTTCCCGGTAGGCTGTAAGAGCACTGGGCAGAGCCAGTTGTTTCTTACCTTCCTGAAAAGCTGGAAGCAAGACGCTTGGGAACCCTCTGCCCGTTTGGGAACAAGGCAGCCTTTTGGGTCGGGAAGCTCTAGGCCAATGGAGCACACGCAGAGCAGGAGTTCTACTTCAGCCTGATCAGGCCTGCAAAGAAACAGCGTTTGACAGGCCTTGGTAAGAGATGTTCCCGGTAGGTGTAAGAGCACTGGGCAGAGCCAGTTGTTTCTTAGCTTCGCAAAGACCGGGAAGCAAGATGCTTTGGGCCTCTCTGCCCCTTGGAAACAGGGCAGCACTTGGGGCCTGGCAGCTCCAGGGCAATGGAGCACACCCAGAGCCGGAGTTCTACTTCAGCCAGATGAGGCCTGCCAAGAAACTGCGTTTCACAGGCCTTTCAAAGACATGTTCCCGGTAGGCTGTAAGAGCACGGGGCAGAGCGAGTTGGTTCTTAGCTTCCCAGAGAGCTGGAAGCAAGATGCTTTGGGGCCTCTCTGCCCCTTTGGAAACAAGGCAGCACCTTGGGCCTGGCAGCTCTAGGGCAATGGAGCACACCCAGAGCAGAAGTTCTACTTCAGCCAAATCAGGCCTGCCAGGAAACGGCGTTTCACAGGCCTTGGTAAGAGATGTTCCCGGTAGGCTGTAAGAGCACTGGGCAACGCCAGATGTTTCTTAGCTTCCCGAAGAGCTGGAAGCAAGATGCTTTGATGCCACTCTCTCACTTTGGAATCAAGGCAGCCCTTTGGGGCAGGTAGCTCCAGGCCAGTGGAGCACACCCAGAGCAGAAGTTCTACTTCGGCCAGTTCAGGCCACCAACAAACTGCGTTTCACAGGCCTTGGTAAGAGATTTTCTCTCAGGCTGTAAGAGCACTGGGCAGAGCCAGTTGTTTCTTAGCTTCCCAAAGAACTGGAAGCAAGATGCTTTGGGGGCTCCCTGCCCCTTTGCCAACAAGGCCGACCTTTGGGCCTTTCAGCTCTAGGCCAATGGAGCACACCCAGAGCAGAAGTTCTACCTCAGCCAGATAAGGCCTGCCAAGAAACTGCGTTTCAAAGGCTTTGGTAAGAGATGTTCCCGGTACTCTGTCAGAGCACTGGGCAGAGACAGTTGTTTCTTAGCTTCCCAATGAGCTGGAAGCAAGATGCTTTGGGGCCTCTCTGCCCCTTTGCAAACAAGGCAGCCCTTTGGGCCTTTCAGCTCTAGGGCAATGGAGCACACCCAGAGCAGAAGTTCTACCTCAGCCAGATCAGGCCTGCCAAGAAACTGCTTTTCACAGGCCTTCGTAAGAGGTGTTCCCGGAAGGCTGTAAGAGTACCTGGCAGAGCGAGTTGTTTCTTAGCTTCAAAAACAGCTGGAAGCAACATGATTGGGGCCTCTCTCCCCCTTTGGAAACAAAGCAGCCTTTGTGCCTGGCAGCTCTAGGCCAAAGTAGCACACCCAGAGCACAAGTTCTACCTCAGCCAGATAAGGCCTGTCAAGAAGCTGCGTTTCACAGGCCTTTGTATGTGACGTTCCCGGTTGGCTTTGAGAGCACTGTGCAGAGCCAGTTGTTTTAGCTTTCCAGAGAGCACCAAGCAAGATGCTTTGGGGCCTCTCTCACACTTTGGAAATAAAGGCAGCCCTTTGGGCCTGGCAGCCCTAGGCCAATGGAGTACACCCAGAGCAGAAGTTCTACCTCAGCCAGATCAGGCCTTCCAAGAAACTGCGTCTCACAGGCCTTTCTCTGTCACGTTGCCGGTAGGCTGTGAGAGCACTGTGCAGAGCCAGTTGTTTCTTAGCTTCCCAAAGATTTGGAAGCAAGATACTTTGGGGACTCTCAGCCCCTTTGGAAACAAGTCGGCCCTTTGGGCCTGGCAGCTCTAGGCCAAAGTAGCACGCCCAGAGCAGGAGTTCTACTTCAGCCAGATCAGGCCTGCCAAGAAACTGCGTTTCACAGGCCTTGGTAAGAGATGTTCCCGGTAGGCTGTAAGAGCACTGGGCAGAGCCAGTTGTTTCTTACCTTCCTGAAAAGCTGGAAGCAAGACGCTTGGGACCCCTCTGCCCGTTTGGGAACAAGGCATCCTTTTGGGTCGGGAAGCTCTAGGCCAATGGAGCACACGCAGAGCAGGAGTTCTACTTCAGCCTGATCAGGCCTGCAAAGAAACAGCGTTTGACAGGCCTTGGTAAGAGATGTTCCCGGTAGGTGTAAGAGCACTGGGCAGAGCCAGTTGTTTCTTAGCTTCGCAAAGACCGGGAAGCAAGATGCTTTGGGCCTCTCTGCCCCTTGGAAACAGGGCAGCACTTGGGGCCTGGCAGCTCTAGGGCAATGGAGCACACCCAGAGCCGGAGTTCTACTTCAGCCAGATGAGGCCTGCCAAGAAACTGCGTTTCACAGGCCTTTCAAAGACATGTTCCCGGTAGGCTGTAAGAGCACGGGGCAGAGCGAGTTGGTTCTTAGCTTCCCAGAGTGCTGGAAGCAAGATGCTTTGGGGCCTCTCTGCCCCTTTGGAAACAAGGCAGCACCTTGGGCCTGGCAGCTCTAGGGCAATGGAGCACACCCAGAGCAGAAGTTCTACTTCAGCCAAATCAGGCCTGCCAGGAAACGGCGTTTCACAGGCCTTGGTAAGAGATGTTCCCGGTAGGCTGTAAGAGCACTGGGCAACGCCAGATGTTTCTTAGCTTCCCGAAGAGCTGGAAGCAAGATGCTTTGGGGCCTCTCTGCCCCTTTGCAAACAAGGCGGCCCTTTGGGCCAGGCAGCTCTAGGCCAATGGAGCACACCCAGAGCAGAAGTTCTACTTCAGCTAGATCAGGCCACCAACAAAGTGCGTTTCACAGGCCTTGGTAAGAGATTTTCTCTCAGGCTGTAAGAGCACTGGGCAGAGCCAGTTGTTTCTTAGCTTCCCAAAGAGCTGGAAGCAAGATGCTTTGGGGCCTCTCTGCCCCTTTGGAAAAAAGGCAGCCCTTTGGGCCTTTCAGCTCTAGGGCAATGGAGCACACCCAGAGCAGAAGTTCTACCTCAGCCAGATCAGGCCTGCCAAGAAACTGCGTTTCACAGGCCTTCGTAAGAGGTGTTCCCGGAAGGCTGTAAGAGTACCTGGCAGAGCGAGTTGTTTCTTAGCTTCAAAAACAGCTGGAAGCAACATGATTTGGGGCCTCTCTCCCCCTTTGGAAACAAAGCAGCCTTTGTGCCTGGCAGCTCTAGGCCAAAGTAGCACACCCAGAGCACAAGTTCTACCACAGCCAGATAAGGCCTGTCAAGAAGCTGCGTTTCACAGGCCTTTGTATGTGACGTTCCCGGTTGGCTTTGAGAGCACTGTGCAGAGCCAGTTTTTTTAGCTTCCCAGAGAGCAGGAAGCAAGATGCTTTGGGGCCTCTCTCACACTTTGGAAATAAAGGCAGCCCTTTGGGCCTGGCAGCCCTAGGCCAATGGAGTACACCCAGAGCAGAAGTTCTACCTCAGCCAGATCAGGCCTTCCAAGAAACTGCGTCTCACAGGCCTTTCTCTGTCACGTTGCCGGTAGGCTGTGAGAGCACTGTGCAGAGCCAGTTGTTTCTTAGCTTCCCAAAGATTTGGAAGCAAGATACTTTGGGGACTCTCAGCCCCTTTGGAAACAAGGCGGCCCTTTGGGCCTGGCAGCTCTAGGCCAAAGTAGCACGGCCAGAGCAGGAGTACTACTTCAGCCAGATCAGGCCTGCCAAGAAACTGCGTTTCACAGGCCTTGGTAAGAGATGTTCCCGGTAGGCTGTGAGAGCACTGTGGAGAGCCAGTTGCTTTAGCTTCCCACAGAGCTGGAAGCAAGATGCTTTGGGGCCTCTCTCTCCCTTTGGACACAAGGCAGCCGTTTGCGCCTGGCAGCTCTAGGCCAATGGAGCACACCCACAGCAGAAGTTCTACTTCAGGCAGATCAGTCCTGCCCAGAAACTGCGTTTCACAGCCCTTGGTAAGAGATGTTCACGGTAGGCTGTGAGAGCACTGGGCAGAACCAGTTGTTTTTTAGCTTCCCAAAGTGCTGGAGGCAAGATGCTTTGGGGCCTCTCTCACCCTTTGGAAACAAGGCAGCCCTTAGGTCCTGGTAGCTCTAGGCCTATGTAGCACAACCAGAACAGAAGTTCTACTTCAGCCAGGTCAGGCCTGCCAAGAAACTGCGTTTCACAGGCCTTTCAAAGAGATGTTCTCTTAGGCTGTAAGAGCACTGGGCAGAGCCAGCTGTTTCTTAGCTTCCCGAAGAGCTGGGAGCAAGATGCTTTGGGTCCACTCTCCGTCTTTGGAATCAAGGCAGCCCTTTGGGGCAGGTAGCTCTAGGCCAGTGGAGCACACCCAGAGCAGAAGTTCTACTTCGGCCAGTTCAGGCCGCCAACAAACTGCGTTTCACAGGCCTTGGTAAGAGATGTTCCCGGTAGGCTGTAAGAGCACTGGGCAACGCCAGATGTTTCTTAGCTTCCCGAAGAGCTGGAAGCAAGATGCTTTGGGGCCTTTCTGCCCCTTTGCAAACAAGGCGGCCCTTTGGGCCAGGCAGCTCTACGCCAATGGAGCACACCCAGAGCAGAAGTTCTACTTCAGCTAGATCAGGCCACCAACAAAGTGCGTTTCACAGGCCTTGGTAAGAGATTCTCTCTCAGGCTGTAAGAGCACTGGGCAGAGCCAGTTGTTTCTTAGCTTCCCAAAGAGCTGGAAGCAAGATGCTTTGGGGGCTCCCTGCCCCTTTGCCAACAAGGCCGACCTTTGGGCCTTTCAGCTCTAGGCCAATGGAGCACACCCAGAGCAGAAGTTCTACCTCAGCCAGATAAGGCATGCCAAGAAACTGCGTTTCAAAGGCTTTGGTAAGAGATGTTCCCGGTACTCTGTCAGAGCACTGGGCAGAGACAGTTGTTTCTTAGCTTCCCAATGAGCTGGAAGCAAGATGCTTTGGGGCCTCTCTGCCCCTTTGCAAACAAGGCATCCCTTTGGGCCTTTCAGCTCTAGGGCAATGGAGCACACCCAGAGCAGAAGTTCTACCTCAGCCAGATCAGGCCTGCCAAGAAACTGCTTTTCACAGGCCTTCGTAAGAGGTGTTCCCGGAAGGCTGTAAGAGTACCTGGCAGAGCGAGTTGTTTCTTAGCTTCAAAAACAGCTGGAAGCAACATGATTTGGGGCCTCTCTCCCCCTTTGGAAACAAAGCAGCCTTTGTGCCTGGCAGCTCTAGGCCAAAGTAGCACACCCAGAGCACAAGTTCTACCTCAGCCAGATAAGGCCTGTCAAGAAGCTGCGTTTCACAGGCCTTTGTATGTGACGTTCCCGGTTGGCTTTGAGAGCACTGTGCAGAGCCAGTTGTTTTAGCTTCCCAGAGAGCAGGAAGCAAGATGCTTTGGGGCCTCTCTCACACTTTGGAAATAAAGGCAGCCCTTTGGGCCTGGCAGCCCTAGGCCAATGGAGTACACCCAGAGCAGAAGTTCTACCTCAGCCAGATCAGGCCTTCCAAGAAACTGCGTCTCACAGGCCTTTCTCTGTCACGTTGCCGGTAGGCTGTGAGAGCACTGTGCAGAGCCAGTTGTTTCTTAGCTTCCCAAAGATTTGGAAGCAAGATACTTTGGGGACTCTCAGCCCCTTTGGAAACAAGGCGGCCCTTTGGGCCTGGCAGCTCTAGGCCAAAGTAGCACGCCCAGAGCAGGAGTTCTACTTCAGCCAGATCAGGCCTGCCAAGAAACTGCGTTTCACAGGCCTTGGTAAGAGATGTTCCCGGTAGGCTGTAAGAGCACTGGGCAGAGCCAGTTGTTTCTTACCTTCCTGAAAAGCTGGAAGCAAGACGCTTGGGAACCCTCTGCCCGTTTGGGAACAAGGCAGCCTTTTGGGTCGGGAAGCTCTAGGCCAATGGAGCACACGCAGAGCAGGAGTTCTACTTCAGCCTGATCAGGCCTGCAAAGAAACAGCGTTTGACAGGCCTTGGTAAGAGATGTTCCCGGTAGGTGTAAGAGCACTGGGCAGAGCCAGTTGTTTCTTAGCTTCGCAAAGACCGGGAAGCAAGATGCTTTGGGCCTCTCTGCCCCTTGGAAACAGGGCAGCACTTGGGGCCTGGCAGCTCCAGGGCAATGGAGCACACCCAGAGCCGGAGTTCTACTTCAGCCAGATGAGGCCTGCCAAGAAACTGCGTTTCACAGGCCTTTCAAAGACATGTTCCCGGTAGGCTGTAAGAGCACGGGGCAGAGCGAGTTGGTTCTTAGCTTCCCAGAGAGCTGGAAGCAAGATGCTTTGGGGCCTCTCTGCCCCTTTGGAAACAAGGCAGCACCTTGGGCCTGGCAGCTCTAGGGCAATGGAGCACACCCAGAGCAGAAGTTCTACTTCAGCCAAATCAGGCCTGCCAGGAAACGGCGTTTCACAGGCCTTGGTAAGAGATGTTCCCGGTAGGCTGTAAGAGCACTGGGCAACGCCAGATGTTTCTTAGCTTCCCGAAGAGCTGGAAGCAAGATGCTTTGATGCCACTCTCTCACTTTGGAATCAAGGCAGCCCTTTGGGGCAGGTAGCTCCAGGCCAGTGGAGCACACCCAGAGCAGAAGTTCTACTTCGGCCAGTTCAGGCCACCAACAAACTGCGTTTCACAGGCCTTGGTAAGAGATGTTCCCGGTAGGCTGTAAGAGCACTGGGCAACGCCAGATGTTTCTTAGCTTCCCGAAGAGCTGGAAGCAAGATGCTTTGGGGCCTCTCTGCCCCTTTGCAAACAAGGCGGCCCTTTGGGCCAGGCAGCTCTAGGCCAATGGAGCACACCCAGAGCAGAAGTTCTACTTCAGCTAGATCAGGCCACCAACAAAGTGCGTTTCACAGGCCTTGGTAAGAGATTTTCTCTCAGGCTGTAAGAGCACTGGGCAGAGCCAGTTGTTTCTTAGCTTCCCAAAGAGCTGGAAGCAAGATGCTTTGGGGGCTCCCTGCCCCTTTGCCAACAAGGCCGACCTTTGGGCCTTTAGCTCTAGGCCAATGGAGCACACCCAGACCAGAAGTTCTACCTCAGCCAGATAAGGCCTGCCAAGAAACTGCGTTTCAAAGGCTTTGGTAAGAGATGTTCCCGGTACTCTGTCAGAGCACTGGGCAGAGACAGTTGTTTCTTAGCTTCCCAATGAGCTGGAAGCAAGATGCTTTGGGGCCTCTCTGCCCCTTTGCAAACAAGGCATCCCTTTGGGCCTTTCAGCTCTAGGGCAATGGAGCACACCCAGAGCAGAAGTTCTACCTCAGCCAGATCAGGCCTGCCAAGAAACTGCTTTTCACAGGCCTTCGTAAGAGGTGTTCCCAGAAGGCTGTAAGAGTACCTGGCAGAGCGAGTTGTTTCTTAGCTTCAAAAACAGCTGGAAGCAACATGATTTGGGGCCTCTCTCCCCCTTTGGAAACAAAGCAGCCTTTGTGCCTGGCAGCTCTAGGCCAAAGTAGCACACCCAGAGCACAAGTTCTACCTCAGCCAGATAAGGCCTGTCAAGAAGCTGCGTTTCACAGGCCTTTGTATGTGACGTTCCCGGTTGGCTTTGAGAGCACTGTGCAGAGCCAGTTGTTTTAGCTTCCCAGAGAGCAGGAAGCAAGATGCTTTGGGGCCTCTCTCACACTTTGGAAATAAAGGCAGCCCTTTGGGCCTGGCAGCCCTAGGCCAATGGAGTACACCCAGAGCAGAAGTTCTACCTCAGCCAGATCAGGCCTTCCAAGAAACTGCGTCTCACAGGCCTTTCTCTGTCACGTTGCCGGTAGGCTGTGAGAGCACTGTGCAGAGCCACTTGTTTCTTAGCTTCCCAAAGATTTGGAAGCAAGATACTTTGGGGACTCTCAGCCCCTTTGGAAACAAGGCGGCCCTTTGGGCCTGGCAGCTCTAGGCCAAAGTAGCACGCCCAGAGCAGGAGTTCTACTTCAGCCAGATCAGGCCTGCCAAGAAACTGCGTTTCACAGGCCTTGGTAAGAGATGTTCCCGGTAGGCTGTAAGAGCACTGGGCAGAGCCAGTTGTTTCTTACCTTCCTGAAAAGCTGGAAGCAAGACGCTTGGGACCCCTCTGCCCGTTTGGGAACAAGGCAGCCTTTTGGGTCGGGAAGCTCTAGGCCAATGGAGCACACGCAGAGCAGGAGTTCTACTTCAGCCTGATCAGGCCTGCAAAGAAACAGCGTTTGACAGGCCTTGGTAAGAGATGTTCCCGGTAGGTGTAAGAGCACTGGGCAGAGCCAGTTGTGTCTTAGCTTCGCAAAGACCGGGAAGCAAGATGCTTTGGGCCTCTCTGCCCCTTGGAAACAGGGCAGCACTTGGGGCCTGGCAGCTCTAGGGCAATGGAGCACACCCAGAGCCGGAGTTCTACTTCAGCCAGATGAGGCCTGCCAAGAAACTGCGTTTCACAGGCCTTTCAAAGACATGTTCCCGGTAGGCTGTAAGAGCACGGGGCAGAGCGAGTTGGATCTTAGCTTCCCAGAGAGCTGGAAGCAAGATGCTTTGGGGCCTCTCTGCCCCTTTGGAAACAAGGCAGCACCTTGGGCCTGGCAGCTCTAGGGCAATGGAGCACACCCAGAGCAGAAGTTCTACTTCAGCCAAATCAGGCCTGCCAGGAAACGGCGTTTCACAGGCCTTGGTAAGAGATGTTCCCGGTAGGCTGTAAGAGCACTGGGCAGAGCCAGTTGTTTCTTACCTTCCTGAAAAGCTGGAAGCAAGATGCTTGGGACCCCTCTGCCCGTTTGGGAACAAGGCAGCCTTTTGGGTCGGGAAGCTCTAGGCCAATGGAGCACACGCAGAGCAGGAGTTCTACTTCAGCCTGATCAGGCCTGCAAAGAAACAGCGTTTGACAGGCCTTGGTAAGAGATGTTCCCGGTAGGTGTAAGAGCACTGGGCAGAGCCAGTTGTTTCTTAGCTTCGCAAAGACCGGGAAGCAAGATGCTTTGGGCCTCTCTGCCCCTTGGAAACAGGGCAGCACTTGGGGCCTGGCAGCTCTAGGGCAATGGAGCACACCCAGAGCCGGAGTTCTACTTCAGCCAGATGAGGCCTGCCAAGAAACTGCGTTTCACAGGCCTTTCAAAGACATGTTCCCGGTAGGCTGTAAGAGCACGGGGCAGAGCGAGTTGGTTCTTAGCTTCCCAGAGAGCTGGAAGCAAGATGCTTTGGGGCCTCTCTGCCCCTTTGGAAACAAGGCAGCACCTTGGGCCTGGCAGCTCTAGGGCAATGGAGCACACCCAGAGCAGAAGTTCTACTTCAGCCAAATCAGGCCTGCCAGGAAACGGCGTTTCACAGGCCTTGGTAAGAGATGTTCCCGGTAGGCTGTAAGAGCACTGGGCAGAGCCAGTTGTTTCTTACCTTCCTGAAAAGCTGGAAGCAAGATGCTTGGGACCCCTCTGCCCGTTTGGGAACAAGGCAGCCTTTTGGGTCGGGAAGCTCTAGGCCAATGGAGCACACGCAGAGCAGGAGTTCTACTTCAGCCTGATCAGGCCTGCAAAGAAACAGCGTTTGACAGGCCTTGGTAAGAGATGTTCCCGGTAGGTGTAAGAGCACTGGGCAGAGCCAGTTGTTTCTTAGCTTCGCAAAGACCGGGAAGCAAGATGCTTTGGGCCTCTCTGCCCCTTGGAAACAGGGCAGCACTTGGGGCCTGGCAGCTCTAGGGCAATGGAGCACACCCAGAGCCGGAGTTCTACTTCAGCCAGATGAGGCCTGCCAAGAAACTGCGTTTCACAGGCCTTTCAAAGACATGTTCCCGGTAGGCTGTAAGAGCACGGGGCAGAGCGAGTTGGTTCTTAGCTTCCCAGAGAGCTGGAAGCAAGATGCTTTGGGGCCTCTCTGCCCCTTTGGAAACAAGGCAGCACCTTGGGCCTGGCAGCTCTAGGGCAATGGAGCACACCCAGAGCAGAAGTTCTACTTCAGCCAAATCAGGCCTGCCAGGAAACGGCGTTTCACAGGCCTTGGTAAGAGATGTTCCCGGTAGGCTGTAAGAGCACTGGGCAACGCCAGATGTTTCTTAGCTTCCCGAAGAGCTGGAAGCAAGATGCTTTGATGCCACTCTCTCACTTTGGAATCAAGGCAGCCCTTTGGGGCAGGTAGCTCCAGGCCAGTGGAGCACACCCAGAGCAGAAGTTCTACTTCGGCCAGTTCAGGCCACCAACAAACTGCGTTTCACAGGCCTTGGTAAGAGATGTTCCCGGTAGGCTGTAAGAGCACTGGGCAACGCCAGATGTTTCTTAGCTTCCCGAAGAGCTGGAAGCAAGATGCTTTGGGGCCTCTCTGCCCCTTTGCAAACAAGGCGGCCCTTTGGGCCAGGCAGCTCTAGGCCAATGGAGCACACCCAGAGCAGAAGTTCTACTTCAGCTAGATCAGGCCACCAACAAAGTGCGTTTCACAGGCCTTGGTAAGAGATTTTCTCTCAGGCTGTAAGAGCACTGGGCAGAGCCAGTTGTTTCTTAGCTTCCCAAAGAGCTGGAAGCAAGATGTTTTGGGGGCTCCCTGCCCCTTTGCCAACAAGGCCGACCTTTGGGCCTTTAGCTCTAGGCCAATGGAGCACACCCAGACCAGAAGTTCTACCTCAGCCAGATAAGGCCTGCCAAGAAACTGCGTTTCAAAGGCTTTGGTAAGAGATGTTCCCGGTACTCTGTCAGAGCACTGGGCAGAGACAGTTGTTTCTTAGCTTCCCAATGAGCTGGAAGCAAGATGCTTTGGGGCCTCTCTGCCCCTTTGCAAACAAGGCATCCCTTTGGGCCTTTCAGCTCTAGGGCAATGGAGCACACCCAGAGCAGAAGTTCTACCTCAGCCAGATCAGGCCTGCCAAGAAACTGCTTTTCACAGGCCTTCGTAAGAGGTGTTCCCAGAAGGCTGTAAGAGTACCTGGCAGAGCGAGTTGTTTCTTAGCTTCAAAAACAGCTGGAAGCAACATGATTTGGGGCCTCTCTCCCCCTTTGGAAACAAAGCAGCCTTTGTGCCTGGCAGCTCTAGGCCAAAGTAGCACACCCAGAGCACAAGTTCTACCTCAGCCAGATAAGGCCTGTCAAGAAGCTGCGTTTCACAGGCCTTTGTATGTGACGTTCCCGGTTGGCTTTGAGAGCACTGTGCAGAGCCAGTTGTTTTAGCTTCCCAGAGAGCAGGAAGCAAGATGCTTTGGGGCCTCTCTCACACTTTGGAAATAAAGGCAGCCCTTTGGGCCTGGCAGCCCTAGGCCAATGGAGTACACCCAGAGCAGAAGTTCTACCTCAGCCAGATCAGGCCTTCCAAGAAACTGCGTCTCACAGGCCTTTCTCTGTCACGTTGCCGGTAGGCTGTGAGAGCACTGTGCAGAGCCACTTGTTTCTTAGCTTCCCAAAGATTTGGAAGCAAGATACTTTGGGGACTCTCAGCCCCTTTGGAAACAAGGCGGCCCTTTGGGCCTGGCAGCTCTAGGCCAAAGTAGCACGCCCAGAGCAGGAGTTCTACTTCAGCCAGATCAGGCCTGCCAAGAAACTGCGTTTCACAGGCCTTGGTAAGAGATGTTCCCGGTAGGCTGTAAGAGCACTGGGCAGAGCCAGTTGTTTCTTACCTTCCTGAAAAGCTGGAAGCAAGACGCTTGGGACCCCTCTGCCCGTTTGGGAACAAGGCAGCCTTTTGGGTCGGGAAGCTCTAGGCCAATGGAGCACACGCAGAGCAGGAGTTCTACTTCAGCCTGATCAGGCCTGCAAAGAAACAGCGTTTGACAGGCCTTGGTAAGAGATGTTCCCGGTAGGTGTAAGAGCACTGGGCAGAGCCAGTTGTGTCTTAGCTTCGCAAAGACCGGGAAGCAAGATGCTTTGGGCCTCTCTGCCCCTTGGAAACAGGGCAGCACTTGGGGCCTGGCAGCTCTAGGGCAATGGAGCACACCCAGAGCCGGAGTTCTACTTCAGCCAGATGAGGCCTGCCAAGAAACTGCGTTTCACAGGCCTTTCAAAGACATGTTCCCGGTAGGCTGTAAGAGCACGGGGCAGAGCGAGTTGGTTCTTAGCTTCCCAGAGAGCTGGAAGCAAGATGCTTTGGGGCCTCTCTGCCCCTTTGGAAACAAGGCAGCACCTTGGGCCTGGCAGCTCTAGGGCAATGGAGCACACCCAGAGCAGAAGTTCTACTTCAGCCAAATCAGGCCTGCCAGGAAACGGCGTTTCACAGGCCTTGGTAAGAGATGTTCCCGGTAGGCTGTAAGAGCACTGGGCAACGCCAGATGTTTCTTAGCTTCCCGAAGAGCTGGAAGCAAGATGCTTTGGTGCCACTCTCTCACTTTGGAATCAAGGCAGCCCTTTGGGGCAGGTAGCTCCAGGCCAGTGGAGCAAACCCAGAGCAGAAGTTCTACTTCTTCCAGATCAGGCCTGCCTAGAAAGTGCGTTTCACAGGCCTTGATAAGAGATTTTCTCTTAGGCTATAAGAGCACTGGGCACAGCCAGTTGTTTCTTAGCTTCCCAAGAGGTGGAAGCAAGATGCTTTGGGGCCTCTCTCCCCCTTTGGAAACAAGGCAGCCCTTTGGGCCTTTCAGCTCTAGGGCAATGGAGCACACCCAGAGCAGAAGTTCTACCTCAGCCAGATCAGGCCTGCCAAGAAACTGCTTTTCACAGGCCTTCGTAAGAGGTGTTCCCGGAAGGCTGTAAGAGTACCTGGCAGAGCGAGTTGTTTCTTAGCTTCAAAAACAGCTGGAAGCAACATGATTTGGGGCCTCTCTCCCCCTTTGGAAACAAAGCAGCCTTTGTGCCTGGCAGCTCTAGGCCAAAGTAGCACACCCAGAGCACAAGTTCTACCTCAGCCAGATAAGGCCTGTCAAGAAGCTGCGTTTCACAGGCCTTTGTATGTGACGTTCCCGGTTGGCTTTGAGAGCACTGTGCAGAGCCAGTTGTTTTAGCTTCCCAGAGAGCAGGAAGCAAGATGCTTTGGGGCCTCTCTCACACTTTGGAAATAAAGGCAGCCCTTTGGGCCTGGCAGCCCTAGGCCAATGGAGTACACCCAGAGCAGAAGTTCTACCTCAGCCAGATCAGGCCTTCCAAGAAACTGCGTCTCACAGGCCTTTCTCTGTCACGTTGCCGGTAGGCTGTGAGAGCACTGTGCAGAGCCAGTTGTTTCTTAGCTTCCCAAAGATTTGGAAGCAAGATGCTTTGGGGACTCTCAGCCCCTTTGGAAACAAGGCGGCCCTTTGGGCCTGGCAGCTCTAGGCCAAAGTAGCACGCCCAGAGCAGGAGTTCTACTTCAGCCAGATCAGGCCTGCCAAGAAACTGCGTTTCACAGGCCTTGGTAAGAGATGTTCCCGGTAGGCTGTAAGAGCACTGGGCAACGCCAGATGTTTCTTAGCTTCCCGAAGAGCTGGAAGCAAGATGCTTTGGGGCCTCTCTGCCCCTTTGCAAACAAGGCGGCCCTTTGGGCCAGGCAGCTCTAGGCCAATGGAGCACACCCAGAGCAGAAGTTCTACTTCAGCTAGATCAGGCCACCAACAAAGTGCGTTTCACAGGCCTTGGTAAGAGATTCTCTCTCAGGCTGTAAGAGCACTGGGCAGAGCCAGTTGTTTCTTAGCTTCCCAAAGAGCTTTAAGCAAGATGCTTTGGGGCCTCTCTGCCCCTTTGGAAACAAGGCAGCCCTTTGGGCCTTTCAGCTCTAGGGCAATGGAGCACAACCAGAGCAGAAGTTCTACCTCAGCCAGATCAGGCCTGCCAAGAAACTGCTTTTCACAGGCCTTCGTAAGAGGTGTTCCCGGAAGGCTGTAAGAGTACCTGGCAGAGCGAGTTGTTTCTTAGCTTTAAAAACAGCTGGAAGCAACATGATTTGGGGCCTCTCTCCCCCTTTGGAAACAAAGCAGCCTTTGTGCCTGGCAGCTCTAGGCCAAAGTAGCACACCCAGAGCAGAAGTTCTACCTCAGCCAGATCAGGCCTGCCAAGAAACTGCTTTTCACAGGCCTTCGTAAGAGGTGTTCCCGGAAGGCTTGAAGAGTACTTGGCAGAGCGAGTTGTTTCTTAGCTTCAAAAACAGCTGGAAGCAACATGATTTGGGGCCTCTCTCCCCCTTTGGAAACAAAGCAGCCTTTGTGCCTGGCAGCTCTAGGCCAAAGTAGCACACCCAGAGCACAAGTTCTACCTCAGCCAGATAAGGCCTGTCAAGAAGCTGCGTTTCACAGGCCTTTGTATGTGACGTTCCCGGTTGGCTTTGAGAGCACTGTGCAGAGCCAGTTGTTTTAGCTTCCCAGAGGGCAGGAAGCAAGATGCTTTGGGGCCTCTCTCACACTATGGAAATAAAGGCAGCCCTTTGGGCCTGGCAGCCCTAGGCCAATGGAGTACACCCAGAGCAGAAGTTCTACCTCAGCCAGATCAGGCCTTCCAAGAAACTGCGTCTCACAGGCCTTTCTCTGTCACGTTGCCGGTAGGCTGTAAGAGCACTGTGCAGAGCCAGGTGTTTCTTAGCTTCCCAAAGATTTGGAAGCAAGATACTTTGGGGACTCTCAGCCCCTTTGGAAACAAGTCGGCCCTTTGGGCCTGGCAGCTCTAGGCCAAAGTAGCACGCCCAGAGCAGGAGTTCTACTTCAGCCAGATCAGGCCTGCCAAGAAACTGCGTTTCACAGGCCTTGGTAAGAGATGTTCCCGGTAGGCTGTGAGAGCACTGTGGAGAGCCAGTTGCTTTAGCTTCCCACAGAGCTGGAAGCAAGATGCTTTGGGGCCTCTCTCTCCCTTTGGACACAAGGCAGCCATTTGCGCCTGGCAGCTCTAGGCCAATGGAGCACACCCACAGCAGAAGTTCTACTTCAGGCAGATCAGTCCTGCCCAGAAACTGCGTTTCACAGCCCTTGGTAAGAGATGTTCACGGTAGGCTGTGAGAGCACTGGGCAGAACCAGTTGTTTTTTAGCTTCCCAAAGTGCTGGAGGCAAGATGCTTTGGGGCCTCTCTCACCCTTTGGAAACAAGGCAGCCCTTAGGTCCTGGTAGCTCTAGGCCTATGTAGCACAACCAGAACAGAAGTTCTACTTCAGCCAGGTCAGGCCTGCCAAGAAACTGCGTTTCACAGGCCTTTCAAAGAGATGTTCTCTTAGGCTGTAAGAGCACTGGGCAGAGCCAGCTGTTTCTTAGCTTCCCGAAGAGCTGGGAGCAAGATGCTTTGGGTCCACTCTCCGTCTTTGGAAACAAGGCAGCCCTTTGGGCCTGGCAGCTCTAGGGCAATGGAGCACACCCAGAGCAGAAGTTCTACTTCAGCCAGATCAGGCCTGCCAGGAAACTGCGTTTCACAGGCCTTGGTAAGAGATGTTCCCGGTAGGCTGTAAGAGCACTGGGCAGAGCCAGTTGTTTCTTACCTTCCTGAAAAGCTGGAAGCAAGACGCTTGGGACCCCTCTGCCCGTTTGGGAACAAGGCAGCCTTTTGGGTCGGGAAGCTCTAGGCCAATGGAGCACACGCAGAGCAGGAGTTCTACTTCAGCCTGATCAGGCCTGCAAAGAAACAGCGTTTGACAGGCCTTGGTAAGAGATGTTCCCGGTAGGTGTAAGAGCACTGGGCAGAGCCAGTTGTTTCTTAGCTTCGCAACGACCGGGAAGCAAGATGCTTTGGGCCTCTCTGCCCCTTGGAAACAGGGCAGCACTTGGGGCCTGGCAGCTCTAGGGCAATGGAGCACACCCAGAGCCGGAGTTCTACTTCAGCCAGATGAGGCCTGCCAAGAAACTGCGTTTCACAGGCCTTTCAAAGACATGTTCCCGGTAGGCTGTAAGAGCACGGGGCAGAGCGAGTTGGTTCTTAGCTTCCCAGAGAGCTGGAAGCAAGATGCTTTGGGGCCTCTCTGCCCCTTTGGAAACAAGGCAGCACCTTGGGCCTGGCAGCTCTAGGGCAATGGAGCACACCCAGAGCAGAAGTTCTACTTCAGCCAAATCAGGCCTGCCAGGAAACGGCGTTTCACAGGCCTTGGTAAGAGATGTTCCCGGTAGGCTGTAAGAGCACTGGGCAACGCCAGATGTTTCTTAGCTTCCCGAAGAGCTGGAAGCAAGATGCTTTGGTGCCACTCTCTCACTTTGGACTCAAGGCAGCCCTTTGGGGCAGGTAGCTCTAGGCCAGTGGAGCACACCCAGAGCAGAAGTTCTACTTCGGCCAGTTCAGGCCACCAACAAACTGCGTTTCACAGGCCTTGGTAAGAGATGTTCCCGGTAGGCTGTAAGAGCACTGGGCAACGCCAGATGTTTCTTAGCTTCCCGAAGAGCTGGAAGCAAGATGCTTTGGGGCCTCTCTGCCCCTTTGCAAACAAGGCGGCCCTTTGGGCCAGGCAGCTCTAGGCCAATGGAGCACACCCAGAGCAGAAGTTCTACTTCAGCTAGATCAGGCCACCAACAAAGTGCGTTTCACAGGCCTTGGTAAGAGATTTTCTCTCAGGCTGTAAGAGCACTGGGCAGAGCCAGTTGTTTCTTAGCTTCCCAAAGAGCTGGAAGCAAGATGCTTTGGGGGCTCCCTGCCCCTTTGCCAACAAGGCCGACCTTTGGGCCTTTCAGCTCTAGGCCAATGGAGCACACCCAGAGCAGAAGTTCTACCTCAGCCAGATAAGGCCTGCCAAGAAACAGCGTTTCAAAGGCTTTGGTAAGAGATGTTGCCGGTACTCTGTCAGAGCACTGGGCAGAGACAGTTGTTTCTTAGCTTCCCAAAGAGCTGGAAGCAAGATGCTTTGGGGCCTCTCTGCCCCATTGCAAACAAGGCATCCCTTTGGGCCTTTCAGCTCTAGGCCAATGGAGCACACCCAGAGCAGAAGTCCTACTTCAGCCAGATCAGGCCTGCCAAGGAACTGCGTTTCAGAGGCCTTTGTATGTGACGTTCCCGGTAGGCTGTGAGAGCACGGTGCAGAGCCAGTTGTTTCCTTGTTTCCCAAACAGCTGGAAGCAAGACGCTTTGGGGCCTCTCTGCCCCTTTGGAAACCAGGCAGCACGTTGGGTCTGGCAGCTCTAGGGCAATGGAGCACACCCAGAGCAGAAGTTCTACTTCTTCCAGATCAGGCCTGCCTAGAAAGTGCGTTTCACAGGCCTTGATAAGAGATGTTCTCTTAGGCTATAAGAGCACTGGGCACAGCCAGTTGTTTCTTAGCTTCCCAAGAGGTGGAAGCAAGATGCTTTGGGGCCTCTCTCCCCCTTTTGGAAACAAGGCAGCCCTTTGGGCCTTTCAGCTCTAGGGCTATGGAGCACACCCAGAGCAGAAGTTCTACCTCAGCCAGATCAGGCCTTCCAAGAAACTGCGTCTCACAGGCCTTTCTCTGTCACGTTGCCGGTAGGCTGTGAGAGCACTGTGCAGAGCCAGTTGTTTCTTAGCTTCCCAAAGATTTGGAAGCAAGATGCTTTGGGGACTCTCAGCCCCTTTGGAAAAAAGGCGGCCCTTTGGGCCTGGCAGCTCTAGGCCAAAGTAGCACGCCCAGAGCAGGAGTTCTACTTCAGCCAGATCAGGCCTGCCAAGAAACTGCGTTTCACAGGCCTTGGTAAGAGATGTTCCCGGTAGGCTGTAAGAGCACTGGGCAACGCCAGATGTTTCTTAGCTTCCCGAAGAGCTGGAAGCAAGATGCTTTGGGGCCTCTCTGCCCCTTTGGAAACAAGGCAGCACGTTGGGTCTGGCAGCTCTAGTTCAATGGAGCACACCCAGAGCAGAAGTTCTACTTCTTCCAGATCAGGCCTGCCTAGAAAGTGCGTTTCACAGGCCTTGATAAGAGATGTTCTCTTAGGCTATAAGAGCACTGGGCACAGCCAGTTGTTTCTTAGCTTCCCAAGAGGTGGAAGCAAGATGCTTTGGGGCCTCTCTCCCCCTTTGGAAACAAGGCAGCCCTTTGGGCCTTTCAGCTCTAGGGCAATGGAGCACACCCAGAGCAGAAGTTCTACCTCAGCCAGATCAGGCCTGCCAAGAAACTGCTTTTCACAGGCCTTCGTAAGAGGTGTTCCCGGAAGGCTGTAAGAGTACCTGGCAGAGCGAGTTGTTTCTTAGCTTCAAAAACAGCTGGAAGCAACATGATTTGGGGCCTCTCTCCCCCTTTGGAAACAAAGCAGCCTTTGTGCCTGGCAGCTCTAGGCCAAAGTAGCACACCCAGAGCACAAGTTCTACCTCAGCCAGATAAGGCCTGTCAAGAAGCTGCGTTTCACAGGCCTTTGTATGTGACGTTCCCGGTTGGCTTTGAGAGCACTGTGCAGAGCCAGTTGTTTTAGCTTCCCAGAGAGCAGGAAGCAAGATGCTTTGGGGCCTCTCTCACACTATGGAAATAAAGGCAGCCCTTTGGGCCTGGCAGCCCTAGGCCAATGGAGTACACCCAGAGCAGAAGTTCTACCTCAGCCAGATCAGGCCTTCCAAGAAACTGCGTCTCACAGGCCTTTCTCTGTCACGTTGCCGGTAGGCTGTGAGAGCACTGTGCAGAGCCAGTTGTTTCTTAGCTTCCCAAAGATTTGGAAGCAAGATGCTTTGGGGACTCTCAGCCCCTTTGGAAACAAGGCGGCCCTTTGGGCCTGGCAGCTCTAGGCCAAAGTAGCACGCGCAGAGCAGGAGTTCTACTTCAGCCAGATCAGGCCTGCCAAGAAACTGCGTTTCACAGGCCTTGGTAAGAGATGTTCCCGGTAGGCTGTAAGAGCACTGGGCAACGCCAGATGTTTCTTAGCTTCCCGAAGAGCTGGAAGCAAGATGCTTTGGGGCCTCTCTGCCCCTTTGCAAACAAGGCGGCCCTTTGGGCCAGGCAGCTCTAGGCCAATGGAGCACACCCAGAGCAGAAGTTCTACTTCAGCTAGATCAGGCCACCAACAAAGTGCGTTTCACAGGCCTTGGTAAGAGATTCTCTCTCAGGCTGTAAGAGCACTGGGCAGAGCCAGTTGTTTCTTAGCTTCCCAAAGAGCTGGAAGCAAGATGCTTTGGGGCCTCTCTGCCCCTTTGCAAACAAGGCATCCCTTTGGGCCTTTCAGCTCTAGGGCAATGGAGCACACCCAGAGCAGAAGTTCTACCTCAGCCAGATCAGGCCTGCCAAGAAACTGCTTTTCACAGGCCTTCGTAAGAGGTGTTCCCGGAAGGCTGTAAGAGTACCTGGCAGAGCGAGTTGTTTCTTAGCTTCAAAAACAGCTGGAAGCAACATGATTTGGGGCCTCTCTCCCCCTTTGGAAACAAAGCAGCCTTTGTGCCTGGCAGCTCTAGGCCAAAGTAGCACACCCAGAGCACAAGTTCTACCTCAGCCAGATAAGGCCTGTCAAGAAGCTGCGTTTCACAGGCCTTTGTATGTGACGTTCCCGGTTGGCTTTGAGAGCACTGTGCAGAGCCAGTTGTTTTAGCTTCCCAGAGAGCAGGAAGCAAGATGCTTTGGGGCCTCTCTCACACTTTGGAAATAAAGGCAGCCCTTTGGGCCTGGCAGCCCTAGGCCAATGGAGTACACCCAGAGCAGAAGTTCTACCTCAGCCAGATCAGGCCTTCCAAGAAACTGCGTCTCACAGGCCTTTCTCTGTCACGTTGCCGGTAGGCTGTGAGAGCACTGTGCAGAGCCAGTTGTTTCTTAGCTTCCCAAAGATTTGGAAGCAAGATACTTTGGGGACTCTCAGCCCCTTTGGAAACAAGGCGGCCCTTTGGGCCTGGCAGCTCTAGGCCAAAGTAGCACGCCCAGAGCAGGAGTTCTACTTCAGCCAGATCAGGCCTGCGAAGAAACTGCGTTTCACAGGCCTTGGTAAGAGATGTTCCCGGTAGGCTGTAAGAGCACTGGGCAGAGCCAGTTGTTTCTTACCTTCCTGAAAAGCTGGAAGCAAGACGCTTGGGACCCCTCTGCCCGTTTGGGAACAAGGCAGCCTTTTTGGTCGGGAAGCTCTAGGCCAATGGAGCACACGCAGAGCAGGAGTTCTACTTCAGCCTGATCAGGCCTGCAAAGAAACAGCGTTTGACAGGCCTTGGTAAGAGATGTTCCCGGTAGGTGTAAGAGCACTGGGCAGAGCCAGTTGTTTCTTAGCTTCGTAAAGACCGGGAAGCAAGATGCTTTGGGCCTCTCTGCCCCTTGGAAACAGGGCAGCACTTGGGGCCTGGCAGCTCTAGGGCAATGGAGCACACCCAGAGCCGGAGTTCTACTTCAGCCAGATGAGGCCTGCCAAGAAACTGCGTTTCACAGGCCTTTCAAAGACATGTTCCCGGTAGGCTGTAAGAGCACGGGGCAGAGCGAGTTGGTTCTTAGCTTCCCAGAGAGCTGGAAGCAAGATGCTTTGGGGCCTCTCTCACACTTTGGAAACAAGGCAGCACCTTGGGCCTGGCAGCTCTAGGGCAATGGAGCACACCCAGAGCAGAAGTTCTACTTCAGCCAAATCAGGCCTGCCAGGAAACGGCGTTTCACAGGCCTTGGTAAGAGATGTTCCCGGTAGGCTGTAAGAGCACTGGGCAACGCCAGATGTCTCTTAGCTTCCCGAAGAGCTGGAAGCAAGATGCTTTGGTGCCAGTCTCTCACTTTGGAATCAAGGCAGCCCTTTGGGGCAGGTAGCTCCAGGCCAGTGGAGCACACCCAGAGCAGAAGTTCTACTTCGGCCATTTCAGGCCACCAACAAACTGCGTTTCACAGGCCTTGGTAAGAGATGTTCCCGGTAGGCTGTAAGAGCACTGGGCAACGCCAGATGTTTCTTAGCTTCCCGAAGAGCTGGAAGCAAGATGCTTTGGGGCCTCTCTGCCCCTTTGCAAACAAGGCGGCCCTTTGGGCCAGGCAGCTCTAGGCCAATGGAGCACACCCAGAGCAGAAGTTCTACTTCAGCTAGATCAGGCCACCAACAAAGTGCGTTTCACAGGCCTTGGTAAGAGATTTTCTCTCAGGCTGTAAGAGCACTGGGAAGAGCCAGTTGTTTCTTAGCTTCCCAAAGAGCTGGAAGCAAGATGCTTTGGGGGCTCCCTGCCCCTTTGCCAACAAGGCCGACCTTTGGGCCTTTCAGCTCTAGGCCAATGGAGCACACCCAGAGCAGAATTTCTACCTCAGCCAGATAAGGCCTGCCAAGAAACTGCGTTTCAAAGGCTTTGGTAAGAGATGTTGCCGGTACTCTGTCAGAGCACTGGGCAGAGACAGTTGTGTCTTAGCTTCCCAAAGAGCTGGAAGCAAGATGCTTTGGGGCCTCTCTGCCGCTTTGCAAACAAGGCATCCCTTTGGGCCTTTCAGCTCTAGGCCAATGGAGCACAGCCAGAGCAGAAGTCCTACTTCAGCCAGATCAGGCCTGCCAAGGAACTGCGTTTCAGAGGCCTTTGTATGTGACGTTCCCGGTAGGCTGTGAGAGCACGGTGCAGAGCCAGTTGTTTCCTTGTTTCCCAAACAGCTGGAAGCAAGACGCTTTGGGGCCTCTCTGCCCCTTTGGAAACCAGGCAGCACGTTGGGTCTGGCAGCTCTAGGGCAATGGAGCACACCCAGAGCAGAAGTTCTACTTCTTCCAGATCAGGCCTGCCTAGAAAGTGCGTTTCACAGGCCTTGATAAGAGATGTTCTCTTAGGCTATAAGAGCACTGGGCACAGCCAGTTGTTTCTTAGCTTCCCAAGAGGTGGAAGCAAGATGCTTTGGGGCCTCTCTCCCCCTTTGGAAACAAGGCAGCCCTTTGGGCCTTTCAGCTCTAGGGCAATGGAGCACACCCAGAGCAGAAGTTCTACCTCAGCCAGATCAGGCCTGCCAAGAAACTGCTTTTCACAGGCCTTCCTAAGAGGTGTTCCCGGAAGGCTGTAAGAGTACCTGGCAGAGCGAGTTGTTTCTTAGCTTCAAAAACAGCTGGAAGCAACATGATTTGGGGCCTCTCTCCCCCTTTGGAAACAAAGCAGCCTTTGTGCCTGGCAGCTCTAGGCCAAAGTAGCACACCCAGAGCACAAGTTCTACCTCAGCCAGATAAGGCCTGTCAAGAAGCTGCGTTTCACAGGCCTTTGTATGTGACGTTCCCGGTTGGCTTTGAGAGCACTGTGCAGAGCCAGTTGTTTTAGCTTCCCAGAGAGCAGGAAGCAAGATGCTTTGGGGCCTCTCTCACACTTTGGAAATAAAGGCAGCCCTTTGGGCCTGGCAGCCCTAGGCCAATGGAGTACACCCAGAGCAGAAGTTCTACCTCAGCCAGATCAGGCCTTCCAAGAAACTGCGTCTCACAGGCCTTTCTCTGTCACGTTGCCGGTAGGCTGTGAGAGCACTGTTCAGAGCCAGTTGTTTCTTAGCTTCCCAAAGATTTGGAAGCAAGATGCTTTGGGGACTCTCAGCCCCTTTGGAAACAAGGCGGCCCTTTGGGCCTGGCAGCTCTAGGCCAAAGTAGCACGCCCAGAGCAGGAGTTCTACTTCAGCCAGATCAGGCCTGCCAAGAAACTGCGTTTCACAGGCCTTGGTAAGAGATGTTCCCGGTAGGCTGTGAGAGCACTGTGGAGAGCCAGTTGCTTTAGCTTCCCACAGAGCTGGAAGCAAGATGCTTTGGGGCCTCTCTCTCCCTTTGGACACAAGGCAGCCGTTTGGGCCTGGCAGCTCTAGGCCAATGGAGCACACCCACAGCAGAAGTTCTACTTCAGGCAGATCAGTCCTGCCCAGAAACTGCGTTTCACAGCCCTTGGTAAGAGATGTTCACGGTAGGCTGTGAGAGCACTGGGCAGAACCAGTTTTTTTTTAGCTTCCCAAAGTGCTGGAGGCAAGATGCTTTGGGGCCTCTCTCACCCTTTGGAAACAAGGCAGCCCTTAGGTCCTGGTAGCTCTAGGCCTATGTAGCACAACCAGAACAGAAGTTCTACTTCAGCCAGGTCAGGCCTGCCAAGAAACTGCGTTTCACAGGCCTTTCAAAGAGATGTTCTCTTAGGCTGTAAGAGCACTGGGCAGAGCCAGCTGTTTCTTAGCTTCCCGAAGAGCTGGGAGCAAGATGCTTTGGGTCCACTCTCCGTCTTTGGAAACAAGGCAGCCCTTTGGGGCTGGCAGCTCTAGGGCAATGGAGCACACCCAGAGCAGAAGTTCTACTTCAGCCAGATCAGGCCTGCCAGGAAACTGCGTTTCACAGGCCTTGGTAAGAGATGTTCCCGGTAGGCTGTAAGAGCACTGGGCAGAGCCAGTTGTTTCTTACCTTCCTGAAAAGCTGGAAGCAAGATGCTTGGGACCCCTCTGCCCGTTTGGGAACAAGGCAGCCTTTTGGGTCGGGAAGCTCTAGGCCAATGGAGCACACGCAGAGCAGGAGTTCTACTTCAGCCTGATCAGGCCTGCAAAGAAACAGCGTTTGACAGGCCTTGGTAAGAGATGTTCGCGGTAGGTGTAAGAGCACTGGGCAGAGCCACTTGTTTCTTAGCTTCGCAAAGACCGGGAAGCAAGATGCTTTGGGCCTCTCTGCCCCTTGGAAACAGGGCAGCACTTGGGGCCTGGCAGCTCTAGGGCAATGGAGCACACCCAGAGCCGGAGTTCTACTTCAGCCAGATGAGGCCTGCCAAGAAACTGCGTTTCACAGGCCTTTCAAAGACATGTTCCCGGTAGGCTGTAAGAGCACAGGGCAGAGCGAGTTGGTTCTTAGCTTCCCAGAGAGCTGGAAGCAAGATGCTTTGGGGCCTCTCTGCCCCTTTGGAAACAAGGCAGCACCTTGGGCCTGGCAGCTCTAGGGCAATGGAGCACACCCAGAGCAGAAGTTCTACTTCAGCCAAATCAGGCCTGCCAGGAAACGGCGTTTCACAGGCCTTGGTAAGAGATGTTCCCGGTAGGCTGTAAGAGCACTGGGCAACGCCAGATGTTTCTTAGCTTCCCGAAGAGCTGGAAGCAAGATGCTTTGGTGCCACTCTCTCACTTTGGAATCAAGGCAGCCCTTTGGGGCAGGTAGCTCTAGGCCAGTGGAGCACACCCAGAGCAGAAGTTCTACTTCGGCCAGTTCGGGCCACCAACAAACTGCGTTTCACAGGCCTTGGTAAGAGATGTTCCCGGTAGGCTGTAAGAGCACTGGGCAACGCCAGATGTTTCTTAGCTTCCCGAAGAGCTGGAAGCAAGATGCTTTGGGGCCTCTCTGCCCCTTTGCAAACAAGGCGGCCCTTTGGGCCAGGCAGCTCTAGGCCAATGGAGCACACCCAGAGCAGAAGTTCTACTTCAGCTAGATCAGGCCACCAACAAAGTGCGTTTCACAGGCCTTGGTAAGAGATTTTCTCTCAGGCTGTAAGAGCACTGGGCAGAGCCAGTTGTTTCTTAGCTTCCCAAAGAGCTGGAAGCAAGATGCTTTGGGGGCTCCCTGCCCCTTTGCCAACAAGGCCGACCTTTGGGCCTTTCATCTCTAAGCCAATGGAGCACACCCAGAGCAGAAGTTCTACCTCAGCCAGATAAGGCCTGCCAAGAAACAGCGTTTCAAAGGCTTTGGTAAGAGATGTTGCCGGTACTCTGTCAGAGCACTGGGCAGAGACAGTTGTTTCTTAGCTTCCCAAAGAGCTGGAAGCAAGATGCTTTGGGGCCTCTCTGCCCCTTTGCAAACAAGGCATCCCTTTGGGCCTTTCAGCTCTAGGCCAATGGAGCACACCCAGAGCAGAAGTCCTACTTCAGCCAGATCAGGCCTGCCAAGGAACTGCGTTTCAGAGGCCTTTGTATGTGACGTTCCCGGTAGGCTGTGAGAGCACGGTGCAGAGCCAGTTGTTTCCTTGTTTCCCAAACAGCTGGAAGCAAGACGCTTTGGGGCCTCTCTGCCCCTTTGGAAACAAGGCAGCACGTTGGGTCTGGCAGCTCTAGGGCAATGGAGCACAACCAGAGCAGAAGTTCTACTTCTTCCAGATCAGGCCTGCCTAGAAAGTGCGTTTCACAGGCCTTGATAAGAGATGTTCTCTTAGGCTATAAGAGCACTGGGCACAGCCAGTTGTTTCTTAGCTTCCCAAGAGGTGGAAGCAAGATGCTTTGGGGCCTCTCTCCCCCTTTGGAAACAAGGCAGCCCTTTGGGCCTTTCAGCTCTAGGGCAATGGAGCACACCCAGAGCAGAAGTTCTACCTCAGCCAGATCAGGCCTGCCAAGAAACTGCTTTTCACAGGCCTTCGTAAGAGGTGTTCCCGGAAGGCTGTAAGAGTACCTGGCAGAGCGAGTTGTTTCTTAGCTTCAAAAACAGCTGGAAGCAACATGATTTGGGGCCTCTCTCCCCCTTTGGAAACAAAGCAGCCTTTGTGCCTGGCAGCTCTAGGCCAAAGTAGCACACCCAGAGCACAAGTTCTACCTCAGCCAGATAAGGCCTGTCAAGAAGCTGCGTTTCACAGGCCTTTGTATGTGACGTTCCCGGTTGGCTTTGAGAGCACTGTGCAGAGCCAGTTGTTTTAGCTTCCCAGAGAGCAGGAAGCAAGATGCTTTGGGGCCTCTCTCACACTTTGGAAATAAAGGCAGCCCTTTGGGCCTGGCAGCCCTAGGCCAATGGAGTACACCCAGAGCAGAAGTTCTACCTCAGCCAGATCAGGCCTTCCAAGAAACTGCGTCTCACAGGCCTTTCTCTGTCACGTTGCCGGTAGGCTGTGAGAGCACTGTGCAGAGCCAGTTGTTTCTTAGCTTCCCAAAGATTTGGAAGCAAGATGCTTTGGGGACTCTCAGCCCCTTTGGAAACAAGGCGGCCCTTTGGGCCTGGCAGCTCTAGGCCAAAGTAGCACGCCCAGAGCAGGAGTTCTACTTCAGCCAGATCAGGCCTGCCAAGAAACTGCGTTTCACAGGCCTTGGTAAGAGATGTTCCCGGTAGGCTGTGAGAGCACTGTGGAGAGCCAGTTGCTTTAGCTTCCCACAGAGCTGGAAGCAAGATGCTTTGGGGCCTCTCTCTCCCTTTGGACACAAGGCAGCCTTTTGGGCCTGGCAGCTCTAGGCCAATGGAGCACACCCACAGCAGAAGTTCTACTTCAGGCAGATCAGTCCTGCCCAGAAACTGCGTTTCACAGCCCTTGGTAAGAGATGTTCACGGTAGGCTGTGAGAGCACTGGGCAGAACCAGTTGTTTTTTAGCTTCCCAAAGTGCTGGAGGCAAGATGCTTTGGGGCCTCTCTCACCCTTTGGAAACAAGGCAGCCCTTAGGTCCTGGTAGCTCTAGGCCTATGTAGCACAACCAGAACAGAAGTTCTACTTCAGCCAGGTCAGGCCTGCCAAGAAACTGCGTTTCACAGGCCTTTCAAAGAGATGTTCTCTTAGGCTGTAAGAGCACTGGGCAGAGCCAGCTGTTTCTTAGCTTCCCGAAGAGCTGGGAGCAAGATGCTTTGGGTCCACTCTCCGTCTTTGGAAACAAGGCAGCCCTTTGGGCCTGGCAGCTCTAGGGCAATGGAGCACACCCAGAGCAGAAGTTCTACTTCAGCCAGATCAGGCCTGCCAGGAAACTGCGTTTCACAGGCCTTGGTAAGAGATGTTCCCGGTAGGCTGTAAGAGCACTGGGCAGAGCCAGTTGTTTCTTACCTTCCTGAAAAGCTGGAAGCAAGACGCTTGGGACCCCTCTGCCCGTTTGGGAACAAGGCAGCCTTTTGGGTCGGGAAGCTCTAGGCCAATGGAGCACACGCAGAGCAGGAGTTCTACTTCAGCCTCATCAGGCCTGCAAAGAAACAGCGTTTGACAGGCCTTGGTAAGAGATGTTCCCGGTAGGTGTAAGAGCACTGGGCAGAGCCAGTTGTTTCTTAGCTTCGCAACGACCGGGAAGCAAGATGCTTTGGGCCTCTCTGCCCCTTGGAAACAGGGCAGCACTTGGGGCCTGGCAGCTCTAGGGCAATGGAGCACACCCAGAGCCGGAGTTCTACTTCAGCCAGATGAGGCCTGCCAAGAAACTGCGTTTCACAGGCCTTTCAAAGACATGTTCCCGGTAGGCTGTAAGAGCACGGGGCAGAGCGAGTTGGTTCTTAGCTTCCCAGAGAGCTGGAAGCAAGATGCTTTGGGGCCTCTCTGCCCCTTTGGAAACAAGGCAGCACCTTGGGCCTGGCAGCTCTAGGGCAATGGAGCACACCCAGAGCAGAAGTTCTACTTCAGCCAAATCAGGCCTGCCAGGAAACGGCGTTTCACAGGCCTTGGTAAGAGATGTTCCCGGTAGGCTGTAAGAGCACTGGGCAACGCCAGATGTTTCTTAGCTTCCCGAAGAGCTGGAAGCAAGATGCTTTGGTGCCACTCTCTCACTTTGGAATCAAGGCAGCCCTTTGGGGCAGGTAGCTCTAGGCCAGTGGAGCACACCCAGAGCAGAAGTTCTACTTCGGCCAGTTCAGGCCACCAACAAACTGCGTTTCACAGGCCTTGGTAAGAGATGTTCCCGGTAGGCTGTAAGAGCACTGGGCAACGCCAGATGTTTCTTAGCTTCCCGAAGAGCTGGAAGCAAGATGCTTTGGGGCCTCTCTGCCCCTTTGCAAACAAGGCGGCCCTTTGGGCCAGGCAGCTCTAGGCCAATGGAGCACACCCAGAGCAGAAGTTCTACTTCAGCTAGATCAGGCCACCAACAAAGTGCGTTTCACAGGCCTTGGTAAGAGATTTTCTCTCAGGCTGTAAGAGCACTGGGCAGAGCCAGTTGTTTCTTAGCTTCCCAAAGAGCTGGAAGCAAGATGCTTTGGGGCCTCTCATCCCCTTTGCCAACAAGGCCGACCTTTGGGCCTTTCAGCTCTAGGCCAATGGAGCACACCCAGAGCAGAAGTTCTACCTCAGCCAGATAAGGCCTGCCAAGAAACAGCGTTTCAAAGGCTTTGGTAAGAGATGTTGCCCGTACTCTGTCAGAGCACTGGGCAGAGACAGTTGTTTCTTAGCTTCCCAAAGAGCTGGAAGCAAGATGCTTTGGGGCCTCTCTGCCCCTTTGCAAACAAGGCATCCCTTTGGGCCTTTCAGCTCTAGGCCAATGGAGCACAGCCAGAGCAGAAGTCCTACTTCAGCCAGATCAGGCCTGCCAAGGAACTGCGTTTCAGAGGCCTTTGTATGTGACGTTCCCGGTAGGCTGTGAGAGCACGGTGCAGAGCCAGTTGTTTCCTTGTTTCCCAAACAGCTGGAAGCAAGACGCTTTGGGGCCTCTCTGCCCCTTTGGAAACCAGGCAGCACGTTGGGTCTGGCAGCTCTAGGGCAATGGAGCACACCCAGAGCAGAAGTTCTACTTCTTCCAGATCAGGCCTGCCTAGAAAGTGCGTTTCACAGGCCTTGATAAGAGATGTTCTCTTAGGCTATAAGAGCACTGGGCACAGCCAGTTGTTTCTTAGCTTCCCAAGAGGTGGAAGCAAGATGCTTTGGGGCCTCTCTCCCCCTTTGGAAACAAGGCAGCCCTTTGGGCCTTTCAGCTCTAGGGCAATGGAGCACACCCAGAGCAGAAGTTCTACCTCAGCCAGATCAGGCCTGCCAAGAAACTGCTTTTCACAGGCCTTCGTAAGAGGTGTTCCCGGAAGGCTGTAAGAGTACCTGGCAGAGCGAGTTGTTTCTTAGCTTCAAAAACAGCTGGAAGCAACATGATTTGGGGCCTCTCTCCCCCTTTGGAAACAAAGCAGCCTTTGTGCCTGGCAGCTCTAGGCCAAAGTAGCACACCCAGAGCACAAGTTCTACCTCAGCCAGATAAGGCCTGTCAAGAAGCTGCGTTTCACAGGCCTTTGTATGTGACGTTCCCGGTTGGCTTTGAGAGCACTGTGCAGAGCCAGTTGTTTTAGCTTCCCAGAGAGCAGGAAGCAAGATGCTTTGGGGCCTCTCTCACACTTTGGAAATAAAGGCAGCCCTTTGGGCCTGGCAGCCCTAGGCCAATGGAGTACACCCAGAGCAGAAGTTCTACCTCAGCCAGATCAGGCCTTCCAAGAAACTGCGTCTCACAGGCCTTTCTCTGTCACGTTGCCGGTAGGCTGTGAGAGCACTGTGCAGAGCCAGTTGTTTCTTAGCTTCCCAAAGATTTGGAAGCAAGATGCTTTGGGGACTCTCAGCCCCTTTGGAAACAAAGCGGCCCTTTGGGCCTGGCAGCTCTAGGCCAAAGTAGCACGCCCAGAGCAGGAGTTCTACTTCAGCCAGATCAGGCCTGCCAAGAAACTGCGTTTCACAGGCCTTGGTAAGAGATGTTCCCGGTAGGCTGTGAGAGCACTGTGGAGAGCCAGTTGCTTTAGCTTCCCACAGAGCTGGAAGCAAGATGCTTTGGGGCCTCTCTCTCCCTTTGGACACAAGGCAGCCGTTTGGGCCTGGCAGCTCTAGGCCAATGGAGCACACCCACAGCAGAAGTTCTACTTCAGGCAGATCAGTCCTGCCCAGAAACTGCGTTTCACAGCCCTTGGTAAGAGATGTTCACGGTAGGCTGTGAGAGCACTGGGCAGAACCAGTTGTTTTTTAGCTTCCCAAAGTGCTGGAGGCAAGATGCTTTGGGGCCTCTCTCACCCTTTGGAAACAAGGCAGCCCTTAGGTCCTGGTAGCTCTAGGCCTATGTAGCACAACCAGAACAGAAGTTCTACTTCAGCCAGGTCAGGCCTGCCAAGAAACTGCGTTTCACAGGCCTTTCAAAGAGATGTTCTCTTAGGCTGTAAGAGCACTGGGCAGAGCCAGCTGTTTCTTAGCTTCCCGAAGAGCTGGGAGCAAGATGCTTTGGGTCCACTCTCCGTCTTTGGAAACAAGGCAGCCCTTTGGGCCTGGCAGCTCTAGGGCAATGGAGCACACCCAGAGCAGAAGTTCTACTTCAGCCAGATCAGGCCTGCCAGGAAACTGCGTTTCACAGGCCTTTGTAAGAGATGTTCCCAGTAGGCAGTAAGAGCACTGGGCAGAGCCAGTTGTTTCTTACCTTCCTGAAAAGCTGGAAGCAAGACGCTTGGGACCCCTCTGCCCGTTTGGGAACAAGGCAGCCTTTTGGGTCGGGAAGCTCTAAGCCAATGGAGCACACGCAGAGCAGGAGTTCTACTTCAGCCTGATCAGGCCTGCAAAGAAACAGCGTTTGACAGGCCTTGGTAAGAGATGTTCCCGGTAGGTGTAAGAGCACTGGGCAGAGCCAGTTGTTTCTTAGCTTCGCAAAGACCGGGAAGCAAGATGCTTTGGGCCTCTCTGCCCCTTGGAAACAGGGCAGCACTTGGGGCCTGGCAGCTCTAGGGCAATGGAGCACACCCAGAGCCGGAGTTCTACTTCAGCCAGATGAGGCCTGCCAAGAAACTGCGTTTCACAGGCCTTTCAAAGACATGTTCCCGGTAGGCTGTAAGAGCACGGGGCAGAGCGAGTTGGTTCTTAGCTTCCCGGAGAGCTGGAAGCAAGATGCTTTGGGGCCTCTCTGCCCCTTTGGAAACAAGGCAGCACCTTGGGCCTGGCAGCTCTAGGGCAATGGAGCACACCCAGAGCAGAAGTTCTACTTCAGCCAAATCAGGCCTGCCAGGAAACGGCGTTTCACAGGCCTTGGTAAGAGATGTTCCCGGTAGGCTGTAAGAGCACTGGGCAACGCCAGATGTTTCTTAGCTTCCCGAAGAGCTGGAAGCAAGATGCTTTGGTGCCACTCTCTCACTTTGGAATCAAGGCAGCCCTTTGGGGCAGGTAGCTCTAGGCCAGTGGAGCACACCCAGAGCAGAAGTTCTACTTCGGCCAGTTCAGGCCACCAACAAACTGCGTTTCACAGGCCTTGGTAAGAGATGTTCCCGGTAGGCTGTAAGAGCACTGGGCAACGCCAGATGTTTCTTAGCTTCCCGAAGAGCTGGAAGCAAGATGCTTTGGGGCCTCTCTGCCCCTTTGCAAACAAGGCGGCCCTTTGGGCCAGGCAGCTCTAGGCCAATGGAGCACACCCAGAGCAGAAGTTCTACTTCAGCTAGATCAGGCCACCAACAAAGTGCGTTTCACAGGCCTTGGTAAGAGATTTTCTCTCAGGCTGTAAGAGCACTGGGCAGAGCCAGTTGTTTCTTAGCTTCCCAAAGAGCTGGAAGCAAGATGCTTTGGGGGCTCCCTGCCCCTTTGCCAACAAGGCCGACCTTTGGGCCTTTCAGCTCTAGGCCAATGGAGCACACCCAGAGCAGAAGTTCTACCTCAGCCAGATAAGGCCTGCCAAGAAACAGCGTTTCAAAGGCTTTGGTAAGAGATGTTCCCGGTACTCTGTCAGAGCACTGGGCAGAGACAGTTGTTTCTTAGCTTCCCAAAGAGCTGGAAGCAAGATGCTTTGGGGCCTCTCTGCCCCTTTGCAAACAAGGCATCCCTTTGGGCCTTTCAGCTCTAGGCCAATGGAGCACAGCCAGAGCAGAAGTCCTACTTCAGCCAGATCAGGCCTGCCAAGGAACTGCGTTTCAGAGGCCTTTGTATGTGACGTTCCCGGTAGGCTGTGAGAGCACGGTGCAGAGCCAGTTGTTTCCTTGTTTCCCAAACAGCTGGAAGCAAGACGCTTAGGGGCCTCTCTGCCCCTTTGGAAACAAGGCAGCACGTTGGGTCTGGCAGCTCTAGGGCAATGGAGCACAACCAGAGCAGAAGTTCTACTTCTTCCAGATCAGGCCTGCCTAGAAAGTGCGTTTCACAGGCCTTGATAAGAGATGTTCTCTTAGGCTATAAGAGCACTGGGCACAGCCAGTTGTTTCTTAGCTTCCCAAGAGGTGGAAGCAAGATGCTTTGGGGCCTCTCTCCCCCTTTGGAAACAAGGCAGCCCTTTGGGCCTTTCAGCTCTAGGGCAATGGAGCACACCCAGAGCAGAAGTTCTACCTCAGCCAGATCAGGCCTGCCAAGAAACTGCTTTTCACAGGCCTTCGTAAGAGGTGTTCCCGGAAGGCTGTAAGAGTACCTGGCAGAGCGAGTTGTTTCTTAGCTTCAAAAACAGCTGGAAGCAACATGATTTGGGGCCTCTCTCCCCCTTTGGAAACAAAGCAGCCTTTGTGCCTGGCAGCTCTAGGCCAAAGTAGCACACCCAGAGCACAAGTTCTACCTCAGCCAGATAAGGCCTGTCAAGAAGCTGCGTTTCACAGGCCTTTGTATGTGACGTTCCCGGTTGGCTTTGAGAGCACTGTGCAGAGCCAGTTGTTTTAGCTTCCCAGAGAGCAGGAAGCAAGATGCTTTGGGGCCTCTCTCACACTTTGGAAATAAAGGCAGCCCTTTGGGCCTGGCAGCCCTAGGCCAATGGAGTACACCCAGAGCAGAAGTTCTACCTCAGCCAGATCAGGCCTTCCAAGAAACTGCGTCTCACAGGCCTTTCTCTGTCACGTTGCCGGTAGGCTGTGAGAGCACTGTGCAGAGCCAGTTGTTTCTTAGCTTCCCAAAGATTTGGAAGCAAGATGCTTTGGGGGCTCTCAGCCCCTTTGGAAACAAGGCGGCCCTTTGGGCCTGGCAGCTCTAGGCCAAAGTAGCACGCCCAGAGCAGGAGTTCTACTTCAGCCAGATCAGGCCTGCCAAGAAACTGCGTTTCACAGGCCTTGGTAAGAGATGTTCCCGGTAGGCTGTGAGAGCACTGTGGAGAGCCAGTTGCTTTAGCTTCCCACAGAGCTGGAAGCAAGATGCTTTGGGGCCTCTCTCTCCCTTTGGACACAAGGCAGCCGTTTGCGCCTGGCAGCTCTAGGCCAATGGAGCACACCCACAGCAGAAGTTCTACTTCAGGCAGATCAGTCCTGCCCAGAAACTGCGTTTCACAGCCCTTGGTAAGAGATGTTCACGGTAGGCTGTGAGAGCACTGGGCAGAACCAGTTGTTTTTTAGCTTCCCAAAGTGCTGGAGGCAAGATGCTTTGGGGCCTCTCTCACCCTTTGGAAACAAGGCAGCCCTTAGGTCCTGGTAGCTCTAGGCCTATGTAGCACAACCAGAACAGAAGTTCTACTTCAGCCAGGTCAGGCCTGCCAAGAAACTGCGTTTCACAGGCCTTTCAAAGAGATGTTCTCTTAGGCTGTAAGAGCACTGGGCAGAGCCAGCTGTTTCTTAGCTTCCCGAAGAGCTGGGAGCAAGATGCTTTGGGTCCACTCTCCGTCTTTGGAAACAAGGCAGCCCTTTGGGCCTGGCAGCTCTAGGGCAATGGAGCACACCCAGAGCAGAAGTTCTACTTCAGCCAGATCAGGCCTGCCAGGAAACTGCGTTTCACAGGCCTTTGTAAGAGATGTTCCCAGTAGGCTGTAAGAGCACTGGGCAGAGCCAGTTGTTTCTTACCTTCCTGAAAAGCTGGAAGCAAGACGCTTGGGACCCCTCTGCCCGTTTGGGAACAAGGCAGCCTTTTGGGTCGGGAAGCTCTAGGCCAATGGAGCACACGCAGAGCAGGAGTTCTACTTCAGCCTGATCAGGCCTGCAAAGAAACAGCGTTTGACAGGCCTTGGTAAGAGATGTTCCCGGTAGGTGTAAGAGCACTGGGCAGAGCCAGTTGTTTCTTAGCTTCGCAAAGACCGGGAAGCAAGATGCTTTGGGCCTCTCTGCCCCTTGGAAACAGGGCAGCACTTGGGGCCTGGCAGCTCTAGGGCAATGGAGCACACCCAGAGCCGGAGTTCTACTTCAGCCAGATGAGGCCTGCCAAGAAACTGCGTTTCACAGGCCTTTCAAAGACATGTTCCCGGTAGGCTGTAAGAGCACGGGGCAGAGCGAGTTGGTTCTTAGCTTCCCGGAGAGCTGGAAGCAAGATGCTTTGGGGCCTCTCTGCCCCTTTGGAAACAAGGCAGCACCTTGGGCCTGGCAGCTCTAGGGCAATGGAGCACACCCAGAGCAGAAGTTCTACTTCAGCCAAATCAGGCCTGCCAGGAAACGGCGTTTCACAGGCCTTGGTAAGAGATGTTCCCGGTAGGCTGTAAGAGCACTGGGCAACGCCAGATGTTTCTTAGCTTCCCGAAGAGCTGGAAGCAAGATGCTTTGGTGCCACTCTCTCACTTTGGAATCAAGGCAGCCCTTTGGGGCAGGTAGCTCTAGGCCAGTGGAGCACACCCAGAGCAGAAGTTCTACTTCGGCCAGTTCAGGCCACCAACAAACTGCGTTTCACAGGCCTTGGTAAGAGATGTTCCCGGTAGGCTGTAAGAGCACTGGGCAACGCCAGATGTTTCTTAGCTTCCCGAAGAGCTGGAAGCAAGATGCTTTGGGGCCTCTCTGCCCCTTTGCAAACAAGGCGGCCCTTTGGGCCAGGCAGCTCTAGGCCAATGGAGCACACCCAGAGCAGAAGTTCTACTTCAGCTAGATCAGGCCACCAACAAAGTGCGTTTCACAGGCCTTGGTAAGAGATTTTCTCTCAGGCTGTAAGAGCACTGGGCAGAGCCAGTTGTTTCTTAGCTTCCCAAAGTGCTGGAAGCAAGATGCTTTGGGGGCTCCCTGCCCCTTTGCCAACAAGGCCGACCTTTGGGCCTTTCAGCTCTAGGCCAATGGAGCACACCCAGAGCAGAAGTTCTACCTCAGCCAGATAAGGCCTGCCAAGAAACAGCGTTTCAAAGGCTTTGGTAAGAGATGTTGCCGGTACTCTGTCAGAGCACTGGGCAGAGACAGTTGTTTCTTAGCTTCCCAAAGAGCTGGAAGCAAGATGCTTTGGGGCCTCTCTGCCCCTTTGCAAACAAGGCATCCCTTTGGGCCTTTCAGCTCTAGGCCAATGGAGCACAGCCAGAGCAGAAGTCCTACTTCAGCCAGATCAGGCCTGCCAAGGAACTGCGTTTCAGAGGCCTTTGTATGTGACGTTCCCGGTAGGCTGTGAGAGCACGGTGCAGAGCCAGTTGTTTCCTTGTTTCCCAAACAGCTGGAAGCAAGACGCTTTGGGGCCTCTCTGCCCCTTTGGAAACAAGGCAGCACGTTGGGTCTGGCAGCTCTAGGGCAATGGAGCACAACCAGAGCAGAAGTTCTACTTCTTCCAGATCAGGCCTGCCTAGAAAGTGCGTTTCACAGGCCTTGATAAGAGATGTTCTCTTAGGCTATAAGAGCACTGGGCACAGCCAGTTGTTTCTTAGCTTCCCAAGAGGTGGAAGCAAGATGCTTTGGGGCCTCTCTCCCCCTTTGGAAACAAGGCAGCCCTTTGGGCCTTTCAGCTCTAGGGCAATGGAGCACACCCAGAGCAGAAGTTCTACCTCAGCCAGATCAGGCCTGCCAAGAAACTGCTTTTCACAGGCCTTCGTAAGAGGTGTTCCCGGAAGGCTGTAAGAGTACCTGGCAGAGCGAGTTGTTTCTTAGCTTCAAAAACAGCTGGAAGCAACATGATTTGGGGCCTCTCTCCCCCTTTGGAAACAAAGCAGCCTTTGTGCCTGGCAGCTCTAGGCCAAAGTAGCACACCCAGAGCACAAGTTCTACCTCAGCCAGATAAGGCCTGTCAAGAAGCTGCGTTTCACAGGCCTTTGTATGTGACGTTCCCGGTTGGCTTTGAGAGCACTGTGCAGAGCCAGTTGTTTTAGCTTCCCAGAGAGCAGGAAGCAAGATGCTTTGGGGCCTCTCTCACACTTTGGAAATAAAGGCAGCCCTTTGGGCCTGGCAGCCCTAGGCCAATGGAGTACACCCAGAGCAGAAGTTCTACCTCAGCCAGATCAGGCCTTCCAAGAAACAGCGTCTCACAGGCCTTTCTCTGTCACGTTGCCGGTAGGCTGTGAGAGCACTGTGCAGAGCCAGTTGTTTCTTAGCTTCCCAAAGATTTGGAAGCAAGATGCTTTGGGGACTCTCAGCCCCTTTGGAAACAAGGCGGCCCTTTGGGCCTGGCAGCTCTAGGCCAAAGTAGCACGCCCAGAGCAGGAGTTCTACTTCAGCCAGATCAGGCCTGCCAAGAAACTGCGTTTCACAGGCCTTGGTAAGAGATGTTCCCGGTAGGCTGTGAGAGCACTGTGGAGAGCCAGTTGCTTTAGCTTCCCACAGAGCTGGAAGCAAGATGCTTTGGGGCCTCTCTCTCCCTTTGGACACAAGGCAGCCGTTTGCGCCTGGCAGCTCTAGGCCAATGGAGCACACCCACAGCAGAAGTTCTACTTCAGGCAGATCAGTCCTGCCCAGAAACTGCGTTTCACAGCCCTTGGTAAGAGATGTTCACGGTAGGCTGTGAGAGCACTGGGCAGAACCAGTTGTTTTTTAGCTTCCCAAAGTGCTGGAGGCAAGATGCTTTGGGGCCTCTCTCACCCTTTGGAAACAAGGCAGCCCTTAGGTCCTGGTAGCTCTAGGCCTATGTAGCACAACCAGAACAGAAGTTCTACTTCAGCCAGGTCAGGCCTGCCAAGAAACTGCGTTTCACAGGCCTTTCAAAGAGATGTTCTCTTAGGCTGTAAGAGCACTGGGCAGAGCCAGCTGTTTCTTAGCTTCCCGAAGAGCTGGGAGCAAGATGCTTTGGGTCCACTCTCCGTCTTTGGAAACAAGGCAGCCCTTTGGGCCTGGCAGCTCTAGGGCAATGGAGCACACCCAGAGCAGAAGTTCTACTTCAGCCAGATCAGGCCTGCCTAGAAAGTGCGTTTCACAGGCCTTGATAAGAGATGTTCTCTTAGGCTATAAGAGCACTGGGCACAGCCAGTTGTTTCTTAGCTTCCCAAGAGGTGGAAGCAAGATGCTTTGGGGCCTCTCTCCCCCTTTGGAAACAAGGCAGCCCTTTGGGCCTTTCAGCTCTAGGGCAATGGAGCACACCCAGAGCAGAAGTTCTACCTCAGCCAGATCAGGCCTGCCAAGAAACTGCTTTTCACAGGCCTTCGTAAGAGGTGTTCCCGGAAGGCTGTAAGAGTACCTGGCAGAGCGAGTTGTTTCTTAGCTTCAAAAACAGCTGGAAGCAACATGATTTGGGGCCTCTCTCCCCCTTTGGAAACAAAGCAGCCTTTGTGCCTGGCAGCTCTAGGCCAAAGTAGCACACCCAGAGCACAAGTTCTACCTCAGCCAGATAAGGCCTGTCAAGAAGCTGCGTTTCACAGGCCTTTGTATGTGACGTTCCCGGTTGGCTTTGAGAGCACTGTGCAGAGCCAGTTGTTTTAGCTTCCCAGAGAGCAGGAAGCAAGATGCTTTGGGGCCTCTCTCACACTTTGGAAATAAAGGCAGCCCTTTGGGCCTGGCAGCCCTAGGCCAATGGAGTACACCCAGAGCAGAAGTTCTACCTCAGCCAGATCAGGCCTTCCAAGAAACAGCGTCTCACAGGCCTTTCTCTGTCACGTTGCCGGTAGGCTGTGAGAGCACTGTGCAGAGCCAGTTGTTTCTTAGCTTCCCAAAGATTTGGAAGCAAGATGCTTTGGGGACTCTCAGCCCCTTTGGAAACAAGGCGGCCCTTTGGGCCTGGCAGCTCTAGGCCAAAGTAGCACGCCCAGAGCAGGAGTTCTACTTCAGCCAGATCAGGCCTGCCAAGAAACTGCGTTTCACAGGCCTTGGTAAGAGATGTTCCCGGTAGGCTGTGAGAGCACTGTGGAGAGCCAGTTGCTTTAGCTTCCCACAGAGCTGGAAGCAAGATGCTTTGGGGCCTCTCTCTCCCTTTGGACACAAGGCAGCCGTTTGCGCCTGGCAGCTCTAGGCCAATGGAGCACACCCACAGCAGAAGTTCTACTTCAGGCAGATCAGTCCTGCCCAGAAACTGCGTTTCACAGCCCTTGGTAAGAGATGTTCACGGTAGGCTGTGAGAGCACTGGGCAGAACCAGTTGTTTTTTAGCTTCCCAAAGTGCTGGAGGCAAGATGCTTTGGGGCCTCTCTCACCCTTTGGAAACAAGGCAGCCCTTAGGTCCTGGTAGCTCTAGGCCTATGTAGCACAACCAGAACAGAAGTTCTACTTCAGCCAGGTCAGGCCTGCCAAGAAACTGCGTTTCACAGGCCTTTCAAAGAGATGTTCTCTTAGGCTGTAAGAGCACTGGGCAGAGCCAGCTGTTTCTTAGCTTCCCGAAGAGCTGGGAGCAAGATGCTTTGGGTCCACTCTCCGTCTTTGGAAACAAGGCAGCCCTTTGGGCCTGGCAGCTCTAGGGCAATGGAGCACACCCAGAGCAGAAGTTCTACTTCAGCCAGATCAGGCCTGCCAGGAAAGTGCGTTTCACAGGCCTTGGTAAGAGATGTTCCCGGTAGGCTGTAAGAGCACTGGGCAACGCCAGATGTTTCTTAGCTTCCCGAAGAGCTGGAAGCAAGATGCTTTGGTGCCACTCTCTCACTTTGGAATCAAGGCAGCCCTTTGGGCCTGGCAGCTCTAGGGCAATGGAGCACACCCAGAGCAGAAGTTCTACTTCAGCCAGATCAGGCCTGCCAGGAAACTGCGTTTCACAGGCCTTGGTAAGAGATGTTCCCGGTAGGCTGTAAGAGCACTGGGCAGAGCCAGTTGTTTCTTACCTTCCTGAAAAGCTGGAAGCAAGACGCTTGGGACCCCTCTGCCCGTTTGGGAACAAGGCAGCCTTTTGGGTCGGGAAGCTCTAGGCCAATGGAGCACACGCAGAGCAGGAGTTCTACTTCAGCCTGATCAGGCCTGCAAAGAAACAGCGTTTGACAGGCCTTGGTAAGAGATGTTCCCGGTAGGTGTAAGAGCACTGGGCAGCGCCAGTTGTTTCTTAGCTTCGCAAAGACCGGGAAGCAAGATGCTTTGGGCCTCTCTGCCCCTTGGAAACAGGGCAGCACTTGGGGCCTGGCAGCTCTAGGGCAATGGAGCACACCCAGAGCCGGAGTTCTACTTCAGCCAGATGAGGCCTGCCAAGAAACTGCGTTTCACAGGCCTTTCAAAGACATGTTCCCTGTAGGCTGTAAGAGCACGGGCAGAGCGAGTTGGTTCTTAGCTTCCCAGAGAGCTGGAAGCAAGATGCTTTGGGGCCTCTCTGCCCCTTTGGAAACAAGGCAGCACCTTGGGCCTGGCAGCTCTAGGGCAATGGAGCACACCCAGAGCAGAAGTTCTACTTCAGCCAAATCAGGCCTGCCAGGAAACGGCGTTTCACAGGCCTTGGTAAGAGATGTTCCCGGTAGGCTGTAAGAGCACTGGGCAACGCCAGATGTTTCTTAGCTTCCCGAAGAGCTGGAAGCAAGATGCTTTGGTGCCACTCTCTCACTTTGGAATCAAGGCAGCCCTTTGGGGCAGGTAGCTCTAGGCCAGTGGAGCACACCCAGAGCAGAAGTTCTACTTCGGCCAGTTCAGGCCACCAACAAACTGCGTTTCACAGGCCTTGGTAAGAGATGTTCCCGGTAGGCTGTAAGAGCACTGGGCAACGCCAGATGTTTCTTAGCTTCCCGAAGAGCTGGAAGCAAGATGCTTTGGGGCCTCTCTGCCCCTTTGCAAACAAGGCGGCCCTTTGGGCCAGGCAGCTCTAGGCCAATGGAGCACACCCAGAGCAGAAGTTCTACTTCAGCTAGATCAGGCCACCAACAAAGTGCGTTTCACAGGCCTTGGTAAGAGATTTTCTCTCAGGCTGTAAGAGCACTGGGCAGAGCCAGTTGTTTCTTAGCTTCCCAAAGTGCTGGAAGCAAGATGCTTTGGGGGCTCCCTGCCCCTTTGCCAACAAGGCCGACCTTTGGGCCTTTCAGCTCTAGGCCAATGGAGCACACCCAGAGCAGAAGTTCTACCTCAGCCAGATAAGGCCTGCCAAGAAACAGCGTTTCAAAGGCTTTGGTAAGAGATGTTGCCGGTACTCTGTCAGAGCACTGGGCAGAGACAGTTGTTTCTTAGCTTCCCAAAGAGCTGGAAGCAAGATGCTTTGGGGCCTCTCTGCCCCTTTGCAAACAAGGCATCCCTTTGGGCCTTTCAGCTCTAGGCCAATGGAGCACAGCCAGAGCAGAAGTCCTACTTCAGCCAGATCAGGCCTGCCAAGGAACTGCGTTTCAGAGGCCTTTGTATGTGACGTTCCCGGTAGGCTGTGAGAGCACGGTGCAGAGCCAGTTGTTTCCTTGTTTCCCAAACAGCTGGAAGCAAGACGCTTTGGGGCCTCTCTGCCCCTTTGGAAACAAGGCAGCACGTTGGGTCTGGCAGCTCTAGGGCAATGGAGCACAACCAGAGCAGAAGTTCTACTTCTTCCAGATCAGGCCTGCCTAGAAAGTGCGTTTCACAGGCCTTGATAAGAGATGTTCTCTTAGGCTATAAGAGCACTGGGCACAGCCAGTTGTTTCTTAGCTTCCCAAGAGGTGGAAGCAAGATGCTTTGGGGCCTCTCTCCCCCTTTGGAAACAAGGCAGCCCTTTGGGCCTTTCAGCTCTAGGGCAATGGAGCACACCCAGAGCAGAAGTTCTACCTCAGCCAGATCAGGCCTGCCAAGAAACTGCTTTTCACAGGCCTTCGTAAGAGGTGTTCCCGGAAGGCTGTAAGAGTACCTGGCAGAGCGAGTTGTTTCTTAGCTTCAAAAACAGCTGGAAGCAACATGATTTGGGGCCTCTCTCCCCCTTTGGAAACAAAGCAGCCTTTGTGCCTGGCAGCTCTAGGCCAAAGTAGCACACCCAGAGCACAAGTTCTACCTCAGCCAGATAAGGCCTGTCAAGAAGCTGCGTTTCACAGGCCTTTGTATGTGACGTTCCCGGTTGGCTTTGAGAGCACTGTGCAGAGCCAGTTGTTTTAGCTTCCCAGAGAGCAGGAAGCAAGATGCTTTGGGGCCTCTCTCACACTTTGGAAATAAAGGCAGCCCTTTGGGCCTGGCAGCCCTAGGCCAATGGAGTACACCCAGAGCAGAAGTTCTACCTCAGCCAGATCAGGCCTTCCAAGAAACAGCGTCTCACAGGCCTTTCTCTGTCACGTTGCCGGTAGGCTGTGAGAGCACTGTGCAGAGCCAGTTGTTTCTTAGCTTCCCAAAGATTTGGAAGCAAGATGCTTTGGGGACTCTCAGCCCCTTTGGAAACAAGGCGGCCCTTTGGGCCTGGCAGCTCTAGGCCAAAGTAGCACGCCCAGAGCAGGAGTTCTACTTCAGCCAGATCAGGCCTGCCAAGAAACTGCGTTTCACAGGCCTTGGTAAGAGATGTTCCCGGTAGGCTGTGAGAGCACTGTGGAGAGCCAGTTGCTTTAGCTTCCCACAGAGCTGGAAGCAAGATGCTTTGGGGCCTCTCTCTCCCTTTGGACACAAGGCAGCCGTTTGCGCCTGGCAGCTCTAGGCCAATGGAGCACACCCACAGCAGAAGTTCTACTTCAGGCAGATCAGTCCTGCCCAGAAACTGCGTTTCACAGCCCTTGGTAAGAGATGTTCACGGTAGGCTGTGAGAGCACTGGGCAGAACCAGTTGTTTTTTAGCTTCCCAAAGTGCTGGAGGCAAGATGCTTTGGGGCCTCTCTCACCCTTTGGAAACAAGGCAGCCCTTAGGTCCTGGTAGCTCTAGGCCTATGTAGCACAACCAGAACAGAAGTTCTACTTCAGCCAGGTCAGGCCTGCCAAGAAACTGCGTTTCACAGGCCTTTCAAAGAGATGTTCTCTTAGGCTGTAAGAGCACTGGGCAGAGCCAGCTGTTTCTTAGCTTCCCGAAGAGCTGGGAGCAAGATGCTTTGGGTCCACTCTCCGTCTTTGGAAACAAGGCAGCCCTTTGGGCCTGGCAGCTCTAGGGCAATGGAGCACACCCAGAGCAGAAGTTCTACTTCAGCCAGATCAGGCCTGCCAGGAAAGTGCGTTTCACAGGCCTTGGTAAGAGATGTTCCCGGTAGGCTGTAAGAGCACTGGGCAACGCCAGATGTTTCTTAGCTTCCCGAAGAGCTGGAAGCAAGATGCTTTGGTGCCACTCTCTCACTTTGGAATCAAGGCAGCCCTTTGGGCCTGGCAGCTCTAGGGCAATGGAGCACACCCAGAGCAGAAGTTCTACTTCAGCCAGATCAGGCCTGCCAGGAAACTGCGTTTCACAGGCCTTGGTAAGAGATGTTCCCGGTAGGCTGTAAGAGCACTGGGCAGAGCCAGTTGTTTCTTACCTTCCTGAAAAGCTGGAAGCAAGACGCTTGGGACCCCTCTGCCCGTTTGGGAACAAGGCAGCCTTTTGGGTCGGGAAGCTCTAGGCCAATGGAGCACACGCAGAGCAGGAGTTCTACTTCAGCCTGATCAGGCCTGCAAAGAAACAGCGTTTGACAGGCCTTGGTAAGAGATGTTCCCGGTAGGTGTAAGAGCACTGGGCAGCGCCAGTTGTTTCTTAGCTTCGCAAAGACCGGGAAGCAAGATGCTTTGGGCCTCTCTGCCCCTTGGAAACAGGGCAGCACTTGGGGCCTGGCAGCTCTAGGGCAATGGAGCACACCCAGAGCCGGAGTTCTACTTCAGCCAGATGAGGCCTGCCAAGAAACTGCGTTTCACAGGCCTTTCAAAGACATGTTCCCTGTAGGCTGTAAGAGCACGGGCAGAGCGAGTTGGTTCTTAGCTTCCCAGAGAGCTGGAAGCAAGATGCTTTGGGGCCTCTCTGCCCCTTTGGAAACAAGGCAGCACCTTGGGCCTGGCAGCTCTAGGGCAATGGAGCACACCCAGAGCAGAAGTTCTACTTCAGCCAAATCAGGCCTGCCAGGAAACGGCGTTTCACAGGCCTTGGTAAGAGATGTTCCCGGTAGGCTGTAAGAGCACTGGGCAACGCCAGATGTTTCTTAGCTTCCCGAAGAGCTGGAAGCAAGATGCTTTGGTGCCACTCTCTCACTTTGGAATCAAGGCAGCCCTTTGGGGCAGGTAGCTCTAGGCCAGTGGAGCACACCCAGAGCAGAAGTTCTACTTCGGCCAGTTCAGGCCACCAACAAACTGCGTTTCACAGGCCTTGGTAAGAGATGTTCCCGGTAGGCTGTAAGAGCACTGGGCAACGCCAGATGTTTCTTAGCTTCCCGAAGAGCTGGAAGCAAGATGCTTTGGGGCCTCTCTGCCCCTTTGCAAACAAGGCGGCCCTTTGGGCCAGGCAGCTCTAGGCCAATGGAGCACACCCAGAGCAGAAGTTCTACTTCAGCTAGATCAGGCCACCAACAAAGTGCGTTTCACAGGCCTTGGTAAGAGATTTTCTCTCAGGCTGTAAGAGCACTGGGCAGAGCCAGTTGTTTCTTAGCTTCCCAAAGTGCTGGAAGCAAGATGCTTTGGGGGCTCCCTGCCCCTTTGCCAACAAGGCCGACCTTTGGGCCTTTCAGCTCTAGGCCAATGGAGCACACCCAGAGCAGAAGTTCTACCTCAGCCAGATAAGGCCTGCCAAGAAACAGCGTTTCAAAGGCTTTGGTAAGAGATGTTGCCGGTACTCTGTCAGAGCACTGGGCAGAGACAGTTGTTTCTTAGCTTCCCAAAGAGCTGGAAGCAAGATGCTTTGGGGCCTCTCTGCCCCTTTGCAAACAAGGCATCCCTTTGGGCCTTTCAGCTCTAGGCCAATGGAGCACAGCCAGAGCAGAAGTCCTACTTCAGCCAGATCAGGCCTGCCAAGGAACTGCGTTTCAGAGGCCTTTGTATGTGACGTTCCCGGTAGGCTGTGAGAGCACGGTGCAGAGCCAGTTGTTTCCTTGTTTCCCAAACAGCTGGAAGCAAGACGCTTTGGGGCCTCTCTGCCCCTTTGGAAACAAGGCAGCACGTTGGGTCTGGCAGCTCTAGGGCAATGGAGCACAACCAGAGCAGAAGTTCTACTTCTTCCAGATCAGGCCTGCCTAGAAAGTGCGTTTCACAGGCCTTGATAAGAGATGTTCTCTTAGGCTATAAGAGCACTGGGCACAGCCAGTTGTTTCTTAGCTTCCCAAGAGGTGGAAGCAAGATGCTTTGGGGCCTCTCTCCCCCTTTGGAAACAAGGCAGCCCTTTGGGCCTTTCAGCTCTAGGGCAATGGAGCACACCCAGAGCAGAAGTTCTACCTCAGCCAGATCAGGCCTGCCAAGAAACTGCTTTTCACAGGCCTTCGTAAGAGGTGTTCCCGGAAGGCTGTAAGAGTACCTGGCAGAGCGAGTTGTTTCTTAGCTTCAAAAACAGCTGGAAGCAACATGATTTGGGGCCTCTCTCCCCCTTTGGAAACAAAGCAGCCTTTGTGCCTGGCAGCTCTAGGCCAAAGTAGCACACCCAGAGCACAAGTTCTACCTCAGCCAGATAAGGCCTGTCAAGAAGCTGCGTTTCACAGGCCTTTGTATGTGACGTTCCCGGTTGGCTTTGAGAGCACTGTGCAGAGCCAGTTGTTTTAGCTTCCCAGAGAGCAGGAAGCAAGATGCTTTGGGGCCTCTCTCACACTTTGGAAATAAAGGCAGCCCTTTGGGCCTGGCAGCCCTAGGCCAATGGAGTACACCCAGAGCAGAAGTTCTACCTCAGCCAGATCAGGCCTTCCAAGAAACAGCGTCTCACAGGCCTTTCTCTGTCACGTTGCCGGTAGGCTGTGAGAGCACTGTGCAGAGCCAGTTGTTTCTTAGCTTCCCAAAGATTTGGAAGCAAGATGCTTTGGGGACTCTCAGCCCCTTTGGAAACAAGGCGGCCCTTTGGGCCTGGCAGCTCTAGGCCAAAGTAGCACGCCCAGAGCAGGAGTTCTACTTCAGCCAGATCAGGCCTGCCAAGAAACTGCGTTTCACAGGCCTTGGTAAGAGATGTTCCCGGTAGGCTGTGAGAGCACTGTGGAGAGCCAGTTGCTTTAGCTTCCCACAGAGCTGGAAGCAAGATGCTTTGGGGCCTCTCTCTCCCTTTGGACACAAGGCAGCCGTTTGCGCCTGGCAGCTCTAGGCCAATGGAGCACACCCACAGCAGAAGTTCTACTTCAGGCAGATCAGTCCTGCCCAGAAACTGCGTTTCACAGCCCTTGGTAAGAGATGTTCACGGTAGGCTGTGAGAGCACTGGGCAGAACCAGTTGTTTTTTAGCTTCCCAAAGTGCTGGAGGCAAGATGCTTTGGGGCCTCTCTCACCCTTTGGAAACAAGGCAGCCCTTAGGTCCTGGTAGCTCTAGGCCTATGTAGCACAACCAGAACAGAAGTTCTACTTCAGCCAGGTCAGGCCTGCCAAGAAACTGCGTTTCACAGGCCTTTCAAAGAGATGTTCTCTTAGGCTGTAAGAGCACTGGGCAGAGCCAGCTGTTTCTTAGCTTCCCGAAGAGCTGGGAGCAAGATGCTTTGGGTCCACTCTCCGTCTTTGGAAACAAGGCAGCCCTTTGGGCCTGGCAGCTCTAGGGCAATGGAGCACACCCAGAGCAGAAGTTCTACTTCAGCCAGATCAGGCCTGCCAGGAAAGTGCGTTTCACAGGCCTTGGTAAGAGATGTTCCCGGTAGGCTGTAAGAGCACTGGGCAACGCCAGATGTTTCTTAGCTTCCCGAAGAGCTGGAAGCAAGATGCTTTGGTGCCACTCTCTCACTTTGGAATCAAGGCAGCCCTTTGGGCCTGGCAGCTCTAGGGCAATGGAGCACACCCAGAGCAGAAGTTCTACTTCAGCCAGATCAGGCCTGCCAGGAAACTGCGTTTCACAGGCCTTGGTAAGAGATGTTCCCGGTAGGCTGTAAGAGCACTGGGCAGAGCCAGTTGTTTCTTACCTTCCTGAAAAGCTGGAAGCAAGACGCTTGGGACCCCTCTGCCCGTTTGGGAACAAGGCAGCCTTTTGGGTCGGGAAGCTCTAGGCCAATGGAGCACACGCAGAGCAGGAGTTCTACTTCAGCCTGATCAGGCCTGCAAAGAAACAGCGTTTGACAGGCCTTGGTAAGAGATGTTCCCGGTAGGTGTAAGAGCACTGGGCAGCGCCAGTTGTTTCTTAGCTTCGCAAAGACCGGGAAGCAAGATGCTTTGGGCCTCTCTGCCCCTTGGAAACAGGGCAGCACTTGGGGCCTGGCAGCTCTAGGGCAATGGAGCACACCCAGAGCCGGAGTTCTACTTCAGCCAGATGAGGCCTGCCAAGAAACTGCGTTTCACAGGCCTTTCAAAGACATGTTCCCTGTAGGCTGTAAGAGCACGGGCAGAGCGAGTTGGTTCTTAGCTTCCCAGAGAGCTGGAAGCAAGATGCTTTGGGGCCTCTCTGCCCCTTTGGAAACAAGGCAGCACCTTGGGCCTGGCAGCTCTAGGGCAATGGAGCACACCCAGAGCAGAAGTTCTACTTCAGCCAAATCAGGCCTGCCAGGAAACGGCGTTTCACAGGCCTTGGTAAGAGATGTTCCCGGTAGGCTGTAAGAGCACTGGGCAACGCCAGATGTTTCTTAGCTTCCCGAAGAGCTGGAAGCAAGATGCTTTGGTGCCACTCTCTCACTTTGGAATCAAGGCAGCCCTTTGGGGCAGGTAGCTCTAGGCCAGTGGAGCACACCCAGAGCAGAAGTTCTACTTCGGCCAGTTCAGCCACCAACAAACTGCGTTTCACAGGCCTTGGTAAGAGATGTTCCCGGTAGGCTGTAAGAGCACTGGGCAACGCCAGATGTTTCTTAGCTTCCCGAAGAGCTGGAAGCAAGATGCTTTGGGGCCTCTCTGCCCCTTTGCAAACAAGGCGGCCCTTTGGGCCAGGCAGCTCTAGGCCAATGGAGCACACCCAGAGCAGAAGTTCTACTTCAGCTAGATCAGGCCACCAACAAAGTGCGTTTCACAGGCCTTGGTAAGAGATTTTCTCTCAGGCTGTAAGAGCACTGGGCAGAGCCAGTTGTTTCTTAGCTTCCCAAAGAGCTGGAAGCAAGATGCTTTGGGGGCTCCCTGCCCCTTTGCCAACAAGGCCGACCTTTGGGCCTTTCAGCTCTAGGCCAATGGAGCACACCCAGAGCAGAAGTTCTACCTCAGCCAGATAAGGCCTGCCAAGAAACAGCGTTTCAAAGGCTTTGGTAAGAGATGTTGCCGGTACTCTGTCAGAGCACTGGGCAGAGACAGTTGTTTCTTAGCTTCCCAAAGAGCTGGAAGCAAGATGCTTTGGGGCCTCTCTGCCCCTTTGCAAACAAGGCATCCCTTTGGGCCTTTCAGCTCTAGGCCAATGGAGCACAGCCAGAGCAGAAGTCCTACTTCAGCCAGATCAGGCCTGCGAAGGAACTGCGTTTCAGAGGCCTTTGTATGTGACGTTCCCGGTAGGCTGTGAGAGCACGGTGCAGAGCCAGTTGTTTCCTTGTTTCCCAAACAGCTGGAAGCAAGACGCTTTGGGGCCTCTCTGCCCCTTTGGAAACAAGGCAGCACGTTGGGTCTGGCAGCTCTAGGGCAATGGAGCACAACCAGAGCAGAAGTTCTACCTCAGCCAGATCAGGCCTGCCAAGAAACTGCTTTTCACAGGCCTTCGTAAGAGGTGTTCCCGGAAGGCTGTAAGAGTACCTGGCAGAGCGAGTTGTTTCTTAGCTTCAAAAACAGCTGGAAGCAACATGATTTGGGGCCTCTCTCCCCCTTTGGAAACAAAGCAGCCTTTGTGCCTGGCAGCTCTAGGCCAAAGTAGCACACCCAGAGCACAAGTTCTACCTCAGCCAGATAAGGCCTGTCAAGAAGCTGCGTTTCACAGGCCTTTGTATGTGACGTTCCCGGTTGGCTTTGAGAGCACTGTGCAGAGCCAGTTGTTTTAGCTTCCCAGAGAGCAGGAAGCAAGATGCTTTGGGGCCTCTCTCACACTTTGGAAATAAAGGCAGCCCTTTGGGCCTGGCAGCCCTAGGCCAATGGAGTACACCCAGAGCAGAAGTTCTACCTCAGCCAGATCAGGCCTTCCAAGAAACTGCGTCTCACAGGCCTTTCTCTGTCACGTTGCCGGTAGGCTGTGAGAGCACTGTGCAGAGCCAGTTGTTTCTTAGCTTCCCAAAGATTTGGAAGCAAGATGCTTTGGGGACTCTCAGCCCCTTTGGAAACAAGGTGGCCCTTTGGGCCTGGCAGCTCTAGGCCAAAGTAGCACGCCCAGAGCAGGAGTTCTACTTCAGCCAGATCAGGCCTGCCAAGAAACTGCGTTTCACAGGCCTTGGTAAGAGATGTTCCCGGTAGGCTGTGAGAGCACTGTGGAGAGCCAGTTGCTTTAGCTTCCCACAGAGCTGGAAGCAAGATGCTTTGGGGCCTCTCTCTCCCTTTGGACACAAGGCAGCCTTTTGGGCCTGGCAGCTCTAGGCCAATGGAGCACACCCACAGCAGAAGTTCTACTTCAGGCAGATCAGTCCTGCCCAGAAACTGCGTTTCACAGCCCTTGGTAAGAGATGTTCACGGTAGGCTGTGAGAGCACTGGGCAGAACCAGTTGTTTTTTAGCTTCCCAAAGTGCTGGAGGCAAGATGCTTTGGGGCCTCTCTCACCCTTTGGAAACAAGGCAGCCCTTAGGTCCTGGTAGCTCTAGGCCTATGTAGCACAACCAGAACAGAAGTTCTACTTCAGCCAGGTCAGGCCTGCCAAGAAACTGCGTTTCACAGGCCTTTCAAAGAGATGTTCTCTTAGGCTGTAAGAGCACTGGGCAGAGCCAGCTGTTTCTTAGCTTCCCGAAGAGCTGGGAGCAAGATTCTTTGGGTCCACTCTCCGTCTTTGGAAACAAGGCAGCCCTTTGGGCCTGGCAGCTCTAGGGCAATGGAGCACACCCAGAGCAGAAGTTCTACTTCAGCCAGATCAGGCCTGCCAGGAAACTGCGTTTCACAGGCCTTGGTAAGAGATGTTCCCGGTAGGCTGTAAGAGCACTGGGCAGAGCCAGTTGTTTCTTACCTTCCTGAAAAGCTGGAAGCAAGACGCTTGGGACCCCTCTGCCCGTTTGGGAAAAAGGCAGCCTTTTGGGTCGGGAAGCTCTAGGCCAATGGAGCACACGCAGAGCAGGAGTTCTACTTCAGCCTGATCAGGCCTGCAAAGAAACAGCGTTTGACAGGCCTTGGTAAGAGATGTTCCCGGTAGGTGTAAGAGCACTGGGCAGCGCCAGTTGTTTCTTAGCTTCGCAAAGACCGGGAAGCAAGATGCTTTGGGCCTCTCTGCCCCTTGGAAACAGGGCAGCACTTGGGGCCTGGCAGCTCTAGGGCAATGGAGCACACCCAGAGCCGGAGTTCTACTTCAGCCAGATGAGGCCTGCCAAGAAACTGCGTTTCACAGGCCTTTCAAAGACATGTTCCCTGTAGGCTGTAAGAGCACGGGCAGAGCGAGTTGGTTCTTAGCTTCCCAGAGAGCTGGAAGCAAGATGCTTTGGGGCCTCTCTGCCCCTTTGGAAACAAGGCAGCACCTTGGGCCTGGCAGCTCTAGGGCAATGGAGCACACCCAGAGCAGAAGTTCTACTTCAGCCAAATCAGGCCTGCCAGGAAACGGCGTTTCACAGGCCTTGGTAAGAGATGTTCCCGGTAGGCTGTAAGAGCACTGGGCAACGCCAGATGTTTCTTAGCTTCCCGAAGAGCTGGAAGCAAGATGCTTTGGTGCCACTCTCTCACTTTGGAATCAAGGCAGCCCTTTGGGGCAGGTAGCTCTAGGCCAGTGGAGCACACCCAGAGCAGAAGTTCTACTTCGGCCAGTTCAGGCCACCAACAAACTGCGTTTCACAGGCCTTGGTAAGAGATGTTCCCGGTAGGCTGTAAGAGCACTGGGCAACGCCAGATGTTTCTTAGCTTCCCGAAGAGCTGGAAGCAAGATGCTTTGGGGCCTCTCTGCCCCTTTGCAAACAAGGCGGCCCTTTGGGCCAGGCAGCTCTAGGCCAATGGAGCACACCCAGAGCAGAAGTTCTACTTCAGCTAGATCAGGCCACCAACAAAGTGCGTTTCACAGGCCTTGGTAAGAGATTTTCTCTCAGGCTGTAAGAGCACTGGGCAGAGCCAGTTGTTTCTTAGCTTCCCAAAGAGCTGGAAGCAAGATGCTTTGGGGGCTCCCTGCCCCTTTGCCAACAAGGCCGACCTTTGGGCCTTTCAGCTCTAGGCCAATGGAGCACACCCAGAGCAGAAGTTCTACCTCAGCCAGATAAGGCCTGCCAAGAAACAGCGTTTCAAAGGCTTTGGTAAGAGATGTTGCCGGTACTCTGTCAGAGCACTGGGCAGAGACAGTTGTTTCTTAGCTTCCCAAAGAGCTGGAAGCAAGATGCTTTGGGGCCTCTCTGCCCCTTTGCAAACAAGGCATCCCTTTGGGCCTTTCAGCTCTAGGCCAATGGAGCACAGCCAGAGCAGAAGTCCTACTTCAGCCAGATCAGGCCTGCGAAGGAACTGCGTTTCAGAGGCCTTTGTATGTGACGTTCCCGGTAGGCTGTGAGAGCACGGTGCAGAGCCAGTTGTTTCCTTGTTTCCCAAACAGCTGGAAGCAAGACGCTTTGGGGCCTCTCTGCCCCTTTGGAAACAAGGCAGCACGTTGGGTCTGGCAGCTCTAGGGCAATGGAGCACAACCAGAGCAGAAGTTCTACCTCAGCCAGATCAGGCCTGCCAAGAAACTGCTTTTCACAGGCCTTCGTAAGAGGTGTTCCCGGAAGGCTGTAAGAGTACCTGGCAGAGCGAGTTGTTTCTTAGCTTCAAAAACAGCTGGAAGCAACATGATTTGGGGCCTCTCTCCCCCTTTGGAAACAAAGCAGCCTTTGTGCCTGGCAGCTCTAGGCCAAAGTAGCACACCCAGAGCACAAGTTCTACCTCAGCCAGATAAGGCCTGTCAAGAAGCTGCGTTTCACAGGCCTTTGTATGTGACGTTCCCGGTTGGCTTTGAGAGCACTGTGCAGAGCCAGTTGTTTTAGCTTCCCAGAGAGCAGGAAGCAAGATGCTTTGGGGCCTCTCTCACACTTTGGAAATAAAGGCAGCCCTTTGGGCCTGGCAGCCCTAGGCCAATGGAGTACACCCAGAGCAGAAGTTCTACCTCAGCCAGATCAGGCCTTCCAAGAAACTGCGTCTCACAGGCCTTTCTCTGTCACGTTGCCGGTAGGCTGTGAGAGCACTGTGCAGAGCCAGTTGTTTCTTAGCTTCCCAAAGATTTGGAAGCAAGATGCTTTGGGGACTCTCAGCCCCTTTGGAAACAAGGTGGCCCTTTGGGCCTGGCAGCTCTAGGCCAAAGTAGCACGCCCAGAGCAGGAGTTCTACTTCAGCCAGATCAGGCCTGCCAAGAAACTGCGTTTCACAGGCCTTGGTAAGAGATGTTCCCGGTAGGCTGTGAGAGCACTGTGGAGAGCCAGTTGCTTTAGCTTCCCACAGAGCTGGAAGCAAGATGCTTTGGGGCCTCTCTCTCCCTTTGGACACAAGGCAGCCGTTTGGGCCTGGCAGCTCTAGGCCAATGGAGCACACCCACAGCAGAAGTTCTACTTCAGGCAGATCAGTCCTGCCCAGAAACTGCGTTTCACAGCCCTTGGTAAGAGATGTTCACGGTAGGCTGTGAGAGCACTGGGCAGAACCAGTTGTTTTTTAGCTTCCCAAAGTGCTGGAGGCAAGATGCTTTGGGGCCTCTCTCACCCTTTGGAAACAAGGCAGCCCTTAGGTCCTGGTAGCTCTAGGCCTATGTAGCACAACCAGAACAGAAGTTCTACTTCAGCCAGGTCAGGCCTGCCAAGAAACTGCGTTTCACAGGCCTTTCAAAGAGATGTTCTCTTAGGCTGTAAGAGCACTGGGCAGAGCCAGCTGTTTCTTAGCTTCCCGAAGAGCTGGGAGCAAGATTCTTTGGGTCCACTCTCCGTCTTTGGAAACAAGGCAGCCCTTTGGGCCTGGCAGCTCTAGGGCAATGGAGCACACCCAGAGCAGAAGTTCTACTTCAGCCAGATCAGGCCTGCCAGGAAACTGCGTTTCACAGGCCTTGGTAAGAGATGTTCCCGGTAGGCTGTAAGAGCACTGGGCAGAGCCAGTTGTTTCTTACCTTCCTGAAAAGCTGGAAGCAAGACGCTTGGGACCCCTCTGCCCGTTTGGGAAAAAGGCAGCCTTTTGGGTCGGGAAGCTCTAGGCCAATGGAGCACACGCAGAGCAGGAGTTCTACTTCAGCCTGATCAGGCCTGCAAAGAAACAGCGTTTGACAGGCCTTGGTAAGAGATGTTCCCGGTAGGTGTAAGAGCACTGGGCAGAGCCAGTTGTTTCTTAGCTTCGCAAAGACCGGGAAGCAAGATGCTTTGGGCCTCTCTGCCCCTTGGAAACAGGGCAGCACTTGGGGCCTGGCAGCTCTAGGGCAATGGAGCACACCCAGAGCCGGAGTTCTACTTCAGCCAGATGAGGCCTGCCAAGAAACTGCGTTTCACAGGCCTTTCAAAGACATGTTCCCGGTAGGCTGTAAGAGCACGGGCAGAGCGAGTTGGTTCTTAGCTTCCCAGAGAGCTGGAAGCAAGATGCTTTGGGGCCTCTCTGCCCCTTTGGAAACAAGGCAGCACCTTGGGCCTGGCAGCTCTAGGGCAATGGAGCACACCCAGAGCAGAAGTTCTACTTCAGCCAAATCAGGCCTGCCAGGAAACGGCGTTTCACAGGCCTTGGTAAGAGATGTTCCCGGTAGGCTGTAAGAGCACTGGGCAACGCCAGATGTTTCTTAGCTTCCCGAAGAGCTGGAAGCAAGATGCTTTGGTGCCACTCTCTCACTTTGGAATCAAGGCAGCCCTTTGGGGCAGGTAGCTCTAGGCCAGTGGAGCACACCCAGAGCAGAAGTTCTACTTCGGCCAGTTCAGGCCACCAACAAACTGCGTTTCACAGGCCTTGGTAAGAGATGTTCCCGGTAGGCTGTAAGAGCACTGGGCAACGCCAGATGTTTCTTAGCTTCCCGAAGAGCTGGAAGCAAGATGCTTTGGGGCCTCTCTGCCCCTTTGCAAACAAGGCGGCCCTTTGGGCCAGGCAGCTCTAGGCCAATGGAGCACACCCAGAGCAGAAGTTCTACTTCAGCTAGATCAGGCCACCAACAAAGTGCGTTTCACAGGCCTTGGTAAGAGATTTTCTCTCAGGCTGTAAGAGCACTGGGCAGAGCCAGTTGTTTCTTAGCTTCCCAAAGTGCTGGAAGCAAGATGCTTTGGGGGCTCCCTGCCCCTTTGCCAACAAGGCCGACCTTTGGGCCTTTCAGCTCTAGGCCAATGGAGCACACCCAGAGCAGAAGTTCTACCTCAGCCAGATAAGGCCTGCCAAGAAACAGCGTTTCAAAGGCTTTGGTAAGAGATGTTGCCGGTACTCTGTCAGAGCACTGGGCAGAGACAGTTGTTTCTTAGCTTCCCAAAGAGCTGGAAGCAAGATGCTTTGGGGCCTCTCTGCCCCTTTGCAAACAAGGCATCCCTTTGGGCCTTTCAGCTCTAGGCCAATGGAGCACAGCCAGAGCAGAAGTCCTACTTCAGCCAGATCAGGCCTGCCAAGGAACTGCGTTTCAGAGGCCTTTGTATGTGACGTTCCCAGTAGGCTGTGAGAGCACGGTGCAGAGCCAGTTGTTTCCTTGTTTCCCAAACAGCTGGAAGCAAGACGCTTTGGGGCCTCTCTGCCCCTTTGGAAACAAGGCAGCACGTTGGGTCTGGCAGCTCTAGGGCAATGGAGCACAACCAGAGCAGAAGTTCTACTTCTTCCAGATCAGGCCTGCCTAGAAAGTGCGTTTCACAGGCCTTGATAAGAGATGTTCTCTTAGGCTATAAGAGCACTGGGCACAGCCAGTTGTTTCTTAGCTTCCCAAGAGGTGGAAGCAAGATGCTTTGGGGCCTCTCTCCCCCTTTGGAAACAAGGCAGCCCTTTGGGCCTTTCAGCTCTAGGGCAATGGAGCACACCCAGAGCAGAAGTTCTACCTCAGCCAGATCAGGCCTGCCAAGAAACTGCTTTTCACAGGCCTTCGTAAGAGGTGTTCCCGGAAGGCTGTAAGAGTACCTGGCAGAGCGAGTTGTTTCTTAGCTTCAAAAACAGCTGGAAGCAACATGATTTGGGGCCTCTCTCCCCCTTTGGAAACAAAGCAGCCTTTGTGCCTGGCAGCTCTAGGCCAAAGTAGCACACCCAGAGCACAAGTTCTACCTCAGCCAGATAAGGCCTGTCAAGAAGCTGCGTTTCACAGGCCTTTGTATGTGACGTTCCCGGTTGGCTTTGAGAGCACTGTGCAGAGCCAGTTGTTTTAGCTTCCCAGAGAGCAGGAAGCAAGATGCTTTGGGGCCTCTCTCACACTTTGGAAATAAAGGCAGCCCTTTGGGCCTGGCAGCCCTAGGCCAATGGAGTACACCCAGAGCAGAAGTTCTACCTCAGCCAGATCAGGCCTTCCAAGAAACTGCGTCTCACAGGCCTTTCTCTGTCACGTTGCCGGTAGGCTGTGAGAGCACTGTGCAGAGCCAGTTGTTTCTTAGCTTCCCAAAGATTTGGAAGCAAGATGCTTTGGGGACTCTCAGCCCCTTTGGAAACAAGGCGGCCCTTTGGGCCTGGCAGCTCTAGGCCAAAGTAGCACGCCCAGAGCAGGAGTTCTACTTCAGCCAGATCAGGCCTGCCAAGAAACTGCGTTTCACAGGCCTTGGTAAGAGATGTTCCCGGTAGGCTGTGAGAGCACTGTGGAGAGCCAGTTGCTTTAGCTTCCCACAGAGCTGGAAGCAAGATGCCTTGGGGCCTCTCTCTCCCTTTGGACACAAGGCAGCCGTTTGGGCCTGGCAGCTCTAGGCCAATGGAGCACACCCACAGCAGAAGTTCTACTTCAGGCAGATCAGTCCTGCCCAGAAACTGCGTTTCACAGCCCTTGGTAAGAGATGTTCACGGTAGGCTGTGAGAGCACTGGGCAGAACCAGTTGTTTTTTAGCTTCCCAAAGTGCTGGAGGCAAGATGCTTTGGGGCCTCTCTCACCCTTTGGAAACAAGGCAGCCCTTAGGTCCTGGTAGCTCTAGGCCTATGTAGCACAACCAGAACAGAAGTTCTACTTCAGCCAGGTCAGGCCTGCCAAGAAACTGCGTTTCACAGGCCTTTCAAAGAGATGTTCTCTTAGGCTGTAAGAGCACTGGGCAGAGCCAGCTGTTTCTTAGCTTCCCGAAGAGCTGGGAGCAAGATGCTTTGGGTCCACTCTCCGTCTTTGGAAACAAGGCAGCCCTTTGGGCCTGGCAGCTCTAGGGCAATGGAGCACACCCAGAGCAGAAGTTCTACTTCAGCCAGATCAGGCCTGCCAGGAAACTGCGTTTCACAGGCCTTGGTAAGAGATGTTCCCGGTAGGCTGTAAGAGCACTGGGCAGAGCCAGTTGTTTCTTACCTTCCTGAAAAGCTGGAAGCAAGATGCTTGGGACCCCTCTGCCCGTTTGGGAACAAGGCAGCCTTTTGGGTCGGGAAGCTCTAGGCCAATGGAGCACACGCAGAGCAGGAGTTCTACTTCAGCCTGATCAGGCCTGCAAAGAAACAGCGTTTGACAGGCCTTGGTAAGAGATGTTCGCGGTAGGTGTAAGAGCACTGGGCAGAGCCAGTTGTTTCTTAGCTTCGCAAAGACCGGGAAGCAAGATGCTTTGGGCCTCTCTGCCCCTTGGAAACAGGGCAGCACTTTGGGCCTGGCAGCTCTAGGGCAATGGAGCACACCCAGAGCCGGAGTTCTACTTCAGCCAGATGAGGCCTGCCAAGAAACTGCGTTTCACAGGCCTTTCAAAGACATGTTCCCAGTAGGCTGTAAGAGCACGGGGCAGAGCGAGTTGGTTCTTAGCTTCCCAGAGAGCTGGAAGCAAGATGCTTTGGGGCCTCTCTGCCCCTTTGGAAACAAGGCAGCACCTTGGGCCTGGCAGCTCTAGGGCAATGGAGCACACCCAGAGCAGAAGTTCTACTTCAGCCAAATCAGGCCTGCCAGGAAACGGCGTTTCACAGGCCTTGGTAAGAGATGTTCCCGGTAGGCTGTAAGAGCACTGGGCAACGCCAGATGTTTCTTAGCTTCCCGAAGAGCTGGAAGCAAGATGCTTTGGGGCCTCTCATCCCCTTTGCAAACAAGGCGGCCCTATGGGCCAGGCAGCTCTAGGCCAATGGAGCACACCCAGAGCAGAAGTTCTACTTCGGCCAGTTCAGGCCACCAACAAACTGCGTTTCACAGGCCTTGGTAAGAGATGTTCCCGGTAGGCTGTAAGAGCACTGGGCAACGCCAGATGTTTCTTAGCTTCCCGAAGAGCTGGAAGCAAGATGCTTTGGGGCCTCTCATCCCCTTTGCAAACAAGGCCGACCTTTGGGCCAGGCAGCTCTAGGCCAATGGAGCACACCCAGAGCAGAAGTTCTACCTCAGCCAGATAAGGCCTGCCAAGAAACTGCGTTTCAAAGGCTTTGGTAAGAGATGTTCCCGGTACTCTGTTAGAGCACTGGGCAGAGCCATTTGTTTCTTAGCTTCCCAAAGAGCTGGAAGCAAGATGCTTTGGGGGCTCCCTGCCCCTTTGCCAACAAGGGCGACCTTTGGGCCTTTCAGCTCTAGGCCAATGGAGCACACCCAGAGCAGAAGTCCTACTTCAGCCAGATCAGGCCTGCCAAGGAACTGCGTTTCAGAGGCCTTTGTATGTGACGTTCCCGGTAGGCTGTGAGAGCACGGTGCAGAGCCAGTTGTTTCCTTGTTTCCCAAACAGCTGGAAGCAAGACGCTTTGGGGCCTCTCTGCCCCTTTGGAAACAAGGCAGCACGTTGGGTCTGGCAGCTCTAGGGCAATGGAGCACAACCAGAGCCGAAGTTCTACTTCTTCCAGATCAGGCCTGCCTAGACAGTGCGTTTCCCAGGCCTTGATAAGAGATGTTCTCTTAGGCTATAAGAGCACTGGGCACAGCCAGTTGTTTCTTAGCTTCCCAAGAGGTGGAAGCAAGATGCTTTGGGGCCTCTCTCCCCCTTTGGAAACAAGGCAGCCCTTTGGGCCTTTCAGCTCTAGGGCAATGGAGCACACCCAGAGCAGAAGTTCTACCTCAGCCAGATCAGGCCTGCCAAGAAACTGCTTTTCACAGGCCTTCGTAAGAGGTGTTCCCGGAAGGCTGTAAGAGTACCTGGCAGAGCGAGTTGTTTCTTAGCTTCAAAAACAGCTGGAAGCAACATGATTTGGGGCCTCTCTCCCCCTTTGGAAACAAAGCAGCCTTTGTGCCTGGCAGCTCTAGGCCAAAGTAGCACACCCAGAGCACAAGTTCTACCTCAGCCAGATAAGGCCTGTCAAGAAGCTGCGTTTCACAGGCCTTTGTATGTGACGTTCCCGGTTGGCTTTGAGAGCACTGTGCAGAGCCAGTTGTTTTAGCTTCCCAGAGAGCAGGAAGCAAGATGCTTTGGGGCCTCTCTCACACTTTGGAAATAAAGGCAGCCCTTTGGGCCTGGCAGCCCTAGGCCAATGGAGTACACCCAGAGCAGAAGTTCTACCTCAGCCAGATCAGGCCTTCCAAGAAACTGCGTCTCACAGGCCTTTCTCTGTCACGTTGCCGGTAGGCTGTGAGAGCACTGTGCAGAGCCAGTTGTTTCTTAGCTTCCCAAAGATTTGGAAGCAAGATGCTTTGGGGACTCTCAGCCCCTTTGGAAACAAGGCGGCCCTTTGGGCCTGGCAGCTCTAGGCCAAAGTAGCACGCCCAGAGCAGGAGTTCTACTTCAGCCAGATCAGGCCTGCCAAGAAACTGCGTTTCACAGGCCTTGGTAAGAGATGTTCCCGGTAGGCTGTGAGAGCACTGTGGAGAGCCAGTTGCTTTAGCTTCCCACAGAGCTGGAAGCAAGATGCCTTGGGGCCTCTCTCTCCCTTTGGACACAAGGCAGCCGTTTGGGCCTGGCAGCTCTAGGCCAATGGAGCACACCCACAGCAGAAGTTCTACTTCAGGCAGATCAGTCCTGCCCAGAAACTGCGTTTCACAGCCCTTGGTAAGAGATGTTCACGGTAGGCTGTGAGAGCACTGGGCAGAACCAGTTGTTTTTTAGCTTCCCAAAGTGCTGGAGGCAAGATGCTTTGGGGCCTCTCTCACCCTTTGGAAACAAGGCAGCCCTTAGGTCCTGGTAGCTCTAGGCCTATGTAGCACAACCAGAACAGAAGTTCTACTTCAGCCAGGTCAGGCCTGCCAAGAAACTGCGTTTCACAGGCCTTTCAAAGAGATGTTCTCTTAGGCTGTAAGAGCACTGGGCAGAGCCAGCTGTTTCTTAGCTTCCCGAAGAGCTGGGAGCAAGATGCTTTGGGTCCACTCTCCGTCTTTGGAAACAAGGCAGCCCTTTGGGCCTGGCAGCTCTAGGGCAATGGAGCACACCCAGAGCAGAAGTTCTACTTCAGCCAGATCAGGCCTGCCAGGAAACTGCGTTTCACAGGCCTTGGTAAGAGATGTTCCCGGTAGGCTGTAAGAGCACTGGGCAGAGCCAGTTGTTTCTTACCTTCCTGAAAAGCTGGAAGCAAGATGCTTGGGACCCCTCTGCCCGTTTGGGAACAAGGCAGCCTTTTGGGTCGGGAAGCTCTAGGCCAATGGAGCACACGCAGAGCAGGAGTTCTACTTCAGCCTGATCAGGCCTGCAAAGAAACAGCGTTTGACAGGCCTTGGTAAGAGATGTTCGCGGTAGGTGTAAGAGCACTGGGCAGAGCCAGTTGTTTCTTAGCTTCGCAAAGACCGGGAAGCAAGATGCTTTGGGCCTCTCTGCCCCTTGGAAACAGGGCAGCACTTTGGGCCTGGCAGCTCTAGGGCAATGGAGCACACCCAGAGCCGGAGTTCTACTTCAGCCAGATGAGGCCTGCCAAGAAACTGCGTTTCACAGGCCTTTCAAAGACATGTTCCTGGTAGGCTGTAAGAGCACGGGGCAGAGCGAGTTGGTTCTTAGCTTCCCAGAGAGCTGGAAGCAAGATGCTTTGGGGCCTCTCTGCCCCTTTGGAAACAAGGCAGCACCTTGGGCCTGGCAGCTCTAGGGCAATGGAGCACACCCAGAGCAGAAGTTCTACTTCAGCCAAATCAGGCCTGCCAGGAAACGGCGTTCCACAGGCCTTGGTAAGAGATGTTCCCGGTAGGCTGTAAGAGCACTGGGCAACGCCAGATGTTTCTTAGCTTCCCGAAGAGCTGGAAGCAAGATGCTTTGGGGCCTCTCATCCCCTTTGCAAACAAGGCGGCCCTATGGGCCAGGCAGCTCTAGGCCAATGGAGCACACCCAGAGCAGAAGTTCTACTTCGGCCAGTTCAGGCCACCAACAAACTGCGTTTCACAGGCCTTGGTAAGAGATGTTCCCGGTAGGCTGTAAGAGCACTGGGCAACGCCAGATGTTTCTTAGCTTCCCGAAGAGCTGGAAGCAAGATGCTTTGGGGCCTCTCATCCCCTTTGCAAACAAGGCCGACCTTTGGGCCAGGCAGCTCTAGGCCAATGGAGCACACCCAGAGCAGAAGTTCTACCTCAGCCAGATAAGGCCTGCCAAGAAACTGCGTTTCAAAGGCTTTGGTAAGAGATGTTCCCGGTACTCTGTTAGAGCACTGGGCAGAGCCATTTGTTTCTTAGCTTCCCAAAGAGCTGGAAGCAAGATGCTTTGGGGGCTCCCTGCCCCTTTGCCAACAAGGGCGACCTTTGGGCCTTTCAGCTCTAGGCCAATGGAGCACACCCAGAGCAGAAGTCCTACTTCAGCCAGATCAGGCCTGCCAAGGAACTGCGTTTCAGAGGCCTTTGTATGTGACGTTCCCGGTAGGCTGTGAGAGCACGGTGCAGAGCCAGTTGTTTCCTTGTTTCCCAAACAGCTGGAAGCAAGACGCTTTGGGGCCTCTCTGCCCCTTTGGAAACAAGGCAGCACGTTGGGTCTGGCAGCTCTAGGGCAATGGAGCACAACCAGAGCCGAAGTTCTACTTCTTCCAGATCAGGCCTGCCTAGACAGTGCGTTTCCCAGGCCTTGATAAGAGATGTTCTCTTAGGCTATAAGAGCACTGGGCACAGCCAGTTGTTTCTTAGCTTCCCAAGAGGTGGAAGCAAGATGCTTTGGGGCCTCTCTCCCCCTTTGGAAACAAGGCAGCCCTTTGGGCCTTTCAGCTCTAGGGCAATGGAGCACACCCAGAGCAGAAGTTCTACCTCAGCCAGATCAGGCCTGCCAAGAAACTGCTTTTCACAGGCCTTCGTAAGAGGTGTTCCCGGAAGGCTGTAAGAGTACCTGGCAGAGCGAGTTGTTTCTTAGCTTCAAAAACAGCTGGAAGCAACATGATTTGGGGCCTCTCTCCCCCTTTGGAAACAAAGCAGCCTTTGTGCCTGGCAGCTCTAGGCCAAAGTAGCACACCCAGAGCACAAGTTCTACCTCAGCCAGATAAGGCCTGTCAAGAAGCTGCGTTTCACAGGCCTTTGTATGTGACGTTCCCGGTTGGCTTTGAGAGCACTGTGCAGAGCCAGTTGTTTTAGCTTCCCAGAGAGCAGGAAGCAAGATGCTTTGGGGCCTCTCTCACACTTTGGAAATAAAGGCAGCCCTTTGGGCCTGGCAGCCCTAGGCCAATGGAGTACACCCAGAGCAGAAGTTCTACCTCAGCCAGATCAGGCCTTCCAAGAAACTGCGTCTCACAGGCCTTTCTCTGTCACGTTGCCGGTAGGCTGTGAGAGCACTGTGCAGAGCCAGTTGTTTCTTAGCTTCCCAAAGATTTGGAAGCAAGATGCTTTGGGGACTCTCAGCCCCTTTGGAAACAAGGCGGCCCTTTGGGCCTGGCAGCTCTAGGCCAAAGTAGCACGCCCAGAGCAGGAGTTCTACTTCAGCCAGATCAGGCCTGCCAAGAAACTGCGTTTCACAGGCCTTGGTAAGAGATGTTCCCGGTAGGCTGTGAGAGCACTGTGGAGAGCCAGTTGCTTTAGCTTCCCACAGAGCTGGAAGCAAGATGCCTTGGGGCCTCTCTCTCCCTTTGGACACAAGGCAGCCGTTTGGGCCTGGCAGCTCTAGGCCAATGGAGCACACCCACAGCAGAAGTTCTACTTCAGGCAGATCAGTCCTGCCCAGAAACTGCGTTTCACAGCCCTTGGTAAGAGATGTTCACGGTAGGCTGTGAGAGCACTGGGCAGAACCAGTTGTTTTTTAGCTTCCCAAAGTGCTGGAGGCAAGATGCTTTGGGGCCTCTCTCACCCTTTGGAAACAAGGCAGCCCTTAGGTCCTGGTAGCTCTAGGCCTATGTAGCACAACCAGAACAGAAGTTCTACTTCAGCCAGGTCAGGCCTGCCAAGAAACTGCGTTTCACAGGCCTTTCAAAGAGATGTTCTCTTAGGCTGTAAGAGCACTGGGCAGAGCCAGCTGTTTCTTAGCTTCCCGAAGAGCTGGGAGCAAGATGCTTTGGGTCCACTCTCCGTCTTTGGAAACAAGGCAGCCCTTTGGGCCTGGCAGCTCTAGGGCAATGGAGCACACCCAGAGCAGAAGTTCTACTTCAGCCAGATCAGGCCTGCCAGGAAACTGCGTTTCACAGGCCTTGGTAAGAGATGTTCCCGGTAGGCTGTAAGAGCACTGGGCAGAGCCAGTTGTTTCTTACCTTCCTGAAAAGCTGGAAGCAAGATGCTTGGGACCCCTCTGCCCGTTTGGGAACAAGGCAGCCTTTTGGGTCGGGAAGCTCTAGGCCAATGGAGCACACGCAGAGCAGGAGTTCTACTTCAGCCTGATCAGGCCTGCAAAGAAACAGCGTTTGACAGGCCTTGGTAAGAGATGTTCGCGGTAGGTGTAAGAGCACTGGGCAGAGCCAGTTGTTTCTTAGCTTCGCAAAGACCGGGAAGCAAGATGCTTTGGGCCTCTCTGCCCCTTGGAAACAGGGCAGCACTTTGGGCCTGGCAGCTCTAGGGCAATGGAGCACACCCAGAGCCGGAGTTCTACTTCAGCCAGATGAGGCCTGCCAAGAAACTGCGTTTCACAGGCCTTTCAAAGACATGTTCCCGGTAGGCTGTAAGAGCACGGGGCAGAGCGAGTTGGTTCTTAGCTTCCCAGAGAGCTGGAAGCAAGATGCTTTGGGGCCTCTCTGCCCCTTTGGAAACAAGGCAGCACCTTGGGCCTGGCAGCTCTAGGGCAATGGAGCACACCCAGAGCAGAAGTTCTACTTCAGCCAAATCAGGCCTGCCAGGAAACGGCGTTCCACAGGCCTTGGTAAGAGATGTTCCCGGTAGGCTGTAAGAGCACTGGGCAACGCCAGATGTTTCTTAGCTTCCCGAAGAGCTGGAAGCAAGAAGCTTTGGTGCCACTCTCTCACTTTGGACTCAAGGCAGCCCTTTGGGGCAGGTAGCTCTAGGCCAGTGGAGCACACCCAGAGCAGAAGTTCTACTTGGGCCAGTTCAGGCCACCAACAAACTGCGTTTCACAGGCCTTGGTAAGAGATGTTCCCGGTAGGCTGTAAGAGCACTGGGCAACGCCAGATGTTTCTTAGCTTCCCGAAGAGCTGGAAGCAAGATGCTTTGGGGCCTCTCATCCCCTTTGCAAACAAGGCCGACCTTTGGGCCAGGCAGCTCTAGGCCAATGGAGCACACCCAGAGCAGAAGTTCTACCTCAGCCAGATAAGGCCTGCCAAGAAACTGCGTTTCAAAGGCTTTGGTAAGAGATGTTCCCGGTACTCTGTTAGAGCACTGGGCAGAGCCATTTGTTTCTTAGCTTCCCAAAGAGCTGGAAGCAAGATGCTTTGGGGGCTCCCTGCCCCTTTGCCAACAAGGGCGACCTTTGGGCCTTTCAGCTCTAGGCCAATGGAGCACACCCAGAGCAGAAGTCCTACTTCAGCCAGATCAGGCCTGCCAAGGAACTGCGTTTCAGAGGCCTTTGTATGTGACGTTCCCGGTAGGCTGTGAGAGCACGGTGCAGAGCCAGTTGTTTCCTTGTTTCCCAAACAGCTGGAAGCAAGACGCTTTGGGGCCTCTCTGCCCCTTTGGAAACAAGGCAGCACGTTGGGTCTGGCAGCTCTAGGGCAATGGAGCACAACCAGAGCCGAAGTTCTACTTCTTCCAGATCAGGCCTGCCTAGACAGTGCGTTTCCCAGGCCTTGATAAGAGATGTTCTCTTAGGCTATAAGAGCACTGGGCACAGCCAGTTGTTTCTTAGCTTCCCAAGAGGTGGAAGCAAGATGCTTTGGGGCCTCTCTCCCCCTTTGGAAACAAGGCAGCCCTTTGGGCCTTTCAGCTCTAGGGCAATGGAGCACACCCAGAGCAGAAGTTCTACCTCAGCCAGATCAGGCCTGCCAAGAAACTGCTTTTCACAGGCCTTCGTAAGAGGTGTTCCCGGAAGGCTGTAAGAGTACCTGGCAGAGCGAGTTGTTTCTTAGCTTCAAAAACAGCTGGAAGCAACATGATTTGGGGCCTCTCTCCCCCTTTGGAAACAAAGCAGCCTTTGTGCCTGGCAGCTCTAGGCCAAAGTAGCACACCCAGAGCACAAGTTCTACCTCAGCCAGATAAGGCCTGTCAAGAAGCTGCGTTTCACAGGCCTTTGTATGTGACGTTCCCGGTTGGCTTTGAGAGCACTGTGCAGAGCCAGTTGTTTTAGCTTCCCAGAGAGCAGGAAGCAAGATGCTTTGGGGCCTCTCTCACACTTTGGAAATAAAGGCAGCCCTTTGGGCCTGGCAGCCCTAGGCCAATGGAGTACACCCAGAGCAGAAGTTCTACCTCAGCCAGATCAGGCCTTCCAAGAAACTGCGTCTCACAGGCCTTTCTCTGTCACGTTGCCGGTAGGCTGTGAGAGCACTGTGCAGAGCCAGTTGTTTCTTAGCTTCCCAAAGATTTGGAAGCAAGATGCTTTGGGGACTCTCAGCCCCTTTGGAAACAAGGCGGCCCTTTGGGCCTGGCAGCTCTAGGCCAAAGTAGCACGCCCAGAGCAGGAGTTCTACTTCAGCCAGATCAGGCCTGCCAAGAAACTGCGTTTCACAGGCCTTGGTAAGAGATGTTCCCGGTAGGCTGTGAGAGCACTGTGGAGAGCCAGTTGCTTTAGCTTCCCACAGAGCTGGAAGCAAGATGCCTTGGGGCCTCTCTCTCCCTTTGGACACAAGGCAGCCGTTTGGGCCTGGCAGCTCTAGGCCAATGGAGCACACCCACAGCAGAAGTTCTACTTCAGGCAGATCAGTCCTGCCCAGAAACTGCGTTTCACAGCCCTTGGTAAGAGATGTTCACGGTAGGCTGTGAGAGCACTGGGCAGAACCAGTTGTTTTTTAGCTTCCCAAAGTGCTGGAGGCAAGATGCTTTGGGGCCTCTCTCACCCTTTGGAAACAAGGCAGCCCTTAGGTCCTGGTAGCTCTAGGCCTATGTAGCACAACCAGAACAGAAGTTCTACTTCAGCCAGGTCAGGCCTGCCAAGAAACTGCGTTTCACAGGCCTTTCAAAGAGATGTTCTCTTAGGCTGTAAGAGCACTGGGCAGAGCCAGCTGTTTCTTAGCTTCCCGAAGAGCTGGGAGCAAGATGCTTTGGGTCCACTCTCCGTCTTTGGAAACAAGGCAGCCCTTTGGGCCTGGCAGCTCTAGGCCAGTGGAGCACACCCAGAGCAGAAGTTCTACTTGGGCCAGTTCAGGCCACCAACAAACTGCGTTTCACAGGCCTTGGTAAGAGATGTTCCCGGTAGGCTGTAAGAGCACTGGGCAACGCCAGATGTTTCTTAGCTTCCCACAGAGCTGGAAGCAAGATGCTTTGGGGCCTCTCATCCCCTTTGCAAACAAGGCGGCCCTATGGGCCAGGCAGCTCTAGGCCAATGGAGCACACCCAGAGCAGAAGTTCTACCCGGCCAGTTCAGGCCACCAACAAACTGCGTTTCACAGGCCTTGGTAAGAGATGTTCCCGGTAGGCTGTAAGAGCACTGGGCAACGCCAGATGTTTCTTAGCTTCCCGAAGAGCTGGAAGCAAGATGCTTTGGGGCCTCTCATCCCCTTTGCAAACAAGGCCGACCTTTGGGCCAGGCAGCTCTAGGCCAATGGAGCACACCCAGAGCAGAAGTTCTACCTCAGCCAGATAAGGCCTGCCAAGAAACTGCGTTTCAAAGGCTTTGGTAAGAGATGTTCCCGGTACTCTGTTAGAGCACTGGGCAGAGCCATTTGTTTCTTAGCTTCCCAAAGAGCTGGAAGCAAGATGCTTTGGGGGCTCCCTGCCCCTTTGCCAACAAGGGCGACCTTTGGGCCTTTCAGCTCTAGGCCAATGGAGCACACCCAGAGCAGAAGTCCTACTTCAGCCAGATCAGGCCTGCCAAGGAACTGCGTTTCAGAGGCCTTTGTATGTGACGTTCCCGGTAGGCTGTGAGAGCACGGTGCAGAGCCAGTTGTTTCCTTGTTTCCCAAACAGCTGGAAGCAAGACGCTTTGGGGCCTCTCTGCCCCTTTGGAAACAAGGCAGCACGTTGGGTCTGGCAGCTCTAGGGCAATGGAGCACAACCAAAGCCGAAGTTCTACTTCTTCCAGATCAGGCCTGCCTAGACAGTGCGTTTCCCAGGCCTTGATAAGAGATGTTCTCTTAGGCTATAAGAGCACTGGGCACAGCCAGTTGTTTCTTAGCTTCCCAAGAGGTGGAAGCAAGATGCTTTGGGGCCTCTCTCCCCCTTTGGAAACAAGGCAGCCCTTTGGGCCTTTCAGCTCTAGGGCAATGGAGCACACCCAGAGCAGAAGTTCTACCTCAGCCAGATCAGGCCTGCCAAGAAACTGCTTTTCACAGGCCTTCGTAAGAGGTGTTCCCGGAAGGCTGTAAGAGTACCTGGCAGAGCGAGTTGTTTCTTAGCTTCAAAAACAGCTGGAAGCAACATGATTTGGGGCCTCTCTCCCCCTTTGGAAACAAAGCAGCCTTTGTGCCTGGCAGCTCTAGGCCAAAGTAGCACACCCAGAGCACAAGTTCTACCTCAGCCAGATAAGGCCTGTCAAGAAGCTGCGTTTCACAGGCCTTTGTATGTGACGTTCCCGGTTGGCTTTGAGAGCACTGTGCAGAGCCAGTTGTTTTAGCTTCCCAGAGAGCAGGAAGCAAGATGCTTTGGGGCCTCTCTCACACTTTGGAAATAAAGGCAGCCCTTTGGGCCTGGCAGCCCTAGGCCAATGGAGTACACCCAGAGCAGAAGTTCTACCTCAGCCAGATCAGGCCTTCCAAGAAACTGCGTCTCACAGGCCTTTCTCTGTCACGTTGCCGGTAGGCTGTGAGAGCACTGTGCAGAGCCAGTTGTTTCTTAGCTTCCCAAAGATTTGGAAGCAAGATGCTTTGGGGACTCTCAGCCCCTTTGGAAACAAGGCGGCCCTTTGGGCCTGGCAGCTCTAGGCCAAAGTAGCACGCCCAGAGCAGGAGTTCTACTTCAGCCAGATCAGGCCTGCCAAGAAACTGCGTTTCACAGGCCTTGGTAAGAGATGTTCCCGGTAGGCTGTGAGAGCACTGTGGAGAGCCAGTTGCTTTAGCTTCCCACAGAGCTGGAAGCAAGATGCCTTGGGGCCTCTCTCTCCCTTTGGACACAAGGCAGCCGTTTGGGCCTGGCAGCTCTAGGCCAATGGAGCACACCCACAGCAGAAGTTCTACTTCAGGCAGATCAGTCCTGCCCAGAAACTGCGTTTCACAGCCCTTGGTAAGAGATGTTCACGGTAGGCTGTGAGAGCACTGGGCAGAACCAGTTGTTTTTTAGCTTCCCAAAGTGCTGGAGGCAAGATGCTTTGGGGCCTCTCTCACCCTTTGGAAACAAGGCAGCCCTTAGGTCCTGGTAGCTCTAGGCCTATGTAGCACAACCAGAACAGAAGTTCTACTTCAGCCAGGTCAGGCCTGCCAAGAAACTGCGTTTCACAGGCCTTTCAAAGAGATGTTCTCTTAGGCTGTAAGAGCACTGGGCAGAGCCAGCTGTTTCTTAGCTTCCCGAAGAGCTGGGAGCAAGATGCTTTGGGTCCACTCTCCGTCTTTGGAAACAAGGCAGCCCTTTGGGCCTGGCAGCTCTAGGGCAATGGAGCACACCCAGAGCAGAAGTTCTACTTCAGCCAGATCAGGCCTGCCAGGAAACTGCGTTTCACAGGCCTTGGTAAGAGATGTTCCCGGTAGGCTGTAAGAGCACTGGGCAGAGCCAGTTGTTTCTTACCTTCCTGAAAAGCTGGAAGCAAGATGCTTGGGAGCCCTCTGCCCGTTTGGGAACAAGGCAGCCTTTTGGGTCGGGAAGCTCTAGGCCAATGGAGCACACGCAGAGCAGGAGTTCTACTTCAGCCTGATCAGGCCTGCAAAGAAACAGCGTTTGACAGGCCTTGGTAAGAGATGTTCGCGGTGGGTGTAAGAGCACTGGGCAGAGCCAGTTGTTTCTTAGCTTCGCAAAGACCGGGAAGCAAGATGCTTTGGGCCTCTCTGCCCCTTGGAAACAGGGCAGCACTTTGGGCCTGGCAGCTCTAGGGCAATGGAGCACACCCAGAGCCGGAGTTCTACTTCAGCCAGATGAGGCCTGCCAAGAAACTGCGTTTCACAGGCCTTTCAAAGACATGTTCCCGGTAGGCTGTAAGAGCACGGGGCAGAGCGAGTTGGTTCTTAGCTTCCCAGAGAGCTGGAAGCAAGATGCTTTGGGGCCTCTCTGCCCCTTTGGAAACAAGGCAGCACCTTGGGCCTGGCAGCTCTAGGGCAATGGAGCACACCCAGAGCAGAAGTTCTACTTCAGCCAAATCAGGCCTGCCAGGAAACGGCGTTTCACAGGCCTTGGTAAGAGATGTTCCCGGTAGGCTGTAAGAGCACTGGGCAACGCCAGATGTTTCTTAGCTTCCCGAAGAGCTGGAAGCAAGATGCTTTGGGGCCTCTCATCCCCTTTGCAAACAAGGCGGCCCTATGGGCCAGGCAGCTCTAGGCCAATGGAGCACACCCAGAGCAGAAGTTCTACTTCGGCCAGTTCAGGCCACCAACAAACTGCGTTTCACAGGCCTTGGTAAGAGATGTTCCCGGTAGGCTGTAAGAGCACTGGGCAACGCCAGATGTTTCTTAGCTTCCCGAAGAGCTGGAAGCAAGATGCTTTGGGGCCTCTCATCCCCTTTGCAAACAAGGCCGACCTTTGGGCCAGGCAGCTCTAGGCCAATGGAGCACACCCAGAGCAGAAGTTCTACCTCAGCCAGATAAGGCCTGCCAAGAAACTGCGTTTCAAAGGCTTTGGTAAGAGATGTTCCCGGTACTCTGTTAGAGCACTGGGCAGAGCCATTTGTTTCTTAGCTTCCCAAAGAGCTGGAAGCAAGATGCTTTGGGGGCTCCCTGCCCCTTTGCCAACAAGGGCGACCTTTGGGCCTTTCAGCTCTAGGCCAATGGAGCACACCCAGAGCAGAAGTCCTACTTCAGCCAGATCAGGCCTGCCAAGGAACTGCGTTTCAGAGGCCTTTGTATGTGACGTTCCCGGTAGGCTGTGAGAGCACGGTGCAGAGCCAGTTGTTTCCTTGTTTCCCAAACAGCTGGAAGCAAGACGCTTTGGGGCCTCTCTGCCCCTTTGGAAACAAGGCAGCACGTTGGGTCTGGCAGCTCTAGGGCAATGGAGCACAACCAGAGCCGAAGTTCTACTTCTTCCAGATCAGGCCTGCCTAGACAGTGCGTTTCCCAGGCCTTGATAAGAGATGTTCTCTTAGGCTATAAGAGCACTGGGCACAGCCAGTTGTTTCTTAGCTTCCCAAGAGGTGGAAGCAAGATGCTTTGGGGCCTCTCTCCCCCTTTGGAAACAAGGCAGCCCTTTGGGCCTTTCAGCTCTAGGGCAATGGAGCACACCCAGAGCAGAAGTTCTACCTCAGCCAGATCAGGCCTGCCAAGAAACTGCTTTTCACAGGCCTTCGTAAGAGGTGTTCCCGGAAGGCTGTAAGAGTACCTGGCAGAGCGAGTTGTTTCTTAGCTTCAAAAACAGCTGGAAGCAACATGATTTGGGGCCTCTCTCCCCCTTTGGAAACAAAGCAGCCTTTGTGCCTGGCAGCTCTAGGCCAAAGTAGCACACCCAGAGCACAAGTTCTACCTCAGCCAGATAAGGCCTGTCAAGAAGCTGCGTTTCACAGGCCTTTGTATGTGACGTTCCCGGTTGGCTTTGAGAGCACTGTGCAGAGCCAGTTGTTTTAGCTTCCCAGAGAGCAGGAAGCAAGATGCTTTGGGGCCTCTCTCACACTTTGGAAATAAAGGCAGCCCTTTGGGCCTGGCAGCCCTAGGCCAATGGAGTACACCCAGAGCAGAAGTTCTACCTCAGCCAGATCAGGCCTTCCAAGAAACTGCGTCTCACAGGCCTTTCTCTGTCACGTTGCCGGTAGGCTGTGAGAGCACTGTGCAGAGCCAGTTGTTTCTTAGCTTCCCAAAGATTTGGAAGCAAGATGCTTTGGGGACTCTCAGCCCCTTTGGAAACAAGGCGGCCCTTTGGGCCTGGCAGCTCTAGGCCAAAGTAGCACGCCCAGAGCAGGAGTTCTACTTCAGCCAGATCAGGCCTGCCAAGAAACTGCGTTTCACAGGCCTTGGTAAGAGATGTTCCCGGTAGGCTGTGAGAGCACTGTGGAGAGCCAGTTGCTTTAGCTTCCCACAGAGCTGGAAGCAAGATGCCTTGGGGCCTCTCTCTCCCTTTGGACACAAGGCAGCCGTTTGGGCCTGGCAGCTCTAGGCCAATGGAGCACACCCACAGCAGAAGTTCTACTTCAGGCAGATCAGTCCTGCCCAGAAACTGCGTTTCACAGCCCTTGGTAAGAGATGTTCACGGTAGGCTGTGAGAGCACTGGGCAGAACCAGTTGTTTTTTAGCTTCCCAAAGTGCTGGAGGCAAGATGCTTTGGGGCCTCTCTCACCCTTTGGAAACAAGGCAGCCCTTAGGTCCTGGTAGCTCTAGGCCTATGTAGCACAACCAGAACAGAAGTTCTACTTCAGCCAGGTCAGGCCTGCCAAGAAACTGCGTTTCACAGGCCTTTCAAAGAGATGTTCTCTTAGGCTGTAAGAGCACTGGGCAGAGCCAGCTGTTTCTTAGCTTCCCGAAGAGCTGGGAGCAAGATGCTTTGGGTCCACTCTCCGTCTTTGGAAACAAGGCAGCCCTTTGGGCCTGGCAGCTCTAGGGCAATGGAGCACACCCAGAGCAGAAGTTCTACTTCAGCCAGATCAGGCCTGCCAGGAAACTGCGTTTCACAGGCCTTGGTAAGAGATGTTCCCGGTAGGCTGTAAGAGCACTGGGCAGAGCCAGTTGTTTCTTACCTTCCTGAAAAGCTGGAAGCAAGATGCTTGGGAGCCCTCTGCCCGTTTGGGAACAAGGCAGCCTTTTGGGTCGGGAAGCTCTAGGCCAATGGAGCACACGCAGAGCAGGAGTTCTACTTCAGCCTGATCAGGCCTGCAAAGAAACAGCGTTTGACAGGCCTTGGTAAGAGATGTTCGCGGTGGGTGTAAGAGCACTGGGCAGAGCCAGTTGTTTCTTAGCTTCGCAAAGACCGGGAAGCAAGATGCTTTGGGCCTCTCTGCCCCTTGGAAACAGGGCAGCACTTTGGGCCTGGCAGCTCTAGGGCAATGGAGCACACCCAGAGCCGGAGTTCTACTTCAGCCAGATGAGGCCTGCCAAGAAACTGCGTTTCACAGGCCTTTCAAAGACATGTTCCCGGTAGGCTGTAAGAGCACGGGGCAGAGCGAGTTGGTTCTTAGCTTCCCAGAGAGCTGGAAGCAAGATGCTTTGGGGCCTCTCTGCCCCTTTGGAAACAAGGCAGCACCTTGGGCCTGGCAGCTCTAGGGCAATGGAGCACACCCAGAGCAGAAGTTCTACTTCAGCCAAATCAGGCCTGCCAGGAAACGGCGTTTCACAGGCCTTGGTAAGAGATGTTCCCGGTAGGCTGTAAGAGCACTGGGCAACGCCAGATGTTTCTTAGCTTCCCGAAGAGCTGGAAGCAAGATGCTTTGGGGCCTCTCATCCCCTTTGCAAACAAGGCGGCCCTATGGGCCAGGCAGCTCTAGGCCAATGGAGCACACCCAGAGCAGAAGTTCTACTTCGGCCAGTTCAGGCCACCAACAAACTGCGTTTCACAGGCCTTGGTAAGAGATGTTCCCGGTAGGCTGTAAGAGCACTGGGCAACGCCAGATGTTTCTTAGCTTCCCGAAGAGCTGGAAGCAAGATGCTTTGGGGCCTCTCATCCCCTTTGCAAACAAGGCCGACCTTTGGGCCAGGCAGCTCTAGGCCAATGGAGCACACCCAGAGCAGAAGTTCTACCTCAGCCAGATAAGGCCTGCCAAGAAACTGCGTTTCAAAGGCTTTGGTAAGAGATGTTCCCGGTACTCTGTTAGAGCACTGGGCAGAGCCATTTGTTTCTTAGCTTCCCAAAGAGCTGGAAGCAAGATGCTTTGGGGGCTCCCTGCCCCTTTGCCAACAAGGGCGACCTTTGGGCCTTTCAGCTCTAGGCCAATGGAGCACACCCAGAGCAGAAGTCCTACTTCAGCCAGATCAGGCCTGCCAAGGAACTGCGTTTCAGAGGCCTTTGTATGTGACGTTCCCGGTAGGCTGTGAGAGCACGGTGCAGAGCCAGTTGTTTCCTTGTTTCCCAAACAGCTGGAAGCAAGACGCTTTGGGGCCTCTCTGCCCCTTTGGAAACAAGGCAGCACGTTGGGTCTGGCAGCTCTAGGGCAATGGAGCACAACCAGAGCCGAAGTTCTACTTCTTCCAGATCAGGCCTGCCTAGACAGTGCGTTTCCCAGGCCTTGATAAGAGATGTTCTCTTAGGCTATAAGAGCACTGGGCACAGCCAGTTGTTTCTTAGCTTCCCAAGAGGTGGAAGCAAGATGCTTTGGGGCCTCTCTCCCCCTTTGGAAACAAGGCAGCCCTTTGGGCCTTTCAGCTCTAGGGCAATGGAGCACACCCAGAGCAGAAGTTCTACCTCAGCCAGATCAGGCCTGCCAAGAAACTGCTTTTCACAGGCCTTCGTAAGAGGTGTTCCCGGAAGGCTGTAAGAGTACCTGGCAGAGCGAGTTGTTTCTTAGCTTCAAAAACAGCTGGAAGCAACATGATTTGGGGCCTCTCTCCCCCTTTGGAAACAAAGCAGCCTTTGTGCCTGGCAGCTCTAGGCCAAAGTAGCACACCCAGAGCACAAGTTCTACCTCAGCCAGATAAGGCCTGTCAAGAAGCTGCGTTTCACAGGCCTTTGTATGTGACGTTCCCGGTTGGCTTTGAGAGCACTGTGCAGAGCCAGTTGTTTTAGCTTCCCAGAGAGCAGGAAGCAAGATGCTTTGGGGCCTCTCTCACACTTTGGAAATAAAGGCAGCCCTTTGGGCCTGGCAGCCCTAGGCCAATGGAGTACACCCAGAGCAGAAGTTCTACCTCAGCCAGATCAGGCCTTCCAAGAAACTGCGTCTCACAGGCCTTTCTCTGTCACGTTGCCGGTAGGCTGTGAGAGCACTGTGCAGAGCCAGTTGTTTCTTAGCTTCCCAAAGATTTGGAAGCAAGATGCTTTGGGGACTCTCAGCCCCTTTGGAAACAAGGCGGCCCTTTGGGCCTGGCAGCTCTAGGCCAAAGTAGCACGCCCAGAGCAGGAGTTCTACTTCAGCCAGATCAGGCCTGCCAAGAAACTGCGTTTCACAGGCCTTGGTAAGAGATGTTCCCGGTAGGCTGTGAGAGCACTGTGGAGAGCCAGTTGCTTTAGCTTCCCACAGAGCTGGAAGCAAGATGCCTTGGGGCCTCTCTCTCCCTTTGGACACAAGGCAGCCGTTTGGGCCTGGCAGCTCTAGGCCAATGGAGCACACCCACAGCAGAAGTTCTACTTCAGGCAGATCAGTCCTGCCCAGAAACTGCGTTTCACAGCCCTTGGTAAGAGATGTTCACGGTAGGCTGTGAGAGCACTGGGCAGAACCAGTTGTTTTTTAGCTTCCCAAAGTGCTGGAGGCAAGATGCTTTGGGGCCTCTCTCACCCTTTGGAAACAAGGCAGCCCTTAGGTCCTGGTAGCTCTAGGCCTATGTAGCACAACCAGAACAGAAGTTCTACTTCAGCCAGGTCAGGCCTGCCAAGAAACTGCGTTTCACAGGCCTTTCAAAGAGATGTTCTCTTAGGCTGTAAGAGCACTGGGCAGAGCCAGCTGTTTCTTAGCTTCCCGAAGAGCTGGGAGCAAGATGCTTTGGGTCCACTCTCCGTCTTTGGAAACAAGGCAGCCCTTTGGGCCTGGCAGCTCTAGGGCAATGGAGCACACCCAGAGCAGAAGTTCTACTTCAGCCAGATCAGGCCTGCCAGGAAACTGCGTTTCACAGGCCTTGGTAAGAGATGTTCCCGGTAGGCTGTAAGAGCACTGGGCAGAGCCAGTTGTTTCTTACCTTCCTGAAAAGCTGGAAGCAAGATGCTTGGGAGCCCTCTGCCCGTTTGGGAACAAGGCAGCCTTTTGGGTCGGGAAGCTCTAGGCCAATGGAGCACACGCAGAGCAGGAGTTCTACTTCAGCCTGATCAGGCCTGCAAAGAAACAGCGTTTGACAGGCCTTGGTAAGAGATGTTCGCGGTGGGTGTAAGAGCACTGGGCAGAGCCAGTTGTTTCTTAGCTTCGCAAAGACCGGGAAGCAAGATGCTTTGGGCCTCTCTGCCCCTTGGAAACAGGGCAGCACTTTGGGCCTGGCAGCTCTAGGGCAATGGAGCACACCCAGAGCCGGAGTTCTACTTCAGCCAGATGAGGCCTGCCAAGAAACTGCGTTTCACAGGCCTTTCAAAGACATGTTCCCGGTAGGCTGTAAGAGCACGGGGCAGAGCGAGTTGGTTCTTAGCTTCCCAGAGAGCTGGAAGCAAGATGCTTTGGGGCCTCTCTGCCCCTTTGGAAACAAGGCAGCACCTTGGGCCTGGCAGCTCTAGGGCAATGGAGCACACCCAGAGCAGAAGTTCTACTTCAGCCAAATCAGGCCTGCCAGGAAACGGCGTTTCACAGGCCTTGGTAAGAGATGTTCCCGGTAGGCTGTAAGAGCACTGGGCAACGCCAGATGTTTCTTAGCTTCCCGAAGAGCTGGAAGCAAGATGCTTTGGGGCCTCTCATCCCCTTTGCAAACAAGGCGGCCCTATGGGCCAGGCAGCTCTAGGCCAATGGAGCACACCCAGAGCAGAAGTTCTACTTCGGCCAGTTCAGGCCACCAACAAACTGCGTTTCACAGGCCTTGGTAAGAGATGTTCCCGGTAGGCTGTAAGAGCACTGGGCAACGCCAGATGTTTCTTAGCTTCCCGAAGAGCTGGAAGCAAGATGCTTTGGGGCCTCTCATCCCCTTTGCAAACAAGGCCGACCTTTGGGCCAGGCAGCTCTAGGCCAATGGAGCACACCCAGAGCAGAAGTTCTACCTCAGCCAGATAAGGCCTGCCAAGAAACTGCGTTTCAAAGGCTTTGGTAAGAGATGTTCCCGGTACTCTGTTAGAGCACTGGGCAGAGCCATTTGTTTCTTAGCTTCCCAAAGAGCTGGAAGCAAGATGCTTTGGGGGCTCCCTGCCCCTTTGCCAACAAGGGCGACCTTTGGGCCTTTCAGCTCTAGGCCAATGGAGCACACCCAGAGCAGAAGTCCTACTTCAGCCAGATCAGGCCTGCCAAGGAACTGCGTTTCAGAGGCCTTTGTATGTGACGTTCCCGGTAGGCTGTGAGAGCACGGTGCAGAGCCAGTTGTTTCCTTGTTTCCCAAACAGCTGGAAGCAAGACGCTTTGGGGCCTCTCTGCCCCTTTGGAAACAAGGCAGCACGTTGGGTCTGGCAGCTCTAGGGCAATGGAGCACAACCAGAGCCGAAGTTCTACTTCTTCCAGATCAGGCCTGCCTAGACAGTGCGTTTCACAGGCCTTGATAAGAGATGTTCTCTTAGGCTATAAGAGCACTGGGCACAGCCAGTTGTTTCTTAGCTTCCCAAGAGGTGGAAGCAAGATGCTTTGGGGCCTCTCTCCCCCTTTGGAAACAAGGCAGCCCTTTGGGCCTTTCAGCTCTAGGGCAATGGAGCACACCCAGAGCAGAAGTTCTACCTCAGCCAGATCAGGCCTGCCAAGAAACTGCTTTACACAGGCCTTCGTAAGAGGTGTTCCCGGAAGGCTGTAAGAGTACCTGGCAGAGCGAGTTGTTTCTTAGCTTCAAAAACAGCTGGAAGCAACATGATTTGGGGCCTCTCTCCCCCTTTGGAAACAAAGCAGCCTTTGTGCCTGGCAGCTCTAGGCCAAAGTAGCACACCCAGAGCACAAGTTCTACCTCAGCCAGATAAGGCCTGTCAAGAAGCTGCGTTTCACAGGCCTTTGTATGTGACGTTCCCGGTTGGCTTTGAGAGCACTGTGCAGAGCCAGTTGTTTTAGCTTCCCAGAGAGCAGGAAGCAAGATGCTTTGGGGCCTCTCTCACACTTTGGAAATAAAGGCAGCCCTTTGGGCCTGGCAGCCCTAGGCCAATGGAGTACACCCAGAGCAGAAGTTCTACCTCAGCCAGATCAGGCCTTCCAAGAAACTGCGTCTCACAGGCCTTTCTCTGTCACGTTGCCGGTAGGCTGTGAGAGCACTGTGCAGAGCCAGTTGTTTCTTAGCTTCCCAAAGATTTGGAAGCAAGATGCTTTGGGGACTCTCAGCCCCTTTGGAAACAAGGCGGCCCTTTGGGCCTGGCAGCTCTAGGCCAAAGTAGCACGCCCAGAGCAGGAGTTCTACTTCAGCCAGATCAGGCCTGCCAAGAAACTGCGTTTCACAGGCCTTGGTAAGAGATGTTCCCGGTAGGCTGTGAGAGCACTGTGGAGAGCCAGTTGCTTTAGCTTCCCACAGAGCTGGAAGCAAGATGCCTTGGGGCCTCTCTCTCCCTTTGGACACAAGGCAGCCGTTTGGGCCTGGCAGCTCTAGGCCAATGGAGCACACCCACAGCAGAAGTTCTACTTCAGGCAGATCAGTCCTGCCCAGAAACTGCGTTTCACAGCCCTTGGTAAGAGATGTTCATGGTAGGCTGTGAGAGCACTGGGCAGAACCAGTTGTTTTTTAGCTTCCCAAAGTGCTGGAGGCAAGATGCTTTGGGGCCTCTCTCACCCTTTGGAAACAAGGCAGCCCTTAGGTCCTGGTAGCTCTAGGCCTATGTAGCACAACCAGAACAGAAGTTCTACTTCAGCCAGGTCAGGCCTGCCAAGAAACTGCGTTTCACAGGCCTTTCAAAGAGATGTTCTCTTAGGCTGTAAGAGCACTGGGCAGAGCCAGCTGTTTCTTAGCTTCCCGAAGAGCTGGGAGCAAGATGCTTTGGGTCCACTCTCCGTCTTTGGAAACAAGGCAGCCCTTTGGGCCTGGCAGCTCTAGGGCAATGGAGCACACCCAGAGCAGAAGTTCTACTTCAGCCAGATCAGGCCTGCCAGGAAACTGCGTTTCACAGGCCTTGGTAAGAGATGTTCCCGGTAGGCTGTAAGAGCACTGGGCAGAGCCAGTTGTTTCTTACCTCCTGAAAAGCTGGAAGCAAGATGCTTGGGAGCCCTCTGCCCGTTTGGGAACAAGGCAGCCTTTTGGGTCGGGAAGCTCTAGGCCAATGGAGCACACGCAGAGCAGGAGTTCTACTTCAGCCTGATCAGGCCTGCAAAGAAACAGCGTTTGACAGGCCTTGGTAAGAGATGTTCGCGGTAGGTGTAAGAGCACTGGGCAGAGCCAGTTGTTTCTTAGCTACGCAAAGACCGGGAAGCAAGGTGCTTTGGGCCTCTCTGCCCCTTGGAAACAGGGCAGCACTTTGGGCCTGGCAGCTCTAGGGCAATGGAGCACACCCAGAGCCGGAGTTCTACTTCAGCCAGATGAGGCCTGCCAAGAAACTGCGTTTCACAGGCCTTTCAAAGACATGTTCCCGGTAGGCTGTAAGAGCACGGGGCAGAGCGAGTTGGTTCTTAGCTTCCCAGAGAGCTGGAAGCAAGATGCTTTGGGGCCTCTCTGCCCCTTTGGAAACAAGGCAGCACCTTGGGCCTGGCAGCTCTAGGGCAATGGAGCACACCCAGAGCAGAAGTTCTACTTCAGCCAAATCAGGCCTGCCAGGAAACGGCGTTTCACAGGCCTTGGTAAGAGATGTTCCCGGTAGGCTGTAAGAGCACTGGGCAACGCCAGATGTTTCTTAGCTTCCCGAAGAGCTGGAAGCAAGAAGCTTTGGTGCCACTCTCTCACTTTGGACTCAAGGCAGCCCTTTGGGGCAGGTAGCTCTAGGCCAGTGGAGCACACCCAGAGCAGAAGTTCTACTTGGGCCAGTTCAGGCCACCAACAAACTGCGTTTCACAGGCCTTGGTAAGAGATGTTCCCGGTAGGCTGTAAGAGCACTGGGCAACGCCAGATGTTTCTTAGCTTCCCGAAGAGCTGGAAGCAAGATGCTTTGGGGCCTCTCATCCCCTTTGCAAACAAGGCGGCCCTATGGGCCAGGCAGCTCTAGGCCAATGGAGCACACCCAGAGCAGAAGTTCTACTTCGGCCAGTTCAGGCCACCAACAAACTGCGTTTCACAGGCCTTGGTAAGAGATGTTCCCGGTAGGCTGTAAGAGCACGGGGCAGAGCGAGTTGGTTCTTAGCTTCCCAGAGAGCTGGAAGCAAGATGCTTTGGGGCCTCTCTCCCCCTTTGGAAACAAGGCAGCCCTTTGGGCCTTTCAGCTCTAGGGCAATGGAGCACACCCAGAGCAGAAGTTCTACCTCAGCCAGATCAGGCCTGCCAAGAAACTGCTTTTCACAGGCCTTCGTAAGAGGTGTTCCCGGAAGGCTGTAAGAGTACCTGGCAGAGCGAGTTGTTTCTTAGCTTCAAAAACAGCTGGAAGCAACATGATTTGGGGCCTCTCTCCCCCTTTGGAAACAAAGCAGCCTTTGTGCCTGGCAGCTCTAGGCCAAAGTAGCACACCCAGAGCACAAGTTCTACCTCAGCCAGATAAGGCCTGTCAAGAAGCTGCGTTTCACAGGCCTTTGTATGTGACGTTCCCGGTTGGCTTTGAGAGCACTGTGCAGAGCCAGTTGTTTTAGCTTCCCAGAGAGCAGGAAGCAAGATGCTTTGGGGCCTCTCTCACACTTTGGAAATAAAGGCAGCCCTTTGGGCCTGGCAGCCCTAGGCCAATGGAGTACACCCAGAGCAGAAGTTCTACCTCAGCCAGATCAGGCCTTCCAAGAAACTGCGTCTCACAGGCCTTTCTCTGTCACGTTGCCGGTAGGCTGTGAGAGCACTGTGCAGAGCCAGTTGTTTCTTAGCTTCCCAAAGATTTGGAAGCAAGATGCTTTGGGGACTCTCAGCCCCTTTGGAAACAAGGCGGCCCTTTGGGCCTGGCAGCTCTAGGCCAAAGTAGCACGCCCAGAGCAGGAGTTCTACTTCAGCCAGATCAGGCCTGCCAAGAAACTGCGTTTCACAGGCCTTGGTAAGAGATGTTCCCGTTAGGCTGTGAGAGCACTGTGGAGAGCCAGTTGCTTTAGCTTCCCACAGAGCTGGAAGCAAGATGCCTTGGGGCCTCTCTCTCCCTTTGGACACAAGGCAGCCGTTTGGGCCTGGCAGCTCTAGGCCAATGGAGCACACCCACAGCAGAAGTTCTACTTCAGGCAGATCAGTCCTGCCCAGAAACTGCGTTTCACAGCCCTTGGTAAGAGATGTTCACGGTAGGCTGTGAGAGCACTGGGCAGAACCAGTTGTTTTTTAGCTTCCCAAAGTGCTGGAGGCAAGATGCTTTGGGGCCTCTCTCACCCTTTGGAAACAAGGCAGCCCTTAGGTCCTGGTAGCTCTAGGCCTATGTAGCACAACCAGAACAGAAGTTCTACTTCAGCCAGGTCAGGCCTGCCAAGAAACTGCGTTTCACAGGCCTTTCAAAGAGATGTTCTCTTAGGCTGTAAGAGCACTGGGCAGAGCCAGCTGTTTCTTAGCTTCCCGAAGAGCTGGGAGCAAGATGCTTTGGGTCCACTCTCCGTCTTTGGAAACAAGGCAGCCCTTTGGGCCTGGCAGCTCTAGGGCAATGGAGCACACCCAGAGCAGAAGTTCTACTTCAGCCAGATCAGGCCTGCCAAGAAACTGCTTTTCACAGGCCTTCGTAAGAGGTGTTCCCGGAAGGCTGTAAGAGTACCTGGCAGAGCGAGTTGTTTCTTAGCTTCAAAAACAGCTGGAAGCAACATGATTTGGGGCCTCTCTCCCCCTTTGGAAACAAAGCAGCCTTTGTGCCTGGCAGCTCTAGGCCAAAGTAGCACACCCAGAGCACAAGTTCTACCTCAGCCAGATAAGGCCTGTCAAGAAGCTGCGTTTCACAGGCCTTTGTATGTGACGTTCCCGGTTGGCTTTGAGAGCACTGTGCAGAGCCAGTTGTTTTAGCTTCCCAGAGAGCAGGAAGCAAGATGCTTTGGGGCCTCTCTCACACTTTGGAAATAAAGGCAGCCCTTTGGGCCTGGCAGCCCTAGGCCAATGGAGTACACCCAGAGCAGAAGTTCTACCTCAGCCAGATCAGGCCTTCCAAGAAACTGCGTCTCACAGGCCTTTCTCTGTCACGTTGCCGGTAGGCTGTGAGAGCACTGTGCAGAGCCAGTTGTTTCTTAGCTTCCCAAAGATTTGGAAGCAAGATGCTTTGGGGACTCTCAGCCCCTTTGGAAACAAGGCGGCCCTTTGGGCCTGGCAGCTCTAGGCCAAAGTAGCACGCCCAGAGCAGGAGTTCTACTTCAGCCAGATCAGGCCTGCCAAGAAACTGCGTTTCACAGGCCTTGGTAAGAGATGTTCCCGGTAGGCTGTGAGAGCACTGTGGAGAGCCAGTTGCTTTAGCTTCCCACAGAGCTGGAAGCAAGATGCCTTGGGGCCTCTCTCTCCCTTTGGACACAAGGCAGCCGTTTGGGCCTGGCAGCTCTAGGCCAATGGAGCACACCCACAGCAGAAGTTCTACTTCAGGCAGATCAGTCCTGCCCAGAAACTGCGTTTCACAGCCCTTGGTAAGAGATGTTCACGGTAGGCTGTGAGAGCACTGGGCAGAACCAGTTGTTTTTTAGCTTCCCAAAGTGCTGGAGGCAAGATGCTTTGGGGCCTCTCTCACCCTTTGGAAACAAGGCAGCCCTTAGGTCCTGGTAGCTCTAGGCCTATGTAGCACAACCAGAACAGAAGTTCTACTTCAGCCAGGTCAGGCCTGCCAAGAAACTGCGTTTCACAGGCCTTTCAAAGAGATGTTCTCTTAGGCTGTAAGAGCACTGGGCAGAGCCAGCTGTTTCTTAGCTTCCCGAAGAGCTGGGAGCAAGATGCTTTGGGTCCACTCTCCGTCTTTGGAAACAAGGCAGCCCTTTGGGCCTGGCAGCTCTAGGGCAATGGAGCACACCCAGAGCAGAAGTTCTACTTCAGCCAGATCAGGCCTGCCAGGAAACTGCATTTCACAGGCCTTGGTAAGAGATGTTCCCGGTAGGCTGTAAGAGCACTTGGCAGAGCCAGTTGTTTCTTACCTTCCTGAAAAGCTGGAAGCAAGATGCTTGGGAGCCCTCTGCCCGTTTTGGAACAAGGCAGCCTTTTGGGTCGGGAAGCTCTAGGCCAATGGAGCACACGCAGAGCAGGAGTTCTACTTCAGCCTGATCAGGCCTGCAAAGAAACAGCGTTTGACAGGCCTTGGTAAGAGATGTTCGCGGTAGGTGTAAGAGCACTGGGCAGAGCCAGTTGTTTCTTAGCTTCGCAAAGACCGGGAAGCAAGATGCTTTGGGCCTCTCTGCCCCTTGGAAACAGGGCAGCACTTTGGGCCTGGCAGCTCTAGGGCAATGGAGCACACCCAGAGCCGGAGTTCTACTTCAGCCAGATGAGGCCTGCCAGGAAACTGCGTTTCACAGGCCTTTCAAAGACATGTTCCCGGTAGGCTGTAAGAGCACGGGGCAGAGCGAGTTGGTTCTTAGCTTCCCAGAGATCTGGAAGCAAGATGCTTTGAGGCCTCTCTGCCCCTTTGGAAACAAGGCAGCACCTTGGGCCTGGCAGCTCTAGGGCAATGGAGCACACCCAGAGCAGAAGTTCTACTTCAGCCAAATCAGGCCTGCCAGGAAACGGCGTTTCACAGGCCTTGGTAAGAGATGTTCCCGGTAGGCTGTAAGAGCACTGGGCAACGCCAGATGTTTCTTAGATTCCCGAAGAGCTGGAAGCAAGAAGCTTTGGTGCCACTCTCTCACTTTGGACTCAAGGCAGCCCTTTGGGGCAGGTAGCTCTAGGCCAGTGGAGCACACCCAGAGCAGAAGTTCTACTTGGGCCAGTTCAGGCCACCAACAAACTGCGTTTCACAGGCCTTGGTAAGAGATGTTCCCGGTAGGCTGTAAGAGCACTGGGCAACGCCAGATGTTTCTTAGCTTCCCGAAGAGCTGGAAGCAAGATGCTTTGGGGCCTCTCATCCCCTTTGCAAACAAGGCCGACCTTTGGGCCAGGCAGCTCTAGGCCAATGGAGCACACCCAGAGCAGAAGTTCTACCTCAGCCAGATAAGGCCTGCCAAGAAACTGCGTTTCAAAGGCTTTGGTAAGAGATGTTCCCGGTACTCTGTTAGAGCACTGGGCAGAGCCATTTGTTTCTTAGCTTCCCAAAGAGCTGGAAGCAAGATGCTTTGGGGGCTCCCTGCCCCTTTGCCAACAAGGGCAACCTTTGGGCCTTTCAGCTCTAGGCCAATGGAGCACACCCAGAGCAGAAGTCCTACTTCAGCCAGATCAGGCCTGCCAAGGAACTGCGTTTCAGAGGCCTTTGTATGTGACGTTCCCGGTAGGCTGTGAGAGCACGGTGCAGAGCCAGTTGTTTCCTTGTTTCCCAAACAGCTGGAAGCAAGACGCTTTGGGGCCTCTCTGCCCCTTTGGAAACAAGGCAGCACGTTGGGTCTGGCAGCTCTAGGGCAATGGAGCACAACCAGAGCCGAAGTTCTACTTCTTCCAGATCAGGCCTGCCTAGACAGTGCGTTTCCCAGGCCTTGATAAGAGATGTTCTCTTAGGCTATAAGAGCACTGGGCACAGCCAGTTGTTTCTTAGCTTCCCAAGAGGTGGAAGCAAGATGCTTTGGGGCCTCTCTCCCCCTTTGGAAACAAGGCAGCCCTTTGGGCCTTTCAGCTCTAGGGCAATGGAGCACACCCAGAGCAGAAGTTCTACCTCAGCCAGATCAGGCCTGCCAAGAAACTGCTTTTCACAGGCCTTCGTAAGAGGTGTTCCCGGAAGGCTGTAAGAGTACCTGGCAGAGCGAGTTGTTTCTTAGCTTCAAAAACAGCTGGAAGCAACATGATTTGGGGCCTCTCTCCCCCTTTGGAAACAAAGCAGCCTTTGTGCCTGGCAGCTCTAGGCCAAAGTAGCACACCCAGAGCACAAGTTCTACCTCAGCCAGATAAGGCCTGTCAAGAAGCTGCGTTTCACAGGCCTTTGTATGTGACGTTCCCGGTTGGCTTTGAGAGCACTGTGCAGAGCCAGTTGTTTTAGCTTCCCAGAGAGCAGGAAGCAAGATGCTTTGGGGCCTCTCTCACACTTTGGAAATAAAGGCAGCCCTTTGGGCCTGGCAGCCCTAGGCCAATGGAGTACACCCAGAGCAGAAGTTCTACCTCAGCCAGATCAGGCCTTCCAAGAAACTGCGTCTCACAGGCCTTTCTCTGTCACGTTGCCGGTAGGCTGTGAGAGCACTGTGCAGAGCCAGTTGTTTCTTAGCTTCCCAAAGATTTGGAAGCAAGATGCTTTGGGGACTCTCAGCCCCTTTGGAAACAAGGCGGCCCTTTGGGCCTGGCAGCTCTAGGCCAAAGTAGCACGCCCAGAGCAGGAGTTCTACTTCAGCCAGATCAGGCCTGCCAAGAAACTGCGTTTCACAGGCCTTGGTAAGAGATGTTCCCGGTAGGCTGTGAGAGCACTGTGGAGAGCCAGTTGCTTTAGCTTCCCACAGAGCTGGAAGCAAGATGCCTTGGGGCCTCTCTCTCCCTTTGGACACAAGGCAGCCGTTTGGGCCTGGCAGCTCTAGGCCAATGGAGCACACCCACAGCAGAAGTTCTACTTCAGGCAGATCAGTCCTGCCCAGAAACTGCGTTTCACAGCCCTTGGTAAGAGATGTTCACGGTAGGCTGTGAGAGCACTGGGCAGAACCAGTTGTTTTTTAGCTTCCCAAAGTGCTGGAGGCAAGATGCTTTGGGGCCTCTCTCACCCTTTGGAAACAAGGCAGCCCTTAGGTCCTGGTAGCTCTAGGCCTATGTAGCACAACCAGAACAGAAGTTCTACTTCAGCCAGGTCAGGCCTGCCAAGAAACTGCGTTTCACAGGCCTTTCAAAGAGATGTTCTCTTAGGCTGTAAGAGCACTGGGCAGAGCCAGCTGTTTCTTAGCTTCCCGAAGAGCTGGGAGCAAGATGCTTTGGGTCCACTCTCCGTCTTTGGAAACAAGGCAGCCCTTTGGGCCTGGCAGCTCTAGGGCAATGGAGCACACCCAGAGCAGAAGTTCTACTTCAGCCAGATCAGGCCTGCCAGGAAACTGCGTTTCACAGGCCTTGGTAAGAGATGTTCCCGGTAGGCTGTAAGAGCACTGGGCAGAGCCAGTTGTTTCTTACCTTCCTGAAAAGCTGGAAGCAAGATGCTTGGGAGCCCTCTGCCCGTTTGGGAACAAGGCAGCCTTTTGGGTCGGGAAGCTCTAGGCCAATGGAGCACACGCAGAGCAGGAGTTCTACTTCAGCCTGATCAGGCCTGCAAAGAAACAGCGTTTGACAGGCCTTGGTAAGAGATGTTCGCGGTAGGTGTAAGAGCACTGGGCAGAGCCAGTTGTTTCTTAGCTTCGCAAAGACCGGGAAGCAAGATGCTTTGGGCCTCTCTGCCCCTTGGAAACAGGGCAGCACTTTGGGCCTGGCAGCTCTAGGGCAATGGAGCACACCCAGAGCCGGAGTTCTACTTCAGCCAGATGAGGCCTGCCAAGAAACTGCGTTTCACAGGCCTTTCAAAGACATGTTCCCGGTAGGCTGTAAGAGCACGGGGCAGAGCGAGTTGGTTCTTAGCTTCCCAGAGAGCTGGAAGCAAGATGCTTTGGGGCCTCTCTGCCCCTTTGGAAACAAGGCAGCACCTTGGGCCTGGCAGCTCTAGGGCAATGGAGCACACCCAGAGCAGAAGTTCTACTTCAGCCAAATCAGGCCTGCCAGGAAACGGCGTTTCACAGGCCTTGGTAAGAGATGTTCCCGGTAGGCTGTAAGAGCACTGGGCAACGCCAGATGTTTCTTAGATTCCCGAAGAGCTGGAAGCGAGAAGCTTTGGTGCCACTCTCTCACTTTGGACTCAAGGCAGCCCTTTGGGGCAGGTAGCTCTAGCCCAGTGGAGCACACCCAGAGCAGAAGTTCTACTTGGGCCAGTTCAGGCCACCAACAAACTGCGTTTCACAGGCCTTGGTAAGAGATGTTCCCGGTAGGCTGTAAGAGCACTGGGCAACGCCAGATATTTCTTAGCTTCCCGAAGAGCTGGAAGCAAGATGCTTTGGGGCCTCTCATCCCCTTTGCAAACAAGGCGGCCCTATGGGCCAGGCAGCTCTAGGCCAATGGAGCACACCCAGAGCAGAAGTTCTACTTCGGCCAGTTCAGGCCACCAACAAACTGCGTTTCACAGGCCTTGGTAAGAGATGTTCCCGGTAGGCTGTAAGAGCACTGGGCAACGCCAGATGTTTCTTAGCTTCCCGAAGAGCTGGAAGCAAGATGCTTTGGGGCCTCTCATCCCCTTTGCAAACAAGGCCGACCTTTGGGCCAGGCAGCTCTAGGCCAATGGAGCACACCCAGAGCAGAAGTTCTACCTCAGCCAGATAAGGCCTGCCAAGAAACTGCGTTTCAAAGGCTTTGGTAAGAGATGTTCCCGGTACTCTGTTAGAGCACTGGGCAGAGCCATTTGTTTCTTAGCTTCCCAAAGAGCTGGAAGCAAGATGCTTTGGGGGCTCCCTGCCCCTTTGCCAACAAGGGCGACCTTTGGGCCTTTCAGCTCTAGGCCAATGGAGCACACCCAGAGCAGAAGTCCTACTTCAGCCAGATCAGGCCTGCCAAGGAACTGCGTTTCAGAGGCCTTTGTATGTGACGTTCCCGGTAGGCTGTGAGAGCACGGTGCAGAGCCAGTTGTTTCCTTGTTTCCCAAACAGCTGGAAGCAAGACGCTTTGGGGCCTCTCTGCCCCTTTGGAAACAAGGCAGCACGTTGGGTCTGGCAGCTCTAGGGCAATGGAGCACAACCAGAGCAGAAGTTCTACTTCTTCCAGATCAGGCCTGCCTAGAAAGTGCGTTTCACAGGCCTTGATAAGAGATGTTCTCTTAGGCTATAAGAGCACTGGGCACAGCCAGTTGTTTCTTAGCTTCCCAAGAGGTGGAAGCAAGATGCTTTGGGGCCTCTCTCCCCCTTTGGAAACAAGGCAGCCCTTTGGGCCTTTCAGCTCTAGGGCAATGGAGCACACCCAGAGCAGAAGTTCTACCTCAGCCAGATCAGGCCTGCCAAGAAACTGCTTTTCACAGGCCTTCGTAAGAGGTGTTCCCGGAAGGCTGTAAGAGTACCTGGCAGAGCGAGTTGTTTCTTAGCTTCAAAAACAGCTGGAAGCAACATGATTTGGGGCCTCTCTCCCCCTTTGGAAACAAAGCAGCCTTTGTGCCTGGCAGCTCTAGGCCAAAGTAGCACACCCAGAGCACAAGTTCTACCTCAGCCAGATAAGGCCTGTCAAGAAGCTGCGTTTCACAGGCCTTTGTATGTGACGTTCCCGGTTGGCTTTGAGAGCACTGTGCAGAGCCAGTTGTTTTAGCTTCCCAGAGAGCAGGAAGCAAGATGCTTTGGGGCCTCTCTCACACTTTGGAAATAAAGGCAGCCCTTTGGGCCTGGCAGCCCTAGGCCAATGGAGTACACCCAGAGCAGAAGTTCTACCTCAGCCAGATCAGGCCTTCCAAGAAACTGCGTCTCACAGGCCTTTCTCTGTCACGTTGCCGGTAGGCTGTGAGAGCACTGTGCAGAGCCAGTTGTTTCTTAGCTTCCCAAAGATTTGGAAGCAAGATGCTTTGGGGACTCTCAGCCCCTTTGGAAACAAGGCGGCCCTTTGGGCCTGGCAGCTCTAGGCCAAAGTAGCACGCCCAGAGCAGGAGTTCTACTTCAGCCAGATCAGGCCTGCCAAGAAACTGCGTTTCACAGGCCTTGGTAAGAGATGTTCCCGGTAGGCTGTGAGAGCACTGTGGAGAGCCAGTTGCTTTAGCTTCCCACAGAGCTGGAAGCAAGATGCCTTGGGGCCTCTCTCTCCCTTTGGACACAAGGCAGCCGTTTGGGCCTGGCAGCTCTAGGCCAATGGAGCACACCCACAGCAGAAGTTCTACTTCAGGCAGATCAGTCCTGCCCAGAAACTGCGTTTCACAGCCCTTGGTAAGAGATGTTCACGGTAGGCTGTGAGAGCACTGGGCAGAACCAGTTGTTTTTTAGCTTCCCAAAGTGCTGGAGGCAAGATGCTTTGGGGCCTCTCTCACCCTTTGGAAACAAGGCAGCCCTTAGGTCCTGGTAGCTCTAGGCCTATGTAGCACAACCAGAACAGAAGTTCTACTTCAGCCAGGTCAGGCCTGCCAAGAAACTGCGTTTCACAGGCCTTTCAAAGAGATGTTCTCTTAGGCTGTAAGAGCACTGGGCAGAGCCAGCTGTTTCTTAGCTTCCCGAAGAGCTGGGAGCAAGATGCTTTGGGTCCACTCTCCGTCTTTGGAAACAAGGCAGCCCTTTGGGCCTGGCAGCTCTAGGGCAATGGAGCACACCCAGAGCAGAAGTTCTACTTCAGCCAGATCAGGCCTGCCAGGAAACTGCGTTTCACAGGCCTTGGTAAGAGATGTTCCCGGTAGGCTGTAAGAGCACTGGGCAGAGCCAGTTGTTTCTTACCTTCCTGAAAAGCTGGAAGCAAGATGCTTGGGAGCCCTCTGCCCGTTTGGGAACAAGGCAGCCTTTTGGGTCGGGAAGCTCTAGGCCAATGGAGCACACGCAGAGCAGGAGTTCTACTTCAGCCTGATCAGGCCTGCAAAGAAACAGCGTTTGACAGGCCTTGGTAAGAGATGTTCGCGGTAGGTGTAAGAGCACTGGGCAGAGCCAGTTGTTTCTTAGCTTCGCAAAGACCGGGAAGCAAGATGCTTTGGGCCTCTCTGCCCCTTGGAAACAGGGCAGCACTTTGGGCCTGGCAGCTCTAGGGCAATGGAGCACACCCAGAGCCGGAGTTCTACTTCAGCCAGATGAGGCCTGCCAAGAAACTGCGTTTCACAGGCCTTTCAAAGACATGTTCCCGGTAGGCTGTAAGAGCACGGGGCAGAGCGAGTTGGTTCTTAGCTTCCCAGAGAGCTGGAAGCAAGATGCTTTGGGGCCTCTCTGCCCCTTTGGAAACAAGGCAGCACCTTGGGCCTGGCAGCTCTAGGGCAATGGAGCACACCCAGAGCAGAAGTTCTACTTCAGCCAAATCAGGCCTGCCAGGAAACGGCGTTTCACAGGCCTTGGTAAGAGATGTTCCCGGTAGGCTGTAAGAGCACTGGGCAACGCCAGATGTTTCTTAGATTCCCGAAGAGCTGGAAGCGAGAAGCTTTGGTGCCACTCTCTCACTTTGGACTCAAGGCAGCCCTTTGGGGCAGGTAGCTCTAGCCCAGTGGAGCACACCCAGAGCAGAAGTTCTACTTGGGCCAGTTCAGGCCACCAACAAACTGCGTTTCACAGGCCTTGGTAAGAGATGTTCCCGGTAGGCTGTAAGAGCACTGGGCAACGCCAGATGTTTCTTAGCTTCCCGAAGAGCTGGAAGCAAGATGCTTTGGGGCCTCTCATCCCCTTTGCAAACAAGGCGGCCCTATGGGCCAGGCAGCTCTAGGCCAATGGAGCACACCCAGAGCAGAAGTTCTACTTCGGCCAGTTCAGGCCACCAACAAACTGCGTTTCACAGGCCTTGGTAAGAGATGTTCCCGGTAGGCTGTAAGAGCACTGGGCAACGCCAGATGTTTCTTAGCTTCCCGAAGAGCTGGAAGCAAGATGCTTTGGGGCCTCTCATCCCCTTTGCAAACAAGGCCGACCTTTGGGCCAGGCAGCTCTAGGCCAATGGAGCACACCCAGAGCAGAAGTTCTACCTCAGCCAGATAAGGCCTGCCAAGAAACTGCGTTTCAAAGGCTTTGGTAAGAGATGTTCCCGGTACTCTGTTAGAGCACAGGGCAGAGCCATTTGTTTCTTAGCTTCCCAAAGAGCTGGAAGCAAGATGCTTTGGGGGCTCCCTGCCCCTTTGCCAACAAGGGCGACCTTTGGGCCTTTCAGCTCTAGGCCAATGGAGCACACCCAGAGCAGAAGTCCTACTTCAGCCAGATCAGGCCTGCCAAGGAACTGCGTTTCAGAGGCCTTTGTATGTGACGTTCCCGGTAGGCTGTGAGAGCACGGTGCAGAGCCAGTTGTTTCCTTGTTTCCCAAACAGCTGGAAGCAAGACGCTTTGGGGCCTCTCTGCCCCTTTGGAAACAAGGCAGCACGTTGGGTCTGGCAGCTCTAGGGCAATGGAGCACAACCAGAGCCGAAGTTCTACTTCTTCCAGATCAGGCCTGCCTAGACAGTGCGTTTCCCAGGCCTTGATAAGAGATGTTCTCTTAGGCTATAAGAGCACTGGGCACAGCCAGTTGTTTCTTAGCTTCCCAAGAGGTGGAAGCAAGATGCTTTGGGGCCTCTCTCCCCCTTTGGAAACAAGGCAGCCCTTTGGGCCTTTCAGCTCGAGGGCAATGGAGCACACCCAGAGCAGAAGTTCTACCTCAGCCAGATCAGGCCTGCCAAGAAACTGCTTTTCACAGGCCTTCGTAAGAGGTGTTCCCGGAAGGCTGTAAGAGTACCTGGCAGAGCGAGTTGTTTCTTAGCTTCAAAAACAGCTGGAAGCAACATGATTTGGGGCCTCTCTCCCCCTTTGGAAACAAAGCAGCCTTTGTGCCTGGCAGCTCTAGGCCAAAGTAGCACACCCAGAGCACAAGTTCTACCTCAGCCAGATAAGGCCTGTCAAGAAGCTGCGTTTCACAGGCCTTTGTATGTGACGTTCCCGGTTGGCTTTGAGAGCACTGTGCAGAGCCAGTTGTTTTAGCTTCCCAGAGAGCAGGAAGCAAGATGCTTTGGGGCCTCTCTCACACTTTGGAAATAAAGGCAGCCCTTTGGGCCTGGCAGCCCTAGGCCAATGGAGTACACCCAGAGCAGAAGTTCTACCTCAGCCAGATCAGGCCTTCCAAGAAACTGCGTCTCACAGGCCTTTCTCTGTCACGTTGCCGGTAGGCTGTGAGAGCACTGTGCAGAGCCAGTTGTTTCTTAGCTTCCCAAAGATTTGGAAGCAAGATGCTTTGGGGACTCTCAGCCCCTTTGGAAACAAGGCGGCCCTTTGGGCCTGGCAGCTCTAGGCCAAAGTAGCACGCCCAGAGCAGGAGTTCTACTTCAGCCAGATCAGGCCTGCCAAGAAACTGCGTTTCACAGGCCTTGGTAAGAGATGTTCCCGGTAGGCTGTGAGAGCACTGTGGAGAGCCAGTTGCTTTAGCTTCCCACAGAGCTGGAAGCAAGATGCCTTGGGGCCTCTCTCTCCCTTTGGACACAAGGCAGCCGTTTGGGCCTGGCAGCTCTAGGCCAATGGAGCACACCCACAGCAGAAGTTCTACTTCAGGCAGATCAGTCCTGCCCAGAAACTGCGTTTCACAGCCCTTGGTAAGAGATGTTCACGGTAGGCTGTGAGAGCACTGGGCAGAACCAGTTGTTTTTTAGCTTCCCAAAGTGCTGGAGGCAAGATGCTTTGGGGCCTCTCTCACCCTTTGGAAACAAGGCAGCCCTTAGGTCCTGGTAGCTCTAGGCCTATGTAGCACAACCAGAACAGAAGTTCTACTTCAGCCAGGTCAGGCCTGCCAAGAAACTGCGTTTCACAGGCCTTTCAAAGAGATGTTCTCTTAGGCTGTAAGAGCACTGGGCAGAGCCAGCTGTTTCTTAGCTTCCCGAAGAGCTGGGAGCAAGATGCTTTGGGTCCACTCTCCGTCTTTGGAAACAAGGCAGCCCTTTGGGCCTGGCAGCTCTAGGGCAATGGAGCACACCCAGAGCAGAAGTTCTACTTCAGCCAGATCAGGCCTGCCAGGAAACTGCGTTTCACAGGCCTTGGTAAGAGATGTTCCCGGTAGGCTGTAAGAGCACTGGGCAGAGCCAGTTGTTTCTTACCTTCCTGAAAAGCTGGAAGCAAGATGCTTGGGACCCCTCTGCCCGTTTGGGAACAAGGCAGCCTTTTGGGTCGGGAAGCTCTAGGCCAATGGAGCCCACGCAGAGCAGGAGTTCTACTTCAGCCTGATCAGGCCTGCAAAGAAACAGCGTTTGACAGGCCTTGGTAAGAGATGTTCCCGGTAGGTGTAAGAGCACTGGGCAGAGCCAGTTGTTTCTTAGCTTCGCAAAGACCGGGAAGCAAGATGCTTTGGGCCTCTCTGCCCCTTGGAAACAGGGCAGCACTTTGGGCCTGGCAGCTCTAGGGCAATGGAGCACACCCAGAGCCGGAGTTCTACTTCAGCCAGATGAGGCCTGCCAAGAAACTGCGTTTCACAGGCCTTTCAAAGACATGTTCCCGGTAGGCTGTAAGAGCACGGGGCAGAGCGAGTTGGTTCTTAGCTTCCCAGAGAGCTGGAAGCAAGATGCTTTGGGGCCTCTCTGCCCCTTTGGAAACAAGGCAGCACCTTGGGCCTGGCAGCTCTAGGGCAATGGAGCACACCCAGAGCAGAAGTTCTACTTCAGCCAAATCAGGCCTGCCAGGAAACGGCGTTTCACAGGCCTTGGTAAGAGATGTTCCCGGTAGGCTGTAAGAGCACTGGGCAACGCCAGATGTTTCTTAGCTTCCCGAAGAGCTGGAAGCGAGAAGCTTTGGTGCCACTCTCTCACTTTGGAATCAAGGCAGCCCTTTGGGGCAGGTAGCTCTAGGCCAGTGGAGCACACCCAGAGCAGAAGTTCTACTTGGGCCAGTTCAGGCCACCAACAAACTGCGTTTCACAGGCCTTGGTAAGAGATGTTCCCGGTAGGCTGTAAGAGCACTGGGCAACGCCAGATGTTTCTTAGCTTCCCGAAGAGTTGGAAGCAAGATGCTTTGGGGCCTCTCATCCCCTTTGCAAACAAGGCGGCCCTATGGGCCAGGCAGCTCTAGGCCAATGGAGCACACCCAGAGCAGAAGTTCTACTTCGGCCAGTTCAGGCCACCAACAAACTGCGTTTCACAGGCCTTGGTAAGAGATGTTCCCGGTAGGCTGTAAGAGCACTGGGCAACGCCAGATGTTTCTTAGCTTCCCGAAGAGCTGGAAGCAAGATGCTTTGGGGCCTCTCATCCCCTTTGCAAACAAGGCCGACCTTTGGGCCAGGCAGCTCTAGGCCAATGGAGCACACCCAGAGCAGAAGTTCTACCTCAGCCAGATAAGGCCTGCCAAGAAACTGCGTTTCAAAGGCTTTGGTAAGAGATGTTCCCGCTACTCTGTTAGAGCACTGGGCAGAGCCATTTGTTTCTTAGCTTCCCAAAGAGCTGGAAGCAAGATGCTTTGGGGGCTCCCTGCCCCTTTGCCAACAAGGGCGACCTTTGGGCCTTTCAGCTCTAGGCCAATGGAGCACACCCAGAGCAGAAGTCCTACTTCAGCCAGATCAGGCCTGCCAAGGAACTGCGTTTCAGAGGCCTTTGTATGTGACGTTCCCGGTAGGCTGTGAGAGCACGGTGCAGAGCCAGTTGTTTCCTTGTTTCCCAAACAGCTGGAAGCAAGACGCTTTGGGGCCTCTCTGCCCCTTTGGAAACAAGGCAGCACGTTGGGTCTGGCAGCTCTAGGGCAATGGAGCACAACCAGAGCCGAAGTTCTACTTCTTCCAGATCAGGCCTGCCTAGACAGTGCGTTTCCCAGGCCTTGATAAGAGATGTTCTCTTAGGCTATAAGAGCACTGGGCACAGCCAGTTGTTTCTTAGCTTCCCAAGAGGTGGAAGCAAGATGCTTTGGGGCCTCTCTCCCCCTTTGGAAACAAGGCAGCCCTTTGGGCCTTTCAGCTCTAGGGCAATGGAGCACACCCAGAGCAGAAGTTCTACCTCAGCCAGATCAGGCCTGCCAAGAAACTGCTTTTCACAGGCCTTCGTAAGAGGTGTTCCCGGAAGGCTGTAAGAGTACCTGGCAGAGCGAGTTGTTTCTTAGCTTCAAAAACAGCTGGAAGCAACATGATTTGGGGCCTCTCTCCCCCTTTGGAAACAAAGCAGCCTTTGTGCCTGGCAGCTCTAGGCCAAAGTAGCACACCCAGAGCACAAGTTCTACCTCAGCCAGATAAGGCCTGTCAAGAAGCTGCGTTTCACAGGCCTTTGTATGTGACGTTCCCGGTTGGCTTTGAGAGCACTGTGCAGAGCCAGTTGTTTTAGCTTCCCAGAGAGCAGGAAGCAAGATGCTTTGGGGCCTCTCTCACACTTTGGAAATAAAGGCAGCCCTTTGGGCCTGGCAGCCCTAGGCCAATGGAGTACACCCAGAGCAGAAGTTCTACCTCAGCCAGATCAGGCCTTCCAAGAAACTGCGTCTCACAGGCCTTTCTCTGTCACGTTGCCGGTAGGCTGTGAGAGCACTGTGCAGAGCCAGTTGTTTCTTAGCTTCCCAAAGATTTGGAAGCAAGATGCTTTGGGGACTCTCAGCCCCTTTGGAAACAAGGCGGCCCTTTGGGCCTGGCAGCTCTAGGCCAAAGTAGCACGCCCAGAGCAGGAGTTCTACTTCAGCCAGATCAGGCCTGCCAAGAAACTGCGTTTCACAGGCCTTGGTAAGAGATGTTCCCGGTAGGCTGTGAGAGCACTGTGGAGAGCCAGTTGCTTTAGCTTCCCACAGAGCTGGAAGCAAGATGCCTTGGGGCCTCTCTCTCCCTTTGGACACAAGGCAGCCGTTTGGGCCTGGCAGCTCTAGGCCAATGGAGCACACCCACAGCAGAAGTTCTACTTCAGGCAGATCAGTCCTGCCCAGAAACTGCGTTTCACAGCCCTTGGTAAGAGATGTTCACGGTAGGCTGTGAGAGCACTGGGCAGAACCAGTTGTTTTTTAGCTTCCCAAAGTGCTGGAGGCAAGATGCTTTGGGGCCTCTCTCACCCTTTGGAAACAAGGCAGCCCTTAGGTCCTGGTAGCTCTAGGCCTATGTAGCACAACCAGAACAGAAGTTCTACTTCAGCCAGGTCAGGCCTGCCAAGAAACTGCGTTTCACAGGCCTTTCAAAGAGATGTTCTCTTAGGCTGTAAGAGCACTGGGCAGAGCCAGCTGTTTCTTAGCTTCCCGAAGAGCTGGGAGCAAGATGCTTTGGGTCCACTCTCCGTCTTTGGAAACAAGGCAGCCCTTTGGGCCTGGCAGCTCTAGGGCAATGGAGCACACCCAGAGCAGAAGTTCTACTTCAGCCAGATCAGGCCTGCCAGGAAAGTGCGTTTCACAGGCCTTGGTAAGAGATGTTCCCGGTAGGCTGTAAGAGCACTGGGCAGAGCCAGTTGTTTCTTACCTTCCTGAAAAGCTGGAAGCAAGATGCTTGGGACCCCTCTGCCCGTTTGGGAACAAGGCAGCCTTTTGGGTCGGGAAGCTCTAGGCCAATGGAGCCCACGCAGAGCAGGAGTTCTACTTCAGCCTGATCAGGCCTGCAAAGAAACAGCGTTTGACAGGCCTTGGTAAGAGATGTTCCCGGTAGGTGTAAGAGCACTGGGCAGAGCCAGTTGTTTCTTAGCTTCGCAAAGACCGGGAAGCAAGATGCTTTGGGCCTCTCTGCCCCTTGGAAACAGGGCAGCACTTTGGGCCTGGCAGCTCTAGGGCAATGGAGCACACCCAGAGCCGGAGTTCTACTTCAGCCAGATGAGGCCTGCCAAGAAACTGCGTTTCACAGGCCTTTCAAAGACATGTTCCCGGTAGGCTGTAAGAGCACGGGGCAGAGCGAGTTGGTTCTTAGCTTCCCAGAGAGCTGGAAGCAAGATGCTTTGGGGCCTCTCTGCCCCTTTGGAAACAAGGCAGCACCTTGGGCCTGGCAGCTCTAGGGCAATGGAGCACACCCAGAGCAGAAGTTCTACTTCAGCCAAATCAGGCCTGCCAGGAAACGGGGTTTCACAGGCCTTGGTAAGAGATGTTCCCGGTAGGCTGTAAGAGCACTGGGCAACGCCAGATGTTTCTTAGCTTCCCGAAGAGCTGGAAGCGAGAAGCTTTGGTGCCACTCTCTCACTTTGGACTCAAGGCAGCCCTTTGGGGCAGGTAGCTCTAGGCCAGTGGAGCACACCCAGAGCAGAAGTTCTACTTGGGCCAGTTCAGGCCACCAACAAACTGCGTTTCACAGGCCTTGGTAAGAGATGTTCCCGGTAGGCTGTAAGAGCACTGGGCAACGCCAGATGTTTCTTAGCTTCCCGAAGAGCTGGAAGCAAGATGCTTTGGGGCCTCTCATCCCCTTTGCAAACAAGGCGGCCCTATGGGCCAGGCAGCTCTAGGCCAATGGAGCACACCCAGAGCAGAAGTTCTACTTCGGCCAGTTCAGGCCACCAACAAACTGCGTTTCACAGGCCTTGGTAAGAGATGTTCCCGGTAGGCTGTAAGAGCACTGGGCAACGCCAGATGTTTCTTAGCTTCCCGAAGAGCTGGAAGCAAGATGCTTTGGGGCCTCTCATCCCCTTTGCAAACAAGGCCGACCTTTGGGCCAGGCAGCTCTAGGCCAATGGAGCACACCCAGAGCAGAAGTTCTACCTCAGCCAGATAAGGCCTGCCAAGAAACTGCGTTTCAAAGGCTTTGGTAAGAGATGTTCCCGGTACTCTGTTAGAGCACTGGGCAGAGCCATTTGTTTCTTAGCTTCCCAAAGAGCTGGAAGCAAGATGCTTTGGGGGCTCCCTGCCCCTTTGCCAACAAGGGCGACCTTTGGGCCTTTCAGCTCTAGGCCAATGGAGCACACCCAGAGCAGAAGTCCTACTTCAGCCAGATCAGGCCTGCCAAGGAACTGCGTTTCAGAGGCCTTTGTATGTGACGTTCCCGGTAGGCTGTGAGAGCACGGTGCAGAGCCAGTTGTTTCCTTGTTTCCCAAACAGCTGGAAGCAAGACGCTTTGGGGCCTCTCTGCCCCTTTGGAAACAAGGCAGCACGTTGGGTCTGGCAGCTCTAGGGCAATGGAGCACAACCAGAGCCGAAGTTCTACTTCTTCCAGATCAGGCCTGCCTAGACAGTGCGTTTCCCAGGCCTTGATAAGAGATGTTCTCTTAGGCTATAAGAGCACTGGGCACAGCCAGTTGTTTCTTAGCTTCCCAAGAGGTGGAAGCAAGATGCTTTGGGGCCTCTCTCCCCCTTTGGAAACAAGGCAGCCCTTTGGGCCTTTCAGCTCGAGGGCAATGGAGCACACCCAGAGCAGAAGTTCTACCTCAGCCAGATCAGGCCTGCCAAGAAACTGCTTTTCACAGGCCTTCGTAAGAGGTGTTCCCGGAAGGCTGTAAGAGTACCTGAAAGAGCGAGTTGTTTCTTAGCTTCAAAAACAGCTGGAAGCAACATGATTTGGGGCCTCTCTCCCCCTTTGGAAACAAAGCAGCCTTTGTGCCTGGCAGCTCTAGGCCAAAGTAGCACACCCAGAGCACAAGTTCTACCTCAGCCAGATAAGGCCTGTCAAGAAGCTGCGTTTCACAGGCCTTTGTATGTGACGTTCCCGGTTGGCTTTGAGAGCACTGTGCAGAGCCAGTTGTTTTAGCTTCCCAGAGAGCAGGAAGCAAGATGCTTTGGGGCCTCTCTCACACTTTGGAAATAAAGGCAGCCCTTTGGGCCTGGCAGCCCTAGGCCAATGGAGTACACCCAGAGCAGAAGTTCTACCTCAGCCAGATCAGGCCTTCCAAGAAACTGCGTCTCACAGGCCTTTCTCTGTCACGTTGCCGGTAGGCTGTGAGAGCACTGTGCAGAGCCAGTTGTTTCTTAGCTTCCCAAAGATTTGGAAGCAAGATGCTTTGGGGACTCTCAGCCCCTTTGGAAACAAGGCGGCCCTTTGGGCCTGGCAGCTCTAGGCCAAAGTAGCACGCCCAGAGCAGGAGTTCTACTTCAGCCAGATCAGGCCTGCCAAGAAACTGCGTTTCACAGGCCTTGGTAAGAGATGTTCCCGGTAGGCTGTGAGAGCACTGTGGAGAGCCAGTTGCTTTAGCTTCCCACAGAGCTGGAAGCAAGATGCCTTGGGGCCTCTCTCTCCCTTTGGACACAAGGCAGCCGTTTGGGCCTGGCAGCTCTAGGCCAATGGAGCACACCCACAGCAGAAGTTCTACTTCAGGCAGATCAGTCCTGCCCAGAAACTGCGTTTCACAGCCCTTGGTAAGAGATGTTCACGGTAGGCTGTGAGAGCACTGGGCAGAACCAGTTGTTTTTTAGCTTCCCAAAGTGCTGGAGGCAAGATGCTTTGGGGCCTCTCTCACCCTTTGGAAACAAGGCAGCCCTTAGGTCCTGGTAGCTCTAGGCCTATGTAGCACAACCAGAACAGAAGTTCTACTTCAGCCAGGTCAGGCCTGCCAAGAAACTGCGTTTCACAGGCCTTTCAAAGAGATGTTCTCTTAGGCTGTAAGAGCACTGGGCAGAGCCAGCTGTTTCTTAGCTTCCCGAAGAGCTGGGAGCAAGATGCTTTGGGTCCACTCTCCGTCTTTGGAAACAAGGCAGCCCTTTGGGCCTGGCAGCTCTAGGGCAATGGAGCACACCCAGAGCAGAAGTTCTACTTCAGCCAGATCAGGCCTGCCAGGAAACTGCGTTTCACAGGCCTTGGTAAGAGATGTTCCCGGTAGGCTGTAAGAGCACTGGGCAGAGCCAGTTGTTTCTTACCTTCCTGAAAAGCTGGAAGCAAGATGCTTGGGACCCCTCTGCCCGTTTGGGAACAAGGCAGCCTTTTGGGTCGGGAAGCTCTAGGCCAATGGAGCCCACGCAGAGCAGGAGTTCTACTTCAGCCTGATCAGGCCTGCAAAGAAACAGCGTTTGACAGGCCTTGGTAAGAGATGTTCCCGGTAGGTGTAAGAGCACTGGGCAGAGCCAGTTGTTTCTTAGCTTCGCAAAGACCGGGAAGCAAGATGCTTTGGGCCTCTCTGCCCCTTGGAAACAGGGCAGCACTTTGGGCCTGGCAGCTCTAGGGCAATGGAGCACACCCAGAGCCGGAGTTCTACTTCAGCCAGATGAGGCCTGCCAAGAAACTGCGTTTCACAGGCCTTTCAAAGACATGTTCCCGGTAGGCTGTAAGAGCACGGGGCAGAGCGAGTTGGTTCTTAGCTTCCCAGAGAGCTGGAAGCAAGATGCTTTGGGGCCTCTCTGCCCCTTTGGAAACAAGGCAGCACCTTGGGCCTGGCAGCTCTAGGGCAATGGAGCACACCCAGAGCAGAAGTTCTACTTCAGCCAAATCAGGCCTGCCAGGAAACGGCGTTTCACAGGCCTTGGTAAGAGATGTTCCCGGTAGGCTGTAAGAGCACTGGGCAACGCCAGATGTTTCTTAGCTTCCCGAAGAGCTGGAAGCGAGAAGCTTTGGTGCCACTCTCTCACTTTGGAATCAAGGCAGCCCTTTGGGGCAGGTAGCTCTAGGCCAGTGGAGCACACCCAGAGCAGAAGTTCTACTTGGGCCAGTTCAGGCCACCAACAAACTGCGTTTCACAGGCCTTGGTAAGAGATGTTCCCGGTAGGCTGTAAGAGCACTGGGCAACGCCAGATGTTTCTTAGCTTCCCGAAGAGTTGGAAGCAAGATGCTTTGGGGCCTCTCATCCCCTTTGCAAACAAGGCGGCCCTATGGGCCAGGCAGCTCTAGGCCAATGGAGCACACCCAGAGCAGAAGTTCTACTTCGGCCAGTTCAGGCCACCAACAAACTGCGTTTCACAGGCCTTGGTAAGAGATGTTCCCGGTAGGCTGTAAGAGCACTGGGCAACGCCAGATGTTTCTTAGCTTCCCGAAGAGCTGGAAGCAAGATGCTTTCGGGCCTCTCATCCCCTTTGCAAACAAGGCCGACCTTTGGGCCAGGCAGCTCTAGGCCAATGGAGCACACCCAGAGCAGAAGTTCTACCTCAGCCAGATAAGGCCTGCCAAGAAACTGCGTTTCAAAGGCTTTGGTAAGAGATGTTCCCGCTACTCTGTTAGAGCACTGGGCAGAGCCATTTGTTTCTTAGCTTCCCAAAGAGCTGGAAGCAAGATGCTTTGGGGGCTCCCTGCCCCTTTGCCAACAAGGGCGACCTTTGGGCCTTTCAGCTCTAGGCCAATGGAGCACACCCAGAGCAGAAGTCCTACTTCAGCCAGATCAGGCCTGCCAAGGAACTGCGTTTCAGAGGCCTTTGTATGTGACGTTCCCGGTAGGCTGTGAGAGCACGGTGCAGAGCCAGTTGTTTCCTTGTTTCCCAAACAGCTGGAAGCAAGACGCTTTGGGGCCTCTCTGCCCCTTTGGAAACAAGGCAGCACGTTGGGTCTGGCAGCTCTAGGGCAATGGAGCACAACCAGAGCCGAAGTTCTACTTCTTCCAGATCAGGCCTGCCTAGACAGTGCGTTTCCCAGGCCTTGATAAGAGATGTTCTCTTAGGCTATAAGAGCACTGGGCACAGCCAGTTGTTTCTTAGCTTCCCAAGAGGTGGAAGCAAGATGCTTTGGGGCCTCTCTCCCCCTTTGGAAACAAGGCAGCCCTTTGGGCCTTTCAGCTCGAGGGCAATGGAGCACACCCAGAGCAGAAGTTCTACCTCAGCCAGATCAGGCCTGCCAAGAAACTGCTTTTCACAGGCCTTCGTAAGAGGTGTTCCCGGAAGGCTGTAAGAGTACCTGGCAGAGCGAGTTGTTTCTTAGCTTCAAAAACAGCTGGAAGCAACATGATTTGGGGCCTCTCTCCCCCTTTGGAAACAAAGCAGCCTTTGTGCCTGGCAGCTCTAGGCCAAAGTAGCACACCCAGAGCACAAGTTCTACCTCAGCCAGATAAGGCCTGTCAAGAAGCTGCGTTTCACAGGCCTTTGTATGTGACGTTCCCGGTTGGCTTTGAGAGCACTGTGCAGAGCCAGTTGTTTTAGCTTCCCAGAGAGCAGGAAGCAAGATGCTTTGGGGCCTCTCTCACACTTTGGAAATAAAGGCAGCCCTTTGGGCCTGGCAGCCCTAGGCCAATGGAGTACACCCAGAGCAGAAGTTCTACCTCAGCCAGATCAGGCCTTCCAAGAAACTGCGTCTCACAGGCCTTTCTCTGTCACGTTGCCGGTAGGCTGTGAGAGCACTGTGCAGAGCCAGTTGTTTCTTAGCTTCCCAAAGATTTGGAAGCAAGATGCTTTGGGGACTCTCAGCCCCTTTGGAAACAAGGCGGCCCTTTGGGCCTGGCAGCTCTAGGCCAAAGTAGCACGCCCAGAGCAGGAGTTCTACTTCAGCCAGATCAGGCCTGCCAAGAAACTGCGTTTCACAGGCCTTGGTAAGAGATGTTCCCGGTAGGCTGTGAGAGCACTGTGGAGAGCCAGTTGCTTTAGCTTCCCACAGAGCTGGAAGCAAGATGCTTTGGGGCCTCTTTCTCCCTTTGGACACAAGGCAGCCGTTTGGGCCTGGCAGCTCTAGGCCAATGGAGCAAACCCACAGCAGAAGTTCTACTTCAGGCAAATCAGTCCTGCCCAGAAACTGCGTTTCACAGCCCTTGGTAAGAGATGTTCACGGTAGGCTGTGAGAGCACTGGGCAGAACCAGTTGTTTTTTAGCTTCCCAAAGTGCTGGAGGCAAGATGCTTTGGGGCCTCTCTCACCCTTTGGAAACAAGGCAGCCCTTAGGTCCTGGTAGCTCTAGGCCTATGTAGCACAACCAGAACAGAAGTTCTACTTCAGCCAGGTCAGGCCTGCCAAGAAACTGCGTTTCACAGGCCTTTCAAAGAGATGTTCTCTTAGGCTGTAAGAGCACTGGGCAGAGCCAGCTGTTTCTTAGCTTCCCGAAGAGCTGGGAGCAAGATGCTTTGGGTCCACTCTCCGTCTTTGGAAACAAGGCAGCCCTTTGGGCCTGGCAGCTCTAGGGCAATGGAGCACACCCAGAGCAGAAGTTCTACTTCAGCCAGATCAGGCCTGCCAGGAAACTGCGTTTCACAGGCCTTGGTAAGAGATGTTCCCGGTAGGCTGTAAGAGCACTGGGCAGAGCCAGTTGTTTCTTACCTTCCTGAAAAGCTGGAAGCAAGATGCTTGGGACCCCTCTGCCCGTTTGGGAACAAGGCAGCCTTTTGGGTCGGGAAGCTCTAGGCCAATGGAGCACACACAGAGCAGGAGTTCTACTTCAGCCTGATCAGGCCTGCAAAGAAACAGCGTTTGACAGGCCTTGGTAAGAGATGTTCGCGGTAGGTGTAAGAGCACTGGGCAGAGCCAGTTGTTTCTTAGCTTCGCAAAGACCGGGAAGCAAGATGCTTTGGGCCTCTCTGCCCCTTGGAAACAGGGCAGCACTTTGGGCCTGGCAGCTCTAGGGCAATGGAGCACACCCAGAGCCGGAGTTCTACTTCAGCCAGATGAGGCCTGCCAAGAAACTGCGTTTCACAGGCCTTTCAAAGACATGTTCCCGGTAGGCTGTAAGAGCACGGGGCAGAGCGAGTTGGTTCTTAGCTTCCCAGAGAGCTGGAAGCAAGATGCTTTGGGGCCTCTCTGCCCCTTTGGAAACAAGGCAGCACCTTGGGCCTGGCAGCTCTAGGGCAATGGAGCACACCCAGAGCAGAAGTTCTACTTCAGCCAAATCAGGCCTGCCAGGAAACGGGGTTTCACAGGCCTTGGTAAGAGATGTTCCCGGTAGGCTGTAAGAGCACTGGGCAACGCCAGATGTTTCTTAGCTTCCCGAAGAGCTGGAAGCGAGAAGCTTTGGTGCCACTCTCTCACTTTGGACTCAAGGCAGCCCTTTGGGGCAGGTAGCTCTAGGCCAGTGGAGCACACCCAGAGCAGAAGTTCTACTTGGGCCAGTTCAGGCCACCAACAAACTGCGTTTCACAGGCCTTGGTAAGAGATGTTCCCGGTAGGCTGTAAGAGCACTGGGCAACGCCAGATGTTTCTTAGCTTCCCGAAGAGCTGGAAGCAAGATGCTTTGGGGCCTCTCATCCCCTTTGCAAACAAGGCGGCCCTATGGGCCAGGCAGCTCTAGGCCAATGGAGCACACCCAGAGCAGAAGTTCTACTTCGGCCAGTTCAGGCCACCAACAAACTGCGTTTCACAGGCCTTGGTAAGAGATGTTCCCGGTAGGCTGTAAGAGCACTGGGCAACGCCAGATGTTTCTTAGCTTCCCGAAGAGCTGGAAGCAAGATGCTTTGGGGCCTCTCATCCCCTTTGCAAACAAGGCCGACCTTTGGGCCAGGCAGCTCTAGGCCAATGGAGCACACCCAGAGCAGAAGTTCTACCTCAGCCAGATAAGGCCTGCCAAGAAACTGCGTTTCAAAGGCTTTGGTAAGAGATGTTCCCGGTACTCTGTTAGAGCACTGGGCAGAGCCATTTGTTTCTTAGCTTCCCAAAGAGCTGGAAGCAAGATGCTTTGGGGGCTCCCTGCCCCTTTGCCAACAAGGGCGACCTTTGGGCCTTTCAGCTCTAGGCCAATGGAGCACACCCAGAGCAGAAGTCCTACTTCAGCCAGATCAGGCCTGCCAAGGAACTGCGTTTCAGAGGCCTTTGTATGTGACGTTCCCGGTAGGCTGTGAGAGCACGGTGCAGAGCCAGTTGTTTCCTTGTTTCCCAAACAGCTGGAAGCAAGACGCTTTGGGGCCTCTCTGCCCCTTTGGAAACAAGGCAGCACGTTGGGTCTGGCAGCTCTAGGGCAATGGAGCACAACCAGAGCCGAAGTTCTACTTCTTCCAGATCAGGCCTGCCTAGACAGTGCGTTTCCCAGGCCTTGATAAGAGATGTTCTCTTAGGCTATAAGAGCACTGGGCACAGCCAGTTGTTTCTTAGCTTCCCAAGAGGTGGAAGCAAGATGCTTTGGGGCCTCTCTCCCCCTTTGGAAACAAGGCAGCCCTTTGGGCCTTTCAGCTCGAGGGCAATGGAGCACACCCAGAGCAGAAGTTCTACCTCAGCCAGATCAGGCCTGCCAAGAAACTGCTTTTCACAGGCCTTCGTAAGAGGTGTTCCCGGAAGGCTGTAAGAGTACCTGAAAGAGCGAGTTGTTTCTTAGCTTCAAAAACAGCTGGAAGCAACATGATTTGGGGCCTCTCTCCCCCTTTGGAAACAAAGCAGCCTTTGTGCCTGGCAGCTCTAGGCCAAAGTAGCACACCCAGAGCACAAGTTCTACCTCAGCCAGATAAGGCCTGTCAAGAAGCTGCGTTTCACAGGCCTTTGTATGTGACGTTCCCGGTTGGCTTTGAGAGCACTGTGCAGAGCCAGTTGTTTTAGCTTCCCAGAGAGCAGGAAGCAAGATGCTTTGGGGCCTCTCTCACACTTTGGAAATAAAGGCAGCCCTTTGGGCCTGGCAGCCCTAGGCCAATGGAGTACACCCAGAGCAGAAGTTCTACCTCAGCCAGATCAGGCCTTCCAAGAAACTGCGTCTCACAGGCCTTTCTCTGTCACGTTGCCGGTAGGCTGTGAGAGCACTGTGCAGAGCCAGTTGTTTCTTAGCTTCCCAAAGATTTGGAAGCAAGATGCTTTGGGGACTCTCAGCCCCTTTGGAAACAAGGCGGCCCTTTGGGCCTGGCAGCTCTAGGCCAAAGTAGCACGCCCAGAGCAGGAGTTCTACTTCAGCCAGATCAGGCCTGCCAAGAAACTGCGTTTCACAGGCCTTGGTAAGAGATGTTCCCGGTAGGCTGTGAGAGCACTGTGGAGAGCCAGTTGCTTTAGCTTCCCACAGAGCTGGAAGCAAGATGCCTTGGGGCCTCTCTCTCCCTTTGGACACAAGGCAGCCGTTTGGGCCTGGCAGCTCTAGGCCAATGGAGCACACCCACAGCAGAAGTTCTACTTCAGGCAGATCAGTCCTGCCCAGAAACTGCGTTTCACAGCCCTTGGTAAGAGATGTTCACGGTAGGCTGTGAGAGCACTGGGCAGAACCAGTTGTTTTTTAGCTTCCCAAAGTGCTGGAGGCAAGATGCTTTGGGGCCTCTCTCACCCTTTGGAAACAAGGCAGCCCTTAGGTCCTGGTAGCTCTAGGCCTATGTAGCACAACCAGAACAGAAGTTCTACTTCAGCCAGGTCAGGCCTGCCAAGAAACTGCGTTTCACAGGCCTTTCAAAGAGATGTTCTCTTAGGCTGTAAGAGCACTGGGCAGAGCCAGCTGTTTCTTAGCTTCCCGAAGAGCTGGGAGCAAGATGCTTTGGGTCCACTCTCCGTCTTTGGAAACAAGGCAGCCCTTTGGGCCTGGCAGCTCTAGGGCAATGGAGCACACCCAGAGCAGAAGTTCTACTTCAGCCAGATCAGGCCTGCCAGGAAACTGCGTTTCACAGGCCTTGGTAAGAGATGTTCCCGGTAGGCTGTAAGAGCACTGGGCAGAGCCAGTTGTTTCTTACCTTCCTGAAAAGCTGGAAGCAAGATGCTTGGGACCCCTCTGCCCGTTTGGGAACAAGGCAGCCTTTTGGGTCGGGAAGCTCTAGGCCAATGGAGCACACACAGAGCAGGAGTTCTACTTCAGCCTGATCAGGCCTGCAAAGAAACAGCGTTTGACAGGCCTTGGTAAGAGATGTTCGCGGTAGGTGTAAGAGCACTGGGCAGAGCCAGTTGTTTCTTAGCTTCGCAAAGACCGGGAAGCAAGATGCTTTGGGCCTCTCTGCCCCTTGGAAACAGGGCAGCACTTTGGGCCTGGCAGCTCTAGGGCAATGGAGCACACCCAGAGCCGGAGTTCTACTTCAGCCAGATGAGGCCTGCCAAGAAACTGCGTTTCACAGGCCTTTCAAAGACATGTTCCCGGTAGGCTGTAAGAGCACGGGGCAGAGCGAGTTGGTTCTTAGCTTCCCAGAGAGCTGGAAGCAAGATGCTTTGGGGCCTCTCTGCCCCTTTGGAAACAAGGCAGCACCTTGGGCCTGGCAGCTCTAGGGCAATGGAGCACACCCAGAGCAGAAGTTCTACTTCAGCCAAATCAGGCCTGCCAGGAAACGGCGTTTCACAGGCCTTGGTAAGAGATGTTCCCGGTAGGCTGTAAGAGCACTGGGCAACGCCAGATGTTTCTTAGCTTCCCGAAGAGCTGGAAGCGAGAAGCTTTGGTGCCACTCTCTCACTTTGGACTCAAGGCAGCCCTTTGGGGCAGGTAGCTCTAGGCCAGTGGAGCACACCCAGAGCAGAAGTTCTACTTGGGCCAGTTCAGGCCACCAACAAACTGCGTTTCACAGGCCTTGGTAAGAGATGTTCCCGGTAGGCTGTAAGAGCACTGGGCAACGCCAGATGTTTCTTAGCTTCCCGAAGAGCTGGAAGCAAGATGCTTTGGGGCCTCTCATCCCCTTTGCAAACAAGGCGGCCCTATGGGCCAGGCAGCTCTAGGCCAATGGAGCACACCCAGAGCAGAAGTTCTACTTCGGCCAGTTCAGGCCACCAACAAACTGCGTTTCACAGGCCTTGGTAAGAGATGTTCCCGGTAGGCTGTAAGAGCACTGGGCAACGCCAGATGTTTCTTAGCTTCCCGAAGAGCTGGAAGCAAGATGCTTTGGGGCCTCTCATCCCCTTTGCAAACAAGGCCGACCTTTGGGCCAGGCAGCTCTAGGCCAATGGAGCACACCCAGAGCAGAAGTTCTACCTCAGCCAGATAAGGCCTGCCAAGAAACTGCGTTTCAAAGGCTTTGGTAAGAGATGTTCCCGGTACTCTGTTAGAGCACTGGGCAGAGCCATTTGTTTCTTAGCTTCCCAAAGAGCTGGAAGCAAGATGCTTTGGGGGCTCCCTGCCCCTTTGCCAACAAGGGCGACCTTTGGGCCTTTCAGCTCTAGGCCAATGGAGCACACCCAGAGCAGAAGTCCTACTTCAGCCAGATCAGGCCTGCCAAGGAACTGCGTTTCAGAGGCCTTTGTATGTGACGTTCCCGGTAGGCTGTGAGAGCACGGTGCAGAGCCAGTTGTTTCCTTGTTTCCCAAACAGCTGGAAGCAAGACGCTTTGGGGCCTCTCTGCCCCTTTGGAAACAAGGCAGCACGTTGGGTCTGGCAGCTCTAGGGCAATGGAGCACAACCAGAGCCGAAGTTCTACTTCTTCCAGATCAGGCCTGCCTAGACAGTGCGTTTCCCAGGCCTTGATAAGAGATGTTCTCTTAGGCTATAAGAGCACTGGGCACAGCCAGTTGTTTCTTAGCTTCCCAAGAGGTGGAAGCAAGATGCTTTGGGGCCTCTCTCCCCCTTTGGAAACAAGGCAGCCCTTTGGGCCTTTCAGCTCGAGGGCAATGGAGCACACCCAGAGCAGAAGTTCTACCTCAGCCAGATCAGGCCTGCCAAGAAACTGCTTTTCACAGGCCTTCGTAAGAGGTGTTCCCGGAAGGCTGTAAGAGTACCTGAAAGAGCGAGTTGTTTCTTAGCTTCAAAAACAGCTGGAAGCAACATGATTTGGGGCCTCTCTCCCCCTTTGGAAACAAAGCAGCCTTTGTGCCTGGCAGCTCTAGGCCAAAGTAGCACACCCAGAGCACAAGTTCTACCTCAGCCAGATAAGGCCTGTCAAGAAGCTGCGTTTCACAGGCCTTTGTATGTGACGTTCCCGGTTGGCTTTGAGAGCACTGTGCAGAGCCAGTTGTTTTAGCTTCCCAGAGAGCAGGAAGCAAGATGCTTTGGGGCCTCTCTCACACTTTGGAAATAAAGGCAGCCCTTTGGGCCTGGCAGCCCTAGGCCAATGGAGTACACCCAGAGCAGAAGTTCTACCTCAGCCAGATCAGGCCTTCCAAGAAACTGCGTCTCACAGGCCTTTCTCTGTCACGTTGCCGGTAGGCTGTGAGAGCACTGTGCAGAGCCAGTTGTTTCTTAGCTTCCCAAAGATTTGGAAGCAAGATGCTTTGGGGACTCTCAGCCCCTTTGGAAACAAGGCGGCCCTTTGGGCCTGGCAGCTCTAGGCCAAAGTAGCACGCCCAGAGCAGGAGTTCTACTTCAGCCAGATCAGGCCTGCCAAGAAACTGCGTTTCACAGGCCTTGGTAAGAGATGTTCCCGGTAGGCTGTGAGAGCACTGTGGAGAGCCAGTTGCTTTAGCTTCCCACAGAGCTGGAAGCAAGATGCCTTGGGGCCTCTCTCTCCCTTTGGACACAAGGCAGCCGTTTGGGCCTGGCAGCTCTAGGCCAATGGAGCACACCCACAGCAGAAGTTCTACTTCAGGCAGATCAGTCCTGCCCAGAAACTGCGTTTCACAGCCCTTGGTAAGAGATGTTCACGGTAGGCTGTGAGAGCACTGGGCAGAACCAGTTGTTTTTTAGCTTCCCAAAGTGCTGGAGGCAAGATGCTTTGGGGCCTCTCTCACCCTTTGGAAACAAGGCAGCCCTTAGGTCCTGGTAGCTCTAGGCCTATGTAGCACAACCAGAACAGAAGTTCTACTTCAGCCAGGTCAGGCCTGCCAAGAAACTGCGTTTCACAGGCCTTTCAAAGAGATGTTCTCTTAGGCTGTAAGAGCACTGGGCAGAGCCAGCTGTTTCTTAGCTTCCCGAAGAGCTGGGAGCAAGATGCTTTGGGTCCACTCTCCGTCTTTGGAAACAAGGCAGCCCTTTGGGCCTGGCAGCTCTAGGGCAATGGAGCACACCCAGAGCAGAAGTTCTACTTCAGCCAGATCAGGCCTGCCAGGAAACTGCGTTTCACAGGCCTTGGTAAGAGATGTTCCCGGTAGGCTGTAAGAGCACTGGGCAGAGCCAGTTGTTTCTTACCTTCCTGAAAAGCTGGAAGCAAGATGCTTGGGACCCCTCTGCCCGTTTGGGAACAAGGCAGCCTTTTGGGTCGGGAAGCTCTAGGCCAATGGAGCACACACAGAGCAGGAGTTCTACTTCAGCCTGATCAGGCCTGCAAAGAAACAGCGTTTGACAGGCCTTGGTAAGAGATGTTCGCGGTAGGTGTAAGAGCACTGGGCAGAGCCAGTTGTTTCTTAGCTTCGCAAAGACCGGGAAGCAAGATGCTTTGGGCCTCTCTGCCCCTTGGAAACAGGGCAGCACTTTGGGCCTGGCAGCTCTAGGGCAATGGAGCACACCCAGAGCCGGAGTTCTACTTCAGCCAGATGAGGCCTGCCAAGAAACTGCGTTTCACAGGCCTTTCAAAGACATGTTCCCGGTAGGCTGTAAGAGCACGGGGCAGAGCGAGTTGGTTCTTAGCTTCCCAGAGAGCTGGAAGCAAGATGCTTTGGGGCCTCTCTGCCCCTTTGGAAACAAGGCAGCACCTTGGGCCTGGCAGCTCTAGGGCAATGGAGCACACCCAGAGCAGAAGTTCTACTTCAGCCAAATCAGGCCTGCCAGGAAACGGGGTTTCACAGGCCTTGGTAAGAGATGTTCCCGGTAGGCTGTAAGAGCACTGGGCAACGCCAGATGTTTCTTAGCTTCCCGAAGAGCTGGAAGCGAGAAGCTTTGGTGCCACTCTCTCACTTTGGACTCAAGGCAGCCCTTTGGGGCAGGTAGCTCTAGCCCAGTGGAGCACACCCAGAGCAGAAGTTCTACTTGGGCCAGTTCAGGCCACCAACAAACTGCGTTTCACAGGCCTTGGTAAGAGATGTTCCCGGTAGGCTGTAAGAGCACTGGGCAACGCCAGATGTTTCTTAGCTTCCCGAAGAGCTGGAAGCAAGATGCTTTGGGGCCTCTCATCCCCTTTGCAAACAAGGCGGCCCTATGGGCCAGGCAGCTCTAGGCCAATGGAGCACACCCAGAGCAGAAGTTCTACTTCGGCCAGTTCAGGCCACCAACAAACTGCGTTTCACAGGCCTTGGTAAGAGATGTTCCCGGTAGGCTGTAAGAGCACTGGGCAACGCCAGATGTTTCTTAGCTTCCCGAAGAGCTGGAAGCAAGATGCTTTGGGGCCTCTCATCCCCTTTGCAAACAAGGCCGACCTTTGGGCCAGGCAGCTCTAGGCCAATGGAGCACACCCAGAGCAGAAGTTCTACCTCAGCCAGATAAGGCCTGCCAAGAAACTGCGTTTCAAAGGCTTTGGTAAGAGATGTTCCCGGTACTCTGTTAGAGCACTGGGCAGAGCCATTTGTTTCTTAGCTTCCCAAAGAGCTGGAAGCAAGATGCTTTGGGGGCTCCCTGCCCCTTTGCCAACAAGGGCGACCTTTGGGCCTTTCAGCTCTAGGCCAATGGAGCACACCCAGAGCAGAAGTCCTACTTCAGCCAGATCAGGCCTGCCAAGGAACTGCGTTTCAGAGGCCTTTGTATGTGACGTTCCCGGTAGGCTGTGAGAGCACGGTGCAGAGCCAGTTGTTTCCTTGTTTCCCAAACAGCTGGAAGCAAGACGCTTTGGGGCCTCTCTGCCCCTTTGGAAACAAGGCAGCACGTTGGGTCTGGCAGCTCTAGGGCAATGGAGCACAACCAGAGCCGAAGTTCTACTTCTTCCAGATCAGGCCTGCCTAGACAGTGCGTTTCACAGGCCTTGATAAGAGATGTTCTCTTAGGCTATAAGAGCACTGGGCACAGCCAGTTGTTTCTTAGCTTCCCAAGAGGTGGAAGCAAGATGCTTTGGGGCCTCTCTCCCCCTTTGGAAACAAGGCAGCCCTTTGGGCCTTTCAGCTCTAGGGCAATGGAGCACACCCAGAGCAGAAGTTCTACCTCAGCCAGATCAGGCCTGCCAAGAAACTGCTTTTCACAGGCCTTCGTAAGAGGTGTTCCCGGAAGGCTGTAAGAGTACCTGGCAGAGCGAGTTGTTTCTTAGCTTCAAAAACAGCTGGAAGCAACATGATTTGGGGCCTCTCTCCCCCTTTGGAAACAAAGCAGCCTTTGTGCCTGGCAGCTCTAGGCCAAAGTAGCACACCCAGAGCACAAGTTCTACCTCAGCCAGATAAGGCCTGTCAAGAAGCTGCGTTTCACAGGCCTTTGTATGTGACGTTCCCGGTTGGCTTTGAGAGCACTGTGCAGAGCCAGTTGTTTTAGCTTCCCAGAGAGCAGGAAGCAAGATGCTTTGGGGCCTCTCTCACACTTTGGAAATAAAGGCAGCCCTTTGGGCCTGGCAGCCCTAGGCCAATGGAGTACACCCAGAGCAGAAGTTCTACCTCAGCCAGATCAGGCCTTCCAAGAAACTGCGTCTCACAGGCCTTTCTCTGTCACGTTGCCGGTAGGCTGTGAGAGCACTGTGCAGAGCCAGTTGTTTCTTAGCTTCCCAAAGATTTGGAAGCAAGATGCTTTGGGGACTCTCAGCCCCTTTGGAAACAAGGCGGCCCTTTGGGCCTGGCAGCTCTAGGCCAAAGTAGCACGCCCAGAGCAGGAGTTCTACTTCAGCCAGATCAGGCCTGCCAAGAAACTGCGTTTCACAGGCCTTGGTAAGAGATGTTCCCGGTAGGCTGTGAGAGCACTGTGGAGAGCCAGTTGCTTTAGCTTCCCACAGAGCTGGAAGCAAGATGCCTTGGGGCCTCTCTCTCCCTTTGGACACAAGGCAGCCGTTTGGGCCTGGCAGCTCTAGGCCAATGGAGCACACCCACAGCAGAAGTTCTACTTCAGGCAGATCAGTCCTGCCCAGAAACTGCGTTTCACAGCCCTTGGTAAGAGATGTTCACGGTAGGCTGTGAGAGCACTGGGCAGAACCAGTTGTTTTTTAGCTTCCCAAAGTGCTGGAGGCAAGATGCTTTGGGGCCTCTCTCACCCTTTGGAAACAAGGCAGCCCTTAGGTCCTGGTAGCTCTAGGCCTATGTAGCACAACCAGAACAGAAGTTCTACTTCAGCCAGGTCAGGCCTGCCAAGAAACTGCGTTTCACAGGCCTTTCAAAGAGATGTTCTCTTAGGCTGTAAGAGCACTGGGCAGAGCCAGCTGTTTCTTAGCTTCCCGAAGAGCTGGGAGCAAGATGCTTTGGGTCCACTCTCCGTCTTTGGAAACAAGGCAGCCCTTTGGGCCTGGCAGCTCTAGGGCAATGGAGCACACCCAGAGCAGAAGTTCTACTTCAGCCAGATCAGGCCTGCCAGGAAACTGCGTTTCACAGGCCTTGGTAAGAGATGTTCCCGGTAGGCTGTAAGAGCACTGGGCAGAGCCAGTTGTTTCTTACCTTCCTGAAAAGCTGGAAGCAAGATGCTTGGGACCCCTCTGCCCGTTTGGGAACAAGGCAGCCTTTTGGGTCGGGAAGCTCTAGGCCAATGGAGCACACACAGAGCAGGAGTTCTACTTCAGCCTGATCAGGCCTGCAAAGAAACAGCGTTTGACAGGCCTTGGTAAGAGATGTTCGCGGTAGGTGTAAGAGCACTGGGCAGAGCCAGTTGTTTCTTAGCTTCGCAAAGACCGGGAAGCAAGATGCTTTGGGCCTCTCTGCCCCTTGGAAACAGGGCAGCACTTTGGGCCTGGCAGCTCTAGGGCAATGGAGCACACCCAGAGCCGGAGTTCTACTTCAGCCAGATGAGGCCTGCCAAGAAACTGCGTTTCACAGGCCTTTCAAAGACATGTTCCCGGTAGGCTGTAAGAGCACGGGGCAGAGCGAGTTGGTTCTTAGCTTCCCAGAGAGCTGGAAGCAAGATGCTTTGGGGCCTCTCTGCCCCTTTGGAAACAAGGCAGCACCTTGGGCCTGGCAGCTCTAGGGCAATGGAGCACACCCAGAGCAGAAGTTCTACTTTGGCCAGTTCAGGCCACCAACAAACTGCGTTTCACAGGCCTTGGTAAGAGATGTTCCCGGTAGGCTGTAAGAGCACTGGGCAACGCCAGATGTTTCTTAGCTTCCCGAAGAGCTGGAAGCAAGATGCTTTGGGGCCTCTCATCCCCTTTGCAAACAAGGCCGACCTTTGGGCCAGGCAGCTCTAGGCCAATGGAGCACACCCAGAGCAGAAGTTCTACCTCAGCCAGATAAGGCCTGCCAAGAAACTGCGTTTCAAAGGCTTTGGTAAGAGATGTTCCCGGTACTCTGTTAGAGCACTGGGCAGAGCCATTTGTTTCTTAGCTTCCCAAAGAGCTGGAAGCAAGATGCTTTGGGGGCTCCCTGCCCCTTTGCCAACAAGGGCGACCTTTGGGCCTTTCAGCTCTAGGCCAATGGAGCACACCCAGAGCAGAAGTCCTACTTCAGCCAGATCAGGCCTGCCAAGGAACTGCGTTTCAGAGGCCTTTGTATGTGACGTTCCCGGTAGGCTGTGAGAGCACGGTGCAGAGCCAGTTGTTTCCTTGTTTCCCAAACAGCTGGAAGCAAGACGCTTTGGGGCCTCTCTGCCCCTTTGGAAACAAGGCAGCACGTTGGGTCTGGCAGCTCTAGGGCAATGGAGCACAACCAGAGCCGAAGTTCTACTTCTTCCAGATCAGGCCTGCCTAGACAGTGCGTTTCCCAGGCCTTGATAAGAGATGTTCTCTTAGGCTATAAGAGCACTGGGCACAGCCAGTTGTTTCTTAGCTTCCCAAGAGGTGGAAGCAAGATGCTTTGGGGCCTCTCTCCCCCTTTGGAAACAAGGCAGCCCTTTGGGCCTTTCAGCTCTAGGGCAATGGAGCACACCCAGAGCAGAAGTTCTACCTCAGCCAGATCAGGCCTGCCAAGAAACTGCTTTTCACAGGCCTTCGTAAGAGGTGTTCCCGGAAGGCTGTAAGAGTACCTGGCAGAGCGAGTTGTTTCTTAGCTTCAAAAACAGCTGGAAGCAACATGATTTGGGGCCTCTCTCCCCCTTTGGAAACAAAGCAGCCTTTGTGCCTGGCAGCTCTAGGCCAAAGTAGCACACCCAGAGCACAAGTTCTACCTCAGCCAGATAAGGCCTGTCAAGAAGCTGCGTTTCACAGGCCTTTGTATGTGACGTTCCCGGTTGGCTTTGAGAGCACTGTGCAGAGCCAGTTGTTTTAGCTTCCCAGAGAGCAGGAAGCAAGATGCTTTGGGGCCTCTCTCACACTTTGGAAATAAAGGCAGCCCTTTGGGCCTGGCAGCCCTAGGCCAATGGAGTACACCCAGAGCAGAAGTTCTACCTCAGCCAGATCAGGCCTTCCAAGAAACTGCGTCTCACAGGCCTTTCTCTGTCACGTTGCCGGTAGGCTGTGAGAGCACTGTGCAGAGCCAGTTGTTTCTTAGCTTCCCAAAGATTTGGAAGCAAGATGCTTTGGGGACTCTCAGCCCCTTTGGAAACAAGGCGGCCCTTTGGGCCTGGCAGCTCTAGGCCAAAGTAGCACGCCCAGAGCAGGAGTTCTACTTCAGCCAGATCAGGCCTGCCAAGAAACTGCGTTTCACAGGCCTTGGTAAGAGATGTTCCCGGTAGGCTGTGAGAGCACTGTGGAGAGCCAGTTGCTTTAGCTTCCCACAGAGCTGGAAGCAAGATGCCTTGGGGCCTCTCTCTCCCTTTGGACACAAGGCAGCCGTTTGGGCCTGGCAGCTCTAGGCCAATGGAGCACACCCACAGCAGAAGTTCTACTTCAGGCAGATCAGTCCTGCCCAGAAACTGCGTTTCACAGCCCTTGGTAAGAGATGTTCACGGTAGGCTGTGAGAGCACTGGGCAGAACCAGTTGTTTTTTAGCTTCCCAAAGTGCTGGAGGCAAGATGCTTTGGGGCCTCTCTCACCCTTTGGAAACAAGGCAGCCCTTAGGTCCTGGTAGCTCTAGGCCTATGTAGCACAACCAGAACAGAAGTTCTACTTCAGCCAGGTCAGGCCTGCCAAGAAACTGCGTTTCACAGGCCTTTCAAAGAGATGTTCTCTTAGGCTGTAAGAGCACTGGGCAGAGCCAGCTGTTTCTTAGCTTCCCGAAGAGCTGGGAGCAAGATGCTTTGGGTCCACTCTCCGTCTTTGGAAACAAGGCAGCCCTTTGGGCCTGGCAGCTCTAGGGCAATGGAGCACACCCAGAGCAGAAGTTCTACTTCAGCCAGATCAGGCCTGCCAGGAAACTGCGTTTCACAGGCCTTGGTAAGAGATGTTCCCGGTAGGCTGTAAGAGCACTGGGCAGAGCCAGTTGTTTCTTACCTTCCTGAAAAGCTGGAAGCAAGATGCTTGGGACCCCTCTGCCCGTTTGGGAACAAGGCAGCCTTATGGGTCGGGAAGCTCTAGGCCAATGGAGCACACGCAGAGCAGGAGTTCTACTTCAGCCTGATCAGGCCTGCAAAGAAACAGCGTTTGACAGGCCTTGGTAAGAGATGTTCGCGGTAGGTGTAAGAGCACTGGGCAGAGCCAGTTGTTTCTTAGCTTCGCAAAGACCGGGAAGCAAGATGCTTTGGGCCTCTCTGCCCCTTGGAAACAGGGCAGCACTTTGGGCCTGGCAGCTCTAGGGCAATGGAGCACACCCAGAGCCGGAGTTCTACTTCAGCCAGATGAGGCCTGCCAAGAAACTGCGTTTCACAGGCCTTTCAAAGACATGTTCCCGGTAGGCTGTAAGAGCACGGGGCAGAGCGAGTTGGTTCTTAGCTTCCCAGAGAGCTGGAAGCAAGATGCTTTGGGGCCTCTCTGCCCCTTTGGAAACAAGGCAGCACCTTGGGCCTGGCAGCTCTAGGGCAATGGAGCACACCCAGAGCAGAAGTTCTACTTTGGCCAGTTCAGGCCACTAACAAACTGCGTTTCACAGGCCTTGGTAAGAGATGTTCCCGGTAGGCTGTAAGAGCACTGGGCAACGCCAGATGTTTCTTAGCTTCCCGAAGAGCTGGAAGCAAGATGCTTTGGGGCCTCTCATCCCCTTTGCAAACAAGGCCGACCTTTGGGCCAGGCAGCTCTAGGCCAATGGAGCACACCCAGAGCAGAAGTTCTACCTCAGCCAGATAAGGCCTGCCAAGAAACTGCGTTTCAAAGGCTTTGGTAAGAGATGTTCCCGGTACTCTGTTAGAGCACTGGGCAGAGCCATTTGTTTCTTAGCTTCCCAAAGAGCTGGAAGCAAGATGCTTTGGGGGCTCCCTGCCCCTTTGCCAACAAGGGCGACCTTTGGGCCTTTCAGCTCTAGGCCAATGGAGCACACCCAGAGCAGAAGTCCTACTTCAGCCAGATCAGGCCTGCCAAGGAACTGCGTTTCAGAGGCCTTTGTATGTGACGTTCCCGGTAGGCTGTGAGAGCACGGTGCAGAGCCAGTTGTTTCCTTGTTTCCCAAACAGCTGGAAGCAAGACGCTTTGGGGCCTCTCTGCCCCTTTGGAAACAAGGCAGCACGTTGGGTCTGGCAGCTCTAGGGCAATGGAGCACAACCAGAGCCGAAGTTCTACTTCTTCCAGATCAGGCCTGCCTAGACAGTGCGTTTCCCAGGCCTTGATAAGAGATGTTCTCTTAGGCTATAAGAGCACTGGGCACAGCCAGTTGTTTCTTAGCTTCCCAAGAGGTGGAAGCAAGATGCTTTGGGGCCTCTCTCCCCCTTTGGAAACAAGGCAGCCCTTTGGGCCTTTCAGCTCTAGGGCAATGGAGCACACCCAGAGCAGAAGTTCTACCTCAGCCAGATCAGGCCTGCCAAGAAACTGCTTTTCACAGGCCTTCGTAAGAGGTGTTCCCGGAAGGCTGTAAGAGTACCTGGCAGAGCGAGTTGTTTCTTAGCTTCAAAAACAGCTGGAAGCAACATGATTTGGGGCCTCTCTCCCCCTTTGGAAACAAAGCAGCCTTTGTGCCTGGCAGCTCTAGGCCAAAGTAGCACACCCAGAGCACAAGTTCTACCTCAGCCAGATAAGGCCTGTCAAGAAGCTGCGTTTCACAGGCCTTTGTATGTGACGTTCCCGGTTGGCTTTGAGAGCACTGTGCAGAGCCAGTTGTTTTAGCTTCCCAGAGAGCAGGAAGCAAGATGCTTTGGGGCCTCTCTCACACTTTGGAAATAAAGGCAGCCCTTTGGGCCTGGCAGCCCTAGGCCAATGGAGTACACCCAGAGCAGAAGTTCTACCTCAGCCAGATCAGGCCTTCCAAGAAACTGCGTCTCACAGGCCTTTCTCTGTCACGTTGCCGGTAGGCTGTGAGAGCACTGTGCAGAGCCAGTTGTTTCTTAGCTTCCCAAAGATTTGGAAGCAAGATGCTTTGGGGACTCTCAGCCCCTTTGGAAACAAGGCGGCCCTTTGGGCCTGGCAGCTCTAGGCCAAAGTAGCACGCCCAGAGCAGGAGTTCTACTTCAGCCAGATCAGGCCTGCCAAGAAACTGCGTTTCACAGGCCTTGGTAAGAGATGTTCCCGGTAGGCTGTGAGAGCACTGTGGAGAGCCAGTTGCTTTAGCTTCCCACAGAGCTGGAAGCAAGATGCCTTGGGGCCTCTCTCTCCCTTTGGACACAAGGCAGCCGTTTGGGCCTGGCAGCTCTAGGCCAATGGAGCACACCCACAGCAGAAGTTCTACTTCAGGCAGATCAGTCCTGCCCAGAAACTGCGTTTCACAGCCCTTGGTAAGAGATGTTCACGGTAGGCTGTGAGAGCACTGGGCAGAACCAGTTGTTTTTTAGCTTCCCAAAGTGCTGGAGGCAAGATGCTTTGGGGCCTCTCTCACCCTTTGGAAACAAGGCAGCCCTTAGGTCCTGGTAGCTCTAGGCCTATGTAGCACAACCAGAACAGAAGTTCTACTTCAGCCAGGTCAGGCCTGCCAAGAAACTGCGTTTCACAGGCCTTTCAAAGAGATGTTCTCTTAGGCTGTAAGAGCACTGGGCAGAGCCAGCTGTTTCTTAGCTTCCCGAAGAGCTGGGAGCAAGATGCTTTGGGTCCACTCTCCGTCTTTGGAAACAAGGCAGCCCTTTGGGCCTGGCAGCTCTAGGGCAATGGAGCACACCCAGAGCAGAAGTTCTACTTCAGCCAGATCAGGCCTGCCAGGAAACTGCGTTTCACAGGCCTTGGTAAGAGATGTTCCCGGTAGGCTGTAAGAGCACTGGGCAGAGCCAGTTGTTTCTTACCTTCCTGAAAAGCTGGAAGCAAGATGCTTGGGAGCCCTCTGCCCGTTTGGGAACAAGGCAGCCTTTTGGGTCGGGAAGCTCTAGGCCAATGGAGCACACGCAGAGCAGGAGTTCTACTTCAGCCTGATCAGGCCTGCAAAGAAACAGCGTTTGACAGGCCTTGGTAAGAGATGTTCGCGGTAGGTGTAAGAGCACTGGGCAGAGCCAGTTGTTTCTTAGCTTCGCAAAGACCGGGAAGCAAGATGCTTTGGGCCTCTCTGCCCCTTGGAAACAGGGCAGCACTTTGGGCCTGGCAGCTCTAGGGCAATGGAGCACACCCAGAGCCGGAGTTCTACTTCAGCCAGATGAGGCCTGCCAAGAAACTGCGTTTCACAGGCCTTTCAAAGACATGTTCCCGGTAGGCTGTAAGAGCACGGGGCAGAGCGAGTTGGTTCTTAGCTTCCCAGAGAGCTGGAAGCAAGATGCTTTGGGGCCTCTCTGCCCCTTTGGAAACAAGGCAGCACCTTGGGCCTGGCAGCTCTAGGGCAATGGAGCACACCCAGAGCAGAAGTTCTACTTCAGCCAAATCAGGCCTGCCAGGAAACGGCGTTTCACAGGCCTTGGTAAGAGATGTTCCCGGTAGGCTGTAAGAGCACTGGGCAACGCCAGATGTTTCTTAGATTCCCGAAGAGCTGGAAGCGAGAAGCTTTGGTGCCACTCTCTCACTTTGGACTCAAGGCAGCCCTTTGGGGCAGGTAGCTCTAGCCCAGTGGAGCACACCCAGAGCAGAAGTTCTACTTGGGCCAGTTCAGGCCACCAACAAACTGCGTTTCACAGGCCTTGGTAAGAGATGTTCCCGGTAGGCTGTAAGAGCACTGGGCAACGCCAGATGTTTCTTAGCTTCCCGAAGAGCTGGAAGCAAGAAGCTTTGGTGCCACTCTCTCACTTTGGACTCAAGGCAGCCCTTTGGGGCAGGTAGCTCTAGCCCAGTGGAGCACACCCAGAGCAGAAGTTCTACTTGGGCCAGTTCAGGCCACCAACAAACTGCGTTTCACAGGCCTTGGTAAGAGATGTTCCCGGTAGGCTGTAAGAGCACTGGGCAACGCCAGATGTTTCTTAGCTTCCCGAAGAGCTGGAAGCAAGATGCTTTGGGGCCTCTCATCCCCTTTGCAAACAAGGCCGACCTTTGGGCCAGGCAGCTCTAGGCCAATGGAGCACACCCAGAGCAGAAGTTCTACCTCAGCCAGATAAGGCCTGCCAAGAAACTGCGTTTCAAAGGCTTTGGTAAGAGATGTTCCCGGTACTCTGTTAGAGCACTGGGCAGAGCCATTTGTTTCTTAGCTTCCCAAAGAGCTGGAAGCAAGATGCTTTGGGGGCTCCCTGCCCCTTTGCCAACAAGGGCGACCTTTGGGCCTTTCAGCTCTAGGCCAATGGAGCACACCCAGAGCAGAAGTCCTACTTCAGCCAGATCAGGCCTGCCAAGGAACTGCGTTTCAGAGGCCTTTGTATGTGACGTTCCCGGTAGGCTGTGAGAGCACGGTGCAGAGCCAGTTGTTTCCTTGTTTCCCAAACAGCTGGAAGCAAGACGCTTTGGGGCCTCTCTGCCCCTTTGGAAACAAGGCAGCACGTTGGGTCTGGCAGCTCTAGGGCAATGGAGCACAACCAGAGCCGAAGTTCTACTTCTTCCAGATCAGGCCTGCCTAGACAGTGCGTTTCCCAGGCCTTGATAAGAGATGTTCTCTTAGGCTATAAGAGCACTGGGCACAGCCAGTTGTTTCTTAGCTTCCCAAGAGGTGGAAGCAAGATGCTTTGGGGCCTCTCTCCCCCTTTGGAAACAAGGCAGCCCTTTGGGCCTTTCAGCTCTAGGGCAATGGAGCACACCCAGAGCAGAAGTTCTACCTCAGCCAGATCAGGCCTGCCAAGAAACTGCTTTTCACAGGCCTTCGTAAGAGGTGTTCCCGGAAGGCTGTAAGAGTACCTGGCAGAGCGAGTTGTTTCTTAGCTTCAAAAACAGCTGGAAGCAACATGATTTGGGGCCTCTCTCCCCCTTTGGAAACAAAGCAGCCTTTGTGCCTGGCAGCTCTAGGCCAAAGTAGCACACCCAGAGCACAAGTTCTACCTCAGCCAGATAAGGCCTGTCAAGAAGCTGCGTTTCACAGGCCTTTGTATGTGACGTTCCCGGTTGGCTTTGAGAGCACTGTGCAGAGCCAGTTGTTTTAGCTTCCCAGAGAGCAGGAAGCAAGATGCTTTGGGGCCTCTCTCACACTTTGGAAATAAAGGCAGCCCTTTGGGCCTGGCAGCCCTAGGCCAATGGAGTACACCCAGAGCAGAAGTTCTACCTCAGCCAGATCAGGCCTTCCAAGAAACTGCGTCTCACAGGCCTTTCTCTGTCACGTTGCCGGTAGGCTGTGAGAGCACTGTGCAGAGCCAGTTGTTTCTTAGCTTCCCAAAGATTTGGAAGCAAGATGCTTTGGGGACTCTCAGCCCCTTTGGAAACAAGGCGGCCCTTTGGGCCTGGCAGCTCTAGGCCAAAGTAGCACGCCCAGAGCAGGAGTTCTACTTCAGCCAGATCAGGCCTGCCAAGAAACTGCGTTTCACAGGCCTTGGTAAGAGATGTTCCCGGTAGGCTGTGAGAGCACTGTGGAGAGCCAGTTGCTTTAGCTTCCCACAGAGCTGGAAGCAAGATGCCTTGGGGCCTCTCTCTCCCTTTGGACACAAGGCAGCCGTTTGGGCCTGGCAGCTCTAGGCCAATGGAGCACACCCACAGCAGAAGTTCTACTTCAGGCAGATCAGTCCTGCCCAGAAACTGCGTTTCACAGCCCTTGGTAAGAGATGTTCACGGTAGGCTGTGAGAGCACTGGGCAGAACCAGTTGTTTTTTAGCTTCCCAAAGTGCTGGAGGCAAGATGCTTTGGGGCCTCTCTCACCCTTTGGAAACAAGGCAGCCCTTAGGTCCTGGTAGCTCTAGGCCTATGTAGCACAACCAGAACAGAAGTTCTACTTCAGCCAGGTCAGGCCTGCCAAGAAACTGCGTTTCACAGGCCTTTCAAAGAGATGTTCCCGGTAGGCTGTAAGAGCACTGGGCAGAGCCAGCTGTTTCTTAGCTTCCCGAAGAGCTGGGAGCAAGATGCTTTGGGTCCACTCTCCGTCTTTGGAAACAAGGCAGCCCTTTGGGCCTGGCAGCTCTAGGGCAATGGAGCACACCCAGAGCAGAAGTTCTACTTCAGCCAGATCAGGCCTGCCAGGAAACTGCGTTTCACAGGCCTTGGTAAGAGATGTTCCCGGTAGGCTGTAAGAGCACTGGGCAGAGCCAGTTGTTTCTTACCTTCCTGAAAAGCTGGAAGCAAGATGCTTGGGACCCCTCTGCCCGTTTGGGAACAAGGCAGCCTTTTGGGTCGGGAAGCTCTAGGCCAATGGAGCACACGCAGAGCAGGAGTTCTACTTCAGCCTGATCAGGCCTGCAAAGAAACAGCGTTTGACAGGCCTTGGTAAGAGATGTTCCCGGTAGGTGTAAGAGCACTGGGCAGAGCCAGTTGTTTCTTAGCTTCGCAAAGACCGGGAAGCAAGATGCTTTGGGCCTCTCTGCCCCTTGGAAACAGGGCAGCACTTTGGGCCTGGCAGCTCTAGGGCAGTGGAGCACACCCAGAGCCGGAGTTCTACTTCAGCCAGATGAGGCCTGCCAAGAAACTGCCTTTCACAGGCCTTTCAAAGACATGTTCCCGGTAGGCTGTAAGAGCACGGGGCAGAGCGAGTTGGTTCTTAGCTTCCCAGAGAGCTGGAAGCAAGATGCTTTGGGGCCTCTCTGCCCCTTTGGAAACAAGGCAGCACCTTGGGCCTGGCAGCTCTAGGGCAATGGAGCACACCCAGAGCAGAAGTTCTACTTCAGCCAAATCAGGCCTGCCAGGAAACGGCGTTTCACAGGCCTTGGTAAGAGATGTTCCCGGTAGGCTGTAAGAGCACTGGGCAACGCCAGATGTTTCTTAGCTTCCCGAAGAGCTGGAAGCGAGATGCTTTGGTGCCACTCTCTCACTTTGGAATCAAGGCAGCCCTTTGGGGCAGGTAGCTCTAGGCCAGTGGAGCACACCCAGAGCAGAAGTTCTACTTCGGCCAGTTCAGGCCACCAACAAACTGCGTTTCACAGGCCTTGGTAAGAGATGTTCCCGGTAGGCTGTAAGAGCACTGGGCAACGCCAGATGTTTCTTAGCTTCCCGAAGAGCTGGAAGCAAGATGCTTTGGGGCCTCTCATCCCCTTTGCAAACAAGGCGGCCCTATGGGCCAAGCAGCTCTAGGCCAATGGAGCACACCCAGAGCAGAAGTTCTACTTCGGCCAGTTCAGGCCACCAACAAACTGCGTTTCACAGGCCTTGGTAAGAGATGTTCCCGGTAGGCTGTAAGAGCACTGGGCAACGCCAGATGTTTCTTAGCTTCCCGAAGAGCTGGAAGCAAGATGCTTTGGGGCCTCTCATCCCCTTTGCAAACAAGGCCGACCTTTGGGCCAGGCAGCTCTAGGCCAATGGAGCACACCCAGAGCAGAAGTTCTACCTCAGCCAGATAAGGCCTGCCAAGAAACTGCGTTTCAAAGGCTTTGGTAAGAGATGTTCCCGGTACTCTGTTAGAGCACTGGGCAGAGCCATTTGTTTCTTAGCTTCCCAAAGAGCTGGAAGCAAGATGCTTTGGGGGCTCCCTGCCCCTTTGCCAACAAGGGCGACCTTTGGGCCTTTCAGCTCTAGGCCAATGGAGCACACCCAGAGCAGAAGTCCTACTTCAGCCAGATCAGGCCTGCCAAGGAACTGCGTTTCAGAGGCCTTTGTATGTGACGTTCCCGGTAGGCTGTGAGAGCACGGTGCAGAGCCAGTTGTTTCCTTGTTTCCCAAACAGCTGGAAGCAAGACGCTTTGGGGCCTCTCTGCCCCTTTGGAAACAAGGCAGCACGTTGGGTCTGGCAGCTCTAGGGCAATGGAGCACAACCAGAGCCGAAGTTCTACTTCTTCCAGATCAGGCCTGCCTAGACAGTGCGTTTCCCAGGCCTTGATAAGAGATGTTCTCTTAGGCTATAAGAGCACTGGGCACAGCCAGTTGTTTCTTAGCTTCCCAAGAGGTGGAAGCAAGATGCTTTGGGGCCTCTCTCCCCCTTTGGAAACAAGGCAGCCCTTTGGGCCTTTCAGCTCTAGGGCAATGGAGCACACCCAGAGCAGAAGTTCTACCTCAGCCAGATCAGGCCTGCCAAGAAACTGCTTTTCACAGGCCTTGGTAAGAGATGTTCCCGGTAGGCTGTAAGAGCACTGGGCAGAGCCAGCTGTTTCTTAGCTTCCCGAAGAGCTGGGAGCAAGATGCTTTGGGTCCACTCTCCGTCTTTGGAAACAAGGCAGCCCTTTGGGCCTGGCAGCTCTAGGGCAATGGAGCACACCCAGAGCAGAAGTTCTACTTCAGCCAGATCAGGCCTGCCAGGAAACTGCGTTTCACAGGCCTTGGTAAGAGATGTTCCCGGTAGGCTGTAAGAGCACTGGGCAGAGCCAGTTGTTTCTTACCTTCCTGAAAAGCTGGAAGCAAGATGCTTGGGACCCCTCTGCCCGCTTGGGAACAAGGCAGCCTTTTGGGTCGGGAAGCTCTAGGCCAATGGAGCACACGCAGAGCAGGGGTTCTACTTCAGCCTGATCAGGCCTGCAAAGAAACAGCGTTTGACAGGCCTTGGTAAGAGATGTTCGCGGTAGGTGTAAGAGCACTGGGCAGAGCCAGTTGTTTCTTAGCTTCGCAAAGACCGGGAAGCAAGATGCTTTGGGCCTCTCTGCCCCTTGGAAACAGGGCAGCACTTTGGGCCTGGCAGCTCTAGGGCAGTGGAGCACACCCAGAGCCGGAGTTCTACTTCAGCCAGATGAGGCCTGCCAAGAAACTGCCTTTCACAGGCCTTTCAAAGACATGTTCCCGGTAGGCTGTAAGAGCACGGGGCAGAGCGAGTTGGTTCTTAGCTTCCCAGAGAGCTGGAAGCAAGATGCTTTGGGGCCTCTCTGCCCCTTTGGAAACAAGGCAGCACCTTGGGCCTGGCAGCTCTAGGGCAATGGAGCACACCCAGAGCAGAAGTTCTACTTCAGCCAAATCAGGCCTGCCAGGAAACGGGGTTTCACAGGCCTTGGTAAGAGATGTTCCCGGTAGGCTGTAAGAGCACTGGGCAACGCCAGATGTTTCTTAGCTTCCCGAAGAGCTGGAAGCGAGAAGCTTTGGTGCCACTCTCTCACTTTGGACTCAAGGCAGCCCTTTGGGGCACTTAGCTCTAGGCCAGTGGAGCACACCCAGAGCAGAAGTTCTACTTCGGCCAGTTCAGGCCACCAACAAACTGCGTTTCACAGGCCTTGGTAAGAGATGTTCCCGGTAGGCTGTAAGAGCACTGGGCAACGCCAGATGTTTCTTAGCTTCCCGAAGAGCTGGAAGCAAGATGCTTTGGGGCCTCTCATCCCCTTTGCAAACAAGGCGGCCCTATGGGCCAGGCAGCTCTAGGCCAATGGAGCACACCCAGAGCAGAAGTTCTACTTCGGCCAGTTCAGGCCACCAACAAACTGCGTTTCACAGGCCTTGGTAAGAGATGTTCCCGGTAGGCTGTAAGAGCACTGGGCAACGCCAGATGTTTCTTAGCTTCCCGAAGAGCTGGAAGCAAGATGCTTTGGGGCCTCTCATCCCCTTTGCAAACAAGGCCGACCTTTGGGCCAGGCAGCTCTAGGCCAATGGAGCACACCCAGAGCAGAAGTTCTACCTCAGCCAGATAAGGCCTGCCAAGAAACTGCGTTTCAAAGGCTTTGGTAAGAGATGTTCCCGGTACTCTGTTAGAGCACTGGGCAGAGCCATTTGTTTCTTAGCTTCCCAAAGAGCTGGAAGCAAGATGCTTTGGGGGCTCCCTGCCCCTTTGCCAACAAGGGCGACCTTTGGGCCTTTCAGCTCTAGGCCAATGGAGCACACCCAGAGCAGAAGTCCTACTTCAGCCAGATCAGGCCTGCCAAGGAACTGCGTTTCAGAGGCCTTTGTATGTGACGTTCCCGGTAGGCTGTGAGAGCACGGTGCAGAGCCAGTTGTTTCCTTGTTTCCCAAACAGCTGGAAGCAAGACGCTTTGGGGCCTCTCTGCCCCTTTGGAAACAAGGCAGCACGTTGGGTCTGGCAGCTCTAGGGCAATGGAGCACAACCAGAGCCGAAGTTCTACTTCTTCCAGATCAGGCCTGCCTAGACAGTGCGTTTCCCAGGCCTTGATAAGAGATGTTCTCTTAGGCTATAAGAGCACTGGGCACAGCCAGTTGTTTCTTAGCTTCCCAAGAGGTGGAAGCAAGATGCTTTGGGGCCTCTCTCCCCCTTTGGAAACAAGGCAGCCCTTTGGGCCTTTCAGCTCTAGGGCAATGGAGCACACCCAGAGCAGAAGTTCTACCTCAGCCAGATCAGGCCTGCCAAGAAACTGCTTTTCACAGGCCTTGGTAAGAGATGTTCCCGGTAGGCTGTAAGAGCACTGGGCAGAGCCAGCTGTTTCTTAGCTTCCCGAAGAGCTGGGAGCAAGATGCTTTGGGTCCACTCTCCGTCTTTGGAAACAAGGCAGCCCTTTGGGCCTGGCAGCTCTAGGGCAATGGAGCACACCCAGAGCAGAAGTTCTACTTCAGCCAGATCAGGCCTGCCAGGAAACTGCGTTTCACAGGCCTTGGTAAGAGATGTTCCCGGTAGGCTGTAAGAGCACTGGGCAGAGCCAGTTGTTTCTTACCTTCCTGAAAAGCTGGAAGCAAGATGCTTGGGACCCCTCTGCCCGCTTGGGAACAAGGCAGCCTTTTGGGTCGGGAAGCTCTAGGCCAATGGAGCACACGCAGAGCAGGGGTTCTACTTCAGCCTGATCAGGCCTGCAAAGAAACAGCGTTTGACAGGCCTTGGTAAGAGATGTTCGCGGTAGGTGTAAGAGCACTGGGCAGAGCCAGTTGTTTCTTAGCTTCGCAAAGACCGGGAAGCAAGATGCTTTGGGCCTCTCTGCCCCTTGGAAACAGGGCAGCACTTTGGGCCTGGCAGCTCTAGGGCAGTGGAGCACACCCAGAGCCGGAGTTCTACTTCAGCCAGATGAGGCCTGCCAAGAAACTGCCTTTCACAGGCCTTTCAAAGACATGTTCCCGGTAGGCTGTAAGAGCACGGGGCAGAGCGAGTTGGTTCTTAGCTTCCCAGAGAGCTGGAAGCAAGATGCTTTGGGGCCTCTCTGCCCCTTTGGAAACAAGGCAGCACCTTGGGCCTGGCAGCTCTAGGGCAATGGAGCACACCCAGAGCAGAAGTTCTACTTCAGCCAAATCAGGCCTGCCAGGAAACGGCGTTTCACAGGCCTTGGTAAGAGATGTTCCCGGTAGGCTGTAAGAGCACTGGGCAACGCCAGATGTTTCTTAGCTTCCCGAAGAGCTGGAAGCGAGATGCTTTGGTGCCACTCTCTCACTTTGGAATCAAGGCAGCCCTTTGGGGCAGGTAGCTCTAGGCCAGTGGAGCACACCCAGAGCAGAAGTTCTACTTCGGCCAGTTCAGGCCACCAACAAACTGCGTTTCACAGGCCTTGGTAAGAGATGTTCCCGGTAGGCTGTAAGAGCACTGGGCAACGCCAGATGTTTCTTAGCTTCCCGAAGAGCTGGAAGCAAGATGCTTTGGGGCCTCTCATCCCCTTTGCAAACAAGGCGGCCCTATGGGCCAAGCAGCTCTAGGCCAATGGAGCACACCCAGAGCAGAAGTTCTACTTCGGCCAGTTCAGGCCACCAACAAACTGCGTTTCACAGGCCTTGGTAAGAGATGTTCCCGGTAGGCTGTAAGAGCACTGGGCAACGCCAGATGTTTCTTAGCTTCCCGAAGAGCTGGAAGCAAGATGCTTTGGGGCCTCTCATCCCCTTTGCAAACAAGGCCGACCTTTGGGCCAGGCAGCTCTAGGCCAATGGAGCACACCCAGAGCAGAAGTTCTACCTCAGCCAGATAAGGCCTGCCAAGAAACTGCGTTTCAAAGGCTTTGGTAAGAGATGTTCCCGGTACTCTGTTAGAGCACTGGGCAGAGCCATTTGTTTCTTAGCTTCCCAAAGAGCTGGAAGCAAGATGCTTTGGGGGCTCCCTGCCCCTTTGCCAACAAGGGCGACCTTTGGGCCTTTCAGCTCTAGGCCAATGGAGCACACCCAGAGCAGAAGTCCTACTTCAGCCAGATCAGGCCTGCCAAGGAACTGCGTTTCAGAGGCCTTTGTATGTGACGTTCCCGGTAGGCTGTGAGAGCACGGTGCAGAGCCAGTTGTTTCCTTGTTTCCCAAACAGATGGAAGCAAGACGCTTTGGGGCCTCTCTGCCCCTTTGGAAACAAGGCAGCACGTTGGGTCTGGCAGCTCTAGGGCAATGGAGCACAACCAGAGCCGAAGTTCTACTTCTTCCAGATCAGGCCTGCCTAGACAGTGCGTTTCCCAGGCCTTGATAAGAGATGTTCTCTTAGGCTATAAGAGCACTGGGCACAGCCAGTTGTTTCTTAGCTTCCCAAGAGGTGGAAGCAAGATGCTTTGGGGCCTCTCTCCCCCTTTGGAAACAAGGCAGCCCTTTGGGCCTTTCAGCTCTAGGGCAATGGAGCACACCCAGAGCAGAAGTTCTACCTCAGCCAGATCAGGCCTGCCAAGAAACTGCTTTTCACAGGCCTTGGTAAGAGATGTTCCCGGTAGGCTGTAAGAGCACTGGGCAGAGCCAGCTGTTTCTTAGCTTCCCGAAGAGCTGGGAGCAAGATGCTTTGGGTCCACTCTCCGTCTTTGGAAACAAGGCAGCCCTTTGGGCCTGGCAGCTCTAGGGCAATGGAGCACACCCAGAGCAGAAGTTCTACTTCAGCCAGATCAGGCCTGCCAGGAAACTGCGTTTCACAGGCCTTGGTAAGAGATGTTCCCGGTAGGCTGTAAGAGCACTGGGCAGAGCCAGTTGTTTCTTACCTTCCTGAAAAGCTGGAAGCAAGATGCTTGGGACCCCTCTGCCCGCTTGGGAACAAGGCAGCCTTTTGGGTCGGGAAGCTCTAGGCCAATGGAGCACACGCAGAGCAGGGGTTCTACTTCAGCCTGATCAGGCCTGCAAAGAAACAGCGTTTGACAGGCCTTGGTAAGAGATGTTCGCGGTAGGTGTAAGAGCACTGGGCAGAGCCAGTTGTTTCTTAGCTTCGCAAAGACCGGGAAGCAAGATGCTTTGGGCCTCTCTGCCCCTTGGAAACAGGGCAGCACTTTGGGCCTGGCAGCTCTAGGGCAGTGGAGCACACCCAGAGCCGGAGTTCTACTTCAGCCAGATGAGGCCTGCCAAGAAACTGCCTTTCACAGGCCTTTCAAAGACATGTTCCCGGTAGGCTGTAAGAGCACGGGGCAGAGCGAGTTGGTTCTTAGCTTCCCAGAGAGCTGGAAGCAAGATGCTTTGGGGCCTCTCTGCCCCTTTGGAAACAAGGCAGCACCTTGGGCCTGGCAGCTCTAGGGCAATGGAGCACACCCAGAGCAGAAGTTCTACTTCAGCCAAATCAGGCCTGCCAGGAAACGGGGTTTCACAGGCCTTGGTAAGAGATGTTCCCGGTAGGCTGTAAGAGCACTGGGCAACGCCAGATGTTTCTTAGCTTCCCGAAGAGCTGGAAGCGAGAAGCTTTGGTGCCACTCTCTCACTTTGGACTCAAGGCAGCCCTTTGGGGCACTTAGCTCTAGGCCAGTGGAGCACACCCAGAGCAGAAGTTCTACTTCGGCCAGTTCAGGCCACCAACAAACTGCGTTTCACAGGCCTTGGTAAGAGATGTTCCCGGTAGGCTGTAAGAGCACTGGGCAACGCCAGATGTTTCTTAGCTTCCCGAAGAGCTGGAAGCAAGATGCTTTGGGGCCTCTCATCCCCTTTGCAAACAAGGCGGCCCTATGGGCCAGGCAGCTCTAGGCCAATGGAGCACACCCAGAGCAGAAGTTCTACTTCGGCCAGTTCAGGCCACCAACAAACTGCGTTTCACAGGCCTTGGTAAGAGATGTTCCCGGTAGGCTGTAAGAGCACTGGGCAACGCCAGATGTTTCTTAGCTTCCCGAAGAGCTGGAAGCAAGATGCTTTGGGGCCTCTCATCCCCTTTGCAAACAAGGCCGACCTTTGGGCCAGGCAGCTCTAGGCCAATGGAGCACACCCAGAGCAGAAGTTCTACCTCAGCCAGATAAGGCCTGCCAAGAAACTGCGTTTCAAAGGCTTTGGTAAGAGATGTTCCCGGTACTCTGTTAGAGCACTGGGCAGAGCCATTTGTTTCTTAGCTTCCCAAAGAGCTGGAAGCAAGATGCTTTGGGGGCTCCCTGCCCCTTTGCCAACAAGGGCGACCTTTGGGCCTTTCAGCTCTAGGCCAATGGAGCACACCCAGAGCAGAAGTCCTACTTCAGCCAGATCAGGCCTGCCAAGGAACTGCGTTTCAGAGGCCTTTGTATGTGACGTTCCCGGTAGGCTGTGAGAGCACGGTGCAGAGCCAGTTGTTTCCTTGTTTCCCAAACAGCTGGAAGCAAGACGCTTTGGGGCCTCTCTGCCCCTTTGGAAACAAGGCAGCACGTTGGGTCTGGCAGCTCTAGGGCAATGGAGCACAACCAGAGCCGAAGTTCTACTTCTTCCAGATCAGGCCTGCCTAGACAGTGCGTTTCCCAGGCCTTGATAAGAGATGTTCTCTTAGGCTATAAGAGCACTGGGCACAGCCAGTTGTTTCTTAGCTTCCCAAGAGGTGGAAGCAAGATGCTTTGGGGCCTCTCTCCCCCTTTGGAAACAAGGCAGCCCTTTGGGCCTTTCAGCTCTAGGGCAATGGAGCACACCCAGAGCAGAAGTTCTACCTCAGCCAGATCAGGCCTGCCAAGAAACTGCTTTTCACAGGCCTTGGTAAGAGATGTTCCCGGTAGGCTGTAAGAGCACTGGGCAGAGCCAGCTGTTTCTTAGCTTCCCGAAGAGCTGGGAGCAAGATGCTTTGGGTCCACTCTCCGTCTTTGGAAACAAGGCAGCCCTTTGGGCCTGGCAGCTCTAGGGCAATGGAGCACACCCAGAGCAGAAGTTCTACTTCAGCCAGATCAGGCCTGCCAGGAAACTGCGTTTCACAGGCCTTGGTAAGAGATGTTCCCGGTAGGCTGTAAGAGCACTGGGCAGAGCCAGTTGTTTCTTACCTTCCTGAAAAGCTGGAAGCAAGATGCTTGGGACCCCTCTGCCCGCTTGGGAACAAGGCAGCCTTTTGGGTCGGGAAGCTCTAGGCCAATGGAGCACACGCAGAGCAGGGGTTCTACTTCAGCCTGATCAGGCCTGCAAAGAAACAGCGTTTGACAGGCCTTGGTAAGAGATGTTCGCGGTAGGTGTAAGAGCACTGGGCAGAGCCAGTTGTTTCTTAGCTTCGCAAAGACCGGGAAGCAAGATGCTTTGGGCCTCTCTGCCCCTTGGAAACAGGGCAGCACTTTGGGCCTGGCAGCTCTAGGGCAGTGGAGCACACCCAGAGCCGGAGTTCTACTTCAGCCAGATGAGGCCTGCCAAGAAACTGCCTTTCACAGGCCTTTCAAAGACATGTTCCCGGTAGGCTGTAAGAGCACGGGGCAGAGCGAGTTGGTTCTTAGCTTCCCAGAGAGCTGGAAGCAAGATGCTTTGGGGCCTCTCTGCCCCTTTGGAAACAAGGCAGCACCTTGGGCCTGGCAGCTCTAGGGCAATGGAGCACACCCAGAGCAGAAGTTCTACTTCAGCCAAATCAGGCCTGCCAGGAAACGGCGTTTCACAGGCCTTGGTAAGAGATGTTCCCGGTAGGCTGTAAGAGCACTGGGCAACGCCAGATGTTTCTTAGCTTCCCGAAGAGCTGGAAGCGAGAAGCTTTGGTGCCACTCTCTCACTTTGGACTCAAGGCAGCCCTTTGGGGCACTTAGCTCTAGGCCAGTGGAGCACACCCAGAGCAGAAGTTCTACTTCGGCCAGTTCAGGCCACCAACAAACTGCGTTTCACAGGCCTTGGTAAGAGATGTTCCCGGTAGGCTGTAAGAGCACTGGGCAACGCCAGATGTTTCTTAGCTTCCCGAAGAGCTGGAAGCAAGATGCTTTGGGGCCTCTCATCCCCTTTGCAAACAAGGCGGCCCTATGGGCCAGGCAGCTCTAGGCCAATGGAGCACACCCAGAGCAGAAGTTCTACTTCGGCCAGTTCAGGCCACCAACAAACTGCGTTTCACAGGCCTTGGTAAGAGATGTTCCCGGTAGGCTGTAAGAGCACTGGGCAACGCCAGATGTTTCTTAGCTTCCCGAAGAGCTGGAAGCAAGATGCTTTGGGGCCTCTCATCCCCTTTGCAAACAAGGCCGACCTTTGGGCCAGGCAGCTCTAGGCCAATGGAGCACACCCAGAGCAGAAGTTCTACCTCAGCCGGATAAGGCCTGCCAAGAAACTGCGTTTCAAAGGCTTTGGTAAGAGATGTTCCCGGTACTCTGTTAGAGCACTGGGCAGAGCCATTTGTTTCTTAGCTTCCCAAAGAGCTGGAAGCAAGATGCTTTGGGGGCTCCCTGCCCCTTTGCCAACAAGGGCGACCTTTGGGCCTTTCAGCTCTAGGCCAATGGAGCACACCCAGAGCAGAAGTCCTACTTCAGCCAGATCAGGCCTGCCAAGGAACTGCGTTTCAGAGGCCTTTGTATGTGACGTTCCCGGTAGGCTGTGAGAGCACGGTGCAGAGCCAGTTGTTTCCTTGTTTCCCAAACAGCTGGAAGCAAGACGCTTTGGGGCCTCTCTGCCCCTTTGGAAACAAGGCAGCACGTTGGGTCTGGCAGCTCTAGGGCAATGGAGCACAACCAGAGCCGAAGTTCTACTTCTTCCAGATCAGGCCTGCCTAGACAGTGCGTTTCCCAGGCCTTGATAAGAGATGTTCTCTTAGGCTATAAGAGCACTGGGCACAGCCAGTTGTTTCTTAGCTTCCCAAGAGGTGGAAGCAAGATGCTTTGGGGCCTCTCTCCCCCTTTGGAAACAAGGCAGCCCTTTGGGCCTTTCAGCTCTAGGGCAATGGAGCACACCCAGAGCAGAAGTTCTACCTCAGCCAGATCAGGCCTGCCAAGAAACTGCTTTTCACAGGCCTTGGTAAGAGATGTTCCCGGTAGGCTGTAAGAGCACTGGGCAGAGCCAGCTGTTTCTTAGCTTCCCGAAGAGCTGGGAGCAAGATGCTTTGGGTCCACTCTCCGTCTTTGGAAACAAGGCAGCCCTTTGGGCCTGGCAGCTCTAGGGCAATGGAGCACACCCAGAGCAGAAGTTCTACTTCAGCCAGATCAGGCCTGCCAGGAAACTGCGTTTCACAGGCCTTGGTAAGAGATGTTCCCGGTAGGCTGTAAGAGCACTGGGCAGAGCCAGTTGTTTCTTACCTTCCTGAAAAGCTGGAAGCAAGATGCTTGGGACCCCTCTGCCCGCTTGGGAACAAGGCAGCCTTTTGGGTCGGGAAGCTCTAGGCCAATGGAGCACACGCAGAGCAGGGGTTCTACTTCAGCCTGATCAGGCCTGCAAAGAAACAGCGTTTGACAGGCCTTGGTAAGAGATGTTCGCGGTAGGTGTAAGAGCACTGGGCAGAGCCAGTTGTTTCTTAGCTTCGCAAAGACCGGGAAGCAAGATGCTTTGGGCCTCTCTGCCCCTTGGAAACAGGGCAGCACTTTGGGCCTGGCAGCTCTAGGGCAGTGGAGCACACCCAGAGCCGGAGTTCTACTTCAGCCAGATGAGGCCTGCCAAGAAACTGCCTTTCACAGGCCTTTCAAAGACATGTTCCCGGTAGGCTGTAAGAGCACGGGGCAGAGCGAGTTGGTTCTTAGCTTCCCAGAGAGCTGGAAGCAAGATGCTTTGGGGCCTCTCTGCCCCTTTGGAAACAAGGCAGCACCTTGGGCCTGGCAGCTCTAGGGCAATGGAGCACACCCAGAGCAGAAGTTCTACTTCAGCCAAATCAGGCCTGCCAGGAAACGGCGTTTCACAGGCCTTGGTAAGAGATGTTCCCGGTAGGCTGTAAGAGCACTGGGCAACGCCAGATGTTTCTTAGCTTCCCGAAGAGCTGGAAGCGAGAAGCTTTGGTGCCACTCTCTCACTTTGGACTCAAGGCAGCCCTTTGGGGCACTTAGCTCTAGGCCAGTGGAGCACACCCAGAGCAGAAGTTCTACTTCGGCCAGTTCAGGCCACCAACAAACTGCGTTTCACAGGCCTTGGTAAGAGATGTTCCCGGTAGGCTGTAAGAGCACTGGGCAACGCCAGATGTTTCTTAGCTTCCCGAAGAGCTGGAAGCAAGATGCTTTGGGGCCTCTCATCCCCTTTGCAAACAAGGCGGCCCTATGGGCCAGGCAGCTCTAGGCCAATGGAGCACACCCAGAGCAGAAGTTCTACTTCGGCCAGTTCAGGCCACCAACAAACTGCGTTTCACAGGCCTTGGTAAGAGATGTTCCCGGTAGGCTGTAAGAGCACTGGGCAACGCCAGATGTTTCTTAGCTTCCCGAAGAGCTGGAAGCAAGATGCTTTGGGGCCTCTCATCCCCTTTGCAAACAAGGCCGACCTTTGGGCCAGGCAGCTCTAGGCCAATGGAGCACACCCAGAGCAGAAGTTCTACCTCAGCCAGATAAGGCCTGCCAAGAAACTGCGTTTCAAAGGCTTTGGTAAGAGATGTTCCCGGTACTCTGTTAGAGCACTGGGCAGAGCCATTTGTTTCTTAGCTTCCCAAAGAGCTGGAAGCAAGATGCTTTGGGGGCTCCCTGCCCCTTTGCCAACAAGGGCGACCTTTGGGCCTTTCAGCTCTAGGCCAATGGAGCACACCCAGAGCAGAAGTCCTACTTCAGCCAGATCAGGCCTGCCAAGGAACTGCGTTTCAGAGGCCTTTGTATGTGACGTTCCCGGTAGGCTGTGAGAGCACGGTGCAGAGCCAGTTGTTTCCTTGTTTCCCAAACAGCTGGAAGCAAGACGCTTTGGGGCCTCTCTGCCCCTTTGGAAACAAGGCAGCACGTTGGGTCTGGCAGCTCTAGGGCAATGGAGCACAACCAGAGCCGAAGTTCTACTTCTTCCAGATCAGGCCTGCCTAGACAGTGCGTTTCCCAGGCCTTGATAAGAGATGTTCTCTTAGGCTATAAGAGCACTGGGCACAGCCAGTTGTTTCTTAGCTTCCCAAGAGGTGGAAGCAAGATGCTTTGGGGCCTCTCTCCCCCTTTGGAAACAAGGCAGCCCTTTGGGCCTTTCAGCTCTAGGGCAATGGAGCACACCCAGAGCAGAAGTTCTACCTCAGCCAGATCAGGCCTGCCAAGAAACTGCTTTTCACAGGCCTTGGTAAGAGATGTTCCCGGTAGGCTGTAAGAGCACTGGGCAGAGCCAGCTGTTTCTTAGCTTCCCGAAGAGCTGGGAGCAAGATGCTTTGGGTCCACTCTCCGTCTTTGGAAACAAGGCAGCCCTTTGGGCCTGGCAGCTCTAGGGCAATGGAGCACACCCAGAGCAGAAGTTCTACTTCAGCCAGATCAGGCCTGCCAGGAAACTGCGTTTCACAGGCCTTGGTAAGAGATGTTCCCGGTAGGCTGTAAGAGCACTGGGCAGAGCCAGTTGTTTCTTACCTTCCTGAAAAGCTGGAAGCAAGATGCTTGGGACCCCTCTGCCCGTTTGGGAACAAGGCAGCCTTTTGGGTCGGGAAGCTCTAGGCCAATGGAGCACACGCAGAGCAGGGGTTCTACTTCAGCCTGATCAGGCCTGCAAAGAAACAGCGTTTGACAGGCCTTGGTAAGAGATGTTCGCGGTAGGTGTAAGAGCACTGGGCAGAGCCAGTTGTTTCTTAGCTTCGCAAAGACCGGGAAGCAAGATGCTTTGGGCCTCTCTGCCCCTTGGAAACAGGGCAGCACTTTGGGCCTGGCAGCTCTAGGGCAATGGAGCACACCCAGAGCCGGAGTTCTACTTCAGCCAGATGAGGCCTGCCAAGAAACTGCGTTTCACAGGCCTATCAAAGACATGTTCCCGGTAGGCTGTAAGAGCACGGGGCAGAGCGTTTGGTTCTTAGCTTCCCAGAGAGCTGGAAGCAAGATGCTTTGGGGCCTCTCTGCCCCTTTGGAAACAAGGCAGCACCTTGGGCCTGGCAGCTCTAGGGCAATGGAGCACACCCAGAGCAGAAGTTCTACTTCAGCCAAATCAGGCCTGCCAGGAAACGGCGTTTCACAGGCCTTGGTAAGAGATGTTCCCGGTAGGCTGTAAGAGCACTGGGCAACGCCAGATGTTTCTTAGCTTCCTGAAGAGCTGGAAGCAAGAAGCTTTGGTGCCACTCTCTCACTTTGGACTCAAGGCAGCCCTTTGGGGCAGGTAGCTCTAGGCCAGTGGAGCACACCCAGAGCAGAAGTTCTACTTGGGCCAGTTCAGGCCACCAACAAACTGCGTTTCACAGGCCTTGGTAAGAGATGTTCCCGGTAGGCTGTAAGAGCACTGGGCAACGCCAGATGTTTCTTAGCTTCCCGAAGAGCTGGAAGCAAGATGCTTTGGGGCCTCTCATCCCCTTTGCAAACAAGGCGGCCCTATGGGCCAGGCAGCTCTAGGCCAATGGAGCACACCCAGAGCAGAAGTTCTACTTCGGCCAGTTCAGGCCACCAACAAACTGCGTTTCACAGGCCTTGGTAAGAGATGTTCCCGGTAGGCTGTAAGAGCACTGGGCAACGCCAGATGTTTCTTAGCTTCCCGAAGAGCTGGAAGCAAGATGCTTTGGGGGCTCCCTGCCCCTTTGCCAACAAGGGCGACCTTTGGGCCTTTCAGCTCTAGGCCAATGGAGCACACCCAGAGCAGAAGTCCTACTTCAGCCAGATCAGGCCTGCCAAGGAACTGCGTTTCAGAGGCCTTTGTATGTGACGTTCCCGGTAGGCTGTGAGAGCACGGTGCAGAGCCAGTTGTTTCCTTGTTTCCCAAACAGCTGGAAGCAAGACGCTTTGGGGCCTCTCTGCCCCTTTGGAAACAAGGCAGCACGTTGGGTCTGGCAGCTCTAGGGCAATGGAGCACAACCAGAGCCGAAGTTCTACTTCTTCCAGATCAGGCCTGCCTAGACAGTGCGTTTCCCAGGCCTTGATAAGAGATGTTCTCTTAGGCTATAAGAGCACTGGGCACAGCCAGTTGTTTCTTAGCTTCCCAAGAGGTGGAAGCAAGATGCTTTGGGGCCTCTCTCCCCCTTTGGAAACAAGGCAGCCCTTTGGGCCTTTCAGCTCTAGGGCAATGGAGCACACCCAGAGCAGAAGTTCTACCTCAGCCAGATCAGGCCTGCCAAGAAACTGCTTTTCACAGGCCTTGGTAAGAGATGTTCCCGGTAGGCTGTAAGAGCACTGGGCAGAGCCAGCTGTTTCTTAGCTTCCCGAAGAGCTGGGAGCAAGATGCTTTGGGTCCACTCTCCGTCTTTGGAAACAAGGCAGCCCTTTGGGCCTGGCAGCTCTAGGGCAATGGAGCACACCCAGAGCAGAAGTTCTACTTCAGCCAGATCAGGCCTGCCAGGAAACTGCGTTTCACAGGCCTTGGTAAGAGATGTTCCCGGTAGGCTGTAAGAGCACTGGGCAGAGCCAGTTGTTTCTTACCTTCCTGAAAAGCTGGAAGCAAGATGCTTGGGACCCCTCTGCCCGTTTGGGAACAAGGCAGCCTTTTGGGTCGGGAAGCTCTAGGCCAATGGAGCACACGCAGAGCAGGAGTTCTACTTCAGCCTGATCAGGCCTGCAAAGAAACAGCGTTTGACAGGCCTTGGTAAGAGATGTTCGCGGTAGGTGTAAGAGCACTGGGCAGAGCCAGTTGTTTCTTAGCTTCGCAAAGACCGGGAAGCAAGATGCTTTGGGCCTCTCTGCCCCTTGGAAACAGGGCAGCACTTTGGGCCTGGCAGCTCTAGGGCAATGGAGCACACCCAGAGCCGGAGTTCTACTTCAGCCAGATGAGGCCTGCCAAGAAACTGCGTTTCACAGGCCTTTCAAAGACATGTTCCCGGTAGGCTGTAAGAGCACGGGGCAGAGCGAGTTGGTTCTTAGCTTCCCAGAGAGCTGGAAGCAAGATGCTTTGGGGCCTCTCTGCCCCTTTGGAAACAAGGCAGCACCTTGGGCCTGGCAGCTCTAGGGCAATGGAGCACACCCAGAGCAGAAGTTCTACTTCAGCCAAATCAGGCCTGCCAGGAAACGGCGTTTCACAGGCCTTGGTAAGAGATGTTCCCGGTAGGCTGTAAGAGCACTGGGCAACGCCAGATGTTTCTTAGCTTCCCGAAGAGCTGGAAGCAAGAAGCTTTGGTGCCACTCTCTCACTTTGGACTCAAGGCAGCCCTTTGGGGCAGGTAGCTCTAGGCCAGTGGAGCACACCCAGAGCAGAAGTTCTACTTGGGCCAGTTCAGGCCACCAACAAACTGCGTTTCACAGGCCTTGGTAAGAGATGTTCCCGGTAGGCTGTAAGAGCACTGGGCAACGCCAGATGTTTCTTAGCTTCCCGAAGAGCTGGAAGCAAGATGCTTTGGGGCCTCTCATCCCCTTTGCAAACAAGGCGGCCCTATGGGCCAGGCAGCTCTAGGCCAATGGAGCACACCCAGAGCAGAAGTTCTACTTCGGCCAGTTCAGGCCACCAACAAACTGCGTTTCACAGGCCTTGGTAAGAGATGTTCCCGGTAGGCTGTAAGAGCACTGGGCAACGCCAGATGTTTCTTAGCTTCCCGAAGAGCTGGAAGCAAGATGCTTTGGGGCCTCTCATCCCCTTTGCAAACAAGGCCGACCTTTGGGCCAGGCAGCTCTAGGCCAATGGAGCACACCCAGAGCAGAAGTTCTACCTCAGCCAGATAAGGCCTGCCAAGAAACTGCGTTTCAAAGGCTTTGGTAAGAGATGTTCCCGGTACTCTGTTAGAGCACTGGGCAGAGCCATTTGTTTCTTAGCTTCCCAAAGAGCTGGAAGCAAGATGCTTTGGGGGCTCCCTGCCCCTTTGCCAACAAGGGCGACCTTTGGGCCTTTCAGCTCTAGGCCAATGGAGCACACCCAGAGCAGAAGTCCTACTTCAGCCAGATCAGGCCTGCCAAGGAACTGCGTTTCAGAGGCCTTTGTATGTGACGTTCCCGGTAGGCTGTGAGAGCACGGTGCAGAGCCAGTTGTTTCCTTGTTTCCCAAACAGCTGGAAGCAAGACGCTTTGGGGCCTCTCTGCCCCTTTGGAAACAAGGCAGCACGTTGGGTCTGGCAGCTCTAGGGCAATGGAGCACAACCAGAGCCGAAGTTCTACTTCTTCCAGATCAGGCCTGCCTAGACAGTGCGTTTCCCAGGCCTTGATAAGAGATGTTCTCTTAGGCTATAAGAGCACTGGGCACAGCCAGTTGTTTCTTAGCTTCCCAAGAGGTGGAAGCAAGATGCTTTGGGGCCTCTCTCCCCCTTTGGAAACAAGGCAGCCCTTTGGGCCTTTCAGCTCTAGGGCAATGGAGCACACCCAGAGCAGAAGTTCTACCTCAGCCAGATCAGGCCTGCCAAGAAACTGCTTTTCACAGGCCTTGGTAAGAGATGTTCCCGGTAGGCTGTAAGAGCACTGGGCAGAGCCAGCTGTTTCTTAGCTTCCCGAAGAGCTGGGAGCAAGATGCTTTGGGTCCACTCTCCGTCTTTGGAAACAAGGCAGCCCTTTGGGCCTGGCAGCTCTAGGGCAATGGAGCACACCCAGAGCAGAAGTTCTACTTCAGCCAGATCAGGCCTGCCAGGAAACTGCGTTTCACAGGCCTTGGTAAGAGATGTTCCCGGTAGGCTGTAAGAGCACTGGGCAGAGCCAGTTGTTTCTTACCTTCCTGAAAAGCTGGAAGCAAGATGCTTGGGACCCCTCTGCCCGTTTGGGAACAAGGCAGCCTTTTGGGTCGGGAAGCTCTAGGCCAATGGAGCACACGCAGAGCAGGAGTTCTACTTCAGCCTGATCAGGCCTGCAAAGAAACAGCGTTTGACAGGCCTTGGTAAGAGATGTTCGCGGTAGGTGTAAGAGCACTGGGCAGAGCCAGTTGTTTCTTAGCTTCGCAAAGACCGGGAAGCAAGATGCTTTGGGCCTCTCTGCCCCTTGGAAACAGGGCAGCACTTTGGGCCTGGCAGCTCTAGGGCAATGGAGCACACCCAGAGCCGGAGTTCTACTTCAGCCAGATGAGGCCTGCCAAGAAACTGCGTTTCACAGGCCTTTCAAAGACATGTTCCCGGTAGGCTGTAAGAGCACGGGGCAGAGCGAGTTGGTTCTTAGCTTCCCAGAGAGCTGGAAGCAAGATGCTTTGGGGCCTCTCTGCCCCTTTGGAAACAAGGCAGCACCTTGGGCCTGGCAGCTCTAGGGCAATGGAGCACACCCAGAGCAGAAGTTCTACTTCAGCCAAATCAGGCCTGCCAGGAAACGGCGTTTCACAGGCCTTGGTAAGAGATGTTCCCGGTAGGCTGTAAGAGCACTGGGCAACGCCAGATGTTTCTTAGCTTCCCGAAGAGCTGGAAGCAAGAAGCTTTGGTGCCACTCTCTCACTTTGGACTCAAGGCAGCCCTTTGGGGCAGGTAGCTCTAGGCCAGTGGAGCACACCCAGAGCAGAAGTTCTACTTGGGCCAGTTCAGGCCACCAACAAACTGCGTTTCACAGGCCTTGGTAAGAGATGTTCCCGGTAGGCTGTAAGAGCACTGGGCAACGCCAGATGTTTCTTAGCTTCCCGAAGAGCTGGAAGCAAGATGCTTTGGGGCCTCTCATCCCCTTTGCAAACAAGGCGGCCCTATGGGCCAGGCAGCTCTAGGCCAATGGAGCACACCCAGAGCAGAAGTTCTACTTCGGCCAGTTCAGGCCACCAACAAACTGCGTTTCACAGGCCTTGGTAAGAGATGTTCCCGGTAGGCTGTAAGAGCACTGGGCAACGCCAGATGTTTCTTAGCTTCCCGAAGAGCTGGAAGCAAGATGCTTTGGGGCCTCTCATCCCCTTTGCAAACAAGGCCGACCTTTGGGCCAGGCAGCTCTAGGCCAATGGAGCACACCCAGAGCAGAAGTTCTACCTCAGCCAGATAAGGCCTGCCAAGAAACTGCGTTTCAAAGGCTTTGGTAAGAGATGTTCCCGGTACTCTGTTAGAGCACTGGGCAGAGCCATTTGTTTCTTAGCTTCCCAAAGAGCTGGAAGCAAGATGCTTTGGGGGCTCCCTGCCCCTTTGCCAACAAGGGCGACCTTTGGGCCTTTCAGCTCTAGGCCAATGGAGCACACCCAGAGCAGAAGTCCTACTTCAGCCAGATCAGGCCTGCCAAGGAACTGCGTTTCAGAGGCCTTTGTATGTGACGTTCCCGGTAGGCTGTGAGAGCACGGTGCAGAGCCAGTTGTTTCCTTGTTTCCCAAACAGCTGGAAGCAAGACGCTTTGGGGCCTCTCTGCCCCTTTGGAAACAAGGCAGCACGTTGGGTCTGGCAGCTCTAGGGCAATGGAGCACAACCAGAGCCGAAGTTCTACTTCTTCCAGATCAGGCCTGCCTAGACAGTGCGTTTCCCAGGCCTTGATAAGAGATGTTCTCTTAGGCTATAAGAGCACTGGGCACAGCCAGTTGTTTCTTAGCTTCCCAAGAGGTGGAAGCAAGATGCTTTGGGGCCTCTCTCCCCCTTTGGAAACAAGGCAGCCCTTTGGGCCTTTCAGCTCTAGGGCAATGGAGCACACCCAGAGCAGAAGTTCTACCTCAGCCAGATCAGGCCTGCCAAGAAACTGCTTTTCACAGGCCTTGGTAAGAGATGTTCCCGGTAGGCTGTAAGAGCACTGGGCAGAGCCAGCTGTTTCTTAGCTTCCCGAAGAGCTGGGAGCAAGATGCTTTGGGTCCACTCTCCGTCTTTGGAAACAAGGCAGCCCTTTGGGCCTGGCAGCTCTAGGGCAATGGAGCACACCCAGAGCAGAAGTTCTACTTCAGCCAGATCAGGCCTGCCAGGAAACTGCGTTTCACAGGCCTTGGTAAGAGATGTTCCCGGTAGGCTGTAAGAGCACTGGGCAGAGCCAGTTGTTTCTTACCTTCCTGAAAAGCTGGAAGCAAGATGCTTGGGACCCCTCTGCCCGTTTGGGAACAAGGCAGCCTTTTGGGTCGGGAAGCTCTAGGCCAATGGAGCACACACAGAGCAGGAGTTCTACTTCAGCCTGATCAGGCCTGCAAAGAAACAGCGTTTGACAGGCCTTGGTAAGAGATGTTCGCGGTAGGTGTAAGAGCACTGGGCAGAGCCAGTTGTTTCTTAGCTTCGCAAAGACCGGGAAGCAAGATGCTTTGGGCCTCTCTGCCCCTTGGAAACAGGGCAGCACTTTGGGCCTGGCAGCTCTAGGGCAATGGAGCACACCCAGAGCCGGAGTTCTACTTCAGCCAGATGAGGCCTGCCAAGAAACTGCGTTTCACAGGCCTTTCAAAGACATGTTCCCGGTAGGCTGTAAGAGCACGGGGCAGAGCGAGTTGGTTCTTAGCTTCCCAGAGAGCTGGAAGCAAGATGCTTTGGGGCCTCTCTGCCCCTTTGGAAACAAGGCAGCACCTTGGGCCTGGCAGCTCTAGGGCAATGGAGCACACCCAGAGCAGAAGTTCTACTTCAGCCAAATCAGGCCTGCCAGGAAACGGCGTTTCACAGGCCTTGGTAAGAGATGTTCCCGGTAGGCTGTAAGAGCACTGGGCAACGCCAGATGTTTCTTAGCTTCCCGAAGAGCTGGAAGCAAGAAGCTTTGGTGCCACTCTCTCACTTTGGACTCAAGGCAGCCCTTTGGGGCAGGTAGCTCTAGGCCAGTGGAGCACACCCAGAGCAGAAGTTCTACTTGGGCCAGTTCAGGCCACCAACAAACTGCGTTTCACAGGCCTTGGTAAGAGATGTTCCCGGTAGGCTGTAAGAGCACTGGGCAACGCCAGATGTTTCTTAGCTTCCCGAAGAGCTGGAAGCAAGATGCTTTGGGGCCTCTCATCCCCTTTGCAAACAAGGCGGCCCTATGGGCCAGGCAGCTCTAGGCCAATGGAGCACACCCAGAGCAGAAGTTCTACTTCGGCCAGTTCAGGCCACCAACAAACTGCGTTTCACAGGCCTTGGTAAGAGATGTTCCCGGTAGGCTGTAAGAGCACTGGGCAACGCCAGATGTTTCTTAGCTTCCCGAAGAGCTGGAAGCAAGATGCTTTGGGGCCTCTCATCCCCTTTGCAAACAAGGCCGACCTTTGGGCCAGGCAGCTCTAGGCCAATGGAGCACACCCAGAGCAGAAGTTCTACCTCAGCCAGATAAGGCCTGCCAAGAAACTGCGTTTCAAAGGCTTTGGTAAGAGATGTTCCCGGTACTCTGTTAGAGCACTGGGCAGAGCCATTTGTTTCTTAGCTTCCCAAAGAGCTGGAAGCAAGATGCTTTGGGGGCTCCCTGCCCCTTTGCCAACAAGGGCGACCTTTGGGCCTTTCAGCTCTAGGCCAATGGAGCACACCCAGAGCAGAAGTCCTACTTCAGCCAGATCAGGCCTGCCAAGGAACTGCGTTTCAGAGGCCTTTGTATGTGACGTTCCCGGTAGGCTGTGAGAGCACGGTGCAGAGCCAGTTGTTTCCTTGTTTCCCAAACAGCTGGAAGCAAGACGCTTTGGGGCCTCTCTGCCCCTTTGGAAACAAGGCAGCACGTTGGGTCTGGCAGCTCTAGGGCAATGGAGCACAACCAGAGCCGAAGTTCTACTTCTTCCAGATCAGGCCTGCCTAGACAGTGCGTTTCCCAGGCCTTGATAAGAGATGTTCTCTTAGGCTATAAGAGCACTGGGCACAGCCAGTTGTTTCTTAGCTTCCCAAGAGGTGGAAGCAAGATGCTTTGGGGCCTCTCTCCCCCTTTGGAAACAAGGCAGCCCTTTGGGCCTTTCAGCTCTAGGGCAATGGAGCACACCCAGAGCAGAAGTTCTACCTCAGCCAGATCAGGCCTGCCAAGAAACTGCTTTTCACAGGCCTTGGTAAGAGATGTTCCCGGTAGGCTGTAAGAGCACTGGGCAGAGCCAGCTGTTTCTTAGCTTCCCGAAGAGCTGGGAGCAAGATGCTTTGGGTCCACTCTCCGTCTTTGGAAACAAGGCAGCCCTTTGGGCCTGGCAGCTCTAGGGCAATGGAGCACACCCAGAGCAGAAGTTCTACTTCAGCCAGATCAGGCCTGCCAGGAAACTGCGTTTCACAGGCCTTGGTAAGAGATGTTCCCGGTAGGCTGTAAGAGCACTGGGCAGAGCCAGTTGTTTCTTACCTTCCTGAAAAGCTGGAAGCAAGATGCTTGGGACCCCTCTGCCCGTTTGGGAACAAGGCAGCCTTTTGGGTCGGGAAGCTCTAGGCCAATGGAGCACACACAGAGCAGGAGTTCTACTTCAGCCTGATCAGGCCTGCAAAGAAACAGCGTTTGACAGGCCTTGGTAAGAGATGTTCGCGGTAGGTGTAAGAGCACTGGGCAGAGCCAGTTGTTTCTTAGCTTCGCAACGACCGGGAAGCAAGATGCTTTGGGCCTCTCTGCCCCTTGGAAACAGGGCAGCACTTGGGGCCTGGCAGCTCTAGGGCAATGGAGCACACCCAGAGCCGGAGTTCTACTTCAGCCAGATGAGGCCTGCCAAGAAACTGCGTTTCACAGGCCTTTCAAAGACATGTTCCCGGTAGGCTGTAAGAGCACGGGGCAGAGCGAGTTGGTTCTTAGCTTCCCAGAGAGCTGGAAGCAAGATGCTTTGGGGCCTCTCTGCCCCTTTGGAAACAAGGCAGCACCTTGGGCCTGGCAGCTCTAGGGCAATGGAGCACACCCAGAGCAGAAGTTCTACTTCAGCCAAATCAGGCCTGCCAGGAAACGGCGTTTCACAGGCCTTCGTAAGAGATGTTCCCGGTAGGCTGTAAGAGCACTGGGCAACGCCAGATGTTTCTTAGCTTCCCGAAGAGCTGGAAGCAAGATGCTTTGGGGCCTCTCATCCCCTTTGCAAACAAGGCCGACCTTTGGGCCAGGCAGCTCTAGGCCAATGGAGCACACCCAGAGCAGAAGTTCTACCTCAGCCAGATAAGGCCTGCCAAGAAACTGCGTTTCAAAGGCTTTGGTAAGAGATGTTCCCGGTACTCTGTTAGAGCACTGGGCAGAGCCATTTGTTTCTTAGCTTCCCAAAGAGCTGGAAGCAAGATGCTTTGGGGGCTCCCTGCCCCTTTGCCAACAAGGGCGACCTTTGGGCCTTTCAGCTCTAGGCCAATGGAGCACACCCAGAGCAGAAGTCCTACTTCAGCCAGATCAGGCCTGCCAAGGAACTGCGTTTCAGAGGCCTTTGTATGTGACGTTCCCGGTAGGCTGTGAGAGCACGGTGCAGAGCCAGTTGTTTCCTTGTTTCCCAAACAGCTGGAAGCAAGACGCTTTGGGGCCTCTCTGCCCCTTTGGAAACAAGGCAGCACGTTGGGTCTGGCAGCTCTAGGGCAATGGAGCACAACCAGAGCCGAAGTTCTACTTCTTCCAGATCAGGCCTGCCTAGACAGTGCGTTTCCCAGGCCTTGATAAGAGATGTTCTCTTAGGCTATAAGAGCACTGGGCACAGCCAGTTGTTTCTTAGCTTCCCAAGAGGTGGAAGCAAGATGCTTTGGGGCCTCTCTCCCCCTTTGGAAACAAGGCAGCCCTTTGGGCCTTTCAGCTCTAGGGCAATGGAGCACACCCAGAGCAGAAGTTCTACCTCAGCCAGATCAGGCCTGCCAAGAAACTGCTTTTCACAGGCCTTGGTAAGAGATGTTCCCGGTAGGCTGTAAGAGCACTGGGCAGAGCCAGCTGTTTCTTAGCTTCCCGAAGAGCTGGGAGCAAGATGCTTTGGGTCCACTCTCCGTCTTTGGAAACAAGGCAGCCCTTTGGGCCTGGCAGCTCTAGGGCAATGGAGCACACCCAGAGCAGAAGTTCTACTTCAGCCAGATCAGGCCTGCCAGGAAACTGCGTTTCACAGGCCTTGGTAAGAGATGTTCCCGGTAGGCTGTAAGAGCACTGGGCAGAGCCAGTTGTTTCTTACCTTCCTGAAAAGCTGGAAGCAAGATGCTTGGGACCCCTCTGCCCGTTTGGGAACAAGGCAGCCTTTTGGGTCGGGAAGCTCTAGGCCAATGGAGCACACGCAGAGCAGGAGTTCTACTTCAGCCTGATCAGGCCTGCAAAGAAACAGCGTTTGACAGGCCTTGGTAAGAGATGTTCGCGGTAGGTGTAAGAGCACTGGGCAGAGCCAGTTGTTTCTTAGCTTCGCAAAGACCGGGAAGCAAGATGCTTTGGGCCTCTCTGCCCCTTGGAAACAGGGCAGCACTTTGGGCCTGGCAGCTCTAGGGCAATGGAGCACACCCAGAGCCGGAGTTCTACTTCAGCCAGATGAGGCCTGCCAAGAAACTGCGTTTCACAGGCCTTTCAAAGACATGTTCCCGGTAGGCTGTAAGAGCACGGGGCAGAGCGAGTTGGTTCTTAGCTTCCCAGAGAGCTGGAAGCAAGATGCTTTGGGGCCTCTCTGCCCCTTTGGAAACAAGGCAGCACCTTGGGCCTGGCAGCTCTAGGGCAATGGAGCACACCCAGAGCAGAAGTTCTACTTCAGCCAAATCAGGCCTGCCAGGAAACGGCGTTTCACAGGCCTTGGTAAGAGATGTTCCCGGTAGGCTGTAAGAGCACTGGGCAACGCCAGATGTTTCTTAGCTTCCCGAAGAGCTGGAAGCAAGAAGCTTTGGTGCCACTCTCTCACTTTGGACTCAAGGCAGCCCTTTGGGGCAGGTAGCTCTAGGCCAGTGGAGCACACCCAGAGCAGAAGTTCTACTTGGGCCAGTTCAGGCCACCAACAAACTGCGTTTCACAGGCCTTGGTAAGAGATGTTCCCGGTAGGCTGTAAGAGCACTGGGCAACGCCAGATGTTTCTTAGCTTCCCGAAGAGCTGGAAGCAAGATGCTTTGGGGCCTCTCATCCCCTTTGCAAACAAGGCGGCCCTATGGGCCAGGCAGCTCTAGGCCAATGGAGCACACCCAGAGCAGAAGTTCTACTTCGGCCAGTTCAGGCCACCAACAAACTGCGTTTCACAGGCCTTGGTAAGAGATGTTCCCGGTAGGCTGTAAGAGCACTGGGCAACGCCAGATGTTTCTTAGCTTCCCGAAGAGCTGGAAGCAAGATGCTTTGGGGCCTCTCATCCCCTTTGCAAACAAGGCCGACCTTTGGGCCAGGCAGCTCTAGGCCAATGGAGCACACCCAGAGCAGAAGTTCTACCTCAGCCAGATAAGGCCTGCCAAGAAACTGCGTTTCAAAGGCTTTGGTAAGAGATGTTCCCGGTACTCTGTTAGAGCACTGGGCAGAGCCATTTGTTTCTTAGCTTCCCAAAGAGCTGGAAGCAAGATGCTTTGGGGGCTCCCTGCCCCTTTGCCAACAAGGGCGACCTTTGGGCCTTTCAGCTCTAGGCCAATGGAGCACACCCAGAGCAGAAGTCCTACTTCAGCCAGATCAGGCCTGCCAAGGAACTGCGTTTCAGAGGCCTTTGTATGTGACGTTCCCGGTAGGCTGTGAGAGCACGGTGCAGAGCCAGTTGTTTCCTTGTTTCCCAAACAGCTGGAAGCAAGACGCTTTGGGGCCTCTCTGCCCCTTTGGAAACAAGGCAGCACGTTGGGTCTGGCAGCTCTAGGGCAATGGAGCACAACCAGAGCCGAAGTTCTACTTCTTCCAGATCAGGCCTGCCTAGACAGTGCGTTTCCCAGGCCTTGATAAGAGATGTTCTCTTAGGCTATAAGAGCACTGGGCACAGCCAGTTGTTTCTTAGCTTCCCAAGAGGTGGAAGCAAGATGCTTTGGGGCCTCTCTCCCCCTTTGGAAACAAGGCAGCCCTTTGGGCCTTTCAGCTCTAGGGCAATGGAGCACACCCAGAGCAGAAGTTCTACCTCAGCCAGATCAGGCCTGCCAAGAAACTGCTTTTCACAGGCCTTGGCAAGAGATGTTCCCGGTAGGCTGTAAGAGCACTGGGCAGAGCCAGCTGTTTCTTAGCTTCCCGAAGAGCTGGGAGCAAGATGCTTTGGGTCCACTCTCCGTCTTTGGAAACAAGGCAGCCCTTTGGGCCTGGCAGCTCTAGGGCAATGGAGCACACCCAGAGCAGAAGTTCTACTTCAGCCAGATCAGGCCTGCCAGGAAACTGCGTTTCACAGGCCTTGGTAAGAGATGTTCCCGGTAGGCTGTAAGAGCACTGGGCAGAGCCAGTTGTTTCTTACCTTCCTGAAAAGCTGGAAGCAAGATGCTTGGGACCCCTCTGCCCGTTTGGGAACAAGGCAGCCTTTTGGGTCGGGAAGCTCTAGGCCAATGGAGCACACGCAGAGCAGGAGTTCTACTTCAGCCTGATCAGGCCTGCAAAGAAACAGCGTTTGACAGGCCTTGGTAAGAGATGTTCGCGGTAGGTGTAAGAGCACTGGGCAGAGCCAGTTGTTTCTTAGCTTCGCAACGACCGGGAAGCAAGATGCTTTGGGCCTCTCTGCCCCTTGGAAACAGGGCAGCACTTGGGGCCTGGCAGCTCTAGGGCAATGGAGCACACCCAGAGCCGGAGTTCTACTTCAGCCAGATGAGGCCTGCCAAGAAACTGCGTTTCACAGGCCTTTCAAAGACATGTTCCCGGTAGGCTGTAAGAGCACGGGGCAGAGCGAGTTGGTTCTTAGCTTCCCAGAGAGCTGGAAGCAAGATGCTTTGGGGCCTCTCTGCCCCTTTGGAAACAAGGCAGCACCTTGGGCCTGGCAGCTCTAGGGCAATGGAGCACACCCAGAGCAGAAGTTCTACTTCAGCCAAATCAGGCCTGCCAGGAAACGGCGTTTCACAGGCCTTCGTAAGAGATGTTCCCGGTAGGCTGTAAGAGCACTGGGCAACGCCAGATGTTTCTTAGCTTCCCGAAGAGCTGGAAGCAAGATGCTTTGGGGCCTCTCATCCCCTTTGCAAACAAGGCCGACCTTTGGGCCAGGCAGCTCTAGGCCAATGGAGCACACCCAGAGCAGAAGTTCTACCTCAGCCAGATAAGGCCTGCCAAGAAACTGCGTTTCAAAGGCTTTGGTAAGAGATGTTCCCGGTACTCTGTTAGAGCACTGGGCAGAGCCATTTGTTTCTTAGCTTCCCAAAGAGCTGGAAGCAAGATGCTTTGGGGGCTCCCTGCCCCTTTGCCAACAAGGGCGACCTTTGGGCCTTTCAGCTCTAGGCCAATGGAGCACACCCAGAGCAGAAGTCCTACTTCAGCCAGATCAGGCCTGCCAAGGAACTGCGTTTCAGAGGCCTTTGTATGTGACGTTCCCGGTAGGCTGTGAGAGCACGGTGCAGAGCCAGTTGTTTCCTTGTTTCCCAAACAGCTGGAAGCAAGACGCTTTGGGGCCTCTCTGCCCCTTTGGAAACAAGGCAGCACGTTGGGTCTGGCAGCTCTAGGGCAATGGAGCACAACCAGAGCCGAAGTTCTACTTCTTCCAGATCAGGCCTGCCTAGACAGTGCGTTTCCCAGGCCTTGATAAGAGATGTTCTCTTAGGCTATAAGAGCACTGGGCACAGCCAGTTGTTTCTTAGCTTCCCAAGAGGTGGAAGCAAGATGCTTTGGGGCCTCTCTCCCCCTTTGGAAACAAGGCAGCCCTTTGGGCCTTTCAGCTCTAGGGCAATGGAGCACACCCAGAGCAGAAGTTCTACCTCAGCCAGATCAGGCCTGCCAAGAAACTGCTTTTCACAGGCCTTGGTAAGAGATGTTCCCGGTAGGCTGTAAGAGCACTGGGCAGAGCCAGCTGTTTCTTAGCTTCCCGAAGAGCTGGGAGCAAGATGCTTTGGGTCCACTCTCCGTCTTTGGAAACAAGGCAGCCCTTTGGGCCTGGCAGCTCTAGGGCAATGGAGCACACCCAGAGCAGAAGTTCTACTTCAGCCAGATCAGGCCTGCCAGGAAACTGCGTTTCACAGGCCTTGGTAAGAGATGTTCCCGGTAGGCTGTAAGAGCACTGGGCAGAGCCAGTTGTTTCTTACCTTCCTGAAAAGCTGGAAGCAAGATGCTTGGGACCCCTCTGCCCGTTTGGGAACAAGGCAGCCTTTTGGGTCGGGAAGCTCTAGGCCAATGGAGCACACGCAGAGCAGGAGTTCTACTTCAGCCTGATCAGGCCTGCAAAGAAACAGCGTTTGACAGGCCTTGGTAAGAGATGTTCGCGGTAGGTGTAAGAGCACTGGGCAGAGCCAGTTGTTTCTTAGCTTCGCAAAGACCGGGAAGCAAGATGCTTTGGGCCTCTCTGCCCCTTGGAAACAGGGCAGCACTTTGGGCCTGGCAGCTCTAGGGCAATGGAGCACACCCAGAGCCGGAGTTCTACTTCAGCCAGATGAGGCCTGCCAAGAAACTGCGTTTCACAGGCCTTTCAAAGACATGTTCCCGGTAGGCTGTAAGAGCACGGGGCAGAGCGAGTTGGTTCTTAGCTTCCCAGAGAGCTGGAAGCAAGATGCTTTGGGGCCTCTCTGCCCCTTTGGAAACAAGGCAGCACCTTGGGCCTGGCAGCTCTAGGGCAATGGAGCACACCCAGAGCAGAAGTTCTACTTCAGCCAAATCAGGCCTGCCAGGAAACGGCGTTTCACAGGCCTTGGTAAGAGATGTTCCCGGTAGGCTGTAAGAGCACTGGGCAACGCCAGATGTTTCTTAGCTTCCCGAAGAGCTGGAAGCAAGAAGCTTTGGTGCCACTCTCTCACTTTGGACTCAAGGCAGCCCTTTGGGGCAGGTAGCTCTAGGCCAGTGGAGCACACCCAGAGCAGAAGTTCTACTTGGGCCAGTTCAGGCCACCAACAAACTGCGTTTCACAGGCCTTGGTAAGAGATGTTCCCGGTAGGCTGTAAGAGCACTGGGCAACGCCAGATGTTTCTTAGCTTCCCGAAGAGCTGGAAGCAAGATGCTTTGGGGCCTCTCATCCCCTTTGCAAACAAGGCGGCCCTATGGGCCAGGCAGCTCTAGGCCAATGGAGCACACCCAGAGCAGAAGTTCTACTTCGGCCAGTTCAGGCCACCAACAAACTGCGTTTCACAGGCCTTGGTAAGAGATGTTCCCGGTAGGCTGTAAGAGCACTGGGCAACGCCAGATGTTTCTTAGCTTCCCGAAGAGCTGGAAGCAAGATGCTTTGGGGCCTCTCATCCCCTTTGCAAACAAGGCCGACCTTTGGGCCAGGCAGCTCTAGGCCAATGGAGCACACCCAGAGCAGAAGTTCTACCTCAGCCAGATAAGGCCTGCCAAGAAACTGCGTTTCAAAGGCTTTGGTAAGAGATGTTCCCGGTACTCTGTTAGAGCACTGGGCAGAGCCATTTGTTTCTTAGCTTCCCAAAGAGCTGGAAGCAAGATGCTTTGGGGGCTCCCTGCCCCTTTGCCAACAAGGGCGACCTTTGGGCCTTTCAGCTCTAGGCCAATGGAGCACACCCAGAGCAGAAGTCCTACTTCAGCCAGATCAGGCCTGCCAAGGAACTGCGTTTCAGAGGCCTTTGTATGTGACGTTCCCGGTAGGCTGTGAGAGCACGGTGCAGAGCCAGTTGTTTCCTTGTTTCCCAAACAGCTGGAAGCAAGACGCTTTGGGGCCTCTCTGCCCCTTTGGAAACAAGGCAGCACGTTGGGTCTGGCAGCTCTAGGGCAATGGAGCACAACCAGAGCCGAAGTTCTACTTCTTCCAGATCAGGCCTGCCTAGACAGTGCGTTTCCCAGGCCTTGATAAGAGATGTTCTCTTAGGCTATAAGAGCACTGGGCACAGCCAGTTGTTTCTTAGCTTCCCAAGAGGTGGAAGCAAGATGCTTTGGGGCCTCTCTCCCCCTTTGGAAACAAGGCAGCCCTTTGGGCCTTTCAGCTCTAGGGCAATGGAGCACACCCAGAGCAGAAGTTCTACCTCAGCCAGATCAGGCCTGCCAAGAAACTGCTTTTCACAGGCCTTGGCAAGAGATGTTCCCGGTAGGCTGTAAGAGCACTGGGCAGAGCCAGCTGTTTCTTAGCTTCCCGAAGAGCTGGGAGCAAGATGCTTTGGGTCCACTCTCCGTCTTTGGAAACAAGGCAGCCCTTTGGGCCTGGCAGCTCTAGGGCAATGGAGCACACCCAGAGCAGAAGTTCTACTTCAGCCAGATCAGGCCTGCCAGGAAACTGCGTTTCACAGGCCTTGGTAAGAGATGTTCCCGGTAGGCTGTAAGAGCACTGGGCAGAGCCAGTTGTTTCTTACCTTCCTGAAAAGCTGGAAGCAAGATGCTTGGGACCCCTCTGCCCGTTTGGGAACAAGGCAGCCTTTTGGGTCGGGAAGCTCTAGGCCAATGGAGCACACGCAGAGCAGGAGTTCTACTTCAGCCTGATCAGGCCTGCAAAGAAACAGCGTTTGACAGGCCTTGGTAAGAGATGTTCGCGGTAGGTGTAAGAGCACTGGGCAGAGCCAGTTGTTTCTTAGCTTCGCAAAGACCGGGAAGCAAGATGCTTTGGGCCTCTCTGCCCCTTGGAAACAGGGCAGCACTTTGGGCCTGGCAGCTCTAGGGCAATGGAGCACACCCAGAGCCGGAGTTCTACTTCAGCCAGATGAGGCCTGCCAAGAAACTGCGTTTCACAGGCCTTTCAAAGACATGTTCCCGGTAGGCTGTAAGAGCACGGGGCAGAGCGAGTTGGTTCTTAGCTTCCCAGAGAGCTGGAAGCAAGATGCTTTGGGGCCTCTCTGCCCCTTTGGAAACAAGGCAGCACCTTGGGCCTGGCAGCTCTAGGGCAATGGAGCACACCCAGAGCAGAAGTTCTACTTCAGCCAAATCAGGCCTGCCAGGAAACGGCGTTTCACAGGCCTTGGTAAGAGATGTTCCCGGTAGGCTGTAAGAGCACTGGGCAATGCCAGATGTTTCTTAGCTTCCCGAAGAGCTGGAAGCAAGAAGCTTTGGTGCCACTCTCTCACTTTGGACTCAAGGCAGCCCTTTGGGGCAGGTAGCTCTAGGCCAGTGGAGCACACCCAGAGCAGAAGTTCTACTTGGGCCAGTTCAGGCCACCAACAAACTGCGTTTCACAGGCCTTGGTAAGAGATGTTCCCGGTAGGCTGTAAGAGCACTGGGCAACGCCAGATGTTTCTTAGCTTCCCGAAGAGCTGGAAGCAAGATGCTTTGGGGCCTCTCATCCCCTTTGCAAACAAGGCGGCCCTATGGGCCAGGCAGCTCTAGGCCAATGGAGCACACCCAGAGCAGAAGTTCTACTTCGGCCAGTTCAGGCCACCAACAAACTGCGTTTCACAGGCCTTGGTAAGAGATGTTCCCGGTAGGCTGTAAGAGCACTGGGCAACGCCAGATGTTTCTTAGCTTCCCGAAGAGCTGGAAGCAAGATGCTTTGGGGCCTCTCATCCCCTTTGCAAACAAGGCCGACCTTTGGGCCAGGCAGCTCTAGGCCAATGGAGCACACCCAGAGCAGAAGTTCTACCTCAGCCAGATAAGGCCTGCCAAGAAACTGCGTTTCAAAGGCTTTGGTAAGAGATGTTCCCGGTACTCTGTTAGAGCACTGGGCAGAGCCATTTGTTTCTTAGCTTCCCAAAGAGCTGGAAGCAAGATGCTTTGGGGGCTCCCTGCCCCTTTGCCAACAAGGGCGACCTTTGGGCCTTTCAGCTCTAGGCCAATGGAGCACACCCAGAGCAGAAGTCCTACTTCAGCCAGATCAGGCCTGCCAAGGAACTGCGTTTCAGAGGCCTTTGTATGTGACGTTCCCGGTAGGCTGTGAGAGCACGGTGCAGAGCCAGTTGTTTCCTTGTTTCCCAAACAGCTGGAAGCAAGACGCTTTGGGGCCTCTCTGCCCCTTTGGAAACAAGGCAGCACGTTGGGTCTGGCAGCTCTAGGGCAATGGAGCACAACCAGAGCCGAAGTTCTACTTCTTCCAGATCAGGCCTGCCTAGACAGTGCGTTTCCCAGGCCTTGATAAGAGATGTTCTCTTAGGCTATAAGAGCACTGGGCACAGCCAGTTGTTTCTTAGCTTCCCAAGAGGTGGAAGCAAGATGCTTTGGGGCCTCTCTCCCCCTTTGGAAACAAGGCAGCCCTTTGGGCCTTTCAGCTCTAGGGCAATGGAGCACACCCAGAGCAGAAGTTCTACCTCAGCCAGATCAGGCCTGCCAAGAAACTGCTTTTCACAGGCCTTGGTAAGAGATGTTCCCGGTAGGCTGTAAGAGCACTGGGCAGAGCCAGCTGTTTCTTAGCTTCCCGAAGAGCTGGGAGCAAGATGCTTTGGGTCCACTCTCCGTCTTTGGAAACAAGGCAGCCCTTTGGGCCTGGCAGCTCTAGGGCAATGGAGCACACCCAGAGCAGAAGTTCTACTTCAGCCAGATCAGGCCTGCCAGGAAACTGCGTTTCACAGGCCTTGGTAAGAGATGTTCCCGGTAGGCTGTAAGAGCACTGGGCAGAGCCAGTTGTTTCTTACCTTCCTGAAAAGCTGGAAGCAAGATGCTTGGGACCCCTCTGCCCGTTTGGGAACAAGGCAGCCTTTTGGGTCGGGAAGCTCTAGGCCAATGGAGCACACACAGAGCAGGAGTTCTACTTCAGCCTGATCAGGCCTGCAAAGAAACAGCGTTTGACAGGCCTTGGTAAGAGATGTTCGCGGTAGGTGTAAGAGCACTGGGCAGAGCCAGTTGTTTCTTAGCTTCGCAAAGACCGGGAAGCAAGATGCTTTGGGCCTCTCTGCCCCTTGGAAACAGGGCAGCACTTTGGGCCTGGCAGCTCTAGGGCAATGGAGCACACCCAGAGCCGGAGTTCTACTTCAGCCAGATGAGGCCTGCCAAGAAACTGCGTTTCACAGGCCTTTCAAAGACATGTTCCCGGTAGGCTGTAAGAGCACGGGGCAGAGCGAGTTGGTTCTTAGCTTCCCAGAGAGCTGGAAGCAAGATGCTTTGGGGCCTCTCTGCCCCTTTGGAAACAAGGCAGCACCTTGGGCCTGGCAGCTCTAGGGCAATGGAGCACACCCAGAGCAGAAGTTCTACTTCAGCCAAATCAGGCCTGCCAGGAAACGGCGTTTCACAGGCCTTGGTAAGAGATGTTCCCGGTAGGCTGTAAGAGCACTGGGCAACGCCAGATGTTTCTTAGCTTCCCGAAGAGCTGGAAGCAAGATGCTTTGGGGCCTCTCATCCCCTTTGCAAACAAGGCCGACCTTTGGGCCAGGCAGCTCTAGGCCAATGGAGCACACCCAGAGCAGAAGTTCTACCTCAGCCAGATAAGGCCTGCCAAGAAACTGCGTTTCAAAGGCTTTGGTAAGAGATGTTCCCGGTACTCTGTTAGAGCACTGGGCAGAGCCATTTGTTTCTTAGCTTCCCAAAGAGCTGGAAGCAAGATGCTTTGGGGGCTCCCTGCCCCTTTGCCAACAAGGGCGACCTTTGGGCCTTTCAGCTCTAGGCCAATGGAGCACACCCAGAGCAGAAGTCCTACTTCAGCCAGATCAGGCCTGCCAAGGAACTGCGTTTCAGAGGCCTTTGTATGTGACGTTCCCGGTAGGCTGTGAGAGCACGGTGCAGAGCCAGTTGTTTCCTTGTTTCCCAAACAGCTGGAAGCAAGACGCTTTGGGGCCTCTCTGCCCCTTTGGAAACAAGGCAGCACGTTGGGTCTGGCAGCTCTAGGGCAATGGAGCACAACCAGAGCCGAAGTTCTACTTCTTCCAGATCAGGCCTGCCTAGACAGTGCGTTTCCCAGGCCTTGATAAGAGATGTTCTCTTAGGCTATAAGAGCACTGGGCACAGCCAGTTGTTTCTTAGCTTCCCAAGAGGTGGAAGCAAGATGCTTTGGGGCCTCTCTCCCCCTTTGGAAACAAGGCAGCCCTTTGGGCCTTTCAGCTCTAGGGCAATGGAGCACACCCAGAGCAGAAGTTCTACCTCAGCCAGATCAGGCCTGCCAAGAAACTGCTTTTCACAGGCCTTGGTAAGAGATGTTCCCGGTAGGCTGTAAGAGCACTGGGCAGAGCCAGCTGTTTCTTAGCTTCCCGAAGAGCTGGGAGCAAGATGCTTTGGGTCCACTCTCCGTCTTTGGAAACAAGGCAGCCCTTTGGGCCTGGCAGCTCTAGGGCAATGGAGCACACCCAGAGCAGAAGTTCTACTTCAGCCAGATCAGGCCTGCCAGGAAACTGCGTTTCACAGGCCTTGGTAAGAGATGTTCCCGGTAGGCTGTAAGAGCACTGGGCAGAGCCAGTTGTTTCTTACCTTCCTGAAAAGCTGGAAGCAAGATGCTTGGGACCCCTCTGCCCGTTTGGGAACAAGGCAGCCTTTTGGGTCGGGAAGCTCTAGGCCAATGGAGCACACGCAGAGCAGGAGTTCTACTTCAGCCTGATCAGGCCTGCAAAGAAACAGCGTTTGACAGGCCTTGGTAAGAGATGTTCGCGGTAGGTGTAAGAGCACTGGGCAGAGCCAGTTGTTTCTTAGCTTCGCAAAGACCGGGAAGCAAGATGCTTTGGGCCTCTCTGCCCCTTGGAAACAGGGCAGCACTTTGGGCCTGGCAGCTCTAGGGCAATGGAGCACACCCAGAGCCGGAGTTCTACTTCAGCCAGATGAGGCCTGCCAAGAAACTGCGTTTCACAGGCCTTTCAAAGACATGTTCCCGGTAGGCTGTAAGAGCACGGGGCAGAGCGAGTTGGTTCTTAGCTTCCCAGAGAGCTGGAAGCAAGATGCTTTGGGGCCTCTCTGCCCCTTTGGAAACAAGGCAGCACCTTGGGCCTGGCAGCTCTAGGGCAATGGAGCACACCCAGAGCAGAAGTTCTACTTCAGCCAAATCAGGCCTGCCAGGAAACGGCGTTTCACAGGCCTTGGTAAGAGATGTTCCCGGTAGGCTGTAAGAGCACTGGGCAACGCCAGATGTTTCTTAGCTTCCCGAAGAGCTGGAAGCAAGAAGCTTTGGTGCCACTCTCTCACTTTGGACTCAAGGCAGCCCTTTGGGGCAGGTAGCTCTAGGCCAGTGGAGCACACCCAGAGCAGAAGTTCTACTTGGGCCAGTTCAGGCCACCAACAAACTGCGTTTCACAGGCCTTGGTAAGAGATGTTCCCGGTAGGCTGTAAGAGCACTGGGCAACGCCAGATGTTTCTTAGCTTCCCGAAGAGCTGGAAGCAAGATGCTTTGGGGCCTCTCATCCCCTTTGCAAACAAGGCGGCCCTATGGGCCAGGCAGCTCTAGGCCAATGGAGCACACCCAGAGCAGAAGTTCTACTTCGGCCAGTTCAGGCCACCAACAAACTGCGTTTCACAGGCCTTGGTAAGAGATGTTCCCGGTAGGCTGTAAGAGCACTGGGCAACGCCAGATGTTTCTTAGCTTCCCGAAGAGCTGGAAGCAAGATGCTTTGGGGCCTCTCATCCCCTTTGCAAACAAGGCCGACCTTTGGGCCAGGCAGCTCTAGGCCAATGGAGCACACCCAGAGCAGAAGTTCTACCTCAGCCAGATAAGGCCTGCCAAGAAACTGCGTTTCAAAGGCTTTGGTAAGAGATGTTCCCGGTACTCTGTTAGAGCACTGGGCAGAGCCATTTGTTTCTTAGCTTCCCAAAGAGCTGGAAGCAAGATGCTTTGGGGGCTCCCTGCCCCTTTGCCAACAAGGGCGACCTTTGGGCCTTTCAGCTCTAGGCCAATGGAGCACACCCAGAGCAGAAGTCCTACTTCAGCCAGATCAGGCCTGCCAAGGAACTGCGTTTCAGAGGCCTTTGTATGTGACGTTCCCGGTAGGCTGTGAGAGCACGGTGCAGAGCCAGTTGTTTCCTTGTTTCCCAAACAGCTGGAAGCAAGACGCTTTGGGGCCTCTCTGCCCCTTTGGAAACAAGGCAGCACGTTGGGTCTGGCAGCTCTAGGGCAATGGAGCACAACCAGAGCCGAAGTTCTACTTCTTCCAGATCAGGCCTGCCTAGACAGTGCGTTTCCCAGGCCTTGATAAGAGATGTTCTCTTAGGCTATAAGAGCACTGGGCACAGCCAGTTGTTTCTTAGCTTCCCAAGAGGTGGAAGCAAGATGCTTTGGGGCCTCTCTCCCCCTTTGGAAACAAGGCAGCCCTTTGGGCCTTTCAGCTCTAGGGCAATGGAGCACACCCAGAGCAGAAGTTCTACCTCAGCCAGATCAGGCCTGCCAAGAAACTGCTTTTCACAGGCCTTGGCAAGAGATGTTCCCGGTAGGCTGTAAGAGCACTGGGCAGAGCCAGCTGTTTCTTAGCTTCCCGAAGAGCTGGGAGCAAGATGCTTTGGGTCCACTCTCCGTCTTTGGAAACAAGGCAGCCCTTTGGGCCTGGCAGCTCTAGGGCAATGGAGCACACCCAGAGCAGAAGTTCTACTTCAGCCAGATCAGGCCTGCCAGGAAACTGCGTTTCACAGGCCTTGGTAAGAGATGTTCCCGGTAGGCTGTAAGAGCACTGGGCAGAGCCAGTTGTTTCTTACCTTCCTGAAAAGCTGGAAGCAAGATGCTTGGGACCCCTCTGCCCGTTTGGGAACAAGGCAGCCTTTTGGGTCGGGAAGCTCTAGGCCAATGGAGCACACGCAGAGCAGGAGTTCTACTTCAGCCTGATCAGGCCTGCAAAGAAACAGCGTTTGACAGGCCTTGGTAAGAGATGTTCGCGGTAGGTGTAAGAGCACTGGGCAGAGCCAGTTGTTTCTTAGCTTCGCAAAGACCGGGAAGCAAGATGCTTTGGGCCTCTCTGCCCCTTGGAAACAGGGCAGCACTTTGGGCCTGGCAGCTCTAGGGCAATGGAGCACACCCAGAGCCGGAGTTCTACTTCAGCCAGATGAGGCCTGCCAAGAAACTGCGTTTCACAGGCCTTTCAAAGACATGTTCCCGGTAGGCTGTAAGAGCACGGGGCAGAGCGAGTTGGTTCTTAGCTTCCCAGAGAGCTGGAAGCAAGATGCTTTGGGGCCTCTCTGCCCCTTTGGAAACAAGGCAGCACCTTGGGCCTGGCAGCTCTAGGGCAATGGAGCACACCCAGAGCAGAAGTTCTACTTCAGCCAAATCAGGCCTGCCAGGAAACGGCGTTTCACAGGCCTTGGTAAGAGATGTTCCCGGTAGGCTGTAAGAGCACTGGGCAACGCCAGATGTTTCTTAGCTTCCCGAAGAGCTGGAAGCAAGAAGCTTTGGTGCCACTCTCTCACTTTGGACTCAAGGCAGCCCTTTGGGGCAGGTAGCTCTAGGCCAGTGGAGCACACCCAGAGCAGAAGTTCTACTTGGGCCAGTTCAGGCCACCAACAAACTGCGTTTCACAGGCCTTGGTAAGAGATGTTCCCGGTAGGCTGTAAGAGCACTGGGCAACGCCAGATGTTTCTTAGCTTCCCGAAGAGCTGGAAGCAAGATGCTTTGGGGCCTCTCATCCCCTTTGCAAACAAGGCGGCCCTATGGGCCAGGCAGCTCTAGGCCAATGGAGCACACCCAGAGCAGAAGTTCTACTTCGGCCAGTTCAGGCCACCAACAAACTGCGTTTCACAGGCCTTGGTAAGAGATGTTCCCGGTAGGCTGTAAGAGCACTGGGCAACGCCAGATGTTTCTTAGCTTCCCGAAGAGCTGGAAGCAAGATGCTTTGGGGCCTCTCATCCCCTTTGCAAACAAGGCCGACCTTTGGGCCAGGCAGCTCTAGGCCAATGGAGCACACCCAGAGCAGAAGTTCTACCTCAGCCAGATAAGGCCTGCCAAGAAACTGCGTTTCAAAGGCTTTGGTAAGAGATGTTCCCGGTACTCTGTTAGAGCACTGGGCAGAGCCATTTGTTTCTTAGCTTCCCAAAGAGCTGGAAGCAAGATGCTTTGGGGGCTCCCTGCCCCTTTGCCAACAAGGGCGACCTTTGGGCCTTTCAGCTCTAGGCCAATGGAGCACACCCAGAGCAGAAGTCCTACTTCAGCCAGATCAGGCCTGCCAAGGAACTGCGTTTCAGAGGCCTTTGTATGTGACGTTCCCGGTAGGCTGTGAGAGCACGGTGCAGAGCCAGTTGTTTCCTTGTTTCCCAAACAGCTGGAAGCAAGACGCTTTAGGGCCTCTCTGCCCCTTTGGAAACAAGGCAGCACGTTGGGTCTGGCAGCTCTAGGGCAATGGAGCACAACCAGAGCCGAAGTTCTACTTCTTCCAGATCAGGCCTGCCTAGACAGTGCGTTTCCCAGGCCTTGATAAGAGATGTTCTCTTAGGCTATAAGAGCACTGGGCACAGCCAGTTGTTTCTTAGCTTCCCAAGAGGTGGAAGCAAGATGCTTTGGGGCCTCTCTCCCCCTTTGGAAACAAGGCAGCCCTTTGGGCCTTTCAGCTCTAGGGCAATGGAGCACACCCAGAGCAGAAGTTCTACCTCAGCCAGATCAGGCCTGCCAAGAAACTGCTTTTCACAGGCCTTCGTAAGAGGTGTTCCCGGAAGGCTGTAAGAGTACCTGGCAGAGCGAGTTGTTTCTTAGCTTCAAAAACAGCTGGAAGCAACATGATTTGGGGCCTCTCTCCCCCTTTGGAAACAAAGCAGCCTTTGTGCCTGGCAGCTCTAGGCCAAAGTAGCACACCCAGAGCACAAGTTCTACCTCAGCCAGATAAGGCCTGTCAAGAAGCTGCGTTTCACAGGCCTTTGTATGTGACGTTCCCGGTTGGCTTTGAGAGCACTGTGCAGAGCCAGTTGTTTTAGCTTCCCAGAGAGCAGGAAGCAAGATGCTTTGGGGCCTCTCTCACACTTTGGAAATAAAGGCAGCCCTTTGGGCCTGGCAGCCCTAGGCCAATGGAGTACACCCAGAGCAGAAGTTCTACCTCAGCCAGATCAGGCCTTCCAAGAAACTGCGTCTCACAGGCCTTTCTCTGTCACGTTGCCGGTAGGCTGTGAGAGCACTGTGCAGAGCCAGTTGTTTCTTAGCTTCCCAAAGATTTGGAAGCAAGATGCTTTGGGGACTCTCAGCCCCTTTGGAAACAAGGCGGCCCTTTGGGCCTGGCAGCTCTAGGCCAAAGTAGCACGCCCAGAGCAGGAGTTCTACTTCAGCCAGATCAGGCCTGCCAAGAAACTGCGTTTCACAGGCCTTGGTAAGAGATGTTCCCGGTAGGCTGTGAGAGCACTGTGGAGAGCCAGTTGCTTTAGCTTCCCACAGAGCTGGAAGCAAGATGCCTTGGGGCCTCTCTCTCCCTTTGGACACAAGGCAGCCGTTTGGGCCTGGCAGCTCTAGGCCAATGGAGCACACCCACAGCAGAAGTTCTACTTCAGGCAGATCAGTCCTGCCCAGAAACTGCGTTTCACAGCCCTTGGTAAGAGATGTTCACGGTAGGCTGTGAGAGCACTGGGCAGAACCAGTTGTTTTTTAGCTTCCCAAAGTGCTGGAGGCAAGATGCTTTGGGGCCTCTCTCACCCTTTGGAAACAAGGCAGCCCTTAGGTCCTGGTAGCTCTAGGCCTATGTAGCACAACCAGAACAGAAGTTCTACTTCAGCCAGGTCAGGCCTGCCAAGAAACTGCGTTTCACAGGCCTTTCAAAGACATGTTCTCTTAGGCTGTAAGAGCACTGGGCAGAGCCAGCTGTTTCTTAGCTTCCCGAAGAGCTGGGAGCAAGATGCTTTGGGTCCACTCTCCGTCTTTGGAAACAAGGCAGCCCTTTGGGCCTGGCAGCTCTAGGGCAATGGAGCACACCCAGAGCAGAAGTTCTACTTCAGCCAGATCAGGCCTGCCAGGAAACTGCGTTTCACAGGCCTTGGTAAGAGATGTTCCCGGTAGGCTGTAAGAGCACTGGGCAGAGCCAGTTGTTTCTTACCTTCCTGAAAAGCTGGAAGCAAGATGCTTGGGACCCCTCTGCCCGTTTGGGAACAAGGCAGCCTTTTGGGTCGGGAAGCTCTAGGCCAATGGAGCACACGCAGAGCAGGAGTTCTACTTCAGCCTGATCAGGCCTGCAAAGAAACAGCGTTTGACAGGCCTTGGTAAGAGATGTTCGCGGTAGGTGTAAGAGCACTGGGCAGAGCCAGTTGTTTCTTAGCTTCGCAAAGACCGGGAAGCAAGATGCTTTGGGCCTCTCTGCCCCTTGGAAACAGGGCAGCACTTTGGGCCTGGCAGCTCTAGGGCAATGGAGCACACCCAGAGCCGGAGTTCTACTTCAGCCAGATGAGGCCTGCCAAGAAACTGCGTTTCACAGGCCTTTCAAAGACATGTTCCCGGTAGGCTGTAAGAGCACGGGGCAGAGCGAGTTGGTTCTTAGCTTCCCAGAGAGCTGGAAGCAAGATGCTTTGGGGCCTCTCTGCCCCTTTGGAAACAAGGCAGCACCTTGGGCCTGGCAGCTCTAGGGCAATGGAGCACACCCAGAGCAGAAGTTCTACTTCAGCCAAATCAGGCCTGCCAGGAAACGGCGTTTCACAGGCCTTGGTAAGAGATGTTCCCGGTAGGCTGTAAGAGCACTGGGCAACGCCAGATGTTTCTTAGCTTCCCGAAGAGCTGGAAGCAAGAAGCTTTGGTGCCACTCTCTCACTTTGGACTCAAGGCAGCCCTTTGGGGCAGGTAGCTCTAGGCCAGTGGAGCACACCCAGAGCAGAAGTTCTACTTGGGCCAGTTCAGGCCACCAACAAACTGCGTTTCACAGGCCTTGGTAAGAGATGTTCCCGGTAGGCTGTAAGAGCACTGGGCAACGCCAGATGTTTCTTAGCTTCCCGAAGAGCTGGAAGCAAGATGCTTTGGGGCCTCTCATCCCCTTTGCAAACAAGGCGGCCCTATGGGCCAGGCAGCTCTAGGCCAATGGAGCACACCCAGAGCAGAAGTTCTACTTCGGCCAGTTCAGGCCACCAACAAACTGCGTTTCACAGGCCTTGGTAAGAGATGTTCCCGGTAGGCTGTAAGAGCACTGGGCAACGCCAGATGTTTCTTAGCTTCCCGAAGAGCTGGAAGCAAGATGCTTTGGGGCCTCTCATCCCCTTTGCAAACAAGGCCGACCTTTGGGCCAGGCAGCTCTAGGCCAATGGAGCACACCCAGAGCAGAAGTTCTACCTCAGCCAGATAAGGCCTGCCAAGAAACTGCGTTTCAAAGGCTTTGGTAAGAGATGTTCCCGGTACTCTGTTAGAGCACTGGGCAGAGCCATTTGTTTCTTAGCTTCCCAAAGAGCTGGAAGCAAGATGCTTTGGGGGCTCCCTGCCCCTTTGCCAACAAGGGCGACCTTTGGGCCTTTCAGCTCTAGGCCAATGGAGCACACCCAGAGCAGAAGTCCTACTTCAGCCAGATCAGGCCTGCCAAGGAACTGCGTTTCAGAGGCCTTTGTATGTGACGTTCCCGGTAGGCTGTGAGAGCACGGTGCAGAGCCAGTTGTTTCCTTGTTTCCCAAACAGCTGGAAGCAAGACGCTTTGGGGCCTCTCTGCCCCTTTGGAAACAAGGCAGCACGTTGGGTCTGGCAGCTCTAGGGCAATGGAGCACAACCAGAGCCGAAGTTCTACTTCTTCCAGATCAGGCCTGCCTAGACAGTGCGTTTCCCAGGCCTTGATAAGAGATGTTCTCTTAGGCTATAAGAGCACTGGGCACAGCCAGTTGTTTCTTAGCTTCCCAAGAGGTGGAAGCAAGATGCTTTGGGGCCTCTCTCCCCCTTTGGAAACAAGGCAGCCCTTTGGGCCTTTCAGCTCTAGGGCAATGGAGCACACCCAGAGCAGAAGTTCTACCTCAGCCAGATCAGGCCTGCCAAGAAACTGCTTTTCACAGGCCTTGGTAAGAGATGTTCCCGGTAGGCTGTAAGAGCACTGGGCAGAGCCAGCTGTTTCTTAGCTTCCCGAAGAGCTGGGAGCAAGATGCTTTGGGTCCACTCTCCGTCTTTGGAAACAAGGCAGCCCTTTGGGCCTGGCAGCTCTAGGGCAATGGAGCACACCCAGAGCAGAAGTTCTACTTCAGCCAGATCAGGCCTGCCAGGAAACTGCGTTTCACAGGCCTTGGTAAGAGATGTTCCCGGTAGGCTGTAAGAGCACTGGGCAGAGCCAGTTGTTTCTTACCTTCCTGAAAAGCTGGAAGCAAGATGCTTGGGACCCCTCTGCCCGCTTGGGAACAAGGCAGCCTTTTGGGTCGGGAAGCTCTAGGCCAATGGAGCACACGCAGAGCAGGAGTTCTACTTCAGCCTGATCAGGCCTGCAAAGAAACAGCGTTTGACAGGCCTTGGTAAGAGATGTTCGCGGTAGGTGTAAGAGCACTGGGCAGAGCCAGTTGTTTCTTAGCTTCGCAAAGACCGGGAAGCAAGATGCTTTGGGCCTCTCTGCCCCTTGGAAACAGGGCAGCACTTTGGGCCTGGCAGCTCTAGGGCAATGGAGCACACCCAGAGCCGGAGTTCTACTTCAGCCAGATGAGGCCTGCCAAGAAACTGCGTTTCACAGGCCTTTCAAAGACATGTTCCCGGTAGGCTGTAAGAGCACGGGGCAGAGCGAGTTGGTTCTTAGCTTCCCAGAGAGCTGGAAGCAAGATGCTTTGGGGCCTCTCTGCCCCTTTGGAAACAAGGCAGCACCTTGGGCCTGGCAGCTCTAGGGCAATGGAGCACACCCAGAGCAGAAGTTCTACTTCAGCCAAATCAGGCCTGCCAGGAAACGGCGTTTCACAGGCCTTGGTAAGAGATGTTCCCGGTAGGCTGTAAGAGCACTGGGCAACGCCAGATGTTTCTTAGCTTCCCGAAGAGCTGGAAGCAAGAAGCTTTGGTGCCACTCTCTCACTTTGGACTCAAGGCAGCCCTTTGGGGCAGGTAGCTCTAGGCCAGTGGAGCACACCCAGAGCAGAAGTTCTACTTGGGCCAGTTCAGGCCACCAACAAACTGCGTTTCACAGGCCTTGGTAAGAGATGTTCCCGGTAGGCTGTAAGAGCACTGGGCAACGCCAGATGTTTCTTAGCTTCCCGAAGAGCTGGAAGCAAGATGCTTTGGGGCCTCTCATCCCCTTTGCAAACAAGGCGGCCCTATGGGCCAGGCAGCTCTAGGCCAATGGAGCACACCCAGAGCAGAAGTTCTACTTCGGCCAGTTCAGGCCACCAACAAACTGCGTTTCACAGGCCTTGGTAAGAGATGTTCCCGGTAGGCTGTAAGAGCACTGGGCAACGCCAGATGTTTCTTAGCTTCCCGAAGAGCTGGAAGCAAGATGCTTTGGGGCCTCTCATCCCCTTTGCAAACAAGGCCGACCTTTGGGCCAGGCAGCTCTAGGCCAATGGAGCACACCCAGAGCAGAAGTTCTACCTCAGCCAGATAAGGCCTGCCAAGAAACTGCGTTTCAAAGGCTTTGGTAAGAGATGTTCCCGGTACTCTGTTAGAGCACTGGGCAGAGCCATTTGTTTCTTAGCTTCCCAAAGAGCTGGAAGCAAGATGCTTTGGGGGCTCCCTGCCCCTTTGCCAACAAGGCCGACCTTTGGGCCTTTCAGCTCTAGGCCAATGGAGCACACCCAGAGCAGAAGTCCTACTTCAGCCAGATCAGGCCTTCCAAGGAACTGCGTTTCAGTGGCCTTTGTATGTGACGTTCCCGGTAGGCTGTGAGAGCACGGTGCAGAGCCAGTTGTTTCCTTGTTTCCCAAACAGCTGGAAGCAAGACGCTTTGGGGCCTCTCTGCCCCTTTGGAAACAAGGCAGCACGTTGGGTCTGGCAGCTCTAGGGCAATGGAGCACAACCAGAGCCGAAGTTCTACTTCTTCCAGATCAGGCCTGCCTAGACAGTGCGTTTCCCAGGCCTTGATAAGAGATGTTCTCTTAGGCTATAAGAGCACTGGGCACAGCCAGTTGTTTCTTAGCTTCCCAAGAGGTGGAAGCAAGATGCTTTGGGGCCTCTCTCCCCCTTTGGAAACAAGGCAGCCCTTTGGGCCTTTCAGCTCTAGGGCAATGGAGCACACCCAGAGCAGAAGTTCTACCTCAGCCAGATCAGGCCTGCCAAGAAACTGCTTTTCACAGGCCTTCGTAAGAGGTGTTCCCGGAAGGCTGTAAGAGTACCTGGCAGAGCGAGTTGTTTCTTAGCTTCAAAAACAGCTGGAAGCAACATGATTTGGGGCCTCTCTCCCCCTTTGGAAACAAAGCAGCCTTTGTGCCTGGCAGCTCTAGGCCAAAGTAGCACACCCAGAGCACAAGTTCTACCTCAGCCAGATAAGGCCTGTCAAGAAGCTGCGTTTCACAGGCCTTTGTATGTGACGTTCCCGGTTGGCTTTGAGAGCACTGTGCAGAGCCAGTTGTTTTAGCTTCCCAGAGAGCAGGAAGCAAGATGCTTTGGGGCCTCTCTCACACTTTGGAAATAAAGGCAGCCCTTTGGGCCTGGCAGCCCTAGGCCAATGGAGTACACCCAGAGCAGAAGTTCTACCTCAGCCAGATCAGGCCTTCCAAGAAACTGCGTCTCACAGGCCTTTCTCTGTCACGTTGCCGGTAGGCTGTGAGAGCACTGTGCAGAGCCAGTTGTTTCTTAGCTTCCCAAAGATTTGGAAGCAAGATGCTTTGGGGACTCTCAGCCCCTTTGGAAACAAGGCGGCCCTTTGGGCCTGGCAGCTCTAGGCCAAAGTAGCACGCCCAGAGCAGGAGTTCTACTTCAGCCAGATCAGGCCTGCCAAGAAACTGCGTTTCACAGGCCTTGGTAAGAGATGTTCCCGGTAGGCTGTGAGAGCACTGTGGAGAGCCAGTTGCTTTAGCTTCCCACAGAGCTGGAAGCAAGATGCCTTGGGGCCTCTCTCTCCCTTTGGACACAAGGCAGCCGTTTGGGCCTGGCAGCTCTAGGCCAATGGAGCACACCCACAGCAGAAGTTCTACTTCAGGCAGATCAGTCCTGCCCAGAAACTGCGTTTCACAGCCCTTGGTAAGAGATGTTCACGGTAGGCTGTGAGAGCACTGGGCAGAACCAGTTGTTTTTTAGCTTCCCAAAGTGCTGGAGGCAAGATGCTTTGGGGCCTCTCTCACCCTTTGGAAACAAGGCAGCCCTTAGGTCCTGGTAGCTCTAGGCCTATGTAGCACAACCAGAACAGAAGTTCTACTTCAGCCAGGTCAGGCCTGCCAAGAAACTGCGTTTCACAGGCCTTTCAAAGACATGTTCTCTTAGGCTGTAAGAGCACTGGGCAGAGCCAGCTGTTTCTTAGCTTCCCGAAGAGCTGGGAGCAAGATGCTTTGGGTCCACTCTCCGTCTTTGGAAACAAGGCAGCCCTTTGGGCCTGGCAGCTCTAGGGCAATGGAGCACACCCAGAGCAGAAGTTCTACTTCAGCCAGATCAGGCCTGCCAGGAAACTGCGTTTCACAGGCCTTGGTAAGAGATGTTCCCGGTAGGCTGTAAGAGCACTGGGCAGAGCCAGTTGTTTCTTACCTTCCTGAAAAGCTGGAAGCAAGATGCTTGGGACCCCTCTGCCCATTTGGGAACAAGGCAGCCTTTTGGGTCGGGAAGCTCTAGGCCAATGGAGCACACGCAGAGCAGGAGTTCTACTTCAGCCTGATCAGGCCTGCAAAGAAACAGCGTTTGACAGGCCTTGGTAAGAGATGTTCGCGGTAGGTGTAAGAGCACTGGGCAGAGCCAGTTGTTTCTTAGCTTCGCAAAGACCGGGAAGCAAGATGCTTTGGGCCTCTCTGCCCCTTGGAAACAGGGCAGCACTTTGGGCCTGGCAGCTCTAGGGCAATGGAGCACACCCAGAGCCGGAGTTCTACTTCAGCCAGATGAGGCCTGCCAAGAAACTGCGTTTCACAGGCCTTTCAAAGACATGTTCCCGGTAGGCTGTAAGAGCACGGGGCAGAGCGAGTTGGTTCTTAGCTTCCCAGAGAGCTGGAAGCAAGATGCTTTGGGGCCTCTCTGCCCCTTTGGAAACAAGGCAGCACCTTGGGCCTGGCAGCTCTAGGGCAATGGAGCACACCCAGAGCAGAAGTTCTACTTCAGCCAAATCAGGCCTGCCAGGAAACGGCGTTTCACAGGCCTTGGTAAGAGATGTTCCCGGTAGGCTGTAAGAGCACTGGGCAACGCCAGATGTTTCTTAGCTTCCCGAAGAGCTGGAAGCAAGAAGCTTTGGTGCCACTCTCTCACTTTGGACTCAAGGCAGCCCTTTGGGGCAGGTAGCTCTAGGCCAGTGGAGCACACCCAGAGCAGAAGTTCTACTTGGGCCAGTTCAGGCCACCAACAAACTGCGTTTCACAGGCCTTGGTAAGAGATGTTCCCGGTAGGCTGTAAGAGCACTGGGCAACGCCAGATGTTTCTTAGCTTCCCGAAGAGCTGGAAGCAAGATGCTTTGGGGCCTCTCATCCCCTTTGCAAACAAGGCGGCCCTATGGGCCAGGCAGCTCTAGGCCAATGGAGCACACCCAGAGCAGAAGTTCTACTTCGGCCAGTTCAGGCCACCAACAAACTGCGTTTCACAGGCCTTGGTAAGAGATGTTCCCGGTAGGCTGTAAGAGCACTGGGCAACGCCAGATGTTTCTTAGCTTCCCGAAGAGCTGGAAGCAAGATGCTTTGGGGCCTCTCATCCCCTTTGCAAACAAGGCCGACCTTTGGGCCAGGCAGCTCTAGGCCAATGGAGCACACCCAGAGCAGAAGTTCTACCTCAGCCAGATAAGGCCTGCCAAGAAACTGCGTTTCAAAGGCTTTGGTAAGAGATGTTCCCGGTACTCTGTTAGAGCACTGGGCAGAGCCATTTGTTTCTTAGCTTCCCAAAGAGCTGGAAGCAAGATGCTTTGGGGGCTCCCTGCCCCTTTGCCAACAAGGGCGACCTTTGGGCCTTTCAGCTCTAGGCCAATGGAGCACACCCAGAGCAGAAGTCCTACTTCAGCCAGATCAGGCCTGCCAAGGAACTGCGTTTCAGAGGCCTTTGTATGTGACGTTCCCGGTAGGCTGTGAGAGCACGGTGCAGAGCCAGTTGTTTCCTTGTTTCCCAAACAGCTGGAAGCAAGACGCTTTGGGGCCTCTCTGCCCCTTTGGAAACAAGGCAGCACGTTGGGTCTGGCAGCTCTAGGGCAATGGAGCACAACCAGAGCCGAAGTTCTACTTCTTCCAGATCAGGCCTGCCTAGACAGTGCGTTTCCCAGGCCTTGATAAGAGATGTTCTCTTAGGCTATAAGAGCACTGGGCACAGCCAGTTGTTTCTTAGCTTCCCAAGAGGTGGAAGCAAGATGCTTTGGGGCCTCTCTCCCCCTTTGGAAACAAGGCAGCCCTTTGGGCCTTTCAGCTCTAGGGCAATGGAGCACACCCAGAGCAGAAGTTCTACCTCAGCCAGATCAGGCCTGCCAAGAAACTGCTTTTCACAGGCCTTGGTAAGAGATGTTCCCGGTAGGCTGTAAGAGCACTGGGCAGAGCCAGCTGTTTCTTAGCTTCCCGAAGAGCTGGGAGCAAGATGCTTTGGGTCCACTCTCCGTCTTTGGAAACAAGGCAGCCCTTTGGGCCTGGCAGCTCTAGGGCAATGGAGCACACCCAGAGCAGAAGTTCTACTTCAGCCAGATCAGGCCTGCCAGGAAACTGCGTTTCACAGGCCTTGGTAAGAGATGTTCCCGGTAGGCTGTAAGAGCACTGGGCAGAGCCAGTTGTTTCTTACCTTCCTGAAAAGCTGGAAGCAAGATGCTTGGGACCCCTCTGCCCGCTTGGGAACAAGGCAGCCTTTTGGGTCGGGAAGCTCTAGGCCAATGGAGCACACGCAGAGCAGGAGTTCTACTTCAGCCTGATCAGGCCTGCAAAGAAACAGCGTTTGACAGGCCTTGGTAAGAGATGTTCGCGGTAGGTGTAAGAGCACTGGGCAGAGCCAGTTGTTTCTTAGCTTCGCAAAGACCGGGAAGCAAGATGCTTTGGGCCTCTCTGCCCCTTGGAAACAGGGCAGCACTTTGGGCCTGGCAGCTCTAGGGCAATGGAGCACACCCAGAGCCGGAGTTCTACTTCAGCCAGATGAGGCCTGCCAAGAAACTGCGTTTCACAGGCCTTTCAAAGACATGTTCCCGGTAGGCTGTAAGAGCACGGGGCAGAGCGAGTTGGTTCTTAGCTTCCCAGAGAGCTGGAAGCAAGATGCTTTGGGGCCTCTCTGCCCCTTTGGAAACAAGGCAGCACCTTGGGCCTGGCAGCTCTAGGGCAATGGAGCACACCCAGAGCAGAAGTTCTACTTCAGCCAAATCAGGCCTGCCAGGAAACGGCGTTTCACAGGCCTTGGTAAGAGATGTTCCCGGTAGGCTGTAAGAGCACTGGGCAACGCCAGATGTTTCTTAGCTTCCCGAAGAGCTGGAAGCAAGAAGCTTTGGTGCCACTCTCTCACTTTGGACTCAAGGCAGCCCTTTGGGGCAGGTAGCTCTAGGCCAGTGGAGCACACCCAGAGCAGAAGTTCTACTTGGGCCAGTTCAGGCCACCAACAAACTGCGTTTCACAGGCCTTGGTAAGAGATGTTCCCGGTAGGCTGTAAGAGCACTGGGCAACGCCAGATGTTTCTTAGCTTCCCGAAGAGCTGGAAGCAAGATGCTTTGGGGCCTCTCATCCCCTTTGCAAACAAGGCGGCCCTATGGGCCAGGCAGCTCTAGGCCAATGGAGCACACCCAGAGCAGAAGTTCTACTTCGGCCAGTTCAGGCCACCAACAAACTGCGTTTCACAGGCCTTGGTAAGAGATGTTCCCGGTAGGCTGTAAGAGCACTGGGCAACGCCAGATGTTTCTTAGCTTCCCGAAGAGCTGGAAGCAAGATGCTTTGGGGCCTCTCATCCCCTTTGCAAACAAGGCCGACCTTTGGGCCAGGCAGCTCTAGGCCAATGGAGCACACCCAGAGCAGAAGTTCTACCTCAGCCAGATAAGGCCTGCCAAGAAACTGCGTTTCAAAGGCTTTGGTAAGAGATGTTCCCGGTACTCTGTTAGAGCACTGGGCAGAGCCATTTGTTTCTTAGCTTCCCAAAGAGCTGGAAGCAAGATGCTTTGGGGGCTCCCTGCCCCTTTGCCAACAAGGCCGACCTTTGGGCCTTTCAGCTCTAGGCCAATGGAGCACACCCAGAGCAGAAGTCCTACTTCAGCCAGATCAGGCCTTCCAAGGAACTGCGTTTCAGTGGCCTTTGTATGTGACGTTCCCGGTAGGCTGTGAGAGCACGGTGCAGAGCCAGTTGTTTCCTTGTTTCCCAAACAGCTGGAAGCAAGACGCTTTGGGGCCTCTCTGCCCCTTTGGAAACAAGGCAGCACGTTGGGTCTGGCAGCTCTAGGGCAATGGAGCACAACCAGAGCCGAAGTTCTACTTCTTCCAGATCAGGCCTGCCTAGACAGTGCGTTTCCCAGGCCTTGATAAGAGATGTTCTCTTAGGCTATAAGAGCACTGGGCACAGCCAGTTGTTTCTTAGCTTCCCAAGAGGTGGAAGCAAGATGCTTTGGGGCCTCTCTCCCCCTTTGGAAACAAGGCAGCCCTTTGGGCCTTTCAGCTCTAGGGCAATGGAGCACACCCAGAGCAGAAGTTCTACCTCAGCCAGATCAGGCCTGCCAAGAAACTGCTTTTCACAGGCCTTCGTAAGAGGTGTTCCCGGAAGGCTGTAAGAGTACCTGGCAGAGCGAGTTGTTTCTTAGCTTCAAAAACAGCTGGAAGCAACATGATTTGGGGCCTCTCTCCCCCTTTGGAAACAAAGCAGCCTTTGTGCCTGGCAGCTCTAGGCCAAAGTAGCACACCCAGAGCACAAGTTCTACCTCAGCCAGATAAGGCCTGTCAAGAAGCTGCGTTTCACAGGCCTTTGTATGTGACGTTCCCGGTTGGCTTTGAGAGCACTGTGCAGAGCCAGTTGTTTTAGCTTCCCAGAGAGCAGGAAGCAAGATGCTTTGGGGCCTCTCTCACACTTTGGAAATAAAGGCAGCCCTTTGGGCCTGGCAGCCCTAGGCCAATGGAGTACACCCAGAGCAGAAGTTCTACCTCAGCCAGATCAGGCCTTCCAAGAAACTGCGTCTCACAGGCCTTTCTCTGTCACGTTGCCGGTAGGCTGTGAGAGCACTGTGCAGAGCCAGTTGTTTCTTAGCTTCCCAAAGATTTGGAAGCAAGATGCTTTGGGGACTCTCAGCCCCTTTGGAAACAAGGCGGCCCTTTGGGCCTGGCAGCTCTAGGCCAAAGTAGCACGCCCAGAGCAGGAGTTCTACTTCAGCCAGATCAGGCCTGCCAAGAAACTGCGTTTCACAGGCCTTGGTAAGAGATGTTCCCGGTAGGCTGTGAGAGCACTGTGGAGAGCCAGTTGCTTTAGCTTCCCACAGAGCTGGAAGCAAGATGCCTTGGGGCCTCTCTCTCCCTTTGGACACAAGGCAGCCGTTTGGGCCTGGCAGCTCTAGGCCAATGGAGCACACCCACAGCAGAAGTTCTACTTCAGGCAGATCAGTCCTGCCCAGAAACTGCGTTTCACAGCCCTTGGTAAGAGATGTTCACGGTAGGCTGTGAGAGCACTGGGCAGAACCAGTTGTTTTTTAGCTTCCCAAAGTGCTGGAGGCAAGATGCTTTGGGGCCTCTCTCACCCTTTGGAAACAAGGCAGCCCTTAGGTCCTGGTAGCTCTAGGCCTATGTAGCACAACCAGAACAGAAGTTCTACTTCAGCCAGGTCAGGCCTGCCAAGAAACTGCGTTTCACAGGCCTTACAAAGACATGTTCTCTTAGGCTGTAAGAGCACTGGGCAGAGCCAGCTGTTTCTTAGCTTCCCGAAGAGCTGGGAGCAAGATGCTTTGGGTCCACTCTCCGTCTTTGGAAACAAGGCAGCCCTTTGGGCCTGGCAGCTCTAGGGCAATGGAGCACACCCAGAGCAGAAGTTCTACTTCAGCCAGATCAGGCCTGCCAGGAAACTGCGTTTCACAGGCCTTGGTAAGAGATGTTCCCGGTAGGCTGTAAGAGCACTGGGCAGAGCCAGTTGTTTCTTACCTTCCTGAAAAGCTGGAAGCAAGATGCTTGGGACCCCTCTGCCCGCTTGGGAACAAGGCAGCCTTTTGGGTCGGGAAGCTCTAGGCCAATGGAGCACACGCAGAGCAGGAGTTCTACTTCAGCCTGATCAGGCCTGCAAAGAAACAGCGTTTGACAGGCCTTGGTAAGAGATGTTCGCGGTAGGTGTAAGAGCACTGGGCAGAGCCAGTTGTTTCTTAGCTTCGCAAAGACCGGGAAGCAAGATGCTTTGGGCCTCTCTGCCCCTTGGAAACAGGGCAGCACTTTGGGCCTGGCAGCTCTAGGACAATGGAGCACACCCAGAGCCGGAGTTCTACTTCAGCCAGATGAGGCCTGCCAAGAAACTGCGTTTCACAGGCCTTTCAAAGACATGTTCCCGGTAGGCTGTAAGAGCACGGGGCAGAGCGAGTTGGTTCTTAGCTTCCCAGAGAGCTGGAAGCAAGATGCTTTGGGGCCTCTCTGCCCCTTTGGAAACAAGGCAGCACCTTGGGCCTGGCAGCTCTAGGGCAATGGAGCACACCCAGAGCAGAAGTTCTACTTCAGCCAAATCAGGCCTGCCAGGAAACGGCGTTTCACAGGCCTTGGTAAGAGATGTTCCCGGTAGGCTGTAAGAGCACTGGGCAACGCCAGATGTTTCTTAGCTTCCCGAAGCTGGAAGCAAGAAGCTTTGGTGCCACTCTCTCACTTTGGACTCAAGGCAGCCCTTTGGGGCAGGTAGCTCTAGCCCAGTGGAGCACACCCAGAGCAGAAGTTCTACTTGGGCCAGTTCAGGCCACCAACAAACTGCGTTTCACAGGCCTTGGTAAGAGATGTTCCCGGTAGGCTGTAAGAGCACTGGGCAACGCCAGATGTTTCTTAGCTTCCCGAAGAGCTGGAAGCAAGATGCTTTGGGGCCTCTCATCCCCTTTGCAAACAAGGCGGCCCTATGGGCCAGGCAGCTCTAGGCCAATGGAGCACACCCAGAGCAGAAGTTCTACTTCGGCCAGTTCAGGCCACCAACAAACTGCGTTTCACAGGCCTTGGTAAGAGATGTTCCCGGTAGGCTGTAAGAGCACTGGGCAACGCCAGATGTTTCTTAGCTTCCCGAAGAGCTGGAAGCAAGATGCTTTGGGGCCTCTCATCCCCTTTGCAAACAAGGCCGACCTTTGGGCCAGGCAGCTCTAGGCCAATGGAGCACACCCAGAGCAGAAGTTCTACCTCAGCCAGATAAGGCCTGCCAAGAAACTGCGTTTCAAAGGCTTTGGTAAGAGATGTTCCCGGTACTCTGTTAGAGCACTGGGCAGAGCCATTTGTTTCTTAGCTTCCCAAAGAGCTGGAAGCAAGATGCTTTGGGGGCTCCCTGCCCCTTTGCCAACAAGGGCGACCTTTGGGCCTTTCAGCTCTAGGCCAATGGAGCACACCCAGAGCAGAAGTCCTACTTCAGCCAGATCAGGCCTGCCAAGGAACTGCGTTTCAGAGGCCTTTGTATGTGACGTTCCCGGTAGGCTGTGAGAGCACGGTGCAGAGCCAGTTGTTTCCTTGTTTCCCAAACAGCTGGAAGCAAGACGCTTTGGGGCCTCTCTGCCCCTTTGGAAACAAGGCAGCACGTTGGGTCTGGCAGCTCTAGGGCAATGGAGCACAACCAGAGCCGAAGTTCTACTTCTTCCAGATCAGGCCTGCCTAGACAGTGCGTTTCCCAGGCCTTGATAAGAGATGTTCTCTTAGGCTATAAGAGCACTGGGCACAGCCAGTTGTTTCTTAGCTTCCCAAGAGGTGGAAGCAAGATGCTTTGGGGCCTCTCTCCCCCTTTGGAAACAAGGCAGCCCTTTGGGCCTTTCAGCTCTAGGGCAATGGAGCACACCCAGAGCAGAAGTTCTACCTCAGCCAGATCAGGCCTGCCAAGAAACTGCTTTTCACAGGCCTTGGTAAGAGATGTTCCCGGTAGGCTGTAAGAGCACTGGGCAGAGCCAGCTGTTTCTTAGCTTCCCGAAGAGCTGGGAGCAAGATGCTTTGGGTCCACTCTCCGTCTTTGGAAACAAGGCAGCCCTTTGGGCCTGGCAGCTCTAGGGCAATGGAGCACACCCAGAGCAGAAGTTCTACTTCAGCCAGATCAGGCCTGCCAGGAAACTGCGTTTCACAGGCCTTGGTAAGAGATGTTCGCGGTAGGTGTAAGAGCACTGGGCAGAGCCAGTTGTTTCTTAGCTTCGCAAAGACCGGGAAGCAAGATGCTTTGGGCCTCTCTGCCCCTTGGAAACAGGGCAGCACTTTGGGCCTGGCAGCTCTAGGGCAATGGAGCACACCAAGAGCCGGAGTTCTACTTCAGCCAGATGAGGCCTGCCAAGAAACTGCGTTTCACAGGCCTTTCAAAGACATGTTCCCGGTAGGCTGTAAGAGCACGGGGCAGAGCGAGTTGGTTCTTAGCTTCCCAGAGAGCTGGAAGCAAGATGCTTTGGGGCCTCTCTGCCCCTTTGGAAACAAGGCAGCACCTTGGGCCTGGCAGCTCTAGGGCAATGGAGCACACCCAGAGCAGAAGTTCTACTTCAGCCAAATCAGGCCTGCCAGGAAACGGCGTTTCACAGGCCTTGGTAAGAGATGTTCCCGGTAGGCTGTAAGAGCACTGGGCAACGCCAGATGTTTCTTAGCTTCCCGAAGAGCTGGAAGCAAGAAGCTTTGGTGCCACTCTCTCACTTTGGACTCAAGGCAGCCCTTTGGGGCAGGTAGCTCTAGCCCAGTGGAGCACACCCAGAGCAGAAGTTCTACTTGGGCCAGTTCAGGCCACCAACAAACTGCGTTTCACAGGCCTTGGTAAGAGATGTTCCCGGTAGGCTGTAAGAGCACTGGGCAACGCCAGATGTTTCTTAGCTTCCCGAAGAGCTGGAAGCAAGATGCTTTGGGGCCTCTCATCCCCTTTGCAAACAAGGCGGCCCTATGGGCCAGGCAGCTCTAGGCCAATGGAGCACACCCAGAGCAGAAGTTCTACTTCGGCCAGTTCAGGCCACCAACAAACTGCGTTTCACAGGCCTTGGTAAGAGATGTTCCCGGTAGGCTGTAAGAGCACTGGGCAACGCCAGATGTTTCTTAGCTTCCCGAAGAGCTGGAAGCAAGATGCTTTGGGGCCTCTCATCCCCTTTGCAAACAAGGCCGACCTTTGGGCCAGGCAGCTCTAGGCCAATGGAGCACACCCAGAGCAGAAGTTCTACCTCAGCCAGATAAGGCCTGCCAAGAAACTGCGTTTCAAAGGCTTTGGTAAGAGATGTTCCCGGTACTCTGTTAGAGCACTGGGCAGAGCCATTTGTTTCTTAGCTTCCCAAAGAGCTGGAAGCAAGATGCTTTGGGGGCTCCCTGCCCCTTTGCCAACAAGGGCGACCTTTGGGCCTTTCAGCTCTAGGCCAATGGAGCACACCCAGAGCAGAAGTCCTACTTCAGCCAGATCAGGCCTGCCAAGGAACTGCGTTTCAGAGGCCTTTGTATGTGACGTTCCCGGTAGGCTGTGAGAGCACGGTGCAGAGCCAGTTGTTTCCTTGTTTCCCAAACAGCTGGAAGCAAGACGCTTTGGGGCCTCTCTGCCCCTTTGGAAACAAGGCAGCACGTTGGGTCTGGCAGCTCTAGGGCAATGGAGCACAACCAGAGCCGAAGTTCTACTTCTTCCAGATCAGGCCTGCCTAGACAGTGCGTTTCCCAGGCCTTGATAAGAGATGTTCTCTTAGGCTATAAGAGCACTGGGCACAGCCAGTTGTTTCTTAGCTTCCCAAGAGGTGGAAGCAAGATGCTTTGGGGCCTCTCTCCCCCTTTGGAAACAAGGCAGCCCTTTGGGCCTTTCAGCTCTAGGGCAATGGAGCACACCCAGAGCAGAAGTTCTACCTCAGCCAGATCAGGCCTGCCAAGAAACTGCTTTTCACAGGCCTTGGTAAGAGATGTTCCCGGTAGGCTGTAAGAGCACTGGGCAGAGCCAGCTGTTTCTTAGCTTCCCGAAGAGCTGGGAGCAAGATGCTTTGGGTCCACTCTCCGTCTTTGGAAACAAGGCAGCCCTTTGGGCCTGGCAGCTCTAGGGCAATGGAGCACACCCAGAGCAGAAGTTCTACTTCAGCCAGATCAGGCCTGCCAGGAAACTGCGTTTCACAGGCCTTGGTAAGAGATGTTCGCGGTAGGTGTAAGAGCACTGGGCAGAGCCAGTTGTTTCTTAGCTTCGCAAAGACCGGGAAGCAAGATGCTTTGGGCCTCTCTGCCCCTTGGAAACAGGGCAGCACTTTGGGCCTGGCAGCTCTAGGGCAATGGAGCACACCCAGAGCCGGAGTTCTACTTCAGCCAGATGAGGCCTGCCAAGAAACTGCGTTTCACAGGCCTTTCAAAGACATGTTCCCGGTAGGCTGTAAGAGCACGGGGCAGAGCGAGTTGGTTCTTAGCTTCCCAGAGAGCTGGAAGCAAGATGCTTTGGGGCCTCTCTGCCCCTTTGGAAACAAGGCAGCACCTTGGGCCTGGCAGCTCTAGGGCAATGGAGCACACCCAGAGCAGAAGTTCTACTTCAGCCAAATCAGGCCTGCCAGGAAACGGCGTTTCACAGGCCTTGGTAAGAGATGTTCCCGGTAGGCTGTAAGAGCACTGGGCAACGCCAGATGTTTCTTAGCTTCCCGAAGAGCTGGAAGCAAGAAGCTTTGGTGCCACTCTCTCACTTTGGACTCAAGGCAGCCCTTTGGGGCAGGTAGCTCTAGCCCAGTTGAGCACACCCAGAGCAGAAGTTCTACTTGGGCCAGTTCAGGCCACCAACAAACTGCGTTTCACAGGCCTTGGTAAGAGATGTTCCCGGTAGGCTGTAAGAGCACTGGGCAACGCCAGATGTTTCTTAGCTTCCCGAAGAGCTGGAAGCAAGATGCTTTGGGGCCTCTCATCCCCTTTGCAAACAAGGCGGCCCTATGGGCCAGGCAGCTCTAGGCCAATGGAGCACACCCAGAGCAGAAGTTCTACTTCGGCCAGTTCAGGCCACCAACAAACTGCGTTTCACAGGCCTTGGTAAGAGATGTTCCCGGTAGGCTGTAAGAGCACTGGGCAACGCCAGATGTTTCTTAGCTTCCCGAAGAGCTGGAAGCAAGATGCTTTGGGGCCTCTCATCCCCTTTGCAAACAAGGCCGACCTTTGGGCCAGGCAGCTCTAGGCCAATGGAGCACACCCAGAGCAGAAGTTCTACCTCAGCCAGATAAGGCCTGCCAAGAAACTGCGTTTCAAAGGCTTTGGTAAGAGATGTTCCCGGTACTCTGTTAGAGCACTGGGCAGAGCCATTTGTTTCTTAGCTTCCCAAAGAGCTGGAAGCAAGATGCTTTGGGGGCTCCCTGCCCCTTTGCCAACAAGGGCGACCTTTGGGCCTTTCAGCTCTAGGCCAATGGAGCACACCCAGAGCAGAAGTCCTACTTCAGCCAGATCAGGCCTGCCAAGGAACTGCGTTTCAGAGGCCTTTGTATGTGACGTTCCCGGTAGGCTGTGAGAGCACGGTGCAGAGCCAGTTGTTTCCTTGTTTCCCAAACAGCTGGAAGCAAGACGCTTTGGGGCCTCTCTGCCCCTTTGGAAACAAGGCAGCACGTTGGGTCTGGCAGCTCTAGGGCAATGGAGCACAACCAGAGCCGAAGTTCTACTTCTTCCAGATCAGGCCTGCCTAGACAGTGCGTTTCCCAGGCCTTGATAAGAGATGTTCTCTTAGGCTATAAGAGCACTGGGCACAGCCAGTTGTTTCTTAGCTTCCCAAGAGGTGGAAGCAAGATGCTTTGGGGCCTCTCTCCCCCTTTGGAAACAAGGCAGCCCTTTGGGCCTTTCAGCTCTAGGGCAATGGAGCATACCCAGAGCAGAAGTTCTACCTCAGCCAGATCAGGCCTGCCAAGAAACTGCTTTTCACAGGCCTTCGTAAGAGGTGTTCCCGGAAGGCTGTAAGAGTACCTGGCAGAGCGAGTTGTTTCTTAGCTTCAAAAACAGCTGGAAGCAACATGATTTGGGGCCTCTCTCCCCCTTTGGAAACAAAGCAGCCTTTGTGCCTGGCAGCTCTAGGCCAAAGTAGCACACCCAGAGCACAAGTTCTACCTCAGCCAGATAAGGCCTGTCAAGAAGCTGCGTTTCACAGGCCTTTGTATGTGACGTTCCCGGTTGGCTTTGAGAGCACTGTGCAGAGCCAGTTGTTTTAGCTTCCCAGAGAGCAGGAAGCAAGATGCTTTGGGGCCTCTCTCACACTTTGGAAATAAAGGCAGCCCTTTGGGCCTGGCAGCCCTAGGCCAATGGAGTACACCCAGAGCAGAAGTTCTACCTCAGCCAGATCAGGCCTTCCAAGAAACTGCGTCTCACAGGCCTTTCTCTGTCACGTTGCCGGTAGGCTGTGAGAGCACTGTGCAGAGCCAGTTGTTTCTTAGCTTCCCAAAGATTTGGAAGCAAGATGCTTTGGGGACTCTCAGCCCCTTTGGAAACAAGGCGGCCCTTTGGGCCTGGCAGCTCTAGGCCAAAGTAGCACGCCCAGAGCAGGAGTTCTACTTCAGCCAGATCAGGCCTGCCAAGAAACTGCGTTTCACAGGCCTTGGTAAGAGATGTTCCCGGTAGGCTGTGAGAGCACTGTGGAGAGCCAGTTGCTTTAGCTTCCCACAGAGCTGGAAGCAAGATGCCTTGGGGCCTCTCTCTCCCTTTGGACACAAGGCAGCCGTTTGGGCCTGGCAGCTCTAGGCCAATGGAGCACACCCACAGCAGAAGTTCTACTTCAGGCAGATCAGTCCTGCCCAGAAACTGCGTTTCACAGCCCTTGGTAAGAGATGTTCACGGTAGGCTGTGAGAGCACTGGGCAGAACCAGTTGTTTTTTAGCTTCCCAAAGTGCTGGAGGCAAGATGCTTTGGGGCCTCTCTCACCCTTTGGAAACAATGCAGCCCTTAGGTCCTGGTAGCTCTAGGCCTATGTAGCACAACCAGAACAGAAGTTCTACTTCAGCCAGGTCAGGCCTGCCAAGAAACTGCGTTTCACAGGCCTTTCAAAGACATGTTCTCTTAGGCTGTAAGAGCACTGGGCAGAGCCAGCTGTTTCTTAGCTTCCCGAAGAGCTGGGAGCAAGATGCTTTGGGTCCACTCTCCGTCTTTGGAAACAAGGCAGCCCTTTGGGCCTGGCAGCTCTAGGGCAATGGAGCACACCCAGAGCAGAAGTTCTACTTCAGCCAGATCAGGCCTGCCAGGAAACTGCGTTTCACAGGCCTTGGTAAGAGATGTTCCCGGTAGGCTGTAAGAGCACTGGGCAGAGCCAGTTGTTTCTTACCTTCCTGAAAAGCTGGAAGCAAGATGCTTGGGACCCCTCTGCCCGCTTGGGAACAAGGCAGCCTTTTGGGTCGGGAAGCTCTAGGCCAATGGAGCACACGCAGAGCAGGAGTTCTACTTCAGCCTGATCAGGCCTGCAAAGAAACAGCGTTTGACAGGCCTTGGTAAGAGATGTTCGCGGTAGGTGTAAGAGCACTGGGCAGAGCCAGTTGTTTCTTAGCTTCGCAAAGACCGGGAAGCAAGATGCTTTGGGCCTCTCTGCCCCTTGGAAACAGGGCAGCACTTTGGGCCTGGCAGCTCTAGGGCAATGGAGCACACCCAGAGCCGGAGTTCTACTTCAGCCAGATGAGGCCTGCCAAGAAACTGCGTTTCACAGGCCTTTCAAAGACATGTTCCCGGTAGGCTGTAAGAGCACGGGGCAGAGCGAGTTGGTACTTAGCTTCCCAGAGAGCTGGAAGCAAGATGCTTTGGGGCCTCTCTGCCCCTTTGGAAACAAGGCAGCACCTTGGGCCTGGCAGCTCTAGGGCAATGGAGCACACCCAGAGCAGAAGTTCTACTTCAGCCAAATCAGGCCTGCCAGGAAACGGCGTTTCACAGGCCTTGGTAAGAGATGTTCCCGGTAGGCTGTAAGAGCACTGGGCAACGCCAGATGTTTCTTAGCTTCCCGAAGAGCTGGAAGCAAGAAGCTTTGGTGCCACTCTCTCACTTTGGACTCAAGGCAGCCCTTTGGGGCAGGTAGCTCTAGCCCAGTGGAGCACACCCAGAGCAGAAGTTCTACTTGGGCCAGTTCAGGCCACCAACAAACTGCGTTTCACAGGCCTTGGTAAGAGATGTTCCCGGTAGGCTGTAAGAGCACTGGGCAACGCCAGATGTTTCTTAGCTTCCCGAAGAGCTGGAAGCAAGATGCTTTGGGGCCTCTCATCCCCTTTGCAAACAAGGCGGCCCTATGGGCCAGGCAGCTCTAGGCCAATGGAGCACACCCAGAGCAGAAGTTCTACTTCGGCCAGTTCAGGCCACCAACAAACTGCGTTTCACAGGCCTTGGTAAGAGATGTTCCCGGTAGGCTGTAAGAGCACTGGGCAACGCCAGATGTTTCTTAGCTTCCCGAAGAGCTGGAAGCAAGATGCTTTGGGGCCTCTCATCCCCTTTGCAAACAAGGCCGACCTTTGGGCCAGGCAGCTCTAGGCCAATGGAGCACACCCAGAGCAGAAGTTCTACCTCAGCCAGATAAGGCCTGCCAAGAAACTGCGTTTCAAAGGCTTTGGTAAGAGATGTTCCCGGTACTCTGTTAGAGCACTGGGCAGAGCCATTTGTTTCTTAGCTTCCCAAAGAGCTGGAAGCAAGATGCTTTGGGGGCTCCCTGCCCCTTTGCCAACAAGGGCGACCTTTGGGCCTTTCAGCTCTAGGCCAATGGAGCACACCCAGAGCAGAAGTCCTACTTCAGCCAGATCAGGCCTGCCAAGGAACTGCGTTTCAGAGGCCTTTGTATGTGACGTTCCCGGTAGGCTGTGAGAGCACGGTGCAGAGCCAGTTGTTTCCTTGTTTCCCAAACAGCTGGAAGCAAGACGCTTTGGGGCCTCTCTGCCCCTTTGGAAACAAGGCAGCACGTTGGGTCTGGCAGCTCTAGGGCAATGGAGCACAACCAGAGCCGAAGTTCTACTTCTTCCAGATCAGGCCTGCCTAGACAGTGCGTTTCCCAGGCCTTGATAAGAGATGTTCTCTTAGGCTATAAGAGCACTGGGCACAGCCAGTTGTTTCTTAGCTTCCCAAGAGGTGGAAGCAAGATGCTTTGGGGCCTCTCTCCCCCTTTGGAAACAAGGCAGCCCTTTGGGCCTTTCAGCTCTAGGGCAATGGAGCACACCCAGAGCAGAAGTTCTACCTCAGCCAGATCAGGCCTGCCAAGAAACTGCTTTTCACAGGCCTTCGTAAGAGGTGTTCCCGGAAGGCTGTAAGAGTACCTGGCAGAGCGAGTTGTTTCTTAGCTTCAAAAACAGCTGGAAGCAACATGATTTGGGGCCTCTCTCCCCCTTTGGAAACAAAGCAGCCTTTGTGCCTGGCAGCTCTAGGCCAAAGTAGCACACCCAGAGCACAAGTTCTACCTCAGCCAGATAAGGCCTGTCAAGAAGCTGCGTTTCACAGGCCTTTGTATGTGACGTTCCCGGTTGGCTTTGAGAGCACTGTGCAGAGCCAGTTGTTTTAGCTTCCCAGAGAGCAGGAAGCAAGATGCTTTGGGGCCTCTCTCACACTTTGGAAATAAAGGCAGCCCTTTGGGCCTGGCAGCCCTAGGCCAATGGAGTACACCCAGAGCAGAAGTTCTACCTCAGCCAGATCAGGCCTTCCAAGAAACTGCGTCTCACAGGCCTTTCTCTGTCACGTTGCCGGTAGGCTGTGAGAGCACTGTGCAGAGCCAGTTGTTTCTTAGCTTCCCAAAGATTTGGAAGCAAGATGCTTTGGGGACTCTCAGCCCCTTTGGAAACAAGGCGGCCCTTTGGGCCTGGCAGCTCTAGGCCAAAGTAGCACGCCCAGAGCAGGAGTTCTACTTCAGCCAGATCAGGCCTGCCAAGAAACTGCGTTTCACAGGCCTTGGTAAGAGATGTTCCCGGTAGGCTGTGAGAGCACTGTGGAGAGCCAGTTGCTTTAGCTTCCCACAGAGCTGGAAGCAAGATGCTTTGGGGCCTCTCTCTCCCTTTGGACACAAGGCAGCCGTTTGGGCCTGGCAGCTCTAGGCCAATGGAGCACACCCACAGCAGAAGTTCTACTTCAGGCAGATCAGTCCTGCCCAGAAACTGCGTTTCACAGCCCTTGGTAAGAGATGTTCACGGTAGGCTGTGAGAGCACTGGGCAGCACCAGTTGTTTTTTAGCTTCCCAAAGTGCTGGAGGCAAGATGCTTTGGGGCCTCTCTCACCCTTTGGAAACAAGGCAGCCCTTAGGTCCTGGTAGCTCTAGGCCTATGTAGCACAACCAGAACAGAAGTTCTACTTCAGCCAGGTCAGGCCTGCCAAGAAACTGCGTTTCACAGGCCTTTCAAAGAGATGTTCTCTTAGGCTGTAAGAGCACTGGGCAGAGCCAGCTGTTTCTTAGCTTCCCGAAGAGCTGGGAGCAAGATGCTTTGGGTCCACTCTCCGTCTTTGGAAACAAGGCAGCCCTTTGGGCCTGGCAGCTCTAGGGCAATGGAGCACACCCAGAGCAGAAGTTCTACTTCAGCCAGATCAGGCCTGCCAGGAAACTGCGTTTCACAGGCCTTGGTAAGAGATGTTCCCGGTAGGCTGTAAGAGCACTGGGCAGAGCCAGTTGTTTCTTACCTTCCTGAAAAGCTGGAAGCAAGATGCTTGGGACCCCTCTGCCCGTTTGGGAACAAGGCAGCCTTTTGGGTCGGGAAGCTCTAGGCCAATGGAGCACACGCAGAGCAGGAGTTCTACTTCAGCCTGATCAGGCCTGCAAAGAAACAGCGTTTGACAGGCCTTGGTAAGAGATGTTCCCGGTAGGTGTAAGAGCACTGGGCAGAGCCAGTTGTTTCTTAGCTTCGCAAAGACCGGGAAGCAAGATGCTTTGGGCCTCTCTGCCCCTTGGAAACAGGGCAGCACTTTGGGCCTGGCAGCTCTAGGGCAATGGAGCACACCCAGAGCCGGAGTTCTACTTCAGCCAGATGAGGCCTGCCAAGAAACTGCGTTTCACAGGCCTTTCAAAGACATGTTCCCGGTAGGCTGTAAGAGCACGGGGCAGAGCGAGTTGGTTCTTAGCTTCCCAGAGAGCTGGAAGCAAGATGCTTTGGGGCCTCTCTGCCCCTTTGGAAACAAGGCAGCACCTTGGGCCTGGCAGCTCTAGGGCGATGGAGCACACCCAGAGCAGAAGTTCTACTTCAGCCAAATCAGGCCTGCCAGGAAACGGCGTTTCACAGGCCTTGGTAAGAGATGTTCCCGGTAGGCTGTAAGAGCACTGGGCAACGCCAGATGTTTCTTAGCTTCCCGAAGAGCTGGAAGCAAGAAGCTTTGGTGCCACTCTCTCACTTTGGACTCAAGGCAGCCCTTTGGGGCAGGTAGCTCTAGGCCAGTGGAGCACACCCAGAGCAGAAGTTCTACTTCGGCCAGTTCAGGCCACCAACAAACTGCGTTTCACAGGCCTTGGTAAGAGATGTTCCCGGTAGGCTGTAAGAGCACTGGGCAACGCCAGATGTTTCTTAGCTTCCCGAAGAGCTGGAAGCAAGATGCTTTGGGGCCTCTCATCCCCTTTGCAAACAAGGCGGCCCTATGGGCCAGGCAGCTCTAGGCCAATGGAGCACACCCAGAGCAGAAGTTCTACTTCGGCCAGTTCAGGCCACCAACAAACTGCGTTTCACAGGCCTTGGTAAGAGATGTTCCCGGTAGGCTGTAAGAGCACTGGGCAACGCCAGATGTTTCTTAGCTTCCCGAAGAGCTGGAAGCAAGATGCTTTGGGGCCTCTCATCCCCTTTGCAAACAAGGCCGACCTTTGGGCCAGGCAGCTCTAGGCCAATGGAGCACACCCAGAGCAGAAGTTCTACCTCAGCCAGATAAGGCCTGCCAAGAAACTGCGTTTCAAAGGCTTTGGTAAGAGATGTTCCCGGTACTCTGTTAGAGCACTGGGCAGAGCCATTTGTTTCTTAGCTTCCCAAAGAGCTGGAAGCAAGATGCTTTGGGGGCTCCCTGCCCCTTTGCCAACAAGGGCGACCTTTGGGCCTTTCAGCTCTAGGCCAATGGAGCACACCCAGAGCAGAAGTCCTACTTCAGCCAGATCAGGCCTGCCAAGGAACTGCGTTTCAGAGGCCTTTGTATGTGACGTTCCCGGTAGGCTGTGAGAGCACGGTGCAGAGCCAGTTGTTTCCTTGTTTCCCAAACAGCTGGAAGCAAGACGCTTTGGGGCCTCTCTGCCCCTTTGGAAACAAGGCAGCACGTTGGGTCTGGCAGCTCTAGGGCAATGGAGCACAACCAGAGCCGAAGTTCTACTTCTTCCAGATCAGGCCTGCCTAGACAGTGCGTTTCCCAGGCCTTGATAAGAGATGTTCTCTTAGGCTATAAGAGCACTGGGCACAGCCAGTTGTTTCTTAGCTTCCCAAGAGGTGGAAGCAAGATGCTTTGGGGCCTCTCTCCCCCTTTGGAAACAAGGCAGCCCTTTGGGCCTTTCAGCTCTAGGGCAATGGAGCACACCCAGAGCAGAAGTTCTACCTCAGCCAGATCAGGCCTGCCAAGAAACTGCTTTTCACAGGCCTTCGTAAGAGGTGTTCCCGGAAGGCTGTAAGAGTACCTGGCAGAGCGAGTTGTTTCTTAGCTTCAAAAACAGCTGGAAGCAACATGATTTGGGGCCTCTCTCCCCCTTTGGAAACAAAGCAGCCTTTGTGCCTGGCAGCTCTAGGCCAAAGTAGCACACCCAGAGCACAAGTTCTACCTCAGCCAGATAAGGCCTGTCAAGAAGCTGCGTTTCACAGGCCTTTGTATGTGACGTTCCCGGTTGGCTTTGAGAGCACTGTGCAGAGCCAGTTGTTTTAGCTTCCCAGAGAGCAGGAAGCAAGATGCTTTGGGGCCTCTCTCACACTTTGGAAATAAAGGCAGCCCTTTGGGCCTGGCAGCCCTAGGCCAATGGAGTACACCCAGAGCAGAAGTTCTACCTCAGCCAGATCAGGCCTTCCAAGAAACTGCGTCTCACAGGCCTTTCTCTGTCACGTTGCCGGTAGGCTGTGAGAGCACTGTGCAGAGCCAGTTGTTTCTTAGCTTCCCAAAGATTTGGAAGCAAGATGCTTTGGGGACTCTCAGCCCCTTTGGAAACAAGGCGGCCCTTTGGGCCTGGCAGCTCTAGGCCAAAGTAGCACGCCCAGAGCAGGAGTTCTACTTCAGCCAGATCAGGCCTGCCAAGAAACTGCGTTTCACAGGCCTTGGTAAGAGATGTTCCCGGTAGGCTGTGAGAGCACTGTGGAGAGCCAGTTGCTTTAGCTTCCCACAGAGCTGGAAGCAAGATGCCTTGGGGCCTCTCTCTCCCTTTGGACACAAGGCAGCCGTTTGGGCCTGGCAGCTCTAGGCCAATGGAGCACACCCACAGCAGAAGTTCTACTTCAGGCAGATCAGTCCTGCCCAGAAACTGCGTTTCACAGCCCTTGGTAAGAGATGTTCACGGTAGGCTGTGAGAGCACTGGGCAGAACCAGTTGTTTTTTAGCTTCCCAAAGTGCTGGAGGCAAGATGCTTTGGGGCCTCTCTCACCCTTTGGAAACAAGGCAGCCCTTAGGTCCTGGTAGCTCTAGGCCTATGTAGCACAACCAGAACAGAAGTTCTACTTCAGCCAGGTCAGGCCTGCCAAGAAACTGCGTTTCACAGGCCTTTCAAAGAGATGTTCTCTTAGGCTGTAAGAGCACTGGGCAGAGCCGGCTGTTTCTTAGCTTCCCGAAGAGCTGGGAGCAAGATGCTTTGGGTCCACTCTCCGTCTTTGGAAACAAGGCAGCCCTTTGGGCCTGGCAGCTCTAGGGCAATGGAGCACACCCAGAGCAGAAGTTCTACTTCAGCCAGATCAGGCCTGCCAGGAAACTGCGTTTCACAGGCCTTGGTAAGAGATGTTCCCGGTAGGCTGTAAGAGCACTGGGCAGAGCCAGTTGTTTCTTACCTTCCAGAAAAGCTGGAAGCAAGATGCTTGGGACCCCTCTGCCCGCTTGGGAACAAGGCAGCCTTTTGGGTCGGGAAGCTCTAGGCCAATGGAGCACACGCAGAGCAGGAGTTCTACTTCAGCCTGATCAGGCCTGCAAAGAAACAGCGTTTGACAGGCCTTGGTAAGAAATGTTCCCGGTAGGTGTAAGAGCACTGGGCAGAGCCAGTTGTTTCTTAGCTTCGCAAAGACCGGGAAGCAAGATGCTTTGGGCCTCTCTGCCCCTTGGAAACAGGGCAGCACTTTGGGCCTGGCAGCTCTAGGGCAATGGAGCACACCCAGAGCCGGAGTTCTACTTCAGCCAGATGAGGCCTGCCAAGAAACTGCGTTTCACAGGCCTTTCAAAGACATGTTCCCGGTAGGCTGTAAGAGCACGGGGCAGAGCGAGTTGGTTCTTAGCTTCCCAGAGAGCTGGAAGCAAGATGCTTTGGGGCCTCTCTGCCCCTTTGGAAACAAGGCAGCACCTTGGGCCTGGCAGCTCTAGGGCGATGGAGCACACCCAGAGCAGAAGTTCTACTTCAGCCAAATCAGGCCTGCCAGGAAACGGCGTTTCACAGGCCTTGGTAAGAGATGTTCCCGGTAGGCTGTAAGAGCACTGGGCAACGCCAGATGTTTCTTAGCTTCCCGAAGAGCTGGAAGCAAGAAGCTTTGGTGCCACTCTCTCACTTTGGACTCAAGGCAGCCCTTTGGGGCAGGTAGCTCTAGCCCAGTGGAGCACACCCAGAGCAGAAGTTCTACTTGGGCCAGTTCAGGCCACCAACAAACTGCGTTTCACAGGCCTTGGTAAGAGATGTTCCCGGTAGGCTGTAAGAGCACTGGGCAACGCCAGATGTTTCTTAGCTTCCCGAAGAGCTGGAAGCAAGATGCTTTGGGGCCTCTCATCCCCTTTGCAAACAAGGCGGCCCTATGGGCCAGGCAGCTCTAGGCCAATGGAGCACACCCAGAGCAGAAGCTCTACTTCGGCCAGTTCAGGCCACCAACAAACTGCGTTTCACAGGCCTTGGTAAGAGATGTTCCCGGTAGGCTGTAAGAGCACTGGGCAACGCCAGATGTTTCTTAGCTTCCCGAAGAGCTGGAAGCAAGATGCTTTGGGGCCTCTCATCCCCTTTGCAAACAAGGCCGACCTTTGGGCCAGGCAGCTCTAGGCCAATGGAGCACACCCAGAGCAGAAGTTCTACCTCAGCCAGATAAGGCCTGCCAAGAAACTGCGTTTCAAAGGCTTTGGTAAGAGATGTTCCCGGTACTCTGTTAGAGCACTGGGCAGAGCCATTTGTTTCTTAGCTTCCCAAAGAGCTGGAAGCAAGATGCTTTGGGGGCTCCCTGCCCCTTTGCCAACAAGGGCGACCTTTGGGCCTTTCAGCTCTAGGCCAATGGAGCACACCCAGAGCAGAAGTCCTACTTCAGCCAGATCAGGCCTGCCAAGGAACTGCGTTTCAGAGGCCTTTGTATGTGACGTTCCCGGTAGGCTGTGAGAGCACGGTGCAGAGCCAGTTGTTTCCTTGTTTCCCAAACAGCTGGAAGCAAGACGCTTTGGGGCCTCTCTGCCCCTTTGGAAACAAGGCAGCACGTTGGGTCTGGCAGCTCTAGGGCAATGGAGCACAACCAGAGCCGAAGTTCTACTTCTTCCAGATCAGGCCTGCCTAGACAGTGCGTTTCCCAGGCCTTGATAAGAGATGTTCTCTTAGGCTATAAGAGCACTGGGCACAGCCAGTTGTTTCTTAGCTTCCCAAGAGGTGGAAGCAAGATGCTTTGGGGCCTCTCTCCCCCTTTGGAAACAAGGCAGCCCTTTGGGCCTTTCAGCTCTAGGGCAATGGAGCACACCCAGAGCAGAAGTTCTACCTCAGCCAGATCAGGCCTGCCAAGAAACTGCTTTTCACAGGCCTTCGTAAGAGGTGTTCCCGGAAGGCTGTAAGAGTACCTGGCAGAGCGAGTTGTTTCTTAGCTTCAAAAACAGCTGGAAGCAACATGATTTGGGGCCTCTCTCCCCCTTTGGAAACAAAGCAGCCTTTGTGCCTGGCAGCTCTAGGCCAAAGTAGCACACCCAGAGCACAAGTTCTACCTCAGCCAGATAAGGCCTGTCAAGAAGCTGCGTTTCACAGGCCTTTGTATGTGACGTTCCCGGTTGGCTTTGAGAGCACTGTGCAGAGCCAGTTGTTTTAGCTTCCCAGAGAGCAGGAAGCAAGATGCTTTGGGGCCTCTCTCACACTTTGGAAATAAAGGCAGCCCTTTGGGCCTGGCAGCCCTAGGCCAATGGAGTACACCCAGAGCAGAAGTTCTACCTCAGCCAGATCAGGCCTTCCAAGAAACTGCGTCTCACAGGCCTTTCTCTGTCACGTTGCCGGTAGGCTGTGAGAGCACTGTGCAGAGCCAGTTGTTTCTTAGCTTCCCAAAGATTTGGAAGCAAGATGCTTTGGGGACTCTCAGCCCCTTTGGAAACAAGGCGGCCCTTTGGGCCTGGCAGCTCTAGGCCAAAGTAGCACGCCCAGAGCAGGAGTTCTACTTCAGCCAGATCAGGCCTGCCAAGAAACTGCGTTTCACAGGCCTTGGTAAGAGATGTTCCCGGTAGGCTGTGAGAGCACTGTGGAGAGCCAGTTGCTTTAGCTTCCCACAGAGCTGGAAGCAAGATGCTTTGGGGCCTCTCTCTCCCTTTGGACACAAGGCAGCCGTTTGGGCCTGGCAGCTCTAGGCCAATGGAGCACACCCACAGCAGAAGTTCTACTTCAGGCAGATCAGTCCTGCCCAGAAACTGCGTTTCACAGCCCTTGGTAAGAGATGTTCACGGTAGGCTGTGAGAGCACTGGGCAGAACCAGTTGTTTTTTAGCTTCCCAAAGTGCTGGAGGCAAGATGCTTTGGGGCCTCTCTCACCCTTTGGAAACAAGGCAGCCCTTAGGTCCTGGTAGCTCTAGGCCTATGTAGCACAACCAGAACAGAAGTTCTACTTCAGCCAGGTCAGGCCTGCCAAGAAACTGCGTTTCACAGGCCTTTCAAAGAGATGTTCTCTTAGGCTGTAAGAGCACTGGGCAGAGCCAGCTGTTTCTTAGCTTCCCGAAGAGCTGGGAGCAAGATGCTTTGGGTCCACTCTCCGTCTTTGGAAACAAGGCAGCCCTTTGGGCCTGGCAGCTCTAGGGCAATGGAGCACACCCAGAGCAGAAGTTCTACTTCAGCCAGATCAGGCCTGCCAGGAAACTGCGTTTCACAGGCCTTGGTAAGAGATGTTCCCGGTAGGCTGTAAGAGCACTGGGCAGAGCCAGTTGTTTCTTACCTTCCTGAAAAGCTGGAAGCAAGATGCTTGGGACCCCTCTGCCCGCTTGGGAACAAGGCAGCCTTTTGGGTCGGGAAGCTCTAGGCCAATGGAGCACACGCAGAGCAGGAGTTCTACTTCAGCCTGATCAGGCCTGCAAAGAAACAGCGTTTGACAGGCCTTGGTAAGAGATGTTCGCGGTAGGTTTAAGAGCACTGGGCAGAGCCAGTTGTTTCTTAGCTTCGCAAAGACCGGGAAGCAAGATGCTTTGGGCCTCTCTGCCCCTTGGAAACAGGGCAGCACTTTGGGCCTGGCAGCTCTAGGGCAATGGAGCACACCCAGAGCAGAAGTTCTACTTCAGCCAAATCAGGCCTGCCAGGAAACGGCGTTTCACAGGCCTTGGTAAGAGATGTTCCCGGTAGGCTGTAAGAGCACTGGGCAACGCCAGATGTTTCTTAGCTTCCCGAAGAGCTGGAAGCAAGAAGCTTTGGTGCCACTCTCTCACTTTGGACTCAAGGCAGCCCTTTGGGGCAGGTAGCTCTAGCCCAGTGGAGCACACCCAGAGCAGAAGTTCTACTTGGGCCAGTTCAGGCCACCAACAAACTGCGTTTCACAGGCCTTGGTAAGAGATGTTCCCGGTAGGCTGTAAGAGCACTGGGCAACGCCAGATGTTTCTTAGCTTCCCGAAGAGCTGGAAGCAAGATGCTTTGGGGCCTCTCATCCCCTTTGCAAACAAGGTGGCCCTATGGGCCAGGCAGCTCTAGGCCAATGGAGCACACCCAGAGCAGAAGTTCTACTTCGGCCAGTTCAGGCCACCAACAAACTGCGTTTCACAGGCCTTGGTAAGAGATGTTCCCGGTAGGCTGTAAGAGCACTGGGCAACGCCAGATGTTTCTTAGCTTCCCGAAGAGCTGGAAGCAAGATGCTTTGGGGCCTCTCATCCCCTTTGCAAACAAAGCCGACCTTTGGGCCAGGCAGCTCTAGGCCAATGGAGCACACCCAGAGCAGAAGTTCTACCTCAGCCAGATAAGGCCTGCCAAGAAACTGCGTTTCAAAGGCTTTGGTAAGAGATGTTCCCGGTACTCTGTTAGAGCACTGGGCAGAGCCATTTGTTTCTTAGCTTCCCAAAGAGCTGGAAGCAAGATGCTTTGGGGGCTCCCTGCCCCTTTGCCAACAAGGGCGACCTTTGGGCCTTTCAGCTCTAGGCCAATGGAGCACACCCAGAGCAGAAGTCCTACTTCAGCCAGATCAGGCCTGCCAAGGAACTGCGTTTCAGAGGCCTTTGTATGTGACGTTCCCTGTAGGCTGTGAGAGCACGGTGCAGAGCCAGTTGTTTCCTTGTTTCCCAAACAGCTGGAAGCAAGACGCTTTGGGGCCTCTCTGCCCCTTTGGAAACAAGGCAGCACGTTGGGTCTGGCAGCTCTAGGGCAATGGAGCACAACCAGAGCCGAAGTTCTACTTCTTCCAGATCAGGCCTGCCTAGACAGTGCGTTTCCCAGGCCTTGATAAGAGATGTTCTCTTAGGCTATAAGAGCACTGGGCACAGCCAGTTGTTTCTTAGCTTCCCAAGAGGTGGAAGCAAGATGCTTTGGGGCCTCTCTCCCCCTTTGGAAACAAGGCAGCCCTTTGGGCCTTTCAGCTCTAGGGCAATGGAGCACACCCAGAGCAGAAGTTCTACCTCAGCCAGATCAGGCCTGCCAAGAAACTGCTTTTCACAGGCCTTCGTAAGAGGTGTTCCCGGAAGGCTGTAAGAGTACCTGGCAGAGCGAGTTGTTTCTTAGCTTCAAAAACAGCTGGAAGCAACATGATTTGGGGCCTCTCTCCCCCTTTGGAAACAAAGCAGCCTTTGTGCCTGGCAGCTCTAGGCCAAAGTAGCACACCCAGAGCACAAGTTCTACCTCAGCCAGATAAGGCCTGTCAAGAAGCTGCGTTTCACAGGCCTTTGTATGTGACGTTCCCGGTTGGCTTTGAGAGCACTGTGCAGAGCCAGTTGTTTTAGCTTCCCAGAGAGCAGGAAGCAAGATGCTTTGGGGCCTCTCTCACACTTTGGAAATAAAGGCAGCCCTTTGGGCCTGGCAGCCCTAGGCCAATGGAGTACACCCAGAGCAGAAGTTCTACCTCAGCCAGATCAGGCCTTCCAAGAAACTGCGTCTCACAGGCCTTTCTCTGTCACATTGCCGGTAGGCTGTGAGAGCACTGTGCAGAGCCAGTTGTTTCTTAGCTTCCCAAAGATTTGGAAGCAAGATGCTTTGGGGACTCTCAGCCCCTTTGGAAACAAGGCGGCCCTTTGGGCCTGGCAGCTCTAGGCCAAAGTAGCACGCCCAGAGCAGGAGTTCTACTTCAGCCAGATCAGGCCTGCCAAGAAACTGCGTTTCACAGGCCTTGGTAAGAGATGTTCCCGGTAGGCTGTGAGAGCACTGTGGAGAGCCAGTTGCTTTAGCTTCCCACAGAGCTGGAAGCAAGATGCTTTGGGGCCTCTCTCTCCCTTTGGACACAAGGCAGCCGTTTGGGCCTGGCAGCTCTAGGCCAATGGAGCACACCCACAGCAGAAGTTCTACTTCAGGCAGATCAGTCCTGCCCAGAAACTGCGTTTCACAGCCCTTGGTAAGAGATGTTCACGGTAGGCTGTGAGAGCACTGGGCAGAACCAGTTGTTTTTTAGCTTCCCAAAGTGCTGGAGGCAAGATGCTTTGGGGCCTCTCTCACCCTTTGGAAACAAGGCAGCCCTTAGGTCCTGGTAGCTCTAGGCCTATGTAGCACAACCAGAACAGAAGTTCTACTTCAGCCAGGTCAGGCCTGCCAAGAAACTGCGTTTCACAGGCCTTTCAAAGAGATGTTCTCTTAGGCTGTAAGAGCACTGGGCAGAGCCAGCTGTTTCTTAGCTTCCCGAAGAGCTGGGAGCAAGATGCTTTGGGTCCACTCTCCGTCTTTGGAAACAAGGCAGCCCTTTGGGCCTTGCAGCTCTAGGGCAATGGAGCACACCCAGAGCAGAAGTTCTACTTCAGCCAGATCAGGCCTGCCAGGAAACTGCGTTTCACAGGCCTTGGTAAGAGATGTTCCCGGTAGGCTGTAAGAGCACTGGGCAGAGCCAGTTGTTTCTTACCTTCCTGAAAAGCTGGAAGCAAGATGCTTGGGACCCCTCTGCCCGCTTGGGAACAAGGCAGCCTTTTGGGTCGGGAAGCTCTAGGCCAATGGAGCACACGCAGAGCAGGAGTTCTACTTCAGCCTGATCAGGCCTGCAAAGAAACAGCGTTTGACAGGCCTTGGTAAGAGATGTTCCCGGTAGGTGTAAGAGCACTGGGCAGAGCCAGTTGTTTCTTAGCTTCGCAAAGACCGGGAAGCAAGATGCTTTGGGCCTCTCTGCCCCTTGGAAACAGGGCAGCACTTTGGGCCTGGCAGCTCTAGGGCAATGGAGCACACCCAGAGCCGGAGTTCTACTTCAGCCAGATGAGGCCTGCCAAGAAACTGCGTTTCACAGGCCTTTCAAAGACATGTTCCCGGTAGGCTGTAAGAGCACGGGGCAGAGCGAGTTGGTTCTTAGCTTCCCAGAGAGCTGGAAGCAAGATGCTTTGGGGCCTCTCTGCCCCTTTGGAAACAAGGCAGCACCTTGGGCCTGGCAGCTCTAGGGCGATGGAGCACACCCAGAGCAGAAGTTCTACTTCAGCCAAATCAGGCCTGCCAGGAAACGGCGTTTCACAGGCCTTGGTAAGAGATGTTCCCGGTAGGCTGTAAGAGCACTGGGCAACGCCAGATGTTTCTTAGCTTCCCGAAGAGCTGGAAGCAAGAAGCTTTGGTGCCACTCTCTCACTTTGGACTCAAGGCAGCCCTTTGGGGCAGGTAGCTCTAGCCCAGTGGAGCACACCCAGAGCAGAAGTTCTACTTGGGCCAGTTCAGGCCACCAACAAACTGCGTTTCACAGGCCTTGGTAAGAGATGTTCCCGGTAGGCTGTAAGAGCACTGGGCAACGCCAGATGTTTCTTAGCTTCCCGAAGAGCTGGAAGCAAGATGCTTTGGGGCCTCTCATCCCCTTTGCAAACAAGGCGGCCCTATGGGCCAGGCAGCTCTAGGCCAATGGAGCACACCCAGAGCAGAAGTTCTACTTCGGCCAGTTCAGGCCACCAACAAACTGCGTTTCACAGGCCTTGGTAAGAGATGTTCCCGGTAGGCTGTAAGAGCACTGGGCAACGCCAGATGTTTCTTAGCTTCCCGAAGAGCTGGAAGCAAGATGCTTTGGGGCCTCTCATCCCCTTTGCAAACAAGGCCGACCTTTGGGCCAGGCAGCTCTAGGCCAATGGAGCACACCCAGAGCAGAAGTTCTACCTCAGCCAGATAAGGCCTGCCAAGAAACTGCGTTTCAAAGGCTTTGGTAAGAGATGTTCCCGGTACTCTGTTAGAGCACTGGGCAGAGCCATTTGTTTCTTAGCTTCCCAAAGAGCTGGAAGCAAGATGCTTTGGGGGCTCCCTGCCCCTTTGCCAACAAGGGCGACCTTTGGGCCTTTCAGCTCTAGGCCAATGGAGCACACCCAGAGCAGAAGTCCTACTTCAGCCAGATCAGGCCTGCCAAGGAACTGCGTTTCAGAGGCCTTTGTATGTGACGTTCCCGGTAGGCTGTGAGAGCACGGTGCAGAGCCAGTTGTTTCCTTGTTTCCCAAACAGCTGGAAGCAAGACGCTTTGGGGCCTCTCTGCCCCTTTGGAAACAAGGCAGCACGTTGGGTCTGGCAGCTCTAGGGCAATGGAGCACAACCAGAGCCGAAGTTCTACTTCTTCCAGATCAGGCCTGCCTAGACAGTGCGTTTCCCAGGCCTTGATAAGAGATGTTCTCTTAGGCTATAAGAGCACTGGGCACAGCCAGTTGTTTCTTAGCTTCCCAAGAGGTGGAAGCAAGATGCTTTGGGGCCTCTCTCCCCCTTTGGAAACAAGGCAGCCCTTTGGGCCTTTCAGCTCTAGGGCAATGGAGCACACCCAGAGCAGAAGTTCTACCTCAGCCAGATCAGGCCTGCCAAGAAACTGCTTTTCACAGGCCTTCGTAAGAGGTGTTCCCGGAAGGCTGTAAGAGTACCTGGCAGAGCGAGTTGTTTCTTAGCTTCAAAAACAGCTGGAAGCAACATGATTTGGGGCCTCTCTCCCCCTTTGGAAACAAAGCAGCCTTTGTGCCTGGCAGCTCTAGGCCAAAGTAGCACACCCAGAGCACAAGTTCTACCTCAGCCAGATAAGGCCTGTCAAGAAGCTGCGTTTCACAGGCCTTTGTATGTGACGTTCCCGGTTGGCTTTGAGAGCACTGTGCAGAGCCAGTTGTTTTAGCTTCCCAGAGAGCAGGAAGCAAGATGCTTTGGGGCCTCTCTCACACTTTGGAAATAAAGGCAGCCCTTTGGGCCTGGCAGCCCTAGGCCAATGGAGTACACCCAGAGCAGAAGTTCTACCTCAGCCAGATCAGGCCTTCCAAGAAACTGCGTCTCACAGGCCTTTCTCTGTCACGTTGCCGGTAGGCTGTGAGAGCACTGTGCAGAGCCAGTTGTTTCTTAGCTTCCCAAAGATTTGGAAGCAAGATGCTTTGGGGACTCTCAGCCCCTTTGGAAACAAGGCGGCCCTTTGGGCCTGGCAGCTCTAGGCCAAAGTAGCACGCCCAGAGCAGGAGTTCTACTTCAGCCAGATCAGGCCTGCCAAGAAACTGCGTTTCACAGGCCTTGGTAAGAGATGTTCCCGGTAGGCTGTGAGAGCACTGTGGAGAGCCAGTTGCTTTAGCTTCCCACAGAGCTGGAAGCAAGATGCTTTGGGGCCTCTCTCTCCCTTTGGACACAAGGCAGCCGTTTGGGCCTGGCAGCTCTAGGCCAATGGAGCACACCCACAGCAGAAGTTCTACTTCAGGCAGATCAGTCCTGCCCAGAAACTGCGTTTCACAGCCCTTGGTAAGAGATGTTCACGGTAGGCTGTGAGAGCACTGGGCAGAACCAGTTGTTTTTTAGCTTCCCAAAGTGCTGGAGGCAAGATGCTTTGGGGCCTCTCTCACCCTTTGGAAACAAGGCAGCCCTTAGGTCCTGGTAGCTCTAGGCCTATGTAGCACAACCAGAACAGAAGTTCTACTTCAGCCAGGTCAGGCCTGCCAAGAAACTGCGTTTCACAGGCCTTTCAAAGAGATGTTCTCTTAGGCTGTAAGAGCACTGGGCAGAGCCAGCTGTTTCTTAGCTTCCCGAAGAGCTGGGAGCAAGATGCTTTGGGTCCACTCTCCGTCTTTGGAAACAAGGCAGCCCTTTGGGCCTGGCAGCTCTAGGGCAATGGAGCACACCCAGAGCAGAAGTTCTACTTCAGCCAGATCAGGCCTGCCAGGAAACTGCGTTTCACAGGCCTTGGTAAGAGATGTTCCCGGTAGGCTGTAAGAGCACTGGGCAGAGCCAGTTGTTTCTTACCTTCCTGAAAAGCTGGAAGCAAGATGCTTGGGACCCCTCTGCCCGTTTGGGAACAAGGCAGCCTTTTGGGTCGGGAAGCTCTAGGCCAATGGAGCACACGCAGAGCAGGAGTTCTACTTCAGCCTGATCAGGCCTGCAAAGAAACAGCGTTTGACAGGCCTTGGTAAGAGATGTTCGCGGTAGGTGTAAGAGCACTGGGCAGAGCCAGTTGTTTCTTAGCTTCGCAAAGACCGGGAAGCAAGATGCTTTGGGCCTCTCTGCCCCTTGGAAACAGGGTAGCACTTTGGGCCTGGCAGCTCTAGGGCAATGGAGCACACCCAGAGCCGGAGTTCTACTTCAGCCAGATGAGGCCTGCCAAGAAACTGCGTTTCACAGGCCTTTCAAAGACATGTTTCCGGTAGGCTGTAAGAGCACGGGGCAGAGCGAGTTGGTTCTTAGCTTCCCAGAGAGCTGGAAGCAAGATGCTTTGGGGCCTCTCTGCCCCTTTGGAAACAAGGCAGCACCTTGGGCCTGGCAGCTCTAGGGCAATGGAGCACACCCAGAGCAGAAGTTCTACTTCAGCCAAATCAGGCCTGCCAGGAAACGGCGTTTCACAGGCCTTGGTAAGAGATGTTCCCGGTAGGCTGTAAGAGCACTGGGCAACGCCAGATGTTTCTTAGCTTCCCGAAGAGCTGGAAGCAAGAAGCTTTGGTGCCACTCTCTCACTTTGGACTCAAGGCAGCCCTTTGGGGCAGGTAGCTCTAGGCCAGTGGAGCACACCCAGAGCAGAAGTTCTACTTGGGCCAGTTCAGGCCACCAACAAACTGCGTTTCACAGGCCTTGGTAAGAGATGTTCCCGGTAGGCTGTAAGAGCACTGGGCAACGCCAGATGTTTCTTAGCTTCCCGAAGAGCTGGAAGCAAGATGCTTTGGGGCCTCTCATCCCCTTTGCAAACAAGGCGGCCCTATGGGCCAGGCAGCTCTAGGCCAATGGAGCACACCCAGAGCAGAAGTTCTACTTCGGCCAGTTCAGGCCACCAACAAACTGCGTTTCACAGGCCTTGGTAAGAGATGTTCCCGGTAGGCTGTAAGAGCACTGGGCAACGCCAGATGTTTCTTAGCTTCCCGAAGAGCTGGAAGCAAGATGCTTTGGGGCCTCTCATCCCCTTTGCAAACAAGGCCGACCTTTGGGCCAGGCAGCTCTAGGCCAATGGAGCACACCCAGAGCAGAAGTTCTACCTCAGCCAGATAAGGCCTGCCAAGAAACTGCGTTTCAAAGGCTTTGGTAAGAGATGTTCCCGGTACTCTGTTAGAGCACTGGGCAGAGCCATTTGTTTCTTAGCTTCCCAAAGAGCTGGAAGCAAGATGCTTTGGGGGCTCCCTGCCCCTTTGCCAACAAGGGCGACCTTTGGGCCTTTCAGCTCTAGGCCAATGGAGCACACCCAGAGCAGAAGTCCTACTTCAGCCAGATCAGGCCTGCCAAGGAACTGCGTTTCAGAGGCCTTTGTATGTGATGTTCCCGGTAGGCTGTGAGAGCACGGTGCAGAGCCAGTTGTTTCCTTGTTTCCCAAACAGCTGGAAGCAAGACGCTTTGGGGCCTCTCTGCCCCTTTGGAAACAAGGCAGCACGTTGGGTCTGGCAGCTCTAGGGCAATGGAGCACAACCAGAGCCGAAGTTCTACTTCTTCCAGATCAGGCCTGCCTAGACAGTGCGTTTCACAGGCCTTGATAAGAGATGTTCTCTTAGGCTATAAGAGCACTGGGCACAGCCAGTTGTTTCTTAGCTTCCCAAGAGGTGGAAGCAAGATGCTTTGGGGCCTCTCTCCCCCTTTGGAAACAAGGCAGCCCTTTGGGCCTTTCAGCTCTAGGGCAATGGAGCACACCCAGAGCAGAAGTTCTACCTCAGCCAGATCAGGCCTGCCAAGAAACTGCTTTTCACAGGCCTTCGTAAGAGGTGTTCCCGGAAGGCTGTAAGAGTACCTGGCAGAGCGAGTTGTTTCTTAGCTTCAAAAACAGCTGGAAGCAACATGATTTGGGGCCTCTCTCCCCCTTTGGAAACAAAGCAGCCTTTGTGCCTGGCAGCTCTAGGCCAAAGTAGCACACCCAGAGCACAAGTTCTACCTCAGCCAGATAAGGCCTGTCAAGAAGCTGCGTTTCACAGGCCTTTGTATGTGACGTTCCCGGTTGGCTTTGAGAGCACTGTGCAGAGCCAGTTGTTTTAGCTTCCCAGAGAGCAGGAAGCAAGATGCTTTGGGGCCTCTCTCACACTTTGGAAATAAAGGCAGCCCTTTGGGCCTGGCAGCCCTAGGCCAATGGAGTACACCCAGAGCAGAAGTTCTACCTCAGCCAGATCAGGCCTTCCAAGAGACTGCGTCTCACAGGCCTTTCTCTGTCACGTTGCCGGTAGGCTGTGAGAGCACTGTGCAGAGCCAGTTGTTTCTTAGCTTCCCAAAGATTTGGAAGCAAGATGCTTTGGGGACTCTCAGCCCCTTTGGAAACAAGGCGGCCCTTTGGGCCTGGCAGCTCTAGGCCAAAGTAGCACGCCCAGAGCAGGAGTTCTACTTCAGCCAGATCAGGCCTGCCAAGAAACTGCGTTTCACAGGCCTTGGTAAGAGATGTTCCCGGTAGGCTGTGAGAGCACTGTGGAGAGCCAGTTGCTTTAGCTTCCCACAGAGCTGGAAGCAAGATGCTTTGGGTCCACTCTCCGTCTTTTGAAACAAGGCAGCCCTTTGGGCCTGGCAGCTCTAGGGCAATGGAGCACACCCAGAGCAGAAGTTCTACTTCAGCCAGATCAGGCCTGCCAGGAAACTGCGTTTCACAGGCCTTGGTAAGAGATGTTCCCGGTAGGCTGTGAGAGCACTGTGGAGAGCCAGTTGCTTTAGCTTCCCACAGAGCTGTAAGCAAGATGCTTTGGGGCCTCTCTCTCCCTTTGGACACAAGGCAGCCGTTTGGGCCTGGCAGCTCTAGGCCAATGGAGCACACCCACAGCAGAAGTTCTACTTCAGGCAGATCAGTCCTGCCCAGAAACTGCGTTTCACAGCCCTTGGTAAGAGATGTTCACGGTAGGCTGTGAGAGCACTGGGCAGAGCCAGTTGTTTCTTAGCTTCCCAAAGATTTGGAAGCAAGATGCTTTGGGGACTCTCAGCCCCTTTGGAAACAAGGCGGCCCTTTGGGCCTGGCAGCTCTAGGCCAAAGTAGCACGCCCAGAGCAGGAGTTCTACTTCAGCCAGATCAGGCCTGCCAAGAAACTGCGTTTCACAGGCCTTGGTAAGAGATGTTCCCGGTAGGCTGTGAGAGCACTGTGGAGAGCCAGTTGCTTTAGCTTCCCACAGAGCTGGAAGCAAGATGCTTTGGGGCCTCTCTCTCCCTTTGGACACAAGGCAGCCGTTTGGGCCTGGCAGCTCTAGGCCAATGGAGCACACCCACAGCAGAAGTTCTACTTCAGGCAGATCAGTCCTGCCCAGAAACTGCGTTTCACAGCCCTTGGTAAGAGATGTTCACGGTAGGCTGTGAGAGCACTGGGCAGAACCAGTTGTTTTTTAGCTTCCCAAAGTGCTGGAGGCAAGATGCTTTGGGGCCTCTCTCACCCTTTGGAAACAAGGCAGCCCTTAGGTCCTGGTAGCTCTAGGCCTATGTAGCACAACCAGAACAGATGTTCTACTTCAGCCAGGTCAGGCCTGCCAAGAAACTGCGTTTCACAGGCCTTTCAAAGAGATGTTCTCTTAGGCTGTAAGAGCACTGGGCAGAGCCAGCTGTTTCTTAGCTTCCCGAAGAGCTGGGAGCAAGATGCTTTGGGTCCACTCTCCGTCTTTGGAAACAAGGCAGCTCTTTGGGCCTGGCAGCTATAGGGCAATGGAGCACACCCAGAGCAGAAGTTCTACTTCAGCCAGATCAGGCCTGCCAGGAAACTGCGTTTCACAGGCCTTGGTAAGAGATGTTCCCGGTAGGCTGTAAGAGCACTTTGCAGAGCCAGTTGTTTCTTACCTTCCAGAAAAGCTGGAAGCAAGATGCTTGGGACCCCTCTGCCCGTTTGGGAACAAGGCAGCCTTTTGGGTCGGGAAGCTCTAGGCCAATGGAGCACACGCAGAGCAGGAGTTCTACTTCAGCCTCATCAGGCCTGCAAAGAAACAGCGTTTGACAGGCCTTGGTAAGAGATGTTCCCGGTAGGTGTAAGAGCACTGGGCAGAGCCAGTTGTTTCTTAGCTTCGCAAAGACCGGGAAGCAAGATGCTTTGGGCCTCTCTGCCCCTTGGAAACAGGGCAGCACTTTGGGCCTGGCAGCTCTAGGGCAATGGAGCACACCCAGAGCCGGAGTTCTACTTCAGCCAGATGAGGCCTGCCAAGAAACTGCGTTTCACAGGCCTTTCAAAGACATGTTCCCGGTAGGCTGTAAGAGCACGGGGCAGAGCGAGTTGGTTCTTAGCTTCCCAGAGAGCTGGAAGCAAGATGCTTTGGGGCCTCTCTGCCCCTTTGGAAACAAGGCAGCACCTTGGGCCTGGCAGCTCTAGGGCAATGGAGCACACCCAGAGCAGAAGTTCTACTTCAGCCAAATCAGGCCTGCCAGGAAACGGCGTTTCACAGGCCTTGGTAAGAGATGTTCCCGGTAGGCTGTAAGAGCACTGGGCAACGCCAGATGTTTCTTAGCTTCCCGAAGAGCTGGAAGCAAGAAGCTTTGGTGCCACTCTCTCACTTTGGACTCAAGGCAGCCCTTTGGGGCAGGTAGCTCTAGCCCAGTGGAGCACACCCAGAGCAGAAGTTCTACTTGGGCCAGTTCAGGCCACCAACAAACTGCGTTTCACAGGCCTTGGTAAGAGATGTTCCCGGTAGGCTGTAAGAGCACTGGGCAACGCCAGATGTTTCTTAGCTTCCCGAAGAGCTGGAAGCAAGATGCTTTGGGGCCTCTCATCCCCTTTGCAAACAAGGTGGCCCTATGGGCCAGGCAGCTCTAGGCCAATGGAGCACACCCAGAGCAGAAGTTCTACTTCGGCCAGTTCAGGCCACCAACAAACTGCGTTTCACAGGCCTTGGTAAGAGATGTTCCCAGTAGGCTGTAAGAGCACTGGGCAACGCCAGATGTTTCTTAGCTTCCCGAAGAGCTGGAAGCAAGATGCTTTGGGGCCTCTCATCCCCTTTGCAAACAAGGCCGACCTTTGGGCCAGGCAGCTCTAGGCCAATGGAGCACACCCAGAGCAGAAGTTCTACTTCGGCCAGTTCAGGCCACCAACAAACTGCGTTTCACAGGCCTTGGTAAGAGATGTTCCCGGTAGGCTGTAAGAGCACTGGGCAACGCCAGATGTTTCTTAGCTTCCCGAAGAGCTGGAAGCAAGATGCTTTGGGGCCTCTCATCCCCTTTGCAAACAAGGCCGACCTTTGGGCCAGGCAGCTCTAGGCCAATGGAGCACACCCAGAGCAGAAGTTCTACCTCAGCCAGATAAGGCCTGCCAAGAAACTGCGTTTCAAAGGCTTTGGTAAGAGATGTTCCCGGTACTCTGTTAGAGCACTGGGCAGAGCCATTTGTTTCTTAGCTTCCCAAAGAGCTGGAAGCAAGATGCTTTGGGGGCTCCCTGCCCCTTTGCCAACAAGGGCGACCTTTGGGCCTTTCAGCTCTAGGCCAATGGAGCACACCCAGAGCAGAAGTCCTACTTCAGCCAGATCAGGCCTGCCAAGGAACTGCGTTTCAGAGGCCTTTGTATGTGACGTTCCCGGTAGGCTGTGAGAGCACGGTGCAGAGCCAGTTGTTTCCTTGTTTCCCAAACAGCTGGAAGCAAGACGCTTTGGGGCCTCTCTGCCCCTTTGGAAACAAGGCAGCACGTTGGGTCTGGCAGCTCTAGGGCAATGGAGCACAACCAGAGCCGAAGTTCTACTTCTTCCAGATCAGGCCTGCCTAGACAGTGCGTTTCACAGGCCTTGATAAGAGATGTTCTCTTAGGCTATAAGAGCACTGGGCACAGCCAGTTGTTTCTTAGCTTCCCAAGAGGTGGAAGCAAGATGCTTTGGGGCCTCTCTCCCCCTTTGGAAACAAGGCAGCCCTTTGGGCCTTTCAGCTCTAGGGCAATGGAGCACACCCAGAGCAGAAGTTCTACCTCAGCCAGATCAGGCCTGCCAAGAAACTGCTTTTCACAGGCCTTCATAAGAGGTGTTCCCGGAAGGCTGTAAGAGTACCTGGCAGAGCGAGTTGTTTCTTAGCTTCAAAAACAGCTGGCAGCAACATGATTTGGGGCCTCTCTCCCCCTTTGGAAACAAAGCAGCCTTTGTGCCTGGCAGCTCTAGGCCAAAGTAGCACACCCAGAGCACAAGTTCTACCTCAGCCAGATAAGGCCTGTCAAGAAGCTGCGTTTCACAGGCCTTTGTATGTGACGTTCCCGGTTGGCTTTGAGAGCACTGTGCAGAGCCAGTTGTTTTAGCTTCCCAGAGAGCAGGAAGCAAGATGCTTTGGGGCCTCTCTCACACTTTGGAAATAAAGGCAGCCCTTTGGGCCTGGCAGCCCTAGGCCAATGGAGTACACCCAGAGCAGAAGTTCTACCTCAGCCAGATCAGGCCTTCCAAGAAACTGCGTCTCACAGGCCTTTCTCTGTCACGTTGCCGGTAGGCTGTGAGAGCACTGTGCAGAGCCAGTTGTTTCTTAGCTTCCCAAAGATTTGGAAGCAAGATGCTTTGGGGACTCTCAGCCCCTTTGGAAACAAGGCGGCCCTTTGGGCCTGGCAGCTCTAGGCCAAAGTAGCACGCCCAGAGCAGGAGTTCTACTTCAGCCAGATCAGGCCTGCCAAGAAACTGCGTTTCACAGGCCTTGGTAAGAGATGTTCCCGGTAGGCTGTGAGAGCACTGTGGAGAGCCAGTTGCTTTAGCTTCCCACAGAGCTGGAAGCAAGATGCCTTGGGGCCTCTCTCTCCCTTTGGACACAAGGCAGCCGTTTGGGCCTGGCAGCTCTAGGCCAATGGAGCACACCCACAGCAGAAGTTCTACTTCAGGCAGATCAGTCCTGCCCAGAAACTGCGTTTCACAGCCCTTGGTAAGAGATGTTCACGGTAGGCTGTGAGAGCACTGGGCAGAACCAGTTGTTTTTTAGCTTCCCAAAGTGCTGGAGGCAAGATGCTTTGGGGCCTCTCTCACCCTTTGGAAACAAGGCAGCCCTTAGGTCCTGGTAGCTCTAGGCCTATGTAGCACAACCAGAACAGAAGTTCTACTTCAGCCAGGTCAGGCCTGCCAAGAAACTGCGTTTCACAGGCCTTTCAAAGAGATGTTCTCTTAGGCTGTAAGAGCACTGGGCAGAGCCAGCTGTTTCTTAGCTTCCCGAAGAGCTGGGAGCAAGATGCTTTGGGTCCACTCTCCATCTTTGGAAACAAGGCAGCCCTTTGGGCCTGGCAGCTCTAGGGCAATGGAGCACACCCAGAGCAGAAGTTCTACTTCAGCCAGATCAGGCCTGCCAGGAAACTGCGTTTCACAGGCCTTGGTAAGAGATGTTCCCGGTAGGCTGTAAGAGCACTGGGCAGAGCCAGTTGTTTCTTACCTTCCTGAAAAGCTGGAAGCAAGATGCTTGGGACCCCTCTGCCCGTTTGGGAACAAGGCAGCCTTTTGGGTCGGGAAGCTCTAGGCCAATGGAGCACACGCAGAGCAGGAGTTCTACTTCAGCCTGATCAGGCCTGCAAAGAAACAGCGTTTGACAGGCCTTGGTAAGAGATGTTCCCGGTAGGTGTAAGAGCACTGGGCAGAGCCAGTTGTTTCTTAGCTTCGCAAAGACCGGGAAGCAAGATGCTTTGGGCCTCTCTGCCCCTTGGAAACAGGGCAGCACTTTGGGCCTGGCAGCTCTAGGGCAATGGAGCACACCCAGAGCCGGAGTTCTACTTCAGCCAGATGAGGCCTGCCAAGAAACTGCGTTTCACAGGCCTTTCAAAGACATGTTCCCGGTAGGCTGTAAGAGCACGGGGCAGAGCGAGTTGGTTCTTAGCTTCCCAGAGAGCTGGAAGCAAGATGCTTTGGGGCCTCTCTGCCCCTTTGGAAACAAGGCAGCACCTTGGGCCTGGCAGCTCTAGGGCGATGGAGCACACCCAGAGCAGAAGTTCTACTTCAGCCAAATCAGGCCTGCCAGGAAACGGCGTTTCACAGGCCTTGGTAAGAGATGTTCCCGGTATGCTGTAAGAGCACTGGGCAACGCCAGATGTTTCTTAGCTTCCCGAAGAGCTGGAAGCAAGAAGCTTTGGTGCCACTCTCTCACTTTGGACTCAAGGCAGCCCTTTGGGGCAGGTAGCTCTAGCCCAGTGGAGCACACCCAGAGCAGAAGTTCTACTTGGGCCAGTTCAGGCCACCAACAAACTGCGTTTCACAGGCCTTGGTAAGAGATGTTCCCGGTAGGCTGTAAGAGCACTGGGCAACGCCAGATGTTTCTTAGCTTCCCGAAGAGCTGGAAGCAAGATGCTTTGGGGCCTCTCATCCCCTTTGCAAACAAGGTGGCCCTATGGGCCAGGCAGCTCTAGGCCAATGGAGCACACCCAGAGCAGAAGTTCTACTTCGGCCAGTTCAGGCCACCAACAAACTGCGTTTCACAGGCCTTGGTAAGAGATGTTCCCGGTAGGCTGTAAGAGCACTGGGCAACGCCAGATGTTTCTTAGCTTCCCGAAGAGCTGGAAGCAAGATGCTTTGGGGCCTCTCATCCCCTTTGCAAACAAGGCCGACCTTTGGGCCAGGCAGCTCTAGGCCAATGGAGCACACCCAGAGCAGAAGTTCTACTTCGGCCAGTTCAGGCCACCAACAAACTGCGTTTCACAGGCCTTGGTAAGAGATGTTCCCGGTAGGCTGTAAGAGCACTGGGCAACGCCAGATGTTTCTTAGCTTCCCGAAGAGCTGGAAGCAAGATGCTTTGGGGCCTCTCATCCCCTTTGCAAACAAGGCCGACCTTTGGGCCTTTCAGCTCTAGGCCAATGGAGCACACCCAGAGCAGAAGTTCTACCTCAGCCAGATAAGGCCTGCCAAGAAACTGCGTTTCAAAGGCTTTGGTAAGAGATGTTCCCGGTACTCTGTTAGAGCACTGGGCAGAGCCATTTGTTTCTTAGCTTCCCAAAGAGCTGGAAGCAAGATGCTTTGGGGGCTCCCTGCCCCTTTGCCAACAAGGGCGACCTTTGGGCCTTTCAGCTCTAGGCCAATGGAGCACACCCAGAGCAGAAGTCCTACTTCAGCCAGATCAGGCCTGCCAAGGAACTGCGTTTCAGAGGCCTTTGTATGTGACGTTCCCGGTAGGCTGTGAGAGCACGGTGCAGAGCCAGTTGTTTCCTTGTTTCCCAAACAGCTGGAAGCAAGACGCTTTGGGGCCTCTCTGCCCCTTTGGAAACAAGGCAGCACGTTGGGTCTGGCAGCTCTAGGGCAATGGAGCACAACCAGAGCCGAAGTTCTACTTCTTCCAGATCAGGCCTGCCTAGACAGTGCGTTTCCCAGGCCTTGATAAGAGATGTTCTCTTAGGCTATAAGAGCACTGGGCACAGCCAGTTGTTTCTTAGCTTCCCAAGAGGTGGAAGCAAGATGCTTTGGGGCCTCTCTCCCCCTTTGGAAACAAGGCAGCCCTTTGGGCCTTTCAGCTCTAGGGCAATGGAGCACACCCAGAGCAGAAGTTCTACCTCAGCCAGATCAGGCCTGCCAAGAGACTGCTTTTCACAGGCCTTCGTAAGAGGTGTTCCCGGAAGGCTGTAAGAGTACCTGGCAGAGCGAGTTGTTTCTTAGCTTCAAAAACAGCTGGAAGCAACATGATTTGGGGCCTCTCTCCCCCTTTGGAAACAAAGCAGCCTTTGTGCCTGGCAGCTCTAGGCCAAAGTAGCACACCCAGAGCACAAGTTCTACCTCAGCCAGATAAGGCCTGTCAAGAAGCTGCGTTTCACAGGCCTTTGTATGTGACGTTCCCGGTTGGCTTTGAGAGCACTGTGCAGAGCCAGTTGTTTTAGCTTCCCAGAGAGCAGGAAGCAAGATGCTTTGGGGCCTCTCTCACACTTTGGAAATAAAGGCAGCCCTTTGGGCCTGGCAGCCCTAGGCCAATGGAGTACACCCAGAGCAGAAGTTCTACCTCAGCCAGATCAGGCCTTCCAAGAAACTGCGTCTCACAGGCCTTTCTCTGTCACGTTGCCGGTAGGCTGTGAGAGCACTGTGCAGAGCCAGTTGTTTCTTAGCTTCCCAAAGATTTGGAAGCAAGATGCTTTGGGGACTCTCAGCCCCTTTGGAAACAAGGCGGCCCTTTGGGCCTGGCAGCTCTAGGCCAAAGTAGCACGCCCAGAGCAGGAGTTCTACTTCAGCCAGATCAGGCCTGCCAAGAAACTGCGTTTCACAGGCCTTGGTAAGAGATGTTCCCGGTAGGCTGTGAGAGCACTGTGGAGAGCCAGTTGCTTTAGCTTCCCACAGAGCTGGAAGCAAGATGCCTTGGGGCCTCTCTCTCCCTTTGGACACAAGGCAGCCGTTTGGGCCTGGCAGCTCTAGGCCAATGGAGCACACCCACAGCAGAAGTTCTACTTCAGGCAGATCAGTCCTGCCCAGAAACTGCGTTTCACAGCCCTTGGTAAGAGATGTTCACGGTAGGCTGTGAGAGCACTGGGCAGAACCAGTTGTTTTTTAGCTTCCCAAAGTGCTGGAGGCAAGATGCTTTGGGGCCTCTCTCACCCTTTGGAAACAAGGCAGCCCTTAGGTCCTGGTAGCTCTAGGCCTATGTAGCACAACCAGAACAGAAGTTCTACTTCAGCCAGGTCAGGCCTGCCAAGAAACTGCGTTTCACAGGCCTTTCAAAGAGATGTTCTCTTAGGCTGTAAGAGCACTGGGCAGAGCCAGCTGTTTCTTAGCTTCCCGAAGAGCTGGGAGCAAGATGCTTTGGGTCCACTCTCCGTCTTTGGAAACAAGGCAGCCCTTTGGGCCTGGCAGCTCTAGGGCAATGGAGCACACCCAGAGCAGAAGTTCTACTTCAGCCAGATCAGGCCTGCCAGGAAACTGCGTTTCACAGGCCTTGGTAAGAGATGTTCCCGGTAGGCTGTAAGAGCACTGGGCAGAGCCAGTTGTTTCTTACCTTCCTGAAAAGCTGGAAGCAAGATGCTTGGGACCCCTCTGCCCGTTTGGGAACAAGGCAGCCTTTTGGGTCGGGAAGCTCTAGGCCAATGGAGCACACGCAGAGCAGGAGTTCTACTTCAGCCTGATCAGGCCTGCAAAGAAACAGCGTTTGACAGGCCTTGGTAAGAGATGTTCCCGGTAGGTGTAAGAGCACTGGGCAGAGCCAGTTGTTTCTTAGCTTCGCAAAGACCGGGAAGCAAGATGCTTTGGGCCTCTCTGCCCCTTGGAAACAGGGCAGCACTTTGGGCCTGGCAGCTCTAGGGCAATGGAGCACACCCAGAGCCGGAGTTCTACTTCAGCCAGATGAGGCCTGCCAAGAAACTGCGTTTCACAGGCCTTTCAAAGACATGTTCCCGGTAGGCTGTAAGAGCACGGGCCAGAGCGAGTTGGTTCTTAGCTTCCCAGAGAGCTGGAAGCAAGATGCTTTGGGGCCTCTCTGCCCCTTTGGAAACAAGGCAGCACCTTGGGCCTGGCAGCTCTAGGGCAATGGAGCACACCCAGAGCAGAAGTGTTACTTCAGCCAAATCAGGCCTGCCAGGAAACGGCGTTTCACAGGCCTTGGTAAGAGATGTTCCCGGTAGGCTGTAAGAGCACTGGGCAACGCCAGATGTTTCTTAGCTTCCCGAAGAGCTGGAAGCAAGAAGCTTTGGTGCCACTCTCTCACTTTGGACTCAAGGCAGCCCTTTGGGGCAGGTAGCTCTAGGCCAGTGGAGCACACCCAGAGCAGAAGTTCTACTTGGGCCAGTTCAGGCCACCAACAAACTGCGTTTCACAGGCCTTGGTAAGAGATGTTCCCGGTAGGCTGTAAGAGCACTGGGCAACGCCAGATGTTTCTTAGCTTCCCGAAGAGCTGGAAGCAAGATGCTTTGGGTCCTCTCATCCCCTTTGCAAACAAGGTGGCCCTATGGGCCAGGCAGCTCTAGGCCAATGGAGCACACCCAGAGCAGAAGTTCTACTTCGGCCAGTTCAGGCCACCAACAAACTGCGTTTCGCAGGCCTTGGTAAGAGATGTTCCCAGTAGGCTGTAAGAGCACTGGGCAACGCCAGATGTTTCTTAGCTTCCCGAAGAGCTGGAAGCAAGATGCTTTGGGGCCTCTCATCCCCTTTGCAAACAAGGCCGACCTTTGGGCCAGGCAGCTCTAGGCCAATGGAGCACACCCAGAGCAGAAGTTCTACTTCGGCCAGTTCAGGCCACCAACAAACTGCGTTTCACAGGCCTTGGTAAGAGATGTTCCCGGTAGGCTGTAAGAGCACTGGGCAACGCCAGATGTTTCTTAGCTTCCCGAAGAGCTGGAAGCAAGATGCTTTGGGGCCTCTCATCCCCTTTGCAAACAAGGCCGACCTTTGGGCCAGGCAGCTCTAGGCCAATGGAGCACACCCAGAGCAGAAGTTCTACCTCAGCCAGATAAGGCCTGCCAAGAAACTGCGTTTCAAAGGCTTTGGTAAGAGATGTTCCCGGTACTCTGTTAGAGCACTGGGCAGAGCCATTTGTTTCTTAGCTTCCCAAAGAGCTGGAAGCAAGATGCTTTGGGGGCTCCCTGCCCCTTTGCCAACAAGGGCGACCTTTGGGCCTTTCAGCTCTAGGCCAATGGAGCACACCCAGAGCAGAAGTCCTACTTCAGCCAGATCAGGCCTGCCAAGGAACTGCGTTTCAGAGGCCTTTGTATGTGACGTTCCCGGTAGGCTGTGAGAGCACGGTGCAGAGCCAGTTGTTTCCTTGTTTCCCAAACAGCTGGAAGCAAGACGCTTTGGGGCCTCTCTGCCCCTTTGGAAACAAGGCAGCACGTTGGGTCTGGCAGCTCTAGGGCAATGGAGCACAACCAGAGCCGAAGTTCTACTTCTTCCAGATCAGGCCTGCCTAGACAGTGCGTTTCCCAGGCCTTGATAAGAGATGTTCTCTTAGGCTATAAGAGCACTGGGCACAGCCAGTTGTTTCTTAGCTTCCCAAGAGGTGGAAGCAAGATGCTTTGGGGCCTCTCTCCCCCTTTGGAAACAAGGCAGCCCTTTGGGCCTTTCAGCTCTAGGCCAATGGAGCACACCCACAGCAGAAGTTCTACCTCAGCCAGATCAGGCCTGCCAAGAAACTGCTTTTCACAGGCCTTCGTAAGAGGTGTTCCCGGAAGGCTGTAAGAGTACCTGGCAGAGCGAGTTGTTTCTTAGCTTCAAAAACAGCTGGAAGCAACATGATTTGGGGCCTCTCTCCCCCTTTGGAAACAAAGCAGCCTTTGTGCCTGGCAGCTCTAGGCCAAAGTAGCACACCCAGAGCACAAGTTCTACCTCAGCCAGATAAGGCCTGTCAAGAAGCTGCGTTTCACAGGCCTTTGTATGTGACGTTCCCGGTTGGCTTTGAGAGCACTGTGCAGAGCCAGTTGTTTTAGCTTCCCAGAGAGCAGGAAGCAAGATGCTTTGGGGCCTCTCTCACACTTTGGAAATAAAGGCAGCCCTTTGGGCCTGGCAGGCCTAGGCCAATGGAGTACACCCAGAGCAGAAGTTCTACCTCAGCCAGATCAGGCCTGCCAAGAAACTGCTTTTCACAGGCCTTCGTAAGAGGTGTTCCCGGAAGGCTGTAAGAGTACCTGGCAGAGCGAGTTGTTTCTTAGCTTCAAAAACAGCTGGAAGCAACATGATTTGGGGCCTCTCTCCCCCTTTGGAAACAAAGCAGCCTTTGTGCCTGGCAGCTCTAGGCCAAAGTAGCACGCCCAGAGCAGGAGTTCTACTTCAGCCAGATCAGGCCTGCCAAGAAACTGCGTTTCACAGGCCTTGGTAAGAGATGTTCCCGGTAGGCTGTGAGAGCACTGTGGAGAGCCAGTTGCTTTAGCTTCCCACAGAGCTGGAAGCAAGATGCCTTGGGGCCTCTCTCTCCCTTTGGACACAAGGCAGCCGTTTGGGCCTGGCAGCTCTAGGCCAATGGAGCACACCCACAGCAGAAGTTCTACTTCAGGCAGATCAGTCCTGCCCAGAAACTGCGTTTCACAGCCCTTGGTAAGAGATGTTCACGGTAGGCTGTGAGAGCACTGGGCAGAACCAGTTGTTTTTTAGCTTCCCAAAGTGCTGGAGGCAAGATGCTTTGGGGCCTCTCTCACCCTTTGGAAACAAGGCAGCCCTTAGGTCCTGGTAGCTCTAGGCCTATGTAGCACAACCAGAACAGAAGTTCTACTTCAGCCAGGTCAGGCCTGCCAAGAAACTGCGTTTCACAGGCCTTTCAAAGAGATGTTCTCTTAGGCTGTAAGAGCACTGGGCAGAGCCAGCTGTTTCTTAGCTTCCCGAAGAGCTGGGAGCAAGATGCTTTGGGTCCACTCTCCGTCTTTGGAAACAAGGCAGCCCTTTGGGCCTGGCAGCTCTAGGGCAATGGAGCACACCCAGAGCAGAAGTTCTACTTCAGCCAGATCAGGCCTGCCAGGAAACTGCGTTTCACAGGCCTTGGTAAGAGATGTTCCCGGTAGGCTGTAAGAGCACTGGGCAGAGCCAGTTGATTCTTACCTTCCTGAAAAGCTGGAAGCAAGATGCTTGGGACCCCTCTGCCCGTTTGGGAACAAGGCAGCCTTTTGGGTCGGGAAGCTCTAGGCCAATGGAGCACACGCAGAGCAGGAGTTCTACTTCAGCCTGATCAGGCCTGCAAAGAAACAGCGTTTTACAGGCCTTGGTAAGAGATGTTCCCGGTAGGTGTAAGAGCACTGGGCAGAGCCAGTTGTTTCTTAGCTTCGCAAAGACCGGGAAGCAAGATGCTTTGGGCCTCTCTGCCCCTTGGAAACAGGGCAGCACTTTGGGCCTGGCAGCTCTAGGGCAATGGAGCACACCCAGAGCCGGAGTTCTACTTCAGCCAGATGAGGCCTGCCAAGAAACTGCGTTTCACAGGCCTTTCAAAGACATGTTCCCGGTAGGCTGTAAGAGCACGGGCCAGAGCGAGTTGGTTCTTAGCTTCCCAGAGAGCTGGAAGCAAGATGCTTTGGGGCCTCTCTGCCCCTTTGGAAACAAGGCAGCACCTTGGGCCTGGCAGCTCTAGGGCAATGGAGCACACCCAGAGCAGAAGTGTTACTTCAGCCAAATCAGGCCTGCCAGGAAACGGCGTTTCACAGGCCTTGGTAAGAGATGTTCCCGGTAGGCTGTAAGAGCACTGGGCAACGCCAGATGTTTCTTAGCTTCCCGAAGAGCTGGAAGCAAGAAGCTTTGGTGCCACTCTCTCACTTTGGACTCAAGGCAGCCCTTTGGGGCAGGTAGCTCTAGGCCAGTGGAGCACACCCAGAGCAGAAGTTCTACTTCGGCCAGTTCAGGCCACCAACAAACTGCGTTTCGCAGGCCTTGGTAAGAGATGTTCCCAGTAGGCTGTAAGAGCACTGGGCAACGCCAGATGTTTCTTAGCTTCCCGAAGAGCTGGAAGCAAGATGCTTTGGGGCCTCTCATCCCCTTTGCAAACAAGGCCGACCTTTGGGCCAGGCAGCTCTAGGCCAATGGAGCACACCCAGAGCAGAAGTTCTACTTCGGCCAGTTCAGGCCACCAACAAACTGCGTTTCACAGGCCTTGGTAAGAGATGTTCCCGGTAGGCTGTAAGAGCACTGGGCAACGCCAGATGTTTCTTAGCTTCCCGAAGAGCTGGAAGCAAGATGCTTTGGGGCCTCTCATCCCCTTTGCAAACAAGGCCGACCTTTGGGCCAGGCAGCTCTAGGCCAATGGAGCACACCCAGAGCAGAAGTTCTACCTCAGCCAGATAAGGCCTGCCAAGAAACTGCGTTTCAAAGGCTTTGGTAAGAGATGTTCCCGGTACTCTGTTAGAGCACTGGGCAGAGCCATTTGTTTCTTAGCTTCCCAAAGAGCTGGAAGCAAGATGCTTTGGGGGCTCCCTGCCCCTTTGCCAACAAGGGCGACCTTTGGGCCTTTCAGCTCTCGGCCAATGGAGCACACCCAGAGCAGAAGTCCTACTTCAGCCAGATCAGGCCTGCCAAGGAACTGCGTTTCAGAGGCCTTTGTATGTGACGTTCCCGGTAGGCTGTGAGAGCACGGTGCAGAGCCAGTTGTTTCCTTGTTTCCCAAACAGCTGGAAGCAAGACGCTTTGGGGCCTCTCTGCCCCTTTGGAAACAAGGCAGCACGTTGGGTCTGGCAGCTCTAGGGCAATGGAGCACAACCAGAGCCGAAGTTCTACTTCTTCCAGATCAGGCCTGCCTAGACAGTGCGTTTCCCAGGCCTTGATAAGAGATGTTCTCTTAGGCTATAAGAGCACTGGGCACAGCCAGTTGTTTCTTAGCTTCCCAAGAGGTGGAAGCAAGATGCTTTGGGGCCTCTCTCCCCCTTTGGAAACAAGGCAGCCCTTTGGGCCTTTCAGCTCTAGGGCAATGGAGCACACCCAGAGCAGAAGTTCTACCTCAGCCAGATCAGGCCTGCCAAGAAACTGCTTTTCACAGGCCTTCGTAAGAGGTGTTCCCGGAAGGCTGTAAGAGTACCTGGCAGAGCGAGTTGTTTCTTAGCTTCAAAAACAGCTGGAAGCAACATGATTTGGGGCCTCTCTCCCCCTTTGGAAACAAAGCAGCCTTTGTGCCTGGCAGCTCTAGGCCAAAGTAGCACACCCAGAGCACAAGTTCTACCTCAGCCAGATAAGGCCTGTCAAGAAGCTGCGTTTCACAGGCCTTTGTATGTGACGTTCCCGGTTGGCTTTGAGAGCACTGTGCAGAGCCAGTTGTTTTAGCTTCCCAGAGAGCAGGAAGCAAGATGCTTTGGGGCCTCTCTCACACTTTGGAAATAAAGGCAGCCCTTTGGGCCTGGCAGCCCTAGGCCAATGGAGTACACCCAGAGCAGAAGTTCTACCTCAGCCAGATCAGGCCTTCCAAGAAACTGCGTCTCACAGGCCTTTCTCTGTCACGTTGCCGGTAGGCTGTGAGAGCACTGTGCAGAGCCAGTTGTTTCTTAGCTTCCCAAAGATTTGGAAGCAAGATGCTTTGGGGACTCTCAGCCCCTTTGGAAACAAGGCGGCCCTTTGGGCCTGGCAGCTCTAGGCCAAAGTAGCACGCCCAGAGCAGGAGTTCTACTTCAGCCAGATCAGGCCTGCCAAGAAACTGCGTTTCACAGGCCTTGGTAAGAGATGTTCCCGGTAGGCTGTGAGAGCACTGTGGAGAGCCAGTTGCTTTAGCTTCCCACAGAGCTGGAAGCAAGATGCCTTGGGGCCTCTCTCTCCCTTTGGACACAAGGCAGCCGTTTGGGCCTGGCAGCTCTAGGCCAATGGAGCACACCCACAGCAGAAGTTCTACTTCAGGCAGATCAGTCCTGCCCAGAAACTGCGTTTCACAGCCCTTGGTAAGAGATGTTCACGGTAGGCTGTGAGAGCACTGGGCAGAACCAGTTGTTTTTTAGCTTCCCAAAGTGCTGGAGGCAAGATGCTTTGGGGCCTCTCTCACCCTTTGGAAACAAGGCAGCCCTTAGGTCCTGGTAGCTCTAGGCCTATGTAGCACAACCAGAACAGAAGTTCTACTTCAGCCAGGTCAGGCCTGCCAAGAAACTGCGTTTCACAGGCCTTTCAAAGAGATGTTCTCTTAGGCTGTAAGAGCACTGGGCAGAGCCAGCGGTTTCTTAGCTTCCCGAAGAGCTGGGAGCAAGATGCTTTGGGTCCACTCTCCGTCTTTGGAAACAAGGCAGCCCTTTGGGCCTGGCAGCTCTAGGGCAATGGAGCACACCCAGAGCAGAAGTTCTACTTCAGCCAGATCAGGCCTGCCAGGAAACTGCGTTTCACAGGCCTTGGTAAGAGATGTTCCCGGTAGGCTGTAAGAGCACTGGGCAGAGCCAGTTGTTTCTTACCTTCCTGAAAAGCTGGAAGCAAGACGCTTGGGACCCCTCTGCCCGTTTGGGAACAAGGCAGCCTTTTGGGTCGGGAAGCTCTAGGCCAATGGAGCACACGCAGAGCAGGAGTTCTACTTCAGCCTGATCAGGCCTGCAAAGAAACAGCGTTTGACAGGCCTTGGTAAGAGATGTTCGCGGTAGGTGTAAGAGCACTGGGCAGAGCCAGTTGTTTCTTAGCTTCGCAAAGACCGGGAAGCAAGATGCTTTGGGGCCTCTCATCCCCTTTGCAAACAAGGCCGACCTTTGGGCCAGGCAGCTCTAGGCCAATGGAGCACACCCAGAGCAGAAGTTCTACCTCAGCCAGATAAGGCCTGCCAAGAAACTGCGTTTCAAAGGCTTTGGTAAGAGATGTTCCCGGTACTCTGTTAGAGCACTGGGCAGAGCCATTTGTTTCTTAGCTTCCCAAAGAGCTGGAAGCAAGATGCTTTGGGGGCTCCCTGCCCCTTTGCCAACAAGGGCGACCTTTGGGCCTTTCAGCTCTCGGCCAATGGAGCACACCCAGAGCAGAAGTCCTACTTCAGCCAGATCAGGCCTGCCAAGGAACTGCGTTTCAGAGGCCTTTGTATGTGACGTTCCCGGTAGGCTGTGAGAGCACGGTGCAGAGCCAGTTGTTTCCTTGTTTCCCAAACAGCTGGAAGCAAGACGCTTTGGGGCCTCTCTGCCCCTTTGGAAACAAGGCAGCACGTTGGGTCTGGCAGCTCTAGGGCAATGGAGCACAACCAGAGCCGAAGTTCTACTTCTTCCAGATCAGGCCTGCCTAGACAGTGCGTTTCCCAGGCCTTGATAAGAGATGTTCTCTTAGGCTATAAGAGCACTGGGCACAGCCAGTTGTTTCTTAGCTTCCCAAGAGGTGGAAGCAAGATGCTTTGGGGCCTCTCTCCCCCTTTGGAAACAAGGCAGCCCTTTGGGCCTTTCAGCTCTAGGGCAATGGAGCACACCCAGAGCAGAAGTTCTACCTCAGCCAGATCAGGCCTGCCAAGAAACTGCTTTTCACAGGCCTTCGTAAGAGGTGTTCCCGGAAGGCTGTAAGAGTACCTGGCAGAGCGAGTTGTTTCTTAGCTTCAAAAACAGCTGGAAGCAACATGATTTGGGGCCTCTCTCCCCCTTTGGAAACAAAGCAGCCTTTGTGCCTGGCAGCTCTAGGCCAAAGTAGCACACCCAGAGCACAAGTTCTACCTCAGCCAGATAAGGCCTGTCAAGAAGCTGCGTTTCACAGGCCTTTGTATGTGACGTTCCCGGTTGGCTTTGAGAGCACTGTGCAGAGCCAGTTGTTTTAGCTTCCCAGAGAGCAGGAAGCAAGATGCTTTGGGGCCTCTCTCACACTTTGGAAATAAAGGCAGCCCTTTGGGCCTGGCAGCCCTAGGCCAATGGAGTACACCCAGAGCAGAAGTTCTACCTCAGCCAGATCAGGCCTTCCAAGAATCTGCGTCTCACAGGCCTTTCTCTGTCACGTTGCCGGTAGGCTGTGAGAGCACTGTGCAGAGCCAGTTGTTTCTTAGCTTCCCAAAGATTTGGAAGCAAGATGCTTTGGGGACTCTCAGCCCCTTTGGAAACAAGGCGGCCCTTTTGGCCTGGCAGCTCTAGGCCAAAGTAGCACGCCCAGAGCAGGAGTTCTACTTCAGCCAGATCAGGCCTGCCAAGAAACTGCGTTTCACAGGCCTTGGTAAGAGATGTTCCCGGTAGGCTGTGAGAGCACTGTGGAGAGCCAGTTGCTTTAGCTTCCCACAGAGCTGGAAGCAAGATGCCTTGGGGCCTCTCTCTCCCTTTGGACACAAGGCAGCCTTTTGGGCCTGGCAGCTCTAGGCCAATGGAGCACACCCACAGCAGAAGTTCTACTTCAGGCAGATCAGTCCTGCCCAGAAACTGCGTTTCACAGCCCTTGGTAAGAGATGTTCACGGTGGGCTGTGAGAGCACTGAGCAGAACCAGTTGTTTTTTAGCTTCCCAAAGTGCTGGAGGCAAGATGCTTTGGGACCTCTCTCACCCTTTGGAAACAAGGCAGCCCTTAGGTCCTGGTAGCTCTAGCCCTATGTAGCACAACCAGAACAGAAGTTCTACTTCAGCCAGGTCAGGCCTGCCAAGAAACTGCGTTTCACAGGCCTTTCAAAGAGATGTTCTCTTAGGCTGTAAGAGCACTGGGCAGAGCCAGCGGTTTCTTAGCTTCCCGAAGAGCTGGGAGCAAGATGCTTTGGGTCCACTCTCCGTCTTTGGAAACAAGGCAGCCCTTTGGGCCTGGCAGCTCTAGGGCAATGGAGCACACCCAGAGCAGAAGTTCTACTTCAGCCAGATCAGGCCTGCCAGGAAACTGCGTTTCACAGGCCTTGGTAAGAGATGTTCCCGGTAGGCTGTAAGAGCACTGGGCAGAGCCAGTTGTTTCTTACCTTCCTGAAAAGCTGGAAGCAAGATGCTTGGGAGCCCTCTGCCCGTTTGGGAACAAGGCAGCCTTTTGGGTCGGGAAGCTCTAGGCCAATGGAGCACACGCAGAGCAGGAGTTCTACTTCAGCCTGATCAGGCCTGCAAAGAAACAGCGTTTGACAGGCCTTGGTAAGAGATGTTCGCGGTAGGTGTAAGAGCACTGGGCAGAGCCAGTTGTTTCTTAGCTTCGCAAAGACCGGGAAGCAAGATGCTTTGGGCCTCTCTGCCCCTTGGAAACAGGGCAGCACTTTGGGCCTGGCAGCTCTAGGGCAATGGAGCACACCCAGAGCCGGAGTTCTACTTCAGCCAGATGAGGCCTGCCAAGAAACTGCGTTTCACAGGCCTTTCAAAGACATGTTCCCGGTAGGCTGTAAGAGCACGGGGCAGAGCGAGTTGGTTCTTAGCTTCCCAGAGAGCTGGAAGCAAGATGCTTTGGGGCCTCTCTGCCCCTTTGGAAACAAGGCAGCACCTTGGGCCTGGCAGCTCTAGGGCAATGGAGCACACCCAGAGCAGAAGTTCTACTTCAGCCAAATCAGGCCTGCCAGGAAACGGCGTTTCACAGGCCTTGGTAAGAGATGTTCCCGGTAGGCTGTAAGAGCACTGGGCAACGCCAGATGTTTCTTAGCTTCCCGAAGAGCTGGAAGCAAGAAGCTTTGGTGCCACTCTCTCACTTTGGACTCAAGGCAGCCCTTTGGGGCAGGTAGCTCTAGGCCAGTGGAGCACACCCAGAGCAGAAGTTCTACTTGGGCCAGTTCAGGCCACCAACAAACTGCGTTTCACAGGCCTTGGTAAGAGATGTTCCCGGTAGGCTGTAAGAGCACTGGGCAACGCCAGATGTTTCTTAGCTTCCCGAAGAGCTGGAAGCAAGATGCTTTGGGGCCTCTCATCCCCTTTGCAAACAAGGCGGCCCTATGGGCCAGGCAGCTCTAGGCCAATGGAGCACACCCAGAGCAGAAGTTCTACTTCGGCCAGTTCAGGCCACCAACAAACTGCGTTTCACAGGCCTTGGTAAGAGATGTTCCCGGTAGGCTGTAAGAGCACTGGGCAACGCCAGATGTTTCTTAGCTTCCCGAAGAGCTGGAAGCAAGATGCTTTGGGGCCTCTCATCCCCTTTGCAAACAAGGCCGACCTTTGGGCCAGGCAGCTCTAGGCCAATGGAGCACACCCAGAGCAGAAGTTCTACCTCAGCCAGATAAGGCCTGCCAAGAAACTGCGTTTCAAAGGCTTTGGTAAGAGATGTTCCCGGTACTCTGTTAGAGCACTGGGCAGAGCCATTTGTTTCTTAGCTTCCCAAAGAGCTGGAAGCAAGATGCTTTGGGGGCTCCCTGCCCCTTTGCCAACAAGGGCGACCTTTGGGCCTTTCAGCTCTCGGCCAATGGAGCACACCCAGAGCAGAAGTCCTACTTCAGCCAGATCAGGCCTGCCAAGGAACTGCGTTTCAGAGGCCTTTGTATGTGACGTTCCCGGTAGGCTGTGAGAGCACGGTGCAGAGCCAGTTGTTTCCTTGTTTCCCAAACAGCTGGAAGCAAGACGCTTTGGGGCCTCTCTGCCCCTTTGGAAACAAGGCAGCACGTTGGGTCTGGCAGCTCTAGGGCAATGGAGCACAACCAGAGCCGAAGTTCTACTTCTTCCAGATCAGGCCTGCCTAGACAGTGCGTTTCACAGGCCTTGATAAGAGATGTTCTCTTAGGCTATAAGAGCACTGGGCACAGCCAGTTGTTTCTTAGCTTCCCAAGAGGTGGAAGCAAGATGCTTTGGGGCCTCTCTCCCCCTTTGGAAACAAGGCAGCCCTTTGGGCCTTTCAGCTCTAGGGCAATGGAGCACACCCAGAGCAGAAGTTCTACCTCAGCCAGATCAGGCCTGCCAAGAAACTGCTTTTCACAGGCCTTCGTAAGAGGTGTTCCCGGAAGGCTGTAAGAGTACCTGGCAGAGCGAGTTGTTTCTTAGCTTCAAAAACAGCTGGAAGCAACATGATTTGGGGCCTCTCTCCCCCTTTGGAAACAAAGCAGCCTTTGTGCCTGGCAGCTCTAGGCCAAAGTAGCACACCCAGAGCACAAGTTCTACCTCAGCCAGATAAGGCCTGTCAAGAAGCTGCGTTTCACAGGCCTTTGTATGTGACGTTCCCGGTTGGCTTTGAGAGCACTGTGCAGAGCCAGTTGTTTTAGCTTCCCAGAGAGCAGGAAGCAAGATGCTTTGGGGCCTCTCTCACACTTTGGAAATAAAGGCAGCCCTTTGGGCCTGGCAGCCCTAGGCCAATGGAGTACACCCAGAGCAGAAGTTCTACCTCAGCCAGATCAGGCCTTCCAAGAAACTGCGTCTCACAGGCCTTTCTCTGTCACGTTGCCGGTAGGCTGTGAGAGCACTGTGCAGAGCCACTTGTTTCTTAGCTTCCCAAAGATTTGGAAGCAAGATACTTTGGGGACTCTCAGCCCCTTTGGAAACAAGGCGGCCCTTTGGGCCTGGCAGCTCTAGGCCAAAGTAGCACGCCCAGAGCAGGAGTTCTACTTCAGCCAGATCAGGCCTGCCAGGAAACTGCGTTTCACAGGCCTTGGTAAGAGATGTTCCCGGTAGGCTGTGAGAGCACTGTGGAGAGCCAGTTGCTTTAGCTTCCCACAGAGCTGTAAGCAAGATGCTTTGGGGCCTCTCTCTCCCTTTGGACACAAGGCAGCCGTTTGGGCCTGGCAGCTCTAGGCCAATGGAGCACACCCACAGCAGAAGTTCTACTTCAGGCAGATCAGTCCTGCCCAGAAACTGCGTTTCACAGCCCTTGGTAAGAGATGTTCACGGTAGGCTGTGAGAGCACTGGGCAGAACCAGTTGTTTTTTAGCTTCCCAAAGTGCTGGAGGCAAGATGCTTTGGGGCCTCTCTCACCCTTTGGAAACAAGGCAGCCCTTAGGTCCTGGTAGCTCTAGGCCTATGTAGCACAACCAGAACAGAAGTTCTACTTCAGCCAGGTCAGGCCTGCCAAGAAACTGCGTTTCACAGGCCTTTCAAAGAGATGTTCTCTTAGGCTGTAAGAGCACTGGGCAGAGCCAGCTGTTTCTTAGCTTCCCGAAGAGCTGGGAGCAAGATGCTTTGGGTCCACTCTCCGTCTTTGGAAACAAGGCAGCCCTTTGGGCCTGGCAGCTCTAGGGCAATGGAGCACACCCAGAGCAGAAGTTCTACTTCAGCCAGATCAGGCCTGCCAGGAAACTGCGTTTCACAGGCCTTGGTAAGAGATGTTCCCGGTAGGCTGTAAGAGCACTGGGCAGAGCCAGTTGTTTCTTACCTTCCTGAAAAGCTGGAAGCAAGATGCTTGGGACCCCTCTGCCCGTTTGGGAACAAGGCAGCCTTTTGGGTCGGGAAGCTCTAGGCCAATGGAGCACACGCAGAGCAGGAGTTCTACTTCAGCCTGATCAGGCCTGCAAAGAAACAGCGTTTGACAGGCCTTGGTAAGAGATGTTCCCGGTAGGTGTAAGAGCACTGGGCAGAGCCAGTTGTTTCTTAGCTTCGCAAAGACCGGGAAGCAAGATGCTTTGGGCCTCTCTGCCCCTTGGAAACAGGGCAGCACTTTGGGCCTGGCAGCTCTAGGGCAATGGAGCACACCCAGAGCCGGAGTTCTACTTCAGCCAGATGAGGCCTGCCAAGAAACTGCATTTCACAGGCCTTTCAAAGACATGTTCCCGGTAGGCTGTAAGAGCACGGGGCAGAGCAAGTTGGTTCTTAGCTTCCCAGAGAGCTGGAAGCAAGATGCTTTGGGGCCTCTCTGCCCCTTTGGAAACAAGGCAGCACCTTGGGCCTGGCAGCTCTAGGGCAATGGAGCACACCCAGAGCAGAAGTTCTACTTCAGCCAAATCAGGCCTGCCAGGAAACGGCGTTTCACAGGCCTTGGTAAGAGATGTTCCCGGTAGGCTGTAAGAGCACTGGGCAACGCCAGATGTTTCTTAGCTTCCCGAAGAGCTGGAAGCAAGATGCTTTGGTGCCACTCTCTCACTTTGGAATCAAGGCAGCCCTTTGGGGCAGGTAGCTCTAGGCCAGTGGAGCACACCCAGAGCAGAAGTTCTACTTGGGCCAGTTCAGGCCACCAACAAACTGCGTTTCACAGGCCTTGGTAAGAGATGTTCCCGGTAGGCTGTAAGAGCACTGGGCAACGCCAGATGTTTCTTAGCTTCCCGAAGAGCTGGAAGCAAGATGCTTTGGGGCCTCTCATCCCCTTTGCAAACAAGGCGGCCCTTTGGGCCAGGCAGCTCTAGGCCAATGGAGCACACCCAGAGCAGAAGTTCTACTTCAGCTACATCAGGCCACCAACAAAGTGCGTTTCACAGGCCTTGGTAAGAGATTGTCTCTTAGGCTGAAAGAGCACTGGGCAGAGCCAGTTGTTTCTTAGCTTCCCAAAGAGCTGGAAGCAAGATGCTTTGGGGGCTCCCTGCCCCTTTGCCAACAAGGCCGACCTTTGGGCCTTTCAGCTCTGGGCCAATGGAGCACACCCAGAGCAGAAGTTCTACCTCAGCCAGATAAGGCCTGCCAAGAAACTGCGTTTCAAAGGCTTTGGTAAGAGATGTTGCCGGTACTCTGTTAGAGCACTGGGCAGAGACAGTTGTTTCTTAGCTTCCCAAAGAGCTGTAAGCAAGATGCTTTGGGGCCTCTCTGCCCCTTTGCAAACAAGGCATCCCTTTGGGCCTTTCAGCTCTAGGCCAATGGAGCACACCCAGAGCAGAAGTCCTACTTCAGCCAGATCAGGCCTGCCAAGGAACTGCGTTTCAGAGGCCTTTGTATGTGACGTTCCCGGTAGGCTGTGAGAGCATGGTGCAGAGCCAGTTGTTTCCTTGTTTCCCAAACAGCTGGAAGCAAGACGCTTTGGGGCCTCTCTGCCCCTTTGGAAACAAGGCAGCACGTTGGGTCTGGCAGCTCTAGGGCAATGGAGCACAACCAGAGCCGAAGTTCTACTTCTTCCAGATCAGGCCTGCCTAGACAGTGCGTTTCACAGGCCTTGATAAGAGATGTTCTCTTAGGATATAAGAGCACTGGGCACAGCCAGTTGTTTCTTAGCTTCCCAAGAGGTGGAAGCAAGATGCTTTGGGGCCTCTCTCCCCCTTTGGAAACAAGGCAGCCCTTTGGGCCTTTCAGCTCTAGGCCAATGGAGCACACCCACAGCAGAAGTTCTACCTCAGCCAGATCAGGCCTGCCAAGAAACTGCTTTTCACAGGCCTTCGTAAGAGGTGTTCCCGGAAGGCTGTAAGAGTACCTGGCAGAGCGAGTTGTTTCTTAGCTTCAAAAACAGCTGGAAGCAACATGATTTGGGGCCTCTCTCCCCCTTTGGAAACAAAGCAGCCTTTGTGCCTGGCAGCTCTAGGCCAAAGTAGCACACCCAGAGCACAAGTTCTACCTCAGCCAGATAAGGCCTGTCAAGAAGCTGCGTTTCACAGGCCTTTGTATGTGACGTTCCCGGTTGGCTTTGAGAGCACTGTGCAGAGCCAGTTGTTTTAGCTTCCCAGAGAGCAGGAAGCAAGATGCTTTGGGGCCTCTCTCACACTTTGGAAATAAAGGCAGCCCTTTGGGCCTGGCAGCCCTAGGCCAATGGAGTACACCCAGAGCAGAAGTTCTACCTCAGCCAGATCAGGCCTTCCAAGAAACTGCGTCTCACAGGCCTTTCTCTGTCACGTTGCCGGTAGGCTGTGAGAGCACTGTGCAGAGCCAGTTGTTTCTTAGCTTCCCAAAGATTTGGAAGCAAGATACTTTGGGGACTCTCAGCACCTTTGGAAACAAGGCGGGCCTTTGGGCCTGGCAGCTCTATGCCAAAGTAGCACGCCCAGAGCAGGAGTTCTACTTCAGCCAGGTCAGGCCTGCCAAGAAACTGCGTTTCACAGGCCTTTCAAAGATATGTTCTCTTAGGCTGTAAGAGCACTGGGCAGAGCCAGCTGTTTCTTAGCTTCCCGAAGAGCTGGGAGCAAGATGCTTTTTGTGCCCTCTCCGTCTTTGGAAACAAGGCAGCCCTTTGGGCCTGGCAGCTCTAGGGCAATGGAGCACACCCAGAGCAGGAGTTCTACTTCAGCCAGATCAGGCCTGCCAGGAAACTGCGTTTCACAGGCCTTGGTAAGAGATGTTCCCGGTAGGCTGTGAGAGCACTGTGGAGAGCCAGTTGCTTTAGCTTCCCACAGAGCTGGAAGCAAGATGCTTTGGGGCCTCTCTCTCCCTTTGGACACAAGGCAGCCGTTTGGGCCTGGCAGCTCTAGGCCAATGGAGCACACCCACAGCAGAAATTCTACGTCAGGCAGATCAGTCCTGCCCAGAAACTGCGTTTCACAGCCCTTGGTAAGAGATGTTCACGGTAGGCTGTGAGAGCACTGGGCAGAACCAGTTGTTTTTTAGCTTCCCAAAGTGCTGGAGGCAAGATGCTTTGGGGCCTCTCTCACCCTTTGGAAACAAGGCAGCCCTTAGGTCCTGGTAGCTCTAGGCCTATGTAGCACAACCAGAACAGAAGTTCTACTTCAGCCAGTTCAGGCCTGCCAAGAAACTGCGTTTCACAGGCCTTTCAAAGAGATGTTCTCTTAGGCTGTAAGAGCACAGGGCAGAGCCAGCTGTTTCTTAGCTTCCCGAAGAGCTGGGAGCAAGATGCTTTGGGTCCACTCTCCGTCTTTGGAAACAAGGCAGCCCTTTGGGCCTGGCAGCTCTAGGGCAATGGAGCACACCCAGAGCAGAAGTTCTACTTCAGCCAGATCAGGCCTGCCAGGAAACTGCGTTTCACAGGCCTTGGTAAGAGATGTTCCCGGTAGGCTGTAAGAGCACTGGGCAGAGCCAGTTGTTTCTTACCTTCCTGAAAAGCTGGAAGCAAGATGCTTGGGACCCCTCTGCCCGTTTGGGAACAAGGCAGCCTTTTGGGTCGGGAAGCTCTAGGCCAATGGAGCACACGCAGAGCAGGAGTTCTACTTCAGCCTGATCAGGCCTGCAAAGAAACAGCGTTTGACAGGCCTTGGTAAGAGATGTTCCCGGTAGGTGTAAGAGCACTGGGCAGAGCCAGTTGTTTCTTAGCTTCGCAAAGACCGGGAAGCAAGATGCTTTGGGCCTCTCTGCCCCTTGGAAACAGGGCAGCACTTTGGGCCTGGCAGCTCTAGGGCAATGGAGCACACCCAGAGCCGGAGTTCTACTTCAGCCAGATGAGGCCTGCCAAGAAACTGCGTTTCACAGGCCTTTCAAAGACATGTTCCCGGTAGGCTGTAAGAGCACGGGCCAGAGCGAGTTGGTTCTTAGCTTCCCAGAGAGCTGGAAGCAAGATGCTTTGGGGCCTCTCTGCCCCTTTGGAAACAAGGCAGCACCTTGGGCCTGGCAGCTCTAGGGCAATGGAGCACACCCAGAGCAGAAGTTCTACTTCAGCCAAATCAGGCCTGCCAGGAAACGGCGTTTCACAGGCCTTGGTAAGAGATGTTCCCGGTAGGCTGTAAGAGCCCTGGGCAACGCCAGATGTTTCTTAGCTTCCCGAAGAGCTGGAAGCAAGATGCTTTGGTGCCACTCTCTCACTTTGGAATCAAGGCAGCCCTTGGGGCAGGTAGCTCTAGGCCAGTGGAGCACACCCAGAGCAGAAGTTCTACTTCGGCCAGTTCAGGCCACCAACAAACTGCGTTTCACAGGCCTTGGTAAGAGATGTTCCCGGTAGGCTGTAAGAGCACTGGGCAACGCCAGATGTTTCTTAGCTTCCCGAAGAGCTGGAAGCAAGATGCTTTGGGGCCTCTCATCCCCTTTGCAAACAAGGCGGCCCTTTGGGCCAGGCAGCTCTAGGCCAATGGAGCACACCCAGAGCAGAAGTTCTACTTCAGCTACATCAGGCCACCAACAAAGTGCGTTTCACAGGCCTTGGTAAGAGATTGTCTCTTAGGCTGTAAGAGCACTGGGCAGAGCCAGTTGTTTCTTAGCTTCCCAAAGAGCTGGAAGCAAGATGCTTTGGGGGCTCCCTGCCCCTTTGCCAACAAGGCTGACCTTTGGGCCTTTCAGCTCTGGGCCAATGGAGCACACCCAGAGCAGATGTTCTACCTCAGCCAGATAAGGCCTGCCAAGAAACTGCGTTTCAAAGGCTTTGGTAAGACATGTTGCCGGTACTCTGTTATAGCACTGGGCAGAGACAGTTGTTTCTTAGCTTCCCAAAGAGCTGGAAGCAAGATGCTTTGGGGCCTCTCTGCCCCTTTGCAAACAAGGCATCCCTTTGGGCCTTTCAGCTCTAGGCCAATGGAGCACACCCTGAGCAGAAGTCCTACTTCAGCCAGATCAGGCCTGCCAAGGAACTGCGTTTCAGAGGCCTTTGTATGTGACGTTCCCGGTAGGCTGTGAGAGCACGGTGCAGAGCCAGTTGTTTCCTTGTTTCCCAAACAGCTGGAAGCAAGACGCTTTGGGGCCTCTCTGCCCCTTTGGAAACAAGGCAGCACGTTGGGTCTGGCAGCTCTAGGGCAATGGAGCACAACCAGAGCAGAAGTTCTACTTCTTCCAGATCAGGCCTGCCTAGAAAGTGCGTTTCACAGGCCTTGATAAGAGATGTTCTCTTAGGCTATAAGAGCACTGGGCACAGCGAGTTGTTTCTTAGCTTCCCAAGAGGTGGAAGCAAGATGCTTTGGGGCCTCTCTCCCCCTTTGGAAACAAGGCAGCCCTTTGGGCCTTTCAGCTCTAGGGCAATGGAGCACACCCAGAGCAGAAGTTCTACCTCAGCCAGATCAGGCCTGCCAAGAAACTGCTTTTCACAGGCCTTCGTAAGAGGTGTTCCCGGAAGGCTGTAAGAGTACCTGGCAGAGCGAGTTGTTTCTTAGCTTCAAAAACAGCTGGAAGCAACATGATTTGGGGCCTCTCTCCCCCTTTGGAAACAAAGCAGCCTTTGTGCCTGGCAGCTCTAGGCCAAAGTAGCACACCCAGAGCACAAGTTCTACCTCAGCCAGATAAGGCCTGTCAAGAAGCTGTGTTTCACAGGCCTTTGTATGTGACGTTCCCGGTTGGCTTTGAGAGCACTGTGCAGAGCCAGTTGTTTTAGCTTCCCAGAGAGCAGGAAGCAAGATGCTTTGGGGCCTCTCTCACACTTTGGAAATAAAGGCAGCCCTTTGGGCCTGGCAGCCCTAGGCCAATGGAGTACACCCAGAGCCGGAGTTCTACCTCAGCCAGATCAGGCCTTCCAAGAAACTGCGTCTCACAGGCCTTTCTCTGTCACGTTGCCGGTAGGCTGTGAGAGCACTGTGCAGAGCCAGTTGTTTCTTAGCTTTCCAAAGATTTGGAAGCAAGATGCTTTGGGGACTCTCAGTCCCTTTGGAAACAAGGCGGCCCTTTGGGCCTGGCAGCTCTAGGCCAAAGTAGCACGCCCAGAGCAGGAGTTCTACTTCAGCCAGATCAGGCCTGCCAAAAAACTGCGTTTCACAGGCCTTGGTAAGAGATGTTCCCGGTAGGCTGTGAGAGCACTGTGGAGAGCCAGTTGCTTTAGCTTCCCACAGAGCTGGAAGCAAGATGCTTTGGGGCCTCTCTCTCCCTTTGGCCACAAGGCAGCCGTTTGGGCCTGGCAGCTCTAGGCCAATGGAGCACACCCACAGCAGAAGTTCTACTTCAGGCAGATCAGTCCTGCCCAGAAACTGCGTTTCACAGCCCTTGGTAAGAGATGTTCATGGTAGGCTGTGAGAGCACTGGGCAGAACCAGTTGTTTTTTAGCTTCCCAAAGTGCTGGAGGCAAGATGCTTTGGGGCCTCTCTCACCCTTTGGAAACAAGGCAGCCCTTAGGTCCTGGTAGCTCTAGGCGTATGTAGCACAACCAGAACAGAAGTTCTACTTCAGCCAGGTCAGGCCTGCCAAGAAACTGCGTTTCACAGGCCTTTCAAAGAGATGTTCTCTTAGGCTGTAAGAGCACTGGGCAGAGCCAGCTGTTTCTTAGCTTCCCGAAGAGCTGGGAGCAAGATGCTTTGGGTCCACTCTCCGTCTTTGGAAACAAGGCAGCCCTTTGGGCCTGGCAGCTCTAGGGCAATGGAGCACACCCAGAGCAGAAGTTCTACTTCAGCCAGATCAGGCCTGCCAGGAAACTGCGTTTCACAGGCCTTGGTAAGAGATGTTCCCGGTAGGCTGTAAGAGCACTGGGCAGAGCCAGTTGTTTCTTACCTTCCTGAAAAGCTGGAAGCAAGATGCTTGGGACCCCTCTGCCCGTTTGGGAACAAGGCAGCCTTTTGGGTCGGGAAGCTCTAGGCCAATGGAGCACACGCAGAGCAGGAGTTCTACTTCAGCCTGATCAGGCCTGCAAAGAAACAGCGTTTGACAGGCCTTGGTAAGAGATGTTCCCGGTAGGTGTAAGAGCACTGGGCAGAGCCAGTTGTTTCTTAGCTTCGCAAAGACCGGGAAGCAAGATGCTTTGGGCCTCTCTGCCCCTTGGAAACAGGGCAGCACTTTGGGCCTGGCAGCTCTAGGGCAATGGAGCACACCCAGAGCCGGAGTTCTACTTCAGCCAGATGAGGCCTGCCAAGAAACTGCGTTTCACAGGCCTTTCAAAGACATGTTCCCGGTAGGCTGTAAGAGCACGGGCCAGAGAGAGTTGGTTCTTAGCTTCCCAGAGAGCTGGAAGCAAGATGCTTTGGGGCCTCTCTGCCCCTTTGGAAACAAGGCAGCACCTTGGGCCTGGCAGCTCTAGGGCAATGGAGCACACCCAGAGCAGAAGTTCTACTTCAGCCAAATCAGGCCTGCCAGGAAACGGCGTTTCACAGGCCTTGGTAAGAGATGTTCCCGGTAGGCTGTAAGAGCACTGGGCAACGCCAGATGTTTCTTAGCTTCCCGAAGAGCTGGAAGCAAGATGCTTTGGTGCCACTCTCTCACTTTGGAATCAAGGCAGCCCTTTGGGGCAGGTAGCTCTAGGCCAGTGGAGCACACCCAGAGCAGAAGTTCTACTTCGGCCAGTTCAGGCCACCAACAAACTGCGTTTCACTGGCCTTGGTAAGAGATGTTCCCGGTAGGCTGTAAGAGCACTGGGCAACGCCAGATGTTTCTTAGCTTGCCGAAGAGCTGGAAGCAAGATGCTTTGGGGCCTCTCATCCCCTTTGCAAACAAGGCGGCCCTTTGGGCCAGGCAGCTCTAGGCCAATGGAGCACACCCAGAGCAGAAGTTCTACTTCAGCTACATCAGGCCACCAACAAAGTGCGTTTCACAGGCCTTGGTAAGAGATTGTCTCTTAGGCTGTAAGAGCACTGGGCAGAGCCAGTTGTTTCTTAGCTTCCCAAAGAGCTGGAAGCAAGATGCTTTGGGGGCTCCCTGCCCCTTTGCCAACAAGGCCGACCTTTGGGCCTTTCAGCTCTGGGCCAATGGAGCACACCCAGAGCAGAAGTTCTACCTCAGCCAGATAAGGCCTGCCAAGAAACTGCGTTTCAAAGGCTTTGGTAAGAGATGTTGCCGGTACTCTGTTAGAGCACTGGGCAGAGACAGTTGTTTCTTAGCTTCCCAAAGAGCTGGAAGCAAGATGCTTTGGGGCCTCTCTCCCCCTTTGGAAACAAGGCAGCCCTTTGGGCCTTTCAGCTCTAGGGCAATGGAGCACACCCAGAGCAGAAGTTCTACCTCAGCCAGATCAGGCCTGCCAAGAAACTGCTTTTCACAGGCCTTCGTAAGAGGTGTTCCCGGAAGGCTGTAAGAGTACCTGGCAGAGCGAGTTGTTTCTTAGCTTCAAAAACAGCTGGAAGCAACATGATTTGGGGCCTCTCTCCCCCTTTGGAAACAAAGCAGCCTTTGTGCCTGGCAGCTCTAGGCCAAAGTAGCACACCCAGAGCACAAGTTCTACCTCAGCCAGATAAGGCCTGTCAAGAAGCTGCGTTTCACAGGCCTTTGTATGTGACGTTCCCGGTTGGCTTTGAGAGCACTGTGCAGAGCCAGTTGTTTTAGCTTCCCAGAGAGCAGGAAGCAAGATGCTTTGGGGCCTCTCTCACACTTTGGAAATAAAGGCAGCCCTTTGGGCCTGGCAGCCCTAGGCCAATGGAGTACACCCAGAGCAGAAGTTCTACCTCAGCCAGATCAGGCCTTCCAAGAAACTGCGTCTCACAGGCCTTTCTCTGTCACGTTGCCGGTAGGCTGTGAGAGCACTGTGCAGAGCCACTTGTTTCTTAGCTTCCCAAAGATTTGGAAGCAAGATACTTTGGGGACTCTCAGCCCCTTTGGAAACAAGGCGGCCCTTTGGGCCTGGCAGCTCTAGGCCAAAGTAGCACGCCCAGAGCAGGAGTTCTACTTCAGCCAGATCAGGCCTGCCAGGAAACTGCGTTTCACAGGCCTTGGTAAGAGATGTTCCCGGTAGGCTGTGAGAGCACTGTGGAGAGCCAGTTGCTTTAGCTTCCCACAGAGCTGTAAGCAAGATGCTTTGGGGCCTCTCTCTCCCTTTGGACACAAGGCAGCCGTTTGGGCCTGGCAGCTCTAGGCCAATGGAGCACACCCACAGCAGAAGTTCTACTTCAGGCAGATCAGTCCTGCCCAGAAACTGCGTTTCACAGCCCTTGGTAAGAGATGTTCACGGTAGGCTGTGAGAGCACTGGGCAGAACCAGTTGTTTTTTAGCTTCCCAAAGTGCTGGAGGCAAGATGCTTTGGGGCCTCTCTCACCCTTTGGAAACAAGGCAGCCCTTAGGTCCTGGTAGCTCTAGGCCTATGTAGCACAACCAGAACAGAAGTTCTACTTCAGCCAGGTCAGGCCTGCCAAGAAACTGCGTTTCACAGGCCTTTCAAAGAGATGTTCTCTTAGGCTGTAAGAGCACTGGGCAGAGCCAGCTGTTTCTTAGCTTCCCGAAGAGCTGGGAGCAAGATGCTTTGGGTCCACTCTCCGTCTTTGGAAACAAGGCAGCCCTTTGGGCCTGGCAGCTCTAGGGCAATGGAGCACACCCAGAGCAGAAGTTCTACTTCAGCCAGATCAGGCCTGCCAGGAAACTGCGTTTCACAGGCCTTGGTAAGAGATGTTCCCGGTAGGCTGTAAGAGCACTGGGCAGAGCCAGTTGTTTCTTACCTTCCTGAAAAGCTGGAAGCAAGATGCTTGGGACCCCTCTGCCCGTTTGGGAACAAGGCAGCCTTTTGGGTCGGGAAGCTCTAGGCCAATGGAGCACACGCAGAGCAGGAGTTCTACTTCAGCCTGATCAGGCCTGCAAAGAAACAGCGTTTGACAGGCCTTGGTAAGAGATGTTCCCGGTAGGTGTAAGAGCACTGGGCAGAGCCAGTTGTTTCTTAGCTTCGCAAAGACCGGGAAGCAAGATGCTTTGGGCCTCTCTGCCCCTTGGAAACAGGGCAGCACTTTGGGCCTGGCAGCTCTAGGGCAATGGAGCACACCCAGAGCCGGAGTTCTACTTCAGCCAGATGAGGCCTGCCAAGAAACTGCATTTCACAGGCCTTTCAAAGACATGTTCCCGGTAGGCTGTAAGAGCACGGGGCAGAGCAAGTTGGTTCTTAGCTTCCCAGAGAGCTGGAAGCAAGATGCTTTGGGGCCTCTCTGCCCCTTTGGAAACAAGGCAGCACCTTGGGCCTGGCAGCTCTAGGGCAATGGAGCACACCCAGAGCAGAAGTTCTACTTCAGCCAAATCAGGCCTGCCAGGAAACGGCGTTTCACAGGCCTTGGTAAGAGATGTTCCCGGTAGGCTGTAAGAGCACTGGGCAACGCCAGATGTTTCTTAGCTTCCCGAAGAGCTGGAAGCAAGATGCTTTGGTGCCACTCTCTCACTTTGGAATCAAGGCAGCCCTTTGGGGCAGGTAGCTCTAGGCCAGTGGAGCACACCCAGAGCAGAAGTTCTACTTGGGCCAGTTCAGGCCACCAACAAACTGCGTTTCACAGGCCTTGGTAAGAGATGTTCCCGGTAGGCTGTAAGAGCACTGGGCAACGCCAGATGTTTCTTAGCTTCCCGAAGAGCTGGAAGCAAGATGCTTTGGGGCCTCTCATCCCCTTTGCAAACAAGGCGGCCCTTTGGGCCAGGCAGCTCTAGGCCAATGGAGCACACCCAGAGCAGAAGTTCTACTTCAGCTACATCAGGCCACCAACAAAGTGCGTTTCACAGGCCTTGGTAAGAGATTGTCTCTTAGGCTGAAAGAGCACTGGGCAGAGCCAGTTGTTTCTTAGCTTCCCAAAGAGCTGGAAGCAAGATGCTTTGGGGGCTCCCTGCCCCTTTGCCAACAAGGCCGACCTTTGGGCCTTTCAGCTCTGGGCCAATGGAGCACACCCAGAGCAGAAGTTCTACCTCAGCCAGATAAGGCCTGCCAAGAAACTGCGTTTCAAAGGCTTTGGTAAGAGATGTTGCCGGTACTCTGTTAGAGCACTGGGCAGAGACAGTTGTTTCTTAGCTTCCCAAAGAGCTGTAAGCAAGATGCTTTGGGGCCTCTCTGCCCCTTTGCAAACAAGGCATCCCTTTGGGCCTTTCAGCTCTAGGCCAATGGAGCACACCCAGAGCAGAAGTCCTACTTCAGCCAGATCAGGCCTGCCAAGGAACTGCGTTTCAGAGGCCTTTGTATGTGACGTTCCCGGTAGGCTGTGAGAGCATGGTGCAGAGCCAGTTGTTTCCTTGTTTCCCAAACAGCTGGAAGCAAGACGCTTTGGGGCCTCTCTGCCCCTTTGGAAACAAGGCAGCACGTTGGGTCTGGCAGCTCTAGGGCAATGGAGCACAACCAGAGCCGAAGTTCTACTTCTTCCAGATCAGGCCTGCCTAGACAGTGCGTTTCACAGGCCTTGATAAGAGATGTTCTCTTAGGATATAAGAGCACTGGGCACAGCCAGTTGTTTCTTAGCTTCCCAAGAGGTGGAAGCAAGATGCTTTGGGGCCTCTCTCCCCCTTTGGAAACAAGGCAGCCCTTTGGGCCTTTCAGCTCTAGGCCAATGGAGCACACCCACAGCAGAAGTTCTACCTCAGCCAGATCAGGCCTGCCAAGAAACTGCTTTTCACAGGCCTTCGTAAGAGGTGTTCCCGGAAGGCTGTAAGAGTACCTGGCAGAGCGAGTTGTTTCTTAGCTTCAAAAACAGCTGGAAGCAACATGATTTGGGGCCTCTCTCCCCCTTTGGAAACAAAGCAGCCTTTGTGCCTGGCAGCTCTAGGCCAAAGTAGCACACCCAGAGCACAAGTTCTACCTCAGCCAGATAAGGCCTGTCAAGAAGCTGCGTTTCACAGGCCTTTGTATGTGACGTTCCCGGTTGGCTTTGAGAGCACTGTGCAGAGCCAGTTGTTTTAGCTTCCCAGAGAGCAGGAAGCAAGATGCTTTGGGGCCTCTCTCACACTTTGGAAATAAAGGCAGCCCTTTGGGCCTGGCAGCCCTAGGCCAATGGAGTACACCCAGAGCAGAAGTTCTACCTCAGCCAGATCAGGCCTTCCAAGAAACTGCGTCTCACAGGCCTTTCTCTGTCACGTTGCCGGTAGGCTGTGAGAGCACTGTGCAGAGCCAGTTGTTTCTTAGCTTCCCAAAGATTTGGAAGCAAGATACTTTGGGGACTCTCAGCACCTTTGGAAACAAGGCGGGCCTTTGGGCCTGGCAGCTCTATGCCAAAGTAGCACGCCCAGAGCAGGAGTTCTACTTCAGCCAGGTCAGGCCTGCCAAGAAACTGCGTTTCACAGGCCTTTCAAAGATATGTTCTCTTAGGCTGTAAGAGCACTGGGCAGAGCCAGCTGTTTCTTAGCTTCCCGAAGAGCTGGGAGCAAGATGCTTTTTGTGCCCTCTCCGTCTTTGGAAACAAGGCAGCCCTTTGGGCCTGGCAGCTCTAGGGCAATGGAGCACACCCAGAGCAGGAGTTCTACTTCAGCCAGATCAGGCCTGCCAGGAAACTGCGTTTCACAGGCCTTGGTAAGAGATGTTCCCGGTAGGCTGTGAGAGCACTGTGGAGAGCCAGTTGCTTTAGCTTCCCACAGAGCTGGAAGCAAGATGCTTTGGGGCCTCTCTCTCCCTTTGGACACAAGGCAGCCGTTTGGGCCTGGCAGCTCTAGGCCAATGGAGCACACCCACAGCAGAAATTCTACGTCAGGCAGATCAGTCCTGCCCAGAAACTGCGTTTCACAGCCCTTGGTAAGAGATGTTCACGGTAGGCTGTGAGAGCACTGGGCAGAACCAGTTGTTTTTTAGCTTCCCAAAGTGCTGGAGGCAAGATGCTTTGGGGCCTCTCTCACCCTTTGGAAACAAGGCAGCCCTTAGGTCCTGGTAGCTCTAGGCCTATGTAGCACAACCAGAACAGAAGTTCTACTTCAGCCAGTTCAGGCCTGCCAAGAAACTGCGTTTCACAGGCCTTTCAAAGAGATGTTCTCTTAGGCTGTAAGAGCACAGGGCAGAGCCAGCTGTTTCTTAGCTTCCCGAAGAGCTGGGAGCAAGATGCTTTGGGTCCACTCTCCGTCTTTGGAAACAAGGCAGCCCTTTGGGCCTGGCAGCTCTAGGGCAATGGAGCACACCCAGAGCAGAAGTTCTACTTCAGCCAGATCAGGCCTGCCAGGAAACTGCGTTTCACAGGCCTTGGTAAGAGATGTTCCCGGTAGGCTGTAAGAGCACTGGGCAGAGCCAGTTGTTTCTTACCTTCCTGAAAAGCTGGAAGCAAGATGCTTGGGACCCCTCTGCCCGTTTGGGAACAAGGCAGCCTTTTGGGTCGGGAAGCTCTAGGCCAATGGAGCACACGCAGAGCAGGAGTTCTACTTCAGCCTGATCAGGCCTGCAAAGAAACAGCGTTTGACAGGCCTTGGTAAGAGATGTTCCCGGTAGGTGTAAGAGCACTGGGCAGAGCCAGTTGTTTCTTAGCTTCGCAAAGACCGGGAAGCAAGATGCTTTGGGCCTCTCTGCCCCTTGGAAACAGGGCAGCACTTTGGGCCTGGCAGCTCTAGGGCAATGGAGCACACCCAGAGCCGGAGTTCTACTTCAGCCAGATGAGGCCTGCCAAGAAACTGCGTTTCACAGGCCTTTCAAAGACATGTTCCCGGTAGGCTGTAAGAGCACGGGCCAGAGCGAGTTGGTTCTTAGCTTCCCAGAGAGCTGGAAGCAAGATGCTTTGGGGCCTCTCTGCCCCTTTGGAAACAAGGCAGCACCTTGGGCCTGGCAGCTCTAGGGCAATGGAGCACACCCAGAGCAGAAGTTCTACTTCAGCCAAATCAGGCCTGCCAGGAAACGGCGTTTCACAGGCCTTGGTAAGAGATGTTCCCGGTAGGCTGTAAGAGCCCTGGGCAACGCCAGATGTTTCTTAGCTTCCCGAAGAGCTGGAAGCAAGATGCTTTGGTGCCACTCTCTCACTTTGGAATCAAGGCAGCCCTTGGGGCAGGTAGCTCTAGGCCAGTGGAGCACACCCAGAGCAGAAGTTCTACTTCGGCCAGTTCAGGCCACCAACAAACTGCGTTTCACAGGCCTTGGTAAGAGATGTTCCCGGTAGGCTGTAAGAGCACTGGGCAACGCCAGATGTTTCTTAGCTTCCCGAAGAGCTGGAAGCAAGATGCTTTGGGGCCTCTCATCCCCTTTGCAAACAAGGCGGCCCTTTGGGCCAGGCAGCTCTAGGCCAATGGAGCACACCCAGAGCAGAAGTTCTACTTCAGCTACATCAGGCCACCAACAAAGTGCGTTTCACAGGCCTTGGTAAGAGATTGTCTCTTAGGCTGTAAGAGCACTGGGCAGAGCCAGTTGTTTCTTAGCTTCCCAAAGAGCTGGAAGCAAGATGCTTTGGGGGCTCCCTGCCCCTTTGCCAACAAGGCTGACCTTTGGGCCTTTCAGCTCTGGGCCAATGGAGCACACCCAGAGCAGATGTTCTACCTCAGCCAGATAAGGCCTGCCAAGAAACTGCGTTTCAAAGGCTTTGGTAAGACATGTTGCCGGTACTCTGTTATAGCACTGGGCAGAGACAGTTGTTTCTTAGCTTCCCAAAGAGCTGGAAGCAAGATGCTTTGGGGCCTCTCTGCCCCTTTGCAAACAAGGCATCCCTTTGGGCCTTTCAGCTCTAGGCCAATGGAGCACACCCTGAGCAGAAGTCCTACTTCAGCCAGATCAGGCCTGCCAAGGAACTGCGTTTCAGAGGCCTTTGTATGTGACGTTCCCGGTAGGCTGTGAGAGCACGGTGCAGAGCCAGTTGTTTCCTTGTTTCCCAAACAGCTGGAAGCAAGACGCTTTGGGGCCTCTCTGCCCCTTTGGAAACAAGGCAGCACGTTGGGTCTGGCAGCTCTAGGGCAATGGAGCACAACCAGAGCAGAAGTTCTACTTCTTCCAGATCAGGCCTGCCTAGAAAGTGCGTTTCACAGGCCTTGATAAGAGATGTTCTCTTAGGCTATAAGAGCACTGGGCACAGCGAGTTGTTTCTTAGCTTCCCAAGAGGTGGAAGCAAGATGCTTTGGGGCCTCTCTCCCCCTTTGGAAACAAGGCAGCCCTTTGGGCCTTTCAGCTCTAGGGCAATGGAGCACACCCAGAGCAGAAGTTCTACCTCAGCCAGATCAGGCCTGCCAAGAAACTGCTTTTCACAGGCCTTCGTAAGAGGTGTTCCCGGAAGGCTGTAAGAGTACCTGGCAGAGCGAGTTGTTTCTTAGCTTCAAAAACAGCTGGAAGCAACATGATTTGGGGCCTCTCTCCCCCTTTGGAAACAAAGCAGCCTTTGTGCCTGGCAGCTCTAGGCCAAAGTAGCACACCCAGAGCACAAGTTCTACCTCAGCCAGATAAGGCCTGTCAAGAAGCTGTGTTTCACAGGCCTTTGTATGTGACGTTCCCGGTTGGCTTTGAGAGCACTGTGCAGAGCCAGTTGTTTTAGCTTCCCAGAGAGCAGGAAGCAAGATGCTTTGGGGCCTCTCTCACACTTTGGAAATAAAGGCAGCCCTTTGGGCCTGGCAGCCCTAGGCCAATGGAGTACACCCAGAGCCGGAGTTCTACCTCAGCCAGATCAGGCCTTCCAAGAAACTGCGTCTCACAGGCCTTTCTCTGTCACGTTGCCGGTAGGCTGTGAGAGCACTGTGCAGAGCCAGTTGTTTCTTAGCTTTCCAAAGATTTGGAAGCAAGATGCTTTGGGGACTCTCAGTCCCTTTGGAAACAAGGCGGCCCTTTGGGCCTGGCAGCTCTAGGCCAAAGTAGCACGCCCAGAGCAGGAGTTCTACTTCAGCCAGATCAGGCCTGCCAAAAAACTGCGTTTCACAGGCCTTGGTAAGAGATGTTCCCGGTAGGCTGTGAGAGCACTGTGGAGAGCCAGTTGCTTTAGCTTCCCACAGAGCTGGAAGCAAGATGCTTTGGGGCCTCTCTCTCCCTTTGGCCACAAGGCAGCCGTTTGGGCCTGGCAGCTCTAGGCCAATGGAGCACACCCACAGCAGAAGTTCTACTTCAGGCAGATCAGTCCTGCCCAGAAACTGCGTTTCACAGCCCTTGGTAAGAGATGTTCATGGTAGGCTGTGAGAGCACTGGGCAGAACCAGTTGTTTTTTAGCTTCCCAAAGTGCTGGAGGCAAGATGCTTTGGGGCCTCTCTCACCCTTTGGAAACAAGGCAGCCCTTAGGTCCTGGTAGCTCTAGGCGTATGTAGCACAACCAGAACAGAAGTTCTACTTCAGCCAGGTCAGGCCTGCCAAGAAACTGCGTTTCACAGGCCTTTCAAAGAGATGTTCTCTTAGGCTGTAAGAGCACTGGGCAGAGCCAGCTGTTTCTTAGCTTCCCGAAGAGCTGGGAGCAAGATGCTTTGGGTCCACTCTCCGTCTTTGGAAACAAGGCAGCCCTTTGGGCCTGGCAGCTCTAGGGCAATGGAGCACACCCAGAGCAGAAGTTCTACTTCAGCCAGATCAGGCCTGCCAGGAAACTGCGTTTCACAGGCCTTGGTAAGAGATGTTCCCGGTAGGCTGTAAGAGCACTGGGCAGAGCCAGTTGTTTCTTACCTTCCTGAAAAGCTGGAAGCAAGATGCTTGGGACCCCTCTGCCCGTTTGGGAACAAGGCAGCCTTTTGGGTCGGGAAGCTCTAGGCCAATGGAGCACACGCAGAGCAGGAGTTCTACTTCAGCCTGATCAGGCCTGCAAAGAAACAGCGTTTGACAGGCCTTGGTAAGAGATGTTCCCGGTAGGTGTAAGAGCACTGGGCAGAGCCAGTTGTTTCTTAGCTTCGCAAAGACCGGGAAGCAAGATGCTTTGGGCCTCTCTGCCCCTTGGAAACAGGGCAGCACTTTGGGCCTGGCAGCTCTAGGGCAATGGAGCACACCCAGAGCCGGAGTTCTACTTCAGCCAGATGAGGCCTGCCAAGAAACTGCGTTTCACAGGCCTTTCAAAGACATGTTCCCGGTAGGCTGTAAGAGCACGGGCCAGAGAGAGTTGGTTCTTAGCTTCCCAGAGAGCTGGAAGCAAGATGCTTTGGGGCCTCTCTGCCCCTTTGGAAACAAGGCAGCACCTTGGGCCTGGCAGCTCTAGGGCAATGGAGCACACCCAGAGCAGAAGTTCTACTTCAGCCAAATCAGGCCTGCCAGGAAACGGCGTTTCACAGGCCTTGGTAAGAGATGTTCCCGGTAGGCTGTAAGAGCACTGGGCAACGCCAGATGTTTCTTAGCTTCCCGAAGAGCTGGAAGCAAGATGCTTTGGTGCCACTCTCTCACTTTGGAATCAAGGCAGCCCTTTGGGGCAGGTAGCTCTAGGCCAGTGGAGCACACCCAGAGCAGAAGTTCTACTTCGGCCAGTTCAGGCCACCAACAAACTGCGTTTCACTGGCCTTGGTAAGAGATGTTCCCGGTAGGCTGTAAGAGCACTGGGCAACGCCAGATGTTTCTTAGCTTGCCGAAGAGCTGGAAGCAAGATGCTTTGGGGCCTCTCATCCCCTTTGCAAACAAGGCGGCCCTTTGGGCCAGGCAGCTCTAGGCCAATGGAGCACACCCAGAGCAGAAGTTCTACTTCAGCTACATCAGGCCACCAACAAAGTGCGTTTCACAGGCCTTGGTAAGAGATTGTCTCTTAGGCTGTAAGAGCACTGGGCAGAGCCAGTTGTTTCTTAGCTTCCCAAAGAGCTGGAAGCAAGATGCTTTGGGGGCTCCCTGCCCCTTTGCCAACAAGGCCGACCTTTGGGCCTTTCAGCTCTGGGCCAATGGAGCACACCCAGAGCAGAAGTTCTACCTCAGCCAGATAAGGCCTGCCAAGAAACTGCGTTTCAAAGGCTTTGGTAAGAGATGTTGCCGGTACTCTGTTAGAGCACTGGGCAGAGACAGTTGTTTCTTAGCTTCCCAAAGAGCTGGAAGCAAGATGCTTTGGGGCCTCTCTGCCCCTTTGCAAACAAGGCATCCCTTTGGGCCTTTCAGCTCTAGGCCAATGGAGCACACCCAGAGCAGAAGTCCTACTTCAGCCAGATCAGGCCTGCCAAGGAACTGCGTTTCAGAGGCCTTTGTATGTGACGTTCCCGGTAGGCTGTGAGAGCACGGTGCAGAGCCAGTTGTTTCCTTGTTTCCCAAACAGCTGGAAGCAAGACGCTTTGGGGCCTCTCTGCCCCTTTGGAAACAAGGCAGCACGTTGGGTCTGGCAGCTCTAGGGCAATGGAGCACAACCAGAGCCGAAGTTCTACTTCTTCCAGATCAGGCCTGCCTAGACAGTGCGTTTCACAGGCCTTGATAAGAGATGTTCTCTTAGGCTATAAGAGCACTGGGCACAGCGAGTTGTTTCTTAGCTTCCCAAGAGGTGGAAGCAAGATGCTTTGGGGCCTCTCTCCCCCTTTGGAAACAAGGCAGCCCTTTGGGCCTTTCAGCTCTAGGCCAATGGAGCACACCCACAGCAGAAGTTCTACCTCAGCCAGATCAGGCCTGCCAAGAAACTGCTTTTCACAGGCCTTCGTAAGAGGTGTTCCCGGAAGGCTGTAAGAGTACCTGGCAGAGCGAGTTGTTTCTTAGCTTCAAAAACAGCTGGAAGCAACATGATTTGGGGCCTCTCTCCCCCTTTGGAAACAAAGCAGCCTTTGTGCCTGGCAGCTCTAGGCCAAAGTAGCACACCCAGAGCACAAGTTCTACCTCAGCCAGATAAGGCCTGTCAAGAAGCTGCGTTTCACAGGCCTTTGTATGTGACGTTCCCGGTTGGCTTTGAGAGCACTGTGCAGAGCCAGTTGTTTTAGCTTCCCAGAGAGCAGGAAGCAAGATGCTTTGGGGCCTCTCTCACACTTTGGAAATAAAGGCAGCCCTTTGGGCCTGGCAGCCCTAGGCCAATGGAGTACACCCAGAGCAGAAGTTCTACCTCAGCCAGATCAGGCCTTCCAAGAAACTGCGTCTCACAGGCCTTTCTCTGTCACGTTGCCGGTAGGCTGTGAGAGCACTGTGCAGAGCCAGTTGTTTCTTAGCTTCCCAAAGATTTGGAAGCAAGATACTTTGGGGACTCTCAGCACCTTTGGAAACAAGGCGGGCCTTTGGGCCTGGCAGCTCTAGGCCAAAGTAGCACGCCCAGAGCAGGAGTTCTACTTCAGCCAGATCAGGCCTGCCAAAAAACTGCGTTTCACAGGCCTTGGTAAGAGATGTTCCCGGTAGGCTGTGAGAGCACTGTGGAGAGCCAGTTGCTTTAGCTTCCCACAGAGCTGGAAGCAAGATGCTTTGGGGCCTCTCTCTCCCTTTGGACACAAGGCAGCCGTTTGGGCCTGGCAGCTCTAGGCCAATGGAGCACACCCACAGCAGAAGTTCTACTTCAGGCAGATCAGTCCTGCCCAGAAACTGCGTTTCACAGCCCTTGGTAAGAGATGTTCACGGTAGGCTGTGAGAGCACTGGGCAGAACCAGTTGTTTTTTAGCTTCCCAAAGTGCTGGAGGCAAGATGCTTTGGGGCCTCTCTCACCCTTTGGAAACAAGGCAGCCCTTAGGTCCTGGTAGCTCTAGGCCTATGTAGCACAACCAGAACAGAAGTTCTACTTCAGCCAGGTCAGGCCTGCCAAGAAACTGCGTTTCACAGGCCTTTCAAACACATGTTCTCTTAGGCTGTAAGAGCACTGGGCAGAGCCAGCGGTTTCTTAGCTTCCCGAAGAGCTGGGAGCAAGATGCTTTGGGTCCACTCTCCGTCTTTGGAAACAAGGCAGCCCTTTGGGCCTGGCAGCTCTAGGGCAATGGAGCACACCCAGAGCAGAAGTTCTACTTCATCCAGATCAGGCCTGCCAGGAAACTGCGTTTCACAGGCCTTGGTAAGAGATGTTCCCGGTAGGCTGTAAGAGCACTGGGCAGAGCCAGTTGTTTCTTACCTTCCTGAAAAGCTGGAAGCAAGATGCTTGGGACCCCTCTGCCCGTTTGGGAACAAGGCAGCCTTTTGGGTCGGGAAGCTCTAGGCCAATGGAGCACACGCAGAGCAGGAGTTCTACTTCAGCCTGATCAGGCCTGCAAAGAAACAGCGTTTGACAGGCCTTGGTAAGAGATGTTCCCGGTAGGTGTAAGAGCACTGGGCAGAGCCAGTTGTTTCTTAGCTTCGCAAAGACCGGGAAGCAAGATGCTTTGGGCCTCTCTGCCCCTTGGAAACAGGGCAGCACTTTGGGCCTGGCAGCTCTAGGGCAATGGAGCACACCCAGAGCCGGAGTTCTACTTCAGCCAGATGAGGCCTGCCAAGAAACTGCGTTTCACAGGCCTTTCAAAGACATGTTCCCGGTAGGCTGTCAGAGCACGGGGCAGAGCGAGTTGGTTCTTAGCTTTCCAGAGAGCTGGAAGCAAGATGCTTTGGGGCCTCTCTGCCCCTTTGGAAACAAGGCAGCACCTTGGGCCTGGCAGCTCTAGGACAATGGAGCACACCCAGAGCAGAAGTTCTACTTCAGCCAAATCAGGCCTGCCAGGAAACGGCGTTTCACAGGCCTTGGTAAGAGATGTTCCCGGTAGGCTGTAAGAGCACTGGGCAACGCCAGATGTTTCTTAGCTTCCCGAAGAGCTGGAAGCAAGATGCTTTGGTGCCACTCTCTCACTTTGGAATCAAGGCAGCCCTTTGGGGCAGGTAGCTCTAGGCAAGTGGAGCACACCCAGAGCAGAAGTTCTACTTCGGCCACTTCAGGCCACCAACAAACTGCGTTTCACTGGCCTTGGTAAGAGATGTTCCCGGTAGGCTGTAAGAGCACTGGGCAACGCCAGATGTTTCTTAGCTTGCCGAAGAGCTGGAAGCAAGATGCTTTGGGGCCTCTCATCCCCTTTGCAAACAAGGCGGCCCTTTGGGCCAGGCAGCTCTAGGCCAATGGAGCACACCCAGAGCAGAAGTTCTACTTCAGCTACATCAGGCCACCAACAAAGTGCGTTTCACAGGCCTTGGTAAGAGATTGTCTCTTAGGCTGTAAGAGCACTGGGCAGAGCCAGTTGTTTCTTAGCTTCCCAAAGAGCTGGAAGCAAGATGCTTTGGGGGCTCCCTGCCCCTTTGCCAACAAGGCCGACCTTTGGGCCTTTCAGCTCTGGGCCAATGGAGCACACCCAGAGCAGAAGTTCTACCTCAGCCAGATAAGGCCTGCCAAGAAACTGCGTTTCAAAGGCTTTGGTAAGAGATGTTGCCGGTACTCTGTTAGAGCACTGGGCAGAGACAGTTGTTTCTTAGCTTCCCAAAGAGCTGGAAGCAAGATGCTTTGGGGCCTCTCTGCCCCTTTGCAAACAAGGCATCCCTTTGGGCCTTTCAGCTCTAGGCCAATGGAGCACACCCAGAGCAGAAGTCCTACTTCAGCCAGATCAGGCCTGCCAAGGAACTGCGTTTCAGAGGCCTTTGTATGTGACGTTCCCGGTAGGCTGTGAGAGCACGGTGCAGAGCCAGTTGTTTCCTTGTTTCCCAAACAGCTGGAAGCAAGACGCTTTGGGGCCTCTCTGCCCCTTTGGAAACAAGGCAGCACGTTGGGTCTGGCAGCTCTAGGGCAATGGAGCACAACCAGAGCCGAAGTTCTACTTCTTCCAGATCAGGCCTGCCTAGACAGTGCGTTTCACAGGCCTTGATAAGAGATGTTCTCTTAGGCTATAAGAGCACTGGGCACAGCCAGTTGTTTCTTAGCTTCCCAAGAGGTGGAAGCAAGATGCTTTGGGGCCTCTCTCCCCCTTTGGAAACAAGGCAGCCCTTTGGGCCTTTCAGCTCTAGGCCAATGGAGCACACCCACAGCAGAAGTTCTACCTCAGCCAGATCAGGCCTGCCAAGAGACTGCTTTTCACAGGCCTTCGTAAGAGGTGTTCCCGGAAGGCTGTAAGAGTACCTGGCAGAGCGAGTTGTTTCTTAGCTTCAAAAACAGCTGGAAGCAACATGATTTGGGGCCTCTCTCCCCCTTTGGAAACAAAGCAGCCTTTGTGCCTGGCAGCTCTAGGCCAAAGTAGCACACCCAGAGCACAAGTTCTACCTCAGCCAGATAAGGCCTGTCAAGAAGCTGCGTTTCACAGGCCTTTGTATGTGACGTTCCCGGTTGGCTTTGAGAGCACTGTGCAGAGCCAGTTGTTTTAGCTTCCCAGAGAGCAGGAAGCAAGATGCTTTGGGGCCTCTCTCACACTTTGGAAATAAAGGCAGCCCTTTGGGCCTGGCAGCCCTAGGCCAATGGAGTACACCCAGAGCAGAAGTTCTACCTCAGCCAGATCAGGCCTTCCAAGAAACTGCGTCTCACAGGCCTTTCTCTGTCACGTTGCCGGTAGGCTGTGAGAGCACTGTGCAGAGCCAGTTGTTTCTTAGCTTCCCAAAGATTTGGAAGCAAGATACTTTGGGGACTCTCAGCACCTTTGGAAACAAGGCGGGCCTTTGGGCCTGGCAGCTCTAGGCCAAAGTAGCACGCCCAGAGCAGGAGTTCTACTTCAGCCAGATCAGGCCTGCCAAAAAACTGCGTTTCACAGGCCTTGGTAAGAGATGTTCCCGGTAGGCTGTGAGAGCACTGTGGAGAGCCAGTTGCTTTAGCTTCCCACAGAGCTGGAAGCAAGATGCTTTGGGGCCTCTCTCTCCCTTTGGACACAAGGCAGCCGTTTGGGCCTGGCAGCTCTAGGCCAATGGAGCACACCCACAGCAGAAGTTCTACTTCAGGCAGATCAGTCCTGCCCAGAAACTGCGTTTCACAGCCCTTGGTAAGAGATGTTCACGGTAGGCTGTGAGAGCACTGGGCAGAACCAGTTGTTTTTTAGCTTCCCAAAGTGCTGGAGGCAAGATGCTTTGGGGCCTCTCTCACCCTTTGGAAACAAGGCAGCCCTTAGGTCCTGGTAGCTCTAGGCCTATGTAGCACAACCAGAACAGAAGTTCTACTTCAGCCAGGTCAGGCCTGCCAAGAAACTGCGTTTCACAGGCCTTTCAAAGAGATGTTCTCTTAGGCTGTAAGAGCACTGGGCAGAGCCAGCGGTTTCTTAGCTTCCCGAAGAGCTGGGAGCAAGATGCTTTGGGTCCACTCTCCGTCTTTGGAAACAAGGCAGCCCTTTGGGCCTGGCAGCTCTAGGGCAATGGAGCACACCCAGAGCAGAAGTTCTACTTCAGCCAGATCAGGCCTGCCAGGAAACTGCGTTTCACAGGCCTTGGTAAGAGATGTTCCCGGTAGGCTGTAAGAGCACTGGGCAGAGCCAGTTGTTTCTTACCTTCCTGAAAAGCTGGAAGCAAGATGCTTGGGACCCCTCTGCCCGTTTGGGAACAAGGCAGCCTTTTGGGTCGGGAAGCTCTAGGCCAATGGAGCACACGCAGAGCAGGAGTTCTACTTCAGCCTGATCAGGCCTGCAAAGAAACAGCGTTTGACAGGCCTTGGTAAGAGATGTTCCCGGTAGGTGTAAGAGCACTGGGCAGAGCCAGTTGTTTCTTAGCTTCGCAAAGACCGGGAAGCAAGATGCTTTGGGCCTCTCTGCCCCTTGGAAACAGGGCAGCACTTTGGGCCTGGCAGCTCTAGGGCAATGGAGCACACCCAGAGCCGGAGTTCTACTTCAGCCAGATGAGGCCTGCCAAGAAACTGCGTTTCACAGGCCTTTCAAAGACATGTTCCCGGTAGGCTGTAAGAGCACGGGGCAGAGCGAGTTGGTTCTTAGCTTTCCAGAGAGCTGGAAGCAAGATGCTTTGGGGCCTCTCTGCCCCTTTGGAAACAAGGCAGCACCTTGGGCCTGGCAGCTCTAGGACAATGGAGCACACCCAGAGCAGAAGTTCTACTTCAGCCAAATCAGGCCTGCCAGGAAACGGCGTTTCACAGGCCTTGGTAAGAGATGTTCCCGGTAGGCTGTAAGAGCACTGGGCAACGCCAGATGTTTCTTAGCTTCCCGAAGAGCTGGAAGCAAGATGCTTTGGTGCCACTCTCTCACTTTGGAATCAAGGCAGCCCTTTGGGGCAGGTAGCTCTAGGCAAGTGGAGCACACCCAGAGCAGAAGTTCTACTTCGGCCACTTCAGGCCACCAACAAACTGCGTTTCACTGGCCTTGGTAAGAGATGTTCCCGGTAGGCTGTAAGAGCACTGGGCAACGCCAGATGTTTCTTAGCTTGCCGAAGAGCTGGAAGCAAGATGCTTTGGGGCCTCTCATCCCCTTTGCAAACAAGGCGGCCCTTTGGGCCAGGCAGCTCTAGGCCAATGGAGCACACCCAGAGCAGAAGTTCTACTTCAGCTACATCAGGCCACCAACAAAGTGCGTTTCACAGGCCTTGGTAAGAGATTGTCTCTTAGGCTGTAAGAGCACTGGGCAGAGCCAGTTGTTTCTTAGCTTCCCAAAGAGCTGGAAGCAAGATGCTTTGGGGGCTCCCTGCCCCTTTGCCAACAAGGCCGACCTTTGGGCCTTTCAGCTCTGGGCCAATGGAGCACACCCAGAGCAGAAGTTCTACCTCAGCCAGATAAGGCCTGCCAAGAAACTGCGTTTCAAAGGCTTTGGTAAGAGATGTTGCCGGTACTCTGTTAGAGCACTGGGCAGAGACAGTTGTTTCTTAGCTTCCCAAAGAGCTGGAAGCAAGATGCTTTGGGGCCTCTCTGCCCCTTTGCAAACAAGGCATCCCTTTGGGCCTTTCAGCTCTAGGCCAATGGAGCACACCCAGAGCAGAAGTCCTACTTCAGCCAGATCAGGCCTGCCAAGGAACTGCGTTTCAGAGGCCTTTGTATGTGACGTTCCCGGTAGGCTGTGAGAGCACGGTGCAGAGCCAGTTGTTTCCTTGTTTCCCAAACAGCTGGAAGCAAGACGCTTTGGGGCCTCTCTGCCCCTTTGGAAACAAGGCAGCACGTTGGGTCTGGCAGCTCTAGGGCAATGGAGCACAACCAGAGCCGAAGTTCTACTTCTTCCAGATCAGGCCTGCCTAGACAGTGCGTTTCACAGGCCTTGATAAGAGATGTTCTCTTAGGCTATAAGAGCACTGGGCACAGCCAGTTGTTTCTTAGCTTCCCAAGAGGTGGAAGCAAGATGCTTTGGGGCCTCTCTCCCCCTTTGGAAACAAGGCAGCCCTTTGGGCCTTTCAGCTCTAGGCCAATGGAGCACACCCACAGCAGAAGTTCTACCTCAGCCAGATCAGGCCTGCCAAGAAACTGCTTTTCACAGGCCTTCGTAAGAGGTGTTCCCGGAAGGCTGTAAGAGTACCTGGCAGAGCGAGTTGTTTCTTAGCTTCAAAAACAGCTGGAAGCAACATGATTTGGGGCCTCTCTCCCCCTTTGGAAACAAAGCAGCCTTTGTGCCTGGCAGCTCTAGGCCAAAGTAGCACACCCAGAGCACAAGTTCTACCTCAGCCAGATAAGGCCTGTCAAGAAGCTGCGTTTCACAGGCCTTTGTATGTGACGTTCCCGGTTGGCTTTGAGAGCACTGTGCAGAGCCAGTTGTTTTAGCTTCCCAGAGAGCAGGAAGCAAGATGCTTTGGGGCCTCTCTCACACTTTGGAAATAAAGGCAGCCCTTTGGGCCTGGCAGCCCTAGGCCAATGGAGTACACCCAGAGCAGAAGTTCTACCTCAGCCAGATCAGGCCTTCCAAGAAACTGCGTCTCACAGGCCTTTCTCTGTCACGTTGCCGGTAGGCTGTGAGAGCACTGTGCAGAGCCAGTTGTTTCTTAGCTTCCCAAAGATTTGGAAGCAAGATACTTTGGGGACTCTCAGCACCTTTGGAAACAAGGCGGGCCTTTGGGCCTGGCAGCTCTAGGCCAAAGTAGCACGCCCAGAGCAGGAGTTCTACTTCAGCCAGGTCAGGCCTGCCAAGAAACTGCGTTTCACAGGCCTTTCAAAGAGATGTTCTCTTAGGCTGTAAGAGCACTGGGCAGAGCCAGCGGTTTCTTAGCTTCCCGAAGAGCTGGGAGCAAGATGCTTTTTGTGCACTCTCCGTCTTTGGAAACAAGGCAGCCCTTTGGGCCTGGCACCTCTAGGGCAATGGAGCACACCCAGAGCAGGAGTTCTACTTCAGCCAGATCAGGCCTGCCAGGAAACTGCGTTTCACAGGCCTTGGTAAGAGATGTTCCCGGTAGGCTGTGAGAGCACTGTGGAGAGCCAGTTGCTTTAGCTTCCCACAGAGCTGGAAGCAAGATGCTTTGGGGCCTCTCTCTCCCTTTGGACACAAGGCAGCCGTTTGGGCCTGGCAGCTCTAGGCCAATGGAGCACACCCACAGCAGAAGTTCTACGTCAGGCAGATCAGTCCTGCCCAGAAACTGCGTTTCACAGCCCTTGGTAAGAGATGTTCACGGTAGGCTGTGAGAGCACTGGGCAGAACCAGTTGTTTTTTAGCTTCCCAAAGTGCTGGAGGCAAGATGCTTTGGGGCCTCTCTCACCCTTTGGAAACAAGGCAGCCCTTAGGTCCTGGTAGCTCTAGGCCTATGTAGCACAACCAGAACAGAAGTTCTACTTCAGCCAGGTCAGGCCTGCCAAGAAACTGCGTTTCACAGGCCTTTCAAAGAGATGTTCTCTTAGGCTGTAAGAGCACTGGGCAGAGCCAGCTGTTTCTTAGCTTCCCGAAGAGCTGGGAGCAAGATGCTTTGGGTCCACTCTCCGTCTTTGGAAACAAGGCAGCCCTTTGGGCCTGGCAGCTCTAGGGCAATGGAGCACACCCAGAGCAGAAGTTCTACTTCAGCCAGATCAGGCCTGCCAGGAAACTGCGTTTCACAGGCCTTGGTAAGAGATGTTCACGGTAGGCTGTAAGAGCACTGGGCAGAGCCAGTTTTTTCTTACCTTCCTGAAAAGATGGAAGCAAGATGCTTGGGACCCCTCTGCCCGTTTGGGAACAAGGCAGCTTTTTGGGTCGGGAAGCTCTAGGCCAATGGAGCACACGCAGAGCAGGAGTTCTACTTCAGCCTGATCAGGCCTGCAAAGAAACAGCGTTTGACAGGCCTTGGTAAGAGATGTTCCCGGTAGGTGTAAGAGCACTGGGCAGAGCCAGTTGTTTCTTAGCTTCGCAAAGACCGGGAAGCAAGATGCTTTGGGCCTCTCTGCCCCTTGGAAACAGGGCAGCACTTTGGGCCTGGCAGCTCTAGGGCAATGGAGCACACCCAGAGCCGGAGTTCTACTTCAGCCAGATGAGGCCTGCCAAGAAACTGCGTTTCACAGGCCTTTCAAAGACATGTTCCCGGTAGGCTGTAAGAGCACGGGGCAGAGCGAGTTGGTTCTTAGCTTCCCAGAGAGCTGGAAGCAAGATGCTTTGGGGCCTCTCTGCCCCTTTGGAAACAAGGCAGCACCTTGGGCCTGGCAGCTCTAGGGCAATGGAGCACACCCAGAGCAGAAGTTCTACTTCAGCCAAATCAGGCCTGCCAGGAAACGGCGTTTCACAGGCCTTGGTAAGAGATGTTCCCGGTAGGCTGTAAGAGCCCTGGGCAACGCCAGATGTTTCTTAGCTTCCCGAAGAGCTGGAAGCAAGATGCTTTGGTGCCACTCTCTCACTTTGGAATCAAGGCAGCCCTTGGGGCAGGTAGCTCTAGGCCAGTGGAGCACACCCAGAGCAGAAGTTCTACTTCGGCCACTTCAGGCCACCAACAAACTGCGTTTCACAGGCCTTGGTAAGAGATGTTCCCGGTAGGCTGTAAGAGCACTGGGCAACGCCAGATGTTTCTTAGCTTGCCGAAGAGCTGGAAGCAAGATGCTTTGGGGCCTCTCATCCCCTTTGCAAACAAGGCGGCCCTTTGTGCCTGGCAGCTCTAGGCCAAAGTAGCACACCCAGAGCACAAGTTCTACCTCAGCCAGATAAGGCCTGTCAAGAAGCTGCGTTTCACAGGCCTTTGTATGTGACGTTCCCGGTTGGCTTTGAGAGCACTGTGCAGAGCCAGTTGTTTTAGCTTCCCAGAGAGCAGGAAGCAAGATGCTTTGGGGCCTCTCTCACACTTTGGAAATAAAGGCAGCCCTTTGGGCCTGGCAGCCCTAGGCCAATGGAGTACACCCAGAGCAGAAGTTCTACCTCAGCCAGATCAGGCCTTCCAAGAAACTGCGTCTCACAGGCCTTTCTCTGTCACGTTGCCGGTAGGCTGTGAGAGCACTGTGCAGAGCCAGTTGTTTCTTAGCTTCCCAAAGATTTGGAAGCAAGATACTTTGGGGACTCTCAGCACCTTTGGAAACAATGCGGGCCTTTGGGCCTGGCAGCTCTAGGCCAAAGTAGCACGCCCAGAGCAGGAGTTCTACTTCAGCCAGATCAGGCCTGCCAAAAAACTGCGTTTCACAGGCCTTGGTAAGAGATGTTCCCGGTAGGCTGTGAGAGCACTGTGGAGAGCCAGTTGCTTTAGCTTCCCACAGAGCTGGAAGCAAGATGCTTTGGGGCCTCTCTCTCCCTTTGGACACAAGGCAGCCGTTTGGGCCTGGCAGCTCTAGGCCAATGGAGCACACCCACAGCAGAAGTTCTACTTCAGGCAGATCAGTCCTGCCCAGAAACTGCGTTTCACAGCCCTTGGTAAGAGATGTTCACGGTAGGCTGTGAGAGCACTGGGCAGAACCAGTTGTTTTTTAGCTTCCCAAAGTGCTGGAGGCAAGATGCTTTGGGGCCTCTCTCACCCTTTGGAAACAAGGCAGCCCTTAGGTCCTGGTAGCTCTAGGCCTATGTAGCACAACCAGAACAGAAGTTCTACTTCAGCCAGGTCAGGCCTGCCAAGAAACTGCGTTTCACAGGCCTTTCAAAGAGATGTTCTCTTAGGCTGTAAGAGCACTGGGCAGAGCCAGCTGTTTCTTAGCTTCCCGAAGAGCTGGGAGCAAGATGCTTTGGGTCCACTCTCCGTCTTTGGAAACAAGGCAGCCCTTTGGGCCTGGCAGCTCTAGGGCAATGGAGCACACCCAGAGCAGGAGTTCTACTTCAGCCAGATCAGGCCTGCCAGGAAACTGCGTTTCACAGGCCTTGGTAAGAGATGTTCCCGGTAGGCTGTGAGAGCACTGTGGAGAGCCAGTTGCTTTAGCTTCCCACAGAGCTGGAAGCAAGATGCTTTGGGGCCTCTCTCTCCCTTTGGACACAAGGCAGCCGTTTGGGCCTGGCAGCTCTAGGCCAATGGAGCACACCCACAGCAGAAGTTCTACGTCAGGCAGATCAGTCCTGCCCAGAAACTGCGTTTCACAGCCCTTGGTAAGAGATGTTCACGGTAGGCTGTGAGAGCACTGGGCAGAACCAGTTGTTTTTTAGCTTCCCAAAGTGCTGGAGGCAAGATGCTTTGGGGCCTCTCTCACCCTTTGGAAACAAGGCAGCCCTTAGGTCCTGGTAGCTCTAGGCCTATGTAGCACAACCAGAACAGAAGTTCTACTTCAGCCAGGTCAGGCCTGCCAAGAAACTGCGTTTCACAGGCCTTTCAAAGAGATGTTCTCTTAGGCTGTAAGAGCACTGGGCAGAGCCAGCTGTTTCTTAGCTTCCCGAAGAGCTGGGAGCAAGATGCTTTGGGTCCACTCTCCGTCTTTGGAAACAAGGCAGCCCTTTGGGCCTGGCAGCTCTAGGGCAATGGAGCACACCCAGAGCAGAAGTTCTACTTCAGCCAGATCAGGCCTGCCAGGAAACTGCGTTTCACAGGCCTTGGTAAGAGATGTTCCCGGTAGGCTGTAAGAGCACTGGGCAGAGCCAGTTGTTTCTTACCTTCCTGAAAAGCTGGAAGCAAGATGCTTGGGACCCCTCTGCCCGTTTGGGAACAAGGCAGCCTTTTGGGTCGGGAAGCTCTAGGCCAATGGAGCACACGCAGAGCAGGAGTTCTACTTCAGCCTGATCAGGCCTGCAAAGAAACAGCGTTTGACAGGCCTTGGTAAGAGATGTTCCCGGTAGGTGTAAGAGCACTGGGCAGAGCCAGTTGTTTCTTAGCTTCGCAAAGACCGGGAAGCAAGATGCTTTGGGCCTCTCTGCCCCTTGGAAACAGGGCAGCACTTTGGGCCTGGCAGCTCTAGGGCAATGGAGCACACCCAGAGCCGGAGTTCTACTTCAGCCAGATGAGGCCTGCCAAGAAACTGCGTTTCACAGGCCTTTCAAAGACATGTTCCCGGTAGGCTGTAAGAGCACGGGGCAGAGCGAGTTGGTTCTTAGCTTCCCAGAGAGCTGGAAGCAAGATGCTTTGGGGCCTCTCTGCCCCTTTGGAAACAAGGCAGCACCTTGGGCCTGGCAGCTCTAGGGCAATGGAGCACACCCAGAGCAGAAGTTCTACTTCAGCCAAATCAGGCCTGCCAGGAAACGGCGTTTCACAGGCCTTGGTAAGAGATGTTCCCGGTAGGCTGTAAGAGCCCTGGGCAACGCCAGATGTTTCTTAGCTTCCCGAAGAGCTGGAAGCAAGATGCTTTGGTGCCACTCTCTCACTTTGGAATCAAGGCAGCCCTTGGGGCAGGTAGCTCTAGGCCAGTGGAGCACACCCAGAGCAGAAGTTCTCCTTCGGCCACTTCAGGCCACCAACAAACTGCGTTTCACAGGCCTTGGTAAGAGATGTTCCCGGTAGGCTGTAAGAGCACTGGGCAACGCCAGATGTTTCTTAGCTTCCCGAAGAGCTGGAAGCAAGATGCTTTGGGGCCTCTCATCCCCTTTGCAAACAAGGCGGCCCTTTGGGCCAGGCAGCTCTAGGCCAATGGAGCACACCCAGAGCAGAAGTTCTACTTCAGCTACATCAGGCCACCAACAAAGTGCGTTTCACAGGCCTTGGTAAGAGATTGTCTCTTAGGCTGTAAGAGCACTGGGCAGAGCCAGTTGTTTCTTAGCTTCCCAAAGAGCTGGAAGCAAGATGCTTTGGGGGCTCCCTGCCCCTTTGCCAACAAGGCCGACCTTTGGGCCTTTCAGCTCTGGGCCAATGGAGCACACCCAGAGCAGAAGTTCTACCTCAGCCAGATAAGGCCTGCCAAGAAACTGCGTTTCAAAGGCTTTGGTAAGAGATGTTGCCGGTACTCTGTTAGAGCACTGGGCAGAGACAGTTGTTTCTTAGCTTCCCAAAGAGCTGGAAGCAAGATGCTTTGGGGCCTCTCTGCCCCTTTGCAAACAAGGCATCCCTTTGGGCCTTTCAGCTCTAGGCCAATGGAGCACACCCAGAGCAGAAGTCCTACTTCAGCCAGATCAGGCCTGCCAAGGAACTGCGTTTCAGATGCCTTTGTATGTGACGTTCCCGGTAGGCTGTGAGAGCACGGTGCAGAGCCAGTTGTTTCCTTGTTTCCCAAACAGCTGGAAGCAAGACGCTTTGGGGCCTCTCTGCCCCTTTGGAAACAAGGCAGCACGTTGGGTCTGGCAGCTCTAGGGCAATGGAGCACAACCAGAGCCGAAGTTCTACTTCTTCCAGATCAGGCCTGCCTAGACAGTGCGTTTCACAGGCCTTGATAAGAGATGTTCTCTTAGGCTATAAGAGCACTGGGCACAGCCAGTTGTTTCTTAGCTTCCCAAGAGGTGGAAGCAAGATGCTTTGGGGCCTCTCTCCCCCTTTGGAAACAAGGCAGCCCTTTGGGCCTTTCAGCTCTAGGGCAATGGAGCACACCCAGAGCAGAAGTTCTACCTCAGCCAGATCAGGCCTGCCAAGAAACTGCTTTTCACAGGCCTTCGTAAGAGGTGTTCCCAGAAGGCTGTAAGAGTACCTGGCAGAGCGAGTTGTTTCTTAGCTTCAAAAACAGCTGGAAGCAACATGATTTGGGGCCTCTCTCCCCCTTTGGAAACAAAGCAGCCTTTGTGCCTGGCAGCTCTAGGCCAAAGTAGCACACCCAGAGCACAAGTTCTACCTCAGCCAGATAAGGCCTGTCAAGAAGCTGCGTTTCACAGGCCTTTGTATGTGACGTTCCCGGTTGGCTTTGAGAGCACTGTGCAGAGCCAGTTGTTTTAGCTTCCCAGAGAGCAGGAAGCAAGATGCTTTGGGGCCTCTCTCACACTTTGGAAATAAAGGCAGCCCTTTGGGCCTGGCAGCCCTAGGCCAATGGAGTACACCCAGAGCAGAAGTTCTACCTCAGCCAGATCAGGCCTTCCAAGAAACTGCGTCTCACAGGCCTTTCTCTGTCACGTTGCCGGTAGGCTGTGAGAGCACTGTGCAGAGCCAGTTGTTTCTTAGCTTCCCAAAGATTTGGAAGCAAGATGCTTTGGGGACTCTCAGCCCCTTTGGAAACAAGGCGGCCCTTTGGGCCTGGCAGCTCTAGGCCAAAGTAGCACGCCCAGAGCAGGAGTTCTACTTCAGCCAGATCAGGCCTGCCAAGAAACTGCGTTTCACAGGCCTTGGTAAGAGATGTTCCCGGTAGGCTGTGAGAGCACTGTGGAGAGCCAGTTGCTTTAGCTTCCCACAGAGCTGGAAGCAAGATGCTTTGGGGCCTCTCTCTCCCTTTGGACACAAGGCAGCCGTTTGGGCCTGGCAGCTCTAGGCCAATGGAGCACACCCACAGCAGAAGTTCTACTTCAGGCAGATGAGTCCTGCCCAGAAACTGCGTTTCACAGCCCTTGGTAAGAGATGTTCACGGTAGGCTGTGAGAGCACTGGGCAGAACCAGTTGTTTTTTAGCTTCCCAAAGTGAGGGAGGCAAGATGCTTTGGGGCCTCTCTCACCCAATGGAAACAAGGCAGCCCTTAGGTACTGGTAGCTCTAGGCCTATGTAGCACAACCAGAACAGAAGTTCTACTTCAGCCAGGTCAGGCCTGCCAAGAAACTGCGTTTCACAGGCCTTTCAAAGAGATGTTCTCTTAGGCTGTAAGAGCACTGGGCAGAGCCAGCGGTTTCTTAGCTTCCCGAAGAGCTGGGAGCAAGATGCTTTTTGTGCACTCTCCGTCTTTGGAAACAAGGCAGCCCTTTGGGCCTGGCACCTCTAGGGCAATGGAGCACACCCAGAGCAGGAGTTCTACTTCAGCCAGATCAGGCCTGCCAGGAAACTGCGTTTCACAGGCCTTGGTAAGAGATGTTCCCGGTAGGCTGTGAGAGCACTGTGGAGAGCCAGTTGCTTTAGCTTCCCACAGAGCTGGAAGCAAGATGCTTTGGGGCCTCTCTCTCCCTTTGGACACAAGGCAGCCGTTTGGGCCTGGCAGCTCTAGGCCAATGGAGCACACCCACAGCAGAAGTTCTACTTCAGGCAGATCAGTCCTGCCCAGAAACTGCGTTTCACAGCCTTTGGTAAGAGATGTTCACGGTAGGCTGTGAGAGCACTGGGCAGCACCAGTTGTTTTTTAGCTTCCCAAAGTGCTGGAGGCAACATGCTTTGGGGCCTCTCTCACCCTTTGGAAACAAGGCAGCCCTTAGGTCCTGGTAGCTCTAGGCCTATGTAGCACAACCAGAACAGAAGTTCTACTTCAGCCAGGTCAGGCCTGCCAAGAAACTGCGTTTCACAGGCCTTTCAAAGAGATGTTCTCTTAGGCTGTAAGAGCACTGGGCAGAGCCAGCTGTTTCTTAGCTTCCCGAAGAGCTGGGAGCAAGATGCTTTGGGTCCACTCTCCGTCTTTGGAAACAAGGCAGCCCTTTGGGCCTGGCAGCTCTAGGGCAATGGAGCACACCCAGAGCAGAAGTTCTACTTCAGCCGGATCAGGCCTGCCAGGAAACTGCGTTTCACAGGCCTTGGTAAGAGATGTTCCCGGTAGGCTGTAAGAGCACTGGGCAGAGCCAGTTGTTTCTTACCTTCCTGAAAAGCTGGAAGCAAGATGCTTGGGACCCCTCTGCCCGTTTGGGAACAAGGCAGCCTTTTGGGTCGGGAAGCTCTAGGCCAATGGAGCACACGCAGAGCAGGAGTTCTACTTCAGCCTGATCAGGCCTGCAAAGAAACAGCGTTTGACAGGCCTTGGTAAGAGATGTTCCCGGTAGGTGTAAGAGCACTGGGCAGAGCCAGTTGTTTCTTAGCTTCGCAAAGACCGGGCAGCAAGATGCTTTGGGCCTCTCTGCCCCTTGGAAACAGGGCAGCACTTGGGGCCTGGCAGCTCTAGGGCAATGGAGCACACCCAGAGCCGGAGTTCTACTTCAGCCAGATGAGGCCTGCCAAGAAACTGCGTTTCACAGGCCTTTCAAAGACATGTTCCCGGTAGGCTGTAAGAGCACGGGGCAGAGCGAGTTGGTTCTTAGCTTCCCAGAGAGCTGGAAGCAAGATGCTTTGGGGCCTCTCTGCCCCTTTGGAAACAAGGCAGCACCTTGGGCCTGGCAGCTCTAGGGCAATGGAGCACACCCAGAGCAGAAGTTCTACTTCAGCCAAATCAGGCCTGCCAGGAAACGGAGTTTCACAGGCCTTGGTAAGAGATGTTCCCGGTAGGCTGTAAGAGCACTGGGCAACGCCAGATGTTTCTTAGCTTCCCGAAGAGCTGGAAGCAAGATGCTTTGGTGCCACTCTCTCACTTTGGAATCAAGGCAGCCCTTTGGGGCAGGTAGCTCTAGGCCAGTGGAGCACACCCAGAGCAGAAGTTCTACTTGGGCCAGTTCAGGCCACCAACAAACTGCGTTTCACAGGCCTTGGTAAGAGATGTTCCCGGTAGGCTGTAAGAGCACTGGGCAACGCCAGATGTTTCTTAGCTTCCCGAAGAGCTGGAAGCAAGATGCTTTGGGGCCTCTCATCCCCTTTGCAAACAAGGCGGCCCTTTGGGCCAGGCAGCTCTAGGCCAATGGAGCACACCCAGAGCAGAAGTTCTACTTCAGCTACATCAGGCCACCAACAAAGTGCGTTTCACAGGCCTTGGTAAGAGATTGTCTCTTAGGCTGTAAGAGCACTGGGCAGAGCCAGTTGTTTCTTAGCTTCCCAAAGAGCTGGAAGCAAGATGCTTTGGGGGCTCCCTGCCCCTTTGCCAACAAGGCCGACCTTTGGGCCTTTCAGCTCTGGGCCAATGGAGCACACCCAGAGCAGAAGTTCTACCTCAGCCAGATAAGGCCTGCCAAGAAACTGCGTTTCAAAGGCTTTGGTAAGAGATGTTGCCGGTACTCTGTTAGAGCACTGGGCAGAGACAGTTGTTTCTTAGCTTCCCAAAGAGCTGGAAGCAAGATGCTTTGGGGCCTCTCTGCCCCTTTGCAAACAAGGCATCCCTTTGGGCCTTTCAGCTCTAGGCCAATGGAGCACACCCAGAGCAGAAGTCCTACTTCAGCCAGATCAGGCCTGCCAAGGAACTGCGTTTCAGAGGCCTTTGTATGTGACGTTCCCGGTAGGCTGTGAGAGCACGGTGCAGAGCCAGTTGTTTCCTTGTTTCCCAAACAGCTGGAAGCAAGACGCTTTGGGGCCTCTCTGCCCCTTTGGAAACAAGGCAGCACGTTGGGTCTGGCAGCTCTAGGGCAATGGAGCACAACCAGAGCCGAAGTTCTACTTCTTGCAGATCAGGCCTGCCTAGACAGTGCGTTTCACAGGCCTTGATAAGAGATGTTCTCTTAGGCTATAAGAGCACTGGGCACAGCCAGTTGTTTCTTAGCTTCCCAAGAGGTGGAAGCAAGATGCTTTGGGGCCTCTCTCCCCCTTTGGAAACAAGGCAGCCCTTTGGGCCTTTCAGCTCTAGGGCAATGGAGCACACCCAGAGCAGAAGTTCTACCTCAGCCAGATCAGGCCTGCCAAGAAACTGCTTTTCACAGGCCTTCGTAAGAGGTGTTCCCGGAAGGCTGTAAGAGTACCTGGCAGAGCGAGTTGTTTCTTAGCTTCAAAAACAGCTGGAAGCAACATGATTTGGGGCCTCTCTCCCCCTTTGGAAACAAAGCAGCCTTTGTGCCTGGCAGCTCTAGGCCAAAGTAGCACACCCAGAGCACAAGTTCTACCTCAGCCAGATAAGGCCTGTCAAGAAGCTGCGTTTCACAGGCCTTTGTATGTGACGTTCCTGGTTGGCTTTGAGAGCACTGTGCAGAGCCAGTTGTTTTAGCTTCCCAGAGAGCAGGAAGCAAGATGCTTTGGGGCCTCTCTCACACTTTGGAAATAAAGGCAGCCCTTTGGGCCTGGCAGCCCTAGGCCAATGGAGTACACCCAGAGCAGAAGTTCTACCTCAGCCAGATCAGGCCTTCCAAGAAACTGTGTCTCACAGGCCTTTCTCTGTCACGTTGCCGGTAGGCTGTGAGAGCACTGTGCAGAGCCAGTTGTTTCTTAGCTTCCCAAAGATTTGGAAGCAAGATGCTTTGGGGACTCTCAGCCCCTTTGGAAACAAGGCGGCCCTTTGGGCCTGGCAGCTCTAGGCCAAAGTAGCACGCACAGAGCAGGAGTTCTACTTCAGCCAGATCAGGCCTGCCAGGAAACTGCGTTTCACAGGCCTTTCAAAGAGATGTTCTCTTAGGCTGTAAGAGCACTGGGCAGAGCCAGCTGTTTCTTAGCTTCCCGAAGAGCTGGGAGCAAGATGCTTTGGGTCCACTCTCCGTCTTTGGAAACAAGGCAGCCGTTTGGGCCTGGCAGCTCTAGGGCAATGGAGCACACCCAGAGCAGGAGTTCTACTTCAGCCAGATCAGGCCTGCCAGGAAACTGCGTTTCACAGGCCTTGGTAAGAGATGTTCCCGGTAGGCTGTGAGAGCACTGTGGAGAGCCAGTTGCTTTAGCTTCCCACAGAGCTGGAAGCAAGATGCTTTGGGGCCTCTCTCTCCCTTTGGACACAAGGCAGCCGTTTGGGCCTGGCAGCTCTAGGCCAATGGAGCACACCCACAGCAGAAGTTCTACTTCAGGCAGATCAGTCCTGCCCAGAAACTGCGTTTCACAGCCCTTGGTAAGAGATGTTCACGGTAGGCTGTGAGAGCACTGGGCAGAACCAGTTGTTTTTTAGCTTCCCAAAGTGCTGGAGGCAACATGCTTTGGGGCCTCTCTCACCCTTTGGAAACAAGGCAGCCCTTAGGTCCTGGTAGCTCTAGGCCTATGTAGCACAACCAGAACAGAAGTTCTACTTCAGCCAGGTCAGGCCTGCCAAGAAACTGCGTTTCACAGGCCTTTCAAAGAGATGTTCTCTTAGGCTGTAAGAGCACTGGGCAGAGCCAGCTGTTTCTTAGCTTCCCGAAGAGCTGGGAGCAAGATGCTTTGGGTCCACTCTCCGTCTTTGGAAACAAGGCAGCCCTTTGGGCCTGGCAGCTCTAGGGCAATGGAGCACACCCAGAGCAGAAGTTCTACTTCAGCCAGATCAGGCCTGCCAGGAAACTGCGTTTCACAGGCCTTGGTAAGAGATGTTCCCGGTAGGCTGTAAGAGCACTGGGCAGAGCCAGTTGTTTCTTACCTTCCTGAAAAGCTGGAAGCAAGATGCTTGGGACCCCTCTGCCCGTTTGGGAACAAGGCAGCCTTTTGGGTCGGGAAGCTCTAGGCCAATGGAGCACACGCAGAGCAGGAGTTCTACTTCAGCCTGATCAGGCCTGCAAAGAAACAGCGTTTGACAGGCCTTGGTAAGAGATGTTCCCGGTAGGTGTAAGAGCACTGGGCAGAGCCAGTTGTTTCTTAGCTTCGCAAAGACCGGGAAGCAAGATGCTTTGGGCCTCTCTGCCCCTTGGAAACAGGGCAGCACTTGGGGCCTGGCAGCTCTAGGGCAATGGAGCACACCCAGAGCCGGAGTTCTACTTCAGCCAGATGAGGCCTGCCAAGAAACTGCGTTTCACAGGCCTTTCAAAGACATGTTCCCGGTAGGCTGTAAGAGCACGGGCCAGAGCGAGTTGGTTCTTAGCTTCCCAGAGAGCTGGAAGCAAGATGCTTTGGGGCCTCTCTGCCCCTTTGGAAACAAGGCAGCACCTTGGGCCTGGCAGCTCTAGGACAATGGAGCACACCCAGAGCAGAAGTTCTACTTCAGCCAAATCAGGCCTGCCAGGAAACGGCGTTTCACAGGCCTTGGTAAGAGATGTTCCCAGTAGGCTGTAAGAGCACTGGGCAACGCCAGATGTTTCTTAGCTTCCCGAAGAGCTGGAAGCAAGATGCTTTGGTGCCACTCTCTCACTTTGGAATCAAGGCAGCCCTTTGGGGCAGGTAGCTCTAGGCCAGTGGAGCACACCCAGAGCAGAAGTTCTACTTGGGCCAGTTCAGGCCACCAACAAACTGCGTTTCACAGGCCTTGGTAAGAGATGTTCCCGGTAGGCTGTAAGAGCACTGGGCAACGCCAGATGTTTCTTAGCTTCCCGAAGAGCTGGAAGCAAGATGCTTTGGGGCCTCTCATCCCCTTTGCAAACAAGGCGGCCCTTTGGGCCAGGCAGCTCTAGGCCAATGGAGCACACCCAGAGCAGAAGTTCTACTTCAGCTACATCAGGCCACCAACAAAGTGCGTTTCACAGGCCTTGGTAAGAGATTGTCTCTTAGGCTGTAAGAGCACTGGGCAGAGCCAGTTGTTTCTTAGCTTCCCAAAGAGCTGGAAGCAAGATGCTTTGGGGGCTCCCTGCCCCTTTGCCTACAAGGCCGACCTTTGGGCCTTTCAGCTCTGGGCCAATGGAGCACACCCAGAGCAGAAGTTCTACCTCAGCCAGATAAGGCCTGCCAAGAAACTGCGTTTCAAAGGCTTTGGTAAGAGATGATGCCGGTACTCTGTTAGAGCACTGGGCAGAGACAGTTGTTTCTTAGCTTCCCAAAGAGCTGGAAGCAAGATGCTTTGGGGCCTCTCTGCCCCTTTGCCAACAAGGGCGACCTTTGGGCCTTTCAGCTCTAGGCCAATGGAGCACACCCAGAGCAGAAGTCCTACTTCAGCCAGATCAGGCCTTCCAAGAAACTGCGTCTCACAGGCCTTTCTCTGTCACGTTGCCGGTAGGCTGTGAGAGCACTGTGCAGAGCCAGTTGTTTCTTAGCTTCCAAAAGATTTGGAAGCAAGATACTTTGGGGACTCTCAGCCCCTTTGGAAACAAGGCGGCCCTTTGGGCCTGGCAGCTCTAGGCCAAAGTAGCACGCCCAGAGCAGGAGTTCTACTTCAGCCAGATCAGGCCTGCCAGGAAACTGCGTATCACAGGCCTTTCAAAGAGATGTTCTCTTAGGCTGTAAGAGCACTGGGCAGAGCCAGCTGTTTCTTAGCTTCCCGAAGAGCTGGGAGCAAGATGCTTTGGGTCCACTCTCCGTCTTTGGAAACAAGGCAGCCCTTTGGGCCTGGCAGCTCTAGGGCAATGGAGCACACCCAGAGCAGGAGTTCTACTTCAGCCAGATCAGGCCTGCCAGGAAACTGCGTTTCACAGGCCTTGGTAAGAGATGTTCCCGGTAGGCTGTAAGAGCACTGGGCAGAGCCAGTTGTTTTTTAGCTTCCCAAAGTGCTGGAGGCCACATGCTTTGGGGCCTCTCTCACCCTTTGGAAACAAGGCAGCCCTTAGGTCCTGGTAGCTCTAGGCCTCTGTAGCACAACCAGAACAGAAGTTCTACTTCAGCCAGGTCAGGCCTGCCAAGAAACTGCGTTTCACAGGCCTTTCAAAGAGATGTTCTCTTAGGCTGTAAGAGCACTGGGCAGAGCCAGCTGTTTCTTAGCTTCCCGAAGAGCTGGGAGCAAGATGCTTTGGGTCCACTCTCCGTCTTTGGAAACAAGGCAGCCCTTTGGGTCTGGCAGCTCTAGGGCAATGGAGCACACCCAGAGCAGGAGTTCTACTTCAGCCAGATCAGGCCTGCCAGGAAACTGCGTTTCACAGGCCTTGGTAAGAGATGTTCCCGGTAGGCTGTGAGAGCACTGTGGAGAGCCAGTTGCTTTAGCTTCCCACAGAGCTGGAAGCAAGATGCTTTGGGGCCTCTCTCTCCCTTTGGACACAAGGCAGCCGTTTGGGCCTGGCAGCTCTAGGCCAATGGAGCACACCCACAGCAGAAGTTCTACTTCAGGCAGATCAGTCCTGCCCAGAAACTGCGTTTCAGAGCCCTTGGTAAGAGATGTTCACGGTAGGCTGTGAGAGCACTGGGCAGAGCCAGTTGTTTTTTAGCTTCCCAAAGTGCTGGAGGCAAGATGCTTTGGGGCCTCTCTCACCCTTTGGAAACAAGGCAGCCCTTAGGTCCTGGTAGCTCTAGGCCTATGTAGCACAACCGGAACAGAAGTTCTACTTCAGCCAGGTCAGGCCTGCCAAGAAACTGCGTTTCACAGGCCTTTCAAAGAGATGTTCTCTTAGGCTGTAAGAGCACTGGGCAGAGCCAGCTGTTTCTTAGCTTCCCGAAGAGCTGGGAGCAAGATGCTTTGGGTCCACTCTCCGTCTTTGGAAACAAGGCAGCCCTTTGGGCCTGGCAGCTCTAGGGCAATGGAGCACACCCAGAGCAGAAGTTCTACTTCAGCCGGATCAGGCCTGCCAGGAAACTGCGTTTCACAGGCCTTGGTAAGAGATGTTCCCGGTAGGCTGTAAGAGCACTGGGCAGAGCCAGTTGTTTCTTACCTTCCTGAAAAGCTGGAAGCAAGATGCTTGGGACCCCTCTGCCCGTTTGGGAACAAGGCAGCCTTTTGGGTCGGGAAGCTCTAGGCCAATGGAGCACACGCAGAGCAGGAGTTCTACTTCAGCCTGATCAGGCCTGCAAAGAAACAGCGTTTGACAGGCCTTGGTAAGAGATGTTCCCGGTAGGTGTAAGAGCACTGGGCAGAGCCAGTTGTTTCTTAGCTTCGCAAAGACCGGGCAGCAAGATGCTTTGGGCCTCTCTGCCCCTTGGAAACAGGGCAGCACTTTGGGCCTGGCAGCTCTAGGGCAATGGAGCACACCCAGAGCCGGAGTTCTACTTCAGCCAGATGAGGCCTGCCAAGAAACTGCGTTTCACAGGCCTTTCAAAGACATGTTCCCGGTAGGCTGTAAGAGCACGGGGCAGAGCGAGTTGGTTCTTAGCTTCCCAGAGAGCTGGAAGCAAGATGCTTTGGGGCCTCTCTGCCCCTTTGGAAACAAGGCAGCACCTTGGGCCTGGCAGCTCTAGGGCAATGGAGCACACCCAGAGCAGAAGTTCTACTTCAGCCAAATCAGGCCTGCCAGGAAACGGCGTTTCACAGGCCTTGGTAAGAGATGTTCCCGGTAGGCTGTAAGAGCACTGGGCAACGCCAGATGTTTCTTAGCTTCCCGAAGAGCTGGAAGCAAGATGCTTTGGTGCCACTCTCTCACTTTGGAATCAAGGCAGCCCTTTGGGGCAGGTAGCTCTAGGCCAGTGGAGCACACCCAGAGCAGAAGTTCTACTTGGGCCAGTTCAGGCCACCAACAAACTGCGTTTCACAGGCCTTGGTAAGAGATGTTCCCGGTAGGCTGTAAGAGCACTGGGCAACGCCAGATGTTTCTTAGCTTCCCGAAGAGCTGGAAGCAAGATGCTTTGGGGCCTCTCATCCCCTTTGCAAACAAGGCGGCCCTTTGGGCCAGGCAGCTCTAGGCCAATGGAGCACACCCAGAGCAGAAGTTCTACTTCAGCTACATCAGGCCACCAACAAAGTGCGTTTCACAGGCCTTGGTAAGAGATTGTCTCTTAGGCTGTAAGAGCACTGGGCAGAGCCAGTTGTTTCTTAGCTTCCCAAAGAGCTGGAAGCAAGATGCTTTGGGGGCTCCCTGCCCCTTTGCCAACAAGGCCGACCTTTGGGCCTTTCAGCTCTGGGCCAATGGAGCACACCCAGAGCAGAAGTTCTACCTCAGCCAGATAAGGCCTGCCAAGAAACTGCGTTTCAAAGGCTTTGGTAAGAGATGTTGCCGGTACTCTGTTAGAGCACTGGGCAGAGACAGTTGTTTCTTAGCTTCCCAAAGAGCTGGAAGCAAGATGCTTTGGGGCCTCTCTGCCCCTTTGCAAACAAGGCATCCCTTTGGGCCTTTCAGCTCTAGGCCAATGGAGCACACCCAGAGCAGAAGTCCTACTTCAGCCAGATCAGGCCTGCCAAGGAACTGCGTTTCAGAGGCCTTTGTATGTGACGTTCCCGGTAGGCTGTGAGAGCACGGTGCAGAGCCAGTTGTTTCCTTGTTTCCCAAACAGCTGGAAGCAAGACGCTTTGGGGCCTCTCTGCCCCTTTGGAAACAAGGCAGCACGTTGGGTCTGGCAGCTCTAGGGCAATGGAGCACAACCAGAGCCGAAGTTCTACTTCTTGCAGATCAGGCCTGCCTAGACAGTGCGTTTCACAGGCCTTGATAAGAGATGTTCTCTTAGGCTATAAGAGCACTGGGCACAGCCAGTTGTTTCTTAGCTTCCCAAGAGGTGGAAGCAAGATGCTTTGGGGCCTCTCTCCCCCTTTGGAAACAAGGCAGCCCTTTGGGCCTTTCAGCTCTAGGGCAATGGAGCACACCCAGAGCAGAAGTTCTACCTCAGCCAGATCAGGCCTGCCAAGAAACTGCTTTTCACAGGCCTTCGTAAGAGGTGTTCCCGGAAGGCTGTAAGAGTACCTGGCAGAGCGAGTTGTTTCTTAGCTTCAAAAACAGCTGGAAGCAACATGATTTGGGGCCTCTCTCCCCCTTTGGAAACAAAGCAGCCTTTGTGCCTGGCAGCTCTAGGCCAAAGTAGCACACCCAGAGCACAAGTTCTACCTCAGCCAGATAAGGCCTGTCAAGAAGCTGCGTTTCACAGGCCTTTGTATGTGACGTTCCTGGTTGGCTTTGAGAGCACTGTGCAGAGCCAGTTGTTTTAGCTTCCCAGAGAGCAGGAAGCAAGATGCTTTGGGGCCTCTCTCACACTTTGGAAATAAAGGCAGCCCTTTGGGCCTGGCAGCCCTAGGCCAATGGAGTACACCCAGAGCAGAAGTTCTACCTCAGCCAGATCAGGCCTTCCAAGAAACTGCGTCTCACAGGCCTTTCTCTGTCACGTTGCCGGTAGGCTGTGAGAGCACTGTGCAGAGCCAGTTGTTTCTTAGCTTCCCAAAGATTTGGAAGCAAGATGCTTTGGGGACTCTCAGCCCCTTTGGAAACAAGGCGGCCCTTTGGGCCTGGCAGCTCTAGGCCAAAGTAGCACGCACAGAGCAGGAGTTCTACTTCAGCCAGATCAGGCCTGCCAGGAAACTGCGTTTCACAGGCCTTTCAAAGAGATGTTCTCTTAGGCTGTAAGAGCACTGGGCAGAGCCAGCTGTTTCTTAGCTTCCCGAAGAGCTGGGAGCAAGATGCTTTGGGTCCACTCTCCGTCTTTGGAAACAAGGCAGCCGTTTGGGCCTGGCAGCTCTAGTGCAATGGAGCACACCCAGAGCAGGAGTTCTACTTCAGCCAGATCAGGCCTGCCAGGAAACTGCGTTTCACAGGCCTTGGTAAGAGATGTTCCCGGTAGGCTGTGAGAGCACTGTGGAGAGCCAGTTGCTTTAGCTTCCCACAGAGCTGGAAGCAAGATGCTTTGGGGCCTCTCTCTCCCTTTGGACACAAGGCAGCCGTTTGGGCCTGGCAGCTCTAGGCCAATGGAGCACACCCACAGCAGAAGTTCTACTTCAGGCAGATCAGTCCTGCCCAGAAACTGCGTTTCACAGCCCTTGGTAAGAGATGTTCACGGTAGGCTGTGAGAGCACTGGGCAGAACCAGTTGTTTTTTAGCTTCCCAAAGTGCTGGAGGCAACATGCTTTGGGGCCTCTCTCACCCTTTGGAAACAAGGCAGCCCTTAGGTCCTGGTAGTTCTAGGCCTATGTAGCACAACCAGAACAGAAGTTCTACTTCAGCCAGGTCAGGCCTGCCAAGAAACTGCGTTTCACAGGCCTTTCAAAGAGATGTTCTCTTAGGCTGTAAGAGCACTGGGCAGAGCCAGCTGTTTCTTAGCTTCCCGAAGAGCTGGGAGCAAGATGCTTTGGGTCCACTCTCCGTCTTTGGAAACAAGGCAGCCCTTTGGGCCTGGCAGCTCTAGGGCAATGGAGCACACCCAGAGCAGAAGTTCTACTTCAGCCAGATCAGGCCTGCCAGGAAACTGCGTTTCACAGGCCTTGGTAAGAGATGTTCCCGGTAGGCTGTAAGAGCACTGGGCAGAGCCAGTTGTTTCTTACCTTCCTGAAAAGCTGGAAGCAAGATGCTTGGGACCCCTCTGCCCGTTTGGGAACAAGGCAGCCTTTTGGGTCGGGAAGCTCTAGGCCAATGGAGCACACGCAGAGCAGGAGTTCTACTTCAGCCTGATCAGGCCTGCAAAGAAACAGCGTTTGACAGGCCTTGGTAAGAGATGTTCCCGGTAGGTGTAAGAGCACTGGGCAGAGCCAGTTGTTTCTTAGCTTCGCAAAGACCGGGAAGCAAGATGCTTTGGGCCTCTCTGCCCCTTGGAAACAGGGCAGCACTTTGGGCCTGGCAGCTCTAGGGCAATGGAGCACACCCAGAGCCGGAGTTCTACTTCAGCCAGATGAGGCCTGCCAAGAAACTGCGTTTCACAGGCCTTTCAAAGACATGTTCCCGGTAGGCTGTAAGAGCACGGGCCAGAGTGAGTTGGTTCTTAGCTTCCCAGAGAGCTGGAAGCAAGATGCTTTGGGGCCTCTCTGCCCCTTTGGAAACAAGGCAGCACCTTGGGCCTGGCAGCTCTAGGACAATGGAGCACACCCAGAGCAGAAGTTCTACTTCAGCCAAATCAGGCCTGCCAGGAAACGGCGTTTCACAGGCCTTGGTAAGAGATGTTCCCAGTAGGCTGTAAGAGCACTGGGCAACGCCAGATGTTTCTTAGCTTCCCGAAGAGCTGGAAGCAAGATGCTTTGGTGCCACTCTCTCACTTTGGAATCAAGGCAGCCCTTTGGGGCAGGTAGCTCTAGGCCAGTGGAGCACACCCAGAGCAGAAGTTCTACTTCGGCCAGTTCAGGCCACCAACAAACTGCGTTTCACAGGCCTTGGTAAGAGATGTTCCCGGTAGGCTGTAAGAGCACTGGGCAACGCCAGATGTTTCTTAGCTTCCCGAAGAGCTGGAAGCAAGATGCTTTGGGGCCTCTCATCCCCTTTGCAAACAAGGCGGCCCTTTGGGCCAGGCAGCTCTAGGCCAATGGAGCACACCCAGAGCAGAAGTTCTACTTCAGCTACATCAGGCCACCAACAAAGTGCGTTTCACAGGCCTTGGTAAGAGATTGTCTCTTAGGCTGTAAGAGCACTGGGCAGAGCCAGTTGTTTCTTAGCTTCCCAAAGAGCTGGAAGCAAGATGCTTTGGGGGCTCCCTGCCCCTTTGCCTACAAGGCCGACCTTTGGGCCTTTCAGCTCTGGGCCAATGGAGCACACCCAGAGCAGAAGTTCTACCTCAGCCAGATAAGGCCTGCCAAGAAACTGCGTGTCAAAGGCTTTGGTAAGAGATGTTGCCGGTACTCTGTTAGAGCACTGGGCAGAGACAGTTGTTTCTTAGCTTCCCAAAGAGCTGGAAGCAAGATGCTTTGGGGCCTCTCTGCCCCTTTGCCAACAAGGGCGACCTTTGGGCCTTTCAGCTCTAGGCCAATGGAGCACACCCAGAGCAGAAGTCCTACTTCAGCCAGATCAGGCCTGCCAAGGAACTGCGTCTCACAGGCCTTTCTCTGTCACGTTGCCGGTAGGCTGTGAGAGCACTGTGCAGAGCCAGTTGTTTCTTAGCTTCCCAAAGATTTGGAAGCAAGATACTTTGGGGACTCTCAGCCCCTTTGGAAACAAGGCGGCCCTTTGGGCCTGGCAGCTCTAGGCCAAAGTAGCACGCCCAGAGCAGGAGTTCTACTTCAGCCAGATCAGGCCTGCCAGGAAACTGCGTATCACAGGCCTTTCAAAGAGATGTTCTCTTAGGCTGTAAGAGCACTGGGCAGAGCCAGCTGTTTCTTAGCTTCCCGAAGAGCTGGGAGCAAGATGCTTTGGGTCCACTCTCCGTCTTTGGAAACAAGGCAGCCCTTTGGGCCTGGCAGCTCTAGGGCAATGGAGCACACCCAGAGCAGGAGTTCTACTTCAGCCAGATCAGGCCTGCCAGGAAACTGCGTTTCACAGGCCTTGGTAAGAGATGTTCCCGGTAGGCTGTAAGAGCACTGGGCAGAGCCAGTTGTTTTTTAGCTTCCCAAAGTGCTGGAGGCCACATGCTTTGGGGCCTCTCTCACCCTTTGGAAACAAGGCAGCCCTTAGGTCCTGGTAGCTCTAGGCCTATGTAGCACAACCAGAACAGAAGTTCTACTTCAGCCAGGTCAGGCCTGCCAAGAAACTGCGTTTCACAGGCCTTTCAAAGAGATGTTCTCTTAGGCTGTAAGAGCACTGGGCAGAGCCAGCTGTTTCTTAGCTTCCCGAAGAGCTGGGAGCAAGATGCTTTGGGTCCACTCTCCGTCTTTGGAAACAAGGCAGCCCTTTGGGTCTGGCAGCTCTAGGGCAATGGAGCACACCCAGAGCAGGAGTTCTACTTCAGCCAGATCAGGCCTGCCAGGAAACTGCGTTTCACAGGCCTTGGTAAGAGATGTTCCCGGTAGGCTGTGAGAGCACTGTGGAGAGCCAGTTGCTTTAGCTTCCCACAGAGCTGGAAGCAAGATGCTTTGGGGCCTCTCTCTCCCTTTGGACACAAGGCAGCCGTTTGGGCCTGGCAGCTCTAGGCCAATGGAGCACACCCACAGCAGAAGTTCTACTTCAGGCAGATCAGTCCTGCCCAGAAACTGCGTTTCAGAGCCCTTGGTAAGAGATGTTCACGGTAGGCTGTGAGAGCACTGGGCAGAGCCAGTTGTTTTTTAGCTTCCCAAAGTGCTGGAGGCAAGATGCTTTGGGGCCTCTCTCACCCTTTGGAAACAAGGCAGCCCTTAGGTCCTGGTAGCTCTAGGCCTATGTAGCACAACCGGAACAGAAGTTCTACTTCAGCCAGGTCAGGCCTGCCAAGAAACTGCGTTTCACAGGCCTTTCAAAGAGATGTTCTCTTAGGCTGTAAGAGCACTGGGCAGAGCCAGCTGTTTCTTAGCTTCCCGAAGAGCTGGGAGCAAGATGCTTTGGGTCCACTCTCCGTCTTTGGAAACAAGGCAGCCCTTTGGGCCTGGCAGCTCTAGGGCAATGGAGCACACCCAGAGCAGAAGTTCTACTTCAGCCGGATCAGGCCTGCCAGGAAACTGCGTTTCACAGGCCTTGGTAAGAGATGTTCCCGGTAGGCTGTAAGAGCACTGGGCAGAGCCAGTTGTTTCTTACCTTCCTGAAAAGCTGGAAGCAAGATGCTTGGGACCCCTCTGCCCGTTTGGGAACAAGGCAGCCTTTTGGGTCGGGAAGCTCTAGGCCAATGGAGCACACGCAGAGCAGGAGTTCTACTTCAGCCTGATCAGGCCTGCAAAGAAACAGCGTTTGACAGGCCTTGGTAAGAGATGTTCCCGGTAGGTGTAAGAGCACTGGGCAGAGCCAGTTGTTTCTTAGCTTCGCAAAGACCGGGAAGCAAGATGCTTTGGGCCTCTCTGCCCCTTGGAAACAGGGCAGCACTTTGGGCCTGGCAGCTCTAGGGCAATGGAGCACACCCAGAGCCGGAGTTCTACTTCAGCCAGATGAGGCCTGCCAAGAAACTGCGTTTCACAGGCCTTTCAAAGACATGTTCCCGGTAGGCTGTAAGAGCACGGGCCAGAGCGAGTTGGTTCTTAGCTTCCCAGAGAGCTGGAAGCAAGATGCTTTGGGGCCTCTCTGCCCCTTTGGAAACAAGGCAGCACCTTGGGCCTGGCAGCTCTAGGACAATGGAGCACACCCAGAGCAGAAGTTCTACTTCAGCCAAATCAGGCCTGCCAGGAAACGGCGTTTCACAGGCCTTGGTAAGAGATGTTCCCGGTAGGCTGTAAGAGCACTGGGCAACGCCAGATGTTTCTTAGCTTCCCGAAGAGCTGGAAGCAAGATGCTTTGGTGCCACTCTCTCACTTTGGAATCAAGGCAGCCCTTTGGGGCAGGTAGCTCTAGGCCAGTGGAGCACACCCAGAGCAGAAGTTCTACTTCGGCCAGTTCAGGCCACCAACAAACTGCGTTTCACAGGCCTTGGTAAGAGATGTTCCCGGTAGGCTGTAAGAGCACTGGGCAACGCCAGATGTTTCTTAGCTTCCCGAAGAGCTGGAAGCAAGATGCTTTGGGGCCTCTCATCCCCTTTGCAAACAAGGCGGCCCTTTGGGCCAGGCAGCTCTAGGCCAATGGAGCACACCCAGAGCAGAAGTTCTACTTCAGCTACATCAGGCCACCAACAAAGTGCGTTTCACAGGCCTTGGTAAGAGATTGTCTCTTAGGCTGTAAGAGCACTGGGCAGAGCCAGTTGTTTCTTAGCTTCCCAAAGAGCTGGAAGCAAGATGCTTTGGGGGCTCCCTGCCCCTTTGCCAACAAGGCCGACCTTTGGGCCTTTCAGCTCTGGGCCAATGGAGCACACCCAGAGCAGAAGTTCTACCTCAGCCAGATAAGGCCTGCCAAGAAACTGCGTTTCAAAGGCTTTGGTAAGAGATGTTGCCGGTACTCTGTTAGAGCACTGGGCAGAGACAGTTGTTTCTTAGCTTCCCAAAGAGCTGGAAGCAAGATGCTTTGGGGCCTCTCTGCCCCTTTGCAAACAAGGCATCCCTTTGGGCCTTTCAGCTCTAGGCCAATGGAGCACACCCAGAGCAGAAGTCCTACTTCAGCCAGATCAGGCCTTCCAAGAAACTGCGTCTCACAGGCCTTTCTCTGTCACGTTGCCGGTAGGCTGTGAGAGCACTGTGCAGAGCCAGTTGTTTCTTAGCTTCCCAAAGATTTGGAAGCAAGATACTTTGGGGACTCTCAGCCCCTTTGGAAACAGGGCGGCCCTTTGGGCCTGGCAGCTCTACGCCAAAGTAGCACGCCCAGAGCAGGAGTTCTACTTCAGCCAGATCAGGCCTGCCAAGAAACTGCGTTTCACAGGCCTTGGTAAGAGATGTTCCCGGTAGGCTGTGAGAGCACTGTGGAGAGCCAGTTGCTTTAGCTTCCCACAGAGCTGGAAGCAAGATGCTTTGGGGCCTCTCTCTCCCTTTGGACACAAGGCAGCCGTTTGGGCCTGGCAGCTCTAGGCCAATGGAGCACACCCACAGCAGAAGTTCTACTTCAGGCAGATCAGTCCTGCCCAGAAACTGCGTTTCAGAGCCCTTGGTAAGAGATGTTCACGGTAGGCTGTGAGAGCACTGGGCAGAACCAGTTGTTTTTTAGCTTCCCAAAGTGCTGGAGGCCACATGCTTTGGGGCCTCTCTCACCCTTTGGAAACAAGGCAGCCCTTAGGTCCTGGTAGCTCTAGGCCTATGTAGCACAACCAGAACAGAAGTTCTACTTCAGCCAGGTCAGGCCTGCCAAGAAACTGCGTTTCACAGGCCTTTCAAAGAGATGTTCTCTTAGGCTGTAAGAGCACTGGGCAGAGCCAGCTGTTTCTTAGCTTCCCGAAGAGCTGGGAGCAAGATGCTTTGGGTCCACTCTCCGTCTTTGGAAACAAGGCAGCCCTTTGGGCCTGGCAGCTCTAGGGCAATGGAGCACACCCAGAGCAGGAGTTCTACTTCAGCCAGATCAGGCCTGCCAGGAAACTGCGTTTCACAGGCCTTGGTAAGAGATGTTCCCGGTAGGCTGTGAGAGCACTGTGGAGAGCCAGTTGCTTTAGCTTCCCACAGAGCTGGAAGCAAGATGCTTTGGGGCCTCTCTCTCCCTTTGGACACAAGGCAGCCGTTTGGGCCTGGCAGCTCTAGGCCAATGGAGCACACCCACAGCAGAAGTTCTACTTCAGGCAGATCAGTCCTGCCCAGAAACTGCGTTTCACAGCCCTTGGTAAGAGATGTTCACGGTAGGCTGTGAGAGCACTGGGCAACGCCAGATGTTTCTTAGCTTCCCGAAGAGCTGGAAGCAAGATGCTTTGGTGCCACTCTCTCACTTTGGAATCAAGGCAGCCCTTTGGGGCAGGTAGCTCTAGGCCAGTGGAGCACACCCAGAGCAGAAGTTCTACTTCGGCCAGTTCAGGCCACCAACAAACTGCCTTTCACAGGCCTTGGTAAGAGATGTTCCCGGTAGGCTGTAAAAGCACTGGGCAACGCCAGATGTTTCTTAGCTTCCCGAAGAGCTGGAAGCAAGATGCTTTGGTGCCACTCTCTCACTTTGGAATCAAGGCAGCCCTTTGGGGCAGGTAGCTCTAGGCCAGTGGAGCACACCCAGAGCAGAAGTTCTACTTCGGCCAGTTCAGGCCACCAACAAACTGCGTTTCACAGGCCTTGGTAAGAGATGTTCCCGGTAGGCTGTAAGAGCACTGGGCAACGCCAGATGTTTCTTAGCTTCCCGAAGAGCTGGAAGCAAGATGCTTTGGGGCCTCTCATCCCCTTTGCAAACAAGGCGGCCCTTTGGGCCAGGCAGCTCTAGGCCAATGGAGCACACCCAGAGCAGAAGTTCTACTTCAGCTACATCAGGCCACCAACAAAGTGCGTTTCACAGGCCTTGGTAAGAGATTGTCTCTTAGGCTGTAAGAGCACTGGGCAGAGCCAGTTGTTTCTTAGCTTCCCAAAGAGCTGGAAGCAAGATGCTTTGGGGGCTCCCTGCCCCTTTGCCAACAAGGCCGACCTTTGGGCCTTTCAGCTCTGGGCCAATGGAGCACACCCAGAGCAGAAGTTCTACCTCAGCCAGATAAGGCCTGCCAAGAAACTGCGTTTCAAAGGCTTTGGTAAGAGATGTTGCCGGTACTCTGTTAGAGCACTGGGCAGAGACAGTTGTTTCTTAGCTTCCCAAAGAGCTGGAAGCAAGATGCTTTGGGGCTTCTCTGCCCCTTTGCAAACAAGGCATCCCTTTGGGCCTTTCAGCTCTAGGCCAATGGAGCACACCCAGAGCAGAAGTCCTACTTCAGCCAGATCAGGCCTGCCAAGGAACTGCGTTTCAGAGGCCTTTGTATGTGACGTTCCCGGTAGGCTGTGAGAGCACGGTGCAGAGCCAGTTGTTTCCTTGTTTCCCAAACAGCTGGAAGCAAGACGCTTTGGGGCCTCTCTGCCCCTTTGGAAACAAGGCAGCACGTTGGGTCTGGCAGCTCTAGGGCAATGGAGCACAACCAGAGCCGAAGTTCTACTTCTTCCAGATCAGGCCTGCCTAGACAGTGCGTTTCCCAGGCCTTGATAAGAGATGTTCTCTTAGGCTATAAGAGCACTGGGCACAGCCAGTTGTTTCTTAGCTTCCCAAGAGGTGGAAGCAAGATGCTTTGGGGCCTCTCTCCCCCTTTGGAAACAAGGCAGCCCTTTGGGCCTTTCAGCTCTAGGGCAATGGAGCACACCCAGAGCAGAAGTTCTACCTCAGCCAGATCAGGCCTGCCAAGAAACTGCTTTTCACAGGCCTTCGTAAGAGGTGTTCCCGGAAGGCTGTAAGAGTACCTGGCAGAGCGAGTTGTTTCTTAGCTTCAAAAACAGCTGGAAGCAACATGATTTGGGGCCTCTCTCCCCCTTTGGAAACAAAGCAGCCTTTGTGCCTGGCAGCTCTAGGCCAAAGTAGCACACCCAGAGCACAAGTTCTACCTCAGCCAGATAAGGCCTGTCAAGAAGCTGCGTTTCACAGGCCTTTGTATGTGACGTTCCCGGTTGGCTTTGAGAGCACTGTGCAGAGCCAGTTGTTTTAGCTTCCCAGAGAGCAGGAAGCAAGATGCTTTGGGGCCTCTCTCACACTTTGGAAATAAAGGCAGCCCTTTGGGCCTGGCAGCCCTAGGCCAATGGAGTACACCCAGAGCAGAAGTTCTACCTCAGCCAGATCAGGCCTTCCAAGAAACTGCATCTCACAGGCCTTTCTCTGTCACGTTGCCGGTAGGCTGTGAGAGCACTGTGCAGAGCCAGTTGTTTCTTAGCTTCCCAAAGATTTGGAAGCAAGATGCTTTGGGGACTCTCAGCCCCTTTGGAAACAAGGCGGCCCTTTGGGCCTGGCAGCTCTAGGCCAAAGTAGCACGCCCAGAGCAGGAGTTCTACTTCAGCCAGATCAGGCCTGCCAAGAAACTGCGTTTCACAGGCCTTGGTAAGAGATGTTCCCGGTATGCTGTGAGAGCACTGTGGAGAGCCAGTTGCTTTAGCTTCCCACAGAGCTGGAAGCAAGATGCTTTGGGGCCTCTCTCTCCCTTTGGACACAAGGCAGCCGTTTGGGCCTGGCAGCTCTAGGCCAATGGAGCACACCCACAGCAGAAGTTCTACTTCAGGCAGATCAGTCCTGCCCAGATACTGCATTTCACAGCCCTTGGTAAGAGATGTTCACGGTAGGCTGTGAGAGCACTGGGCAGAACCAGTTGTTTTTTAGCTTCCCAAAGTGCTGGAGGCAAGATGCTTTGGGGCCTCTCTCACCCTTTGGAAACAAGGCAGCCCTTAGGTCCTGGTAGCTCTAGGCGTATGTAGCACAACCAGAACAGAAGTTCTACTTCAGCCAGGTCAGGCCTGCCAAGAAACTGCGTTTCACAGGCCTTTCAAAGAGATGTTCTCTTAGGCTGTAAGAGCACTGGGCAGAGCCAGCTGTTTCTTAGCTTCCCGAAGAGCTGGGAGCAAGATGCTTTGGGTCCACTCTCCGTCTTTGGAAACAAGGCAGCCCTTTGGGCCTGGCAGCTCTAGGGCTATGGGCACACCCAGAGCAGGAGTTCTACTTCAGCCAGATCAGGCCTGCCAGGAAACTGCGTTTCACAGGCCTTGGTAAGAGATGTTCCCGGTAGGCTGTGAGAGCACTGTGGAGAGCCAGTTGCTTTAGCTTCCCACAGAGCTGGAAGCAAGATGCTTTGGGGCCTCTCTCTCCCTTTGGACACAAGGCAGCCGTTTGCGCCTGGCAGCTCTAGGCCAATGGAGCACACCCACAGCAGAAGTTCTACTTCAGGCAGATCAGTCCTGCCCAGAAACTGCGTTTCACAGCCCTTGGTAAGAGATGTTCACGGTAGGCTGTGAGAGCACTGGGCAGAACCAGTTGTTTTTTAGCTTCCCAAAGTGCTGGAGGCCACATGCTTTGGGGCCTCTCTCACCCTTTGGAAACAAGGCAGCCCTTAGGTCCTGGTAGCTCTAGGCCTATGTAGCACAACCAGAACAGAAGTTCTACTTCAGCCAGGTCAGGCCTGCCAAGAAACTGCGTTTCACAGGCCTTTCAAAGAGATGTTCTCTTAGGCTGTAAGAGCACTGGGCAGAGCCAGCTGTTTCTTAGCTTCCCGAAGAGCTGGGAGCAAGATGCTTTGGGTCCACTCTCCGTCTTTGGAAACAAGGCAGCCCTTTGGGCCTGGCAGCTCTAGGGCAATGGAGCACACCCAGAGCAGGAGTTCTACTTCAGCCAGATCAGGCCTGCCAGGAAACTGCGTTTCACAGGACTTGGTAAGAGATGTTCCCGGTAGGCTGTGAGAGCACTGTGGAGAGCCAGTTGCTTTAGCTTCCCACAGAGCTGGAAGCAAGATGCTTTGGGGCCTCTCCCTTTGGACACAAGGCAGCCGTTTGGGCCTGGCAGCTCTAGGCCAATGGAGCACACCCACAGCAGAAGTTCTACTTCAGGCAGATCAGTCCTGCCCAGAAACTGCGTTTCACAGCCCTTGGTAAGAGATGTTCACGGTAGGCTGTGAGAGCACTGGGCAGAACCAGTTGTTTTTTAGCTTCCCAAAGTGCTGGAGGCAAGATGCTTTGGGGCCTCTCTCAACCTTTGGAAACAAGGCAGCCCTTAGGTCCTGGTAGCTCTAGGCCTATGTAGCACAACCAGAACAGAAGTTCTACTTCAGCCAGGTCAGGCCTGCCAAGAAACTGCGTTTCACAGGCCTTTCAAAGAGATGTTCTCTTAGGCTGTAAGAGCACTGGGCAGAGCCAGCTGTTTCTTAGCTTCCCGAAGAGCTGGGAGCAAGATGCTTTGGGTCCACTCTCCGTCTTTGGAAACAAGGCAGCCCTTTGGGCCTGGCAGCTCTAGGGCAATGGAGCACACCCAGAGCAGAAGTTCTACTTCAGCCAGTTCAGGCCTGCCAGGAAACTGCGTTTCACAGGCCTTGGTAAGAGATGTTCCCGGTAGGCTGTAAGAGCACTGGGCAGAGCCAGTTGTTTCTTACCTTCCTGAAAAGCTGGAAGCAAGATGCTTGGGACCCCTCTGCCCGTTTGGGAACAAGGCAGCCTTTTGGGTCGGGAAGCTCTAGGCCAATGGAGCACACGCAGAGCAGGAGTTCTACTTCAGCCTGATCAGGCCTGCAAAGAAACAGCGTTTGACAGGCCTTGGTAAGAGATGTTCCCGGTAGGTGTAAGAGCACTGGGCAGAGCCAGTTGTTTCTTAGCTTCGCAAAGACCGGGAAGCAAGATGCTTTGGGCCTCTCTGCCCCTTGGAAACAGGGCAGCACTTTGGGCCTGGCAGCTCTAGGGCAATGGAGCACACCCAGAGCAGAAGTTCTACTTCAGCCAAATCAGGCCTGCCAGGAAACGGCGTTTCACAGGCCTTGGTAAGAGATGTTCCCGGTAGGCTGTAAGAGCCCTGGGCAACGCCAGATGTTTCTTAGCTTCCCGAAGAGCTGGAAGCAAGATGCTTTGGTGCCACTCTCTCACTTTGGAATCAAGGCAGCCCTTTGGGGAAGGTAGCTCTAGGCCAGTGGAGCACACCCAGAGCAGAAGTTCTACTTCGGCCAGTTCAGGCCACCAACAAACTGCGTTTCACAGGCCTTGGTAAGAGATGTTCCCGGTAGGCTGTAAGAGCACTGGGCAACGCCAGATGTTTCTTAGCTTCCCGAAGAGCTGGAAGCAAGATGCTTTGGTGCCACTCTCTCACTTTGGAATCAAGGCAGCCCTTTGGGGCAGGTAGCTCTAGGCCAGTGGAGCACACCCAGAGCAGAAGTTCTACTTCGGCCAGTTCAGGCCACCAACAAACTGCGTTTCACAGGCCTTGGTAAGAGATGTTCCCGGTAGGCTGTAAGAGCACTGGGCAACGCCAGATGTTTCTTAGCTTCCCGAAGAGCTGGAAGCAAGATGCTTTGGGGTCTCTCATCCCCTTTGCAAACAAGGCGGCCCTTTGGGCCAGGCAGCTCTAGGCCAATGGAGCACACCCAGAGCAGAAGTTCTACTTCAGCTACATCAGGCCACCAACAAAGTGCGTTTCACAGGCCTTGGTAAGAGATTGTCTCTTAGGCTGTAAGAGCACTGGGCAGAGCCAGTTGTTTCTTAGCTTCCCAAAGAGCTGGAAGCAAGATGCTTTGGGGGCTCCCTGCCCCTTTGCCAACAAGGCCGACCTTTGGGCCTTTCAGCTCTGGGCCAATGGAGCACACCCAGAGCAGAAGTTCTACCTCAGCCAGATAAGGCCTGCCAAGAAACTGCGTTTCAAAGGCTTTGGTAAGAGATGTTGCCGGTACTCTGTTAGAGCACTGGGCAGAGACAGTTGTTTCTTAGCTTCCCAAAGAGCTGGAAGCAAGATGCTTTGGGGCCTCTCTGCCCCTTTGCAAACAAGGCATCCCTTTGGGCCTTTCAGCTCTAGGCCAATGGAGCACAGCCAGAGCAGAAGTCCTACTTCAGCCAGATCAGGCCTGCCAAGGAACTGCGTTTCAGAGGCCTTTGTATGTGACGTTCCCGGTAGGCTGTGAGAGCACGGTGCAGAGCCAGTTGTTTCCTTGTTTCCCAAACAGCTGGAAGCAAGACGCTTTGGGGCCTCTCTGCCCCTTTGGAAACCAGGCAGCACGTTGGGTCTGGCAGCTCTAGGGCAATGGAGCACACCCAGAGCAGAAGTTCTACTTCTTCCAGATCAGGCCTGCCTAGAAAGTGCGTTTCACAGGCCTTGATAAGAGATGTTCTCTTAGGCTATAAGAGCACTGGGCACAGCCAGTTGTTTCTTAGCTTCCCAAGAGGTGGAAGCAAGATGCTTTGGGGCCTCTCTCCCCCTTTGGAAACAAGGCAGCCCTTTGGGCCTTTCAGCTCTAGGGCAATGGAGCACACCCAGAGCAGAAGTTCTACCTCAGCCAGATCAGGCCTGCCAAGAAACTGCTTTTCACAGGCCTTCGTAAGAGGTGTTCCCGGAAGGCTGTAAGAGTACCTGGCAGAGCGAGTTGTTTCTTAGCTTCAAAAACAGCTGGAAGCAACATGATTTGGGGCCTCTCTCCCCCTTTGGAAACAAAGCAGCCTTTGTGCCTGGCAGCTCTAGGCCAAAGTAGCACACCCAGAGCACAAGTTCTACCTCAGCCAGATAAGGCCTGTCAAGAAGCTGCGTTTCACAGGCCTTTGTATGTGACGTTCCCGGTTGGCTTTGAGAGCACTGTGCAGAGCCAGTTGTTTTAGCTTCCCAGAGAGCAGGAAGCAAGATGCTTTGGGGCCTCTCTCACACTTTGGAAATAAAGGCAGCCCTTTGGGCCTGGCAGCCCTAGGCCAATGGAGTACACCCAGAGCAGAAGTTCTACCTCAGCCAGATCAGGCCTTCCAAGAAACTGCGTCTCACAGGCCTTTCTCTGTCACGTTGCCGGTAGGCTGTGAGAGCACTGTGCAGAGCCAGTTGTTTCTTAGCTTCCCAAAGATTTGGAAGCAAGATACTTTGGGGACTCTCAGCCCCTTTGGAAACAAGGCGGCCCTTTGGGCCTGGCAGCTCTAGGCCAAAGTAGCACGCCCAGAGCAGGAGTTCTACTTCAGCCAGATCAGGCCTGCCAGGAAACTGCGTTTCACAGGCCTTGGTAAGAGATGTTCCCGGTAGGCTGTGAGAGCACTGTGGAGAGCCAGTTGCTTTAGCTTCCCACAGAGCTGGAAGCAAGATGCTTTGGGGCCTCTCTCTCCCTTTGGACACAAGGCAGCCGTTTGGGCCTGGCAGCTCTAGGCCAATGGAGCACACCCACAGCAGAAGTTCTACTTCAGGCAGATCAGTCCTGCCCAGAAACTGCGTTTCACAGCCCTTGGTAAGAGATGTTCACGGTAGGCTGTGAGAGCACTGGGCAGAACCAGTTGTTTTTTAGCTTCCCAAAGTGCTGGAGGCAAGATGCTTTGGGGCCTCTCTCACCCTTTGGAAACAAGGCAGCCCTTAGGTCCTGGTAGCTCTAGGCCTATGTAGCACAACCAGAACAGAAGTTCTACTTCAGCCAGGTCAGGCCTGCCAAGAAACTGCGTTTCACAGGCCTTTCAAAGAGATGTTCTCTTAGGCTGTAAGAGCACTGGGCAGAGCCAGCTGTTTCTTAGCTTCCCGAAGAGCTGGGAGCAAGATGCTTTGGGTGCACTCTCCGTCTTTGGAAACAAGGCAGCCCTTTGGGCCTGGCAGCTCTAGGGCAATGGAGCACACCCAGAGCAGGAGTTCTACTTCAGCCAGATCAGGCCTGCCAAGAAACTGCGTTTCACAGGCCTTGGTAAGAGATGTTCCCGGTAGGCTGTGAGAGCACTGTGGAGAGCCAGTTGCTTTAGCTTCCCACAGAGCTGGAAGCAAGATGCTTTGGGGCCTCTCTCTCCCTTTGGACACAAGGCAGCCGTTTGGGCCTGGCAGCTCTAGGCCAATGGAGCACACCCACAGCAGAAGTTCTACTTCAGGCAGATCAGTCCTGCCCAGAAACTGCGTTTCACAGCCCTTGGTAAGAGATGTTCACGGTAGGCTGTGAGAGCACTGGGCAGAACCAGTTGTTTTTTAGCTTCCCAAAGTGCTGGAGGCAGGATGCTTTGGGGCCTCTCTCACCCTTTGGAAACAAGGCAGCCCTTAGGTCCTGGTAGCTCTAGGCCTATGTAGCACAACCAGAACAGAAGTTCTACTTCAGCCAGGTCAGGCCTGCCAAGAAACTGCGTTTCACAGGCCTTTCAAAGAGATGTTCTCTTAGGCTGTAAGAGCACTGGGCAGAGCCAGCTGTTTCTTAGCTTCCCGAAGAGCTGGGAGCAAGATGCTTTGGGTCCACTCTCCGTCTTTGGAAACAAGGCAGCTCTTTGGGCCTGGCAGCTCTAGGGCAATGGAGCACACCCAGAGCAGAAGTTCTACTTCAGCCAGATCAGGCCTGCCAGGAAACTGCGTTTCACAGGCCTTGGTAAGAGATGTTCCCGGTAGGCTGTAAGAGCACTGGGCAGAGCCAGTTGTTTCTTACCTTCCTGAAAAGCTGGAAGCAAGATGCTTGGGACCCCTCTGCCCGTTTGGGAACAAGGCAGCCTTTTGGGGCGGGAAGCTCTAGGCCAATGGAGCACACGCAGAGCAGGAGTTCTACTTCAGCCTGATCAGGCCTGCAAAGAAACAGCGTTTGACAGGCCTTGGTAAGAGATGTTCGCGGTAGGTGTAAGAGCACTGGGCAGAGCCAGTTGTTTCTTAGCTTCGCAAAGACCGGGAAGCAAGATGCTTTGGGCCTCTCTGCCCCTTGGAAACAGGGCAGCACTTTGGGCCTGGCAGCTCTAGGGCAATGGAGCACACCCAGAGCCGGAGTTCTACTTCAGCCAGATGAGGCCTGCCAAGAAACTGCGTTTCACAGGCCTTTCAAAGACATGTTCCCGATAGGCTGTAAGAGCACGGGGCAGAGCGAGTTGGTTCTTAACTTCCCAGAGAGCTGGAAGCAAGATGCTTTGGGGCCTCTCTGCCCCTTTGGAAACAAGGCAGCACCTTGGGCCTGGCAGCTCTAGGGCAATGGAGCACACCCAGAGCAGAAGTTCTACTTCAGCCAAATCAGGCCTGCCAGGAAACGGCGTTTCACAGGCCTTGGTAAGAGATGTTCCCGGTAGGCTGTAAGAGCACTGGGCAACGCCAGATGTTTCTTAGCTTCCCGAAGAGCTGGAGCAAGATGCTTTGGTGCCACTCTCTCACTTTGGAATCAAGGCAGCCCTTTGGGGCAGGTAGCTCTAGGCCAGTGGAGCACACCCAGAGCAGAAGTTCTACTTCGGCCAGTTCAGGCCACCAACAAACTGCGTTTCACAGGCCTTGGTAAGAGATGTTCCCGGTAGGCTGTAAGAGCACTGGGCAACGCCAGATGTTTCTTAGCTTCCCGAAGAGCTGGAAGCAAGATGCTTTGGGGCCTCTCATCCCCTTTGCAAACAAGGCGGCCCTTTGGGCCAGGCAGCTCTAGGCCAATGGAGCACACCCAGAGCAGAAGTTCTACTTCAGCTAGATCAGGCCACCAACAAACTGCGTTTCACAGGCCTTGGTAAGAGATTGTCTCTTAGGCTGTAAGAGCACTGGGCAGAGCCAGTTGTTTCTTAGCTTCCCAAAGAGCTGGAAGCAAGATGCTTTGGGGGCTCCCTGCCCCTTTGCCAACAAGGCCGACCTTTGGGCCTTTCAGCTCTGGGCCAATGGAGCACACCCAGAGCAGAAGTTCTACCTCAGCCAGATAAGGCCTGCCAAGAAACTGCGTTTCAAAGGCTTTGGTAAGAGATGTTGCCGGTACTCTGTTAGAGCACTGGGCAGAGACAGTTGTTTCTTAGCTTCCCAAAGAGCTGGAAGCAAGATGCTTTGGGGGCTCCCTGCCCCTTTGCAAACAAGGCATCCCTTTGGGCCTTTCAGCTCTAGGCCAATGGAGCACAGCCAGAGCAGAAGTCCTACTTCAGCCAGATCAGGCCTGCCAAGGAACTGCGTTTCAGAGGCCTTTGTATGTGACGTTCCCGGTAGGCTGTGAGAGCACGTTGCAGAGCCAGTTGTTTCCTTGTTTCCCAAACAGCTGGAAGCAAGACGCTTTGGGGCCTCTCTGCCCCTTTGGAAACAAGGCAGCACGTTGGGTCTGGCAGCTCTAGGGCAAAGGAGCACAACCAGAGCCGAAGTTCTACTTCTTCCAGATCAGGCCTGCCTAGACAGTGCGTTTCACAGGCCTTGATAAGAGATGTTCTCTTAGGCTATAAGAGCACTGGGCACAGCCAGTTGTTTCTTAGCTTCCCAAGAGGTGGAAGCAAGATGCTTTGGGGCCTCTCTCCCCCTTTGGAAACAAGGCAGCCCTTTGGGCCTTTCAGCTCTAGGGCAATGGAGCACACCCAGAGCAGAAGTTCTACCTCAGCCAGATCAGGCCTGCCAAGAAACTGCTTTTCACAGGCCTTCGTAAGAGGTGTTCCCGGAAGGCTGTAAGAGTACCTGGCAGAGCGAGTTGTTTCTTCGCTTCAAAAACAGCTGGAAGCAACATGATTTGGGGCCTCTCTCCCACTTTGGAAACAAAGCAGCCTTTGTGCCTGGCAGCTCTAGGCCAAAGTAGCACACCCAGAGCACAAGTTCTACCTCAGCCAGATAAGGCCTGTCAAGAAGCTGCGTTTCACAGGCCTTTGTATGTGACGTTCCCGGTTGGCTTTGAGAGCACTGTGCAGAGCCAGTTGTTTTAGCTTCCCAGAGAGCAGGAAGCAAGATGCTTTGGGGCCTCTCTCACACTTTGGAAATAAAGGCAGCCCTTTGGGCCTGGCAGCCCTAGGCCAATGGAGTACACCCAGAGCAGAAGTTCTACCTCAGCCAGATCAGGCCTTCCAAGACACTGCGTCTCACAGGCCTTTCTCTGTCACGTTGCCGGTAGGCTGTGGGAGCACTGTGCAGAGCCAGTTGTTTCTTAGCTTCCCAAAGATTTGGAAGCAAGATACTTTGGGGACTCTCAGCCCCTTTGGAAACAAGGCGGCCCTTTGGGCCTGGCAGCTCTAGGCCAAAGTAGCACGCCCAGAGCAGGAGTTCTACTTCAGCCAGATCAGGCCTGCCAAGAAACTGCGTTTCACAGGCCTTGGTAAGAGATGTTCCCGGTAGGCTGTGAGAGCACTGTGGAGAGCCAGTTGCTTTAGCTTCCCACAGAGCTGGAAGCAAGATGCTTTGGGGCCTCTCTCTCCCTTTGGACACAAGGCAGCCGTTTGGGCCTGGCAGCTCTAGGCCAATGGAGCACACCCACAGCAGAAGTTCTACTTCAGGCAGATCAGTCCTGCCCAGAAACTGCGTTTCACAGCCCTTGGTAAGAGATGTTCACGGTAGGCTGTGAGAGCAGTGGGCAGAACCAGTTGTTTTTTAGCTTCCCAAAGTGCTGGAGGCAAGATGCTTTGGGGCCTCTCTCACCCTTTGGAAACAAGGCAGCCCTTAGGTCCTGGTAGCTCTAGGCCTATGTAGCACAACCAGAACAGAAGTTCTACTTCAGCCAGGTCAGGCCTGCCAAGAAACTGCGTTTCACAGGCCTTTCAAAGAGATGTTCTCTTAGGCTGTAAGAGCACTGGGCAGAGCCAGCTGTTTCTTAGCTTCCCGAAGAGCTGGGAGCAAGATGCTTTGGGTGCACTCTCCGTCTTTGGAAACAAGGCAGCCCTTTGGGCCTGGCAGCTCTAGGGCAATGGAGCACACCCAGAGCAGGAGTTCTACTTCAGCCAGATCAGGCCTGCCAGGAAACTGCGTTTCACAGGCCTTGGTAAGAGATGTTCCCGGTAGGCTGTGAGAGCACTGTGGAGAGCCAGTTGCTTTAGCTTCCCACAGAGCTGGAAGCAAGATGCTTTGGGGCCTCTCTCTCCCTTTGGACACAAGGCAGCCGTTTGGGCCTGGCAGCTCTAGGCCAATGGAGCACACCCACAGCAGAAGTTCTACTTCAGGCAGATCAGTCCTGCCCAGAAACTGCGTTTCACAGCCCTTGGTAAGAGATGTTCCCGGTAGGCTGTGAGAGCACTGGGCAGAACCAGTTGTTTTTTAGCTTCCCAAAGTGCTGGAGGCAGGATGCTTTGGGGCCTCTCTCACCCTTTGGAAACAAGGCAGCCCTTAGGTCCTGGTAGCTCTAGGCCTATGTAGCACAACCAGAACAGAAGTTCTACTTCAGCCAGGTCAGGCCTGCCAAGAAACTGCGTTTCACAGGCCTTTCAAAGAGGTGTTCTCTTAGGCTGTAAGAGCACTGGGCAGAGCCAGCTGTTTCTTAGCTTCCCGAAGAGCTGGGAGCAAGATGCTTTGGGTCCACTCTCCGTCTTTGGAAACAAGGCAGCCCTTTGGGCCTGGCAGCTCTAGGGCAATGGAGCACACCCAGAGCAGAAGTTCTACTTCAGCCAGATCAGGCCTGCCAGGAAACTGCGTTTCACAGGCCTTGGTAAGAGATGTTCCCGGTAGGCTGTAAGAGCACTGGGCAGAGCCAGTTGTTTCTTACCTTCCTGAAAAGCTGGAAGCAAGATGCTTGGGACCCCTCTGCCCGTTTGGGAACAAGGCAGCCTTTTGGGTCGGGAAGCTCTAGGCCAATGGAGCACACGCAGAGCAGGAGTTCTACTTCAGCCTGATCAGGCCTGCAAAGAAACAGCGTTTGACAGGCCTTGGTAAGAGATGTTCCCGGTAGGTGTAAGAGCACTGGGCAGAGCCAGTTGTTTCTTAGCTTCGCAAAGACCGGGAAGCAAGATGCTTTGGGCCTCTCTGCCCCTTGGAAACAGGGCAGCACTTTGGGCCTGGCAGCTCTAGGGCAATGGAGCACACCCAGAGCCGGAGTTCTACTTCAGCCAGATGAGGCCTGCCAAGAAACTGCGTTTCACAGGCCTTTCAAAGACATGTTCCCGGTAGGCTGTAAGAGCACGGGGCAGAGCGAGTTGGTTCTTAGCTTCCCAGAGAGCTGGAAGCAAGATGCTTTGGGGCCTCTCTGCCCCTTTGGAAACAAGGCAGCACCTTGGGCCTGGCAGCTCTAGGGCAATGGAGCACACCCAGAGCAGAAGTTCTACTTCAGCCAAATCAGGCCTGCCAGGAAACGGCGTTTCACAGGCCTTGGTAAGAGATGTTCCCGGTAGGCTGTAAGAGCCCTGGGCAACGCCAGATGTTTCTTAGCTTCCCGAAGAGCTGGAAGCAAGATGCTTTGGTGCCACTCTCTCACTTTGGAATCAAGGCAGCCCTTGGGGCAGGTAGCTCTAGGCCAGTGGAGCACACCCAGAGCAGAAGTTCTACTTCGGCCAGTTCAGGCCACCAACAAACTGCATTTCACAGGCCTTGGTAAGAGATGTTCCCGGTAGGCTGTAAGAGCACTGGGCAACGCCAGATGTTTCTTAGCTTCCCGAAGAGCTGGAAGCAAGATGCTTTGGGGCCTCTCATCCCCTTTGCAAACAAGGCGGCCCTTTGGGCCAGGCAGCTCTAGGCCAATGGAGCACACCCAGAGCAGAAGTTCTACTTCAGCTACATCAGGCCACCAACAAAGTGCGTTTCACAGGCCTTGGTAAGAGATTGTCTCTTAGGCTGTAAGAGCACTGGGCAGAGCCAGTTGTTTCTTAGCTTCCCAAAGAGCTGGAAGCAAGATGCTTTGGGGGCTCCCTGCCCCTTTGCCAACAAGGCCGACCTTTGGGCCTTTCAGCTCTGGGCCAATGGAGCACACCCAGAGCAGAAGTTCTACCTCAGCCATATAAGGCCTGCCAAGAAACTGCGTTTCAAAGGCTTTGGTAAGAGATGTTGCCGGTACTCTGTTAGAGCACTGGGCAGAGACAGTTGTTTCTTAGCTTCCCAAAGAGCTGGAAGCAAGATGCTTTGGGGCCTCTCTGCCCCTTTGCAAACAAGGCATCCCTTTGGGCCTTTCAGCTCTAGGCCAATGGAGCACACCCAGAGCAGAAGTCCTACTTCAGCCAGATCAGGCCTGCCAAGGAACTGCGTTTCAGAGGCCTTTGTATGTGACGTTCCCGGTAGGCTGTGAGAGCACGGTGCAGAGCCAGTTGTTTCCTTGTTTCCCAAACAGCTGGAAGCAAGACGCTTTGGGGCCTCTCTGCCCCTTTGGAAACAAGGCAGCACGTTGGGTCTGGCAGCTCTAGGGCAAAGGAGCACAACCAGAGCCGAAGTTCTACTTCTTCCAGATCAGGCCTGCCTAGACAGTGCGTTTCACAGGCCTTGATAAGAGATGTTCTCTTAGGCTATAAGAGCACTGGGCACAGCCAGTTGTTTCTTAGCTTCCCAAGAGGTGGAAGCAAGATGCTTTGGGGCCTCTCTCCCCCTTTGGAAACAAGGCAGCCCTTTGGGCCTTTCAGCTCGAGGGCAATGGAGCACACCCAGAGCAGAAGTTCTACCTCAGCCAGATCAGGCCTGCCAAGAAACTGCTTTTCACAGGCCTTCGTAAGAGGTGTTCCCGGAAGGCTGTAAGAGTACCTGGCAGAGCAAGTTGTTTCTTAGCTTCAAAAACAGCTGGAAGCAACATGATTTGGGGCCTCTCTCCCCCTTTGGAAACAAAGCAGCCTTTGTGCCTGGCAGCTCTAGGCCAAAGTAGCACACCCAGAGCACAAGTTCTACCTCAGCCAGATAAGGCCTGTCAAGAAGCTGCGTTTCACAGGCCTTTGTATGTGACGTTCCCGGTTGGCTTTGAGAGCACTGTGCAGAGCCAGTTGTTTTAGCTTCCCAGAGAGCAGGAAGCAAGATGCTTTGGGGCCTCTCTCACACTTTGGAAATAAAGGCAGCCCTTTGGGCCTGGCAGCCCTAGGCCAATGGAGTACACCCAGAGCAGAAGTTCTACCTCAGCCAGATCAGGCCTTCCAAGACACTGCGTCTCACAGGCCTTTCTCTGTCACGTTGCCGGTAGGCTGTGAGAGCACTGTGCAGAGCCAGTTGTTTCTTAGCTTCCCAAAGATTTGGAAGCAAGATACTTTGGGGACTCTCAGCCCCTTTGGAAACAAGGCGGCCCTTTGGGCCTGGCAGCTCTAGGCCAAAGTAGCACGCCCAGAGCAGGAGTTCTACTTCAGCCAGATCAGGCCTGCCAAGAAACTGCGTTTCACAGGCCTTGGTAAGAGATGTTCCCGGTAGGCTGTGAGAGCACTGTGGAGAGCCAGTTGCTTTAGCTTCCCACAGAGCTGGAAGCAAGATGCTTTGGGGCCTCTCTCTCCCTTTGGACACAAGGCAGCCGTTTGGGCCTGGCAGCTCTAGGCCAATGGAGCACACCCACAGCAGAAGTTCTACTTCAGGCAGATCAGTCCTGCCCAGAAACTGCGTTTCACAGCCCTTGGTAAGAGATGTTCACGGTACGCTGTGAGAGCACTGGGCAGAACCAGTTGTTTTTTAGCTTCCCAAAGTGCTGGAGGCAGGATGCTTTGGGGCCTCTCTCACCCTTTGGAAACAAGGCAGCCCTTAGGTCCTGGTAGCTCTAGGCCTATGTAGCACAACCAGAACAGAAGTTCTACTTCAGCCAGGTCAGGCCTGCCAAGAAACTGCGTTTCACAGGACTTTCAAAGAGATGTTCTCTTAGGCTGTAAGAGCACTGGGCAGAGCCAGCTGTTTCTTAGCTTCCCGAAGAGCTGGGAGCAAGATGCTTTGGGTCCACTCTCCGTCTTTGGAAACAAGGCAGCCCTTTGGGCCTGGCAGCTCTAGGGCAATGGAGCACACCCAGAGCAGAAGTTCTACTTCAGCCAGATCAGGCCTGCCAGGAAACTGCGTTTCACAGGCCTTGGTAAGAGATGTTCCCGGTAGGCTGTAAGAGCACTGGGCAGAGCCAGTTGTTTCTTACCTTCCTGAAAAGCTGGAAGCAAGATGCTTGGGACCCCTCTGCCCGTTTGGGAACAAGGCAGCCTTTTGGGTCGGGAAGCTCTAGGCCAATGGAGCACACGCAGAGCAGGAGTTCTACTTCAGCCTGATCAGGCCTGCAAAGAAACAGCGTTTGACAGGCCTTGGTAAGAGATGTTCCCGGTAGGTGTAAGAGCACTGGGCAGAGCCAGTTGTTTCTTAGCTTCGCAAAGACCGGGAAGCAAGATGCTTTGGGCCTCTCTGCCCCTTGGAAACAGGGCAGCACTTTGGGCCTGGCAGCTCTAGGGCAATGGAGCACACCCAGAGCCGGAGTTCTACTTCAGCCAGATGAGGCCTGCCAAGAAACTGCGTTTCACAGGCCTTTCAAAGACATGTTCCCGGTAGGCTGTAAGAGCACGGGCCAGAGCGAGTTGGTTCTTAGCTTCCCAGAGAGCTGGAAGCAAGATGCTTTGGGGCCTCTCTGCCCCTTTGGAAACAAGGCAGCACCTTGGGCCTGGCAGCTCTAGGGCAATGGAGCACACCCAGAGCAGAAGTTCTACTTCAGCCAAATCAGGCCTGCCAGGAAACGGCGTTTCACAGGCCTTGGTAAGAGATGTTCCCGGTAGGCTGTAAGAGCCCTGGGCAACGCCAGATGTTTCTTAGCTTCCCGAAGAGCTGGAAGCAAGATGCTTTGGTGCCACTCTCTCACTTTGGAATCAAGGCAGCCCTTTGGGGCAGGTAGCTCTAGGCCAGTGGAGCACACCCAGAGCAGAAGTTCTACTTCGGCCAGTTCAGGCCACCAACAAACTGCGTTTCACAGGCCTTGGTAAGAGATGTTCCCGGTAGGCTGTAAGAGCACTGGGCAACGCCAGATGTTTCTTAGCTTCCCGAAGAGCTGGAAGCAAGATGCTTTGGGGCCTCTCATCCCCTTTGCAAACAAGGCGGCCCTTTGGGCCAGGCAGCTCTAGGCCAATGGAGCACACCCAGAGCAGAAGTTCTACTTCAGCTTGATCAGGCCACCAACAAACTGCGTTTCACAGGCCTTGGTAAGAGATTGTCTCTTAGGCTGTAAGAGCACTGGGCAGAGCCAGTTGTTTCTTAGCTTCCCAAAGAGCTGGAAGCAAGATGCTTTGGGGGCTCCCTGCCCCTTTGCCAACAAGGCCGACCTTTGGGCCTTTCAGCTCTGGGCCAATGGAGCACACCCGGAGCAGAAGTTCTACCTCAGCCAGATAAGGCCTGCCAAGAAACTGCGTTTCAAAGGCTTTGGTAAGAGATGTTGCCGGTACTCTGTTAGAGCACTGGGCAGAGACAGTTGTTTCTTAGCTTCCCAAAGAGCTGGAAGCAAGATGCTTTGGGGCCTCTCTGCCCATTTGCAAACAAGGCATCCCTTTGGGCCTTTCAGCTCTAGGCCAATGGAGCACACCCAGAGCAGAAGTCCTACTTCAGCCAGATCAGGCCTGCCAAGGAACTGCGTTTCAGAGGCCTTTGTATGTGACGTTCCCGGTAGGCTGTGAGAGCACGGTGCAGAGCCAGTTGTTTCCTTGTTTCCCAAACAGCTGGAAGCAAGACGCTTTGGGGCCTCTCTGCCCCTTTGGAAACAAGGCAGCACGTTGGGTCTGGCAGCTCTAGGGCAATGGAGCACAACCAGAGCCGAAGTTCTACTTCTTCCAGATCAGGCCTGCCTAGACAGTGCGTTTCCCAGGCCTTGATAAGAGATGTTCTCTTAGGCTATAAGAGCACTGGGCACAGCCAGTTGTTTCTTAGCTTCCCAAGAGGTGGAAGCAAGATGCTTTGGGGCCTCTCTCCCCCTTTGGAAACAAGGCAGCCCTTTGGGCCTTTCAGCTCTAGGGCAATGGAGCACACCCAGAGCAGAAGTTCTACCTCAGCCAGATCAGGCCTGCCAAGAAACTGCTTTTCACAGGCCTTCGTAAGAGGTGTTCCCGGAAGGCTGTAAGAGTACCTGGCAGAGCGAGTTGTTTCTTAGCTTCAAAAACAGCTGGAAGCAACATGATTTGGGGCCTCTCTCCCCCTTTGGAAACAAAGCAGCCTTGGTGCCTGGCAGCTCTAGGCCAAAGTAGCACACCCAGAGCACAAGTTCTACCTCAGCCAGATAAGGCCTGTCAAGAAGCTGCGTTTCACAGGCCTTTGTATGTGACGTTCCCGGTTGGCTTTGAGAGCACTGTGCAGAGCCAGTTGTTTTAGCTTCCCAGAGAGCAGGAAGCAAGATGCTTTGGGGCCTCTCTCACACTTTGGAAATAAAGGCAGCCCTTTGGGCCTGGCAGCCCTAGGCCAATGGAGTACACCCAGAGCAGAAGTTCTACCTCAGCCAGATCAGGCCTTCCAAGAAACTGCGTCTCACAGGCCTTTCTCTGTCACGTTGCCGGTAGGCTGTGAGAGCACTGTGCAGAGCCAGTTGTTTCTTAGCTTCCCAAAGATTTGGAAGCAAGATGCTTTGGGGACTCTCAGCCCCTTTGGAAACAAGGCGGCCCTTTGGGCCTGGCAGCTCTAGGCCAAAGTAGCACGCCCAGAGCAGGAGTTCTACTTCAGCCAGATCAGGCCTGCCAAGAAACTGCGTTTCACAGGCCTTGGTAAGAGATGTTCCCGGTAGGCTGTGAGAGCACTGTGGAGAGCCAGTTGCTTTAGCTTACCACAGAGCTGGAAGCAAGATGCTTTGGGGCCTCTCTCTCCCTTTGGACACAAGGCAGCCGTTTGGGCCTGGCAGCTCTAGGCCAATGGAGCACACCCACAGCAGAAGTTCTACTTCAGGCAGATCAGTCCTGCCCAGAAACTGCGTTTCACAGCCCTTGGTAAGAGATGTTCACGGTAGGCTGTGAGAGCACTGGGCAGAACCAGTTGTTTTTTAGCTTCCCAAAGTGCTGGAGGCAAGATGCTTTGGGGCCTCTCTCACCCTTTGGAAACAAGGCAGCCCTTAGGTCCTGGTAGCTCTAGGCCTATGTAGCACAACCAGAACAGAAGTTCTACTTCAGCCAGGTCAGGCCTGCCAAGAAACTGCGTTTCACAGGCCTTTCAAAGAGATGTTCTCTTAGGCTGTAAGAGCACTGGGCAGAGCCAGCTGTTTCTTAGCTTCCCGAAGAGCTGGGAGCAAGATGCTTTGGGTCCACTCTCCGTCTTTGGAAACAAGGCAGCCCTTTGGGCCTGGCAGCTCTAGGGCAATGGAGCACACCCAGAGCAGAAGTTCTACTTCAGCCAGATCAGGCCTGCCAGGAAACTGCGTTTCACAGGCCTTGGTAAGAGATGTTCCCGGTAGGCTGTAAGAGCACTGGGCAGAGCCAGTTGTTTCTTACCTTCCTGAAAAGCTGGAAGCAAGATGCTTGGGACCCCTCTGCCCGTTTGGGAACAAGGCAGCCTTTTGGGTCGGGAAGCTCTAGGCCAATGGAGCACACGCAGAGCAGGAGTTCTACTTCAGCCTGATCAGGCCTGCAAAGAAACAGCGTTTGACAGGCCTTGGTAAGAGATGTTCCCGGTAGGTGTAAGAGCACTGGGCAGAGCCAGTTGTTTCTTAGCTTCGCAAAGACCGGGAAGCAAGATGCTTTGGGCCTCTCTGCCCCTTGGAAACAGGGCAGCACTTGGGGCCTGGCAGCTCTAGGGCAATGGAGCACACCCAGAGCCGGAGTTCTACTTCAGCCAGATGAGGCCTGCCAAGAAACTGCGTTTCACAGGCCTTTCAAAGACATGTTCCCGGTAGGCTGTAAGAGCACGGGCCAGAGCGAGTTGGTTCTTAGCTTCCCAGAGAGCTGGAAGCAAGATGCTTTGGGGCCTCTCTGCCCCTTTGGAAACAAGGCAGCACCTTGGGCCTGGCAGCACTAGGGCAATGGAGCACACCCAGAGCAGAAGTTCTACTTCAGCCAAATCAGGCCTGCCAGGAAACGGCGTTTCACAGGCCTTGGTAAGAGATGTTCCCGGTAGGCTGTAAGAGCACTGGGCAACGCCAGATGTTTCTTAGCTTCCCGAAGAGCTGGAAGCAAGATGCTTTGGGGCCTCTCATCCCCTTTGCAAACAAGGCGGCCCTTTGGGCCAGGCAGCTCTAGGCCAATGGAGCACACCCAGAGCAGAAGTTCTACTTCAGCTTGATCAGGCCACCAACAAAGTGCGTTTCACAGGCCTTAGTAAGAGATTGTCTCTTAGGCTGTAAGAGCACTGGGCAGAGCCACTTGTTTCCTAGCTTCCCAAAGAGCTGGAAGCAAGATGCTTTGGGGGCTCCCTGCCCCTTTGCCAACAAGGCCGACCTTTGGGCCTTTCAGCTCTGGGCCAATGGAGCACACCCAGAGCAGAAGTTCTACCTCAGCCAGATAAGGCCTGCCAAGAAACTGCGTTTCAAAGGCTTTGGTAAGAGATGTTGCCGGTACTCTGTTAGAGCACTGGGCAGAGACAGTTGTTTCTTAGCTTCCCAAAGAGCTGGAAGCAAGATGCTTTGGGGCCTCTCTGCCCCTTTGCAAACAAGGCATCCCTTTGGGCCTTTCAGCTCTAGGCCAATGGAGCACAGCCAGAGCAGAAGTCCTACTTCAGCCAGATCAGTCCTGCCATGGAACTGCGTTTCAGAGGCCTTTGTATGTGACGTTCCCGGTAGGCTGTGAGAGCACGGTGCAGAGCCAGTTGTTTCCTTGTTTCCCAAACAGCTGGAAGCAAGACGCTTTGGGGCCTCTCTGCCCCTTTGGAAACAAGGCAGCACGTTGGGTCTGGCAGCTCTAGGGCAAAGGAGCACAACCAGAGCCGAAGTTCTACTTCTTCCAGATCAGGCCTGCCTAGACAGTGCGTTTCACAGGCCTTGATAAGAGATGTTCTCTTAGGCTATAAGAGCACTGGGCACAGCCAGTTGTTTCTTAGCTTCCCAAGAGGTGGAAGCAAGATGCTTTGGGGCCTCTCTCCCCCTTTGGAAACAAGGCAGCCCTTTGGGCCTTTCAGCTCTAGGGCAATGGAGCACACCCAGAGCAGAAGTTCTACCTCAGCCAGATCAGGCCTGCCAAGAAACTGCTTTTCACAGGCCTTCGTAAGAGGTGTTCCCGGAAGGCTGTAAGAGTACCTGGCAGAGCGAGTTGTTTCTTAGCTTCAAAAACAGCTGGAAGCAACATGATTTGGGGCCTCTCTCCCCCTTTGGAAACAAAGCAGCCTTGGTGCCTGGCAGCTCTAGGCCAAAGTAGCACACCCAGAGCACAAGTTCTACCTCAGCCAGATAAGGCCTGTCAAGAAGCTGCGTTTCACAGGCCTTTGTATGTGACGTTCCCGGTTGGCTTTGAGAGCACTGTGCAGAGCCAGTTGTTTTAGCTTCCCAGAGAGCAGGAAGCAAGATGCTTTGGGGCCTCTCTCACACTTTGGAAATAAAGGCAGCCCTTTGGGCCTGGCAGCCCTAGGCCAATGGAGTACACCCAGAGCAGAAGTTCTACCTCAGCCAGATCAGGCCTTCCAAGAAACTGCGTCTCACAGGCCTTTCTCTGTCACGTTGCCGGTAGGCTGTGAGAGCACTGTGCAGAGCCAGTTGTTTCTTAGCTTCCCAAAGATTTGGAAGCAAGATGCTTTGGGGACTCTCAGCCCCTTTGGAAACAAGGCGGCCCTTTGGGCCTGGCAGCTCTAGGCCAAAGTAGCACGCCCAGAGCAGGAGTTCTACTTCAGCCAGATCAGGCCTGCCAAGAAACTGCGTTTCACAGGCCTTGGTAAGAGATGTTCCCGGTAGGCTGTGAGAGCACTGTGGAGAGCCAGTTGCTTTAGCTTCCCACAGAGCTGGAAGCAAGATGCTTTGGGGCCTCTCTCTCCCTTTGGACACAAGGCAGCCGTTTGGGCCTGGCAGCTCTAGGCCAATGGAGCACACCCACAGCAGAAGTTCTACTTCAGGCAGATCAGTCCTGCCCAGAAACTGCGTTTCACAGCCCTTGGTAAGAGATGTTCACGGTAGGCTGTGAGAGCACTGGGCAGAACCAGTTGTTTTTTAGCTTCCCAAAGTGCTGGAGGCAAGATGCTTTGGGGCCTCTCTCACCCTTTGGAAACAAGGCAGCCCTTAGGTCCTGGTAGCTCTAGGCCTATGTAGCACAACCAGAACAGAAGTTCTACTTCAGCCAGGTCAGGCCTGCCAAGAAACTGCGTTTCACAGGCCTTTCAAAGAGATGTTCTCTTAGGCTGTAAGAGCACTGGGCAGAGCCAGCTGTTTCTTAGCTTCCCGAAGAGCTGGGAGCAAGATGCTTTGGGTCCACTCTCCGTCTTTGGAAACAAGGCAGCCCTTTGGGCCTGGCAGCTCTAGGGCAATGGAGCACACCCAGAGCAGAAGTTCTACTTCAGCCAGATCAGGCCTGCCAGGAAACTGCGTTTCACAGGCCTTGGTAAGAGATGTTCCCGGTAGGCTGTGAGAGCACTGTGGAGAGCCAGTTGCTTTAGCTTCCCACAGAGCTGGAAGCAAGATGCTTTGGGGCCTCTCTCTCCCTTTGGACACAAGGCAGCCGTTTGGGCCTGGCAGCTCTAGGCCAATGGAGCACACCCACAGCAGAAGTTCTACTTCAGGCAGATCAGTCCTGCCCAGAAACTGCGTTTCACAGCCCTTGGTAAGAGATGTTCACGGTAGGCTGTGAGAGCACTGGGCAGAACCAGTTGTTTTTTAGCTTCCCAAAGTGCTGGAGGCAAGATGCTTTGGGGCCTCTCTCACCCTTTGGAAACAAGGCAGCCCTTAGGTCCTGGTAGCTCTAGGCCTATGTAGCACAACCAGAACAGAAGTTCTACTTCAGCCAGGTCAGGCCTGCCAAGAAACTGCGTTTCACAGGCCTTTCAAAGAGATGTTCTCTTAGGCTGTAAGAGCACTGGGCAGAGCCAGCTGTTTCTTAGCTTCCCGAAGAGCTGGGAGCAAGATGCTTTGGGTCCACTCTCCGTCTTTGGAAACAAGGCAGCCCTTTGGGCCTGGCAGCTCTAGGGCAATGGAGCACACCCAGAGCAGAAGTTCTACTTCAGCCAGATCAGGCCTGCCAGGAAACTGCGTTTCACAGGCCTTGGTAAGAGATGTTCCCGGTAGGCTGTAAGAGCACTGGGCAGAGCCAGTTGTTTCTTACCTTCCTGAAAAGCTGGAAGCAAGATGCTTGGGACCCCTCTGCCCGTTTGGGAACAAGGCAGCCTTTTGGGTCGGGAAGCTCTAGGCCAATGGAGCACACGCAGAGCAGGAGTTCTACTTCAGCCTGATCAGGCCTGCAAAGAAACAGCGTTTGACAGGCCTTGGTAAGAGATGTTCCCGGTAGGTGTAAGAGCACTGGGCAGAGCCAGTTGTTTCTTAGCTTCGCAAAGACCGGGAAGCAAGATGCTTTGGGCCTCTCTGCCCCTTGGAAACAGGGCAGCACTTTGGGCCTGGCAGCTCTAGGGCAATGGAGCACACCCAGAGCCGGAGTTCTACTTCAGCCAGATGAGGCCTGCCAAGAAACTGCGTTTCACAGGCCTTTCAAAGACATGTTCCCGGTAGGCTGTAAGAGCACGGGGCAGAGCGAGTTGGTTCTTAGCTTCCCAGAGAGCTGGAAGCAAGATGCTTTGGGGCCTCTCTGCCCCTTTGGAAACAAGGCAGCACCTTGGGCCTGGCAGCTCTAGGGCGATGGAGCACACCCAGAGCAGAAGTTCTACTTCAGCCAAATCAGGCCTGCCAGGAAACGGCGTTTCACAGGCCTTGGTAAGAGATGTTCCCGGTAGGCTGTAAGAGCACTGGGCAACGCCAGATGTTTCTTAGCTTCCCGAAGAGCTGGAAGCAAGATGCTTTGGGGCCTCTCATCCCCTTTGCAAACAAGGCGGCCCTTTGGGCCAGGCAGCTCTAGGCCAATGGAGCACACCCAGAGCAGAAGTTCTACTTCAGCTTGATCAGGCCACCAACAAACTGCGTTTCACAGGCCTTGGTAAGAGATTGTCTCTTAGGCTGTAAGAGCACTGGGCAGAGCCACTTGTTTCTTAGCTTCCCAAAGAGCTGGAAGCAAGATGCTTTGGGGGCTCCCTGCCCCTTTGCCAACAAGGCCGACCTTTGGGCCTTTCAGCTCTGGGCCAATGGAGCACACCCAGAGCAGAAGTTCTACCTCAGCCAGATAAGGCCTGCCAAGAAACTGCGTTTCAAAGGCTTTGGTAAGAGATGTTGCCGGTACTCTGTTAGAGCACTGGGCAGAGACAGTTGTTTCTTAGCTTCCCAAAGAGCTGGAAGCAAGATGCTTTGGGGCCTCTCTGCCCCTTTGCAAACAAGGCATACCTTTGGGCCTTTCAGCTCTAGGCCAATGGAGCACACCCAGAGCAGAAGTCCTACTTCAGCCAGATCAGGCCTGCCAAGGAACTGCGTTTCAGAGGCCTTTGTATGTGACGTTCCTGGTAGGCTGTGAGAGCACGGTGCAGAGCCAGCTGTTTCCTTGTTTCCCAAACAGCTGGAAGCAAGACGCTTTGGGGCCTCTCTGCCCCTTTGGAAACAAGGCAGCACGTTGGGTCTGGCAGCTCTAGGGCAATGGAGCACAACCAGAGCCGAAGTTCTACTTCTTCCAGATCAGGCCTGCCTAGACAGTGCGTTTCACAGGCCTTGATAAGAGATGTTCTCTTAGGCTATAAGAGCACTGGGCACAGCCAGTTGTTTCTTAGCTTCCCAAGAGGTGGAAGCAAGATGCTTTGGGGCCTCTCTCCCCCTTTGGAAACAAGGCAGCCCTTTGGGCCTTTCAGCTCTAGGGCAATGGAGCACACCCAGAGCAGAAGTTCTACCTCAGCCAGATCAGGCCTGCCAAGAAACTGCTTTTCACAGGCCTTCGTAAGAGGTGTTCCCGGAAGGCTGTAAGAGTACCTGGCAGAGCGAGTTGTATCTTAGCTTCAAAAACAGCTGGAAGCAACATGATTTGGGGCCTCTCTCCCCCTTTGGAAACAAAGCAGCCTTTGTGCCTGGCAGCTCTAGGCCAAAGTAGCACACCCAGAGCACAAGTTCTACCTCAGCCAGATAAGGCCTGTCAAGAAGCTGCGTTTCACAGGCCTTTGTATGTGACGTTCCCGGTTGGCTTTGAGAGCACTGTGCAGAGCCAGTTGTTTTAGCTTCCCAGAGAGCAGGAAGCAAGATGCTTTGGGGCCTCTCTCACACTTTGGAAATAAAGGCAGCCCTTTGGGCCTGGCAGCCCTAGGCCAATGGAGTACACCCAGAGCAGAAGTTCTACCTCAGCCAGATCAGGCCTTCCAAGAAACTGCGTCTCACAGGCCTTTCTCTGTCACGTTGCCGGTAGGCTGTGAGAGCACTGTGCAGAGCCAGTTGTTTCTTAGCTTCCCAAAGATTTGGAAGCAAGATACTTTGGGGACTCTCAGCCCCTTTGGAAACAAGGCGGCCCTTTGGGCCTGGCAGCTCTAGGCCAAAGTAGCACGCCCAGAGCAGGAGTTCTACTTCAGCCAGATCAGGCCTGCCAAGAAACTGCGTTTCACAGGCCTTTCAAAGAGATGTTCTCTTAGGCTGTAAGAGCACTGGGAAGAGCCAGCTGTTTCTTAGCTTCCCGAAGAGCTGGGAGCAAGATGCTTTGGGTCCACTCTCCGTCTTTGGAAACAAGGCAGCCCTTTGGGCCTGGCAGCTCTAGGGCAATGGAGCACACCCAGAGCAGAAGTTCTACTTCAGCCAGATCAGGCCTGCCAGGAAACTGCGTTTCACAGGCCTTGGTAAGAGATGTTCCCGGTAGGCTGTGAGAGCACTGTGGAGAGCCAGTTGCTTTAGCTTCCCACAGAGCTGGAAGCAAGATGCTTTGGGGCCTCTCTCTCCCTTTGGACACAAGGCAGCCGTTTGGGCCTGGCAGCTCTAGGCCAATGGAGCACACCCACAGCAGAAGTTCTACTTCAGGCAGATCAGTCCTGCCCAGAAACTGCGTTTCACAGCCCTTGGTAAGAGATGTTCACGGTAGGCTGTGAGAGCACTGGGCAGAACCAGTTGTTTTTTAGCTTCCCAAAGTGCTGGAGGCAAGATGCTTTGGGGCCTCTCTCACCCTTTGGAAACAAGGCAGCCCTTAGGTCCTGGTAGCTCTAGGCCTATGTAGCACAACCAGAACAGAAGTTCTACTTCAGCCAGGTCAGGCCTGCCAAGAAACTGCGTTTCACAGGCCTTTCAAAGAGATGTTCTCTTAGGCTGTAAGAGCACTGGGCAGAGCCAGCTGTTTCTTAGCTTCCCGAAGAGCTGGGAGCAAGATGCTTTGGGTCCACTCTCCGTCTTTGGAAACAAGGCAGCCCTTTGGGCCTGGCAGCTCTAGGGCAATGGAGCACACCCAGAGCAGAAGTTCTACTTCAGCCAGATCAGGCCTGCCAGGAAACTGCGTTTCACAGGCCTTGGTAAGAGATGTTCCCGGTAGGCTGTAAGAGCACTGGGCAGAGCCAGTTGTTTCTTACCTTCCTGAAAAGCTGGAAGCAAGATGCTTGGGACCCCTCTGCCCGTTTGGGAACAAGGCAGCCTTTTGGGTCGGGAAGCTCTAGGCCAATGGAGCACACGCAGAGCAGGAGTTCTACTTCAGCCTGATCAGGCCTGCAAAGAAACAGCGTTTGACAGGCCTTGGTAAGAGATGTTCCCGGTAGGTGTAAGAGCACTGGGCAGAGCCAGTTGTTTCTTAGCTTCGCAAAGACCGGGAAGCAAGATCCTTTGGGCCCATCTGCCCCTTGGAAACAGGGCAGCACTTTGGGCCTGGCAGCTCTAGGGCAATGGAGCACACCCAGAGCCGGAGTTCTACTTCAGCCAGATGAGGCCTGCCAAGAAACTGCGTTTCACAGGCCTTTCAAAGACATGTTCCCGGTAGGCTGTAAGAGCACGGGGCAGAGCGAGTTGGTTCTTAGCTTCCCAGAGAGCTGGAAGCAAGATGCTTTGGGGCCTCTCTGCCCCTTTGGAAACAAGGCAGCACCTTGGGCCTGGCAGCTCTAGGGCGATGGAGCACACCCAGAGCAGAAGTTCTACTTCAGCCAAATCAGGCCTGCCAGGAAACGGCGTTTCACAGGCCTTGGTAAGAGATGTTCCCGGTAGGCTGTAAGAGCACTGGGCAACGCCAGATGTTTCTTAGCTTCCCGAAGAGCTGGAAGCAAGATGCTTTGGGGCCTCTCATCCCCTTTGCAAACAAGGCGGCCCTTTGGGCCAGGCAGCTCTAGGCCAATGGAGCACACCCAGAGCAGAAGTTCTACTTCAGCTTGATCAGGCCACCAACAAACTGCGTTTCACAGGCCTTGGTAAGAGATTGTCTCTTAGGCTGTAAGAGCACTGGGCAGAGCCACTTGTTTCTTAGCTTCCCAAAGAGCTGGAAGCAAGATGCTTTGGGGGCTCCCTGCCCCTTTGCCAACAAGGCCGACCTTTGGGCCTTTCAGCTCTGGGCCAATGGAGCACACCCAGAGCAGAAGTTCTACCTCAGCCAGATAAGGCCTGCCAAGAAACTGCGTTTCAAAGGCTTTGGTAAGAGATGTTGCCGGTACTCTGTTAGAGCACTGGGCAGAGACAGTTGTTTCTTAGCTTCCCAAAGAGCTGGAAGCAAGATGCTTTGGGGCCTCTCTGCCCCTTTGCAAACAAGGCATCCCTTTGGGCCTTTCAGCTCTAGGCCAATGGAGCACACCCAGAGCAGAAGTCCTACTTCAGCCAGATCAGGCCTGCCAAGGAACTGCGTTTCAGAGGCCTTTGTATGTGACGTTCCTGGTAGGCTGTGAGAGCACGGTGCAGAGCCAGCTGTTTCCTTGTTTCCCAAACAGCTGGAAGCAAGACGCTTTGGGGCCTCTCTGCCCCTTTGGAAACAAGGCAGCACGTTGGGTCTGGCAGCTCTAGGGCAATGGAGCACAACCAGAGCCGAAGTTCTACTTCTTCCAGATCAGGCCTGCCTAGACAGTGCGTTTCACAGGCCTTGATAAGAGATGTTCTCTTAGGCTATAAGAGCACTGGGCACAGCCAGTTGTTTCTTAGCTTCCCAAGAGGTGGAAGCAAGATGCTTTGGGGCCTCTCTCCCCCTTTGGAAACAAGGCAGCCCTTTGGGCCTTTCAGCTCTAGGGCAATGGAGCACACCCAGAGCAGAAGTTCTACCTCAGCCAGATCAGGCCTGCCAAGAAACTGCTTTTCACAGGCCTTCGTAAGAGGTGTTCCCGGAAGGCTGTAAGAGTACCTGGCAGAGCGAGTTGTATCTTAGCTTCAAAAACAGCTGGAAGCAACATGATTTGGGGCCTCTCTCCCCCTTTGGAAACAAAGCAGCCTTTGTGCCTGGCAGCTCTAGGCCAAAGTAGCACACCCAGAGCACAAGTTCTACCTCAGCCAGATAAGGCCTGTCAAGAAGCTGCGTTTCACAGGCCTTTGTATGTGACGTTCCCGGTTGGCTTTGAGAGCACTGTGCAGAGCCAGTTGTTTTAGCTTCCCAGAGAGCAGGAAGCAAGATGCTTTGGGGCCTCTCTCACACTTTGGAAATAAAGGCAGCCCTTTGGGCCTGGCAGCCCTAGGCCAATGGAGTACACCCAGAGCAGAAGTTCTACCTCAGCCAGATCAGGCCTTCCAAGAAACTGCGTCTCACAGGCCTTTCTCTGTCACGTTGCCGGTAGGCTGTGAGAGCACTGTGCAGAGCCAGTTGTTTCTTAGCTTCCCAAAGATTTGGAAGCAAGATACTTTGGGGACTCTCAGCCCCTTTGGAAACAAGGCGGCCCTTTGGGCCTGGCAGCTCTAGGCCAAAGTAGCACGCCCAGAGCAGGAGTTCTACTTCAGCCAGATCAGGCCTGCCAAGAAACTGCGTTTCACAGGCCTTTCAAAGAGATGTTCTCTTAGGCTGTAAGAGCACTGGGAAGAGCCAGCTGTTTCTTAGCTTCCCGAAGAGCTGGGAGCAAGATGCTTTGGGTCCACTCTCCGTCTTTGGAAACAAGGCAGCCCTTTGGGCCTGGCAGCTCTAGGGCAATGGAGCACACCCAGAGCAGAAGTTCTACTTCAGCCAGATCAGGCCTGCCAGGAAACTGCGTTTCACAGGCCTTGGTAAGAGATGTTCCCGGTAGGCTGTGAGAGCACTGTGGAGAGCCAGTTGCTTTAGCTTCCCACAGAGCTGGAAGCAAGATGCTTTGGGGCCTCTCTCTCCCTTTGGACACAAGGCAGCCGTTTGGGCCTGGCAGCTCTAGGCCAATGGAGCACACCCACAGCAGAAGTTCTACTTCAGGCAGATCAGTCCTGCCCAGAAACTGCGTTTCACAGCCCTTGGTAAGAGATGTTCACGGTAGGCTGTGAGAGCACTGGGCAGAACCAGTTGTTTTTTAGCTTCCCAAAGTGCTGGAGGCAAGATGCTTTGGGGCCTCTCTCACCCTTTGGAAACAAGGCAGCCCTTAGGTCCTGGTAGCTCTAGGCCTATGTAGCACAACCAGAACAGAAGTTCTACTTCAGCCAGGTCAGGCCTGCCAAGAAACTGCGTTTCACAGGCCTTTCAAACACATGTTCTCTTAGGCTGTAAGAGCACTGGGCAGAGCCAGCTGTTTCTTAGCTTCCCGAAGAGCTGGGAGCAAGATGCTTTGGGTCCACTCTCCGTCTTTGGAAACAAGGCAGCCCTTTGGGCCTGGCAGCTCTAGGGCAATGGAGCACACCCAGAGCAGAAGTTCTACTTCAGCCAGATCAGGCCTGCCAGGAAACTGCGTTTCACAGGCCTTGGTAAGAGATGTTCCCGGTAGGCTGTAAGAGCACTGGGCAGAGCCAGTTGTTTCTTACCTTCCTGAAAAGCTGGAAGCAAGATGCTTGGGACCCCTCTGCCCGTTTGGGAACAAGGCAGCCTTTTGGGTCGGGAAGCTCTAGGCCAATGGAGCACACGCAGAGCAGGAGTTCTACTTCAGCCTGATCAGGCCTGCAAAGAAACAGCGTTTGACAGGCCTTGGTAAGAGATGTTCCCGGTAGGTGTAAGAGCACTGGGCAGAGCCAGTTGTTTCTTAGCTTCGCAAAGACCGGGAAGCAAGATCCTTTGGGCCCATCTGCCCCTTGGAAACAGGGCAGCACTTTGGGCCTGGCAGCTCTAGGGCAATGGAGCACACCCAGAGCCGGAGTTCTACTTCAGCCAGATGAGGCCTGCCAAGAAACTGCGTTTCACAGGCCTTTCAAAGACATGTTCCCGGTAGGCTGTAAGAGCACGGGGCAGAGCGAGTTGGTTCTTAGCTTCCCAGAGAGCTGGAAGCAAGATGCTTTGGGGCCTCTCTGCCCCTTTGGAAACAAGGCAGCACCTTGGGCCTGGCAGCTCTAGGGCGATGGAGCACACCCAGAGCAGAAGTTCTACTTCAGCCAAATCAGGCCTGCCAGGAAACGGCGTTTCACAGGCCTTGGTAAGAGATGTTCCCGGTAGGCTGTAAGAGCACTGGGCAACGCCAGATGTTTCTTAGCTTCCCGAAGAGCTGGAAGCAAGATGCTTTGGGGCCTCTCATCCCCTTTGCAAACAAGGCGGCCCTTTGGGCCAGGCAGCTCTAGGCCAATGGAGCACACCCAGAGCAGAAGTTCTACTTCAGCTTGATCAGGCCACCAACAAACTGCGTTTCACAGGCCTTGGTAAGAGATTGTCTCTTAGGCTGTAAGAGCACTGGGCAGAGCCACTTGTTTCTTAGCTTCCCAAAGAGCTGGAAGCAAGATGCTTTGGGGGCTCCCTGCCCCTTTGCCAACAAGGCCGACCTTTGGGCCTTTCAGCTCTGGGCCAATGGAGCACACCCAGAGCAGAAGTTCTACCTCAGCCAGATAAGGCCTGCCAAGAAACTGCGTTTCAAAGGCTTTGGTAAGAGATGTTGCCGGTACTCTGTTAGAGCACTGGGCAGAGACAGTTGTTTCTTAGCTTCCCAAAGAGCTGGAAGCAAGATGCTTTGGGGCCTCTCTGCCCCTTTGCAAACAAGGCATCCCTTTGGGCCTTTCAGCTCTAGGCCAATGGAGCACACCCAGAGCAGAAGTCCTACTTCAGCCAGATCAGGCCTGCCAAGGAACTGCGTTTCAGAGGCCTTTGTATGTGACGTTCCTGGTAGGCTGTGAGAGCACGGTGCAGAGCCAGCTGTTTCCTTGTTTCCCAAACAGCTGGAAGCAAGACGCTTTGGGGCCTCTCTGCCCCTTTGGAAACAAGGCAGCACGTTGGGTCTGGCAGCTCTAGGGCAATGGAGCACAACCAGAGCCGAAGTTCTACTTCTTCCAGATCAGGCCTGCCTAGACAGTGCGTTTCACAGGCCTTGATAAGAGATGTTCTCTTAGGCTATAAGAGCACTGGGCACAGCCAGTTGTTTCTTAGCTTCCCAAGAGGTGGAAGCAAGATGCTTTGGGGCCTCTCTCCCCCTTTGGAAACAAGGCAGCCCTTTGGGCCTTTCAGCTCTAGGGCAATGGAGCACACCCAGAGCAGAAGTTCTACCTCAGCCAGATCAGGCCTGCCAAGAAACTGCTTTTCACAGGCCTTCGTAAGAGGTGTTCCCGGAAGGCTGTAAGAGTACCTGGCAGAGCGAGTTGTATCTTAGCTTCAAAAACAGCTGGAAGCAACATGATTTGGGGCCTCTCTCCCCCTTTGGAAACAAAGCAGCCTTTGTGCCTGGCAGCTCTAGGCCAAAGTAGCACACCCAGAGCACAAGTTCTACCTCAGCCAGATAAGGCCTGTCAAGAAGCTGCGTTTCACAGGCCTTTGTATGTGACGTTCCCGGTTGGCTTTGAGAGCACTGTGCAGAGCCAGTTGTTTTAGCTTCCCAGAGAGCAGGAAGCAAGATGCTTTGGGGCCTCTCTCACACTTTGGAAATAAAGGCAGCCCTTTGGGCCTGGCAGCCCTAGGCCAATGGAGTACACCCAGAGCAGAAGTTCTACCTCAGCCAGATCAGGCCTTCCAAGAAACTGCGTCTCACAGGCCTTTCTCTGTCACGTTGCCGGTAGGCTGTGAGAGCACTGTGCAGAGCCAGTTGTTTCTTAGCTTCCCAAAGATTTGGAAGCAAGATACTTTGGGGACTCTCAGCCCCTTTGGAAACAAGGCGGCCCTTTGGGCCTGGCAGCTCTAGGCCAAAGTAGCACGCCCAGAGCAGGAGTTCTACTTCAGCCAGATCAGGCCTGCCAAGAAACTGCGTTTCACAGGCCTTTCAAAGAGATGTTCTCTTAGGCTGTAAGAGCACTGGGAAGAGCCAGCTGTTTCTTAGCTTCCCGAAGAGCTGGGAGCAAGATGCTTTGGGTCCACTCTCCGTCTTTGGAAACAAGGCAGCCGTTTGGGCCTGGCAGCTCTAGGGCAATGGAGCACACCCAGAGCAGGAGTTCTACTTCAGCCAGATCAGGCCTGCCAGGAAACTGCGTTTCACAGGCCTTGGTAAGAGATGTTCCCGGTAGGCTGTGAGAGCACTGTGGAGAGCCAGTTGCTTTAGCTTCCCACAGAGCTGGAAGCAAGATGCTTTGGGGCCTCTCTCTCCCTTTGGACACAAGGCAGCCGTTTGGGCCTGGCAGCTCTAGGCCAATGGAGCACACCCACAGCAGAAGTTCTACTTCAGGCAGATCAGTCCTGCCCAGAAACTGCGTTTCACAGCCCTTGGTAAGAGATGTTCACGGTAGGCTGTGAGAGCACTGGGCAGAACCAGTTGTTTTTTAGCTTCCCAAAGTGCTGGAGGCAAGATGCTTTGGGGCCTCTCTCACCCTTTGGAAACAAGGCAGCCCTTAGGTCCTGGTAGCTCTAGGCCTATGTAGCACAACCAGAACAGAAGTTCTACTTCAGCCAGGTCAGGCCTGCCAAGAAACTGCGTTTCACAGGCCTTTCAAAGAGATGTTCTCTTAGGCTGTAAGAGCACTGGGCAGAGCCAGCTGTTTCTTAGCTTCCCGAAGAGCTGGGAGCAAGATGCTTTGGGTCCACTCTCCGTCTTTGGAAACAAGGCAGCCCTTTGGGCCTGGCAGCTCTAGGGCAATGGAGCACACCCAGAGCAGAAGTTCTACTTCAGCCAGATCAGGCCTGCCAGGAAACTGCGTTTCACAGGCCTTGGTAAGAGATGTTCCCGGTAGGCTGTAAGAGCACTGGGCAGAGCCAGTTGTTTCTTACCTTCCTGAAAAGCTGGAAGCAAGATGCTTGGGACCCCTCTGCCCGTTTGGGAACAAGGCAGCCTTTTGGGTCGGGAAGCTCTAGGCCAATGGAGCACACGCAGAGCAGGAGTTCTACTTCAGCCTGATCAGGCCTGCAAAGAAACAGCGTTTGACAGGCCTTGGTAAGAGATGTTCCCGGTAGGTGTAAGAGCACTGGGCAGAGCCAGTTGTTTCTTAGCTTCGCAAAGACCGGGAAGCAAGATGCTTTGGGCCTCTCTGCCCCTTGGAAACAGGGCAGCACTTTGGGCCTGGCAGCTCTAGGGCAATGGAGCACACCCAGAGCCGGAGTTCTACTTCAGCCAGATGAGGCCTGCCAAGAAACTGCGTTTCACAGGCCTTTCAAAGACATGTTCCCGGTAGGCTGTAAGAGCACGGGGCAGAGCGAGTTGGTTCTTAGCTTCCCAGAGAGCTGGAAGCAAGATGCTTTGGGGCCTCTCTGCCCCTTTGGAAACAAGGCAGCACCTTGGGCCTGGCAGCTCTAGGGCGATGGAGCACACCCAGAGCAGAAGTTCTACTTCAGCCAAATCAGGCCTGCCAGGAAACGGCGTTTCACAGGCCTTGGTAAGAGATGTTCCCGGTAGGCTGTAAGAGCACTGGGCAACGCCAGATGTTTCTTAGCTTCCCGAAGAGCTGGAAGCAAGATGCTTTGGGGCCTCTCATCCCCTTTGCAAACAAGGCGGCCCTTTGGGCCAGGCAGCTCTAGGCCAATGGAGCACACCCAGAGCAGAAGTTCTACTTCAGCTTGATCAGGCCACCAACAAACTGCGTTTCACAGGCCTTGGTAAGAGATTGTCTCTTAGGCTGTAAGAGCACTGGGCAGAGCCACTTGTTTCTTAGCTTCCCAAAGAGCTGGAAGCAAGATGCTTTGGGGGCTCCCTGCCCCTTTGCCAACAAGGCCGACCTTTGGGCCTTTCAGCTCTGGGCCAATGGAGCACACCCAGAGCAGAAGTTCTACCTCAGCCAGATAAGGCCTGCCAAGAAACTGCGTTTCAAAGGCTTTGGTAAGAGATGTTGCCGGTACTCTGTTAGAGCACTGGGCAGAGACAGTTGTTTCTTAGCTTCCCAAAGAGCTGGAAGCAAGATGCTTTGGGGCCTCTCTGCCCCTTTGCAAACAAGGCATCCCTTTGGGCCTTTCAGCTCTAGGCCAATGGAGCACACCCAGAGCAGAAGTCCTACTTCAGCCAGATCAGGCCTGCCAAGGAACTGCGTTTCAGAGGCCTTTGTATGTGACGTTCCTGGTAGGCTGTGAGAGCACGGTGCAGAGCCAGCTGTTTCCTTGTTTCCCAAACAGCTGGAAGCAAGACGCTTTGGGGCCTCTCTGCCCCTTTGGAAACAAGGCAGCACGTTGGGTCTGGCAGCTCTAGGGCAATGGAGCACAACCAGAGCCGAAGTTCTACTTCTTCCAGATCAGGCCTGCCTAGACAGTGCGTTTCACAGGCCTTGATAAGAGATGTTCTCTTAGGCTATAAGAGCACTGGGCACAGCCAGTTGTTTCTTAGCTTCCCAAGAGGTGGAAGCAAGATGCTTTGGGGCCTCTCTCCCCCTTTGGAAACAAGGCAGCCCTTTGGGCCTTTCAGCTCTAGGGCAATGGAGCACACCCAGAGCAGAAGTTCTACCTCAGCCAGATCAGGCCTGCCAAGAAACTGCTTTTCACAGGCCTTCGTAAGAGGTGTTCCCGGAAGGCTGTAAGAGTACCTGGCAGAGCGAGTTGTATCTTAGCTTCAAAAACAGCTGGAAGCAACATGATTTGGGGCCTCTCTCCCCCTTTGGAAACAAAGCAGCCTTTGTGCCTGGCAGCTCTAGGCCAAAGTAGCACACCCAGAGCACAAGTTCTACCTCAGCCAGATAAGGCCTGTCAAGAAGCTGCGTTTCACAGGCCTTTGTATGTGACGTTCCCGGTTGGCTTTGAGAGCACTGTGCAGAGCCAGTTGTTTTAGCTTCCCAGAGAGCAGGAAGCAAGATGCTTTGGGGCCTCTCTCACACTTTGGAAATAAAGGCAGCCCTTTGGGCCTGGCAGCCCTAGGCCAATGGAGTACACCCAGAGCAGAAGTTCTACCTCAGCCAGATCAGGCCTTCCAAGAAACTGCGTCTCACAGGCCTTTCTCTGTCACGTTGCCGGTAGGCTGTGAGAGCACTGTGCAGAGCCAGTTGTTTCTTAGCTTCCCAAAGATTTGGAAGCAAGATACTTTGGGGACTCTCAGCCCCTTTGGAAACAAGGCGGCCCTTTGGGCCTGGCAGCTCTAGGCCAAAGTAGCACGCCCAGAGCAGGAGTTCTACTTCAGCCAGATCAGGCCTGCCAAGAAACTGCGTTTCACAGGCCTTTCAAAGAGATGTTCTCTTAGGCTGTAAGAGCACTGGGAAGAGCCAGCTGTTTCTTAGCTTCCCGAAGAGCTGGGAGCAAGATGCTTTGGGTCCACTCTCCGTCTTTGGAAACAAGGCAGCCCTTTGGGCCTGGCAGCTCTAGGGCAATGGAGCACACCCAGAGCAGAAGTTCTACTTCAGCCAGATCAGGCCTGCCAGGAAACTGCGTTTCACAGGCCTTGGTAAGAGATGTTCCCGGTAGGCTGTGAGAGCACTGTGGAGAGCCAGTTGCTTTAGCTTCCCACAGAGCTGGAAGCAAGATGCTTTGGGGCCTCTCTCTCCCTTTGGACACAAGGCAGCCGTTTGGGCCTGGCAGCTCTAGGCCAATGGAGCACACCCACAGCAGAAGTTCTACTTCAGGCAGATCAGTCCTGCCCAGAAACTGCGTTTCACAGCCCTTGGTAAGAGATGTTCACGGTAGGCTGTGAGAGCACTGGGCAGAACCAGTTGTTTTTTAGCTTCCCAAAGTGCTGGAGGCAAGATGCTTTGGGGCCTCTCTCACCCTTTGGAAACAAGGCAGCCCTTAGGTCCTGGTAGCTCTAGGCCTATGTAGCACAACCAGAACAGAAGTTCTACTTCAGCCAGGTCAGGCCTGCCAAGAAACTGCGTTTCACAGGCCTTTCAAACACATGTTCTCTTAGGCTGTAAGAGCACTGGGCAGAGCCAGCTGTTTCTTAGCTTCCCGAAGAGCTGGGAGCAAGATGCTTTGGGTCCACTCTCCGTCTTTGGAAACAAGGCAGCCCTTTGGGCCTGGCAGCTCTAGGGCAATGGAGCACACCCAGAGCAGAAGTTCTACTTCAGCCAGATCAGGCCTGCCAGGAAACTGCGTTTCACAGGCCTTGGTAAGAGATGTTCCCGGTAGGCTGTAAGAGCACTGGGCAGAGCCAGTTGTTTCTTACCTTCCTGAAAAGCTGGAAGCAAGATGCTTGGGACCCCTCTGCCCGTTTGGGAACAAGGCAGCCTTTTGGGTCGGGAAGCTCTAGGCCAATGGAGCACACGCAGAGCAGGAGTTCTACTTCAGCCTGATCAGGCCTGCAAAGAAACAGCGTTTGACAGGCCTTGGTAAGAGATGTTCCCGGTAGGTGTAAGAGCACTGGGCAGAGCCAGTTGTTTCTTAGCTTCGCAAAGACCGGGAAGCAAGATCCTTTGGGCCCATCTGCCCCTTGGAAACAGGGCAGCACTTTGGGCCTGGCAGCTCTAGGGCAATGGAGCACACCCAGAGCCGGAGTTCTACTTCAGCCAGATGAGGCCTGCCAAGAAACTGCGTTTCACAGGCCTTTCAAAGACATGTTCCCGGTAGGCTGTAAGAGCACGGGGCAGAGCGAGTTGGTTCTTAGCTTCCCAGAGAGCTGGAAGCAAGATGCTTTGGGGCCTCTCTGCCCCTTTGGAAACAAGGCAGCACCTTGGGCCTGGCAGCTCTAGGGCGATGGAGCACACCCAGAGCAGAAGTTCTACTTCAGCCAAATCAGGCCTGCCAGGAAACGGCGTTTCACAGGCCTTGGTAAGAGATGTTCCCGGTAGGCTGTAAGAGCACTGGGCAACGCCAGATGTTTCTTAGCTTCCCGAAGAGCTGGAAGCAAGATGCTTTGGGGCCTCTCATCCCCTTTGCAAACAAGGCGGCCCTTTGGGCCAGGCAGCTCTAGGCCAATGGAGCACACCCAGAGCAGAAGTTCTACTTCAGCTTGATCAGGCCACCAACAAACTGCGTTTCACAGGCCTTGGTAAGAGATTGTCTCTTAGGCTGTAAGAGCACTGGGCAGAGCCACTTGTTTCTTAGCTTCCCAAAGAGCTGGAAGCAAGATGCTTTGGGGGCTCCCTGCCCCTTTGCCAACAAGGCCGACCTTTGGGCCTTTCAGCTCTGGGCCAATGGAGCACACCCAGAGCAGAAGTTCTACCTCAGCCAGATAAGGCCTGCCAAGAAACTGCGTTTCAAAGGCTTTGGTAAGAGATGTTGCCGGTACTCTGTTAGAGCACTGGGCAGAGACAGTTGTTTCTTAGCTTCCCAAAGAGCTGGAAGCAAGATGCTTTGGGGCCTCTCTGCCCCTTTGCAAACAAGGCATCCCTTTGGGCCTTTCAGCTCTAGGCCAATGGAGCACACCCAGAGCAGAAGTCCTACTTCAGCCAGATCAGGCCTGCCAAGGAACTGCGTTTCAGAGGCCTTTGTATGTGACGTTCCTGGTAGGCTGTGAGAGCACGGTGCAGAGCCAGCTGTTTCCTTGTTTCCCAAACAGCTGGAAGCAAGACGCTTTGGGGCCTCTCTGCCCCTTTGGAAACAAGGCAGCACGTTGGGTCTGGCAGCTCTAGGGCAATGGAGCACAACCAGAGCCGAAGTTCTACTTCTTCCAGATCAGGCCTGCCTAGACAGTGCGTTTCACAGGCCTTGATAAGAGATGTTCTCTTAGGCTATAAGAGCACTGGGCACAGCCAGTTGTTTCTTAGCTTCCCAAGAGGTGGAAGCAAGATGCTTTGGGGCCTCTCTCCCCCTTTGGAAACAAGGCAGCCCTTTGGGCCTTTCAGCTCTAGGGCAATGGAGCACACCCAGAGCAGAAGTTCTACCTCAGCCAGATCAGGCCTGCCAAGAAACTGCTTTTCACAGGCCTTCGTAAGAGGTGTTCCCGGAAGGCTGTAAGAGTACCTGGCAGAGCGAGTTGTATCTTAGCTTCAAAAACAGCTGGAAGCAACATGATTTGGGGCCTCTCTCCCCCTTTGGAAACAAAGCAGCCTTTGTGCCTGGCAGCTCTAGGCCAAAGTAGCACACCCAGAGCACAAGTTCTACCTCAGCCAGATAAGGCCTGTCAAGAAGCTGCGTTTCACAGGCCTTTGTATGTGACGTTCCCGGTTGGCTTTGAGAGCACTGTGCAGAGCCAGTTGTTTTAGCTTCCCAGAGAGCAGGAAGCAAGATGCTTTGGGGCCTCTCTCACACTTTGGAAATAAAGGCAGCCCTTTGGGCCTGGCAGCCCTAGGCCAATGGAGTACACCCAGAGCAGAAGTTCTACCTCAGCCAGATCAGGCCTTCCAAGAAACTGCGTCTCACAGGCCTTTCTCTGTCACGTTGCCGGTAGGCTGTGAGAGCACTGTGCAGAGCCAGTTGTTTCTTAGCTTCCCAAAGATTTGGAAGCAAGATACTTTGGGGACTCTCAGCCCCTTTGGAAACAAGGCGGCCCTTTGGGCCTGGCAGCTCTAGGCCAAAGTAGCACGCCCAGAGCAGGAGTTCTACTTCAGCCAGATCAGGCCTGCCAAGAAACTGCGTTTCACAGGCCTTTCAAAGAGATGTTCTCTTAGGCTGTAAGAGCACTGGGAAGAGCCAGCTGTTTCTTAGCTTCCCGAAGAGCTGGGAGCAAGATGCTTTGGGTCCACTCTCCGTCTTTGGAAACAAGGCAGCCGTTTGGGCCTGGCAGCTCTAGGGCAATGGAGCACACCCAGAGCAGGAGTTCTACTTCAGCCAGATCAGGCCTGCCAGGAAACTGCGTTTCACAGGCCTTGGTAAGAGATGTTCCCGGTAGGCTGTGAGAGCACTGTGGAGAGCCAGTTGCTTTAGCTTCCCACAGAGCTGGAAGCAAGATGCTTTGGGGCCTCTCTCTCCCTTTGGACACAAGGCAGCCGTTTGGGCCTGGCAGCTCTAGGCCAATGGAGCACACCCACAGCAGAAGTTCTACTTCAGGCAGATCAGTCCTGCCCAGAAACTGCGTTTCACAGCCCTTGGTAAGAGATGTTCACGGTAGGCTGTGAGAGCACTGGGCAGAACCAGTTGTTTTTTAGCTTCCCAAAGTGCTGGAGGCAAGATGCTTTGGGGCCTCTCTCACCCTTTGGAAACAAGGCAGCCCTTAGGTCCTGGTAGCTCTAGGCCTATGTAGCACAACCAGAACAGAAGTTCTACTTCAGCCAGGTCAGGCCTGCCAAGAAACTGCGTTTCACAGGCCTTTCAAAGAGATGTTCTCTTAGGCTGTAAGAGCACTGGGCAGAGCCAGCTGTTTCTTAGCTTCCCGAAGAGCTGGGAGCAAGATGCTTTGGGTCCACTCTCCGTCTTTGGAAACAAGGCAGCCCTTTGGGCCTGGCAGCTCTAGGGCAATGGAGCACACCCAGAGCAGAAGTTCTACTTCAGCCAGATCAGGCCTGCCAGGAAACTGCGTTTCACAGGCCTTGGTAAGAGATGTTCCCGGTAGGCTGTAAGAGCACTGGGCAGAGCCAGTTGTTTCTTACCTTCCTGAAAAGCTGGAAGCAAGATGCTTGGGACCCCTCTGCCCGTTTGGGAACAAGGCAGCCTTTTGGGTCGGGAAGCTCTAGGCCAATGGAGCACACGCAGAGCAGGAGTTCTACTTCAGCCTGATCAGGCCTGCAAAGAAACAGCGTTTGACAGGCCTTGGTAAGAGATGTTCCCGGTAGGTGTAAGAGCACTGGGCAGAGCCAGTTGTTTCTTAGCTTCGCAAAGACCGGGAAGCAAGATGCTTTGGGCCTCTCTGCCCCTTGGAAACAGGGCAGCACTTTGGGCCTGGCAGCTCTAGGGCAATGGAGCACACCCAGAGCCGGAGTTCTACTTCAGCCAGATGAGGCCTGCCAAGAAACTGCGTTTCACAGGCCTTTCAAAGACATGTTCCCGGTAGGCTGTAAGAGCACGGGGCAGAGCGAGTTGGTTCTTAGCTTCCCAGAGAGCTGGAAGCAAGATGCTTTGGGGCCTCTCTGCCCCTTTGGAAACAAGGCAGCACCTTGGGCCTGGCAGCTCTAGGGCGATGGAGCACACCCAGAGCAGAAGTTCTACTTCAGCCAAATCAGGCCTGCCAGGAAACGGCGTTTCACAGGCCTTGGTAAGAGATGTTCCCGGTAGGCTGTAAGAGCACTGGGCAACGCCAGATGTTTCTTAGCTTCCCGAAGAGCTGGAAGCAAGATGCTTTGGTGCCACTCTCTCACTTTGGAATCAAGGCAGCCCTTTGGGGCAGGTAGCTCTAGGCCAGTGGAGCACACCCAGAGCAGAAGTTCTACTTCGGCTAGTTCAGGCCACCAACAAACTGCGTTTCACAGGCCTTGGTAAGAGATGTTCCCGGTAGGCTGTAAGAGCACTGGGCAACGCCAGATGTTTCTTAGCTTGCCGAAGAGCTGGAAGCAAGATGCTTTGGGGCCTCTCATCCCCTTTGCAAACAAGGCGGCCCTTTGGGCCAGGCAGCTCTAGGCCAATGGAGCACACCGAGAGCAGAAGTTCTACTTCAGCTAGATCAGGCCACCAACAAAGTGCATTTCACAGGCCTTGGTAAGAGATTGTCTCTTAGGCTGTAAGAGCACTGGGCAGAGCCAGTTGTTTCTTAGCTTCCCAAAGAGCTGGAAGCAAGATGCTTTCGGGGCTCCCTGCCCCTTTGCCAACAAGGCCGACCTTTGGGCCTTTCAGCTCTGGGCCAATGGAGCACACCCAGAGCAGAAGTTCTACCTCAGCCAGATAAGGCCTGCCAAGAAACTGCGTTTCAAAGGCTTTGGTAAGAGATGTTGCCGGTACTCTGTTAGAGCACTGGGCAGAGACAGTTGTTTCTTAGCTTCCCAAAGAGCTGGAAGCAAGATGCTTTGGGGCCTCTCTGCCCCTTTGCAAACAAGGCATCCCTTTGGGCCTTTCAGCTCTAGGCCAATGGAGCACACCCAGAGCAGAAGTCCTACTTCAGCCAGATCAGGCCTGCCAAGGAACTGCGTTTCAGAGGCCTTTGTATGTGACGTTCCCGGTAGGCTGTGAGAGCACGGTGCAGAGCCAGTTGTTTCCTTGTTTCCCAAACAGCTGGAAGCAAGACGCTTTGGGGCCTCTCTGCCCCTTTGGAAACAAGGCAGCACGTTGGGTCTGGCAGCTCTAGGGCAATGGAGCACAACCAGAGCCGAAGTTCTACTTCTTCCAGATCAGGCCTGCCTAGACAGTGCGTTTCTCAGGCCTTGATAAGAGATGTTCTCTTAGGCTATAAGAGCACTGGGCACAGCCAGTTGTTTCTTAGCTTCCCAAGAGGTGGAAGCAAGATGCTTTGGGGCCTCTCTCCCCCTTTGGAAACAAGGCAGCCCTTTGGGCCTTTCAGCTCTAGGGCAATGGAGCACACCCAGAGCAGAAGTTCTACCTCAGCCAGATCAGGCCTGCCAAGAAACTGCTTTTCACAGGCCTTCGTAAGAGGTGTTCCCGGAAGGCTGTAAGAGTACCTGGCAGAGCGAGTTGTTTCTTAGCTTCAAAAACAGCTGGAAGCAACATGATTTGGGGCCTCTCTCCCCCTTTGGAAACAAAGCAGCCTTTGTGCCTGGCAGCTCTAGGCCAAAGTAGCACACCCAGAGCACAAGTTCTACCTCAGCCAGATAAGGCCTGTCAAGAAGCTGCGTTTCACAGGCCTTTGTATGTGACGTTCCCGGTTGGCTTTGAGAGCACTGTGCAGAGCCAGTTGTTTTAGCTTCCCAGAGAGCAGGAAGCAAGATGCTTTGGGGCCTCTCTCACACTTTGGAAATAAAGGCAGCCCTTTGGGCCTGGCAGCCCTAGGCCAATGGAGTACACCCAGAGCAGAAGTTCTACCTCAGCCAGATCAGGCCTTCCAAGAAACTGCGTCTCACAGGCCTTTCTCTGTCACGTTGCTGGTAGGCTGTGAGAGCACTGTGCAGAGCCAGTTGTTTCTTAGCTTCCCAAAGATTTGGAAGCAAGATACTTTGGGGACTCTCAGCCCCTTTGGAAACAAGGCGGCCCTTTGGGCCTGGCAGCTCTAGGCCAAAGTAGCACGCCCAGAGCAGGAGTTCTACTTCAGCCAGATCAGGCCTGCCAAGAAACTGCGTTTCACAGGCCTTTCAAAGAGATGTTCTCTTAGGCTGTAAGAGCACTGGGCAGAGCCAGCTGTTTCTTAGCTTCCCGAAGAGCTGGGAGCAAGATGCTTTGGGTCCACTCTCCGTCTTTGGAAACAAGGCAGCCCTTTGGGCCTGGCAGCTCTAGGGCAATGGAGCACACCCAGAGCAGAAGTTCTACTTCAGCCAGATCAGGCCTGCCAGGAAACTGCGTTTCACAGGCCTTGGTAAGAGATGTTCCCGGTAGGCTGTGAGAGCACTGTGGAGAGCCAGTTGCTTTAGCTTCCCACAGAGCTGGAAGCAAGATGCTTTGGGGCCTCTCTCTCCCTTTGGACACAAGGCAGCCGTTTGGGCCTGGCAGCTCTAGGCCAATGGAGCACACCCACAGCAGAAGTTCTACTTCAGGCAGATCAGTCCTGCCCAGAAACTGCGTTTCACAGCCCTTGGTAAGAGATGTTCACGGTAGGCTGTGAGAGCACTGGGCAGAACCAGTTGTTTTTTAGCTTCCCAAAGTGCTGGAGGCAAGATGCTTTGGGGCCTCTCTCACCCTTTGGAAACAAGGCAGCCCTTAGGTCCTGGTAGCTCTAGGCCTATGTAGCACAACCAGAACAGAAGTTCTACTTCAGCCAGGTCAGGCCTGCCAAGAAACTGCGTTTCACAGGCCTTTCAAAGAGATGTTCTCTTAGGCTGTAAGAGCACTGGGCAGAGCCAGCTGTTTCTTAGCTTCCCGAAGAGCTGGGAGCAAGATGCTTTGGGTCCACTCTCCGTCTTTGGAAACAAGGCAGCCCTTTGGGCCTGGCAGCTCTAGGGCAATGGAGCACACCCAGAGCAGAAGTTCTACTTCAGCCAGATCAGGCCTGCCAGGAAACTGCGTTTCACAGGCCTTGGTAAGAGATGTTCCCGGTAGGCTGTAAGAGCACTGGGCAGAGCCAGTTGTTTCTTACCTTCCTGAAAAGCTGGAAGCAAGATGCTTGGGACCCCTCTGCCCGTTTGGGAACAAGGCAGCCTTTTGGGTCGGGAAGCTCTAGGCCAATGGAGCACACGCAGAGCAGGAGTTCTACTTCAGCCTGATCAGGCCTGCAAAGAAACAGCGTTTGACAGGCCTTGGTAAGAGATGTTCCCGGTAGGTGTAAGAGCACTGGGCAGAGCCAGTTGTTTCTTAGCTTCGCAAAGACCGGGAAGCAAGATGCTTTGGGCCTCTCTGCCCCTTGGAAACAGGGCAGCACTTGGGGCCTGGCAGCTCTAGGGCAATGGAGCACACCCAGAGCCGGAGTTCTACTTCAGCCAGATGAGGCCTGCCAAGAAACTGCGTTTCACAGGCCTTTCAAAGACATGTTCCCGGTAGGCTGTAAGAGCACGGGCCAGAGCGAGTTGGTTCTTAGCTTCCCAGAGAGCTGGAAGCAAGATGCTTTGGGGCCTCTCTGCCCCTTTGGAAACAAGGCAGCACCTTGGGCCTGGCAGCACTAGGGCAATGGAGCACACCCAGAGCAGAAGTTCTACTTCAGCCAAATCAGGCCTGCCAGGAAACGGCGTTTCACAGGCCTTGGTAAGAGATGTTCCCGGTAGGCTGTAAGAGCACTGGGCAACGCCAGATGTTTCTTAGCTTCCCGAAGAGCTGGAAGCAAGATGCTTTGGGGCCTCTCATCCCCTTTGCAAACAAGGCGGCCCTTTGGGCCAGGCAGCTCTAGGCCAATGGAGCACACCCAGAGCAGAAGTTCTACTTCAGCTTGATCAGGCCACCAACAAACTGCGTTTCACAGGCCTTGGTAAGAGATTGTCTCTTAGGCTGTAAGAGCACTGGGCAGAGCCAGTTGTTTCTTAGCTTCCCAAAGAGCTGGAAGCAAGATGCTTTGGGGGCTCCCTGCCCCTTTGCCAACAAGGCCGACCTTTGGGCCTTTCAGCTCTGGGCCAATGGAGCACACCCGGAGCAGAAGTTCTACCTCAGCCAGATAAGGCCTGCCAAGAAACTGCGTTTCAAAGGCTTTGGTAAGAGATGTTGCCGGTACTCTGTTAGAGCACTGGGCAGAGACAGTTGTTTCTTAGCTTCCCAAAGAGCTGGAAGCAAGATGCTTTGGGGCCTCTCTGCCCATTTGCAAACAAGGCATCCCTTTGGGCCTTTCAGCTCTAGGCCAATGGAGCACACCCAGAGCAGAAGTCCTACTTCAGCCAGATCAGGCCTGCCAAGGAACTGCGTTTCAGAGGCCTTTGTATGTGACGTTCCCGGTAGGCTGTGAGAGCACGGTGCAGAGCCAGTTGTTTCCTTGTTTCCCAAACAGCTGGAAGCAAGACGCTTTGGGGCCTCTCTGCCCCTTTGGAAACAAGGCAGCACGTTGGGTCTGGCAGCTCTAGGGCAATGGAGCACAACCAGAGCCGAAGTTCTACTTCTTCCAGATCAGGCCTGCCTAGACAGTGCGTTTCCCAGGCCTTGATAAGAGATGTTCTCTTAGGCTATAAGAGCACTGGGCACAGCCAGTTGTTTCTTAGCTTCCCAAGAGGTGGAAGCAAGATGCTTTGGGGCCTCTCTCCCCCTTTGGAAACAAGGCAGCCCTTTGGGCCTTTCAGCTCTAGGGCAATGGAGCACACCCAGAGCAGAAGTTCTACCTCAGCCAGATCAGGCCTGCCAAGAAACTGCTTTTCACAGGCCTTCGTAAGAGGTGTTCCCGGAAGGCTGTAAGAGTACCTGGCAGAGCGAGTTGTTTCTTAGCTTCAAAAACAGCTGGAAGCAACATGATTTGGGGCCTCTCTCCCCCTTTGGAAACAAAGCAGCCTTGGTGCCTGGCAGCTCTAGGCCAAAGTAGCACACCCAGAGCACAAGTTCTACCTCAGCCAGATAAGGCCTGTCAAGAAGCTGCGTTTCACAGGCCTTTGTATGTGACGTTCCCGGTTGGCTTTGAGAGCACTGTGCAGAGCCAGTTGTTTTAGCTTCCCAGAGAGCAGGAAGCAAGATGCTTTGGGGCCTCTCTCACACTTTGGAAATAAAGGCAGCCCTTTGGGCCTGGCAGCCCTAGGCCAATGGAGTACACCCAGAGCAGAAGTTCTACCTCAGCCAGATCAGGCCTTCCAAGAAACTGCGTCTCACAGGCCTTTCTCTGTCACGTTGCCGGTAGGCTGTGAGAGCACTGTGCAGAGCCAGTTGTTTCTTAGCTTCCCAAAGATTTGGAAGCAAGATGCTTTGGGGACTCTCAGCCCCTTTGGAAACAAGGCGGCCCTTTGGGCCTGGCAGCTCTAGGCCAAAGTAGCACGCCCAGAGCAGGAGTTCTACTTCAGCCAGATCAGGCCTGCCAAGAAACTGCGTTTCACAGGCCTTGGTAAGAGATGTTCCCGGTAGGCTGTGAGAGCACTGTGGAGAGCCAGTTGCTTTAGCTTACCACAGAGCTGGAAGCAAGATGCTTTGGGGCCTCTCTCTCCCTTTGGACACAAGGCAGCCGTTTGGGCCTGGCAGCTCTAGGCCAATGGAGCACACCCACAGCAGAAGTTCTACTTCAGGCAGATCAGTCCTGCCCAGAAACTGCGTTTCACAGCCCTTGGTAAGAGATGTTCACGGTAGGCTGTGAGAGCACTGGGCAGAACCAGTTGTTTTTTAGCTTCCCAAAGTGCTGGAGGCAAGATGCTTTGGGGCCTCTCTCACCCTTTGGAAACAAGGCAGCCCTTAGGTCCTGGTAGCTCTAGGCCTATGTAGCACAACCAGAACAGAAGTTCTACTTCAGCCAGGTCAGGCCTGCCAAGAAACTGCGTTTCACAGGCCTTTCAAAGAGATGTTCTCTTAGGCTGTAAGAGCACTGGGCAGAGCCAGCTGTTTCTTAGCTTCCCGAAGAGCTGGGAGCAAGATGCTTTGGGTCCACTCTCCGTCTTTGGAAACAAGGCAGCCCTTTGGGCCTGGCAGCTCTAGGGCAATGGAGCACACCCAGAGCAGAAGTTCTACTTCAGCCAGATCAGGCCTGCCAGGAAACTGCGTTTCACAGGCCTTGGTAAGAGATGTTCCCGGTAGGCTGTAAGAGCACTGGGCAGAGCCAGTTGTTTCTTACCTTCCTGAAAAGCTGGAAGCAAGATGCTTGGGACCCCTCTGCCCGTTTGGGAACAAGGCAGCCTTTTGGGTCGGGAAGCTCTAGGCCAATGGAGCACACGCAGAGCAGGAGTTCTACTTCAGCCTGATCAGGCCTGCAAAGAAACAGCGTTTGACAGGCCTTGGTAAGAGATGTTCCCGGTAGGTGTAAGAGCACTGGGCAGAGCCAGTTGTTTCTTAGCTTCGCAAAGACCGGGAAGCAAGATGCTTTGGGCCTCTCTGCCCCTTGGAAACAGGGCAGCACTTGGGGCCTGGCAGCTCTAGGGCAATGGAGCACACCCAGAGCCGGAGTTCTACTTCAGCCAGATGAGGCCTGCCAAGAAACTGCGTTTCACAGGCCTTTCAAAGACATGTTCCCGGTAGGCTGTAAGAGCACGGGCCAGAGCGAGTTGGTTCTTAGCTTCCCAGAGAGCTGGAAGCAAGATGCTTTGGGGCCTCTCTGCCCCTTTGGAAACAAGGCAGCACCTTGGGCCTGGCAGCACTAGGGCAATGGAGCACACCCAGAGCAGAAGTTCTACTTCAGCCAAATCAGGCCTGCCAGGAAACGGCGTTTCACAGGCCTTGGTAAGAGATGTTCCCGGTAGGCTGTAAGAGCACTGGGCAACGCCAGATGTTTCTTAGCTTCCCGAAGAGCTGGAAGCAAGATGCTTTGGGGCCTCTCATCCCCTTTGCAAACAAGGCGGCCCTTTGGGCCAGGCAGCTCTAGGCCAATGGAGCACACCCAGAGCAGAAGTTCTACTTCAGCTTGATCAGGCCACCAACAAAGTGCGTTTCACAGGCCTTAGTAAGAGATTGTCTCTTAGGCTGTAAGAGCACTGGGCAGAGCCACTTGTTTCCTAGCTTCCCAAAGAGCTGGAAGCAAGATGCTTTGGGGGCTCCCTGCCCCTTTGCCAACAAGGCCGACCTTTGGGCCTTTCAGCTCTGGGCCAATGGAGCACACCCAGAGCAGAAGTTCTACCTCAGCCAGATAAGGCCTGCCAAGAAACTGCGTTTCAAAGGCTTTGGTAAGAGATGTTGCCGGTACTCTGTTAGAGCACTGGGCAGAGACAGTTGTTTCTTAGCTTCCCAAAGAGCTGGAAGCAAGATGCTTTGGGGCCTCTCTGCCCCTTTGCAAACAAGGCATCCCTTTGGGCCTTTCAGCTCTAGGCCAATGGAGCACAGCCAGAGCAGAAGTCCTACTTCAGCCAGATCAGTCCTGCCATGGAACTGCGTTTCAGAGGCCTTTGTATGTGACGTTCCCGGTAGGCTGTGAGAGCACGGTGCAGAGCCAGTTGTTTCCTTGTTTCCCAAACAGCTGGAAGCAAGACGCTTTGGGGCCTCTCTGCCCCTTTGGAAACAAGGCAGCACGTTGGGTCTGGCAGCTCTAGGGCAATGGAGCACAACCAGAGCCGAAGTTCTACTTCTTCCAGATCAGGCCTGCCTAGACAGTGCGTTTCACAGGCCTTGATAAGAGATGTTCTCTTAGGCTATAAGAGCACTGGGCACAGCCAGTTGTTTCTTAGCTTCCCAAGAGGTGGAAGCAAGATGCTTTGGGGCCTCTCTCCCCCTTTGGAAACAAGGCAGCCCTTTGGGCCTTTCAGCTCTAGGGCAATGGAGCACACCCAGAGCAGAAGTTCTACCTCAGCCAGATCAGGCCTGCCAAGAAACTGCTTTTCACAGGCCTTCGTAAGAGGTGTTCCCGGAAGGCTGTAAGAGTACCTGGCAGAGCGAGTTGTTTCTTAGCTTCAAAAACAGCTGGAAGCAACATGATTTGGGGCCTCTCTCCCCCTTTGGAAACAAAGCAGCCTTTGTGCCTGGCAGCTCTAGGCCAAAGTAGCACACCCAGAGCACAAGTTCTACCTCAGCCAGATAAGGCCTGTCAAGAAGCTGCGTTTCACAGGCCTTTGTATGTGACGTTCCCGGTTGGCTTTGAGAGCACTGTGCAGAGCCAGTTGTTTTAGCTTCCCAGAGAGCAGGAAGCAAGATGCTTTGGGGCCTCTCTCACACTTTGGAAATAAAGGCAGCCCTTTGGGCCTGGCAGCCCTAGGCCAATGGAGTACACCCAGAGCAGAAGTTCTACCTCAGCCAGATCAGGCCTTCCAAGAAACTGCGTCTCACAGGCCTTTCTCTGTCACGTTGCCGGTAGGCTGTGAGAGCACTGTGCAGAGCCAGTTGTTTCTTAGCTTCCCAAAGATTTGGAAGCAAGATGCTTTGGGGACTCTCAGCCCCTTTGGAAACAAGGCGGCCCTTTGGGCCTGGCAGCTCTAGGCCAAAGTAGCACGCCCAGAGCAGGAGTTCTACTTCAGCCAGATCAGGCCTGCCAAGAAACTGCGTTTCACAGGCCTTGGTAAGAGATGTTCCCGGTAGGCTGTGAGAGCACTGTGGAGAGCCAGTTGCTTTAGCTTCCCACAGAGCTGGAAGCAAGATGCTTTGGGGCCTCTCTCTCCCTTTGGACACAAGGCAGCCGTTTGGGCCTGGCAGCTCTAGGCCAATGGAGCACACCCACAGCAGAAGTTCTACTTCAGGCAGATCAGTCCTGCCCAGAAACTGCGTTTCACAGCCCTTGGTAAGAGATGTTCACGGTAGGCTGTGAGAGCACTGGGCAGAACCAGTTGTTTTTTAGCTTCCCAAAGTGCTGGAGGCAAGATGCTTTGGGGCCTCTCTCACCCTTTGGAAACAAGGCAGCCCTTAGGTCCTGGTAGCTCTAGGCCTATGTAGCACAACCAGAACAGAAGTTCTACTTCAGCCAGGTCAGGCCTGCCAAGAAACTGCGTTTCACAGGCCTTTCAAAGAGATGTTCTCTTAGGCTGTAAGAGCACTGGGCAGAGCCAGCTGTTTCTTAGCTTCCCGAAGAGCTGGGAGCAAGATGCTTTGGGTCCACTCTCCGTCTTTGGAAACAAGGCAGCCCTTTGGGCCTGGCAGCTCTAGGGCAATGGAGCACACCCAGAGCAGAAGTTCTACTTCAGCCAGATCAGGCCTGCCAAGAAACTGCGTTTCACAGGCCTTTGCAAGAGATGTTCCCGGTAGGCTGTAAGAGCACTGGGCAAAGCTAGTTGTTTCTTACCTTCCTGAAAAGCTGGAAGCAAGATGCTTTGGGGCCTCTCTCTCCCTTTGGACACAAGGCAGCCGTTTGGGCCTGGCAGCTCTAGGCCAATGGAGCACACCCACAGCAGAAGTTCTACTTCAGGCAGATCAGTCCTGCCCAGAAACTGCGTTTCAGAGCCCTTGGTAAGAGATGTTCACGGTAGGCTGTGAGAGCACTGGGCAGAACCAGTTGTTTTTTAGCTTCCCAAAGTGCTGGAGGCAAGATGCTTTGGGGCCTCTCTCACCCTTTGGAAACAAGGCAGCCCTTAGGTCCTGGTAGCTCTAGGCCTATGTAGCACAACCGGAACAGAAGTTCTACTTCAGCCAGGTCAGGCCTGCCAAGAAACTGCGTTTCACAGGCCTTTCAAAGAGATGTTCTCTTAGGCTGTAAGAGCACTGGGCAGAGCCAGCTGTTTCTTAGCTTCCCGAAGAGCTGGGAGCAAGATGCTTTGGGTCCACTCTCCGTCTTTGGAAACAAGGCAGCCCTTTGGGCCTGGCAGCTCTAGGGCAATGGAGCACACCCAGAGCAGAAGTTCTACTTCAGCCAGATCAGGCCTGCCAGGAAACTGCGTTTCACAGGCCTTGGTAAGAGATGTTCCCGGTAGGCTGTAAGAGCACTGGGCAGAGCCAGTTGTTTCTTACCTTCCTGAAAAGCTGGAAGCAAGATGCTTGGGACCCCTCTGCCCGTTTGGGAACAAGGCAGCCTTTTGGGTCGGGAAGCTCTAGGCCAATGGAGCACACGCAGAGCAGGAGTTCTACTTCAGCCTGATCAGGCCTGCAAAGAAACAGCGTTTGACAGGCCTTGGTAAGAGATGTTCCCGGTAGGTGTAAGAGCACTGGGCAGAGCCAGTTGTTTCTTAGCTTCACAAAGACCGGGAAGCAAGATGCTTTGGGCCTCTCTGCCCCTTGGAAACAGGGCAGCACTTGGGGCCTGGCAGCTCTAGGGCAATGGAGCACACCCAGAGCCGGAGTTCTACTTCAGCCAGATGAGGCCTGCCAAGAAACTGCGTTTCACAGGCCTTTCAAAGACATGTTCCCGGTAGGCTGTAAGAGCACGGGCCAGAGCGAGTTGGTTCTTAGCTTCCCAGAGAGCTGGAAGCAAGATGCTTTGGGGCCTCTCTGCCCCTTTGGAAACAAGGCAGCACCTTGGGCCTGGCAGCTCTAGGGCAATGGAGCACACCCAGAGCAGAAGTTCTACTTCAGCCAAATCAGGCCTGCCAGGAAACGGCGTTTCACAGGCCTTGGTAAGAGATGTTCCCGGTAGGCTGTAAGAGCACTGGGCAACGCCAGATGTTTCTTAGCTTCCCGAAGAGCTGGAAGCAAGATGCTTTGGGGCCTCTCATCCCCTTTGCAAACAAGGCGGCCCTTTGGGCCAGGCAGCTCTAGGCCAATGGAGCACACCCAGAGCAGAAGTTCTACTTCAGCTTGGTCAGGCCACCAACAAACTGCGTTTCACAGGCATTGGTAAGAGATTGTCTCTTAGGCTGTAAGAGCACTGGGCAGAGCCACTTGTTTCTTAGCTTCCCGAAGAGCTGGAAGCAAGATGCTTTGGGGGCTCCCTGCCCCTTTGCCAACAAGGCCGACCTTTGGGCCTTTCAGCTCTGGGCCAATGGAGCACACCCAGAGCAGAAGTTCTACCTCAGCCAGATAAGGCCTGCCAAGTAACTGCGTTTCAAAGGCTTTGGTAAGAGATGTTGCCAGTACTCTGTTAGAGCACTGGGCAGAGACAGTTGTTTCTTAGCTTCCCAAAGAGCTGGAAGCAAGATGCTTTGGGGCCTCTCTGCCCCTTTGCAAACAAGGCATCCCTTTGGGCCTTTCAGCTCTAGGCCAATGGAGCACACCCAGAGCAGAAGTCCTACTTCAGCCAGATCAGGCCTGCCAAGGAACTGCGTTTCAGAGGCCTTTGTATGTGACGTTCCCGGTAGGCTGTGAGAGCACGGTGCAGAGCCAGTTGTTTCCTTGTTTCCCAAACAGCTGGAAGCAAGACGCTTTGGGGCCTCTCTGCCCCTTTGGAAACAAGGCAGCACGTTGGGTCTGGCAGCTCTAGGGCAATGTAGCACAACCAGAGCCGAAGTTCTACTTCTTCCAGATCAGGCCTGCCTAGACAGTGCGTTTCTCAGGCCTTGATAAGAGATGTTCTCTTAGGCTATAAGAGCACTGGGCACAGCCAGTTGTTTCTTAGCTTCCCAAGAGGTGGAAGCAAGATGCTTTGGGGCCTCTCTCCCCCTTTGGAAACAAGGCAGCCCTTTGGGCCTTTCAGCTCTAGGGCAATGGAGCACACCCAGAGCAGAAGTTCTACCTCAGCCAGATCAGGCCTGCCAAGAAACTGCTTTTCACAGGCCTTCGTAAGAGGTGTTCCCGGAAGGCTGTAAGAGTACCTGGCAGAGCGAGTTGTTTCTTAGCTTCAAAAACAGCTGGAAGCAACATGATTTGGGGCCTCTCTCCCCCTTTGGAAACAAAGCAGCCTTTGTGCCTGGCAGCTCTAGGCCAAAGTAGCACACCCAGAGCACAAGTTCTACCTCAGCAAGATAAGGCCTGTCAAGAAGCTGCGTTTCACAGGCCTTTGTATGTGACGTTCCCGGTTGGCTTTGAGAGCACTGTGCAGAGCCAGTTGTTTTAGCTTCCCAGAGAGCAGGAAGCAAGATGCTTTGGGGCCTCTCTCACACTTTGGAAATAAAGGCAGCCCTTTGGGCCTGGCAGCCCTAGGCCAATGGAGTACACCCAGAGCAGAAGTTCTACCTCAGCCAGATCAGGCCTTCCAAGAAACTGCGTCTCACAGGCCTTTCTCTGTCACGTTGCTGGTAGGCTGTGAGAGCACTGTGCAGAGCCAGTTGTTTCTTAGCTTCCCAAAGATTTGGAAGCAAGATACTTTGGGGACTCTCAGCCCCTTTGGAAACAAGGCGGCCCTTTGGGCCTGGCAGCTCTAGGCCAAAGTAGCACGCCCAGAGCAGGAGTTCTACTTCAGCCAGATCAGGCCTGCCAAGAAACTGCGTTTCACAGGCCTTTCAAAGAGATGTTCTCTTAGGCTGTAAGAGCACTGGGCAGAGCCAGCTGTTTCTTAGCTTCCCGAAGAGCTGGGAGCAAGATGCTTTGGGTCCACTCTCCGTCTTTGGAAACAAGGCAGCCCTTTGGACCTGGCAGCTCTAGGCCAATGGAGCACACCCACAGCAGAAGTTCTACTTCAGGCAGATCAGTCCTGCCCAGAAACTGCGTTTCACAGCCCTTGGTAAGAGATGTTCACGGTAGGCTGTGAGAGCACTGGGCAGAACCAGTTGTTTTTTAGCTTCCCAAAGTGCTGGAGGCAAGATGCTTTGGGGCCTCTCTCACCCTTTGGAAACAAGGCAGCCCTTAGGTCCTGGTAGCTCTAGGCCTATGTAGCACAACCAGAACAGAAGTTCTACTTCAGCCAGGTCAGGCCTGCCAAGAAACTGCGTTTCACAGGCCTTTCAAAGAGATGTTCTCTTAGGCTGTAAGAGCACTGGGCAGAGCCAGCTGTTTCTTAGCTTCCCGAAGAGCTGGGAGCAAGATGCTTTGGGTCCACTCTCCGTCTTTGGAAACAAGGCAGCCCTTTGGGCCTGGCAGCTCTAGGGCAATGGAGCACACCCAGAGCAGAAGTTCTACTTCAGCCAGATCAGGCCTGCCAGGAAACTGCGTTTCACAGGCCTTGGTAAGAGATGTTCCCGGTAGGCTGTAAGAGCACTGGGCAGAGCCAGTTGTTTCTTACCTTCCTGAAAAGCTGGAAGCAAGATGCTTGGGAGCCCTCTGCCCGTTTGGGAACAAGGCAGCCTTTTGGGTCGGGAAGCTCTAGGCCAATGGAGCACACGCAGAGCAGGAGTTCTACTTCAGCCTGATCAGGCCTGCAAAGAAACAGCGTTTGACAGGCCTTGGTAAGAGATGTTCCCGGTAGGTGTAAGAGCACTGGGCAGAGCCAGTTGTTTCTTAGCTTCGCAAAGACCGGGAAGCAAGATGCTTTGGGCCTCTCTGCCCCTTGGAAACAGGGCAGCACTTTGGGCCTGGCAGCTCTAGGGCAGTGGAGCACACCCAGAGCCGGAGTTCTACTTCAGCCAGATGAGGCCTGCCAAGAAACTGCGTTTCACAGGCCTTTCAAAGACATGTTCCCGGTAGGCTGTAAGAGCACGGGGCAGAGCGAGTTGGTTCTTAGCTTCCCAGAGAGCTGGAAGCAAGATGCTTTGGGGCCTCTCTGCCCCTTTGGAAACAAGGCAGCACCTTGGGCCTGGCAGCTCTAGGGCAATGGAGCACACCCAGAGCAGAAGTTCTACTTCAGCCAAATCAGGCCTGCCAGGAAACGGCGTTTCACAGGCCTTGGTAAGAGATGTTCCCGGTAGGCTGTAAGAGCACTGGGCAACGCCAGATGTTTCTTAGCTTCCCGAAGAGCTGGAAGCAAGATGCTTTGGGGCCTCTCATCCCCTTTGCAAACAAGGCGGCCCTTTGGGCCAGGCAGCTCTAGGCCAATGGAGCACACCCAGAGCAGAAGTTCTACTTCAGCTTGATCAGGCCACCAACAAACTGCGTTTCACAGGCCTTGGTAAGAGATTGTCTCTTAGGCTGTAAGAGCACTGGGCAGAGCCACTTGTTTCTTAGCTTCCCAAAGAGCTGGAAGCAAGATGCTTTGGGGGCTCCCTGCCCCTTTGCCAACAAGGCCGACCTTTGGGCCTTTCAGCTCTGGGCCAATGGAGCACACCCAGAGCAGAAGTTCTACCTCAGCCAGATAAGGCCTGCCAAGAAACTGCGTTTCAAAGGCTTTGGTAAGAGATGTTGCCGGTACTCTGTTAGAGCACTGGGCAGAGACAGTTGTTTCTTAGCTTCCCAAAGAGCTGGAAGCAAGATGCTTTGGGGCCTCTCTGCCCCTTTGCAAACAAGGCATCCCTTTGGGCCTTTCAGCTCTAGGCCAATGGAGCACACCCAGAGCAGAAGTCCTACTTCAGCCAGATCAGGCCTGCCAAGGAACTGCGTTTCAGAGGCCTTTGTATGTGACGTTCCCGGTAGGCTGTGAGAGCACGGTGCAGAGCCAGTTGTTTCCTTGTTTCCCAAACAGCTGGAAGCAAGACGCTTTGGGGCCTCTCTGCCCCTTTGGAAACAAGGCAGCACGTTGGGTCTGGCAGCTCTAGGGCAATGGAGCACAACCAGAGCCGAAGTTCTACTTCTTCCAGATCAGGCCTGCCTAGACAGTGCGTTTCCCAGGCCTTGATAAGAGATGTTCTCTTAGGCTATAAGAGCACTGGGCACAGCCAGTTGTTTCTTAGCTTCCCAAGAGGTGGAAGCAAGATGCTTTGGGGCCTCTCTCCCCCTTTGGAAACAAGGCAGCCCTTTGGGCCTTTCAGCTCTAGGGCAATGGAGCACACCCAGAGCAGAAGTTCTACCTCAGCCAGATCAGGCCTGCCAAGAAACTGCTTTTCACAGGCCTTCGTAAGAGGTGTTCCCGGAAGGCTGTAAGAGTACCTGGCAGAGCGAGTTGTTTCTTAGCTTCAAAAACAGCTGGAAGCAACATGATTTGGGGCCTCTCTCCCCCTTTGGAAACAAAGCAGCCTTTGTGCCTGGCAGCTCTAGGCCAAAGTAGCACACCCAGAGCACAAGTTCTACCTCAGCCAGATAAGGCCTGTCAAGAAGCTGCGTTTCACAGGCCTTTGTATGTGACGTTCCCGGTTGGCTTTGAGAGCACTGTGCAGAGCCAGTTGTTTTAGCTTCCCAGAGAGCAGGAAGCAAGATGCTTTGGGGCCTCTCTCACACTTTGGAAATAAAGGCAGCCCTTTGGGCCTGGCAGCCCTAGGCCAATGGAGTACACCCAGAGCAGAAGTTCTACCTCAGCCAGATCAGGCCTTCCAAGAAACTGCGTCTCACAGGCCTTTCTCTGTCACGTTGCCGGTAGGCTGTGAGAGCACTGTGCAGAGCCAGTTGTTTCTTAGCTTCCCAAAGATTTGGAAGCAAGATACTTTGGGGACTCTCAGCCCCTTTGGAAACAAGGCGGCCCTTTGGGCCTGGCAGCTCTAGGCCAAAGTAGCACGCCCAGAGCAGGAGTTCTACTTCAGCCAGATCAGGCCTGCCAAGAAACTGCGTTTCACAGGCCTTTCAAAGAGATGTTCTCTTAGGCTGTAAGAGCACTGGGCAGAGCCAGCTGTTTCTTAGCTTCCCGAAGAGCTGGGAGCAAGATGCTTTGGGTCCACTCTCCGTCTTTGGAAACAAGGCAGCCCTTTGGGCCTGGCAGCTCTAGGGCAATGGAGCACACCCAGAGCAGAAGTTCTACTTCAGCCAGATCAGGCCTGCCAGGAAACTGCGTTTCACAGGCCTTGGTAAGAGATGTTCCCGGTAGGCTGTGAGAGCACTGTGGAGAGCCAGTTGCTTTAGCTTCCCACAGAGCTGGAAGCAAGATGCTTTGGGGCCTCTCTCTCCCTTTGGACACAAGGCAGCCGTTTGGGCCTGGCAGCTCTAGGCCAATGGAGCACACCCACAGCAGAAGTTCTACTTCAGGCAGATCAGTCCTGCCCAGAAACTGCGTTTCACAGCCCTTGGTAAGAGATGTTCACGGTAGGCTGTGAGAGCACTGGGCAGAACCAGTTGTTTTTTAGCTTCCCAAAGTGCTGGAGGCAAGATGCTTTGGGGCCTCTCTCACCCTTTGGAAACAAGGCAGCCCTTAGGTCCTGGTAGCTCTAGGCCTATGTAGCACAACCAGAACAGAAGTTCTACTTCAGCCAGGTCAGGCCTGCCAAGAAACTGCGTTTCACAGGCCTTTCAAAGAGATGTTCTCTTAGGCTGTAAGAGCACTGGGCAGAGCCAGCTGTTTCTTAGCTTCCCGAAGAGCTGGGAGCAAGATGCTTTGGGTCCACTCTCCGTCTTTGGAAACAAGGCAGCCCTTTGGGCCTGGCAGCTCTAGGGCAATGGAGCACACCCAGAGCAGAAGTTCTACTTCAGCCAGATCAGGCCTGCCAGGAAACTGCGTTTCACAGGCCTTGGTAAGAGATGTTCCCGGTAGGCTGTAAGAGCACTGGGCAGAGCCAGTTGTTTCTTACCTTCCTGAAAAGCTGGAAGCAAGATGCTTGGGACCCCTCTGCCCGTTTGGGAACAAGGCAGCCTTTTGGGTCGGGAAGCTCTAGGCCAATGGAGCACACGCAGAGCAGGAGTTCTACTTCAGCCTGATCAGGCCTGCAAAGAAACAGCGTTTGACAGGCCTTGGTAAGAGATGTTCCCGGTAGGTGTAAGAGCACTGGGCAGAGCCAGTTGTTTCTTAGCTTCGCAAAGACCGGGAAGCAAGATGCTTTGGGCCTCTCTGCCCCTTGGAAACAGGGCAGCACTTTGGGCCTGGCAGCTCTAGGGCAATGGAGCACACCCAGAGCCGGAGTTCTACTTCAGCCAGATGAGGCCTGCCAAGAAACTGCGTTTCACAGGCCTTTCAAAGACATGTTCCCGGTAGGCTGTAAGAGCACGGGGCAGAGCGAGTTGGTTCTTAGCTTCCCAGAGAGCTGGAAGCAAGATGCTTTGGGGCCTCTCTGCCCCTTTGGAAACAAGGCAGCACCTTGGGCCTGGCAGCTCTAGGGCGATGGAGCACACCCAGAGCAGAAGTTCTACTTCAGCCAAATCAGGCCTGCCAGGAAACGGCGTTTCACAGGCCTTGGTAAGAGATGTTCCCGGTAGGCTGTAAGAGCACTGGGCAACGCCAGATGTTTCTTAGCTTCCCGAAGAGCTGGAAGCAAGATGCTTTGGTGCCACTCTCTCACTTTGGAATCAAGGCAGCCCTTTGGGGCAGGTAGCTCTAGGCCAGTGGAGCACACCCAGAGCAGAAGTTCTACTTCGGCTAGTTCAGGCCACCAACAAACTGCGTTTCACAGGCCTTGGTAAGAGATGTTCCCGGTAGGCTGTAAGAGCACTGGGCAACGCCAGATGTTTCTTAGCTTGCCGAAGAGCTGGAAGCAAGATGCTTTGGGGCCTCTCATCCCCTTTGCAAACAAGGCGGCCCTTTGGGCCAGGCAGCTCTAGGCCAATGGAGCACACCGAGAGCAGAAGTTCTACTTCAGCTAGATCAGGCCACCAACAAAGTGCATTTCACAGGCCTTGGTAAGAGATTGTCTCTTAGGCTGTAAGAGCACTGGGCAGAGCCAGTTGTTTCTTAGCTTCCCAAAGAGCTGGAAGCAAGATGCTTTGGGGGCTCCCTGCCCCTTTGCCAACAAGGCCGACCTTTGGGCCTTTCAGCTCTGGGCCAATGGAGCACACCCAGAGCAGAAGTTCTACCTCAGCCAGATAAGGCCTGCCAAGAAACTGCGTTTCAAAGGCTTTGGTAAGAGATGTTGCCGGTACTCTGTTAGAGCACTGGGCAGAGACAGTTGTTTCTTAGCTTCCCAAAGAGCTGGAAGCAAGATGCTTTGGGGCCTCTCTGCCCCTTTGCAAACAAGGCATCCCTTTGGGCCTTTCAGCTCTAGGCCAATGGAGCACACCCAGAGCAGAAGTCCTACTTCAGCCAGATCAGGCCTGCCAAGGAACTGCGTTTCAGAGGCCTTTGTATGTGACGTTCCCGGTAGGCTGTGAGAGCACGGTGCAGAGCCAGTTGTTTCCTTGTTTCCCAAACAGCTGGAAGCAAGACGCTTTGGGGCCTCTCTGCCCCTTTGGAAACAAGGCAGCACGTTGGGTCTGGCAGCTCTAGGGCAATGGAGCACAACCAGAGCCGAAGTTCTACTTCTTCCAGATCAGGCCTGCCTAGACAGTGCGTTTCTCAGGCCTTGATAAGAGATGTTCTCTTAGGCTATAAGAGCACTGGGCACAGCCAGTTGTTTCTTAGCTTCCCAAGAGGTGGAAGCAAGATGCTTTGGGGCCTCTCTCCCCCTTTGGAAACAAGGCAGCCCTTTGGGCCTTTCAGCTCTAGGGCAATGGAGCACACCCAGAGCAGAAGTTCTACCTCAGCCAGATCAGGCCTGCCAAGAAACTGCTTTTCACAGGCCTTCGTAAGAGGTGTTCCCAGAAGGCTGTAAGAGTACCTGGCAGAGCGAGTTGTTTCTTAGCTTCAAAAACAGCTGGAAGCAACATGATTTGGGGCCTCTCTCCCCCTTTGGAAACAAAGCAGCCTTTGTGCCTGGCAGCTCTAGGCCAAAGTAGCACACCCAGAGCACAAGTTCTACCTCAGCCAGATAAGGCCTGTCAAGAAGCTGCGTTTCACAGGCCTTTGTATGTGACGTTCCCGGTTGGCTTTGAGAGCACTGTGCAGAGCCAGTTGTTTTAGCTTCCCAGAGAGCAGGAAGCAAGATGCTTTGGGGCCTCTCTCACACTTTGGAAATAAAGGCAGCCCTTTGGGCCTGGCAGCCCTAGGCCAATGGAGTACACCCAGAGCAGAAGTTCTACCTCAGCCAGATCAGGCCTTCCAAGAAACTGCGTCTCACAGGCCTTTCTCTGTCACGTTGCTGGTAGGCTGTGAGAGCACTGTGCAGAGCCAGTTGTTTCTTAGCTTCCCAAAGATTTGGAAGCAAGATACTTTGGGGACTCTCAGCCCCTTTGGAAACAAGGCGGCCCTTTGGGCCTGGCAGCTCTAGGCCAAAGTAGCACGCCCAGAGCAGGAGTTCTACTTCAGCCAGATCAGGCCTGCCAAGAAACTGCGTTTCACAGGCCTTTCAAAGAGATGTTCTCTTAGGCTGTAAGAGCACTGGGCAGAGCCAGCTGTTTCTTAGCTTCCCGAAGAGCTGGGAGCAAGATGCTTTGGGTCCACTCTCCGTCTTTGGAAACAAGGCAGCCCTTTGGGCCTGGCAGCTCTAGGGCAATGGAGCACACCCAGAGCAGAAGTTCTACTTCAGCCAGATCAGGCCTGCCAGGAAACTGCGTTTCACAGGCCTTGGTAAGAGATGTTCCCGGTAGGCTGTGAGAGCACTGTGGAGAGCCAGTTGCTTTAGCTTCCCACAGAGCTGGAAGCAAGATGCTTTGGGGCCTCTCTCTCCCTTTGGACACAAGGCAGCCGTTTGGGCCTGGCAGCTCTAGGCCAATGGAGCACACCCACAGCAGAAGTTCTACTTCAGGCAGATCAGTCCTGCCCAGAAACTGCGTTTCACAGCCCTTGGTAAGAGATGTTCACGGTAGGCTGTGAGAGCACTGGGCAGAACCAGTTGTTTTTTAGCTTCCCAAAGTGCTGGAGGCAAGATGCTTTGGGGCCTCTCTCACCCTTTGGAAACAAGGCAGCCCTTAGGTCCTGGTAGCTCTAGGCCTATGTAGCACAACCAGAACAGAAGTTCTACTTCAGCCAGGTCAGGCCTGCCAAGAAACTGCGTTTCACAGGCCTTTCAAAGAGATGTTCTCTTAGGCTGTAAGAGCACTGGGCAGAGCCAGCTGTTTCTTAGCTTCCCGAAGAGCTGGGAGCAAGATGCTTTGGGTCCACTCTCCGTCTTTGGAAACAAGGCAGCCCTTTGGGCCTGGCAGCTCTAGGGCAATGGAGCACACCCAGAGCAGAAGTTCTACTTCAGCCAGATCAGGCCTGCCAGGAAACTGCGTTTCACAGGCCTTGGTAAGAGATGTTCCCGGTAGGCTGTAAGAGCACTGGGCAGAGCCAGTTGTTTCTTACCTTCCTGAAAAGCTGGAAGCAAGATGCTTGGGACCCCTCTGCCCGTTTGGGAACAAGGCAGCCTTTTGGGTCGGGAAGCTCTAGGCCAATGGAGCACACGCAGAGCAGGAGTTCTACTTCAGCCTGATCAGGCCTGCAAAGAAACAGCGTTTGACAGGCCTTGGTAAGAGATGTTCGCGGTAGGTGTAAGAGCACTGGGCAGAGCCAGTTGTTTCTTAGCTTCGCAAAGACCGGGAAGCAAGATGCTTTGGGCCTCTCTGCCCCTTGGAAACAGGGCAGCACTTTGGGCCTGGCAGCTCTAGGGCAATGGAGCACACCCAGAGCCGGAGTTCTACTTCAGCCAGATGAGGCCTGCCAAGAAACTGCGTTTCACAGGCCTTTCAAAGACATGTTCCCGGTAGGCTGTAAGAGCACGGGGCAGAGCGAGTTGGTTCTTAGCTTCCCAGAGAGCTGGAAGCAAGATGCTTTGGGGCCTCTCTGCCCCTTTGGAAACAAGGCAGCAACTTGGGCCTGGCAGCTCTAGGGCAATGGAGCACACCCAGAGCAGAAGTTCTACTTCAGCCAAATCAGGCCTGCCAGGAAACGGCGTTTCACAGGCCTTGGTAAGAGATGTTCCCGGTATGCTGTAAGAGCACTGGGCAACGCCAGATGTTTCTTAGCTTCCCGAAGAGCTGGAAGCAAGATGCTTTGGTGCCACTCTCTCACTTTGGAATCAAGGCAGCCCTTTGGGGCAGGTAGCTCTAGGCCAGTGGAGCACACCCAGAGCAGAAGTTCTACTTCGGCTAGTTCAGGCCACCAACAAACTGCGTTTCACAGGCCTTGGTAAGAGATGTTCCCGGTAGGCTGTAAGAGCACTGGGCAACGCCAGATGTTTCTTAGCTTGCCGAAGAGCTGGAAGCAAGATGCTTTGGGGCCTCTCATCCCCTTTGCAAACAAGGCGGCCCTTTGGGCCAGGCAGCTCTAGGCCAATGGAGCACACCGAGAGCAGAAGTTCTACTTCAGCTAGATCAGGCCACCAACAAAGTGCATTTCACAGGCCTTGGTAAGAGATTGTCTCTTAGGCTGTAAGAGCACTGGGCAGAGCCAGTTGTTTCTTAGCTTCCCAAAGAGCTGGAAGCAAGATGCTTTGGGGGCTCCCTGCCCCTTTGCCAACAAGGCCGACCTTTGGGCCTTTCAGCTCTGGGCCAATGGAGCACACCCAGAGCAGAAGTTCTACCTCAGCCAGATAAGGCCTGCCAAGAAACTGCGTTTCAAAGGCTTTGGTAAGAGATGTTGCCGGTACTCTGTTAGAGCACTGGGCAGAGACAGTTGTTTCTTAGCTTCCCAAAGAGCTGGAAGCAAGATGCTTTGGGGCCTCTCTGCCCCTTTGCAAACAAGGCATCCCTTTGGGCCTTTCAGCTCTAGGCCAATGGAGCACACCCAGAGCAGAAGTCCTACTTCAGCCAGATCAGGCCTGCCAAGGAACTGCGTTTCAGAGGCCTTTGTATGTGACGTTCCCGGTAGGCTGTGAGAGCACGGTGCAGAGCCAGTTGTTTCCTTGTTTCCCAAACAGCTGGAAGCAAGACGCTTTGGGGCCTCTCTGCCCCTTTGGAAACAAGGCAGCACGTTGGGTCTGGCAGCTCTAGGGCAATGTAGCACAACCAGAGCCGAAGTTCTACTTCTTCCAGATCAGGCCTGCCTAGACAGTGCGTTTCTCAGGCCTTGATAAGAGATGTTCTCTTAGGCTATAAGAGCACTGGGCACAGCCAGTTGTTTCTTAGCTTCCCAAGAGGTGGAAGCAAGATGCTTTGGGGCCTCTCTCCCCCTTTGGAAACAAGGCAGCCCTTTGGGCCTTTCAGCTCTAGGGCAATGGAGCACACCCAGAGCAGAAGTTCTACCTCAGCCAGATCAGGCCTGCCAAGAAACTGCTTTTCACAGGCCTTCGTAAGAGGTGTTCCCGGAAGGCTGTAAGAGTACCTGGCAGAGCGAGTTGTTTCTTAGCTTCAAAAACAGCTGGAAGCAACATGATTTGGGGCCTCTCTCCCCCTTTGGAAACAAAGCAGCCTTTGTGCCTGGCAGCTCTAGGCCAAAGTAGCACACCCAGAGCACAAGTTCTACCTCAGCCAGATAAGGCCTGTCAAGAAGCTGCGTTTCACAGGCCTTTGTATGTGACGTTCCCGGTTGGCTTTGAGAGCACTGTGCAGAGCCAGTTGTTTTAGCTTCCCAGAGAGCAGGAAGCAAGATGCTTTGGGGCCTCTCTCACACTTTGGAAATAAAGGCAGCCCTTTGGGCCTGGCAGCCCTAGGCCAATGGAGTACACCCAGAGCAGAAGTTCTACCTCAGCCAGATCAGGCCTTCCAAGAAACTGCGTCTCACAGGCCTTTCTCTGTCACGTTGCTGGTAGGCTGTGAGAGCACTGTGCAGAGCCAGTTGTTTCTTAGCTTCCCAAAGATTTGGAAGCAAGATACTTTGGGGACTCTCAGCCCCTTTGGAAACAAGGCGGCCCTTTGGGCCTGGCAGCTCTAGGCCAAAGTAGCACGCCCAGAGCAGGAGTTCTACTTCAGCCAGATCAGGCCTGCCAAGAAACTGCGTTTCACAGGCCTTTCAAAGAGATGTTCTCTTAGGCTGTAAGAGCACTGGGCAGAGCCAGCTGTTTCTTAGCTTCCCGAAGAGCTGGGAGCAAGATGCTTTGGGTCCACTCTCCGTCTTTGGAAACAAGGCAGCCCTTTGGGCCTGGCAGCTCTAGGGCAATGGAGCACACCCAGAGCAGAAGTTCTACTTCAGCCAGATCAGGCCTGCCAGGAAACTGCGTTTCACAGGCCTTGGTAAGAGATGTTCCCGGTAGGCTGTGAGAGCACTGTGGAGAGCCAGTTGCTTTAGCTTCCCACAGAGCTGGAAGCAAGATGCTTTGGGGCCTCTCTCTCCCTTTGGACACAAGGCAGCCGTTTGGGCCTGGCAGCTCTAGGCCAATGGAGCACACCCACAGCAGAAGTTCTACTTCAGGCAGATCAGTCCTGCCCAGAAACTGCGTTTCACAGCCCTTGGTAAGAGATGTTCACGGTAGGCTGTGAGAGCACTGGGCAGAACCAGTTGTTTTTTAGCTTCCCAAAGTGCTGGAGGCAAGATGCTTTGGGGCCTCTCTCACCCTTTGGAAACAAGGCAGCCCTTAGGTCCTGGTAGCTCTAGGCCTATGTAGCACAACCAGAACAGAAGTTCTACTTCAGCCAGGTCAGGCCTGCCAAGAAACTGCGTTTCACAGGCCTTTCAAAGAGATGTTCTCTTAGGCTGTAAGAGCACTGGGCAGAGCCAGCTGTTTCTTAGCTTCCCGAAGAGCTGGGAGCAAGATGCTTTGGGTCCACTCTCCGTCTTTGGAAACAAGGCAGCCCTTTGGGCCTGGCAGCTCTAGGGCAATGGAGCACACCCAGAGCAGAAGTTCTACTTCAGCCAGATCAGGCCTGCCAGGAAACTGCGTTTCACAGGCCTTGGTAAGAGATGTTCCCGGTAGGCTGTAAGAGCACTGGGCAGAGCCAGTTGTTTCTTACCTTCCTGAAAAGCTGGAAGCAAGATGCTTGGGACCCCTCTGCCCGTTTGGGTACAAGGCAGCCTTTTGGGTCGGGAAGCTCTAGGCCAATGGAGCACACGCAGAGCAGGAGTTCTACTTCAGCCTGATCAGGCCTGCAAAGAAACAGCGTTTGACAGGCCTTGGTAAGAGATGTTCGCGGTAGGTGTAAGAGCACTGGGCAGAGCCAGTTGTTTCTTAGCTTCGCAAAGACCGGGAAGCAAGATGCTTTGGGCCTCTCTGCCCCTTGGAAACAGGGCAGCACTTTGGGCCTGGCAGCTCTAGGGCAATGGAGCACACCCAGAGCCGGAGTTCTACTTCAGCCAGATGAGGCCTGCCAAGAAACTGCGTTTCACAGGCCTTTCAAAGACATGTTCCCGGTAGGCTGTAAGAGCACGGGGCAGAGCGAGTTGGTTCTTAGCTTCCCAGAGAGCTGGAAGCAAGATGCTTTGGGGCCTCTCTGCCCCTTTGGAAACAAGGCAGCACCTTGGGCCTGGCAGCTCTAGGGCAATGGAGCACACCCAGAGCAGAAGTTCTACTTCAGCCAAATCAGGCCTGCCAGGAAACGGCGTTTCACAGGCCTTGGTAAGAGATGTTCCCGGTAGGCTGTAAGAGCACTGGGCAACGCCAGATGTTTCTTAGCTTCCCGAAGAGCTGGAAGCAAGATGCTTTGGTGCCACTCTCTCACTTTGGAATCAAGGCAGCCCTTTGGGGCAGGTAGCTCTAGGCCAGTGGAGCACACCCAGAGCAGAAGTTCTACTTCGGCTAGTTCAGGCCACCAACAAACTGCGTTTCACAGGCCTTGGTAAGAGATGTTCCCGGTAGGCTGTAAGAGCACTGGGCAACGCCAGATGTTTCTTAGCTTGCCGAAGAGCTGGAAGCAAGATGCTTTGGGGCCTCTCATCCCCTTTGCAAACAAGGCGGCCCTTTGGGCCAGGCAGCTCTAGGCCAATGGAGCACACCGAGAGCAGAAGTTCTACTTCAGCTAGATCAGGCCACCAACAAAGTGCATTTCACAGGCCTTGGTAAGAGATTGTCTCTTAGGCTGTAAGAGCACTGGGCAGAGCCAGTTGTTTCTTAGCTTCCCAAAGAGCTGGAAGCAAGATGCTTTGGGGGCTCCCTGCCCCTTTGCCAACAAGGCCGACCTTTGGGCCTTTCAGCTCTGGGCCAATGGAGCACACCCAGAGCAGAAGTTCTACCTCAGCCAGATCAGGCCTGCCAAGAAACTGCTTTTCACAGGCCTTCGTATGAGGTGTTCCCGGAAGGCTGTAAGAGTACCTGGCAGAGCGAGTTGTTTCTTAGCTTCAAAAACAGCTGGAAGCAACATGATTTGGGGCCTCTCTCCCCCTTTGGAAACAAATCAGCCTTGGTGCCTGGCAGCTCTAGGCCAAAGTAGCACACCCAGAGCACAAGTTCTACCTCAGCCAGATAAGGCCTGTCAAGAAGCTGCGTTTCACAGGCCTTTGTATGTGACGTTCCCGGTTGGCTTTGAGAGCACTGTGCAGAGCCAGTTGTTTTAGCTTCCCAGAGAGCAGGAAGCAAGATGCTTTGGGGCCTCTCTCACACTTTGGAAATAAAGGCAGCCCTTTGGCCTGGCAGCCCTAGGCCAATGGAGTACACCCAGAGCAGAAGTTCTACCTCAGCCAGATCAGGCCTTCCAAGAAACTGCGTCTCACAGGCCTTTCTCTGTCACGTTGCCGGTAGGCTGTGAGAGCACTGTGCAGAGCCAGTTGTTTCTTAGCTTCCCAAAGATTTGGAAGCAAGATACTTTGGGGACTCTCAGCCCCTTTGGAAACAAGGCGGGCCTTTGGGCCTGGCAGCTCTAGGCCAAAGTAGCACGCCCAGAGCAGGAGTTCTACTTCAGCCAGATCAGGCCTGCCAAGAAACTGCGTTTCACAGGCCTTGGTAAGAGATGTTCCCGGTAGGCTGTGAGAGCACTGGGCAGAACCAGTTGTTTTTTAGCTTCCCAAAGTGCTGGAGGCAAGATGCTTTGGGGCCTCTCTCACCCTTTGGAAACAAGGCAGCCCTTAGGTCCTGGTAGCTCTAGGCCTATGTAGCACAACCAGAACAGAAGTTCTACTTCAGCCAGGTCAGGCCTGCCAAGAAACTGCGTTTCACAGGCCTTTCAAAGAGATGTTCTCTTAGGCTGTAAGAGCACTGGGCAGAGCCAGCTGTTTCTTAGCTTCCCGAAGAGCTGGGAGCAAATGCTTTGGGTCCACTCTCCGTCTTTGGAAACAAGGCAGCCCTTTGGGCCTGGCAGCTCTAGGGCAATGGAGCACACCCAGAGCAGGAGTTCTACTTCAGCCAGATCAGGCCTTCCAAGAAACTGCGTCTCACAGGCCTTTCTCTGTCACGTTGCCGGTAGGCTGTGAGAGCACTGTGCAGAGCCAGTTGTTTCTTAGCTTCCCAAAGATTTGGAAGCAAGATGCTTTGGGGACTCTCAGCCCCTTTGGAAACAAGGCGGCCCTTTGGGCCTGGCAGCTCTAGGCCAAAGTAGCACGCCCAGAGCAGGAGTTCTACTTCAGCCAGATCAGGCCTGCCAAGAAACTGCGTTTCACAGGCCTTGGTAAGAGATGTTCCCGGTAGGCTGTGAGAGCACTGTGGAGAGCCAGTTGCTTTAGCTTCCCACAGAGCTGGAAGCAAGATGCTTTGGGGCCTCTCTCTCCCTTTGGACACAAGGCAGCCGTTTGGGCCTGGCAGCTCTAGGCCAATGGAGCACACCCACAGCAGAAGTTCTACTTCAGGCAGATCAGTCCTGCCCAGAAACTGCGTTTCACAGCCCTTGGTAAGAGATGTTCCCGGTAGGCTGTGAGAGCACTGGGCAGAACCAGTTGTTTTTTAGCTTCCCAAAGTGCTGGAGGCAAGATGCTTTGGGGCCTCTCTCACCCTTTGGAAACAAGGCAGCCCTTAGGTCCTGGTAGCTCTAGGCCTATGTAGCACAACCAGAACAGAAGTTCTACTTCAGCCAGGTCAGGCCTGCCAAGAAACTGCGTTTCACAGGCCTTTCAAAGAGATGTTCTCTTAGGCTGTAAGAGCACTGGGCAGAGCCAGCTGTTTCTTAGCTTCCCGAAGAGCTGGGAGCAAGATGCTTTGGGTCCACTCTCCGTCTTTGGAAACAAGGCAGCCCTTTGGGCCTGGCAGCTCTAGGGCAATGGAGCACACCCAGAGCAGAAGTTCTACTTCAGCCAGATCAGGCCTGCCAGGAAACTGCGTTTCACAGGCCTTGGTAAGAGATGTTCCCGGTAGGCTGTAAGAGCACTGGGCAGAGCCAGTTGTTTCTTACCTTCCTGAAAAGCTGGAAGCAAGATGCTTGGGACCCCTCTGCCCGTTTGGGAACAAGGCAGCCTTTTGGGTCGGGAAGCTCTAGGCCAATGGAGCACACGCAGAGCAGGAGTTCTACTTCAGCCTGATCAGGCCTGCAAAGAAACAGCGTTTGACAGGCCTTGGTAAGAGATGTTCGCGGTAGGTGTAAGAGCACTGGGCAGAGCCAGTTGTTTCTTAGCTTCGCAAAGACCGGGAAGCAAGATGCTTTGGGCCTCTCTGCCCCTTGGAAACAGGGCAGCACTTTGGGCCTGGCAGCTCTAGGGCAATGGAGCACACCCAGAGCCGGAGTTCTACTTCAGCCAGATGAGGCCTGCCAAGAAACTGCGTTTCACAGGCCTTTCAAAGACATGTTCCCGGTAGGCTGTAAGAGCACGGGGCAGAGCGAGTTGGTTCTTAGCTTCCCAGAGAGCTGGAAGCAAGATGCTTTGGGGCCTCTCTGCCCCTTTGGAAACAAGGCAGCACCTTGGGCCTGGCAGCTCTAGGGCAATGGAGCACACCCAGAGCAGAAGTTCTACTTCAGCCAAATCAGGCCTGCCAGGAAACGGCGTTTCACAGGCCTTGGTAAGAGATGTTCCCGGTAGGCTGTAAGAGCACTGGGCAACGCCAGATGTTTCTTAGCTTCCCGAAGAGCTGGAAGCAAGATGCTTTGGTGCCACTCTCTCACTTTGGAATCAAGGCAGCCCTTTGGGGCAGGTAGCTCTAGGCCAGTGGAGCACACCCAGAGCAGAAGTTCTACTTCGGCTAGTTCAGGCCACCAACAAACTGCGTTTCACAGGCCTTGGTAAGAGATGTTCCCGGTAGGCTGTAAGAGCACTGGGCAACGCCAGATGTTTCTTAGCTTGCCGAAGAGCTGGAAGCAAGATGCTTTGGGGCCTCTCATCCCCTTTGCAAACAAGGCGGCCCTTTGGGCCAGGCAGCTCTAGGCCAATGGAGCACACCGAGAGCAGAAGTTCTACTTCAGCTAGATCAGGCCACCAACAAAGTGCATTTCACAGGCCTTGGTAAGAGATTGTCTCTTAGGCTGTAAGAGCACTGGGCAGAGCCAGTTGTTTCTTAGCTTCCGAAAGAGCTGGAAGCAAGATGCTTTGGGGGCTCCCTGCCCCTTTGCCAACAAGGCCGACCTTTGGGCCTTTCAGCTCTGGGCCAATGGAGCACACCCAGAGCAGAAGTTCTACCTCAGCCAGATAAGGCCTGCCAAGAAACTGCGTTTCAAAGGCTTTGGTAAGAGATGTTGCCGGTACTCTGTTAGAGCACTGGGCAGAGACAGTTGTTTCTTAGCTTCCCAAAGAGCTGGAAGCAAGATGCTTTGGGGCCTCTCTGCCCCTTTGCAAACAAGGCATCCCTTTGGGCCTTTCAGCTCTACGCCAATGGAGCACACCCAGAGCAGAAGTCCTACTTCAGCCAGATCAGGCCTGCCAAGGAACTGCGTTTCAGAGGCCTTTGTATGTGACGTTCCCGGTAGGCTGTGAGAGCACGGTGCAGAGCCAGTTGTTTCCTTGTTTCCCAAACAGCTGGAAGCAAGACGCTTTGGGGCCTCTCTGCCCCTTTGGAAACAAGGCAGCACGTTGGGTCTGGCAGCTCTAGGGCAATGTAGCACAACCAGAGCCGAAGTTCTACTTCTTCCAGATCAGGCCTGCCTAGACAGTGCGTTTCTCAGGCCTTGATAAGAGATGTTCTCTTAGGCTATAAGAGCACTGGGCACAGCCAGTTGTTTCTTAGCTTCCCAAGAGGTGGAAGCAAGATGCTTTGGGGCCTCTCTCCCCCTTTGGAAACAAGGCAGCCCTTTGGGCCTTTCAGCTCTAGGGCAATGGAGCACACCCAGAGCAGAAGTTCTACCTCAGCCAGATCAGGCCTGCCAAGAAACTGCTTTTCACAGGCCTTCGTAAGAGGTGTTCCCGGAAGGCTGTAAGAGTACCTGGCAGAGCGAGTTGTTTCTTAGCTTCAAAAACAGCTGGAAGCAACATGATTTGGGGCCTCTCTCCCCCTTTGGAAACAAAGCAGCCTTTGTGCCTGGCAGCTCTAGGCCAAAGTAGCACACCCAGAGCACAAGTTCTACCTCAGCCAGATAAGGCCTGTCAAGAAGCTGCGTTTCACAGGCCTTTGTATGTGACGTTCCCGGTTGGCTTTGAGAGCACTGTGCAGAGCCAGTTGTTTTAGCTTCCCAGAGAGCAGGAAGCAAGATGCTTTGGGGCCTCTCTCACACTTTGGAAATAAAGGCAGCCCTTTGGGCCTGGCAGCCCTAGGCCAATGGAGTACACCCAGAGCAGAAGTTCTACCTCAGCCAGATCAGGCCTTCCAAGAAACTGCGTCTCACAGGACTTTCTCTGTCACGTTGCTGGTAGGCTGTGAGAGCACTGTGCAGAGCCAGTTGTTTCTTAGCTTCCCAAAGATTTGGAAGCAAGATACTTTGGGGACTCTCAGCCCCTTTGGAAACAAGGCGGCCCTTTGGGCCTGGCAGCTCTAGGCCAAAGTAGCACGCCCAGAGCAGGAGTTCTACTTCAGCCAGATCAGGCCTGCCAAGAAACTGCGTTTCACAGGCCTTTCAAAGAGATGTTCTCTTAGGCTGTAAGAGCACTGGGCAGAGCCAGCTGTTTCTTAGCTTCCCGAAGAGCTGGGAGCAAGATGCTTTGGGTCCACTCTCCGTCTTTGGAAACAAGGCAGCCCTTTGGGCCTGGCAGCTCTAGGGCAATGGAGCACACCCAGAGCAGAAGTTCTACTTCAGCCAGATCAGGCCTGCCAGGAAACTGCGTTTCACAGGCCTTGGTAAGAGATGTTCCCGGTAGGCTGTGAGAGCACTGTGGAGAGCCAGTTGCTTTAGCTTCCCACAGAGCTGGAAGCAAGATGCTTTGGGGCCTCTCTCTCCCTTTGGACACAAGGCAGCCGTTTGGGCCTGGCAGCTCTAGGCCAATGGAGCACACCCACAGCAGAAGTTCTACTTCAGGCAGATCAGTCCTGCCCAGAAACTGCGTTTCACAGCCCTTGGTAAGAGATGTTCACGGTAGGCTGTGAGAGCACTGGGCAGAACCAGTTGTTTTTTAGCTTCCCAAAGTGCTGGAGGCAAGATGCTTTGGGGCCTCTCTCACCCTTTGGAAACAAGGCAGCCCTTAGGTCCTGGTAGCTCTAGGCCTATGTAGCACAACCAGAACAGAAGTTCTACTTCAGCCAGGTCAGGCCTGCCAAGAAACTGCGTTTCACAGGCCTTTCAAAGAGATGTTCTCTTAGGCTGTAAGAGCACTGGGCAGAGCCAGCTGTTTCTTAGCTTCCCGAAGAGCTGGGAGCAAGATGCTTTGGGTCCACTCTCCGTCTTTGGAAACAAGGCAGCCCTTTGGGCCTGGCAGCTCTAGGGCAATGGAGCACACCCAGAGCAGAAGTTCTACTTCAGCCAGATCAGGCCTGCCAGGAAACTGCGTTTCACAGGCCTTGGTAAGAGATGTTCCCGGTAGGCTGTAAGAGCACTGGGCAGAGCCAGTTGTTTCTTACCTTCCTGAAAAGCTGGAAGCAAGATGCTTGGGACCCCTCTGCCCGTTTGGGAACAAGGCAGCCTTTTGGGTCGGGAAGCTCTAGGCCAATGGAGCACACGCAGAGCAGGAGTTCTACTTCAGCCTGATCAGGCCTGCAAAGAAACAGCGTTTGACAGGCCTTGGTAAGAGATGTTCCCGGTAGGTGTAAGAGCACTGGGCAGAGCCAGTTGTTTCTTAGCTTCGCAAAGACCGGGAAGCAAGATGCTTTGGGCCTCTCTGCCCCTTGGAAACAGGGCAGCACTTTGGGCCTGGCAGCTCTAGGGCAATGGAGCACACCCAGAGCCGGAGTTCTACTTCAGCCAGATGAGGCCTGCCAAGAAACTGCGTTTCACAGGCCTTTCAAAGACATGTTCCCGGTAGGCTGTAAGAGCACGGGGCAGAGCGAGTTGGTTCTTAGCTTCCCAGAGAGCTGGAAGCAAGATGCTTTGGGGCCTCTCTGCCCCTTTGGAAACAAGGCAGCACCTTGGGCCTGGCAGCTCTAGGGCAATGGAGCACACCCAGAGCAGAAGTTCTACTTCAGCCAAATCAGGCCTGCCAGGAAACGGCGTTTCACAGGCCTTGGTAAGAGATGTTCCCGGTAGGCTGTAAGAGCACTGGGCAACGCCAGATGTTTCTTAGCTTCCCGAAGAGCTGGAAGCAAGATGCTTTGGTGCCACTCTCTCACTTTGGAATCAAGGCAGCCCTTTGGGGCAGGTAGCTCTAGGCCAGTGGAGCACACCCAGAGCAGAAGTTCTACTTCGGCTAGTTCAGGCCACCAACAAACTGCGTTTCACAGGCCTTGGTAAGAGATGTTCCCGGTAGGCTGTAAGAGCACTGGGCAACGCCAGATGTTTCTTAGCTTGCCGAAGAGCTGGAAGCAAGATGCTTTGGGGCCTCTCATCCCCTTTGCAAACAAGGCGGCCCTTTGGGCCAGGCAGCTCTAGGCCAATGGAGCACACCGAGAGCAGAAGTTCTACTTCAGCTAGATCAGGCCACCAACAAAGTGCATTTCACAGGCCTTGGTAAGAGATTGTCTCTTAGGCTGTAAGAGCACTGGGCAGAGCCAGTTGTTTCTTAGCTTCCCAAAGAGCTGGAAGCAAGATGCTTTGGGGGCTCCCTGCCCCTTTGCCAACAAGGCCGACCTTTGGGCCTTTCAGCTCTGGGCCAATGGAGCACACCCAGAGCAGAAGTTCTACCTCAGCCAGATCAGGCCTGCCAAGAAACTGCTTTTCACAGGCCTTCGTATGAGGTGTTCCCGGAAGGCTGTAAGAGTACCTGGCAGAGCGAGTTGTTTCTTAGCTTCAAAAACAGCTGGAAGCAACATGATTTGGGGCCTCTCTCCCCCTTTGGAAACAAATCAGCCTTGGTGCCTGGCAGCTCTAGGCCAAAGTAGCACACCCAGAGCACAAGTTCTACCTCAGCCAGATAAGGCCTGTCAAGAAGCTGCGTTTCACAGGCCTTTGTATGTGACGTTCCCGGTTGGCTTTGAGAGCACTGTGCAGAGCCAGTTGTTTTAGCTTCCCAGAGAGCAGGAAGCAAGATGCTTTGGGGCCTCTCTCACACTTTGGAAATAAAGGCAGCCCTTTGGCCTGGCAGCCCTAGGCCAATGGAGTACACCCAGAGCAGAAGTTCTACCTCAGCCAGATCAGGCCTTCCAAGAAACTGCGTCTCACAGGCCTTTCTCTGTCACGTTGCCGGTAGGCTGTGAGAGCACTGTGCAGAGCCAGTTGTTTCTTAGCTTCCCAAAGATTTGGAAGCAAGATACTTTGGGGACTCTCAGCCCCTTTGGAAACAAGGCGGGCCTTTGGGCCTGGCAGCTCTAGGCCAAAGTAGCACGCCCAGAGCAGGAGTTCTACTTCAGCCAGATCAGGCCTGCCAAGAAACTGCGTTTCACAGGCCTTGGTAAGAGATGTTCCCGGTAGGCTGTGAGAGCACTGGGCAGAACCAGTTGTTTTTTAGCTTCCCAAAGTGCTGGAGGCAAGATGCTTTGGGGCCTCTCTCACCCTTTGGAAACAAGGCAGCCCTTAGGTCCTGGTAGCTCTAGGCCTATGTAGCACAACCAGAACAGAAGTTCTACTTCAGCCAGGTCAGGCCTGCCAAGAAACTGCGTTTCACAGGCCTTTCAAAGAGATGTTCTCTTAGGCTGTAAGAGCACTGGGCAGAGCCAGCTGTTTCTTAGCTTCCCGAAGAGCTGGGAGCAAATGCTTTGGGTCCACTCTCCGTCTTTGGAAACAAGGCAGCCCTTTGGGCCTGGCAGCTCTAGGGCAATGGAGCACACCCAGAGCAGGAGTTCTACTTCAGCCAGATCAGGCCTTCCAAGAAACTGCGTCTCACAGGCCTTTCTCTGTCACGTTGCCGGTAGGCTGTGAGAGCACTGTGCAGAGCCAGTTGTTTCTTAGCTTCCCAAAGATTTGGAAGCAAGATGCTTTGGGGACTCTCAGCCCCTTTGGAAACAAGGCGGCCCTTTGGGCCTGGCAGCTCTAGGCCAAAGTAGCACGCCCAGAGCAGGAGTTCTACTTCAGCCAGATCAGGCCTGCCAAGAAACTGCGTTTCACAGGCCTTGGTAAGAGATGTTCCCGGTAGGCTGTGAGAGCACTGTGGAGAGCCAGTTGCTTTAGCTTCCCACAGAGCTGGAAGCAAGATGCTTTGGGGCCTCTCTCTCCCTTTGGACACAAGGCAGCCGTTTGGGCCTGGCAGCTCTAGGCCAATGGAGCACACCCACAGCAGAAGTTCTACTTCAGGCAGATCAGTCCTGCCCAGAAACTGCGTTTCACAGCCCTTGGTAAGAGATGTTCCCGGTAGGCTGTGAGAGCACTGGGCAGAACCAGTTGTTTTTTAGCTTCCCAAAGTGCTGGAGGCAAGATGCTTTGGGGCCTCTCTCACCCTTTGGAAACAAGGCAGCCCTTAGGTCCTGGTAGCTCTAGGCCTATGTAGCACAACCAGAACAGAAGTTCTACTTCAGCCAGGTCAGGCCTGCCAAGAAACTGCGTTTCACAGGCCTTTCAAAGAGATGTTCTCTTAGGCTGTAAGAGCACTGGGCAGAGCCAGCTGTTTCTTAGCTTCCCGAAGAGCTGGGAGCAAGATGCTTTGGGTCCACTCTCCGTCTTTGGAAACAAGGCAGCCCTTTGGGCCTGGCAGCTCTAGGGCAATGGAGCACACCCAGAGCAGGAGTTCTACTTCAGCCAGATCAGGCCTGCCAGGAAACTGCGTTTCACAGGCCTTGGTAAGAGATGTTCCCGGTAGGCTGTGAGAGCACTGTGGAGAGCCAGTTGCTTTAGCTTCCCACAGAGCTGGAAGCAAGATGCTTTGGGGCCTCTCTCTCCCTTTGGACACAAGGCAGCCGTTTGGGCCTGGCAGCTCTAGGCCAATGGAGCACACCCACAGCAGAAGTTCTACTTCAGGCAGATCAGTCCTGCCCAGAAACTGCGTTTCACAGCCCTTGGTAAGAGATGTTCACGGTAGGCTGTGAGAGCACTGGGCAGAACCAGTTGTTTTTTAGCTTCCCAAAGTGCTGGAGGCAAGATGCTTTGGGGCCTCTCTCACCCTTTGGAAACAAGGCAGCCCTTAGGTCCTGGTAGCTCTAGGCCTATGTAGCACAACCAGAACAGAAGTTCTACTTCAGCCAGGTCAGGCCTGCCAAGAAACTGCGTTTCACAGGCCTTTCAAAGAGATGTTCTCTTAGGCTGTAAGAGCACTGGGCAGAGCCAGCTGTTTCTTAGCTTCCCGAAGAGCTGGGAGCAAGATGCTTTGGGTCCACTCTCCGTCTTTGGAAACAAGGCAGCCCTTTGGGCCTGGCAGCTCTAGGGCAATGGAGCACACCCAGAGCAGAAGTTCTACTTCAGCCAGATCAGGCCTGCCAGGAAACTGCGTTTCACAGGCCTTGGTAAGAGATGTTCCCGGTAGGCTGTAAGAGCACTGGGCAGAGCCAGTTGTTTCTTACCTTCCTGAAAAGCTGGAAGCAAGATGCTTGGGACCCCTCTGCCCGTTTGGGAACAAGGCAGCCTTTTGGGTCGGGAAGCTCTAGGCCAATGGAGCACACGCAGAGCAGGAGTTCTACTTCAGCCTGATCAGGCCTGCAAAGAAACAGCGTTTGACAGGCCTTGGTAAGAGATGTTCCCGGTAGGTGTAAGAGCACTGGGCAGAGCCAGTTGTTTCTTAGCTTCGCAAAGACCGGGAAGCAAGATGCTTTGGGCCTCTCTGCCCCTTGGAAACAGGGCAGCACTTGGGGCCTGGCAGCTCTAGGGCAATGGAGCACACCCAGAGCCGGAGTTCTACTTCAGCCAGATGAGGCCTGCCAAGAAACTGCGTTTCACAGGCCTTTCAAAGACATGTTCCCGGTAGGCTGTAAGAGCACGGGCCAGAGCGAGTTGGTTCTTAGCTTCCCAGAGAGCTGGAAGCAAGATGCTTTGGGGCCTCTCTGCCCCTTTGGAAACAAGGCAGCACCTTGGGCCTGGCAGCTCTAGGGCAATGGAGCACACCCAGAGCAGAAGTTCTACTTCAGCCAAATCAGGCCTGCCAGGAAACGGCGTTTCACAGGCCTTGGTAAGAGATGTTCCCGGTAGGCTGTAAGAGCACTGGGCAACGCCAGATGTTTCTTAGCTTCCCGAAGAGCTGGAAGCAAGATGCTTTGGTGCCACTCTCTCACTTTGGAATCAAGGCAGCTCTTTGGGGCAGGTAGCTCTAGGCCAGTGGAGCACACCCAGAGCAGAAGTTCTACTTCGGCCAGTTCAGGCCACCAACAAACTGCGTTTCACAGGCCTTGGTAAGAGATGTTCCCGGTAGGCTGTAAGAGCACTGGGCAACGCCAGATGTTTCTTAGCTTGCCGAAGAGCTGGAAGCAAGATGCTTTGGGGCCTCTCATCCCCTTTGCAAACAAGGCGGCCCTTTGGGCCAGGCAGCTCTAGGCCAATGGAGCACACCGGGAGCAGAAGTTCTACTTCAGCTACATCAGGCCACCAACAAAGTGCATTTCACAGGCCTTGGTAAGAGATTGTCTCTTAGGCTGTAAGAGCACTGGGCAGAGCCAGTTGTTTCTTAGCTTCCCAAAGAGCTGGAAGCAAGATGCTTTGGGGGCTCCCTGCCCCTTTGCCAACAAGGCCGACCTTTGGGCCTTTCAGCTCTGGGCCAATGGAGCACACCCAGAGCAGAAGTTCTACCTCAGCCAGATAAGGCCTGCCAAGAAACTGCGTTTCAAAGGCTTTGGTAAGAGATGTTGCCGGTACTCTGTTAGAGCACTGGGCAGAGACAGTTGTTTCTTAGCTTCCCAAAGAGCTGGAAGCAAGATGCTTTGGGGCCTCTCTGCCCCTTTGCAAACAAGGCATCCCTTTGGGCCTTTCAGCTCTAGGCCAATGGAGCACACCCAGAGCAGAAGTCCTACTTCAGCCAGATCAGGCCTGCCAAGGAACTGCGTTTCAGAGGCCTTTGTATGTGACGTTCCCGGTAGGCTGTGAGAGCACGGTGCAGAGCCAGTTGTTTCCTTGTTTCCCAAACAGCTGGAAGCAAGACGCTTTGGGGCCTCTCTGCCCCTTTGGAAACAAGGCAGCACGTTGGGTCTGGCAGCTCTAGGGCAATGGAGCACAACCAGAGCCGAAGTTCTACTTCTTCCAGATCAGGCCTGCCTAGACAGTGCGTTTCACAGGCCTTGATAAGAGATCTTCTCTTAGGCTATAAGAGCACTGGGCACAGCCAGTTGTTTCTTAGCTTCCCAAGAGGTGGAAGCAAGATGCTTTGGGGCCTCTCTCCCCCTTTGGAAACAAGGCAGCCCTTTGGGCCTTTCAGCTCTAGGGCAATGGAGCACACCCAGAGCAGAAGTTCTACCTCAGCCAGATCAGGCCTGCCAAGAAACTGCTTTTCACAGGCCTTCGTAAGAGGTGTTCCCGGAAGGCTGTAAGAGTACCTGGCAGAGCGAGTTGTTTCTTAGCTTCAAAAACAGCTGGAAGCAACATGATTTGGGGCCTCTCTCCCCCTTTGGAAACAAATCAGCCTTGGTGCCTGGCAGCTCTAGGCCAAAGTAGCACACCCAGAGCACAAGTTCTACCTCAGCCAGATAAGGCCTGTCAAGAAGCTGCGTTTCACAGGCCTTTGTATGTGACGTTCCCGGTTGGCTTTGAGAGCACTGTGCAGAGCCAGTTGTTTTAGCTTCCCAGAGAGCAGGAAGCAAGATGCTTTGGGGCCTCTCTCACACTTTGGAAATAAAGGCAGCCCTTTGGGCCTGGCAGCCCTAGGCCAATGGAGTACACCCAGAGCAGAAGTTCTACCTCAGCCAGATCAGGCCTTCCAAGAAACTGCGTCTCACAGGCCTTTCTCTGTCACGTTGCCGGTAGGCTGTGAGAGCACTGTGCAGAGCCAGTTGTTTCTTAGCTTCCCAAAGATTTGGAAGCAAGATACTTTGGGGACTCTCAGCCCCTTTGGAAACAAGGCGGCTCTTTGGGCCTGGCAGCTCTAGGCCAAAGTAGCACGCCCAGAGCAGGAGTTCTACTTCAGCCAGATCAGGCCTGCCAAGAAACTGCGTTTCACAGGCCTTGGTAAGAGATGTTCACGGTAGGATGTGAGAGCACTGTGGAGAGCCAGTTGCTTTAGCTTCCCACAGAGCTGGAAGCAAGATGCTTTGGGGCCTCTCTCTCCCTTTGGACACAAGGCAGCCGTTTGGGCCTGGCAGCTCTAGGCCAATGGAGCACACCCACAGCAGAAGTTCTACTTCAGGCAGATCAGTCCTGCCCAGAAACTGCGTTTCACAGCCCTTGGTAAGAGATGTTCCCGGTAGGCTGTGAGAGCACTGGGCAGAACCAGTTGTTTTTTAGCTTCCCAAAGTGCTGGAGGCAAGATGCTTTGGGGCCTCTCTCACCCTTTGGAAACAAGGCAGCCCTTAGGTCCTGGTAGCTCTAGGCCTATGTAGCACAACCAGAACAGAAGTTCTACTTCAGCCAGGTCAGGCCTGCCAAGAAACTGCGTTTCACAGGCCTTTCAAAGACATGTTCCCGGTAGGCTGTAAGAGCACTGGGCAGAGCCAGCTGTTTCTTAGCTTCCCGAAGAGCTGGGAGCAAGATGCTTTGGGTCCACTCTCCGTCTTTGGAAACAAGGCAGCCCTTTGGGCCTGGCAGCTCTAGGGCAATGGAGCACACCCAGAGCAGAAGTTCTACTTCAGCCAGATCAGGCCTGCCAGGAAACTGCGTTTCACAGGCCTTGGTAAGAGATGTTCCCGGTAGGCTGTAAGAGCACTGGGCAGAGCCAGTTGTTTCTTACCTTCCTGAAAAGCTGGAAGCAAGATGCTTGGGACCCCTCTGCCCGTTTGGGAACAAGGCAGCCTTTTGGGTCGGGAAGCTCTAGGCCAATGGAGCACACGCAGAGCAGGAGTTCTACTTCAGCCTGATCAGGCCTGCAAAGAAACAGCGTTTGACAGGCCTTGGTAAGAGATGTTCCCGGTAGGTGTAAGAGCACTGGGCAGAGCCAGTTGTTTCTTAGCTTCGCAAAGACCGGGAAGCAAGATGCTTTGGGCCTCTCTGCCCCTTGGAAACAGGGCAGCACTTTGGGCCTGGCAGCTCTAGGGCAACGGAGCACACCCAGAGCCGGAGTTCTACTTCAGCCAGATGAGGCCTGCCAAGAAACTGCGTTTCACAGGCCTTTCAAAGACATGTTCCCGGTAGGCTGTAAGAGCACGGGCCAGAGCGAGTTGGTTCTTAGCTTCCCAGAGAGCTGGAAGCAAGATGCTTTGGGGCCTCTCTGCCCCTTTGGAAACAAGGCAGCACCTTGGGCCTGGCAGCTCTAGGGCAATGGAGCACACCCAGAGCAGAAGTTCTACTTCAGCCAAATCAGGCCTGCCAGGAAACGGCGTTTCACAGGCCTTGGTAAGAGATGTTCCCGGTAGGCTGTAAGAGCACTGGGCAACGCCAGATGTTTCTTAGCTTCCCGAAGAGCTGGAAGCAAGATGCTTTGGTGCCACTCTCTCACTTTGGAATCAAGGCAGCCCTTTGGGGCAGGTAGCTCTAGGCCAGTGGAGCACACCCAGAGCAGAAGTTCTACTTGGGCCAGTTCAGGCCACCAACAAACTGCGTTTCACAGGCCTTGGTAAGAGATGTTCCCGGTAGGCTGTAAGAGCACTGGGCAACGCCAGATGTTTCTTAGCTTGCCGAAGAGCTGGAAGCAAGATGCTTTGGGGCCTCTCATCCCCTTTGCAAACAAGGCGGCCCTTTGGGCCAGGCAGCTCTAGGCCAATGGAGCACACCCAGAGCAGAAGTTCTACTTCAGCTACATCAGGCCACCAACAAAGTGCATTTCACAGGCCTTGGTAAGAGATTGTCTCTTAGGCTGTAAGAGCACTGGGCAGAGCCAGTTGTTTCTTAGCTTCCCAAAGAGCTGGAAGCAAGATGCTTTGGGGGCTCCCTGCCCCTTTGCCAACAAGGCCGACCTTTGGGCCTTTCAGCTCTGGGCCAATGGAGCACACCCAGAGCAGAAGTTCTACCTCAGCCAGATAAGGCCTGCCAAGAAACTGCGTTTCAAAGGCTTTGGTAAGAGATGTTGCCGGTACTCTGTTAGAGCACTGGGCAGAGACAGTTGTTTCTTAGCTTCCCAAAGAGCTGGAAGCAAGATGCTTTGGGGCCTCTCTGCCCCTTTGGAAACAAGGCATCCCTTTGGGCCTTTCAGCTCTAGGCCAATGGAGCACACCCAGAGCAGAAGTCCTACTTCAGCCAGATCAGGCCTGCCAAGGAACTGCGTTTCAGAGGCCTTTGTATGTGACGTTCCCGGTAGGCTGTGAGAGCACGGTGCAGAGCCAGTTGTTTCCTTGTTTCCCAAACAGCTGGAAGCAAGACGCTTTGGGGCCTCTCTGCCCCTTTGGAAACAAGGCAGCACGTTGGGTCTGGCAGCTCTAGGGCAATGGAGCACAACCAGAGCCGAAGTTCTACTTCTTCCAGATCAGGCCTGCCTAGACAGTGCGTTTCACAGGCCTTGATAAGAGATGTTCTCTTAGGCTATAAGAGCACTGGGCACAGCCAGTTGTTTCTTAGCTTCCCAAGAGGTGGAAGCAAGATGCTTTGGGGCCTCTCTCCCCCTTTGGAAACAAGGCAGCCCTTTGGGCCTTTCAGCTCTAGGGCAATGGAGCACACCCAGAGCAGAAGTTCTACCTCAGCCAGATCAGGCCTGCCAAGAAACTGCTTTTCACAGGCCTTCGTAAGAGGTGTTCCCGGAAGGCTGTAAGAGTACCTGGCAGAGCGAGTTGTTTCTTAGCTTCAAAAACAGCTGGAAGCAACATGATTTGGGGCCTCTCTCCCCCTTTGGAAACAAATCAGCCTTGGTGCCTGGCAGCTCTAGGCCAAAGTAGCACACCCAGAGCACAAGTTCTACCTCAGCCAGATAAGGCCTGTCAAGAAGCTGCGTTTCACAGGCCTTTGTATGTGACGTTCCCGGTTGGCTTTGAGAGCACTGTGCAGAGCCAGTTGTTTTAGCTTCCCAGAGAGCAGGAAGCAAGATGCTTTGGGGCCTCTCTCACACTTTGGAAATAAAGGCAGCCCTTTGGGCCTGGCAGCCCTAGGCCAATGGAGTACACCCAGAGCAGAAGTTCTACCTCAGCCAGATCAGGCCTTCCAAGAAACTGCGTCTCACAGGCCTTTCTCTGTCACGTTGCCGGTAGGCTGTGAGAGCACTGTGCAGAGCCAGTTGTTTCTTAGCTTCCCAAAGATTTGGAAGCAAGATACTTTGGGGACTCTCAGCCCCTTTGGAAACAAGGCGGCTCTTTGGGCCTGGCAGCTCTAGGCCAAAGTAGCACGCCCAGAGCAGGAGTTCTACTTCAGCCAGATCAGGCCTGCCAAGAAACTGCGTTTCACAGGCCTTGGTAAGAGATGTTCCCGGTAGGATGTGAGAGCACTGTGGAGAGCCAGTTGCTTTAGCTTCCCACAGAGCTGGAAGCAAGATGCTTTGGGGCCTCTCTCTCCCTTTGGACACAAGGCAGCCGTTTGGGCCTGGCAGCTCTAGGCCAATGGAGCACACCCACAGCAGAAGTTCTACTTCAGGCAGATCAGTCCTGCCCAGAAACTGCGTTTCACAGCCCTTGGTAAGAGATGTTCCCGGTAGGCTGTGAGAGCACTGGGCAGAACCAGTTGTTTTTTAGCTTCCCAAAGTGCTGGAGGCAAGATGCTTTGGGGCCTCTCTCACCCTTTGGAAACAAGGCAGCCCTTAGGTCCTGGTAGCTCTAGGCCTATGTAGCACAACCAGAACAGAAGTTCTACTTCAGCCAGGTCAGGCCTGCCAAGAAACTGCGTTTCACAGGCCTTTCAAAGAGATGTTCTCTTAGGCTGTAAGAGCACTGGGCAGAGCCAGCTGTTTCTTAGCTTCCCGAAGAGCTGGGAGCAAGATGCTTTGGGTCCACTCTCCGTCTTTGGAAACAAGGCAGCCCTTTGGGCCTGGCAGCTCTAGGGCAATGGAGCACACCCAGAGCAGAAGTTCTACTTCAGCCAGATCAGGCCTGCCAGGAAACTGCGTTTCACAGGCCTTGGTAAGAGATGTTCCCGGTAGGCTGTAAGAGCACTGGGCAGAGCCAGTTGTTTCTTACCTTCCTGAAAAGCTGGAAGCAAGATGCTTGGGACCCCTCTGCCCGTTTGGGAACAAGGCAGCCTTTTGGGTCGGGAAGCTCTAGGCCAATGGAGCACACGCAGAGCAGGAGTTCTACTTCAGCCTGATCAGGCCTGCAAAGAAACAGCGTTTGACAGGCCTTGGTAAGAGATGTTCCCGGTAGGTGTAAGAGCACTGGGCAGAGCCAGTTGTTTCTTAGCTTCGCAAAGACCGGGAAGCAAGATGCTTTGGGCCTCTCTGCCCCTTGGAAACAGGGCAGCACTTTGGGCCTGGCAGCTCTAGGGCAACGGAGCACACCCAGAGCCGGAGTTCTACTTCAGCCAGATGAGGCCTGCCAAGAAACTGCGTTTCACAGGCCTTTCAAAGACATGTTCCCGGTAGGCTGTAAGAGCACGGGCCAGAGCGAGTTGGTTCTTAGCTTCCCAGAGAGCTGGAAGCAAGATGCTTTGGGGCCTCTCTGCCCCTTTGGAAACAAGGCAGCACCTTGGGCCTGGCAGCTCTAGGGCAATGGAGCACACCCAGAGCAGAAGTTCTACTTCAGCCAAATCAGGCCTGCCAGGAAACGGCGTTTCACAGGCCTTGGTAAGAGATGTTCCCGGTAGGCTGTAAGAGCACTGGGCAACGCCAGATGTTTCTTAGCTTCCCGAAGAGCTGGAAGCAAGATGCTTTGGTGCCACTCTCTCACTTTGGAATCAAGGCAGCCCTTTGGGGCAGGTAGCTCTAGGCCAGTGGAGCACACCCAGAGCAGAAGTTCTACTTCGGCCAGTTCAGGCCACCAACAAACTGCGTTTCACAGGCCTTGGTAAGAGATGTTCCCGGTAGGCTGTAAGAGCACTGGGCAACGCCAGATGTTTCTTAGCTTGCCGAAGAGCTGGAAGCAAGATGCTTTGGGGCCTCTCATCCCCTTTGCAAACAAGGCGGCCCTTTGGGCCAGGCAGCTCTAGGCCAATGGAGCACACCCAGAGCAGAAGTTCTACTTCAGCTACATCAGGCCACCAACAAAGTGCATTTCACAGGCCTTGGTAAGAGATTGTCTCTTAGGCTGTAAGAGCACTGGGCAGAGCCAGTTGTTTCTTAGCTTCCCAAAGAGCTTGAAGCAAGATGCTTTGGGGGCTCCCTGCCCCTTTGCCAACAAGGCCGACCTTTGGGCCTTTCAGCTCTGGGCCAATGGAGCACACCCAGAGCAGAAGTTCTACCTCAGCCAGATAAGGCCTGCCAAGAAACTGCGTTTCAAAGGCTTTGGTAAGAGATGTTGCCGGTACTCTGTTAGAGCACTGGGCAGAGACAGTTGTTTCTTAGCTTCCCAAAGAGCTGGAAGCAAGATGCTTTGGGGCCTCTCTGCCCCTTTGCAAACAAGGCATCCCTTTGGGCCTTTCAGCTCTAGGCCAATGGAGCACACCCAGAGCAGAAGTCCTACTTCAGCCAGATCAGGCCTGCCAAGGAACTGCGTTTCAGAGGCCTTTGTATGTGACGTTCCCGGTAGGCTGTGAGAGCACGGTGCAGAGCCAGTTGTTTCCTTGTTTCCCAAACAGCTGGAAGCAAGACGCTTTGGGGCCTCTCTGCCCCTTTGGAAACAAGGCAGCACGTTGGGTCTGGCAGCTCTAGGGCAATGGAGCACAACCAGAGCCGAAGTTCTACTTCTTCCAGATCAGGCCTGCCTAGACAGTGCGTTTCACAGGCCTTGATAAGAGATGTTCTCTTAGGCTATAAGAGCACTGGGCACAGCCAGTTGTTTCTTAGCTTCCCAAGAGGTGGAAGCAAGATGCTTTGGGGCCTCTCTCCCCCTTTGGAAACAAGGCAGCCCTTTGGGCCTTTCAGCTCTAGGGCAATGGAGCACACCCAGAGCAGAAGTTCTACCTCAGCCAGATCAGGCCTGCCAAGAAACTGCTTTTCACAGGCCTTCGTAAGAGGTGTTCCCGGAAGGCTGTAAGAGTACCTGGCAGAGCGAGTTGTTTCTTAGCTTCAAAAACAGCTGGAAGCAACATGATTTGGGGCCTCTCTCCCCCTTTGGAAACAAATCAGCCTTGGTGCCTGGCAGCTCTAGGCCAAAGTAGCACACCCAGAGCACAAGTTCTACCTCAGCCAGATAAGGCCTGTCAAGAAGCTGCGTTTCACAGGCCTTTGTATGTGACGTTCCCGGTTGGCTTTGAGAGCACTGTGCAGAGCCAGTTGTTTTAGCTTCCCAGAGAGCAGGAAGCAAGATGCTTTGGGGCCTCTCTCACACTTTGGAAATAAAGGCAGCCCTTTGGGCCTGGCAGCCCTAGGCCAATGGAGTACACCCAGAGCAGAAGTTCTACCTCAGCCAGATCAGGCCTTCCAAGAAACTGCGTCTCACAGGCCTTTCTCTGTCACGTTGCCGGTAGGCTGTGAGAGCACTGTGCAGAGCCAGTTGTTTCTTAGCTTCCCAAAGATTTGGAAGCAAGATACTTTGGGGACTCTCAGCCCCTTTGGAAACAAGGCGGCTCTTTGGGCCTGGCAGCTCTAGGCCAAAGTAGCACGCCCAGAGCAGGAGTTCTACTTCAGCCAGATCAGGCCTGCCAAGAAACTGCGTTTCACAGGCCTTGGTAAGAGATGTTCACGGTAGGATGTGAGAGCACTGTGGAGAGCCAGTTGCTTTAGCTTCCCACAGAGCTGGAAGCAAGATGCTTTGGGGCCTCTCTCTCCCTTTGGACACAAGGCAGCCGTTTGGGCCTGGCAGCTCTAGGCCAATGGAGCACACCCACAGCAGAAGTTCTACTTCAGGCAGATCAGTCCTGCCCAGAAACTGCGTTTCACAGCCCTTGGTAAGAGATGTTCCCGGTAGGCTGTGAGAGCACTGGGCAGAACCAGTTGTTTTTTAGCTTCCCAAAGTGCTGGAGGCAAGATGCTTTGGGGCCTCTCTCACCCTTTGGAAACAAGGCAGCCCTTAGGTCCTGGTAGCTCTAGGCCTATGTAGCACAACCAGAACAGAAGTTCTACTTCAGCCAGGTCAGGCCTGCCAAGAAACTGCGTTTCACAGGCCTTTCAAAGACATGTTCCCGGTAGGCTGTAAGAGCACTGGGCAGAGCCAGCTGTTTCTTAGCTTCCCGAAGAGCTGGGAGCAAGATGCTTTGGGTCCACTCTCCGTCTTTGGAAACAAGGCAGCCCTTTGGGCCTGGCAGCTCTAGGGCAATGGAGCACACCCAGAGCAGAAGTTCTACTTCAGCCAGATCAGGCCTGCCAGGAAACTGCGTTTCACAGGCCTTGGTAAGAGATGTTCCCGGTAGGCTGTAAGAGCACTGGGCAGAGCCAGTTGTTTCTTACCTTCCTGAAAAGCTGGAAGCAAGATGCTTGGGACCCCTCTGCCCGTTTGGGAACAAGGCAGCCTTTTGGGTCGGGAAGCTCTAGGCCAATGGAGCACACGCAGAGCAGGAGTTCTACTTCAGCCTGATCAGGCCTGCAAAGAAACAGCGTTTGACAGGCCTTGGTAAGAGATGTTCCCGGTAGGTGTAAGAGCACTGGGCAGAGCCAGTTGTTTCTTAGCTTCGCAAAGACCGGGAAGCAAGATGCTTTGGGCCTCTCTGCCCCTTGGAAACAGGGCAGCACTTTGGGCCTGGCAGCTCTAGGGCAACGGAGCACACCCAGAGCCGGAGTTCTACTTCAGCCAGATGAGGCCTGCCAAGAAACTGCGTTTCACAGGCCTTTCAAAGACATGTTCCCGGTAGGCTGTAAGAGCACGGGCCAGAGCGAGTTGGTTCTTAGCTTCCCAGAGAGCTGGAAGCAAGATGCTTTGGGGCCTCTCTGCCCCTTTGGAAACAAGGCAGCACCTTGGGCCTGGCAGCTCTAGGGCAATGGAGCACACCCAGAGCAGAAGTTCTACTTCAGCCAAATCAGGCCTGCCAGGAAACGGCGTTTCACAGGCCTTGGTAAGAGATGTTCCCGGTAGGCTGTAAGAGCACTGGGCAACGCCAGATGTTTCTTAGCTTCCCGAAGAGCTGGAAGCAAGATGCTTTGGTGCCACTCTCTCACTTTGGAATCAAGGCAGCCCTTTGGGGCAGGTAGCTCTAGGCCAGTGGAGCACACCCAGAGCAGAAGTTCTACTTGGGCCAGTTCAGGCCACCAACAAACTGCGTTTCACAGGCCTTGGTAAGAGATGTTCCCGGTAGGCTGTAAGAGCACTGGGCAACGCCAGATGTTTCTTAGCTTGCCGAAGAGCTGGAAGCAAGATGCTTTGGGGCCTCTCATCCCCTTTGCAAACAAGGCGGCCCTTTGGGCCAGGCAGCTCTAGGCCAATGGAGCACACCCAGAGCAGAAGTTCTACTTCAGCTACATCAGGCCACCAACAAAGTGCATTTCACAGGCCTTGGTAAGAGATTGTCTCTTAGGCTGTAAGAGCACTGGGCAGAGCCAGTTGTTTCTTAGCTTCCCAAAGAGCTGGAAGCAAGATGCTTTGGGGGCTCCCTGCCCCTTTGCCAACAAGGCCGACCTTTGGGCCTTTCAGCTCTGGGCCAATGGAGCACACCCAGAGCAGAAGTTCTACCTCAGCCAGATAAGGCCTGCCAAGAAACTGCGTTTCAAAGGCTTTGGTAAGAGATGTTGCCGGTACTCTGTTAGAGCACTGGGCAGAGACAGTTGTTTCTTAGCTTCCCAAAGAGCTGGAAGCAAGATGCTTTGGGGCCTCTCTGCCCCTTTGGAAACAAGGCATCCCTTTGGGCCTTTCAGCTCTAGGCCAATGGAGCACACCCAGAGCAGAAGTCCTACTTCAGCCAGATCAGGCCTGCCAAGGAACTGCGTTTCAGAGGCCTTTGTATGTGACGTTCCCGGTAGGCTGTGAGAGCACGGTGCAGAGCCAGTTGTTTCCTTGTTTCCCAAACAGCTGGAAGCAAGACGCTTTGGGGCCTCTCTGCCCCTTTGGAAACAAGGCAGCACGTTGGGTCTGGCAGCTCTAGGGCAATGGAGCACAACCAGAGCCGAAGTTCTACTTCTTCCAGATCAGGCCTGCCTAGACAGTGCGTTTCACAGGCCTTGATAAGAGATGTTCTCTTAGGCTATAAGAGCACTGGGCACAGCCAGTTGTTTCTTAGCTTCCCAAGAGGTGGAAGCAAGATGCTTTGGGGCCTCTCTCCCCCTTTGGAAACAAGGCAGCCCTTTGGGCCTTTCAGCTCTAGGGCAATGGAGCACACCCAGAGCAGAAGTTCTACCTCAGCCAGATCAGGCCTGCCAAGAAACTGCTTTTCACAGGCCTTCGTAAGAGGTGTTCCCGGAAGGCTGTAAGAGTACCTGGCAGAGCGAGTTGTTTCTTAGCTTCAAAAACAGCTGGAAGCAACATGATTTGGGGCCTCTCTCCCCCTTTGGAAACAAATCAGCCTTGGTGCCTGGCAGCTCTAGGCCAAAGTAGCACACCCAGAGCACAAGTTCTACCTCAGCCAGATAAGGCCTGTCAAGAAGCTGCGTTTCACAGGCCTTTGTATGTGACGTTCCCGGTTGGCTTTGAGAGCACTGTGCAGAGCCAGTTGTTTTAGCTTCCCAGAGAGCAGGAAGCAAGATGCTTTGGGGCCTCTCTCACACTTTGGAAATAAAGGCAGCCCTTTGGGCCTGGCAGCCCTAGGCCAATGGAGTACACCCAGAGCAGAAGTTCTACCTCAGCCAGATCAGGCCTTCCAAGAAACTGCGTCTCACAGGCCTTTCTCTGTCACGTTGCCGGTAGGCTGTGAGAGCACTGTGCAGAGCCAGTTGTTTCTTAGCTTCCCAAAGATTTGGAAGCAAGATACTTTGGGGACTCTCAGCCCCTTTGGAAACAAGGCGGCTCTTTGGGCCTGGCAGCTCTAGGCCAAAGTAGCACGCCCAGAGCAGGAGTTCTACTTCAGCCAGATCAGGCCTGCCAAGAAACTGCGTTTCACAGGCCTTGGTAAGAGATGTTCCCGGTAGGATGTGAGAGCACTGTGGAGAGCCAGTTGCTTTAGCTTCCCACAGAGCTGGAAGCAAGATGCTTTGGGGCCTCTCTCTCCCTTTGGACACAAGGCAGCCGTTTGGGCCTGGCAGCTCTAGGCCAATGGAGCACACCCACAGCAGAAGTTCTACTTCAGGCAGATCAGTCCTGCCCAGAAACTGCGTTTCACAGCCCTTGGTAAGAGATGTTCCCGGTAGGCTGTGAGAGCACTGGGCAGAACCAGTTGTTTTTTAGCTTCCCAAAGTGCTGGAGGCAAGATGCTTTGGGGCCTCTCTCACCCTTTGGAAACAAGGCAGCCCTTAGGTCCTGGTAGCTCTAGGCCTATGTAGCACAACCAGAACAGAAGTTCTACTTCAGCCAGGTCAGGCCTGCCAAGAAACTGCGTTTCACAGGCCTTTCAAAGAGATGTTCTCTTAGGCTGTAAGAGCACTGGGCAGAGCCAGCTGTTTCTTAGCTTCCCGAAGAGCTGGGAGCAAGATGCTTTGGGTCCACTCTCCGTCTTTGGAAACAAGGCAGCCCTTTGGGCCTGGCAGCTCTAGGGCAATGGAGCACACCCAGAGCAGAAGTTCTACTTCAGCCAGATCAGGCCTGCCAGGAAACTGCGTTTCACAGGCCTTGGTAAGAGATGTTCCCGGTAGGCTGTAAGAGCACTGGGCAGAGCCAGTTGTTTCTTACCTTCCTGAAAAGCTGGAAGCAAGATGCTTGGGACCCCTCTGCCCGTTTGGGAACAAGGCAGCCTTTTGGGTCGGGAAGCTCTAGGCCAATGGAGCACACGCAGAGCAGGAGTTCTACTTCAGCCTGATCAGGCCTGCAAAGAAACAGCGTTTGACAGGCCTTGGTAAGAGATGTTCCCGGTAGGTGTAAGAGCACTGGGCAGAGCCAGTTGTTTCTTAGCTTCGCAAAGACCGGGAAGCAAGATGCTTTGGGCCTCTCTGCCCCTTGGAAACAGGGCAGCACTTTGGGCCTGGCAGCTCTAGGGCAACGGAGCACACCCAGAGCCGGAGTTCTACTTCAGCCAGATGAGGCCTGCCAAGAAACTGCGTTTCACAGGCCTTTCAAAGACATGTTCCCGGTAGGCTGTAAGAGCACGGGCCAGAGCGAGTTGGTTCTTAGCTTCCCAGAGAGCTGGAAGCAAGATGCTTTGGGGCCTCTCTGCCCCTTTGGAAACAAGGCAGCACCTTGGGCCTGGCAGCTCTAGGGCAATGGAGCACACCCAGAGCAGAAGTTCTACTTCAGCCAAATCAGGCCTGCCAGGAAACGGCGTTTCACAGGCCTTGGTAAGAGATGTTCCCGGTAGGCTGTAAGAGCACTGGGCAACGCCAGATGTTTCTTAGCTTCCCGAAGAGCTGGAAGCAAGATGCTTTGGTGCCACTCTCTCACTTTGGAATCAAGGCAGCCCTTTGGGCAGGTAGCTCTAGGCCAGTGGAGCACACCCAGAGCAGAAGTTCTACTTCGGCCAGTTCAGGCCACCAACAAACTGCGTTTCACAGGCCTTGGTAAGAGATGTTCCCGGTAGGCTGTAAGAGCACTGGGCAACGCCAGATGTTTCTTAGCTTGCCGAAGAGCTGGAAGCAAGATGCTTTGGGGCCTCTCATCCCCTTTGCAAACAAGGCGGCCCTTTGGGCCAGGCAGCTCTAGGCCAATGGAGCACACCCAGAGCAGAAGTTCTACTTCAGCTACATCAGGCCACCAACAAAGTGCATTTCACAGGCCTTGGTAAGAGATTGTCTCTTAGGCTGTAAGAGCACTGGGCAGAGCCAGTTGTTTCTTAGCTTCCCAAAGAGCTGGAAGCAAGATGCTTTGGGGGCTCCCTGCCCCTTTGCCAACAAGGCCGACCTTTGGGCCTTTCAGCTCTGGGCCAATGGAGCACACCCAGAGCAGAAGTTCTACCTCAGCCAGATAAGGCCTGCCAAGAAACTGCGTTTCAAAGGCTTTGGTAAGAGATGTTGCCGGTACTCTGTTAGAGCACTGGGCAGAGACAGTTGTTTCTTAGCTTCCCAAAGAGCTGGAAGCAAGATGCTTTGGGGCCTCTCTGCCCCTTTGCAAACAAGGCATCCCTTTGGGCCTTTCAGCTCTAGGCCAATGGAGCACACCCAGAGCAGAAGTCCTACTTCAGCCAGATCAGGCCTGCCAAGGAACTGCGTTTCAGAGGCCTTTGTATGTGACGTTCCCGGTAGGCTGTGAGAGCACGGTGCAGAGCCAGTTGTTTCCTTGTTTCCCAAACAGCTGGAAGCAAGACGCTTTGGGGCCTCTCTGCCCCTTTGGAAACAAGGCAGCACGTTGGGTCTGGCAGCTCTAGGGCAATGGAGCACAACCAGAGCCGAAGTTCTACTTCTTCCAGATCAGGCCTGCCTAGACAGTGCGTTTCACAGGCCTTGATAAGAGATGTTCTCTTAGGCTATAAGAGCACTGGGCACAGCCAGTTGTTTCTTAGCTTCCCAAGAGGTGGAAGCAAGATGCTTTGGGGCCTCTCTCCCCCTTTGGAAACAAGGCAGCCCTTTGGGCCTTTCAGCTCTAGGGCAATGGAGCACACCCAGAGAAGAAGTTCTACCTCAGCCAGATCAGGCCTTCCAAGAAACTGCGTCTCACAGGCCTTTCTCTGTCACGTTGCCGGTAGGCTGTGAGAGCACTGTGCAGAGCCAGTTGTTTCTTAGCTTCCCAAAGATTTGGAAGCAAGATACTTTGGGGACTCTCAGCCCCTTTGGAAACAAGGCGGCTCTTTGGGCCTGGCAGCTCTAGGCCAAAGTAGCACGCCCAGAGCAGGAGTTCTACTTCAGCCAGATCAGGCCTGCCAAGAAACTGCGTTTCACAGGCCTTGGTAAGAGATGTTCACGGTAGGATGTGAGAGCACTGTGGAGAGCCAGTTGCTTTAGCTTCCCACAGAGCTGGAAGCAAGATGCTTTGGGGCCTCTCTCTCCCTTTGGACACAAGGCAGCCGTTTGCGCCTGGCAGCTCTAGGCCAATGGAGCACACCCACAGCAGAAGTTCTACTTCAGGCAGATCAGTCCTGCCCAGAAACTGCGTTTCACAGCCCTTGGTAAGAGATGTTCACGGTAGGCTGTGAGAGCACTGGGCAGAACCAGTTGTTTTTTAGCTTCCCAAAGTGCTGGAGGCAAGATGCTTTGGGGCCTCTCTCACCCTTTGGAAACAAGGCAGCCCTTAGGTCCTGGTAGCTCTAGGCCTATGTAGCACAACCAGAACAGAAGTTCTACTTCAGCCAGGTCAGGCCTGCCAAGAAACTGCGTTTCACAGGCCTTTCAAAGAGATGTTCTCTTAGGCTGTAAGAGCACTGGGCAGAGCCAGCTGTTTCTTAGCTTCCCGAAGAGCTGGGAGCAAGATGCTTTGGGTCCACTCTCCGTCTTTGGAAACAAGGCAGCCCTTTGGGCCTGGCAGCTCTAGGCCAATGGAGCACACGCAGAGCAGGAGTTCTACTTCAGCCTGATCAGGCCTGCAAAGAAACAGCGTTTGACAGGCCTTGGTAAGAGATGTTCCCGGTAGGTGTAAGAGCACTGGGCAGAGCCAGTTGTTTCTTAGCTTTGCAAAGACCGGGAAGCAAGATGCTTTGGGCCTCTCTGCCCCTTGGAAACAGGGCAGCACTGGGGCCTGGCAGCCCTAGGGCAATGGAGCACACCCAGAGCCGGAGTTCTACTTCAGCCAGATGAGGCCTGCCAAGAAACTGCGTTTCACATGCCTTTAAAGACATGTTCCCGGTAGGCTGTAAGAGCACGGGGCAGAGCGAGTTGGTTCTTAGCTTCCCAGAGAGCTGGAAGCAAGATGCTTTGGGGCCTCTCTGCCCCTTTGGAAACAAGGCAGCACCTTGGGCCTGGCAGCTCTAGGGCAATGGAGCACACCCAGAGCAGAAGTTCTACTTCAGCCAAATCAGGCCTGCCAGGAAACGGCGTTTCACAGGCCTTGGTAAGAGATGTTCCCGGTAGGCTTTAAGAGCACTGGGCAACGCCAGATGTTTCTTAGCTTCCCGAAGAGCTGGAAGCAAGATGCTTTGGTGCCACTCTCTCACTTTGGAATCAAGGCAGCCCTTTGGGGCAGGTAGCTCTAGGCCAGTGGAGCACACCCAGAGCAGAAGCTCTACTTCGGCCAGTTCAGGCCACCAACAAAGTGCGTTTCACAGGCCTTGGTAAGAGATGTTCCCGGTAGGCTGTAAGAGCACTGGGCAACGCCAGATGTTTCTTAGCTTCCCGAAGAGCTGGAAGCAAGATGCTTTGGGGCCTCTCTGCCCCTTTGCAAACAAGGCGGCCCTTTTGGCCAGGCAGCTCTAGGCCAATGGAGCACACCCAGAGCAGAAGTTCTACTTCAGCTAGATCAGGCCACCAACAAAGTGCGTTTCACAGGCCTTGGTAAGAGATTTTCTCTCAGGCTGTAAGAGCACTGGGCAGAGCCAGTTGTTTCTTAGCTTCCCAAAGAGCTGGAAGCAAGATGCTTTGGGGGCTCCCTGCCCCTTTGCCAACAAGGCCGACCTTTGGGCCTTTCAGCTCTAGGCCAATGGAGCACACCCAGAGCAGAAGTTCTACCTCAGCCAGATAAGGCCTGCCAAGAGACTGCGTTTCAAAGGCTTTGGTAAGAGATGTTCCCGGTACTCTGTCAGAGCACTGGGCAGAGACAGTTGTTTCTTAGCTTCCCAATGAGCTGGAAGCAAGATGCTTTGGGGCCTCTCTGCCCCTTTGGAAACAAGGCGGCCCTTTGGGCCTGGCAGCTCTAGGCCAAAGTAGCACGCCCAGAGCAGGAGTTCTACTTCAGCCAGATCAGGCCTGCCAAGAAACTGCGTTTCACAGGCCTTGGTAAGAGATGTTCCCGGTAGGCTGTGAGAGCACTGTGGAGAGCCAGTTGCTTTAGCTTCCCACAGAGCTGGAAGCAAGATGCTTTGGGGCCTCTCTCTCCCTTTGGACACAAGGCAGCCGTTTGCGCCTGGCAGCTCTAGGCCAATGGAGCACACCCACAGCAGAAGTTCTACTTCAGGCAGATCAGTCCTGCCCAGAAAATGCGTTTCACAGCCCTTGGTAAGAGATGTTCCCGGTAGGCTGTGAGAGCACTGGGCAGAACCAGTTGTTTTTTAGCTTCCCAAAGTGCTGGAGGCAAGATGCTTTGGGGCCTCTCTCACCCTTTGGAAACAAGGCAGCCCTTAGGTCCTGGTAGCTCTAGGCCTATGTAGCACAACCAGAACAGAAGTTCTACTTCAGCCAGGTCAGGCCTGCCAAGAAACTGCGTTTCACAGGCCTTTCAAAGAGATGTTCTCTTAGGCTGTAAGAGCACTGGGCAGAGCCAGCTGTTTCTTAGCTTCCCGAAGAGCTGGGAGCAAGATGCTTTGGGTCCACTCTCCGTCTTTGGAAACAAGGCAGCCCTTTGGGCCTGGCAGCTCTAGGGCAATGGAGCACACCCAGAGCAGAAGTTCTACTTCAGCCAGATCAGGCCTGCCAGGAAACTGCGTTTCACAGGCCTTGGTAAGAGATGTTCCCGGTAGGCTGTAAGAGCACTGGGCAGAGCCAGTTGTTTCTTACCTTCCTGAAAAGCTGGAAGCAAGACGCTTGGGACCCCTCTGCCCGTTTGGGAACAAGGCAGCCTTTTGGGTCGGGAAGCTCTAGGCCAATGGAGCACACGCAGAGCAGGAGTTCTACTTCAGCCTGATCAGGCCTGCAAAGAAACAGCGTTTGACAGGCCTTGGTAAGAGATGTTCCCGGTAGGTGTAAGAGCACTGGGCAGAGCCAGTTGTTTCTTAGCTTCGCAAAGACCGGGAAGCAAGATGCTTTGGGCCTCTCTGCCCCTTGGAAACAGGGCAGCACTTTGGGCCTGGCAGCCCTAGGGCAATGGAGCACACCCAGAGCCGGAGTTCTACTTCAGCCAGATGAGGCCTGCCAAGAAACTGCGTTTCACATGCCTTTAAAGACATGTTCCCGGTAGGCTGTAAGAGCACGGGGCAGAGCGAGTTGGTTCTTAGCTTCCCAGAGAGCTGGAAGCAAGATGCTTTGGGGCCTCTCTGCCCCTTTGGAAACAAGGCAGCACCTTGGGCCTGGCAGCTCTAGGGCAACGGAGCACACCCAGAGCAGAAGTTCTACTTCAGCCAAATCAGGCCTGCCAGGAAACGGCGTTTCACAGGCCTTGGTAAGAGATGTTCCCGGTAGGCTGTAAGAGCACTGGGCAACGCCAGATGTTTCTTAGCTTCCCGAAGAGCTGGAAGCAAGATGCTTTGGTTCCACTCTCTCACTTTGGAATCAAGGCAGCCCTTTGGGGCAGGTAGCTCTAGGCCAGTGGAGCACACCCAGAGCAGAAGTTCTACTTGGGCCAGTTCAGGCCACCAACAAACTGCGTTTCACAGGCCTTGGTAAGAGATGTTCCCGGTAGGCTGTAAGAGCACTGGGCAACGCCAGATGTTTCTTAGCTTCCCGAAGAGCTGGAAGCAAGATGCTTTGGGGCCTCTATGCCCCTTTGCAAACAAGGCGGCCCTTTGGGCCAGGCAGCTCTAGGCCAATGGAGCACACCCAGAGCAGAAGTTCTAATTCAGCTAGATCAGGCCACCAACAAAGTGCGTTTCACAGGCCTTGGTAAGAGATTTTCTCTCAGGCTGTAAGAGCACTGGGCAGAGCCAGTTGTTTCTTAGCTTCCCAAAGAGCTGGAAGCAAGATGCTTTGGGGGCTCCCTGCCCCTTTGCCAACAAGGCCGACCTTTGGGCCTTTCAGCTCTAGGCCAATGGAGCACACCCAGAGCAGAAGTTCTACCTCAGCCAGATAAGGCGTGCCAAGAAACTGCGTTTCAATGGCTTTGGTAAGAGATGTTGCCGGTACTCTGTCAGAGCACTGGGCAGAGACAGTTGTTTCTTAGCTTCCCAATGAGCTGGAAGCAAGATGCTTTGGGGCCTCTCTGCCCCTTTGCAAACAAGGCATCCCTTTGGGCCTTTCAGCTCTAGGGCAATGGAGCACACCCAGAGCAGAAGTTCTACCTCAGCCAGATCAGGCCTGCCAAGAAACTGCTTTTCACAGGCCTTCGTAAGAGGTGTTCCCGGAAGGCTGTAAGAGTACCTGGCAGAGCGAGTTGTTTCTTAGCTTCAAAAACAGCTGGAAGCAACATGATTTGGGGCCTCTCTCCCCCTTTGGAAACAAAGCAGCCTTTGTGCCTGGCAGCTCTAGGCCAAAGTAGCACACCCAGAGCACAAGTTCTACCTCAGCCAGATAAGGCCTGTCAAGAAGCTGCGTTTCACAGGCCTTTGTATGTGACGTTCCCGGTTGGCTTTGAGAGCACTGTGCAGAGCCAGTTGTTTTAGCTTCCCAGAGAGCAGGAAGCAAGATGCTTTGGGGCCTCTCTCACACTTTGGAAATAAAGGCAGCCCTTTGGGCCTGGCAGCCCTAGGCCAATGGAGTACACCCAGAGCAGAAGTTCTACCTCAGCCAGATCAGGCCTTCCAAGAAACTGCGTCTCACAGGCCTTTCTCTGTCACGTTGCTGGTAGGCTGTGAGAGCACTGTGCAGAGCCAGTTGTTTCTTAGCTTCCCAAAGATTTGGAAGCAAGATACTTTGGGGACTCTCAGCCCCTTTGGAAACAAGGCGGCTCTTTGGGCCTGGCAGCTCTAGGCCAAAGTAGCACGCCCAGAGCAGGAGTTCTACTTCAGCCAGATCAGGCCTGCCAAGAAACTGCGTTTCAAAGGCCTTGGTAAGAGATGTTCACGGTAGGATGTGAGAGCACTGTGGAGAGCCAGTTGCTTTAGCTTCCCACAGAGCTGGAAGCAAGATGCTTTGGGGCCTCTCTCTCCCTTTGGACACAAGGCAGCCGTTTGGGCCTGGCAGCTCTAGGCCAATGGAGCACACCCACAGCAGAAGTTCTACTTCAGGCAGATCAGTCCTGCCCAGAAACTGCGTTTCACAGCCCTTGGTAAGAGATGTTCACGGTAGGCTGTGAGAGCACTGGGCAGAACCAGTTGTTTTTTAGCTTCCCAAAGTGCTGGAGGCCACATGCCTTGGGGCCTCTCTCACCCTTTGGAAACAAGGCAGCCCTTAGGTCCTGGTAGCTCTAGGCCTATGTAGCACAACCAGAACAGAAGTTCTACTTCAGCCAGGTCAGGCCTGCCAAGAAACTGCGTTTCACAGGCCTTTCAAAGACATGTTCCCGGTAGGCTGTAAGAGCACTGGGCAGAGCCAGCTGTTTCTTAGCTTCCCGAAGAGCTGGGAGCAAGATGCTTTGGGTCCACTCTCCGTCTTTGGAAACAAGGCAGCCCTTTGGGCCTGGCAGCTCTAGGGCAATGGAGCACACCCAGAGCAGAAGTTCTACTTCAGCCAGATCAGGCCTGCCAGGAAACTGCGTTTCACAGGCCTTGGTAAGAGATGTTCCCGGTAGGCTGTAAGAGCACTGGGCAGAGCCAGTTGTTTCTTACCTTCCTGAAAAGCTGGAAGCAAGATGCTTGGGACCCCTCTGCCCGTTTGGGAACAAGGCAGCCTTTTGGGTCGGGAAGCTCTAGGCCAATGGAGCACACGCAGAGCAGGAGTTCTACTTCAGCCAGATCAGGCCTGCAAAGAAACAGCGTTTGACAGGCCTTGGTAAGAGATGTTCCCGGTAGGCTGTAAGAGCACTGGGCAGAGCCAGTTGTTTCTTAGCTTCGCAAAGACCGGGAAGCAAGATGCTTTGGGCCTCTCTGCCCCTTGGAAACAGGGCAGCACTTTGGGCCTGGCAGCTCTAGGGCAATGGAGCACACCCAGAGCCGGAGTTCTACTTCAGCCAGATGAGGCCTGCCAAGAAACTGCGTTTCACAGGCCTTTCAAAGACATGTTCCCGGTAGGCTGTAAGAGCACGGGCCAGAGCGAGTTGGTTCTTAGCTTCCCAGAGAGCTGGAAGCAAGATGCTTTGGGGCCTCTCTGCCCCTTTGGAAACAAGGCAGCACCTTGGGCCTGGCAGCTCTAGGGCAATGGAGCACACCCAGAGCAGAAGTTCTACTTCGGCCAGTTCAGGCCACCAACAAACTGCGTTTCACAGGCCTTGGTAAGAGATGTTCCCGGTAGGCTGTAAGAGCACTGGGCAATGCCAGATGTTTCTTAGCTTCCCGAAGAGCTGGAAGCAAGATGCTTTGGGGCCTCTCATCCCCTTTGCAAACAAGGCCGACCTTTGGGCCAGGCAGCTCTAGGCCAATGGAGCACACCCAGAGCAGAAGTTCTACCTCAGCCAGATAAGGCCTGCAAAGAAACTGCGTTTCAAAGGCTTTGGTAAGAGATGTTCCCGGTACTCTGTTAGAGCACTGGGCAGAGCCATTTGTTTCTTAGCTTCCCAAGAGCTGGAAGCAAGATGCTTTGGGGGCTCCCTGCCCCTTTGCCAACAAGGGCGACCTTTGGGCCTTTCAGCTCTAGGCCAATGGAGCACACCCAGAGCAGAAGTCCTACTTCAGCCAGATCAGGCCTGCCAAGGAACTGCGTTTCAGAGGCCTTTGTATGTGACGTTCCCGGTAGGCTGTGAGAGCACGGTGCAGAGCCAGTTGTTTCCTTGTTTCCCAAACAGCTGGAAGCAAGACGCTTTGGGGCCTCTCTGCCCCTTTGGAAACAAGGCAGCACGTTGGGTCTGGCAGCTCTAGGGCAATGGAGCACAACCAGAGCCGAAGTTCTACTTCTTCCAGATCAGGCCTGCCTAGACAGTGCGTTTCACAGGCCTTGATAAGAGATGTTCTCTTAGGCTATAAGAGCACTGGGCACAGCCAGTTGTTTCTTAGCTTCCCAAGAGGTGGAAGCAAGATGCTTTGGGGCCTCTCTCCCCCTTTGGAAACAAGGCAGCCCTTTGGGCCTTTCAGCTCTAGGGCAATGGAGCACACCCAGAGCAGAAGTTCTACCTCAGCCAGATCAGGCCTGCCAAGAAACTGCTTTTCACAGGCCTTCGTAAGAGGTGTTCCCGGAAGGCTGTAAGAGTACCTGGCAGAGCGAGTTGTTTCTTAGCTTCAAAAACAGCTGGAAGCAACATGATTTGGGGCCTCTCTCCCCCTTTGGAAACAAAGCAGCCTTTGTGCCTGGCAGCTCTAGGCCAAAGTAGCACACCCAGAGCACAAGTTCTACCTCAGCCAGATAAGGCCTGTCAAGAAGCTGCGTTTCACAGGCCTTTGTATGTGACGTTCCCGGTTGGCTTTGAGAGCACTGTGCAGAGCCAGTTGTTTTAGCTTCCCAGAGAGCAGGAAGCAAGATGCTTTGGGGCCTCTCTCACACTTTGGAAATAAAGGCAGCCCTTTGGGCCTGGCAGCCCTAGGCCAATGGAGTACACCCAGAGCAGAAGTTCTACCTCAGCCAGATCAGGCCTTCCAAGAAACTGCGTCTCACAGGCCTTTCTCTGTCACGTTGCCGGTAGGCTGTGAGAGCACTGTGCAGAGCCAGTTGTTTCTTAGCTTCCCAAAGATTTGGAAGCAAGATGCTTTGGGGACTCTCAGCCCCTTTGGAAACAAGGCGGCCCTTTGGGCCTGGCAGCTCTAGGCCAAAGTAGCACGCCCAGAGCAGGAGTTCTACTTCAGCCAGATCAGGCCTGCCAAGAAACTGCGTTTCACAGGCCTTGGTAAGAGATGTTCCCGGTAGGCTGTGAGAGCACTGTGGAGAGCCAGTTGCTTTAGCTTCCCACAGAGCTGGAAGCAAGATGCTTTGGGGCCTCTCTCTCCCTTTGGACACAAGGCAGCCGTTTGGGCCTGGCAGCTCTAGGCCAATGGAGCACACCCACAGCAGAAGTTCTACTTCAGGCAGATCAGTCCTGCCCAGAAACTGCGTTTCACAGCCCTTGGTAAGAGATGTTCACGGTAGGCTGTGAGAGCACTGGGCAGAACCAGTTGTTTTTTAGCTTCCCAAAGTGCTGGAGGCAAGATGCTTTGGGGCCTCTCTCACCCTTTGGAAACAAGGCAGCCCTTAGGTCCTGGTAGCTCTAGGCCTATGTAGCACAACCAGAACAGAAGTTCTACTTCAGCCAGGTCAGGCCTGCCAAGAAACTGCGTTTCACAGGCCTTTCAAAGACATGTTCCCGGTAGGCTGTAAGAGCACTGGGCAGAGCCAGCTGTTTCTTAGCTTCCCGAAGAGCTGGGAGCAAGATGCTTTGGGTCCACTCTCCGTCTTTGGAAACAAGGCAGCCCTTTGGGCCTGGCAGCTCTAGGGCAATGGAGCACACCCAGAGCAGAAGTTCTACTTCAGCCAGATCAGGCCTGCCAGGAAACTGCGTTTCACAGGCCTTGGTAAGAGATGTTCCCGGTAGGCTGTAAGAGCACTGGGCAGAGCCAGTTGTTTCTTACCTTCCTGAAAAGCTGGAAGCAAGATGCTTGGGACCCCTCTGCCCGTTTCGGAACAAGGCAGCCTTTTGGGTCGGGAAGCTCTAGGCCAATGGAGCACACGCAGAGCAGGAGTTCTACTTCAGCCTGATCAGGCCTGCAAAGAAACAGCGTTTGACAGGCCTTGGTAAGAGATGTTCCCGGTAGGTGTAAGAGCACTGGGCAGAGCCAGTTGTTTCTTAGCTTCGCAAAGACCGGGAAGCAAGATGCTTTGGGCCTCTCTGCCCCTTGGAAACAGGGCAGCACTTTGGGCCTGGCAGCTCTAGGGCAATGGAGCACACCCAGAGCCGGAGTTCTACGTCAGCCAGATGAGGCCTGCCAAGAAACTGCGTTTCACAGGCCTTTCAAAGACATGTTCCAGGTAGGCTGTAAGAGCACGGGGCAGAGCGAGTTGGTTCTTAGCTTCCCAGAGAGCTGGAAGCAAGATGCTTTGGGGCCTCTCTGCCCCTTTGGAAACAAGGCAGCACCTTGGGCCTGGCAGCTCTAGGGCAATGGAGCACACCCAGAGCAGAAGTTCTACTTCGGCCAGTTCAGGCCACCAACAAACTGCGTTTCACAGGCCTTGGTAAGAGATGTTCCCGGTAGGCTGTAAGAGCACTGGGCAATGCCAGATGTTTCTTAGCTTCCCGAAGAGCTGGAAGCAAGATGCTTTGGGGCCTCTCATCCCCTTTGCAAACAAGGCCGACCTTTGGGCCAGGCAGCTCTAGGCCAATGGAGCACACCCAGAGCAGAAGTTCTACCTCAGCCAGATAAGGCCTGCAAAGAAACTGCGTTTCAAAGGCTTTGGTAAGAGATGTTCCCGGTACTCTGTTAGAGCACTGGGCAGAGCCATTTGTTTCTTAGCTTCCCAAAGAGCTGGAAGCAAGATGCTTTGGGGGCTCCCTGCCCCTTTGCCAACAAGGGCGACCTTTGGGCCTTTCAGCTCTAGGCCAATGGAGCACACCCAGAGCAGAAGTCCTACTTCAGCCAGATCAGGCCTGCCAAGGAACTGCGTTTCAGAGGCCTTTGTATGTGACGTTCCCGGTAGGCTGTGAGAGCACGGTGCAGAGCCAGTTGTTTCCTTGTTTCCCAAACAGCTGGAAGCAAGACGCTTTGGGGCCTCTCTGCCCCTTTGGAAACAAGGCAGCACGTTGGGTCTGGCAGCTCTAGGGCAATGGAGCACAACCAGAGCCGAAGTTCTACTTCTTCCAGATCAGGCCTGCCTAGACAGTGCGTTTCACAGGCCTTGATAAGAGATGTTCTCTTAGGCTATAAGAGCACTGGGCACAGCCAGTTGTTTCTTAGCTTCCCAAGAGGTGGAAGCAAGATGCTTTGGGGCCTCTCTCCCCCTTTGGAAACAAGGCAGCCCTTTGGGCCTTTCAGCTCTAGGGCAATGGAGCACACCCAGAGCAGAAGTTCTACCTCAGCCAGATCAGGCCTGCCAAGAGACTGCTTTTCACAGGCCTTCGTAAGAGGTGTTCCCGGAAGGCTGTAAGAGTACCTGGCAGAGCGAGTTGTTTCTTAGCTTCAAAAACAGCTGGAAGCAACATGATTTGGGGCCTCTCTCCCCCTTTGGAAACAAAGCAGCCTTTGTGCCTGGCAGCTCTAGGCCAAAGTAGCACACCCAGAGCACAAGTTCTACCTCAGCCAGATAAGGCCTGTCAAGAAGCTGCGTTTCACAGGCCTTTGTATGTGACGTTCCCGGTTGGCTTTGAGAGCACTGTGCAGAGCCAGTTGTTTTAGCTTCCCAGAGAGCAGGAAGCAAGATGCTTTGGGGCCTCTCTCACACTTTGGAAATAAAGGCAGCCCTTTGGGCCTGGCAGCCCTAGGCCAATGGAGTACACCCAGAGCAGAAGTTCTACCTCAGCCAGATCAGGCCTTCCAAGAAACTGCGTCTCACAGGCCTTTCTCTGTCACGTTGCCGGTAGGCTGTGAGAGCACTGTGCAGAGCCAGTTGTTTCTTAGCTTCCCAAAGATTTGGAAGCAAGATGCTTTGGGGACTCTCAGCCCCTTTGGAAACAAGGCGGCCCTTTGGGCCTGGCAGCTCTAGGCCAAAGTAGCACGCCCAGAGCAGGAGTTCTACTTCAGCCAGATCAGGCCTGCCAAGAAACTGCGTTTCACAGGCCTTGGTAAGAGATGTTCCCGGTAGGCTGTGAGAGCACTGTGGAGAGCCAGTTGCTTTAGCTTCCCACAGAGCTGGAAGCAAGATGCTTTGGGGCCTCTCTCTCCCTTTGGACACAAGGCAGCCGTTTGGGCCTGGCAGCTCTAGGCCAATGGAGCACACCCACAGCAGAAGTTCTACTTCAGGCAGATCAGTCCTGCCCAGAAACTGCGTTTCACAGCCCTTGGTAAGAGATGTTCACGGTAGGCTGTGAGAGCACTGGGCAGAACCAGTTGTTTTTTAGCTTCCCAAAGTGCTGGAGGCAAGATGCTTTGGGGCCTCTCTCACCCTTTGGAAACAAGGCAGCCCTTAGGTCCTGGTAGCTCTAGGCCTATGTAGCACAACCAGAACAGAAGTTCTACTTCAGCCAGGTCAGGCCTGCCAAGAAACTGCGTTTCACAGGCCTTTCAAAGACATGTTCTCTTAGGCTGTAAGAGCACTGGGCAGAGCCAGCTGTTTCTTAGCTTCCCGAAGAGCTGGGAGCAAGATGCTTTGGGTCCACTCTCCGTCTTTGGAAACAAGGCAGCCCTTTGGGCCTGGCAGCTCTAGGGCAATGGAGCACACCCAGAGCAGAAGTTCTACTTCAGCCAGATCAGGCCTGCCAGGAAACTGCGTTTCACAGGCCTTGGTAAGAGATGTTCCCGGTAGGCTGTAAGAGCACTGGGCAGAGCCAGTTGTTTCTTACCTTCCTGAAAAGCTGGAAGCAAGATGCTTGGGACCCCTCTGCCCGTTTGGGAACAAGGCAGCCTTTTGGGTCGGGAAGCTCTAGGCCAATGGAGCACACGCAGAGCAGGATTTCTACTTCAGCCTGATCAGGCCTGCAAAGAAACAGCGTTTGACAGGCCTTGGTAAGAGATGTTCCCGGTAGGTGTAAGAGCACTGGGCAGAGCCAGTTGTTTCTTAGCTTCGCAAAGACCGGGAAGCAAGATGCTTTGGGCCTCTCTGCCCCTTGGAAACAGGGCAGCACTTTGGGCCTGGCAGCTCTAGGGCAATGGAGCACACCCAGAGCCGGAGTTCTACTTCAGCCAGATGAGGCCTGCCAAGAAACTGCGTTTCACAGGCCTTTCAAAGACATGTTCCCGGTAGGCTGTAAGAGCACGGGGCAGAGCGAGTTGGTTCTTAGCTTCCCAGAGAGCTGGAAGCAAGATGCTTTGGGGCCTCTCTGCCCCTTTGGAAACAAGGCAGCACCTTGGGCCTGGCAGCTCTAGGGCAATGGAGCACACCCAGAGCAGAAGTTCTACTTCAGCCAAATCAGGCCTGCCAGGAAACGGCGTTTCACAGGCCTTGGTAAGAGATGTTCCCGGTAGGCTGTAAGAGCACTGGGCAACGCCAGATGTTTCTTAGCTTCCCGAAGAGCTGGAAGCAAGAAGCTTTGGTGCCACTCTCTCACTTTGGACTCAAGGCAGCCCTTTGGGGCAGGTAGCTCTAGGCCAGTGGAGCACACCCAGAGCAGAAGTTCTACTTGGGCCAGTTCAGGCCACCAACAAACTGCGTTTCACAGGCCTTGGTAAGAGATGTTCCCGGTAGGCTGTAAGAGCACTGGGCAACGCCAGATGTTTCTTAGCTTCCCGAAGAGCTGGAAGCAAGATGCTTTGGGGCCTCTCATCCCCTTTGCAAACAAGGCGGCCCTATGGGCCAGGCACCTCTAGGCCAATGGAGCACACCCAGAGCAGAAGTTCTACTTCGGCCAGTTCAGGCCACCAACAAACTGCGTTTCACAGGCCTTGGTAAGAGATGTTCCCGGTAGGCTGTAAGAGCACTGGGCAACGCCAGATGTTTCTTAGCTTCCCGAAGAGCTGGAAGCAAGATGCTTTGGGGCCTCTCATCCCCTTTGCAAACAAGGCCGACCTTTGGGCCAGGCAGCTCTAGGCCAATGGAGCACACCCAGAGCAGAAGTTCTACCTCAGCCAGATAAGGCCTGCCAAGAAACTGCGTTTCAAAGGCTTTGGTAAGAGATGTTCCCGCTACTCTGTTAGAGCACTGGGCAGAGCCATTTGTTTCTTAGCTTCCCAAAGAGCTGGAAGCAAGATGCTTTGGGGGCTCCCTGCCCCTTTGCCAACAAGGGCGACCTTTGGGCCTTTCAGCTCTCGGCCAATGGAGCACACCCAGAGCAGAAGTCCTACTTCAGCCAGATCAGGCCTGCCAAGGAACTGCGTTTCAGAGGCCTTTGTATGTGACGTTCCCGGTAGGCTGTGAGAGCACGGTGCAGAGCCAGTTGTTTCCTTGTTTCCCAAACAGCTGGAAGCAAGACGCTTTGGGGCCTCTCTGCCCCTTTGGAAACAAGGCAGCACGTTGGGTCTGGCAGCTCTAGGGCAATGGAGCACAACCAGAGCCGAAGTTCTACTTCTTCCAGATCAGGCCTGCCTAGACAGTGCGTTTCACAGGCCTTGATAAGAGATGTTCTCTTAGGCTATAAGAGCACTGGGCACAGCCAGTTGTTTCTTAGCTTCCCAAGAGGTGGAAGCAAGATGCTTTGGGGCCTCTCTCCCCCCCTTTGGAAACAAGGCAGCCCTTTGGGCCTTTCAGCTCGAGGGCAATGGAGCACACCCAGAGCAGAAGTTCTACCTCAGCCAGATCAGGCCTGCCAAGAAACTGCTTTTCACAGGCCTTCGTAAGAGGTGTTCCCGGAAGGCTGTAAGAGTACCTGGCAGAGCGAGTTGTTTCTTAGCTTCAAAAACAGCTGGAAGCAACATGATTTGGGGCCTCTCTCCCCCTTTGGAAACAAAGCAGCCTTTGTGCCTGGCAGCTCTAGGCCAAAGTAGCACACCCAGAGCACAAGTTCTACCTCAGCCAGATAAGGCCTGTCAAGAAGCTGCGTTTCACAGGCCTTTGTATGTGACGTTCCCGGTTGGCTTTGAGAGCACTGTGCAGAGCCAGTTGTTTTAGCTTCCCAGAGAGCAGGAAGCAAGATGCTTTGGGGCCTCTCTCACACTTTGGAAATAAAGGCAGCCCTTTGGGCCTGGCAGCCCTAGGCCAATGGAGTACACCCAGAGCAGAAGTTCTACCTCAGCCAGATCAGGCCTTCCAAGAAACTGCGTCTCACAGGCCTTTCTCTGTCACGTTGCCGGTAGGCTGTGAGAGCACTGTGCAGAGCCAGTTGTTTCTTAGCTTCCCAAAGATTTGGAAGCAAGATGCTTTGGGGACTCTCAGCCCCTTTGGAAACAAGGCGGCCCTTTGAGCCTGGCAGCTCTAGGCCAAAGTAGCACGCCCAGAGCAGGAGTTCTACTTCAGCCAGATCAGGCCTGCCAAGAAACTGCGTTTCACAGGCCTTGGTAAGAGATGTTCCCGGTAGGCTGTGAGAGCACTGTGGAGAGCCAGTTGCTTTAGCTTCCCACAGAGCTGGAAGCAAGATGCTTTGGGGCCTCTCTCTCCCTTTGGACACAAGGCAGCCGTTTGGGCCTGGCAGCTCTAGGCCAATGGAGCACACCCACAGCAGAAGTTCTACTTCAGGCAGATCAGTCCTGCCCAGAAACTGCATTTCACAGCCCTTGGTAAGAGATGTTCACGGTAGGCTGTGAGAGCACTGGGCAGAACCAGTTGTTTTTTAGCTTCCCAAAGTGCTGGAGGCAAGATGCTTTGGGGCCTCTCTCACCCTTTGGAAACAAGGCAGCCCTTAGGTCCTGGTAGCTCTAGGCCTATGTAGCACAACCAGAACAGAAGTTCTACTTCAGCCAGGTCAGGCCTGCCAAGAAACTGCGTTTCACAGGCCTTTCAAAGAGATGTTCTCTTAGGCTGTAAGAGCACTGGGCAGAGCCAGCTGTTTCTTAGCTTCCCGAAGAGCTGGGAGCAAGATGCTTTGGGTCCACTCTCCGTCTTTGGAAACAAGGCAGCCCTTTGGGCCTGGCAGCTCTAGGGCAATGGAGCACACCCAGAGCAGAAGTTCTACTTCAGCCAGATCAGGCCTGCCAGGAAACTGCGTTTCACAGGCCTTGGTAAGAGATGTTCCCGGTAGGCTGTAAGAGCACTGGGCAGAGCCAGTTGTTTCTTACCTTCCTGAAAAGCTGGAAGCAAGATGCTTGGGACCCCTCTGACCGTTTGGGAACAAGGCAGCCTTTTGGGTCGGGAAGCTCTAGGCCAATGGAGCACACGCAGAGCAGGAGTTCTACTTCAGCCTGATCAGGCCTGCAAAGAAACAGCGTTTGACAGGCCTTGGTAAGAGATGTTCGCGGTAGGTGTAAGAGCACTGGGCAGAGCCAGTTGTTTCTTAGCTTCGCAAAGACCGGGAAGCAAGATGCTTTGGGCCTCTCTGCCCCTTGGAAACAGGGCAGCACTTTGGGCCTGGCAGCTCTAGGGCAATGGAGCACACCCAGAGCCGGAGTTCTACTTCAGCCAGATGAGGCCTGCCAAGAAACTGCGTTTCACAGGCCTTTCAAAGACATGTTCCCGGTAGGCTGTAAGAGCACGGGCCAGAGCGAGTTGGTTCTTAGCTTCCCAGAGAGCTGGAAGCAAGATGCTTTGGGGCCTCTCTGCCCCTTTGGAAACAAGGCAGCACCTTGGGCCTGGCAGCACTAGGGCAATGGAGCACACCCAGAGCAGAAGTTCTACTTCAGCCAAATCAGGCCTGCCAGGAAACGGCGTTTCACAGGCCTTGGTAAGAGATGTTCCCGGTAGGCTGTAAGAGCACTGGGCAACGCCAGATGTTTCTTAGCTTCCCGAAGAGCTGGAAGCAAGAAGCTTTGGTGCCACTCTCTCACTTTGGACTCAAGGCAGCCCTTTGGGGCAGGTAGCTCTAGGCCAGTGGAGCACACCCAGAGCAGAAGTTCTACTTGGGCCAGTTCAGGCCACCAACAAACTGCGTTTCACAGGCCTTGGTAAGAGATGTTCCCGGTAGGCTGTAAGAGCACTGGGCAACGCCAGATGTTTCTTAGCTTCCCGAAGAGCTGGAAGCAAGATGCTTTGGGGCCTCTCATCCCCTTTGCAAACAAGGCGGCCCTATGGGCCAGGCAGCTCTAGGCCAATGGAGCACACCCAGAGCAGAAGTTCTACTTCGGCCAGTTCAGGCCACCAACAAACTGCGTTTCACAGGCCTTGGTAAGAGATGTTCCCGGTAGGCTGTAAGAGCACTGGGCAACGCCAGATGTTTCTTAGCTTCCCGAAGAGCTGGAAGCAAGATGCTTTGGGGCCTCTCATCCCCTTTGCAAACAAGGCCGACCTTTGGGCCAGGCAGCTCTAGGCCAATGGAGCACACCCAGAGCAGAAGTTCTACCTCAGCCAGATAAGGCCTGCCAAGAAACTGCGTTTCAAAGGCTTTGGTAAGAGATGTTCCCGCTACTCTGTTAGAGCACTGGGCAGAGCCATTTGTTTCTTAGCTTCCCAAAGAGCTGGAAGCAAGATGCTTTGGGGGCTCCCTGCCCCTTTGCCAACAAGGGCGACCTTTGGGCCTTTCAGCTCTCGGCCAATGGAGCACACCCAGAGCAGAAGTCCTACTTCAGCCAGATCAGGCCTGCCAAGGAACTGCGTTTCAGAGGCCTTTGTATGTGACGTTCCCGGTAGGCTGTGAGAGCACGGTGCAGAGCCAGTTGTTTCCTTGTTTCCCAAACAGCTGGAAGCAAGACGCTTTGGGGCCTCTCTGCCCCTTTGGAAACAAGGCAGCACGTTGGGTCTGGCAGCTCTAGGGCAATGGAGCACAACCAGAGCCGAAGTTCTACTTCTTCCAGATCAGGCCTGCCTAGACAGTGCGTTTCACAGGCCTTGATAAGAGATGTTCTCTTAGGCTATAAGAGCACTGGGCACAGCCAGTTGTTTCTTAGCTTCCCAAGAGGTGGAAGCAAGATGCTTTGGGGCCTCTCTCCCCCCCTTTGGAAACAAGGCAGCCCTTTGGGCCTTTCAGCTCTAGGGCAATGGAGCACACCCAGAGCAGAAGTTCTACCTCAGCCAGATCAGGCCTGCCAAGAAACTGCTTTTCACAGGCCTTCGTAAGAGGTGTTCCCGGAAGGCTGTAAGAGTACCTGGCAGAGCGAGTTGTTTCTTAGCTTCAAAAACAGCTGGAAGCAACATGATTTGGGGCCTCTCTCCCCCTTTGGAAACAAAGCAGCCTTTGTGCCTGGCAGCTCTAGGCCAAAGTAGCACACCCAGAGCACAAGTTCTACCTCAGCCAGATAAGGCCTGTCAAGAAGCTGCGTTTCACAGGCCTTTGTATGTGACGTTCCCGGTTGGCTTTGAGAGCACTGTGCAGAGCCAGTTGTTTTAGCTTCCCAGAGAGCAGGAAGCAAGATGCTTTGGGGCCTCTCTCACACTTTGGAAATAAAGGCAGCCCTTTGGGCCTGGCAGCCCTAGGCCAATGGAGTACACCCAGAGCAGAAGTTCTACCTCAGCCAGATCAGGCCTTCCAAGAAACTGCGTCTCACAGGCCTTTCTCTGTCACGTTGCCGGTAGGCTGTGAGAGCACTGTGCAGAGCCAGTTGTTTCTTAGCTTCCCAAAGATTTGGAAGCAAGATGCTTTGGGGACTCTCAGCCCCTTTGGAAACAAGGCGGCCCTTTGGGCCTGGCAGCTCTAGGCCAAAGTAGCACGCCCAGAGCAGGAGTTCTACTTCAGCCAGATCAGGTCTGCCAAGAAACTGCGTTTCACAGGCCTTGGTAAGAGATGTTCCCGGTAGGCTGTGAGAGCACTGTGGAGAGCCAGTTGCTTTAGCTTCCCACAGAGCTGGAAGCAAGATGCTTTGGGGCCTCTCTCTCCCTTTGGACACAAGGCAGCCGTTTGCGCCTGGCAGCTCTAGGCCAATGGAGCACACCCACAGCAGAAGTTCTACTTCAGGCAGATCAGTCCTGCCCAGAAACTGCGTTTCACAGCCCTTGGTAAGAGATGTTCACGGTAGGCTGTGAGAGCACTGGGCAGAACCAGTTGTTTTTTAGCTTCCCAAAGTGCTGGAGGCAAGATGCTTTGGGGCCTCTCTCACCCTTTGGAAACAAGGCAGCCCTTAGGTCCTGGTAGCTCTAGGCCTATGTAGCACAACCAGAACAGAAGTTCTACTTCAGCCAGGTCAGGCCTGCCAAGAAACTGCGTTTCACAGGCCTTTCAAAGAGATGTTCTCTTAGGCTGTAAGAGCACTGGGCAGAGCCAGCTGTTTCTTAGCTTCCCGAAGAGCTGGGAGCAAGATGCTTTGGGTCCACTCTCCGTCTTTGGAAACAAGGCAGCCCTTTGGGCCTGGCAGCTCTAGGGCAATGGAGCACACCCAGAGCAGAAGTTCTACTTCAGCCAGATCAGGCCTGCCAGGAAACTGCGTTTCACAGGCCTTGGTAAGAGATGTTCCCGGTAGGCTGTAAGAGCACTGGGCAGAGCCAGTTGTTTCTTACCTTCCTGAAAAGCTGGAAGCAAGATGCTTGGGACCCCTCTGCCCGTTTGGGAACAAGGCAGCCTTTTGGGTCGGGAAGCTCTAGGCCAATGGAGCACACGCAGAGCAGGAGTTCTACTTCAGCCTGATCAGGCCTGCAAAGAAACAGCGTTTGACAGGCCTTGGTAAGAGATGTTCGCGGTAGGTGTAAGAGCACTGGGCAGAGCCAGTTGTTTCTTAGCTTCGCAAAGACCGGGAAGCAAGATGCTTTGGGCCTCTCTGCCCCTTGGAAACAGGGCAGCACTTTGGGCCTGGCAGCTCTAGGGCAATGGAGCACACCCAGAGCCGGAGTTCTACTTCAGCCAGATGAGGCCTGCCAAGAAACTGCGTTTCACAGGCCTTTCAAAGACATGTTCCCGGTAGGCTGTAAGAGCACGGGGCAGAGCGAGTTGGTTCTTAGCTTCCCAGAGAGCTGGAAGCAAGATGCTTTGGGGCCTCTCTGCCCCTTTGGAAACAAGGCAGCACCTTGGGCCTGGCAGCTCTAGGGCAATGGAGCACACCCAGAGCAGAAGTTCTACTTCAGCCAAATCAGGCCTGCCAGGAAACGGCGTTTCACAGGCCTTGGTAAGAGATGTTCCCGGTAGGCTGTAAGAGCACTGGGCAACGCCAGATGTTTCTTAGCTTCCCGAAGAGCTGGAAGCAAGAAGCTTTGGTGCCACTCTCTCACTTTGGACTCAAGGCAGCCCTTTGGGGCAGGTAGCTCTAGGCCAGTGGAGCACACCCAGAGCAGAAGTTCTACTTGGGCCAGTTCAGGCCACCAACAAACTGCGTTTCACAGGCCTTGGTAAGAGATGTTCCCGGTAGGCTGTAAGAGCACTGGGCAACGCCAGATGTTTCTTAGCTTCCCGAAGAGCTGGAAGCAAGATGCTTTGGGGCCTCTCATCCCCTTTGCAAACAAGGCCGACCTTTGGGCCAGGCAGCTCTAGGCCAATGGAGCACACCCAGAGCAGAAGTTCTACCTCAGCCAGATAAGGCCTGCCAAGAAACTGCGTTTCAAAGGCTTTGGTAAGAGATGTTCCCGCTACTCTGTTAGAGCACTGGGCAGAGCCATTTGTTTCTTAGCTTCCCAAAGAGCTGGAAGCAAGATGCTTTGGGGGCTCCCTGCCCCTTTGCCAACAAGGGCGACCTTTGGGCCTTTCAGCTCTCGGCCAATGGAGCACACCCAGAGCAGAAGTCCTACTTCAGCCAGATCAGGCCTGCCAAGGAACTGCGTTTCAGAGGCCTTTGTATGTGACGTTCCCGGTAGGCTGTGAGAGCACGGTGCAGAGCCAGTTGTTTCCTTGTTTCCCAAACAGCTGGAAGCAAGACGCTTTGGGGCCTCTCTGCCCCTTTGGAAACAAGGCAGCACGTTGGGTCTGGCAGCTCTAGGGCAATGGAGCACAACCAGAGCCGAAGTTCTACTTCTTCCAGATCAGGCCTGCCTAGACAGTGCGTTTCACAGGCCTTGATAAGAGATGTTCTCTTAGGCTATAAGAGCACTGGGCACAGCCAGTTGTTTCTTAGCTTCCCAAGAGGTGGAAGCAAGATGCTTTGGGGCCTCTCTCCCCCTTTGGAAACAAGGCAGCCCTTTGGGCCTTTCAGCTCTAGGGCAATGGAGCACACCCAGAGCAGAAGTTCTACCTCAGCCAGATCAGGCCTGCCAAGAAACTGCTTTTCACAGGCCTTCGTAAGAGGTGTTCCCGGAAGGCTGTAAGAGTACCTGGCAGAGCGAGTTGTTTCTTAGCTTCAAAAACAGCTGGAAGCAACATGATTTGGGGCCTCTCTCCCCCTTTGGAAACAAAGCAGCCTTTGTGCCTGGCAGCTCTAGGCCAAAGTAGCACACCCAGAGCACAAGTTCTACCTCAGCCAGATAAGGCCTGTCAAGAAGCTGCGTTTCACAGGCCTTTGTATGTGACGTTCCCGGTTGGCTTTGAGAGCACTGTGCAGAGCCAGTTGTTTTAGCTTCCCAGAGAGCAGGAAGCAAGATGCTTTGGGGCCTCTCTCACACTTTGGAAATAAAGGCAGCCCTTTGGGCCTGGCAGCCCTAGGCCAATGGAGTACACCCAGAGCAGAAGTTCTACCTCAGCCAGATCAGGCCTTCCAAGAAACTGCGTCTCACAGGCCTTTCTCTGTCACGTTGCCGGTAGGCTGTGAGAGCACTGTGCAGAGCCAGTTGTTTCTTAGCTTCCCAAAGATTTGGAAGCAAGATGCTTTGGGGACTCTCAGCCCCTTTGGAAACAAGGCGGCCCTTTGGGCCTGGCAGCTCTAGGCCAAAGTAGCACGCCCAGAGCAGGAGTTCTACTTCAGCCAGATCAGGTCTGCCAAGAAACTGCGTTTCACGGGCCTTGGTAAGAGATGTTCGCGGTAGGCTGTGAGAGCACTGTGGAGAGCCAGTTGCTTTAGCTTCCCACAGAGCTGGAAGCAAGATGCTTTGGGGCCTCTCTCTCCCTTTGGACACAAGGCAGCCGTTTGCGCCTGGCAGCTCTAGGCCAATGGAGCACACCCACAGCAGAAGTTCTACTTCAGGCAGATCAGTCCTGCCCAGAAACTGCGTTTCACAGCCCTTGGTAAGAGATGTTCCCGGTAGGCTGTGAGAGCACTGGGCAGAACCAGTTGTTTTTTAGCTTCCCAAAGTGCTGGAGGCAAGATGCTTTGGGGCCTCTCTCACCCTTTGGAAACAAGGCAGCCCTTAGGTCCTGGTAGCTCTAGGCCTATGTAGCACAACCAGAACAGAAGTTCTACTTCAGCCAGGTCAGGCCTGCCAAGAAACTGCGTTTCACAGGCCTTTCAAAGAGATGTTCTCTTAGGCTGTAAGAGCACTGGGCAGAGCCAGCTGTTTCTTAGCTTCCCGAAGAGCTGGGAGCAAGATGCTTTGGGTCCACTCTCCGTCTTTGGAAACAAGGCAGCCCTTTGGGCCTGGCAGCTCTAGGGCAATGGAGCACACCCAGAGCAGAAGTTCTACTTCAGCCAGATCAGGCCTGCCAGGAAACTGCGTTTCACAGGCCTTGGTAAGAGATGTTCCCGGTAGGCTGTAAGAGCACTGGGCAGAGCCAGTTGTTTCTTACCTTCCTGAAAAGCTGGAAGCAAGATGCTTGGGACCCCTCTGCCCGTTTGGGAACAAGGCAGCCTTTTGGGTCGGGAAGCTCTAGGCCAATGGAGCACACGCAGAGCAGGAGTTCTACTTCAGCCTGATCAGGCCTGCAAAGAAACAGCGTTTGACAGGCCTTGGTAAGAGATGTTCCCGGTAGGTGTAAGAGCACTGGGCAGAGCCAGTTGTTTCTTAGCTTCGCAAAGACCGGGAAGCAAGATGCTTTGGGCCTCTCTGCCCCTTGGAAACAGGGCAGCACTTTGGGCCTGGCAGCTCTAGGGCAATGGAGCACACCCAGAGCCGGAGTTCTACTTCAGCCAGATGAGGCCTGCCAAGAAACTGCGTTTCACAGGCCTTTCAAAGACATGTTCCCGGTAGGCTGTAAGAGCACGGGGCAGAGCGAGTTGGTTCTTAGCTTCCCAGAGAGCTGGAAGCAAGATGCTTTGGGGCCTCTCTGCCCCTTTGGAAACAAGGCAGCACCTTGGGCCTGGCAGCTCTAGGGCAATGGAGCACACCCAGAGCAGAAGTTCTACTTCAGCCAAATCAGGCCTGCCAGGAAACGGCGTTTCACAGGCCTTGGTAAGAGATGTTCCCGGTAGGCTGTAAGAGCACTGGGCAACGCCAGATGTTTCTTAGCTTCCCGAAGAGCTGGAAGCAAGAAGCTTTGGTGCCACTCTCTCACTTTGGACTCAAGGCAGCCCTTTGGGGCAGGTAGCTCTAGGCCAGTGGAGCACACCCAGAGCAGAAGTTCTACTTGGGCCAGTTCAGGCCACCAACAAACTGCGTTTCACAGGCCTTGGTAAGAGATGTTCCCGGTAGGCTGTAAGAGCACTGGGCAACGCCAGATGTTTCTTAGCTTCCCGAAGAGCTGGAAGCAAGATGCTTTGGGGCCTCTCATCCCCTTTGCAAACAAGGCGGCCCTATGGGCCAGGCAGCTCTAGGCCAATGGAGCACACCCAGAGCAGAAGTTCTACTTCGGCCAGTTCAGGCCACCAACAAACTGCGTTTCACAGGCCTTGGTAAGAGATGTTCCCGGTAGGCTGTAAGAGCACTGGGCAACGCCAGATGTTTCTTAGCTTCCCGAAGAGCTGGAAGCAAGATGCTTTGGGGCCTCTCATCCCCTTTGCAAACAAGGCCGACCTTTGGGCCAGGCAGCTCTAGGCCAATGGAGCACACCCAGAGCAGAAGTTCTACCTCAGCCAGATAAGGCCTGCCAAGAAACTGCGTTTCAAAGGCTTTGGTAAGAGATGTTCCCGCTACTCTGTTAGAGCACTGGGCAGAGCCATTTGTTTCTTAGCTTCCCAAAGAGCTGGAAGCAAGATGCTTTGGGGGCTCCCTGCCCCTTTGCCAACAAGGGCGACCTTTGGGCCTTTCAGCTCTCGGCCAATGGAGCACACCCAGAGCAGAAGTCCTACTTCAGCCAGATCAGGCCTGCCAAGGAACTGCGTTTCAGAGGCCTTTGTATGTGACGTTCCCGGTAGGCTGTGAGAGCACGGTGCAGAGCCAGTTGTTTCCTTGTTTCCCAAACAGCTGGAAGCAAGACGCTTTGGGGCCTCTCTGCCCCTTTGGAAACAAGGCAGCACGTTGGGTCTGGCAGCTCTAGGGCAATGGAGCACAACCAGAGCCGAAGTTCTACTTCTTCCAGATCAGGCCTGCCTAGACAGTGCGTTTCCCAGGCCTTGATAAGAGATGTTCTCTTAGGCTATAAGAGCACTGGGCACAGCCAGTTGTTTCTTAGCTTCCCAAGAGGTGGAAGCAAGATGCTTTGGGGCCTCTCTCCCCCTTTGGAAACAAGGCAGCCCTTTGGGCCTTTCAGCTCTAGGGCAATGGAGCACACCCAGAGCAGAAGTTCTACCTCAGCCAGATCAGGCCTGCCAAGAAACTGCTTTTCACAGGCCTTCGTAAGAGGTGTTCCCGGAAGGCTGTAAGAGTACCTGGCAGAGCGAGTTGTTTCTTAGCTTCAAAAACAGCTGGAAGCAACATGATTTGGGGCCTCTCTCCCCCTTTGGAAACAAAGCAGCCTTTGTGCCTGGCAGCTCTAGGCCAAAGTAGCACACCCAGAGCACAAGTTCTACCTCAGCCAGATAAGGCCTGTCAAGAAGCTGCGTTTCACAGGCCTTTGTATGTGACGTTCCCGGTTGGCTTTGAGAGCACTGTGCAGAGCCAGTTGTTTTAGCTTCCCAGAGAGCAGGAAGCAAGATGCTTTGGGGCCTCTCTCACACTTTGGAAATAAAGGCAGCCCTTTGGGCCTGGCAGCCCTAGGCCAATGGAGTACACCCAGAGCAGAAGTTCTACCTCAGCCAGATCAGGCCTTCCAAGAAACTGCGTCTCACAGGCCTTTCTCTGTCACGTTGCCGGTAGGCTGTGAGAGCACTGTGCAGAGCCAGTTGTTTCTTAGCTTCCCAAAGATTTGGAAGCAAGATGCTTTGGGGACTCTCAGCCCCTTTGGAAACAAGGCGGCCCTTTGGGCCTGGCAGCTCTAGGCCAAAGTAGCACGCCCAGAGCAGGAGTTCTACTTCAGCCAGATCAGGCCTGCCAAGAAACTGCGTTTCACAGGCCTTGGTAAGAGATGTTCCCGGTAGGCTGTGAGAGCACTGTGGAGAGCCAGTTGCTTTAGCTTCCCACAGAGCTGGAAGCAAGATGCTTTGGGGCCTCTCTCTCCCTTTGGACACAAGGCAGCCGTTTGGGCCTGGCAGCTCTAGGCCAATGGAGCACACCCACAGCAGAAGTTCTACTTCAGGCAGATCAGTCCTGCCCAGAAACTGCGTTTCACAGCCCTTGGTAAGAGATGTTCACGGTAGGCTGTGAGAGCACTGGGCAGAACCAGTTGTTTTTTAGCTTCCCAAAGTGCTGGAGGCAAGATGCTTTGGGGCCTCTCTCACCCTTTGGAAACAAGGCAGCCCTTAGGTCCTGGTAGCTCTAGGCCTATGTAGCACAACCAGAACAGAAGTTCTACTTCAGCCAGGTCAGGCCTGCCAAGAAACTGCGTTTCACAGGCCTTTCAAAGAGATGTTCTCTTAGGCTGTAAGAGCACTGGGCAGAGCCAGCTGTTTCTTAGCTTCCCGAAGAGCTGGGAGCAAGATGCTTTGGGTCCACTCTCCGTCTTTGGAAACAAGGCGGCCCTTTGGGCCTGGCAGCTCTAGGGCAATGGAGCACACCCAGAGCAGAAGTTCTACTTCAGCCAGATCAGGCCTGCCAGGAAACTGCGTTTCACAGGCCTTGGTAAGAGATGTTCCCGGTAGGCTGTAAGAGCACTGGGCAGAGCCAGTTGTTTCTTACCTTCCTGAAAAGCTGGAAGCAAGATGCTTGGGACCCCTCTGCCCGCTTGGGAACAAGGCAGCCTTTTGGGTCGGGAAGCTCTAGGCCAATGGAGCACACGCAGAGCAGGAGTTCTACTTCAGCCTGATCAGGCCTGCAAAGAAACAGCGTTTGACAGGCCTTGGTAAGAGATGTTCCCGGTAGGTGTAAGAGCACTGGGCAGAGCCAGTTGTTTCTTAGCTTCGCAAAGACCGGGAAGCAAGATGCTTTGGGCCTCTCTGCCCCTTGGAAACAGGGCAGCACTTTGGGCCTGGCAGCTCTAGGGCAATGGAGCACACCCAGAGCCGGAGTTCTACTTCAGCCAGATGAGGCCTGCCAAGAAACTGCGTTTCACAGGCCTTTCAAAGACATGTTCCCGGTAGGCTGTAAGAGCACGGGGCAGAGCGAGTTGGTTCTTAGCTTCCCAGAGAGCTGGAAGCAAGATGCTTTGGGGCCTCTCTGCCCCTTTGGAAACAAGGCAGCACCTTGGGCCTGGCAGCTCTAGGGCAATGGAGCACACCCAGAGCAGAAGTTCTACTTCAGCCAAATCAGGCCTGCCAGGAAACGGCGTTTCACAGGCCTTGGTAAGAGATGTTCCCGGTAGGCTGTAAGAGCACTGGGCAACGCCAGATGTTTCTTAGCTTCCCAAAGAGCTGGAAGCAAGAAGCTTTGGTGCCACTCTCTCACTTTGGACTCAAGGCAGCCCTTTGGGGCAGGTAGCTCTAGGCCAGTGGAGCACACCCAGAGCAGAAGTTCTACTTGGGCCAGTTCAGGCCACCAACAAACTGCGTTTCACAGGCCTTGGTAAGAGATGTTCCCGGTAGGCTGTAAGAGCACTGGGCAACGCCAGATGTTTCTTAGCTTCCCGAAGAGCTGGAAGCAAGATGCTTTGGGGCCTCTCATCCCCTTTGCAAACAAGGCGGCCCTATGGGCCAGGCAGCTCTAGGCCAATGGAGCACACCCAGAGCAGAAGTTCTACTTCGGCCAGTTCAGGCCACCAACAAACTGCGTTTCACAGGCCTTGGTAAGAGATGTTCCCGGTAGGCTGTAAGAGCACTGGGCAACGCCAGATGTTTCTTAGCTTCCCGAAGAGCTGGAAGCAAGATGCTTTGGGGCCTCTCATCCCCTTTGCAAACAAGGCCGACCTTTGGGCCAGGCAGCTCTAGGCCAATGGAGCACACCCAGAGCAGAAGTTCTACCTCAGCCAGATAAGGCCTGCCAAGAAACTGCGTTTCAAAGGCTTTGGTAAGAGATGTTCCCGCTACTCTGTTAGAGCACTGGGCAGAGCCATTTGTTTCTTAGCTTCCCAAAGAGCTGGAAGCAAGATGCTTTGGGGGCTCCCTGCCCCTTTGCCAACAAGGGCGACCTTTGGGCCTTTCAGCTCTCGGCCAATGGAGCACACCCAGAGCAGAAGTCCTACTTCAGCCAGATCAGGCCTGCCAAGGAACTGCGTTTCAGAGGCCTTTGTATGTGACGTTCCCGGTAGGCTGTGAGAGCACGGTGCAGAGCCAGTTGTTTCCTTGTTTCCCAAACAGCTGGAAGCAAGACGCTTTGGGGCCTCTCTGCCCCTTTGGAAACAAGGCAGCACGTTGGGTCTGGCAGCTCTAGGGCAATGGAGCACAACCAGAGCCGAAGTTCTACTTCTTCCAGATCAGGCCTGCCTAGACAGTGCGTTTCACAGGCCTTGATAAGAGATGTTCTCTTAGGCTATAAGAGCACTGGGCACAGCCAGTTGTTTCTTAGCTTCCCAAGAGGTGGAAGCAAGATGCTTTGGGGCCTCTCTCCCCCTTTGGAAACAAGGCAGCCCTTTGGGCCTTTCAGCTCGAGGGCAATGGAGCACACCCAGAGCAGAAGTTCTACCTCAGCCAGATCAGGCCTGCCAAGAAACTGCTTTTCACAGGCCTTCGTAAGAGGTGTTCCCGGAAGGCTGTAAGAGTACCTGGCAGAGCGAGTTGTTTCTTAGCTTCAAAAACAGCTGGAAGCAACATGATTTGGGGCCTCTCTCCCCCTTTGGAAACAAAGCAGCCTTTGTGCCTGGCAGCTCTAGGCCAAAGTAGCACACCCAGAGCACAAGTTCTACCTCAGCCAGATAAGGCCTGTCAAGAAGCTGCGTTTCACAGGCCTTTGTATGTGACGTTCCCGGTTGGCTTTGAGAGCACTGTGCAGAGCCAGTTGTTTTAGCTTCCCAGAGAGCAGGAAGCAAGATGCTTTGGGGCCTCTCTCACACTTTGGAAATAAAGGCAGCCCTTTGGGCCTGGCAGCCCTAGGCCAATGGAGTACACCCAGAGCAGAAGTTCTACCTCAGCCAGATCAGGCCTTCCAAGAAACTGCGTCTCACAGGCCTTTCTCTGTCACGTTGCCGGTAGGCTGTGAGAGCACTGTGCAGAGCCAGTTGTTTCTTAGCTTCCCAAAGATTTGGAAGCAAGATGCTTTGGGGACTCTCAGCCCCTTTGGAAACAAGGCGGCCCTTTGGGCCTGGCAGCTCTAGGCCAAAGTAGCACGCCCAGAGCAGGAGTTCTACTTCAGCCAGATCAGGCCTGCCAAGAAACTGCGTTTCACAGGCCTTGGTAAGAGATGTTCCCGGTAGGCTGTGAGAGCACTGTGGAGAGCCAGTTGGTTTAGCTTCCCACAGAGCTGGAAGCAAGATGCTTTGGGGCCTCTCTCTCCCTTTGGACACAAGGCAGCCGTTTGGGCCTGGCAGCTCTAGGCCAATGGAGCACACCCACAGCAGAAGTTCTACTTCAGGCAGATCAGTCCTGCCCAGAAACTGCGTTTCACAGCCCTTGGTAAGAGATGTTCACGGTAGGCTGTGAGAGCACTGGGCAGAACCAGTTGTTTTTTAGCTTCCCAAAGTGCTGGAGGCAAGATGCTTTGGGGCCTCTCTCACCCTTTGGAAACAAGGCAGCCCTTAGGTCCTGGTAGCTCTAGGCCTATGTAGCACAACCAGAACAGAAGTTCTACTTCAGCCAGGTCAGGCCTGCCAAGAAACTGCGTTTCACAGGCCTTTCAAAGAGATGTTCTCTTAGGCTGTAAGAGCACTGGGCAGAGCCAGCTGTTTCTTAGCTTCCCGAAGAGCTGGGAGCAAGATGCTTTGGGTCCACTCTCCGTCTTTGGAAACAAGGCGGCCCTTTGGGCCTGGCAGCTCTAGGGCAATGGAGCACACCCAGAGCAGAAGTTCTACTTCAGCCAGATCAGGCCTGCCAGGAAACTGCGTTTCACAGGCCTTGGTAAGAGATGTTCCCGGTAGGCTGTAAGAGCACTGGGCAGAGCCAGTTGTTTCTTACCTTCCTGAAAAGCTGGAAGCAAGATGCTTGGGACCCCTCTGCCCGCTTGGGAACAAGGCAGCCTTTTGGGTCGGGAAGCTCTAGGCCAATGGAGCACACGCAGAGCAGGAGTTCTACTTCAGCCTGATCAGGCCTGCAAAGAAACAGCGTTTGACAGGCCTTGGTAAGAGATGTTCCCGGTAGGTGTAAGAGCACTGGGCAGAGCCAGTTGTTTCTTAGCTTCGCAAAGACCGGGAAGCAAGATGCTTTGGGCCTCTCTGCCCCTTGGAAACAGGGCAGCACTTTGGGCCTGGCAGCTCTAGGGCAATGGAGCACACCCAGAGCCGGAGTTCTACTTCAGCCAGATGAGGCCTGCCAAGAAACTGCGTTTCACAGGCCTTTCAAAGACATGTTCCCGGTAGGCTGTAAGAGCACGGGGCAGAGCGAGTTGGTTCTTAGCTTCCCAGAGAGCTGGAAGCAAGATGCTTTGGGGCCTCTCTGCCCCTTTGGAAACAAGGCAGCACCTTGGGCCTGGCAGCTCTAGGGCAATGGAGCACACCCAGAGCAGAAGTTCTACTTCAGCCAAATCAGGCCTGCCAGGAAACGGCGTTTCACAGGCCTTGGTAAGAGATGTTCCCGGTAGGCTGTAAGAGCACTGGGCAACGCCAGATGTTTCTTAGCTTCCCGAAGAGCTGGAAGCAAGAAGCTTTGGTGCCACTCTCTCACTTTGGACTCAAGGCAGCCCTTTGGGGCAGGTAGCTCTAGGCCAGTGGAGCACACCCAGAGCAGAAGTTCTACTTGGGCCAGTTCAGGCCACCAACAAACTGCGTTTCACAGGCCTTGGTAAGAGATGTTCCCGGTAGGCTGTAAGAGCACTGGGCAACGCCAGATGTTTCTTAGCTTCCCGAAGAGCTGGAAGCAAGATGCTTTGGGGCCTCTCATCCCCTTTGCAAACAAGGCGGCCCTATGGGCCAGGCAGCTCTAGGCCAATGGAGCACACCCAGAGCAGAAGTTCTACTTCGGCCAGTTCAGGCCACCAACAAACTGCGTTTCACAGGCCTTGGTAAGAGATGTTCCCGGTAGGCTGTAAGAGCACTGGGCAACGCCAGATGTTTCTTAGCTTCCCGAAGAGCTGGAAGCAAGATGCTTTGGGGCCTCTCATCCCCTTTGCAAACAAGGCCGACCTTTGGGCCAGGCAGCTCTAGGCCAATGGAGCACACCCAGAGCAGAAGTTCTACCTCAGCCAGATAAGGCCTGCCAAGAAACTGCGTTTCAAAGGCTTTGGTAAGAGATGTTCCCGCTACTCTGTTAGAGCACTGGGCAGAGCCATTTGTTTCTTAGCTTCCCAAAGAGCTGGAAGCAAGATGCTTTGGGGGCTCCCTGCCCCTTTGCCAACAAGGGCGACCTTTGGGCCTTTCAGCTCTCGGCCAATGGAGCACACCCAGAGCAGAAGTCCTACTTCAGCCAGATCAGGCCTGCCAAGGAACTGCGTTTCAGAGGCCTTTGTATGTGACGTTCCCGGTAGGCTGTGAGAGCACGGTGCAGAGCCAGTTGTTTCCTTGTTTCCCAAACAGCTGGAAGCAAGACGCTTTGGGGCCTCTCTGCCCCTTTGGAAACAAGGCAGCACGTTGGGTCTGGCAGCTCTAGGGCAATGGAGCACAACCAGAGCCGAAGTTCTACTTCTTCCAGATCAGGCCTGCCTAGACAGTGCGTTTCACAGGCCTTGATAAGAGATGTTCTCTTAGGCTATAAGAGCACTGGGCACAGCCAGTTGTTTCTTAGCTTCCCAAGAGGTGGAAGCAAGATGCTTTGGGGCCTCTCTCCCCCTTTGGAAACAAGGCAGCCCTTTGGGCCTTTCAGCTCTAGGGCAATGGAGCACACCCAGAGCAGAAGTTCTACCTCAGCCAGATCAGGCCTGCCAAGAAACTGCTTTTCACAGGCCTTCGTAAGAGGTGTTCCCGGAAGGCTGTAAGAGTACCTGGCAGAGCGAGTTGTTTCTTAGCTTCAAAAACAGCTGGAAGCAACATGATTTGGGGCCTCTCTCCCCCTTTGGAAACAAAGCAGCCTTTGTGCCTGGCAGCTCTAGGCCAAAGTAGCACACCCAGAGCACAAGTTCTACCTCAGCCAGATAAGGCCTGTCAAGAAGCTGCGTTTCACAGGCCTTTGTATGTGACGTTCCCGGTTGGCTTTGAGAGCACTGTGCAGAGCCAGTTGTTTTAGCTTCCCAGAGAGCAGGAAGCAAGATGCTTTGGGGCCTCTCTCACACTTTGGAAATAAAGGCAGCCCTTTGGGCCTGGCAGCCCTAGGCCAATGGAGTACACCCAGAGCAGAAGTTCTACCTCAGCCAGATCAGGCCTTCCAAGAAACTGCGTCTCACAGGCCTTTCTCTGTCACGTTGCCGGTAGGCTGTGAGAGCACTGTGCAGAGCCAGTTGTTTCTTAGCTTCCCAAAGATTTGGAAGCAAGATGCTTTGGGGACTCTCAGCCCCTTTGGAAACAAGGCGGCCCTTTGGGCCTGGCAGCTCTAGGCCAAAGTAGCACGCCCAGAGCAGGAGTTCTACTTCAGCCAGATCAGGCCTGCCAAGAAACTGCGTTTCACAGGCCTTGGTAAGAGATGTTCCCGGTAGGCTGTGAGAGCACTGTGGAGAGCCAGTTGGTTTAGCTTCCCACAGAGCTGGAAGCAAGATGCTTTGGGGCCTCTCTCTCCCTTTGGACACAAGGCAGCCGTTTGGGCCTGGCAGCTCTAGGCCAATGGAGCACACCCACAGCAGAAGTTCTACTTCAGGCAGATCAGTCCTGCCCAGAAACTGCGTTTCACAGCCCTTGGTAAGAGATGTTCACGGTAGGCTGTGAGAGCACTGGGCAGAACCAGTTGTTTTTTAGCTTCCCAAAGTGCTGGAGGCAAGATGCTTTGGGGCCTCTCTCACCCTTTGGAAACAAGGCAGCCCTTAGGTCCTGGTAGCTCTAGGCCTATGTAGCACAACCAGAACAGAAGTTCTACTTCAGCCAGGTCAGGCCTGCCAAGAAACTGCGTTTCACAGGCCTTTCAAAGAGATGTTCTCTTAGGCTGTAAGAGCACTGGGCAGAGCCAGCTGTTTCTTAGCTTCCCGAAGAGCTGGGAGCAAGATGCTTTGGGTCCACTCTCCGTCTTTGGAAACAAGGCAGCCCTTTGGGCCTGGCAGCTCTAGGGCAATGGAGCACACCCAGAGCAGAAGTTCTACTTCAGCCAGATCAGGCCTGCCAGGAAACTGCGTTTCACAGGCCTTGGTAAGAGATGTTCCCGGTAGGCTGTAAGAGCACTGGGCAGAGCCAGTTGTTTCTTACCTTCCTGAAAAGCTGGAAGCAAGATGCTTGGGACCCCTCTGCCCGCTTGGGAACAAGGCAGCCTTTTGCGTCGGGAAGCTCTAGGCCAATGGAGCACACGCAGAGCAGGAGTTCTACTTCAGCCTGATCAGGCCTGCAAAGAAACAGCGTTTGACAGGCCTTGGTAAGAGATGTTCCCGGTAGGTGTAAGAGCACTGGGCAGAGCCAGTTGTTTCTTAGCTTCGCAAAGACCGGGAAGCAAGATGCTTTGGGCCTCTCTGCCCCTTGGAAACAGGGCAGCACTTTGGGCCTGGCAGCTCTAGGGCAATGGAGCACACCCAGAGCCGGAGTTCTACTTCAGCCAGATGAGGCCTGCCAAGAAACTGCGTTTCACAGGCCTTTCAAAGACATGTTCCCGGTAGGCTGTAAGAGCACGGGGCAGAGCGAGTTGGTTCTTAGCTTCCCAGAGAGCTGGAAGCAAGATGCTTTGGGGCCTCTCTGCCCCTTTGGAAACAAGGCAGCACCTTGGGCCTGGCAGCTCTAGGGCAATGGAGCACACCCAGAGCAGAAGTTCTACTTCAGCCAAATCAGGCCTGCCAGGAAACGGCGTTTCACAGGCCTTGGTAAGAGATGTTCCCGGTAGGCTGTAAGAGCACTGGGCAACGCCAGATGTTTCTTAGCTTCCCGAAGAGCTGGAAGCAAGAAGCTTTGGTGCCACTCTCTCACTTTGGACTCAAGGCAGCCCTTTGGGGCAGGTAGCTCTAGGCCAGTGGAGCACACCCAGAGCAGAAGTTCTACTTGGGCCAGTTCAGGCCACCAACAAACTGCGTTTCACAGGCCTTGGTAAGAGATGTTCCCGGTAGGCTGTAAGAGCACTGGGCAACGCCAGATGTTTCTTAGCTTCCCGAAGAGCTGGAAGCAAGATGCTTTGGGGCCTCTCATCCCCTTTGCAAACAAGGCGGCCCTATGGGCCAGGCAGCTCTAGGCCAATGGAGCACACCCAGAGCAGAAGTTCTACTTCGGCCAGTTCAGGCCACCAACAAACTGCGTTTCACAGGCCTTGGTAAGAGATGTTCCCGGTAGGCTGTAAGAGCACTGGGCAACGCCAGATGTTTCTTAGCTTCCCGAAGAGCTGGAAGCAAGATGCTTTGGGGCCTCTCATCCCCTTTGCAAACAAGGCCGACCTTTGGGCCAGGCAGCTCTAGGCCAATGGAGCACACCCAGAGCAGAAGTTCTACCTCAGCCAGATAAGGCCTGCCAAGAAACTGCGTTTCAAAGGCTTTGGTAAGAGATGTTCCCGCTACTCTGTTAGAGCACTGGGCAGAGCCATTTGTTTCTTAGCTTCCCAAAGAGCTGGAAGCAAGATGCTTTGGGGGCTCCCTGCCCCTTTGCCAACAAGGGCGACCTTTGGGCCTTTCAGCTCTCGGCCAATGGAGCACACCCAGAGCAGAAGTCCTACTTCAGCCAGATCAGGCCTGCCAAGGAACTGCGTTTCAGAGGCCTTTGTATGTGACGTTCCCGGTAGGCTGTGAGAGCACGGTGCAGAGCCAGTTGTTTCCTTGTTTCCCAAACAGCTGGAAGCAAGACGCTTTGGGGCCTCTCTGCCCCTTTGGAAACAAGGCAGCACGTTGGGTCTGGCAGCTCTAGGGCAATGGAGCACAACCAGAGCCGAAGTTCTACTTCTTCCAGATCAGGCCTGCCTAGACAGTGCGTTTCACAGGCCTTGATAAGAGATGTTCTCTTAGGCTATAAGAGCACTGGGCACAGCCAGTTGTTTCTTAGCTTCCCAAGAGGTGGAAGCAAGATGCTTTGGGGCCTCTCTCCCCCCCTTTGGAAACAAGGCAGCCCTTTGGGCCTTTCAGCTCTAGGGCAATGGAGCACACCCAGAGCAGAAGTTCTACCTCAGCCAGATCAGGCCTGCCAAGAAACTGCTTTTCACAGGCCTTCGTAAGAGGTGTTCCCGGAAGGCTGTAAGAGTACCTGGCAGAGCGAGTTGTTTCTTAGCTTCAAAAACAGCTGGAAGCAACATGATTTGGGGCCTCTCTCCCCCTTTGGAAACAAAGCAGCCTTTGTGCCTGGCAGCTCTAGGCCAAAGTAGCACACCCAGAGCACAAGTTCTACCTCAGCCAGATAAGGCCTGTCAAGAAGCTGCGTTTCACAGGCCTTTGTATGTGACGTTCCCGGTTGGCTTTGAGAGCACTGTGCAGAGCCAGTTGTTTTAGCTTCCCAGAGAGCAGGAAGCAAGATGCTTTGGGGCCTCTCTCACACTTTGGAAATAAAGGCAGCCCTTTGGGCCTGGCAGCCCTAGGCCAATGGAGTACACCCAGAGCAGAAGTTCTACCTCAGCCAGATCAGGCCTTCCAAGAAACTGCGTCTCACAGGCCTTTCTCTGTCACGTTGCCGGTAGGCTGTGAGAGCACTGTGCAGAGCCAGTTGTTTCTTAGCTTCCCAAAGATTTGGAAGCAAGATGCTTTGGGGACTCTCAGCCCCTTTGGAAACAAGGCGGCCCTTTGGGCCTGGCAGCTCTAGGCCAAAGTAGCACGCCCAGAGCAGGAGTTCTACTTCAGCCAGATCAGGTCTGCCAAGAAACTGCGTTTCACAGGCCTTGGTAAGAGATGTTCCCGGTAGGCTGTGAGAGCACTGTGGAGAGCCAGTTGCTTTAGCTTCCCACAGAGCTGGAAGCAAGATGCTTTGGGGCCTCTCTCTCCCTTTGGACACAAGGCAGCCGTTTGGGCCTGGCAGCTCTAGGCCAATGGAGCACACCCACAGCAGAAGTTCTACTTCAGGCAGATCAGTCCTGCCCAGAAACTGCGTTTCACAGCCCTTGGTAAGAGATGTTCACGGTAGGCTGTGAGAGCACTGGGCAGAACCAGTTGTTTTTTAGCTTCCCAAAGTGCTGGAGGCAAGATGCTTTGGGGCCTCTCTCACCCTTTGGAAACAAGGCAGCCCTTAGGTCCTGGTAGCTCTAGGCCTATGTAGCACAACCAGAACAGAAGTTCTACTTCAGCCAGGTCAGGCCTGCCAAGAAACTGCGTTTCACAGGCCTTTCAAAGAGATGTTCTCTTAGGCTGTAAGAGCACTGGGCAGAGCCAGCTGTTTCTTAGCTTCCCGAAGAGCTGGGAGCAAGATGCTTTGGGTCCACTCTCCGTCTTTGGAAACAAGGCGGCCCTTTGGGCCTGGCAGCTCTAGGGCAATGGAGCACACCCAGAGCAGAAGTTCTACTTCAGCCAGATCAGGCCTGCCAGGAAACTGCGTTTCACAGGCCTTGGTAAGAGATGTTCCCGGTAGGCTGTAAGAGCACTGGGCAGAGCCAGTTGTTTCTTACCTTCCTGAAAAGCTGGAAGCAAGATGCTTGGGACCCCTCTGCCCGCTTGGGAACAAGGCAGCCTTTTGGGTCGGGAAGCTCTAGGCCAATGGAGCACACGCAGAGCAGGAGTTCTACTTCAGCCTGATCAGGCCTGCAAAGAAACAGCGTTTGACAGGCCTTGGTAAGAGATGTTCCCGGTAGGTGTAAGAGCACTGGGCAGAGCCAGTTGTTTCTTAGCTTCGCAAAGACGAGGAAGCAAGATGCTTTGGGCCTCTCTGCCCCTTGGAAACAGGGCAGCACTTTGGGCCTGGCAGCTCTAGGGCAATGGAGCACACCCAGAGCCGGAGTTCTACTTCAGCCAGATGAGGCCTGCCAAGAAACTGCGTTTCACAGGCCTTTCAAAGACATGTTCCCGGTAGGCTGTAAGAGCACGGGGCAGAGCGAGTTGGTTCTTAGCTTCCCAGAGAGCTGGAAGCAAGATGCTTTGGGGCCTCTCTGCCCCTTTGGAAACAAGGCAGCACTTTGGGCCTGGCAGCTCTAGGCCAATGGAGCACACCCAGAGCAGAAGTTCTACCTCAGCCAGATAAGGCCTGCCAAGAAACTGCGTTTCAAAGGCTTTGGTAAGAGATGTTCCCGCTACTCTGTTAGAGCACTGGGCAGAGCCATTTGTTTCTTAGCTTCCCAAAGAGCTGGAAGCAAGATGCTTTGGGGGCTCCCTGCCCCTTTGCCAACAAGGGCGACCTTTGGGCCTTTCAGCTCTCGGCCAATGGAGCACACCCAGAGCAGAAGTCCTACTTCAGCCAGATCAGGCCTGCCAAGGAACTGCGTTTCAGAGGCCTTTGTATGTGACGTTCCCGGTAGGCTGTGAGAGCACGGTGCAGAGCCAGTTGTTTCCTTGTTTCCCAAACAGCTGGAAGCAAGACGCTTTGGGGCCTCTCTGCCCCTTTGGAAACAAGGCAGCACGTTGGGTCTGGCAGCTCTAGGGCAATGGAGCACAACCAGAGCCGAAGTTCTACTTCTTCCAGATCAGGCCTGCCTAGACAGTGCGTTTCACAGGCCTTGATAAGAGATGTTCTCTTAGGCTATAAGAGCACTGGGCACAGCCAGTTGTTTCTTAGCTTCCCAAGAGGTGGAAGCAAGATGCTTTGGGGCCTCTCTCCCCCTTTGGAAACAAGGCAGCCCTTTGGGCCTTTCAGCTCTAGGGCAATGGAGCACACCCAGAGCAGAAGTTCTACCTCAGCCAGATCAGGCCTGCCAAGAAACTGCTTTTCACAGGCCTTCGTAAGAGGTGTTCCCGGAAGGCTGTAAGAGTACCTGGCAGAGCGAGTTGTTTCTTAGCTTCAAAAACAGCTGGAAGCAACATGATTTGGGGCCTCTCTCCCCCTTTGGAAACAAAGCAGCCTTTGTGCCTGGCAGCTCTAGGCCAAAGTAGCACACCCAGAGCACAAGTTCTACCTCAGCCAGATAAGGCCTGTCAAGAAGCTGCGTTTCACAGGCCTTTGTATGTGACGTTCCCGGTTGGCTTTGAGAGCACTGTGCAGAGCCAGTTGTTTTAGCTTCCCAGAGAGCAGGAAGCAAGATGCTTTGGGGCCTCTCTCACACTTTGGAAATAAAGGCAGCCCTTTGGGCCTGGCAGCCCTAGGCCAATGGAGTACACCCAGAGCAGAAGTTCTACCTCAGCCAGATCAGGCCTTCCAAGAAACTGCGTCTCACAGGCCTTTCTCTGTCACGTTGCCGGTAGGCTGTGAGAGCACTGTGCAGAGCCAGTTGTTTCTTAGCTTCCCAAAGATTTGGAAGCAAGATGCTTTGGGGACTCTCAGCCCCTTTGGAAACAAGGCGGCCCTTTGGGCCTGGCAGCTCTAGGCCAAAGTAGCACGCCCAGAGCAGGAGTTCTACTTCAGCCAGATCAGGCCTGCCAAGAAACTGCGTTTCACAGGCCTTGGTAAGAGATGTTCCCGGTAGGCTGTGAGAGCACTGTGGAGAGCCAGTTGCTTTAGCTTCCCACAGAGCTGGAAGCAAGATGCTTTGGGGCCTCTCTCTCCCTTTGGACACAAGTCAGCCGTTTGGGCCTGGCAGCTCTAGGCCAATGGAGCACACCCACAGCAGAAGTTCTACTTCAGGCAGATCAGTCCTGCCCAGAAACTGCGTTTCACAGCCCTTGGTAAGAGATGTTCACGGTAGGCTGTGAGAGCACTGGGCAGAACCAGTTGTTTTTTAGCTTCCCAAAGTGCTGGAGGCAAGATGCTTTGGGGCCTCTCTCACCCTTTGGAAACAAGGCAGCCCTTAGGTCCTGGTAGCTCTAGGCCTATGTAGCACAACCAGAACAGAAGTTCTACTTCAGCCAGGTCAGGCCTGCCAAGAAACTGCGTTTCACAGGCCTTTCAAAGAGATGTTCTCTTAGGCTGTAAGAGCACTGGGCAGAGCCAGCTGTTTCTTAGCTTCCCGAAGAGCTGGGAGCAAGATGCTTTGGGTCCACTCTCCGTCTTTGGAAACAAGGCGGCCCTTTGGGCCTGGCAGCTCTAGGGCAATGGAGCACACCCAGAGCAGAAGTTCTACTTCAGCCAGATCAGGCCTGCCAGGAAACTGCGTTTCACAGGCCTTGGTAAGAGATGTTCCCGGTAGGCTGTAAGAGCACTGGGCAGAGCCAGTTGTTTCTTACCTTCCTGAAAAGCTGGAAGCAAGATGCTTGGGACCCCTCTGCCCGCTTGGGAACAAGGCAGCCTTTTGGGTCGGGAAGCTCTAGGCCAATGGAGCACACGCAGAGCAGGAGTTCTACTTCAGCCTGATCAGGCCTGCAAAGAAACAGCGTTTGACAGGCCTTGGTAAGAGATGTTCCCGGTAGGTGTAAGAGCACTGGGCAGAGCCAGTTGTTTCTTAGCTTCGCAAAGACCGGGAAGCAAGATGCTTTGGGCCTCTCTGCCCCTTGGAAACAGGGCAGCACTTTGGGCCTGGCAGCTCTAGGGCAATGGAGCACACCCAGAGCCGGAGTTCTACTTCAGCCAGATGAGGCCTGCCAAGAAACTGCGTTTCACAGGCCTTTCAAAGACATGTTCCCGGTAGGCTGTAAGAGCACGGGGCAGAGCGAGTTGGTTCTTAGCTTCCCAGAGAGCTGGAAGCAAGATGCTTTGGGGCCTCTCTGCCCCTTTGGAAACAAGGCAGCACCTTGGGCCTGGCAGCTCTAGGGCAATGGAGCACACCCAGAGCAGAAGTTCTACTTCAGCCAAATCAGGCCTGCCAGGAAACGGCGTTTCACAGGCCTTGGTAAGAGATGTTCCCGGTAGGCTGTAAGAGCACTGGGCAACGCCAGATGTTTCTTAGCTTCCCGAAGAGCTGGAAGCAAGAAGCTTTGGTGCCACTCTCTCACTTTGGACTCAAGGCAGCCCTTTGGGGCAGGTAGCTCTAGGCCAGTGGAGCACACCCAGAGCAGAAGTTCTACTTGGGCCAGTTCAGGCCACCAACAAACTGCGTTTCACAGGCCTTGGTAAGAGATGTTCCCGGTAGGCTGTAAGAGCACTGGGCAACGCCAGATGTTTCTTAGCTTCCCGAAGAGCTGGAAGCAAGATGCTTTGGGGCCTCTCATCCCCTTTGCAAACAAGGCGGCCCTATGGGCCAGGCAGCTCTAGGCCAATGGAGCACACCCAGAGCAGAAGTTCTACTTCGGCCAGTTCAGGCCACCAACAAACTGCGTTTCACAGGCCTTGGTAAGAGATGTTCCCGGTAGGCTGTAAGAGCACTGGGCAACGCCAGATGTTTCTTAGCTTCCCAAGAGGTGGAAGCAAGATGCTTTGGGGCCTCTCATCCCCTTTGCAAACAAGGCAGCCCTTTGGGCCTTTCAGCTCGAGGGCAATGGAGCACACCCAGAGCAGAAGTTCTACCTCAGCCAGATAAGGCCTGCCAAGAAACTGCGTTTCAAAGGCTTTGGTAAGAGATGTTCCCGGTACTCTGTTAGAGCACTGGGCAGAGCCATTTGTTTCTTAGCTTCCCAAAGAGCTGGAAGCAAGATGCTTTGGGGGCTCCCTGCCCCTTTGCCAACAAGGGCGACCTTTGGGCCTTTCAGCTCTCGGCCAATGGAGCACACCCAGAGCAGAAGTCCTACTTCAGCCAGATCAGGCCTGCCAAGGAACTGCGTTTCAGAGGCCTTTGTATGTGACGTTCCCGGTAGGCTGTGAGAGCACGGTGCAGAGCCAGTTGTTTCCTTGTTTCCCAAACAGCTGGAAGCAAGACGCTTTGGGGCCTCTCTGCCCCTTTGGAAACAAGGCAGCACGTTGGGTCTGGCAGCTCTAGGGCAATGGAGCACAACCAGAGCCGAAGTTCTACTTCTTCCAGATCAGGCCTGCCTAGACAGTGCGTTTCACAGGCCTTGATAAGAGATGTTCTCTTAGGCTATAAGAGCACTGGGCACAGCCAGTTGTTTCTTAGCTTCCCAAGAGGTGGAAGCAAGATGCTTTGGGGCCTCTCTCCCCCTTTGGAAACAAGGCAGCCCTTTGGGCCTTTCAGCTCTAGGGCAATGGAGCACACCCAGAGCAGAAGTTCTACCTCAGCCAGATCAGGCCTGCCAAGAAACTGCTTTTCACAGGCCTTCGTAAGAGGTGTTCCCGGAAGGCTGTAAGAGTACCTGGCAGAGCGAGTTGTTTCTTAGCTTCAAAAACAGCTGGAAGCAACATGATTTGGGGCCTCTCTCCCCCTTTGGAAACAAAGCAGCCTTTGTGCCTGGCAGCTCTAGGCCAAAGTAGCACACCCAGAGCACAAGTTCTACCTCAGCCAGATAAGGCCTGTCAAGAAGCTGCGTTTCACAGGCCTTTGTATGTGACGTTCCCGGTTGGCTTTGAGAGCACTGTGCAGAGCCAGTTGTTTTAGCTTCCCAGAGAGCAGGAAGCAAGATGCTTTGGGGCCTCTCTCACACTTTGGAAATAAAGGCAGCCCTTTGGGCCTGGCAGCCCTAGGCCAATGGAGTACACCCAGAGCAGAAGTTCTACCTCAGCCAGATCAGGCCTTCCAAGAAACTGCGTCTCACAGGCCTTTCTCTGTCACGTTGCCGGTAGGCTGTGAGAGCACTGTGCAGAGCCAGTTGTTTCTTAGCTTCCCAAAGATTTGGAAGCAAGATGCTTTGGGGACTCTCAGCCCCTTTGGAAACAAGGCAGCCCTTTGGGCCTGGCAGCTCTAGGCCAAAGTAGCACGCCCAGAGCAGGAGTTCTACTTCAGCCAGATCAGGCCTGCCAAGAAACTGCGTTTCACAGGCCTTGGTAAGAGATGTTCCCGGTAGGCTGTGAGAGCACTGTGGAGAGCCAGTTGCTTTAGCTTCCCACAGAGCTGGAAGCAAGATGCTTTGGGGCCTCTCTCTCCCTTTGGACACAAGGCAGCCGTTTGGGCCTGGCAGCTCTAGGCCAATGGAGCACACCCACAGCAGAAGTTCTACTTCAGGCAGATCAGTCCTGCCCAGAAACTGCGTTTCACAGCCCTTGGTAAGAGATGTTCACGGTAGGCTGTGAGAGCACTGGGCAGAACCAGTTGTTTTTTAGCTTCCCAAAGTGCTGGAGGCAAGATGCTTTGGGGCCTCTCTCACCCTTTGGAAACAAGGCAGCCCTTAGGTCCTGGTAGCTCTAGGCCTATGTAGCACAACCAGAACAGAAGTTCTACTTCAGCCAGGTCAGGCCTGCCAAGAAACTGCGTTTCACAGGCCTTTCAAAGAGATGTTCTCTTAGGCTGTAAGAGCACTGGGCAGAGCCAGCTGTTTCTTAGCTTCCCGAAGAGCTGGGAGCAAGATGCTTTGGGTCCACTCTCCGTCTTTGGAAACAAGGCAGCCCTTTGGGCCTGGCAGCTCTAGGGCAATGGAGCACACCCAGAGCAGAAGTTCTACTTCAGCCAGATCAGGCCTGCCAGGAAACTGCGTTTCACAGGCCTTGGTAAGAGATGTTCCCGGTAGGCTGTAAGAGCACTGGGCAGAGCCAGTTGTTTCTTACCTTCCTGAAAAGCTGGAAGCAAGATGCTTGGGACCCCTCTGCCCGCTTGGGAACAAGGCAGCCTTTTGGGTCGGGAAGCTCTAGGCCAATGGAGCACACGCAGAGCAGGAGTTCTACTTCAGCCTGATCAGGCCTGCAAAGAAACAGCGTTTGACAGGCCTTGGTAAGAGATGTTCCCGGTAGGTGTAAGAGCACTGGGCAGAGCCAGTTGTTTCTTAGCTTCGCAAAGACCGGGAAGCAAGATGCTTTGGGCCTCTCTGCCCCTTGGAAACAGGGCAGCACTTTGGGCCTGGCAGCTCTAGGGCAATGGAGCACACCCAGAGCCGGAGTTCTACTTCAGCCAGATGAGGCCTGCCAAGAAACTGCGTTTCACAGGCCTTTCAAAGACATGTTCCCGGTAGGCTGTAAGAGCACGGGGCAGAGCGAGTTGGTTCTTAGCTTCCCAGAGAGCTGGAAGCAAGATGCTTTGGGGCCTCTCTGCCCCTTTGGAAACAAGGCAGCACCTTGGGCCTGGCAGCTCTAGGGCAATGGAGCACACCCAGAGCAGAAGTTCTACTTCAGCCAAATCAGGCCTGCCAGGAAACGGCGTTTCACAGGCCTTGGTAAGAGATGTTCCCGGTAGGCTGTAAGAGCACTGGGCAACGCCAGATGTTTCTTAGCTTCCCGAAGAGCTGGAAGCAAGAAGCTTTGGTGCCACTCTCTCACTTTGGACTCAAGGCAGCCCTTTGGGGCAGGTAGCTCTAGGCCAGTGGAGCACACCCAGAGCAGAAGTTCTACTTGGGCCAGTTCAGGCCACCAACAAACTGCGTTTCACAGGCCTTGGTAAGAGATGTTCCCGGTAGGCTGTAAGAGCACTGGGCAACGCCAGATGTTTCTTAGCTTCCCGAAGAGCTGGAAGCAAGATGCTTTGGGGCCTCTCATCCCCTTTGCAAACAAGGCGGCCCTATGGGCCAGGCAGCTCTAGGCCAATGGAGCACACCCAGAGCAGAAGTTCTACTTCGGCCAGTTCAGGCCACCAACAAACTGCGTTTCACAGGCCTTGGTAAGAGATGTTCCCGGTAGGCTGTAAGAGCACTGGGCAACGCCAGATGTTTCTTAGCTTCCCAAGAGGTGGAAGCAAGATGCTTTGGGGCCTCTCATCCCCTTTGCAAACAAGGCAGCCCTTTGGGCCTTTCAGCTCGAGGGCAATGGAGCACACCCAGAGCAGAAGTTCTACCTCAGCCAGATAAGGCCTGCCAAGAAACTGCGTTTCAAAGGCTTTGGTAAGAGATGTTCCCGGTACTCTGTTAGAGCACTGGGCAGAGCCATTTGTTTCTTAGCTTCCCAAAGAGCTGGAAGCAAGATGCTTTGGGGGCTCCCTGCCCCTTTGCCAACAAGGGCGACCTTTGGGCCTTTCAGCTCTCGGCCAATGGAGCACACCCAGAGCAGAAGTCCTACTTCAGCCAGATCAGGCCTGCCAAGGAACTGCGTTTCAGAGGCCTTTGTATGTGACGTTCCCGGTAGGCTGTGAGAGCACGGTGCAGAGCCAGTTGTTTCCTTGTTTCCCAAACAGCTGGAAGCAAGACGCTTTGGGGCCTCTCTGCCCCTTTGGAAACAAGGCAGCACGTTGGGTCTGGCAGCTCTAGGGCAATGGAGCACAACCAGAGCCGAAGTTCTACTTCTTCCAGATCAGGCCTGCCTAGACAGTGCGTTTCACAGGCCTTGATAAGAGATGTTCTCTTAGGCTATAAGAGCACTGGGCACAGCCAGTTGTTTCTTAGCTTCCCAAGAGGTGGAAGCAAGATGCTTTGGGGCCTCTCTCCCCCTTTGGAAACAAGGCAGCCCTTTGGGCCTTTCAGCTCTAGGGCAATGGAGCACACCCAGAGCAGAAGTTCTACCTCAGCCAGATCAGGCCTGCCAAGAAACTGCTTTTCACAGGCCTTCGTAAGAGGTGTTCCCGGAAGGCTGTAAGAGTACCTGGCAGAGCGAGTTGTTTCTTAGCTTCAAAAACAGCTGGAAGCAACATGATTTGGGGCCTCTCTCCCCCTTTGGAAACAAAGCAGCCTTTGTGCCTGGCAGCTCTAGGCCAAAGTAGCACACCCAGAGCACAAGTTCTACCTCAGCCAGATAAGGCCTGTCAAGAAGCTGCGTTTCACAGGCCTTTGTATGTGACGTTCCCGGTTGGCTTTGAGAGCACTGTGCAGAGCCAGTTGTTTTAGCTTCCCAGAGAGCAGGAAGCAAGATGCTTTGGGGCCTCTCTCACACTTTGGAAATAAAGGCAGCCCTTTGGGCCTGGCAGCCCTAGGCCAATGGAGTACACCCAGAGCAGAAGTTCTACCTCAGCCAGATCAGGCCTTCCAAGAAACTGCGTCTCACAGGCCTTTCTCTGTCACGTTGCCGGTAGGCTGTGAGAGCACTGTGCAGAGCCAGTTGTTTCTTAGCTTCCCAAAGATTTGGAAGCAAGATGCTTTGGGGACTCTCAGCCCCTTTGGAAACAAGGCAGCCCTTTGGGCCTGGCAGCTCTAGGCCAAAGTAGCACGCCCAGAGCAGGAGTTCTACTTCAGCCAGATCAGGCCTGCCAAGAAACTGCGTTTCACAGGCCTTGGTAAGAGATGTTCCCGGTAGGCTGTGAGAGCACTGTGGAGAGCCAGTTGCTTTAGCTTCCCACAGAGCTGGAAGCAAGATGCTTTGGGGCCTCTCTCTCCCTTTGGACACAAGGCAGCCGTTTGGGCCTGGCAGCTCTAGGCCAATGGAGCACACCCACAGCAGAAGTTCTACTTCAGGCAGATCAGTCCTGCCCAGAAACTGCGTTTCACAGCCCTTGGTAAGAGATGTTCACGGTAGGCTGTGAGAGCACTGGGCAGAACCAGTTGTTTTTTAGCTTCCCAAAGTGCTGGAGGCAAGATGCTTTGGGGCCTCTCTCACCCTTTGGAAACAAGGCAGCCCTTAGGTCCTGGTAGCTCTAGGCCTATGTAGCACAACCAGAACAGAAGTTCTACTTCAGCCAGGTCAGGCCTGCCAAGAAACTGCGTTTCACAGGCCTTTCAAAGAGATGTTCTCTTAGGCTGTAAGAGCACTGGGCAGAGCCAGCTGTTTCTTAGCTTCCCGAAGAGCTGGGAGCAAGATGCTTTGGGTCCACTCTCCGTCTTTGGAAACAAGGCAGCCCTTTGGGCCTGGCAGCTCTAGGGCAATGGAGCACACCCAGAGCAGAAGTTCTACTTCAGCCAGATCAGGCCTGCCAGGAAACTGCGTTTCACAGGCCTTGGTAAGAGATGTTCCCGGTAGGCTGTAAGAGCACTGGGCAGAGCCAGTTGTTTCTTACCTTCCTGAAAAGCTGGAAGCAAGATGCTTGGGACCCCTCTGCCCGCTTGGGAACAAGGCAGCCTTTTGGGTCGGGAAGCTCTAGGCCAATGGAGCACACGCAGAGCAGGAGTTCTACTTCAGCCTGATCAGGCCTGCAAAGAAACAGCGTTTGACAGGCCTTGGTAAGAGATGTTCCCGGTAGGTGTAAGAGCACTGGGCAGAGCCAGTTGTTTCTTAGCTTCGCAAAGACCGGGAAGCAAGATGCTTTGGGCCTCTCTGCCCCTTGGAAACAGGGCAGCACTTTGGGCCTGGCAGCTCTAGGGCAATGGAGCACACCCAGAGCCGGAGTTCTACTTCAGCCAGATGAGGCCTGCCAAGAAACTGCGTTTCACAGGCCTTTCAAAGACATGTTCCCGGTAGGCTGTAAGAGCACGGGGCAGAGCGAGTTGGTTCTTAGCTTCCCAGAGAGCTGGAAGCAAGATGCTTTGGGGCCTCTCTGCCCCTTTGGAAACAAGGCAGCACCTTGGGCCTGGCAGCTCTAGGGCAATGGAGCACACCCAGAGCAGAAGTTCTACTTCAGCCAAATCAGGCCTGCCAGGAAACGGCGTTTCACAGGCCTTGGTAAGAGATGTTCCCGGTAGGCTGTAAGAGCACTGGGCAACGCCAGATGTTTCTTAGCTTCCCGAAGAGCTGGAAGCAAGAAGCTTTGGTGCCACTCTCTCACTTTGGACTCAAGGCAGCCCTTTGGGGCAGGTAGCTCTAGGCCAGTGGAGCACACCCAGAGCAGAAGTTCTACTTGGGCCAGTTCAGGCCACCAACAAACTGCGTTTCACAGGCCTTGGTAAGAGATGTTCCCGGTAGGCTGTAAGAGCACTGGGCAACGCCAGATGTTTCTTAGCTTCCCGAAGAGCTGGAAGCAAGATGCTTTGGGGCCTCTCATCCCCTTTGCAAACAAGGCGGCCCTATGGGCCAGGCAGCTCTAGGCCAATGGAGCACACCCAGAGCAGAAGTTCTACTTCGGCCAGTTCAGGCCACCAACAAACTGCGTTTCACAGGCCTTGGTAAGAGATGTTCCCGGTAGGCTGTAAGAGCACTGGGCAACGCCAGATGTTTCTTAGCTTCCCGAAGAGCTGGAAGCAAGATGCTTTGGGGCCTCTCATCCCCTTTGCAAACAAGGCCGACCTTTGGGCCAGGCAGCTCTAGGCCAATGGAGCACACCCAGAGCAGAAGTTCTACCTCAGCCAGATAAGGCCTGCAAAGAAACTGCGTTTCAAAGGCTTTGGTAAGAGATGTTCCCGGTACTCTGTTAGAGCACTGGGCAGAGCCATTTGTTTCTTAGCTTCCCAAAGAGCTGGAAGCAAGATGCTTTGGGGGCTCCCTGCCCCTTTGCCAACAAGGGCGACCTTTGGGCCTTTCAGCTCTAGGCCAATGGAGCACACCCAGAGCAGAAGTCCTACTTCAGCCAGATCAGGCCTGCCAAGGAACTGCGTTTCAGAGGCCTTTGTATGTGACGTTCCCGGTAGGCTGTGAGAGCACGGTGCAGAGCCAGTTGTTTCCTTGTTTCCCAAACAGCTGGAAGCAAGACGCTTTGGGGCCTCTCTGCCCCTTTGGAAACAAGGCAGCACGTTGGGTCTGGCAGCTCTAGGGCAATGGAGCACAACCAGAGCCGAAGTTCTACTTCTTCCAGATCAGGCCTGCCTAGACAGTGCGTTTCACAGGCCTTGATAAGAGATGTTCTCTTAGGCTATAAGAGCACTGGGCACAGCCAGTTGTTTCTTAGCTTCCCAAGAGGTGGAAGCAAGATGCTTTGGGGCCTCTCTCCCCCTTTGGAAACAAGGCAGCCCTTTGGGCCTTTCAGCTCGAGGGCAATGGAGCACACCCAGAGCAGAAGTTCTACCTCAGCCAGATAAGGCCTGCCAAGAAACTGCGTTTCAAAGGCTTTGGTAAGAGATGTTCCCGGTACTCTGTTAGAGCACTGGGCAGAGCCATTTGTTTCTTAGCTTCCCAAAGAGCTGGAAGCAAGATGCTTTGGGGGCTCCCTGCCCCTTTGCCAACAAGGGCGACCTTTGGGCCTTTCAGCTCTCGGCCAATGGAGCACACCCAGAGCAGAAGTCCTACTTCAGCCAGATCAGGCCTGCCAAGGAACTGCGTTTCAGAGGCCTTTGTATGTGACGTTCCCGGTAGGCTGTGAGAGCACGGTGCAGAGCCAGTTGTTTCCTTGTTTCCCAAACAGCTGGAAGCAAGACGCTTTGGGGCCTCTCTGCCCCTTTGGAAACAAGGCAGCACGTTGGGTCTGGCAGCTCTAGGGCAATGGAGCACAACCAGAGCCGAAGTTCTACTTCTTCCAGATCAGGCCTGCCTAGACAGTGCGTTTCACAGGCCTTGATAAGAGATGTTCTCTTAGGCTATAAGAGCACTGGGCACAGCCAGTTGTTTCTTAGCTTCCCAAGAGGTGGAAGCAAGATGCTTTGGGGCCTCTCTCCCCCTTTGGAAACAAGGCAGCCCTTTGGGCCTTTCAGCTCGAGGGCAATGGAGCACACCCAGAGCAGAAGTTCTACCTCAGCCAGATCAGGCCTGCCAAGAAACTGCTTTTCACAGGCCTTCGTAAGAGGTGTTCCCGGAAGGCTGTAAGAGTACCTGGCAGAGCGAGTTGTTTCTTAGCTTCAAAAACAGCTGGAAGCAACATGATTTGGTTCCTCTCTCCCCCTTTGGAAACAAAGCAGCCTTTGTGCCTGGCAGCTCTAGGCCAAAGTAGCACACCCAGAGCACAAGTTCTACCTCAGCCAGATAAGGCCTGTCAAGAAGCTGCGTTTCACAGGCCTTTGTATGTGACGTTCCCGGTTGGCTTTGAGAGCACTGTGCAGAGCCAGTTGTTTTAGCTTCCCAGAGAGCAGGAAGCAAGATGCTTTGGGGCCTCTCTCACACTTTGGAAATAAAGGCAGCCCTTTGGGCCTGGCAGCCCTAGGCCAATGGAGTACACCCAGAGCAGAAGTTCTACCTCAGCCAGATCAGGCCTTCCAAGAAACTGCGTCTCACAGGCCTTTCTCTGTCACGTTGCCGGTAGGCTGTGAGAGCACTGTGCAGAGCCAGTTGTTTCTTAGCTTCCCAAAGATTTGGAAGCAAGATGCTTTGGGGACTCTCAGCCCCTTTGGAAACAAGGCGGCCCTTTGGGCCTGGCAGCTCTAGGCCAAAGTAGCACGCCCAGAGCAGGAGTTCTACTTCAGCCAGATCAGGCCTGCCAAGAAACTGCGTTTCACAGGCCTTGGTAAGAGATGTTCCCGGTAGGCTGTGAGAGCACTGTGGAGAGCCAGTTGCTTTAGCTTCCCACAGAGCTGGAAGCAAGATGCTTTGGGGCCTCTCTCTCCCTTTGGACACAAGGCAGCCGTTTGGGCCTGGCAGCTCTAGGCCAATGGAGCACACCCACAGCAGAAGTTCTACTTCAGGCAGATCAGTCCTGCCCAGAAACTGCGTTTCACAGCCCTTGGTAAGAGATGTTCACGGTAGGCTGTGAGAGCACTGGGCAGAACCAGTTGTTTTTTAGCTTCCCAAAGTGCTGGAGGCAAGATGCTTTGGGGCCTCTCTCACCCTTTGGAAACAAGGCAGCCCTTAGGTCCTGGTAGCTCTAGGCCTATGTAGCACAACCAGAACAGAAGTTCTACTTCAGCCAGGTCAGGCCTGCCAAGAAACTGCGTTTCACAGGCCTTTCAAAGAGATGTTCTCTTAGGCTGTAAGAGCACTGGGCAGAGCCAGCTGTTTCTTAGCTTCCCGAAGAGCTGGGAGCAAGATGCTTTGGGTCCACTCTCCGTCTTTGGAAACAAGGCAGCCCTTTGGGCCTGGCAGCTCTAGGGCAATGGAGCACACCCAGAGCAGAAGTTCTACTTCAGCCAGATCAGGCCTGCCAGGAAACTGCGTTTCACAGGCCTTGGTAAGAGATGTTCCCGGTAGGCTGTAAGAGCACTGGGCAGAGCCAGTTGTTTCTTACCTTCCTGAAAAGCTGGAAGCAAGATGCTTGGGACCCCTCTGCCCGCTTGGGAACAAGGCAGCCTTTTGGGTCGGGAAGCTCTAGGCCAATGGAGCACACGCAGAGCAGGAGTTCTACTTCAGCCTGATCAGGCCTGCAAAGAAACAGCGTTTGACAGGCCTTGGTAAGAGATGTTCCCGGTAGGTGTAAGAGCACTGGGCAGAGCCAGTTGTTTCTTAGCTTCGCAAAGACCGGGAAGCAAGATGCTTTGGGCCTCTCTGCCCCTTGGAAACAGGGCAGCACTTTGGGCCTGGCAGCTCTAGGGCAATGGAGCACACCCAGAGCCGGAGTTCTACTTCAGCCAGATGAGGCCTGCCAAGAAACTGCGTTTCACAGGCCTTTCAAAGACATGTTCCCGGTAGGCTGTAAGAGCACGGGGCAGAGCGAGTTGGTTCTTAGCTTCCCAGAGAGCTGGAAGCAAGATGCTTTGGGGCCTCTCTGCCCCTTTGGAAACAAGGCAGCACCTTGGGCCTGGCAGCTCTAGGGCAATGGAGCACACCCAGAGCAGAAGTTCTACTTCAGCCAAATCAGGCCTGCCAGGAAACGGCGTTTCACAGGCCTTGGTAAGAGATGTTCCTGGTAGGCTGTAAGAGCACTGGGCAACGCCAGATGTTTCTTAGCTTCCCGAAGAGCTGGAAGCAAGAAGCTTTGGTGCCACTCTCTCACTTTGGACTCAAGGCAGCCCTTTGGGGCAGGTAGCTCTAGGCCAGTGGAGCACACCCAGAGCAGAAGTTCTACTTGGGCCAGTTCAGGCCACCAACAAACTGCGTTTCACAGGCCTTGGTAAGAGATGTTCCCGGTAGGCTGTAAGAGCACTGGGCAACGCCAGATGTTTCTTAGCTTCCCGAAGAGCTGGAAGCAAGATGCTTTGGGGCCTCTCATCCCCTTTGCAAACAAGGCCGACCTTTGGGCCAGGCAGCTCTAGGCCAATGGAGCACACCCAGAGCAGAAGTTCTACCTCAGCCAGATAAGGCCTGCCAAGAAACTGCGTTTCAAAGGCTTTGGTAAGAGATGTTCCCGCTACTCTGTTAGAGCACTGGGCAGAGCCATTTGTTTCTTAGCTTCCCAAAGAGCTGGAAGCAAGATGCTTTGGGGGCTCCCTGCCCCTTTGCCAACAAGGGCGACCTTTGGGCCTTTCAGCTCTAGGCCAATGGAGCACACCCAGAGCAGAAGTCCTACTTCAGCCAGATCAGGCCTCCCAAGGAACTGCGTTTCAGAGGCCTTTGTATGTGACGTTCCCGGTAGGCTGTGAGAGCACGGTGCAGAGCCAGTTGTTTCCTTGTTTCCCAAACAGCTGGAAGCAAGACGCTTTGGGGCCTCTCTGCCCCTTTGGAAACAAGGCAGCACGTTGGGTCTGGCAGCTCTAGGGCAATGGAGCACAACCAGAGCCGAAGTTCTACTTCTTCCAGATCAGGCCTGCCTAGACAGTGCGTTTCACAGGCCTTGATAAGAGATGTTCTCTTAGGCTATAAGAGCACTGGGCACAGCCAGTTGTTTCTTAGCTTCCCAAGAGGTGGAAGCAAGATGCTTTGGGGCCTCTCTCCCCCTTTGGAAACAAGGCAGCCCTTTGGGCCTTTCAGCTCGAGGGCAATGGAGCACACCCAGAGCAGAAGTTCTACCTCAGCCAGATCAGGCCTGCCAAGAAACTGCTTTTCACAGGCCTTCGTAAGAGGTGTTCCCGGAAGGCTGTAAGAGTACCTGGCAGAGCGAGTTGTTTCTTAGCTTCAAAAACAGCTGGAAGCAACATGATTTGGGGCCTCTCTCCCCCTTTGGAAACAAAGCAGCCTTTGTGCCTGGCAGCTCTAGGCCAAAGTAGCACACCCAGAGCACAAGTTCTACCTCAGCCAGATAAGGCCTGTCAAGAAGCTGCGTTTCACAGGCCTTTGTATGTGACGTTCCCGGTTGGCTTTGAGAGCACTGTGCAGAGCCAGTTGTTTTAGCTTCCCAGAGAGCAGGAAGCAAGATGCTTTGGGGCCTCTCTCACACTTTGGAAATAAAGGCAGCCCTTTGGGCCTGGCAGCCCTAGGCCAATGGAGTACACCCAGAGCAGAAGTTCTACCTCAGCCAGATCAGGCCTTCCAAGAAACTGCGTCTCACAGGCCTTTCTCTGTCACGTTGCCGGTAGGCTGTGAGAGCACTGTGCAGAGCCAGTTGTTTCTTAGCTTCCCAAAGATTTGGAAGCAAGATGCTTTGGGGACTCTCAGCCCCTTTGGAAACAAGGCGGCCCTTTGGGCCTGGCAGCTCTAGGCCAAAGTAGCACGCCCAGAGCAGGAGTTCTACTTCAGCCAGATCAGGCCTGCCAAGAAACTGCGTTTCACAGGCCTTGGTAAGAGATGTTCCCGGTAGGCTGTGAGAGCACTGTGGAGAGCCAGTTGCTTTAGCTTCCCACAGAGCTGGAAGCAAGATGCTTTGGGGCCTCTCTCTCCCTTTGGACACAAGGCAGCCGTTTGGGCCTGGCAGCTCTAGGCCAATGGAGCACACCCACAGCAGAAGTTCTACTTCAGGCAGATCAGTCCTGCCCAGAAACTGCGTTTCACAGCCCTTGGTAAGAGATGTTCACGGTAGGCTGTGAGAGCACTGGGCAGAACCAGTTGTTTTTTAGCTTCCCAAAGTGCTGGAGGCAAGATGCTTTGGGGCCTCTCTCACCCTTTGGAAACAAGGCAGCCCTTAGGTCCTGGTAGCTCTAGGCCTATGTAGCACAACCAGAACAGAAGTTCTACTTCAGCCAGGTCAGGCCTGCCAAGAAACTGCGTTTCACAGGCCTTTCAAAGAGATGTTCTCTTAGGCTGTAAGAGCACTGGGCAGAGCCAGCTGTTTCTTAGCTTCCCGAAGAGCTGGGAGCAAGATGCTTTGGGTCCACTCTCCGTCTTTGGAAACAAGGCAGCCCTTTGGGCCTGGCAGCTCTAGGGCAATGGAGCACACCCAGAGCAGAAGTTCTACTTCAGCCAGATCAGGCCTGCCAGGAAACTGCGTTTCACAGGCCTTGGTAAGAGATGTTCCCGGTAGGCTGTAAGAGCACTGGGCAGAGCCAGTTGTTTCTTACCTTCCTGAAAAGCTGGAAGCAAGATGCTTGGGACCCCTCTGCCCGCTTGGGAACAAGGCAGCCTTTTGGGTCGGGAAGCTCTAGGCCAATGGAGCACACGCAGAGCAGGAGTTCTACTTCAGCCTGATCAGGCCTGCAAAGAAACAGCGTTTGACAGGCCTTGGTAAGAGATGTTCCCGGTAGGTGTAAGAGCACTGGGCAGAGCCAGTTGTTTCTTAGCTTCGCAAAGACCGGGAAGCAAGATGCTTTGGGCCTCTCTGCCCCTTGGAAACAGGGCAGCACTTTGGGCCTGGCAGCTCTAGGGCAATGGAGCACACCCAGAGCCGGAGTTCTACTTCAGCCAGATGAGGCCTGCCAAGAAACTGCGTTTCACAGGCCTTTCAAAGACATGTTCCCGGTAGGCTGTAAGAGCACGGGGCAGAGCGAGTTGGTTCTTAGCTTCCCAGAGAGCTGGAAGCAAGATGCTTAGGGGCCTCTCTGCCCCTTTGGAAACAAGGCAGCACCTTGGGCCTGGCAGCTCTAGGGCAATGGAGCACACCCAGAGCAGAAGTTCTACTTCAGCCAAATCAGGCCTGCCAGGAAACGGCGTTTCACAGGCCTTGGTAAGAGATGTTCCTGGTAGGCTGTAAGAGCACTGGGCAACGCCAGATGTTTCTTAGCTTCCCGAAGAGCTGGAAGCAAGAAGCTTTGGTGCCACTCTCTCACTTTGGACTCAAGGCAGCCCTTTGGGGCAGGTAGCTCTAGGCCAGTGGAGCACACCCAGAGCAGAAGTTCTACTTGGGCCAGTTCAGGCCACCAACAAACTGCGTTTCACAGGCCTTGGTAAGAGATGTTCCCGGTAGGCTGTAAGAGCACTGGGCAACGCCAGATGTTTCTTAGCTTCCCGAAGAGCTGGAAGCAAGATGCTTTGGGGCCTCTCATCCCCTTTGCAAACAAGGCCGACCTTTGGGCCAGGCAGCTCTAGGCCAATGGAGCACACCCAGAGCAGAAGTTCTACCTCAGCCAGATAAGGCCTGCCAAGAAACTGCGTTTCAAAGGCTTTGGTAAGAGATGTTCCCGCTACTCTGTTAGAGCACTGGGCAGAGCCATTTGTTTCTTAGCTTCCCAAAGAGCTGGAAGCAAGATGCTTTGGGGGCTCCCTGCCCCTTTGCCAACAAGGGCGACCTTTGGGCCTTTCAGCTCTAGGCCAATGGAGCACACCCAGAGCAGAAGTCCTACTTCAGCCAGATCAGGCCTCCCAAGGAACTGCGTTTCAGAGGCCTTTGTATGTGACGTTCCCGGTAGGCTGTGAGAGCACGGTGCAGAGCCAGTTGTTTCCTTGTTTCCCAAACAGCTGGAAGCAAGACGCTTTGGGGCCTCTCTGCCCCTTTGGAAACAAGGCAGCACGTTGGGTCTGGCAGCTCTAGGGCAATGGAGCACAACCAGAGCCGAAGTTCTACTTCTTCCAGATCAGGCCTGCCTAGACAGTGCGTTTCACAGGCCTTGATAAGAGATGTTCTCTTAGGCTATAAGAGCACTGGGCACAGCCAGTTGTTTCTTAGCTTCCCAAGAGGTGGAAGCAAGATGCTTTGGGGCCTCTCTCCCCCTTTGGAAACAAGGCAGCCCTTTGGGCCTTTCAGCTCGAGGGCAATGGAGCACACCCAGAGCAGAAGTTCTACCTCAGCCAGATCAGGCCTGCCAAGAAACTGCTTTTCACAGGCCTTCGTAAGAGGTGTTCCCGGAAGGCTGTAAGAGTACCTGGCAGAGCGAGTTGTTTCTTAGCTTCAAAAACAGCTGGAAGCAACATGATTTGGGGCCTCTCTCCCCCTTTGGAAACAAAGCAGCCTTTGTGCCTGGCAGCTCTAGGCCAAAGTAGCACACCCAGAGCACAAGTTCTACCTCAGCCAGATAAGGCCTGTCAAGAAGCTGCGTTTCACAGGCCTTTGTATGTGACGTTCCCGGTTGGCTTTGAGAGCACTGTGCAGAGCCAGTTGTTTTAGCTTCCCAGAGAGCAGGAAGCAAGATGCTTTGGGGCCTCTCTCACACTTTGGAAATAAAGGCAGCCCTTTGGGCCTGGCAGCCCTAGGCCAATGGAGTACACCCAGAGCAGAAGTTCTACCTCAGCCAGATCAGGCCTTCCAAGAAACTGCGTCTCACAGGCCTTTCTCTGTCACGTTGCCGGTAGGCTGTGAGAGCACTGTGCAGAGCCAGTTGTTTCTTAGCTTCCCAAAGATTTGGAAGCAAGATGCTTTGGGGACTCTCAGCCCCTTTGGAAACAAGGCGGCCCTTTGGGCCTGGCAGCTCTAGGCCAAAGTAGCACGCCCAGAGCAGGAGTTCTACTTCAGCCAGATCAGGCCTGCCAAGAAACTGCGTTTCACAGGCCTTGGTAAGAGATGTTCCCGGTAGGCTGTGAGAGCACTGTGGAGAGCCAGTTGCTTTAGCTTCCCACAGAGCTGGAAGCAAGATGCTTTGGGGCCTCTCTCTCCCTTTGGACACAAGGCAGCCGTTTGGGCCTGGCAGCTCTAGGCCAATGGAGCACACCCACAGCAGAAGTTCTACTTCAGGCAGATCAGTCCTGCCCAGAAACTGCGTTTCACAGCCCTTGGTAAGAGATGTTCACGGTAGGCTGTGAGAGCACTGGGCAGAACCAGTTGTTTTTTAGCTTCCCAAAGTGCTGGAGGCAAGATGCTTTGGGGCCTCTCTCACCCTTTGGAAACAAGGCAGCCCTTAGGTCCTGGTAGCTCTAGGCCTATGTAGCACAACCAGAACAGAAGTTCTACTTCAGCCAGGTCAGGCCTGCCAAGAAACTGCGTTTCACAGGCCTTTCAAAGAGATGTTCTCTTAGGCTGTAAGAGCACTGGGCAGAGCCAGCTGTTTCTTAGCTTCCCGAAGAGCTGGGAGCAAGATGCTTTGGGTCCACTCTCCGTCTTTGGAAACAAGGCAGCCCTTTGGGCCTGGCAGCTCTAGGGCAATGGAGCACACCCAGAGCAGAAGTTCTACTTCAGCCAGATCAGGCCTGCCAGGAAACTGCGTTTCACAGGCCTTGGTAAGAGATGTTCCCGGTAGGCTGTAAGAGCACTGGGCAGAGCCAGTTGTTTCTTACCTTCCTGAAAAGCTGGAAGCAAGATGCTTGGGACCCCTCTGCCCGCTTGGGAACAAGGCAGCCTTTTGGGTCGGGAAGCTCTAGGCCAATGGAGCACACGCAGAGCAGGAGTTCTACTTCAGCCTGATCAGGCCTGCAAAGAAACAGCGTTTGACAGGCCTTGGTAAGAGATGTTCCCGGTAGGTGTAAGAGCACTGGGCAGAGCCAGTTGTTTCTTAGCTTCGCAAAGACCGGGAAGCAAGGTGCTTTGGGCCTCTCTGCCCCTTGGAAACAGGGCAGCACTTTGGGCCTGGCAGCTCTAGGGCAATGGAGCACACCCAGAGCCGGAGTTCTACTTCAGCCAGATGAGGCCTGCCAAGAAACTGCGTTTCACAGGCCTTTCAAAGACATGTTCCCGGTAGGCTGTAAGAGCACGGGGCAGAGCGAGTTGGTTCTTAGCTTCCCAGAGAGCTGGAAGCAAGATGCTTTGGGGCCTCTCTGCCCCTTTGGAAACAAGGCAGCACCTTGGGCCTGGCAGCTCTAGGGCAATGGAGCACACCCAGAGCAGAAGTTCTACTTCAGCCAAATCAGGCCTGCCAGGAAACGGCGTTTCACAGGCCTTGGTAAGAGATGTTCCTGGTAGGCTGTAAGAGCACTGGGCAACGCCAGATGTTTCTTAGCTTCCCGAAGAGCTGGAAGCAAGAAGCTTTGGTGCCACTCTCTCACTTTGGACTCAAGGCAGCCCTTTGGGGCAGGTAGCTCTAGGCCAGTGGAGCACACCCAGAGCAGAAGTTCTACTTGGGCCAGTTCAGGCCACCAACAAACTGCGTTTCACAGGCCTTGGTAAGAGATGTTCCCGGTAGGCTGTAAGAGCACTGGGCAACGCCAGATGTTTCTTAGCTTCCCGAAGAGCTGGGAGCAAGATGCTTTGGGGCCTCTCATCCCCTTTGCAAACAAGGCCGACCTTTGGGCCAGGCAGCTCTAGGCCAATGGAGCACACCCAGAGCAGAAGTTCTACCTCAGCCAGATAAGGCCTGCCAAGAAACTGCGTTTCAAAGGCTTTGGTAAGAGATGTTCCCGCTACTCTGTTAGAGCACTGGGCAGAGCCATTTGTTTCTTAGCTTCCCAAAGAGCTGGAAGCAAGATGCTTTGGGGGCTCCCTGCCCCTTTGCCAACAAGGGCGACCTTTGGGCCTTTCAGCTCTAGGCCAATGGAGCACACCCAGAGCAGAAGTCCTACTTCAGCCAGATCAGGCCTGCCAAGGAACTGCGTTTCAGAGGCCTTTGTATGTGACGTTCCCGGTAGGCTGTGAGAGCACGGTGCAGAGCCAGTTGTTTCCTTGTTTCCCAAACAGCTGGAAGCAAGACGCTTTGGGGCCTCTCTGCCCCTTTGGAAACAAGGCAGCACGTTGGGTCTGGCAGCTCTAGGGCAATGGAGCACAACCAGAGCCGAAGTTCTACTTCTTCCAGATCAGGCCTGCCTAGACAGTGCGTTTCACAGGCCTTGATAAGAGATGTTCTCTTAGGCTATAAGAGCACTGGGCACAGCCAGTTGTTTCTTAGCTTCCCAAGAGGTGGAAGCAAGATGCTTTGGGGCCTCTCTCCCCCTTTGGAAACAAGGCAGCCCTTTGGGCCTTTCAGCTCGAGGGCAATGGAGCACACCCAGAGCAGAAGTTCTACCTCAGCCAGATCAGGCCTGCCAAGAAACTGCTTTTCACAGGCCTTTGTAAGAGGTGTTCCCGGAAGGCTGTAAGAGTACCTGGCAGAGCGAGTTGTTTCTTAGCTTCAAAAACAGCTGGAAGCAACATGATTTGGGGCCTCTCTCCCCCTTTGGAAACAAAGCAGCCTTTGTGCCTGGCAGCTCTAGGCCAAAGTAGCACACCCAGAGCACAAGTTCTACCTCAGCCAGATAAGGCCTGTCAAGAAGCTGCGTTTCACAGGCCTTTGTATGTGACGTTCCCGGTTGGCTTTGAGAGCACTGTGCAGAGCCAGTTGTTTTAGCTTCCCAGAGAGCAGGAAGCAAGATGCTTTGGGGCCTCTCTCACACTTTGGAAATAAAGGCAGCCCTTTGGGCCTGGCAGCCCTAGGCCAATGGAGTACACCCAGAGCAGAAGTTCTACCTCAGCCAGATCAGGCCTTCCAAGAAACTGCGTCTCACAGGCCTTTCTCTGTCACGTTGCCGGTAGGCTGTGAGAGCACTGTGCAGAGCCAGTTGTTTCTTAGCTTCCCAAAGATTTGGAAGCAAGATGCTTTGGGGACTCTCAGCCCCTTTGGAAACAAGGCGGCCCTTTGGGCCTGGCAGCTCTAGGCCAAAGTAGCACGCCCAGAGCAGGAGTTCTACTTCAGCCAGATCAGGTCTGCCAAGAAACTGCGTTTCACAGGCCTTGGTAAGAGGTGTTCCCGGTAGGCTGTGAGAGCACTGTGGAGAGCCAGTTGCTTTAGCTTCCCACAGAGCTGGAAGCAAGATGCTTTGGGGCCTCTCTCTCCCTTTGGACACAAGGCAGCCGTTTGGGCCTGGCAGCTCTAGGCCAATGGAGCACACCCACAGCAGAAGTTCTACTTCAGGCAGATCAGTCCTGCCCAGAAACTGCGTTTCACAGCCCTTGGTAAGAGATGTTCACGGTAGGCTGTGAGAGCACTGGGCAGAACCAGTTGTTTTTTAGCTTCCCAAAGTGCTGGAGGCAAGATGCTTTGGGGCCTCTCTCACCCTTTGGAAACAAGGCAGCCCTTAGGTCCTGGTAGCTCTAGGCCTATGTAGCACAACCAGAACAGAAGTTCTACTTCAGCCAGGTCAGGCCTGCCAAGAAACTGCGTTTCACAGGCCTTTCAAAGAGATGTTCTCTTAGGCTGTAAGAGCACTGGGCAGAGCCAGCTGTTTCTTAGATTCCCGAAGAGCTGGGAGCAAGATGCTTTGGGTCCACTCTCCGTCTTTGGAAACAAGGCAGCCCTTTGGGCCTGGCAGCTCTAGGGCAATGGAGCACACTCAGAGCAGAAGTTCTACTTCAGCCAGATCAGGCCTGCCAGGAAACTGCGTTTCACAGGCCTTGGTAAGAGATGTTCCCGGTAGGCTGTAAGAGCACTGGGCAGAGCCAGTTGTTTCTTACCTTCCTGAAAAGCTGGAAGCAAGATGCTTGGGACCCCTCTGCCTGCTTGGGAACAAGGCAGCCTTTTGGGTCGGGAAGCTCTAGGCCAATGGAGCACACGCAGAGCAGGAGTTCTACTTCAGCCTGATCAGGCCTGCAAAGAAACAGCGTTTGACAGGCCTTGGTAAGAGATGTTCCCGGTAGGTGTAAGAGCACTGGGCAGAGCCAGTTGTTTCTTAGCTTCGCAAAGACCGGCAAGCAAGATGCTTTGGGCCTCTCTGCCCCTTGGAAACAGGGCAGCACTTTGGGCCTGGCAGCTCTAGGGCAATGGAGCACACCCAGAGCCGGAGTTCTACTTCAGCCAGATGAGGCCTGCCAAGAAACTGCGTTTCACAGGCCTTTCAAAGACATGTTCCCGGTAGGCTGTAAGAGCACGGGGCAGAGCGAGTTGGTTCTTAGCTTCCCAGAGAGCTGGAAGCAAGATGCTTTGGGGCCTCTCTGCCCCTTTGGAAACAAGGCAGCACCTTGGGCCTGGCAGCTCTAGGGCAATGGAGCACACCCAGAGCAGAAGTTCTACTTCAGCCAAATCAGGCCTGCCAGGAAACGGCGTTTCACAGGCCTTGGTAAGAGATGTTCCCGGTAGGCTGTAAGAGCACTGGGCAACGCCAGATGTTTCTTAGCTTCCCGAAGAGCTGGAAGCAAGAAGCTTTGGTGCCACTCTCTCACTTTGGACTCAAGGCAGCCCTTTGGGGCAGGTAGCTCTAGGCCAGTGGAGCACACCCAGAGCAGAAGTTCTACTTGGGCCAGTTCAGGCCACCAACAAACTGCGTTTCACAGGCCTTGGTAAGAGATGTTCCCGGTAGGCTGTAAGAGCACTGGGCAACGCCAGATGTTTCTTAGCTTCCCGAAGAGCTGGAAGCAAGATGCTTTGGGGCCTCTCATCCCCTTTGCAAACAAGGCGGCCCTATGGGCCAGGCAGCTCTAGGCCAATGGAGCACACCCAGAGCAGAAGTTCTACTTCGGCCAGTTCAGGCCACCAACAAACTGCGTTTCACAGGCCTTGGTAAGAGATGTTCCCGGTAGGCTGTAAGAGCACTGGGCAACGCCAGATGTTTCTTAGCTTCCCAAGAGGTGGAAGCAAGATGCTTTGGGGCCTCTCTCCCCCTTTGGAAACAAGGCAGCCCTTTGGGCCTTTCAGCTCGAGGGCAATGGAGCACACCCAGAGCAGAAGTTCTACCTCAGCCAGATAAGGCCTGCCAAGAAACTGCGTTTCAAAGGCTTTGGTAAGAGATGTTCCCGGTACTCTGTTAGAGCACTGGGCAGAGCCATTTGTTTCTTAGCTTCCCAAAGAGCTGGAAGCAAGATGCTTTGGGGGCTCCCTGCCCCTTTGCCAACAAGGGCGACCTTTGGGCCTTTCAGCTCTCGGCCAATGGAGCACACCCAGAGCAGAAGTCCTACTTCAGCCAGATCAGGCCTGCCAAGGAACTGCGTTTCAGAGGCCTTTGTATGTGACGTTCCCGGTAGGCTGTGAGAGCACGGTGCAGAGCCAGTTGTTTCCTTGTTTCCCAAACAGCTGGAAGCAAGACGCTTTGGGGCCTCTCTGCCCCTTTGGAAACAAGGCAGCACATTGGGTCTGGCAGCTCTAGGGCAAAGGAGCACAACCAGAGCCGAAGTTCTACTTCTTCCAGATCAGGCCTGCCTAGACAGTGCGTTTCACAGGCCTTGATAAGAGATGTTCTCTTAGGCTATAAGAGCACTGGGCACAGCCAGTTGTTTCTTAGCTTCCCAAGAGGTGGAAGCAAGATGCTTTGGGGCCTCTCTCCCCCTTTGGAAACAAGGCAGTCCTTTGGGCCTTTCAGCTCTAGGGCAATGGAGCACACCCAGAGCACAAGTTCTACCTCAGCCAGATCAGGCCTGCCAAGAAACTGCTTTTCACAGGCCTTCGTAAGAGGTGTTCCCGGAAGGCTGTAAGAGTACCTGGCAGAGCGAGTTGTTTCTTAGCTTCAAAAACAGCTGGAAGCAACATGATTTGGGGCCTCTCTCCCCCTTTGGAAACAAAGCAGCCTTTGTGCCTGGCAGCTCTAGGCCAAAGTAGCACACCCAGAGCACAAGTTCTACCTCAGCCAGATAAGGCCTGTCAAGAAGCTGCGTTTCACAGGCCTTTGTATGTGACGTTCCCGGTTGGCTTTGAGAGCACTGTGCAGAGCCAGTTGTTTTAGCTTCCCAGAGAGCAGGAAGCAAGATGCTTTGGGGCCTCTCTCACACTTTGGAAATAAAGGCAGCCCTTTGGGCCTGGCAGCCCTAGGCCAATGGAGTACACCCAGAGCAGAAGTTCTACCTCAGCCAGATCAGGCCTTCCAAGAAACTGCGTCTCACAGGCCTTTCTCTGTCACGTTGCCGGTAGGCTGTGAGAGCACTGTGCAGAGCCAGTTGTTTCTTAGCTTCCCAAAGATTTGGAAGCAAGATGCTTTGGGGACTCTCAGCCCCTTTGGAAACAAGGCGGCCCTTTGGGCCTGGCAGCTCTAGGCCAAAGTAGCACGCCCAGAGCAGGAGTTCTACTTCAGCCAGATCAGGCCTGCCAAGAAACTGCGTTTCACAGGCCTTGGTAAGAGATGTTCCCGGTAGGCTGTGAGAGCACTGTGGAGAGCCAGTTGCTTTAGCTTCCCACAGAGCTGGAAGCAAGATGCTTTGGGGCCTCTCTCTCCCTTTGGACACAAGGCAGCCGTTTGGGCCTGGCAGCTCTAGGCCAATGGAGCACACCCACAGCAGAAGTTCTACTTCAGGCAGATCAGTCCTGCCCAGAAACTGCGTTTCACAGCCCTTGGTAAGAGATGTTCACGGTAGGCTGTGAGAGCACTGGGCAGAACCAGTTGTTTTTTAGCTTCCCAAAGTGCTGGAGGCAAGATGCTTTGGGGCCTCTCTCACCCTTTGGAAACAAGGCAGCCCTTAGGTCCTGGTAGCTCTAGGCCTATGTAGCACAACCAGAACAGAAGTTCTACTTCAGCCAGGTCAGGCCTGCCAAGAAACTGCGTTTCACAGGCCTTTCAAAGAGATGTTCTCTTAGGCTGTAAGAGCACTGGGCAGAGCCAGCTGTTTCTTAGCTTCCCGAAGAGCTGGGAGCAAGATGCTTTGGGTCCACTCTCCGTCTTTGGAAACAAGGCAGCCCTTTGGGCCTGGCAGCTCTAGGGCAATGGAGCACACCCAGAGCAGAAGTTCTACTTCAGCCAGATCAGGCCTGCCAGGAAACTGCGTTTCACAGGCCTTGGTAAGAGATGTTCCCGGTAGGCTGTAAGAGCACTGGGCAGAGCCAGTTGTTTCTTACCTTCCTGAAAAGCTGGAAGCAAGATGCTTGGGACCCCTCTGCCCGCTTGGGAACAAGGCAGCCTTTTGGGTCGGGAAGCTCTAGGCCAATGGAGCACACGCAGAGCAGGAGTTCTACTTCAGCCTGATCAGGCCTGCAAAGAAACAGCGTTTGACAGGCCTTGGTAAGAGATGTTCCCGGTAGGTGTAAGAGCACTGGGCAGAGCCAGTTGTTTCTTAGCTTCGCAAAGACCGGGAAGCAAGATGCTTTGGGCCTCTCTGCCCCTTGGAAACAGGGCAGCACTTTGGGCCTGGCAGCTCTAGGGCAATGGAGCACACCCAGAGCCGGAGTTCTACTTCAGCCAGATGAGGCCTGCCAAGAAACTGCGTTTCACAGGCCTTTCAAAGACATGTTCCCGGTAGGCTGTAAGAGCACGGGGCAGAGCGAGTTGGTTCTTAGCTTCCCAGAGAGCTGGAAGCAAGATGCTTTGGGGCCTCTCTGCCCCTTTGGAAACAAGGCAGCACCTTGGGCCTGGCAGCTCTAGGGCAATGGAGCACACCCAGAGCAGAAGTTCTACTTCAGCCAAATCAGGCCTGCCAGGAAACGGCGTTTCACAGGCCTTGGTAAGAGATGTTCCCGGTAGGCTGTAAGAGCACTGGGCAACGCCAGATGTTTCTTAGCTTCCCTAAGAGCTGGAAGCAAGAAGCTTTGGTGCCACTCTCTCACTTTGGACTCAAGGCAGCCCTTTGGGGCAGGTAGCTCTAGGCCAGTGGAGCACACCCAGAGCAGAAGTTCTACTTGGGCCAGTTCAGGCCACCAACAAACTGCGTTTCACAGGCCTTGGTAAGAGATGTTCCCGGTAGGCTGTAAGAGCACTGGGCAACGCCAGATGTTTCTTAGCTTCCCGAAGAGCTGGGAGCAAGATGCTTTGGGGCCTCTCATCCCCTTTGCAAACAAGGCCGACCTTTGGGCCAGGCAGCTCTAGGCCAATGGAGCACACCCAGAGCAGAAGTTCTACCTCAGCCAGATAAGGCCTGCCAAGAAACTGCGTTTCAAAGGCTTTGGTAAGAGATGTTCCCGGTACTCTGTTAGAGCACTGGGCAGAGCCATTTGTTTCTTAGCTTCCCAAAGAGCTGGAAGCAAGATGCTTTGGGGGCTCCCTGCCCCTTTGCCAACAAGGGCGACCTTTGGGCCTTTCAGCTCTCGGCCAATGGAGCACACCCAGAGCAGAAGTCCTACTTCAGCCAGATCAGGCCTGCCAAGGAACTGCGTTTCAGAGGCCTTTGTATGTGACGTTCCCGGTAGGCTGTGAGAGCACGGTGCAGAGCCAGTTGTTTCCTTGTTTCCCAAACAGCTGGAAGCAAGACGCTTTGGGGCCTCTCTGCCCCTTTGGAAACAAGGCAGCACGTTGGGTCTGGCAGCTCTAGGGCAATGGAGCACAACCAGAGCCGAAGTTCTACTTCTTCCAGATCAGGCCTGCCTAGACAGTGCGTTTCACAGGCCTTGATAAGAGATGTTCTCTTAGGCTATAAGAGCACTGGGCACAGCCAGTTGTTTCTTAGCTTCCCAAGAGGTGGAAGCAAGATGCTTTGGGGCCTCTCTCCCCCTTTGGAAACAAGGCAGCCCTTTGGGCCTTTCAGCTCGAGGGCAATGGAGCACACCCAGAGCAGAAGTTCTACCTCAGCCAGATCAGGCCTGCCAAGAAACTGCTTTTCACAGGCCTTCGTAAGAGGTGTTCCCGGAAGGCTGTAAGAGTACCTGGCAGAGCGAGTTGTTTCTTAGCTTCAAAAACAGCTGGAAGCAACATGATTTGGGGCCTCTCTCCCTCTTTGGAAACAAAGCAGCCTTTGTGCCTGGCAGCTCTAGGCCAAAGTAGCACACCCAGAGCACAAGTTCTACCTCAGCCAGATAAGGCCTGTCAAGAAGCTGCGTTTCACAGGCCTTTGTATGTGACGTTCCCAGTTGGCTTTGAGAGCACTGTGCAGAGCCAGTTGTTTTAGCTTCCCAGAGAGCAGGAAGCAAGATGCTTTGGGGCCTCTCTCACACTTTGGAAATAAAGGCAGCCCTTTGGGCCTGGCAGCCCTAGGCCAATGGAGTACACCCAGAGCAGAAGTTCTACCTCAGCCAGATCAGGCCTTCCAAGAAACTGCGTCTCACAGGCCTTTCTCTGTCACGTTGCCGGTAGGCTGTGAGAGCACTGTGCAGAGCCAGTTGTTTCTTAGCTTCCCAAAGATTTGGAAGCAAGATGCTTTGGGGACTCTCAGCCCCTTTGGAAACAAGGCGGCCCTTTGGGCCTGGCAGCTCTAGGCCAAAGTAGCACGCCCAGAGCAGGAGTTCTACTTCAGCCAGATCAGGCCTGCCAAGAAACTGCGTTTCACAGGCCTTGGTAAGAGATGTTCCCGGTAGGCTGTGAGAGCACTGTGGAGAGCCAGTTGCTTTAGCTTCCCACAGAGCTGGAAGCAAGATGCTTTGGGGCCTCTCTCTCCCTTTGGACACAAGGCAGCCGTTTGGGCCTGGCAGCTCTAGGCCAATGGAGCACACCCACAGCAGAAGTTCTACTTCAGGCAGATCAGTCCTGCCCAGAAACTGCGTTTCACAGCCCTTGGTAAGAGATGTTCACGGTAGGCTGTGAGAGCACTGGGCAGAACCAGTTGTTTTTTAGCTTCCCAAAGTGCTGGAGGCAAGATGCTTTGGGGCCTCTCTCACCCTTTGGAAACAAGGCAGCCCTTAGGTCCTGGTAGCTCTAGGCCTATGTAGCACAACCAGAACAGAAGTTCTACTTCAGCCAGGTCAGGCCTGCCAAGAAACTGCGTTTCACAGGCCTTTCAAAGAGATGTTCTCTTAGGCTGTAAGAGCACTCGGCAGAGCCAGCTGTTTCTTAGCTTCCCGAAGAGCTGGGAGAAAGATGCTTTGGGTCCACTCTCCGTCTTTGGAAACAAGGCAGCCCTTTGGGCCTGGCAGCTCTAGGGCAATGGAGCACACCCAGAGCAGAAGTTCTACTTCAGCCAGATCAGGCCTGCCAGGAAACTGCGTTTCACAGGCCTTGGTAAGAGATGTTCCCGGTAGGCTGTAAGAGCACTGGGCAGAGCCAGTTGTTTCTTACCTTCCTGAAAAGCTGGAAGCAAGATGCTTGGGACCCCTCTGCCCGCTTGGGAACAAGGCAGCCTTTTGGGTCGGGAAGCTCTAGGCCAATGGAGCACACGCAGAGCAGGAGTTCTACTTCAGCCTGATCAGGCCTGCAAAGAAACAGCGTTTGACAGGCCTTGGTAAGAGATGTTCCCGGTAGGTGTAAGAGCACTGGGCAGAGCCAGTTGTTTCTTAGCTTCGCAAAGACCGGGAAGCAAGATGCTTTGGGCCTCTCTGCCCCTTGGAAACAGGGCAGCACTTTGGGCCTGGCAGCTCTAGGGCAATGGAGCACACCCAGAGCCGGAGTTCTACTTCAGCCAGATGAGGCCTGCCAAGAAACTGCGTTTCACCGGCCTTTCAAAGACATGTTCCCGGTAGGCTGTAAGAGCACGGGGCAGAGCGAGTTGGTTCTTAGCTTCCCAGAGAGCTGGAAGCAAGATGCTTTGGGGCCTCTCTGCCCCTTTGGAAACAAGGCAGCACCTTGGGCCTGGCAGCTCTAGGGCAATGGAGCACACCCAGAGCAGAAGTTCTACTTCAGCCAAATCAGGCCTGCCAGGAAACGGCGTTTCACAGGCCTTGGTAAGAGATGTTCCCGGTAGGCTGTAAGAGCACTGGGCAACGCCAGATGTTTCTTAGCTTCCCGAAGAGCTGGAAGCAAGAAGCTTTGGTGCCACTCTCTCACTTTGGACTCAAGGCAGCCCTTTGGGGCAGGTAGCTCTAGGCCAGTGGAGCACACCCAGAGCAGAAGTTCTACTTGGGCCAGTTCAGGCCACCAACAAACTGCGTTTCACAGGCCTTGGTAAGAGATGTTCCCGGTAGGCTGTAAGAGCACTGGGCAACGCCAGATGTTTCTTAGCTTCCCGAAGAGCTGGAAGCAAGATGCTTTGGGGCCTCTCATCCCCTTTGCAAACAAGGCGGCCCTATGGGCCAGGCAGCTCTAGGCCAATGGAGCACACCCAGAGCAGAAGTTCTACTTCGGCCAGTTCAGGCCACCAACAAACTGCGTTTCACAGGCCTTGGTAAGAGATGTTCCCGGTAGGCTGTAAGAGCACTGGGCAACGCCAGATGTTTCTTAGCTTCCCGAAGAGCTGGAAGCAAGATGCTTTGGGGCCTCTCATCCCCTTTGCAAACAAGGCCGACCTTTGGGCCAGGCAGCTCTAGGCCAATGGAGCACACCCAGAGCAGAAGTTCTACCTCAGCCAGATAAGGCCTGCCAAGAAACTGCGTTTCAAAGGCTTTGGTAAGAGATGTTCCCGCTACTCTGTTAGAGCACTGGGCAGAGCCATTTGTTTCTTAGCTTCCCAAAGAGCTGGAAGCAAGATGCTTTGGGGGCTCCCTGCCCCTTTGCCAACAAGGGCGACCTTTGGGCCTTTCAGCTCTCGGCCAATGGAGCACACCCAGAGCAGAAGTCCTACTTCAGCCAGATCAGGCCTGCCAAGGAACTGCGTTTCAGAGGCCTTTGTATGTGACGTTCCCGGTAGGCTGTGAGAGCACGGTGCAGAGCCAGTTGTTTCCTTGTTTCCCAAACAGCTGGAAGCAAGACGCTTTGGGGCCTCTCTGCCCCTTTGGAAACAAGGCAGCACGTTGGGTCTGGCAGCTCTAGGGCAATGGAGCACAACCAGAGCCGAAGTTCTACTTCTTCCAGATCAGGCCTGCCTAGACAGTGCGTTTCACAGGCCTTGATAAGAGATGTTCTCTTAGGCTATAAGAGCACTGGGCACAGCCAGTTGTTTCTTAGCTTCCCAAGAGGTGGAAGCAAGATGCTTTGGGGCCTCTCTCCCCCTTTGGAAACAAGGCAGCCCTTTGGGCCTTTCAGCTCGAGGGCAATGGAGCACACCCAGAGCAGAAGTTCTACCTCAGCCAGATCAGGCCTGCCAAGAAACTGCTTTTCACAGGCCTTCGTAAGAGGTGTTCCCGGAAGGCTGTAAGAGTACCTGGCAGAGCGAGTTGTTTCTTAGCTTCAAAAACAGCTGGAAGCAACATGATTTGGGGCCTCTCTCCCCCTTTGGAAACAAAGCAGCCTTTGTGCCTGGCAGCTCTAGGCCAAAGTAGCACACCCAGAGCACAAGTTCTACCTCAGCCAGATAAGGCCTGTCAAGAAGCTGCGTTTCACAGGCCTTTGTATGTGACGTTCCCGGTTGGCTTTGAGAGCACTGTGCAGAGCCAGTTGTTTTAGCTTCCCAGAGAGCAGGAAGCAAGATGCTTTGGGGCCTCTCTCACACTTTGGAAATAAAGGCAGCCCTTTGGGCCTGGCAGCCCTAGGCCAATGGAGTACACCCAGAGCAGAAGTTCTACCTCAGCCAGATCAGGCCTTCCAAGAAACTGCGTCTCACAGGCCTTTCTCTGTCACGTTGCCGGTAGGCTGTGAGAGCACTGTGCAGAGCCAGTTGTTTCTTAGCTTCCCAAAGATTTGGAAGCAAGATGCTTTGGGGACTCTCAGCCCCTTTGGAAACAAGGCGGCCCTTTGGGCCTGGCAGCTCTAGGCCAAAGTAGCACGCCCAGAGCAGGAGTTCTACTTCAGCCAGATCAGGCCTGCCAAGAAACTGCGTTTCACAGGCCTTGGTAAGAGATGTTCCCGGTAGGCTGTGAGAGCACTGTGGAGAGCCAGTTGCTTTAGCTTCCCACAGAGCTGGAAGCAAGATGCTTTGGGGCCTCTCTCTCCCTTTGGACACAAGGCAGCCGTTTGGGCCTGGCAGCTCTAGGCCAATGGAGCACACCCACAGCAGAAGTTCTACTTCAGGCAGATCAGTCCTGCCCAGAAACTGCGTTTCACAGCCCTTGGTAAGAGATGTTCACGGTAGGCTGTGAGAGCACTGGGCAGAACCAGTTGTTTTTTAGCTTCCCAAAGTGCTGGAGGCAAGATGCTTTGGGGCCTCTCTCACACTTTGGAAATAAAGGCAGCCCTTTGGGCCTGGCAGCCCTAGGCCAATGGAGTACACCCAGAGCAGAAGTTCTACCTCAGCCAGATCAGGCCTTCCAAGAAACTGCGTCTCACAGGCCTTTCTCTGTCACGTTGCCGGTAGGCTGTGAGAGCACTGTGCAGAGCCAGTTGTTTCTTAGCTTCCCAAAGATTTGGAAGCAAGATGCTTTGGGGACTCTCAGCCCCTTTGGAAACAAGGCGGCCCTTTGGGCCTGGCAGCTCTAGGCCAAAGTAGCACGCCCAGAGCAGGAGTTCTACTTCAGCCAGATCAGGCCTGCCAAGAAACTGCGTTTCACAGGCCTTGGTAAGAGATGTTCCCGGTAGGCTGTGAGAGCACTGTGGAGAGCCAGTTGCTTTAGCTTCCCACAGAGCTGGAAGCAAGATGCTTTGGGGCCTCTCTCTCCCTTTGGACACAAGGCAGCCGTTTGGGCCTGGCAGCTCTAGGCCAATGGAGCACACCCACAGCAGAAGTTCTACTTCAGGCAGATCAGTCCTGCCCAGAAACTGCGTTTCACAGCCCTTGGTAAGAGATGTTCACGGTAGGCTGTGAGAGCACTGGGCAGAACCAGTTGTTTTTTAGCTTCCCAAAGTGCTGGAGGCAAGATGCTTTGGGGCCTCTCTCACACTTTGGAAATAAAGGCAGCCCTTTGGGCCTGGCAGCCCTAGGCCAATGGAGTACACCCAGAGCAGAAGTTCTACCTCAGCCAGATCAGGCCTTCCAAGAAACTGCGTCTCACAGGCCTTTCTCTGTCACGTTGCCGGTAGGCTGTGAGAGCACTGTGCAGAGCCAGTTGTTTCTTAGCTTCCCAAAGATTTGGAAGCAAGATGCTTTGGGGACTCTCAGCCCCTTTGGAAACAAGGCGGCCCTTTGGGCCTGGCAGCTCTAGGCCAAAGTAGCACGCCCAGAGCAGGAGTTCTACTTCAGCCAGATCAGGCCTGCCAAGAAACTGCGTTTCACAGGCCTTGGTAAGAGATGTTCCCGGTAGGCTGTGAGAGCACTGTGGAGAGCCAGTTGCTTTAGCTTCCCACAGAGCTGGAAGCAAGATGCTTTGGGGCCTCTCTCTCCCTTTGGACACAAGGCAGCCGTTTGGGCCTGGCAGCTCTAGGCCAATGGAGCACACCCACAGCAGAAGTTCTACTTCAGGCAGATCAGTCCTGCCCAGAAACTGCGTTTCACAGCCCTTGGTAAGAGATGTTCACGGTAGGCTGTGAGAGCACTGGGCAGAACCAGTTGTTTTTTAGCTTCCCAAAGTGCTGGAGGCAAGATGCTTTGGGGCCTCTCTCACCCTTTGGAAACAAGGCAGCCCTTAGGTCCTGGTAGCTCTAGGCCTATGTAGCACAACCAGAACAGAAGTTCTACTTCAGCCAGGTCAGGCCTGCCAAGAAACTGCGTTTCACAGGCCTTTCAAAGAGATGTTCTCTTAGGCTGTAAGAGCACTGGGCAGAGCCAGCTGTTTCTTAGCTTCCCGAAGAGCTGGGAGCAAGATGCTTTGGGTCCACTCTCCGTCTTTGGAAACAAGGCAGCCCTTTGGGCCTGGCAGCTCTAGGGCAATGGAGCACACCCAGAGCAGAAGTTTTACTTCAGCCAGATCAGGCCTGCCAGGAAACTGCGTTTCACAGGCCTTGGTAAGAGATGTTCCCGGTAGGCTGTAAGAGCACTGGGCAGAGCCAGTTGTTTCTTACCTTCCTGAAAAGCTGGAAGCAAGATGCTTGGGACCCCTCTGCCCGTTTGGGAACAAGGCAGCGTTTTGGGTCGGGAAGCTCTAGGCCAATGGAGCACACGCAGAGCAGGAGTTCTACTTCAGCCTGATCAGGCCTGCAAAGAAACAGCGTTTGACAGGCCTTGGTAAGAGATGTTCCTGGTAGGTGTAAGAGCACTGGGCAGAGTCAGTTGATTCTTAGCTTCGCAAATACTGGGAAGCAAGATGCTTTGGGCCTCTCTGCCCCTTGGAAACAGGGCAGCACTTTGGGCCTGGCAGCTCTAGGGCCATGGAGCACACCCAGAGCAGAAGTCCTACTTCAGCCAGATCAGGCCTGCCAAGGAACTGCGTTTCATAGGCCTTTGTATGTGACGTTCCCGGTAGGCTGTGAGAGCACGGTGCAGAGCCAGTTGTTTCCTTGTTTCCCAAACAGCTGGAAGCAAGACGCTTTGGGGCCTCTCTGCCCCTTTGGAAACAAGGCAGCACGTTGGGTCTGGCAGCTCTAGGGCAATGGAGCACAACCAGAGCCGAAGTTCTACTTCTTCCAGATCAGGCCTGCCTAGACAGTGCGTTTCACAGGCCTTGATAAGAGATGTTCTCTTAGGCTATAAGAGCACTGGGCACAGCCAGTTGTTTCTTAGCTTCCCAAGAGGTGGAAGCAAGATGCTTTGGGGCCTCTCTCCCCCCCTTTGGAAACAAGGCAGCCCTTTGGGCCTTTCAGCTCGAGGGCAATGGAGCACACCCAGAGCAGAAGTTCTACCTCAGCCAGATCAGGCCTGCCAAGAAACTGCTTTTCACAGGCCTTCGTAAGAGGTGTTCCCGGAAGGCTGTAAGAGTACCTGGCAGAGCGAGTTGTTTCTTAGCTTCAAAAACAGCTGGAAGCAACATGATTTGGGGCCTCTCTCCCCCTTTGGAAACAAAGCAGCCTTTGTGCCTGGCAGCTCTAGGCCAAAGTAGCACACCCAGAGCACAAGTTCTACCTCAGCCAGATAAGGCCTGTCAAGAAGCTGCGTTTCACAGGCCTTTGTATGTGACGTTCCCGGTTGGCTTTGAGAGCACTGTGCAGAGCCAGTTGTTTTAGCTTCCCAGAGAGCAGGAAGCAAGATGCTTTGGGGCCTCTCTCACACTTTGGAAATAAAGGCAGCCCTTTGGGCCTGGCAGCCCTAGGCCAATGGAGTACACCCAGAGCAGAAGTTCTACCTCAGCCAGATCAGGCCTTCCAAGAAACTGCGTCTCACAGGCCTTTCTCTGTCACGTTGCCGGTAGGCTGTGAGAGCACTGTGCAGAGCCAGTTGTTTCTTAGCTTCCCAAAGATTTGGAAGCAAGATGCTTTGGGGACTCTCAGCCCCTTTGGAAACAAGGCGGCCCTTTGGGCCTGGCAGCTCTAGGCCAAAGTAGCACGCCCAGAGCAGGAGTTCTACTTCAGCCAGATCAGGCCTGCCAAGAAACTGCGTTTCACAGGCCTTGGTAAGAGATGTTCCCGGTAGGCTGTGAGAGCACTGTGGAGAGCCAGTTGCTTTAGCTTCCCACAGAGCTGGAAGCAAGATGCTTTGGGGCCTCTCTCTCCCTTTGGACACAAGGCAGCCGTTTGGGCCTGGCAGCTCTAGGCCAATGGAGCACACCCACAGCAGAAGTTCTACTTCAGGCAGATCAGTCCTGCCCAGAAACTGCGTTTCACAGCCCTTGGTAAGAGATGTTCACGGTAGGCTGTGAGAGCACTGGGCAGAACCAGTTGTTTTTTAGCTTCCCAAAGTGCTGGAGGCAAGATGCTTTGGGGCCTCTCTCACACTTTGGAAATAAAGGCAGCCCTTTGGGCCTGGCAGCCCTAGGCCAATGGAGTACACCCAGAGCAGAAGTTCTACCTCAGCCAGATCAGGCCTTCCAAGAAACTGCGTCTCACAGGCCTTTCTCTGTCACGTTGCCGGTAGGCTGTGAGAGCACTGTGCAGAGCCAGTTGTTTCTTAGCTTCCCAAAGATTTGGAAGCAAGATGCTTTGGGGACTCTCAGCCCCTTTGGAAACAAGGCGGCCCTTTGGGCCTGGCAGCTCTAGGCCAAAGTAGCACGCCCAGAGCAGGAGTTCTACTTCAGCCAGATCAGGCCTGCCAAGAAACTGCGTTTCACAGGCCTTGGTAAGAGATGTTCCCGGTAGGCTGTGAGAGCACTGTGGAGAGCCAGTTGCTTTAGCTTCCCACAGAGCTGGAAGCAAGATGCTTTGGGGCCTCTCTCTCCCTTTGGACACAAGGCAGCCGTTTGGGCCTGGCAGCTCTAGGCCAATGGAGCACACCCACAGCAGAAGTTCTACTTCAGGCAGATCAGTCCTGCCCAGAAACTGCGTTTCACAGCCCTTGGTAAGAGATGTTCACGGTAGGCTGTGAGAGCACTGGGCAGAACCAGTTGTTTTTTAGCTTCCCAAAGTGCTGGAGGCAAGATGCTTTGGGGCCTCTCTCACCCTTTGGAAACAAGGCAGCCCTTAGGTCCTGGTAGCTCTAGGCCTATGTAGCACAACCAGAACAGAAGTTCTACTTCAGCCAGGTCAGGCCTGCCAAGAAACTGCGTTTCACAGGCCTTTCAAAGAGATGTTCTCTTAGGCTGTAAGAGCACTGGGCAGAGCCAGCTGTTTCTTAGCTTCCCGAAGAGCTGGGAGCAAGATGCTTTGGGTCCACTCTCCGTCTTTGGAAACAAGGCAGCCCTTTGGGCCTGGCAGCTCTAGGGCAATGGAGCACACCCAGAGCAGAAGTTTTACTTCAGCCAGATCAGGCCTGCCAGGAAACTGCGTTTCACAGGCCTTGGTAAGAGATGTTCCCGGTAGGCTGTAAGAGCACTGGGCAGAGCCAGTTGTTTCTTACCTTCCTGAAAAGCTGGAAGCAAGATGCTTGGGACCCCTCTGCCCGTTTGGGAACAAGGCAGCGTTTTGGGTCGGGAAGCTCTAGGCCAATGGAGCACACGCAGAGCAGGAGTTCTACTTCAGCCTGATCAGGCCTGCAAAGAAACAGCGTTTGACAGGCCTTGGTAAGAGATGTTCCTGGTAGGTGTAAGAGCACTGGGCAGAGTCAGTTGATTCTTAGCTTCGCAAATACTGGGAAGCAAGATGCTTTGGGCCTCTCTGCCCCTTGGAAACAGGGCAGCACTTTGGGCCTGGCAGCTCTAGGGCCATGGAGCACACCCAGAGCAGAAGTCCTACTTCAGCCAGATCAGGCCTGCCAAGGAACTGCGTTTCATAGGCCTTTGTATGTGACGTTCCCGGTAGGCTGTGAGAGCACGGTGCAGAGCCAGTTGTTTCCTTGTTTCCCAAACAGCTGGAAGCAAGACGCTTTGGGGCCTCTCTGCCCCTTTGGAAACAAGGCAGCACGTTGGGTCTGGCAGCTCTAGGGCAATGGAGCACAACCAGAGCCGAAGTTCTACTTCTTCCAGATCAGGCCTGCCTAGACAGTGCGTTTCACAGGCCTTGATAAGAGATGTTCTCTTAGGCTATAAGAGCACTGGGCACAGCCAGTTGTTTCTTAGCTTCCCAAGAGGTGGAAGCAAGATGCTTTGGGGCCTCTCTCCCCCCCTTTGGAAACAAGGCAGCCCTTTGGGCCTTTCAGCTCGAGGGCAATGGAGCACACCCAGAGCAGAAGTTCTACCTCAGCCAGATCAGGCCTGCCAAGAAACTGCTTTTCACAGGCCTTCGTAAGAGGTGTTCCCGGAAGGCTGTAAGAGTACCTGGCAGAGCGAGTTGTTTCTTAGCTTCAAAAACAGCTGGAAGCAACATGATTTGGGGCCTCTCTCCCCCTTTGGAAACAAAGCAGCCTTTGTGCCTGGCAGCTCTAGGCCAAAGTAGCACACCCAGAGCACAAGTTCTACCTCAGCCAGATAAGGCCTGTCAAGAAGCTGCGTTTCACAGGCCTTTGTATGTGACGTTCCCGGTTGGCTTTGAGAGCACTGTGCAGAGCCAGTTGTTTTAGCTTCCCAGAGAGCAGGAAGCAAGATGCTTTGGGGCCTCTCTCACACTTTGGAAATAAAGGCAGCCCTTTGGGCCTGGCAGCCCTAGGCCAATGGAGTACACCCAGAGCAGAAGTTCTACCTCAGCCAGATCAGGCCTTCCAAGAAACTGCGTCTCACAGGCCTTTCTCTGTCACGTTGCCGGTAGGCTGTGAGAGCACTGTGCAGAGCCAGTTGTTTCTTAGCTTCCCAAAGATTTGGAAGCAAGATGCTTTGGGGACTCTCAGCCCCTTTGGAAACAAGGCGGCCCTTTGGGCCTGGCAGCTCTAGGCCAAAGTAGCACGCCCAGAGCAGGAGTTCTACTTCAGCCAGATCAGGCCTGCCAAGAAACTGCGTTTCACAGGCCTTGGTAAGAGATGTTCCCGGTAGGCTGTGAGAGCACTGTGGAGAGCCAGTTGCTTTAGCTTCCCACAGAGCTGGAAGCAAGATGCTTTGGGGCCTCTCTCTCCCTTTGGACACAAGGCAGCCGTTTGCGCCTGGCAGCTCTAGGCCAATGGAGCACACCCACAGCAGAAGTTCTACTTCAGGCAGATCAGTCCTGCCCAGAAACTGCGTTTCACAGCCCTTGGTAAGAGATGTTCACGGTAGGCTGTGAGAGCACTGGGCAGAACCAGTTGTTTTTTAGCTTCCCAAAGTGCTGGAGGCAAGATGCTTTGGGGCCTCTCTCACACTTTGGAAATAAAGGCAGCCCTTTGGGCCTGGCAGCCCTAGGCCAATGGAGTACACCCAGAGCAGAAGTTCTACCTCAGCCAGATCAGGCCTTCCAAGAAACTGCGTCTCACAGGCCTTTCTCTGTCACGTTGCCGGTAGGCTGTGAGAGCACTGTGCAGAGCCAGTTGTTTCTTAGCTTCCCAAAGATTTGGAAGCAAGATGCTTTGGGGACTCTCAGCCCCTTTGGAAACAAGGCGGCCCTTTGGGCCTGGCAGCTCTAGGCCAAAGTAGCACGCCCAGAGCAGGAGTTCTACTTCAGCCAGATCAGGCCTGCCAAGAAACTGCGTTTCACAGGCCTTGGTAAGAGATGTTCCCGGTAGGCTGTGAGAGCACTGTGGAGAGCCAGTTGCTTTAGCTTCCCACAGAGCTGGAAGCAAGATGCTTTGGGGCCTCTCTCTCCCTTTGGACACAAGGCAGCCGTTTGGGCCTGGCAGCTCTAGGCCAATGGAGCACACCCACAGCAGAAGTTCTACTTCAGGCAGATCAGTCCTGCCCAGAAACTGCGTTTCACAGCCCTTGGTAAGAGATGTTCACGGTAGGCTGTGAGAGCACTGGGCAGAACCAGTTGTTTTTTAGCTTCCCAAAGTGCTGGAGGCAAGATGCTTTGGGGCCTCTCTCACCCTTTGGAAACAAGGCAGCCCTTAGGTCCTGGTAGCTCTAGGCCTATGTAGCACAACCAGAACAGAAGTTCTACTTCAGCCAGGTCAGGCCTGCCAAGAAACTGCGTTTCACAGGCCTTTCAAAGAGATGTTCTCTTAGGCTGTAAGAGCACTGGGCAGAGCCAGCTGTTTCTTAGCTTCCCGAAGAGCTGGGAGCAAGATGCTTTGGGTCCACTCTCCGTCTTTGGAACCAAGGCAGCCCTTTGGGCCTGGCAGCTCTAGGGCAATGGAGCACACCCAGAGCAGAAGTTTTACTTCAGCCAGATCAGGCCTGCCAGGAAACTGCGTTTCACAGGCCTTGGTAAGAGATGTTCCCGGTAGGCTGTAAGAGCACTGGGCAGAGCCAGTTGTTTCTTACCTTCCTGAAAAGCTGGAAGCAAGATGCTTGGGACCCCTCTGCCCGTTTGGGAACAAGGCAGCGTTTTGGGTCGGGAAGCTCTAGGCCAATGGAGCACACGCAGAGCAGGAGTTCTACTTCAGCCTGATCAGGCCTGCAAAGAAACAGCGTTTGACAGGCCTTGGTAAGAGATGTTCCTGGTAGGTGTAAGAGCACTGGGCAGAGTCAGTTGATTCTTAGCTTCGCAAATACTGGGAAGCAAGATGCTTTGGGCCTCTCTGCCCCTTGGAAACAGGGCAGCACTTTGGGCCTGGCAGCTCTAGGGCCATGGAGCACACCCAGAGCAGAAGTCCTACTTCAGCCAGATCAGGCCTGCCAAGGAACTGCGTTTCATAGGCCTTTGTATGTGACGTTCCCGGTAGGCTGTGAGAGCACGGTGCAGAGCCAGTTGTTTCCTTGTTTCCCAAACAGCTGGAAGCAAGACGCTTTGGGGCCTCTCTGCCCCTTTGGAAACAAGGCAGCACGTTGGGTCTGGCAGCTCTAGGGCAATGGAGCACAACCAGAGCCGAAGTTCTACTTCTTCCAGGTCAGGCCTGCCTAGACAGTGCGTTTCACAGGCCTTGATAAGAGATGTTCTCTTAGGCTATAAGAGCACTGGGCACAGCCAGTTGTTTCTTAGCTTCCCAAGAGGTGGAAGCAAGATGCTTTGGGGCCTCTCTCCCCCCCTTTGGAAACAAGGCAGCCCTTTGGGCCTTTCAGCTCGAGGGCAATGGAGCACACCCAGAGCAGAAGTTCTACCTCAGCCAGATCAGGCCTGCCAAGAAACTGCTTTTCACAGGCCTTCGTAAGAGGTGTTCCCGGAAGGCTGTAAGAGTACCTGGCAGAGCGAGTTGTTTCTTAGCTTCAAAAACAGCTGGAAGCAACATGATTTGGGGCCTCTCTCCCCCTTTGGAAACAAAGCAGCCTTTGTGCCTGGCAGCTCTAGGCCAAAGTAGCACACCCAGAGCACAAGTTCTACCTCAGCCAGATAAGGCCTGTCAAGAAGCTGCGTTTCACAGGCCTTTGTATGTGACGTTCCCGGTTGGCTTTGAGAGCACTGTGCAGAGCCAGTTGTTTTAGCTTCCCAGAGAGCAGGAAGCAAGATGCTTTGGGGCCTCTCTCACACTTTGGAAATAAAGGCAGCCCTTTGGGCCTGGCAGCCCTAGGCCAATGGAGTACACCCAGAGCAGAAGTTCTACCTCAGCCAGATCAGGCCTTCCAAGAAACTGCGTCTCACAGGCCTTTCTCTGTCACGTTGCCGGTAGGCCGTGAGAGCACTGTGCAGAGCCAGTTGTTTCTTAGCTTCCCAAAGATTTGGAAGCAAGATGCTTTGGGGACTCTCAGCCCCTTTGGAAACAAGGCGGCCCTTTGGGCCTGGCAGCTCTAGGCCAAAGTAGCACGCCCAGAGCAGGAGTTCTACTTCAGCCAGATCAGGCCTGCCAAGAAACTGCGTTTCACAGGCCTTGGTAAGAGATGTTCCCGGTAGGCTGTGAGAGCACTGTGGAGAGCCAGTTGCTTTAGCTTCCCACAGAGCTGGAAGCAAGATGCTTTGGGGCCTCTCTCTCCCTTTGGACACAAGGCAGCCGTTTGGGCCTGGCAGCTCTAGGCCAATGGAGCACACCCACAGCAGAAGTTCTACTTCAGGCAGATCAGTCCTGCCCAGAAACTGCGTTTCACAGCCCTTGGTAAGAGATGTTCACGGTAGGCTGTGAGAGCACTGGGCAGAACCAGTTGTTTTTTAGCTTCCCAAAGTGCTGGAGGCAAGATGCTTTGGGGCCTCTCTCACCCTTTGGAAACAAGGCAGCCCTTAGGTCCTGGTAGCTCTAGGCCTATGTAGCACAACCAGAACAGAAGTTCTACTTCAGCCAGGTCAGGCCTGCCAAGAAACTGCGTTTCACAGGCCTTTCAAAGAGATGTTCTCTTAGGCTGTAAGAGCACTGGGCAGAGCCAGCTGTTTCTTAGCTTCCCGAAGAGCTGGGAGCAAGATGCTTTGGGTCCACTCTCCGTCTTTGGAAACAAGGCAGCCCTTTGGGCCTGGCAGCTCTAGGGCAATGGAGCACACCCAGAGCAGAAGTTTTACTTCAGCCAGATCAGGCCTGCCAGGAAACTGCGTTTCACAGGCCTTGGTAAGAGATGTTCCCGGTAGGCTGTAAGAGCACTGGGCAGAGCCAGTTGTTTCTTACCTTCCTGAAAAGCTGGAAGCAAGATGCTTGGGACCCCTCTGCCCGTTTGGGAACAAGGCAGCGTTTTGGGTCGGGAAGCTCTAGGCCAATGGAGCACACGCAGAGCAGGAGTTCTACTTCAGCCTGATCAGGCCTGCAAAGAAACAGCGTTTGACAGGCCTTGGTAAGAGATGTTCCTGGTAGGTGTAAGAGCACTGGGCAGAGTCAGTTGATTCTTAGCTTCGCAAATACTGGGAAGCAAGATGCTTTGGGCCTCTCTGCCCCTTGGAAACAGGGCAGCACTATGGGCCTGGCAGCTCTAGGGCCATGGAGCACACCCAGAGCAGAAGTCCTACTTCAGCCAGATCAGGCCTGCCAAGGAACTGCGTTTCATAGGCCTTTGTATGTGACGTTCCCGGTAGGCTGTGAGAGCACGGTGCAGAGCCAGTTGTTTCCTTGTTTCCCAAACAGCTGGAAGCAAGACGCTTTGGGGCCTCTCTGCCCCTTTGGAAACAAGGCAGCACGTTGGGTCTGGCAGCTCTAGGGCAATGGAGCACAACCAGAGCCGAAGTTCTACTTCTTCCAGATCAGGCCTGCCTAGACAGTGCGTTTCACAGGCCTTGATAAGAGATGTTCTCTTAGGCTATAAGAGCACTGGGCACAGCCAGTTGTTTCTTAGCTTCCCAAGAGGTGGAAGCAAGATGCTTTGGGGCCTCTCTCCCCCCCTTTGGAAACAAGGCAGCCCTTTGGGCCTTTCAGCTCGAGGGCAATGGAGCACACCCAGAGCAGAAGTTCTACCTCAGCCAGATCAGGCCTGCCAAGAAACTGCTTTTCACAGGCCTTCGTAAGAGGTGTTCCCGGAAGGCTGTAAGAGTACCTGGCAGAGCGAGTTGTTTCTTAGCTTCAAAAACAGCTGGAAGCAACATGATTTGGGGCCTCTCTCCCCCTTTGGAAACAAAGCAGCCTTTGTGCCTGGCAGCTCTAGGCCAAAGTAGCACACCCAGAGCACAAGTTCTACCTCAGCCAGATAAGGCCTGTCAAGAAGCTGCGTTTCACAGGCCTTTGTATGTGACGTTCCCGGTTGGCTTTGAGAGCACTGTGCAGAGCCAGTTGTTTTAGCTTCCCAGAGAGCAGGAAGCAAGATGCTTTGGGGCCTCTCTCACACTTTGGAAATAAAGGCAGCCCTTTGGGCCTGGCAGCCCTAGGCCAATGGAGTACACCCAGAGCAGAAGTTCTACCTCAGCCAGATCAGGCCTTCCAAGAAACTGCGTCTCACAGGCCTTTCTCTGTCACGTTGCCGGTAGGCCGTGAGAGCACTGTGCAGAGCCAGTTGTTTCTTAGCTTCCCAAAGATTTGGAAGCAAGATGCTTTGGGGACTCTCAGCCCCTTTGGAAACAAGGCGGCCCTTTGGGCCTGGCAGCTCTAGGCCAAAGTAGCACGCCCAGAGCAGGAGTTCTACTTCAGCCAGATCAGGCCTGCCAAGAAACTGCGTTTCACAGGCCTTGGTAAGAGATGTTCCCGGTAGGCTGTGAGAGCACTGTGGAGAGCCAGTTGCTTTAGCTTCCCACAGAGCTGGAAGCAAGATGCCTTGGGGCCTCTCTCTCCCTTTGGACACAAGGCAGCCGTTTGGGCCTGGCAGCTCTAGGCCAATGGAGCACACCCACAGCAGAAGTTCTACTTCAGGCAGATCAGTCCTGCCCAGAAACTGCGTTTCACAGCCCTTGGTAAGAGATGTTCACGGTAGGCTGTGAGAGCACTGGGCAGAACCAGTTGTTTTTTAGCTTCCCAAAGTGCTGGAGGCAAGATGCTTTGGGGCCTCTCTCACCCTTTGGAAACAAGGCAGCCCTTAGGTCCTGGTAGCTCTAGGCCTATGTAGCACAACCAGAACAGAAGTTCTACTTCAGCCAGGTCAGGCCTGCCAAGAAACTGCGTTTCACAGGCCTTTCAAAGAGATGTTCTCTTAGGCTGTAAGAGCACTGGGCAGAGCCAGCTGTTTCTTAGCTTCCCGAAGAGCTGGGAGCAAGATGCTTTGGGTCCACTCTCCGTCTTTGGAACCAAGGCAGCCCTTTGGGCCTGGCAGCTCTAGGGCAATGGAGCACACCCAGAGCAGAAGTTTTACTTCAGCCAGATCAGGCCTGCCAGGAAACTGCGTTTCACAGGCCTTGGTAAGAGATGTTCCCGGTAGGCTGTAAGAGCACTGGGCAGAGCCAGTTGTTTCTTACCTTCCTGAAAAGCTGGAAGCAAGATGCTTGGGACCCCTCTGCCCGTTTGGGAACAAGGCAGCGTTTTGGGTCGGGAAGCTCTAGGCCAATGGAGCACACGCAGAGCAGGAGTTCTACTTCAGCCTGATCAGGCCTGCAAAGAAACAGCGTTTGACAGGCCTTGGTAAGAGATGTTCCTGGTAGGTGTAAGAGCACTGGGCAGAGTCAGTTGATTCTTAGCTTCGCAAATACTGGGAAGCAAGATGCTTTGGGCCTCTCTGCCCCTTGGAAACAGGGCAGCACTTTGGGCCTGGCAGCTCTAGGGCCATGGAGCACACCCAGAGCAGAAGTCCTACTTCAGCCAGATCAGGCCTGCCAAGGAACTGCGTTTCATAGGCCTTTGTATGTGACGTTCCCGGTAGGCTGTGAGAGCACGGTGCAGAGCCAGTTGTTTCCTTGTTTCCCAAACAGCTGGAAGCAAGACGCTTTGGGGCCTCTCTGCCCCTTTGGAAACAAGGCAGCACGTTGGGTCTGGCAGCTCTAGGGCAATGGAGCACAACCAGAGCCGAAGTTCTACTTCTTCCAGATCAGGCCTGCCTAGACAGTGCGTTTCACAGGCCTTGATAAGAGATGTTCTCTTAGGCTATAAGAGCACTGGGCACAGCCAGTTGTTTCTTAGCTTCCCAAGAGGTGGAAGCAAGATGCTTTGGGGCCTCTCTCCCCCCCTTTGGAAACAAGGCAGCCCTTTGGGCCTTTCAGCTCGAGGGCAATGGAGCACACCCAGAGCAGAAGTTCTACCTCAGCCAGATCAGGCCTGCCAAGAAACTGCTTTTCACAGGCCTTCGTAAGAGGTGTTCCCGGAAGGCTGTAAGAGTACCTGGCAGAGCGAGTTGTTTCTTAGCTTCAAAAACAGCTGGAAGCAACATGATTTGGGGCCTCTCTCCCCCTTTGGAAACAAAGCAGCCTTTGTGCCTGGCAGCTCTAGGCCAAAGTAGCACACCCAGAGCACAAGTTCTACCTCAGCCAGATAAGGCCTGTCAAGAAGCTGCGTTTCACAGGCCTTTGTATGTGACGTTCCCGGTTGGCTTTGAGAGCACTGTGCAGAGCCAGTTGTTTTAGCTTCCCAGAGAGCAGGAAGCAAGATGCTTTGGGGCCTCTCTCACACTTTGGAAATAAAGGCAGCCCTTTGGGCCTGGCAGCCCTAGGCCAATGGAGTACACCCAGAGCAGAAGTTCTACCTCAGCCAGATCAGGCCTTCCAAGAAACTGCGTCTCACAGGCCTTTCTCTGTCACGTTGCCGGTAGGCCGTGAGAGCACTGTGCAGAGCCAGTTGTTTCTTAGCTTCCCAAAGATTTGGAAGCAAGATGCTTTGGGGACTCTCAGCCCCTTTGGAAACAAGGCGGCCCTTTGGGCCTGGCAGCTCTAGGCCAAAGTAGCACGCCCAGAGCAGGAGTTCTACTTCAGCCAGATCAGGCCTGCCAAGAAACTGCGTTTCACAGGCCTTGGTAAGAGATGTTCCCGGTAGGCTGTGAGAGCACTGTGGAGAGCCAGTTGCTTTAGCTTCCCACAGAGCTGGAAGCAAGATGCTTTGGGGCCTCTCTCTCCCTTTGGACACAAGGCAGCCGTTTGGGCCTGGCAGCTCTAGGCCAATGGAGCACACCCACAGCAGAAGTTCTACTTCAGGCAGATCAGTCCTGCCCAGAAACTGCGTTTCACAGCCCTTGGTAAGAGATGTTCACGGTAGGCTGTGAGAGCACTGGGCAGAACCAGTTGTTTTTTAGCTTCCCAAAGTGCTGGAGGCAAGATGCTTTGGGGCCTCTCTCACCCTTTGGAAACAAGGCAGCCCTTAGGTCCTGGTAGCTCTAGGCCTATGTTGCACAACCAGAACAGAAGTTCTACTTCAGCCAGGTCAGGCCTGCCAAGAAACTGCGTTTCACAGGCCTTTCAAAGAGATGTTCTCTTAGGCTGTAAGAGCACTGGGCAGAGCCAGCTGTTTCTTAGCTTCCCGAAGAGCTGGGAGCAAGATGCTTTGGGTCCACTCTCCGTCTTTGGAAACAAGGCAGCCCTTTGGGCCTGGCAGCTCTAGGGCAATGGAGCACACCCAGAGCAGAAGTTCTACTTCAGCCAGATCAGGCCTGCCAGGAAACTGCGTTTCACAGGCCTTGGTAAGAGATGTTCCCGGTAGGCTGTAAGAGCACTGGGCAGAGCCAGTTGTTTCTTACCTTCCTGAAAAGCTGGAAGCAAGATGCTTGGGACCCCTATGCCCGCTTGGGAACAAGGCAGCCTTTTGGGTCGGGAAGCTCTAGGCCAATGGAGCACACGCAGAGCAGGAGTTCTACTTCAGCCTGATCAGGCCTGCAAAGAAACAGCGTTTGACAGGCCTTGGTAAGAGATGTTCCCGGTAGGTGTAAGAGCACTGGGCAGAGCCAGTTGTTTCTTAGCTTCGCAAAGACCGGGAAGCAAGATGCTTTGGGCCTCTCTGCCCCTTGGAAACAGGGCAGCACTTTGGGCCTGGCAGCTCTAGGGCAATGGAGCACACCCAGAGCCGGAGTTCTACTTCAGCCAGATGAGGCCTGCCAAGAAACTGCGTTTCACAGGCCTTTCAAAGACATGTTCCCGGTAGGCTGTAAGAGCACGGGGCAGAGCGAGTTGGTTCTTAGCTTCCCAGAGAGCTGGAAGCAAGATGCTTTGGGGCCTCTCTGCCCCTTTGGAAACAAGGCAGCACCTTGGGCCTGGCAGCTCTAGGGCAATGGAGCACACCCAGAGCAGAAGTTCTACTTCAGCCAAATCAGGCCTGCCAGGAAACGGCGTTTCACAGGCCTTGGTAAGAGATGTTCCTGGTAGGCTGTAAGAGCACTGGGCAACGCCAGATGTTTCTTAGCTTCCCGAAGAGCTGGAAGCAAGAAGCTTTGGTGCCACTCTCTCACTTTGGACTCAAGGCAGCCCTTTGGGGCAGGTAGCTCTAGGCCAGTGGAGCACACCCAGAGCAGAAGTTCTACTTGGGCCAGTTCAGGCCACCAACAAACTGCGTTTCACAGGCCTTGGTAAGAGATGTTCCCGGTAGGCTGTAAGAGCACTGGGCAACGCCAGATGTTTCTTAGCTTCCCGAAGAGCTGGAAGCAAGATGCTTTGGGGCCTCTCATCCCCTTTGCAAACAAGGCCGACCTTTGGGCCAGGCAGCTCTAGGCCAATGGAGCACACCCAGAGCAGAAGTTCTACCTCAGCCAGATAAGGCCTGCCAAGAAACTGCGTTTCAAAGGCTTTGGTAAGAGATGTTCCCGCTACTCTGTTAGAGCACTGGGCAGAGCCATTTGTTTCTTAGCTTCCCAAAGAGCTGGAAGCAAGATGCTTTGGGGGCTCCCTGCCCCTTTGCCAACAAGGGCGACCTTTGGGCCTTTCAGCTCTAGGCCAATGGAGCACACCCAGAGCAGAAGTCCTACTTCAGCCAGATCAGGCCTCCCAAGGAACTGCGTTTCAGAGGCCTTTGTATGTGACGTTCCCGGTAGGCTGTGAGAGCACGGTGCAGAGCCAGTTGTTTCCTTGTTTCCCAAACAGCTGGAAGCAAGACGCTTTGGGGCCTCTCTGCCCCTTTGGAAACAAGGCAGCACGTTGGGTCTGGCAGCTCTAGGGCAATGGAGCACAACCAGAGCCGAAGTTCTACTTCTTCCAGATCAGGCCTGCCTAGACAGTGCGTTTCACAGGCCTTGATAAGAGATGTTCTCTTAGGCTATAAGAGCACTGGGCACAGCCAGTTGTTTCTTAGCTTCCCAAGAGGTGGAAGCAAGATGCTTTGGGGCCTCTCTCCCCCCCTTTGGAAACAAGGCAGCCCTTTGGGCCTTTCAGCTCGAGGGCAATGGAGCACACCCAGAGCAGAAGTTCTACCTCAGCCAGATCAGGCCTGCCAAGAAACTGCTTTTCACAGGCCTTCGTAAGAGGTGTTCCCGGAAGGCTGTAAGAGTACCTGGCAGAGCGAGTTGTTTCTTAGCTTCAAAAACAGCTGGAAGCAACATGATTTGGGGCCTCTCTCCCCCTTTGGAAACAAAGCAGCCTTTGTGCCTGGCAGCTCTAGGCCAAAGTAGCACACCCAGAGCACAAGTTCTACCTCAGCCAGATAAGGCCTGTCAAGAAGCTGCGTTTCACAGGCCTTTGTATGTGACGTTCCCGGTTGGCTTTGAGAGCACTGTGCAGAGCCAGTTGTTTTAGCTTCCCAGAGAGCAGGAAGCAAGATGCTTTGGGGCCTCTCTCACACTTTGGAAATAAAGGCAGCCCTTTGGGCCTGGCAGCCCTAGGCCAATGGAGTACACCCAGAGCAGAAGTTCTACCTCAGCCAGATCAGGCCTTCCAAGAAACTGCGTCTCACAGGCCTTTCTCTGTCACGTTGCCGGTAGGCCGTGAGAGCACTGTGCAGAGCCAGTTGTTTCTTAGCTTCCCAAAGATTTGGAAGCAAGATGCTTTGGGGACTCTCAGCCCCTTTGGAAACAAGGCGGCCCTTTGGGCCTGGCAGCTCTAGGCCAAAGTAGCACGCCCAGAGCAGGAGTTCTACTTCAGCCAGATCAGGCCTGCCAAGAAACTGCGTTTCACAGGCCTTGGTAAGAGATGTTCCCGGTAGGCTGTGAGAGCACTGTGGAGAGCCAGTTGCTTTAGCTTCCCACAGAGCTGGAAGCAAGATGCTTTGGGGCCTCTCTCTCCCTTTGGACACAAGGCAGCCGTTTGGGCCTGGCAGCTCTAGGCCAATGGAGCACACCCACAGCAGAAGTTCTACTTCAGGCAGATCAGTCCTGCCCAGAAACTGCGTTTCACAGCCCTTGGTAAGAGATGTTCACGGTAGGCTGTGAGAGCACTGGGCAGAACCAGTTGTTTTTTAGCTTCCCAAAGTGCTGGAGGCAAGATGCTTTGGGGCCTCTCTCACCCTTTGGAAACAAGGCAGCCCTTAGGTCCTGGTAGCTCTAGGCCTATGTTGCACAACCAGAACAGAAGTTCTACTTCAGCCAGGTCAGGCCTGCCAAGAAACTGCGTTTCACAGGCCTTTCAAAGAGATGTTCTCTTAGGCTGTAAGAGCACTGGGCAGAGCCAGCTGTTTCTTAGCTTCCCGAAGAGCTGGGAGCAAGATGCTTTGGGTCCACTCTCCGTCTTTGGAAACAAGGCAGCCCTTTGGGCCTGGCAGCTCTAGGGCAATGGAGCACACCCAGAGCAGAAGTTCTACTTCAGCCAGATCAGGCCTGCCAGGAAACTGCGTTTCACAGGCCTTGGTAAGAGATGTTCCCGGTAGGCTGTAAGAGCACTGGGCAGAGCCAGTTGTTTCTTACCTTCCTGAAAAGCTGGAAGCAAGATGCTTGGGACCCCTATGCCCGCTTGGGAACAAGGCAGCCTTTTGGGTCGGGAAGCTCTAGGCCAATGGAGCACACGCAGAGCAGGAGTTCTACTTCAGCCTGATCAGGCCTGCAAAGAAACAGCGTTTGACAGGCCTTGGTAAGAGATGTTCCCGGTAGGTGTAAGAGCACTGGGCAGAGCCAGTTGTTTCTTAGCTTCGCAAAGACCGGGAAGCAAGATGCTTTGGGCCTCTCTGCCCCTTGGAAACAGGGCAGCACTTTGGGCCTGGCAGCTCTAGGGCAATGGAGCACACCCAGAGCCGGAGTTCTACTTCAGCCAGATGAGGCCTGCCAAGAAACTGCGTTTCACAGGCCTTTCAAAGACATGTTCCCGGTAGGCTGTAAGAGCACGGGGCAGAGCGAGTTGGTTCTTAGCTTCCCAGAGAGCTGGAAGCAAGATGCTTTGGGGCCTCTCTGCCCCTTTGGAAACAAGGCAGCACCTTGGGCCTGGCAGCTCTAGGGCAATGGAGCACACCCAGAGCAGAAGTTCTACTTCAGCCAAATCAGGCCTGCCAGGAAACGGCGTTTCACAGGCCTTGGTAAGAGATGTTCCTGGTAGGCTGTAAGAGCACTGGGCAACGCCAGATGTTTCTTAGCTTCCCGAAGAGCTGGAAGCAAGAAGCTTTGGTGCCACTCTCTCACTTTGGACTCAAGGCAGCCCTTTGGGGCAGGTAGCTCTAGGCCAGTGGAGCACACCCAGAGCAGAAGTTCTACTTGGGCCAGTTCAGGCCACCAACAAACTGCGTTTCACAGGCCTTGGTAAGAGATGTTCCCGGTAGGCTGTAAGAGCACTGGGCAACGCCAGATGTTTCTTAGCTTCCCGAAGAGCTGGAAGCAAGATGCTTTGGGGCCTCTCATCCCCTTTGCAAACAAGGCCGACCTTTGGGCCAGGCAGCTCTAGGCCAATGGAGCACACCCAGAGCAGAAGTTCTACCTCAGCCAGATAAGGCCTGCCAAGAAACTGCGTTTCAAAGGCTTTGGTAAGAGATGTTCCCGCTACTCTGTTAGAGCACTGGGCAGAGCCATTTGTTTCTTAGCTTCCCAAAGAGCTGGAAGCAAGATGCTTTGGGGGCTCCCTGCCCCTTTGCCAACAAGGGCGACCTTTGGGCCTTTCAGCTCTAGGCCAATGGAGCACACCCAGAGCAGAAGTCCTACTTCAGCCAGATCAGGCCTCCCAAGGAACTGCGTTTCAGAGGCCTTTGTATGTGACGTTCCCGGTAGGCTGTGAGAGCACGGTGCAGAGCCAGTTGTTTCCTTGTTTCCCAAACAGCTGGAAGCAAGACGCTTTGGGGCCTCTCTGCCCCTTTGGAAACAAGGCAGCACGTTGGGTCTGGCAGCTCTAGGGCAATGGAGCACAACCAGAGCCGAAGTTCTACTTCTTCCAGATCAGGCCTGCCTAGACAGTGCGTTTCACAGGCCTTGATAAGAGATGTTCTCTTAGGCTATAAGAGCACTGGGCACAGCCAGTTGTTTCTTAGCTTCCCAAGAGGTGGAAGCAAGATGCTTTGGGGCCTCTCTCCCCCTTTGGAAACAAGGCAGCCCTTTGGGCCTTTCAGCTCGAGGGCAATGGAGCACACCCAGAGCAGAAGTTCTACCTCAGCCAGATCAGGCCTGCCAAGAAACTGCTTTTCACAGGCCTTCGTAAGAGGTGTTCCCGGAAGGCTGTAAGAGTACCTGGCAGAGCGAGTTGTTTCTTAGCTTCAAAAACAGCTGGAAGCAACATGATTTGGGGCCTCTCTCCCCCTTTGGAAACAAAGCAGCCTTTGTGCCTGGCAGCTCTAGGCCAAAGTAGCACACCCAGAGCACAAGTTCTACCTCAGCCAGATAAGGCCTGTCAAGAAGCTGCGTTTCACAGGCCTTTGTATGTGACGTTCCCGGTTGGCTTTGAGAGCACTGTGCAGAGCCAGTTGTTTTAGCTTCCCAGAGAGCAGGAAGCAAGATGCTTTGGGGCCTCTCTCACACTTTGGAAATAAAGGCAGCCCTTTGGGCCTGGCAGCCCTAGGCCAATGGAGTACACCCAGAGCAGAAGTTCTACCTCAGCCAGATCAGGCCTTCCAAGAAACTGCGTCTCACAGGCCTTTCTCTGTCACGTTGCCGGTAGGCTGTGAGAGCACTGTGCAGAGCCAGTTGTTTCTTAGCTTCCCAAAGATTTGGAAGCAAGATGCTTTGGGGACTCTCAGCCCCTTTGGAAACAAGGCGGCCCTTTGGGCCTGGCAGCTCTAGGCCAAAGTAGCACGCCCAGAGCAGGAGTTCTACTTCAGCCAGATCAGGCCTGCCAAGAAACTGCGTTTCACAGGCCTTGGTAAGAGATGTTCCCGGTAGGCTGTGAGAGCACTGTGGAGAGCCAGTTGCTTTAGCTTCCCACAGAGCTGGAAGCAAGATGCTTTGGGGCCTCTCTCTCCCTTTGGACACAAGGCAGCCGTTTGCGCCTGGCAGCTCTAGGCCAATGGAGCACACCCACAGCAGAAGTTCTACTTCAGGCAGATCAGTCCTGCCCAGAAACTGCGTTTCACAGCCCTTGGTAAGAGATGTTCACGGTAGGCTGTGAGAGCACTGGGCAGAACCAGTTGTTTTTTAGCTTCCCAAAGTGCTGGAGGCAAGATGCTTTGGGGCCTCTCTCACCCTTTGGAAACAAGGCAGCCCTTAGGTCCTGGTAGCTCTAGGCCTATGTAGCACAACCAGAACAGAAGTTCTACTTCAGCCAGGTCAGGCCTGCCAAGAAACTGCGTTTCACAGGCCTTTCAAAGAGATGTTCTCTTAGGCTGTAAGAGCACTGGGCAGAGCCAGCTGTTTCTTAGCTTCCCGAAGAGCTGGGAGCAAGATGCTTTGGGTCCACTCTCCGTCTTTGGAAACAAGGCAGCCCTTTGGGCCTGGCAGCTCTAGGGCAATGGAGCACACCCAGAGCAGAAGTTCTACTTCAGCCAGTTCAGGCCTGCCAGGAAACTGCGTTTCACAGGCCTTGGTAAGAGATGTTCCCGGTAGGCTGTAAGAGCACTGGGCAGAGCCAGTTGTTTCTTACCTTCCTGAAAAGCTGGAAGCAAGATGCTTGGGACCCCTCTGCCCGTTTGGGAACAAGGCAGTGTTTTGGGTCGGGAAGCTCTAGGCCAATGGAGCACACGCAGAGCAGGAGTTCTACTTCAGCCTGATCAGGCCTGCAAAGAAACAGCGTTTGACAGGCCTTGGTAAGAGATGTTCGCGGTAGGTGTAAGAGCACTGGGCAGAGCCAGTTGTTTCTTAGCTTCGCAAAGACCGGGAAGCAAGATGCTTTGGGCCTCTCTGCCCCTTGGAAACAGGGCAGCACTTTGGGCCTGGCAGCTCTAGGGCAATGGAGCACACCCAGAGCCGGAGTTATACTTCAGCCAGATGAGGCCTGCCAAGAAACTGCGTTTCACAGGCCTTTCAAAGACATGTTCCCGGTAGGCTGTAAGAGCACGGGGCAGAGCGAGTTGGTTCTTAGCTTCCCAGAGAGCTGGAAGCAAGATGCTTTGGGGCCTCTCTGCCCCTTTGGAAACAAGGCAGCACCTTGGGCCTGGCAGCTCTAGGGCAATGGAGCACACCCAGAGCAGAAGTTCTACTTCAGCCAAATCAGGCCTGCCAGGAAACGGCGTTTCACAGGCCTTGGTAAGAGATGTTCCCGGTAGGCTGTAAGAGCACTGGGCAACGCCAGATGTTTCTTAGCTTCCCGAAGAGCTGGAAGCAAGAAGCTTTGGTGCCACTCTCTCACTTTGGACTCAAGGCAGCCCTTTGGGGCAGGTAGCTCTAGGCCAGTGGAGCACACCCAGAGCAGAAGTTCTACTTGGGCCAGTTCAGGCCACCAACAAACTGCGTTTCACAGGCCTTTCAAAGAGATGTTCTCTTAGGCTGTAAGAGCACTGGGCAGAGCCAGCTGTTTCTTAGCTTCCCGAAGAGCTGGGAGCAAGATGCTTTGGGTCCACTCTCCGTCTTTGGAAACAAGGCAGCCCTTTGGGCCTGGCAGCTCTAGGGCAATGGAGCACACCCAGAGCAGAAGTTCTACTTCAGCCAGATCAGGCCTGCCAGGAAACTGCGTTTCACAGGCCTTGGTAAGAGATGTTCCCGGTAGGCTGTAAGAGCACTGGGCAGAGCCAGTTGTTTCTTACCTTCCTGAAAAGCTGGAAGCAAGATGCTTGGGACCCCTATGCCCGCTTGGGAACAAGGCAGCCTTTTGGGTCGGGAAGCTCTAGGCCAATGGAGCACACGCAGAGCAGGAGTTCTACTTCAGCCTGATCAGGCCTGCAAAGAAACAGCGTTTGACAGGCCTTGGTAAGAGATGTTCCCGGTAGGTGTAAGAGCACTGGGCAGAGCCAGTTGTTTCTTAGCTTCGCAAAGACCGGGAAGCAAGATGCTTTGGGCCTCTCTGCCCCTTGGAAACAGGGCAGCACTTTGGGCCTGGCAGCTCTAGGGCAATGGAGCACACCCAGAGCCGGAGTTCTACTTCAGCCAGATGAGGCCTGCCAAGAAACTGCGTTTCACAGGCCTTTCAAAGACATGTTCCCGGTAGGCTGTAAGAGCACGGGGCAGAGCGAGTTGGTTCTTAGCTTCCCAGAGAGCTGGAAGCAAGATGCTTTGGGGCCTCTCTGCCCCTTTGGAAACAAGGCAGCACCTTGGGCCTGGCAGCTCTAGGGCAATGGAGCACACCCAGAGCAGAAGTTCTACTTCAGCCAAATCAGGCCTGCCAGGAAACGGCGTTTCACAGGCCTTGGTAAGAGATGTTCCTGGTAGGCTGTAAGAGCACTGGGCAACGCCAGATGTTTCTTAGCTTCCCGAAGAGCTGGAAGCAAGAAGCTTTGGTGCCACTCTCTCACTTTGGACTCAAGGCAGCCCTTTGGGGCAGGTAGCTCTAGGCCAGTGGAGCACACCCAGAGCAGAAGTTCTACTTGGGCCAGTTCAGGCCACCAACAAACTGCGTTTCACAGGCCTTGGTAAGAGATGTTCCCGGTAGGCTGTAAGAGCACTGGGCAACGCCAGATGTTTCTTAGCTTCCCGAAGAGCTGGAAGCAAGATGCTTTGGGGCCTCTCATCCCCTTTGCAAACAAGGCCGACCTTTGGGCCAGGCAGCTCTAGGCCAATGGAGCACACCCAGAGCAGAAGTTCTACCTCAGCCAGATAAGGCCTGCCAAGAAACTGCGTTTCAAAGGCTTTGGTAAGAGATGTTCCCGCTACTCTGTTAGAGCACTGGGCAGAGCCATTTGTTTCTTAGCTTCCCAAAGAGCTGGAAGCAAGATGCTTTGGGGGCTCCCTGCCCCTTTGCCAACAAGGGCGACCTTTGGGCCTTTCAGCTCTAGGCCAATGGAGCACACCCAGAGCAGAAGTCCTACTTCAGCCAGATCAGGCCTCCCAAGGAACTGCGTTTCAGAGGCCTTTGTATGTGACGTTCCCGGTAGGCTGTGAGAGCACGGTGCAGAGCCAGTTGTTTCCTTGTTTCCCAAACAGCTGGAAGCAAGACGCTTTGGGGCCTCTCTGCCCCTTTGGAAACAAGGCAGCACGTTGGGTCTGGCAGCTCTAGGGCAATGGAGCACAACCAGAGCCGAAGTTCTACTTCTTCCAGATCAGGCCTGCCTAGACAGTGCGTTTCACAGGCCTTGATAAGAGATGTTCTCTTAGGCTATAAGAGCACTGGGCACAGCCAGTTGTTTCTTAGCTTCCCAAGAGGTGGAAGCAAGATGCTTTGGGGCCTCTCTCCCCCTTTGGAAACAAGGCAGCCCTTTGGGCCTTTCAGCTCGAGGGCAATGGAGCACACCCAGAGCAGAAGTTCTACCTCAGCCAGATCAGGCCTGCCAAGAAACTGCTTTTCACAGGCCTTCGTAAGAGGTGTTCCCGGAAGGCTGTAAGAGTACCTGGCAGAGCGAGTTGTTTCTTAGCTTCAAAAACAGCTGGAAGCAACATGATTTGGGGCCTCTCTCCCCCTTTGGAAACAAAGCAGCCTTTGTGCCTGGCAGCTCTAGGCCAAAGTAGCACACCCAGAGCACAAGTTCTACCTCAGCCAGATAAGGCCTGTCAAGAAGCTGCGTTTCACAGGCCTTTGTATGTGACGTTCCCGGTTGGCTTTGAGAGCACTGTGCAGAGCCAGTTGTTTTAGCTTCCCAGAGAGCAGGAAGCAAGATGCTTTGGGGCCTCTCTCACACTTTGGAAATAAAGGCAGCCCTTTGGGCCTGGCAGCCCTAGGCCAATGGAGTACACCCAGAGCAGAAGTTCTACCTCAGCCAGATCAGGCCTTCCAAGAAACTGCGTCTCACAGGCCTTTCTCTGTCACGTTGCCGGTAGGCTGTGAGAGCACTGTGCAGAGCCAGTTGTTTCTTAGCTTCCCAAAGATTTGGAAGCAAGATGCTTTGGGGACTCTCAGCCCCTTTGGAAACAAGGCGGCCCTTTGGGCCTGGCAGCTCTAGGCCAAAGTAGCACGCCCAGAGCAGGAGTTCTACTTCAGCCAGATCAGGCCTGCCAAGAAACTGCGTTTCACAGGCCTTGGTAAGAGATGTTCCCGGTAGGCTGTGAGAGCACTGTGGAGAGCCAGTTGCTTTAGCTTCCCACAGAGCTGGAAGCAAGATGCTTTGGGGCCTCTCTCTCCCTTTGGACACAAGGCAGCCGTTTGGGCCTGGCAGCTCTAGGCCAATGGAGCACACCCACAGCAGAAGTTCTACTTCAGGCAGATCAGTCCTGCCCAGAAACTGCGTTTCACAGCCCTTGGTAAGAGATGTTCACGGTAGGCTGTGAGAGCACTGGGCAGAACCAGTTGTTTTTTAGCTTCCCAAAGTGCTGGAGGCAAGATGCTTTGGGGCCTCTCTCACCCTTTGGAAACAAGGCAGCCCTTAGGTCCTGGTAGCTCTAGGCCTATGTAGCACAACCAGAACAGAAGTTCTACTTCAGCCAGGTCAGGCCTGCCAAGAAACTGCGTTTCACAGGCCTTTCAAAGAGATGTTCTCTTAGGCTGTAAGAGCACTGGGCAGAGCCAGCTGTTTCTTAGCTTCCCGAAGAGCTGGGAGCAAGATGCTTTGGGTCCACTCTCCGTCTTTGGAAACAAGGCAGCCCTTTGGGCCTGGCAGCTCTAGGGCAATGGAGCACACCCAGAGCAGAAGTTCTACTTCAGCCAGTTCAGGCCTGCCAGGAAACTGCGTTTCACAGGCCTTGGTAAGAGATGTTCCCGGTAGGCTGTAAGAGCACTGGGCAGAGCCAGTTGTTTCTTACCTTCCTGAAAAGCTGGAAGCAAGATGCTTGGGACCCCTCTGCCCGTTTGGGAACAAGGCAGTGTTTTGGGTCGGGAAGCTCTAGGCCAATGGAGCACACGCAGAGCAGGAGTTCTACTTCAGCCTGATCAGGCCTGCAAAGAAACAGCGTTTGACAGGCCTTGGTAAGAGATGTTCGCGGTAGGTGTAAGAGCACTGGGCAGAGCCAGTTGTTTCTTAGCTTCGCAAAGACCGGGAAGCAAGATGCTTTGGGCCTCTCTGCCCCTTGGAAACAGGGCAGCACTTTGGGCCTGGCAGCTCTAGGGCAATGGAGCACACCCAGAGCCGGAGTTCTACTTCAGCCAGATGAGGCCTGCCAAGAAACTGCGTTTCACAGGCCTTTCAAAGACATGTTCCCGGTAGGCTGTAAGAGCACGGGGCAGAGCGAGTTGGTTCTTAGCTTCCCAGAGAGCTGGAAGCAAGATGCTTTGGGGCCTCTCTGCCCCTTTGGAAACAAGGCAGCACCTTGGGCCTGGCAGCTCTAGGGCAATGGAGCACACCCAGAGCAGAAGTTCTACTTCAGCCAAATCAGGCCTGCCAGGAAACGGCGTTTCACAGGCCTTGGTAAGAGATGTTCCCGGTAGGCTGTAAGAGCACTGGGCAACGCCAGATGTTTCTTAGCTTCCCGAAGAGCTGGAAGCAAGAAGCTTTGGTGCCACTCTCTCACTTTGGACTCAAGGCAGCCCTTTGGGGCAGGTAGCTCTAGGCCAGTGGAGCACACCCAGAGCAGAAGTTCTACTTGGGCCAGTTCAGGCCACCAACAAACTGCGTTTCACAGGCCTTGGTAAGAGATGTTCCCGGTAGGCTGTAAGAGCACTGGGCAATGCCAGATGTTTCTTAGCTTCCCGAAGAGCTGGAAGCAAGATGCTTTGGGGCCTCTCATCCCCTTTGCAAACAAGGCGGCCCTATGGGCCAGGCAGCTCTAGGCCAATGGAGCACACCCAGAGCAGAAGTTCTACTTCGGCCAGTTCAGGGCACCAACAAACTGCGTTTCACAGGCCTTGGTAAGAGATGTTCCCGGTAGGCTGTAAGAGCACTGGGCAACGCCAGATGTTTCTTAGCTTCCCGAAGAGCTGGAAGCAAGATGCTTTGGGGCCTCTCATCCCCTTTGCAAACAAGGCCGACCTTTGGGCCAGGCAGCTCTAGGCCAATGGAGCACACCCAGAGCAGAAGTTCTACCTCAGCCAGATAAGGCCTGCCAAGAAACTGCGTTTCAAAGGCTTTGGTAAGAGATGTTCCCGCTACTCTGTTAGAGCACTGGGCAGAGCCATTTGTTTCTTAGCTTCCCAAAGAACTGGAAGCAAGATGCTTTGGGGGCTCCCTGCCCCTTTGCCAACAAGGGCGACCTTTGGGCCTTTCAGCTCTCGGCCAATGGAGCACACCCAGAGCAGAAGTCCTACTTCAGCCAGATCAGGCCTGCCAAGGAACTGCGTTTCAGAGGCCTTTGTATGTGACGTTCCCGGTAGGCTGTGAGAGCATGGTGCAGAGCCAGTTGTTTCCTTGTTTCCCAAACAGCTGGAAGCAAGACGCTTTGGGGCCTCTCTGCCCCTTTGGAAACAAGGCAGCACGTTGGGTCTGGCAGCTCTAGGGCAATGGAGCACAACCAGAGCCGAAGTTCTACTTCTTCCAGATCAGGCCTGCCTAGACAGTGCGTTTCACAGGCCTTGATAAGAGATGTTCTCTTAGGCTATAAGAGCACTGGGCACAGCCAGTTGTTTCTTAGCTTCCCAAGAGGTGGAAGCAAGATGCTTTGGGGCCTCTCTCCCCCTTTGGAAACAAGGCAGCCCTTTGGGCCTTTCAGCTCGAGGGCAATGGAGCACACCCAGAGCAGAAGTTCTACCTCAGCCAGATCAGGCCTGCCAAGAAACTGCTTTTCACAGGCCTTCGTAAGAGGTGTTCCCGGAAGGCTGTAAGAGTACCTGGCAGAGCGAGTTGTTTCTTAGCTTCAAAAACAGCTGGAAGCAACATGATTTGGGGCCTCTCTCCCCCTTTGGAAACAAAGCAGCCTTTGTGCCTGGCAGCTCTAGGCCAAAGTAGCACACCCAGAGCACAAGTTCTACCTCAGCCAGATAAGGCCTGTCAAGAAGCTGCGTTTCACAGGCCTTTGTATGTGACGTTCCCGGTTGGCTTTGAGAGCACTGTGCAGAGCCAGTTGTTTTAGCTTCCCAGAGAGCAGGAAGCAAGATGCTTTGGGGCCTCTCTCACACTTTGGCAATAAAGGCAGCCCTTTGGGCCTGGCAGCCCTAGGCCAATGGAGTACACCCAGAGCAGAAGTTCTACCTCAGCCAGATCAGGCCTTCCAAGAAACTGCGTCTCACAGGCCTTTCTCTGTCACGTTGCCGGTAGGCTGTGAGAGCACTGTGCAGAGCCAGTTGTTTCTTAGCTTCCCAAAGATTTGGAAGCAAGATGCTTTGGGGACTCTCAGCCCCTTTGGAAACAAGGCGGCCCTTTGGGCCTGGCAGCTCTAGGCCAAAGTAGCACGCCCAGAGCAGGAGTTCTACTTCAGCCAGATCAGGCCTGCCAAGAAACTGCGTTTCACAGGCCTTGGTAAGAGATGTTCCCGGTAGGCTGTGAGAGCACTGTGGAGAGCCAGTTGCTTTAGCTTCCCACAGAGCTGGAAGCAAGATGCTTTGGGGCCTCTCTCTCCCTTTGGACACAAGGCAGCCGTTTGGGCCTGGCAGCTCTAGGCCAATGGAGCACACCCACAGCAGAAGTTCTACTTCAGGCAGATCAGTCCTGCCCAGAAACTGCGTTTCACAGCCCTTGGTAAGAGATGTTCACGGTAGGCTGTGAGAGCACTGGGCAGAACCAGTTGTTTTTTAGCTTCCCAAAGTGCTGGAGGCAAGATGCTTTGGGGCCTCTCTCACACTTTGGAAATAAAGGCAGCCCTTTGGGCCTGGCAGCCCTAGGCCAATGGAGTACACCCAGAGCAGAAGTTCTACCTCAGCCAGATCAGGCCTTCCAAGAAACTGCGTCTCACAGGCCTTTCTCTGTCACGTTGCCGGTAGGCTGTGAGAGCACTGTGCAGAGCCAGTTGTTTCTTAGCTTCCCAAAGATTTGGAAGCAAGATGCTTTGGGGACTCTCTGCCCCTTTGGAAACAAGGCGGCCCTTTGGGCCTGGCAGCTCTAGGCCAAAGTAGCACGCCCAGAGCAGGAGTTCTACTTCAGCCAGATCAGGCCTGCCAAGAAACTGCGTTTCACAGGCCTTGGTAAGAGATGTTCCCGGTAGGCTGTGAGAGCACTGTGGAGAGCCAGTTGCTTTAGCTTCCCACAGAGCTGGAAGCAAGATGCTTTGGGGCCTCTCTCTCCCTTTGGACACAAGGCAGCCGTTTGGGCCTGGCAGCTCTAGGCCAATGGAGCACACCCACAGCAGAAGTTCTACTTCAGGCAGATCAGTCCTGCCCAGAAACTGCGTTTCACAGCCCTTGGTAAGAGATGTTCACGGTAGGCTGTGAGAGCACTGGGCAGAACCAGTTGTTTTTTAGCTTCCCAAAGTGCTGGAGGCAAGATGCTTTGGGGCCTCTCTCACCCTTTGGAAACAAGGCAGCCCTTAGGTCCTGGTAGCTCTAGGCCTATGTAGCACAACCAGAACAGAAGTTCTACTTCAGCCAGGTCAGGCCTGCCAAGAAACTGCGTTTCACAGGCCTTTCAAAGAGATGTTCTCTTAGGCTGTAAGAGCACTGGGCAGAGCCAGCTGTTTCTTAGCTTCCCGAAGAGCTGGGAGCAAGATGCTTTGGGTCCACTCTCCGTCTTTGGAAACAAGGCAGCCCTTTGGGCCTGGCAGCTCTAGGGCAATGGAGCACACCCAGAGCAGAAGTTTTACTTCAGCCAGATCAGGCCTGCCAGGAAACTGCGTTTCACAGGCCTTGGTAAGAGATGTTCCCGGTAGGCTGTAAGAGCACTGGGCAGAGCCAGTTGTTTCTTACCTTCCTGAAAAGCTGGAAGCAAGATGCTTGGGACCCCTCTGCCCGTTTGGGAACAAGGCAGCGTTTTGGGTCGGGAAGCTCTAGGCCAATGGAGCACACGCAGAGCAGGAGTTCTACTTCAGCCTGATCAGGCCTGCAAAGAAACAGCGTTTGACAGGCCTTGGTAAGAGATGTTCCTGGTAGGTGTAAGAGCACTGGGCAGAGTCAGTTGATTCTTAGCTTCGCAAATACTGGGAAGCAAGATGCTTTGGGCCTCTCTGCCCCTTGGAAACAGGGCAGCACTTTGGGCCTGGCAGCTCTAGGGCCATGGAGCACACCCAGAGCAGAAGTCCTACTTCAGCCAGATCAGGCCTGCCAAGGAACTGCGTTTCATAGGCCTTTGTATGTGACGTTCCCGGTAGGCTGTGAGAGCACGGTGCAGAGCCAGTTGTTTCCTTGTTTCCCAAACAGCTGGAAGCAAGACGCTTTGGGGCCTCTCTGCCCCTTTGGAAACAAGGCAGCACGTTGGGTCTGGCAGCTCTAGGGCAATGGAGCACAACCAGAGCCGAAGTTCTACTTCTTCCAGATCAGGCCTGCCTAGACAGTGCGTTTCACAGGCCTTGATAAGAGATGTTCTCTTAGGCTATAAGAGCACTGGGCACAGCCAGTTGTTTCTTAGCTTCCCAAGAGGTGGAAGCAAGATGCTTTGGGGCCTCTCTCCCCCCCTTTGGAAACAAGGCAGCCCTTTGGGCCTTTCAGCTCTAGGGCAATGGAGCACACCCAGAGCAGAAGTTCTACCTCAGCCAGATCAGGCCTGCCAAGAAACTGCTTTTCACAGGCCTTCGTAAGAGGTGTTCCCGGAAGGCTGTAAGAGTACCTGGCAGAGCGAGTTGTTTCTTAGCTTCAAAAACAGCTGGAAGCAACATGATTTGGGGCCTCTCTCCCCCTTTGGAAACAAAGCAGCCTTTGTGCCTGGCAGCTCTAGGAAAAAGTAGCACACCCAGAGCACAAGTTCTACCTCAGCCAGATAAGGCCTGTCAAGAAGCTGCGTTTCACAGGCCTTTGTATGTGACGTTCCCGGTTGGCTTTGAGAGCACTGTGCAGAGCCAGTTGTTTTAGCTTCCCAGAGAGCAGGAAGCAAGATGGTTTGGGGCCTCTCTCACACTTTGGCAATAAAGGCAGCCCTTTGGGCCTGGCAGCCCTAGGCCAATGGAGTACACCCAGAGCAGAAGTTCTACCTCAGCCAGATCAGGCCTTCCAAGAAACTGCGTCTCACAGGCCTTTCTCTGTCACGTTGCCGGTAGGCTGTGAGAGCACTGTGCAGAGCCAGTTGTTTCTTAGCTTCCCAAAGATTTGGAAGCAAGATGCTTTGGGGACTCTCAGCCCCTTTGGAAACAAGGCGGCCCTTTGGGCCTGGCAGCTCTAGGCCAAAGTAGCACGCCCAGAGCAGGAGTTCTACTTCAGCCAGATCAGGCCTGCCAAGAAACTGCGTTTCACAGGCCTTGGTAAGAGATGTTCCCGGTAGGCTGTGAGAGCACTGTGGAGAGCCAGTTGCTTTAGCTTCCCACAGAGCTGGAAGCAAGATGCTTTGGGGCCTCTCTCTCCCTTTGGACACAAGGCAGCCGTTTGGGCCTGGCAGCTCTAGGCCAATGGAGCACACCCACAGCAGAAGTTCTACTTCAGGCAGATCAGTCCTGCCCAGAAACTGCGTTTCACAGCCCTTGGTAAGAGATGTTCACGGTAGGCTGTGAGAGCACTGGGCAGAACCAGTTGTTTTTTAGCTTCCCAAAGTGCTGGAGGCAAGATGCTTTGGGGCCTCTCTCACACTTTGGAAATAAAGGCAGCCCTTTGGGCCTGGCAGCCCTAGGCCAATGGAGTACACCCAGAGCAGAAGTTCTACCTCAGCCAGATCAGGCCTTCCAAGAAACTGCGTCTCACAGGCCTTTCTCTGTCACGTTGCCGGTAGGCTGTGAGAGCACTGTGCAGAGCCAGTTGTTTCTTAGCTTCCCAAAGATTTGGAAGCAAGATGCTTTGGGGACTCTCAGCCCCTTTGGAAACAAGGCGGCCCTTTGGGCCTGGCAGCTCTAGGCCAAAGTAGCACGCCCAGAGCAGGAGTTCTACTTCAGCCAGATCAGGCCTGCCAAGAAACTGCGTTTCACAGGCCTTGGTAAGAGATGTTCCCGGTAGGCTGTGAGAGCACTGTGGAGAGCCAGTTGCTTTAGCTTCCCACAGAGCTGGAAGCAAGATGCTTTGGGGCCTCTCTCTCCCTTTGGACACAAGGCAGCCGTTTGGGCCTGGCAGCTCTAGGCCAATGGAGCACACCCACAGCAGAAGTTCTACTTCAGGCAGATCAGTCCTGCCCAGAAACTGCGTTTCACAGCCCTTGCTAAGAGATGTTCACGGTAGGCTGTGAGAGCACTGGGCAGAACCAGTTGTTTTTTAGCTTCCCAAAGTGCTGGAGGCAAGATGCTTTGGGGCCTCTCTCACACTTTGGAAATAAAGGCAGCCCTTTGGGCCTGGCAGCCCTAGGCCAATGGAGTACACCCAGAGCAGAAGTTCTACCTCAGCCAGATCAGGCCTTCCAAGAAACTGCATTCTCACAGGCCTTTCTCTGTCACGTTGCCGGTAGGCTGTGAGAGCACTGTGCAGAGCCAGTTGTTTCTTAGCTTCCCAAAGATTTGGAAGCAAGATGCTTTGGGGACTCTCTGCCCCTTTGGAAACAAGGCGGCCCTTTGGGCCTGGCAGCTCTAGGCCAAAGTAGCACGCCCAGAGCAGGAGTTCTACTTCAGCCAGATCAGGCCTGCCAAGAAACTGCGTTTCACAGGCCTTGGTAAGAGATGTTCCCGGTAGGCTGTGAGAGCACTGTGGAGAGCCAGTTGCTTTAGCTTCCCACAGAGCTGGAAGCAAGATGCTTTGGGGCCTCTCTCTCCCTTTGGACACAAGGCAGCCGTTTGGGCCTGGCAGCTCTAGGCCAATGGAGCACACCCACAGCAGAAGTTCTACTTCAGGCAGATCAGTCCTGCCCAGAAACTGCGTTTCACAGCCCTTGGTAAGAGATGTTCACGGTAGGCTGTGAGAGCACTGGGCAGAACCAGTTGTTTTTTAGCTTCCCAAAGTGCTGGAGGCAAGATGCTTTGGGGCCTCTCTCACCCTTTGGAAACAAGGCAGCCCTTAGGTCCTGGTAGCTCTAGGCCTATGTAGCACAACCAGAACAGAAGTTCTACTTCAGCCAGGTCAGGCCTGCCAAGAAACTGCGTTTCACAGGCCTTTCAAAGAGATGTTCTCTTAGGCTGTAAGAGCACTGGGCAGAGCCAGCTGTTTCTTAGCTTCCCGAAGAGCTGGGAGCAAGATGCTTTGGGTCCACTCTCCGTCTTTGGAAACAAGGCAGCCCTTTGGGCCTGGCAGCTCTAGGGCAATGGAGCACACCCAGAGCAGAAGTTTTACTTCAGCCAGATCAGGCCTGCCAGGAAACTGCGTTTCACAGGCCTTGGTAAGAGATGTTCCCGGTAGGCTGTAAGAGCACTGGGCAGAGCCAGTTGTTTCTTACCTTCCTGAAAAGCTGGAAGCAAGATGCTTGGGACCCCTCTGCCCGTTTGGGAACAAGGCAGCGTTTTGGGTCGGGAAGCTCTAGGCCAATGGAGCACACGCAGAGCAGGAGTTCTACTTCAGCCTGATCAGGCCTGCAAAGAAACAGCGTTTGACAGGCCTTGGTAAGAGATGTTCCTGGTAGGTGTAAGAGCACTGGGCAGAGTCAGTTGATTCTTAGCTTCGCAAATACTGGGAAGCAAGATGCTTTGGGCCTCTCTGCCCCTTGGAAACAGGGCAGCACTTTGGGCCTGGCTGCTCTAGGGCCATGGAGCACACCCAGAGCAGAAGTCCTACTTCAGCCAGATCAGGCCTGCCAAGGAACTGCGTTTCATAGGCCTTTGTATGTGACGTTCCCGGTAGGCTGTGAGAGCACGGTGCAGAGCCAGTTGTTTCCTTGTTTCCCAAACAGCTGGAAGCAAGACGCTTTGGGGCCTCTCTGCCCCTTTGGAAACAAGGCAGCACGTTGGGTCTGGCAGCTCTAGGGCAATGGAGCACAACCAGAGCCGAAGTTCTACTTCTTCCAGATCAGGCCTGCCTAGACAGTGCGTTTCACAGGCCTTGATAAGAGATGTTCTCTTAGGCTATAAGAGCACTGGGCACAGCCAGTTGTTTCTTAGCTTCCCAAGAGGTGGAAGCAAGATGCTTTGGGGCCTCTCTCCCCCCCTTTGGAAACAAGGCAGCCCTTTGGGCCTTTCAGCTCTAGGGCAATGGAGCACACCCAGAGCAGAAGTTCTACCTCAGCCAGATCAGGCCTGCCAAGAAACTGCTTTTCACAGGCCTTCGTAAGAGGTGTTCCCGGAAGGCTGTAAGAGTACCTGGCAGAGCGAGTTGTTTCTTAGCTTCAAAAACAGCTGGAAGCAACATGATTTGGGGCCTCTCTCCCCCTTTGGAAACAAAGCAGCCTTTGTGCCTGGCAGCTCTAGGAAAAAGTAGCACACCCAGAGCACAAGTTCTACCTCAGCCAGATAAGGCCTGTCAAGAAGCTGCGTTTCACAGGCCTTTGTATGTGACGTTCCCGGTTGGCTTTGAGAGCACTGTGCAGAGCCAGTTGTTTTAGCTTCCCAGAGAGCAGGAAGCAAGATGGTTTGGGGCCTCTCTCACACTTTGGCAATAAAGGCAGCCCTTTGGGCCTGGCAGCCCTAGGCCAATGGAGTACACCCAGAGCAGAAGTTCTACCTCAGCCAGATCAGGCCTTCCAAGAAACTGCGTCTCACAGGCCTTTCTCTGTCACGTTGCCGGTAGGCTGTGAGAGCACTGTGCAGAGCCAGTTGTTTCTTAGCTTCCCAAAGATTTGGAAGCAAGATGCTTTGGGGACTCTCAGCCCCTTTGGAAACAAGGCGGCCCTTTGGGCCTGGCAGCTCTAGGCCAAAGTAGCACGCCCAGAGCAGGAGTTCTACTTCAGCCAGATCAGGCCTGCCAAGAAACTGCGTTTCACAGGCCTTGGTAAGAGATGTTCCCGGTAGGCTGTGAGAGCACTGTGGAGAGCCAGTTGCTTTAGCTTCCCACAGAGCTGGAAGCAAGATGCTTTGGGGCCTCTCTCTCCCTTTGGACACAAGGCAGCCGTTTGGGCCTGGCAGCTCTAGGCCAATGGAGCACACCCACAGCAGAAGTTCTACTTCAGGCAGATCAGTCCTGCCCAGAAACTGCGTTTCACAGCCCTTGGTAAGAGATGTTCACGGTAGGCTGTGAGAGCACTGGGCAGAACCAGTTGTTTTTTAGCTTCCCAAAGTGCTGGAGGCAAGATGCTTTGGGGCCTCTCTCACACTTTGGAAATAAAGGCAGCCCTTTGGGCCTGGCAGCCCTAGGCCAATGGAGTACACCCAGAGCAGAAGTTCTACCTCAGCCAGATCAGGCCTTCCAAGAAACTGCGTCTCACAGGCCTTTCTCTGTCACGTTGCCGGTAGGCTGTGAGAGCACTGTGCAGAGCCAGTTGTTTCTTAGCTTCCCAAAGATTTGGAAGCAAGATGCTTTGGGGACTCTCAGCCCCTTTGGAAACAAGGCGGCCCTTTGGGCCTGGCAGCTCTAGGCCAAAGTAGCACGCCCAGAGCAGGAGTTCTACTTCAGCCAGATCAGGCCTGCCAAGAAACTGCGTTTCACAGGCCTTGGTAAGAGATGTTCCCGGTAGGCTGTGAGAGCACTGTGGAGAGCCAGTTGCTTTAGCTTCCCACAGAGCTGGAAGCAAGATGCTTTGGGGCCTCTCTCTCCCTTTGGACACAAGGCAGCCGTTTGGGCCTGGCAGCTCTAGGCCAATGGAGCACACCCACAGCAGAAGTTCTACTTCAGGCAGATCAGTCCTGCCCAGAAACTGCGTTTCACAGCCCTTGGTAAGAGATGTTCACGGTAGGCTGTGAGAGCACTGGGCAGAACCAGTTGTTTTTTAGCTTCCCAAAGTGCTGGAGGCAAGATGCTTTGGGGCCTCTCTCACCCTTTGGAAACAAGGCAGCCCTTAGGTCCTGGTAGCTCTAGGCCTATGTAGCACAACCAGAACAGAAGTTCTACTTCAGCCAGGTCAGGCCTGCCAAGAAACTGCGTTTCACAGGCCTTTCAAAGAGATGTTCTCTTAGGCTGTAAGAGCACTGGGCAGAGCCAGCTGTTTCTTAGCTTCCCGAAGAGCTGGGAGCAAGATGCTTTGGGTCCACTCTCCGTCTTTGGAACCAAGGCAGCCCTTTGGGCCTGGCAGCTCTAGGGCAATGGAGCACACCCAGAGCAGAAGTTTTACTTCAGCCAGATCAGGCCTGCCAGGAAACTGCGTTTCACAGGCCTTGGTAAGAGATGTTCCCGGTAGGCTGTAAGAGCACTGGGCAGAGCCAGTTGTTTCTTACCTTCCTGAAAAGCTGGAAGCAAGATGCTTGGGACCCCTCTGCCCGTTTGGGAACAAGGCAGCGTTTTGGGTCGGGAAGCTCTAGGCCAATGGAGCACACGCAGAGCAGGAGTTCTACTTCAGCCTGATCAGGCCTGCAAAGAAACAGCGTTTGACAGGCCTTGGTAAGAGATGTTCCTGGTAGGTGTAAGAGCACTGGGCAGAGTCAGTTGATTCTTAGCTTCGCAAATACTGGGAAGCAAGATGCTTTGGGCCTCTCTGCCCCTTGGAAACAGGGCAGCACTTTGGGCCTGGCTGCTCTAGGGCCATGGAGCACACCCAGAGCAGAAGTCCTACTTCAGCCAGATCAGGCCTGCCAAGGAACTGCGTTTCATAGGCCTTTGTATGTGACGTTCCCGGTAGGCTGTGAGAGCACGGTGCAGAGCCAGTTGTTTCCTTGTTTCCCAAACAGCTGGAAGCAAGACGCTTTGGGGCCTCTCTGCCCCTTTGGAAACAAGGCAGCACGTTGGGTCTGGCAGCTCTAGGGCAATGGAGCACAACCAGAGCCGAAGTTCTACTTCTTCCAGATCAGGCCTGCCTAGACAGTGCGTTTCACAGGCCTTGATAAGAGATGTTCTCTTAGGCTATAAGAGCACTGGGCACAGCCAGTTGTTTCTTAGCTTCCCAAGAGGTGGAAGCAAGATGCTTTGGGGCCTCTCTCCCCCCCTTTGGAAACAAGGCAGCCCTTTGGGCCTTTCAGCTCTAGGGCAATGGAGCACACCCAGAGCAGAAGTTCTACCTCAGCCAGATCAGGCCTGCCAAGAAACTGCTTTTCACAGGCCTTCGTAAGAGGTGTTCCCGGAAGGCTGTAAGAGTACCTGGCAGAGCGAGTTGTTTCTTAGCTTCAAAAACAGCTGGAAGCAACATGATTTGGGGCCTCTCTCCCCCTTTGGAAACAAAGCAGCCTTTGTGCCTGGCAGCTCTAGGAAAAAGTAGCACACCCAGAGCACAAGTTCTACCTCAGCCAGATAAGGCCTGTCAAGAAGCTGCGTTTCACAGGCCTTTGTATGTGACGTTCCCGGTTGGCTTTGAGAGCACTGTGCAGAGCCAGTTGTTTTAGCTTCCCAGAGAGCAGGAAGCAAGATGGTTTGGGGCCTCTCTCACACTTTGGCAATAAAGGCAGCCCTTTGGGCCTGGCAGCCCTAGGCCAATGGAGTACACCCAGAGCAGAAGTTCTACCTCAGCCAGATCAGGCCTTCCAAGAAACTGCGTCTCACAGGCCTTTCTCTGTCACGTTGCCGGTAGGCTGTGAGAGCACTGTGCAGAGCCAGTTGTTTCTTAGCTTCCCAAAGATTTGGAAGCAAGATGCTTTGGGGACTCTCAGCCCCTTTGGAAACAAGGCGGCCCTTTGGGCCTGGCAGCTCTAGGCCAAAGTAGCACGCCCAGAGCAGGAGTTCTACTTCAGCCAGATCAGGCCTGCCAAGAAACTGCGTTTCACAGGCCTTGGTAAGAGATGTTCCCGGTAGGCTGTGAGAGCACTGTGGAGAGCCAGTTGCTTTAGCTTCCCACAGAGCTGGAAGCAAGATGCTTTGGGGCCTCTCTCTCCCTTTGGACACAAGGCAGCCGTTTGGGCCTGGCAGCTCTAGGCCAATGGAGCACACCCACAGCAGAAGTTCTACTTCAGGCAGATCAGTCCTGCCCAGAAACTGCGTTTCACAGCCCTTGGTAAGAGATGTTCACGGTAGGCTGTGAGAGCACTGGGCAGAACCAGTTGTTTTTTAGCTTCCCAAAGTGCTGGAGGCAAGATGCTTTGGGGCCTCTCTCACCCTTTGGAAACAAGGCAGCCCTTAGGTCCTGGTAGCTCTAGGCCTATGTAGCACAACCAGAACAGAAGTTCTACTTCAGCCAGGTCAGGCCTGCCAAGAAACTGCGTTTCACAGGCCTTTCAAAGAGATGTTCTCTTAGGCTGTAAGAGCACTGGGCAGAGCCAGCTGTTTCTAGCTTCCCGAAGAGCTGGGAGCAAGATGCTTTGGGTCCACTCTCCGTCTTTGGAACCAAGGCAGCCCTTTGGGCCTGGCAGCTCTAGGGCAATGGAGCACACCCAGAGCAGAAGTTTTACTTCAGCCAGATCAGGCCTGCCAGGAAACTGCGTTTCACAGGCCTTGGTAAGAGATGTTCCCGGTAGGCTGTAAGAGCACTGGGCAGAGCCAGTTGTTTCTTACCTTCCTGAAAAGCTGGAAGCAAGATGCTTGGGAGCCCTCTGCCCGTTTGGGAACAAGGCAGCGTTTTGGGTCGGGAAGCTCTAGGCCAATGGAGCACACGCAGAGCAGGAGTTCTACTTCAGCCTGATCAGGCCTGCAAAGAAACAGCGTTTGACAGGCCTTGGTAAGAGATGTTCCTGGTAGGTGTAAGAGCACTGGGCAGAGTCAGTTGATTCTTAGCTTCGCAAATACTGGGAAGCAAGATGCTTTGGGCCTCTCTGCCCCTTGGAAACAGGGCAGCACTTTGGGCCTGGCAGCTCTAGGGCCATGGAGCACACCCAGAGCAGAAGTCCTACTTTAGCCAGATCAGGCCTGCCAAGGAACTGCGTTTCAGAGGCCTTTGTATGTGACGTTCCCGGTAGGCTGTGAGAGCACGGTGCAGAGCCAGTTGTTTCCTTGTTTCCCAAACAGCTGGAAGCAAGACGCTTTGGGGCCTCTCTGCCCCTTTGGAAACAAGGCAGCACGTTGGGTCTGGCAGCTCTAGGGCAATGGAGCACAACCAGAGCCGAAGTTCTACTTCTTCCAGATCAGGCCTGCCTAGACAGTGCGTTTCACAGGCCTTGATAAGAGATGTTCTCTTAGGCTATAAGAGCACTGGGCACAGCCAGTTGTTTCTTAGCTTCCCAAGAGGTGGAAGCAAGATGCTTTGGGGCCTCTCTCCCCCTTTGGAAACAAGGCAGCCCTTTGGGCCTTTCAGCTCTAGGGCAATGGAGCACACCCAGAGCAGAAGTTCTACCTCAGCCAGATCAGGCCTGCCAAGAAACTGCTTTTCACAGGCCTTCGTAAGAGGTGTTCCCGGAAGGCTGTAAGAGTACCTGGCAGAGCGAGTTGTTTCTTAGCTTCAAAAACAGCTGGAAGCAACATGATTTGGGGCCTCTCTCCCCCTTTGGAAACAAAGCAGCCTTTGTGCCAGGCAGCTCTAGGCCAAAGTAGCACACCCAGAGCACAAGTTCTACCTCAGCCAGATAAGGCCTGTCAAGAAGCTGCGTTTCACAGGCCTTTGTATGTGACGTTCCCGGTTGGCTTTGAGAGCACTGTGCAGAGCCAGTTGTTTTAGCTTCCCAGAGAGCAGGAAGCAAGATGCTTTGGGGCCTCTCTCACACTTTGGACACAAGGCAGCCGTTTGCGCCTGGCAGCTCTAGGCCAATGGAGCACACCCACAGCAGAAGTTCTACTTCAGGCAGATCAGTCCTGCCCAGAAACTGCGTTTCACATCCCTTGGTAAGAGATGTTCACGGTAGGCTGTGAGAGCACTGGGCAGAACCAGTTGTTTTTTAGCTTCCCAAAGTGCTGGAGGCAAGATGCTTTGGGGCCTCTCTCACACTTTGGAAATAAAGGCAGCCCTTTGGGCCTGGCAGCCCTAGTCCAATGGAGTACACCCAGAGCAGAAGTTCTACCTCAGCCAGATCAGGCCTTCCAAGAAACTGCGTCTCACAGGCCTTTCTCTGTCACGTTGCCGGTAGGCTGTGAGAGCACTGTGCAGAGCCAGTTGTTTCTTAGCTTCCCAAAGATTTGGAAGCAAGATGCTTTGGGGACTCTCAGCCCCTTTGGAAACAAGGCGGCCCTTTGGGCCTGGCAGCTCTAGGCCAAAGTAGCACGCCCAGAGCAGGAGTTCTACTTCAGCCAGATCAGGCCTGCCAAGAAACTGCGTTTCACAGGCCTTGGTAAGAGATGTTCCCGGTAGGCTGTGAGAGCACTGTGGAGAGCCAGTTGCTTTAGCTTCCCACAGAGCTGGAAGCAAGATGCCTTGGGGCCTCTCTCTCCCTTTGGACACAAGGCAGCCGTTTGGGCCTGGCAGCTCTAGGCCAATGGAGCACACCCACAGCAGAAGTTCTACTTCAGGCAGATCAGTCCTGCCCAGAAACTGCGTTTCACAGCCCTTGGTAAGAGATGTTCACGGTAGGCTGTGAGAGCACTGGGCAGAACCAGTTGTTTTTTAGCTTCCCAAAGTGCTGGAGGCAAGATGCTTTGGGGCCTCTCTCACCCTTTGGAAACAAGGCAGCCCTTAGGTCCTGGTAGCTCTAGGCCTATGTAGCACAACCAGAACAGAAGTTCTACTTCAGCCAGGTCAGGCCTGCCAAGAAACTGCTTTTCACAGGCCTTGGTAAGAGATGTTCCCGGTAGGCTGTAAGAGCACTGGGCAGAGCCAGCTGTTTCTTAGCTTCCCGAAGAGCTGGGAGCAAGATGATTTGGGTCCACTCTCCGTCTTTGGAAACAAGGCAGCCCTTTGGGCCTGGCAGCTCTAGGGCAATGGAGCACACCCAGAGCAGAAGTTCTACTTCAGCCAGATCAGGCCTGCCAGGAAACTGCGTTTCACAGGCCTTGGTAAGAGATGTTCCCGGTAGGCTGTAAGAGCACTGGGCAGAGCCAGTTGTTTCTTACCTTCCTGAAAAGCTGGAAGCAAGATGCTTGGGACCCCTCTGCCCGCTTGGGAACAAGGCAGCCTTTTGGGTCGGGAAGCTCTAGGCCAATGGAGCACACGCAGAGCAGGAGTTCTACTTCAGCCTGATCAGACCTGCAAAGAAACAGCGTTTGACAGGCCTTGGTAAGAGATGTTCGCGGTAGGTGTAAGAGCACTGGGCAGAGCCAGTTGTTTCTTAGCTTCGCAAAGACCGGGAAGCAAGATGCTTTGGGCCTCTCTGCCCCTTGGAAACAGGGCAGCACTTTGGGCCTGGCAGCTCTAGGGCAATGGAGCACACCCAGAGCCGGAGTTCTACTTCAGCCAGATGAGGCCTGCCAAGAAACTGCGTTTCACAGGCCTTTCAAAGACATGTTCCCGGTAGGCTGTAAGAGCACGGGGCAGAGCGAGTTGGTTCTTAGCTTCCCAGAGAGCTGGAAGCAAGATGCTTTGGGGCCTCTCTGCCCCTTTGGAAACAAGGCAGCACCTTGGGCCTGGCAGCTCTAGGGCAATGGAGCACACCCAGAGCAGAAGTTCTACTTCAGCCAAATCAGGCCTGCCAGGAAACGGCGTTTCACAGGCCTTGGTAAGAGATGTTCCCGGTAGGCTGTAAGAGCACTGGGCAACGCCAGATGTTTCTTAGCTTCCCGAAGAGCTGGAAGCAAGAAGCTTTGGTGCCACTCTCTCACTTTGGACTCAAGGCAGCGCTTTGGGGCAGGTAGCTCTAGGCCAGTGGAGCACACCCAGAGCAGAAGTTCTACTTGGGCCAGTTCAGGCCACCAACAAACTGCGTTTCACAGGCCTTGGTAAGAGATGTTCCCGGTAGGCTGTAAGATCACTAGGCAACGCCAGGTGTTTCTTAGCTTCCCGAAGACCTGGAAGCAAGATGCTTTGGGGCCTCTCATCCCCTTTGCAAACAAGGCCGACCTTTGGGCCAGGCAGCTCTAGGCCAATGGAGCACACCCAGAGCAGAAGTTCTACCTCAGCCAGATAAGGCCTGCCAAGAAACTGCGTTTCACAGGCTTTGGTAAGAGATGTTCCCGCTACTCTGTTAGAGCACTGGGCAGAGCCATTTGTTTCTTAGCTTCCCAAAGAGCTGGAAGCAAGATGCTTTGGGGGCTCCCTGCCCCTTTGCCAACAAGGGCGACCTTTGGGCCTTTCAGCTCTAGGCCAATGGAGCACACCCAGAGCAGAAGTCCTACTTCAGCCAGATCAGGCCTGCCAAGGAACTGCGTTTCAGAGGCCTTTGTATGTGACGTTCCCGGTAGGCTGTGAGAGCACGGTGCAGAGCCAGTTGTTTCCTTGTTTCCCAAACAGCTGGAAGCAAGACGCTTTGGGGCCTCTCTGCCCCTTTGGAAACAAGGCAGCACGTTGGGTCTGGCAGCTCTAGGGCAATGGAGCACAACCAGAGCCGAAGTTCTACTTCTTCCAGATCAGGCCTGCCTAGACAGTGCGTTTCCCAGGCCTTGATAAGAGATGTTCTCTTAGGCTATAAGAGCACTGGGCACAGCCAGTTGTTTCTTAGCTTCCCAAGAGGTGGAAGCAAGATGCTTTGGGGCCTCTCTCCCCCTTTGGAAACAAGGCAGCCCTTTGGGCCTTTCAGCTCGAGGCCAATGGAGCACACCCAGAGCAGAAGTTCTACCTCAGCCAGATAAGGCCTGCCAAGAAACTGCGTTTCAAAGGCTTTGGTAAGAGATGTTCCCGCTACTCTGTTAGAGCACTGGGCAGAGCCATTTGTTTCTTAGCTTCCCAAAGAGCTGGAAGCAAGATGCTTTGGGGGCTCCCTGCCCCTTTGCCAACAAGGGCGACCTTTGGGCCTTTCAGCTCTCGGCCAATGGAGCACACCCAGAGCAGAAGTCCTACTTCAGCCAGATCAGGCCTGCCAAGGAACTGCGTTTCAGAGGCCTTTGTATGTGACGTTCCCGGTAGGCTGTGAGAGCACGGTGCAGAGCCAGTTGTTTCCTTGTTTCCCAAACAGCTGGAAGCAAGACGCTTTGGGGCCTCTCTGCCCCTTTGGAAACAAGGCAGCACGTTGGGTCTGGCAGCTCTAGGGCAATGGAGCACAACCAGAGCCGAAGTTCTACTTCTTCCAGATCAGGCCTGCCTAGACAGTGCGTTTCCCAGGCCTTGATAAGAGATGTTCTCTTAGGCTATAAGAGCACTGGGCACAGCCAGTTGTTTCTTAGCTTCCCAAGAGGTGGAAGCAAGATGCTTTGGGGCCTCTCTCCCCCTTTGGAAACAAGGCAGCCCTTTGGGCCTTTCAGCTCTAGGGCAATGGAGCACACCCAGAGCAGAAGTTCTACCTCAGCCAGATCAGGCCTGCCAAGAAACTGCTTTTCACAGGCCTTCGTAAGAGGTGTTCCCGGAAGGCTGTAAGAGTACCTGGCAGAGCGAGTTGTTTCTTAGCTTCAAAAACAGCTGGAAGCAACATGATTTGGGGCCTCTCTCCCCCTTTGGAAACAAAGCAGCCTTTGTGCCTGGCAGCTCTAGGCCAAAGTAGCACACCCAGAGCACAAGTTCTACCTCAGCCTGATAAGGCCTGTCAAGAAGCTGCGTTTCACAGGCCTTTGTATGTGACGTTCCCGGTTGGCTTTGAGAGCACTGTGCAGAGCCAGTTGTTTTAGCTTCCCAGAGAGCAGGAAGCAAGATGCTTTGGGGCCTCTCTCACACTTTGGAAATAAAGGCAGCCCTTTGGGCCTGGCAGCCCTAGGCCAATGGAGTACACCCAGAGCAGAAGTTCTACCTCAGCCAGATCAGGCCTTCCAAGAAACTGCGTCTCACAGGCCTTTCTCTGTCACGTTGCCGGTAGGCTGTGAGAGCACTGTGCAGAGCCAGTTGTTTCTTAGCTTCCCAAAGATTTGGAAGCAAGATGCTTTGGGGACTCTCAGCCCCTTTGGAAACAAGGCGGCCCTTTGGGCCTGGCAGCTCTAGGCCAAAGTAGCATGCCCAGAGCAGGAGTTCTACTTCAGCCAGATCAGGCCTGCCAAGAAACTGCGTTTCACAGGCCTTGGTAAGAGATGTTCCCGGTAGGCTGTGAGAGCACTGTGGAGAGCCAGTTGCTTTAGCTTCCCACAGAGCTGGAAGCAAGATGCCTTGGGGCCTCTCTCTCCCTTTGGACACAAGGCAGCCGTTTGGGCCTGGCAGCTCTAGGCCAATGGAGCACACCCACAGCAGAAGTTCTACTTCAGGCAGATCAGTCCTGCCCAGAAACTGCGTTTCACAGCCCTTGGTAAGAGATGTTCACGGTAGGCTGTGAGAGCACTGGGCAGAACCAGTTGTTTTTTAGCTTCCCAAAGTGCTGGAGGCAAGATGCTTTGGGGCCTCTCTCACCCTTTGGAAACAAGGCAGCCCTTAGGTCCTGGTAGCTCTAGGCCTATGTAGCACAACCAGAACAGAAGTTCTACTTCAGCCAGGTCAGGCCTGCCAAGAAACTGCGTTTCACAGGCCTTTCAAAGAGATGTTCTCTTAGGCTGTAAGAGCACTGGGCAGAGCCAGCTGTTTCTTAGCTTCCCGAAGAGCCGGGAGCAAGATGCTTTGGGTCCACTCTCCGTCTTTGGAAACAAGGCAGCCCTTTGGGCCTGGCAGCTCTAGGGCAATGGAGCACACCCAGAGCAGAAGTTCTACTTCAGCCAGATCAGGCCTGCCAGGAAACTGCGTTTCACAGGCCTTGGTAAGAGATGTTCCCGGTAGGCTGTAAGAGCACTGGGCAGAGCCAGTTGTTTCTTACCTTCCTGAAAAGCTGGAAGCAAGATGCTTGGGACCCCTCTGCCCGCTTGGGAACAAGGCAGCCTTTTGGGTCGGGAAGCTCTAGGCCAATGGAGCACACGCAGAGCAGGAGTTCTACTTCAGCCTGATCAGGCCTGCAAAGAAACAGCGTTTGACAGGCCTTGGTAAGAGATGTTCGCGGTAGGTGTAAGAGCACGGGGCAGAGCGAGTTGGTTCTTAGCTTCCCAGAGAGCTGGAAGCAAGATGCTTTGGGGCCTCTCTGCCCCTTTGGAAACAAGGCAGCACCTTGGGCCTGGCAGCTCTAGGGCAATGGAGCACACCCAGAGCAGAAGTTCTACTTCAGCCAAATCAGGCCTGCCAGGAAACGGCGTTTCACAGGCCTTGGTAAGAGATGTTCCCGGTAGGCTGTAAGAGCACTGGGCAACGCCAGATGTTTCTTAGCTTCCCGAAGAGCTGGAAGCAAGAAGCTTTGGTGCCACTCTCTCACTTTGGACTCAAGGCAGCCCTTTGGGGCAGGTAGCTCTAGGCCAGTGGAGCACACCCAGAGCAGAAGTTCTACTTGGGCCAGTTCAGGCCACCAACAAACTGCGTTTCACAGGCCTTGGTAAGAGATGTTCCCGGTAGGCTGTAAGAGCACTGGGCAACGCCAGATGTTTCTTAGCTTCCCGAAGAGCTGGGAGCAAGATGCTTTGGGGTCTCTCATCCCCTTTGCAAACAAGGCGGCCCTATGGGCCAGGCAGCTCTAGGCCAATGGAGGACACCCAGAGCAGAAGTTCTACTTCGGCCAGTTCAGGCCACCAACAAACTGCGTTTCACAGGCCTTGGTAAGAGATGTTCCCGGTAGGCTGTAAGAGCACTGGGCAACGCCAGATGTTTCTTAGCTTCCCGAAGAGCTGGAAGCAAGATGCTTTGGGGCCTCTCATCCCCTTTGCAAACAAGGCCAACCTTTGGGCCAGGCAGCTCTAGGCCAATGGAGCACACCCAGAGCAGAAGTTCTACCTCAGCCAGATAAGGCCTGCCAAGAAACTGCGTTTCAAAGGCTTTGGTAAGAGATGTTCCCGCTACTCTGTTAGAGCACTGGGCAGAGCCATTTGTTTCTTAGCTTCCCAAAGAGCTGGAAGCAAGATGCTTTGGGGGCTCCCTGCCCCTTTGCCAACAAGGGCGACCTTTGGGCCTTTCAGCTCTAGGCCAATGGAGCACACCCAGAGCAGAAGTCCTACTTCAGCCAGATCAGGCCTGCCAAGGAACTGCGTTTCAGAGGCCTTTGTATGTGACGTTCCCGGTAGGCTGTGAGAGCACGGTGCAGAGCCAGTTGTTTCCTTGTTTCCCAAACAGCTGGAAGCAAGACGCTTTGGGGCCTCTCTGCCCCTTTGGAAACAAGGCAGCACGTTGGGTCTGGCAGCTCTAGGGCAATGGAGCACAACCAGAGCCGAAGTTCTACTTCTTCCAGATCAGGCCTGCCTAGACAGTGCGTTTCACAGGCCTTGATAAGAGATGTTCTCTTAGGCTATAAGAGCACTGGGCACAGCCAGTTGTTTCTTAGCTTCCCAAGAGGTGGAAGCAAGATGCTTTGGGGCCTCTCTCCCCCCCTTTGGAAACAAGGCAGCCCTTTGGTCCTTTCAGCTCTAGGGCAATGGAGCACACCCAGAGCAGAAGTTCTACCTCAGCCAGATCAGGCCTGCCAAGAAACTGCTTTTCACAGGCCTTCGTAAGAGGTGTTCCCGGAAGGCTGTAAGAGTACCTGGCAGAGCAAGTTGTTTCTTAGCTTCAAAAACAGCTGGAAGCAACATGATTTGGGGCCTCTCTCCCCCTTTGGAAACAAAGCAGCCTTTGTGCCTGGCAGCTCTAGGCCAAAGTAGCACACCCAGAGCACAAGTTCTACCTCAGCCAGATAAGGCCTGTCAAGAAGCTGCGTTTCACAGGCCTTTGTATGTGACGTTCCCGGTTGGCTTTGAGAGCACTGTGCAGAGCCAGTTGTTTTAGCTTCCCAGAGAGCAGGAAGCAAGATGCTTTGGGGCCTCTCTCACACTTTGGAAATAAAGGCAGCCCTTTGGGCCTGGCAGCCCTAGGCCAATGGAGTACACCCAGAGCAGAAGTTCTACCTCAGCCAGATCAGGCCTTCCAAGAAACTGCGTCTCACAGGCCTTTCTCTGTCACGTTGCCGGTAGGCTGTGAGAGCACTGTGCAGAGCCAGTTGTTTCTTAGCTTCCCAAAGATTTGGAAGCAAGATGCTTTGGGGACTCTCAGCCCCTTTGGAAACAAGGCGGCCCTTTGGGCCTGGCAGCTCTAGGCCAAAGTAGCACGCCCAGAGCAGGAGTTCTACTTCAGCCAGATCAGGCCTGCCAAGAAACTGCGTTTCACAGGCCTTGGTAAGAGATGTTCCCGGTAGGCTGTGAGAGCACTGTGGAGAGCCAGTTGCTTTAGCTTCCCACAGAGCTGGAAGCAAGATGCTTTGGGGCCTCTCTCTCCCTTTGGACACAAGGCAGCCGTTTGCGCCTGGCAGCTCTAGGCCAATGGAGCACACCCACAGCAGAAGTTCTACTTCAGGCAGATCAGTCCTGCCCAGAAACTGCGTTTCACAGCCCTTGGTAAGAGATGTTCACGGTAGGCTGTGAGAGCACTGGGCAGAACCAGTTGTTTTTTAGCTTCCCAAAGTGCTGGAGGCAAGATGCTTTGGGGCCTCTCTCACCCTTTGGAAACAAGGCAGCCCTTAGGTCCTGGTAGCTCTAGGCCTATGTAGCACAACCAGAACAGAAGTTCTACTTCAGCCAGGTCAGGCCTGCCAAGAAACTGCGTTTCACAGGCCTTTCAAAGAGATGTTCTCTTAGGCTGTAAGAGCACTGGGCAGAGCCAGCTGTTTCTTAGCTTCCCGAAGAGCTGGGAGCAAGATGCTTTGGGTCCACTCTCCGTCTTTGGAAACAAGGCAGCCCTTTGGGCCTGGCAGCTCTAGGGCAATGGAGCACACCCAGAGCAGAAGTTCTACTTCAGCCAGATCAGGCCTGCCAGGAAACTGCGTTTCACAGGCCTTGGTAAGAGATGTTCCCGGTAGGCTGTAAGAGCACTGGGCAGAGCCAGTTGTTTCTTACCTTCCTGAAAAGCTGGAAGCAAGATGCTTGGGACCCCTCTGCCCGCTTGGGAACAAGGCAGCCTTTTGGGTCGGGAAGCTCTAGGCCAATGGAGCACACGCAGAGCAGGAGTTCTACTTCAGCCTGATCAGGCCTGCAAAGAAACAGCGTTTGACAGGCCTTGGTAAGAGATGTTCCCGGTAGGTGTAAGAGCACTGGGCAGAGCCAGTTGTTTCTTAGCTTCGCAAAGACCGGGAAGCAAGATGCTTTGGGCCTCTCTGCCCCTTGGAAACAGGGCAGCACTTTGGGCCTGGCAGCTCTAGGGCAGTGGAGCACACCCAGAGCCGGAGTTCTACTTCAGCCAGATGAGGCCTGCCAAGAAACTGCGTTTCACAGGCCTTTCAAAGACATGTTCCCGGTAGGCTGTAAGAGCACGGGGCAGAGCGAGTTGGTTCTTAGCTTCCCAGAGAGCTGGAAGCAAGATGCTTTGGGGCCTCTCTGCCCCTTTGGAAACAAGGCAGCACCTTGGGCCTGGCAGCTCTAGGGCAATGGAGCACACCCAGAGCAGAAGTTCTACTTCAGCCAAATCAGGCCTGCCAGGAAACGGCGTTTCACAGGCCTTGGTAAGAGATGTTCCCGGTAGGCTGTAAGAGCACTGGGCAACGCCAGATGTTTCTTAGCTTCCCGAAGAGCTGGAAGCAAGAAGCTTTGGTGCCACTCTCTCACTTTGGACTCAAGGCAGCCCTTTGGGGCAGGTAGCTCTAGGCCAGTGGAGCACACCTAGAGCAGAAGTTCTACTTGGGCCAGTTCAGGCCACCAACAAACTGCGTTTCACAGGCCTTGGTAAGAGATGTTCCCGGTAGGCTGTAAGAGCACTGGGCAACGCCAGATGTTTCTTAGCTTCCCGAAGACCTGGAAGCAAGATGCTTTGGGGCCTCTCATCCCCTTTGCAAACAAGGCCGACCTTTGGGCCAGGCAGCTCTAGGCCAATGGAGCACACCCAAAGCAGAAGTTCTACCTCAGCCAGATAAGGCCTGCCAAGAAACTACGTTTCAAAGGCTTTGGTAAGAGATGTTCCCGCTACTCTCTTAGAGCACTGGGCAGAGCCATTTGTTTCTTAGCTTCCCAAAGAGCTGGAAGCAAGATGCTTTGGGGGCTCCCTGCCCCTTTGCCAACAAGGGCGACCTTTGGGCCTTTCAGCTCTAGGCCAATGGAGCACACCCAGAGCAGAAGTCCTACTTCAGCCAGATCAGGCCTGCCAAGGAACTGCGTTTCAGAGGCCTTTGTATGTGACGTTCCCGGTAGGCTGTGAGAGCACGGTGCAGAGCCAGTTGTTTCCTTGTTTCCCAAACAGCTGGAAGCAAGACGCTTTGGGGCCTCTCTGCCCCTTTGGAAACAAGGCAGCACGTTGGGTCTGGCAGCTCTAGGGCAATGGAGCACAACCAGAGCCGAAGTTCTACTTCTTCCAGATCAGGCCTGCCTAGACAGTGCGTTTCCCAGGCCTTGATAAGAGATGTTCTCTTAGGCTATAAGAGCACTGGGCACAGCCAGTTGTTTCTTAGCTTCCCAAGAGGTGGAAGCAAGATGCTTTGGGGCCTCTCTCCCCCTTTGGAAACAAGGCAGCCCTTTGGGCCTTTCAGCTCGAGGGCAATGGAGCACACCCAGAGCAGAAGTTCTACCTCAGCCAGATAAGGCCTGCCAAGAAACTGCGTTTCAAAGGCTTTGGTAAGAGATGTTCCCGCTACTCTGTTAGAGCACTGGGCAGAGCCATTTGTTTCTTAGCTTCCCAAAGAGCTGGAAGCAAGATGCTTTGGGGGCTCCCTGCCCCTTTGCCAACAAGGGCGACCTTTGGGCCTTTCAGCTCTCGGCCAATGGAGCACACCCAGAGCAGAAGTCCTACTTCAGCCAGATCAGGCCTGCCAAGGAACTGCGTTTCAGAGGCCTTTGTATGTGACGTTCCCGGTAGGCTGTGAGAGCACGGTGCAGAGCCAGTTGTTTCCTTGTTTCCCAAACAGCTGGAAGCAAGACGCTTTGGGGCCTCTCTGCCCCTTTGGAAACAAGGCAGCACGTTGGGTCTGGCAGCTCTAGGGCAATGGAGCACAACCAGAGCCGAAGTTCTACTTCTTCCAGATCAGGCCTGCCTAGACAGTGCGTTTCCCAGGCCTTGATAAGAGATGTTCTCTTAGGCTATAAGAGCACTGGGCACAGCCAGTTGTTTCTTAGCTTCCCAAGAGGTGGAAGCAAGATGCTTTGGGGCCTCTCTCCCCCTTTGGAAACAAGGCAGCCCTTTGGGCCTTTCAGCTCTAGGGCAATGGAGCACACCCAGAGCAGAAGTTCTACCTCAGCCAGATCAGGCCTGCCAAGAAACTGCTTTTCACAGGCCTTCGTAAGAGGTGTTCCCGGAAGGCTGTAAGAGTACCTGGCAGAGCGAGTTGTTTCTTAGCTTCAAAAACAGCTGGAAGCAACATGATTTGGGGCCTCTCTCCCCCTTTGGAAACAAAGCAGCCTTTGTGCCTGGCAGCTCTAGGCCAAAGTAGCACACCCAGAGCACAAGTTCTACCTCAGCCTGATAAGGCCTGTCAAGAAGCTGCGTTTCACAGGCCTTTGTATGTGACGTTCCCGGTTGGCTTTGAGAGCACTGTGCAGAGCCAGTTGTTTTAGCTTCCCAGAGAGCAGGAAGCAAGATGCTTTGGGGCCTCTCTCACACTTTGGAAATAAAGGCAGCCCTTTGGGCCTGGCAGCCCTAGGCCAATGGAGTACACCCAGAGCAGAAGTTCTACCTCAGCCAGATCAGGCCTTCCAAGAAACTGCGTCTCACAGGCCTTTCTCTGTCACGTTGCCGGTAGGCTGTGAGAGCACTGTGCAGAGCCAGTTGTTTCTTAGCTTCCCAAAGATTTGGAAGCAAGATGCTTTGGGGACTCTCAGCCCCTTTGGAAACAAGGCGGCCCTTTGGGCCTGGCAGCTCTAGGCCAAAGTAGCACGCCCAGAGCAGGAGTTCTACTTCAGCCAGATCAGGCCTGCCAAGAAACTGCGTTTCACAGGCCTTGGTAAGAGATGTTCCCGGTAGGCTGTGAGAGCACTGTGGAGAGCCAGTTGCTTTAGCTTCCCACAGAGCTGGAAGCAAGATGCTTTGGGGCCTCTCTCTCCCTTTGGACACAAGGCAGCCGTTTGCGCCTGGCAGCTCTAGGCCAATGGAGCACACCCACAGCAGAAGTTCTACTTCAGGCAGATCAGTCCTGCCCAGAAACTGCGTTTCACAGCCCTTGGTAAGAGATGTTCACGGTAGGCTGTGAGAGCACTGGGCAGAACCAGTTGTTTTTTAGCTTCCCAAAGTGCTGGAGGCAAGATGCTTTGGGGCCTCTCTCACCCTTTGGAAACAAGGCAGCCCTTAGGTCCTGGTAGCTCTAGGCCTATGTAGCACAACCAGAACAGAAGTTCTACTTCAGCCAGGTCAGGCCTGCCAAGAAACTGCGTTTCACAGGCCTTTCAAAGAGATGTTCTCTTAGGCTGTAAGAGCACTGGGCAGAGCCAGCTGTTTCTTAGCTTCCCGAAGAGCTGGGAGCAAGATGCTTTGGGTCCACTCTCCGTCTTTGGAAACAAGGCAGCCCTTTGGGCCTGGCAGCTCTAGGGCAATGGAGCACACCCAGAGCAGAAGTTCTACTTCAGCCAGATCAGGCCTGCCAGGAAACTGCGTTTCACAGGCCTTGGTAAGAGATGTTCCCGGTAGGCTGTAAGAGCACTGGGCAGAGCCAGTTGTTTCTTACCTTCCTGAAAAGCTGGAAGCAAGATGCTTGGGACCCCTCTGCCCGCTTGGGAACAAGGCAGCCTTTTGGGTCGGGAAGCTCTAGGCCAATGGAGCACACGCAGAGCAGGAGTTCTACTTCAGCCTGATCAGGCCTGCAAAGAAACAGCGTTTGACAGGCCTTGGTAAGAGATGTTCCCGGTAGGTGTAAGAGCACTGGGCAGAGCCAGTTGTTTCTTAGCTTCGCAAAGACCGGGAAGCAAGATGCTTTGGGCCTCTCTGCCCCTTGGAAACAGGGCAGCACTTTGGGCCTGGCAGCTCTAGGGCAGTGGAGCACACCCAGAGCCGGAGTTCTACTTCAGCCAGATGAGGCCTGCCAAGAAACTGCGTTTCACAGGCCTTTCAAAGACATGTTCCCGGTAGGCTGTAAGAGCACGGGGCAGAGCGAGTTGGTTCTTAGCTTCCCAGAGAGCTGGAAGCAAGATGCTTTGGGGCCTCTCTGCCCCTTTGGAAACAAGGCAGCACCTTGGGCCTGGCAGCTCTAGGGCAATGGAGCACACCCAGAGCAGAAGTTCTACTTCAGCCAAATCAGGCCTGCCAGGAAACGGCGTTTCACAGGCCTTGGTAAGAGATGTTCCCGGTAGGCTGTAAGAGCACTGGGCAACGCCAGATGTTTCTTAGCTTCCCGAAGAGCTGGAAGCAAGAAGCTTTGGTGCCACTCTCTCACTTTGGACTCAAGGCAGCCCTTTGGGGCAGGTAGCTCTAGGCCAGTGGAGCACACCTAGAGCAGAAGTTCTACTTGGGCCAGTTCAGGCCACCAACAAACTGCGTTTCACAGGCCTTGGTAAGAGATGTTCCCGGTAGGCTGTAAGAGCACTGGGCAACGCCAGATGTTTCTTAGCTTCCCGAAGACCTGGAAGCAAGATGCTTTGGGGCCTCTCATCCCCTTTGCAAACAAGGCCGACCTTTGGGCCAGGCAGCTCTAGGCCAATGGAGCACACCCAAAGCAGAAGTTCTACCTCAGCCAGATAAGGCCTGCCAAGAAACTACGTTTCAAAGGCTTTGGTAAGAGATGTTCCCGCTACTCTCTTAGAGCACTGGGCAGAGCCATTTGTTTCTTAGCTTCCCAAAGAGCTGGAAGCAAGATGCTTTGGGGGCTCCCTGCCCCTTTGCCAACAAGGGCGACCTTTGGGCCTTTCAGCTCTAGGCCAATGGAGCACACCCAGAGCAGAAGTCCTACTTCAGCCAGATCAGGCCTGCCAAGGAACTGCGTTTCAGAGGCCTTTGTATGTGACGTTCCCGGTAGGCTGTGAGAGCACGGTGCAGAGCCAGTTGTTTCCTTGTTTCCCAAACAGCTGGAAGCAAGACGCTTTGGGGCCTCTCTGCCCCTTTGGAAACAAGGCAGCACGTTGGGTCTGGCAGCTCTAGGGCAATGGAGCACAACCAGAGCCGAAGTTCTACTTCTTCCAGATCAGGCCTGCCTAGACAGTGCGTTTCACAGGCCTTGATAAGAGATGTTCTCTTAGGCTATAAGAGCACTGGGCACAGCCAGTTGTTTCTTAGCTTCCCAAGAGGTGGAAGCAAGATGCTTTGGGGCCTCTCTCCCCCTTTGGAAACAAGGCAGCCCTTTGGGCCTTTCAGCTCGAGGGCAATGGAGCACACCCAGAGCAGAAGTTCTACCTCAGCCAGATAAGGCCTGCCAAGAAACTGCGTTTCAAAGGCTTTGGTAAGAGATGTTCCCGCTACTCTGTTAGAGCACTGGGCAGAGCCATTTGTTTCTTAGCTTCCCAAAGAGCTGGAAGCAAGATGCTTTGGGGGCTCCCTGCCCCTTTGCCAACAAGGGCGACCTTTGGGCCTTTCAGCTCTCGGCCAATGGAGCACACCCAGAGCAGAAGTCCTACTTCAGCCAGATCAGGCCTGCCAAGGAACTGCGTTTCAGAGGCCTTTGTATGTGACGTTCCCGGTAGGCTGTGAGAGCACGGTGCAGAGCCAGTTGTTTCCTTGTTTCCCAAACAGCTGGAAGCAAGACGCTTTGGGGCCTCTCTGCCCCTTTGGAAACAAGGCAGCACGTTGGGTCTGGCAGCTCTAGGGCAATGGAGCACAACCAGAGCCGAAGTTCTACTTCTTCCAGATCAGGCCTGCCTAGACAGTGCGTTTCCCAGGCCTTGATAAGAGATGTTCTCTTAGGCTATAAGAGCACTGGGCACAGCCAGTTGTTTCTTAGCTTCCCAAGAGGTGGAAGCAAGATGCTTTGGGGCCTCTCTCCCCCTTTGGAAACAAGGCAGCCCTTTGGGCCTTTCAGCTCTAGGGCAATGGAGCACACCCAGAGCAGAAGTTCTACCTCAGCCAGATCAGGCCTGCCAAGAAACTGCTTTTCACAGGCCTTCGTAAGAGGTGTTCCCGGAAGGCTGTAAGAGTACCTGGCAGAGCGAGTTGTTTCTTAGCTTCAAAAACAGCTGGAAGCAACATGATTTGGGGCCTCTCTCCCCCTTTGGAAACAAAGCATCCTTTGTGCCTGGCAGCTCTAGGCCAAAGTAGCACACCCAGAGCACAAGTTCTACCTCAGCCAGATAAGGCCTGTCAAGAAGCTGCGTTTCACAGGCCTTTGTATGTGACGTTCCCGGTTGGCTTTGAGAGCACTGTGCAGAGCCAGTTGTTTTAGCTTCCCAGAGAGCAGGAAGCAAGATGCTTTGGGGCCTCTCTCACACTTTGGAAATAAAGGCAGCCCTTTGGGCCTGGCAGCCCTAGGCCAATGGAGTACACCCAGAGCAGAAGTTCTACCTCAGCCAGATCAGGCCTTCCAAGAAACTGCGTCTCACAGGCCTTTCTCTGTCACGTTGCCGGTAGGCTGTGAGAGCACTGTGCAGAGCCAGTTGTTTCTTAGCTTCCCAAAGATTTGGAAGCAAGATGCTTTGGGGACTCTCAGCCCCTTTGGAAACAAGGCGGCCCTTTGGGCCTGGCAGCTCTAGGCCAAAGTAGCACGCCCAGAGCAGGAGTTCTACTTCAGCCAGATCAGGCCTGCCAAGAAACTGCGTTTCACAGGCCTTGGTAAGAGATGTTCCCGGTAGGCTGTGAGAGCACTGTGGAGAGCCAGTTGCTTTAGCTTCCCACAGAGCTGGAAGCAAGATGCCTTGGGGCCTCTCTCTCCCTTTGGACACAAGGCAGCCGTTTGGGCCTGGCAGCTCTAGGCCAATGGAGCACACCCACAGCAGAAGTTCTACTTCAGGCAGATCAGTCCTGCCCAGAAACTGCGTTTCACAGCCCTTGGTAAGAGATGTTCACGGTAGGCTGTGAGAGCACTGGGCAGAACCAGTTGTTTTTTAGCTTCCCAAAGTGCTGGAGGCAAGATGCTTTGGGGCCTCTCTCACCCTTTGGAAACAAGGCAGCCCTTAGGTCCTGGTAGCTCTAGGCCTATGTAGCACAACCAGAACAGAAGTTCTACTTCAGCCAGGTCAGGCCTGCCAAGAAACTGCGTTTCACAGGCCTTTCAAAGAGATGTTCTCTTAGGCTGTAAGAGCACTGGGCAGAGCCAGCTGTTTCTTAGCTTCCCGAAGAGCTGGGAGCAAGATGCTTTGGGTCCACTCTCCGTCTTTGGAAACAAGGCAGCCCTTTGGGCCTGGCAGCTCTAGGGCAATGGAGCACACCCAGAGCAGAAGTTCTACTTCAGCCAGATCAGGCCTGCCAGGAAACTGCGTTTCACAGGCCTTGGTAAGAGATGTTCCCGGTAGGCTGTAAGAGCACTGGGCAGAGCCAGTTGTTTCTTACCTTCCTGAAAAGCTGGAAGCAAGATGCTTGGGACCCCTCTGCCCGTTTGGGAACAAGGCAGCCTTTTGGGTCGGGAAGCTCTAGGCCAATGGAGCACTCGCAGAGCAGGAGTTCTACTTCAGCCTGATCAGGCCTGCAAAGAAACAGCGTTTGACAGGCCTTGGTAAGAGATGTTCGCGGTAGGTGTAAGAGCACTGGGCAGAGCCAGTTGTTTCTTAGCTTCGCAAAGACCGGGAAGCAAGATGCTTTGGGCCTCTCTGCCCCTTGGAAACAGGGCAGCACTTTGGGCCTGGCAGCTCTAGGGCAATGGAGCACACCCAGAGCCGGAGTTCTACTTCAGCCAGATGAGGCCTGCCAAGAAACTGCGTTTCACAGGCCTTTCAAAGACATGTTCCCGGTAGGCTGTAAGAGCACGGGGCAGAGCGAGTTGGTTCTTAGCTTCCCAGAGAGCTGGAAGCAAGATGCTTTGGGGCCTCTCTGCCCCTTTGGAAACAAGGCAGCACCTTGGGCCTGGCAGCTCTAGGGCAATGGAGCACACCCAGAGCAGAAGTTCTACTTCAGCCAAATCAGGCCTGCCAGGAAACGGCATTTCACAGGCCTTGGTAAGAGATGTTCCCGGTAGGCTGTAAGAGCACTGGGCAACGCCAGATGTTTCTTAGCTTCCCGAAGAGCTGGAAGCAAGAAGCTTTGGTGCCACTCTCTCACTTTGGACTCAAGGCAGCCCTTTGGGGCAGGTAGCTCTAGGCCAGTGGAGCACACCCAGAGCAGAAGTTCTACTTGGGCCAGTTCAGGCCACCAACAAACTGCGTTTCACAGGCCTTGGTAAGAGATGTTCCCGGTAGGCTGTAAGAGCACTGGGCAACGCCAGATGTTTCTTAGCTTCCCGAAGAGCTGGAAGCAAGATGCTTTGGGGTCTCTCATCCCCTTTGCAAACAAGGCGGCCCTATGGGCCAGGCAGCTCTAGTCCAATGGAGCACACCCAGAGCAGAAGTTCTACTTCGGCCAGTTCAGGCCACCAACAAACTGCGTTTCACAGGCCTTGGTAAGAGATGTTCCCGGTAGGCTGTAAGAGCACTGGGCAACGCCAGATGTTTCTTAGCATCCCGAAGAGCTGGAAGCAAGATGCTTTGGGGCCTCTCATCCCCTTTGCAAACAAGGCCAACCTTTGGGCCAGGCAGCTCTAGGCCAATGGAGCACACCCAGAGCACAAGTTCTACCTCAGCCAGATAAGGCCTGCCAAGAAACTGCGTTTCAAAGGCTTTGGTAAGAGATGTTCCCGCTACTCTCTTAGAGCACTGGGCAGAGCCATTTGTTTCTTAGCTTCCCAAAGAGCTGGAAGCAAGATGCTTTGGGGGCTCCCTGCCCCTTTGCCAACAAGGGCGACCTTTGGGCCTTTCAGCTCTAGGCCAATGGAGCACACCCAGAGCAGAAGTCCTACTTCAGCCAGATCAGGCCTGCCAAGGAACTGCGTTTCAGAGGCCTTTGTATGTGACGTTCCCGGTAGGCTGTGAGAGCACGGTGCAGAGCCAGTTGTTTCCTTGTTTCCCAAACAGCTGGAAGCAAGACGCTTTGGGGCCTCTCTGCCCCTTTGGAAACAAGGCAGCACGTTGTGTCTGGCAGCTCTAGGGCAATGGAGCACAACCAGAGCCGAAGTTCTACTTCTTCCAGATCAGGCCTGCCTAGACAGTGCGTTTCACAGGCCTTGATAAGAGATGTTCTCTTAGGCTATAAGAGCACTGGGCACAGCCAGTTGTTTCTTAGCTTCCCAAGAGGTGGAAGCAAGATGCTTTGGGGCCTCTCTCCCCCTTTGGAAACAAGGCAGCCCTTTGGGCCTTTCAGCTCGAGGGCAATGGAGCACACCCAGAGCAGAAGTTCTACCTCAGCCAGATCAGGCCTGCCAAGAAACTGCTTTTCACAGGCCTTCGTAAGAGGTGTTCTCGGAAGGCTGTAAGAGTACCTGGCAGAGCGAGTTGTTTCTTAGCTTCAAAAACAGCTGGAAGCAACATGATTTGGGGCCTCTCTCCCCCTTTGGAAACAAAGCAGCCTTTGTGCCTGGCAGCTCTAGGCCAAAGTAGCACACCCAGAGCACAAGTTCTACCTCAGCCAGATAAGGCCTGTCAAGAAGCTGCGTTTCACAGGCCTTTGTATGTGACGTTCCCGGTTGGCTTTGAGAGCACTGTGCAGAGCCAGTTGTTTTAGCTTCCCAGAGAGCAGGAAGCAAGATGCTTTGGGGCCTCTCTCACACTTTGGAAATAAAGGCAGCCCTTTGGGCCTGGCAGCCCTAGGCCAATGGAGTACACCCAGAGCAGAAGTTCTACCTCAGCCAGATCAGGCCTTCCAAGAAACTGCGGCTCACAGGCCTTTCTCTGTCACGTTGCCGGTAGGCTGTGAGAGCACTGTGCAGAGCCAGTTGTTTCTTAGCTTCCCAAAGATTTGGAAGCAAGATGCTTTGGGGACTCTCAGCCCCTTTGGAAACAAGGCGGCCCTTTGGGCCTGGCAGCTCTAGGCCAAAGTAGCACGCCCAGAGCAGGAGTTCTACTTCAGCCAGATCAGGCCTGCCAAGAAACTGCGTTTCACAGGCCTTGGTAAGAGATGTTCCCGGTAGGCTGTGAGAGCACTGTGGAGAGCCAGTTGCTTTAGCTTCCCACAGAGCTGGAAGCAAGATGCTTTGGGGCCTCTCTCTCCCTTTGGACACAAGGCAGCCGTTTGCGCCTGGCAGCTCTAGGCCAATGGAGCACACCCACAGCAGAAGTTCTACTTCAGGCAGATCAGTCCTGCCCAGAAACTGCGTTTCACAGCCCTTGGTAAGAGATGTTCACGGTAGGCTGTGAGAGCACTGGGCAGAACCAGTTGTTTTTTAGCTTCCCAAAGTGCTGGAGGCAAGATGCTTTGGGGCCTCTCTCACCCTTTGGAAACAAGGCAGCCCTTAGGTCCTGGTAGCTCTAGGCCTATGTAGCACAACCAGAACAGAAGTTCTACTTCAGCCAGGTCAGGCCTGCCAAGAAACTGCGTTTCACAGGCCTTTCAAAGAGATGTTCTCTTAGGCTGTAAGAGCACTGGGCAGAGCCAGCTGTTTCTTAGCTTCCCGAAGAGCTGGGAGCAAGATGCTTTGGGTCCACTCTCCGTCTTTGGAAACAAGGCAGCCCTTTGGGCCTGGCAGCTCTAGGGCAATGGAGCACACCCAGAGCAGAAGTTTTACTTCAGCCAGATCAGGCCTGCCAGGAAACTGCGTTTCACAGGCCTTGGTAAGAGATGTTCCCGGTAGGCTGTAAGAGCACTGGGCAGAGCCAGTTGTTTCTTACCTTCCTGAAAAGCTGGAAGCAAGATGCTTGGGACCCCTCTGCCCGTTTGGGAACAAGGCAGCGTTTTGGGTCGGGAAGCTCTAGGCCAATGGAGCACACGCAGAGCAGGAGTTCTACTTCAGCCTGATCAGGCCTGCAAAGAAACAGCGTTTGACAGGCCTTGGTAAGAGATGTTCCCGGTAGGTGTAAGAGCACTGGGCAGAGTCAGTTGATTCTTAGCTTCGCAAATACTGGGAAGCAAGATGCTTTGGGCCTCTCTGCCCCTTGGAAACAGGGCAGCACTTTGGGCCTGGCAGCTCTAGGGCCATGGAGCACACCCAGAGCAGAAGTCCTACTTCAGCCAGATCAGGCCTGCCAAGGAACTGCGTTTCAGAGGCCTTTGTATGTGACGTTCCCGGTAGGCTGTGAGAGCACGGTGCAGAGCCAGTTGTTTCCTTGTTTCCCAAACAGCTGGAAGCAAGACGCTTTGGGGCCTCTCTCCCCCTTTGGAAACAAGGCAGCACGTTGGGTCTGGCAGCTCTAGGGCAATGGAGCACAACCAGAGCCGAAGTTCTACTTCTTCCAGATCAGGCCTGCCTAGACAGTGCGTTTCACAGGCCTTGATAAGAGATGTTCTCTTAGGCTATAAGAGCACTGGGCACAGCCAGTTGTTTCTTAGCTTCCCAAGAGGTGGAAGCAAGATGCTTTGGGGCCTCTCTCCCCCTTTGGAAACAAGGCAGCCCTTTGGGCCTTTCAGCTCGAGGGCAATGGAGCACACCCAGAGCAGAAGTTCTACCTCAGCCAGATCAGGCCTGCCAAGAAACTGCTTTTCACAGGCCTTCGTAAGAGGTGTTCCCGGAAGGCTGTAAGAGTACCTGGCAGAGCGAGTTGTTTCTTAGCTTCAAAAACAGCTGGAAGCAACATGATTTGGGGCCTCTCTCCCCCTTTGGAAACAAAGCAGCCTTTGTGCCTGGCAGCTCTAGGCCAAAGTAGCACACCCAGAGCACAAGTTCTACCTCAGCCAGATAAGGCCTGTCAAGAAGCTGCGTTTCACAGGCCTTTGTATGTGACGTTCCCGGTTGGCTTTGAGAGCACTGTGCAGAGCCAGTTGTTTTAGCTTCCCAGAGAGCAGGAAGCAAGATGCTTTGGGGCCTCTCTCACACTTTGGCAATAAAGGCAGCCCTTTGGGCCTGGCAGCCCTAGGCCAATGGAGTACACCCAGAGCAGAAGTTCTACCTCAGCCAGATCAGGCCTTCCAAGAAACTGCGTCTCACAGGCCTTTCTCTGTCACGTTGCCGGTAGGCTGTGAGAGCACTGTGCAGAGCCAGTTGTTTCTTAGCTTCCCAAAGATTTGGAAGCAAGATGCTTTGGGGACTCTCAGCCCCTTTGGAAACAAGGCGGCCCTTTGGGCCTGGCAGCTCTAGGCCAAAGTAGCACGCCCAGAGCAGGAGTTCTACTTCAGCCAGATCAGGCCTGCCAAGAAACTGCGTTTCACAGGCCTTGGTAAGAGATGTTCCCGGTAGGCTGTGAGAGCACTGTGGAGAGCCAGTTGCTTTAGCTTCCCACAGAGCTGGAAGCAAGATGCTTTGGGGCCTCTCTCTCCCTTTGGACACAAGGCAGCCGTTTGCGCCTGGCAGCTCTAGGCCAATGGAGCACACCCACAGCAGAAGTTCTACTTCAGGCAGATCAGTCCTGCCCAGAAACTGCGTTTCACAGCCCTTGGTAAGAGATGTTCACGGTAGGCTGTGAGAGCACTGGGCAGAACCAGTTGTTTTTTAGCTTCCCAAAGTGCTGGAGGCAAGATGCTTTGGGGCCTCTCTCACCCTTTGGAAACAAGGCAGCCCTTAGGTCCTGGTAGCTCTAGGCCTATGTAGCACAACCAGAACAGAAGTTCTACTTCAGCCAGGTCAGGCCTGCCAAGAAACTGCGTTTCACAGGCCTTTCAAAGAGATGTTCTCTTAGGCTGTAAGAGCACTGGGCAGAGCCAGCTGTTTCTTAGCTTCCCGAAGAGCTGGGAGCAAGATGCTTTGGGTCCACTCTCCGTCTTTGGAAACAAGGCAGCCCTTTGGGCCTGGCAGCTCTAGGGCAATGGAGCACACCCAGAGCAGAAGTTTTACTTCAGCCAGATCAGGCCTGCCAGGAAACTGCGTTTCACAGGCCTTGGTAAGAGATGTTCCCGGTAGGCTGTAAGAGCACTGGGCAGAGCCAGTTGTTTCTTACCTTCCTGAAAAGCTGGAAGCAAGATGCTTGGGACCCCTCTGCCCGTTTGGGAACAAGGCAGCGTTTTGGGTCGGGAAGCTCTAGGCCAATGGAGCACACGCAGAGCAGGAGTTCTACTTCAGCCTGATCAGGCCTGCAAAGAAACAGCGTTTGACAGGCCTTGGTAAGAGATGTTCCCGGTAGGTGTAAGAGCACTGGGCAGAGTCAGTTGATTCTTAGCTTCGCAAATACTGGGAAGCAAGATGCTTTGGGCCTCTCTGCCCCTTGGAAACAGGGCAGCACTTTGGGCCTGGCAGCTCTAGGGCCATGGAGCAAACCCAGAGCAGAAGTCCTACTTCAGCCAGATCAGGCCTGCCAAGGAACTGCGTTTCAGAGGCCTTTGTATGTGACGTTCCCGGTAGGCTGTGAGAGCACGGTGCAGAGCCAGTTGTTTCCTTGTTTCCCAAACAGCTGGAAGCAAGACGCTTTGGGGCCTCTCTCCCCCTTTGGAAACAAGGCAGCACGTTGGGTCTGGCAGCTCTAGGGCAATGGAGCACAACCAGAGCCGAAGTTCTACTTCTTCCAGATCAGGCCTGCCTAGACAGTGCGTTTCACAGGCCTTGATAAGAGATGTTCTCTTAGGCTATAAGAGCACTGGGCACAGCCAGTTGTTTCTTAGCTTCCCAAGAGGTGGAAGCAAGATGCTTTGGGGCCTCTCTCCCCCTTTGGAAACAAGGCAGCCCTTTGGGCCTTTCAGCTCGAGGGCAATGGAGCACACCCAGAGCAGAAGTTCTACCTCAGCCAGATCAGGCCTGCCAAGAAACTGCTTTTCACAGGCCTTTGTAAGAGGTGTTCCCGGAAGGCTGTAAGAGTACCTGGCAGAGCGAGTTGTTTCTTAGCTTCAAAAACAGCTGGAAGCAACATGATTTGGGGCCTCTCTCCCCCTTTGGAAACAAAGCAGCCTTTGTGCCTGGCAGCTCTAGGCCAAAGTAGCACACCCAGAGCACAAGTTCTACCTCAGCCAGATAAGGCCTGTCAAGAAGCTGCGTTTCACAGGCCTTTGTATGTGACGTTCCCGGTTGGCTTTGAGAGCACTGTGCAGAGCCAGTTGTTTTAGCTTCCCAGAGAGCAGGAAGCAAGATGCTTTGGGGCCTCTCTCACACTTTGGCAATAAAGGCAGCCCTTTGGGCCTGGCAGCCCTAGGCCAATGGAGTACACCCAGAGCAGAAGTTCTACCTCAGCCAGATCAGGCCTTCCAAGAAACTGCGTCTCACAGGCCTTTCTCTGTCACGTTGCCGGTAGGCTGTGAGAGCACTGTGCAGAGCCAGTTGTTTCTTAGCTTCCCAAAGATTTGGAAGCAAGATGCTTTGGGGACTCTCAGCCCCTTTGGAAACAAGGCGGCCCTTTGGGCCTGGCAGCTCTAGGCCAAAGTAGCACGCCCAGAGCAGGAGTTCTACTTCAGCCAGATCAGGCCTGCCAAGAAACTGCGTTTCACAGGCCTTGGTAAGAGATGTTCCCGGTAGGCTGTGAGAGCACTGTGGAGAGCCAGTTGCTTTAGCTTCCCACAGAGCTGGAAGCAAGATGCTTTGGGGCCTCTCTCTCCCTTTGGACACAAGGCAGCCGTTTGCGCCTGGCAGCTCTAGGCCAATGGAGCACACCCACAGCAGAAGTTCTACTTCAGGCAGATCAGTCCTGCCCAGAAACTGCGTTTCACAGCCCTTGGTAAGAGATGTTCACGGTAGGCTGTGAGAGCACTGGGCAGAACCAGTTGTTTTTTAGCTTCCCAAAGTGCTGGAGGCAAGATGCTTTGGGGCCTCTCTCACCCTTTGGAAACAAGGCAGCCCTTAGGTCCTGGTAGCTCTAGGCCTATGTAGCACAACCAGAACAGAAGTTCTACTTCAGCCAGGTCAGGCCTGCCAAGAAACTGCGTTTCACAGGCCTTTCAAAGAGATGTTCTCTTAGGCTGTAAGAGCACTGGGCAGAGCCAGCTGTTTCTTAGCTTCCCGAAGAGCTGGGAGCAAGATGCTTTGGGTCCACTCTCCGTCTTTGGAAACAAGGCAGCCCTTTGGGCCTGGCAGCTCTAGGGCAATGGAGCACACCCAGAGCAGAAGTTTTACTTCAGCCAGATCAGGCCTGCCAGGAAACTGCGTTTCACAGGCCTTGGTAAGAGATGTTCCCGGTAGGCTGTAAGAGCACTGGGCAGAGCCAGTTGTTTCTTACCTTCCTGAAAAGCTGGAAGCAAGATGCTTGGGACCCCTCTGCCCGTTTGGGAACAAGGCAGCGTTTTGGGTCGGGAAGCTCTAGGCCAATGGAGCACACGCAGAGCAGGAGTTCTACTTCAGCCTGATCAGGCCTGCAAAGAAACAGCGTTTGACAGGCCTTGGTAAGAGATGTTCCCGGTAGGTGTAAGAGCACTGGGCAGAGTCAGTTGATTCTTAGCTTCGCAAATACTGGGAAGCAAGATGCTTTGGGCCTCTCTGCCCCTTGGAAACAGGGCAGCACTTTGGGCCTGGCAGCTCTAGGGCCATGGAGCAAACCCAGAGCAGAAGTCCTACTTCAGCCAGATCAGGCCTGCCAAGGAACTGCGTTTCAGAGGCCTTTGTATGTGACGTTCCCGGTAGGCTGTGAGAGCACGGTGCAGAGCCAGTTGTTTCCTTGTTTCCCAAACAGCTGGAAGCAAGACGCTTTGGGGCCTCTCTGCCCCTTTGGAAACAAGGCAGCACGTTGGGTCTGGCAGCTCTAGGGCAATGGAGCACAACCAGAGCCGAAGTTCTACTTCTTCCAGATCAGGCCTGCCTAGACAGTGCGTTTCCCAGGCCTTGATAAGAGATGTTCTCTTAGGCTATAAGAGCACTGGGCACAGCCAGTTGTTTCTTAGCTTCCCAAGAGGTGGAAGCAAGATGCTTTGGGGCCTCTCTCCCCCTTTGGAAACAAGGCAGCCCTTTGGGCCTTTCAGCTCTAGGGCAATGGAGCACACCCAGAGCAGAAGTTCTACCTCAGCCAGATCAGGCCTGCCAAGAAACTGCTTTTCACAGGCCTTCGTAAGAGGTGTTCCCGGAAGGCTGTAAGAGTACCTGGCAGAGCGAGTTGTTTCTTAGCTTCAAAAACAGCTGGAAGCAACATGATTTGGGGCCTCTCTCCCCCTTTGGAAACAAAGCAGCCTTTGTGCCTGGCAGCTCTAGGCCAAAGTAGCACACCCAGAGCACAAGTTCTACCTCAGCCAGATAAGGCCTGTCAAGAAGCTGCGTTTCACAGGCCTTTGTATGTGACGTTCCCGGTTGGCTTTGAGAGCACTGTGCAGAGCCAGTTGTTTTAGCTTCCCAGAGAGCAGGAAGCAAGATGCTTTGGGGCCTCTCTCACACTTTGGAAATAAAGGCAGCCCTTTGGGCCTGGCAGCCCTAGGCCAATGGAGTACACCCAGAGCAGAAGTTCTACCTCAGCCAGATCAGGCCTTCCAAGAAACTGCGTCTCACAGGCCTTTCTCTGTCACGTTGCCGGTAGGCTGTGAGAGCACTGTGCAGAGCCAGTTGTTTCTTAGCTTCCCAAAGATTTGGAAGCAAGATGCTTTGGGGACTCTCAGCCCCTTTGGAAACAAGGCGGCCCTTTGGGCCTGGCAGCTCTAGGCCAAAGTAGCACGCCCAGAGCAGGAGTTCTACTTCAGCCAGATCAGGCCTGCCAAGAAACTGCGTTTCACAGGCCTTGGTAAGAGATGTTCCCGGTAGGCTGTGAGAGCACTGTGGAGAGCCAGTTGCTTTAGCTTCCCACAGAGCTGGAAGCAAGATGCTTTGGAGCCTCTCTCTCCCTTTGGACACAAGGCAGCCGTTTGGGCCTGGCAGCTCTAGGCCAATGGAGCACACCCACAGCAGAAGTTCTACTTCAGGCAGATCAGTCCTGCCCAGAAACTGCGTTTCACAGCCCTTGGTAAGAGATGTTCACGGTAGGCTGTGAGAGCACTGGGCAGAACCAGTTGTTTTTTAGCTTCCCAAAGTGCTGGAGGCAAGATGCTTTGGGGCCTCTCTCACCCTTTGGAAACAAGGCAGCCCTTAGGTCCTGGTAGCTCTAGGCCTATGTAGCACAACCAGAACAGAAGTTCTACTTCAGCCAGGTCAGGCCTGCCAAGAAACTGCGTTTCACAGGCCTTTCAAAGAGATGTTCTCTTAGGCTGTAAGAGCACTGGGCAGAGCCAGCTGTTTCTTAGCTTCCCGAAGAGCTGGGAGCAAGATGCTTTGGGTCCACTCTCCGTCTTTGGAAACAAGGCAGCCCTTTGGGCCTGGCAGCTCTAGGGCAATGGAGCACACCCAGAGCAGAAGTTCTACTTCAGCCAGATCAGGCCTGCCAGGAAACTGCGTTTCACAGGCCTTGGTAAGAGATGTTCCCGGTAGGCTGTAAGAGCACTGGGCAGAGCCAGTTGTTTCTTACCTTCCTGAAAAGCTGGAAGCAAGATGCTTGGGACCCCTCTGCCCGTTTGGGAACAAGGCAGCCTTTTGCGTCAGGAAGCTCTAGGCCAATGGAGCACACGCAGAGCAGGAGTTCTACTTCAGCCTGATCAGGCCTGCAAAGAAACAGCGTTTGACAGGCCTTGGTAAGAGATGTTCGCGGTAGTTGTAAGAGCACTGGGCAGAGCCAGTTGTTTCTTAGCTTCGCAAAGACCGGGAAGCAAGATGCTTTGGGCCTCTCTGCCCCTTGGAAACAGGGCAGCACTTTGGGCCTGGCAGCTCTAGGGTAATGGAGCACACCCAGAGCCGGAGTTCTACTTCAGCCAGATGAGGCCTGCCAAGAAACTGCGTTTCAAAGGCTTTGGTAAGAGATGTTCCCGGTACTCTGTTAGAGCACTGGGCAGAGCCATTTGTTTCTTAGCTTCCCAAAGAGCTGGAAGCAAGATGCTTTGGGGGCTCCCTGCCCCTTTGCCAACAAGGGCGACCTTTGGGCCTTTCAGCTCTAGGCCAATGGAGCACACCCAGAGCAGAAGTCCTACTTCAGCCAGATCAGGCCTGCCAAGGAACTGCGTTTCAGAGGCCTTTGTATGTGACGTTCCCGGTAGGCTGTGAGAGCACGGTGCAGAGCCAGTTGTTTCCTTGTTTCCCAAACAGCTGGAAGCAAGACGCTTTGGGGCCTCTCTGCCCCTTTGGAAACAAGGCAGCACGTTGGGTCTGGCAGCTCTAGGGCAATGGAGCACAACCAGAGCCGAAGTTCTACTTCTTCCAGATCAGGCCTGCCTAGACAGTGCGTTTCACAGGCCTTGATAAGAGATGTTCTCTTAGGCTATAAGAGCACTGGGCACAGCCAGTTGTTTCTTAGCTTCCCAAGAGGTGGAAGCAAGATGCTTTGGGGCCTCTCTCCCCCTTTGGAAACAAGGCAGCCCTTTGGGCCTTTCAGCTCGAGGGCAATGGAGCACACCCAGAGCAGAAGTTCTACCTCAGCCAGATCAGGCCTGCCAAGTAACTGCTTTTCACAGGCCTTCGTAAGAGGTGTTCCCGGAAGGCTGTAAGAGTACCTGGCAGAGCGAGTTGTTTCTTAGCTTCAAAAACAGCTGGAAGCAAGATGCTTTGGGGACTCTCAGCCCCTTTGGAAACAAGGCGGCCCTTTGGGCCTGGCAGCTCTAGGCCAAAGTAGCACACCCAGAGCACAAGTTCTACCTCAGCCAGATAAGGCCTGTCAAGAAGCTGCGTTTCACAGGCCTTTGTATGTGACGTTCCCGGTTGGCTTTGAGAGCACTGTGCAGAGCCAGTTGTTTTAGCTTCCCAGAGAGCAGGAAGCAAGATGCTTTGGGGCCTCTCTCACACTTTGGAAATAAAGGCAGCCCTTTGGGCCTGGCAGCCCTAGGCCAATGGAGTACACCCAGAGCAGAAGTTCTACCTCAGCCAGATCAGGCCTTCCAAGAAACTGCGTCTCACAGGCCTTTCTCTGTCACGTTGCCGGTAGGCTGTGAGAGCACTGTGCAGAGCCAGTTGTTTCTTAGCTTCCCAAAGATTTGGAAGCAAGATGCTTTGGGGACTCTCAGCCCCTTTGGAAACAAGGCGGCCCTTTGGGCCTGGCAGCTCTAGGCCAAAGTAGCACGCCCAGAGCAGGAGTTCTACTTCAGCCAGATCAGGCCTGCCAAGAAACTGCGTTTCACAGGCCTTGGTAAGAGATGTTCCCGGTAGGCTGTGAGAGCACTGTGGAGAGCCAGTTGCTTTAGCTTCCCACAGAGCTGGAAGCAAGATGCCTTGGGGCCTCTCTCTCCCTTTGGACACAAGGCAGCCGTTTGGGCCTGGCAGCTCTAGGCCAATGGAGCACACCCACAGCAGAAGTTCTACTTCAGGCAGATCAGTCCTGCCCAGAAACTGCGTTTCACAGCCCTTGGTAAGAGATGTTCACGGTAGGCTGTGAGAGCACTGGGCAGAACCAGTTGTTTTTTAGCTTCCCAAAGTGCTGGAGGCAAGATGCTTTGGGGCCTCTCTCACCCTTTGGAAACAAGGCAGCCCTTAGGTCCTGGTAGCTCTAGGCCTATGTAGCACAACCAGAACAGAAGTTCTACTTCAGCCAGGTCAGGCCTGCCAAGAAACTGCGTTTCACAGGCCTTTCAAAGAGATGTTCTCTTAGGCTGTAAGAGCACTGGGCAGAGCCAGCTGTTTCTTAGCTTCCCGAAGAGCTGGGAGCAAGATGCTTTGGGTCCACTCTCCGTCTTTGGAAACAAGGCAGCCCTTTGGGCCTGGCAGCTCTAGGGCAATGGAGCACACCCAGAGCAGAAGTTCTACTTCAGCCAGATCAGGCCTGCCAGGAAACTGCGTTTCACAGGCCTTGGTAAGAGATGTTCCCGGTAGGCTGTAAGAGCACTGGGCAGAGCCAGTTGTTTCTTACCTTCCTGAAAAGCTGGAAGCAAGATGCTTGGGACCCCTCTGCCCGTTTGGGAACAAGGCAGCCTTTTGCGACAGGAAGCTCTAGGCCAATGGAGCACACGCAGAGCAGGAGTTCTACTTCAGCCTGATCAGGCCTGCAAAGAAACAGCGTTTGACAGGCCTTGGTAAGAGATGTTCGCGGTAGTTGTAAGAGCACTGGGCAGAGCCAGTTGTTTCTTAGCTTCGCAAAGACCGGGAAGCAAGATGCTTTGGGCCTCTCTGCCCCTTGGAAACAGGGCAGCACTTTGGGCCTGGCAGCTCTAGGGCAATGGAGCACACCCAGAGCCGGAGTTCTACTTCAGACAGATGAGGCCTGCCAAGAAACTGCGTTTCAAAGGCTTTGGTAAGAGATGTTCCCGGTACTCTGTTAGAGCACTGGGCAGAGCCATTTGTTTCTTAGCTTCCCAAAGAGATGGAAGCAAGATGCTTTGGGGGCTCCCTGCCCCTTTGCCAACAAGGGCGACCTTTGGGCCTTTCAGCTCTAGGCCAATGGAGCACACCCAGAGCAGAAGTCCTACTTCAGCCAGATCAGGCCTGCCAAGGAACTGCGTTTCACAGGCCTTGGTAAGAGATGTTCCCGGTAGGCTGTAAGAGCACTGGGCAGAGCCAGTTGTTTCTTACCTTCCTGAAAAGCTGGAAGCAAGATGCTTGGGACCCCTCTGCCCGTTTGGGAACAAGGCAGCCTTTTGCGTCAGGAAGCTCTAGGCCAATGGAGCACACGCAGAGCAGGAGTTCTACTTCAGCCTGATCAGGCCTGCAAAGAAACAGCGTTTGACAGGCCTTGGTAAGAGATGTTCGCGGTAGTTGTAAGAGCACTGGGCAGAGCCAGTTGTTTCTTAGCTTCGCAAAGACCGGGAAGCAAGATGCTTTGGGCCTCTCTGCCCCTTGGAAACAGGGCAGCACTTTGGGCCTGGCAGCTCTAGGGCAATGGAGCACACCCAGAGCCGGAGTTCTACTTCAGGCAGATGAGGCCTGCCAAGAAACTGCGTTTCAAAGGCTTTGGTAAGAGATGTTCCCGGTACTCTGTTAGAGCACTGGGCAGAGCCATTTGTTTCTTAGCTTCCCAAAGAGCTGGAAGCAAGATGCTTTGGGGGCTCCCTGCCCCTTTGCCAACAAGGGCGACCTTTGGGCCTTTCAGCTCTAGGCCAATGGAGCACACCCAGAGCAGAAGTCCTACTTCAGCCAGATCAGGCCTGGCAAGGAACTGCGTTTCAGAGGCCTTTGTATGTGACGTTCCCGGTAGGCTGTGAGAGCACGGTGCAGAGCCAGTTGTTTCCTTGTTTCCCAAACAGCTGGAAGCAAGACGCTTTGGGGCCCTATGCCCCTTTGGAAACAAGGCAGCACGTTGGGTCTGGCAGCTCTAGGGCAATGAAGCACAACCAGAGCCGAAGTTCTACTTCTTCCAGATCAGGCCTGCCTAGACAGTGCGTTTCACAGGCCTTGATAAGAGATGTTCTCTTAGGCTATAAGAGCACTGGGCACAGCCAGTTGTTTCTTAGCTTCCCAAGAGGTGGAAGCAAGATGCTTTGGGGCCTCTCTCCCCCTTTGGAAACAAGGCGGCCCTTTGGGCCTGGCAGCTCTAGGCCAAAGTAGCACGCCCAGAGCAGGAGTTCTACTTCAGCCAGATCAGGTCTGCCAAGAAACTGCGTTTCACAGGCCTTGGTAAGAGATGTTCCCGGTAGGCTGTGAGAGCACTGTGGAGAGCCAGTTGCTTTAGCTTCCCACAGAGCTGGAAGCAAGATGCCTTGGGGCCTCTCTCTCCCTTTGGACACAAGGCAGCCGTTTGGGCCTGGCAGCTCTAGGCCAATGGAGCACACCCACAGCAGAAGTTCTACTTCAGGCAGATCAGTCCTGCCCAGAAACTGCGTTTCACAGCCCTTGGTAAGAGATGTTCCCGGTAGGCTGTAAGAGCACTGGGCAGAGCCAGTTGTTTCTTACCTTCCTGAAAAGCTGGAAGCAAGATGCTTGGGACCCCTCTGCCCGTTTGGGAACAAGGCAGCCTTTTGGGTCGGGAAGCTCTAGGCCAATGGAGCACACGCAGAGCAGGAGTTCTACTTCAGCCTGATCAGGCCTGCAAAGAAACAGCGTTTGACAGGCCTTGGTAAGAGATGTTCGCGGTAGGTGTAAGAGCACTGGGCAGAGCCAGTTGTTTCTTAGCTTCGCAAAGACCGGGAAGCAAGATGCTTTGGGCCTCTCTGCCCCTTGGAAACAGGGCAGCACTTTGGGCCTGGCAGCTCTAGGGCAACGGAGCACACCCAGAGCCGGAGTTCTACTTCAGCCAGATGAGGCCTGCCAAGAAACTGCGTTTCACAGGCCTTTCAAAGACATGTTCCCGGTAGGCTGTAAGAGCACGGGGCAGAGCGAGTTGGTTCTTAGCTTCCCAGAGAGCTGGATGCAAGATGCTTTGGGGCCTCTCTGCCCCTTTGGAAACAAGGCAGCACCTTGGGCCTGGCAGCTCTAGGGCAATGGAGCACACCCAGAGCAGAAGTTCTACTTGGGCCAGTTCAGGCCACCAACAAACTGCGTTTCACAGGCCTTGGTAAGAGATGTTCCCGGTAGGCTGTAAGAGCACTGGGCAACGCCAGATGTTTCTTAGCTTCCCAAAGAGCTGGAAGCAAGATGCTTTGGGGCCTCTCATCCCCTTTGCAAACAAGGCCGACCTTTGGGCCTTTCAGCTCTAGGCCAATGGAGCACACCCAGAGCAGAAGTCCTACTTCAGCCAGATCAGGCCTGCCAAGGAACTGCGTTTCAGAGGCCTTTGTATGTGACGTTCCCGGTAGGCTGTGAGAGCACGGTGCAGAGCCAGTTGTTTCCTTGTTTCCCAAACAGCTGGAAGCAAGACGCTTTGGGGCCTCTCTGCCCCTTTGGAAACAAGGCAGCACGTTGGGTCTGGCAGCTCTAGGGCAATGGAGCACAACCAGAGCCGAAGTTCTACTTCTTCCAGATCAGGCCTGCCTAGACAGTGCGTTTCACAGGCCTTGATAAGAGATGTTCTCTTAGGCTATAAGAGCACTGGGCACAGCCAGTTGTTTCTTAGCTTCCCAAGAGGTGGAAGCAAGATGCTTTGGGGCCTCTCTCCCCCTTTGGAAACAAGGCAGCCCTTTGGGCCTTTCAGCTCGAGGGCAATGGAGCACACCCAGAGCAGAAGTTCTACCTCAGCCAGATCAGGCCTGCCAAGTAACTGCTTTTCACAGGCCTTCGTAAGAGGTGTTCCCGGAAGGCTGTAAGAGTACCTGGCAGAGCGAGTTGTTTCTTAGCTTCAAAAACAGCTGGAAGCAAGATGCTTTGGGGACTCTCAGCCCCTTTGGAAACAAGGCGGCCCTTTGGGCCTGGCAGCTCTAGGCCAAAGTAGCACACCCAGAGCACAAGTTCTACCTCAGCCAGATAAGGCCTGTCAAGAAGCTGCGTTTCACAGGCCTTTGTATGTGACGTTCCCGGTTGGCTTTGAGAGCACTGTGCAGAGCCAGTTGTTTTAGCTTCCCAGAGAGCAGGAAGCAAGATGCTTTGGGGCCTCTCTCACACTTTGGCAATAAAGGCAGCCCTTTGGGCCTGGCAGCCCTAGGCCAATGGAGTACACCCAGAGCAGAAGTTCTACCTCAGCCAGATCAGGCCTTCCAAGAAACTGCGTCTCACAGGCCTTTCTCTGTCACGTTGCCGGTAGGCTGTGAGAGCACTGTGCAGAGCCAGTTGTTTCTTAGCTTCCCAAAGATTTGGAAGCAAGATGCTTTGGGGACTCTCAGCCCCTTTGGAAACAAGGCGGCCCTTTGGGCCTGGCAGCTCTAGGCCAAAGTAGCACGCCCAGAGCAGGAGTTCTACTTCAGCCAGATCAGGCCTGCCAAGAAACTGCGTTTCACAGGCCTTGGTAAGAGATGTTCCCGGTAGGCTGTGAGAGCACTGTGGAGAGCCAGTTGCTTTAGCTTCCCACAGAGCTGGAAGCAAGATGCTTTGGGGCCTCTCTCTCCCTTTGGACACAAGGCAGCCGTTTGGGCCTGGCAGCTCTAGGCCAATGGAGCACACCCACAGCAGAAGTTCTACTTCAGGCAGATCAGTCCTGCCCAGAAACTGCGTTTCACAGCCCTTGGTAAGAGATGTTCACGGTAGGCTGTGTGAGCACTGTGGAGAGCCAGTTGCTTTAGCTTCCCACAGAGCTGGAAGCAAGATGCTTTGGGGCCTCTCTCTCCCTTTGGACACAAGGCAGCCCTTCGGTCCTGGTAGCTCTAGGCCTATGTAGCACAACCAGAACAGAAGTTCTACTTCAGCCAGGTCAGGCCTGCCAAGAAACTGCGTTTCACAGGCCTTTCAAAGAGATGTTCTCTTAGGCTGTAAGAGCACTGGGCAGAGCCAGCTGTTTCTTAGCTTCCCGAAGAGCTGGGAGCAAGATGCTTTGGGTCCACTCTCCGTCTTTGGAAACAAGGCAGCCCTTTGGGCCTGGCAGCTCTAGGGCAATGGAGCACACCCAGAGCAGAAGTTCTACTTCAGCCAGATCAGGCCTGCCAGGAAACTGCGTTTCACAGGCCTTGGTAAGAGATGTTCCCGGTAGGCTGTAAGAGCACTGGGCAGAGCCAGTTGTTTCTTACCTTCCTGAAAAGCTGGAAGCAAGATGCTTGGGACCCCTCTGCCCGTTTGGGAACAAGGCAGCCTTTTGGGTCGGGAAGCTCTAGGCCAATGGAGCACACGCAGAGCAGGAGTTCTACTTCAGCCTGATCAGGCCTGCAAAGAAACAGCGTTTGACAGGCCTTGGTAAGAGATGTTCGCGGTAGGTGTAAGACCACTGGGCAGAGCCAGTTGTTTCTTAGCTTCGCAAAGACCGGGAAGCAAGATGCTTTGGGCCTCTCTGCCCCTTGGAAACAGGGCAGCACTTTGGGCCTGGCAGCTCTAGGGCAATGGAGCACACCCAGAGCCGGAGTTCTACTTCAGCCAGATGAGGCCTGCCAAGAAACTGCGTTTCACAGGCCTTTCAAAGACATGTTCCCGGTAGGCTGTAAGAGCACGGGGCAGAGCGAGTTGGTTCTTAGCTTCCCAGAGAGCTGGAAGCAAGATGCTTTGGGGCCTCTCTGCCCCTTTGGAAACAAGGCAGCACCTTGGGCCTGGCAGCTCTAGGGCAATGGAGCACACCCAGAGCAGAAGTTCTACTTCGGCCAGTTCAGGCCACCAACAAACTGCGTTTCACAGGCCTTGGTAAGAGATGTTCCCGGTAGGCTGTAAGAGCACTGGGCAACGCCAGATGTTTCTTAGCTTCCCGAAGAGCTGGAAGCAAGAAGCTTTGGTGCCACTCTCTCACTTTGAAATCAAGGCAGCCCTTTGGGGCAGGTAGCTCTAGGCCTGTGGAGCACACCCAGAGCAGAAGTTCTACTTGGGCCAGTTCAGGCCACCAACAAACTGCGTTTCACAGGCCTTGGTAAGAGATGTTCCCGGTAGGCTGTAAGAGCACTGGGCAACGCCAGATGTTTCTTAGCTTCCCAAAGAGCTGGAAGCAAGATGCTTTGGGGCCTCTCATCCCCTTTGCAAACAAGGCCGACCTTTGGGCCTTTCAGCTCTAGGCCAATGGAGCACACCCAGAGCAGAAGTCCTACTTCAGCCAGATCAGGCCTGCCAAGGAACTGCGTTTCAGAGGCCTTTGTATGTGACGTTCCCGGTAGGCTGTGAGAGCACGGTGCAGAGCCAGTTGTTTCCTTGTTTCCCAAACAGCTGGAAGCAAGACGCTTTGGGGCCTCTCTGCCCCTTTGGAAACAAGGCAGCACGTTGGGTCTGGCAGCTCTAGGGCAATGGAGCACAACCAGAGCCGAAGTTCTACTTCTTCCAGATCAGGCCTGCCTAGACAGTGCGTTTCACAGGCCTTGATAAGAGATGTTCTCTTAGGCTATAAGAGCACTGGGCACAGCCAGTTGTTTCTTAGCTTCCCAAGAGGTGGAAGCAAGATGCTTTGGGGCCTCTCTCCCCCTTTGGAAACAAGGCAGCCCTTTGGGCCTTTCAGCTCGAGGGCAATGGAGCACACCCAGAGCAGAAGTTCTACCTCAGCCAGATCAGGCCTGCCAAGTAACTGCTTTTCACAGGCCTTCGTAAGAGGTGTTCCCGGAAGGCTGTAAGAGTACCTGGCAGAGCGAGTTGTTTCTTAGCTTCAAAAACAGCTGGAAGCAAGATGCTTTGGGGACTCTCAGCCCCTTTGGAAACAAGGCGGCCCTTTGGGCCTGGCAGCTCTAGGCCAAAGTAGCACACCCAGAGCACAAGTTCTACCTCAGCCAGATAAGGCCTGTCAAGAAGCTGCGTTTCACAGGCCTTTGTATGTGACGTTCCCGGTTGGCTTTGAGAGCACTGTGCAGAGCCAGTTGTTTTAGCTTCCCAGAGAGCAGGAAGCAAGATGCTTTGGGGCCTCTCTCACACTTTGGCAATAAAGGCAGCCCTTTGGGCCTGGCAGCCCTAGGCCAATGGAGTACACCCAGAGCAGAAGTTCTACCTCAGCCAGATCAGGCCTTCCAAGAAACTGCGTCTCACAGGCCTTTCTCTGTCACGTTGCCGGTAGGCTGTGAGAGCACTGTGCAGAGCCAGTTGTTTCTTAGCTTCCCAAAGATTTGGAAGCAAGATGCTTTGGGGACTCTCAGCCCCTTTGGAAACAAGGCGGCCCTTTGGGCCTGGCAGCTCTAGGCCAAAGTAGCACGCCCAGAGCAGGAGTTCTACTTCAGCCAGATCAGGCCTGCCAAGAAACTGCGTTTCACAGGCCTTGGTAAGAGATGTTCCCGGTAGGCTGTGAGAGCACTGTGGAGAGCCAGTTGCTTTAGCTTCCCACAGAGCTGGAAGCAAGATGCTTTGGGGCCTCTCTCTCCCTTTGGACACAAGGCAGCCGTTTGGGCCTGGCAGCTCTAGGCCAATGGAGCACACCCACAGCAGAAGTTCTACTTCAGGCAGATCAGTCCTGCCCAGAAACTGCGTTTCACAGCCCTTGGTAAGAGATGTTCACGGTAGGCTGTGTGAGCACTGTGGAGAGCCAGTTGCTTTAGCTTCCCACAGAGCTGGAAGCAAGATGCTTTGGGGCCTCTCTCTCCCTTTGGACACAAGGCAGCCCTTCGGTCCTGGTAGCTCTAGGCCTATGTAGCACAACCAGAACAGAAGTTCTACTTCAGCCAGGTCAGGCCTGCCAAGAAACTGCGTTTCACAGGCCTTTCAAAGAGATGTTCTCTTAGGCTGTAAGAGCACTGGGCAGAGCCAGCTGTTTCTTAGCTTCCCGAAGAGCTGGGAGCAAGATGCTTTGGGTCCACTCTCCGTCTTTGGAAACAAGGCAGCCCTTTGGGCCTGGCAGCTCTAGGGCAATGGAGCACACCCAGAGCAGAAGTTCTACTTCAGCCAGATCAGGCCTGCCAGGAAACTGCGTTTCACAGGCCTTGGTAAGAGATGTTCCCGGTAGGCTGTAAGAGCACTGGGCAGAGCCAGTTGTTTCTTACCTTCCTGAAAAGCTGGAAGCAAGATGCTTGGGACCCCTCTGCCCGTTTGGGAACAAGGCAGCCTTTTGGGTCGGGAAGCTCTAGGCCAATGGAGCACACGCAGAGCAGGAGTTCTACTTCAGCCTGATCAGGCCTGCAAAGAAACAGCGTTTGACAGGCCTTGGTAAGAGATGTTCGCGGTAGGTGTAAGACCACTGGGCAGAGCCAGTTGTTTCTTAGCTTCGCAAAGACCGGGAAGCAAGATGCTTTGGGCCTCTCTGCCCCTTGGAAACAGGGCAGCCCTTTGGGCCTGGCAGCTCTAGGGCAATGGAGCACACCCAGAGCCGGAGTTCTACTTCAGCCAGATGAGGCCTGCCAAGAAACTGCGTTTCACAGGCCTTTCAAAGACATGTTCCCGGTAGGCTGTAAGAGCACAGGGCAGAGCGAGTTGGTTCTTAGCTTCCCAGAGAGCTGGAAGCAAGATGCTTTGGGGCCTCTCTGCCCCTTGGGAAACAAGGCAGCACCTTGGGCCTGGCAGCTCTAGGCCAATGGAGCACACCCAGAGCAGAAGTTCTACTTCGGCCAGTTCAGGCCACCAACAAACTGCGTTTCACAGGCCTTGGTAAGAGATGTTCCCGGTAGGCTGTAAGAGCACTGGGCAACGCCAGATGTTTCTTAGCTTCCCGAAGAGCTGGAAGCAAGATGCTTTGGGGCCTCTCATCCCCTTCGCAAACAAGGCCGACCTTTGGGCCAGGCAGCTCTAGGCCAATGGAGCACACCCAGAGCAGAAGTTCTACCTCAGCCAGATAAGGCCTGCCAAGAAACTGCGTTTCAAAGGCTTTGGTAAGAGATGTTCCCGGTACTCTGTTAGAGCACTGGGCAGAGCCATTTGTTTCTTAGCTTCCCAAAGAGCTGGAAGCAAGATGCTTTGGGGGCTCCCTGCCCCTTTGCCAACAAGGGCGACCTTTGGGCCTTTCAGCTCTAGGCCAATGGAGCACACCCAGAGCAGAAGTCCTACTTCAGCCAGATCAGGCCTGCCAAGGAACTGCGTTTCAGAGGCCTTTGTATGTGACGTTCCCGGTAGGCTGTGAGAGCACGGTGCAGAGCCAGTTGTTTCCTTGTTTCCCAAACAGCTGGAAGCAAGACGCTTTGGGGCCTCTCTGCCCCTTTGGAAACAAGGCAGCACGTTGGGTCTGGCAGCTCTAGGGCAATGGAGCACAACCAGAGCCGAAGTTCTACTTCTTCCAGATCAGGCCTGCCTAGACAGTGCGTTTCCCAGGCCTTGATAAGAGATGTTCTCTTAGGCTATAAGAGCACTGGGCACAGCCAGTTGTTTCTTAGCTTCCCAAGAGGTGGAAGCAAGATGCTTTGGGGCCTCTCTCCCCCTTTGGAAACAAGGCAGCCCTTTGGGCCTTTCAGCTCTAGGGCAATGGAGCACACCCAGAGCAGAAGTTCTACCTCAGCCAGATCAGGCCTGCCAAGAAACTGCTTTTCACAGGCCTTCGTAAGAGGTGTTCCCGGAAGGCTGTAAGAGTACCTGGCAGAGCGAGTTGTTTCTTAGCTTCAAAAACAGCTGGAAGCAACATGATTTGGGGCCTCTCTCCCCCTTTGGAAACAAAGCAGCCTTTGTGCCTGGCAGCTCTAGGCCAAAGTAGCACACCCAGAGCACAAGTTCTACCTCAGCCAGATCAGGCCTTCCAAGAAACTGCGTCTCACAGGCCTTTCTCTGTCACGTTGCCGGTAGGCTGTGAGAGCACTGTGCAGAGCCAGTTGTTTCTTAGCTTCCCAAAGATTTGGAAGCAAGATGCTTTGGGGACTCTCAGCCCCTTTGGAAACAAGGCGGCCCTTTGGGCCTGGCAGCTCTAGGCCAAAGTAGCACGCCCAGAGCAGGAGTTCTACTTCAGCCAGATCAGGCCTGCCAAGAAACTGCGTTTCAAAGGCTTTGGTAAGAGATGTTCCCGGTACTCTGTTAGAGCACTGGGCAGAGCCATTTGTTTCTTAGCTTCCCAAAGAGCTGGAAGCAAGATGCTTTGGGGGCTCCCTGCCCCTTTGCCAACAAGGGCGACCTTTGGGCCTTTCATCTCTAGGCCAATGGAGCACACCCAGAGCAGAAGTCCTACTTCAGCCAGATCAGGCCTGCCAAGGAACTGCGTTTCAGAGGCCTTTGTATGTGACGTTCCCGGTAGGCTGTGAGAGCACGGTGCAGAGCCAGTTGTTTCCTTGTTTCCCAAACAGCTGGAAGCAAGACGCTTTGGGGCCTCTCTGCCCCTTTGGAAACAAGGCAGCACGTTGGGTCTGGCAGCTCTAGGGCAATGGAGCACAACCAGAGCCGAAGTTCTACTTCTTCCAGATCAGGCCTGCCTAGACAGTGCGTTTCACAGGCCTTGATAAGAGATGTTCTCTTAGGCTATAAGAGCACTGGGCACAGCCAGTTGTTTCTTAGCTTCCCAAGAGGTGGAAGCAAGATGCTTTGGGGCCTCTCTCCCCCTTTGGAAACAAGGCAGCCCTTTGGGCCTTTCAGCTCGAGGGCAATGGAGCACACCCAGAGCAGAAGTTCTACCTCAGCCAGATCAGGCCTGCCAAGAAACTGCTTTTCACAGGCCTTCGTAAGAGGTGTTCCCGGAAGGCTGTAAGAGTACCTGGCAGAGCGAGTTGTTTCTTAGCTTCAAAAACAGCTGGAAGCAACATGATTTGGGGCCTCTCTCCCCCTTTGGAAACAAAGCAGCCTTTGTGCCTGGCAGCTCTAGGCCAAAGTAGCACACCCAGAGCACAAGTTCTACCTCAGCCAGATAAGGCCTGTCAAGAAGCTGCGTTTCACAGGCCTTTGTATGTGACGTTCCCGGTTGGCTTTGAGAGCACTGTGCAGAGCCAGTTGTTTTAGCTTCCCAGAGAGCAGGAAGCAAGATGCTTTGGGGCCTCTCTCACACTTTGGAAATAAAGGCAGCCCTTTGGGCCTGGCAGCCCTAGGCCAATGGAGTACACCCAGAGCAGAAGTTCTACCTCAGCCAGATCAGGCCTTCCAAGAAACTGCGTCTCACAGGCCTTTCTCTGTCACGTTGCCGGTAGGCTGTGAGAGCACTGTGCAGAGCCAGTTGTTTCTTAGCTTCCCAAAGATTTGGAAGCAAGATGCTTTGGGGACTCTCAGCCCCTTTGGAAACAAGGCGGCCCTTTGGGCCTGGCAGCTCTAGGCCAAAGTAGCACGCCCAGAGCAGGAGTTCTACTTCAGCCAGATCAGGCCTGCCAAGAAACTGCGTTTCACAGGCCTTGGTAAGAGATGTTCCCGGTAGGCTGTGAGAGCACTGTGGAGAGCCAGTTGCTTTAGCTTCCCACAGAGCTGGAAGCAAGATGCTTTGGGGCCTCTCTCTCCCTTTGGACACAAGGCAGCCGTTTGGGCCTGGCAGCTCCAGGCCAATGGAGCACACCCACAGCAGAAGTTCTACTTCAGGCAGATCAGTCCTGCCCAGAAACTGCGTTTCACAGCCCTTGGTAAGAGGTGTTCACGGTAGGCTGTGTGAGCACTGTGGAGAGCCAGTTGCTTTAGCTTCCCACAGAGCTGGAAGCAAGATGCTTTGGGGCCTCTCTCTCCCTTTGGACACAAGGCAGCCCTTCGGTCCTGGTAGCTCTAGGCCTATGTAGCACAACCAGAACAGAAGTTCTACTTCAGCCAGGTCAGGCCTGCCAAGAAACTGCGTTTCACAGGCCTTTCAAAGAGATGTTCTCTTAGGCTGTAAGAGCACTGGGCAGAGCCAGCTGTTTCTTAGCTTCCCGAAGAGCTGGGAGCAAGATGCTTTGGGTCCACTCTCCGTCTTTGGAAACAAGGCAGCCCTTTGGGCCTGGCAGCTCTAGGGCAATGGAGCACACCCAGAGCAGAAGTTCTACTTCAGCCAGATCAGGCCTGCCAGGAAACTGCGTTTCACAGGCCTTGGTAAGAGATGTTCCCGGTAGGCTGTAAGAGCACTGGGCAGAGCCAGTTGTTTCTTACCTTCCTGAAAAGCTGGAAGCAAGATGCTTGGGACCCCTCTGCCCGTTTGGGAACAAGGCAGCCTTTTGGGTCGGGAAGCTCTAGGCCAATGGAGCACACGCAGAGCAGGAGTTCTACTTCAGCCTGATCAGGCCTGCAAAGAAACAGCGTTTGACAGGCCTTGGTAAGAGATGTTCGCGGTAGGTGTAAGAGCACTGGGCAGAGCCAGTTGTTTCTTAGCTTCGCAAAGACCGGGAAGCAAGATGCTTTGGGCCTCTCTGCCCCTTGGAAACAGGGCAGCACTTTGGGCCTGGCAGCTCTAGGGCAATGGAGCACACCCAGAGCCGGAGTTCTACTTCAGCCAGATGAGGCCTGCCAAGAAACTGCGTTTCACAGGCCTTTCAAAGACATGTTCCCGGTAGGCTGTAAGAGCACGGGGCAGAGCGAGTTGGTTCTTAGCTTCCCAGAGAGCTGGAAGCAAGATGCTTTGGGGCCTCTCTGCCCCTTTGGAAACAAGGCAGCACCTTGGGCCTGGCAGCTCTAGGGCAATGGAGCACACCCAGAGCAGAAGTTCTACTTCAGCCAAATCAGGCCTGCCAGGAAACGGCGTTTCACAGGCCTTGGTAAGAGATGTTCCCGGTAGGCTGTAAGAGCACTGGGCAACGCCAGATGTTTCTTAGCTTCCCGAAGAGCTGGAAGCGAGAAGCTTTGGTGCCACTCTCTCACTTTGGACTCAAGGCAGCCCTTTGGGGCAGGTAGCTCTAGGCCAGTGGAGCACACCCAGAGCAGAAGTTCTACTTGGGCCAGTTCAGGCCACCAACAAACTGCGTTTCACAGGCCTTGGTAAGAGATGTTCCCGGTAGGCTGTAAGAGCACTGGGCAACGCCAGATGTTTCTTAGCTTCCCGAAGAGCTGGAAGCAAGATGCTTTGGGGCCTCTCATCCCCTTTGCAAACAAGGCGGCCCTATGGGCCAGGCAGCTCTAGGCCAATGGAGCACACCCAGAGCAGAAGTTCTACTTCGGCCAGTTCAGGCCACCAACAAACTGCGTTTCACAGGCCTTGGTAAGAGATGTTCCCGGTAGGCTGTAAGAGCACTGGGCAACACCAGATGTTTCTTAGCTTCCCGAAGAGCTGGAAGCAAGATGCTTTGGGGCCTCTCATCCCCTTTGCAAACAAGGCCGACCTTTGGGCCAGGCAGCTCTAGGCCAATGGAGCACACCCAGAGCAGAAGTTCTACCTCAGCCAGATAAGGCCTGCCAAGAAACTGCGTTTCAAAGGCTTTGGTAAGAGATGTTCCCGGTACTCTGTTAGAGCACTGGGCAGAGCCATTTGTTTCTTAGCTTCCCAAAGAGCTGGAAGCAAGATGCTTTGGGGGCTCCCTGCCCCTTTGCCAACAAGGGCGACCTTTGGGCCTTTCAGCTCTAGGCCAATGGAGCACACCCAGAGCAGAAGTCCTACTTCAGCCAGATCAGGCCTGCCAAGGAACTGCGTTTCAGAGGCCTTTGTATGTGACGTTCCCGGTAGGCTGTGAGAGCACGGTGCAGAGCCAGTTGTTTCCTTGTTTCCCAAACAGCTGGAAGCAAGACGCTTTGGGGCCTCTCTGCCCCTTTGGAAACAAGGCAGCACGTTGGGTCTGGCAGCTCTAGGGCAATGGAGCACAACCAGAGCCGAAGTTCTACTTCTTCCAGATCAGGCCTGCCTAGACAGTGCGTTTCACAGGCCTTGATAAGAGATGTTCTCTTAGGCTATAAGAGCACTGGGCACAGCCAGTTGTTTCTTAGCTTCCCAAGAGGTGGAAGCAAGATGCTTTGGGGCCTCTCTCCCCCTTTGGAAACAAGGCAGCCCTTTGGGCCTTTCAGCTCTAGGGCAATGGAGCACACCCAGAGCAGAAGTTCTACCTCAGCCAGATCAGGCCTGCCAAGAAACTGCTTTTCACAGGCCTTCGTAAGAGGTGTTCCCGGAAGGCTGTAAGAGTACCTGGCAGAGCGAGTTGTTTCTTAGCTTCAAAAACAGCTGGAAGCAACATGATTTGGGGCCTCTCTCCCCCTTTGGAAACAAAGCAGCCTTTGTGCCTGGCAGCTCTAGGCCAAAGTAGCACACCCAGAGCACAAGTTCTACCTCAGCCAGATCAGGCCTTCCAAGAAACTGCGTCTCACAGGCCTTTCTCTGTCACGTTGCCGGTAGGCTGTGAGAGCACTGTGCAGAGCCAGTTGTTTCTTAGCTTCCCAAAGATTTGGAAGCAAGATGCTTTGGGGACTCTCAGCCCCTTTGGAAACAAGGCGGCCCTTTGGGCCTGGCAGCTCTAGGCCAAAGTAGCACGCCCAGAGCAGGAGTTCTACTTCAGCCAGATCAGGCCTGCCAAGAAACTGCGTTTCAAAGGCTTTGGTAAGAGATGTTCCCGGTACTCTGTTAGAGCACTGGGCAGAGCCATTTGTTTCTTAGCTTCCCAAAGAGCTGGAAGCAAGATGCTTTGGGGGCTCCCTGCCCCTTTGCCAACAAGGGCGACCTTTGGGCCTTTCAGCTCTAGGCCAATGGAGCACACCCAGAGCAGAAGTCCTACTTCAGCCAGATCAGGCCTGCCAAGGAACTGCGTTTCAGAGGCCTTTGTATGTGACGTTCCCGGTAGGCTGTGAGAGCACGGTGCAGAGCCAGTTGTTTCCTTGTTTCCCAAACAGCTGGAAGCAAGACGCTTTGGGGCCTCTCTGCCCCTTTGGAAACAAGGCAGCACGTTGGGTCTGGCAGCTCTAGGGCAATGGAGCACAACCAGAGCCGAAGTTCTACTTCTTCCAGATCAGGCCTGCCTAGACAGTGCGTTTCACAGGCCTTGATAAGAGATGTTCTCTTAGGCTATAAGAGCACTGGGCACAGCCAGTTGTTTCTTAGCTTCCCAAGAGGTGGAAGCAAGATGCTTTGGGGCCTCTCTCCCCCTTTGGAAACAAGGCAGCCCTTTGGGCCTTTCAGCTCGAGGGCAATGGAGCACACCCAGAGCAGAAGTTCTACCTCAGCCAGATCAGGCCTGCCAAGAAACTGCTTTTCACAGGCCTTCGTAAGAGGTGTTCCCGGAAGGCTGTAAGAGTACCTGGCAGAGCGAGTTGTTTCTTAGCTTCAAAAACAGCTGGAAGCAACATGATTTGGGGCCTCTCTCCCCCTTTGGAAACAAAGCAGCCTTTGTGCCTGGCAGCTCTAGGCCAAAGTAGCACACCCAGAGCACAAGTTCTACCTCAGCCAGATAAGGCCTGTCAAGAAGCTGCGTTTCACAGGCCTTTGTATGTGACGTTCCCGGTTGGCTTTGAGAGCACTGTGCAGAGCCAGTTGTTTTAGCTTCCCAGAGAGCAGGAAGCAAGATGCTTTGGGGCCTCTCTCACACTTTGGAAATAAAGGCAGCCCTTTGGGCCTGGCAGCCCTAGGCCAATGGAGTACACCCAGAGCAGAAGTTCTACCTCAGCCAGATCAGGCCTTCCAAGAAACTGCGTCTCACAGGCCTTTCTCTGTCACGTTGCCGGTAGGCTGTGAGAGCACTGTGCAGAGCCAGTTGTTTCTTAGCTTCCCAAAGATTTGGAAGCAAGATGCTTTGGGGACTCTCAGCCCCTTTGGAAACAAGGCGGCCCTTTGGGCCTGGCAGCTCTAGGCCAAAGTAGCACGCCCAGAGCAGGAGTTCTACTTCAGCCAGATCAGGCCTGCCAAGAAACTGCGTTTCACAGGCCTTGGTAAGAGATGTTCCCGGTAGGCTGTGAGAGCACTGTGGAGAGCCAGTTGCTTTAGCTTCCCACAGAGCTGGAAGCAAGATGCTTTGGGGCCTCTCTCTCCCTTTGGACACAAGGCAGCCGTTTGGGCCTGGCAGCTCTAGGCCAATGGAGCACACCCACAGCAGAAGTTCTACTTCAGGCAGATCAGTCCTGCCCAGAAACTGCGTTTCACAGCCCTTGGTAAGAGATGTTCACGGTAGGCTGTGAGAGCACTGGGCAGAACCAGTTGTTTTTTAGCTTCCCAAAGTGCTGGAGGCAAGATGCTTTGGGGCCTCTCTCACCCTTTGGAAACAAGGCAGCCCTTAGGTCCTGGTAGCTCTAGGCCTATGTAGCACAACCAGAACAGAAGTTCTACTTCAGCCAGGTCAGGCCTGCCAAGAAACTGCGTTTCACAGGCCTTTCAAAGAGATGTTCTCTTAGGCTGTAAGAGCACTGGGCAGAGCCAGCTGTTTCTTAGCTTCCCGAAGAGCTGGGAGCAAGATGCTTTGGGTCCACTCTCCGTCTTTGGAAACAAGGCAGCCCTTTGGGCCTGGCAGCTCTAGGGCAATGGAGCACACCCAGAGCAGAAGTTCTACTTCAGCCAGATCAGGCCTGCCAGGAAACTGCGTTTCACAGGCCTTGGTAAGAGATGTTCCCGGTAGGCTGTAAGAGCACTGGGCAGAGCCAGTTGTTTCTTACCTTCCTGAAAAGCTGGAAGCAAGATGCTTGGGACCCCTCTGCCCGTTTGGGAACAAGGCAGCCTTTTGCGTCAGGAAGCTCTAGGCCAATGGAGCACACGCAGAGCAGGAGTTCTACTTCAGCCTGATCAGGCCTGCAAAGAAACAGCGTTTGACAGGCCTTGGTAAGAGATGTTCGCGGTAGGTGTAAGAGCACTGGGCAGAGCCAGTTGTTTCTTAGCTTCGCAAAGACCGGGAAGCAAGATGCTTTGGGCCTCTCTGCCCCTTGGAAACAGGGCAGCACTTTGGGCCTGGCAGCTCTAGGGCAATGGAGCACACCCAGAGCCGGAGTTCTACTTCAGCCAGATGAGGCCTGCCAAGAAACTGCGTTTCACAGGCCTTTCAAAGACATGTTCCCGGTAGGCTGTAAGAGCACGGGGCAGAGCGAGTTGGTTCTTAGCTTCCCAGAGAGCTGGAAGCAAGATGCTTTGGGGCCTCTCTGCCCCTTTGGAAACAAGGCAGCACCTTGGGCCTGGCAGCTCTAGGGCAATGGAGCACACCCAGAGCAGAAGTTCTACTTCAGCCAAATCAGGCCTGCCAGGAAACGGCGTTTCACAGGCCTTGGTAAGAGATGTTCCCGGTAGGCTGTAAGAGCACTGGGCAACGCCAGATGTTTCTTAGCTTCCCGAAGAGCTGGAAGCAAGAAGCTTTGGTGCCACTCTCTCACTTTGGACTCAAGGCAGCCCTTTGGGGCAGGTAGCTCTAGGCCAGTGGAGCACACCCAGAGCAGAAGTTCTACTTGGGCCAGTTCAGGCCACCAACAAACTGCGTTTCACAGGCCTTGGTAAGAGATGTTCCCGGTAGGCTGTAAGAGCACTGGGCAACGCCAGATGTTTCTTAGCTTCCCGAAGAGCTGGAAGCAAGATGCTTTGGGGCCTCTCATCCCCTTTGCAAACAAGGCGGCCCTATGGGCCAGGCAGCTCTAGGCCAATGGAGCACACCCAGAGCAGAAGTTCTACTTTGGCCAGTTCAGGCCACCAACAAACTGCGTTTCACAGGCCTTGGTAAGAGATGTTCCCGGTAGGCTGTAAGAGCACTGGGCAACGCCAGATGTTTCTTAGCTTCCCGAAGAGCTGGAAGCAAGATGCTTTGGGGCCTCTCATCCCCTTTGCAAACAAGGCCGACCTTTGGGCCAGGCAGCTCTAGGCCAATGGAGCACACCCAGAGCAAAAGTTCTACCTCAGCCAGATAAGGCCTGCCAAGAAACTGCGTTTCAAAGGCTTTGGTAAGAGATGTTCCCGCTACTCTGTTAGAGCACTGGGCAGAGCCATTTGTTTCTTAGCTTCCCAAAGAGCTGGAAGCAAGATGCTTTGGGGGCTCCCTGCCCCTTTGCCAACAAGGGCGACCTTTGGGCCTTTCAGCTCTAGGCCAATGGAGCACACCCAGAGCAGAAGTCCTACTTCAGCCAGATCAGGCCTGCCAAGGAACTGCGTTTCAGAGGCCTTTGTATGTGACGTTCCCGGTAGGCTGTGAGAGCACGGTGCAGAGCCAGTTGTTTCCTTGTTTCCCAAACAGCTGGAAGCAAGACGCTTTGGGGCCTCTCTGCCCCTTTGGAAACAAGGCAGCACGTTGGGTCTGGCAGCTCTAGGGCAATGGAGCACAACCAGAGCCGAAGTTCTACTTCTTCCAGATCAGGCCTGCCTAGACAGTGCGTTTCTCAGGCCTTGATAAGAGATGTTCTCTTAGGCTATAAGAGCACTGGGCACAGCCAGTTGTTTCTTAGCTTCCCAAGAGGTGGAAGCAAGATGCTTTGGGGCCTCTCTCCCCCTTTGGAAACAAGGCAGCCCTTTGGGCCTTTCAGCTCGAGGGCAATGGAGCACACCCAGAGCAGAAGTTCTACCTCAGCCAGATCAGGCCTGCCAAGAAACTGCTTTTCACAGGCCTTCGTAAGAGGTGTTCCCGGAAGGCTGTAAGAGTACCTGGCAGAGCGAGTTGTTTCTTAGCTTCAAAAACAGCTGGAAGCAACATGATTTGGGGCCTCTCTCCCCCTTTGGAAACAAAGCAGCCTTTGTGCCTGGCAGCTCTAGGCCAAAGTAGCACACCCAGAGCACAAGTTCTACCTCAGCCAGATAAGGCCTGTCAAGAAGCTGCGTTTCACAGGCCTTTGTATGTGACGTTCCCGGTTGGCTTTGAGAGCACTGTGCAGAGCCAGTTGTTTTAGCTTCCCAGAGAGCAGGAAGCAAGATGCTTTGGGGCCTCTCTCACACTTTGGAAATAAAGGCAGCCCTTTGGGCCTGGCAGCCCTAGGCCAATGGAGTACACCCAGAGCAGAAGTTCTACCTCAGCCAGATCAGGCCTTCCAAGAAACTGCGTCTCACAGGCCTTTCTCTGTCACGTTGCCGGTAGGCTGTGAGAGCACTGTGCAGAGCCAGTTGTTTCTTAGCTTCCCAAAGATTTGGAAGCAAGATGCTTTGGGGACTCTCAGCCCCTTTGGAAACAAGGCGGCCCTTTGGGCCTGGCAGCTCTAGGCCAAAGTAGCACGCCCAGAGCAGGAGTTCTACTTCAGCCAGATCAGGCCTGCCAAGAAACTGCGTTTCACAGGCCTTGGTAAGAGATGTTCCCGGTAGGCTGTGAGAGCACTGTGGAGAGCCAGTTGCTTTAGCTTCCCACAGAGCTGGAAGCAAGATGCTTTGGGGCCTCTCTCTCCCTTTGGACACAAGGCAGCCGTTTGCGCCTGGCAGCTCTAGGCCAATGGAGCACACCCACAGCAGAAGTTCTACTTCAGGCAGATCAGTCCTGCCCAGAAACTGCGTTTCACAGCCCTTGGTAAGAGATGTTCACGGTAGGCTGTGAGAGCACTGGGCAGAACCAGTTGTTTTTTAGCTTCCCAAAGTGCTGGAGGCAAGATGCTTTGGGGCCTCTCTCACCCTTTGGAAACAAGGCAGCCCTTAGGTCCTGGTAGCTCTAGGCCTATGTAGCACAACCAGAACAGAAGTTCTACTTCAGCCAGGTCAGGCCTGCCAAGAAACTGCGTTTCACAGGCCTTTCAAAGAGATGTTCTCTTAGGCTGTAAGAGCACTGGGCAGAGCCAGCTGTTTCTTAGCTTCCCGAAGAGCTGGGAGCAAGATGCTTTGGGTCCACTCTCCGTCTTTGGAAACAAGGCAGCCCTTTGGGCCTGGCAGCTCTAGGGCAATGGAGCACACCCAGAGCAGAAGTTCTACTTCAGCCAGATCAGGCCTGCCAGGAAACTGCGTTTCACAGGCCTTGGTAAGAGATGTTCCCGGTAGGCTGTAAGAGCACTGGGCAGAGCCAGTTGTTTCTTACCTTCCTGAAAAGCTGGAAGCAAGATGCTTGGGACCCCTCTGCCCGTTTGGGAACAAGGCAGCCTTTTGCGTCAGGAAGCTCTAGGCCAATGGAGCACACGCAGAGCAGGAGTTCTACTTCAGCCTGATCAGGCCTGCAAAGAAACAGCGTTTGACAGGCCTTGGTAAGAGATGTTCGCGGTAGGTGTAAGAGCACTGGGCAGAGCCAGTTGTTTCTTAGCTTCGCAAAGACCGGGAAGCAAGATGCTTTGGGCCTCTCTGCCCCTTGGAAACAGGGCAGCACTTTGGGCCTGGCAGCTCTAGGGCAATGGAGCACACCCAGAGCCGGAGTTCTACTTCAGCCAGATGAGGCCTGCCAAGAAACTGCGTTTCACAGGCCTTTCAAAGACATGTTCCCGGTAGGCTGTAAGAGCACGGGGCAGAGCGAGTTGGTTCTTAGCTTCCCAGAGAGCTGGAAGCAAGATGCTTTGGGGCCTCTCTGCCCCTTTGGAAACAAGGCAGCACCTTGGGGCTGGCAGCTCTAGGGCAATGGAGCACACCCAGAGCAGAAGTTCTACTTCAGCCAAATCAGGCCTGCCAGGAAACGGCGTTTCACAGGCCTTGGTAAGAGATGTTCCCGGTAGGCTGTAAGAGCACTGGGCAACGCCAGATGTTTCTTAGCTTCCCGAAGAGCTGGAAGCAAGATGCTTTGGGGCCTCTCATCCCCTTTGCAAACAAGGCGGCCCTATGGGCCAGGCAGCTCTAGGCCAATGGAGCACACCCAGAGCAGAAGTTCTACTTCGGCCAGTTCAGGCCACCAACAAACTGCGTTTCACAGGCCTTGGTAAGAGATGTTCCCGGTAGGCTGTAAGAGCACTGGGCAACGCCAGATGTTTCTTAGCTTCCCGAAGAGCTGGAAGCAAGATGCTTTGGGGCCTCTCATCCCCTTTGCAAACAAGGCCGACCTTTGGGCCAGGCAGCTCTAGGCCAATGGCGCACACCCAGAGCAGAAGTTCTACCTCAGCCAGATAAGGCCTGCCAAGAAACTGCTTTTCACAGGCCTTCGTAAGAGGTGTTCCCGGAAGGCTGTAAGAGTACCTGGCAGAGCGAGTTGTTTCTTAGCTTCAAAAACAGCTGGAAGCAACATGATTTGGGGCCTCTCTGCCCCTTTGGAAACAAAGCAGCCTTTGTGCCTGGCAGCTCTAGGCCAAAGTAGCACACCCAGAGCACAAGTTCTACCTCAGCCAGATAAGGCCTGTCAAGAAGCTGCGTTTCACAGGCCTTTGTATGTGACGTTCCCGGTTGTCTTTGAGAGCACTGTGCAGAGCCAGTTGTTTTAGCTTCCCAGAGAGCAGGAAGCAAGATGCTTTGGGGCCTCTCTCACACTTTGGAAATAAAGGCAGCCCTTTGGGCCTGGCAGCCCTAGGCCAATGGAGTACACCCAGAGCAGAAGTTCTACCTCAGCCAGATCAGGCCTTCCAAGAAACTGCGTCTCACAGGCCTTTCTCTGTCACGTTGCCGGTAGGCTGTGAGAGCACTGTGCAGAGCCAGTTGTTTCTTAGCTTCCCAAAGATTTGGAAGCAAGATGCTTTGGGGACTCTCAGCCCCTTTGGAAACAAGGCGGCCCTTTGGGCCTGGCAGCTCTAGGCCAAAGTAGCACGCCCAGAGCAGGAGTTCTACTTCAGCCAGATCAGGCCTGCCAAGAAACTGCGTTTCACAGGCCTTGGTAAGAGATGTTCCCGGTAGGCTGTGAGAGCACTGTGGAGAGCCAGTTGCTTTAGCTTCCCACAGAGCTGGAAGCAAGATGCCTTGGGGCCTCTCTCTCCCTTTGGACACAAGGCAGCCGTTTGGGCCTGGCAGCTCTAGGCCAATGGAGCACACCCACAGCAGAAGTTCTACTTCAGGCAGATCAGTCCTGCCCAGAAACTGCGTTTCACAGCCCTTGGTAAGAGATGTTCACGGTAGGCTGTGAGAGCACTGGGCAGAACCAGTTGTTTTTTAGCTTCCCAAAGTGCTGGAGGCAAGATGCTTTGGGGCCTCTCTCACCCTTTGGAAACAAGGCAGCCCTTAGGTCCTGGTAGCTCTAGGCCTATGTAGCACAACCAGAACAGAAGTTCTACTTCAGCCAGGTCAGGCCTGCCAAGAAACTGCGTTTCACAGGCCTTTCAAACACATGTTCTCTTAGGCTGTAAGAGCACTGGGCAGAGCCAGCTGTTTCTTAGCTTCCCGAAGAGCTGGGAGCAAGATGCTTTGGGTCCACTCTCCGTCTTTGGAAACAAGGCAGCCCTTTGGGCCTGGCAGCTCTAGGGCAATGGAGCACACCCAGAGCAGAAGTTCTACTTCAGCCAGATCAGGCCTGCCAGGAAACTGCGTTTCACAGGCCTTGGTAAGAGATGTTCCCGGTAGGCTGTAAGAGCACTGGGCAGAGCCAGTTGTTTCTTACCTTCCTGAAAAGCTGGAAGCAAGATGCTTGGGACCCCTCTGCCCGTTTGGGAACAAGGCAGCCTTTTGGGTCGGGAAGCTCTAGGCCAATGGAGCACACGCAGAGCAGGAGTTCTACTTCAGCCTGATCAGGCCTGCAAAGAAACAGCGTTTGACAGGCCTTGGTAAGAGATGTTCCCGGTAGGTGTAAGACCACTGGGCAGAGCCAGTTGTTTCTTAGCTTCGCAAAGACCGGGAAGCAAGATGCTTTGGGCCTCTCTGCCCCTTGGAAACAGGGCAGCACTTTGGGCCTGGCAGCTCTAGGGCAATCTAGCACACCCAGAGCCGGAGTTCTACTTCAGCCAGATGAGGCCTGCCAAGCAACTGCATTTCACAGGCCTTTCAAAGACATGTTCCCGGTAGGCTGTAAGAGCACGGGGCAGAGCGAGTTGGTTCTTAGCTTCCCAGAGAGCTGGAAGCAAGATGCTTTGGGGCCTCTCTGCCCCTTTGGAAACAAGGCAGCACCTTGGGCCTGGCAGCTCTAGGGCAATGGAGCACACCCAGAGCAGAAGTTCTACTTCAGCCAAATCAGGCCTGCCAGGAAACGGCGTTTCACAGGCCTTGGTAAGAGATGTTCCCGGTAGGCTGTAAGAGCACTGGGCAACGCCAGATGTTTCTTAGCTTCCCGAAGAGCTGGAAGCAAGAAGCTTTGGTGCCACTCTCTCACTTTGGACTCAAGGCAGCCCTTTGGGGCAGGTAGCTCTAGGCCAGTGGAGCACACCCAGAGCAGAAGTTCTACTTGGGCCAGTTCAGGCCACCAACAAACTGCGTTTCACAGGCCTTGGTAAGAGATGTTCCCGGTAGGCTGTAAGAGCACTGGGCAACGCCAGATGTTTCTTAGCTTCCCGAAGAGCTGGAAGCAAGATGCTTTGGGGCCTCTCATCCCCTTTGCAAACAAGGCCGACCTTTGGGCCAGGCAGCTCTAGGCCAATGGAGCACACCCAGAGCAGAAGTTCTACCTCAGCCAGATAAGGCCTGCCAAGAAACTGCGTTTCAAAGGCTTTGGTAAGAGATGTTCCCGCTACTCTGTTAGAGCACTGGGCAGAGCCATTTGTTTCTTAGCTTCCCAAAGAGCTGGAAGCAAGATGCTTTGGGGGCTCCCTGCCCCTTTGCCAACAAGGGCGACCTTTGGGCCTTTCAGCTCTAGGCCAATGGAGCACACCCAGAGCAGAAGTCCTACTTCAGCCAGATCAGGCCTGCCAAGGAACTGCGTTTCAGAGGCCTTTGTATGTGACGTTCCCGGTAGGCTGTGAGAGCACGGTGCAGAGCCAGTTGTTTCCTTGTTTCCCAAACAGCTGGAAGCAAGACGCTTTGGGGCCTCTCTGCCCCTTTGGAAACAAGGCAGCACGTTGGGTCTGGCAGCTCTAGGGCAATGGAGCACAACCAGAGCCGAAGTTCTACTTCTTCCAGATCAGGCCTGCCTAGACAGTGCGTTTCCCAGGCCTTGATAAGAGATGTTCTCTTAGGCTATAAGAGCACTGGGCACAGCCAGTTGTTTCTTAGCTTCCCAAGAGGTGGAAGCAAGATGCTTTGGGGCCTCTCTCCCCCTTTGGAAACAAGGCAGCCCTTTGGGCCTTTCAGCTCGAGGGCAATGGAGCACACCCAGAGCAGAAGTTCTACCTCAGCCAGATCAGGCCTGCCAAGAAACTGCTTTTCACAGGCCTTCGTAAGAGGTGTTCCCGGAAGGCTGTAAGAGTACCTGGCAGAGCGAGTTGTTTCTTAGCTTCAAAAACAGCTGGAAGCAACATGATTTGGGGCCTCTCTCCCCCTTTGGAAACAAAGCAGCCTTTGTGCCTGGCAGCTCTAGGCCAAAGTAGCACACCCAGAGCACAAGTTCTACCTCAGCCAGATAAGGCCTGTCAAGAAGCTGCGTTTCACAGGCCTTTGTATGTGACGTTCCCGGTTGGCTTTGAGAGCACTGTGCAGAGCCAGTTGTTTTAGCTTCCCAGAGAGCAGGAAGCAAGATGCTTTGGGGCCTCTCTCACACTTTGGAAATAAAGGCAGCCCTTTGGGCCTGGCAGCCCTAGGCCAATGGAGTACACCCAGAGCAGAAGTTCTACCACAGCCAGATCAGGCCTTCCAAGAAACTGCGTCTCACAGGCCTTTCTCTGTCACGTTGCCGGTAGGCTGTGAGAGCACTGTGCAGAGCCAGTTGTTTCTTAGCTTCCCAAGAGGTGGAAGCAAGATGCTTTGGGGCCTCTCTCCCCCTTTGGAAACAAGGCAGCCCTTTGGGCCTTTCAGCTCGAGGGCAATGGAGCACACCCAGAGCAGAAGTTCTACCTCAGCCAGATCAGGCCTGCCAAGAAACTGCTTTTCACAGGCCTTCGTAAGAGGTGTTCCCGGAAGGCTGTAAGAGTACCTGGCAGAGCGAGTTGTTTCTTAGCTTCAAAAACAGCTGGAAGCAACATGATTTGGGGCCTCTCTCCCCCTTTGGAAACAAAGCAGCCTTTGTGCCTGGCAGCTCTAGGCCAAAGTAGCACACCCAGAGCACAAGTTCTACCTCAGCCAGATAAGGCCTGTCAAGAAGCTGCGTTTCACAGGCCTTTGTATGTGACGTTCCCGGTTGGCTTTGAGAGCACTGTGCAGAGCCAGTTGTTTTAGCTTCCCAGAGAGCAGGAAGCAAGATGCTTTGGGGCCTCTCTCACACTTTGGAAATAAAGGCAGCCCTTTGGGCCTGGCAGCCCTAGGCCAATGGAGTACACCCAGAGCAGAAGTTCTACCTCAGCCAGATCAGGCCTTCCAAGAAACTGCGTCTCACAGGCCTTTCTCTGTCACGTTGCCGGTAGGCTGTGAGAGCACTGTGCAGAGCCAGTTGTTTCTTAGCTTCCCAAAGATTTGGAAGCAAGATGCTTTGGGGACTCTCAGCCCCTTTGGAAACAAGGCGGCCCTTTGGGCCTGGCAGCTCTAGGCCAAAGTAGCACGCCCAGAGCAGGAGTTCTACTTCAGCCAGATCAGGCCTGCCAAGAAACTGCGTTTCACAGGCCTTGGTAAGAGATGTTCCCGGTAGGCTGTGAGAGCACTGTGGAGAGCCAGTTGCTTTAGCTTCCCACAGAGCTGGAAGCAAGATGCTTTGGGGCCTCTCTCTCCCTTTGGACACAAGGCAGCCGTTTGGGCCTGGCAGCTCTAGGCCAATGGAGCACACCCACAGCAGAAGTTCTACTTCAGGCAGATCAGTCCTGCCCAGAAACTGCGTTTCACAGCCCTTGGTAAGAGATGTTCACGGTAGGCTGTGAGAGCACTGGGCAGAACCAGTTGTTTTTTAGCTTCCCAAAGTGCTGGAGGCAAGATGCTTTGGGGCCTCTCTCACCCTTTGGAAACAAGGCAGCCCTTAGGTCCTGGTAGCTCTAGGCCTATGTAGCACAACCAGAACAGAAGTTCTACTTCAGCCAGGTCAGGCCTGCCAAGAAACTGCGTTTCACAGGCCTTTCAAAGAGATGTTCTCTTAGGCTGTAAGAGCACTGGGCAGAGCCAGCTGTTTCTTAGCTTCCCGAAGAGCTGGGAGCAAGATGCTTTGGGTCCACTCTCCGTCTTTGGAAACAAGGCAGCCCTTTGGGCCTGGCAGCTCTAGGGCAATGGAGCACACCCAGATCAGAAGTTTTACTTCAGCCAGATCAGGCCTGCCAGGAAACTGCGTTTCACAGGCCTTGGTAAGAGATGTTCCCGGTAGGCTGTAAGAGCACTGGGCAGAGCCAGTTGTTTCTTACCTTCCTGAAAAGCTGGAAGCAAGATGCTTGGGACCCCTCTGCCCGTTTGGGAACAAGGCAGCCTTTTGGGTCGGGAAGCTCTAGGCCAATGGAGCACACGCAGAGCAGGAGTTCTACTTCAGCCTGATCAGGCCTGCAAAGAAACAGCGTTTGACAGGCCTTGGTAAGAGATGTTCCCGGTAGGTGTAAGAGCACTGGGCAGAGTCAGTTGATTCTTAGCTTCGCAAATACTGGGAAGCAAGATGCTTTGGGCCTCTCTGCCCCTTGGAAACAGGGCAGCACTTTGGGCCTGGCAGCTCTAGGGCCATGGAGCACACCCAGAGCAGAAGTCCTACTTCAGCCAGATCAGGCCTGCCAAGGAACTGAGTTTCAGAGGCCTTTGTATGTGACGTTCCCGGTAGGCTGTGAGAGCACGGTGCAGAGCCAGTTGTTTCCTTGTTTCCCAAACAGCTGGAAGCAAGACGCTTTGGGGCCTCTCTGCCCCTTTGGAAACAAGGCAGCACGTTGGGTCTGGCAGCTCTAGGGCAATGGAGCACAACCAGAGCCGAAGTTCTACTTCTTCCAGATCAGGCCTGCCTAGACAGTGCGTTTCCCAGGCCTTGATAAGAGATGTTCTCTTAGGCTATAAGAGCACTGGGCACAGCCAGTTGTTTCTTAGCTTCCCAAGAGGTGGAAGCAAGATGCTTTGGGGCCTCTCTCCCCCTTTGGAAACAAGGCAGCCCTTTGGGCCTTTCAGCTCGAGGGCAATGGAGCACACCCAGAGCAGAAGTTCTACCTCAGCCAGATCAGGCCTGCCAAGAAACTGCTTTTCACAGGCCTTCGTAAGAGGTGTTCCCGGAAGGCTGTAAGAGTACCTGGCAGAGCGAGTTGTTTCTTAGCTTCAAAAACAGCTGGAAGCAACATGATTTGGGGCCTCTCTCCCCCTTTGGAAACAAAGCAGCCTTTGTGCCTGGCAGCTCTAGGCCAAAGTAGCACACCCAGAGCACAAGTTCTACCTCAGCCAGATAAGGCCTGTCAAGAAGCTGCGTTTCACAGGCCTTTGTATGTGACGTTCCCGGTTGGCTTTGAGAGCACTGTGCAGAGCCAGTTGTTTTAGCTTCCCAGAGAGCAGGAAGCAAGATGCTTTGGGGCCTCTCTCACACTTTGGAAATAAAGGCAGCCCTTTGGGCCTGGCAGCCCTAGGCCAATGGAGTACACCCAGAGCAGAAGTTCTACCTCAGCCAGATCAGGCCTTCCAAGAAACTGCGTCTCACAGGCCTTTCTCTGTCACGTTGCCGGTAGGCTGTGAGAGCACTGTGCAGAGCCAGTTGTTTCTTAGCTTCCCAAAGATTTGGAAGCAAGATGCTTTGGGGACTCTCAGCCCCTTTGGAAACAAGGCGGCCCTTTGGGCCTGGCAGCTCTAGGCCAAAGTAGCACGCCCAGAGCAGGAGTTCTACTTCAGCCAGATCAGGCCTGCCAAGAAACTGCGTTTCACAGGCCTTGGTAAGAGATGTTCCCGGTAGGCTGTGAGAGCACTGTGGAGAGCCAGTTGCTTTAGCTTCCCACAGAGCTGGAAGCAAGATGCCTTGGGGCCTCTCTCTCCCTTTGGACACAAGGCAGCCGTTTGGGCCCGGCAGCTCTAGGCCAATGGAGCACACCCACAGCAGAAGTTCTACTTCAGGCAGATCAGTCCTGCCCAGAAACTGCGTTTCACAGCCCTTGGTAAGAGATGTTCACGGTAGGCTGTGAGAGCACTGGGCAGAACCAGTTGTTTTTTAGCTTCCCAAAGTGCTGGAGGCAAGATGCTTTGGGGCCTCTCTCACCCTTTGGAAACAAGGCAGCCCTTAGGTCCTGGTAGCTCTAGGCCTATGTAGCACAACCAGAACAGAAGTTCTACTTCAGCCAGGTCAGGCCTGCCAAGAAACTGCGTTTCACAGGCCTTTCAAAGAGATGTTCTCTTAGGCTGTAAGAGCACTGGGCAGAGCCAGCTGTTTCTTAGCTTCCCGAAGAGCTGGGAGCAAGATGCTTTGGGTCCACTCTCCGTCTTTGGAAACAAGGCAGCCCTTTGGGCCTGGCAGCTCTAGGGCAATGGAGCACACCCAGAGCAGAAGTTCTACTTCAGCCAGATCAGGCCTGCCAGGAAACTGCGTTTCACAGGCCTTGGTAAGAGATGTTCCCGGTAGGCTGTAAGAGCACTGGGCAGAGCCAGTTGTTTCTTACCTTCCTGAAAAGCTGGAAGCAAGATGCTTGGGACCCCTCTGCCCGTTTGGGAACAAGGCAGCCTTTTGGGTCGGGAAGCTCTAGGCCAATGGAGCACTCGCAGAGCAGGAGTTCTACTTCAGCCTGATCAGGCCTGCAAAGAAACAGCGTTTGACAGGCCTTGGTAAGAGATGTTCGCGGTAGGTGTAAGAGCACTGGGCAGAGCCAGTTGTTTCTTAGCTTCGCAAAGACCGGGAAGCAAGATGCTTTGGGCCTCTCTGCCCCTTGGAAACAGGGCAGCACTTTGGGCCTGGCAGCTCTAGGGCAATGGAGCACACCCAGAGCCGGAGTTCTACTTCAGCCAGATGAGGCCTGCCAAGAAACTGCGTTTCACAGGCCTTTCAAAGACATGTTCCCGGTAGGCTGTAAGAGCACGGGGCAGAGCGAGTTGGTTCTTAGCTTCCCAGAGAGCTGGAAGCAAGATGCTTTGGGGCCTCTCTGCCCCTTTGGAAACAAGGCAGCACCTTGGGCCTGGCAGCTCTAGGGCAATGGAGCACACCCAGAGCAGAAGTTCTACTTCAGCCAAATCAGGCCTGCCAGGAAACGGCGTTTCACAGGCCTTGGTAAGAGATGTTCCCGGTAGGCTGTAAGAGCACTGGGCAACGCCAGATGTTTCTTAGCTTCCCGAAGAGCTGGAAGCAAGAAGCTTTGGTGCCACTCTCTCACTTTGGACTCAAGGCAGCCCTTTGGGGCAGGTAGCTCTAGGCCAGTGGAGCACACCCAGAGCAGAAGTTCTACTTGGGCCAGTTCAGGCCACCAACAAACTGCGTTTCACAGGCCTTGGTAAGAGATGTTCCCGGTAGGCTGTAAGAGCACTGGGCAACGCCAGATGTTTCTTAGCTTCCCGAAGAGCTGGAAGCAAGATGCTTTGGGGTCTCTCATCCCCTTTGCAAACAAGGCGGCCCTATGGGCCAGGCAGCTCTAGGCCAATGGAGCACACCCAGAGCAGAAGTTCTACTTCGGCCAGTTCAGGCCACCAACAAACTGCGTTTCACAGGCCTTGGTAAGAGATGTTCCCGGTAGGCTGTAAGAGCACTGGGCAACGCCAGATGTTTCTTAGCTTCCCGAAGAGCTGGAAGCAAGATGCTTTGGGGCCTCTCATCCCCTTTGCAAACAAGGCCAACCTTTGGGCCAGGCAGCTCTAGGCCAATGGAGCACACCCAGAGCAGAAGTTCTACCTCAGCCAGATAAGGCCTGCCAAGAAACTGCGTTTCAAAGGCTTTGGTAAGAGATGTTCCCGCTACTCTGTTAGAGCACTGGGCAGAGCCATTTGTTTCTTAGCTTCCCAGAGAGCAGGAAGCAAGATGCTTTGGGGCCTCTCTCACACTTTGGAAATAAAGGCAGCCCTTTGGGCCTGGCAGCCCTAGGCCAATGGAGTACACCCAGAGCAGAAGTTCTACCTCAGCCAGATCAGGCCTTCCAAGAAACTGCGTCTCACAGGCCTTTCTCTGTCACGTTGCCGGTAGGCTGTGAGAGCACTGTGCAGAGCCAGTTGTTTCTTAGCTTCCCAAAGATTTGGAAGCAAGATGCTTTGGGGACTCTCAGCCCCTTTGGAAACAAGGCGGCCCTTTGGGCCTGGCAGCTCTAGGCCAAAGTAGCACGCCCAGAGCAGGAGTTCTACTTCAGCCAGATCAGGCCTGCCAAGAAACTGCGTTTCACAGGCCTTGGTAAGAGATGTTCCCGGTAGGCTGTGAGAGCACTGTGGAGAGCCAGTTGCTTTAGCTTCCCACAGAGCTGGAAGCAAGATGCTTTGGGGCCTCTCTCTCCCTTTGGACACAAGGCAGCCGTTTGGGCCTGGCAGCTCTAGGCCAATGGAGCACACCCACAGCAGAAGTTCTACTTCAGGCAGATCAGTCCTGCCCAGAAACTGCGTTTCACAGCCCTTGGTAAGAGATGTTCACGGTAGGCTGTGAGAGCACTGGGCAGAACCAGTTGTTTTTTAGCTTCCCAAAGTGCTGGAGGCAAGATGCTTTGGGGCCTCTCTCACCCTTTGGAAACAAGGCAGCCCTTAGGTCCTGGTAGCTCTAGGCCTATGTAGCACAACCAGAACAGAAGTTCTACTTCAGCCAGGTCAGGCCTGCCAAGAAACTGCGTTTCACAGGCCTTTCAAAGAGATGTTCTCTTAGGCTGTAAGAGCACTGGGCAGAGCCAGCTGTTTCTTAGCTTCCCGAAGAGCTGGGAGCAAGATGCTTTGGGTCCACTCTCCGTCTTTGGAAACAAGGCAGCCCTTTGGGCCTGGCAGCTCTAGGGCAATGGAGCACACCCAGAGCAGAAGTTCTACTTCAGCCAGATCAGGCCTGCCAGGAAACTGCGTTTCACAGGCCTTGGTAAGAGATGTTCCCGGTAGGCTGTAAGAGCACTGGGCAGAGCCAGTTGTTTCTTACCTTCCTGAAAAGCTGGAAGCAAGATGCTTGGGACCCCTCTGCCCGTTTGGGAACAAGGCAGCCTTTTGCGTCAGGAAGCTCTAGGCCAATGGAGCACACGCAGAGCAGGAGTTCTACTTCAGCCTGATCAGGCCTGCAAAGAAACAGCGTTTGACAGGCCTTGGTAAGAGATGTTCGCGGTAGGTGTAAGAGCACTGGGCAGAGCCAGTTGTTTCTTAGCTTCGCAAAGACCGGGAAGCAAGATGCTTTGGGCCTCTCTGCCCCTTGGAAACAGGGCAGCACTTTGGGCCTGGCAGCTCTAGGGCAATGGAGCACACCCAGAGCCGGAGTTCTACTTCAGCCAGATGAGGCCTGCCAAGAAACTGCGTTTCAAAGGCTTTGGTAAGAGATGTTCCCGGTACTCTGTTAGAGCACTGGGCAGAGCCATTTGTTTCTTAGCTTCCCAAAGAGCTGGAAGCAAGATGCTTTGGGGGCTCCCTGCCCCTTTGCCAACAAGGGCGACCTTTGGGCCTTTCAGCTCTAGGCCAATGGAGCACACCCAGAGCAGAAGTCCTACTTCAGCCAGATCAGGCCTGCCAAGGAACTGCGTTTCAGAGGCCTTTGTATGTGACGTTCCCGGTAGGCTGTGAGAGCACGGTGCAGAGCCAGTTGTTTCCTTGTTTCCCAAACAGCTGGAAGCAAGACGCTTTGGGGCCTCTCTGCCCCTTTGGAAACAAGGCAGCACGTTGGGTCTGGCAGCTCTAGGGCAATGGAGCACAACCAGAGCCGAAGTTCTACTTCTTCCAGATCAGGCCTGCCTAGACAGTGCGTTTCCCAGGCCTTGATAAGAGATGTTCTCTTAGGCTATAAGAGCACTGGGCACAGCCAGTTGTTTCTTAGCTTCCCAAGAGGTGGAAGCAAGATGCTTTGGGGCCTCTCTCCCCCTTTGGAAACAAGGCAGCCCTTTGGGCCTTTCAGCTCGAGGGCAATGGAGCACACCCAGAGCAGAAGTTCTACCTCAGCCAGATCAGGCCTGCCAAGAAACTGCTTTTCACAGGCCTTCGTAAGAGGTGTTCCCGGAAGGCTGTAAGAGTACCTGGCAGAGCGAGTTGTTTCTTAGCTTCAAAAACAGCTGGAAGCAACATGATTTGGGGCCTCTCTCCCCCTTTGGAAACAAAGCAGCCTTTGTGCCTGGCAGCTCTAGGCCAAAGTAGCACACCCAGAGCACAAGTTCTACCTCAGCCAGATAAGGCCTGTCAAGAAGCTGCGTTTCACAGGCCTTTGTATGTGACGTTCCCGGTTGGCTTTGAGAGCACTGTGCAGAGCCAGTTGTTTTAGCTTCCCAGAGAGCAGGAAGCAAGATGCTTTGGGGCCTCTCTCACACTTTGGAAATAAAGGCAGCCCTTTGGGCCTGGCAGCCCTAGGCCAATGGAGTACACCCAGAGCAGAAGTTCTACCTCAGCCAGATCAGGCCTTCCAAGAAACTGCGTCTCACAGGCCTTTCTCTGTCACGTTGCCGGTAGGCTGTGAGAGCACTGTGCAGAGCCAGTTGTTTCTTAGCTTCCCAAAGATTTGGAAGCAAGATGCTTTGGGGACTCTCAGCCCCTTTGGAAACAAGGCGGCCCTTTGGGCCTGGCAGCTCTAGGCCAAAGTAGCACGCCCAGAGCAGGAGTTCTACTTCAGCCAGATCAGGCCTGCCAAGAAACTGCGTTTCACAGGCCTTGGTAAGAGATGTTCCCGGTAGGCTGTGAGAGCACTGTGGAGAGCCAGTTGCTTTAGCTTCCCACAGAGCTGGAAGCAAGATGCTTTGGGGCCTCTCTCTCCCTTTGGACACAAGGCAGCCGTTTGGGCCTGGCAGCTCTAGGCCAATGGAGCACACCCACAGCAGAAGTTCTACTTCAGGCAGATCAGTCCTGCCCAGAAACTGCGTTTCACAGCCCTTGGTAAGAGATGTTCACGGTAGGCTGTGAGAGCACTGGGCAGAACCAGTTGTTTTTTAGCTTCCCAAAGTGCTGGAGGCAAGATGCTTTGGGGCCTCTCTCACCCTTTGGAAACAAGGCAGCCCTTAGGTCCTGGTAGCTCTAGGCCTATGTAGCACAACCAGAACAGAAGTTCTACTTCAGCCAGGTCAGGCCTGCCAAGAAACTGCGTTTCACAGGCCTTTCAAAGAGATGTTCTCTTAGGCTGTAAGAGCACTGGGCAGAGCCAGCTGTTTCTTAGCTTCCCGAAGAGCTGGGAGCAAGATGCTTTGGGTCCACTCTCCGTCTTTGGAAACAAGGCAGCCCTTTGGGCCTGGCAGCTCTAGGGCAATGGAGCACACCCAGAGCAGAAGTTCTACTTCAGCCAGATCAGGCCTGCCAGGAAACTGCGTTTCACAGGCCTTGGTAAGAGATGTTCCCGGTAGGCTGTAAGAGCACTGGGCAGAGCCAGTTGTTTCTTACCTTCCTGAAAAGCTGGAAGCAAGATGCTTGGGACCCCTCTGCCCGTTTGGGAACAAGGCAGCCTTTTGCGTCAGGAAGCTCTAGGCCAATGGAGCACACGCAGAGCAGGAGTTCTACTTCAGCCTGATCAGGCCTGCAAAGAAACAGCGTTTGACAGGCCTTGGTAAGAGATGTTCGCGGTAGGTGTAAGAGCACTGGGCAGAGCCAGTTGTTTCTTAGCTTCGCAAAGACCGGGAAGCAAGATGCTTTGGGCCTCTCTGCCCCTTGGAAACAGGGCAGCACTTTGGGCCTGGCAGCTCTAGGGCAATGGAGCACACCCAGAGCCGGAGTTCTACTTCAGCCAGATGAGGCCTGCCAAGAAACTGCGTTTCAAAGGCTTTGGTAAGAGATGTTCCCGGTACTCTGTTAGAGCACTGGGCAGAGCCATTTGTTTCTTAGCTTCCCAAAGAGCTGGAAGCAAGATGCTTTGGGGGCTCCCTGCCCCTTTGCCAACAAGGGCGACCTTTGGGCCTTTCAGCTCTAGGCCAATGGAGCACACCCAGAGCAGAAGTCCTACTTCAGCCAGATCAGGCCTGCCAAGGAACTGCGTTTCAGAGGCCTTTGTATGTGACGTTCCCGGTAGGCTGTGAGAGCACGGTGCAGAGCCAGTTGTTTCCTTGTTTCCCAAACAGCTGGAAGCAAGACGCTTTGGGGCCTCTCTGCCCCTTTGGAAACAAGGCAGCACGTTGGGTCTGGCAGCTCTAGGGCAATGGAGCACAACCAGAGCCGAAGTTCTACTTCTTCCAGATCAGGCCTGCCTAGACAGTGCGTTTCCCAGGCCTTGATAAGAGATGTTCTCTTAGGCTATAAGAGCACTGGGCACAGCCAGTTGTTTCTTAGCTTCCCAAGAGGTGGAAGCAAGATGCTTTGGGGCCTCTCTCCCCCTTTGGAAACAAGGCAGCCCTTTGGGCCTTTCAGCTCGAGGGCAATGGAGCACACCCAGAGCAGAAGTTCTACCTCAGCCAGATCAGGCCTGCCAAGAAACTGCTTTTCACAGGCCTTCGTAAGAGGTGTTCCCGGAAGGCTGTAAGAGTACCTGGCAGAGCGAGTTGTTTCTTAGCTTCAAAAACAGCTGGAAGCAACATGATTTGGGGCCTCTCTCCCCCTTTGGAAACAAAGCAGCCTTTGTGCCTGGCAGCTCTAGGCCAAAGTAGCACACCCAGAGCACAAGTTCTACCTCAGCCAGATAAGGCCTGTCAAGAAGCTGCGTTTCACAGGCCTTTGTATGTGACGTTCCCGGTTGGCTTTGAGAGCACTGTGCAGAGCCAGTTGTTTTAGCTTCCCAGAGAGCAGGAAGCAAGATGCTTTGGGGCCTCTCTCACACTTTGGAAATAAAGGCAGCCCTTTGGGCCTGGCAGCCCTAGGCCAATGGAGTACACCCAGAGCAGAAGTTCTACCTCAGCCAGATCAGGCCTTCCAAGAAACTGCGTCTCACAGGCCTTTCTCTGTCACGTTGCCGGTAGGCTGTGAGAGCACTGTGCAGAGCCAGTTGTTTCTTAGCTTCCCAAAGATTTGGAAGCAAGATGCTTTGGGGACTCTCAGCCCCTTTGGAAACAAGGCGGCCCTTTGGGCCTGGCAGCTCTAGGCCAAAGTAGCACGCCCAGAGCAGGAGTTCTACTTCAGCCAGATCAGGCCTGCCAAGAAACTGCGTTTCACAGGCCTTGGTAAGAGATGTTCCCGGTAGGCTGTGAGAGCACTGTGGAGAGCCAGTTGCTTTAGCTTCCCACAGAGCTGGAAGCAAGATGCTTTGGGGCCTCTCTCTCCCTTTGGACACAAGGCAGCCGTTTGGGCCTGGCAGCTCTAGGCCAATGGAGCACACCCACAGCAGAAGTTCTACTTCAGGCAGATCAGTCCTGCCCAGAAACTGCGTTTCACAGCCCTTGGTAAGAGATGTTCACGGTAGGCTGTGAGAGCACTGGGCAGAACCAGTTGTTTTTTAGCTTCCCAAAGTGCTGGAGGCAAGATGCTTTGGGGCCTCTCTCACCCTTTGGAAACAAGGCAGCCCTTAGGTCCTGGTAGCTCTAGGCCTATGTAGCACAACCAGAACAGAAGTTCTACTTCAGCCAGGTCAGGCCTGCCAAGAAACTGCGTTTCACAGGCCTTTCAAAGAGATGTTCTCTTAGGCTGTAAGAGCACTGGGCAGAGCCAGCTGTTTCTTAGCTTCCCGAAGAGCTGGGAGCAAGATGCTTTGGGTCCACTCTCCGTCTTTGGAAACAAGGCAGCCCTTTGGGCCTGGCAGCTCTAGGGCAATGGAGCACACCCAGAGCAGAAGTTCTACTTCAGCCAGATCAGGCCTGCCAGGAAACTGCGTTTCACAGGCCTTGGTAAGAGATGTTCCCGGTAGGCTGTAAGAGCACTGGGCAGAGCCAGTTGTTTCTTACCTTCCTGAAAAGCTGGAAGCAAGATGCTTGGGACCCCTCTGCCCGTTTGGGAACAAGGCAGCCTTTTGCGTCAGGAAGCTCTAGGCCAATGGAGCACACGCAGAGCAGGAGTTCTACTTCAGCCTGATCAGGCCTGCAAAGAAACAGCGTTTGACAGGCCTTGGTAAGAGATGTTCGCGGTAGGTGTAAGAGCACTGGGCAGAGCCAGTTGTTTCTTAGCTTCGCAAAGACCGGGAAGCAAGATGCTTTGGGCCTCTCTGCCCCTTGGAAACAGGGCAGCACTTTGGGCCTGGCAGCTCTAGGGCAATGGAGCACACCCAGAGCCGGAGTTCTACTTCAGCCAGATGAGGCCTGCCAAGAAACTGCGTTTCAAAGGCTTTGGTAAGAGATGTTCCCGGTACTCTGTTAGAGCACTGGGCAGAGCCATTTGTTTCTTAGCTTCCCAAAGAGCTGGAAGCAAGATGCTTTGGGGGCTCCCTGCCCCTTTGCCAACAAGGGCGACCTTTGGGCCTTTCAGCTCTAGGGCAATGGAGCACACCCAGAGCAGAAGTCCTACTTCAGCCAGATCAGGCCTGCCAAGGAACTGCGTTTCAGAGGCCTTTGTATGTGACGTTCCCGGTAGGCTGTGAGAGCACGGTGCAGAGCCAGTTGTTTCCTTGTTTCCCAAACAGCTGGAAGCAAGACGCTTTGGGGCCTCTCTGCCCCTTTGGAAACAAGGCAGCACGTTGGGTCTGGCAGCTCTAGGGCAATGGAGCACAACCAGAGCCGAAGTTCTACTTCTTCCAGATCAGGCCTGCCTAGACAGTGCGTTTCCCAGGCCTTGATAAGAGATGTTCTCTTAGGCTATAAGAGCACTGGGCACAGCCAGTTGTTTCTTAGCTTCCCAAGAGGTGGAAGCAAGATGCTTTGGGGCCTCTCTCCCCCTTTGGAAACAAGGCAGCCCTTTGGGCCTTTCAGCTCTAGGGCAATGGAGCACACCCAGAGCAGAAGTTCTACCTCAGCCAGATCAGGCCTGCCAAGAAACTGCTTTTCACAGGCCTTCGTAAGAGGTGTTCCCGGAAGGCTGTAAGAGTACCTGGCAGAGCGAGTTGTTTCTTAGCTTCAAAAACAGCTGGAAGCAACATGATTTGGGGCCTCTCTCCCCCTTTGGAAACAAAGCAGCCTTTGTGCCTGGCAGCTCTAGGCCAAAGTAGCACACCCAGAGCACAAGTTCTACCTCAGCCAGATCAGGCCTTCCAAGAAACTGCGTCTCACAGGCCTTTCTCTGTCACGTTGCCGCTAGGCTGTGAGAGCACTGTGCAGAGCCAGTTGTTTCTTAGCTTCCCAAAGATTTGGAAGCAAGATGCGTTGGGGACTCTCAGCCCCTTTGGAAACAAGGCGGCCCTTTGGGCCTGGCAGCTCTAGGCCAAAGTAGCACGCCCAGAGCAGGAGTTCTACTTCAGCCAGATCAGGCCTGCCAAGAAACTGCGTTTCACAGGCCTTGGTAAGAGATGTTCCCGGTAGGCTGTGAGAGCACTCTGGAGAGCCAGTTGCTTTAGCTTCCCACAGAGCTGGAAGCAAGATGCCTTGGGGCCTCTCTCTCCCTTTGGACACAAGGCAGCCGTTTGGGCCTGGCAGCTCTAGGCCAATGGAGCACACCCACAGCAGAAGTTCTACTTCAGGCAGATCAGTCCTGCCCAGAAACTGCGTTTCACAGCCCTTGGTAAGAGATGTTCACGGTAGGCTGTGAGAGCACTGGGCAGAACCAGTTGTTTTTTAGCTTCCCAAAGTGCTGGAGGCAAGATGCTTTGGGGCCTCTCTCACCCTTTGGAAACAAGGCAGCCCTTAGGTCCTGGTAGCTCTAGGCCTATGTAGCACAACCAGAACAGAAGTTCTACTTCAGCCAGGTCAGGCCTGCCAAGAAACTGCGTTTCACAGGCCTTTCAAAGAGATGTTCTCTTAGGCTGTAAGAGCACTGGGCAGAGCCAGCTGTTACTTAGCTTCCCGAAGAGCTGGGAGCAAGATGCTTTGGGTCCACTCTCCGTCTTTGGAAACAAGGCAGCCCTTTGGGCCTGGCAGCTCTAGGGCAATGGAGCACGCCCAGAGCAGAAGTTCTACTTCAGCCAGATCAGGCCTGCCAGGAAACTGCGTTTCACAGGCCTTGGTAAGAGATGTTCCCGGTAGGCTGTAAGAGCACTGGGCAGAGCCAGTTGTTTCTTACCTTCCTGAAAAGCTGGAAGCAAGATGCTTGGGACCCCTCTGCCCGTTTGGGAACAAGGCAGCCTTTTGGGTCAGGAAGCTCTAGGCCAATGGAGCACACGCAGAGCAGGAGTTCTACTTCAGCCTGATCAGGCCTGCAAAGAAACAGCGTTTGACAGGCCTTGGTAAGAGATGTTCCCGGTAGGTGTAAGAGCACTGGGCAGAGCCAGTTGTTTCTTAGCTTCGCAAAGACCGGGAAGCAAGATGCTTTGGGCCTCTCTGCCCCTTGGAAACAGGGCAGCACTTTGGGCCTGGCAGCTCTAGGGCAGTGGAGCACACCCAGAGCCGGAGTTCTACTTCAGCCAGATGAGGCCTGCCAAGAAACTGCGTTTCACAGGCCTTTCAAAGACATGTTCCCGGTAGGCTGTAAGAGAACGGGGCAGAGCGAGTTGGTTCTTAGCTTCCCAGAGAGCTGGAAGCAAGATGCTTTGGGGCCTCTCTGCCCCTTTGGAAACAAGGCAGCACCTTGGGCCTGGCAGCTCTAGGGCAATGGAGCACACCCAGAGCAGAAGTTCTACTTGGGCCAGTTCAGGCCACCAACAAACTGCGTTTCACAGGCCTTGGTAAGAGATGTTCCCGGTAGGCTGTAAGAGCACTGGGCAACGCCAGATGTTTCTTAGCTTCCCGAAGAGCTGGAAGCGAGAAGCTTTGGTGCCACTCTCTCACTTTGGACTCAAGGCAGCCCTTTGGGGCAGGTAGCTCTAGCCCAGTGGAGCACACCCAGAGCAGAAGTTCTACTTGGGCCAGTTCAGGCCACCAACAAACTGCGTTTCACAGGCCTTGGTAAGAGATGTTCCCGGTAGGCTGTAAGAGCACTGGGCAACGCCAGATGTTTCTTAGCTTCCCGAAGAGCTGGAAGCAAGATGCTTTGGGGCCTCTCATCCCCTTTGCAAACAAGGCGGCCCTATGGGCCAGGCAGCTCTAGGCCAATGGAGCACACCCAGAGCAGAAGTTCTACTTCGGCCAGTTCAGGCCACCAACAAACTGCGTTTCACAGGCCTTGGTAAGAGATGTTCCCGGTAGGCTGTAAGAGCACTGGGCAACGCCAGATGTTTCTTAGCTTCCCGAAGAGCTGGAAGCAAGATGCTTTGGGGCCTCTCATCCCCTTTGCAAACAAGGCCGACCTTTGGGCCAGGCAGCTCTAGGCCAATGGAGCACACCCAGAGCAGAAGTTCTACCTCAGCCAGATAAGGCCTGCCAAGAAACTGCGTTTCAAAGGCTTTGGTAAGAGATGTTCCCGGTACTCTGTTAGAGCACTGGGCAGAGCCATTTGTTTCTTAGCTTCCCAAAGAGCTGGAAGCAAGATGCTTTGGGGGCTCCCTGCCCCTTTGCCAACAAGGGCGACCTTTGGGCCTTTCAGCTCTAGGCCAATGGAGCACACCCAGAGCAGAAGTCCTACTTCAGCCAGATCAGGCCTGCCAAGGAACTGCGTTTCAGAGGCCTTTGTATGTGACGTTCCCGGTAGGCTGTGAGAGCACGGTGCAGAGCCAGTTGTTTCCTTGTTTCCCAAACAGCTGGAAGCAAGACGCTTTGGGGCCTCTCTGCCCCTTTGGAAACAAGGCAGCACGTTGGGTCTGGCAGCTCTAGGGCAATGGAGCACAACCAGAGCCGAAGTTCTACTTCTTCCAGATCAGGCCTGCCTAGACAGTGCGTTTCCCAGGCCTTGATAAGAGATGTTCTCTTAGGCTATAAGAGCACTGGGCACAGCCAGTTGTTTCTTAGCTTCCCAAGAGGTGGAAGCAAGATGCTTTGGGGCCTCTCTCCCCCTTTGGAAACAAGGCAGCCCTTTGGGCCTTTCAGCTCTAGGGCAATGGAGCACACCCAGAGCAGAAGTTCTACCTCAGCCAGATCAGGCCTGCCAAGAAACTGCTTTTCACAGGCCTTCGTAAGAGGTGTTCCCGGAAGGCTGTAAGAGTACCTGGCAGAGCGAGTTGTTTCTTAGCTTCAAAAACAGCTGGAAGCAACATGATTTGGGGCCTCTCTCCCCCTTTGGAAACAAAGCAGCCTTTGTGCCTGGCAGCTCTAGGCCAAAGTAGCACACCCAGAGCACAAGTTCTACCTCAGCCAGATCAGGCCTTCCAAGAAACTGCGTCTCACAGGCCTTTCTCTGTCACGTTGCCGCTAGGCTGTGAGAGCACTGTGCAGAGCCAGTTGTTTCTTAGCTTCCCAAAGATTTGGAAGCAAGATGCGTTGGGGACTCTCAGCCCCTTTGGAAACAAGGCGGCCCTTTGGGCCTGGCAGCTCTAGGCCAAAGTAGCACGCCCAGAGCAGGAGTTCTACTTCAGCCAGATCAGGCCTGCCAAGAAACTGCGTTTCACAGGCCTTGGTAAGAGATGTTCCCGGTAGGCTGTGAGAGCACTGTGGAGAGCCAGTTGCTTTAGCTTCCCACAGAGCTGGAAGCAAGATGCCTTGGGGCCTCTCTCTCCCTTTGGACACAAGGCAGCTGTTTGGGCCTGGCAGCTCTAGGCCAATGGAGCACACCCACAGCAGAAGTTCTACTTCAGGCAGATCAGTCCTGCCCAGAAACTGCGTTTCACAGCCCTTGGTAAGAGATGTTCACGGTAGGCTGTGAGAGCACTGGGCAGAACCAGTTGTTTTTTAGCTTCCCAAAGTGCTGGAGGCAAGATGCTTTGGGGCCTCTCTCACCCTTTGGAAACAAGGCAGCCCTTAGGTCCTGGTAGCTCTAGGCCTATGTAGCACAACCAGAACAGAAGTTCTACTTCAGCCAGGTCAGGCCTGCCAAGAAACTGCGTTTCACAGGCCTTTCAAAGAGATGTTCTCTTAGGCTGTAAGAGCACTGGGCAGAGCCAGCTGTTACTTAGCTTCCCGAAGAGCTGGGAGCAAGATGCTTTGGGTCCACTCTCCGTCTTTGGAAACAAGGCAGCCCTTTGGGCCTGGCAGCTCTAGGGCAATGGAGCACACCCAGAGCAGAAGTTCTACTTCAGCCAGATCAGGCCTGCCAGGAAACTGCGTTTCACAGGCCTTGGTAAGAGATGTTCCCGGTAGGCTGTAAGAGCACTGGGCAGAGCCAGTTGTTTCTTACCTTCCTGAAAAGCTGGAAGCAAGATGCTTGGGACCCCTCTGCCCGTTTGGGAACAAGGCAGACTTTTGGGTCGGGAAGCTCTAGGCCAATGGAGCACACGCAGAGCAGGAGTTCTACTTCAGCCTGATCAGGCCTGCAAAGAAACAGCGTTTGACAGGCCTTGGTAAGAGATGTTCCCGGTAGGTGTAAGAGCACTGGGCAGAGCCAGTTGTTTCTTAGCTTCGCAAAGACCGGGAAGCAAGATGCTTTGGGCCTCTCTGCCCCTTGGAAACAGGGCAGCACTTTGGGCCTGGCAGCTCTAGGGCAATGGAGCACACCCAGAGCCGGAGTTCTACTTCAGCCAGATGAGGCCTGCCAAGAAACTGCGTTTCAAAGGCCTTTCAAAGACATGTTCCCGGTAGTCTGTAAGAGCACGGGGCAGAGCCAGTTGGTTCTTAGCTTCCCAGAGAGCTGGAAGCAAGATGCTTTGGGGCCTCTCTGCCCCTTTGGAAACAAGGCAGCACCTTGGGCCTGGCAGCTCTAGGGCAATGGAGCACACCCAGAGCAGAAGTTCTACTTGGGCCAGTTCAGGCCACCAACAAACTGCGTTTCACAGGCCTTGGTAAGAGATGTTCCCGGTAGGCTGTAAGAGCACTGGGCAACGCCAGATGTTTCTTAGCTTCCCGAAGAGCTGGAAGCGAGAAGCTTTGGTGCCACTCTCTCACTTTGGACTCAAGGCAGCCCTTTGGGGCAGGTAGCTCTAGCCCAGTGGAGCACACCCAGAGCAGAAGTTCTACTTGGGCCAGTTCAGGCCACCAACAAACTGCGTTTCACAGGCCTTGGTAAGAGATGTTCCCAGTAGGCTGTAAGAGCACTGGGCAACGCCAGATGTTTCTTAGCTTCCCGAAGAGCTGGAAGCAAGATGCTTTGGGGCCTCTCATCCCCTTTGCAAACAAGGCCGACCTTTGGGCCAGGCAGCTCTAGGCCAATGGAGCACACCCAGAGCAGAAGTTCTACCTCAGCCAGATAAGGCCTGCCAAGAAACTGCGTTTCAAAGGCTTTGGTAAGAGATGTTCCCGGTACTCTGTTAGAGCACTGGGCAGAGCCATTTGTTTCTTAGCTTCCCAAAGAGCTGGAAGCAAGATGCTTTGGGGGCTCCCTGCCCCTTTGCCAACAAGGGCGACCTTTGGGCCTTTCAGCTCTAGGCCAATGGAGCACACCCAGAGCAGAAGTCCTACTTCAGCCAGATCAGGCCTGCCAAGGAACTGCGTTTCAGAGGCCTTTGTATGTGACGTTCCCGGTAGGCTGTGAGAGCACGGTGCAGAGCCAGTTGTTTCCTTGTTTCCCAAACAGCTGGAAGCAAGACGCTTTGGGGCCTCTCTGCCCCTTTGGAAACAAGGCAGCACGTTGGGTCTGGCAGCTCTAGGGCAATGGAGCACAACCAGAGCCGAAGTTCTACTTCTTCCAGATCAGGCCTGCCTAGACAGTGCGTTTCCCAGGCCTTGATAAGAGATGTTCTCTTAGGCTATAAGAGCACTGGGCACAGCCAGTTGTTTCTTAGCTTCCCAAGAGGTGGAAGCAAGATGCTTTGGGGCCTCTCTCCCCCTTTGGAAACAAGGCAGCCCTTTGGGCCTTTCAGCTCTAGGGCAATGGAGCACACCCAGAGCAGAAGTTCTACCTCAGCCAGATCAGGCCTGCCAAGAAACTGCTTTTCACAGGCCTTCGTAAGAGGTGTTCCCGGAAGGCTGTAAGAGTACCTGGCAGAGCGAGTTGTTTCTTAGCTTCAAAAACAGCTGGAAGCAACATGATTTGGGGCCTCTCTCCCCCTTTGGAAACAAAGCAGCCTTTGTGCCTGGCAGCTCTAGGCCAAAGTAGCACACCCAGAGCACAAGTTCTACCTCAGCCAGATAAGGCCTGTCAAGAAGCTGCGTTTCACAGGCCTTTGTATGTGACGTTCCCGGTTGGCTTTGAGAGCACTGTGCAGAGCCAGTTGTTTTAGCTTCCCAGAGAGCAGGAAGCAAGATGCTTTGGGGCCTCTCTCACACTTTGGAAATAAAGGCAGCCCTTTGGGCCGGGCAGCCCTAGGCCAATGGAGTACACCCAGAGCAGAAGTTCTACCTCAGCCAGATCAGGCCTTCCAAGAAACTGCGTCTCACAGGCCTTTCTCTGTCACGTTGCCGGTAGGCTGTGAGAGCACTGTGCAGAGCCAGTTGTTTCTTAGCTTCCCAAAGATTTGGAAGCAAGATGCGTTGGGGACTCTCAGCCCCTTTGGAAACAAGGCGGCCCTTTGGGCCTGGCTGCTCTAGGCCAAAGTAGCACGCCCAGAGCAGGAGTTCTACTTCAGCCAGATCAGGCCTGCCAAGAAACTGCGTTTCACAGGCCTTGGTAAGAGATGTTCCCGGTAGGCTGTGAGAGCACTGTGGAGAGCCAGTTGCTTTAGCTTCCCACAGAGCTGGAAGCAAGATGCCTTGGGGCCTCTCTCTCCCTTTGGACACAAGGCAGCCGTTTGGGCCTGGCAGCTCTAGGCCAATGGAGCACACCCACAGCAGAAGTTCTACTTCAGGCAGATCAGTCCTGCCCAGAAACTGCGTTTCACAGCCCTTGGTAAGAGATGTTCACGGTAGGCTGTGAGAGCACTGGGCAGAACCCGTTGTTTTTTAGCTTCCCAAAGTGCTGGAGGCAAGATGCTTTGGGGCCTCTCTCACCCTTTGGAAACAAGGCAGCCCTTAGGTCCTGGTAGCTCTAGGCCTATGTAGCACAACCAGAACAGAAGTTCTACTTCAGCCAGGTCAGGCCTGCCAAGAAACTGCGTTTCACAGGCCTTTCAAAGAGATGTTCTCTTAGGCTGTAAGAGCACTGGGCAGAGCCAGCTGTTACTTAGCTTCCCGAAGAGCTGGGAGCAAGATGCTTTGGGTCCACTCTCCGTCTTTGGAAACAAGGCAGCCCTTTGGGCCTGGCAGCTCTAGGGCAATGGAGCACACCCAGAGCAGAAGTTCTACTTCAGCCAGATCAGGCCTGCCAGGAAACTGCGTTTCACAGGCCTTGGTAAGAGATGTTCCCGGTAGGCTGTAAGAGCACTGGGCAGAGCCAGTTGTTTCTTACCTTCCTGAAAAGCTGGAAGCAAGATGCTTGGGACCCCTCTGCCCGTTTGGGAACAAGGCAGACTTTTGGGTCGGGAAGCTCTAGGCCAATGGAGCACACGCAGAGCAGGAGTTCTACTTCAGCCTGATCAGGCCTGCAAAGAAACAGCGTTTGACAGGCCTTGGTAAGAGATGTTCCCGGTAGGTGTAAGAGCACTGGGCAGAGCCAGTTGTTTCTTAGCTTCGCAAAGACCGGGAAGCAAGATGCTTTGGGCCTCTCTGCCCCTTGGAAACAGGGCAGCACTTTGGGCCTGGCAGCTCTAGGGCAATGGAGCACACCCAGAGCCGGAGTTCTACTTCAGCCAGATGAGGCCTGCCAAGAAACTGCGTTTCACAGGCCTTTCAAAGACATGTTCCCGGTAGTCTGTAAGAGCACGGGGCAGAGCCAGTTGGTTCTTAGCTTCCCAGAGAGCTGGAAGCAAGATGCTTTGGGGCCTCTCTGCCCCTTTGGAAACAAGGCAGCACCTTGGGCCTGGCAGCTCTAGGGCAATGGAGCACACCCAGAGCAGAAGTTCTACTTCAGCCAAATCAGGCCTGCCAGGAAACGGCGTTTCAGAGGCCTTGGTAAGAGATGTTCCCGGTAGGCTGTAAGAGCACTGGGCAACGCCAGATGTTTCTTAGCTTCCCGAAGAGCTGGAAGCAAGAAGCTTTGGTGCCACTCTCTCACTTTGGACTCAAGGCAGGCCTTTGGGGCAGGTAGCTCTAGGCCAGTGGAGCACACCCAGAGCAGAAGTTCTAATTGGGTCAGTTGAGGCCACCAACAAACTGCGTTTCACAGGCCTTGGTAAGAGATGTTCCCGGTAGGCTGTAAGAGCACTGGGCAACGCCAGATGTTTCTTAGCTTCCCGAAGAGCTGGAAGCGAGAAGCTTTGGTGCCACTCTCTCACTTTGGACTCAAGGCAGCCCTTTGGGGCAGGTAGCTCTAGGCCAGTGGAGCACACCCAGAGCAGAAGTTCTACTTGGGCCAGTTCAGGCCACCAACAAACTGCGTTTCACAGGCCTTGGTAAGAGATGTTCCCGGTAGGCTGTAAGAGCACTGGGCAACGCCAGATGTTTCTTAGCTTCCCGAAGAGCTGGAAGCAAGATGCTTTGGGGCCTCTCATCCCCTTTGCAAACAAGGCGGCCCTATGGGCCAGGCAGCTCTAGGCCAATGGAGCACACCCAGAGCAGAAGTTCTACTTCGGCCAGTTCAGGCCACCAACAAACTGCGTTTCACAGGCCTTGGTAAGAGATGTTCCCGGTAGGCTGTAAGAGCACTGGGCAACGCCAGATGTTTCTTAGCTTCCCGAAGAGCTGGAAGCAAGATGCTTTGGGGCCTCTCATCCCCTTTGCAAACAAGGCCGACCTTTGGGCCAGGCAGCTCTAGGCCAATGGAGCACACCCAGAGCAGAAGTTCTACCTCAGCCAGATAAGGCCTGCCAAGAAACTGCGTTTCAAAGGCTTTGGTAAGAGATGTTCCCGGTACTCTGTTAGAGCACTGGGCAGAGCCATTTGTTTCTTAGCTTCCCAAAGAGCTGGAAGCAAGATGCTTTGGGGGCTCCCTGCCCCTTTGCCAACAAGGGCGACCTTTGGGCCTTTCAGCTCTAGGCCAATGGAGCACACCCAGAGCAGAAGTCCTACTTCAGCCAGATCAGGCCTGCCAAGGAACTGCGTTTCAGAGGCCTTTGTATGTGACGTTCCCGGTAGGCTGTGAGAGCACGGTGCAGAGCCAGTTGTTTCCTTGTTTCCCAAACAGCTGGAAGCAAGACGCTTTGGGGCCTCTCTGCCCCTTTGGAAACAAGGCAGCACGTTGGGTCTGGCAGCTCTAGGGCAATGGAGCACAACCAGAGCCGAAGTTCTACTTCTTCCAGATCAGGCCTGCCTAGACAGTGCGTTTCTCAGGCCTTGATAAGAGATGTTCTCTTAGGCTATAAGAGCACTGGGCACAGCCAGTTGTTTCTTAGCTTCCCAAGAGGTGGAAGCAAGATGCTTTGGGGCCTCTCTCCCCCTTTGGAAACAAGGCAGCCCTTTGGGCCTTTCAGCTCTAGGGCAATGGAGCACACCCAGAGCAGAAGTTCTACCTCAGCCAGATCAGGCCTGCCAAGAAACTGCTTTTCACAGGCCTTCGTAAGAGGTGTTCCCGGAAGGCTGTAAGAGTACCTGGCAGAGCGAGTTGTTTCTTAGCTTCAAAAACAGCTGGAAGCAACATGATTTGGGGCCTCTCTCCCCCTTTGGAAACAAAGCAGCCTTTGTGCCTGGCAGCTCTAGGCCAAAGTAGCACACCCAGAGCACAAGTTCTACCTCAGCCAGATAAGGCCTGTCAAGAAGCTGCGTCTCACAGGCCTTTCTCTGTCACGTTGCCGGTAGGCTGTGAGAGCACTGTGCAGAGCCAGTTGTTTCTTAGCTTCCCAAAGATTTGGAAGCAAGATGCTTTGGGGACTCTCAGCCCCTTTGGAAACAAGGCGGCCCTTTGGGCCTGGCAGCTCTAGGCCAAAGTAGCACGCCCAGAGCAGGAGTTCTACTTCAGCCAGATCAGGCCTGCCAAGAAACTGCGTTTCACAGGCCTTGGTAAGAGATGTTCCCGGTAGGCTGTGAGAGCACTGTGGAGAGCCAGTTGCTTTAGCTTCCCACAGAGCTGGAAGCAAGATGCCTTGGGGCCTCTCTCTCCCTTTGGACACAAGGCAGCCGTTTGGGCCTGGCAGCTCTAGGCCAATGGAGCACACCCACAGCAGAAGTTCTACTTCAGGCAGATCAGTCCTGCCCAGAAACTGCGTTTCACAGCCCTTGGTAAGAGATGTTCACGGTAGGCTGTGAGAGCACTGGGCAGAACCAGTTGTTTTTTAGCTTCCCAAAGTGCTGGAGGCAAGATGCTTTGGGGCCTCTCTCACCCTTTGGAAACAAGGCAGCCCTTAGGTCCTGGTAGCTCTAGGCCTATGTAGCACAACCAGAACAGAAGTTCTACTTCAGCCAGGTCAGGCCTGCCAAGAAACTGCGTTTCACAGGCCTTTCAAAGAGATGTTCTCTTAGGCTGTAAGAGCACTGGGCAGAGCCAGCTGTTTCTTAGCTTCCCGAAGAGCTGGGAGCAAGATGCTTTGGGTCCACTCTCCGTCTTTGGAAACAAGGCAGCCCTTTGGGCCTGGCAGCTCTAGGGCAATGGAGCACACCCAGAGCAGAAGTTCTACTTCAGCCTGATCAGGCCTGCCAGGAAACTGCGTTTCACAGGCCTTGGTAAGAGATGTTCCCGGTAGGCTGTAAGAGCACTGGGCAGAGCCAGTTGTTTCTTACCTTCCTGAAAAGCTGGAAGCAAGATGCTTGGGAGCCCTCTGCCCGTTTGGGAACAAGGCAGCCTTTTGGGTCGGGAAGCTCTAGGCCAATGGAGCACACGCAGAGCAGGAGTTCTACTTCAGCCTGATCAGGCCTGCAAAGAAACAGCGTTTGACAGGCCTTGGTAAGAGATGTTCCCCGTAGGTGTAAGAGCACTGGGCAGAGCCAGTTGTTTCTTAGCTTCGCAAAGACCGGGAAGCAAGATGCTTTGGGCCTCTCTGCCCCTTGGAAACAGGGCAGCACTTTGGGCCTGGCAGCTCTAGGGCAGTGGAGCACACCCAGAGCCGGAGTTCTACTTCAGCCAGATGAGGCCTGCCAAGAAACTGCGTTTCACAGGCCTTTCAAAGACATGTTCCCGGTAGGCTGTAAGAGCACGGGGCAGAGCGAGTTGGTTCTTAGCTTCCCAGAGAGCTGGAAGCAAGATGCTTTGGGGCCTCTCTGCCCCTTTGGAAACAAGGCAGCACCTTGGGCCTGGCAGCTCTAGGGCAATGGAGCACACCCAGAGCAGAAGTTCTACTTCAGCCAAATCAGGCCTGCCAGGAAACGGCGTTTCACAGGCCTTGGTAAGAGATGTTCCCGGTAGGCTGTAAGAGCACTGGGCAACGCCAGATGTTTCTTAGCTTCCCGAAGAGCTGGAAGCAAGAAGCTTTGGTGCCACTCTCTCACTTTGGACTCAAGGCAGCCCTTTGGGGCAGGTAGCTCTAGGCCAGTGGAGCACACCCAGAGCAGAAGTTCTACTTGGGCCAGTTCAGGCCACCAACAAACTGCGTTTCACAGGCCTTGGTAAGAGATGTTCCCGGTAGGCTGTAAGAGCACTGGGCAACGCCAGATGTTTCTTAGCTTCCCGAAGAGCTGGAAGCAAGATGCTTTGGGGCCTCTCATCCCCTTTGCAAACAAGGCCGACCTTTGGGCCAGGCAGCTCTAGGCCAATGGAGCACACCCAGAGCAGAAGTTCTACCTCAGCCAGATAAGGCCTGCCAAGAAACTGCGTTTCAAAGGCTTTGGTAAGAGATGTTCCCGGTACTCTGTTAGAGCACTGGGCAGAGCCATTTGTTTCTTAGCTTCCCAAAGAGCTGGAAGCAAGATGCTTTGGGGGCTCCCTGCCCCTTTGCCAACAAGGGCGACCTTTGGGCCTTTCAGCTCTAGGCCAATGGAGCACACCCAGAGCAGAAGTCCTACTTCAGCCAGATCAGGCCTGCCAAGGAACTGCGTTTCAGAGGCCTTTGTATGTGACGTTCCCGGTAGGCTGTGAGAGCACGGTGCAGAGCCAGTTGTTTCCTTGTTTCCCAAACAGCTGGAAGCAAGACGCTTTGGGGCCTCTCTGCCCCTTTGGAAACAAGGCAGCACGTTGGGTCTGGCAGCTCTAGGGCAATGGAGCACAACCAGAGCCGAAGTTCTACTTCTTCCAGATCAGGCCTGCCTAGACAGTGCGTTTCCCAGGCCTTGATAAGAGATGTTCTCTTAGGCTATAAGAGCACTGGGCACAGCCAGTTGTTTCTTAGCTTCCCAAGAGGTGGAAGCAAGATGCTTTGGGGCCTCTCTCCCCCTTTGGAAACAAGGCAGCCCTTTGGGCCTTTCAGCTCTAGGGCAATGGAGCACACCCAGAGCAGAAGTTCTACCTCAGCCAGATCAGGCCTGCCAAGAAACTGCTTTTCACAGGCCTTCGTAAGAGGTGTTCCCGGAAGGCTGTAAGAGTACCTGGCAGAGCGAGTTGTTTCTTAGCTTCAAAAACAGCTGGAAGCAACATGATTTGGGGCCTCTCTCCCCCTTTGGAAACAAAGCAGCCTTTGTGCCTGGCAGCTCTAGGCCATAGTAGCACACCCAGAGCACAAGTTCTACCTCAGCCAGATCAGGCCTTCCAAGAAACTGCGTCTCACAGGCCTTTCTCTGTCACGTTGCCGGTAGGCTGTGAGAGCACTGTGCAGAGCCAGTTGTTTCTTAGCTTCCCAAAGATTTGGAAGCAAGATGCTTTGGGGACTCTCAGCCCCTTTGGAAACAAGGTGGCCCTTTGGGCCTGGCAGCTCTAGGCCAAAGTAGCACGCCCAGAGCAGGAGTTCTACTTCAGCCAGATCAGGCCTGCCAAGAAACTGCGTTTCACAGGCCTTGGTAAGAGATGTTCCCGGTAGGCTGTGAGAGCACTGTGGAGAGCCAGTTGCTTTAGCTTCCAACAGAGCTGGAAGCAAGATGCCTTGGGGCCTCTCTCTCCCTTTGGACACAAGGCAGCCGTCTGGGCCCGGCAGCTCTAGGCCAATGGAGCACACCCACAGCAGAAGTTCTACTTCAGGCAGATCAGTCCTGCCCAGAAACTGCGTTTCACAGCCCTTGGTAAGAGATGTTCACGGTAGGCTGTGAGAGCACTGGGCAGAACCAGTTGTTTTTTAGCTTCCCAAAGTGCTGGAGGCAAGATGCTTTGGGGCCTCTCTCACCCTTTGGAAACAAGGCAGCCCTTAGGTCCTGGTAGCTCTAGGCCTATGTAGCACAACCAGAACAGAAGTTCTACTTCAGCCAGGTCAGGCCTGCCAAGAAACTGCGTTTCACAGGCCTTTCAAAGAGATGTTCTCTTAGGCTGTAAGAGCACTGGGCAGAGCCAGCTGTTTCTTAGCTTCCCGAAGAGCTGGGAGCAAGATGCTTTGGGTCCACTCTCCGTCTTTGGAAACAAGGCAGCCCTTTGGGCCTGGCAGCTCTAGGGCAATGGAGCACACCCAGAGCAGAAGTTCTACTTCAGCCAGATCAGGCCTGCCAGGAAACTGCGTTTCACAGGCCTTGGTAAGAGATGTTCCCGGTAGGCTGTAAGAGCACTGGGCAGAGCCAGTTGTTTCTTACCTTCCTGAAAAGCTGGAAGCAAGATGCTTGGGAGCCCTCTGCCCGTTTGGGAACAAGGCAGCCTTTTGGGTCGGGAAGCTCTAGGCCAATGGAGCACACGCAGAGCAGGAGTTCTACTTCAGCCTGATCAGGCCTGCAAAGAAACAGCGTTTGACAGGCCTTGGTAAGAGATGTTCCCGGTAGGTGTAAGAGCACTGGGCAGAGCCAGTTGTTTCTTAGCTTCGCAAAGACCGGGAAGCAAGATGCTTTGGGCCTCTCTGCCCCTTGGAAACAGGGCAGCACTTTGGGCCTGGCAGCTCTAGGGCAATGGAGCACACCCAGAGCCGGAGTTCTACTTCAGCCAGATGAGGCCTGCCAAGAAACTGCGTTTCACAGGCCTTTCAAAGACATGTTCCCGGTAGGCTGTAAGAGCACGGGGCAGAGCGAGTTGGTTCTTAGCTTCCCAGAGAGCTGGAAGCAAGATGCTTTGGGGCCTCTCTGCCCCTTTGGAAACAAGGCAGCACCTTGGGCCTGGCAGCTCTAGGGCAATGGAGCACACCCAGAGCAGAAGTTCTACTTCAGCCAAATCAGGCCTGCCAGGAAACGGCGTTTCACAGGCCTTGGTAAGAGATGTTCCCGGTAGGCTGTAAGAGCACTGGGCAACGCCAGATGTTTCTTAGCTTCCCGAAGAGCTGGAAGCGAGAAGCTTTGGTGCCACTCTCTCACTTTGGACTCAAGGCAGCCCTTTGGGGCAGGTAGCTCTAGGCCAGTGGAGCACACCCAGAGCAGAAGTTCTACTTGGGCCAGTTCAGGCCACCAACAAACTGCGTTTCACAGGCCTTGGTAAGAGATGTTCCCGGTAGGCTGTAAGAGCACTGGGCAACGCCAGATGTTTCTTAGCTTCCCGAAGAGCTGGAAGCAAGATGCTTTGGGGCCTCTCATCCCCTTTGCAAACAAGGCGGCCCTATGGGCCAGGCAGCTCTAGGCCAATGGAGCACACCCAGAGCAGAAGTTCTACTTCGGCCAGTTCAGGCCACCAACAAACTGCGTTTCACAGGCCTTGGTAAGAGATGTTCCCGGTAGGCTGTAAGAGCACTGGGCAACGCCAGATGTTTCTTAGCTTCCCGAAGAGCTGGAAGCAAGATGCTTTGGGGCCTCTCATCCCCTTTGCAAACAAGGCCGACCTTTGGGCCAGGCAGCTCTAGGCCAATGGAGCACACCCAGAGCAGAAGTTCTACCTCAGCCAGATAAGGCCTGCCAAGAAACTGCGTTTCAAAGGCTTTGGTAAGAGATGTTCCCGGTACTCTGTTAGAGCACTGGGCAGAGCCATTTGTTTCTTAGCTTCCCAAAGAGCTGGAAGCAAGATGCTTTGGGGGCTCCCTGCCCCTTTGCCAACAAGGGCGACCTTTGGGCCTTTCAGCTCTAGGCCAATGGAGCACACCCAGAGCAGAAGTCCTACTTCAGCCAGATCAGGCCTGCCAAGGAACTGCGTTTCAGAGGCCTTTGTATGTGACGTTCCCGGTAGGCTGTGAGAGCACGGTGCAGAGCCAGTTGTTTCCTTGTTTCCCAAACAGCTGGAAGCAAGACGCTTTGGGGCCTCTCTGCCCCTTTGGAAACAAGGCAGCACGTTGGGTCTGGCAGCTCTAGGGCAATGGAGCACAACCAGAGCCGAAGTTCTACTTCTTCCAGATCAGGCCTGCCTAGACAGTGCGTTTCCCAGGCCTTGATAAGAGATGTTCTCTTAGGCTATAAGAGCACTGGGCACAGCCAGTTGTTTCTTAGCTTCCCAAGAGGTGGAAGCAAGATGCTTTGGGGCCTCTCTCCCCCTTTGGAAACAAGGCAGCCCTTTGGGCCTTTCAGCTCTAGGGCAATGGAGCACACCCAGAGCAGAAGTTCTACCTCAGCCAGATCAGGCCTGCCAAGAAACTGCTTTTCACAGGCCTTCGTAAGAGTTGTTCCCGGAAGGCTGTAAGAGTACCTGGCAGAGCGAGTTGTTTCTTAGCTTCAAAAACAGCTGGAAGCAACATGATTTGGGGCCTCTCTCCCCCTTTGGAAACAAAGCAGCCTTTGTGCCTGGCAGCTCTAGGCCATAGTAGCACACCCAGAGCACAAGTTCTACCTCAGCCAGATCAGGCCTTCCAAGAAACTGCGTCTCACAGGCCTTTCTCTGTCACGTTGCCGGTAGGCTGTGAGAGCACTGTGCAGAGCCAGTTGTTTCTTAGCTTCCCAAAGATTTGGAAGCAAGATGCTTTGGGGACTCTCAGCCCCTTTGGAAACAAGGTGGCCCTTTGGGCCTGGCAGCTCTAGGCCAAAGTAGCACGCCCAGAGCAGGAGTTCTACTTCAGCCAGATCAGGCCTGCCAAGAAACTGCGTTTCACAGGCCTTGGTAAGAGATGTTCCCGGTAGGCTGTGAGAGCACTGTGGAGAGCCAGTTGCTTTAGCTTCCAACAGAGCTGGAAGCAAGATGCCTTGGGGCCTCTCTCTCCCTTTGGACACAAGGCAGCCGTCTGGGCCCGGCAGCTCTAGGCCAATGGAGCACACCCACAGCAGAAGTTCTACTTCAGGCAGATCAGTCCTGCCCAGAAACTGCGTTTCACAGCCCTTGGTAAGAGATGTTCACGGTAGGCTGTGAGAGCACTGGGCAGAACCAGTTGTTTTTTAGCTTCCCAAAGTGCTGGAGGCAAGATGCTTTGGGGCCTCTCTCACCCTTTGGAAACAAGGCAGCCCTTAGGTCCTGGTAGCTCTAGGCCTATGTAGCACAACCAGAACAGAAGTTCTACTTCAGCCAGGTCAGGCCTGCCAAGAAACTGCGTTTCACAGGCCTTTCAAAGAGATGTTCTCTTAGGCTGTAAGAGCACTGGGCAGAGCCAGCTGTTTCTTAGCTTCCCGAAGAGCTGGGAGCAAGATGCTTTGGGTCCACTCTCCGTCTTTGGAAACAAGGCAGCCCTTTGGGCCTGGCAGCTCTAGGGCAATGGAGCACACCCAGAGCAGAAGTTCTACTTCAGCCAGATCAGGCCTGCCAGGAAACTGCGTTTCACAGGCCTTGGTAAGAGATGTTCCCGGTAGGCTGTAAGAGCACTGGGCAGAGCCAGTTGTTTCTTACCTTCCTGAAAAGCTGGAAGCAAGATGCTTGGGACCCCTCTGCCCGTTTGGGAACAAGGCAGCCTTTTGCGTCAGGAAGCTCTAGGCCAATGGAGCACACGCAGAGCAGGAGTTCTACTTCAGCCTGATCAGGCCTGCAAAGAAACAGCGTTTGACAGGCCTTGGTAAGAGATGTTCGCGGTAGGTGTAAGAGCACTGGGCAGAGCCAGTTGTTTCTTAGCTTCGCAAAGACCGGGAAGCAAGATGCTTTGGGCCTCTCTGCCCCTTGGAAACAGGGCAGCACTTTGGGCCTGGCAGCTCTAGGGCAATGGAGCACACCCAGAGCCGGAGTTCTACTTCAGCCAGATGAGGCCTGCCAAGAAACTGCGTTTCAAAGGCTTTGGTAAGAGATGTTCCCGGTACTCTGTTAGAGCACTGGGCAGAGCCATTTGTTTCTTAGCTTCCCAAAGAGCTGGAAGCAAGATGCTTTGGGGCCTCTCTGCCCCTTTGGAAACAAGGCAGCACCTTGGGCCTGGCAGCTCTAGGGCAATGGAGCACACCCAGAGCAGAAGTTCTACTTCAGCCAAATCAGGCCTGCCAGGAAACGGCGTTTCACAGGCCTTGGTAAGAGATGTTCCCGGTAGGCTGTAAGAGCACTGGGCAACGCCAGATGTTTCTTAGCTTCCCGAAGAGCTGGAAGCGAGAAGCTTTGGTGCCACTCTCTCACTTTGGACTCAAGGCAGCCCTTTGGGGCAGGTAGCTCTAGGCCAGTGGAGCACACCCAGAGCAGAAGTTCTACTTGGGCCAGTTCAGGCCACCAACAAACTGCGTTTCACAGGCCTTGGTAAGAGATGTTCCCGGTAGGCTGTAAGAGCACTGGGCAACGCCAGATGTTTCTTAGCTTCCCGAAGAGCTGGAAGCAAGATGCTTTGGGGCCTCTCATCCCCTTTGCAAACAAGGCGGCCCTATGGGCCAGGCAGCTCTAGGCCAATGGAGCACACCCAGAGCAGAAGTTCTACTTCGGCCAGTTCAGGCCACCAACAAACTGCGTTTCACAGGCCTTGGTAAGAGATGTCCCCGGTAGGCTGTAAGAGCACTGGGCAACGCCAGATGTTTCTTAGCTTCCCGAAGAGCTGGAAGCAAGATGCTTTGGGGCCTCTCATCCCCTTTGCAAACAAGGCCGACCTTTGGGCCAGGCAGCTCTAGGCCAATGGAGCACACCCAGAGCAGAAGTTCTACCTCAGCCAGATAAGGCCTGCCAAGAAACTGCGTTTCAAAGGCTTTGGTAAGAGATGTTCCCGGTACTCTGTTAGAGCACTGGGCAGAGCCATTTGTTTCTTAGCTTCCCAAAGAGCTGGAAGCAAGATGCTTTGGGGGCTCCCTGCCCCTTTGCCAACAAGGGCGACCTTTGGGCCTTTCAGCTCTAGGCCAATGGAGCACACCCAGAGCAGAAGTCCTACTTCAGCCAGATCAGGCCTGCCAAGGAACTGCGTTTCAGAGGCCTTTGTATGTGACGTTCCCGGTAGGCTGTGAGAGCACGGTGCAGAGCCAGTTGTTTCCTTGTTTCCCAAACAGCTGGAAGCAAGACGCTTTGGGGCCTCTCTGCCCCTTTGGAAACAAGGCAGCACGTTGGGTCTGGCAGCTCTAGGGCAATGGAGCACAACCAGAGCCGAAGTTCTACTTCTTCCAGATCAGGCCTGCCTAGACAGTGCGTTTCCCAGGCCTTGATAAGAGATGTTCTCTTAGGCTATAAGAGCACTGGGCACAGCCAGTTGTTTCTTAGCTTCCCAAGAGGTGGAAGCAAGATGCTTTGGGGCCTCTCTCCCCCTTTGGAAACAAGGCAGCCCTTTGGGCCTTTCAGCTCTAGGGCAATGGAGCACACCCAGAGCAGAAGTTCTACCTCAGCCAGATCAGGCCTGCCAAGAAACTGCTTTTCACAGGCCTTCGTAAGAGTTGTTCCCGGAAGGCTGTAAGAGTACCTGGCAGAGCGAGTTGTTTCTTAGCTTCAAAAACAGCTGGAAGCAACATGATTTGGGGCCTCTCTCCCCCTTTGGAAACAAAGCAGCCTTTGTGCCTGGCAGCTCTAGGCCATAGTAGCACACCCAGAGCACAAGTTCTACCTCAGCCAGATCAGGCCTTCCAAGAAACTGCGTCTCACAGGCCTTTCTCTGTCACGTTGCCGGTAGGCTGTGAGAGCACTGTGCAGAGCCAGTTGTTTCTTAGCTTCCCAAAGATTTGGAAGCAAGATGCTTTGGGGACTCTCAGCCCCTTTGGAAACAAGGTGGCCCTTTGGGCCTGGCAGCTCTAGGCCAAAGTAGCACGCCCAGAGCAGGAGTTCTACTTCAGCCAGATCAGGCCTGCCAAGAAACTGCGTTTCACAGGCCTTGGTAAGAGATGTTCCCGGTAGGCTGTGAGAGCACTGTGGAGAGCCAGTTGCTTTAGCTTCCAACAGAGCTGGAAGCAAGATGCCTTGGGGCCTCTCTCTCCCTTTGGACACAAGGCAGCCGTCTGGGCCCGGCAGCTCTAGGCCAATGGAGCACACCCACAGCAGAAGTTCTACTTCAGGCAGATCAGTCCTGCCCAGAAACTGCGTTTCACAGCCCTTGGTAAGAGATGTTCACGGTAGGCTGTGAGAGCACTGGGCAGAACCAGTTGTTTTTTAGCTTCCCAAAGTGCTGGAGGCAAGATGCTTTGGGGCCTCTCTCACCCTTTGGAAACAAGGCAGCCCTTAGGTCCTGGTAGCTCTAGGCCTATGTAGCACAACCAGAACAGAAGTTCTACTTCAGCCAGGTCAGGCCTGCCAAGAAACTGCGTTTCACAGGCCTTTCAAAGAGATGTTCTCTTAGGCTGTAAGAGCACTGGGCAGAGCCAGCTGTTTCTTAGCTTCCCGAAGAGCTGGGAGCAAGATGCTTTGGGTCCACTCTCCGTCTTTGGAAACAAGGCAGCCCTTTGGGCCTGGCAGCTCTAGGGCAATGGAGCACACCCAGAGCAGAAGTTCTACTTCAGCCAGATCAGGCCTGCCAGGAAACTGCGTTTCACAGGCCTTGGTAAGAGATGTTCCCGGTAGGCTGTAAGAGCACTGGGCAGAGCCAGTTGTTTCTTACCTTCCTGAAAAGCTGGAAGCAAGATGCTTGGGAGCCCTCTGCCCGTTTGGGAACAAGGCAGCCTTTTGGGTCGGGAAGCTCTAGGCCAATGGAGCACACGCAGAGCAGGAGTTCTACTTCAGCCTGATCAGGCCTGCAAAGAAACAGCATTTGACAGGCCTTGGTAAGAGATGTTCCCGGTAGGTGTAAGAGCACTGGGCAGAGCCAGTTGTTTCTTAGCTTCGCAAAGACCGGGAAGCAAGATGCTTTGGGCCTCTCTGCCCCTTGGAAACAGGGCAGCACTTTGGGCCTGGCAGCTCTAGGGCAGTGGAGCACACCCAGAGCCGGAGTTCTACTTCAGCCAGATGAGGCCTGCCAAGAAACTGCGTTTCACAGGCCTTTCAAAGACATGTTCCCGGTAGGCTGTAAGAGCACGGGGCAGAGCGAGTTGGTTCTTAGCTTCCCAGAGAGCTGGAAGCAAGATGCTTTGGGGCCTCTCTGCCCCTTTGGAAACAAGGCAGCACCTTGGGCCTGGCAGCTCTAGGGCAATGGAGCACACCCAGAGCAGAAGTTCTACTTCAGCCAAATCAGGCCTGCCAGGAAACGGCGTTTCACAGGCCTTGGTAAGAGATGTTCCCGGTAGGCTGTAAGAGCACTGGGCAACGCCAGATGTTTCTTAGCTTCCCGAAGAGCTGGAAGCGAGAAGCTTTGGTGCCACTCTCTCACTTTGGACTCAAGGCAGCCCTTTGGGGCAGGTAGCTCTAGGCCAGTGGAGCACACCCAGAGCAGAAGTTCTACTTGGGCCAGTTCAGGCCACCAACAAACTGCGTTTCACAGGCCTTGGTAAGAGATGTTCCCGGTAGGCTGTAAGAGCACTGGGCAACGCCAGATGTTTCTTAGCTTCCCGAAGAGCTGGAAGCAAGATGCTTTGGGGCCTCTCATCCCCTTTGCAAACAAGGCGGCCCTATGGGCCAGGCAGCTCTAGGCCAATGGAGCACACCCAGAGCAGAAGTTCTACTTCGGCCAGTTCAGGCCACCAACAAACTGCGTTTCACAGGCCTTGGTAAGAGATGTTCCCGGTAGGCTGTAAGAGCACTGGGCAACGCCAGATGTTTCTTAGCTTCCCGAAGAGCTGGAAGCAAGATGCTTTGGGGCCTCTCATCCCCTTTGCAAACAAGGCCGACCTTTGGGCCAGGCAGCTCTAGGCCAATGGAGCACACCCAGAGCAGAAGTTCTACCTCAGCCAGATAAGGCCTGCCAAGAAACTGCGTTTCAAAGGCTTTGGTAAGAGATGTTCCCGGTACTCTGTTAGAGCACTGGGCAGAGCCATTTGTTTCTTAGCTTCCCAAAGAGCTGGAAGCAAGATGCTTTGGGGGCTCCCTGCCCCTTTGCCAACAAGGGCGACCTTTGGGCCTTTCAGCTCTAGGCCAATGGAGCACACCCAGAGCAGAAGTCCTACTTCAGCCAGATCAGGCCTGCCAAGGAACTGCGTTTCAGAGGCCTTTGTATGTGACGTTCCCGGTAGGCTGTGAGAGCACGGTGCAGAGCCAGTTGTTTCCTTGTTTCCCAAACAGCTGGAAGCAAGACGCTTTGGGGCCTCTCTGCCCCTTTGGAAACAAGGCAGCACGTTGGGTCTGGCAGCTCTAGGGCAATGGAGCACAACCAGAGCCGAAGTTCTACTTCTTCCAGATCAGGCCTGCCTAGACAGTGCGTTTCCCAGGCCTTGATAAGAGATGTTCTCTTAGGCTATAAGAGCACTGGGCACAGCCAGTTGTTTCTTAGCTTCCCAAGAGGTGGAAGCAAGATGCTTTGGGGCCTCTCTCCCCCTTTGGAAACAAGGCAGCCCTTTGGGCCTTTCAGCTCTAGGGCAATGGAGCACACCCAGAGCAGAAGTTCTACCTCAGCCAGATCAGGCCTGCCAAGAAACTGCTTTTCACAGGCCTTCGTAAGAGGTGTTCCCGGAAGGCTGTAAGAGTACCTGGCAGAGCGAGTTGTTTCTTAGCTTCAAAAACAGCTGGAAGCAACATGATTTGGGGCCTCTCTCCCCCTTTGGAAACAAAGCAGCCTTTGTGCCTGGCAGCTCTAGGCCAAAGTAGCACATCCAGAGCACAAGTTCTACCTCAGCCAGATCAGGCCTGTCAAGAAGCTGCGTCTCACAGGCCTTTCTCTGTCACGTTGCCGGTAGGCTGTGAGAGCACTGTGCAGAGCCAGTTGTTTCTTAGCTTCCCAAAGATTTGGAAGCAAGATGCTTTGGGGACTCTCAGCCCCTTTGGAAACAAGGCGGCCCTTTGGGCCTGGCAGCACTAGGCCAAAGTAGCACGCCCAGAGCAGGAGTTCTACTTCAGCCAGATCAGGCCTGCCAAGAAACTGCGTTTCACAGGCCTTGGTAAGAGATGTTCCCGGTAGGCTGTGAGAGCACTGTGGAGAGCCAGTTGCTTTAGCTTCCCACAGAGCTGGAAGCAAGATGCCTTGGGGCCTCTCTCTCCCTTTGGACACAAGGCAGCCGTTTGGGCCTGGCAGCTCTAGGCCAATGGAGCACACCCACAGCAGAAGTTCTACTTCAGGCAGATCAGTCCTGCCCAGAAACTGCGTTTCACAGCCCTTGGTAAGAGATGTTCACGGTAGGCTGTGAGAGCACTGGGCAGAACCAGTTGTTTTTTAGCTTCCCAAAGTGCTGGAGGCAAGATGCTTTGGGGCCTCTCTCACCCTTTGGAAACAAGGCAGCCCTTAGGTCCTGGTAGCTCTAGGCCTATGTAGCACAACCAGAACAGAAGTTCTACTTCAGCCAGGTCAGGCCTGCCAAGAAACTGCGTTTCACAGGCCTTTCAAAGAGATGTTCTCTTAGGCTGTAAGAGCACTGGGCAGAGCCAGCTGTTTCTTAGCTTCCCGAAGAGCTGGGAGCAAGATGCTTTGGGTCCACTCTCCGTCTTTGGAAACAAGGCAGCCCTTTGGGCCTGGCAGCTCTAGGGCAATGGAGCACACCCAGAGCAGAAGTTCTACTTCAGCCAGATCAGGCCTGCCAGGAAACTGCGTTTCACAGGCCTTGGTAAGAGATGTTCCCGGTAGGCTGTAAGAGCACTGGGCAGAGCCAGTTGTTTCTTACCTTCCTGAAAAGCTGGAAGCAAGATGCTTGGGACCCCTCTGCCCGTTTGGGAACAAGGCAGCCTTTTGGGTCGGGAAGCTCTAGGCCAATGGAGCACACGCAGAGCAGGAGTTCTACTTCAGCCTGATCAGGCCTGCAAAGAAACAGCGTTTGACAGGCCTTGGTAAGAGATGTTCCCGGTAGGTGTAAGAGCACTGGGCAGAGCCAGTTGTTTCTTAGCTTCGCAAAGACCGGGAAGCAAGATGCTTTGGGCCTCTCTGCCCCTTGGAAACAGGGCAGCACTTTGGGCCTGGCAGCTCTAGGGCAATGGAGCACACCCAGAGCCGGAGTTCTACTTCAGCCAGATGAGGCCTGCCAAGAAACTGCGTTTCACAGGCCTTTCAAAGACATGTTCCCGGTAGGCTGTAAGAGCACGGGGCAGAGCGAGTTGGTTCTTAGCTTCCCAGAGAGCTGGAAGCAAGATGCTTTGGGGCCTCTCTGCCCCTTTGGAAACAAGGCAGCACCTTGGGCCTGGCAGCTCTAGGGCAATGGAGCACACCCAGAGCAGAAGTTCTACTTCAGCCAAATCAGGCCTGCCAGGAAACGGCGTTTCACAGGCCTTGGTAAGAGATGTTCCCGGTAGGCTGTAAGAGCACTGGGCAACGCCAGATGTTTCTTAGCTTCCCGAAGAGCTGGAAGCGAGAAGCTTTGGTGCCACTCTCTCACTTTGGACTCAAGGCAGGCCTTTGGGGCAGGTAGCTCTAGGCCAGTGGAGCACACCCAGAGCAGAAGTTCTAATTGGGTCAGTTGAGGCCACCAACAAACTGCGTTTCACAGGCCTTGGTAAGAGATGTTCCCGGTAGGCTGTAAGAGCACTGGGCAACGCCAGATGTTTCTTAGCTTCCCGAAGAGCTGGAAGCAAGATGCTTTGGGGCCTCTCATCCCCTTTGCAAACAAGGCGGCCCTATGGGCCAGGCAGCTCTAGGCCAATGGAGCACACCCAGAGCAGAAGTTCTACTTCGGCCAGTTCAGGCCACCAACAAACTGCGTTTCACAGGCCTTGGTAAGAGATGTTCCCGGTAGGCTGTAAGAGCACTGGGCAACGCCAGATGTTTCTTAGCTTCCCGAAGAGCTGGAAGCAAGATGCTTTGGGGCCTCTCATCCCCTTTGCAAACAAGGCCGACCTTTGGGCCAGGCAGCTCTAGGCCAAAGTAGCACGCCCAGAGCAGGAGTTCTACTTCAGCCAGATCAGGCCTGCCAAGAAACTGCTTTTCACAGGCCTTCGTAAGAGGTGTTCCCGGAAGGCTGTAAGAGTACCTGGCAGAGCGAGTTGTTTCTTAGCTTCAAAAACAGCTGGAAGCAACATGATTTGGGGCCTCTCTCCCCCTTTGGAAACAAAGCAGCCTTTGTGCCTGGCAGCTCTAGGCCAAAGTAGCACACCCAGAGCACAAGTTCTACCTCAGCCAGATAAGGCCTGTCAAGAAGCTGCGTCTCACAGGCCTTTCTCTGTCACGTTGCCGGTAGGCTGTGAGAGCACTGTGCAGAGCCAGTTGTTTCTTAGCTTCCCAAAGATTTGGAAGCAAGATGCTTTGGGGACTCTCAGCCCCTTTGGAAACAAGGCGGCACTTTGGGCCTGGCAGCTCTAGGCCAAAGTAGCACGCCCAGAGCAGGAGTTCTACTTCAGCCAGATCAGGCCTGCCAAGAAACTGCGTTTCACAGGCCTTGGTAAGAGATGTTCCCGGTAGGCTGTGAGAGCACTGTGGAGAGCCAGTTGCTTTAGCTTCCCACAGAGCTGGAAGCAAGATGCCTTGGGGCCTCTCTCTCCCTTTGGACACAAGGCAGCCGTTTGGGCCCGGCAGCTCTAGGCCAATGGAGCACACCCACAGCAGAAGTTCTACTTCAGGCAGATCAGTCCTGCCCAGAAACTGCGTTTCACAGCCCTTGGTAAGAGATGTTCACGGTAGGCTGTGAGAGCACTGGGCAGAACCAGTTGTTTTTTAGCTTCCCAAAGTGCTGGAGGCAAGATGCTTTGGGGCCTCTCTCACCCTTTGGAAACAAGGCAGCCCTTAGGTCCTGGTAGCTCTAGGCCTATGTAGCACAACCAGAACAGAAGTTCTACTTCAGCCAGGTCAGGCCTGCCAAGAAACTGCGTTTCACAGGCCTTTCAAAGAGATGTTCTCTTAGGCTGTAAGAGCACTGGGCAGAGCCAGCTGTTTCTTAGCTTCCCGAAGAGCTGGGAGCAAGATGCTTTGGGTCCACTCTCCGTCTTTGGAAACAAGGCAGCCCTTTGGGCCTGGCAGCTCTAGGGCAATGGAGCACACCCAGAGCAGAAGTTCTACTTCAGCCAGATCAGGCCTGCCAGGAAACTGCGTTTCACAGGCCTTGGTAAGAGATGTTCCCGGTAGGCTGTAAGAGCACTGGGCAGAGCCAGTTGTTTCTTACCTTCCTGAAAAGCTGGAAGCAAGATGCTTGGGAGCCCTCTGCCCGTTTGGGAACAAGGCAGCCTTTTGGGTCGGGAAGCTCTAGGCCAATGGAGCACACGCAGAGCAGGAGTTCTACTTCAGCCTGATCAGGCCTGCAAAGAAACAGCGTTTGACAGGCCTTGGTAAGAGATGTTCCCGGTAGGTGTAAGAGCACTGGGCAGAGCCAGTTGTTTCTTAGCTTCGCAAAGACCGGGAAGCAAGATGCTTTGGGCCTCTCTGCCCCTTGGAAACAGGGCAGCACTTTGGGCCTGGCAGCTCTAGGGCAGTGGAGCACACCCAGAGCCGGAGTTCTACTTCAGCCAGATGAGGCCTGCCAAGAAACTGCGTTTCACAGGCCTTTCAAAGACATGTTCCCGGTAGGCTGTAAGAGCACGGGGCAGAGCGAGTTGGTTCTTAGCTTCCCAGAGAGCTGGAAGCAAGATGCTTTGGGGCCTCTCTGCCCCTTTGGAAACAAGGCAGCACCTTGGGCCTGGCAGCTCTAGGGCAATGGAGCACACCCAGAGCAGAAGTTCTACTTCAGCCAAATCAGGCCTGCCAGGAAACGGCGTTTCACAGGCCTTGGTAAGAGATGTTCCCGGTAGGCTGTAAGAGCACTGGGCAACGCCAGATGTTTCTTAGCTTCCCGAAGAGCTGGAAGCGAGAAGCTTTGGTGCCACTCTCTCACTTTGGACTCAAGGCAGCCCTTTGGGGCAGGTAGCTCTAGGCCAGTGGAGCACACCCAGAGCAGAAGTTCTACTTGGGCCAGTTCAGGCCACCAACAAACTGCGTTTCACAGGCCTTGGTAAGAGATGTTCCCGGTAGGCTGTAAGAGCACTGGGCAACGCCAGATGTTTCTTAGCTTCCCGAAGAGCTGGAAGCAAGATGCTTTGGGGCCTCTCATCCCCTTTGCAAACAAGGCGGCCCTATGGGCCAGGCAGCTCTAGGCCAATGGAGCACACCCAGAGCAGAAGTTCTACTTCGGCCAGTTCAGGCCACCAACAAACTGCGTTTCACAGGCCTTGGTAAGAGATGTTCCCGGTAGGCTGTAAGAGCACTGGGCAACGCCAGATGTTTCTTAGCTTCCCGAAGAGCTGGAAGCAAGATGCTTTGGGGCCTCTCATCCCCTTTGCAAACAAGGCCGACCTTTGGGCCAGGCAGCTCTAGGCCAATGGAGCACACCCAGAGCAGAAGTTCTACCTCAGCCAGATAAGGCCTGCCAAGAAACTGCGTTTCAAAGGCTTTGGTAAGAGATGTTCCCGGTACTCTGTTAGAGCACTGGGCAGAGCCATTTGTTTCTTAGCTTCCCAAAGAGCTGGAAGCAAGATGCTTTGGGGGCTCCCTGCCCCTTTGCCAACAAGGGCGACCTTTGGGCCTTTCAGCTCTAGGCCAATGGAGCACACCCAGAGCAGAAGTCCTACTTCAGCCAGATCAGGCCTGCCAAGGAACTGCGTTTCAGAGGCCTTTGTATGTGACGTTCCCGGTAGGCTGTGAGAGCACGGTGCAGAGCCAGTTGTTTCCTTGTTTCCCAAACAGCTGGAAGCAAGACGCTTTGGGGCCTCTCTGCCCCTTTGGAAACAAGGCAGCACGTTGGGTCTGGCAGCTCTAGGGCAATGGAGCACAACCAGAGCCGAAGTTCTACTTCTTCCAGATCAGGCCTGCCTAGACAGTGCGTTTCCCAGGCCTTGATAAGAGATGTTCTCTTAGGCTATAAGAGCACTGGGCACAGCCAGTTGTTTCTTAGCTTCCCAAGAGGTGGAAGCAAGATGCTTTGGGGCCTCTCTCCCCCTTTGGAAACAAGGCAGCCCTTTGGGCCTTTCAGCTCTAGGGCAATGGAGCACACCCAGAGCAGAAGTTCTACCTCAGCCAGATCAGGCCTGCCAAGAAACTGCTTTTCACAGGCCTTCGTAAGAGGTGTTCCCGGAAGGCTGTAAGAGTACCTGGCAGAGCGAGTTGTTTCTTAGCTTCAAAAACAGCTGGAAGCAACATGATTTGGGGCCTCTCTCCCCCTTTGGAAACAAAGCAGCCTTTGTGCCTGGCAGCTCTAGGCCATAGTAGCACACCCAGAGCACAAGTTCTACCTCAGCCAGATCAGGCCTTCCAAGAAACTGCGTCTCACAGGCCTTTCTCTGTCACGTTGCCGGTAGGCTGTGAGAGCACTGTGCAGAGCCAGTTGTTTCTTAGCTTCCCAAAGATTTGGAAGCAAGATGCTTTGGGGACTCTCAGCCCCTTTGGAAACAAGGCGGCCCTTTGGGCCTGGCAGCTCTAGGCCAAAGTAGCACGCCCAGAGCAGGAGTTCTACTTCAGCCAGATCAGGCCTGCCAAGAAACTGCGTTTCACAGGCCTTGGTAAGAGATGTTCCCGGTAGGCTGTGAGAGCACTGTGGAGAGCCAGTTGCTTTAGCTTCCCACAGAGCTGGAAGCAAGATGCCTTGGGGCCTCTCTCTCCCTTTGGACACAAGGCAGCCGTTTGGGCCCGGCAGCTCTAGGCCAATGGAGCACACCCACAGCAGAAGTTCTACTTCAGGCAGATCAGTCCTGCCCAGAAACTGCGTTTCACAGCCCTTGGTAAGAGATGTTCACGGTAGGCTGTGAGAGCACTGGGCAGAACCAGTTGTTTTTTAGCTTCCCAAAGTGCTGGAGGCAAGATGCTTTGGGGCCTCTCTCACCCTTTGGAAACAAGGCAGCCCTTAGGTCCTGGTAGCTCTAGGCCTATGTAGCACAACCAGAACAGAAGTTCTACTTCAGCCAGGTCAGGCCTGCCAAGAAACTGCGTTTCACAGGCCTTTCAAAGAGATGTTCTCTTAGGCTGTAAGAGCACTGGGCAGAGCCAGCTGTTTCTTAGCTTCCCGAAGAGCTGGGAGCAAGATGCTTTGGGTCCACTCTCCGTCTTTGGAAACAAGGCAGCCCTTTGGGCCTGGCAGCTCTAGGGCAATGGAGCACACCCAGAGCAGAAGTTCTACTTCAGCCAGATCAGGCCTGCCAGGAAACTGCGTTTCACAGGCCTTGGTAAGAGATGTTCCCGGTAGGCTGTAAGAGCACTGGGCAGAGCCAGTTGTTTCTTACCTTCCTGAAAAGCTGGAAGCAAGATGCTTGGGAGCCCTCTGCCCGTTTGGGAACAAGGCAGCCTTTTGGGTCGGGAAGCTCTAGGCCAATGGAGCACACGCAGAGCAGGAGTTCTACTTCAGCCTGATCAGGCCTGCAAAGAAACAGCGTTTGACAGGCCTTGGTAAGAGATGTTCCCGGTAGGTGTAAGAGCACTGGGCAGAGCCAGTTGTTTCTTAGCTTTGCAAAGACCGGGAAGCAAGATGCTTTGGGCCTCTCTGCCCCTTGGAAACAGGGCAGCACTTTGGGCCTGGCAGCTCTAGGGCAGTGGAGCACACCCAGAGCCGGAGTTCTACTTCAGCCAGATGAGGCCTGCCAAGAAACTGCGTTTCACAGGCCTTTCAAAGACATGTTCCCGGTAGGCTGTAAGAGCACGGGGCAGAGCGAGTTGGTTCTTAGCTTCCCAGAGAGCTGGAAGCAAGATGCTTTGGGGCCTCTCTGCCCCTTTGGAAACAAGGCAGCACCTTGGGCCTGGCAGCTCTAGGGCAATGGAGCACACCCAGAGCAGAAGTTCTACTTCAGCCAAATCAGGCCTGCCAGGAAACGGCGTTTCACAGGCCTTGGTAAGAGATGTTCCCGGTAGGCTGTAAGAGCACTGGGCAACGCCAGATGTTTCTTAGCTTCCCGAAGAGCTGGAAGCGAGAAGCTTTGGTGCCACTCTCTCACTTTGGACTCAAGGCAGCCCTTTGGGGCAGGTAGCTCTAGGCCAGTGGAGCACACCCAGAGCAGAAGTTCTACTTGGGCCAGTTCAGGCCACCAACAAACTGCGTTTCACAGGCCTTGGTAAGAGATGTTCCCGGTAGGCTGTAAGAGCACTGGGCAACGCCAGATGTTTCTTAGCTTCCCGAAGAGCTGGAAGCAAGATGCTTTGGGGCCTCTCATCCCCTTTGCAAACAAGGCGGCCCTATGGGCCAGGCAGCTCTAGGCCAATGGAGCACACCCAGAGCAGAAGTTCTACTTCGGCCAGTTCAGGCCACCAACAAACTGCGTTTCACAGGCCTTGGTAAGAGATGTTCCCGGTAGGCTGTAAGAGCACTGGGCAACGCCAGATGTTTCTTAGCTTCCCGAAGAGCTGGAAGCAAGATGCTTTGGGGCCTCTCATCCCCTTTGCAAACAAGGCCGACCTTTGGGCCAGGCAGCTCTAGGCCAATGGAGCACACCCAGAGCAGAAGTTCTACCTCAGCCAGATAAGGCCTGCCAAGAAACTGCGTTTCAAAGGCTTTGGTAAGAGATGTTCCCGGTACTCTGTTAGAGCACTGGGCAGAGCCATTTGTTTCTTAGCTTCCCAAAGAGCTGGAAGCAAGATGCTTTGGGGGCTCCCTGCCCCTTTGCCAACAAGGGCGACCTTTGGGCCTTTCAGCTCTAGGCCAATGGAGCACACCCAGAGCAGAAGTCCTACTTCAGCCAGATCAGGCCTGCCAAGGAACTGCGTTTCAGAGGCCTTTGTATGTGACGTTCCCGGTAGGCTGTGAGAGCACGGTGCAGAGCCAGTTGTTTCCTTGTTTCCCAAACAGCTGGAAGCAAGACGCTTTGGGGCCTCTCTGCCCCTTTGGAAACAAGGCAGCACGTTGGGTCTGGCAGCTCTAGGGCAATGGAGCACAACCAGAGCCGAAGTTCTACTTCTTCCAGATCAGGCCTGCCTAGACAGTGCGTTTCCCAGGCCTTGATAAGAGATGTTCTCTTAGGCTATAAGAGCACTGGGCACAGCCAGTTGTTTCTTAGCTTCCCAAGAGGTGGAAGCAAGATGCTTTGGGGCCTCTCTCCCCCTTTGGAAACAAGGCAGCCCTTTGGGCCTTTCAGCTCTAGGGCAATGGAGCACACCCAGAGCAGAAGTTCTACCTCAGCCAGATCAGGCCTGCCAAGAAACTGCTTTTCACAGGCCTTCGTAAGAGGTGTTCCCGGAAGGCTGTAAGAGTACCTGGCAGAGCGAGTTGTTTCTTAGCTTCAAAAACAGCTGGAAGCAACATGATTTGGGGCCTCTCTCCCCCTTTGGAAACAAAGCAGCCTTTGTGCCTGGCAGCTCTAGGCCAAAGTAGCACACCCAGAGCACAAGTTCTACCTCAGCCAGATAAGGCCTGTCAAGAAGCTGCGTCTCACAGGCCTTTCTCTGTCACGTTGCCGGTAGGCTGTGAGAGCACTGTGCAGAGCCAGTTGTTTCTTAGCTTCCCAAAGATTTGGAAGCAAGATGCTTTGGGGACTCTCAGCCCCTTTGGAAACAAGGCGGCCCTTTGGGCCTGGCAGCTCTAGGCCAAAGTAGCACGCCCAGAGCAGGAGTTCTACTTCAGCCAGATCAGGCCTGCCAAGAAACTGCGTTTCACAGGCCTTTCAAAGACATGTTCCCGGTAGGCTGTAAGAGCACGGGGCAGAGCGAGTTGGTTCTTAGCTTCCCAGAGAGCTGGAAGCAAGATGCTTTGGGGCCTCTCTGCCCCTTTGGAAACAAGGCAGCACCTTGGGCCTGGCAGCTCTAGGGCAATGGAGCACACCCAGAGCAGAAGTTCTACTTCAGCCAAATCAGGCCTGCCAGGAAACGGCGTTTCACAGGCCTTGGTAAGAGATGTTCCCGGTAGGCTGTAAGAGCACTGGGCAACGCCAGATGTTTCTTAGCTTCCCGAAGAGCTGGAAGCAAGAAGCTTTGGTGCCACTCTCTCACTTTGGACTCAAGGCAGGCCTTTGGGGCAGGTAGCTCTAGGCCAGTGGAGCACACCCAGAGCAGAAGTTCTAATTGGGTCAGTTGAGGCCACCAACAAACTGCGTTTCACAGGCCTTGGTAAGAGATGTTCCCGGTAGGCTGTAAGAGCACTGGGCAACGCCAGATGTTTCTTAGCTTCCCGAAGAGCTGGAAGCAAGATGCTTTGGGGCCTCTCATCCCCTTTGCAAACAAGGCGGCCCTATGGGCCAGGCAGCTCTAGGCCAATGGAGCACACCCAGAGCAGAAGTTCTACTTCGGCCAGTTCAGGCCACCAACAAACTGCGTTTCACAGGCCTTGGTAAGAGATGTTCCCGGTAGGCTGTAAGAGCACTGGGCAACGCCAGATGTTTCTTAGCTTCCCGAAGAGCTGGAAGCAAGATGCTTTGGGGCCTCTCATCCCCTTTGCAAACAAGGCCGACCTTTGGGCCAGGCAGCTCTAGGCCAAAGTAGCACGCCCAGAGCAGGAGTTCTACTTCAGCCAGATCAGGCCTGCCAAGAAACTGCTTTTCACAGGCCTTCGTAAGAGGTGTTCCCGGAAGGCTGTAAGAGTACCTGGCAGAGCGAGTTGTTTCTTAGCTTCAAAAACAGCTGGAAGCAACATGATTTGGGGCCTCTCTCCCCCTTTGGAAACAAAGCAGCCTTTGTGCCTGGCAGCTCTAGGCCAAAGTAGCACACCCAGAGCACAAGTTCTACCTCAGCCAGATAAGGCCTGTCAAGAAGCTGCGTCTCACAGGCCTTTCTCTGTCACGTTGCCGGTAGGCTGTGAGAGCACTGTGCAGAGCCAGTTGTTTCTTAGCTTCCCAAAGATTTGGAAGCAAGATGCTTTGGGGACTCTCAGCCCCTTTGGAAACAAGGCGGCACTTTGGGCCTGGCAGCTCTAGGCCAAAGTAGCACGCCCAGAGCAGGAGTTCTACTTCAGCCAGATCAGGCCTGCCAAGAAACTGCGTTTCACAGGCCTTGGTAAGAGATGTTCCCGGTAGGCTGTGAGAGCACTGTGGAGAGCCAGTTGCTTTAGCTTCCCACAGAGCTGGAAGCAAGATGCCTTGGGGCCTCTCTCTCCCTTTGGACACAAGGCAGCCGTTTGGGCCCGGCAGCTCTAGGCCAATGGAGCACACCCACAGCAGAAGTTCTACTTCAGGCAGATCAGTCCTGCCCAGAAACTGCGTTTCACAGCCCTTGGTAAGAGATGTTCACGGTAGGCTGTGAGAGCACTGGGCAGAACCAGTTGTTTTTTAGCTTCCCAAAGTGCTGGAGGCAAGATGCTTTGGGGCCTCTCTCACCCTTTGGAAACAAGGCAGCCCTTAGGTCCTGGTAGCTCTAGGCCTATGTAGCACAACCAGAACAGAAGTTCTACTTCAGCCAGGTCAGGCCTGCCAAGAAACTGCGTTTCACAGGCCTTTCAAAGAGATGTTCTCTTAGGCTGTAAGAGCACTGGGCAGAGCCAGCTGTTTCTTAGCTTCCCGAAGAGCTGGGAGCAAGATGCTTTGGGTCCACTCTCCGTCTTTGGAAACAAGGCAGCCCTTTGGGCCTGGCAGCTCTAGGGCAATGGAGCACACCCAGAGCAGAAGTTCTACTTCAGCCAGATCAGGCCTGCCAGGAAACTGCGTTTCACAGGCCTTGGTAAGAGATGTTCCCGGTAGGCTGTAAGAGCACTGGGCAGAGCCAGTTGTTTCTTACCTTCCTGAAAAGCTGGAAGCAAGATGCTTGGGAGCCCTCTGCCCGTTTGGGAACAAGGCAGCCTTTTGGGTCGGGAAGCTCTAGGCCAATGGAGCACACGCAGAGCAGGAGTTCTACTTCAGCCTGATCAGGCCTGCAAAGAAACAGCGTTTGACAGGCCTTGGTAAGAGATGTTCCCGGTAGGTGTAAGAGCACTGGGCAGAGCCAGTTGTTTCTTAGCTTCGCAAAGACCGGGAAGCAAGATGCTTTGGGCCTCTCTGCCCCTTGGAAACAGGGCAGCACTTTGGGCCTGGCAGCTCTAGGGCAGTGGAGCACACCCAGAGCCGGAGTTCTACTTCAGCCAGATGAGGCCTGCCAAGAAACTGCGTTTCACAGGCCTTTCAAAGACATGTTCCCGGTAGGCTGTAAGAGCACGGGGCAGAGCGAGTTGGTTCTTAGCTTCCCAGAGAGCTGGAAGCAAGATGCTTTGGGGCCTCTCTGCCCCTTTGGAAACAAGGCAGCACCTTGGGCCTGGCAGCTCTAGGGCAATGGAGCACACCCAGAGCAGAAGTTCTACTTCAGCCAAATCAGGCCTGCCAGGAAACGGCGTTTCACAGGCCTTGGTAAGAGATGTTCCCGGTAGGCTGTAAGAGCACTGGGCAACGCCAGATGTTTCTTAGCTTCCCGAAGAGCTGGAAGCGAGAAGCTTTGGTGCCACTCTCTCACTTTGGACTCAAGGCAGCCCTTTGGGGCAGGTAGCTCTAGGCCAGTGGAGCACACCCAGAGCAGAAGTTCTACTTGGGCCAGTTCAGGCCACCAACAAACTGCGTTTCACAGGCCTTGGTAAGAGATGTTCCCGGTAGGCTGTAAGAGCACTGGGCAACGCCAGATGTTTCTTAGCTTCCCGAAGAGCTGGAAGCAAGATGCTTTGGGGCCTCTCATCCCCTTTGCAAACAAGGCGGCCCTATGGGCCAGGCAGTTCTAGGCCAATGGAGCACACCCAGAGCAGAAGTTCTACTTCGGCCAGTTCAGGCCACCAACAAACTGCGTTTCACAGGCCTTGGTAAGAGATGTTCCCGGTAGGCTGTAAGAGCACTGGGCAACGCCAGATGTTTCTTAGCTTCCCGAAGAGCTGGAAGCAAGATGCTTTGGGGCCTCTCATCCCCTTTGCAAACAAGGCCGACCTTTGGGCCAGGCAGCTCTAGGCCAATGGAGCACACCCAGAGCAGAAGTTCTACCTCAGCCAGATAAGGCCTGCCAAGAAACTGCGTTTCAAAGGCTTTGGTAAGAGATGTTCCCGGTACTCTGTTAGAGCACTGGGCAGAGCCATTTGTTTCTTAGCTTCCCAAAGAGCTGGAAGCAAGATGCTTTGGGGGCTCCCTGCCCCTTTGCCAACAAGGGCGACCTTTGGGCCTTTCAGCTCTAGGCCAATGGAGCACACCCAGAGCAGAAGTCCTACTTCAGCCAGATCAGGCCTGCCAAGGAACTGCGTTTCAGAGGCCTTTGTATGTGACGTTCCCGGTAGGCTGTGAGAGCACGGTGCAGAGCCAGTTGTTTCCTTGTTTCCCAAACAGCTGGAAGCAAGACGCTTTGGGGCCTCTCTGCCCCTTTGGAAACAAGGCAGCACGTTGGGTCTGGCAGCTCTAGGGCAATGGAGCACAACCAGAGCCGAAGTTCTACTTCTTCCAGATCAGGCCTGCCTAGACAGTGCGTTTCCCAGGCCTTGATAAGAGATGTTCTCTTAGGCTATAAGAGCACTGGGCACAGCCAGTTGTTTCTTAGCTTCCCAAGAGGTGGAAGCAAGATGCTTTGGGGCCTCTCTCCCCCTTTGGAAACAAGGCAGCCCTTTGGGCCTTTCAGCTCTAGGGCAATGGAGCACACCCAGAGCAGAAGTTCTACCTCAGCCAGATCAGGCCTGCCAAGAAACTGCTTTTCACAGGCCTTCGTAAGAGGTGTTCCCGGAAGGCTGTAAGAGTACCTGGCAGAGCGAGTTGTTTCTTAGCTTCAAAAACAGCTGGAAGCAACATGATTTGGGGCCTCTCTCCCCCTTTGGAAACAAAGCAGCCTTTGTGCCTGGCAGCTCTAGGCCATAGTAGCACACCCAGAGCACAAGTTCTACCTCAGCCAGATCAGGCCTTCCAAGAAACTGCGTCTCACAGGCCTTTCTCTGTCACGTTGCCGGTAGGCTGTGAGAGCACTGTGCAGAGCCAGTTGTTTCTTAGCTTCCCAAAGATTTGGAAGCAAGATGCTTTGGGGACTCTCAGCCCCTTTGGAAACAAGGCGGCCCTTTGGGCCTGGCAGCTCTAGGCCAAAGTAGCACGCCCAGAGCAGGAGTTCTACTTCAGCCAGATCAGGCCTGCCAAGAAACTGCGTTTCACAGGCCTTGGTAAGAGATGTTCCCGGTAGGCTGTGAGAGCACTGTGGAGAGCCAGTTGCTTTAGCTTCCCACAGAGCTGGAAGCAAGATGCCTTGGGGCCTCTCTCTCCCTTTGGACACAAGGCAGCCGTTTGGGCCCGGCAGCTCTAGGCCAATGGAGCACACCCACAGCAGAAGTTCTACTTCAGGCAGATCAGTCCTGCCCAGAAACTGCGTTTCACAGCCCTTGGTAAGAGATGTTCACGGTAGGCTGTGAGAGCACTGGGCAGAACCAGTTGTTTTTTAGCTTCCCAAAGTGCTGGAGGCAAGATGCTTTGGGGCCTCTCTCACCCTTTGGAAACAAGGCAGCCCTTAGGTCCTGGTAGCTCTAGGCCTATGTAGCACAACCAGAACAGAAGTTCTACTTCAGCCAGGTCAGGCCTGCCAAGAAACTGCGTTTCACAGGCCTTTCAAAGAGATGTTCTCTTAGGCTGTAAGAGCACTGGGCAGAGCCAGCTGTTTCTTAGCTTCCCGAAGAGCTGGGAGCAAGATGCTTTGGGTCCACTCTCCGTCTTTGGAAACAAGGCAGCCCTTTGGGCCTGGCAGCTCTAGGGCAATGGAGCACACCCAGAGCAGAAGTTCTACTTCAGCCAGATCAGGCCTGCCAGGAAACTGCGTTTCACAGGCCTTGGTAAGAGATGTTCCCGGTAGGCTGTAAGAGCACTGGGCAGAGCCAGTTGTTTCTTACCTTCCTGAAAAGCTGGAAGCAAGATGCTTGGGAGCCCTCTGCCCGTTTGGGAACAAGGCAGCCTTTTGGGTCGGGAAGCTCTAGGCCAATGGAGCACACGCAGAGCAGGAGTTCTACTTCAGCCTGATCAGGCCTGCAAAGAAACAGCGTTTGACAGGCCTTGGTAAGAGATGTTCCCGGTAGGTGTAAGAGCACTGGGCAGAGCCAGTTGTTTCTTAGCTTTGCAAAGACCGGGAAGCAAGATGCTTTGGGCCTCTCTGCCCCTTGGAAACAGGGCAGCACTTTGGGCCTGGCAGCTCTAGGGCAGTGGAGCACACCCAGAGCCGGAGTTCTACTTCAGCCAGATGAGGCCTGCCAAGAAACTGCGTTTCACAGGCCTTTCAAAGACATGTTCCCGGTAGGCTGTAAGAGCACGGGGCAGAGCGAGTTGGTTCTTAGCTTCCCAGAGAGCTGGAAGCAAGATGCTTTGGGGCCTCTCTGCCCCTTTGGAAACAAGGCAGCACCTTGGGCCTGGCAGCTCTAGGGCAATGGAGCACACCCAGAGCAGAAGTTCTACTTCAGCCAAATCAGGCCTGCCAGGAAACGGCGTTTCACAGGCCTTGGTAAGAGATGTTCCCGGTAGGCTGTAAGAGCACTGGGCAACGCCAGATGTTTCTTAGCTTCCCGAAGAGCTGGAAGCGAGAAGCTTTGGTGCCACTCTCTCACTTTGGACTCAAGGCAGCCCTTTGGGGCAGGTAGCTCTAGGCCAGTGGAGCACACCCAGAGCAGAAGTTCTACTTGGGCCAGTTCAGGCCACCAACAAACTGCGTTTCACAGGCCTTGGTAAGAGATGTTCCCGGTAGGCTGTAAGAGCACTGGGCAACGCCAGATGTTTCTTAGCTTCCCGAAGAGCTGGAAGCAAGATGCTTTGGGGCCTCTCATCCCCTTTGCAAACAAGGCGGCCCTATGGGCCAGGCAGCTCTAGGCCAATGGAGCACACCCAGAGCAGAAGTTCTACTTCGGCCAGTTCAGGCCACCAACAAACTGCGTTTCACAGGCCTTGGTAAGAGATGTTCCCGGTAGGCTGTAAGAGCACTGGGCAACGCCAGATGTTTCTTAGCTTCCCGAAGAGCTGGAAGCAAGATGCTTTGGGGCCTCTCATCCCCTTTGCAAACAAGGCCGACCTTTGGGCCAGGCAGCTCTAGGCCAATGGAGCACACCCAGAGCAGAAGTTCTACCTCAGCCAGATAAGGCCTGCCAAGAAACTGCGTTTCAAAGGCTTTGGTAAGAGATGTTCCCGGTACTCTGTTAGAGCACTGGGCAGAGCCATTTGTTTCTTAGCTTCCCAAAGAGCTGGAAGCAAGATGCTTTGGGGGCTCCCTGCCCCTTTGCCAACAAGGGCGACCTTTGGGCCTTTCAGCTCTAGGCCAATGGAGCACACCCAGAGCAGAAGTCCTACTTCAGCCAGATCAGGCCTGCCAAGGAACTGCGTTTCAGAGGCCTTTGTATGTGACGTTCCCGGTAGGCTGTGAGAGCACGGTGCAGAGCCAGTTGTTTCCTTGTTTCCCAAACAGCTGGAAGCAAGACGCTTTGGGGCCTCTCTGCCCCTTTGGAAACAAGGCAGCACGTTGGGTCTGGCAGCTCTAGGGCAATGGAGCACAACCAGAGCCGAAGTTCTACTTCTTCCAGATCAGGCCTGCCTAGACAGTGCGTTTCCCAGGCCTTGATAAGAGATGTTCTCTTAGGCTATAAGAGCACTGGGCACAGCCAGTTGTTTCTTAGCTTCCCAAGAGGTGGAAGCAAGATGCTTTGGGGCCTCTCTCCCCCTTTGGAAACAAGGCAGCCCTTTGGGCCTTTCAGCTCTAGGGCAATGGAGCACACCCAGAGCAGAAGTTCTACCTCAGCCAGATCAGGCCTGCCAAGAAACTGCTTTTCACAGGCCTTCGTAAGAGGTGTTCCCGGAAGGCTGTAAGAGTACCTGGCAGAGCGAGTTGTTTCTTAGCTTCAAAAACAGCTGGAAGCAACATGATTTGGGGCCTCTCTCCCCCTTTGGAAACAAAGCAGCCTTTGTGCCTGGCAGCTCTAGGCCAAAGTAGCACACCCAGAGCACAAGTTCTACCTCAGCCAGATAAGGCCTGTCAAGAAGCTGCGTCTCACAGGCCTTTCTCTGTCACGTTGCCGGTAGGCTGTGAGAGCACTGTGCAGAGCCAGTTGTTTCTTAGCTTCCCAAAGATTTGGAAGCAAGATGCTTTGGGGACTCTCAGCCCCTTTGGAAACAAGGCGGCCCTTTGGGCCTGGCAGCTCTAGGCCAAAGTAGCACGCCCAGAGCAGGAGTTCTACTTCAGCCAGATCAGGCCTGCCAAGAAACTGCGTTTCACAGGCCTTGGTAAGAGATGTTCCCGGTAGGCTGTGAGAGCACTGTGGAGAGCCAGTTGCTTTAGCTTCCCACAGAGCTGGAAGCAAGATGCCTTGGGGCCTCTCTCTCCCTTTGGACACAAGGCAGCCGTTTGGGCCTGGCAGCTCTAGGCCAATGGAGCACACCCACAGCAGAAGTTCTACTTCAGGCAGATCAGTCCTGCCCAGAAACTGCGTTTCACAGCCCTTGGTAAGAGATGTTCACGGTAGGCTGTGAGAGCACTGGGCAGAACCAGTTGTTTTTTAGCTTCCCAAAGTGCTGGAGGCAAGATGCTTTGGGGCCTCTCTCACCCTTTGGAAACAAGGCAGCCCTTAGGTCCTGGTAGCTCTAGGCCTATGTAGCACAACCAGAACAGAAGTTCTACTTCAGCCAGGTCAGGCCTGCCAAGAAACTGCGTTTCACAGGCCTTTCAAAGAGATGTTCTCTTAGGCTGTAAGAGCACTGGGCAGAGCCAGCTGTTTCTTAGCTTCCCGAAGAGCTGGGAGCAAGATGCTTTGGGTCCACTCTCCGTCTTTGGAAACAAGGCAGCCCTTTGGGCCTGGCAGCTCTAGGGCAATGGAGCACACCCAGAGCAGAAGTTCTACTTCAGCCAGATCAGGCCTGCCAGGAAACTGCGTTTCACAGGCCTTGGTAAGAGATGTTCCCGGTAGGCTGTAAGAGCACTGGGCAGAGCCAGTTGTTTCTTACCTTCCTGAAAAGCTGGAAGCAAGATGCTTGGGAGCCCTCTGCCCGTTTGGGAACAAGGCAGCCTTTTGGGTCGGGAAGCTCTAGGCCAATGGAGCACACGCAGAGCAGGAGTTCTACTTCAGCCTGATCAGGCCTGCAAAGAAACAGCGTTTGACAGGCCTTGGTAAGAGATGTTCCCGGTAGGTGTAAGAGCACTGGGCAGAGCCAGTTGTTTCTTAGCTTCGCAAAGACCGGGAAGCAAGATGCTTTGGGCCTCTCTGCCCCTTGGAAACAGGGCAGCACTTTGGGCCTGGCAGCTCTAGGGCAGTGGAGCACACCCAGAGCCGGAGTTCTACTTCAGCCAGATGAGGCCTGCCAAGAAACTGCGTTTCACAGGCCTTTCAAAGACATGTTCCCGGTAGGCTGTAAGAGCACGGGGCAGAGCGAGTTGGTTCTTAGCTTCCCAGAGAGCTGGAAGCAAGATGCTTTGGGGCCTCTCTGCCCCTTTGGAAACAAGGCAGCACCTTGGGCCTGGCAGCTCTAGGGCAATGGAGCACACCCAGAGCAGAAGTTCTACTTCAGCCAAATCAGGCCTGCCAGGAAACGGCGTTTCACAGGCCTTGGTAAGAGATGTTCCCGGTAGGCTGTAAGAGCACTGGGCAACGCCAGATGTTTCTTAGCTTCCCGAAGAGCTGGAAGCGAGAAGCTTTGGTGCCACTCTCTCACTTTGGACTCAAGGCAGCCCTTTGGGGCAGGTAGCTCTAGGCCAGTGGAGCACACCCAGAGCAGAAGTTCTACTTGGGCCAGTTCAGGCCACCAACAAACTGCGTTTCACAGGCCTTGGTAAGAGATGTTCCCGGTAGGCTGTAAGAGCACTGGGCAACGCCAGATGTTTCTTAGCTTCCCGAAGAGCTGGAAGCAAGATGCTTTGGGGCCTCTCATCCCCTTTGCAAACAAGGCGGCCCTATGGGCCAGGCAGCTCTAGGCCAATGGAGCACACCCAGAGCAGAAGTTCTACTTCGGCCAGTTCAGGCCACCAACAAACTGCGTTTCACAGGCCTTGGTAAGAGATGTTCCCGGTAGGCTGTAAGAGCACTGGGCAACGCCAGATGTTTCTTAGCTTCCCGAAGAGCTGGAAGCAAGATGCTTTGGGGCCTCTCATCCCCTTTGCAAACAAGGCCGACCTTTGGGCCAGGCAGCTCTAGGCCAATGGAGCACACCCAGAGCAGAAGTTCTACCTCAGCCAGATAAGGCCTGCCAAGAAACTGCGTTTCAAAGGCTTTGGTAAGAGATGTTCCCGGTACTCTGTTAGAGCACTGGGCAGAGCCATTTGTTTCTTAGCTTCCCAAAGAGCTGGAAGCAAGATGCTTTGGGGGCTCCCTGCCCCTTTGCCAACAAGGGCGACCTTTGGGCCTTTCAGCTCTAGGCCAATGGAGCACACCCAGAGCAGAAGTCCTACTTCAGCCAGATCAGGCCTGCCAAGGAACTGCGTTTCAGAGGCCTTTGTATGTGACGTTCCCGGTAGGCTGTGAGAGCACGGTGCAGAGCCAGTTGTTTCCTTGTTTCCCAAACAGCTGGAAGCAAGACGCTTTGGGGCCTCTCTGCCCCTTTGGAAACAAGGCAGCACGTTGGGTCTGGCAGCTCTAGGGCAATGGAGCACAACCAGAGCCGAAGTTCTACTTCTTCCAGATCAGGCCTGCCTAGACAGTGCGTTTCCCAGGCCTTGATAAGAGATGTTCTCTTAGGCTATAAGAGCACTGGGCACAGCCAGTTGTTTCTTAGCTTCCCAAGAGGTGGAAGCAAGATGCTTTGGGGCCTCTCTCCCCCTTTGGAAACAAGGCAGCCCTTTGGGCCTTTCAGCTCTAGGGCAATGGAGCACACCCAGAGCAGAAGTTCTACCTCAGCCAGATCAGGCCTGCCAAGAAACTGCTTTTCACAGGCCTTCGTAAGAGGTGTTCCCGGAAGGCTGTAAGAGTACCTGGCAGAGCGAGTTGTTTCTTAGCTTCAAAAACAGCTGGAAGCAACATGATTTGGGGCCTCTCTCCCCCTTTGGAAACAAAGCAGCCTTTGTGCCTGGCAGCTCTAGGCCAAAGTAGCACACCCAGAGCACAAGTTCTACCTCAGCCAGATAAGGCCTGTCAAGAAGCTGCGTCTCACAGGCCTTTCTCTGTCACGTTGCCGGTAGGCTGTGAGAGCACTGTGCAGAGCCAGTTGTTTCTTAGCTTCCCAAAGATTTGGAAGCAAGATGCTTTGGGGACTCTCAGCCCCTTTGGAAACAAGGCGGCCCTTTGGGCCTGGCAGCTCTAGGCCAAAGTAGCACGCCCAGAGCAGGAGTTCTACTTCAGCCAGATCAGGCCTGCCAAGAAACTGCGTTTCACAGGCCTTGGTAAGAGATGTTCCCGGTAGGCTGTGAGAGCACTGTGGAGAGCCAGTTGCTTTAGCTTCCCACAGAGCTGGAAGCAAGATGCCTTGGGGCCTCTCTCTCCCTTTGGACACAAGGCAGCCGTTTGGGCCCGGCAGCTCTAGGCCAATGGAGCACACCCACAGCAGAAGTTCTACTTCAGGCAGATCAGTCCTGCCCAGAAACTGCGTTTCACAGCCCTTGGTAAGAGATGTTCACGGTAGGCTGTGAGAGCACTGGGCAGAACCAGTTGTTTTTTAGCTTCCCAAAGTGCTGGAGGCAAGATGCTTTGGGGCCTCTCTCACCCTTTGGAAACAAGGCAGCCCTTAGGTCCTGGTAGCTCTAGGCCTATGTAGCACAACCAGAACAGAAGTTCTACTTCAGCCAGGTCAGGCCTGCCAAGAAACTGCGTTTCACAGGCCTTTCAAAGAGATGTTCTCTTAGGCTGTAAGAGCACTGGGCAGAGCCAGCTGTTTCTTAGCTTCCCGAAGAGCTGGGAGCAAGATGCTTTGGGTCCACTCTCCGTCTTTGGAAACAAGGCAGCCCTTTGGGCCTGGCAGCTCTAGGGCAATGGAGCACACCCAGAGCAGAAGTTCTACTTCAGCCAGATCAGGCCTGCCAGGAAACTGCGTTTCACAGGCCTTGGTAAGAGATGTTCCCGGTAGGCTGTAAGAGCACTGGGCAGAGCCAGTTGTTTCTTACCTTCCTGAAAAGCTGGAAGCAAGATGCTTGGGAGCCCTCTGCCCGTTTGGGAACAAGGCAGCCTTTTGGGTCGGGAAGCTCTAGGCCAATGGAGCACACGCAGAGCAGGAGTTCTACTTCAGCCTGATCAGGCCTGCAAAGAAACAGCGTTTGACAGGCCTTGGTAAGAGATGTTCCCGGTAGGTGTAAGAGCACTGGGCAGAGCCAGTTGTTTCTTAGCTTCGCAAAGACCGGGAAGCAAGATGCTTTGGGCCTCTCTGCCCCTTGGAAACAGGGCAGCACTTTGGGCCTGGCAGCTCTAGGGCAGTGGAGCACACCCAGAGCCGGAGTTCTACTTCAGCCAGATGAGGCCTGCCAAGAAACTGCGTTTCACAGGCCTTTCAAAGACATGTTCCCGGTAGGCTGTAAGAGCACGGGGCAGAGCGAGTTGGTTCTTAGCTTCCCAGAGAGCTGGAAGCAAGATGCTTTGGGGCCTCTCTGCCCCTTTGGAAACAAGGCAGCACCTTGGGCCTGGCAGCTCTAGGGCAATGGAGCACACCCAGAGCAGAAGTTCTACTTCAGCCAAATCAGGCCTGCCAGGAAACGGCGTTTCACAGGCCTTGGTAAGAGATGTTCCCGGTAGGCTGTAAGAGCACTGGGCAACGCCAGATGTTTCTTAGCTTCCCGAAGAGCTGGAAGCGAGAAGCTTTGGTGCCACTCTCTCACTTTGGACTCAAGGCAGCCCTTTGGGGCAGGTAGCTCTAGGCCAGTGGAGCACACCCAGAGCAGAAGTTCTACTTGGGCCAGTTCAGGCCACCAACAAACTGCGTTTCACAGGCCTTGGTAAGAGATGTTCCCGGTAGGCTGTAAGAGCACTGGGCAACGCCAGATGTTTCTTAGCTTCCCGAAGAGCTGGAAGCAAGATGCTTTGGGGCCTCTCATCCCCTTTGCAAACAAGGCGGCCCTATGGGCCAGGCAGCTCTAGGCCAATGGAGCACACCCAGAGCAGAAGTTCTACTTCGGCCAGTTCAGGCCACCAACAAACTGCGTTTCACAGGCCTTGGTAAGAGATGTTCCCGGTAGGCTGTAAGAGCACTGGGCAACGCCAGATGTTTCTTAGCTTCCCGAAGAGCTGGAAGCAAGATGCTTTGGGGCCTCTCATCCCCTTTGCAAACAAGGCCGACCTTTGGGCCAGGCAGCTCTAGGCCAATGGAGCACACCCAGAGCAGAAGTTCTACCTCAGCCAGATAAGGCCTGCCAAGAAACTGCGTTTCAAAGGCTTTGGTAAGAGATGTTCCCGGTACTCTGTTAGAGCACTGGGCAGAGCCATTTGTTTCTTAGCTTCCCAAAGAGCTGGAAGCAAGATGCTTTGGGGGCTCCCTGCCCCTTTGCCAACAAGGGCGACCTTTGGGCCTTTCAGCTCTAGGCCAATGGAGCACACCCAGAGCAGAAGTCCTACTTCAGCCAGATCAGGCCTGCCAAGGAACTGCGTTTCAGAGGCCTTTGTATGTGACGTTCCCGGTAGGCTGTGAGAGCACGGTGCAGAGCCAGTTGTTTCCTTGTTTCCCAAACAGCTGGAAGCAAGACGCTTTGGGGCCTCTCTGCCCCTTTGGAAACAAGGCAGCACGTTGGGTCTGGCAGCTCTAGGGCAATGGAGCACAACCAGAGCCGAAGTTCTACTTCTTCCAGATCAGGCCTGCCTAGACAGTGCGTTTCCCAGGCCTTGATAAGAGATGTTCTCTTAGGCTATAAGAGCACTGGGCACAGCCAGTTGTTTCTTAGCTTCCCAAGAGGTGGAAGCAAGATGCTTTGGGGCCTCTCTCCCCCTTTGGAAACAAGGCAGCCCTTTGGGCCTTTCAGCTCTAGGGCAATGGAGCACACCCAGAGCAGAAGTTCTACCTCAGCCAGATCAGGCCTGCCAAGAAACTGCTTTTCACAGGCCTTCGTAAGAGGTGTTCCCGGAAGGCTGTAAGAGTACCTGGCAGAGCGAGTTGTTTCTTAGCTTCAAAAACAGCTGGAAGCAACATGATTTGGGGCCTCTCTCCCCCTTTGGAAACAAAGCAGCCTTTGTGCCTGGCAGCTCTAGGCCATAGTAGCACACCCAGAGCACAAGTTCTACCTCAGCCAGATCAGGCCTTCCAAGAAACTGCGTCTCACAGGCCTTTCTCTGTCACGTTGCCGGTAGGCTGTGAGAGCACTGTGCAGAGCCAGTTGTTTCTTAGCTTCCCAAAGATTTGGAAGCAAGATGCTTTGGGGACTCTCAGCCCCTTTGGAAACAAGGCGGCCCTTTGGGCCTGGCAGCTCTAGGCCAAAGTAGCACGCCCAGAGCAGGAGTTCTACTTCAGCCAGATCAGGCCTGCCAAGAAACTGCGTTTCACAGGCCTTGGTAAGAGATGTTCCCGGTAGGCTGTGAGAGCACTGTGGAGAGCCAGTTGCTTTAGCTTCCCACAGAGCTGGAAGCAAGATGCCTTGGGGCCTCTCTCTCCCTTTGGACACAAGGCAGCCGTTTGGGCCCGGCAGCTCTAGGCCAATGGAGCACACCCACAGCAGAAGTTCTACTTCAGGCAGATCAGTCCTGCCCAGAAACTGCGTTTCACAGCCCTTGGTAAGAGATGTTCACGGTAGGCTGTGAGAGCACTGGGCAGAACCAGTTGTTTTTTAGCTTCCCAAAGTGCTGGAGGCAAGATGCTTTGGGGCCTCTCTCACCCTTTGGAAACAAGGCAGCCCTTAGGTCCTGGTAGCTCTAGGCCTATGTAGCACAACCAGAACAGAAGTTCTACTTCAGCCAGGTCAGGCCTGCCAAGAAACTGCGTTTCACAGGCCTTTCAAAGAGATGTTCTCTTAGGCTGTAAGAGCACTGGGCAGAGCCAGCTGTTTCTTAGCTTCCCGAAGAGCTGGGAGCAAGATGCTTTGGGTCCACTCTCCGTCTTTGGAAACAAGGCAGCCCTTTGGGCCTGGCAGCTCTAGGGCAATGGAGCACACCCAGAGCAGAAGTTCTACTTCAGCCAGATCAGGCCTGCCAGGAAACTGCGTTTCACAGGCCTTGGTAAGAGATGTTCCCGGTAGGCTGTAAGAGCACTGGGCAGAGCCAGTTGTTTCTTACCTTCCTGAAAAGCTGGAAGCAAGATTCTTGGGAGCCCTCTGCCCGTTTGGGAACAAGGCAGCCTTTTGGGTCGGGAAGCTCTAGGCCAATGGAGCACACGCAGAGCAGGAGTTCTACTTCAGCCTGATCAGGCCTGCAAAGAAACAGCGTTTGACAGGCCTTGGTAAGAGATGTTCCCGGTAGGTGTAAGAGCACTGGGCAGAGCCAGTTGTTTCTTAGCTTCGCAAAGACCGGGAAGCAAGATGCTTTGGGCCTCTCTGCCCCTTGGAAACAGGGCAGCACTTTGGGCCTGGCAGCTCTAGGGCAGTGGAGCACACCCAGAGCCGGAGTTCTACTTCAGCCAGATGAGGCCTGCCAAGAAACTGCGTTTCACAGGCCTTTCAAAGACATGTTCCCGGTAGGCTGTAAGAGCACGGGGCAGAGCGAGTTGGTTCTTAGCTTCCCAGAGAGCTGGAAGCAAGATGCTTTGGGGCCTCTCTGCCCCTTTGGAAACAAGGCAGCACCTTGGGCCTGGCAGCTCTAGGGCAATGGAGCACACCCAGAGCAGAAGTTCTACTTCAGCCAAATCAGGCCTGCCAGGAAACGGCGTTTCACAGGCCTTGGTAAGAGATGTTCCCGGTAGGCTGTAAGAGCACTGGGCAACGCCAGATGTTTCTTAGCTTCCCGAAGAGCTGGAAGCGAGAAGCTTTGGTGCCACTCTCTCACTTTGGACTCAAGGCAGCCCTTTGGGGCAGGTAGCTCTAGGCCAGTGGAGCACACCCAGAGCAGAAGTTCTACTTGGGCCGGTTCAGGCCACCAACAAACTGCGTTTCACAGGCCTTGGTAAGAGATGTTCCCGGTAGGCTGTAAGAGCACTGGGCAACGCCAGATGTTTCTTAGCTTCCCGAAGAGCTGGAAGCAAGATGCTTTGGGGCCTCTCATCCCCTTTGCAAACAAGGCGGCCCTATGGGCCAGGCAGCTCTAGGCCAATGGAGCACACCCAGAGCAGAAGTTCTACTTCGGCCAGTTCAGGCCACCAACAAACTGCGTTTCACAGGCCTTGGTAAGAGATGTTCCCGGTAGGCTGTAAGAGCACTGGGCAACGCCAGATGTTTCTTAGCTTCCCGAAGAGCTGGAAGCAAGATGCTTTGGGGCCTCTCATCCCCTTTGCAAACAAGGCCGACCTTTGGGCCAGGCAGCTCTAGGCCAATGGAGCACACCCAGAGCAGAAGTTCTACCTCAGCCAGATAAGGCCTGCCAAGAAACTGCGTTTCAAAGGCTTTGGTAAGAGATGTTCCCGGTACTCTGTTAGAGCACTGGGCAGAGCCATTTGTTTCTTAGCTTCCCAAAGAGCCGGAAGCAAGATGCTTTGGGGGCTCCTTGCCCCTTTGCCAACAAGGGCGACCTTTGGGCCTTTCAGCTCTAGGCCAATGGAGCACACCCAGAGCAGAAGTCCTACTTCAGCCAGATCAGGCCTGCCAAGGAACTGCGTTTCAGAGGCCTTTGTATGTGACGTTCCCGGTAGGCTGTGAGAGCACGGTGCAGAGCCAGTTGTTTCCTTGTTTCCCAAACAGCTGGAAGCAAGACGCTTTGGGGCCTCTCTGCCCCTTTGGAAACAAGGCAGCACGTTGGGTCTGGCAGCTCTAGGGCAATGGAGCACAACCAGAGCCGAAGTTCTACTTCTTCCAGATCAGGCCTGCCTAGACAGTGCGTTTCCCAGGCCTTGATAAGAGATGTTCTCTTAGGCTATAAGAGCACTGGGCACAGCCAGTTGTTTCTTAGCTTCCCAAGAGGTGGAAGCAAGATGCTTTGGGGCCTCTCTCCCCCTTTGGAAACAAGGCAGCCCTTTGGGCCTTTCAGCTCTAGGGCAATGGAGCACACCCAGAGCAGAAGTTCTACCTCAGCCAGATCAGGCCTGCCAAGAAACTGCTTTTCACAGGCCTTCGTAAGAGGTGTTCCCGGAAGGCTGTAAGAGTACCTGGCAGAGCGAGTTGTTTCTTAGCTTCAAAAACAGCTGGAAGCAACATGATTTGGGGCCTCTCTCCCCCTTTGGAAACAAAGCAGCCTTTGTGCCTGGCAGCTCTAGGCCAAAGTAGCACACCCAGAGCACAAGTTCTACCTCAGCCAGATCAGGCCTGTCAAGAAGCTGCGTCTCACAGGCCTTTCTCTGTCACGTTGCCGGTAGGCTGTGAGAGCACTGTGCAGAGCCAGTTGTTTCTTAGCTTCCCAAAGATTTGGAAGCAAGATGCTTTGGGGACTCTCAGCCCCTTTGGAAACAAGGCGGCCCTTTGGGCCTGGCAGCTCTAGGCCAAAGTAGCACGCCCAGAGCAGGAGTTCTACTTCAGCCAGATCAGGCCTGCCAAGAAACTGCGTTTCACAGGCCTTGGTAAGAGATGTTCCCGGTAGGCTGTGAGAGCACTGTGGAGAGCCAGTTGCTTTAGCTTCCCACAGAGCTGGAAGCAAGATGCCTTGGGGCCTCTCTCTCCCTTTGGACACAAGGCAGCCGTTTGGGCCTGGCAGCTCTAGGCCAATGGAGCACACCCACAGCAGAAGTTCTACTTCAGGCAGATCAGTCCTGCCCAGAAACTGCGTTTCACAGCCCTTGGTAAGAGATGTTCACGGTAGGCTGTGAGAGCACTGGGCAGAACCAGTTGTTTTTTAGCTTCCCAAAGTGCTGGAGGCAAGATGCTTTGGGGCCTCTCTCACCCTTTGGAAACAAGGCAGCCCTTAGGTCCTGGTAGCTCTAGGCCTATGTAGCACAACCAGAACAGAAGTTCTACTTCAGCCAGGTCAGGCCTGCCAAGAAACTGCGTTTCACAGGCCTTTCAAAGAGATGTTCTCTTAGGCTGTAAGAGCACTGGGCAGAGCCAGCTGTTTCTTAGCTTCCCGAAGAGCTGGGAGCAAGATGCTTTGGGTCCACTCTCCGTCTTTGGAAACAAGGCAGCCCTTTGGGCCTGGCAGCTCTAGGGCAATGGAGCACACCCAGAGCAGAAGTTCTACTTCAGCCAGATCAGGCCTGCCAGGAAACTGCGTTTCACAGGCCTTGGTAAGAGATGTTCCCGGTAGGCTGTAAGAGCACTGGGCAGAGCCAGTTGTTTCTTACCTTCCTGAAAAGCTGGAAGCAAGATGCTTGGGAGCCCTCTGCCCGTTTGGGAACAAGGCAGCCTTTTGGGTCGGGAAGCTCTAGGCCAATGGAGCACACGCAGAGCAGGAGTTCTACTTCAGCCTGATCAGGCCTGCAAAGAAACAGCGTTTGACAGGCCTTGGTAAGAGATGTTCCCGGTAGGTGTAAGAGCACTGGGCAGAGCCAGTTGTTTCTTAGCTTCGCAAAGACCGGGAAGCAAGATGCTTTGGGCCTCTCTGCCCCTTGGAAACAGGGCAGCACTTTGGGCCTGGCAGCTCTAGGGCAGTGGAGCACACCCAGAGCCGGAGTTCTACTTCAGCCAGATGAGGCCTGCCAAGAAACTGCGTTTCACAGGCCTTTCAAAGACATGTTCCCGGTAGGCTGTAAGAGCACGGGGCAGAGCGAGTTGGTTCTTAGCTTCCCAGAGAGCTGGAAGCAAGATGCTTTGGGGCCTCTCTGCCCCTTTGGAAACAAGGCAGCACCTTGGGCCTGGCAGCTCTAGGGCAATGGAGCACACCCAGAGCAGAAGTTCTACTTCAGCCAAATCAGGCCTGCCAGGAAACGGCGTTTCACAGGCCTTGGTAAGAGATGTTCCCGGTAGGCTGTAAGAGCACTGGGCAACGCCAGATGTTTCTTAGCTTCCCGAAGAGCTGGAAGCGAGAAGCTTTGGTGCCACTCTCTCACTTTGGACTCAAGGCAGCCCTTTGGGGCAGGTAGCTCTAGGCCAGTGGAGCACACCCAGAGCAGAAGTTCTACTTGGGCCAGTTCAGGCCACCAACAAACTGCGTTTCACAGGCCTTGGTAAGAGATGTTCCCGGTAGGCTGTAAGAGCACTGGGCAACGCCAGATGTTTCTTAGCTTCCCGAAGAGCTGGAAGCAAGATGCTTTGGGGCCTCTCATCCCCTTTGCAAACAAGGCGGCCCTATGGGCCAGGCAGCTCTAGGCCAATGGAGCACACCCAGAGCAGAAGTTCTACTTCGGCCAGTTCAGGCCACCAACAAACTGCGTTTCACAGGCCTTGGTAAGAGATGTTCCCGGTAGGCTGTAAGAGCACTGGGCAACGCCAGATGTTTCTTAGCTTCCCGAAGAGCTGGAAGCAAGATGCTTTGGGGCCTCTCATCCCCTTTGCAAACAAGGCCGACCTTTGGGCCAGGCAGCTCTAGGCCAATGGAGCACACCCAGAGCAGAAGTTCTACCTCAGCCAGATAAGGCCTGCCAAGAAACTGCGTTTCAAAGGCTTTGGTAAGAGATGTTCCCGGTACTCTGTTAGAGCACTGGGCAGAGCCATTTGTTTCTTAGCTTCCCAAAGAGCTGGAAGCAAGATGCGTTGGGGGCTCCCTGCCCCTTTGCCAACAAGGGCGACCTTTGGGCCTTTCAGCTCTAGGCCAATGGAGCACACCCAGAGCAGAAGTCCTACTTCAGCCAGATCAGGCCTGCCAAGGAACTGCGTTTCAGAGGCCTTTGTATGTGACGTTCCCGGTAGGCTGTGAGAGCACGGTGCAGAGCCAGTTGTTTCCTTGTTTCCCAAACAGCTGGAAGCAAGACGCTTTGGGGCCTCTCTGCCCCTTTGGAAACAAGGCAGCACGTTGGGTCTGGCAGCTCTAGGGCAATGGAGCACAACCAGAGCCGAAGTTCTACTTCTTCCAGATCAGGCCTGCCTAGACAGTGCGTTTCCCAGGCCTTGATAAGAGATGTTCTCTTAGGCTATAAGAGCACTGGGCACAGCCAGTTGTTTCTTAGCTTCCCAAGAGGTGGAAGCAAGATGCTTTGGGGCCTCTCTCCCCCTTTGGAAACAAGGCAGCCCTTTGGGCCTTTCAGCTCTAGGGCAATGGAGCACACCCAGAGCAGAAGTTCTACCTCAGCCAGATCAGGCCTGCCAAGAAACTGCTTTTCACAGGCCTTCGTAAGAGGTGTTCCCGGAAGGCTGTAAGAGTACCTGGCAGAGCGAGTTGTTTCTTAGCTTCAAAAACAGCTGGAAGCAACATGATTTGGGGCCTCTCTCCCCCTTTGGAAACAAAGCAGCCTTTGTGCCTGGCAGCTCTAGGCCAAAGTAGCACACCCAGAGCACAAGTTCTACCTCAGCCAGATAAGGCCTGTCAAGAAGCTGCGTCTCACAGGCCTTTCTCTGTCACGTTGCCGGTAGGCTGTGAGAGCACTGTGCAGAGCCAGTTGTTTCTTAGCTTCCCAAAGATTTGGAAGCAAGATGCTTTGGGGACTCTCAGCCCCTTTGGAAACAAGGCGGCCCTTTGGGCCTGGCAGCTCTAGGCCAAAGTAGCACGCCCAGAGCAGGAGTTCTACTTCAGCCAGATCAGGCCTGCCAAGAAACTGCGTTTCACAGGCCTTGGTAAGAGATGTTCCCGGTAGGCTGTGAGAGCACTGTGGAGAGCCAGTTGCTTTAGCTTCCCACAGAGCTGGAAGCAAGATGCCTTGGGGCCTCTCTCTCCCTTTGGACACAAGGCAGCCGTTTGGGCCTGGCAGCTCTAGGCCAATGGAGCACACCCACAGCAGAAGTTCTACTTCAGGCAGATCAGTCCTGCCCAGAAACTGCGTTTCACAGCCCTTGGTAAGAGATGTTCACGGTAGGCTGTGAGAGCACTGGGCAGAACCAGTTGTTTTTTAGCTTCCCAAAGTGCTGGAGGCAAGATGCTTTGGGGCCTCTCTCACCCTTTGGAAACAAGGCAGCCCTTAGGTCCTGGTAGCTCTAGGCCTATGTAGCACAACCAGAACAGAAGTTCTACTTCAGCCAGGTCAGGCCTGCCAAGAAACTGCGTTTCACAGGCCTTTCAAAGAGATGTTCTCTTAGGCTGTAAGAGCACTGGGCAGAGCCAGCTGTTTCTTAGCTTCCCGAAGAGCTGGGAGCAAGATGCTTTGGGTCCACTCTCCGTCTTTGGAAACAAGGCAGCCCTTTGGGCCTGGCAGCTCTAGGGCAATGGAGCACACCCAGAGCAGAAGTTCTACTTCAGCCAGATCAGGCCTGCCAGGAAACTGCGTTTCACAGGCCTTGGTAAGAGATGTTCCCGGTAGGCTGTAAGAGCACTGGGCAGAGCCAGTTGTTTCTTACCTTCCTGAAAAGCTGGAAGCAAGATGCTTGGGAGCCCTCTGCCCGTTTGGGAACAAGGCAGCCTTTTGGGTCGGGAAGCTCTAGGCCAATGGAGCACACGCAGAGCAGGAGTTCTACTTCAGCCTGATCAGGCCTGCAAAGAAACAGCGTTTGACAGGCCTTGGTAAGAGATGTTCCCGGTAGGTGTAAGAGCACTGGGCAGAGCCAGTTGTTTCTTAGCTTCGCAAAGACCGGGAAGCAAGATGCTTTGGGCCTCTCTGCCCCTTGGAAACAGGGCAGCACTTTGGGCCTGGCAGCTCTAGGGCAGTGGAGCACACCCAGAGCCGGAGTTCTACTTCAGCCAGATGAGGCCTGCCAAGAAACTGCGTTTCACAGGCCTTTCAAAGACATGTTCCCGGTAGGCTGTAAGAGCACGGGGCAGAGCGAGTTGGTTCTTAGCTTCCCAGAGAGCTGGAAGCAAGATGCTTTGGGGCCTCTCTGCCCCTTTGGAAACAAGGCAGCACCTTGGGCCTGGCAGCTCTAGGGCAATGGAGCACACCCAGAGCAGAAGTTCTACTTCAGCCAAATCAGGCCTGCCAGGAAACGGCGTTTCACAGGCCTTGGTAAGAGATGTTCCCGGTAGGCTGTAAGAGCACTGGGCAACGCCAGATGTTTCTTAGCTTCCCGAAGAGCTGGAAGCGAGAAGCTTTGGTGCCACTCTCTCACTTTGGACTCAAGGCAGCCCTTTGGGGCAGGTAGCTCTAGGCCAGTGGAGCACACCCAGAGCAGAAGTTCTACTTGGGCCAGTTCAGGCCACCAACAAACTGCGTTTCACAGGCCTTGGTAAGAGATGTTCCCGGTAGGCTGTAAGAGCACTGGGCAACGCCAGATGTTTCTTAGCTTCCCGAAGAGCTGGAAGCAAGATGCTTTGGGGCCTCTCATCCCCTTTGCAAACAAGGCGGCCCTATGGGCCAGGCAGCTCTAGGCCAATGGAGCACACCCAGAGCAGAAGTTCTACTTCGGCCAGTTCAGGCCACCAACAAACCGCGTTTCACAGGCCTTGGTAAGAGATGTTCCCGGTAGGCTGTAAGAGCACTGGGCAACGCCAGATGTTTCTTAGCTTCCCGAAGAGCTGGAAGCAAGATGCTTTGGGGCCTCTCATCCCCTTTGCAAACAAGGCCGACCTTTGGGCCAGGCAGCTCTAGGCCAATGGAGCACACCCAGAGCAGAAGTTCTACCTCAGCCAGATAAGGCCTGCCAAGAAACTGCGTTTCAAAGGCTTTGGTAAGAGATGTTCCCGGTACTCTGTTAGAGCACTGGGCAGAGCCATTTGTTTCTTAGCTTCCCAAAGAGCTGGAAGCAAGATGCGTTGGGGGCTCCCTGCCCCTTTGCCAACAAGGGCGACCTTTGGGCCTTTCAGCTCTAGGCCAATGGAGCACACCCAGAGCAGAAGTCCTACTTCAGCCAGATCAGGCCTGCCAAGGAACTGCGTTTCAGAGGCCTTTGTATGTGACGTTCCCGGTAGGCTGTGAGAGCACGGTGCAGAGCCAGTTGTTTCCTTGTTTCCCAAACAGCTGGAAGCAAGACGCTTTGGGGCCTCTCTGCCCCTTTGGAAACAAGGCAGCACGTTGGGTCTGGCAGCTCTAGGGCAATGGAGCACAACCAGAGCCGAAGTTCTACTTCTTCCAGATCAGGCCTGCCTAGACAGTGCGTTTCCCAGGCCTTGATAAGAGATGTTCTCTTAGGCTATAAGAGCACTGGGCACAGCCAGTTGTTTCTTAGCTTCCCAAGAGGTGGAAGCAAGATGCTTTGGGGCCTCTCTCCCCCTTTGGAAACAAGGCAGCCCTTTGGGCCTTTCAGCTCTAGGGCAATGGAGCACACCCAGAGCAGAAGTTCTACCTCAGCCAGATCAGGCCTGCCAAGAAACTGCTTTTCACAGGCCTTCGTAAGAGGTGTTCCCGGAAGGCTGTAAGAGTACCTGGCAGAGCGAGTTGTTTCTTAGCTTCAAAAACAGCTGGAAGCAACATGATTTGGGGCCTCTCTCCCCCTTTGGAAACAAAGCAGCCTTTGTGCCTGGCAGCTCTAGGCCAAAGTAGCACACCCAGAGCACAAGTTCTACCTCAGCCAGATAAGTCCTGTCAAGAAGCTGCGTCTCACAGGCCTTTCTCTGTCACGTTGCCGGTAGGCTGTGAGAGCACTGTGCAGAGCCAGTTGTTTCTTAGCTTCCCAAAGATTTGGAAGCAAGATGCTTTGGGGACTCTCAGCCCCTTTGGAAACAAGGCGGCCCTTTGGGCCTGGCAGCTCTAGGCCAAAGTAGCACGCCCAGAGCAGGAGTTCTACTTCAGCCAGATCAGGCCTGCCAAGAAACTGCGTTTCACAGGCCTTGGTAAGAGATGTTCCCGGTAGGCTGTGAGAGCACTGTGGAGAGCCAGTTGCTTTAGCTTCCCACAGAGCTGGAAGCAAGATGCCTTGGGGCCTCTCTCTCCCTTTGGACACAAGGCAGCCGTTTGGGCCTGGCAGCTCTAGGCCAATGGAGCACACCCACAGCAGAAGTTCTACTTCAGGCAGATCAGTCCTGCCCAGAAACTGCGTTTCACAGCCCTTGGTAAGAGATGTTCACGGTAGGCTGTGAGAGCACTGGGCAGAACCAGTTGTTTTTTAGCTTCCCAAAGTGCTGGAGGCAAGATGCTTTGGGGCCTCTCTCACCCTTTGGAAACAAGGCAGCCCTTAGGTCCTGGTAGCTCTAGGCCTATGTAGCACAACCAGAACAGAAGTTCTACTTCAGCCAGGTCAGGCCTGCCAAGAAACTGCGTTTCACAGGCCTTTCAAAGAGATGTTCTCTTAGGCTGTAAGAGCACTGGGCAGAGCCAGCTGTTTCTTAGCTTCCCGAAGAGCTGGGAGCAAGATGCTTTGGGTCCACTCTCCGTCTTTGGAAACAAGGCAGCCCTTTGGGCCTGGCAGCTCTAGGGCAATGGAGCACACCCAGAGCAGAAGTTCTACTTCAGCCAGATCAGGCCTGCCAGGAAACTGCGTTTCACAGGCCTTGGTAAGAGATGTTCCCGGTAGGCTGTAAGAGCACTGGGCAGAGCCAGTTGTTTCTTACCTTCCTGAAAAGCTGGAAGCAAGATGCTTGGGACCCCTCTGCCCGTTTGGGAACAAGGCAGCCTTTTGGGTCAGGAAGCTCTAGGCCAATGGAGCACACGCAGAGCAGGAGTTCTACTTCAGCCTGATCAGGCCTGCAAAGAAACAGCGTTTGACAGGCCTTGGTAAGAGATGTTCCCGGTAGGTGTAAGAGCACTGGGCAGAGCCAGTTGTTTCTTAGCTTCGCAAAGACCGGGAAGCAAGATGCTTTGGGCCTCTCTGCCCCTTGGAAACAGGGCAGCACTTTGGGCCTGGCAGCTCTAGGGCAGTGGAGCACACCCAGAGCCGGAGTTCTACTTCAGCCAGATGAGGCCTGCCAAGAAACTGCGTTTCACAGGCCTTTCAAAGACATGTTCCCGGTAGGCTGTAAGAGCACGGGGCAGAGCGAGTTGGTTCTTAGCTTCCCAGAGAGCTGGAAGCAAGATGCTTTGGGGCCTCTCTGCCCCTTTGGAAACAAGGCAGCACCTTGGGCCTGGCAGCTCTAGGGCAATGGAGCACACCCAGAGCAGAAGTTCTACTTCAGCCAAATCAGGCCTGCCAGGAAACGGCGTTTCACAGGCCTTGGTAAGAGATGTTCCCGGTAGGCTGTAAGAGCACTGGGCAACGCCAGATGTTTCTTAGCTTCCCGAAGAGCTGGAAGCGAGAAGCTTTGGTGCCACTCTCTCACTTTGGACTCAAGGCAGCCCTTTGGGGCAGGTAGCTCTAGGCCAGTGGAGCACACCCAGAGCAGAAGTTCTACTTGGGCCAGTTCAGGCCACCAACAAACTGCGTTTCACAGGCCTTGGTAAGAGATGTTCCCGGTAGGCTGTAAGAGCACTGGGCAACGCCAGATGTTTCTTAGCTTCCCGAAGAGCTGGAAGCAAGATGCTTTGGGGCCTCTCATCCCCTTTGCAAACAAGGCGGCCCTATGGGCCAGGCAGCTCTAGGCCAATGGAGCACACCCAGAGCAGAAGTTCTACTTCGGCCAGTTCAGGCCACCAACAAACTGCGTTTCACAGGCCTTGGTAAGAGATGTTCCCGGTAGGCTGTAAGAGCACTGGGCAACGCCAGATGTTTCTTAGCTTCCCGAAGAGCTGGAAGCAAGATGCTTTGGGGCCTCTCATCCCCTTTGCAAACAAGGCCGACCTTTGGGCCAGGCAGCTCTAGGCCAATGGAGCACACCCAGAGCAGAAGTTCTACCTCAGCCAGATAAGGCCTGCCAAGAAACTGCGTTTCAAAGGCTTTGGTAAGAGATGTTCCCGGTACTCTGTTAGAGCACTGGGCAGAGCCATTTGTTTCTTAGCTTCCCAAAGAGCTGGAAGCAAGATGCGTTGGGGGCTCCCTGCCCCTTTGCCAACAAGGGCGACCTTTGGGCCTTTCAGCTCTAGGCCAATGGAGCACACCCAGAGCAGAAGTCCTACTTCAGCCAGATCAGGCCTGCCAAGGAACTGCGTTTCAGAGGCCTTTGTATGTGACGTTCCCGGTAGGCTGTGAGAGCACGGTGCAGAGCCAGTTGTTTCCTTGTTTCCCAAACAGCTGGAAGCAAGACGCTTTGGGGCCTCTCTGCCCCTTTGGAAACAAGGCAGCACGTTGGGTCTGGCAGCTCTAGGGCAATGGAGCACAACCAGAGCCGAAGTTCTACTTCTTCCAGATCAGGCCTGCCTAGACAGTGCGTTTCCCAGGCCTTGATAAGAGATGTTCTCTTAGGCTATAAGAGCACTGGGCACAGCCAGTTGTTTCTTAGCTTCCCAAGAGGTGGAAGCAAGATGCTTTGGGGCCTCTCTCCCCCTTTGGAAACAAGGCAGCCCTTTGGGCCTTTCAGCTCTAGGGCAATGGAGCACACCCAGAGCAGAAGTTCTACCTCAGCCAGATCAGGCCTGCCAAGAAACTGCTTTTCACAGGCCTTCGTAAGAGGTGTTCCCGGAAGGCTGTAAGAGTACCTGGCAGAGCGAGTTGTTTCTTAGCTTCAAAAACAGCTGGAAGCAACATGATTTGGGGCCTCTCTCCCCCTTTGGAAACAAAGCAGCCTTTGTGCCTGGCAGCTCTAGGCCAAAGTAGCACACCCAGAGCACAAGTTCTACCTCAGCCAGATAAGGCCTTCCAAGAAACTGCGTCTCACAGGCCTTTCTCTGTCACGTTGCCGGTAGGCTGTGAGAGCACTGTGCAGAGCCAGTTGTTTCTTAGCTTCCCAAAGATTTGGAAGCAAGATGCTTTGGGGACTCTCAGCCCCTTTGGAAACAAGGCGGCCCTTTGGGCCTGGCAGCTCTAGGCCAAAGTAGCACGCCCAGAGCAGGAGTTCTACTTCAGCCAGATCAGGCCTGCCAAGAAACTGCGTTTCACAGGCCTTGGTAAGAGATGTTCCCGGTAGGCTGTGAGAGCACTGTGGAGAGCCAGTTGCTTTAGCTTCCCACAGAGCTGGAAGCAAGATGCCTTGGGGCCTCTCTCTCCCTTTGGACACAAGGCAGCCGTTTGGGCCTGGCAGCTCTAGGCCAATGGAGCACACCCACAGCAGAAGTTCTACTTCAGGCAGATCAGTCCTGCCCAGAAACTGCGTTTCACAGCCCTTGGTAAGAGATGTTCACGGTAGGCTGTGAGAGCACTGGGCAGAACCAGTTGTTTTTTAGCTTCCCAAAGTGCTGGAGGCAAGATGCTTTGGGGCCTCTCTCACCCTTTGGAAACAAGGCAGCCCTTAGGTCCTGGTAGCTCTAGGCCTATGTAGCACAACCAGAACAGAAGTTCTACTTCAGCCAGGTCAGGCCTGCCAAGAAACTGCGTTTCACAGGCCTTTCAAAGAGATGTTCTCTTAGGCTGTAAGAGCACTGGGCAGAGCCAGCTGTTTCTTAGCTTCCCGAAGAGCTGGGAGCAAGATGCTTTGGGTCCACTCTCCGTCTTTGGAAACAAGGCAGCCCTTTGGGCCTGGCAGCTCTAGGGCAATGGAGCACACCCAGAGCAGAAGTTCTACTTCAGCCAGATCAGGCCTGCCAGGAAACTGCGTTTCACAGGCCTTGGTAAGAGATGTTCCCGGTAGGCTGTAAGAGCACTGGGCAGAGCCAGTTGTTTCTTACCTTCCTGAAAAGCTGGAAGCAAGATGCTTGGGAGCCCTCTGCCCGTTTGGGAACAAGGCAGCCTTTTGGGTCGGGAAGCTCTAGGCCAATGGAGCACACGCAGAGCAGGAGTTCTACTTCAGCCTGATCAGGCCTGCAAAGAAACAGCGTTTGACAGGCCTTGGTAAGAGATGTTCCCGGTAGGTGTAAGAGCACTGGGCAGAGCCAGTTGTTTCTTAGCTTCGCAAAGACCGGGAAGCAAGATGCTTTGGGCCTCTCTGCCCCTTGGAAACAGGGCAGCACTTTGGGCCTGGCAGCTCTAGGGCAGTGGAGCACACCCAGAGCCGGAGTTCTACTTCAGCCAGATGAGGCCTGCCAAGAAACTGCGTTTCACAGGCCTTTCAAAGACATGTTCCCGGTAGGCTGTAAGAGCACGGGGCAGAGCGAGTTGGTTCTTAGCTTCCCAGAGAGCTGGAAGCAAGATGCTTTGGGGCCTCTCTGCCCCTTTGGAAACAAGGCAGCACCTTGGGCCTGGCAGCTCTAGGGCAATGGAGCACACCCAGAGCAGAAGTTCTACTTCAGCCAAATCAGGCCTGCCAGGAAACGGCGTTTCACAGGCCTTGGTAAGAGATGTTCCCGGTAGGCTGTAAGAGCACTGGGCAACGCCAGATGTTTCTTAGCTTCCCGAAGAGCTGGAAGCGAGAAGCTTTGGTGCCACTCTCTCACTTTGGACTCAAGGCAGCCCTTTGGGGCAGGTAGCTCTAGGCCAGTGGAGCACACCCAGAGCAGAAGTTCTACTTGGGCCAGTTCAGGCCACCAACAAACTGCGTTTCACAGGCCTTGGTAAGAGATGTTCCCGGTAGGCTGTAAGAGCACTGGGCAACGCCAGATGTTTCTTAGCTTCCCGAAGAGCTGGAAGCAAGATGCTTTGGGGCCTCTCATCCCCTTTGCAAACAAGGCGGCCCTATGGGCCAGGCAGCTCTAGGCCAATGGAGCACACCCAGAGCAGAAGTTCTACTTCGGCCAGTTCAGGCCACCAACAAACTGCGTTTCACAGGCCTTGGTAAGAGATGTTCCCGGTAGGCTGTAAGAGCACTGGGCAACGCCAGATGTTTCTTAGCTTCCCGAAGAGCTGGAAGCAAGATGCTTTGGGGCCTCTCATCCCCTTTGCAAACAAGGCCGACCTTTGGGCCAGGCAGCTCTAGGCCAATGGAGCACACCCAGAGCAGAAGTTCTACCTCAGCCAGATAAGGCCTGCCAAGAAACTGCGTTTCAAAGGCTTTGGTAAGAGATGTTCCCGGTACTCTGTTAGAGCACTGGGCAGAGCCATTTGTTTCTTAGCTTCCCAAAGAGCTGGAAGCAAGATGCGTTGGGGGCTCCCTGCCCCTTTGCCAACAAGGGCGACCTTTGGGCCTTTCAGCTCTAGGCCAATGGAGCACACCCAGAGCAGAAGTCCTACTTCAGCCAGATCAGGCCTGCCAAGGAACTGCGTTTCAGAGGCCTTTGTATGTGACGTTCCCGGTAGGCTGTGAGAGCACGGTGCAGAGCCAGTTGTTTCCTTGTTTCCCAAACAGCTGGAAGCAAGACGCTTTGGGGCCTCTCTGCCCCTTTGGAAACAAGGCAGCACGTTGGGTCTGGCAGCTCTAGGGCAATGGAGCACAACCAGAGCCGAAGTTCTACTTCTTCCAGATCAGGCCTGCCTAGACAGTGCGTTTCCCAGGCCTTGATAAGAGATGTTCTCTTAGGCTATAAGAGCACTGGGCACAGCCAGTTGTTTCTTAGCTTCCCAAGAGGTGGAAGCAAGATGCTTTGGGGCCTCTCTCCCCCTTTGGAAACAAGGCAGCCCTTTGGGCCTTTCAGCTCTAGGGCAATGGAGCACACCCAGAGCAGAAGTTCTACCTCAGCCAGATCAGGCCTGCCAAGAAACTGCTTTTCACAGGCCTTCGTAAGAGGTGTTCCCGGAAGGCTGTAAGAGTACCTGGCAGAGCGAGTTGTTTCTTAGCTTCAAAAACAGCTGGAAGCAACATGATTTGGGGCCTCTCTCCCCCTTTGGAAACAAAGCAGCCTTTGTGCCTGGCAGCTCTAGGCCAAAGTAGCACACCCAGAGCACAAGTTCTACCTCAGCCAGATAAGGCCTGTCAAGAAGCTGCGTCTCACAGGCCTTTCTCTGTCACGTTGCCGGTAGGCTGTGAGAGCACTGTGCAGAGCCAGTTGTTTCTTAGCTTCCCAAAGATTTGGAAGCAAGATGCTTTGGGGACTCTCAGCCCCTTTGGAAACAAGGCGGCCCTTTGGGCCTGGCAGCTCTAGGCCAAAGTAGCACGCCCAGAGCAGGAGTTCTACTTCAGCCAGATCAGGCCTGCCAAGAAACTGCGTTTCACAGGCCTTGGTAAGAGATGTTCCCGGTAGGCTGTGAGAGCACTGTGGAGAGCCAGTTGCTTTAGCTTCCCACAGAGCTGGAAGCAAGATGCCTTGGGGCCTCTCTCTCCCTTTGGACACAAGGCAGCCGTTTGGGCCTGGCAGCTCTAGGCCAATGGAGCACACCCACAGCAGAAGTTCTACTTCAGGCAGATCAGTCCTGCCCAGAAACTGCGTTTCACAGCCCTTGGTAAGAGATGTTCACGGTAGGCTGTGAGAGCACTGGGCAGAACCAGTTGTTTTTTAGCTTCCCAAAGTGCTGGAGGCAAGATGCTTTGGGGCCTCTCTCACCCTTTGGAAACAAGGCAGCCCTTAGGTCCTGGTAGCTCTAGGCCTATGTAGCACAACCAGAACAGAAGTTCTACTTCAGCCAGGTCAGGCCTGCCAAGAAACTGCGTTTCACAGGCCTTTCAAAGAGATGTTCTCTTAGGCTGTAAGAGCACTGGGCAGAGCCAGCTGTTTCTTAGCTTCCCGAAGAGCTGGGAGCAAGATGCTTTGGGTCCACTCTCCGTCTTTGGAAACAAGGCAGCCCTTTGGGCCTGGCAGCTCTAGGGCAATGGAGCACACCCAGAGCAGAAGTTCTACTTCAGCCAGATCAGGCCTGCCAGGAAACTGCGTTTCACAGGCCTTGGTAAGAGATGTTCCCGGTAGGCTGTAAGAGCACTGGGCAGAGCCAGTTGTTTCTTACCTTCCTGAAAAGCTGGAAGCAAGATGCTTGGGACCCCTCTGCCCGTTTGGGAACAAGGCAGCCTTTTGGGTCAGGAAGCTCTAGGCCAATGGAGCACACGCAGAGCAGGAGTTCTACTTCAGCCTGATCAGGCCTGCAAAGAAACAGCGTTTGACAGGCCTTGGTAAGAGATGTTCCCGGTAGGTGTAAGAGCACTGGGCAGAGCCAGTTGTTTCTTAGCTTCGCAAAGACCGGGAAGCAAGATGCTTTGGGCCTCTCTGCCCCTTGGAAACAGGGCAGCACTTTGGGCCTGGCAGCTCTAGGGCAGTGGAGCACACCCAGAGCCGGAGTTCTACTTCAGCCAGATGAGGCCTGCCAAGAAACTGCGTTTCACAGGCCTTTCAAAGACATGTTCCCGGTAGGCTGTAAGAGCACGGGGCAGAGCGAGTTGGTTCTTAGCTTCCCAGAGAGCTGGAAGCAAGATGCTTTGGGGCCTCTCTGCCCCTTTGGAAACAAGGCAGCACCTTGGGCCTGGCAGCTCTAGGGCAATGGAGCACACCCAGAGCAGAAGTTCTACTTCAGCCAAATCAGGCCTGCCAGGAAACGGCGTTTCACAGGCCTTGGTAAGAGATGTTCCCGGTAGGCTGTAAGAGCACTGGGCAACGCCAGATGTTTCTTAGCTTCCCGAAGAGCTGGAAGCGAGAAGCTTTGGTGCCACTCTCTCACTTTGGACTCAAGGCAGCCCTTTGGGGCAGGTAGCTCTAGGCCAGTGGAGCACACCCAGAGCAGAAGTTCTACTTGGGCCAGTTCAGGCCACCAACAAACTGCGTTTCACAGGCCTTGGTAAGAGATGTTCCCGGTAGGCTGTAAGAGCACTGGGCAACGCCAGATGTTTCTTAGCTTCCCGAAGAGCTGGAAGCAAGATGCTTTGGGGCCTCTCATCCCCTTTGCAAACAAGGCGGCCCTATGGGCCAGGCAGCTCTAGGCCAATGGAGCACACCCAGAGCAGAAGTTCTACTTCGGCCAGTTCAGGCCACCAACAAACTGCGTTTCACAGGCCTTGGTAAGAGATGTTCCCGGTAGGCTGTAAGAGCACTGGGCAACGCCAGATGTTTCTTAGCTTCCCGAAGAGCTGGAAGCAAGATGCTTTGGGGCCTCTCATCCCCTTTGCAAACAAGGCCGACCTTTGGGCCAGGCAGCTCTAGGCCAATGGAGCACACCCAGAGCAGAAGTTCTACCTCAGCCAGATAAGGCCTGCCAAGAAACTGCGTTTCAAAGGCTTTGGTAAGAGATGTTCCCGGTACTCTGTTAGAGCACTGGGCAGAGCCATTTGTTTCTTAGCTTCCCAAAGAGCTGGAAGCAAGATGCGTTGGGGGCTCCCTGCCCCTTTGCCAACAAGGGCGACCTTTGGGCCTTTCAGCTCTAGGCCAATGGAGCACACCCAGAGCAGAAGTCCTACTTCAGCCAGATCAGGCCTGCCAAGGAACTGCGTTTCAGAGGCCTTTGTATGTGACGTTCCCGGTAGGCTGTGAGAGCACGGTGCAGAGCCAGTTGTTTCCTTGTTTCCCAAACAGCTGGAAGCAAGACGCTTTGGGGCCTCTCTGCCCCTTTGGAAACAAGGCAGCACGTTGGGTCTGGCAGCTCTAGGGCAATGGAGCACAACCAGAGCCGAAGTTCTACTTCTTCCAGATCAGGCCTGCCTAGACAGTGCGTTTCCCAGGCCTTGATAAGAGATGTTCTCTTAGGCTATAAGAGCACTGGGCACAGCCAGTTGTTTCTTAGCTTCCCAAGAGGTGGAAGCAAGATGCTTTGGGGCCTCTCTCCCCCTTTGGAAACAAGGCAGCCCTTTGGGCCTTTCAGCTCTAGGGCAATGGAGCACACCCAGAGCAGAAGTTCTACCTCAGCCAGATCAGGCCTGCCAAGAAACTGCTTTTCACAGGCCTTCGTAAGAGGTGTTCCCGGAAGGCTGTAAGAGTACCTGGCAGAGCGAGTTGTTTCTTAGCTTCAAAAACAGCTGGAAGCAACATGATTTGGGGCCTCTCTCCCCCTTTGGAAACAAAGCAGCCTTTGTGCCTGGCAGCTCTAGGCCAAAGTAGCACACCCAGAGCACAAGTTCTACCTCAGCCAGATAAGGCCTTCCAAGAAACTGCGTCTCACAGGCCTTTCTCTGTCACGTTGCCGGTAGGCTGTGAGAGCACTGTGCAGAGCCAGTTGTTTCTTAGCTTCCCAAAGATTTGGAAGCAAGATGCTTTGGGGACTCTCAGCCCCTTTGGAAACAAGGCGGCCCTTTGGGCCTGGCAGCTCTAGGCCAAAGTAGCACGCCCAGAGCAGGAGTTCTACTTCAGCCAGATCAGGCCTGCCAAGAAACTGCGTTTCACAGGCCTTGGTAAGAGATGTTCCCGGTAGGCTGTGAGAGCACTGTGGAGAGCCAGTTGCTTTAGCTTCCCACAGAGCTGGAAGCAAGATGCCTTGGGGCCTCTCTCTCCCTTTGGACACAAGGCAGCCGTTTGGGCCTGGCAGCTCTAGGCCAATGGAGCACACCCACAGCAGAAGTTCTACTTCAGGCAGATCAGTCCTGCCCAGAAACTGCGTTTCACAGCCCTTGGTAAGAGATGTTCACGGTAGGCTGTGAGAGCACTGGGCAGAACCAGTTGTTTTTTAGCTTCCCAAAGTGCTGGAGGCAAGATGCTTTGGGGCCTCTCTCACCCTTTGGAAACAAGGCAGCCCTTAGGTCCTGGTAGCTCTAGGCCTATGTAGCACAACCAGAACAGAAGTTCTACTTCAGCCAGGTCAGGCCTGCCAAGAAACTGCGTTTCACAGGCCTTTCAAAGAGATGTTCTCTTAGGCTGTAAGAGCACTGGGCAGAGCCAGCTGTTTCTTAGCTTCCCGAAGAGCTGGGAGCAAGATGCTTTGGGTCCACTCTCCGTCTTTGGAAACAAGGCAGCCCTTTGGGCCTGGCAGCTCTAGGGCAATGGAGCACACCCAGAGCAGAAGTTCTACTTCAGCCAGATCAGGCCTGCCAGGAAACTGCGTTTCACAGGCCTTGGTAAGAGATGTTCCCGGTAGGCTGTAAGAGCACTGGGCAGAGCCAGTTGTTTCTTACCTTCCTGAAAAGCTGGAAGCAAGATGCTTGGGAGCCCTCTGCCCGTTTGGGAACAAGGCAGCCTTTTGGGTCGGGAAGCTCTAGGCCAATGGAGCACACGCAGAGCAGGAGTTCTACTTCAGCCTGATCAGGCCTGCAAAGAAACAGCGTTTGACAGGCCTTGGTAAGAGATGTTCCCGGTAGGTGTAAGAGCACTGGGCAGAGCCAGTTGTTTCTTAGCTTCGCAAAGACCGGGAAGCAAGATGCTTTGGGCCTCTCTGCCCCTTGGAAACAGGGCAGCACTTTGGGCCTGGCAGCTCTAGGGCAGTGGAGCACACCCAGAGCCGGAGTTCTACTTCAGCCAGATGAGGCCTGCCAAGAAACTGCGTTTCACAGGCCTTTCAAAGACATGTTCCCGGTAGGCTGTAAGAGCACGGGGCAGAGCGAGTTGGTTCTTAGCTTCCCAGAGAGCTGGAAGCAAGATGCTTTGGGGCCTCTCTGCCCCTTTGGAAACAAGGCAGCACCTTGGGCCTGGCAGCTCTAGGGCAATGGAGCACACCCAGAGCAGAAGTTCTACTTCAGCCAAATCAGGCCTGCCAGGAAACGGCGTTTCACAGGCCTTGGTAAGAGATGTTCCCGGTAGGCTGTAAGAGCACTGGGCAACGCCAGATGTTTCTTAGCTTCCCGAAGAGCTGGAAGCGAGAAGCTTTGGTGCCACTCTCTCACTTTGGACTCAAGGCAGCCCTTTGGGGCAGGTAGCTCTAGGCCAGTGGAGCACACCCAGAGCAGAAGTTCTACTTGGGCCAGTTCAGGCCACCAACAAACTGCGTTTCACAGGCCTTGGTAAGAGATGTTCCCGGTAGGCTGTAAGAGCACTGGGCAACGCCAGATGTTTCTTAGCTTCCCGAAGAGCTGGAAGCAAGATGCTTTGGGGCCTCTCATCCCCTTTGCAAACAAGGCGGCCCTATGGGCCAGGCAGCTCTAGGCCAATGGAGCACACCCAGAGCAGAAGTTCTACTTCGGCCAGTTCAGGCCACCAACAAACTGCGTTTCACAGGCCTTGGTAAGAGATGTTCCCGGTAGGCTGTAAGAGCACTGGGCAACGCCAGATGTTTCTTAGCTTCCCGAAGAGCTGGAAGCAAGATGCTTTGGGGCCTCTCATCCCCTTTGCAAACAAGGCCGACCTTTGGGCCAGGCAGCTCTAGGCCAATGGAGCACACCCAGAGCAGAAGTTCTACCTCAGCCAGATAAGGCCTGCCAAGAAACTGCGTTTCAAAGGCTTTGGTAAGAGATGTTCCCGGTACTCTGTTAGAGCACTGGGCAGAGCCATTTGTTTCTTAGCTTCCCAAAGAGCTGGAAGCAAGATGCGTTGGGGGCTCCCTGCCCCTTTGCCAACAAGGGCGACCTTTGGGCCTTTCAGCTCTAGGCCAATGGAGCACACCCAGAGCAGAAGTCCTACTTCAGCCAGATCAGGCCTGCCAAGGAACTGCGTTTCAGAGGCCTTTGTATGTGACGTTCCCGGTAGGCTGTGAGAGCACGGTGCAGAGCCAGTTGTTTCCTTGTTTCCCAAACAGCTGGAAGCAAGACGCTTTGGGGCCTCTCTGCCCCTTTGGAAACAAGGCAGCACGTTGGGTCTGGCAGCTCTAGGGCAATGGAGCACAACCAGAGCCGAAGTTCTACTTCTTCCAGATCAGGCCTGCCTAGACAGTGCGTTTCCCAGGCCTTGATAAGAGATGTTCTCTTAGGCTATAAGAGCACTGGGCACAGCCAGTTGTTTCTTAGCTTCCCAAGAGGTGGAAGCAAGATGCTTTGGGGCCTCTCTCCCCCTTTGGAAACAAGGCAGCCCTTTGGGCCTTTCAGCTCTAGGGCAATGGAGCACACCCAGAGCAGAAGTTCTACCTCAGCCAGATCAGGCCTGCCAAGAAACTGCTTTTCACAGGCCTTCGTAAGAGGTGTTCCCGGAAGGCTGTAAGAGTACCTGGCAGAGCGAGTTGTTTCTTAGCTTCAAAAACAGCTGGAAGCAACATGATTTGGGGCCTCTCTCCCCCTTTGGAAACAAAGCAGCCTTTGTGCCTGGCAGCTCTAGGCCAAAGTAGCACACCCAGAGCACAAGTTCTACCTCAGCCAGATAAGGCCTGTCAAGAAGCTGCGTCTCACAGGCCTTTCTCTGTCACGTTGCCGGTAGGCTGTGAGAGCACTGTGCAGAGCCAGTTGTTTCTTAGCTTCCCAAAGATTTGGAAGCAAGATGCTTTGGGGACTCTCAGCCCCTTTGGAAACAAGGCGGCCCTTTGGGCCTGGCAGCTCTAGGCCAAAGTAGCACGCCCAGAGCAGGAGTTCTACTTCAGCCAGATCAGGCCTGCCAAGAAACTGCGTTTCACAGGCCTTGGTAAGAGATGTTCCCGGTAGGCTGTGAGAGCACTGTGGAGAGCCAGTTGCTTTAGCTTCCCACAGAGCTGGAAGCAAGATGCCTTGGGGCCTCTCTCTCCCTTTGGACACAAGGCAGCCGTTTGGGCCTGGCAGCTCTAGGCCAATGGAGCACACCCACAGCAGAAGTTCTACTTCAGGCAGATCAGTCCTGCCCAGAAACTGCGTTTCACAGCCCTTGGTAAGAGATGTTCACGGTAGGCTGTGAGAGCACTGGGCAGAACCAGTTGTTTTTTAGCTTCCCAAAGTGCTGGAGGCAAGATGCTTTGGGGCCTCTCTCACCCTTTGGAAACAAGGCAGCCCTTAGGTCCTGGTAGCTCTAGGCCTATGTAGCACAACCAGAACAGAAGTTCTACTTCAGCCAGGTCAGGCCTGCCAAGAAACTGCGTTTCACAGGCCTTTCAAAGAGATGTTCTCTTAGGCTGTAAGAGCACTGGGCAGAGCCAGCTGTTTCTTAGCTTCCCGAAGAGCTGGGAGCAAGATGCTTTGGGTCCACTCTCCGTCTTTGGAAACAAGGCAGCCCTTTGGGCCTGGCAGCTCTAGGGCAATGGAGCACACCCAGAGCAGAAGTTCTACTTCAGCCAGATCAGGCCTGCCAGGAAACTGCGTTTCACAGGCCTTGGTAAGAGATGTTCCCGGTAGGCTGTAAGAGCACTGGGCAGAGCCAGTTGTTTCTTACCTTCCTGAAAAGCTGGAAGCAAGATGCTTGGGACCCCTCTGCCCGTTTGGGAACAAGGCAGCCTTTTGGGTCAGGAAGCTCTAGGCCAATGGAGCACACGCAGAGCAGGAGTTCTACTTCAGCCTGATCAGGCCTGCAAAGAAACAGCGTTTGACAGGCCTTGGTAAGAGATGTTCCCGGTAGGTGTAAGAGCACTGGGCAGAGCCAGTTGTTTCTTAGCTTCGCAAAGACCGGGAAGCAAGATGCTTTGGGCCTCTCTGCCCCTTGGAAACAGGGCAGCACTTTGGGCCTGGCAGCTCTAGGGCAGTGGAGCACACCCAGAGCCGGAGTTCTACTTCAGCCAGATGAGGCCTGCCAAGAAACTGCGTTTCACAGGCCTTTCAAAGACATGTTCCCGGTAGGCTGTAAGAGCACGGGGCAGAGCGAGTTGGTTCTTAGCTTCCCAGAGAGCTGGAAGCAAGATGCTTTGGGGCCTCTCTGCCCCTTTGGAAACAAGGCAGCACCTTGGGCCTGGCAGCTCTAGGGCAATGGAGCACACCCAGAGCAGAAGTTCTACTTCAGCCAAATCAGGCCTGCCAGGAAACGGCGTTTCACAGGCCTTGGTAAGAGATGTTCCCGGTAGGCTGTAAGAGCACTGGGCAACGCCAGATGTTTCTTAGCTTCCCGAAGAGCTGGAAGCGAGAAGCTTTGGTGCCACTCTCTCACTTTGGACTCAAGGCAGCCCTTTGGGGCAGGTAGCTCTAGGCCAGTGGAGCACACCCAGAGCAGAAGTTCTACTTGGGCCAGTTCAGGCCACCAACAAACTGCGTTTCACAGGCCTTGGTAAGAGATGTTCCCGGTAGGCTGTAAGAGCACTGGGCAACGCCAGATGTTTCTTAGCTTCCCGAAGAGCTGGAAGCAAGATGCTTTGGGGCCTCTCATCCCCTTTGCAAACAAGGCGGCCCTATGGGCCAGGCAGCTCTAGGCCAATGGAGCACACCCAGAGCAGAAGTTCTACTTCGGCCAGTTCAGGCCACCAACAAACTGCGTTTCACAGGCCTTGGTAAGAGATGTTCCCGGTAGGCTGTAAGAGCACTGGGCAACGCCAGATGTTTCTTAGCTTCCCGAAGAGCTGGAAGCAAGATGCTTTGGGGCCTCTCATCCCCTTTGCAAACAAGGCCGACCTTTGGGCCAGGCAGCTCTAGGCCAATGGAGCACACCCAGAGCAGAAGTTCTACCTCAGCCAGATAAGGCCTGCCAAGAAACTGCATTTCAAAGGCTTTGGTAAGAGATGTTCCCGGTACTCTGTTAGAGCACTGGGCAGAGCCATTTGTTTCTTAGCTTCCCAAAGAGCTGGAAGCAAGATGCTTTGGGGGCTCCCTGCCCCTTTGCCAACAAGGGCGACCTTTGGGCCTTTCAGCTCTAGGCCAATGGAGCACACCCAGAGCAGAAGTCCTACTTCAGCCAGATCAGGCCTGCCAAGGAACTGCGTTTCAGAGGCCTTTGTATGTGACGTTCCCGGTAGGCTGTGAGAGCACGGTGCAGAGCCAGTTGTTTCCTTGTTTCCCAAACAGCTGGAAGCAAGACGCTTTGGGGCCTCTCTGCCCCTTTGGAAACAAGGCAGCACGTTGGGTCTGGCAGCTCTAGGGCAATGGAGCACAACCAGAGCCGAAGTTCTACTTCTTCCAGATCAGGCCTGCCTAGACAGTGCGTTTCCCAGGCCTTGATAAGAGATGTTCTCTTAGGCTATAAGAGCACTGGGCACAGCCAGTTGTTTCTTAGCTTCCCAAGAGGTGGAAGCAAGATGCTTTGGGGCCTCTCTCCCCCTTTGGAAACAAGGCAGCCCTTTGGGCCTTTCAGCTCTAGGGCAATGGAGCACACCCAGAGCAGAAGTTCTACCTCAGCCAGATCAGGCCTGCCAAGAAACTGCTTTTCACAGGCCTTCGTAAGAGGTGTTCCCGGAAGGCTGTAAGAGTACCTGGCAGAGCGAGTTGTTTCTTAGCTTCAAAAACAGCTGGAAGCAACATGATTTGGGGCCTCTCTCCCCCTTTGGAAACAAAGCAGCCTTTGTGCCTGGCAGCTCTAGGCCAAAGTAGCACACCCAGAGCACAATTTCTACCTCAGCCAGATAAGGCCTGTCAAGAAGCTGCGTCTCACAGGCCTTTCTCTGTCACGTTGCCGGTAGGCTGTGAGAGCACTGTGCAGAGCCAGTTGTTTCTTAGCTTCCCAAAGATTTGGAAGCAAGATGCTTTGGGGACTCTCAGCCCCTTTGGAAACAAGGCGGCCCTTTGGGCCTGGCAGCTCTAGGCCAAAGTAGCACGCCCAGAGCAGGAGTTCTACTTCAGCCAGATCAGGCCTGCCAAGAAACTGCGTTTCACAGGCCTTGGTAAGAGATGTTCCCGGTAGGCTGTGAGAGCACTGTGGAGAGCCAGTTGCTTTAGCTTCCCACAGAGCTGGAAGCAAGATGCCTTGGGGCCTCTCTCTCCCTTTGGACACAAGGCAGCCGTTTGGGCCTGGCAGCTCTAGGCCAATGGAGCACACCCACAGCAGAAGTTCTACTTCAGGCAGATCAGTCCTGCCCAGAAACTGCGTTTCACAGCCCTTGGTAAGAGATGTTCACGGTAGGCTGTGAGAGCACTGGGCAGAACCAGTTGTTTTTTAGCTTCCCAAAGTGCTGGAGGCAAGATGCTTTGGGGCCTCTCTCACCCTTTGGAAACAAGGCAGCCCTTAGGTCCTGGTAGCTCTAGGCCTATGTAGCACAACCAGAACAGAAGTTCTACTTCAGCCAGGTCAGGCCTGCCAATAAACTGCGTTTCACAGGCCTTTCAAAGAGATGTTCTCTTAGGCTGTAAGAGCACTGGGCAGAGCCAGCTGTTTCTTAGCTTCCCGAAGAGCTGGGAGCAAGATGCTTTGGGTCCACTCTCCGTCTTTGGAAACAAGGCAGCCCTTTGGGCCTGGCAGCTCTAGGGCAATGGAGCACACCCAGAGCAGAAGTTCTACTTCAGCCAGATCAGGCCTGCCAGGAAACTGCGTTTCACAGGCCTTGGTAAGAGATGTTCCCGGTAGGCTGTAAGAGCACTGGGCAGAGCCAGTTGTTTCTTACCTTCCTGAAAAGCTGGAAGCAAGATGCTTGGGAGCCCTCTGCCCGTTTGGGAACAAGGCAGCCTTTTGGGTCGGGAAGCTCTAGGCCAATGGAGCACACGCAGAGCAGGAGTTCTACTTCAGCCTGATCAGGCCTGCAAAGAAACAGCGTTTGACAGGCCTTGGTAAGAGATGTTCCCGGTAGGTGTAAGAGCACTGGGCAGAGCCAGTTGTTTCTTAGCTTCGCAAAGACCGGGAAGCAAGATGCTTTGGGCCTCTCTGCCCCTTGGAAACAGGGCAGCACTTTGGGCCTGGCAGCTCTAGGGCAGTGGAGCACACCCAGAGCCGGAGTTCTACTTCAGCCAGATGAGGCCTGCCAAGAAACTGCGTTTCACAGGCCTTTCAAAGACATGTTCCCGGTAGGCTGTAAGAGCACGGGGCAGAGCGAGTTGGTTCTTAGCTTCCCAGAGAGCTGGAAGCAAGATGCTTTGGGGCCTCTCTGCCCCTTTGGAAACAAGGCAGCACCTTGGGCCTGGCAGCTCTAGGGCAATGGAGCACACCCAGAGCAGAAGTTCTACTTCAGCCAAATCAGGCCTGCCAGGAAACGGCGTTTCACAGGCCTTGGTAAGAGATGTTCCCGGTAGGCTGTAAGAGCACTGGGCAACGCCAGATGTTTCTTAGCTTCCCGAAGAGCTGGAAGCGAGAAGCTTTGGTGCCACTCTCTCACTTTGGACTCAAGGCAGCCCTTTGGGGCAGGTAGCTCTAGGCCAGTGGAGCACACCCAGAGCAGAAGTTCTACTTGGGCCAGTTCAGGCCACCAACAAACTGCGTTTCACAGGCCTTGGTAAGAGATGTTCCCGGTAGGCTGTAAGAGCACTGGGCAACGCCAGATGTTTCTTAGCTTCCCGAAGAGCTGGAAGCAAGATGCTTTGGGGCCTCTCATCCCCTTTGCAAACAAGGCGGCCCTATGGGCCAGGCAGCTCTAGGCCAATGGAGCACACCCAGAGCAGAAGTTCTACTTCGGCCAGTTCAGGCCACCAACAAACTGCGTTTCACAGGCCTTGGTAAGAGATGTTCCCGGTAGGCTGTAAGAGCACTGGGCAACGCCAGATGTTTCTTAGCTTCCCGAAGAGCTGGAAGCAAGATGCTTTGGGGCCTCTCATCCCCTTTGCAAACAAGGCCGACCTTTGGGCCAGGCAGCTCTAGGCCAATGGAGCACACCCAGAGCAGAAGTTCTACCTCAGCCAGATAAGGCCTGCCAAGAAACTGCGTTTCAAAGGCTTTGGTAAGAGATGTTCCCGGTAGGCTGTGAGAGCACTGTGGAGAGCCAGTTGCTTTAGCTTCCCACAGAGCTGGAAGCAAGATGCCTTGGGGCCTCTCTCTCCCTTTGGACACAAGGCAGCCGTTTGGGCCTGGCAGCTCTAGGCCAATGGAGCACACCCACAGCAGAAGTTCTACTTCAGGCAGATCAGTCCTGCCCAGAAACTGCGTTTCACAGCCCTTGGTAAGAGATGTTCACGGTAGGCTGTGAGAGCACTGGGCAGAACCAGTTGTTTTTTAGCTTCCCAAAGTGCTGGAGGCAAGATGCTTTGGGGCCTCTCTCACCCTTTGGAAACAAGGCAGCCCTTAGGTCCTGGTAGCTCTAGGCCTATGTAGCACAACCAGAACAGAAGTTCTACTTCAGCCAGGTCAGGCCTGCCAAGAAACTGCGTTTCACAGGCCTTTCAAAGAGATGTTCTCTTAGGCTGTAAGAGCACTGGGCAGAGCCAGCTGTTTCTTAGCTTCCCGAAGAGCTGGGAGCAAGATGCTTTGGGTCCACTCTCCGTCTTTGGAAACAAGGCAGCCCTTTGGGCCTGGCAGCTCTAGGGCAATGGAGCACACCCAGAGCAGAAGTTCTACTTCAGCCAGATCAGGCCTGCCAGGAAACTGCGTTTCACAGGCCTTGGTAAGAGATGTTCCCGGTAGGCTGTAAGAGCACTGGGCAGAGCCAGTTGTTTCTTACCTTCCTGAAAAGCTGGAAGCAAGATGCTTGGGAGCCCTCTGCCCGTTTGGGAACAAGGCAGCCTTTTGGGTCGGGAAGCTCTAGGCCAATGGAGCACACGCAGAGCAGGAGTTCTACTTCAGCCTGATCAGGCCTGCAAAGAAACAGCGTTTGACAGGCCTTGGTAAGAGATGTTCCCGGTAGGTGTAAGAGCACTGGGCAGAGCCAGTTGTTTCTTAGCTTCGCAAAGACCGGGAAGCAAGATGCTTTGGGCCTCTCTGCCCCTTGGAAACAGGGCAGCACTTTGGGCCTGGCAGCTCTAGGGCAGTGGAGCACACCCAGAGCCGGAGTTCTACTTCAGCCAGATGAGGCCTGCCAAGAAACTGCGTTTCACAGGCCTTTCAAAGACATGTTCCCGGTAGGCTGTAAGAGCACGGGGCAGAGCGAGTTGGTTCTTAGCTTCCCAGAGAGCTGGAAGCAAGATGCTTTGGGGCCTCTCTGCCCCTTTGGAAACAAGGCAGCACCTTGGGCCTGGCAGCTCTAGGGCAATGGAGCACACCCAGAGCAGAAGTTCTACTTCAGCCAAATCAGGCCTGCCAGGAAACGGCGTTTCACAGGCCTTGGTAAGAGATGTTCCCGGTAGGCTGTAAGAGCACTGGGCAACGCCAGATGTTTCTTAGCTTCCCGAAGAGCTGGAAGCGAGAAGCTTTGGTGCCACTCTCTCACTTTGGACTCAAGGCAGCCCTTTGGGGCAGGTAGCTCTAGGCCAGTGGAGCACACCCAGAGCAGAAGTTCTACTTGGGCCAGTTCAGGCCACCAACAAACTGCGTTTCACAGGCCTTGGTAAGAGATGTTCCCGGTAGGCTGTAAGAGCACTGGGCAACGCCAGATGTTTCTTAGCTTCCCGAAGAGCTGGAAGCAAGATGCTTTGGGGCCTCTCATCCCCTTTGCAAACAAGGCGGCCCTATGGGCCAGGCAGCTCTAGGCCAATGGAGCACACCCAGAGCAGAAGTTCTACTTCGGCCAGTTCAGGCCACCAACAAACTGCGTTTCACAGGCCTTGGTAAGAGATGTTCCCGGTAGGCTGTAAGAGCACTGGGCAACGCCAGATGTTTCTTAGCTTCCCGAAGAGCTGGAAGCAAGATGCTTTGGGGCCTCTCATCCCCTTTGCAAACAAGGCCGACCTTTGGGCCAGGCAGCTCTAGGCCAATGGAGCACACCCAGAGCAGAAGTTCTACCTCAGCCAGATAAGGCCTGCCAAGAAACTGCGTTTCAAAGGCTTTGGTAAGAGATGTTCCCGGTAGGCTGTGAGAGCACTGTGGAGAGCCAGTTGCTTTAGCTTCCCACAGAGCTGGAAGCAAGATGCCTTGGGGCCTCTCTCTCCCTTTGGACACAAGGCAGCCGTTTGGGCCTGGCAGCTCTAGGCCAATGGAGCACACCCACAGCAGAAGTTCTACTTCAGGCAGATCAGTCCTGCCCAGAAACTGCGTTTCACAGCCCTTGGTAAGAGATGTTCACGGTAGGCTGTGAGAGCACTGGGCAGAACCAGTTGTTTTTTAGCTTCCCAAAGTGCTGGAGGCAAGATGCTTTGGGGCCTCTCTCACCCTTTGGAAACAAGGCAGTCCTTAGGTCCTGGTAGCTCTAGGCCTATGTAGCACAACCAGAACAGAAGTTCTACTTCAGCCAGGTCAGGCCTGCCAAGAAACTGCGTTTCACAGGCCTTTCAAAGAGATGTTCTCTTAGGCTGTAAGAGCACTGGGCAGAGCCAGCTGTTTCTTAGCTTCCCGAAGAGCTGGGAGCAAGATGCTTTGGGTCCACTCTCCGTCTTTGGAAACAAGGCAGCCCTTTGGGCCTGGCAGCTCTAGGGCAATGGAGCACACCCAGAGCAGAAGTTCTACTTCAGCCAGATCAGGCCTGCCAGGAAACTGCGTTTCACAGGCCTTGGTAAGAGATGTTCCCGGTAGGCTGTAAGAGCACTGGGCAGAGCCAGTTGTTTCTTACCTTCCTGAAAAGCTGGAAGCAAGATGCTTGGGACCCCTCTGCCCGTTTGGGAACAAGGCAGCCTTTTGGGTCGGGAAGCTCTAGGCCAATGGAGCACACGCAGAGCAGGAGTTCTACTTCAGCCTGATCAGGCCTGCAAAGAAACAGCGTTTGACAGGCCTTGGTAAGAGATGTTCCCGGTAGGTGTAAGAGCACTGGGCAGAGCCAGTTGTTTCTTAGCTTCGCAAAGACCGGGAAGCAAGATGCTTTGGGCCTCTCTGCCCCTTGGAAACAGGGCAGCACTTTGGGCCTGGCAGCTCTAGGGCAGTGGAGCACACCCAGAGCCGGAGTTCTACTTCAGCCAGATGAGGCCTGCCAAGAAACTGCGTTTCACAGGCCTTTCAAAGACATGTTCCCGGTAGGCTGTAAGAGCACGGGGCAGAGCGAGTTGGTTCTTAGCTTCCCAGAGAGCTGGAAGCAAGATGCTTTGGGGCCTCTCTGCCCCTTTGGAAACAAGGCAGCACCTTGGGCCTGGCAGCTCTAGGGCAATGGAGCACACCCAGAGCAGAAGTTCTACTTCAGCCAAATCAGGCCTGCCAGGAAACGGCGTTTCACAGGCCTTGGTAAGAGATGTTCCCGGTAGGCTGTAAGAGCACTGGGCAACGCCAGATGTTTCTTAGCTTCCCGAAGAGCTGGAAGCGAGAAGCTTTGGTGCCACTCTCTCACTTTGGACTCAAGGCAGCCCTTTGGGGCAGGTAGCTCTAGGCCAGTGGAGCACACCCAGAGCAGAAGTTCTACTTGGGCCAGTTCAGGCCACCAACAAACTGCGTTTCACAGGCCTTGGTAAGAGATGTTCCCGGTAGGCTGTAAGAGCACTGGGCAACGCCAGATGTTTCTTAGCTTCCCGAAGAGCTGGAAGCAAGATGCTTTGGGGCCTCTCATCCCCTTTGCAAACAAGGCGGCCCTATGGGCCAGGCAGCTCTAGGCCAATGGAGCACACCCAGAGCAGAAGTTCTACTTCGGCCAGTTCAGGCCACCAACAAACTGCGTTTCACAGGCCTTGGTAAGAGATGTTCCCGGTAGGCTGTAAGAGCACTGGGCAACGCCAGATGTTTCTTAGCTTCCCGAAGAGCTGGAAGCAAGATGCTTTGGGGCCTCTCATCCCCTTTGCAAACAAGGCCGACCTTTGGGCCAGGCAGCTCTAGGCCAATGGAGCACACCCAGAGCAGAAGTTCTACCTCAGCCAGATAAGGCCTGCCAAGAAACTGCGTTTCAAAGGCTTTGGTAAGAGATGTTCCCGGTACTCTGTTAGAGCACTGGGCAGAGCCATTTGTTTCTTAGCTTCCCAAAGAGCTGGAAGCAAGATGCGTTGGGGGCTCCCTGCCCCTTTGCCAACAAGGGCGACCTTTGGGCCTTTCAGCTCTAGGCCAATGGAGCACACCCAGAGCAGAAGTCCTACTTCAGCCAGATCAGGCCTGCCAAGGAACTGCGTTTCAGAGGCCTTTGTATGTGACGTTCCCGGTAGGCTGTGAGAGCACGGTGCAGAGCCAGTTGTTTCCTTGTTTCCCAAACAGCTGGAAGCAAGACGCTTTGGGGCCTCTCTGCCCCTTTGGAAACAAGGCAGCACGTTGGGTCTGGCAGCTCTAGGGCAATGGAGCACACCCAGAGCAGAAGTTCTACCTCAGCCAGATCAGGCCTGCCAAGAAACTGCTTTTCACAGGCCTTCGTAAGAGGTGTTCCCGGAAGGCTGTAAGAGTACCTGGCAGAGCGAGTTGTTTCTTAGCTTCAAAAACAGCTGGAAGCAACATGATTTGGGGCCTCTCTCCCCCTTTGGAAACAAAGCAGCCTTTGTGCCTGGCAGCTCTAGGCCAAAGTAGCACACCCAGAGCACAAGTTCTACCTCAGCCAGATAAGGCCTGTCAAGAAGCTGCGTCTCACAGGCCTTTCTCTGTCACGTTGCCGGTAGGCTGTGAGAGCACTGTGCAGAGCCAGTTGTTTCTTAGCTTCCCAAAGATTTGGAAGCAAGATGCTTTGGGGACTCTCAGCCCCTTTGGAAACAAGGCGGCCCTTTGGGCCTGGCAGCTCTAGGCCAAAGTAGCACGCCCAGAGCAGGAGTTCTACTTCAGCCAGATCAGGCCTGCCAAGAAACTGCGTTTCACAGGCCTTGGTAAGAGATGTTCCCGGTAGGCTGTGAGAGCACTGTGGAGAGCCAGTTGCTTTAGCTTCCCACAGAGCTGGAAGCAAGATGCCTTGGGGCCTCTCTCTCCCTTTGGACACAAGGCAGCCGTTTGGGCCTGGCAGCTCTAGGCCAATGGAGCACACCCACAGCAGAAGTTCTACTTCAGGCAGATCAGTCCTGCCCAGAAACTGCGTTTCACAGCCCTTGGTAAGAGATGTTCACGGTAGGCTGTGAGAGCACTGGGCAGAACCAGTTGTTTTTTAGCTTCCCAAAGTGCTGGAGGCAAGATGCTTTGGGGCCTCTCTCACCCTTTGGAAACAAGGCAGCCCTTAGGTCCTGGTAGCTCTAGGCCTATGTAGCACAACCAGAACAGAAGTTCTACTTCAGCCAGGTCAGGCCTGCCAAGAAACTGCGTTTCACAGGCCTTTCAAAGAGATGTTCTCTTAGGCTGTAAGAGCACTGGGCAGAGCCAGCTGTTTCTTAGCTTCCCAAAGAGCTGGGAGCAAGATGCTTTGGGTCCACTCTCCGTCTTTGGAAACAAGGCAGCCCTTTGGGCCTGGCAGCTCTAGGGCAATGGAGCACACCCAGAGCAGAAGTTCTACTTCAGCCAGATCAGGCCTGCCAGGAAACTGCGTTTCACAGGCCTTGGTAAGAGATGTTCCCGGTAGGCTGTAAGAGCACTGGGCAGAGCCAGTTGTTTCTTACCTTCCTGAAAAGCTGGAAGCAAGATGCTTGGGAGCCCTCTGCCCGTTTGGGAACAAGGCAGCCTTTTGGGTCGGGAAGCTCTAGGCCAATGGAGCACACGCAGAGCAGGAGTTCTACTTCAGCCTGATCAGGCCTGCAAAGAAACAGCGTTTGACAGGCCTTGGTAAGAGATGTTCCCGGTAGGTGTAAGAGCACTGGGCAGAGCCAGTTGTTTCTTAGCTTCGCAAAGACCGGGAAGCAAGATGCTTTGGGCCTCTCTGCCCCTTGGAAACAGGGCAGCACTTTGGGCCTGGCAGCTCTAGGGCAGTGGAGCACACCCAGAGCCGGAGTTCTACTTCAGCCAGATAGGGCCTGCCAAGAAACTGCGTTTCACAGGCCTTTCAAAGACATGTTCCCGGTAGGCTGTAAGAGCACGGGGCAGAGCGAGTTGGTTCTTAGCTTCCCAGAGAGCTGGAAGCAAGATGCTTTGGGGCCTCTCTGCCCCTTTGGAAACAAGGCAGCACCTTGGGCCTGGCAGCTCTAGGGCAATGGAGCACACCCAGAGCAGAAGTTCTACTTCAGCCAAATCAGGCCTGCCAGGAAACGGCGTTTCACAGGCCTTGGTAAGAGATGTTCCCGGTAGGCTGTAAGAGCACTGGGCAACGCCAGATGTTTCTTAGCTTCCCGAAGAGCTGGAAGCGAGAAGCTTTGGTGCCACTCTCTCACTTTGGACTCAAGGCAGCCCTTTGGGGCAGGTAGCTCTAGGCCAGTGGAGCACACCCAGAGCAGAAGTTCTACTTGGGCCAGTTCAGGCCACCAACAAACTGCGTTTCACAGGCCTTGGTAAGAGATGTTCCCGGTAGGCTGTAAGAGCACTGGGCAACGCCAGATGTTTCTTAGCTTCCCGAAGAGCTGGAAGCAAGATGCTTTGGGGCCTCTCATCCCCTTTGCAAACAAGGCGGCCCTATGGGCCAGGCAGCTCTAGGCCAATGGAGCACACCCAGAGCAGAAGTTCTACTTCGGCCAGTTCAGGCCACCAACAAACTGCGTTTCACAGGCCTTGGTAAGAGATGTTCCCGGTAGGCTGTAAGAGCACTGGGCAACGCCAGATGTTTCTTAGCTTCCCGAAGAGCTGGAAGCAAGATGCTTTGGGGCCTCTCATCCCCTTTGCAAACAAGGCCGACCTTTGGGCCAGGCAGCTCTAGGCCAATGGAGCACACCCAGAGCAGAAGTTCTACCTCAGCCAGATAAGGCCTGCCAAGAAACTGCGTTTCAAAGGCTTTGGTAAGAGATGTTCCCGGTACTCTGTTAGAGCACTGGGCAGAGCCATTTGTTTCTTAGCTTCCCAAAGAGCTGGAAGCAAGATGCGTTGGGGGCTCCCTGCCCCTTTGCCAACAAGGGCGACCTTTGGGCCTTTCAGCTCTAGGCCAATGGAGCACACCCAGAGCAGAAGTCCTACTTCAGCCAGATCAGGCCTGCCAAGGAACTGCGTTTCAGAGGCCTTTGTATGTGACGTTCCCGGTAGGCTGTGAGAGCACGGTGCAGAGCCAGTTGTTTCCTTGTTTCCCAAACAGCTGGAAGCAAGACGCTTTGGGGCCTCTCTGCCCCTTTGGAAACAAGGCAGCACGTTGGGTCTGGCAGCTCTAGGGCAATGGAGCACAACCAGAGCCGAAGTTCTACTTCTTCCAGATCAGGCCTGCCTAGACAGTGCGTTTCCCAGGCCTTGATAAGAGATGTTCTCTTAGGCTATAAGAGCACTGGGCACAGCCAGTTGTTTCTTAGCTTCCCAAGAGGTGGAAGCAAGATGCTTTGGGGCCTCTCTCCCCCTTTGGAAACAAGGCAGCCCTTTGGGCCTTTCAGCTCTAGGGCAATGGAGCACACCCAGAGCAGAAGTTCTACCTCAGCCAGATCAGGCCTGCCAAGAAACTGCTTTTCACAGGCCTTCGTAAGAGGTGTTCCCGGAAGGCTGTAAGAGTACCTGGCAGAGCGAGTTGTTTCTTAGCTTCAAAAACAGCTGGAAGCAACATGATTTGGGGGCTCTCTCCCCCTTTGGAAACAAAGCAGCCTTTGTGCCTGGCAGCTCTAGGCCAAAGTAGCACACCCAGAGCACAAGTTCTACCTCAGCCAGATAAGGCCTGTCAAGAAGCTGCGTCTCACAGGCCTTTCTCTGTCATGTTGCCGGTAGGCTGTGAGAGCACTGTGCAGAGCCAGTTGTTTCTTAGCTTCCCAAAGATTTGGAAGCAAGATGCTTTGGGGACTCTCAGCCCCTTTGGAAACAAGGCGGCCCTTTGGGCCTGGCAGCTCTAGGCCAAAGTAGCACGCCCAGAGCAGGAGTTCTACTTCAGCCAGATCAGGCCTGCCAAGAAACTGCGTTTCACAGGCCTTGGTAAGAGATGTTCCCGGTAGGCTGTGAGAGCACTGTGGAGAGCCAGTTGCTTTAGCTTCCCACAGAGCTGGAAGCAAGATGCCTTGGGGCCTCTCTCTCCCTTTGGACACAAGGCAGCCGTTTGGGCCTGGCAGCTCTAGGCCAATGGAGCACACCCACAGCAGAAGTTCTACTTCAGGCAGATCAGTCCTGCCCAGAAACTGCGTTTCACAGCCCTTGGTAAGAGATGTTCACGGTAGGCTGTGAGAGCACTGGGCAGAACCAGTTGTTTTTTAGCTTCCCAAAGTGCTGGAGGCAAGATGCTTTGGGGCCTCTCTCACCCTTTGGAAACAAGGCAGCCCTTAGGTCCTGGTAGCTCTAGGCCTATGTAGCACAACCAGAACAGAAGTTCTACTTCAGCCAGGTCAGGCCTGCCAAGAAACTGCGTTTCACAGGCCTTTCAAAGAGATGTTCTCTTAGGCTGTAAGAGCACTGGGCAGAGCCAGCTGTTTCTTAGCTTCCCGAAGAGCTGGGAGCAAGATGCTTTGGGTCCACTCTCCGTCTTTGGAAACAAGGCAGCCCTTTGGGCCTGGCAGCTCTAGGGCAATGGAGCACACCCAGAGCAGAAGTTCTACTTCAGCCAGATCAGGCCTGCCAGGAAACTGCGTTTCACAGGCCTTGGTAAGAGATGTTCCCGGTAGGCTGTAAGAGCACTGGGCAGAGCCAGTTGTTTCTTACCTTCCTGAAAAGCTGGAAGCAAGATGCTTGGGACCCCTCTGCCCGTTTGGGAACAAGGCAGCCTTTTGGGTCGGGAAGCTCTAGGCCAATGGAGCACACGCAGAGCAGGAGTTCTACTTCAGCCTGATCAGGCCTGCAAAGAAACAGCGTTTGACAGGCCTTGGTAAGAGATGTTCCCGGTAGGTGTAAGAGCACTGGGCAGAGCCAGTTGTTTCTTAGCTTCGCAAAGACCGGGAAGCAAGATGCTTTGGGCCTCTCTGCCCCTTGGAAACAGGGCAGCACTTTGGGCCTGGCAGCTCTAGGGCAGTGGAGCACACCCAGAGCCGGAGTTCTACTTCAGCCAGATGAGGCCTGCCAAGAAACTGCGTTTCACAGGCCTTTCAAAGACATGTTCCCGGTAGGCTGTAAGAGCACGGGGCAGAGCGAGTTGGTTCTTAGCTTCCCAGAGAGCTGGAAGCAAGATGCTTTGGGGCCTCTCTGCCCCTTTGGAAACAAGGCAGCACCTTGGGCCTGGCAGCTCTAGGGCAATGGAGCACACCCAGAGCAGAAGTTCTACTTCAGCCAAATCAGGCCTGCCAGGAAACGGCGTTTCACAGGCCTTGGTAAGAGATGTTCCCGGTAGGCTGTAAGAGCACTGGGCAACGCCAGATGTTTCTTAGCTTCCCGAAGAGCTGGAAGCAAGAAGCTTTGGTGCCACTCTCTCACTTTGGACTCAAGGCAGCCCTTTGGGGCAGGTAGCTCTAGGCCAGTGGAGCACACCCAGAGCAGAAGTTCTACTTGGGCCAGTTCAGGCCACCAACAAACTGCGTTTCACAGGCCTTGGTAAGAGATGTTCCCGGTAGGCTGTAAGAGCACTGGGCAACGCCAGATGTTTCTTAGCTTCCCGAAGAGCTGGAAGCAAGATGCTTTGGGGCCTCTCATCCCCTTTGCAAACAAGGCGGCCCTATGGGCCAGGCAGCTCTAGGCCAATGGAGCACACCCAGAGCAGAAGTTCTACTTCGGCCAGTTCAGGCCACCAACAAACTGCGTTTCACAGGCCTTGGTAAGAGATGTTCCCGGTAGGCTGTAAGAGCACTGGGCAACGCCAGATGTTTCTTAGCTTCCCGAAGAGCTGGAAGCAAGATGCTTTGGGGCCTCTCATCCCCTTTGCAAACAAGGCCGACCTTTGGGCCAGGCAGCTCTAGGCCAATGGAGCACACCCAGAGCAGAAGTTCTACCTCAGCCAGATAAGGCCTGCCAAGAAACTGCGTTTCAAAGGCTTTGGTAAGAGATGTTCCCGGTACTCTGTTAGAGCACTGGGCAGAGCCATTTGTTTCTTAGCTTCCCAAAGAGCTGGAAGCAAGATGCTTTGGGGGCTCCCTGCCCCTTTGCCAACAAGGGCGACCTTTGGGCCTTTCAGCTCTAGGCCAATGGAGCACACCCAGAGCAGAAGTCCTACTTCAGCCAGATCAGGCCTGCCAAGGAACTGCGTTTCAGAGGCCTTTGTATGTGACGTTCCCGGTAGGCTGTGAGAGCACGGTGCAGAGCCAGTTGTTTCCTTGTTTCCCAAACAGCTGGAAGCAAGACGCTTTGGGGCCTCTCTGCCCCTTTGGAAACAAGGCAGCACGTTGGGTCTGGCAGCTCTAGGGCAATGGAGCACAACCAGAGCCGAAGTTCTACTTCTTCCAGATCAGGCCTGCCTAGACAGTGCGTTTCCCAGGCCTTGATAAGAGATGTTCTCTTAGGCTATAAGAGCACTGGGCACAGCCAGTTGTTTCTTAGCTTCCCAAGAGGTGGAAGCAAGATGCTTTGGGGCCTCTCTCCCCCTTTGGAAACAAGGCAGCCCTTTGGGCCTTTCAGCTCTAGGGCAATGGAGCACACCCAGAGCAGAAGTTCTACCTCAGCCAGATCAGGCCTGCCAAGAAACTGCTTTTCACAGGCCTTCGTAAGAGGTGTTCCCGGAAGGCTGTAAGAGTACCTGGCAGAGCGAGTTGTTTCTTAGCTTCAAAAACAGCTGGAAGCAACATGATTTGGGGCCTCTCTCCCCCTTTGGAAACAAAGCAGCCTTTGTGCCTGGCAGCTCTAGGCCAAAGTAGCACACCCAGAGCACAAGTTCTACCTCAGCCAGATAAGGCCTGTCAAGAAGCTGCGTCTCACAGGCCTTTCTCTGTCACGTTGCCGGTAGGCTGTGAGAGCACTGTGCAGAGCCAGTTGTTTCTTAGCTTCCCAAAGATTTGGAAGCAAGATGCTTTGGGGCCTCTCTCACCCTTTGGAAACAAGGCAGCCCTTAGGTCCTGGTAGCTCTAGGCCTATGTAGCACAACCAGAACAGAAGTTCTACTTCAGCCAGGTCAGGCCTGCCAAGAAACTGCGTTTCACAGGCCTTTCAAAGAGATGTTCTCTTAGGCTGTAAGAGCACTGGGCAGAGCCAGCTGTTTCTTAGCTTCCCGAAGAGCTGGGAGCAAGATGCTTTGGGTCCACTCTCCGTCTTTGGAAACAAGGCAGCCCTTTGGGCCTGGCAGCTCTAGGGCAATGGAGCACACCCAGAGCAGAAGTTCTACTTCAGCCAGATCAGGCCTGCCAGGAAACTGCGTTTCACAGGCCTTGGTAAGAGATGTTCCCGGTAGGCTGTAAGAGCACTGGGCAGAGCCAGTTGTTTCTTACCTTCCTGAAAAGCTGGAAGCAAGATTCTTGGGAGCCCTCTGCCCGTTTGGGAACAAGGCAGCCTTTTGGGTCGGGAAGCTCTAGGCCAATGGAGCACACGCAGAGCAGGAGTTCTACTTCAGCCTGATCAGGCCTGCAAAGAAACAGCGTTTGACAGGCCTTGGTAAGAGATGTTCCCGGTAGGTGTAAGAGCACTGGGCAGAGCCAGTTGTTTCTTAGCTTCGCAAAGACCGGGAAGCAAGATGCTTTGGGCCTCTCTGCCCCTTGGAAACAGGGCAGCACTTTGGGCCTGGCAGCTCTAGGGCAGTGGAGCACACCCAGAGCCGGAGTTCTACTTCAGCCAGATAGGGCCTGCCAAGAAACTGCGTTTCACAGGCCTTTCAAAGACATGTTCCCGGTAGGCTGTAAGAGCACGGGGCAGAGCGAGTTGGTTCTTAGCTTCCCAGAGAGCTGGAAGCAAGATGCTTTGGGGCCTCTCTGCCCCTTTGGAAACAAGGCAGCACCTTGGGCCTGGCAGCTCTAGGGCAATGGAGCACACCCAGAGCAGAAGTTCTACTTCAGCCAAATCAGGCCTGCCAGGAAACGGCGTTTCACAGGCCTTGGTAAGAGATGTTCCCGGTAGGCTGTAAGAGCACTGGGCAACGCCAGATGTTTCTTAGCTTCCCGAAGAGCTGGAAGCAAGAAGCTTTGGTGCCACTCTCTCACTTTGGACTCAAGGCAGCCCTTTGGGGCAGGTAGCTCTAGGCCAGTGGAGCACACCCAGAGCAGAAGTTCTACTTGGGCCAGTTCAGGCCACCAACAAACTGCGTTTCACAGGCCTTGGTAAGAGATGTTCCCGGTAGGCTGTAAGAGCACTGGGCAACGCCAGATGTTTCTTAGCTTCCCGAAGAGCTGGAAGCAAGATGCTTTGGGGCCTCTCATCCCCTTTGCAAACAAGGCGGCCCTATGGGCCAGGCAGCTCTAGGCCAATGGAGCACACCCAGAGCAGAAGTTCTACTTCGGCCAGTTCAGGCCACCAACAAACTGCGTTTCACAGGCCTTGGTAAGAGATGTTCCCGGTAGGCTGTAAGAGCACTGGGCAACGCCAGATGTTTCTTAGCTTCCCGAAGAGCTGGAAGCAAGATGCTTTGGGGCCTCTCATCCCCTTTGCAAACAAGGCCGACCTTTGGGCCAGGCAGCTCTAGGCCAATGGAGCACACCCAGAGCAGAAGTTCTACCTCAGCCAGATAAGGCCTGCCAAGAAACTGCGTTTCAAAGGCTTTGGTAAGAGATGTTCCCGGTACTCTGTTAGAGCACTGGGCAGAGCCATTTGTTTCTTAGCTTCCCAAAGAGCTGGAAGCAAGATGCTTTGGGGGCTCCCTGCCCCTTTGCCAACAAGGGCGACCTTTGGGCCTTTCAGCTCTAGGCCAATGGAGCACACCCAGAGCAGAAGTCCTACTTCAGCCAGATCAGGCCTGCCAAGGAACTGCGTTTCAGAGGCCTTTGTATGTGACGTTCCCGGTAGGCTGTGAGAGCACGGTGCAGAGCCAGTTGTTTCCTTGTTTCCCAAACAGCTGGAAGCAAGACGCTTTGGGGCCTCTCTGCCCCTTTGGAAACAAGGCAGCACGTTGGGTCTGGCAGCTCTAGGGCAATGGAGCACAACCAGAGCCGAAGTTCTACTTCTTCCAGATCAGGCCTGCCTAGACAGTGCGTTTCCCAGGCCTTGATAAGAGATGTTCTCTTAGGCTATAAGAGCACTGGGCACAGCCAGTTGTTTCTTAGCTTCCCAAGAGGTGGAAGCAAGATGCTTTGGGGCCTCTCTCCCCCTTTGGAAACAAGGCAGCCCTTTGGGCCTTTCAGCTCTAGGGCAATGGAGCACACCCAGAGCAGAAGTTCTACCTCAGCCAGATCAGGCCTGCCAAGAAACTGCTTTTCACAGGCCTTCGTAAGAGGTGTTCCCGGAAGGCTGTAAGAGTACCTGGCAGAGCGAGTTGTTTCTTAGCTTCAAAAACAGCTGGAAGCAACATGATTTGGGGCCTCTCTCCCCCTTTGGAAACAAAGCAGCCTTTGTGCCTGGCAGCTCTAGGCCAAAGTAGCACACCCAGAGCACAAGTTCTACCTCAGCCAGATAAGGCCTGTCAAGAAGCTGCGTCTCACAGGCCTTTCTCTGTCACGTTGCCGGTAGGCTGTGAGAGCACTGTGCAGAGCCAGTTGTTTCTTAGCTTCCCAAAGATTTGGAAGCAAGATGCTTTGGGGACTCTCAGCCCCTTTGGAAACAAGGCGGCCCTTTGGGCCTGGCAGCTCTAGGCCAAAGTAGCACGCCCAGAGCAGGAGTTCTACTTCAGCCAGATCAGGCCTGCCAAGAAACTGCGTTTCACAGGCCTTGGTAAGAGATGTTCCCGGTAGGCTGTGAGAGCACTGTGGAGAGCCAGTTGCTTTAGCTTCCCACAGAGCTGGAAGCAAGATGCCTTGGGGCCTCTCTCTCCCTTTGGACACAAGGCAGCCGTTTGGGCCTGGCAGCTCTAGGCCAATGGAGCACACCCACAGCAGAAGTTCTACTTCAGGCAGATCAGTCCTGCCCAGAAACTGCGTTTCACAGCCCTTGGTAAGAGATGTTCACGGTAGGCTGTGAGAGCACTGGGCAGAACCAGTTGTTTTTTAGCTTCCCAAAGTGCTGGAGGCAAGATGCTTTGGGGCCTCTCTCACCCTTTGGAAACAAGGCAGCCCTTAGGTCCTGGTAGCTCTAGGCCTATGTAGCACAACCAGAACAGAAGTTCTACTTCAGCCAGGTCAGGCCTGCCAAGAAACTGCGTTTCACAGGCCTTTCAAAGAGATGTTCTCTTAGGCTGTAAGAGCACTGGGCAGAGCCAGCTGTTTCTTAGCTTCCCGAAGAGCTGGGAGCAAGATGCTTTGGGTCCACTCTCCGTCTTTGGAAACAAGGCAGCCCTTTGGGCCTGGCAGCTCTAGGGCAATGGAGCACACCCAGAGCAGAAGTTCTACTTCAGCCAGATCAGGCCTGCCAGGAAACTGCGTTTCACAGGCCTTGGTAAGAGATGTTCCCGGTAGGCTGTAAGAGCACTGGGCAGAGCCAGTTGTTTCTTACCTTCCTGAAAAGCTGGAAGCAAGATGCTTGGGACCCCTCTGCCCGTTTGGGAACAAGGCAGCCTTTTGGGTCGGGAAGCTCTAGGCCAATGGAGCACACGCAGAGCAGGAGTTCTACTTCAGCCTGATCAGGCCTGCAAAGAAACAGCGTTTGACAGGCCTTGGTAAGAGATGTTCCCGGTAGGTGTAAGAGCACTGGGCAGAGCCAGTTGTTTCTTAGCTTCGCAAAGACCGGGAAGCAAGATGCTTTGGGCCTCTCTGCCCCTTGGAAACAGGGCAGCACTTTGGGCCTGGCAGCTCTAGGGCAGTGGAGCACACCCAGAGCCGGAGTTCTACTTCAGCCAGATAGGGCCTGCCAAGAAACTGCGTTTCACAGGCCTTTCAAAGACATGTTCCCGGTAGGCTGTAAGAGCACGGGGCAGAGCGAGTTGGTTCTTAGCTTCCCAGAGAGCTGGAAGCAAGATGCTTTGGGGCCTCTCTGCCCCTTTGGAAACAAGGCAGCACCTTGGGCCTGGCAGCTCTAGGGCAATGGAGCACACCCAGAGCAGAAGTTCTACTTCAGCCAAATCAGGCCTGCCAGGAAACGGCGTTTCACAGGCCTTGGTAAGAGATGTTCCCGGTAGGCTGTAAGAGCACTGGGCAACGCCAGATGTTTCTTAGCTTCCCGAAGAGCTGGAAGCAAGAAGCTTTGGTGCCACTCTCTCACTTTGGACTCAAGGCAGCCCTTTGGGGCAGGTAGCTCTAGGCCAGTGGAGCACACCCAGAGCAGAAGTTCTACTTGGGCCAGTTCAGGCCACCAACAAACTGCGTTTCACAGGCCTTGGTAAGAGATGTTCCCGGTAGGCTGTAAGAGCACTGGGCAACGCCAGATGTTTCTTAGCTTCCCGAAGAGCTGGAAGCAAGATGCTTTGGGGCCTCTCATCCCCTTTGCAAACAAGGCGGCCCTATGGGCCAGGCAGCTCTAGGCCAATGGAGCACACCCAGAGCAGAAGTTCTACTTCGGCCAGTTCAGGCCACCAACAAACTGCGTTTCACAGGCCTTGGTAAGAGATGTTCCCGGTAGGCTGTAAGAGCACTGGGCAACGCCAGATGTTTCTTAGCTTCCCGAAGAGCTGGAAGCAAGATGCTTTGGGGCCTCTCATCCCCTTTGCAAACAAGGCCGACCTTTGGGCCAGGCAGCTCTAGGCCAATGGAGCACACCCAGAGCAGAAGTTCTACCTCAGCCAGATAAGGCCTGCCAAGAAACTGCGTTTCAAAGGCTTTGGTAAGAGATGTTCCCGGTACTCTGTTAGAGCACTGGGCAGAGCCATTTGTTTCTTAGCTTCCCAAAGAGCTGGAAGCAAGATGCGTTGGGGGCTCCCTGCCCCTTTGCCAACAAGGGCGACCTTTGGGCCTTTCAGCTCTAGGCCAATGGAGCACACCCAGAGCAGAAGTCCTACTTCAGCCAGATCAGGCCTGCCAAGGAACTGCGTTTCAGAGGCCTTTGTATGTGACGTTCCCGGTAGGCTGTGAGAGCACGGTGCAGAGCCAGTTGTTTCCTTGTTTCCCAAACAGCTGGAAGCAAGACGCTTTGGGGCCTCTCTGCCCCTTTGGAAACAAGGCAGCACGTTGGGTCTGGCAGCTCTAGGGCAATGGAGCACAACCAGAGCCGAAGTTCTACTTCTTCCAGATCAGGCCTGCCTAGACAGTGCGTTTCCCAGGCCTTGATAAGAGATGTTCTCTTAGGCTATAAGAGCACTGGGCACAGCCAGTTGTTTCTTAGCTTCCCAAGAGGTGGAAGCAAGATGCTTTGGGGCCTCTCTCCCCCTTTGGAAACAAGGCAGCCCTTTGGGCCTTTCAGCTCTAGGGCAATGGAGCACACCCAGAGCAGAAGTTCTACCTCAGCCAGATCAGGCCTGCCAAGAAACTGCTTTTCACAGGCCTTCGTAAGAGGTGTTCCCGGAAGGCTGTAAGAGTACCTGGCAGAGCGAGTTGTTTCTTAGCTTCAAAAACAGCTGGAAGCAACATGATTTGGGGCCTCTCTCCCCCTTTGGAAACAAAGCAGCCTTTGTGCCTGGCAGCTCTAGGCCAAAGTAGCACACCCAGAGCACAAGTTCTACCTCAGCCAGATAAGGCCTGTCAAGAAGCTGCGTCTCACAGGCCTTTCTCTGTCACGTTGCCGGTAGGCTGTGAGAGCACTGTGCAGAGCCAGTTGTTTCTTAGCTTCCCAAAGATTTGGAAGCAAGATGCTTTGGGGACTCTCAGCCCCTTTGGAAACAAGGCGGCCCTTTGGGCCTGGCAGCTCTAGGCCAAAGTAGCACGCCCAGAGCAGGAGTTCTACTTCAGCCAGATCAGGCCTGCCAAGAAACTGCGTTTCACAGGCCTTGGTAAGAGATGTTCCCGGTAGGCTGTGAGAGCACTGTGGAGAGCCAGTTGCTTTAGCTTCCCACAGAGCTGGAAGCAAGATGCCTTGGGGCCTCTCTCTCCCTTTGGACACAAGGCAGCCGTTTGGGCCTGGCAGCTCTAGGCCAATGGAGCACACCCACAGCAGAAGTTCTACTTCAGGCAGATCAGTCCTGCCCAGAAACTGCGTTTCACAGCCCTTGGTAAGAGATGTTCACGGTAGGCTGTGAGAGCACTGGGCAGAACCAGTTGTTTTTTAGCTTCCCAAAGTGCTGGAGGCAAGATGCTTTGGGGCCTCTCTCACCCTTTGGAAACAAGGCAGCCCTTAGGTCCTGGTAGCTCTAGGCCTATGTAGCACAACCAGAACAGAAGTTCTACTTCAGCCAGGTCAGGCCTGCCAAGAAACTGCGTTTCACAGGCCTTTCAAAGAGATGTTCTCTTAGGCTGTAAGAGCACTGGGCAGAGCCAGCTGTTTCTTAGCTTCCCGAAGAGCTGGGAGCAAGATGCTTTGGGTCCACTCTCCGTCTTTGGAAACAAGGCAGCCCTTTGGGCCTGGCAGCTCTAGGGCAATGGAGCACACCCAGAGCAGAAGTTCTACTTCAGCCAGATCAGGCCTGCCAGGAAACTGCGTTTCACAGGCCTTGGTAAGAGATGTTCCCGGTAGGCTGTAAGAGCACTGGGCAGAGCCAGTTGTTTCTTACCTTCCTGAAAAGCTGGAAGCAAGATGCTTGGGACCCCTCTGCCCGTTTGGGAACAAGGCAGCCTTTTGGGTCGGGAAGCTCTAGGCCAATGGAGCACACGCAGAGCAGGAGTTCTACTTCAGCCTGATCAGGCCTGCAAAGAAACAGCGTTTGACAGGCCTTGGTAAGAGATGTTCCCGGTAGGTGTAAGAGCACTGGGCAGAGCCAGTTGTTTCTTAGCTTCGCAAAGACCGGGAAGCAAGATGCTTTGGGCCTCTCTGCCCCTTGGAAACAGGGCAGCACTTTGGGCCTGGCAGCTCTAGGGCAGTGGAGCACACCCAGAGCCGGAGTTCTACTTCAGCCAGATAGGGCCTGCCAAGAAACTGCGTTTCACAGGCCTTTCAAAGACATGTTCCCGGTAGGCTGTAAGAGCACGGGGCAGAGCGAGTTGGTTCTTAGCTTCCCAGAGAGCTGGAAGCAAGATGCTTTGGGGCCTCTCTGCCCCTTTGGAAACAAGGCAGCACCTTGGGCCTGGCAGCTCTAGGGCAATGGAGCACACCCAGAGCAGAAGTTCTACTTCAGCCAAATCAGGCCTGCCAGGAAACGGCGTTTCACAGGCCTTGGTAAGAGATGTTCCCGGTAGGCTGTAAGAGCACTGGGCAACGCCAGATGTTTCTTAGCTTCCCGAAGAGCTGGAAGCAAGAAGCTTTGGTGCCACTCTCTCACTTTGGACTCAAGGCAGCCCTTTGGGGCAGGTAGCTCTAGGCCAGTGGAGCACACCCAGAGCAGAAGTTCTACTTGGGCCAGTTCAGGCCACCAACAAACTGCGTTTCACAGGCCTTGGTAAGAGATGTTCCCGGTAGGCTGTAAGAGCACTGGGCAACGCCAGATGTTTCTTAGCTTCCCGAAGAGCTGGAAGCAAGATGCTTTGGGGCCTCTCATCCCCTTTGCAAACAAGGCGGCCCTATGGGCCAGGCAGCTCTAGGCCAATGGAGCACACCCAGAGCAGAAGTTCTACTTCGGCCAGTTCAGGCCACCAACAAACTGCGTTTCACAGGCCTTGGTAAGAGATGTTCCCGGTAGGCTGTAAGAGCACTGGGCAACGCCAGATGTTTCTTAGCTTCCCGAAGAGCTGGAAGCAAGATGCTTTGGGGCCTCTCATCCCCTTTGCAAACAAGGCCGACCTTTGGGCCAGGCAGCTCTAGGCCAATGGAGCACACCCAGAGCAGAAGTTCTACCTCAGCCAGATAAGGCCTGCCAAGAAACTGCGTTTCAAAGGCTTTGGTAAGAGATGTTCCCGGTACTCTGTTAGAGCACTGGGCAGAGCCATTTGTTTCTTAGCTTCCCAAAGAGCTGGAAGCAAGATGCGTTGGGGGCTCCCTGCCCCTTTGCCAACAAGGGCGACCTTTGGGCCTTTCAGCTCTAGGCCAATGGAGCACACCCAGAGCAGAAGTCCTACTTCAGCCAGATCAGGCCTGCCAAGGAACTGCGTTTCAGAGGCCTTTGTATGTGACGTTCCCGGTAGGCTGTGAGAGCACGGTGCAGAGCCAGTTGTTTCCTTGTTTCCCAAACAGCTGGAAGCAAGACGCTTTGGGGCCTCTCTGCCCCTTTGGAAACAAGGCAGCACGTTGGGTCTGGCGGCTCTAGGGCAATGGAGCACAACCAGAGCCGAAGTTCTACTTCTTCCAGATCAGGCCTGCCTAGACAGTGCGTTTCCCAGGCCTTGATAAGAGATGTTCTCTTAGGCTATAAGAGCACTGGGCACAGCCAGTTGTTTCTTAGCTTCCCAAGAGGTGGAAGCAAGATGCTTTGGGGCCTCTCTCCCCCTTTGGAAACAAGGCAGCCCTTTGGGCCTTTCAGCTCTAGGGCAATGGAGCACACCCAGAGCAGAAGTTCTACCTCAGCCAGATCAGGCCTGCCAAGAAACTGCTTTTCACAGGCCTTCGTAAGAGGTGTTCCCGGAAGGCTGTAAGAGTACCTGGCAGAGCGAGTTGTTTCTTAGCTTCAAAAACAGCTGGAAGCAACATGATTTGGGGCCTCTCTCCCCCTTTGGAAACAAAGCAGCCTTTGTGCCTGGCAGCTCTAGGCCAAAGTAGCACACCCAGAGCACAAGTTCTACCTCAGCCAGATAAGGCCTGTCAAGAAGCTGCGTCTCACAGGCCTTTCTCTGTCACGTTGCCGGTAGGCTGTGAGAGCACTGTGCAGAGCCAGTTGTTTCTTAGCTTCCCAAAGATTTGGAAGCAAGATGCTTTGGGGCCTCTCTCACCCTTTGGAAACAAGGCAGCCCTTAGGTCCTGGTAGCTCTAGGCCTATGTAGCACAACCAGAACAGAAGTTCTACTTCAGCCAGGTCAGGCCTGCCAAGAAACTGCGTTTCACAGGCCTTTCAAAGAGATGTTCTCTTAGGCTGTAAGAGCACTGGGCAGAGCCAGCTGTTTCTTAGCTTCCCGAAGAGCTGGGAGCAAGATGCTTTGGGTCCACTCTCCGTCTTTGGAAACAAGGCAGCCCTTTGGGCCTGGCAGCTCTAGGGCAATGGAGCACACCCAGAGCAGAAGTTCTACTTCAGCCAGATCAGGCCTGCCAGGAAACTGCGTTTCACAGGCCTTGGTAAGAGATGTTCCCGGTAGGCTGTAAGAGCACTGGGCAGAGCCAGTTGTTTCTTACCTTCCTGAAAAGCTGGAAGCAAGATGCTTGGGACCCCTCTGCCCGTTTGGGAACAAGGCAGCCTTTTGGGTCGGGAAGCTCTAGGCCAATGGAGCACACGCAGAGCAGGAGTTCTACTTCAGCCTGATCAGGCCTGCAAAGAAACAGCGTTTGACAGGCCTTGGTAAGAGATGTTCCCGGTAGGTGTAAGAGCACTGGGCAGAGCCAGTTGTTTCTTAGCTTCGCAAAGACCGGGAAGCAAGATGCTTTGGGCCTCTCTGCCCCTTGGAAACAGGGCAGCACTTTGGGCCTGGCAGCTCTAGGGCAGTGGAGCACACCCAGAGCCGGAGTTCTACTTCAGCCAGATAGGGCCTGCCAAGAAACTGCGTTTCACAGGCCTTTCAAAGACATGTTCCCGGTAGGCTGTAAGAGCACGGGGCAGAGCGAGTTGGTTCTTAGCTTCCCAGAGAGCTGGAAGCAAGATGCTTTGGGGCCTCTCTGCCCCTTTGGAAACAAGGCAGCACCTTGGGCCTGGCAGCTCTAGGGCAATGGAGCACACCCAGAGCAGAAGTTCTACTTCAGCCAAATCAGGCCTGCCAGGAAACGGCGTTTCACAGGCCTTGGTAAGAGATGTTCCCGGTAGGCTGTAAGAGCACTGGGCAACGCCAGATGTTTCTTAGCTTCCCGAAGAGCTGGAAGCAAGAAGCTTTGGTGCCACTCTCTCACTTTGGACTCAAGGCAGCCCTTTGGGGCAGGTAGCTCTAGGCCAGTGGAGCACACCCAGAGCAGAAGTTCTACTTGGGCCAGTTCAGGCCACCAACAAACTGCGTTTCACAGGCCTTGGTAAGAGATGTTCCCGGTAGGCTGTAAGAGCACTGGGCAACGCCAGATGTTTCTTAGCTTCCCGAAGAGCTGGAAGCAAGATGCTTTGGGGCCTCTCATCCCCTTTGCAAACAAGGCGGCCCTATGGGCCAGGCAGCTCTAGGCCAATGGAGCACACCCAGAGCAGAAGTTCTACTTCGGCCAGTTCAGGCCACCAACAAACTGCGTTTCACAGGCCTTGGTAAGAGATGTTCCCGGTAGGCTGTAAGAGCACTGGGCAACGCCAGATGTTTCTTAGCTTCCCGAAGAGCTGGAAGCAAGATGCTTTGGGGCCTCTCATCCCCTTTGCAAACAAGGCCGACCTTTGGGCCAGGCAGCTCTAGGCCAATGGAGCACACCCAGAGCAGAAGTTCTACCTCAGCCAGATAAGGCCTGCCAAGAAACTGCATTTCAAAGGCTTTGGTAAGAGATGTTCCCGGTACTCTGTTAGAGCACTGGGCAGAGCCATTTGTTTCTTAGCTTCCCAAAGAGCTGGAAGCAAGATGCGTTGGGGGCTCCCTGCCCCTTTGCCAACAAGGGCGACCTTTGGGCCTTTCAGCTCTAGGCCAATGGAGCACACCCAGAGCAGAAGTCCTACTTCAGCCAGATCAGGCCTGCCAAGGAACTGCGTTTCACAGGCCTTTGTATGTGACGTTCCCGGTAGGCTGTGAGAGCACGGTGCAGAGCCAGTTGTTTCCTTGTTTCCCAAACAGCTGGAAGCAAGACGCTTTGGGGCCTCTCTGCCCCTTTGGAAACAAGGCAGCACGTTGGGTCTGGCAGCTCTAGGGCAATGGAGCACAACCAGAGCCGAAGTTCTACTTCTTCCAGATCAGGCCTGCCTAGACAGTGCGTTTCCCAGGCCTTGATAAGAGATGTTCTCTTAGGCTATAAGAGCACTGGGCACAGCCAGTTGTTTCTTAGCTTCCCAAGAGGTGGAAGCAAGATGCTTTGGGGCCTCTCTCCCCCTTTGGAAACAAGGCAGCCCTTTGGGCCTTTCAGCTCTAGGGCAATGGAGCACACCCAGAGCAGAAGTTCTACCTCAGCCAGATCAGGCCTGCCAAGAAACTGCTTTTCACAGGCCTTCGTAAGAGGTGTTCCCGGAAGGCTGTAAGAGTACCTGGCAGAGCGAGTTGTTTCTTAGCTTCAAAAACAGCTGGAAGCAACATGATTTGGGGCCTCTCTCCCCCTTTGGAAACAAAGCAGCCTTTGTGCCTGGCAGCTCTAGGCCAAAGTAGCACACCCAGAGCACAAGTTCTACCTCAGCCAGATAAGGCCTGTCAAGAAGCTGCGTCTCACAGGCCTTTCTCTGTCACGTTGCCGGTAGGCTGTGAGAGCACTGTGCAGAGCCAGTTGTTTCTTAGCTTCCCAAAGATTTGGAAGCAAGATGCTTTGGGGACTCTCAGCCCCTTTGGAAACAAGGCGGCCCTTTGGGCCTGGCAGCTCTAGGCCAAAGTAGCACGCCCAGAGCAGGAGTTCTACTTCAGCCAGATCAGGCCTGCCAAGAAACTGCGTTTCACAGGCCTTGGTAAGAGATGTTCCCGGTAGGCTGTGAGAGCACTGTGGAGAGCCAGTTGCTTTAGCTTCCCACAGAGCTGGAAGCAAGATGCCTTGGGGCCTCTCTCTCCCTTTGGACACAAGGCAGCCGTTTGGGCCTGGCAGCTCTAGGCCAATGGAGCACACCCACAGCAGAAGTTCTACTTCAGGCAGATCAGTCCTGCCCAGAAACTGCGTTTCACAGCCCTTGGTAAGAGATGTTCACGGTAGGCTGTGAGAGCACTGGGCAGAACCAGTTGTTTTTTAGCTTCCCAAAGTGCTGGAGGCAAGATGCTTTGGGGCCTCTCTCACCCTTTGGAAACAAGGCAGCCCTTAGGTCCTGGTAGCTCTAGGCCTATGTAGCACAACCAGAACAGAAGTTCTACTTCAGCCAGGTCAGGCCTGCCAAGAAACTGCGTTTCACAGGCCTTTCAAAGAGATGTTCTCTTAGGCTGTAAGAGCACTGGGCAGAGCCAGCTGTTTCTTAGCTTCCCGAAGAGCTGGGAGCAAGATGCTTTGGGTCCACTCTCCGTCTTTGGAAACAAGGCAGCCCTTTGGGCCTGGCAGCTCTAGGGCAATGGAGCACACCCAGAGCAGAAGTTCTACTTCAGCCAGATCAGGCCTGCCAGGAAACTGCGTTTCACAGGCCTTGGTAAGAGATGTTCCCGGTAGGCTGTAAGAGCACTGGGCAGAGCCAGTTGTTTCTTACCTTCCTGAAAAGCTGGAAGCAAGATGCTTGGGACCCCTCTGCCCGTTTGGGAACAAGGCAGCCTTTTGGGTCGGGAAGCTCTAGGCCAATGGAGCACACGCAGAGCAGGAGTTCTACTTCAGCCTGATCAGGCCTGCAAAGAAACAGCGTTTGACAGGCCTTGGTAAGAGATGTTCCCGGTAGGTGTAAGAGCACTGGGCAGAGCCAGTTGTTTCTTAGCTTCGCAAAGACCGGGAAGCAAGATGCTTTGGGCCTCTCTGCCCCTTGGAAACAGGGCAGCACTTTGGGCCTGGCAGCTCTAGGGCAGTGGAGCACACCCAGAGCCGGAGTTCTACTTCAGCCAGATAGGGCCTGCCAAGAAACTGCGTTTCACAGGCCTTTCAAAGACATGTTCCCGGTAGGCTGTAAGAGCACGGGGCAGAGCGAGTTGGTTCTTAGCTTCCCAGAGAGCTGGAAGCAAGATGCTTTGGGGCCTCTCTGCCCCTTTGGAAACAAGGCAGCACCTTGGGCCTGGCAGCTCTAGGGCAATGGAGCACACCCAGAGCAGAAGTTCTACTTCAGCCAAATCAGGCCTGCCAGGAAACGGCGTTTCACAGGCCTTGGTAAGAGATGTTCCCGGTAGGCTGTAAGAGCACTGGGCAACGCCAGATGTTTCTTAGCTTCCCGAAGAGCTGGAAGCAAGAAGCTTTGGTGCCACTCTCTCACTTTGGACTCAAGGCAGCCCTTTGGGGCAGGTAGCTCTAGGCCAGTGGAGCACACCCAGAGCAGAAGTTCTACTTGGGCCAGTTCAGGCCACCAACAAACTGCGTTTCACAGGCCTTGGTAAGAGATGTTCCCGGTAGGCTGTAAGAGCACTGGGCAACGCCAGATGTTTCTTAGCTTCCCGAAGAGCTGGAAGCAAGATGCTTTGGGGCCTCTCATCCCCTTTGCAAACAAGGCGGCCCTATGGGCCAGGCAGCTCTAGGCCAATGGAGCACACCCAGAGCAGAAGTTCTACTTCGGCCAGTTCAGGCCACCAACAAACTGCGTTTCACAGGCCTTGGTAAGAGATGTTCCCGGTAGGCTGTAAGAGCACTGGGCAACGCCAGATGTTTCTTAGCTTCCCGAAGAGCTGGAAGCAAGATGCTTTGGGGCCTCTCATCCCCTTTGCAAACAAGGCCGACCTTTGGGCCAGGCAGCTCTAGGCCAATGGAGCACACCCAGAGCAGAAGTTCTACCTCAGCCAGATAAGGCCTGCCAAGAAACTGCGTTTCAAAGGCTTTGGTAAGAGATGTTCCCGGTACTCTGTTAGAGCACTGGGCAGAGCCATTTGTTTCTTAGCTTCCCAAAGAGCTGGAAGCAAGATGCGTTGGGGGCTCCCTGCCCCTTTGCCAACAAGGGCGACCTTTGGGCCTTTCAGCTCTAGGCCAATGGAGCACACCCAGAGCAGAAGTCCTACTTCAGCCAGATCAGGCCTGCCAAGGAACTGCGTTTCAGAGGCCTTTGTATGTGACGTTCCCGGTAGGCTGTGAGAGCACGGTGCAGAGCCAGTTGTTTCCTTGTTTCCCAAACAGCTGGAAGCAAGACGCTTTGGGGCCTCTCTGCCCCTTTGGAAACAAGGCAGCACGTTGGGTCTGGCGGCTCTAGGGCAATGGAGCACAACCAGAGCCGAAGTTCTACTTCTTCCAGATCAGGCCTGCCTAGACAGTGCGTTTCCCAGGCCTTGATAAGAGATGTTCTCTTAGGCTATAAGAGCACTGGGCACAGCCAGTTGTTTCTTAGCTTCCCAAGAGGTGGAAGCAAGATGCTTTGGGGCCTCTCTCCCCCTTTGGAAACAAGGCAGCCCTTTGGGCCTTTCAGCTCTAGGGCAATGGAGCACACCCAGAGCAGAAGTTCTACCTCAGCCAGATCAGGCCTGCCAAGAAACTGCTTTTCACAGGCCTTCGTAAGAGGTGTTCCCGGAAGGCTGTAAGAGTACCTGGCAGAGCGAGTTGTTTCTTAGCTTCAAAAACAGCTGGAAGCAACATGATTTGGGGCCTCTCTCCCCCTTTGGAAACAAAGCAGCCTTTGTGCCTGGCAGCTCTAGGCCAAAGTAGCACACCCAGAGCACAAGTTCTACCTCAGCCAGATAAGGCCTGTCAAGAAGCTGCGTCTCACAGGCCTTTCTCTGTCACGTTGCCGGTAGGCTGTGAGAGCACTGTGCAGAGCCAGTTGTTTCTTAGCTTCCCAAAGATTTGGAAGCAAGATGCTTTGGGGCCTCTCTCACCCTTTGGAAACAAGGCAGCCCTTAGGTCCTGGTAGCTCTAGGCCTATGTAGCACAACCAGAACAGAAGTTCTACTTCAGCCAGGTCAGGCCTGCCAAGAAACTGCGTTTCACAGGCCTTTCAAAGAGATGTTCTCTTAGGCTGTAAGAGCACTGGGCAGAGCCAGCTGTTTCTTAGCTTCCCGAAGAGCTGGGAGCAAGATGCTTTGGGTCCACTCTCCGTCTTTGGAAACAAGGCAGCCCTTTGGGCCTGGCAGCTCTAGGGCAATGGAGCACACCCAGAGCAGAAGTTCTACTTCAGCCAGATCAGGCCTGCCAGGAAACTGCGTTTCACAGGCCTTGGTAAGAGATGTTCCCGGTAGGCTGTAAGAGCACTGGGCAGAGCCAGTTGTTTCTTACCTTCCTGAAAAGCTGGAAGCAAGATGCTTGGGACCCCTCTGCCCGTTTGGGAACAAGGCAGCCTTTTGGGTCGGGAAGCTCTAGGCCAATGGAGCACACGCAGAGCAGGAGTTCTACTTCAGCCTGATCAGGCCTGCAAAGAAACAGCGTTTGACAGGCCTTGGTAAGAGATGTTCCCGGTAGGTGTAAGAGCACTGGGCAGAGCCAGTTGTTTCTTAGCTTCGCAAAGACCGGGAAGCAAGATGCTTTGGGCCTCTCTGCCCCTTGGAAACAGGGCAGCACTTTGGGCCTGGCAGCTCTAGGGCAGTGGAGCACACCCAGAGCCGGAGTTCTACTTCAGCCAGATAGGGCCTGCCAAGAAACTGCGTTTCACAGGCCTTTCAAAGACATGTTCCCGGTAGGCTGTAAGAGCACGGGGCAGAGCGAGTTGGTTCTTAGCTTCCCAGAGAGCTGGAAGCAAGATGCTTTGGGGCCTCTCTGCCCCTTTGGAAACAAGGCAGCACCTTGGGCCTGGCAGCTCTAGGGCAATGGAGCACACCCAGAGCAGAAGTTCTACTTCAGCCAAATCAGGCCTGCCAGGAAACGGCGTTTCACAGGCCTTGGTAAGAGATGTTCCCGGTAGGCTGTAAGAGCACTGGGCAACGCCAGATGTTTCTTAGCTTCCCGAAGAGCTGGAAGCAAGAAGCTTTGGTGCCACTCTCTCACTTTGGACTCAAGGCAGCCCTTTGGGGCAGGTAGCTCTAGGCCAGTGGAGCACACCCAGAGCAGAAGTTCTACTTGGGCCAGTTCAGGCCACCAACAAACTGCGTTTCACAGGCCTTGGTAAGAGATGTTCCCGGTAGGCTGTAAGAGCACTGGGCAACGCCAGATGTTTCTTAGCTTCCCGAAGAGCTGGAAGCAAGATGCTTTGGGGCCTCTCATCCCCTTTGCAAACAAGGCGGCCCTATGGGCCAGGCAGCTCTAGGCCAATGGAGCACACCCAGAGCAGAAGTTCTACTTCGGCCAGTTCAGGCCACCAACAAACTGCGTTTCACAGGCCTTGGTAAGAGATGTTCCCGGTAGGCTGTAAGAGCACTGGGCAACGCCAGATGTTTCTTAGCTTCCCGAAGAGCTGGAAGCAAGATGCTTTGGGGCCTCTCATCCCCTTTGCAAACAAGGCCGACCTTTGGGCCAGGCAGCTCTAGGCCAATGGAGCACACCCAGAGCAGAAGTTCTACCTCAGCCAGATAAGGCCTGCCAAGAAACTGCGTTTCAAAGGCTTTGGTAAGAGATGTTCCCGGTACTCTGTTAGAGCACTGGGCAGAGCCATTTGTTTCTTAGCTTCCCAAAGAGCTGGAAGCAAGATGCTTTGGGGGCTCCCTGCCCCTTTGCCAACAAGGGCGACCTTTGGGCCTTTCAGCTCTAGGCCAATGGAGCACACCCAGAGCAGAAGTCCTACTTCAGCCAGATCAGGCCTGCCAAGGAACTGCGTTTCAGAGGCCTTTGTATGTGACGTTCCCGGTAGGCTGTGAGAGCACGGTGCAGAGCCAGTTGTTTCCTTGTTTCCCAAACAGCTGGAAGCAAGACGCTTTGGGGCCTCTCTGCCCCTTTGGAAACAAGGCAGCACGTTGGGTCTGGCGGCTCTAGGGCAATGGAGCACAACCAGAGCCGAAGTTCTACTTCTTCCAGATCAGGCCTGCCTAGACAGTGCGTTTCCCAGGCCTTGATAAGAGATGTTCTCTTAGGCTATAAGAGCACTGGGCACAGCCAGTTGTTTCTTAGCTTCCCAAGAGGTGGAAGCAAGATGCTTTGGGGCCTCTCTCCCCCTTTGGAAACAAGGCAGCCCTTTGGGCCTTTCAGCTCTAGGGCAATGGAGCACACCCAGAGCAGAAGTTCTACCTCAGCCAGATCAGGCCTGCCAAGAAACTGCTTTTCACAGGCCTTCGTAAGAGGTGTTCCCGGAAGGCTGTAAGAGTACCTGGCAGAGCGAGTTGTTTCTTAGCTTCAAAAACAGCTGGAAGCAACATGATTTGGGGCCTCTCTCCCCCTTTGGAAACAAAGCAGCCTTTGTGCCTGGCAGCTCTAGGCCAAAGTAGCACACCCAGAGCACAAGTTCTACCTCAGCCAGATAAGGCCTGTCAAGAAGCTGCGTCTCACAGGCCTTTCTCTGTCACGTTGCCGGTAGGCTGTGAGAGCACTGTGCAGAGCCAGTTGTTTCTTAGCTTCCCAAAGATTTGGAAGCAAGATGCTTTGGGGACTCTCAGCCCCTTTGGAAACAAGGCGGCCCTTTGGGCCTGGCAGCTCTAGGCCAAAGTAGCACGCCCAGAGCAGGAGTTCTACTTCAGCCAGATCAGGCCTGCCAAGAAACTGCGTTTCACAGGCCTTGGTAAGAGATGTTCCCGGTAGGCTGTGAGAGCACTGTGGAGAGCCAGTTGCTTTAGCTTCCCACAGAGCTGGAAGCAAGATGCCTTGGGGCCTCTCTCTCCCTTTGGACACAAGGCAGCCGTTTGGGCCTGGCAGCTCTAGGCCAATGGAGCACACCCACAGCAGAAGTTCTACTTCAGGCAGATCAGTCCTGCCCAGAAACTGCGTTTCACAGCCCTTGGTAAGAGATGTTCACGGTAGGCTGTGAGAGCACTGGGCAGAACCAGTTGTTTTTTAGCTTCCCAAAGTGCTGGAGGCAAGATGCTTTGGGGCCTCTCTCACCCTTTGGAAACAAGGCAGCCCTTAGGTCCTGGTAGCTCTAGGCCTATGTAGCACAACCAGAACAGAAGTTCTACTTCAGCCAGGTCAGGCCTGCCAAGAAACTGCGTTTCACAGGCCTTTCAAAGACATGTTCTCTTAGGCTGTAAGAGCACTGGGCAGAGCCAGCTGTTTCTTAGCTTCCCGAAGAGCTGGGAGCAAGATGCTTTGGGTCCACTCTCCGTCTTTGGAAACAAGGCAGCCCTTTGGGCCTGGCAGCTCTAGGGCAATGGAGCACACCCAGAGCAGAAGTTCTACTTCAGCCAGATCAGGCCTGCCAGGAAACTGCGTTTCACAGGCCTTGGTAAGAGATGTTCCCGGTAGGCTGTAAGAGCACTGGGCAGAGCCAGTTGTTTCTTACCTTCCTGAAAAGCTGGAAGCAAGATGCTTGGGACCCCTCTGCCCGTTTGGGAACAAGGCAGCCTTTTGGGTCGGGAAGCTCTAGGCCAATGGAGCACACGCAGAGCAGGAGTTCTACTTCAGCCTGATCAGGCCTGCAAAGAAACAGCGTTTGACAGGCCTTGGTAAGAGATGTTCCCGGTAGGTGTAAGAGCACTGGGCAGAGCCAGTTGTTTCTTAGCTTCGCAAAGACCGGGAAGCAAGATGCTTTGGGCCTCTCTGCCCCTTGGAAACAGGGCAGCACTTTGGGCCTGGCAGCTCTAGGGCAGTGGAGCACACCCAGAGCCGGAGTTCTACTTCAGCCAGATGAGGCCTGCCAAGAAACTGCGTTTCACAGGCCTTTCAAAGACATGTTCCCGGTAGGCTGTAAGAGCACGGGGCAGAGCGAGTTGGTTCTTAGCTTCCCAGAGAGCTGGAAGCAAGATGCTTTGGGGCCTCTCTGCCCCTTTGGAAACAAGGCAGCACCTTGGGCCTGGCAGCTCTAGGGCAATGGAGCACACCCAGAGCAGAAGTTCTACTTCAGCCAAATCAGGCCTGCCAGGAAACGGCGTTTCACAGGCCTTGGTAAGAGATGTTCCCGGTAGGCTGTAAGAGCACTGGGCAACGCCAGATGTTTCTTAGCTTCCCGAAGAGCTGGAAGCGAGAAGCTTTGGTGCCACTCTCTCACTTTGGACTCAAGGCAGCCCTTTGGGGCAGGTAGCTCTAGGCCAGTGGAGCACACCCAGAGCAGAAGTTCTACTTGGGCCAGTTCAGGCCACCAACAAACTGCGTTTCACAGGCCTTGGTAAGAGATGTTCCCGGTAGGCTGTAAGAGCACTGGGCAACGCCAGATGTTTCTTAGCTTCCCGAAGAGCTGGAAGCAAGATGCTTTGGGGCCTCTCATCCCCTTTGCAAACAAGGCGGCCCTATGGGCCAGGCAGCTCTAGGCCAATGGAGCACACCCAGAGCAGAAGTTCTACTTCGGCCAGTTCAGGCCACCAACAAACTGCGTTTCACAGGCCTTGGTAAGAGATGTTCCCGGTAGGCTGTAAGAGCACTGGGCAACGCCAGATGTTTCTTAGCTTCCCGAAGAGCTGGAAGCAAGATGCTTTGGGGCCTCTCATCCCCTTTGCAAACAAGGCCGACCTTTGGGCCAGGCAGCTCTAGGCCAATGGAGCACACCCAGAGCAGAAGTTCTACCTCAGCCAGATAAGGCCTGCCAAGAAACTGCGTTTCAAAGGCTTTGGTAAGAGATGTTCCCGGTACTCTGTTAGAGCACTGGGCAGAGCCATTTGTTTCTTAGCTTCCCAAAGAGCTGGAAGCAAGATGCTTTGGGGGCTCCCTGCCCCTTTGCCAACAAGGGCGACCTTTGGGCCTTTCAGCTCTAGGCCAATGGAGCACACCCAGAGCAGAAGTCCTACTTCAGCCAGATCAGGCCTGCCAAGGAACTGCGTTTCAGAGGCCTTTGTATGTGACGTTCCCGGTAGGCTGTGAGAGCACGGTGCAGAGCCAGTTGTTTCCTTGTTTCCCAAACAGCTGGAAGCAAGACGCTTTGGGGCCTCTCTGCCCCTTTGGAAACAAGGCAGCACGTTGGGTCTGGCAGCTCTAGGGCAATGGAGCACAACCAGAGCCGAAGTTCTACTTCTTCCAGATCAGGCCTGCCTAGACAGTGCGTTTCCCAGGCCTTGATAAGAGATGTTCTCTTAGGCTATAAGAGCACTGGGCACAGCCAGTTGTTTCTTAGCTTCCCAAGAGGTGGAAGCAAGATGCTTTGGGGCCTCTCTCCCCCTTTGGAAACAAGGCAGCCCTTTGGGCCTTTCAGCTCTAGGGCAATGGAGCACACCCAGAGCAGAAGTTCTACCTCAGCCAGATCAGGCCTGCCAAGAAACTGCTTTTCACAGGCCTTCGTAAGAGGTGTTCCCGGAAGGCTGTAAGAGTACCTGGCAGAGCGAGTTGTTTCTTAGCTTCAAAAACAGCTGGAAGCAACATGATTTGGGGCCTCTCTCCCCCTTTGGAAACAAAGCAGCCTTTGTGCCTGGCAGCTCTAGGCCAAAGTAGCACACCCAGAGCACAAGTTCTACCTCAGCCAGATAAGGCCTGTCAAGAAGCTGCGTCTCACAGGCCTTTCTCTGTCACGTTGCCGGTAGGCTGTGAGAGCACTGTGCAGAGCCAGTTGTTTCTTAGCTTCCCAAAGATTTGGAAGCAAGATGCTTTGGGGACTCTCAGCCCCTTTGGAAACAAGGCGGCCCTTTGGGCCTGGCAGCTCTAGGCCAAAGTAGCACGCCCAGAGCAGGAGTTCTACTTCAGCCAGATCAGGCCTGCCAAGAAACTGCGTTTCACAGGCCTTGGTAAGAGATGTTCCCGGTAGGCTGTGAGAGCACTGTGGAGAGCCAGTTGCTTTAGCTTCCCACAGAGCTGGAAGCAAGATGCCTTGGGGCCTCTCTCTCCCTTTGGACACAAGGCAGCCGTTTGGGCCTGGCAGCTCTAGGCCAATGGAGCACACCCACAGCAGAAGTTCTACTTCAGGCAGATCAGTCCTGCCCAGAAACTGCGTTTCACAGCCCTTGGTAAGAGATGTTCACGGTAGGCTGTGAGAGCACTGGGCAGAACCAGTTGTTTTTTAGCTTCCCAAAGTGCTGGAGGCAAGATGCTTTGGGGCCTCTCTCACCCTTTGGAAACAAGGCAGCCCTTAGGTCCTGGTAGCTCTAGGCCTATGTAGCACAACCAGAACAGAAGTTCTACTTCAGCCAGGTCAGGCCTGCCAAGAAACTGCGTTTCACAGGCCTTTCAAAGAGATGTTCTCTTAGGCTGTAAGAGCACTGGGCAGAGCCAGCTGTTTCTTAGCTTCCCGAAGAGCTGGGAGCAAGATGCTTTGGGTCCACTCTCCGTCTTTGGAAACAAGGCAGCCCTTTGGGCCTGGCAGCTCTAGGGCAATGGAGCACACCCAGAGCAGAAGTTCTACTTCAGCCAGATCAGGCCTGCCAGGAAACTGCGTTTCACAGGCCTTGGTAAGAGATGTTCCCGGTAGGCTGTAAGAGCACTGGGCAGAGCCAGTTGTTTCTTACCTTCCTGAAAAGCTGGAAGCAAGATGCTTGGGAGCCCTCTGCCCGTTTGGGAACAAGGCAGCCTTTTGGGTCGGGAAGCTCTAGGCCAATGGAGCACACGCAGAGCAGGAGTTCTACTTCAGCCTGATCAGGCCTGCAAAGAAACAGCGTTTGACAGGCCTTGGTAAGAGATGTTCCCGGTAGGTGTAAGAGCACTGGGCAGAGCCAGTTGTTTCTTAGCTTCGCAAAGACCGGGAAGCAAGATGCTTTGGGCCTCTCTGCCCCTTGGAAACAGGGCAGCACTTTGGGCCTGGCAGCTCTAGGGCAGTGGAGCACACCCAGAGCCGGAGTTCTACTTCAGCCAGATGAGGCCTGCCAAGAAACTGCGTTTCACAGGCCTTTCAAAGACATGTTCCCGGTAGGCTGTAAGAGCACGGGGCAGAGCGAGTTGGTTCTTAGCTTCCCAGAGAGCTGGAAGCAAGATGCTTTGGGGCCTCTCTGCCCCTTTGGAAACAAGGCAGCACCTTGGGCCTGGCAGCTCTAGGGCAATGGAGCACACCCAGAGCAGAAGTTCTACTTCAGCCAAATCAGGCCTGCCAGGAAACGGCGTTTCACAGGCCTTGGTAAGAGATGTTCCCGGTAGGCTGTAAGAGCACTGGGCAACGCCAGATGTTTCTTAGCTTCCCGAAGAGCTGGAAGCGAGAAGCTTTGGTGCCACTCTCTCACTTTGGACTCAAGGCAGCCCTTTGGGGCAGGTAGCTCTAGGCCAGTGGAGCACACCCAGAGCAGAAGTTCTACTTGGGCCAGTTCAGGCCACCAACAAACTGCGTTTCACAGGCCTTGGTAAGAGATGTTCCCGGTAGGCTGTAAGAGCACTGGGCAACGCCAGATGTTTCTTAGCTTCCCGAAGAGCTGGAAGCAAGATGCTTTGGGGCCTCTCATCCCCTTTGCAAACAAGGCGGCCCTATGGGCCAGGCAGCTCTAGGCCAATGGAGCACACCCAGAGCAGAAGTTCTACTTCGGCCAGTTCAGGCCACCAACAAACTGCGTTTCACAGGCCTTGGTAAGAGATGTTCCCGGTAGGCTGTAAGAGCACTGGGCAACGCCAGATGTTTCTTAGCTTCCCGAAGAGCTGGAAGCAAGATGCTTTGGGGCCTCTCATCCCCTTTGCAAACAAGGCCGACCTTTGGGCCAGGCAGCTCTAGGCCAATGGAGCACACCCAGAGCAGAAGTTCTACCTCAGCCAGATAAGGCCTGCCAAGAAACTGCGTTTCAAAGGCTTTGGTAAGAGATGTTCCCGGTACTCTGTTAGAGCACTGGGCAGAGCCATTTGTTTCTTAGCTTCCCAAAGAGCTGGAAGCAAGATGCTTTGGGGGCTCCCTGCCCCTTTGCCAACAAGGGCGACCTTTGGGCCTTTCAGCTCTAGGCCAATGGAGCACACCCAGAGCAGAAGTCCTACTTCAGCCAGATCAGGCCTGCCAAGGAACTGCGTTTCAGAGGCCTTTGTATGTGACGTTCCCGGTAGGCTGTGAGAGCACGGTGCAGAGCCAGTTGTTTCCTTGTTTCCCAAACAGCTGGAAGCAAGACGCTTTGGGGCCTCTCTGCCCCTTTGGAAACAAGGCAGCACGTTGGGTCTGGCAGCTCTAGGGCAATGGAGCACAACCAGAGCCGAAGTTCTACTTCTTCCAGATCAGGCCTGCCTAGACAGTGCGTTTCCCAGGCCTTGATAAGAGATGTTCTCTTAGGCTATAAGAGCACTGGGCACAGCCAGTTGTTTCTTAGCTTCCCAAGAGGTGGAAGCAAGATGCTTTGGGGCCTCTCTCCCCCTTTGGAAACAAGGCAGCCCTTTGGGCCTTTCAGCTCTAGGGCAATGGAGCACACCCAGAGCAGAAGTTCTACCTCAGCCAGATCAGGCCTGCCAAGAAACTGCTTTTCACAGGCCTTCGTAAGAGGTGTTCCCGGAAGGCTGTAAGAGTACCTGGCAGAGCGAGTTGTTTCTTAGCTTCAAAAACAGCTGGAAGCAACATGATTTGGGGCCTCTCTCCCCCTTTGGAAACAAAGCAGCCTTTGTGCCTGGCAGCTCTAGGCCAAAGTAGCACACCCAGAGCACAAGTTCTACCTCAGCCAGATAAGGCCTGTCAAGAAGCTGCGTCTCACAGGCCTTTCTCTGTCACGTTGCCGGTAGGCTGTGAGAGCACTGTGCAGAGCCAGTTGTTTCTTAGCTTCCCAAAGATTTGGAAGCAAGATGCTTTGGGGACTCTCAGCCCCTTTGGAAACAAGGCGGCCCTTTGGGCCTGGCAGCTCTAGGCCAAAGTAGCACGCCCAGAGCAGGAGTTCTACTTCAGCCAGATCAGGCCTGCCAAGAAACTGCGTTTCACAGGCCTTGGTAAGAGATGTTCCCGGTAGGCTGTGAGAGCACTGTGGAGAGCCAGTTGCTTTAGCTTCCCACAGAGCTGGAAGCAAGATGCCTTGGGGCCTCTCTCTCCCTTTGGACACAAGGCAGCCGTTTGGGCCTGGCAGCTCTAGGCCAATGGAGCACACCCACAGCAGAAGTTCTACTTCAGGCAGATCAGTCCTGCCCAGAAACTGCGTTTCACAGCCCTTGGTAAGAGATGTTCACGGTAGGCTGTGAGAGCACTGGGCAGAACCAGTTGTTTTTTAGCTTCCCAAAGTGCTGGAGGCAAGATGCTTTGGGGCCTCTCTCACCCTTTGGAAACAAGGCAGCCCTTAGGTCCTGGTAGCTCTAGGCCTATGTAGCACAACCAGAACAGAAGTTCTACTTCAGCCAGGTCAGGCCTGCCAAGAAACTGCGTTTCACAGGCCTTTCAAAGAGATGTTCTCTTAGGCTGTAAGAGCACTGGGCAGAGCCAGCTGTTTCTTAGCTTCCCGAAGAGCTGGGAGCAAGATGCTTTGGGTCCACTCTCCGTCTTTGGAAACAAGGCAGCCCTTTGGGCCTGGCAGCTCTAGGGCAATGGAGCACACCCAGAGCAGAAGTTCTACTTCAGCCAGATCAGGCCTGCCAGGAAACTGCGTTTCACAGGCCTTGGTAAGAGATGTTCCCGGTAGGCTGTAAGAGCACTGGGCAGAGCCAGTTGTTTCTTACCTTCCTGAAAAGCTGGAAGCAAGATGCTTGGGACCCCTCTGCCCGTTTGGGAACAAGGCAGCCTTTTGGGTCGGGAAGCTCTAGGCCAATGGAGCACACGCAGAGCAGGAGTTCTACTTCAGCCTGATCAGGCCTGCAAAGAAACAGCGTTTGACAGGCCTTGGTAAGAGATGTTCCCGGTAGGTGTAAGAGCACTGGGCAGAGCCAGTTGTTTCTTAGCTTCGCAAAGACCGGGAAGCAAGATGCTTTGGGCCTCTCTGCCCCTTGGAAACAGGGCAGCACTTTGGGCCTGGCAGCTCTAGGGCAGTGGAGCACACCCAGAGCCGGAGTTCTACTTCAGCCAGATGAGGCCTGCCAAGAAACTGCGTTTCACAGGCCTTTCAAAGACATGTTCCCGGTAGGCTGTAAGAGCACGGGGCAGAGCGAGTTGGTTCTTAGCTTCCCAGAGAGCTGGAAGCAAGATGCTTTGGGGCCTCTCTGCCCCTTTGGAAACAAGGCAGCACCTTGGGCCTGGCAGCTCTAGGGCAATGGAGCACACCCAGAGCAGAAGTTCTACTTCAGCCAAATCAGGCCTGCCAGGAAACGGCGTTTCACAGGCCTTGGTAAGAGATGTTCCCGGTAGGCTGTAAGAGCACTGGGCAACGCCAGATGTTTCTTAGCTTCCCGAAGAGCTGGAAGCGAGAAGCTTTGGTGCCACTCTCTCACTTTGGACTCAAGGCAGCCCTTTGGGGCAGGTAGCTCTAGGCCAGTGGAGCACACCCAGAGCAGAAGTTCTACTTGGGCCAGTTCAGGCCACCAACAAACTGCGTTTCACAGGCCTTGGTAAGAGATGTTCCCGGTAGGCTGTAAGAGCACTGGGCAACGCCAGATGTTTCTTAGCTTCCCGAAGAGCTGGAAGCAAGATGCTTTGGGGCCTCTCATCCCCTTTGCAAACAAGGCGGCCCTATGGGCCAGGCAGCTCTAGGCCAATGGAGCACACCCAGAGCAGAAGTTCTACTTCGGCCAGTTCAGGCCACCAACAAACTGCGTTTCACAGGCCTTGGTAAGAGATGTTCCCGGTAGGCTGTAAGAGCACTGGGCAACGCCAGATGTTTCTTAGCTTCCCGAAGAGCTGGAAGCAAGATGCTTTGGGGCCTCTCATCCCCTTTGCAAACAAGGCCGACCTTTGGGCCAGGCAGCTCTAGGCCAATGGAGCACACCCAGAGCAGAAGTTCTACCTCAGCCAGATAAGGCCTGCCAAGAAACTGCGTTTCAAAGGCTTTGGTAAGAGATGTTCCCGGTACTCTGTTAGAGCACTGGGCAGAGCCATTTGTTTCTTAGCTTCCCAAAGAGCTGGAAGCAAGATGCGTTGGGGGCTCCCTGCCCCTTTGCCAACAAGGGCGACCTTTGGGCCTTTCAGCTCTAGGCCAATGGAGCACACCCAGAGCAGAAGTCCTACTTCAGCCAGATCAGGCCTGCCAAGGAACTGCGTTTCAGAGGCCTTTGTATGTGACGTTCCCGGTAGGCTGTGAGAGCACGGTGCAGAGCCAGTTGTTTCCTTGTTTCCCAAACAGCTGGAAGCAAGACGCTTTGGGGCCTCTCTGCCCCTTTGGAAACAAGGCAGCACGTTGGGTCTGGCAGCTCTAGGGCAATGGAGCACAACCAGAGCCGAAGTTCTACTTCTTCCAGATCAGGCCTGCCTAGACAGTGCGTTTCCCAGGCCTTGATAAGAGATGTTCTCTTAGGCTATAAGAGCACTGGGCACAGCCAGTTGTTTCTTAGCTTCCCAAGAGGTGGAAGCAAGATGCTTTGGGGCCTCTCTCCCCCTTTGGAAACAAGGCAGCCCTTTGGGCCTTTCAGCTCTAGGGCAATGGAGCACACCCAGAGCAGAAGTTCTACCTCAGCCAGATCAGGCCTGCCAAGAAACTGCTTTTCACAGGCCTTCGTAAGAGGTGTTCCCGGAAGGCTGTAAGAGTACCTGGCAGAGCGAGTTGTTTCTTAGCTTCAAAAACAGCTGGAAGCAACATGATTTGGGGCCTCTCTCCCCCTTTGGAAACAAAGCAGCCTTTGTGCCTGGCAGCTCTAGGCCAAAGTAGCACACCCAGAGCACAAGTTCTACCTCAGCCAGATAAGGCCTGTCAAGAAGCTGCGTCTCACAGGCCTTTCTCTGTCACGTTGCCGGTAGGCTGTGAGAGCACTGTGCAGAGCCAGTTGTTTCTTAGCTTCCCAAAGATTTGGAAGCAAGATGCTTTGGGGACTCTCAGCCCCTTTGGAAACAAGGCGGCCCTTTGGGCCTGGCAGCTCTAGGCCAAAGTAGCACGCCCAGAGCAGGAGTTCTACTTCAGCCAGATCAGGCCTGCCAAGAAACTGCGTTTCACAGGCCTTGGTAAGAGATGTTCCCGGTAGGCTGTGAGAGCACTGTGGAGAGCCAGTTGCTTTAGCTTCCCACAGAGCTGGAAGCAAGATGCCTTGGGGCCTCTCTCTCCCTTTGGACACAAGGCAGCCGTTTGGGCCTGGCAGCTCTAGGCCAATGGAGCACACCCACAGCAGAAGTTCTACTTCAGGCAGATCAGTCCTGCCCAGAAACTGCGTTTCACAGCCCTTGGTAAGAGATGTTCACGGTAGGCTGTGAGAGCACTGGGCAGAACCAGTTGTTTTTTAGCTTCCCAAAGTGCTGGAGGCAAGATGCTTTGGGGCCTCTCTCACCCTTTGGAAACAAGGCAGCCCTTAGGTCCTGGTAGCTCTAGGCCTATGTAGCACAACCAGAACAGAAGTTCTACTTCAGCCAGGTCAGGCCTGCCAAGAAACTGCGTTTCACAGGCCTTTCAAAGAGATGTTCTCTTAGGCTGTAAGAGCACTGGGCAGAGCCAGCTGTTTCTTAGCTTCCCGAAGAGCTGGGAGCAAGATGCTTTGGGTCCACTCTCCGTCTTTGGAAACAAGGCAGCCCTTTGGGCCTGGCAGCTCTAGGGCAATGGAGCACACCCAGAGCAGAAGTTCTACTTCAGCCAGATCAGGCCTGCCAGGAAACTGCGTTTCACAGGCCTTGGTAAGAGATGTTCCCGGTAGGCTGTAAGAGCACTGGGCAGAGCCAGTTGTTTCTTACCTTCCTGAAAAGCTGGAAGCAAGATGCTTGGGAGCCCTCTGCCCGTTTGGGAACAAGGCAGCCTTTTGGGTCGGGAAGCTCTAGGCCAATGGAGCACACGCAGAGCAGGAGTTCTACTTCAGCCTGATCAGGCCTGCAAAGAAACAGCGTTTGACAGGCCTTGGTAAGAGATGTTCCCGGTAGGTGTAAGAGCACTGGGCAGAGCCAGTTGTTTCTTAGCTTCGCAAAGACCGGGAAGCAAGATGCTTTGGGCCTCTCTGCCCCTTGGAAACAGGGCAGCACTTTGGGCCTGGCAGCTCTAGGGCAGTGGAGCACACCCAGAGCCGGAGTTCTACTTCAGCCAGATGAGGCCTGCCAAGAAACTGCGTTTCACAGGCCTTTCAAAGACATGTTCCCGGTAGGCTGTAAGAGCACGGGGCAGAGCGAGTTGGTTCTTAGCTTCCCAGAGAGCTGGAAGCAAGATGCTTTGGGGCCTCTCTGCCCCTTTGGAAACAAGGCAGCACCTTGGGCCTGGCAGCTCTAGGGCAATGGAGCACACCCAGAGCAGAAGTTCTACTTCAGCCAAATCAGGCCTGCCAGGAAACGGCGTTTCACAGGCCTTGGTAAGAGATGTTCCCGGTAGGCTGTAAGAGCACTGGGCAACGCCAGATGTTTCTTAGCTTCCCGAAGAGCTGGAAGCGAGAAGCTTTGGTGCCACTCTCTCACTTTGGACTCAAGGCAGCCCTTTGGGGCAGGTAGCTCTAGGCCAGTGGAGCACACCCAGAGCAGAAGTTCTACTTGGGCCAGTTCAGGCCACCAACAAACTGCGTTTCACAGGCCTTGGTAAGAGATGTTCCCGGTAGGCTGTAAGAGCACTGGGCAACGCCAGATGTTTCTTAGCTTCCCGAAGAGCTGGAAGCAAGATGCTTTGGGGCCTCTCATCCCCTTTGCAAACAAGGCGGCCCTATGGGCCAGGCAGCTCTAGGCCAATGGAGCACACCCAGAGCAGAAGTTCTACTTCGGCCAGTTCAGGCCACCAACAAACTGCGTTTCACAGGCCTTGGTAAGAGATGTTCCCGGTAGGCTGTAAGAGCACTGGGCAACGCCAGATGTTTCTTAGCTTCCCGAAGAGCTGGAAGCAAGATGCTTTGGGGCCTCTCATCCCCTTTGCAAACAAGGCCGACCTTTGGGCCAGGCAGCTCTAGGCCAATGGAGCACACCCAGAGCAGAAGTTCTACCTCAGCCAGATAAGGCCTGCCAAGAAACTGCGTTTCAAAGGCTTTGGTAAGAGATGTTCCCGGTACTCTGTTAGAGCACTGGGCAGAGCCATTTGTTTCTTAGCTTCCCAAAGAGCTGGAAGCAAGATGCGTTGGGGGCTCCCTGCCCCTTTGCCAACAAGGGCGACCTTTGGGCCTTTCAGCTCTAGGCCAATGGAGCACACCCAGAGCAGAAGTCCTACTTCAGCCAGATCAGGCCTGCCAAGGAACTGCGTTTCAGAGGCCTTTGTATGTGACGTTCCCGGTAGGCTGTGAGAGCACGGTGCAGAGCCAGTTGTTTCCTTGTTTCCCAAACAGCTGGAAGCAAGACGCTTTGGGGCCTCTCTGCCCCTTTGGAAACAAGGCAGCACGTTGGGTCTGGCAGCTCTAGGGCAATGGAGCACAACCAGAGCCGAAGTTCTACTTCTTCCAGATCAGGCCTGCCTAGACAGTGCGTTTCCCAGGCCTTGATAAGAGATGTTCTCTTAGGCTATAAGAGCACTGGGCACAGCCAGTTGTTTCTTAGCTTCCCAAGAGGTGGAAGCAAGATGCTTTGGGGCCTCTCTCCCCCTTTGGAAACAAGGCAGCCCTTTGGGCCTTTCAGCTCTAGGGCAATGGAGCACACCCAGAGCAGAAGTTCTACCTCAGCCAGATCAGGCCTGCCAAGAAACTGCTTTTCACAGGCCTTCGTAAGAGGTGTTCCCGGAAGGCTGTAAGAGTACCTGGCAGAGCGAGTTGTTTCTTAGCTTCAAAAACAGCTGGAAGCAACATGATTTGGGGCCTCTCTCCCCCTTTGGAAACAAAGCAGCCTTTGTGCCTGGCAGCTCTAGGCCAAAGTAGCACACCCAGAGCACAAGTTCTACCTCAGCCAGGTCAGGCCTTCCAAGAAACTGCGTCTCACAGGCCTTTCTCTGTCACGTTGCCGGTAGGCTGTGAGAGCACTGTGCAGAGCCAGTTGTTTCTTAGCTTCCCAAAGATTTGGAAGCAAGATGCTTTGGGGACTCTCAGCCCCTTTGGAAACAAGGCGGCCCTTTGGGCCTGGCAGCTCTAGGCCAAAGTAGCACGCCCAGAGCAGGAGTTCTACTTCAGCCAGATCAGGCCTGCCAAGAAACTGCGTTTCACAGGCCTTGGTAAGAGATGTTCCCGGTAGGCTGTGAGAGCACTGTGGAGAGCCAGTTGCTTTAGCTTCCCACAGAGCTGGAAGCAAGATGCCTTGGGGCCTCTCTCTCCCTTTGGACACAAGGCAGCCGTTTGGGCCTGGCAGCTCTAGGCCAATGGAGCACACCCACAGCAGAAGTTCTACTTCAGGCAGATCAGTCCTGCCCAGAAACTGCGTTTCACAGCCCTTGGTAAGAGATGTTCACGGTAGGCTGTGAGAGCACTGGGCAGAACCAGTTGTTTTTTAGCTTCCCAAAGTGCTGGAGGCAAGATGCTTTGGGGCCTCTCTCACCCTTTGGAAACAAGGCAGCCCTTAGGTCCTGGTAGCTCTAGGCCTATGTAGCACAACCAGAACAGAAGTTCTACTTCAGCCAGGTCAGGCCTGCCAAGAAACTGCGTTTCACAGGCCTTTCAAAGAGATGTTCTCTTAGGCTGTAAGAGCACTGGGCAGAGCCAGCTGTTTCTTAGCTTCCCGAAGAGCTGGGAGCAAGATGCTTTGGGTCCACTCTCCGTCTTTGGAAACAAGGCAGCCCTTTGGGCCTGGCAGCTCTAGGGCAATGGAGCACACCCAGAGCAGAAGTTCTACTTCAGCCAGATCAGGCCTGCCAGGAAACTGCGTTTCACAGGCCTTGGTAAGAGATGTTCCCGGTAGGCTGTAAGAGCACTGGGCAGAGCCAGTTGTTTCTTACCTTCCTGAAAAGCTGGAAGCAAGATGCTTGGGACCCCTCTGCCCGTTTGGGAACAAGGCAGCCTTTTGGGTCGGGAAGCTCTAGGCCAATGGAGCACACGCAGAGCAGGAGTTCTACTTCAGCCTGATCAGGCCTGCAAAGAAACAGCGTTTGACAGGCCTTGGTAAGAGATGTTCCCGGTAGGTGTAAGAGCACTGGGCAGAGCCAGTTGTTTCTTAGCTTCGCAAAGACCGGGAAGCAAGATGCTTTGGGCCTCTCTGCCCCTTGGAAACAGGGCAGCACTTTGGGCCTGGCAGCTCTAGGGCAGTGGAGCACACCCAGAGCCGGAGTTCTACTTCAGCCAGATGAGGCCTGCCAAGAAACTGCGTTTCACAGGCCTTTCAAAGACATGTTCCCGGTAGGCTGTAAGAGCACGGGGCAGAGCGAGTTGGTTCTTAGCTTCCCAGAGAGCTGGAAGCAAGATGCTTTGGGGCCTCTCTGCCCCTTTGGAAACAAGGCAGCACCTTGGGCCTGGCAGCTCTAGGGCAATGGAGCACACCCAGAGCAGAAGTTCTACTTCAGCCAAATCAGGCCTGCCAGGAAACGGCGTTTCACAGGCCTTGGTAAGAGATGTTCCCGGTAGGCTGTAAGAGCACTGGGCAACGCCAGATGTTTCTTAGCTTCCCGAAGAGCTGGAAGCGAGAAGCTTTGGTGCCACTCTCTCACTTTGGACTCAAGGCAGCCCTTTGGGGCAGGTAGCTCTAGGCCAGTGGAGCACACCCAGAGCAGAAGTTCTACTTGGGCTAGTTCAGGCCACCAACAAACTGCGTTTCACAGGCCTTGGTAAGAGATGTTCCCGGTAGGCTGTAAGAGCACTGGGCAACGCCAGATGTTTCTTAGCTTCCCGAAGAGCTGGAAGCAAGATGCTTTGGGGCCTCTCATCCCCTTTGCAAACAAGGCGGCCCTATGGGCCAGGCAGCTCTAGGCCAATGGAGCACACCCAGAGCAGAAGTTCTACTTCGGCCAGTTCAGGCCACCAACAAACTGCGTTTCACAGGCCTTGGTAAGAGATGTTCCCGGTAGGCTGTAAGAGCACTGGGCAACGCCAGATGTTTCTTAGCTTCCCGAAGAGCTGGAAGCAAGATGCTTTGGGGCCTCTCATCCCCTTTGCAAACAAGGCCGACCTTTGGGCCAGGCAGCTCTAGGCCAATGGAGCACACCCAGAGCAGAAGTTCTACCTCAGCCAGATAAGGCCTGCCAAGAAACTGCGTTTCAAAGGCTTTGGTAAGAGATGTTCCCGGTACTCTGTTAGAGCACTGGGCAGAGCCATTTGTTTCTTAGCTTCCCAAAGAGCTGGAAGCAAGATGCTTTGGGGGCTCCCTGCCCCTTTGCCAACAAGGGCGACCTTTGGGCCTTTCAGCTCTAGGCCAATGGAGCACACCCAGAGCAGAAGTCCTACTTCAGCCAGATCAGGCCTGCCAAGGAACTGCGTTTCAGAGGCCTTTGTATGTGACGTTCCCGGTAGGCTGTGAGAGCACGGTGCAGAGCCAGTTGTTTCCTTGTTTCCCAAACAGCTGGAAGCAAGACGCTTTGGGGCCTCTCTGCCCCTTTGGAAACAAGGCAGCACGTTGGGTCTGGCAGCTCTAGGGCAATGGAGCACAACCAGAGCCGAAGTTCTACTTCTTCCAGATCAGGCCTGCCTAGACAGTGCGTTTCCCAGGCCTTGATAAGAGATGTTCTCTTAGGCTATAAGAGCACTGGGCACAGCCAGTTGTTTCTTAGCTTCCCAAGAGGTGGAAGCAAGATGCTTTGGGGCCTCTCTCCCCCTTTGGAAACAAGGCAGCCCTTTGGGCCTTTCAGCTCTAGGGCAATGGAGCACACCCAGAGCAGAAGTTCTACCTCAGCCAGATCAGGCCTGCCAAGAAACTGCTTTTCACAGGCCTTCGTAAGAGGTGTTCCCGGAAGGCTGTAAGAGTACCTGGCAGAGCGAGTTGTTTCTTAGCTTCAAAAACAGCTGGAAGCAACATGATTTGGGGCCTCTCTCCCCCTTTGGAAACAAAGCAGCCTTTGTGCCTGGCAGCTCTAGGCCAAAGTAGCACACCCAGAGCACAGGTTCTACCTCAGCCAGATAAGGCCTGTCAAGAAGCTGCGTCTCACAGGCCTTTCTCTGTCACGTTGCCGGTAGGCTGTGAGAGCACTGTGCAGAGCCAGTTGTTTCTTAGCTTCCCAAAGATTTGGAAGCAAGATGCTTTGGGGACTCTCAGCCCCTTTGGAAACAAGGCGGCCCTTTGGGCCTGGCAGCTCTAGGCCAAAGTAGCACGCCCAGAGCAGGAGTTCTACTTCAGCCAGATCAGGCCTGCCAAGAAACTGCGTTTCACAGGCCTTGGTAAGAGATGTTCCCGGTAGGCTGTGAGAGCACTGTGGAGAGCCAGTTGCTTTAGCTTCCCACAGAGCTGGAAGCAAGATGCCTTGGGGCCTCTCTCTCCCTTTGGACACAAGGCAGCCGTTTGGGCCTGGCAGCTCTAGGCCAATGGAGCACACCCACAGCAGAAGTTCTACTTCAGGCAGATCAGTCCTGCCCAGAAACTGCGTTTCACAGCCCTTGGTAAGAGATGTTCACGGTAGGCTGTGAGAGCACTGGGCAGAACCAGTTGTTTTTTAGCTTCCCAAAGTGCTGGAGGCAAGATGCTTTGGGGCCTCTCTCACCCTTTGGAAACAAGGCAGCCCTTAGGTCCTGGTAGCTCTAGGCCTATGTAGCACAACCAGAACAGAAGTTCTACTTCAGCCAGGTCAGGCCTGCCAAGAAACTGCGTTTCACAGGCCTTTCAAAGAGATGTTCTCTTAGGCTGTAAGAGCACTGGGCAGAGCCAGCTGTTTCTTAGCTTCCCGAAGAGCTGGGAGCAAGATGCTTTGGGTCCACTCTCCGTCTTTGGAAACAAGGCAGCCCTTTGGGCCTGGCAGCTCTAGGGCAATGGAGCACACCCAGAGCAGAAGTTCTACTTCAGCCAGATCAGGCCTGCCAGGAAACTGCGTTTCACAGGCCTTGGTAAGAGATGTTCCCGGTAGGCTGTAAGAGCACTGGGCAGAGCCAGTTGTTTCTTACCTTCCTGAAAAGCTGGAAGCAAGATGCTTGGGACCCCTCTGCCCGTTTGGGAACAAGGCAGCCTTTTGGGTCGGGAAGCTCTAGGCCAATGGAGCACACGCAGAGCAGGAGTTCTACTTCAGCCTGATCAGGCCTGCAAAGAAACAGCGTTTGACAGGCCTTGGTAAGAGATGTTCCCGGTAGGTGTAAGAGCACTGGGCAGAGCCAGTTGTTTCTTAGCTTCGCAAAGACCGGGAAGCAAGATGCTTTGGGCCTCTCTGCCCCTTGGAAACAGGGCAGCACTTTGGGCCTGGCAGCTCTAGGGCAGTGGAGCACACCCAGAGCCGGAGTTCTACTTCAGCCAGATGAGGCCTGCCAAGAAACTGCGTTTCACAGGCCTTTCAAAGACATGTTCCCGGTAGGCTGTAAGAGCACGGGGCAGAGCGAGTTGGTTCTTAGCTTCCCAGAGAGCTGGAAGCAAGATGCTTTGGGGCCTCTCTGCCCCTTTGGAAACAAGGCAGCACCTTGGGCCTGGCAGCTCTAGGGCAATGGAGCACACCCAGAGCAGAAGTTCTACTTCAGCCAAATCAGGCCTGCCAGGAAACGGCGTTTCACAGGCCTTGGTAAGAGATGTTCCCGGTAGGCTGTAAGAGCACTGGGCAACGCCAGATGTTTCTTAGCTTCCCGAAGAGCTGGAAGCGAGAAGCTTTGGTGCCACTCTCTCACTTTGGACTCAAGGCAGCCCTTTGGGGCAGGTAGCTCTAGGCCAGTGGAGCACACCCAGAGCAGAAGTTCTACTTGGGCCAGTTCAGGCCACCAACAAACTGCGTTTCACAGGCCTTGGTAAGAGATGTTCCCGGTAGGCTGTAAGAGCACTGGGCAACGCCAGATGTTTCTTAGCTTCCCGAAGAGCTGGAAGCAAGATGCTTTGGGGCCTCTCATCCCCTTTGCAAACAAGGCGGCCCTATGGGCCAGGCAGCTCTAGGCCAATGGAGCACACCCAGAGCAGAAGTTCTACTTCGGCCAGTTCAGGCCACCAACAAACTGCGTTTCACAGGCCTTGGTAAGAGATGTTCCCGGTAGGCTGTAAGAGCACTGGGCAACGCCAGATGTTTCTTAGCTTCCCGAAGAGCTGGAAGCAAGATGCTTTGGGGCCTCTCATCCCCTTTGCAAACAAGGCCGACCTTTGGGCCAGGCAGCTCTAGGCCAATGGAGCACACCCAGAGCAGAAGTTCTACCTCAGCCAGATAAGGCCTGCCAAGAAACTGCGTTTCAAAGGCTTTGGTAAGAGATGTTCCCGGTACTCTGTTAGAGCACTGGGCAGAGCCATTTGTTTCTTAGCTTCCCAAAGAGCTGGAAGCAAGATGCGTTGGGGGCTCCCTGCCCCTTTGCCAACAAGGGCGACCTTTGGGCCTTTCAGCTCTAGGCCAATGGAGCACACCCAGAGCAGAAGTCCTACTTCAGCCAGATCAGGCCTGCCAAGGAACTGCGTTTCAGAGGCCTTTGTATGTGACGTTCCCGGTAGGCTGTGAGAGCACGGTGCAGAGCCAGTTGTTTCCTTGTTTCCCAAACAGCTGGAAGCAAGACGCTTTGGGGCCTCTCTGCCCCTTTGGAAACAAGGCAGCACGTTGGGTCTGGCAGCTCTAGGGCAATGGAGCACAACCAGAGCCGAAGTTCTACTTCTTCCAGATCAGGCCTGCCTAGACAGTGCGTTTCCCAGGCCTTGATAAGAGATGTTCTCTTAGGCTATAAGAGCACTGGGCACAGCCAGTTGTTTCTTAGCTTCCCAAGAGGTGGAAGCAAGATGCTTTGGGGCCTCTCTCCCCCTTTGGAAACAAGGCAGCCCTTTGGGCCTTTCAGCTCTAGGGCAATGGAGCACACCCAGAGCAGAAGTTCTACCTCAGCCAGATCAGGCCTGCCAAGAAACTGCTTTTCACAGGCCTTCGTAAGAGGTGTTCCCGGAAGGCTGTAAGAGTACCTGGCAGAGCGAGTTGTTTCTTAGCTTCAAAAACAGCTGGAAGCAACATGATTTGGGGCCTCTCTCCCCCTTTGGAAACAAAGCAGCCTTTGTGCCTGGCAGCTCTAGGCCAAAGTAGCACACCCAGAGCACAAGTTCTACCTCAGCCAGGTCAGGCCTTCCAAGAAACTGCGTCTCACAGGCCTTTCTCTGTCACGTTGCCGGTAGGCTGTGAGAGCACTGTGCAGAGCCAGTTGTTTCTTAGCTTCCCAAAGATTTGGAAGCAAGATGCTTTGGGGACTCTCAGCCCCTTTGGAAACAAGGCGGCCCTTTGGGCCTGGCAGCTCTAGGCCAAAGTAGCACGCCCAGAGCAGGAGTTCTACTTCAGCCAGATCAGGCCTGCCAAGAAACTGCGTTTCACAGGCCTTGGTAAGAGATGTTCCCGGTAGGCTGTGAGAGCACTGTGGAGAGCCAGTTGCTTTAGCTTCCCACAGAGCTGGAAGCAAGATGCCTTGGGGCCTCTCTCTCCCTTTGGACACAAGGCAGCCGTTTGGGCCTGGCAGCTCTAGGCCAATGGAGCACACCCACAGCAGAAGTTCTACTTCAGGCAGATCAGTCCTGCCCAGAAACTGCGTTTCACAGCCCTTGGTAAGAGATGTTCACGGTAGGCTGTGAGAGCACTGGGCAGAACCAGTTGTTTTTTAGCTTCCCAAAGTGCTGGAGGCAAGATGCTTTGGGGCCTCTCTCACCCTTTGGAAACAAGGCAGCCCTTAGGTCCTGGTAGCTCTAGGCCTATGTAGCACAACCAGAACAGAAGTTCTACTTCAGCCAGGTCAGGCCTGCCAAGAAACTGCGTTTCACAGGCCTTTCAAAGAGATGTTCTCTTAGGCTGTAAGAGCACTGGGCAGAGCCAGCTGTTTCTTAGCTTCCCGAAGAGCTGGGAGCAAGATGCTTTGGGTCCACTCTCCGTCTTTGGAAACAAGGCAGCCCTTTGGGCCTGGCAGCTCTAGGGCAATGGAGCACACCCAGAGCAGAAGTTCTACTTCAGCCAGATCAGGCCTGCCAGGAAACTGCGTTTCACAGGCCTTGGTAAGAGATGTTCCCGGTAGGCTGTAAGAGCACTGGGCAGAGCCAGTTGTTTCTTACCTTCCTGAAAAGCTGGAAGCAAGATGCTTGGGACCCCTCTGCCCGTTTGGGAACAAGGCAGCCTTTTGGGTCGGGAAGCTCTAGGCCAATGGAGCACACGCAGAGCAGGAGTTCTACTTCAGCCTGATCAGGCCTGCAAAGAAACAGCGTTTGACAGGCCTTGGTAAGAGATGTTCCCGGTAGGTGTAAGAGCACTGGGCAGAGCCAGTTGTTTCTTAGCTTCGCAAAGACCGGGAAGCAAGATGCTTTGGGCCTCTCTGCCCCTTGGAAACAGGGCAGCACTTTGGGCCTGGCAGCTCTAGGGCAGTGGAGCACACCCAGAGCCGGAGTTCTACTTCAGCCAGATGAGGCCTGCCAAGAAACTGCGTTTCACAGGCCTTTCAAAGACATGTTCCCGGTAGGCTGTAAGAGCACGGGGCAGAGCGAGTTGGTTCTTAGCTTCCCAGAGAGCTGGAAGCAAGATGCTTTGGGGCCTCTCTGCCCCTTTGGAAACAAGGCAGCACCTTGGGCCTGGCAGCTCTAGGGCAATGGAGCACACCCAGAGCAGAAGTTCTACTTCAGCCAAATCAGGCCTGCCAGGAAACGGCGTTTCACAGGCCTTGGTAAGAGATGTTCCCGGTAGGCTGTAAGAGCACTGGGCAACGCCAGATGTTTCTTAGCTTCCCGAAGAGCTGGAAGCGAGAAGCTTTGGTGCCACTCTCTCACTTTGGACTCAAGGCAGCCCTTTGGGGCAGGTAGCTCTAGGCCAGTGGAGCACACCCAGAGCAGAAGTTCTACTTGGGCCAGTTCAGGCCACCAACAAACTGCGTTTCACAGGCCTTGGTAAGAGATGTTCCCGGTAGGCTGTAAGAGCACTGGGCAACGCCAGATGTTTCTTAGCTTCCCGAAGAGCTGGAAGCAAGATGCTTTGGGGCCTCTCATCCCCTTTGCAAACAAGGCGGCCCTATGGGCCAGGCAGCTCTAGGCCAATGGAGCACACCCAGAGCAGAAGTTCTACTTCGGCCAGTTCAGGCCACCAACAAACTGCGTTTCACAGGCCTTGGTAAGAGATGTTCCCGGTAGGCTGTAAGAGCACTGGGCAACGCCAGATGTTTCTTAGCTTCCCGAAGAGCTGGAAGCAAGATGCTTTGGGGCCTCTCATCCCCTTTGCAAACAAGGCCGACCTTTGGGCCAGGCAGCTCTAGGCCAATGGAGCACACCCAGAGCAGAAGTTCTACCTCAGCCAGATAAGGCCTGCCAAGAAACTGCGTTTCAAAGGCTTTGGTAAGAGATGTTCCCGGTACTCTGTTAGAGCACTGGGCAGAGCCATTTGTTTCTTAGCTTCCCAAAGAGCTGGAAGCAAGATGCGTTGGGGGCTCCCTGCCCCTTTGCCAACAAGGGCGACCTTTGGGCCTTTCAGCTCTAGGCCAATGGAGCACACCCAGAGCAGAAGTCCTACTTCAGCCAGATCAGGCCTGCCAAGGAACTGCGTTTCAGAGGCCTTTGTATGTGACGTTCCCGGTAGGCTGTGAGAGCACGGTGCAGAGCCAGTTGTTTCCTTGTTTCCCAAACAGCTGGAAGCAAGACGCTTTGGGGCCTCTCTGCCCCTTTGGAAACAAGGCAGCACGTTGGGTCTGGCAGCTCTAGGGCAATGGAGCACAACCAGAGCCGAAGTTCTACTTCTTCCAGATCAGGCCTGCCTAGACAGTGCGTTTCCCAGGCCTTGATAAGAGATGTTCTCTTAGGCTATAAGAGCACTGGGCACAGCCAGTTGTTTCTTAGCTTCCCAAGAGGTGGAAGCAAGATGCTTTGGGGCCTCTCTCCCCCTTTGGAAACAAGGCAGCCCTTTGGGCCTTTCAGCTCTAGGGCAATGGAGCACACCCAGAGCAGAAGTTCTACCTCAGCCAGATCAGGCCTGCCAAGAAACTGCTTTTCACAGGCCTTCGTAAGAGGTGTTCCCGGAAGGCTGTAAGAGTACCTGGCAGAGCGAGTTGTTTCTTAGCTTCAAAAACAGCTGGAAGCAACATGATTTGGGGCCTCTCTCCCCCTTTGGAAACAAAGCAGCCTTTGTGCCTGGCAGCTCTAGGCCAAAGTAGCACACCCAGAGCACAAGTTCTACCTCAGCCAGGTCAGGCCTTCCAAGAAACTGCGTCTCACAGGCCTTTCTCTGTCACGTTGCCGGTAGGCTGTGAGAGCACTGTGCAGAGCCAGTTGTTTCTTAGCTTCCCAAAGATTTGGAAGCAAGATGCTTTGGGGACTCTCAGCCCCTTTGGAAACAAGGCGGCCCTTTGGGCCTGGCAGCTCTAGGCCAAAGTAGCACGCCCAGAGCAGGAGTTCTACTTCAGCCAGATCAGGCCTGCCAAGAAACTGCGTTTCACAGGCCTTGGTAAGAGATGTTCCCGGTAGGCTGTGAGAGCACTGTGGAGAGCCAGTTGCTTTAGCTTCCCACAGAGCTGGAAGCAAGATGCCTTGGGGCCTCTCTCTCCCTTTGGACACAAGGCAGCCGTTTGGGCCTGGCAGCTCTAGGCCAATGGAGCACACCCACAGCAGAAGTTCTACTTCAGGCAGATCAGTCCTGCCCAGAAACTGCGTTTCACAGCCCTTGGTAAGAGATGTTCACGGTAGGCTGTGAGAGCACTGGGCAGAACCAGTTGTTTTTTAGCTTCCCAAAGTGCTGGAGGCAAGATGCTTTGGGGCCTCTCTCACCCTTTGGAAACAAGGCAGCCCTTAGGTCCTGGTAGCTCTAGGCCTATGTAGCACAACCAGAACAGAAGTTCTACTTCAGCCAGGTCAGGCCTGCCAAGAAACTGCGTTTCACAGGCCTTTCAAAGAGATGTTCTCTTAGGCTGTAAGAGCACTGGGCAGAGCCAGCTGTTTCTTAGCTTCCCGAAGAGCTGGGAGCAAGATGCTTTGGGTCCACTCTCCGTCTTTGGAAACAAGGCAGCCCTTTGGGCCTGGCAGCTCTAGGGCAATGGAGCACACCCAGAGCAGAAGTTCTACTTCAGCCAGATCAGGCCTGCCAGGAAACTGCGTTTCACAGGCCTTGGTAAGAGATGTTCCCGGTAGGCTGTAAGAGCACTGGGCAGAGCCAGTTGTTTCTTACCTTCCTGAAAAGCTGGAAGCAAGATGCTTGGGACCCCTCTGCCCGTTTGGGAACAAGGCAGCCTTTTGGGTCGGGAAGCTCTAGGCCAATGGAGCACACGCAGAGCAGGAGTTCTACTTCAGCCTGATCAGGCCTGCAAAGAAACAGCGTTTGACAGGCCTTGGTAAGAGATGTTCCCGGTAGGTGTAAGAGCACTGGGCAGAGCCAGTTGTTTCTTAGCTTCGCAAAGACCGGGAAGCAAGATGCTTTGGGCCTCTCTGCCCCTTGGAAACAGGGCAGCACTTTGGGCCTGGCAGCTCTAGGGCAGTGGAGCACACCCAGAGCCGGAGTTCTACTTCAGCCAGATGAGGCCTGCCAAGAAACTGCGTTTCACAGGCCTTTCAAAGACATGTTCCCGGTAGGCTGTAAGAGCACGGGGCAGAGCGAGTTGGTTCTTAGCTTCCCAGAGAGCTGGAAGCAAGATGCTTTGGGGCCTCTCTGCCCCTTTGGAAACAAGGCAGCACCTTGGGCCTGGCAGCTCTAGGGCAATGGAGCACACCCAGAGCAGAAGTTCTACTTCAGCCAAATCAGGCCTGCCAGGAAACGGCGTTTCACAGGCCTTGGTAAGAGATGTTCCCGGTAGGCTGTAAGAGCACTGGGCAACGCCAGATGTTTCTTAGCTTCCCGAAGAGCTGGAAGCGAGAAGCTTTGGTGCCACTCTCTCACTTTGGACTCAAGGCAGCCCTTTGGGGCAGGTAGCTCTAGGCCAGTGGAGCACACCCAGAGCAGAAGTTCTACTTGGGCCAGTTCAGGCCACCAACAAACTGCGTTTCACAGGCCTTGGTAAGAGATGTTCCCGGTAGGCTGTAAGAGCACTGGGCAACGCCAGATGTTTCTTAGCTTCCCGAAGAGCTGGAAGCAAGATGCTTTGGGGCCTCTCATCCCCTTTGCAAACAAGGCGGCCCTATGGGCCAGGCAGCTCTAGGCCAATGGAGCACACCCAGAGCAGAAGTTCTACTTCGGCCAGTTCAGGCCACCAACAAACTGCGTTTCACAGGCCTTGGTAAGAGATGTTCCCGGTAGGCTGTAAGAGCACTGGGCAACGCCAGATGTTTCTTAGCTTCCCGAAGAGCTGGAAGCAAGATGCTTTGGGGCCTCTCATCCCCTTTGCAAACAAGGCCGACCTTTGGGCCAGGCAGCTCTAGGCCAATGGAGCACACCCAGAGCAGAAGTTCTACCTCAGCCAGATAAGGCCTGCCAAGAAACTGCGTTTCAAAGGCTTTGGTAAGAGATGTTCCCGGTACTCTGTTAGAGCACTGGGCAGAGCCATTTGTTTCTTAGCTTCCCAAAGAGCTGGAAGCAAGATGCGTTGGGGGCTCCCTGCCCCTTTGCCAACAAGGGCGACCTTTGGGCCTTTCAGCTCTAGGCCAATGGAGCACACCCAGAGCAGAAGTCCTACTTCAGCCAGATCAGGCCTGCCAAGGAACTGCGTTTCAGAGGCCTTTGTATGTGACGTTCCCGGTAGGCTGTGAGAGCACGGTGCAGAGCCAGTTGTTTCCTTGTTTCCCAAACAGCTGGAAGCAAGACGCTTTGGGGCCTCTCTGCCCCTTTGGAAACAAGGCAGCACGTTGGGTCTGGCAGCTCTAGGGCAATGGAGCACAACCAGAGCCGAAGTTCTACTTCTTCCAGATCAGGCCTGCCTAGACAGTGCGTTTCCCAGGCCTTGATAAGAGATGTTCTCTTAGGCTATAAGAGCACTGGGCACAGCCAGTTGTTTCTTAGCTTCCCAAGAGGTGGAAGCAAGATGCTTTGGGGCCTCTCTCCCCCTTTGGAAACAAGGCAGCCCTTTGGGCCTTTCAGCTCTAGGGCAATGGAGCACACCCAGAGCAGAAGTTCTACCTCAGCCAGATCAGGCCTGCCAAGAAACTGCTTTTCACAGGCCTTCGTAAGAGGTGTTCCCGGAAGGCTGTAAGAGTACCTGGCAGAGCGAGTTGTTTCTTAGCTTCAAAAACAGCTGGAAGCAACATGATTTGGGGCCTCTCTCCCCCTTTGGAAACAAAGCAGCCTTTGTGCCTGGCAGCTCTAGGCCAAAGTAGCACACCCAGAGCACAAGTTCTACCTCAGCCAGATAAGGCCTGTCAAGAAGCTGCGTCTCACAGGCCTTTCTCTGTCACGTTGCCGGTAGGCTGTGAGAGCACTGTGCAGAGCCAGTTGTTTCTTAGCTTCCCAAAGATTTGGAAGCAAGATGCTTTGGGGACTCTCAGCCCCTTTGGAAACAAGGCGGCCCTTTGGGCCTGGCAGCTCTAGGCCAAAGTAGCACGCCCAGAGCAGGAGTTCTACTTCAGCCAGATCAGGCCTGCCAAGAAACTGCGTTTCACAGGCCTTGGTAAGAGATGTTCCCGGTAGGCTGTGAGAGCACTGTGGAGAGCCAGTTGCTTTAGCTTCCCACAGAGCTGGAAGCAAGATGCCTTGGGGCCTCTCTCTCCCTTTGGACACAAGGCAGCCGTTTGGGCCTGGCAGCTCTAGGCCAATGGAGCACACCCACAGCAGAAGTTCTACTTCAGGCAGATCAGTCCTGCCCAGAAACTGCGTTTCACAGCCCTTGGTAAGAGATGTTCACGGTAGGCTGTGAGAGCACTGGGCAGAACCAGTTGTTTTTTAGCTTCCCAAAGTGCTGGAGGCAAGATGCTTTGGGGCCTCTCTCACCCTTTGGAAACAAGGCAGCCCTTAGGTCCTGGTAGCTCTAGGCCTATGTAGCACAACCAGAACAGAAGTTCTACTTCAGCCAGGTCAGGCCTGCCAAGAAACTGCGTTTCACAGGCCTTTCAAAGAGATGTTCTCTTAGGCTGTAAGAGCACTGGGCAGAGCCAGCTGTTTCTTAGCTTCCCGAAGAGCTGGGAGCAAGATGCTTTGGGTCCACTCTCCGTCTTTGGAAACAAGGCAGCCCTTTGGGCCTGGCAGCTCTAGGGCAATGGAGCACACCCAGAGCAGAAGTTCTACTTCAGCCAGATCAGGCCTGCCAGGAAACTGCGTTTCACAGGCCTTGGTAAGAGATGTTCCCGGTAGGCTGTAAGAGCACTGGGCAGAGCCAGTTGTTTCTTACCTTCCTGAAAAGCTGGAAGCAAGATGCTTGGGACCCCTCTGCCCGTTTGGGAACAAGGCAGCCTTTTGGGTCGGGAAGCTCTAGGCCAATGGAGCACACGCAGAGCAGGAGTTCTACTTCAGCCTGATCAGGCCTGCAAAGAAACAGCGTTTGACAGGCCTTGGTAAGAGATGTTCCCGGTAGGTGTAAGAGCACTGGGCAGAGCCAGTTGTTTCTTAGCTTCGCAAAGACCGGGAAGCAAGATGCTTTGGGCCTCTCTGCCCCTTGGAAACAGGGCAGCACTTTGGGCCTGGCAGCTCTAGGGCAGTGGAGCACACCCAGAGCCGGAGTTCTACTTCAGCCAGATGAGGCCTGCCAAGAAACTGCGTTTCACAGGCCTTTCAAAGACATGTTCCCGGTAGGCTGTAAGAGCACGGGGCAGAGCGAGTTGGTTCTTAGCTTCCCAGAGAGCTGGAAGCAAGATGCTTTGGGGCCTCTCTGCCCCTTTGGAAACAAGGCAGCACCTTGGGCCTGGCAGCTCTAGGGCAATGGAGCACACCCAGAGCAGAAGTTCTACTTCAGCCAAATCAGGCCTGCCAGGAAACGGCGTTTCACAGGCCTTGGTAAGAGATGTTCCCGGTAGGCTGTAAGAGCACTGGGCAACGCCAGATGTTTCTTAGCTTCCCGAAGAGCTGGAAGCGAGAAGCTTTGGTGCCACTCTCTCACTTTGGACTCAAGGCAGCCCTTTGGGGCAGGTAGCTCTAGGCCAGTGGAGCACACCCAGAGCAGAAGTTCTACTTGGGCCAGTTCAGGCCACCAACAAACTGCGTTTCACAGGCCTTGGTAAGAGATGTTCCCGGTAGGCTGTAAGAGCACTGGGCAACGCCAGATGTTTCTTAGCTTCCCGAAGAGCTGGAAGCAAGATGCTTTGGGGCCTCTCATCCCCTTTGCAAACAAGGCGGCCCTATGGGCCAGGCAGCTCTAGGCCAATGGAGCACACCCAGAGCAGAAGTTCTACTTCGGCCAGTTCAGGCCACCAACAAACTGCGTTTCACAGGCCTTGGTAAGAGATGTTCCCGGTAGGCTGTAAGAGCACTGGGCAACGCCAGATGTTTCTTAGCTTCCCGAAGAGCTGGAAGCAAGATGCTTTGGGGCCTCTCATCCCCTTTGCAAACAAGGCCGACCTTTGGGCCAGGCAGCTCTAGGCCAATGGAGCACACCCAGAGCAGAAGTTCTACCTCAGCCAGATAAGGCCTGCCAAGAAACTGCGTTTCAAAGGCTTTGGTAAGAGATGTTCCCGGTACTCTGTTAGAGCACTGGGCAGAGCCATTTGTTTCTTAGCTTCCCAAAGAGCTGGAAGCAAGATGCGTTGGGGGCTCCCTGCCCCTTTGCCAACAAGGGCGACCTTTGGGCCTTTCAGCTCTAGGCCAATGGAGCACACCCAGAGCAGAAGTCCTACTTCAGCCAGATCAGGCCTGCCAAGGAACTGCGTTTCAGAGGCCTTTGTATGTGACGTTCCCGGTAGGCTGTGAGAGCACGGTGCAGAGCCAGTTGTTTCCTTGTTTCCCAAACAGCTGGAAGCAAGACGCTTTGGGGCCTCTCTGCCCCTTTGGAAACAAGGCAGCACGTTGGGTCTGGCAGCTCTAGGGCAATGGAGCACAACCAGAGCCGAAGTTCTACTTCTTCCAGATCAGGCCTGCCTAGACAGTGCGTTTCCCAGGCCTTGATAAGAGATGTTCTCTTAGGCTATAAGAGCACTGGGCACAGCCAGTTGTTTCTTAGCTTCCCAAGAGGTGGAAGCAAGATGCTTTGGGGCCTCTCTCCCCCTTTGGAAACAAGGCAGCCCTTTGGGCCTTTCAGCTCTAGGGCAATGGAGCACACCCAGAGCAGAAGTTCTACCTCAGCCAGATCAGGCCTGCCAAGAAACTGCTTTTCACAGGCCTTCGTAAGAGGTGTTCCCGGAAGGCTGTAAGAGTACCTGGCAGAGCGAGTTGTTTCTTAGCTTCAAAAACAACTGGAAGCAACATGATTTGGGGCCTCTCTCCCCCTTTGGAAACAAAGCAGCCTTTGTGCCTGGCAGCTCTAGGCCAAAGTAGCACACCCAGAGCACAAGTTCTACCTCAGCCAGATAAGGCCTGTCAAGAAGCTGCGTCTCACAGGCCTTTCTCTGTCACGTTGCCGGTAGGCTGTGAGAGCACTGTGCAGAGCCAGTTGTTTCTTAGCTTCCCAAAGATTTGGAAGCAAGATGCTTTGGGGACTCTCAGCCCCTTTGGAAACAAGGCGGCCCTTTGGGCCTGGCAGCTCTAGGCCAAAGTAGCACGCCCAGAGCAGGAGTTCTACTTCAGCCAGATCAGGCCTGCCAAGAAACTGCGTTTCACAGGCCTTGGTAAGAGATGTTCCCGGTAGGCTGTGAGAGCACTGTGGAGAGCCAGTTGCTTTAGCTTCCCACAGAGCTGGAAGCAAGATGCCTTGGGGCCTCTCTCTCCCTTTGGACACAAGGCAGCCGTTTGGGCCTGGCAGCTCTAGGCCAATGGAGCACACCCACAGCAGAAGTTCTACTTCAGGCAGATCAGTCCTGCCCAGAAACTGCGTTTCACAGCCCTTGGTAAGAGATGTTCACGGTAGGCTGTGAGAGCACTGGGCAGAACCAGTTGTTTTTTAGCTTCCCAAAGTGCTGGAGGCAAGATGCTTTGGGGCCTCTCTCACCCTTTGGAAACAAGGCAGCCCTTAGGTCCTGGTAGCTCTAGGCCTATGTAGCACAACCAGAACAGAAGTTCTACTTCAGCCAGGTCAGGCCTGCCAAGAAACTGCGTTTCACAGGCCTTTCAAAGAGATGTTCTCTTAGGCTGTAAGAGCACTGGGCAGAGCCAGCTGTTTCTTAGCTTCCCGAAGAGCTGGGAGCAAGATGCTTTGGGTCCACTCTCCGTCTTTGGAAACAAGGCAGCCCTTTGGGCCTGGCAGCTCTAGGGCAATGGAGCACACCCAGAGCAGAAGTTCTACTTCAGCCAGATCAGGCCTGCCAGGAAACTGCGTTTCACAGGCCTTGGTAAGAGATGTTCCCGGTAGGCTGTAAGAGCACTGGGCAGAGCCAGTTGTTTCTTACCTTCCTGAAAAGCTGGAAGCAAGATGCTTGGGACCCCTCTGCCCGTTTGGGAACAAGGCAGCCTTTTGGGTCGGGAAGCTCTAGGCCAATGGAGCACACGCAGAGCAGGAGTTCTACTTCAGCCTGATCAGGCCTGCAAAGAAACAGCGTTTGACAGGCCTTGGTAAGAGATGTTCCCGGTAGGTGTAAGAGCACTGGGCAGAGCCAGTTGTTTCTTAGCTTCGCAAAGACCGGGAAGCAAGATGCTTTGGGCCTCTCTGCCCCTTGGAAACAGGGCAGCACTTTGGGCCTGGCAGCTCTAGGGCAGTGGAGCACACCCAGAGCCGGAGTTCTACTTCAGCCAGATAGGGCCTGCCAAGAAACTGCGTTTCACAGGCCTTTCAAAGACATGTTCCCGGTAGGCTGTAAGAGCACGGGGCAGAGCGAGTTGGTTCTTAGCTTCCCAGAGAGCTGGAAGCAAGATGCTTTGGGGCCTCTCTGCCCCTTTGGAAACAAGGCAGCACCTTGGGCCTGGCAGCTCTAGGGCAATGGAGCACACCCAGAGCAGAAGTTCTACTTCAGCCAAATCAGGCCTGCCAGGAAACGGCGTTTCACAGGCCTTGGTAAGAGATGTTCCCGGTAGGCTGTAAGAGCACTGGGCAACGCCAGATGTTTCTTAGCTTCCCGAAGAGCTGGAAGCGAGAAGCTTTGGTGCCACTCTCTCACTTTGGACTCAAGGCAGCCCTTTGGGGCAGGTAGCTCTAGGCCAGTGGAGCACACCCAGAGCAGAAGTTCTACTTGGGCCAGTTCAGGCCACCAACAAACTGCGTTTCACAGGCCTTGGTAAGAGATGTTCCCGGTAGGCTGTAAGAGCACTGGGCAACGCCAGATGTTTCTTAGCTTCCCGAAGAGCTGGAAGCAAGATGCTTTGGGGCCTCTCATCCCCTTTGCAAACAAGGCGGCCCTATGGGCCAGGCAGCTCTAGGCCAATGGAGCACACCCAGAGCAGAAGTTCTACTTCGGCCAGTTCAGGCCACCAACAAACTGCGTTTCACAGGCCTTGGTAAGAGATGTTCCCGGTAGGCTGTAAGAGCACTGGGCAACGCCAGATGTTTCTTAGCTTCCCGAAGAGCTGGAAGCAAGATGCTTTGGGGCCTCTCATCCCCTTTGCAAACAAGGCCGACCTTTGGGCCAGGCAGCTCTAGGCCAATGGAGCACACCCAGAGCAGAAGTTCTACCTCAGCCAGATAAGGCCTGCCAAGAAACTGCGTTTCAAAGGCTTTGGTAAGAGATGTTCCCGGTACTCTGTTAGAGCACTGGGCAGAGCCATTTGTTTCTTAGCTTCCCAAAGAGCTGGAAGCAAGATGCGTTGGGGGCTCCCTGCCCCTTTGCCAACAAGGGCGACCTTTGGGCCTTTCAGCTCTAGGCCAATGGAGCACACCCAGAGCAGAAGTCCTACTTCAGCCAGATCAGGCCTGCCAAGGAACTGCGTTTCAGAGGCCTCTGTATGTGACGTTCCCGGTAGGCTGTGAGAGCACGGTGCAGAGCCAGTTGTTTCCTTGTTTCCCAAACAGCTGGAAGCAAGACGCTTTGGGGCCTCTCTGCCCCTTTGGAAACAAGGCAGCACGTTGGGTCTGGCAGCTCTAGGGCAATGGAGCACAACCAGAGCCGAAGTTCTACTTCTTCCAGATCAGGCCTGCCTAGACAGTGCGTTTCCCAGGCCTTGATAAGAGATGTTCTCTTAGGCTATAAGAGCACTGGGCACAGCCAGTTGTTTCTTAGCTTCCCAAGAGGTGGAAGCAAGATGCTTTGGGGCCTCTCTCCCCCTTTGGAAACAAGGCAGCCCTTTGGGCCTTTCAGCTCTAGGGCAATGGAGCACACCCAGAGCAGAAGTTCTACCTCAGCCAGATCAGGCCTGCCAAGAAACTGCTTTTCACAGGCCTTCGTAAGAGGTGTTCCCGGAAGGCTGTAAGAGTACCTGGCAGAGCGAGTTGTTTCTTAGCTTCAAAAACAGCTGGAAGCAACATGATTTGGGGCCTCTCTCCCCCTTTGGAAACAAAGCAGCCTTTGTGCCTGGCAGCTCTAGGCCAAAGTAGCACACCCAGAGCACAAGTTCTACCTCAGCCAGATAAGGCCTGTCAAGAAGCTGCGTCTCACAGGCCTTTCTCTGTCACGTTGCCGGTAGGCTGTGAGAGCACTGTGCAGAGCCAGTTGTTTCTTAGCTTCCCAAAGATTTGGAAGCAAGATGCTTTGGGGACTCTCAGCCCCTTTGGAAACAAGGCGGCCCTTTGGGCCTGGCAGCTCTAGGCCAAAGTAGCACGCCCAGAGCAGGAGTTCTACTTCAGCCAGATCAGGCCTGCCAAGAAACTGCGTTTCACAGGCCTTGGTAAGAGATGTTCCCGGTAGGCTGTGAGAGCACTGTGGAGAGCCAGTTGCTTTAGCTTCCCACAGAGCTGGAAGCAAGATGCCTTGGGGCCTCTCTCTCCCTTTGGACACAAGGCAGCCGTTTGGGCCTGGCAGCTCTAGGCCAATGGAGCACACCCACAGCAGAAGTTCTACTTCAGGCAGATCAGTCCTGCCCAGAAACTGCGTTTCACAGCCCTTGGTAAGAGATGTTCACGGTAGGCTGTGAGAGCACTGGGCAGAACCAGTTGTTTTTTAGCTTCCCAAAGTGCTGGAGGCAAGATGCTTTGGGGCCTCTCTCACCCTTTGGAAACAAGGCAGCCCTTAGGTCCTGGTAGCTCTAGGCCTATGTAGCACAACCAGAACAGAAGTTCTACTTCAGCCAGGTCAGGCCTGCCAAGAAACTGCGTTTCACAGGCCTTTCAAAGAGATGTTCTCTTAGGCTGTAAGAGCACTGGGCAGAGCCAGCTGTTTCTTAGCTTCCCGAAGAGCTGGGAGCAAGATGCTTTGGGTCCACTCTCCGTCTTTGGAAACAAGGCAGCCCTTTGGGCCTGGCAGCTCTAGGGCAATGGAGCACACCCAGAGCAGAAGTTCTACTTCAGCCAGATCAGGCCTGCCAGGAAACTGCGTTTCACAGGCCTTGGTAAGAGATGTTCCCGGTAGGCTGTAAGAGCACTGGGCAGAGCCAGTTGTTTCTTACCTTCCTGAAAAGCTGGAAGCAAGATGCTTGGGACCCCTCTGCCCGTTTGGGAACAAGGCAGCCTTTTGGGTCGGGAAGCTCTAGGCCAATGGAGCACACGCAGAGCAGGAGTTCTACTTCAGCCTGATCAGGCCTGCAAAGAAACAGCGTTTGACAGGCCTTGGTAAGAGATGTTCCCGGTAGGTGTAAGAGCACTGGGCAGAGCCAGTTGTTTCTTAGCTTCGCAAAGACCGGGAAGCAAGATGCTTTGGGCCTCTCTGCCCCTTGGAAACAGGGCAGCACTTTGGGCCTGGCAGCTCTAGGGCAGTGGAGCACACCCAGAGCCGGAGTTCTACTTCAGCCAGATGAGGCCTGCCAAGAAACTGCGTTTCACAGGCCTTTCAAAGACATGTTCCCGGTAGGCTGTAAGAGCACGGGGCAGAGCGAGTTGGTTCTTAGCTTCCCAGAGAGCTGGAAGCAAGATGCTTTGGGGCCTCTCTGCCCCTTTGGAAACAAGGCAGCACCTTGGGCCTGGCAGCTCTAGGGCAATGGAGCACACCCAGAGCAGAAGTTCTACTTCAGCCAAATCAGGCCTGCCAGGAAACGGCGTTTCACAGGCCTTGGTAAGAGATGTTCCCGGTAGGCTGTAAGAGCACTGGGCAACGCCAGATGTTTCTTAGCTTCCCGAAGAGCTGGAAGCGAGAAGCTTTGGTGCCACTCTCTCACTTTGGACTCAAGGCAGCCCTTTGGGGCAGGTAGCTCTAGGCCAGTGGAGCACACCCAGAGCAGAAGTTCTACTTGGGCCAGTTCAGGCCACCAACAAACTGCGTTTCACAGGCCTTGGTAAGAGATGTTCCCGGTAGGCTGTAAGAGCACTGGGCAACGCCAGATGTTTCTTAGCTTCCCGAAGAGCTGGAAGCAAGATGCTTTGGGGCCTCTCATCCCCTTTGCAAACAAGGCGGCCCTATGGGCCAGGCAGCTCTAGGCCAATGGAGCACACCCAGAGCAGAAGTTCTACTTCGGCCAGTTCAGGCCACCAACAAACTGCGTTTCACAGGCCTTGGTAAGAGATGTTCCCGGTAGGCTGTAAGAGCACTGGGCAACGCCAGATGTTTCTTAGCTTCCCGAAGAGCTGGAAGCAAGATGCTTTGGGGCCTCTCATCCCCTTTGCAAACAAGGCCGACCTTTGGGCCAGGCAGCTCTAGGCCAATGGAGCACACCCAGAGCAGAAGTTCTACCTCAGCCAGATAAGGCCTGCCAAGAAACTGCGTTTCAAAGGCTTTGGTAAGAGATGTTCCCGGTACTCTGTTAGAGCACTGGGCAGAGCCATTTGTTTCTTAGCTTCCCAAAGAGCTGGAAGCAAGATGCGTTGGGGGCTCCCTGCCCCTTTGCCAACAAGGGCGACCTTTGGGCCTTTCAGCTCTAGGCCAATGGAGCACACCCAGAGCAGAAGTCCTACTTCAGCCAGATCAGGCCTGCCAAGGAACTGCGTTTCAGAGGCCTCTGTATGTGACGTTCCCGGTAGGCTGTGAGAGCACGGTGCAGAGCCAGTTGTTTCCTTGTTTCCCAAACAGCTGGAAGCAAGACGCTTTGGGGCCTCTCTGCCCCTTTGGAAACAAGGCAGCACGTTGGGTCTGGCAGCTCTAGGGCAATGGAGCACAACCAGAGCCGAAGTTCTACTTCTTCCAGATCAGGCCTGCCTAGACAGTGCGTTTCCCAGGCCTTGATAAGAGATGTTCTCTTAGGCTATAAGAGCACTGGGCACAGCCAGTTGTTTCTTAGCTTCCCAAGAGGTGGAAGCAAGATGCTTTGGGGCCTCTCTCCCCCTTTGGAAACAAGGCAGCCCTTTGGGCCTTTCAGCTCTAGGGCAATGGAGCACACCCAGAGCAGAAGTTCTACCTCAGCCAGATCAGGCCTGCCAAGAAACTGCTTTTCACAGGCCTTCGTAAGAGGTGTTCCCGGAAGGCTGTAAGAGTACCTGGCAGAGCGAGTTGTTTCTTAGCTTCAAAAACAGCTGGAAGCAACATGATTTGGGGCCTCTCTCCCCCTTTGGAAACAAAGCAGCCTTTGTGCCTGGCAGCTCTAGGCCAAAGTAGCACACCCAGAGCACAAGTTCTACCTCAGCCAGATAAGGCCTGTCAAGAAGCTGCGTCTCACAGGCCTTTCTCTGTCACGTTGCCGGTAGGCTGTGAGAGCACTGTGCAGAGCCAGTTGTTTCTTAGCTTCCCAAAGATTTGGAAGCAAGATGCTTTGGGGACTCTCAGCCCCTTTGGAAACAAGGCGGCCCTTTGGGCCTGGCAGCTCTAGGCCAAAGTAGCACGCCCAGAGCAGGAGTTCTACTTCAGCCAGATCAGGCCTGCCAAGAAACTGCGTTTCACAGGCCTTGGTAAGAGATGTTCCCGGTAGGCTGTGAGAGCACTGTGGAGAGCCAGTTGCTTTAGCTTCCCACAGAGCTGGAAGCAAGATGCCTTGGGGCCTCTCTCTCCCTTTGGACACAAGGCAGCCGTTTGGGCCTGGCAGCTCTAGGCCAATGGAGCACACCCACAGCAGAAGTTCTACTTCAGGCAGATCAGTCCTGCCCAGAAACTGCGTTTCACAGCCCTTGGTAAGAGATGTTCACGGTAGGCTGTGAGAGCACTGGGCAGAACCAGTTGTTTTTTAGCTTCCCAAAGTGCTGGAGGCAAGATGCTTTGGGGCCTCTCTCACCCTTTGGAAACAAGGCAGCCCTTAGGTCCTGGTAGCTCTAGGCCTATGTAGCACAACCAGAACAGAAGTTCTACTTCAGCCAGGTCAGGCCTGCCAAGAAACTGCGTTTCACAGGCCTTTCAAACACATGTTCTCTTAGGCTGTAAGAGCACTGGGCAGAGCCAGCTGTTTCTTAGCTTCCCGAAGAGCTGGGAGCAAGATGCTTTGGGTCCACTCTCCGTCTTTGGAAACAAGGCAGCCCTTTGGGCCTGGCAGCTCTAGGGCAATGGAGCACACCCAGAGCAGAAGTTCTACTTCAGCCAGATCAGGCCTGCCAGGAAACTGCGTTTCACAGGCCTTGGTAAGAGATGTTCCCGGTAGGCTGTAAGAGCACTGGGCAGAGCCAGTTGTTTCTTACCTTCCTGAAAAGCTGGAAGCAAGATGCTTGGGACCCCTCTGCCCGTTTGGGAACAAGGCAGCCTTTTGGGTCGGGAAGCTCTAGGCCAATGGAGCACACGCAGAGCAGGAGTTCTACTTCAGCCTGATCAGGCCTGCAAAGAAACAGCGTTTGACAGGCCTTGGTAAGAGATGTTCCCGGTAGGTGTAAGAGCACTGGGCAGAGCCAGTTGTTTCTTAGCTTCGCAAAGACCGGGAAGCAAGATGCTTTGGGCCTCTCTGCCCCTTGGAAACAGGGCAGCACTTTGGGCCTGGCAGCTCTAGGGCAGTGGAGCACACCCAGAGCCGGAGTTCTACTTCAGCCAGATGAGGCCTGCCAAGAAACTGCGTTTCACAGGCCTTTCAAAGACATGTTCCCGGTAGGCTGTAAGAGCACGGGGCAGAGCGAGTTGGTTCTTAGCTTCCCAGAGAGCTGGAAGCAAGATGCTTTGGGGCCTCTCTGCCCCTTTGGAAACAAGGCAGCACCTTGGGCCTGGCAGCTCTAGGGCAATGGAGCACACCCAGAGCAGAAGTTCTACTTCAGCCAAATCAGGCCTGCCAGGAAACGGCGTTTCACAGGCCTTGGTAAGAGATGTTCCCAGTAGGCTGTAAGAGCACTGGGCAACGCCAGATGTTTCTTAGCTTCCCGAAGAGCTGGAAGCGAGAAGCTTTGGTGCCACTCTCTCACTTTGGACTCAAGGCAGCCCTTTGGGGCAGGTAGCTCTAGGCCAGTGGAGCACACCCAGAGCAGAAGTTCTACTTGGGCCAGTTCAGGCCACCAACAAACTGCGTTTCACAGGCCTTGGTAAGAGATGTTCCCGGTAGGCTGTAAGAGCACTGGGCAACGCCAGATGTTTCTTAGCTTCCCGAAGAGCTGGAAGCAAGATGCTTTGGGGCCTCTCATCCCCTTTGCAAACAAGGCGGCCCTATGGGCCAGGCAGCTCTAGGCCAATGGAGCACACCCAGAGCAGAAGTTCTACTTCGGCCAGTTCAGGCCACCAACAAACTGCGTTTCACAGGCCTTGGTAAGAGATGTTCCCGGTAGGCTGTAAGAGCACTGGGCAACGCCAGATGTTTCTTAGCTTCCCGAAGAGCTGGAAGCAAGATGCTTTGGGGCCTCTCATCCCCTTTGCAAACAAGGCCGACCTTTGGGCCAGGCAGCTCTAGGCCAATGGAGCACACCCAGAGCAGAAGTTCTACCTCAGCCAGATAAGGCCTGCCAAGAAACTGCGTTTCAAAGGCTTTGGTAAGAGATGTTCCCGGTACTCTGTTAGAGCACTGGGCAGAGCCATTTGTTTCTTAGCTTCCCAAAGAGCTGGAAGCAAGATGCGTTGGGGGCTCCCTGCCCCTTTGCCAACAAGGGCGACCTTTGGGCCTTTCAGCTCTAGGCCAATGGAGCACACCCAGAGCAGAAGTCCTACTTCAGCCAGATCAGGCCTGCCAAGGAACTGCGTTTCAGAGGCCTCTGTATGTGACGTTCCCGGTAGGCTGTGAGAGCACGGTGCAGAGCCAGTTGTTTCCTTGTTTCCCAAACAGCTGGAAGCAAGACGCTTTGGGGCCTCTCTGCCCCTTTGGAAACAAGGCAGCACGTTGGGTCTGGCAGCTCTAGGGCAATGGAGCACAACCAGAGCCGAAGTTCTACTTCTTCCAGATCAGGCCTGCCTAGACAGTGCGTTTCCCAGGCCTTGATAAGAGATGTTCTCTTAGGCTATAAGAGCACTGGGCACAGCCAGTTGTTTCTTAGCTTCCCAAGAGGTGGAAGCAAGATGCTTTGGGGCCTCTCTCCCCCTTTGGAAACAAGGCAGCCCTTTGGGCCTTTCAGCTCTAGGGCAATGGAGCACACCCAGAGCAGAAGTTCTACCTCAGCCAGATCAGGCCTGCCAAGAAACTGCTTTTCACAGGCCTTCGTAAGAGGTGTTCCCGGAAGGCTGTAAGAGTACCTGGCAGAGCGAGTTGTTTCTTAGCTTCAAAAACAGCTGGAAGCAACATGATTTGGGGCCTCTCTCCCCCTTTGGAAACAAAGCAGCCTTTGTGCCTGGCAGCTCTAGGCCAAAGTAGCACACCCAGAGCACAAGTTCTACCTCAGCCAGATAAGGCCTGTCAAGAAGCTGCGTCTCACAGGCCTTTCTCTGTCACGTTGCCGGTAGGCTGTGAGAGCACTGTGCAGAGCCAGTTGTTTCTTAGCTTCCCAAAGATTTGGAAGCAAGATGCTTTGGGGACTCTCAGCCCCTTTGGAAACAAGGCGGCCCTTTGGGCCTGGCAGCTCTAGGCCAAAGTAGCACGCCCAGAGCAGGAGTTCTACTTCAGCCAGATCAGGCCTGCCAAGAAACTGCGTTTCACAGGCCTTGGTAAGAGATGTTCCCGGTAGGCTGTGAGAGCACTGTGGAGAGCCAGTTGCTTTAGCTTCCCACAGAGCTGGAAGCAAGATGCCTTGGGGCCTCTCTCTCCCTTTGGACACAAGGCAGCCGTTTGGGCCTGGCAGCTCTAGGCCAATGGAGCACACCCACAGCAGAAGTTCTACTTCAGGCAGATCAGTCCTGCCCAGAAACTGCGTTTCACAGCCCTTGGTAAGAGATGTTCACGGTAGGCTGTGAGAGCACTGGGCAGAACCAGTTGTTTTTTAGCTTCCCAAAGTGCTGGAGGCAAGATGCTTTGGGGCCTCTCTCACCCTTTGGAAACAAGGCAGCCCTTAGGTCCTGGTAGCTCTAGGCCTATGTAGCACAACCAGAACAGAAGTTCTACTTCAGCCAGGTCAGGCCTGCCAAGAAACTGCGTTTCACAGGCCTTTCAAAGAGATGTTCTCTTAGGCTGTAAGAGCACTGGGCAGAGCCAGCTGTTTCTTAGCTTCCCGAAGAGCTGGGAGCAAGATGCTTTGGGTCCACTCTCCGTCTTTGGAAACAAGGCAGCCCTTTGGGCCTGGCAGCTCTAGGGCAATGGAGCACACCCAGAGCAGAAGTTCTACTTCAGCCAGATCAGGCCTGCCAGGAAACTGCGTTTCACAGGCCTTGGTAAGAGATGTTCCCGGTAGGCTGTAAGAGCACTGGGCAGAGCCAGTTGTTTCTTACCTTCCTGAAAAGCTGGAAGCAAGATGCTTGGGACCCCTCTGCCCGTTTGGGAACAAGGCAGCCTTTTGGGTCGGGAAGCTCTAGGCCAATGGAGCACACGCAGAGCAGGAGTTCTACTTCAGCCTGATCAGGCCTGCAAAGAAACAGCGTTTGACAGGCCTTGGTAAGAGATGTTCCCGGTAGGTGTAAGAGCACTGGGCAGAGCCAGTTGTTTCTTAGCTTCGCAAAGACCGGGAAGCAAGATGCTTTGGGCCTCTCTGCCCCTTGGAAACAGGGCAGCACTTTGGGCCTGGCAGCTCTAGGGCAGTGGAGCACACCCAGAGCCGGAGTTCTACTTCAGCCAGATGAGGCCTGCCAAGAAACTGCGTTTCACAGGCCTTTCAAAGACATGTTCCCGGTAGGCTGTAAGAGCACGGGGCAGAGCGAGTTGGTTCTTAGCTTCCCAGAGAGCTGGAAGCAAGATGCTTTGGGGCCTCTCTGCCCCTTTGGAAACAAGGCAGCACCTTGGGCCTGGCAGCTCTAGGGCAATGGAGCACACCCAGAGCAGAAGTTCTACTTCAGCCAAATCAGGCCTGCCAGGAAACGGCGTTTCACAGGCCTTGGTAAGAGATGTTCCCGGTAGGCTGTAAGAGCACTGGGCAACGCCAGATGTTTCTTAGCTTCCCGAAGAGCTGGAAGCGAGAAGCTTTGGTGCCACTCTCTCACTTTGGACTCAAGGCAGCCCTTTGGGGCAGGTAGCTCTAGGCCAGTGGAGCACACCCAGAGCAGAAGTTCTACTTGGGCCAGTTCAGGCCACCAACAAACTGCGTTTCACAGGCCTTGGTAAGAGATGTTCCCGGTAGGCTGTAAGAGCACTGGGCAACGCCAGATGTTTCTTAGCTTCCCGAAGAGCTGGAAGCAAGATGCTTTGGGGCCTCTCATCCCCTTTGCAAACAAGGCGGCCCTATGGGCCAGGCAGCTCTAGGCCAATGGAGCACACCCAGAGCAGAAGTTCTACTTCGGCCAGTTCAGGCCACCAACAAACTGCGTTTCACAGGCCTTGGTAAGAGATGTTCCCGGTAGGCTGTAAGAGCACTGGGCAACGCCAGATGTTTCTTAGCTTCCCGAAGAGCTGGAAGCAAGATGCTTTGGGGCCTCTCATCCCCTTTGCAAACAAGGCCGACCTTTGGGCCAGGCAGCTCTAGGCCAATGGAGCACACCCAGAGCAGAAGTTCTACCTCAGCCAGATAAGGCCTGCCAAGAAACTGCGTTTCAAAGGCTTTGGTAAGAGATGTTCCCGGTACTCTGTTAGAGCACTGGGCAGAGCCATTTGTTTCTTAGCTTCCCAAAGAGCTGGAAGCAAGATGCTTTGGGGGCTCCCTGCCCCTTTGCCAACAAGGGCGACCTTTGGGCCTTTCAGCTCTAGGCCAATGGAGCACACCCAGAGCAGAAGTCCTACTTCAGCCAGATCAGGCCTGCCAAGGAACTGCGTTTCAGAGGCCTTTGTATGTGACGTTCCAGGTAGGCTGTGAGAGCACGGTGCAGAGCCAGTTGTTTCCTTGTTTCCCAAACAGCTGGAAGCAAGACGCTTTGGGGCCTCTCTGCCCCTTTGGAAACAAGGCAGCACGTTGGGTCTGGCAGCTCTAGGGCAATGGAGCACAACCAGAGCCGAAGTTCTACTTCTTCCAGATCAGGCCTGCCTAGACAGTGCGTTTCCCAGGCCTTGATAAGAGATGTTCTCTTAGGCTATAAGAGCACTGGGCACAGCCAGTTGTTTCTTAGCTTCCCAAGAGGTGGAAGCAAGATGCTTTGGGGCCTCTCTCCCCCTTTGGAAACAAGGCAGCCCTTTGGGCCTTTCAGCTCTAGGGCAATGGAGCACACCCAGAGCAGAAGTTCTACCTCAGCCAGATCAGGCCTGCCAAGAAACTGCTTTTCACAGGCCTTCGTAAGAGGTGTTCCCGGAAGGCTGTAAGAGTACCTGGCAGAGCGAGTTGTTTCTTAGCTTCAAAAACAGCTGGAAGCAACATGATTTGGGGCCTCTCTCCCCCTTTGGAAACAAAGCAGCCTTTGTGCCTGGCAGCTCTAGGCCAAAGTAGCACACCCAGAGCACAAGTTCTACCTCAGCCAGATAAGGCCTGTCAAGAAGCTGCGTCTCACAGGCCTTTCTCTGTCACGTTGCCGGTAGGCTGTGAGAGCACTGTGCAGAGCCAGTTGTTTCTTAGCTTCCCAAAGATTTGGAAGCAAGATGCTTTGGGGACTCTCAGCCCCTTTGGAAACAAGGCGGCACTTTGGGCCTGGCAGCTCTAGGCCAAAGTAGCACGCCCAGAGCAGGAGTTCTACTTCAGCCAGATCAGGCCTGCCAAGAAACTGCGTTTCACAGGCCTTGGTAAGAGATGTTCCCGGTAGGCTGTGAGAGCACTGTGGAGAGCCAGTTGCTTTAGCTTCCCACAGAGCTGGAAGCAAGATGCCTTGGGGCCTCTCTCTCCCTTTGGACACAAGGCAGCCGTTTGGGCCTGGCAGCTCTAGGCCAATGGAGCACACCCACAGCAGAAGTTCTACTTCAGGCAGATCAGTCCTGCCCAGAAACTGCGTTTCACAGCCCTTGGTAAGAGATGTTCACGGTAGGCTGTGAGAGCACTGGGCAGAACCAGTTGTTTTTTAGCTTCCCAAAGTGCTGGAGGCAAGATGCTTTGGGGCCTCTCTCACCCTTTGGAAACAAGGCAGCCCTTAGGTCCTGGTAGCTCTAGGCCTATGTAGCACAACCAGAACAGAAGTTCTACTTCAGCCAGGTCAGGCCTGCCAAGAAACTGCGTTTCACAGGCCTTTCAAAGAGATGTTCTCTTAGGCTGTAAGAGCACTGGGCAGAGCCAGCTGTTTCTTAGCTTCCCGAAGAGCTGGGAGCAAGATGCTTTGGGTCCACTCTCCGTCTTTGGAAACAAGGCAGCCCTTTGGGCCTGGCAGCTCTAGGGCAGTGGAGCACACCCAGAGCCGGAGTTCTACTTCAGCCAGATGAGGCCTGCCAAGAAACTGCGTTTCACAGGCCTTTCAAAGACATGTTCCCGGTAGGCTGTAAGAGCACGGGGCAGAGCGAGTTGGTTCTTAGCTTCCCAGAGAGCTGGAAGCAAGATGCTTTGGGGCCTCTCTGCCCCTTTGGAAACAAGGCAGCACCTTGGGCCTGGCAGCTCTAGGGCAATGGAGCACACCCAGAGCAGAAGTTCTACTTCAGCCAAATCAGGCCTGCCAGGAAACGGCGTTTCACAGGCCTTGGTAAGAGATGTTCCCGGTAGGCTGTAAGAGCACTGGGCAACGCCAGATGTTTCTTAGCTTCCCGAAGAGCTGGAAGCGAGAAGCTTTGGTGCCACTCTCTCACTTTGGACTCAAGGCAGCCCTTTGGGGCAGGTAGCTCTAGGGCAGTGGAGCACACCCAGAGCAGAAGTTCTACTTGGGCCAGTTCAGGCCACCAACAAACTGCGTTTCACAGGCCTTGGTAAGAGATGTTCCCGGTAGGCTGTAAGAGCACTGGGCAACGCCAGATGTTTCTTAGCTTCCCGAAGAGCTGGAAGCAAGATGCTTTGGGGCCTCTCATCCCCTTTGCAAACAAGGCGGCCCTATGGGCCAGGCAGCTCTAGGCCAATGGAGCACACCCAGAGCAGAAGTTCTACTTCGGCCAGTTCAGGCCACCAACAAACTGCGTTTCACAGGCCTTGGTAAGAGATGTTCCCGGTAGGCTGTAAGAGCACTGGGCAACGCCAGATGTTTCTTAGCTTCCCGAAGAGCTGGAAGCAAGATGCTTTGGGGCCTCTCATCCCCTTTGCAAACAAGGCCGACCTTTGGGCCAGGCAGCTCTAGGCCAATGGAGCACACCCAGAGCAGAAGTTCTACCTCAGCCAGATAAGGCCTGCCAAGAAACTGCGTTTCAAAGGCTTTGGTAAGAGATGTTCCCGGTACTCTGTTAGAGCACTGGGCAGAGCCATTTGTTTCTTAGCTTCCCAAAGAGCTGGAAGCAAGATGCTTTGGGGGCTCCCTGCCCCTTTGCCAACAAGGGCGACCTTTGGGCCTTTCAGCTCTAGGCCAATGGAGCACACCCAGAGCAGAAGTCCTACTTCAGCCAGATCAGGCCTGCCAAGGAACTGCGTTTCAGAGGCCTTTGTATGTGACGTTCCCGGTAGGCTGTGAGAGCACGGTGCAGAGCCAGTTGTTTCCTTGTTTCCCAAACAGCTGGAAGCAAGACGCTTTGGGGCCTCTCTGCCCCTTTGGAAACAAGGCAGCACGTTGGGTCTGGCAGCTCTAGGGCAATGGAGCACAACCAGAGCCGAAGTTCTACTTCTTCCAGATCAGGCCTGCCTAGACAGTGCGTTTCCCAGGCCTTGATAAGAGATGTTCTCTTAGGCTATAAGAGCACTGGGCACAGCCAGTTGTTTCTTAGCTTCCCAAGAGGTGGAAGCAAGATGCTTTGGGGCCTCTCTCCCCCTTTGGAAACAAGGCAGCCCTTTGGGCCTTTCAGCTCTAGGGCAATGGAGCACACCCAGAGCAGAAGTTCTACCTCAGCCAGATCAGGCCTGCCAAGAAACTGCTTTTCACAGGCCTTCGTAAGAGGTGTTCCCGGAAGGCTGTAAGAGTACCTGGCAGAGCGAGTTGTTTCTTAGCTTCAAAAACAGCTGGAAGCAACATGATTTGGGGCCTCTCTCCCCCTTTGGAAACAAAGCAGCCTTTGTGCCTGGCAGCTCTAGGCCAAAGTAGCACACCCAGAGCACAAGTTCTACCTCAGCCATATAAGGCCTGTCAAGAAGCTGCGTCTCACAGGCCTTTCTCTGTCACGTTGCCGGTAGGCTGTGAGAGCACTGTGCAGAGCCAGTTGTTTCTTAGCTTCCCAAAGATTTGGAAGCAAGATGCTTTGGGGACTCTCAGCCCCTTTGGAAACAAGGCGGCACTTTGGGCCTGGCAGCTCTAGGCCAAAGTAGCACGCCCAGAGCAGGAGTTCTACTTCAGCCAGATCAGGCCTGCCAAGAAACTGCGTTTCACAGGCCTTGGTAAGAGATGTTCCCGGTAGGCTGTGAGAGCACTGTGGAGAGCCAGTTGCTTTAGCTTCCCACAGAGCTGGAAGCAAGATGCCTTGGGGCCTCTCTCTCCCTTTGGACACAAGGCAGCCGTTTGGGCCTGGCAGCTCTAGGCCAATGGAGCACACCCACAGCAGAAGTTCTACTTCAGGCAGATCAGTCCTGCCCAGAAACTGCGTTTCACAGCCCTTGGTAAGAGATGTTCACGGTAGGCTGTGAGAGCACTGGGCAGAACCAGTTGTTTTTTAGCTTCCCAAAGTGCTGGAGGCAAGATGCTTTGGGGCCTCTCTCACCCTTTGGAAACAAGGCAGCCCTTAGGTCCTGGTAGCTCTAGGCCTATGTAGCACAACCAGAACAGAAGTTCTACTTCAGCCAGGTCAGGCCTGCCAAGAAACTGCGTTTCACAGGCCTTTCAAAGAGATGTTCTCTTAGGCTGTAAGAGCACTGGGCAGAGCCAGCTGTTTCTTAGCTTCCCGAAGAGCTGGGAGCAAGATGCTTTGGGTCCACTCTCCGTCTTTGGAAACAAGGCAGCCCTTTGGGCCTGGCAGCTCTAGGGCAATGGAGCACACCCAGAGCAGAAGTTCTACTTCAGCCAGATCAGGCCTGCCAGGAAACTGCGTTTCACAGGCCTTGGTAAGAGATGTTCCCGGTAGGCTGTAAGAGCACTGGGCAGAGCCAGTTGTTTCTTACCTTCCTGAAAAGCTGGAAGCAAGATGCTTGGGAGCCCTCTGCCCGTTTGGGAACAAGGCAGCCTTTTGGGTCGGGAAGCTCTAGGCCAATGGAGCACACGCAGAGCAGGAGTTCTACTTCAGCCTGATCAGGCCTGCAAAGAAACAGCGTTTGACAGGCCTTGGTAAGAGATGTTCCCGGTAGGTGTAAGAGCACTGGGCAGAGCCAGTTGTTTCTTAGCTTCGCAAAGACCGGGAAGCAAGATGCTTTGGGCCTCTCTGCCCCTTGGAAACAGGGCAGCACTTTGGGCCTGGCAGCTCTAGGGCAGTGGAGCACACCCAGAGCCGGAGTTCTACTTCAGCCAGATGAGGCCTGCCAAGAAACTGCGTTTCACAGGCCTTTCAAAGACATGTTCCCGGTAGGCTGTAAGAGCACGGGGCAGAGCGAGTTGGTTCTTAGCTTCCCAGAGAGCTGGAAGCAAGATGCTTTGGGGCCTCTCTGCCCCTTTGGAAACAAGGCAGCACCTTGGGCCTGGCAGCTCTAGGGCAATGGAGCACACCCAGAGCAGAAGTTCTACTTCAGCCAAATCAGGCCTGCCAGGAAACGGCGTTTCACAGGCCTTGGTAAGAGATGTTCCCGGTAGGCTGTAAGAGCACTGGGCAACGCCAGATGTTTCTTAGCTTCCCGAAGAGCTGGAAGCGAGAAGCTTTGGTGCCACTCTCTCACTTTGGACTCAAGGCAGCCCTTTGGGGCAGGTAGCTCTAGGCCAGTGGAGCACACCCAGAGCAGAAGTTCTACTTGGGCCAGTTCAGGCCACCAACAAACTGCGTTTCACAGGCCTTGGTAAGAGATGTTCCCGGTAGGCTGTAAGAGCACTGGGCAACGCCAGATGTTTCTTAGCTTCCCGAAGAGCTGGAAGCAAGATGCTTTGGGGCCTCTCATCCCCTTTGCAAACAAGGCGGCCCTATGGGCCAGGCAGCTCAAGGCCAATGGAGCACACCCAGAGCAGAAGTTCTACTTCGGCCAGTTCAGGCCACCAACAAACTGCGTTTCACAGGCCTTGGTAAGAGATGTTCCCGGTAGGCTGTAAGAGCACTGGGCAACGCCAGATGTTTCTTAGCTTCCCGAAGAGCTGGAAGCAAGATGCTTTGGGGCCTCTCATCCCCTTTGCAAACAAGGCCGACCTTTGGGCCAGGCAGCTCTAGGCCAATGGAGCACACCCAGAGCAGAAGTTCTACTTCGGCCAGTTCAGGCCACCAACAAACTGCGTTTCACAGGCCTTGGTAAGAGATGTTCCCGGTAGGCTGTAAGAGCACTGGGCAACGCCAGATGTTTCTTAGCTTCCCGAAGAGCTGGAAGCAAGATGCTTTGGGGCCTCTCATCCCCTTTGCAAACAAGGCCGACCTTTGGGCCAGGCAGCTCTAGGCCAATGGAGCACACCCAGAGCAGAAGTTCTACCTCAGCCAGATAAGGCCTGCCAAGAAACTGCGTTTCAAAGGCTTTGGTAAGAGATGTTCCCGGTACTCTGTTAGAGCACTGGGCAGAGCCATTTGTTTCTTAGCTTCCCAAAGAGCTGGAAGCAAGATGCTTTGGGGGCTCCCTGCCCCTTTGCCAACAAGGGCGACCTTTGGGCCTTTCAGCTCTAGGCCAATGGAGCACACCCAGAGCAGAAGTCCTACTTCAGCCAGATCAGGCCTGCCAAGGAACTGCGTTTCAGAGGCCTTTGTATGTGACGTTCCCGGTAGGCTGTGAGAGCACGGTGCAGAGCCAGTTGTTTCCTTGTTTCCCAAACAGCTGGAAGCAAGACGCTTTGGGGCCTCTCTGCCCCTTTGGAAACAAGGCAGCACGTTGGGTCTGGCAGCTCTAGGGCAATGGAGCACAACCAGAGCCGAAGTTCTACTTCTTCCAGATCAGGCCTGCCTAGACAGTGCGTTTCCCAGGCCTTGATAAGAGATGTTCTCTTAGGCTATAAGAGCACTGGGCACAGCCAGTTGTTTCTTAGCTTCCCAAGAGGTGGAAGCAAGATGCTTTGGGGCCTCTCTCCCCCTTTGGAAACAAGGCAGCCCTTTGGGCCTTTCAGCTCTAGGGCAATGGAGCACACCCAGAGCAGAAGTTCTACCTCAGCCAGATCAGGCCTGCCAAGAAACTGCTTTTCACAGGCCTTCGTAAGAGGTGTTCCCGGAAGGCTGTAAGAGTACCTGGCAGAGCGAGTTGTTTCTTAGCTTCAAAAACAGCTGGAAGCAACATGATTTGGGGCCTCTCTCCCCCTTTGGAAACAAAGCAGCCTTTGTGCCTGGCAGCTCTAGGCCAAAGTAGCACACCCAGAGCACAAGTTCTACCTCAGCCAGATAAGGCCTGTCAAGAAGCTGCGTCTCACAGGCCTTTCTCTGTCACGTTGCCGGTAGGCTGTGAGAGCACTGTGCAGAGCCAGTTGTTTCTTAGCTTCCCAAAGATTTGGAAGCAAGATGCTTTGGGGACTCTCAGCCCCTTTGGAAACAAGGCGGCACTTTGGGCCTGGCAGCTCTAGGCCAAAGTAGCACGCCCAGAGCAGGAGTTCTACTTCAGCCAGATCAGGCCTGCCAAGAAACTGCGTTTCACAGGCCTTGGTAAGAGATGTTCCCGGTAGGCTGTGAGAGCACTGTGGAGAGCCAGTTGCTTTAGCTTCCCACAGAGCTGGAAGCAAGATGCCTTGGGGCCTCTCTCTCCCTTTGGACACAAGGCAGCCGTTTGGGCCTGGCAGCTCTAGGCCAATGGAGCACACCCACAGCAGAAGTTCTACTTCAGGCAGATCAGTCCTGCCCAGAAACTGCGTTTCACAGCCCTTGGTAAGAGATGTTCACGGTAGGCTGTGAGAGCACTGGGCAGAACCAGTTGTTTTTTAGCTTCCCAAAGTGCTGGAGGCAAGATGCTTTGGGGCCTCTCTCACCCTTTGGAAACAAGGCAGCCCTTAGGTCCTGGTAGCTCTAGGCCTATGTAGCACAACCAGAACAGAAGTTCTACTTCAGCCAGGTCAGGCCTGCCAAGAAACTGCGTTTCACAGGCCTTTCAAAGAGATGTTCTCTTAGGCTGTAAGAGCACTGGGCAGAGCCAGCTGTTTCTTAGCTTCCCGAAGAGCTGGGAGCAAGATGCTTTGGGTCCACTCTCCGTCTTTGGAAACAAGGCAGCCCTTTGGGCCTGGCAGCTCTAGGGCAATGGAGCACACCCAGAGCAGAAGTTCTACTTCAGCCAGATCAGGCCTGCCAGGAAACTGCGTTTCACAGGCCTTGGTAAGAGATGTTCCCGGTAGGCTGTAAGAGCACTGGGCAGAGCCAGTTGTTTCTTACCTTCCTGAAAAGCTGGAAGCAAGATGCTTGGGAGCCCTCTGCCCGTTTGGGAACAAGGCAGCCTTTTGGGTCGGGAAGCTCTAGGCCAATGGAGCACACGCAGAGCAGGAGTTCTACTTCAGCCTGATCAGGCCTGCAAAGAAACAGCGTTTGACAGGCCTTGGTAAGAGATGTTCCCGGTAGGTGTAAGAGCACTGGGCAGAGCCAGTTGTTTCTTAGCTTCGCAAAGACCGGGAAGCAAGATGCTTTGGGCCTCTCTGCCCCTTGGAAACAGGGCAGCACTTTGGGCCTGGCAGCTCTAGGGCAGTGGAGCACACCCAGAGCCGGAGTTCTACTTCAGCCAGATGAGGCCTGCCAAGAAACTGCGTTTCACAGGCCTTTCAAAGACATGTTCCCGGTAGGCTGTAAGAGCACGGGCCAGAGAGAGTTGGTTCTTAGCTTCCCAGAGAGCTGGAAGCAAGATGCTTTGGGGCCTCTCTGCCCCTTTGGAAACAAGGCAGCACCTTGGGCCTGGCAGCTCTAGGGCAATGGAGCACACCCAGAGCAGAAGTTCTACTTCAGCCAAATCAGGCCTGCCAGGAAACGGCGTTTCACAGGCCTTGGTAAGAGATGTTCCCGGTAGGCTGTAAGAGCACTGGGCAACGCCAGATGTTTCTTAGCTTCCCGAAGAGCTGGAAGCGAGAAGCTTTGGTGCCACTCTCTCACTTTGGACTCAAGGCAGCCCTTTGGGGCAGGTAGCTCTAGGCCAGTGGAGCACACCCAGAGCAGAAGTTCTACTTGGGCCAGTTCAGGCCACCAACAAACTGCGTTTCACAGGCCTTGGTAAGAGATGTTCCCGGTAGGCTGTAAGAGCACTGGGCAACGCCAGATGTTTCTTAGCTTCCCGAAGAGCTGGAAGCAAGATGCTTTGGGGCCTCTCATCCCCTTTGCAAACAAGGCGGCCCTATGGGCCAGGCAGCTCTAGGCCAATGGAGCACACCCAGAGCAGAAGTTCTACTTCGGCCAGTTCAGGCCACCAACAAACTGCGTTTCACAGGCCTTGGTAAGAGATGTTCCCGGTAGGCTGTAAGAGCACTGGGCAACGCCAGATGTTTCTTAGCTTCCCGAAGAGCTGGAAGCAAGATGCTTTGGGGCCTCTCATCCCCTTTGCAAACAAGGCCGACCTTTGGGCCAGGCAGCTCTAGGCCAATGGAGCACACCCAGAGCAGAAGTTCTACCTCAGCCAGATAAGGCCTGCCAAGAAACTGCGTTTCAAAGGCTTTGGTAAGAGATGTTCCCGGTACTCTGTTAGAGCACTGGGCAGAGCCATTTGTTTCTTAGCTTCCCAAAGAGCTGGAAGCAAGATGCTTTGGGGGCTCCCTGCCCCTTTGCCAACAAGGGCGACCTTTGGGCCTTTCAGCTCTAGGCCAATGGAGCACACCCAGAGCAGAAGTCCTACTTCAGCCAGATCAGGCCTGCCAAGGAACTGCGTTTCAGAGGCCTTTGTATGTGACGTTCCCGGTAGGCTGTGAGAGCACGGTGCAGAGCCAGTTGTTTCCTTGTTTCCCAAACAGCTGGAAGCAAGACGCTTTGGGGCCTCTCTGCCCCTTTGGAAACAAGGCAGCACGTTGGGTCTGGCAGCTCTAGGGCAATGGAGCACAACCAGAGCCGAAGTTCTACTTCTTCCAGATCAGGCCTGCCTAGACAGTGCGTTTCCCAGGCCTTGATAAGAGATGTTCTCTTAGGCTATAAGAGCACTGGGCACAGCCAGTTGTTTCTTAGCTTCCCAAGAGGTGGAAGCAAGATGCTTTGGGGCCTCTCTCCCCCTTTGGAAACAAGGCAGCCCTTTGGGCCTTTCAGCTCTAGGGCAATGGAGCACACCCAGAGCAGAAGTTCTACCTCAGCCAGATCAGGCCTGCCAAGAAACTGCTTTTCACAGGCCTTCGTAAGAGGTGTTCCCGGAAGGCTGTAAGAGTACCTGGCAGAGCGAGTTGTTTCTTAGCTTCAAAAACAGCTGGAAGCAACATGATTTGGGGCCTCTCTCCCCCTTTGGAAACAAAGCAGCCTTTGTGCCTGGCAGCTCTAGGCCAAAGTAGCACACCCAGAGCACAAGTTCTACCTCAGCCAGGTCAGGCCTTCCAAGAAACTGCGTCTCACAGGCCTTTCTCTGTCACGTTGCCGGTAGGCTGTGAGAGCACTGTGCAGAGCCAGTTGTTTCTTAGCTTCCCAAAGATTTGGAAGCAAGATGCTTTGGGGACTCTCAGCCCCTTTGGAAACAAGGCGGCCCTTTGGGCCTGGCAGCTCTAGGCCAAAGTAGCACGCCCAGAGCAGGAGTTCTACTTCAGCCAGATCAGGCCTGCCAAGAAACTGCGTTTCACAGGCCTTGGTAAGAGATGTTCCCGGTAGGCTGTGAGAGCACTGTGGAGAGCCAGTTGCTTTAGCTTCCCACAGAGCTGGAAGCAAGATGCCTTGGGGCCTCTCTCTCCCTTTGGACACAAGGCAGCCGTTTGGGCCTGGCAGCTCTAGGCCAATGGAGCACACCCACAGCAGAAGTTCTACTTCAGGCAGATCAGTCCTGCCCAGAAACTGCGTTTCACAGCCCTTGGTAAGAGATGTTCACGGTAGGCTGTGAGAGCACTGGGCAGAACCAGTTGTTTTTTAGCTTCCCAAAGTGCTGGAGGCAAGATGCTTTGGGGCCTCTCTCACCCTTTGGAAACAAGGCAGCCCTTAGGTCCTGGTAGCTCTAGGCCTATGTAGCACAACCAGAACAGAAGTTCTACTTCAGCCAGGTCAGGCCTGCCAAGAAACTGCGTTTCACAGGCCTTTCAAAGAGATGTTCTCTTAGGCTGTAAGAGCACTGGGCAGAGCCAGCTGTTTCTTAGCTTCCCGAAGAGCTGGGAGCAAGATGCTTTGGGTCCACTCTCCGTCTTTGGAAACAAGGCAGCCCTTTGGGCCTGGCAGCTCTAGGGCAATGGAGCACACCCAGAGCAGAAGTTCTACTTCAGCCAGATCAGGCCTGCCAGGAAACTGCGTTTCACAGGCCTTGGTAAGAGATGTTCCCGGTAGGCTGTAAGAGCACTGGGCAGAGCCAGTTGTTTCTTACCTTCCTGAAAAGCTGGAAGCAAGATGCTTGGGAGCCCTCTGCCCGTTTGGGAACAAGGCAGCCTTTTGGGTCGGGAAGCTCTAGGCCAATGGAGCACACGCAGAGCAGGAGTTCTACTTCAGCCTGATCAGGCCTGCAAAGAAACAGCGTTTGACAGGCCTTGGTAAGAGATGTTCCCGGTAGGTGTAAGAGCACTGGGCAGAGCCAGTTGTTTCTTAGCTTCGCAAAGACCGGGAAGCAAGATGCTTTGGGCCTCTCTGCCCCTTGGAAACAGGGCAGCACTTTGGGCCTGGCAGCTCTAGGGCAGTGGAGCACACCCAGAGCCGGAGTTCTACTTCAGCCAGATGAGGCCTGCCAAGAAACTGCGTTTCACAGGCCTTTCAAAGACATGTTCCCGGTAGGCTGTAAGAGCACGGGGCAGAGCGAGTTGGTTCTTAGCTTCCCAGAGAGCTGGAAGCAAGATGCTTTGGGGCCTCTCTGCCCCTTTGGAAACAAGGCAGCACCTTGGGCCTGGCAGCTCTAGGGCAATGGAGCACACCCAGAGCAGAAGTTCTACTTCAGCCAAATCAGGCCTGCCAGGAAACGGCGTTTCACAGGCCTTGGTAAGAGATGTTCCCGGTAGGCTGTAAGAGCACTGGGCAACGCCAGATGTTTCTTAGCTTCCCGAAGAGCTGGAAGCGAGAAGCTTTGGTGCCACTCTCTCACTTTGGACTCAAGGCAGCCCTTTGGGGCAGGTAGCTCTAGGCCAGTGGAGCACACCCAGAGCAGAAGTTCTACTTGGGCCAGTTCAGGCCACCAACAAACTGCGTTTCACAGGCCTTGGTAAGAGATGTTCCCGGTAGGCTGTAAGAGCACTGGGCAACGCCAGATGTTTCTTAGCTTCCCGAAGAGCTGGAAGCAAGATGCTTTGGGGCCTCTCATCCCCTTTGCAAACAAGGCGGCCCTATGGGCCAGGCAGCTCTAGGCCAATGGAGCACACCCAGAGCAGAAGTTCTACTTCGGCCAGTTCAGGCCACCAACAAACTGCGTTTCACAGGCCTTGGTAAGAGATGTTCCCGGTAGGCTGTAAGAGCACTGGGCAACGCCAGATGTTTCTTAGCTTCCCGAAGAGCTGGAAGCAAGATGCTTTGGGGCCTCTCATCCCCTTTGCAAACAAGGCCGACCTTTGGGCCAGGCAGCTCTAGGCCAATGGAGCACACCCAGAGCAGAAGTTCTACCTCAGCCAGATAAGGCCTGCCAAGAAACTGCGTTTCAAAGGCTTTGGTAAGAGATGTTCCCGGTACTCTGTTAGAGCACTGGGCAGAGCCATTTGTTTCTTAGCTTCCCAAAGAGCTGGAAGCAAGATGCGTTGGGGGCTCCCTGCCCCTTTGCCAACAAGGGCGACCTTTGGGCCTTTCAGCTCTAGGCCAATGGAGCACACCCAGAGCAGAAGTCCTACTTCAGCCAGATCAGGCCTGCCAAGGAACTGCGTTTCAGAGGCCTTTGTATGTGACGTTCCCGGTAGGCTGTGAGAGCACGGTGCAGAGCCAGTTGTTTCCTTGTTTCCCAAACAGCTGGAAGCAAGACGCTTTGGGGCCTCTCTGCCCCTTTGGAAACAAGGCAGCACGTTGGGTCTGGCAGCTCTAGGGCAATGGAGCACAACCAGAGCCGAAGTTCTACTTCTTCCAGATCAGGCCTGCCTAGACAGTGCGTTTCCCAGGCCTTGATAAGAGATGTTCTCTTAGGCTATAAGAGCACTGGGCACAGCCAGTTGTTTCTTAGCTTCCCAAGAGGTGGAAGCAAGATGCTTTGGGGCCTCTCTCCCCCTTTGGAAACAAGGCAGCCCTTTGGGCCTTTCAGCTCTAGGGCAATGGAGCACACCCAGAGCAGAAGTTCTACCTCAGCCAGATCAGGCCTGCCAAGAAACTGCTTTTCACAGGCCTTCGTAAGAGGTGTTCCCGGAAGGCTGTAAGAGTACCTGGCAGAGCGAGTTGTTTCTTAGCTTCAAAAACAGCTGGAAGCAACATGATTTGGGGCCTCTCTCCCCCTTTGGAAACAAAGCAGCCTTTGTGCCTGGCAGCTCTAGGCCAAAGTAGCACACCCAGAGCACAAGTTCTACCTCAGCCAGATAAGGCCTGTCAAGAAGCTGCGTTTCACAGGCCTTTCTCTGTCACGTTGCCGGTAGGCTGTGAGAGCACTGTGCAGAGCCAGTTGTTTCTTAGCTTCCCAAAGATTTGGAAGCAAGATGCTTTGGGGACTCTCAGCCCCTTTGGAAACAAGGCGGCCCTTTGGGCCTGGCAGCTCTAGGCCAAAGTAGCACGCCCAGAGCAGGAGTTCTACTTCAGCCAGATCAGGCCTGCCAAGAAACTGCGTTTCACAGGCCTTGGTAAGAGATGTTCCCGGTAGGCTGTGAGAGCACTGTGGAGAGCCAGTTGCTTTAGCTTCCCACAGAGCTGGAAGCAAGATGCCTTGGGGCCTCTCTCTCCCTTTGGACACAAGGCAGCCGTTTGGGCCTGGCAGCTCTAGGCCAATGGAGCACACCCACAGCAGAAGTTCTACTTCAGGCAGATCAGTCCTGCCCAGAAACTGCGTTTCACAGCCCTTGGTAAGAGATGTTCACGGTAGGCTGTGAGAGCACTGGGCAGAACCAGTTGTTTTTTAGCTTCCCAAAGTGCTGGAGGCAAGATGCTTTGGGGCCTCTCTCACCCTTTGGAAACAAGGCAGCCCTTAGGTCCTGGTAGCTCTAGGCCTATGTAGCACAACCAGAACAGAAGTTCTACTTCAGCCAGGTCAGGCCTGCCAAGAAACTGCGTTTCACAGGCCTTTCAAAGAGATGTTCTCTTAGGCTGTAAGAGCACTGGGCAGAGCCAGCTGTTTCTTAGCTTCCCGAAGAGCTGGGAGCAAGATGCTTTGGGTCCACTCTCCGTCTTTGGAAACAAGGCAGCCCTTTGGGCCTGGCAGCTCTAGGGCAATGGAGCACACCCAGAGCAGAAGTTCTACTTCAGCCAGATCAGGCCTGCCAGGAAACTGCGTTTCACAGGCCTTGGTAAGAGATGTTCCCGGTAGGCTGTAAGAGCACTGGGCAGAGCCAGTTGTTTCTTACCTTCCTGAAAAGCTGGAAGCAAGATGCTTGGGACCCCTCTGCCCGTTTGGGAACAAGGCAGCCTTTTGGGTCGGGAAGCTCTAGGCCAATGGAGCACACGCAGAGCAGGAGTTCTACTTCAGCCTGATCAGGCCTGCAAAGAAACAGCGTTTGACAGGCCTTGGTAAGAGATGTTCCCGGTAGGTGTAAGAGCACTGGGCAGAGCCAGTTGTTTCTTAGCTTCGCAAAGACCGGGAAGCAAGATGCTTTGGGCCTCTCTGCCCCTTGGAAACAGGGCAGCACTTTGGGCCTGGCAGCTCTAGGGCAGTGGAGCACACCCAGAGCCGGAGTTCTACTTCAGCCAGATGAGGCCTGCCAAGAAACTGCGTTTCACAGGCCTTTCAAAGACATGTTCCCGGTAGGCTGTAAGAGAACGGGGCAGAGCGAGTTGGTTCTTAGCTTCCCAGAGAGCTGGAAGCAAGATGCTTTGGGGCCTCTCTGCCCCTTTGGAAACAAGGCAGCACCTTGGGCCTGGCAGCTCTAGGGCAATGGAGCACACCCAGAGCAGAAGTTCTACTTCAGCCAAATCAGGCCTGCCAGGAAACGGCGTTTCACAGGCCTTGGTAAGAGATGTTCCCGGTAGGCTGTAAGAGCACTGGGCAACGCCAGATGTTTCTTAGCTTCCCGAAGAGCTGGAAGCGAGAAGCTTTGGTGCCACTCTCTCACTTTGGACTCAAGGCAGCCCTTTGGGGCAGGTAGCTCTAGGCCAGTGGAGCACACCCAGAGCAGAAGTTCTACTTGGGCCAGTTCAGGCCACCAACAAACTGCGTTTCACAGGCCTTGGTAAGAGATGTTCCCGGTAGGCTGTAAGAGCACTGGGCAACGCCAGATGTTTCTTAGCTTCCCGAAGAGCTGGAAGCAAGATGCTTTGGGGCCTCTCATCCCCTTTGCAAACAAGGCGGCCCTATGGGCCAGGCAGCTCTAGGCCAATGGAGCACACCCAGAGCAGAAGTTCTACTTCGGCCAGTTCAGGCCACCAACAAACTGCGTTTCACAGGCCTTGGTAAGAGATGTTCCCGGTAGGCTGTAAGAGCACTGGGCAACGCCAGATGTTTCTTAGCTTCCCGAAGAGCTGGAAGCAAGATGCTTTGGGGCCTCTCATCCCCTTTGCAAACAAGGCCGACCTTTGGGCCAGGCAGCTCTAGGCCAATGGAGCACACCCAGAGCAGAAGTTCTACCTCAGCCAGATAAGGCCTGCCAAGAAACTGCGTTTCAAAGGCTTTGGTAAGAGATGTTCCTGGTACTCTGTTAGAGCACTGGGCAGAGCCATTTGTTTCTTAGCTTCCCAAAGAGCTGGAAGCAAGATGCTTTGGGGGCTCCCTGCCCCTTTGCCAACAAGGGCGACCTTTGGGCCTTTCAGCTCTAGGCCAATGGAGCACACCCAGAGCAGAAGTCCTACTTCAGCCAGATCAGGCCTGCCAAGGAACTGCGTTTCAGAGGCCTTTGTATGTGACGTTCCCGGTAGGCTGTGAGAGCACGGTGCAGAGCCAGTTGTTTCCTTGTTTCCCAAACAGCTGGAAGCAAGACGCTTTGGGGCCTCTCTGCCCCTTTGGAAACAAGGCAGCACGTTGGGTCTGGCAGCTCTAGGGCAATGGAGCACAACCAGAGCCGAAGTTCTACTTCTTCCAGATCAGGCCTGCCTAGACAGTGCGTTTCCCAGGCCTTGATAAGAGATGTTCTCTTAGGCTATAAGAGCACTGGGCACAGCCAGTTGTTTCTTAGCTTCCCAAGAGGTGGAAGCAAGATGCTTTGGGGCCTCTCTCCCCCTTTGGAAACAAGGCAGCCCTTTGGGCCTTTCAGCTCTAGGGCAATGGAGCACACCCAGAGCAGAAGTTCTACCTCAGCCAGATCAGGCCTGCCAAGAAACTGCTTTTCACAGGCCTTCGTAAGAGGTGTTCCCGGAAGGCTGTAAGAGTACCTGGCAGAGCGAGTTGTTTCTTAGCTTCAAAAACAGCTGGAAGCAACATGATTTGGGGCCTCTCTCCCCCTTTGGAAACAAAGCAGCCTTTGTGCCTGGCAGCTCTAGGCCAAAGTAGCACACCCAGAGCACAAGTTCTACCTCAGCCAGATCAGGCCTTCCAAGAAACTGCGTCTCACAGGCCTTTCTCTGTCACGTTGCCGGTAGGCTGTGAGAGCACTGTGCAGAGCCAGTTGTTTCTTAGCTTCCCAAAGATTTGGAAGCAAGATGCTTTGGGGACTCTCAGCCCCTTTGGAAACAAGGCGGCACTTTGGGCCTGGCAGCTCTAGGCCAAAGTAGCACGCCCAGAGCAGGAGTTCTACTTCAGCCAGATCAGGCCTGCCAAGAAACTGCGTTTCACAGGCCTTGGTAAGAGATGTTCACGGTAGGCTGTGAGAGCACTGGGCAGAACCAGTTGTTTTTTAGCTTCCCAAAGTGCTGGAGGCAAGATGCTTTGGGGCCTCTCTCACCCTTTGGAAACAAGGCAGCCCTTAGGTCCTGGTAGCTCTAGGCCTATGTAGCACAACCAGAACAGAAGTTCTACTTCAGCCAGGTCAGGCCTGCCAAGAAACTGCGTTTCACAGGCCTTTCAAAGAGATGTTCTCTTAGGCTGTAAGAGCACTGGGCAGAGCCAGCTGTTTCTTAGCTTCCCGAAGAGCTGGGAGCAAGATGCTTTGGGTCCACTCTCCGTCTTTGGAAACAAGGCAGCCCTTTGGGCCTGGCAGCTCTAGGGCAATGGAGCACACCCAGAGCAGAAGTTCTACTTCAGCCAGATCAGGCCTGCCAGGAAACTGCGTTTCACAGGCCTTGGTAAGAGATGTTCCCGGTAGGCTGTAAGAGCACTGGGCAGAGCCAGTTGTTTCTTACCTTCCTGAAAAGCTGGAAGCAAGATGCTTGGGACCCCTCTGCCCGTTTGGGAACAAGGCAGCCTTTTGGGTCGGGAAGCTCTAGGCCAATGGAGCACACGCAGAGCAGGAGTTCTACTTCAGCCTGATCAGGCCTGCAAAGAAACAGCGTTTGACAGGCCTTGGTAAGAGATGTTCCCGGTAGGTGTAAGAGCACTGGGCAGAGCCAGTTGTTTCTTAGCTTCGCAAAGACCGGGAAGCAAGATGCTTTGGGCCTCTCTGCCCCTTGGAAACAGGGCAGCACTTTGGGCCTGGCAGCTCTAGGGCAGTGGAGCACACCCAGAGCCGGAGTTCTACTTCAGCCAGATGAGGCCTGCCAAGAAACTGCGTTTCACAGGCCTTTCAAAGACATGTTCCCGGTAGGCTGTAAGAGAACGGGGCAGAGCGAGTTGGTTCTTAGCTTCCCAGAGAGCTGGAAGCAAGATGCTTTGGGGCCTCTCTGCCCCTTTGGAAACAAGGCAGCACCTTGGGCCTGGCAGCTCTAGGGCAATGGAGCACACCCAGAGCAGAAGTTCTACTTCAGCCAAATCAGGCCTGCCAGGAAACGGCGTTTCACAGGCCTTGGTAAGAGATGTTCCCGGTAGGCTGTAAGAGCACTGGGCAACGCCAGATGTTTCTTAGCTTCCCGAAGAGCTGGAAGCGAGAAGCTTTGGTGCCACTCTCTCACTTTGGACTCAAGGCAGCCCTTTGGGGCAGGTAGCTCTAGGCCAGTGGAGCACACCCAGAGCAGAAGTTCTACTTGGGCCAGTTCAGGCCACCAACAAACTGCGTTTCACAGGCCTTGGTAAGAGATGTTCCCGGTAGGCTGTAAGAGCACTGGGCAACGCCAGATGTTTCTTAGCTTCCCGAAGAGCTGGAAGCAAGATGCTTTGGGGCCTCTCATCCCCTTTGCAAACAAGGCGGCCCTATGGGCCAGGCAGCTCTAGGCCAATGGAGCACACCCAGAGCAGAAGTTCTACTTCGGCCAGTTCAGGCCACCAACAAACTGCGTTTCACAGGCCTTGGTAAGAGATGTTCCCGGTAGGCTGTAAGAGCACTGGGCAACGCCAGATGTTTCTTAGCTTCCCGAAGAGCTGGAAGCAAGATGCTTTGGGGCCTCTCATCCCCTTTGGAAACAAGGCCGACCTTTGGGCCAGGCAGCTCTAGGCCAATGGAGCACACCCAGAGCAGAAGTTCTACCTCAGCCAGATAAGGCCTGCCAAGAAACTGCGTTTCAAAGGCTTTGGTAAGAGATGTTCCCGGTACTCTGTTAGAGCACTGGGCAGAGCCATTTGTTTCTTAGCTTCCCAAAGAGCTGGAAGCAAGATGCTTTGGGGGCTCCCTGCCCCTTTGCCAACAAGGGCGACCTTTGGGCCTTTCAGCTCTAGGCCAATGGAGCACACCCAGAGCAGAAGTCCTACTTCAGCCAGATCAGGCCTGCCAAGGAACTGCGTTTCAGAGGCCTTTGTATGTGACGTTCCCGGTAGGCTGTGAGAGCACGGTGCAGAGCCAGTTGTTTCCTTGTTTCCCAAACAGCTGGAAGCAAGACGCTTTGGGGCCTCTCTGCCCCTTTGGAAACAAGGCAGCACGTTGGGTCTGGCAGCTCTAGGGCAATGGAGCACAACCAGAGCCGAAGTTCTACTTCTTCCAGATCAGGCCTGCCTAGACAGTGCGTTTCCCAGGCCTTGATAAGAGATGTTCTCTTAGGCTATAAGAGCACTGGGCACAGCCAGTTGTTTCTTAGCTTCCCAAGAGGTGGAAGCAAGATGCTTTGGGGCCTCTCTCCCCCTTTGGAAACAAGGCAGCCCTTTGGGCCTTTCAGCTCTAGGGCAATGGAGCACACCCAGAGCAGAAGTTCTACCTCAGCCAGATCAGGCCTGCCAAGAAACTGCTTTTCACAGGCCTTCGTAAGAGGTGTTCCCGGAAGGCTGTAAGAGTACCTGGCAGAGCGAGTTGTTTCTTAGCTTCAAAAACAGCTGGAAGCAAGATGCTTTGGGGCCTCTCTCCCCCTTTGGAAACAAAGCAGCCTTTGTGCCTGGCAGCTCTAGGCCAAAGTAGCACACCCAGAGCACAAGTTCTACCTCAGCCAGATCAGGCCTTCCAAGAAACTGCGTCTCACAGGCCTTTCTCTGTCACGTTGCTGGTAGGCTGTGAGAGCACTGTGCAGAGCCAGTTGTTTCTTAGCTTCCCAAAGATTTGGAAGCAAGATGCTTTGGGGACTCTCAGCCCCTTTGGAAACAAGGCGGCCCTTTGGGCCTGGCAGCTCTAGGCCAAAGTAGCACGCCCAGAGCAGGAGTTCTACTTCAGCCAGATCAGGCCTGCCAAGAAACTGCGTTTCACAGGCCTTGGTAAGAGATGTTCCCGGTAGGCTGTGAGAGCACTGTGGAGAGCCAGTTGCTTTAGCTTCCCACAGAGCTGGAAGCAAGATGCCTTGGGGCCTCTCTCTCCCTTTGGACACAAGGCAGCCGTTTGGGCCTGGCAGCTCTAGGCCAATGGAGCACACCCACAGCAGAAGTTCTACTTCAGGCAGATCAGTCCTGCCCAGAAACTGCGTTTCACAGCCCTTGGTAAGAGATGTTCACGGTAGGCTGTGAGAGCACTGGGCAGAACCAGTTGTTTTTTAGCTTCCCAAAGTGCTGGAGGCAAGATGCTTTGGGGCCTCTCTCACCCTTTGGAAACAAGGCAGCCCTTAGGTCCTGGTAGCTCTAGGCCTATGTAGCACAACCAGAACAGAAGTTCTACTTCAGCCAGGTCAGGCCTGCCAAGAAACTGCGTTTCACAGGCCTTTCAAACACATGTTCTCTTAGGCTGTAAGAGCACTGGGCAGAGCCAGCTGTTTCTTAGCTTCCCGAAGAGCTGGGAGCAAGATGCTTTGGGTCCACTCTCCGTCTTTGGAAACAAGGCAGCCCTTTGGGCCTGGCAGCTCTAGGGCAATGGAGCACACCCAGAGCAGAAGTTCTACTTCAGCCAGATCAGGCCTGCCAGGAAACTGCGTTTCACAGGCCTTGGTAAGAGATGTTCCCGGTAGGCTGTAAGAGCACTGGGCAGAGCCAGTTGTTTCTTACCTTCCTGAAAAGCTGGAAGCAAGATGCTTGGGAGCCTTCTGCCCGTTTGGGAACAAGGCAGCCTTTTGGGTCGGGAAGCTCTAGGCCAATGGAGCACACGCAGAGCAGGAGTTCTACTTCAGCCTGATCAGGCCTGCAAAGAAACAGCGTTTGACAGGCCTTGGTAAGAGATGTTCGCGGTAGGTGTAAGAGCACTGGGCAGAGCCAGTTGTTTCTTAGCTTCGCAAAGACCGGGAAGCAAGATGCTTTGGGTCTCTCTGCCCCTTGGAAACAGGGCAGCACTTTGGGCCTGGCAGCTCTAGGGCAGTGGAGCACACCCAGAGCCGGAGTTCTACTTCAGCCAGATGAGGCCTGCCAAGAAACTGCGTTTCACAGGCCTTTCAAAGACATGTTCCCGGTAGGCTGTAAGAGCACGGGGCAGAGCGAGTTGGTTCTTAGCTTCCCAGAGAGCTGGAAGCAAGATGCTTTGGGGCCTCTCTGCCCCTTTGGAAACAAGGCAGCACCTTGGGCCTGGCAGCTCTAGGGCAATGGAGCACACCTAGAGCAGAAGTTCTTCTTCAGCCAAATCAGGCCTGCCAGGAAACGGCGTTTCACAGGCCTTGGTAAGAGATGTTCCCGGTAGGCTGTAAGAGCACTGGGCAACGCCAGATGTTTCTTAGCTTCCCGAAGAGCTGGAAGCGAGAAGCTTTGGTGCCACTCTCTCACTTTGGACTCAAGGCAGCCCTTTGGGGCAGGTAGCTCTAGGCCAGTGGAGCACACCCAGAGCAGAAGTTCTACTTGGGCCAGTTCAGGCCACCAACAAACTGCGTTTCACAGGCCTTGGTAAGAGATGTTCCCGGTAGGCTGTAAGAGCACTGGGCAACGCCAGATGTTTCTTAGCTTCCCGAAGAGCTGGAAGCAAGATGCTTTGGGGCCTCTCATCCCCTTTGCAAACAAGGCGGCCCTATGGGCCAGGCAGCTCTAGGCCAATGGAGCACACCCAGAGCAGAAGTTCTACCTCAGCCAGATAAGGCCTGCCAAGAAACTGCGTTTCAAAGGCTTTGGTAAGAGATGTTCCCGGTACTCTGTTAGAGCACTGGGCAGAGCCATTTGTTTCTTAGCTTCCCAAAGAGCTGGAAGCAAGATGCTTTGGGGGCTCCCTGCCCCTTTGCCAAGAAGGGCGACCTTTGTCCTTTCAGCTCTAGGCCAATGGAGCACACCCAGAGCAGAAGTCCTACTTCAGCCAGATCAGGCCTGCCAAGGAACTGCGTTTCAGAGGCCTTTGTATGTGACGTTCCCGGTAGGCTGTGAGAGCACGGTGCAGAGCCAGTTGTTTCCTTGTTTCCCAAACAGCTGGAAGCAAGACGCTTTGGGGCCTCTCTGCCCCTTTGGAGACAAGGCAGCACGTTGGGTCTGGCAGCTCTAGGGCAATGGAGCACAACCAGAGCCGAAGTTCTACTTCTTCCAGATCAGGCCTGCCTAGACAGTGCGTTTCCCAGGCCTTGATAAGAGATGTTCTCTTAGGCTATAAGAGCACTGGGCACAGCCAGTTGTTTCTTAGCTTCCCAAGAGGTGGAAGCAAGATGCTTTGGGGCCTCTCTCCCCCTTTGGAAACAGGCAGCCCTTTGGGCCTTTCAGCTCTAGGGCAATGGAGCACACCCAGAGCAGAAGTTCTACCTCAGCCAGATCAGGCCTGCCAAGAAACTGCTTTTCACAGGCCTTCGTAAGAGGTGTTCCCGGAAGGCTGTAAGAGTACCTGGCAGAGCGAGTTGTTTCTTAGCTTCAAAAACAGCTGGAAGCAACATGATTTGGGGCCTCTCTCCCCCTTTGGAAACAAAGCAGCCTTTGTGCCTGGCAGCTCTAGGCCAAAGTAGCACACCCAGAGCACAAGTTCTACCTCAGCCAGATAAGGCCTGTCAAGAAGCTGCGTTTCACAGGCCTTTCTCTGTCACGTTGCCGGTAGGCTGTGAGAGCACTGTGCAGAGCCAGTTGTTTCTTAGCTTCCCAAAGATTTGGAAGCAAGATGCTTTGGGGACTCTCAGCCCCTTTGGAAACAAGGCGGCCCTTTGGGCCTGGCAGCTCTAGGCCAAAGTAGCACGCCCAGAGCAGGAGTTCTACTTCAGCCAGATCAGGCCTGCCAAGAAACTGCGTTTCACAGGCCTTGGTAAGAGATGTTCCCGGTAGGCTGTGAGAGCACTGTGGAGAGCCAGTTGCTTTAGCTTCCCACAGAGCTGGAAGCAAGATGCCTTGGGGCCTCTCTCTCCCTTTGGACACAAGGCAGCCGTTTGGGCCTGGCAGCTCTAGGCCAAAGTAGCACACCCAGAGCACAAGTTCTACCTCAGCCAGATAAGGCCTGTCAAGAAGCTGCGTTTCACAGGCCTTTGTATGTGACGTTCCCGGTTGGCTTTGAGAGCACTGTGCAGAGCCAGTTGTTTTAGCTTCCCAGAGAACAGGAAGCAAGATGCTTTGGGGCCTCTCTCACACTTTGGAAATAAAGGCAGCCCTTTGGGCCTGGCAGCCCTAGGCCAATGGAGTACACCCAGAGCAGAAGTTCTACCTCAGCCAGATCAGGCCTTCCAAGAAACTGCGTCTCACAGGCCTTTCTCTGTCACGTTGCCGGTAGGCTGTGAGAGCACTGTGCAGAGCCAGTTGTTTCTTAGCTTCCCAAAGATTTGGAAGCAAGATGCTTTGGGGACTCTCAGCCCCTTTGGAAACAAGGCGGCCCTTTGGGCCTGGCAGCTCTAGGCCAAAGTAGCACGCCCAGAGCAGGAGTTCTACTTCAGCCAGATCAGGCCTGCCAAGAAACTGCGTTTCACAGGCCTTGGTAAGAGATGTTCCCGGTAGGCTGTGAGAGCACGGTGCAGAGCCAGTTGTTTCCTTGTTTCCCAAACAGCTGGAAGCAAGACGCTTTGGGGCCTCTCTGCCCCTTTGGAAACAAGGCAGCACGTTGGGTCTGGCAGCTCTAGGGCAATGGAGCACAACCAGAGCCGAAGTTCTACTTCTTCCAGATCAGGCCTGCCTAGACAGTGCGTTTCCCAGGCCTTGATAAGAGATGTTCTCTTAGGCTATAAGAGCCCTGGGCACAGCCAGTTGTTTCTTAGCTTCCCAAGAGGTGGAAGCAAGATGCTTTGGGGCCTCTCTCCCCCTTTGGAAACAAGGCAGCCCTTTGGGCCTTTCAGCTCTAGGGCAATGGAGCACACCCAGAGCAGAAGTTCTACCTCAGCCAGATCAGGCCTGCCAAGAAACTGCTTTTCACAGGCCTTCGTAAGAGGTGTTCCCGGAAGGCTGTAAGAGTACCTGGCAGAGCGAGTTGTTTCTTAGCTTCAAAAACAGCTGGAAGCAACATGATTTGGGGCCTCTCTCCCCCTTTGGAAACAAAGCAGCCTTTGTGCCTGGCAGCTCTAGGCCAAAGTAGCACACCCAGAGCACAAGTTCTACCTCAGCCAGATAAGGCCTGTCAAGAAGCTGCGTTTCACAGGCCTTTGTATGTGACGTTCCCGGTTGGCTTTGAGAGCACTGTGCAGAGCCAGTTGTTTTAGCTTCCCAGAGAGCAGGAAGCAAGATGCTTTGGGGCCTCTCTCACACTTTGGAAATAAAGGCAGCCCTTTGGGCCTGGCAGCCCTAGGCCAATGGAGTACACCCAGAGCAGAAGTTCTACCTCAGCCAGATCAGGCCTTCCAAGAAACTGCGTCTCACAGGCCTTTCTCTGTCACGTTGCCGGTAGGCTGTGAGAGCACTGTGCAGAGCCAGTTGTTTCTTAGCTTCCCAAAGATTTGGAAGCAAGATGCTTTGGGGACTCTCAGCCCCTTTGGAAACAAGGCGGCCCTTTGGGCCTGGCAGCTCTAGGCCAAAGTAGCACGCCCAGAGCAGGAGTTCTACTTCAGCCAGATCAGGCCTGCCAAGAAACTGCGTTTCACAGGCCTTGGTAAGAGATGTTCCCGGTAGGCTGTGAGAGCACTGTGGAGAGCCAGTTGCTTTAGCTTCCCACAGAGCTGGAAGCAAGATGCCTTGGGGCCTCTCTCTCCCTTTGGACACAAGGCAGCCGTTTGGGCCTGGCAGCTCTAGGCCAATGGAGCACACCCACAGCAGAAGTTCTACTTCAGGCAGATCAGTCCTGCCCAGAAACTGCGTTTCACAGCCCTTGGTAAGAGATGTTCACGGTAGGCTGTGAGAGCACTGGGCAGAACCAGTTGTTTTTTAGCTTCCCAAAGTGCTGGAGGCAAGATGCTTTGGGGCCTCTCTCACCCTTTGGAAACAAGGCAGCCCTTAGGTCCTGGTAGCTCTAGGCCTATGTAGCACAACCAGAACAGAAGTTCTACTTCAGCCAGGTCAGGCCTGCCAAGAAACTGCGTTTCACAGGCCTTTCAAACACATGTTCTCTTAGGCTGTAAGAGCACTGGGCAGAGCCAGCTGTTTCTTAGCTTCCCGAAGAGCTGGGAGCAAGATGCTTTGGGTCCACTCTCCGTCTTTGGAAACAAGGCAGCCCTTTGGGCCTGGCAGCTCTAGGGCAATGGAGCACACCCAGAGCAGAAGTTCTACTTCAGCCAGATCAGGCCTGCCAGGAAACTGCGTTTCACAGGCCTTGGTAAGAGATGTTCCCGGTAGGCTGTAAGAGCACTGGGCAGAGCCAGTTGTTTCTTACCTTCCTGAAAAGCTGGAAGCAAGATGCTTGGGACCCCTCTGCCCGCTTGGGAACAAGGCAGCCTTTTGGGTCGGGAAGCTCTAGGCCAATGGAGCACACGCAGAGCAGGAGTTCTACTTCAGCCTGATCAGGCCTGCAAAGAAACAGCGTTTGACAGGCCTTGGTAAGAGATGTTCCCGGTAGGTGTAAGAGCACTGGGCAGAGCCAGTTGTTTCTTAGCTTCGCAAAGACCGGGAAGCAAGATGCTTTGGGCCTCTCTGCCCCTTGGAAACAGGGCAGCACTTTGGGCCTGGCAGCTCTAGGGCAGTGGAGCACACCCAGAGCCGGAGTTCTACTTCAGCCAGATGAGGCCTGCCAAGAAACTGCGTTTCACAGGCCTTTCAAAGACATGTTCCCGGTAGGCTGTAAGAGCACGGGGCAGAGCGAGTTGGTTCTTAGCTTCCCAGAGAGCTGGAAGCAAGATGCTTTGGGGCCTCTCTGCCCCTTTGGAAACAAGGCAGCACCTTGGGCCTGGCAGCTCTAGGGCAATGGAGCACACCCAGAGCAGAAGTTCTACTTCAGCCAAATCAGGCCTGCCAGGAAACGGCGTTTCACAGGCCTTGGTAAGAGATGTTCCCGGTAGGCTGTAAGAGCACTGGGCAACGCCAGATGTTTCTTAGATTCCCGAAGAGCTGGAAGCAAGAAGCTTTGGTGCCACTCTCTCACTTTGGACTCAAGGCAGCCCTTTGGGGCAGGTAGCTCTAGGCCAGTGGAGCACACCCAGAGCAGAAGTTCTACTTGGGCCAGTTCAGGCCACCAACAAACTGCGTTTCACAGGCCTTGGTAAGAGATGTTCCCGGTAGGCTGTAAGAGCACTGGGCAACGCCAGATGTTTCTTAGCTTCCCGAAGAGCTGGAAGCAAGATGCTTTGGGGCCTCTCATCCCCTTTGCAAACAAGGCGGCCCTATGGGCCAGGCAGCTCTAGGCCAATGGAGCACACCCAGAGCAGAAGTTCTACTTCGGCCAGTTCAGGCCACCAACAAACTGCGTTTCACAGGCCTTGGTAAGAGATGTTCCCGGTAGGCTGTAAGAGCACTGGGCAACGCCAGATGTTTCTTAGCTTCCCGAAGAGCTGGAAGCAAGATGCTTTGGGGCCTCTCATCCCCTTTGCAAACAAGGCCGACCTTTGGGCCAGGCAGCTCTAGGCCAATGGAGCACACCCAGAGCAGAAGTTCTACCTCAGCCAGATAAGGCCTGCCAAGAAACTGCGTTTCAAAGGCTTTGGTAAGAGATGTTCCCGGTACTCTGTTAGAGCACTGGGCAGAGCCATTTGTTTCTTAGCTTCCCAAAGAGCTGGAAGCAAGATGCTTTGGGGGCTCCCTGCCCCTTTGCCAACAAGGGCGACCTTTGGGCCTTTCAGCTCTAGGCCAATGGAGCACACCCAGAGCAGAAGTCCTACTTCAGCCAGATCAGGCCTGCCAAGGAACTGCGTTTCAGAGGCCTTTGTATGTGACGTTCCCGGTAGGCTGTGAGAGCACGGTGCAGAGCCAGTTGTTTCCTTGTTTCCCAAACAGCTGGAAGCAAGACGCTTTGGGGCCTCTCTGCCCCTTTGGAAACAAGGCAGCACGTTGGGTCTGGCAGCTCTAGGGCAATGGAGCACAACCAGAGCCGAAGTTCTACTTCTTCCAGATCAGGCCTGCCTAGACAGTGCGTTTCCCAGGCCTTGATAAGAGATGTTCTCTTAGGCTATAAGAGCACTGGGCACAGCCAGTTGTTTCTTAGCTTCCCAAGAGGTGGAAGCAAGATGCTTTGGGGCCTCTCTCCCCCTTTGGAAACAAGGCAGCCCTTTGGGCCTTTCAGCTCTAGGGCAATGGAGCACACCCAGAGCAGAAGTTCTACCTCAGCCAGATCAGGCCTGCCAAGAAACTGCTTTTCACAGGCCTTCGTAAGAGGTGTTCCCGGAAGGCTGTAAGAGTACCTGGCAGAGCGAGTTGTTTCTTAGCTTCAAAAACAGCTGGAAGCAACATGATTTGGGGCCTCTCTCCCCCTTTGGAAACAAAGCAGCCTTTGTGCCTGGCAGCTCTAGGCCAAAGTAGCACACCCAGAGCACAAGTTCTACCTCAGCCAGATCAGGCCTTCCAAGAAACTGCGTCTCACAGGCCTTTCTCTGTCACGTTGCCGGTAGGCTGTGAGAGCACTGTGCAGAGCCAGTTGTTTCTTAGCTTCCCAAAGATTTGGAAGCAAGATGCTTTGGGGACTCTCAGCCCCTTTGGAAACAAGGCGGCCCTTTGGGCCTGGCAGCTCTAGGCCAAAGTAGCACGCCCAGAGCAGGAGTTCTACTTCAGCCAGATCAGGCCTGCCAAGAAACTGCGTTTCACAGGCCTTGGTAAGAGATGTTCCCGGTAGGCTGTGAGAGCACTGTGGAGAGCCAGTTGCTTTAGCTTCCCACAGAGCTGGAAGCAAGATGCCTTGGGGCCTCTCTCTCCCTTTGGACACAAGGCAGCCGTTTGGGCCTGGCAGCTCTAGGCCAATGGAGCACACCCACAGCAGAAGTTCTACTTCAGGCAGATCAGTCCTTCCCAGAAACTGCGTTTCACAGCCCTTGGTAAGAGATGTTCACGGTAGGCTGTGAGAGCACTGGGCAGAACCAGTTGTTTTTTAGCTTCCCAAAGTGCTGGAGGCAAGATGCTTTGGGGCCTCTCTCACCCTTTGGAAACAAGGCAGCCCTTAGGTCCTGGTAGCTCTAGGCCTATGTAGCACAACCAGAACAGAAGTTCTACTTCAGCCAGGTCAGGCCTGCCAAGAAACTGCGTTTCACAGGCCTTTCAAAGAGATGTTCTCTTAGGCTGTAAGAGCACTGGGCAGAGCCAGCTGTTTCTTAGCTTCCCGAAGAGCTGGGAGCAAGATGCTTTGGGTCCACTCTCCGTCTTTGGAAACAAGGCAGCCCTTTGGGCCTGGCAGCTCTAGGGCAATGGAGCACACCCAGAGCAGAAGTTCTACTTCAGCCAGATCAGGCCTGCCAGGAAACTGCGTTTCACAGGCCTTGGTAAGAGATGTTCCCAGTAGGCTGTAAGAGCACTGGGCAGAGCCAGTTGTTTCTTACCTTCCTGAAAAGCTGGAAGCAAGATGCTTGGGAGCCCTCTGCCCGTTTGGGAACAAGGCAGCCTTTTGGGTCGGGAAGCTCTAGGCCAATGGAGCACACGCAGAGCAGGAGTTCTACTTCAGCCTGATCAGGCCTGCAAAGAAACAGCGTTTGACAGGCCTTGGTAAGAGATGTTCCCGGTAGGTGTAAGAGCACTGGGCAGAGCCAGTTGTTTCTTAGCTTCGCAAAGACCGGGAAGCAAGATGCTTTGGGCCTCTCTGCCCCTTGGAAACAGGGCAGCACTTTGGGCCTGGCAGCTCTAGGGCAGTGGAGCACACCTAGAGCCGGAGTTCTACTTCAGCCAGATGAGGCCTGCCAAGAAACTGCGTTTCACAGGCCTTTCAAAGACATGTTCCCGGTAGGCTGTAAGAGCACGGGGCAGAGCGAGTTGGTTCTTAGCTTCCCAGAGAGCTGGAAGCAAGATGCTTTGGGGCCTCTCTGCCCCTTTGGAAACAAGGCAGCACCTTGGGCCTGGCAGCTCTAGGGCAATGGAGCACACCCAGAGCAGAAGTTCTACTTCAGCCAAATCAGGCCTGCCAGGAAACGGCGTTTCACAGGCCTTGGTAAGAGATGTTCCCGGTAGGCTGTAAGAGCACTGGGCAACGCCAGATGTTTCTTAGCTTCCCGAAGAGCTGGAAGCGAGAAGCTTTGGTGCCACTCTCTCACTTTGGACTCACGGCAGCCCTTTGGGGCAGGTAGCTCTAGGCCAGTGGAGCACACCCAGAGCAGAAGTTCTACTTGGGCCAGTTCAGGCCACCAACAAACTGCGTTTCACAGGCCTTGGTAAGAGATGTTCCCGGTAGGCTGTAAGAGCACTGGGCAACGCCAGATGTTTCTTAGCTTCCCGAAGAGCTGGAAGCAAGATGCTTTGGGGCCTCTCATCCCCTTTGCAAACAAGGCGGCCCTATGGGCCAGGCAGCTCTAGGCCAATGGAGCACACCCAGAGCAGAAGTTCTACCTCAGCCAGATAAGGCCTGCCAAGAAACTGCGTTTCAAAGGCTTTGGTAAGAGATGTTCCCGGTACTCTGTTAGAGCACTGGGCAGAGCCATTTGTTTCTTAGCTTCCCAAAGAGCTGGAAGCAAGATGCTTTGGGGGCTCCCTGCCCCTTTGCCAACAAGGGCGACCTTTGTCCTTTCAGCTCTAGGCCAATGGAGCACACCCAGAGCAGAAGTCCTACTTCAGCCAGATCAGGCCTGCCAAGGAACTGCGTTTCAGAGGCCTTTGTATGTGACGTTCCCGGTAGGCTGTGAGAGCACGGTGCAGAGCCAGTTGTTTCCTTGTTTCCCAAACAGCTGGAAGCAAGACGCTTTGGGGCCTCTCTGCCCCTTTGGAAACAAGGCAGCACGTTGGGTCTGGCAGCTCTAGGGCAATGGAGCACAACCAGAGCCGAAGTTCTACTTCTTCCAGATCAGGCCTGCCTAGACAGTGCGTTTCCCAGGCCTTGATAAGAGATGTTCTCTTAGGCTATAAGAGCACTGGGCACAGCCAGTTGTTTCTTAGCTTCCCAAGAGGTGGAAGCAAGATGCTTTGGGGCCTCTCTCCCCCTTTGGAAACAGGCAGCCCTTTGGGCCTTTCAGCTCTAGGGCAATGGAGCACACCCAGAGCAGAAGTTCTACCTCAGCCAGATCAGGCCTGCCAAGAAACTGCTTTTCACAGGCCTTCGTAAGAGGTGTTCCCGGAAGGCTGTAAGAGTACCTGGCAGAGCGAGTTGTTTCTTAGCTTCAAAAACAGCTGGAAGCAACATGATTTGGGGCCACTCTCCCCCTTTGGAAACAAAGCAGCCTTTGTGCCTGGCAGCTCTAGGCCAAAGTAGCACACCCAGAGCACAAGTTCTACCTCAGCCAGATCAGGCCTGCCAAGAAACTGCGTTTCACAGGCCTTGGTAAGAGATGTTCCCGGTAGGCTGTGAGAGCACTGTGGAGAGCCAGTTGCTTTAGCTTCCCACAGAGCTGGAAGCAAGATGCTTTGGGGCCTCTCTCTCCCTTTGGACACAAGGCAGCCGTTTGGGCCTGGCAGCTCTAGGCCAATGGAGCACACCCACAGCAGAAGTTCTACTTCAGGCAGATCAGTCCTGCCCAGAAACTGCGTTTCACAGCCCTTGGTAAGAGATGTTCACGGTAGGCTGTGAGAGCACTGGGCAGAACCAGTTGTTTTTTAGCTTCCCAAAGTGCTGGAGGCAAGATGCTTTGGGGCCTCTCTCACCCTTTGGAAACAAGGCAGCCCTTAGGTCCTGGTAGCTCTAGGCCTATGTAGCACAACCAGAACAGAAGTTCTACTTCAGCCAGGTCAGGCCTGCCAAGAAACTGCGTTTCACAGGCCTTTCAAAGACATGTTCCCGGTAGGCTGTAAGAGCACGGGGCAGAGCGAGTTGGTTCTTAGCTTCCCAGAGAGCTGGAAGCAAGATGCTTTGGGGCCTCTCTGCCCCTTTGGAAACAAGGCAGCACCTTGGGCCTGGCAGCTCTAGGGCAATGGAGCACACCCAGAGCAGAAGTTCTACTTCAGCCAAATCAGGCCTGCCAGGAAACGGCGTTTCACAGGCCTTGGTAAGAGATGTTCCCGGTAGGCTGTAAGAGCACTGGGCAACGCCAGATGTTTCTTAGATTCCCGAAGAGCTGGAAGCAAGAAGCTTTGGTGCCACTCTCTCACTTTGGACTCAAGGCAGCCCTTTGGGGCAGGTAGCTCTAGGCCAGTGGAGCACACCCAGAGCAGAAGTTCTACTTGGGCCAGTTCAGGCCACCAACAAACTGCGTTTCACAGGCCTTGGTAAGAGATGTTCCCGGTAGGCTGTAAGAGCACTGGGCAACGCCAGATGTTTCTTAGCTTCCCGAAGAGCTGGAAGCAAGATGCTTTGGGGCCTCTCATCCCCTTTGCAAACAAGGCGGCCCTATGGGCCAGGCAGCTCTAGGCCAATGGAGCACACCCAGAGCAGAAGTTCTACTTCGGCCAGTTCAGGCCACCAACAAACTGCGTTTCACAGGCCTTGGTAAGAGATGTTCCCGGTAGGCTGTAAGAGCACTGGGCAACGCCAGATGTTTCTTAGCTTCCCGAAGAGCTGGAAGCAAGATGCTTTGGGGCCTCTCATCCCCTTTGCAAACAAGGCCGACCTTTGGGCCAGGCAGCTCTAGGCCAATGGAGCACACCCAGAGCAGAAGTTCTACCTCAGCCAGATAAGGCCTGCCAAGAAACTGCGTTTCAAAGGCTTTGGTAAGAGATGTTCCCGGTACTCTGTTAGAGCACTGGGCAGAGCCATTTGTTTCTTAGCTTCCCAAAGAGCTGGAAGCAAGATGCTTTGGGGGCTCCCTGCCCCTTTGCCAACAAGGGCGACCTTTGGGCCTTTCAGCTCTAGGCCAATGGAGCACACCCAGAGCAGAAGTCCTACTTCAGCCAGATCAGGCCTGCCAAGGAACTGCGTTTCAGAGGCCTTTGTATGTGACGTTCCCGGTAGGCTGTGAGAGCACGGTGCAGAGCCAGTTGTTTCCTTGTTTCCCAAACAGCTGGAAGCAAGACGCTTTGGGGCCTCTCTGCCCCTTTGGAAACAAGGCAGCACGTTGGGTCTGGCAGCTCTAGGGCAATGGAGCACAACCAGAGCCGAAGTTCTACTTCTTCCAGATCAGGCCTGCCTAGACAGTGCGTTTCCCAGGCCTTGATAAGAGATGTTCTCTTAGGCTATAAGAGCACTGGGCACAGCCAGTTGTTTCTTAGCTTCCCAAGAGGTGGAAGCAAGATGCTTTGGGGCCTCTCTCCCCCTTTGGAAACAAGGCAGCCCTTTGGGCCTTTCAGCTCTAGGGCAATGGAGCACACCCAGAGCAGAAGTTCTACCTCAGCCAGATCAGGCCTGCCAAGAAACTGCTTTTCACAGGCCTTCGTAAGAGGTGTTCCCGGAAGGCTGTAAGAGTACCTGGCAGAGCGAGTTGTTTCTTAGCTTCAAAAACAGCTGGAAGCAACATGATTTGGGGCCTCTCTCCCCCTTTGGAAACAAAGCAGCCTTTGTGCCTGGCAGCTCTAGGCCAAAGTAGCACACCCAGAGCACAAGTTCTACCTCAGCCAGATCAGGCCTTCCAAGAAACTGCGTCTCACAGGCCTTTCTCTGTCACGTTGCCGGTAGGCTGTGAGAGCACTGTGCAGAGCCAGTTGTTTCTTAGCTTCCCAAAGATTTGGAAGCAAGATGCTTTGGGGACTCTCAGCCCCTTTGGAAACAAGGCGGCCCTTTGGGCCTGGCAGCTCTAGGCCAAAGTAGCACGCCCAGAGCAGGAGTTCTACTTCAGCCAGATCAGGCCTGCCAAGAAACTGCGTTTCACAGGCCTTGGTAAGAGATGTTCCCGGTAGGCTGTGAGAGCACTGTGGAGAGCCAGTTGCTTTAGCTTCCCACAGAGCTGGAAGCAAGATGCCTTGGGGCCTCTCTCTCCCTTTGGACACAAGGCAGCCGTTTGGGCCTGGCAGCTCTAGGCCAATGGAGCACACCCACAGCAGAAGTTCTACTTCAGGCAGATCAGTCCTTCCCAGAAACTGCGTTTCACAGCCCTTGGTAAGAGATGTTCACGGTAGGCTGTGAGAGCACTGGGCAGAACCAGTTGTTTTTTAGCTTCCCAAAGTGCTGGAGGCAAGATGCTTTGGGGCCTCTCTCACCCTTTGGAAACAAGGCAGCCCTTAGGTCCTGGTAGCTCTAGGCCTATGTAGCACAACCAGAACAGAAGTTCTACTTCAGCCAGGTCAGGCCTGCCAAGAAACTGCGTTTCACAGGCCTTTCAAAGAGATGTTCTCTTAGGCTGTAAGAGCACTGGGCAGAGCCAGCTGTTTCTTAGCTTCCCGAAGAGCTGGGAGCAAGATGCTTTGGGTCCACTCTCCGTCTTTGGAAACAAGGCAGCCCTTTGGGCCTGGCAGCTCTAGGGCAATGGAGCACACCCAGAGCAGAAGTTCTACTTCAGCCAGATCAGGCCTGCCAGGAAACTGCGTTTCACAGGCCTTGGTAAGAGATGTTCCCAGTAGGCTGTAAGAGCACTGGGCAGAGCCAGTTGTTTCTTACCTTCCTGAAAAGCTGGAAGCAAGATGCTTGGGAGCCCTCTGCCCGTTTGGGAACAAGGCAGCCTTTTGGGTCGGGAAGCTCTAGGCCAATGGAGCACACGCAGAGCAGGAGTTCTACTTCAGCCTGATCAGGCCTGCAAAGAAACAGCGTTTGACAGGCCTTGGTAAGAGATGTTCCCGGTAGGTGTAAGAGCACTGGGCAGAGCCAGTTGTTTCTTAGCTTCGCAAAGACCGGGAAGCAAGATGCTTTGGGCCTCTCTGCCCCTTGGAAACAGGGCAGCACTTTGGGCCTGGCAGCTCTAGGGCAGTGGAGCACACCTAGAGCCGGAGTTCTACTTCAGCCAGATGAGGCCTGCCAAGAAACTGCGTTTCACAGGCCTTTCAAAGACATGTTCCCGGTAGGCTGTAAGAGCACGGGGCAGAGCGAGTTGGTTCTTAGCTTCCCAGAGAGCTGGAAGCAAGATGCTTTGGGGCCTCTCTGCCCCTTTGGAAACAAGGCAGCACCTTGGGCCTGGCAGCTCTAGGGCAATGGAGCACACCCAGAGCAGAAGTTCTACTTCAGCCAAATCAGGCCTGCCAGGAAACGGCGTTTCACAGGCCTTGGTAAGAGATGTTCCCGGTAGGCTGTAAGAGCACTGGGCAACGCCAGATGTTTCTTAGCTTCCCGAAGAGCTGGAAGCGAGAAGCTTTGGTGCCACTCTCTCACTTTGGACTCACGGCAGCCCTTTGGGGCAGGTAGCTCTAGGCCAGTGGAGCACACCCAGAGCAGAAGTTCTACTTGGGCCAGTTCAGGCCACCAACAAACTGCGTTTCACAGGCCTTGGTAAGAGATGTTCCCGGTAGGCTGTAAGAGCACTGGGCAACGCCAGATGTTTCTTAGCTTCCCGAAGAGCTGGAAGCAAGATGCTTTGGGGCCTCTCATCCCCTTTGCAAACAAGGCGGCCCTATGGGCCAGGCAGCTCTAGGCCAATGGAGCACACCCAGAGCAGAAGTTCTACCTCAGCCAGATAAGGCCTGCCAAGAAACTGCGTTTCAAAGGCTTTGGTAAGAGATGTTCCCGGTACTCTGTTAGAGCACTGGGCAGAGCCATTTGTTTCTTAGCTTCCCAAAGAGCTGGAAGCAAGATGCTTTGGGGGCTCCCTGCCCCTTTGCCAACAAGGGCGACCTTTGTCCTTTCAGCTCTAGGCCAATGGAGCACACCCAGAGCAGAAGTCCTACTTCAGCCAGATCAGGCCTGCCAAGGAACTGCGTTTCAGAGGCCTTTGTATGTGACGTTCCCGGTAGGCTGTGAGAGCACGGTGCAGAGCCAGTTGTTTCCTTGTTTCCCAAACAGCTGGAAGCAAGACGCTTTGGGGCCTCTCTGCCCCTTTGGAAACAAGGCAGCACGTTGGGTCTGGCAGCTCTAGGGCAATGGAGCACAACCAGAGCCGAAGTTCTACTTCTTCCAGATCAGGCCTGCCTAGACAGTGCGTTTCCCAGGCCTTGATAAGAGATGTTCTCTTAGGCTATAAGAGCACTGGGCACAGCCAGTTGTTTCTTAGCTTCCCAAGAGGTGGAAGCAAGATGCTTTGGGGCCTCTCTCCCCCTTTGGAAACAGGCAGCCCTTTGGGCCTTTCAGCTCTAGGGCAATGGAGCACACCCAGAGCAGAAGTTCTACCTCAGCCAGATCAGGCCTGCCAAGAAACTGCTTTTCACAGGCCTTCGTAAGAGGTGTTCCCGGAAGGCTGTAAGAGTACCTGGCAGAGCGAGTTGTTTCTTAGCTTCAAAAACAGCTGGAAGCAACATGATTTGGGGCCACTCTCCCCCTTTGGAAACAAAGCAGCCTTTGTGCCTGGCAGCTCTAGGCCAAAGTAGCACACCCAGAGCACAAGTTCTACCTCAGCCAGATCAGGCCTGCCAAGAAACTGCGTTTCACAGGCCTTGGTAAGAGATGTTCCCGGTAGGCTGTGAGAGCACTGTGGAGAGCCAGTTGCTTTAGCTTCCCACAGAGCTGGAAGCAAGATGCTTTGGGGCCTCTCTCTCCCTTTGGACACAAGGCAGCCGTTTGGGCCTGGCAGCTCTAGGCCAATGGAGCACACCCACAGCAGAAGTTCTACTTCAGGCAGATCAGTCCTGCCCAGAAACTGCGTTTCACAGCCCTTGGTAAGAGATGTTCACGGTAGGCTGTGAGAGCACTGGGCAGAACCAGTTGTTTTTTAGCTTCCCAAAGTGCTGGAGGCAAGATGCTTTGGGGCCTCTCTCACCCTTTGGAAACAAGGCAGCCCTTAGGTCCTGGTAGCTCTAGGCCTATGTAGCACAACCAGAACAGAAGTTCTACTTCAGCCAGGTCAGGCCTGCCAAGAAACTGCGTTTCACAGGCCTTTCAAAGAGATGTTCTCTTAGGCTGTAAGAGCACTGGGCAGAGCCAGCTGTTTCTTAGCTTCCCGAAGAGCTGGGAGCAAGATGCTTTGGGTCCACTCTCCGTCTTTGGAAACAAGGCAGCCCTTTGGGCCTGGCAGCTCTAGGGCAATGGAGCACACCCAGAGCAGAAGTTCTACTTCAGCCAGATCAGGCCTGCCAGGAAACTGCGTTTCACAGGCCTTGGTAAGAGATGTTCCCGGTAGGCTGTAAGAGCACTGGGCAGAGCCAGTTGTTTCTTACCTTCCTGAAAAGCTGGAAGCAAGATGCTTGGGACCCCTCTGCCCGCTTGGGAACAAGGCAGCCTTTTGGGTCGGGAAGCTCTAGGCCAATGGAGCACACGCAGAGCAGGAGTTCTACTTCAGCCTGATCAGGCCTGCAAAGAAACAGCGTTTGACAGGCCTTGGTAAGAGATGTTCGCGGTAGGTGTAAGAGCACTGGGCAGAGCCAGTTGTTTCTTAGCTTCGCAAAGACCGGGAAGCAAGATGCTTTGGGCCTCTCTGCCCCTTGGAAACAGGGCAGCACTTTGGGCTTGGCAGCTCTAGGGCAATGGAGCACACCCAGAGCCGGAGTTCTACTTCAGCCAGATGAGGCCTGCCAAGAAACTGCGTTTCACAGGCCTTTCAAAGACATGTTCCCGGTAGGCTGTAAGAGCACGGGGCAGAGCGAGTTGGTTCTTAGCTTCCCAGAGAGCTGGAAGCAAGATGCTTTGGGGCCTCTCTGCCCCTTTGGAAACAAGGCAGCACCTTGGGCCTGGCAGCTCTAGGGCAATGGAGCACACCCAGAGCAGAAGTTCTACTTCAGCCAAATCAGGCCTGCCAGGAAACGGCGTTTCACAGGCCTTGGTAAGAGATGTTCCCGGTAGGCTGTAAGAGCACTGGGCAACGCCAGATGTTTCTTAGATTCCCGAAGAGCTGGAAGCAAGAAGCTTTGGTGCCACTCTCTCACTTTGGACTCAAGGCAGCCCTTTGGGGCAGGTAGCTCTAGGCCAGTGGAGCACACCCAGAGCAGAAGTTCTACTTGGGCCAGTTCAGGCCACCAACAAACTGCGTTTCACAGGCCTTGGTAGGAGATGTTCCCGGTAGGCTGTAATAGCACTGGGCAACGCCAGATGTTTCTTAGCTTCCCGAAGAGCTGGAAGCAAGATGCTTTGGGGCCTCTCATCCCCTTTGCAAACAAGGCGGCCCTATGGGCCAGGCAGCTCTAGGCCAATGGAGCACACCCAGAGCAGAAGTTCTACTTCGGCCAGTTCAGGCCACCAACAAACTGCGTTTCACAGGCCTTGGTAAGAGATGTTCCCGGTAGGCTGTAAGAGCACTGGGCAACGCCAGATGTTTCTTAGCTTCCCGAAGAGCTGGAAGCAAGATGCTTTGGGGCCTCTCATCCCCTTTGCAAACAAGGCCGACCTTTGGGCCAGGCAGCTCTAGGCCAATGGAGCACACCCAGAGCAGAAGTTCTACCTCAGCCAGATAAGGCCTGCCAAGAAACTGCGTTTCAAAGGCTTTGGTAAGAGATGTTCCCGGTACTCTGTTAGAGCACTGGGCAGAGCCATTTGTTTCTTAGCTTCCCAAAGAGCTGGAAGCAAGATGCTTTGGGGGCTCCCTGCCCCTTTGCCAACAAGGGCGACCTTTGGGCCTTTCAGCTCTAGGCCAATGGAGCACACCCAGAGCAGAAGTCCTACTTCAGCCAGATCAGGCCTGCCAAGGAACTGCGTTTCAGAGGCCTTTGTATGTGACGTTCCCGGTAGGCTGTGAGAGCACGGTGCAGAGCCAGTTGTTTCCTTGTTTCCCAAACAGCTGGAAGCAAGACGCTTTGGGGCCTCTCTGCCCCTTTGGAAACAAGGCAGCACGTTGGGTCTGGCAGCTCTAGGGCAATGGAGCACAACCAGAGCCGAAGTTCTACTTCTTCCAGATCAGGCCTGCCTAGACAGTGCGTTTCCCAGGCCTTGATAAGAGATGTTCTCTTAGGCTATAAGAGCACTGGGCACAGCCAGTTGTTTCTTAGCTTCCCAAGAGGTGGAAGCAAGATGCTTTGGGGCCTCTCTCCCCCTTTGGAAACAACGCAGCCCTTTGGGCCTTTCAGCTCTAGGGCAATGGAGCACACCCAGAGCAGAAGTTCTACCTCAGCCAGATCAGGCCTGCCAAGAAACTGCTTTTCACAGGCCTTCGTAAGAGGTGTTCCCGGAAGGCTGTAAGAGTACCTGGCAGAGCGAGTTGTTTCTTAGCTTCAAAAACAGCTGGAAGCAACATGATTTGGGGCCTCTCTCCCCCTTTGGAAACAAAGCAGCCTTTGTGCCTGGCAGCTCTAGGCCAAAGTAGCACACCCAGAGCACAAGTTCTACCTCAGCCAGATCAGGCCTTCCAAGAAACTGCGTCTCACAGGCCATTCTCTGTCACGTTGCCGGTAGGCTGTGAGAGCACTGTGCAGAGCCAGTTGTTTCTTAGCTTCCCAAAGATTTGGAAGCAAGATGCTTTGGGGACTCTCAGCCCCTTTGGAAACAAGGCGGCCCTTTGGGCCTGGCAGCTCTAGGCCAAAGTAGCACGCCCAGAGCAGGAGTTCTACTTCAGCCAGATCAGGCCTGCCAAGAAACTGCGTTTCACAGGCCTTGGTAAGAGATGTTCCCGGTAGGCTGTGAGAGCACTGTGGAGAGCCAGTTGCTTTAGCTTCCCACAGAGCTGGAAGCAAGATGCCTTGGGGCCTCTCTCTCCCTTTGGACACAAGGCAGCCGTTTGGGCCTGGCAGCTCTAGGCCAATGGAGCACACCCACAGCAGAAGTTCTACTTCAGGCAGATCAGTCCTGCCCAGAAACTGCGTTTCACAGCCCTTGGTAAGAGATGTTCATGGTAGGCTGTGAGAGCACTGGGCAGAACCAGTTGTTTTTTAGCTTCCCAAAGTGCTGGAGGCAAGATGCTTTGGGGCCTCTCTCACCCTTTGGAAACAAGGCAGCCCTTAGGTCCTGGTAGCTCTAGGCCTATGTAGCACAACCAGAACAGAAGTTCTACTTCAGCCAGGTCAGGCCTGCCAAGAAACTGCGTTTCACAGGCCTTTCAAAGAGATGTTCTCTTAGGCTGTAAGAGCACTGGGCAGAGCCAGCTGTTTCTTAGCTTCCCGAAGAGCTGGGAGCAAGATGCTTTGGGTCCACTCTCCGTCTTTGGAAACAAGGCAGCCCTTTGGGCCTGGCAGCTCTAGGGCAATGGAGCACACCCAGAGCAGAAGTTCTACTTCAGCCAGATCAGGCCTGCCAGGAAACTGCGTTTCACAGGCCTTGGTAAGAGATGTTCCCGGTAGGCTGTAAGAGCACTGGGCAGAGCCAGTTGTTTCTTACCTTCCTGAAAAGCTGGAAGCAAGATGCTTGGGACCCCTCTGCCCGTTTGGGAACAAGGCAGCCTTTTGGGTCGGGAAGCTCTAGGCCAATGGAGCACACGCAGAGCAGGAGTTCTACTTCAGCCTGATCAGGCCTGCAAAGAAACAGCGTTTGACAGGCCTTGGTAAGAGATGTTCCCGGTAGGTGTAAGAGCACTGGGCAGAGCCAGTTGTTTCTTAGCTTCGCAAAGACCGGGAAGCAAGATGCTTTGGGCCTCTCTGCCCCTTGGAAACAGGGCAGCACTTTGGGCCTGGCAGCTCTAGGGCAGTGGAGCACACCCAGAGCCGGAGTTCTACTTCAGCCAGATGAGGCCTGCCAAGAAACTGCGTTTCACAGGCCTTTCAAAGACATGTTCCCGGTAGGCTGTAAGAGCACGGGGCAGAGCGAGTTGGTTCTTAGCTTCCCAGAGAGCTGGAAGCAAGATGCTTTGGGGCCTCTCTGCCCCTTTGGAAACAAGGCAGCACCTTGGGCCTGGCAGCTCTAGGGCAATGGAGCACACCCAGAGCAGAAGTTCTACTTCAGCCAAATCAGGCCTGCCAGGAAACGGCGTTTCACAGGCCTTGGTAAGAGATGTTCCCGGTAGGCTGTAAGAGCACTGGGCAACGCCAGATGTTTCTTAGCTTCCCGAAGAGCTGGAAGCAAGAAGCTTTGGTGCCACTCTCTCACTTTGGACTCAAGGCAGCCCTTTGGGGCAGGTAGCTCTAGCCCAGTGGAGCACACCCAGAGCAGAAGTTCTACTTGGGCCAGTTCAGGCCACCAACAAACTGCGTTTCACAGGCCTTGGTAAGAGATGTTCCCGGTAGGCTGTAAGAGCACTGGGCAACGCCAGATGTTTCTTAGCTTCCCGAAGAGCTGGAAGCAAGATGCTTTGGGGCCTCTCATCCCCTTTGCAAACAAGGCGGCCCTATGGGCCAGGCAGCTCTAGGCCAATGGAGCACACCCAGAGCAGAAGTTCTACTTCGGCCAGTTCAGGCCACCAACAAACTGCGTTTCACAGGCCTTGGTAAGAGATGTTCCCGGTAGGCTGTAAGAGCACTGGGCAACGCCAGATGTTTCTTAGCTTCCCGAAGAGCTGGAAGCAAGATGCTTTGGGGCCTCTCATCCCCTTTGCAAACAAGGCCGACCTTTGGGCCAGGCAGCTCTAGGCCAATGGAGCACACCCAGAGCAGAAGTTCTACCTCAGCCAGATAAGGCCTGCCAAGAAACTGCGTTTCAAAGGCTTTGGTAAGAGATGTTCCCGGTACTCTGTTAGAGCACTGGGCAGAGCCATTTGTTTCTTAGCTTCCCAAAGAGCTGGAAGCAAGATGCTTTGGGGGCTCCCTGCTCCTTTGCCAACAAGGGCGACCTTTGGGCCTTTCAGCTCTAGGCCAATGGAGCACACCCAGAGCAGAAGTCCTACTTCAGCCAGATCAGGCCTGCCAAGGAACTGCGTTTCAGAGGCCTTTGTATGTGACGTTCCCGGTAGGCTGTGAGAGCACGGTGCAGAGCCAGTTGTTTCCTTGTTTCCCAAACAGCTGGAAGCAAGACGCTTTGGGGCCTCTCTGCCCCTTTTGAAACAAGGCAGCACGTTGGGTCTGGCAGCTCTAGGGCAATGGAGCACAACCAGAGCCGAAGTTCTACTTCTTCCAGATCAGGCCTGCCTAGACAGTGCGTTTCCCAGGCCTTGATAAGAGATGTTCTGTTAGGCTATAAGAGCACTGGGCACAGCCAGTTGTTTCTTAGCTTCCCAAGAGGTGGAAGCAAGATGCTTTGGGGCCTCTCTCCCCCTTTGGAAACAAGGCAGCCCTTTGGGCCTTTCAGCTCTAGGGCAATGGAGCACACCCAGAGCAGAAGTTCTACCTCAGCCAGATCAGGCCTGCCAAGAAACTGCTTTTCACAGGCCTTCGTAAGAGGTGTTCCCGGAAGGCTGTAAGAGTACCTGGCAGAGCGAGTTGTTTCTTAGCTTCAAAAACAGCTGGAAGCAACATGATTTGGGGCCTCTCTCCCCCTTTGGAAACAAAGCAGCCTTTGTGCCTGGCAGCTCTAGGCCAAAGTAGCACACCCAGAGCACAAGTTCTACCTCAGCCAGATCAGGCCTTCCAAGAAACTGCGTCTCACAGGCCTTTCTCTGTCACGTTGCCGGTAGGCTGTGAGAGCACTGTGCAGAGCCAGTTGTTTCTTAGCTTCCCAAAGATTTGGAAGCAAGATGCTTTGGGGACTCTCAGCCCCTTTGGAAACAAGGCGGCCCTTTGGGCCTGGCAGCTCTAGGCCAAAGTAGCACGCCCAGAGCAGGAGTTCTACTTCAGCCAGATCAGGCCTGCCAAGAAACTGCGTTTCACAGGCCTTGGTAAGAGATGTTCCCGGTAGGCTGTGAGAGCACTGTGGAGAGCCAGTTGCTTTAGCTTCCCACAGAGCTGGAAGCAAGATGCCTTGGGGCCTCTCTCTCCCTTTGGACACAAGGCAGCCGTTTGGGCCTGGCAGCTCTAGGCCAATGGAGCACACCCACAGCAGAAGTTCTACTTCAGGCAGATCAGTCCTGCCCAGAAACTGCGTTTCACAGCCCTTGGTAAGAGATGTTCACGGTAGGCTGTGAGAGCACTGGGCAGAACCAGTTGTTTTTTAGCTTCCCAAAGTGCTGGAGGCAAGATGCTTTGGGGCCTCTCTCACCCTTTGGAAACAAGGCAGCCCTTAGGTCCTGGTAGCTCTAGGCCTATGTAGCACAACCAGAACAGAAGTTCTACTTCAGCCAGGTCAGGCCTGCCAAGAAACTGCGTTTCACAGGCCTTTCAAAGAGATGTTCTCTTAGGCTGTAAGAGCACTGGGCAGAGCCAGCTGTTTCTTAGCTTCCCGAAGAGCTGGGAGCAAGATGCTTTGGGTCCACTCTCCGTCTTTGGAAACAAGGCAGCCCTTTGGGCCTGGCAGCTCTAGGGCAATGGAGCACACCCAGAGCAGAAGTTCTACTTCAGCCAGATCAGGCCTGCCAGGAAACTGCGTTTCACAGGCCTTGGTAAGAGATGTTCCCGGTAGGCTGTAAGAGCACTGGGCAGAGCCAGTTGTTTCTTACCTTCCTGAAAAGCTGGAAGCAAGATGCTTGGGACCCCTCTGCCCGTTTGGGAACAAGGCAGCCTTTTGGGTCGGGAAGCTCTAGGCCAATGGAGCACACGCAGAGCAGGAGTTCTACTTCAGCCTGATCAGGCCTGCAAAGAAACAGCGTTTGACAGGCCTTGGTAAGAGATGTTCGCGGTAGGTGTAAGAGCACTGGGCAGAGCCAGTTGTTTCTTAGCTTCGCAAAGACCGGGAAGCAAGATGCTTTGGGCCTCTCTGCCCCTTGGAAACAGGGCAGCACTTGGGGCCTGGCAGCTCTAGGGCAATGGAGCACACCCAGAGCCGGAGTTCTACTTCAGCCAGATGAGGCCTGCCAAGAAACTGCGTTTCACAGGCCTTTCAAAGACATGTTCCCGGTAGGCTGTAAGAGCACGGGGCAGAGCGAGTTGGTTCTTAGCTTCCCAGAGAGCTGGAAGCAAGATGCTTTGGGGCCTCTCTGCCCCTTTGGAAACAAGGCAGCACCTTGGGCCTGGCAGCTCTAGGGCAATGGAGCACACCCAGAGCAGAAGTTCTACTTCAGCCAAATCAGGCCTGCCAGGAAACGGCGTTTCACAGGCCTTGGTAAGAGATGTTCCCGGTAGGCTGTAAGAGCACTGGGCAACGCCAGATGTTTCTTAGCTTCCCGAAGAGCTGGAAGCAAGAAGCTTTGGTGCCACTCTCTCACTTTGGACTCAAGGCAGCCCTTTGGGGCAGGTAGCTCTAGGCCAGTGGAGCACACCCAGAGCAGAAGTTCTACTTGGGCCAGTTCAGGCCACCAACAAACTGCGTTTCACAGGCCTTGGTAAGAGATGTTCCCGGTAGGCTGTAAGAGCACTGGGCAACGCCAGATGTTTCTTAGCTTCCCGAAGAGCTGGAAGCAAGATGCTTTGGGGCCTCTCATCCCCTTTGCAAACAAGGCGGCCCTATGGGCCAGGCAGCTCTAGGCCAATGGAGCACACCCAGAGCAGAAGTTCTACTTCGGCCAGTTCAGGCCACCAACAAACTGCGTTTCACAGGCCTTGGTAAGAGATGTTCCCGGTAGGCTGTAAGAGCACTGGGCAACGCCAGATGTTTCTTAGCTTCCCGAAGAGCTGGAAGCAAGATGCTTTGGGGCCTCTCATCCCCTTTGCAAACAAGGCCGACCTTTGGGCCAGGCAGCTCTAGGCCAATGGAGCACACCCAGAGCAGAAGTTCTACCTCAGCCAGATAAGGCCTGCCAAGAAACTGCGTTTCAAAGGCTTTGGTAAGAGATGTTCCCGGTACTCTGTTAGAGCACTGGGCAGAGCCATTTGTTTCTTAGCTTCCCAAAGAGCTGGAAGCAAGATGCTTTGGGGGCTCCCTGCCCCTTTGCCAACAAGGGCGACCTTTGGGCCTTTCAGCTCTAGGTCAATGGAGCACACCCAGAGCAGAAGTCCTACTTCAGCCAGATCTGGCCTGCCAAGGAACTGCGTTTCAGAGGCCTTTGTATGTGACGTTCCCGGTAGGCTGTGAGAGCACGGTGCAGAGCCAGTTGTTTCCTTGTTTCCCAAACAGCTGGAAGCAAGACGCTTTGGGGCCTCTCTGCCCCTTTGGAAACAAGGCAGCACGTTGGGTCTGGCAGCTCTAGGGCAATGGAGCACAACCAGAGCCGAAGTTCTACTTCTTCCAGATCAGGCCTGCCTAGACAGTGCGTTTCCCAGGCCTTGATAAGAGATGTTCTCTTAGGCTATAAGAGCACTGGGCACAGCCAGTTGTTTCTTAGCTTAACAAGAGGTGGAAGCAAGATGCTTTGGGGCCTCTCTCCCCCTTTGGAAACAAGGCAGCCCTTTGGGCCTTTCAGCTCTAGGGCAATGGAGCACACCCAGAGCAGAAGTTCTACCTCAGCCAGATCAGGCCTGCCAAGAAACTGCTTTTCACAGGCCTTCGTAAGAGGTGTTCCCGGAAGGCTGTAAGAGTACCTGGCAGAGCGAGTTGTTTCTTAGCTTCAAAAACAGCTGGAAGCAACATGATTTGGGGCCTCTCTCCCCCTTTGGAAACAAAGCAGCCTTTGTGCCTGGCAGCTCTAGGCCAAAGTAGCACACCCAGAGCACAAGTTCTACCTCAGCCAGATCAGGCCTTCCAAGAAACTGCGTCTCACAGGCCTTTCTCTGTCACGTTGCCGGTAGGCTGTGAGAGCACTGTGCAGAGCCAGTTGTTTCTTAGCTTCCCAAAGATTTGGAAGCAAGATGCTTTGGGGACTCTCAGCCCCTTTGGAAACAAGGCGGCCCTTTGGGCCTGGCAGCTCTAGGCCAAAGTAGCACGCCCAGAGCAGGAGTTCTACTTCAGCCAGATCAGGCCTGCCAAGAAACTGCGTTTCACAGGCCTTGGTAAGAGATGTTCCCGGTAGGCTGTGAGAGCACTGTGGAGAGCCAGTTGCTTTAGCTTCCCACAGAGCTGGAAGCAAGATGCCTTGGGGCCTCTCTCTCCCTTTGGACACAAGGCAGCCGTTTGGGCCTGGCAGCTCTAGGCCAATGGAGCACACCCACAGCAGAAGTTCTACTTCAGGCAGATCAGTCCTGCCCAGAAACTGCGTTTCACAGCCCTTGGTAAGAGATGTTCACGGTAGGCTGTGAGAGCACTGGGCAGAACCAGTTGTTTTTTAGCTTCCCAAAGTGCTGGAGGCAAGATGCTTTGGGGCCTCTCTCACCCTTTGGAAACAAGGCAGCCCTTAGGTCCTGGTAGCTCTAGGCCTATGTAGCACAACCAGAACAGAAGTTCTACTTCAGCCAGGTCAGGCCTGCCAAGAAACTGCGTTTCACAGACCTTTCAAACACATGTTCTCTTAGGCTGTAAGAGCACTGGGCAGAGCCAGCTGTTTCTTAGCTTCCCGAAGAGCTGGGAGCAAGATGCTTTGGGTCCACTCTCCGTCTTTGGAAACAAGGCAGCCCTTTGGGCCTGGCAGCTCTAGGGCAATGGAGCACACCCAGAGCAGAAGTTCTACTTCAGCCAGATCAGGCCTGCCAGGAAACTGCGTTTCACAGGCCTTGGTAAGAGATGTTCCCGGTAGGCTGTAAGAGCACTGGGCAGAGCCAGTTGTTTCTTACCTTCCTGAAAAGCTGGAAGCAAGATGCTTGGGACCCCTCTGCCCGTTTGGGAACAAGGCAGCCTTTTGGGTCGGGAAGCTCTAGGCCAATGGAGCACACGCAGAGCAGGAGTTCTACTTCAGCCTGATCAGGCCTGCAAAGAAACAGCGTTTGACAGGCCTTGGTAAGAGATGTTCCCGGTAGGTGTAAGAGCACTGGGCAGAGCCAGTTGTTTCTTAGCTTCGCAAAGACCGGGAAGCAAGATGCTTTGGGCCTCTCTGCCCCTTGGAAACAGGGCAGCACTTTGGGCCTGGCAGCTCTAGGGCAGTGGAGCACACCCAGAGCCGGAGTTCTACTTCAGCCAGATGAGGCCTGCCAAGAAACTGCGTTTCACAGGCCTTTCAAAGACATGTTCCCGGTAGGCTGTAAGAGCACGGGGCAGAGCGAGTTGGTTCTTAGCTTCCCAGAGAGCTGGAAGCAAGATGCTTTGGGGCCTCTCTGCCCCTTTGGAAACAAGGCAGCACCTTGGGCCTGGCAGCTCTAGGGCAATGGAGCACACCCAGAGCAGAAGTTCTACTTCAGCCAAATCAGGCCTGCCAGGAAACGGCGTTTCACAGGCCTTGGTAAGAGATGTTCCCGGTAGGCTGTAAGAGCACTGGGCAACGCCAGATGTTTCTTAGCTTCCCGAAGAGCTGGAAGCAAGAAGCTTTGGTGCCACTCTCTCACTTTGGACTCAAGGCAGCCCTTTGGGGCAGGTAGCTCTAGCCCAGTGGAGCACACCCAGAGCAGAAGTTCTACTTGGGCCAGTTCAGGCCACCAACAAACTGCGTTTCACAGGCCTTGGTAAGAGATGTTCCCGGTAGGCTGTAAGAGCACTGGGCAACGCCAGATGTTTCTTAGCTTCCCGAAGAGCTGGAAGCAAGATGCTTTGGGGCCTCTCATCCCCTTTGCAAACAAGGCCGACCTTTGGGCCAGGCAGCTCTAGGCCAATGGAGCACACCCAGAGCAGAAGTTCTACCTCAGCCAGATAAGGCCTGCCAAGAAACTGCGTTTCAAAGGCTTTGGTAAGAGATGTTCCCGGTACTCTGTTAGAGCACTGGGCAGAGCCATTTGTTTCTTAGCTTCCCAAAGAGCTGGAAGCAAGATGCTTTGGGGGCTCCCTGCCCCTTTGCCAACAAGGGCGACCTTTGGGCCTTTCAGCTCTAGGCCAATGGAGCACACCCAGAGCAGAAGTCCTACTTCAGCCAGATCAGGCCTGCCAAGGAACTGCGTTTCAGAGGCCTTTGTATGTGACGTTCCCGGTAGGCTGTGAGAGCACGGTGCAGAGCCAGTTGTTTCCTTGTTTCCCAAACAGCTGGAAGCAAGACGCTTTGGGGCCTCTCTGCCCCTTTGGAAACAAGGCAGCACGTTGGGTCTGGCAGCTCTAGGGCAATGGAGCACAACCAGAGCCGAAGTTCTACTTCTTCCAGATCAGGCCTGCCTAGACAGTGCGTTTCCCAGGCCTTGATAAGAGATGTTCTCTTAGGCTATAAGAGCACTGGGCACAGCCAGTTGTTTCTTAGCTTAACAAGAGGTGGAAGCAAGATGCTTTGGGGCCTCTCTCCCCCTTTGGAAACAAGGCAGCCCTTTGGGCCTTTCAGCTCTAGGGCAATGGAGCACACCCAGAGCAGAAGTTCTACCTCAGCCAGATCAGGCCTGCCAAGAAACTGCTTTTCACAGGCCTTCGTAAGAGGTGTTCCCGGAAGGCTGTAAGAGTACCTGGCAGAGCGAGTTGTTTCTTAGCTTCAAAAACAGCTGGAAGCAACATGATTTGGGGCCTCTCTCCCCCTTTGGAAACAAAGCAGCCTTTGTGCCTGGCAGCTCTAGGCCAAAGTAGCACACCCAGAGCACAAGTTCTACCTCAGCCAGATCAGGCCTTCCAAGAAACTGCGTCTCACAGGCCTTTCTCTGTCACGTTGCCGGTAGGCTGTGAGAGCACTGTGCAGAGCCAGTTGTTTCTTAGCTTCCCAAAGATTTGGAAGCAAGATGCTTTGGGGACTCTCAGCCCCTTTGGAAACAAGGCGGCCCTTTGGGCCTGGCAGCTCTAGGCCAAAGTAGCACGCCCAGAGCAGGAGTTCTACTTCAGCCAGATCAGGCCTGCCAAGAAACTGCGTTTCACAGGCCTTGGTAAGAGATGTTCCCGGTAGGCTGTGAGAGCACTGTGGAGAGCCAGTTGCTTTAGCTTCCCACAGAGCTGGAAGCAAGATGCCTTGGGGCCTCTCTCTCCCTTTGGACACAAGGCAGCCGTTTGGGCCTGGCAGCTCTAGGCCAATGGAGCACACCCACAGCAGAAGTTCTACTTCAGGCAGATCAGTCCTGCCCAGAAACTGCGTTTCACAGCCCTTGGTAAGAGATGTTCACGGTAGGCTGTGAGAGCACTGGGCAGAACCAGTTGTTTTTTAGCTTCCCAAAGTGCTGGAGGCAAGATGCTTTGGGGCCTCTCTCACCCTTTGGAAACAAGGCAGCCCTTAGGTCCTGGTAGCTCTAGGCCTATGTAGCACAACCAGAACAGAAGTTCTACTTCAGCCAGGTCAGGCCTGCCAAGAAACTGCGTTTCACAGACCTTTCAAACACATGTTCTCTTAGGCTGTAAGAGCACTGGGCAGAGCCAGCTGTTTCTTAGCTTCCCGAAGAGCTGGGAGCAAGATGCTTTGGGTCCACTCTCCGTCTTTGGAAACAAGGCAGCCCTTTGGGCCTGGCAGCTCTAGGGCAATGGAGCACACCCAGAGCAGAAGTTCTACTTCAGCCAGATCAGGCCTGCCAGGAAACTGCGTTTCACAGGCCTTGGTAAGAGATGTTCCCGGTAGGCTGTAAGAGCACTGGGCAGAGCCAGTTGTTTCTTACCTTCCTGAAAAGCTGGAAGCAAGATGCTTGGGACCCCTCTGCCCGTTTGGGAACAAGGCAGCCTTTTGGGTCGGGAAGCTCTAGGCCAATGGAGCACACGCAGAGCAGGAGTTCTACTTCAGCCTGATCAGGCCTGCAAAGAAACAGCGTTTGACAGGCCTTGGTAAGAGATGTTCGCGGTAGGTGTAAGAGCACTGGGCAGAGCCAGTTGTTTCTTAGCTTCGCAAAGACCGGGAAGCAAGATGCTTTGGGCCTCTCTGCCCCTTGGAAACAGGGCAGCACTTTGGGCCTGGCAGCTCTAGGGCAGTGGAGCACACCCAGAGCCGGAGTTCTACTTCAGCCAGATGAGGCCTGCCAAGAAACTGCGTTTCACAGGCCTTTCAAAGACATGTTCCCGGTAGGCTGTAAGAGCACGGGGCAGAGCGAGTTGGTTCTTAGCTTCCCAGAGAGCTGGAAGCAAGATGCTTTGGGGCCTCTCTGCCCCTTTGGAAACAAGGCAGCACCTTGGGCCTGGCAGCTCTAGGGCAATGGAGCACACCCAGAGCAGAAGTTCTACTTCAGCCAAATCAGGCCTGCCAGGAAACGGCGTTTCACAGGCCTTGGTAAGAGATGTTCCCGGTAGGCTGTAAGAGCACTGGGCAACGCCAGATGTTTCTTAGCTTCCCGAAGAGCTGGAAGCAAGAAGCTTTGGTGCCACTCTCTCACTTTGGACTCAAGGCAGCCCTTTGGGGCAGGTAGCTCTAGCCCAGTGGAGCACACCCAGAGCAGAAGTTCTACTTGGGCCAGTTCAGGCCACCAACAAACTGCGTTTCACAGGCCTTGGTAAGAGATGTTCCCGGTAGGCTGTAAGAGCACTGGGCAACGCCAGATGTTTCTTAGCTTCCCGAAGAGCTGGAAGCAAGATGCTTTGGGGCCTCTCATCCCCTTTGCAAACAAGGCGGCCCTATGGGCCAGGCAGCTCTAGGCCAATGGAGCACACCCAGAGCAGAAGTTCTACTTCGGCCAGTTCAGGCCACCAACAAACTGCGTTTCACAGGCCTTGGTAAGAGATGTTCCCGGTAGGCTGTAAGAGCACTGGGCAACGCCAGATGTTTCTTAGCTTCCCGAAGAGCTGGAAGCAAGATGCTTTGGGGCCTCTCATCCCCTTTGCAAACAAGGCCGACCTTTGGGCCAGGCAGCTCTAGGCCAATGGAGCACACCCAGAGCAGAAGTTCTACCTCAGCCAGATAAGGCCTGCCAAGAAACTGCGTTTCAAAGGCTTTGGTAAGAGATGTTCCCGGTACTCTGTTAGAGCACTGGGCAGAGCCATTTGTTTCTTAGCTTCCCAAAGAGCTGGAAGCAAGATGCTTTGGGGGCTCCCTGCCCCTTTGCCAACAAGGGCGACCTTTGGGCCTTTCAGCTCTAGGCCAATGGAGCACACCCAGAGCAGAAGTCCTACTTCAGCCAGATCAGGCCTGCCAAGGAACTGCGTTTCAGAGGCCTTTGTATGTGACGTTCCCGGTAGGCTGTGAGAGCACGGTGCAGAGCCAGTTGTTTCCTTGTTTCCCAAACAGCTGGAAGCAAGACGCTTTGGGGCCTCTCTGCCCCTTTGGAAACAAGGCAGCACGTTGGGTCTGGCAGCTCTAGGGCAATGGAGCACAACCAGAGCCGAAGTTCTACTTCTTCCAGATCAGGCCTGCCTAGACAGTGCGTTTCCCAGGCCTTGATAAGAGATGTTCTCTTAGGCTATAAGAGCACTGGGCACAGCCAGTTGTTTCTTAGCTTAACAAGAGGTGGAAGCAAGATGCTTTGGGGCCTCTCTCCCCCTTTGGAAACAAGGCAGCCCTTTGGGCCTTTCAGCTCTAGGGCAATGGAGCACACCCAGAGCAGAAGTTCTACCTCAGCCAGATCAGGCCTGCCAAGAAACTGCTTTTCACAGGCCTTCGTAAGAGGTGTTCCCGGAAGGCTGTAAGAGTACCTGGCAGAGCGAGTTGTTTCTTAGCTTCAAAAACAGCTGGAAGCAACATGATTTGGGGCCTCTCTCCCCCTTTGGAAACAAAGCAGCCTTTGTGCCTGGCAGCTCTAGGCCAAAGTAGCACACCCAGAGCACAAGTTCTACCTCAGCCAGATCAGGCCTTCCAAGAAACTGCGTCTCACAGGCCTTTCTCTGTCACGTTGCCGGTAGGCTGTGAGAGCACTGTGCAGAGCCAGTTGTTTCTTAGCTTCCCAAAGATTTGGAAGCAAGATGCTTTGGGGACTCTCAGCCCCTTTGGAAACAAGGCGGCCCTTTGGGCCTGGCAGCTCTAGGCCAAAGTAGCACGCCCAGAGCAGGAGTTCTACTTCAGCCAGATCAGGCCTGCCAAGAAACTGCGTTTCACAGGCCTTGGTAAGAGATGTTCCCGGTAGGCTGTGAGAGCACTGTGGAGAGCCAGTTGCTTTAGCTTCCCACAGAGCTGGAAGCAAGATGCCTTGGGGCCTCTCTCTCCCTTTGGACACAAGGCAGCCGTTTGGGCCTGGCAGCTCTAGGCCAATGGAGCACACCCACAGCAGAAGTTCTACTTCAGGCAGATCAGTCCTGCCCAGAAACTGCGTTTCACAGCCCTTGGTAAGAGATGTTCACGGTAGGCTGTGAGAGCACTGGGCAGAACCAGTTGTTTTTTAGCTTCCCAAAGTGCTGGAGGCAAGATGCTTTGGGGCCTCTCTCACCCTTTGGAAACAAGGCAGCCCTTAGGTCCTGGTAGCTCTAGGCCTATGTAGCACAACCAGAACAGAAGTTCTACTTCAGCCAGGTCAGGCCTGCCAAGAAACTGCGTTTCACAGGCCTTTCAAAGAGATGTTCTCTTAGGCTGTAAGAGCACTGGGCAGAGCCAGCTGTTTCTTAGCTTCCCGAAGAGCTGGGAGCAAGATGCTTTGGGTCCACTCTCCGTCTTTGGAAACAAGGCAGCCCTTTGGGCCTGGCAGCTCTAGGGCAATGGAGCACACCCAGAGCAGAAGTTCTACTTCAGCCAGATCAGGCCTGCCAGGAAACTGCGTTTCACAGGCCTTGGTAAGAGATGTTCCCGGTAGGCTGTAAGAGCACTGGGCAGAGCCAGTTGTTTCTTACCTTCCTGAAAAGCTGGAAGCAAGATGCTTGGGACCCCTCTGCCCGTTTGGGAACAAGGCAGCCTTTTGGGTCGGGAAGCTCTAGGCCAATGGAGCACACGCAGAGCAGGAGTTCTACTTCAGCCTGATCAGGCCTGCAAAGAAACAGCGTTTGACAGGCCTTGGTAAGAGATGTTCCCGGTAGGTGTAAGAGCACTGGGCAGAGCCAGTTGTTTCTTAGCTTCGCAAAGACCGGGAAGCAAGATGCTTTGGGCCTCTCTGCCCCTTGGAAACAGGGCAGCACTTTGGGCCTGGCAGCTCTAGGGCAGTGGAGCACACCCAGAGCCGGAGTTCTACTTCAGCCAGATGAGGCCTGCCAAGAAACTGCGTTTCACAGGCCTTTCAAAGACATGTTCCCGGTAGGCTGTAAGAGCACGGGGCAGAGCGAGTTGGTTCTTAGCTTCCCAGAGAGCTGGAAGCAAGATGCTTTGGGGCCTCTCTGCCCCTTTGGAAACAAGGCAGCACCTTGGGCCTGGCAGCTCTAGGGCAATGGAGCACACCCAGAGCAGAAGTTCTACTTCAGCCAAATCAGGCCTGCCAGGAAACGGCGTTTCACAGGCCTTGGTAAGAGATGTTCCCGGTAGGCTGTAAGAGCACTGGGCAACGCCAGATGTTTCTTAGCTTCCCGAAGAGCTGGAAGCAAGAAGCTTTGGTGCCACTCTCTCACTTTGGACTCAAGGCAGCCCTTTGGGGCAGGTAGCTCTAGGCCAGTGGAGCACACCCAGAGCAGAAGTTCTACTTGGGCCAGTTCAGGCCACCAACAAACTGCGTTTCACAGGCCTTGGTAAGAGATGTTCCCGGTAGGCTGTAAGAGCACTGGGCAACGCCAGATGTTTCTTAGCTTCCCGAAGAGCTGGAAGCAAGATGCTTTGGGGCCTCTCATCCCCTTTGCAAACAAGGCGGCCCTATGGGCCAGGCAGCTCTAGGCCAATGGAGCACACCCAGAGCAGAAGTTCTACTTCGGCCAGTTCAGGCCACCAACAAACTGCGTTTCACAGGCCTTGGTAAGAGATGTTCCCGGTAGGCTGTAAGAGCACTGGGCAACGCCAGATGTTTCTTAGCTTCCCGAAGAGCTGGAAGCAAGATGCTTTGGGGCCTCTCATCCCCTTTGCAAACAAGGCCGACCTTTGGGCCAGGCAGCTCTAGGCCAATGGAGCACACCCAGAGCAGAAGTTCTACCTCAGCCAGATAAGGCCTGCCAAGAAACTGCGTTTCAAAGGCTTTGGTAAGAGATGTTCCCGCTACTCTGTTAGAGCACTGGGCAGAGACAGTTGTTTCTTAGCTTCCCAAAGAGCTGGAAGCAAGATGCTTTGGGGGCTCCCTGCCCCTTTGCCAACAAGGGCGACCTTTGGGCCTTTCAGCTCTAGGCCAATGGAGCACACCCAGAGCAGAAGTCCTACTTCAGCCAGATCAGGCCTGCCAAGGAACTGCGTTTCAGAGGCCTTTGTATGTGACGTTCCCGGTAGGCTGTGAGAGCACGGTGCAGAGCCAGTTGTTTCCTTGTTTCCCAAACAGCTGGAAGCAAGACGCTTTGGGGCCTCTCTGCCCCTTTGGAAACAAGGCAGCACGTTGGGTCTGGCAGCTCTAGGGCAATGGAGCACAACCAGAGCCGAAGTTCTACTTCTTCCAGATCAGGCCTGCCTAGACAGTGCGTTTCCCAGGCCTTGATAAGAGATGTTCTCTTAGGCTATAAGAGCACTGGGCACAGCCAGTTGTTTCTTAGCTTAACAAGAGGTGGAAGCAAGATGCTTTGGGGCCTCTCTCCCCCTTTGGAAACAAGGCAGCCCTTTGGGCCTTTCAGCTCTAGGGCAATGGAGCACACCCAGAGCAGAAGTTCTACCTCAGCCAGATCAGGCCTGCCAAGAAACTGCTTTTCACAGGCCTTCGTAAGAGGTGTTCCCGGAAGGCTGTAAGAGTACCTGGCAGAGCGAGTTGTTTCTTAGCTTCAAAAACAGCTGGAAGCAACATGATTTGGGGCCTCTCTCCCCCTTTGGAAACAAAGCAGCCTTTGTGCCTGGCAGCTCTAGGCCAAAGTAGCACACCCAGAGCACAAGTTCTACCTCAGCCAGATCAGGCCTTCCAAGAAACTGCGTCTCACAGGCCTTTCTCTGTCACGTTGCCGGTAGGCTGTGAGAGCACTGTGCAGAGCCAGTTGTTTCTTAGCTTCCCAAAGATTTGGAAGCAAGATGCTTTGGGGACTCTCAGCCCCTTTGGAAACAAGGCGGCCCTTTGGGCCTGGCAGCTCTAGGCCAAAGTAGCACGCCCAGAGCAGGAGTTCTACTTCAGCCAGATCAGGCCTGCCAAGAAACTGCGTTTCACAGGCCTTGGTAAGAGATGTTCCCGGTAGGCTGTGAGAGCACTGTGGAGAGCCAGTTGCTTTAGCTTCCCACAGAGCTGGAAGCAAGATGCCTTGGGGCCTCTCTCTCCCTTTGGACACAAGGCAGCCGTTTGGGCCTGGCAGCTCTAGGCCAATGGAGCACACCCACAGCAGAAGTTCTACTTCAGGCAGATCAGTCCTGCCCAGAAACTGCGTTTCACAGCCCTTGGTAAGAGATGTTCACGGTAGGCTGTGAGAGCACTGGGCAGAACCAGTTGTTTTTTAGCTTCCCAAAGTGCTGGAGGCAAGATGCTTTGGGGCCTCTCTCACCCTTTGGAAACAAGGCAGCCCTTAGGTCCTGGTAGCTCTAGGCCTATGTAGCACAACCAGAACAGAAGTTCTACTTCAGCCAGGTCAGGCCTGCCAAGAAACTGCGTTTCACAGGCCTTTCAAAGAGATGTTCTCTTAGGCTGTAAGAGCACTGGGCAGAGCCAGCTGTTTCTTAGCTTCCCGAAGAGCTGGGAGCAAGATGCTTTGGGTCCACTCTCCGTCTTTGGAAACAAGGCAGCCCTTTGGGCCTGGCAGCTCTAGGGCAATGGAGCACACCCAGAGCAGAAGTTCTACTTCAGCCAGATCAGGCCTGCCAGGAAACTGCGTTTCACAGGCCTTGGTAAGAGATGTTCCCGGTAGGCTGTAAGAGCACTGGGCAGAGCAAGTTGTTTCTTACCTTCCTGAAAAGCTGGAAGCAAGACGCTTGGGACCCCTCTGCCCGTTTGGGAACAAGGCAGCCTTTTGGGTCGGGAAGCTCTAGGCCAATGGAGCACACGCAGAGCAGGAGTTCTACTTCAGCCTGATCAGGCCTGCAAAGAAACAGCGTTTGACAGGCCTTGGTAAGAGATGTTCCCGGTAGGTGTAAGAGCACTGGGCAGAGCCAGTTGTTTCTTAGCTTCGCAAAGACCGGGAAGCAAGATGCTTTGGGCCTCTCTGCCCCTTGGAAACAGGGCAGCACTTTGGGCCTGGCAGCTCTAGGGCAGTGGAGCACACCCAGAGCCGGAGTTCTACTTCAGCCAGATGAGGCCTGCCAAGAAACTGCGTTTCACAGGCCTTTCAAAGACATGTTCCCGGTAGGCTGTAAGAGCACGGGGCAGAGCGAGTTGGTTCTTAGCTTCCCAGAGAGCTGGAAGCAAGATGCTTTGGGGCCTCTCTGCCCCTTTGGAAACAAGGCAGCACCTTGGGCCTGGCAGCTCTAGGGCAATGGAGCACACCCAGAGCAGAAGTTCTACTTCAGCCAAATCAGGCCTGCCAGGAAACGGCGTTTCACAGGCCTTGGTAAGAGATGTTCCCGGTAGGCTGTAAGAGCACTGGGCAACGCCAGATGTTTCTTAGCTTCCCGAAGAGCTGGAAGCAAGAAGCTTTGGTGCCACTCTCTCACTTTGGACTCAAGGCAGCCCTTTGGGGCAGGTAGCTCTAGGCCAGTGGAGCACACCCAGAGCAGAAGTTCTACTTGGGCCAGTTCAGGCCACCAACAAACTGCGTTTCACAGGCCTTGGTAAGAGATGTTCCCGGTAGGCTGTAAGAGCACTGGGCAACGCCAGATGTTTCTTAGCTTCCCGAAGAGCTGGAAGCAAGATGCTTTGGGGCCTCTCATCCCCTTTGCAAACAAGGCGGCCCTATGGGCCAGGCAGCTCTAGGCCAATGGAGCACACCCAGAGCAGAAGTTCTACTTCGGCCAGTTCAGGCCACCAACAAACTGCGTTTCACAGGCCTTGGTAAGAGATGTTCCCGGTAGGCTGTAAGAGCACTGGGCAACGCCAGATGTTTCTTAGCTTCCCGAAGAGCTGGAAGCAAGATGCTTTGGGGCCTCTCATCCCCTTTGCAAACAAGGCCGACCTTTGGGCCAGGCAGCTCTAGGCCAATGGAGCACACCCAGAGCAGAAGTTCTACCTCAGCCAGATAAGGCCTGCCAAGAAACTGCGTTTCAAAGGCTTTGGTAAGAGATGTTCCCGGTACTCTGTTAGAGCACTGGGCAGAGCCATTTGTTTCTTAGCTTCCCAAAGAGCTGGAAGCAAGATGCTTTGGGGGCTCCCTGCCCCTTTGCCAACAAGGGCGACCTTTGGGCCTTTCAGCTCTAGGCCAATGGAGCACACCCAGAGCAGAAGTCCTACTTCAGCCAGATCAGGCCTGCCAAGGAACTGCGTTTCAGAGGCCTTTGTATGTGACGTTCCCGGTAGGCTGTGAGAGCACGGTGCAGAGCCAGTTGTTTCCTTGTTTCCCAAACAGCTGGAAGCAAGACGCTTTGGGGCCTCTCTGCCCCTTTGGAAACAAGGCAGCACGTTGGGTCTGGCAGCTCTAGGGCAATGGAGCACAACCAGAGCCGAAGTTCTACTTCTTCCAGATCAGGCCTGCCTAGACAGTGCGTTTCCCAGGCCTTGATAAGAGATGTTCTCTTAGGCTATAAGAGCACTGGGCACAGCCAGTTGTTTCTTAGCTTCCCAAGAGGTGGAAGCAAGATGCTTTGGGGCCTCTCTCCCCCTTTGGAAACAAGGCAGCCCTTTGGGCCTTTCAGCTCTAGGGCAATGGAGCACACCCAGAGCAGAAGTTCTACCTCAGCCAGATCAGGCCTGCCAAGAAACTGCTTTTCACAGGCCTTCGTAAGAGGTGTTCCCGGAAGGCTGTAAGAGTACCTGGCAGAGCGAGTTGTTTCTTAGCTTCAAAAACAGCTGGAAGCAACATGATTTGGGGCCTCTCTCCCCCTTTGGAAACAAAGCAGCCTTTGTGCCTGGCAGCTCTAGGCCAAAGTAGCACACCCAGAGCACAAGTTCTACCTCAGCCAGATCAGGCCTTCCAAGAAACTGCGTCTCACAGGCCTTTCTCTGTCACGTTGCCGGTAGGCTGTGAGAGCACTGTGCAGAGCCAGTTGTTTCTTAGCTTCCCAAAGATTTGGAAGCAAGATGCTTTGGGGACTCTCAGCCCCTTTGGAAACAAGGCGGCCCTTTGGGCCTGGCAGCTCTAGGCCAAAGTAGCACGCCCAGAGCAGGAGTTCTACTTCAGCCAGATCAGGCCTGCCAAGAAACTGCGTTTCACAGGCCTTGGTAAGAGATGTTCCCGGTAGGCTGTGAGAGCACTGTGGAGAGCCAGTTGCTTTAGCTTCCCACAGAGCTGGAAGCAAGATGCCTTGGGGCCTCTCTCTCCCTTTGGACACAAGGCAGCCGTTTGGGCCTGGCAGCTCTAGGCCAATGGAGCACACCCACAGCAGAAGTTCTACTTCAGGCAGATCAGTCCTGCCCAGAAACTGCGTTTCACAGCCCTTGGTAAGAGATGTTCACGGTAGGCTGTGAGAGCACTGGGCAGAACCAGTTGTTTTTTAGCTTCCCAAAGTGCTGGAGGCAAGATGCTTTGGGGCCTCTCTCACCCTTTGGAAACAAGGCAGCCCTTAGGTCCTGGTAGCTCTAGGCCTATGTAGCACAACCAGAACAGAAGTTCTACTTCAGCCAGGTCAGGCCTGCCAAGAAACTGCGTTTCACAGGCCTTTCAAAGAGATGTTCTCTTAGGCTGTAAGAGCACTGGGCAGAGCCAGCTGTTTCTTAGCTTCCCGAAGAGCTGGGAGCAAGATGCTTTGGGTCCACTCTCCATCTTTGGAAACAAGGCAGCCCTTTGGGCCTGGCAGCTCTAGGGCAATGGAGCACACCCAGAGCAGAAGTTCTACTTCAGCCAGATCAGGCCTGCCAGGAAACTGCGTTTCACAGGCCTTGGTAAGAGATGTTCCCGGTAGGCTGTAAGAGCACTGGGCAGAGCCAGTTGTTTCTTACCTTCCTGAAAAGCTGGAAGCAAGATGCTTGGGACCCCTCTGCCCGTTTGGGAACAAGGCAGCCTTTTGGGTCGGGAAGCTCTAGGCCAATGGAGCACACGCAGAGCAGGAGTTCTACTTCAGCCTGATCAGGCCTGCAAAGAAACAGCGTTTGACAGGCCTTGGTAAGAGATGTTCGCGGTAGGTGTAAGAGCACTGGGCAGAGCCAGTTGTTTCTTAGCTTCGCAAAGACCGGGAAGCAAGATGCTTTGGGCCTCTCTGCCCCTTGGAAACAGGGCAGCACTTTGGGCCTGGCAGCTCTAGGGCAGTGGAGCACACCCAGAGCCGGAGTTCTACTTCAGCCAGATGAGGCCTGCCAAGAAACTGCGTTTCACAGGCCTTTCAAAGACATGTTCCCGGTAGGCTGTAAGAGCACGGGGCAGAGCGAGTTGGTTCTTAGCTTCCCAGAGAGCTGGAAGCAAGATGCTTTGGGGCCTCTCTGCCCCTTTGGAAACAAGGCAGCACCTTGGGCCTGGCAGCTCTAGGGCAATGGAGCACACCCAGAGCAGAAGTTCTACTTCAGCCAAATCAGGCCTGCCAGGAAACGGCGTTTCACAGGCCTTGGTAAGAGATGTTCCCGGTAGGCTGTAAGAGCACTGGGCAACGCCAGATGTTTCTTAGCTTCCCGAAGAGCTGGAAGCAAGAAGCTTTGGTGCCACTCTCTCACTTTGGACTCAAGGCAGCCCTTTGGGGCAGGTAGCTCTAGCCCAGTGGAGCACACCCAGAGCAGAAGTTCTACTTCGGCCAGTTCAGGCCACCAACAAACTGCGTTTCACAGGCCTTGGTAAGAGATGTTCCCGGTAGGCTGTAAGAGCACTGGGCAACGCCAGATGTTTCTTAGCTTCCCGAAGAGCTGGAAGCAAGATGCTTTGGGGCCTCTCATCCCCTTTGCAAACAAGGCCGACCTTTGGGCCAGGCAGCTCTAGGCCAATGGAGCACACCCAGAGCAGAAGTTCTACCTCAGCCAGATAAGGCCTGCCAAGAAACTGCGTTTCAAAGGCTTTGGTAAGAGATGTTCCCGGTACTCTGTTAGAGCACTGGGCAGAGCCATTTGTTTCTTAGCTTCCCAAAGAGCTGGAAGCAAGATGCTTTGGGGGCTCCCTGCCCCTTTGCCAACAAGGGCGACCTTTGGGCCTTTCAGCTCTAGGCCAATGGAGCACACCCAGAGCAGAAGTCCTACTTCAGCAAGATCAGGCCTGCCAAGGAACTGCGTTTCAGAGGCCTTTGTATGTGACGTTCCCGGTAGGCTGTGAGAGCACGGTGCAGAGCCAGTTGTTTCCTTGTTTCCCAAACAGCTGGAAGCAAGACGCTTTGGGGCCTCTCTGCCCCTTTGGAAACAAGGCAGCACGTTGGGTCTGGCAGCTCTAGGGCAATGGAGCACAACCAGAGCCGAAGTTCTACTTCTTCCAGATCAGGCCTGCCTAGACAGTGCGTTTCCCAGGCCTTGATAAGAGATGTTCTGTTAGGCTATAAGAGCACTGGGCACAGCCAGTTGTTTCTTAGCTTCCCAAGAGGTGGAAGCAAGATGCTTTGGGGCCTCTCTCCCCCTTTGGAAACAAGGCAGCCCTTTGGGCCTTTCAGCTCTAGGGCAATGGAGCACACCCAGAGCAGAAGTTCTACCTCAGCCAGATCAGGCCTGCCAAGAAACTGCTTTTCACAGGCCTTCGTAAGAGGTGTTCCCGGAAGGCTGTAAGAGTACCTGGCAGAGCGAGTTGTTTCTTAGCTTCAAAAACAGCTGGAAGCAACATGATTTGGGGCCTCTCTCCCCCTTTGGAAACAAAGCAGCCTTTGTGCCTGGCAGCTCTAGGCCAAAGTAGCACACCCAGAGCACAAGTTCTACCTCAGCCAGATCAGGCCTTCCAAGAAACTGCGTCTCACAGGCCTTTCTCTGTCACGTTGCCGGTAGGCTGTGAGAGCACTGTGCAGAGCCAGTTGTTTCTTAGCTTCCCAAAGATTTGGAAGCAAGATGCTTTGGGGACTCTCAGCCCCTTTGGAAACAAGGCGGCCCTTTGGGCCTGGCAGCTCTAGGCCAAAGTAGCACGCCCAGAGCAGGAGTTCTACTTCAGCCAGATCAGGCCTGCCAAGAAACTGCGTTTCACAGGCCTTGGTAAGAGATGTTCCCGGTAGGCTGTGAGAGCACTGTGGAGAGCCAGTTGCTTTAGCTTCCCACAGAGCTGGAAGCAAGATGCCTTGGGGCCTCTCTCTCCCTTTGGACACAAGGCAGCCGTTTGGGCCTGGCAGCTCTAGGCCAATGGAGCACACCCACAGCAGAAGTTCTACTTCAGGCAGATCAGTCCTGCCCAGAAACTGCGTTTCACAGCCCTTGGTAAGAGATGTTCACGGTAGGCTGTGAGAGCACTGGGCAGAACCAGTTGTTTTTTAGCTTCCCAAAGTGCTGGAGGCAAGATGCTTTGGGGCCTCTCTCACCCTTTGGAAACAAGGCAGCCCTTAGGTCCTGGTAGCTCTAGGCCTATGTAGCACAACCAGAACAGAAGTTCTACTTCAGCCAGGTCAGGCCTGCCAAGAAACTGCGTTTCACAGGCCTTTCAAAGAGATGTTCTCTTAGGCTGTAAGAGCACTGGGCAGAGCCAGCTGTTTCTTAGCTTCCCGAAGAGCTGGGAGCAAGATGCTTTGGGTCCACTCTCCATCTTTGGAAACAAGGCAGCCCTTTGGGCCTGGCAGCTCTAGGGCAATGGAGCACACCCAGAGCAGAAGTTCTACTTCAGCCAGATCAGGCCTGCCAGGAAACTGCGTTTCACAGGCCTTGGTAAGAGATGTTCCCGGTAGGCTGTAAGAGCACTGGGCAGAGCCAGTTGTTTCTTACCTTCCTGAAAAGCTGGAAGCAAGATGCTTGGGACCCCTCTCCCCGTTTGGGAACAAGGCAGCCTTTTGGGTCGGGAAGCTCTAGGCCAATGGAGCACACGCAGAGCAGGAGTTCTACTTCAGCCTGATCAGGCCTGCAAAGAAACAGCGTTTGACAGGCCTTGGTAAGAGATGTTCGCGGTAGGTGTAAGAGCACTGGGCAGAGCCAGTTGTTTCTTAGCTTCGCAAAGACCGGGAAGCAAGATGCTTTGGGCCTCTCTGCCCCTTGGAAACAGGGCAGCACTTTGGGCCTGGCAGCTCTAGGGCAGTGGAGCACACCCAGAGCCGGAGTTCTACTTCAGCCAGATGAGGCCTGCCAAGAAACTGCGTTTCACAGGCCTTTCAAAGACATGTTCCCGGTAGGCTGTAAGAGCACGGGGCAGAGCGAGTTGGTTCTTAGCTTCCCAGAGAGCTGGAAGCAAGATGCTTTGGGGCCTCTCTGCCCCTTTGGAAACAAGGCAGCACCTTGGGCCTGGCAGCTCTAGGGCAATGGAGCACACCCAGAGCAGAAGTTCTACTTCAGCCAAATCAGGCCTGCCAGGAAACGGCGTTTCACAGGCCTTGGTAAGAGATGTTCCCGGTAGGCTGTAAGAGCACTGGGCAACGCCAGATGTTTCTTAGCTTCCCGAAGAGCTGGAAGCAAGAAGCTTTGGTGCCACTCTCTCACTTTGGACTCAAGGCAGCCCTTTGGGGCAGGTAGCTCTAGCCCAGTGGAGCACACCCAGAGCAGAAGTTCTACTTGGGCCAGTTCAGGCCACCAACAAACTGCGTTTCACAGGCCTTGGTAAGAGATGTTCCCGGTAGGCTGTAAGAGCACTGGGCAACGCCAGATGTTTCTTAGCTTCCCGAAGAGCTGGAAGCAAGATGCTTTGGGGCCTCTCATCCCCTTTGCAAACAAGGCGGCCCTATGGGCCAGGCAGCTCTAGGCCAATGGAGCACACCCAGAGCAGAAGTTCTACTTCGGCCAGTTCAGGCCACCAACAAACTGCGTTTCACAGGCCTTGGTAAGAGATGTTCCCGGTAGGCTGTAAGAGCACTGGGCAACGCCAGATGTTTCTTAGCTTCCCGAAGAGCTGGAAGCAAGATGCTTTGGGGCCTCTCATCCCCTTTGCAAACAAGGCCGACCTTTGGGCCAGGCAGCTCTAGGCCAATGGAGCACACCCAGAGCAGAAGTTCTACCTCAGCCAGATAAGGCCTGCCAAGAAACTGCGTTTCAAAGGCTTTGGTAAGAGATGTTCCCGGTACTCTGTTAGAGCACTGGGCAGAGCCATTTGTTTCTTAGCTTCCCAAAGAGCTGGAAGCAAGATGCTTTGGGGGCTCCCTGCCCCTTTGCCAACAAGGGCGACCTTTGGGCCTTTCAGCTCTAGGCCAATGGAGCACACCCAGAGCAGAAGTCCTACTTCAGCCAGATCAGGCCTGCCAAGGAACTGCGTTTCAGAGGCCTTTGTATGTGACGTTCCCGGTAGGCTGTGAGAGCACGGTGCAGAGCCAGTTGTTTCCTTGTTTCCCAAACAGCTGGAAGCAAGACGCTTTGGGGCCTCTCTGCCCCTTTGGAAACAAGGCAGCACGTTGGGTCTGGCAGCTCTAGGGCAATGGAGCACAACCAGAGCCGAAGTTCTACTTCTTCCAGATCAGGCCTGCCTAGACAGTGCGTTTCCCAGGCCTTGATAAGAGATGTTCTGTTAGGCTATAAGAGCACTGGGCACAGCCAGTTGTTTCTTAGCTTCCCAAGAGGTGGAAGCAAGATGCTTTGGGGCCTCTCTCCCCCTTTGGAAACAAGGCAGCCCTTTGGGCCTTTCAGCTCTAGGGCAATGGAGCACACCCAGAGCAGAAGTTCTACCTCAGCCAGATCAGGCCTGCCAAGAAACTGCTTTTCACAGGCCTTCGTAAGAGGTGTTCCCGGAAGGCTGTAAGAGTACCTGGCAGAGCGAGTTGTTTCTTAGCTTCAAAAACAGCTGGAAGCAACATGATTTGGGGCCTCTCTCCCCCTTTGGAAACAAAGCAGCCTTTGTGCCTGGCAGCTCTAGGCCAAAGTAGCACACCCAGAGCACAAGTTCTACCTCAGCCAGATCAGGCCTTCCAAGAAACTGCGTCTCACAGGCCTTTCTCTGTCACGTTGCCGGTAGGCTGTGAGAGCACTGTGCAGAGCCAGTTGTTTCTTAGCTTCCCAAAGATTTGGAAGCAAGATGCTTTGGGGACTCTCAGCCCCTTTGGAAACAAGGCGGCACTTTGGGCCTGGCAGCTCTAGGCCAAAGTAGCACGCCCAGAGCAGGAGTTCTACTTCAGCCAGATCAGGCCTGCCAAGAAACTGCGTTTCACAGGCCTTGGTAAGAGATGTTCCCGGTAGGCTGTGAGAGCACTGTGGAGAGCCAGTTGCTTTAGCTTCCCACAGAGCTGGAAGCAAGATGCCTTGGGGCCTCTCTCTCCCTTTGGACACAAGGCAGCCGTTTGGGCCTGGCAGCTCTAGGCCAATGGAGCACACCCACAGCAGAAGTTCTACTTCAGGCAGATCAGTCCTGCCCAGAAACTGCGTTTCACAGCCCTTGGTAAGAGATGTTCACGGTAGGCTGTGAGAGCACTGGGCAGAACCAGTTGTTTTTTAGCTTCCCAAAGTGCTGGAGGCAAGATGCTTTGGGGCCTCTCTCACCCTTTGGAAACAAGGCAGCCCTTAGGTCCTGGTAGCTCTAGGCCTATGTAGCACAACCAGAACAGAAGTTCTACTTCAGCCAGGTCAGGCCTGCCAAGAAACTGCGTTTCACAGGCCTTTCAAAGAGATGTTCTCTTAGGCTGTAAGAGCACTGGGCAGAGCCAGCTGTTTCTTAGCTTCCCGAAGAGCTGGGAGCAAGATGCTTTGGGTCCACTCTCCGTCTTTGGAAACAAGGCAGCCCTTTGGGCCTGGCAGCTCTAGGGCAATGGAGCACACCCAGAGCAGAAGTTCTACTTCAGCCAGATCAGGCCTGCCAGGAAACTGCGTTTCACAGGCCTTGGTAAGAGATGTTCCCGGTAGGCTGTAAGAGCACTGGGCAGAGCCAGTTGTTTCTTACCTTCCTGAAAAGCTGGAAGCAAGATGCTTGGGACCCCTCTGCCCGTTTGGGAACAAGGCAGCCTTTTGGGTCGGGAAGCTCTAGGCCAATGGAGCACACGCAGAGCAGGAGTTCTACTTCAGCCTGATCAGGCCTGCAAAGAAACAGCGTTTGACAGGCCTTGGTAAGAGATGTTCCCGGTAGGTGTAAGATCACTGGGCAGAGCCAGTTGTTTCTTAGCTTCACAAAGACCGGGAAGCAAGATGCTTTGGGCCTCTCTGCCTCTTGGAAACAGGGCAGCACTTTGGGCCTGGCAGCTCTAGGGCAATGGAGCACACCCAGAGCCGGAGTTCTACTTCAGCCAGATGAGGCCTGCCAAGAAACTGCGTTTCACAGGCCTTTCAAAGACATGTTCCCGGTAGGCTGTAAGATCACGGGCCAGAGCGAGTTGGTTCTTAGATTCCCAGAGAGCTGGAAGCAAGATGCTTTGGGGCCTCTCTGCCCCTTTGGAAACAAGGCAGCACCTTGGGCCTGGCAGCTCTAGGGCAATGGAGCACACCCAGAGCAGAAGTCCTACTTCAGCCAGATCAGGCCACCAACAAAGTGCGTTTCACAGGCCTTGGTAAGAGATTGTCTCTTAGGCTGTAAGAGCACTGGGCAGAGACAGTTGTTTCTTAGCTTCCCAAAGAGCTGGAAGCAAGATGCTTTGGGGGCTCCCTGCCCCTTTGCCAACAAGGGCGACCTTTGGGCCGTTCAGCTCTAGGCCAATGGAGCACACCCAGCGCAGAAGTCCTACTTCAGCCAGATCAGGCCTGCCAAGGAACTGCGTTTCAGAGGCCTTTGTATGTGACGTTCCCGGTAGGCTGTGAGAGCACGGTGCAGAGCCAGTTGTTTCCTTGTTTCCCAAACAGCTGGAAGCAAGACGCTTTGGGGCCTCTCTGCCCCTTTGGAAACAAGGCAGCCCTTTGGGCCTGGCAGCTCTAGGGCAATGGAGCACACCCAGAGCAGAAGTTCTACTTCAGCCAGATCAGGCCTGCCAGGAAACTGCGTTTCACAGGCCTTCGTAAGAGGTGTTCCCGGAAGGCTGTAAGAGTACCTGGCAGAGCGAGTTGTTTCTTAGCTTCAAAAACAGCTGGAAGCAACATGATTTGGGGCCTCTCTCCCCCTTTGGAAACAAAGCAGCCTTGGTGCCTGGCAGCTCTAGGCCAAAGTAGCACACCCAGAGCACAAGTTCTACCTCAGCCAGATAAGGCCTGTCAAGAAGCTGCGTTTCACAGGCCTTTGTATGTGACGTTCCCGGTTGGCTTTGAGAGCACTGTGCAGAGCCAGTTGTTTTAGCTTCCCAGAGAGCAGGAAGCAAGATGCTTTGGGGCCTCTCTCACACTTTGGAAATAAAGGCAGCCCTTTGGGCCTGGCAGCCCTAGGCCAATGGAGTACACCCAGAGCAGAAGTTCTACCTCAGCCAGATCAGGCCTTCCAAGAAACTGCGTCTCACAGGCCTTTCTCTGTCACGTTGCCGGTAGGCTGTGAGAGCACTGTGCAGAGCCAGTTGTTTCTTAGCTTCCCAAAGATTTGGAAGCAAGATGCTTTGGGGACTCTCAGCCCCTTTGGAAACAAGGCGGCCCTTTGGGCCTGGCAGCTCTAGGCCAAAGTAGCACGCCCAGAGCAGGAGTTCTACTTCAGCCAGATCAGGCCTGCCAGGAAACTGCGTTTCACAGGCCTTGGTAAGAGATGTTCCCGGTAGGCTGTGAGAGCACTGTGGAGAGCCAGTTGCTTTAGCTTCCCACAGAGCTGGAAGCAAGATGCTTTGGGGCCTCTCTCTCCCTTTGGACACAAGGCAGCCGTTTGGGCCTGGCAGCTCTAGGCCAATGGAGCACACCCACAGCAGAAGTTCTACTTCAGGCAGATCAGTCCTGCCCAGAAACTGCGTTTCACAGCCCTTGGTAAGAGATGTTCACGGTAGGCTGTGAGAGCACTGGGCAGAACCAGTTGTTTTTTAGCTTCCCAAAGTGCTGGAGGCAAGATGCTTTGGGGCCTCTCTCACCCTTTGGAAACAAGGCAGCCCTTAGGTCCTGGTAGCTCTAGGCCTATGTAGCACAACCAGAACAGAAGTTCTACTTCAGCCAGGTCAGGCCTGCCAAGAAACTGCGTTTCACAGGCCTTTCAAAGAGATGTTCTCTTAGGCTGTAAGAGCACTGGGCAGAGCCAGCTGTTTCTTAGCTTCCCGAAGAGCTGGGAGCAAGATGCTTTGGGTCCACACTCCGTCTTTGGAAACAAGGCAGCCCTTTGGGCCTGGCAGCTCTAGGGCAATGGAGCACACCCAGAGCAGAAGTTCTACTTCAGCCAGATCAGGCCTGCCAGGAAACTGCGTTTCACAGGCCTTGGTAAGAGATGTTCCCGGTAGGCTGTGAGAGCACTGTGGAGAGCCAGTTGCTTTAGCTTCCCACAGAGCTGGAAGCAAGATGCTTTGGGGCCTCTCTCTCCCTTTGGACACAAGGCAGCCGTTTGGGCCTGGCAGCTCTAGGCCAATGGAGCACACCCACAGCAGAAGTTCTACTTCAGGCAGATCAGTCCTGCCCAGAAACTGCGTTTCACAGCCCTTGGTAAGAGATGTTCCCGGTAGGCTGTGAGAGCACTGGGCAACGCCAGATGTTTCTTAGCTTCCCGAAGAGCTGGAAGCAAGATGCTTTGGTGCCACTCTCTCACTTTGGAATCAAGGCAGCCCTTTGGGGCAGGTAGCTCTAGGCCAGTGGAGCACACCCAGAGCAGAAGTTCTACTTCGGCCAGTTCAGGCCACCAACAAACTGCGTTTCACAGGCCTTGGTAAGAGATGTTCCCGGTAGGCTGTAAGAGCACTGGGCAACGCCAGATGTTTCTTAGCTTCCCGAAGAGCTGGAAGCAAGATGCTTTGGGGCCTCTCTGCCCCATTGCAAACAAGGCATCCCTTTGGGCCTTTCAGCTCTAGGCCAATGGAACACACCCAGAGCAGAAGTCCTACTTCAGCCAGATCAGGCCTGCCAAGGAACTGCGTTTCAGAGGCCTTTGTATGTGACGTTCCCGGTAGGCTGTGAGAGCACGGTGCAGAGCCAGGTGTTTCCTTGTTTCCCAAACAGCTGGAAGCAAGACGCTTTGGGGCCTCTCTGCCCCTTTGGAAACAAGGCAGCACGTTGGGTCTGGCAGCTCTAGGGCAATGGAGCACAACCAGAGCCGAAGTTCTACTTCTTCCAGATCAGGCCTGCGTAGACAGTGCGTTTCACAGGCCTTGATAAGAGATGTTCTCTTAGGCTATAAGAGCACTGGGCACAGCCAGTTTTTTCTTAGCTTCCCAAGAGGTGGAAATAAGATGCTTTGGGGCCTCTCTGCCCCTTTGGAAACAAGGCAGCACCTTGGGCCTGGCAGCTCTAGGGCAATGGAGCACACCCAGAGCCGGAGTTCTACTTCAGCCAGATGAGGCCTGCCAAGAAACTGCGTTTCACAGGCCTTTCAAAGACATGTTCCTGGTAGGCTGTAAGATCACGGGCCACAGCGAGTTGGTTCTTAGATTCCCAGAGAGCTGGAAGCAAGATGCTTTGGGGCCTCTCTGCCCCTTTGGAAACAAGGCAGCACCTTGGGCCTGGCAGCTCTAGGGCAATGGAGCACACCCAGAGCAGAAGTCCTACTTCAGCCAGATCAGGCCACCAACAAAGTGCGTTTCACAGGCCTTGGTAAGAGATTGTCTCTTAGGCTGTAAGAGCACTGGGCAGAGACAGTTGTTTCTTAGCTTCCCAAAGAGCTGGAAGCAAGATGCTTTGGGGGCTCCCTGCCCCTTTGCCAACAAGGGCGACCTTTGGGCCGTTCAGCTCTAGGCCAATGGAGCACACCCAGCGCAGAAGTCCTACTTCAGCCAGATCAGGCCTGCCAAGGAACTGCGTTTCAGAGGCCTTTGTATGTGACGTTCCCGGTAGGCTGTGAGAGCACGGTGCAGAGCCAGTTGTTTCCTTGTTTCCCAAACAGCTGGAAGCAAGACGCTTTGGGGCCTCTCTGCCCCTTTGGAAACAAGGCAGCCCTTTGGGCCTGGCAGCTCTAGGGCAATGGAGCACACCCAGAGCAGAAGTTCTACTTCAGCCAGATCAGGCCTGCCAGGAAACTGCGTTTCACAGGCCTTCGTAAGAGGTGTTCCCGGAAGGCTGTAAGAGTACCTGGCAGAGCGAGTTGTTTCTTAGCTTCAAAAACAGCTGGAAGCAACATGATTTGGGGCCTCTCTCCCCCTTTGGAAACAAAGCAGCCTTGGTGCCTGGCAGCTCTAGGCCAAAGTAGCACACCCAGAGCACAAGTTCTACCTCAGCCAGATAAGGCCTGTCAAGAAGCTGCGTTTCACAGGCCTTTGTATGTGACGTTCCCGGTTGGCTTTGAGAGCACTGTGCAGAGCCAGTTGTTTTAGCTTCCCAGAGAGCAGGAAGCAAGATGCTTTGGGGCCTCTCTCACACTTTGGAAATAAAGGCAGCCCTTTGGGCCTGGCAGCCCTAGGCCAATGGAGTACACCCAGAGCAGAAGTTCTACCTCAGCCAGATCAGGCCTTCCAAGAAACTGCGTCTCACAGGCCTTTCTCTGTCACGTTGCCGGTAGGCTGTGAGAGCACTGTGCAGAGCCAGTTGTTTCTTAGCTTCCCAAAGATTTGGAAGCAAGATGCTTTGGGGACTCTCAGCCCCTTTGGAAACAAGGCGGCCCTTTGGGCCTGGCAGCTCTAGGCCAAAGTAGCACGCCCAGAGCAGGAGTTCTACTTCAGCCAGATCAGGCCTGCCAAGAAACTGCGTTTCACAGGCCTTGGTAAGAGATGTTCCTGGTAGGCTGTGAGAGCACTGTGTAGAGCCAGTTGCTTTAGCTTCCCACAGAGCTGGAAGCAAGATGCTTTGGGTCCACTCTCCGTCTTTGGAAACAAGGCAGCCCTTTGGGTCTGGCAGCTCTAGGCCAATGGAGCACACCCACAGCAGAAGTTCTACTTCAGGCAGATCAGTCCTGCCCAGAAACTGCGTTTCACAGCCCTTGGTAAGAGATGTTCACGGTAGGCTGTGAGAGCACTGGGCAGAACCAGTTGTTTTTTAGCTTCCCAAAGTGCTGGAGGCAAGATGCTTTGGGGCCTCTCTCACCCTTTGGAAACAAGGCAGCCCTTAGGTCCTGGTAGCTCTAGGCCTATGTAGCACAACCAGAACAGAAGTTCTACTTCAGCCAGGTCAGGCCTGCCAAGAAACTGCGTTTCACAGGCCTTTCAAAGAGATGTTCTCTTAGGCTGTAAGAGCACTGGGCAGAGCCAGCTGTTTCTTAGCTTCCCGAAGAGCTGGGAGCAAGATGCTTTGGGTCCACACTCCGTCTTTGGAAACAAGGCAGCCCTTTGGGCCTGGCAGCTCTAGGGCAATGGAGCACACCCAGAGCAGAAGTTCTACTTCAGCCAGATCAGGCCTGCCAGGAAACTGCGTTTCACAGGCCTTGGTAAGAGATGTTCCCGGTAGGCTGTGAGAGCACTGTGGAGAGCCAGTTGCTTTAGCTTCCCACAGAGCTGGAAGCAAGATGCTTTGGGGCCTCTCTCTCCCTTTGGACACAAGGCAGCCGTTTGGGCCTGGCAGCTCTAGGCCAATGGAGCACACCCACAGCAGAAGTTCTACTTCAGGCAGATCAGTCCTGCCCAGAAACTGCGTTTCACAGCCCTTGGTAAGAGATGTTCCCGGTAGGCTGTGAGAGCACTGGGCAACGCCAGATGTTTCTTAGCTTCCCGAAGAGCTGGAAGCAAGATGCTTTGGTGCCACTCTCTCACTTTGCAATCAAGGCAGCCCTTTGGGGCAGGTAGCTCTAGGCCAGTGGAGCACACCCAGAGCAGAAGTTCTACTTCGGCCAGTTCAGGCCACCAACAAACTGCGTTTCACAGGCCTTGGTAAGAGATGTTCCCGGTAGGCTGTAAGAGCACTGGGCAACGCCAGATGTTTCTTAGCTTCCCGAAGAGCTGGAAGCAAGATGCTTTGGGGCCTCTCTGCCCCATTGCAAACAAGGCATCCCTTTGGGCCTTTCAGCTCTAGGCCAATGGAACACACCCAGAGCAGAAGTCCTACTTCAGCCAGATCAGGCCTGCCAAGGAACTGCGTTTCAGAGGCCTTTGTATGTGACGTTCCCGGTAGGCTGTGAGAGCACGGTGCAGAGCCAGGTGTTTCCTTGTTTCCCAAACAGCTGGAAGCAAGACGCTTTGGGGCCTCTCTGCCCCTTTGGAAACAAGGCAGCACGTTGGGTCTGGCAGCTCTAGGGCAATGGAGCACAACCAGAGCCGAAGTTCTACTTCTTCCAGATCAGGCCTGCGTAGACAGTGCGTTTCACAGGCCTTGATAAGAGATGTTCTCTTAGGCTATAAGAGCACTGGGCACAGCCAGTTTTTTCTTAGCTTCCCAAGAGGTGGAAATAAGATGCTTTGGGGCCTCTCTGCCCCTTTGGAAACAAGGCAGCACCTTGGGCCTGGCAGCTCTAGGGCAATGGAGCACACCCAGAGCAGAAGTTCTACTTCAGCCAGATCAGGCCTGCCAGGAAACTGCGTTTCACAGGCCTTGGTAAGAGATGTTCCCGGTAGGCTGTGAGAGCACTGTGGAGAGCCAGTTGCTTTAGCTTCCCACAGAGCTGGAAGCAAGATGCTTTGGGGCCTCTCTCTCCCTTTGGACACAAGGCAGCCGTTTGGGCCTGGCAGCTCTAGGCCAATGGAGCACACCCACAGCAGAAGTTCTACTTCAGGCAGATCAGTCCTGCCCAGAAACTGCGTTTCACAGCCCTTGGTAAGAGATGTTCCCGGTAGGCTGTGAGAGCACTGGGCAACGCCAGATGTTTCTTAGCTTCCCGAAGAGCTGGAAGCAAGATGCTTTGGTGCCACTCTCTCACTTTGGAATCAAGGCAGCCCTTTGGGGCAGGTAGCTCTAGGCCAGTGGAGCACACCCAGAGCAGAAGTTCTACTTCGGCCAGTTCAGGCCACCAACAAACTGCGTTTCACAGGCCTTGGTAAGAGATGTTCCCGGTAGGCTGTAAGAGCACTGGGCAACGCCAGATGTTTCTTAGCTTCCCGAAGAGCTGGAAGCAAGATGCTTTGGGGCCTCTCTGCCCCATTGCAAACAAGGCATCCCTTTGGGCCTTTCAGCTCTAGGCCAATGGAACACACCCAGAGCAGAAGTCCTACTTCAGCCAGATCAGGCCTGCCAAGGAACTGCGTTTCAGAGGCCTTTGTATGTGACGTTCCCGGTAGGCTGTGAGAGCACGGTGCAGAGCCAGGTGTTTCCTTGTTTCCCAAACAGCTGGAAGCAAGACGCTTTGGGGCCTCTCTGCCCCTTTGGAAACAAGGCAGCACGTTGGGTCTGGCAGCTCTAGGGCAATGGAGCACAACCAGAGCCGAAGTTCTACTTCTTCCAGATCAGGCCTGCGTAGACAGTGCGTTTCACAGGCCTTGATAAGAGATGTTCTCTTAGGCTATAAGAGCACTGGGCACAGCCAGTTTTTTCTTAGCTTCCCAAGAGGTGGAAATAAGATGCTTTGGGGCCTCTCTGCCCCTTTGGAAACAAGGCAGCACCTTGGGCCTGGCAGCTCTAGGGCAATGGAGCACACCCAGAGCCGGAGTTCTACTTCAGCCAGATGAGGCCTGCCAAGAAACTGCGTTTCACAGGCCTTTCAAAGACATGTTCCTGGTAGGCTGTAAGATCACGGGCCACAGCGAGTTGGTTCTTAGATTCCCAGAGAGCTGGAAGCAAGATGCTTTGGGGCCTCTCTGCCCCTTTGGAAACAAGGCAGCACCTTGGGCCTGGCAGCTCTAGGGCAATGGAGCACACCCAGAGCAGAAGTCCTACTTCAGCCAGATCAGGCCACCAACAAAGTGCGTTTCACAGGCCTTGGTAAGAGATTGTCTCTTAGGCTGTAAGAGCACTGGGCAGAGACAGTTGTTTCTTAGCTTCCCAAAGAGCTGGAAGCAAGATGCTTTGGGGGCTCCCTGCCCCTTTGCCAACAAGGGCGACCTTTGGGCCGTTCAGCTCTAGGCCAATGGAGCACACCCAGCGCAGAAGTCCTACTTCAGCCAGATCAGGCCTGCCAAGGAACTGCGTTTCAGAGGCCTTTGTATGTGACGTTCCCGGTAGGCTGTGAGAGCACGGTGCAGAGCCAGTTGTTTCCTTGTTTCCCAAACAGCTGGAAGCAAGACGCTTTGGGGCCTCTCTGCCCCTTTGGAAACAAGGCAGCCCTTTGGGCCTGGCAGCTCTAGGGCAATGGAGCACACCCAGAGCAGAAGTTCTACTTCAGCCAGATCAGGCCTGCCAGGAAACTGCGTTTCACAGGCCTTCGTAAGAGGTGTTCCCGGAAGGCTGTAAGAGTACCTGGCAGAGCGAGTTGTTTCTTAGCTTCAAAAACAGCTGGAAGCAACATGATTTGGGGCCTCTCTCCCCCTTTGGAAACAAAGCAGCCTTGGTGCCTGGCAGCTCTAGGCCAAAGTAGCACACCCAGAGCACAAGTTCTACCTCAGCCAGATAAGGCCTGTCAAGAAGCTGCGTTTCACAGGCCTTTGTATGTGACGTTCCCGGTTGGCTTTGAGAGCACTGTGCAGAGCCAGTTGTTTTAGCTTCCCAGAGAGCAGGAAGCAAGATGCTTTGGGGCCTCTCTCACACTTTGGAAATAAAGGCAGCCCTTTGGGCCTGGCAGCCCTAGGCCAATGGAGTACACCCAGAGCAGAAGTTCTACCTCAGCCAGATCAGGCCTTCCAAGAAACTGCGTCTCACAGGCCTTTCTCTGTCACGTTGCCGGTAGGCTGTGAGAGCACTGTGCAGAGCCAGTTGTTTCTTAGCTTCCCAAAGATTTGGAAGCAAGATGCTTTGGGGACTCTCAGCCCCTTTGGAAACAAGGCGGCCCTTTGGGCCTGGCAGCTCTAGGCCAAAGTAGCACGCCCAGAGCAGGAGTTCTACTTCAGCCAGATCAGGCCTGCCAGGAAACTGCGTTTCACAGGCCTTGGTAAGAGATGTTCCCGGTAGGCTGTGAGAGCACTGTGGAGAGCCAGTTGCTTTAGCTTCCCACAGAGCTGGAAGCAAGATGCTTTGGGGCCTCTCTCTCCCTTTGGACACAAGGCAGCCATTTGGGCCTGGCAGCTCTAGGCCAATGGAGCACACCCACAGCAGAAGTTCTACTTCAGGCAGATCAGTCCTGCCCAGAAACTGCGTTTCACAGCCCTTGGTAAGAGATGTTCACGGTAGGCTGTGAGAGCACTGGGCAGAACCAGTTGTTTTTTAGCTTCCCAAAGTGCTGGAGGCAAGATGCTTTGGGGCCTCTCTCACCCTTTGGAAACAAGGCAGCCCTTAGGTCCTGGTAGCTCTAGGCCTATGTAGCACAACCAGAACAGAAGTTCTACTTCAGCCAGGTCAGGCCTGCCAAGAAACTGCGTTTCACAGGCCTTTCAAAGAGATGTTCTCTTAGGCTGTAAGAGCACTGGGCAGAGCCAGCTGTTTCTTAGCTTCCCGAAGAGCTGGGAGCAAGATGCTTTGGGTCCACACTCCGTCTTTGGAAACAAGGCAGCCCTTTGGGCCTGGCAGCTCTAGGGCAATGGAGCACACCCAGAGCAGAAGTTCTACTTCAGCCAGATCAGGCCTGCCAGGAAACTGCGTTTCACAGGCCTTGGTAAGAGATGTTCCCGGTAGGCTGTGAGAGCACTGTGGAGAGCCAGTTGCTTTAGCTTCCCACAGAGCTGGAAGCAAGATGCTTTGGGGCCTCTCTCTCCCTTTGGACACAAGGCAGCCGTTTGGGCCTGGCAGCTCTAGGCCAATGGAGCACACCCACAGCAGAAGTTCTACTTCAGGCAGATCAGTCCTGCCCAGAAACTGCGTTTCACAGCCCTTGGTAAGAGATGTTCCCGGTAGGCTGTGAGAGCACTGGGCAACGCCAGATGTTTCTTAGCTTCCCGAAGAGCTGGAAGCAAGATGCTTTGGTGCCACTCTCTCACTTTGGAATCAAGGCAGCCCTTTGGGGCAGGTAGCTCTAGGCCAGTGGAGCACACCCAGAGCAGAAGTTCTACTTCGGCCAGTTCAGGCCACCAACAAACTGCGTTTCACAGGCCTTGGTAAGAGATGTTCCCGGTAGGCTGTAAGAGCACTGGGCAACGCCAGATGTCTCTTAGCTTCCCGAAGAGCTGGAAGCAAGATGCTTTGGGGCCTCTCTGCCCCATTGCAAACAAGGCATCCCTTTGGGCCTTTCAGCTCTAGGCCAATGGAACACACCCAGAGCAGAAGTCCTACTTCAGCCAGATCAGGCCTGCCAAGGAACTGCGTTTCAGAGGCCTTTGTATGTGACGTTCCCGGTAGGCTGTGAGAGCACGGTGCAGAGCCAGGTGTTTCCTTGTTTCCCAAACAGCTGGAAGCAAGACGCTTTGGGGCCTCTCTGCCCCTTTGGAAACAAGGCAGCACGTTGGGTCTGGCAGCTCTAGGGCAATGGAGCACAACCAGAGCCGAAGTTCTACTTCTTCCAGATCAGGCCTGCGTAGACAGTGCGTTTCACAGGCCTTGATAAGAGATGTTCTCTTAGGCTATAAGAGCACTGGGCACAGCCAGTTTTTTCTTAGCTTCCCAAGAGGTGGAAATAAGATGCTTTGGGGCCTCTCTGCCCCTTTGGAAACAAGGCAGCACCTTGGGCCTGGCAGCTCTAGGGCAATGGAGCACACCCAGAGCCGGAGTTCTACTTCAGCCAGATGAGGCCTGCCAAGAAACTGCGTTTCACAGGCCTTTCAAAGACATGTTCCTGGTAGGCTGTAAGATCACGGGCCAGAGCGAGTTGGTTCTTAGATTCCCAGAGAGCTGGAAGCAAGATGCTTTGGGGCCTCTCTGCCCCTTTGGAAACAAGGCAGCACCTTGGGCCTGGCAGCTCTAGGGCAATGGAGCACACCCAGAGCAGAAGTCCTACTTCAGCCAGATCAGGCCACCAACAAAGTGCGTTTCACAGGCCTTGGTAAGAGATTGTCTCTTAGGCTGTAAGAGCACTGGGCAGAGACAGTTGTTTCTTAGCTTCCCAAAGAGCTGGAAGCAAGATGCTTTGGGGGCTCCCTGCCCCTTTGCCAACAAGGGCGACCTTTGGGCCGTTCAGCTCTAGGCCAATGGAGCACACCCAGCGCAGAAGTCCTACTTCAGCCAGATCAGGCCTGCCAAGGAACTGCGTTTCAGAGGCCTTTGTATGTGACGTTCCCGGTAGGCTGTGAGAGCACGGTGCAGAGCCAGTTGTTTCCTTGTTTCCCAAACAGCTGGAAGCAAGACGCTTTGGGGCCTCTCTGCCCCTTTGGAAACAAGGCAGCCCTTTGGGCCTGGCAGCTCTAGGGCAATGGAGCACACCCAGAGCAGAAGTTCTACTTCAGCCAGATCAGGCCTGCCAGGAAACTGCGTTTCACAGGCCTTCGTAAGAGGTGTTCCCGGAAGGCTGTAAGAGTACCTGGCAGAGCGAGTTGTTTCTTAGCTTCAAAAACAGCTGGAAGCAACATGATTTGGGGCCTCTCTCCCCCTTTGGAAACAAAGCAGCCTTGGTGCCTGGCAGCTCTAGGCCAAAGTAGCACACCCAGAGCACAAGTTCTACCTCAGCCAGATAAGGCCTGTCAAGAAGCTGCGTTTCACAGGCCTTTGTATGTGACGTTCCCGGTTGGCTTTGAGAGCACTGTGCAGAGCCAGTTGTTTTAGCTTCCCAGAGAGCAGGAAGCAAGATGCTTTGGGGCCTCTCTCACACTTTGGAAATAAAGGCAGCCCTTTGGGCCTGGCAGCCCTAGGCCAATGGAGTACACCCAGAGCAGAAGTTCTACCTCAGCCAGATCAGGCCTTCCAAGAAACTGCGTCTCACAGGCCTTTCTCTGTCACGTTGCCGGTAGGCTGTGAGAGCACTGTGCAGAGCCAGTTGTTTCTTAGCTTCCCAAAGATTTGGAAGCAAGATGCTTTGGGGACTCTCAGCCCCTTTGGAAACAAGGCGGCCCTTTGGGCCTGGCAGCTCTAGGCCAAAGTAGCACGCCCAGAGCAGGAGTTCTACTTCAGCCAGATCAGGCCTGCCAAGAAACTGCGTTTCACAGGCCTTGGTAAGAGATGTTCCTGGTAGGCTGTGAGAGCACTGTGTAGAGCCAGTTGCTTTAGCTTCCCACAGAGCTGGAAGCAAGATGCTTTGGGTCCACTCTCCGTCTTTGGAAACAAGGCAGCCCTTTGGGTCTGGCAGCTCTAGGCCAATGGAGCACACCCACAGCAGAAGTTCTACTTCAGGCAGATCAGTCCTGCCCAGAAACTGCGTTTCACAGCCCTTGGTAAGAGATGTTCACGGTAGGCTGTGAGAGCACTGGGCAGAACCAGTTGTTTTTTAGCTTCCCAAAGTGCTGGAGGCAAGATGCTTTGGGGCCTCTCTCACCCTTTGGAAACAAGGCAGCCCTTAGGTCCTGGTAGCTCTAGGCCTATGTAGCACAACCAGAACAGAAGTTCTACTTCAGCCAGGTCAGGCCTGCCAAGAAACTGCGTTTCACAGGCCTTTCAAAGAGATGTTCTCTTAGGCTGTAAGAGCACTGGGCAGAGCCAGCTGTTTCTTAGCTTCCCGAAGAGCTGGGAGCAAGATGCTTTGGGTCCACACTCCGTCTTTGGAAACAAGGCAGCCCTTTGGGCCTGGCAGCTCTAGGGCAATGGAGCACACCCAGAGCAGAAGTTCTACTTCAGCCAGATCAGGCCTGCCAGGAAACTGCGTTTCACAGGCCTTGGTAAGAGATGTTCCCGGTAGGCTGTGAGAGCACTGTGGAGAGCCAGTTGCTTTAGCTTCCCACAGAGCTGGAAGCAAGATGCTTTGGGGCCTCTCTCTCCCTTTGGACACAAGGCAGCCGTTTGGGCCTGGCAGCTCTAGGCCAATGGAGCACACCCACAGCAGAAGTTCTACTTCAGGCAGATCAGTCCTGCCCAGAAACTGCGTTTCACAGCCCTTGGTAAGAGATGTTCCCGGTAGGCTGTGAGAGCACTGGGCAACGCCAGATGTTTCTTAGCTTCCCGAAGAGCTGGAAGCAAGATGCTTTGGTGCCACTCTCTCACTTTGCAATCAAGGCAGCCCTTTGGGGCAGGTAGCTCTAGGCCAGTGGAGCACACCCAGAGCAGAAGTTCTACTTCGGCCAGTTCAGGCCACCAACAAACTGCGTTTCACAGGCCTTGGTAAGAGATGTTCCCGGTAGGCTGTAAGAGCACTGGGCAACGCCAGATGTTTCTTAGCTTCCCGAAGAGCTGGAAGCAAGATGCTTTGGGGCCTCTCTGCCCCATTGCAAACAAGGCATCCCTTTGGGCCTTTCAGCTCTAGGCCAATGGAACACACCCAGAGCAGAAGTCCTACTTCAGCCAGATCAGGCCTGCCAAGGAACTGCGTTTCAGAGGCCTTTGTATGTGACGTTCCCGGTAGGCTGTGAGAGCACGGTGCAGAGCCAGGTGTTTCCTTGTTTCCCAAACAGCTGGAAGCAAGACGCTTTGGGGCCTCTCTGCCCCTTTGGAAACAAGGCAGCACGTTGGGTCTGGCAGCTCTAGGGCAATGGAGCACAACCAGAGCCGAAGTTCTACTTCTTCCAGATCAGGCCTGCGTAGACAGTGCGTTTCACAGGCCTTGATAAGAGATGTTCTCTTAGGCTATAAGAGCACTGGGCACAGCCAGTTTTTTCTTAGCTTCCCAAGAGGTGGAAATAAGATGCTTTGGGGCCTCTCTGCCCCTTTGGAAACAAGGCAGCACCTTGGGCCTGGCAGCTCTAGGGCAATGGAGCACACCCAGAGCAGAAGTTCTACTTCAGCCAAATCAGGCCTGCCAGGAAACGGCGTTTCACAGGCCTTGGTAAGAGATGTTCCCGGTAGGCTGTAAGAGCACTGGGCAACGCCAGATGTTTCTTAGCTTCCCGAAGAGCTGGAAGCAAGATTCTTTGGTGCCATTCTCTCAATTTGGAATCAAGGCATCCCTTTGGGGCAGGTAGCTCTAGGCCAGTGGAGCACACCCAGAGCAGAAGCTCTACTTGGGCCAGTTCATGCCACCAACAAACTGCGTTTCACAGGCCTTGGTAAGAGATGTTCCCGGTAGGCTGTAAGAGCACTGGGCAACGCCAGATGTTTCTTAGCTTCCCGAAGAGCTGGAAGCAAGATGCTTTGGGGCCTCTCATACCCTTTGCAAACGAGGCGGCCCTTTGGGCCAGGCAGCTCTAGGCCAATGGAGCACACCCAGAGCAGAAGTTCTACTTCAGCTAGATCAGGCCACCAAAAAAGTGCGTTTCACACGCCTTCGTAAGAGATTTTCTCTTAGGCTGTAAGAGCACTGGGCAGAGCCAGTTGTTTCTTAGCTTCCCAAAGAGCTGGAAGCAAGATGCTTTGGGGGCTCCCTGCCCCTTTGCCAACAAGGGCGACCTTTGGGCCTTTCAGCTCTAGCCCAATGGAGCACACCCAGAGCAGAAGTCCTACTTCAGCCAGATCAGGCCTGCCAAGGAACTGCGTTTCAGAGGCCTTTGTATGTGACGTTCCCGGTAGGCTGTGAGAGCACGGGGCAGAGCCAGTTGTTTCCTTGTTTCCCAAACAGCTGGAAGCAGGACGCTTTGGGGCCTCTCTGCCCCTTTGGAAACAAGGCAGCACGTTGGGTCTGGCAGCTCTAGGGCAATGGAGCACACCCAGAGCAGAAGTTCTACCTCAGCCAGATCAGGCCTGCCAAGAAACTGCTTTTCACAGGCCTTCGTAAGAGGTGTTCCCGGAAGGCTGTAAGAGTACCTGGCAGAGCGAGTTGTTTCTTAGCTTCAAAAACAGCTGGAAGCAACATGATTTGGGGCCTCTCTCCCCCTTTGGAAACAAAGCAGCCTTTGTGCCTGGCAGCTCTAGGCCAAAGTAGCACACCCAGAGCACAAGTTCTACCTCAGCCAGATAAGGCCTGTCAAGAAGCTGCGTTTCACAGGCCTTTGTATGTGACGTTCCCGGTTGGCTTTGAGAGCACTGTGCAGAGCCAGTTGTTTTAGCTTCCCAGAGAGCAGGAAGCAAGATGCTTTGGGGCCTCTCTCACACTTTGGAAATAAAGGCAGCCCTTTGGGCCTGGCAGCCCTAGGCCAATGGAGTACACCCAGAGCAGAAGTTCTACCTCAGCCAGATCAGGCCTTCCAAGAAACTGCGTCTCACAGGCCTTTCTCTGTCACGTTGCCGGTAGGCTGTGAGAGCACTGTGCAGAGCCAGTTGTTTCTTAGCTTCCCAAAGATTTGGAAGCAAGATACTTTGGGGACTCTCAGCCCCTTTGGAAACAAGGCGGCCCTTTGGGCCTGGCAGCTCTAGGCCAAAGTAGCACGCCCAGAGCAGGAGTTCTACTTCAGCCAGATCAGTCCTGCCCAGAAACTGCGTTTCACAGCCCTTGGTAAGAGATGTTCACGGTAGGCTGTGAGAGCACTGGGCAGCACCAGTTGTTTTTTAGCTTCCCAAAGTGCTGGAGGCAACATGCTTTGGGGCCTCTCTCACCCTTTGGAAACAAGTCAGCCCTTAGGTCCTGGTAGCTCTAGGCCTATGTAGCACAACCAGAACAGAAGTTCTACTTCAGCCAGGTCAGGCCTGCCAAGAAACTGCGTTTCACAGGCCTTTCAAAGAGATGTTCTCTTAGGCTGTAAGAGCACTGGGCAGAGCCAGCTGTTTCTTAGCTTCCCGAAGAGCTGGGAGCAAGATGCTTTGGGTGCACTCTCCGTCTTTGGAAACAAGGCAGCCCTTTGGGCCTGGCAGCTCTAGGGCAATGGAGCACACCCAGAGCAGGAGTTCTACTTCAGCCAGATCAGGCCTCCAGGAAACTGCGTTTCACAGGCCTTGGTAAGAGATGTTCCCGGTAGGCTGTGAGAGCACTGTGGAGAGCCAGTTGCTTTAGCTTCCCACAGAGCTGGAAGCAAGATGCTTTGGGGCCTCTCTCTCCCTTTGGACACAAGGCAGCCGTTTGGGCCTGGCAGCTCTAGGCCAATGGAGCACACCCACAGCAGAAGTTCTACTTCAGGCAGATCAGTCCTGCCCAGAAACTGCGTTTCACAGCCCTTGGTAAGAGATGTTCACGGTAGGCTGTGAGAGCACTGGGCAGAACCAGTTGTTTTTTACCTTCCCAAAGTGCTGGAGGCAAGATGCTTTGGGGCCTCTCTCACCCTTTGGAAACAAGGCAGCCCTTAGGTCCTGGTAGCTCTAGGCCTATGTAGCACAACCAGAACAGAAGTTCTACTTCAGCCAGGTCAGGCCTGCCAAGAAACTGCGTTTCACAGGCCTTTCAAAGAGATGTTCTCTTAGGCTGTAAGAGCACTGGGCAGAGCCAGCTGTTTCTTAGCTTCCCGAAGAGCTGGGAGCAAGATGCTTTGGGTGCACTCTCCGTCTTTGGAAACAAGGCAGACCTTTGGGCCTGGCAGCTCTAGGGCAATGGAGCACACCCACAGCAGAAGTTCTACTTCAGGCAGATCAGTCCTGCCCAGAAACTGCGTTTCACAGCCCTTGGTAAGAGATGTTCACGGTAGGCTGTGAGAGCACTGGGCAGAACCAGTTGTTTTTTACCTTCCCAAAGTGCTGGAGGCAAGATGCTTTGGGGCCTCTCTCACCCTTTGGAAACAAGGCAGCCCTTAGGTCCTGGTAGCTCTAGGCCTATGTAGCACAACCAGAACAGAAGTTCTACTTCAGCCAGGTCAGGCCTGCCAAGAAACTGCGTTTCACAGGCCTTTCAAAGAGATGTTCTCTTAGGCTGTAAGAGCACTGGGCAGAGCCAGCTGTTTCTTAGCTTCCCGAAGAGCTGGGAGCAAGATGCTTTGGGTCCACTCTCCGTCTTTGGAAACAAGGCAGCCCTTTGGGCCTGGCAGCTCTAGGGCAATGGAGCACACCCAGAGCAGAAGTTCTACTTCAGCCAGATCAGGCCTGCCAGGAAACTGCGTTTCACAGGCCTTGGTAAGAGATGTTCCCGGTAGGCTGTAAGAGCACTGAGCAGAGCCAGTTGTTTCTTACCTTCCTGAAAAGCTGGAAGCAAGATGCTTGGGACCCCTCTGCCCGTTTGGGAACAAGGCAGCCTTTTGGGTCGGGAAGCTCTAGGCCAATGGAGCACACGCAGAGCAGGAGTTCTACTTCAGCCTGATCAGGCCTGCAAAGAAACAGCGTTTGACAGGCCTTGGTAAGAGATGTTCCCGGTAGGTGTAAGATCACTGGGCAGAGCCAGTTGTTTCTTAGCTTCAAAAAGACCGGGAAGCAAGATGCTTTGGGCCTCTCTGCCCCTTGGAAACAGGGCAGCACTTTGGGCCTGGCAGCTCTAGGCCAATGGAGCACACCCAGAGCAGAAGTTCTACTTCAGCTAGATCAGGCCACCAACAAAGTGCGTTTCACAGGCCTTGGTAAGAGATTGTCTCTTAGGCTGTAAGAGCACTGGGCAGAGCCAGTTGTTTCTTAGCTTCCCAAAGAGCTGGAAGCAAGATGCTTTGGGGGCTCCCTGCCCCTTTGCCAACAAGGCCGACCTTTGGGCCTTTCAGCTCTGGGCCAATGGAGCACACCCAGAGCAGAAGTTCTACCTCAGCCAGATAAGGCCTGCCAAGAAACTGCGTTTCAAAGGCTTTGGTAAGAGATGTTCCCGCTACTCTGTTAGAGCACTGGGCAGAGACAGTTGTTTCTTAGCTTCCCAAAGAGCTGGAAGCAAGATGCTTTGGGGCCTCTCTGCCCCTTTGCAAACAAGGCATCCCTTTGGGCCTTTCAGCTCTAGGCCAATGGAGCACACCCAGAGCAGAAGTCCTACTTCAGCCAGATCAGGCCTGCCAAGGAACTGCGTTTCAGAGGCCTTTGTATGTGACGTTCCCGGTAGGCTGTGAGAGCACGGTGCAGAGCCAGTTGTTTCCTTGTTTCCCAAACAGCTGGAAGCAAGACGCTTTGGGGCCTCTCTGCCCCTTTGGAAACAAGGCAGCACGTTGGGTCTGGCAGCTCTAGGGCAATGGAGCACAACCAGAGCCGAAGTTCTACTTCTTCCAGATCAGGCCTGCCTAGACAGTGCGTTTCACAGGCCTTGATAAGAGATGTTCTCTTAGGCTATAAGAGCACTGGGCACAGCCAGTTGTTTCTTAGCTTCCCAAGAGGTGGAAGCAAGATGCTTTGGGGCCTCTCTCCCCCTTTGGAAACAAGGCAGCCCTTTGGGCCTTTCAGCTCTAGGGCAATGGAGCACACCCAGAGCAGAAGTTCTACCTCAGCCAGATCAGGCCTGCCAAGAAACTGCTTTTCACAGGCCTTCGTAAGAGGTGTTCCCGGAAGGCTGTAAGAGTACCTGGCAGAGCGAGTTGTTTCTTAGCTTCAAAAACAGCTGGAAGCAACATGATTTGGGGCCTCTCTCCCCCTTTGGAAACAAAGCAGCCTTGGTGCCTGGCAGCTCTAGGCCAAAGTAGCACACCCAGAGCAGAAGTTCTACCTCAGCCAGATCAGGCCTTCCAAGAAACTGCGTCTCACAGGCCTTTCTCTGTCACGTTGCCGGTAGGCTGTGAGAGGACTGTGCAGAGCCAGTTGTTTCTTAGCTTCCCAAAGATTTGGAAGCAAGATGCTTTGGGGACTCTCAGCCCCTTTGGAAACAAGGCGGCCCTTTGGGCCTGGCAGCTCTAGGCCAAAGTAGCACGCCCAGAGCAGGAGTTCTACTTCAGCCAGATCAGGCCTGCCAAGAAACTGCGTTTCACAGGCCTTGGTAAGAGATGTTCCCGGTAGGCTGTGAGAGCACTGTGGAGAGCCAGTTGCTTTAGCTTCCCACAGAGCTGGAAGCAAGATGCTTTGGGGCCTCTCTCTCCCTTTGGACACAAGGCAGCCGTTTGGGCCTGGCAGCTCTAGGCCAATGGAGCACACCCACAGCAGAAGTTCTACTTCAGGCAGATCAGTCCTGCCCAGAAACTGCGTTTCACAGCCCTTGGTAAGAGATGTTCACGGTAGGCTGTGAGAGCACTGGGCAGAACCAGTTGTTTTTTAGCTTCCCAAAGTGCTGGAGGCAACATGCTTTGGGGCCTCTCTCACCCTTTGGAAACAAGGCAGCCCTTAGGTCCTGGTAGCTCTAGGCCTATGTAGCACAACCAGAACAGAAGTTCTACTTCAGCCAGGTCAGGCCTGCCAAGAAACTGCGTTTCACAGGCCTTTCAAAGAGATGTTCTCTTAGGCTGTAAGAGCACTGGGCAGAGCCAGCTGTTTCTTAGCTTCCCGAAGAGCTGGGAGCAAGATGCTTTGGGTCCACTCTCCGTCTTTGGAAACAAGGCAGCCCTTTGGGCCTGGCAGCTCTAGGGCAATGGAGCACACCCAGACCAGAAGTTCTACTTCAGCCAGATCAGGCCTGCCAGGAAACTGCGTTTCACAGGCCTTGGTAAGAGATGTTCCCGGTAGGCTGTAAGAGCACTGGGCAACGCCAGATGTTTCTTAGCTTCCCGAAGAGCTGGAAGCAAGATGCTTTGGTGCCACTCTCTCACTTTGGAATCAAGGCAGCCCTTTGGGACAGGTAGCTCTAGGCCAGTGGAGCACACCCAGAGCAGAAGTTCTACTTCGGCCAGTTCAGGCCACCAACAAAGTGCGTTTCACAGGCCTTGGTAAGAGATGTTCCCGGTAGGCTGTAAGTGCACTGGGCAACGCCAGATGTTTCTTAGCTTCCCGAAGAGCTGGAAGCAAGATGCTTTGGGGCCTCTCATCCCCTTTGCAAACAAGGCGGCCCTTTGGGCCAGGCAGCTCTAGGCCAATGGAGCACACCCAGAGCAGAAGTTCTACTTCAGCTACATCAGGCCACCAACAAAGTGCGTTTCACAGGCCTTGGTAAGAGATTGTCTCTTAGGCTGTAAGAGCACTGGGCAGAGCCAGTTGTTTCTTAGCTTCCCAAAGAGCTGGAAGCAAGATGCTTTGGGGGCTCCCTGCCCCTTTGCCAACAAGGCCGACCTTTGGGCCTTTCAGCTCTGGGCCAATGGAGCACACCCAGAGCAGAAGTTCTACCTCAGCCAGATAAGGCCTGCCAAGAAACTGCGTTTCAAAGGCTTTGGTAAGAGATGTTGCCGGTACTCTGTTAGAGCACTGGGCAGAGACAGTTGTTTCTTAGCTTCCCAAAGAGCTGGAAGCAAGATGCTTTGGGGCCTCTCTGCCCCTTTGCAAACAAGGCATCCCTTTGGGCCTTTCAGCTCTAGGCCAATGGAGCACACCCAGAGCAGAAGTCCTACTTCAGCCAGATCAGGCCTGCCAAGGAACTGCGTTTCAGAGGCCTTTGTATGTGACGTTCCCGGTAGGCTGTGAGAGCACGGTGCAGAGCCAGTTGTTTCCTTGTTTCCCAAACAGCTGGAAGCAAGACGCTTTGGGGCCTCTCTGCCCCTTTGGAAACAAGGCAGCACGTTGGGTCTGGCAGCTCTAGGGCAATGGAGCACAACCAGAGCCGAAGTTCTACTTCTTCCAGATCAGGCCTGCGTAGACAGTGCGTTTCACAGGCCTTGATAAGAGATGTTCTCTTAGGCTATAAGAGCACTGGGCACAGCCAGTTGTTTCTTAGCTTCCCAAGAGGTGGAAGCAAGATGCTTTGGGGCCTCTCTCCCCCTTTGGAAACAAGGCAGCCCTTTGGGCCTTTCAGCTCTAGGGCAATGGAGCACACCCAGAGCAGAAGTTCTACCTCAGCCAGATCAGGCCTGCCAAGAAACTGCTTTTCACAGGCCTTCGTAAGAGGTGTTCCCGGAAGGCTGTAAGAGTACCTGGCAGAGCGAGTTGTTTCTTAGCTTCAAAAACAGCTGGAAGCAACATGATTTGGGGCCTCTCTCCCCCTTTGGAAACAAAGCAGCCTTTGTGCCTGGCAGCTCTAGGCCAAAGTAGCACACCCAGAGCACAAGTTCTACCTCAGCCAGATAAGGCCTGTCAAGAAGCTGCGTTTCACAGGCCTTTGTATGTGACGTTCCCGGTTGGCTTTGAGAGCACTGTGCAGAGCCAGTTGTTTTAGCTTCCCAGAGAGCAGGAAGCAAGATGCTTTGGGGCCTCTCTCACACTTTGGAAATAAAGGCAGCCCTTTGGGCCTGGCAGCCCTAGGCCAATGGAGTACACCCAGAGCAGAAGTTCTACCTCAGCCAGATCAGGCCTTCCAAGAAACTGCGTCTCACAGGCCTTTCTCTGTCACGTTGCCGGTAGGCTGTGAGAGCACTGTGCAGAGCCAGTTGTTTCTTAGCTTCCCAAAGATTTGGAAGCAAGATGCTTTGGGGACTCTCAGCCCCTTTGGAAACAAGGCGGCCCTTTGGGCCTGGCAGCTCTAGGCCAAAGTAGCACGCCCAGAGCAGGAGTTCTACTTCAGCCAGATCAGGCCTGCCAGGAAACTGCGTTTCACAGGCCTTGGTAAGAGATGTTCCCGGTAGGCTGTGAGAGCACTGTGGAGAGCCAGTTGCTTTAGCTTCCCACAGAGCTGGAAGCAAGATGCTTTGGGGCCTCTCTCTCCCTTTGGACACAAGGCAGCCGTTTGGGCCTGGCAGCTCTAGGCCAATGGAGCACACCCACAGCAGAAGTTCTACTTCAGGCAGATCAGTCCTGCCCAGAAACTGCGTTTCACAGCCCTTGGTAAGAGATGTTCACGGTAGGCTGTGAGAGCACTGGGCAGAACCAGTTGTTTTTTAGCTTCCCAAAGTGCTGGAGGCAACATGCTTTGGGGCCTCTCTCACCCTTTGGAAACAAGGCAGCCCTTAGGTCCTGGTAGCTCTAGGCCTATGTAGCACAACCAGAACAGAAGTTCTACTTCAGCCAGGTCAGGCCTGCCAAGAAACTGCGTTTCACAGGCCTTTCAAAGAGATGTTCTCTTAGGCTGTAAGAGCACTGGGCAGAGCCAGCTGTTTCTTAGCTTCCCGAAGAGCTGGGAGCAAGATGCTTTGGGTCCACTCTCCGTCTTTGGAAACAAGGCAGCCCTTTGGGCCTGGCAGCTCTAGGGCAATGGAGCACACCCAGACCAGAAGTTCTACTTCAGCCAGATCAGGCCTGCCAGGAAACTGCGTTTCACAGGCCTTGGTAAGAGATGTTCCCGGTAGGCTGTAAGAGCACTGGGCAACGCCAGATGTTTCTTAGCTTCCCGAAGAGCTGGAAGCAAGATGCTTTGGTGCCACTCTCTCACTTTGGAATCAAGGCAGCCCTTTGGGACAGGTAGCTCTAGGCCAGTGGAGCACACCCAGAGCAGAAGTTCTACTTCGGCCAGTTCAGGCCACCAACAAAGTGCGTTTCACAGGCCTTGGTAAGAGATTGTCTCTTAGGCTGTAAGAGCACTGGGCAGAGCCAGTTGTTTCTTAGCTTCCCAAAGAGCTGGAAGCAAGATGCTTTGGGGGCTCCCTGCCCCTTTGCCAACAAGGCCGACCTTTGGGCCTTTCAGCTCTGGGCCAATGGAGCACACCCAGAGCAGAAGTTCTACCTCAGCCAGATAAGGCCTGCCAAGAAACTGCGTTTCAAAGGCTTTGGTAAGAGATGTTGCCGGTACTCTGTTAGAGCACTGGGCAGAGACAGTTGTTTCTTAGCTTCCCAAAGAGCTGGAAGCAAGATGCTTTGGGGCCTCTCTGCCCCTTTGCAAACAAGGCATCCCTTTGGGCCTTTCAGCTCTAGGCCAATGGAGCACACCCAGAGCAGAAGTCCTACTTCAGCCAGATCAGGCCTGCCAAGGAACTGCGTTTCAGAGGCCTTTGTATGTGACGTTCCCGGTAGGCTGTGAGAGCACGGTGCAGAGCCAGTTGTTTCCTTGTTTCCCAAACAGCTGGAAGCAAGACGCTTTGGGGCCTCTCTGCCCCTTTGGAAACAAGGCAGCACGTTGGGTCTGGCAGCTCTAGGGCAATGGAGCACAACCAGAGCCGAAGTTCTACTTCTTCCAGATCAGGCCTGCGTAGACAGTGCGTTTCACAGGCCTTGATAAGAGATGTTCTCTTAGGCTATAAGAGCACTGGGCACAGCCAGTTGTTTCTTAGCTTCCCAAGAGGTGGAAGCAAGATGCTTTGGGGCCTCTCTCCCCCTTTGGAAACAAGGCAGCCCTTTGGGCCTTTCAGCTCTAGGGCAATGGAGCACACCCAGAGCAGAAGTTCTACCTCAGCCAGATCAGGCCTGCCAAGAAACTGCTTTTCACAGGCCTTCGTAAGAGGTGTTCCCGGAAGGCTGTAAGAGTACCTGGCAGAGCGAGTTGTTTCTTAGCTTCAAAAACAGCTGGAAGCAACATGATTTGGGGCCTCTCTCCCCCTTTGGAAACAAAGCAGCCTTTGTGCCTGGCAGCTCTAGGCCAAAGTAGCACACCCAGAGCACAAGTTCTACCTCAGCCAGATAAGGCCTGTCAAGAAGCTGCGTTTCACAGGCCTTTGTATGTGACGTTCCCGGTTGGCTTTGAGAGCACTGTGCAGAGCCAGTTGTTTTAGCTTCCCAGAGAGCAGGAAGCAAGATGCTTTGGGGCCTCTCTCACACTTTGGAAATAAAGGCAGCCCTTTGGGCCTGGCAGCCCTAGGCCAATGGAGTACACCCAGAGCAGAAGTTCTACCTCAGCCAGATCAGGCCTTCCAAGAAACTGCGTCTCACAGGCCTTTCTCTGTCACGTTGCCGGTAGGCTGTGAGAGCACTGTGCAGAGCCAGTTGTTTCTTAGCTTCCCAAAGATTTGGAAGCAAGATGCTTTGGGGACTCTCAGCCCCTTTGGAAACAAGGCGGCCCTTTGGGCCTGGCAGCTCTAGGCCAAAGTAGCACGCCCAGAGCAGGAGTTCTACTTCAGCCAGATCAGGCCTGCCAGGAAACTGCGTTTCACAGGCCTTGGTAAGAGATGTTCCCGGTAGGCTGTGAGAGCACTGTGGAGAGCCAGTTGCTTTAGCTTCCCACAGAGCTGGAAGCAAGATGCTTTGGGGCCTCTCTCTCCCTTTGGACACAAGGCAGCCGTTTGGGCCTGGCAGCTCTAGGCCAATGGAGCACACCCACAGCAGAAGTTCTACTTCAGGCAGATCAGTCCTGCCCAGAAACTGCGTTTCACAGCCCTTGGTAAGAGATGTTCACGGTAGGCTGTGAGAGCACTGGGCAGAACCAGTTGTTTTTTAGCTTCCCAAAGTGCTGGAGGCAACATGCTTTGGGGCCTCTCTCACCCTTTGGAAACAAGGCAGCCCTTAGGTCCTGGTAGCTCTAGGCCTATGTAGCACAACCAGAACAGAAGTTCTACTTCAGCCAGGTCAGGCCTGCCAAGAAACTGCGTTTCACAGGCCTTTCAAAGAGATGTTCTCTTAGGCTGTAAGAGCACTGGGCAGAGCCAGCTGTTTCTTAGCTTCCCGAAGAGCTGGGAGCAAGATGCTTTGGGTCCACTCTCCGTCTTTGGAAACAAGGCAGCCCTTTGGGCCTGGCAGCTCTAGGGCAATGGAGCACACCCAGACCAGAAGTTCTACTTCAGCCAGATCAGGCCTGCCAGGAAACTGCGTTTCACAGGCCTTGGTAAGAGATGTTCCCGGTAGGCTGTAAGAGCACTGGGCAACGCCAGATGTTTCTTAGCTTCCCGAAGAGCTGGAAGCAAGATGCTTTGGTGCCACTCTCTCACTTTGGAATCAAGGCAGCCCTTTGGGACAGGTAGCTCTAGGCCAGTGGAGCACACCCAGAGCAGAAGTTCTACTTCGGCCAGTTCAGGCCACCAACAAAGTGCGTTTCACAGGCCTTGGTAAGAGATGTTCCCGGTAGGCTGTAAGTGCACTGGGCAACGCCAGATGTTTCTTAGCTTCCCGAAGAGCTGGAAGCAAGATGCTTTGGGGCCTCTCATCCCCTTTGCAAACAAGGCGGCCCTTTGGGCCAGGCAGCTCTAGGCCAATGGAGCACACCCAGAGCAGAAGTTCTACTTCAGCTACATCAGGCCACCAACAAAGTGCGTTTCACAGGCCTTGGTAAGAGATTGTCTCTTAGGCTGTAAGAGCACTGGGCAGAGCCAGTTGTTTCTTAGCTTCCCAAAGAGCTGGAAGCAAGATGCTTTGGGGGCTCCCTGCCCCTTTGCCAACAAGGCCGACCTTTGGGCCTTTCAGCTCTGGGCCAATGGAGCACACCCAGAGCAGAAGTTCTACCTCAGCCAGATAAGGCCTGCCAAGAAACTGCGTTTCAAAGGCTTTGGTAAGAGATGTTGCCGGTACTCTGTTAGAGCACTGGGCAGAGACAGTTGTTTCTTAGCTTCCCAAAGAGCTGGAAGCAAGATGCTTTGGGGCCTCTCTGCCCCTTTGCAAACAAGGCATCCCTTTGGGCCTTTCAGCTCTAGGCCAATGGAGCACACCCAGAGCAGAAGTCCTACTTCAGCCAGATCAGGCCTGCCAAGGAACTGCGTTTCAGAGGCCTTTGTATGTGACGTTCCCGGTAGGCTGTGAGAGCACGGTGCAGAGCCAGTTGTTTCCTTGTTTCCCAAACAGCTGGAAGCAAGACGCTTTGGGGCCTCTCTGCCCCTTTGGAAACAAGGCAGCACGTTGGGTCTGGCAGCTCTAGGGCAATGGAGCACAACCAGAGCCGAAGTTCTACTTCTTCCAGATCAGGCCTGCCTAGACAGTGCGTTTCACAGGCCTTGATAAGAGATGTTCTCTTAGGCTATAAGAGCACTGGGCACAGCCAGTTGTTTCTTAGCTTCCCAAGAGGTGGAAGCAAGATGCTTTGGGGCCTCTCTCCCCCTTTGGAAACAAGGCAGCCCTTTGGGCCTTTCAGCTCTAGGGCAATGGAGCACACCCAGAGCAGAAGTTCTACCTCAGCCAGATCAGGCCTGCCAAGAAACTGCTTTTCACAGGCCTTCGTAAGAGGTGTTCCCGGAAGGCTGTAAGAGTACCTGGCAGAGCGAGTTGTTTCTTAGCTTCAAAAACAGCTGGAAGCAACATGATTTGGGGCCTCTCTCCCCCTTTGGAAACAAAGCAGCCTTTGTGCCTGGCAGCTCTAGGCCAAAGTAGCACACCCAGAGCACAAGTTCTACCTCAGCCAGATAAGGCCTGTCAAGAAGCTGCGTTTCACAGGCCTTTGTATGTGACGTTCCCGGTTGGCTTTGAGAGCACTGTGCAGAGCCAGTTGTTTTAGCTTCCCAGAGAGCAGGAAGCAAGATGCTTTGGGGCCTCTCTCACACTTTGGAAATAAAGGCAGCCCTTTGGGCCTGGCAGCCCTAGGCCAATGGAGTACACCCAGAGCAGAAGTTCTACCTCAGCCAGATCAGGCCTTCCAAGAAACTGCGTCTCACAGGCCTTTCTCTGTCACGTTGCCGGTAGGCTGTGAGAGCACTGTGCAGAGCCAGTTGTTTCTTAGCTTCCCAAAGATTTGGAAGCAAGATGCTTTGGGGACTCTCAGCCCCTTTGGAAACAAGGCGGCCCTTTGGGCCTGGCAGCTCTAGGCCAAAGTAGCACGCCCAGAGCAGGAGTTCTACTTCAGCCAGATCAGGCCTGCCAGGAAACTGCGTTTCACAGGCCTTGGTAAGAGATGTTCCCGGTAGGCTGTGAGAGCACTGTGGAGAGCCAGTTGCTTTAGCTTCCCACAGAGCTGGAAGCAAGATGCTTTGGGGCCTCTCTCTCCCTTTGGACACAAGGCAGCCGTTTGGGCCTGGCAGCTCTAGGCCAATGGAGCACACCCACAGCAGAAGTTCTACTTCAGGCAGATCAGTCCTGCCCAGAAACTGCGTTTCACAGCCCTTGGTAAGAGATGTTCACGGTAGGCTGTGAGAGCACTGGGCAGAACCAGTTGTTTTTTACCTTCCCAAAGTGCTGGAGGCAAGATGCTTTGGGGCCTCTCTCACCCTTTGGAAACAAGGCAGCCCTTAGGTCCTGGTAGCTCTAGGCCTATGTAGCACAACCAGAACAGAAGTTCTAGTTCAGCCAGGTCAGGCCTGCCAAGAAACTGCGTTTCACAGGCCTTTCAAAGAGATGTTCTCTTAGGCTGTAAGAGCACTGGGCAGAGCCAGCTGTTTCTTAGCTTCCCGAAGAGCTGGGAGCAAGATGCTTTGGGTCCACTCTCCGTCTTTGGAAACAAGGCAGCCCTTTGGGCCTGGCAGCTCTAGGGCAATGGAGCACACCCAGAGCAGAAGTTCTACTTCAGCCAGATCAGGCCTGCCAGGAAACTGCGTTTCACAGGCCTTGGTAAGAGATGTTCCCGGTAGGCTGTAAGAGCACTGGGCAGAGCCAGTTGTTTCTTACCTTCCTGAAAAGCTGGAAGCAAGATGCTTGGGACCCCTCTGCCCGTTTGGGAACAAGGCAGCCTTTTGGGTCGGGAAGCTCTAGGCCAATGGAGCACACGCAGAGCAGGAGTTCTACTTCAGCCTGATCAGGCCTGCAAAGAAACAGCGTTTGACAGGCCTTGGTAAGAGATGTTCCCGGTAGGTGTAAGATCACTGGGCAGAGCCAGTTGTTTCTTAGCTTCACAAAGACCGGGAAGCAAGATGCTTTGGGCCTCTCTGCCCCTTGGAAACAGGGCAGCACTTTAGGCCTGGCAGCTCTAGAGCAATGGAGCACACCCAGAGCCGGAGTTCTACTTCAGCCAGATGAGGCCTGCCAAGAAACTGCGTTTCACAGGCCTTTCAAAGACATGTTCCCGGTAGGCTGTAAGAGCACGGGCCAGAGCGAGTTGGTTCTTAGCTTCCCAGAGAGCTGGAAGCAAGATGCTTTGGGGCCTCTCTGCCCCTTTGGAAACAAGGCAGCACCTTGGGCCTGGCAGCTCTAGGGCAATGGAGCACACCCAGAGCAGAAGTCCTACTTCAGCCAGATCAGGCCTGCCAAGGAACTGCGTTTCAGAGGCCTTTGCATGTGACGTTCCCGGTAGGCTGTGAGAGCACGGTGCAGAGCCAGTTGTTTCCTTGTTTCCCAAACAGCTGGAAGCAAGACGCTTTGGGGCTTCTCTGCCCCTTTGGAAACAAGGCAGCACGTTGGGTCTGGCAGCTCTAGGGCAATGGAGCACAACCAGAGCCGAAGTTCTACTTCTTCCAGATCAGGCCTGCCTAGACAGTGCGTTTCACAGGCCTTGATAAGAGATGTTCTCTTAGGCTATAAGAGCACTGGGCACAGCCAGTTGTTTCTTAGCTTCCCAAGAGCTGGAAGCAAGATGCTTTGGGGCCTCTCTGCCCCTTTGGAAACAAGGCAGCACATTGGGCCTGGCAGCTCTAGTTCAATGGAGCACACCCAGAGCAGAAGTTCTACTTCAGCCAAATCAGGCCTGCCAGGAAATGGCGTTTCACAGGCCTTGGTAAGAGATGTTCCCGGTAGGCTGTAAGAGCACTGGGCAACGCCAGATGTTTCTTAGCTTCCCGAAGAGCTGGAAGCAAGATGCTTTGGTGCCACTCTCTCACTTTGGAATCAAGGCATCCCTTTGGGGCAGGTAGCTCTAGGCCAGTGGAGCACACCCAGAGCAGAAGTTCTACTTGGGCCAGTTCAGGCCACCAACAAACTGCGTTTCACAGGCCTTGGTAAGAGATGTTCCCGGTAGGCTGTAAGAGCACTGGGCAACGCCAGATGTTTCTTAGCTTCCCGAAGAGCTGGAAGCAAGATGCTTTGGGGCCTCTCATACCCTTTGCAAACAAGGCGGCCCTTTGGGCCAGGCAGCTCTAGGCCAATGGAGCACACCCAGAGCAGAAGTTCTACTTCAGCTAGATCAGGCCACCAACAAAGTGCGTTTCACAGGCCTTGGTAAGAGATTGTCTCTTAGGCTGTAAGAGCACTGGGCAGAGACAGTTGTTTCTTAGCTTCCCAAAGAGCTGGAAGCAAGATGCTTTGGGGGCTCCCTGCCCCTTTGCCAACACGGGCGACCTTTGGGCCTTTCAGCTCTAGGCCAATGGAGCACACCCAGCGCAGAAGTCCTACTTCAGCCAGATCAGGCCTGCCAAGGAACTGCGTTTCAGAGGCCTTTGTATGTGACGTTCCCGGTAGGCTGTGAGAGCACGTTGCAGAGCCAGTTGTTTCCTTGTTTCCCAAACAGCTGGAAGCAAGACGCTTTGGGGCCTCTCTGCCCCTTTGGAAACAAGGCAGCACGTTGGGTCTGGCAGCTCTAGGGCAATGGAGCACAACCAGAGCCGAAGTTCTACTTCTTCCAGATCAGGCCTGCCTAGACAGTGCGTTTCACAGGCCTTGATAAGAGATGTTCTCTTAGGCTATAAGAGCACTGGGCACAGCCAGTTGTTTCTTAGCTTCCCAAGAGGTGGAAGCAAGATGCTTTGGGGCCTCTCTCCCCCTTTGGAAACAAGGCAGCCCTTTGGGCCTTTCAGCTCTAGGGCAATGGAGCACACCCAGAGCAGAAGTTCTACCTCAGCCAGATCAGGCCTGCCAAGAAACTGCTTTTCACAGGCCTTCGTAAGAGGTGTTCCCGGAAGGCTGTAAGAGTACCTGGCAGAGCGAGTTGTTTCTTAGCTTCAAAAACAGCTGGAAGCAACATGATTTGGGGCCTCTCTCCCCCTTTGGAAACAAAGCAGCCTTTGTGCCTGGCAGCTCTAGGCCAAAGTAGCACACCCAGAGCACAAGTTCTACCTCAGCCAGATAAGGCCTGTCAAGAAGCTGCGTTTCACAGGCCTTTGTATGTGACGTTCCCGGTTGGCTTTGAGAGCACTGTGCAGAGCCAGTTGTTTTAGCTTCCCAGAGAGCAGGAAGCAAGATGCTTTGGGGCCTCTCTCACACTTTGGAAATAAAGGCAGCCCTTTGGGCCTGGCAGCCCTAGGCCAATGGAGTACACCCAGAGCAGAAGTTCTACCTCAGCCAGATCAGGCCTTCCAAGAAACTGCGTCTCACAGGCCTTTCTCTGTCACGTTGCCGGTAGGCTGTGAGAGCACTGTGCAGAGCCAGTTGTTTCTTAGCTTCCCAAAGATTTGGAAGCAAGATGCTTTGGGGACTCTCAGCCCCTTTGAAAACAAGGCGGCCCTTTGGGCCTGGCAGCGCTAGGCCAAAGTAGCACGCCCAGAGCAGGAGATCTACTTCAGCCAGATCAGGCCTGCCAGGAAACTGCGTTTCACAGGCCTTGGTAAGAGATGTTCCCGGTAGGCTGTGAGAGCACTGTGGAGAGCCAGTTGCTTTAGCTTCCCACAGAGCTGGAAGCAAGATGCTTTGGGGCCTCTCTCTCCCTTTGGACACAAGGCAGCCGTTTGGGCCTGGCAGCTCTAGGCCAATGGAGCACACCCACAGCAGAAGTTCTACTTCAGGCAGATCAGTCCTGCCCAGAAACTGCGTTTCACAGCCCTTGGTAAGAGATGTTCACGGTAGGCTGTGAGAGCACTGGGCAGAACCAGTTGTTTTTTAGCTTCCCAAAGTGCTGGAGGCAACATGCTTTGGGGCCTCTCTCATCCTTTGGAAACAAGGCAGCCCTTAGGTCCTGGTAGCTCTAGGCCTATGTAGCACAACCAGAACAGAAGTTCTACTTCAGCCAGGTCAGGCCTGCCAAGAAACTGCGTTTCACAGGCCTTTCAAAGAGATGTTCTCTTAGGCTGTAAGAGCACTGGGCAGAGCCAGCTGTTTCTTAGCTTCCCGAAGAGCTGGGAGCAAGATGCTTTGGGTCCACTCTCCGTCTTTGGAAACAAGGCAGCCCTTTGGGCCTGGCAGCTCTAGGGCCATGGAGCACACCCAGAGCAGAAGTTCTACTTCAGCCAAATCAGGCCTGCCAGGAAACGGCGTTTCACAGGCCTTGGTAAGAGATGTTCCCGGTAGGCTGTAAGAGCACTGGGCAACGCCAGATGTTTCTTAGCTTCCCGAAGAGCTGGAAGCAAGATGCTTTGGTGCCACTCTCTCACTTTGGAATCAAGGCAGCCCTTTGGGGCAGGTAGCTCTAGGCCAGTGGAGCACACCCAGAGCAGAAGTTCTACTTCGGCCAGTTCAGGCCACCAACAAAGTGCGTTTCACAGGCCTTGGTAAGAGATGTTCCCGGTAGGCTGTAAGAGCACTGGGCAACGCCAGATGTTTCTTAGCTTCCCGAAGAGCTGGAAGCAAGATGCTTTGGGGCCTCTCATCCCCTTTGCAAACAAGGCGGCCCTTTGGGCCAGGCAGCTCTAGGCCAATGGAGCACACCCAGAGCAGAAGTTCTACTTCAGCTACATCAGGCCACCAACAAAGTGCATTTCACAGGCCTTGGTAAGAGATTGTCTCTTAGGCTGTAAGAGCACTGGGCAGAGCCAGTTGTTTCTTAGCTTCCCAAATAGCTGGAAGCAAGATGCTTTGGGTGCTCACTGCCCCTTTGCCAACAAGGCCGACCTTTGGGCCTTTCAGCTCTGGGCCAATGGAGCACACCCAGAGCAGAAGTTCTACCTCAGCCAGATAAGGCCTGCCAAGAAACTGCGTTTCAAAGGCTTTGGTAAGAGATGTTGCCGGTACTCTGTTAGAGCACTGGGCAGAGACAGTTGTTTCTTAGCTTCCCAAAGAGCTGGAAGCAAGATGCTTTGGGGCCTCTCTGCCCCTTTGCAAACAAGGCATCCCTTTGGGCCTTTCAGCTCTAGGCCAATGGAGCACACCCAGAGCAGAAGTCCTACTTCAGCCAGATCAGGCCTGCCAAGGAACTGCGTTTCAGAGGCCTTTGTATGTGACGTTCCCGGTAGGCTGTGAGAGCACGGTGCAGAGCCAGTTGTTTCCTTGTTTCCCAAACAGCTGGAAGCAAGACGCTTTGGGGCCTCTCTGCCCCTTTGGAAACAAGGCAGCACGTTGGGTCTGGCAGCTCTAGGGCAATGGAGCACAACCAGAGCCGAAGTTCTACTTCTTCCAGATCAGGCCTGCCTAGACAGTGCGTTTCACAGGCCTTGATAAGAGATGTTCTCTTAGGCTATAAGAGCACTGGGCACAGCCAGTTGTTTCTTAGCTTCCCAAGAGGTGGAAGCAAGATGCTTTGGGGCCTCTCTCCCCCTTTGGAAACAAGGCAGCCCTTTGGGCCTTTCAGCTCTAGGGCAATGGAGCAAACCCAGAGCAGAAGTTCTACCTCAGCCAGATCAGGCCTGCCAAGAAACTGCTTTTCACAGGCCTTCGTAAGAGGTGTTCCCGGAAGGCTGTAAGAGTACCTGGCAGAGCGAGTTGTTTCTTAGCTTCAAAAACAGCTGGAAGCAACATGATTTGGGGCCTCTCTCCCCCTTTGGAAACAAAGCAGCCTTTGTGCCTGGCAGCTCTAGGCCAAAGTAGCACACCCAGAGCAGAAGTTCTACCTCAGCCAGATCAGGCCTTCCAAGAAACTGCGTCTCACAGGCCTTTCTCTGTCACGTTGCCGGTAGGCTGTGAGAGCACTGTGCAGAGCCAGTTGTTTCTTAGCTTCCCAAAGATTTGGAAGCAAGATGCTTTGGGGACTCTCAGCCCCTTTGGAAACAAGGCGGCCCTTTGGGCCTGGCAGCTCTAGGCCAAAGTAGCACGCCCAGAGCAGGAGTTCTACTTCAGCCAGATCAGGCCTGCCAAGAAACTGCGTTTCACAGGCCTTGGTAAGAGATGTTCCCGGTAGGCTGTAAGAGCACTGGGCAGAGCCAGCTGTTTCTTAGCTTCCCGAAGAGCTGGGAGCAAGATGCTTTGGGTCCACTCTCCGTCTTTGGAAACAAGGCAGCCCTTTGGGCCTGGCAGCTCTAGGGCAATGGAGCACACCCAGACCAGAAGTTCTACTTCAGCCAGATCAGGCCTGCCAGGAAACTGCGTTTCACAGGCCTTGGTAAGAGATGTTCCCGGTAGGCTGTAAGAGCACTGGGCAACGCCAGATGTTTCTTAGCTTCCCGAAGAGCTGGAAGCAAGATGCTTTGGTGCCACTCTCTCACTTTGGAATCAAGGCAGCCCTTTGGGACAGGTAGCTCTAGGCCAGTGGAGCACACCCAGAGCAGAAGTTCTACTTCGGCCAGTTCAGGCCACCAACAAAGTGCGTTTCACAGGCCTTGGTAAGAGATGTTCCCGGTAGGCTGTAAGTGCACTGGGCAACGCCAGATGTTTCTTAGCTTCCCGAAGAGCTGGAAGCAAGATGCTTTGGGGCCTCTCATCCCCTTTGCAAACAAGGCGGCCCTTTGGGCCAGGCAGCTCTAGGCCAATGGAGCACACCCAGAGCAGAAGTTCTACTTCAGCTACATCAGGCCACCAACAAAGTGCGTTTCACAGGCCTTGGTAAGAGATTGTCTCTTAGGCTGTAAGAGCACTGGGCAGAGCCAGTTGTTTCTTAGCTTCCCAAAGAGCTGGAAGCAAGATGCTTTGGGGGCTCCCTGCCCCTTTGCCAACAAGGCCGACCTTTGGGCCTTTCAGCTCTGGGCCAATGGAGCACACCCAGAGCAGAAGTTCTACCTCAGCCAGATAAGGCCTGCCAAGAAACTGCGTTTCAAAGGCTTTGGTAAGAGATGTTCCCGCTACTCTGTTAGAGCACTGGGCAGAGACAGTTGTTTCTTAGCTTCCCAAAGAGCTGGAAGCAAGATGCTTTGGGGCCTCTCTGCCCCTTTGCAAACAAGGCATCCCTTTGGGCCTTTCAGCTCTAGGCCAATGGAGCACACCCAGAGCAGAAGTCCTACTTCAGCCAGATCAGGCCTGCCAAGGAACTGCGTTTCAGAGGCCTTTGTATGTGACGTTCCCGGTAGGCTGTGAGAGCACGGTGCAGAGCCAGTTGTTTCCTTGTTTCCCAAACAGCTGGAAGCAAGACGCTTTGGGGCCTCTCTGCCCCTTTGGAAACAAGGCAGCACGTTGGGTCTGGCAGCTCTAGGGCAATGGAGCACAACCAGAGCCGAAGTTCTACTTCTTCCAGATCAGGCCTGCCTAGACAGTGCGTTTCACAGGCCTTGATAAGAGATGTTCTCTTAGGCTATAAGAGCACTGGGCACAGCCAGTTGTTTCTTAGCTTCCCAAGAGGTGGAAGCAAGATGCTTTGGGGCCTCTCTCCCCCTTTGGAAACAAGGCAGCCCTTTGGGCCTTTCAGCTCTAGGGCAATGGAGCACACCCAGAGCAGAAGTTCTACCTCAGCCAGATCAGGCCTGCCAAGAAACTGCTTTTCACAGGCCTTCGTAAGAGGTGTTCCCGGAAGGCTGTAAGAGTACCTGGCAGAGCGAGTTGTTTCTTAGCTTCAAAAACAGCTGGAAGCAACATGATTTGGGGCCTCTCTCCCCCTTTGGAAACAAAGCAGCCTTTGTGCCTGGCAGCTCTAGGCCAAAGTAGCACACCCAGAGCACAAGTTCTACCTCAGCCAGATAAGGCCTGTCAAGAAGCTGCGTTTCACAGGCCTTTGTATGTGACGTTCCCGGTTGGCTTTGAGAGCACTGTGCAGAGCCAGTTGTTTTAGCTTCCCAGAGAGCAGGAAGCAAGATGCTTTGGGGCCTCTCTCACACTTTGGAAATAAAGGCAGCCCTTTGGGCCTGGCAGCCCTAGGCCAATGGAGTACACCCAGAGCAGAAGTTCTACCTCAGCCAGATCAGGCCTTCCAAGAAACTGCGTCTCACAGGCCTTTCTCTGTCACGTTGCCGGTAGGCTGTGAGAGCACTGTGCAGAGCCAGTTGTTTCTTAGCTTCCCAAAGATTTGGAAGCAAGATGCTTTGGGGACTCTCAGCCCCTTTGAAAACAAGGCGGCCCTTTGGGCCTGGCAGCTCTAGGCCAAAGTAGCACGCCCAGAGCAGGAGTTCTACTTCAGCCAGATCAGGCCTGCCAGGAACCTGCGTTTCACAGGCCTTGGTAAGAGATGTTCCCGGTAGGCTGTGAGAGCACTGTGGAGAGCCAGTTGCTTTAGCTTCCCACAGAGCTGGAAGCAAGATGCTTTGGGGCCTCTCTCTCCCTTTGGACACAAGGCAGCCGTTTGGGCCTGGCAGCTCTAGGCCAATGGAGCACACCCACAGCAGAAGTTCTACTTCAGGCAGATCAGTCCTGCCCAGAAACTGCGTTTCACAGCCCTTGGTAAGAGATGTTCACGGTAGGCTGTGAGAGCACTGGGCAGAACCAGTTGTTTTTTAGCTTCCCAAAGTGCTGGAGGCAACATGCTTTGGGGCCTCTCTCATCCTTTGGAAACAAGGCAGCCCTTAGGTCCTGGTAGCTCTAGGCCTATGTAGCACAACCAGAACAGAAGTTCTACTTCAGCCAGGTCAGGCCTGCCAAGAAACTGCGTTTCACAGGCCTTTCAAAGAGATGTTCTCTTAGGCTGTAAGAGCACTGGGCAGAGCCAGCTGTTTCTTAGCTTCCCGAAGAGCTGGGAGCAAGATGCTTTGGGTCCACTCTCCGTCTTTGGAAACAAGGCAGCCCTTTGGGCCTGGCAGCTCTAGGGCCATTTAGCACACCCAGAGCAGAAGTTCTACTTCAGCCAAATCAGGCCTGCCAGGAAACGGCGTTTCACAGGCCTTGGTAAGAGATGTTCCCGGTAGGCTGTAAGAGCACTGGGCAACGCCAGGTGTTTCTTAGCTTCCCGAAGAGCTGGAAGCAAGATGCTTTGGTGTCACTCTCTCACTTTGGAATCAAGGCAGCCCTTTGGGGCAGGTAGCTCTAGGCCAGTGGAGCACACCCAGAGCAGAAGTTCTACTTCGGCCAGTTCAGGCCACCAACAAAGTGCGTTTCACAGGCCTTGGTAAGAGATGTTCCCGGTAGGCTGTAAGAGCACTGGGCAACGCCAGATGTTTCTTAGCTTCCCGAAGAGCTGGAAGCAAGATGCTTTGGGGCCTCTCATCCCCTTTGCAAACAAGGCGGCCCTTTGGGCCAGGCAGCTCTAGGCCAATGGAGCACACCCAGAGCAGAAGTTCTACTTCAGCTACATCAGGCCACCAACAAAGTGCGTTTCACAGGCCTTGGTAAGAGATTGTCTCTTAGGCTGTAAGAGCACTGGGCAGAGCCAGTTGTTTCTTAGCTTCCCAAAGAGCTGGAAGCAAGATGCTTTGGGTGCTCACTGCCCCTTTGCCAACAAGGCCGACCTTTGGGCCTTTCAGCTCTGGGCCAATGGAGCACACCCAGAGCAGAAGTTCTACCTCAGCCAGATAAGGCCTGCCAAGAAACTGCGTTTCAAAGGCTTTGGTAAGAGATGTTGCCGGTACTCTGTTAGAGCACTGGGCAGAGACAGTTGTTTCTTAGCTTCCCAAAGAGCTGGAAGCAAGATGCTTTGGGGCCTCTCTGCCCCTTTGCAAACAAGGCATCCCTTTGGGCCTTTCAGCTCTAGGCCAATGGAGCACACCCAGAGCAGAAGTCCTACTTCAGCCAGATCAGGCCTGCCAAGGAACTGCGTTTCAGAGGCCTTTGTATGTGACGTTCCCGGTAGGCTGTGAGAGCACGGTGCAGAGCCAGTTGTTTCCTTGTTTCCCAAACAGCTGGAAGCAAGACGCTTTGGGGCCTCTCTGCCCCTTTGGAAACAAGGCAGCACGTTGGGTCTGGCAGCTCTAGGGCAATGGAGCACAACCAGAGCCGAAGTTCTACTTCTTCCAGATCAGGCCTGCCTAGACAGTGCGTTTCACAGGCCTTGATAAGAGATGTTCTCTTAGGCTATAAGAGCACTGGGCACAGCCAGTTGTTTCTTAGCTTCCCAAGAGGTGGAAGCAAGATGCTTTGGGGCCTCTCTCCCCCTTTGGAAACAAGGCAGCCCTTTGGGCCTTTCAGCTCTAGGGCAATGGAGCACACCCAGAGCAGAAGTTCTACCTCAGCCAGATCAGGCCTGCCAAGAAACTGCTTTTCACAGGCCTTCGTAAGAGGTGTTCCCGGAAGGCTGTAAGAGTACCTGGCAGAGCGAGTTGTTTCTTAGCTTCAAAAACAGCTGGAAGCAACATGATTTGGGGCCTCTCTCCCCCTTTGGAAACAAAGCAGCCTTTGTGCCTGGCAGCTCTAGGCCAAAGTAGCACACCCAGAGCAGAAGTTCTACCTCAGCCAGATCAGGCCTTCCAAGAAACTGCGTCTCACAGGCCTTTCTCTGTCACGTTGCCGGTAGGCTGTGAGAGCACTGTGCAGAGCCAGTTGTTTCTTAGCTTCCCAAAGATTTGGAAGCAAGATGCTTTGGGGACTCTCAGCCCCTTTGGAAACAAGGCGGCCCTTTGGGCCTGGCAGCTCTAGGCCAAAGTAGCACGCCCAGAGCAGGAGTTCTACTTCAGCCAGATCAGGCCTGCCAAGAAACTGCGTTTCACAGGCCTTGGTAAGAGATGTTCCCGGTAGGCTGTGAGAGCACTGTGGAGAGCCAGTTGCTTTAGCTTCCCACAGAGCTGGAAGCAAGATGCTTTGGGGCCTCTCTCTCCCTTTGGACACAAGGCAGCCGTTTGGGCCTGGCAGCTCTAGGCCAATGGAGCACACCCACAGCAGAAGTTCTACTTCAGGCAGATCAGTCCTGCCCAGAAACTGCGTTTCACAGCCCTTGGTAAGAGATGTTCACGGTAGGCTGTGAGAGCACTGGGCAGAACCAGTTGTTTTTTAGCTTCCCAAAGTGCTGGAGGCAACATGCTTTGGGGCCTCTCTCACCCTTTGGAAACAAGGCAGCCCTTAGGTCCTGGTAGCTCTAGGCCTATGTAGCACAACCAGAACAGAAGTTCTACTTCAGCCAGGTCAGGCCTGCCAAGAAACTGCGTTTCACAGGCCTTTCAAAGAGATGTTCTCTTAGGCTGTAAGAGCACTGGGCAGAGCCAGCTGTTTCTTAGCTTCCCGAAGAGCTGGGAGCAAGATGCTTTGGGTGCACTCTCCGTCTTTGGAAACAAGGCAGCCCTTTGGGCCTGGCAGCTCTAGGGCAATGGAGCACACCCAGAGCAGGAGTTCTACTTCAGCCAGATCAGGCCTGCCAGGAAACTGCGTTTCACAGGCCTTGGTAAGAGATGTTCCCGGTAGGCTGTGAGAGCACTGTGGAGAGCCAGTTGCTTTAGCTTCCCACAGAGCTGGAAGCAAGATGCTTTGGGGCCTCTCTCTCCCTTTGGACACAAGGCAGCCGTTTGGGCCTGGCAGCTCTAGGCCAATGGAGCACACCCACAGCAGAAGTTCTACTTCAGGCAGATCAGTCCTGCCCAGAAACTGCGTTTCACAGCCCTTGGTAAGAGATGTTCACGGTAGGCTGTGAGAGCACTGGGCAGAACCAATTGTTTTTTAGCTTCCCAAAGTGCTGGAGGCAAGATGCTTTGGGGCCTCTCTCATCCTTTGGAAACAAGGCAGCCCTTAGGTCCTGGTAGCTCTAGGCCTATGTAGCACAACCAGAACAGAAGTTCTACTTCAGCCAGGTCAGGCCTGCCAAGAAACTGCGTTTCACAGGCCTTTCAAAGAGATGTTCTCTTAGGCTGTAAGAGCACTGGGCAGAGCCAGCTGTTTCTTAGCTTCCCGAAGAGCTGGGAGCAAGATGCTTTGGGTCCACTCTCCGTCTTTGGAAACAAGGCAGCCCTTTGGGCCTGGCAGCTCTAGGGCAATGGAGCACACCCAGACCAGAAGTTCTACTTCAGCCAGATCAGGCCTGCCAGGAAACTGCGTTTCACAGGCCTTGGTAAGAGATGTTCCCGGTAGGCTGTAAGAGCACTGGGCAACGCCAGATGTTTCTTAGCTTCCCGAAGAGCTGGAAGCAAGATGCTTTGGTGCCACTCTCTCACTTTGGAATCAAGGCAGCCCTTTGGGACAGGTAGCTCTAGGCCAGTGGAGCACACCCAAAGCAGAAGTTCTACTTCGGCCAGTTCAGGCCACCAACAAAGTGCGTTTCACAGGCCTTGGTAAGAGATGTTCCCGGTAGGCTGTAAGTGCACTGGGCAACGCCAGATGTTTCTTAGCTTCCCGAAGAGCTGGAAGCAAGATGCTTTGGGGCCTCTCATCCCCTTTGCAAACAAGGCGGCCCTTTGGGCCAGGCAGCTCTAGGCCAATGGAGCACACCCAGAGCAGAAGTTCTACTTCAGCTACATCAGGCCACCAACAAAGTGCATTTCACAGGCCTTGGTAAGAGATTGTCTCTTAGGCTGTAAGAGCACTGGGCAGAGCCAGTTGTTTCTTAGCTTCCCAAAGAGCTGGAAGCAAGATGCTTTGGGTGCTCACTGCCCCTTTGCCAACAAGGCCGACCTTTGGGCCTTTCAGCTCTGGGCCAATGGAGCACACCCAGAGCAGAAGTTCTACCTCAGCCAGATAAGGCCTGCCAAGAAACTGTGTTTCAAAGGCTTTGGTAAGAGATGTTCCCGCTACTCTGTTAGAGCACTGGGCAGAGACAGTTGTTTCTTAGCTTCCCAAAGAGCTGGAAGCAAGATGCTTTGGGGCCTCTCTGCCCCTTTGCAAACAAGGCATCCCTTTGGGCCTTTCAGCTCTAGGCCAATGGAGCACACCCAGAGCAGAAGTCCTACTTCAGCCAGATCAGGCCTGCCAAGGAACTGCGTTTCAGAGGCCTTTGTATGTGACGTTCCCGGTAGGCTGTGAGAGCACGGTGCAGAGCCAGTTGTTTCCTTGTTTCCCAAACAGCTGGAAGCAAGACGCTTTGGGGCCTCTCTGCCCCTTTGGAAACAAGGCAGCACGTTGGGTCTGGCAGCTCTAGGGCAATGGAGCACAACCAGAGCCGAAGTTCTACCTCTTCCAGATCAGGCCTGCCTAGACAGTGCGTTTCACAGGCCTTGATAAGAGATGTTCTCTTAGGCTATAAGAGCACTGGGCACAGCCAGTTGTTTCTTAGCTTCCCAAGAGGTGGAAGCAAGATGCTTTGGGGCCTCTCTCCCCCTTTGGAAACAAGGCAGCCCTTTGGGCCTTTCAGCTCTAGGGCAATGGAGCACACCCAGAGCAGAAGTTCTACCTCAGCCAGATCAGGCCTGCCAAGAAACTGCTTTTCACAGGCCTTCGTAAGAGGTGTTCCCGGAAGGCTGTAAGAGTACCTGGCAGAGCGAGTTGTTTCTTAGCTTCAAAAACAGCTGGAAGCAACATGATTTGGGGCCTCTCTCCCCCTTTGGAAACAAAGCAGCCTTTGTGCCTGGCAGCTCTAGGCCAAAGTAGCACACCCAGAGCAGAAGTTCTACCTCAGCCAGATCAGGCCTTCCAAGAAACTGCGTCTCACAGGCCTTTCTCTGTCACGTTGCCGGTAGGCTGTGAGAGCACTGTGCAGAGCCAGTTGTTTCTTAGCTTCCCAAAGATTTGGAAGCAAGATGCTTTGGGGACTCTCAGCCCCTTTGGAAACAAGGCGGCCCTTTGGGCCTGGCAGCTCTAGGCCAAAGTAGCACGCCCAGAGCAGGAGTTCTACTTCAGCCAGATCAGGCCTGCCAAGAAACTGCGTTTCACAGGCCTTGGTAAGAGATGTTCCCGGTAGGCTGTGAGAGCACTGTGGAGAGCCAGTTGCTTTAGCTTCCCACAGAGCTGGAAGCAAGATGCTTTGGGGCCTCTCTCTCCCTTTGGACACAAGGCAGCCGTTTGGGCCTGGCAGCTCTAGGCCAATGGAGCACACCCACAGCAGAAGTTCTACTTCAGGCAGATCAGTCCTGCCCAGAAACTGCGTTTCACAGCCCTTGGTAAGAGATGTTCACGGTAGGCTGTGAGAGCACTGGGCAGAACCAGTTGTTTTTTAGCTTCCCAAAGTGCTGGAGGCAACATGCTTTGGGGCCTCTCTCACCCTTTGGAAACAAGGCAGCCCTTAGGTCCTGGTAGCTCTAGGCCTATGTAGCACAACCAGAACAGAAGTTCTACTTCAGCCAGGTCAGGCCTGCCAAGAAACTGCGTTTCACAGGCCTTTCAAAGAGATGTTCTCTTAGGCTGTAAGAGCACTGGGCAGAGCCAGCTGTTTCTTAGCTTCCCGAAGAGCTGGGAGCAAGATGCTTTGGGTGCACTCTCCGTCTTTGGAAACAAGGCAGCCCTTTGGGCCTGGCAGCTCTAGGGCAATGGAGCACACCCAGAGCAGGAGTTCTACTTCAGCCAGATCAGGCCTGCCAGGAAACTGCGTTTCACAGGCCTTGGTAAGAGATGTTCCCGGTAGGCTGTGAGAGCACTGTGGAGAGCCAGTTGCTTTAGCTTCCCACAGAGCTGGAAGCAAGATGCTTTGGGGCCTCTCTCTCCCTTTGGACACAAGGCAGCCGTTTGGGCCTGGCAGCTCTAGGCCAATGGAGCACACCCACAGCAGAAGTTCTACTTCAGGCAGATCAGTCCTGCCCAGAAACTGCGTTTCACAGCCCTTGGTAAGAGATGTTCACGGTAGGCTGTGAGAGCACTGGGCAGAACCAGTTGTTTTTTAGCTTCCCAAAGTGCTGGAGGCAACATGCTTTGGGGCCTCTCTCACCCTTTGGAAACAAGGCAGCCCTTAGGTCCTGGTAGCTCTAGGCCTATGTAGCACAACCAGAACAGAAGTTCTACTTCAGCCAGGTCAGGCCTGCCAAGAAACTGCGTTTCACAGGCCTTTCAAAGAGATGTTCTCTTAGGCTGTAAGAGCACTGGGCAGAGCCAGCTGTTTCTTAGCTTCCCGAAGAGCTGGGAGCAAGATGCTTTGGGTCCACTCTCCGTCTTTGGAAACAAGGCAGCCCTTTGGGCCTGGCAGCTCTAGGGCAATGGAGCACACCCAGACCAGAAGTTCTACTTCAGCCAGATCAGGCCTGCCAGGAAACTGCGTTTCACAGGCCTTGGTAAGAGATGTTCCCGGTAGGCTGTAAGAGCACTGGGCAACGCCAGATGTTTCTTAGCTTCCCGAAGAGCTGGAAGCAAGATGCTTTGGTGCCACTCTCTCACTTTGGAATCAAGGCAGCCCTTTGGGACAGGTAGCTCTAGGCCAGTGGAGCACACCCAAAGCAGAAGTTCTACTTCGGCCAGTTCAGGCCACCAACAAAGTGCGTTTCACAGGCCTTGGTAAGAGATGTTCCCGGTAGGCTGTAAGTGCACTGGGCAACGCCAGATGTTTCTTAGCTTCCCGAAGAGCTGGAAGCAAGATGCTTTGGGGCCTCTCATCCCCTTTGCAAACAAGGCGGCCCTTTGGGCCAGGCAGCTCTAGGCCAATGGAGCACACCCAGAGCAGAAGTTCTACTTCAGCTACATCAGGCCACCAACAAAGTGCGTTTCACAGGCCTTGGTAAGAGATTGTCTCTTAGGCTGTAAGAGCACTGGGCAGAGCCAGTTGTTTCTTAGCTTCCCAAAGAGCTGGAAGCAAGATGCTTTGGGTGCTCACTGCCCCTTTGCCAACAAGGCCGACCTTTGGGCCTTTCAGCTCTGGGCCAATGGAGCACACCCAGAGCAGAAGTTCTACCTCAGCCAGATAAGGCCTGCCAAGAAACTGCGTTTCAAAGGCTTTGGTAAGAGATGTTCCCGCTACTCTGTTAGAGCACTGGGCAGAGACAGTTGTTTCTTAGCTTCCCAAAGAGCTGGAAGCAAGATGCTTTGGGGCCTCTCTGCCCCTTTGCAAACAAGGCATCCCTTTGGGCCTTTCAGCTCTAGGCCAATGGAGCACACCCAGAGCAGAAGTCCTACTTCAGCCAGATCAGGCCTGCCAAGGAACTGCGTTTCAGAGGCCTTTGTATGTGACGTTCCCGGTAGGCTGTGAGAGCACGGTGCAGAGCCAGTTGTTTCCTTGTTTCCCAAACAGCTGGAAGCAAGACGCTTTGGGGCCTCTCTGCCCCTTTGGAAACAAGGCAGCACGTTGGGTCTGGCAGCTCTAGGGCAATGGAGCACAACCAGAGCCGAAGTTCTACCTCTTCCAGATCAGGCCTGCCTAGACAGTGCGTTTCACAGGCCTTGATAAGAGATGTTCTCTTAGGCTATAAGAGCACTGGGCACAGCCAGTTGTTTCTTAGCTTCCCAAGAGGTGGAAGCAAGATGCTTTGGGGCCTCTCTCCCCCTTTGGAAACAAGGCAGCCCTTTGGGCCTTTCAGCTCTAGGGCAATGGAGCACACCCAGAGCAGAAGTTCTACCTCAGCCAGATCAGGCCTGCCAAGAAACTGCTTTTCACAGGCCTTCGTAAGAGGTGTTCCCGGAAGGCTGTAAGAGTACCTGGCAGAGCGAGTTGTTTCTTAGCTTCAAAAACAGCTGGAAGCAACATGATTTGGGGCCTCTCTCCCCCTTTGGAAACAAAGCAGCCTTTGTGCCTGGCAGCTCTAGGCCAAAGTAGCACACCCAGAGCAGAAGTTCTACCTCAGCCAGATCAGGCCTTCCAAGAAACTGCGTCTCACAGGCCTTTCTCTGTCACGTTGCCGGTAGGCTGTGAGAGCACTGTGCAGAGCCAGTTGTTTCTTAGCTTCCCAAAGATTTGGAAGCAAGATGCTTTGGGGACTCTCAGCCCCTTTGGAAACAAGGCGGCCCTTTGGGCCTGGCAGCTCTAGGCCAAAGTAGCACGCCCAGAGCAGGAGTTCTACTTCAGCCAGATCAGGCCTGCCAAGAAACTGCGTTTCACAGGCCTTGGTAAGAGATGTTCCCGGTAGGCTGTGAGAGCACTGTGGAGAGCCAGTTGCTTTAGCTTCCCACAGAGCTGGAAGCAAGATGCTTTGGGGCCTCTCTCTCCCTTTGGACACAAGGCAGCCGTTTGGGCCTGGCAGCTCTAGGCCAATGGAGCACACCCACAGCAGAAGTTCTACTTCAGGCAGATCAGTCCTGCCCAGAAACTGCGTTTCACAGCCCTTGGTAAGAGATGTTCACGGTAGGCTGTGAGAGCACTGGGCAGAACCAGTTGTTTTTTAGCTTCCCAAAGTGCTGGAGGCAACATGCTTTGGGGCCTCTCTCACCCTTTGGAAACAAGGCAGCCCTTAGGTCCTGGTAGCTCTAGGCCTATGTAGCACAACCAGAACAGAAGTTCTACTTCAGCCAGGTCAGGCCTGCCAAGAAACTGCGTTTCACAGGCCTTTCAAAGAGATGTTCTCTTAGGCTGTAAGAGCACTGGGCAGAGCCAGCTGTTTCTTAGCTTCCCGAAGAGCTGGGAGCAAGATGCTTTGGGTGCACTCTCTGTCTTTGGAAACAAGGCAGCCCTTTGGGCCTGGCAGCTCTAGGGCAATGGAGCACACCCAGAGCAGGAGTTCTACTTCAGCCAGATCAGGCCTGCCAGGAAACTGCGTTTCACAGGCCTTGGTAAGAGATGTTCCCGGTAGGCTGTGAGAGCACTGTGGAGAGCCAGTTGCTTTAGCTTCCCACAGAGCTGGAAGCAAGATGCTTTGGGGCCTCTCTCTCCCTTTGGACACAAGGCAGCCGTTTGGGCCTGGCAGCTCTAGGCCAATGGAGCACACCCACAGCAGAAGTTCTACTTCAGGCAGATCAGTCCTGCCCAGAAACTGCGTTTCACAGCCCTTGGTAAGAGATGTTCACGGTAGGCTGTGAGAGCACTGGGCAGAACCAGTTGTTTTTTAGCTTCCCAAAGTGCTGGAGGCAACATGCTTTGGGGCCTCTCTCATCCTTTGGAAACAAGGCAGCCCTTAGGTCCTGGTAGCTCTAGGCCTATGTAGCACAACCAGAACAGAAGTTCTACTTCAGCCAGGTCAGGCCTGCCAAGAAACTGCGTTTCACAGGCCTTTCAAAGAGATGTTCTCTTAGGCTGTAAGAGCACTGGGCAGAGCCAGCTGTTTCTTAGCTTCCCGAAGAGCTGGGAGCAAGATGCTTTGGGTCCACTCTCCGTCTTTGGAAACAAGGCAGCCCTTTGGGCCTGGCAGCTCTAGGGCAATGGAGCACACCCAGACCAGAAGTTCTACTTCAGCCAGATCAGGCCTGCCAGGAAACTGCGTTTCACAGGCCTTGGTAAGAGATGTTCCCGGTAGGCTGTAAGAGCACTGGGCAACGCCAGATGTTTCTTAGCTTCCCGAAGAGCTGGAAGCAAGATGCTTTGGTGCCACTCTCTCACTTTGGAATCAAGGCAGCCCTTTGGGACAGGTAGCTCTAGGCCAGTGGAGCACACCCAAAGCAGAAGTTCTACTTCGGCCAGTTCAGGCCACCAACAAAGTGCGTTTCACAGGCCTTGGTAAGAGATGTTCCCGGTAGGCTGTAAGTGCACTGGGCAACGCCAGATGTTTCTTAGCTTCCCGAAGAGCTGGAAGCAAGATGCTTTGGGGCCTCTCATCCCCTTTGCAAACAAGGCGGCCCTTTGGGCCAGGCAGCTCTAGGCCAATGGAGCACACCCAGAGCAGAAGTTCTACTTCAGCTACATCAGGCCACCAACAAAGTGCGTTTCACAGGCCTTGGTAAGAGATTGTCTCTTAGGCTGTAAGAGCACTGGGCAGAGCCAGTTGTTTCTTAGCTTCCCAAAGAGCTGGAAGCAAGATGCTTTGGGTGCTCACTGCCCCTTTGCCAACAAGGCCGACCTTTGGGCCTTTCAGCTCTGGGCCAATGGAGCACACCCAGAGCAGAAGTTCTACCTCAGCCAGATAAGGCCTGCCAAGAAACTGCGTTTCAAAGGCTTTGGTAAGAGATGTTCCCGCTACTCTGTTAGAGCACTGGGCAGAGACAGTTGTTTCTTAGCTTCCCAAAGAGCTGGAAGCAAGATGCTTTGGGGCCTCTCTGCCCCTTTGCAAACAAGGCATCCCTTTGGGCCTTTCAGCTCTAGGCCAATGGAGCACACCCAGAGCAGAAGTCCTACTTCAGCCAGATCAGGCCTGCCAAGGAACTGCGTTTCAGAGGCCTTTGTATGTGACGTTCCCGGTAGGCTGTGAGAGCACGGTGCAGAGCCAGTTGTTTCCTTGTTTCCCAAACAGCTGGAAGCAAGACGCTTTGGGGCCTCTCTGCCCCTTTGGAAACAAGGCAGCACGTTGGGTCTGGCAGCTCTAGGGCAATGGAGCACAACCAGAGCCGAAGTTCTACCTCTTCCAGATCAGGCCTGCCTAGACAGTGCGTTTCACAGGCCTTGATAAGAGATGTTCTCTTAGGCTATAAGAGCACTGGGCACAGCCAGTTGTTTCTTAGCTTCCCAAGAGGTGGAAGCAAGATGCTTTGGGGCCTCTCTCCCCCTTTGGAAACAAGGCAGCCCTTTGGGCCTTTCAGCTCTATGGAAATGGAGCACACCCAGAGCAGAAGTTCTACCTCAGCCAGATCAGGCCTGCCAAGAAACTGCTTTTCACAGGCCTTCGTAAGAGGTGTTCCCGGAAGGCTGTAAGAGTACCTGGCAGAGCGAGTTGTTTCTTAGCTTCAAAAACAGCTGGAAGCAACATGATTTGGGGCCTCTCTCCCCCTTTGGAAACAAAGCAGCCTTTGTGCCTGGCAGCTCTAGGCCAAAGTAGCACACCCAGAGCAGAAGTTCTACCTCAGCCAGATCAGGCCTTCCAAGAAACTGCGTCTCACAGGCCTTTCTCTGTCACGTTGCCGGTAGGCTGTGAGAGCACTGTGCAGAGCCAGTTGTTTCTTAGCTTCCCAAAGATTTGGAAGCAAGATGCTTTGGGGACTCTCAGCCCCTTTGGAAACAAGGCGGCCCTTTGGGCCTGGCAGCTCTAGGCCAAAGTAGCACGCCCAGAGCAGGAGTTCTACTTCAGCCAGATCAGGCCTGCCAAGAAACTGCGTTTCACAGGCCTTGGTAAGAGATGTTCCCGGTAGGCTGTGAGAGCACTGTGGAGAGCCAGTTGCTTTAGCTTCCCACAGAGCTGGAAGCAAGATGCTTTGGGTCCTCTCTCTCCCTTTGGACACAAGGCAGCCGTTTGGGCCTGGCAGCTCTAGGCCAATGGAGCACACCCACAGCAGAAGTTCTACTTCAGGCAGATCAGTCCTGCCCAGAAACTGCGTTTCACAGCCCTTGGTAAGAGATGTTCACGGTAGGCTGTGAGAGCACTGGGCAGAACCAGTTGTTTTTTAGCTTCCCAAAGTGCTGGAGGCAACATGCTTTGGGGCCTCTCTCACCCTTTGGAAACAAGGCAGCCCTTAGGTCCTGGTAGCTCTAGGCCTATGTAGCACAACCAGAACAGAAGTTCTACTTCAGCCAGGTCAGGCCTGCCAAGAAACTGCGTTTCACAGGCCTTTCAAAGAGATGTTCTCTTAGGCTGTAAGAGCACTGGGCAGAGCCAGCTGTTTCTTAGCTTCCCGAAGAGCTGGGAGCAAGATGCTTTGGGTGCACTCTCCGTCTTTGGAAACAAGGCAGCCCTTTGGGCCTGGCAGCTCTAGGGCAATGGAGCACACCCAGAGCAGGAGTTCTACTTCAGCCAGATCAGGCCTGCCAGGAAACTGCGTTTCACAGGCCTTGGTAAGAGATGTTCCCGGTAGGCTGTGAGAGCACTGTGGAGAGCCAGTTGCTTTAGCTTCCCACAGAGCTGGAAGCAAGATGCTTTGGGGCCTCTCTCTCCCTTTGGACACAAGGCAGCCGTTTGGGCCTGGCAGCTCTAGGCCAATGGAGCACACCCACAGCAGAAGTTCTACTTCAGGCAGATCAGTCCTGCCCAGAAACTGCGTTTCACAGCCCTTGGTAAGAGATGTTCACGGTAGGCTGTGAGAGCACTGGGCAGAACCAGTTGTTTTTTAGCTTCCCAAAGTGCTGGAGGCAAGATGCTTTGGGGCCTCTCTCATCCTTTAGAAACAAGGCAGCCCTTAGGTCCTGGTAGCTCTAGGCCTATGTAGCACAACCAGAACAGAAGTTCTACTTCAGCCAGGTCAGGCCTGCCAAGAAACTGCGTTTCACAGGCCTTTCAAAGAGATGTTCTCTTAGGCTGTAAGAGCACTGGGCAGAGCCAGCTGTTTCTTAGCTTCCCGAAGAGCTGGGAGCAAGATGCTTTGGGTCCACTCTCCGTCTTTGGAAACAAGGCAGCCCTTTGGGCCTGGCAGCTCTAGGGCAATGGAGCACACCCAGACCAGAAGTTCTACTTCAGCCAGATCAGGCCTGCCAGGAAACTGCGTTTCACAGGCCTTGGTAAGAGATGTTCCCGGTAGGCTGTAAGAGCACTGGGCAGAGCCAGTTGTTTCTTACCTTCCTGAAAAGCTGGAAGCAAGACGCTTGGGACCCCTCTGCCCGTTTGGGAACAAGGCAGCCTTTTGGGTCGGGAAGCTCTAGGCCAATGGAGCACACGCAGAGCAGGAGTTCTACTTCAGCCTGATCAGGCCTGCAAAGAAACAGCGTTTGACAGGCCTTGGTAAGAGATGTTCCCGGTAGGTGTAAGAGCACTGGGCAGAGCCAGTTGTTTCTTAGCTTCGCAAAGACCGGGAAGCAAGATGCTTTGGGCCTCTCTGCCCCTTGGAAACAGGGCAGCACTTGGGGCCTGGCAGCTCTAGGGCAATGGAGCACACCCAGAGCCGGAGTTCTACTTCAGCCAGATGAGGCCTGCCAAGGAACTGCGTTTCACAGGCCTTTCAAAGACATGTTCCCGGTAGGCTGTAAGAGCACGGGGCAGAGCGAGTTGGTTCTTAGCTTCCCAGAGAGCTGGAAGCAAGATGCTTTGGGGCCTCTCTGCCCCTTTGGAAACAAGTCAGCACCTTGGGCCTGGCAGCTCTAGGGCAATGGAGCACACCCAGAGCAGAAGTTCTACTTCAGCCAAATCAGGCCTGCCAGGAAACGGCGTTTCACAGGCCTTGGTAAGAGATGTTCCCGGTAGGCTGTAAGAGCACTGGGCAACGCCAGATGTTTCTTAGCTTCCCGAAGAGCTGGAAGCAAGATGCTTTGGTGCCACTCTCTCACTTTGGAATCAAGGCAGCCCTTTGGGGCAGGTAGCTCTAGGCCAGTGGAGCACACCCAGAGCAGAAGTTCTACTTGGGCCAGTTCAGGCCACCAACAAACTGCGTTTCACAGGCCTTGGTAAGAGATGTTCCCGGTAGGCTGTAAGAGCACTGGGCAACGCCAGATGTTTCTTAGCTTCCCGAAGAGCTGGAAGCAAGATGCTTTGGTGCCACTCTCTCACTTTGGAATCAAGGCAGCCCTTTGGGACAGGTAGCTCTAGGCCAGTGGAGCACACCCAAAGCAGAAGTTCTACTTCGGCCAGTTCAGGCCACCAACAAAGTGCGTTTCACAGGCCTTGGTAAGAGATGTTCCCGGTAGGCTGTAAGTGCACTGGGCAACGCCAGATGTTTCTTAGCTTCCCGAAGAGCTGGAAGCAAGATGCTTTGGGGCCTCTCATCCCCTTTGCAAACAAGGCGGCCCTTTGGGCCAGGCAGCTCTAGGCCAATGGAGCACACCCAGAGCAGAAGTTCTACTTCAGCTACATCAGGCCACCAACAAAGTGCGTTTCACAGGCCTTGGTAAGAGATTGTCTCTTAGGCTGTAAGAGCACTGGGCAGAGCCAGTTGTTTCTTAGCTTCCCAAAGAGCTGGAAGCAAGATGCTTTGGGTGCTCACTGCCCCTTTGCCAACAAGGCCGACCTTTGGGCCTTTCAGCTCTGGGCCAATGGAGCACACCCAGAGCAGAAGTTCTACCTCAGCCAGATAAGGCCTGCCAAGAAACTGCGTTTCAAAGGCTTTGGTAAGAGATGTTCCCGCTACTCTGTTAGAGCACTGGGCAGAGACAGTTGTTTCTTAGCTTCCCAAAGAGCTGGAAGCAAGATGCTTTGGGGCCTCTCTGCCCCTTTGCAAACAAGGCATCCCTTTGGGCCTTTCAGCTCTAGGCCAATGGAGCACACCCAGAGCAGAAGTCCTACTTCAGCCAGATCAGGCCTGCCAAGGAACTGCGTTTCAGAGGCCTTTGTATGTGACGTTCCCGGTAGGCTGTGAGAGCACGGTGCAGAGCCAGTTGTTTCCTTGTTTCCCAAACAGCTGGAAGCAAGACGCTTTGGGGCCTCTCTGCCCCTTTGGAAACAAGGCAGCACGTTGGGTCTGGCAGCTCTAGGGCAATGGAGCACAACCAGAGCCGAAGTTCTACCTCTTCCAGATCAGGCCTGCCTAGACAGTGCGTTTCACAGGCCTTGATAAGAGATGTTCTCTTAGGCTATAAGAGCACTGGGCACAGCCAGTTGTTTCTTAGCTTCCCAAGAGGTGGAAGCAAGATGCTTTGGGGCCTCTCTCCCCCTTTGGAAACAAGGCAGCCCTTTGGGCCTTTCAGCTCTAGGGCAATGGAGCACACCCAGAGCAGAAGTTCTACCTCAGCCAGATCAGGCCTGCCAAGAAACTGCTTTTCACAGGCCTTCGTAAGAGGTGTTCCCGGAAGGCTGTAAGAGTACCTGGCAGAGCGAGTTGTTTCTTAGCTTCAAAAACAGCTGGAAGCAACATGATTTGGGGCCTCTCTCCCCCTTTGGAAACAAAGCAGCCTTTGTGCCTGGCAGCTCTAGGCCAAAGTAGCACACCCAGAGCACAAGTTCTACCTCAGCCAGATCAGGCCTTCCAAGAAACTGCGTCTCACAGGCCTTTCTCTGTCACGTTGCCGGTAGGCTGTGAGAGCACTGTGCAGAGCCAGTTGTTTCTTAGCTTCCCAAAGATTTGGAAGCAAGATGCTTTGGGGACTCTCAGCCCCTTTGGAAACAAGGCGGCCCTTTGGGCCTGGCAGCTCTAGGCCAAAGTAGCACGCCCAGAGCAGGAGTTCTACTTCAGCCAGATCAGGCCTGCCAAGAAACTGCGTTTCACAGGCCTTGGTAAGAGATGTTCCCGGTAGGCTGTGAGAGCACTGTGGAGAGCCAGTTGCTTTAGCTTCCCACAGAGCTGGAAGCAAGATGCTTTGGGGCCTCTCTCTCCCTTTGGACACAAGGCAGCCGTTTGGGCCTGGCAGCTCTAGGCCAATGGAGCACACCCACAGCAGAAGTTCTACTTCAGGCAGATCAGTCCTGCCCAGAAACTGCGTTTCACAGCCCTTGGTAAGAGATGTTCACGGTAGGCTGTGAGAGCACTGGGCAGAACCAGTTGTTTTTTAGCTTCCCAAAGTGCTGGAGGCAACATGCTTTGGGGCCTCTCTCACCCTTTGGAAACAAGGCAGCCCTTAGGTCCTGGTAGCTCTAGGCCTATGTAGCACAACCAGAACAGAAGTTCTACTTCAGCCAGGTCAGGCCTGCCAAGAAACTGCGTTTCACAGGCCTTTCAAAGAGATGTTCTCTTAGGCTGTAAGAGCACTGGGCAGAGCCAGCTGTTTCTTAGCTTCCCGAAGAGCTGGGAGCAAGATGCTTTGGGTCCACTCTCCGTCTTTGGAAACAAGGAGCCCTTTGGGCCTGGCAGCTCTAGGGCAATGGAGCACACCCAGACCAGAAGTTCTACTTCAGCCAGATCAGGCCTGCCAGGAAACTGCGTTTCACAGGCCTTGGTAAGAGATGTTCCCGGTAGGCTGTAAGAGCACTGGGCAACGCCAGATGTTTCTTAGCTTCCCGAAGAGCTGGAAGCAAGATGCTTTGGTGCCACTCTCTCACTTTGGAATCAAGGCAGCCCTTTGGGACAGGTAGCTCTAGGCCAGTGGAGCACACCCAAAGCAGAAGTTCTACTTCGGCCAGTTCAGGCCACCAACAAAGTGCGTTTCACCGGCCTTGGTAAGAGATGTTCCCGGTAGGCTGTAAGTGCACTGGGCAACGCCAGATGTTTCTTAGCTTCCCGAAGAGCTGGAAGCAAGATGCTTTGGGGCCTCTCATCCCCTTTGCAAACAAGGCGGCCCTTTGGGCCAGGCAGCTCTAGGCCAATGGAGCACACCCAGAGCAGAAGTTCTACTTCAGCTACATCAGGCCACCAACAAAGTGCGTTTCACAGGCCTTGGTAAGAGATTGTCTCTTAGGCTGTAAGAGCACTGGGCAGAGCCAGTTGTTTCTTAGCTTCCCAAAGAGCTGGAAGCAAGATGCTTTGGGTGCTCACTGCCCCTTTGCCAACAAGGCCGACCTTTGGGCCTTTCAGCTCTGGGCCAATGGAGCACACCCAGAGCAGAAGTTCTACCTCAGCCAGATAAGGCCTGCCAAGAAACTGCGTTTCAAAGGCTTTGGTAAGAGATGTTCCCGCTACTCTGTTAGAGCACTGGGCAGAGACAGTTGTTTCTTAGCTTCCCAAAGAGCTGGAAGCAAGATGCTTTGGGGCCTCTCTGCCCCTTTGCAAACAAGGCATCCCTTTGGGCCTTTCAGCTCTAGGCCAATGGAGCACACCCAGAGCAGAAGTCCTACTTCAGCCAGATCAGGCCTGCCAAGGAACTGCGTTTCAGAGGCCTTTGTATGTGACGTTCCCGGTAGGCTGTGAGAGCACGGTGCAGAGCCAGTTGTTTCCTTGTTTCCCAAACAGCTGGAAGCAAGACGCTTTGGGGCCTCTCTGCCCCTTTGGAAACAAGGCAGCACGTTGGGTCTGGCAGCTCTAGGGCAATGGAGCACAACCAGAGCCGAAGTTCTACCTCTTCCAGATCAGGCCTGCCTAGACAGTGCGTTTCACAGGCCTTGATAAGAGATGTTCTCTTAGGCTATAAGAGCACTGGGCACAGCCAGTTGTTTCTTAGCTTCCCAAGAGGTGGAAGCAAGATGCTTTGGGGCCTCTCTCCCCCTTTGGAAACAAGGCAGCCCTTTGGGCCTTTCAGCTCTAGGGCAATGGAGCACACCCAGAGCAGAAGTTCTACCTCAGCCAGATCAGGCCTGCCAAGAAACTGCTTTTCACAGGCCTTCGTAAGAGGTGTTCCCGGAAGGCTGTAAGAGTACCTGGCAGAGCGAGTTGTTTCTTAGCTTCAAAAACAGCTGGAAGCAACATGATTTGGGGCCTCTCTCCCCCTTTGGAAACAAAGCAGCCTTTGTGCCTGGCAGCTCTAGGCCAAAGTAGCACACCCAGAGCAGAAGTTCTACCTCAGCCAGATCAGGCCTTCCAAGAAACTGCGTCTCACAGGCCTTTCTCTGTCACGTTGCCGGTAGGCTGTGAGAGCACTGTGCAGAGCCAGTTGTTTCTTAGCTTCCCAAAGATTTGGAAGCAAGATGCTTTGGGGACTCTCAGCCCCTTTGGAAACAAGGCGGCCCTTTGGGCCTGGCAGCTCTAGGCCAAAGTAGCACGCCCAGAGCAGGAGTTCTACTTCAGCCAGATCAGGCCTGCCAAGAAACTGCGTTTCACAGGCCTTGGTAAGAGATGTTCCCGGTAGGCTGTGAGAGCACTGTGGAGAGCCAGTTGCTTTAGCTTCCCACAGAGCTGGAAGCAAGATGCTTTGGGGCCTCTCTCTCCCTTTGGACACAAGGCAGCCGTTTGGGCCTGGCAGCTCTAGGCCAATGGAGCACACCCACAGCAGAAGTTCTACTTCAGGCAGATCAGTCCTGCCCAGAAACTGCGTTTCACAGCCCTTGGTAAGAGATGTTCACGGTAGGCTGTGAGAGCACTGGGCAGAACCAGTTGTTTTTTAGCTTCCCAAAGTGCTGGAGGCAACATGCTTTGGGGCCTCTCTCACCCTTTGGAAACAAGGCAGCCCTTAGGTCCTGGTAGCTCTAGGCCTATGTAGCACAACCAGAACAGAAGTTCTACTTCAGCCAGGTCAGGCCTGCCAAGAAACTGCGTTTCACAGGCCTTTCAAAGAGATGTTCTCTTAGGCTGTAAGAGCACTGGGCAGAGCCAGCTGTTTCTTAGCTTCCCGAAGAGCTGGGAGCAAGATGCTTTGGGTCCACTCTCCGTCTTTGGAAACAAGGCAGCCCTTTGGGCCTGGCAGCTCTAGGGCAATGGAGCACACCCAGACCAGAAGTTCTACTTCAGCCAGATCAGGCCTGCCAGGAAACTGCGTTTCACAGGCCTTGGTAAGAGATGTTCCCGGTAGGCTGTAAGAGCACTGGGCAACGCCAGATGTTTCTTAGCTTCCCGAAGAGCTGGAAGCAAGATGCTTTGGTGCCACTCTCTCACTTTGGAATCAAGGCAGCCCTTTGGGACAGGTAGCTCTAGGCCAGTGGAGCACACCCAAAGCAGAAGTTCTACTTCGGCCAGTTCAGGCCACCAACAAAGTGCGTTTCACAGGCCTTGGTAAGAGATGTTCCCGGTAGGCTGTAAGTGCACTGGGCAACGCCAGATGTTTCTTAGCTTCCCGAAGAGCTGGAAGCAAGATGCTTTGGGGCCTCTCATCCCCTTTGCAAACAAGGCGGCCCTTTGGGCCAGGCAGCTCTAGGCCAATGGAGCACACCCAGAGCAGAAGTTCTACTTCAGCTACATCAGGCCACCAACAAAGTGCGTTTCACAGGCCTTGGTAAGAGATTGTCTCTTAGGCTGTAAGAGCACTGGGCAGAGCCAGTTGTTTCTTAGCTTCCCAAAGAGCTGGAAGCAAGATGCTTTGGGTGCTCACTGCCCCTTTGCCAACAAGGCCGACCTTTGGGCCTTTCAGCTCTGGGCCAATGGAGCACACCCAGAGCAGAAGTTCTACCTCAGCCAGATAAGGCCTGCCAAGAAACTGCGTTTCAAAGGCTTTGGTAAGAGATGTTCCCGCTACTCTGTTAGAGCACTGGGCAGAGACAGTTGTTTCTTAGCTTCCCAAAGAGCTGGAAGCAAGATGCTTTGGGGCCTCTCTGCCCCTTTGCAAACAAGGCATCCCTTTGGGCCTTTCAGCTCTAGGCCAATGGAGCACACCCAGAGCAGAAGTCCTACTTCAGCCAGATCAGGCCTGCCAAGGAACTGCGTTTCAGAGGCCTTTGTATGTGACGTTCCCGGTAGGCTGTGAGAGCACGGTGCAGAGCCAGTTGTTTCCTTGTTTCCCAAACAGCTGGAAGCAAGACGCTTTGGGGCCTCTCTGCCCCTTTGGAAACAAGGCAGCACGTTGGGTCTGGCAGCTCTAGGGCAATGGAGCACAACCAGAGCCGAAGTTCTACCTCTTCCAGATCAGGCCTGCCTAGACAGTGCGTTTCACAGGCCTTGATAAGAGATGTTCTCTTAGGCTATAAGAGCACTGGGCACAGCCAGTTGTTTCTTAGCTTCCCAAGAGGTGGAAGCAAGATGCTTTGGGGCCTCTCTCCCCCTTTGGAAACAAGGCAGCCCTTTGGGCCTTTCAGCTCTAGGGCAATGGAGCACACCCAGAGCAGAAGTTCTACCTCAGCCAGATCAGGCCTGCCAAGAAACTGCTTTTCACAGGCCTTCGTAAGAGGTGTTCCCGGAAGGCTGTAAGAGTACCTGGCAGAGCGAGTTGTTTCTTAGCTTCAAAAACAGCTGGAAGCAACATGATTTGGGGCCTCTCTCCCCCTTTGGAAACAAAGCAGCCTTTGTGCCTGGCAGCTCTAGGCCAAAGTAGCACACCCAGAGCAGAAGTTCTACCTCAGCCAGATCAGGCCTTCCAAGAAACTGCGTCTCACAGGCCTTTCTCTGTCACGTTGCCGGTAGGCTGTGAGAGCACTGTGCAGAGCCAGTTGTTTCTTAGCTTCCCAAAGATTTGGAAGCAAGATGCTTTGGGGACTCTCAGCCCCTTTGGAAACAAGGCGGCCCTTTGGGCCTGGCAGCTCTAGGCCAAAGTAGCACGCCCAGAGCAGGAGTTCTACTTCAGCCAGATCAGGCCTGCCAAGAAACTGCGTTTCACAGGCCTTGGTAAGAGATGTTCCCGGTAGGCTGTGAGAGCACTGTGGAGAGCCAGTTGCTTTAGCTTCCCACAGAGCTGGAAGCAAGATGCTTTGGGGCCTCTCTCTCCCTTTGGACACAAGGCAGCCGTTTGGGCCTGGCAGCTCTAGGCCAATGGAGCACACCCACAGCAGAAGTTCTACTTCAGGCAGATCAGTCCTGCCCAGAAACTGCGTTTCACAGCCCTTGGTAAGAGATGTTCACGGTAGGCTGTGAGAGCACTGGGCAGAACCAGTTGTTTTTTAGCTTCCCAAAGTGCTGGAGGCAACATGCTTTGGGGCCTCTCTCACCCTTTGGAAACAAGGCAGCCCTTAGGTCCTGGTAGCTCTAGGCCTATGTAGCACAACCAGAACAGAAGTTCTACTTCAGCCAGGTCAGGCCTGCCAAGAAACTGCGTTTCACAGGCCTTTCAAAGAGATGTTCTCTTAGGCTGTAAGAGCACTGGGCAGAGCCAGCTGTTTCTTAGCTTCCCGAAGAGCTGGGAGCAAGATGCTTTGGGTGCACTCTCCGTCTTTGGAAACAAGGCAGCCCTTTGGGCCTGGCAGCTCTAGGGCAATGGAGCACACCCAGAGCAGGAGTTCTACTTCAGCCAGATCAGGCCTGCCAGGAAACTGCGTTTCACAGGCCTTGGTAAGAGATGTTCCCGGTAGGCTGTGAGAGCACTGTGGAGAGCCAGTTGCTTTAGCTTCCCACAGAGCTGGAAGCAAGATGCTTTGGGGCCTCTCTCTCCCTTTGGACACAAGGCAGCCGTTTGGGCCTGGCAGCTCTAGGCCAATGGAGCACACCCACAGCAGAAGTTCTACTTCAGGCAGATCAGTCCTGCCCAGAAACTGCGTTTCACAGCCCTTGGTAAGAGATGTTCACGGTAGGCTGTGAGAGCACTGGGCAGAACCAGTTGTTTTTTAGCTTCCCAAAGTGCTGGAGGCAAGATGCTTTGGGGCCTCTCTCATCCTTTGGAAACAAGGCAGCCCTTAGGTCCTGGTAGCTCTAGGCCTATGTAGCACAACCAGAACAGAAGTTCTACTTCAGCCAGGTCAGGCCTGCCAAGAAACTGCGTTTCACAGGCCTTTCAAAGAGATGTTCTCTTAGGCTGTAAGAGCACTGGGCAGAGCCAGCTGTTTCTTAGCTTCCCGAAGAGCTGGGAGCAAGATGCTTTGGGTCCACTCTCCGTCTTTGGAAACAAGGCAGCCCTTTGGGCCTGGCAGCTCTAGGGCAATGGAGCACACCCAGACCAGAAGTTCTACTTCAGCCAGATCAGGCCTGCCAGGAAACTGCGTTTCACAGGCCTTGGTAAGAGATGTTCCCGGTAGGCTGTAAGAGCACTGGGCAACGCCAGATGTTTCTTAGCTTCCCGAAGAGCTGGAAGCAAGATGCTTTGGTGCCACTCTCTCACTTTGGAATCAAGGCAGCCCTTTGGGACAGGTAGCTCTAGGCCAGTGGAGCACACCCAAAGCAGAAGTTCTACTTCGGCCAGTTCAGGCCACCAACAAAGTGCGTTTCACAGGCCTTGGTAAGAGATGTTCCCGGTAGGCTGTAAGTGCACTGGGCAACGCCAGATGTTTCTTAGCTTCCCGAAGAGCTGGAAGCAAGATGCTTTGGGGCCTCTCATCCCCTTTGCAAACAAGGCGGCCCTTTGGGCCAGGCAGCTCTAGGCCAATGGAGCACACCCAGAGCAGAAGTTCTACTTCAGCTACATCAGGCCACCAACAAAGTGCGTTTCACAGGCCTTGGTAAGAGATTGTCTCTTAGGCTGTAAGAGCACTGGGCAGAGCCAGTTGTTTCTTAGCTTCCCAAAGAGCTGGAAGCAAGATGCTTTGGGTGCTCACTGCCCCTTTGCCAACAAGGCCGACCTTTGGGCCTTTCAGCTCTGGGCCAATGGAGCACACCCAGAGCAGAAGTTCTACCTCAGCCAGATAAGGCCTGCCAAGAAACTGCGTTTCAAAGGCTTTGGTAAGAGATGTTCCCGCTACTCTGTTAGAGCACTGGGCAGAGACAGTTGTTTCTTAGCTTCCCAAAGAGCTGGAAGCAAGATGCTTTGGGGCCTCTCTGCCCCTTTGCAAACAAGGCATCCCTTTGGGCCTTTCAGCTCTAGGCCAATGGAGCACACCCAGAGCAGAAGTCCTACTTCAGCCAGATCAGGCCTGCCAAGGAACTGCGTTTCAGAGGCCTTTGTATGTGACGTTCCCGGTAGGCTGTGAGAGCACGGTGCAGAGCCAGTTGTTTCCTTGTTTCCCAAACAGCTGGAAGCAAGACGCTTTGGGGCCTCTCTGCCCCTTTGGAAACAAGGCAGCACGTTGGGTCTGGCAGCTCTAGGGCAATGGAGCACAACCAGAGCCGAAGTTCTACCTCTTCCAGATCAGGCCTGCCTAGACAGTGCGTTTCACAGGCCTTGATAAGAGATGTTCTCTTAGGCTATAAGAGCACTGGGCACAGCCAGTTGTTTCTTAGCTTCCCAAGAGGTGGAAGCAAGATGCTTTGGGGCCTCTCTCCCCCTTTGGAAACAAGGCAGCCCTTTGGGCCTTTCAGCTCTAGGGCAATGGAGCACACCCAGAGCAGAAGTTCTACCTCAGCCAGATCAGGCCTGCCAAGAAACTGCTTTTCACAGGCCTTCGTAAGAGGTGTTCCCGGAAGGCTGTAAGAGTACCTGGCAGAGCGAGTTGTTTCTTAGCTTCAAAAACAGCTGGAAGCAACATGATTTGGGGCCTCTCTCCCCCTTTGGAAACAAAGCAGCCTTTGTGCCTGGCAGCTCTAGGCCAAAGTAGCACACCCAGAGCAGAAGTTCTACCTCAGCCAGATCAGGCCTTCCAAGAAACTGCGTCTCACAGGCCTTTCTCTGTCACGTTGCCGGTAGGCTGTGAGAGCACTGTGCAGAGCCAGTTGTTTCTTAGCTTCCCAAAGATTTGGAAGCAAGATGCTTTGGGGACTCTCAGCCCCTTTGGAAACAAGGCGGCCCTTTGGGCCTGGCAGCTCTAGGCCAAAGTAGCACGCCCAGAGCAGGAGTTCTACTTCAGCCAGATCAGGCCTGCCAAGAAACTGCGTTTCACAGGCCTTGGTAAGAGATGTTCCCGGTAGGCTGTGAGAGCACTGTGGAGAGCCAGTTGCTTTAGCTTCCCACAGAGCTGGAAGCAAGATGCTTTGGGGCCTCTCTCTCCCTTTGGACACAAGGCAGCCGTTTGGGCCTGGCAGCTCTAGGCCAATGGAGCACACCCACAGCAGAAGTTCTACTTCAGGCAGATCAGTCCTGCCCAGAAACTGCGTTTCACAGCCCTTGGTAAGAGATGTTCACGGTAGGCTGTGAGAGCACTGGGCAGAACCAGTTGTTTTTTAGCTTCCCAAAGTGCTGGAGGCAACATGCTTTGGGGCCTCTCTCACCCTTTGGAAACAAGGCAGCCCTTAGGTCCTGGTAGCTCTAGGCCTATGTAGCACAACCAGAACAGAAGTTCTACTTCAGCCAGGTCAGGCCTGCCAAGAAACTGCGTTTCACAGGCCTTTCAAAGAGATGTTCTCTTAGGCTGTAAGAGCACTGGGCAGAGCCAGCTGTTTCTTAGCTTCCCGAAGAGCTGGGAGCAAGATGCTTTGGGTGCACTCTCCGTCTTTGGAAACAAGGCAGCCCTTTGGGCCTGGCAGCTCTAGGGCAATGGAGCACACCCAGAGCAGGAGTTCTACTTCAGCCAGATCAGGCCTGCCAGGAAACTGCGTTTCACAGGCCTTGGTAAGAGATGTTCCCGGTAGGCTGTGAGAGCACTGTGGAGAGCCAGTTGCTTTAGCTTCCCACAGAGCTGGAAGCAAGATGCTTTGGGGCCTCTCTCTCCCTTTGGACACAAGGCAGCCGTTTGGGCCTGGCAGCTCTAGGCCAATGGAGCACACCCACAGCAGAAGTTCTACTTCAGGCAGATCAGTCCTGCCCAGAAACTGCGTTTCACAGCCCTTGGTAAGAGATGTTCACGGTAGGCTGTGAGAGCACTGGGCAGAACCAGTTGTTTTTTAGCTTCCCAAAGTGCTGGAGGCAAGATGCTTTGGGGCCTCTCTCACCCTTTGGAAACAAGGCAGCCCTTAGGTCCTGGTAGCTCTAGGCCTATGTAGCACAACCAGAACAGAAGTTCTACTTCAGCCAGGTCAGGCCTGCCAAGAAACTGCGTTTCACAGGCCTTTCAAAGAGATGTTCTCTTAGGCTGTAAGAGCACTGGGCAGAGCCAGCTGTTTCTTAGCTTCCCGAAGAGCTGGGAGCAAGATGCTTTGGGTGCACTCTCCGTCTTTGGAAACAAGGCAGCCCTTTGGGCCTGGCAGCTCTAGGGCAATGGAGCACACCCAGAGCAGGAGTTCTACTTCAGCCAGATCAGGCCTGCCAGGAAACTGCGTTTCACAGGCCTTGGTAAGAGATGTTCCCGGTAGGCTGTGAGAGCACTGGGCAACGCCAGATGTTTCTTAGCTTCCCGAAGAGCTGGAAGCAAGATGCTTTGGTGCCACTCTCTCACTTTGGAATCAAGGCAGCCCTTTGGGACAGGTAGCTCTAGGCCAGTGGAGCACACCCAGAGCAGAAGTTCTACTTCGGCCAGTTCAGGCCACCAACAAAGTGCGTTTCACAGGCCTTGGTAAGAGATGTTCCCGGTAGGCTGTAAGTGCACTGGGCAACGCCAGATGTTTCTTAGCTTCCCGAAGAGCTGGAAGCAAGATGCTTTGGGGCCTCTCATCCCCTTTGCAAACAAGGCGGCCCTTTGGGCCAGGCAGCTCTAGGCCAATGGAGCACACCCAGAGCAGAAGTTCTACTTCAGCTACATCAGGCCACCAACAAAGTGCGTTTCACAGGCCTTGGTAAGAGATTGTCTCTTAGGCTGTAAGAGCACTGGGCAGAGCCAGTTGTTTCTTAGCTTCCCAAAGAGCTGGAAGCAAGATGCTTTGGGGGCTCCCTGCCCCTTTGCCAACAAGGCCGACCTTTGGGCCTTTCAGCTCTGGGCCAATGGAGCACACCCAGAGCAGAAGTTCTACCTCAGCCAGATAAGGCCTGCCAAGAAACTGCGTTTCAAAGGCTTTGGTAAGAGATGTTCCCGCTACTCTGTTAGAGCACTGGGCAGAGACAGTTGTTTCTTAGCTTCCCAAAGAGCTGGAAGCAAGATGCTTTGGGGCCTCTCTGCCCCTTTGCAAACAAGGCATCCCTTTGGGCCTTTCAGCTCTAGGCCAATGGAGCACACCCAGAGCAGAAGTCCTACTTCAGCCAGATCAGGCCTGCCAAGGAACTGCGTTTCAGAGGCCTTTGTATGTGACGTTCCCGGTAGGCTGTGAGAGCACGGTGCAGAGCCAGTTGTTTCCTTGTTTCCCAAACAGCTGGAAGCAAGACGCTTTGGGACCTCTCTGCCCCTTTGGAAACAAGGCAGCACGTTGGGTCTGGCAGCTCTAGGGCAATGGAGCACAACCAGAGCCGAAGTTCTACTTCTTCCAGATCAGGCCTGCCTAGACAGTGCGTTTCACAGGCCTTGATAAGAGATGTTCTCTTAGGCTATAAGAGCACTGGGCACAGCCAGTTGTTTCTTAGCTTCCCAAGAGGTGGAAGCAAGATGCTTTGGGGCCTCTCTCCCCCTTTGGAAACAAGGCAGCCCTTTGGGCCTTTCAGCTCTAGGGCAATGGAGCACACCCAGAGCAGAAGTTCTACCTCAGCCAGATCAGGCCTGCCAAGAAACTGCTTTTCACAGGCCTTCGTAAGAGGTGTTCCCGGAAGGCTGTAAGAGTACCTGGCAGAGCGAGTTGTTTCTTAGCTTCAAAAACAGCTGGAAGCAACATGATTTGGGGCCTCTCTCCCCCTTTGGAAACAAAGCAGCCTTTGTGCCTGGCAGCTCTAGGCCAAAGTAGCACACCCAGAGCACAAGTTCTACCTCAGCCAGATAAGGCCTGTCAAGAAGCTGCGTTTCACAGGCCTTTGTATGTGACGTTCCCGGTTGGCTTTGAGAGCACTGTGCAGAGCCAGTTGTTTTAGCTTCCCAGAGAACAGGAAGCAAGATGCTTTGGGGCCTCTCTCACACTTTGGAAATAAAGGCAGCCCTTTGGGCCTGGCAGCCCTAGGCCAATGGAGTACACCCAGAGCAGAAGTTCTACCTCAGCCAGATCAGGCCTTCCAAGAAACTGCGTCTCACAGGCCTTTCTCTGTCACGTTGCCGGTAGGCTGTGAGAGCACTGTGCAGAGCCAGTTGTTTCTTAGCTTCCCAAAGATTTGGAAGCAAGATGCGTTGGGGACTCTCAGCCCCTTTGGAAACAAGGCGGCCCTTTGGGCCTGGCAGCTCTAGGCCAAAGTAGCACGCCCAGAGCAGGAGTTCTACTTCATCCAGATCAGGCCTGCCAAGAAACTGCGTTTCACAGGCCTTGGTAAGAGATGTTCCCGGTAGGCTGTGAGAGCACTGTGGAGAGCCAGTTGCTTTAGCTTCCCATAGAGCTGGAAGCAAGATGCTTTGGGGCCTCTCTCTCCCTTTGGACACAAGGCAGCCGTTTGGGCCTGGCAGCTCTAGGCCAATGGAGCACACCCACAGCAGAAGTTCTACTTCAGGCAGATCAGTCCTGCCCAGAAACTGCGTTTCACAGCCCTTGGTAAGAGATGTTCACGGTAGGCTGTGAGAGCACTGGGCAGAACCAGTTGTTTTTTAGCTTCCCAAAGTGCTGGAGGCAACATGCTTTGGGGCCTCTCTCATCCTTTGGAAACAAGGCAGCCCTTAGGTCCTGGTAGCTCTAGGCCTATGTAGCACAACCAGAACAGAAGTTCTACTTCAGCCAGGTCAGGCCTGCCAAGAAACTGCGTTTCACAGGCCTTTCAAAGAGATGTTCTCTTAGGCTGTAAGAGCACTGGGCAGAGCCAGCTGTTTCTTAGCTTCCCGAAGAGCTGGGAGCAAGATGCTTTGGGTCCACTCTCCGTCTTTGGAAACAAGGCAGCCCTTTGGGCCTGGCAGCTCTAGGGCAATGGAGCACACCCAGAGCAGAAGTTCTACTTCAGCCAAATCAGGCCTGCCAGGAAACGGCGTTTCACAGGCCTTGGTAAGAGATGTTCCCGGTAGGCTGTAAGAGCACTGGGCAACGCCAGATGTTTCTTAGCTTCCCGAAGAGCTGGAAGCAAGATGCTTTGGTGCCACTCTCTCACTTTGGAATCAAGGCAGCCCTTTGGGGCAGGTAGCTCTAGGCCAGTGGAGCACACCCAGAGCAGAAGTTCTACTTCGGCCAGTTCAGGCCACCAACAAAGTGCGTTTCACAGGCCTTGGTAAGAGATGTTCCCGGTAGGCTGTAAGAGCACTGGGCAACGCCAGATGTTTCTTAGCTTCCCGAAGTGCTGGAAGCAAGATGCTTTGGGGCCTCTCATCCCCTTTGCAAACAAGGCGGCCCTTTGGGCCAGGCAGCTCTAGGCCAATGGAGCACACCCAGAGCAGAAGTTCTACTTCAGCTACATCAGGCCACCAACAAAGTGCGTTTCACAGGCCTTGGTAAGAGATTGTCTCTTAGGCTGTAAGAGCACTGGGCAGAGCCAGTTGTTTCTTAGCTTCCCGAAGAGCTGGAAGCAAGATGCTTTGGGGGCTCACTGCCCCTTTGCCAACAAGGCCGACCTTTGGGCCTTTCAGCTCTGGGCCAATGGAGCACACCCAGAGCAGAAGTTCTACCTCAGCCAGATAAGGCCTGCCAAGAAACTGCGTTTCAAAGGCTTTGGTAAGAGATGTTGCCGGTACTCTGTTAGAGCACTGGGCAGAGACAGTTGTTTCTTAGCTTCCCAAAGAGCTGGAAGCAAGATGCTTTGGGGCCTCTCTGCCCCTTTGCAAACAAGGCATCCCTTTGGGCCTTTCAGCTCTAGGCCAATGGAGCACACCCAGAGCAGAAGTCCTACTTCAGCCAGATCAGGCCTGCCAAGGAACTGCGTTTCAGAGGCCTTTGTATGTGACGTTCCCGGTAGGCTGTGAGAGCACGGTGCAGAGCCAGTTGTTTCCTTGTTTCCCAAACAGCTGGAAGCAAGACGCTTTGGGGCCTCTCTGCCCCTTTGGAAACAAGGCAGCACGTTGGGTCTGGCAGCTCTAGGGCAATGGAGCACAACCAGAGCCGAAGTTCTACTTCTTCCAGATCAGGCCTGCCTAGACAGTGCGTTTCACAGGCCTTGATAAGAGATGTTCTCTTAGGCTATAAGAGCACTGGGCACAGCCAGTTGTTTCTTAGCTTCCCAAGAGGTGGAAGCAAGATGCTTTGGGGCCTCTCTCCCCCTTTGGAAACAAGGCAGCCCTTTGGGCCTTTCAGCTCGAGGGCAATGGAGCACACCCAGAGCAGAAGTTCTACCTCAGCCAGATCAGGCCTGCCAAGAAACTGCTTTTCACAGGCCTTCGTAAGAGGTGTTCCCGGAAGGCTGTAAGAGTACCTGGCAGAGCGAGTTGTTTCTTAGCTTCAAAAACAGCTGGAAGCAACATGATTTGGGGCCTCTCTCCCCCTTTGGAAACAAAGCAGCCTTTGTGCCTGGCAGCTCTAGGCCAAAGTAGCACACCCAGAGCAGAAGTTCTACCTCAGCCAGATCAGGCCTTCCAAGAAACTGCGTCTCACAGGCCTTTCTCTGTCTCGTTGCCGGTAGGCTGTGAGAGCACTGTGCAGAGCCAGTTGTTTCTTAGCTTCCCAAAGATTTGGAAGCAAGATGCTTTGGGGACTCTCAGCCCCTTTGGAAACAAGGCGGCCCTTTGGGCCTGGCAGCTCTAGGCCAAAGTAGCACGCCCAGAGCAGGAGTTCTACTTCAGCCAGATCAGGCCTGCCAAGAAACTGCGTTTCATAGGCCTTGGTAAGAGATGTTCCCGGTAGGCTGTGAGAGCACTGTGGAGAGCCAGTTGCTTTAGCTTCCCACAGAGCTGAAAGCAAGATGCCTTGGGGCCTCTCTCTCCCTTTGGACACAAGGCAGCCGTTTGGGCCTAGCAGCTCTAGGCCAATGGAGCACACCCACAGCAGAAGTTCTACTTCAGGCAGATCAGTCCTGCCCAGAAACTGCGTTTCACAGCCCTTGGTAAGAGATGTTCACGGTAGGCTGTGAGAGCACTGGGCAGAACCAGTTGTTTTTTAGCTTCCCAAAGTGCTGGAGGCAAGATGCTTTGGGGCCTCTCTCACCCTTTGGAAACAAGGCAGCCCTTAGGTCCTGGTAGCTCTAGGCCTATGTAGCACAACCAGAACAGAAGTTCTACTTCAGCCAGGTCAGGCCTGCCAAGAAACTGCGTTTCACAGGCCTTTCAAAGAGATGTTCTCTTAGGCTGTAAGAGCACTGGGCAGAGCCAGCTGTTTCTTAGCTTCCCGAAGAGCTGGGAGCAAGATGCTTTGGGTCCACTCTCCGTCTTTGGAAACAAGGCAGCCCTTTGGGCCTGGCAGCTCTAGGGCAATGGAGCACACCCAGAGCAGAAGTTCTACTTCAGCCAAATCAGGCCTGCCAGGAAACTGCGTTTCACAGGCCTTGGTAAGAGATGTTCCCGGTAGGCTGTGAGAGCACTGGGCAACGCCAGATGTTTCTTAGCTTCCCGAAGAGCTGGAAGCAAGATGCTTTGGTGCCACTCTCTCACTTTGGAATCAAGGCAGCCCTTTGGGGCAGGTAGCTCTAGGCCAGTGGAGCACACCCAGAGCAGAAGTTCTACTTCGGCCAGTTCAGGCCACCAACAAAGTGCGTTTCACAGGCCTTGGTAAGAGATGTTCCCGGTAGGCTGTAAGAGCACTGGGCAACGCCAGATGTTTCTTAGCTTCCCGAAGAGCTGGAAGCAAGATGCTTTGGGGCCTCTCATCCCCTTTGCAAACAAGGCGGCCCTTTGGGCCAGGCAGCTCTAGGCCAATGGAGCACACCCAGAGCAGAAGTTCTACTTCAGCTAGATCAGGCCACCAACAAAGTGCGTTTCACAGGCCTTGGTAAGAGATTGTCTCTTAGGCTGTAAGAGCACTGGGCAGAGCCAGTTGTTTCTTAGCTTCCCAAAGAGCTGGAAGCAAGATGCTTTGGGGGCTCCCTGCCCCTTTGCCAACAAGGCCGACCTTTGGGCCTTTCAGCTCTGGGCCAATGGAGCACACCCAGAGCAGAAGTTCTACCTCAGCCAGATAAGGCCTGCCAAGAAACTGCGTTTCAAAGGCTTTGGTAAGAGATGTTGCCGGTACTCTGTTAGAGCACTGGGCAGAGACAGTTGTTTCTTAGCTTCCCAAAGAGCTGGAAGCAAGATGCTTTGGGGCCTCTCTGCCCCTTTGCAAACAAGGCATCCCTTTGGGCCTTTCAGCTCTAGGCCAATGGAGCACACCCAGAGCAGAAGTCCTACTTCAGCCAGATCAGGCCTGCCAAGGAACTGCGTTTCAGAGGCCTTTGTATGTGACGTTCCCGGTAGGCTGTGAGAGCACGGTGCAGAGCCAGTTGTTTCCTTGTTTCCCAAACAGCTGGAAGCAAGACGCTTTGGGGCCTCTCTGCCCCTTTGGAAACAAGGCAGCACGTTGGGTCTGGCAGCTCTAGGGCAATGGAGCACAACCAGAGCCGAAGTTCTACTTCTTCCAGATCAGGCCTGCCTAGACAGTGCGTTTCACAGGCCTTGATAAGAGATGTTCTCTTAGGCTATAAGAGCACTGGGCACAGCCAGTTGTTTCTTAGCTTCCCAAGAGGTGGAAGCAAGATGCTTTGGGGCCTCTCTCCCCCTTTGGAAACAAGGCAGCCCTTTGGGCCTTTCAGCTCTAGGGCAATGGAGCACACCCAGAGCAGAAGTTCTACCTCAGCCAGATCAGGCCTGCCAAGAAACTGCTTTTCACAGGCCTTTGTAAGAGGTGTTCCCGGAAGGCTGTAAGAGTACCTGGCAGAGCGAGTTGTTTCTTAGCTTCAAAAACAGCTGGAAGCAACATGATTTGGGGCCTCTCTCCCCCTTTGGAAACAAAGCAGCCTTTGTGCCTGGCAGCTCTAGGCCAAAGTAGCACACCCAGAGCACAAGTTCTACCTCAGCCAGATAAGGCCTGTCAAGAAGCTGCGTTTCACAGGCCTTTGTATGTGACGTTCCCGGTTGGCTTTGAGAGCACTGTGCAGAGCCAGTTGTTTTAGCTTCCCAGAGAGCAGGAAGCAAGATGCTTTGGGGCCTCTCTCACACTTTGGAAATAAAGGCAGCCCTTTGGGCCTGGCAGCCCTAGGCCAATGGAGTACACCCAGAGCAGAAGTTCTACCTCAGCCAGATCAGGCCTTCCAAGAAACTGCGTCTCACAGGCCTTTCTCTGTCACGTTGCCGGTAGGCTGTGAGAGCACTGTGCAGAGCCAGTTGTTTCTTAGCTTCCCAAAGATTTGGAAGCAAGATACTTTGGGGACTCTCAGCCCCTTTGGAAACAAGGCGGCCTTTTGGGCCTGGCAGCTCTAGGCCAAAGTAGCATGCCCAGAGCAGGAGTTCTACTTCAGCCAGATCAGGCCTGCCAGGAAACTGCGTTTCACAGGCCTTGGTAAGAGATGTTCCCGGTAGGCTGTGAGAGCACTGTGGAGAGCCAGTTGCTTTAGCTTCCCACAGAGCTGGAAGCAAGATGCTTTGGGGCCTCTCTCTCCCTTTGGACACAAGGCAGCCGTTTGGGCCTGGCAGCTCTAGGCCAATGGAGCACACCCACAGCAGAAGTTCTACTTCAGGCAGATCAGTCCTGCCCAGAAACTGCGTTTCACAGCCCTTGGTAAGAGATGTTCACGGTAGGCTGTGAGAGCACTGGGCAGAACCAGTTGTTTTTTAGCTTCCCAAAGTGCTGGAGGCAAGATGCTTTGGGGCCTCTCTCACCCTTTGGAAACAAGGCAGCCCTTAGGTCCTGGTAGCTCTAGGCCTATGTAGCACAACCAGAACAGAAGTTCTACTTCAGCCAGGTCAGGCCTGCCAAGAAACTGCGTTTCACAGGCCTTTCAAAGAGATGTTCTCTTAGGCTGTAAGAGCACTGGGCAGAGCCAGCTGTTTCTTAGCTTCCCGAAGAGCTGGGAGCAAGATGCTTTGGGTCCACTCTCCGTCTTTGGAAACAAGGCAGCCCTTTGGGCCTGGCAGCTCTAGGGCAATGGAGCACACCCAGAGCAGAAGTTCTACTTCAGCCAGATCAGGCCTGCCAGGAAACTGCGTTTCACAGGCCTTGGTAAGAGATGTTCCCGGTAGGCTGTAAGAGCACTGGGCAGAGCCAGTTGTTTCTTACCTTCCTGAAAAGCTGGAAGCAAGATGCTTGGGACCCCTCTGCCCGTTTGGGAACAAGGCAGCCTTTTGGGTCGGGAAGCTCTAGGCCAATGGAGCACACGCAGAGCAGGAGTTCTACTTCAGCCTGATCAGGCCTGCAAAGAAACAGCGTTTGACAGGCCTTGGTAAGAGATGTTCGCGGTAGGTGTAAGAGCACTGGGCAGAGCCAGTTGTTTCTTAGCTTCGCAAAGACCGGGAAGCAAGATGCTTTGGGCCTCTCTGCCCCTTGGAAACAGGGCAGCACTTTGGGCCTGGCAGCTCTAGGGCAATGGAGCACACCCAGAGCCGGAGTTCTACTTCAGCCAGATGAGGCCTGCCAAGAAACTGCGTTTCACAGGCCTTTCAAAGACATGTTCCCGGTAGGCTGTAAGAGCACGGGGCAGAGCGAGTTGGTTCTTAGCTTCCCAGAGAGCTGGAAGCAAGATGCTTTGGGGCCTCTCTGCCCCTTTGGAAACAAGGCAGCACCTTGGGCCTGGCAGCTCTAGGGCAATGGAGCACACCCAGAGCAGAAGTTCTACTTCAGCCAAATCAGGCCTGCCAGGAAACGGCGTTTCACAGGCCTTGGTAAGAGATGTTCCCGGTAGGCTGTGAGAGCACTGGGCAACGCCAGATGTTTCTTAGCTTCCCGAAGAGCTGGAAGCAAGATGCTTTGGTGCCACTCTCTCACTTTGGAATCAAGGCAGCCCTTTGGGGCAGGTAGCTCTAGGCCAGTGGAGCACACCCAGAGCAGAAGTTCTACTTCGGCCAGTTCAGGCCACCAACAAAGTGCGTTTCACAGGCCTTGGTAAGAGATGTTCCCGGTAGGCTGTAAGAGCACTGGGCAACGCCAGATGTTTCTTAGCTTCCCGAAGAGCTGGAAGCAAGATGCTTTGGGGCCTCTCATCCCCTTTGCAAACAAGGCGGCCCTTTGGGCCAGGCAGCTCTAGGCCAATGGAGCACACCCAGAGCAGAAGTTCTACTTCAGCTAGATCAGGCCACCAACAAAGTGCGTTTCACAGGCCTTGGTAAGAGATTGTCTCTTAGGCTGTAAGAGCACTGGGCAGAGCCAGTTGTTTCTTAGCTTCCCAAAGAGCTGGAAGCAAGATGCTTTGGGGGCTCCCTGCCCCTTTGCCAACAAGGCCGACCTTTGGGCCTTTCAGCTCTGGGCCAATGGAGCACACCCAGAGCAGAAGTTCTACCTCAGCCAGATAAGGCCTGCCAAGAAACTGCGTTTCAAAGGCTTTGGTAAGAGATGTTGCCGGTACTCTGTTAGAGCACTGGGCAGAGACAGTTGTTTCTTAGCTTCCCAAAGAGCTGGAAGCAAGATGCTTTGGGGCCTCTCTGCCCCTTTGCAAACAAGGCATCCCTTTGGGCCTTTCAGCTCTAGGCCAATGGAGCACACCCAGAGCAGAAGTCCTACTTCAGCCAGATCAGGCCTGCCAAGGAACTGCGTTTCAGAGGCCTTTGTATGTGACGTTCCCGGTAGGCTGTGAGAGCACGGTGCAGAGCCAGTTGTTTCCTTGTTTCCCAAACAGCTGGAAGCAAGACGCTTTGGGGCCTCTCTGCCCCTTTGGAAACAAGGCAGCACGTTGGGTCTGGCAGCTCTAGGGCAATGGAGCACAACCAGAGCCGAAGTTCTACTTCTTCCAGATCAGGCCTGCCTAGACAGTGCGTTTCACAGGCCTTGATAAGAGATGTTCTCTTAGGCTATAAGAGCACTGGGCACAGCCAGTTGTTTCTTAGCTTCCCAAGAGGTGGAAGCAAGATGCTTTGGGGCCTCTCTCCCCCTTTGGAAACAAGGCAGCCCTTTGGGCCTTTCAGCTCTAGGGCAATGGAGCACACCCAGAGCAGAAGTTCTACCTCAGCCAGATCAGGCCTGCCAAGAAACTGCTTTTCACAGGCCTTCGTAAGAGGTGTTCCCGGAAGGCTGTAAGAGTACCTGGCAGAGCGAGTTGTTTCTTAGCTTCAAAAACAGCTGGAAGCAACATGATTTGGGGCCTCTCTCCCCCTTTGGAAACAAAGCAGCCTTTGTGCCTGGCAGCTCTAGGCCAAAGTAGCACACCCAGAGCACAAGTTCTACCTCAGCCAGATAAGGCCTGTCAAGAAGCTGCGTTTCACAGGCCTTTGTATGTGACGTTCCCGGTTGGCTTTGAGAGCACTGTGCAGAGCCAGTTGTTTTAGCTTCCCAGAGAGCAGGAAGCAAGATGCTTTGGGGCCTCTCTCACACTTTGGAAATAAAGGCAGCCCTTTGGGCCTGGCAGCCCTAGGCCAATGGAGTACACCCAGAGCAGAAGTTCTACCTCAGCCAGATCAGGCCTTCCAAGAAACTGCGTCTCACAGGCCTTTCTCTGTCACGTTGCCGGTAGGCTGTGAGAGCACTGTGCAGAGCCAGTTGTTTCTTAGCTTCCCAAAGATTTGGAAGCAAGATACTTTGGGGACTCTCAGCCCCTTTGGAAACAAGGCGGCCTTTTGGGCCTGGCAGCTCTAGGCCAAAGTAGCATGCCCAGAGCAGGAGTTCTACTTCAGCCAGATCAGGCCTGCCAGGAACCTGCGTTTCACAGCCCTTGGTAAGAGATGTTCCCGGTAGGCTGTGAGAGCACTGTGGAGAGCCAGTTGCTTTAGCTTCCCACAGAGCTGGAAGCAAGATGCTTTGGGGCCTCTCTCTCCCTTTGGACACAAGGCAGCCGTTTGGGCCTGGCAGCTCTAGGCCAATGGAGCACACCCACAGCAGAAGTTCTACTTCAGGCAGATCAGTCCTGCCCAGAAACTGCGTTTCACAGCCCTTGGTAAGAGATGTTCACGGTAGGCTGTGAGAGCACTGGGCAGAACCAGTTGTTTTTTAGCTTCCCAAAGTGCTGGAGGCAAGATGCTTTGGGGCCTCTCTCACCCTTTGGAAACAAGGCAGCCCTTAGGTCCTGGTAGCTCTAGGCCTATGTAGCACAACCAGAACAGAAGTTCTACTTCAGCCAGGTCAGGCCTGCCAAGAAACTGCGTTTCACAGGCCTTTCAAAGAGATGTTCTCTTAGGCTGTAAGAGCACTGGGCAGAGCCAGCTGTTTCTTAGCTTCCCGAAGAGCTGGGAGCAAGATGCTTTGGGTCCACTCTCCGTCTTTGGAAACAAGGCAGCCCTTTGGGCCTGGCAGCTCTAGGGCAATGGAGCACACCCAGAGCAGAAGTTCTACTTCAGCCAGATCAGGCCTGCCAGGAAACTGCGTTTCACAGGCCTTGGTAAGAGATGTTCCCGGTAGGCTGTAAGAGCACTGGGCAGAGCCAGTTGTTTCTTACCTTCCTGAAAAGCTGGAAGCAAGATGCTTGGGACCCCTCTGCCCGTTTGGGAACAAGGCAGCCTTTTGGGTCGGGAAGCTCTAGGCCAATGGAGCACACGCAGAGCAGGAGTTCTACTTCAGCCTGATCAGGCCTGCAAAGAAACAGCGTTTGACAGGCCTTGGTAAGAGATGTTCGCGGTAGGTGTAAGAGCACTGGGCAGAGCCAGTTGTTTCTTAGCTTCGCAAAGACCGGGAAGCAAGATGCTTTGGGCCTCTCTGCCCCTTGGAAACAGGGCAGCACTTTGGGCCTGGCAGCTCTAGGGCAATGGAGCACACCCAGAGCCGGAGTTCTACTTCAGCCAGATGAGGCCTGCCAAGAAACTGCGTTTCACAGGCCTTTCAAAGACATGTTCCCGGTAGGCTGTAAGAGCACGGGGCAGAGCGAGTTGGTTCTTAGCTTCCCAGAGAGCTGGAAGCAAGATGCTTTGGGGCCTCTCTGCCCCTTTGGAAACAAGGCAGCACCTTGGGCCTGGCAGCTCTAGGGCAATGGAGCACACCCAGAGCAGAAGTTCTACTTCAGCCAAATCAGGCCTGCCAGGAAACGGCGTTTCACAGGCCTTGGTAAGAGATGTTCCCGGTAGGCTGTAAGAGCACTGGGCAACGCCAGATGTTTCTTAGCTTCCCGAAGAGCTGGAAGCAAGATGCTTTGGTGCCACTCTCTCACTTTGGAATCAAGGCAGCCCTTTGGGACAGGTAGCTCTAGGCCAGTGGAGCACACCCGGAGCAGAAGTTCTACTTCGGCCAGTTCAGGCCACCAACAAACTGCGTTTCACAGGCCTTGGTAAGAGATGTTCCCGGTAGGCTGTAAGAGCACTGGGCAACGCCAGATGTTTCTTAGCTTCCCGAAGAGCTGGAAGCAAGATGCTTTGGGGCCTCTCATCCCCTTTGCAAACAAGGCGGCCCTATGGGCCAGGCAGCTCTAGGCCAATGGAGCACACCCAGAGCAGAAGTTCTACTTCAGCTAGATCAGGCCACCAACAAAGTGCGTTTCACAGGCCTTGGTAAGAGATTGTCTCCTAGGCTGTAAGAGCACTGGGCAGAGCCAGTTGTTTCTTAGCTTCCCAAAGAGCTGGAAGCAAGATGCTTTGGGGGCTCCCTGCCCCTTTGCCAACAAGGCCGACCTTTGGGCCTTTCAGCTCTGGGCCAATGGAGCACACCCAGAGCAGAAGTTCTACCTCAGCCAGATAAGGCCTGCCAAGAAACTGCGTTTCAAAGGCTTTGGTAAGAGATGTTGCCGGTACTCTGTTAGAGCACTGGGCAGAGACAGTTGTTTCTTAGCTTCCCAAAGAGCTGGAAGCAAGATGCTTTGGGGCCTCTCTGCCCCTTTGCAAACAAGGCATCCCTTTGGGCCTTTCAGCTCTAGGCCAATGGAGCACACCCAGAGCAGAAGTCCTACTTCAGCCAGATCAGGCCTGCCAAGGAACTGCGTTTCAGAGGCCTTTGTATGTGACGTTCCCGGTAGGCTGTGAGAGCACGGTGCAGAGCCAGTTGTTTCCTTGTTTCCCAAACAGCTGGAAGCAAGACGCTTTGGGGCCTCTCTGCCCCTTTGGAAACAAGGCAGCACGTTGGGTCTGGCAGCTCTAGGGCAATGGAGCACAACCAGAGCCGAAGTTCTACTTCTTCCAGATCAGGCCTGCCTAGACAGTGCGTTTCACAGGCCTTGATAAGAGATGTTCTCTTAGGCTATAAGAGCACTGGGCACAGCCAGTTGTTTCTTAGCTTCCCAAGAGGTGGAAGCAAGATGCTTTGGGGCCTCTCTCCCCCTTTGGAAACAAGGCAGCCCTTTGGGCCTTTCAGCTCTAGGGCAATGGAGCACACCCAGAGCAGAAGTTCTACCTCAGCCAGATCAGGCCTGCCAAGAAACTGCTTTTCACAGGCCTTCGTAAGAGGTGTTCCCGGAAGGCTGTAAGAGTACCTGGCAGAGCGAGTTGTTTCTTAGCTTCAAAAACAGCTGGAAGCAACATGATTTGGGGCCTCTCTCCCCCTTTGGAAACAAAGCAGCCTTTGTGCCTGGCAGCTCTAGGCCAAAGTAGCACACCCAGAGCACAAGTTCTACCTCAGCCAGATAAGGCCTGTCAAGAAGCTGCGTTTCACAGGCCTTTGTATGTGACGTTCCCGGTTGGCTTTGAGAGCACTGTGCAGAGCCAGTTGTTTTAGCTTCCCAGAGAGCAGGAAGCAAGATGCTTTGGGGCCTCTCTCACACTTTGGAAATAAAGGCAGCCCTTTGGGCCTGGCAGCCCTAGGCCAATGGAGTACACCCAGAGCAGAAGTTCTACCTCAGCCAGATCAGGCCTTCCAAGAAACTGCGTCTCACAGGCCTTTCTCTGTCACGTTGCCGGTAGGCTGTGAGAGCACCGTGCAGAGCCAGTTGTTTCTTAGCTTCCCAAAGATTTGGAAGCAAGATACTTTGGGGACTCTCAGCCCCTTTGGAAACAAGGCGGCCCTTTGGGCCTGGCAGCTCTAGGCCAAAGTAGCACGCCCAGAGCAGGAGTTCTACTTCAGCCAGATCAGGCCTGCCAAGAAACTGCGTTTCACAGGCCTTGGTAAGAGATGTTCTGGGTAGGCTGTGAGAGCACTGGGCAGAACCAGTTGTTTTTTAGCTTCCCAATGTGCTGGAGGCAACATGCTTTGGGGCCTCTCTCACCCTTTGGAAACAAGGCAGCCCTTAGGTCTTGGTAGCTCTAGGCCTATGTAGCACAACCAGAACAGAAGTTCTACTTCAGCCAGGTCAGGCCTGCCAAGAAACTGCGTTTCACAGGCCTTTCAAAGAGATGTTCTCTTAGGCTGTAAGAGCACTGGGCAGAGCCAGCTGTTTCTCAGCTTCCCGAAGAGCTGGGAGCAAGATGCTTTGGGTCCACTCTCCGTCTTTGGAAACAAGGCAGCCCTTTGGGCCTGGCAGCTCTAGGGCAATGGAGCACACCCAGAGCAGGAGTTCTACTTCAGCCAGATCAGGCCTGCCAGGAAACTGCGTTTCACAGGCCTTGGTAAGAGATGTTCCCGGTAGGCTGTGAGAGCACTGTGGAGAGCCAGTTGCTTTAGCTTCCCACAGAGCTGGAAGCAAGATGCTTTGGGGCCTCTCTCTCCCTTTGGACACAAGGCAGCCGTTTGGGCCTGGCAGCTCTAGGCCAATGGAGCACACCCACAGCAGAAGTTCTACTTCAGGCAGATCAGTCCTGCCCAGAAACTGCGTTTCACAGCCCTTGGTAAGAGATGTTCACGGTAGGCTGTGAGAGCACTGGGCAGAACCAGTTGTTTTTTAGCTTCCCAAAGTGCTGGAGGCAAGATGCTTTGGGGCCTCTCTCACCCTTTGGAAACAAGGCAGCCCTTAGGTCCTGGTAGCTCTAGGCCTATGTAGCACAACCAGAACAGAAGTTCTACTTCAGCCAGGTCAGGCCTGCCAAGAAACTGCGTTTCACAGGCCTTTCAAAGAGATGTTCTCTTAGGCTGTAAGAGCACTGGGCAGAGCCAGCTGTTTCTTAGCTTCCCGAAGAGCTGGGAGCAAGATGCTTTGGGTCCACTCTCCGTCTTTGGAAACAAGGCAGCCCTTTGGGCCTGGCAGCTCTAGGGCAATGGAGCACACCCAGAGCAGAAGTTCTACTTCAGCCAGATCAGGCCTGCCAGGAAACTGCGTTTCACAGGCCTTGGTAAGAGATGTTCCCGGTAGGCTGTAAGAGCACTGGGCAGAGCCAGTTGTTTCTTACCTTCCTGAAAAGCTGGAAGCAAGATGCTTGGGACCCCTCTGCCCGTTTGGGAACAAGGCAGCCTTTTGGGTCGGGAAGCTCTAGGCCAATGGAGCACACGCAGAGCAGGAGTTCTACTTCAGCCTGATCAGGCCTGCAAAGAAACAGCGTTTGACAGGCCTTGGTAAGAGATGTTCCCGGTAGGTGTAAGAGCACTGGGCAGAGCCAGTTGTTTCTTAGCTTCGCAAAGACTGGGAAGCAAGATGCTTTGGGCCTCTCTGCCCCTTGGAAACAGGGCAGCACTTTGGGCCTGGCAGCTCTAGGGCAATGGAGCACACCCAGAGCCGGAGTTCTACTTCAGCCAGATGAGGCCTGCCAAGAAACTGCGTTTCACAGGCCTTTCAAAGACATGTTCCCGGTAGGCTGTAAGAGCACGGGGCAGAGCAAGTTGGTTCTTAGCTTCCCAGAGAGCTGGAAGCAAGATGCTTTGGGGCCTCTCTGCCCCTTTGGAAACAAGGCAGCACCTTGGGCCTGGCAGCTCTAGGGCAATGGAGCACACCCAGAGCAGAAGTTCTACTTCAGCCAAATCAGGCCTGCCAGGAAACGGCGTTTCACAGGCCTTGGTAAGAGATGTTCCCGGTAGGCTGTAAGAGCACTGGGCAACGCCAGATGTTTCTTAGCTTCCCGAAGAGCTGGAAGCAAGATGCTTTGGTGCCACTCTCTCACTTTGGAATCAAGGCAGCCCTTTGGGGCAGGTAGCTCTAGGCCAGTGGAGCACACCCGGAGCAGAAGTTCTACTTCGGCCAGTTCAGGCCACCAACAAACTGCGTTTCACAGGCCTTGGTAAGAGATGTTCCCGGTAGGCTGTAAGAGCACTGGGCAACGCCAGATGTTTCTTAGCTTCCCGAAGAGCTGGAAGCAAGATGCTTTGGGGCCTCTCATCCCCTTTGCAAACAAGGCGGCCCTTTGGGCCAGGCAGCTCTAGGCCAATGGAGCACACCCAGAGCAGAAGTTCTACTTCAGCTACATCAGGCCACCAACAAAGTGCGTTTCACAGGCCTTGGTAAGAGATTGTCTCTTAGGCTGTAAGAGCACTGGGCAGAGCCAGTTGTTTCTTAGCTTCCCAAAGAGCTGGAAGCAAGATGCTTTGCGGGCTCCCTGCCCCTTTGCCAACAAGGCCGACCTTTGGGCCTTTCAGCTCTGGGCCAATGGAGCACACCCAGAGCAGAAGTTCTACCTCAGCCAGATAAGGCCTGCCAAGAAACTGCGTTTCAAAGGCTTTGGTAAGAGATGTTCCCGCTACTCTGTTAGAGCACTGGGCAGAGACAGTTGTTTCTTAGCTTCCCAAAGAGCTGGAAGCAAGATGCTTTGGGGCCTCTCTGCCCCTTTGCAAACAAGGCATCCCTTTGGGCCTTTCAGCTCTAGGCCAATGGAGCACACCCAGAGCAGAAGTCCTACTTCAGCCAGATCAGGCCTGCCAAGGAACTGCGTTTCAGAGGCCTTTGTATGTGACGTTCCCGGTAGGCTGTGAGAGCACGGTGCAGAGCCAGTTGTTTCCTTGTTTCCCAAACAGCTGGAAGCAAGACGCTTTGGGGCCTCTCTGCCCCTTTGGAAACAAGGCAGCACGTTGGGTCTGGCAGCTCTAGGGCAATGGAGCACAACCAGAGCCGAAGTTCTACTTCTTCCAGATCAGGCCTGCCTAGACAGTGCGTTTCCCAGGCCTTGATAAGAGATGTTCTCTTAGGCTATAAGAGCACTGGGCACAGCCAGTTGTTTCTTAGCTTCCCAAGAGGTGGAAGCAAGATGCTTTGGGGCCTCTCTCCCCCTTTGGAAACAAGGCAGCCCTTTGGGCCTTTCAGCTCTAGGGCAATGGAGCACACCCAGAGCAGAAGTTCTACCTCAGCCAGATCAGGCCTGCCAAGAAACTGCTTTTCACAGGCCTTCGTAAGAGGTGTTCCCGGAAGGCTGTAAGAGTACCTGGCAGAGCGAGTTGTTTCTTAGCTTCAAAAACAGCTGGAAGCAACATGATTTGGGGCCTCTCTCCCCCTTTGGAAACAAAGCAGCCTTTGTGCCTGGCAGCTCTAGGCCAAAGTAGCACACCCAGAGCACAAGTTCTACCTCAGCCAGATAAGGCCTGTCAAGAAGCTGCGTTTCACAGGCCTTTGTATGTGACGTTCCCGGTTGGCTTTGAGAGCACTGTGCAGAGCCAGTTGTTTTAGCTTCCCAGAGAGCAGGAAGCAAGATGCTTTGGGGCCTCTCTCACACTTTGGAAATAAAGGCAGCCCTTTGGGCCTGGCAGCCCTAGGCCAATGGAGTACACCCAGAGCAGAAGTTCTACCTCAGCCAGATCAGGCCTTCCAAGAAACTGCGTCTCACAGGCCTTTCTCTGTCACGTTGCCGGTAGGCTGTGAGAGCACTGTGCAGAGCCAGTTGTTTCTTAGCTTCCCAAAGATTTGGAAGCAAGATACTTTGGGGACTCTCAGCCCCTTTGGAAACAAGGCGGCCCTTTGGGCCTGGCAGCTCTAGGCCAAAGTAGCACGCCCAGAGCAGGAGTTCTACTTCAGCCAGATCAGGCCTGCCAGGAAACTGCGTTTCACAGGCCTTGGTAAGAGATGTTCCCGGTAGGCTGTGAGAGCACTGTGGAGAGCCAGTTGCTTTAGCTTCCCACAGAGCTGGAAGCAAGATGCCTTGGGGCCTCTCTCTCCCTTTGGTCACAAGGCAGCCGTTTGGGCCTGGCAGCTCTAGGCCAATGGAGCACACCCACAGCAGAAGTTCTACTTCAGGCAGATCAGTCCTGCCCAGAAACTGCGTTTCACAGCCCTTGGTAAGAGATGTTCACAGTAGGCTGTGAGAGCACTGGGCAGAACCAGTTGTTTTTTAGCTTCCCAAAGTGCTGGAGGCAAGATGCTTTGGGGCCTCTCTCACCCTTTGGAAACAAGGCAGCCCTTAGGTCCTGGTAGCTCTAGGCCTATGTAGCACAACCAGAACAGAAGTTCTACTTCAGCCAGGTCAGGCCTGCCAAGAAACTGCGTTTCACAGGCCTTTCAAAGAGATGTTCTCTTAGGCTGTAAGAGCACTGGGCAGAGCCAGCTGTTTCTTAGCTTCCCGAAGAGCTGGGAGCAAGATGCTTTGGGTCCACTCTCCGTCTTTGGAAACAAGGCAGCCCTTTGGGCCTGGCAGCTCTAGGGCAATGGAGCACACCCAGAGCAGAAGTTCTACTTCAGCCAGATCAGGCCTGCCAGGAAACTGCGTTTCACAGGCCTTGGTAAGAGATGTTCCCGGTAGGCTGTAAGAGCACTGGGCAGAGCCAGTTGTTTCTTACCTTCCTGAAAAGCTGGAAGCAAGATGCTTGGGACCCCTCTGCCCGTTTGGGAACAAGGCAGCCTTTTGGGTCGGGAAGCTCTAGGCCAATGGAGCACACGCAGAGCAGGAGTTCTACTTCAGCCTGATCAGGCCTGCAAAGAAACAGCGTTTGACAGGCCTTGGTAAGAGATGTTCCCGGTAGGTGTAAGAGCACTGGGCAGAGCCAGTTGTTTCTTAGCTTCGCAAAGACTGGGAAGCAAGATGCTTTGGGCCTCTCTGCCCCTTGGAAACAGGGCAGCACTTTGGGCCTGGCAGCTCTAGGGCAATGGAGCACACCCAGAGCCGGAGTTCTACTTCAGCCAGATGAGGCCTGCCAAGAAACTGCGTTTCACAGGCCTTTCAAAGACATGTTCCCGGTAGGCTGTAAGAGCACGGGGCAGAGCAAGTTGGTTCTTAGCTTCCCAGAGAGCTGGAAGCAAGATGCTTTGGGGCCTCTCTGCCCCTTTGGAAACAAGGCAGCACCTTGGGCCTGGCAGCTCTAGGGCAATGGAGCACACCCAGAGCAGAAGTTCTACTTCAGCCAAATCAGGCCTGCCAGGAAACGGCGTTTCACAGGCCTTGGTAAGAGATGTTCCCGGTAGGCTGTAAGAGCACTGGGCAACGCCAGATGTTTCTTAGCTTCCCGAAGAGCTGGAAGCAAGATGCTTTGGTGCCACTCTCTCACTTTGGAATCAAGGCAGCCCTTTGGGGCAGGTAGCTCTAGGCCAGTGGAGCACACCCGGAGCAGAAGTTCTACTTCGGCCAGTTCAGGCCACCAACAAACTGCGTTTCACAGGCCTTGGTAAGAGATGTTCCCGGTAGGCTGTAAGAGCACTGGGCAACGCCAGATGTTTCTTAGCTTCCCGAAGAGCTGGAAGCAAGATGCTTTGGGGCCTCTCATCCCCTTTGCAAACAAGGCGGCCCTTTGGGCCAGGCAGCTCTAGGCCAATGGAGCACACCCAGAGCAGAAGTTCTACTTCAGCTACATCAGGCCACCAACAAAGTGCGTTTCACAGGCCTTGGTAAGAGATTGTCTCTTAGGCTGTAAGAGCACTGGGCAGAGCCAGTTGTTTCTTAGCTTCCCAAAGAGCTGGAAGCAAGATGCTTTGCGGGCTCCCTGCCCCTTTGCCAACAAGGCCGACCTTTGGGCCTTTCAGCTCTGGGCCAATGGAGCACACCCAGAGCAGAAGTTCTACCTCAGCCAGATAAGGCCTGCCAAGAAACTGCGTTTCAAAGGCTTTGGTAAGAGATGTTGCCGGTACTCTGTTAGAGCACTGGGCAGAGACAGTTGTTTCTTAGCTTCCCAAAGAGCTGGAAGCAAGATGCTTTGGGGCCTCTCTGCCCCTTTGCAAACAAGGCATCCCTTTGGGCCTTTCAGCTCTAGGCCAATGGAGCACACCCAGAGCAGAAGTCCTACTTCAGCCAGATCAGGCCTGCCAAGGAACTGCGTTTCAGAGGCCTTTGTATGTGACGTTCCCGGTAGGCTGTGAGAGCACGGTGCAGAGCCAGTTGTTTCCTTGTTTCCCAAACAGCTGGAAGCAAGACGCTTTGGGGCCTCTCTGCCCCTTTGGAAACAAGGCAGCACGTTGGGTCTGGCAGCTCTAGGGCAATGGAGCACAACCAGAGCCGAAGTTCTACTTCTTCCAGATCAGGCCTGCCTAGACAGTGCGTTTCCCAGGCCTTGATAAGAGATGTTCTCTTAGGCTATAAGAGCACTGGGCACAGCCAGTTGTTTCTTAGCTTCCCAAGAGGTGGAAGCAAGATGCTTTGGGGCCTCTCTCCCCCTTTGGAAACAAGGCAGCCCTTTGGGCCTTTCAGCTCTAGGGCAATGGAGCACACCCAGAGCAGAAGTTCTACCTCAGCCAGATCAGGCCTGCCAAGAAACTGCTTTTCACAGGCCTTCGTAAGAGGTGTTCCCGGAAGGCTGTAAGAGTACCTGGCAGAGCGAGTTGTTTCTTAGCTTCAAAAACAGCTGGAAGCAACATGATTTGGGGCCTCTCTCCCCCTTTGGAAACAAAGCAGCCTTTGTGCCTGGCAGCTCTAGGCCAAAGTAGCACACCCAGAGCACAAGTTCTACCTCAGCCAGATAAGGCCTGTCAAGAAGCTGCGTTTCACAGGCCTTTGTATGTGACGTTCCCGGTTGGCTTTGAGAGCACTGTGCAGAGCCAGTTGTTTTAGCTTCCCAGAGAGCAGGAAGCAAGATGCTTTGGGGCCTCTCTCACACTTTGGAAATAAAGGCAGCCCTTTGGGCCTGGCAGCCCTAGGCCAATGGAGTACACCCAGAGCAGAAGTTCTACCTCAGCCAGATCAGGCCTTCCAAGAAACTGCGTCTCACAGGCCTTTCTCTGTCACGTTGCCGGTAGGCTGTGAGAGCACCGTGCAGAGCCAGTTGTTTCTTAGCTTCCCAAAGATTTGGAAGCAAGATACTTTGGGGACTCTCAGCCCCTTTGGAAACAAGGCGGCCCTTTGGGCCTGGCAGCTCTAGGCCAAAGTAGCACGCCCAGAGCAGGAGTTCTACTTCAGCCAGATAAGGCCTGCCAAGAAACTGCGTTTCACAGGCCTTGGTAAGAGATGTTCTGGGTAGGCTGTGAGAGCACTGGGCAGAACCAGTTGTTTTTTAGCTTCCCAAAGTGCTGGAGGCAACATGCTTTGGGGCCTCTCTCACCCTTTGGAAACAAGGCAGCCCTTAGGTCTTGGTAGCTCTAGGCCTATGTAGCACAACCAGAACAGAAGTTCTACTTCAGCCAGGTCAGGCCTGCCAAGAAACTGCGTTTCACAGGCCTTTCAAAGAGATGTTCTCTTAGGCTGTAAGAGCACTGGGCAGAGCCAGCTGTTTCTCAGCTTCCCGAAGAACTGGGAGCAAGATGCTTTGGGTCCACTCTCCGTCTTTGGAAACAAGGCAGCCCTTTGGGCCTGGCAGCTCTAGGGCAATGGAGCACACCCAGAGCAGGAGTTCTACTTCAGCCAGATCAGGCCTGCCAGGAAACTGCGTTTCACAGGCCTTGGTAAGAGATGTTCCCGGTAGGCTGTGAGAGCACTGTGGAGAGCCAGTTGCTTTAGCTTCCCACAGAGCTGGAAGCAAGATGCCTTGGGGCCTCTCTCTCCCTTTGGACACAAGGCAGCCGTTTGGGCCTGGCAGCTCTAGGCCAATGGAGCACACCCACAGCAGAAGTTCTACTTCAGGCAGATCAGTCCTGCCCAGAAACTGCGTTTCACAGCCCTTGGTAAGAGATGTTCACGGTAGGCTGTGAGAGCACTGGGCAGAACCAGTTGTTTTTTAGCTTCCCAAAGTGCTGGAGGCAAGATGCTTTGGGGCCTCTCTCACCCTTTGGAAACAAGGCAGCCCTTAGGTCCTGGTAGCTCTAGGCCTATGTAGCACAACCAGAACAGAAGTTCTACTTCAGCCAGGTCAGGCCTGCCAAGAAACTGCGTTTCACAGGCCTTTCAAAGAGATGTTCTCTTAGGCTGTAAGAGCACTGGGCAGAGCCAGCTGTTTCTTAGCTTCCCGAAGAGCTGGGAGCAAGATGCTTTGGGTCCACTCTCCGTCTTTGGAAACAAGGCAGCCCTTTGGGCCTGGCAGCTCTAGGGCAATGGAGCACACCCAGAGCAGAAGTTCTACTTCAGCCAGATCAGGCCTGCCAGGAAACTGCGTTTCACAGGCCTTGGTAAGAGATGTTCCCGGTAGGCTGTAAGAGCACTGGGCAGAGCCAGTTGTTTCTTACCTTCCTGAAAAGCTGGAAGCAAGATGCTTGGGACCCCTCTGCCCGTTTGGGAACAAGGCAGCCTTTTGGGTCGGGAAGCTCTAGGCCAATGGAGCACACGCAGAGCAGGAGTTCTACTTCAGCCTGATCAGGCCTGCAAAGAAACAGCGTTTGACAGGCCTTGGTAAGAGATGTTCCCGGTAGGTGTAAGAGCACTGGGCAGAGCCAGTTGTTTCTTAGCTTCGCAAAGACTGGGAAGCAAGATGCTTTGGGCCTCTCTGCCCCTTGGAAACAGGGCAGCACTTTGGGCCTGGCAGCTCTAGGGCAATGGAGCACACCCAGAGCCGGAGTTCTACTTCAGCCAGATGAGGCCTGCCAAGAAACTGCGTTTCACAGGCCTTTCAAAGACATGTTCCCGGTAGGCTGTAAGAGCACGGGGCAGAGCAAGTTGGTTCTTAGCTTCCCAGAGAGCTGGAAGCAAGATGCTTTGGGGCCTCTCTGCCCCTTTGGAAACAAGGCAGCACCTTGGGCCTGGCAGCTCTAGGGCAATGGAGCACACCCAGAGCAGAAGTTCTACTTCAGCCAAATCAGGCCTGCCAGGAAACGGCGTTTCACAGGCCTTGGTAAGAGATGTTCCCGGTAGGCTGTAAGAGCACTGGGCAACGCCAGATGTTTCTTAGCTTCCCGAAGAGCTGGAAGCAAGATGCTTTGGTGCCACTCTCTCACTTTGGAATCAAGGCAGCCCTTTGGGGCAGGTAGCTCTAGGCCAGTGGAGCACACCCGGAGCAGAAGTTCTACTTCGGCCAGTTCAGGCCACCAACAAACTGCGTTTCACAGGCCTTGGTAAGAGATGTTCCCGGTAGGCTGTAAGAGCACTGGGCAACGCCAGATGTTTCTTAGCTTCCCGAAGAGCTGGAAGCAAGATGCTTTGGGGCCTCTCATCCCCTTTGCAAACAAGGCGGCCCTTTGGGCCAGGCAGCTCTAGGCCAATGGAGCACACCCAGAGCAGAAGTTCTACTTCAGCTACATCAGGCCACCAACAAAGTGCGTTTCACAGGCCTTGGTAAGAGATTGTCTCTTAGGCTGTAAGAGCACTGGGCAGAGCCAGTTGTTTCTTAGCTTCCCAAAGAGCTGGAAGCAAGATGCTTTGCGGGCTCCCTGCCCCTTTGCCAACAAGGCCGACCTTTGGGCCTTTCAGCTCTGGGCCAATGGAGCACACCCAGAGCAGAAGTTCTACCTCAGCCAGATAAGGCCTGCCAAGAAACTGCGTTTCAAAGGCTTTGGTAAGAGATGTTCCCGCTACTCTGTTAGAGCACTGGGCAGAGACAGTTGTTTCTTAGCTTCCCAAAGAGCTGGAAGCAAGATGCTTTGGGGCCTCTCTGCCCCTTTGCAAACAAGGCATCCCTTTGGGCCTTTCAGCTCTAGGCCAATGGAGCACACCCAGAGCAGAAGTCCTACTTCAGCCAGATCAGGCCTGCCAAGGAACTGCGTTTCAGAGGCCTTTGTATGTGACGTTCCCGGTAGGCTGTGAGAGCACGGTGCAGAGCCAGTTGTTTCCTTGTTTCCCAAACAGCTGGAAGCAAGACGCTTTGGGGCCTCTCTGCCCCTTTGGAAACAAGGCAGCACGTTGGGTCTGGCAGCTCTAGGGCAATGGAGCACAACCAGAGCCGAAGTTCTACTTCTTCCAGATCAGGCCTGCCTAGACAGTGCGTTTCACAGGCCTTGATAAGAGATGTTCTCTTAGGCTATAAGAGCACTGGGCACAGCCAGTTGTTTCTTAGCTTCCCAAGAGGTGGAAGCAAGATGCTTTGGGGCCTCTCTCCCCCTTTGGAAACAAGGCAGCCCTTTGGGCCTTTCAGCTCTAGGGCAATGGAGCACACCCAGAGCAGAAGTTCTACCTCAGCCAGATCAGGCCTGCCAAGAAACTGCTTTTCACAGGCCTTCGTAAGAGGTGTTCCCGGAAGGCTGTAAGAGTACCTGGCAGAGCGAGTTGTTTCTTAGCTTCAAAAACAGCTGGAAGCAACATGATTTGGGGCCTCTCTCCCCCTTTGGAAACAAAGCAGCCTTTGTGCCTGGCAGCTCTAGGCCAAAGTAGCACACCCAGAGCACAAGTTCTACCTCAGCCAGATAAGGCCTGTCAAGAAGCTGCGTTTCACAGGCCTTTGTATGTGACGTTCCCGGTTGGCTTTGAGAGCACTGTGCAGAGCCAGTTGTTTTAGCTTCCCAGAGAGCAGGAAGCAAGATGCTTTGGGGCCTCTCTCACACTTTGGAAATAAAGGCAGCCCTTTGGGCCTGGCAGCCCTAGGCCAATGGAGTACACCCAGAGCAGAAGTTCTACCTCAGCCAGATCAGGCCTTCCAAGAAACTGCGTCTCACAGGCCTTTCTCTGTCACGTTGCCGGTAGGCTGTGAGAGCACCGTGCAGAGCCAGTTGTTTCTTAGCTTCCCAAAGATTTGGAAGCAAGATACTTTGGGGACTCTCAGCCCCTTTGGAAACAAGGCGGCCCTTTGGGCCTGGCAGCTCTAGGCCAAAGTAGCACGCCCAGAGCAGGAGTTCTACTTCAGCCAGATAAGGCCTGCCAAGAAACTGCGTTTCACAGGCCTTGGTAAGAGATGTTCTGGGTAGGCTGTGAGAGCACTGGGCAGAACCAGTTGTTTTTTAGCTTCCCAAAGTGCTGGAGGCAACATGCTTTGGGGCCTCTCTCACCCTTTGGAAACAAGGCAGCCCTTAGGTCTTGGTAGCTCTAGGCCTATGTAGCACAACCAGAACAGAAGTTCTACTTCAGCCAGGTCAGGCCTGCCAAGAAACTGCGTTTCACAGGCCTTTCAAAGAGATGTTCTCTTAGGCTGTAAGAGCACTGGGCAGAGCCAGCTGTTTCTCAGCTTCCCGAAGAACTGGGAGCAAGATGCTTTGGGTCCACTCTCCGTCTTTGGAAACAAGGCAGCCCTTTGGGCCTGGCAGCTCTAGGGCAATGGAGCACACCCAGAGCAGGAGTTCTACTTCAGCCAGATCAGGCCTGCCAGGAAACTGCGTTTCACAGGCCTTGGTAAGAGATGTTCCCGGTAGGCTGTGAGAGCACTGTGGAGAGCCAGTTGCTTTAGCTTCCCACAGAGCTGGAAGCAAGATGCTTTGGGGCCTCTCTCTCCCTTTGGACACAAGGCAGCCGTTTGGGCCTGGCAGCTCTAGGCCAATGGAGCACACCCACAGCAGAAGTTCTACTTCAGGCAGATCAGTCCTGCCCAGAAACTGCGTTTCACAGCCCTTGGTAAGAGATGTTCACGGTAGGCTGTGAGAGCACTGGGCAGAACCAGTTGTTTTTTAGCTTCCCAAAGTGCTGGAGGCAAGATGCTTTGGGGCCTCTCTCACCCTTTGGAAACAAGGCAGCCCTTAGGTCCTGGTAGCTCTAGGCCTATGTAGCACAACCAGAACAGAAGTTCTACTTCAGCCAGGTCAGGCCTGCCAAGAAACTGCGTTTCACAGGCCTTTCAAAGAGATGTTCTCTTAGGCTGTAAGAGCACTGGGCAGAGCCAGCTGTTTCTTAGCTTCCCGAAGAGCTGGGAGCAAGATGCTTTGGGTCCACTCTCCGTCTTTGGAAACAAGGCAGCCCTTTGGGCCTGGCAGCTCTAGGGCAATGGAGCACACCCAGAGCAGAAGTTCTACTTCAGCCAGATCAGGCCTGCCAGGAAACTGCGTTTCACAGGCCTTGGTAAGAGATGTTCCCGGTAGGCTGTAAGAGCACTGGGCAGAGCCAGTTGTTTCTTACCTTCCTGAAAAGCTGGAAGCAAGATGCTTGGGACCCCTCTGCCCGTTTGGGAACAAGGCAGCCTTTTGGGTCGGGAAGCTCTAGGCCAATGGAGCACACGCAGAGCAGGAGTTCTACTTCAGCCTGATCAGGCCTGCAAAGAAACAGCGTTTGACAGGCCTTGGTAAGAGATGTTCCCGGTAGGTGTAAGAGCACTGGGCAGAGCCAGTTGTTTCTTAGCTTCGCAAAGACTGGGAAGCAAGATGCTTTGGGCCTCTCTGCCCCTTGGAAACAGGGCAGCACTTTGGGCCTGGCAGCTCTAGGGCAATGGAGCACACCCAGAGCCGGAGTTCTACTTCAGCCAGATGAGGCCTGCCAAGAAACTGCGTTTCACAGGCCTTTCAAAGACATGTTCCCGGTAGGCTGTAAGAGCACGGGGCAGAGCAAGTTGGTTCTTAGCTTCCCAGAGAGCTGGAAGCAAGATGCTTTGGGGCCTCTCTGCCCCTTTGGAAACAAGGCAGCACCTTGGGCCTGGCAGCTCTAGGGCAATGGAGCACACCCAGAGCAGAAGTTCTACTTCAGCCAAATCAGGCCTGCCAGGAAACGGCGTTTCACAGGCCTTGGTAAGAGATGTTCCCGGTAGGCTGTAAGAGCACTGGGCAACGCCAGATGTTTCTTAGCTTCCCGAAGAGCTGGAAGCAAGATGCTTTGGTGCCACTCTCTCACTTTGGAATCAAGGCAGCCCTTTGGGGCAGGTAGCTCTAGGCCAGTGGAGCACACCCGGAGCAGAAGTTCTACTTCGGCCAGTTCAGGCCACCAACAAACTGCGTTTCACAGGCCTTGGTAAGAGATGTTCCCGGTAGGCTGTAAGAGCACTGGGCAACGCCAGATGTTTCTTAGCTTCCCGAAGAGCTGGAAGCAAGATGCTTTGGGGCCTCTCATCCCCTTTGCAAACAAGGCGGCCCTTTGGGCCAGGCAGCTCTAGGCCAATGGAGCACACCCAGAGCAGAAGTTCTACTTCAGCTACATCAGGCCACCAACAAAGTGCGTTTCACAGGCCTTGGTAAGAGATTGTCTCTTAGGCTGTAAGAGCACTGGGCAGAGCCAGTTGTTTCTTAGCTTCCCAAAGAGCTGGAAGCAAGATGCTTTGCGGGCTCCCTGCCCCTTTGCCAACAAGGCCGACCTTTGGGCCTTTCAGCTCTGGGCCAATGGAGCACACCCAGAGCAGAAGTTCTACCTCAGCCAGATAAGGCCTGCCAAGAAACTGCGTTTCAAAGGCTTTGGTAAGAGATGTTCCCGCTACTCTGTTAGAGCACTGGGCAGAGACAGTTGTTTCTTAGCTTCCCAAAGAGCTGGAAGCAAGATGCTTTGGGGCCTCTCTGCCCCTTTGCAAACAAGGCATCCCTTTGGGCCTTTCAGCTCTAGGCCAATGGAGCACACCCAGAGCAGAAGTCCTACTTCAGCCAGATCAGGCCTGCCAAGGAACTGCGTTTCAGAGGCCTTTGTATGTGACGTTCCCGGTAGGCTGTGAGAGCACGGTGCAGAGCCAGTTGTTTCCTTGTTTCCCAAACAGCTGGAAGCAAGACGCTTTGGGGCCTCTCTGCCCCTTTGGAAACAAGGCAGCACGTTGGGTCTGGCAGCTCTAGGGCAATGGAGCACAACCAGAGCCGAAGTTCTACTTCTTCCAGATCAGGCCTGCCTAGACAGTGCGTTTCACAGGCCTTGATAAGAGATGTTCTCTTAGGCTATAAGAGCACTGGGCACAGCCAGTTGTTTCTTAGCTTCCCAAGAGGTGGAAGCAAGATGCTTTGGGGCCTCTCTCCCCCTTTGGAAACAAGGCAGCCCTTTGGGCCTTTCAGCTCTAGGGCAATGGAGCACACCCAGAGCAGAAGTTCTACCTCAGCCAGATCAGGCCTGCCAAGAAACTGCTTTTCACAGGCCTTCGTAAGAGGTGTTCCCGGAAGGCTGTAAGAGTACCTGGCAGAGCGAGTTGTTTCTTAGCTTCAAAAACAGCTGGAAGCAACATGATTTGGGGCCTCTCTCCCCCTTTGGAAACAAAGCAGCCTTTGTGCCTGGCAGCTCTAGGCCAAAGTAGCACACCCAGAGCACAAGTTCTACCTCAGCCAGATAAGGCCTGTCAAGAAGCTGCGTTTCACAGGCCTTTGTATGTGACGTTCCCGGTTGGCTTTGAGAGCACTGTGCAGAGCCAGTTGTTTTAGCTTCCCAGAGAGCAGGAAGCAAGATGCTTTGGGGCCTCTCTCACACTTTGGAAATAAAGGCAGCCCTTTGGGCCTGGCAGCCCTAGGCCAATGGAGTACACCCAGAGCAGAAGTTCTACCTCAGCCAGATCAGGCCTTCCAAGAAACTGCGTCTCACAGGCCTTTCTCTGTCACGTTGCCGGTAGGCTGTGAGAGCACCGTGCAGAGCCAGTTGTTTCTTAGCTTCCCAAAGATTTGGAAGCAAGATACTTTGGGGACTCTCAGCCCCTTTGGAAACAAGGCGGCCCTTTGGGCCTGGCAGCTCTAGGCCAAAGTAGCACGCCCAGAGCAGGAGTTCTACTTCAGCCAGATCAGGCCTGCCAGGAAACTGCGTTTCACAGGCCTTGGTAAGAGATGTTCCCGGTAGGCTGTGAGAGCACTGTGGAGAGCCAGTTGCTTTAGCTTCCCACAGAGCTGGAAGCAAGATGCCTTGGGGCCTCTCTCTCCCTTTGGACACAAGGCAGCCGTTTGGGCCTGGCAGCTCTAGGCCAATGGAGCACACCCACAGCAGAAGTTCTACTTCAGGCAGATCAGTCCTGCCCAGAAACTGCGTTTCACAGCCCTTGGTAAGAGATGTTCACAGTAGGCTGTGAGAGCACTGGGCAGAACCAGTTGTTTTTTAGCTTCCCAAAGTGCTGGAGGCAAGATGCTTTGGGGCCTCTCTCACCCTTTGGAAACAAGGCAGCCCTTAGGTCCTGGTAGCTCTAGGCCTATGTAGCACAACCAGAACAGAAGTTCTACTTCAGCCAGGTCAGGCCTGCCAAGAAACTGCGTTTCACAGGCCTTTCAAAGAGATGTTCTCTTAGGCTGTAAGAGCACTGGGCAGAGCCAGCTGTTTCTTAGCTTCCCGAAGAGCTGGGAGCAAGATGCTTTGGGTCCACTCTCCGTCTTTGGAAACAAGGCAGCCCTTTGGGCCTGGCAGCTCTAGGGCAATGGAGCACACCCAGAGCAGAAGTTCTACTTCAGCCAGATCAGGCCTGCCAGGAAACTGCGTTTCACAGGCCTTGGTAAGAGATGTTCCCGGTAGGCTGTAAGAGCACTGGGCAGAGCCAGTTGTTTCTTACCTTCCTGAAAAGCTGGAAGCAAGATGCTTGGGACCCCTCTGCCCGTTTGGGAACAAGGCAGCCTTTTGGGTCGGGAAGCTCTAGGCCAATGGAGCACACGCAGAGCAGGAGTTCTACTTCAGCCTGATCAGGCCTGCAAAGAAACAGCGTTTGACAGGCCTTGGTAAGAGATGTTCCCGGTAGGTGTAAGAGCACTGGGCAGAGCCAGTTGTTTCTTAGCTTCGCAAAGACTGGGAAGCAAGATGCTTTGGGCCTCTCTGCCCCTTGGAAACAGGGCAGCACTTTGGGCCTGGCAGCTCTAGGGCAATGGAGCACACCCAGAGCCGGAGTTCTACTTCAGCCAGATGAGGCCTGCCAAGAAACTGCGTTTCACAGGCCTTTCAAAGACATGTTCCCGGTAGGCTGTAAGAGCACGGGGCAGAGCAAGTTGGTTCTTAGCTTCCCAGAGAGCTGGAAGCAAGATGCTTTGGGGCCTCTCTGCCCCTTTGGAAACAAGGCAGCACCTTGGGCCTGGCAGCTCTAGGGCAATGGAGCACACCCAGAGCAGAAGTTCTACTTCAGCCAAATCAGGCCTGCCAGGAAACGGCGTTTCACAGGCCTTGGTAAGAGATGTTCCCGGTAGGCTGTAAGAGCACTGGGCAACGCCAGATGTTTCTTAGCTTCCCGAAGAGCTGGAAGCAAGATGCTTTGGTGCCACTCTCTCACTTTGGAATCAAGGCAGCCCTTTGGGGCAGGTAGCTCTAGGCCAGTGGAGCACACCCGGAGCAGAAGTTCTACTTCGGCCAGTTCAGGCCACCAACAAACTGCGTTTCACAGGCCTTGGTAAGAGATGTTCCCGGTAGGCTGTAAGAGCACTGGGCAACGCCAGATGTTTCTTAGCTTCCCGAAGAGCTGGAAGCAAGATGCTTTGGGGCCTCTCATCCCCTTTGCAAACAAGGCGGCCCTTTGGGCCAGGCAGCTCTAGGCCAATGGAGCACACCCAGAGCAGAAGTTCTACTTCAGCTACATCAGGCCACCAACAAAGTGCGTTTCACAGGCCTTGGTAAGAGATTGTCTCTTAGGCTGTAAGAGCACTGGGCAGAGCCAGTTGTTTCTTAGCTTCCCAAAGAGCTGGAAGCAAGATGCTTTGGGGGCTCCCTGCCCCTTTGCCAACAAGGCCGACCTTTGGGCCTTTCAGCTCTGGGCCAATGGAGCACACCCAGAGCAGAAGTTCTACCTCAGCCAGATAAGGCCTGCCAAGAAACTGCGTTTCAAAGGCTTTGGTAAGAGATGTTGCCGGTACTCTGTTAGAGCACTGGGCAGAGACAGTTGTTTCTTAGCTTCCCAAAGAGCTGGAAGCAAGATGCTTTGGGGCCTCTCTGCCCCTTTGCAAACAAGGCATCCCTTTGGGCCTTTCAGCTCTAGGCCAATGGAGCACACCCAGAGCAGAAGTCCTACTTCAGCCAGATCAGGCCTGCCAAGGAACTGCGTTTCAGAGGCCTTTGTATGTGACGTTCCCGGTAGGCTGTGAGAGCACGGTGCAGAGCCAGTTGTTTCCTTGTTTCCCAAACAGCTGGAAGCAAGACGCTTTGGGGCCTCTCTGCCCCTTTGGAAACAAGGCAGCACGTTGGGTCTGGCAGCTCTAGGGCAATGGAGCACAACCAGAGCCGAAGTTCTACTTCTTCCAGATCAGGCCTGCCTAGACAGTGCGTTTCACAGGCCTTGATAAGAGATGTTCTCTTAGGCTATAAGAGCACTGGGCACAGCCAGTTGTTTCTTAGCTTCCCAAGAGGTGGAAGCAAGATGCTTTGGGGCCTCTCTCCCCCTTTGGAAACAAGGCAGCCCTTTGGGCCTTTCAGCTCTAGGGCAATGGAGCACACCCAGAGCAGAAGTTCTACCTCAGCCAGATCAGGCCTGCCAAGAAACTGCTTTTCACAGGCCTTCGTAAGAGGTGTTCCCGGAAGGCTGTAAGAGTACCTGGCAGAGCGAGTTGTTTCTTAGCTTCAAAAACAGCTGGAAGCAACATGATTTGGGGCCTCTCTCCCCCTTTGGAAACAAAGCAGCCTTGGTGCCTGGCAGCTCTAGGCCAAAGTAGCACACCCAGAGCACAAGTTCTACCTCAGCCAGATAAGGCCTGTCAAGAAGCTGCGTTTCACAGGCCTTTGTATGTGACGTTCCCGGTTGGCTTTGAGAGCACTGTGCAGAGCCAGTTGTTTTAGCTTCCCAGAGAGCAGGAAGCAAGATGCTTTGGGGCCTCTCTCACACTTTGGAAATAAAGGCAGCCCTTTGGGCCTGGCAGCCCTAGGCCAATGGAGTACACCCAGAGCAGAAGTTCTACCTCAGCCAGATCAGGCCTTCCAAGAAACTGCGTCTCACAGGCCTTTCTCTGTCACGTTGCCGGTAGGCTGTGAGAGCACTGTGCAGAGCCAGTTGTTTCTTAGCTTCCCAAAGATTTGGAAGCAAGATACTTTGGGGACTCTCAGCCCCTTTGGAAACAAGGCGGCCCTTTGGGCCTGGCAGCTCTAGGCCAAAGTAGCACGCCCAGAGCAGGAGTTCTACTTCAGCCAGATCAGGCCTGCCAGGAAACTGCGTTTCACAGGCCTTGGTAAGAGATGTTCCCGGTAGGCTGTGAGAGCACTGTGGAGAGCCAGTTGCTTTAGCTTCCCACAGAGCTGGAAGCAAGATGCCTTGGGGCCTCTCTCTCCCTTTGGACACAAGGCAGCCGTTTGGGCCTGGCAGCTCTAGGCCAATGGAGCACACCCACAGCAGAAGTTCTACTTCAGGCAGATCAGTCCTGCCCAGAAACTGCGTTTCACAGCCCTTGGTAAGAGATGTTCACAGTAGGCTGTGAGAGCACTGGGCAGAACCAGTTGTTTTTTAGCTTCCCAAAGTGCTGGAGGCAAGATGCTTTGGGGCCTCTCTCACCCTTTGGAAACAAGGCAGCCCTTAGGTCCTGGTAGCTCTAGGCCTATGTAGCACAACCAGAACAGAAGTTCTACTTCAGCCAGGTCAGGCCTGCCAAGAAACTGCGTTTCACAGGCCTTTCAAAGAGATGTTCTCTTAGGCTGTAAGAGCACTGGGCAGAGCCAGCTGTTTCTTAGCTTCCCGAAGAGCTGGGAGCAAGATGCTTTGGGTCCACTCTCCGTCTTTGGAAACAAGGCAGCCCTTTGGGCCTGGCAGCTCTAGGGCAATGGAGCACACCCAGAGCAGAAGTTCTACTTCAGCCAGATCAGGCCTGCCAGGAAACTGCGTTTCACAGGCCTTGGTAAGAGATGTTCCCGGTAGGCTGTAAGAGCACTGGGCAGAGCCAGTTGTTTCTTACCTTCCTGAAAAGCTGGAAGCAAGATGCTTGGGACCCCTCTGCCCGTTTGGGAACAAGGCAGCCTTTTGGGTCGGGAAGCTCTAGGCCAATGGAGCACACGCAGAGCAGGAGTTCTACTTCAGCCTGATCAGGCCTGCAAAGAAACAGCGTTTGACAGGCCTTGGTAAGAGATGTTCGCGGTAGGTGTAAGAGCACTGGGCAGAGCCAGTTGTTTCTTAGCTTCGCAAAGACCGGGAAGCAAGATGCTTTGGGCCTCTCTGCCCCTTGGAAACAGGGCAGCACTTTGGGCCTGGCAGCTCTAGGGCAATGGAGCACACCCAGAGCCGGAGTTCTACTTCCGCCAGATGAGGCCTGCCAAGAAACTGCGTTTCACAGGCCTTTCAAAGACATGTTCCCGGTAGGCTGTAAGAGCACGGGGCAGAGCGAGTTGGTTCTTAGCTTCCCAGAGAGCTGGAAGCAAGATGCTTTGGGGCCTCTCTGCCCCTTTGGAAACAAGGCAGCACCTTGGGCCTGGCAGCTCTAGGGCAATGGAGCACACCCAGAGCAGAAGTTCTACTTCAGCCAAATCAGGCCTGCCAGGAAACGGCGTTTCACAGGCCTTGGTAAGAGATGTTCCCGGTAGGCTGTAAGAGCACTGGGCAACGCCAGATGTTTCTTAGCTTCCCGAAGAGCTGGAAGCAAGATGCTTTGGTGCCACTCTCTCACTTTGGAATCAAGGCAGCCCTTTGGGGCAGGTAGCTCTAGGCCAGTGGAGCACACCCGGAGCAGAAGTTCTACTTCGTCCAGTTCAGGCCACCAACAAACTGCGTTTCACAGGCCTTGGTAAGAGATGTTCCCGGTAGGCTGTAAGAGCACTGGGCAACGCCAGATGTTTCTTAGCTTCCCGAAGAGCTGGAAGCAAGATGCTTTGGGGCCTCTCATCCCCTTTGCAAACAAGGCGGCCCTTTGGGCCAGGCAGCTCTAGGCCAATGGAGCACACCCAGAGCAGAAGTTCTACTTCAGCTACATCAGGCCACCAACAAAGTGCGTTTCACAGGCCTTGGTAAGAGATTGTCTCTTAGGCTGTAAGAGCACTGGGCAGAGCCAGTTGTTTCTTAGCTTCCCAAAGAGCTGGAAGCAAGATGCTTTGGGGGCTCCCTGCCCCTTTGCCAACAAGGCCGACCTTTGGGCGTTTCAGCTCTGGGCCAATGGAGCACACCCAGAGCAGAAGTTCTACCTCAGCCAGATAAGGCCTGCCAAGAAACTGCGTTTCAAAGGCTTTGGTAAGAGATGTTGCCGGTACTCTGTTAGAGCACTGGGCAGAGACAGTTGTTTCTTAGCTTCCCAAAGAGCTGGAAGCAAGATGCTTTGGGGCCTCTCTGCCCCTTTGCAAACAAGGCATCCCTTTGGGCCTTTCAGCTCTAGGCCAATGGAGCACACCCAGAGCAGAAGTCCTACTTCAGCCAGCTCAGGCCTGCCAAGGAACTGCGTTTCAGAGGCCTTTGTATGTGACGTTCCCGGTAGGCTGTGAGAGCACGGTGCAGAGCCAGTTGTTTCCTTGTTTCCCAAACAGCTGGAAGCAAGACGCATTGGGGCCTCTCTGCCCCTTTGGAAACAAGGCAGCACGTTGGGTCTGGCAGCTCTAGGGCAATGGAGCACAACCAGAGCCGAAGTTCTACTTCTTCCAGATCAGGCCTGCCTAGACAGTGCGTTTCACAGGCCTTGATAAGAGATGTTCTCTTAGGCTATAAGAGCACTGGGCACAGCCAGTTGTTTCTTAGCTTCCCAAGAGGTGGAAGCAAGATGCTTTGGGGCCTCTCTCCCCCTTTGGAAACAAGGCAGCCCTTTGGGCCTTTCAGCTCTAGGGCAATGGAGCAAACCCAGAGCAGAAGTTCTACCTCAGCCAGATCAGGCCTGCCAAGAAACTGCTTTTCACAGGTCTTCGTAAGAGGTGTTCCCGGAAGGCTGTAAGAGTACCTGGCAGAGCGAGTTGTTTCTTAGCTTCAAAAACAGCTGGAAGCAACATGATTTGGGGCCTCTCTCCCCCTTTGGAAACAAAGCAGCCTTTGTGCCTGGCAGCTCTAGGCCAAAGTAGCACACCCAGAGCACAAGTTCTACCTCAGCCAGATAAGGCCTGTCAAGAAGCTGCGTTTCACAGGCCTTGGTAAGAGATGTTCACGGTAGGCTGTGAGAGCACTGGGCAGAACCAGTTGTTTTTTAGCTTCCCAAAGTGCTGGAGGCAAGATGCTTTGGGGCCTCTCTCACCCTTTGGAAACAAGGCAGCCCTTAGGTCCTGGTAGCTCTAGGCCTATGTAGCACAACCAGAACAGAAGTTCTACTTCAGCCAGGTCAGGCCTGCCAAGAAACTGCGTTTCACAGGCCTTTCAAAGAGATGTTCTCTTAGGCTGTAAGAGCACTGGGCAGAGCCAGCTGTTTCTTAGCTTCCCGAAGAGCTGGGAGCAAGATGCTTTGGGTCCACTCTCCGTCTTTGGAAACAAGGCAGCCCTTTGGGCCTGGCAGCTCTAGGGCAATGGAGCACACCCAGAGCAGGAGTTCTACTTCAGCCAGATCAGGCCTGCCAGGAAACTGCGTTTCACAGGCCTTGGTAAGAGATGTTCCCGGTAGGCTGTGAGAGCACTGTGGAGAGCCAGTTGCTTTAGCTTCCCACAGAGCTGGAAGCAAGATGCTTTGGGGCCTCTCTCTCCCTTTGGACACAAGGCAGCCGTTTGGGCCTGGCAGCTCTAGGCCAATGGAGCACACCCACAGCAGAAGTTCTACTTCAGGCAGATCAGTCCTGCCCAGAAACTGCGTTTCACAGCCCTTGGTAAGAGATGTTCACGGTAGGCTGTGAGAGCACTGGGCAGAACCAGTTGTTTTTTAGCTTCCCAAAGTGCTGGAGGCAAGATGCTTTGGGGCCTCTCTCACCCTTTGGAAACAAGGCAGCCCTTAGGTCCTGGTAGCTCTAGGCCTATGTAGCACAACCAGAACAGAAGTTCTACTTCAGCCAGGTCAGGCCTGCCAAGAAACTGCGTTTCACAGGCCTTTCAAAGAGATGTTCTCTTAGGCTGTAAGAGCACTGGGCAGAGCCAGCTGTTTCTTAGCTTCCCGAAGAGCTGGGAGCAAGATGCTTTGGGTCCACTCTCCGTCTTTGGAAACAAGGCAGCCCTTTGGGCCTGGCAGCTCTAGGGCAATGGAGCACACCCAGAGCAGAAGTTCTACTTCAGCCAGATCAGGCCTGCCAGGAAACTGCGTTTCACAGGCCTTGGTAAGAGATGTTCCCGGTAGGCTGTAAGAGCACTGGGCAGAGCCAGTTGTTTCTTACCTTCCTGAAAAGCTGGAAGCAAGATGCTTGGGACCCCTCTGCCCGTTTGGGAACAAGGCAGCCTTTTGGGTCGGGAAGCTCTAGGCCAATGGAGCACACGCAGAGCAGGAGTTCTACTTCAGCCTGATCAGGCCTGCAAAGAAACAGCGTTTGACAGGCCTTGGTAAGAGATGTTCCCGGTAGGTGTAAGAGCACTGGGCAGAGCCAGTTGTTTCTTAGCTTCGCAAAGACCGGGAAGCAAGATGCTTTGGGCCTCTCTGCCCCTTGGAAACAGGGCAGCACTTGGGGCCTGGCAGCTCTAGGGCAATGGAGCACACCCAGAGCCGGAGTTCTACTTCAGCCAGATGAGGCCTGCCAAGAAACTGCGTTTCACAGGCCTTTCAAAGACATGTTCCCGGTAGGCTGTTAGAGCACGGGCCAGAGAGAGTTGGTTCTTAGCTTCCCAGAGAGCTGGAAGCAAGATGCTTTGGGGCCTCTCTGCCCCTTTGGAAACAAGGCAGCACCTTGGGCCTGGCAGCTCTAGGGCAATGGAGCACACCCAGAGCAGAAGTTCTACTTCAGCCAAATCAGGCCTGCCAGGAAACGGCGTTTCACAGGCCTTGGTAAGAGATGTTCCCGGTAGGCTGTAAGAGCACTGGGCAACGCCAGATGTTTCTTAGCTTCCCGAAGAGCTGGAAGCAAGATGCTTTGGTGCCCCTCTCTCACTTTGGAATCAAGGCAGCCCTTTGGGGCAGGTAGCTCTAGGCCAGTGGAGCACACCCAGAGCAGAAGTTCTACTTGGGCCAGTTCAGGCCACCAACAAACTGCGTTTCACAGGCCTTGGTAAGAGATGTTCCCGGTAGGCTGTAAGAGCACTGGGCAACGCCAGATGTTTCTTAGCTTCCCGAAGAGCTGGAAGCAAGATGCTTTGGGGCCTCTCATCCCCTTTGCAAACAAGGCGGCCCTTTGGGCCAGGCAGCTCTAGGCCAATGGAGCACACCCAGAGCAGAAGTTCTACTTCAGCTACATCAGGCCACCAACAAAGTGCGTTTCACAGGCCTTGGTAAGAGATTGTCTCTTAGGCTGTAAGAGCACTGGGCAGAGCCAGTTGTTTCTTAGCTTCCCAAAGAGCTGGAAGCAAGATGCTTTGCGGGCTCCCTGCCCCTTTGCCAACAAGGCCGACCTTTGGGCCTTTCAGCTCTGGGCCAATGGAGCACACCCAGAGCAGAAGTTCTACCTCAGCCAGATAAGGCCTGCCAAGAAACTGCGTTTCAAAGGCTTTGGTAAGAGATGTTGCCGGTACTCTGTTAGAGCACTGGGCAGAGACAGTTGTTTCTTAGCTTCCCAAAGAGCTGGAAGCAAGATGCTTTGGGGCCTCTCTGCCCCTTTGCAAACAAGGCATCCCTTTGGGCCTTTCAGCTCTAGGCCAATGGAGCACACCCAGAGCAGAAGTCCTACTTCAGCCAGATCAGGCCTGCCAAGGAACTGCGTTTCAGAGGCCTTTGTATGTGACGTTCCCGGTAGGCTGTGAGAGCACGGTGCAGAGCCAGTTGTTTCCTTGTTTCCCAAACAGCTGGAAGCAAGACGCTTTGGGGCCTCTCTGCCCCTTTGGAAACAAGGCAGCACGTTGGGTCTGGCAGCTCTAGGGCAATGGAGCACAACCAGAGCCGAAGTTCTACTTCTTCCAGATCAGGCCTGCCTAGACAGTGCGTTTCCCAGGCCTTGATAAGAGATGTTCTCTTAGGCTATAAGAGCACTGGGCACAGCCAGTTGTTTCTTAGCTTCCCAAGAGGTGGAAGCAAGATGCTTTGGGGCCTCTCTCCCCCTTTGGAAACAAGGCAGCCCTTTGGGCCTTTCAGCTCGAGGGCAATGGAGCACACCCAGAGCAGAAGTTCTACCTCAGCCAGATCAGGCCTGCCAAGAGACTGCTTTTCACAGGCCTTCGTAAGAGGTGTTCCCGGAAGGCTGTAAGAGTACCTGGCAGAGCGAGTTGTTTCTTAGCTTCAAAAACAGCTGGAAGCAACATGATTTGGGGCCTCTCTCCCCCTTTGGAAACAAAGCAGCCTTTGTGCCTGGCAGCTCTAGGCCAAAGTAGCACACCCAGAGCACAAGTTCTACCTCAGCCAGATAAGGCCTGTCAAGAAGCTGCGTTTCACAGGCCTTTGTATGTGACGTTCCCGGTTGGCTTTGAGAGCACTGTGCAGAGCCAGTTGTTTTAGCTTCCCAGAGAGCAGGAAGCAAGATGCTTTGGGGCCTCTCTCACACTTTGGAAATAAAGGCAGCCCTTTGGGCCTGGCAGCCCTAGGCCAATGGAGTACACCCAGAGCAGAAGTTCTACCTCAGCCAGATCAGGCCTTCCAAGAAACTGCGTCTCACAGGCCTTTCTCTGTCACGTTGCCGGTAGGCTGTGAGAGCACTGTGCAGAGCCAGTTGTTTCTTAGCTTCCCAAAGATTTGGAAGCAAGATACTTTGGGGACTCTCAGCCCCTTTGGAAACAAGGCGGCCCTTTGGGCCTGGCAGCTCTAGGCCAAAGTAGCACGCCCAGAGCAGGAGTTCTACTTCAGCCAGATCAGGCCTGCCAAGAAACTGCGTTTCACAGGCCTTGGTAAGAGATGTTCCCGGTAGGCTGTGAGAGCACTGTGGAGAGCCAGTTGCTTTAGCTTCCCACAGAGCTGGAAGCAAGATGCTTTGGGGCCTCTCTCTCCCTTTGGACACAAGGCAGCCGTTTGGGCCTGGCAGCTCTAGGCCAATGGAGCACACCCACAGCAGAAGTTCTACTTCAGGCAGATCAGTCCTGCCCAGAAACTGCGTTTCACAGCCCTTGGTAAGAGATGTTCACGGTAGGCTGTGAGAGCACTGGGCAGAACCAGTTGTTTTTTAGCTTCCCAAAGTGCTGGAGGCAAGATGCTTTGGGGCCTCTCTCACCCTTTGGAAACAAGGCAGCCCTTAGGTCCTGGTAGCTCTAGGCCTATGTAGCACAACCAGAACAGAAGTTCTACTTCAGCCAGGTCAGGCCTGCCAAGAAACTGCGTTTCACAGGCCTTTCAAAGAGATGTTCTCTTAGGCTGTAAGAGCACTGGGCAGAGCCAGCTGTTTCTTAGCTTCCCGAAGAGCTGGGAGCAAGATGCTTTGGGTCCACTCTCCGTCTTTGGAAACAAGGCAGCCCTTTGGGCCTGGCAGCTCTAGGGCAATGGAGCACACCCAGAGCAGAAGTTCTACTTCAGCCAGATCAGGCCTGCCAGGAAACTGCGTTTCACAGGCCTTGGTAAGAGATGTTCCCGGTAGGCTGTAAGAGCACTGGGCAGAGCCAGTTGTTTCTTACCTTCCTGAAAAGCTGGAAGCAAGATGCTTGGGACCCCTCTGCCCGTTTGGGAACAAGGCAGCCTTTTGGGTCGGGAAGCTCTAGGCCAATGGAGCACACGCAGAGCAGGAGTTCTACTTCAGCCTGATCAGGCCTGCAAAGAAACAGCGTTTGACAGGCCTTGGTAAGAGATGTTCCCGGTAGGTGTAAGAGCACTGGGCAGAGCCAGTTGTTTCTTAGCTTCGCAAAGACCGGGAAGCAAGATGCTTTGGGCCTCTCTGCCCCTTGGAAACAGGGCAGCACTTGGGGCCTGGCAGCTCTAGGGCAATGGAGCACACCCAGAGCCGGAGTTCTACTTCAGCCAGATGAGGCCTGCCAAGAAACTGCGTTTCACAGGCCTTTCAAAGACATGTTCCCGGTAGGCTGTTAGAGCACGGGCCAGAGAGAGTTGGTTCTTAGCTTCCCAGAGAGCTGGAAGCAAGATGCTTTGGGGCCTCTCTGCCCCTTTGGAAACAAGGCAGCACCTTGGGCCTGGCAGCTCTAGGGCAATGGAGCACACCCAGAGCAGAAGTTCTACTTCAGCCAAATCAGGCCTGCCAGGAAACGGCGTTTCACAGGCCTTGGTAAGAGATGTTCCCGGTAGGCTGTAAGAGCACTGGGCAACGCCAGATGTTTCTTAGCTTCCCGAAGAGCTGGAAGCAAGATGCTTTGGTGCCCCTCTCTCACTTTGGAATCAAGGCAGCCCTTTGGGGCAGGTAGCTCTAGGCCAGTGGAGCACACCCAGAGCAGAAGTTCTACTTCGGCCAGTTCAGGCCACCAAGAAACTGCGTTTCACAGGCCTTGGTAAGAGATGTTCCCGGTAGGCTGTAAGAGCACTGGGCAACGCCAGATGTTTCTTAGCTTCCCGAAGAGCTGGAAGCAAGATGCTTTGGGGCCTCTCATCCCCTTTGCAAACAAGGCGGCCCTTTGGGCCAGGCAGCTCTAGGCCAATGGAGCACACCCAGAGCAGAAGTTCTACTTCAGCTACATCAGGCCACCAACAAAGTGCGTTTCACAGGCCTTGGTAAGAGATTGTCTCTTAGGCTGTAAGAGCACTGGGCAGAGCCAGTTGTTTCTTAGCTTCCCAAAGAGCTGGAAGCAAGATGCTTTGGGGGCTCCCTGCCCCTTTGCCAACAAGGCCGACCTTTGGGCCTTTCAGCTCTGGGCCAATGGAGCACACCCAGAGCAGAAGTTCTACCTCAGCCAGATAAGGCCTGCCAAGAAACTGCGTTTCAAAGGCTTTGGTAAGAGATGTTGCCGGTACTCTGTTAGAGCACTGGGCAGAGACAGTTGTTTCTTAGCTTCCCAAAGAGCTGGAAGCAAGATGCTTTGGGGCCTCTCTGCCCCTTTGCAAACAAGGCATCCCTTTGGGCCTTTCAGCTCTAGGCCAATGGAGCACACCCAGAGCAGAAGTCCTACTTCAGCCAGATCAGGCCTGCCAAGGAACTGCGTTTCAGAGGCCTTTGTATGTGACGTTCCCGGTAGGCTGTGAGAGCACGGTGCAGAGCCAGTTGTTTCCTTGTTTCCCAAACAGCTGGAAGCAAGACGCTTTGGGGCCTCTCTGCCCCTTTGGAAACAAGGCAGCACGTTGGGTCTGGCAGCTCTAGGGCAATGGAGCACAACCAGAGCCGAAGTTCTACTTCTTCCAGATCAGGCCTGCCTAGACAGTGCGTTTCACAGGCCTTGATAAGAGATGTTCTCTTAGGCTATAAGAGCACTGGGCACAGCCAGTTGTTTCTTAGCTTCCCAAGAGGTGGAAGCAAGATGCTTTGGGGCCTCTCTCCCCCTTTGGAAACAAGGCAGCCCTTTGGGCCTTTCAGCTCGAGGGCAATGGAGCACACCCAGAGCAGAAGTTCTACCTCAGCCAGATCAGGCCTGCCAAGAAACTGCTTTTCACAGGCCTTCGTAAGAGGTGTTCCCGGAAGGGTGTAAGAGTACCTGGCAGAGCGAGTTGTTTCTTAGCTTCAAAAACAGCTGGAAGCAACATGATTTGGGGCCTCTCTCCCCCTTTGGAAACAAAGCAGCCTTTGTGCCTGGCAGCTCTAGGCCAAAGTAGCACACCCAGAGCACAAGTTCTACCTCAGCCAGATAAGGCCTGTCAAGAAGCTGCGTTTCACAGGCCTTTGTATGTGACGTTCCCGGTTGGCTTTGAGAGCACTGTGCAGAGCCAGTTGTTTTAGCTTCCCAGAGAGCAGGAAGCAAGATGCTTTGGGGCCTCTCTCACACTTTGGAAATAAAGGCAGCCCTTTGGGCCTGGCAGCCCTAGGCCAATGGAGTACACCCAGAGCAGAAGTTCTACCTCAGCCAGATCAGGCCTTCCAAGAAACTGCGTCTCACAGGCCTTTCTCTGTCACGTTGCCGGTAGGCTGTGAGAGCACTGTGCAGAGCCAGTTGTTTCTTAGCTTCCCAAAGATTTGGAAGCAAGATACTTTGGGGACTCTCAGCCCCTTTGGAAACAAGGCGGCCCTTTGGGCCTGGCAGCTCTAGGCCAAAGTAGCACGCCCAGAGCAGGAGTTCTACTTCAGCCAGATCAGGCCTGCCAAGAAACTGCGTTTCACAGGCCTTGGTAAGAGATGTTCCCGGTAGGCTGTGAGAGCACTGTGGAGAGCCAGTTGCTTTAGCTTCCCACAGAGCTGGAAGCAAGATGCTTTGGGGCCTCTCTCTCCCTTTGGACACAAGGCAGCCGTTTGGGCCTGGCAGCTCTAGGCCAATGGAGCACACCCACAGCAGAAGTTCTACTTCAGGCAGATCAGTCCTGCCCAGAAACTGCGTTTCACAGCCCTTGGTAAGAGATGTTCACGGTAGGCTGTGAGAGCACTGGGCAGAACCAGTTGTTTTTTAGCTTCCCAAAGTGCTGGAGGCAAGATGATTTGGGGCCTCTCTCACCCTTTGGAAACAAGGCAGCCCTTAGGTCCTGGTAGCTCTAGGCCTATGTAGCACAACCAGAACAGAAGTTCTACTTCAGCCAGGTCAGGCCTGCCAAGAAACTGCGTTTCACAGGCCTTTCAAAGAGATGTTCTCTTAGGCTGTAAGAGCACTGGGCAGAGCCAGCTGTTTCTTAGCTTCCTGAAGAGCTGGGAGCAAGATGCTTTGGGTCCACTCTCCGTCTTTGGAAACAAGGCAGCCCTTTGGGCCTGGCAGCTCTAGGGCAATGGAGCACACCCAGAGCAGAAGTTCTACTTCAGCCAGATCAGGCCTGCCAGGAAACTGCGTTTCACAGGCCTTGGTAAGAGATGTTCCCGGTAGGCTGTAAGAGCACTGGGCAGAGCCAGTTGTTTCTTACCTTCCTGAAAAGCTGGAAGCAAGATGCTTGGGACCCCTCTGCCCGTTTGGGAACAAGGCAGCCTTTTGGGTCGGGAAGCTCTAGGCCAATGGAGCACACGCAGAGCAGGAGTTCTATTTCAGCCTGATCAGGCCTGCAAAGAAACAGCGTTTGACAGGCCTTGGTAAGAGATGTTCCCGGTAGGTGTAAGAGCACTGGGCAGAGCCAGTTGTTTCTTAGCTTCGCAAAGACCGGGAAGCAAGATGCTTTGGGCCTCTCTGCCCCTTGGAAACAGGGCAGCACTTGGGGCCTGGCAGCTCTAGGGCAATGGAGCACACCCAGAGCCGGAGTTCTACTTCAGCCAGATGAGGCCTGCCAAGAAACTGCGTTTCCCAGGCCTTTCAAAGACATGTTCCCGGTAGGCTGTAAGAGCACGGGCCAGAGCGAGTTGGTTCTTAGCTTCCCAGAGAGCTGGAAGCAAGATGCTTTGGGGCCTCTCTGCCCCTTTGGAAACAAGGCAGCACCTTGGGCCTGGCAGCTCTAGGGCAATGGAGCACACCCAGAGCAGAAGTTCTACTTCAGCCAGATCAGGCCTGCCAGGAAACTGCGTTTCACAGGCCTTGGTAAGAGATGTTCCCGGTAGGCTGTAAGAGCACTGGGCAGAGCCAGTTGTTTCTTACCTTCCTGAAAAGCTGGAAGCAAGATGCTTGGGACCCCTCTGCCCGTTTGGGAACAAGGCAGCCTTTTGGGTCGGGAAGCTCTAGGCCAATGGAGCACACGCAGAGCAGGAGTTCTACTTCAGCCTGATCAGGCCTGCAAAGAAACAGCGTTTGACAGGCCTTGGTAAGAGATGTTCGCGGTAGGTGTAAGAGCACTGGGCAGAGCCAGTTGTTTCTTAGCTTCGCAAAGACCGGGAAGCAAGATGCTTTGGGCCTCTCTGCCCCTTGGAAACAGGGCAGCACTTTGGGCCTGGCAGCTCTAGGGCAATGGAGCACACCCAGAGCCGGAGTTCTACTTCAGCCAGATGAGGCCTGCCAAGAAACTGCGTTTCCCAGGCCTTTCAAAGACATGTTCCCGGTAGGCTGTAAGAGCACGGGCCAGAGCGAGTTGGTTCTTAGCTTCCCAGAGAGCTGGAAGCAAGATGCTTTGGGGCCTCTCTGCCCCTTTGGAAACAAGGCAGCACCTTGGGCCTGGCAGCTCTAGGGCAATGGAGCACACCCAGAGCAGAAGTTCTACTTCAGCCAAATCAGGCCTGCCAGGAAACGGCGTTTCACAGGCCTTGGTAAGAGATGTTCCCGGTAGGCTGTAAGAGCACTGGGCAACGCCAGATGTTTCTTAGCTTCCCGAAGAGCTGGAAGCAAGATGCTTTGGTGCCACACTCTCACTTTGGAATCAAGGCAGCCCTTTGGGGCAGGTAGCTCTAGGCCAGTGGAGCACACCCAGAGCAGAAGTTCTACTTCGGCCAGTTCAGGCCACCAACAAACTGCGTTTCACAGGCCTTGGTAAGAGATGTTCCCGGTAGGCTGTAAGAGCACTGGGCAACGCCAGATGTTTCTTAGCTTCCCGAAGAGCTGGAAGCAAGATGCTTTGGGGCCTCTCATCCCCTTTGCAAACAAGGCGGCCCTTTGGGCCAGGCAGCTCTAGGCCAATGGAGCACACCCAGAGCAGAAGTTCTACTTCAGCTACATCAGGCCACCAACAAAGTGCGTTTCACAGGCCTTGGTAAGAGATTGTCTCTTAGGCTGTAAGAGCACTGGGCAGAGCCAGTTGTTTCTTAGCTTCCCAAAGAGCTGGAAGCAAGATGCTTTGGGGGCTCCCAGCCCCTTTGCCAACAAGGCCGACCTTTGGGCCTTTCAGCTCTGGGCCAATGGAGCACACCCAGAGCAGAAGTTCTACCTCAGCCAGATAAGGCCTGCCAAGAAATTGCGTTTCAAAGGCTTTGGTAAGAGATGTTGCCGGTACTCTGTTAGAGCACTGGGCAGAGACAGTTGTTTCTTAGCTTCCCAAAGAGCTGGAAGCAAGATGCTTTGGGGCCTCTCTGCCCCTTTGCAAACAAGGCATCCCTTTGGGCCTTTCAGCTCTAGGCCAATGGAGCACACCCAGAGCAGAAGTCCTACTTCAGCCAGATCAGGCCTTCCAAGAAACTGCGTCTCACAGGCCTTTCTCTGTCACGTTGCCGGTAGGCTGTGAGAGCACTGTGCAGAGCCAGTTGTTTCTTAGCTTCCCAAAGATTTGGAAGCAAGACGCTTTGGGGACCCTCAGCCCCCTTGGAAACAAGGTGGCCCTTTGGGCCTGGCAGCTCTAGGCCAAAGTAGCACGCCCAGAGCAGGAGTTCTACTTCAGCCAGATCAGGCCTGCCAAGAAACTGCGTTTCACAGGCCTTGGTAAGAGATGTTCCCGGTAGGCTGTGAGAGCACTGTGGAGAGCCAGTTGCTTTAGCTTCCCACAGAGCTGGAAGCAAGATGCTTTGGGGCCTCTCTCTCCCTTTGGACACAAGGCAGCCGTTTGGGCCTGGCAGCTCTAGGCCAATGGAGCACACCCACAGCAGAAGTTCTACTTCAGGCAGATCACTCCTGCCCAGAAACTGCGTTTCACAGCCCGTGGTAAGAGATGTTCACGGTAGGCTGTGAGAGCACTGGGCAGAACCAGTTGTTTTTTAGCTTCCCAAAGTGCTGGAGGCAAGATGCTTTGGGGCCTCTCTCACCCTTTGGAAACAAGGCAGCCCTTAGGTCCTGGTAGCTCTAGGCCTATGTAGCACAACCAGAACAGAAGTTCTACTTCAGCCAGGTCAGGCCTGCCAAGAAACTGCGTTTCACAGGCCTTTCAAAGAGATGTTCTCTTAGGCTGTAAGAGCACTGGGCAGAGCCAGCTGTTTCTTAGCTTCCCGAAGAGCTGGGAGCAAGATGCTTTGGGTCCACTCTCCGTCTTTGGAAACAAGGCAGCCCTTTGGGCCTGGCAGCTCTAGGGCAATGGAGCACACCCAGAGCAGGAGTTCTACTTCAGCCAGATCAGGCCTGCCAAGAAACTGCGTTTCACAGGCTTTGGTAAGAGATGTTCCCAGTAGGCTGTGAGAGCACTGTGGAGAGCCAGTTGCTTTAGCTTCCCACAGAGCTGGAAGCAAGATGCTTTGGGGCCTCTCTCTCCCTTTGGACACAAGGCAGCCGTTTGGGCCTGGCAGCTCTAGGCCAATGGAGCACACCCACAGCAGAAGTTCTACTTCAGGCAGATCAGTCCTGCCCAGAAACTGCGTTTCACAGCCCGTGGTAAGAGATGTTCACGGTAGGCTGTGAGAGCACTGGGCAGAACCAGTTGTTTTTTAGCTTCCCAAAGTGCTGGAGGCAAGATGCTTTGGGGCCTCTCTCACCCTTTGGAAACAAGGCAGCCCTTAGGTCCTGGTAGCTCTAGGCCTATGTAGCACAACCAGAACAGAAGTTCTACTTCAGCCAGGTCAGGCCTGCCAAGAAACTGCGTTTCACAGGCCTTTCAAAGAGATGTTCTCTTAGGCTGTAAGAGCACTGGGCAGAGCCAGCTGTTTCTTAGCTTCCCGAAGAGCTGGGAGCAAGATGCTTTGGGTCCACTCTCCGTCTTTGGAAACAAGGCAGCCCTTTGGGCCTGGCAGCTCTAGGGCAATGGAGCACACCCAGAGCAGAAGTTCTACTTCAGCCAGATCAGGCCTGCCAGGAAACTGCGTTTCACAGGCCTTGGTAAGAGATGTTCCCGGTAGGCTGTAAGAGCACTGGGCAGAGCCAGTTGTTTCTTACCTTCCTGAAAAGCTGGAAGCAAGATGCTTGGGACCCCTCTGCCCGTTTGGGAACAAGGCAGCCTTTTGGGTCGGGAAGCTCTAGGCCAATGGAGCACACGCAGAGCAGGAGTTCTACTTCAGCCTGATCAGGCCTGCAAAGAAACAGCGTTTGACAGGCCTTGGTAAGAGATGTTCCCGGTAGGTGTAAGAGCACTGGGCAGAGCCAGTTGTTTCTTAGCTTCGCAAAGACCGGGAAGCAAGATGCTTTGGGCCTCTCTGCCCCTTGGAAACAGGGCAGCACTTTGGGCCTGGCAGCTCTAGGGCAATGGAGCACACCCAGAGCCGGAGTTCTACTTCAGCCAGATGAGGCCTGCCAAGAAACTGCGTTTCACAGGCCTTTCAAAGACATGTTCCCGGTAGGCTGTAAGAGCACGGGCCAGAGCGAGTTGGTTCTTAGCTTCCCAGAGAGCTGGAAGCAAGATGCTTTGGGGCCTCTCTGCCCCTTTGGAAACAAGGCAGCACCTTGGGCCTGGCAGCTCTAGGGCAATGGAGCACACTCAGAGCAGAAGTTCTACTTCAGCCAAATCAGGCCTGCCAGGAAACGGCGTTTCACAGGCCTTGGTAAGAGATGTTCCCGGTAGGCTGTAAGAGCACTGGGCAACGCCAGATGTTTCTTAGCTTCCCGAAGAGCTCGAAGCAAGATGCTTTGGGGCCTCTCATCCCCTTTGCAAACAAGGCGGCCCTTTGGGCCAGGCAGCTCTAGGCCAATGGAGCACACCCAGAGCAGAAGTTCTACTTCAGCTAGATCAGGCCACCAACAAAGTGCGTTTCACAGGCCTTGGTAAGAGATTGTCTCTTAGGCTGTAAGAGCACTGGGCAGAGACAGTTGTTTCTTAGCTTCCCAAAGAGCTGGAAGCAAGATGCTTTGGGGGCTCCCTGCCCCTTTGCCAACAAGGCCGACCTTTGGGCCTTTCAGCTCTGGGCCAATGGAGCACACCCAGAGCAGAAGTTCTACCTCAGCCAGATAAGGCCTGCCAAGAAACTGCGTTTCAAAGGCTTTGGTAAGAGATGTTGCCGGTACTCTGTTAGAGCACTGGGCAGAGACAGTTGTTTGTTAGCTTCCCAAAGAGCTGGAAGCAAGATGCTTTGGGGCCTATCTGCCCCTTTGCAAACAAGGCATCCCTTTGGGCCTTTCAGCTCTAGGCCAATGGAGCACACCCAGAGCAGAAGTCCTACTTCAGCCAGATCAGGCCTTCCAAGAAACTGCGTCTCACAGGCCTTTCTCTGTCACGTTGCCGGTAGGCTGTGAGAGCACTGTGCAGAGCCAGTTGTTTCTTAGCTTCCCAAAGATTTGGAAGCAAGATACTTTGGGGACCCTCAGCCCCTTTGGAAACAAGGTGGCCCTTTGGGCCTGGCAGCTCTAGGCCAAAGTAGCACGCCCAGAGCAGAAGTTCTACTTCAGCCAGATCAGGCCTGCCAAGAAACTGCGTTTCACAGGCCTTGGTAAGAGATGTTCCCGGTAGGCTGTGAGAGCACTGTGGAGAGCCAGTTGCTTTAGCTTCCCACAGAGCTGGAAGCAAGATGCTTTGGGGCCTCTCTCTCCCTTTGGACACAAGGCAGCCGTTTGGGCCTGGCAGCTCTAGGCCAATGGAGCACACCCACAGCAGAAGTTCTACTTCAGGCAGATCAGTCCTGCCCAGAAACTGCGTTTCACAGCCCGTGGTAAGAGATGTTCACGGTAGGCTGTGAGAGCACTGGGCAGAACCAGTTGTTTTTTAGCTTCCCAAAGTGCTGGAGGCAAGATGCTTTGGGGCCTCTCTCACCCTTTGGAAACAAGGCAGCCCTTAGGTCCTGGTAGCTCTAGGCCTATGTAGCACAACCAGAACAGAAGTTCTACTTCAGCCAGGTCAGGCCTGCCAAGAAACTGCGTTTCACAGGCCTTTCAAAGAGATGTTCTCTTAGGCTGTAAGAGCACTGGGCAGAGCCAGCTGTTTCTTAGCTTCCCGAAGAGCTGGGAGCAAGATGCTTTGGGTCCACTCTCCGTCTTTGGAAACAAGGCAGCCCTTTGGGCCTGGCAGCTCTAGGGCAATGGAGCACACCCAGAGCAGAAGTTCTACTTCAGCCAGATCAGGCCTGCCAGGAAACTGCGTTTCACAGGCCTTGGTAAGAGATGTTCCCGGTAGGCTGTAAGAGCACTGGGCAGAGCCAGTTGTTTCTTACCTTCCTGAAAAGCTGGAAGCAAGATGCTTGGGACCCCTCTGCCCGTTTGGGAACAAGGCAGCCTTTTGGGTCGGGAAGCTCTAGGCCAATGGAGCACACGCAGAGCAGGAGTTCTACTTCAGCCTGATCAGGCCTGCAAAGAAACAGCGTTTGACAGGCCTTGGTAAGAGATGTTCCCGGTAGGTGTAAGAGCACTGGGCAGAGCCAGTTGTTTCTTAGCTTCGCAAAGACCGGGAAGCAAGATGCTTTGGGCCTCTCTGCCCCTTGGAAACAGGGCAGCACTTTGGGCCTGGCAGCTCTAGGGCAATGGAGCACACCCAGAGCCGGAGTTCTACTTCAGCCAGATGAGGCCTGCCAAGAAACTGCGTTTCACAGGCCTTTCAAAGACATGTTCCCGGTAGGCTGTAAGAGCACGGGGCAGAGCGAGTTGGTTCTTAGCTTCCCAGAGAGCTGGAAGCAAGATGCTTTGGGGCCTCTCTGCCCCTTTGGAAACAAGGCAGCACCTTGGGCCTGGCAGCTCTAGGGCAATGGAGCACACCCAGAGCAGAAGTTCTACTTCAGCCAAATCAGGCCTGCCAGGAAACGGCGTTTCACAGGCCTTGGTAAGAGATGTTCCCGGTAGGCTGTAAGAGCACTGGGCAACGCCAGATGTTTCTTAGCTTCCCGAAGAGCTGGAAGCAAGATGCTTTGGGGCCTCTCATCCCCTTTGCAAACAAGGAGGCCCTTTGGGCCAGGCAGCTCTAGGCCAATGGAGCACACCCAGAGCAGAAGTTCTACTTCAGCTACATCAGGCCACCAACAAAGTGCGTTTCACAGGCCTTGGTAAGAGATTGTCTCTTAGGCTGTAAGAGCACTGGGCAGAGACAGTTGTTTCTTAGCTTCCCAAAGAGCTGGAAGCAAGATGCTTTGGGGGCTCCCTGCCCCTTTGCCAACAAGGCCGACCTTTGGGCCTTTCAGCTCTGGGCCAATGGAGCACACCCAGAGCAGAAGTTCTACCTCAGCCAGATAAGGCCTGCCAAGAAACTGCGTTTCAAAGGCTTTGGTAAGAGATGTTGCCGGTACTCTGTTAGAGCACTGGGCAGAGACAGTTGTTTCTTAGCTTCCCAAAGAGCTGGAAGCAAGATGCTTTGGGGCCTATCTGCCCCTTTGCAAACAAGGCATCCCTTTGGGCCTTTCAGCTCTAGGCCAATGGAGCACACCCAGAGCAGAAGTCCTACTTCAGCCAGATCAGGCCTTCCAAGAAACTGCGTCTCACAGGCCTTTCTCTGTCACGTTGCCGGTAGGCTGTGAGAGCACTGTGCAGAGCCAGTTGTTTCTTAGCTTCCCAAAGATTTGGAAGCAAGATACTTTGGGGACCCTCAGCCCCTTTGGAAACAAGGTGGCCCTTTGGGCCTGGCAGCTCTAGGCCAAAGTAGCACGCCCAGAGCAGAAGTTCTACTTCAGCCAGATCAGGCCTGCCAAGAAACTGCGTTTCACAGGCCTTGGTAAGAGATGTTCCCGGTAGGCTGTGAGAGCACTGTGGAGAGCCAGTTGCTTTAGCTTCCCACAGAGCTGGAAGCAAGATGCTTTGGGGCCTCTCTCTCCCTTTGGACACAAGGCAGCCGTTTGGGCCTGGCAGCTCTAGGCCAATGGAGCACACCCACAGCAGAAGTTCTACTTCAGGCAGATCAGTCCTGCCCAGAAACTGCGTTTCACAGCCCGTGGTAAGAGATGTTCACGGTAGGCTGTGAGAGCACTGGGCAGAACCAGTTGTTTTTTAGCTTCCCAAAGTGCTGGAGGCAACATGCTTTGGGGCCTCTCTCACACTTTGGAAACAAGGCAGCCCTTAGGTCCTGGTAGCTCTAGGCCTATGTAGCACAACCAGAACAGAAGTTCTACTTCAGCCAGGTCAGGCCTGCCAAGAAACTGCGTTTCACAGGCCTTTCAAAGAGATGTTCTCTTAGGCTGTAAGAGCACTGGGCAGAGCCAGCTGTTTCTTAGCTTCCCGAAGAGCTGGGAGCAAGATGCTTTGGGTCCACTCTCCGTCTTTGGAAACAAGGCAGCCCTTTGGGCTTGGCAGCTCTAGGGCAATGGAGCACACCCAGAGCAGGAGTTCTACTTCAGCCAGATCAGGCCTGCCAAGAAACTGCGTTTCACAGGCCTTGGTAAGAGATGTTCCCGGTAGGCTGTGAGAGCACTGTGGAGAGCCAGTTGCTTTAGCTTCCCACAGAGCTGGAAGCAAGATGCTTTGGGGCCTCTCTCTCCCTTTGGACACAAGGCAGCCGTTTGGGCCTGGCAGCTCTAGGCCAATGGAGCACACCCACAGCAGAAGTTCTACTTCAGGCAGATCAGTCCTGCCCAGAAACTGCGTTTCACAGCCCTTGGTAAGAGATGTTCACGGTAGGCTGTGAGAGCACTGGGCAGAACCAGTTGTTTTTTAGCTTCCCAAAGTGCTGGAGGCAACATGCTTTGGGGCCTCTCTCACCCCTTGGAAACAAGGCAGCCCTTAGGTCCTGGTAGCTCTAGGCCTATGTAGCACAACCAGAACAGAAGTTCTACTTCAGCCAGGTCAGGCCTGCCAGGAAACGGCGTTTCACAGGCCTTGGTAAGAGATGTTCCCGGTAGGCTGTAAGAGCACTGGGCAGAGCCAGTTGTTTCTTACCTTCCTGAAAAGCTGGAAGCAAGATGCTTTGGGGGCTCCCTGCCCCTTTGCCAACAAGGGCGACCTTTGGGCCTTTCAGCTCTAGGCCAATGGAGCACACCCAGAGCAGAAGTCCTGCTTCAGCCAGATCAGGCCTGCCAAGGAACTGCGTTTCAGAGGCCTTTGTATGTGACGTTCCCGGTAGGCTGTGAGAGCACGGTGCAGAGCCAGTTGTTTCCTTGTTTCCCAAACAGCTGGAAGCAAGATGCTTTGGGCCTCTCTGCCCCTTGGAAACAGGGCAGCACTTTGGGCCTGGCAGCTCTAGGGCAATGGAGCACACCCAGACCCGGAGTTCTACTTCAGCCAGATGAGGCCTGCCAAGAAACTGCGTTTCACAGGCCTTTCAAAGACATGTTCCCAGTAGGCTGTAAGAGCACGGGCAAGAGCGAGTTGGTTCTTAGCTTCCCAGAGAGCTGGAAGCAAGATGCTTTGGGGCCTCTCTGCCCCTTTGGAAACAAGGCAGCACCTTGGGCCTGGCAGCTCTAGGGCAATGGAGCACACCCAGAGCAGAAGTTCTACTTCAGCCAAATCAGGCCTGCCAGGAAACGGCGTTTCACAGGCCTTGGTAAGAGATGTTCCCGGTAGTCTGTAAGAGCACTGGGCAACGCCAGATGTTTCTTAGCTTCCCGAAGAGCTGGAAGCAAGATGCTTTGGTGCCACTCTCTCACTTTGGAATCAAGGCAGCCCTTTGGGGCAGGTAGCTCTAGGCCAGTGGAGCACACCCAGAGGAGAAGTTCTACTTCGGCCAGTTCAGGCCACCAACAAACTGCGTTTCACAGGCCTTGGTAAGAGATGTTCCCGGTAGGCTGTAAGAGCACTGGGCAACGCCAGATGTTTCTTAGCTTCCCGAAGAGCTGGAAGCAAGATGCTTTGGGGCCTCTCATCCCCTTTGCAAACAAGGCCGACCTTTGGGCCAGGCAGCTCTGGGCCAATGGAGCACACCCAGAGCAGAAGTTCTACCTCAGCCAGGTAAGGCCTGCCAAGAAACTGCGTTTCAACGGCTTTGGTAAGAGATGTTGCCGGTACTCTGTTAGAACACTGGGCAGAGCCATTTGTTTCTTAGCTTCCCAAAGAGCTGGAAGCAAGATGCTTTGGGGCCTCTCTGCCCCTTTGCAAACAAGGCATCCCTTTGGGCCTTTCAGCTCTTGGCCAATGGAGCACACCCAGAGCAGAAGTCCTACTTCAGCCAGATCAGGCCTGCCAAGGAACTGCGTTTCAGAGGCCTTTGTATGTGACGTTCCCGGTAGGCTGTGAGAGCACGGTGCAGAGCCAGTTGTTTCCTTGTTTCCCAAACAGCTGGAAGCAAGACGCTTTGGGGCCTCTCTGCCCCTTTGGAAACAAGGCAGCACGTTGGGTCTGGCAGCTCTAGGGCAATGGAGCACAACCAGAGCCGAAGTTCTACTTCTTCCAGATCAGGCCTGCCTAGACAGTGCGTTTCACAGGCCTTGATAAGAGATGTTCTCTTAGGCTATAAGAGCACTGGGCACAGCCAGTTGTTTCTTAGCTTCCCAAGAGGTGGAAGCAAGATGCTTTGGGGCCTCTCTCCCCCTTTGGAAACAAGGCAGCCCTTTGGGCCTTTCAGCTCTAGGGCAATGGAGCACACCCAGAGCAGAAGTTCTACCTCAGCCAGATCAGGCCTGCCAAGAAACTGCTTTTCACAGGCCTTCGTAAGAGGTGTTCCCGGAAGGCTGTAAGAGTACCTGGCAGAGCGAGTTGTTTCTTAGCTTCAAAAACAGCTGGAAGCAACATGATTTGGGGCCTCTCTCCCCCTTTGGAAACAAAGCAGCCTTGGTGCCTGGCAGCTCTAGGCCAAAGTAGCACACCCAGAGCACAAGTTCTACCTCAGCCAGATAAGGCCTGTCAAGAAGCTGCGTTTCACAGGCCTTTGTATGTGACGTTCCCGGTTGGCTTTGAGAGCACTGTGCAGAGCCAGTTGTTTTAGCTTCCCAGAGAGCAGGAAGCAAGATGCTTTGGGGCCTCTCTCACACTTTGGAAATAAAGGCAGCCCTTTGGGCCTGGCAGCCCTAGGCCAATGGAGTACACCCAGAGCAGAAGTTCTACCTCAGCCAGATCAGGCCTTCCAAGAAACTGCGTCTCACAGGCCTTTCTCTGTCACGTTGCCGGTAGGCTGTGAGAGCACTGGGCAGAGCCAGCTGTTTCTTAGCTTCCCGAAGAGCTGGGAGCAAGATGCTTTGGGTCCACTCTCCGTCTTTGGAAACAAGGCAGCCCTTTGGGCCTGGCAGCTCTAGGGCAATGGAGCACACCCAGAGCAGAAGTTCTACTTCAGCCAGATCAGGCCTGCCAGGAAACTGCGTTTCACAGGCCTTGGTAAGAGATGTTCCCGGTAGGCTTTAAGAGCACTGGGCAGAGCCAGTTGTTTCTTACCTTCCTGAAAAGCTGGAAGCAAGATGCTTGGGACCCCTCTGCCCGTTTGGGAACAAGGCAGCCTTTTGGGTCGGGAAGCTCTAGGCCAATGGAGCACACGCAGAGCAGGAGTTCTACTTCAGCCTGATCAGGCCTGCAAAGAAACAGCGTTTGACAGGCCTTGGTAAGAGATGTTCCCGGTAGGTGTAAGAGCACTGGGCAGAGCCAGTTGTTTCTTAGCTTCGCAAAGACCGGGAAGCAAGATGCTTTGGGCCTCTCTGCCCCTTGGAAACAGGGCAGCACTTTGGGCCTGGCAGCTCTAGGGCAATGGAGCACACCCAGAGCCGGAGTTCTACTTCAGCCAGATGAGGCCTGCCAAGAAACTGCGTTTCACAGGCCTTTCAAAGACATGTTCCCGGTAGGCTGTAAGAGCACGGGCCAGAGAGAGTTGGTTCTTAGCTTCCCAGAGAGCTGGAAGCAAGATGCTTTGGGGCCTCTCTGCCCCTTTGGAAACAAGGCAGCACCTTGGGCCTGGCAGCTCTAGGGCAATGGAGCACACCCAGAGCAGAAGTTCTACTTCAGCCAAATCAGGCCTGCCAGGAAACGGCGTTTCACAGGCCTTGGTAAGAGATGTTCCCGGTAGGCTGTAAGAGCACTGGGCAACGCCAGATGTTTCTTAGCTTCCCGAAGAGCTGGAAGCAAGATGCTTTGGGGCCTCTCATCCCCTTTGCAAACAAGGCGGCCCTTTGGGCCAGGCAGCTCTAGGCCAATGGAGTACACCCAGAGCAGAAGTTCTACTTCAGCTAGATCAGGCCACCAACAAAGTGCGTTTCACAGGCCTTGGTAAGAGATTGTCTCTTAGGCTGTAAGAGCACTGGGCAGAGCCAGTTGTTTCTTAGCTTCCCAAAGAGCTGGAAGCAAGATGCTTTGGGGGCTCCCTGCCCCTTTGCCAACAAGGCCGACCTTTGGGCCTTTCAGCTGTGGGCCAATGGAGCACACCCAGAGCAGAAGTTCTACCTCAGCCAGATAAGGCCTGCCAAGAAACTGCGTTTCAAAGGCTTTGGTAAGAGATGTTGCCGGTACTCTGTTAGAGCACTGGGCAGAGACAGTTGTTTCTTAGCTTCCCAAAGAGCTGGAAGCAAGATGCTTTGGGGCCTCTCTGCCCCTTTGCAAACAAGGCATCCCTTTGGGCCTTTCAGCTCTAGGCCAATGGAGCACACCCAGAGCAGAAGTCCTACTTCAGCCAGATCAGGCCTGCCAAGGAACTGCGTTTCAGAGGCCTTTGTATGTGACGTTCCCGGTAGGCTGTGAGAGCACGGTGCAGAGCCAGTTGTTTCCTTGTTTCCCAAACAGCTGGAAGCAAGACGCTTTGGGGCCTCTCTGCCCCTTTGGAAACAAGGCAGCACGTTGGGTCTGGCAGCTCTAGGGCAATGGAGCACAACCAGAGCCGAAGTTCTACTTCTTCCAGATCAGGCCTGCCTAGACAGTGCGTTTCACAGGCCTTGATAAGAGATGTTCTCTTAGGCTATAAGAGCACTGGGCACAGCCAGTTGTTTCTTAGCTTCCCAAGAGGTGGAAGCAAGATGCTTTGGGGCCTCTCTCCCCCTTTGGAAACAAGGCAGCCCTTTGGGCCTTTCAGCTCTAGGGCAATGGAGCACACCCAGAGCAGAAGTTCTACCTCAGCCAGATCAGGCCTGCCAAGAAACTGCTTTTCACAGGCCTTCGTAAGAGGTGTTCCCGGAAGGCTGTAAGAGTACCTGGCAGAGCGAGTTGTTTCTTAGCTTCAAAAACAGCTGGAAGCAACATGATTTGGGGCCTCTCTCCCCCTTTGGAAACAAAGCAGCCTTGGTGCCTGGCAGCTCTAGGCCAAAGTAGCACACCCAGAGCACAAGTTCTACCTCAGCCAGATAAGGCCTGTCAAGAAGCTGCGTTTCACAGGCCTTTGTATGTGACGTTCCCGGTTGGCTTTGAGAGCACTGTGCAGAGCCAGTTGTTTTAGCTTCCCAGAGAGCAGGAAGCAAGATGCTTTGGGGCCTCTCTCACACTTTGGAAATAAAGGCAGCCCTTTGGGCCTGGCAGCCCTAGGCCAATGGAGTACACCCAGAGCAGAAGTTCTACCTCAGCCAGATCAGGCCTTCCAAGAAACTGCGTCTCACAGGCCTTTCTCTGTCACGTTGCCGGTAGGCTGTGAGAGCACTGTGCAGAGCCAGTTGTTTCTTAGCTTCCCAAAGATTTGGAAGCAAGATACTTTGGGGACTCTCAGCCCCTTTGGAAACAAGGCGGCCCTTTGGGCCTGGCAGCTCTAGGCCAAAGTAGCACGCCCAGAGCAGGAGTTCTACTTCAGCCAGATCAGGCCTGCCAAGAAACTGCGTTTCACAGGCCTTGGTAAGAGATGTTCCCGGTAGGCTGTGAGAGCACTGTGGAGAGCCAGTTGCTTTAGCTTCCCACAGAGCTGGAAGCAAGATGCTTTGGGGCCTCTCTCTCCCTTTGGACACAAGGCAGCCGTTTGGGCCTGGCAGCTCTAGGCCAATGGAGCACACCCACAGCAGAAGTTCTACTTCAGGCAGATCAGTCCTGCCCAGAAACTGCGTTTCACAGCCCTTGGTAAGAGATGTTCACGGTAGGCTGTGAGAGCACTGGGCAGAACCAGTTGTTTTTTAGCTTCCCAAAGTGCTGGAGGCAAGATGCTTTGGGGCCTCTCTCACCCTTTGGAAACAAGGCAGCCCTTAGGTCCTGGTAGCTCTAGGCCTATGTAGCACAACCAGAACAGAAGTTCTACTTCAGCCAGGTCAGGCCTGCCAAGAAACTGCGTTTCACAGGCCTTTCAAAGAGATGTTCTCTTAGGCTGTAAGAGCACTGGGCAGAGCCAGCTGTTTCTTAGCTTCCCGAAGAGCTAGGAGCAAGATGCTTTGGGTCCACTCTCCGTCTTTGGAAACAAGGCAGCCCTTTGGGCCTGGCAGCTCTAGGGCAATGGAGCACACCCAGAGCAGAAGTTCTACTTCAGCCAGATCAGGCCTGCCAGGAAACTGCGTTTCACAGGCCTTGGTAAGAGATGTTCCCGGTAGGCTGTGAGAGCACTGTGGAGAGCCAGTTGCTTTAGCTTCCCACAGAGCTGGAAGCAAGATGCTTTGGGGCCTCTCTCTCCCTTTGGACACAAGGCAGCCGTTTGGGCCTGGCAGCTCTAGGCCAATGGAGCACACCCACAGCAGAAGTTCTACTTCAGGCAGATCAGTCCTGCCCAGAAACTGCGTTTCACAGCCCTTGGTAAGAGATGTTCACGGTAGGCTGTGAGAGCACTGGGCAGAACCAGTTGTTTTTTAGCTTCCCAAAGTGCTGGAGGCAAGATGCTTTGGGGCCTCTCTCACCCTTTGGAAACAAGGCAGCCCTTAGGTCCTGGTAGCTCTAGGCCTATGTAGCACAACCAGAACAGAAGTTCTACTTCAGCCAGGTCAGGCCTGCCAAGAAACTGCGTTTCACAGGCCTTTCAAAGAGATGTTCTCTTAGGCTGTAAGAGCACTGGGCAGAGCCAGCTGTTTCTTAGCTTCCCGAAGAGCTGGGAGCAAGATGCTTTGGGTCCACTCTCCGTCTTTGGAAACAAGGCAGCCCTTTGGGCCTGGCAGCTCTAGGGCAATGGAGCACACCCAGAGCAGAAGTTCTACTTCAGCCAGATCAGGCCTGCCAGGAAACTGCGTTTCACAGGCCTTGGTAAGAGATGTTCCCGGTAGGCTTTAAGAGCACTGGGCAGAGCCAGTTGTTTCTTACCTTCCTGAAAAGCTGGAAGCAAGATGCTTGGGACCCCTCTGCCCGTTTGGGAACAAGGCAGCCTTTTGGGTCGGGAAGCTCTAGGCCAATGGAGCACACGCAGAGCAGGAGTTCTACTTCAGCCTGATCAGGCCTGCAAAGAAACAGCGTTTGACAGGCCTTGGTAAGAGATGTTCCCGGTAGGTGTAAGAGCACTGGGCAGAGCCAGTTGTTTCTTAGCTTCGCAAAGACCGGGAAGCAAGATGCTTTGGGCCTCTCTGCCCCTTGGAAACAGGGCAGCACTTTGGGCCTGGCAGCTCTAGGGCAATGGAGCACACCCAGAGCCTGAGTTCTACTTCAGCCAGATGAGGCCTGCCAAGAAACTGCGTTTCACAGGCCTTTCAAAGACATGTTCCCGGTAGGCTGTAAGAGCACGGGCCAGAGAGAGTTGGTTCTTAGCTTCCCAGAGAGCTGGAAGCAAGATGCTTTGGGGCCTCTCTGCCCCTTTGGAAACAAGGCAGCACCTTGGGCCTGGCAGCTCTAGGGCAATGGAGCACACCCAGAGCAGAAGTTCTACTTCAGCCAAATCAGGCCTGCCAGGAAACGGCGTTTCACAGGCCTTGGTAAGAGATGTTCCCGGTAGGCTGTAAGAGCACTGGGCAACGCCAGATGTTTCTTAGCTTCCCGAAGAGCTGGAAGCAAGATGCTTTGGGGCCTCTCATCCCCTTTGCAAACAAGGCGGCCCTTTGGGCCAGGCAGCTCTAGGCCAATGGAGTACACCCAGAGCAGAAGTTCTACTTCAGCTAGATCAGGCCACCAACAAAGTGCGTTTCACAGGCCTTGGTAAGAGATTGTCTCTTAGGCTGTAAGAGCACTGGGCAGAGCCAGTTGTTTCTTAGCTTCCCAAAGAGCTGGAAGCAAGATGCTTTGGGGGCTCCCTGCCCCTTTGCCAACAAGGCCGACCTTTGGGCCTTTCAGCTCTGGGCCAATGGAGCACACCCAGAGCAGAAGTTCTACCTCAGCCAGATAAGGCCTGCCAAGAAACTGCGTTTCAAAGGCTTTGGTAAGAGATGTTGCCGGTACTCTGTTAGAGCACTGGGCAGAGACAGTTGTTTCTTAGCTTCCCAAAGAGCTGGAAGCAAGATGCTTTGGGGCCTCTCTGCCCCTTTGCAAACAAGGCATCCCTTTGGGCCTTTCAGCTCTAGGCCAATGGAGCACACCCAGAGCAGAAGTCCTACTTCAGCCAGATCAGGCCTGCCAAGGAACTGCGTTTCAGAGGCCTTTGTATGTGACGTTCCCGGTAGGCTGTGAGAGCACGGTGCAGAGCCAGTTGTTTCCTTGTTTCCCAAACAGCTGGAAGCAAGACGCTTTGGGGCCTCTCTGCCCCTTTGGAAACAAGGCAGCACGTTGGGTCTGGCAGCTCTAGGGCAATGGAGCACAACCAGAGCCGAAGTTCTACTTCTTCCAGATCAGGCCTGCCTAGACAGTGCGTTTCCCAGGCCTTGATAAGAGATGTTCTCTTAGGCTATAAGAGCACTGGGCACAGCCAGTTGTTTCTTAGCTTCCCAAGAGGTGGAAGCAAGATGCTTTGGGGCCTCTCTCCCCCTTTGGAAACAAGGCAGCCCTTTGGGCCTTTCAGCTCTAGGGCAATGGAGCACACCCAGAGCAGAAGTTCTACCTCAGCCAGATCAGGCCTGCCAAGAAACTGCTTTTCACAGGCCTTCGTAAGAGGTGTTCCCGGAAGGCTGTAAGAGTACCTGGCAGAGCGAGTTGTTTCTTAGCTTCAAAAACAGCTGGAAGCAACATGATTTGGGGCCTCTCTCCCCCTTTGGAAACAAAGCAGCCTTGGTGCCTGGCAGCTCTAGGCCAAAGTAGCACACCCAGAGCACAAGTTCTACCTCAGCCAGATAAGGCCTGTCAAGAAGCTGCGTTTCACAGGCCTTTGTATGTGACGTTCCCGGTTGGCTTTGAGAGCACTGTGCAGAGCCAGTTGTTTTAGCTTCCCAGAGAGCAGGAAGCAAGATGCTTTGGGGCCTCTCTCACACTTTGGAAATAAAGGCAGCCCTTTGAGCCTGGCAGCCCTAGGCCAATGGAGTACACCCAGAGCAGAAGTTCTACCTCAGCCAGATCAGGCCTTCCAAGAAACTGCGTCTCACAGGCCTTTCTCTGTCACGTTGCCGGTAGGCTGTGAGAGCACTGTGCAGAGCCAGTTGTTTCTTAGCTTCCCAAAGATTTGGAAGCAAGATGCTTTGGGGACTCTCAGCCCCTTTGGAAACAAGGCGGCCCTTTGGGCCTGGCAGCTCTAGGCCAAAGTAGCACGCCCAGAGCAGGAGTTCTACTTCAGCCAGATCAGGCCTGCCAAGAAACTGCGTTTCACAGGCCTTGGTAAGAGATGTTCCCGGTAGGCTGTGAGAGCACTGTGGAGAGCCAGTTGCTTTAGCTTCCCACAGAGCTGGAAGCAAGATGCTTTGGGGCCTCTCTCTCCCTTTGGACACAAGGCAGCCGTTTGGGCCTGGCAGCTCTAGGCCAATGGAGCACACCCACAGCAGAAGTTCTACTTCAGGCAGATCAGTCCTGCCCAGAAACTGCGTTTCACAGCCCTTGGTAAGAGATGTTCACGGTAGGCTGTGAGAGCACTGGGCAGAACCAGTTGTTTTTTAGCTTCCCAAAGTGCTGGAGGCAAGATGCTTTGGGGCCTCTCTCACCCTTTGGAAACAAGGCAGCCCTTAGGTCCTGGTAGCTCTAGGCCTATGTAGCACAACCAGAACAGAAGTTCTACTTCAGCCAGGTCAGGCCTGCCAAGAAACTGCGTTTCACAGGCCTTTCAAAGAGATGTTCTCTTAGGCTGTAAGAGCACTGGGCAGAGCCAGCTGTTTCTTAGCTTCCCGAAGAGCTGGGAGCAAGATGCTTTGGGTCCACTCTCCGTCTTTGGAAACAAGGCAGCCCTTTGGGCCTGGCAGCTCTAGGGCAATGGAGCACACCCAGAGCAGAAGTTCTACTTCAGCCAGATCAGGCCTGCCAGGAAACTGCGTTTCACAGGCCTTGGTAAGAGATGTTCCCGGTAGGCTGTAAGAGCACTGGGCAGAGCCAGTTGTTTCTTACCTTCCTGAAAAGCTGGAAGCAAGATGCTTGGGACCCCTCTGCCCGTTTGGGAACAAGGCAGCCTTTTGGGTCGGGAAGCTCTAGGCCAATGGAGCACACGCAGAGCAGGAGTTCTACTTCAGCCTGATCAGGCCTGCAAAGAAACAGCGTTTGACAGGCCTTGGTAAGAGATGTTCCCGGTAGGTGTAAGAGCACTGGGCAGAGCCAGTTGTTTCTTAGCTTCGCAAAGACCGGGAAGCAAGATGCTTTGGGCCTCTCTGCCCCTTGGAAACAGGGCAGCACTTTGGGCCTGGCAGCTCTAGGGCAATGGAGCACACCCAGAGCCGGAGTTCTACTTCAGCCAGATGAGGCCTGCCAAGAAACTGCGTTTCACAGGCCTTTCAAAGACATGTTCCCGGTAGGCTGTAAGAGCACGGGCCAGAGAGAGTTGGTTCTTAGCTTCCCAGAATGCTGGAAGCAAGATGCTTTGGGGCCTCTCTGCCCCTTTGGAAACAAGGCAGCACCTTGGGCCTGGCAGCTCTAGGGCAATGGAGCACACCCAGAGCAGAAGTTCTACTTCAGCCAAATCAGGCCTGCCAGGAAACGGCGTTTCACAGGCCTTGGTAAGAGATGTTCCCGGTAGGCTGTAAGAGCACTGGGCAACGCCAGATGTTTCTTAGCTTCCCGAAGAGCTGGAAGCAAGATGCTTTGGTGCCACTCTCTCACTTTGGAATCAAGGCAGCCCTTTGGGGCAGGTAGCTCTGGGCCAGTGGAGCACACCCAGAGCAGAAGTTCTACTTCGGCCAGTTCAGGCCACCAACAAACTGCGTTTCACAGGCCTTGGTAAGAGATGTTCCCGGTAGGCTGTAGGAGCACTGGGCAACGCCAGATGTTTCTTAGCTTCCCGAAGAGCTGGAAGCAAGATGCTTTGGGGCCTCTCATCCCCTTTGCAAACAAGGCAGCCCTTTGGGCCAGGCAGCTCTAGGCCAATGGAGTACACCCAGAGCAGAAGTTCTACTTCAGCTACATCAGGCCACAAACAAAGTGCGTTTCACAGGCCTTGGTAAGAGATTGTCTCTTAGGCTGTAAGAGCACTGGGCAGAGCCAGTTGTTTCTTAGCTTCCCAAAGAGCTGGAAGCAAGATGCTTTGGGGGCTCCCTGCCCCTTTGCCAACAAGGCCGACCTTTGGGCCTTTCAGCTCTGGGCCAATGGAGCACACCCAGAGCAGAAGTTCTACCTCAGCCAGATAAGGCCTGCCAAGAAACTGCGTTTCAAAGGCTTTGGTAAGAGATGTTCCCGGTACTCTTTCAGAGCACTGGGCAGAGACAGTTGTTTCTTAGCTTCCCAATGAGCTGGAAGCAAGATGCTTTGGGGCCTCTCTGCCCCTTTGCAAACAAGGCATCACTTTGGGCCTTTCAGCTCTAGGGCAATGGAGCACACCCAGAGCAGAAGTTCTACCTCAGCCAGATCAGGCCTGCCAAGAAACTGCTTTTCACAGGCCTTCGTAAGAGGTGTTCCCGGAAGGCTGTAAGAGTACCTGGCAGAGCGAGTTGTTTCTTAGCTTCAAAAACAGCTGGAAGCAACATGATTTGGGGCCTCTCTCCCCCTTTGGAAACAAAGCAGCCTTTGTGCCTGGCAGCTCTAGGCCAAAGTAGCACACCCAGAGCACAAGTTCTACCTCAGCCAGATAAGGCCTGTCAAGAAGCTGCGTTTCACAGGCCTTTGTATGTGACGTTCCCGGTTGGCTTTGAGAGCACTGTGCAGAGCCATTTGTTTTAGCTTCCCAGAGAGCAGGAAGCAAGATGCTTTGGGGCCTCTCTCACACTTTGGAAATAAAGGCAGCCCTTTGGGCCTGGCAGCCCTAGGCCAATGGAGTACACCCAGAGCAGAAGTTCTACCTCAGCCAGATCAGGCCTTCCAAGAAACTGCGTCTCACAGGCCTTTCTCTGTCACGTTGCCGGTAGGCTGTGAGAGCACTGTGCAGAGCCAGTTGTTTCTTAGCTTCCCAAAGATTTGGAAGCAAGATACTTTGGGGACTCTCAGCCCCTTTGGAAACAAGGCGGCCCTTTGGGCCTGGCAGCTCTAGGCCAATGGAGCACACCCACAGCAGAAGTTCTACTTCAGCCAAATCAGGCCTGCCAGGAAACGGCGTTTCACAGGCCTTGGTAAGAGATGTTCCCGGTAGGCTGTGAGAGCACTGTGGAGAGCCAGTTGCTTTAGCTTCCCACAGAGCTGGAAGCAAGATGCTTTGGGGCCTCTCTCTCCCTTTGGACACAAGGCAGCCGTTTGGGCCTGGCAGCTCTAGGCCAATGGAGCACACCCACAGCAGAAGTTCTACTTCAGGCAGATCAGTCCTGCCCAGAAACTGCGTTTCACAGCCCTTGGTAAGAGATGTTCACGGTAGGCTGTGAGAGCACTGGGCAGAACCAGTTGTTTTTTAGCTTCCCAAAGTGCTGGAGGTAAGATGCTTTGGGGCCTCTCTCACCCTTTGGAAACAAGGCAGCCCTTAGGTCCTGGTAGCTCTAGGCCTATGTAGCACAACCAGAACAGAAGTTCTACTTCAGCCAGGTCAGGCCTGCCAAGAAACTGCGTTTCACAGGCCTTTCAAAGAGATGTTCTCTTAGGCTGTAAGAGCACTGGGCAGAGCCAGCTGTTTCCTAGCTTCCCGAAGAGCTGGGAGCAAGATGCTTTGGGTCCACTCTCCGTCTTTGGAAACAAGGCAGCCCTTTGGGCCTGGCAGCTCTAGGGCAATGGAGCACACCCAGAGCAGAAGTTCTACTTCAGCCAGATCAGGCCTGCCAGGAAACTGCGTTTCACAGGCCTTGGTAAGAGATGTTCCCGGTAGGCTGTAAGAGCACTGGGCAACACCAGATGTTTCTTAGCTTCCCGAAGAGCTGGAAGCAAGATGCTTTCGTGCCACTCTCTCACTTTGGAATCAAGGCAGCCCTTTGGGGCAGGTAGCTCTGGGCCAGTGGAGCACACCCAGAGCAGAAGTTCTACTTCGGCCAGTTCAGGCCACCAACAAACTGCGTTTCACAGGCCTTGGTAAGAGATGTTCCCGGTAGGCTGTAGGAGCACTGGGCAACGCCAGATGTTTCTTAGCTTCCCGAAGAGCTGGAAGCAAGATGCTTTGGGGCCTCTCATCCCCTTTGGAAACAAGGCAGCCCTTTGGGCCAGGCAGCTCTAGGCCAATGGAGTACACCCAGAGCAGAAGTTCTACTTCAGCTACATCAGGCCACAAACAAAGTGCGTTTCACAGGCCTTGGTAAGAGATTGTCTCTTAGGCTGTAAGAGCACTGGGCAGAGCCAGTTGTTTCTTAGCTTCCCAAAGAGCTGGAAGCAAGATGCTTTGGGGGCTCCCTGCCCCTTTGCCAACAAGGCCGACCTTTGGGCCTTTCAGCTCTGGGCCAATGGAGCACACCCAGAGCAGAAGTTCTACCTCAGCCAGATAAGGCCTGCCAAGAAACTGCGTTTCAAAGGCTTTGGTAAGAGATGTTCCCGGTACTCTTTCAGAGCACAGGGCAGAGACAGTTGTTTCTTAGCTTCCCAATGAGCTGGAAGCAAGATGCTTTGGGGCCTCTCTGCCCCTTTGCAAACAAGGCATCCCTTTGGGCCTTTCAGCTCTAGGGCAATGGAGCACACCCAGAGCAGAAGTTCTACCTCAGCCAGATCAGGCCTGCCAAGAAACTGCTTTTCACAGGCCTTCGTAAGAGGTGTTCCCGGAAGGCTGTAAGAGTACCTGGCAGAGCGAGTTGTTTCTTAGCTTCAAAAACAGCTGGAAGCAACATGATTTGGGGCCTCTCTCCCCCTTTGGAAACAAAGCAGCCTTTGTGCCTGGCAGCTCTAGGCCAAAGTAGCACACCCAGAGCACAAGTTCTACCTCAGCCAGATAAGGCCTGTCAAGAAGCTGCGTTTCACAGGCCTTTGTATGTGACGTTCCCGGTTGGCTTTGAGAGCACTGTGCAGAGCCATTTGTTTTAGCTTCCCAGAGAGCAGGAAGCAAGATGCTTTGGGGCCTCTCTCACACTTTGGAAATAAAGGCAGCCCTTTGGGCCTGGCAGCCCTAGGCCAATGGAGTACACCCAGAGCAGAAGTTCTACCTCAGCCAGATCAGGCCTTCCAAGAAACTGCGTCTCACAGGCCTTTCTCTGTCACGTTGCCGGTAGGCTGTGAGAGCACTGTGCAGAGCCAGTTGTTTCTTAGCTTCCCAAAGATTTGGAAGCAAGATACTTTGGGGACTCTCAGCCCCTTTGGAAACAAGGCGGCCCTTTGGGCCTGGCAGCTCTAGGCCAAAGTAGCACGCCCAGAGCAGGAGTTCTACTTCAGCCAGATCAGGCCTGCCAAGAAACTGCGTTTCACAGGCCTTGGTAAGAGATGTTCCCGGTAGGCTGTGAGAGCACTGTGGAGAGCCAGTTGCTTTAGCTTCCCACAGAGCTGGAAGCAAGATGCTTTGGGGCCTCTCTCTCCCTTTGGACACAAGGCAGCCGTTTGGGCCTGGCAGCTCTAGGCCAATGGAGCACACCCACAGCAGAAGTTCTACTTCAGGCAGATCAGTCCTGCCCAGAAACTGCGTTTCACAGCCCTTGGTAAGAGATGTTCACGGTAGGCTGTGAGAGCACTGGGCAGAACCAGTTGTTTTTTAGCTTCCCAAAGTGCTGCAGGCAAGATGCTTTGGGGCCTCTCTCACCCTTTGGAAACAAGGCAGCCCTTAGGTCCTGGTAGCTCTAGGCCTATGTAGCACAACCAGAACAGAAGTTCTACTTCAGCCAGGTCAGGCCTGCCAAGAAACTGCGTTTCACAGGCCTTTCAAAGAGATGTTCTCTTAGGCTGTAAGAGCACTGGGCAGAGCCAGCTGTTTCTTAGCTTCCCGAAGAGCTGGGAGCAAGATGCTTTGGGTCCACTCTCCGTCTTTGGAAACAAGGCAGCCCTTTGGGCCTGGCAGCTCTAGGGCAATGGAGCACACCCAGAGCAGAAGTTCTACTTCAGCCAGATCAGGCCTGCCAGGAAACTGCGTTTCACAGGCCTTGGTAAGAGATGTTCCCGGTAGGCTTTAAGAGCACTGGGCAGAGCCAGTTGTTTCTTACCTTCCTGAAAAGCTGGAAGCAAGATGCTTGGGACCCCTCTGCCCGTTTGGGAACAAGGCAGCCTTTTGGGTCGGGAAGCTCTAGGCCAATGGAGCACACGCAGAGCAGGAGTTCTACTTCAGCCTGATCAGGCCTGCAAAGAAACAGCGTTTGACAGGCCTTGGTAAGAGATGTTCCCGGTAGGTGTAAGAGCACTGGGCAGAGCCAGTTGTTTCTTAGCTTCGCAAAGACCGGGAAGCAAGATGCTTTGGGCCTCTCTGCCCCTTGGAAACAGGGCAGCACTTTGGGCCTGGCAGCTCTAGGGCAATGGAGCACACCCAGAGCCGGAGTTCTACTTCAGCCAGATGAGGCCTGCCAAGAAACTGCGTTTCACAGGCCTTTCAAAGACATGTTCCCGGTAGGCTGTAAGAGCACGGGCCAGAGAGAGTTGGTTCTTAGCTTCCCAGAGAGCTGGAAGCAAGATGCTTTGGGGCCTCTCTGCCCCTTTGGAAACAAGGCAGCACCTTGGGCCTGGCAGCTCTAGGGCAATGGAGCACACCCAGAGCAGAAGTTCTACTTCAGCCAAATCAGGCCTGCCAGGAAACGGCGTTTCACAGGCCTTGGTAAGAGATGTTCCCGGTAGGCTGTAAGAGCACTGGGCAACGCCAGATGTTTCTTAGCTTCCCGAAGAGCTGGAAGCAAGATGCTTTGGTGCCACTCTCTCACTTTGGAATCAAGGCAGCCCTTTGGGGCAGGTAGCTCTGGGCCAGTGGAGCACACCCAGAGCAGAAGTTCTACTTCGGCCAGTTCAGGCCACCAACAAACTGCGTTTCACAGGCCTTGGTAAGAGATGTTCCCGGTAGGCTGTAGGAGCACTGGGCAACGCCAGATGTTTCTTAGCTTCCCGAAGAGCTGGAAGCAAGATGCTTTGGGGCCTCTCATCCCCTTTGCAAACAAGGCGGCCCTTTGGGCCAGGCAGCTCTAGGCCAATGGAGTACACCCAGAGCAGAAGTTCTACTTCAGCTACATCAGGCCACCAACAAAGTGCGTTTCACAGGCCTTGGTAAGAGATTGTCTCTTAGGCTGTAAGAGCACTGGGCAGAGCCAGTTGTTTCTTAGCTTCCCAAAGAGCTGGAAGCAAGATGCTTTGGGGGCTCCCTGCCCCTTTGCCAACAAGGCCGACCTTTGGGCCTTTCAGCTCTGGGCCAATGGAGCACACCCAGAGCAGAAGTTCTACCTCAGCCAGATAAGGCCTGCCAAGAAACTGCGTTTCAAAGGCTTTGGTAAGAGATGTTGCCGGTACTCTGTTAGAGCACTGGGCAGAGACAGTTGTTTCTTAGCTTCCCAAAGAGCTGGAAGCAAGATGCTTTGGGGCCTCTCTGCCCCTTTGCAAACAAGGCATCCCTTTGGGCCTTTCAGCTCTAGGCCAATGGAGCACACCCAGAGCAGAAGTCCTACTTCAGCCAGATCAGGCCTGCCAAGGAACTGCGTTTCAGAGGCCTTTGTATGTGACGTTCCCGGTAGGCTGTGAGAGCACGGTGCAGAGCCAGTTGTTTCCTTGTTTCCCAAACAGCTGGAAGCAAGACGCTTTGGGGCCTCTCTGCCCCTTTGGAAACAAGGCAGCACGTTGGGTCTGGCAGCTCTAGGGCAATGGAGCACAACCAGAGCCGAAGTTCTACTTCTTCCAGATCAGGCCTGCCTAGACAGTGCGTTTCACAGGCCTTGATAAGAGATGTTCTCTTAGGCTATAAGAGCACTGGGCACAGCCAGTTGTTTCTTAGCTTCCCAAGAGGTGGAAGCAAGATGCTTTGGGGCCTCTCTCCCCCTTTGGAAACAAGGCAGCCCTTTGGGCCTTTCAGCTCTAGGGCAATGGAGCACACCCAGAGCAGAAGTTCTACCTCAGCCAGATCAGGCCTGCCAAGAAACTGCTTTTCACAGGCCTTCGTAAGAGGTGTTCCCGGAAGGCTGTCAGAGTACCTGGCAGAGCGAGTTGTTTCTTAGCTTCAAAAACAGCTGGAAGCAACATGATTTGGGGCCTCTCTCCCCCTTTGGAAACAAAGCAGCCTTGGTGCCTGGCAGCTCTAGGCCAAAGTAGCACACCCAGAGCACAAGTTCTACCTCAGCCAGATAAGGCCTGTCAAGAAGCTGCATTTCACAGGCCTTTGTATGTGACGTTCCCGGTTGGCTTTGAGAGCACTGTGCAGAGCCAGTTGTTTTAGCTTCCCAGAGAGCAGGAAGCAAGATGCTTTGGGGCCTCTCTCACACTTTGGAAATAAAGGCAGCCCTTTGGGCCTGGCAGCCCTAGGCCAATGGAGTACACCCAGAGCAGAAGTTCTACCTCAGCCAGATCAGGCCTTCCAAGAAACTGCGTCTCACAGGCCTTTCTCTGTCACGTTGCCGGTAGGCTGTGAGAGCACTGTGCAGAGCCAGTTGTTTCTTAGCTTCCCAAAGATTTGGAAGCAAGATACTTTGGGGACTCTCAGCCCCTTTGGAAACAAGGCGGCCCTTTGGGCCTGGCAGCTCTAGGCCAAAGTAGCACGCCCAGAGCAGGAGTTCTACTTCAGCCAGATCAGTCCTGCCAGGAAACTGCGTTTCACAGGCCTTGGTAAGAGATGTTCCCGGTAGGCTGTGAGAGCACTGTGGAGAGCCAGTTGCTTTAGCTTCCCACAGAGCTGGAAGCAAGATGCTTTGGGGCCTCTCTCTCCCTTTGGACACAAGGCAGCCGTTTGGGCCTGGCAGCTCTAGGCCAATGGAGCACACCCACAGCAGAAGTTCTACTTCAGGCAGATCAGTCCTGCCCAGAAACTGCGTTTCACAGCCCTTGGTAAGAGATGTTCACGGTAGGCTGTGAGAGCACTGGGCAGAACCAGTTGTTTTTTAGCTTCCCAAAGTGCTGGAGGCAAGATGCTTTGGGGCCTCTCTCACCCTTTGGAAACAAGGCAGCCCTTAGGTCCTGGTAGCTCTAGGCCTATGTAGCACAACCAGAACAGAAGTTCTACTTCAGCCAGGTCAGGCCTGCCAAGAAACTGCGTTTCACAGGCCTTTCAAAGAGATGTTCTCTTAGGCTGTAAGAGCACTGGGCAGAGCCAGCTGTTTCTTAGCTTCCCGAAGAGCTGGGAGCAAGATGCTTTGGGTCCACTCTCCGTCTTTGGAAACAAGGCAGCCCTTTGGGCCTGGCAGCTCTAGGGCAATGGAGCACACCCAGAGCAGAAGTTCTACTTCAGCCAGTTCAGGCCTGCCAGGAAACTGCGTTTCACAGGCCTTGGTAAGAGATGTTCCCGGTAGGCTGTAAGAGCACTGGGCAGAGCCAGTTGTTTCTTACCTTCCTGAAAAGCTGGAAGCAAGATGCTTGGGACCCCTCTGCCCGTTTGGGAACAAGGCAGCCTTTTGGGTCGGGAAGCTCTAGGCCAATGGAGCACACGCAGAGCAGGAGTTCTACTTCAGCCTGATCAGGCCTGCAAAGAAACAGCGTTTGACAGGCCTTGGTAAGAGATGTTCGCGGTAGGTGTAAGAGCACTGGGCAGAGCCAGTTGTTTCTTAGCGTCGCAAAGACCGGGAAGCAAGGTGCTTTGGGCCTCTCTGCCCCTTGGAAACAGGGCAGCACTTTGGGCCTGGCAGCTCTAGGGCAATGGAGCACACCCAGAGCCGGAGTTCTACTTCAGCCAGATGAGGCCTGCCAAGAAACTGCGTTTCACAGGCCTTTCAAAGACATGTTCCCGGTAGGCTGTAAGAGCACGGGCCAGAGCGAGTTGGTTCTTAGCTTCCCAGAGAGCTGGAAGCAAGATGCTTTGGGGCCTCTCTGCCCCTTTGGAAACAAGGCAGCACCTTGGGCCTGGCAGCTCTAGGGCAATGGAGCACACCCAGAGCAGAAGTTCTACTTCAGCCAAATCAGGCCTGCCAGGAAACGGCGTTTCACAGGCCTTGGTAAGAGATGTTCCCGGTAGGCTGTAAGAGCACTGGGCAACGCCAGATGTTTCTTAGCTTCCCGAAGAGCTGGAAGCAAGATGCTTTGGGGCCTCTCATCCCCTTTGCAAACAAGGCGGCCCTTTGGGCCAGGCAGCTCTAGGCCAATGGAGTACACCGAGAGCAGAAGTTCTACTTCAGCTACATCAGGCCACCAACAAAGTGCGTTTCACAGGCCTTGGTAAGAGATTGTCTCTTAGGCTGTAAGAGCACTGGGCAGAGCCAGTTGTTTCTTAGCTTCCCAAAGAGCTGGAAGCAAGATGCTTTGGGGGCTCCCTGCCCCTTTGCCAACAAGGCCGACCTTTGGGCCTTTCAGCTCTGGGCCAATGGAGCACACCCAGAGCAGAAGTTCTACCTCAGCCAGATAAGGCCTGCCAAGAAACTGCGTTTCAAAGGCTTTGGTAAGAGATGTTGCCGGTACTCTGTTAGAGCACTGGGCAGAGACAGTTGTTTCTTAGCTTCCCAAAGAGCTGGAAGCAAGATGCTTTGGGGCCTCTCTGCCCCTTTGCAAACAAGGCATCCCTTTGGGCCTTTCAGCTCTAGGCCAATGGAGCACACCCAGAGCAGAAGTCCTACTTCAGCCAGATCAGGCCTGCCAAGGAACTGCGTTTCAGAGGCCTTTGTATGTGACGTTCCCGGTAGGCTGTGAGAGCACGGTGCAGAGCCAGTTGTTTCCTTGTTTCCCAAACAGCTGGAAGCAAGACGCTTTGGGGCCTCTCTGCCCCTTTGGAAACAAGGCAGCACGTTGGGTCTGGCAGCTCTAGGGCAATGGAGCACAACCAGAGCCGAAGTTCTACTTCTTCCAGATCAGGCCTGCCTAGACAGTGCGTTTCACAGGCCTTGATAAGAGATGTTCTCTTAGGCTATAAGAGCACTGGGCACAGCCAGTTGTTTCTTAGCTTCCCAAGAGGTGGAAGCAAGATGCTTTGGGGCCTCTCTCCCCCTTTGGAAACAAGGCAGCCCTTTGGGCCTTTCAGCTCTAGGGCAATGGAGCACACCCAGAGCAGAAGTTCTACCTCAGCCAGATCAGGCCTGCCAAGAAACTGCTTTTCACAGGCCTTCGTAAGAGGTGTTCCCGGAAGGCTGTCAGAGTACCTGGCAGAGCGAGTTGTTTCTTAGCTTCAAAAACAGCTGGAAGCAACATGATTTGGGGCCTCTCTCCCCCTTTGGAAACAAAGCAGCCTTGGTGCCTGGCAGCTCTAGGCCAAAGTAGCACACCCAGAGCACAAGTTCTACCTCAGCCAGATAAGGCCTGTCAAGAAGCTGCGTTTCACAGGCCTTTGTATGTGACGTTCCCGGTTGGCTTTGAGAGCACTGTGCAGAGCCAGTTGTTTTAGCTTCCCAGAGAGCAGGAAGCAAGATGCTTTGGGGCCTCTCTCACACTTTGGAAATAAAGGCAGCCCTTTGGGCCTGGCAGCCCTAGGCCAATGGAGTACACCCAGAGCAGAAGTTCTACCTCAGCCAGATCAGGCCTTCCAAGAAACTGCGTCTCACAGGCCTTTCTCTGTCACGTTGCCGGTAGGCTGTGAGAGCACTGTGCAGAGCCAGTTGTTTCTTAGCTTCCCAAAGATTTGGAAGCAAGATACTTTGGGGACTCTCAGCCCCTTTGGAAACAAGGCGGCCCTTTGGGCCTGGCAGCTCTAGGCCAAAGTAGCACGCCCCGAGCAGGAGTTCTACTTCAGCCAGATCAGGCCTGCCAAGAAACTGCGTTTCACAGGCCTTGGTAAGAGATGTTCCCGGTAGGCTGTGAGAGCACTGTGGAGAGCCAGTTGTTTTAGCTTCCCACAGAGCTGGAAGCAAGATGCTTTGGGGCCTCTCTCTCCCTTTGGACACAAGGCAGCCGTTTGGGCCTGGCAGCTCTAGGCCAATGGAGCACACCCACAGCAGAAGTTCTACTTCAGGCAGATCAGTCCTGCCCAGAAACTGCGTTTCACAGCCCTTGGTAAGAGATGTTCACGGTAGGCTGTGAGAGCACTGGGCAGAACCAGTTGTTTTTTAGCTTCCCTAAGTGCTGGAGGCAAGATGCTTTGGGGCCTCTCTCACCCTTTGGAAACAAGGCAGCCCTTAGGTCCTGGTAGCTCTAGGCCTATGTAGCACAACCAGAACAGAAGTTCTACTTCAGCCAGGTCAGGCCTGCCAAGAAACTGCGTTTCACAGGCCTTTCAAAGAGATGTTCTCTTAGGCTGTAAGAGCACTGGGCAGAGCCAGCTGTTTCTTAGCTTCCCGAAGAGCTGGGAGCAAGATGCTTTGGGTCCACTCTCCGTCTTTGGAAACAAGGCAGCCCTTTGGGCCTGGCAGCTCTAGGGCAATGGAGCACACCCAGAGCAGAAGTTCTACTTCAGCCAGATCAGTCCTGCCAGGAAACTGCGTTTCACAGGCCTTGGTAAGAGATGTTCCCGGTAGGCTGTGAGAGCACTGTGGAGAGCCAGTTGCTTTAGCTTCCCACAGAGCTGGAAGCAAGATGCTTTGGGGCCTCTCTCTCCCTTTGGACACAAGGCAGCCGTTTGGGCCTGGCAGCTCTAGGCCAATGGAGCACACCCACAGCAGAAGTTCTACTTCAGGCAGATCAGTCCTGCCCAGAAACTGCGTTTCACAGCCCTTGGTAAGAGATGTTCACGGTAGGCTGTGAGAGCACTGGGCAGAACCAGTTGTTTTTTAGCTTCCCAAAGTGCTGGAGGCAAGATGCTTTGGGGCCTCTCTCACCCTTTGGAAACAAGGCAGCCCTTAGGTCCTGGTAGCTCTAGGCCTATGTAGCACAACCAGAACAGAAGTTCTACTTCAGCCAGGTCAGGCCTGCCAAGAAACTGCGTTTCACAGGCCTTTCAAAGAGATGTTCTCTTAGGCTGTAAGAGCACTGGGCAGAGCCAGCTGTTTCTTAGCTTCCCGAAGAGCTGGGAGCAAGATGCTTTGGGTCCACTCTCCGTCTTTGGAAACAAGGCAGCCCTTTGGGCCTGGCAGCTCTAGGGCAATGGAGCACACCCAGAGCAGAAGTTCTACTTCAGCCAGATGAGTCCTGCCAGGAAACTGCGTTTCACAGGCCTTGGTAAGAGATGTTCCCGGTAGGCTGTGAGAGCACTGTGGAGAGCCAGTTGTTTTAGCTTCCCACAGAGCTGGAAGCAAGATGCTTTGGGGCCTCTCTCTCCCTTTGGACACAAGGCAGCCGTTTGGGCCTGGCAGCTCTAGGCCAATGGAGCACACCCACAGCAGAAGTTCTACTTCAGGCAGATCAGTCCTGCCCAGAAACTGCGTTTCACAGCCCTTGGTAAGAGATGTTCACGGTAGGCTGTGAGAGCACTGGGCAGAACCAGTTGTTTTTTAGCTTCCCTAAGTGCTGGAGGCAAGATGCTTTGGGGCCTCTCTCACCCTTTGGAAACAAGGCAGCCCTTAGGTCCTGGTAGCTCTAGGCCTATGTAGCACAACCAGAACAGAAGTTCTACTTCAGCCAGGTCAGGCCTGCCAAGAAACTGCGTTTCACAGGCCTTTCAAAGAGATGTTCTCTTAGGCTGTAAGAGCACTGGGCAGAGCCAGCTGTTTCTTAGCTTCCCGAAGAGCTGGGAGCAAGATGCTTTGGGTCCACTCTCCGTCTTTGGAAACAAGGCAGCCCTTTGGGCCTGGCAGCTCTAGGGCAATGGAGCACACCCAGAGCAGAAGTTCTACTTCAGCCAGATCAGTCCTGCCAGGAAACTGCGTTTCACAGGCCTTGGTAAGAGATGTTCCCGGTAGGCTGTGAGAGCACTGTGGAGAGCCAGTTGCTTTAGCTTCCCACAGAGCTGGAAGCAAGATGCTTTGGGGCCTCTCTCTCCCTTTGGACACAAGGCAGCCGTTTGGGCCTGGCAGCTCTAGGCCAATGGAGCACACCCACAGCAGAAGTTCTACTTCAGGCAGATCAGTCCTGCCCAGAAACTGCGTTTCACAGCCCTTGGTAAGAGATGTTCACGGTAGGCTGTGAGAGCACTGGGCAGAACCAGTTGTTTTTTAGCTTCCCAAAGTGCTGGAGGCAAGATGCTTTGGGGCCTCTCTCACCCTTTGGAAACAAGGCAGCCCTTAGGTCCTGGTAGCTCTAGGCCTATGTAGCACAACCAGAACAGAAGTTCTACTTCAGCCAGGTCAGGCCTGCCAAGAAACTGCGTTTCACAGGCCTTTCAAAGAGATGTTCTCTTAGGCTGTAAGAGCACTGGGCAGAGCCAGCTGTTTCTTAGCTTCCCGAAGAGCTGGGAGCAAGATGCTTTGGGTCCACTCTCCGTCTTTGGAAACAAGGCAGCCCTTTGGGCCTGGCAGCTCTAGGGCAATGGAGCACACCCAGAGCAGAAGTTCTACTTCAGCCAGTTCAGGCCTGCCAGGAAACTGCGTTTCACAGGCCTTGGTAAGAGATGTTCCCGGTAGGCTGTGAGAGCACTGTGGAGAGCCAGTTGCTTTAGCTTCCCACAGAGCTGGAAGCAAGATGCTTTGGGGCCTCTCTCTCCCTTTGGACACAAGGCAGCCGTTTGGGCCTGGCAGCTCTAGGCCAATGGAGCACACCCACAGCAGAAGTTCTACTTCAGGCAGATCAGTCCTGCCCAGAAACTGCGTTTCACAGCCCTTGGTAAGAGATGTTCACGGTAGGCTGTGAGAGCACTGGGCAGAACCAGTTGTTTTTTAGCTTCCCAAAGTGCTGGAGGCAAGATGCTTTGGGGCCTCTCTCACCCTTTGGAAACAAGGCAGCCCTTAGGTCCTGGTAGCTCAAGGCCTATGTAGCACAACCAGAACAGAAGTTCTACTTCAGCCAGGTCAGGCCTGCCAAGAAACTGCGTTTCACAGGCCTTTCAAAGAGATGTTCTCTTAGGCTGTAAGAGCACTGGGCAGAGCCAGCTGTTTCTTAGCTTCCCGAAGAGCTGGGAGCAAGATGCTTTGGGTCCACTCTCCGTCTTTGGAAACAAGGCAGCCCTTTGGGCCTGGCAGCTCTAGGGCAATGGAGCACACCCAGAGCAGAAGTTCTACTTCAGCCAGATCAGGCCTGCCAGGAAACTGCGTTTCACAGGCCTTGGTAAGAGATGTTCCCGGTAGGCTTTAAGAGCACTGGGCAGAGCCAGTTGTTTCTTACCTTCCTGAAAAGCTGGAAGCAAGATGCTTGGGACCCCTCTGCCCGTTTGGGAACAAGGCAGCCTTTTGGGTCGGGAAGCTCTAGGCCAATGGAGCACACGCAGAGCAGGAGTTCTACTTCAGCCTGATCAGGCCTGCAAAGAAACAGCGTTTGACAGGCCTTGGTAAGAGATGTTCCCGGTAGGTGTAAGAGCACTGGGCAGAGCCAGTTGTTTCTTAGCTTCGCAAAGACCGGGAAGCAAGATGCTTTGGGCCTCTCTGCCCCTTGGAAACAGGGCAGCACTTTGGGCCTGGCAGCTCTAGGGCAATGGAGCACACCCAGAGCCGGAGTTCTACTTCAGCCAGATGAGGCCTGCCAAGAAACTGCGTTTCACAGGCCTTTCAAAGACATGTTCCCGGTAGGCTGTAAGAGCACGGGCCAGAGAGAGTTGGTTCTTAGCTTCCCAGAGAGCTGGAAGCAAGATGCTTTGGGGCCTCTCTGCCCCTTTGGAAACAAGGCAGCACCTTGGGCCTGGCAGCTCTAGGGCAATGGAGCACACCCAGAGCAGAAGTTCTACCTCAGCCAGATCAGGCCTGCCAAGAGACTGCTTTTCACAGGCCTTCGTAAGAGGTGTTCCCGGAAGGCTGTCAGAGTACCTGGCAGAGCGAGTTGTTTCTTAGCTTCAAAAACAGCTGGAAGCAACATGATTTGGGGCCTCTCTCCCCCTTTGGAAACAAAGCAGCCTTGGTGCCTGGCAGCTCTAGGCCAAAGTAGCACACCCAGAGCACAAGTTCTACCTCAGCCAGTTAAGGCCTGTCAAGAAGCTGCGTTTCACAGGCCTTTGTATGTGACGTTCCCGGTTGGCTTTGAGAGCACTGTGCAGAGCCAGTTGTTTTACCTTCCAAGAGAGCAGGAAGCAAGATGCTTTGGGGCCTCTCTCACACTTTGGAAATAAAGGCAGCCCTTTGGGCCTGGCACCCTAGGCCAATGGAGTACACCCAGAGCAGAAGTTCTACCTCAGCCAGATCAGGCCTTCCAAGAAACTGCGTCTCACAGGCCTTTCTCTGTCACGTTGCCGGTAGGCTGTGAGAGCACTGTGCAGAGCCAGTTGTTTCTTAGCTTCCCAAAGATTTGGAAGCAAGATACTTTGGGGACTCTCAGCCCCTTTGGAAACAAGGCGGCCCTTTGGGCCTGGCAGCTCTAGGCCAAAGTAGCACGCCCCGAGCAGGAGTTCTACTTCAGCCAGATCAGGCCTGCCAAGAAACTGCGTTTCACAGGCCTTGGTAAGAGATGTTCCCGGTAGGCTGTGAGAGCACTGTGGAGAGCCAGTTGCTTTAGCTTCCCACAGAGCTGGAAGCAAGATGCTTTGGGGCCTCTCTCTCCCTTTGGACACAAGGCAGCCGTTTGGGCCTGGCAGCTCTAGGCCAATGGAGCACACCCACAGCAGAAGTTCTACTTCAGGCAGATCAGTCCTGCCCAGAAACTGCGTTTCACAGCCCTTGGTAAGAGATGTTCACGGTAGGCTGTGAGAGCACTGGGCAGAACCAGTTGTTTTTTAGCTTCCCAAAGTGCTGGAGGCAAGATGCTTTGGGGCCTCTCTCACCCTTTGGAAACAAGGCAGCCCTTAGGTCCTGGTAGCTCTAGGCCTATGTAGCACAACCAGAACAGAAGTTCTACTTCAGCCAGGTCAGGCCTGCCAAGAAACTGCGTTTCACAGGCCTTTCAAAGAGATGTTCTCTTAGGCTGTAAGAGCACTGGGCAGAGCCAGCTGTTTCTTAGCTTCCCGAAGAGCTGGGAGCAAGATGCTTTGGGTCCACTCTCCGTCTTTGGAAACAAGGCAGCCCTTTGGGCCTGGCAGCTCTAGGGCAATGGAGCACACCCAGAGCAGAAGTTCTACTTCAGCCAGATGAGTCCTGCCAGGAAACTGCGTTTCACAGGCCTTGGTAAGAGATGTTCCCGGTAGGCTGTGAGAGCACTGTGGAGAGCCAGTTGCTTTAGCTTCCCACAGAGCTGGAAGCAAGATGCTTTGGGGCCTCTCTCTCCCTTTGGACACAAGGCAGCCGTTTGGGCCTGGCAGCTCTAGGCCAATGGAGCACACCCACAGCAGAAGTTCTACTTCAGGCAGATCAGTCCTGCCCAGAAACTGCGTTTCACAGCCCTTGGTAAGAGATGTTCACGGTAGGCTGTGAGAGCACTGGGCAGAACCAGTTGTTTTTTAGCTTCCCAAAGTGCTGGAGGCAAGATGCTTTGGGGCCTCTCTCACCCTTTGGAAACAAGGCAGCCCTTAGGTCCTGGTAGCTCAAGGCCTATGTAGCACAACCAGAACAGAAGTTCTACTTCAGCCAGGTCAGGCCTGCCAAGAAACTGCGTTTCACAGGCCTTTCAAAGAGATGTTCTCTTAGGCTGTAAGAGCACTGGGCAGAGCCAGCTGTTTCTTAGCTTCCCGAAGAGCTGGGAGCAAGATGCTTTGGGTCCACTCTCCGTCTTTGGAAACAAGGCAGCCCTTTGGGCCTGGCAGCTCTAGGGCAATGGAGCACACCCAGAGCAGAAGTTCTACTTCAGCCAGATCAGGCCTGCCAGGAAACTGCGTTTCACAGGCCTTGGTAAGAGATGTTCCCGGTAGGCTGTAAGAGCACTGGGCAGAGCCAGTTGTTTCTTACCTTCCTGAAAAGCTGGAAGCAAGATTCTTGGGACCCCTCTGCCCGTTTGGGAACAAGGCAGCCTTTTGGGTCGGGAAGCTCTAGGCCAATGGAGCACACGCAGAGCAGGAGTTCTACTTCAGCCTGATCAGGCCTGCAAAGAAACAGCGTTTGACAGGCCTTGGTAAGAGATGTTCGCGGTAGGTGTAAGAGCACTGGGCAGAGCCAGTTGTTTCTTAGCTTCGCAAAGACCGGGAAGCAAGATGCTTTGGGCCTCTCTGCCCCTTGGAAACAGGGCAGAACTTTGGGCCTGGCAGCTCTAGGGCAATGGAGCACACCCAGAGCCGGAGTTCTACTTCAGCCAGATGAGGCCTGCCAAGAAACTGCGTTTCACAGGCCTTTCAAAGACATGTTCCCGGTAGGCTGTAAGAGCACGGGCCAGAGAGAGTTGGTTCTTAGCTTCCCAGAGAGCTGGAAGCAAGATGCTTTGGGGCCTCTCTCACACTTTGGAAATAAAGGCAGCCCTTTGGGCCTGGCAGCCCTAGGCCAATGGAGTACACCCAGAGCAGAAGTTCTACCTCAGCCAGATCAGGCCTTCCAAGAAACTGCGTCTCACAGGCCTTTCTCTGTCACGTTGCCGGTAGGCTGTGAGAGCACTGTGCAGAGCCAGTTGTTTCTTAGCTTCCCAAAGATTTGGAAGCAAGATACTTTGGGGACTCTCAGCCCCTTTGGAAACAAGGCGGCCCTTTGGGCCTGGCAGCTCTAGGCCAAAGTAGCACGCCCCGAGCAGGAGTTCTACTTCAGCCAGATCAGGCCTGCCAAGAAACTGCGTTTCACAGGCCTTGGTAAGAGATGTTCCCGGTAGGCTGTGAGAGCACTGTGGAGAGCCAGTTGCTTTAGCTTCCCACAGAGCTGGAAGCAAGATGCTTTGGGGCCTCTCTCTCCCTTTGGACACAAGGCAGCCGTTTGGGCCTGGCAGCTCTAGGCCAATGGAGCACACCCACAGCAGAAGTTCTACTTCAGGCAGATCAGTCCTGCCCAGAAACTGCGTTTCACAGCCCTTGGTAAGAGATGTTCACGGTAGGCTGTGAGAGCACTGGGCAGAACCAGTTGTTTTTTAGCTTCCCAAAGTGCTGGAGGCAAGATGCTTTGGGGCCTCTCTCACCCTTTGGAAACAAGGCAGCCCTTAGGTCCTGGTAGCTCTAGGCCTATGTAGCACAACCAGAACAGAAGTTCTACTTCAGCCAGGTCAGGCCTGCCAAGAAACTGCGTTTCACAGGCCTTTCAAAGAGATGTTCTCTTAGGCTGTAAGAGCACTGGGCAGAGCCAGCTGTTTCTTAGCTTCCCGAAGAGCTGGGAGCAAGATGCTTTGGGTCCACTCTCCATCTTTGGAAACAAGGCAGCCCTTTGGGCCTGGCAGCTCTAGGGCAATGGAGCACACCCAGAGCAGAAGTTCTACTTCAGCCAGATCAGGCCTGCCAGGAAACTGCGTTTCACAGGCCTTGGTAAGAGATGTTCCCGGTAGGCTGTAAGAGCACTGGGCAGAGCCAGTTGTTTCTTACCTTCCTGAAAAGCTGGAAGCAAGATGCTTGGGACCCCTCTGCCCGTTTGGGAACAAGGCAGCCTTTTGGGTCGGGAAGCTCTAGGCCAATGGAGCACACGCAGAGCAGGAGTTCTACTTCAGCCTGATCAGGCCTGCAAAGAAACAGCGTTTGACAGGCCTTGGTAAGAGATGTTCCCGGTAGGTGTAAGAGCACTGGGCAGAGCCAGTTGTTTCTTAGCTTCGCAAAGACCGGGAAGCAAGATGCTTTGGGCCTCTCTGCCCCTTGGAAACAGGGCAGCACTTTGGGCCTGGCAGCTCTAGGGCAATGGAGCACACCCAGAGCCGGAGTTCTACTTCAGCCAGATGAGGCCTGCCAAGAAACTGCGTTTCACAGGCCATTCAAAGACATGTTCCCGGTAGGCTGTAAGAGCACGGGCCAGAGAGAGTTGGTTCTTAGCTTCCCAGAGAGCTGGAAGCAAGATGCTTTGGGGCCTCTCTGCCCCTTTGGAAACAAGGCAGCACCTTGGGCCTGGCAGCTCTAGGGCAATGGAGCACACCCAGAGCAGAAGTTCTACTTCAGCTACATCAGGCCACCAACAAAGTGCGTTTCACAGGCCTTGGTAAGAGATTGTCTCTTAGACTGTAAGAGCACTGGGCAGAGCCAGTTGTTTCTTAGCTTCCCAAAGAGCTGGAAGCAAGATGCTTTGGGGGCTCCCTGCCCCTTTGCCAACAAGGCCGACCTTTGGGCCTTTCAGCTCTGGGCCAATGGAGCACACCCAGAGCAGAAGTTCTACCTCAGCCAGATAAGGCCTGCCAAGAAACTACGTTTCAAAGGCTTTGGTAAGAGATGTTGCCGGTACTCTGTTAGAGCACTGGGCAGAGACAGTTGTTTCTTAGCTTCCCAAAGAGCTGGAAGCAAGATGCTTTGGGGCCTCTCTGCCCGTTTGCAAACAAGGCATCCCTTTGGGCCTTTCAGCTCTAGGCCAATGGAGCACACCCAGAGCAGAAGTCCTACTTCAGCCAGATCAGGCCTGCCAAGGAACTGCGTTTCAGAGGCCTTTGTATGTGACGTTCCCGGTAGGCTGTGAGAGCACGGTGCAGAGCCAGTTGTTTCCTTGTTTCCCAAACAGCTGGAAGCAAGACGCTTTGGGGCCTCTCTGCCCCTTTGGAAACAAGGCAGCACCTTGGGTCTGGCAGCTCTAGGGCAATGGAGCACAACCAGAGCCGAAGTTCTACTTCTTCCAGATCAGGCCTGCATAGACAGTGCGTTTCCCAGGCCTTGATAAGAGATGTTCTCTTAGGCTATAAGAGCACTGGGCACAGCCAGTTGTTTCTTAGCTTCCCAAGAGGTGGAAGCAAGATGCTTTGGGGCCTCTCTCACACTTTGGAAACAGGCAGCCCTTTGGGCCTTTCAGCTCTAGGGCAATGGAGCACACCCAGAGCAGAAGTTCTACCTCAGCCAGATCAGGCCTGCCAAGAAACTGCTTTTCACAGGCCTTCGTAAGAGGTGTTCCCGGAAGGCTGTCAGAGTACCTGGCAGAGCGAGTTGTTTCTTAGCTTCAAAAACAGCTGGAAGCAACATGATTTGGGGCCTCTCTCCCCCTTTGGAAACAAAGCAGCCTTTGTGCCTGGCAGCTCTAGGCCAAAGTAGCACACCCAGAGCACAAGTTCTACCTCAGCCAGATAAGGCCTGTCAAGAAGCTGCGTTTCACAGGCCTTTCTCTGTCACGTTGCCGGTAGGCTGTGAGAGCACTGTGCAGAGCCAGTTGTTTCTTAGCTTCCCAAAGATTTGGAAGCAAGATGCTTTGGGGACTCTCAGCCCCTTTGGAAACAAGGCGGCCCTTTGGGCCTGGCAGCTCTAGGCCAAAGTAGCACGCCCAGAGCAGGAGTTCTACTTCAGCCAGATCAGGCCTGCCAAGAAACTGCGTTTCACAGGCCTTGGTAAGAGATGTTCCCGGTAGGCTGTGAGAGCACTGTGGAGAGCCAGTTGCTTTAGCTTCCCACAGAGCTGGAAGCAAGATGCTTTGGGGCCTCTCTCTCCCTTTGGACACAAGGCAGCCGTTTGGGCCTGGCAGCTCTAGGCCAATGGAGCACACCCACAGCAGAAGTTCTACTTCAGGCAGATCAGTCCTGCCCAGAAACTGCGTTTCACAGCCCTTGGTAAGAGATGTTCACGGTAGGCTGTGAGAGCACTGGGCAGAACCAGTTGTTTTTTAGCTTCCCAAAGTGCTGGAGGCAAGATGCTTTGGGGCCTCTCTCACCCTTTGGAAACAAGGCAGCCCTTAGGTCCTGGTAGCTCTAGGCCTATGTAGCACAACCAGAACAGAAGTTCTACTTCAGCCAGGTCAGGCCTGCCAAGAAACTGCGTTTCACAGGCCTTTCAAAGAGATGTTCTCTTAGGCTGTAAGAGCACTGGGCAGAGCCAGCTGTTTCTTAGCTTCCCGAAGAGCTGGGAGCAAGATGCTTTGGGTCCACTCTCCGTCTTTGGAAACAAGGCAGCCCTTTGGGCCTGGCAGCTCTAGGGCAATGGAGCACACCCAGAGCAGAAGTTCTACTTCAGCCAGATCAGGCCTGCCAGGAAACTGCGTTTCACAGGCCTTGGTAAGAGATGTTCCCGGTAGGCTTTAAGAGCACTGGGCAGAGCCAGTTGTTTCTTACCTTCCTGAAAAGCTGGAAGCAAGATTCTTGGGACCCCTCTGCCCGTTTGGGAACAAGGCAGCCTTCTGGGTCGGGAAGCTCTAGGCCAATGGAGCACACGCAGAGCAGGAGTTCTACTTCAGCCTGATCAGGCCTGCAAAGAAACAGCGTTTGACAGGCCTTGGTAAGAGATGTTCCCGGTAGGTGTAAGAGCACTGGGCAGAGCCAGTTGTTTCTTAGCTTCGCAAAGACCGGGAAGCAAGATGCTTTGGGCCTCTCTGCCCCTTGGAAACAGGGCAGCACTTTGGGCCTGGCAGCTCTAGGGCAATGGAGCACACCCAGAGCCGGAGTTCTACTTCAGCCAAATCAGGCCTGCCAGGAAACTGCGTTTCACAGGCCTTGGTAAGAGATGTTCCCGGTAGGCTGTAAGAGCACTGGGCAACGCCAGATGTTTCTTAGCTTCCCGAAGAGCTGGAAGCGAGAAGCTTTGGTGCCACTCTCTCACTTTGGACTCAAGGCAGCCCTTTGGGGCAGGTAGCTCTAGGCCAGTGGAGCACACCCAGAACTGAAGTTCTACTTGGGCCAGTTCAGGCCACCAACAAACTGCGTTTCACAGGCCTTGGTAGGAGATGTTCCCGGTAGGCTGTAAGAGCACTGGGCAACGCCAGATGTTTCTTAGCTTCCCGAAGAGCTGGAAGCAAGATGCTTTGGGGCCTCTCATCCCCTTTGCAAACAAGGCGGCCCTATGGGCCAGGCAGCTCTAGGCCAATGGAGCACACCCAGAGCAGAAGTTCTACTTCGGCCAGTTCAGGCCACCAACAAACTGCGTTTCACAGGCCTTGGTAAGAGATGTTCCCGGTAGGCTGTAAGAGCACTGGGCAACGCCAGATGTTTCTTAGCTTCCCAAAGAGCTGGAAGCAAGATGCTTTGGGGCCTCTCATCCCCTTTGCAAACAAGGCCGACCTTTGGGCCAGGCAGCTCTAGGCCAATGGAGCACACCCAGAGCAGAAGTTCTACCTCAGCCAGATAAGGCCTGCCAAGAAACTGCGTTTCAAAGGCTTTGGTAAGAGATGTTCCCGCTACTCTGTTAGAGCACTGGGCAGAGCCATTTGTTTCTTAGCTTCCCAAAGAGCTGGAAGCAAGATGCTTTGGGGGCTCCCTGCCCCTTTGCCAACAAGGGCGACCTTTGGGCCTTTCAGCTCTCGGCCAATGGAGCACACCCAGAGCAGAAGTCCTACTTCAGCCAGATCAGGCCTGCCAAGGAACTGCGTTTCAGAGGCCTTTGTATGTGACGTTCCCGGTAGGCTGTGAGAGCACGGTGCAGAGCCAGTTGTTTCCTTGTTTCCCAAACAGCTGGAAGCAAGACGCTTTGGGGCCTCTCTGCCCCTTTGGAAACAAGGCAGCACGTTGGGTCTGGCAGCTCTAGGGCAATGGAGCACAACCAGAGCCGAAGTTCTACTTCTTCCAGATCAGGCCTGCCTAGACAGTGCGTTTCCCAGGCCTTGATAAGAGATGTTCTCTTAGGCTATAAGAGCACTGGGCACAGCCAGTTGTTTCTTAGCTTCCCAAGAGGTGGAAGCAAGATGCTTTGGGGCCTCTCTCCCCCTTTGGAAACAAGGCAGCCCTTTGGGCCTTTCAGCTCTAGGGCAATGGAGCACACCCAGAGCAGAAGTTCTACCTCAGCCAGATCAGGCCTGCCAAGAAACTGCTTTTCACAGGCCTTTGTAAGAGGTGTTCCCGGAAGGCTGTAAGAGTACCTGGCAGAGCGAGTTGTTTCTTAGCTTCAAAAACAGCTGGAAGCAACATGATTTGGGGCCTCTCTCCCCCTTTGGAAACAAAGCAGCCTTTGTGCCTGGCAGCTCTAGGCCAAAGTAGCACACCCAGAGCACAAGTTCTACCTCAGCCAGATCAGGCCTTCCAAGAAACTGCGTCTCACAGGCCTTTCTCTGTCACGTTGCCGGTAGGCTGTGAGAGCACTGTGCAGAGCCAGTTGTTTCTTAGCTTCCCAAAGATTTGGAAGCAAGATGCTTTGGGGACTCTCAGCCCCTTTGGAAACAAGGCGGCCCTTTGGGCCTGGCAGCTCTAGGCCAAAGTAGCACGCCCAGAGCAGGAGTTCTACTTCAGCCAGATCAGGCCTGCCAAGAAACTGCGTTTCACAGGCCTTGGTAAGAGATGTTCCCGGTAGGCTGTGAGAGCACTGTGGAGAGCCAGTTGCTTTAGCTTCCCACAGAGCTGGAAGCAAGATGCCTTGGGGCCTCTCTCTCCCTTTGGACACAAGGCAGCCGTTTGGGCCTGGCAGCTCTAGGCCAATGGAGCACACCCACAGCAGAAGTTCTACTTCAGGCAGATCAGTCCTGCCCAGAAACTGCGTTTCACAGCCCTTGGTAAGAGATGTTCACGGTAGGCTGTGAGAGCACTGGGCAGAACCAGTTGTTTTTTAGCTTCCCAAAGTGCTGGAGGCAAGATGCTTTGGGGCCTCTCTCACCCTTTGGAAACAAGGCAGCCCTTAGGTCCTGGTAGCTCTAGGCCTATGTAGCACAACCAGAACAGAAGTTCTACTTCAGCCAGGTCAGGCCTGCCAAGAAACTGCGTTTCACAGGCCTTTCAAAGAGATGTTCTCTTAGGCTGTAAGAGCACTGGGCAGAGCCAGCTGTTTCTTAGCTTCCCGAAGAGCTGGGAGCAAGATGCTTTGGGTCCACTCTCCGTCTTTGGAAACAAGGCAGCCCTTTGGGCCTGGCAGCTCTAGGGCAATGGAGCACACCCAGAGCAGAAGTTCTACTTCAGCCAGATCAGGCCTGCCAGGAAACTGCGTTTCACAGGCCTTGGTAAGAGATGTTCCCGGTAGGCTGTAAGAGCACTGGGCAGAGCCAGTTGTTTCTTACCTTCCTGAAAAGCTGGAAGCAAGATGCTTGGGACCCCTCTGCCCGTTTGGGCACAAGGCAGCCTTTTGGGTCGGGAAGCTCTAGGCCAATGGAGCACACGCAGAGCAGGAGTTCTACTTCAGCCTGATCAGGCCTGCAAAGAAACAGCGTTTGACAGGCCTTGGTAAGAGATGTTCCCGGTAGGTGTAAGAGCACTGGGCAGAGCCAGTTGTTTCTTAGCTTCGCAAAGACCGGGAAGCAAGATGCTTTGGGCCTCTCTGCCCCTTGGAAACAGGGCAGCACTTTGGGCCTGGCAGCTCTAGGGCAGTGGAGCACACCCAGAGCCGGAGTTCTACTTCAGCCAGATGAGGCCTGCCAAGAAACTGCGTTTCACAGGCCTTTCAAAGACATGTTCCCGGTAGGCTGTAAGAGCACGGGGCAGAGCGAGTTGGTTCTTAGCTTCCCAGAGAGCTGGAAGCAAGATGCTTTGGGGCCTCTCTGCCCCTTTGGAAACAAGGCAGCACCTTGGGCCTGGCAGCTCTAGGGCAATGGAGCACACCCAGAGCAGAAGTTCTACTTCAGCCAAATCAGGCCTGCCAGGAAACGGCGTTTCACAGGCCTTGGTAAGAGAGGTTCCCGGTAGGCTGTAAGAGCACTGGGCAACGCCAGATGTTTCTTAGCTTCCCGAAGAGCTGGAAGCGAGAAGCTTTGGTGCCACTCTCTCACTTTGGACTCAAGGCAGCCCTTTGGGGCAGGTAGCTCTAGGCCAGTGGAGCACACCCAGAGCAGAAGTTCTACTTGGGCCAGTTCAGGCCACCAACAAACTGCGTTTCACAGGCCTTGGTAAGAGATGTTCCCGGTAGGCTGTAAGAGCACTGGGCAACGCCAGATGTTTCTTAGCTTCCCGAAGACCTGGAAGCAAGATGCTTTGGGGCCTCTCATCCCCTTTGCAAACAAGGCGGCCCTATGGGCCAGGCAGCTCTAGGCCAATGGAGCACACCCAGAGCAGAAGTTCTACTTCGGCCAGTTCAGGCCACCAACAAACTGCGTTTCACAGGCCTTGGTAAGAGATGTTCCCGGTAGGCTGTAAGAGCACTGGGCAACGCCAGATGTTTCTTAGCTTCCCGAAGAGCTGGAAGCAAGATGCTTTGGGGCCTCTCATCCCCTTTGCAAACAAGGCGGCCCTATGGGCCAGGCAGCTCTAGGCCAATGGAGCACACCCAGAGCAGAAGTTCTACTTCGGCCAGTTCAGGCCACCAACAAACTGCGTTTCACAGGCCTTGGTAAGAGATGTTCCCGGTAGGCTGTAAGAGCACTGGGCAACGCCAGATGTTTCTTAGCTTCCCGAAGAGCTGGAAGCAAGATGCTTTGGGGCCTCTCATCCCCTTTGCAAACAAGGCCGACCTTTGGGCGAGGCAGCTCTAGGCCAATGGAGCACACCCAGAGCAGAAGTTCTACCTCAGCCAGATAAGGCCTGCCAAGAAACTGCGTTTCAAAGGCTTTGGTAAGAGATGTTCCCGGTACTCTGTTAGAGCACTGGGCAGAGCCATTTGTTTCTTAGCTTCCCAAAGAGCTGGAAGCAAGATGCTTTGGGGGCTCCCTGCCCCTTTGCCAACAAGGGCGACCTTTGGGCCTTTCAGCTCTAGGCCAATGGAGCACACCCAGAGCAGAAGTCCTACTTCAGCCAGATCAGGCCTGCCAAGGAACTGCGTTTCAGAGGCCTTTGTATGTGACGTTCCCGGTAGGCTGTGAGAGCACGGTGCAGAGCCAGTTGTTTCCTTGTTTCCCAAACAGCTGGAAGCAAGACGCTTTGGGGCCTCTCTGCCCCTTTGGAAACAAGGCAGCACTAGGGCAATGGAGCACAACCAGAGCCGAAGTTCTACTTCTTCCAGATCAGGCCTGCCTAGACAGTGCGTTTCCCAGGCCTTGATAAGAGATGTTCTCTTAGGCTATAAGAGCACTGGGCACAGCCAGTTGTTTCTTAGCTTCCCAAGAGGTGGAAGCAAGATGCTTTGGGGCCTCTCTCCCCCTTTGGAAACAAGGCAGCCCTTTGGGCCTTTCAGCTCGAGGGCAATGGAGCACACCCAGAGCAGAAGTTCTACCTCAGCCAGATCAGGCCTGCCAAGAAACTGCTTTTCACAGGCCTTCGTAAGAGGTGTTCCCGGAAGGCTGTAAGAGTACCTGGCAGAGCGAGTTGTTTCTTAGCTTCAAAAACAGCTGCAAGCAACATGATTTGGGGCCTCTCTCCCCCTTTGGAAACAAAGCAGCCTTTGTGCCTGGCAGCTCTAGGTCAAAGTAGCACACCCAGAGCACAAGTTCTACCTCAGCCAGATAAGGCCTGTCAAGAAGCTGCGTTTCACAGGCCTTTGTATGTGACGTTCCCGGTTGGCTTTGAGAGCACTGTGCAGAGCCAGTTGTTTTAGCTTCCCAGAGAGCAGGAAGCAAGATGCTTTGGGGCCTCTCTCACACTTTGGAAATAAAGGCAGCCCTTTGGGCCTGGCAGCCCTAGGCCAATGGAGTACACCCAGAGCAGAAGTTCTACCTCAGCCAGATCAGGCCTGCCAAGAAACTGCTTTTCACAGGCCTTCGTAAGAGGTGTTCCCGGAAGGCTGTAAGAGTACCTGGCAGAGCGAGTTGTTTCTTAGCTTCAAAAACAGCTGGAAGCAACATGATTTGGGGCCTCTCTCCCCCTTTGGAAACAAAGCAGCCTTTGTGCCTGGCAGCTCTAGGCCAAAGTAGCACACCCAGAGCACAAGTTCTACCTCAGCCAGATCAGGCCTTCCAAGAAACTGCGTCTCACAGGCCTTTCTCTGTCACGTTGCCGGTAGGCTGTGAGAGCACTGTGCAGAGCCAGTTGTTTCTTAGCTTCCCAAAGATTTGGAAGCAAGATGCTTTGGGGACTCTCAGCCCCTTTGGAAACAAGGCGGCCCTTTGGGCCTGGCAGCTCTAGGCCAAAGTAGCACGCCCAGAGCAGGAGTTCTACTTCAGCCAGATCAGGCCTGCCAAGAAACTGCGTTTCACAGGCCTTGGTAAGAGATGTTCCCGGTAGGCTGTGAGAGCACTGTGGAGAGCCAGTTGCTTTAGCTTCCCACAGAGCTGGAAGCAAGATGCCTTGGGGCCTCTCTCTCCCTTTGGACACAAGGCAGCCGTTTGGGCCTGGCAGCTCTAGGCCAATGGAGCACACCCACAGCAGAAGTTCTACTTCAGGCAGATCAGTCCTGCCCAGAAACTGCGTTTCACAGCCCTTGGTAAGAGATGTTCACGGTAGGCTGTGAGAGCACTGGGCAGAACCAGTTGTTTTTTAGCTTCCCAAAGTGCTGGAGGCAAGATGCTTTGGGGCCTCTCTCACCCATTGGAAACAAGGCAGCCCTTAGGTCCTGGTAGCTCTAGGCCTATGTAGCACAACCAGAACAGAAGTTCTACTTCAGCCAGGTCAGGCCTGCCAAGAAACTGCGTTTCACAGGCCTTTCAAAGAGATGTTCTCTTAGGCTGTAAGAGCACTGGGCAGAGCCAGCTGTTTCTTAGCTTCCCGAAGAGCTGGGAGCAAGATGCTTTGGGTCCACTCTCCGTCTTTGGAAACAAGGCAGCCCTTTGGGCCTGGCAGCTCTAGGGCAATGGAGCACACCCAGAGCAGAAGTTCTACTTCAGCCAGATCAGGCCTGCCAGGAAACTGCGTTTCACACGCCTTGGTAAGAGATGTTCCCGGTAGGCTGTAAGAGCACTGGGCAGAGCCAGTTGTTTCTTACCTTCCTGAAAAGCTGGAAGCAAGATGCTTGGGACCCCTCTGCCCGTTTGGGAACAAGGCAGCCTTTTGGGTCGGGAAGCTCTAGGCCAATGGAGCACACGCAGAGCAGGAGTTCTACTTCAGCCTGATCAGGCCTGCAAAGAAACAGCGTTTGACAGGCCTTGGTAAGAGATGTTCCCGGTAGGTGTAAGAGCACTGGGCAGAGCCAGTTGTTTCTTAGCTTCGCAAAGACCGGGAAGCAAGATGCTTTGGGCCTCTCTGCCCCTTGGAAACAGGGCAGCACTTTGGGCCTGGCAGCTCTAGGGCAGTGGAGCACACCCAGAGCCGGAGTTCTACTTCAGCCAGATGAGGCCTGCCAAGAAACTGCGTTTCACAGGCCTTTCAAAGACATGTTCCCGGTAGGCTGTAAGAGCACGGGGCAGAGCGAGTTGGTTCTTAGCTTCCCAGAGAGCTGGAAGCAAGATGCTTTGGGGCCTCTCTGCCCCTTTGGAAACAAGGCAGCACCTTGGGCCTGGCAGCTCTAGGGCAATGGAGCACACCCAGAGCAGAAGTTCTACTTCAGCCAAATCAGGCCTGCCAGGAAACGGCGTTTCACAGGCCTTGGTAAGAGAGGTTCCCGGTAGGCTGTAAGAGCACTGGGCAACGCCAGATGTTTCTTAGCTTCCCGAAGAGCTGGAAGCGAGAAGCTTTGGTGCCACTCTCTCACTTTGGACTCAAGGCAGCCCTTTGGGGCAGGTAGCTCTAGGCCAGTGGAGCACACCCAGAGCAGAAGTTCTACTTGGGCCAGTTCAGGCCACCAACAAACTGCGTTTCACAGGCCTTGGTAAGAGATGTTCCCGGTAGGCTGTAAGAGCACTGGGCAACGCCAGATGTTTCTTAGCTTCCCGAAGAGCTGGAAGCAAGATGCTTTGGGGCCTCTCATCCCCTTTGCAAACAAGGCGGCCCTATGGGCCAGGCAGCTCTAGGCCAATGGAGCACACCCAGAGCAGAAGTTCTACTTCGGCCAGTTCAGGCCACCAACAAACTGCGTTTCACAGGCCTTGGTAAGAGATGTTCCCGGTAGGCTGTAAGAGCACTGGGCAACGCCAGATGTTTCTTAGCTTCCCGAAGAGCTGGAAGCAAGATGCTTTGGGGCCTCTCATCCCCTTTGCAAACAAGGCGGCCCTATGGGCCAGGCAGCTCTAGGCCAATGGAGCACACCCAGAGCAGAAGTTCTACTTCGGCCAGTTCAGGCCACCAACAAACTGCGTTTCACAGGCCTTGGTAAGAGATGTTCCCGGTAGGCTGTAAGAGCACTGGGCAACGCCAGATGTTTCTTAGCTTCCCGAAGAGCTGGAAGCAAGATGCTTTGGGGCCTCTCATCCCCTTTGCAAACAAGGCCGACCTTTGGGCGAGGCAGCTCTAGGCCAATGGAGCACACCCAGAGCAGAAGTTCTACCTCAGCCAGATCAGGCCTGCCAAGAAACTGCTTTTCACAGGCCTTCGTAAGAGGTGTTCCCGGAAGGCTGTAAGAGTACCTGGCAGAGCGAGTTGTTTCTTAGCTTCAAAAACAGCTGGAAGCAACATGATTTGGGGCCTCTCTCCCCCTTTGGAAACAAAGCAGCCTTTGTGCCTGGCAGCTCTAGGCCAAAGTAGCACACCCAGAGCACAAGTTCTACCTCAGCCAGATAAGGCCTGTCAAGAAGCTGCGTTTCACAGGCCTTTGTATGTGACGTTCCCGGTTGGCTTTGAGAGCACTGTGCAGAGCCAGTTGTTTTAGCTTCCCAGAGAGCAGGAAGCAAGATGCTTTGGGGCCTCTCTCACACTTTGGAAATAAAGGCAGCCCTTTGGGCCTGGCAGCCCTAGGCCAATGGAGTACACCCAGAGCAGAAGTTCTACCTCAGCCAGATCAGGCCTTCCAAGAAACTGCGTCTCACAGGCCTTTCTCTGTCACGTTGCTGGTAGGCTGTGAGAGCACTGTGCAGAGCCAGTTGTTTCTTAGCTTCCCAAAGATTTGGAAGCAAGATACTTTGGGGACTCTCAGCCCCTTTGGAAACAAGGCGGCCCTTTGGGCCTGGCAGCTCTAGGCCAAAGTAGCACGCCCAGAGCAGGAGTTCTACTTCAGCCAGATCAGGCCTGCCAAGAAACTGCGTTTCACAGGCCTTTCAAAGAGATGTTCTCTTAGGCTGTAAGAGCACTGGGCAGAGCCAGCTGTTTCTTAGCTTCCCGAAGAGCTGGGAGCAAGATGCTTTGGGTCCACTCTCCGTCTTTGGAAACAAGGCAGCCCTTTGGGCCTGGCAGCTCTAGGCCAATGGAGCACACCCACAGCAGAAGTTCTACTTCAGGCAGATCAGTCCTGCCCAGAAACTGCGTTTCACAGCCCTTGGTAAGAGATGTTCACGGTAGGCTGTGAGAGCACTGGGCAGAACCAGTTGTTTTTTAGCTTCCCAAAGTGCTGGAGGCAAGATGCTTTGGGGCCTCTCTCACCCTTTGGAAACAAGGCAGCCCTTAGGTCCTGGTAGCTCTAGGCCTATGTAGCACAACCAGAACAGAAGTTCTACTTCAGCCAGGTCAGGCCTGCCAAGAAACTGCGTTTCACAGGCCTTTCAAAGAGATGTTCTCTTAGGCTGTAAGAGCACTGGGCAGAGCCAGCTGTTTCTTAGCTTCCCGAAGAGCTGGGAGCAAGATGCTTTGGGTCCACTCTCCGTCTTTGGAAACAAGGCAGCCCTTTGGGCCTGGCAGCTCTAGGGCAATGGAGCACACCCAGAGCAGAAGTTCTACTTCAGCCAGATCAGGCCTGCCAGGAAACTGCGTTTCACAGGCCTTGGTAAGAGATGTTCCCGGTAGGCTGTAAGAGCACTGGGCAGAGCCAGTTGTTTCTTACCTTCCTGAAAAGCTGGAAGCAAGATGCTTGGGACCCCTCTGCCCGTTTGGGAACAAGGCAGCCTTTTGGGTCGGGAAGCTCTAGGCCAATGGAGCACACGCAGAGCAGGAGTTCTACTTCAGCCTGATCAGGCCTGCAAAGAAACAGCGTTTGACAGGCCTTGGTAAGAGATGTTCCCGGTAGGTGTAAGAGCACTGGGCAGAGCCAGTTGTTTCTTAGCTTCGCAAAGACCGGGAAGCAAGATGCTTTGGGCCTCTCTGCCCCTTGGAAACAGGGCAGCACTTTGGGCCTGGCAGCTCTAGGGCAGTGGAGCACACCCAGAGCCGGAGTTCTACTTCAGCCAGATGAGGCCTGCCAAGAAACTGCGTTTCACAGGCCTTTCAAAGACATGTTCCCGGTAGGCTGTAAGAGCACGGGGCAGAGCGAGTTGGTTCTTAGCTTCCCAGAGAGCTGGAAGCAAGATGCTTTGGGGCCTCTCTGCCCCTTTGGAAACAAGGCAGCACCTTGGGCCTGGCAGCTCTAGGGCAATGGAGCACACCCAGAGCAGAAGTTCTACTTCAGCCAAATCAGGCCTGCCAGGAAACGGCGTTTCACAGGCCTTGGTAAGAGAGGTTCCCGGTAGGCTGTAAGAGCACTGGGCAACGCCAGATGTTTCTTAGCTTCCCGAAGAGCTGGAAGCGAGAAGCTTTGGTGCCACTCTCTCACTTTGGACTCAAGGCAGCCCTTTGGGGCAGGTAGCTCTAGGCCAGTGGAGCACACCCAGAGCAGAAGTTCTACTTGGGCCAGTTCAGGCCACCAACAAACTGCGTTTCACAGGCCTTGGTAAGAGATGTTCCCGGTAGGCTGTAAGAGCACTGGGCAACGCCAGATGTTTCTTAGCTTCCCGAAGACCTGGAAGCAAGATGCTTTGGGGCCTCTCATCCCCTTTGCAAACAAGGCGGCCCTATGGGCCAGGCAGCTCTAGGCCAATGGAGCACACCCAGAGCAGAAGTTCTACTTCGGCCAGTTCAGGCCACCAACAAACTGCGTTTCACAGGCCTTGGTAAGAGATGTTCCCGGTAGGCTGTAAGAGCACTGGGCAACGCCAGATGTTTCTTAGCTTCCCGAAGAGCTGGAAGCAAGATGCTTTGGGGCCTCTCATCCCCTTTGCAAACAAGGCGGCCCTATGGGCCAGGCAGCTCTAGGCCAATGGAGCACACCCAGAGCAGAAGTTCTACTTCGGCCAGTTCAGGCCACCAACAAACTGCGTTTCACAGGCCTTGGTAAGAGATGTTCCCGGTAGGCTGTAAGAGCACTGGGCAATGCCAGATGTTTCTTAGCTTCCCGAAGAGCTGGAAGCAAGATGCTTTGGGGCCTCTCATCCCCTTTGCAAACAAGGCCGACCTTTGGGCGAGGCAGCTCTAGGCCAATGGAGCACACCCAGAGCAGAAGTTCTACCTCAGCCAGATAAGGCCTGCCAAGAAACTGCGTTTCAAAGGCTTTGGTAAGAGATGTTCCCGGTACTCTGTTAGAGCACTGGGCAGAGCCATTTGTTTCTTAGCTTCCCAAAGAGCTGGAAGCAAGATGCTTTGGGGGCTCCCTGCCCCTTTGCCAACAAGGGCGACCTTTGGGCCTTTCAGCTCTAGGCCAATGGAGCACACCCAGAGCAGAAGTCCTACTTCAGCCAGATCAGGCCTGCCAAGGAACTGCGTTTCAGAGGCCTTTGTATGTGACGTTCCCGGTAGGCTGTGAGAGCACGGTGCAGAGCCAGTTGTTTCCTTGTTTCCCAAACAGCTGGAAGCAAGACGCTTTGGGGCCTCTCTGCCCCTTTGGAAACAAGGCAGCACTAGGGCAATGGAGCACAACCAGAGCCGAAGTTCTACTTCTTCCAGATCAGGCCTGCCTAGACAGTGCGTTTCCCAGGCCTTGATAAGAGATGTTCTCTTAGGCTATAAGAGCACTGGGCACAGCCAGTTGTTTCTTAGCTTCCCAAGAGGTGGAAGCAAGATGCTTTGGGGCCTCTCTCCCCCTTTGGAAACAAGGCAGCCCTTTGGGCCTTTCAGCTCTAGGGCAATGGAGCACACCCAGAGCAGAAGTTCTACCTCAGCCAGATCAGGCCTGCCAAGAAACTGCTTTTCACAGGCCTTCGTAAGAGGTGTTCCCGGAAGGCTGTAAGAGTACCTGGCAGAGCGAGTTGTTTCTTAGCTTCAAAAACAGCTGGAAGCAACATGATTTGGGGCCTCTCTCCCCCTTTGGAAACAAAGCAGCCTTTGTGCCTGGCAGCTCTAGGCCAAAGTAGCACACCCAGAGCACAAGTTCTACCTCAGCCAGATCAGGCCTTCCAAGAAACTGCGTCTCACAGGCCTTTCTCTGTCACGTTGCCGGTAGGCTGTGAGAGCACTGTGCAGAGCCAGTTGTTTCTTAGCTTCCCAAAGATTTGGAAGCAAGATGCTTTGGGGACTCTCAGCCCCTTTGGAAACAAGGCGGCCCTTTGGGCCTGGCAGCTCTAGGCCAAAGTAGCACGCCCAGAGCAGGAGTTCTACTTCAGCCAGATCAGGCCTGCCAAGAAACTGCGTTTCACAGGCCTTGGTAAGAGATGTTCCCGGTAGGCTGTGAGAGCACTGTGGAGAGCCAGTTGCTTTAGCTTCCCACAGAGCTGGAAGCAAGATGCCTTGGGGCCTCTCTCTCCCTTTGGACACAAGGCAGCCGTTTGGGCCTGGCAGCTCTAGGCCAATGGAGCACACCCACAGCAGAAGTTCTACTTCAGGCAGATCAGTCCTGCCCAGAAACTGCGTTTCACAGCCCTTGGTAAGAGATGTTCACGGTAGGCTGTGAGAGCACTGGGCAGAACCAGTTGTTTTTTAGCTTCCCAAAGTGCTGGAGGCAAGATGCTTTGGGGCCTCTCTCACCCTTTGGAAACAAGGCAGCCCTTAGGTCCTGGTAGCTCTAGGCCTATGTAGCACAACCAGAACAGAAGTTCTACTTCAGCCAGGTCAGGCCTGCCAAGAAACTGCGTTTCACAGGCCTTTCAAAGAGATGTTCTCTTAGGCTGTAAGAGCACTGGGCAGAGCCAGCTGTTTCTTAGCTTCCCGAAGAGCTGGGAGCAAGATGCTTTGGGTCCACTCTCCGTCTTTGGAAACAAGGCAGCCCTTTGGGCCTGGCAGCTCTAGGGCAATGGAGCACACCCAGAGCAGAAGTTCTACTTCAGCCAGATCAGGCCTGCCAGGAAACTGCGTTTCACAGGCCTTGGTAAGAGATGTTCCCGGTAGGCTGTAAGAGCACTGGGCAGAGCCAGTTGTTTCTTACCTTCCTGAAAAGCTGGAAGCAAGATGCTTGGGACCCCTCTGCCCGTTTGGGAACAAGGCAGCCTTTTGGGTCGGGAAGCTCTAGGCCAATGGAGCACACGCAGAGCAGGAGTTCTACTTCAGCCTGATCAGGCCTGCAAAGAAACAGCGTTTGACAGGCCTTGGTAAGAGATGTTCCCGGTAGGTGTAAGAGCACTGGGCAGAGCCAGTTGTTTCTTAGCTTCGCAAAGACCGGGAAGCAAGATGCTTTGGGCCTCTCTGCCCCTTGGAAACAGGGCAGCACTTTGGGCCTGGCAGCTCTAGGGCAGTGGAGCACACCCAGAGCCGGAGTTCTACTTCAGCCAGATGAGGCCTGCCAAGAAACTGCGTTTCACAGGCCTTTCAAAGACATGTTCCCGGTAGGCTGTAAGAGCACGGGGCAGAGCGAGTTGGTTCTTAGCTTCCCAGAGAGCTGGAAGCAAGATGCTTTGGGGCCTCTCTGCCCCTTTGGAAACAAGGCAGCACCTTGGGCCTGGCAGCTCTAGGGCAATGGAGCACACCCAGAGCAGAAGTTCTACTTCAGCCAAATCAGGCCTGCCAGGAAACGGCGTTTCACAGGCCTTGGTAAGAGAGGTTCCCGGTAGGCTGTAAGAGCACTGGGCAACGCCAGATGTTTCTTAGCTTCCCGAAGAGCTGGAAGCGAGAAGCTTTGGTGCCACTCTCTCACTTTGGACTCAAGGCAGCCCTTTGGGGCAGGTAGCTCTAGGCCAGTGGAGCACACCCAGAGCAGAAGTTCTACTTGGGCCAGTTCAGGCCACCAACAAACTGCGTTTCACAGGCCTTGGTAAGAGATGTTCCCGGTAGGCTGTAAGAGCACTGGGCAACGCCAGATGTTTCTTAGCTTCCCGAAGACCTGGAAGCAAGATGCTTTGGGGCCTCTCATCCCCTTTGCAAACAAGGCGGCCCTATGGGCCAGGCAGCTCTAGGCCAATGGAGCACACCCAGAGCAGAAGTTCTACTTCGGCCAGTTCAGGCCACCAACAAACTGCGTTTCACAGGCCTTGGTAAGAGATGTTCCCGGTAGGCTGTAAGAGCACTGGGCAACGCCAGATGTTTCTTAGCTTCCCGAAGAGCTGGAAGCAAGATGCTTTGGGGCCTCTCATCCCCTTTGCAAACAAGGCGGCCCTATGGGCCAGGCAGCTCTAGGCCAATGGAGCACACCCAGAGCAGAAGTTCTACTTCGGCCAGTTCAGGCCACCAACAAACTGCGTTTCACAGGCCTTGGTAAGAGATGTTCCCGGTAGGCTGTAAGAGCACTGGGCAACGCCAGATGTTTCTTAGCTTCCCGAAGAGCTGGAAGCAAGATGCTTTGGGGCCTCTCATCCCCTTTGCAAACAAGGCCGACCTTTGGGCGAGGCAGCTCTAGGCCAATGGAGCACACCCAGAGCAGAAGTTCTACCTCAGCCAGATCAGGCCTGCCAAGAAACTGCTTTTCACAGGCCTTCGTAAGAGGTGTTCCCGGAAGGCTGTAAGAGTACCTGGCAGAGCGAGTTGTTTCTTAGCTTCAAAAACAGCTGGAAGCAACATGATTTGGGGCCTCTCTCCCCCTTTGGAAACAAAGCAGCCTTTGTGCCTGGCAGCTCTAGGCCAAAGTAGCACACCCAGAGCACAAGTTCTACCTCAGCCAGATAAGGCCTGTCAAGAAGCTGCGTTTCACAGGCCTTTGTATGTGACGTTCCCGGTTGGCTTTGAGAGCACTGTGCAGAGCCAGTTGTTTTAGCTTCCCAGAGAGCAGGAAGCAAGATGCTTTGGGGCCTCTCTCACACTTTGGAAATAAAGGCAGCCCTTTGGGCCTGGCAGCCCTAGGCCAATGGAGTACACCCAGAGCAGAAGTTCTACCTCAGCCAGATCAGGCCTTCCAAGAAACTGCGTCTCACAGGCCTTTCTCTGTCACGTTGCTGGTAGGCTGTGAGAGCACTGTGCAGAGCCAGTTGTTTCTTAGCTTCCCAAAGATTTGGAAGCAAGATACTTTGGGGACTCTCAGCCCCTTTGGAAACAAGGCGGCCCTTTGGGCCTGGCAGCTCTAGGCCAAAGTAGCACGCCCAGAGCAGGAGTTCTACTTCAGCCAGATCAGGCCTGCCAAGAAACTGCGTTTCACAGGCCTTTCAAAGAGATGTTCTCTTAGGCTGTAAGAGCACTGGGCAGAGCCAGCTGTTTCTTAGCTTCCCGAAGAGCTGGGAGCAAGATGCTTTGGGTCCACTCTCCGTCTTTGGAAACAAGGCAGCCCTTTGGGCCTGGCAGCTCTAGGCCAATGGAGCACACCCACAGCAGAAGTTCTACTTCAGGCAGATCAGTCCTGCCCAGAAACTGCGTTTCACAGCCCTTGGTAAGAGATGTTCACGGTAGGCTGTGAGAGCACTGGGCAGAACCAGTTGTTTTTTAGCTTCCCAAAGTGCTGGAGGCAAGATGCTTTGGGGCCTCTCTCACCCTTTGGAAACAAGGCAGCCCTTAGGTCCTGGTAGCTCTAGGCCTATGTAGCACAACCAGAACAGAAGTTCTACTTCAGCCAGGTCAGGCCTGCCAAGAAACTGCGTTTCACAGGCCTTTCAAAGAGATGTTCTCTTAGGCTGTAAGAGCACTGGGCAGAGCCAGCTGTTTCTTAGCTTCCCGAAGAGCTGGGAGCAAGATGCTTTGGGTCCACTCTCCGTCTTTGGAAACAAGGCAGCCCTTTGGGCCTGGCAGCTCTAGGGCAATGGAGCACACCCAGAGCAGAAGTTCTACTTCAGCCAGATCAGGCCTGCCAGGAAACTGCGTTTCACAGGCCTTGGTAAGAGATGTTCCCGGTAGGCTGTAAGAGCACTGGGCAGAGCCAGTTGTTTCTTACCTTCCTGAAAAGCTGGAAGCAAGATGCTTGGGACCCCTCTGCCCGTTTGGGAACAAGGCAGCCTTTTGGGTCGGGAAGCTCTAGGCCAATGGAGCACACGCAGAGCAGGAGTTCTACTTCAGCCTGATCAGGCCTGCAAAGAAACAGCGTTTGACAGGCCTTGGTAAGAGATGTTCCCGGTAGGTGTAAGAGCACTGGGCAGAGCCAGTTGTTTCTTAGCTTCGCAAAGACCGGGAAGCAAGATGCTTTGGGCCTCTCTGCCCCTTGGAAACAGGGCAGCACTTTGGGCCTGGCAGCTCTAGGGCAGTGGAGCACACCCAGAGCCGGAGTTCTACTTCAGCCAGATGAGGCCTGCCAAGAAACTGCGTTTCACAGGCCTTTCAAAGACATGTTCCCGGTAGGCTGTAAGAGCACGGGGCAGAGCGAGTTGGTTCTTAGCTTCCCAGAGAGCTGGAAGCAAGATGCTTTGGGGCCTCTCTGCCCCTTTGGAAACAAGGCAGCACCTTGGGCCTGGCAGCTCTAGGGCAATGGAGCACACCCAGAGCAGAAGTTCTACTTCAGCCAAATCAGGCCTGCCAGGAAACGGCGTTTCACAGGCCTTGGTAAGAGAGGTTCCCGGTAGGCTGTAAGAGCACTGGGCAACGCCAGATGTTTCTTAGCTTCCCGAAGAGCTGGAAGCGAGAAGCTTTGGTGCCACTCTCTCACTTTGGACTCAAGGCAGCCCTTTGGGGCAGGTAGCTCTAGGCCAGTGGAGCACACCCAGAGCAGAAGTTCTACTTGGGCCAGTTCAGGCCACCAACAAACTGCGTTTCACAGGCCTTGGTAAGAGATGTTCCCGGTAGGCTGTAAGAGCACTGGGCAACGCCAGATGTTTCTTAGCTTCCCGAAGACCTGGAAGCAAGATGCTTTGGGGCCTCTCATCCCCTTTGCAAACAAGGCGGCCCTATGGGCCAGGCAGCTCTAGGCCAATGGAGCACACCCAGAGCAGAAGTTCTACTTCGGCCAGTTCAGGCCACCAACAAACTGCGTTTCACAGGCCTTGGTAAGAGATGTTCCCGGTAGGCTGTAAGAGCACTGGGCAACGCCAGATGTTTCTTAGCTTCCCGAAGAGCTGGAAGCAAGATGCTTTGGGGCCTCTCATCCCCTTTGCAAACAAGGCGGCCCTATGGGCCAGGCAGCTCTAGGCCAATGGAGCACACCCAGAGCAGAAGTTCTACTTCGGCCAGTTCAGGCCACCAACAAACTGCGTTTCACAGGCCTTGGTAAGAGATGTTCCCGGTAGGCTGTAAGAGCACTGGGCAACGCCAGATGTTTCTTAGCTTCCCGAAGAGCTGGAAGCAAGATGCTTTGGGGCCTCTCATCCCCTTTGCAAACAAGGCCGACCTTTGGGCGAGGCAGCTCTAGGCCAATGGAGCACACCCAGAGCAGAAGTTCTACCTCAGCCAGATAAGGCCTGCCAAGAAACTGCGTTTCAAAGGCTTTGGTAAGAGATGTTCCCGGTACTCTGTTAGAGCACTGGGCAGAGCCATTTGTTTCTTAGCTTCCCAAAGAGCTGGAAGCAAGATGCTTTGGGGGCTCCCTGCCCCTTTGCCAACAAGGGCGACCTTTGGGCCTTTCAGCTCTAGGCCAATGGAGCACACCCAGAGCAGAAGTCCTACTTCAGCCAGATCAGGCCTGCCAAGGAACTGCGTTTCAGAGGCCTTTGTATGTGACGTTCCCGGTAGGCTGTGAGAGCACGGTGCAGAGCCAGTTGTTTCCTTGTTTCCCAAACAGCTGGAAGCAAGACGCTTTGGGGCCTCTCTGCCCCTTTGGAAACAAGGCAGCACTAGGGCAATGGAGCACAACCAGAGCCGAAGTTCTACTTCTTCCAGATCAGGCCTGCCTAGACAGTGCGTTTCCCAGGCCTTGATAAGAGATGTTCTCTTAGGCTATAAGAGCACTGGGCACAGCCAGTTGTTTCTTAGCTTCCCAAGAGGTGGAAGCAAGATGCTTTGGGGCCTCTCTCCCCCTTTGGAAACAAGGCAGCCCTTTGGGCCTTTCAGCTCTAGGGCAATGGAGCACACCCAGAGCAGAAGTTCTACCTCAGCCAGATCAGGCCTGCCAAGAAACTGCTTTTCACAGGCCTTCGTAAGAGGTGTTCCCGGAAGGCTGTAAGAGTACCTGGCAGAGCGAGTTGTTTCTTAGCTTCAAAAACAGCTGGAAGCAACATGATTTGGGGCCTCTCTCCCCCTTTGGAAACAAAGCAGCCTTTGTGCCTGGCAGCTCTAGGCCAAAGTAGCACACCCAGAGCACAAGTTCTACCTCAGCCAGATCAGGCCTTCCAAGAAACTGCGTCTCACAGGCCTTTCTCTGTCACGTTGCCGGTAGGCTGTGAGAGCACTGTGCAGAGCCAGTTGTTTCTTAGCTTCCCAAAGATTTGGAAGCAAGATGCTTTGGGGACTCTCAGCCCCTTTGGAAACAAGGCGGCCCTTTGGGCCTGGCAGCTCTAGGCCAAAGTAGCACGCCCAGAGCAGGAGTTCTACTTCAGCCAGATCAGGCCTGCCAAGAAACTGCGTTTCACAGGCCTTGGTAAGAGATGTTCCCGGTAGGCTGTGAGAGCACTGTGGAGAGCCAGTTGCTTTAGCTTCCCACAGAGCTGGAAGCAAGATGCCTTGGGGCCTCTCTCTCCCTTTGGACACAAGGCAGCCGTTTGGGCCTGGCAGCTCTAGGCCAATGGAGCACACCCACAGCAGAAGTTCTACTTCAGGCAGATCAGTCCTGCCCAGAAACTGCGTTTCACAGCCCTTGGTAAGAGATGTTCACGGTAGGCTGTGAGAGCACTGGGCAGAACCAGTTGTTTTTTAGCTTCCCAAAGTGCTGGAGGCAAGATGCTTTGGGGCCTCTCTCACCCTTTGGAAACAAGGCAGCCCTTAGGTCCTGGTAGCTCTAGGCCTATGTAGCACAACCAGAACAGAAGTTCTACTTCAGCCAGGTCAGGCCTGCCAAGAAACTGCGTTTCACAGGCCTTTCAAAGAGATGTTCTCTTAGGCTGTAAGAGCACTGGGCAGAGCCAGCTGTTTCTTAGCTTCCCGAAGAGCTGGGAGCAAGATGCTTTGGGTCCACTCTCCGTCTTTGGAAACAAGGCAGCCCTTTGGGCCTGGCAGCTCTAGGGCAATGGAGCACACCCAGAGCAGAAGTTCTACTTCAGCCAGATCAGGCCTGCCAGGAAACTGCGTTTCACAGGCCTTGGTAAGAGATGTTCCCGGTAGGCTGTAAGAGCACTGGGCAGAGCCAGTTGTTTCTTACCTTCCTGAAAAGCTGGAAGCAAGATGCTTGGGACCCCTCTGCCCGTTTGGGCACAAGGCAGCCTTTTGGGTCGGGAAGCTCTAGGCCAATGGAGCACACGCAGAGCAGGAGTTCTACTTCAGCCTGATCAGGCCTGCAAAGAAACAGCGTTTGACAGGCCTTGGTAAGAGATGTTCCCGGTAGGTGTAAGAGCACTGGGCAGAGCCAGTTGTTTCTTAGCTTCGCAAAGACCGGGAAGCAAGATGCTTTGGGCCTCTCTGCCCCTTGGAAACAGGGCAGCACTTTGGGCCTGGCAGCTCTAGGGCAGTGGAGCACACCCAGAGCCGGAGTTCTACTTCAGCCAGATGAGGCCTGCCAAGAAACTGCGTTTCACAGGCCTTTCAAAGACATGTTCCCGGTAGGCTGTAAGAGCACGGGGCAGAGCGAGTTGGTTCTTAGCTTCCCAGAGAGCTGGAAGCAAGATGCTTTGGGGCCTCTCTGCCCCTTTGGAAACAAGGCAGCACCTTGGGCCTGGCAGCTCTAGGGCAATGGAGCACACCCAGAGCAGAAGTTCTACTTCAGCCAAATCAGGCCTGCCAGGAAACGGCGTTTCACAGGCCTTGGTAAGAGAGGTTCCCGGTAGGCTGTAAGAGCACTGGGCAACGCCAGATGTTTCTTAGCTTCCCGAAGAGCTGGAAGCGAGAAGCTTTGGTGCCACTCTCTCACTTTGGACTCAAGGCAGCCCTTTGGGGCAGGTAGCTCTAGGCCAGTGGAGCACACCCAGAGCAGAAGTTCTACTTGGGCCAGTTCAGGCCACCAACAAACTGCGTTTCACAGGCCTTGGTAAGAGATGTTCCCGGTAGGCTGTAAGAGCACTGGGCAACGCCAGATGTTTCTTAGCTTCCCGAAGACCTGGAAGCAAGATGCTTTGGGGCCTCTCATCCCCTTTGCAAACAAGGCGGCCCTATGGGCCAGGCAGCTCTAGGCCAATGGAGCACACCCAGAGCAGAAGTTCTACTTCGGCCAGTTCAGGCCACCAACAAACTGCGTTTCACAGGCCTTGGTAAGAGATGTTCCCGGTAGGCTGTAAGAGCACTGGGCAACGCCAGATGTTTCTTAGCTTCCCGAAGAGCTGGAAGCAAGATGCTTTGGGGCCTCTCATCCCCTTTGCAAACAAGGCCGACCTTTGGGCCAGGCAGCTCTAGGCCAATGGAGCACACCCAGAGCAGAAGTTCTACCTCAGCCAGATAAGGCCTGCCAAGAAACTGCGTTTCAAAGGCTTTGGTAAGAGATGTTCCCGCTACTCTGTTAGAGCACTGGGCAGAGCCATTTGTTTCTTAGCTTCCCAAAGAGCTGGAAGCAAGATGCTTTGGGGGCTCCCTGCCCCTTTGCCAACAAGGGCGACCTTTGGGCCTTTCAGCTCTAGGCCAATGGAGCACACCCAGAGCAGAAGTCCTACTTCAGCCAGATCAGGCCTGCCAAGGAACTGCGTTTCAGAGGCCTTTGTATGTGACGTTCCCGGTAGGCTGTGAGAGCACGGTGCAGAGCCAGTTGTTTCCTTGTTTCCCAAACAGCTGGAAGCAAGACGCTTTGGGGCCTCTCTGCCCCTTTGGAAACAAGGCAGCACTAGGGCAATGGAGCACAACCAGAGCCGAAGTTCTACTTCTTCCAGATCAGGCCTGCCTAGACAGTGCGTTTCCCAGGCCTTGATAAGAGATGTTCTCTTAGGCTATAAGAGCACTGGGCACAGCCAGTTGTTTCTTAGCTTCCCAAGAGGTGGAAGCAAGATGCTTTGGGGCCTCTCTCCCCCTTTGGAAACAAGGCAGCCCTTTGGGCCTTTCAGCTCGAGGGCAATGGAGCACACCCAGAGCAGAAGTTCTACCTCAGCCAGATCAGGCCTGCCAAGAAACTGCTTTTCACAGGCCTTCGTAAGAGGTGTTCCCGGAAGGCTGTAAGAGTACCTGGCAGAGCGAGTTGTTTCTTAGCTTCAAAAACAGCTGGAAGCAACATGATTTGGGGCCTCTCTCCCCCTTTGGAAACAAAGCAGCCTTTGTGCCTGGCAGCTCTAGGCCAAAGTAGCACACCCAGAGCACAAGTTCTACCTCAGCCAGATAAGGCCTGTCAAGAAGCTGCGTTTCACAGGCCTTTGTATGTGACGTTCCCGGTTGGCTTTGAGAGCACTGTGCAGAGCCAGTTGTTTTAGCTTCCCAGAGAGCAGGAAGCAAGATGCTTTGGGGCCTCTCTCACACTTTGGAAATAAAGGCAGCCCTTTGGGCCTGGCAGCCCTAGGCCAATGGAGTACACCCAGAGCAGAAGTTCTACCTCAGCCAGATCAGGCCTTCCAAGAAACTGCGTCTCACAGGCCTTTCTCTGTCACGTTGCCGGTAGGCTGTGAGAGCACTGTGCAGAGCCAGTTGTTTCTTAGCTTCCCAAAGATTTGGAAGCAAGATGCTTTGGGGACTCTCAGCCCCTTTGGAAACAAGGCGGCCCTTTGGGCCTGGCAGCTCTAGGCCAAAGTAGCACGCCCAGAGCAGGAGTTCTACTTCAGCCAGATCAGGCCTGCCAAGAAACTGCGTTTCACAGGCCTTGGTAAGAGATGTTCCCGGTAGGCTGTGAGAGCACTGTGGAGAGCCAGTTGCTTTAGCTTCCCACAGAGCTGGAAGCAAGATGCCTTGGGGCCTCTCTCTCCCTTTGGACACAAGGCAGCCGTTTGGGCCTGGCAGCTCTAGGCCAATGGAGCACACCCACAGCAGAAGTTCTACTTCAGGCAGATCAGTCCTGCCCAGAAACTGCGTTTCACAGCCCTTGGTAAGAGATGTTCACGGTAGGCTGTGAGAGCACTGGGCAGAACCAGTTGTTTTTTAGCTTCCCAAAGTGCTGGAGGCAAGATGCTTTGGGGCCTCTCTCACCCTTTGGAAACAAGGCAGCCCTTAGGTCCTGGTAGCTCTAGGCCTATGTAGCACAACCAGAACAGAAGTTCTACTTCAGCCAGGTCAGGCCTGCCAAGAAACTGCGTTTCACAGGCCTTTCAAAGAGATGTTCTCTTAGGCTGTAAGAGCACTGGGCAGAGCCAGCTGTTTCTTAGCTTCCCGAAGAGCTGGGAGCAAGATGCTTTGGGTCCACTCTCCGTCTTTGGAAACAAGGCAGCCCTTTGGGCCTGGCAGCTCTAGGGCAATGGAGCACACCCAGAGCAGAAGTTCTACTTCAGCCAGATCAGGCCTGCCAGGAAACTGCGTTTCACAGGCCTTGGTAAGAGATGTTCCCGGTAGGCTGTAAGAGCACTGGGCAGAGCCAGTTGTTTCTTACCTTCCTGAAAAGCTGGAAGCAAGATGCTTGGGACCCCTCTGCCCGTTTGGGAACAAGGCAGCCTTTGGGTCGGGAAGCTCTAGGCCAATGGAGCACACGCAGAGCAGGAGTTCTACTTCAGCCTGATCAGGCCTGCAAAGAAACAGCGTTTGACAGGCCTTGGTAAGAGATGTTCCCGGTAGGTGTAAGAGCACTGGGCAGAGCCAGTTGTTTCTTAGCTTCGCAAAGACCGGGAAGCAAGATGCTTTGGGCCTCTCTGCCCCTTGGAAACAGGGCAGCACTTTGGGCCTAGCAGCTCTAGGGCAATGGAGCACACCCAGAGCCGGAGTTCTACTTCAGCCAGATGAGGCCTGCCAAGAAACTGCGTTTCACAGGCCTTTCAAAGACATGTTCCCGGTAGGCTGTAAGAGCACGGGGCAGAGCGAGTTGGTTCTTAGCTTCCCAGAGAGCTGGAAGCAAGATGCTTTGGGGCCTCTCTGCCCCTTTGGAAACAAGGCAGCACCTTGGGCCTGGCAGCTCTAGGGCAATGGAGCACACCCAGAGCAGAAGTTCTACTTCAGCCAAATCAGGCCTGCCAGGAAACGGCGTTTCACAGGCCTTGGTAAGAGATGTTCCCGGTAGGCTGTAAGAGCACTGGGCAACGCCAGATGTTTCTTAGCTTCCCGAAGAGCTGGAAGCAAGAAGCTTTGGTGCCACTCTCTCACTTTGGACTCAAGGCAGCCCTTTGGGGCAGGTAGCTCTAGCCCAGTGGAGCACACCCAGAGCAGAAGTTCTACTTGGGCCAGTTCAGGCCACCAACAAACTGCGTTTCACAGGCCTTGGTAAGAGATGTTCCCGGTAGGCTGTAAGAGCACTGGGCAACGCCAGATGTTTCTTAGCTTCCCGAAGAGCTGGAAGCAAGATGCTTTGGGGCCTCTCATCCCCTTTGCAAACAAGGCGGCCCTATGGGCCAGGCAGCTCTAGGCCAATGGAGCACACCCAGAGCAGAAGTTCTACCTCAGCCAGATAAGGCCTGCCAAGAAACTGCGTTTCAAAGGCTTTGGTAAGAGATGTTCCCGGTACTCTGTTAGAGCACTGGGCAGAGCCATTTGTTTCTTAGCTTCCCAAAGAGCTGGAAGCAAGATGCTTTGGGGGCTCCCTGCCCCTTTGCCAACAAGGCCGACCTTTGGGCCAGGCAGCTCTAGGCCAATGGAGCACACCCAGAGCAGAAGTCCTACTTCAGCCAGATCAGGCCTGCCAAGGAACTGCGTTTCAGAGGCCTTTGTATGTGACGTTCCCGGTAGGCTGTGAGAGCACGGTGCAGAGCCAGTTGTTTCCTTGTTTCCCAAACAGCTGGAAGCAAGACGCTTTGGGGCCTCTCTGCCCCTTTGGAAACAAGGCAGCACGTTGGGTCTGGCAGCTCTAGGGCAATGGAGCACAACCAGAGCCGAAGTTCTACTTCTTCCAGATCAGGCCTGCCTAGACAGTGCGTTTCCCAGGCCTTGATAAGAGATGTTCTCTTAGGCTATAAGAGCACTGGGCACAGCCAGTTGTTTCTTAGCTTCCCAAGAGGTGGAAGCAAGATGCTTTGGGCCTCTCTCCCCCTTTGGAAACAGGCAGCCCTTTGGGCCTTTCAGCTCTAGGGCAATGGAGCACACCCAGAGCAGAAGTTCTACCTCAGCCAGATCAGGCCTGCCAAGAAACTGCTTTTCACAGGCCTTCGTAAGAGGTGTTCCCGGAAGGCTGTAAGAGTACCTGGCAGAGCGAGTTGTTTCTTAGCTTCAAAAACAGCTGGAAGCAACATGATTTGGGGCCTCTCTCCCCCTTTGGAAACAAAGCAGCCTTTGTGCCTGGCAGCTCTAGGCCAAAGTAGCACACCCAGAGCACAAGTTCTACCTCAGCCAGATAAGGCCTGTCAAGAAGCTGCGTTTCACAGGCCTTTCTCTGTCACGTTGCCGGTAGGCTGTGAGAGCACTGTGCAGAGCCAGTTGTTTCTTAGCTTCCCAAAGATTTGGAAGCAAGATGCTTTGGGGACTCTCAGCCCCTTTGGAAACAAGGCGGCCCTTTGGGCCTGGCAGCTCTAGGCCAAAGTAGCACGCCCAGAGCAGGAGTTCTACTTCAGCCAGATCAGGCCTGCCAAGAAACTGCGTTTCACAGGCCTTGGTAAGAGATGTTCCCGGTAGGCTGTGAGAGCACTGTGGAGAGCCAGTTGCTTTAGCTTCCCACAGAGCTGGAAGCAAGATGCTTTGGGGCCTCTCTCTCCCTTTGGACACAAGGCAGCCGTTTGGGCCTGGCAGCTCTAGGCCAATGGAGCACACCCACAGCAGAAGTTCTACTTCAGGCAGATCAGTCCTGCCCAGAAACTGCGTTTCACAGCCCTTGGTAAGAGATGTTCACGGTAGGCTGTGAGAGCACTGGGCAGAACCAGTTGTTTTTTAGCTTCCCAAAGTGCTGGAGGCAAGATGCTTTGGGGCCTCTCTCACCCTTTGGAAACAAGGCAGCCCTTAGGTCCTGGTAGCTCTAGGCCTATGTAGCACAACCAGAACAGAAGTTCTACTTCAGCCAGGTCAGGCCTGCCAAGAAACTGCGTTTCACAGGCCTTTCAAAGAGATGTTCTCTTAGGCTGTAAGAGCACTGGGCAGAGCCAGCTGTTTCTTAGCTTCCCGAAGAGCTGGGAGCAAGATGCTTTGGGTCCACTCTCCGTCTTTGGAAACAAGGCAGCCCTTTGGGCCTGGCAGCTCTAGGGCAATGGAGCACACCCAGAGCAGAAGTTCTACTTCAGCCAGATCAGGCCTGCCAGGAAACTGCGTTTCACAGGCCTTGGTAAGAGATGTTCCCGGTAGGCTGTAAGAGCACTGGGCAGAGCCAGTTGTTTCTTACCTTCCTGAAAAGCTGGAAGCAAGATGCTTGGGACCCCTCTGCCCGTTTGGGAACAAGGCAGCCTTTTGGGTCGGGAAGCTCTAGGCCAATGGAGCACACGCAGAGCAGGAGTTCTACTTCAGCCTGATCAGGCCTGCAAAGAAACAGCGTTTGACAGGCCTTGGTAAGAGATGTTCGCGGTAGGTGTAAGAGCACTGGGCAGAGCCAGTTGTTTCTTAGCTTCGCAAAGACCGGGAAGCAAGATGCTTTGGGCCTCTCTGCCCCTTGGAAACAGGGCAGCACTTTGGGCCTGGCAGCTCTAGGGCAATGGAGCACACCCAGAGCCGGAGTTCTACTTCAGCCAGATGAGGCCTGCCAAGAAACTGCGTTTCACAGGCCTTTCAAAGACATGTTCCCGGTAGGCTGTAAGAGCACGGGGCAGAGCGAGTTGGTTCTTAGCTTCCCAGAGAGCTGGAAGCAAGATGCTTTGGGGCCTCTCTGCCCCTTTGGAAACAAGGCAGCACCTTGGGCCTGGCAGCTCTAGGGCAATGGAGCACACCCAGAGCAGAAGTTCTACTTCAGCCAAATCAGGCCTGCCAGGAAACGGCGTTTCACAGGCCTTGGTAAGAGATGTTCCCGGTAGGCTGTAAGAGCACTGGGCAACGCCAGATGTTTCTTAGCTTCCCGAAGAGCTGGAAGCAAGAAGCTTTGGTGCCACTCTCTCACTTTGGACTCAAGGCAGCCCTTTGGGGCAGGTAGCTCTAGCCCAGTGGAGCACACCCAGAGCAGAAGTTCTACTTGGGCCAGTTCAGGCCACCAACAAACTGCGTTTCACAGGCCTTGGTAAGAGATGTTCCCGGTAGGCTGTAAGAGCACTGGGCAACGCCAGATGTTTCTTAGCTTCCCGAAGAGCTGGAAGCAAGATGCTTTGGGGCCTCTCATCCCCTTTGCAAACAAGGCGGCCCTATGGGCCAGGCAGCTCTAGGCCAATGGAGCACACCCAGAGCAGAAGTTCTACCTCAGCCAGATAAGGCCTGCCAAGAAACTGCGTTTCAAAGGCTTTGGTAAGAGATGTTCCCGGTACTCTGTTAGAGCACTGGGCAGAGCCATTTGTTTCTTAGCTTCCCAAAGAGCTGGAAGCAAGATGCTTTGGGGGCTCCCTGCCCCTTTGCCAACAAGGCCGACCTTTGGGCCAGGCAGCTCTAGGCCAATGGAGCACACCCAGAGCAGAAGTCCTACTTCAGCCAGATCAGGCCTGCCAAGGAACTGCGTTTCAGAGGCCTTTGTATGTGACGTTCCCGGTAGGCTGTGAGAGCACGGTGCAGAGCCAGTTGTTTCCTTGTTTCCCAAACAGCTGGAAGCAAGACGCTTTGGGGCCTCTCTGCCCCTTTGGAAACAAGGCAGCACGTTGGGTCTGGCAGCTCTAGGGCAATGGAGCACAACCTGAGCCGAAGTTCTACTTCTTCCAGATCAGGCCTGCCTAGACAGTGCGTTTCCCAGGCCTTGATAAGAGATGTTCTCTTAGGCTATAAGAGCACTGGGCACAGCCAGTTGTTTCTTAGCTTCCCAAGAGGTGGAAGCAAGATGCTTTGGGCCTCTCTCCCCCTTTGGAAACAGGCAGCCCTTTGGGCCTTTCAGCTCTAGGGCAATGGAGCACACCCAGAGCAGAAGTTCTACCTCAGCCAGATCAGGCCTGCCAAGAAACTGCTTTTCACAGGCCTTCGTAAGAGGTGTTCCCGGAAGGCTGTAAGAGTACCTGGCAGAGCGAGTTGTTTCTTAGCTTCAAAAACAGCTGGAAGCAACATGATTTGGGGCCTCTCTCCCCCTTTGGAAACAAAGCAGCCTTTGTGCCTGGCAGCTCTAGGCCAAAGTAGCACACCCAGAGCACAAGTTCTACCTCAGCCAGATAAGGCCTGTCAAGAAGCTGCGTTTCACAGGCCTTTCTCTGTCACGTTGCCGGTAGGCTGTGAGAGCACTGTGCAGAGCCAGTTGTTTCTTAGCTTCCCAAAGATTTGGAAGCAAGATGCTTTGGGGACTCTCAGCCCCTTTGGAAACAAGGCGGCCCTTTGGGCCTGGCAGCTCTAGGCCAAAGTAGCACGCCCAGAGCAGGAGTTCTACTTCAGCCAGATCAGGCCTGCCAAGAAACTGCGTTTCACAGGCCTTGGTAAGAGATGTTCCCGGTAGGCTGTGAGAGCACTGTGGAGAGCCAGTTGCTTTAGCTTCCCACAGAGCTGGAAGCAAGATGCTTTGGGGCCTCTCTCTCCCTTTGGACACAAGGCAGCCGTTTGGGCCTGGCAGCTCTAGGCCAATGGAGCACACCCACAGCAGAAGTTCTACTTCAGGCAGATCAGTCCTGCCCAGAAACTGCGTTTCACAGCCCTTGGTAAGAGATGTTCACGGTAGGCTGTGAGAGCACTGGGCAGAACCAGTTGTTTTTTAGCTTCCCAAAGTGCTGGAGGCAAGATGCTTTGGGGCCTCTCTCACCCTTTGGAAACAAGGCAGCCCTTAGGTCCTGGTAGCTCTAGGCCTATGTAGCACAACCAGAACAGAAGTTCTACTTCAGCCAGGTCAGGCCTGCCAAGAAACTGCGTTTCACAGGCCTTTCAAAGAGATGTTCTCTTAGGCTGTAAGAGCACTGGGCAGAGCCAGCTGTTTCTTAGCTTCCCGAAGAGCTGGGAGCAAGATGCTTTGGGTCCACTCTCCGTCTTTGGAAACAAGGCAGCCCTTTGGGCCTGGCAGCTCTAGGGCAATGGAGCACACCCAGAGCAGAAGTTCTACTTCAGCCAGATCAGGCCTGCCAGGAAACTGCGTTTCACAGGCCTTGGTAAGAGATGTTCCCGGTAGGCTTTAAGAGCACTGGGCAGAGCCAGTTGTTTCTTACCTTCCTGAAAAGCTGGAAGCAAGATGCTTGGGACCCCTCTGCCCGTTTGGGAACAAGGCAGCCTTTTGGGTCGGGAAGCTCTAGGCCAATGGAGCACACGCAGAGCAGGAGTTCTACTTCAGCCTGATCAGGCCTGCAAAGAAACAGCGTTTGACAGGCCTTGGTAAGAGATGTTCCCGGTAGGTGTAAGAGCACTGGGCAGAGCCAGTTGTTTCTTAGCTTCGCAAAGACCGGGAAGCAAGATGCTTTGGGCCTCTCTGCCCCTTGGAAACAGGGCAGCACTTTGGGCCTGGCAGCTCTAGGGCAGTGGAGCACACCCAGAGCCGGAGTTCTACTTCAGCCAGATGAGGCCTGCCAAGAAACTGCGTTTCACAGGCCTTTCAAAGACATGTTCCCGGTAGTCTGTAAGAGCACGGGGCAGAGCGAGTTGGTTCTTAGCTTCCCAGAGAGCTGGAAGCAAGATGCTTTGGGGCCTCTCTGCCCCTTTGGAAACAAGGCAGCACCTTGGGCCTGGCAGCTCTAGGGCAATGGAGCACACCCAGAGCAGAAGTTCTACTTCAGCCAAATCAGGCCTGCCAGGAAACGGCGTTTCACAGGCCTTGGTAAGAGATGTTCCCCGTAGGCTGTAAGAGCACTGGGCAACGCCAGATGTTTCTTAGCTTCCCGAAGAGCTGGAAGCAAGAAGCTTTGGTGCCACTCTCTCACTTTGGACTCAAGGCAGCCCTATGGGGCAGGTAGCTCTAGCCCAGTGGAGCACACCCAGAGCAGAAGTTCTACTTGGGCCAGTTCAGGCCACCAACAAACTGCGTTTCACAGGCCTTGGTAAGAGATGTTCCCGGTAGGCTGTAAGAGCACTGGGCAACGCCAGATGTTTCTTAGCTTCCCGAAGAGCTGGAAGCAAGATGCTTTGGGGCCTCTCATCCCCTTTGCAAACAAGGCGGCCCTATGGGCCAGGCAGCTCTAGGCCAATGGAGCACACCCAGAGCAGAAGTTCTACCTCAGCCAGATAAGGCCTGCCAAGAAACTGCGTTTCAAAGGCTTTGGTAAGAGATGTTCCCGGTACTCTGTTAGAGCACTGGGCAGAGCCATTTGTTTCTTAGCTTCCCAAAGAGCTGGAAGCAAGATGCTTTGGGGGCTCCCTGCCCCTTTGCCAACAAGGCCGACCTTTGGGCCAGGCAGCTCTAGGCCAATGGAGCACACCCAGAGCAGAAGTCCTACTTCAGCCAGATCAGGCCTGCCAAGGAACTGCGTTTCAGAGGCCTTTGTATGTGACGTTCCCGGTAGGCTGTGAGAGCACGGTGCAGAGCCAGTTGTTTCCTTGTTTCCCAAACAGCTGGAAGCAAGACGCTTTGGGGCCTCTCTGCCCCTTTGGAAACAAGGCAGCACGTTGGGTCTGGCAGCTCTAGGGCAATGGAGCACAACCAGAGCCGAAGTTCTACTTCTTCCAGATCAGGCCTGCCTAGACAGTGCGTTTCCCAGGCCTTGATAAGAGATGTTCTCTTAGGCTATAAGAGCACTGGGCACAGCCAGTTGTTTCTTAGCTTCCCAAGAGGTGGAAGCAAGATGCTTTGGGGCCTCTCTCCCCCTTTGGAAACAGGCAGCCCTTTGGGCCTTTCAGCTCTAGGGCAATGGAGCACACCCAGAGCAGAAGTTCTACCTCAGCCAGATCAGGCCTGCCAAGAAACTGCTTTTCACAGGCCTTCGTAAGAGGTGTTCCCGGAAGGCTGTAAGAGTACCTGGCAGAGCGAGTTGTTTCTTAGCTTCAAAAACAGCTGGAAGCAACATGATTTGGGGCCTCTCTCCCCCTTTGGAAACAAAGCAGCCTTTGTGCCTGGCAGCTCTAGGCCAAAGTAGCACACCCAGAGCACAAGTTCTACCTCAGCCAGATAAGGCCTGTCAAGAAGCTGCGTTTCACAGGCCTTTCTCTGTCACGTTGCCGGTAGGCTGTGAGAGCACTGTGCAGAGCCAGTTGTTTCTTAGCTTCCCAAAGATTTGGAAGCAAGATGCTTTGGGGACTCTCAGCCCCTTTGGAAACAAGGCGGCCCTTTGGGCCTGGCAGCTCTAGGCCAAAGTAGCACGCCCAGAGCAGGAGTTCTACTTCAGCCAGATCAGGCCTGCCAAGAAACTGCGTTTCACAGGCCTTGGTAAGAGATGTTCCCGGTAGGCTGTGAGAGCACTGTGGAGAGCCAGTTGCTTTAGCTTCCCACAGAGCTGGAAGCAAGATGCTTTGGGGCCTCTCTCTCCCTTTGGACACAAGGCAGCCGTTTGGGCCTGGCAGCTCTAGGCCAATGGAGCACACCCACAGCAGAAGTTCTACTTCAGGCAGATCAGTCCTGCCCAGAAACTGCGTTTCACAGCCCTTGGTAAGAGATGTTCACGGTAGGCTGTGAGAGCACTGGGCAGAACCAGTTGTTTTTTAGCTTCCCAAAGTGCTGGAGGCAAGATGCTTTGGGGCCTCTCTCACCCTTTGGAAACAAGGCAGCCCTTAGGTCCTGGTAGCTCTAGGCCTATGTAGCACAACCAGAACAGAAGTTCTACTTCAGCCAGGTCAGGCCTGCCAAGAAACTGCGTTTCACAGGCCTTTCAAAGAGATGTTCTCTTAGGCTGTAAGAGCACTGGGCAGAGCCAGCTGTTTCTTAGCTTCCCGAAGAGCTGGGAGCAAGATGCTTTGGGTCCACTCTCCGTCTTTGGAAACAAGGCAGCCCTTTGGGCCTGGCAGCTCTAGGGCAATGGAGCACACCCAGAGCAGAAGTTCTACTTCAGCCAGATCAGGCCTGCCAGGAAACTGCGTTTCACAGGCCTTGGTAAGAGATGTTCCCGGTAGGCTTTAAGAGCACTGGGCAGAGCCAGTTGTTTCTTACCTTCCTGAAAAGCTGGAAGCAAGATGCTTGGGACCCCTCTGCCCGTTTGGGAACAAGGCAGCCTTTTGGGTCGGGAAGCTCTAGGCCAATGGAGCACACGCAGAGCAGGAGTTCTACTTCAGCCTGATCAGGCCTGCAAAGAAACAGCGTTTGACAGGCCTTGGTAAGAGATGTTCCCGGTAGGTGTAAGAGCACTGGGCAGAGCCAGTTGTTTCTTAGCTTCGCAAAGACCGGGAAGCAAGATGCTTTGGGCCTCTCTGCCCCTTGGAAACAGGGCAGCACTTTGGGCCTGGCAGCTCTAGGGCAGTGGAGCACACCCAGAGCCGGAGTTCTACTTCAGCCAGATGAGGCCTGCCAAGAAACTGCGTTTCACAGGCCTTTCAAAGACATGTTCCCGGTAGTCTGTAAGAGCACGGGGCAGAGCGAGTTGGTTCTTAGCTTCCCAGAGAGCTGGAAGCAAGATGCTTTGGGGCCTCTCTGCCCCTTTGGAAACAAGGCAGCACCTTGGGCCTGGCAGCTCTAGGGCAATGGAGCACACCCAGAGCAGAAGTTCTACTTCAGCCAAATCAGGCCTGCCAGGAAACGGCGTTTCACAGGCCTTGGTAAGAGATGTTCCCCGTAGGCTGTAAGAGCACTGGGCAACGCCAGATGTTTCTTAGCTTCCCGAAGAGCTGGAAGCAAGAAGCTTTGGTGCCACTCTCTCACTTTGGACTCAAGGCAGCCCTATGGGGCAGGTAGCTCTAGCCCAGTGGAGCACACCCAGAGCAGAAGTTCTACTTGGGCCAGTTCAGGCCACCAACAAACTGCGTTTCACAGGCCTTGGTAAGAGATGTTCCCGGTAGGCTGTAAGAGCACTGGGCAACGCCAGATGTTTCTTAGCTTCCCGAAGAGCTGGAAGCAAGATGCTTTGGGGCCTCTCATCCCCTTTGCAAACAAGGCGGCCCTATGGGCCAGGCAGCTCTAGGCCAATGGAGCACACCCAGAGCAGAAGTTCTACCTCAGCCAGATAAGGCCTGCCAAGAAACTGCGTTTCAAAGGCTTTGGTAAGAGATGTTCCCGGTACTCTGTTAGAGCACTGGGCAGAGCCATTTGTTTCTTAGCTTCCCAAAGAGCTGGAAGCAAGATGCTTTGGGGGCTCCCTGCCCCTTTGCCAACAAGGCCGACCTTTGGGCCAGGCAGCTCTAGGCCAATGGAGCACACCCAGAGCAGAAGTCCTACTTCAGCCAGATCAGGCCTGCCAAGGAACTGCGTTTCAGAGGCCTTTGTATGTGACGTTCCCGGTAGGCTGTGAGAGCACGGTGCAGAGCCAGTTGTTTCCTTGTTTCCCAAACAGCTGGAAGCAAGACGCTTTGGGGCCTCTCTGCCCCTTTGGAAACAAGGCAGCACGTTGGGTCTGGCAGCTCTAGGGCAATGGAGCACAACCAGAGCCGAAGTTCTACTTCTTCCAGATCAGGCCTGCTTAGACAGTGCGTTTCCCAGGCCTTGATAAGAGATGTTCTCTTAGGCTATAAGAGCACTGGGCACAGCCAGTTGTTTCTTAGCTTCCCAAGAGGTGGAAGCAAGATGCTTTGGGGCCTCTCTCCCCCTTTGGAAACAGGCAGCCCTTTGGGCCTTTCAGCTCTAGGGCAATGGAGCACACCCAGAGCAGAAGTTCTACCTCAGCCAGATCAGGCCTGCCAAGAAACTGCTTTTCACAGGCCTTCGTAAGAGGTGTTCCCGGAAGGCTGTAAGAGTACCTGGCAGAGCGAGTTGTTTCTTAGCTTCAAAAACAGCTGGAAGCAACATGATTTGGGGCCTCTCTCCCCCTTTGGAAACAAAGCAGCCTTTGTGCCTGGCAGCTCTAGGCCAAAGTAGCACACCCAGAGCACAAGTTCTACCTCAGCCAGATAAGGCCTGTCAAGAAGCTGCGTTTCACAGGCCTTTCTCTGTCACGTTGCCGGTAGGCTGTGAGAGCACTGTGCAGAGCCAGTTGTTTCTTAGCTTCCCAAAGATTTGGAAGCAAGATGCTTTGGGGACTCTCAGCCCCTTTGGAAACAAGGCGGCCCTTTGGGCCTGGCAGCTCTAGGCCAAAGTAGCACGCCCAGAGCAGGAGTTCTACTTCAGCCAGATCAGGCCTGCCAAGAAACTGCGTTTCACAGGCCTTGGTAAGAGATGTTCCCGGTAGGCTGTGAGAGCACTGTGGAGAGCCAGTTGCTTTAGCTTCCCACAGAGCTGGAAGCAAGATGCTTTGGGGCCTCTCTCTCCCTTTGGACACAAGGCAGCCGTTTGGGCCTGGCAGCTCTAGGCCAATGGAGCACACCCACAGCAGAAGTTCTACTTCAGGCAGATCAGTCCTGCCCAGAAACTGCGTTTCACAGCCCTTGGTAAGAGATGTTCACGGTAGGCTGTGAGAGCACTGGGCAGAACCAGTTGTTTTTTAGCTTCCCAAAGTGCTGGAGGCAAGATGCTTTGGGGCCTCTCTCACCCTTTGGAAACAAGGCAGCCCTTAGGTCCTGGTAGCTCTAGGCCTATGTAGCACAACCAGAACAGAAGTTCTACTTCAGCCAGGTCAGGCCTGCCAAGAAACTGCGTTTCACAGGCCTTTCAAAGAGATGTTCTCTTAGGCTGTAAGAGCACTGGGCAGAGCCAGCTGTTTCTTAGCTTCCCGAAGAGCTGGGAGCAAGATGCTTTGGGTCCACTCTCCGTCTTTGGAAACAAGGCAGCCCTTTGGGCCTGGCAGCTCTAGGGCAATGGAGCACACCCAGAGCAGAAGTTCTACTTCAGCCAGATCAGGCCTGCCAGGAAACTGCGTTTCACAGGCCTTGGTAAGAGATGTTCCCGGTAGGCTGTAAGAGCACTGGGCAGAGCCAGTTGTTTCTTACCTTCCTGAAAAGCTGGAAGCAAGATGCTTGGGACCCCTCTGCCCGTTTGGGAACAAGGCAGCCTTTTGGGTCGGGAAGCTCTAGGCCAATGGAGCACACGCAGAGCAGGAGTTCTACTTCAGCCTGATCAGGCCTGCAAAGAAACAGCGTTTGACAGGCCTTGGTAAGAGATGTTCCCGGTAGGTGTAAGAGCACTGGGCAGAGCCAGTTGTTTCTTAGCTTCGCAAAGACCGGGAAGCAAGATGCTTTGGGCCTCTCTGCCCCTTGGAAACAGGGCAGCACTTTGGGCCTGGCAGCTCTAGGGCAGTGGAGCACACCCAGAGCCGGAGTTCTACTTCAGCCAGATGAGGCCTGCCAAGAAACTGCGTTTCACAGGCCTTTCAAAGACATGTTCCCGGTAGGCTGTAAGAGCACGGGGCAGAGCGAGTTGGTTCTTAGCTTCCCAGAGAGCTGGAAGCAAGATGCTTTGGGGCCTCTCTGCCCCTTTGGAAACAAGGCAGCACCTTGGGCCTGGCAGCTCTAGGGCAATGGAGCACACCCAGAGCAGAAGTTCTTCTTCAGCCAAATCAGGCCTGCCAGGAAACGGCGTTTCACAGGCCTTGGTAAGAGATGTTCCCGGTAGGCTGTAAGAGCACTGGGCAACGCCAGATGTTTCTTAGCTTCCCGAAGAGCTGGAAGCGAGAAGCTTTGGTGCCACTCTCTCACTTTGGACTCAAGGCAGCCCTTTGGGGCAGGTAGCTCTAGGCCAGTGGAGCACACCCAGAGCAGAAGTTCTACTTGGGCCAGTTCAGGCCACCAACAAACTGCGTTTCACAGGCCTTGGTAAGAGATGTTCCCGGTAGGCTGTAAGAGCACTGGGCAACGCCAGATGTTTCTTAGCTTCCCGAAGAGCTGGAAGCAAGATGCTTTGGGGCCTCTCATCCCCTTTGCAAACAAGGCGGCCCTATGGGCCAGGCAGCTCTAGGCCAATGGAGCACACCCAGAGCAGAAGTTCTACCTCAGCCAGATAAGGCCTGCCAAGAAACTGCGTTTCAAAGGCTTTGGTAAGAGATGTTCCCGGTACTCTGTTAGAGCACTGGGCAGAGCCATTTGTTTCTTAGCTTCCCAAAGAGCTGGAAGCAAGATGCTTTGGGGGCTCCCTGCCCCTTTGCCAACAAGGGCGACCTTTGTCCTTTCAGCTCTAGGCCAATGGAGCACACCCAGAGCAGAAGTCCTACTTCAGCCAGATCAGGCCTGCCAAGGAACTGCGTTTCAGAGGCCTTTGTATGTGACGTTCCCGGTAGGCTGTGAGAGCACGGTGCAGAGCCAGTTGTTTCCTTGTTTCCCAAACAGCTGGAAGCAAGACGCTTTGGGGCCTCGCTGCCCCTTTGGAAACAAGGCAGCACGTTGGGTCTGGCAGCTCTAGGGCAATGGAGCACAACCAGAGCCGAAGTTCTACTTCTTCCAGATCAGGCCTGCCTAGACAGTGCGTTTCCCAGGCCTTGATAAGAGATGTTCTCTTAGGCTATAAGAGCACTGGGCACAGCCAGTTGTTTCTTAGCTTCCCAAGAGGTGGAAGCAAGATGCTTTGGGGCCTCTCTCCCCCTTTGGAAACAGGCAGCCCTTTGGGCCTTTCAGCTCTAGGGCAATGGAGCACACCCAGAGCAGAAGTTCTACCTCAGCCAGATCAGGCCTGCCAAGAAACTGCTTTTCACAGGCCTTCGTAAGAGGTGTTCCCGGAAGGCTGTAAGAGTACCTGGCAGAGCGAGTTGTTTCTTAGCTTCAAAAACAGCTGGAAGCAACATGATTTGGGGCCTCTCTCCCCCTTTGGAAACAAAGCAGCCTTTGTGCCTGGCAGCTCTAGGCCAAAGTAGCACACCCAGAGCACAAGTTCTACCTCAGCCAGATAAGGCCTGTCAAGAAGCTGCGTTTCACAGGCCTTTCTCTGTCACGTTGCCGGTAGGCTGTGAGAGCACTGTGCAGAGCCAGTTGTTTCTTAGCTTCCCAAAGATTTGGAAGCAAGATGCTTTGGGGACTCTCAGCCCCTTTGGAAACAAGGCGGCCCTTTGGGCCTGGCAGCTCTAGGCCAAAGTAGCACGCCCAGAGCAGGAGTTCTACTTCAGCCAGATCAGGCCTGCCAAGAAACTGCGTTTCACAGGCCTTGGTAAGAGATGTTCCCGGTAGGCTGTGAGAGCACTGTGGAGAGCCAGTTGCTTTAGCTTCCCACAGAGCTGGAAGCAAGATGCTTTGGGGCCTCTCTCTCCCTTTGGACACAAGGCAGCCGTTTGGGCCTGGCAGCTCTAGGCCAATGGAGCACACCCACAGCAGAAGTTCTACTTCAGGCAGATCAGTCCTGCCCAGAAACTGCGTTTCACAGCCCTTGGTAAGAGATGTTCACGGTAGGCTGTGAGAGCACTGGGCAGAACCAGTTGTTTTTTAGCTTCCCAAAGTGCTGGAGGCAAGATGCTTTGGGGCCTCTCTCACCCTTTGGAAACAAGGCAGCCCTTAGGTCCTGGTAGCTCTAGGCCTATGTAGCACAACCAGAACAGAAGTTCTACTTCAGCCAGGTCAGGCCTGCCAAGAAACTGCGTTTCACAGGCCTTTCAAAGAGATGTTCTCTTAGGCTGTAAGAGCACTGGGCAGAGCCAGCTGTTTCTTAGCTTCCCGAAGAGCTGGGAGCAAGATGCTTTGGGTCCACTCTCCGTCTTTGGAAACAAGGCAGCCCTTTGGGCCTGGCAGCTCTAGGGCAATGGAGCACACCCAGAGCAGAAGTTCTACTTCAGCCAGATCAGGCCTGCCAGGAAACTGCGTTTCACAGGCCTTGGTAAGAGATGTTCCCGGTAGGCTGTAAGAGCACTGGGCAGAGCCAGTTGTTTCTTACCTTCCTGAAAAGCTGGAAGCAAGATGCTTGGGACCCCTCTGCCCGTTTGGGAACAAGGCAGCCTTTTGGGTCGGGAAGCTCTAGGCCAATGGAGCACACGCAGAGCAGGAGTTCTACTTCAGCCTGATCAGGCCTGCAAAGAAACAGCGTTTGACAGGCCTTGGTAAGAGATGTTCCCGGTAGGTGTAAGAGCACTGGGCAGAGCCAGTTGTTTCTTAGCTTCGCAAAGACCGGGAAGCAAGATGCTTTGGGCCTCTCTGCCCCTTGGAAACAGGGCAGCACTTTGGGCCTGGCAGCTCTAGGGCAGTGGAGCACACCCAGAGCCGGAGTTCTACTTCAGCCAGATGAGGCCTGCCAAGAAACTGCGTTTCACAGGCCTTTCAAAGACATGTTCCCGGTAGGCTGTAAGAGCACGGGGCAGAGCGAGTTGGTTCTTAGCTTCCCAGAGAGCTGGAAGCAAGATGCTTTGGGGCCTCTCTGCCCCTTTGGAAACAAGGCAGCACCTTGGGCCTGGCAGCTCTAGGGCAATGGAGCACACCCAGAGCAGAAGTTCTTCTTCAGCCAAATCAGGCCTGCCAGGAAACGGCGTTTCACAGGCCTTGGTAAGAGATGTTCCCGGTAGGCTGTAAGAGCACTGGGCAACGCCAGATGTTTCTTAGCTTCCCGAAGAGCTGGAAGCGAGAAGCTTTGGTGCCACTCTCTCACTTTGGACTCAAGGCAGCCCTTTGGGGCAGGTAGCTCTAGGCCAGTGGAGCACACCCAGAGCAGAAGTTCTACTTGGGCCAGTTCAGGCCACCAACAAACTGCGTTTCACAGGCCTTGGTAAGAGATGTTCCCGGTAGGCTGTAAGAGCACTGGGCAACGCCAGATGTTTCTTAGCTTCCCGAAGAGCTGGAAGCAAGATGCTTTGGGGCCTCTCATCCCCTTTGCAAACAAGGCGGCCCTATGGGCCAGGCAGCTCTAGGCCAATGGAGCACACCCAGAGCAGAAGTTCTACCTCAGCCAGATAAGGCCTGCCAAGAAACTGCGTTTCAAAGGCTTTGGTAAGAGATGTTCCCGGTACTCTGTTAGAGCACTGGGCAGAGCCATTTGTTTCTTAGCTTCCCAAAGAGCTGGAAGCAAGATGCTTTGGGGGCTCCCTGCCCCTTTGCCAACAAGGGCGACCTTTGTCCTTTCAGCTCTAGGCCAATGGAGCACACCCAGAGCAGAAGTCCTACTTCAGCCAGATCAGGCCTGCCAAGGAACTGCGTTTCAGAGGCCTTTGTATGTGACGTTCCCGGTAGGCTGTGAGAGCACGGTGCAGAGCCAGTTGTTTCCTTGTTTCCCAAACAGCTGGAAGCAAGACGCTTTGGGGCCTCTCTGCCCCTTTGGAAACAAGGCAGCACGTTGGGTCTGGCAGCTCTAGGGCAATGGAGCACAACCAGAGCCGAAGTTCTACTTCTTCCAGATCAGGCCTGCCTAGACAGTGCGTTTCCCAGGCCTTGATAAGAGATGTTCTCTTAGGCTATAAGAGCACTGGGCACAGCCAGTTGTTTCTTAGCTTCCCAAGAGGTGGAAGCAAGATGCTTTGGGGCCTCTCTCCCCCTTTGGAAACAGGCAGCCCTTTGGGCCTTTCAGCTCTAGGGCAATGGAGCACACCCAGAGCAGAAGTTCTACCTCAGCCAGATCAGGCCTGCCAAGAAACTGCTTTTCACAGGCCTTCGTAAGAGGTGTTCCCGGAAGGCTGTAAGAGTACCTGGCAGAGCGAGTTGTTTCTTAGCTTCAAAAACAGCTGGAAGCAACATGATTTGGGGCCTCTCTCCCCCTTTGGAAACAAAGCAGCCTTTGTGCCTGGCAGCTCTAGGCCAAAGTAGCACACCCAGAGCACAAGTTCTACCTCAGCCAGATAAGGCCTGTCAAGAAGCTGCGTTTCACAGGCCTTTCTCTGTCACGTTGCCGGTAGGCTGTGAGAGCACTGTGCAGAGCCAGTTGTTTCTTAGCTTCCCAAAGATTTGGAAGCAAGATGCTTTGGGGACTCTCAGCCCCTTTGGAAACAAGGCGGCCCTTTGGGCCTGGCAGCTCTAGGCCAAAGTAGCACGCCCAGAGCAGGAGTTCTACTTCAGCCAGATCAGGCCTGCCAAGAAACTGCGTTTCACAGGCCTTGGTAAGAGATGTTCCCGGTAGGCTGTGAGAGCACTGTGGAGAGCCAGTTGCTTTAGCTTCCCACAGAGCTGGAAGCAAGATGCTTTGGGGCCTCTCTCTCCCTTTGGACACAAGGCAGCCGTTTGGGCCTGGCAGCTCTAGGCCAATGGAGCACACCCACAGCAGAAGTTCTACTTCAGGCAGATCAGTCCTGCCCAGAAACTGCGTTTCACAGCCCTTGGTAAGAGATGTTCACGGTAGGCTGTGAGAGCACTGGGCAGAACCAGTTGTTTTTTAGCTTCCCAAAGTGCTGGAGGCAAGATGCTTTGGGGCCTCTCTCACCCTTTGGAAACAAGGCAGCCCTTAGGTCCTGGTAGCTCTAGGCCTATGTAGCACAACCAGAACAGAAGTTCTACTTCAGCCAGGTCAGGCCTGCCAAGAAACTGCGTTTCACAGGCCTTTCAAAGAGATGTTCTCTTAGGCTGTAAGAGCACTGGGCAGAGCCAGCTGTTTCTTAGCTTCCCGAAGAGCTGGGAGCAAGATGCTTTGGGTCCACTCTCCGTCTTTGGAAACAAGGCAGCCCTTTGGGCCTGGCAGCTCTAGGGCAATGGAGCACACCCAGAGCAGAAGTTCTACTTCAGCCAGATCAGGCCTGCCAGGAAACTGCGTTTCACAGGCCTTGGTAAGAGATGTTCCCGGTAGGCTGTAAGAGCACTGGGCAGAGCCAGTTGTTTCTTACCTTCCTGAAAAGCTGGAAGCAAGATGCTTGGGACCCCTCTGCCCGTTTGGGAACAAGGCAGCCTTTTGGGTCGGGAAGCTCTAGGCCAATGGAGCACACGCAGAGCAGGAGTTCTACTTCAGCCTGATCAGGCCTGCAAAGAAACAGCGTTTGACAGGCCTTGGTAAGAGATGTTCCCGGTAGGTGTAAGAGCACTGGGCAGAGCCAGTTGTTTCTTAGCTTCGCAAAGACCGGGAAGCAAGATGCTTTGGGCCTCTCTGCCCCTTGGAAACAGGGCAGCACTTTGGGCCTGGCAGCTCTAGGGCAGTGGAGCACACCCAGAGCCGGAGTTCTACTTCAGCCAGATGACGCCTGCCAAGAAACTGCGTTTCACAGGCCTTTCAAAGACATGTTCCCGGTAGGCTGTAAGAGCACGGGGCAGAGCGAGTTGGTTCTTAGCTTCCCAGAGAGCTGGAAGCAAGATGCTTTGGGGCCTCTCTGCCCCTTTGGAAACAAGGCAGCACCTTGGGCCTGGCAGCTCTAGGGCAATGGAGCACACCCAGAGCAGAAGTTCTACTTCAGCCAAATCAGGCCTGCCAGGAAACGGCGTTTCACAGGCCTTGGTAAGAGATGTTCCCGGTAGGCTGTAAGAGCACTGGGCAACGCCAGATGTTTCTTAGCTTCCCGAAGAGCTGGAAGCAAGAAGCTTTGGTGCCACTCTCTCACTTTGGACTCAAGGCAGCCCTATGGGGCAGGTAGCTCTAGCCCAGTGGAGCACACCCAGAGCAGAAGTTCTACTTGGGCCAGTTCAGGCCACCAACAAACTGCGTTTCACAGGCCTTGGTAAGAGATGTTCCCGGTAGGCTGTGAGAGCACTGTGGAGAGCCAGTTGCTTTAGCTTCCCACAGAGCTGGAAGCAAGATGCTTTGGGGCCTCTCTCTCCCTTTGGACACAAGGCAGCCGTTTGGGCCTGGCAGCTCTAGGCCAATGGAGCACACCCACAGCAGAAGTTCTACTTCAGGCAGATCAGTCCTGCCCAGAAACTGCGTTTCACAGCCCTTGGTAAGAGATGTTCACGGTAGGCTGTGAGAGCACTGGGCAGAACCAGTTGTTTTTTAGCTTCCCAAAGTGCTGGAGGCAAGATGCTTTGGGGCCTCTCTCACCCTTTGGAAACAAGGCAGCCCTTAGGTCCTGGTAGCTCTAGGCCTATGTAGCACAACCAGAACAGAAGTTCTACTTCAGCCAGGTCAGGCCTGCCAAGAAACTGCGTTTCACAGGCCTTTCAAAGAGATGTTCTCTTAGGCTGTAAGAGCACTGGGCAGAGCCAGCTGTTTCTTAGCTTCCCGAAGAGCTGGGAGCAAGATGCTTTGGGTCCACTCTCCGTCTTTGGAAACAAGGCAGCCCTTTGGGCCTGGCAGCTCTAGGGCAATGGAGCACACCCAGAGCAGAAGTTCTACTTCAGCCAGATCAGGCCTGCCAGGAAACTGCGTTTCACAGGCCTTGGTAAGAGATGTTCCCGGTAGGCTGTAAGAGCACTGGGCAGAGCCAGTTGTTTCTTACCTTCCTGAAAAGCTGGAAGCAAGATGCTTGGGACCCCTCTGCCCGTTTGGGAACAAGGCAGCCTTTTGGGTCGGGAAGCTCTAGGCCAATGGAGCACACGCAGAGCAGGAGTTCTACTTCAGCCTGATCAGGCCTGCAAAGAAACAGCGTTTGACAGGCCTTGGTAAGAGATGTTCCCGGTAGGTGTAAGAGCACTGGGCAGAGCCAGTTGTTTCTTAGCTTCGCAAAGACCGGGAAGCAAGATGCTTTGGGCCTCTCTGCCCCTTGGAAACAGGGCAGCACTTTGGGCCTGGCAGCTCTAGGGCAGTGGAGCACACCCAGAGCCGGAGTTCTACTTCAGCCAGATGACGCCTGCCAAGAAACTGCGTTTCACAGGCCTTTCAAAGACATGTTCCCGGTAGGCTGTAAGAGCACGGGGCAGAGCGAGTTGGTTCTTAGCTTCCCAGAGAGCTGGAAGCAAGATGCTTTGGGGCCTCTCTGCCCCTTTGGAAACAAGGCAGCACCTTGGGCCTGGCAGCTCTAGGGCAATGGAGCACACCCAGAGCAGAAGTTCTACTTCAGCCAAATCAGGCCTGCCAGGAAACGGCGTTTCACAGGCCTTGGTAAGAGATGTTCCCGGTAGGCTGTAAGAGCACTGGGCAACGCCAGATGTTTCTTAGCTTCCCGAAGAGCTGGAAGCAAGAAGCTTTGGTGCCACTCTCTCACTTTGGACTCAAGGCAGCCCTATGGGGCAGGTAGCTCTAGCCCAGTGGAGCACACCCAGAGCAGAAGTTCTACTTGGGCCAGTTCAGGCCACCAACAAACTGCGTTTCACAGGCCTTGGTAAGAGATGTTCCCGGTAGGCTGTAAGAGCACTGGGCAACGCCAGATGTTTCTTAGCTTCCCGAAGAGCTGGAAGCAAGATGCTTTGGGGCCTCTCATCCCCTTTGCAAACAAGGCGGCCCTATGGGCCAGGCAGCTCTAGGCCAATGGAGCACACCCAGAGCAGAAGTTCTACCTCAGCCAGATAAGGCCTGCCAAGAAACTGCGTTTCAAAGGCTTTGGTAAGAGATGTTCCCGGTACTCTGTTAGAGCACTGGGCAGAGCCATTTGTTTCTTAGCTTCCCAAAGAGCTGGAAGCAAGATGCTTTGGGGGCTCCCTGCCCCTTTGCCAACAAGGCCGACCTTTGGGCCAGGCAGCTCTAGGCCAATGGAGCACACCCAGAGCAGAAGTCCTACTTCAGCCAGATCAGGCCTGCCAAGGAACTGCGTTTCAGAGGCCTTTGTATGTGACGTTCCCGGTAGGCTGTGAGAGCACGGTGCAGAGCCAGTTGTTTCCTTGTTTCCCAAACAGCTGGAAGCAAGACGCTTTGGGGCCTCTCTGCCCCTTTGGAAACAAGGCAGCACGTTGGGTCTGGCAGCTCTAGGGCAATGGAGCACAACCAGAGCCGAAGTTCTACTTCTTCCAGATCAGGCCTGCCTAGACAGTGCGTTTCCCAGGCCTTGATAAGAGATGTTCTCTTAGGCTATAAGAGCACTGGGCACAGCCAGTTGTTTCTTAGCTTCCCAAGAGGTGGAAGCAAGATGCTTTGGGGCCTCTCTCCCCCTTTGGAAACAGGCAGCCCTTTGGGCCTTTCAGCTCTAGGGCAATGGAGCACACCCAGAGCAGAAGTTCTACCTCAGCCAGATCAGGCCTGCCAAGAAACTGCTTTTCACAGGCCTTCGTAAGAGGTGTTCCCGGAAGGCTGTAAGAGTACCTGGCAGAGCGAGTTGTTTCTTAGCTTCAAAAACAGCTGGAAGCAACATGATTTGGGGCCTCTCTCCCCCTTTGGAAACAAAGCAGCCTTTGTGCCTGGCAGCTCTAGGCCAAAGTAGCACACCCAGAGCACAAGTTCTACCTCAGCCAGATAAGGCCTGTCAAGAAGCTGCGTTTCACAGGCCTTTCTCTGTCACGTTGCCGGTAGGCTGTGAGAGCACTGTGCAGAGCCAGTTGTTTCTTAGCTTCCCAAAGATTTGGAAGCAAGATGCTTTGGGGACTCTCAGCCCCTTTGGAAACAAGGCGGCCCTTTGGGCCTGGCAGCTCTAGGCCAAAGTAGCACGCCCAGAGCAGGAGTTCTACTTCAGCCAGATCAGGCCTGCCAAGAAACTGCGTTTCACAGGCCTTGGTAAGAGATGTTCCCGGTAGGCTGTGAGAGCACTGTGGAGAGCCAGTTGCTTTAGCTTCCCACAGAGCTGGAAGCAAGATGCTTTGGGGCCTCTCTCTCCCTTTGGACACAAGGCAGCCGTTTGGGCCTGGCAGCTCTAGGCCAATGGAACACACCCACAGCAGAAGTTCTACTTCAGGCAGATCAGTCCTGCCCAGAAACTGCGTTTCACAGCCCTTGGTAAGAGATGTTCACGGTAGGCTGTGAGAGCACTGGGCAGAACCAGTTGTTTTTTAGCTTCCCAAAGTGCTGGAGGCAAGATGCTTTGGGGCCTCTCTCACCCTTTGGAAACAAGGCAGCCCTTAGGTCCTGGTAGCTCTAGGCCTATGTAGCACAACCAGAACAGAAGTTCTACTTCAGCCAGGTCAGGCCTGCCAAGAAACTGCGTTTCACAGGCCTTTCAAAGAGATGTTCTCTTAGGCTGTAAGAGCACTGGGCAGAGCCAGCTGTTTCTTAGCTTCCCGAAGAGCTGGGAGCAAGATGCTTTGGGTCCACTCTCCGTCTTTGGAAACAAGGCAGCCCTTTGGGCCTGGCAGCTCTAGGGCAATGGAGCACACCCAGAGCAGAAGTTCTACTTCAGCCAGATCAGGCCTGCCAGGAAACTGCGTTTCACTGGCCTTGGTAAGAGATGTTCCCGGTAGGCTGTAAGAGCACTGGGCAGAGCCAGTTGTTTCTTACCTTCCTGAAAAGCTGGAAGCAAGATGCTTGGGACCCCTCTGCCCGTTTGGGAACAAGGCAGCCTTTTGGGTCGGGAAGCTCTAGGCCAATGGAGCACACGCAGAGCAGGAGTTCTACTTCAGCCTGATCAGGCCTGCAAAGAAACAGCGTTTGACAGGCCTTGGTAAGAGATGTTCCCGGTAGGTGTAAGAGCACTGGGCAGAGCCAGTTGTTTCTTAGCTTCGCAAAGACCGGGAAGCAAGATGCTTTGGGCCTCTCTGCCCCTTGGAAACAGGGCAGCACTTTGGGCCTGGCAGCTCTAGGTCAGTGGAGCACACCCAGAGCCGGAGTTCTACTTCAGCCAGATGAGGCCTGCCAAGAAACTGCGTTTCACAGGCCTTTCAAAGACATGTTCCCGGTAGGCTGTAAGAGCACGGGGCAGAGCGAGTTGGTTCTTAGCTTCCCAGAGAGCTGGAAGCAAGATGCTTTGGGGCCTCTCTGCCCCTTTGGAAACAAGGCAGCACCTTGGGCCTGGCAGCTCTAGGGCAATGGAGCACACCCAGAGCAGAAGTTCTTCTTCAGCCAAATCAGGCCTGCCAGGAAACGGCGTTTCACAGGCCTTGGTAAGAGATGTTCCCGGTAGGCTGTAAGAGCACTGGGCAACGCCAGATGTTTCTTAGCTTCCCGAAGAGCTGGAAGCGAGAAGCTTTGGTGCCACTCTCTCACTTTGGACTCAAGGCAGCCCTTTGGGGCAGGTAGCTCTAGGCCAGTGGAGCACACCCAGAGCAGAAGTTCTACTTGGGCCAGTTCAGGCCACCAACAAACTGCGTTTCACAGGCCTTGGTAAGAGATGTTCCCGGTAGGCTGTAAGAGCACTGGGCAACGCCAGATGTTTCTTAGCTTCCCGAAGAGCTGGAAGCAAGATGCTTTGGGGCCTCTCATCCCCTTTGCAAACAAGGCGGCCCTATGGGCCAGGCAGCTCTAGGCCAATGGAGCACACCCAGAGCAGAAGTTCTACCTCAGCCAGATAAGGCCTGCCAAGAAACTGCGTTTCAAAGGCTTTGGTAAGAGATGTTCCCGGTACTCTGTTAGAGCACTGGGCAGAGCCATTTGTTTCTTAGCTTCCCAAAGAGCTGGAAGCAAGATGCTTTGGGGGCTCCCTGCCCCTTTGCCAACAAGGGCGACCTTTGTCCTTTCAGCTCTAGGCCAATGGAGCACACCCAGAGCAGAAGTCCTACTTCAGCCAGATCAGGCCTGCCAAGGAACTGCGTTTCAGAGGCCTTTGTATGTGACGTTCCCGGTAGGCTGTGAGAGCACGGTGCAGAGCCAGTTGTTTCCTTGTTTCCCAAACAGCTGGAAGCAAGACGCTTTGGGGCCTCTCTGCCCCTTTGGAAACAAGGCAGCACGTTGGGTCTGGCAGCTCTAGGGCAATGGAGCACAACCAGAGCCGAAGTTCTACTTCTTCCAGATCAGGCCTGCCTAGACAGTGCGTTTCCCAGGCCTTGATAAGAGATGTTCTCTTAGGCTATAAGAGCACTGGGCACAGCCAGTTGTTTCTTAGCTTCCCAAGAGGTGGAAGCAAGATGCTTTGGGGCCTCTCTCCCCCTTTGGAAACAGGCAGCCCTTTGGGCCTTTCAGCTCTAGGGCAATGGAGCACACCCAGAGCAGAAGTTCTACCTCAGCCAGATCAGGCCTGCCAAGAAACTGCTTTTCACAGGCCTTCGTAAGAGGTGTTCCCGGAAGGCTGTAAGAGTACCTGGCAGAGCGAGTTGTTTCTTAGCTTCAAAAACAGCTGGAAGCAACATGATTTGGGGCCTCTCTCCCCCTTTGGAAACAAAGCAGCCTTTGTGCCTGGCAGCTCTAGGCCAAAGTAGCACACCCAGAGCACAAGTTCTACCTCAGCCAGATAAGGCCTGTCAAGAAGCTGCGTTTCACAGGCCTTTCTCTGTCACGTTGCCGGTAGGCTGTGAGAGCACTGTGCAGAGCCAGTTGTTTCTTAGCTTCCCAAAGATTTGGAAGCAAGATGCTTTGGGGACTCTCAGCCCCTTTGGAAACAAGGCGGCCCTTTGGGCCTGGCAGCTCTAGGCCAAAGTAGCACGCCCAGAGCAGGAGTTCTACTTCAGCCAGATCAGGCCTGCCAAGAAACTGCGTTTCACAGGCCTTGGTAAGAGATGTTCCCGGTAGGCTGTGAGAGCACTGTGGAGAGCCAGTTGCTTTAGCTTCCCACAGAGCTGGAAGCAAGATGCTTTGGGGCCTCTCTCTCCCTTTGGACACAAGGCAGCCGTTTGGGCCTGGCAGCTCTAGGCCAATGGAGCACACCCACAGCAGAAGTTCTACTTCAGGCAGATCAGTCCTGCCCAGAAACTGCGTTTCACAGCCCTTGGTAAGAGATGTTCACGGTAGGCTGTGAGAGCACTGGGCAGAACCAGTTGTTTTTTAGCTTCCCAAAGTGCTGGAGGCAAGATGCTTTGGGGCCTCTCTCACCCTTTGGAAACAAGGCAGCCCTTAGGTCCTGGTAGCTCTAGGCCTATGTAGCACAACCAGAACAGAAGTTCTACTTCAGCCAGGTCAGGCCTGCCAAGAAACTGCGTTTCACAGGCCTTTCAAAGAGATGTTCTCTTAGGCTGTAAGAGCACTGGGCAGAGCCAGCTGTTTCTTAGCTTCCCGAAGAGCTGGGAGCAAGATGCTTTGGGTCCACTCTCCGTCTTTGGAAACAAGGCAGCCCTTTGGGCCTGGCAGCTCTAGGGCAATGGAGCACACCCAGAGCAGAAGTTCTACTTCAGCCAGATCAGGCCTGCCAGGAAACTGCGTTTCACAGGCCTTGGTAAGAGATGTTCCCGGTAGGCTGTAAGAGCACTGGGCAGAGCCAGTTGTTTCTTACCTTCCTGAAAAGCTGGAAGCAAGATGCTTGGGACCCCTCTGCCCGTTTGGGAACAAGGCAGCCTTTTGGGTCGGGAAGCTCTAGGCCAATGGAGCACACGCAGAGCAGGAGTTCTACTTCAGCCTGATCAGGCCTGCAAAGAAACAGCGTTTGACAGGCCTTGGTAAGAGATGTTCGCGGTAGGTGTAAGAGCACTGGGCAGAGCCAGTTGTTTCTTAGCTTCGCAAAGACCGGGAAGCAAGATGCTTTGGGCCTCTCTGCCCCTTGGAAACAGGGCAGCACTTTGGGCTTGGCAGCTCTAGGGCAATGGAGCACACCCAGAGCCGGAGTTCTACTTCAGCCAGATGAGGCCTGCCAAGAAACTGCGTTTCACAGGCCTTTCAAAGACATGTTCCCGGTAGGCTGTAAGAGCACGGGGCAGAGCGAGTTGGTTCTTAGCTTCCCAGAGAGCTGGAAGCAAGATGCTTTGGGGCCTCTCTGCCCCTTTGGAAACAAGGCAGCACCTTGGGCCTGGCAGCTCTAGGGCAATGGAGCACACCCAGAGCAGAAGTTCTACTTCAGCCAAATCAGGCCTGCCAGGAAACGGCGTTTCACAGTCCTTGGTAAGAGATGTTCCCGGTAGGCTGTAAGAGCACTGGGCAACGCCAGATGTTTCTTAGCTTCCCGAAGAGCTGGAAGCGAGAAGCTTTGGTGCCACTCTCTCACTTTGGACTCAAGGCAGCCCTTTGGGGCAGGTAGCTCTAGGCCAGTGGAGCACACCCAGAACAGAAGTTCTACTTGGGCCAGTTCAGGCCACCAACAAACTGCGTTTCACAGGCCTTGGTAAGAGATGTTCCCGGTAGGCTGTAAGAGCACTGGGCAACGCCAGATGTTTCTTAGCTTCCCGAAGAGCTGGAAGCAAGATGCTTTGGGGCCTCTCATCCCCTTTGCAAACAAGGCGGCCCTATGGGCCAGGCAGCTCTAGGCCAATGGAGCACACCCAGAGCAGAAGTTCTACTTCGGCAGGTTCAGGCCACCAACAAACTGCGTTTCACAGGCCTTGGTAAGAGATGTTCCCGGTAGGCTGTAAGAGCACTGGGCAACGCCAGATGTTTCTTAGCTTCCCGAAGAGCTGAAAGCAAGATGCTTTGGGGCCTCTCATCCCCTTTGCAAACAAGGCGGCCCTATGGGCCAGGCAGCTCTAGGCCAATGGAGCACACCCAGAGCAGAAGTCCTACTTCGGCCAGTTCAGGCCACCAACAAACTGCGTTTCACAGGCCTTGGTAAGAGTTGTTCCCGGTAGGCTGTAAGAGCACTGGGCAACGCCAGATGTTTCTTAGCTTCCCGAAGAGCTGGAAGCAAGATGCTTTGGGGCCTCTCATCCCCTTTGCAAACAAGGCCGACCTTTGGGCCAGGCAGCTCTAGGCCAATGGAGCACACCCAGAGCAGAAGTTCTACCTCAGCCAGATAAGGCCTGCCAAGAAACTGCGTTTCAAAGGCTTTGGTAAGAGATGTTCCCGGTACTCTGTTAGAGCACTGGGCAGAGCCATTTGTTTCTTAGCTTCCCAAAGAGCTGGAAGCAAGATGCTTTGGGGGCTCCCTGCCCCTTTGCCAACAAGGGCGACCTTTGGGCCTTTCAGCTCTAGGCCAATGGAGCACACCCAGAGCAGAAGTCCTACTTCAGCCAGATCAGGCCTGCCAAGGAACTGCGTTTCAGAGGCCTTTGTATGTGACGTTCCCGGTAGGCTGTGAGAGCACGGTGCAGAGCCAGTTGTTTCCTTGTTTCCCAAACAGCTGGAAGCAAGACGCTTTGGGGCCTCTCTGCCCCTTTGGAAACAAGGCAGCACGTTGGGTCGGGCAGCTCTAGGGCAATGGAGCACAACCAGAGCCGAAGTTCTACTTCTTCCAGATCAGGCCTGCCTAGACAGTGCGTTTCCCAGGCCTTGATAAGAGATGTTCTCTTAGGCTATAAGAGCACTGGGCACAGCCAGTTGTTTCTTAGCTTCCCAAGAGGTGGAAGCAAGATGCTTTGGGGCCTCTCTCCCCCTTTGGAAACAAGGCAGCCCTTTGGGCCTTTCAGCTCTAGGGCAATGGAGCACACCCAGAGCAGAAGTTCTACCTCAGCCAGATCAGGCCTGCCAAGAAACTGCTTTTCACAGGCCTTCGTAAGAGGTGTTCCCGGAAGGCTGTAAGAGTACCTGGCAGAGCGAGTTGTTTCTTAGCTTCAAAAACAGCTGGAAGCAACATGATTTGGGGCCTCTCTCCCCCTTTGGAAACAAAGCAGCCTTTGTGCCTGGCAGCTCTAGGCCAAAGTAGCACACCCAGAGCACAAGTTCTACCTCAGCCAGATAAGGCCTGTCAAGAAGCTGCGTCTCACAGGCCTTTCCCTGTCACGTTGCCGGTAGGCTGTGAGAGCACTGTGCAGAGCCAGTTGTTTCTTAGCTTCCCAAAGATTTGGAAGCAAGATGCTTTGGGGCCTCTCTCCCCCTTTGGAAACAAGGCAGCCCTTTGGGCCTTTCAGCTCTAGGGCAATGGAGCACACCCAGAGCAGAAGTTCTACCTCAGCCAGATCAGGCCACCAACAAACTGCGTTTCACAGGCCTTGGTAAGAGATGTTCCCGGTAGGCTGTAAGAGCACTGGGCAACGCCAGATGTTTCTTAGCTTCCCGAAGAGCTGGAAGCAAGATGCTTTGGGGCCTCTCATCCCCTTTGCAAACAAGGCCGACCTTTGGGCCAGGCAGCTCTAGGCCAATGGAGCACACCCAGAGCAGAAGTTCTACCTCAGCCAGATAAGGCCTGCCAAGAAACTGCGTTTCAAAGGCTTTGGTAAGAGATGTTCCCGGTACTCTGTTAGAGCACTGGGCAGAGCCATTTGTTTCTTAGCTTCCCAAAGAGCTGGAAGCAAGATGCTTTGGGGGCTCCCTGCCCCTTTGCCAACAAGGGCGACCTTTGGGCCTTTCAGCTCTAGGCCAATGGAGCACACCCAGAGCAGAAGTCCTACTTCAGCCAGATCAGGCCTGCCAAGGAACTGCGTTTCAGAGGCCTTTGTATGTGACGTTCCCGGTAGGCTGTGAGAGCACGGTGCAGAGCCAGTTGTTTCCTTGTTTCCCAAACAGCTGGAAGCAAGACGCTTTGGGGCCTCTCTGCCCCTTTGGAAACAAGGCAGCACGTTGGGTCTGGCAGCTCTAGGGCAATGGAGCACAACCAGAGCCGAAGTTCTACTTCTTCCAGATCAGGCCTGCCTAGACAGTGCGTTTCCCAGGCCTTGATAAGAGATGTTCTCTTAGGCTATAAGAGCACTGGGCACAGCCAGTTGTTTCTTAGCTTCCCAAGAGGTGGAAGCAAGATGCTTTGGGGCCTCTCTCCCCCTTTGGAAACAAGGCAGCCCTTTGGGTCTTTCAGCTCTAGGGCAATGGAGCACACCCAGAGCAGAAGTTCTACCTCAGCCAGATCAGGCCTGCCAAGAAACTGCTTTTCACAGGCCTTCGTAAGAGGTGTTCCCGGAAGGCTGTAAGAGTACCTGGCAGAGCGAGTTGTTTCTTAGCTTCAAAAACAGCTGGAAGCAACATGATTTGGGGCCTCTCTCCCCCTTTGGAAACAAAGCAGCCTTTGTGCCTGGCAGCTCTAGGCCAAAGTAGCACACCCAGAGCACAAGTTCTACCTCAGCCAGATCAGGCCTTCCAAGAAACTGCGTCTCACAGGCCTTTCTCTGTCACGTTGCCGGTAGGCTGTGAGAGCACTGTGCAGAGCCAGTTGTTTCTTAGCTTCCCAAAGATTTGGAAGCAAGATGCTTTGGGGACTCTCAGCCCCTTTGGAAACAAGGCGGCCCTTTGGGCCTGGCAGCTCTAGGCCAAAGTAGCACGCCCAGAGCAGGAGTTCTACTTCAGCCAGATCAGGCCTGCCAAGAAACTGCGTTTCACAGGCCTTGGTAAGAGATGTTCCCGGTAGGCTGTGAGAGCACTGTGGAGAGCCAGTTGCTTTAGCTTCCCACAGAGCTGGAAGCAAGATGCCTTGGGGCCTCTCTCTCCCTTTGGACACAAGGCAGCCGTTTGGGCCTGGCAGCTCTAGGCCAATGGAGCACACCCACAGCAGAAGTTCTACTTCAGGCAGATCAGTCCTGCCCAGAAACTGCGTTTCACAGCCCTTGGTAAGAGATGTTCACGGTAGGCTGTGAGAGCACTGGGCAGAACCAGTTGTTTTTTAGCTTCCCAAAGTGCTGGAGGCAAGATGCTTTGGGGCCTCTCTCACCCTTTGGAAACAAGGCAGCCCTTAGGTCCTGGTAGCTCTAGGCCTATGTAGCACAACCAGAACAGAAGTTCTACTTCAGCCAGGTCAGGCCTGCCAAGAAACTGCGTTTCACAGGCCTTTCAAAGAGATGTTCTCTTAGGCTGTAAGAGCACTGGGCAGAGCCAGCTGTTTCTTAGCTTCCCGAAGAGCTGGGAGCAAGATGCTTTGGGTCCACTCTCCGTCTTTGGAAACAAGGCAGCCCTTTGGGCCTGGCAGCTCTAGGGCAATGGAGCACACCCAGAGCAGAAGTTCTACTTCAGCCAGATCAGGCCTGCCAGGAAACTGCGTTTCACAGGCCTTGGTAAGAGATGTTCCCGGTAGGCTGTAAGAGCACTGGGCAGAGCCAGTTGTTTCTTACCTTCCTGAAAAGCTGGAAGCAAGATGCTTGGGACCCCTCTGCCCGTTTGGGAACAAGGCAGCCTTTTGGGTCTGGAAGCTCTAGGCCAATGGAGCACACGCAGAGCAGGAGTTCTACTTCAGCCTGATCAGGCCTGCAAAGAAACAGCGTTTGACAGGCCTTGGTAAGAGATGTTCGCGGTAGGTGTAAGAGCACTGGGCAGAGCCAGTTGTTTCTTAGCTTCGCAAAGACCGGGAAGCAAGATGCTTTGGGCCTCTCTGCCCCTTGGAAACAGGGCAGCACTTTGGGCCTGGCAGCTCTAGGGCAGTGGAGCACACCCAGAGCCGGAGTTCTACTGCAGCCACATGAGGCCTGCTAAGAAACTGCGTTTCACACGTCTTTCAAAGACATGTTCCCGGTAGGCTGTAAGAGCACGGGGCAGAGCGAGTTGGTTCTTAGCTTCCCAGAGAGCTGGAAGCAAGATGCTTTGGGGCCTCTCTGCCCCTTTGGAAACAAGGCAGCACCTTGGGCCTGGCAGCTCTAGGGCAATGGAGCACACCCAGAGCAGAAGTTCTACTTCAGCCAAATCAGGCCTGCCAGGAAAGGGCGTTTCACAGGCCTTGGTAAGAGATGTTCCCGGTAGGCTGTAAGAGCACTGGGCAACGCCAGATGTTTCTTAGCTTCCCGAAGAGCTGGAAGCAAGAAGCTTTGGTGCCACTCTCTCACTTTGGACTCAAGGCAGCCCTTTGGGGCAGGTAGCTCTAGGCCAGTGGAGCACACCCAGAGCAGAAGTTCTACTTGGGCCAGTTCAGGCCACCAACAAACTGCGTTTCACAGGCCTTGGTAAGAGATGTTCCCGGTAGGCTGTAAGAGCACTGGGCAACGCCAGATGTTTCTTAGCTTCCCGAAGAGCTGGAAGCAAGATGCTTTGGGGCCTCTCATCCCCTTTGCAAACAAGGCGGCCCTATGGGCCAGGCAGCTCTAGGCCAATGGAGCACACCCAGAGCAGAAGTTCTACTTGGGCCAGTTCAGGCCACCAACAAACTGCGTTTCACAGGCCTTGGTAAGAGATGTTCCCGGTAGGCTTTAAGAGCACTGGGCAACGCCAGATGTTTCTTAGCTTCCCGAAGAGCTGAAAGCAAGATGCTTTGGGGCCTCTCATCCCCTTTGCAAACAAGGCGGCCCTATGGGCCAGGCAGCTCTAGGCCAATGGAGCACACCCAGAGCAGAAGTCCTACTTCGGCCAGTTCAGGCCACCAACAAACTGCGTTTCACAGGCCTTGGTAAGAGTTGTTCCCGGTAGGCTGTAAGAGCACTGGGCAACGCCAGATGTTTCTTAGCTTCCCGAAGAGCTGGAAGCAAGATGCTTTGGGGCCTCTCATCCCCTTTGCAAACAAGGCCGACCTTTGGGCCAGGCAGCTCTAGGCCAATGGAGCACACCCAGAGCAGAAGTTCTACCTCAGCCAGATAAGGCCTGCCAAGAAACTGCGTTTCAAAGGCTTTGGTAAGAGATGTTCCCGGTACTCTGTTAGAGCACTGGGCAGAGCCATTTGTTTCTTAGCTTCCCAAAGAGCTGGAAGCAAGATGCTTTGGGGGCTCCCTGCCCCTTTGCCAACAAGGGCGACCTTTGGGCCTTTCAGCTCTAGGCCAATGGAGCACACCCAGAGCAGAAGTCCTACTTCAGCCAGATCAGGCCTGCCAAGGAACTGCGTTTCAGAGGCCTTTGTATGTGACGTTCCCGGTAGGCTGTGAGAGCACGGTGCAGAGCCAGTTGTTTCCTTGTTTCCCAAACAGCTGGAAGCAAGACGCTTTGGGGCCTCTCTGCCCCTTTGGAAACAAGGCAGCACGTTGGGTCTGGCAGCTCTAGGGCAATGGAGCACAACCAGAGCCGAAGTTCTACTTCTTCCAGATCAGGCCTGCCTAGACAGTGCGTTTCCCAGGCCTTGATAAGAGATGTTCTCTTAGGCTATAAGAGCACTGGGCACAGCCAGTTGTTTCTTAGCTTCCCAAGAGGTGGAAGCAAGATGCTTTGGGGCCTCTCTCCCCCTTTGGAAACAAGGCAGCCCTTTGGGTCTTTCAGCTCTAGGGCAATGGAGCACACCCAGAGCAGAAGTTCTACCTCAGCCAGATCAGGCCTGCCAAGAAACTGCTTTTCACAGGCCTTCGTAAGAGGTGTTCCCGGAAGGCTGTAAGAGTACCTGGCAGAGCGAGTTGTTTCTTAGCTTCAAAAACAGCTGGAAGCAACATGATTTGGGGCCTCTCTCCCCCTTTGGAAACAAAGCAGCCTTTGTGCCTGGCAGCTCTAGGCCAAAGTAGCACACCCAGAGCACAAGTTCTACCTCAGCCAGATCAGGCCTTCCAAGAAACTGCGTCTCACAGGCCTTTCTCTGTCACGTTGCCGGTAGGCTGTGAGAGCACTGTGCAGAGCCAGTTGTTTCTTAGCTTCCCAAAGATTTGGAAGCAAGATGCTTTGGGGACTCTCAGCCCCTTTGGAAACAAGGCGGCCCTTTGGGCCTGGCAGCTCTAGGCCAAAGTAGCACGCCCAGAGCAGGAGTTCTACTTCAGCCAGATCAGGCCTGCCAAGAAACTGCGTTTCACAGGCCTTGGTAAGAGATGTTCCCGGTAGGCTGTGAGAGCACTGTGGAGAGCCAGTTGCTTTAGCTTCCCACAGAGCTGGAAGCAAGATGCCTTGGGGCCTCTCTCTCCCTTTGGACACAAGGCAGCCGTTTGGGCCTGGCAGCTCTAGGCCAATGGAGCACACCCACAGCAGAAGTTCTACTTCAGGCAGATCAGTCCTGCCCAGAAACTGCGTTTCACAGCCCTTGGTAAGAGATGTTCATGGTAGGCTGTGAGAGCACTGGGCAGAACCAGTTGTTTTTTAGCTTCCCAAAGTGCTGGAGGCAAGATGCTTTGGGGCCTCTCTCACCCTTTGGAAACAAGGCAGCCCTTAGGTCCTGGTAGCTCTAGGCCTATGTAGCACAACCAGAACAGAAGTTCTACTTCAGCCAGGTCAGGCCTGCCAAGAAACTGCGTTTCACAGGCCTTTCAAAGAGATGTTCTCTTAGGCTGTAAGAGCACTGGGCAGAGCCAGCTGTTTCTTAGCTTCCCGAAGAGCTGGGAGCAAGATGCTTTGGGTCCACTCTCCGTCTTTGGAAACAAGGCAGCCCTTTGGGCCTGGCAGCTCTAGGGCAATGGAGCACACCCAGAGCAGAAGTTCTACTTCAGCCAGATCAGGCCTGCCAGGAAACTCCGTTTCACAGGCCTTGGTAAGAGATGTTCCCGGTAGGCTGTAAGAGCACTGGGCAGAGCCAGTTGTTTCTTACCTTCCTGAAAAGCTGGAAGCAAGATGCTTGGGACCCCTCTGCCCGTTTGGGAACAAGGCAGCCTTTTGGGTCGGGAAGCTCTAGGCCAATGGAGCACACGCAGAGCAGGAGTTCTACTTCAGCCTGATCAGGCCTGCAAAGAAACAGCGTTTGACAGGCCTTGGTAAGAGATGTTCCCGGTAGGTGTAAGAGCACTGGGCAGAGCCAGTTGTTTCTTAGCTTCGCAAAGACCGGGAAGCAAGATGCTTTGGGCCTCTCTGCCCCTTGGAAACAGGGCAGCACTTTGGGCCTGGCAGCTCTAGGGCAGTGGAGCACACCCAGAGCCGGAGTTCTACTTCAGCCAGATGACGCCTGCCAAGAAACTGCGTTTCACAGGCCTTTCAAAGACATGTTCCCGGTAGGCTGTAAGAGCACGGGGCAGAGCGAGTTGGTTCTTAGCTTCCCAGAGAGCTGGAAGCAAGATGCTTTGGGGCCTCTCTGCCCCTTTGGAAACAAGGCAGCACCTTGGGCCTGGCAGCTCTAGGGCAATGGAGCACACCCAGAGCAGAAGTTCTACTTCAGCCAAATCAGGCCTGCCAGGAAACGGCGTTTCACAGGCCTTGGTAAGAGATGTTCCCGGTAGGCTGTAAGAGCACTGGGCAACGCCAGATGTTTCTTAGCTTCCCGAAGAGCTGGAAGCAAGAAGCTTTGGTGCCACTCTCTCACTTTGGACTCAAGGCAGCCCTTTGGGGCAGGTAGCTCTAGCCCAGTGGAGCACACCCAGAGCAGAAGTTCTACGTCGGCCAGTTCAGGCCACCAACAAACTGCGTTTCACAGGCCTTGGTAAGAGATGTTCCCGGTAGGCTGTAAGAGCACTGGGCAACGCCAGATGTTTCTTAGCTTCCCGAAGACCTGGAAGCAAGATGCTTTGGGGCCTCTCATCCCCTTTGCAAACAAGGCGGCCCTATGGGCCAGGCAGCTCTAGGCCAATGGAGCACACCCAGAGCAGAAGTTCTACTTCGGCCAGTTCAGGCCACCAACAAACTGCGTTTCACAGGCCTTGGTAAGAGATGTTCCCGGTAGGCTGTAAGAGCACTGGGCAACGCCAGATGTTTCTTAGCTTCCCGAAGAGCTGGAAGCAAGATGCTTTGGGGCCTCTCATCCCCTTTGCAAACAAGGCCGACCTTTGGGCCAGGCAGCTCTAGGCCAATGGAGCACACCCAGAGCAGAAGTTCTACCTCAGCCAGATAAGGCCTGCCAAGAAACTGCGTTTCAAAGGCTTTGGTAAGAGATGTTCCCGGTACTCTGTTAGAGCACTGGGCAGAGCCATTTGTTTCTTAGCTTCCCAAAGAGCTGGAAGCAAGATGCTTTGGGGGCTCCCTGCCCCTTTGCCAACAAGGGCGACCTTTGGGCCTTTCAGCTCTAGGCCAATGGAGCACACCCAGAGCAGAAGTCCTACTTCAGCCAGATCAGGCCTGCCAAGGAACTGCGTTTCAGAGGCCTTTGTATGTGACGTTCCCGGTAGGCTGTGAGAGCACGGTGCAGAGCCAGTTGTTTCCTTGTTTCCCAAACAGCTGGAAGCAAGACGCTTTGGGGCCTCTCTGCCCCTTTGGAAACAAGGCAGCACGTTGGGTCTGGCAGCTCTAGGGCAATGGAGCACAACCAGAGCCGAAGTTCTACTTCTTCCAGATCAGGCCTGCCTAGACAGTGCGTTTCCCAGGCCTTGATAAGAGATGTTCTCTTAGGCTATAAGAGCACTGGGCACAGCCAGTTGTTTCTTAGCTTCCCAAGAGGTGGAAGCAAGATGCTTTGGGGCCTCTCTCCCCCTTTGGAAACAAGGCAGCCCTTTGGGCCTTTCAGCTCTAGGGCAATGGAGCACACCCAGAGCAGAAGTTCTACCTCAGCCAGATCAGGCCTGCCAAGAAACTGCTTTTCACAGGCCTTCGTAAGAGGTGTTCCCGGAAGGCTGTAAGAGTACCTGGCAGAGCGAGTTGTTTCTTAGCTTCAAAAACAGCTGGAAGCAACATGATTTGGGGCCTCTCTCCCCCTTTGGAAACAAAGCAGCCTTTGTGCCTGGCAGCTCTAGGCCAAAGTAGCACACCCAGAGCACAAGTTCTACCTCAGCCAGATAAGGCCTGTCAAGAAGCTGCGTTTCACAGGCCTTTCTCTGTCACGTTGCCGGTAGGCTGTGAGAGCACTGTGCAGAGCCAGTTGTTTCTTAGCTTCCCAAAGATTTGGAAGCAAGATGCTTTGGGGACTCTCAGCCCCTTTGGAAACAAGGCGGCCCTTTGGGCCTGGCAGCTCTAGGCCAAAGTAGCACGCCCAGAGCAGGAGTTCTACTTCAGCCAGATCAGGCCTGCCAAGAAACTGCGTTTCACAGGCCTCGGTAAGAGATGTTCCCGGTAGGCTGTAAGAGCACTGGGCAGAGCCAGTTGTTTCTTACCTTCCTGAAAAGCTGGAAGCAAGATGCTTGGGACCCCTCTGCCCGTTTGGGAACAAGGCAGCCTTTTGGGTCGGGAAGCTCTAGGCCAATGGAGCACACGCAGAGCAGGAGTTCTACTTCAGCCTGATCAGGCCTGCAAAGAAACAGCGTTTGACAGGCCTTGGTAAGAGATGTTCGCGGTAGGTGTAAGAGCACTGGGCAGAGCCAGTTGTTTCTTAGCTTCGCAAAGACCGGGAAGCAAGATGCTTTGGGCCTCTCTGCCCCTTGGAAACAGGGCAGCACTTTGGGCCTGGCAGCTCTAGGGCAATGGAGCACACCCAGAGCAGAAGTTCTACTTCAGCCAAATCAGGCCTGCCAGGAAACGGCGTTTCACAGGCCTTGGTAAGAGATGTTCCTGGTAGGCTGTAAGAGCACTGTGGAGAGCCAGTTGCTTTAGCTTCCCACAGAGCTGGAAGCAAGATGCCTTGGGGCCTCTCTCTCCCTTTGGACACAAGGCAGCCGTTTGGGCCTGGCAGCTCTAGGCCAATGGAGCACACCCACAGCAGAAGTTCTACTTCAGGCAGATCAGTCCTGCCCAGAAACTGCGTTTCACAGCCCTTGGTAAGAGATGTTCACGGTAGGCTGTGAGAGCACTGGGCAGAACCAGTTGTTTTTTAGCTTCCCAAAGTGCTGGAGGCAAGATGCTTTGGGGCCTCTCTCACCCTTTGGAAACAAGGCAGCCCTTAGGTCCTGGTAGCTCTAGGCCTATGTAGCACAACCAGAACAGAAGTTCTACTTCAGCCAGGTCAGGCCTGCCAAGAAACTGCGTTTCACAGGCCTTTCAAAGACATGTTCTCTTAGGCTGTAAGAGCACTGGGCAGAGCCAGCTGTTTCTTAGCTTCCCGAAGAGCTGGGAGCAAGATGCTTTGGGTCCACTCTCCGTCTTTGGAAACAAGGCAGCCCTTTGGGCCTGGCAGCTCTAGGGCAATGGAGCACACCCAGAGCAGAAGTTCTACTTCAGCCAGATCAGGCCTGCCAGGAAACTGCGTTTCACAGGCCTTGGTAAGAGATGTTCCCGGTAGGCTGTAAGAGCACTGGGCAGAGCCAGTTGTTTCTTACCTTCCTGAAAAGCTGGAAGCAAGATGCTTGGGACCCCTCTGCCCGTTTGGGAACAAGGCAGCCTTTTGGGTCGGGAAGCTCTAGGCCAATGGAGCACACGCAGAGCAGGAGTTCTACTTCAGCCTGATCAGGCCTGCAAAGAAACAGCGTTTGACAGGCCTTGGTAAGAGATGTTCGCGGTAGGTGTAAGAGCACTGGGCAGAGCCAGTTGTTTCTTAGCTTCGCAAAGACCGGGAAGCAAGATGCTTTGGGCCTCTCTGCCCCTTGGAAACAGGGCAGCACTTTGGGCCTGGCAGCTCTAGGGCAATGGAGCACACCCAGAGCAGAAGTTCTACTTCAGCCAAATCAGGCCTGCCAGGAAACGGCGTTTCACAGGCCTTGGTAAGAGATGTTCCTGGTAGGCTGTAAGAGCACTGGGCATCGCCAGATGTTTCTTAGCTTCCCGAAGAGCTGGAAGCAAGAAGCTTTGGTGCCACTCTCTCACTTTGGACTCAAGGCAGCCCTTTGGGGCAGGTAGCTCTAGGCCAGTGGAGCACACCCAGAGCAGAAGTTCTACTTCGGCCAGTTCAGGCCACCAACAAACTGCGTTTCACAGGCCTTGGTAAGAGATGTTCCCGGTAGGCTGTAAGAGCACTGGGCAACGCCAGATGTTTCTTAGCTTCCCGAAGAGCTGGAAGCAAGATGCTTTGGGGCCTCTCATCCCCTTTGCAAACAAGGCGGCCCTATGGGCCAGGCAGCTCTAGGCCAATGGAGCACACCCAGAGCAGAAGTTCTACTTCGGCCAGTTCAGGCCACCAACAAACTGCGTTTCACAGGCCTTGGTAAGAGATGTTCCCGGTAGGCTGTAAGAGCACTGGGCAACGCCAGATGTTTCTTAGCTTCCCGAAGAGCTGGAAGCAAGATGCTTTGGGGCCTCTCATCCCCTTTGCAAACAAGGCCGACCTTTGGGCCAGGCAGCTCTAGGCCAATGGAGCACACCCAGAGCAGAAGTTCTACCTCAGCCAGATAAGGCCTGCCAAGAAACTGCGTTTCAAAGGCTTTGGTAAGAGATGTTCCCGGTACTCTGTTAGAGCACTGGGCAGAGCCATTTGTTTCTTAGCTTCCCAAAGAGCTGGAAGCAAGATGCTTTGGGGGCTCCCTGCCCCTTTGCCAACAAGGGCGACCTTTTGGCCTTTCAGCTCTAGGCCAACGGAGCACACCCAGAGCAGAAGTCCTACTTCAGCCAGATCAGGCCTGCCAAGGAACTGCGTTTCAGAGGCCTTTGTATGTGACGTTCCCGGTAGGCTGTGAGAGCACGGTGCAGAGCCAGTTGTTTCCTTGTTTCCCAAACAGCTGGAAGCAAGACGCTTTGGGGCCTCTCTGCCCCTTTGGAAACAAGGCAGCACGTTGGGTCTGGCAGCTCTAGGGCAATGGAGCACAACCAGAGCCGAAGTTCTACTTCTTCCAGATCAGGCCTGCCTAGACAGTGCGTTTCCCAGGCCTTGATAAGAGATGTTCTCTTAGGCTATAAGAGCACTGGGCACAGCCAGTTGTTTCTTAGCTTCCCAAGAGGTGGAAGCAAGATGCTTTGGGGCCTCTCTCCCCCTTTGGAAACAAGGCAGCCCTTTGGGCCTTTCAGCTCGAGGGCAATGGAGCACACCCAGAGCAGAAGTTCTACCTCAGCCAGATCAGGCCTGCCAAGAAACTGCTTTTCACAGGCCTTCGTAAGAGGTGTTCCCGGAAGGCTGTAAGAGTACCTGGCAGAGCGAGTTGTTTCTTAGCTTCAAAAACAGCTGGAAGCAACATGATTTGGGGCCTCTCTCCCCCTTTGGAAACAAAGCAGCCTTTGTGCCTGGCAGCTCTAGGCCAAAGTAGCACACCCAGAGCACAAGTTCTACCTCAGCCAGATAAGGCCTGTCAAGAAGCTGCGTTTCACAGGCCTTTCTCTGTCACGTTGCCGGTAGGCTGTGAGAGCACTGTGCAGAGCCAGTTGTTTCTTAGCTTCCCAAAGATTTGGAAGCAAGATGCTTTGGGGACTCTCAGCCCCTTTGGAAACAAGGCGGCCCTTTGGGCCTGGCAGCTCTAGGCCAAAGTAGCACGCCCAGAGCAGGAGTTCTACTTCAGCCAGATCAGGCCTGCCAAGAAACTGCGTTTCACAGGCCTTGGTAAGAGATGTTCCCGGTAGGCTGTGAGAGCACTGTGGAGAGCCAGTTGCTTTAGCTTCCCACAGAGCTGGAAGCAAGATGCCTTGGGGCCTCTCTCTCCCTTTGGACACAAGGCAGCCGTTTGGGCCTGGCAGCTCTAGGCCAATGGAGCACACCCACAGCAGAAGTTCTACTTCAGGCAGATCAGTCCTGCCCAGAAACTGCGTTTCACAGCCCTTGGTAAGAGATGTTCACGGTAGGCTGTGAGAGCACTGGGCAGAACCAGTTGTTTTTTAGCTTCCCAAAGTGCTGGAGGCAAGATGCTTTGGGGCCTCTCTCACCCTTTGGAAACAAGGCAGCCCTTAGGTCCTGGTAGCTCTAGGCCTATGTAGCACAACCAGAACAGAAGTTCTACTTCAGCCAGGTCAGGCCTGCCAAGAAACTGCGTTTCACAGGCCTTTCAAAGAGATGTTCTCTTAGGCTGTAAGAGCACTGGGCAGAGCCAGCTGTTTCTTAGCTTCCCGAAGAGCTGGGAGCAAGATGCTTTGGGTCCACTCTCCGTCTTTGGAAACAAGGCAGCCCTTTGGGCCTGGCAGCTCTAGGGCAATGGAGCACACCCAGAGCAGAAGTTCTACTTCAGCCAGATCAGGCCTGCCAGGAAACTGCGTTTCACAGGCCTTGGTAAGAGATGTTCCCGGTAGGCTGTAAGAGCACTGGGCAGAGCCAGTTGTTTCTTACCTTCCTGAAAAGCTGGAAGCAAGATGCTTGGGAGCCCTCTGCCCGTTTGGGAACAAGGCAGCCTTTTGGGTCGGGAAGCTCTAGGCCAATGGAGCACACGCAGAGCAGGAGTTCTACTTCAGCCTGATCAGGCCTGCAAAGAAACAGCGTTTGACAGGCCTTGGTAAGAGATGTTCCCGGTAGGTGTAAGAGCACTGGGCAGAGCCAGTTGTTTCTTAGCTTCGCAAAGACCGGGAAGCAAGATGCTTTGGGCCTCTCTGCCCCTTGGAAACAGGGCAGCACTTTGGGCCTGGCAGCTCTAGGGCAGTGGAGCACACCCAGAGCCGGAGTTCTACTTCAGCCAGATGACGCCTGCCAAGAAACTGCGTTTCACAGGCCTTTCAAAGACATGTTCCCGGTAGGCTGTAAGAGCACGGGGCAGAGCGAGTTGGTTCTTAGCTTCCCAGAGAGCTGGAAGCAAGATGCTTTGGGGCCTCTCTGCCCCTTTGGAAACAAGGCAGCACCTTGGGCCTGGCAGCTCTAGGGCAATGGAGCACACCCAGAGCAGAAGTTCTACTTCAGCCAAATCAGGCCTGCCAGGAAACGGCGTTTCACAGGCCTTGGTAAGAGATGTTCCCGGTAGGCTGTAAGAGCACTGGGCAACGCCAGATGTTTCTTAGCTTCCCGAAGAGCTGGAAGCAAGAAGCTTTGGTGCCACTCTCTCACTTTGGACTCAAGGCAGCCCTTTGGGGCAGGTAGCTCTAGCCCAGTGGAGCACACCCAGAGCAGAAGTTCTACTTGGGCCAGTTCAGGCCACCAACAAACTGCGTTTCACAGGCCTTGGTAAGAGATGTTCCCGGTAGGCTGTAAGAGCACTGGGCAACGCCAGATGTTTCTTAGCTTCCCGAAGAGCTGGAAGCAAGATGCTTTGGGGCCTCTCATCCCCTTTGCAAACAAGGCGGCCCTATGGGCCAGGCAGCTCTAGGCCAATGGAGCACACCCAGAGCAGAAGTTCTACTTCGGCCAGTTCAGGCCACCAACAAACTGCGTTTCACAGGCCTTGGTAAGAGATGTTCCCGGTAGGCTGTAAGAGCACTGGGCAACGCCAGATGTTTCTTAGCTTCCCGAAGAGCTGGAAGCAAGATGCTTTGGGGCCTCTCATCCCCTTTGCAAACAAGGCCGACCTTTGGGCCAGGCAGCTCTAGGCCAATGGAGCACACCCAGAGCAGAAGTTCTACCTCAGCCAGATAAGGCCTGCCAAGAAACTGCGTTTCAAAGGCTTTGGTAAGAGATGTTCCCGGTACTCTGTTAGAGCACTGGGCAGAGCCATTTGTTTCTTAGCTTCCCAAAGAGCTGGAAGCAAGATGCTTTGGGGGCTCCCTGCCCCTTTGCCAACAAGGGCGACCTTTGGGCCTTTCAGCTCTAGGCCAATGGAGCACACCCAGAGCAGAAGTCCTACTTCAGCCAGATCAGGCCTGCCAAGGAACTGCGTTTCAGAGGCCTTTGTATGTGACGTTCCCGGTAGGCTGTGAGAGCACGGTGCAGAGCCAGTTGTTTCCTTGTTTCCCAAACAGCTGGAAGCAAGACGCTTTGGGGCCTCTCTGCCCCTTTGGAAACAAGGCAGCACGTTGGGTCTGGCAGCTCTAGGGCAATGGAGCACAACCAGAGCCGAAGTTCTACTTCTTCCAGATCAGGCCTGCCTAGACAGTGCGTTTCACAGGCCTTGATAAGAGATGTTCTCTTAGGCTATAAGAGCACTGGGCACAGCCAGTTGTTTCTTAGCTTCCCAAGAGGTGGAAGCAAGATGCTTTGGGGCCTCTCTCCCCCTTTGGAAACAAGGCAGCCCTTTGGGCCTTTCAGCTCTAGGGCAATGGAGCACACCCAGAGCAGAAGTTCTACCTCAGCCAGATCAGGCCTGCCAAGAAACTGCTTTTCACAGGCCTTCGTAAGAGGTGTTCCCGGAAGGCTGTAAGAGTACCTGGCAGAGCGAGTTGTTTCTTAGCTTCAAAAACAGCTGGAAGCAACATGATTTGGGGCCTCTCTCCCCCTTTGGAAACAAAGCAGCCTTTGTGCCTGGCAGCTCTAGGCCAAAGTAGCACACCCAGAGCACAAGTTCTACCTCAGCCAGATAAGGCCTGTCAAGAAGCTGCGTTTCACAGGCCTTTCTCTGTCACGTTGCCGGTAGGCTGTGAGAGCACTGTGCAGAGCCAGTTGTTTCTTAGCTTCCCAAAGATTTGGAAGCAAGATGCTTTGGGGACTCTCAGCCCCTTTGGAAACAAGGCGGCCCTTTGGGCCTGGCAGCTCTAGGCCAAAGTAGCACGCCCAGAGCAGGAGTTCTACTTCAGCCAGATCAGGCCTGCCAAGAAACTGCGTTTCACAGGCCTCGGTAAGAGATGTTCCCGGTAGGCTGTGAGAGCACTGTGGAGAGCCAGTTGCTTTAGCTTCCCACAGAGCTGGAAGCAAGATGCCTTGGGGCCTCTCTCTCCCTTTGGACACAAGGCAGCCGTTTGGGCCTGGCAGCTCTAGGCCAATGGAGCACACCCACAGCAGAAGTTCTACTTCAGGCAGATCAGTCCTGCCCAGAAACTGCGTTTCACAGCCCTTGGTAAGAGATGTTCACGGTAGGCTGTGAGAGCACTGGGCAGAACCAGTTGTTTTTTAGCTTCCCAAAGTGCTGGAGGCAAGATGCTTTGGGGCCTCTCTCACCCTTTGGAAACAAGGCAGCCCTTAGGTCCTGGTAGCTCTAGGCCTATGTAGCACAACCAGAACAGAAGTTCTACTTCAGCCAGGTCAGGCCTGCCAAGAAACTGCGTTTCACAGGCCTTTCAAAGAGATGTTCTCTTAGGCTGTAAGAGCACTGGGCAGAGCCAGCTGTTTCTTAGCTTCCCGAAGAGCTGGGAGCAAGATGCTTTGGGTCCACTCTCCGTCTTTGGAAACAAGGCAGCCCTTTGGGCCTGGCAGCTCTAGGGCAATGGAGCACACCCAGAGCAGAAGTTCTACTTCAGCCAGATCAGGCCTGCCAGGAAACTGCGTTTCACAGGCCTTGGTAAGAGATGTTCCCGGTAGGCTGTAAGAGCACTGGGCAGAGCCAGTTGTTTCTTACCTTCCTGAAAAGCTGGAAGCAAGATGCTTGGGAGCCCTCTGCCCGTTTGGGAACAAGGCAGCCTTTTGGGTCGGGAAGCTCTAGGCCAATGGAGCACACGCAGAGCAGGAGTTCTACTTCAGCCTGATCAGGCCTGCAAAGAAACAGCGTTTGACAGGCCTTGGTAAGAGATGTTCCCGGTAGGTGTAAGAGCACTGGGCAGAGCCAGTTGTTTCTTAGCTTCGCAAAGACCGGGAAGCAAGATGCTTTGGGCCTCTCTGCCCCTTGGAAACAGGGCAGCACTTTGGGCCTGGCAGCTCTAGGGCAGTGGAGCACACCCAGAGCCGGAGTTCTACTTCAGCCAGATGACGCCTGCCAAGAAACTGCGTTTCACAGGCCTTTCAAAGACATGTTCCCGGTAGGCTGTAAGAGCACGGGGCAGAGCGAGTTGGTTCTTAGCTTCCCAGAGAGCTGGAAGCAAGATGCTTTGGGGCCTCTCTGCCCCTTTGGAAACAAGGCAGCACCTTGGGCCTGGCAGCTCTAGGGCAATGGAGCACACCCAGAGCAGAAGTTCTACTTCAGCCAAATCAGGCCTGCCAGGAAACGGCGTTTCACAGGCCTTGGTAAGAGATGTTCCCGGTAGGCTGTAAGAGCACTGGGCAACGCCAGATGTTTCTTAGCTTCCCGAAGAGCTGGAAGCAAGAAGCTTTGGTGCCACTCTCTCACTTTGGACTCAAGGCAGCCCTTTGGGGCAGGTAGCTCTAGCCCAGTGGAGCACACCCAGAGCAGAAGTTCTACTTGGGCCAGTTCAGGCCACCAACAAACTGCGTTTCACAGGCCTTGGTAAGAGATGTTCCCGGTAGGCTGTAAGAGCACTGGGCAACGCCAGATGTTTCTTAGCTTCCCGAAGAGCTGGAAGCAAGATGCTTTGGGGCCTCTCATCCCCTTTGCAAACAAGGCGGCCCTATGGGCCAGGCAGCTCTAGGCCAATGGAGCACACCCAGAGCAGAAGTTCTACTTCGGCCAGTTCAGGCCACCAACAAACTGCGTTTCACAGGCCTTGGTAAGAGATGTTCCCGGTAGGCTGTAAGAGCACTGGGCAACGCCAGATGTTTCTTAGCTTCCCGAAGAGCTGGAAGCAAGATGCTTTGGGGCCTCTCATCCCCTTTGCAAACAAGGCCGACCTTTGGGCCAGGCAGCTCTAGGCCAATGGAGCACACCCAGAGCAGAAGTTCTACCTCAGCCAGATAAGGCCTGCCAAGAAACTGCGTTTCAAAGGCTTTGGTAAGAGATGTTCCCGGTACTCTGTTAGAGCACTGGGCAGAGCCATTTGTTTCTTAGCTTCCCAAAGAGCTGGAAGCAAGATGCTTTGGGGGCTCCCTGCCCCTTTGCCAACAAGGGCGACCTTTGGGCCTTTCAGCTCTAGGCCAATGGAGCACACCCAGAGCAGAAGTCCTACTTCAGCCAGATCAGGCCTGCCAAGGAACTGCGTTTCAGAGGCCTTTGTATGTGACGTTCCCGGTAGGCTGTGAGAGCACGGTGCAGAGCCAGTTGTTTCCTTGTTTCCCAAACAGCTGGAAGCAAGACGCTTTGGGGCCTCTCTGCCCCTTTGGAAACAAGGCAGCACGTTGGGTCTGGCAGCTCTAGGGCAATGGAGCACAACCAGAGCCGAAGTTCTACTTCTTCCAGATCAGGCCTGCCTAGACAGTGCGTTTCACAGGCCTTGATAAGAGATGTTCTCTTAGGCTATAAGAGCACTGGGCACAGCCAGTTGTTTCTTAGCTTCCCAAGAGGTGGAAGCAAGATGCTTTGGGGCCTCTCTCCCCCTTTGGAAACAAGGCAGCCCTTTGGGCCTTTCAGCTCTAGGGCAATGGAGCACACCCAGAGCAGAAGTTCTACCTCAGCCAGATCAGGCCTGCCAAGAAACTGCTTTTCACAGGCCTTCGTAAGAGGTGTTCCCGGAAGGCTGTAAGAGTACCTGGCAGAGCGAGTTGTTTCTTAGCTTCAAAAACAGCTGGAAGCAACATGATTTGGGGCCTCTCTCCCCCTTTCGAAACAAAGCAGCCTTTGTGCCTGGCAGCTCTAGGCCAAAGTAGCACACCCAGAGCACAAGTTCTACCTCAGCCAGATAAGGCCTGTCAAGAAGCTGCGTTTCACAGGCCTTTCTCTGTCACGTTGCCGGTAGGCTGTGAGAGCACTGTGCAGAGCCAGTTGTTTCTTAGCTTCCCAAAGATTTGGAAGCAAGATGCTTTGGGGACTCTCAGCCCCTTTGGAAACAAGGCGGCCCTTTGGGCCTGGCAGCTCTAGGCCAAAGTAGCACGCCCAGAGCAGGAGTTCTACTTCAGCCAGATCAGGCCTGCCAAGAAACTGCGTTTCACAGGCCTCGGTAAGAGATGTTCCCGGTAGGCTGTAAGAGCACTGGGCAGAGCCAGTTGTTTCTTACCTTCCTGAAAAGCTGGAAGCAAGATGCTTGGGACCCCTCTGCCCGTTTGGGAACAAGGCAGCCTTTTGGGTCGGGAAGCTCTAGGCCAATGGAGCACACGCAGAGCAGGAGTTCTACTTCAGCCTGATCAGGCCTGCAAAGAAACAGCGTTTGACAGGCCTTGGTAAGAGATGTTCGCGGTAGGTGTAAGAGCACTGGGCAGAGCCAGTTGTTTCTTAGCTTCGCAAAGACCGGGAAGCAAGATGCTTTGGGCCTCTCTGCCCCTTGGAAACAGGGCAGCACTTTGGGCCTGGCAGCTCTAGGGCAATGGAGCACACCCAGAGCAGAAGTTCTACTTCAGCCAAATCAGGCCTGCCAGGAAACGGCGTTTCACAGGCCTTGGTAAGAGATGTTCCTGGTAGGCTGTAAGAGCACTGTGGAGAGCCAGTTGCTTTAGCTTCCCACAGAGCTGGAAGCAAGATGCCTTGGGGCCTCTCTCTCCCTTTGGACACAAGGCAGCCGTTTGGGCCTGGCAGCTCTAGGCCAATGGAGCACACCCACAGCAGAAGTTCTACTTCAGGCAGATCAGTCCTGCCCAGAAACTGCGTTTCACAGCCCTTGGTAAGAGATGTTCACGGTAGGCTGTGAGAGCACTGGGCAGAACCAGTTGTTTTTTAGCTTCCCAAAGTGCTGGAGGCAAGATGCTTTGGGGCCTCTCTCACCCTTTGGAAACAAGGCAGCCCTTAGGTCCTGGTAGCTCTAGGCCTATGTAGCACAACCAGAACAGAAGTTCTACTTCAGCCAGGTCAGGCCTGCCAAGAAACTGCGTTTCACAGGCCTTTCAAAGACATGTTCTCTTAGGCTGTAAGAGCACTGGGCAGAGCCAGCTGTTTCTTAGCTTCCCGAAGAGCTGGGAGCAAGATGCTTTGGGTCCACTCTCCGTCTTTGGAAACAAGGCAGCCCTTTGGGCCTGGCAGCTCTAGGGCAATGGAGCACACCCAGAGCAGAAGTTCTACTTCAGCCAGATCAGGCCTGCCAGGAAACTGCGTTTCACAGGCCTTGGTAAGAGATGTTCCCGGTAGGCTGTAAGAGCACTGGGCAGAGCCAGTTGTTTCTTACCTTCCTGAAAAGCTGGAAGCAAGATGCTTGGGAGCCCTCTGCCCGTTTGGGAACAAGGCAGCCTTTTGGGTCGGGAAGCTCTAGGCCAATGGAGCACACGCAGAGCAGGAGTTCTACTTCAGCCTGATCAGGCCTGCAAAGAAACAGCGTTTGACAGGCCTTGGTAAGAGATGTTCGCGGTAGGTGTAAGAGCACTGGGCAGAGCCAGTTGTTTCTTAGCTTCGCAAAGACCGGGAAGCAAGATGCTTTGGGCCTCTCTGCCCCTTGGAAACAGGGCAGCACTTTGGGCCTGGCAGCTCTAGGGCAATGGAGCACACCCAGAGCAGAAGTTCTACTTCAGCCAAATCAGGCCTGCCAGGAAACGGCGTTTCACAGGCCTTGGTAAGAGATGTTCCTGGTAGGCTGTAAGAGCACTGGGCATCGCCAGATGTTTCTTAGCTTCCCGAAGAGCTGGAAGCAAGAAGCTTTGGTGCCACTCTCTCACTTTGGACTCAAGGCAGCCCTTTGGGGCAGGTAGCTCTAGGCCAGTGGAGCACACCCAGAGCAGAAGTTCTACTTCGGCCAGTTCAGGCCACCAACAAACTGCGTTTCACAGGCCTTGGTAAGAGATGTTCCCGGTAGGCTGTAAGAGCACTGGGCAACGCCAGATGTTTCTTAGCTTCCCGAAGAGCTGGAAGCAAGATGCTTTGGGGCCTCTCATCCCCTTTGCAAACAAGGCGGCCCTATGGGCCAGGCAGCTCTAGGCCAATGGAGCACACCCAGAGCAGAAGTTCTACTTCGGCCAGTTCAGGCCACCAACAAACTGCGTTTCACAGGCCTTGGTAAGAGATGTTCCCGGTAGGCTGTAAGAGCACTGGGCAACGCCAGATGTTTCTTAGCTTCCCGAAGAGCTGGAAGCAAGATGCTTTGGGGCCTCTCATCCCCTTTGCAAACAAGGCCGACCTTTGGGCCAGGCAGCTCTAGGCCAATGGAGCACACCCAGAGCAGAAGTTCTACCTCAGCCAGATAAGGCCTGCCAAGAAACTGCGTTTCAAAGGCTTTGGTAAGAGATGTTCCCGCTACTCTGTTAGAGCACTGGGCAGAGCCATTTGTTTCTTAGCTTCCCAAAGAGCTGGAAGCAAGATGCTTTGGGGGCTCCCTGCCCCTTTGCCAACAAGGGCGACCTTTGGGCCTTTCAGCTCTAGGCCAATGGAGCACACCCAGAGCAGAAGTCCTACTTCAGCCAGATCAGGCCTGCCAAGGAACTGCGTTTCAGAGGCCTTTGTATGTGACGTTCCCGGTAGGCTGTGAGAGCACGGTGCAGAGCCAGTTGTTTCCTTGTTTCCCAAACAGCTGGAAGCAAGACGCTTTGGGGCCTCTCTGCCCCTTTGGAAACAAGGCAGCACGTTGGGTCTGGCAGCTCTAGGGCAATGGAGCACAACCAGAGCCGAAGTTCTACTTCTTCCAGATCAGGCCTGCCTAGACAGTGCGTTTCCCAGGCCTTGATAAGAGATGTTCTCTTAGGCTATAAGAGCACTGGGCACAGCCAGTTGTTTCTTAGCTTCCCAAGAGGTGGAAGCAAGATGCTTTGGGGCCTCTCTCCCCCTTTGTAAACAAGGCAGCCCTTTGGGCCTTTCAGCTCTAGGGCAATGGAGCACACCCAGAGCAGAAGTTCTACCTCAGCCAGATCAGGCCTGCCAAGAAACTGCTTTTCACAGGCCTTCGTAAGAGGTGTTCCCGGAAGGCTGTAAGAGTACCTGGCAGAGCGAGTTGTTTCTTAGCTTCAAAAACAGCTGGAAGCAACATGATTTGGGGCCTCTCTCCCCCTTTGGAAACAAAGCAGCCTTTGTGCCTGGCAGCTCTAGGCCAAAGTAGCACACCCAGAGCACAAGTTCTACCTCAGCCAGATAAGGCCTGTCAAGAAGCTGCGTTTCACAGGCCTTTCTCTGTCACGTTGCCGGTAGGCTGTGAGAGCACTGTGCAGAGCCAGTTGTTTCTTAGCTTCCCAAAGATTTGGAAGCAAGATGCTTTGGGGACTCTCAGCCCCTTTGGAAACAAGGCGGCCCTTTGGGCCTGGCAGCTCTAGGCCAAAGTAGCACGCCCAGAGCAGGAGTTCTACTTCAGCCAGATCAGGCCTGCCAAGAAACTGCGTTTCACAGGCCTTGGTAAGAGATGTTCCCGGTAGGCTGTGAGAGCACTGTGGAGAGCCAGTTGCTTTAGCTTCCCACAGAGCTGGAAGCAAGATGCCTTGGGGCCTCTCTCTCCCTTTGGACACAAGGCAGCCGTTTGGGCCTGGCAGCTCTAGGCCAATGGAGCACACCCACAGCAGAAGTTCTACTTCAGGCAGATCAGTCCTGCCCAGAAACTGCGTTTCACAGCCCTTGGTAAGAGATGTTCACGGTAGGCTGTGAGAGCACTGGGCAGAACCAGTTGTTTTTTAGCTTCCCAAAGTGCTGGAGGCAAGATGCTTTGGGGCCTCTCTCACCCTTTGGAAACAAGGCAGCCCTTAGGTCCTGGTAGCTCTAGGCCTATGTAGCACAACCAGAACAGAAGTTCTACTTCAGCCAGGTCAGGCCTGCCAAGAAACTGCGTTTCACAGGCCTTTCAAAGAGATGTTCTCTTAGGCTGTAAGAGCACTGGGCAGAGCCAGCTGTTTCTTAGCTTCCCGAAGAGCTGGGAGCAAGATGCTTTGGGTCCACTCTCCGTCTTTGGAAACAAGGCAGCCCTTTGGGCCTGGCAGCTCTAGGGCAATGGAGCACACCCAGAGCAGAAGTTCTACTTCAGCCAGATCAGGCCTGCCAGGAAACTGCGTTTCACAGGCCTTGGTAAGAGATGTTCCCGGTAGGCTGTAAGAGCACTGGGCAGAGCCAGTTGTTTCTTACCTTCCTGAAAAGCTGGAAGCAAGATGCTTGGGAGCCCTCTGCCCGTTTGGGAACAAGGCAGCCTTTTGGGTCGGGAAGCTCTAGGCCAATGGAGCACACGCAGAGCAGGAGTTCTACTTCAGCCTGATCAGGCCTGCAAAGAAACAGCGTTTGACAGGCCTTGGTAAGAGATGTTCGCGGTAGGTGTAAGAGCACTGGGCAGAGCCAGTTGTTTCTTAGCTTCGCAAAGACCGGGAAGCAAGATGCTTTGGGCCTCTCTGCCCCTTGGAAACAGGGCAGCACTTTGGGCCTGGCAGCTCTAGGCCAATGGAGCACACCCAGAGCAGAAGTTCTACTTCAGCCAAATCAGGCCTGCCAGGAAACGGCGTTTCACAGGCCTTGGTAAGAGATGTTCCCGGTAGGCTGTAAGAGCACTGGGCATCGCCAGATGTTTCTTAGCTTCCCGAAGAGCTGGAAGCAAGAAGCTTTGGTGCCACTCTCTCACTTTGGACTCAAGGCAGCCCTTTGGGGCAGGTAGCTCTAGGCCAGTGGAGCACACCCAGAGCAGAAGTTCTACTTGGGCCAGTTCAGGCCACCAACAAACTGCGTTTCACAGGCCTTGGTAAGAGATGTTCCCAGTAGGCTGTAAGAGCACTGGGCAACGCCAGATGTTTCTTAGCTTCCCGAAGAGCTGGAAGCAAGATGCTTTGGGGCCTCTCATCCCCTTTGCAAACAAGGCCGACCTTTGGGCCAGGCAGCTCTAGGCCAATGGAGCACACCCAGAGCAGAAGTTCTACCTCAGCCAGATAAGGCCTGCCAAGAAACTGCGTTTCAAAGGCTTTGGTAAGTGATGTTCCCGGTACTCTGTTAGAGCACTGGGCAGAGCCATTTGTTTCTTAGCTTCCCAAAGAGCTGGAAGCAAGATGCTTTGGGGGCTCCCTGCCCCTTTGCCAACAAGGGCGACCTTTGGGCCTTTCAGCTCTAGGCCAATGGAGCACACCCAGAGCAGAAGTCCTACTTCAGCCAGATCAGGCCTGCCAAGGAACTGCGTTTCAGAGGCCTTTGTATGTGACGTTCCCGGTAGGCTGTGAGAGCACGGTGCAGAGCCAGTTGTTTCCTTGTTTCCCAAACAGCTGGAAGCAAGACGCTTTGGGGCCTCTCTGCCCCTTTGGAAACAAGGCAGCACTAGGGCAATGGAGCACAACCATAGCCGAAGTTCTACTTCTTCCAGATCAGGCCTGCCTAGACAGTGCGTTTCCCAGGCCTTGATAAGAGATGTTCTCTTAGGCTATAAGAGCACTGGGCACAGCCAGTTGTTTCTTAGCTTCCCAAGAGGTGGAAGCAAGATGCTTTGGGGCCTCTCTCCCCCTTTGGAAACAAGGCAGCCCTTTGGGCCTTTCAGCTCTAGGGCAATGGAGCACACCCAGAGCAGAAGTTCTGCCTCAGCCAGATCAGGCCTGCCAAGAAACTGCTTTTCACAGGCCTTCGTAAGAGGTGTTCCCGGAAGGCTGTAAGAGTACCTGGCAGAGCGAGTTGTTTCTTAGCTTCAAAAACAGCTGGAAGCAACATGATTTGGGGCCTCTCTCCCCCTTTGGAAACAAAGCAGCCTTTGTGCCTGGCAGCTCTAGGCCAAAGTAGCACACCCAGAGCACAAGTTCTACCTCAGCCAGATAAGGCCTGTCAAGAAGCTGCGTTTCACAGGCCTTTCTCTGTCACGTTGCCGGTAGGCTGTGAGAGCACTGTGCAGAGCCAGTTGTTTCTTAGCTTCCCAAAGATTTGGAAGCAAGATGCTTTGGGGACTCTCAGCCCCTTTGGAAACAAGGCGGCCCTTTGGGCCTGGCAGCTCTAGGCCAAAGTAGCACGCCCAGAGCAGGAGTTCTACTTCAGCCAGATCAGGCCTGCCAAGAAACTGCGTTTCACAGGCCTTGGTAAGAGATGTTCCCGGTAGGCTGTGAGAGCACTGTGGAGAGCCAGTTGCTTTAGCTTCCCACAGAGCTGGAAGCAAGATGCTTTGGGGCCTCTCTCTCCCTTTGGACACAAGGCAGCCGTTTGGGCCTGGCAGCTCTAGGCCAATGGAGCACACCCACAGCAGAAGTTCTACTTCAGGCAGATCAGTCCTGCCCAGAAACTGCGTTTCACAGCCCTTGGTAAGAGATGTTCACGGTAGGCTGTGAGAGCACTGGGCAGAACCAGTTGTTTTTTAGCTTCCCAAAGTGCTGGAGGCAAGATGCTTTGGGGCCTCTCTCACCCTTTGGAAACAAGGCAGCCCTTAGGTCCTGGTAGCTCTAGGCCTATGTAGCACAACCAGAACAGAAGTTCTACTTCAGCCAGGTCAGGCCTGCCAAGAAACTGCGTTTCACAGGCCTTTCAAAGAGATGTTCTCTTAGGCTGTAAGAGCACTGAGCAGAGCCAGCTGTTTCTTAGCTTCCCGAAGAGCTGGGAGCAAGATGCTTTGGGTCCACTCTCCGTCTTTGGAAACAAGGCAGCCCTTTGGGCCTGGCAGCTCTAGGGCAATGGAGCACACCCAGAGCAGAAGTTCTACTTCAGCCAGATCAGGCCTGCCAGGAAACTGCGTTTCACAGGCCTTGGTAAGAGATGTTCCCGGTAGGCTGTAAGAGCACTGGGCAGAGCCAGTTGTTTCTTACCTTCCTGAAAAGCTGGAAGCAAGATGCTTGGGACCCCTCTGCCCATTTGGGAACAAGGCAGCCTTTTGGGTCGGGAAGCTCTAGGCCAATGGAGCACACGCAGAGCAGGAGTTCTACTTCAGCCTGATCAGGCCTGCAAAGAAACAGCATTTGACAGGCCTTGGTAAGAGATGTTCGCGGTAGGTGTAAGAGCACTGGGCAGAGCCAGTTGTTTCTTAGCTTCGCAAAGACCGGGAAGCAAGATGCTTTGGGCCTCTCTGCCCCTTGGAAACAGGGCAGCACTTTGGGCCTGGCAGCTCTAGGGCAATGGAGCACACCCAGAGCCGGAGTTCTACTTCAGCCAGATGAGGCCTGCCAAGAAACTGCGTTTCACAGGCCTTTCAAAGACATGTTCCCGGTAGGCTGTAAGAGCACGGGGCAGAGCGAGTTGGTTCTTAGCTTCCCAGAGAGCTGGAAGCAAGATGCTTTGGGGCCTCTCTGCCCCTTTGGAAACAAGGCAGCACCTTGGGCCTGGCAGCTCTAGGGCAATGGAGCACACCCAGAGCAGAAGTTCTACTTCAGCCAAATCAGGCCTGCCAGGAAACGGCGTTTCACAGGCCTTGGTAAGAGATGTTCCCGGTAGGCTGTAAGAGCACTGGGCATCGCCAGATGTTTCTTAGCTTCCCGAAGAGCTGGAAGCAAGAAGCTTTGGTGCCACTCTCTCACTTTGGACTCAAGGCAGCCCTTTGGGGCAGGTAGCTCTTGGCCAGTGGAGCACACCCAGAGCAGAAGTTCTACTTGGGCCAGTTCAGGCCACCAACAAACTGCGTTTCACAGGCCTTGGTAAGAGATGTTCCCAGTAGGCTGTAAGAGCACTGGGCAACGCCAGATGTTTCTTAGCTTCCCGAAGAGCTGGAAGCAAGATGCTTTGGGGCCTCTCATCCCCTTTGCAAACAAGGCCGACCTTTGGGCCAGGCAGCTCTAGGCCAATGGAGCACACCCAGAGCAGAAGTTCTACCTCAGCCAGATAAGGCCTGCCAAGAAACTGCGTTTCAAAGGCTTTGGTAAGAGATGTTCCCGCTACTCTGTTAGAGCACTGGGCAGAGCCATTTGTTTCTTAGCTTCCCAAAGAGCTGGAAGCAAGATGCTTTGGGGGCTCCCTGCCCCTTTGCCAACAAGGGCGACCTTTGGGCCTTTCAGCTCTAGGCCAATGGAGCACACCCAGAGCAGAAGTCCTACTTCAGCCAGATCAGGCCTGCCAAGGAACTGCGTTTCAGAGGCCTTTGTATGTGACGTTCCCGGTAGGCTGTGAGAGCACGGTGCAGAGCCAGTTGTTTCCTTGTTTCCCAAACAGCTGGAAGCAAGACGCTTTGGGGCCTCTCTGCCCCTTTGGAAACAAGGCAGCACTAGGGCAATGGAGCACAACCATAGCCGAAGTTCTACTTCTTCCAGATCAGGCCTGCCTAGACAGTGCGTTTCACAGGCCTTGATAAGAGATGTTCTCTTAGGCTATAAGAGCACTGGGCACAGCCAGTTGTTTCTTAGCTTCCCAAGAGGTGGAAGCAAGATGCTTTGGGGCCTCTCTCCCCCTTTGGAAACAAGGCAGCCCTTTGGGCCTTTCAGCTCTAGGGCAATGGAGCACACCCAGAGCAGAAGTTCTGCCTCAGCCAGATCAGGCCTGCCAAGAAACTGCTTTTCACAGGCCTTCGTAAGAGGTGTTCCCGGAAGGCTGTAAGAGTACCTGGCAGAGCGAGTTGTTTCTTAGCTTCAAAAACAGCTGGAAGCAACATGATTTGGGGCCTCTCTCCCCCTTTGGAAACAAAGCAGCCTTTGTGCCTGGCAGCTCTAGGCCAAAGTAGCACACCCAGAGCACAAGTTCTACCTCAGCCAGATAAGGCCTGTCAAGAAGCTGCGTTTCACAGGCCTTTCTCTGTCACGTTGCCGGTAGGCTGTGAGAGCACTGTGCAGAGCCAGTTGTTTCTTAGCTTCCCAAAGATTTGGAAGCAAGATGCTTTGGGGACTCTCAGCCCCTTTGGAAACAAGGCGGCCCTTTGGGCCTGGCAGCTCTAGGCCAAAGTAGCACGCCCAGAGCAGGAGTTCTACTTCAGCCAGATCAGGCCTGCCAAGAAACTGCGTTTCACAGGCCTTGGTAAGAGATGTTCCCGGTAGGCTGTGAGAGCACTGTGGAGAGCCAGTTGCTTTAGCTTCCCACAGAGCTGGAAGCAAGATGCTTTGGGGCCTCTCTCTCCCTTTGGACACAAGGCAGCCGTTTGGGCCTGGCAGCTCTAGGCCAATGGAGCACACCCACAGCAGAAGTTCTACTTCAGGCAGATCAGTCCTGCCAAGAAACTGCGTTTCACAGCCCTTGGTAAGAGATGTTCACGGTAGGCTGTGAGAGCACTGGGCAGAACCAGTTGTTTTTTAGCTTCCCAAAGTGCTGGAGGCAAGATGCTTTGGGGCCTCTCTCAACCTTTGGAAACAAGGCAGCCCTTAGGTCCTGGTAGCTCTAGGCCTATGTAGCACAACCAGAACAGAAGTTCTACTTCAGCCAGGTCAGGCCTGCCAAGAAACTGCGTTTCACAGGCCTTTCAAAGAGATGTTCTCTTAGGCTGTAAGAGCACTGAGCAGAGCCAGCTGTTTCTTAGCTTCCCGAAGAGCTGGGAGCAAGATGCTTTGGGTCCACTCTCCGTCTTTGGAAACAAGGCAGCCCTTTGGGCCTGGCAGCTCTAGGGCAATGGAGCACACCCAGAGCAGAAGTTCTACTTCAGCCAGATCAGGCCTGCCAGGAAACTGCGTTTCACAGGCCTTGGTAAGAGATGTTCCCGGTAGGCTGTAAGAGCACTGGGCAGAGCCAGTTGTTTCTTACCTTCCTGAAAAGCTGGAAGCAAGATGCTTGGGACCCCTCTGCCCATTTGGGAACAAGGCAGCCTTTTGGGTCGGGAAGCTCTAGGCCAATGGAGCACACGCAGAGCAGGAGTTCTACTTCAGCCTGATCAGGCCTGTAAAGAAACAGCATTTGACAGGCCTTGGTAAGAGATGTTCGCGGTAGGTGTAAGAGCACTGGGCAGAGCCAGTTGTTTCTTAGCTTCGCAAAGACCGGGAAGCAAGATGCTTTGGGGCCTCTCTGCCCCTTTGGAAACAAGGCAGCACCTTGGGCCTGGCAGCTCTAGGGCAATGGAGCACACCCAGAGCAGAAGTTCTACTTCAGCCAAATCAGGCCTGCCAGGAAACGGCGTTTCACAGGCCTTGGTAAGAGATGTTCCCGGTAGGCTGTAAGAGCACTGGGCAACGCCAGATGTTTCTTAGCTTCCCGAAGAGCTGGAAGCAAGAAGCTTTGGTGCCACTCTCTCACTTTGGACTCAAGGCAGCCCTTTGGGGCAGGTAGCTCTAGGCCAGTGGAGCACACCCAGAGCAGAAGTTCTACTTGGGCCAGTTCAGGCCACCAACAAACTGCGTTTCACAGGCCTTGGTAAGAGATGTTCCCGGTAGGCTGTAAGAGCACTGGGCAACGCCAGATGTTTCTTAGCTTCCCGAAGAGCTGGAAGCAAGATGCTTTGGGGCCTCTCATCCCCTTTGCAAACAAGGCGGCCCTATGGGCCAGGCAGCTCTAGGCCAATGGAGCACACCCAGAGCAGAAGTTCTACTTCGGCCAGTTCAGGCCACCAACAAACTGCGTTTCACAGGCCTTGGTAAGAGATGTTCCCGGTAGGCTGTAAGAGCACTGGGCAACGCCAGATGTTTCTTAGCTTCCCGAAGAGCTGGAAGCAAGATGCTTTGGGGCCTCTCATCCCCTTTGCAAACAAGGCCGACCTTTGGGCCAGGCAGCTCTAGGCCAATGGAGCACACCCAGAGCAGAAGTTCTACCTCAGCCAGATAAGGCCTGCCAAGAAACTGCGTTTCAAAGGCTTTGGTAAGAGATGTTCCCGCTACTCTGTTAGAGCACTGGGCAGAGCCATTTGTTTCTTAGCTTCCCAAAGAGCTGGAAGCAAGATGCTTTGGGGGCTCCCTGCCCCTTTGCCAACAAGGGCGACCTTTGGGCCTTTCAGCTCTAGGCCAATGGAGCACACCCAGAGCAGAAGTCCTACTTCAGCCAGATCAGGCCTGCCAAGGAACTGCGTTTCAGAGGCCTTTGTATGTGACGTTCCCGGTAGGCTGTGAGAGCACGGTGCAGAGCCAGTTGTTTCCTTGTTTCCCAAACAGCTGGAAGCAAGACGCTTTGGGGCCTCTCTGCCCCTTTGGAAACAAGGCAGCACTAGGGCAATGGAGCACAACCAGAGCCGAAGTTCTACTTCTTCCAGATCAGGCCTGCCTAGACAGTGCGTTTCCCAGGCCTTGATAAGAGATGTTCTCTTAGGCTATAAGAGCACTGGGCACAGCCAGTTGTTTCTTAGCTTCCCAAGAGGTGGAAGCAAGATGCTTTGGGGCCTCTCTCCCCCTTTGGAAACAAGGCAGCCCTTTGGGCCTTTCAGCTCGAGGGCAATGGAGCACACCCAGAGCAGAAGTTCTACCTCAGCCAGATCAGGCCTGCCAAGAAACTGCTTTTCACAGGCCTTCGTAAGAGGTGTTCCCGGAAGGCTGTAAGAGTACCTGGCAGAGCGAGTTGTTTCTTAGCTTCAAAAACAGCTGGAAGCAACATGATTTGGGGCCTCTCTCCCCCTTTGGAAACAAAGCAGCCTTTGTGCCTGGCAGCTCTAGGCAAAGTAGCACACCCAGAGCACAAGTTCTACCTCAGCCAGATAAGGCCTGTCAAGAAGCTGCGTTTCACAGGCCTTTGTATGTGACGTTCCCGGTTGGCTTTGAGAGCACTGTGCAGAGCCAGTTGTTTTAGCTTCCCAGAGAGCAGGAAGCAAGATGCTTTGGGGCCTCTCTCACACTTTGGAAATAAAGGCAGCCCTTTGGGCCTGGCAGCCCTAGGCCAATGGAGTACACCCAGAGCAGAAGTTCTACCTCAGCCAGATCAGGCCTTCCAAGAAACTGCGTCTCACAGGCCTTTCTCTGTCACGTTGCCGGTAGGCTGTGAGAGCACTGTGCAGAGCCAGTTGTTTCTTAGCTTCCCAAAGATTTGGAAGCAAGATGCTTTGGGGAATCTCAGCCCCTTTGGAAACAAGGCGGCCCTTTGGGCCTGGCAGCTCTAGGCCAAAGTAGCACGCCCAGAGCAGGAGTTCTACTTCAGCCAGATCAGGCCTGCCAAGAAACTGCGTTTCACAGGCCTTGGTAAGAGATGTTCCCGGTAGGCTGTGAGAGCACTGTGGAGAGCCAGTTGCTTTAGCTTCCCACAGAGCTGGAAGCAAGATGCTTTGGGGCCTCTCTCTCCCTTTGGACACAAGGCAGCCTTTTGGGCCTGGCAGCTCTAGGCCAATGGAGCACACCCACAGCAGAAGTTCTACTTCAGGCAGATCAGTCCTGCCCAGAAACTGCGTTTCACAGCCCTTGGTAAGAGATGTTCACGGTAGGCTGTGAGAGCACTGGGCAGAACCAGTTGTTTTTTAGCTTCCCAAAGTGCTGGAGGCAAGATGCTTTGGGGCCTCTCTCACCCTTTGGAAACAAGGCAGCCCTTAGGTCCTGGTAGCTCTAGGCCTATGTAGCACAACCAGAACAGAAGTTCTACTTCAGCCAGGTCAGGCCTGCCAAGAAACTGCGTTTCACAGGCCTTTCAAAGAGATGTTCTCTTAGGCTGTAAGAGCACTGGGCAGAGCCAGCTGTTTCTTAGCTTCCCGAAGAGCTGGGAGCAAGATGCTTTGGGTCCACTCTCCGTCTTTGGAAACAAGGCAGCCCTTTGGGCCTGGCAGCTCTAGGGCAATGGAGCACACCCAGAGCAGAAGTTCTACTTCAGCCAGATCAGGCCTGCCAGGAAACTGCGTTTCACAGGCCTTGGTAAGAGATGTTCCCGGTAGGCTGTAAGAGCACTGGGCAGAGCCAGTTGTTTCTTACCTTCCTGAAAAGCTGGAAGCAAGATGCTTGGGACCCCTCTGCCCGTTTGGGAACAAGGCAGCCTTTGGGTCGGGAAGCTCTAGGCCAATGGAGCACACGCAGAGCAGGAGTTCTACTTCAGCCTGATCAGGCCTGCAAAGAAACAGCGTTTGACAGGCCTTGGTAAGAGATGTTCCCGGTAGGTGTAAGAGCACTGGGCAGAGCCAGTTGTTTCTTAGCTTCGCAAAGACCGGGAAGCAAGATGCTTTGGGCCTCTCTGCCCCTTGGAAACAGGGCAGCACTTTGGGCCTGGCAGCTCTAGGGCAATGGAGCACACCCAGAGCCGGAGTTCTACTTCAGCCAGATGACGCCTGCCAAGAAACTGCGTTTCACAGGCCTTTCAAAGACATGTTCCCGGTAGGCTGTAAGAGCACGGGGCAGAGCGAGTTGGTTCTTAGCTTCCCAGAGAGCTGGAAGCAAGATGCTTTGGGGCCTCTCTGCCCCTTTGGAAACAAGGCAGCACCTTGGGCCTGGCAGCTCTAGGGCAATGGAGCACACCCAGAGCAGAAGTTCTACTTCAGCCAAATCAGGCCTGCCAGGAAACGGCGTTTCACAGGCCTTGGTAAGAGATGTTCCCGGTAGGCTGTAAGAGCACTGGGCAACGCCAGATGTTTCTTAGCTTCCCGAAGAGCTGGAAGCAAGAAGCTTTGGTGCCACTCTCTCACTTTGGACTCAAGGCAGCCCTTTGGGGCAGGTAGCTCTAGCCCAGTGGAGCACACCCAGAGCAGAAGTTCTACTTGGGCCAGTTCAGGCCACCAACAAACTGCGTTTCACAGGCCTTGGTAAGAGATGTTCCCGGTAGGCTGTAAGAGCACTGGGCAACGCCAGATGTTTCTTAGCTTCCCGAAGAGCTGGAAGCAAGATGCTTTGGGGCCTCTCATCCCCTTTGCAAACAAGGCGGCCCTATGGGCCAGGCAGCTCTAGGCCAATGGAGCACACCCAGAGCAGAAGTTCTACTTCGGCCAGTTCAGGCCACCAACAAACTGCGTTTCACAGGCCTTGGTAAGAGATGTTCCCGGTAGGCTGTAAGAGCACTGGGCAACGCCAGATGTTTCTTAGCTTCCCGAAGAGCTGGAAGCAAGATGCTTTGGGGCCTCTCATCCCCTTTGCAAACAAGGCCGACCTTTGGGCCAGGCAGCTCTAGGCCAATGGAGCACACCCAGAGCAGAAGTTCTACCTCAGCCAGATAAGGCCTGCCAAGAAACTGCGTTTCAAAGGCTTTGGTAAGAGATGTTCCCGGTACTCTGTTAGAGCACTGGGCAGAGCCATTTGTTTCTTAGCTTCCCAAAGAGCTGGAAGCAAGATGCTTTGGGGGCTCCCTGCCCCTTTGCCAACAAGGGCGACCTTTGGGCCTTTCAGCTCTAGGCCAATGGAGCACACCCAGAGCAGAAGTCCTACTTCAGCCAGATCAGGCCTGCCAAGGAACTGCATTTCAGAGGCCTTTGTATGTGACGTTCCCGGTAGGCTGTGAGAGCACGGTGCAGAGCCAGTTGTTTCCTTGTTTCCCAAACAGCTGGAAGCAAGACGCTTTGGGGCCTCTCTGCCCCTTTGGAAACAAGGCAGCACGTTGGGTCTGGCAGCTCTAGGGCAATGGAGCACAACCAGAGCCGAAGTTCTACTTCTTCCAGATCAGGCCTGCCTAGACAGTGCGTTTCCCAGGCCTTGATAAGAGATGTTCTCTTAGGCTATAAGAGCACTGGGCACAGCCAGTTGTTTCTTAGCTTCCCAAGAGGTGGAAGCAAGATGCTTTGGGGCCTCTCTCCCCCTTTGGAAACAAGGCAGCCCTTTGGGCCTTTCAGCTCTAGGGCAATGGAGCACACCCAGAGCAGAAGTTCTACCTCAGCCAGATCAGGCCTGCCAAGAGACTGCTTTTCACAGGCCTTCGTAAGAGGTGTTCCCGGAAGGCTGTAAGAGTACCTGGCAGAGCGAGTTGTTTCTTAGCTTCAAAAACAGCTGGAAGCAACATGATTTGGGGCCTCTCTCCCCCTTTGGAAACAAAGCAGCCTTTGTGCCTGGCAGCTCTAGGCCAAAGTAGCACACCCAGAGCACAAGTTCTACCTCAGCCAGATAAGGCCTGTCAAGAAGCTGCGTTTCACAGGCCTTTGTATGTGACGTTCCCGGTTGGCTTTGAGAGCACTGTGCAGAGCCAGTTGTTTTAGCTTCCCAGAGAGCAGGAAGCAAGATGCTTTGGGGCCTCTCTCACACTTTGGAAATAAAGGCAGCCCTTTGGGCCTGGCAGCCCTAGGCCAATGGAGTACACCCAGAGCAGAAGTTCTACCTCAGCCAGATCAGGCCTTCCAAGAAACTGCGTCTCACAGGCCTTTCTCTGTCACGTTGCCGGTAGGCTGTGAGAGCACTGTGCAGAGCCAGTTGTTTCTTAGCTTCCCAAAGATTTGGAAGCAAGATGCTTTGGGGACTCTCAGCCCCTTTGGAAACAAGGCGGCCCTTTGGGCCTGGCAGCTCTAGGCCAAAGTAGCACGCCCAGAGCAGGAGTTCTACTTCAGCCAGATCAGGCCTGCCAAGAAACTGCGTTTCACAGGCCTTGGTAAGAGATGTTCCCGGTAGGCTGTGAGAGCACTGTGGAGAGCCAGTTGCTTTAGCTTCCCACAGAGCTGGAAGCAAGATGCTTTGGGGCCTCTCTCTCCCTTTGGACACAAGGCAGCCTTTTGGGCCTGGCAGCTCTAGGCCAATGGAGCACACCCACAGCAGAAGTTCTACTTCAGGCAGATCAGTCCTGCCCAGAAACTGCGTTTCACAGCCCTTGGTAAGAGATGTTCACGGTAGGCTGTGAGAGCACTGGGCAGAACCAGTTGTTTTTTAGCTTCCCAAAGTGCTGGAGGCAAGATGCTTTGGGGCCTCTCTCACCCTTTGGAAACAAGGCAGCCCTTAGGTCCTGGTAGCTCTAGGCCTATGTAGCACAACCAGAACAGAAGTTCTACTTCAGCCAGGTCAGGCCTGCCAAGAAACTGCGTTTCACAGGCCTTTCAAAGAGATGTTCTCTTAGGCTGTAAGAGCACTGGGCAGAGCCAGCTGTTTCTTAGCTTCCCGAAGAGCTGGGAGCAAGATGCTTTGGGTCCACTCTCCGTCTTTGGAAACAAGGCAGCCCTTTGGGCCTGGCAGCTCTAGGGCAATGGAGCACACCCAGAGCAGAAGTTCTACTTCAGCCAGATCAGGCCTGCCAGGAAACTGCGTTTCACAGGCCTTGGTAAGAGATGTTCCCGGTAGGCTGTAAGAGCACTGGGCAGAGCCAGTTGTTTCTTACCTTCCTGAAAAGCTGGAAGCAAGATGCTTGGGACCCCTCTGCCCGTTTGGGAACAAGGCAGCCTTTGGGTCGGGAAGCTCTAGGCCAATGGAGCACACGCAGAGCAGGAGTTCTACTTCAGCCTGATCAGGCCTGCAAAGAAACAGCGTTTGACAGGCCTTGGTAAGAGATGTTCCCGGTAGGTGTAAGAGCACTGGGCAGAGCCAGTTGTTTCTTAGCTTCGCAAAGACCGGGAAGCAAGATGCTTTGGGCCTCTCTGCCCCTTGGAAACAGGGCAGCACTTTGGGCCTGGCAGCTCTAGGGCAATGGAGCACACCCAGAGCCGGAGTTCTACTTCAGCCAGATGAGGCCTGCCAAGAAACTGCGTTTCACAGGCCTTTCAAAGACATGTTCCCGGTAGGCTGTAAGAGCACGGGGCAGAGCGAGTTGGTTCTTAGCTTCCCAGAGAGCTGGAAGCAAGATGCTTTGGGGCCTCTCTGCCCCTTTGGAAACAAGGCAGCACCTTGGGCCTGGCAGCTCTAGGGCAATGGAGCACACCCAGAGCAGAAGTTCTACTTCAGCCAAATCAGGCCTGCCAGGAAACGGCGTTTCACAGGCCTTGGTAAGAGATGTTCCCGGTAGGCTGTAAGAGCACTGGGCAACGCCAGATGTTTCTTAGCTTCCCGAAGAGCTGGAAGCAAGAAGCTTTGGTGCCACTCTCTCACTTTGGACTCAAGGCAGCCCTTTGGGGCAGGTAGCTCTAGGCCAGTGGAGCACACCCAGAGCAGAAGTTCTACTTGGGCCAGTTCAGGCCACCAACAAACTGCGTTTCACAGGCCTTGGTAAGAGATGTTCCCGGTAGGCTGTAAGAGCACTGGGCAACGCCAGATGTTTCTTAGCTTCCCGAAGAGCTGGAAGCAAGATGCTTTGGGGCCTCTCATCCCCTTTGCAAACAAGGCGGCCCTATGGGCCAGGCAGCTCTAGGCCAATGGAGCACACCCAGAGCAGAAGTTCTACTTCGGCCAGTTCAGGCCACCAACAAACTGCGTTCCACAGGCCTTGGTAAGAGATGTTCCCGGTAGGCTGTAAGAGCACTGGGCAATGCCAGATGTTTCTTAGCTTCCCGAAGAGCTGGAAGCAAGATGCTTTGGGGCCTCTCATCCCCTTTGCAAACAAGGCCGACCTTTGGGCCAGGCAGCTCTAGGCCAATGGAGCACACCCAGAGCAGAAGTTCTACCTCAGCCAGATAAGGCCTGCCAAGAAACTGCGTTTCAAAGGCTTTGGTAAGAGATGTTCCCGGTACTCTGTTAGAGCACTGGGCAGAGCCATTTGTTTCTTAGCTTCCCAAAGAGCTGGAAGCAAGATGCTTTGGGGGCTCCCTGCCCCTTTGCCAACAAGGGCGACCTTTGGGCCTTTCAGCTCTAGGCCAATGGAGCACACCCAGAGCAGAAGTCCTACTTCAGCCAGATCAGGCCTGCCAAGGAACTGCGTTTCAGAGGCCTTTGTATGTGACGTTCCCGGTAGGCTGTGAGAGCACGGTGCAGAGCCAGTTGTTTCCTTGTTTCCCAAACAGCTGGAAGCAAGACGCTTTGGGGCCTCTCTGCCCCTTTGGAAACAAGGCAGCACGTTGGGTCTGGCAGCTCTAGGGCAATGGAGCACAACCAGAGCCGAAGTTCTACTTCTTCCAGATCAGGCCTGCCTAGACAGTGCGTTTCCCAGGCCTTGATAAGAGATGTTCTCTTAGGCTATAAGAGCACTGGGCACAGCCAGTTGTTTCTTAGCTTCCCAAGAGGTGGAAGCAAGATGCTTTGGGGCCTCTCTCCCCCTTTGGAAACAAGGCAGCCCTTTGGGCCTTTCAGCTCGAGGGCAATGGAGCACACCCAGAGCAGAAGTTCTACCTCAGCCAGATCAGGCCTGCCAAGAAACTGCTTTTCACAGGCCTTCGTAAGAGGTGTTCCCGGAAGGCTGTAAGAGTACCTGGCAGAGCGAGTTGTTTCTTAGCTTCAAAAACAGCTGGAAGCAACATGATTTGGGGCCTCTCTCCCCCTTTGGAAACAAAGCAGCCTTTGTGCCTGGCAGCTCTAGGCCAAAGTAGCACACCCAGAGCACAAGTTCTACCTCAGCCAGATAAGGCCTGTCAAGAAGCTGCGTTTCACAGGCCTTTGTATGTGACGTTCCCGGTTGGCTTTGAGAGCACTGTGCAGAGCCAGTTGTTTTAGCTTCCCAGAGAGCAGGAAGCAAGATGCTTTGGGGCCTCTCTCACACTTTGGAAATAAAGGCAGCACTTTGGGCCTGGCAGCCCTAGGCCAATGGAGTACACCCAGAGCAGAAGTTCTACCTCAGCCAGATCAGGCCTTCCAAGAAACTGCGTCTCACAGGCCTTTCTCTGTCACGTTGCCGGTAGGCTGTGAGAGCACTGTGCAGAGCCAGTTGTTTCTTAGCTTCCCAAAGATTTGGAAGCAAGATGCTTTGGGGACTCTCAGCCCCTTTGGAAACAAGGCGGCCCTTTGGGCCTGGCAGCTCTAGGCCAAAGTAGCACGCCCAGAGCAGGAGTTCTACTTCAGCCAGATCAGGCCTGCCAAGAAACTGCGTTTCACAGGCCTTGGTAAGAGATGTTCCCGGTAGGCTGTGAGAGCACTGTGGAGAGCCAGTTGCTTTAGCTTCCCACAGAGCTGGAAGCAAGATGCTTTGGGGCCTCTCTCTCCCTTTGGACACAAGGCAGCCGTTTGGGCCTGGCAGCTCTAGGCCAATGGAGCACACCCACAGCAGAAGTTCTACTTCAGGCAGATCAGTCCTGCCCAGAAACTGCGTTTCACAGCCCTTGGTAAGAGATGTTCACGGTAGGCTGTGAGAGCACTGGGCAGAACCAGTTGTTTTTTAGCTTCCCAAAGTGCTGGAGGCAAGATGCTTTGGGGCCTCTCTCAACCTTTGTAAAAAAGGCAGCCCTTAGGTCCTGGTAGCTCTAGGCCTATGTAGCACAACCAGAACAGAAGTTCTACTTCAGCCAGGTCAGGCCTGCCAAGAAACTGCGTTTCACAGGCCTTTCAAAGAGATGTTCTCTTAGGCTGTAAGAGCACTGGGCAGAGCCAGCTGTTTCTTAGCTTCCCGAAGAGCTGGGAGCAAGATGCTTTGGGTCCACTCTCCGTCTTTGGAAACAAGGCAGCCCTTTGGGCCTGGCAGCTCTAGGGCAATGGAGCACACCCAGAGCAGAAGTTCTACTTCAGCCAGATCAGGCCTGCCAGGAAACTGCGTTTCACAGGCCTTGGTAAGAGATGTTCCCGGTAGGCTGTAAGAGCACTGGGCAGAGCCAGTTGTTTCTTACCTTCCTGAAAAGCTGGAAGCAAGATGCTTGGGACCCCTCTGCCCGTTTGGGAACAAGGCAGCCTTTGGGTCGGGAAGCTCTAGGCCAATGGAGCACACGCAGAGCAGGAGTTCTACTTCAGCCTGATCAGGCCTGCAAAGAAACAGCGTTTGACAGGCCTTGGTAAGAGATGTTCCCGGTAGGTGTAAGAGCACTGGGCAGAGCCAGTTGTTTCTTAGCTTCGCAAAGACCGGGAAGCAAGATGCTTTGGGCCTCTCTGCCCCTTGGAAACAGGGCAGCACTTTGGGCCTGGCAGCTCTAGGGCAATGGAGCACACCCAGAGCCGGAGTTCTACTTCAGCCAGATGAGGCCTGCCAAGAAACTGCGTTTCACAGGCCTTTCAAAGACATGTTCCCGGTAGGCTGTAAGAGCACGGGGCAGAGCGAGTTGGTTCTTAGCTTCCCAGAGAGCTGGAAGCAAGATGCTTTGGGGCCTCTCTGCCCCTTTGGAAACAAGGCAGCACCTTGGGCCTGGCAGCTCTAGGGCAATGGAGCACACCCAGAGCAGAAGTTCTACTTCAGCCAAATCAGGCCTGCCAGGAAACGGCGTTTCACAGGCCTTGGTAAGAGATGTTCCCGGTAGGCTGTAAGAGCACTGGGCAACGCCAGATGTTTCTTAGCTTCCCGAAGAGCTGGAAGCAAGAAGCTTTGGTGCCACTCTCTCACTTTGGAATCAAGGCAGCCCTTTGGGGCAGGTAGCTCTAGCCCAGTGGAGCACACCCAGAGCAGAAGTTCTACTTGGGCCAGTTCAGGCCACCAACAAACTGCGTTTCACAGGCCTTGGTAAGAGATGTTCCCGGTAGGCTGTAAGAGCACTGGGCAACGCCAGATGTTTCTTAGCTTCCCGAAGAGCTGGAAGCAAGATGCTTTGGGGCCTCTCATCCCCTTTGCAAACAAGGCCGACCTTTGGGCCAGGCAGCTCTAGGCCAATGGAGCACACCCAGAGCAGAAGTTCTACCTCAGCCAGATAAGGCCTGCCAAGAAACTGCGTTTCAAAGGCTTTGGTAAGAGATGTTCCCGGTACTCTGTTAGAGCACTGGGCAGAGCCATTTGTTTCTTAGCTTCCCAAAGAGCTGGAAGCAAGATGCTTTGGGGGCTCCCTGCCCCTTTGCCAACAAGGGCGACCTTTGGGCCTTTCAGCTCTAGGCCAATGGAGCACACCCAGAGCAGAAGTCCTACTTCAGCCAGATCAGGCCTGCCAAGGAACTGCGTTTCAGAGGCCTTTGTATGTGACGTTCCCGGTAGGCTGTGAGAGCACGGTGCAGAGCCAGTTGTTTCCTTGTTTCCCAAACAGCTGGAAGCAAGACGCTTTGGGGCCTCTCTGCCCCTTTGGAAACAAGGCAGCACGTTGGGTCTGGCAGCTCTAGGGCAATGGAGCACAACCAGAGCCGAAGTTCTACTTCTTCCAGATCAGGCCTGCCTAGACAGTGCGTTTCCCAGGCCTTGATAAGAGATGTTCTCTTAGGCTATAAGAGCACTGGGCACAGCCAGTTGTTTCTTAGCTTCCCAAGAGGTGGAAGCAAGATGCTTTGGGGCCTCTCTCCCCCTTTGGAAACAAGGCAGCCCTTTGGGCCTTTCAGCTCTAGGGCAATGGAGCACACCCAGAGCAGAAGTTCTACCTCAGCCAGATCAGGCCTGCCAAGAAACTGCTTTTCACAGGCCTTCGTAAGAGGTGTTCCCGGAAGGCTGTAAGAGTACCTGGCAGAGCGAGTTGTTTCTTAGCTTCAAAAACAGCTGGAAGCAACATGATTTGGGGCCTCTCTCCCCCTTTGGAAACAAAGCAGCCTTTGTGCCTGGCAGCTCTAGGCCAAAGTAGCACACCCAGAGCACAAGTTCTACCTCAGCCAGATAAGGCCTGTCAAGAAGCTGCGTTTCACAGGCCTTTGTATGTGACGTTCCCGGTTGGCTTTGAGAGCACTGTGCAGAGCCAGTTGTTTTAGCTTCCCAGAGAGCAGGAAGCAAGATGCTTTGGGGCCTCTCTCACACTTTGGAAATAAAGGCAGCCCTTTGGGCCTGGCAGCCCTAGGCCAATGGAGTACACCCAGAGCAGAAGTTCTACCTCAGCCAGATCAGGCCTTCCAAGAAACTGCGTCTCACAGGCCTTTCTCTGTCACGTTGCCGGTAGGCTGTGAGAGCACTGTGCAGAGCCAGTTGTTTCTTAGCTTCCCAAAGATTTGGAAGCAAGATGCTTTGGGGACTCTCAGCCCCTTTGGAAACAAGGCGGCCCTTTGGGCCTGGCAGCTCTAGGCCAAAGTAGCACGCCCAGAGCAGGAGTTCTACTTCAGCCAGATCAGGCCTGCCAAGAAACTGCGTTTCACAGGCCTTGGTAAGAGATGTTCCCGGTAGGCTGTGAGAGCACTGTGGAGAGCCAGTTGCTTTAGCTTCCCACAGAGCTGGAAGCAAGATGCTTTGGGGCCTCTCTCTCCCTTTGGACACAAGGCAGCCGTTTGGGCCTGGCAGCTCTAGGCCAATGGAGCACACCCACAGCAGAAGTTCTACTTCAGGCAGATCAGTCCTGCCCAGAAACTGCGTTTCACAGCCCTTGGTAAGAGATGTTCACGGTAGGCTGTGAGAGCACTGGGCAGAACCAGTTGTTTTTTAGCTTCCCAAAGTGCTGGAGGCAAGATGCTTTGGGGCCTCTCTCAACCTTTGGAAAAAAGGCAGCCCTTAGGTCCTGGTAGCTCTAGGCCTATGTAGCACAACCAGAACAGAAGTTCTACTTCAGCCAGGTCAGGCCTGCCAAGAAACTGCGTTTCACAGGCCTTTCAAAGAGATGTTCTCTTAGGCTGTAAGAGCACTGGGCAGAGCCAGCTGTTTCTTAGCTTCCCGAAGAGCTGGGAGCAAGATGCTTTGGGTCCACTCTCCGTCTTTGGAAACAAGGCAGCCCTTTGGGCCTGGCAGCTCTAGGGCAATGGAGCACACCCAGAGCAGAAGTTCTACTTCAGCCAGATCAGGCCTGCCAGGAAACTGCGTTTCACAGGCCTTGGTAAGAGATGTTCCCGGTAGGCTGTAAGAGCACTGGGCAGAGCCAGTTGTTTCTTACCTTCCTGAAAAGCTGGAAGCAAGATGCTTGGGACCCCTCTGCCCGTTTGGGAACAAGGCAGCCTTTGGGTCGGGAAGCTCTAGGCCAATGGAGCACACGCAGAGCAGGAGTTCTACTTCAGCCTGATCAGGCCTGCAAAGAAACAGCGTTTGACAGGCCTTGGTAAGAGATGTTCCCGGTAGGTGTAAGAGCACTGGGCAGAGCCAGTTGTTTCTTAGCTTCGCAAAGACCGGGAAGCAAGATGCTTTGGGCCTCTCTGCCCCTTGGAAACAGGGCAGCACTTTGGGCCTGGCAGCTCTAGGGCAATGGAGCACACCCAGAGCCGGAGTTCTACTTCAGCCAGATGAGGCCTGCCAAGAAACTGCGTTTCACAGGCCTTTCAAAGACATGTTCCCGGTAGGCTGTAAGAGCACGGGGCAGAGCGAGTTGGTTCTTAGCTTCCCAGAGAGCTGGAAGCAAGATGCTTTGGGGCCTCTCTGCCCCTTTGGAAACAAGGCAGCACCTTGGGCCTGGCAGCTCTAGGGCAATGGAGCACACCCAGAGCAGAAGTTCTACTTCAGCCAAATCAGGCCTGCCAGGAAACGGCGTTTCACAGGCCTTGGTAAGAGATGTTCCCGGTAGGCTGTAAGAGCACTGGGCAACGCCAGATGTTTCTTAGCTTCCCGAAGAGCTGGAAGCAAGAAGCTTTGGTGCCACTCTCTCACTTTGGACTCAAGGCAGCCCTTTGGGGCAGGTAGCTCTAGCCCAGTGGAGCACACCCAGAGCAGAAGTTCTACTTGGGCCAGTTCAGGCCACCAACAAACTGCGTTTCACAGGCCTTGGTAAGAGATGTTCCCGGTAGGCTGTAAGAGCACTGGGCAACGCCAGATGTTTCTTAGCTTCCCGAAGAGCTGGAAGCAAGATGCTTTGGGGCCTCTCATCCCCTTTGCAAACAAGGCCGACCTTTGGGCCAGGCAGCTCTAGGCCAATGGAGCACACCCAGAGCAGAAGTTCTACCTCAGCCAGATAAGGCCTGCCAAGAAACTGCGTTTCAAAGGCTTTGGTAAGAGATGTTCCCGGTACTCTGTTAGAGCACTGGGCAGAGCCATATGTTTCTTAGCTTCCCGAAGAGCTGGAAGCAAGATGCTTTGGGGGCTCCCTGCCCCTTTGCCAACAAGGGCGACCTTTGGGCCTTTCAGCTCTAGGCCAATGGAGCACACCCAGAGCAGAAGTCCTACTTCAGCCAGATCAGGCCTGCCAAGGAACTGCGTTTCAGAGGCCTTTGTATGTGACGTTCCCGGTAGGCTGTGAGAGCACGGTGCAGAGCCAGTTGTTTCCTTGTTTCCCAAACAGCTGGAAGCAAGACGCTTTGGGGCCTCTCTGCCCCTTTGGAAACAAGGCAGCACGTTGGGTCTGGCAGCTCTAGGGCAATGGAGCACAACCAGAGCCGAAGTTCTACTTCTTCCAGATCAGGCCTGCCTAGACAGTGCGTTTCACAGGCCTTGATAAGAGATGTTCTCTTAGGCTATAAGAGCACTGGGCACAGCCAGTTGTTTCTTAGCTTCCCAAGAGGTGGAAGCAAGATGCTTTGGGGCCTCTCTCCCCCTTTGGAAACAAGGCAGCCCTTTGGGCCTTTCAGCTCGAGGGCAATGGAGCACACCCAGAGCAGAAGTTCTACCTCAGCCAGATCAGGCCTGCCAAGAAACTGCTTTTACAGGCCTTCGTAAGAGGTGTTCCCGGAAGGCTGTAAGAGTACCTGGCAGAGCGAGTTGTTTCTTAGCTTCAAAAACAGCTGGAAGCAACATGATTTGGGGCCTCTCTCCCCCTTTGGAAACAAAGCAGCCTTTGTGCCTGGCAGCTCCAGGCCAAAGTAGCACACCCAGAGCACAAGTTCTACCTCAGCCAGATAAGGCCTGTCAAGAAGCTGCGTTTCACAGGCCTTTGTATGTGACGTTCCCGGTTGGCTTTGAGAGCACTGTGCAGAGCCAGTTGTTTTAGCTTCCCAGAGAGCAGGAAGCAAGATGCTTTGGGGCCTCTCTCACACTTTGGAAATAAAGGCAGCCCTTTGGGCCTGGCAGCCCTAGGCCAATGGAGTACACCCAGAGCAGAAGTTCTACCTCAGCCAGATCAGGCCTTCCAAGAAACTGCGTCTCACAGGCCTTTCTCTGTCACGTTGCCGGTAGGCTGTGAGAGCACTGTGCAGAGCCAGTTGTTTCTTAGCTTCCCAAAGATTTGGAAGCAAGATGCTTTGGGGACTCTCAGCCCCTTTGGAAACAAGGCGGCCCTTTGGGCCTGGCAGCTCTAGGCCAAAGTAGCACGCCCAGAGCAGGAGTTCTACTTCAGCCAGATCAGGCCTGCCAAGAAACTGCGTTTCACAGGCCTTGGTAAGAGATGTTCCCGGTAGGCTGTGAGAGCACTGTGGAGAGCCAGTTGCTTTAGCTTCCCACAGAGCTGGAAGCAAGATGCTTTGGGGCCTCTCTCTCCCTTTGGACACAAGGCAGCCGTTTGGGCCTGGCAGCTCTAGGCCAATGGAACACACCCACAGCAGAAGTTCTACTTCAGGCAGATCAGTCCTGCCCAGAAACTGCGTTTCACAGCCCTTGGTAAGAGATGTTCACGGTAGGCTGTGAGAGCACTGGGCAGAACCAGTTGTTTTTTAGCTTCCCAAAGTGCTGGAGGCAAGATGCTTTGGGGCCTCTCTCACCCTTTGGAAACAAGGCAGCCCTTAGGTCCTGGTAGCTCTAGGCCTATGTAGCACAACCAGAACAGAAGTTCTACTTCAGCCAGGTCAGGCCTGCCAAGAAACTGCGTTTCACAGGCCTTTCAAAGAGATGTTCTCTTAGGCTGTAAGAGCACTGGGCAGAGCCAGCTGTTTCTTAGCTTCCCGAAGAGCTGGGAGCAAGATGCTTTGGGTCCACTCTCCGTCTTTGGAAACAAGGCAGCCCTTTGGGCCTGGCAGCTCTAGGGCAATGGAGCACACCCAGAGCAGAAGTTCTACTTCAGCCAGATCAGGCCTGCCAGGAAACTGCGTTTCACAGGCCTTGGTAAGAGATGTTCCCGGTAGGCTGTAAGAGCACTGGGCAGAGCCAGTTGTTTCTTACCTTCCTGAAAAGCTGGAAGCAAGATGCTTGGGACCCCTCTGCCCGTTTGGGAACAAGGCAGCCTTTGGGTCGGGAAGCTCTAGGCCAATGGAGCACACGCAGAGCAGGAGTTCTACTTCAGCCTGATCAGGCCTGCAAAGAAACAGCGTTTGACAGGCCTTGGTAAGAGATGTTCCCGGTAGGTGTAAGAGCACTGGGCAGAGCCAGTTGTTTCTTAGCTTCGCAAAGACCGGGAAGCAAGATGCTTTGGGCCTCTCTGCCCCTTGGAAACAGGGCAGCACTTTGGGCCTGGCAGCTCTAGGGCAATGGAGCACACCCAGAGCCGGAGTTCTACTTCAGCCAGATGAGGCCTGCCAAGAAACTGCGTTTCACAGGCCTTTCAAAGACATGTTCCCGGTAGGCTGTAAGAGCACGGGGCAGAGCGAGTTGGTTCTTAGCTTCCCAGAGAGCTGGAAGCAAGATGCTTTGGGGCCTCTCTGCCCCTTTGGAAACAAGGCAGCACCTTGGGCCTGGCAGCTCTAGGGCAATGGAGCACACCCAGAGCAGAAGTTCTACTTCAGCCAAATCAGGCCTGCCAGGAAACGGCGTTTCACAGGCCTTGGTAAGAGATGTTCCCGGTAGGCTGTAAGAGCACTGGGCAACGCCAGATGTTTCTTAGCTTCCCGAAGAGCTGGAAGCAAGAAGCTTTGGTGCCACTCTCTCACTTTGGACTCAAGGCAGCCCTTTGGGGCAGGTAGCTCTAGCCCAGTGGAGCACACCCAGAGCAGAAGTTCTACTTGGGCCAGTTCAGGCCACCAACAAACTGCGTTTCACAGGCCTTGGTAAGAGATGTTCCCGGTAGGCTGTAAGAGCACTGGGCAACGCCAGATGTTTCTTAGCTTCCCGAAGAGCTGGAAGCAAGATGCTTTGGGGCCTCTCATCCCCTTTGCAAACAAGGCGGCCCTATGGGCCAGGCAGCTCTAGGCCAATGGAGCACACCCAGAGCAGAAGTTCTACTTCGGCCAGTTCAGGCCACCAACAAACTGCGTTTCACAGGCCTTGGTAAGAGATGTTCCCGGTAGGCTGTAAGAGCACTGGGCAACGCCAGATGTTTCTTAGCTTCCCGAAGAGCTGGAAGCAAGATGCTTTGGGGCCTCTCATCCCCTTTGCAAACAAGGCCGACCTTTGGGCCAGGCAGCTCTAGGCCAATGGAGCACACCCAGAGCAGAAGTCCTACTTCAGCCAGATCAGGCCTGCCAAGGAACTGCGTTTCAGAGGCCTTTGTATGTGACGTTCCCGGTAGGCTGTGAGAGCACGGTGCAGAGCCAGTTGTTTCCTTGTTTCCCAAACAGCTGGAAGCAAGACGCTTTGGGGCCTCTCTGCCCCTTTGGAAACAAGGCAGCACGTTGGGTCTGGCAGCTCTAGGGCAATGGAGCACAACCAGAGCCGAAGTTCTACTTCTTCCAGATCAGGCCTGCCTAGACAGTGCGTTTCACAGGCCTTGATAAGAGATGTTCTCTTAGGCTATAAGAGCACTGGGCACAGCCAGTTGTTTCTTAGCTTCCCAAGAGGTGGAAGCAAGATGCTTTGGGGCCTCTCTCCCCCTTTGGAAACAAGGCAGCCCTTTGGGCCTTTCAGCTCGAGGGCAATGGAGCACACCCAGAGCAGAAGTTCTACCTCAGCCAGATCAGGCCTGCCAAGAAACTGCTTTTCACAGGCCTTCGTAAGAGGTGTTCCCGGAAGGCTGTAAGAGTACCTGGCAGAGCGAGTTGTTTCTTAGCTTCAAAAACAGCTGGAAGCAACATGATTTGGGGCCTCTCTCCCCCTTTGGAAACAAAGCAGCCTTTGTGCCTGGCAGCTCTAGGCCAAAGTAGCACACCCAGAGCACAAGTTCTACCTCAGCCAGATAAGGCCTGTCAAGAAGCTGCGTTTCACAGGCCTTTGTATGTGACGTTCCCGGTTGGCTTTGAGAGCACTGTGCAGAGCCAGTTGTTTTAGCTTCCCAGAGAGCAGGAAGCAAGATGCTTTGGGGCCTCTCTCACACTTTGGAAATAAAGGCAGCCCTTTGGGCCTGGCAGCCCTAGGCCAATGGAGTACACCCAGAGCAGAAGTTCTACCTCAGCCAGATCCGGCCTTCCAAGATACTGCATCTCACAGGCCTTTCTCTGTCACGTTGCCGGTAGGCTGTGAGAGCACTGTGCAGAGCCAGTTGTTTCTTAGCTTCCCAAAGATTTGGAAGCAAGATGCTTTGGGGACTCTCAGCCCCTTTGGAAACAAGGCGGCCCTTTGGGCCTGGCAGCTCTAGGCCAAAGTAGCACGCCCAGAGCAGGAGTTCTACTTCAGCCAGATCAGGCCTGCCAAGAAACTGCGTTTCACAGGCCTTGGTAAGAGATGTTCCCGGTAGGCTGTGAGAGCACTGTGGAGAGCCAGTTGCTTTAGCTTCCCACAGAGCTGGAAGCAAGATGCTTTGGGGCCTCTCTCTCCCTTTGGACACAAGGCAGCCGTTTGGGCCTGGCAGCTCTAGGCCAATGGAGCACACCCACAGCAGAAGTTCTACTTCAGGCAGATCAGTCCTGCCCAGAAACTGCGTTTCACAGCCCTTGGTAAGAGATGTTCACGGTAGGCTGTGAGAGCACTGGGCAGAACCAGTTGTTTTTTAGCTTCCCAAAGTGCTGGAGGCAAGATGCTTTGGGGCCTCTCTCACCCTTTGGAAACAAGGCAGCCCTTAGGTCCTGGTAGCTCTAGGCCTATGTAGCACAACCAGAACAGAAGTTCTATTTCAGCCAGGTCAGGCCTGCCAAGAAACTGCGTTTCACAGGCCTTTCAAAGAGATGTTCTCTTAGGCTGTAAGAGCACTGGGCAGAGCCAGCTGTTTCTTAGCTTCCCGAAGAGCTGGGAGCAAGATGCTTTGGGTCCACTCTCCGTCTTTGGAAACAAGGCAGCCCTTTGGGCCTGGCAGCTCTAGGGCAATGGAGCACACCCAGAGCAGAAGTTCTACTTCAGCCAGATCAGGCCTGCCAGGAAACTGCATTTCACAGGCCTTGGTAAGAGATGTTCCCGGTAGGCTGTAAGAGCACTGGGCAGAGCCAGTTGTTTCTTACCTTCCTGAAAAGCTGGAAGCAAGATGCTTGGGACCCCTCTGCCCGTTTGGGAACAAGGCAGCCTTTGGGTCGGGAAGCTCTAGGCCAATGGAGCACACGCAGAGCAGGAGTTCTACTTCAGCCTGATCAGGCCTGCAAAGAAACAGCGTTTGACAGGCCTTGGTAAGAGATGTTCCCGGTAGGTGTAAGAGCACTGGGCAGAGCCAGTTGTTTCTTAGCTTCGCAAAGACCGGGAAGCAAGATGCTTTGGGCCTCTCTGCCCCTTGGAAACAGGGCAGCACTTTGGGCCTGGCAGCTCTAGGGCAATGGAGCACACCCAGAGCCGGAGTTCTACTTCAGCCAGATGAGGCCTGCCAAGAAACTGCGTTTCACAGGCCTTTCAAAGACATGTTCCCGGTAGGCTGTAAGAGCACGGGGCAGAGCGAGTTGGTTCTTAGCTTCCCAGAGAGCTGGAAGCAAGATGCTTTGGGGCCTCTCTGCCCCTTTGGAAACAAGGCAGCACCTTGGGCCTGGCAGCTCTAGGGCAATGGAGCACACCCAGAGCAGAAGTTCTACTTCAGCCAAATCAGGCCTGCCAGGAAACGGCGTTTCACAGGCCTTGGTAAGAGATGTTCCCGGTAGGCTGTAAGAGCACTGGGCAACGCCAGATGTTTCTTAGCTTCCCGAAGAGCTGGAAGCAAGAAGCTTTGGTGCCACTCTCTCACTTTGGACTCAAGGCAGCCCTTTGGGGCAGGTAGCTCTAGCCCAGTGGAGCACACCCAGAGCAGAAGTTCTACTTGGGCCAGTTCAGGCCACCAACAAACTGCGTTTCACAGGCCTTGGTAAGAGATGTTCCCGGTAGGCTGTAAGAGCACTGGGCAACGCCAGATGTTTCTTAGCTTCCCGAAGAGCTGGAAGCAAGATGCTTTGGGGCCTCTCATCCCCTTTGCAAACAAGGCGGCCCTATGGGCCAGGCAGCTCTAGGCCAATGGAGCACACCCAGAGCAGAAGTTCTACTTCGGCCAGTTCAGGCCACCAACAAACTGCGTTTCACAGGCCTTGGTAAGAGATGTTCCCGGTAGGCTGTAAGAGCACTGGGCAACGCCAGATGTTTCTTAGCTTCCCGAAGAGCTGGAAGCAAGATGCTTTGGGGCCTCTCATCCCCTTTGCAAACAAGGCCGACCTTTGGGCCAGGCAGCTCTAGGCCAATGGAGCACACCCAGAGCAGAAGTCCTACTTCAGCCAGATCAGGCCTGCCAAGGAACTGCGTTTCAGAGGCCTTTGTATGTGACGTTCCCGGTAGGCTGTGAGAGCACGGTGCAGAGCCAGTTGTTTCCTTGTTTCCCAAACAGCTGGAAGCAAGACGCTTTGGGGCCTCTCTGCCCCTTTGGAAACAAGGCAGCACGTTGGGTCTGGCAGCTCTAGGGCAATGGAGCACAACCAGAGCCGAAGTTCTACTTCTTCCAGATCAGGCCTGCCTAGACAGTGCGTTTCACAGGCCTTGATAAGAGATGTTCTCTTAGGCTATAAGAGCACTGGGCACAGCCAGTTGTTTCTTAGCTTCCCAAGAGGTGGAAGCAAGATGCTTTGGGGCCTCTCTCCCCCTTTGGAAACAAGGCAGCCCTTTGGGCCTTTCAGCTCGAGGGCAATGGAGCACACCCAGAGCAGAAGTTCTACCTCAGCCAGATCAGGCCTGCCAAGAAACTGCTTTTCACAGGCCTTCGTAAGAGGTGTTCCCGGAAGGCTGTAAGAGTACCTGGCAGAGCGAGTTGTTTCTTAGCTTCAAAAACAGCTGGAAGCAACATGATTTGGGGCCTCTCTCCCCCTTTGGAAACAAAGCAGCCTTTGTGCCTGGCAGCTCTAGGCCAAAGTAGCACACCCAGAGCACAAGTTCTACCTCAGCCAGATAAGGCCTGTCAAGAAGCTGCGTTTCACAGGCCTTTGTATGTGACGTTCCCGGTTGGCTTTGAGAGCACTGTGCAGAGCCAGTTGTTTTAGCTTCCCAGAGAGCAGGAAGCAAGATGCTTTGGGGCCTCTCTCACACTTTGGAAATAAAGGCAGCCCTTTGGGCCTGGCAGCCCTAGGCCAATGGAGTACACCCAGAGCAGAAGTTCTACCTCAGCCAGATCCGGCCTTCCAAGATACTGCATCTCACAGGCCTTTCTCTGTCACGTTGCCGGTAGGCTGTGAGAGCACTGTGCAGAGCCAGTTGTTTCTTAGCTTCCCAAAGATTTGGAAGCAAGATGCTTTGGGGACTCTCAGCCCCTTTGGAAACAAGGCGGCCCTTTGGGCCTGGCAGCTCTAGGCCAAAGTAGCACGCCCAGAGCAGGAGTTCTACTTCAGCCAGATCAGGCCTGCCAAGAAACTGCGTTTCACAGGCCTTGGTAAGAGATGTTCCCGGTAGGCTGTGAGAGCACTGTGGAGAGCCAGTTGCTTTAGCTTCCCACAGAGCTGGAAGCAAGATGCTTTGGGGCCTCTCTCTCCCTTTGGACACAAGGCAGCCGTTTGGGCCTGGCAGCTCTAGGCCAATGGAGCACACCCACAGCAGAAGTTCTACTTCAGGCAGATCAGTCCTGCCCAGAAACTGCGTTTCACAGCCCTTGGTAAGAGATGTTCACGGTAGGCTGTGAGAGCACTGGGCAGAACCAGTTGTTTTTTAGCTTCCCAAAGTGCTGGAGGCAAGATGCTTTGGGGCCTCTCTCACCCTTTGGAAACAAGGCAGCCCTTAGGTCCTGGTAGCTCTAGGCCTATGTAGCACAACCAGAACAGAAGTTCTATTTCAGCCAGGTCAGGCCTGCCAAGAAACTGCGTTTCACAGGCCTTTCAAAGAGATGTTCTCTTAGGCTGTAAGAGCACTGGGCAGAGCCAGCTGTTTCTTAGCTTCCCGAAGAGCTGGGAGCAAGATGCTTTGGGTCCACTCTCCGTCTTTGGAAACAAGGCAGCCCTTTGGGCCTGGCAGCTCTAGGGCAATGGAGCACACCCAGAGCAGAAGTTCTACTTCAGCCAGATCAGGCCTGCCAGGAAACTGCGTTTCACAGGCCTTGGTAAGAGATGTTCCCGGTAGGCTGTAAGAGCACTGGGCAGAGCCAGTTGTTTCTTACCTTCCTGAAAAGCTGGAAGCAAGATGCTTGGGACCCCTCTGCCCGTTTGGGAACAAGGCAGCCTTTGGGTCGGGAAGCTCTAGGCCAATGGAGCACACGCAGAGCAGGAGTTCTACTTCAGCCTGATCAGGCCTGCAAAGAAACAGCGTTTGACAGGCCTTGGTAAGAGATGTTCCCGGTAGGTGTAAGAGCACTGGGCAGAGCCAGTTGTTTCTTAGCTTCGCAAAGACCGGGAAGCAAGATGCTTTGGGCCTCTCTGCCCCTTGGAAACAGGGCAGCACTTTGGGCCTGGCAGCTCTAGGGCAATGGAGCACACCCAGAGCCGGAGTTCTACTTCAGCCAGATGAGGCCTGCCAAGAAACTGCGTTTCACAGGCCTTTCAAAGACATGTTCCCGGTAGGCTGTAAGAGCACGGGGCAGAGCGAGTTGGTTCTTAGCTTCCCAGAGAGCTGGAAGCAAGATGCTTTGGGGCCTCTCTGCCCCTTTGGAAACAAGGCAGCACCTTGGGCCTGGCAGCTCTAGGGCAATGGAGCACACCCAGAGCAGAAGTTCTACTTCAGCCAAATCAGGCCTGCCAGGAAACGGCGTTTCACAGGCCTTGGTAAGAGATGTTCCCGGTAGGCTGTAAGAGCACTGGGCAACGCCAGATGTTTCTTAGCTTCCCGAAGAGCTGGAAGCAAGAAGCTTTGGTGCCACTCTCTCACTTTGGACTCAAGGCAGCCCTTTGGGGCAGGTAGCTCTAGCTCAGTGGAGCACACCCAGAGCAGAAGTTCTACTTGGGCCAGTTCAGGCCACCAACAAACTGCGTTTCACAGGCCTTGGTAAGAGATGTTCCCGGTAGGCTGTAAGAGCACTGGGCAACGCCAGATGTTTCTTAGCTTCCCGAAGAGCTGGAAGCAAGATGCTTTGGGGCCTCTCATCCCCTTTGCAAACAAGGCGGCCCTATGGGCCAGGCAGCTCTAGGCCAATGGAGCACACCCAGAGCAGAAGTTCTACTTCGGCCAGTTCAGGCCACCAACAAACTGCGTTTCACAGGCCTTGGTAAGAGATGTTCCCGGTAGGCTGTAAGAGCACTGGGCAACGCCAGATGTTTCTTAGCTTCCCGAAGAGCTGGAAGCAAGATGCTTTGGGGCCTCTCATCCCCTTTGCAAACAAGGCCGACCTTTGGGCCAGGCAGCTCTAGGCCAATGGAGCACACCCAGAGCAGAAGTCCTACTTCAGCCAGATCAGGCCTGCCAAGGAACTGCGTTTCAGAGGCCTTTGTATTTGACGTTCCCGGTAGGCTGTGAGAGCACGGTGCAGAGCCAGTTGTTTCCTTGTTTCCCAAACAGCTGGAAGCAAGACGCTTTGGGGCCTCTCTGCCCCTTTGCAAACAAGGCAGCACGTTGGGTCTGGCAGCTCTAGGGCAATGGAGCACAACCAGAGCCGAAGTTCTACTTCTTCCAGATCAGGCCTGCCTAGACAGTGCGTTTCCCAGGCCTTGATAAGAGATGTTCTCTTAGGCTATAAGAGCACTGGGCACAGCCAGTTGTTTCTTAGCTTCCCAAGAGGTGGAAGCAAGATGCTTTGGGGCCTCTCTCCCCCTTTGGAAACAAGGCAGCCCTTTGGGCCTTTCAGCTCGAGGGCAATGGAGCAAACCCAGAGCAGAAGTTCTACCTCAGCCAGATCAGGCCTGCCAAGAAACTGCTTTTCACAGGCCTTCGTAAGAGGTGTTCCCGGAAGGCTGTAAGAGTACCTGGCAGAGCGAGTTGTTTCTTAGCTTCAAAAACAGCTGGAAGCAACATGATTTGGGGCCTCTCTCCCCCTTTGGAAACAAAGCAGCCTTTGTGCCTGGCAGCTCTAGGCCAAAGTAGCACACCCAGAGCACAAGTTCTACCTCAGCCAGATAAGGCCTGTCAAGAAGCTGCGTTTCACAGGCCTTTGTATGTGACGTTCCCGGTTGGCTTTGAGAGCACTGTGCAGAGCCAGTTGTTTTAGCTTCCCAGAGAGCAGGAAGCAAGATGCTTTGGGGCCTCTCTCACACTTTGGAAATAAAGGCAGCCCTTTGGGCCTGGCAGCCCTAGGCCAATGGAGTACACCCAGAGCAGAAGTTCTACCTCAGCCAGATCAGGCCTTCCAAGAAACTGCGTCTCACAGGCCTTTCTCTGTCACGTTGCCGGTAGGCTGTGAGAGCACTGTGCAGAGCCAGTTGTTTCTTAGCTTCCCAAAGATTTGGAAGCAAGATGCTTTGGGGACTCTCAGCCCCTTTGGAAACAAGGCGGCCCTTTGGGCCTGGCAGCTCTAGGCCAAAGTAGCACGCCCAGAGCAGGAGTTCTACTTCAGCCAGATCAGGCCTGCCAAGAAACTGCGTTTCACAGGCCTTGGTAAGAGATGTTCCCGGTAGGCTGTGAGAGCACTGTGGAGAGCCAGTTGCTTTAGCTTCCCACAGAGCTGGAAGCAAGATGCTTTGGGGCCTCTCTCTCCCTTTGGACACAAGGCAGCCGTTTGGGCCTGGCAGCTCTAGGCCAATGGAGCAAACCCACAGCAGAAGTTCTACTTCAGGCAGATCAGTCCTGCCCAGAAACTGCGTTTCACAGCCCTTGGTAAGAGATGTTCACGGTAGGCTGTGAGAGCACTGGGCAGAACCAGTTGTTTTTTAGCTTCCCAAAGTGCTGGAGGCAAGATGCTTTGGGGCCTCTCTCACCCTTTGGAAACAAGGCAGCCCTTTGGGCCTGGCAGCTCTAGGGCAATGGAGCACACCCAGAGCAGAAGTTCTACTTCAGCCAGATCAGGCCTGCCAGGAAACTGCGTTTCACAGGCCTTGGTAAGAGATGTTCCCGGTAGGCTGTAAGAGCACTGGGCAGAGCCAGTTGTTTCTTACCTTCCTGAAAAGCTGGAAGCAAGATGCTTGGGACCCCTCTGCCCGTTTGGGAACAAGGCAGCCTTTTGGGTCGGGAAGCTCTAGGCCAATGGAGCACACGCAGAGCAGGAGTTCTACTTCAGCCTGATCAGGCCTGCAAAGAAACAGCGTTTGACAGGCCTTGGTAAGAGATGTTCCCGGTAGGCTGTAAGAGCACTGGGCATCGCCAGATGTTTCTTAGCTTCCCGAAGAGCTGGAAGCAAGAAGCTTTGGTGCCACTCTCTCACTTTGGACTCAAGGCAGCCCTTTGGGGCAGGTAGCTCTAGGCCAGTGGAGCAAACCCAGAGCAGAAGTTCTACTTCGGCCAGTTCAGGCCACCAACAAACTGCGTTTCACAGGCCTTGGTAAGAGATGTTCCCGGTAGGCTGTAAGAGCACTGGGCAACGCCAGATGTTTCTTAGCTTCCCGAAGAGCTGGAAGCAAGATGCTTTGGGGCCTCTCATCCCCTTTGCAAACAAGGCGGCCCTATGGGCCAGGCAGCTCTAGGCCAATGGAGCACACCCAGAGCAGAAGTTCTACTTCGGCCAGTTCAGGCCACCAACAAACTGCGTTTCACAGGCCTTGGTAAGAGATGTTCCCGGTAGGCTGTAAGAGCACTGGGCAACGCCAGATGTTTCTTAGCTTCCCGAAGAGCTGGAAGCAAGATGCTTTGGGGCCTCTCATCCCCTTTGCAAACAAGGCCGACCTTTGGGCCAGGCAGCTCTAGGCCAATGGAGCACACCCAGAGCAGAAGTTCTACCTCAGCCAGATAAGGCCTGCCAAGAAACTGCGTTTCAAAGGCTTTGGTAAGAGATGTTCCCGGTACTCTGTTAGAGCACTGGGCAGAGCCATTTGTTTCTTAGCTTCCCAAAGAGCTGGAAGCAAGATGCTTTGGGGGCTCCCTGCCCCTTTGCCAACAAGGGCGACCTTTGGGCCTTTCAGCTCTAGGCCAATGGAGCACACCCAGAGCAGAAGTCCTACTTCAGCCAGATCAGGCCTGCCAAGGAACTGCGTTTCAGAGGCCTTTGTATGTGACGTTCCCGGTAGGCTGTGAGAGCACGGTGCAGAGCCAGTTGTTTCCTTGTTTCCCAAACAGCTGGAAGCAAGACGCTTTGGGGCCTCTCTGCCCCTTTGGAAACAAGGCAGCACTAGGGCAATGGAGCACAACCAGAGCCGAAGTTCTACTTCTTCCAGATCAGGCCTGCCTAGACAGTGCGTTTCCCAGGCCTTGATAAGAGATGTTCTCTTAGGCTATAAGAGCACTGGGCACAGCCAGTTGTTTCTTAGCTTCCCAAGAGGTGGAAGCAAGATGCTTTGGGGCCTCTCTCCCCCTTTGGAAACAAGGCAGCCCTTTGGGCCTTTCAGCTCTAGGGCAATGGAGCACACCCAGAGCAGAAGTTCTACCTCAGCCAGATCAGGCCTGCCAAGAAACTGCTTTTCACAGGCCTTCGTAAGAGGTGTTCCCAGAAGGCTGTAAGAGTACCTGGCAGAGCGAGTTGTTTCTTAGCTTCAAAAACAGCTGGAAGCAACATGATTTGGGGCCTCTCTCCCCCTTTGGAAACAAAGCAGCCTTTGTGCCTGGCAGCTCTAGGCCAAAGTAGCACACCCAGAGCACAAGTTCTACCTCAGCCAGATAAGGCCTGTCAAGAAGCTGCGTTTCACAGGCCTTTCTCTGTCACGTTGCCGGTAGGCTGTGAGAGCACTGTGCAGAGCCAGTTGTTTCTTAGCTTCCCAAAGATTTGGAAGCAAGATGCTTTGGGGACTCTCAGCCCCTTTGGAAACAAGGCGGCCCTTTGGGCCTGGCAGCTCTAGGCCAAAGTAGCACGCCCAGAGCAGGAGTTCTACTTCAGCCAGATCAGGCCTGCCAAGAAACTGCGTTTCACAGGCCTTGGTAAGAGATGTTCCCGGTAGGCTGTGAGAGCACTGTGGAGAGCCAGTTGCTTTAGCTTCCCACAGAGCTGGAAGCAAGATGCCTTGGGGCATCTCTCTCCCTTTGGACACAAGGCAGCCGTTTGGGCCTGGCAGCTCTAGGCCAATGGAGCACACCCACAGCAGAAGTTCTACTTCAGGCAGATCAGTCCTGCCCAGAAACTGCGTTTCACAGCCCTTGGTAAGAGATGTTCACGGTAGGCTGTGAGAGCACTGGGCAGAACCAGTTGTTTTTTAGCTTCCCAAAGTGGTGGAGGCAAGATGCTTTGGGGCCTCTCTCAACCTTTGGAAACAAGGCAGCCCTTAGGTCCTGGTAGCTCTAGGCCTATGTAGCACAACCAGAACAGAAGTTCTACTTCAGCCAGGTCAGGCCTGCCAAGAAACTGCGTTTCACAGGCCTTTCAAAGAGATGTTCTCTTAGGCTGTAAGAGCACTGAGCAGAGCCAGCTGTTTCTTAGCTTCCCGAAGAGCTGGGAGCAAGATGCTTTGGGTCCACTCTCCGTCTTTGGAAACAAGGCAGCCCTTTGGGCCTGGCAGCTCTAGGGCAATGGAGCACACCCAGAGCAGAAGTTCTACTTCAGCCAGATCAGGCCTGCCAGGAAACTGCGTTTCACAGGCCTTGGTAAGAGATGTTCCCGGTAGGCTGTAAGAGCACTGGGCAGAGCCAGTTGTTTCTTACCTTCCTGAAAAGCTGGAAGCAAGATGCTTGGGACCCCTCTGCCCATTTGGGAACAAGGCAGCCTTTTGGGTCGGGAAGCTCTAGGCCAATGGAGCACACGCAGAGCAGGAGTTCTACTTCAGCCTGATCAGGCCTGCAAAGAAACAGCATTTGACAGGCCTTGGTAAGAGATGTTCGCGGTAGGTGTAAGAGCACTGGGCAGAGCCAGTTGTTTCTTAGCTTCGCAAAGACCGGGAAGCAAGATGCTTTGGGCCTCTCTGCCCCTTGGAAACAGGGCAGCACTTTGGGCCTGGCAGCTCTAGGGCAATGGAGCACACCCAGAGCCGGAGTTCTACTTCAGCCAGATGAGGCCTGCCAAGAAACTGCGTTTCACAGGCCTTTCAAAGACATGTTCCCGGTAGGCTGTAAGAGCACGGGGCAGAGCGAGTTGGTTCTTAGCTTCCCAGAGAGCTGGAAGCAAGATGCTTTGGGGCCTCTCTGCCCCTTTGGAAACAAGGCAGCACCTTGGGCCTGGCAGCTCTAGGGCATGGAGCACACCCAGAGCAGAAGTTCTACTTCAGCCAAATCAGGCCTGCCAGGAAACGGCGTTTCACAGGCCTTGGTAAGAGATGTTCCCGGTAGGCTGTAAGAGCACTGGGCATCGCCAGATGTTTCTTAGCTTCCCGAAGAGCTGGAAGCAAGAAGCTTTGGTGCCACTCTCTCACTTTGGACTCAAGGCAGCCCTTTGGGGCAGGTAGCTCTAGCCCAGTGGAGCACACCCAGAGCAGAAGTTCTACTTGGGCCAGTTCAGGCCACCAACAAACTGCGTTTCACAGGCCTTGGTAAGAGATGTTCCCGGTAGGCTGTAAGAGCACTGGGCAACGCCAGATGTTTCTTAGCTTCCCGAAGAGCTGGAAGCAAGATGCTTTGGGGCCTCTCATCCCCTTTGCAAACAAGGCGGCCCTATGGGCCAGGCAGCTCTAGGCCAATGGAGCACACCCAGAGCAGAAGTTCTACTTCGGCCAGTTCAGGCCACCAACAAACTGCGTTTCACAGGCCTTGGTAAGAGATGTTCCCGGTAGGCTGTAAGAGCACTGGGCAACGCCAGATGTTTCTTAGCTTCCCGAAGAGCTGGAAGCAAGATGCTTTGGGGCCTCTCATCCCCTTTGCAAACAAGGCCGACCTTTGGGCCAGGCAGCTCTAGGCCAATGGAGCACACCCAGAGCAGAAGTTCTACCTCAGCCAGATAAGGCCTGCCAAGAAACTGCGTTTCAAAGGCTTTGGTAAGAGATGTTCCCGGTACTCTGTTAGAGCACTGGGCAGAGCCATTTGTTTCTTAGCTTCCCAAAGAGCTGGAAGCAAGATGCTTTGGGGGCTCCCTGCCCCTTTGCCAACAAGGGCGACCTTTGGGCCTTTCAGCTCTAGGCCAATGGAGCACACCCAGAGCAGAAGTCCTACTTCAGCCAGATCAGGCCTGCCAAGGAACTGCGTTTCAGAGGCCTTTGTATGTGACGTTCCCGGTAGGCTGTGAGAGCACGGTGCAGAGCCAGTTGTTTCCTTGTTTCCCAAACAGCTGGAAGCAAGACGCTTTGGGGCCTCTCTGCCCCTTTGCAAACAAGGCAGCACGTTGGGTCTGGCAGCTCTAGGGCAATGGAGCACAACCAGAGCCGAAGTTCTACTTCTTCCAGATCAGGCCTGCCTAGACAGTGCGTTTCCCAGGCCTTGATAAGAGATGTTCTCTTAGGCTATAAGAGCACTGGGCACAGCCAGTTGTTTCTTAGCTTCCCAAGAGGTGGAAGCAAGATGCTTTGGGGCCTCTCTCCCCCTTTGGAAACAAGGCAGCCCTTTGGGCCTTTCAGCTCGAGGGCAATGGAGCACACCCAGAGCAGAAGTTCTACCTCAGCCAGATCAGGCCTGCCAAGAAACTGCTTTTCACAGGCCTTCGTAAGAGGTGTTCCCGGAAGGCTGTAAGAGTACCTGGCAGAGCGAGTTGTTTCTTAGCTTCAAAAACAGCTGGAAGCAACATGATTTGGGGCCTCTCTCCCCCTTTGGAAACAAAGCAGCCTTTGTGCCTGGCAGCTCTAGGCCAAAGTAGCACACCCAGAGCACAAGTTCTACCTCAGCCAGATAAGGCCTGTCAAGAAGCTGCGTTTCACAGGCCTTTGTATGTGACGTTCCCGGTTGGCTTTGAGAGCACTGTGCAGAGCCAGTTGTTTTAGCTTCCCAGAGAGCAGGAAGCAAGATGCTTTGGGGCCTCTCTCACACTTTGGAAATAAAGGCAGCCCTTTGGGCCTGGCAGCCCTAGGCCAATGGAGTACACCCAGAGCAGAAGTTCTACCTCAGCCAGATCAGGCCTTCCAAGAAACTGCGTCTCACAGGCCTTTCTCTGTCACGTTGCCGGTAGGCTGTGAGAGCACTGTGCAGAGCCAGTTGTTTCTTAGCTTCCCAAAGATTTGGAAGCAAGATGCTTTGGGGACTCTCAGCCCCTTTGGAAACAAGGCGGCCCTTTGGGCCTGGCAGCTCTAGGCCAAAGTAGCACGCCCAGAGCAGGAGTTCTACTTCAGCCAGATCAGGCCTGCCAAGAAACTGCGTTTCACAGGCCTTGGTAAGAGATGTTCCCGGTAGGCTGTGAGAGCACTGTGGAGAGCCAGTTGCTTTAGCTTCCCACAGAGCTGGAAGCAAGATGCTTTGGGGCCTCTCTCTCCCTTTGGACACAAGGCAGCCGTTTGGGCCTGGCAGCTCTAGGCCAATGGAGCAAACCCACAGCAGAAGTTCTACTTCAGGCAGATCAGTCCTGCCCAGAAACTGCGTTTCACAGCCCTTGGTAAGAGATGTTCACGGTAGGCTGTGAGAGCACTGGGCAGAACCAGTTGTTTTTTAGCTTCCCAAAGTGCTGGAGGCAAGATGCTTTGGGGCCTCTCTCACCCTTTGGAAACAAGGCAGCCCTTAGGTCCTGGTAGCTCTAGGCCTATGTAGCACAACCAGAACAGAAGTTCTACTTCAGCCAGGTCAGGCCTGCCAAGAAACTGCGTTTCACAGGCCTTTCAAAGAGATGTTCTCTTAGGCTGTAAGAGCACTGAGCAGAGCCAGCTGTTTCTTAGCTTCCCGAAGAGCTGGGAGCAAGATGCTTTGGGTCCACTCTCCGTCTTTGGAAACAAGGCAGCCCTTTGGGCCTGGCAGCTCTAGGGCAATGGAGCACACCCAGAGCAGAAGTTCTACTTCAGCCAGATCAGGCCTGCCAGGAAACTGCGTTTCACAGGCCTTGGTAAGAGATGTTCCCGGTAGGCTGTAAGAGCACTGGGCAGAGCCAGTTGTTTCTTACCTTCCTGAAAAGCTGGAAGCAAGATGCTTGGGACCCCTCTGCCCATTTGGGAACAAGGCAGCCTTTTGGGTCGGGAAGCTCTAGGCCAATGGAGCACACGCAGAGCAGGAGTTCTACTTCAGCCTGATCAGGCCTGCAAAGAAACAGCATTTGACAGGCCTTGGTAAGAGATGTTCGCGGTAGGTGTAAGAGCACTGGGCAGAGCCAGTTGTTTCTTAGCTTCGCAAAGACCGGGAAGCAAGATGCTTTGGGCCTCTCTGCCCCTTGGAAACAGGGCAGCACTTTGGGCCTGGCAGCTCTAGGGCAATGGAGCACACCCAGAGCCGGAGTTCTACTTCAGCCAGATGAGGCCTGCCAAGAAACTGCGTTTCACAGGCCTTTCAAAGACATGTTCCCGGTAGGCTGTAAGAGCACGGGGCAGAGCGAGTTGGTTCTTAGCTTCCCAGAGAGCTGGAAGCAAGATGCTTTGGGGCCTCTCTGCCCCTTTGGAAACAAGGCAGCACCTTGGGCCTGGCAGCTCTAGGGCATGGAGCACACCCAGAGCAGAAGTTCTACTTCAGCCAAATCAGACCTGCCAGGAAACGGCGTTTCACAGGCCTTGGTAAGAGATGTTCCCGGTAGGCTGTAAGAGCACTGGGCATCGCCAGATGTTTCTTAGATTCCCGAAGAGCTGGAAGCAAGAAGCTTTGGTGCCACTCTCTCACTTTGGACTCAAGGCAGCACTTTGGGGCAGGTAGCTCTAGCCCAGTGGAGCACACCCAGAGCAGAAGTTCTACTTGGGCCAGTTCAGGCCACCAACAAACTGCGTTTCACAGGCCTTGGTAAGAGATGTTCCCGGTAGGCTGTAAGAGCACTGGGCAACGCCAGATGTTTCTTAGCTTCCCGAAGAGCTGGAAGCAAGATGCTTTGGGGCCTCTCATCCCCTTTGCAAACAAGGCGGCCCTATGGGCCAGGCAGCTCTAGGCCAATGGAGCACACCCAGAGCAGAAGTTCTACTTCGGCCAGTTCAGGCCACCAACAAACTGCGTTTCACAGGCCTTGGTAAGAGATGTTCCCGGTAGGCTGTAAGAGCACTGGGCAACGCCAGATGTTTCTTAGCTTCCCGAAGAGCTGGAAGCAAGATGCTTTGGGGCCTCTCATCCCCTTTGCAAACAAGGCCGACCTTTGGGCCAGGCAGCTCTAGGCCAATGGAGCACACCCAGAGCAGAAGTTCTACCTCAGCCAGATAAGGCCTGCCAAGAAACTGCGTTTCAAAGGCTTTGGTAAGAGATGTTCCCGGTACTCTGTTAGAGCACTGGGCAGAGCCATTTGTTTCTTAGCTTCCCAAAGAGCTGGAAGCAAGATGCTTTGGGGGCTCCCTGCCCCTTTGCCAACAAGGGCGACCTTTGGGCCTTTCAGCTCTAGGCCAATGGAGCACACCCAGAGCAGAAGTCCTACTTCAGCCAGATCAGGCCTGCCAAGGAACTGCGTTTCAGAGGCCTTTGTATGTGACGTTCCCGGTAGGCTGTGAGAGCACGGTGCAGAGCCAGTTGTTTCCTTGTTTCCCAAACAGCTGGAAGCAAGACGCTTTGGGGCCTCTCTGCCCCTTTGCAAACAAGGCAGCACGTTGGGTCTGGCAGCTCTAGGGCAATGGAGCACAACCAGAGCCGAAGTTCTACTTCTTCCAGATCAGGCCTGCCTAGACAGTGCGTTTCCCAGGCCTTGATAAGAGATGTTCTCTTAGGCTATAAGAGCACTGGGCACAGCCAGTTGTTTCTTAGCTTCCCAAGAGGTGGAAGCAAGATGCTTTGGGGCCTCTCTCCCCCTTTGGAAACAAGGCAGCCCTTTGGGCCTTTCAGCTCTAGGGCAATGGAGCACACCCAGAGCAGAAGTTCTACCTCAGCCAGATCAGGCCTGCCAAGAAACTGCTTTTCACAGGCCTTCGTAAGAGGTGTTCCCGGAAGGCTGTAAGAGTACCTGGCAGAGCGAGTTGTTTCTTAGCTTCAAAAACAGCTGGAAGCAACATGATTTGGGGCCTCTCTCCCCCTTTGGAAACAAAGCAGCCTTTGTGCCTGGCAGCTCTAGGCCAAAGTAGCACACCCAGAGCACAAGTTCTACCTCAGCCAGATAAGGCCTGTCAAGAAGCTGCGTTTCACAGGCCTTTGTATGTGACGTTCCCGGTTGGCTTTGAGAGCACTGTGCAGAGCCAGTTGTTTTAGCTTCCCAGAGAGCAGGAAGCAAGATGCTTTGGGGCCTCTCTCACACTTTGGAAATAAAGGCAGCCCTTTGGGCCTGGCAGCCCTAGGCCAATGGAGTACACCCAGAGCAGAAGTTCTACCTCAGCCAGATCAGGCCTTCCAAGAAACTGCGTCTCACAGGCCTTTCTCTGTCACGTTGCCGGTAGGCTGTGAGAGCACTGTGCAGAGCCAGTTGTTTCTTAGCTTCCCAAAGATTTGGAAGCAAGATGCTTTGGGGACTCTCAGCCCCTTTGGAAACAAGGCGGCCCTTTGGGCCTGGCAGCTCTAGGCCAAAGTAGCACGCCCAGAGCAGGAGTTCTACTTCAGCCAGATCAGGCCTGCCAAGAAACTGCGTTTCACAGGCCTTGGTAAGAGATGTTCCCGGTAGGCTGTGAGAGCACTGTGGAGAGCCAGTTGCTTTAGCTTCCCACAGAGCTGGAAGCAAGATGCTTTGGGGCCTCTCTCTCCCTTTGGACACAAGGCAGCCGTTTGGGCCTGGCAGCTCTAGGCCAATGGAGCAAACCCACAGCAGAAGTTCTACTTCAGGCAGATCAGTCCTGCCCAGAAACTGCGTTTCACAGCCCTTGGTAAGAGATGTTCACGGTAGGCTGTGAGAGCACTGGGCAGAACCAGTTGTTTTTTAGCTTCCCAAAGTGCTGGAGGCAAGATGCTTTGGGGCCTCTCTCACCCTTTGGAAACAAGGCAGCCCTTAGGTCCTGGTAGCTCTAGGCCTATGTAGCACAACCAGAACAGAAGTTCTACTTCAGCCAGGTCAGGCCTGCCAAGAAACTGCGTTTCACAGGCCTTTCAAAGAGATGTTCTCTTAGGCTGTAAGAGCACTGGGCAGAGCCAGCTGTTTCTTAGCTTCCCGAAGAGCTGGGAGCAAGATGCTTTGGGTCCACTCTCCGTCTTTGGAAACAAGGCAGCCCTTTGGGCCTGGCAGCTCTAGGGCAATGGAGCACACCCAGAGCAGAAGTTCTACTTCAGCCAGATCAGGCCTGCCAGGAAACTGCGTTTCACAGGCCTTGGTAAGAGATGTTCCCGGTAGGCTGTAAGAGCACTGGGCAGAGCCAGTTGTTTCTTACCTTCCTGAAAAGCTGGAAGCAAGATGCTTGGGACCCCTCTGCCCGTTTGGGAACAAGGCAGCCTTTTGGGTCGGGAAGCTCTAGGCCAATGGAGCACACGCAGAGCAGGAGTTCTACTTCAGCCTGATCAGGCCTGCAAAGAAACAGCGTTTGACAGGCCTTGGTAAGAGATGTTCCCGGTAGGCTGTAAGAGCACTGGGCATCGCCAGATGTTTCTTAGCTTCCCGAAGAGCTGGAAGCAAGAAGCTTTGGTGCCACTCTCTCACTTTGGACTCAAGGCAGCCCTTTGGGGCAGGTAGCTCTAGGCCAGTGGAGCACACCCAGAGCAGAAGTTCTACTTCGGCCAGTTCAGGCCACCAACAAACTGCGTTTCACAGGCCTTGGTAAGAGATGTTCCCGGTAGGCTGTAAGAGCACTGGGCAACGCCAGATGTTTCTTAGCTTCCCGAAGAGCTGGAAGCAAGATGCTTTGGGGCCTCTCATCCCCTTTGCAAACAAGGCGGCCCTATGGGCCAGGCAGCTCTAGGCCAATGGAGCACACCCAGAGCAGAAGTTCTACTTCGGCCAGTTCAGGCCACCAACAAACTGCGTTTCACAGGCCTTGGTAAGAGATGTTCCCGGTAGGCTGTAAGAGCACTGGGCAACGCCAGATGTTTCTTAGCTTCCCGAAGAGCTGGAAGCAAGATGCTTTGGGGCCTCTCATCCCCTTTGCAAACAAGGCCGACCTTTGGGCCAGGCAGCTCTAGGCCAATGGAGCACACCCAGAGCAGAAGTTCTACCTCAGCCAGATAAGGCCTGCCAAGAAACTGCGTTTCAAAGGCTTTGGTAAGAGATGTTCCCGGTACTCTGTTAGAGCACTGGGCAGAGCCATTTGTTTCTTAGCTTCCCAAAGAGCTGGAAGCAAGATGCTTTGGGGGCTCCCTGCCCCTTTGCCAACAAGGGCGACCTTTGGGCCTTTCAGCTCTAGGCCAATGGAGCACACCCAGAGCAGAAGTCCTACTTCAGCCAGATCAGGCCTGCCAAGGAACTGCGTTTCAGAGGCCTTTGTATGTGACGTTCCCGGTAGGCTGTGAGAGCACGGTGCAGAGCCAGTTGTTTCCTTGTTTCCCAAACAGCTGGAAGCAAGACGCTTTGGGGCCTCTCTGCCCCTTTGGAAACAAGGCAGCACTAGGGCAATGGAGCACAACCAGAGCCGAAGTTCTACTTCTTCCAGATCAGGCCTGCCTAGACAGTGCGTTTCCCAGGCCTTGATAAGAGATGTTCTCTTAGGCTATAAGAGCACTGGGCACAGCCAGTTGTTTCTTAGCTTCCCAAGAGGTGGAAGCAAGATGCTTTGGGGCCTCTCTCCCCCTTTGGAAACAAGGCAGCCCTTTGGGCCTTTCAGCTCTAGGGCAATGGAGCACACCCAGAGCAGAAGTTCTACCTCAGCCAGATCAGGCCTGCCAAGAAACTGCTTTTCACAGGCCTTCGTAAGAGGTGTTCCCAGAAGGCTGTAAGAGTACCTGGCAGAGCGAGTTGTTTCTTAGCTTCAAAAACAGCTGGAAGCAACATGATTTGGGGCCTCTCTCCCCCTTTGGAAACAAAGCAGCCTTTGTGCCTGGCAGCTCTAGGCCAAAGTAGCACACCCAGAGCACAAGTTCTACCTCAGCCAGATAAGGCCTGTCAAGAAGCTGCGTTACACAGGCCTTTCTCTGTCACGTTGCCGGTAGGCTGTGAGAGCACTGTGCAGAGCCAGTTGTTTCTTAGCTTCCCAAAGATTTGGAAGCAAGATGCTTTGGGGACTCTCAGCCCCTTTGGAAACAAGGCGGCCCTTTGGGCCTGGCAGCTCTAGGCCAAAGTAGCACGCCCAGAGCAGGAGTTCTACTTCAGCCAGATCAGGCCTGCCAAGAAACTGCGTTTCACAGGCCTTGGTAAGAGATGTTCCCGGTAGGCTGTGAGAGCACTGTGGAGAGCCAGTTGCTTTAGCTTCCCACAGAGCTGGAAGCAAGATGCCTTGGGGCCTCTCTCTCCCTTTGGACACAAGGCAGCCGTTTGGGCCTGGCAGCTCTAGGCCAATGGAGCACACCCACAGCAGAAGTTCTACTTCAGGCAGATCAGTCCTGCCCAGAAACTGCGTTTCACAGCCCTTGGTAAGAGATGTTCACGGTAGGCTGTGAGAGCACTGGGCAGAACCAGTTGTTTTTTAGCTTCCCAAAGTGCTGGAGGCAACATGCTTTGGGGCCTCTCTCACCCTTTGGTAACAAGGCAGCCCTTAGGTCGTGGTAGCTCTAGGCCTATGTAGCACAACCAGAACAGAAGTTCTACTTCAGCCAGGTCAGGCCTGCCAAGAAACTGCGTTTCACAGGCCTTTCAAAGAGATGTTCTCTTAGGCTGTAAGAGCACTGGGCAGAGCCAGCTGTTTCTTAGCTTCCCGAAGAGCTGGGAGCAAGATGCTTTGGGTCCACTCTCCGTCTTTGGAAACAAGGCAGCCCTTTGGGCCTGGCAGCTCTAGGGCAATGGAGCACACCCAGAGCAGAAGTTCTACTTCAGCCAGATCAGGCCTGCCAGGAAACTGCGTTTCACAGGCCTTGGTAAGAGATGTTCCCGGTAGGCTGTAAGAGCACTGGGCAGAGCCAGTTGTTTCTTACCTTCCTGAAAAGCTGGAAGCAAGATGCTTGGGACCCCTCTGCCCGTTTGGGAACAAGGCAGCCTTTTGGGTCGGGAAGCTCTAGGCCAATGGAGCACACACAGAGCAGGAGTTCTAATTCAGCCTGATCAGGCCTGCAAAGAAACAGCGTTTGACAGGCCTTGGTAAGAGATGTTCCCGGTAGGTGTAAGAGCACTGGGCAGAGCCAGTTGTTTCTTAGCTTCGCAAAACCGGGAAGCAAGATGCTTTGGGCCTCTCTGCCCCTTGGAAACAGGGCAGCACTTTGGGCCTGGCAGCTCTAGGCCAATGGAGCACACCCAGAGCAGAAGTTCTACTTCAGCCAAATCAGGCCTGCCAGGAAACGGCGTTTCACAGGCCTTGGTAAGAGATGTTCCCGGTAGGCTGTAAGAGCACTGGGCATCGCCAGATGTTTCTTAGCTTCCCGAAGAGCTGGAAGCAAGAAGCTTTGGTGCCACTCTCTCACTTTGGACTCAAGGCAGCCCTTTGTGGCAGGTAGCTCTAGGCCAGTGGAGCACACCCAGAGCAGAAGTTCTACTTGGGCCAGTTCAGGCCACCAACAAACTGCGTTTCACAGGCCTTGGTAAGAGATGTTCCCAGTAGGCTGTAAGAGCACTGGGCAACGCCAGATGTTTCTTAGCTTCCCGAAGAGCTGGAAGCAAGATGCTTTGGGGCCTCTCATCCCCTTTGCAAACAAGGCCGACCTTTGGGCCAGGCAGCTCTAGGCCAATGGAGCACACCCAGAGCAGAAGTTCTACCTCAGCCAGATAAGGCCTGCCAAGAAACTGCGTTTCAAAGGCTTTGGTAAGAGATGTTCCCGCTACTCTGTTAGAGCACTGGGCAGAGCCATTTGTTTCTTAGCTTCCCAAAGAGCTGGAAGCAAGATGCTTTGGGGGCTCCCTGCCCCTTTGCCAACAAGGGCGACCTTTGGGCCTTTCAGCTCTAGGCCAATGGAGCACACCCAGAGCAGAAGTCCTACTTCAGCCAGATCAGGCCTGCCAAGGAACTGCGTTTCAGAGGCCTTTGTATGTGACGTTCCCGGTAGGCTGTGAGAGCACGGTGCAGAGCCAGTTGTTTCCTTGTTTCCCAAACAGCTGGAAGCAAGACGCTTTGGGGCCTCTCTGCCCCTTTGGAAACAAGGCAGCACGTTGGGTCTGGCAGCTCTAGGGCAATGGAGCACAACCAGAGCCGAAGTTCTACTTCTTCCAGATCAGGCCTGCCTAGACAGTGCGTTTCCCAGGCCTTGATAAGAGATGTTCTCTTAGGCTATAAGAGCACTGGGCACAGCCAGTTGTTTCTTAGCTTCCCAAGAGGTGGAAGCAAGATGCTTTGGGGCCTCTCTCCCCCTTTGGAAACAAGGCAGCCCTTTGGGCCTTTCAGCTCGAGGGCAATGGAGCACACCCAGAGCAGAAGTTCTACCTCAGCCAGATCAGGCCTGCCAAGAAACTGCTTTTCACAGGCCTTCGTAAGAGGTGTTCCCAGAAGGCTGTAAGAGTACCTGGCAGAGCGAGTTGTTTCTTAGCTTCAAAAACAGCTGGAAGCAACATGATTTGGGGCCTCTCTCCCCCTTTGGAAACAAAGCAGCCTTTGTGCCTGGCAGCTCTAGGCCAAAGTAGCACACCCAGAGCACAAGTTCTACCTCAGCCAGATAAGGCCTGTCAAGAAGCTGCGTTTCACAGGCCTTTCTCTGTCACGTTGCCGGTAGGCTGTGAGAGCACTGTGCAGAGCCAGTTGTTTCTTAGCTTCCCAAAGATTTGGAAGCAAGATGCTTTGGGGACTCTCAGCCCCTTTGGAAACAAGGCGGCCCTTTGGGCCTGGCAGCTCTAGGCCAAAGTAGCACGCCCAGAGCAGGAGTTCTACTTCAGCCAGATCAGGCCTGCCAAGAAACTGCGTTTCACAGGCCTTGGTAAGAGATGTTCCCGGTAGGCTGTGAGAGCACTGTGGAGAGCCAGTTGCTTTAGCTTCCCACAGAGCTGGAAGCAAGATGCCTTGGGGCCTCTCTCTCCCTTTGGACACAAGGCAGCCGTTTGGGCCTGGCAGCTCTAGGCCAATGGAGCACACCCACAGCAGAAGTTCTACTTCAGGCAGATCAGTCCTGCCCAGAAACTGCGTTTCACAGCCCTTGGTAAGAGATGTTCACGGTAGGCTGTGAGAGCACTGGGCAGAACCAGTTGTTTTTTAGCTTCCCAAAGTGCTGGAGGCAAGATGCTTTGGGGCCTCTCTCACCCTTTGGAAACAAGGCAGCCCTTAGGTCCTGGTAGCTCTAGGCCTATGTAGCACAACCAGAACAGAAGTTCTACTTCAGCCAGGTCAGGCCTGCCAAGAAACTGCGTTTCACAGGCCTTTCAAAGAGATGTTCTCTTAGGCTGTAAGAGCACTGGGCAGAGCCAGCTGTTTCTTAGCTTCCCGAAGAGCTGGGAGCAAGATGCTTTGGGTCCACTCTCCGTCTTTGGAAACAAGGCAGCCCTTTGGGCCTGGCAGCTCTAGGGCAATGGAGCACACCCAGAGCAGAAGTTCTACTTCAGCCAGATCAGGCCTGCCAGGAAACTGCGTTTCACAGGCCTTGGTAAGAGATGTTCCCGGTAGGCTGTAAGAGCACTGGGCAGAGCCAGTTGTTTCTTACCTTCCTGAAAAGCTGGAAGCAAGATGCTTGGGACCCCTCTGCCCGTTTGGGAACAAGGCAGCCTTTTGGGTCGGGAAGCTCTAGGCCAATGGAGCACACGCAGAGCAGGAGTTCTACTTCAGCCTGATCAGGCCTGCAAAGAAACAGCGTTTGACAGGCCTTGGTAAGAGATGTTCCCGGTAGGTGTAAGAGCACTGGGCAGAGCCAGTTGTTTCTTAGCTTCGCAAAGACCGGGAAGCAAGATGCTTTGGGCCTCTCTGCCCCTTGGAAACAGGGCAGCACTTTGGGCCTGGCAGCTCTAGGCCAATGGAGCACACCCAGAGCAGAAGTTCTACTTCAGCCAAATCAGGCCTGCCAGGAAACGGCGTTTCACAGGTCTTGGTAAGAGATGTTCCCGGTAGGCTGTAAGAGCACTGGGCATCGCCAGATGTTTCTTAGCTTCCCGAAGAGCTGGAAGCAAGAAGCTTTGGTGCCACTCTCTCACTATGGACTCAAGGCAGCCCTTTGGGGCAGGTAGCTCTAGGCCAGTGGAGCACACCCAGAGCAGAAGTTCTACTTGGGCCAGTTCAGGCCACCAACAAACTGCGTTTCACAGGCCTTGGTAAGAGATGTTCCCAGTAGGCTGTAAGAGCACTGGGCAACGCCAGATGTTTCTTAGCTTCCCGAAGAGCTGGAAGCAAGATGCTTTGGGGCCTCTCATCCCCTTTGCAAACAAGGCCGACCTTTGGGCCAGGCAGCTCTAGGCCAATGGAGCACACCCAGAGCAGAAGTTCTACCTCAGCCAGATAAGGCCTGCCAAGAAACTGCGTTTCAAAGGCTTTGGTAAGAGATGTTCCCGCTACTCTGTTAGAGCACTGGGCAGAGCCATTTGTTTCTTAGCTTCCCAAAGAGCTGGAAGCAAGATGCTTTGGGGGCTCCCTGCCCCTTTGCCAACAAGGGCGACCTTTGGGCCTTTCAGCTCTAGGCCAATGGAGCACACCCAGAGCAGAAGTCCTACTTCAGCCAGATCAGGCCTGCCAAGGAACTGCGTTTCAGAGGCCTTTGTATGTGACGTTCCCGGTAGGCTGTGAGAGCACGGTGCAGAGCCAGTTGTTTCCTTGTTTCCCAAACAGCTGGAAGCAAGACGCTTTGGGGCCTCTCTGCCCCTTTGGAAACAAGGCAGCACGTTGGGTCTGGCAGCTCTAGGGCAATGGAGCACAACCAGAGCCGAAGTTCTACTTCTTCCAGATCAGGCCTGCCTAGACAGTGCGTTTCCCAGGCCTTGATAAGAGATGTTCTCTTAGGCTATAAGAGCACTGGGCACAGCCAGTTGTTTCTTAGCTTCCCAAGAGGTGGAAGCAAGATGCTTTGGGGCCTCTCTCCCCCTTTGGAAACAAGGCAGCCCTTTGGGCCTTTCAGCTCGAGGGCAATGGAGCACACCCAGAGCAGAAGTTCTACCTCAGCCAGATCAGGCCTGCCAAGAAACTGCTTTTCACAGGCCTTCGTAAGAGGTGTTCCCGGAAGGCTGTAAGAGTACCTGGCAGAGCGAGTTGTTTCTTAGCTTCAAAAACAGCTGGAAGCAACATGATTTGGGGCCTCTCTCCCCCTTTGGAAACAAAGCAGCCTTTGTGCCTGGCAGCTCTAGGCCAAAGTAGCACACCCAGAGCACAAGTTCTACCTCAGCCAGATAAGGCCTGTCAAGAAGCTGCGTTTCACAGGCCTTTCTCTGTCACGTTGCCGGTAGGCTGTGAGAGCACTGTGCAGAGCCAGTTGTTTCTTAGCTTCCCAAAGATTTGGAAGCAAGATGCTTTGGGGACTCTCAGCCCCTTTGGAAACAAGGCGGCCCTTTGGGCCTGGCAGCTCTAGGCCAAAGTAGCACGCCCAGAGCAGGAGTTCTACTTCAGCCAGATCAGGCCTGCCAAGAAACTGCGTTTCACAGGCCTTGGTAAGAGATGTTCCCGGTAGGCTGTGAGAGCACTGTGGAGAGCCAGTTGCTTTAGCTTCCCACAGAGCTGGAAGCAAGATGCTTTGGGGCCTCTCTCTCCCTTTGGACACAAGGCAGCCGTTTGGGCCTGGCAGCTCTAGGCCAATGGAGCACACCCACAGCAGAAGTTCTACTTCAGGCAGATCAGTCCTGCCCAGAAACTGCGTTTCACAGCCCTTGGTAAGAGATGTTCACGGTAGGCTGTGAGAGCACTGGGCAGAACCAGTTGTTTTTTAGCTTCCCAAAGTGGTGGAGGCAAGATGCTTTGGGGCCTCTCTCAACCTTTGGAAACAAGGCAGCCCTTAGGTCCTGGTAGCTCTAGGCCTATGTAGCACAACCAGAACAGAAGTTCTACTTCAGCCAGGTCAGGCCTGCCAAGAAACTGCGTTTCACAGGCCTTTCAAAGAGATGTTCTCTTAGGTTGTAAGAGCACTGAGCAGAGCCAGCTGTTTCTTAGCTTCCCGAAGAGCTGGGAGCAAGATGCTTTGGGTCCACTCTCCGTCTTTGGAAACAAGGCAGCCCTTTGGGCCTGGCAGCTCTAGGGCAATGGAGCACACCCAGAGCAGAAGTTCTACTTCAGCCAGATCAGGCCTGCCAGGAAACTGCGTTTCACAGGCCTTGGTAAGAGATGTTCCCGGTAGGCTGTAAGAGCACTGGGCAGAGCCAGTTGTTTCTTACCTTCCTGAAAAGCTGGAAGCAAGATGCTTGGGACCCCTCTGCCCATTTGGGAACAAGGCAGCCTTTTGGGTCGGGAAGCTCTAGGCCAATGGAGCACACGCAGAGCAGGAGTTCTACTTCAGCCTGATCAGGCCTGCAAAGAAACAGCATTTGACAGGCCTTGGTAAGAGATGTTCGCGGTAGGTGTAAGAGCACTGGGCAGAGCCAGTTGTTTCTTAGCTTCGCAAAGACCGGGAAGCAAGATGCTTTGAGCCTCTCTGCCCCTTGGAAACAGGGCAGCACTTTGGGCCTGGCAGCTCTAGGGCAATGGAGCACACCCAGAGCCGGAGTTCTACTTCAGCCAGATGAGGCCTGCCAAGAAACTGCGTTTCACAGGCCTTTCAAAGACATGTTCCCGGTAGGCTGTAAGAGCACGGGGCAGAGCGAGTTGGTTCTTAGCTTCCCAGAGAGCTGGAAGCAAGATGCTTTGGGGCCTCTCTGCCCCTTTGGAAACAAGGCAGCACCTTGGGCCTGGCAGCTCTAGGGCATGGAGCACACCCAGAGCAGAAGTTCTACTTCAGCCAAATCAGGCCTGCCAGGAAACGGCGTTTCACAGGCCTTGGTAAGAGATGTTCCCGGTAGGCTGTAAGAGCACTGGGCATCGCCAGATGTTTCTTAGCTTCCCGAAGAGCTGGAAGCAAGAAGCTTTGGTGCCACTCTCTCACTTTGGACTCAAGGCAGCCCTTTGGGTCAGGTAGCTCTAGGCCAGTGGAGCACACCCAGAGCAGAAGTTCTACTTCGGCCAGTTCAGGCCACCAACAAAGTGCGTTTCACAGGCCTTGGTAAGAGATGTTCCCGGTAGGCTGTAAGAGCACTGGGCAACGCCAGATGTTTCTTAGCTTCCCGAAGAGCTGGAAGCAAGATGCTTTGGGGCCTCTCATCCCCTTTGCAAACAAGGCCGACCTTTGGGCCAGGCAGCTCTAGGCCAATGGAGCACACCCAGAGCAGAAGTTCTACCTCAGCCAGATAAGGCCTGCCAAGAAACTGCGTTTCAAAGGCTTTGGTAAGAGATGTTCCCGCTACTCTGTTAGAGCACTGGGCAGAGCCATTTGTTTCTTAGCTTCCCAAAGAGCTGGAAGCAAGATGCTTTGGGGGCTCCCTGCCCCTTTGCCAACAAGGGCGACCTTTGGGCCTTTCAGCTCTAGGCCAATGGAGCACACCCAGAGCAGAAGTCCTACTTCAGCCAGATCAGGCCTGCCAAGGAACTGCGTTTCAGAGGCCTTTGTATGTGACGTTCCCGGTAGGCTGTGAGAGCACGGTGCAGAGCCAGTTGTTTCCTTGTTTCCCAAACAGCTGGAAGCAAGACGCTTTGGGGCCTCTCTGCCCCTTTGGAAACAAGGCAGCACTAGGGCAATGGAGCACAACCATAGCCGAAGTTCTACTTCTTCCAGATCAGGCCTGCCTAGACAGTGTGTTTCCCAGGCCTTGATAAGAGATGTTCTCTTAGGCTATAAGAGCACTGGGCACAGCCAGTTGTTTCTTAGCTTCCCAAGAGGTGGAAGCAAGATGCTTTGGGGCCTCTCTCCCCCTTTGGAAACAAGGCAGCCCTTTGGGCCTTTCAGCTCGAGGGCAATGGAGCACACCCAGAGCAGAAGTTCTGCCTCAGCCAGATCAGGCCTGCCAAGAAACTGCTTTTCACAGGCCTTCGTAAGAGGTGTTCCCGGAAGGCTGTAAGAGTACCTGGCAGAGCGAGTTGTTTCTTAGCTTCAAAAACAGCTGGAAGCAACATGATTTGGGGCCTCTCTCCCCCTTTGGAAACAAAGCAGCCTTTGTGCCTGGCAGCTCTAGGCCAAAGTAGCACACCCAGAGCACAAGTTCTACCTCAGCCAGATAAGGCCTGTCAAGAAGCTGCGTTTCACAGGCCTTTCTCTGTCACGTTGCCGGTAGGCTGTGAGAGCACTGTGCAGAGCCAGTTGTTTCTTAGCTTCCCAAAGATTTGGAAGCAAGATGCTTTGGGGACTCTCAGCCCCTTTGGAAACAAGGCGGCCCTTTGGGCCTGGCAGCTCTAGGCCAAAGTAGCACGCCCAGAGCAGGAGTTCTACTTCAGCCAGATCAGGCCTGCCAAGAAACTGCGTTTCACAGGCCTTGGTAAGAGATGTTCCCGGTAGGCTGTGAGAGCACTGTGGAGAGCCAGTTGCTTTAGCTTCCCACAGAGCTGGAAGCAAGATGCTTTGGGGCCTCTCTCTCCCTTTGGACACAAGGCAGCCGTTTGGGCCTGGCAGCTCTAGGCCAATGGAGCACACCCACAGCAGAAGTTCTACTTCAGGCAGATCAGTCCTGCCCAGAAACTGCGTTTCACAGCCCTTGGTAAGAGATGTTCACGGTAGGCTGTGAGAGCACTGGGCAGAACCAGTTGTTTTTTAGCTTCCCAAAGTGCTGGAGGCAAGATGCTTTGGGGCCTCTCTCACCCTTTGGAAACAAGGCAGCCCTTAGGTCCTGGTAGCTCTAGGCCTATGTAGCACAACCAGAACAGAAGTTCTACTTCAGCCAGGTCAGGCCTGCCAAGAAACTGCGTTTCACAGGCCTTTCAAAGAGATGTTCTCTTAGGCTGTAAGAGCACTGGGCAGAGCCAGCTGTTTCTTAGCTTCCCGAAGAGCTGGGAGCAAGATGCTTTGGGTCCACTCTCCGTCTTTGGAAACAAGGCAGCCCTTTGGGCCTGGCAGCTCTAGGGCAATGGAGCACACCCAGAGCAGAAGTTCTACTTCAGCCAGATCAGGCCTGCCAGGAAACTGCGTTTCACAGGCCTTGGTAAGAGATGTTCCCGGTAGGCTGTAAGAGCACTGGGCAGAGCCAGTTGTTTCTTACCTTCCTGAAAAGCTGGAAGCAAGATGCTTGGGACCCCTCTGCCCGTTTGGGAACAAGGCAGCCTTTTGGGTCGGGAAGCTCTAGGCCAATGGAGCACACACAGAGCAGGAGTTCTAATTCAGCCTGATCAGGCCTGCAAAGAAACAGCGTTTGACAGGCCTTGGTAAGAGATGTTCCCGGTAGGTGTAAGAGCACTGGGCAGAGCCAGTTGTTTCTTAGCTTCGCAAAGACCGGGAAGCAAGATGCTTTGGGCCTCTCTGCCCCTTGGAAACAGGGCAGCACTTTGGGCCTGGCAGCTCTAGGCCAATGGAGCACACCCAGAGCAGAAGTTCTACTTCAGCCAAATCAGGCCTGCCAGGAAACGGCGTTTCACAGGCCTTGGTAAGAGATGTTCCCGGTAGGCTGTAAGAGCACTGGGCATCGCCAGATGTTTCTTAGCTTCCCGAAGAGCTGGAAGCAAGTAGCTTTGGTGCCACTCTCTCACTTTGGACTCAAGGCAGCCCTTTGGGGCAGGTAGCTCTAGGCCAGTGGAGCACACCCAGAGCAGAAGTTCTACTTGGGCCAGTTCAGGCCACCAACAAACTGCGTTTCACAGGCCTTGGTAAGAGATGTTCCCAGTAGGCTGTAAGAGCACTGGGCAACGCCAGATGTTTCTTAGCTTCCCGAAGAGCTGGAAGCAAGATGCTTTGGGGCCTCTCATCCCCTTTGCAAACAAGGCCGACCTTTGGGCCAGGCAGCTCTAGGCCAATGGAGCACACCCAGAGCAGAAGTTCTACCTCAGCCAGATAAGGCCTGCCAAGAAACTGCGTTTCAAAGGCTTTGGTAAGAGATGTTCCCGCTACTCTGTTAGAGCACTGGGCAGAGCCATTTGTTTCTTAGCTTCCCAAAGAGCTGGAAGCAAGATGCTTTGGGGGCTCCCTGCCCCTTTGCCAACAAGGGCGACCTTTGGGCCTTTCAGCTCTAGGCCAATGGAGCACACCCAGAGCAGAAGTCCTACTTCAGCCAGATCAGGCCTGCCAAGGAACTGCGTTTCAGAGGCCTTTGTATGTGACGTTCCCGGTAGGCTGTGAGAGCACGGTGCAGAGCCAGTTGTTTCCTTGTTTCCCAAACAGCTGGAAGCAAGACGCTTTGGGGCCTCTCTGCCCCTTTGGAAACAAGGCAGCACGTTGGGTCTGGCAGCTCTAGGGCAATGGAGCACAACCAGAGCCGAAGTTCTACTTCTTCCAGATCAGGCCTGCCTAGACAGTGCGTTTCCCAGGCCTTGATAAGAGATGTTCTCTTAGGCTATAAGAGCACTGGGCACAGCCAGTTGTTTCTTAGCTTCCCAAGAGGTGGAAGCAAGATGCTTTGGGGCCTCTCTCCCCCTTTGGAAACAAGGCAGCCCTTTGGGCCTTTCAGCTCGAGGGCAATGGAGCACACCCAGAGCAGAAGTTCTGCCTCAGCCAGATCAGGCCTGCCAAGAAACTGCTTTTCACAGGCCTTCGTAAGAGGTGTTCCCGGAAGGCTGTAAGAGTACCTGGCAGAGCGAGTTGTTTCTTAGCTTCAAAAACAGCTGGAAGCAACATGATTTGGGGCCTCTCTCCCCCTTTGGAAACAAAGCAGCCTTTGTGCCTGGCAGCTCTAGGCCAAAGTAGCACACCCAGAGCACAAGTTCTACCTCAGCCAGATAAGGCCTGTCAAGAAGCTGCGTTTCACAGGCCTTTCTCTGTCACGTTGCCGGTAGGCTGTGAGAGCACTGTGCAGAGCCAGTTGTTTCTTAGCTTCCCAAAGATTTGGAAGCAAGATGCTTTGGGGACTCTCAGCCCCTTTGGAAACAAGGCGGCCCTTTGGGCCTGGCAGCTCTAGGCCAAAGTAGCACGCCCAGAGCAGGAGTTCTACTTCAGCCAGATCAGGCCTGCCAAGAAACTGCGTTTCACAGGCCTTGGTAAGAGATGTTCCCGGTAGGCTGTGAGAGCACTGTGGAGAGCCAGTTGCTTTAGCTTCCCACAGAGCTGGAAGCAAGATGCTTTGGGGCCTCTCTCTCCCTTTGGACACAAGGCAGCCGTTTGGGCCTGGCAGCTCTAGGCCAATGGAGCACACCCACAGCAGAAGTTCTACTTCAGGCAGATCAGTCCTGCCCAGAAACTGCGTTTCACAGCCCTTGGTAAGAGATGTTCACGGTAGGCTGTGAGAGCACTGGGCAGAACCAGTTGTTTTTTAGCTTCCCAAAGTGGTGGAGGCAAGATGCTTTGGGGCCTCTCTCAACCTTTGGAAACAAGGCAGCCCTTAGGTCCTGGTAGCTCTAGGCCTATGTAGCACAACCAGAACAGAAGTTCTACTTCAGCCAGGTCAGGCCTGCCAAGAAACTGCGTTTCACAGGCCTTTCAAAGAGATGTTCTCTTAGGCTGTAAGAGCACTGAGCAGAGCCAGCTGTTTCTTAGCTTCCCGAAGAGCTGGGAGCAAGATGCTTTGGGTCCACTCTCCGTCTTTGGAAACAAGGCAGCCCTTTGGGCCTGGCAGCTCTAGGGCAATGGAGCACACCCAGAGCAGAAGTTCTACTTCAGCCAGATCAGGCCTGCCAGGAAACTGCGTTTCACAGGCCTTGGTAAGAGATGTTCCCGGTAGGCTGTAAGAGCACTGGGCAGAGCCAGTTGTTTCTTACCTTCCTGAAAAGCTGGAAGCAAGATGCTTGGGACCCCTCTGCCCATTTGGGAACAAGGCAGCCTTTTGGGTCGGGAAGCTCTAGGCCAATGGAGCACACGCAGAGCAGGAGTTCTACTTCAGCCTGATCAGGCCTGCAAAGAAACAGCATTTGACAGGCCTTGGTAAGAGATGTTCGCGGTAGGTGTAAGAGCACTGGGCAGAGCCAGTTGTTTCTTAGCTTCGCAAAGACCGGGAAGCAAGATGCTTTGAGCCTCTCTGCCCCTTGGAAACAGGGCAGCACTTTGGGCCTGGCAGCTCTAGGGCAATGGAGCACACCCAGAGCCGGAGTTCTACTTCAGCCAGATGAGGCCTGCCAAGAAACTGCGTTTCACAGGCCTTTCAAAGACATGTTCCTGGTAGGCTGTAAGAGCACGGGGCAGAGCGAGTTGGTTCTTAGCTTCCCAGAGAGCTGGAAGCAAGATGCTTTGGGGCCTCTCTGCCCCTTTGGAAACAAGGCAGCACCTTGGGCCTGGCAGCTCTAGGGCATGGAGCACACCCAGAGCAGAAGTTCTACTTCAGCCAAATCAGGCCTGCCAGGAAACGGCGTTTCACAGGCCTTGGTAAGAGATGTTCCCGGTAGGCTGTAAGAGCACTGGGCATCGCCAGATGTTTCTTAGCTTCCCGAAGAGCTGGAAGCAAGAAGCTTTGGTGCCACTCTCTCACTTTGGACTCAAGGCAGCCCTTTGGGGCAGGTAGCTCTAGGCCAGTGGAGCACACCCAGAGCAGAAGTTCTACTTGGGCCAGTTCAGGCCACCAACAAACTGCGTTTCACAGGCCTTGGTAAGAGATGTTCCCAGTAGGCTGTAAGAGCACTGGGCAACGCCAGATGTTTCTTAGCTTCCCGAAGAGCTGGAAGCAAGATGCTTTGGGGCCTCTCATCCCCTTTGCAAACAAGGCCGACCTTTGGGCCAGGCAGCTCTAGGCCAATGGAGCACACCCAGAGCAGAAGTTCTACCTCAGCCAGATAAGGCCTGCCAAGAAACTGCGTTTCAAAGGCTTTGGTAAGAGATGTTCCCGCTACTCTGTTAGAGCACTGGGCAGAGCCATTTGTTTCTTAGCTTCCCAAAGAGCTGGAAGCAAGATGCTTTGGGGGCTCCCTGCCCCTTTGCCAACAAGGGCGACCTTTGGGCCTTTCAGCTCTAGGCCAATGGAGCACACCCAGAGCAGAAGTCCTACTTCAGCCAGATCAGGCCTGCCAAGGAACTGCGTTTCAGAGGCCTTTGTATGTGACGTTCCCGGTAGGCTGTGAGAGCACGGTGCAGAGCCAGTTGTTTCCTTGTTTCCCAAACAGCTGGAAGCAAGACGCTTTGGGGCCTCTCTGCCCCTTTGGAAACAAGGCAGCACTAGGGCAATGGAGCACAACCATAGCCGAAGTTCTACTTCTTCCAGATCAGGCCTGCCTAGACAGTGTGTTTCCCAGGCCTTGATAAGAGATGTTCTCTTAGGCTATAAGAGCACTGGGCACAGCCAGTTGTTTCTTAGCTTCCCAAGAGGTGGAAGCAAGATGCTTTGGGGCCTCTCTCCCCCTTTGGAAACAAGGCAGCCCTTTGGGCCTTTCAGCTCGAGGGCAATGGAGCACACCCAGAGCAGAAGTTCTGCCTCAGCCAGATCAGGCCTGCCAAGAAACTGCTTTTCACAGGCCTTCGTAAGAGGTGTTCCCGGAAGGCTGTAAGAGTACCTGGCAGAGCGAGTTGTTTCTTAGCTTCAAAAACAGCTGGAAGCAACATGATTTGGGGCCTCTCTCCCCCTTTGGAAACAAAGAAGCCTTTGTGCCTGGCAGCTCTAGGCCAAAGTAGCACACCCAGAGCACAAGTTCTACCTCAGCCAGATAAGGCCTGTCAAGAAGCTGCGTTTCACAGGCCTTTCTCTGTCACGTTGCCGGTAGGCTGTGAGAGCACTGTGCAGAGCCAGTTGTTTCTTAGCTTCCCAAAGATTTGGAAGCAAGATGCTTTGGGGACTCTCAGCCCCTTTGGAAACAAGGCGGCCCTTTGGGCCTGGCAGCTCTAGGCCAAAGTAGCACGCCCAGAGCAGGAGTTCTACTTCAGCCAGATCAGGCCTGCCAAGAAACTGCGTTTCACAGGCCTTGGTAAGAGATGTTCCCGGTAGGCTGTGAGAGCACTGTGGAGAGCCAGTTGCTTTAGCTTCCCACAGAGCTGGAAGCAAGATGCTTTGGGGCCTCTCTCTCCCTTTGGACACAAGGCAGCCGTTTGGGCCTGGCAGCTCTAGGCCAATGGAGCACACCCACAGCAGAAGTTCTACTTCAGGCAGATCAGTCCTGCCCAGAAACTGCGTTTCACAGCCCTTGGTAAGAGATGTTCACGGTAGGCTGTGAGAGCACTGGGCAGAACCAGTTGTTTTTTAGCTTCCCAAAGTGCTGGAGGCAAGATGCTTTGGGGCCTCTCTCACCCTTTGGAAACAAGGCAGCCCTTAGGTCCTGGTAGCTCTAGGCCTATGTAGCACAACCAGAACAGAAGTTCTACTTCAGCCAGGTCAGGCCTGCCAAGAAACTGCGTTTCACAGGCCTTTCAAAGAGATGTTCTCTTAGGCTGTAAGAGCACTGGGCAGAGCCAGCTGTTTCTTAGCTTCCCGAAGAGCTGGGAGCAAGATGCTTTGGGTCCACTCTCCGTCTTTGGAAACAAGGCAGCCCTTTGGGCCTGGCAGCTCTAGGGCAATGGAGCACACCCAGAGCAGAAGTTCTACTTCAGCCAGATCAGGCCTGCCAGGAAACTGCGTTTCACAGGCCTTGGTAAGAGATGTTCCCGGTAGGCTGTAAGAGCACTGGGCAGAGCCAGTTGTTTCTTACCTTCCTGAAAAGCTGGAAGCAAGATGCTTGGGACCCCTCTGCCCGTTTGGGAACAAGGCAGCCTTTTGGGTCGGGAAGCTCTAGGCCAATGGAGCACACACAGAGCAGGAGTTCTAATTCAGCCTGATCAGGCCTGCAAAGAAACAGCGTTTGACAGGCCTTGGTAAGAGATGTTCCCGGTAGGTGTAAGAGCACTGGGCAGAGCCAGTTGTTTCTTAGCTTCGCAAAGACCGGGAAGCAAGATGCTTTGGGCCTCTCTGCCCCTTGGAAACAGGGCAGCACTTTGGGCCTGGCAGCTCTAGGCCAATGGAGCACACCCAGAGCAGAAGTTCTACTTCAGCCAAATCAGGCCTGCCAGGAAACGGCGTTTCACAGGCCTTGGTAAGAGATGTTCCCGGTAGGCTGTAAGAGCACTGGGCATCGCCAGATGTTTCTTAGCTTCCCGAAGAGCTGGAAGCAAGAAGCTTTGGTGCCACTCTCTCACTTTGGACTCAAGGCAGCCCTTTGGGGCAGGTAGCTCTAGGCCAGTGGAGCACACCCAGAGCAGAAGTTCTACTTGGGCCAGTTCAGGCCACCAACAAACTGCGTTTCACAGGCCTTGGTAAGAGATGTTCCCAGTAGGCTGTAAGAGCACTGGGCAACGCCAGATGTTTCTTAGCTTCCCGAAGAGCTGGAAGCAAGATGCTTTGGGGCCTCTCATCCCCTTTGCAAACAAGGCCGACCTTTGGGCCAGGCAGCTCTAGGCCAATGGAGCACACCCAGAGCAGAAGTTCTACCTCAGCCAGATAAGGCCTGCCAAGAAACTGCGTTTCAAAGGCTTTGGTAAGAGATGTTCCCGCTACTCTGTTAGAGCACTGGGCAGAGCCATTTGTTTCTTAGCTTCCCAAAGAGCTGGAAGCAAGATGCTTTGGGGGCTCCCTGCCCCTTTGCCAACAAGGGCGACCTTTGGGCCTTTCAGCTCTAGGCCAATGGAGCACACCCAGAGCAGAAGTCCTACTTCAGCCAGATCAGGCCTGCCAAGGAACTGCGTTTCAGAGGCCTTTGTATGTGACGTTCCCGGTAGGCTGTGAGAGCACGGTGCAGAGCCAGTTGTTTCCTTGTTTCCCAAACAGCTGGAAGCAAGACGCTTTGGGGCCTCTCTGCCCCTTTGGAAACAAGGCAGCACGTTGGGTCTGGCAGCTCTAGGGCAATGGAGCACAACCAGAGCCGAAGTTCTACTTCTTCCAGATCAGGCCTGCCTAGACAGTGCGTTTCCCAGGCCTTGATAAGAGATGTTCTCTTAGGCTATAAGAGCACTGGGCACAGCCAGTTGTTTCTTAGCTTCCCAAGAGGTGGAAGCAAGATGCTTTGGGGCCTCTCTCCCCCTTTGGAAACAAGGCAGCCCTTTGGGCCTTTCAGCTCGAGGGCAATGGAGCACACCCAGAGCAGAAGTTCTGCCTCAGCCAGATCAGGCCTGCCAAGAAACTGCTTTTCACAGGCCTTCGTAAGAGGTGTTCCCGGAAGGCTGTAAGAGTACCTGGCAGAGCGAGTTGTTTCTTAGCTTCAAAAACAGCTGGAAGCAACATGATTTGGGGCCTCTCTCCCCCTTTGGAAACAAAGCAGCCTTTGTGCCTGGCAGCTCTAGGCCAAAGTAGCACACCCAGAGCACAAGTTCTACCTCAGCCAGATAAGGCCTGTCAAGACGCTGCGTTTCACAGACCTTTCTCTGTCACGTTGCCGGTAGGCTGTGAGAGCACTGTGCAGAGCCAGTTGTTTCTTAGCTTCCCAAAGATTTGGAAGCAAGATGCTTTGGGGACTCTCAGCCCCTTTCGAAACAAGGCGGCCCTTTGGACCTGGCAGCTCTAGGCCAAAGTAGCACGCCCAGAGCAGGAGTTCTACTTCAGCCAGATCAGGCCTGCCAAGAAACTGCGTTTCACAGGCCTTGGTAAGAGATGTTCCCGGTAGGCTGTGAGAGCACTGTGGAGAGCCAGTTGCTTTAGCTTCCCACAGAGCTGGAAGCAAGATGCTTTGGGGCCTCTCTCTCCCTTTGGACACAAGGCAGCCGTTTGGGCCTGGCAGCTCTAGGCCAATGGAGCACACCCACAGCAGAAGTTCTACTTCAGGCAGATCAGTCCTGCCAAGAAACTGCGTTTCACAGCCCTTGGTAAGAGATGTTCACGGTAGGCTGTGAGAGCACTGGGCAGAACCAGTTGTTTTTTAGCTTCCCAAAGTGCTGGAGGCAAGATGCTTTGGGGCCTCTCTCAACCTTTGGAAACAAGGCAGCCCTTAGGTCCTGGTAGCTCTAGGCCTATGTAGCACAACCAGAACAGAAGTTCTACTTCAGCCAGGTCAGGCCTGCCAAGAAACTGCGTTTCACAGGCCTTTCAAAGAGATGTTCTCTTAGGCTGTAAGAGCACTGAGCAGAGCCAGCTGTTTCTTAGCTTCCCGAAGAGCTGGGAGCAAGATGCTTTGGGTCCACTCTCTGTCTTTGGAAACAAGGCAGCCCTTTGGGCCTGGCAGCTCTAGGGCAATGGAGCACACCCAGAGCAGAAGTTCTACTTCAGCCAGATCAGGCCTGCCAGGAAACTGCGTTTCACAGGCCTTGGTAAGAGATGTTCCCGGTAGGCTGTAAGAGCACTGGGCAGAGCCAGTTGTTTCTTACCTTCCTGAAAAGCTGGAAGCAAGATGCTTGGGACCCCTCTGCCCGTTTGGGAACAAGGCAGCCTTTTGGGTCGGGAAGCTCTAGGCCAATGGAGCACACGCAGAGCAGGAGTTCTACTTCAGCCTGATCAGGCCTGCAAAGAAACAGCATTTGACAGGCCTTGGTAAGAGATGTTCGCGGTAGGTGTAAGAGCACTGGGCAGAGCCAGTTGTTTCTTAGCTTCGCAAAGACCGGGAAGCAAGATGCTTTGGGCCTCTCTGCCCCTTGGAAACAGGGCAGCACTTTGGGCCTGGCAGCTCTAGGGCAATGGAGCACACCCAGAGCCGGAGTTCTACTTCAGCCAGATGAGGCCTGCCAAGAAACTGCGTTTCACAGGCCTTTCAAAGACATGTTCCCGGTAGGCTGTAAGAGCACGGGGCAGAGCGAGTTGGTTCTTAGCTTCCCAGAGAGCTGGAAGCAAGATGCTTTGGGGCCTCTCTGCCCCTTTGGAAACAAGGCAGCACCTTGGGCCTGGCAGCTCTAGGGCAATGGAGCACACCCAGAGCAGAAGTTCTACTTCAGCCAAATCAGGCCTGCCAGGAAACGGCGTTTCACAGGCCTTGGTAAGAGATGTTCCCGGTAGGCTGTAAGAGCACTGGGCAAAGCCAGATGTTTCTTAGCTTCCCGAAGAGCTGGAAGCAAGAAGCTTTGGTGCCACTCTCTCACTTTGGACTCAAGGCAGCCCTTTGGGGCAGGTAGCTCTAGGCCAGTGGAGCACACCCAGAGCAGAAGTTCTACTTGGGCCAGTTCAGGCCACCAACAAACTGCGTTTCACAGGCCTTGGTAAGATATGTTCCTGGTAGGCTGTAAGAGCACTGGGCAACGCCAGATGTTTCTTAGCTTCCCGAAGAGCTGGAAGCAAGATGCTTTGGGGCCTCTCATCCCCTTTGCAAACAAGGCGGCCCTATGGGCCAGGCAGCTCTAGGCCAATGGAGCACACCCAGAGCAGAAGTTCTACTTCGGCCAGTTCAGGCCACCAACAAACTGCGTTTCACAGGCCTTGGTAAGAGATGTTCCCGGTAGGCTGTAAGAGCACTGGGCAACGCCAGATGTTTCTTAGCTTCCCGAAGAGCTGGAAGCAAGATGCTTTGGGGCCTCTCATCCCCTTTGCAAACAAGGCCGACCTTTGGGCCAGGCAGCTCTAGGCCAATGGAGCACACCCAGAGCAGAAGTTCTACCTCAGCCAGATAAGGCCTGCCAAGAAACTGCGTTTCAAAGGCTTTGGTAAGAGATGTTCCCGCTACTCTGTTAGAGCACTGGGCAGAGCCATTTGTTTCTTAGCTTCCCAAAGAGCTGGAAGCAAGATGCTTTGGGGGCTCCCTGCCCCTTTGCCAACAAGGGCGACCTTTGGGCCTTTCAGCTCTAGGCCAATGGAGCACACCCAGAGCAGAAGTCCTACTTCAGCCAGATCAGGCCTGCCAAGGAACTGCGTTTCAGAGGCCTTTGTATGTGACGTTCCCGGTAGGCTGTGAGAGCACGGTGCAGAGCCAGTTGTTTCCTTGTTTCCCAAACAGCTGGAAGCAAGACGCTTTGGGGCCTCTCTGCCCCTTTGGAAACAAGGCAGCACTAGGGCAATGGAGCACAACCAGAGCCGAAGTTCTACTTCTTCCAGATCAGGCCTGCCTAGACAGTGCGTTTCCCAGGCCTTGATAAGAGATGTTCTCTTAGGCTATAAGAGCACTGGGCACAGCCAGTTGTTTCTTAGCTTCCCAAGAGGTGGAAGCAAGATGCTTTGGGGCCTCTCTCCCCCTTTGGAAACAAGGCAGCCCTTTGGGCCTTTCAGCTCTAGGGCAATGGAGCACACCCAGAGCAGAAGTTCTACCTCAGCCAGATCAGGCCTGCCAAGAAACTGCTTTTCACAGGCCTTCGTAAGAGGTGTTCCCGGAAGGCTGTAAGAGTACCTGGCAGAGCGAGTTGTTTCTTAGCTTCAAAAACAGCTGCAAGCAACATGATTTGGGGCCTCTCTCCCCCTTTGGAAACAAAGCAGCCTTTGTGCCTGGCAGCTCTAGGCCAAAGTAGCACACCCAGAGCACAAGTTCTACCTCAGCCAGATAAGGCCTGTCAAGAAGCTGCGTTTCACAGGCCTTTGTATGTGACGTTCCCGGTTGGCTTTGAGAGCACTGTGCAGAGCCAGTTGTTTTAGCTTCCCAGAGAGCAGGAAGCAAGATGCTTTGGGGCCTCTCTCACACTTTGGAAATAAAGGCAGCCCTTTGGGCCTGGCAGCCCTAGGCCAATGGAGTACACCCAGAGCAGAAGTTCTACCTCAGCCAGATCAGGCCTTCCAAGAAACTGCGTCTCACAGGCCTTTCTCTGTCACGTTGCCGGTAGGCTGTGAGAGCACTGTGCAGAGCCAGTTGTTTCTTAGCTTCCCAAAGATTTGGAAGCAAGATGCTTTGGGGACTCTCAGCCCCTTTGGAAACAAGGCGGCCCTTTGGGCCGGGCAGCTCTAGGCCAAAGTAGCACGCCCAGAGCAGGAGTTCTACTTCAGCCAGATCAGGCCTGCCAAGAAACTGCGTTTCACAGGCCTTGGTAAGAGATGTTCCCGGTAGGCTGTGAGAGCACTGTGGAGAGCCAGTTGCTTTAGCTTCCCACAGAGCTGGAAGCAAGATGCTTTGGGGCCTCTCTCTCCCTTTGGACACAAGGCAGCCGTTTGGGCCTGGCAGCTCTAGGCCAATGGAGCACACCCACAGCAGAAGTTCTACTTCAGGCAGATCAGTCCTGCCCAGAAACTGCGTTTCACAGCCCTTGGTAAGAGATGTTCACGGTAGGCTGTGAGAGCACTGGGCAGAACCAGTTGTTTTTTAGCTTCCCAAAGTGCTGGAGGCAAGATGCTTTGGGGCCTCTCTCACCCTTTGGAAACAAGGCAGCCCTTAGGTCCTGGTAGCTCTAGGCCTATGTAGCACAACCAGAACAGAAGTTCTACTTCAGCCAGGTCAGGCCTGCCAAGAAACTGCGTTTCACAGGCCTTTCAAAGAGATGTTCTCTTAGGCTGTAAGAGCACTGGGCAGAGCCAGCTGTTTCTTAGCTTCCCAAAGAGCTGGGAGCAAGATGCTTTGGGTCCACTCTCCGTCTTTGGAAACAAGGCAGCCCTTTGGGCCTGGCAGCTCTAGGGCAATGGAGCACACCCAGAGCAGAAGTTCTACTTCAGCCAGATCAGGCCTGCCAGGAAACTGCGTTTCACAGGCCTTGGTAAGAGATGTTCCCGGTAGGCTGTAAGAGCACTGGGCAGAGCCAGTTGTTTCTTACCTTCCTGAAAAGCTGGAAGCAAGATGCTTGGGACCCCTCTGCCCGTTTGGGAACAAGGCAGCCTTTGGGTCGGGAAGCTCTAGGCCAATGGAGCACACGCAGAGCAGGAGTTCTACTTCAGCCTGATCAGGCCTGCAAAGAAACAGCGTTTGACAGGCCTTGGTAAGAGATGTTCCCGGTAGGTGTAAGAGCACTGGGCAGAGCCAGTTGTTTCTTAGCTTCGCAAAGACCGGGAAGCAAGATGCTTTGGCCTCTCTGCCCCTTGGAAACAGGGCAGCACTTTGGGCCTGGCAGCTCTAGGGCAATGGAGCACACCCAGAGCCGGAGTTCTACTTCAGCCAGATGAGGCCTGCCAAGAAACTGCGTTTCACAGGCCTTTCAAAGACATGTTCCCGGTAGGCTGTAAGAGCACGGGGCAGAGCGAGTTGGTTCTTAGCTTCCCAGAGAGCTGGAAGCAAGATGCTTTGGGGCCTCTCTGCCCCTTTGGAAACAAGGCAGCACCTTGGGCCTGGCAGCTCTAGGGCAATGGAGCACACCCAGAGCAGAAGTTCTACTTCAGCCAAATCAGGCCTGCCAGGAAACGGCGTTTCACAGGCCTTGGTAAGAGATGTTCCCGGTAGGCTGTAAGAGCACTGGGCAACGCCAGATGTTTCTTAGCTTCCCGAAGAGCTGGAAGCAAGAAGCTTTGGTGCCAGTCTCTCACTTTGGACTCAAGGCAGCCCTTTGGGGCAGGTAGCTCTAGCCCAGTGGAGCACACCCAGAGCAGAAGTTCTACTTGGGCCAGTTCAGGCCACCAACAAACTGCGTTTCACAGGCCTTGGTAAGAGATGTTCCCGGTAGGCTGTAAGAGCACTGGGCAACGCCAGATGTTTCTTAGCTTCCCGAAGAGCTGGAAGCAAGATGCTTTGGGGCCTCTCATCCCCTTTGCAAACAAGGCGGCCCTATGGGCCAGGCAGCTCTAGGCCAATGGAGCACACCCAGAGCAGAAGTTCTACTTCGGCCAGTTCAGGCCACCAACAAACTGCGTTTCACAGGCCTTGGTAAGAGATGTTCCCGGTAGGCTGTAAGAGCACTGGGCAACGCCAGATGTTTCTTAGCTTCCCGAAGAGCTGGAAGCAAGATGCTTTGGGGCCTCTCATCCCCTTTGCAAACAAGGCCGACCTTTGGGCCAGGCAGCTCTAGGCCAATGGAGCACACCCAGAGCAGAAGTTCTACCTCAGCCAGATAAGGCCTGCCAAGAAACTGCGTTTCAAAGGCTTTGGTAAGAGATGTTCCCGCTACTCTGTTAGAGCACTGGGCAGAGCCATTTGTTTCTTAGCTTCCCAAAGAGCTGGAAGCAAGATGCTTTGGGGGCTCCCTGCCCCTTTGCCAACAAGGGCGACCTTTGGGCCTTTCAGCTCTAGGCCAATGGAGCACACCCAGAGCAGAAGTCCTACTTCAGCCAGATCAGGCCTGCCAAGGAACTGCGTTTCAGAGGCCTTTGTATGTGACGTTCCCGGTAGGCTGTGAGAGCACGGTGCAGAGCCAGTTGTTTCCTTGTTTCCCAAACAGCTGGAAGCAAGACGCTTTGGGGCCTCTCTGCCCCTTTGGAAACAAGGCAGCACGTTGGGTCTGGCAGCTCTAGGGCAATGGAGCACAACCAGAGCCGAAGTTCTACTTCTTCCAGATCAGGCCTGCCTAGACAGTGCGTTTCACAGGCCTTGATAAGAGATGTTCTCTTAGGCTATAAGAGCACTGGGCACAGCCAGTTGTTTCTTAGCTTCCCAAGAGGTGGAAGCAAGATGCTTTGGGGCCTCTCTCCCCCTTTGGAAACAAGGCAGCCCTTTGGGCCTTTCAGCTCTAGGGCAATGGAGCACACCCAGAGCAGAAGTTCTACCTCAGCCAGATCAGGCCTGCCAAGAAACTGCTTTTCACAGGCCTTCGTAAGAGGTGTTCCCGGAAGGCTGTAAGAGTACCTGGCAGAGCGAGTTGTTTCTTAGCTTCAAAAACAGCTGGAAGCAACATGATTTGGGGCCTCTCTCCCCCTTTGGAAACAAAGCAGCCTTTGTGCCTGGCAGCTCTAGGCCAAAGTAGCACACCCAGAGCACAAGTTCTACCTCAGCCAGATAAGGCCTGTCAAGAAGCTGCGTTTCACAGGCCTTTGTATGTGACGTTCCCGGTTGGCTTTGAGAGCACTGTGCAGAGCCAGTTGTTTTAGCTTCCCAGAGAGCAGGAAGCAAGATGCTTTGGGGCCTCTCTCACACTTTGGAAATAAAGGCAGCCCTTTGGGCCTGGCAGCTCTAGGCCAAAGTAGCACGCCCAGAGCAGGAGTTCTACTTCAGCCAGATCAGGCCTGCCAAGAAACTGCGTTTCACAGGCCTTGGTAAGAGATGTTCCCGGTAGGCTGTGAGAGCACTGTGGAGAGCCAGTTGCTTTAGCTTCCCACAGAGCTGGAAGCAAGATGCCTTGGGGCCTCTCTCTCCCTTTGGACACAAGGCAGCCGTTTGGGCCTGGCAGCTCTAGGCCAATGGAGCACACCCACAGCAGAAGTTCTACTTCAGGCAGATCAGTCCTGCCCAGAAACTGCGTTTCACAGCCCTTGGTAAGAGATGTTCACGGTAGGCTGTGAGAGCACTGGGCAGAACCAGTTGTTTTTTAGCTTCCCAAAGTGCTGGAGGCAAGATGCTTTGGGGCCTCTCTCAACCTTTGGAAAAAAGGCAGCCCTTAGGTCCTGGTAGCTCTAGGCCTATGTAGCACAACCAGAACAGAAGTTCTACTTCAGCCAGGTCAGGCCTGCCAAGAAACTGCGTTTCACAGGCCTTTCAAAGAGATGTTCTCTTAGGCTGTAAGAGCACTGGGCAGAGCCAGCTGTTTCTTAGCTTCCCGAAGAGCTGGGAGCAAGATGCTTTGGGTCCACTCTCCGTCTTTGGAAACAAGGCAGCCCTTTGGGCCTGGCAGCTCTAGGGCAATGGAGCACACCCAGAGCAGAAGTTCTACTTCAGCCAGATCAGGCCTGCCAGGAAACTGCGTTTCACAGGCCTTGGTAAGAGATGTTCCCGGTAGGCTGTAAGAGCACTGGGCAGAGCCAGTTGTTTCTTACCTTCCTGAAAAGCTGGAAGCAAGATGCTTGGGACCCCTCTGCCCGTTTGGGAACAAGGCAGCCTTTGGGTCGGGAAGCTCTAGGCCAATGGAGCACACGCAGAGCAGGAGTTCTACTTCAGCCTGATCAGGCCTGCAAAGAAACAGCGTTTGACAGGCCTTGGTAAGAGATGTTCCCGGTAGGTGTAAGAGCACTGGGCAGAGCCAGTTGTTTCTTAGCTTCGCAAAGACCGGGAAGCAAGATGCTTTGGGCCTCTCTGCCCCTTGGAAACAGGGCAGCACTTTGGGCCTGGCAGCTCTAGGGCAATGGAGCACACCCAGAGCCGGAGTTCTACTTCAGCCAGATGAGGCCTGCAGAGAAACTGCGTTTCACAGGCCTTTCAAAGACATGTTCCCGGTAGGCTGTAAGAGCACGGGGCAGAGCGAGTTGGTTCTTAGCTTCCCAGAGAGCTGGAAGCAAGATGCTTTGGGGCCTCTCTGCCCCTTTGGAAACAAGGCAGCACCTTGGGCCTGGCAGCTCTAGGGCAATGGAGCACACCCAGAGCAGAAGTTCTACTTCAGCCAAATCAGGCCTGCCAGGAAACGGCGTTTCACAGGCCTTGGTAAGAGATGTTCCCCGTAGGCTGTAAGAGCACTGGGCAACGCCAGATGTTTCTTAGCTTCCCGAAGAGCTGGAAGCAAGAAGCTTTGGTGCCACTCTCTCACTTTGGACTCAAGGCAGCCCTTTGGGGCAGGTAGCTCTAGGCCAGTGGAGCACACCCAGAGCAGAAGTTCTACTTGGGCCAGTTCAGGCCACCAACAAACTGCGTTTCACAGGCCTTGGTAAGAGATGTTCCCGGTAGGCTGTAAGAGCACTGGGCAACGCCAGATGTTTCTTAGCTTCCCGAAGAGCTGGAAGCAAGATGCTTTGGGGCCTCTCATCCCCTTTGCAAACAAGGCGGCCCTATGGGCCAGGCAGCTCTAGGCCAATGGAGCACACCCAGAGCAGAAGTTCTACTTCGGCCAGTTCAGGCCACCAACAAACTGCGTTTCACAGGCCTTGGTAAGAGATGTTCCCGGTAGGCTGTAAGAGCACTGGGCAACGCCAGATGTTTCTTAGCTTCCCGAAGAGCTGGAAGCAAGATGCTTTGGGGCCTCTCATCCCCTTTGCAAACAAGGCCGACCTTTGGGCCAGGCAGCTCTAGGCCAATGGAGCACACCCAGAGCAGAAGTTCTACCTCAGCCAGATAAGGCCTGCCAAGAAACTGCGTTTCAAAGGCTTTGGTAAGAGATGTTCCCGCTACTCTGTTAGAGCACTGGGCAGAGCCATTTGTTTCTTAGCTTCCCAAAGAGCTGGAAGCAAGATGCTTTGGGGGCTCCCTGCCCCTTTGCCAACAAGGGCGACCTTTGGGCCTTTCAGCTCTAGGCCAATGGAGCACACCCAGAGCAGAAGTCCTACTTCAGCCAGATCAGGCCTGCCAAGGAACTGCGTTTCAGAGGCCTTTGTATGTGACGTTCCCGGTAGGCTGTGAGAGCACGGTGCAGAGCCAGTTGTTTCCTTGTTTCCCAAACAGCTGGAAGCAAGACGCTTTGGGGCCTCTCTGCCCCTTTGGAAACAAGGCAGCACTAGGGCAATGGAGCACAACCAGAGCCGAAGTTCTACTTCTTCCAGATCAGGCCTGCCTAGACAGTGCGTTTCCCAGGCCTTGATAAGAGATGTTCTCTTAGGCTATAAGAGCACTGGGCACAGCCAGTTGTTTCTTAGCTTCCCAAGAGGTGGAAGCAAGATGCTTTGGGGCCTCTCTCCCCCTTTGGAAACAAGGCAGCCCTTTGGGCCTTTCAGCTCTAGGGCAATGGAGCACACCCAGAGCAGAAGTTCTGCCTCAGCCAGATCAGGCCTGCCAAGAAACTGCTTTTCACAGGCCTTCGTAAGAGGTGTTCCCGGAAGGCTGTAAGAGTACCTGGCAGAGCGAGTTGTTTCTTAGCTTCAAAAACAGCTGGAAGCAACATGATTTGGGGCCTCTCTCCCCCTTTGGAAACAAAGCAGCCTTTGTGCCTGGCAGCTCTAGGCCAAAGTAGCACACCCAGAGCACAAGTTCTACCTCAGCCAGATAAGGCCTGTCAAGACGCTGCGTTTCACAGACCTTTCTCTGTCACGTTGCCGGTAGGCTGTGAGAGCACTGTGCAGAGCCAGTTGTTTCTTAGCTTCCCAAAGATTTGGAAGCAAGATGCTTTGGGGACTCTCAGCCCCTTTCGAAACAAGGCGGCCCTTTGGACCTGGCAGCTCTAGGCCAAAGTAGCACGCCCAGAGCAGGAGTTCTACTTCAGCCAGATCAGGCCTGCCAAGAAACTGCGTTTCACAGGCCTTGGTAAGAGATGTTCCCGGTAGGCTGTGAGAGCACTGTGGAGAGCCAGTTGCTTTAGCTTCCCACAGAGCTGGAAGCAAGATGCTTTGGGGCCTCTCTCTCCCTTTGGACACAAGGCAGCCGTTTGGGCCTGGCAGCTCTAGGCCAATGGAGCACACCCACAGCAGAAGTTCTACTTCAGGCAGATCAGTCCTGCCAAGAAACTGCGTTTCACAGCCCTTGGTAAGAGATGTTCACGGTAGGCTGTGAGAGCACTGGGCAGAACCAGTTGTTTTTTAGCTTCCCAAAGTGCTGGAGGCAAGATGCTTTGGGGCCTCTCTCAACCTTTGGAAACAAGGCAGCCCTTAGGTCCTGGTAGCTCTAGGCCTATGTAGCACAACCAGAACAGAAGTTCTACTTCAGCCAGGTCAGGCCTGCCAAGAAACTGCGTTTCACAGGCCTTTCAAAGAGATGTTCTCTTAGGCTGTAAGAGCACTGAGCAGAGCCAGCTGTTTCTTAGCTTCCCGAAGAGCTGGGAGCAAGATGCTTTGGGTCCACTCTCCGTCTTTGGAAACAAGGCAGCCCTTTGGGCCTGGCAGCTCTAGGGCAATGGAGCACACCCAGAGCAGAAGTTCTACTTCAGCCAGATCAGGCCTGCCAGGAAACTGCGTTTCACAGGCCTTGGTAAGAGATGTTCCCGGTAGGCTGTAAGAGCACTGGGCAGAGCCAGTTGTTTCTTACCTTCCTGAAAAGCTGGAAGCAAGATGCTTGGGACCCCTCTGCCCGTTTGGGAACAAGGCAGCCTTTTGGGTCGGGAAGCTCTAGGCCAATGGAGCACACGCAGAGCAGGAGTTCTACTTCAGCCTGATCAGGCCTGCAAAGAAACAGCATTTGACAGGCCTTGGTAAGAGATGTTCGCGGTAGGTGTAAGAGCACTGGGCAGAGCCAGTTGTTTCTTAGCTTCGCAAAGACCGGGAAGCAAGATGCTTTGGGCCTCTCTGCCCCTTGGAAACAGGGCAGCACTTTGGGCCTGGCAGCTCTAGGGCAATGGAGCACACCCAGAGCCGGAGTTCTACTTCAGCCAGATGAGGCCTGCCAAGAAACTGCGTTTCACAGGCCTTTCAAAGACATGTTCCCGGTAGGCTGTAAGAGCACGGGGCAGAGCGAGTTGGTTCTTAGCTTCCCAGAGAGCTGGAAGCAAGATGCTTTGGGGCCTCTCTGCCCCTTTGGAAACAAGGCAGCACCTTGGGCCTGGCAGCTCTAGGGCAATGGAGCACACCCAGAGCAGAAGTTCTACTTCAGCCAAATCAGGCCTGCCAGGAAACGGCGTTTCACAGGCCTTGGTAAGAGATGTTCCCGGTAGGCTGTAAGAGCACTGGGCAACGCCAGATGTTTCTTAGCTTCCCGAAGAGCTGGAAGCAAGAAGCTTTGGTGCCACTCTCTCACTTTGGACTCAAGGCAGCCCTTTGGGGCAGGTAGCTCTAGGCCAGTGGAGCACACCCAGAGCAGAAGTTCTACTTGGGCCAGTTCAGGCCACCAACAAACTGCGTTTCACAGGCCTTGGTAAGAGATGTTCCCGGTAGGCTGTAAGAGCACTGGGCAACGCCAGATGTTTCTTAGCTTCCCGAAGAGCTGGAAGCAAGATGCTTTGGGGCCTCTCATCCCCTTTGCAAACAAGGCGGCCCTATGGGCCAGGCAGCTCTAGGCCAATGGAGCACACCCAGAGCAGAAGTTCTACTTGGGCCAGTTCAGGCCACCAACAAACTGCGTTTCACAGGCCTTGGTAAGAGATGTTCCCGGTAGGCTGTAAGAGCACTGGGCAACGCCAGATGTTTCTTAGCTTCCCGAAGAGCTGGAAGCAAGATGCTTTGGGGCCTCTCATCCCCTTTGCAAACAAGGCCGACCTTTGGGCCAGGCAGCTCTAGGCCAATGGAGCACACCCAGAGCAGAAGTTCTACCTCAGCCAGATAAGGCCTGCCAAGAAACTGCGTTTCAAAGGCTTTGGTAAGAGATGTTCCCGCTACTCTGTTAGAGCACTGGGCAGAGCCATTTGTTTCTTAGCTTCCCAAAGAGCTGGAAGCAAGATGCTTTGGGGGCTCCCTGCCCCTTTGCCAACAAGGGCGACCTTTGGGCCTTTCAGCTCTAGGCCAATGGAGCACACCCAGAGCAGAAGTCCTACTTCAGCCAGATCAGGCCTGCCAAGGAACTGCGTTTCAGAGGCCTTTGTATGTGACGTTCCCGGTAGGCTGTGAGAGCACGGTGCAGAGCCAGTTGTTTCCTTGTTTCCCAAACAGCTGGAAGCAAGACGCTTTGGGGCCTCTCTGCCCCTTTGGAAACAAGGCAGCACTAGGGCAATGGAGCACAACCAGAGCCGAAGTTCTACTTCTTCCAGATCAGGCCTGCCTAGACAGTGCGTTTCCCAGGCCTTGATAAGAGATGTTCTCTTAGGCTATAAGAGCACTGGGCACAGCCAGTTGTTTCTTAGCTTCCCAAGAGGTGGAAGCAAGATGCTTTGGGGCCTCTCTCCCCCTTTGGAAACAAGGCAGCCCTTTGGGCCTTTCAGCTCTAGGGCAATGGAGCACACCCAGAGCAGAAGTTCTACCTCAGCCAGATCAGGCCTGCCAAGAAACTGCTTTTCACAGGCCTTCGTAAGAGGTGTTCCCGGAAGGCTGTAAGAGTACCTGGCAGAGCGAGTTGTATCTTAGCTTCAAAAACAGCTGCAAGCAACATGATTTGGGGCCTCTCTCCCCCTTTGGAAACAAAGCAGCCTTTGTGCCTGGCAGCTCTAGGCCAAAGTAGCACACCCAGAGCACAAGTTCTACCTCAGCCAGATAAGGCCTGTCAAGAAGCTGCGTTTCACAGGCCTTTGTATGTGACGTTCCCGGTTGGCTTTGAGAGCACTGTGCAGAGCCAGTTGTTTTAGCTTCCCAGAGAGCAGGAAGCAAGATGCTTTGGGGCCTCTCTCACACTTTGGAAATAAAGGCAGCCCTTTGGGCCTGGCAGCCCTAGGCCAATGGAGTACACCCAGAGCAGAAGTTCTACCTCAGCCAGATCAGGCCTTCCAAGAAACTGCGTCTCACAGGCCTTTCTCTGTCACGTTGCCGGTAGGCTGTGAGAGCACTGTGCAGAGCCAGTTGTTTCTTAGCTTCCCAAAGATTTGGAAGCAAGATGCTTTGGGGACTCTCAGCCCCTTTGGAAACAAGGCGGCCCTTTGGGCCTGGCAGCTCTAGGCCAAAGTAGCACGCCCAGAGCAGGAGTTCTACTTCAGCCAGATCAGGCCTGCCAAGAAACTGCGTTTCACAGGCCTTGGTAAGAGATGTTCCCGGTAGGCTGTGAGAGCACTGTGGAGAGCCAGTTGCTTTAGCTTCCCACAGAGCTGGAAGCAAGATGCTTTGGGGCCTCTCTCTCCCTTTGGACACAAGGCAGCCTTTTGGGCCTGGCAGCTCTAGGCCAATGGAGCACACCCACAGCAGAAGTTCTACTTCAGGCAGATCAGTCCTGCCCAGAAACTGCGTTTCACAGCCCTTGGTAAGAGATGTTCACGGTAGGCTGTGAGAGCACTGGGCAGAACCAGTTGTTTTTTAGCTTCCCAAAGTGCTGGAGGCAAGATGCTTTGGGGCCTCTCTCACCCTTTGGAAACAAGGCAGCCCTTAGGTCCTGGTAGCTCTAGGCCTATGTAGCACAACCAGAACAGAATTTCTACTTCAGCCAGGTCAGGCCTGCCAAGAAACTGCGTTTCACAGGCCTTTCAAAGAGATGTTCTCTTAGGCTTTAAGAGCACTGGGCAGAGCCAGCTGTTTCTTAGCTTCCCAAAGAGCTGGGAGCAAGATGCTTTGGGTCCACTCTCCGTCTTTGGAAACAAGGCAGCCCTTTGGGCCTGGCAGCTCTAGGGCAATGGAGCACACCCAGAGCAGAAGTTCTACTTCAGCCAGATCAGGCCTGCCAGGAAACTGCGTTTCACAGGCCTTGGTAAGAGATGTTCCCGGTAGGCTGTAAGAGCACTGGGCAGAGCCAGTTGTTTCTTACCTTCCTGAAAAGCTGGAAGCAAGATGCTTGGGACCCCTCTGCCCGTTTGGGAACAAGGCAGCCTTTTGGGTCGGGAAGCTCTAGGCCAATGGAGCACACGCAGAGCAGGAGTTCTACTTCAGCCTGATCAGGCCTGCAAAGAAACAGCATTTGACAGGCCTTGGTAAGAGATGTTCGCGGTAGGTGTAAGAGCACTGGGCAGAGCCAGTTGTTTCTTAGCTTCGCAAAGACCGGGAAGCAAGATGCTTTGGGCCTCTCTGCCCCTTGGAAACAGGGCAGCACTTTGGGCCTGGCAGCTCTAGGGCAATGGAGCACACCCAGAGCCGGAGTTCTACTTCAGCCAGATGAGGCCTGCCAAGAAACTGCGTTTCACAGGCCTTTCAAAGACATGTTCCCGGTAGGCTGTAAGAGCACGGGGCAGAGCGAGTTGGTTCTTAGCTTCCCAGAGAGCTGGAAGCAAGATGCTTTGGGGCCTCTCTGCCCCTTTGGAAACAAGGCAGCACCTTGGGCCTGGCAGCTCTAGGGCAATGGAGCACACCCAGAGCAGAAGTTCTACTTCAGCCAAATCAGGCCTGCCAGGAAACGGCGTTTCACAGGCCTTGGTAAGAGATGTTCCCGGTAGGCTGTAAGAGCACTGGGCAACGCCAGATGTTTCTTAGCTTCCCGAAGAGCTGGAAGCAAGAAGCTTTGGTGCCACTCTCTCACTTTGGACTCAAGGCAGCCCTTTGGGGCAGGTAGCTCTAGGCCAGTGGAGCACACCCAGAGCAGAAGTTCTACTTGGGCCAGTTCAGGCCACCAACAAACTGCGTTTCACAGGCCTTGGTAAGAGATGTTCCCGGTAGGCTGTAAGAGCACTGGGCAACGCCAGATGTTTCTTAGCTTCCCGAAGAGCTGGAAGCAAGATGCTTTGGGGCCTCTCATCCCCTTTGCAAACAAGGCGGCCCTATGGGCCAGGCAGCTCTAGGCCAATGGAGCACACCCAGAGCAGAAGTTCTACTTCGGCCAGTTCAGGCCACCAACAAACTGCGTTTCACAGGCCTTGGTAAGAGATGTTCCCGGTAGGCTGTAAGAGCACTGGGCAACGCCAGATGTTTCTTAGCTTCCCGAAGAGCTGGAAGCAAGATGCTTTGGGGCCTCTCATCCCCTTTGCAAACAAGGCCGACCTTTGGGCCAGGCAGCTCTAGGCCAATGGAGCACACCCAGAGCAGAAGTTCTACCTCAGCCAGATAAGGCCTGCCAAGAAACTGCGTTTCAAAGGCTTTGGTAAGAGATGTTCCCGCTACTCTGTTAGAGCACTGGGCAGAGCCATTTGTTTCTTAGCTTCCCAAAGAGCTGGAAGCAAGATGCTTTGGGGGCTCCCTGCCCCTTTGCCAACAAGGGCGACCTTTGGGCCTTTCAGCTCTAGGCCAATGGAGCACACCCAGAGCAGAAGTCCTACTTCAGCCAGATCAGGCCTGCCAAGGAACTGCGTTTCAGAGGCCTTTGTATGTGACGTTCCCGGTAGGCTGTGAGAGCACGGTGCAGAGCCAGTTGTTTCCTTGTTTCCCAAACAGCTGGAAGCAAGACGCTTTGGGGCCTCTCTGCCCCTTTGGAAACAAGGCAGCACTAGGGCAATGGAGCACAACCAGAGCCGAAGTTCTACTTCTTCCAGATCAGGCCTGCCTAGACAGTGCGTTTCCCAGGCCTTGATAAGAGATGTTCTCTTAGGCTATAAGAGCACTGGGCACAGCCAGTTGTTTCTTAGCTTCCCAAGAGGTGGAAGCAAGATGCTTTGGGGCCTCTCTCCCCCTTTGGAAACAAGGCAGCCCTTTGGGCCTTTCAGCTCTAGGGCAATGGAGCACACCCAGAGCAGAAGTTCTACCTCAGCCAGATCAGGCCTGCCAAGAAACTGCTTTTCACAGGCCTTCGTAAGAGGTGTTCCCGGAAGGCTGTAAGAGTACCTGGCAGAGCGAGTTGTTTCTTAGCTTCAAAAACAGCTGCAAGCAACATGATTTGGGGCCTCTCTCCCCCTTTGGAAACAAAGCAGCCTTTGTGCCTGGCAGCTCTAGGCCAAAGTAGCACACCCAGAGCACAAGTTCTACCTCAGCCAGATAAGGCCTGTCAAGAAGCTGCGTTTCACAGGCCTTTGTATGTGACGTTCCCGGTTGGCTTTGAGAGCACTGTGCAGAGCCAGTTGTTTTAGCTTCCCAGAGAGCAGGAAGCAAGATGCTTTGGGGCCTCTCTCACACTTTGGAAATAAAGGCAGCCCTTTGGGCCTGGCAGCCCTAGGCCAATGGAGTACACCCAGAGCAGAAGTTCTACCTCAGCCAGATCAGGCCTTCCAAGAAACTGCGTCTCACAGGCCTTTCTCTGTCACGTTGCCGGTAGGCTGTGAGAGCACTGTGCAGAGCCAGTTGTTTCTTAGCTTCCCAAAGATTTGGAAGCAAGATGCTTTGGGGACTCTCAGCCCCTTTGGAAACAAGGCGGCCCTTTGGGCCTGGCAGCTCTAGGCCAAAGTAGCACGCCCAGAGCAGGAGTTCTACTTCAGCCAGATCAGGCCTGCCAAGAAACTGCGTTTCACAGGCCTTGGTAAGAGATGTTCCCGGTAGGCTGTGAGAGCACTGTGGAGAGCCAGTTGCTTTAGCTTCCCACAGAGCTGGAAGCAAGATGCTTTGGGGCCTCTCTCTCCCTTTGGACACAAGGCAGCCTTTTGGGCCTGGCAGCTCTAGGCCAATGGAGCACACCCACAGCAGAAGTTCTACTTCAGGCAGATCAGTCCTGCCCAGAAACTGCGTTTCACAGCCCTTGGTAAGAGATGTTCACGGTAGGCTGTGAGAGCACTGGGCAGAACCAGTTGTTTTTTAGCTTCCCAAAGTGCTGGAGGCAAGATGCTTTGGGGCCTCTCTCACCCTTTGGAAACAAGGCAGCCCTTAGGTCCTGGTAGCTCTAGGCCTATGTAGCACAACCAGAACAGAAGTTCTACTTCAGCCAGGTCAGGCCTGCCAAGAAACTGCGTTTCACAGGCCTTTCAAAGAGATGTTCTCTTAGGCTGTAAGAGCACTGGGCAGAGCCAGCTGTTTCTTAGCTTCCCAAAGAGCTGGGAGCAAGATGCTTTGGGTCCACTCTCCGTCTTTGGAAACAAGGCAGCCCTTTGGGCCTGGCAGCTCTAGGGCAATGGAGCACACCCAGAGCAGAAGTTCTACTTCAGCCAGATCAGGCCTGCCAGGAAACTGCGTTTCACAGGCCTTGGTAAGAGATGTTCCCGGTAGGCTGTAAGAGCACTGGGCAGAGCCAGTTGTTTCTTACCTTCCTGAAAAGCTGGAAGCAAGATGCTTGGGACCCCTCTGCCCGTTTGGGAACAAGGCTTCCTTTGGGTCGGGAAGCTCTAGGCCAATGGAGCACACGCAGAGCAGGAGTTCTACTTCAGCCTGATCAGGCCTGCAAAGAAACAGCGTTTGACAGGCCTTGGTAAGAGATGTTCCCGGTAGGTGTAAGAGCACTGGGCAGAGCCAGTTGTTTCTTAGCTTCGCAAAGACCGGGAAGCAAGATGCTTTGGCCTCTCTGCCCCTTGGAAACAGGGCAGCACTTTGGGCCTGGCAGCTCTAGGGCAATGGAGCACACCCAGAGCCGGAGTTCTACTTCAGCCAGATGAGGCCTGCCAAGAAACTGCGTTTCACAGGCCTTTCAAAGACATGTTCCCGGTAGGCTGTAAGAGCACGGGGCAGAGCGAGTTGGTTCTTAGCTTCCCAGAGAGCTGGAAGCAAGATGCTTTGGGGCCTCTCTGCCCCTTTGGAAACAAGGCAGCACCTTGGGCCTGGCAGCTCTAGGGCAATGGAGCACACCCAGAGCAGAAGTTCTACTTCAGCCAAATCAGGCCTGCCAGGAAACGGCGTTTCACAGGCCTTGGTAAGAGATGTTCCCGGTAGGCTGTAAGAGCACTGGGCAACGCCAGATGTTTCTTAGCTTCCCGAAGAGCTGGAAGCAAGAAGCTTTGGTGCCAGTCTCTCACTTTGGACTCAAGGCAGCCCTTTGGGGCAGGTAGCTCTAGCCCAGTGGAGCACACCCAGAGCAGAAGTTCTACTTGGGCCAGTTCAGGCCACCAACAAACTGCGTTTCACAGGCCTTGGTAAGAGATGTTCCCGGTAGGCTGTAAGAGCACTGGGCAACGCCAGATGTTTCTTAGCTTCCCGAAGAGCTGGAAGCAAGATGCTTTGGGGCCTCTCATCCCCTTTGCAAACAAGGCGGCCCTATGGGCCAGGCAGCTCTAGGCCAATGGAGCACACCCAGAGCAGAAGTTCTACTTCGGCCAGTTCAGGCCACCAACAAACTGCGTTTCACAGGCCTTGGTAAGAGATGTTCCCGGTAGGCTGTAAGAGCACTGGGCAACGCCAGATGTTTCTTAGCTTCCCGAAGAGCTGGAAGCAAGATGCTTTGGGGCCTCTCATCCCCTTTGCAAACAAGGCCGACCTTTGGGCCAGGCAGCTCTAGGCCAATGGAGCACACCCAGAGCAGAAGTTCTACCTCAGCCAGATAAGGCCTGCCAAGAAACTGCGTTTCAAAGGCTTTGGTAAGAGATGTTCCCGCTACTCTGTTAGAGCACTGGGCAGAGCCATTTGTTTCTTAGCTTCCCAAAGAGCTGGAAGCAAGATGCTTTGGGGGCTCCCTGCCCCTTTGCCAACAAGGGCGACCTTTGGGCCTTTCAGCTCTAGGCCAATGGAGCACACCCAGAGCAGAAGTCCTACTTCAGCCAGATCAGGCCTGCCAAGGAACTGCGTTTCAGAGGCCTTTGTATGTGACGTTCCCGGTAGGCTGTGAGAGCACGGTGCAGAGCCAGTTGTTTCCTTGTTTCCCAAACAGCTGGAAGCAAGACGCTTTGGGGCCTCTCTGCCCCTTTGGAAACAAGGCAGCACGTTGGGTCTGGCAGCTCTAGGGCAATGGAGCACAACCAGAGCCGAAGTTCTACTTCTTCCAGATCAGGCCTGCCTAGACAGTGCGTTTCACAGGCCTTGATAAGAGATGTTCTCTTAGGCTATAAGAGCACTGGGCACAGCCAGTTGTTTCTTAGCTTCCCAAGAGGTGGAAGCAAGATGCTTTGGGGCCTCTCTCCCCCTTTGGAAACAAGGCAGCCCTTTGGGCCTTTCAGCTCTAGGGCAATGGAGCACACCCAGAGCAGAAGTTCTACCTCAGCCAGATCAGGCCTGCCAAGAAACTGCTTTTCACAGGCCTTCGTAAGAGGTGTTCCCGGAAGGCTGTAAGAGTACCTGGCAGAGCGAGTTGTTTCTTAGCTTCAAAAACAGCTGGAAGCAACATGATTTGGGGCCTCTCTCCCCCTTTGGAAACAAAGCAGCCTTTGTGCCTGGCAGCTCTAGGCCAAAGTAGCACACCCAGAGCACAAGTTCTACCTCAGCCAGATAAGGCCTGTCAAGAAGCTGCGTTTCACAGGCCTTTGTATGTGACGTTCCCGGTTGGCTTTGAGAGCACTGTGCAGAGCCAGTTGTTTTAGCTTCCCAGAGAGCAGGAAGCAAGATGCTTTGGGGCCTCTCTCACACTTTGGAAATAAAGGCAGCCCTTTGGGCCTGGCAGCTCTAGGCCAAAGTAGCACGCCCAGAGCAGGAGTTCTACTTCAGCCAGATCAGGCCTGCCAAGAAACTGCGTTTCACAGGCCTTGGTAAGAGATGTTCCCGGTAGGCTGTGAGAGCACTGTGGAGAGCCAGTTGCTTTAGCTTCCCACAGAGCTGGAAGCAAGATGCCTTGGGGCCTCTCTCTCCCTTTGGACACAAGGCAGCCGTTTGGGCCTGGCAGCTCTAGGCCAATGGAGCACACCCACAGCAGAAGTTCTACTTCAGGCAGATCAGTCCTGCCCAGAAACTGCGTTTCACAGCCCTTGGTAAGAGATGTTCACGGTAGGCTGTGAGAGCACTGGGCAGAACCAGTTGTTTTTTAGCTTCCCAAAGTGCTGGAGGCAAGATGCTTTGGGGCCTCTCTCAACCTTTGGAAAAAAGGCAGCCCTTAGGTCCTGGTAGCTCTAGGCCTATGTAGCACAACCAGAACAGAAGTTCTACTTCAGCCAGGTCAGGCCTGCCAAGAAACTGCGTTTCACAGGCCTTTCAAAGAGATGTTCTCTTAGGCTGTAAGAGCACTGGGCAGAGCCAGCTGTTTCTTAGCTTCCCGAAGAGCTGGGAGCAAGATGCTTTGGGTCCACTCTCCGTCTTTGGAAACAAGGCAGCCCTTTGGGCCTGGCAGCTCTAGGGCAATGGAGCACACCCAGAGCAGAAGTTCTACTTCAGCCAGATCAGGCCTGCCAGGAAACTGCGTTTCACAGGCCTTGGTAAGAGATGTTCCCGGTAGGCTGTAAGAGCACTGGGCAGAGCCAGTTGTTTCTTACCTTCCTGAAAAGCTGGAAGCAAGATGCTTGGGACCCCTCTGCCCGTTTGGGAACAAGGCAGCCTTTGGGTCGGGAAGCTCTAGGCCAATGGAGCACACGCAGAGCAGGAGTTCTACTTCAGCCTGATCAGGCCTGCAAAGAAACAGCGTTTGACAGGCCTTGGTAAGAGATGTTCCCGGTAGGTGTAAGAGCACTGGGCAGAGCCAGTTGTTTCTTAGCTTCGCAAAGACCGGGAAGCAAGATGCTTTGGGCCTCTCTGCCCCTTGGAAACAGGGCAGCACTTTGGGCCTGGCAGCTCTAGGGCAATGGAGCACACCCAGAGCCGGAGTTCTACTTCAGCCAGATGAGGCCTGCAGAGAAACTGCGTTTCACAGGCCTTTCAAAGACATGTTCCCGGTAGGCTGTAAGAGCACGGGGCAGAGCGAGTTGGTTCTTAGCTTCCCAGAGAGCTGGAAGCAAGATGCTTTGGGGCCTCTCTGCCCCTTTGGAAACAAGGCAGCACCTTGGGCCTGGCAGCTCTAGGGCAATGGAGCACACCCAGAGCAGAAGTTCTACTTCAGCCAAATCAGGCCTGCCAGGAAACGGCGTTTCACAGGCCTTGGTAAGAGATGTTCCCCGTAGGCTGTAAGAGCACTGGGCAACGCCAGATGTTTCTTAGCTTCCCGAAGAGCTGGAAGCAAGAAGCTTTGGTGCCACTCTCTCACTTTGGACTCAAGGCAGCCCTTTGGGGCAGGTAGCTCTAGGCCAGTGGAGCACACCCAGAGCAGAAGTTCTACTTGGGCCAGTTCAGGCCACCAACAAACTGCGTTTCACAGGCCTTGGTAAGAGATGTTCCCGGTAGGCTGTAAGAGCACTGGGCAACGCCAGATGTTTCTTAGCTTCCCGAAGAGCTGGAAGCAAGATGCTTTGGGGCCTCTCATCCCCTTTGCAAACAAGGCGGCCCTATGGGCCAGGCAGCTCTAGGCCAATGGAGCACACCCAGAGCAGAAGTTCTACTTCGGCCAGTTCAGGCCACCAACAAACTGCGTTTCACAGGCCTTGGTAAGAGATGTTCCCGGTAGGCTGTAAGAGCACTGGGCAACGCCAGATGTTTCTTAGCTTCCCGAAGAGCTGGAAGCAAGATGCTTTGGGGCCTCTCATCCCCTTTGCAAACAAGGCCGACCTTTGGGCCAGGCAGCTCTAGGCCAATGGAGCACACCCAGAGCAGAAGTTCTACCTCAGCCAGATAAGGCCTGCCAAGAAACTGCGTTTCAAAGGCTTTGGTAAGAGATGTTCCCGGTACTCTGTTAGAGCACTGGGCAGAGCCATTTGTTTCTTAGCTTCCCAAAGAGCTGGAAGCAAGATGCTTTGGGGGCTCCCTGCCCCTTTGCCAACAAGGGCGACCTTTGGGCCTTTCAGCTCTAGGCCAATGGAGCACACCCAGAGCAGAAGTCCTACTTCAGCCAGATCAGGCCTGCCAAGGAACTGCGTTTCAGAGGCCTTTGTATGTGACGTTCCCGGTAGGCTGTGAGAGCACGGTGCAGAGCCAGTTGTTTCCTTGTTTCCCAAACAGCTGGAAGCAAGACGCTTTGGGGCCTCTCTGCCCCTTTGGAAACAAGGCAGCACGTTGGGTCTGGCAGCTCTAGGGCAATGGAGCACAACCAGAGCCGAAGTTCTACTTCTTCCAGATCAGGCCTGCCTAGACAGTGCGTTTCACAGGCCTTGATAAGAGATGTTCTCTTAGGCTATAAGAGCACTGGGCACAGCCAGTTGTTTCTTAGCTTCCCAAGAGGTGGAAGCAAGATGCTTTGGGGCCTCTCTCCCCCTTTGGAAACAAGGCAGCCCTTTGGGCCTTTCAGCTCTAGGGCAATGGAGCACACCCAGAGCAGAAGTTCTACCTCAGCCAGATCAGGCCTGCCAAGAAACTGCTTTTCACAGGCCTTCGTAAGAGGTGTTCCCGGAAGGCTGTAAGAGTACCTGGCAGAGCGAGTTGTTTCTTAGCTTCAAAAACAGCTGGAAGCAACATGATTTGGGGCCTCTCTCCCCCTTTGGAAACAAAGCAGCCTTTGTGCCTGGCAGCTCTAGGCCAAAGTAGCACACCCAGAGCACAAGTTCTACCTCAGCCAGATAAGGCCTGTCAAGAAGCTGCGTTTCACAGGCCTTTGTATGTGACGTTCCCGGTTGGCTTTGAGAGCACTGTGCAGAGCCAGTTGTTTTAGCTTCCCAGAGAGCAGGAAGCAAGATGCTTTGGGGCCTCTCTCACACTTTGGAAATAAAGGCAGCCCTTTGGGCCTGGCAGCCCTAGGCCAATGGAGTACACCCAGAGCAGAAGTTCTACCTCAGCCAGATCAGGCCTTCCAAGAAACTGCGTCTCACAGGCCTTTCTCTGTCACGTTGCCGGTAGGCTGTGAGAGCACTGTGCAGAGCCAGTTGTTTCTTAGCTTCCCAAAGATTTGGAAGCAAGATGCTTTGGGGACTGTCAGCCCCTTTGGAAACAAGGCGGCCCTTTGGGCCTGGCAGCTCTAGGCCAAAGTAGCACGCCCAGAGCAGGAGTTCTACTTCAGCCAGATCAGGCCTGCCAAGAAACTGCGTTTCACAGGCCTTGGTAAGAGATGTTCCCGGTAGGCTGTGAGAGCACTGTGGAGAGCCAGTTGCTTTAGCTTCCCACAGAGCTGGAAGCAAGATGCCTTGGGGCCTCTCTCTCCCTTTGGACACAAGGCAGCCGTTTGGGCCTGGCAGCTCTAGGCCAATGGAGCACACCCACAGCAGAAGTTCTACTTCAGGCAGATCAGTCCTGCCCAGAAACTGCGTTTCACAGCCCTTGGTAAGAGATGTTCACGGTAGGCTGTGAGAGCACTGGGCAGAACCAGTTGTTTTTTAGCTTCCCAAAGTGCTGGAGGCAAGATGCTTTGGGGCCTCTCTCACCCTTTGGAAACAAGGCAGCCCTTAGGTCCTGGTAGCTCTAGGCCTATGTAGCACAACCAGAACAGAAGTTCTACTTCAGCCAGGTCAGGCCTGCCAAGAAACTGCGTTTCACAGGCCTTTCAAAGAGATGTTCTCTTAGGCTGTAAGAGCACTGGGCAGAGCCAGCTGTTTCTTAGCTTCCCGAAGAGCTGGGAGCAAGATGCTTTGGGTCCACTCTCCGTCTTTGGAAACAAGGCAGCCCTTTGGGCCTGGCAGCTCTAGGGCAATGGAGCACACCCAGAGCAGAAGTTCTACTTCAGCCAGATCAGGCCTGCCAGGAAACTGCGTTTCACAGGCCTTGGTAAGAGATGTTCCCGGTAGGCTGTAAGAGCACTGGGCAGAGCCAGTTGTTTCTTACCTTCCTGAAAAGCTGGAAGCAAGATGCTTGGGACCCCTCTGCCCGTTTGGGAACAAGGCAGCCTTTGGGTCGGGAAGCTCTAGGCCAATGGAGCACACGCAGAGCAGGAGTTCTACTTCAGCCTGATCAGGCCTGCAAAGAAACAGCGTTTGACAGGCCTTGGTAAGAGATGTTCCCGGTAGGTGTAAGAGCACTGGGCAGAGCCAGTTGTTTCTTAGCTTCGCAAAGACCGGGAAGCAAGATGCTTTGGGCCTCTCTGCCCCTTGGAAACAGGGCAGCACTTTGGGCCTGGCAGCTCTAGGGCAATGGAGCACACCCAGAGCCGGAGTTCTACTTCAGCCAGATGAGGCCTGCCAAGAAACTGCATTTCACAGGCCTTTCAAAGACATGTTCCCGGTGGGCTGTAAGAGCACGGGGCAGAACGAGTTGGTTCTTAGCTTCCCAGAGAGCTGGAAGCAAGATGCTTTGGGGCCTCTCTGCCCCTTTGGAAACAAGGCAGCACCTTGGGCCTGGCAGCTCTAGGGCAATGGAGCACACCCAGAGCAGAAGTTCTGCTTCAGCCAAATCAGGCCTGCCAGGAAACGGCGTTTCACAGGCCTTGGTAAGAGATGTTCCCGGTAGGCTGTAAGAGCACTGGGCATCGCCAGATGTTTCTTAGCTTCCCGAAGAGCTGGAAGCAAGAAGCTTTGGTGCCACTCTCTCACTTTGGACTCAAGGCAGCCCTTTGGGGCAGGTAGCTCTAGGCCAGTGGAGCACACCCAGAGCAGAAGTTCTACTTGGGCCAGTTCAGGCCACCAACAAACTGCGTTTCACAGGCCTTGGTAAGAGATGTTCCCGGTAGGCTGTAAGAGCACTGGGCAACGCCAGATGTTTCTTAGCTTCCCGAAGAGCTGGAAGCAAGATGCTTTGGGGCCTCTCATCCCCTTTGCAAACAAGGCGGCCCTATGGGCCAGGCAGCTCTAGGCCAATGGAGCACACCCAGAGCAGAAGTTCTACTTCGGCCAGTTCAGGCCACCAACAAACTGCGTTTCACAGGCCTTGGTAAGAGATGTTCCCGGTAGGCTGTAAGAGCACTGGGCAACGCCAGATGTTTCTTAGCTTCCCGAAGAGCTGGAAGCAAGATGCTTTGGGGCCTCTCATCCCCTTTGCAAACAAGGCCGACCTTTGGGCCAGGCAGCTCTAGGCCAATGGAGCACACCCAGAGCAGAAGTTCTACCTCAGCCAGATAAGGCCTGCCAAGAAACTGCGTTTCAAAGGCTTTGGTAAGAGATGTTCCCGGTACTCTGTTAGAGCACTGGGCAGAGCCATTTGTTTCTTAGCTTCCCAAAGAGCTGGAAGCAAGATGCTTTGGGGGCTCCCTGCCCCTTTGCCAACAAGGGCGACCTTTGGGCCTTTCAGCTCTAGGCCAATGGAGCACACCCAGAGCAGAAGTCCTACTTCAGCCAGATCAGGCCTGCCAAGGAACTGCGTTTCAGAGGCCTTTGTATGTGACGTTCCCGGTAGGCTGTGAGAGCACGGTGCAGAGCCAGTTGTTTCCTTGTTTCCCAAACAGCTGGAAGCAAGACGCTTTGGGGCCTCTCTGCCCCTTTGGAAACAAGGCAGCACGTTGGGTCTGGCAGCTCTAGGGCAATGGAGCACAACCAGAGCCGAAGTTCTACTTCTTCCAGATCAGGCCTGCCTAGACAGTGCGTTTCACAGGCCTTGATAAGAGATGTTCTCTTAGGCTATAAGAGCACTGGGCACAGCCAGTTGTTTCTTAGCTTCCCAAGAGGTGGAAGCAAGATGCTTTGGGGCCTCTCTCCCCCTTTGGAAACAAGGCAGCCCTTTGGGCCTTTCAGCTCTAGGGCAATGGAGCACACCCAGAGCAGAAGTTCTACCTCAGCCAGATCAGGCCTGCCAAGAAACTGCTTTTCACAGGCCTTCGTAAGAGGTGTTCCCGGAAGGCTGTAAGAGTACCTGGCAGAGCGAGTTGTTTCTTAGCTTCAAAAACAGCTGGAAGCAACATGATTTGGGGCCTCTCTCCCCCTTTGGAAACAAAGCAGCCTTTGTGCCTGGCAGCTCTAGGCCAAAGTAGCACACCCAGAGCACAAGTTCTACCTCAGCCAGATAAGGCCTGTCAAGAAGCTGCGTTTCACAGGCCTTTGTATGTGACGTTCCCGGTTGGCTTTGAGAGCACTGTGCAGAGCCAGTTGTTTTAGCTTCCCAGAGAGCAGGAAGCAAGATGCTTTGGGGCCTCTCTCACACTTTGGAAATAAAGGCAGCCCTTTGGGCCTGGCAGCCCTAGGCCAATGGAGTACACCCAGAGCAGAAGTTCTACCTCAGCCAGATCAGGCCTTCCAAGAAACTGCGTCTCACAGGCCTTTCTCTGTCACGTTGCCGGTAGGCTGTGAGAGCACTGTGCAGAGCCAGTTGTTTCTTAGCTTCCCAAAGATTTGGAAGCAAGATGCTTTGGGGACTGTCAGCCCCTTTGGAAACAAGGCGGCCCTTTGGGCCTGGCAGCTCTAGGCCAAAGTAGCACGCCCAGAGCAGGAGTTCTACTTCAGCCAGATCAGGCCTGCCAAGAAACTGCGTTTCACAGGCCTTGGTAAGAGATGTTCCCGGTAGGCTGTGAGAGCACTGTGGAGAGCCAGTTGCTTTAGCTTCCCACAGAGCTGGAAGCAAGATGCCTTGGGGCCTCTCTCTCCCTTTGGACACAAGGCAGCCGTTTGGGCCTGGCAGCTCTAGGCCAATGGAGCACACCCACAGCAGAAGTTCTACTTCAGGCAGATCAGTCCTGCCCAGAAACTGCGTTTCACAGCCCTTGGTAAGAGATGTTCACGGTAGGCTGTGAGAGCACTGGGCAGAACCAGTTGTTTTTTAGCTTCCCAAAGTTCTGGAGGCAAGATGCTTTGGGGCCTCTCTCACCCTTTGGAAACAAGGCAGCCCTTAGGTCCTGGTAGCTCTAGGCCTATGTAGCACAACCAGAACAGAAGTTCTACTTCAGCCAGGTCAGGCCTGCCAAGAAACTGCGTTTCACAGGCCTTTCAAAGAGATGTTCTCTTAGGCTGTAAGAGCACTGGGCAGAGCCAGCTGTTTCTTAGCTTCCCGAAGAGCTGGGAGCAAGATGCTTTGGGTCCACTCTCCGTCTTTGGAAACAAGGCAGCCCTTTGGGCCTGGCAGCTCTAGGGCAATGGAGCACACCCAGAGCAGAAGTTCTACTTCAGCCAGATCAGGCCTGCCAGGAAACTGCGTTTCACAGGCCTTGGTAAGAGATGTTCCCGGTAGGCTGTAAGAGCACTGGGCAGAGCCAGTTGTTTCTTACCTTCCTGAAAAGCTGGAAGCAAGATGCTTGGGACCCCTCTGCCCGTTTGGGAACAAGGCAGCCTTTGGGTCGGGAAGCTCTAGGCCAATGGAGCACACGCAGAGCAGGAGTTCTACTTCAGCCTGATCAGGCCTGCAAAGAAACAGCGTTTGACAGGCCTTGGTAAGAGATGTTCCCGGTAGGTGTAAGAGCACTGGGCAGAGCCAGTTGTTTCTTAGCTTCGCAAAGACCGGGAAGCAAGATGCTTTGGGCCTCTCTGCCCCTTGGAAACAGGGCAGCACTTTGGGCCTGGCAGCTCTAGGGCAATGGAGCACACCCAGAGCCGGAGTTCTACTTCAGCCAGATGAGGCCTGCCAAGAAACTGCATTTCACAGGCCTTTCAAAGACATGTTCCCGGTGGGCTGTAAGAGCACGGGGCAGAACGAGTTGGTTCTTAGCTTCCCAGAGAGCTGGAAGCAAGATGCTTTGGGGCCTCTCTGCCCCTTTGGAAACAAGGCAGCACCTTGGGCCTGGCAGCTCTAGGGCAATGGAGCACACCCAGAGCAGAAGTTCTGCTTCAGCCAAATCAGGCCTGCCAGGAAACGGCGTTTCACAGGCCTTGGTAAGAGATGTTCCCGGTAGGCTGTAAGAGCACTGGGCATCGCCAGATGTTTCTTAGCTTCCCGAAGAGCTGGAAGCAAGAAGCTTTGGTGCCACTCTCTCACTTTGGACTCAAGGCAGCCCTTTGGGGCAGGTAGCTCTAGGCCAGTGGAGCACACCCAGAGCAGAAGTTCTACTTCGGCCAGTTCAGGCCACCAACAAACTGCGTTTCACAGGCCTTGGTAAGAGATGTTCCCGGTAGGCTGTAAGAGCACTGGGCAACGCCAGATGTTTCTTAGCTTCCCGAAGAGCTGGAAGCAAGATGCTTTGGGGCCTCTCATCCCCTTTGCAAACAAGGCGGCCCTATGGGCCAGGCAGCTCTAGGCCAATGGAGCACACCCAGAGCAGAAGTTCTACTTCGGCCAGTTCAGGCCACCAACAAACTGCGTTTCACAGGCCTTGGTAAGAGATGTTCCCGGTAGGCTGTAAGAGCACTGGGCAACGCCAGATGTTTCTTAGCTTCCCGAAGAGCTGGAAGCAAGATGCTTTGGGGCCTCTCATCCCCTTTGCAAACAAGGCCGACCTTTGGGCCAGGCAGCTCTAGGCCAATGGAGCACACCCAGAGCAGAAGTTCTACCTCAGCCAGATAAGGCCTGCCAAGAAACTGCGTTTCAAAGGCTTTGGTAAGAGATGTTCCCGGTACTCTGTTAGAGCACTGGGCAGAGCCATTTGTTTCTTAGCTTCCCAAAGAGCTGGAAGCAAGATGCTTTGGGGGCTCCCTGCCCCTTTGCCAACAAGGGCGACCTTTGGGCCTTTCAGCTCTAGGCCAATGGAGCACACCCAGAGCAGAAGTCCTACTTCAGCCAGATCAGGCCTGCCAAGGAACTGCGTTTCAGAGGCCTTTGTATGTGACGTTCCCGGTAGGCTGTGAGAGCACGGTGCAGAGCCAGTTGTTTCCTTGTTTCCCAAACAGCTGGAAGCAAGACGCTTTGGGGCCTCTCTGCCCCTTTGGAAACAAGGCAGCACGTTGGGTCTGGCAGCTCTAGGGCAATGGAGCACAACCAGAGCCGAAGTTCTACTTCTTCCAGATCAGGCCTGCCTAGACAGTGCGTTTCACAGGCCTTGATAAGAGATGTTCTCTTAGGCTATAAGAGCACTGGGCACAGCCAGTTGTTTCTTAGCTTCCCAAGAGGTGGAAGCAAGATGCTTTGGGGCCTCTCTCCCCCTTTGGAAACAAGGCAGCCCTTTGGGCCTTTCAGCTCGAGGGCAATGGAGCACACCCAGAGCAGAAGTTCTACCTCAGCCAGATCAGGCCTGCCAAGAAACTGCTTTTCACAGGCCTTCGTAAGAGGTGTTCCCGGAAGGCTGTAAGAGTACCTGGCAGAGCGAGTTGTTTCTTAGCTTCAAAAACAGCTGGAAGCAACATGATTTGGGGCCTCTCTCCCCCTTTGGAAACAAAGCAGCCTTTGTGCCTGGCAGCTCTAGGCCAAAGTAGCACACCCAGAGCACAAGTTCTACCTCAGCCAGATAAGGCCTGTCAAGAAGCTGCGTTTCACAGGCCTTTGTATGTGACGTTCCCGGTTGGCTTTGAGAGCACTGTGCAGAGCCAGTTGTTTTAGCTTCCCAGAGAGCAGGAAGCAAGATGCTTTGGGGCCTCTCTCACACTTTGGAAATAAAGGCAGCCCTTTGGGCCTGGCAGCCCTAGGCCAATGGAGTACACCCAGAGCAGAAGTTCTACCACAGCCAGATCAGGCCTTCCAAGAAACTGCGTCTCACAGGCCTTTCTCTGTCACGTTGCCGGTAGGCTGTGAGAGCACTGTGCAGAGCCAGTTGTTTCTTAGCTTCCCAAAGATTTGGAAGCAAGATGCTTTGGGGACTCTCAGCCCCTTTGGAAACAAGGCGGCCCTTTGGGCCTGGCAGCTCTAGGCCAAAGTAGCACGCCCAGAGCAGGAGTTCTACTTCAGCCAGATCAGGCCTGCCAAGAAACTGCGTTTCACAGGCCTTGGTAAGAGATGTTCCCGGTAGGCTGTGAGAGCACTGTGGAGAGCCAGTTGCTTTAGCTTCCCAGAGAGCAGGAAGCAAGATGCTTTGGGGCCTCTCTCACACTTTGGAAATAAAGGCACCCCTTTGGGCCTGGCAGCCCTAGGCCAATGGAGTACACCCAGAGCAGAAGTTCTACCACAGCCACATCAGGCCTTCCAAGAAACTGCGTCTCACAGGCCTTTCTCTGTCACGTTGCCGGTAGGCTGTGAGAGCACTGTGCAGAGCCAGTTGTTTCTTAGCTTCCCAAAGATTTGGAAGCAAGATGCTTTGGGGACTCTCAGCCCCTTTGGAAACAAGGCGGCCCTTTGGGCCTGGCAGCTCTAGGCCAAAGTAGCACGCCCAGAGCAGGAGTTCTACTTCAGCCAGATCAGGCCTGCCAAGAAACAGCGTTTCACAGGCCTTGGTAAGTGATGTTCCCAGTAGGCTGTGAGAGCACTGTGGAGAGCCAGTTGCTTTAGCTTCCCACAGAGCTGGAAGCAAGATGCCTTGGCGCCTCTCTCTCCCTTTGGACACAAGGCAGCCGTTTGGGCCTGGCAGCTCTAGGCCAATGGAGCACACCCACAGCAGAAGTTCTACTTCAGGCAGATCAGTCCTGCCCAGAAACTGCGTTTCACAGCCCTTGGTAAGAGATGTTCACGGTAGGCTGTGAGAGCACTGGGCAGAACCAGTTGTTTTTTAGCTTCCCAAAGTGCTGGAGGCAAGATGCTTTGGGGCCTCTCTCACCCTTTGGAAACAAGGCAGCCCTTAGGTCCTGGTAGCTCTAGGCCTATGTAGCACAACCAGAACAGAAGTTCTACTTCAGCCAGGTCAGGCCTGCCAAGAAACTGCGTTTCACAGGCCTTTCAAAGAGATGTTCTCTTAGGCTGTAAGAGCACTGGGCAGAGCCAGCTGTTTCTTAGCTTCCCGAAGAGCTGGGAGCAAGATGCTTTGGGTCCACTCTCCGTCTTTGGAAACAAGGCAGCCCTTTGGGCCTGGCAGCTCTAGGGCAATGGAGCACACCCAGAGCAGAAGTTCTACTTCAGCCAGATCAGGCCTGCCAGGAAACTGCGTTTCACAGGCCTTGGTAAGAGATGTTCCCGGTAGGCTGTAAGAGCACTGGGCAGAGCCAGTTGTTTCTTACCTTCCTGAAGAGCTGGAAGCAAGATGCTTGGGACCCCTCTGCCCGTTTTGGAACAAGGCAGCCTTTTGGGTCGGGAAGCTCTAGGCCAATGGAGCACACGCAGAGCAGGAGTTCTACTTCAGCCTGATCAGGCCTGCAAAGAAACAGCGTTTGACAGGCCTTGGTAAGAGATGTTCGCGGTAGGTGTAAGAGCACTGGGCAGAGCCAGTTGTTTCTTAGCTTCGCAAAGACCGGGAAGCAAGATGCTTTGGGCCTCTCTGCCCCTTGGAAACAGGGCAGCACTTTGGGCCTGGCAGCTCTAGGGCAATGGAGCACACCCAGAGCAGAAGTTCTACTTCAGCCAAATCAGGCCTTCCAGGAAACGGCGTTTCACAGGCCTTGGTAAGAGATGTTCCCGGTAGGCTGTAAGAGCACTGGGCAACGCCAGATGTTTCTTAGCTTCCCGAAGAGCTGGAAGCAAGATGCTTTGGGGCCTCTCATCCCCTTTGCAAACAAGGCCGACCTTTGGGCCAGGCAGCTCTAGGCCAATGGAGCACACCCAGAGCAGAAGTTCTACCTCAGCCAGATAAGGCCTGCCAAGAAACTGCGTTTCAAAGGCTTTGGTAAGAGATGTTCCCGGTACTCTGTTAGAGCACTGGGCAGAGCCATTTGTTTCTTAGCTTCCCAAAGAGCTGGAAGCAAGATGCTTTGGGGGCTCCCTGCCCCTTTGCCAACAAGGGCGACCTTTGGGCCTTTCAGCTCTAGGCCAATGGAGCACACCCAGAGCAGAAGTCCTACTTCAGCCAGATCAGGCCTGCCAAGGAACTGCGTTTCAGAGGCCTTTGTATGTGACGTTCCCGGTAGGCTGTGAGAGCACGGTGCAGAGCCAGTTGTTTCCTTGTTTCCCAAACAGCTGGAAGCAAGACGCTTTGGGGCCTCTCTGCCCCTTTGGAAACAAGGCAGCACGTTGGGTCTGGCAGCTCTAGGGCAATGGAGCACAACCAGAGCCGAAGTTCTACTTCTTCCAGATCAGGCCTGCCTAGACAGTGCGTTTCCCAGGCCTGGATAAGAGATGTTCTCTTAGGCTATAAGAGCACTGGGCACAGCCAGTTGTTTCTTAGCTTCCCAAGAGGTGGAAGCAAGATGCTTTGGGGCCTCTCTCCCCCTTTGGAAACAAGGCAGCCCTTTGGGCCTTTCAGCTCTAGGGCAATGGAGCACACCCAGAGCAGAAGTTCTACCTCAGCCAGATCAGGCCTGCCAAGAAACTGCTTTTCACAGGCCTTCGTAAGAGGTGTTCCCGGAAGGCTGTAAGAGTACCTGGCAGAGCGAGTTGTTTCTTAGCTTCAAAAACAGCTGGAAGCAACATGATTTGGGGCCTCTCTCCCCCTTTGGAAACAAAGCAGCCTTTGTGCCTGGCAGCTCTAGGCCAAAGTAGCACACCCAGAGCACAAGTTCTACCTCAGCCAGATAAGGCCTGTCAAGAAGCTGCGTTTCACAGGCCTTTGTATGTGACGTTCCCGGTTGGCTTTGAGAGCACTGTGCAGAGCCAGTTGTTTTAGCTTCCCAGAGAGCAGGAAGCAAGATGCTTTGGGGCCTCTCTCACACTTTGGAAATAAAGGCAGCCCTTTGGGCCTGGCAGCCCTAGGCCAATGGAGTACACCCAGAGCAGAAGTTCTACCACAGCCAGATCAGGCCTTCCAAGAAACTGCGTCTCACAGGCCTTTCTCTGTCACGTTGCCGGTAGACTGTGAGAGCACTGTGCAGAGCCAGTTGTTTCTTAGCTTCCCAAAGATTTGGAAGCAAGATGCTTTGGGGACTCTCAGCCCCTTTGGAAACAAGGCGGCCCTTTGGGCCTGGCAGCTGTAGGCCAAAGTAGCACGCCCAGAGCAGGAGTTCTACTTCAGCCAGATCAGGCCTGCCAAGAAACTGCGTTTCACAGGCCTTGGTAAGAGATGTTCCCAGTAGGCTGTGAGAGCACTGTGGAGAGCCAGTTGCTTTAGCTTCCCACAGAGCTGGAAGCAAGATGCCTTGGGGCCTCTCTCTCCCTTTGGACACAAGGCAGCCGTTTGGGCCTGGCAGCTCTAGGCCAATGGAGCACACCCACAGCAGAAGTTCTACTTCAGGCAGATCAGTCCTGCCCAGAAACTGCGTTTCACAGCCCTTGGTAAGAGATGTTCACGGTAGGCTGTGAGAGCACTGGGCAGAACCAGTTGTTTTTTAGCTTCCCAAAGTGCTGGAGGCAAGATGCTTTGGGGCCTCTCTCACCCTTTGGAAACAAGGCAGCCCTTAGGTCCTGGTAGCTCTAGGCCTATGTAGCACAACCAGAACAGAAGTTCTACTTCAGCCAGGTCAGGCCTGCCAAGAAACTGCGTTTCACAGGCCTTTCAAAGAGATGTTCTCTTAGGCTGTAAGAGCACTGGGCAGAGCCAGCTGTTTCTTAGCTTCCCGAAGAGCTGGGAGCAAGATGCTTTGGGTCCACTCTCCGTCTTTGGAAACAAGGCAGCCCTTTGGGCCTGGCAGCTCTAGGGCAATGGAGCACACCCAGAGCAGAAGTTCTACTTCAGCCAGATCAGGCCTGCCAGGAAACTGCGTTTCACAGGCCTTGGTAAGAGATGTTCCCGGTAGGCTGTAAGAGCACTGGGCAGAGCCAGTTGTTTCTTACCTTCCTGAAAAGCTGGAAGCAAGATGCTTGGGAGCCCTCTGCCCGTTTGGGAACAAGGCAGCCTTTTGGGTCGGGAAGCTCTAGGCCAATGGAGCACACGCAGAGCAGGAGTTCTACTTCAGCCTGATCAGGCCTGCAAAGAAACAGCGTTTGACAGGCCTTGGTAAGAGATGTTCGCGGTAGGTGTAAGAGCACTGGGCAGAGCCAGTTGTTTCTTAGCTTCGCAAAGACCGGGAAGCAAGATGCTTTGGGCCTCTCTGCCCCTTGGAAACAGGGCAGCACTTTGGGCCTGGCAGCTCTAGGGCAATGGAGCACACCCAGAGCAGAAGTTCTACTTCAGCCAAATCAGGCCTGCCAGGAAACGGCGTTTCACAGGCCTTGGTAAGAGATGTTCCCGGTAGGCTGTAAGAGCACTGGGCAACGCCAGATGTTTCTTAGCTTCCCGAAGAGCTGGAAGCAAGAAGCTTTGGTGCCACTCTCTCACTTTGGACTCAAGGCAGCCCTTTGGGGCAGGTAGGTCTAGGCCAATGGAGCACACCCAGAGCAGAAGTTCTACTTGGGCCAGTTCAGGCCACCAACAAACTGCGTTTCACAGGCCTTGGTAAGAGATGTTCCCGGTAGGCTGTAAGAGCACTGGGCAACGCCAGATGTTTCTTAGCTTCCCGAAGAGCTGGAAGCAAGATGCTTTGGGGCCTCTCATCCCCTTTGGAAACAAGGCGGCCCTTTGGGCCTGGCAGCTCTAGGCCAAAGTAGCACGCCCAGAGCAGGAGTTCTACTTCAGCCAGATCAGGCCTGCCAAGAAACTGCGTTTCACAGGCCTTGGTAAGAGATGTTCCCGGTAGGCTGTGAGAGCACTGTGGAGAGCCAGTTGCTTTAGCTTCCCACAGAGCTGGAAGCAAGATGCCTTGGGGCCTCTCTCTCCCTTTGGACACAAGGCAGCCGTTTGGGCCTGGCAGCTCTAGGCCAATGGAGCACACCCACAGCAGAAGTTCTACTTCAGGCAGATCAGTCCTGCCCAGAAACTGCGTTTCACAGCCCTTGGTAAGAGATGTTCACGGTAGGCTGTGAGAGCACTGGGCAGAACCAGTTGTTTTTTAGCTTCCCAAAGTGCTGGAGGCAAGATGCTTTGGGGCCTCTCTCACCCTTTGGAAACAAGGCAGCCCTTAGGTCCTGGTAGCTCTAGGCCTATGTAGCACAACCAGAACAGAAGTTCTACTTCAGCCAGGTCAGGCCTGCCAAGAAACTGCGTTTCACAGGCCTTTCAAAGAGATGTTCTCTTAGGCTGTAAGAGCACTGGGCAGAGCCAGCTGTTTCTTAGCTTCCCGAAGAGCTGGGAGCAAGATGCTTTGGGTCCACTCTCCGTCTTTGGAAACAAGGCAGCCCTTTGGGCCTGGCAGCTCTAGGGCAATGGAGCACACCCAGAGCAGAAGTTCTACTTCAGCCAGATCAGGCCTGCCAGGAAACTGCGTTTCACAGGCCTTGGTAAGAGATGTTCCCGGTAGGCTGTAAGAGCACTGGGCAGAGCCAGTTGTTTCTTACCTTCCTGAAAAGCTGGAAGCAAGATGCTTGGGAGCCCTCTGCCCGTTTGGGAACAAGGCAGCCTTTTGGGTCGGGAAGCTCTAGGCCAATGGAGCACACGCAGAGCAGGAGTTCTACTTCAGCCTGATCAGGCCTGCAAAGAAACAGCGTTTGACAGGCCTTGGTAAGAGATGTTCGCGGTAGGTGTAAGAGCACTGGGCAGAGCCAGTTGTTTCTTAGCTTCGCAAAGACCGGGAAGCAAGATGCTTTGGGCCTCTCTGCCCCTTGGAAACAGGGCAGCACTTTGGGCCTGGCAGCTCTAGGGCAATGGAGCACACCCAGAGCCGGAGTTCTACTTCAGCCAGATGAGGCCTGCCAAGAAACTGCGTTTCACAGGCCTTTCAAAGACATGTTCCCGGTAGGCTGTAAGAGCACGGGGCAGAGCGAGTTGGTTCTTAGCTTCCCAGAGAGCTGGAAGCAAGATGCTTTGGGGCCTCTCTGCCCCTTTGGAAACAAGGCAGCACCTTGGGCCTGGCAGCTCTAGGGCAATGGAGCACACCCAGAGCAGAAGTTCTACTTCAGCCAAATCAGGCCTGCCAGGAAACGGCATTTCACAGGCCTTGGTAAGAGATGTTCCCGGTAGGCTGTAAGAGCACTGGGCAACGCCAGATGTTTCTTAGCTTCCCAAAGAGCTGGAAGCAAGAAGCTTTGGTGCCACTCTCTCACTTTGGACTCAAGGCAGCCCTTTGGGGCAGGTAGCTCTAGCCCAGTGGAGCACACCCAGAGCAGAAGTTCTACTTGGGCCAGTTCAGGCCACCAACAAACTGCGTTTCACAGGCCTTGGTAAGAGATGTTCCCGGTAGGCTGTAAGAGCACTGGGCAACGCCAGATGTTTCTTAGCTTCCCGAAGAGCTGGAAGCAAGATGCTTTGGGGCCTCTCATCCCCTTTGCAAACAAGGCGGCCCTATGGGCCAGGCAGCTCTAGGCCAATGGAGCACACCCAGAGCAGAAGTTCTACTTCGGCCAGTTCAGGCCACCAACAAACTGCGTTTCACAGGCCTTGGTAAGAGATGTTCCCGGTAGGCTGTAAGAGCACTGGGCAACGCCAGATGTTTCTTAGCTTCCCGAAGAGCTGGAAGCAAGATGCTTTGGGGCCTCTCATCCCCTTTGCAAACAAGGCCGACCTTTGGGCCAGGCAGCTCTAGGCCAATGGAGCACACCCAGAGCAGAAGTTCTACCTCAGCCAGATAAGGCCTGCCAAGAAACTGCGTTTCAAAGGCTTTGGTAAGAGATGTTCCCGGTACTCTGTTAGAGCACTGGGCAGAGCCATTTGTTTCTTAGCTTCCCAAAGAGCTGGAAGCAAGATGCTTTGGGGGCTCCCTGCCCCTTTGCCAACAAGGGCGACCTTTGGGCCTTTCAGCTCTAGGCCAATGGAGCACACCCAGAGCAGAAGTCCTACTTCAGCCAGATCAGGCCTGCCAAGGAACTGCGTTTCAGAGGCCTTTGTATGTGACGTTCCCGGTAGGCTGTGAGAGCACGGTGCAGAGCCAGTTGTTTCCTTGTTTCCCAAACAGCTGGAAGCAAGACGCTTTGGGGCCTCTCTGCCCCTTTGGAAACAAGGCAGCACGTTGGGTCTGGCAGCTCTAGGGCAATGGAGCACAACCAGAGCCGAAGTTCTACTTCTTCCAGATCAGGCCTGCCTAGACAGTGCGTTTCCCAGGCCTTGATAAGAGATGTTCTCTTAGGCTATAAGAGCACTGGGCACAGCCAGTTGTTTCTTAGCTTCCCAAGAGGTGGAAGCAAGATGCTTTGGGGCCTCTCTCCCCCTTTGGAAACAAGGCAGCCCTTTGGGCCTTTCAGCTCTAGGGCAATGGAGCACACCCAGAGCAGAAGTTCTACCTCAGCCAGATCAGGCCTGCCAAGAAACTGCTTTTCACAGGCCTTCGTAAGAGGTGTTCCCGGAAGGCTGTAAGAGTACCTGGCAGAGCGAGTTGTTTCTTAGCTTCAAAAACAGCTGGAAGCAACATGATTTGGGGCCTCTCTCCCCCTTTGGAAACAAAGCAGCCTTTGTGCCTGGCAGCTCTAGGCCAAAGTAGCACACCCAGAACACAAGTTCTACCTCAGCCAGATAAGGCCTGTCAAGAAGCTGCGTTTCACAGGCCTTTGTATGTGACGTTCCCGGTTGGCTTTGAGAGCACTGTGCAGAGCCAGTTGTTTTAGCTTCCCAGAGAGCAGGAAGCAAGATGCTTTGGGGCCTCTCTCACACTTTGGAAATAAAGGCAGCCCTTTGGGCCTGGCAGCCCTAGGCCAATGGAGTACACCCAGAGCAGAAGTTCTACCTCAGCCAGATCAGGCCTTCCAAGAAACTGCGTCTCACAGGCCTTTCTCTGTCACGTTGCCGGTAGGCTGTGAGAGCACTGTGCAGAGCCAGTTGCTTTAGCTTCCCACAGAGCTGGAAGCAAGATGCTTTGGGGCCTCTCTCTCCCTTTGGACACAAGGCAGCCGTTTCGGCCTGGCAGCTCTAGGCCAATGGAGCACACCCACAGCAGAAGTTCTACTTCAGGCAGATCAGTCCTGCCCAGAAACTGCGTTTCACAGCCCTTGGTAAGAGATGTTCACGGTAGGCTGTGAGAGCACTGGGCAGAACCAGTTGTTTTTTAGCTTCCCAAAGTGCTGGAGGCAAGATGCTTTGGGGCCTCTCTCACCCTTTGGAAACAAGGCAGCCCTTAGGTCCTGGTAGCTCTAGGCCTATGTAGCACAACCAGAACAGAAGTTCTACTTCAGCCAGGTCAGGCCTGCCAAGAAACTGCTTTTCACAGGCCTTCGTAAGAGGTGTTCCCGGAAGGCTGTAAGAGTACCTGGCAGAGCGAGTTGTTTCTTAGCTTCAAAAACAGCTGGAAGCAACATGATTTGGGGCCTCTCTCCCCCTTTGGAAACAAAGCAGCCTTTGTGCCTGGCAGCTCTAGGGCAAAGTAGCACACCCAGAGCACAAGTTCTACCTCAGCCAGATCAGGCCTTCCAAGAAACTGCGTCTCACAGGCCTTTCTCTGTCACGTTGCCGGTAGGCTGTGAGAGCACTGTGCAGAGCCAGTTGTTTCTTAGCTTCCCAAAGATTTGGAAGCAAGATGCTTTGGGGACTCTCAGCCCCTTTGGAAACAAGGCGGCCCTTTGGGCCTGGCAGCTCTAGGCCAAAGTAGCACGCCCAGAGCAGGAGTTCTACTTCAGCCAGATCAGGCCTGCCAAGAAACTGCGTTTCACAGGCCTTGGTAAGAGATGTTCCCGGTAGGCTGTGAGAGCACTGTGGAGAGCCAGTTGCTTTAGCTTCCCACAGAGCTGGAAGCAAGATGCCTTGGGGCCTCTCTCTCCCTTTGGACACAAGGCAGCCGTTTGGGCCTGGCAGCTCTAGGCCAATGGAGCACACCCACAGCAGAAGTTCTACTTCAGGCAGATCAGTCCTGCCCAGAAACTGCGTTTCACAGCCCTTGGTAAGAGATGTTCACGGTAGGCTGTGAGAGCACTGGGCAGAACCAGTTGTTTTTTAGCTTCCCAAAGTTCTGGAGGCAAGATGCTTTGGGGCCTCTCTCACCCTTTGGAAACAAGGCAGCCCTTAGGTCCTGGTAGCTCTAGGCCTATGTAGCACAACCAGAACAGAAGTTCTACTTCAGCCAGGTCAGGCCTGCCAAGAAACTGCGTTTCACAGGCCTTTCAAAGAGATGTTCTCTTAGGCTGTAAGAGCACTGGGCAGAGCCAGCTGTTTCTTAGCTTCCCGAAGAGCTGGGAGCAAGATGCTTTGGGTCCACTCTCCGTCTTTGGAAACAAGGCAGCCCTTTGGGCCTGGCAGCTCTAGGGCAATGGAGCACACCCAGAGCAGAAGTTCTACTTCAGCCAGATCAGGCCTGCCAGGAAACTGCGTTTCACAGGCCTTGGTAAGAGATGTTCCCGGTAGGCTGTAAGAGCACTGGGCAGAGCCAGTTGTTTCTTACCTTCCTGAAAAGCTGGAAGCAAGATGCTTGGGAGCCCTCTGCCCGTTTGGGAACAAGGCAGCCTTTTGGGTCGGGAAGCTCTAGGCCAATGGAGCACACGCAGAGCAGGAGTTCTACTTCAGCCTGATCAGGCCTGCAAAGAAACAGTGTTTGACAGGCCTTGGTAAGAGATGTTCGCGGTAGGTGTAAGAGCACAGGGCAGAGCCAGTTGTTTCTTAGCTTCGCAAAGACCGGGAAGCAAGATGCTTTGGGCCTCTCTGCCCCTTGGAAACAGGGCAGCACTTTGGGCCTGGCAGCTCTAGGGCAATGGAGCACACCCAGAGCCGGAGTTCTACTTCAGCCAGATGAGGCCTGCCAAGAAACTGCGTTTCACAGGCCTTTCAAAGACATGTTCCCGGTAGGCTGTAAGAGCACGGGGCAGAGCGAGTTGGTTCTTAGCTTCCCAGAGAGCTGGAAGCAAGATGCTTTGGGGCCTCTCTGCCCCTTTGGAAACAAGGCAGCACTTTGGGCCTGGCAGCCCTAGGCCAATGGAGTACACCCAGAGCAGAAGTTCTACCACAGCCAGATCAGGCCTTCCAAGAAACTGCGTCTCACAGGCCTTTCTCTGTCACGTTGCCGGTAGGCTGTGAGAGCACTGTGCAGAGCCAGTTGTTTCTTAGCTTCCCAAAGATTTGGAAGCAAGATGCTTTGGGGACTCTCAGCCCCTTTGGAAACAAGGCGGCCCTTTGGGCCTGGCAGCTCTAGGCCAAAGTAGCACGCCCAGAGCAGGAGTTCTACTTCAGCCAGATCAGGCCTGCCAAGAAACTGCGTTTCACAGGCCTTGGTAAGAGATGTTCCCGGAAGGCTGTGAGAGCACTGTGGAGAGCCAGTTGCTTTAGCTTCCCAGAGAGCAGGAAGCAAGATGCTTTGGGGCCTCTCTCACACTTTGGAAATAAAGGCAGCCCTTTGGGCCTGGCAGCCCTAGGCCAATGGAGTACACCCAGAGCAGAAGTTCTACCACAGCCAGATCAGTCCTTCCAAGAAACTGCGTCTCACAGGCCTTTCTCTGTCACGTTGCCGGTAGACTGTGAGAGCACTGTGCAGAGCCAGTTGTTTCTTAGCTTCCCAAAGATTTGGAAGCAAGATGCTTTGGGGACTCTCAGCCCCTTTGGAAACAAGGCGGCCCTTTGGGCCTGGCAGCTCTAGGCCAAAGTAGCACGCCCAGAGCAGGAGTTCTACTTCAGCCAGATCAGGCCTGCCAAGAAACTGCGTTTCACAGGCCTTGGTAAGAGATGTTCCCGGTAGGCTGTGAGAGCACTGTGGAGAGCCAGTTGCTTTAGCTTCCCACAGAGCTGGAAGCAAGATGCCTTGGGGCCTCTCTCTCCCTTTGGACACAAGGCAGCCGTTTGGGCCTGGCAGCTCTAGGCCAATGGAGCACACCCACAGCAGAAGTTCTACTTCAGGCAGATCAGTCCTGCCCAGAAACTGCGTTTCACAGCCCTTGGTAAGAGATGTTCACGGTAGGCTGTGAGAGCACTGGGCAGAACCAGTTGTTTTTTAGCTTCCCAAAGTGCTGGAGGCAAGATGCTTTGGGGCCTCTCTCACCCTTTGGAAACAAGGCAGCCCTTAGGTCCTGGTAGCTCTAGGCCTATGTAGCACAACCAGAACAGAAGTTCTACTTCAGCCAGGTCAGGCTTGCCAAGAAACTGCGTTTCACAGGCCTTTCAAAGAGATGTTCTCTTAGGCTGTAAGAGCACTGGGCAGAGCCAGCTGTTTCTTAGCTTCCCGAAGAGCTGGGAGCAAGATGCTTTGGGTCCACTCTCCGTCTTTGGAAACAAGGCAGCCCTTTGGGCCTGGCAGCTCTAGGGCAATGGAGCACACCCAGAGCAGAAGTTCTACTTCAGCCAGATCAGGCCTGCCAGGAAACTGCGTTTCACAGGCCTTGGTAAGAGATGTTCCCGGTAGGCTGTAAGAGCACTGGGCAGAGCCAGTTGTTTCTTACCTTCCTGAAAAGCTGGAAGCAAGATGCTTGGGACCCCTCTGCCCGTTTGGGAACAAGGCAGCCTTTTGGGTCGGGAAGCTCTAGGCCAATGGAGCACACGCAGAGCAGGAGTTCTACTTCAGCCTGATCAGGCCTGCAAAGAAACAGCGTTTGACAGGCCTTGGTAAGAGATGTTCGCGGTAGGTGTAAGAGCACTGGGCAGAGCCAGTTGTTTCTTAGCTTCGCAAAGACCGGGAAGCAAGATGCTTTGGGCCTCTCTGCCCCTTGGAAACAGGGCAGCACTTTGGGCCTGGCAGCTCTAGGGCAATGGAGCACACCCAGAGCCGGAGTTCTACTTCAGCCAGATGAGGCCTGCCAAGAAACTGCGTTTCACAGGCCTTTCAAAGACATGTTCCCGGTAGGCTGTAAGAGCACGGGGCAGAGCGAGTTGGTTCTTAGCTTCCCAGAGAGCTGGAAGCAAGATGCTTTGGGGCCTCTCTGCCCCTTTGGAAACAAGGCAGCACCTTGGGCCTGGCAGCTCTAGGGCAATGGAGCACACCCAGAGCAGAAGTTCTACTTCAGCCAAATCAGGCCTGCCAGGAAACGGCATTTCACAGGCCTTGGTAAGAGATGTTCCCGGTAGGCTGTAAGAGCACTGGGCAACGCCAGATGTTTCTTAGCTTCCCAAAGAGCTGGAAGCAAGAAGCTTTGGTGCCACTCTCTCACTTTGGACTCAAGGCAGCCCTTTGGGGCAGGTAGCTCTAGCCCAGTGGAGCACACCCAGAGCAGAAGTTCTACTTGGGCCAGTTCAGGCCACCAACAAACTGCGTTTCACAGGCCTTGGTAAGAGATGTTCCCGGTAGGCTGTAAGAGCACTGGGCAACGCCAGATGTTTCTTAGCTTCCCGAAGAGCTGGAAGCAAGATGCTTTGGGGCCTCTCATCCCCTTTGCAAACAAGGCGGCCCTATGGGCCAGGCAGCTCTAGGCCAATGGAGCACACCCAGAGCAGAAGTTCTACTTCGGCCAGTTCAGGCCACCAACAAACTGCGTTTCACAGGCCTTGGTAAGAGATGTTCCCGGTAGGCTGTAAGAGCACTGGGCAACGCCAGATGTTTCTTAGCTTCCCGAAGAGCTGGAAGCAAGATGCTTTGGGGCCTCTCATCCCCTTTGCAAACAAGGCCGACCTTTGGGCCAGGCAGCTCTAGGCCAATGGAGCACACCCAGAGCAGAAGTTCTACCTCAGCCAGATAAGGCCTGCCAAGAAACTGCGTTTCAAAGGCTTTGGTAAGAGATGTTCCCGGTACTCTGTTAGAGCACTGGGCAGAGCCATTTGTTTCTTAGCTTCCCAAAGAGCTGGAAGCAAGATGCTTTGGGGGCTCCCTGCCCCTTTGCCAACAAGGGCGACCTTTGGGCCTTTCAGCTCTAGGCCAATGGAGCACACCCAGAGCAGAAGTCCTACTTCAGCCAGATCAGGCCTGCCAAGGAACTGCGTTTCAGAGGCCTTTGTATGTGACGTTCCCGGTAGGCTGTGAGAGCACGGTGCAGAGCCAGTTGTTTCCTTGTTTCCCAAACAGCTGGAAGCAAGACGCTTTGGGGCCTCTCTGCCCCTTTGGAAACAAGGCAGCACGTTGGGTCTGGCAGCTCTAGGGCAATGGAGCACAACCAGAGCCGAAGTTCTACTTCTTCCAGATCAGGCCTGCCTAGACAGTGCGTTTCCCAGGCCTTGATAAGAGATGTTCTCTTAGGCTATAAGAGCACTGGGCACAGCCAGTTGTTTCTTAGCTTCCCAAGAGGTGGAAGCAAGATGCTTTGGGGCCTCTCTCCCCCTTTGGAAACAAGGCAGCCCTTTGGGCCTTTCAGCTCTAGGGCAATGGAGCACACCCAGAGCAGAAGTTCTACCTCAGCCAGATCAGGCCTGCCAAGAAACTGCTTTTCACAGGCCTTCGTAAGAGGTGTTCCCGGAAGGCTGTAAGAGTACCTGGCAGAGCGAGTTGTTTCTTAGCTTCAAAAACAGCTGGAAGCAACATGATTTGGGGCCTCTCTCCCCCTTTGGAAACAAAGCAGCCTTTGTGCCTGGCAGCTCTAGGCCAAAGTAGCACACCCAGAGCACAAGTTCTACCTCAGCCAGATAAGGCCTGTCAAGAAGCTGCGTTTCACAGGCCTTTGTATGTGACGTTCCCGGTTGGCTTTGAGAGCACTGTGCAGAGCCAGTTGTTTTAGCTTCCCAGAGAGCAGGAAGCAAGATGCTTTGGGGCCTCTCTCACACTTTGGAAATAAAGGCAGCCCTTTGGGCCTGGCAGCCCTAGGCCAATGGAGTACACCCAGAGCAGAAGTTCTACCTCAGCCAGATCAGGCCTTCCAAGAAACTGCGTCTCACAGGCCTTTCTCTGTCACGTTGCCGGTAGGCTGTGAGAGCACTGTGCAGAGCCAGTTGCTTTAGCTTCCCACAGAGCTGGAAGCAAGATGCTTTGGGGCCTCTCTCTCCCTTTGGACACAAGGCAGCCGTTTCGGCCTGGCAGCTCTAGGCCAATGGAGCACACCCACAGCAGAAGTTCTACTTCAGGCAGATCAGTCCTGCCCAGAAACTGCGTTTCACAGCCCTTGGTAAGAGATGTTCACGGTAGGCTGTGAGAGCACTGGGCAGAACCAGTTGTTTTTTAGCTTCCCAAAGTGCTGGAGGCAAGATGCTTTGGGGCCTCTCTCACCCTTTGGAAACAAGGCAGCCCTTAGGTCCTGGTAGCTCTAGGCCTATGTAGCACAACCAGAACAGAAGTTCTACTTCAGCCAGGTCAGGCCTGCCAAGAAACTGCGTTTCACAGGCCTTTCAAAGAGATGTTCTCTTAGGCTGTAAGAGCACTGGGCAGAGCCAGCTGTTTCTTAGCTTCCCGAAGAGCTGGGAGCAAGATGCTTTGGGTCCACTCTCCGTCTTTGGAAACAAGGCAGCCCTTTGGGCCTGGCAGCTCTAGGGCAATGGAGCACACCCAGAGCAGAAGTTCTACTTCAGCCAGATCAGGCCTGCCAGGAAACTGCGTTTCACAGGCCTTGGTAAGAGATGTTCCCGGTAGGCTGTAAGAGCACTGGGCAGAGCCAGTTGTTTCTTACCTTCCTGAAAAGCTGGAAGCAAGATGCTTGGGACCCCTCTGCCCGTTTGGGAACAAGGCAGCCTTTTGGGTCGGGAAGCTCTAGGCCAATGGAGCACACGCAGAGCAGGAGTTCTACTTCAGCCTGATCAGGCCTGCAAAGAAACAGCATTTGACAGGCCTTGGTAAGAGATGTTCGCGGTAGGTGTAAGAGCACTGGGCAGAGCCAGTTGTTTCTTAGCTTCGCAAAGACCGGGAAGCAAGATGCTTTGGGCCTCTCTGCCCCTTGGAAACAGGGCAGCACTTTGGGCCTGGCAGCTCTAGGGCAATGGAGCACACCCAGAGCCGGAGTTCTACTTCAGCCAGATGAGGCCTGCCAAGAAACTGCGTTTCACAGGCCTTTCAAAGACATGTTCCCGGTAGGCTGTAAGAGCACGGGGCAGAGCGAGTTGGTTCTTAGCGTCCCAGAGAGCTGGAAGCAAGATGCTTTGGGGCCTCTCTGCCCCTTTGGAAACAAGGCAGCACCTTGGGCCTGGCAGCTCTAGGGCAATGGAGCACACCCAGAGCAGAAGTTCTACTTCAGCCAAATCAGGCCTGCCAGGAAACGGCGTTTCACAGGCCTTGGTAAGAGATGTTCCCGGTAGGCTGTAAGAGCACTGGGCAACGCCAGATGTTTCTTAGCTTCCCGAAGAGCTGGAAGCGAGAAGCTTTGGTGCCACTCTCTCACTTTGGACTCAAGGCAGCCCTTTGGGGCAGGTAGCTCTAGCCCAGTGGAGCACACCCAGAGCAGAAGTTCTACTTGGGCCAGTTCAGGCCACCAACAAACTGCGTTTCACAGGCCTTGGTAAGAGATGTTCCCGGTAGGCTGTAAGAGCACTGGGCAACGCCAGATGTTTCTTAGCTTCCCGAAGAGCTGGAAGCAAGATGCTTTGGGGCCTCTCATCCCCTTTGCAAACAAGGCGGCCCTATGGGCCAGGCAGCTCTAGGCCAATGGAGCACACCCAGAGCAGAAGTTCTACTTCGGCCAGTTCAGGCCACCAACAAACTGCGTTTCACAGGCCTTGGTAAGAGATGTTCCCGGTAGGCTGTAAGAGCACTGGGCAACGCCAGATGTTTCTTAGCTTCCCGAAGAGCTGGAAGCAAGATGCTTTGGGGCCTCTCATCCCCTTTGCAAACAAGGCTGACCTTTGGGCCAGGCAGCTCTAGGCCAATGGAGCACACCCAGAGCAGAAGTTCTACCTCAGCCAGATAAGGCCTGCCAAGAAACTGCGTTTCAAAGGCTTTGGTAAGAGATGTTCCCGGTACTCTGTTAGAGCACTGGGCAGAGCCATTTGTTTCTTAGCTTCCCAAAGAGCTGGAAGCAAGATGCTTTGGGGGCTCCCTGCCCCTTTGCCAACAAGGGCGACCTTTGGGCCTTTCAGCTCTAGGCCAATGGAGCACACCCAGAGCAGAAGTCCTACTTCAGCCAGATCAGGCCTGCCAAGGAACTGCGTTTCAGAGGCCTTTGTATGTGACGTTCCCGGTAGGCTGTGAGTGCACGGTGCAGAGCCAGTTGTTTCCTTGTTTCCCAAACAGCTGGAAGCAAGACGCTTTGGGGCCTCTCTGCCCCTTTGGAAACAAGGCAGCACGTTGGGTCTGGCAGCTCTAGGGCAATGGAGCACAACCAGAGCCGAAGTTCTACTTCTTCCAGATCAGGCCTGCCTAGACAGTGCGTTTCCCAGGCCTTGATAAGAGATGTTCTCTTAGGCTATAAGAGCACTGGGCACAGCCAGTTGTTTCTTAGCTTCCCAAGAGGTGGAAGCAAGATGCTTTGGGGCCTCTCTCCCCCTTTGGAAACAAGGCAGCCCTTTGGGCCTTTCAGCTCTAGGGCAATGGAGCACACCCAGAGCAGAAGTTCTACCTCAGCCAGATCAGGCCTGCCAAGAAACTGCTTTTCATAGGCCTTCGTAAGAGGTGTTCCCGGAAGGCTGTAAGAGTACCTGGCAGAGCGAGTTGTTTCTTAGCTTCAAAAACAGCTGGAAGCAACATGATTTGGGGCCTCTCTCCCCCTTTGGAAACAAAGCAGCCTTTGTGCCTGGCAGCTCTAGGCCAAAGTAGCACACCCAGAGCACAAGTTCTACCTCAGCCAGATAAGGCCTGTCAAGAAGCTGCGTTTCACAGGCCTTTGTATGTGACGTTCCCGGTTGGCTTTGAGAGCACTGTGCAGAGCCAGTTGTTTTAGCTTCCCAGAGAGCAGGAAGCAAGATGCTTTGGGGCCTCTCTCACACTTTGGAAATAAAGGCAGCCCTTTGGGCCTGGCAGCCCTAGGCCAATGGAGTACACCCAGAGCAGAAGTTCTACCACAGCCAGATCAGGCCTTCCAAGAAACTGCGTCTCACAGGCCTTTCTCTGTCACGTTGCCGGTAGGCTGTGAGAGCACTGTGCAGAGCCAGTTGTTTCTTAGCTTCCCAAAGATTTGGAAGCAAGATGCTTTGGGGACTCTCAGCCCCTTTGGAAACAAGGCGGCCCTTTGGGCCTGGCAGCTCTAGGCCAAAGTAGCACGCCCAGAGCAGGAGTTCTACTTCAGCCAGATCAGGCCTGCCAAGAAACTGCGTTTCACAGGCCTTGGTAAGAGATGTTCCCGGTAGGCTGTGAGAGCACTGTGGAGAGCCAGTTGCTTTAGCTTCCCACAGAGCTGGAAGCAAGATGCTTTGGGGCCTCTCTCTCCCTTTGGACACAAGGCAGCCGTTTGGGCCTGGCAGCTCTAGGCCAATGGAGCACACCCACAGCAGAAGTTCTACTTCAGGCAGATCAGTCCTGCCCAGAAACTGCGTTTCACAGCCCTTGGTAAGAGATGTTCACGGTAGGCTGTGAGAGCACTGGGCAGAACCAGTTGTTTTTTAGCTTCCCAAAGTGCTGGAGGCAAGATGCTTTGGGGCCTCTCTCACCCTTTGGAAACAAGGCAGCCCTTAGGTCCTGGTAGCTCTAGGCCTATGTAGCACAACCAGAACAGAAGTTCTACTTCAGCCAGGTCAGGCCTGCCAAGAAACTGCGTTTCACAGGCCTTTCAAAGAGATGTTCTCTTAGGCTGTAAGAGCACTGGGCAGAGCCAGCTGTTTCTTAGCTTCCCGAAGAGCTGGGAGCAAGATGCTTTGGGTCCACTCTCCGTCTTTGGAAACAAGGCAGCCCTTTGGGCCTGGCAGCTCTAGGGCAATGGAGCACACCCAGAGCAGAAGTTCTACTTCAGCCAGATCAGGCCTGCCAGGAAACCGCGTTTCACAGGCCTTGGTAAGAGATGTTCCCGGTAGGCTGTAAGAGCACTGGGCAGAGCCAGTTGTTTCTTACCTCCTGAAAAGCTGGAAGCAAGATGCTTGGGACCCCTCTGCCCGTTTGGGAACAAGGCAGCCTTTTGGGTCGGGAAGCTCTAGGCCAATGTAGCACACGCAGAGCAGGAGTTCTACTTCAGCCTGATCAGGCCTGCAAAGAAACAGCGTTTGACAGGCCTTGGTAAGAGATGTTCGCGGTAGGTGTAAGAGCACTGGGCAGAGCCAGTTGTTTCTTAGCTTCGCAAAGACCGGGAAGCAAGGTGCTTTGGGCCTCTCTGCCCCTTGGAAACAGGGCAGCACTTTGGGCCTGGCAGCTCTAGGGCAATGGAGCACACCCAGAGCCGGAGTTCTACTTCAGCCAGATGAGGCCTGCCAAGAAACTGCTTTTCACAGGCCTTTCAAAGACATGTTCCCGGTAGGCTGTAAGAGCACGGGGCAGAGCGAGTTGGTTCTTAGCTTCCCAGAGAGCTGGAAGCAAGATGCTTTGGGGCCTCTCTGCCCCTTTGGAAACAAGGCAGCACCTTGGGCCTGGCAGCTCTAGGGCAATGGAGCACACCCAGAGCAGAAGTTCTACTTCAGCCAAATCAGGCCTGCCAGGAAACGGCGTTTCACAGGCCTTGGTAAGAGATGTTCCCGGTAGGCTGTAAGAGCACTGGGCAACGCCAGATGTTTCTTAGCTTCCCGAAGAGCTGGAAGCAAGAAGCTTTGGTGCCACTCTCTCACTTTGGACTCAAGGCAGCCCTTTGGGGCAGGTACCTCTAGGCCAGTGGAGCACACCCAGAGCAGAAGTTCTACTTGGGCCAGTTCAGGCCACCAACAAACTGCGTTTCACAGGCCTTGGTAAGAGATGTTCCCGGTAGGCTGTAAGAGCACTGGGCAACGCCAGATGTTTCTTAGCTTCCCGAAGAGCTGGAAGCAAGATGCTTTGGGGCCTCTCATCCCCTTTGCAAACAAGGCGGCCCTATGGGCCAGGCAGCTCTAGGCCAATGGAGCACACCCAGAGCAGAAGTTCTACTTCGGCCAGTTCAGGCCACCAACAAACTGCGTTCCACAGGCCTTGGTAAGAGATGTTCCCGGTAGGCTGTAAGAGCACTGGGCAACGCCAGATGTTTCTTAGCTTCCCGAAGAGCTGGAAGCAAGATGCTTTGGGGCCTCTCATCCCCTTTGCAAACAAGGCCGACCTTTGGGCCAGGCAGCTCTAGGCCAATGGAGCACACCCAGAGCAGAAGTTCTACCTCAGCCAGATAAGGCCTGCCAAGAAACTGCGTTTCAAAGGCTTTGGTAAGAGATGTTCCCGGTACTCTGTTAGAGCACTGGGCAGAGCCATTTGTTTCTTAGCTTCCCAAAGAGCTGGAAGCAAGATGCTTTGGGGGCTCCCTGCCCCTTTGCCAACAAGGGCGACCTTTGGGCCTTTCAGCTCTAGGCCAATGGAGCACACCCAGAGCAGAAGTCCTACTTCAGCCAGATCAGGCCTGCCAAGGAACTGCGTTTCAGAGGCCTTTGTATGTGACGTTCCCGGTAGGCTGTGAGAGCACGGTGCAGAGCCAGTTGTTTCCTTGTTTCCCAAACAGCTGGAAGCAAGACGCTTTGGGGCCTCTCTGCCCCTTTGGAAACAAGGCAGCACGTTGGGTCTGGCAGCTCTAGGGCAATGGAGCACAACCAGAGCCGAAGTTCTACTTCTTCCAGATCAGGCCTGCCTAGACAGTGCGTTTCCCAGGCCTTGATAAGAGATGTTCTCTTAGGCTATAAGAGCACTGGGCACAGCCAGTTGTTTCTTAGCTTCCCAAGAGGTGGAAGCAAGATGCTTTGGGGCCTCTCTCCCCCTTTGGAAACAAGGCAGCCCTTTGGGCCTTTCAGCTCTAGGGCAATGGAGCACACCCAGAGCAGAAGTTCTACCTCAGCCAGATCAGGCCTGCCAAGAAACTGCTTTTCACAGGCCTTCGTAAGAGGTGTTCCCGGAAGGCTGTAAGAGTACCTGGCAGAGCGAGTTGTTTCTTAGCTTCAAAAACAGCTGGAAGCAACATGATTTGGGGCCTCTCTCCCCCTTTGGAAACAAAGCAGCCTTTGTGCCTGGCAGCTCTAGGCCAAAGTAGCACACCCAGAGCACAAGTTCTACCTCAGCCAGATAAGGCCTGTCAAGAAGCTGCGTTTCACAGGCCTTTGTATGTGACGTTCCCGGTTGGCTTTGAGAGCACTGTGCAGAGCCAGTTGTTTTAGCTTCCCAGAGAGCAGGAAGCAAGATGCTTTGGGGCCTCTCTCACACTTTGGAAATAAAGGCAGCCCTTTGGGCCTGGCAGCCCTAGGCCAATGGAGTACACCCAGAGCAGAAGTTCTACCTCAGCCAGATCAGGCCTTCCAAGAAACTGCGTCTCACAGGCCTTTCTCTGTCACGTTGCCGGTAGGCTGTGAGAGCACTGTGCAGAGCCAGTTGTTTCTTAGCTTCCCAAAGATTTGGAAGCAAGATGCTTTGGGGACTCTCAGCCCCTTTGGAAACAAGGCGGCCCTTTGGGCCGGGCAGCTCTAGGCCAAAGTAGCACGCCCAGAGCAGGAGTTCTACTTCAGCCAGATCAGGCCTGCCAAGAAACTGCGTTTCACAGGCCTTGGTAAGAGATGTTCCCGGTAGGCTGTGAGAGCACTGTGGAGAGCCAGTTGCTTTAGCTTCCCACAGAGCTGGAAGCAAGATGCTTTGGGGCCTCTCTCTCCCTTTGGACACAAGGCAGCCGTTTGGGCCTGGCAGCTCTAGGCCAATGGAGCACACCCACAGCAGAAGTTCTACTTCAGGCAGATCAGTCCTGCCCAGAAACTGCGTTTCACAGCCCTTGGTAAGAGATGTTCACGGTAGGCTGTGAGAGCACTGGGCAGAACCAATTGTTTTTTAGCTTCCCAAAGTGCTGGAGGCAAGATGCTTTGGGGCCTCTCTCACCCTTTGGAAACAAGGCAGCCCTTAGGTCCTGGTAGCTCTAGGCCTATGTAGCACAACCAGAACAGAAGTTCTACTTCAGCCAGGTCAGGCCTGCCAAGAAACTGCGTTTCACAGGCCTTTCAAAGAGATGTTCTCTTAGGCTGTAAGAGCACTGGGCAGAGCCAGCTGTTTCTTAGCTTCCCGAAGAGCTGGGAGCAAGATGCTTTGGGTCCACTCTCCGTCTTTGGAAACAAGGCAGCCCTTTGGGCCTGGCAGCTCTAGGGCAATGGAGCACACCCAGAGCAGAAGTTCTACTTCAGCCAGATCAGGCCTGCCAGGAAACCGCGTTTCACAGGCCTTGGTAAGAGATGTTCCCGGTAGGCTGTAAGAGCACTGGGCAGAGCCAGTTGTTTCTTACCTCCTGAAAAGCTGGAAGCAAGATGCTTGGGACCCCTCTGCCCGTTTGGGAACAAGGCAGCCTTTTGGGTCGGGAAGCTCTAGGCCAATGTAGCACACGCAGAGCAGGAGTTCTACTTCAGCCTGATCAGGCCTGCAAAGAAACAGCGTTTGACAGGCCTTGGTAAGAGATGTTCGCGGTAGGTGTAAGAGCACTGGGCAGAGCCAGTTGTTTCTTAGCTTCGCAAAGACCGGGAAGCAAGGTGCTTTGGGCCTCTCTGCCCCTTGGAAACAGGGCAGCACTTTGGGCCTGGCAGCTCTAGGGCAATGGAGCACACCCAGAGCCGGAGTTCTACTTCAGCCAGATGAGGCCTGCAGAGAAACTGCGTTTCACAGGCCTTTCAAAGACATGTTCCCGGTAGGCTGTAAGAGCACGGGGCAGAGCGAGTTGGTTCTTAGCTTCCCAGAGAGCTGGAAGCAAGATGCTTTGGGGCCTCTCTGCCCCTTTGGAAACAAGGCAGCACCTTGGGCCTGGCAGCTCTAGGGCAATGGAGCACACCCAGAGCAGAAGTTCTACTTCAGCCAAATCAGGCCTGCCAGGAAACGGCGTTTCACAGGCCTTGGTAAGAGATGTTCCCGGTAGGCTGTAAGAGCACTGGGCAACGCCAGATGTTTCTTAGCTTCCCGAAGAGCTGGAAGCAAGAAGCTTTGGTGCCACTCTCTCACTTTGGACTCAAGGCAGCCCTTTGGGGCAGGTAGCTCTAGGCCAGTGGAGCACACCCAGAGCAGAAGTTCTACTTCGGCCAGTTCAGGCCACCAACAAACTGCGTTTCACAGGCCTTGGTAAGAGATGTTCCCGGTAGGCTGTAAGAGCACTGGGCAACGCCAGATGTTTCTTAGCTTCCCGAAGAGCTGGAAGCAAGATGCTTTGGGGCCTCTCATCCCCTTTGCAAACAAGGCCGACCTTTGGGCCAGGCAGCTCTAGGCCAATGGAGCACACCCAGAGCAGAAGTTCTACCTCAGCCAGATAAGGCCTGCCAAGAAACTGCGTTTCAAAGGCTTTGGTAAGAGATGTTCCCGGTACTCTGTTAGAGCACTGGGCAGAGCCATTTGTTTCTTAGCTTCCCAAAGAGCTGGAAGCAAGATGCTTTGGGGGCTCCCTGCCCCTTTGCCAACAAGGGCGACCTTTGGGCCTTTCAGCTCTAGGCCAATGGAGCACACCCAGAGCAGAAGTCCTACTTCAGCCAGATCAGGCCTGCCAAGGAACTGCGTTTCAGAGGCCTTTGTATGTGACGTTCCCGGTAGGCTGTGAGAGCACGGTGCAGAGCCAGTTGTTTCCTTGTTTCCCAAACAGCTGGAAGCAAGACGCTTTGGGGCCTCTCTGCCCCTTTGGAAACAAGGCAGCACGTTGGGTCTGGCAGCTCTAGGGCAATGGAGCACAACCAGAGCCGAAGTTCTACTTCTTCCAGATCAGGCCTGCCTAGACAGTGCGTTTCCCAGGCCTTGATAAGAGATGTTCTCTTAGGCTATAAGAGCACTGGGCACAGCCAGTTGTTTCTTAGCTTCCCAAGAGGTGGAAGCAAGATGCTTTGGGGCCTCTCTCCCCCTTTGGAAACAAGGCAGCCCTTTGGGCCTTTCAGCTCTAGGGCAATGGAGCACACCCAGAGCAGAAGTTCTACCTCAGCCAGATCAGGCCTGCCAAGAAACTGCTTTTCACAGGCCTTCGTAAGAGGTGTTCCCGGAAGGCTGTAAGAGTACCTGGCAGAGCGAGTTGTTTCTTAGCTTCAAAAACAGCTGGAAGCAACATGATTTGGGGCCTCTCTCCCCCTTTGGAAACAAAGCAGCCTTTGTGCCTGGCAGCTCTAGGCCAAAGTAGCACACCCAGAGCACAAGTTCTACCTCAGCCAGATAAGGCCTGTCAAGAAGCTGCGTTTCACAGGCCTTTGTATGTGACGTTCCCGGTTGGCTTTGAGAGCACTGTGCAGAGCCAGTTGTTTTAGCTTCCCAGAGAGCAGGAAGCAAGATGCTTTGGGGCCTCTCTCACACTTTGGAAATAAAGGCAGCCCTTTGGGCCTGGCAGCCCTAGGCCAATGGAGTACACCCAGAGCAGAAGTTCTACCTCAGCCAGATCAGGCCTTCCAAGAAACTGCGTCTCACAGGCCTTTCTCTGTCACGTTGCCGGTAGGCTGTGAGAGCACTGTGCAGAGCCAGTTGTTTCTTAGCTTCCCAAAGATTTGGAAGCAAGATGCTTTGGGGACTCTCAGCCCCTTTGGAAACAAGGCGGCCCTTTGGGCCGGGCAGCTCTAGGCCAAAGTAGCACGCCCAGAGCAGGAGTTCTACTTCAGCCAGATCAGGCCTGCCAAGAAACTGCGTTTCACAGGCCTTGGTAAGAGATGTTCCCGGTAGGCTGTGAGAGCACTGTGGAGAGCCAGTTGCTTTAGCTTCCCACAGAGCTGGAAGCAAGATGCTTTGGGGCCTCTCTCTCCCTTTGGACACAAGGCAGCCGTTTGGGCCTGGCAGCTCTAGGCCAATGGAGCACACCCACAGCAGAAGTTCTACTTCAGGCAGATCAGTCCTGCCCAGAAACTGCGTTTCACAGCCCTTGGTAAGAGATGTTCACGGTAGGCTGTGAGAGCACTGGGCAGAACCAATTGTTTTTTAGCTTCCCAAAGTGCTGGAGGCAAGATGCTTTGGGGCCTCTCTCACCCTTTGGAAACAAGGCAGCCCTTAGGTCCTGGTAGCTCTAGGCCTATGTAGCACAACCAGAACAGAAGTTCTACTTCAGCCAGGTCAGGCCTGCCAAGAAACTGCGTTTCACAGGCCTTTCAAAGAGATGTTCTCTTAGGCTGTAAGAGCACTGGGCAGAGCCAGCTGTTTCTTAGCTTCCCGAAGAGCTGGGAGCAAGATGCTTTGGGTCCACTCTCCGTCTTTGGAAACAAGGCAGCCCTTTGGGCCTGGCAGCTCTAGGGCAATGGAGCACACCCAGAGCAGAAGTTCTACTTCAGCCAGATCAGGCCTGCCAGGAAACCGCGTTTCACAGGCCTTGGTAAGAGATGTTCCCGGTAGGCTGTAAGAGCACTGGGCAGAGCCAGTTGTTTCTTACCTCCTGAAAAGCTGGAAGCAAGATGCTTGGGACCCCTCTGCCCGTTTGGGAACAAGGCAGCCTTTTGGGTCGGGAAGCTCTAGGCCAATGTAGCACACGCAGAGCAGGAGTTCTACTTCAGCCTGATCAGGCCTGCAAAGAAACAGCGTTTGACAGGCCTTGGTAAGAGATGTTCGCGGTAGGTGTAAGAGCACTGGGCAGAGCCAGTTGTTTCTTAGCTTCGCAAAGACCGGGAAGCAAGGTGCTTTGGGCCTCTCTGCCCCTTGGAAACAGGGCAGCACTTTGGGCCTGGCAGCTCTAGGGCAATGGAGCACACCCAGAGCCGGAGTTCTACTTCAGCCAGATGAGGCCTGCAGAGAAACTGCGTTTCACAGGCCTTTCAAAGACATGTTCCCGGTAGGCTGTAAGAGCACGGGGCAGAGCGAGTTGGTTCTTAGCTTCCCAGAGAGCTGGAAGCAAGATGCTTTGGGGCCTCTCTGCCCCTTTGGAAACAAGGCAGCACCTTGGGCCTGGCAGCTCTAGGGCAATGGAGCACACCCAGAGCAGAAGTTCTACTTCAGCCAAATCAGGCCTGCCAGGAAACGGCGTTTCACAGGCCTTGGTAAGAGATGTTCCCGGTAGGCTGTAAGAGCACTGGGCAACGCCAGATGTTTCTTAGCTTCCCGAAGAGCTGGAAGCAAGAAGCTTTGGTGCCACTCTCTCACTTTGGACTCAAGGCAGCCCTTTGGGGCAGGTAGCTCTAGGCCAGTGGAGCACACCCAGAGCAGAAGTTCTACTTCGGCCAGTTCAGGCCACCAACAAACTGCGTTTCACAGGCCTTGGTAAGAGATGTTCCCGGTAGGCTGTAAGAGCACTGGGCAACGCCAGATGTTTCTTAGCTTCCCGAAGAGCTGGAAGCAAGATGCTTTGGGGCCTCTCATCCCCTTTGCAAACAAGGCCGACCTTTGGGCCAGGCAGCTCTAGGCCAATGGAGCACACCCAGAGCAGAAGTTCTACCTCAGCCAGATAAGGCCTGCCAAGAAACTGCGTTTCAAAGGCTTTGGTAAGAGATGTTCCCGGTACTCTGTTAGAGCACTGGGCAGAGCCATTTGTTTCTTAGCTTCCCAAAGAGCTGGAAGCAAGATGCTTTGGGGGCTCCCTGCCCCTTTGCCAACAAGGGCGACCTTTGGGCCTTTCAGCTCTAGGCCAATGGAGCACACCCAGAGCAGAAGTCCTACTTCAGCCAGATCAGGCCTGCCAAGGAACTGCGTTTCAGAGGCCTTTGTATGTGACGTTCCCGGTAGGCTGTGAGAGCACGGTGCAGAGCCAGTTGTTTCCTTGTTTCCCAAACAGCTGGAAGCAAGACGCTTTGGGGCCTCTCTGCCCCTTTGGAAACAAGGCAGCACGTTGGGTCTGGCAGCTCTAGGGCAATGGAGCACAACCAGAGCCGAAGTTCTACTTCTTCCAGATCAGGCCTGCCTAGACAGTGCGTTTCCCAGGCCTTGATAAGAGATGTTCTCTTAGGCTATAAGAGCACTGGGCACAGCCAGTTGTTTCTTAGCTTCCCAAGAGGTGGAAGCAAGATGCTTTGGGGCCTCTCTCCCCCTTTGGAAACAAGGCAGCCCTTTGGGCCTTTCAGCTCTAGGGCAATGGAGCACACCCAGAGCAGAAGTTCTACCTCAGCCAGATCAGGCCTGCCAAGAAACTGCTTTTCACAGGCCTTCGTAAGAGGTGTTCCCGGAAGGCTGTAAGAGTACCTGGCAGAGCGAGTTGTTTCTTAGCTTCAAAAACAGCTGGAAGCAACATGATTTGGGGCCTCTCTCCCCCTTTGGAAACAAAGCAGCCTTTGTGCCTGGCAGCTCTAGGCCAAAGTAGCACACCCAGAGCACAAGTTCTACCTCAGCCAGATAAGGCCTGTCAAGAAGCTGCGTTTCACAGGCCTTTGTATGTGACGTTCCCGGTTGGCTTTGAGAGCACTGTGCAGAGCCAGTTGTTTTAGCTTCCCAGAGAGCAGGAAGCAAGATGCTTTGGGGCCTCTCTCACACTTTGGAAATAAAGGCAGCCCTTTGGGCCTGGCAGCGCTAGGCCAATGGAGTACACCCAGAGCAGAAGTTCTACCTCAGCCAGATCAGGCCTTCCAAGAAACTGCGTCTCACAGGCCTTTCTCTGTCACGTTGCCGGTAGGCTGTGAGAGCACTGTGCAGAGCCAGTTGTTTCTTAGCTTCCCAAAGATTTGGAAGCAAGATGCTTTGGGGACTCTCAGCCCCTTTGGAAACAAGGCGGCCCTTTGGGCCGGGCAGCTCTAGGCCAAAGTAGCACGCCCAGAGCAGGAGTTCTACTTCAGCCAGATCAGGCCTGCCAAGAAACTGCGTTTCACAGGCCTTGGTAAGAGATGTTCCCGGTAGGCTGTGAGAGCACTGTGGAGAGCCAGTTGCTTTAGCTTCCCACAGAGCTGGAAGCAAGATGCTTTGGGGCCTCTCTCTCCCTTTGGACACAAGGCAGCCGTTTGGGCCTGGCAGCTCTAGGCCAATGGAGCACACCCACAGCAGAAGTTCTACTTCAGGCAGATCAGTCCTGCCCAGAAACTGCGTTTCACAGCCCTTGGTAAGAGATGTTCACGGTAGGCTGTGAGAGCACTGGGCAGAACCAATTGTTTTTTAGCTTCCCAAAGTGCTGGAGGCAAGATGCTTTGGGGCCTCTCTCACCCTTTGGAAACAAGGCAGCCCTTAGGTCCTGGTAGCTCTAGGCCTATGTAGCACAACCAGAACAGAAGTTCTACTTCAGCCAGGTCAGGCCTGCCAAGAAACTGCGTTTCACAGGCCTTTCAAAGAGATGTTCTCTTAGGCTGTAAGAGCACTGGGCAGAGCCAGCTGTTTCTTAGCTTCCCGAAGAGCTGGGAGCAAGATGCTTTGGGTCCACTCTCCGTCTTTGGAAACAAGGCAGCCCTTTGGGCCTGGCAGCTCTAGGGCAATGGAGCACACCAAGAGCAGAAGTTCTACTTCAGCCAGATCAGGCCTGCCAGGAAACCGCGTTTCACAGGCCTTGGTAAGAGATGTTCCCGGTAGGCTGTAAGAGCACTGGGCAGAGCCAGTTGTTTCTTACCTCCTGAAAAGCTGGAAGCAAGATGCTTGGGACCCCTCTGCCCGTTTGGGAACAAGGCAGCCTTTTGGGTCGGGAAGCTCTAGGCCAATGTAGCACACGCAGAGCAGGAGTTCTACTTCAGCCTGATCAGGCCTGCAAAGAAACAGCGTTTGACAGGCCTTGGTAAGAGATGTTCGCGGTAGGTGTAAGAGCACTGGGCAGAGCCAGTTGTTTCTTAGCTTCGCAAAGACCGGGAAGCAAGGTGCTTTGGGCCTCTCTGCCCCTTGGAAACAGGGCAGCACTTTGGGCCTGGCAGCTCTAGGGCAATGGAGCACACCCAGAGCCGGAGTTCTACTTCAGCCAGATGAGGCCTGCAGAGAAACTGCGTTTCACAGGCCTTTCAAAGACATGTTCCCGGTAGGCTGTAAGAGCACGGGGCAGAGCGAGTTGGTTCTTAGCTTCCCAGAGAGCTGGAAGCAAGATGCTTTGGGGCCTCTCTGCCCCTTTGGAAACAAGGCAGCACCTTGGGCCTGGCAGCTCTAGGGCAATGGAGCACACCCAGAGCAGAAGTTCTACTTCAGCCAAATCAGGCCTGCCAGGAAACGGCGTTTCACAGGCCTTGGTAAGAGATGTTCCCGGTAGGCTGTAAGAGCACTGGGCAACGCCAGATGTTTCTTAGCTTCCCGAAGAGCTGGAAGCAAGAAGCTTTGGTGCCACTCTCTCACTTTGGACTCAAGGCAGCCCTTTGGGGCAGGTAGCTCTAGGCCAGTGGAGCACACCCAGAGCAGAAGTTCTACTTGGGCCAGTTCAGGCCACCAACAAACTGCGTTTCACAGGCCTTGGTAAGAGATGTTCCCGGTAGGCTGTAAGAGCACTGGGCAACGCCAGATGTTTCTTAGCTTCCCGAAGAGCTGGAAGCAAGATGCTTTGGGGCCTCTCATCCCCTTTGCAAACAAGGCCGACCTTTGGGCCAGGCAGCTCTAGGCCAATGGAGCACACCCAGAGCAGAAGTTCTACCTCAGCCAGATAAGGCCTGCCAAGAAACTGCGTTTCAAAGGCTTTGGTAAGAGATGTTCCCGGTACTCTGTTAGAGCACTGGGCAGAGCCATTTGTTTCTTAGCTTCCCAAAGAGCTGGAAGCAAGATGCTTTGGGGGCTCCCTGCCCCTTTGCCAACAAGGGCGACCTTTGGGCCTTTCAGCTCTAGGCCAATGGAGCACACCCAGAGCAGAAGTCCTACTTCAGCCAGATCAGGCCTGCCAAGGAACTGCGTTTCAGAGGCCTTTGTATGTGACGTTCCCGGTAGGCTGTGAGAGCACGGTGCAGAGCCAGTTGTTTCCTTGTTTCCCAAACAGCTGGAAGCAAGACGCTTTGGGGCCTCTCTGCCCCTTTGGAAACAAGGCAGCACGTTGGGTCTGGCAGCTCTAGGGCAATGGAGCACAACCAGAGCCGAAGTTCTACTTCTTCCAGATCAGGCCTGCCTAGACAGTGCGTTTCCCAGGCCTTGATAAGAGATGTTCTCTTAGGCTATAAGAGCACTGGGCACAGCCAGTTGTTTCTTAGCTTCCCAAGAGGTGGAAGCAAGATGCTTTGGGGCCTCTCTCCCCCTTTGGAAACAAGGCAGCCCTTTGGGCCTTTCAGCTCTAGGGCAATGGAGCACACCCAGAGCAGAAGTTCTACCTCAGCCAGATCAGGCCTGCCAAGAAACTGCTTTTCACAGGCCTTCGTAAGAGGTGTTCCCGGAAGGCTGTAAGAGTACCTGGCAGAGCGAGTTGTTTCTTAGCTTCAAAAACAGCTGGAAGCAACATGATTTGGGGCCTCTCTCCCCCTTTGGAAACAAAGCAGCCTTTGTGCCTGGCAGCTCTAGGCCAAAGTAGCACACCCAGAGCACAAGTTCTACCTCAGCCAGATAAGGCCTGTCAAGAAGCTGCGTTTCACAGGCCTTTGTATGTGACGTTCCCGGTTGGCTTTGAGAGCACTGTGCAGAGCCAGTTGTTTTAGCTTCCCAGAGAGCAGGAAGCAAGATGCTTTGGGGCCTCTCTCACACTTTGGAAATAAAGGCAGCCCTTTGGGCCTGGCAGCCCTAGGCCAATGGAGTACACCCAGAGCAGAAGTTCTACCTCAGCCAGATCAGGCCTTCCAAGAAACTGCGTCTCACAGGCCTTTCTCTGTCACGTTGCCGGTAGGCTGTGAGAGCACTGTGCAGAGCCAGTTGTTTCTTAGCTTCCCAAAGATTTGGAAGCAAGATGCTTTGGGGACTCTCAGCCCCTTTGGAAACAAGGCGGCCCTTTGGGCCGGGCAGCTCTAGGCCAAAGTAGCACGCCCAGAGCAGGAGTTCTACTTCAGCCAGATCAGGCCTGCCAAGAAACTGCGTTTCACAGGCCTTGGTAAGAGATGTTCCCGGTAGGCTGTGAGAGCACTGTGGAGAGCCAGTTGCTTTAGCTTCCCACAGAGCTGGAAGCAAGATGCTTTGGGGCCTCTCTCTCCCTTTGGACACAAGGCAGCCGTTTGGGCCTGGCAGCTCTAGGCCAATGGAGCACACCCACAGCAGAAGTTCTACTTCAGGCAGATCAGTCCTGCCCAGAAACTGCGTTTCACAGCCCTTGGTAAGAGATGTTCACGGTAGGCTGTGAGAGCACTGGGCAGAACCAATTGTTTTTTAGCTTCCCAAAGTGCTGGAGGCAAGATGCTTTGGGGCCTCTCTCACCCTTTGGAAACAAGGCAGCCCTTAGGTCCTGGTAGCTCTAGGCCTATGTAGCACAACCAGAACAGAAGTTCTACTTCAGCCAGGTCAGGCCTGCCAAGAAACTGCGTTTCACAGGCCTTTCAAAGAGATGTTCTCTTAGGCTGTAAGAGCACTGGGCAGAGCCAGCTGTTTCTTAGCTTCCCGAAGAGCTGGGAGCAAGATGCTTTGGGTCCACTCTCCGTCTTTGGAAACAAGGCAGCCCTTTGGGCCTGGCAGCTCTAGGGCAATGGAGCACACCCAGAGCAGAAGTTCTACTTCAGCCAGATCAGGCCTGCCAGGAAACCGCGTTTCACAGGCCTTGGTAAGAGATGTTCCCGGTAGGCTGTAAGAGCACTGGGCAGAGCCAGTTGTTTCTTACCTCCTGAAAAGCTGGAAGCAAGATGCTTGGGACCCCTCTGCCCGTTTGGGAACAAGGCAGCCTTTTGGGTCGGGAAGCTCTAGGCCAATGTAGCACACGCAGAGCAGGAGTTCTACTTCAGCCTGATCAGGCCTGCAAAGAAACAGCGTTTGACAGGCCTTGGTAAGAGATGTTCGCGGTAGGTGTAAGAGCACTGGGCAGAGCCAGTTGTTTCTTAGCTTCGCAAAGACCGGGAAGCAAGGTGCTTTGGGCCTCTCTGCCCCTTGGAAACAGGGCAGCACTTTGGGCCTGGCAGCTCTAGGGCAATGGAGCACACCCAGAGCCGGAGTTCTACTTCAGCCAGATGAGGCCTGCAGAGAAACTGCGTTTCACAGGCCTTTCAAAGACATGTTCCCGGTAGGCTGTAAGAGCACGGGGCAGAGCGAGTTGGTTCTTAGCTTCCCAGAGAGCTGGAAGCAAGATGCTTTGGGGCCTCTCTGCCCCTTTGGAAACAAGGCAGCACCTTGGGCCTGGCAGCTCTAGGGCAATGGAGCACACCCAGAGCAGAAGTTCTACTTCAGCCAAATCAGGCCTGCCAGGAAACGGCGTTTCACAGGCCTTGGTAAGAGATGTTCCCGGTAGGCTGTAAGAGCACTGGGCAACGCCAGATGTTTCTTAGCTTCCCGAAGAGCTGGAAGCAAGAAGCTTTGGTGCCACTCTCTCACTTTGGACTCAAGGCAGCCCTTTGGGGCAGGTAGCTCTAGGCCAGTGGAGCACACCCAGAGCAGAAGTTCTACTTCGGCCAGTTCAGGCCACCAACAAACTGCGTTTCACAGGCCTTGGTAAGAGATGTTCCCGGTAGGCTGTAAGAGCACTGGGCAACGCCAGATGTTTCTTAGCTTCCCGAAGAGCTGGAAGCAAGATGCTTTGGGGCCTCTCATCCCCTTTGCAAACAAGGCCGACCTTTGGGCCAGGCAGCTCTAGGCCAATGGAGCACACCCAGAGCAGAAGTTCTACCTCAGCCAGATAAGGCCTGCCAAGAAACTGCGTTTCAAAGGCTTTGGTAAGAGATGTTCCCGGTACTCTGTTAGAGCACTGGGCAGAGCCATTTGTTTCTTAGCTTCCCAAAGAGCTGGAAGCAAGATGCTTTGGGGGCTCCCTGCCCCTTTGCCAACAAGGGCGACCTTTGGGCCTTTCAGCTCTAGGCCAATGGAGCACACCCAGAGCAGAAGTCCTACTTCAGCCAGATCAGGCCTGCCAAGGAACTGCGTTTCAGAGGCCTTTGTATGTGACGTTCCCGGTAGGCTGTGAGAGCACGGTGCAGAGCCAGTTGTTTCCTTGTTTCCCAAACAGCTGGAAGCAAGACGCTTTGGGGCCTCTCTGCCCCTTTGGAAACAAGGCAGCACGTTGGGTCTGGCAGCTCTAGGGCAATGGAGCACAACCAGAGCCGAAGTTCTACTTCTTCCAGATCAGGCCTGCCTAGACAGTGCGTTTCCCAGGCCTTGATAAGAGATGTTCTCTTAGGCTATAAGAGCACTGGGCACAGCCAGTTGTTTCTTAGCTTCCCAAGAGGTGGAAGCAAGATGCTTTGGGGCCTCTCTCCCCCTTTGGAAACAAGGCAGCCCTTTGGGCCTTTCAGCTCTAGGGCAATGGAGCACACCCAGAGCAGAAGTTCTACCTCAGCCAGATCAGGCCTGCCAAGAAACTGCTTTTCACAGGCCTTCGTAAGAGGTGTTCCCGGAAGGCTGTAAGAGTACCTGGCAGAGCGAGTTGTTTCTTAGCTTCAAAAACAGCTGGAAGCAACATGATTTGGGGCCTCTCTCCCCCTTTGGAAACAAAGCAGCCTTTGTGCCTGGCAGCTCTAGGCCAAAGTAGCACACCCAGAGCACAAGTTCTACCTCAGCCAGATAAGGCCTGTCAAGAAGCTGCGTTTCACAGGCCTTTGTATGTGACGTTCCCGGTTGGCTTTGAGAGCACTGTGCAGAGCCAGTTGTTTTAGCTTCCCAGAGAGCAGGAAGCAAGATGCTTTGGGGCCTCTCTCACACTTTGGAAATAAAGGCAGCCCTTTGGGCCTGGCAGCCCTAGGCCAATGGAGTACACCCAGAGCAGAAGTTCTACCTCAGCCAGATCAGGCCTTCCAAGAAACTGCGTCTCACAGGCCTTTCTCTGTCACGTTGCCGGTAGGCTGTGAGAGCACTGTGCAGAGCCAGTTGTTTCTTAGCTTCCCAAAGATTTGGAAGCAAGATGCTTTGGGGACTCTCAGCCCCTTTGGAAACAAGGCGGCCCTTTGGGCCTGGCAGCTCTAGGCCAAAGTAGCACGCCCAGAGCAGGAGTTCTACTTCAGCCAGATCAGGCCTGCCAAGAAACTGCGTTTCACAGGCCTTGGTAAGAGATGTTCCCGGTAGGCTGTGAGAGCACTGTGGAGAGCCAGTTGCTTTAGCTTCCCACAGAGCTGGAAGCAAGATGCTTTGGGGCCTCTCTCTCCCTTTGGACAGAAGGCAGCCGTTTGGGCCTGGCAGCTCTAGGCCAATGGAGCACACCCACAGCAGAAGTTCTACTTCAGGCAGATCAGTCCTGCCCAGAAACTGCATTTCACAGCCCTTGGTAAGAGATGTTCACGGTAGGCTGTGAGATCACTGGGCAGAACCAGTTGTTTTTTAGCTTCCCAAAGTGCTGGAGGCAAGATGCTTTGGGGCCTCTCTCACCCTTTGGAAACAAGGCAGCCCTTAGGTCCTGGTAGCTCTAGGCCTATGTAGCACAACCAGAACAGAAGTTCTACTTCAGCCAGGTCAGGCCTGCCAAGAAACTGCGTTTCACAGGCCTTTCAAAAAGATGTTCTCTTAGGCTGTAAGAGCACTGGGCAGAGCCAGCTGTTTCTTAGCTTCCCGAAGAGCTGGGAGCAAGATGCTTTGGGTCCACTCTCCGTCTTTGGAAACAAGGCAGCCCTTTGGGCCTGGCAGCTCTAGGGCAATGGAGCACACCCAGAGCAGAAGTTCTACTTCAGCCAGATCAGGCCTGCCAGGAAACTGCGTTTCACAGGCCTTGGTAAGAGATGTTCCCGGTAGGCTGTAAGAGCACTGGGCAGAGCCAGTTGTTTCTTACCTTCCTGAAAAGCTGGAAGCAAGATGCTTGGGAGCCCTCTGCCCGTTTGGGAACAAGGCAGCCTTTTGGGTCGGGAAGCTCTAGGCCAATGGTGCACACGCAGAGCAGGAGTTCTACTTCAGCCTGATCAGGCCTGCAAAGAAACAGCGTTTGACAGGCCTTGGTAAGAGATGTTCGCGGTAGGTGTAAGAGCACTGGGCAGAGCCAGTTGTTTCTTAGCTTCGCAAAGACCGGGAAGCAAGATGCTTTGGGCCTCTCTGCCCCTTGGAAACAGGGCAGCACTTTGGGCCTGGCAGCTCTAGGGCAATGGAGCACACCCAGAGCCGGAGTTCTACTTCAGCCAGATGAGGCCTGCCAAGAAACTGCGTTTCACAGGCCTTTCAAAGACATGTTCCCGGTAGGCTGTAAGAGCACGGGGCAGAGCGAGTTGGTTCTTAGCTTCCCAGAGAGCTGGAAGCAAGATGCTTTGGGGCCTCTCTGCCCCTTTGGAAACAAGGCAGCACCTTGGGCCTGGCAGCTCTAGGGCAATGGAGCACACCCAGAGCAGAAGTTCTACTTCAGCCAAATCAGGCCTGCCAGGAAACGGCGTTTCACAGGCCTTGGTAAGAGATGTTCCCGGTAGGCTGTAAGAGCACTGGGCAACGCCAGATGTTTCTTAGCTTCCCGAAGAGCTGGAAGCGAGAAGCTTTGGTGCCACTCTCTCACTTTGGAATCAAGGCAGCCCTTTGGGGCAGGTAGCTCTAGGCCAGTGGAGCACACCCAGAGCAGAAGTTCTACTTGGGCCAGTTCAGGCCACCAACAAACTGCGTTTCACAGGCCTTGGTAAGAGATGTTCCCGGTAGGCTGTAAGAGCACTGGGCAACGCCAGATGTTTCTTAGCTTCCCGAAGAGCTGGAAGCAAGATGCTTTGGGGCCTCTCATCCCCTTTGCAAACAAGGCGGCCCTATGGGCCAGGCAGCTCTAGGCCAATGGAGCACACCCAGAGCAGAAGTTCTACTTCGGCCAGTTCAGGCCACCAACAAACTGCGTTTCACAGGCCTTGGTAAGAGATGTTCCCGGTAGGCTGTAAGAGCACTGGGCAACGCCAGATGTTTCTTAGCTTCCCGAAGAGCTGGAAGCAAGATGCTTTGGGGCCTCTCATCCCCTTTGCAAACAAGGCCGACCTTTGGGCCAGGCAGCTCTAGGCCAATGGAGCACACCCAGAGCAGAAGTTCTACCTCAGCCAGATAAGGCCTGCCAAGAAACTGCGTTTCAAAGGCTTTGGTAAGAGATGTTGCCGGTACTCTGTTAGAGCACTGGGCAGAGCCATTTGTTTCTTAGCTTCCCAAAGAGCTGGAAGCAAGATGCTTTGGGGGCTCCCTGCCCCTTTGCCAACAAGGGCGACCTTTGGGCCTTTCAGCTCTAGGCCAATGGAGCACACCCAGAGCAGAAGTCCTACTTCAGCCAGATCAGGCCTGCCAAGGAACTGCGTTTCAGAGGCCTTTGTATGTGACGTTCCCGGTAGGCTGTGAGAGCACGGTGCAGAGCCAGTTGTTTCCTTGTTTCCCAAACAGCTGGAAGCAAGACGCTTTGGGGCCTCTCTGCCCCTTTGGAAACAAGGCAGCACGTTGGGTCTGGCAGCTCTAGGGCAATGGAGCACAACCAGAGCCGAAGTTCTACTTCTTCCAGATCAGGCCTGCCTAGACAGTGCGTTTCCCAGGCCTTGATAAGAGATGTTCTCTTAGGCTATAAGAGCACTGGGCACAGCCAGTTGTTTCTTAGCTTCCCAAGAGGTGGAAGCAAGATGCTTTGGGGCCTCTCTCCCCCTTTGGAAACAAGGCAGCCCTTTGGGCCTTTCAGCTCTAGGGCAATGGAGCACACCCAGAGCAGAAGTTCTACCTCAGCCAGATCAGGCCTGCCAAGAAACTGCTTTTCACAGGCCTTGGTAAGAGATGTTCCCGGTAGGCTGTAAGAGCACTGGGCAGAGCCAGCTGTTTCTTAGCTTCCCGAAGAGCTGGGAGCAAGATGCTTTGGGTCCACTCTCCGTCTTTGGAAACAAGGCAGCCCTTTGGGCCTGGCAGCTCTAGGGCAATGGAGCACACCCAGAGCAGAAGTTCTACTTCAGCCAGATCAGGCCTGCCAGGAAACGGCGTTTCACAGGCCTTGGTAAGAGATGTTCCCGGTAGGCTGTAAGAGCACTGGGCAACGCCAGATGTTTCTTAGCTTCCCGAAGAGCTGGAAGCAAGAAGCTTTGGTGCCACTCTCTCACTTTGGACTCAAGGCAGCCCTTTGGGGCAGGTAGCTCTAGGCCAGTGGAGCACACCCAGAGCAGAAGTTCTACTTGGGCCAGTTCAGGCCACCAACAAACTGCGTTTCACAGGCCTTGGTAAGAGATGTTCCCGGTAGGCTGTAAGAGCACTGGGCAACGCCAGATGTTTCTTAGCTTCCCGAAGAGCTGGAAGCAAGATGCTTTGGGGCCTCTCATCACCTTTGCAAACAAGGCGGCCCTATGGGCCAGGCAGCTCTAGGCCAATGGAGCACACCCAGAGCAGAAGTTCTACCTCAGCCAGATAAGGCCTGCCAAGAAACTGCGTTTCAAAGGCTTTGGTAAGAGATGTTCCCGGTACTCTGTTAGAGCACTGGGCAGAGCCATTTGTTTCTTAGCTTCCCAAAGAGCTGGAAGCAAGATGCTTTGGGGGCTCCCTGCCCCTTTGCCAACAAGGGCGACCTTTGGGCCTTTCAGCTCTAGGCCAATGGAGCACACCCAGAGCAGAAGTCCTACTTCAGCCAGATCAGGCCTGCCAAGGAACTGCGTTTCAGAGGCCTTTGTATGTGACGTTCCCGGTAGGCTGTGAGAGCACGGTGCAGAGCCAGTTGTTTCCTTGTTTCCCAAACAGCTGGAAGCAAGACGCTTTGGGGCCTCTCTGCCCCTTTGGAAACAAGGCAGCACGTTGGGTCTGGCAGCTCTAGGGCAATGGAGCACAACCAGAGCCGAAGTTCTACTTCTTCCAGATCAGGCCTGCCTAGACAGTGCGTTTCCCAGGCCTTGATAAGAGATGTTCTCTTAGGCTATAAGAGCACTGGGCACAGCCAGTTGTTTCTTAGCTTCCCAAGAGGTGGAAGCAAGATGCTTTGGGGCCTCTCTCCCCCTTTGGAAACAAGGCAGCCCTTTGGGCCTTTCAGCTCTAGGGCAATGGAGCACACCCAGAGCAGAAGTTCTACCTCAGCCAGATCAGGCCTGCCAAGAAACTGCTTTTCACAGGCCTTGGTAAGAGATGTTCCCGGTAGGCTGTAAGAGCACTGGGCAGAGCCAGCTGTTTCTTAGCTTCCCGAAGAGCTGGGAGCAAGATGCTTTGGGTCCACTCTCCGTCTTTGGAAACAAGGCAGCCCTTTGGGCCTGGCAGCTCTAGGGCAATGGAGCACACCCAGAGCAGAAGTTCTACTTCAGCCAGATCAGGCCTGCCAGGAAACTGCGTTTCACAGGCCTTGGTAAGAGATGTTCCCGGTAGGCTGTAAGAGCACTGGGCAGAGCCAGTTGTTTCTTACCTTCCTGAAAAGCTGGAAGCAAGATGCTTGGGAGCCCTCTGCCCGTTTGGGAACAAGGCAGCCTTTTGGGTCGGGAAGCTCTAGGCCAATGGAGCACACGCAGAGCAGGAGTTCTACTTCAGCCTGATCAGGCCTGCAAAGAAACAGCGTTTGACAGGCCTTGGTAAGAGATGTTCGCGGTAGGTGTAAGAGCACTGGGCAGAGCCAGTTGTTTCTTAGCTTCGCAAAGACCGGGAAGCAAGATGCTTTGGGCCTCTCTGCCCCTTGGAAACAGGGCAGCACTTTGGGCCTGGCAGCTCTAGGGCAATGGAGCACACCCAGAGCCGGAGTTCTACTTCAGCCAGATGAGGCCTGCCAAGAAACTGCGTTTCACAGGCCTTTCAAAGACATGTTCCCGGTAGGCTGTAAGAGCACGGGGCAGAGCGAGTTGGTTCTTAGCTTCCCAGAGAGCTGGAAGCAAGATGCTTTGGGGCCTCTCTGCCCCTTTGGAAACAAGGCAGCACCTTGGGCCTGGCAGCTCTAGGGCAATGGAGCACACCCAGAGCAGAAGTTCTACTTCAGCCAAATCAGGCCTGCCAGGAAACGGCGTTTCACAGGCCTTGGTAAGAGATGTTCCCGGTAGGCTGTAAGAGCACTGGGCAACGCCAGATGTTTCTTAGCTTCCTGAAGAGCTGGAAGCAAGAAGCTTTGGTGCCACTCTCTCACTTTGGACTCAAGGCAGCCCTTTGGGGCAGGTAGCTCTAGGCCAGTGGAGCACAGCCAGAGCAGAAGTTCTACTTGGGCCAGTTCAGGCCACCAACAAACTGCGTTTCACAGGCCTTGGTAAGAGATGTTCCCGGTAGGCTGTAAGAGCACTGGGCAACGCCAGATGTTTCTTAGCTTCCCGAAGAGCTGGAAGCAAGATGCTTTGGGGCCTCTCATCCCCTTTGCAAACAAGGCGGCCCTATGGGCCAGGCAGCTCTAGGCCAATGGAGCACACCCAGAGCAGAAGTTCTACTTCGGCCAGTTCAGGCCACCAACAAACTGCGTTTCACAGGCCTTGGTAAGAGATGTTCCCGGTAGGCTGTAAGAGCACTGGGCAACGCCAGATGTTTCTTAGCTTCCCGAAGAGCTGGAAGCAAGATGCTTTGGGGCCTCTCATCCCCTTTGCAAACAAGGCCGACCTTTGGGCCAGGCAGCTCTAGGCCAATGGAGCACACCCAGAGCAGAAGTTCTACCTCAGCCAGATAAGGCCTGCCAAGAAACTGCGTTTCAAAGGCTTTGGTAAGAGATGTTCCCAGTACTCTGTTAGAGCACTGGGCAGAGCCATTTGTTTCTTAGCTTCCCAAAGAGCTGGAAGCAAGATGCTTTGGGGGCTCCCTGCCCCTTTGCCAACAAGGGCGACCTTTGGGCCTTTCAGCTCTAGGCCAATGGAGCACACCCAGAGCAGAAGTCCTACTTCAGCCAGATCAGGCCTGCCAAGGAACTGCGTTTCAGAGGCCTTTGTATGTGACGTTCCCGGTAGGCTGTGAGAGCACGGTGCAGAGCCAGTTGTTTCCTTGTTTCCCAAACAGCTGGAAGCAAGACGCTTTGGGGCCTCTCTGCCCCTTTGGAAACAAGGCAGCACGTTGGGTCTGGCAGCTCTAGGGCAATGGAGCACAACCAGAGCCGAAGTTCTACTTCTTCCAGATCAGGCCTGCCTAGACAGTGCGTTTCCCAGGCCTTGATAAGAGATGTTCTCTTAGGCTATAAGAGCACTGGGCACAGCCAGTTGTTTCTTAGCTTCCCAAGAGGTGGAAGCAAGATGCTTTGGGGCCTCTCTCCCCCTTTGGAAACAAGGCAGCCCTTTGGGCCTTTCAGCTCTAGGGCAATGGAGCACACCCAGAGCAGAAGTTCTACCTCAGCCAGATCAGGCCTGCCAAGAAACTGCTTTTCATAGGCCTTCGTAAGAGATGTTCCCGGTAGGCTGTAAGAGCACTGGGCAGAGCCAGCTGTTTCTTAGCTTCCCGAAGAGCTGGGAGCAAGATGCTTTGGGTCCACTCTCCGTCTTTGGAAACAAGGCAGCCCTTTGGGCCTGGCAGCTCTAGGGCAATGGAGCACACCCAGAGCAGAAGTTCTACTTCAGCCAGATCAGGCCTGCCAGGAAACTGCGTTTCACAGGCCTTGGTAAGAGATGTTCCCGGTAGGCTGTAAGAGCACTGGGCAGAGCCAGTTGTTTCTTACCTTCCTGAAAAGCTGGAAGCAAGATGCTTGGGAGCCCTCTGCCCGTTTGGGAACAAGGCAGCCTTTTGGGTCGGGAAGCTCTAGGCCAATGGAGCACACGCAGAGCAGGAGTTCTACTTCAGCCTGATCAGGCCTGCAAAGAAACAGCGTTTGACAGGCCTTGGTAAGAGATGTTCGCGGTAGGTGTAAGAGCACTGGGCAGAGCCAGTTGTTTCTTAGCTTCACAAAGACCGGGAAGCAAGATGCTTTGGGCCTCTCTGCCCCTTGGAAACAGGGCAGCACTTTGGGCCTGGCAGCTCTAGGGCAATGGAGCACACCCAGAGCCGGAGTTCTACTTCAGCCAGATGAGGCCTGCCAAGAAACTGCGTTTCACAGGCCTTTCAAAGACATGTTCCCGGTAGGCTGTAAGAGCACGGGGCAGAGCGAGTTGGTTCTTAGCTTCCCAGAGAGCTGGAAGCAAGATGCTTTGGGGCCTCTCTGCCCCTTTGGAAACAAGGCAGCACCTTGGGCCTGGCAGCTCTAGGGCAATGGAGCACACCCAGAGCAGAAGTTCTACTTCAGCCAAATCAGGCCTGCCAGGAAACGGCGTTTCACAGGCCTTGGTAAGAGATGTTCCCGGTAGGCTGTAAGAGCACTGGGCAACGCCAGATGTTTCTTAGCTTCCCGAAGAGCTGGAAGCAAGAAGCTTTGGTGCCACTCTCTCACTTTGGACTCAAGGCAGCCCTTTGGGGCAGGTAGCTCTAGGCCAGTGGAGCACACCCAGAGCAGAAGTTCTACTTGGGCCAGTTCAGGCCACCAACAAACTGCGTTTCACAGGCCTTGGTAAGAGATGTTCCCGGTAGGCTTTAAGAGCACTGGGCAACGCCAGATGTTTCTTAGCTTCCCGAAGAGCTGGAAGCAAGATGCTTTGGGGCCTCTCATCCCCTTTGCAAACAAGGCGGCCCTATGGGCCAGGCAGCTCTAGGCCAATGGAGCACACCCAGAGCAGAAGTTCTACTTCGGCCAGTTCAGGCCACCAACAAACTGCGTTTCACAGGCCTTGGTAAGAGATGTTCCCGGTAGGCTGTAAGAGCACTGGGCAACGCCAGATGTTTCTTAGCTTCCCGAAGAGCTGGAAGCAAGATGCTTTGGGGCCTCTCATCCCCTTTGCAAACAAGGCCGACCTTTGGGCCAGGCAGCTCTAGGCCAATGGAGCACACCCAGAGCAGAAGTTCTACCTCAGCCAGATAAGGCCTGCCAAGAAACTGCGTTTCAAAGGCTTTGGTAAGAGATGTTCCCGGTACTCTGTTAGAGCACTGGGCAGAGCCATTTGTTTCTTAGCTTCCCAAAGAGCTGGAAGCAAGATGCTTTGGGGGCTCCCTGCCCCTTTGCCAACAAGGGCGACCTTTGGGCCTTTCAGCTCTAGGCCAATGGAGCACACCCAGAGCAGAAGTCCTACTTCAGCCAGATCAGGCCTGCCAAGGAACTGCGTTTCAGAGGCCTTTGTATGTGACGTTCCCGGTAGGCTGTGAGAGCACGGTGCAGAGCCAGTTGTTTCCTTGTTTCCCAAACAGCTGGAAGCAAGACGCTTTGGGGCCTCTCTGCCCCTTTGGAAACAAGGCAGCACGTTGGGTCTGGCAGCTCTAGGGCAATGGAGCACAACCAGAGCCGAAGTTCTACTTCTTCCAGATCAGGCCTGCCTAGACAGTGCGTTTCCCAGGCCTTGATAAGAGATGTTCTCTTAGGCTATAAGAGCACTGGGCACAGCCAGTTGTTTCTTAGCTTCCCAAGAGGTGGAAGCAAGATGCTTTGGGGCCTCTCTCCCCCTTTGGAAACAAGGCAGCCCTTTGGGCCTTTCAGCTCTAGGGCAATGGAGCACACCCAGAGCAGAAGTTCTACCTCAGCCAGATCAGGCCTGCCAAGAAACTGCTTTTCACAGGCCTTGGTAAGAGATGTTCCCGGTAGGCTGTAAGAGCACTGGGCAGAGCCAGCTGTTTCTTAGCTTCCCGAAGAGCTGGGAGCAAGATGCTTTGGGTCCACTCTCCGTCTTTGGAAACAAGGCAGCCCTTTGGGCCTGTCAGCTCTAGGGCAATGGAGCACACCCAGAGCAGAAGTTCTACTTCAGCCAGATCAGGCCTGCCAGGAAACTGCGTTTCACAGGCCTTGGTAAGAGATGTTCCCGGTAGGCTGTAAGAGCACTGGGCAGAGCCAGTTGTTTCTTACCTTCCTGAAAAGCTGGAAGCAAGATGCTTGGGACCCCTCTGCCCGTTTGGGAACAAGGCAGCCTTTTGGGTCGGGAAGCTCTAGGCCAATGGAGCACACGCAGAGCAGGAGTTCTACTTCAGCCTGATCAGGCCTGCAAAGAAACAGCGTTTGACAGGCCTTGGTAAGAGATGTTCGCGGTAGGTGTAAGAGCACTGGGCAGAGCCAGTTGTTTCTTAGCTTCGCAAAGACCGGGAAGCAAGATGCTTTGGGCCTCTCTGCCCCTTGGAAACAGGGCAGCACTTTGGGCCTGGCAGCTCTAGGGCAATGGAGCACACCCAGAGCCGGAGTTCTACTTCAGCCAGATGAGGCCTGCCAAGAAACTGCGTTTCACAGGCCTTTCAAAGACATGTTCCCGGTAGGCTGTAAGAGCACGGGGCAGAGCGAGTTGGTTCTTAGCTTCCCAGAGAGCTGGAAGCAAGATGCTTTGGGGCCTCTCTGCCCCTTTGGAAACAAGGCAGCACCTTGGGCCTGGCAGCTCTAGGGCAATGGAGCACACCCAGAGCAGAAGTTCTACTTCAGCCAAATCAGGCCTGCCAGGAAACGGCGTTTCACAGGCCTTGGTAAGAGATGTTCCCGGTAGGCTGTAAGAGCACTGGGCAACGCCAGATGTTTCTTAGCTTCCCGAAGAGCTGGAAGCAAGATGCTTTGGGGCCTCTCATCCCCTTTGCAAACAAGGCCGACCTTTGGGCCAGGCAGCTCTAGGCCAATGGAGCACACCCAGAGCAGAAGTTCTACCTCAGCCAGATAAGGCCTGCCAAGAAACTGCGTTTCAAAGGCTTTGGTAAGAGATGTTCCCGGTACTCTGTTAGAGCACTGGGCAGAGCCATTTGTTTCTTAGCTTCCCAAAGAGCTGGAAGCAAGATGCTTTGGGGGCTCCCTGCCCCTTTGCCAACAAGGGCGACCTTTGGGCCTTTCAGCTCTAGGCCAATGGAGCACACCCAGAGCAGAAGTCCTACTTCAGCCAGATCAGGCCTGCCAAGGAACTGCGTTTCAGAGGCCTTTGTATGTGACGTTCCCGGTAGGCTGTGAGAGCACGGTGCAGAGCCAGTTGTTTCCTTGTTTCCCAAACAGCTGGAAGCAAGACGCTTTGGGGCCTCTCTGCCCCTTTGGAAACAAGGCAGCACGTTGGGTCTGGCAGCTCTAGGGCAATGGAGCACAACCAGAGCCGAAGTTCTACTTCTTCCAGATCAGGCCTGCCTAGACAGTGCGTTTCCCAGGCCTTGATAAGAGATGTTCTCTTAGGCTATAAGAGCACTGGGCACAGCCAGTTGTTTCTTAGCTTCCCAAGAGGTGGAAGCAAGATGCTTTGGGGCCTCTCTCCCCCTTTGGAAACAAGGCAGCCCTTTGGGCCTTTCAGCTCTAGGGCAATGGAGCACACCCAGAGCAGAAGTTCTACCTCAGCCAGATCAGGCCTGCCAAGAAACTGCTTTTCACAGGCCTTGGTAAGAGATGTTCCCGGTAGGCTGTAAGAGCACTGGGCAGAGCCAGCTGTTTCTTAGCTTCCCGAAGAGCTGGGAGCAAGATGCTTTGGGTCCACTCTCCGTCTTTGGAAACAAGGCAGCCCTTTGGGCCTGTCAGCTCTAGGGCAATGGAGCACACCCAGAGCAGAAGTTCTACTTCAGCCAGATCAGGCCTGCCAGGAAACTGCGTTTCACAGGCCTTGGTAAGAGATGTTCCCGGTAGGCTGTAAGAGCACTGGGCAGAGCCAGTTGTTTCTTACCTTCCTGAAAAGCTGGAAGCAAGATGCTTGGGACCCCTCTGCCCGTTTGGGAACAAGGCAGCCTTTTGGGTCGGGAAGCTCTAGGCCAATGGAGCACACGCAGAGCAGGAGTTCTACTTCAGCCTGATCAGGCCTGCAAAGAAACAGCGTTTGACAGGCCTTGGTAAGAGATGTTCGCGGTAGGTGTAAGAGCACTGGGCAGAGCCAGTTGTTTCTTAGCTTCGCAAAGACCGGGAAGCAAGATGCTTTGGGCCTCTCTGCCCCTTGGAAACAGGGCAGCACTTTGGGCCTGGCAGCTCTAGGGCAATGGAGCACACCCAGAGCCGGAGTTCTACTTCAGCCAGATGAGGCCTGCCAAGAAACTGCGTTTCACAGGCCTTTCAAAGACATGTTCCCGGTAGGCTGTAAGAGCACGGGGCAGAGCGAGTTGGTTCTTAGCTTCCCAGAGAGCTGGAAGCAAGATGCTTTGGGGCCTCTCTGCCCCTTTGGAAACAAGGCAGCACCTTGGGCCTGGCAGCTCTAGGGCAATGGAGCACACCCAGAGCAGAAGTTCTACTTCAGCCAAATCAGGCCTGCCAGGAAACGGCGTTTCACAGGCCTTGGTAAGAGATGTTCCCGGTAGGCTGTAAGAGCACTGGGCAACGCCAGATGTTTCTTAGCTTCCCGAAGAGCTGGAAGCAAGAAGCTTTGGTGCCACTCTCTCACTTTGGACTCAAGGCAGCCCTTTGGGGCAGGTAGCTCTAGGCCAGTGGAGCACACCCAGAGCAGAATTTCTACTTGGGCCAGTTCAGGCCACCAACAAACTGCGTTTCACAGGCCTTGGTAAGAGATGTTCCCGGTAGGCTGTAAGAGCACTGGGCAACGCCAGATGTTTCTTAGCTTCCCGAAGAGCTGGAAGCAAGATGCTTTGGGGCCTCTCATCCCCTTTGCAAACAAGGCGGCCCTATGGGCCAGGCAGCTCTAGGCCAATGGAGCACACCCAGAGCAGAAGTTCTACTTCGGCCAGTTCAGGCCACCAACAAACTGCGTTTCACAGGCCTTGGTAAGAGATGTTCCCGGTAGGCTGTAAGAGCACTGGGCAACACCAGATGTTTCTTAGCTTCCCGAAGAGCTGGAAGCAAGATGCTTTGGGGCCTCTCATCCCCTTTGCAAACAAGGCCGACCTTTGGGCCAGGCAGCTCTAGGCCAATGGAGCACACCCAGAGCAGAAGTTCTACCTCAGCCAGATAAGGCCTGCCAAGAAACTGCGTTTCAAAGGCTTTTGTAAGAGATGTTCCCGGTACTCTGTTAGAGCACTGGGCAGAGCCATTTGTTTCTTAGCTTCCCAAAGAGCTGGAAGCAAGATGCTTTGGGGGCTCCCTGCCCCTTTGCCAACAAGGGCGACCTTTGGGCCTTTCAGCTCTAGGCCAATGGAGCACACCCAGAGCAGAAGTCCTACTTCAGCCAGATCAGGCCTGCCAAGGAACTGCGTTTCAGAGGCCTTTGTATGTGACGTTCCCGGTAGGCTGTGAGAGCACGGTGCAGAGCCAGTTGTTTCCTTGTTTCCCAAACAGCTGGAAGCAAGACGCTTTGGGGCCTCTCTGCCCCTTTGGAAACAAGGCAGCACGTTGGGTCTGGCAGCTCTAGGGCAATGGAGCACAACCAGAGCCGAAGTTCTACTTCTTCCAGATCAGGCCTGCCTAGACAGTGCGTTTCCCAGGCCTTGATAAGAGATGTTCTCTTAGGCTATAAGAGCACTGGGCACAGCCAGTTGTTTCTTAGCTTCCCAAGAGGTGGAAGCAAGATGCTTTGGGGCCTCTCTCCCCCTTTGGAAACAAGGCAGCCCTTTGGGCCTTTCAGCTCTAGGGCAATGGAGCACACCCAGAGCAGAAGTTCTACCTCAGCCAGATCAGGCCTGCCAAGAAACTGCTTTTCACAGGCCTTGGTAAGAGATGTTCCCGGTAGGCTGTAAGAGCACTGGGCAGAGCCAGCTGTTTCTTAGCTTCCCAAAGTGCTGGAGGCAAGATGCTTTGGGGCCTCTCTCACCCTTTGGAAACAAGGCAGCCCTTAGGTCCTGGTAGCTCTAGGCCTATGTAGCACAACCAGAACAGAAGTTCTACTTCAGCCAGGTCAGGCCTGCCAAGAAACTGCGTTTCACAGGCCTTTCAAAGAGATGTTCTCTTAGGCTGTAAGAGCACTGGGCAGAGCCAGCTGTTTCTTAGCTTCCCGAAGAGCTGGGAGCAAGATGCTTTGGGTCCACTCTCCGTCTTTGGAAACAAGGCAGCCCTTTGGGCCTGGCAGCTCTAGGGCAATGGAGCACACCCAGAGCAGAAGTTCTACTTCAGCCAGATCAGGCCTGCCAGGAAACTGCGTTTCACAGGCCTTGGTAAGAGATGTTCCCGGTAGGCTGTAAGAGCACTGGGCAGAGCCAGTTGTTTCTTACCTTCCTGAAAAGCTGGAAGCAAGATGCTTGGGACCCCTCTGCCCTTTTGGGAACAAGGCAGCCTTTTGGGTCGGGAAGCTCTAGGCCAATGGAGCACACGCAGAGCAGGAGTTCTACTTCAGCCTGATCAGGCCTGCAAAGAAACAGCGTTTGACAGGCCTTGGTAAGAGATGTTCGCGGTAGGTGTAAGAGCACTGGGCAGAGCCAGTTGTTTCTTAGCTTCGCAAAGACCGGGAAGCAAGATGCTTTGGGCCTCTCTGCCCCTTGGAAACAGGGCAGCACTTTGGGCCTGGCAGCTCTAGGGCAATGGAGCACACCCAGAGCCGGAGTTCTACTTCAGCCAGATGAGGCCTGCCAAGAAACTGCGTTTCACAGGCCTTTCAAAGACATGTTCCCGGTAGGCTGTAAGAGCACGGGGCAGAGCGAGTTGGTTCTCAGCTTCCCAGAGAGCTGGAAGCAAGATGCTTTGGGGCCTCTCTGCCCCTTTGGAAACAAGGCAGCACCTTGGGCCTGGCAGCTCTAGGGCAATGGAGCACACCCAGAGCAGAAGTTCTACTTCAGCCAAATCAGGCCTGCCAGGAAACGGCGTTTCACAGGCCTTGGTAAGAGATGTTCCCGGTAGGCTGTAAGAGCACTGGGCAACGCCAGATGTTTCTTAGCTTCCCGAAGAGCTGGAAGCAAGAAGCTTTGGTGCCACTCTCTCACTTTGGACTCAAGGCAGCCCTTTGGGGCAGGTAGCTCTAGGCCAGTGGAGCACACCCAGAGCAGAATTTCTACTTGGGCCAGTTCAGGCCACCAACAAACTGCGTTTCACAGGCCTTGGTAAGAGATGTTCCCGGTAGGCTGTAAGAGCACTGGGCAACGCCAGATGTTTCTTAGCTTCCCGAAGAGCTGGAAGCAAGATGCTTTGGGGCCTCTCATCCCCTTTGCAAACAAGGCGGCCCTATGGGCCAGGCAGCTCTAGGCCAATGGAGCACACCCAGAGCAGAAGTTCTACTTCGGCCAGTTCAGGCCACCAACAAACTGCGTTTCACAGGCCTTGGTAAGAGATGTTCCCGGTAGGCTGTAAGAGCACTGGGCAACACCAGATGTTTCTTAGCTTCCCGAAGAGCTGGAAGCAAGATGCTTTGGGGCCTCTCATCCCCTTTGCAAACAAGGCCGACCTTTGGGCCAGGCAGCTCTAGGCCAATGGAGCACACCCAGAGCAGAAGTTCTACCTCAGCCAGATAAGGCCTGCCAAGAAACTGCGTTTCAAAGGCTTTTGTAAGAGATGTTCCCGGTACTCTGTTAGAGCACTGGGCAGAGCCATTTGTTTCTTAGCTTCCCAAAGAGCTGGAAGCAAGATGCTTTGGGGGCTCCCTGCCCCTTTGCCAACAAGGGCGACCTTTGGGCCTTTCAGCTCTAGGCCAATGGAGCACACCCAGAGCAGAAGTCCTACTTCAGCCAGATCAGGCCTGCCAAGGAACTGCGTTTCAGAGGCCTTTGTATGTGACGTTCCCGGTAGGCTGTGAGAGCACGGTGCAGAGCCAGTTGTTTCCTTGTTTCCCAAACAGCTGGAAGCAAGACGCTTTGGGGCCTCTCTGCCCCTTTGGAAACAAGGCAGCACGTTGGGTCTGGCAGCTCTAGGGCAATGGAGCACAACCAGAGCCGAAGTTCTACTTCTTCCAGATCAGGCCTGCCTAGACAGTGCGTTTCCCAGGCCTTGATAAGAGATGTTCTCTTAGGCTATAAGAGCACTGGGCACAGCCAGTTGTTTCTTAGCTTCCCAAGAGGTGGAAGCAAGATGCTTTGGGGCCTCTCTCCCCCTTTGGAAACAAGGCAGCCCTTTGGGCCTTTCAGCTCTAGGGCAATGGAGCACACCCAGAGCAGAAGTTCTACCTCAGCCAGATCAGGCCTGCCAAGAAACTGCTTTTCACAGGCCTTGGTAAGAGATGTTCCCGGTAGGCTGTAAGAGCACTGGGCAGAGCCAGCTGTTTCTTAGCTTCCCGAAGAGCTGGGAGCAAGATGCTTTGGGTCCACTCTCCGTCTTTGGAAACAAGGCAGCCCTTTGGGCCTGTCAGCTCTAGGGCAATGGAGCACACCCAGAGCAGAAGTTCTACTTCAGCCAGATCAGGCCTGCCAGGAAACTGCGTTTCACAGGCCTTGGTAAGAGATGTTCCCGGTAGGCTGTAAGAGCACTGGGCAGAGCCAGTTGTTTCTTACCTTCCTGAAAAGCTGGAAGCAAGATGCTTGGGACCCCTCTGCCCGTTTGGGAACAAGGCAGCCTTTTGGGTCGGGAAGCTCTAGGCCAATGGAGCACACGCAGAGCAGGAGTTCTACTTCAGCCTGATCAGGCCTGCAAAGAAACAGCGTTTGACAGGCCTTGGTAAGAGATGTTCGCGGTAGGTGTAAGAGCACTGGGCAGAGCCAGTTGTTTCTTAGCTTCGCAAAGACCGGGAAGCAAGATGCTTTGGGCCTCTCTGCCCCTTGGAAACAGGGCAGCACTTTGGGCCTGGCAGCTCTAGGGCAATGGAGCACACCCAGAGCCGGAGTTCTACTTCAGCCAGATGAGGCCTGCCAAGAAACTGCGTTTCACAGGCCTTTCAAAGACATGTTCCCGGTAGGCTGTAAGAGCACGGGGCAGAGCGAGTTGGTTCTTAGCTTCCCAGAGAGCTGGAAGCAAGATGCTTTGGGGCCTCTCTGCCCCTTTGGAAACAAGGCAGCACCTTGGGCCTGGCAGCTCTAGGGCAATGGAGCACACCCAGAGCAGAAGTTCTACTTCAGCCAAATCAGGCCTGCCAGGAAACGGCGTTTCACAGGCCTTGGTAAGAGATGTTCCCGGTAGGCTGTAAGAGCACTGGGCAACGCCAGATGTTTCTTAGCTTCCCGAAGAGCTGGAAGCAAGAAGCTTTGGTGCCACTCTCTCACTTTGGACTCAAGGCAGCCCTTTGGGGCAGGTAGCTCTAGGCCAGTGGAGCACACCCAGAGCAGAATTTCTACTTGGGCCAGTTCAGGCCACCAACAAACTGCGTTTCACAGGCCTTGGTAAGAGATGTTCCCGGTAGGCTGTAAGAGCACTGGGCAACGCCAGATGTTTCTTAGCTTCCCGAAGAGCTGGAAGCAAGATGCTTTGGGGCCTCTCATCCCCTTTGCAAACAAGGCGGCCCTATGGGCCAGGCAGCTCTAGGCCAATGGAGCACACCCAGAGCAGAAGTTCTACTTCGGCCAGTTCAGGCCACCAACAAACTGCGTTTCACAGGCCTTGGTAAGAGATGTTCCCGGTAGGCTGTAAGAGCACTGGGCAACACCAGATGTTTCTTAGCTTCCCGAAGAGCTGGAAGCAAGATGCTTTGGGGCCTCTCATCCCCTTTGCAAACAAGGCCGACCTTTGGGCCAGGCAGCTCTAGGCCAATGGAGCACACCCAGAGCAGAAGTTCTACCTCAGCCAGATAAGGCCTGCCAAGAAACTGCGTTTCAAAGGCTTTTGTAAGAGATGTTCCCGGTACTCTGTTAGAGCACTGGGCAGAGCCATTTGTTTCTTAGCTTCCCAAAGAGCTGGAAGCAAGATGCTTTGTGGGCTCCCTGCCCCTTTGCCAACAAGGGCGACCTTTGGGCCTTTCAGCTCTAGGCCAATGGAGCACACCCAGAGCAGAAGTCCTACTTCAGCCAGATCAGGCCTGCCAAGGAACTGCGTTTCAGAGGCCTTTGTATGTGACGTTCCCGGTAGGCTGTGAGAGCACGGTGCAGAGCCAGTTGTTTCCTTGTTTCCCAAACAGCTGGAAGCAAGACGCTTTGGGGCCTCTCTGCCCCTTTGGAAACAAGGCAGCACGTTGGGTCTGGCAGCTCTAGGGCAATGGAGCACAACCAGAGCCGAAGTTCTACTTCTTCCAGATCAGGCCTGCCTAGACAGTGCGTTTCCCAGGCCTTGATAAGAGATGTTCTCTTAGGCTATAAGAGCACTGGGCACAGCCAGTTGTTTCTTAGCTTCCCAAGAGGTGGAAGCAAGATGCTTTGGGGCCTCTCTCCCCCTTTGGAAACAAGGCAGCCCTTTGGGCCTTTCAGCTCTAGGGCAATGGAGCACACCCAGAGCAGAAGTTCTACCTCAGCCAGATCAGGCCTGCCAAGAAACTGCTTTTCACAGGCCTTGGTAAGAGATGTTCCCGGTAGGCTGTAAGAGCACTGGGCAGAGCCAGCTGTTTCTTAGCTTCCCGAAGAGCTGGGAGCAAGATGCTTTGGGTCCACTCTCCGTCTTTGGAAACAAGGCAGCCCTTTGGGCCTGTCAGCTCTAGGGCAATGGAGCACACCCAGAGCAGAAGTTCTACTTCAGCCAGATCAGGCCTGCCAGGAAACTGCGTTTCACAGGCCTTGGTAAGAGATGTTCCCGGTAGGCTGTAAGAGCACTGGGCAGAGCCAGTTGTTTCTTACCTTCCTGAAAAGCTGGAAGCAAGATGCTTGGGACCCCTCTGCCCGTTTGGGAACAAGGCAGCCTTGTGGGTCGGGAAGCTCTAGGCCAATGGAGCACACGCAGAGCAGGAGTTCTACTTCAGCCTGATCAGGCCTGCAAAGAAACAGCGTTTGACAGGCCTTGGTAAGAGATGTTCGCGGTAGGTGTAAGAGCACTGGGCAGAGCCAGTTGTTTCTTAGCTTCGCAAAGACCGGGAAGCAAGATGCTTTGGGCCTCTCTGCCCCTTGGAAACAGGGCAGCACTTTGGGCCTGGCAGCTCTAGGGCAATGGAGCACACCCAGAGCCGGAGTTCTACTTCAGCCAGATGAGGCCTGCCAAGAAACTGCGTTTCACAGGCCTTTCAAAGACATGTTCCCGGTAGGCTGTAAGAGCACGGGGCAGAGCGAGTTGGTTCTTAGCTTCCCAGAGAGCTGGAAGCAAGATGCTTTGGGGCCTCTCTGCCCCTTTGGAAACAAGGCAGCACCTTGGGCCTGGCAGCTCTAGGGCAATGGAGCACACCCAGAGCAGAAGTTCTACTTCAGCCAAATCAGGCCTGCCAGGAAACGGCGTTTCACAGGCCTTGGTAAGAGATGTTCCCGGTAGGCTGTAAGAGCACTGGGCAACGCCAGATGTTTCTTAGCTTCCCGAAGAGCTGGAAGCAAGAAGCTTTGGTGCCACTCTCTCACTTTGGACTCAAGGCAGCCCTTTGGGGCAGGTAGCTCTAGGCCAGTGGAGCACACCCAGAGCAGAAGTTCTACTTGGGCCAGTTCAGGCCACCAACAAACTGCGTTTCACAGGCCTTGGTAAGAGATGTTCCCGGTAGGCTGTAAGAGCACTGGGCAACGCCAGATGTTTCTTAGCTTCCCGAAGAGCTGGAAGCAAGATGCTTTGGGGCCTCTCATCCCCTTTGCAAACAAGGCGGCCCTATGGGCCAGGCAGCTCTAGGCCAATGGAGCACACCCAGAGCAGAAGTTCTACTTCGGCCAGTTCAGGCCACCAACAAACTGCGTTTCACAGGCCTTGGTAAGAGATGTTCCCGGTAGGCTGTAAGAGCACTGGGCAACACCAGATGTTTCTTAGCTTCCCGAAGAGCTGGAAGCAAGATGCTTTGGGGCCTCTCATCCCCTTTGCAAACAAGGCCGACCTTTGGGCCAGGCAGCTCTAGGCCAATGGAGCACACCCAGAGCAGAAGTTCTACCTCAGCCAGATAAGGCCTGCCAAGAAACTGCGTTTCAAAGGCTTTGGTAAGAGATGTTCCCGGTACTCTGTTAGAGCACTGGGCAGAGCCATTTGTTTCTTAGCTTCCCAAAGAGCTGGAAGCAAGATGCTTTGGGGGCTCCCTGCCCCTTTGCCAACAAGGGCGACCTTTGGGCCTTTCAGCTCTAGGCCAATGGAGCACACCCAGAGCAGAAGTCCTACTTCAGCCAGATCAGGCCTGCCAAGGAACTGCGTTTCAGAGGCCTTTGTATGTGACGTTCCCGGTAGGCTGTGAGAGCACGGTGCAGAGCCAGTTGTTTCCTTGTTTCCCAAACAGCTGGAAGCAAGACGCTTTGGGGCCTCTCTGCCCCTTTGGAAACAAGGCAGCACGTTGGGTCTGGCAGCTCTAGGGCAATGGAGCACAACCAGAGCCGAAGTTCTACTTCTTCCAGATCAGGCCTGCCTAGACAGTGCGTTTCCCAGGCCTTGATAAGAGATGTTCTCTTAGGCTATAAGAGCACTGGGCACAGCCAGTTGTTTCTTAGCTTCCCAAGAGGTGGAAGCAAGATGCTTTGGGGCCTCTCTCCCCCTTTGGAAACAAGGCAGCCCTTTGGGCCTTTCAGCTCTAGGGCAATGGAGCACACCCAGAGCAGAAGTTCTACCTCAGCCAGATCAGGCCTGCCAAGAAACTGCTTTTCACAGGCCTTGGTAAGAGATGTTCCCGGTAGGCTGTAAGAGCACTGGGCAGAGCCAGCTGTTTCTTAGCTTCCCGAAGAGCTGGGAGCAAGATGCTTTGGGTCCACTCTCCGTCTTTGGAAACAAGGCAGCCCTTTGGGCCTGTCAGCTCTAGGGCAATGGAGCACACCCAGAGCAGAAGTTCTACTTCAGCCAGATCAGGCCTGCCAGGAAACTGCGTTTCACAGGCCTTGGTAAGAGATGTTCCCGGTAGGCTGTAAGAGCACTGGGCAGAGCCAGTTGTTTCTTACCTTCCTGAAAAGCTGGAAGCAAGATGCTTGGGACCCCTCTGCCCGTTTGGGAACAAGGCAGCCTTTTGGGTCGGGAAGCTCTAGGCCAATGGAGCACACGCAGAGCAGGAGTTCTACTTCAGCCTGATCAGGCCTGCAAAGAAACAGCGTTTGACAGGCCTTGGTAAGAGATGTTCGCGGTAGGTGTAAGAGCACTGGGCAGAGCCAGTTGTTTCTTAGCTTCGCAAAGACCGGGAAGCAAGATGCTTTGGGCCTCTCTGCCCCTTGGAAACAGGGCAGCACTTTGGGCCTGGCAGCTCTAGGGCAATGGAGCACACCCAGAGCCGGAGTTCTACTTCAGCCAGATGAGGCCTGCCAAGAAACTGCGTTTCACAGGCCTTTCAAAGACATGTTCCCGGTAGGCTGTAAGAGCACGGGGCAGAGCGAGTTGGTTCTTAGCTTCCCAGAGAGCTGGAAGCAAGATGCTTTGGGGCCTCTCTGCCCCTTTGGAAACAAGGCAGCACCTTGGGCCTGGCAGCTCTAGGGCAATGGAGCACACCCAGAGCAGAAGTTCTACTTCAGCCAAATCAGGCCTGCCAGGAAACGGCGTTTCACAGGCCTTGGTAAGAGATGTTCCCGGTAGGCTGTAAGAGCACTGGGCAACGCCAGATGTTTCTTAGCTTCCCGAAGAGCTGGAAGCAAGAAGCTTTGGTGCCACTCTCTCACTTTGGACTCAAGGCAGCCCTTTGGGGCAGGTAGCTCTAGGCCAGTGGAGCACACCCAGAGCAGAATTTCTACTTGGGCCAGTTCAGGCCACCAACAAACTGCGTTTCACAGGCCTTGGTAAGAGATGTTCCCGGTAGGCTGTAAGAGCACTGGGCAACGCCAGATGTTTCTTAGCTTCCCGAAGAGCTGGAAGCAAGATGCTTTGGGGCCTCTCATCCCCTTTGCAAACAAGGCGGCCCTATGGGCCAGGCAGCTCTAGGCCAATGGAGCACACCCAGAGCAGAAGTTCTACTTCGGCCAGTTCAGGCCACCAACAAACTGCGTTTCACAGGCCTTGGTAAGAGATGTTCCCGGTAGGCTGTAAGAGCACTGGGCAACACCAGATGTTTCTTAGCTTCCCGAAGAGCTGGAAGCAAGATGCTTTGGGGCCTCTCATCCCCTTTGCAAACAAGGCCGACCTTTGGGCCAGGCAGCTCTAGGCCAATGGAGCACACCCAGAGCAGAAGTTCTACCTCAGCCAGATAAGGCCTGCCAAGAAACTGCGTTTCAAAGGCTTTGGTAAGAGATGTTCCCGGTACTCTGTTAGAGCACTGGGCAGAGCCATTTGTTTCTTAGCTTCCCAAAGAGCTGGAAGCAAGATGCTTTGGGGGCTCCCTGCCCCTTTGCCAACAAGGGCGACCTTTGGGCCTTTCAGCTCTAGGCCAATGGAGCACACCCAGAGCAGAAGTCCTACTTCAGCCAGATCAGGCCTGCCAAGGAACTGCGTTTCAGAGGCCTTTGTATGTGACGTTCCCGGTAGGCTGTGAGAGCACGGTGCAGAGCCAGTTGTTTCCTTGTTTCCCAAACAGCTGGAAGCAAGACGCTTTGGGGCCTCTCTGCCCCTTTGGAAACAAGGCAGCACGTTGGGTCTGGCAGCTCTAGGGCAATGGAGCACAACCAGAGCCGAAGTTCTACTTCTTCCAGATCAGGCCTGCCTAGACAGTGCGTTTCCCAGGCCTTGATAAGAGATGTTCTCTTAGGCTATAAGAGCACTGGGCACAGCCAGTTGTTTCTTAGCTTCCCAAGAGGTGGAAGCAAGATGCTTTGGGGCCTCTCTCCCCCTTTGGAAACAAGGCAGCCCTTTGGGCCTTTCAGCTCGAGGGCAATGGAGCACACCCAGAGCAGAAGTTCTACCTCAGCCAGATCAGGCCTGCCAAGAAACTGCTTTTCACAGGCCTTGGTAAGAGATGTTCCCGGTAGGCTGTAAGAGCACTGGGCAGAGCCAGCTGTTTCTTAGCTTCCCGAAGAGCTGGGAGCAAGATGCTTTGGGTCCACTCTCCGTCTTTGGAAACAAGGCAGCCCTTTGGGCCTGGCAGCTCTAGGGCAATGGAGCACACCCAGAGCAGAAGTTCTACTTCAGCCAGATCAGGCCTGCCAGGAAACTGCGTTTCACAGGCCTTGGTAAGAGATGTTCCCGGTAGGCTGTAAGAGCACTGGGCAGAGCCAGTTGTTTCTTACCTTCCTGAAAAGCTGGAAGCAAGATGCTTGGGACCCCTCTGCCCGTTTGGGAACAAGGCAGCCTTTTGGGTCGGGAAGCTCTAGGCCAATGGAGCACACGCAGAGCAGGAGTTCTACTTCAGCCTGATCAGGCCTGCAAAGAAACAGCGTTTGACAGGCCTTGGTAAGAGATGTTCGCGGTAGGTGTAAGAGCACTGGGCAGAGCCAGTTGTTTCTTAGCTTCGCAAAGACCGGGAAGCAAGATGCTTTGGGCCTCTCTGCCCCTTGGAAACAGGGCAGCACTTTGGGCCTGGCAGCTCTAGGGCAATGGAGCACACCCAGAGCCGGAGTTCTACTTCAGCCAGATGAGGCCTGCCAAGAAACTGCGTTTCACAGGCCTTTCAAAGACATGTTCCCGGTAGGCTGTAAGAGCACGGGGCAGAGCGAGTTGGTTCTTAGCTTCCCAGAGAGCTGGAAGCAAGATGCTTTGGGGCCTCTCTGCCCCTTTGGAAACAAGGCAGCACCTTGGGCCTGGCAGCTCTAGGGCAATGGAGCACACCCAGAGCAGAAGTTCTACTTCAGCCAAATCAGGCCTGCCAGGAAACGGCGTTTCACAGGCCTTGGTAAGAGATGTTCCCGGTAGGCTGTAAGAGCACTGGGCAACGCCAGATGTTTCTTAGCTTCCCGAAGAGCTGGAAGCAAGAAGCTTTGGTGCCACTCTCTCACTTTGGACTCAAGGCAGCCCTTTGGGGCAGGTAGCTCTAGGCCAGTGGAGCACACCCAGAGCAGAATTTCTACTTGGGCCAGTTCAGGCCACCAACAAACTGCGTTTCACAGGCCTTGGTAAGAGATGTTCCCGGTAGGCTGTAAGAGCACTGGGCAACGCCAGATGTTTCTTAGCTTCCCGAAGAGCTGGAAGCAAGATGCTTTGGGGCCTCTCATCCCCTTTGCAAACAAGGCGGCCCTATGGGCCAGGCAGCTCTAGGCCAATGGAGCACACCCAGAGCAGAAGTTCTACTTCGGCCAGTTCAGGCCACCAACAAACTGCGTTTCACAGGCCTTGGTAAGAGATGTTCCCGGTAGGCTGTAAGAGCACTGGGCAACACCAGATGTTTCTTAGCTTCCCGAAGAGCTGGAAGCAAGATGCTTTGGGGCCTCTCATCCCCTTTGCAAACAAGGCCGACCTTTGGGCCAGGCAGCTCTAGGCCAATGGAGCACACCCAGAGCAGAAGTTCTACCTCAGCCAGATAAGGCCTGCCAAGAAACTGCGTTTCAAAGGCTTTGGTAAGAGATGTTCCCGGTACTCTGTTAGAGCACTGGGCAGAGCCATTTGTTTCTTAGCTTCCCAAAGAGCTGGAAGCAAGATGCTTTGGGGGCTCCCTGCCCCTTTGCCAACAAGGGCGACCTTTGGGCCTTTCAGCTCTAGGCCAATGGAGCACACCCAGAGCAGAAGTCCTACTTCAGCCAGATCAGGCCTGCCAAGGAACTGCGTTTCAGAGGCCTTTGTATGTGACGTTCCCGGTAGGCTGTGAGAGCACGGTGCAGAGCCAGTTGTTTCCTTGTTTCCCAAACAGCTGGAAGCAAGACGCTTTGGGGCCTCTCTGCCCCTTTGGAAACAAGGCAGCACGTTGGGTCTGGCAGCTCTAGGGCAATGGAGCACAACCAGAGCCGAAGTTCTACTTCTTCCAGATCAGGCCTGCCTAGACAGTGCGTTTCCCAGGCCTTGATAAGAGATGTTCTCTTAGGCTATAAGAGCACTGGGCACAGCCAGTTGTTTCTTAGCTTCCCAAGAGGTGGAAGCAAGATGCTTTGGGGCCTCTCTCCCCCTTTGGAAACAAGGCAGCCCTTTGGGCCTTTCAGCTCGAGGGCAATGGAGCACACCCAGAGCAGAAGTTCTACCTCAGCCAGATCAGGCCTGCCAAGAAACTGCTTTTCACAGGCCTTGGTAAGAGATGTTCCCGGTAGGCTGTAAGAGCACTGGGCAGAGCCAGCTGTTTCTTAGCTTCCCGAAGAGCTGGGAGCAAGATGCTTTGGGTCCACTCTCCGTCTTTGGAAACAAGGCAGCCCTTTGGGCCTGGCAGCTCTAGGGCAATGGAGCACACCCAGAGCAGAAGTTCTACTTCAGCCAGATCAGGCCTGCCAGGAAACTGCGTTTCACAGGCCTTGGTAAGAGATGTTCCCGGTAGGCTGTAAGAGCACTGGGCAGAGCCAGTTGTTTCTTACCTTCCTGAAAAGCTGGAAGCAAGATGCTTGGGACCCCTCTGCCCGTTTGGGAACAAGGCAGCCTTTTGGGTCGGGAAGCTCTAGGCCAATGGAGCACACGCAGAGCAGGAGTTCTACTTCAGCCTGATCAGGCCTGCAAAGAAACAGCGTTTGACAGGCCTTGGTAAGAGATGTTCGCGGTAGGTGTAAGAGCACTGGGCAGAGCCAGTTGTTTCTTAGCTTCGCAAAGACCGGGAAGCAAGATGCTTTGGGCCTCTCTGCCCCTTGGAAACAGGGCAGCACTTTGGGCCTGGCAGCTCTAGGGCAATGGAGCACACCCAGAGCCGGAGTTCTACTTCAGCCAGATGAGGCCTGCCAAGAAACTGCGTTTCACAGGCCTTTCAAAGACATGTTCCCGGTAGGCTGTAAGAGCACGGGGCAGAGCGAGTTGGTTCTTAGCTTCCCAGAGAGCTGGAAGCAAGATGCTTTGGGGCCTCTCTGCCCCTTTGGAAACAAGGCAGCACCTTGGGCCTGGCAGCTCTAGGGCAATGGAGCACACCCAGAGCAGAAGTTCTACTTCAGCCAAATCAGGCCTGCCAGGAAACGGCGTTTCACAGGCCTTGGTAAGAGATGTTCCCGGTAGGCTGTAAGAGCACTGGGCAACGCCAGATGTTTCTTAGCTTCCCGAAGAGCTGGAAGCAAGAAGCTTTGGTGCCACTCTCTCACTTTGGACTCAAGGCAGCCCTTTGGGGCAGGTAGCTCTAGGCCAGTGGAGCACACCCAGAGCAGAAGTTCTACTTGGGCCAGTTCAGGCCACCAACAAACTGCGTTTCACAGGCCTTGGTAAGAGATGTTCCCGGTAGGCTGTAAGAGCACTGGGCAGAGCCAGCTGTTTCTTAGCTTCCCGAAGAGCTGGGAGCAAGATGCTTTGGGTCCACTCTCCGTCTTTGGAAACAAGGCAGCCCTTTGGGCCTGTCAGCTCTAGGGCAATGGAGCACACCCAGAGCAGAAGTTCTACTTCAGCCAGATCAGGCCTGCCAGGAAACTGCGTTTCACAGGCCTTGGTAAGAGATGTTCCCGGTAGGCTGTAAGAGCACTGGGCAGAGCCAGTTGTTTCTTACCTTCCTGAAAAGCTGGAAGCAAGATGCTTGGGACCCCTCTGCCCGTTTGGGAACAAGGCAGCCTTTTGGGTCGGGAAGCTCTAGGCCAATGGAGCACACGCAGAGCAGGAGTTCTACTTCAGCCTGATCAGGCCTGCAAAGAAACAGCGTTTGACAGGCCTTGGTAAGAGATGTTCGCGGTAGGTGTAAGAGCACTGGGCAGAGCCAGTTGTTTCTTAGCTTCGCAAAGACCGGGAAGCAAGATGCTTTGGGCCTCTCTGCCCCTTGGAAACAGGGCAGCACTTTGGGCCTGGCAGCTCTAGGGCAATGGAGCACACCCAGAGCCGGAGTTCTACTTCAGCCAGATGAGGCCTGCCAAGAAACTGCGTTTCACAGGCCTTTCAAAGACATGTTCCCGGTAGGCTGTAAGAGCACGGGGCAGAGCGAGTTGGTTCTTAGCTTCCCAGAGAGCTGGAAGCAAGATGCTTTGGGGCCTCTCTGCCCCTTTGGAAACAAGGCAGCACCTTGGGCCTGGCAGCTCTAGGGCAATGGAGCACACCCAGAGCAGAAGTTCTACTTCAGCCAAATCAGGCCTGCCAGGAAACGGCGTTTCACAGGCCTTGGTAAGAGATGTTCCCGGTAGGCTGTAAGAGCACTGGGCAACGCCAGATGTTTCTTAGCTTCCCGAAGAGCTGGAAGCAAGAAGCTTTGGTGCCACTCTCTCACTTTGGACTCAAGGCAGCCCTTTGGGGCAGGTAGCTCTAGGCCAGTGGAGCACACCCAGAGCAGAAGTTCTACTTGGGCCAGTTCAGGCCACCAACAAACTGCGTTTCACAGGCCTTGGTAAGAGATGTTCCCGGTAGGCTGTAAGAGCACTGGGCAACGCCAGATGTTTCTTAGCTTCCCGAAGAGCTGGAAGCAAGATGCTTTGGGGCCTCTCATCCCCTTTGCAAACAAGGCGGCCCTATGGGCCAGGCAGCTCTAGGCCAATGGAGCACACCCAGAGCAGAAGTTCTACTTCGGCCAGTTCAGGCCACCAACAAACTGCGTTTCACAGGCCTTGGTAAGAGATGTTCCCGGTAGGCTGTAAGAGCACTGGGCAACGCCAGATGTTTCTTAGCTTCCCGAAGAGCTGGAAGCAAGATGCTTTGGGGCCTCTCATCCCCTTTGCAAACAAGGCCGACCTTTGGGCCAGGCAGCTCTAGGCCAATGGAGCACACCCAGAGCAGAAGTTCTACCTCAGCCAGATAAGGCCTGCCAAGAAACTGCGTTTCAAAGGCTTTGGTAAGAGATGTTCCCGGTACTCTGTTAGAGCACTGGGCAGAGCCATTTGTTTCTTAGCTTCCCAAAGAGCTGGAAGCAAGATGCTTTGGGGGCTCCCTGCCCCTTTGCCAACAAGGGCGACCTTTGGGCCTTTCAGCTCTAGGCCAATGGAGCACACCCAGAGCAGAAGTCCTACTTCAGCCAGATCAGGCCTGCCAAGGAACTGCGTTTCAGAGGCCTTTGTATGTGACGTTCCCGGTAGGCTGTGAGAGCACGGTGCAGAGCCAGTTGTTTCCTTGTTTCCCAAACAGCTGGAAGCAAGACGCTTTGGGGCCTCTCTGCCCCTTTGGAAACAAGGCAGCACGTTGGGTCTGGCAGCTCTAGGGCAATGGAGCACAACCAGAGCCGAAGTTCTACTTCTTCCAGATCAGGCCTGCCTAGACAGTGCGTTTCCCAGGCCTTGATAAGAGATGTTCTCTTAGGCTATAAGAGCACTGGGCACAGCCAGTTGTTTCTTAGCTTCCCAAGAGGTGGAAGCAAGATGCTTTGGGGCCTCTCTCCCCCTTTGGAAACAAGGCAGCCCTTTGGGCCTTTCAGCTCGAGGGCAATGGAGCACACCCAGAGCAGAAGTTCTACCTCAGCCAGATCAGGCCTGCCAAGAAACTGCTTTTCACAGGCCTTGGTAAGAGATGTTCCCGGTAGGCTGTAAGAGCACTGGGCAGAGCCAGCTGTTTCTTAGCTTCCCGAAGAGCTGGGAGCAAGATGCTTTGGGTCCACTCTCCGTCTTTGGAAACAAGGCAGCCCTTTGGGCCTGGCAGCTCTAGGGCAATGGAGCACACCCAGAGCAGAAGTTCTACTTCAGCCAGATCAGGCCTGCCAGGAAACTGCGTTTCACAGGCCTTGGTAAGAGATGTTCCAGGTAGGCTGTAAGAGCACTGGGCAGAGCCAGTTGTTTCTTACCTTCCTGAAAAGCTGGAAGCAAGATGCTTGGGACCCCTCTGCCCGTTTGGGAACAAGGCAGCCTTTTGGGTCGGGAAGCTCTAGGCCAATGGAGCACACGCAGAGCAGGAGTTCTACTTCAGCCTGATCAGGCCTGCAAAGAAACAGCGTTTGACAGGCCTTGGTAAGAGATGTTCGCGGTAGGTGTAAGAGCACTGGGCAGAGCCAGTTGTTTCTTAGCTTCGCAAAGACCGGGAAGCAAGATGCTTTGGGCCTCTCTGCCCCTTGGAAACAGGGCAGCACTTTGGGCCTGGCAGCTCTAGGGCAATGGAGCACACCCAGAGCCGGAGTTCTACTTCAGCCAGATGAGGCCTGCCAAGAAACTGCGTTTCACAGGCCTTTCAAAGACATGTTCCCGGTAGGCTGTAAGAGCACGGGGCAGAGCGAGTTGGTTCTTAGCTTCCCAGAGAGCTGGAAGCAAGATGCTTTGGGGCCTCTCTGCCCCTTTGGAAACAAGGCAGCACCTTGGGCCTGGCAGCTCTAGGGCAATGGAGCACACCCAGAGCAGAAGTTCTACTTCAGCCAAATCAGGCCTGCCAGGAAACGGCGTTTCACAGGCCTTGGTAAGAGATGTTCCCGGTAGGCTGTAAGAGCACTGGGCAACGCCAGATGTTTCTTAGCTTCCCGAAGAGCTGGAAGCAAGAAGCTTTGGTGCCACTCTCTCACTTTGGACTCAAGGCAGCCCTTTGGGGCAGGTAGCTCTAGCCCAGTGGAGCACACCCAGAGCAGAAGTTCTACTTGGGCCAGTTCAGGCCACCAACAAACTGCGTTTCACAGGCCTTGGTAAGAGATGTTCCCGGTAGGCTGTAAGAGCACTGGGCAACGCCAGATGTTTCTTAGCTTCCCGAAGAGCTGGAAGCAAGATGCTTTGGGGCCTCTCATCCCCTTTGCAAACAAGGCGGCCCTATGGGCCAGGCAGCTCTAGGCCAATGGAGCACACCCAGAGCAGAAGTTCTACTTCGGCCAGTTCAGGCCACCAACAAACTGCGTTTCACAGGCCTTGGTAAGAGATGTTCCCGGTAGGCTGTAAGAGCACTGGGCAACGCCAGATGTTTCTTAGCTTCCCGAAGAGCTGGAAGCAAGATGCTTTGGGGCCTCTCATCCCCTTTGCAAACAAGGCCGACCTTTGGGCCAGGCAGCTCTAGGCCAATGGAGCACACCCAGAGCAGAAGTTCTACCTCAGCCAGATAAGGCCTGCCAAGAAACTGCGTTTCAAAGGCTTTGGTAAGAGATGTTCCCGGTACTCTGTTAGAGCACTGGGCAGAGCCATTTGTTTCTTAGCTTCCCAAAGAGCTGGAAGCAAGATGCTTTGGGGGCTCCCTGCCCCTTTGCCAACAAGGGCGACCTTTGGGCCTTTCAGCTCTAGGCCAATGGAGCACACCCAGAGCAGAAGTCCTACTTCAGCCAGATCAGGCCTGCCAAGGAACTGCGTTTCAGAGGCCTTTGTATGTGACGTTCCCGGTAGGCTGTGAGAGCACGGTGCAGAGCCAGTTGTTTCCTTGTTTCCCAAACAGCTGGAAGCAAGACGCTTTGGGGCCTCTCTGCCCCTTTGGAAACAAGGCAGCACGTTGGGTCTGGCAGCTCTAGGGCAATGGAGCACAACCAGAGCCGAAGTTCTACTTCTTCCAGATCAGGCCTGCCTAGACAGTGCGTTTCCCAGGCCTTGATAAGAGATGTTCTCTTAGGCTATAAGAGCACTGGGCACAGCCAGTTGTTTCTTAGCTTCCCAAGAGGTGGAAGCAAGATGCTTTGGGGCCTCTCTCCCCCTTTGGAAACAAGGCAGCCCTTTGGGCCTTTCAGCTCGAGGGCAATGGAGCACACCCAGAGCAGAAGTTCTACCTCAGCCAGATCAGGCCTGCCAAGAAACTGCTTTTCACAGGCCTTGGTAAGAGATGTTCCCGGTAGGCTGTAAGAGCACTGGGCAGAGCCAGCTGTTTCTTAGCTTCCCGAAGAGCTGGGAGCAAGATGCTTTGGGTCCACTCTCCGTCTTTGGAAACAAGGCAGCCCTTTGGGCCTGGCAGCTCTAGGGCAATGGAGCACACCCAGAGCAGAAGTTCTACTTCAGCCAGATCAGGCCTGCCAGGAAACTGCGTTTCACAGGCCTTGGTAAGAGATGTTCCCGGTAGGCTGTAAGAGCACTGGGCAGAGCCAGTTGTTTCTTACCTTCCTGAAAAGCTGGAAGCAAGATGCTTGGGACCCCTCTGCCCGTTTGGGAACAAGGCAGCCTTTTGGGTCGGGAAGCTCTAGGCCAATGGAGCACACGCAGAGCAGGAGTTCTACTTCAGCCTGATCAGGCCTGCAAAGAAACAGCGTTTGACAGGCCTTGGTAAGAGATGTTCCCGGTAGGTGTAAGAGCACTGGGCAGAGCCAGTTGTTTCTTAGCTTCGCAAAGACCGGGAAGCAAGATGCTTTGGGCCTCTCTGCCCCTTGGAAACAGGGCAGCACTTTGGGCCTGGCAGCTCTAGGGCAATGGAGCACACCCAGAGCCGGAGTTCTACTTCAGCCAGATGAGGCCTGCCAAGAAACTGCGTTTCACAGGCCTTTCAAAGACATGTTCCCGGTAGGCTGTAAGAGCACGGGGCAGAGCGAGTTGGTTCTTAGCTTCCCAGAGAGCTGGAAGCAAGATGCTTTGGGGCCTCTCTGCCCCTTTGGAAACAAGGCAGCACCTTGGGCCTGGCAGCTCTAGGGCAATGGAGCACACCCAGAGCAGAAGTTCTACTTCAGCCAAATCAGGCCTGCCAGGAAACGGCGTTTCACAGGCCTTGGTAAGAGATGTTCCCGGTAGGCTGTAAGAGCACTGGGCAACGCCAGATGTTTCTTAGCTTCCCGAAGAGCTGGAAGCGAGAAGCTTTGGTGCCACTCTCTCACTTTGGAATCAAGGCAGCCCTTTGGGGCAGGTAGCTCTAGGCCAGTGGAGCACACCCAGAGCAGAAGTTCTACTTGGGCCAGTTCAGGCCACCAACAAACTGCGTTTCACAGGCCTTGGTAAGAGATGTTCCCGGTAGGCTGTAAGAGCACTGGGCAACGCCAGATGTTTCTTAGCTTCCCGAAGAGCTGGAAGCAAGATGCTTTGGGGCCTCTCATCCCCTTTGCAAACAAGGCGGCCCTATGGGCCAGGCAGCTCTAGGCCAATGGAGCACACCCAGAGCAGAAGTTCTACTTCGGCCAGTTCAGGCCACCAACAAACTGCGTTTCACAGGCCTTGGTAAGAGATGTTCCCGGTAGGCTGTAAGAGCACTGGGCAACGCCAGATGTTTCTTAGCTTCCCGAAGAGCTGGAAGCAAGATGCTTTGGGGCCTCTCATCCCCTTTGCAAACAAGGCCGACCTTTGGGCCAGGCAGCTCTAGGCCAATGGAGCACACCCAGAGCAGAAGTTCTACCTCAGCCAGATAAGGCCTGCCAAGAAACTGCGTTTCAAAGGCTTTGGTAAGAGATGTTCCCGGTACTCTGTTAGAGCACTGGGCAGAGCCATTTGTTTCTTAGCTTCCCAAAGAGCTGGAAGCAAGATGCTTTGGGGGCTCCCTGCCCCTTTGCCAACAAGGGCGACCTTTGGGCCTTTCAGCTCTAGGCCAATGGAGCACACCCAGAGCAGAAGTCCTACTTCAGCCAGATCAGGCCTGCCAAGGAACTGCGTTTCAGAGGCCTTTGTATGTGACGTTCCCGGTAGGCTGTGAGAGCACGGTGCAGAGCCAGTTGTTTCCTTGTTTCCCAAACAGCTGGAAGCAAGACGCTTTGGGGCCTCTCTGCCCCTTTGGAAACAAGGCAGCACGTTGGGTCTGGCAGCTCTAGGGCAATGGAGCACAACCAGAGCCGAAGTTCTACTTCTTCCAGATCAGGCCTGCCTAGACAGTGCGTTTCCCAGGCCTTGATAAGAGATGTTCTCTTAGGCTATAAGAGCACTGGGCACAGCCAGTTGTTTCTTAGCTTCCCAAGAGGTGGAAGCAAGATGCTTTGGGGCCTCTCTCCCCCTTTGGAAACAAGGCAGCCCTTTGGGCCTTTCAGCTCTAGGGCAATGGAGCACACCCAGAGCAGAAGTTCTACCTCAGCCAGATCAGGCCTGCCAAGAAACTGCTTTTCACAGGCCTTCGTAAGAGGTGTTCCCGGAAGGCTGTAAGAGTACCTGGCAGAGCGAGTTGTTTCTTAGCTTCAAAAACAGCTGGAAGCAACATGATTTGGGGCCTCTCTCCCCCTTTGGAAACAAAGCAGCCTTTGTGCCTGGCAGCTCTAGGCCAAAGTAGCACACCCAGAGCACAAGTTCTACCTCAGCCAGATAAGGCCTGTCAAGAAGCTGCGTTTCACAGGCCTTTGTATGTGACGTTCCCGGTTGGCTTTGAGAGCACTGTGCAGAGCCAGTTGTTTTAGCTTCCCAGAGAGCAGGAAGCAAGATGCTTTGGGGCCTCTCTCACACTTTGGAAATAAAGGCAGCCCTTTGGGCCTGGCAGCCCTAGGCCAATGGAGTACACCCAGAGCAGAAGTTCTACCTCAGCCAGATCAGGCCTTCCAAGAAACTGCGTCTCACAGGCCTTTCTCTGTCACGTTGCCGGTAGGCTGTGAGAGCACTGTGCAGAGCCAGTTGTTTCTTAGCTTCCCAAAGATTTGGAAGCAAGATGCTTTGGGGACTCTCAGCCCCTTTGGAAACAAGGCGGCCCTTTGGGCCTGGCAGCTCTAGGCCAAAGTAGCACGCCCAGAGCAGGAGTTCTACTTCAGCCAGATCAGGCCTGCCAAGAAACTGCGTTTCACAGGCCTTGGTAAGAGATGTTCCCGGTAGGCTGTGAGAGCACTGTGGAGAGCCAGTTGCTTTAGCTTCCCACAGAGCTGGAAGCAAGATGCCTTGGGGCCTCTCTCTCCCTTTGGACACAAGGCAGCCGTTTGGGCCTGGCAGCTCTAGGCCAATGGAGCACACCCACAGCAGAAGTTCTACTTCAGGCAGATCAGTCCTGCCCAGAAACTGCGTTTCACAGCCCTTGGTAAGAGATGTTCACGGTAGGCTGTGAGAGCACTGGGCAGAACCAGTTGTTTTTTAGCTTCCCAAAGTGCTGGAGGCAAGATGCTTTGGGGCCTCTCTCACCCTTTGGAAACAAGGCAGCCCTTAGGTCCTGGTAGCTCTAGGCCTATGTAGCACAACCAGAACAGAAGTTCTACTTCAGCCAGGTCAGGCCTGCCAAGAAACTGCGTTTCACAGGCCTTTCAAAGAGATGTTCTCTTAGGCTGTAAGAGCACTGGGCAGAGCCAGCTGTTTCTTAGCTTCCCGAAGAGCTGGGAGCAAGATGCTTTGGGTCCACTCTCCGTCTTTGGAAACAAGGCAGCCCTTTGGGCCTGGCAGCTCTAGGGCAATGGAGCACACCCAGAGCAGAAGTTCTACTTCAGCCAGTTCAGGCCTGCCAGGAAACTGCGTTTCACAGGCCTTGGTAAGAGATGTTCCCGGTAGGCTGTAAGAGCACTGGGCAGAGCCAGTTGTTTCTTACCTTCCTGAAAAGCTGGAAGCAAGATGCTTGGGACCCCTCTGCCCATTTGGGAACAAGGCAGCCTTTTGGGTCGGGAAGCTCTAGGCCAATGGAGCACACGCAGAGCAGGAGTTCTACTTCAGCCTGATCAGGCCTGCAAAGAAACAGCGTTTGACAGGCCTTGGTAAGAGATGTTCGCGGTAGGTGTAAGAGCACTGGGCAGAGCCAGTTGTTTCTTAGCTTCGCAAAGACCGGGAAGCAAGATGCTTTGGGCCTCTCTGCCCCTTGGAAACAGGGCAGCACTTTGGGCCTGGCAGCTCTAGGGCAATGGAGCACACCCAGAGCCGGAGTTCTACTACAGCCAGATGAGGCCTGCCAAGAAACTGCGTTTCACAGGCCTTTCAAAGACATGTTCCCGGTAGGCTGTAAGAGCACGGGGCAGAGCGAGTTGGTTCTTAGCTTCCCAGAGAGCTGGAAGCAAGATGCTTTGGGGCCTCTCTGCCCCTTTGGAAACAAGGCAGCACCTTGGGCCTGGCAGCTCTAGGGCAATGGAGCACACCCAGAGCAGAAGTTCTACTTCAGCCAAATCAGGCCTGCCAGGAAACGGCGTTTCACAGGCCTTGGTAAGAGATGTTCCCGGTAGGCTGTAAGAGCACTGGGCAACGCCAGATGTTTCTTAGCTTCCCGAAGAGCTGGAAGCAAGAAGCTTTGGTGCCACTCTCTCACTTTGGACTCAAGGCAGCCCTTTGGGGCAGGTAGCTCTAGGCCAGTGGAGCACACCCAGAGCAGAAGTTCTACTTGGGCCAGTTCAGGCCACCAACAAACTGCGTTTCACAGGCCTTGGTAAGAGATGTTCCCGGTAGGCTGTAAGAGCACTGGGCAACGCCAGATGTTTCTTAGCTTCCCGAAGAGCTGGAAGCAAGATGCTTTGGGGCCTCTCATCCCCTTTGCAAACAAGGCGGCCCTATGGGCCAGGCAGCTCTAGGCCAATGGAGCACACCCAGAGCAGAAGTTCTACTTCGGCCAGTTCAGGCCACCAACAAACTGCGTTTCACAGGCCTTGGTAAGAGATGTTCCCGGTAGGCTGTAAGAGCACTGGGCAACGCCAGATGTTTCTTAGCTTCCCGAAGAGCTGGAAGCAAGATGCTTTGGGGCCTCTCATCCCCTTTGCAAACAAGGCCGACCTTTGGGCCAGGCAGCTCTAGGCCAATGGAGCACACCCAGAGCAGAAGTTCTACCTCAGCCAGATAAGGCCTGCCAAGAAACTGCGTTTCAAAGGCTTTGGTAAGAGATGTTCCCGGTACTCTGTTAGAGCACTGGGCAGAGCCATTTGTTTCTTAGCTTCCCAAAGAGCTGGAAGCAAGATGCTTTGGGGGCTCCCTGCCCCTTTGCCAACAAGGGCGACCTTTGGGCCTTTCAGCTCTAGGCCAATGGAGCACACCCAGAGCAGAAGTCCTACTTCAGCCAGATCAGGCCTGCCAAGGAACTGCGTTTCAGAGGCCTTTGTATGTGACGTTCCCGGTAGGCTGTGAGAGCACGGTGCAGAGCCAGTTGTTTCCTTGTTTCCCAAACAGCTGGAAGCAAGACGCTTTGGGGCCTCTCTGCCCCTTTGGAAACAAGGCAGCACGTTGGGTCTGGCAGCTCTAGGGCAATGGAGCACAACCAGAGCCGAAGTTCTACTTCTTCCAGATCAGGCCTGCCTAGACAGTGCGTTTCCCAGGCCTTGATAAGAGATGTTCTCTTAGGCTATAAGAGCACTGGGCACAGCCAGTTGTTTCTTAGCTTCCCAAGAGGTGGAAGCAAGATGCTTTGGGGCCTCTCTCCCCCTTTGGAAACAAGGCAGCCCTTTGGGCCTTTCAGCTCTAGGGCAATGGAGCACACCCAGAGCAGAAGTTCTACCTCAGCCAGATCAGGCCTGCCAAGAAACTGCTTTTCACAGGCCTTCGTAAGAGGTGTTCCCGGAAGGCTGTAAGAGTACCTGGCAGAGCGAGTTGTTTCTTAGCTTCAAAAACAGCTGGAAGCAACATGATTTGGGGCCTCTCTCCCCCTTTGGAAACAAAGCAGCCTTGGTGCCTGGCAGCTCTAGGCCAAAGTAGCACACCCAGGGCACAAGTTCTACCTCAGCCAGATAAGGCCTGTCAAGAAGCTGCGTTTCACAGGCCTTTGTATGTGACGTTCCTGGTTGGCTTTGAGAGCACTGTGCAGAGCCAGTTGTTTTAGCTTCCCAGAGAGCAGGAAGCAAGATGCTTTGGGGCCTCTCTCACACTTTGGAAATAAAGGCAGCCCTTTGGGCCTGGCAGCCCTAGGCCAATGGAGTACACCCAGAGCAGAAGTTCTACCTCAGCCAGATCAGGCCTTCCAAGAAACTGCGTCTCACAGGCCTTTCTCTGTCACGTTGCCGGTAGGCTGTGAGAGCACTGTGCAGAGCCAGTTGTTTCTTAGCTTCCCAAAGATTTGGAAGCAAGATGCGTTGGGGACTCTCAGCCCCTTTGGAAACAAGGCGGCCCTTTGGGCCTGGCTGCTCTAGGCCAAAGTAGCACGCCCAGAGCAGGAGTTCTACTTCAGCCAGATCAGGCCTGCCAAGAAACTGCGTTTCACAGGCCTTGGTAAGAGATGTTCCCGGTAGGCTGTGAGAGCACTGTGGAGAGCCAGTTGCTTTAGCTTCCCACAGAGCTGGAAGCAAGATGCCTTGGGGCCTCTCTCTCCCTTTGGACACAAGGCAGCCGTTTGGGCCTGGCAGCTCTAGGCCAATGGAGCACACCCACAGCAGAAGTTCTACTTCAGGCAGATCAGTCCTGCCCAGAAACTGCGTTTCACAGCCCTTGGTAAGAGATGTTCACGGTAGGCTGTGAGAGCACTGGGCAGAACCAGTTGTTTTTTAGCTTCCCAAAGTGCTGGAGGCAAGATGCTTTGGGGCCTCTCTCACCCTTTGGAAACAAGGCAGCCCTTAGGTCCTGGTAGCTCTAGGCCTATGTAGCACAACCAGAACAGAAGTTCTACTTCAGCCAGGTCAGGCCTGCCAAGAAACTGCGTTTCACAGGCCTTTCAAAGAGATGTTCTCTTAGGCTGTAAGAGCACTGGGCAGAGCCAGCTGTTTCTTAGCTTCCCGAAGAGCTGGGAGCAAGATGCTTTGGGTCCACTCTCCGTCTTTGGAAACAAGGCAGCCCTTTGGGCCTGGCAGCTCTAGGGCAATGGAGCACACCCAGAGCAGAAGTTCTACTTCAGCCAGATCAGGCCTGCCAGGAAACTGCGTTTCACAGGCCTTGGTAAGAGATGTTCCCGGTAGGCTGTAAGAGCACTGGGCAGAGCCAGTTGTTTCTTACCTTCCTGAAAAGCTGGAAGCAAGATGCTTGGAACCCCTCTGCCCGTTTGGGAACAAGGCAGCCTTTTGGGTCGGGAAGCTCTAGGCCAATGGAGCACACGCAGAGCAGGAGTTCTACTTCAGCCTGATCAGGCCTGCAAAGAAACAGCGTTTGACAGGCCTTGGTAAGAGATGTTCGCGGTAGGTGTAAGAGCACTGGGCAGAGCCAGTTGTTTCTTAGCTTCGCAAAGACCGGGAAGCAAGATGCTTTGGGCCTCTCTGCCCCTTGGAAACAGGGCAGCACTTTGGGCCTGGCAGCTCTAGGGCAATGGAGCACACCCAGAGCCGGAGTTCTACTTCAGCCTCATGAGGCCTGCCAAGAAACTGCGTTTCACAGGCCTTTCAAAGACATGTTCCCGGTAGGCTGTAAGAGCACGGGGCAGAGCGAGTTGGTTCTTAGCTTCCCAGAGAGCTGGAAGCAAGATGCTTTGGGGCCTCTCTGCCCCTTTGGAAACAAGGCAGCACCTTGGGCCTGGCAGCTCTAGGGCAATGGAGCACACCCAGAGCAGAAGTTCTACTTCGGCCAAATCAGGCCTGCCAGGAAACGGCGTTTCACAGGCCTTGGTAAGAGATGTTCCCGGTAGGCTGTAAGAGCACTGGGCAACGCCAGATGTTTCTTAGCTTCCCGAAGAGCTGGAAGCGAGAAGCTTTGGTGCCACTCTCTCACTTTGGACTCAAGGCAGCCCTTTGGGGCAGGTAGCTCTAGCCCAGTGGAGCACACCCAGAGCAGAAGTTCTACTTGGGCCAGTTCCTACCACCAATAAACTGCGTTTCACAGGCCTTGGTAAGAGATGTTCCCGGTAGGCTGTAAGAGCACTGGGCAACGCCAGATGTTTCTTAGCTTCCCGAAGAGCTGGAAGCAAGATGCTTTGGGGCCTCTCATCCCCTTTGCAAACAAGGCGGCCCTATGGGCCAGGCAGCTCTAGGCCAATGGAGCACACCCAGAGCAGAAGTTCTACTTCGGCCAGTTCAGGCCACCAACAAACTGCGTTTCACAGGCCTTGGTAAGAGATGTTCCCGGTAGGCTGTAAGAGCACTGGGCAACGCCAGATGTTTCTTAGCTTCCCGAAGAGCTGGAAGCAAGATGCTTTGGGGCCTCTCATCCCCTTTGCAAACAAGGCGGCCCTATGGGCCAGGCAGCTCTAGGCCAATGGAGCACACCCAGAGCAGAAGTTCTACTTCGGCCAGTTCAGGCCACCAACAAACTGCGTTTCACAGGCCTTGGTAAGAGATGTTCCCGGTAGGCTGTAAGAGCACTGGGCAACGCCATTTGTTTCTTAGCTTCCCGAAGAGCTGGAAGAAGATGCTTTGGGGCCTCTCATCCCCTTTGCAAACAAGGCCGACCTTTGGGCCAGGCAGCTCTAGGCCAATGGAGCACACCCAGAGCAGAAGTTCTACCTCAGCCAGATAAGGCCTGCCAAGAAACTGCGTTTCAAAGGCTTTGGTAAGAGATGTTCCCGGTACTCTGTTAGAGCACTGGTCAGAGCCATTTGTTTCTTAGCTTCCCAAAGAGCTGGAAGCAAGATGCTTTGGGGGCTCCCTGCCCCTTTGCCAACAAGGGTGACCTTTGGGCCTTTCAGCTCTAGGCCAATGGAGCACACCCAGAGCAGAAGTCCTACTTCAGCCAGATCAGGCCTGCCAAGGAACTGCGTTTCAGAGGCCTTTGTATGTGACGTTCCCGGTAGGCTGTGAGAGCACGGTGCAGAGCCAGTTGTTTCCTTGTTTCCCAAACAGCTGGAAGCAAGACGCTTTGGGGCCTCTCTGCCCCTTTGGAAACAAGGCAGCACGTTGGGTCTGGCAGCTCTAGGGCAATGGAGCACAACCAGAGCCGAAGTTCTACTTCTTCCAGATCAGGCCTGCCTAGACAGTGCGTTTCCCAGGCCTTGATAAGAGATGTTCTCTTAGGCTATAAGAGCACTGGGCACAGCCAGTTGTTTCTTAGCTTCCCAAGAGGTGGAAGCAAGATGCTTTGGGGCCTCTCTCCCCCTTTGGAAACAAGGCAGCCCTTTGGGCCTTTCAGCTCTAGGGCAATGGAGCACACCCAGAGCAGAAGTTCTACCTCAGCCAGATCAGGCCTGCCAAGAAACTGCTTTTCACAGGCCTTCGTAAGAGGTGTTCCCGGAAGGCTGTAAGAGTACCTGGCAGAGCGAGTTGTTTCTTAGCTTCAAAAACAGCTGGAAGCAACATGATTTGGGGCCTCTCTCCCCCTTTGGAAACAAAGCAGCCTTTGTGCCTGGCAGCTCTAGGCCAAAGTAGCACACCCAGGGCACAAGTTCTACCTCAGCCAGATAAGGCCTGTCAAGAAGCTGCGTTTCACAGGCCTTTGTATGTGACGTTCCCGGTTGGCTTTGAGAGCACTGTGCAGAGCCAGTTGTTTTAGCTTCCCAGAGAGCAGGAAGCAAGATGCTTTGGGGCCTCTCTCACACTTTGGAAATAAAGGCAGCCCTTTGGGCCTGGCAGCCCTAGGCCAATGGAGTACACCCAGAGCAGAAGTTCTACCTCAGCCAGATCAGGCCTTCCAAGAAACTGCGTCTCACAGGCCTTTCTCTGTCACGTTGCCGGTAGGCTGTGAGAGCACTGTGCAGAGCCAGTTGTTTCTTAGCTTCCCAAAGATTTGGAAGCAAGATGCTTTGGGGACTCTCAGCCCCTTTGGAAACAAGGCGGCCCTTTGGGCCTGGCTGCTCTAGGCCAAAGTAGCACGCCCAGAGCAGGAGTGCTACTTCAGCCAGATCAGGCCTGCCAAGAAACTGCGTTTCACAGGCCTTGGTAAGAGATGTTCCCGGTAGGCTGTGAGAGCACTGTGGAGAGCCAGTTGCTTTAGCTTCCCACAGAGCTGGAAGCAAGATGCCTTGGGGCCTCTCTCTCCCTTTGGACACAAGGCAGCCGTTTGGGCCTGGCAGCTCTAGGCCAATGGAGCACACCCACAGCAGAAGTTCTACTTCAGGCAGATCAGTCCTGCCCAGAAACTGCGTTTCACAGCCCTTGGTAAGAGATGTTCACGGTAGGCTGTGAGAGCACTGGGCAGAACCAGTTGTTTTTTAGCTTCCCAAAGTGCTGGAGGCAAGATGCTTTGGGGCCTCTCTCACCCTTTGGAAACAAGGCAGCCCTTAGGTCCTGGTAGCTCTAGGCCTATGTAGCACAACCAGAACAGAAGTTCTACTTCAGCCAGGTCAGGCCTGCCAAGAAACTGCGTTTCACAGGCCTTTCAAAGAGATGTTCTCTTAGGCTGTAAGAGCACTGGGCAGAGCCAGCTGTTTCTTAGCTTCCCGAAGAGCTGGGAGCAAGATGCTTTGGGTCCACTCTCCGTCTTTGGAAACAAGGCAGCCCTTTGGGCCTGGCAGCTCTAGGGCAATGGAGCACACCCAGAGCAGAAGTTCTACTTCAGCCAGATCAGGCCTGCCAGGAAACTGCGTTTCACAGGCCTTGGTAAGAGATGTTCCCGGTAGGCTGTAAGAGCACTGGGCAGAGCCAGTTGTTTCTTACCTTCCTGAAAAGCTGGAAGCAAGATGCTTGGGACCCCTCTGCCCGTTTGGGAACAAGGCAGCCTTTTGGGTCGGGAAGCTCTAGGCCAATGGAGCACACGCAGAGCAGGAGTTCTACTTCAGCCTGATCAGGCCTGCAAAGAAACAGCGTTTGACAGGCCTTGGTAAGAGATGTTCGCGGTAGGTGTAAGAGCACTGGGCAGAGCCAGTTGTTTCTTAGCTTCGCAAAGACCGGGAAGCAAGATGCTTTGGGCCTCTCTGCCCCTTGGAAACAGGGCAGCACTTTGGGCCTGGCAGCTCTAGGGCAATGGAGCACACCCAGAGCCGGAGTTCTACTTCAGCCAGATGAGGCCTGCCAAGAAACTGCGTTTCACAGGCCTTTCAAAGACATGTTCCCGGTAGTCTGTAAGAGCACGGGGCAGAGCGAGTTGGTTCTTAGCTTCCCAGAGAGCTGGAAGCAAGATGCTTTGGGGCCTCTCTGCCCCTTTGGAAACAAGGCAGCACCTTGGGCCTGGCAGCTCTAGGGCAATGGAGCAAACCCAGAGCAGAAGTTCTACTTCAGCCAAATCAGGCCTGCCAGGAAACGGCGTTTCACAGGCCTTGGTAAGAGATGTTCCCGGTAGGCTGTAAGAGCACTGGGCAACGCCAGATGTTTCTTAGCTTCCCGAAGAGCTGGAAGCGAGAAGCTTTGGTGCCACTCTCTCACTTTGGACTCAAGGCAGCACTTTGGGGCAGGTAGCTCTAGCCCAGTGGAGCACACCCAGAGCAGAAGTTCTACTTGGGCCAGTTCAGGCCACCAACAAACTTCGTTTCACAGGCCTTGGTAAGAGATGTTCCCGGTAGGCTGTAAGAGCACTGGGCAACGCCAGATGTTTCTTAGCTTCCCGAAGAGCTGGAAGCAAGATGCTTTGGGGCCTCTCATCCCCTTTGCAAACAAGGCGGCCCTATGGGCCAGGCAGCTCTAGGCCAATGGAGCACACCCAGAGCAGAAGTTCTACTTCGGCCAGTTCAGGCCACCAACAAACTGCGTTTCACAGGCCTTGGTAAGAGATGTTCCCGGTAGGCTGTAAGAGCACTGGGCAATGCCAGATGTTTCTTAGCTTCCCGAAGAGCTGGAAGCAAGATGCTTTGGGGCCTCTCATCCCCTTTGCAAACAAGGCCGACCTTTGGGCCAGGCAGCTCTAGGCCAATGGAGCACACCCAGAGCAGAAGTTCTACCTCAGCCACATAAGGCCTGCCAAGAAACTGCGTTTCAAAGGCTTTGGTAAGAGATGTTCCCGGTACTCTGTTAGAGCACTGGGCAGAGCCATTTGTTTCTTAGCTTCCCAAAGAGCTGGAAGCAAGATGCTTTGGGGGCTCCCTGCCCCTTTGCCAACAAGGGCGACCTTTGGGCCTTTCAGCTCTAGGCCAATGGATCACACCCAGAGCAGAAGTCCTACTTCAGCCAGATCAGGCCTGCCAAGGAACTGCGTTTCAGAGGCCTTTGTATGTGACGTTCCCGGTAGGCTGTGAGAGCACGGTGCAGAGCCAGTTGTTTCCTTGTTTCCCAAACAGCTGGAAGCAAGACGCTTTGGGGCCTCTCTGCCCCTTTGGAAACAAGGCAGCACGTTGGGTCTGGCAGCTCTAGGGCAATGGAGCACAACCAGAGCCGAAGTTCTACTTCTTCCAGATCAGGCCTGCCTAGACAGTGCGTTTCCCAGGCCTTGATAAGAGATGTTCTCTTAGGCTATAAGAGCACTGGGCACAGCCAGTTGTTTCTTAGCTTCCCAAGAGGTGGAAGCAAGATGCTTTGGGGCCTCTCTCCCCCTTTGGAAACAAGGCAGCCCTTTGGGCCTTTCAGCTCTAGGGCAATGGAGCACACCCAGAGCAGAAGTTCTACCTCAGCCAGATCAGGCCTGCCAAGAAACTGCTTTTCACAGGCCTTCGTAAGAGGTGTTCCCGGAAGGCTGTAAGAGTACCTGGCAGAGCGAGTTGTTTCTTAGCTTCAAAAACAGCTGGAAGCAACATGATTTGGGGCCTCTCTCCCCCTTTGGAAACAAAGCAGCCTTTGTGCCTGGCAGCTCTAGGCCAAAGTAGCACACCCAGAGCACAAGTTCTACCTCAGCCAGATCAGGCCTGCCAAGAAACTGCTTTTCACAGGCCTTCGTAAGAGGTGTTCCCGGAAGGCTGTAAGAGTACCTGGCAGAGCGAGTTGTTTCTTAGCTTCAAAAACAGCTGGAAGCAACATGATTTGGGGCCTCTCTCCCCCTTTGGAAACAAAGCAGCCTTTGTGCCTGGCAGCTCTAGGCCAAAGTAGCACACCCAGGGCACAAGTTCTACCTCAGCCAGTTAAGGCCTGTCAAGAAGCTGCGTTTCACAGGCCTTTGTATGTGACGTTCCCGGTTGGCTTTGAGAGCACTGTACAGAGCCAGTTGTTTTAGCTTCCCAGAGAGCAGGAAGCAAGATGCTTTGGGGCCTCTCTCACACTTTGGAAATAAAGGCAGCCCTTTGGGCCTGGCAGCCCTAGGCCAATGGAGTACACCCAGAGCAGAAGTTCTACCTCAGCCAGATCAGGCCTTCCAAGAAACTGCGTCTCACAGGCCTTTCTCTGTCACGTTGCCGGTAGGCTGTGAGAGCACTGTGCAGAGCCAGTTGTTTCTTAGCTTCCCAAAGATTTGGAAGCAAGATGCGTTGGGGACTCTCAGCCCCTTTGGAAACAAGGCGGCCCTTTGGGCCTGGCTGCTCTAGGCCAAAGTAGCACGCCCAGAGCAGGAGTTCTACTTCAGCCAGATCAGGCCTGCCAAGAAACTGCGTTTCACAGGCCTTGGTAAGAGATGTTCCCGGTAGGCTGTGAGAGCACTGTGGAGAGCCAGTTGCTTTAGCTTCCCACAGAGCTGGAAGCAAGATGCCTTGGGGCCTCTCTCTCCCTTTGGACACAAGGCAGCCGTTTGGGCCTGGCAGCTCTAGGCCAATGGAGCACACCCACAGCAGAAGTTCTACTTCAGGCAGATCAGTCCTGCCCAGAAACTGCGTTTCACAGCCCTTGGTAAGAGATGTTCACGGTAGGCTGTGAGAGCACTGGGCAGAACCAGTTGTTTTTTAGCTTCCCAAAGTGCTGGAGGCAAGATGCTTTGGGGCCTCTCTCACCCTTTGGAAACAAGGCAGCCCTTAGGTCCTGGTAGCTCTAGGCCTATGTAGCACAACCAGAACAGAAGTTCTACTTCAGCCAGGTCAGGCCTGCCAAGAAACTGCGTTTCACAGGCCTTTCAAAGAGATGTTCTCTTAGGCTGTAAGAGCACTGGGCAGAGCCAGCTGTTTCTTAGCTTCCCGAAGAGCTGGGAGCAAGATGCTTTGGGTCCACTCTCCGTCTTTGGAAACAAGGCAGCCCTTTGGGCCTGGCAGCTCTAGGGCAATGGAGCACACCCAGAGCAGAAGTTCTACTTCAGCCAGATCAGGCCTGCCAGGAAACTGCGTTTCACAGGCCTTGGTAAGAGATGTTCCCGGTAGGCTGTAAGAGCACTGGGCAGAGCCAGTTGTTTCTTACCTTCCTGAAAAGCTGGAAGCAAGATGCTTGGGAGCCTTCTGCCCGTTTGGGAACAAGGCAGCCTTTTGGGTCGGGAAGCTCTAGGCCAATGGAGCACACGCAGAGCAGGAGTTCTACTTCAGCCTGATCAGGCCTGCAAAGAAACAGCGTTTGACAGGCCTTGGTAAGAGATGTTCCCGGTAGGTGTAAGAGCACTGGGCAGAGCCAGTTGTTTCTTAGCTTCGCAAAGACCGGGAAGCAAGATGCTTTGGGCCTCTCTGCCTCTTGGAAACAGGGCAGCACTTTGGGCCTGGCAGCTCTAGGGCAATGGAGCACACCCAGAGCCGGAGTTCTACTTCAGCCAGATGAGGCCTGCCAAGAAACTGCGTTTCACAGGCCTTTCAAAGACATGTTCCCGGTAGTCTGTAAGAGCACGGGGCAGAGCGAGTTGGTTCTTAGCTTCCCAGAGAGCAGGAAGCAAGATGCTTTGGGGTCTCTCTGCCCCTTTGGAAACAAGGCAGCACCTTGGGCCTGGCAGCTCTAGGGCAATGGAGCACACCCAGAGCAGAAGTTCTACTTCAGCCAAATCAGGCCTGCCAGGAAACGGCGTTTCACAGGCCTTGGTAAGAGATGTTCCCGGTAGGCTGTAAGAGCACTGGGCAACGCCAGATGTTTCTTAGCTTCCCGAAGAGCTGGAAGCGAGAAGCTTTGGTGCCACTCTCTCACTTTGGACTCAAGGCAGCCCTTTGGGGCAGGTAGCTCTAGGCCAGTGGAGCACACCCAGAGCAGAAGTTCTACCTCAGCCAGATAAGGCCTGCCAAGAAACTGCGTTTCAAAGGCTTTGGTAAGAGATGTTCCCGGTACTCTGTTAGAGCACTGGGCAGAGCCATTTGTTTCTTAGCTTCCCAAAGAGCTGGAAGCAAGATGCTTTGGGGGCTCCCTGCCCCTTTGCCAACAAGGGCGACCTTTGGGCCTTTCAGCTCTAGGCCAATGGAGCACACCCAGAGCAGAAGTCCTACTTCAGCCAGATCAGGCCTGCCAAGGAACTGCGTTTCAGAGGCCTTTGTATGTGACGTTCCCGGTAGGCTGTGAGAGCACGGTGCAGAGCCAGTTGTTTCCTTGTTTCCCAAACAGCTGGAAGCAAGACGCTTTGGGGCCTCTCTGCCCCTTTGGAAACAAGGCAGCACGTTGGGTCTGGCAGCTCTAGGGCAATGGAGCACAACCAGAGCCGAAGTTCTACTTCTTCCAGATCAGGCCTGCCTAGACAGTGCGTTTCCCAGGCCTTGATAAGAGATGTTCTCTTAGGCTATAAGAGCACTGGGCACAGCCAGTTGTTTCTTAGCTTCCCAAGAGGTGGAAGCAAGATGCTTTGGGGCCTCTCTCCCCCTTTGGAAACAAGGCAGCCCTTTGGGCCTTTCAGCTCTAGGGCAATGGAGCACACCCAGAGCAGAAGTTCTACCTCAGCCAGATCAGGCCTGCCAAGAAACTGCTTTTCACAGGCCTTCGTAAGAGGTGTTCCCGGAAGGCTGTAAGAGTACCTGGCAGAGCGAGTTGTTTCTTAGCTTCAAAAACAGCTGGAAGCAACATGATTTGGGGCCTCTCTCCCCCTTTGGAAACAAAGCAGCCTTTGTGCCTGGCAGCTCTAGGCCAAAGTAGCACACCCAGAGCACAAGTTCTACCTCAGCCAGATCAGGCCTTCCAAGAAACTGCGTCTCACAGGCCTTTCTCTGTCACGTTGCCGGTAGGCTGTGAGAGCACTGTGCAGAGCCAGTTGTTTCTTAGCTTCCCAAAGATTTGGAAGCAAGATGCTTTGGGGACTCTCAGCCCCTTTGGAAACAAGGCGGCCCTTTGGGCCTGGCAGCTCTAGGCCAAAGTAGCACGCCCAGAGCAGGAGTTCTACTTCAGCCAGATCAGGCCTGCCAAGAAACTGCGTTTCACAGGCCTTGGTAAGAGATGTTCCCGGTAGGCTGTGAGAGCACTGTGGAGAGCCAGTTGCTTTAGCTTCCCACAGAGCTGGAAGCAAGATGCCTTGGGGCCTCTCTCTCCCTTTGGACACAAGGCAGCCGTTTGGGCCTGGCAGCTCTAGGCCAATGGAGCACACCCACAGCAGAAGTTCTACTTCAGGCAGATCAGTCCTGCCCAGAAACTGCGTTTCACAGCCCTTGGTAAGAGATGTTCACGGTAGGCTGTGAGAGCACTGGGCAGAACCAGTTGTTTTTTAGCTTCCCAAAGTGCTGGAGGCAAGATGCTTTGGGGCCTCTCTCACCCTTTGGAAACAAGGCAGCCCTTAGGTCCTGGTAGCTCTAGGCCTATGTAGCACAACCAGAACAGAAGTTCTACTTCAGCCAGGTCAGGCCTGCCAAGAAACTGCGTTTCACAGGCCTTTCAAAGAGATGTTCTCTTAGGCTGTAAGAGCACTGGGCAGAGCCAGCTGTTTCTTAGCTTCCCGAAGAGCTGGGAGCAAGATGCTTTGGGTCCACTCTCCGTCTTTGGAAACAAGGCAGCCCTTTGGGCCTGGCAGCTCTAGGGCAATGGAGCACACCCAGAGCAGAAGTTCTACTTCAGCCAGATCAGGCCTGCCAGGAAACTGCGTTTCACAGGCCTTGGTAAGAGATGTTCCCGGTAGGCTGTAAGAGCACTGGGCAGAGCCAGTTGTTTCTTACCTTCCTGAAAAGCTGGAAGCAAGATGCTTGGGACCCCTCTGCCCGTTTGGGAACAAGGCAGCCTTTTGGGTCGGGAAGCTCTAGGCCAATGGAGCACACGCAGAGCAGGAGTTCTACTTCAGCCTGATCAGGCCTGCAAAGAAACAGCGTTTGACAGGCCTTGGTAAGAGATGTTCGCGGTAGGTGTAAGACCACTGGGCAGAGCCAGTTGTTTCTTAGCTTCGCAAAGACCGGGAAGCAAGATGCTTTGGGCCTCTCTGCCCCTTGGAAACAGGGCAGCACTTTGGGCCTGGCAGCTCTAGGGCAGTGGAGCACACCCAGAGCCGGAGTTCTACTTCAGCCAGATGAGGCCTGCCAAGAAACTGCGTTTCACAGGCCTTTCAAAGACATGTTCCCGGTAGGCTGTAAGAGCACGGGGCAGAGCGAGTTGGTTCTTAGCTTCCCAGAGAGCTGGAAGCAAGATGCTTTGGGGCCTCTCTGCCCCTTTGGAAACAAGGCAGCACCTTGGGCCTGGCAGCTCTAGGGCAATGGAGCACACCCAGAGCAGAAGTTCTACTTCGGCCAAATCAGGCCTGCCAGGAAACGGCGTTTCACAGGCCTTGGTAAGAGATGTTCCCGGTAGGCTGTAAGAGCACTGGGCAACGCCAGATGTTTCTGGGCTTCCCGAAGAGCTGGAAGCGAGAAGCTTTGGTGCCACTCTCTCACTTTGGACTCAAGGCAGCCCTTTGGGGCAGGTAGCTCTAGCCCAGTGGAGCACACCCAGAGCAGAAGTTCTACTTGGGCCAGTTCAGGCCACCAACAAACTGCGTTTCACAGGCCTTGGTAAGAGATGTTCCCGGTAGGCTGTAAGAGCACTGGGCAACGCCAGATGTTTCTTAGCTTCCCGAAGAGCTGGAAGCAAGATGCTTTGGGGCCTCTCATCCCCTTTGCAAACAAGGCGGCCCTATGGGCCAGGCAGCTCTAGGCCAATGGAGCACACCCAGAGCAGAAGTTCTACTTCGGCCAGTTCAGGCCACCAACAAACTGCGTTTCACAGGCCTTGGTAAGAGATGTTCCCGGTAGGCTGTAAGAGCACTGGGCAACGCCAGATGTTTCTTAGCTTCCCGAAGAGCTGGAAGCAAGATGCTTTGGGGCCTCTCATCCCCTTTGCAAACAAGGCGGCCCTATGGGCCAGGCAGCTCTAGGCCAATGGAGCACACCCAGAGCAGAAGTTCTACTTCGGCCAGTTCAGGCCACCAACAAACTGCGTTTCACAGGCCTTGGTAAGAGATGTTCCCGGTAGGCTGTAAGAGCACTGGGCAACGCCAGATGTTTCTTAGCTTCCCGAAGAGCTGGAAGAAGATGCTTTGGGGCCTCTCATCCCCTTTGCAAACAAGGCCGACCTTTGGGCCAGGCAGCTCTAGGCCAATGGAGCACACCCAGAGCAGAAGTTCTACCTCAGCCAGATAAGGCCTGCCAAGAAACTGCGTTTCAAAGGCTTTGGTAAGAGATGTTCCCGGTACTCTGTTAGAGCACTGGGCAGAGCCATTTGTTTCTTAGCTTCCCAAAGAGCTGGAAGCAAGATGCTTTGGGGGCTCCCTGCCCCTTTGCCAACAAGGGCGACCTTTGGGCCTTTCAGCTCTAGGCCAATGGAGCACACCCAGAGCAGAAGTCCTACTTCAGCCAGATCAGGCCTGCCAAGGAACTGCGTTTCAGAGGCCTTTGTATGTGACGTTCCCGGTAGGCTGTGAGAGCACGGTGCAGAGCCAGTTGTTTCCTTGTTTCCCAAACAGCTGGAAGCAAGACGCTTTGGGGCCTCTCTGCCCCTTTGGAAACAAGGCAGCACGTTGGGTCTGGCAGCTCTAGGGCAATGGAGCACAACCAGAGCCGAAGTTCTACTTCTTCCAGATCAGGCCTGCCTAGACAGTGCGTTTCCCAGGCCTTGATAAGAGATGTTCTCTTAGGCTATAAGAGCACTGGGCACAGCCAGTTGTTTCTTAGCTTCCCAAGAGGTGGAAGCAAGATGCTTTGGGGCCTCTCTCCCCCTTTGGAAACAAGGCAGCCCTTTGGGCCTTTCAGCTCTAGGGCAATGGAGCACACCCAGAGCAGAAGTTCTACCTCAGCCAGATCAGGCCTGCCAAGAAACTGCTTTTCACAGGCCTTCGTAAGAGGTGTTCCCGGAAGGCTGTAAGAGTACCTGGCAGAGCGAGTTGTTTCTTAGCTTCAAAAACAGCTGGAAGCAACATGATTTGGGGCCTCTCTCCCCCTTTGGAAACAAAGCAGCCTTTGTGCCTGGCAGCTCTAGGCCAAAGTAGCACACCCAGAGCACAAGTTCTACCTCAGCCAGATCAGGCCTTCCAAGAAACTGCGTCTCACAGGCCTTTCTCTGTCACGTTGCTGGTAGGCTGTGAGAGCACTGTGCAGAGCCAGTTGTTTCTTAGCTTCCCAAAGATTTGGAAGCAAGATGCTTTGGGGACTCTCAGCCCCTTTGGAAACAAGGCGGCCCTTTGGGCCTGGCAGCTCTAGGCCAAAGTAGCACGCCCAGAGCAGGAGTTCTACTTCAGCCAGATCAGGCCTGCCAAGAAACTGCGTTTCACAGGCCTTGGTAAGAGATGTTCCCGGTAGGCTGTGAGAGCACTGTGGAGAGCCAGTTGCTTTAGCTTCCCACAGAGCTGGAAGCAAGATGCCTTGGGGCCTCTCTCTCCCTTTGGACACAAGGCAGCCGTTTGGGCCTGGCAGCTCTAGGCCAATGGAGCACACCCACAGCAGAAGTTCTACTTCAGGCAGATCAGTCCTGCCCAGAAACTGCGTTTCACAGCCCTTGGTAAGAGATGTTCACGGTAGGCTGTGAGAGCACTGGGCAGAACCAGTTGTTTTTTAGCTTCCCAAAGTGCTGGAGGCAAGATGCTTTGGGGCCTCTCTCACCCTTTGGAAACAAGGCAGCCCTTAGGTCCTGGTAGCTCTAGGCCTATGTAGCACAACCAGAACAGAAGTTCTACTTCAGCCAGGTCAGGCCTGCCAAGAAACTGCGTTTCACAGGCCTTTCAAAGAGATGTTCTCTTAGGCTGTAAGAGCACTGGGCAGAGCCAGCTGTTTCTTAGCTTCCCGAAGAGCTGGGAGCAAGATGCTTTGGGTCCACTCTCCGTCTTTGGAAACAAGGCAGCCCTTTGGGCCTGGCAGCTCTAGGGCAATGGAGCACACCCAGAGCAGAAGTTCTACTTCAGCCAGATCAGGCCTGCCAGGAAACTGCGTTTCACAGGCCTTGGTAAGAGATGTTCCCGGTAGGCTGTAAGAGCACTGGGCAGAGCCAGTTGTTTCTTACCTTCCTGAAAAGCTGGAAGCAAGATGCTTGGGACCCCTCTGCCCGTTTGGGAACAAGGCAGCCTTTTGGGTCGGGAAGCTCTAGGCCAATGGAGCACACGCAGAGCAGGAGTTCTACTTCAGCCTGATCAGGCCTGCAAAGAAACAGCGTTTGACAGGCCTTGGTAAGAGATGTTCGCGGTAGGTGTAAGAGCACTGGGCAGAGCCAGTTGTTTCTTAGCTTCGCAAAGACCGGGAAGCAAGATGCTTTGGGCCTCTCTGCCCCTTGGAAACAGGGCAGCACTTTGGGCCTGGCAGCTCTAGGGCAGTGGAGCACACCCAGAGCCGGAGTTCTACTTCAGCCAGATGAGGCCTGCCAAGAAACTGCGTTTCACAGGCCTTTCAAAGACATGTTCCCGGTAGGCTGTAAGAGCACGGGGCAGAGCGAGTTGGTTCTTAGCTTCCCAGAGAGCTGGAAGCAAGATGCTTTGGGGCCTCTCTGCCCCTTTGGAAACAAGGCAGCACCTTGGGCCTGGCAGCTCTAGGGCAATGGAGCACACCCAGAGCAGAAGTTCTACTTCGGCCAAATCAGGCCTGCCAGGAAACGGCGTTTCACAGGCCTTGGTAAGAGATGTTCCCGGTAGGCTGTAAGAGCACTGGGCAACGCCAGATGTTTCTGGGCTTCCCGAAGAGCTGGAAGCGAGAAGCTTTGGTGCCACTCTCTCACTTTGGACTCAAGGCAGCCCTTTGGGGCAGGTAGCTCTAGCCCAGTGGAGCACACCCAGAGCAGAAGTTCTACTTGGGCCAGTTCAGGCCACCAACAAACTGCGTTTCACAGGCCTTGGTAAGAGATGTTCCCGGTAGGCTGTAAGAGCACTGGGCAACGCCAGATGTTTCTTAGCTTCCCGAAGAGCTGGAAGCAAGATGCTTTGGGGCCTCTCATCCCCTTTGCAAACAAGGCGGCCCTATGGGCCAGGCAGCTCTAGGCCAATGGAGCACACCCAGAGCAGAAGTTCTACTTCGGCCAGTTCAGGCCACCAACAAACTGCGTTTCACAGGCCTTGGTAGGAGATGTTCCCGGTAGGCTGTAAGAGCACTGGGCAACGCCAGATGTTTCTTAGCTTCCCGAAGAGCTGGAAGCAAGATGCTTTGGGGCCTCTCATCCCCTTTGAAAACAAGGCGGCCCTATGGGCCAGGCAGCTCTAGGCCAATGGAGCACACCCAGAGCAGAAGTTCTACTTCGGCCAGTTCAGGCCACCAACAAACTGCGTTTCACAGGCCTTGGTAAGAGATGTTCCCGGTAGGCTGTAAGAGCACTGGGCAACGCCAGATGTTTCTTAGCTTCCCGAAGAGCTGGAAGAAGATGCTTTGGGGCCTCTCATCCCCTTTGCAAACAAGGCCGACCTTTGGGCCAGGCAGCTCTAGGCCAATGGAGCACACCCAGAGCAGAAGTTCTACCTCAGCCAGATAAGGCCTGCCAAGAAACTGCGTTTCAAAGGCTTTGGTAAGAGATGTTCCCGGTACTCTGTTAGAGCACTGGGCAGAGCCATTTGTTTCTTAGCTTCCCAAAGAGCTGGAAGCAAGATGCTTTGGGGGCTCCCTGCCCCTTTGCCAACAAGGGCGACCTTTGGGCCTTTCAGCTCTAGGCCAATGGAGCACACCCAGAGCAGAAGTCCTACTTCAGCCAGATCAGGCCTGCCAAGGAACTGCGTTTCAGAGGCCTTTGTATGTGACGTTCCCGGTAGGCTGTGAGAGCACGGTGCAGAGCCAGTTGTTTCCTTGTTTCCCAAACAGCTGGAAGCAAGACGCTTTGGGGCCTCTCTGCCCCTTTGGAAACAAGGCAGCACGTTGGGTCTGGCAGCTCTAGGGCAATGGAGCACAACCAGAGCCGAAGTTCTACTTCTTCCAGATCAGGCCTGCCTAGACAGTGCGTTTCCCAGGCCTTGATAAGAGATGTTCTCTTAGGCTATAAGAGCACTGGGCACAGCCAGTTGTTTCTTAGCTTCCCAAGAGGTGGAAGCAAGATGCTTTGGGGCCTCTCTCCCCCTTTGGAAACAAGGCAGCCCTTTGGGCCTTTCAGCTCTAGGGCAATGGAGCACACCCAGAGCAGAAGTTCTACCTCAGCCAGATCAGGCCTGCCAAGAAACTGCTTTTCACAGGCCTTCGTAAGAGGTGTTCCCGGAAGGCTGTAAGAGTACCTGGCAGAGCGAGTTGTTTCTTAGCTTCAAAAACAGCTGGAAGCAACATGATTTGGGGCCTCTCTCCCCCTTTGGAAACAAAGCAGCCTTTGTGCCTGGCAGCTCTAGGCCAAAGTAGCACACCCAGAGCACAAGTTCTACCTCAGCCAGATCAGGCCTTCCAAGAAACTGCGTCTCACAGGCCTTTCTCTGTCACGTTGCCGGTAGGCTGTGAGAGCACTGTGCAGAGCCAGTTGTTTCTTAGCTTCCCAAAGATTTGGAAGCAAGATGCTTTGGGGACTCTCAGCCCCTTTGGAAACAAGGCGGCCCTTTGGGCCTGGCTGCTCTAGGCCAAAGTAGCACGCCCAGAGCAGGAGTTCTACTTCAGCCAGATCAGGCCTGCCAAGAAACTGCGTTTCACAGGCCTTGGTAAGAGATGTTCCCGGTAGGCTGTGAGAGCACTGTGGAGAGCCAGTTGCTTTAGCTTCCCACAGAGCTGGAAGCAAGATGCCTTGGGGCCTCTCTCTCCCTTTGGACACAAGGCAGCCGTTTGGGCCTGGCAGCTCTAGGCCAATGGAGCACACCCACAGCAGAAGTTCTACTTCAGGCAGATCAGTCCTGCCCAGAAACTGCGTTTCACAGCCCTTGGTAAGAGATGTTCACGGTAGGCTGTGAGAGCACTGGGCAGAACCAGTTGTTTTTTAGCTTCCCAAAGTGCTGGAGGCAAGATGCTTTGGGGCCTCTCTCACCCTTTGGAAACAAGGCAGCCCTTAGGTCCTGGTAGCTCTAGGCCTATGTAGCACAACCAGAACAGAAGTTCTACTTCAGCCAGGTCAGGCCTGCCAAGAAACTGCGTTTCACAGGCCTTTCAAAGAGATGTTCTCTTAGGCTGTAAGAGCACTGGGCAGAGCCAGCTGTTTCTTAGCTTCCCGAAGAGCTGGGAGCAAGATGCTTTGGGTCCACTCTCCGTCTTTGGAAACAAGGCAGCCCTTTGGGCCTGGCAGCTCTAGGGCAATGGAGCACACCCAGAGCAGAAGTTCTACTTCAGCCAGATCAGGCCTGCCAGGAAACTGCGTTTCACAGGCCTTGGTAAGAGATGTTCCCGGTAGGCTGTAAGAGCACTGGGCAGAGCCAGTTGTTTCTTACCTTCCTGAAAAGCTGGAAGCAAGATGCTTGGGACCCCTCTGCCCGTTTGGGAACAAGGCAGCCTTTTGGGTCGGGAAGCTCTAGGCCAATGGAGCACACGCAGAGCAGGAGTTCTACTTCAGCCTGATCAGGCCTGCAAAGAAACAGCGTTTGACAGGCCTTGGTAAGAGATGTTCGCGGTAGGTGTAAGAGCACTGGGCAGAGCCAGTTGTTTCTTAGCTTCGCAAAGACCGGGAAGCAAGATGCTTTGGGCCTCTCTGCCCCTTGGAAACAGGGCAGCACTTTGGGCCTGGCAGCTCTAGGGCAATGGAGCACACCCAGAGCCGGAGTTCTACTTCAGCCAGATGAGGCCTGCCAAGAAACTGCGTTTCACAGGCCTTTCAAAGACATGTTCCCGGTAGTCTGTAAGAGCACGGGGCAGAGCGAGTTGGTTCTTAGCTTCCCAGAGAGCTGGAAGCAAGATGCTTTGGGGCCTCTCTGCCCCTTTGGAAACAAGGCAGCACCTTGGGCCTGGCAGCTCTAGGGCAATGGAGCAAACCCAGAGCAGAAGTTCTACTTCAGCCAAATCAGGCCTGCCAGGAAACGGCGTTTCACAGGCCTTGGTAAGAGATGTTCCCGGTAGGCTGTAAGAGCACTGGGCAACGCCAGATGTTTCTTAGCTTCCCGAAGAGCTGGAAGCGAGAAGCTTTGGTGCCACTCTCTCACTTTGGACTCAAGGCAGCCCTTTGGGGCAGGTAGCTCTAGCCCAGTGGAGCACACCCAGAGCAGAAGTTCTACTTGGGCCAGTTCAGGCCACCAACAAACTGCGTTTCACAGGCCTTGGTAAGAGATGTTCCCGGTAGGCTGTAAGAGCACTGGGCAACGCCAGATGTTTCTTAGCTTCCCGAAGAGCTGGAAGCAAGATGCTTTGGGGCCTCTCATCCCCTTTGCAAACAAGGCGGCCCTATGGGCCAGGCAGCTCTAGGCCAATGGAGCACACCCAGAGCAGAAGTTCTACTTCGGCCAGTTCAGGCCACCAACAAACTGCGTTTCACAGGCCTTGGTAAGAGATGTTCCCGGTAGGCTGTAAGAGCACTGGGCAATGCCAGATGTTTCTTAGCTTCCCGAAGAGCTGGAAGCAAGATGCTTTGGGGCCTCTCATCCCCTTTGCAAACAAGGCCGACCTTTGGGCCAGGCAGCTCTAGGCCAATGGAGCACACCCAGAGCAGAAGTTCTACCTCAGCCACATAAGGCCTGCCAAGAAACTGCGTTTCAAAGGCTTTGGTAAGAGATGTTCCCGGTACTCTGTTAGAGCACTGGGCAGAGCCATTTGTTTCTTAGCTTCCCAAAGAGCTGGAAGCAAGATGCTTTGGGGGCTCCCTGCCCCTTTGCCAACAAGGGCGACCTTTGGGCCTTTCAGCTCTAGGCCAATGGAGCACACCCAGAGCAGAAGTCCTACTTCAGCCAGATCAGGCCTGCCAAGGAACTGCGTTTCAGAGGCCTTTGTATGTGACGTTCCCGGTAGGCTGTGAGAGCACGGTGCAGAGCCAGTTGTTTCCTTGTTTCCCAAACAGCTGGAAGCAAGACGCTTTGGGGCCTCTCTGCCCCTTTGGAAACAAGGCAGCACGTTGGGTCTGGCAGCTCTAGGGCAATGGAGCACAACCAGAGCCGAAGTTCTACTTCTTCCAGATCAGGCCTGCCTAGACAGTGCGTTTCCCAGGCCTTGATAAGAGATGTTCTCTTAGGCTATAAGAGCACTGGGCACAGCCAGTTGTTTCTTAGCTTCCCAAGAGGTGGAAGCAAGATGCTTTGGGGCCTCTCTCCCCCTTTGGAAACAAGGCAGCCCTTTGGGCCTTTCAGCTCTAGGGCAATGGAGCACACCCAGAGCAGAAGTTCTACCTCAGCCAGATCAGGCCTGCCAAGAAACTGCTTTTCACAGGCCTTCGTAAGAGGTGTTCCCGGAAGGCTGTAAGAGTACCTGGCAGAGCGAGTTGTTTCTTAGCTTCAAAAACAGCTGGAAGCAACATGATTTGGGGCCTCTCTCCCCCTTTGGAAACAAAGCAGCCTTTGTGCCTGAAGCTCTAGGCCAAAGTAGCACACCCAGAGCACAAGTTCTACCTCAGCCAGATCAGGCCTGCCAAGAAACTGCTTTTCACAGGCCTTCGTAAGAGGTGTTCCCGGAAGGCTGTAAGAGTACCTGGCAGAGCGAGTTGTTTCTTAGCTTCAAAAACAGCTGGAAGCAACATGATTTGGGGCCTCTCTCCCCCTTTGGAAACAAAGCAGCCTTTGTGCCTGGCAGCTCTAGGCCAAAGTAGCACACCCAGGGCACAAGTTCTACCTCAGCCAGATAAGGCCTGTCAAGAAGCTGCGTTTCACAGGCCTTTGTATGTGACGTTCCCGGTTGGCTTTGAGAGCACTGTGCAGAGCCAGTTGTTTTAGCTTCCCAGAGAGCAGGAAGCAAGATGCTTTGGGGCCTCTCTCACACTTTGGAAATAAAGGCAGCCCTTTGGGCCTGGCAGCCCTAGGCCAATGGAGTACACCCAGAGCAGAAGTTCTACCTCAGCCAGATCAGGCCTTCCAAGAAACTGCGTCTCACAGGCCTTTCTCTGTCACGTTGCCGGTAGGCTGTGAGAGCACTGTGCAGAGCCAGTTGTTTCTTAGCTTCCCAAAGATTTGGAAGCAAGATGCGTTGGGGACTCTCAGCCCCTTTGGAAACAAGGCGGCCCTTTGGGCCTGGCTGCTCTAGGCCAAAGTAGCACGCCCAGAGCAGGAGTTCTACTTCAGCCAGATCAGGCCTGCCAAGAAACTGCGTTTCACAGGCCTTGGTAAGAGATGTTCCCGGTAGGCTGTGAGAGCACTGTGGAGAGCCAGTTGCTTTAGCTTCCCACAGAGCTGGAAGCAAGATGCCTTGGGGCCTCTCTCTCCCTTTGGACACAAGGCAGCCGTTTGGGCCTGGCAGCTCTAGGCCAATGGAGCACACCCACAGCAGAAGTTCTACTTCAGGCAGATCAGTCCTGCCCAGAAACTGCGTTTCACAGCCCTTGGTAAGAGATGTTCACGGTAGGCTGTGAGAGCACTGGGCAGAACCAGTTGTTTTTTAGCTTCCCAAAGTGCTGGAGGCAAGATGCTTTGGGGCCTCTCTCACCCTTTGGAAACAAGGCAGCCCTTAGGTCCTGGTAGCTCTAGGCCTATGTAGCACAACCAGAACAGAAGTTCTACTTCAGCCAGGTCAGGCCTGCCAAGAAACTGCGTTTCACAGGCCTTTCAAAGAGATGTTCTCTTAGGCTGTAAGAGCACTGGGCAGAGCCAGCTGTTTCTTAGCTTCCCGAAGAGCTGGGAGCAAGATGCTTTGGGTCCACTCTCCGTCTTTGGAAACAAGGCAGCCCTTTGGGCCTGGCAGCTCTAGGGCAATGGAGCACACCCAGAGCAGAAGTTCTACTTCAGCCAGATCAGGCCTGCCAGGAAACTGCGTTTCACAGGCCTTGGTAAGAGATGTTCCCGGTAGGCTGTAAGAGCACTGGGCAGAGCCAGTTGTTTCTTACCTTCCTGAAAAGCTGGAAGCAAGATGCTTGGGAGCCCTCTGCCCGTTTGGGAACAAGGCAGCCTTTTGGGTCGGGAAGCTCTAGGCCAATGGAGCACACGCAGAGCAGGAGTTCTACTTCAGCCTGATCAGGCCTGCAAAGAAACAGCGTTTGACAGGCCTTGGTAAGAGATGTTCCCGGTAGGTGTAAGAGCACTGGGCAGAGCCAGTTGTTTCTTAGCTTCGCAAAGACCGGGAAGCAAGATGCTTTGGGCCTCTCTGCCCCTTGGAAACAGGGCAGCACTTTGGGCCTGGCAGCTCTAGGGCAATGGAGCACACCCAGAGCCGGAGTTCTACTTCAGCCAGATGAGGCCTGCCAAGAAACTGCGTTTCACAGGCCTTTCAAAGACATGTTCCCGGTAGTCTGTAAGAGCACGGGGCAGAGCGAGTTGGTTCTTAGCTTCCCAGAGAGCTGGAAGCAAGATGCTTTGGGGCCTCTCTGCCCCTTTGGAAACAAGGCAGCACCTTGGGCCTGGCAGCTCTAGGGCAATGGAGCACACCCAGAGCAGAATTTCTACTTCAGCCAAATCAGGCCTGACAGGAAACGGCGTTTCACAGGCCTTGGTAAGAGATGTTCCCGGTAGGCTGTAAGAGCACTGGGCAACGCCAGATGTTTCTTAGCTTCCCGAAGAGCTGGAAGCGAGAAGCTTTGGTGCCACTCTCTCACTTTGGACTCAAGGCAGCCCTTTGGGGCAGGTAGCTCTAGGCCAGTGGAGCACACCCAGAGCAGAAGTTCTACCTCAGCCAGATAAGGCCTGCCAAGAAACTGCGTTTCAAAGGCTTTGGTAAGAGATGTTCCCGGTACTCTGTTAGAGCACTGGGCAGAGCCATTTGTTTCTTAGCTTCCCAAAGAGCTGGAAGCAAGATGCTTTGGGGGCTCCCTGCCCCTTTGCCAACAAGGGCGACCTTTGGGCCTTTCAGCTCTAGGCCAATGGAGCACACCCAGAGCAGAAGTCCTACTTCAGCCAGATCAGGCCTGCCAAGGAACTGCGTTTCAGAGGCCTTTGTATGTGACGTTCCCGGTAGGCTGTGAGAGCACGGTGCAGAGCCAGTTGTTTCCTTGTTTCCCAAACAGCTGGAAGCAAGACGCTTTGGGGCCTCTCTGCCCCTTTGGAAACAAGGCAGCACGTTGGGTCTGGCAGCTCTAGGGCAATGGAGCACAACCAGAGCCGAAGTTCTACTTCTTCCAGATCAGGCCTGCCTAGACAGTGCGTTTCCCAGGCCTTGATAAGAGATGTTCTCTTAGGCTATAAGAGCACTGGGCACAGCCAGTTGTTTCTTAGCTTCCCAAGAGGTGGAAGCAAGATGCTTTGGGGCCTCTCTCCCCCTTTGGAAACAAGGCAGCCCTTTGGGCCTTTCAGCTCTAGGGCAATGGAGCACACCCAGAGCAGAAGTTCTACCTCAGCCAGATCAGGCCTGCCAAGAAACTGCTTTTCACAGGCCTTCGTAAGAGGTGTTCCCGGAAGGCTGTAAGAGTACCTGGCAGAGCGAGTTGTTTCTTAGCTTCAAAAACAGCTGGAAGCAACATGATTTGGGGCCTCTCTCCCCCTTTGGAAACAAAGCAGCCTTTGTGCCTGGCAGCTCTAGGCCAAAGTAGCACACCCAGAGCACAAGTTCTACCTCAGCCAGATCAGGCCTTCCAAGAAACTGCGTCTCACAGGCCTTTCTCTGTCACGTTGCCGGTAGGCTGTGAGAGCACTGTGCAGAGCCAGTTGTTTCTTAGCTTCCCAAAGATTTGGAAGCAAGATGCTTTGGGGACTCTCAGCCCCTTTGGAAACAAGGCGGCCCTTTGGGCCTGGCAGCTCTAGGCCAAAGTAGCACGCCCAGAGCAGGAGTTCTACTTCAGCCAGATCAGGCCTGCCAAGAAACTGCGTTTCACAGGCCTTGGTAAGAGATGTTCCCGGTAGGCTGTGAGAGCACTGTGGAGAGCCAGTTGCTTTAGCTTCCCACAGAGCTGGAAGCAAGATGCCTTGGGGCCTCTCTCTCCCTTTGGACACAAGGCAGCCGTTTGGGCCTGGCAGCTCTAGGCCAATGGAGCACACCCACAGCAGAAGTTCTACTTCAGGCAGATCAGTCCTGCCCAGAAACTGCGTTTCACAGCCCTTGGTAAGAGATGTTCACGGTAGGCTGTGAGAGCACTGGGCAGAACCAGTTGTTTTTTAGCTTCCCAAAGTGCTGGAGGCAAGATGCTTTGGGGCCTCTCTCACCCTTTGGAAACAAGGCAGCCCTTAGGTCCTGGTAGCTCTAGGCCTATGTAGCACAACCAGAACAGAAGTTCTACTTCAGCCAGGTCAGGCCTGCCAAGAAACTGCGTTTCACAGGCCTTTCAAAGAGATGTTCTCTTAGGCTGTAAGAGCACTGGGCAGAGCCAGCTGTTTCTTAGCTTCCCGAAGAGCTGGGAGCAAGATGCTTTGGGTCCACTCTCCGTCTTTGGAAACAAGGCAGCCCTTTGGGCCTGGCAGCTCTAGGGCAATGGAGCACACCCAGAGCAGAAGTTCTACTTCAGCCAGATCAGGCCTGCCAGGAAACTGCGTTTCACAGGCCTTGGTAAGAGATGTTCCCGGTAGGCTGTAAGAGCACTGGGCAGAGCCAGTTGTTTCTTACCTTCCTGAAAAGCTGGAAGCAAGATGCTTGGGAGCCCTCTGCCCGTTTGGGAACAAGGCAGCCTTTTGGGTCGGGAAGCTCTAGGCCAATGGAGCACACGCAGAGCAGGAGTTCTACTTCAGCCTGATCAGGCCTGCAAAGAAACAGCGTTTGACAGGCCTTGGTAAGAGATGTTCGCGGTAGGTGTAAGACCACTGGGCAGAGCCAGTTGTTTCTTAGCTTCGCAAAGACCGGGAAGCAAGATGCTTTGGGCCTCTCTGCCCCTTGGAAACAGGGCAGCACTTTGGGCCTGGCAGCTCTAGGGCAGTGGAGCACACCCAGAGCCGGAGTTCTACTTCAGCCAGATGAGGCCTGCCAAGAAACTGCGTTTCACAGGCCTTTCAAAGACATGTTCCCGGTAGGCTGTAAGAGCACGGGGCAGAGCGAGTTGGTTCTTAGCTTCCCAGAGAGCTGGAAGCAAGATGCTTTGGGGCCTCTCTGCCCCTTTGGAAACAAGGCAGCACCTTGGGCCTGGCAGCTCTAGGGCAATGGAGCACACCCAGAGCAGAAGTTCTACTTCGGCCAAATCAGGCCTGCCAGGAAACGGCGTTTCACAGGCCTTGGTAAGAGATGTTCCCGGTAGGCTGTAAGAGCACTGGGCAACGCCAGATGTTTCTGGGCTTCCCGAAGAGCTGGAAGCGAGAAGCTTTGGTGCCACTCTCTCACTTTGGACTCAAGGCAGCCCTTTGGGGCAGGTAGCTCTAGGCCAGTGGAGCACACCCAGAGCAGAAGTTCTACTTGGGCCAGTTCAGGCCACCAACAAACTGCGTTTCACAGGCCTTGGTAAGAGATGTTCCCGGTAGGCTGTAAGAGCACTGGGCAACGCCAGATGTTTCTTAGCTTCCCGAAGAGCTGGAAGCAAGATGCTTTGGGGCCTCTCATCCCCTTTGCAAACAAGGCGGCCCTATGGGCCAGGCAGCTCTAGGCCAATGGAGCACACCCAGAGCAGAAGTTCTACTTCGGCCAGTTCAGGCCACCAACAAACTGCGTTTCACAGGCCTTGGTAAGAGATGTTCCCGGTAGGCTGTAAGAGCACTGGGCAACGCCAGATGTTTCTTAGCTTCCCGAAGAGCTGGAAGCAAGATGCTTTGGGGCCTCTCATCCCCTTTGCAAACAAGGCGGCCCTATGGGCCAGGCAGCTCTAGGCCAATGGAGCACACCCAGAGCAGAAGTTCTACTTCGGCCAGTTCAGGCCACCAACAAACTGCGTTTCACAGGCCTTGGTAAGAGATGTTCCCGGTAGGCTGTAAGAGCACTGGGCAACGCCAGATGTTTCTTAGCTTCCCGAAGAGCTGGAAGAAGATGCTTTGGGGCCTCTCATCCCCTTTGCAAACAAGGCCGACCTTTGGGCCAGGCAGCTCTAGGCCAATGGAGCACACCCAGAGCAGAAGTTCTACCTCAGCCAGATAAGGCCTGCCAAGAAACTGCGTTTCAAAGGCTTTGGTAAGAGATGTTCCCGGTACTCTGTTAGAGCACTGGGCAGAGCCATTTGTTTCTTAGCTTCCCAAAGAGCTGGAAGCAAGATGCTTTGGGGGCTCCCTGCCCCTTTGCCAACAAGGGCGACCTTTGGGCCTTTCAGCTCTAGGCCAATGGAGCACACCCAGAGCAGAAGTCCTACTTCAGCCAGATCAGGCCTGCCAAGGAACTGCGTTTCAGAGGCCTTTGTATGTGACGTTCCCGGTAGGCTGTGAGAGCACGGTGCAGAGCCAGTTGTTTCCTTGTTTCCCAAACAGCTGGAAGCAAGACGCTTTGGGGCCTCTCTGCCCCTTTGGAAACAAGGCAGCACGTTGGGTCTGGCAGCTCTAGGGCAATGGAGCACAACCAGAGCCGAAGTTCTACTTCTTCCAGATCAGGCCTGCCTAGACAGTGCGTTTCCCAGGCCTTGATAAGAGATGTTCTCTTAGGCTATAAGAGCACTGGGCACAGCCAGTTGTTTCTTAGCTTCCCAAGAGGTGGAAGCAAGATGCTTTGGGGCCTCTCTCCCCCTTTGGAAACAAGGCAGCCCTTTGGGCCTTTCAGCTCTAGGGCAATGGAGCACACCCAGAGCAGAAGTTCTACCTCAGCCAGATCAGGCCTGCCAAGAAACTGCTTTTCACAGGCCTTCGTAAGAGGTGTTCCCGGAAGGCTGTAAGAGTACCTGGCAGAGCGAGTTGTTTCTTAGCTTCAAAAACAGCTGGAAGCAACATGATTTGGGGCCTCTCTCCCCCTTTGGAAACAAAGCAGCCTTTGTGCCTGGCAGCTCTAGGCCAAAGTAGCACACCCAGAGCACAAGTTCTACCTCAGCCAGATCAGGCCTTCCAAGAAACTGCGTCTCACAGGCCTTTCTCTGTCACGTTGCCGGTAGGCTGTGAGAGCACTGTGCAGAGCCAGTTGTTTCTTAGCTTCCCAAAGATTTGGAAGCAAGATGCTTTGGGGACTCTCAGCCCCTTTGGAAACAAGGCGGCCCTTTGGGCCTGGCAGCTCTAGGCCAAAGTAGCACGCCCAGAGCAGGAGTTCTACTTCAGCCAGATCAGGCCTGCCAAGAAACTGCGTTTCACAGGCCTTGGTAAGAGATGTTCCCGGTAGGCTGTGAGAGCACTGTGGAGAGCCAGTTGCTTTAGCTTCCCACAGAGCTGGAAGCAAGATGCCTTGGGGCCTCTCTCTCCCTTTGGACACAAGGCAGCCGTTTGGGCCTGGCAGCTCTAGGCCAATGGAGCACACCCACAGCAGAAGTTCTACTTCAGGCAGATCAGTCCTGCCCAGAAACTGCGTTTCACAGCCCTTGGTAAGAGATGTTCACGGTAGGCTGTGAGAGCACTGGGCAGAACCAGTTGTTTTTTAGCTTCCCAAAGTGCTGGAGGCAAGATGCTTTGGGGCCTCTCTCACCCTTTGGAAACAAGGCAGCCCTTAGGTCCTGGTAGCTCTAGGCCTATGTAGCACAACCAGAACAGAAGTTCTACTTCAGCCAGGTCAGGCCTGCCAAGAAACTGCGTTTCACAGGCCTTTCAAAGAGATGTTCTCTTAGGCTGTAAGAGCACTGGGCAGAGCCAGCTGTTTCTTAGCTTCCCGAAGAGCTGGGAGCAAGATGCTTTGGGTCCACTCTCCGTCTTTGGAAACAAGGCAGCCCTTTGGGCCTGGCAGCTCTAGGGCAATGGAGCACACCCAGAGCAGAAGTTCTACTTCAGCCAGATCAGGCCTGCCAGGAAACTGCGTTTCACAGGCCTTGGTAAGAGATGTTCCCGGTAGGCTGTAAGAGCACTGGGCAGAGCCAGTTGTTTCTTACCTTCCTGAAAAGCTGGAAGCAAGATGCTTGGGAGCCCTCTGCCCGTTTGGGAACAAGGCAGCCTTTTGGGTCGGGAAGCTCTAGGCCAATGGAGCACACGCAGAGCAGGAGTTCTACTTCAGCCTGATCAGGCCTGCAAAGAAACAGCGTTTGACAGGCCTTGGTAAGAGATGTTCGCGGTAGGTGTAAGACCACTGGGCAGAGCCAGTTGTTTCTTAGCTTCGCAAAGACCGGGAAGCAAGATGCTTTGGGCCTCTCTGCCCCTTGGAAACAGGGCAGCACTTTGGGCCTGGCAGCTCTAGGGCAGTGGAGCACACCCAGAGCCGGAGTTCTACTTCAGCCAGATGAGGCCTGCCAAGAAACTGCGTTTCACAGGCCTTTCAAAGACATGTTCCCGGTAGGCTGTAAGAGCACGGGGCAGAGCGAGTTGGTTCTTAGCTTCCCAGAGAGCTGGAAGCAAGATGCTTTGGGGCCTCTCTGCCCCTTTGGAAACAAGGCAGCACCTTGGGCCTGGCAGCTCTAGGGCAATGGAGCACACCCAGAGCAGAAGTTCTACTTCGGCCAAATCAGGCCTGCCAGGAAACGGCGTTTCACAGGCCTTGGTAAGAGATGTTCCCGGTAGGCTGTAAGAGCACTGGGCAACGCCAGATGTTTCTGGGCTTCCCGAAGAGCTGGAAGCGAGAAGCTTTGGTGCCACTCTCTCACTTTGGACTCAAGGCAGCCCTTTGGGGCAGGTAGCTCTAGCCCAGTGGAGCACACCCAGAGCAGAAGTTCTACTTGGGCCAGTTCAGGCCACCAACAAACTGCGTTTCACAGGCCTTGGTAAGAGATGTTCCCGGTAGGCTGTAAGAGCACTGGGCAACGCCAGATGTTTCTTAGCTTCCCGAAGAGCTGGAAGCAAGATGCTTTGGGGCCTCTCATCCCCTTTGCAAACAAGGCGGCCCTATGGGCCAGGCAGCTCTAGGCCAATGGAGCACACCCAGAGCAGAAGTTCTACTTCGGCCAGTTCAGGCCACCAACAAACTGCGTTTCACAGGCCTTGGTAGGAGATGTTCCCGGTAGGCTGTAAGAGCACTGGGCAACGCCAGATGTTTCTTAGCTTCCCGAAGAGCTGGAAGCAAGATGCTTTGGGGCCTCTCATCCCCTTTGAAAACAAGGCGGCCCTATGGGCCAGGCAGCTCTAGGCCAATGGAGCACACCCAGAGCAGAAGTTCTACTTCGGCCAGTTCAGGCCACCAACAAACTGCGTTTCACAGGCCTTGGTAGGAGATGTTCCCGGTAGGCTGTAAGAGCACTGGGCAACGCCAGATGTTTCTTAGCTTCCCGAAGAGCTGGAAGAAGATGCTTTGGGGCCTCTCATCCCCTTTGCAAACAAGGCCGACCTTTGGGCCAGGCAGCTCTAGGCCAATGGAGCACACCCAGAGCAGAAGTTCTACCTCAGCCAGATAAGGCCTGCCAAGAAACTGCGTTTCAAAGGCTTTGGTAAGAGATGTTCCCGGTACTCTGTTAGAGCACTGGGCAGAGCCATTTGTTTCTTAGCTTCCCAAAGAGCTGGAAGCAAGATGCTTTGGGGGCTCCCTGCCCCTTTGCCAACAAGGGCGACCTTTGGGCCTTTCAGCTCTAGGCCAATGGAGCACACCCAGAGCAGAAGTCCTACTTCAGCCAGATCAGGCCTGCCAAGGAACTGCGTTTCAGAGGCCTTTGTATGTGACGTTCCCGGTAGGCTGTGAGAGCACGGTGCAGAGCCAGTTGTTTCCTTGTTTCCCAAACAGCTGGAAGCAAGACGCTTTGGGGCCTCTCTGCCCCTTTGGAAACAAGGCAGCACGTTGGGTCTGGCAGCTCTAGGGCAATGGAGCACAACCAGAGCCGAAGTTCTACTTCTTCCAGATCAGGCCTGCCTAGACAGTGCGTTTCCCAGGCCTTGATAAGAGATGTTCTCTTAGGCTATAAGAGCACTGGGCACAGCCAGTTGTTTCTTAGCTTCCCAAGAGGTGGAAGCAAGATGCTTTGGGGCCTCTCTCCCCCTTTGGAAACAAGGCAGCCCTTTGGGCCTTTCAGCTCTAGGGCAATGGAGCACACCCAGAGCAGAAGTTCTACCTCAGCCAGATCAGGCCTGCCAAGAAACTGCTTTTCACAGGCCTTCGTAAGAGGTGTTCCCGGAAGGCTGTAAGAGTACCTGGCAGAGCGAGTTGTTTCTTAGCTTCAAAAACAGCTGGAAGCAACATGATTTGGGGCCTCTCTCCCCCTTTGGAAACAAAGCAGCCTTTGTGCCTGGCAGCTCTAGGCCAAAGTAGCACACCCAGAGCACAAGTTCTACCTCAGCCAGATCAGGCCTTCCAAGAAACTGCGTCTCACAGGCCTTTCTCTGTCACGTTGCCGGTAGGCTGTGAGAGCACTGTGCAGAGCCAGTTGTTTCTTAGCTTCCCAAAGATTTGGAAGCAAGATGCTTTGGGGACTCTCAGCCCCTTTGGAAACAAGGCGGCCCTTTGGGCCTGGCAGCTCTAGGCCAAAGTAGCACGCCCAGAGCAGGAGTTCTACTTCAGCCAGATCAGGCCTGCCAAGAAACTGCGTTTCACAGGCCTTGGTAAGAGATGTTCCCGGTAGGCTGTGAGAGCACTGTGGAGAGCCAGTTGCTTTAGCTTCCCACAGAGCTGGAAGCAAGATGCCTTGGGGCCTCTCTCTCCCTTTGGACACAAGGCAGCCTTTTGGGCCTGGCAGCTCTAGGCCAATGGAGCACACCCACAGCAGAAGTTCTACTTCAGGCAGATCAGTCCTGCCCAGAAACTGCGTTTCACAGCCCTTGGTAAGAGATGTTCACGGTAGGCTGTGAGAGCACTGGGCAGAACCAGTTGTTTTTTAGCTTCCCAAAGTGCTGGAGGCAAGATGCTTTGGGGCCTCTCTCACCCTTTGGAAACAAGGCAGCCCTTAGGTCCTGGTAGCTCTAGGCCTATGTAGCACAACCAGAACAGAAGTTCTACTTCAGCCAGGTCAGGCCTGCCAAGAAACTGCGTTTCACAGGCCTTTCAAAGAGATGTTCTCTTAGGCTGTAAGAGCACTGGGCAGAGCCAGCTGTTTCTTAGCTTCCCGAAGAGCTGGGAGCAAGATGCTTTGGGTCCACTCTCCGTCTTTGGAAACAAGGCAGCCCTTTGGGCCTGGCAGCTCTAGGGCAATGGAGCACACCCAGAGCAGAAGTTCTACTTCAGCCAGATCAGGCCTGCCAGGAAACTGCGTTTCACAGGCCTTGGTAAGAGATGTTCCCGGTAGGCTGTAAGAGCACTGGGCAGAGCCAGTTGTTTCTTACCTTCCTGAAAAGCTGGAAGCAAGATGCTTGGGACCCCTCTGCCCGTTTGGGAACAAGGCAGCCTTTTGGGTCGGGAAGCTCTAGGCCAATGGAGCACACGCAGAGCAGGAGTTCTACTTCAGCCTGATCAGGCCTGCAAAGAAACAGCGTTTGACAGGCCTTGGTAAGAGATGTTCGCGGTAGGTGTAAGACCACTGGGCAGAGCCAGTTGTTTCTTAGCTTCGCAAAGACCGGGAAGCAAGATGCTTTGGGCCTCTCTGCCCCTTGGAAACAGGGCAGCACTTTGGGCCTGGCAGCTCTAGGGCAGTGGAGCACACCCAGAGCCGGAGTTCTACTTCAGCCAGATGAGGCCTGCCAAGAAACTGCGTTTCACAGGCCTTTCAAAGACATGTTCCCGGTAGGCTGTAAGAGCACGGGGCAGAGCGAGTTGGTTCTTAGCTTCCCAGAGAGCTGGAAGCAAGATGCTTTGGGGCCTCTCTGCCCCTTTGGAAACAAGGCAGCACCTTGGGCCTGGCAGCTCTAGGGCAATGGAGCACACCCAGAGCAGAAGTTCTACTTCGGCCAAATCAGGCCTGCCAGGAAACGGCGTTTCACAGGCCTTGGTAAGAGATGTTCCCGGTAGGCTGTAAGAGCACTGGGCAACGCCAGATGTTTCTGGGCTTCCCGAAGAGCTGGAAGCGAGAAGCTTTGGTGCCACTCTCTCACTTTGGACTCAAGGCAGCCCTTTGGGGCAGGTAGCTCTAGCCCAGTGGAGCACACCCAGAGCAGAAGTTCTACTTGGGCCAGTTCAGGCCACCAACAAACTGCGTTTCACAGGCCTTGGTAAGAGATGTTCCCGGTAGGCTGTAAGAGCACTGGGCAACGCCAGATGTTTCTTAGCTTCCCGAAGAGCTGGAAGCAAGATGCTTTGGGGCCTCTCATCCCCTTTGCAAACAAGGCGGCCCTATGGGCCAGGCAGCTCTAGGCCAATGGAGCACACCCAGAGCAGAAGTTCTACTTCGGCCAGTTCAGGCCACCAACAAACTGCGTTTCACAGGCCTTGGTAGGAGATGTTCCCGGTAGGCTGTAAGAGCACTGGGCAACGCCAGATGTTTCTTAGCTTCCCGAAGAGCTGGAAGCAAGATGCTTTGGGGCCTCTCATCCCCTTTGAAAACAAGGCGGCCCTATGGGCCAGGCAGCTCTAGGCCAATGGAGCACACCCAGAGCAGAAGTTCTACTTCGGCCAGTTCAGGCCACCAACAAACTGCGTTTCACAGGCCTTGGTAGGAGATGTTCCCGGTAGGCTGTAAGAGCACTGGGCAACGCCAGATGTTTCTTAGCTTCCCGAAGAGCTGGAAGAAGATGCTTTGGGGCCTCTCATCCCCTTTGCAAACAAGGCCGACCTTTGGGCCAGGCAGCTCTAGGCCAATGGAGCACACCCAGAGCAGAAGTTCTACCTCAGCCAGATAAGGCCTGCCAAGAAACTGCGTTTCAAAGGCTTTGGTAAGAGATGTTCCCGGTACTCTGTTAGAGCACTGGGCAGAGCCATTTGTTTCTTAGCTTCCCAAAGAGCTGGAAGCAAGATGCTTTGGGGGCTCCCTGCCCCTTTGCCAACAAGGGCGACCTTTGGGCCTTTCAGCTCTAGGCCAATGGAGCACACCCAGAGCAGAAGTCCTACTTCAGCCAGATCAGGCCTGCCAAGGAACTGCGTTTCAGAGGCCTTTGTATGTGACGTTCCCGGTAGGCTGTGAGAGCACGGTGCAGAGCCAGTTGTTTCCTTGTTTCCCAAACAGCTGGAAGCAAGACGCTTTGGGGCCTCTCTGCCCCTTTGGAAACAAGGCAGCACGTTGGGTCTGGCAGCTCTAGGGCAATGGAGCACAACCAGAGCCGAAGTTCTACTTCTTCCAGATCAGGCCTGCCTAGACAGTGCGTTTCCCAGGCCTTGATAAGAGATGTTCTCTTAGGCTATAAGAGCACTGGGCACAGCCAGTTGTTTCTTAGCTTCCCAAGAGGTGGAAGCAAGATGCTTTGGGGCCTCTCTCCCCCTTTGGAAACAAGGCAGCCCTTTGGGCCTTTCAGCTCTAGGGCAATGGAGCACACCCAGAGCAGAAGTTCTACCTCAGCCAGATCAGGCCTGCCAAGAAACTGCTTTTCACAGGCCTTCGTAAGAGGTGTTCCCGGAAGGCTGTAAGAGTACCTGGCAGAGCGAGTTGTTTCTTAGCTTCAAAAACAGCTGGAAGCAACATGATTTGGGGCCTCTCTCCCCCTTTGGAAACAAAGCAGCCTTTGTGCCTGGCAGCTCTAGGCCAAAGTAGCACACCCAGAGCACAAGTTCTACCTCAGCCAGATAAGGCCTGTCAAGAAGCTGCGTTTCACAGGCCTTTGTATGTGACGTTCCCGGTTGGCTTTGAGAGCACTGTGCAGAGCCAGTTGTTTTAGCTTCCCAGAGAGCAGGAAGCAAGATGCTTTGGGGCCTCTCTCACACTTTGGAAATAAAGGCAGCCCTTTGGGCCTGGCAGCCCTAGGCCAATGGAGTACACCCAGAGCAGAAGTTCTACCTCAGCCAGATCAGGCCTTCCAAGAAACTGCGTCTCACAGGCCTTTCTCTGTCACGTTGCCGGTAGGCTGTGAGAGCACTGTGCAGAGCCAGTTGTTTCTTAGCTTCCCAAAGATTTGGATGCAAGATGCTTTGGGGACTCTCAGCCCCTTTGGAAACAAGGCAGCCCTTTGGGCCTGGCAGCTCTAGGCCAAAGTAGCACGCCCAGAGCAGGAGTTCTACTTCATCCAGATCAGGCCTGCCAAGAAACTGCGTTTCACAGGCCTTGGTAAGAGATGTTCCCGGTAGGCTGTGAGAGCACTGTGGAGAGCCAGTTGCTTTAGCTTCCCACAGAGCTGGAAGCAAGATGCCTTGGGGCCTCTCTCTCCCTTTGGACACAAGGCAGCCTTTTGGGCCTGGCAGCTCTAGGCCAATGGAGCACACCCACAGCAGAAGTTCTACTTCAGGCAGATCAGTCCTGCCCAGAAACTGCGTTTCACAGCCCTTGGTAAGAGATGTTCACGGTAGGCTGTGAGAGCACTGGGCAGAACCAGTTGTTTTTTAGCTTCCCAAAGTGCTGGAGGCAAGATGCTTTGGGGCCTCTCTCACCCTTTGGAAACAAGGCAGCCCTTAGGTCCTGGTAGCTCTAGGCCTATGTAGCACAACCAGAACAGAAGTTCTACTTCAGCCAGGTCAGGCCTGCCAAGAAACTGCGTTTCACAGGCCTTTCAAAGAGATGTTCTCTTAGGCTGTAAGAGCACTGGGCAGAGCCAGCTGTTTCTTAGCTTCCCGAAGAGCTGGGAGCAAGATGCTTTGGGTCCACTCTCCGTCTTTGGAAACAAGGCAGCCCTTTGGGCCTGGCAGCTCTAGGGCAATGGAGCACACCCAGAGCAGAAGTTCTACTTCAGCCAGATCAGGCCTGCCAGGAAACTGCGTTTCACAGGCCTTGGTAAGAGATGTTCCCGGTAGGCTGTAAGAGCACTGGGCAGAGCCAGTTGTTTCTTACCTTCCTGAAAAGCTGGAAGCAAGATGCTTGGGACCCCTCTGCCCGTTTGGGAACAAGGCAGCCTTGTGGGTCGGGAAGCTCTAGGCCAATGGAGCACACGCAGAGCAGGAGTTCTACTTCAGCCTGATCAGGCCTGCAAAGAAACAGCGTTTGACAGGCCTTGGTAAGAGATGTTCCCGGTAGGTGTAAGAGCACTGGGCAGAGCCAGTTGTTTCTTAGCTTCGCAAAGACCGGGAAGCAAGATGCTTTGGGCCTCTCTGCCCCTTGGAAACAGGGCAGCACTTTGGGCCTGGCAGCTCTAGGGCAGTGGAGCACACCCAGAGCCGGAGTTCTACTTCAGCCAGATGAGGCCTGCCAAGAAACTGCGTTTCACAGGCCTTTCAAAGACATGTTCCCGGTAGGCTGTAAGAGCACGGGGCAGAGCGAGTTGGTTCTTAGCTTCCCAGAGAGCTGGAAGCAAGATGCTTTGGGGCCTCTCTGCCCCTTTGGAAACAAGGCAGCACCTTGGGCCTGGCAGCTCTAGGGCAATGGAGCACACCCAGAGCAGAAGTTCTACTTCGGCCAAATCAGGCCTGCCAGGAAACGGCGTTTCACAGGCCTTGGTAAGAGATGTTCCCGGTAGGCTGTAAGAGCACTGGGCAACGCCAGATGTTTCTTAGCTTCCCGAAGAGCTGGAAGCGAGAAGCTTTGGTGCCACTCTCTCACTTTGGACTCAAGGCAGCCCTTTGGGGCAGGTAGCTCTAGGCCAGTGGAGCACACCCAGAGCAGAAGTTCTACTTGGGCCAGTTCCTACCACCAATAAACTGCGTTTCACAGGCCTTGGTAAGAGATGTTCCCGGTAGGCTGTAAGAGCACTGGGCAACGCCAGATGTTTCTTAGCTTCCCGAAGAGCTGGAAGCAAGATGCTTTGGGGCCTCTCATCCCCTTTGCAAACAAGGCGGCCCTATGGGCCAGGCAGCTCTAGGCCAATGGAGCACACCCAGAGCAGAAGTTCTACTTCGGCCAGTTCAGGCCACCAACAAACTGCGTTTCACAGGCCTTGGTAAGAGATGTTCCCGGTAGGCTGTAAGAGCACTGGGCAACGCCAGATGTTTCTTAGCTTCCCGAAGAGCTGGAAGCAAGATGCTTTGGGGCCTCTCATCCCCTTTGCAAACAAGGCGGCCCTATGGGCCAGGCAGCTCTAGGCCAATGGAGCACACCCAGAGCAGAAGTTCTACTTCGGCCAGTTCAGGCCACCAACAAACTGCGTTTCACAGGCCTTGGTAAGAGATGTTCCCGGTAGGCTGTAAGAGCACTGGGCAACGCCAGATGTTTCTTAGCTTCCCGAAGAGCTGGAAGAAGATGCTTTGGGGCCTCTCATCCCCTTTGCAAACAAGGCCGACCTTTGGGCCAGGCAGCTCTAGGCCAATGGAGCACACCCAGAGCAGAAGTTCTACCTCAGCCAGATAAGGCCTGCCAAGAAACTGCGTTTCAAAGGCTTTGGTAAGAGATGTTCCCGGTACTCTGTTAGAGCACTGGGCAGAGCCATTTGTTTCTTAGCTTCCCAAAGAGCTGGAAGCAAGATGCTTTGGGGGCTCCCTGCCCCTTTGCCAACAAGGGCGACCTTTGGGCCTTTCAGCTCTAGGCCAATGGAGCACACCCAGAGCAGAAGTCCTACTTCAGCCAGATCAGGCCTGCCAAGGAACTGCGTTTCAGAGGCCTTTGTATGTGACGTTCCCGGTAGGCTGTGAGAGCACGGTGCAGAGCCAGTTGTTTCCTTGTTTCCCAAACAGCTGGAAGCAAGACGCTTTGGGGCCTCTCTGCCCCTTTGGAAACAAGGCAGCACGTTGGGTCTGGCAGCTCTAGGGCAATGGAGCACAACCAGAGCCGAAGTTCTACTTCTTCCAGATCAGGCCTGCCTAGACAGTGCGTTTCCCAGGCCTTGATAAGAGATGTTCTCTTAGGCTATAAGAGCACTGGGCACAGCCAGTTGTTTCTTAGCTTCCCAAGAGGTGGAAGCAAGATGCTTTGGGGCCTCTCTCCCCCTTTGGAAACAAGGCAGCCCTTTGGGCCTTTCAGCTCTAGGGCAATGGAGCACACCCAGAGCAGAAGTTCTACCTCAGCCAGATCAGGCCTGCCAAGAAACTGCTTTTCACAGGCCTTCGTAAGAGGTGTTCCCGGAAGGCTGTAAGAGTACCTGGCAGAGCGAGTTGTTTCTTAGCTTCAAAAACAGCTGGAAGCAACATGATTTGGGGCCTCTCTCCCCCTTTGGAAACAAAGCAGCCTTTGTGCCTGGCAGCTCTAGGCCAAAGTAGCACACCCAGAGCACAAGTTCTACCTCAGCCAGATAAGGCCTGTCAAGAAGCTGCGTTTCACAGGCCTTTGTATGTGACGTTCCCGGTTGGCTTTGAGAGCACTGTGCAGAGCCAGTTGTTTTAGCTTCCCAGAGAGCAGGAAGCAAGATGCTTTGGGGCCTCTCTCACACTTTGGAAATAAAGGCAGCCCTTTGGGCCTGGCAGCCCTAGGCCAATGGAGTACACCCAGAGCAGAAGTTCTACCTCAGCCAGATCAGGCCTTCCAAGAAACTGCGTCTCACAGGCCTTTCTCTGTCACGTTGCCGGTAGGCTGTGAGAGCACTGTGCAGAGCCAGTTGTTTCTTAGCTTCCCAAAGATTTGGATGCAAGATGCTTTGGGGACTCTCAGCCCCTTTGGAAACAAGGCGGCCCTTTGGGCCTGGCAGCTCTAGGCCAAAGTAGCACGCCCAGAGCAGGAGTTCTACTTCATCCAGATCAGGCCTGCCAAGAAACTGCGTTTCACAGGCCTTGGTAAGAGATGTTCCCGGTAGGCTGTGAGAGCACTGTGGAGAGCCAGTTGCTTTAGCTTCCCACAGAGCTGGAAGCAAGATGCCTTGGGGCCTCTCTCTCCCTTTGGACACAAGGCAGCCTTTTGGGCCTGGCAGCTCTAGGCCAATGGAGCACACCCACAGCAGAAGTTCTACTTCAGGCAGATCAGTCCTGCCCAGAAACTGCGTTTCACAGCCCTTGGTAAGAGATGTTCACGGTAGGCTGTGAGAGCACTGGGCAGAACCAGTTGTTTTTTAGCTTCCCAAAGTGCTGGAGGCAAGATGCTTTGGGGCCTCTCTCACCCTTTGGAAACAAGGCAGCCCTTAGGTCCTGGTAGCTCTAGGCCTATGTAGCACAACCAGAACAGAAGTTCTACTTCAGCCAGGTCAGGCCTGCCAAGAAACTGCGTTTCACAGGCCTTTCAAAGAGATGTTCTCTTAGGCTGTAAGAGCACTGGGCAGAGCCAGCTGTTTCTTAGCTTCCCGAAGAGCTGGAAGCAAGATGCTTTGGGTCCACTCTCCGTCTTTGGAAACAAGGCAGCCCTTTGGGCCTGGCAGCTCTAGGGCAATGGAGCACACCCAGAGCAGAAGTTCTACTTCAGCCAGATCAGGCCTGCCAGGAAACTGCGTTTCACAGGCCTTGGTAAGAGATGTTCCCGGTAGGCTGTAAGAGCACTGGGCAGAGCCAGTTGTTTCTTACCTTCCTGAAAAGCTGGAAGCAAGATGCTTGGGACCCCTCTGCCCGTTTGGGAACAAGGCAGCCTTGTGGGTCGGGAAGCTCTAGGCCAATGGAGCACACGCAGAGCAGGAGTTCTACTTCAGCCTGATCAGGCCTGCAAAGAAACAGCGTTTGACAGGCCTTGGTAAGAGATGTTCCCGGTAGGTGTAAGAGCACTGGGCAGAGCCAGTTGTTTCTTAGCTTCGCAAAGACCGGGAAGCAAGATGCTTTGGGCCTCTCTGCCCCTTGGAAACAGGGCAGCACTTTGGGCCTGGCAGCTCTAGGGCAATGGAGCACACCCAGAGCCGGAGTTCTACTTCAGCCAGATGAGGCCTGCCAAGAAACTGCGTTTCACAGGCCTTTCAAAGACATGTTCCCGGTAGGCTGTAAGAGCACGGGGCAGAGCGAGTTGGTTCTTAGCTTCCCAGAGAGCTGGAAGCAAGATGCTTTGGGGCCTCTCTGCCCCTTTGGAAACAAGGCAGCACCTTGGGCCTGGCAGCTCTAGGGCAATGGAGCACACCCAGAGCAGAAGTTCTACTTCAGCCAAATCAGGCCTGCCAGGAAACGGCGTTTCACAGGCCTTGGTAAGAGATGTTCCCGGTAGGCTGTAAGAGCACTGGGCAACGCCAGATGTTTCTTAGCTTCCCGAAGAGCTGGAAGCGAGAAGCTTTGGTGCCACTCTCTCACTTTGGACTCAAGGCAGCCCTTTGGGGCCGGTAGCTCTAGGCCAGTGGAGCACACCCAGAGCAGAAGTTCTACTTGGGCCAGTTCAGGCCACCAACAAACTGCGTTTCACAGGCCTTGGTAAGAGATGTTCCCGGTAGGCTGTAAGAGCACTGGGCAACGCCAGATGTTTCTTAGCTTCCCGAAGAGCTGGAAGCAAGATGCTTTGGGGCCTCTCATCCCCTTTGCAAACAAGGCGGCCCTATGGGCCAGGCAGCTCTAGGCCAATGGAGCACACCCAGAGCAGAAGTTCTACTTCGGCCAGTTCAGGCCACCAACAAACTGCGTTTCACAGGCCTTGGTAAGAGATGTTCCCGGTAGGCTGTGAGAGCACTGTGGAGAGCCAGTTGCTTTAGCTTCCCACAGAGCTGGAAGCAAGATGCCTTGTTGCCTCTCTCTCCCTTTGGACACAAGGCAGCCGTTTGGGCCTGGCAGCTCTAGGCCAATGGAGCACACCCACAGCAGAAGTTCTACTTCAGGCAGATCAGTCCTGCCCAGAAACTGCGTTTCACAGCCCTTGGTAAGAGATGTTCACGGTAGGCTGTGAGAGCACTGGGCAGAACCAGTTGTTTTTTAGCTTCCCAAAGTGCTGGAGGCAAGATGCTTTGGGGCCTCTCTCACCCTTTGGAAACAAGGCAGCCCTTAGGTCCTGGTAGCTCTAGGGCTATGTAGCACAACCAGAACAGAAGTTCTACTTCAGCCAGGTCAGGCCTGCCAAGAAACTGCGTTTCACAGGCCTTTCAAAGAGATGTTCTCTTAGGCTGTAAGAGCACTGGGCAGAGCCAGCTGTTTCTTAGCTTCCCGAAGAGCTGGAAGCAAGATGCTTTGGGTCCACTCTCCGTCTTTGGAAACAAGGCAGCCCTTTGGGCCTGGCAGCTCTAGGGCAATGGAGCACACCCAGAGCAGAAGTTCTACTTCAGCCAGATCAGGCCTGCCAGGAAACTGCGTTTCACAGGCCTTGGTAAGAGATGTTCCCGGTAGGCTGTAAGAGCACTGGGCAGAGCCAGTTGTTTCTTACCTTCCTGAAAAGCTGGAAGCAAGATGCTTGGGACCCCTCTGCCCGTTTGGGAACAAGGCAGCCTTTTGGGTCGGGAAGCTCTAGGCCAATGGAGCACACGCAGAGCAGGAGTTCTACTTCAGCCTGATCAGGCCTGCAAAGAAACAGCGTTTGACAGGCCTTGGTAAGAGATGTTCGCGGTAGGTGTAAGAGCACTGGGCAGAGCCAGTTGTTTCTTAGCTTCGCAAAGACCGGGAAGCAAGATGCTTTGGGCCTCTCTGCCCCTTGGAAACAGGGCAGCACTTTGGGCCTGGCAGCTCTAGGGCAGTGGAGCACACCCAGAGCCGGAGTTCTACTTCAGCCAGATGAGGCCTGCCAAGAAACTGCGTTTCACAGGCCTTTCAAAGACATGTTCCCGGTAGGCTGTAAGAGCACGGGGCAGAGCGAGTTGGTTCTTAGCTTCCCAGAGAGCTGGAAGCAAGATGCTTTGGGGCCTCTCTGCCCCTTTGGAAACAAGGCAGCACCTTGGGCCTGGCAGCTCTAGGGCAATGGAGCACACCCAGAGCAGAAGTTCTACTTCGGCCAAATCAGGCCTGCCAGGAAACGGCGTTTCACAGGCCTTGGTAAGAGATGTTCCCGGTAGGCTGTAAGAGCACTGGGCAACGCCAGATGTTTCTTAGCTTCCCGAAGAGCTGGAAGCGAGAAGCTTTGGTGCCACTCTCTCACTTTGGACTCAAGGCAGCCCTTTGGGGCAGGTAGCTCTAGCCCAGTGGAGCACACCCAGAGCAGAAGTTCTACTTGGGCCAGTTCAGGCCACCAACAAACTGCGTTTCACAGGCCTTGGTAAGAGATGTTCCCGGTAGGCTGTAAGAGCACTGGGCAACGCCAGATGTTTCTTAGCTTCCCGAAGAGCTGGAAGCAAGATGCTTTGGGGCCTCTCATCCCCTTTGCAAACAAGGCGGCCCTATGGGCCAGGCAGCTCTAGGCCAGTGGAGCACACCCAGAGCAGAAGTTCTACTTCGGCCAGTTCAGGCCACCAACAAACTGCGTTTCACAGGCCTTGGTAAGAGATGTTCCCGGTAGGCTGTAAGAGCACTGGGCAACGCCAGATGTTTCTTAGCTTCCCGAAGAGCTGGAAGAAGATGCTTTGGGGCCTCTCATCCCCTTTGCAAACAAGGCCGACCTTTGGGCCAGGCAGCTCTAGGCCAATGGAGCACACCCAGAGCAGAAGTTCTACCTCAGCCAGATAAGGCCTGCCAAGAAACTGCGTTTCAAAGGCTTTGGTAAGAGATGTTTCCGGTACTCTGTTAGAGCACTGGGCAGAGCCATTTGCTTCTTAGCTTCCCAAAGAGCTGGAAGCAAGATGCTTTGGGGGCTCCCTGCCCCTTTGCCAACAAGGGCGACCTTTGGGCCTTTCAGCTCTAGGCCAATGGAGCACACCCAGAGCAGAAGTCCTACTTCAGCCAGATCAGGCCTGCCAAGGAACTGCGTTTCAGAGGCCTTTGTATGTGACGTTCCCGGTAGGCTGTGAGAGCACGGTGCAGAGCCAGTTGTTTCCTTGTTTCCCAAACAGCTGGAAGCAAGACGCTTTGGGGCCTCTCTGCCCCTTTGGAAACAAGGCAGCACGTTGGGTCTGGCAGCTCTAGGGCAATGGAGCACAACCAGAGCCGAAGTTCTACTTCTTCCAGATCAGGCCTGCCTAGACAGTGCGTTTCCCAGGCCTTGATAAGAGATGTTCTCTTAGGCTATAAGAGCACTGGGCACAGCCAGTTGTTTCTTAGCTTCCCAAGAGGTGGAAGCAAGATGCTTTGGGGCCTCTCTCCCCCTTTGGAAACAAGGCAGCCCTTTGGGCCAGGCAGCTCTAGGGCAATGGAGCACACCCAGAGCAGAAGTTCTACCTCAGCCAGATCAGGCCTGCCAAGAAACTGCTTTTCACAGGCCTTCGTAAGAGGTGTTCCCGGAAGGCTGTAAGAGTACCTGGCAGAGCGAGTTGTTTCTTAGCTTCAAAAACAGCTGGAAGCAACATGATTTGGGGCCTCTCTCCCCCTTTGGAAACAAAGCAGCCTTTGTGCCTGGCAGCTCTAGGCCAAAGTAGCACACCCAGAGCACAAGTTCTACCTCAGCCAGATAAGGCCTGTCAAGAAGCTGCGTTTCACAGGCCTTTGTATGTGACGTTCCCGGTTGGCTTTGAGAGCACTGTGCAGAGCCAGTTGTTTTAGCTTCCCAGAGAGCAGGAAGCAAGATGCTTTGGGGCCTCTCTCACACTTTGGAAATAAAGGCAGCCCTTTGGGCCTGGCAGCCCTAGGCCAATGGAGTACACCCAGAGCAGAAGTTCTACCTCAGCCAGATCAGGCCTTCCAAGAAACTGCGTCTCACAGGCCTTTCTCTGTCACGTTGCCGGTAGGCTGTGAGAGCACTGTGCAGAGCCAGTTGTTTCTTAGCTTCCCAAAGATTTGGATGCAAGATGCTTTGGGGACTCTCAGCCCCTTTGGAAACAAGGCGGCCCTTTGGGCCTGGCAGCTCTAGGCCAAAGTAGCACGCCCAGAGCAGGAGTTCTACTTCATCCAGATCAGGCCTGCCAAGAAACTGCGTTTCACAGGCCTTGGTAAGAGATGTTCCCGGTAGGCTGTGAGAGCACTGTGGAGAGCCAGTTGCTTTAGCTTCCCACAGAGCTGGAAGCAAGATGCCTTGGGGCCTCTCTCTCCCTTTGGACACAAGGCAGCCTTTTGGGCCTGGCAGCTCTAGGCCAATGGAGCACACCCACAGCAGAAGTTCTACTTCAGGCAGATCAGTCCTGCCCAGAAACTGCGTTTCACAGCCCTTGGTAAGAGATGTTCACGGTAGGCTGTGAGAGCACTGGGCAGAACCAGTTGTTTTTTAGCTTCCCAAAGTGCTGGAGGCAAGATGCTTTGGGGCCTCTCTCACCCTTTGGAAACAAGGCAGCCCTTAGGTCCTGGTAGCTCTAGGCCTATGTAGCACAACCAGAACAGAAGTTCTACTTCAGCCAGGTCAGGCCTGCCAAGAAACTGCGTTTCACAGGCCTTTCAAAGAGATGTTCTCTTAGGCTGTAAGAGCACTGGGCAGAGCCAGCTGTTTCTTAGCTTCCCGAAGAGCTGGAAGCAAGATGCTTTGGGTCCACTCTCCGTCTTTGGAAACAAGGCAGCCCTTTGGGCCTGGCAGCTCTAGGGCAATGGAGCACACCCAGAGCAGAAGTTCTACTTCAGCCAGATCAGGCCTGCCAGGAAACTGCGTTTCACAGGCCTTGGTAAGAGATGTTCCCGGTAGGCTGTAAGAGCACTGGGCAGAGCCAGTTGTTTCTTACCTTCCTGAAAAGCTGGAAGCAAGATGCTTGGGACCCCTCTGCCCGTTTGGGAACAAGGCAGCCTTGTGGGTCGGGAAGCTCTAGGCCAATGGAGCACACGCAGAGCAGGAGTTCTACTTCAGCCTGATCAGGCCTGCAAAGAAACAGCGTTTGACAGGCCTTGGTAAGAGATGTTCCCGGTAGGTGTAAGAGCACTGGGCAGAGCCAGTTGTTTCTTAGCTTCGCAAAGACCGGGAAGCAAGATGCTTTGGGCCTCTCTGCCCCTTGGAAACAGGGCAGCACTTTGGGCCTGGCAGCTCTAGGGCAATGGAGCACACCCAGAGCCGGAGTTCTACTTCAGCCAGATGAGGCCTGCCAAGAAACTGCGTTTCACAGGCCTTTCAAAGACATGTTCCCGGTAGGCTGTAAGAGCACGGGGCAGAGCGAGTTGGTTCTTAGCTTCCCAGAGAGCTGGAAGCAAGATGCTTTGGGGCCTCTCTGCCCCTTTGGAAACAAGGCAGCACCTTGGGCCTGGCAGCTCTAGGGCAATGGAGCACACCCAGAGCAGAAGTTCTACTTCAGCCAAATCAGGCCTGCCAGGAAACGGCGTTTCACAGGCCTTGGTAAGAGATGTTCCCGGTAGGCTGTAAGAGCACTGGGCAACGCCAGATGTTTCTTAGCTTCCCGAAGAGCTGGAAGCGAGAAGCTTTGGTGCCACTCTCTCACTTTGGACTCAAGGCAGCCCTTTGGGGCCGGTAGCTCTAGGCCAGTGGAGCACACCCAGAGCAGAAGTTCTACTTGGGCCAGTTCAGGCCACCAACAAACTGCGTTTCACAGGCCTTGGTAAGAGATGTTCCCGGTAGGCTGTAAGAGCACTGGGCAACGCCAGATGTTTCTTAGCTTCCCGAAGAGCTGGAAGCAAGATGCTTTGGGGCCTCTCATCCCCTTTGCAAACAAGGCGGCCCTATGGGCCAGGCAGCTCTAGGCCAATGGAGCACACCCAGAGCAGAAGTTCTACTTCGGCCAGTTCAGGCCACCAACAAACTGCGTTTCACAGGCCTTGGTAAGAGATGTTCCCGGTAGGCTGTGAGAGCACTGTGGAGAGCCAGTTGCTTTAGCTTCCCACAGAGCTGGAAGCAAGATGCCTTGTTGCCTCTCTCTCCCTTTGGACACAAGGCAGCCGTTTGGGCCTGGCAGCTCTAGGCCAATGGAGCACACCCACAGCAGAAGTTCTACTTCAGGCAGATCAGTCCTGCCCAGAAACTGCGTTTCACAGCCCTTGGTAAGAGATGTTCACGGTAGGCTGTGAGAGCACTGGGCAGAACCAGTTGTTTTTTAGCTTCCCAAAGTGCTGGAGGCAAGATGCTTTGGGGCCTCTCTCACCCTTTGGAAACAAGGCAGCCCTTAGGTCCTGGTAGCTCTAGGGCTATGTAGCACAACCAGAACAGAAGTTCTACTTCAGCCAGGTCAGGCCTGCCAAGAAACTGCGTTTCACAGGCCTTTCAAAGAGATGTTCTCTTAGGCTGTAAGAGCACTGGGCAGAGCCAGCTGTTTCTTAGCTTCCCGAAGAGCTGGAAGCAAGATGCTTTGGGTCCACTCTCCGTCTTTGGAAACAAGGCAGCCCTTTGGGCCTGGCAGCTCTAGGGCAATGGAGCACACCCAGAGCAGAAGTTCTACTTCAGCCAGATCAGGCCTGCCAGGAAACTGCGTTTCACAGGCCTTGGTAAGAGATGTTCCCGGTAGGCTGTAAGAGCACTGGGCAGAGCCAGTTGTTTCTTACCTTCCTGAAAAGCTGGAAGCAAGATGCTTGGGACCCCTCTGCCCGTTTGGGAACAAGGCAGCCTTTTGGGTCGGGAAGCTCTAGGCCAATGGAGCACACGCAGAGCAGGAGTTCTACTTCAGCCTGATCAGGCCTGCAAAGAAACAGCGTTTGACAGGCCTTGGTAAGAGATGTTCGCGGTAGGTGTAAGAGCACTGGGCAGAGCCAGTTGTTTCTTAGCTTCGCAAAGACCGGGAAGCAAGATGCTTTGGGCCTCTCTGCCCCTTGGAAACAGGGCAGCACTTTGGGCCTGGCAGCTCTAGGGCAGTGGAGCACACCCAGAGCCGGAGTTCTACTTCAGCCAGATGAGGCCTGCCAAGAAACTGCGTTTCACAGGCCTTTCAAAGACATGTTCCCGGTAGGCTGTAAGAGCACGGGGCAGAGCGAGTTGGTTCTTAGCTTCCCAGAGAGCTGGAAGCAAGATGCTTTGGGGCCTCTCTGCCCCTTTGGAAACAAGGCAGCACCTTGGGCCTGGCAGCTCTAGGGCAATGGAGCACACCCAGAGCAGAAGTTCTACTTCGGCCAAATCAGGCCTGCCAGGAAACGGCGTTTCACAGGCCTTGGTAAGAGATGTTCCCGGTAGGCTGTAAGAGCACTGGGCAACGCCAGATGTTTCTTAGCTTCCCGAAGAGCTGGAAGCGAGAAGCTTTGGTGCCACTCTCTCACTTTGGACTCAAGGCAGCCCTTTGGGGCAGGTAGCTCTAGCCCAGTGGAGCACACCCAGAGCAGAAGTTCTACTTGGGCCAGTTCAGGCCACCAACAAACTGCGTTTCACAGGCCTTGGTAAGAGATGTTCCCGGTAGGCTGTAAGAGCACTGGGCAACGCCAGATGTTTCTTAGCTTCCCGAAGAGCTGGAAGCAAGATGCTTTGGGGCCTCTCATCCCCTTTGCAAACAAGGCGGCCCTATGGGCCAGGCAGCTCTAGGCCAGTGGAGCACACCCAGAGCAGAAGTTCTACTTCGGCCAGTTCAGGCCACCAACAAACTGCGTTTCACAGGCCTTGGTAAGAGATGTTCCCGGTAGGCTGTAAGAGCACTGGGCAACGCCAGATGTTTCTTAGCTTCCCGAAGAGCTGGAAGAAGATGCTTTGGGGCCTCTCATCCCCTTTGCAAACAAGGCCGACCTTTGGGCCAGGCAGCTCTAGGCCAATGGAGCACACCCAGAGCAGAAGTTCTACCGCAGCCAGATAAGGCCTGCCAAGAAACTGCGTTTCAAAGGCTTTGGTAAGAGATGTTTCCGGTACTCTGTTAGAGCACTGGGCAGAGCCATTTGCTTCTTAGCTTCCCAAAGAGCTGGAAGCAAGATGCTTTGGGGGCTCCCTGCCCCTTTGCCAACAAGGGCGACCTTTGGGCCTTTCAGCTCTAGGCCAATGGAGCACACCCAGAGCAGAAGTCCTACTTCAGCCAGATCAGGCCTGCCAAGGAACTGCGTTTCAGAGGCCTTTGTATGTGACGTTCCCGGTAGGCTGTGAGAGCACGGTGCAGAGCCAGTTGTTTCCTTGTTTCCCAAACAGCTGGAAGCAAGACGCTTTGGGGCCTCTCTGCCCCTTTGGAAACAAGGCAGCACGTTGGGTCTGGCAGCTCTAGGGCAATGGAGCACAACCAGAGCCGAAGTTCTACTTCTTCCAGATCAGGCCTGCCTAGACAGTGCGTTTCCCAGGCCTTGATAAGAGATGTTCTCTTAGGCTATAAGAGCACTGGGCACAGCCAGTTGTTTCTTAGCTTCCCAAGAGGTGGAAGCAAGATGCTTTGGGGCCTCTCTCCCCCTTTGGAAACAAGGCAGCCCTTTGGGCCAGGCAGCTCTAGGGCAATGGAGCACACCCAGAGCAGAAGTTCTACCTCAGCCAGATCAGGCCTGCCAAGAAACTGCTTTTCACAGGCCTTCGTAAGAGGTGTTCCCGGAAGGCTGTAAGAGTACCTGGCAGAGCGAGTTGTTTCTTAGCTTCAAAAACAGCTGGAAGCAACATGATTTGGGGCCTCTCTCCCCCTTTGGAAACAAAGCAGCCTTTGTGCCTGGCAGCTCTAGGCCAAAGTAGCACACCCAGAGCACAAGTTCTACCTCAGCCAGATCAGGCCTTCCAAGAAACTGCGTCTCACAGGCCTTTCTCTGTCACGTTGCCGGTAGGCTGTGAGAGCACTGTGCAGAGCCAGTTGTTTCTTAGCTTCCCAAAGATTTGGAAGCAAGATGCTTTGGGGACTCTCAGCCCCTTTGGAAACAAGGCGGCCCTTTGGGCCTGGCAGCTCTAGGCCAAAGTAGCACGCCCAGAGCAGGAGTTCTACTTCAGCCAGATCAGGCCTGCCAAGAAACTGCGTTTCACAGGCCTTGGTAAGAGATGTTCCCGGTAGGCTGTGAGAGCACTGTGGAGAGCCAGTTGCTTTAGCTTCCCACAGAGCTGGAAGCAAGATGCCTTGGGGCCTCTCTCTCCCTTTGGACACAAGGCAGCCGTTTGGGCCTGGCAGCTCTAGGCCAATGGAGCACACCCACAGCAGAAGTTCTACTTCAGGCAGATCAGTCCTGCCCAGAAACTGCGTTTCACAGCCCTTGGTAAGAGATGTTCACGGTAGGCTGTGAGAGCACTGGGCAGAACCAGTTGTTTTTTAGCTTCCCAAAGTGCTGGAGGCAAGATGCTTTGGGGCCTCTCTCACCCTTTGGAAACAAGGCAGCCCTTAGGTCCTGGTAGCTCTAGGCCTATGTAGCACAACCAGAACAGAAGTTCTACTTCAGCCAGGTCAGGCCTGCCAAGAAACTGCGTTTCACAGGCCTTTCAAAGAGATGTTCTCTTAGGCTGTAAGAGCACTGGGCAGAGCCAGCTGTTTCTTAGCTTCCCGAAGAGCTGGGAGCAAGATGCTTTGGGTCCACTCTCCGTCTTTGGAAACAAGGCAGCCCTTTGGGCCTGGCAGCTCTAGGGCAATGGAGCACACCCAGAGCAGAAGTTCTACTTCAGCCAGATCAGGCCTGCCAGGAAACTGCGTTTCACAGGCCTTGGTAAGAGATGTTCCCGGTAGGCTGTAAGAGCACTGGGCAGAGCCAGTTGTTTCTTACCTTCCTGAAAAGCTGGAAGCAAGATGCTTGGGAGCCCTCTGCCCGTTTGGGAACAAGGCAGCCTTTTGGGTCGGGAAGCTCTAGGCCAATGGAGCACACGCAGAGCAGGAGTTCTACTTCAGCCTGATCAGGCCTGCAAAGAAACAGCGTTTGACAGGCCTTGGTAAGAGATGTTCCCGGTAGGTGTAAGAGCACTGGGCAGAGCCAGTTGTTTCTTAGCTTCGCAAAGACCGGGAAGCAAGATGCTTTGGGCCTCTCTGCCCCTTGGAAACAGGGCAGCACTTTGGGCCTGGCAGCTCTAGGGCAGTGGAGCACACCCAGAGCCGGAGTTCTACTTCAGCCAGATGAGGCCTGCCAAGAAACTGCGTTTCACAGGCCTTTCAAAGACATCTTCCCGGTAGGCTGTAAGAGCACGGGGCAGAGCGAGTTGGTTCTTAGCTTCCCAGAGAGCTGGAAGCAAGATGCTTTGGGGCCTCTCATCCCCTTTGCAAACAAGGCGGCCCTATGGGCCAGGCAGCTCTAGGCCAATGGAGCACACCCAGAGCAGAAGTTCTACTTCGGCCAGTTCAGGCCACCAACAAACTGCGTTTCACAGGCCTTGGTAAGAGATGTTCCCGGTAGGCTGTAAGAGCACTGGGCAACGCCAGATGTTTCTTAGCTTCCCGAAGAGCTGGAAGAAGATGCTTTGGGGCCTCTCATCCCCTTTGCAAACAAGGCCGACCTTTGGGCCAGGCAGCTCTAGGCCAATGGAGCACACCCAGAGCAGAAGTTCTACCTCAGCCAGATAAGGCCTGCCAAGAAACTGCGTTTCAAAGGCTTTGGTAAGAGATGTTCCCGGTACTCTGTTAGAGCACTGGGCAGAGCCATTTGTTTCTTAGCTTCCCAAAGAGCTGGAAGCAAGATGCTTTGGGGGCTCCCTGCCCCTTTGCCAACAAGGGCGACCTTTGGGCCTTTCAGCTCTAGGCCAATGGAGCACACCCAGAGCAGAAGTCCTACTTCAGCCAGATCAGGCCTGCCAAGGAACTGCGTTTCAGAGGCCTTTGTATGTGACGTTCCCGGTAGGCTGTGAGAGCACGGTGCAGAGCCAGTTGTTTCCTTGTTTCCCAAACAGCTGGAAGCAAGACGCTTTGGGGCCTCTCTGCCCCTTTGGAAACAAGGCAGCACGTTGGGTCTGGCAGCTCTAGGGCAATGGAGCACAACCAGAGCCGAAGTTCTACTTCTTCCAGATCAGGCCTGCCTAGACAGTGCGTTTCCCAGGCCTTGATAAGAGATGTTCTCTTAGGCTATAAGAGCACTGGGCACAGCCAGTTGTTTCTTAGCTTCCCAAGAGGTGGAAGCAAGATGCTTTGGGGCCTCTCTCCCCCTTTGGAAACAAGGCAGCCCTTTGGGCCAGGCAGCTCTAGGGCAATGGAGCACACCCAGAGCAGAAGTTCTACCTCAGCCAGATCAGGCCTGCCAAGAAACTGCTTTTCACAGGCCTTCGTAAGAGGTGTTCCCGGAAGGCTGTAAGAGTACCTGGCAGAGCGAGTTGTTTCTTAGCTTCAAAAACAGCTGGAAGCAACATGATTTGGGGCCTCTCTCCCCCTTTGGAAACAAAGCAGCCTTTGTGCCTGGCAGCTCTAGGCCAAAGTAGCACACCCAGAGCACAAGTTCTACCTCAGCCAGATCAGGCCTTCCAAGAAACTGCGTCTCACAGGCCTTTCTCTGTCACGTTGCCGGTAGGCTGTGAGAGCACTGTGCAGAGCCAGTTGTTTCTTAGCTTCCCAAAGATTTGGAAGCAAGATGCTTTGGGGACTCTCAGCCCCTTTGGAAACAAGGCGGCCCTTTGGGCCTGGCAGCTCTAGGCCAAAGTAGCACGCCCAGAGCAGGAGTTCTACTTCAGCCAGATCAGGCCTGCCAAGAAACTGCGTTTCACAGGCCTTGGTAAGAGATGTTCCCGGTAGGCTGTGAGAGCACTGTGGAGAGCCAGTTGCTTTAGCTTCCCACAGAGCTGGAAGCAAGATGCCTTGGGGCCTCTCTCTCCCTTTGGACACAAGGCAGCCGTTTGGGCCTGGCAGCTCTAGGCCAATGGAGCACACCCACAGCAGAAGTTCTACTTCAGGCAGATCAGTCCTGCCCAGAAACTGCGTTTCACAGCCCTTGGTAAGAGATGTTCACGGTAGGCTGTGAGAGCACTGGGCAGAACCAGTTGTTTTTTAGCTTCCCAAAGTGCTGGAGGCAAGATGCTTTGGGGCCTCTCTCACCCTTTGGAAACAAGGCAGCCCTTAGGTCCTGGTAGCTCTAGGCCTATGTAGCACAACCAGAACAGAAGTTCTACTTCAGCCAGGTCAGGCCTGCCAAGAAACTGCGTTTCACAGGCCTTTCAAAGAGATGTTCTCTTAGGCTGTAAGAGCACTGGGCAGAGCCAGCTGTTTCTTAGCTTCCCGAAGAGCTGGGAGCAAGATGCTTTGGGTCCACTCTCCGTCTTTGGAAACAAGGCAGCCCTTTGGGCCTGGCAGCTCTAGGGCAATGGAGCACACCCAGAGCAGAAGTTCTACTTCAGCCAGATCAGGCCTGCCAGGAAACTGCGTTTCACAGGCCTTGGTAAGAGATGTTCCCGGTAGGCTGTAAGAGCACTGGGCAGAGCCAGTTGTTTCTTACCTTCCTGAAAAGCTGGAAGCAAGATGCTTGGGACGCCTCTGCCCGTTTGGGAACAAGGCAGCCTTTTGGGTCGGGAAGCTCTAGGCCAATGGAGCACACGCAGAGCAGGAGTTCTACTTCAGCCTGATCAGGCCTGCAAAGAAACAGCGTTTGACAGGCCTTGGTAAGAGATGTTCCCGGTAGGTGTAAGAGCACTGGGCAGAGCCAGTTGTTTCTTAGCTTCGCAAAGACCGGGAAGCAAGATGCTTTGGGCCTCTCTGCCCCTTGGAAACAGGGCAGCACTTTGGGCCTGGCAGCTCTAGGGCAGTGGAGCACACCCAGAGCCGGAGTTCTACTTCAGCCAGATGAGGCCTGCCAAGAAACTGCGTTTCACAGGCCTTTCAAAGACATGTTCCCGGTAGGCTGTAAGAGCACGGGGCAGAGCGAGTTGGTTCTTAGCTTCCTAGAGAGCTGGAAGCAAGATGCTTTGGGGTCTCTCATCCCCTTTGCAAACAAGGCGGCCCTATGGGCCAGGCAGCTCTAGGCCAATGGAGCACACCCAGAGCAGAAGTTCTACTTCGGCCAGTTCAGGCCACCAACAAACTGCGTTTCACAGGCCTTGGTAAGAGATGTTCCCGGTAGGCTGTAAGAGCACTGGGCAACGCCAGATGTTTCTTAGCTTCCCGAAGAGCTGGAAGAAGATGCTTTGGGGCCTCTCATCCCCTTTGCAAACAAGGCCGACCTTTGGGCCAGGCAGCTCTAGGCCAATGGAGCACACCCAGAGCAGAAGTTCTACCTCAGCCAGATAAGGCCTGCCAAGAAACTGCGTTTCAAAGGCTTTGGTAAGAGATGTTCCCGGTACTCTGTTAGAGCACTGGGCAGAGCCATTTGTTTCTTAGCTTCCCAAAGAGCTGGAAGCAAGATGCTTTGGGGCTCCCTGCCCCTTTGCCAACAAGGGCGACCTTTGGGCCTTTCAGCTCTAGGCCAATGGAGCACACCCAGAGCAGAAGTCCTACTTCAGCCAGATCAGGCCTGCCAAGGAACTGCGTTTCAGAGGCCTTTGTATGTGACGTTCCCGGTAGGCTGTGAGAGCACGGTGCAGAGCCAGTTGTTTCCTTGTTTCCCAAACAGCTGGAAGCAAGACGCTTTGGGGCCTCTCTGCCCCTTTGGAAACAAGGCAGCACGTTGGGTCTGGCAGCTCTAGGGCAATGGAGCACAACCAGAGCCGAAGTTCTACTTCTTCCAGATCAGGCCTGCCTAGACAGTGCGTTTCCCAGGCCTTGATAAGAGATGTTCTCTTAGGCTATAAGAGCACTGGGCACAGCCAGTTGTTTCTTAGCTTCCCAAGAGGTGGAAGCAAGATGCTTTGGGGCCTCTCTCCCCCTTTGGAAACAAGGCAGCCCTTTGGGCCAGGCAGCTCTAGGGCAATGGAGCACACCCAGAGCAGAAGTTCTACCTCAGCCAGATCAGGCCTGCCAAGAAACTGCTTTTCACAGGCCTTCGTAAGAGGTGTTCCCGGAAGGCTGTAAGAGTACCTGGCAGAGCGAGTTGTTTCTTAGCTTCAAAAACAGCTGGAAGCAACATGATTTGGGGCCTCTCTCCCCCTTTGGAAACAAAGCAGCCTTTGTGCCTGGCAGCTCTAGGCCAAAGTAGCACACCCAGAGCACAAGTTCTACCTCAGCCAGATCAGGCCTTCCAAGAAACTGCGTCTCACAGGCCTTTCTCTGTCACGTTGCCGGTAGGCTGTGAGAGCACTGTGCAGAGCCAGTTGTTTCTTAGCTTCCCAAAGATTTGGAAGCAAGATGCTTTGGGGACTCTCAGCCCCTTTGGAAACAAGGCGGCCCTTTGGGCCTGGCAGCTCTAGGCCAAAGTAGCACGCCCAGAGCAGGAGTTCTACTTCAGCCAGATCAGGCCTGCCAAGAAACTGCGTTTCACAGGCCTTGGTAAGAGATGTTCCCGGTAGGCTGTGAGAGCACTGTGGAGAGCCAGTTGCTTTAGCTTTCCACAGAGCTGGAAGCAAGATGCCTTGGGGCCTCTCTCTCCCTTTGGACACAAGGCAGCCGTTTGGGCCTGGCAGCTCTAGGCCAATGGAGCACACCCACAGCAGAAGTTCTACTTCAGGCAGATCAGTCCTGCCCAGAAACTGCGTTTCACAGCCCTTGGTAAGAGATGTTCACGGTAGGCTGTGAGAGCACTGGGCAGAACCAGTTGTTTTTTAGCTTCCCAAAGTGCTGGAGGCAAGATGCTTTGGGGCCTCTCTCACCCTTTGGAAACAAGGCAGCCCTTAGGTCCTGGTAGCTCTAGGCCTATGTAGCACAACCAGAACAGAAGTTCTACTTCAGCCAGGTCAGGCCTGCCAAGAAACTGCGTTTCACAGGCCTTTCAAAGAGATGTTCTCTTAGGCTGTAAGAGCACTGGGCAGAGCCAGCTGTTTCTTAGCTTCCCGAAGAGCTGGGAGCAAGATGCTTTGGGTCCACTCTCCGTCTTTGGAAACAAGGCAGCCCTTTGGGCCTGGCAGCTCTAGGGCAATGGAGCACACCCAGAGCAGAAGTTCTACTTCAGCCAGATCAGGCCTGCCAGGAAACTGCGTTTCACAGGCCTTGGTAAGAGATGTTCCCGGTAGGCTGTAAGAGCACTGGGCAGAGCCAGTTGTTTCTTACCTTCCTGAAAAGCTGGAAGCAAGATGCTTGGGAGCCCTCTGCCCGTTTGGGAACAAGGCAGCCTTTTGGGTCGGGAAGCTCTAGGCCAATGGAGCACACGCAGAGCAGGAGTTCTACTTCAGCCTGATCAGGCCTGCAAAGAAACAGCGTTTGACAGGCCTTGGTAAGAGATGTTCCCGGTAGGTGTAAGAGCACTGGGCAGAGCCAGTTGTTTCTTAGCTTCGCAAAGACCGGGAAGCAAGATGCTTTGGGCCTCTCTGCCCCTTGGAAACAGGGCAGCACTTTGGGCCTGGCAGCTCTAGCGCAGTGGAGCACACCCAGAACGGAGTTCTACTTCAGCCTGATGAGGCCTGCCAAGAAACTGCGTTTCACAGGCCTTTCAAAGACATGTTCCCGGTAGGCTGTAAGAGCACGGGGCAGAGCGAGTTGGTTCTTAGCTTCACAGAGAGCTGGAAGCAAGATGCTTTGGGGCCTCTCTGCCCCTTTGGAAACAAGGCAGCACCTTGGGCCTGGCAGCTCTAGGGCAATGGAGCACACCCAGAGCAGAAGTCCTACTTCAGCCAGATCAGGCCTGCCAAGGAACTGCGTTTCAGAGGCCTTTGTATGTGACGTTCCCGGTAGGCTGTGAGAGCACGGTGCAGAGCCAGTTGTTTCCTTGTTTCCCAAACAGCTGGAAGCAAGACGCTTTGGGGCCTCTCTGCCCCTTTGGAAACAAGGCAGCACGTTGGGTCTGGCAGCTCTAGGGCAATGGAGCACAACCAGAGCCGAAGTTCTACTTCTTCCAGATCAGGCCTGCCTAGACAGTGCGTTTCCCAGGCCTTGATAAGAGATGTTCTCTTAGGCTATAAGAGCACTGGGCACAGCCAGTTGTTTCTTAGCTTCCCAAGAGGTGGAAGCAAGATGCTTTGGGGCCTCTCTCCCCCTTTGGAAACAAGGCAGCCCTTTGGGCCAGGCAGCTCTAGGGCAATGGAGCACACCCAGAGCAGAAGTTCTACCTCAGCCAGATCAGGCCTGCCAAGAAACTGCTTTTCACAGGCCTTCGTAAGAGGTGTTCCCGGAAGGCTGTAAGAGTACCTGGCAGAGCGAGTTGTTTCTTAGCTTCAAAAACAGCTGGAAGCAACATGATTTGGGGCCTCTCTCCCCCTTTGGAAACAAAGCAGCCTTTGTGCCTGGCAGCTCTAGGCCAAAGTAGCACACCCAGAGCACAAGTTCTACCTCAGCCAGATCAGGCCTTCCAAGAAACTGCGTCTCACAGGCCTTTCTCTGTCACGTTGCCGGTAGGCTGTGAGAGCACTGTGCAGAGCCAGTTGTTTCTTAGCTTCCCAAAGATTTGGAAGCAAGATGCTTTGGGGACTCTCAGCCCCTTTGGAAACAAGGCGGCCCTTTGGGCCTGGCAGCTCTAGGCCAAAGTAGCACGCCCAGAGCAGGAGTTCTACTTCAGCCAGATCAGGCCTGCCAAGAAACTGCGTTTCACAGGCCTTGGTAAGAGATGTTCCCGGTAGGCTGTGAGAGCACTGTGGAGAGCCAGTTGCTTTAGCTTCCCACAGAGCTGGAAGCAAGATGCCTTGGGGCCTCTCTCTCCCTTTGGACACAAGGCAGCCGTTTGGGCCTGGCAGCTCTAGGCCAATGGAGCACACCCACAGCAGAAGTTCTACTTCAGGCAGATCAGTCCTGCCCAGAAACTGCGTTTCACAGCCCTTGGTAAGAGATGTTCACGGTAGGCTGTGAGAGCACTGGGCAGAACCAGTTGTTTTTTAGCTTCCCAAAGTGCTGGAGGCAAGATGCTTTGGGGCCTCTCTCACCCTTTGGAAACAAGGCAGCCCTTAGGTCCTGGTAGCTCTAGGCCTATGTAGCACAACCAGAACAGAAGTTCTACTTCAGCCAGGTCAGGCCTGCCAAGAAACTGCGTTTCACAGGCCTTTCAAAGAGATGTTCTCTTAGGCTGTAAGAGCACTGGGCAGAGCCAGCTGTTTCTTAGCTTCCCGAAGAGCTGGGAGCAAGATGCTTTGGGTCCACTCTCCGTCTTTGGAAACAAGGCAGCCCTTTGGGCCTGGCAGCTCTAGGGCAATGGAGCACACCCAGAGCTGAAGTTCTACTTCAGCCAGATCAGGCCTGCCAGGAAACTGCGTTTCACAGGCCTTGGTAAGAGATGTTCCCGGTAGGCTGTAAGAGCACTGGGCAGAGCCAGTTGTTTCTTACCTTCCTGAAAAGCTGGAAGCAAGATGCTTGGGACGCCTCTGCCCGTTTGGGAACAAGGCAGCCTTTTGGGTCGGGAAGCTCTAGGCCAATGGAGCACACGCAGAGCAGGAGTTCTACTTCAGCCTGATCAGGCCTGCAAAGAAACAGCGTTTGACAGGCCTTGGTAAGAGATGTTCCCGGTAGGTGTAAGAGCACTGGGCAGAGCCAGTTGTTTCTTAGCTTCGCAAAGACCGGGAAGCAAGATGCTTTGGGCCTCTCTGCCCCTTGGAAACAGGGCAGCACTTTGGGCCTGGCAGCTCTAGGGCAGTGGAGCACACCCAGAGCCGGAGTTCTACTTCAGCCAGATGAGGCCTGCCAAGAAACTGCGTTTCACAGGCCTTTCAAAGACATGTTCCCGGTAGGCTGTAAGAGCACGGGGCAGAGCGAGTTGGTTCTTAGCTTCCCAGAGAGCTGGAAGCAAGATGCTTTGGGGCCTCTCTGCCCCTTTGGAAACAAGGCAGCAACTTGGGCCTGGCAGCTCTAGGGCAATGGAGCACACCCAGAGCAGAAGTTCTACTTCAGCCAAATCAGGCCTGCCAGGAAACGGCGTTTCACAGGCCTTGGTAAGAGATGTTCCCGGTAGGCTGTAAGAGCACTGGGCAACGCCAGATGTTTCTTAGCTTCCCGAAGAGCTGGAAGCGAGAAGCTTTGGTGCCACTCTCTCACTTTGGACTCAAGGCAGCCCTTTGGGGCAGGTAGCTCTAGGCCAGTGGAGCACACCCAGAGCAGAAGTTCTACTTGGGCCAGTTCAGGCCACCAACAAACTGCGTTTCACAGGCCTTGGTAAGAGATGTTCCCGGTAGGCTGTAAGAGCACTGGGCAACGCCAGATGTTTCTTAGCTTCCCGAAGAGCTGGAAGCAAGATGCTTTGGGGCCTCTCATCCCCTTTGCAAACAAGGCGGCCCTATGGGCCAGGCAGCTCTAGGCCAATGGAGCACACCCAGAGCAGAAGTTCTACTTCGGCCAGTTCAGGCCACCAACAAACTGCGTTTCACAGGCCTTGGTAAGAGATGTTCCCGGTAGGCTGTAAGAGCACTGGGCAACGCCAGATGTTTCTTAGCTTCCCGAAGAGCTGGAAGCAAGATGCTTTGGGGCCTCTCATCCCCTTTGCAAACAAGGCCGACCTTTGGGCCAGGCAGCTCTAGGCCAATGGAGCACACCCAGAGCAGAAGTTCTACCTCAGCCAGATAAGGCCTGCCAAGAAACTGCATTTCAAAGGCTTTGGTAAGAGATGTTCCCGGTACTCTGTTAGAGCACTGGGCAGAGCCATTTGTTTCTTAGCTTCCCAAAGAGCTGGAAGCAAGATGCTTTGGGGGCTCCCTGCCCCTTTGCCAACAAGGGCGACCTTTGGGCCTTTCAGCTCTAGGCCAATGGAGCACACCCAGAGCAGAAGTCCTACTTCAGCCAGATCAGGCCTGCCAAGGAACTGCGTTTCAGAGGCCTTTGTATGTGACGTTCCCGGTAGGCTGTGAGAGCACGGTGCAGAGCCAGTTGTTTCCTTGTTTCCCAAACAGCTGGAAGCAAGACGCTTTGGGGCCTCTCTGCCCCTTTGGAAACAAGGCAGCACGTTGGGTCTGGCAGCTCTAGGGCAATGGAGCACAACCAGAGCCGAAGTTCTACTTCTTCCAGATCAGGCCTGCCTAGACAGTGCGTTTCCCAGGCCTTGATAAGAGATGTTCTCTTAGGCTATAAGAGCACTGGGCACAGCCAGTTGTTTCTTAGCTTCCCAAGAGGTGGAAGCAAGATGCTTTGGGGCCTCTCTCCCCCTTTGGAAACAAGGCAGCCCTTTGGGCCTTTCAGCTCTAGGGCAATGGAGCACACCCAGAGCAGAAGTTCTACCTCAGCCAGATCAGGCCTGCCAAGAAACTGCTTTTCACAGGCCTTCGTAAGAGGTGTTCCCGGAAGGCTGTAAGAGTACCTGGCAGAGCGAGTTGTTTCTTAGCTTCAAAAACAGCTGGAAGCAACATGATTTGGGGCCTCTCTGCCCCTTTGGAAACAAAGCAGCCTTTGTGCCTGGCAGCTCTAGGCCAAAGTAGCACACCCAGAGCACAAGTTCTACCTCAGCCAGATAAGGCCTGTCAAGAAGCTGCGTTTCACAGGCCTTTGTATGTGACGTTCCCGGTTGGCTTTGAGAGCACTGTGCAGAGCCAGTTGTTTTAGCTTCCCAGAGAGCAGGAAGCAAGATGCTTTGGGGCCTCTCTCACACTTTGGAAATAAAGGCAGCCCTTTGGGCCTGGCAGCCCTAGGCCAATGGAGTACACCCAGAGCAGAAGTTCTACCTCAGCCAGATCAGGCCTTCCAAGAAACTGCGTCTCACAGGCCTTTCTCTGTCACGTTGCCGGTAGGCTGTGAGAGCACTGTGCAGAGCCAGTTGTTTCTTAGCTTCCCAAAGATTTGGAAGCAAGATGCTTTGGGGACTCTCAGCCCCTTTGGAAACAAGGCGGCCCTTTGGGCCTGGCAGCTCTAGGCCAAAGTAGCACGCCCAGAGCAGGAGTTCTACTTCAGCCAGATCAGGCCTGCCAAGAAACTGCGTTTCACAGGCCTTGGTAAGAGATGTTCCCGGTAGGCTGTGAGAGCACTGTGGAGAGCCAGTTGCTTTAGCTTCCCACAGAGCTGGAAGCAAGATGCTTTGGGGCCTCTCTCTCCCTTTGGACACAAGGCAGCCGTTTGGGCCTGGCAGCTCTAGGCCAATGGAGCACACCCACAGCAGAAGTTCTACTTCAGGCAGATCAGTCCTGCCCAGAAACTGCGTTTCACAGCCCTTGGTAAGAGATGTTCACGGTAGGCTGTGAGAGCACTGGGCAGAACCAGTTGTTTTTTAGCTTCCCAAAGTGCTGGAGGCAAGATGCTTTGGGGCCTCTCTCACCCTTTGGAAACAAGGCAGCCCTTAGGTCCTGGTAGCTCTAGGCCTATGTAGCACAACCAGAACAGAAGTTCTACTTCAGCCAGGTCAGGCCTGCCAAGAAACTGCGTTTCACAGGCCTTTCAAAGAGATGTTCTCTTAGGCTGTAAGAGCACTGGGCAGAGCCAGCTGTTTCTTAGCTTCCCGAAGAGCTGGGAGCAAGATGCTTTGGGTCCACTCTCCGTCTTTGGAAACAAGGCAGCCCTTTGGGCCTGGCAGCTCTAGGGCAATGGAGCACACCCAGAGCAGAAGTTCTACTTCAGCCAGATCAGGCCTGCCAGGAAACTGCGTTTCACAGGCCTTGGTAAGAGATGTTCCCGGTAGGCTGTAAGAGCACTGGGCAGAGCCAGTTGTTTCTTACCTTCCTGAAAAGCTGGAAGCAAGATGCTTGGGAGCCCTCTGCCCGTTTGGGAACAAGGCAGCCTTTTGGGTCGGGAAGCTCTAGGCCAATGGAGCACACGCAGAGCAGGAGTTCTACTTCAGCCTGATCAGGCCTGCAAAGAAACAGCGTTTGACAGGCCTTGGTAAGAGATGTTCGCGGTAGGTGTAAGAGCACTGGGCAGAGCCAGTTGTTTCTTAGCTTCGCAAAGACCAGGAAGCAAGATGCTTTGGGCCTCTCTGCCCCTTGGAAACAGGGCAGCACTTTGGGCCTGGCAGCTCTAGGGCAGTGGAGCACACCCAGAGCCGGAGTTCTACTTCAGCCAGATGAGGCCTGCCAAGAAACTGCGTTTCACAGGCCTTTCAAAGACATCTTCCCGGTAGGCTGTAAGAGCACGGGGCAGAGCGAGTTGGTTCTTAGCTTCCCAGAGAGCTGGAAGCAAGATGCTTTGGGGCCTCTCATCCCCTTTGCAAACAAGGCGGCCCTATGGGCCAGGCAGCTCTAGGCCAATGGAGCACACCCAGAGCAGAAGTTCTACTTCGGCCAGTTCAGGCCACCAACAAACTGCGTTTCACAGGCCTTGGTAAGAGATGTTCCCGGTAGGCTGTAAGAGCACTGGGCAACGCCAGATGTTTCTTAGCTTCCCGAAGAGCTGGAAGAAGATGCTTTGGGGCCTCTCATCCCCTTTGCAAACAAGGCCGACCTTTGGGCCAGGCAGCTCTAGGCCAATGGAGCACACCCAGAGCAGAAGTTCTACCTCAGCCAGATAAGGCCTGCCAAGAAACTGCGTTTCAAAGGCTTTGGTAAGAGATGTTCCCGGTACTCTGTTAGAGCACTGGGCAGAGCCATTTGTTTCTTAGCTTCCCAAAGAGCTGGAAGCAAGATGCTTTGGGGGCTCCCTGCCCCTTTGCCAACAAGGGCGACCTTTGGGCCTTTCAGCTCTAGGCCAATGGAGCACACCCAGAGCAGAAGTCCTACTTCAGCCAGATCAGGCCTGCCAAGGAACTGCGTTTCAGAGGCCTTTGTATGTGACGTTCCCGGTAGGCTGTGAGAGCACGGTGCAGAGCCAGTTGTTTCCTTGTTTCCCAAACAGCTGGAAGCAAGACGCTTTGGGGCCTCTCTGCCCCTTTGGAAACAAGGCAGCACGTTGGGTCTGGCAGCTCTAGGGCAATGGAGCACAACCAGAGCCGAAGTTCTACTTCTTCCAGATCAGGCCTGCCTAGACAGTGCGTTTCCCAGGCCTTGATAAGAGATGTTCTCTTAGGCTATAAGAGCACTGGGCACAGCCAGTTGTTTCTTAGCTTCCCAAGAGGTGGAAGCAAGATGCTTTGGGGCCTCTCTCCCCCTTTGGAAACAAGGCAGCCCTTTGGGCCAGGCAGCTCTAGGGCAATGGAGCACACCCAGAGCAGAAGTTCTACCTCAGCCAGATCAGGCCTGCCAAGAAACTGCTTTTCACAGGCCTTCGTAAGAGGTGTTCCCGGAAGGCTGTAAGAGTACCTGGCAGAGCGAGTTGTTTCTTAGCTTCAAAAACAGCTGGAAGCAACATGATTTGGGGCCTCTCTCCCCCTTTGCAAACAAAGCAGCCTTTGTGCCTGGCAGCTCTAGGCCAAAGTAGCACACCCAGAGCACAAGTTCTACCTCAGCCAGATCAGGCCTTCCAAGAAACTGCGTCTCACAGGCCTTTCTCTGTCACGTTGCCGGTAGGCTGTGAGAGCACTGTGCAGAGCCAGTTGTTTCTTAGCTTCCCAAAGATTTGGAAGCAAGATGCTTTGGGGACTCTCAGCCCCTTTGGAAACAAGGCGGCCCTTTGGGCCTGGCTGCTCTAGGCCAAAGTAGCACGCCCAGAGCAGGAGTTCTACTTCAGCCAGATCAGGCCTGCCAAGAAACTGCGTTTCACAGGCCTTGGTAAGAGATGTTCCCGGTAGGCTGTGAGAGCACTGTGGAGAGCCAGTTGCTTTAGCTTCCCACAGAGCTGGAAGCAAGATGCCTTGGGGCCTCTCTCTCCCTTTGGACACAAGGCAGCCGTTTGGGCCTGGCAGCTCTAGGCCAATGGAGCACACCCACAGCAGAAGTTCTACTTCAGGCAGATCAGTCCTGCCCAGAAACTGCGTTTCACAGCCCTTGGTAAGAGATGTTCACGGTAGGCTGTGAGAGCACTGGGCAGAACCAGTTGTTTTTTAGCTTCCCAAAGTGCTGGAGGCAAGATGCTTTGGGGCCTCTCTCACCCTTTGGAAACAAGGCAGCCCTTAGGTCCTGGTAGCTCTAGGCCTATGTAGCACAACCAGAACAGAAGTTCTACTTCAGCCAGGTCAGGCCTGCCAAGAAACTGCGTTTCACAGGCCTTTCAAAGAGATGTTCTCTTAGGCTGTAAGAGCACTGGGCAGAGCCAGCTGTTTCTTAGCTTCCCGAAGAGCTGGGAGCAAGATGCTTTGGGTCCACTCTCCGTCTTTGGAAACAAGGCAGCCCTTTGGGCCTGGCAGCTCTAGGGCAATGGAGCACACCCAGAGCAGAAGTTCTACTTCAGCCAGATCAGGCCTGCCAGGAAACTGCGTTTCACAGGCCTTGGTAAGAGATGTTCCCGGTAGGCTGTAAGAGCACTGGGCAGAGCCAGTTGTTTCTTACCTTCCTGAAAAGCTGGAAGCAAGATGCTTGGGACGCCTCTGCCCGTTTGGGAACAAGGCAGCCTTTTGGGTCGGGAAGCTCTAGGCCAATGGAGCACACGCAGAGCAGGAGTTCTACTTCAGCCTGATCAGGCCTGCAAAGAAACAGCGTTTGACAAGCCTTGGTAAGAGATGTTCCCGGTAGGTGTAAGAGCACTGGGCAGAGCCAGTTGTTTCTTAGCTTCGCAAAGACCGGGAAGCAAGATGCTTTGGGCCTCTCTGCCCCTTGGAAACAGGGCAGCACTTTGGGCCTGGCAGCTCTAGCGCAGTGGAGCACACCCAGAGCCGGAGTTCTTCTTCAGCCTGATGAGGCCTGCCAAGAAACTGCGTTTCACAGGCCTTTCAAAGACATGTTCCCGGTAGGCTGTAAGAGCACGGGGCAGAGCGAGTTGGTTCTTAGCTTCCCAGAGAGCTGGAAGCAAGATGCTTTGGGGCCTCTCTGCCCCTTTGGAAACAAGGCAGCACCTTGGGCCTGGCAGCTCTAGGGCAATGGAGCACACCCAGAGCAGAAGTCCTACTTCAGCCAGATCAGGCCTGCCAAGGAACTGCGTTTCAGAGGCCTTTGTATGTGACGTTCCCGGTAGGCTGTGAGAGCACGGTGCAGAGCCAGTTGTTTCCTTGTTTCCCAAACAGCTGGAAGCAAGACGCTTTGGGGCCTCTCTGCCCCTTTGGAAACAAGGCAGCACGTTGGGTCTGGCAGCTCTAGGGCAATGGAGCACAACCAGAGCCGAAGTTCTACTTCTTCCAGATCAGGCCTGCCTAGACAGTGCGTTTCCCAGGCCTTGATAAGAGATGTTCTCTTAGGCTATAAGAGCACTGGGCACAGCCAGTTGTTTCTTAGCTTCCCAAGAGGTGGAAGCAAGATGCTTTGGGGCCTCTCTCCCCCTTTGGAAACAAGGCAGCCCTTTGGGCCTTTCAGCTCTAGGGCAATGGAGCACACCCAGAGCAGAAGTTCTACCTCAGCCAGATCAGGCCTGCCAAGAAACTGCTTTTCACAGGCCTTCGTAAGAGGTGTTCCCGGAAGGCTGTAAGAGTACCTGGCAGAGCGAGTTGTTTCTTAGCTTCAAAAACAGCTGGAAGCAACATGATTTGGGGCCTCTCTCCCCCTTTGGAAACAAAGCAGCCTTTGTGCCTGGCAGCTCTAGGCCAAAGTAGCACACCCAGAGCACAAGTTCTACCTCAGCCAGATCAGGCCTTCCAAGAAACTGCGTCTCACAGGCCTTTCTCTGTCACGTTGCCGGTAGGCTGTGAGAGCACTGTGCAGAGCCAGTTGTTTCTTAGCTTCCCAAAGATTTGGAAGCAAGATGCTTTGGGGACTCTCAGCCCCTTTGGAAACAAGGCGGCCCTTTGGGCCTGGCAGCTCTAGGCCAAAGTAGCACGCCCAGAGCAGGAGTTCTACTTCAGCCAGATCAGGCCTGCCAAGAAACTGCGTTTCACAGGCCTTGGTAAGAGATGTTCCCGGTAGGCTGTGAGAGCACTGTGGAGAGCCAGTTGCTTTAGCTTCCCACAGAGCTGGAAGCAAGATGCCTTGGGGCCTCTCTCTCCCTTTGGACACAAGGCAGCCGTTTGGGCCTGGCAGCTCTAGGCCAATGGAGCACACCCACAGCAGAAGTTCTACTTCAGGCAGATCAGTCCTGCCCAGAAACTGCGTTTCACAGCCCTTGGTAAGAGATGTTCACGGTAGGCTGTGAGAGCACTGGGCAGAACCAGTTGTTTTTTAGCTTCCCAAAGTGCTGGAGGCAAGATGCTTTGGGGCCTCTCTCACCCTTTGGAAACAAGGCAGCCCTTAGGTCCTGGTAGCTCTAGGCCTATGTAGCACAACCAGAACAGAAGTTCTACTTCAGCCAGGTCAGGCCTGCCAAGAAACTGCGTTTCACAGGCCTTTCAAAGAGATGTTCACTTAGGCTGTAAGAGCACTGGGCAGAGCCAGCTGTTTCTTAGCTTCCCGAAGAGCTGGGAGCAAGATGCTTTGGGTCCACTCTCCGTCTTTGGAAACAAGGCAGCCCTTTGGGCCTGGCAGCTCTAGGGCAATGGAGCACACCCAGAGCAGAAGTTCTACTTCAGCCAGATCAGGCCTGCCAGGAAACTGCGTTTCACAGGCCTTGGTAAGAGATGTTCCCGGTAGGCTGTAAGAGCACTGGGCAGAGCCAGTTGTTTCTTACCTTCCTGAAAAGCTGGAAGCAAGATGCTTGGGACGCCTCTGCCCGTTTGGGAACAAGGCAGCCTTTTGGGTCGGGAAGCTCTAGGCCAATGGAGCACACGCAGAGCAGGAGTTCTACTTCAGCCTGATCAGGCCTGCAAAGAAACAGCGTTTGACAGGCCTTGGTAAGAGATGTTCCCGGTAGGTGTAAGAGCACTGGGCAGAGCCAGTTGTTTCTTAGCTTCGCAAAGACCGGGAAGCAAGATGCTTTGGGCCTCTCTGCCCCTTGGAAACAGGGCAGCACTTTGGGCCTGGCAGCTCTAGCGCAGTGGAGCACACCCAGAGCCGCAGTTCTTCTTCAGCCTGATGAGGCCTGCCAAGAAACTGCGTTTCACAGGCCTTTCAAAGACATGTTCCCGGTAGGCTGTAAGAGCACGGGGCAGAGCGAGTTGGTTCTTAGCTTCCCAGAGAGCTGGAAGCAAGATTCTTTGGGGCCTCTCTGCCCCTTTGGAAACAAGGCAGCACCTTGGGCCTGGCAGCTCTAGGGCAATGGAGCACACCCAGAGCAGAAGTCCTACTTCAGCCAGATCAGGCCTGCCAAGGAACTGCGTTTCAGAGGCCTTTGTATGTGACGTTCCCGGTAGGCTGTGAGAGCACGGTGCAGAGCCAGTTGTTTCCTTGTTTCCCAAACAGCTGGAAGCAAGACGCTTTGGGGCCTCTCTGCCCCTTTGGAAACAAGGCAGCACGTTGGGTCTGGCAGCTCTAGGGCAATGGAGCACAACCAGAGCCGAAGTTCTACTTCTTCCAGATCAGGCCTGCCTAGACAGTGCGTTTCCCAGGCCTTGATAAGAGATGTTCTCTTAGGCTATAAGAGCACTGGGCACAGCCAGTTGTTTCTTAGCTTCCCAAGAGGTGGAAGCAAGATGCTTTGGGGCCTCTCTCCCCCTTTGGAAACAAGGCAGCCCTTTGGGCCTTTCAGCTCTAGGGCAATGGAGCACACCCAGAGCAGAAGTTCTACCTCAGCCAGATCAGGCCTGCCAAGAAACTGCTTTTCACAGGCCTTCGTAAGAGGTGTTCCCGGAAGGCTGTAAGAGTACCTGGCAGAGCGAGTTGTTTCTTAGCTTCAAAAACAGCTGGAAGCAACATGATTTGGGGCCTCTCTCCCCCTTTGGAAACAAAGCAGCCTTTGTGCCTGGCAGCTCTAGGCCAAAGTAGCACACCCAGAGCACAAGTTCTACCTCAGCCAGATCAGGCCTTCCAAGAAACTGCGTCTCACAGGCCTTTCTCTGTCACGTTGCCGGTAGGCTGTGAGAGCACTGTGCAGAGCCAGTTGTTTCTTAGCTTCCCAAAGATTTGGAAGCAAGATGCTTTGGGGACTCTCAGCCCCTTTGGAAACAAGGCGGCCCTTTGGGCCTGGCAGCTCTAGGCCAAAGTAGCACGCCCAGAGCAGGAGTTCTACTTCAGCCAGATCAGGCCTGCCAAGAAACTGCGTTTCACAGGCCTTGGTAAGAGATGTTCCCGGTAGGCTGTGAGAGCACTGTGGAGAGCCAGTTGCTTTAGCTTCCCACAGAGCTGGAAGCAAGATGCCTTGGGGCCTCTCTCTCCCTTTGGACACAAGGCAGCCGTTTGGGCCTGGCAGCTCTAGGCCAATGGAGCACACCCACAGCAGAAGTTCTACTTCAGGCAGATCAGTCCTGCCCAGAAACTGCGTTTCACAGCCCTTGGTAAGAGATGTTCACGGTAGGCTGTGAGAGCACTGGGCAGAACCAGTTGTTTTTTAGCTTCCCAAAGTGCTGGAGGCAAGATGCTTTGGGGCCTCTCTCACCCTTTGGAAACAAGGCAGCCCTTAGGTCCTGGTAGCTCTAGGCCTATGTAGCACAACCAGAACAGAAGTTCTACTTCAGCCAGGTCAGGCCTGCCAAGAAACTGCGTTTCACAGGCCTTTCAAAGAGATGTTCTCTTAGGCTGTAAGAGCACTGGGCAGAGCCAGCTGTTTCTTAGCTTCCCGAAGAGCTGGGAGCAAGATGCTTTGGGTCCACTCTCCGTCTTTGGAAACAAGGCAGCCCTTTGGGCCTGGCAGCTCTAGGGCAATGGAGCACACCCAGAGCAGAAGTTCTACTTCAGCCAGATCAGGCCTGCCAGGAAACTGCGTTTCACAGGCCTTGGTAAGAGATGTTCCCGGTAGGCTGTAAGAGCACTGGGCAGAGCCAGTTGTTTCTTACCTTCCTGAAAAGCTGGAAGCAAGATGCTTGGGACGCCTCTGCCCGTTTGGGAACAAGGCAGCCTTTTGGGTCGGGAAGCTCTAGGCCAATGGAGCACACGCAGAGCAGGAGTTCTACTTCAGCCTGATCAGGCCTGCAAAGAAACAGCGTTTGACAGGCCTTGGTAAGAGATGTTCCCGGTAGGTGTAAGAGCACTGGGCAGAGCCAGTTGTTTCTTAGCTTCGCAAAGACCGGGAAGCAAGATGCTTTGGGCCTCTCTGCCCCTTGGAAACAGGGCAGCACTTTGGGCCTGGCAGCTCTAGGGCAGTGGAGCACACCCAGAGCCGGAGTTCTACTTCAGCCAGATGAGGCCTGCCAAGAAACTGCGTTTCACAGGCCTTTCAAAGACATGTTCCCGGTAGGCTGTAAGAGCACGGGGCAGAGCGAGTTGGTTCTTAGCTTCCCAGAGAGCTGGAAGCAAGATGCTTTGGGGCCTCTCTGCCCCTTTGGAAACAAGGCAGCAACTTGGGCCTGGCAGCTCTAGGGCAATGGAGCACACCCAGAGCAGAAGTTCTACTTCAGCCAAATCAGGCCTGCCAGGAAACGGCGTTTCACAGGCCTTGGTAAGAGATGTTCCCGGTAGGCTGTAAGAGCACTGGGCAACGCCAGATGTTTCTTAGCTTCCCGAAGAGCTGGAAGCGAGAAGCTTTGGTGCCACTCTCTCACTTTGGACTCAAGGCAGCCCTTTGGGGCAGGTAGCTCTAGGCCAGTGGAGCACACCCAGAGCAGAAGTTCTACTTGGGCCAGTTCAGGCCACCAACAAACTGCGTTTCACAGGCCTTGGTAAGAGATGTTCCCGGTAGGCTGTAAGAGCACTGGGCAACGCCAGATGTTTCTTAGCTTCCCGAAGAGCTGGAAGCAAGATGCTTTGGGGCCTCTCATCCCCTTTGCAAACAAGGCGGCCCTATGGGCCAGGCAGCTCTAGGCCAATGGAGCACACCCAGAGCAGAAGTTCTACTTCGGCCAGTTCAGGCCACCAACAAACTGCGTTTCACAGGCCTTGGTAAGAGATGTTCCCGGTAGGCTGTAAGAGCACTGGGCAACGCCAGATGTTTCTTAGCTTCCCGAAGAGCTGGAAGCAAGATGCTTTGGGGCCTCTCATCCCCTTTGCAAACAAGGCCGACCTTTGGGCCAGGCAGCTCTAGGCCAATGGAGCACACCCAGAGCAGAAGTTCTACCTCAGCCAGATAAGGCCTGCCAAGAAACTGCATTTCAAAGGCTTTGGTAAGAGATGTTCCCGGTACTCTGTTAGAGCACTGGGCAGAGCCATTTCTTTCTTAGCTTCCCAAAGAGCTGGAAGCAAGATGCTTTGGGGGCTCCCTGCCCCTTTGCCAACAAGGGCGACCTTTGGGCCTTTCAGCTCTAGGCCAATGGAGCACACCCAGAGCAGAAGTCCTACTTCAGCCAGATCAGGCCTGCCAAGGAACTGCGTTTCAGAGGCCTTTGTATGTGACGTTCCCGGTAGGCTGTGAGAGCACGGTGCAGAGCCAGTTGTTTCCTTGTTTCCCAAACAGCTGGAAGCAAGACGCTTTGGGGCCTCTCTGCCCCTTTGGAAACAAGGCAGCACGTTGGGTCTGGCAGCTCTAGGGCAATGGAGCACAACCAGAGCCGAAGTTCTACTTCTTCCAGATCAGGCCTGCCTAGACAGTGCGTTTCCCAGGCCTTGATAAGAGATGTTCTCTTAGGCTATAAGAGCACTGGGCACAGCCAGTTGTTTCTTAGCTTCCCAAGAGGTGGAAGCAAGATGCTTTGGGGCCTCTCTCCCCCTTTGGAAACAAGGCAGCCCTTTGGGCCTTTCAGCTCTAGGGCAATGGAGCACACCCAGAGCAGAAGTTCTACCTCAGCCAGATCAGGCCTGCCAAGAAACTGCTTTTCACAGGCCTTCGTAAGAGGTGTTCCCGGAAGGCTGTAAGAGTACCTGGCAGAGCGAGTTGTTTCTTAGCTTCAAAAACAGCTGGAAGCAACATGATTTGGGGCCTCTCTGCCCCTTTGGAAACAAAGCAGCCTTTGTGCCTGGCAGCTCTAGGCCAAAGTAGCACACCCAGAGCACAAGTTCTACCTCAGCCAGATAAGGCCTGTCAAGAAGCTGCGTTTCACAGGCCTTTGTATGTGACGTTCCCGGTTGGCTTTGAGAGCACTGTGCAGAGCCAGTTGTTTTAGCTTCCCAGAGAGCAGGAAGCAAGATGCTTTGGGGCCTCTCTCACACTTTGGAAATAAAGGCAGCCCTTTGGGCCTGGCAGCCCTAGGCCAATGGAGTACACCCAGAGCAGAAGTTCTACCTCAGCCAGATCAGGCCTTCCAAGAAACTGCGTCTCACAGGCCTTTCTCTGTCACGTTGCCGGTAGGCTGTGAGAGCACTGTGCAGAGCCAGTTGTTTCTTAGCTTCCCAAAGATTTGGAAGCAAGATGCTTTGGGGACTCTCAGCCCCTTTGGAAACAAGGCGGCCCTTTGGGCCTGGCAGCTCTAGGCCAAAGTAGCACGCCCAGAGCAGGAGTTCTACTTCAGCCAGATCAGGCCTGCCAAGAAACTGCGTTTCACAGGCCTTGGTAAGAGATGTTCCCGGTAGGCTGTGAGAGCACTGTGGAGAGCCAGTTGCTTTAGCTTCCCACAGAGCTGGAAGCAAGATGCCTTGGGGCCTCTCTCTCCCTTTGGACACAAGGCAGCCGTTTGGGCCTGGCAGCTCTAGGCCAATGGAGCACACCCACAGCAGAAGTTCTACTTCAGGCAGATCAGTCCTGCCCAGAAACTGCGTTTCACAGCCCTTGGTAAGAGATGTTCACGGTAGGCTGTGAGAGCACTGGGCAGAACCAGTTGTTTTTTAGCTTCCCAAAGTGCTGGAGGCAAGATGCTTTGGGGCCTCTCTCACCCTTTGGAAACAAGGCAGCCCTTAGGTCCTGGTAGCTCTAGGCCTATGTAGCACAACCAGAACAGAAGTTCTACTTCAGCCAGGTCAGGCCTGCCAAGAAACTGCGTTTCACAGGCCTTTCAAAGAGATGTTCTCTTAGGCTGTAAGAGCACTGGGCAGAGCCAGCTGTTTCTTAGCTTCCCGAAGAGCTGGGAGCAAGATGCTTTGGGTCCACTCTCCGTCTTTGGAAACAAGGCAGCCCTTTGGGCCTGGCAGCTCTAGGGCAATGGAGCACACCCAGAGCAGAAGTTCTACTTCAGCCAGATCAGGCCTGCCAGGAAACTGCGTTTCACAGGCCTTGGTAAGAGATGTTCCCGGTAGGCTGTAAGAGCACTGGGCAGAGCCAGTTGTTTCTTACCTTCCTGAAAAGCTGGAAGCAAGATGCTTGGGACGCCTCTGCCCGTTTGGGAACAAGGCAGCCTTTTGGGTCGGGAAGCTCTAGGCCAATGGAGCACACGCAGAGCAGGAGTTCTACTTCAGCCTGATCAGGCCTGCAAAGAAACAGCGTTTGACAGGCCTTGGTAAGAGATGTTCCCGGTAGGTGTAAGAGCACTGGGCAGAGCCAGTTGTTTCTTAGCTTCGCAAAGACCGGGAAGCAAGATGCTTTGGGCCTCTCTGCCATTGGAAACAGGGCAGCACTTTGGGCCTGGCAGCTCTAGCGCAGTGGAGCACACCCAGAGCCGGAGTTCTTCTTCAGCCTGATGAGGCCTGCCAAGAAACTGCGTTTCACAGGCCTTTCAAAGACATGTTCCCGGTAGGCTGTAAGAGCACGGGGCAGAGCGAGTTGGTTCTTAGCTTCCCAGAGAGCTGGAAGCAAGATGCTTTGGGGCCTCTCTGCCCCTTTGGAAACAAGGCAGCACCTTGGGCCTGGCAGCTCTAGGGCAATGGAGCACACCCAGAGCAGAAGTCCTACTTCAGCCAGATCAGGCCTGCCAAGGAACTGCGTTTCAGAGGCCTTTGTATGTGACGTTCCCGGTAGGCTGTGAGAGCACGGTGCAGAGCCAGTTGTTTCCTTGTTTCCCAAACAGCTGGAAGCAAGACGCTTTGGGGCCTCTCTGCCCCTTTGGAAACAAGGCAGCACGTTGGGTCTGGCAGCTCTAGGGCAATGGAGCACAACCAGAGCCGAAGTTCTACTTCTTCCAGATCAGGCCTGCCTAGACAGTGCATTTCCCAGGCCTTGATAAGAGATGTTCTCTTAGGCTATAAGAGCACTGGGCACAGCCAGTTGTTTCTTAGCTTCCCAAGAGGTGGATGCAAGATGCTTTGGGGCCTCTCTCCCCCTTTGGAAACAAGGCAGCCCTTTGGGCCTTTCAGCTCTAGGGCAATGGAGCACACCCAGAGCAGAAGTTCTACCTCAGCCAGATCAGGCCTGCCAAGAAACTGCTTTTCACAGGCCTTCGTAAGAGGTGTTCCCGGAAGGCTGTAAGAGTACCTGGCAGAGCGAGTTGTTTCTTAGCTTCAAAAACAGCTGGAAGCAACATGATTTGGGGCCTCTCTCCCCCTTTGGAAACAAAGCAGCCTTTGTGCCTGGCAGCTCTAGGCCAAAGTAGCACACCCAGAGCACAAGTTCTACCTCAGCCAGATCAGGCCTTCCAAGAAACTGCGTCTCACAGGCCTTTCTCTGTCACGTTGCCGGTAGGCTGTGAGAGCACTGTGCAGAGCCAGTTGTTTCTTAGCTTCCCAAAGATTTGGAAGCAAGATGCTTTGGGGACTCTCAGCCCCTTTGGAAACAAGGCGGCCCTTTGGGCCTGGCAGCTCTAGGCCAAAGTAGCACGCCCAGAGCAGGAGTTCTACTTCAGCCAGATCAGGCCTGCCAAGAAACTGCGTTTCACAGGCCTTGGTAAGAGATGTTCCCGGTAGGCTGTGAGAGCACTGTGGAGAGCCAGTTGCTTTAGCTTCCCACAGAGCTGGAAGCAAGATGCCTTGGGGCCTCTCTCTCCCTTTGGACACAAGGCAGCCGTTTGGGCCTGGCAGCTCTAGGCCAATGGAGCACACCCACAGCAGAAGTTCTACTTCAGGCAGATCAGTCCTGCCCAGAAACTGCGTTTCACAGCCCTTGGTAAGAGATGTTCACGGTAGGCTGTGAGAGCACTGGGCAGAACCAGTTGTTTTTTAGCTTCCCAAAGTGCTGGAGGCAAGATGCTTTGGGGCCTCTCTCACCCTTTGGAAACAAGGCAGCCCTTAGGTCCTGGTAGCTCTAGGCCTATGTAGCACAACCAGAACAGAAGTTCTACTTCAGCCAGGTCAGGCCTGCCAAGAAACTGCGTTTCACAGGCCTTTCAAAGAGATGTTCTCTTAGGCTGTAAGAGCACTGGGCAGAGCCAGCTGTTTCTTAGCTTCCCGAAGAGCTGGGAGCAAGATGCTTTGGGTCCACTCTCCGTCTTTGGAAACAAGGCAGCCCTTTGGGCCTGGCAGCTCTAGGGCAATGGAGCACACCCAGAGCAGAAGTTCTACTTCAGCCAGATCAGGCCTGCCAGGAAACTGCGTTTCACAGGCCTTGGTAAGAGATGTTCCCGGTAGGCTGTAAGAGCACTGGGCAGAGCCAGTTGTTTCTTACCTTCCTGAAAAGCTGGAAGCAAGATGCTTGGGACGCCTCTGCCCGTTTGGGAACAAGGCAGCCTTTTGGGTCGGGAAGCTCTAGGCCAATGGAGCACACGCAGAGCAGGAGTTCTACTTCAGCCTGATCAGGCCTGCAAAGAAACAGCGTTTGACAGGCCTTGGTAAGAGATGTTCCCGGTAGGTGTAAGAGCACTGGGCAGAGCCAGTTGTTTCTTAGCTTCGCAAAGACCGGGAAGCAAGATGCTTTGGGCCTCTCTGCCATTGGAAACAGGGCAGCACTTTGGGCCTGGCAGCTCTAGCGCAGTGGAGCACACCCAGAGCCGGAGTTCTTCTTCAGCCTGATGAGGCCTGCCAAGAAACTGCGTTTCACAGGCCTTTCAAAGACATGTTCCCGGTAGGCTGTAAGAGCACGGGGCAGAGCGAGTTGGTTCTTAGCTTCCCAGAGAGCTGGAAGCAAGATGCTTTGGGGCCTCTCTGCCCCTTTGGAAACAAGGCAGCACCTTGGGCCTGGCAGCTCTAGGGCAATGGAGCACACCCAGAGCAGAAGTCCTACTTCAGCCAGATCAGGCCTGCCAAGGAACTGCGTTTCAGAGGCCTTTGTATGTGACGTTCCCGGTAGGCTGTGAGAGCACGGTGCAGAGCCAGTTGTTTCCTTGTTTCCCAAACAGCTGGAAGCAAGACGCTTTGGGGCCTCTCTGCCCCTTTGGAAACAAGGCAGCACGTTGGGTCTGGCAGCTCTAGGGCAATGGAGCACAACCAGAGCCGAAGTTCTACTTCTTCCAGATCAGGCCTGCCTAGACAGTGCATTTCCCAGGCCTTGATAAGAGATGTTCTCTTAGGCTATAAGAGCACTGGGCACAGCCAGTTGTTTCTTAGCTTCCCAAGAGGTGGATGCAAGATGCTTTGGGGCCTCTCTCCCCCTTTGGAAACAAGGCAGCCCTTTGGGCCTTTCAGCTCTAGGGCAATGGAGCACACCCAGAGCAGAAGTTCTACCTCAGCCAGATCAGGCCTGCCAAGAAACTGCTTTTCACAGGCCTTCGTAAGAGGTGTTCCCGGAAGGCTGTAAGAGTACCTGGCAGAGCGAGTTGTTTCTTAGCTTCAAAAACAGCTGGAAGCAACATGATTTGGGGCCTCTCTCCCCCTTTGGAAACAAAGCAGCCTTTGTGCCTGGCAGCTCTAGGCCAAAGTAGCACACCCAGAGCACAAGTTCTACCTCAGCCAGATCAGGCCTTCCAAGAAACTGCGTCTCACAGGCCTTTCTCTGTCACGTTGCCGGTAGGCTGTGAGAGCACTGTGCAGAGCCAGTTGTTTCTTAGCTTCCCAAAGATTTGGAAGCAAGATGCTTTGGGGACTCTCAGCCCCTTTGGAAACAAGGCGGCCCTTTGGGCCTGGCAGCTCTAGGCCAAAGTAGCACGCCCAGAGCAGGAGTTCTACTTCAGCCAGATCAGGCCTGCCAAGAAACTGCGTTTCACAGGCCTTGGTAAGAGATGTTCCCGGTAGGCTGTGAGAGCACTGTGGAGAGCCAGTTGCTTTAGCTTCCCACAGAGCTGGAAGCAAGATGCCTTGGGGCCTCTCTCTCCCTTTGGACACAAGGCAGCCGTTTGGGCCTGGCAGCTCTAGGCCAATGGAGCACACCCACAGCAGAAGTTCTACTTCAGGCAGATCAGTCCTGCCCAGAAACTGCGTTTCACAGCCCTTGGTAAGAGATGTTCACGGTAGGCTGTGAGAGCACTGGGCAGAACCAGTTGTTTTTTAGCTTCCCAAAGTGCTGGAGGCAAGATGCTTTGGGGCCTCTCTCACCCTTTGGAAACAAGGCAGCCCTTAGGTCCTGGTAGCTCTAGGCCTATGTAGCACAACCAGAACAGAAGTTCTACTTCAGCCAGGTCAGGCCTGCCAAGAAACTGCGTTTCACAGGCCTTTCAAAGAGATGTTCTCTTAGGCTGTAAGAGCACTGGGCAGAGCCAGCTGTTTCTTAGCTTCCCGAAGAGCTGGGAGCAAGATGCTTTGGGTCCACTCTCCGTCTTTGGAAACAAGGCAGCCCTTTGGGCCTGGCAGCTCTAGGGCAATGGAGCACACCCAGAGCAGAAGTTCTACTTCAGCCAGATCAGGCCTGCCAGGAAACTGCGTTTCACAGGCCTTGGTAAGAGATGTTCCCGGTAGGCTGTAAGAGCACTGGGCAGAGCCAGTTGTTTCTTACCTTCCTGAAAAGCTGGAAGCAAGATGCTTGGGACGCCTCTGCCCGTTTGGGAACAAGGCAGCCTTTTGGGTCGGGAAGCTCTAGGCCAATGGAGCACACGCAGAGCAGGAGTTCTACTTCAGCCTGATCAGGCCTGCAAAGAAACAGCGTTTGACAGGCCTTGGTAAGAGATGTTCCCGGTAGGTGTAAGAGCACTGGGCAGAGCCAGTTGTTTCTTAGCTTCGCAAAGACCGGGAAGCAAGATGCTTTGGGCCTCTCTGCCCCTTGGAAACAGGGCAGCACTTTGGGCCTGGCAGCTCTAGGGCAGTGGAGCACACCCAGAGCCGGAGTTCTACTTCAGCCAGATGAGGCCTGCCAAGAAACTGCGTTTCACAGGCCTTTCAAAGACATGTTCCCGGTAGGCTGTAAGAGCACGGGGCAGAGCGAGTTGGTTCTTAGCTTCCCAGAGAGCTGGAAGCAAGATGCTTTGGGGCCTCTCTGCCCCTTTGGAAACAAGGCAGCAACTTGGGCCTGGCAGCTCTAGGGCAATGGAGCACACCCAGAGCAGAAGTTCTACTTCAGCCAAATCAGGCCTGCCAGGAAACGGCGTTTCACAGGCCTTGGTAAGAGATGTTCCCGGTAGGCTGTAAGAGCACTGGGCAACGCCAGATGTTTCTTAGCTTCCCGAAGAGCTGGAAGCGAGAAGCTTTGGTGCCACTCTCTCACTTTGGACTCAAGGCAGCCCTTTGGGGCAGGTAGCTCTAGGCCAGTGGAGCACACCCAGAGCAGAAGTTCTACTTGGGCCAGTTCAGGCCACCAACAAACTGCGTTTCACAGGCCTTGGTAAGAGATGTTCCCGGTAGGCTGTAAGAGCACTGGGCAACGCCAGATGTTTCTTAGCTTCCCGAAGAGCTGGAAGCAAGATGCTTTGGGGCCTCTCATCCCCTTTGCAAACAAGGCGGCCCTATGGGCCAGGCAGCTCTAGGCCAATGGAGCACACCCAGAGCAGAAGTTCTACTTCGGCCAGTTCAGGCCACCAACAAACTGCGTTTCACAGGCCTTGGTAAGAGATGTTCCCGGTAGGCTGTAAGAGCACTGGGCAACGCCAGATGTTTCTTAGCTTCCCGAAGAGCTGGAAGCAAGATGCTTTGGGGCCTCTCATCCCCTTTGCAAACAAGGCCGACCTTTGGGCCAGGCAGCTCTAGGCCAATGGAGCACACCCAGAGCAGAAGTTCTACCTCAGCCAGATAAGGCCTGCCAAGAAACTGCATTTCAAAGGCTTTGGTAAGAGATGTTCCCGGTACTCTGTTAGAGCACTGGGCAGAGCCATTTCTTTCTTAGCTTCCCAAAGAGCTGGAAGCAAGATGCTTTGGGGGCTCCCTGCCCCTTTGCCAACAAGGGCGACCTTTGGGCCTTTCAGCTCTAGGCCAATGGAGCACACCCAGAGCAGAAGTCCTACTTCAGCCAGATCAGGCCTGCCAAGGAACTGCGTTTCAGAGGCCTTTGTATGTGACGTTCCCGGTAGGCTGTGAGAGCACGGTGCAGAGCCAGTTGTTTCCTTGTTTCCCAAACAGCTGGAAGCAAGACGCTTTGGGGCCTCTCTGCCCCTTTGGAAACAAGGCAGCACGTTGGGTCTGGCAGCTCTAGGGCAATGGAGCACAACCAGAGCCGAAGTTCTACTTCTTCCAGATCAGGCCTGCCTAGACAGTGCGTTTCCCAGGCCTTGATAAGAGATGTTCTCTTAGGCTATAAGAGCACTGGGCACAGCCAGTTGTTTCTTAGCTTCCCAAGAGGTGGAAGCAAGATGCTTTGGGGCCTCTCTCCCCCTTTGGAAACAAGGCAGCCCTTTGGGCCTTTCAGCTCTAGGGCAATGGAGCACACCCAGAGCAGAAGTTCTACCTCAGCCAGATCAGGCCTGCCAAGAAACTGCTTTTCACAGGCCTTCGTAAGAGGTGTTCCCGGAAGGCTGTAAGAGTACCTGGCAGAGCGAGTTGTTTCTTAGCTTCAAAAACAGCTGGAAGCAACATGATTTGGGGCCTCTCTGCCCCTTTGGAAACAAAGCAGCCTTTGTGCCTGGCAGCTCTAGGCCAAAGTAGCACACCCAGAGCACAAGTTCTACCTCAGCCAGATAAGGCCTGTCAAGAAGCTGCGTTTCACAGGCCTTTGTATGTGACGTTCCCGGTTGGCTTTGAGAGCACTGTGCAGAGCCAGTTGTTTTAGCTTCCCAGAGAGCAGGAAGCAAGATGCTTTGGGGCCTCTCTCACACTTTGGAAATAAAGGCAGCCCTTTGGGCCTGGCAGCCCTAGGCCAATGGAGTACACCCAGAGCAGAAGTTCTACCTCAGCCAGATCAGGCCTTCCAAGAAACTGCGTCTCACAGGCCTTTCTCTGTCACGTTGCCGGTAGGCTGTGAGAGCACTGTGCAGAGCCAGTTGTTTCTTAGCTTCCCAAAGATTTGGAAGCAAGATGCTTTGGGGACTCTCAGCCCCTTTGGAAACAAGGCGGCCCTTTGGGCCTGGCAGCTCTAGGCCAAAGTAGCACGCCCAGAGCAGGAGTTCTACTTCAGCCAGATCAGGCCTGCCAAGAAACTGCGTTTCACAGGCCTTGGTAAGAGATGTTCCCGGTAGGCTGTGAGAGCACTGTGGAGAGCCAGTTGCTTTAGCTTCCCACAGAGCTGGAAGCAAGATGCCTTGGGGCCTCTCTCTCCCTTTGGACACAAGGCAGCCGTTTGGGCCTGGCAGCTCTAGGCCAATGGAGCACACCCACAGCAGAAGTTCTACTTCAGGCAGATCAGTCCTGCCCAGAAACTGCGTTTCACAGCCGTTGGTAAGAGATGTTCACGGTAGGCTGTGAGAGCACTGGGCAGAACCAGTTGTTTTTTAGCTTCCCAAAGTGCTGGAGGCAAGATGCTTTGGGGCCTCTCTCACCCTTTGGAAACAAGGCAGCCCTTAGGTCCTGGTAGCTCTAGGCCTATGTAGCACAACCAGAACAGAAGTTCTACTTCAGCCAGGTCAGGCCTGCCAAGAAACTGCGTTTCACAGGCCTTTCAAAGAGATGTTCTCTTAGGCTGTAAGAGCACTGGGCAGAGCCAGCTGTTTCTTAGCTTCCCGAAGAGCTGGGAGCAAGATGCTTTGGGTCCACTCTCCGTCTTTGGAAACAAGGCAGCCCTTTGGGCCTGGCAGCTCTAGGGCAATGGAGCACACCCAGAGCAGAAGTTCTACTTCAGCCAGATCAGGCCTGCCAGGAAACTGCGTTTCACAGGCCTTGGTAAGAGATGTTCCCGGTAGGCTGTAAGAGCACTGGGCAGAGCCAGTTGTTTCTTACCTTCCTGAAAAGCTGGAAGCAAGATGCTTGGGACGCCTCTGCCCGTTTGGGAACAAGGCAGCCTTTTGGGTCGGGAAGCTCTAGGCCAATGGAGCACACGCAGAGCAGGAGTTCTACTTCAGCCTGATCAGGCCTGCAAAGAAACAGCGTTTGACAGGCCTTGGTAAGAGATGTTCCCGGTAGGTGTAAGAGCACTGGGCAGAGCCAGTTGTTTCTTAGCTTCGCAAAGACCGGGAAGCAAGATGCTTTGGGCCTCTCTGCCATTGGAAACAGGGCAGCACTTTGGGCCTGGCAGCTCTAGCGCAGTGGAGCACACCCAGAGCCGGAGTTCTTCTTCAGCCTGATGAGGCCTGCCAAGAAACTGCGTTTCACAGGCCTTTCAAAGACATGTTCCCGGTAGGCTGTAAGAGCACGGGGCAGAGCGAGTTGGTTCTTAGCTTCCCAGAGAGCTGGAAGCAAGATGCTTTGGGGCCTCTCTGCCCCTTTGGAAACAAGGCAGCACCTTGGGCCTGGCAGCTCTAGGGCAATGGAGCACACCCAGAGCAGAAGTCCTACTTCAGCCAGATCAGGCCTGCCAAGGAACTGCGTTTCAGAGGCCTTTGTATGTGACGTTCCCGGTAGGCTGTGAGAGCACGGTGCAGAGCCAGTTGTTTCCTTGTTTCCCAAACAGCTGGAAGCAAGACGCTTTGGGGCCTCTCTGCCCTTTTGGAAACAAGGCAGCACGTTGGGTCTGGCAGCTCTAGGGCAATGGAGCACAACCAGAGCCGAAGTTCTACTTCTTCCAGATCAGGCCTGCCTAGACAGTGCGTTTCCCAGGCCTTGATAAGAGATGTTCTCTTAGGCTATAAGAGCACTGGGCACAGCCAGTTGTTTCTTAGCTTCCCAAGAGGTGGAAGCAAGATGCTTTGGGGCCTCTCTCCCCCTTTGGAAACAAGGCAGCCCTTTGGGCCTTTCAGCTCTAGGGCAATGGAGCACACCCAGAGCAGAAGTTCTACCTCAGCCAGATCAGGCCTGCCAAGAAACTGCTTTTCACAGGCCTTCGTAAGAGGTGTTCCCGGAAGGCTGTAAGAGTACCTGGCAGAGCGAGTTGTTTCTTAGCTTCAAAAACAGCTGGAAGCAACATGATTTGGGGCCTCTCTCCCCCTTTGGAAACAAAGCAGCCTTTGTGCCTGGCAGCTCTAGGCCAAAGTAGCAAACCCAGAGCACAAGTTCTACCTCAGCCAGATAAGGCCTGTCAAGAAGCTGCGTTTCACAGGCCTTTGTATGTGACGTTCCCGGTTGGCTTTGAGAGCACTGTGCAGAGCCAGTTGTTTTAGCTTCCCAGAGAGCAGGAAGCAAGATGCTTTGGGGCCTCTCTCACACTTTGGAAATAAAGGCAGCCCTTTGGGCCTGGCAGCTCTAGGCCAATGGAGTACACCCAGAGCAGAAGTTCTACCTCAGCCAGATCAGGCCTTCCAAGAAACTGCGTCTCACAGGCCTTTCTCTGTCACGTTGCCGGTAGGCTGTGAGAGCACTGTGCAGAGCCAGTTGTTTCTTAGCTTCCCAAAGATTTGGAAGCAAGATGCTTTGGGGACTCTCAGCCCCTTTGGAAACAAGGCGGCCCTTTGGGCCTGGCAGCTCTAGGCCAAAGTAGCACGCCCAGAGCAGGAGTTCTACTTCAGCCAGATCAGGCCTGCCAAGAAACTGCGTTTCACAGGCCTTGGTAAGAGATGTTCCCGGTAGGCTGTGAGAGCACTGTGGAGAGCCAGTTGCTTTAGCTTCCCACAGAGCTGGAAGCAAGATGCCTTGGGGCCTCTCTCTCCCTTTGGACACAAGGCAGCCGTTTGGGCCTGGCAGCTCTAGGCCAATGGAGCACACCCACAGCAGAAGTTCTACTTCAGGCAGATCAGTCCTGCCCAGAAACTGCGTTTCACAGCCCTTGGTAAGAGATGTTCACGGTAGGCTGTGAGAGCACTGGGCAGAACCAGTTGTTTTTTAGCTTCCCAAAGTGCTGGAGGCAAGATGCTTTGGGGCCTCTCTCACCCTTTGGAAACAAGGCAGCCCTTAGGTCCTGGTAGCTCTAGGCCTATGTAGCACAACCAGAACAGAAGTTCTACTTCAGCCAGGTCAGGCCTGCCAAGAAACTGCGTTTCACAGGCCTTTCAAAGAGATGTTCTCTTAGGCTGTAAGAGCACTGGGCAGAGCCAGCTGTTTCTTAGCTTCCCGAAGAGCTGGGAGCAAGATGCTTTGGGTCCACTCTCCGTCTTTGGAAACAAGGCAGCCCTTTGGGCCTGGCAGCTCTAGGGCAATGGAGCACACCCAGAGCAGAAGTTCTACTTCAGCCAGATCAGGCCTGCCAGGAAACTGCGTTTCACAGGCCTTGGTAAGAGATGTTCCCGGTAGGCTGTAAGAGCACTGGGCAGAGCCAGTTGTTTCTTACCTTCCTGAAAAGCTGGAAGCAAGATGCTTGGGACGCCTCTGCCCGTTTGGGAACAAGGCAGCCTTTTGGGTCGGGAAGCTCTAGGCCAATGGAGCACACACAGAGCAGGAGTTCTACTTCAGCCTGATCAGGCCTGCAAAGAAACAGCGTTTGACAGGCCTTGGTAAGAGATGTTCCCGGTAGGTGTAAGAGCACTGGGCAGAGCCAGTTGTTTCTTAGCTTCGCAAAGACCGGGAAGCAAGATGCTTTGGGCCTCTCTGCCCCTTGGAAACAGGGCAGCACTTTGGGCCTGGCAGCTCTACGGCAGTGGAGCACACCCAGAGCCGGAGTTCTACTTCAGCCAGATGAGGCCTGCCAAGAAACTGCGTTTCACAGGCCTTTCAAAGACATGTTCCCGGTAGGCTGTAAGAGCACGGGGCAGAGCGAGTTGGTTCTTAGCTTCCCAGAGAGCTGGAAGCAAGATGCTTTGGGGCCTCTCTGCCCCTTTGGAAACAAGGCAGCAACTTGGGCCTGGCAGCTCTAGGGCAATGGAGCACACCCAGAGCAGAAGTTCTACTTCAGCCAAATCAGGCCTGCCAGGAAACGGCGTTTCACAGGCCTTGGTAAGAGATGTTCCCGGTACGCTGTAAGAGCACTGGGCAACGCCAGATGTTTCTTAGCTTCCCGAAGAGCTGGAAGCGAGAAGCTTTGGTGCCACTCTCTCACTTTGGACTCAAGGCAGCCCTTTGGGGCAGGTAGCTCTAGGCCAGTGGAGCACACCCAGAGCAGAAGTTCTACTTGGGCCAGTTCAGGCCACCAACAAACTGCGTTTCACAGGCCTTGGTAAGAGATGTTCCCGGTAGGCTGTAAGAGCACTGGGCAACGCCAGATGTTTCTTAGCTTCCCGAAGAGCTGGAAGCAAGATGCTTTGGGGCCTCTCATCCCCTTTGCAAACAAGGCGGCCCTATGGGCCAGGCAGCTCTAGGCCAATGGAGCACACCCAGAGCAGAAGTTCTACTTCGGCCAGTTCAGGCCACCAACAAACTGCGTTTCACAGGCCTTGGTAAGAGATGTTCCCGGTAGGCTGTAAGAGCACTGGGCAACGCCAGATGTTTCTTAGCTTCCCGAAGAGCTGGAAGCAAGATGCTTTGGGGCCTCTCATCCCCTTTGCAAACAAGGCCGACCTTTGGGCCAGGCAGCTCTAGGCCAATGGAGCACACCCAGAGCAGAAGTTCTACCTCAGCCAGATAAGGCCTGCCAAGAAACTGCATTTCAAAGGCTTTGGTAAGAGATGTTCCCGGTACTCTGTTAGAGCACTGGGCAGAGCCATTTGTTTCTTAGCTTCCCAAAGAGCTGGAAGCAAGATGCTTTGGGGGCTCCCTGCCCCTTTGCCAACAAGGGCGACCTTTGGGCCTTTCAGCTCTAGGCCAATGGAGCACACCCAGAGCAGAAGTCCTACTTCAGCCAGATCAGGCCTGCCAAGGAACTGCGTTTCAGAGGCCTTTGTATGTGACGTTCCCGGTAGGCTGTGAGAGCACGGTGCAGAGCCAGTTGTTTCCTTGTTTCCCAAACAGCTGGAAGCAAGACGCTTTGGGGCCTCTCTGCCCCTTTGGAAACAAGGCAGCACGTTGGGTCTGGCAGCTCTAGGGCAATGGAGCACAACCAGAGCCGAAGTTCTACTTCTTCCAGATCAGGCCTGCCTAGACAGTGCGTTTCCCAGGCCTTGATAAGAGATGTTCTCTTAGGCTATAAGAGCACTGGGCACAGCCAGTTGTTTCTTAGCTTCCCAAGAGGTGGAAGCAAGATGCTTTGGGGCCTCTCTCCCCCTTTGGAAACAAGGCAGCCCTTTGGGCCTTTCAGCTCTAGGGCAATGGAGCACACCCAGAGCAGAAGTTCTACCTCAGCCAGATCAGGCCTGCCAAGAAACTGCTTTTCACAGGCCTTCGTAAGAGGTGTTCCCGGAAGGCTGTAAGAGTACCTGGCAGAGCGAGTTGTTTCTTAGCTTCAAAAACAGCTGGAAGCAACATGATTTGGGGCCTCTCTGCCCCTTTGGAAACAAAGCAGCCTTTGTGCCTGGCAGCTCTAGGCCAAAGTAGCACACCCAGAGCACAAGTTCTACCTCAGCCAGATAAGGCCTGTCAAGAAGCTGCGTTTCACAGGCCTTTGTATGTGACGTTCCCGGTTGGCTTTGAGAGCACTGTGCAGAGCCAGTTGTTTTAGCTTCCCAGAGAGCAGGAAGCAAGATGCTTTGGGGCCTCTCTCACACTTTGGAAATAAAGGCAGCCCTTTGGGCCTGGCAGCCCTAGGCCAATGGAGTACACCCAGAGCAGAAGTTCTACCTCAGCCAGATCAGGCCTTCCAAGAAACTGCGTCTCACAGGCCTTTCTCTGTCACGTTGCCGGTAGGCTGTGAGAGCACTGTGCAGAGCCAGTTGTTTCTTAGCTTCCCAAAGATTTGGAAGCAAGATGCTTTGGGGACTCTCAGCCCCTTTGGAAACAAGGCGGCCCTTTGGGCCTGGCAGCTCTAGGCCAAAGTAGCACGCCCAGAGCAGGAGTTCTACTTCAGCCAGATCAGGCCTGCCAAGAAACTGCGTTTCACAGGCCTTGGTAAGAGATGTTCCCGGTAGGCTGTGAGAGCACTGTGGAGAGCCAGTTGCTTTAGCTTCCCACAGAGCTGGAAGCAAGATGCCTTGGGGCCTCTCTCTCCCTTTGGACACAAGGCAGCCGTTTGGGCCTGGCAGCTCTAGGCCAATGGAGCACACCCACAGCAGAAGTTCTACTTCAGGCAGATCAGTCCTGCCCAGAAACTGCGTTTCACAGCCCTTGGTAAGAGATGTTCACGGTAGGCTGTGAGAGCACTGGGCAGAACCAGTTGTTTTTTAGCTTCCCAAAGTGCTGGAGGCAAGATGCTTTGGGGCCTCTCTCACCCTTTGGAAACAAGGCAGCCCTTAGGTCCTGGTAGCTCTAGGCCTATGTAGCACAACCAGAACAGAAGTTCTACTTCAGCCAGGTCAGGCCTGCCAAGAAACTGCGTTTCACAGGCCTTTCAAAGAGATGTTCTCTTAGGCTGTAAGAGCACTGGGCAGAGCCAGCTGTTTCTTAGCTTCCCGAAGAGCTGGGAGCAAGATGCTTTGGGTCCACTCTCCGTCTTTGGAAACAAGGCAGCCCTTTGGGCCTGGCAGCTCTAGGGCAATGGAGCACACCCAGAGCAGAAGTTCTACTTCAGCCAGATCAGGCCTGCCAGGAAACTGCGTTTCACAGGCCTTGGTAAGAGATGTTCCCGGTAGGCTGTAAGAGCACTGGGCAGAGCCAGTTGTTTCTTACCTTCCTGAAAAGCTGGAAGCAAGATGCTTGGGACCCCTCTGCCCGTTTGGGAACAAGGCAGCCTTTTGGGTCGGGAAGCTCTAGGCCAATGGAGCACACGCAGAGCAGGAGTTCTACTTCAGCCTGATCAGGCCTGCAAAGAAACAGCGTTTGACAGGCCTTGGTAAGAGATGTTCCCGGTAGGTGTAAGAGCACTGGGCAGAGCCAGTTGTTTCTTAGCTTCGCAAAGACCGGGAAGCAAGATGCTTTGGGCCTCTCTGCCCCTTGGAAACAGGGCAGCACTTTGGGCCTGGCAGCTCTAGGGCAGTGGAGCACACCCAGAGCCGGAGTTCTACTTCAGCCAGATGAGGCCTGCCAAGAAACTGCGTTTCACAGGCCTTTCAAAGACATGTTCCCGGTAGGCTGTAAGAGCACGGGGCAGAGCGAGTTGGTTCTTAGCTTCCCAGAGAGCTGGAAGCAAGATGCTTTGGGGCCTCTCTGCCCCTTTGGAAACAAGGCAGCACCTTGGGCCTGGCAGCTCTAGGGCAATGGAGCACACCCAGAGCAGAAGTTCTACTTCAGCCAAATCAGGCCTGCCAGGAAACGGCGTTTCACAGGCCTTGGTAAGAGATGTTCCCGGTAGGCTGTAAGAGCACTGGGCAACGCCAGATGTTTCTTAGCTTCCCGAAGAGCTGGAAGCGAGAAGCTTTGGTGCCACTCTCTCACTTTGGACTCAAGGCAGCCCTTTGGGGCAGGTAGCTCTAGGCCAGTGGAGCACACCCAGAGCAGAATTTCTACTTGGGCCAGTTCAGGCCACCAACAAACTGCGTTTCACAGGCCTTGGTAAGAGATGTTCCCGGTAGGCTGTAAGAGCACTGGGCAACGCCAGATGTTTCTTAGCTTCCCGAAGAGCTGGAAGCAAGATGCTTTGGGGCCTCTCATCCCCTTTGCAAACAAGGCGGCCCTATGGGCCAGGCAGCTCTAGGCCAATGGAGCACACCCAGAGCAGAAGTTCTACTTCGGCCAGTTCAGGCCACCAACAAACTGCGTTTCACAGGCCTTGGTAAGAGATGTTCCCGGTAGGCTGTAAGAGCACTGGGCAACGCCAGATGTTTCTTAGCTTCCCGAAGAGCTGGAAGCAAGATGCTTTGGGGCCTCTCATCCCCTTTGCAAACAAGGCCGACCTTTGGGCCAGGCAGCTCTAGGCCAATGGAGCACACCCAGAGCAGAAGTTCTACCTCAGCCAGATAAGGCCTGCCAAGAAACTGCGTTTCAAAGGCTTTGGTAAGAGATGTTCCCGGTACTCTGTTAGAGCACTGGGCAGAGCCATTTGTTTCTTAGCTTCCCAAAGAGCTGGAAGCAAGATGCTTTGGGGGCTCCCTGCCCCTTTGCCAACAAGGGCGACCTTTGGGCCTTTCAGCTCTAGGCCAATGGAGCACACCCAGAGCAGAAGTCCTACTTCAGCCAGATCAGGCCTGCCAAGGAACTGCGTTTCAGAGGCCTTTGTATGTGACGTTCCCGGTAGGCTGTGAGAGCACGGTGCAGAGCCAGTTGTTTCCTTGTTTCCCAAACAGCTGGAAGCAAGACGCTTTGGGGCCTCTCTGCCCCTTTGGAAACAAGGCAGCACGTTGGGTCTGGCAGCTCTAGGGCAATGGAGCACAACCAGAGCCGAAGTTCTACTTCTTCCAGATCAGGCCTGCCTAGACAGTGCGTTTCCCAGGCCTTGATAAGAGATGTTCTCTTAGGCTATAAGAGCACTGGGCACAGCCAGTTGTTTCTTAGCTTCCCAAGAGGTGGAAGCAAGATGCTTTGGGGCCTCTCTCCCCCTTTGGAAACAAGGCAGCCCTTTGGGCCTTTCAGCTCTAGGGCAATGGAGCACACCCAGAGCAGAAGTTCTACCTCAGCCAGATCAGGCCTGCCAAGAAACTGCTTTTCACAGGCCTTCGTAAGAGGTGTTCCCGGAAGGCTGTAAGAGTACCTGGCAGAGCGAGTTGTTTCTTAGCTTCAAAAACAGCTGGAAGCAACATGATTTGGGGCCTCTCTCCCCCTTTGGAAACAAAGCAGCCTTTGTGCCTGGCAGCTCTAGGCCAAAGTAGCACACCCAGAGCACAAGTTCTACCTCAGCCAGATCAGGCCTTCCAAGAAACTGCGTCTCACAGGCCTTTCTCTGTCACGTTGCCGGTAGGCTGTGAGAGCACTGTGCAGAGCCAGTTGTTTCTTAGCTTCCCAAAGATTTGGAAGCAAGATGCTTTGGGGACTCTCAGCCCCTTTGGAAACAAGGCGGCCCTTTGGGCCTGGCAGCTCTAGGCCAAAGTAGCACGCCCAGAGCAGGAGTTCTACTTCAGCCAGATCAGGCCTGCCAAGAAACTGCGTTTCACAGGCCTTGGTAAGAGATGTTCCCGGTAGGCTGTGAGAGCACTGTGGAGAGCCAGTTGCTTTAGCTTCCCACAGAGCTGGAAGCAAGATGCCTTGGGGCCTCTCTCTCCCTTTGGACACAAGGCAGCCGTTTGGGCCTGGCAGCTCTAGGCCAATGGAGCACACCCACAGCAGAAGTTCTACTTCAGGCAGATCAGTCCTGCCCAGAAACTGCGTTTCACAGCCCTTGGTAAGAGATGTTCACGGTAGGCTGTGAGAGCACTGGGCAGAACCAGTTGTTTTTTAGCTTCCCAAAGTGCTGGAGGCAAGATGCTTTGGGGCCTCTCTCACCCTTTGGAAACAAGGCAGCCCTTAGGTCCTGGTAGCTCTAGGCCTATGTAGCACAACCAGAACAGAAGTTCTACTTCAGCCAGGTCAGGCCTGCCAAGAAACTGCGTTTCACAGGCCTTTCAAAGAGATGTTCTCTTAGGCTGTAAGAGCACTGGGCAGAGCCAGCTGTTTCTTAGCTTCCCGAAGAGCTGGGAGCAAGATGCTTTGGGTCCACTCTCCGTCTTTGGAAACAAGGCAGCCCTTTGGGCCTGGCAGCTCTAGGGCAATGGAGCACACCCAGAGCAGAAGTTCTACTTCAGCCAGATCAGGCCTGCCAGGAAACTGCGTTTCACAGGCCTTGGTAAGAGATGTTCCCGGTAGGCTGTAAGAGCACTGGGCAGAGCCAGTTGTTTCTTACCTTCCTGAAAAGCTGGAAGCAAGATGCTTGGGACCCCTCTGCCCGTTTGGGAACAAGGCAGCCTTTTGGGTCGGGAAGCTCTAGGCCAATGGAGCACACGCAGAGCAGGAGTTCTACTTCAGCCTGATCAGGCCTGCAAAGAAACAGCGTTTGACAGGCCTTGGTAAGAGATGTTCGCGGTAGGTGTAAGAGCACTGGGCAGAGCCAGTTGTTTCTTAGCTTCGCAAAGACCGGGAAGCAAGATGCTTTGGGCCTCTCTGCCCCTTGGAAACAGGGCAGCACTTTGGGCCTGGCAGCTCTAGGGCAGTGGAGCACACCCAGAGCCGGAGTTCTACTTCAGCCAGATGAGGCCTGCCAAGAAACTGCGTTTCACAGGCCTTTCAAAGACATGTTCCCGGTAGGCTGTAAGAGCACGGGGCAGAGCGAGTTGGTTCTTAGCTTCCCAGAGAGCTGGAAGCAAGATGCTTTGGGGCCTCTCTGCCCCTTTGGAAACAAGGCAGCACCTTGGGCCTGGCAGCTCTAGGGCAATGGAGCACACCCAGAGCAGAAGTTCTACTTCAGCCAAATCAGGCCTGCCAGGAAACGGCGTTTCACAGGCCTTGGTAAGAGATGTTCCCGGTAGGCTGTAAGAGCACTGGGCAACGCCAGATGTTTCTTAGCTTCCCGAAGAGCTGGAAGCGAGAAGCTTTGGTGCCACTCTCTCACTTTGGACTCAAGGCAGCCCTTTGGGGCAGGTAGCTCTAGGCCAGTGGAGCACACCCAGAGCAGAAGTTCTACTTGGGCCAGTTCAGGCCACCAACAAACTGCGTTTCACAGGCCTTGGTAAGAGATGTTCCCGGTAGGCTGTAAGAGCACTGGGCAACGCCAGATGTTTCTTAGCTTCCCGAAGAGCTGGAAGCAAGATGCTTTGGGGCCTCTCATCCCCTTTGCAAACAAGGCGGCCCTATGGGCCAGGCAGCTCTAGGCCAATGGAGCACACCCAGAGCAGAAGTTCTACTTCGGCCAGTTCAGGCCACCAACAAACTGCGTTTCACAGGCCTTGGTAAGAGATGTTCCCGGTAGGCTGTAAGAGCACTGGGCAACGCCAGATGTTTCTTAGCTTCCCGAAGAGCTGGAAGCAAGATGCTTTGGGGCCTCTCATCCCCTTTGCAAACAAGGCCGACCTTTGGGCCAGGCAGCTCTAGGCCAATGGAGCACACCCAGAGCAGAAGTTCTACCTCAGCCAGATAAGGCCTGCCAAGAAACTGCGTTTCAAAGGCTTTGGTAAGAGATGTTCCCGGTACTCTGTTAGAGCACTGGGCAGAGCCATTTGTTTCTTAGCTTCCCAAAGAGCTGGAAGCAAGATGCTTTGGGGGCTCCCTGCCCCTTTGCCAACAAGGGCGACCTTTGGGCCTTTCAGCTCTAGGCCAATGGAGCACACCCAGAGCAGAAGTCCTACTTCAGCCAGATCAGGCCTGCCAAGGAACTGCGTTTCAGAGGCCTTTGTATGTGACGTTCCCGGTAGGCTGTGAGAGCACGGTGCAGAGCCAGTTGTTTCCTTGTTTCCCAAACAGCTGGAAGCAAGACGCTTTGGGGCCTCTCTGCCCCTTTGGAAACAAGGCAGCACGTTGGGTCTGGCAGCTCTAGGGCAATGGAGCACAACCAGAGCCGAAGTTCTACTTCTTCCAGATCAGGCCTGCCTAGACAGTGCGTTTCCCAGGCCTTGATAAGAGATGTTCTCTTAGGCTATAAGAGCACTGGGCACAGCCAGTTGTTTCTTAGCTTCCCAAGAGGTGGAAGCAAGATGCTTTGGGGCCTCTCTCCCCCTTTGGAAACAAGGCAGCCCTTTGGGCCTTTCAGCTCTAGGGCAATGGAGCACACCCAGAGCAGAAGTTCTACCTCAGCCAGATCAGGCCTGCCAAGAAACTGCTTTTCACAGGCCTTCGTAAGAGGTGTTCCCGGAAGGCTGTAAGAGTACCTGGCAGAGCGAGTTGTTTCTTAGCTTCAAAAACAGCTGGAAGCAACATGATTTGGGGCCTCTCTCCCCCTTTGGAAACAAAGCAGCCTTTGTGCCTGGCAGCTCTAGGCCAAAGTAGCACACCCAGAGCACAAGTTCTACCTCAGCCAGATCAGGCCTTCCAAGAAACTGCGTCTCACAGGCCTTTCTCTGTCACGTTGCCGGTAGGCTGTGAGAGCACTGTGCAGAGCCAGTTGTTTCTTAGCTTCCCAAAGATTTGGAAGCAAGATGCTTTGGGGACTCTCAGCCCCTTTGGAAACAAGGCGGCCCTTTGGGCCTGGCAGCTCTAGGCCAAAGTAGCACGCCCAGAGCAGGAGTTCTACTTCAGCCAGATCAGGCCTGCCAAGAAACTGCGTTTCACAGGCCTTGGTAAGAGATGTTCCCGGTAGGCTGTGAGAGCACTGTGGAGAGCCAGTTGCTTTAGCTTCCCACAGAGCTGGAAGCAAGATGCCTTGGGGCCTCTCTCTCCCTTTGGACACAAGGCAGCCGTTTGGGCCTGGCAGCTCTAGGCCAATGGAGCACACCCACAGCAGAAGTTCTACTTCAGGCAGATCAGTCCTGCCCAGAAACTGCGTTTCACAGCCCTTGGTAAGAGATGTTCACGGTAGGCTGTGAGAGCACTGGGCAGAACCAGTTGTTTTTTAGCTTCCCAAAGTGCTGGAGGCAAGATGCTTTGGGGCCTCTCTCACCCTTTGGAAACAAGGCAGCCCTTAGGTCCTGGTAGCTCTAGGCCTATGTAGCACAACCAGAACAGAAGTTCTACTTCAGCCAGGTCAGGCCTGCCAAGAAACTGCGTTTCACAGGCCTTTCAAAGAGATGTTCTCTTAGGCTGTAAGAGCACTGGGCAGAGCCAGCTGTTTCTTAGCTTCCCGAAGAGCTGGGAGCAAGATGCTTTGGGTCCACTCTCCGTCTTTGGAAACAAGGCAGCCCTTTGGGCCTGGCAGCTCTAGGGCAATGGAGCACACCCAGAGCAGAAGTTCTACTTCAGCCAGATCAGGCCTGCCAGGAAACTGCGTTTCACAGGCCTTGGTAAGAGATGTTCCCGGTAGGCTGTAAGAGCACTGGGCAGAGCCAGTTGTTTCTTACCTTCCTGAAAAGCTGGAAGCAAGATGCTTGGGAGCCCTCTGCCCGTTTGGGAACAAGGCAGCCTTTTGGGTCGGGAAGCTCTAGGCCAATGGAGCACACGCAGAGCAGGAGTTCTACTTCAGCCTGATCAGGCCTGCAAAGAAACAGCGTTTGACAGGCCTTGGTAAGAGATGTTCCCGGTAGGTGTAAGAGCACTGGGCAGAGCCAGTTGTTTCTTAGCTTCGCAAAGACCGGGAAGCAAGATGCTTTGGGCCTCTCTGCCCCTTGGAAACAGGGCAGCACTTTGGGCCTGGCAGCTCTAGGGCAGTGGAGCACACCCAGAGCCGGAGTTCTACTTCAGCCAGATGAGGCCTGCCAAGAAACTGCGTTTCACAGGCCTTTCAAAGACATGTTCCCGGTAGTCTGTAAGAGCACGGGGCAGAGCGAGTTGGTTCTTAGCTTCCCAGAGAGCTGGAAGCAAGATGCTTTGGGGCCTCTCTGCCCCTTTGGAAACAAGGCAGCACCTTGGGCCTGGCAGCTCTAGGGCAATGGAGCACACCCAGAGCAGAAGTTCTACTTCAGCCAAATCAGGCCTGCCAGGAAACGGCGTTTCACAGGCCTTGGTAAGAGATGTTCCCGGTAGGCTGTAAGAGCACTGGGCAACGCCAGATGTTTCTTAGCTTCCCGAAGAGCTGGAAGCGAGAAGCTTTGGTGCCACTCTCTCACTTTGGACTCAAGGCAGCCCTTTGGGTCAGGTAGCTCTAGGCCAGTGGAGCACACCCAGAGCAGAAGTTCTACTTGGGCCAGTTCAGGCCACCAACCAACTGCGTTTCACAGGCCTTGGTAAGAGATGTTCCCGGTAGGCTGTAAGAGCACTGGGCAACGCCAGATGTTTCTTAGCTTCCCGAAGAGCTGGAAGCAAGATGCTTTGGGGCCTCTCATCCCCTTTGCAAACAAGGCGGCCCTATGGGCCAGGCAGCTCTAGGCCAATGGAGCACACCCAGAGCAGAAGTTCTACTTCGGCCAGTTCAGGCCACCAACAAACTGCGTTTCACAGGCCTTGGTAAGAGATGTTCCCGGTAGGCTGTAAGAGCACTGGGCAACGCCAGATGTTTCTTAGCTTCCCGAAGAGCTGGAAGCAAGATGCTTTGGGGCCTCTCATCCCCTTTGCAAACAAGGCCGACCTTTGGGCCAGGCAGCTCTAGGCCAATGGAGCACACCCAGAGCAGAAGTTCTACCTCAGCCAGATAAGGCCTGCCAAGAAACTGCGTTTCAAAGGCTTTGGTAAGAGATGTTCCCGGTACTCTGTTAGAGCACTGGGCAGAGCCATTTGTTTCATAGCTTCCCAAAGAGCTGGAAGCAAGATGCTTTGGGGGCTCCCTGCCCCTTTGCCAACAAGGGCGACCTTTGGGCCTTTCAGCTCTAGGCCAATGGAGCACACCCACAGCAGAAGTCCTACTTCAGCCAGATCAGGCCTGCCAAGGAACTGCGTTTCAGAGGCCTTTGTATGTGACGTTCCCGGTAGGCTGTGAGAGCACGGTGCAGAGCCAGTTGTTTCCTTGTTTCCCAAACAGCTGGAAGCAAGACGCTTTGGGGCCTCTCTGCCCCTTTGGAAACAAGGCAGCACGTTGGGTCTGGCAGCTCTAGGGCAATGGAGCACAACCAGAGCCGAAGTTCTACTTCTTCCAGATCAGGCCTGCCTAGACAGTGCGTTTCCCAGGCCTTGATAAGAGATGTTCTCTTAGGCTATAAGAGCACTGGGCACAGCCAGTTGTTTCTTAGCTTCCCAAGAGGTGGAAGCAAGATGCTTTGGGGCCTCTCTCCCCCTTTGGAAACAAGGCAGCCCTTTGGGCCTTTCAGCTCTAGGGCAATGGAGCACACCCAGAGCAGAAGTTCTACCTCAGCCAGATCAGGCCTGCCAAGAAACTGCTTTTCACAGGCCTTCGTAAGAGGTGTTCCCGGAAGGCTGTAAGAGTACCTGGCAGAGCGAGTTGTTTCTTAGCTTCAAAAACAGCTGGAAGCAACATGATTTGGGGCCTCTCTCCCCCTTTGGAAACAAAGCAGCCTTTGTGCCTGGCAGCTCTAGGCCAAAGTAGCACACCCAGAGCACAAGTTCTACCTCAGCCAGATCAGGCCTTCCAAGAAACTGCGTCTCACAGGCCTTTCTCTGTCACGTTGCCGGTAGGCTGTGAGAGCACTGTGCAGAGCCAGTTGTTTCTTAGCTTCCCAAAGATTTGGAAGCAAGATGCTTTGGGGACTCTCAGCCCCTTTGGAAACAAGGCGGCCCTTTGGGCCTGGCAGCTCTAGGCCAAAGTAGCACGCCCAGAGCAGGAGTTCTACTTCAGCCAGATCAGGCCTGCCAAGAAACTGCGTTTCACAGGCCTTGGTAAGAGATGTTCCCGGTAGGCTGTGAGAGCACTGTGGAGAGCCAGTTGCTTTAGCTTCCCACAGAGCTGGAAGCAAGATGCCTTGGGGCCTCTCTCTCCCTTTGGACACAAGGCAGCCGTTTGGGCCTGGCAGCTCTAGGCCAATGGAGCACACCCACAGCAGAAGTTCTACTTCAGGCAGATCAGTCCTGCCCAGAAACTGCGTTTCACAGCCCTTGGTAAGAGATGTTCAGGGTAGGCTGTGAGAGCACTGGGCAGAACCAGTTGTTTTTTAGCTTCCCAAAGTGCTGGAGGCAAGATGCTTTGGGGCCTCTCTCACCCTTTGGAAACAAGGCAGCCCTTAGGTCCTGGTAGCTCTAGGCCTATGTAGCACAACCAGAACAGAACTTCTACTTCAGCCAGGTCAGGCCTGCCAAGAAACTGCGTTTCACAGGCCTTTCAAAGAGATGTTCTCTTAGGCTGTAAGAGCACTGGGCAGAGCCAGCTGTTTCTTAGCTTCCCGAAGAGCTGGGAGCAAGATGCTTTGGGTCCACTCTCCGTCTTTGGAAACAAGGCAGCCCTTTGGGCCTGGCAGCTCTAGGGCAATGGAGCACACCCAGAGCAGAAGTTCTACTTCAGCCAGATCAGGCCTGCCAGGAAACTGCGTTTCACAGGCCTTGGTAAGAGATGTTCCCGGTAGGCTGTAAGAGCACTGGGCAGAGCCAGTTGTTTCTTACCTTCCTGAAAAGCTGGAAGCAAGATGCTTGGGAGCCCTCTGCCCGTTTGGGAACAAGGCAGCCTTTTGGGTCGGGAAGCTCTAGGCCAATGGAGCACACGCAGAGCAGGAGTTCTACTTCAGCCTGATCAGGCCTGCAAAGAAACAGCGTTTGACAGGCCTTGGTAAGAGATGTTCGCGGTAGGTGTAAGAGCACTGGGCAGAGCCAGTTGTTTCTTAGCTTCGCAAAGACCGGGAAGCAAGATGCTTTGGGCCTCTCTGCCCCTTGGAAACAGGGCAGCACTTTGGGCCTGGCAGCTCTAGGGCAGTGGAGCACACCCAGAGCCGGAGTTCTACTTCAGCCAGATGAGGCCTGCCAAGAAACTGCGTTTCACAGGCCTTTCAAAGACATGTTCCCGGTAGGCTGTAAGAGCACGGGGCAGAGCGAGTTGGTTCTTAGCTTCCCAGAGAGCTGGAAGCAAGATGCTTTGGGGCCTCTCTGCCCCTTTGGAAACAAGGCAGCACCTTGGGCCTGGCAGCTCTAGGGCAATGGAGCACACCCAGAGCAGAAGTTCTACTTCAGCCAAATCAGGCCTGCCAGGAAACGGCGTTTCACAGGCCTTGGTAAGAGATGTTCCCGGTAGGCTGTAAGAGCACTGGGCAACGCCAGATGTTTCTTAGCTTCCCGAAGAGCTGGAAGCGAGAAGCTTTGGTGCCACTCTCTCACTTTGGACTCAAGGCAGCCCTTTGGGGCAGGTAGCTCTAGGCCAGTGGAGCACACCCAGAGCAGAAGTTCTACTTGGGCCAGTTCAGGCCACCAACAAACTGCGTTTCACAGGCCTTGGTAAGAGATGTTCCCGGTAGGCTGTAAGAGCACTGGGCAACGCCAGATGTTTCTTAGCTTCCCGAAGAGCTGGAAGCAAGATGCTTTGGGGCCTCTCATCCCCTTTGCAAACAAGGCGGCCCTATGGGCCAGGCAGCTCTAGGCCAATGGAGCACACCCAGAGCAGAAGTTCTACTTCGGCCAGTTCAGGCCACCAACAAACTGCGTTTCACAGGCCTTGGTAAGAGATGTTCCCGGTAGGCTGTAAGAGCACTGGGCAACGCCAGATGTTTCTTAGCTTCCCGAAGAGCTGGAAGCAAGATGCTTTGGGGCCTCTCATCCCCTTTGCAAACAAGGCCGACCTTTGGGCCAGGCAGCTCTAGGCCAATGGAGCACACCCAGAGCAGAAGTTCTACCTCAGCCAGATAAGGCCTGCCAAGAAACTGCGTTTCAAAGGCTTTGGTAAGAGATGTTCCCGGTACTCTGTTAGAGCACTGGGCAGAGCCATTTGTTTCTTAGCTTCCCAAAGAGCTGGAAGCAAGATGCTTTGGGGGCTCCCTGCCCCTTTGCCAACAAGGGCGACCTTTGGGCCTTTCAGCTCTAGGCCAATGGAGCACACCCAGAGCAGAAGTCCTACTTCAGCCAGATCAGGCCTGCCAAGGAACTGCGTTTCAGAGGCCTTTGTATGTGACGTTCCCGGTAGGCTGTGAGAGCACGGTGCAGAGCCAGTTGTTTCCTTGTTTCCCAAACAGCTGGAAGCAAGACGCTTTGGGGCCTCTCTGCCCCTTTGGAAACAAGGCAGCACGTTGGGTCTGGCAGCTCTAGGGCAATGGAGCACAACCAGAGCCGAAGTTCTACTTCTTCCAGATCAGGCCTGCCTAGACAGTGCGTTTCCCAGGCCTTGATAAGAGATGTTCTCTTAGGCTATAAGAGCACTGGGCACAGCCAGTTGTTTCTTAGCTTCCCAAGAGGTGGAAGCAAGATGCTTTGGGGCCTCTCTCCCCCTTTGGAAACAAGGCAGCCCTTTGGGCCTTTCAGCTCTAGGGCAATGGAGCACACCCAGAGCAGAAGTTCTACCTCAGCCAGATCAGGCCTGCCAAGAAACTGCTTTTCACAGGCCTTCGTAAGAGGTGTTCCCGGAAGGCTGTAAGAGTACCTGGCAGAGCGAGTTGTTTCTTAGCTTCAAAAACAGCTGGAAGCAACATGATTTGGGGCCTCTCTCCCCCTTTGGAAACAAAGCAGCCTTTGTGCCTGGCAGCTCTAGGCCAAAGTAGCACACCCAGAGCACAAGTTCTACCTCAGCCAGATCAGGCCTTCCAAGAAACTGCGTCTCACAGGCCTTTCTCTGTCACGTTGCCGGTAGGCTGTGAGAGCACTGTGCAGAGCCAGTTGTTTCTTAGCTTCCCAAAGATTTGGAAGCAAGATGCTTTGGGGACTCTCAGCCCCTTTGGAAACAAGGCGGCCCTTTGGGCCTGGCAGCTCTAGGCCAAAGTAGCACGCCCAGAGCAGGAGTTCTACTTCAGCCAGATCAGGCCTGCCAAGAAACTGCGTTTCACAGGCCTTGGTAAGAGATGTTCCCGGTAGGCTGTGAGAGCACTGTGGAGAGCCAGTTGCTTTAGCTTCCCACAGAGCTGGAAGCAAGATGCCTTGGGGCCTCTCTCTCCCTTTGGACACAAGGCAGCCGTTTGGGCCTGGCAGCTCTAGGCCAATGGAGCACACCCACAGCAGAAGTTCTACTTCAGGCAGATCAGTCCTGCCCAGAAACTGCGTTTCACAGCCCTTGGTAAGAGATGTTCACGGTAGGCTGTGAGAGCACTGGGCAGAACCAGTTGTTTTTTAGCTTCCCAAAGTGCTGGAGGCAAGATGCTTTGGGGCCTCTCTCACCCTTTGGAAACAAGGCAGCCCTTAGGTCCTGGTAGCTCTAGGCCTATGTAGCACAACCAGAACAGAAGTTCTACTTCAGCCAGGTCAGGCCTGCCAAGAAACTGCGTTTCACAGGCCTTTCAAAGAGATGTTCTCTTAGGCTGTAAGAGCACTGGGCAGAGCCAGCTGTTTCTTAGCTTCCCGAAGAGCTGGGAGCAAGATGCTTTGGGTCCACTCTCCGTCTTTGGAAACAAGGCAGCCCTTTGGGCCTGGCAGCTCTAGGGCAATGGAGCACACCCAGAGCAGAAGTTCTACTTCAGCCAGATCAGGCCTGCCAGGAAACTGCGTTTCACAGGCCTTGGTAAGAGATGTTCCCGGTAGGCTGTAAGAGCACTGGGCAGAGCCAGTTGTTTCTTACCTTCCTGAAAAGCTGGAAGCAAGATGCTTGGGAGCCCTCTGCCCGTTTGGGAACAAGGCAGCCTTTTGGGTCGGGAAGCTCTAGGCCAATGGAGCACACGCAGAGCAGGAGTTCTACTTCAGCCTGATCAGGCCTGCAAAGAAACAGCGTTTGACAGGCCTTGGTAAGAGATGTTCCCGGTAGGTGTAAGAGCACTGGGCAGAGCCAGTTGTTTCTTAGCTTCGCAAAGACCGGGAAGCAAGATGCTTTGGGCCTCTCTGCCCCTTGGAAACAGGGCAGCACTTTGGGCCTGGCAGCTCTAGGGCAGTGGAGCACACCCAGAGCCGGAGTTCTACTTCAGCCAGATGAGGCCTGCCAAGAAACTGCGTTTCACAGGCCTTTCAAAGACATGTTCCCGGTAGTCTGTAAGAGCACGGGGCAGAGCGAGTTGGTTCTTAGCTTCCCAGAGAGCTGGAAGCAAGATGCTTTGGGGCCTCTCTGCCCCTTTGGAAACAAGGCAGCACCTTGGGCCTGGCAGCTCTAGGGCAATGGAGCACACCCAGAGCAGAAGTTCTACTTCAGCCAAATCAGGCCTGCCAGGAAACGGCGTTTCACAGGCCTTGGTAAGAGATGTTCCCGGTAGGCTGTAAGAGCACTGGGCAACGCCAGATGTTTCTTAGCTTCCCGAAGAGCTGGAAGCGAGAAGCTTTGGTGCCACTCTCTCACTTTGGACTCAAGGCAGCCCTTTGGGTCAGGTAGCTCTAGGCCAGTGGAGCACACCCAGAGCAGAAGTTCTACTTGGGCCAGTTCAGGCCACCAACCAACTGCGTTTCACAGGCCTTGGTAAGAGATGTTCCCGGTAGGCTGTAAGAGCACTGGGCAACGCCAGATGTTTCTTAGCTTCCCGAAGAGCTGGAAGCAAGATGCTTTGGGGCCTCTCATCCCCTTTGCAAACAAGGCGGCCCTATGGGCCAGGCAGCTCTAGGCCAATGGAGCACACCCAGAGCAGAAGTTCTACTTCGGCCAGTTCAGGCCACCAACAAACTGCGTTTCACAGGCCTTGGTAAGAGATGTTCCCGGTAGGCTGTAAGAGCACTGGGCAACGCCAGATGTTTCTTAGCTTCCCGAAGAGCTGGAAGCAAGATGCTTTGGGGCCTCTCATCCCCTTTGCAAACAAGGCCGACCTTTGGGCCAGGCAGCTCTAGGCCAATGGAGCACACCCAGAGCAGAAGTTCTACCTCAGCCAGATAAGGCCTGCCAAGAAACTGCGTTTCAAAGGCTTTGGTAAGAGATGTTCCCGGTACTCTGTTAGAGCACTGGGCAGAGCCATTTGTTTCATAGCTTCCCAAAGAGCTGGAAGCAAGATGCTTTGGGGGCTCCCTGCCCCTTTGCCAACAAGGGCGACCTTTGGGCCTTTCAGCTCTAGGCCAATGGAGCACACCCACAGCAGAAGTCCTACTTCAGCCAGATCAGGCCTGCCAAGGAACTGCGTTTCAGAGGCCTTTGTATGTGACGTTCCCGGTAGGCTGTGAGAGCACGGTGCAGAGCCAGTTGTTTCCTTGTTTCCCAAACAGCTGGAAGCAAGACGCTTTGGGGCCTCTCTGCCCCTTTGGAAACAAGGCAGCACGTTGGGTCTGGCAGCTCTAGGGCAATGGAGCACAACCAGAGCCGAAGTTCTACTTCTTCCAGATCAGGCCTGCCTAGACAGTGCGTTTCCCAGGCCTTGATAAGAGATGTTCTCTTAGGCTATAAGAGCACTGGGCACAGCCAGTTGTTTCTTAGCTTCCCAAGAGGTGGAAGCAAGATGCTTTGGGGCCTCTCTCCCCCTTTGGAAACAAGGCAGCCCTTTGGGCCTTTCAGCTCTAGGGCAATGGAGCACACCCAGAGCAGAAGTTCTACCTCAGCCAGATCAGGCCTGCCAAGAAACTGCTTTTCACAGGCCTTCGTAAGAGGTGTTCCCGGAAGGCTGTAAGAGTACCTGGCAGAGCGAGTTGTTTCTTAGCTTCAAAAACAGCTGGAAGCAACATGATTTGGGGCCTCTCTCCCCCTTTGGAAACAAAGCAGCCTTTGTGCCTGGCAGCTCTAGGCCAAAGTAGCACACCCAGAGCACAAGTTCTACCTCAGCCAGATCAGGCCTTCCAAGAAACTGCGTCTCACAGGCCTTTCTCTGTCACGTTGCCGGTAGGCTGTGAGAGCACTGTGCAGAGCCAGTTGTTTCTTAGCTTCCCAAAGATTTGGAAGCAAGATGCTTTGGGGACTCTCAGCCCCTTTGGAAACAAGGCGGCCCTTTGGGCCTGGCAGCTCTAGGCCAAAGTAGCACGCCCAGAGCAGGAGTTCTACTTCAGCCAGATCAGGCCTGCCAAGAAACTGCGTTTCACAGGCCTTGGTAAGAGATGTTCCCGGTAGGCTGTGAGAGCACTGTGGAGAGCCAGTTGCTTTAGCTTCCCACAGAGCTGGAAGCAAGATGCCTTGGGGCCTCTCTCTCCCTTTGGACACAAGGCAGCCGTTTGGGCCTGGCAGCTCTAGGCCAATGGAGCACACCCACAGCAGAAGTTCTACTTCAGGCAGATCAGTCCTGCCCAGAAACTGCGTTTCACAGCCCTTGGTAAGAGATGTTCAGGGTAGGCTGTGAGAGCACTGGGCAGAACCAGTTGTTTTTTAGCTTCCCAAAGTGCTGGAGGCAAGATGCTTTGGGGCCTCTCTCACCCTTTGGAAACAAGGCAGCCCTTAGGTCCTGGTAGCTCTAGGCCTATGTAGCACAACCAGAACAGAACTTCTACTTCAGCCAGGTCAGGCCTGCCAAGAAACTGCGTTTCACAGGCCTTTCAAAGAGATGTTCTCTTAGGCTGTAAGAGCACTGGGCAGAGCCAGCTGTTTCTTAGCTTCCCGAAGAGCTGGGAGCAAGATGCTTTGGGTCCACTCTCCGTCTTTGGAAACAAGGCAGCCCTTTGGGCCTGGCAGCTCTAGGGCAATGGAGCACACCCAGAGCAGAAGTTCTACTTCAGCCAGATCAGGCCTGCCAGGAAACTGCGTTTCACAGGCCTTGGTAAGAGATGTTCCCGGTAGGCTGTAAGAGCACTGGGCAACGCCAGATGTTTCTTAGCTTCCCGAAGAGCTGGAAGCGAGAAGCTTTGGTGCCACTCTCTCACTTTGGACTCAAGGCAGCCCTTTGGGGCAGGTAGCTCTAGGCCAGTGGAGCACACCCAGAGCAGAAGTTCTACTTGGGCCAGTTCAGGCCACCAACAAACTGCGTTTCACAGGCCTTGGTAAGAGATGTTCCCGGTAGGCTGTAAGAGCACTGGGCAACGCCAGATGTTTCTTAGCTTCCCGAAGAGCTGGAAGCAAGATGCTTTGGGGCCTCTCATCCCCTTTGCAAACAAGGCGGCCCTATGGGCCAGGCAGCTCTAGGCCAATGGAGCACACCCAGAGCAGAAATTCTACTTCGGCCAGTTCAGGCCACCAACAAACTGCGTTTCACAGGCCTTGGTAAGAGATGTTCCCGGTAGGCTGTAAGAGCACTGGGCAACGCCAGATGTTTCTTAGCTTCCCGAAGAGCTGGAAGCAAGATGCTTTGGGGCCTCTCATCCCCTTTGCAAACAAGGCCGACCTTTGGGCCAGGCAGCTCTAGGCCAATGGAGCACACCCAGAGCAGAAGTTCTACCTCAGCCAGATAAGGCCTGCCAAGAAACTGCGTTTCAAAGGCTTTGGTAAGAGATGTTCCCGGTACTCTGTTAGAGCACTGGGCAGAGCCATTTGTTTCTTAGCTTCCCAAAGAGCTGGAAGCAGAATGCTTTGGGGGCTCCCTGCCCCTTTGCCAACAAGGGCGACCTTTGGGCCTTTCAGCTCTAGGCCAATGGAGCACACCCAGAGCAGAAGTCCTACTTCAGCCAGATCAGGCCTGCCAAGGAACTGCGTTTCAGAGGCCTTTGTATGTGACGTTCCCGGTAGGCTGTGAGAGCACGGTGCAGAGCCAGTTGTTTCCTTGTTTCCCAAACAGCTGGAAGCAAGACGCTTTGGGGCCTCTCTGCCCCTTTGGAAACAAGGCAGCACGTTGGGTCTGGCAGCTCTAGGGCAATGGAGCACAACCAGAGCCGAAGTTCTACTTCTTCCAGATCAGGCCTGCCTAGACAGTGCGTTTCCCAGGCCTTGATAAGAGATGTTCTCTTAGGCTATAAGAGCACTGGGCACAGCCAGTTGTTTCTTAGCTTCCCAAGAGGTGGAAGCAAGATGCTTTGGGGCCTCTCTCCCCCTTTGGAAACAAGGCAGCCCTTTGGGCCTTTCAGCTCTAGGGCAATGGAGCACACCCAGAGCAGAAGTTCTACCTCAGCCAGATCAGGCCTGCCAAGAAACTGCTTTTCACAGGCCTTCGTAAGAGGTGTTCCCGGAAGGCTGTAAGAGTACCTGGCAGAGCGAGTTGTTTCTTAGCTTCAAAAACAGCTGGAAGCAACATGATTTGGGGCCTCTCTCCCCCTTTGGAAACAAAGCAGCCTTTGTGCCTGGCAGCTCTAGGCCAAAGTAGCACACCCAGAGCACAAGTTCTACCTCAGCCATATAAGGCCTGTCAAGAAGCTGCGTCTCACAGGCCTTTCTCTGTCACGTTGCCGGTAGGCTGTGAGAGCACTGTGCAGAGCCAGTTGTTTCTTAGCTTCCCAAAGATTTGGAAGCAAGATGCTTTGGGGACTCTCAGCCCCTTTGGAAACAAGGCGGCCCTTTGGGCCTGGCAGCTCTAGGCCAAAGTAGCACGCCCAGAGCAGGAGTTCTACTTCAGCCAGATCAGGCCTGCCAAGAAACTGCGTTTCACAGGCCTTGGTAAGAGATGTTCCCGGTAGGCTGTGAGAGCACTGTGGAGAGCCAGTTGCTTTAGCTTCCCACAGAGCTGGAAGCAAGATGCCTTGGGGCCTCTCTCTCCCTTTGGACACAAGGCAGCCGTTTGGGCCTGGCAGCTCTAGGCCAATGGAGCACACCCACAGCAGAAGTTCTACTTCAGGCAGATCAGTCCTGCCCAGAAACTGCGTTTCACAGCCCTTGGTAAGAGATGTTCAGGGTAGGCTGTGAGAGCACTGGGCAGAACCAGTTGTTTTTTAGCTTCCCAAAGTGCTGGAGGCAAGATGCTTTGGGGCCTCTCTCACCCTTTGGAAACAAGGCAGCCCTTAGGTCCTGGTAGCTCTAGGCCTATGTAGCACAACCAGAACAGAACTTCTACTTCAGCCAGGTCAGGCCTGCCAAGAAACTGCGTTTCACAGGCCTTTCAAAGAGATGTTCTCTTAGGCTGTAAGAGCACTGGGCAGAGCCAGCTGTTTCTTAGCTTCCCGAAGAGCTGGGAGCAAGATGCTTTGGGTCCACTCTCCGTCTTTGGAAACAAGGCAGCCCTTTGGGCCTGGCAGCTCTAGGGCAATGGAGCACACCCAGAGCAGAAGTTCTACTTCAGCCAGATCAGGCCTGCCAGGAAACTGCGTTTTACAGGCCTTGGTAAGAGATGTTCCCGGTAGGCTGTAAGAGCACTGGGCAACGCCAGATGTTTCTTAGCTTCCCGAAGAGCTGGAAGCGAGAAGCTTTGGTGCCACTCTCTCACTTTGGACTCAAGGCAGCCCTTTGGGGCAGGTAGCTCTAGGCCAGTGGAGCACACCCAGAGCAGAAGTTCTACTTGGGCCAGTTCAGGCCACCAACAAACTGCGTTTCACAGGCCTTGGTAAGAGATGTTCCCGGTAGGCTGTAAGAGCACTGGGCAACGCCAGATGTTTCTTAGCTTCCCGAAGAGCTGGAAGCAAGATGCTTTGGGGCCTCTCATCCCCTTTGCAAACAAGGCGGCCCTATGGGCCAGGCAGCTCTAGGCCAATGGAGCACACCCAGAGCAGAAATTCTACTTCGGCCAGTTCAGGCCACCAACAAACTGCGTTTCACAGGCCTTGGTAAGAGATGTTCCCGGTAGGCTGTAAGAGCACTGGGCAACGCCAGATGTTTCTTAGCTTCCCGAAGAGCTGGAAGCAAGATGCTTTGGGGCCTCTCATCCCCTTTGCAAACAAGGCCGACCTTTGGGCCAGGCAGCTCTAGGCCAATGGAGCACACCCAGAGCAGAAGTTCTACCTCAGCCAGATAAGGCCTGCCAAGAAACTGCGTTTCAAAGGCTTTGGTAAGAGATGTTCCCGGTACTCTGTTAGAGCACTGGGCAGAGCCATTTGTTTCTTAGCTTCCCAAAGAGCTGGAAGCAGAATGCTTTGGGGGCTCCCTGCCCCTTTGCCAACAAGGGCGACCTTTGGGCCTTTCAGCTCTAGGCCAATGGAGCACACCCAGAGCAGAAGTCCTACTTCAGCCAGATCAGGCCTGCCAAGGAACTGCGTTTCAGAGGCCTTTGTATGTGACGTTCCCGGTAGGCTGTGAGAGCACGGTGCAGAGCCAGTTGTTTCCTTATTTCCCAAACAGCTGGAAGCAAGACGCTTTGGGGCCTCTCTGCCCCTTTGGAAACAAGGCAGCACGTTGGGTCTGGCAGCTCTAGGGCAATGGAGCACAACCAGAGCCGAAGTTCTACTTCTTCCAGATCAGGCCTGCCTAGACAGTGCGTTTCCCAGGCCTTGATAAGAGATGTTCTCTTAGGCTATAAGAGCACTGGGCACAGCCAGTTGTTTCTTAGCTTCCCAAGAGGTGGAAGCAAGATGCTTTGGGGCCTCTCTCCCCCTTTGGAAACAAGGCAGCCCTTTGGGCCTTTCAGCTCTAGGGCAATGGAGCACACCCAGAGCAGAAGTTCTACCTCAGCCAGATCAGGCCTGCCAAGAAACTGCTTTTCACAGGCCTTCGTAAGAGGTGTTCCCGGAAGGCTGTAAGAGTACCTGGCAGAGCGAGTTGTTTCTTAGCTTCAAAAACAGCTGGAAGCAACATGATTTGGGGCCTCTCTCCCCCTTTGGAAACAAAGCAGCCTTTGTGCCTGGCAGCTCTAGGCCAAAGTAGCACACCCAGAGCACAAGTTCTACCTCAGCCATATAAGGCCTGTCAAGAAGCTGCGTCTCACAGGCCTTTCTCTGTCACGTTGCCGGTAGGCTGTGAGAGCACTGTGCAGAGCCAGTTGTTTCTTAGCTTCCCAAAGATTTGGAAGCAAGATGCTTTGGGGACTCTCAGCCCCTTTGGAAACAAGGCGGCCCTTTGGGCCTGGCAGCTCTAGGCCAAAGTAGCACGCCCAGAGCAGGAGTTCTACTTCAGCCAGATCAGGCCTGCCAAGAAACTGCGTTTCACAGGCCTTGGTAAGAGATGTTCCCGGTAGGCTGTGAGAGCACTGTGGAGAGCCAGTTGCTTTAGCTTCCCACAGAGCTGGAAGCAAGATGCCTTGGGGCCTCTCTCTCCCTTTGGACACAAGGCAGCCGTTTGGGCCTGGCAGCTCTAGGCCAATGGAGCACACCCACAGCAGAAGTTCTACTTCAGGCAGATCAGTCCTGCCCAGAAACTGCGTTTCACAGCCCTTGGTAAGAGATGTTCACGGTAGGCTGTGAGAGCACTGGGCAGAACCAGTTGTTTTTTAGCTTCCCAAAGTGCTGGAGGCAAGATGCTTTGGGGCCTCTCTCACCCTTTGGAAACAAGGCAGCCCTTAGGTCCTGGTAGCTCTAGGCCTATGTAGCACAACCAGAACAGAAGTTCTACTTCAGCCAGGTCAGGCCTGCCAAGAAACTGCGTTTCACAGGCCTTTCAAAGAGATGTTCTCTTAGGCTGTAAGAGCACTGGGCAGAGCCAGCTGTTTCTTAGCTTCCCGAAGAGCTGGGAGCAAGATGCTTTGGGTCCACTCTCCGTCTTTGGAAACAAGGCAGCCCTTTGGGCCTGGCAGCTCTAGGGCAATGGAGCACACCCAGAGCAGAAGTTCTACTTCAGCCAGATCAGGCCTGCCAGGAAACTGCGTTTCACAGGCCTTGGTAAGAGATGTTCCCGGTAGGCTGTAAGAGCACTGGGCAGAGCCAGTTGTTTCTTACCTTCCTGAAAAGCTGGAAGCAAGATGCTTGGGAGCCCTCTGCCCGTTTGGGAACAAGGCAGCCTTTTGGGTCGGGAAGCTCTAGGCCAATGGAGCACACGCAGAGCAGGAGTTCTACTTCAGCCTGATCAGGCCTGCAAAGAAACAGCGTTTGACAGGCCTTGGTAAGAGATGTTCGCGGTAGGTGTAAGAGCACTGGGCAGAGCCAGTAGTTTCTTAGCTTCGCAAAGACCGGGAAGCAAGATGCTTTGGGCCTCTCTGCCCCTTGGAAACAGGGCAGCACTTTGGGCCTGGCAGCTCTAGGGCAATGGAGCACACCCAGAGCAGAAGTTCTACTTCAGCCAAATCAGGCCTGCCAGGAAACGGCGTTTCACAGGCCTTGGTAAGAGATGTTCCCGGTAGGCTGTAAGAGCACTGGGCAACGCCAGATGTTTCTTAGCTTCCCGAAGAGCTGGAAGCAAGAAGCTTTGGTGCCACTCTCTCACTTTGGACTCAAGGCAGCCCTTTGGGGCAGGTAGCTCTAGGCCAGTGGAGCACACCCAGAGCAGAAGTTCTACTTGGGCCAGTTCAGGCCACCAACAAACTGCGTTTCACAGGCCTTGGTAAGAGATGTTCCCGGTAGGCTGTAAGAGCACTGGGCAACGCCAGATGTTTCTTAGCTTCCCGAAGAGCTGGAAGCAAGATGCTTTGGGGCCTCTCATCCCCTTTGCAAACAAGGCCGACCTTTGGGCCAGGCAGCTCTAGGCCAATGGAGCACACCCAGAGCAGAAGTTCTACCTCAGCCAGATAAGGCCTGCCAAGAAACTGCGTTTCAAAGGCTTTGGTAAGAGATGTTCCCGGTACTCTGTTAGAGCACTGGGCAGAGCCATTTGTTTCTTAGCTTCCCAAAGAGCTGGAAGCAGAATGCTTTGGGGGCTCCCTGCCCCTTTGCCAACAAGGGCGACCTTTGGGCCTTTCAGCTCTAGGCCAATGGAGCACACCCAGAGCAGAAGTCCTACTTCAGCCAGATCAGGCCTGCCAAGGAACTGCGTTTCAGAGGCCTTTGTATGTGACGTTCCCGGTAGGCTGTGAGAGCACGGTGCAGAGCCAGTTGTTTCCTTATTTCCCAAACAGCTGGAAGCAAGACGCTTTGGGGCCTCTCTGCCCCTTTGGAAACAAGGCAGCACGTTGGGTCTGGCAGCTCTAGGGCAATGGAGCACAACCAGAGCCGAAGTTCTACTTCTTCCAGATCAGGCCTGCCTAGACAGTGCGTTTCCCAGGCCTTGATAAGAGATGTTCTCTTAGGCTATAAGAGCACTGGGCACAGCCAGTTGTTTCTTAGCTTCCCAAGAGGTGGAAGCAAGATGCTTTGGGGCCTCTCTCCCCCTTTGGAAACAAGGCAGCCCTTTGGGCCTTTCAGCTCTAGGGCAATGGAGCACACCCAGAGCAGAAGTTCTACCTCAGCCAGATCAGGCCTGCCAAGAAACTGCTTTTCACAGGCCTTCGTAAGAGGTGTTCCCGGAAGGCTGTAAGAGTACCTGGCAGAGCGAGTTGTTTCTTAGCTTCAAAAACAGCTGGAAGCAACATGATTTGGGGCCTCTCTCCCCCTTTGGAAACAAAGCAGCCTTTGTGCCTGGCAGCTCTAGGCCAAAGTAGCACACCCAGAGCACAAGTTCTACCTCAGCCATATAAGGCCTGTCAAGAAGCTGCGTCTCACAGGCCTTTCTCTGTCACGTTGCCGGTAGGCTGTGAGAGCACTGTGCAGAGCCAGTTGTTTCTTAGCTTCCCAAAGATTTGGAAGCAAGATGCTTTGGGGACTCTCAGCCCCTTTGGAAACAAGGCGGCCCTTTGGGCCTGGCAGCTCTAGGCCAAAGTAGCACGCCCAGAGCAGGAGTTCTACTTCAGCCAGATCAGGCCTGCCAAGAAACTGCGTTTCACAGGCCTTGGTAAGAGATGTTCCCGGTAGGCTGTGAGAGCACTGTGGAGAGCCAGTTGCTTTAGCTTCCCACAGAGCTGGAAGCAAGATGCCTTGGGGCCTCTCTCTCCCTTTGGACACAAGGCAGCCGTTTGGGCCTGGCAGCTCTAGGCCAATGGAGCACACCCACAGCAGAAGTTCTACTTCAGGCAGATCAGTCCTGCCCAGAAACTGCGTTTCACAGCCCTTGGTAAGAGATGTTCACGGTAGGCTGTGAGAGCACTGGGCAGAACCAGTTGTTTTTTAGCTTCCCAAAGTGCTGGAGGCAAGATGCTTTGGGGCCTCTCTCACCCTTTGGAAACAAGGCAGCCCTTAGGTCCTGGTAGCTCTAGGCCTATGTAGCACAACCAGAACAGAAGTTCTACTTCAGCCAGGTCAGGCCTGCCAAGAAACTGCGTTTCACAGGCCTTTCAAAGAGATGTTCTCTTAGGCTGTAAGAGCACTGGGCAGAGCCAGCTGTTTCTTAGCTTCCCGAAGAGCTGGGAGCAAGATGCTTTGGGTCCACTCTCCGTCTTTGGAAACAAGGCAGCCCTTTGGGCCTGGCAGCTCTAGGGCAATGGAGCACACCCAGAGCAGAAGTTCTACTTCAGCCAGATCAGGCCTGCCAGGAAACTGCGTTTCACAGGCCTTGGTAAGAGATGTTCCCGGTAGGCTGTAAGAGCACTGGGCAGAGCCAGTTGTTTCTTACCTTCCTGAAAAGCTGGAAGCAAGATGCTTGGGAGCCCTCTGCCCGTTTGGGAACAAGGCAGCCTTTTGGGTCGGGAAGCTCTAGGCCAATGGAGCACACGCAGAGCAGGAGTTCTACTTCAGCCTGATCAGGCCTGCAAAGAAACAGCGTTTGACAGGCCTTGGTAAGAGATGTTCGCGGTAGGTGTAAGAGCACTGGGCAGAGCCAGTAGTTTCTTAGCTTCGCAAAGACCGGGAAGCAAGATGCTTTGGGCCTCTCTGCCCCTTGGAAACAGGGCAGCACTTTGGGCCTGGCAGCTCTAGGGCAATGGAGCACACCCAGAGCAGAAGTTCTACTTCAGCCAAATCAGGCCTGCCAGGAAACGGCGTTTCACAGGCCTTGGTAAGAGATGTTCCCGGTAGGCTGTAAGAGCACTGGGCAACGCCAGATGTTTCTTAGCTTCCCGAAGAGCTGGAAGCAAGAAGCTTTGGTGCCACTCTCTCACTTTGGACTCAAGGCAGCCCTTTGGGGCAGGTAGCTCTAGGCCAGTGGAGCACACCCAGAGCAGAAGTTCTACTTCGGCCAGTTCAGGCCACCAACAAACTGCGTTTCACAGGCCTTGGTAAGAGATGTTCCCGGTAGGCTGTAAGAGCACTGGGCAACGCCAGATGTTTCTTAGCTTCCCGAAGAGCTGGAAGCAAGATGCTTTGGGGCCTCTCATCCCCTTTGCAAACAAGGCCGACCTTTGGGCCAGGCAGCTCTAGGCCAATGGAGCACACCCAGAGCAGAAGTTCTACCTCAGCCAGATAAGGCCTGCCAAGAAACTGCGTTTCAAAGGCTTTGGTAAGAGATGTTCCCGCTACTCTGTTAGAGCACTGGGCAGAGCCATTTGTTTCTTAGCTTCCCAAAGAGCTGGAAGCAAGATGCTTTGGGGGCTCCCTGCCCCTTTGCCAACAAGGGCGACCTTTGGGCCTTTCAGCTCTAGGCCAATGGAGCACACCCAGAGCAGAAGTCCTACTTCAGCCAGATCAGGCCTGCCAAGGAACTGCGTTTCAGAGGCCTTTGTATGTGACGTTCCCGGTAGGCTGTGAGAGCACGGTGCAGAGCCAGTTGTTTCCTTGTTTCCCAAACAGCTGGAAGCAAGACGCTTTGGTGCCTCTCTGCCCCTTTGGAAACAAGGCAGCACGTTGGGTCTGGCAGCTCTAGGGCAATGGAGCACAACCAGAGCCGAAGTTCTACTTCTTCCAGATCAGGCCTGAATAGACAGTGCGTTTCACAGGCCTTGGTAAGAGATGTTCCCGGTAGGCTGTAAGAGCACTGGGCAACGCCAGATGTTTCTTAGCTTCCCAAGAGGTGGAAGCAAGATGCTTTGGGGCCTCTCTCCCCCTTTGGAAACAAGGCAGCCCTTTGGGCCTTTCAGCTCTAGGGCAATGGAGCACACCCAGAGCAGAAGTTCTACCTCAGCCAGATCAGGCCTGCCAAGAAACTGCTTTTCACAGGCCTTCGTAAGAGGTGTTCCCGGAAGGCTGTAAGAGTACCTGGCAGAGCGAGTTGTTTCTTAGCTTCAAAAACAGCTGGAAGCAACATGATTTGGGGCCTCTCTCCCCCTTTGGAAACAAAGCAGCCTTTGTGCCTGGCAGCTCTAGGCCAAAGTAGCAAACCCAGAGCACAAGTTCTACCTCAGCCAGATAAGGCCTGTCAAGAAGCTGCGTTTCACAGGCCTTTGTATGTGACGTTCCCGGTTGGCTTTGAGAGCACTGTGCAGAGCCAGTTGTTTTAGCTTCCCAGAGAGCAGGAAGCAAGATGCTTTGGGGCCTCTCTCACACTTTGGAAATAAAGGCAGCCCTTTGGGCCTGGCAGCGCTAGGCCAATGGAGTACACCCAGAGCAGAAGTTCTACCTCAGCCAGATCAGGCCTTCCAAGAAACTGCGTCTCACAGGCCTTTCTCTGTCACGTTGCCGGTAGGCTGTGAGAGCACTGTGCAGAGCCAGTTGTTTCTTAGCTTCCCAAAGATTTGGAAGCAAGATGCTTTGGGGACTCTCAGCCCCTTTGGAAACAAGGCGGCCCTTTGGGCCTGGCAGCTCTAGGCCAAAGTAGCACGCCCAGAGCAGGAGTTCTACTTCAGCCAGATCAGGCCTGCCAAGAAACTGCGTTTCACAGGCCTTGGTAAGAGATGTTCCCGGTAGGCTGTGAGAGCACTGTGGAGAGCCAGTTGCTTTAGCTTCCCACAGAGCTGGAAGCAAGATGCCTTGGGGCCTCTCTCTCCCTTTGGACACAAGGCAGCCGTTTGGGCCTGGCAGCTCTAGGCCAATGGAGCACACCCACAGCAGAAGTTCTACTTCAGGCAGATCAGTCCTGCCCAGAAACTGCGTTTCACAGCCCTTGGTAAGAGATGTTCACGGTAGGCTGTGAGAGCACTGGGCAGAACCAGTTGTTTTTTAGCTTCCCAAAGTGCTGGAGGCAAGATGCTTTGGGGCCTCTCTCACCCTTTGGAAACAAGGCAGCCCTTAGGTCCTGGTAGCTCTAGGCCTATGTAGCACAACCAGAACAGAAGTTCTACTTCAGCCAGGTCAGGCCTGCCAAGAAACTGCGTTTCACAGGCCTTTCAAAGAGATGTTCTCTTAGGCTGTAAGAGCACTGGGCAGAGCCAGCTGTTTCTTAGCTTCCCGAAGAGCTGGGAGCAAGATGCTTTGGGTCCACTCTCCGTCTTTGGAAACAAGGCAGCCCTTTGGGCCTGGCAGCTCTAGGGCAATGGAGCACACCCAGAGCAGAAGTTCTACTTCAGCCAGATCAGGCCTGCCAGGAAACTGCGTTTCACAGGCCTTGGTAAGAGATGTTCCCGGTAGGCTGTAAGAGCACTGGGCAGAGCCAGTTGTTTCTTACCTTCCTGAAAAGCTGGAAGCAAGATGCTTGGGAGCCCTCTGCCCGTTTGGGAACAAGGCAGCCTTTTGGGTCGGGAAGCTCTAGGCCAATGGAGCACACGCAGAGCAGGAGTTCTACTTCAGCCTGATCAGGCCTGCAAAGAAACAGCGTTTGACAGGCCTTGGTAAGAGATGTTCGCGGTAGGTGTAAGAGCACTGGGCAGAGCCAGTAGTTTCTTAGCTTCGCAAAGACCAGGAAGCAAGATGCTTTGGGCCTCTCTGCCCCTTGGAAACAGGGCAGCACTTTGGGCCTGGCAGCTCTAGGGCAATGGAGCACACCCAGAGCAGAAGTTCTACTTCAGCCAAATCAGGCCTGCCAGGAAACGGCGTTTCACAGGCCTTGGTAAGAGATGTTCCCGGTAGGCTGTAAGAGCACTGGGCAACGCCAGATGTTTCTTAGCTTCCCGAAGAGCTGGAAGCAAGAAGCTTTGGTGCCACTCTCTCACTTTGGACTCAAGGCAGCCCTTTGGGGCAGGTAGCTCTAGGCCAGTGGAGCACACCCAGAGCAGAAGTTCTACTTCGGCCAGTTCAGGCCACCAACAAACTGCGTTTCACAGGCCTTGGTAAGAGATGTTCCCGGTAGGCTGTAAGAGCACTGGGCAACGCCAGATGTTTCTTAGCTTCCCGAAGAGCTGGAAGCAAGATGCTTTGGGGCCTCTCATCCCCTTTGCAAACAAGGCCGACCTTTGGGCCAGGCAGCTCTAGGCCAATGGAGCACACCCAGAGCAGAAGTTCTACCTCAGCCAGATAAGGCCTGCCAAGAAACTGCGTTTCAAAGGCTTTGGTAAGAGATGTTCCCGCTACTCTGTTAGAGCACTGGGCAGAGCCATTTGTTTCTTAGCTTCCCAAAGAGCTGGAAGCAAGATGCTTTGGGGGCTCCCTGCCCCTTTGCCAACAAGGGCGACCTTTGGGCCTTTCAGCTCTAGGCCAATGGAGCACACCCAGAGCAGAAGTCCTACTTCAGCCAGATCAGGCCTGCCAAGGAACTGCGTTTCAGAGGCCTTTGTATGTGACGTTCCCGGTAGGCTGTGAGAGCACGGTGCAGAGCCAGTTGTTTCCTTGTTTCCCAAACAGCTGGAAGCAAGACGCTTTGGTGCCTCTCTGCCCCTTTGGAAACAAGGCAGCACGTTGGGTCTGGCAGCTCTAGGGCAATGGAGCACAACCAGAGCCGAAGTTCTACTTCTTCCAGATCAGGCCTGAATAGACAGTGCGTTTCACAGGCCTTGGTAAGAGATGTTCCCGGTAGGCTGTAAGAGCACTGGGCAACGCCAGATGTTTCTTAGCTTCCCAAGAGGTGGAAGCAAGATGCTTTGGGGCCTCTCTCCCCCTTTGGAAACAAGGCAGCCCTTTGGGCCTTTCAGCTCTAGGGCAATGGAGCACACCCAGAGCAGAAGTTCTACCTCAGCCAGATCAGGCCTGCCAAGAAACTGCTTTTCACAGGCCTTCGTAAGAGGTGTTCCCGGAAGGCTGTAAGAGTACCTGGCAGAGCGAGTTGTTTCTTAGCTTCAAAAACAGCTGGAAGCAACATGATTTGGGGCCTCTCTCCCCCTTTGGAAACAAAGCAGCCTTTGTGCCTGGCAGCTCTAGGCCAAAGTAGCAAACCCAGAGCACAAGTTCTACCTCAGCCAGATAAGGCCTGTCAAGAAGCTGCGTTTCACAGGCCTTTGTATGTGACGTTCCCGGTTGGCTTTGAGAGCACTGTGCAGAGCCAGTTGTTTTAGCTTCCCAGAGAGCAGGAAGCAAGATGCTTTGGGGCCTCTCTCACACTTTGGAAATAAAGGCAGCCCTTTGGGCCTGGCAGCGCTAGGCCAATGGAGTACACCCAGAGCAGAAGTTCTACCTCAGCCAGATCAGGCCTTCCAAGAAACTGCGTCTCACAGGCCTTTCTCTGTCACGTTGCCGGTAGGCTGTGAGAGCACTGTGCAGAGCCAGTTGTTTCTTAGCTTCCCAAAGATTTGGAAGCAAGATGCTTTGGGGACTCTCAGCCCCTTTGGAAACAAGGCGGCCCTTTGGGCCTGGCAGCTCTAGGCCAAAGTAGCACGCCCAGAGCAGGAGTTCTACTTCAGCCAGATCAGGCCTGCCAAGAAACTGCGTTTCACAGGCCTTGGTAAGAGATGTTCCCGGTAGGCTGTGAGAGCACTGTGGAGAGCCAGTTGCTTTAGCTTCCCACAGAGCTGGAAGCAAGATGCCTTGGGGCCTCTCTCTCCCTTTGGACACAAGGCAGCCGTTTGGGCCTGGCAGCTCTAGGCCAATGGAGCACACCCACAGCAGAAGTTCTACTTCAGGCAGATCAGTCCTGCCCAGAAACTGCGTTTCACAGCCCTTGGTAAGAGATGTTCACGGTAGGCTGTGAGAGCACTGGGCAGAACCAGTTGTTTTTTAGCTTCCCAAAGTGCTGGAGGCAAGATGCTTTGGGGCCTCTCTCACCCTTTGGAAACAAGGCAGCCCTTAGGTCCTGGTAGCTCTAGGCCTATGTAGCACAACCAGAACAGAAGTTCTACTTCAGCCAGGTCAGGCCTGCCAAGAAACTGCGTTTCACAGGCCTTTCAAAGAGATGTTCTCTTAGGCTGTAAGAGCACTGGGCAGAGCCAGCTGTTTCTTAGCTTCCCGAAGAGCTGGGAGCAAGATGCTTTGGGTCCACTCTCCGTCTTTGGAAACAAGGCAGCCCTTTGGGCCTGGCAGCTCTAGGGCAATGGAGCACACCCAGAGCAGAAGTTCTACTTCAGCCAGATCAGGCCTGCCAGGAAACTGCGTTTCACAGGCCTTGGTAAGAGATGTTCCCGGTAGGCTGTAAGAGCACTGGGCAGAGCCAGTTGTTTCTTACCTTCCTGAAAAGCTGGAAGCAAGATGCTTGGGAGCCCTCTGCCCGTTTGGGAACAAGGCAGCCTTTTGGGTCGGGAAGCTCTAGGCCAATGGAGCACACGCAGAGCAGGAGTTCTACTTCAGCCTGATCAGGCCTGCAAAGAAACAGCGTTTGACAGGCCTTGGTAAGAGATGTTCGCGGTAGGTGTAAGAGCACTGGGCAGAGCCAGTAGTTTCTTAGCTTCGCAAAGACCGGGAAGCAAGATGCTTTGGGCCTCTCTGCCCCTTGGAAACAGGGCAGCACTTTGGGCCTGGCAGCTCTAGGGCAATGGAGCACACCCAGAGCAGAAGTTCTACTTCAGCCAAATCAGGCCTGCCAGGAAACGGCGTTTCACAGGCCTTGGTAAGAGATGTTCCCGGTAGGCTGTAAGAGCACTGGGCAACGCCAGATGTTTCTTAGCTTCCCGAAGAGCTGGAAGCAAGAAGCTTTGGTGCCACTCTCTCACTTTGGACTCAAGGCAGCCCTTTGGGGCAGGTAGCTCTAGGCCAGTGGAGCACACCCAGAGCAGAAGTTCTACTTGGGCCAGTTCAGGCCACCAACAAACTGCGTTTCACAGGCCTTGGTAAGAGATGTTCCCGGTAGGCTGTAAGAGCACTGGGCAACGCCAGATGTTTCTTAGCTTCCCGAAGAGCTGGAAGCAAGATGCTTTGGGGCCTCTCATCCCCTTTGCAAACAAGGCCGACCTTTGGGCCAGGCAGCTCTAGGCCAATGGAGCACACCCAGAGCAGAAGTTCTACCTCAGCCAGATAAGGCCTGCCAAGAAACTGCGTTTCAAAGGCTTTGGTAAGAGATGTTCCCGCTACTCTGTTAGAGCACTGGGCAGAGCCATTTGTTTCTTAGCTTCCCAAAGAGCTGGAAGCAAGATGCTTTGGGGGCTCCCTGCCCCTTTGCCAACAAGGGCGACCTTTGGGCCTTTCAGCTCTAGGCCAATGGAGCACACCCAGAGCAGAAGTCCTACTTCAGCCAGATCAGGCCTGCCAAGGAACTGCGTTTCAGAGGCCTTTGTATGTGACGTTCCCGGTAGGCTGTGAGAGCACGGTGCAGAGCCAGTTGTTTCCTTGTTTCCCAAACAGCTGGAAGCAAGACGCTTTGGTGCCTCTCTGCCCCTTTGGAAACAAGGCAGCACGTTGGGTCTGGCAGCTCTAGGGCAATGGAGCACAACCAGAGCCGAAGTTCTACTTCTTCCAGATCAGGCCTGAATAGACAGTGCGTTTCACAGGCCTTGGTAAGAGATGTTCCCGGTAGGCTGTAAGAGCACTGGGCAACGCCAGATGTTTCTTAGCTTCCCAAGAGGTGGAAGCAAGATGCTTTGGGGCCTCTCTCCCCCTTTGGAAACAAGGCAGCCCTTTGGGCCTTTCAGCTCTAGGGCAATGGAGCACACCCAGAGCAGAAGTTCTACCTCAGCCAGATCAGGCCTGCCAAGAAACTGCTTTTCACAGGCCTTCGTAAGAGGTGTTCCCGGAAGGCTGTAAGAGTACCTGGCAGAGCGAGTTGTTTCTTAGCTTCAAAAACAGCTGGAAGCAACATGATTTGGGGCCTCTCTCCCCCTTTGGAAACAAAGCAGCCTTTGTGCCTGGCAGCTCTAGGCCAAAGTAGCACACCCAGAGCACAAGTTCTACCTCAGCCAGATAAGGCCTGTCAAGAAGCTGCGTTTCACAGGCCTTTGTATGTGACGTTCCCGGTTGGCTTTGAGAGCACTGTGCAGAGCCAGTTGTTTTAGCTTCCCAGAGAGCAGGAAGCAAGATGCTTTGGGGCCTCTCTCACACTTTGGAAATAAAGGCAGCCCTTTGGGCCTGGCAGCCCTAGGCCAATGGAGTACACCCAGAGCAGAAGTTCTACCTCAGCCAGATCAGGCCTTCCAAGAAACTGCGTCTCACAGGCCTTTCTCTGTCACGTTGCCGGTAGGCTGTGAGAGCACTGTGCAGAGCCAGTTGTTTCTTAGCTTCCCAAAGATTTGGATGCAAGATGCTTTGGGGACTCTCAGCCCCTTTGGAAACAAGGCGGCCCTTTGGGCCTGGCAGCTCTAGGCCAAAGTAGCACGCCCAGAGCAGGAGTTCTACTTCATCCAGATCAGGCCTGCCAAGAAACTGCGTTTCACAGGCCTTGGTAAGAGATGTTCCCAGTAGGCTGTGAGAGCACTGTGGAGAGCCAGTTGCTTTAGCTTCCCACAGAGCTGGAAGCAAGATGCCTTGGGGCCTCTCTCTCCCTTTGGACACAAGGCAGCCGTTTGGGCCTGGCAGCTCTAGGCCAATGGAGCACACCCACAGCAGAAGTTCTACTTCAGGCAGATCAGTCCTGCCCAGAAACTGCGTTTCACAGCCCTTGGTAAGAGATGTTCACGGTAGGCTGTGAGAGCACTGGGCAGAACCAGTTGTTTTTTAGCTTCCCAAAGTGCTGGAGGCAAGATGCTTTGGGGCCTCTCTCACCCTTTGGAAACAAGGCAGCCCTTAGGTCCTGGTAGCTCTAGGCCTATGTAGCACAACCAGAACAGAAGTTCTACTTCAGCCAGGTCAGGCCTGCCAAGAAACTGCGTTTCACAGGCCTTTCAAAGAGATGTTCTCTTAGGCTGTAAGAGCACTGGGCAGAGCCAGCTGTTTCTTAGCTTCCCGAAGAGCTGGGAGCAAGATGCTTTGGGTCCACTCTCCGTCTTTGGAAACAAGGCAGCCCTTTGGGCCTGGCAGCTCTAGGGCAATGGAGCACACCCAGAGCAGAAGTTCTACTTCAGCCAGATCAGGCCTGCCAGGAAACTGCGTTTCACAGGCCTTGGTAAGAGATGTTCCCGGTAGGCTGTAAGAGCACTGGGCAGAGCCAGTTGTTTCTTACCTTCCTGAAAAGCTGGAAGCAAGATGCTTGGGAGCCCTCTGCCCGTTTGGGAACAAGGCAGCCTTTTGGGTCGGGAAGCTCTAGGCCAATGGAGCACACGCAGAGCAGGAGTTCTGCTTCAGCCTGATCAGGCCTGCAAAGAAACAGCGTTTGACAGGCCTTGGTAAGAGATGTTCGCGGTAGGTGTAAGAGCACTGGGCAGAGCCAGTAGTTTCTTAGCTTCGCAAAGACCGGGAAGCAAGATGCTTTGGGCCTCTCTGCCCCTTGGAAACAGGGCAGCACTTTGGGCCTGGCAGCTCTAGGGCAATGGAGCACACCCAGAGCAGAAGTTCTACTTCAGCCAAATCAGGCCTGCCAGGAAACGGCGTTTCACAGGCCTTGGTAAGAGATGTTCCCGGTAGGCTGTAAGAGCACTGGGCAACGCCAGATGTTTCTTAGCTTCCCGAAGAGCTGGAAGCAAGAAGCTTTGGTGCCACTCTCTCACTTTGGACTCAAGGCAGCCCTTTGGGGCAGGTAGCTCTAGGCCAGTGGAGCACACCCAGAGCAGAAGTTCTACTTCGGCCAGTTCAGGCCACCAACAAACTGTGTTTCACAGGCCTTGGTAAGAGATGTTCCCGGTAGGCTGTAAGAGCACTGGGCAACGCCAGATGTTTCTTAGCTTCCCGAAGAGCTGGAAGCAAGATGCTTTGGGGCCTCTCATCCCCTTTGCAAACAAGGCCGACCTTTGGGCCAGGCAGCTCTAGGCCAATGGAGCACACCCAGAGCAGAAGTTCTACCTCAGCCAGATAAGGCCTGCCAAGAAACTGCGTTTCAAAGGCTTTGGTAAGAGATGTTCCCGGTACTCTGTTAGAGCACTGGGCAGAGCCATTTGTTTCTTAGCTTCCCAAAGAGCTGGAAGCAAGATGCTTTGGGGGCTCCCTGCCCCTTTGCCAACAAGGGCGACCTTTGGGCCTTTCAGCTCTAGGCCAATGGAGCACACCCAGAGCAGAAGTCCTACTTCAGCCAGATCAGGCCTGCCAAGGAACTGCGTTTCAGAGGCCTTTGTATGTGACGTTCCCGGTAGGCTGTGAGAGCACGGTGCAGAGCCAGTTGTTTCCTTGTTTCCCAAACAGCTGGAAGCAAGACGCTTTGGGGCCTCTCTGCCCCTTTGGAAACAAGGCAGCACGTTGGGTCTGGCAGCTCTAGGGCAATGGAGCACAACCAGAGCCGAAGTTCTACTTCTTCCAGATCAGGCCTGCCTAGACAGTGCGTTTCCCAGGCCTTGATAAGAGATGTTCTCTTAGGCTATAAGAGCACTGGGCACAGCCAGTTGTTTCTTAGCTTCCCAAGAGGTGGAAGCAAGATGCTTTGGGGCCTCTCTCCCCCTTTGGAAACAAGGCAGCCCTTTGGGCCTTTCAGCTCTAGGGCAATGGAGCACACCCAGAGCAGAAGTTCTACCTCAGCCAGATCAGGCCTGCCAAGAAACTGCTTTTCACAGGCCTTCGTAAGAGGTGTTCCCGGAAGGCTGTAAGAGTACCTGGCAGAGCGAGTTGTTTCTTAGCTTCAAAAACAGCTGGAAGCAACATGATTTGGGGCCTCTCTCCCCCTTTGGAAACAAAGCAGCCTTTGTGCCTGGCAGCTCTAGGCCAAAGTAGCACACCCAGAGCACAAGTTCTACCTCAGCCAGATAAGGCCTGTCAAGAAGCTGCGTTTCACAGGCCTTTGTATGTGACGTTCCCGGTTGGCTTTGAGAGCACTGTGCAGAGCCAGTTGTTTTAGCTTCCCAGAGAGCAGGAAGCAAGATGCTTTGGGGCCTCTCTCACACTTTGGAAATAAAGGCAGCCCTTTGGGCCTGGCAGCCCTAGGCCAATGGAGTACACCCAGAGCAGAAGTTCTACCTCAGCCAGATCAGGCCTTCCAAGAAACTGCGTCTCACAGGCCTTTCTCTGTCACGTTGCCGGTAGCCTGTGAGAGCACTGTGCAGAGCCAGTTGTTTCTTAGCTTCCCAAAGATTTGGAAGCAAGATGCTTTGGGGACTCTCAGCCCCTTTGGAAACAAGGCGGCCCTTTGGGCCTGGCAGCTCTAGGCCAAAGTAGCACGCCCAGAGCAGGAGTCCTACTTCAGCCAGATCAGGCCTGCCAAGAAACTGCGTTTCACAGGCCTTGGTAAGAGATGTTCCCGGTAGGCTGTGAGAGCACTGTGGAGAGCCAGTTGCTTTAGCTTCCCACAGAGCTGGAAGCAAGATGCCTTGGGGCCTCTCTCTCCCTTTGGACACAAGGCAGCCGTTTGGGCCTGGCAGCTCTAGGCCAATGGAGCACACCCACAGCAGAAGTTCTACTTCAGGCAGATCAGTCCTGCCCAGAAACTGCGTTTCACAGGCCTTGGTAAGAGATGTTCCCGGTAGGCTGTGAGAGCACTGGGCAGAACCAGTTGTTTTTTAGCTTCCCAAAGTGCTGGAGGCAAGATGCTTTGGGGCCTCTCTCACCCTTTGGAAACAAGGCAGCCCTTAGGTCCTGGTAGCTCTAGGCCTATGTAGCACAACCAGAACAGAAGTTCTACTTCAGCCAGGTCAGGCCTGCCAAGAAACTGCGTTTCACAGGCCTTTCAAAGAGATGTTCTCTTAGGCTGTAAGAGCACTGGGCAGAGCCAGCTGTTTCTTAGCTTCCCGAAGAGCTGGGAGCAAGATGCTTTGGGTCCACTCTCCGACTTTGGAAACAAGGCAGCCCTTTGGGCCTGGCAGCTCTAGGGCAATGGAGCACACCCAGAGCAGAAGTTCTACTTCAGCCAGATCAGGCCTGCCAGGAAACTGCGTTTCACAGGCCTTGGTAAGAGATGTTCCCGGTAGGCTGTAAGAGCACTGGGCAGAGCCAGTTGTTTCTTACCTTCCTGAAAAGCTGGAAGCAAGATGCTTGGGAGCCCTCTGCCCGTTTGGGAACAAGGCAGCCTTTTGGGTCGGGAAGCTCTAGGCCAATGGAGCACACGCAGAGCAGGAGTTCTACTTCAGCCTGATCAGGCCTGCAAAGAAACAGCGTTTGACAGGCCTTGGTAAGAGATGTTCGCGGTAGGTGTAAGAGCACTGGGCAGAGCCAGTTGTTTCTTAGCTTCGCAAAGACCGGGAAGCAAGATGCTTTGGGCCTCTCTGCCCCTTGGAAACAGGGCAGCACTTTGGGCCTGGCAGCTCTAGGGCAATGGAGCACACCCAGAGCCGGAGTTCTACTTCAGCCAGATGAGGCCTGCCAAGAAACTGCGTTTCACAGGCCTTTCAAAGACATGTTCCCGGTAGGCTGTAAGAGCACGGGGCAGAGCGAGTTGGTTCTTAGCTTCCCAGAGAGCTGGAAGCAAGATGCTTTGGGGCCTCTCTGCCCCTTTGGAAACAAGGCAGCACCTTGGGCCTGGCAGCTCTAGGGCAATGGAGCACACCCAGAGCAGAAGTTCTACTTCAGCCAAATCAGGCCTGCCAGGAAACGGCGTTTCACAGGCCTTGGTAAGAGATGTTCCCGGTAGGCTGTAAGAGCACTGGGCAACGCCAGATGTTTCTTAGCTTCCCGAAGAGCTGGAAGCAAGAAGCTTTGGTGCCACTCTCTCACTTTGGACTCAAGGCAGCCCTTTGGGGCAGGTAGCTCTAGGCCAGTGGAGCACACCCAGAGCAGAAGTTCTACTTGGGCCAGTTCAGGCCACCAACAAACTGCGTTTCACAGGCCTTGGTAAGAGATGTTCCCGGTAGGCTGTAAGAGCACTGGGCAACGCCAGATGTTTCTTAGCTTCCCGAAGAGCTGGAAGCAAGATGCTTTGGGGCCTCTCATCCCCTTTGCAAACAAGGCGGCCCTATGGGCCAGGCAGCTCTAGGCCAATGGAGCACACCCAGAGCAGAAGTTCTACTTCGGCCAGTTCAGGCCACCAACAAACTGCGTTTCACAGGCCTTGGTAAGAGATGTTCCCGGTAGGCTGTAAGAGCACTGGGCAACGCCAGATGTTTCTTAGCTTCCCGAAGAGCTGGAAGCAAGATGCTTTGGGGCCTCTCATCCCCTTTGCAAACAAGGCGGCCCTATGGGCCAGGCAGCTCTAGGCCAATGGAGCACACCCAGAGCAGAAGTTCTACTTCGGCCAGTTCAGGCCACCAACAAACTGCGTTTCACAGGCCTTGGTAAGAGATGTTCCCGGTAGGCTGTAAGAGCACTGGGCAACGCCAGATGTTTCTTAGCTTCCCGAAGAGCTGGAAGCAAGATGCTTTGGGGCCTCTCATCCCCTTTGCAAACAAGGCCGACCTTTGGGCCAGGCAGCTCTAGGCCAATGGAGCACACCCAGAGCAGAAGTTCTACCTCAGCCAGATAAGGCCTGCCAAGAAACTGCGTTTCAAAGGCTTTGGTAAGAGATGTTCCCGCTACTCTGTTAGAGCACTGGGCAGAGCCATTTGTTTCTTAGCTTCCCAAAGAGCTGGAAGCAAGATGCTTTGGGGGCTCCCTGCCCCTTTGCCAACAAGGGCGACCTTTGGGCCTTTCAGCTCTAGGCCAATGGAGCACACCCAGAGCAGAAGTCCTACTTCAGCCAGATCAGGCCTGCCAAGGAACTGCGTTTCAGAGGCCTTTGTATGTGACGTTCCCGGTAGGCTGTGAGAGCACGGTGCAGAGCCAGTTGTTTCCTTGTTTCCCAAACAGCTGGAAGCAAGACGCTTTGGGGCCTCTCTGCCCCTTTGGAAACAAGGCAGCACGTTGGGTCTGGCAGCTCTAGGGCAATGGAGCACAACCAGAGCCGAAGTTCTACTTCTTCCAGATCAGGCCTGCCTAGACAGTGCGTTTCCCAGGCCTTGATAAGAGATGTTCTCTTAGGCTATAAGAGCACTGGGCACAGCCAGTTGTTTCTTAGCTTCCCAAGAGGTGGAAGCAAGATGCTTTGGGGCCTCTCTCCCCCTTTGGAAACAAGGCAGCCCTTTGGGCCTTTCAGCTCTAGGGCAATGGAGCACACCCAGAGCAGAAGTTCTACCTCAGCCAGATCAGGCCTGCCAAGAAACTGCTTTTCACAGGCCTTCGTAAGAGGTGTTCCCGGAAGGCTGTAAGAGTACCTGGCAGAGCGAGTTGTTTCTTAGCTTCAAAAACAGCTGGAAGCAACATGATTTGGGGCCTCTCTCCCCCTTTGGAAACAAAGCAGCCTTTGTGCCTGGCAGCTCTAGGCCAAAGTAGCACACCCAGAGCACAAGTTCTACCTCAGCCAGATAAGGCCTGTCAAGAAGCTGCGTTTCACAGGCCTTTGTATGTGACGTTCCCGGTTGGCTTTGAGAGCACTGTGCAGAGCCAGTTGTTTTAGCTTCCCAGAGAGCAGGAAGCAAGATGCTTTGGGGCCTCTCTCACACTTTGGAAATAAAGGCAGCCCTTTGGGCCTGGCAGCCCTAGGCCAATGGAGTACACCCAGAGCAGAAGTTCTACCTCAGCCAGATCAGGCCTTCCAAGAAACTGCGTCTCACAGGCCTTTCTCTGTCACGTTGCCGGTAGGCTGTGAGAGCACTGTGCAGAGCCAGTTGTTTCTTAGCTTCCCAAAGATTTGGATGCAAGATGCTTTGGGGACTCTCAGCCCCTTTGGAAACAAGGCGGCCCTTTGGGCCTGGCAGCTCTAGGCCAAAGTAGCACGCCCAGAGCAGGAGTTCTACTTCATCCAGATCAGGCCTGCCAAGAAACTGCGTTTCACAGGCCTTGGTAAGAGATGTTCCCAGTAGGCTGTGAGAGCACTGTGGAGAGCCAGTTGCTTTAGCTTCCCACAGAGCTGGAAGCAAGATGCCTTGGGGCCTCTCTCTCCCTTTGGACACAAGGCAGCCGTTTGGGCCTGGCAGCTCTAGGCCAATGGAGCACACCCACAGCAGAAGTTCTACTTCAGGCAGATCAGTCCTGCCCAGAAACTGCGTTTCACAGCCCTTGGTAAGAGATGTTCACGGTAGGCTGTGAGAGCACTGGGCAGAACCAGTTGTTTTTTAGCTTCCCAAAGTGCTGGAGGCAAGATGCTTTGGGGCCTCTCTCACCCTTTGGAAACAAGGCAGCCCTTAGGTCCTGGTAGCTCTAGGCCTATGTAGCACAACCAGAACAGAAGTTCTACTTCAGCCAGGTCAGGCCTGCCAAGAAACTGCGTTTCACAGGCCTTTCAAAGAGATGTTCTCTTAGGCTGTAAGAGCACTGGGCAGAGCCAGCTGTTTCTTAGCTTCCCGAAGAGCTGGGAGCAAGATGCTTTGGGTCCACTCTCCGTCTTTGGAAACAAGGCAGCCCTTTGGGCCTGGCAGCTCTAGGGCAATGGAGCACACCCAGAGCAGAAGTTCTACTTCAGCCAGATCAGGCCTGCCAGGAAACTGCGTTTCACAGGCCTTGGTAAGAGATGTTCCCGGTAGGCTGTAAGAGCACTGGGCAGAGCCAGTTGTTTCTTACCTTCCTGAAAAGCTGGAAGCAAGATGCTTGGGAGCCCTCTGCCCGTTTGGGAACAAGGCAGCCTTTTGGGTCGGGAAGCTCTAGGCCAATGGAGCACACGCAGAGCAGGAGTTCTGCTTCAGCCTGATCAGGCCTGCAAAGAAACAGCGTTTGACAGGCCTTGGTAAGAGATGTTCGCGGTAGGTGTAAGAGCACTGGGCAGAGCCAGTAGTTTCTTAGCTTCGCAAAGACCGGGAAGCAAGATGCTTTGGGCCTCTCTGCCCCTTGGAAACAGGGCAGCACTTTGGGCCTGGCAGCTCTAGGGCAATGGAGCACACCCAGAGCAGAAGTTCTACTTCAGCCAAATCAGGCCTGCCAGGAAACGGCGTTTCACAGGCCTTGGTAAGAGATGTTCCCGGTAGGCTGTAAGAGCACTGGGCAACGCCAGATGTTTCTTAGCTTCCCGAAGAGCTGGAAGCAAGAAGCTTTGGTGCCACTCTCTCACTTTGGACTCAAGGCAGCCCTTTGGGGCAGGTAGCTCTAGGCCAGTGGAGCACACCCAGAGCAGAAGTTCTACTTCGGCCAGTTCAGGCCACCAACAAACTGTGTTTCACAGGCCTTGGTAAGAGATGTTCCCGGTAGGCTGTAAGAGCACTGGGCAACGCCAGATGTTTCTTAGCTTCCCGAAGAGCTGGAAGCAAGATGCTTTGGGGCCTCTCATCCCCTTTGCAAACAAGGCCGACCTTTGGGCCAGGCAGCTCTAGGCCAATGGAGCACACCCAGAGCAGAAGTTCTACCTCAGCCAGATAAGGCCTGCCAAGAAACTGCGTTTCAAAGGCTTTGGTAAGAGATGTTCCCGGTACTCTGTTAGAGCACTGGGCAGAGCCATTTGTTTCTTAGCTTCCCAAAGAGCTGGAAGCAAGATGCTTTGGGGGCTCCCTGCCCCTTTGCCAACAAGGGCGACCTTTGGGCCTTTCAGCTCTAGGCCAATGGAGCACACCCAGAGCAGAAGTCCTACTTCAGCCAGATCAGGCCTGCCAAGGAACTGCGTTTCAGAGGCCTTTGTATGTGACGTTCCCGGTAGGCTGTGAGAGCACGGTGCAGAGCCAGTTGTTTCCTTGTTTCCCAAACAGCTGGAAGCAAGACGCTTTGGGGCCTCTCTGCCCCTTTGGAAACAAGGCAGCACGTTGGGTCTGGCAGCTCTAGGGCAATGGAGCACAACCAGAGCCGAAGTTCTACTTCTTCCAGATCAGGCCTGCCTAGACAGTGCGTTTCCCAGGCCTTGATAAGAGATGTTCTCTTAGGCTATAAGAGCACTGGGCACAGCCAGTTGTTTCTTAGCTTCCCAAGAGGTGGAAGCAAGATGCTTTGGGGCCTCTCTCCCCCTTTGGAAACAAGGCAGCCCTTTGGGCCTTTCAGCTCTAGGGCAATGGAGCACACCCAGAGCAGAAGTTCTACCTCAGCCAGATCAGGCCTGCCAAGAAACTGCTTTTCACAGGCCTTCGTAAGAGGTGTTCCCGGAAGGCTGTAAGAGTACCTGGCAGAGCGAGTTGTTTCTTAGCTTCAAAAACAGCTGGAAGCAACATGATTTGGGGCCTCTCTCCCCCTTTGGAAACAAAGCAGCCTTTGTGCCTGGCAGCTCTAGGCCAAAGTAGCACACCCAGAGCACAAGTTCTACCTCAGCCAGATAAGGCCTGTCAAGAAGCTGCGTTTCACAGGCCTTTGTATGTGACGTTCCCGGTTGGCTTTGAGAGCACTGTGCAGAGCCAGTTGTTTTAGCTTCCCAGAGAGCAGGAAGCAAGATGCTTTGGGGCCTCTCTCACACTTTGGAAATAAAGGCAGCCCTTTGGGCCTGGCAGCCCTAGGCCAATGGAGTACACCCAGAGCAGAAGTTCTACCTCAGCCAGATCAGGCCTTCCAAGAAACTGCGTCTCACAGGCCTTTCTCTGTCACGTTGCCGGTAGCCTGTGAGAGCACTGTGCAGAGCCAGTTGTTTCTTAGCTTCCCAAAGATTTGGAAGCAAGATGCTTTGGGGACTCTCAGCCCCTTTGGAAACAAGGCGGCCCTTTGGGCCTGGCAGCTCTAGGCCAAAGTAGCACGCCCAGAGCAGGAGTCCTACTTCAGCCAGATCAGGCCTGCCAAGAAACTGCGTTTCACAGGCCTTGGTAAGAGATGTTCCCGGTAGGCTGTGAGAGCACTGTGGAGAGCCAGTTGCTTTAGCTTCCCACAGAGCTGGAAGCAAGATGCCTTGGGGCCTCTCTCTCCCTTTGGACACAAGGCAGCCGTTTGGGCCTGGCAGCTCTAGGCCAATGGAGCACACCCACAGCAGAAGTTCTACTTCAGGCAGATCAGTCCTGCCCAGAAACTGCGTTTCACAGGCCTTGGTAAGAGATGTTCCCGGTAGGCTGTGAGAGCACTGGGCAGAACCAGTTGTTTTTTAGCTTCCCAAAGTGCTGGAGGCAAGATGCTTTGGGGCCTCTCTCACCCTTTGGAAACAAGGCAGCCCTTAGGTCCTGGTAGCTCTAGGCCTATGTAGCACAACCAGAACAGAAGTTCTACTTCAGCCAGGTCAGGCCTGCCAAGAAACTGCGTTTCACAGGCCTTTCAAAGAGATGTTCTCTTAGGCTGTAAGAGCACTGGGCAGAGCCAGCTGTTTCTTAGCTTCCCGAAGAGCTGGGAGCAAGATGCTTTGGGTCCACTCTCCGACTTTGGAAACAAGGCAGCCCTTTGGGCCTGGCAGCTCTAGGGCAATGGAGCACACCCAGAGCAGAAGTTCTACTTCAGCCAGATCAGGCCTGCCAGGAAACTGCGTTTCACAGGCCTTGGTAAGAGATGTTCCCGGTAGGCTGTAAGAGCACTGGGCAGAGCCAGTTGTTTCTTACCTTCCTGAAAAGCTGGAAGCAAGATGCTTGGGAGCCCTCTGCCCGTTTGGGAACAAGGCAGCCTTTTGGGTCGGGAAGCTCTAGGCCAATGGAGCACACGCAGAGCAGGAGTTCTACTTCAGCCTGATCAGGCCTGCAAAGAAACAGCGTTTGACAGGCCTTGGTAAGAGATGTTCGCGGTAGGTGTAAGAGCACTGGGCAGAGCCAGTTGTTTCTTAGCTTCGCAAAGACCGGGAAGCAAGATGCTTTGGGCCTCTCTGCCCCTTGGAAACAGGGCAGCACTTTGGGCCTGGCAGCTCTAGGGCAATGGAGCACACCCAGAGCCGGAGTTCTACTTCAGCCAGATGAGGCCTGCCAAGAAACTGCGTTTCACAGGCCTTTCAAAGACATGTTCCCGGTAGGCTGTAAGAGCACGGGGCAGAGCGAGTTGGTTCTTAGCTTCCCAGAGAGCTGGAAGCAAGATGCTTTGGGGCCTCTCTGCCCCTTTGGAAACAAGGCAGCACCTTGGGCCTGGCAGCTCTAGGGCAATGGAGCACACCCAGAGCAGAAGTTCTACTTCAGCCAAATCAGGCCTGCCAGGAAACGGCGTTTCACAGGCCTTGGTAAGAGATGTTCCCGGTAGGCTGTAAGAGCACTGGGCAACGCCAGATGTTTCTTAGCTTCCCGAAGAGCTGGAAGCAAGAAGCTTTGGTGCCACTCTCTCACTTTGGACTCAAGGCAGCCCTTTGGGGCAGGTAGCTCTAGGCCAGTGGAGCACACCCAGAGCAGAAGTTCTACTTGGGCCAGTTCAGGCCACCAACAAACTGCGTTTCACAGGCCTTGGTAAGAGATGTTCCCGGTAGGCTGTAAGAGCACTGGGCAACGCCAGATGTTTCTTAGCTTCCCGAAGAGCTGGAAGCAAGATGCTTTGGGGCCTCTCATCCCCTTTGCAAACAAGGCGGCCCTATGGGCCAGGCAGCTCTAGGCCAATGGAGCACACCCAGAGCAGAAGTTCTACTTCGGCCAGTTCAGGCCACCAACAAACTGCGTTTCACAGGCCTTGGTAAGAGATGTTCCCGGTAGGCTGTAAGAGCACTGGGCAACGCCAGATGTTTCTTAGCTTCCCGAAGAGCTGGAAGCAAGATGCTTTGGGGCCTCTCATCCCCTTTGCAAACAAGGCCGACCTTTGGGCCAGGCAGCTCTAGGCCAATGGAGCACACCCAGAGCAGAAGTTCTACCTCAGCCAGATAAGGCCTGCCAAGAAACTGCGTTTCAAAGGCTTTGGTAAGAGATGTTCCCGCTACTCTGTTAGAGCACTGGGCAGAGCCATTTGTTTCTTAGCTTCCCAAAGAGCTGGAAGCAAGATGCTTTGGGGGCTCCCTGCCCCTTTGCCAACAAGGGCGACCTTTGGGCCTTTCAGCTCTAGGCCAATGGAGCACACCCAGAGCAGAAGTCCTACTTCAGCCAGATCAGGCCTGCCAAGGAACTGCGTTTCAGAGGCCTTTGTATGTGACGTTCCCGGTAGGCTGTGAGAGCACGGTGCAGAGCCAGTTGTTTCCTTGTTTCCCAAACAGCTGGAAGCAAGACGCTTTGGGGCCTCTCTGCCCCTTTGGAAACAAGGCAGCACGTTGGGTCTGGCAGCTCTAGGGCAATGGAGCACAACCAGAGCCGAAGTTCTACTTCTTCCAGATCAGGCCTGCCTAGACAGTGCGTTTCCCAGGCCTTGATAAGAGATGTTCTCTTAGGCTATAAGAGCACTGGGCACAGCCAGTTGTTTCTTAGCTTCCCAAGAGGTGGAAGCAAGATGCTTTGGGGCCTCTCTCCCCCTTTGGAAACAAGGCAGCCCTTTGGGCCTTTCAGCTCTAGGGCAATGGAGCACACCCAGAGCAGAAGTTCTACCTCAGCCAGATCAGGCCTGCCAAGAAACTGCTTTTCACAGGCCTTCGTAAGAGGTGTTCCCGGAAGGCTGTAAGAGTACCTGGCAGAGCGAGTTGTTTCTTAGCTTCAAAAACAGCTGGAAGCAACATGATTTGGGGCCTCTCTCCCCCTTTGGAAACAAAGCAGCCTTTGTGCCTGGCAGCTCTAGGCCAAAGTAGCACACCCAGAGCACAAGTTCTACCTCAGCCAGATAAGGCCTGTCAAGAAGCTGCGTTTCACAGGCCTTTGTATGTGACGTTCCCGGTTGGCTTTGAGAGCACTGTGCAGAGCCAGTTGTTTTAGCTTCCCAGAGAGCAGGAAGCAAGATGCTTTGGGGCCTCTCTCACACTTTGGAAATAAAGGCAGCCCTTTGGGCCTGGCAGCGCTAGGCCAATGGAGTACACCCAGAGCAGAAGTTCTACCTCAGCCAGATCAGGCCTTCCAAGAAACTGCGTCTCACAGGCCTTTCTCTGTCACGTTGCCGGTAGGCTGTGAGAGCACTGTGCAGAGCCAGTTGTTTCTTAGCTTCCCAAAGATTTGGAAGCAAGATGCTTTGGGGACTCTCAGCCCCTTTGGAAACAAGGCGGCCCTTTGGGCCTGGCAGCTCTAGGCCAAAGTAGCACGCCCAGAGCAGGAGTTCTACTTCAGCCAGATCAGGCCTGCCAAGAAACTGCGTTTCACAGGCCTTGGTAAGAGATGTTCCCGGTAGGCTGTGAGAGCACTGTGGAGAGCCAGTTGCTTTAGCTTCCCACAGAGCTGGAAGCAAGATGCCTTGGGGCCTCTCTCTCCCTTTGGACACAAGGCAGCCGTTTGGGCCTGGCAGCTCTAGGCCAATGGAGCACACCCACAGCAGAAGTTCTACTTCAGGCAGATCAGTCCTGCCCAGAAACTGCGTTTCACAGGCCTTGGTAAGAGATGTTCCCGGTAGGCTGTGAGAGCACTGGGCAGAACCAGTTGTTTTTTAGCTTCCCAAAGTGCTGGAGGCAAGATGCTTTGGGGCCTCTCTCACCCTTTGGAAACAAGGCAGCCCTTAGGTCCTGGTAGCTCTAGGCCTATGTAGCACAACCAGAACAGAAGTTCTACTTCAGCCAGGTCAGGCCTGCCAAGAAACTGCGTTTCACAGGCCTTTCAAAGAGATGTTCTCTTAGGCTGTAAGAGCACTGGGCAGAGCCAGCTGTTTCTTAGCTTCCCGAAGAGCTGGGAGCAAGATGCTTTGGGTCCACTCTCCGTCTTTGGAAACAAGGCAGCCCTTTGGGCCTGGCAGCTCTAGGGCAATGGAGCACACCCAGAGCAGAAGTTCTACTTCAGCCAGATCAGGCCTGCCAGGAAACTGCGTTTCACAGGCCTTGGTAAGAGATGTTCCCGGTAGGCTGTAAGAGCACTGGGCAGAGCCAGTTGTTTCTTACCTTCCTGAAAAGCTGGAAGCAAGATGCTTGGGAGCCCTCTGCCCGTTTGGGAACAAGGCAGCCTTTTGGGTCGGGAAGCTCTAGGCCAATGGAGCACACGCAGAGCAGGAGTTCTACTTCAGCCTGATCAGGCCTGCAAAGAAACAGCGTTTGACAGGCCTTGGTAAGAGATGTTCGCGGTAGGTGTAAGAGCACTGGGCAGAGCCAGTTGTTTCTTAGCTTCGCAAAGACCGGGAAGCAAGATGCTTTGGGCCTCTCTGCCCCTTGGAAACAGGGCAGCACTTTGGGCCTGGCAGCTCTAGGGCAATGGAGCACACCCAGAGCCGGAGTTCTACTTCAGCCAGATGAGGCCTGCCAAGAAACTGCGTTTCACAGGCCTTTCAAAGACATGTTCCCGGTAGGCTGTAAGAGCACGGGGCAGAGCGAGTTGGTTCTTAGCTTCCCAGAGAGCTGGAAGCAAGATGCTTTGGGGCCTCTCTGCCCCTTTGGAAACAAGGCAGCACCTTGGGCCTGGCAGCTCTAGGGCAATGGAGCACACCCAGAGCAGAAGTTCTACTTCAGCCAAATCAGGCCTGCCAGGAAACGGCGTTTCACAGGCCTTGGTAAGAGATGTTCCCGGTAGGCTGTAAGAGCACTGGGCAACGCCAGATGTTTCTTAGCTTCCCGAAGAGCTGGAAGCAAGAAGCTTTGGTGCCACTCTCTCACTTTGGACTCAAGGCAGCCCTTTGGGGCAGGTAGCTCTAGCCCAGTGGAGCACACCCAGAGCAGAAGTTCTACTTGGGCCAGTTCAGGCCACCAACAAACTGCGTTTCACAGGCCTTGGTAAGAGATGTTCCCGGTAGGCTGTAAGAGCACTGGGCAACGCCAGATGTTTCTTAGCTTCCCGAAGAGCTGGAAGCAAGATGCTTTGGGGCCTCTCATCCCCTTTGCAAACAAGGCGGCCCTATGGGCCAGGCAGCTCTAGGCTAATGGAGCACACCCAGAGCAGAAGTTCTACTTCGGCCAGTTCAGGCCACCAACAAACTGCGTTTCACAGGCCTTGGTAAGAGATGTTCCCGGTAGGCTGTAAGAGCACTGGGCAACGCCAGATGTTTCTTAGCTTCCCGAAGAGCTGGAAGCAAGATGCTTTGGGGCCTCTCATCCCCTTTGCAAACAAGGCCGACCTTTGGGCCAGGCAGCTCTAGGCCAATGGAGCACACCCAGAGCAGAAGTTCTACCTCAGCCAGATAAGGCCTGCCAAGAAACTGCGTTTCAAAGGCTTTGGTAAGAGATGTTCCCGGTACTCTGTTAGAGCACTGGGCAGAGCCATTTGTTTCTTAGCTTCCCAAAGAGCTGGAAGCAAGATGCTTTGGGGGCTCCCTGCCCCTTTGCCAACAAGGGCGACCTTTGGGCCTTTCAGCTCTAGGCCAATGGAGCACACCCAGCGCAGAAGTCCTACTTCAGCCAGATCAGGCCTGCCAAGGAACTGCGTTTCAGAGGCCTTTGTATGTGACGTTCCCGGTAGGCTGTGAGAGCACGGTGCAGAGCCAGTTGTTTCCTTGTTTCCCAAACAGCTGGAAGCAAGACGCTTTGGGGCCTCTCTGCCCCTTTGGAAACAAGGCAGCACTAGGGCAATGGAGCACAACCAGAGCCGAAGTTCTACTTCTTCCAGATCAGGCCTGCCTAGACAGTGCATTTCCCAGGCCTTGATAAGAGATGTTCTCTTAGGCTATAAGAGCACTGGGCACAGCCAGTTGTTTCTTAGCTTCCCAAGAGGTGGAAGCAAGATGCTTTGGGGCCTCTCTCCCCCTTTGGAAACAAGGCAGCCCTTTGGGCCTTTCAGCTCTAGGGCAATGGAGCACACCCAGAGCAGAAGTTCTACCTCAGCCAGATCAGGCCTGCCAAGAAACTGCTTTTCACAGGCCTTCGTAAGAGGTGTTCCCGGAAGGCTGTAAGAGTACCTGGCAGAGCGAGTTGTTTCTTAGCTTCAAAAACAGCTGGAAGCAACATGATTTGGGGCCTCTCTCCCCCTTTGGAAACAAAGCAGCCTTTGTGCCTGGCAGCTCTAGGCCAAAGTAGCACACCCAGAGCACAAGTTCTACCTCAGCCAGATAAGGCCTGTCAAGAAGCTGCGTTTCACAGGCCTTTGTATGTGACGTTCCCGGTTGGCTTTGAGAGCACTGTGCAGAGCCAGTTGTTTTAGCTTCCCAGAGAGCAGGAAGCAAGATGCTTTGGGGCCTCTCTCACACTTTGGAAATAAAGGCAGCCCTTTGGGCCTGGCAGCGCTAGGCCAATGGAGTACACCCAGAGCAGAAGTTCTACCTCAGCCAGATCAGGCCTTCCAAGAAACTGCGTCTCACAGGCCTTTCTCTGTCACGTTGCCGGTAGGCTGTGAGAGCACTGTGCAGAGCCAGTTGTTTCTTAGCTTCCCAAAGATTTGGAAGCAAGATGCTTTGGGGACTCTCAGCCCCTTTGGAAACAAGGCGGCCCTTTGGGCCTGGCAGCTCTAGGCCAAAGTAGCACGCCCAGAGCAGGAGTTCTACTTCAGCCAGATCAGGCCTGCCAAGAAACTGCATTTCACAGGCCTTGGTAAGAGATGTTCCCGGTAGGCTGTGAGAGCACTGTGGAGAGCCAGTTGCTTTAGCTTCCCACAGAGCTGGAAGCAAGATGCCTTGGGGCCTCTCTCTCCCTTTGGACACAAGGCAGCCGTTTGGGCCTGGCAGCTCTAGGCCAATGGAGCACACCCACAGCAGAAGTTCTACTTCAGGCAGATCAGTCCTGCCCAGAAACTGCGTTTCACAGCCCTTGGTAAGAGATGTTCACGGTAGGCTGTGAGAGCACTGGGCAGAACCAGTTGTTTTTTAGCTTCCCAAAGTGCTGGAGGCAAGATGCTTTGGGGCCTCTCTCACCCTTTGGAAACAAGGCAGCCCTTAGGTCCTGGTAGCTCTAGGCCTATGTAGCACAACCAGAACAGAAGTTCTACTTCAGCCAGGTCAGGCCTGCCAAGAAACTGCGTTTCACAGGCCTTTCAAAGAGATGTTCTCTTAGGCTGTAAGAGCACTGGGCAGAGCCAGCTGTTTCTTAGCTTCCCGAAGAGCTGGGAGCAAGATGCTTTGGGTCCACTCTCCGTCTTTGGAAACAAGGCAGCCCTTTGGGCCTGGCAGCTCTAGGGCAATGGAGCACACCCAGAGCAGAAGTTCTACTTCAGCCAGATCAGGCCTGCCAGGAAACTGCGTTTCACAGGCCTTGGTAAGAGATGTTCCCGGTAGGCTGTAAGAGCACTGGGCAGAGCCAGTTGTTTCTTACCTTCCTGAAAAGCTGGAAGCAAGATGCTTGGGACCCCTCTGCCCGTTTGGGAACAAGGCAGCCTTTTGGGTCGGGAAGCTCTAGGCCAATGGAGCACACGCAGAGCAGGAGTTCTACTTCAGCCTGATCAGGCCTGCAAAGAAACAGCGTTTGACAGGCCTTGGTAAGAGATGTTCCCGGTAGGTGTAAGAGCACTGGGCAGAGCCAGTTGTTTCTTAGCTTCGCAAAGACCGGGAAGCAAGATGCTTTGGGCCTCTCTGCCCCTTGGAAACAGGGCAGCACTTTGGGCCTGGCAGCTCTAGGGCAATGGAGCACACCCAGAGCCGGAGTTCTACTTCAGCCAGATGAGGCCTGCCAAGAAACTGCGTTTCACAGGCCTTTCAAAGACATGTTCCCGGTAGGCTGTAAGAGCACGGGGCAGAGCGAGTTGGTTCTTAGCTTCCCAGAGAGCTGGAAGCAAGATGCTTTGGGGCCTCTCTGCCCCTTTGGAAACAAGGCAGCACCTTGGGCCTGGCAGCTCTAGGGCAATGGAGCACACCCAGAGCAGAAGTTCTACTTCAGCCAAATCAGGCCTGCCAGGAAACGGCGTTTCACAGGCCTTGGTAAGAGATGTTCCCGGTAGGCTGTAAGAGCACTGGGCAACGCCAGATGTTTCTTAGCTTCCCGAAGAGCTGGAAGCAAGAAGCTTTGGTGCCACTCTCTCACTTTGGACTCAAGGCAGCCCTTTGGGGCAGGTAGCTCTAGCCCAGTGGAGCACACCCAGAGCAGAAGTTCTACTTCGGCCAGTTCAGGCCACCAAGAAACTGCGTTTCACAGGCCTTGGTAAGAGATGTTCCCGGTAGGCTGTAAGAGCACTGGGCAACGCCAGATGTTTCTTAGCTTCCCGAAGAGCTGGAAGCAAGATGCTTTGGGGCCTCTCATCCCCTTTGCAAACAAGGCGGCCCTATGGGCCAGGCAGCTCTAGGCCAATGGAGCACACCCAGAGCAGAAGTTCTACTTCGGCCAGTTCAGGCCACCAACAAACTGCGTTTCACAGGCCTTGGTAAGAGATGTTCCCGGTAGGCTGTAAGAGCACTGGGCAACGCCAGATGTTTCTTAGCTTCCCGAAGAGCTGGAAGCAAGATGCTTTGGGGCCTCTCATCCCCTTTGCAAACAAGGCCGACCTTTGGGCCAGGCAGCTCTAGGCCAATGGAGCACACCCAGAGCAGAAGTTCTACCTCAGCCAGATAAGGCCTGCCAAGAAACTGCGTTTCAAAGGCTTTGGTAAGAGATGTTCCCGCTACTCTGTTAGAGCACTGGGCAGAGCCATTTGTTTCTTAGCTTCCCAAAGAGCTGGAAGCAAGATGCTTTGGGGGCTCCCTGCCCCTTTGCCAACAAGGGCGACCTTTGGGCCTTTCAGCTCTAGGCCAATGGAGCACACCCAGCGCAGAAGTCCTACTTCAGCCAGATCAGGCCTGCCAAGGAACTGCGTTTCAGAGGCCTTTGTATGTGACGTTCCCGGTAGGCTGTGAGAGCACGGTGCAGAGCCAGTTGTTTCCTTGTTTCCCAAACAGCTGGAAGCAAGACGCTTTGGGGCCTCTCTGCCCCTTTGGAAACAAGGCAGCACGTTGGGTCTGGCAGCTCTAGGGCAATGGAGCACAACCAGAGCCGAAGTTCTACTTCTTCCAGATCAGGCCTGCCTAGACAGTGCGTTTCCCAGGCCTTGATAAGAGATGTTCTCTTAGGCTATAAGAGCACTGGGCACAGCCAGTTGTTTCTTAGCTTCCCAAGAGGTGGAAGCAAGATGCTTTGGGGCCTCTCTCCCCCTTTGGAAACAAGGCAGCCCTTTGGGCCTTTCAGCTCGAGGGCAATGGAGCACACCCAGAGCAGAAGTTCTGCCTCAGCCAGATCAGGCCTGCCAAGAAACTGCTTTTCACAGGCCTTCGTAAGAGGTGTTCCCGGAAGGCTGTAAGAGTACCTGGCAGAGCGAGTTGTTTCTTAGCTTCAAAAACAGCTGGAAGCAACATGATTTGGGGCCTCTCTCCCCCTTTGGAAACAAAGCAGCCTTTGTGCCTGGCAGCTCTAGGCCAAAGTAGCACACCCAGAGCACAAGTTCTACCTCAGCCAGATAAGGCCTGTCAAGACGCTGCGTTTCACAGACCTTTCTCTGTCACGTTGCCGGTAGGCTGTGAGAGCACTGTGCAGAGCCAGTTGTTTCTTAGCTTCCCAAAGATTTGGAAGCAAGATGCTTTGGGGACTCTCAGCCCCTTTCGAAACAAGGCGGCCCTTTGGACCTGGCAGCTCTAGGCCAAAGTAGCACGCCCAGAGCAGGAGTTCTACTTCAGCCAGATCAGGCCTGCCAAGAAACTGCGTTTCACAGGCCTTGGTAAGAGATGTTCCCGGTAGGCTGTGAGAGCACTGTGGAGAGCCAGTTGCTTTAGCTTCCCACAGAGCTGGAAGCAAGATGCTTTGGGGCCTCTCTCTCCCTTTGGACACAAGGCAGCCGTTTGGGCCTGGCAGCTCTAGGCCAATGGAGCACACCCACAGCAGAAGTTCTACTTCAGGCAGATCAGTCCTGCCAAGAAACTGCGTTTCACAGCCCTTGGTAAGAGATGTTCACGGTAGGCTGTGAGAGCACTGGGCAGAACCAGTTGTTTTTTAGCTTCCCAAAGTGCTGGAGGCAAGATGCTTTGGGGCCTCTCTCAACCTTTGGAAACAAGGCAGCCCTTAGGTCCTGGTAGCTCTAGGCCTATGTAGCACAACCAGAACAGAAGTTCTACTTCAGCCAGGTCAGGCCTGCCAAGAAACTGCGTTTCACAGGCCTTTCAAAGAGATGTTCTCTTAGGCTGTAAGAGCACTGAGCAGAGCCAGCTGTTTCTTAGCTTCCCGAAGAGCTGGGAGCAAGATGCTTTGGGTCCACTCTCTGTCTTTGGAAACAAGGCAGCCCTTTGGGCCTGGCAGCTCTAGGGCAATGGAGCACACCCAGAGCAGAAGTTCTACTTCAGCCAGATCAGGCCTGCCAGGAAACTGCGTTTCACAGGCCTTGGTAAGAGATGTTCCCGGTAGGCTGTAAGAGCACTGGGCAGAGCCAGTTGTTTCTTACCTTCCTGAAAAGCTGGAAGCAAGATGCTTGGGACCCCTCTGCCCGTTTGGGAACAAGGCAGCCTTTTGGGTCGGGAAGCTCTAGGCCAATGGAGCACACGCAGAGCAGGAGTTCTACTTCAGCCTGATCAGGCCTGCAAAGAAACAGCATTTGACAGGCCTTGGTAAGAGATGTTCGCGGTAGGTGTAAGAGCACTGGGCAGAGCCAGTTGTTTCTTAGCTTCGCAAAGACCGGGAAGCAAGATGCTTTGGGCCTCTCTGCCCCTTGGAAACAGGGCAGCACTTTGGGCCTGGCAGCTCTAGGGCAATGGAGCACACCCAGAGCCGGAGTTCTACTTCAGCCAGATGAGGCCTGCCAAGAAACTGCGTTTCACAGGCCTTTCAAAGACATGTTCCCGGTAGGCTGTAAGAGCACGGGGCAGAGCGAGTTGGTTCTTAGCTTCCCAGAGAGCTGGAAGCAAGATGCTTTGGGGCCTCTCTGCCCCTTTGGAAACAAGGCAGCACCTTGGGCCTGGCAGCTCTAGGGCAATGGAGCACACCCAGAGCAGAAGTTCTACTTCAGCCAAATCAGGCCTGCCAGGAAACGGCGTTTCACAGGCCTTGGTAAGAGATGTTCCCGGTAGGCTGTAAGAGCACTGGGCAAAGCCAGATGTTTCTTAGCTTCCCGAAGAGCTGGAAGCAAGAAGCTTTGGTGCCACTCTCTCACTTTGGACTCAAGGCAGCCCTTTGGGGCAGGTAGCTCTAGGCCAGTGGAGCACACCCAGAGCAGAAGTTCTACTTGGGCCAGTTCAGGCCACCAACAAACTGCGTTTCACAGGCCTTGGTAAGATATGTTCCTGGTAGGCTGTAAGAGCACTGGGCAACGCCAGATGTTTCTTAGCTTCCCGAAGAGCTGGAAGCAAGATGCTTTGGGGCCTCTCATCCCCTTTGCAAACAAGGCGGCCCTATGGGCCAGGCAGCTCTAGGCCAATGGAGCACACCCAGAGCAGAAGTTCTACTTCGGCCAGTTCAGGCCACCAACAAACTGCGTTTCACAGGCCTTGGTAAGAGATGTTCCCGGTAGGCTGTAAGAGCACTGGGCAACGCCAGATGTTTCTTAGCTTCCCGAAGAGCTGGAAGCAAGATGCTTTGGGGCCTCTCATCCCCTTTGCAAACAAGGCCGACCTTTGGGCCAGGCAGCTCTAGGCCAATGGAGCACACCCAGAGCAGAAGTTCTACCTCAGCCAGATAAGGCCTGCCAAGAAACTGCGTTTCAAAGGCTTTGGTAAGAGATGTTCCCGCTACTCTGTTAGAGCACTGGGCAGAGCCATTTGTTTCTTAGCTTCCCAAAGAGCTGGAAGCAAGATGCTTTGGGGGCTCCCTGCCCCTTTGCCAACAAGGGCGACCTTTGGGCCTTTCAGCTCTAGGCCAATGGAGCACACCCAGAGCAGAAGTCCTACTTCAGCCAGATCAGGCCTGCCAAGGAACTGCGTTTCAGAGGCCTTTGTATGTGACGTTCCCGGTAGGCTGTGAGAGCACGGTGCAGAGCCAGTTGTTTCCTTGTTTCCCAAACAGCTGGAAGCAAGACGCTTTGGGGCCTCTCTGCCCCTTTGGAAACAAGGCAGCACTAGGGCAATGGAGCACAACCAGAGCCGAAGTTCTACTTCTTCCAGATCAGGCCTGCCTAGACAGTGCGTTTCCCAGGCCTTGATAAGAGATGTTCTCTTAGGCTATAAGAGCACTGGGCACAGCCAGTTGTTTCTTAGCTTCCCAAGAGGTGGAAGCAAGATGCTTTGGGGCCTCTCTCCCCCTTTGGAAACAAGGCAGCCCTTTGGGCCTTTCAGCTCTAGGGCAATGGAGCACACCCAGAGCAGAAGTTCTACCTCAGCCAGATCAGGCCTGCCAAGAAACTGCTTTTCACAGGCCTTCGTAAGAGGTGTTCCCGGAAGGCTGTAAGAGTACCTGGCAGAGCGAGTTGTTTCTTAGCTTCAAAAACAGCTGCAAGCAACATGATTTGGGGCCTCTCTCCCCCTTTGGAAACAAAGCAGCCTTTGTGCCTGGCAGCTCTAGGCCAAAGTAGCACACCCAGAGCACAAGTTCTACCTCAGCCAGATAAGGCCTGTCAAGAAGCTGCGTTTCACAGGCCTTTGTATGTGACGTTCCCGGTTGGCTTTGAGAGCACTGTGCAGAGCCAGTTGTTTTAGCTTCCCAGAGAGCAGGAAGCAAGATGCTTTGGGGCCTCTCTCACACTTTGGAAATAAAGGCAGCCCTTTGGGCCTGGCAGCCCTAGGCCAATGGAGTACACCCAGAGCAGAAGTTCTACCTCAGCCAGATCAGGCCTTCCAAGAAACTGCGTCTCACAGGCCTTTCTCTGTCACGTTGCCGGTAGGCTGTGAGAGCACTGTGCAGAGCCAGTTGTTTCTTAGCTTCCCAAAGATTTGGAAGCAAGATGCTTTGGGGACTCTCAGCCCCTTTGGAAACAAGGCGGCCCTTTGGGCCTGGCAGCTCTAGGCCAAAGTAGCACGCCCAGAGCAGGAGTTCTACTTCAGCCAGATCAGGCCTGCCAAGAAACTGCGTTTCACAGGCCTTGGTAAGAGATGTTCCCGGTAGGCTGTGAGAGCACTGTGGAGAGCCAGTTGCTTTAGCTTCCCACAGAGCTGGAAGCAAGATGCTTTGGGGCCTCTCTCTCCCTTTGGACACAAGGCAGCCGTTTGGGCCTGGCAGCTCTAGGCCAATGGAGCACACCCACAGCAGAAGTTCTACTTCAGGCAGATCAGTCCTGCCCAGAAACTGCGTTTCACAGCCCTTGGTAAGAGATGTTCACGGTAGGCTGTGAGAGCACTGGGCAGAACCAGTTGTTTTTTAGCTTCCCAAAGTGCTGGAGGCAAGATGCTTTGGGGCCTCTCTCACCCTTTGGAAACAAGGCAGCCCTTAGGTCCTGGTAGCTCTAGGCCTATGTAGCACAACCAGAACAGAAGTTCTACTTCAGCCAGGTCAGGCCTGCCAAGAAACTGCGTTTCACAGGCCTTTCAAAGAGATGTTCTCTTAGGCTGTAAGAGCACTGGGCAGAGCCAGCTGTTTCTTAGCTTCCCAAAGAGCTGGGAGCAAGATGCTTTGGGTCCACTCTCCGTCTTTGGAAACAAGGCAGCCCTTTGGGCCTGGCAGCTCTAGGGCAATGGAGCACACCCAGAGCAGAAGTTCTACTTCAGCCAGATCAGGCCTGCCAGGAAACTGCGTTTCACAGGCCTTGGTAAGAGATGTTCCCGGTAGGCTGTAAGAGCACTGGGCAGAGCCAGTTGTTTCTTACCTTCCTGAAAAGCTGGAAGCAAGATGCTTGGGACCCCTCTGCCCGTTTGGGAACAAGGCAGCCTTTGGGTCGGGAAGCTCTAGGCCAATGGAGCACACGCAGAGCAGGAGTTCTACTTCAGCCTGATCAGGCCTGCAAAGAAACAGCGTTTGACAGGCCTTGGTAAGAGATGTTCCCGGTAGGTGTAAGAGCACTGGGCAGAGCCAGTTGTTTCTTAGCTTCGCAAAGACCGGGAAGCAAGATGCTTTGGCCTCTCTGCCCCTTGGAAACAGGGCAGCACTTTGGGCCTGGCAGCTCTAGGGCAATGGAGCACACCCAGAGCCGGAGTTCTACTTCAGCCAGATGAGGCCTGCCAAGAAACTGCGTTTCACAGGCCTTTCAAAGACATGTTCCCGGTAGGCTGTAAGAGCACGGGGCAGAGCGAGTTGGTTCTTAGCTTCCCAGAGAGCTGGAAGCAAGATGCTTTGGGGCCTCTCTGCCCCTTTGGAAACAAGGCAGCACCTTGGGCCTGGCAGCTCTAGGGCAATGGAGCACACCCAGAGCAGAAGTTCTACTTCAGCCAAATCAGGCCTGCCAGGAAACGGCGTTTCACAGGCCTTGGTAAGAGATGTTCCCGGTAGGCTGTAAGAGCACTGGGCAACGCCAGATGTTTCTTAGCTTCCCGAAGAGCTGGAAGCAAGAAGCTTTGGTGCCAGTCTCTCACTTTGGACTCAAGGCAGCCCTTTGGGGCAGGTAGCTCTAGCCCAGTGGAGCACACCCAGAGCAGAAGTTCTACTTGGGCCAGTTCAGGCCACCAACAAACTGCGTTTCACAGGCCTTGGTAAGAGATGTTCCCGGTAGGCTGTAAGAGCACTGGGCAACGCCAGATGTTTCTTAGCTTCCCGAAGAGCTGGAAGCAAGATGCTTTGGGGCCTCTCATCCCCTTTGCAAACAAGGCGGCCCTATGGGCCAGGCAGCTCTAGGCCAATGGAGCACACCCAGAGCAGAAGTTCTACTTCGGCCAGTTCAGGCCACCAACAAACTGCGTTTCACAGGCCTTGGTAAGAGATGTTCCCGGTAGGCTGTAAGAGCACTGGGCAACGCCAGATGTTTCTTAGCTTCCCGAAGAGCTGGAAGCAAGATGCTTTGGGGCCTCTCATCCCCTTTGCAAACAAGGCCGACCTTTGGGCCAGGCAGCTCTAGGCCAATGGAGCACACCCAGAGCAGAAGTTCTACCTCAGCCAGATAAGGCCTGCCAAGAAACTGCGTTTCAAAGGCTTTGGTAAGAGATGTTCCCGCTACTCTGTTAGAGCACTGGGCAGAGCCATTTGTTTCTTAGCTTCCCAAAGAGCTGGAAGCAAGATGCTTTGGGGGCTCCCTGCCCCTTTGCCAACAAGGGCGACCTTTGGGCCTTTCAGCTCTAGGCCAATGGAGCACACCCAGAGCAGAAGTCCTACTTCAGCCAGATCAGGCCTGCCAAGGAACTGCGTTTCAGAGGCCTTTGTATGTGACGTTCCCGGTAGGCTGTGAGAGCACGGTGCAGAGCCAGTTGTTTCCTTGTTTCCCAAACAGCTGGAAGCAAGACGCTTTGGGGCCTCTCTGCCCCTTTGGAAACAAGGCAGCACGTTGGGTCTGGCAGCTCTAGGGCAATGGAGCACAACCAGAGCCGAAGTTCTACTTCTTCCAGATCAGGCCTGCCTAGACAGTGCGTTTCACAGGCCTTGATAAGAGATGTTCTCTTAGGCTATAAGAGCACTGGGCACAGCCAGTTGTTTCTTAGCTTCCCAAGAGGTGGAAGCAAGATGCTTTGGGGCCTCTCTCCCCCTTTGGAAACAAGGCAGCCCTTTGGGCCTTTCAGCTCTAGGGCAATGGAGCACACCCAGAGCAGAAGTTCTACCTCAGCCAGATCAGGCCTGCCAAGAAACTGCTTTTCACAGGCCTTCGTAAGAGGTGTTCCCGGAAGGCTGTAAGAGTACCTGGCAGAGCGAGTTGTTTCTTAGCTTCAAAAACAGCTGGAAGCAACATGATTTGGGGCCTCTCTCCCCCTTTGGAAACAAAGCAGCCTTTGTGCCTGGCAGCTCTAGGCCAAAGTAGCACACCCAGAGCACAAGTTCTACCTCAGCCAGATAAGGCCTGTCAAGAAGCTGCGTTTCACAGGCCTTTGTATGTGACGTTCCCGGTTGGCTTTGAGAGCACTGTGCAGAGCCAGTTGTTTTAGCTTCCCAGAGAGCAGGAAGCAAGATGCTTTGGGGCCTCTCTCACACTTTGGAAATAAAGGCAGCCCTTTGGGCCTGGCAGCTCTAGGCCAAAGTAGCACGCCCAGAGCAGGAGTTCTACTTCAGCCAGATCAGGCCTGCCAAGAAACTGCGTTTCACAGGCCTTGGTAAGAGATGTTCCCGGTAGGCTGTGAGAGCACTGTGGAGAGCCAGTTGCTTTAGCTTCCCACAGAGCTGGAAGCAAGATGCCTTGGGGCCTCTCTCTCCCTTTGGACACAAGGCAGCCGTTTGGGCCTGGCAGCTCTAGGCCAATGGAGCACACCCACAGCAGAAGTTCTACTTCAGGCAGATCAGTCCTGCCCAGAAACTGCGTTTCACAGCCCTTGGTAAGAGATGTTCACGGTAGGCTGTGAGAGCACTGGGCAGAACCAGTTGTTTTTTAGCTTCCCAAAGTGCTGGAGGCAAGATGCTTTGGGGCCTCTCTCAACCTTTGGAAAAAAGGCAGCCCTTAGGTCCTGGTAGCTCTAGGCCTATGTAGCACAACCAGAACAGAAGTTCTACTTCAGCCAGGTCAGGCCTGCCAAGAAACTGCGTTTCACAGGCCTTTCAAAGAGATGTTCTCTTAGGCTGTAAGAGCACTGGGCAGAGCCAGCTGTTTCTTAGCTTCCCGAAGAGCTGGGAGCAAGATGCTTTGGGTCCACTCTCCGTCTTTGGAAACAAGGCAGCCCTTTGGGCCTGGCAGCTCTAGGGCAATGGAGCACACCCAGAGCAGAAGTTCTACTTCAGCCAGATCAGGCCTGCCAGGAAACTGCGTTTCACAGGCCTTGGTAAGAGATGTTCCCGGTAGGCTGTAAGAGCACTGGGCAGAGCCAGTTGTTTCTTACCTTCCTGAAAAGCTGGAAGCAAGATGCTTGGGACCCCTCTGCCCGTTTGGGAACAAGGCAGCCTTTGGGTCGGGAAGCTCTAGGCCAATGGAGCACACGCAGAGCAGGAGTTCTACTTCAGCCTGATCAGGCCTGCAAAGAAACAGCGTTTGACAGGCCTTGGTAAGAGATGTTCCCGGTAGGTGTAAGAGCACTGGGCAGAGCCAGTTGTTTCTTAGCTTCGCAAAGACCGGGAAGCAAGATGCTTTGGGCCTCTCTGCCCCTTGGAAACAGGGCAGCACTTTGGGCCTGGCAGCTCTAGGGCAATGGAGCACACCCAGAGCCGGAGTTCTACTTCAGCCAGATGAGGCCTGCAGAGAAACTGCGTTTCACAGGCCTTTCAAAGACATGTTCCCGGTAGGCTGTAAGAGCACGGGGCAGAGCGAGTTGGTTCTTAGCTTCCCAGAGAGCTGGAAGCAAGATGCTTTGGGGCCTCTCTGCCCCTTTGGAAACAAGGCAGCACCTTGGGCCTGGCAGCTCTAGGGCAATGGAGCACACCCAGAGCAGAAGTTCTACTTCAGCCAAATCAGGCCTGCCAGGAAACGGCGTTTCACAGGCCTTGGTAAGAGATGTTCCCCGTAGGCTGTAAGAGCACTGGGCAACGCCAGATGTTTCTTAGCTTCCCGAAGAGCTGGAAGCAAGAAGCTTTGGTGCCACTCTCTCACTTTGGACTCAAGGCAGCCCTTTGGGGCAGGTAGCTCTAGGCCAGTGGAGCACACCCAGAGCAGAAGTTCTACTTGGGCCAGTTCAGGCCACCAACAAACTGCGTTTCACAGGCCTTGGTAAGAGATGTTCCCGGTAGGCTGTAAGAGCACTGGGCAACGCCAGATGTTTCTTAGCTTCCCGAAGAGCTGGAAGCAAGATGCTTTGGGGCCTCTCATCCCCTTTGCAAACAAGGCGGCCCTATGGGCCAGGCAGCTCTAGGCCAATGGAGCACACCCAGAGCAGAAGTTCTACTTCGGCCAGTTCAGGCCACCAACAAACTGCGTTTCACAGGCCTTGGTAAGAGATGTTCCCGGTAGGCTGTAAGAGCACTGGGCAACGCCAGATGTTTCTTAGCTTCCCGAAGAGCTGGAAGCAAGATGCTTTGGGGCCTCTCATCCCCTTTGCAAACAAGGCCGACCTTTGGGCCAGGCAGCTCTAGGCCAATGGAGCACACCCAGAGCAGAAGTTCTACCTCAGCCAGATAAGGCCTGCCAAGAAACTGCGTTTCAAAGGCTTTGGTAAGAGATGTTCCCGCTACTCTGTTAGAGCACTGGGCAGAGCCATTTGTTTCTTAGCTTCCCAAAGAGCTGGAAGCAAGATGCTTTGGGGGCTCCCTGCCCCTTTGCCAACAAGGGCGACCTTTGGGCCTTTCAGCTCTAGGCCAATGGAGCACACCCAGAGCAGAAGTCCTACTTCAGCCAGATCAGGCCTGCCAAGGAACTGCGTTTCAGAGGCCTTTGTATGTGACGTTCCCGGTAGGCTGTGAGAGCACGGTGCAGAGCCAGTTGTTTCCTTGTTTCCCAAACAGCTGGAAGCAAGACGCTTTGGGGCCTCTCTGCCCCTTTGGAAACAAGGCAGCACTAGGGCAATGGAGCACAACCAGAGCCGAAGTTCTACTTCTTCCAGATCAGGCCTGCCTAGACAGTGCGTTTCCCAGGCCTTGATAAGAGATGTTCTCTTAGGCTATAAGAGCACTGGGCACAGCCAGTTGTTTCTTAGCTTCCCAAGAGGTGGAAGCAAGATGCTTTGGGGCCTCTCTCCCCCTTTGGAAACAAGGCAGCCCTTTGGGCCTTTCAGCTCTAGGGCAATGGAGCACACCCAGAGCAGAAGTTCTGCCTCAGCCAGATCAGGCCTGCCAAGAAACTGCTTTTCACAGGCCTTCGTAAGAGGTGTTCCCGGAAGGCTGTAAGAGTACCTGGCAGAGCGAGTTGTTTCTTAGCTTCAAAAACAGCTGGAAGCAACATGATTTGGGGCCTCTCTCCCCCTTTGGAAACAAAGCAGCCTTTGTGCCTGGCAGCTCTAGGCCAAAGTAGCACACCCAGAGCACAAGTTCTACCTCAGCCAGATAAGGCCTGTCAAGACGCTGCGTTTCACAGACCTTTCTCTGTCACGTTGCCGGTAGGCTGTGAGAGCACTGTGCAGAGCCAGTTGTTTCTTAGCTTCCCAAAGATTTGGAAGCAAGATGCTTTGGGGACTCTCAGCCCCTTTCGAAACAAGGCGGCCCTTTGGACCTGGCAGCTCTAGGCCAAAGTAGCACGCCCAGAGCAGGAGTTCTACTTCAGCCAGATCAGGCCTGCCAAGAAACTGCGTTTCACAGGCCTTGGTAAGAGATGTTCCCGGTAGGCTGTGAGAGCACTGTGGAGAGCCAGTTGCTTTAGCTTCCCACAGAGCTGGAAGCAAGATGCTTTGGGGCCTCTCTCTCCCTTTGGACACAAGGCAGCCGTTTGGGCCTGGCAGCTCTAGGCCAATGGAGCACACCCACAGCAGAAGTTCTACTTCAGGCAGATCAGTCCTGCCAAGAAACTGCGTTTCACAGCCCTTGGTAAGAGATGTTCACGGTAGGCTGTGAGAGCACTGGGCAGAACCAGTTGTTTTTTAGCTTCCCAAAGTGCTGGAGGCAAGATGCTTTGGGGCCTCTCTCAACCTTTGGAAACAAGGCAGCCCTTAGGTCCTGGTAGCTCTAGGCCTATGTAGCACAACCAGAACAGAAGTTCTACTTCAGCCAGGTCAGGCCTGCCAAGAAACTGCGTTTCACAGGCCTTTCAAAGAGATGTTCTCTTAGGCTGTAAGAGCACTGAGCAGAGCCAGCTGTTTCTTAGCTTCCCGAAGAGCTGGGAGCAAGATGCTTTGGGTCCACTCTCCGTCTTTGGAAACAAGGCAGCCCTTTGGGCCTGGCAGCTCTAGGGCAATGGAGCACACCCAGAGCAGAAGTTCTACTTCAGCCAGATCAGGCCTGCCAGGAAACTGCGTTTCACAGGCCTTGGTAAGAGATGTTCCCGGTAGGCTGTAAGAGCACTGGGCAGAGCCAGTTGTTTCTTACCTTCCTGAAAAGCTGGAAGCAAGATGCTTGGGACCCCTCTGCCCGTTTGGGAACAAGGCAGCCTTTTGGGTCGGGAAGCTCTAGGCCAATGGAGCACACGCAGAGCAGGAGTTCTACTTCAGCCTGATCAGGCCTGCAAAGAAACAGCATTTGACAGGCCTTGGTAAGAGATGTTCGCGGTAGGTGTAAGAGCACTGGGCAGAGCCAGTTGTTTCTTAGCTTCGCAAAGACCGGGAAGCAAGATGCTTTGGGCCTCTCTGCCCCTTGGAAACAGGGCAGCACTTTGGGCCTGGCAGCTCTAGGGCAATGGAGCACACCCAGAGCCGGAGTTCTACTTCAGCCAGATGAGGCCTGCCAAGAAACTGCGTTTCACAGGCCTTTCAAAGACATGTTCCCGGTAGGCTGTAAGAGCACGGGGCAGAGCGAGTTGGTTCTTAGCTTCCCAGAGAGCTGGAAGCAAGATGCTTTGGGGCCTCTCTGCCCCTTTGGAAACAAGGCAGCACCTTGGGCCTGGCAGCTCTAGGGCAATGGAGCACACCCAGAGCAGAAGTTCTACTTCAGCCAAATCAGGCCTGCCAGGAAACGGCGTTTCACAGGCCTTGGTAAGAGATGTTCCCGGTAGGCTGTAAGAGCACTGGGCAACGCCAGATGTTTCTTAGCTTCCCGAAGAGCTGGAAGCAAGAAGCTTTGGTGCCACTCTCTCACTTTGGACTCAAGGCAGCCCTTTGGGGCAGGTAGCTCTAGGCCAGTGGAGCACACCCAGAGCAGAAGTTCTACTTGGGCCAGTTCAGGCCACCAACAAACTGCGTTTCACAGGCCTTGGTAAGAGATGTTCCCGGTAGGCTGTAAGAGCACTGGGCAACGCCAGATGTTTCTTAGCTTCCCGAAGAGCTGGAAGCAAGATGCTTTGGGGCCTCTCATCCCCTTTGCAAACAAGGCGGCCCTATGGGCCAGGCAGCTCTAGGCCAATGGAGCACACCCAGAGCAGAAGTTCTACTTGGGCCAGTTCAGGCCACCAACAAACTGCGTTTCACAGGCCTTGGTAAGAGATGTTCCCGGTAGGCTGTAAGAGCACTGGGCAACGCCAGATGTTTCTTAGCTTCCCGAAGAGCTGGAAGCAAGATGCTTTGGGGCCTCTCATCCCCTTTGCAAACAAGGCCGACCTTTGGGCCAGGCAGCTCTAGGCCAATGGAGCACACCCAGAGCAGAAGTTCTACCTCAGCCAGATAAGGCCTGCCAAGAAACTGCGTTTCAAAGGCTTTGGTAAGAGATGTTCCCGCTACTCTGTTAGAGCACTGGGCAGAGCCATTTGTTTCTTAGCTTCCCAAAGAGCTGGAAGCAAGATGCTTTGGGGGCTCCCTGCCCCTTTGCCAACAAGGGCGACCTTTGGGCCTTTCAGCTCTAGGCCAATGGAGCACACCCAGAGCAGAAGTCCTACTTCAGCCAGATCAGGCCTGCCAAGGAACTGCGTTTCAGAGGCCTTTGTATGTGACGTTCCCGGTAGGCTGTGAGAGCACGGTGCAGAGCCAGTTGTTTCCTTGTTTCCCAAACAGCTGGAAGCAAGACGCTTTGGGGCCTCTCTGCCCCTTTGGAAACAAGGCAGCACTAGGGCAATGGAGCACAACCAGAGCCGAAGTTCTACTTCTTCCAGATCAGGCCTGCCTAGACAGTGCGTTTCCCAGGCCTTGATAAGAGATGTTCTCTTAGGCTATAAGAGCACTGGGCACAGCCAGTTGTTTCTTAGCTTCCCAAGAGGTGGAAGCAAGATGCTTTGGGGCCTCTCTCCCCCTTTGGAAACAAGGCAGCCCTTTGGGCCTTTCAGCTCTAGGGCAATGGAGCACACCCAGAGCAGAAGTTCTACCTCAGCCAGATCAGGCCTGCCAAGAAACTGCTTTTCACAGGCCTTCGTAAGAGGTGTTCCCGGAAGGCTGTAAGAGTACCTGGCAGAGCGAGTTGTATCTTAGCTTCAAAAACAGCTGCAAGCAACATGATTTGGGGCCTCTCTCCCCCTTTGGAAACAAAGCAGCCTTTGTGCCTGGCAGCTCTAGGCCAAAGTAGCACACCCAGAGCACAAGTTCTACCTCAGCCAGATAAGGCCTGTCAAGAAGCTGCGTTTCACAGGCCTTTGTATGTGACGTTCCCGGTTGGCTTTGAGAGCACTGTGCAGAGCCAGTTGTTTTAGCTTCCCAGAGAGCAGGAAGCAAGATGCTTTGGGGCCTCTCTCACACTTTGGAAATAAAGGCAGCCCTTTGGGCCTGGCAGCCCTAGGCCAATGGAGTACACCCAGAGCAGAAGTTCTACCTCAGCCAGATCAGGCCTTCCAAGAAACTGCGTCTCACAGGCCTTTCTCTGTCACGTTGCCGGTAGGCTGTGAGAGCACTGTGCAGAGCCAGTTGTTTCTTAGCTTCCCAAAGATTTGGAAGCAAGATGCTTTGGGGACTCTCAGCCCCTTTGGAAACAAGGCGGCCCTTTGGGCCTGGCAGCTCTAGGCCAAAGTAGCACGCCCAGAGCAGGAGTTCTACTTCAGCCAGATCAGGCCTGCCAAGAAACTGCGTTTCACAGGCCTTGGTAAGAGATGTTCCCGGTAGGCTGTGAGAGCACTGTGGAGAGCCAGTTGCTTTAGCTTCCCACAGAGCTGGAAGCAAGATGCTTTGGGGCCTCTCTCTCCCTTTGGACACAAGGCAGCCTTTTGGGCCTGGCAGCTCTAGGCCAATGGAGCACACCCACAGCAGAAGTTCTACTTCAGGCAGATCAGTCCTGCCCAGAAACTGCGTTTCACAGCCCTTGGTAAGAGATGTTCACGGTAGGCTGTGAGAGCACTGGGCAGAACCAGTTGTTTTTTAGCTTCCCAAAGTGCTGGAGGCAAGATGCTTTGGGGCCTCTCTCACCCTTTGGAAACAAGGCAGCCCTTAGGTCCTGGTAGCTCTAGGCCTATGTAGCACAACCAGAACAGAATTTCTACTTCAGCCAGGTCAGGCCTGCCAAGAAACTGCGTTTCACAGGCCTTTCAAAGAGATGTTCTCTTAGGCTTTAAGAGCACTGGGCAGAGCCAGCTGTTTCTTAGCTTCCCAAAGAGCTGGGAGCAAGATGCTTTGGGTCCACTCTCCGTCTTTGGAAACAAGGCAGCCCTTTGGGCCTGGCAGCTCTAGGGCAATGGAGCACACCCAGAGCAGAAGTTCTACTTCAGCCAGATCAGGCCTGCCAGGAAACTGCGTTTCACAGGCCTTGGTAAGAGATGTTCCCGGTAGGCTGTAAGAGCACTGGGCAGAGCCAGTTGTTTCTTACCTTCCTGAAAAGCTGGAAGCAAGATGCTTGGGACCCCTCTGCCCGTTTGGGAACAAGGCAGCCTTTTGGGTCGGGAAGCTCTAGGCCAATGGAGCACACGCAGAGCAGGAGTTCTACTTCAGCCTGATCAGGCCTGCAAAGAAACAGCATTTGACAGGCCTTGGTAAGAGATGTTCGCGGTAGGTGTAAGAGCACTGGGCAGAGCCAGTTGTTTCTTAGCTTCGCAAAGACCGGGAAGCAAGATGCTTTGGGCCTCTCTGCCCCTTGGAAACAGGGCAGCACTTTGGGCCTGGCAGCTCTAGGGCAATGGAGCACACCCAGAGCCGGAGTTCTACTTCAGCCAGATGAGGCCTGCCAAGAAACTGCGTTTCACAGGCCTTTCAAAGACATGTTCCCGGTAGGCTGTAAGAGCACGGGGCAGAGCGAGTTGGTTCTTAGCTTCCCAGAGAGCTGGAAGCAAGATGCTTTGGGGCCTCTCTGCCCCTTTGGAAACAAGGCAGCACCTTGGGCCTGGCAGCTCTAGGGCAATGGAGCACACCCAGAGCAGAAGTTCTACTTCAGCCAAATCAGGCCTGCCAGGAAACGGCGTTTCACAGGCCTTGGTAAGAGATGTTCCCGGTAGGCTGTAAGAGCACTGGGCAACGCCAGATGTTTCTTAGCTTCCCGAAGAGCTGGAAGCAAGAAGCTTTGGTGCCACTCTCTCACTTTGGACTCAAGGCAGCCCTTTGGGGCAGGTAGCTCTAGGCCAGTGGAGCACACCCAGAGCAGAAGTTCTACTTGGGCCAGTTCAGGCCACCAACAAACTGCGTTTCACAGGCCTTGGTAAGAGATGTTCCCGGTAGGCTGTAAGAGCACTGGGCAACGCCAGATGTTTCTTAGCTTCCCGAAGAGCTGGAAGCAAGATGCTTTGGGGCCTCTCATCCCCTTTGCAAACAAGGCGGCCCTATGGGCCAGGCAGCTCTAGGCCAATGGAGCACACCCAGAGCAGAAGTTCTACTTCGGCCAGTTCAGGCCACCAACAAACTGCGTTTCACAGGCCTTGGTAAGAGATGTTCCCGGTAGGCTGTAAGAGCACTGGGCAACGCCAGATGTTTCTTAGCTTCCCGAAGAGCTGGAAGCAAGATGCTTTGGGGCCTCTCATCCCCTTTGCAAACAAGGCCGACCTTTGGGCCAGGCAGCTCTAGGCCAATGGAGCACACCCAGAGCAGAAGTTCTACCTCAGCCAGATAAGGCCTGCCAAGAAACTGCGTTTCAAAGGCTTTGGTAAGAGATGTTCCCGCTACTCTGTTAGAGCACTGGGCAGAGCCATTTGTTTCTTAGCTTCCCAAAGAGCTGGAAGCAAGATGCTTTGGGGGCTCCCTGCCCCTTTGCCAACAAGGGCGACCTTTGGGCCTTTCAGCTCTAGGCCAATGGAGCACACCCAGAGCAGAAGTCCTACTTCAGCCAGATCAGGCCTGCCAAGGAACTGCGTTTCAGAGGCCTTTGTATGTGACGTTCCCGGTAGGCTGTGAGAGCACGGTGCAGAGCCAGTTGTTTCCTTGTTTCCCAAACAGCTGGAAGCAAGACGCTTTGGGGCCTCTCTGCCCCTTTGGAAACAAGGCAGCACTAGGGCAATGGAGCACAACCAGAGCCGAAGTTCTACTTCTTCCAGATCAGGCCTGCCTAGACAGTGCGTTTCCCAGGCCTTGATAAGAGATGTTCTCTTAGGCTATAAGAGCACTGGGCACAGCCAGTTGTTTCTTAGCTTCCCAAGAGGTGGAAGCAAGATGCTTTGGGGCCTCTCTCCCCCTTTGGAAACAAGGCAGCCCTTTGGGCCTTTCAGCTCTAGGGCAATGGAGCACACCCAGAGCAGAAGTTCTACCTCAGCCAGATCAGGCCTGCCAAGAAACTGCTTTTCACAGGCCTTCGTAAGAGGTGTTCCCGGAAGGCTGTAAGAGTACCTGGCAGAGCGAGTTGTTTCTTAGCTTCAAAAACAGCTGCAAGCAACATGATTTGGGGCCTCTCTCCCCCTTTGGAAACAAAGCAGCCTTTGTGCCTGGCAGCTCTAGGCCAAAGTAGCACACCCAGAGCACAAGTTCTACCTCAGCCAGATAAGGCCTGTCAAGAAGCTGCGTTTCACAGGCCTTTGTATGTGACGTTCCCGGTTGGCTTTGAGAGCACTGTGCAGAGCCAGTTGTTTTAGCTTCCCAGAGAGCAGGAAGCAAGATGCTTTGGGGCCTCTCTCACACTTTGGAAATAAAGGCAGCCCTTTGGGCCTGGCAGCCCTAGGCCAATGGAGTACACCCAGAGCAGAAGTTCTACCTCAGCCAGATCAGGCCTTCCAAGAAACTGCGTCTCACAGGCCTTTCTCTGTCACGTTGCCGGTAGGCTGTGAGAGCACTGTGCAGAGCCAGTTGTTTCTTAGCTTCCCAAAGATTTGGAAGCAAGATGCTTTGGGGACTCTCAGCCCCTTTGGAAACAAGGCGGCCCTTTGGGCCTGGCAGCTCTAGGCCAAAGTAGCACGCCCAGAGCAGGAGTTCTACTTCAGCCAGATCAGGCCTGCCAAGAAACTGCGTTTCACAGGCCTTGGTAAGAGATGTTCCCGGTAGGCTGTGAGAGCACTGTGGAGAGCCAGTTGCTTTAGCTTCCCACAGAGCTGGAAGCAAGATGCTTTGGGGCCTCTCTCTCCCTTTGGACACAAGGCAGCCTTTTGGGCCTGGCAGCTCTAGGCCAATGGAGCACACCCACAGCAGAAGTTCTACTTCAGGCAGATCAGTCCTGCCCAGAAACTGCGTTTCACAGCCCTTGGTAAGAGATGTTCACGGTAGGCTGTGAGAGCACTGGGCAGAACCAGTTGTTTTTTAGCTTCCCAAAGTGCTGGAGGCAAGATGCTTTGGGGCCTCTCTCACCCTTTGGAAACAAGGCAGCCCTTAGGTCCTGGTAGCTCTAGGCCTATGTAGCACAACCAGAACAGAAGTTCTACTTCAGCCAGGTCAGGCCTGCCAAGAAACTGCGTTTCACAGGCCTTTCAAAGAGATGTTCTCTTAGGCTGTAAGAGCACTGGGCAGAGCCAGCTGTTTCTTAGCTTCCCAAAGAGCTGGGAGCAAGATGCTTTGGGTCCACTCTCCGTCTTTGGAAACAAGGCAGCCCTTTGGGCCTGGCAGCTCTAGGGCAATGGAGCACACCCAGAGCAGAAGTTCTACTTCAGCCAGATCAGGCCTGCCAGGAAACTGCGTTTCACAGGCCTTGGTAAGAGATGTTCCCGGTAGGCTGTAAGAGCACTGGGCAGAGCCAGTTGTTTCTTACCTTCCTGAAAAGCTGGAAGCAAGATGCTTGGGACCCCTCTGCCCGTTTGGGAACAAGGCTTCCTTTGGGTCGGGAAGCTCTAGGCCAATGGAGCACACGCAGAGCAGGAGTTCTACTTCAGCCTGATCAGGCCTGCAAAGAAACAGCGTTTGACAGGCCTTGGTAAGAGATGTTCCCGGTAGGTGTAAGAGCACTGGGCAGAGCCAGTTGTTTCTTAGCTTCGCAAAGACCGGGAAGCAAGATGCTTTGGCCTCTCTGCCCCTTGGAAACAGGGCAGCACTTTGGGCCTGGCAGCTCTAGGGCAATGGAGCACACCCAGAGCCGGAGTTCTACTTCAGCCAGATGAGGCCTGCCAAGAAACTGCGTTTCACAGGCCTTTCAAAGACATGTTCCCGGTAGGCTGTAAGAGCACGGGGCAGAGCGAGTTGGTTCTTAGCTTCCCAGAGAGCTGGAAGCAAGATGCTTTGGGGCCTCTCTGCCCCTTTGGAAACAAGGCAGCACCTTGGGCCTGGCAGCTCTAGGGCAATGGAGCACACCCAGAGCAGAAGTTCTACTTCAGCCAAATCAGGCCTGCCAGGAAACGGCGTTTCACAGGCCTTGGTAAGAGATGTTCCCGGTAGGCTGTAAGAGCACTGGGCAACGCCAGATGTTTCTTAGCTTCCCGAAGAGCTGGAAGCAAGAAGCTTTGGTGCCAGTCTCTCACTTTGGACTCAAGGCAGCCCTTTGGGGCAGGTAGCTCTAGCCCAGTGGAGCACACCCAGAGCAGAAGTTCTACTTGGGCCAGTTCAGGCCACCAACAAACTGCGTTTCACAGGCCTTGGTAAGAGATGTTCCCGGTAGGCTGTAAGAGCACTGGGCAACGCCAGATGTTTCTTAGCTTCCCGAAGAGCTGGAAGCAAGATGCTTTGGGGCCTCTCATCCCCTTTGCAAACAAGGCGGCCCTATGGGCCAGGCAGCTCTAGGCCAATGGAGCACACCCAGAGCAGAAGTTCTACTTCGGCCAGTTCAGGCCACCAACAAACTGCGTTTCACAGGCCTTGGTAAGAGATGTTCCCGGTAGGCTGTAAGAGCACTGGGCAACGCCAGATGTTTCTTAGCTTCCCGAAGAGCTGGAAGCAAGATGCTTTGGGGCCTCTCATCCCCTTTGCAAACAAGGCCGACCTTTGGGCCAGGCAGCTCTAGGCCAATGGAGCACACCCAGAGCAGAAGTTCTACCTCAGCCAGATAAGGCCTGCCAAGAAACTGCGTTTCAAAGGCTTTGGTAAGAGATGTTCCCGCTACTCTGTTAGAGCACTGGGCAGAGCCATTTGTTTCTTAGCTTCCCAAAGAGCTGGAAGCAAGATGCTTTGGGGGCTCCCTGCCCCTTTGCCAACAAGGGCGACCTTTGGGCCTTTCAGCTCTAGGCCAATGGAGCACACCCAGAGCAGAAGTCCTACTTCAGCCAGATCAGGCCTGCCAAGGAACTGCGTTTCAGAGGCCTTTGTATGTGACGTTCCCGGTAGGCTGTGAGAGCACGGTGCAGAGCCAGTTGTTTCCTTGTTTCCCAAACAGCTGGAAGCAAGACGCTTTGGGGCCTCTCTGCCCCTTTGGAAACAAGGCAGCACGTTGGGTCTGGCAGCTCTAGGGCAATGGAGCACAACCAGAGCCGAAGTTCTACTTCTTCCAGATCAGGCCTGCCTAGACAGTGCGTTTCACAGGCCTTGATAAGAGATGTTCTCTTAGGCTATAAGAGCACTGGGCACAGCCAGTTGTTTCTTAGCTTCCCAAGAGGTGGAAGCAAGATGCTTTGGGGCCTCTCTCCCCCTTTGGAAACAAGGCAGCCCTTTGGGCCTTTCAGCTCTAGGGCAATGGAGCACACCCAGAGCAGAAGTTCTACCTCAGCCAGATCAGGCCTGCCAAGAAACTGCTTTTCACAGGCCTTCGTAAGAGGTGTTCCCGGAAGGCTGTAAGAGTACCTGGCAGAGCGAGTTGTTTCTTAGCTTCAAAAACAGCTGGAAGCAACATGATTTGGGGCCTCTCTCCCCCTTTGGAAACAAAGCAGCCTTTGTGCCTGGCAGCTCTAGGCCAAAGTAGCACACCCAGAGCACAAGTTCTACCTCAGCCAGATAAGGCCTGTCAAGAAGCTGCGTCTCACAGGCCTTTCTCTGTCACGTTGCCGGTAGGCTGTGAGAGCACTGTGCAGAGCCAGTTGTTTCTTAGCTTCCCAAAGATTTGGAAGCAAGATGCTTTGGGGACTCTCAGCCCCTTTGGAAACAAGGCGGCCCTTTGGGCCTGGCAGCTCTAGGCCAAAGTAGCACGCCCAGAGCAGGAGTTCTACTTCAGCCAGATCAGGCCTGCCAAGAAACTGCGTTTCACAGGCCTTGGTAAGAGATGTTCCCGGTAGGCTGTGAGAGCACTGTGGAGAGCCAGTTGCTTTAGCTTCCCACAGAGCTGGAAGCAAGATGCCTTGGGGCCTCTCTCTCCCTTTGGACACAAGGCAGCCGTTTGGGCCTGGCAGCTCTAGGCCAATGGAGCACACCCACAGCAGAAGTTCTACTTCAGGCAGATCAGTCCTGCCCAGAAACTGCGTTTCACAGCCCTTGGTAAGAGATGTTCACGGTAGGCTGTGAGAGCACTGGGCAGAACCAGTTGTTTTTTAGCTTCCCAAAGTGCTGGAGGCAAGATGCTTTGGGGCCTCTCTCAACCTTTGGAAAAAAGGCAGCCCTTAGGTCCTGGTAGCTCTAGGCCTATGTAGCACAACCAGAACAGAAGTTCTACTTCAGCCAGGTCAGGCCTGCCAAGAAACTGCGTTTCACAGGCCTTTCAAAGAGATGTTCTCTTAGGCTGTAAGAGCACTGGGCAGAGCCAGCTGTTTCTTAGCTTCCCGAAGAGCTGGGAGCAAGATGCTTTGGGTCCACTCTCCGTCTTTGGAAACAAGGCAGCCCTTTGGGCCTGGCAGCTCTAGGGCAATGGAGCACACCCAGAGCAGAAGTTCTACTTCAGCCAGATCAGGCCTGCCAGGAAACTGCGTTTCACAGGCCTTGGTAAGAGATGTTCCCGGTAGGCTGTAAGAGCACTGGGCAGAGCCAGTTGTTTCTTACCTTCCTGAAAAGCTGGAAGCAAGATGCTTGGGACCCCTCTGCCCGTTTGGGAACAAGGCAGCCTTTGGGTCGGGAAGCTCTAGGCCAATGGAGCACACGCAGAGCAGGAGTTCTACTTCAGCCTGATCAGGCCTGCAAAGAAACAGCGTTTGACAGGCCTTGGTAAGAGATGTTCCCGGTAGGTGTAAGAGCACTGGGCAGAGCCAGTTGTTTCTTAGCTTCGCAAAGACCGGGAAGCAAGATGCTTTGGGCCTCTCTGCCCCTTGGAAACAGGGCAGCACTTTGGGCCTGGCAGCTCTAGGGCAATGGAGCACACCCAGAGCCGGAGTTCTACTTCAGCCAGATGAGGCCTGCAGAGAAACTGCGTTTCACAGGCCTTTCAAAGACATGTTCCCGGTAGGCTGTAAGAGCACGGGGCAGAGCGAGTTGGTTCTTAGCTTCCCAGAGAGCTGGAAGCAAGATGCTTTGGGGCCTCTCTGCCCCTTTGGAAACAAGGCAGCACCTTGGGCCTGGCAGCTCTAGGGCAATGGAGCACACCCAGAGCAGAAGTTCTACTTCAGCCAAATCAGGCCTGCCAGGAAACGGCGTTTCACAGGCCTTGGTAAGAGATGTTCCCCGTAGGCTGTAAGAGCACTGGGCAACGCCAGATGTTTCTTAGCTTCCCGAAGAGCTGGAAGCAAGAAGCTTTGGTGCCACTCTCTCACTTTGGACTCAAGGCAGCCCTTTGGGGCAGGTAGCTCTAGGCCAGTGGAGCACACCCAGAGCAGAAGTTCTACTTGGGCCAGTTCAGGCCACCAACAAACTGCGTTTCACAGGCCTTGGTAAGAGATGTTCCCGGTAGGCTGTAAGAGCACTGGGCAACGCCAGATGTTTCTTAGCTTCCCGAAGAGCTGGAAGCAAGATGCTTTGGGGCCTCTCATCCCCTTTGCAAACAAGGCGGCCCTATGGGCCAGGCAGCTCTAGGCCAATGGAGCACACCCAGAGCAGAAGTTCTACTTCGGCCAGTTCAGGCCACCAACAAACTGCGTTTCACAGGCCTTGGTAAGAGATGTTCCCGGTAGGCTGTAAGAGCACTGGGCAACGCCAGATGTTTCTTAGCTTCCCGAAGAGCTGGAAGCAAGATGCTTTGGGGCCTCTCATCCCCTTTGCAAACAAGGCCGACCTTTGGGCCAGGCAGCTCTAGGCCAATGGAGCACACCCAGAGCAGAAGTTCTACCTCAGCCAGATAAGGCCTGCCAAGAAACTGCGTTTCAAAGGCTTTGGTAAGAGATGTTCCCGGTACTCTGTTAGAGCACTGGGCAGAGCCATTTGTTTCTTAGCTTCCCAAAGAGCTGGAAGCAAGATGCTTTGGGGGCTCCCTGCCCCTTTGCCAACAAGGGCGACCTTTGGGCCTTTCAGCTCTAGGCCAATGGAGCACACCCAGAGCAGAAGTCCTACTTCAGCCAGATCAGGCCTGCCAAGGAACTGCGTTTCAGAGGCCTTTGTATGTGACGTTCCCGGTAGGCTGTGAGAGCACGGTGCAGAGCCAGTTGTTTCCTTGTTTCCCAAACAGCTGGAAGCAAGACGCTTTGGGGCCTCTCTGCCCCTTTGGAAACAAGGCAGCACGTTGGGTCTGGCAGCTCTAGGGCAATGGAGCACAACCAGAGCCGAAGTTCTACTTCTTCCAGATCAGGCCTGCCTAGACAGTGCGTTTCACAGGCCTTGATAAGAGATGTTCTCTTAGGCTATAAGAGCACTGGGCACAGCCAGTTGTTTCTTAGCTTCCCAAGAGGTGGAAGCAAGATGCTTTGGGGCCTCTCTCCCCCTTTGGAAACAAGGCAGCCCTTTGGGCCTTTCAGCTCTAGGGCAATGGAGCACACCCAGAGCAGAAGTTCTACCTCAGCCAGATCAGGCCTGCCAAGAAACTGCTTTTCACAGGCCTTCGTAAGAGGTGTTCCCGGAAGGCTGTAAGAGTACCTGGCAGAGCGAGTTGTTTCTTAGCTTCAAAAACAGCTGGAAGCAACATGATTTGGGGCCTCTCTCCCCCTTTGGAAACAAAGCAGCCTTTGTGCCTGGCAGCTCTAGGCCAAAGTAGCACACCCAGAGCACAAGTTCTACCTCAGCCAGATAAGGCCTGTCAAGAAGCTGCGTTTCACAGGCCTTTGTATGTGACGTTCCCGGTTGGCTTTGAGAGCACTGTGCAGAGCCAGTTGTTTTAGCTTCCCAGAGAGCAGGAAGCAAGATGCTTTGGGGCCTCTCTCACACTTTGGAAATAAAGGCAGCCCTTTGGGCCTGGCAGCCCTAGGCCAATGGAGTACACCCAGAGCAGAAGTTCTACCTCAGCCAGATCAGGCCTTCCAAGAAACTGCGTCTCACAGGCCTTTCTCTGTCACGTTGCCGGTAGGCTGTGAGAGCACTGTGCAGAGCCAGTTGTTTCTTAGCTTCCCAAAGATTTGGAAGCAAGATGCTTTGGGGACTGTCAGCCCCTTTGGAAACAAGGCGGCCCTTTGGGCCTGGCAGCTCTAGGCCAAAGTAGCACGCCCAGAGCAGGAGTTCTACTTCAGCCAGATCAGGCCTGCCAAGAAACTGCGTTTCACAGGCCTTGGTAAGAGATGTTCCCGGTAGGCTGTGAGAGCACTGTGGAGAGCCAGTTGCTTTAGCTTCCCACAGAGCTGGAAGCAAGATGCCTTGGGGCCTCTCTCTCCCTTTGGACACAAGGCAGCCGTTTGGGCCTGGCAGCTCTAGGCCAATGGAGCACACCCACAGCAGAAGTTCTACTTCAGGCAGATCAGTCCTGCCCAGAAACTGCGTTTCACAGCCCTTGGTAAGAGATGTTCACGGTAGGCTGTGAGAGCACTGGGCAGAACCAGTTGTTTTTTAGCTTCCCAAAGTGCTGGAGGCAAGATGCTTTGGGGCCTCTCTCACCCTTTGGAAACAAGGCAGCCCTTAGGTCCTGGTAGCTCTAGGCCTATGTAGCACAACCAGAACAGAAGTTCTACTTCAGCCAGGTCAGGCCTGCCAAGAAACTGCGTTTCACAGGCCTTTCAAAGAGATGTTCTCTTAGGCTGTAAGAGCACTGGGCAGAGCCAGCTGTTTCTTAGCTTCCCGAAGAGCTGGGAGCAAGATGCTTTGGGTCCACTCTCCGTCTTTGGAAACAAGGCAGCCCTTTGGGCCTGGCAGCTCTAGGGCAATGGAGCACACCCAGAGCAGAAGTTCTACTTCAGCCAGATCAGGCCTGCCAGGAAACTGCGTTTCACAGGCCTTGGTAAGAGATGTTCCCGGTAGGCTGTAAGAGCACTGGGCAGAGCCAGTTGTTTCTTACCTTCCTGAAAAGCTGGAAGCAAGATGCTTGGGACCCCTCTGCCCGTTTGGGAACAAGGCAGCCTTTGGGTCGGGAAGCTCTAGGCCAATGGAGCACACGCAGAGCAGGAGTTCTACTTCAGCCTGATCAGGCCTGCAAAGAAACAGCGTTTGACAGGCCTTGGTAAGAGATGTTCCCGGTAGGTGTAAGAGCACTGGGCAGAGCCAGTTGTTTCTTAGCTTCGCAAAGACCGGGAAGCAAGATGCTTTGGGCCTCTCTGCCCCTTGGAAACAGGGCAGCACTTTGGGCCTGGCAGCTCTAGGGCAATGGAGCACACCCAGAGCCGGAGTTCTACTTCAGCCAGATGAGGCCTGCCAAGAAACTGCATTTCACAGGCCTTTCAAAGACATGTTCCCGGTGGGCTGTAAGAGCACGGGGCAGAACGAGTTGGTTCTTAGCTTCCCAGAGAGCTGGAAGCAAGATGCTTTGGGGCCTCTCTGCCCCTTTGGAAACAAGGCAGCACCTTGGGCCTGGCAGCTCTAGGGCAATGGAGCACACCCAGAGCAGAAGTTCTGCTTCAGCCAAATCAGGCCTGCCAGGAAACGGCGTTTCACAGGCCTTGGTAAGAGATGTTCCCGGTAGGCTGTAAGAGCACTGGGCATCGCCAGATGTTTCTTAGCTTCCCGAAGAGCTGGAAGCAAGAAGCTTTGGTGCCACTCTCTCACTTTGGACTCAAGGCAGCCCTTTGGGGCAGGTAGCTCTAGGCCAGTGGAGCACACCCAGAGCAGAAGTTCTACTTGGGCCAGTTCAGGCCACCAACAAACTGCGTTTCACAGGCCTTGGTAAGAGATGTTCCCGGTAGGCTGTAAGAGCACTGGGCAACGCCAGATGTTTCTTAGCTTCCCGAAGAGCTGGAAGCAAGATGCTTTGGGGCCTCTCATCCCCTTTGCAAACAAGGCGGCCCTATGGGCCAGGCAGCTCTAGGCCAATGGAGCACACCCAGAGCAGAAGTTCTACTTCGGCCAGTTCAGGCCACCAACAAACTGCGTTTCACAGGCCTTGGTAAGAGATGTTCCCGGTAGGCTGTAAGAGCACTGGGCAACGCCAGATGTTTCTTAGCTTCCCGAAGAGCTGGAAGCAAGATGCTTTGGGGCCTCTCATCCCCTTTGCAAACAAGGCCGACCTTTGGGCCAGGCAGCTCTAGGCCAATGGAGCACACCCAGAGCAGAAGTTCTACCTCAGCCAGATAAGGCCTGCCAAGAAACTGCGTTTCAAAGGCTTTGGTAAGAGATGTTCCCGGTACTCTGTTAGAGCACTGGGCAGAGCCATTTGTTTCTTAGCTTCCCAAAGAGCTGGAAGCAAGATGCTTTGGGGGCTCCCTGCCCCTTTGCCAACAAGGGCGACCTTTGGGCCTTTCAGCTCTAGGCCAATGGAGCACACCCAGAGCAGAAGTCCTACTTCAGCCAGATCAGGCCTGCCAAGGAACTGCGTTTCAGAGGCCTTTGTATGTGACGTTCCCGGTAGGCTGTGAGAGCACGGTGCAGAGCCAGTTGTTTCCTTGTTTCCCAAACAGCTGGAAGCAAGACGCTTTGGGGCCTCTCTGCCCCTTTGGAAACAAGGCAGCACGTTGGGTCTGGCAGCTCTAGGGCAATGGAGCACAACCAGAGCCGAAGTTCTACTTCTTCCAGATCAGGCCTGCCTAGACAGTGCGTTTCACAGGCCTTGATAAGAGATGTTCTCTTAGGCTATAAGAGCACTGGGCACAGCCAGTTGTTTCTTAGCTTCCCAAGAGGTGGAAGCAAGATGCTTTGGGGCCTCTCTCCCCCTTTGGAAACAAGGCAGCCCTTTGGGCCTTTCAGCTCTAGGGCAATGGAGCACACCCAGAGCAGAAGTTCTACCTCAGCCAGATCAGGCCTGCCAAGAAACTGCTTTTCACAGGCCTTCGTAAGAGGTGTTCCCGGAAGGCTGTAAGAGTACCTGGCAGAGCGAGTTGTTTCTTAGCTTCAAAAACAGCTGGAAGCAACATGATTTGGGGCCTCTCTCCCCCTTTGGAAACAAAGCAGCCTTTGTGCCTGGCAGCTCTAGGCCAAAGTAGCACACCCAGAGCACAAGTTCTACCTCAGCCAGATAAGGCCTGTCAAGAAGCTGCGTTTCACAGGCCTTTGTATGTGACGTTCCCGGTTGGCTTTGAGAGCACTGTGCAGAGCCAGTTGTTTTAGCTTCCCAGAGAGCAGGAAGCAAGATGCTTTGGGGCCTCTCTCACACTTTGGAAATAAAGGCAGCCCTTTGGGCCTGGCAGCCCTAGGCCAATGGAGTACACCCAGAGCAGAAGTTCTACCTCAGCCAGATCAGGCCTTCCAAGAAACTGCGTCTCACAGGCCTTTCTCTGTCACGTTGCCGGTAGGCTGTGAGAGCACTGTGCAGAGCCAGTTGTTTCTTAGCTTCCCAAAGATTTGGAAGCAAGATGCTTTGGGGACTGTCAGCCCCTTTGGAAACAAGGCGGCCCTTTGGGCCTGGCAGCTCTAGGCCAAAGTAGCACGCCCAGAGCAGGAGTTCTACTTCAGCCAGATCAGGCCTGCCAAGAAACTGCGTTTCACAGGCCTTGGTAAGAGATGTTCCCGGTAGGCTGTGAGAGCACTGTGGAGAGCCAGTTGCTTTAGCTTCCCACAGAGCTGGAAGCAAGATGCCTTGGGGCCTCTCTCTCCCTTTGGACACAAGGCAGCCGTTTGGGCCTGGCAGCTCTAGGCCAATGGAGCACACCCACAGCAGAAGTTCTACTTCAGGCAGATCAGTCCTGCCCAGAAACTGCGTTTCACAGCCCTTGGTAAGAGATGTTCACGGTAGGCTGTGAGAGCACTGGGCAGAACCAGTTGTTTTTTAGCTTCCCAAAGTTCTGGAGGCAAGATGCTTTGGGGCCTCTCTCACCCTTTGGAAACAAGGCAGCCCTTAGGTCCTGGTAGCTCTAGGCCTATGTAGCACAACCAGAACAGAAGTTCTACTTCAGCCAGGTCAGGCCTGCCAAGAAACTGCGTTTCACAGGCCTTTCAAAGAGATGTTCTCTTAGGCTGTAAGAGCACTGGGCAGAGCCAGCTGTTTCTTAGCTTCCCGAAGAGCTGGGAGCAAGATGCTTTGGGTCCACTCTCCGTCTTTGGAAACAAGGCAGCCCTTTGGGCCTGGCAGCTCTAGGGCAATGGAGCACACCCAGAGCAGAAGTTCTACTTCAGCCAGATCAGGCCTGCCAGGAAACTGCGTTTCACAGGCCTTGGTAAGAGATGTTCCCGGTAGGCTGTAAGAGCACTGGGCAGAGCCAGTTGTTTCTTACCTTCCTGAAAAGCTGGAAGCAAGATGCTTGGGACCCCTCTGCCCGTTTGGGAACAAGGCAGCCTTTGGGTCGGGAAGCTCTAGGCCAATGGAGCACACGCAGAGCAGGAGTTCTACTTCAGCCTGATCAGGCCTGCAAAGAAACAGCGTTTGACAGGCCTTGGTAAGAGATGTTCCCGGTAGGTGTAAGAGCACTGGGCAGAGCCAGTTGTTTCTTAGCTTCGCAAAGACCGGGAAGCAAGATGCTTTGGGCCTCTCTGCCCCTTGGAAACAGGGCAGCACTTTGGGCCTGGCAGCTCTAGGGCAATGGAGCACACCCAGAGCCGGAGTTCTACTTCAGCCAAATGAGGCCTGCCAAGAAACTGCATTTCACAGGCCTTTCAAAGACATGTTCCCGGTGGGCTGTAAGAGCACGGGGCAGAACGAGTTGGTTCTTAGCTTCCCAGAGAGCTGGAAGCAAGATGCTTTGGGGCCTCTCTGCCCCTTTGGAAACAAGGCAGCACCTTGGGCCTGGCAGCTCTAGGGCAATGGAGCACACCCAGAGCAGAAGTTCTGCTTCAGCCAAATCAGGCCTGCCAGGAAACGGCGTTTCACAGGCCTTGGTAAGAGATGTTCCCGGTAGGCTGTAAGAGCACTGGGCATCGCCAGATGTTTCTTAGCTTCCCGAAGAGCTGGAAGCAAGAAGCTTTGGTGCCACTCTCTCACTTTGGACTCAAGGCAGCCCTTTGGGGCAGGTAGCTCTAGGCCAGTGGAGCACACCCAGAGCAGAAGTTCTACTTCGGCCAGTTCAGGCCACCAACAAACTGCGTTTCACAGGCCTTGGTAAGAGATGTTCCCGGTAGGCTGTAAGAGCACTGGGCAACGCCAGATGTTTCTTAGCTTCCCGAAGAGCTGGAAGCAAGATGCTTTGGGGCCTCTCATCCCCTTTGCAAACAAGGCGGCCCTATGGGCCAGGCAGCTCTAGGCCAATGGAGCACACCCAGAGCAGAAGTTCTACTTCGGCCAGTTCAGGCCACCAACAAACTGCGTTTCACAGGCCTTGGTAAGAGATGTTCCCGGTAGGCTGTAAGAGCACTGGGCAACGCCAGATGTTTCTTAGCTTCCCGAAGAGCTGGAAGCAAGATGCTTTGGGGCCTCTCATCCCCTTTGCAAACAAGGCCGACCTTTGGGCCAGGCAGCTCTAGGCCAATGGAGCACACCCAGAGCAGAAGTTCTACCTCAGCCAGATAAGGCCTGCCAAGAAACTGCGTTTCAAAGGCTTTGGTAAGAGATGTTCCCGGTACTCTGTTAGAGCACTGGGCAGAGCCATTTGTTTCTTAGCTTCCCAAAGAGCTGGAAGCAAGATGCTTTGGGGGCTCCCTGCCCCTTTGCCAACAAGGGCGACCTTTGGGCCTTTCAGCTCTAGGCCAATGGAGCACACCCAGAGCAGAAGTCCTACTTCAGCCAGATCAGGCCTGCCAAGGAACTGCGTTTCAGAGGCCTTTGTATGTGACGTTCCCGGTAGGCTGTGAGAGCACGGTGCAGAGCCAGTTGTTTCCTTGTTTCCCAAACAGCTGGAAGCAAGACGCTTTGGGGCCTCTCTGCCCCTTTGGAAACAAGGCAGCACGTTGGGTCTGGCAGCTCTAGGGCAATGGAGCACAACCAGAGCCGAAGTTCTACTTCTTCCAGATCAGGCCTGCCTAGACAGTGCGTTTCACAGGCCTTGATAAGAGATGTTCTCTTAGGCTATAAGAGCACTGGGCACAGCCAGTTGTTTCTTAGCTTCCCAAGAGGTGGAAGCAAGATGCTTTGGGGCCTCTCTCCCCCTTTGGAAACAAGGCAGCCCTTTGGGCCTTTCAGCTCGAGGGCAATGGAGCACACCCAGAGCAGAAGTTCTACCTCAGCCAGATCAGGCCTGCCAAGAAACTGCTTTTCACAGGCCTTCGTAAGAGGTGTTCCCGGAAGGCTGTAAGAGTACCTGGCAGAGCGAGTTGTTTCTTAGCTTCAAAAACAGCTGGAAGCAACATGATTTGGGGCCTCTCTCCCCCTTTGGAAACAAAGCAGCCTTTGTGCCTGGCAGCTCTAGGCCAAAGTAGCACACCCAGAGCACAAGTTCTACCTCAGCCAGATAAGGCCTGTCAAGAAGCTGCGTTTCACAGGCCTTTGTATGTGACGTTCCCGGTTGGCTTTGAGAGCACTGTGCAGAGCCAGTTGTTTTAGCTTCCCAGAGAGCAGGAAGCAAGATGCTTTGGGGCCTCTCTCACACTTTGGAAATAAAGGCAGCCCTTTGGGCCTGGCAGCCCTAGGCCAATGGAGTACACCCAGAGCAGAAGTTCTACCACAGCCAGATCAGGCCTTCCAAGAAACTGCGTCTCACAGGCCTTTCTCTGTCACGTTGCCGGTAGGCTGTGAGAGCACTGTGCAGAGCCAGTTGTTTCTTAGCTTCCCAAAGATTTGGAAGCAAGATGCTTTGGGGACTCTCAGCCCCTTTGGAAACAAGGCGGCCCTTTGGGCCTGGCAGCTCTAGGCCAAAGTAGCACGCCCAGAGCAGGAGTTCTACTTCAGCCAGATCAGGCCTGCCAAGAAACTGCGTTTCACAGGCCTTGGTAAGAGATGTTCCCGGTAGGCTGTGAGAGCACTGTGGAGAGCCAGTTGCTTTAGCTTCCCAGAGAGCAGGAAGCAAGATGCTTTGGGGCCTCTCTCACACTTTGGAAATAAAGGCACCCCTTTGGGCCTGGCAGCCCTAGGCCAATGGAGTACACCCAGAGCAGAAGTTCTACCACAGCCACATCAGGCCTTCCAAGAAACTGCGTCTCACAGGCCTTTCTCTGTCACGTTGCCGGTAGGCTGTGAGAGCACTGTGCAGAGCCAGTTGTTTCTTAGCTTCCCAAAGATTTGGAAGCAAGATGCTTTGGGGACTCTCAGCCCCTTTGGAAACAAGGCGGCCCTTTGGGCCTGGCAGCTCTAGGCCAAAGTAGCACGCCCAGAGCAGGAGTTCTACTTCAGCCAGATCAGGCCTGCCAAGAAACAGCGTTTCACAGGCCTTGGTAAGTGATGTTCCCAGTAGGCTGTGAGAGCACTGTGGAGAGCCAGTTGCTTTAGCTTCCCACAGAGCTGGAAGCAAGATGCCTTGGGGCCTCTCTCTCCCTTTGGACACAAGGCAGCCGTTTGGGCCTGGCAGCTCTAGGCCAATGGAGCACACCCACAGCAGAAGTTCTACTTCAGGCAGATCAGTCCTGCCCAGAAACTGCGTTTCACAGCCCTTGGTAAGAGATGTTCACGGTAGGCTGTGAGAGCACTGGGCAGAACCAGTTGTTTTTTAGCTTCCCAAAGTGCTGGAGGCAAGATGCTTTGGGGCCTCTCTCACCCTTTGGAAACAAGGCAGCCCTTAGGTCCTGGTAGCTCTAGGCCTATGTAGCACAACCAGAACAGAAGTTCTACTTCAGCCAGGTCAGGCCTGCCAAGAAACTGCGTTTCACAGGCCTTTCAAAGAGATGTTCTCTTAGGCTGTAAGAGCACTGGGCAGAGCCAGCTGTTTCTTAGCTTCCCGAAGAGCTGGGAGCAAGATGCTTTGGGTCCACTCTCCGTCTTTGGAAACAAGGCAGCCCTTTGGGCCTGGCAGCTCTAGGGCAATGGAGCACACCCAGAGCAGAAGTTCTACTTCAGCCAGATCAGGCCTGCCAGGAAACTGCGTTTCACAGGCCTTGGTAAGAGATGTTCCCGGTAGGCTGTAAGAGCACTGGGCAGAGCCAGTTGTTTCTTACCTTCCTGAAGAGCTGGAAGCAAGATGCTTGGGACCCCTCTGCCCGTTTTGGAACAAGGCAGCCTTTTGGGTCGGGAAGCTCTAGGCCAATGGAGCACACGCAGAGCAGGAGTTCTACTTCAGCCTGATCAGGCCTGCAAAGAAACAGCGTTTGACAGGCCTTGGTAAGAGATGTTCGCGGTAGGTGTAAGAGCACTGGGCAGAGCCAGTTGTTTCTTAGCTTCGCAAAGACCGGGAAGCAAGATGCTTTGGGCCTCTCTGCCCCTTGGAAACAGGGCAGCACTTTGGGCCTGGCAGCTCTAGGGCAATGGAGCACACCCAGAGCAGAAGTTCTACTTCAGCCAAATCAGGCCTTCCAGGAAACGGCGTTTCACAGGCCTTGGTAAGAGATGTTCCCGGTAGGCTGTAAGAGCACTGGGCAACGCCAGATGTTTCTTAGCTTCCCGAAGAGCTGGAAGCAAGATGCTTTGGGGCCTCTCATCCCCTTTGCAAACAAGGCCGACCTTTGGGCCAGGCAGCTCTAGGCCAATGGAGCACACCCAGAGCAGAAGTTCTACCTCAGCCAGATAAGGCCTGCCAAGAAACTGCGTTTCAAAGGCTTTGGTAAGAGATGTTCCCGGTACTCTGTTAGAGCACTGGGCAGAGCCATTTGTTTCTTAGCTTCCCAAAGAGCTGGAAGCAAGATGCTTTGGGGGCTCCCTGCCCCTTTGCCAACAAGGGCGACCTTTGGGCCTTTCAGCTCTAGGCCAATGGAGCACACCCAGAGCAGAAGTCCTACTTCAGCCAGATCAGGCCTGCCAAGGAACTGCGTTTCAGAGGCCTTTGTATGTGACGTTCCCGGTAGGCTGTGAGAGCACGGTGCAGAGCCAGTTGTTTCCTTGTTTCCCAAACAGCTGGAAGCAAGACGCTTTGGGGCCTCTCTGCCCCTTTGGAAACAAGGCAGCACGTTGGGTCTGGCAGCTCTAGGGCAATGGAGCACAACCAGAGCCGAAGTTCTACTTCTTCCAGATCAGGCCTGCCTAGACAGTGCGTTTCCCAGGCCTGGATAAGAGATGTTCTCTTAGGCTATAAGAGCACTGGGCACAGCCAGTTGTTTCTTAGCTTCCCAAGAGGTGGAAGCAAGATGCTTTGGGGCCTCTCTCCCCCTTTGGAAACAAGGCAGCCCTTTGGGCCTTTCAGCTCTAGGGCAATGGAGCACACCCAGAGCAGAAGTTCTACCTCAGCCAGATCAGGCCTGCCAAGAAACTGCTTTTCACAGGCCTTCGTAAGAGGTGTTCCCGGAAGGCTGTAAGAGTACCTGGCAGAGCGAGTTGTTTCTTAGCTTCAAAAACAGCTGGAAGCAACATGATTTGGGGCCTCTCTCCCCCTTTGGAAACAAAGCAGCCTTTGTGCCTGGCAGCTCTAGGCCAAAGTAGCACACCCAGAGCACAAGTTCTACCTCAGCCAGATAAGGCCTGTCAAGAAGCTGCGTTTCACAGGCCTTTGTATGTGACGTTCCCGGTTGGCTTTGAGAGCACTGTGCAGAGCCAGTTGTTTTAGCTTCCCAGAGAGCAGGAAGCAAGATGCTTTGGGGCCTCTCTCACACTTTGGAAATAAAGGCAGCCCTTTGGGCCTGGCAGCCCTAGGCCAATGGAGTACACCCAGAGCAGAAGTTCTACCACAGCCAGATCAGGCCTTCCAAGAAACTGCGTCTCACAGGCCTTTCTCTGTCACGTTGCCGGTAGACTGTGAGAGCACTGTGCAGAGCCAGTTGTTTCTTAGCTTCCCAAAGATTTGGAAGCAAGATGCTTTGGGGACTCTCAGCCCCTTTGGAAACAAGGCGGCCCTTTGGGCCTGGCAGCTGTAGGCCAAAGTAGCACGCCCAGAGCAGGAGTTCTACTTCAGCCAGATCAGGCCTGCCAAGAAACTGCGTTTCACAGGCCTTGGTAAGAGATGTTCCCAGTAGGCTGTGAGAGCACTGTGGAGAGCCAGTTGCTTTAGCTTCCCACAGAGCTGGAAGCAAGATGCCTTGGGGCCTCTCTCTCCCTTTGGACACAAGGCAGCCGTTTGGGCCTGGCAGCTCTAGGCCAATGGAGCACACCCACAGCAGAAGTTCTACTTCAGGCAGATCAGTCCTGCCCAGAAACTGCGTTTCACAGCCCTTGGTAAGAGATGTTCACGGTAGGCTGTGAGAGCACTGGGCAGAACCAGTTGTTTTTTAGCTTCCCAAAGTGCTGGAGGCAAGATGCTTTGGGGCCTCTCTCACCCTTTGGAAACAAGGCAGCCCTTAGGTCCTGGTAGCTCTAGGCCTATGTAGCACAACCAGAACAGAAGTTCTACTTCAGCCAGGTCAGGCCTGCCAAGAAACTGCGTTTCACAGGCCTTTCAAAGAGATGTTCTCTTAGGCTGTAAGAGCACTGGGCAGAGCCAGCTGTTTCTTAGCTTCCCGAAGAGCTGGGAGCAAGATGCTTTGGGTCCACTCTCCGTCTTTGGAAACAAGGCAGCCCTTTGGGCCTGGCAGCTCTAGGGCAATGGAGCACACCCAGAGCAGAAGTTCTACTTCAGCCAGATCAGGCCTGCCAGGAAACTGCGTTTCACAGGCCTTGGTAAGAGATGTTCCCGGTAGGCTGTAAGAGCACTGGGCAGAGCCAGTTGTTTCTTACCTTCCTGAAAAGCTGGAAGCAAGATGCTTGGGAGCCCTCTGCCCGTTTGGGAACAAGGCAGCCTTTTGGGTCGGGAAGCTCTAGGCCAATGGAGCACACGCAGAGCAGGAGTTCTACTTCAGCCTGATCAGGCCTGCAAAGAAACAGCGTTTGACAGGCCTTGGTAAGAGATGTTCGCGGTAGGTGTAAGAGCACTGGGCAGAGCCAGTTGTTTCTTAGCTTCGCAAAGACCGGGAAGCAAGATGCTTTGGGCCTCTCTGCCCCTTGGAAACAGGGCAGCACTTTGGGCCTGGCAGCTCTAGGGCAATGGAGCACACCCAGAGCAGAAGTTCTACTTCAGCCAAATCAGGCCTGCCAGGAAACGGCGTTTCACAGGCCTTGGTAAGAGATGTTCCCGGTAGGCTGTAAGAGCACTGGGCAACGCCAGATGTTTCTTAGCTTCCCGAAGAGCTGGAAGCAAGAAGCTTTGGTGCCACTCTCTCACTTTGGACTCAAGGCAGCCCTTTGGGGCAGGTAGCTCTAGGCCAATGGAGCACACCCAGAGCAGAAGTTCTACTTGGGCCAGTTCAGGCCACCAACAAACTGCGTTTCACAGGCCTTGGTAAGAGATGTTCCCGGTAGGCTGTAAGAGCACTGGGCAACGCCAGATGTTTCTTAGCTTCCCGAAGAGCTGGAAGCAAGATGCTTTGGGGCCTCTCATCCCCTTTGGAAACAAGGCGGCCCTTTGGGCCTGGCAGCTCTAGGCCAAAGTAGCACGCCCAGAGCAGGAGTTCTACTTCAGCCAGATCAGGCCTGCCAAGAAACTGCGTTTCACAGGCCTTGGTAAGAGATGTTCCCGGTAGGCTGTGAGAGCACTGTGGAGAGCCAGTTGCTTTAGCTTCCCACAGAGCTGGAAGCAAGATGCCTTGGGGCCTCTCTCTCCCTTTGGACACAAGGCAGCCGTTTGGGCCTGGCAGCTCTAGGCCAATGGAGCACACCCACAGCAGAAGTTCTACTTCAGGCAGATCAGTCCTGCCCAGAAACTGCGTTTCACAGCCCTTGGTAAGAGATGTTCACGGTAGGCTGTGAGAGCACTGGGCAGAACCAGTTGTTTTTTAGCTTCCCAAAGTGCTGGAGGCAAGATGCTTTGGGGCCTCTCTCACCCTTTGGAAACAAGGCAGCCCTTAGGTCCTGGTAGCTCTAGGCCTATGTAGCACAACCAGAACAGAAGTTCTACTTCAGCCAGGTCAGGCCTGCCAAGAAACTGCGTTTCACAGGCCTTTCAAAGAGATGTTCTCTTAGGCTGTAAGAGCACTGGGCAGAGCCAGCTGTTTCTTAGCTTCCCGAAGAGCTGGGAGCAAGATGCTTTGGGTCCACTCTCCGTCTTTGGAAACAAGGCAGCCCTTTGGGCCTGGCAGCTCTAGGGCAATGGAGCACACCCAGAGCAGAAGTTCTACTTCAGCCAGATCAGGCCTGCCAGGAAACTGCGTTTCACAGGCCTTGGTAAGAGATGTTCCCGGTAGGCTGTAAGAGCACTGGGCAGAGCCAGTTGATTCTTACCTTCCTGAAAAGCTGGAAGCAAGATGCTTGGGAGCCCTCTGCCCGTTTGGGAACAAGGCAGCCTTTTGGGTCGGGAAGCTCTAGGCCAATGGAGCACACGCAGAGCAGGAGTTCTACTTCAGCCTGATCAGGCCTGCAAAGAAACAGCGTTTGACAGGCCTTGGTAAGAGATGTTCGCGGTAGGTGTAAGAGCACTGGGCAGAGCCAGTTGTTTCTTAGCTTCGCAAAGACCGGGAAGCAAGATGCTTTGGGCCTCTCTGCCCCTTGGAAACAGGGCAGCACTTTGGGCCTGGCAGCTCTAGGGCAATGGAGCACACCCAGAGCCGGAGTTCTACTTCAGCCAGATGAGGCCTGCCAAGAAACTGCGTTTCACAGGCCTTTCAAAGACATGTTCCCGGTAGGCTGTAAGAGCACGGGGCAGAGCGAGTTGGTTCTTAGCTTCCCAGAGAGCTGGAAGCAAGATGCTTTGGGGCCTCTCTGCCCCTTTGGAAACAAGGCAGCACCTTGGGCCTGGCAGCTCTAGGGCAATGGAGCACACCCAGAGCAGAAGTTCTACTTCAGCCAAATCAGGCCTGCCAGGAAACGGCATTTCACAGGCCTTGGTAAGAGATGTTCCCGGTAGGCTGTAAGAGCACTGGGCAACGCCAGATGTTTCTTAGCTTCCCAAAGAGCTGGAAGCAAGAAGCTTTGGTGCCACTCTCTCACTTTGGACTCAAGGCAGCCCTTTGGGGCAGGTAGCTCTAGGCCAGTGGAGCACACCCAGAGCAGAAGTTCTACTTGGGCCAGTTCAGGCCACCAACAAACTGCGTTTCACAGGCCTTGGTAAGAGATGTTCCCGGTAGGCTGTAAGAGCACTGGGCAACGCCAGATGTTTCTTAGCTTCCCGAAGAGCTGGAAGCAAGATGCTTTGGGGCCTCTCATCCCCTTTGCAAACAAGGCGGCCCTATGGGCCAGGCAGCTCTAGGCCAATGGAGCACACCCAGAGCAGAAGTTCTACTTCGGCCAGTTCAGGCCACCAACAAACTGCGTTTCACAGGCCTTGGTAAGAGATGTTCCCGGTAGGCTGTAAGAGCACTGGGCAACGCCAGATGTTTCTTAGCTTCCCGAAGAGCTGGAAGCAAGATGCTTTGGGGCCTCTCATCCCCTTTGCAAACAAGGCCGACCTTTGGGCCAGGCAGCTCTAGGCCAATGGAGCACACCCAGAGCAGAAGTTCTACCTCAGCCAGATAAGGCCTGCCAAGAAACTGCGTTTCAAAGGCTTTGGTAAGAGATGTTCCCGGTACTCTGTTAGAGCACTGGGCAGAGCCATTTGTTTCTTAGCTTCCCAAAGAGCTGGAAGCAAGATGCTTTGGGGGCTCCCTGCCCCTTTGCCAACAAGGGCGACCTTTGGGCCTTTCAGCTCTAGGCCAATGGAGCACACCCAGAGCAGAAGTCCTACTTCAGCCAGATCAGGCCTGCCAAGGAACTGCGTTTCAGAGGCCTTTGTATGTGACGTTCCCGGTAGGCTGTGAGAGCACGGTGCAGAGCCAGTTGTTTCCTTGTTTCCCAAACAGCTGGAAGCAAGACGCTTTGGGGCCTCTCTGCCCCTTTGGAAACAAGGCAGCACGTTGGGTCTGGCAGCTCTAGGGCAATGGAGCACAACCAGAGCCGAAGTTCTACTTCTTCCAGATCAGGCCTGCCTAGACAGTGCGTTTCCCAGGCCTTGATAAGAGATGTTCTCTTAGGCTATAAGAGCACTGGGCACAGCCAGTTGTTTCTTAGCTTCCCAAGAGGTGGAAGCAAGATGCTTTGGGGCCTCTCTCCCCCTTTGGAAACAAGGCAGCCCTTTGGGCCTTTCAGCTCTAGGGCAATGGAGCACACCCAGAGCAGAAGTTCTACCTCAGCCAGATCAGGCCTGCCAAGAAACTGCTTTTCACAGGCCTTCGTAAGAGGTGTTCCCGGAAGGCTGTAAGAGTACCTGGCAGAGCGAGTTGTTTCTTAGCTTCAAAAACAGCTGGAAGCAACATGATTTGGGGCCTCTCTCCCCCTTTGGAAACAAAGCAGCCTTTGTGCCTGGCAGCTCTAGGCCAAAGTAGCACACCCAGAACACAAGTTCTACCTCAGCCAGATAAGGCCTGTCAAGAAGCTGCGTTTCACAGGCCTTTGTATGTGACGTTCCCGGTTGGCTTTGAGAGCACTGTGCAGAGCCAGTTGTTTTAGCTTCCCAGAGAGCAGGAAGCAAGATGCTTTGGGGCCTCTCTCACACTTTGGAAATAAAGGCAGCCCTTTGGGCCTGGCAGCCCTAGGCCAATGGAGTACACCCAGAGCAGAAGTTCTACCTCAGCCAGATCAGGCCTTCCAAGAAACTGCGTCTCACAGGCCTTTCTCTGTCACGTTGCCGGTAGGCTGTGAGAGCACTGTGCAGAGCCAGTTGCTTTAGCTTCCCACAGAGCTGGAAGCAAGATGCTTTGGGGCCTCTCTCTCCCTTTGGACACAAGGCAGCCGTTTCGGCCTGGCAGCTCTAGGCCAATGGAGCACACCCACAGCAGAAGTTCTACTTCAGGCAGATCAGTCCTGCCCAGAAACTGCGTTTCACAGCCCTTGGTAAGAGATGTTCACGGTAGGCTGTGAGAGCACTGGGCAGAACCAGTTGTTTTTTAGCTTCCCAAAGTGCTGGAGGCAAGATGCTTTGGGGCCTCTCTCACCCTTTGGAAACAAGGCAGCCCTTAGGTCCTGGTAGCTCTAGGCCTATGTAGCACAACCAGAACAGAAGTTCTACTTCAGCCAGGTCAGGCCTGCCAAGAAACTGCTTTTCACAGGCCTTCGTAAGAGGTGTTCCCGGAAGGCTGTAAGAGTACCTGGCAGAGCGAGTTGTTTCTTAGCTTCAAAAACAGCTGGAAGCAACATGATTTGGGGCCTCTCTCCCCCTTTGGAAACAAAGCAGCCTTTGTGCCTGGCAGCTCTAGGGCAAAGTAGCACACCCAGAGCACAAGTTCTACCTCAGCCAGATCAGGCCTTCCAAGAAACTGCGTCTCACAGGCCTTTCTCTGTCACGTTGCCGGTAGGCTGTGAGAGCACTGTGCAGAGCCAGTTGTTTCTTAGCTTCCCAAAGATTTGGAAGCAAGATGCTTTGGGGACTCTCAGCCCCTTTGGAAACAAGGCGGCCCTTTGGGCCTGGCAGCTCTAGGCCAAAGTAGCACGCCCAGAGCAGGAGTTCTACTTCAGCCAGATCAGGCCTGCCAAGAAACTGCGTTTCACAGGCCTTGGTAAGAGATGTTCCCGGTAGGCTGTGAGAGCACTGTGGAGAGCCAGTTGCTTTAGCTTCCCACAGAGCTGGAAGCAAGATGCCTTGGGGCCTCTCTCTCCCTTTGGACACAAGGCAGCCGTTTGGGCCTGGCAGCTCTAGGCCAATGGAGCACACCCACAGCAGAAGTTCTACTTCAGGCAGATCAGTCCTGCCCAGAAACTGCGTTTCACAGCCCTTGGTAAGAGATGTTCACGGTAGGCTGTGAGAGCACTGGGCAGAACCAGTTGTTTTTTAGCTTCCCAAAGTTCTGGAGGCAAGATGCTTTGGGGCCTCTCTCACCCTTTGGAAACAAGGCAGCCCTTAGGTCCTGGTAGCTCTAGGCCTATGTAGCACAACCAGAACAGAAGTTCTACTTCAGCCAGGTCAGGCCTGCCAAGAAACTGCGTTTCACAGGCCTTTCAAAGAGATGTTCTCTTAGGCTGTAAGAGCACTGGGCAGAGCCAGCTGTTTCTTAGCTTCCCGAAGAGCTGGGAGCAAGATGCTTTGGGTCCACTCTCCGTCTTTGGAAACAAGGCAGCCCTTTGGGCCTGGCAGCTCTAGGGCAATGGAGCACACCCAGAGCAGAAGTTCTACTTCAGCCAGATCAGGCCTGCCAGGAAACTGCGTTTCACAGGCCTTGGTAAGAGATGTTCCCGGTAGGCTGTAAGAGCACTGGGCAGAGCCAGTTGTTTCTTACCTTCCTGAAAAGCTGGAAGCAAGATGCTTGGGAGCCCTCTGCCCGTTTGGGAACAAGGCAGCCTTTTGGGTCGGGAAGCTCTAGGCCAATGGAGCACACGCAGAGCAGGAGTTCTACTTCAGCCTGATCAGGCCTGCAAAGAAACAGTGTTTGACAGGCCTTGGTAAGAGATGTTCGCGGTAGGTGTAAGAGCACAGGGCAGAGCCAGTTGTTTCTTAGCTTCGCAAAGACCGGGAAGCAAGATGCTTTGGGCCTCTCTGCCCCTTGGAAACAGGGCAGCACTTTGGGCCTGGCAGCTCTAGGGCAATGGAGCACACCCAGAGCCGGAGTTCTACTTCAGCCAGATGAGGCCTGCCAAGAAACTGCGTTTCACAGGCCTTTCAAAGACATGTTCCCGGTAGGCTGTAAGAGCACGGGGCAGAGCGAGTTGGTTCTTAGCTTCCCAGAGAGCTGGAAGCAAGATGCTTTGGGGCCTCTCTGCCCCTTTGGAAACAAGGCAGCACTTTGGGCCTGGCAGCCCTAGGCCAATGGAGTACACCCAGAGCAGAAGTTCTACCACAGCCAGATCAGGCCTTCCAAGAAACTGCGTCTCACAGGCCTTTCTCTGTCACGTTGCCGGTAGGCTGTGAGAGCACTGTGCAGAGCCAGTTGTTTCTTAGCTTCCCAAAGATTTGGAAGCAAGATGCTTTGGGGACTCTCAGCCCCTTTGGAAACAAGGCGGCCCTTTGGGCCTGGCAGCTCTAGGCCAAAGTAGCACGCCCAGAGCAGGAGTTCTACTTCAGCCAGATCAGGCCTGCCAAGAAACTGCGTTTCACAGGCCTTGGTAAGAGATGTTCCCGGAAGGCTGTGAGAGCACTGTGGAGAGCCAGTTGCTTTAGCTTCCCAGAGAGCAGGAAGCAAGATGCTTTGGGGCCTCTCTCACACTTTGGAAATAAAGGCAGCCCTTTGGGCCTGGCAGCCCTAGGCCAATGGAGTACACCCAGAGCAGAAGTTCTACCACAGCCAGATCAGTCCTTCCAAGAAACTGCGTCTCACAGGCCTTTCTCTGTCACGTTGCCGGTAGACTGTGAGAGCACTGTGCAGAGCCAGTTGTTTCTTAGCTTCCCAAAGATTTGGAAGCAAGATGCTTTGGGGACTCTCAGCCCCTTTGGAAACAAGGCGGCCCTTTGGGCCTGGCAGCTCTAGGCCAAAGTAGCACGCCCAGAGCAGGAGTTCTACTTCAGCCAGATCAGGCCTGCCAAGAAACTGCGTTTCACAGGCCTTGGTAAGAGATGTTCCCGGTAGGCTGTGAGAGCACTGTGGAGAGCCAGTTGCTTTAGCTTCCCACAGAGCTGGAAGCAAGATGCCTTGGGGCCTCTCTCTCCCTTTGGACACAAGGCAGCCGTTTGGGCCTGGCAGCTCTAGGCCAATGGAGCACACCCACAGCAGAAGTTCTACTTCAGGCAGATCAGTCCTGCCCAGAAACTGCGTTTCACAGCCCTTGGTAAGAGATGTTCACGGTAGGCTGTGAGAGCACTGGGCAGAACCAGTTGTTTTTTAGCTTCCCAAAGTGCTGGAGGCAAGATGCTTTGGGGCCTCTCTCACCCTTTGGAAACAAGGCAGCCCTTAGGTCCTGGTAGCTCTAGGCCTATGTAGCACAACCAGAACAGAAGTTCTACTTCAGCCAGGTCAGGCCTGCCAAGAAACTGCGTTTCACAGGCCTTTCAAAGAGATGTTCTCTTAGGCTGTAAGAGCACTGGGCAGAGCCAGCTGTTTCTTAGCTTCCCGAAGAGCTGGGAGCAAGATGCTTTGGGTCCACTCTCCGTCTTTGGAAACAAGGCAGCCCTTTGGGCCTGGCAGCTCTAGGGCAATGGAGCACACCCAGAGCAGAAGTTCTACTTCAGCCAGATCAGGCCTGCCAGGAAACTGCGTTTCACAGGCCTTGGTAAGAGATGTTCCCGGTAGGCTGTAAGAGCACTGGGCAGAGCCAGTTGATTCTTACCTTCCTGAAAAGCTGGAAGCAAGATGCTTGGGAGCCCTCTGCCCGTTTGGGAACAAGGCAGCCTTTTGGGTCGGGAAGCTCTAGGCCAATGGAGCACACGCAGAGCAGGAGTTCTACTTCAGCCTGATCAGGCCTGCAAAGAAACAGCGTTTGACAGGCCTTGGTAAGAGATGTTCGCGGTAGGTGTAAGAGCACTGGGCAGAGCCAGTTGTTTCTTAGCTTCGCAAAGACCGGGAAGCAAGATGCTTTGGGCCTCTCTGCCCCTTGGAAACAGGGCAGCACTTTGGGCCTGGCAGCTCTAGGGCAATGGAGCACACCCAGAGCCGGAGTTCTACTTCAGCCAGATGAGGCCTGCCAAGAAACTGCGTTTCACAGGCCTTTCAAAGACATGTTCCCGGTAGGCTGTAAGAGCACGGGGCAGAGCGAGTTGGTTCTTAGCTTCCCAGAGAGCTGGAAGCAAGATGCTTTGGGGCCTCTCTGCCCCTTTGGAAACAAGGCAGCACCTTGGGCCTGGCAGCTCTAGGGCAATGGAGCACACCCAGAGCAGAAGTTCTACTTCAGCCAAATCAGGCCTGCCAGGAAACGGCATTTCACAGGCCTTGGTAAGAGATGTTCCCGGTAGGCTGTAAGAGCACTGGGCAACGCCAGATGTTTCTTAGCTTCCCAAAGAGCTGGAAGCAAGAAGCTTTGGTGCCACTCTCTCACTTTGGACTCAAGGCAGCCCTTTGGGGCAGGTAGCTCTAGGCCAGTGGAGCACACCCAGAGCAGAAGTTCTACTTGGGCCAGTTCAGGCCACCAACAAACTGCGTTTCACAGGCCTTGGTAAGAGATGTTCCCGGTAGGCTGTAAGAGCACTGGGCAACGCCAGATGTTTCTTAGCTTCCCGAAGAGCTGGAAGCAAGATGCTTTGGGGCCTCTCATCCCCTTTGCAAACAAGGCGGCCCTATGGGCCAGGCAGCTCTAGGCCAATGGAGCACACCCAGAGCAGAAGTTCTACTTCGGCCAGTTCAGGCCACCAACAAACTGCGTTTCACAGGCCTTGGTAAGAGATGTTCCCGGTAGGCTGTAAGAGCACTGGGCAACGCCAGATGTTTCTTAGCTTCCCGAAGAGCTGGAAGCAAGATGCTTTGGGGCCTCTCATCCCCTTTGCAAACAAGGCCGACCTTTGGGCCAGGCAGCTCTAGGCCAATGGAGCACACCCAGAGCAGAAGTTCTACCTCAGCCAGATAAGGCCTGCCAAGAAACTGCGTTTCAAAGGCTTTGGTAAGAGATGTTCCCGGTACTCTGTTAGAGCACTGGGCAGAGCCATTTGTTTCTTAGCTTCCCAAAGAGCTGGAAGCAAGATGCTTTGGGGGCTCCCTGCCCCTTTGCCAACAAGGGCGACCTTTGGGCCTTTCAGCTCTAGGCCAATGGAGCACACCCAGAGCAGAAGTCCTACTTCAGCCAGATCAGGCCTGCCAAGGAACTGCGTTTCAGAGGCCTTTGTATGTGACGTTCCCGGTAGGCTGTGAGAGCACGGTGCAGAGCCAGTTGTTTCCTTGTTTCCCAAACAGCTGGAAGCAAGACGCTTTGGGGCCTCTCTGCCCCTTTGGAAACAAGGCAGCACGTTGGGTCTGGCAGCTCTAGGGCAATGGAGCACAACCAGAGCCGAAGTTCTACTTCTTCCAGATCAGGCCTGCCTAGACAGTGCGTTTCCCAGGCCTTGATAAGAGATGTTCTCTTAGGCTATAAGAGCACTGGGCACAGCCAGTTGTTTCTTAGCTTCCCAAGAGGTGGAAGCAAGATGCTTTGGGGCCTCTCTCCCCCTTTGGAAACAAGGCAGCCCTTTGGGCCTTTCAGCTCTAGGGCAATGGAGCACACCCAGAGCAGAAGTTCTACCTCAGCCAGATCAGGCCTGCCAAGAAACTGCTTTTCACAGGCCTTCGTAAGAGGTGTTCCCGGAAGGCTGTAAGAGTACCTGGCAGAGCGAGTTGTTTCTTAGCTTCAAAAACAGCTGGAAGCAACATGATTTGGGGCCTCTCTCCCCCTTTGGAAACAAAGCAGCCTTTGTGCCTGGCAGCTCTAGGCCAAAGTAGCACACCCAGAACACAAGTTCTACCTCAGCCAGATAAGGCCTGTCAAGAAGCTGCGTTTCACAGGCCTTTGTATGTGACGTTCCCGGTTGGCTTTGAGAGCACTGTGCAGAGCCAGTTGTTTTAGCTTCCCAGAGAGCAGGAAGCAAGATGCTTTGGGGCCTCTCTCACACTTTGGAAATAAAGGCAGCCCTTTGGGCCTGGCAGCCCTAGGCCAATGGAGTACACCCAGAGCAGAAGTTCTACCTCAGCCAGATCAGGCCTTCCAAGAAACTGCGTCTCACAGGCCTTTCTCTGTCACGTTGCCGGTAGGCTGTGAGAGCACTGTGCAGAGCCAGTTGCTTTAGCTTCCCACAGAGCTGGAAGCAAGATGCTTTGGGGCCTCTCTCTCCCTTTGGACACAAGGCAGCCGTTTCGGCCTGGCAGCTCTAGGCCAATGGAGCACACCCACAGCAGAAGTTCTACTTCAGGCAGATCAGTCCTGCCCAGAAACTGCGTTTCACAGCCCTTGGTAAGAGATGTTCACGGTAGGCTGTGAGAGCACTGGGCAGAACCAGTTGTTTTTTAGCTTCCCAAAGTGCTGGAGGCAAGATGCTTTGGGGCCTCTCTCACCCTTTGGAAACAAGGCAGCCCTTAGGTCCTGGTAGCTCTAGGCCTATGTAGCACAACCAGAACAGAAGTTCTACTTCAGCCAGGTCAGGCCTGCCAAGAAACTGCTTTTCACAGGCCTTCGTAAGAGGTGTTCCCGGAAGGCTGTAAGAGTACCTGGCAGAGCGAGTTGTTTCTTAGCTTCAAAAACAGCTGGAAGCAACATGATTTGGGGCCTCTCTCCCCCTTTGGAAACAAAGCAGCCTTTGTGCCTGGCAGCTCTAGGGCAAAGTAGCACACCCAGAGCACAAGTTCTACCTCAGCCAGATCAGGCCTTCCAAGAAACTGCGTCTCACAGGCCTTTCTCTGTCACGTTGCCGGTAGGCTGTGAGAGCACTGTGCAGAGCCAGTTGTTTCTTAGCTTCCCAAAGATTTGGAAGCAAGATGCTTTGGGGACTCTCAGCCCCTTTGGAAACAAGGCGGCCCTTTGGGCCTGGCAGCTCTAGGCCAAAGTAGCACGCCCAGAGCAGGAGTTCTACTTCAGCCAGATCAGGCCTGCCAAGAAACTGCGTTTCACAGGCCTTGGTAAGAGATGTTCCCGGTAGGCTGTGAGAGCACTGTGGAGAGCCAGTTGCTTTAGCTTCCCACAGAGCTGGAAGCAAGATGCCTTGGGGCCTCTCTCTCCCTTTGGACACAAGGCAGCCGTTTGGGCCTGGCAGCTCTAGGCCAATGGAGCACACCCACAGCAGAAGTTCTACTTCAGGCAGATCAGTCCTGCCCAGAAACTGCGTTTCACAGCCCTTGGTAAGAGATGTTCACGGTAGGCTGTGAGAGCACTGGGCAGAACCAGTTGTTTTTTAGCTTCCCAAAGTTCTGGAGGCAAGATGCTTTGGGGCCTCTCTCACCCTTTGGAAACAAGGCAGCCCTTAGGTCCTGGTAGCTCTAGGCCTATGTAGCACAACCAGAACAGAAGTTCTACTTCAGCCAGGTCAGGCCTGCCAAGAAACTGCGTTTCACAGGCCTTTCAAAGAGATGTTCTCTTAGGCTGTAAGAGCACTGGGCAGAGCCAGCTGTTTCTTAGCTTCCCGAAGAGCTGGGAGCAAGATGCTTTGGGTCCACTCTCCGTCTTTGGAAACAAGGCAGCCCTTTGGGCCTGGCAGCTCTAGGGCAATGGAGCACACCCAGAGCAGAAGTTCTACTTCAGCCAGATCAGGCCTGCCAGGAAACTGCGTTTCACAGGCCTTGGTAAGAGATGTTCCCGGTAGGCTGTAAGAGCACTGGGCAGAGCCAGTTGTTTCTTACCTTCCTGAAAAGCTGGAAGCAAGATGCTTGGGAGCCCTCTGCCCGTTTGGGAACAAGGCAGCCTTTTGGGTCGGGAAGCTCTAGGCCAATGGAGCACACGCAGAGCAGGAGTTCTACTTCAGCCTGATCAGGCCTGCAAAGAAACAGTGTTTGACAGGCCTTGGTAAGAGATGTTCGCGGTAGGTGTAAGAGCACAGGGCAGAGCCAGTTGTTTCTTAGCTTCGCAAAGACCGGGAAGCAAGATGCTTTGGGCCTCTCTGCCCCTTGGAAACAGGGCAGCACTTTGGGCCTGGCAGCTCTAGGGCAATGGAGCACACCCAGAGCCGGAGTTCTACTTCAGCCAGATGAGGCCTGCCAAGAAACTGCGTTTCACAGGCCTTTCAAAGACATGTTCCCGGTAGGCTGTAAGAGCACGGGGCAGAGCGAGTTGGTTCTTAGCTTCCCAGAGAGCTGGAAGCAAGATGCTTTGGGGCCTCTCTGCCCCTTTGGAAACAAGGCAGCACTTTGGGCCTGGCAGCCCTAGGCCAATGGAGTACACCCAGAGCAGAAGTTCTACCACAGCCAGATCAGGCCTTCCAAGAAACTGCGTCTCACAGGCCTTTCTCTGTCACGTTGCCGGTAGGCTGTGAGAGCACTGTGCAGAGCCAGTTGTTTCTTAGCTTCCCAAAGATTTGGAAGCAAGATGCTTTGGGGACTCTCAGCCCCTTTGGAAACAAGGCGGCCCTTTGGGCCTGGCAGCTCTAGGCCAAAGTAGCACGCCCAGAGCAGGAGTTCTACTTCAGCCAGATCAGGCCTGCCAAGAAACTGCGTTTCACAGGCCTTGGTAAGAGATGTTCCCGGAAGGCTGTGAGAGCACTGTGGAGAGCCAGTTGCTTTAGCTTCCCAGAGAGCAGGAAGCAAGATGCTTTGGGGCCTCTCTCACACTTTGGAAATAAAGGCAGCCCTTTGGGCCTGGCAGCCCTAGGCCAATGGAGTACACCCAGAGCAGAAGTTCTACCACAGCCAGATCAGTCCTTCCAAGAAACTGCGTCTCACAGGCCTTTCTCTGTCACGTTGCCGGTAGACTGTGAGAGCACTGTGCAGAGCCAGTTGTTTCTTAGCTTCCCAAAGATTTGGAAGCAAGATGCTTTGGGGACTCTCAGCCCCTTTGGAAACAAGGCGGCCCTTTGGGCCTGGCAGCTCTAGGCCAAAGTAGCACGCCCAGAGCAGGAGTTCTACTTCAGCCAGATCAGGCCTGCCAAGAAACTGCGTTTCACAGGCCTTGGTAAGAGATGTTCCCGGTAGGCTGTGAGAGCACTGTGGAGAGCCAGTTGCTTTAGCTTCCCACAGAGCTGGAAGCAAGATGCCTTGGGGCCTCTCTCTCCCTTTGGACACAAGGCAGCCGTTTGGGCCTGGCAGCTCTAGGCCAATGGAGCACACCCACAGCAGAAGTTCTACTTCAGGCAGATCAGTCCTGCCCAGAAACTGCGTTTCACAGCCCTTGGTAAGAGATGTTCACGGTAGGCTGTGAGAGCACTGGGCAGAACCAGTTGTTTTTTAGCTTCCCAAAGTGCTGGAGGCAAGATGCTTTGGGGCCTCTCTCACCCTTTGGAAACAAGGCAGCCCTTAGGTCCTGGTAGCTCTAGGCCTATGTAGCACAACCAGAACAGAAGTTCTACTTCAGCCAGGTCAGGCCTGCCAAGAAACTGCGTTTCACAGGCCTTTCAAAGAGATGTTCTCTTAGGCTGTAAGAGCACTGGGCAGAGCCAGCTGTTTCTTAGCTTCCCGAAGAGCTGGGAGCAAGATGCTTTGGGTCCACTCTCCGTCTTTGGAAACAAGGCAGCCCTTTGGGCCTGGCAGCTCTAGGGCAATGGAGCACACCCAGAGCAGAAGTTCTACTTCAGCCAGATCAGGCCTGCCAGGAAACTGCGTTTCACAGGCCTTGGTAAGAGATGTTCCCGGTAGGCTGTAAGAGCACTGGGCAGAGCCAGTTGTTTCTTACCTTCCTGAAAAGCTGGAAGCAAGATGCTTGGGACCCCTCTGCCCGTTTGGGAACAAGGCAGCCTTTTGGGTCGGGAAGCTCTAGGCCAATGGAGCACACGCAGAGCAGGAGTTCTACTTCAGCCTGATCAGGCCTGCAAAGAAACAGCGTTTGACAGGCCTTGGTAAGAGATGTTCGCGGTAGGTGTAAGAGCACTGGGCAGAGCCAGTTGTTTCTTAGCTTCGCAAAGACCGGGAAGCAAGATGCTTTGGGCCTCTCTGCCCCTTGGAAACAGGGCAGCACTTTGGGCCTGGCAGCTCTAGGGCAATGGAGCACACCCAGAGCCGGAGTTCTACTTCAGCCAGATGAGGCCTGCCAAGAAACTGCGTTTCACAGGCCTTTCAAAGACATGTTCCCGGTAGGCTGTAAGAGCACGGGGCAGAGCGAGTTGGTTCTTAGCTTCCCAGAGAGCTGGAAGCAAGATGCTTTGGGGCCTCTCTGCCCCTTTGGAAACAAGGCAGCACCTTGGGCCTGGCAGCTCTAGGGCAATGGAGCACACCCAGAGCAGAAGTTCTACTTCAGCCAAATCAGGCCTGCCAGGAAACGGCATTTCACAGGCCTTGGTAAGAGATGTTCCCGGTAGGCTGTAAGAGCACTGGGCAACGCCAGATGTTTCTTAGCTTCCCAAAGAGCTGGAAGCAAGAAGCTTTGGTGCCACTCTCTCACTTTGGACTCAAGGCAGCCCTTTGGGGCAGGTAGCTCTAGCCCAGTGGAGCACACCCAGAGCAGAAGTTCTACTTGGGCCAGTTCAGGCCACCAACAAACTGCGTTTCACAGGCCTTGGTAAGAGATGTTCCCGGTAGGCTGTAAGAGCACTGGGCAACGCCAGATGTTTCTTAGCTTCCCGAAGAGCTGGAAGCAAGATGCTTTGGGGCCTCTCATCCCCTTTGCAAACAAGGCGGCCCTATGGGCCAGGCAGCTCTAGGCCAATGGAGCACACCCAGAGCAGAAGTTCTACTTCGGCCAGTTCAGGCCACCAACAAACTGCGTTTCACAGGCCTTGGTAAGAGATGTTCCCGGTAGGCTGTAAGAGCACTGGGCAACGCCAGATGTTTCTTAGCTTCCCGAAGAGCTGGAAGCAAGATGCTTTGGGGCCTCTCATCCCCTTTGCAAACAAGGCCGACCTTTGGGCCAGGCAGCTCTAGGCCAATGGAGCACACCCAGAGCAGAAGTTCTACCTCAGCCAGATAAGGCCTGCCAAGAAACTGCGTTTCAAAGGCTTTGGTAAGAGATGTTCCCGGTACTCTGTTAGAGCACTGGGCAGAGCCATTTGTTTCTTAGCTTCCCAAAGAGCTGGAAGCAAGATGCTTTGGGGGCTCCCTGCCCCTTTGCCAACAAGGGCGACCTTTGGGCCTTTCAGCTCTAGGCCAATGGAGCACACCCAGAGCAGAAGTCCTACTTCAGCCAGATCAGGCCTGCCAAGGAACTGCGTTTCAGAGGCCTTTGTATGTGACGTTCCCGGTAGGCTGTGAGAGCACGGTGCAGAGCCAGTTGTTTCCTTGTTTCCCAAACAGCTGGAAGCAAGACGCTTTGGGGCCTCTCTGCCCCTTTGGAAACAAGGCAGCACGTTGGGTCTGGCAGCTCTAGGGCAATGGAGCACAACCAGAGCCGAAGTTCTACTTCTTCCAGATCAGGCCTGCCTAGACAGTGCGTTTCCCAGGCCTTGATAAGAGATGTTCTCTTAGGCTATAAGAGCACTGGGCACAGCCAGTTGTTTCTTAGCTTCCCAAGAGGTGGAAGCAAGATGCTTTGGGGCCTCTCTCCCCCTTTGGAAACAAGGCAGCCCTTTGGGCCTTTCAGCTCTAGGGCAATGGAGCACACCCAGAGCAGAAGTTCTACCTCAGCCAGATCAGGCCTGCCAAGAAACTGCTTTTCACAGGCCTTCGTAAGAGGTGTTCCCGGAAGGCTGTAAGAGTACCTGGCAGAGCGAGTTGTTTCTTAGCTTCAAAAACAGCTGGAAGCAACATGATTTGGGGCCTCTCTCCCCCTTTGGAAACAAAGCAGCCTTTGTGCCTGGCAGCTCTAGGCCAAAGTAGCACACCCAGAGCACAAGTTCTACCTCAGCCAGATAAGGCCTGTCAAGAAGCTGCGTTTCACAGGCCTTTGTATGTGACGTTCCCGGTTGGCTTTGAGAGCACTGTGCAGAGCCAGTTGTTTTAGCTTCCCAGAGAGCAGGAAGCAAGATGCTTTGGGGCCTCTCTCACACTTTGGAAATAAAGGCAGCCCTTTGGGCCTGGCAGCCCTAGGCCAATGGAGTACACCCAGAGCAGAAGTTCTACCTCAGCCAGATCAGGCCTTCCAAGAAACTGCGTCTCACAGGCCTTTCTCTGTCACGTTGCCGGTAGGCTGTGAGAGCACTGTGCAGAGCCAGTTGCTTTAGCTTCCCACAGAGCTGGAAGCAAGATGCTTTGGGGCCTCTCTCTCCCTTTGGACACAAGGCAGCCGTTTCGGCCTGGCAGCTCTAGGCCAATGGAGCACACCCACAGCAGAAGTTCTACTTCAGGCAGATCAGTCCTGCCCAGAAACTGCGTTTCACAGCCCTTGGTAAGAGATGTTCACGGTAGGCTGTGAGAGCACTGGGCAGAACCAGTTGTTTTTTAGCTTCCCAAAGTGCTGGAGGCAAGATGCTTTGGGGCCTCTCTCACCCTTTGGAAACAAGGCAGCCCTTAGGTCCTGGTAGCTCTAGGCCTATGTAGCACAACCAGAACAGAAGTTCTACTTCAGCCAGGTCAGGCCTGCCAAGAAACTGCGTTTCACAGGCCTTTCAAAGAGATGTTCTCTTAGGCTGTAAGAGCACTGGGCAGAGCCAGCTGTTTCTTAGCTTCCCGAAGAGCTGGGAGCAAGATGCTTTGGGTCCACTCTCCGTCTTTGGAAACAAGGCAGCCCTTTGGGCCTGGCAGCTCTAGGGCAATGGAGCACACCCAGAGCAGAAGTTCTACTTCAGCCAGATCAGGCCTGCCAGGAAACTGCGTTTCACAGGCCTTGGTAAGAGATGTTCCCGGTAGGCTGTAAGAGCACTGGGCAGAGCCAGTTGTTTCTTACCTTCCTGAAAAGCTGGAAGCAAGATGCTTGGGACCCCTCTGCCCGTTTGGGAACAAGGCAGCCTTTTGGGTCGGGAAGCTCTAGGCCAATGGAGCACACGCAGAGCAGGAGTTCTACTTCAGCCTGATCAGGCCTGCAAAGAAACAGCATTTGACAGGCCTTGGTAAGAGATGTTCGCGGTAGGTGTAAGAGCACTGGGCAGAGCCAGTTGTTTCTTAGCTTCGCAAAGACCGGGAAGCAAGATGCTTTGGGCCTCTCTGCCCCTTGGAAACAGGGCAGCACTTTGGGCCTGGCAGCTCTAGGGCAATGGAGCACACCCAGAGCCGGAGTTCTACTTCAGCCAGATGAGGCCTGCCAAGAAACTGCGTTTCACAGGCCTTTCAAAGACATGTTCCCGGTAGGCTGTAAGAGCACGGGGCAGAGCGAGTTGGTTCTTAGCGTCCCAGAGAGCTGGAAGCAAGATGCTTTGGGGCCTCTCTGCCCCTTTGGAAACAAGGCAGCACCTTGGGCCTGGCAGCTCTAGGGCAATGGAGCACACCCAGAGCAGAAGTTCTACTTCAGCCAAATCAGGCCTGCCAGGAAACGGCGTTTCACAGGCCTTGGTAAGAGATGTTCCCGGTAGGCTGTAAGAGCACTGGGCAACGCCAGATGTTTCTTAGCTTCCCGAAGAGCTGGAAGCGAGAAGCTTTGGTGCCACTCTCTCACTTTGGACTCAAGGCAGCCCTTTGGGGCAGGTAGCTCTAGCCCAGTGGAGCACACCCAGAGCAGAAGTTCTACTTGGGCCAGTTCAGGCCACCAACAAACTGCGTTTCACAGGCCTTGGTAAGAGATGTTCCCGGTAGGCTGTAAGAGCACTGGGCAACGCCAGATGTTTCTTAGCTTCCCGAAGAGCTGGAAGCAAGATGCTTTGGGGCCTCTCATCCCCTTTGCAAACAAGGCGGCCCTATGGGCCAGGCAGCTCTAGGCCAATGGAGCACACCCAGAGCAGAAGTTCTACTTCGGCCAGTTCAGGCCACCAACAAACTGCGTTTCACAGGCCTTGGTAAGAGATGTTCCCGGTAGGCTGTAAGAGCACTGGGCAACGCCAGATGTTTCTTAGCTTCCCGAAGAGCTGGAAGCAAGATGCTTTGGGGCCTCTCATCCCCTTTGCAAACAAGGCTGACCTTTGGGCCAGGCAGCTCTAGGCCAATGGAGCACACCCAGAGCAGAAGTTCTACCTCAGCCAGATAAGGCCTGCCAAGAAACTGCGTTTCAAAGGCTTTGGTAAGAGATGTTCCCGGTACTCTGTTAGAGCACTGGGCAGAGCCATTTGTTTCTTAGCTTCCCAAAGAGCTGGAAGCAAGATGCTTTGGGGGCTCCCTGCCCCTTTGCCAACAAGGGCGACCTTTGGGCCTTTCAGCTCTAGGCCAATGGAGCACACCCAGAGCAGAAGTCCTACTTCAGCCAGATCAGGCCTGCCAAGGAACTGCGTTTCAGAGGCCTTTGTATGTGACGTTCCCGGTAGGCTGTGAGTGCACGGTGCAGAGCCAGTTGTTTCCTTGTTTCCCAAACAGCTGGAAGCAAGACGCTTTGGGGCCTCTCTGCCCCTTTGGAAACAAGGCAGCACGTTGGGTCTGGCAGCTCTAGGGCAATGGAGCACAACCAGAGCCGAAGTTCTACTTCTTCCAGATCAGGCCTGCCTAGACAGTGCGTTTCCCAGGCCTTGATAAGAGATGTTCTCTTAGGCTATAAGAGCACTGGGCACAGCCAGTTGTTTCTTAGCTTCCCAAGAGGTGGAAGCAAGATGCTTTGGGGCCTCTCTCCCCCTTTGGAAACAAGGCAGCCCTTTGGGCCTTTCAGCTCTAGGGCAATGGAGCACACCCAGAGCAGAAGTTCTACCTCAGCCAGATCAGGCCTGCCAAGAAACTGCTTTTCATAGGCCTTCGTAAGAGGTGTTCCCGGAAGGCTGTAAGAGTACCTGGCAGAGCGAGTTGTTTCTTAGCTTCAAAAACAGCTGGAAGCAACATGATTTGGGGCCTCTCTCCCCCTTTGGAAACAAAGCAGCCTTTGTGCCTGGCAGCTCTAGGCCAAAGTAGCACACCCAGAGCACAAGTTCTACCTCAGCCAGATAAGGCCTGTCAAGAAGCTGCGTTTCACAGGCCTTTGTATGTGACGTTCCCGGTTGGCTTTGAGAGCACTGTGCAGAGCCAGTTGTTTTAGCTTCCCAGAGAGCAGGAAGCAAGATGCTTTGGGGCCTCTCTCACACTTTGGAAATAAAGGCAGCCCTTTGGGCCTGGCAGCCCTAGGCCAATGGAGTACACCCAGAGCAGAAGTTCTACCACAGCCAGATCAGGCCTTCCAAGAAACTGCGTCTCACAGGCCTTTCTCTGTCACGTTGCCGGTAGGCTGTGAGAGCACTGTGCAGAGCCAGTTGTTTCTTAGCTTCCCAAAGATTTGGAAGCAAGATGCTTTGGGGACTCTCAGCCCCTTTGGAAACAAGGCGGCCCTTTGGGCCTGGCAGCTCTAGGCCAAAGTAGCACGCCCAGAGCAGGAGTTCTACTTCAGCCAGATCAGGCCTGCCAAGAAACTGCGTTTCACAGGCCTTGGTAAGAGATGTTCCCGGTAGGCTGTGAGAGCACTGTGGAGAGCCAGTTGCTTTAGCTTCCCACAGAGCTGGAAGCAAGATGCTTTGGGGCCTCTCTCTCCCTTTGGACACAAGGCAGCCGTTTGGGCCTGGCAGCTCTAGGCCAATGGAGCACACCCACAGCAGAAGTTCTACTTCAGGCAGATCAGTCCTGCCCAGAAACTGCGTTTCACAGCCCTTGGTAAGAGATGTTCACGGTAGGCTGTGAGAGCACTGGGCAGAACCAGTTGTTTTTTAGCTTCCCAAAGTGCTGGAGGCAAGATGCTTTGGGGCCTCTCTCACCCTTTGGAAACAAGGCAGCCCTTAGGTCCTGGTAGCTCTAGGCCTATGTAGCACAACCAGAACAGAAGTTCTACTTCAGCCAGGTCAGGCCTGCCAAGAAACTGCGTTTCACAGGCCTTTCAAAGAGATGTTCTCTTAGGCTGTAAGAGCACTGGGCAGAGCCAGCTGTTTCTTAGCTTCCCGAAGAGCTGGGAGCAAGATGCTTTGGGTCCACTCTCCGTCTTTGGAAACAAGGCAGCCCTTTGGGCCTGGCAGCTCTAGGGCAATGGAGCACACCCAGAGCAGAAGTTCTACTTCAGCCAGATCAGGCCTGCCAGGAAACCGCGTTTCACAGGCCTTGGTAAGAGATGTTCCCGGTAGGCTGTAAGAGCACTGGGCAGAGCCAGTTGTTTCTTACCTCCTGAAAAGCTGGAAGCAAGATGCTTGGGACCCCTCTGCCCGTTTGGGAACAAGGCAGCCTTTTGGGTCGGGAAGCTCTAGGCCAATGTAGCACACGCAGAGCAGGAGTTCTACTTCAGCCTGATCAGGCCTGCAAAGAAACAGCGTTTGACAGGCCTTGGTAAGAGATGTTCGCGGTAGGTGTAAGAGCACTGGGCAGAGCCAGTTGTTTCTTAGCTTCGCAAAGACCGGGAAGCAAGGTGCTTTGGGCCTCTCTGCCCCTTGGAAACAGGGCAGCACTTTGGGCCTGGCAGCTCTAGGGCAATGGAGCACACCCAGAGCCGGAGTTCTACTTCAGCCAGATGAGGCCTGCCAAGAAACTGCGTTTCACAGGCCTTTCAAAGACATGTTCCCGGTAGGCTGTAAGAGCACGGGGCAGAGCGAGTTGGTTCTTAGCTTCCCAGAGAGCTGGAAGCAAGATGCTTTGGGGCCTCTCTGCCCCTTTGGAAACAAGGCAGCACCTTGGGCCTGGCAGCTCTAGGGCAATGGAGCACACCCAGAGCAGAAGTTCTACTTCAGCCAAATCAGGCCTGCCAGGAAACGGCGTTTCACAGGCCTTGGTAAGAGATGTTCCCGGTAGGCTGTAAGAGCACTGGGCAACGCCAGATGTTTCTTAGCTTCCCGAAGAGCTGGAAGCAAGAAGCTTTGGTGCCACTCTCTCACTTTGGACTCAAGGCAGCCCTTTGGGGCAGGTACCTCTAGGCCAGTGGAGCACACCCAGAGCAGAAGTTCTACTTGGGCCAGTTCAGGCCACCAACAAACTGCGTTTCACAGGCCTTGGTAAGAGATGTTCCCGGTAGGCTGTAAGAGCACTGGGCAACGCCAGATGTTTCTTAGCTTCCCGAAGAGCTGGAAGCAAGATGCTTTGGGGCCTCTCATCCCCTTTGCAAACAAGGCGGCCCTATGGGCCAGGCAGCTCTAGGCCAATGGAGCACACCCAGAGCAGAAGTTCTACTTCGGCCAGTTCAGGCCACCAACAAACTGCGTTCCACAGGCCTTGGTAAGAGATGTTCCCGGTAGGCTGTAAGAGCACTGGGCAACGCCAGATGTTTCTTAGCTTCCCGAAGAGCTGGAAGCAAGATGCTTTGGGGCCTCTCATCCCCTTTGCAAACAAGGCCGACCTTTGGGCCAGGCAGCTCTAGGCCAATGGAGCACACCCAGAGCAGAAGTTCTACCTCAGCCAGATAAGGCCTGCCAAGAAACTGCGTTTCAAAGGCTTTGGTAAGAGATGTTCCCGGTACTCTGTTAGAGCACTGGGCAGAGCCATTTGTTTCTTAGCTTCCCAAAGAGCTGGAAGCAAGATGCTTTGGGGGCTCCCTGCCCCTTTGCCAACAAGGGCGACCTTTGGGCCTTTCAGCTCTAGGCCAATGGAGCACACCCAGAGCAGAAGTCCTACTTCAGCCAGATCAGGCCTGCCAAGGAACTGCGTTTCAGAGGCCTTTGTATGTGACGTTCCCGGTAGGCTGTGAGAGCACGGTGCAGAGCCAGTTGTTTCCTTGTTTCCCAAACAGCTGGAAGCAAGACGCTTTGGGGCCTCTCTGCCCCTTTGGAAACAAGGCAGCACGTTGGGTCTGGCAGCTCTAGGGCAATGGAGCACAACCAGAGCCGAAGTTCTACTTCTTCCAGATCAGGCCTGCCTAGACAGTGCGTTTCCCAGGCCTTGATAAGAGATGTTCTCTTAGGCTATAAGAGCACTGGGCACAGCCAGTTGTTTCTTAGCTTCCCAAGAGGTGGAAGCAAGATGCTTTGGGGCCTCTCTCCCCCTTTGGAAACAAGGCAGCCCTTTGGGCCTTTCAGCTCTAGGGCAATGGAGCACACCCAGAGCAGAAGTTCTACCTCAGCCAGATCAGGCCTGCCAAGAAACTGCTTTTCACAGGCCTTCGTAAGAGGTGTTCCCGGAAGGCTGTAAGAGTACCTGGCAGAGCGAGTTGTTTCTTAGCTTCAAAAACAGCTGGAAGCAACATGATTTGGGGCCTCTCTCCCCCTTTGGAAACAAAGCAGCCTTTGTGCCTGGCAGCTCTAGGCCAAAGTAGCACACCCAGAGCACAAGTTCTACCTCAGCCAGATAAGGCCTGTCAAGAAGCTGCGTTTCACAGGCCTTTGTATGTGACGTTCCCGGTTGGCTTTGAGAGCACTGTGCAGAGCCAGTTGTTTTAGCTTCCCAGAGAGCAGGAAGCAAGATGCTTTGGGGCCTCTCTCACACTTTGGAAATAAAGGCAGCCCTTTGGGCCTGGCAGCCCTAGGCCAATGGAGTACACCCAGAGCAGAAGTTCTACCTCAGCCAGATCAGGCCTTCCAAGAAACTGCGTCTCACAGGCCTTTCTCTGTCACGTTGCCGGTAGGCTGTGAGAGCACTGTGCAGAGCCAGTTGTTTCTTAGCTTCCCAAAGATTTGGAAGCAAGATGCTTTGGGGACTCTCAGCCCCTTTGGAAACAAGGCGGCCCTTTGGGCCGGGCAGCTCTAGGCCAAAGTAGCACGCCCAGAGCAGGAGTTCTACTTCAGCCAGATCAGGCCTGCCAAGAAACTGCGTTTCACAGGCCTTGGTAAGAGATGTTCCCGGTAGGCTGTGAGAGCACTGTGGAGAGCCAGTTGCTTTAGCTTCCCACAGAGCTGGAAGCAAGATGCTTTGGGGCCTCTCTCTCCCTTTGGACACAAGGCAGCCGTTTGGGCCTGGCAGCTCTAGGCCAATGGAGCACACCCACAGCAGAAGTTCTACTTCAGGCAGATCAGTCCTGCCCAGAAACTGCGTTTCACAGCCCTTGGTAAGAGATGTTCACGGTAGGCTGTGAGAGCACTGGGCAGAACCAATTGTTTTTTAGCTTCCCAAAGTGCTGGAGGCAAGATGCTTTGGGGCCTCTCTCACCCTTTGGAAACAAGGCAGCCCTTAGGTCCTGGTAGCTCTAGGCCTATGTAGCACAACCAGAACAGAAGTTCTACTTCAGCCAGGTCAGGCCTGCCAAGAAACTGCGTTTCACAGGCCTTTCAAAGAGATGTTCTCTTAGGCTGTAAGAGCACTGGGCAGAGCCAGCTGTTTCTTAGCTTCCCGAAGAGCTGGGAGCAAGATGCTTTGGGTCCACTCTCCGTCTTTGGAAACAAGGCAGCCCTTTGGGCCTGGCAGCTCTAGGGCAATGGAGCACACCCAGAGCAGAAGTTCTACTTCAGCCAGATCAGGCCTGCCAGGAAACCGCGTTTCACAGGCCTTGGTAAGAGATGTTCCCGGTAGGCTGTAAGAGCACTGGGCAGAGCCAGTTGTTTCTTACCTCCTGAAAAGCTGGAAGCAAGATGCTTGGGACCCCTCTGCCCGTTTGGGAACAAGGCAGCCTTTTGGGTCGGGAAGCTCTAGGCCAATGTAGCACACGCAGAGCAGGAGTTCTACTTCAGCCTGATCAGGCCTGCAAAGAAACAGCGTTTGACAGGCCTTGGTAAGAGATGTTCGCGGTAGGTGTAAGAGCACTGGGCAGAGCCAGTTGTTTCTTAGCTTCGCAAAGACCGGGAAGCAAGGTGCTTTGGGCCTCTCTGCCCCTTGGAAACAGGGCAGCACTTTGGGCCTGGCAGCTCTAGGGCAATGGAGCACACCCAGAGCCGGAGTTCTACTTCAGCCAGATGAGGCCTGCAGAGAAACTGCGTTTCACAGGCCTTTCAAAGACATGTTCCCGGTAGGCTGTAAGAGCACGGGGCAGAGCGAGTTGGTTCTTAGCTTCCCAGAGAGCTGGAAGCAAGATGCTTTGGGGCCTCTCTGCCCCTTTGGAAACAAGGCAGCACCTTGGGCCTGGCAGCTCTAGGGCAATGGAGCACACCCAGAGCAGAAGTTCTACTTCAGCCAAATCAGGCCTGCCAGGAAACGGCGTTTCACAGGCCTTGGTAAGAGATGTTCCCGGTAGGCTGTAAGAGCACTGGGCAACGCCAGATGTTTCTTAGCTTCCCGAAGAGCTGGAAGCAAGAAGCTTTGGTGCCACTCTCTCACTTTGGACTCAAGGCAGCCCTTTGGGGCAGGTAGCTCTAGGCCAGTGGAGCACACCCAGAGCAGAAGTTCTACTTCGGCCAGTTCAGGCCACCAACAAACTGCGTTTCACAGGCCTTGGTAAGAGATGTTCCCGGTAGGCTGTAAGAGCACTGGGCAACGCCAGATGTTTCTTAGCTTCCCGAAGAGCTGGAAGCAAGATGCTTTGGGGCCTCTCATCCCCTTTGCAAACAAGGCCGACCTTTGGGCCAGGCAGCTCTAGGCCAATGGAGCACACCCAGAGCAGAAGTTCTACCTCAGCCAGATAAGGCCTGCCAAGAAACTGCGTTTCAAAGGCTTTGGTAAGAGATGTTCCCGGTACTCTGTTAGAGCACTGGGCAGAGCCATTTGTTTCTTAGCTTCCCAAAGAGCTGGAAGCAAGATGCTTTGGGGGCTCCCTGCCCCTTTGCCAACAAGGGCGACCTTTGGGCCTTTCAGCTCTAGGCCAATGGAGCACACCCAGAGCAGAAGTCCTACTTCAGCCAGATCAGGCCTGCCAAGGAACTGCGTTTCAGAGGCCTTTGTATGTGACGTTCCCGGTAGGCTGTGAGAGCACGGTGCAGAGCCAGTTGTTTCCTTGTTTCCCAAACAGCTGGAAGCAAGACGCTTTGGGGCCTCTCTGCCCCTTTGGAAACAAGGCAGCACGTTGGGTCTGGCAGCTCTAGGGCAATGGAGCACAACCAGAGCCGAAGTTCTACTTCTTCCAGATCAGGCCTGCCTAGACAGTGCGTTTCCCAGGCCTTGATAAGAGATGTTCTCTTAGGCTATAAGAGCACTGGGCACAGCCAGTTGTTTCTTAGCTTCCCAAGAGGTGGAAGCAAGATGCTTTGGGGCCTCTCTCCCCCTTTGGAAACAAGGCAGCCCTTTGGGCCTTTCAGCTCTAGGGCAATGGAGCACACCCAGAGCAGAAGTTCTACCTCAGCCAGATCAGGCCTGCCAAGAAACTGCTTTTCACAGGCCTTCGTAAGAGGTGTTCCCGGAAGGCTGTAAGAGTACCTGGCAGAGCGAGTTGTTTCTTAGCTTCAAAAACAGCTGGAAGCAACATGATTTGGGGCCTCTCTCCCCCTTTGGAAACAAAGCAGCCTTTGTGCCTGGCAGCTCTAGGCCAAAGTAGCACACCCAGAGCACAAGTTCTACCTCAGCCAGATAAGGCCTGTCAAGAAGCTGCGTTTCACAGGCCTTTGTATGTGACGTTCCCGGTTGGCTTTGAGAGCACTGTGCAGAGCCAGTTGTTTTAGCTTCCCAGAGAGCAGGAAGCAAGATGCTTTGGGGCCTCTCTCACACTTTGGAAATAAAGGCAGCCCTTTGGGCCTGGCAGCCCTAGGCCAATGGAGTACACCCAGAGCAGAAGTTCTACCTCAGCCAGATCAGGCCTTCCAAGAAACTGCGTCTCACAGGCCTTTCTCTGTCACGTTGCCGGTAGGCTGTGAGAGCACTGTGCAGAGCCAGTTGTTTCTTAGCTTCCCAAAGATTTGGAAGCAAGATGCTTTGGGGACTCTCAGCCCCTTTGGAAACAAGGCGGCCCTTTGGGCCGGGCAGCTCTAGGCCAAAGTAGCACGCCCAGAGCAGGAGTTCTACTTCAGCCAGATCAGGCCTGCCAAGAAACTGCGTTTCACAGGCCTTGGTAAGAGATGTTCCCGGTAGGCTGTGAGAGCACTGTGGAGAGCCAGTTGCTTTAGCTTCCCACAGAGCTGGAAGCAAGATGCTTTGGGGCCTCTCTCTCCCTTTGGACACAAGGCAGCCGTTTGGGCCTGGCAGCTCTAGGCCAATGGAGCACACCCACAGCAGAAGTTCTACTTCAGGCAGATCAGTCCTGCCCAGAAACTGCGTTTCACAGCCCTTGGTAAGAGATGTTCACGGTAGGCTGTGAGAGCACTGGGCAGAACCAATTGTTTTTTAGCTTCCCAAAGTGCTGGAGGCAAGATGCTTTGGGGCCTCTCTCACCCTTTGGAAACAAGGCAGCCCTTAGGTCCTGGTAGCTCTAGGCCTATGTAGCACAACCAGAACAGAAGTTCTACTTCAGCCAGGTCAGGCCTGCCAAGAAACTGCGTTTCACAGGCCTTTCAAAGAGATGTTCTCTTAGGCTGTAAGAGCACTGGGCAGAGCCAGCTGTTTCTTAGCTTCCCGAAGAGCTGGGAGCAAGATGCTTTGGGTCCACTCTCCGTCTTTGGAAACAAGGCAGCCCTTTGGGCCTGGCAGCTCTAGGGCAATGGAGCACACCCAGAGCAGAAGTTCTACTTCAGCCAGATCAGGCCTGCCAGGAAACCGCGTTTCACAGGCCTTGGTAAGAGATGTTCCCGGTAGGCTGTAAGAGCACTGGGCAGAGCCAGTTGTTTCTTACCTCCTGAAAAGCTGGAAGCAAGATGCTTGGGACCCCTCTGCCCGTTTGGGAACAAGGCAGCCTTTTGGGTCGGGAAGCTCTAGGCCAATGTAGCACACGCAGAGCAGGAGTTCTACTTCAGCCTGATCAGGCCTGCAAAGAAACAGCGTTTGACAGGCCTTGGTAAGAGATGTTCGCGGTAGGTGTAAGAGCACTGGGCAGAGCCAGTTGTTTCTTAGCTTCGCAAAGACCGGGAAGCAAGGTGCTTTGGGCCTCTCTGCCCCTTGGAAACAGGGCAGCACTTTGGGCCTGGCAGCTCTAGGGCAATGGAGCACACCCAGAGCCGGAGTTCTACTTCAGCCAGATGAGGCCTGCAGAGAAACTGCGTTTCACAGGCCTTTCAAAGACATGTTCCCGGTAGGCTGTAAGAGCACGGGGCAGAGCGAGTTGGTTCTTAGCTTCCCAGAGAGCTGGAAGCAAGATGCTTTGGGGCCTCTCTGCCCCTTTGGAAACAAGGCAGCACCTTGGGCCTGGCAGCTCTAGGGCAATGGAGCACACCCAGAGCAGAAGTTCTACTTCAGCCAAATCAGGCCTGCCAGGAAACGGCGTTTCACAGGCCTTGGTAAGAGATGTTCCCGGTAGGCTGTAAGAGCACTGGGCAACGCCAGATGTTTCTTAGCTTCCCGAAGAGCTGGAAGCAAGAAGCTTTGGTGCCACTCTCTCACTTTGGACTCAAGGCAGCCCTTTGGGGCAGGTAGCTCTAGGCCAGTGGAGCACACCCAGAGCAGAAGTTCTACTTCGGCCAGTTCAGGCCACCAACAAACTGCGTTTCACAGGCCTTGGTAAGAGATGTTCCCGGTAGGCTGTAAGAGCACTGGGCAACGCCAGATGTTTCTTAGCTTCCCGAAGAGCTGGAAGCAAGATGCTTTGGGGCCTCTCATCCCCTTTGCAAACAAGGCCGACCTTTGGGCCAGGCAGCTCTAGGCCAATGGAGCACACCCAGAGCAGAAGTTCTACCTCAGCCAGATAAGGCCTGCCAAGAAACTGCGTTTCAAAGGCTTTGGTAAGAGATGTTCCCGGTACTCTGTTAGAGCACTGGGCAGAGCCATTTGTTTCTTAGCTTCCCAAAGAGCTGGAAGCAAGATGCTTTGGGGGCTCCCTGCCCCTTTGCCAACAAGGGCGACCTTTGGGCCTTTCAGCTCTAGGCCAATGGAGCACACCCAGAGCAGAAGTCCTACTTCAGCCAGATCAGGCCTGCCAAGGAACTGCGTTTCAGAGGCCTTTGTATGTGACGTTCCCGGTAGGCTGTGAGAGCACGGTGCAGAGCCAGTTGTTTCCTTGTTTCCCAAACAGCTGGAAGCAAGACGCTTTGGGGCCTCTCTGCCCCTTTGGAAACAAGGCAGCACGTTGGGTCTGGCAGCTCTAGGGCAATGGAGCACAACCAGAGCCGAAGTTCTACTTCTTCCAGATCAGGCCTGCCTAGACAGTGCGTTTCCCAGGCCTTGATAAGAGATGTTCTCTTAGGCTATAAGAGCACTGGGCACAGCCAGTTGTTTCTTAGCTTCCCAAGAGGTGGAAGCAAGATGCTTTGGGGCCTCTCTCCCCCTTTGGAAACAAGGCAGCCCTTTGGGCCTTTCAGCTCTAGGGCAATGGAGCACACCCAGAGCAGAAGTTCTACCTCAGCCAGATCAGGCCTGCCAAGAAACTGCTTTTCACAGGCCTTCGTAAGAGGTGTTCCCGGAAGGCTGTAAGAGTACCTGGCAGAGCGAGTTGTTTCTTAGCTTCAAAAACAGCTGGAAGCAACATGATTTGGGGCCTCTCTCCCCCTTTGGAAACAAAGCAGCCTTTGTGCCTGGCAGCTCTAGGCCAAAGTAGCACACCCAGAGCACAAGTTCTACCTCAGCCAGATAAGGCCTGTCAAGAAGCTGCGTTTCACAGGCCTTTGTATGTGACGTTCCCGGTTGGCTTTGAGAGCACTGTGCAGAGCCAGTTGTTTTAGCTTCCCAGAGAGCAGGAAGCAAGATGCTTTGGGGCCTCTCTCACACTTTGGAAATAAAGGCAGCCCTTTGGGCCTGGCAGCGCTAGGCCAATGGAGTACACCCAGAGCAGAAGTTCTACCTCAGCCAGATCAGGCCTTCCAAGAAACTGCGTCTCACAGGCCTTTCTCTGTCACGTTGCCGGTAGGCTGTGAGAGCACTGTGCAGAGCCAGTTGTTTCTTAGCTTCCCAAAGATTTGGAAGCAAGATGCTTTGGGGACTCTCAGCCCCTTTGGAAACAAGGCGGCCCTTTGGGCCGGGCAGCTCTAGGCCAAAGTAGCACGCCCAGAGCAGGAGTTCTACTTCAGCCAGATCAGGCCTGCCAAGAAACTGCGTTTCACAGGCCTTGGTAAGAGATGTTCCCGGTAGGCTGTGAGAGCACTGTGGAGAGCCAGTTGCTTTAGCTTCCCACAGAGCTGGAAGCAAGATGCTTTGGGGCCTCTCTCTCCCTTTGGACACAAGGCAGCCGTTTGGGCCTGGCAGCTCTAGGCCAATGGAGCACACCCACAGCAGAAGTTCTACTTCAGGCAGATCAGTCCTGCCCAGAAACTGCGTTTCACAGCCCTTGGTAAGAGATGTTCACGGTAGGCTGTGAGAGCACTGGGCAGAACCAATTGTTTTTTAGCTTCCCAAAGTGCTGGAGGCAAGATGCTTTGGGGCCTCTCTCACCCTTTGGAAACAAGGCAGCCCTTAGGTCCTGGTAGCTCTAGGCCTATGTAGCACAACCAGAACAGAAGTTCTACTTCAGCCAGGTCAGGCCTGCCAAGAAACTGCGTTTCACAGGCCTTTCAAAGAGATGTTCTCTTAGGCTGTAAGAGCACTGGGCAGAGCCAGCTGTTTCTTAGCTTCCCGAAGAGCTGGGAGCAAGATGCTTTGGGTCCACTCTCCGTCTTTGGAAACAAGGCAGCCCTTTGGGCCTGGCAGCTCTAGGGCAATGGAGCACACCAAGAGCAGAAGTTCTACTTCAGCCAGATCAGGCCTGCCAGGAAACCGCGTTTCACAGGCCTTGGTAAGAGATGTTCCCGGTAGGCTGTAAGAGCACTGGGCAGAGCCAGTTGTTTCTTACCTCCTGAAAAGCTGGAAGCAAGATGCTTGGGACCCCTCTGCCCGTTTGGGAACAAGGCAGCCTTTTGGGTCGGGAAGCTCTAGGCCAATGTAGCACACGCAGAGCAGGAGTTCTACTTCAGCCTGATCAGGCCTGCAAAGAAACAGCGTTTGACAGGCCTTGGTAAGAGATGTTCGCGGTAGGTGTAAGAGCACTGGGCAGAGCCAGTTGTTTCTTAGCTTCGCAAAGACCGGGAAGCAAGGTGCTTTGGGCCTCTCTGCCCCTTGGAAACAGGGCAGCACTTTGGGCCTGGCAGCTCTAGGGCAATGGAGCACACCCAGAGCCGGAGTTCTACTTCAGCCAGATGAGGCCTGCAGAGAAACTGCGTTTCACAGGCCTTTCAAAGACATGTTCCCGGTAGGCTGTAAGAGCACGGGGCAGAGCGAGTTGGTTCTTAGCTTCCCAGAGAGCTGGAAGCAAGATGCTTTGGGGCCTCTCTGCCCCTTTGGAAACAAGGCAGCACCTTGGGCCTGGCAGCTCTAGGGCAATGGAGCACACCCAGAGCAGAAGTTCTACTTCAGCCAAATCAGGCCTGCCAGGAAACGGCGTTTCACAGGCCTTGGTAAGAGATGTTCCCGGTAGGCTGTAAGAGCACTGGGCAACGCCAGATGTTTCTTAGCTTCCCGAAGAGCTGGAAGCAAGAAGCTTTGGTGCCACTCTCTCACTTTGGACTCAAGGCAGCCCTTTGGGGCAGGTAGCTCTAGGCCAGTGGAGCACACCCAGAGCAGAAGTTCTACTTGGGCCAGTTCAGGCCACCAACAAACTGCGTTTCACAGGCCTTGGTAAGAGATGTTCCCGGTAGGCTGTAAGAGCACTGGGCAACGCCAGATGTTTCTTAGCTTCCCGAAGAGCTGGAAGCAAGATGCTTTGGGGCCTCTCATCCCCTTTGCAAACAAGGCCGACCTTTGGGCCAGGCAGCTCTAGGCCAATGGAGCACACCCAGAGCAGAAGTTCTACCTCAGCCAGATAAGGCCTGCCAAGAAACTGCGTTTCAAAGGCTTTGGTAAGAGATGTTCCCGGTACTCTGTTAGAGCACTGGGCAGAGCCATTTGTTTCTTAGCTTCCCAAAGAGCTGGAAGCAAGATGCTTTGGGGGCTCCCTGCCCCTTTGCCAACAAGGGCGACCTTTGGGCCTTTCAGCTCTAGGCCAATGGAGCACACCCAGAGCAGAAGTCCTACTTCAGCCAGATCAGGCCTGCCAAGGAACTGCGTTTCAGAGGCCTTTGTATGTGACGTTCCCGGTAGGCTGTGAGAGCACGGTGCAGAGCCAGTTGTTTCCTTGTTTCCCAAACAGCTGGAAGCAAGACGCTTTGGGGCCTCTCTGCCCCTTTGGAAACAAGGCAGCACGTTGGGTCTGGCAGCTCTAGGGCAATGGAGCACAACCAGAGCCGAAGTTCTACTTCTTCCAGATCAGGCCTGCCTAGACAGTGCGTTTCCCAGGCCTTGATAAGAGATGTTCTCTTAGGCTATAAGAGCACTGGGCACAGCCAGTTGTTTCTTAGCTTCCCAAGAGGTGGAAGCAAGATGCTTTGGGGCCTCTCTCCCCCTTTGGAAACAAGGCAGCCCTTTGGGCCTTTCAGCTCTAGGGCAATGGAGCACACCCAGAGCAGAAGTTCTACCTCAGCCAGATCAGGCCTGCCAAGAAACTGCTTTTCACAGGCCTTCGTAAGAGGTGTTCCCGGAAGGCTGTAAGAGTACCTGGCAGAGCGAGTTGTTTCTTAGCTTCAAAAACAGCTGGAAGCAACATGATTTGGGGCCTCTCTCCCCCTTTGGAAACAAAGCAGCCTTTGTGCCTGGCAGCTCTAGGCCAAAGTAGCACACCCAGAGCACAAGTTCTACCTCAGCCAGATAAGGCCTGTCAAGAAGCTGCGTTTCACAGGCCTTTGTATGTGACGTTCCCGGTTGGCTTTGAGAGCACTGTGCAGAGCCAGTTGTTTTAGCTTCCCAGAGAGCAGGAAGCAAGATGCTTTGGGGCCTCTCTCACACTTTGGAAATAAAGGCAGCCCTTTGGGCCTGGCAGCCCTAGGCCAATGGAGTACACCCAGAGCAGAAGTTCTACCTCAGCCAGATCAGGCCTTCCAAGAAACTGCGTCTCACAGGCCTTTCTCTGTCACGTTGCCGGTAGGCTGTGAGAGCACTGTGCAGAGCCAGTTGTTTCTTAGCTTCCCAAAGATTTGGAAGCAAGATGCTTTGGGGACTCTCAGCCCCTTTGGAAACAAGGCGGCCCTTTGGGCCGGGCAGCTCTAGGCCAAAGTAGCACGCCCAGAGCAGGAGTTCTACTTCAGCCAGATCAGGCCTGCCAAGAAACTGCGTTTCACAGGCCTTGGTAAGAGATGTTCCCGGTAGGCTGTGAGAGCACTGTGGAGAGCCAGTTGCTTTAGCTTCCCACAGAGCTGGAAGCAAGATGCTTTGGGGCCTCTCTCTCCCTTTGGACACAAGGCAGCCGTTTGGGCCTGGCAGCTCTAGGCCAATGGAGCACACCCACAGCAGAAGTTCTACTTCAGGCAGATCAGTCCTGCCCAGAAACTGCGTTTCACAGCCCTTGGTAAGAGATGTTCACGGTAGGCTGTGAGAGCACTGGGCAGAACCAATTGTTTTTTAGCTTCCCAAAGTGCTGGAGGCAAGATGCTTTGGGGCCTCTCTCACCCTTTGGAAACAAGGCAGCCCTTAGGTCCTGGTAGCTCTAGGCCTATGTAGCACAACCAGAACAGAAGTTCTACTTCAGCCAGGTCAGGCCTGCCAAGAAACTGCGTTTCACAGGCCTTTCAAAGAGATGTTCTCTTAGGCTGTAAGAGCACTGGGCAGAGCCAGCTGTTTCTTAGCTTCCCGAAGAGCTGGGAGCAAGATGCTTTGGGTCCACTCTCCGTCTTTGGAAACAAGGCAGCCCTTTGGGCCTGGCAGCTCTAGGGCAATGGAGCACACCCAGAGCAGAAGTTCTACTTCAGCCAGATCAGGCCTGCCAGGAAACCGCGTTTCACAGGCCTTGGTAAGAGATGTTCCCGGTAGGCTGTAAGAGCACTGGGCAGAGCCAGTTGTTTCTTACCTCCTGAAAAGCTGGAAGCAAGATGCTTGGGACCCCTCTGCCCGTTTGGGAACAAGGCAGCCTTTTGGGTCGGGAAGCTCTAGGCCAATGTAGCACACGCAGAGCAGGAGTTCTACTTCAGCCTGATCAGGCCTGCAAAGAAACAGCGTTTGACAGGCCTTGGTAAGAGATGTTCGCGGTAGGTGTAAGAGCACTGGGCAGAGCCAGTTGTTTCTTAGCTTCGCAAAGACCGGGAAGCAAGGTGCTTTGGGCCTCTCTGCCCCTTGGAAACAGGGCAGCACTTTGGGCCTGGCAGCTCTAGGGCAATGGAGCACACCCAGAGCCGGAGTTCTACTTCAGCCAGATGAGGCCTGCAGAGAAACTGCGTTTCACAGGCCTTTCAAAGACATGTTCCCGGTAGGCTGTAAGAGCACGGGGCAGAGCGAGTTGGTTCTTAGCTTCCCAGAGAGCTGGAAGCAAGATGCTTTGGGGCCTCTCTGCCCCTTTGGAAACAAGGCAGCACCTTGGGCCTGGCAGCTCTAGGGCAATGGAGCACACCCAGAGCAGAAGTTCTACTTCAGCCAAATCAGGCCTGCCAGGAAACGGCGTTTCACAGGCCTTGGTAAGAGATGTTCCCGGTAGGCTGTAAGAGCACTGGGCAACGCCAGATGTTTCTTAGCTTCCCGAAGAGCTGGAAGCAAGAAGCTTTGGTGCCACTCTCTCACTTTGGACTCAAGGCAGCCCTTTGGGGCAGGTAGCTCTAGGCCAGTGGAGCACACCCAGAGCAGAAGTTCTACTTCGGCCAGTTCAGGCCACCAACAAACTGCGTTTCACAGGCCTTGGTAAGAGATGTTCCCGGTAGGCTGTAAGAGCACTGGGCAACGCCAGATGTTTCTTAGCTTCCCGAAGAGCTGGAAGCAAGATGCTTTGGGGCCTCTCATCCCCTTTGCAAACAAGGCCGACCTTTGGGCCAGGCAGCTCTAGGCCAATGGAGCACACCCAGAGCAGAAGTTCTACCTCAGCCAGATAAGGCCTGCCAAGAAACTGCGTTTCAAAGGCTTTGGTAAGAGATGTTCCCGGTACTCTGTTAGAGCACTGGGCAGAGCCATTTGTTTCTTAGCTTCCCAAAGAGCTGGAAGCAAGATGCTTTGGGGGCTCCCTGCCCCTTTGCCAACAAGGGCGACCTTTGGGCCTTTCAGCTCTAGGCCAATGGAGCACACCCAGAGCAGAAGTCCTACTTCAGCCAGATCAGGCCTGCCAAGGAACTGCGTTTCAGAGGCCTTTGTATGTGACGTTCCCGGTAGGCTGTGAGAGCACGGTGCAGAGCCAGTTGTTTCCTTGTTTCCCAAACAGCTGGAAGCAAGACGCTTTGGGGCCTCTCTGCCCCTTTGGAAACAAGGCAGCACGTTGGGTCTGGCAGCTCTAGGGCAATGGAGCACAACCAGAGCCGAAGTTCTACTTCTTCCAGATCAGGCCTGCCTAGACAGTGCGTTTCCCAGGCCTTGATAAGAGATGTTCTCTTAGGCTATAAGAGCACTGGGCACAGCCAGTTGTTTCTTAGCTTCCCAAGAGGTGGAAGCAAGATGCTTTGGGGCCTCTCTCCCCCTTTGGAAACAAGGCAGCCCTTTGGGCCTTTCAGCTCTAGGGCAATGGAGCACACCCAGAGCAGAAGTTCTACCTCAGCCAGATCAGGCCTGCCAAGAAACTGCTTTTCACAGGCCTTCGTAAGAGGTGTTCCCGGAAGGCTGTAAGAGTACCTGGCAGAGCGAGTTGTTTCTTAGCTTCAAAAACAGCTGGAAGCAACATGATTTGGGGCCTCTCTCCCCCTTTGGAAACAAAGCAGCCTTTGTGCCTGGCAGCTCTAGGCCAAAGTAGCACACCCAGAGCACAAGTTCTACCTCAGCCAGATAAGGCCTGTCAAGAAGCTGCGTTTCACAGGCCTTTGTATGTGACGTTCCCGGTTGGCTTTGAGAGCACTGTGCAGAGCCAGTTGTTTTAGCTTCCCAGAGAGCAGGAAGCAAGATGCTTTGGGGCCTCTCTCACACTTTGGAAATAAAGGCAGCCCTTTGGGCCTGGCAGCCCTAGGCCAATGGAGTACACCCAGAGCAGAAGTTCTACCTCAGCCAGATCAGGCCTTCCAAGAAACTGCGTCTCACAGGCCTTTCTCTGTCACGTTGCCGGTAGGCTGTGAGAGCACTGTGCAGAGCCAGTTGTTTCTTAGCTTCCCAAAGATTTGGAAGCAAGATGCTTTGGGGACTCTCAGCCCCTTTGGAAACAAGGCGGCCCTTTGGGCCTGGCAGCTCTAGGCCAAAGTAGCACGCCCAGAGCAGGAGTTCTACTTCAGCCAGATCAGGCCTGCCAAGAAACTGCGTTTCACAGGCCTTGGTAAGAGATGTTCCCGGTAGGCTGTGAGAGCACTGTGGAGAGCCAGTTGCTTTAGCTTCCCACAGAGCTGGAAGCAAGATGCTTTGGGGCCTCTCTCTCCCTTTGGACAGAAGGCAGCCGTTTGGGCCTGGCAGCTCTAGGCCAATGGAGCACACCCACAGCAGAAGTTCTACTTCAGGCAGATCAGTCCTGCCCAGAAACTGCATTTCACAGCCCTTGGTAAGAGATGTTCACGGTAGGCTGTGAGAGCACTGGGCAGAACCAGTTGTTTTTTAGCTTCCCAAAGTGCTGGAGGCAAGATGCTTTGGGGCCTCTCTCACCCTTTGGAAACAAGGCAGCCCTTAGGTCCTGGTAGCTCTAGGCCTATGTAGCACAACCAGAACAGAAGTTCTACTTCAGCCAGGTCAGGCCTGCCAAGAAACTGCGTTTCACAGGCCTTTCAAAAAGATGTTCTCTTAGGCTGTAAGAGCACTGGGCAGAGCCAGCTGTTTCTTAGCTTCCCGAAGAGCTGGGAGCAAGATGCTTTGGGTCCACTCTCCGTCTTTGGAAACAAGGCAGCCCTTTGGGCCTGGCAGCTCTAGGGCAATGGAGCACACCCAGAGCAGAAGTTCTACTTCAGCCAGATCAGGCCTGCCAGGAAACTGCGTTTCACAGGCCTTGGTAAGAGATGTTCCCGGTAGGCTGTAAGAGCACTGGGCAGAGCCAGTTGTTTCTTACCTTCCTGAAAAGCTGGAAGCAAGATGCTTGGGAGCCCTCTGCCCGTTTGGGAACAAGGCAGCCTTTTGGGTCGGGAAGCTCTAGGCCAATGGTGCACACGCAGAGCAGGAGTTCTACTTCAGCCTGATCAGGCCTGCAAAGAAACAGCGTTTGACAGGCCTTGGTAAGAGATGTTCGCGGTAGGTGTAAGAGCACTGGGCAGAGCCAGTTGTTTCTTAGCTTCGCAAAGACCGGGAAGCAAGATGCTTTGGGCCTCTCTGCCCCTTGGAAACAGGGCAGCACTTTGGGCCTGGCAGCTCTAGGGCAATGGAGCACACCCAGAGCCGGAGTTCTACTTCAGCCAGATGAGGCCTGCCAAGAAACTGCGTTTCACAGGCCTTTCAAAGACATGTTCCCGGTAGGCTGTAAGAGCACGGGGCAGAGCGAGTTGGTTCTTAGCTTCCCAGAGAGCTGGAAGCAAGATGCTTTGGGGCCTCTCTGCCCCTTTGGAAACAAGGCAGCACCTTGGGCCTGGCAGCTCTAGGGCAATGGAGCACACCCAGAGCAGAAGTTCTACTTCAGCCAAATCAGGCCTGCCAGGAAACGGCGTTTCACAGGCCTTGGTAAGAGATGTTCCCGGTAGGCTGTAAGAGCACTGGGCAACGCCAGATGTTTCTTAGCTTCCCGAAGAGCTGGAAGCGAGAAGCTTTGGTGCCACTCTCTCACTTTGGAATCAAGGCAGCCCTTTGGGGCAGGTAGCTCTAGGCCAGTGGAGCACACCCAGAGCAGAAGTTCTACTTGGGCCAGTTCAGGCCACCAACAAACTGCGTTTCACAGGCCTTGGTAAGAGATGTTCCCGGTAGGCTGTAAGAGCACTGGGCAACGCCAGATGTTTCTTAGCTTCCCGAAGAGCTGGAAGCAAGATGCTTTGGGGCCTCTCATCCCCTTTGCAAACAAGGCGGCCCTATGGGCCAGGCAGCTCTAGGCCAATGGAGCACACCCAGAGCAGAAGTTCTACTTCGGCCAGTTCAGGCCACCAACAAACTGCGTTTCACAGGCCTTGGTAAGAGATGTTCCCGGTAGGCTGTAAGAGCACTGGGCAACGCCAGATGTTTCTTAGCTTCCCGAAGAGCTGGAAGCAAGATGCTTTGGGGCCTCTCATCCCCTTTGCAAACAAGGCCGACCTTTGGGCCAGGCAGCTCTAGGCCAATGGAGCACACCCAGAGCAGAAGTTCTACCTCAGCCAGATAAGGCCTGCCAAGAAACTGCGTTTCAAAGGCTTTGGTAAGAGATGTTGCCGGTACTCTGTTAGAGCACTGGGCAGAGCCATTTGTTTCTTAGCTTCCCAAAGAGCTGGAAGCAAGATGCTTTGGGGGCTCCCTGCCCCTTTGCCAACAAGGGCGACCTTTGGGCCTTTCAGCTCTAGGCCAATGGAGCACACCCAGAGCAGAAGTCCTACTTCAGCCAGATCAGGCCTGCCAAGGAACTGCGTTTCAGAGGCCTTTGTATGTGACGTTCCCGGTAGGCTGTGAGAGCACGGTGCAGAGCCAGTTGTTTCCTTGTTTCCCAAACAGCTGGAAGCAAGACGCTTTGGGGCCTCTCTGCCCCTTTGGAAACAAGGCAGCACGTTGGGTCTGGCAGCTCTAGGGCAATGGAGCACAACCAGAGCCGAAGTTCTACTTCTTCCAGATCAGGCCTGCCTAGACAGTGCGTTTCCCAGGCCTTGATAAGAGATGTTCTCTTAGGCTATAAGAGCACTGGGCACAGCCAGTTGTTTCTTAGCTTCCCAAGAGGTGGAAGCAAGATGCTTTGGGGCCTCTCTCCCCCTTTGGAAACAAGGCAGCCCTTTGGGCCTTTCAGCTCTAGGGCAATGGAGCACACCCAGAGCAGAAGTTCTACCTCAGCCAGATCAGGCCTGCCAAGAAACTGCTTTTCACAGGCCTTGGTAAGAGATGTTCCCGGTAGGCTGTAAGAGCACTGGGCAGAGCCAGCTGTTTCTTAGCTTCCCGAAGAGCTGGGAGCAAGATGCTTTGGGTCCACTCTCCGTCTTTGGAAACAAGGCAGCCCTTTGGGCCTGGCAGCTCTAGGGCAATGGAGCACACCCAGAGCAGAAGTTCTACTTCAGCCAGATCAGGCCTGCCAGGAAACGGCGTTTCACAGGCCTTGGTAAGAGATGTTCCCGGTAGGCTGTAAGAGCACTGGGCAACGCCAGATGTTTCTTAGCTTCCCGAAGAGCTGGAAGCAAGAAGCTTTGGTGCCACTCTCTCACTTTGGACTCAAGGCAGCCCTTTGGGGCAGGTAGCTCTAGGCCAGTGGAGCACACCCAGAGCAGAAGTTCTACTTGGGCCAGTTCAGGCCACCAACAAACTGCGTTTCACAGGCCTTGGTAAGAGATGTTCCCGGTAGGCTGTAAGAGCACTGGGCAACGCCAGATGTTTCTTAGCTTCCCGAAGAGCTGGAAGCAAGATGCTTTGGGGCCTCTCATCACCTTTGCAAACAAGGCGGCCCTATGGGCCAGGCAGCTCTAGGCCAATGGAGCACACCCAGAGCAGAAGTTCTACCTCAGCCAGATAAGGCCTGCCAAGAAACTGCGTTTCAAAGGCTTTGGTAAGAGATGTTCCCGGTACTCTGTTAGAGCACTGGGCAGAGCCATTTGTTTCTTAGCTTCCCAAAGAGCTGGAAGCAAGATGCTTTGGGGGCTCCCTGCCCCTTTGCCAACAAGGGCGACCTTTGGGCCTTTCAGCTCTAGGCCAATGGAGCACACCCAGAGCAGAAGTCCTACTTCAGCCAGATCAGGCCTGCCAAGGAACTGCGTTTCAGAGGCCTTTGTATGTGACGTTCCCGGTAGGCTGTGAGAGCACGGTGCAGAGCCAGTTGTTTCCTTGTTTCCCAAACAGCTGGAAGCAAGACGCTTTGGGGCCTCTCTGCCCCTTTGGAAACAAGGCAGCACGTTGGGTCTGGCAGCTCTAGGGCAATGGAGCACAACCAGAGCCGAAGTTCTACTTCTTCCAGATCAGGCCTGCCTAGACAGTGCGTTTCCCAGGCCTTGATAAGAGATGTTCTCTTAGGCTATAAGAGCACTGGGCACAGCCAGTTGTTTCTTAGCTTCCCAAGAGGTGGAAGCAAGATGCTTTGGGGCCTCTCTCCCCCTTTGGAAACAAGGCAGCCCTTTGGGCCTTTCAGCTCTAGGGCAATGGAGCACACCCAGAGCAGAAGTTCTACCTCAGCCAGATCAGGCCTGCCAAGAAACTGCTTTTCACAGGCCTTGGTAAGAGATGTTCCCGGTAGGCTGTAAGAGCACTGGGCAGAGCCAGCTGTTTCTTAGCTTCCCGAAGAGCTGGGAGCAAGATGCTTTGGGTCCACTCTCCGTCTTTGGAAACAAGGCAGCCCTTTGGTCCTGGCAGCTCTAGGGCAATGGAGCACACCCAGAGCAGAAGTTCTACTTCAGCCAGATCAGGCCTGCCAGGAAACTGCGTTTCACAGGCCTTGGTAAGAGATGTTCCCGGTAGGCTGTAAGAGCACTGGGCAGAGCCAGTTGTTTCTTACCTTCCTGAAAAGCTGGAAGCAAGATGCTTGGGAGCCCTCTGCCCGTTTGGGAACAAGGCAGCCTTTTGGGTCGGGAAGCTCTAGGCCAATGGAGCACACGCAGAGCAGGAGTTCTACTTCAGCCTGATCAGGCCTGCAAAGAAACAGCGTTTGACAGGCCTTGGTAAGAGATGTTCGCGGTAGGTGTAAGAGCACTGGGCAGAGCCAGTTGTTTCTTAGCTTCGCAAAGACCGGGAAGCAAGATGCTTTGGGCCTCTCTGCCCCTTGGAAACAGGGCAGCACTTTGGGCCTGGCAGCTCTAGGGCAATGGAGCACACCCAGAGCCGGAGTTCTACTTCAGCCAGATGAGGCCTGCCAAGAAACTGCGTTTCACAGGCCTTTCAAAGACATGTTCCCGGTAGGCTGTAAGAGCACGGGGCAGAGCGAGTTGGTTCTTAGCTTCCCAGAGAGCTGGAAGCAAGATGCTTTGGGGCCTCTCTGCCCCTTTGGAAACAAGGCAGCACCTTGGGCCTGGCAGCTCTAGGGCAATGGAGCACACCCAGAGCAGAAGTTCTACTTCAGCCAAATCAGGCCTGCCAGGAAACGGCGTTTCACAGGCCTTGGTAAGAGATGTTCCCGGTAGGCTGTAAGAGCACTGGGCAACGCCAGATGTTTCTTAGCTTCCTGAAGAGCTGGAAGCAAGAAGCTTTGGTGCCACTCTCTCACTTTGGACTCAAGGCAGCCCTTTGGGGCAGGTAGCTCTAGGCCAGTGGAGCACAGCCAGAGCAGAAGTTCTACTTGGGCCAGTTCAGGCCACCAACAAACTGCGTTTCACAGGCCTTGGTAAGAGATGTTCCCGGTAGGCTGTAAGAGCACTGGGCAACGCCAGATGTTTCTTAGCTTCCCGAAGAGCTGGAAGCAAGATGCTTTGGGGCCTCTCATCCCCTTTGCAAACAAGGCGGCCCTATGGGCCAGGCAGCTCTAGGCCAATGGAGCACACCCAGAGCAGAAGTTCTACTCGGCCAGTTCAGGCCACCAACAAACTGCGTTTCACAGGCCTTGGTAAGAGATGTTCCCGGTAGGCTGTAAGAGCACTGGGCAACGCCAGATGTTTCTTAGCTTCCCGAAGAGCTGGAAGCAAGATGCTTTGGGGCCTCTCATCCCCTTTGCAAACAAGGCCGACCTTTGGGCCAGGCAGCTCTAGGCCAATGGAGCACACCCAGAGCAGAAGTTCTACCTCAGCCAGATAAGGCCTGCCAAGAAACTGCGTTTCAAAGGCTTTGGTAAGAGATGTTCCCAGTACTCTGTTAGAGCACTGGGCAGAGCCATTTGTTTCTTAGCTTCCCAAAGAGCTGGAAGCAAGATGCTTTGGGGGCTCCCTGCCCCTTTGCCAACAAGGGCGACCTTTGGGCCTTTCAGCTCTAGGCCAATGGAGCACACCCAGAGCAGAAGTCCTACTTCAGCCAGATCAGGCCTGCCAAGGAACTGCGTTTCAGAGGCCTTTGTATGTGACGTTCCCGGTAGGCTGTGAGAGCACGGTGCAGAGCCAGTTGTTTCCTTGTTTCCCAAACAGCTGGAAGCAAGACGCTTTGGGGCCTCTCTGCCCCTTTGGAAACAAGGCAGCACGTTGGGTCTGGCAGCTCTAGGGCAATGGAGCACAACCAGAGCCGAAGTTCTACTTCTTCCAGATCAGGCCTGCCTAGACAGTGCGTTTCCCAGGCCTTGATAAGAGATGTTCTCTTAGGCTATAAGAGCACTGGGCACAGCCAGTTGTTTCTTAGCTTCCCAAGAGGTGGAAGCAAGATGCTTTGGGGCCTCTCTCCCCCTTTGGAAACAAGGCAGCCCTTTGGGCCTTTCAGCTCTAGGGCAATGGAGCACACCCAGAGCAGAAGTTCTACCTCAGCCAGATCAGGCCTGCCAAGAAACTGCTTTTCATAGGCCTTCGTAAGAGATGTTCCCGGTAGGCTGTAAGAGCACTGGGCAGAGCCAGCTGTTTCTTAGCTTCCCGAAGAGCTGGGAGCAAGATGCTTTGGGTCCACTCTCCGTCTTTGGAAACAAGGCAGCCCTTTGGGCCTGGCAGCTCTAGGGCAATGGAGCACACCCAGAGCAGAAGTTCTACTTCAGCCAGATCAGGCCTGCCAGGAAACTGCGTTTCACAGGCCTTGGTAAGAGATGTTCCCGGTAGGCTGTAAGAGCACTGGGCAGAGCCAGTTGTTTCTTACCTTCCTGAAAAGCTGGAAGCAAGATGCTTGGGAGCCCTCTGCCCGTTTGGGAACAAGGCAGCCTTTTGGGTCGGGAAGCTCTAGGCCAATGGAGCACACGCAGAGCAGGAGTTCTACTTCAGCCTGATCAGGCCTGCAAAGAAACAGCGTTTGACAGGCCTTGGTAAGAGATGTTCGCGGTAGGTGTAAGAGCACTGGGCAGAGCCAGTTGTTTCTTAGCTTCACAAAGACCGGGAAGCAAGATGCTTTGGGCCTCTCTGCCCCTTGGAAACAGGGCAGCACTTTGGGCCTGGCAGCTCTAGGGCAATGGAGCACACCCAGAGCCGGAGTTCTACTTCAGCCAGATGAGGCCTGCCAAGAAACTGCGTTTCACAGGCCTTTCAAAGACATGTTCCCGGTAGGCTGTAAGAGCACGGGGCAGAGCGAGTTGGTTCTTAGCTTCCCAGAGAGCTGGAAGCAAGATGCTTTGGGGCCTCTCTGCCCCTTTGGAAACAAGGCAGCACCTTGGGCCTGGCAGCTCTAGGGCAATGGAGCACACCCAGAGCAGAAGTTCTACTTCAGCCAAATCAGGCCTGCCAGGAAACGGCGTTTCACAGGCCTTGGTAAGAGATGTTCCCGGTAGGCTGTAAGAGCACTGGGCAACGCCAGATGTTTCTTAGCTTCCCGAAGAGCTGGAAGCAAGAAGCTTTGGTGCCACTCTCTCACTTTGGACTCAAGGCAGCCCTTTGGGGCAGGTAGCTCTAGGCCAGTGGAGCACACCCAGAGCAGAAGTTCTACTTGGGCCAGTTCAGGCCACCAACAAACTGCGTTTCACAGGCCTTGGTAAGAGATGTTCCCGGTAGGCTTTAAGAGCACTGGGCAACGCCAGATGTTTCTTAGCTTCCCGAAGAGCTGGAAGCAAGATGCTTTGGGGCCTCTCATCCCCTTTGCAAACAAGGCGGCCCTATGGGCCAGGCAGCTCTAGGCCAATGGAGCACACCCAGAGCAGAAGTTCTACTTCGGCCAGTTCAGGCCACCAACAAACTGCGTTTCACAGGCCTTGGTAAGAGATGTTCCCGGTAGGCTGTAAGAGCACTGGGCAACGCCAGATGTTTCTTAGCTTCCCGAAGAGCTGGAAGCAAGATGCTTTGGGGCCTCTCATCCCCTTTGCAAACAAGGCCGACCTTTGGGCCAGGCAGCTCTAGGCCAATGGAGCACACCCAGAGCAGAAGTTCTACCTCAGCCAGATAAGGCCTGCCAAGAAACTGCGTTTCAAAGGCTTTGGTAAGAGATGTTCCCGGTACTCTGTTAGAGCACTGGGCAGAGCCATTTGTTTCTTAGCTTCCCAAAGAGCTGGAAGCAAGATGCTTTGGGGGCTCCCTGCCCCTTTGCCAACAAGGGCGACCTTTGGGCCTTTCAGCTCTAGGCCAATGGAGCACACCCAGAGCAGAAGTCCTACTTCAGCCAGATCAGGCCTGCCAAGGAACTGCGTTTCAGAGGCCTTTGTATGTGACGTTCCCGGTAGGCTGTGAGAGCACGGTGCAGAGCCAGTTGTTTCCTTGTTTCCCAAACAGCTGGAAGCAAGACGCTTTGGGGCCTCTCTGCCCCTTTGGAAACAAGGCAGCACGTTGGGTCTGGCAGCTCTAGGGCAATGGAGCACAACCAGAGCCGAAGTTCTACTTCTTCCAGATCAGGCCTGCCTAGACAGTGCGTTTCCCAGGCCTTGATAAGAGATGTTCTCTTAGGCTATAAGAGCACTGGGCACAGCCAGTTGTTTCTTAGCTTCCCAAGAGGTGGAAGCAAGATGCTTTGGGGCCTCTCTCCCCCTTTGGAAACAAGGCAGCCCTTTGGGCCTTTCAGCTCTAGGGCAATGGAGCACACCCAGAGCAGAAGTTCTACCTCAGCCAGATCAGGCCTGCCAAGAAACTGCTTTTCACAGGCCTTGGTAAGAGATGTTCCCGGTAGGCTGTAAGAGCACTGGGCAGAGCCAGCTGTTTCTTAGCTTCCCGAAGAGCTGGGAGCAAGATGCTTTGGGTCCACTCTCCGTCTTTGGAAACAAGGCAGCCCTTTGGGCCTGTCAGCTCTAGGGCAATGGAGCACACCCAGAGCAGAAGTTCTACTTCAGCCAGATCAGGCCTGCCAGGAAACTGCGTTTCACAGGCCTTGGTAAGAGATGTTCCCGGTAGGCTGTAAGAGCACTGGGCAGAGCCAGTTGTTTCTTACCTTCCTGAAAAGCTGGAAGCAAGATGCTTGGGACCCCTCTGCCCGTTTGGGAACAAGGCAGCCTTTTGGGTCGGGAAGCTCTAGGCCAATGGAGCACACGCAGAGCAGGAGTTCTACTTCAGCCTGATCAGGCCTGCAAAGAAACAGCGTTTGACAGGCCTTGGTAAGAGATGTTCGCGGTAGGTGTAAGAGCACTGGGCAGAGCCAGTTGTTTCTTAGCTTCGCAAAGACCGGGAAGCAAGATGCTTTGGGCCTCTCTGCCCCTTGGAAACAGGGCAGCACTTTGGGCCTGGCAGCTCTAGGGCAATGGAGCACACCCAGAGCCGGAGTTCTACTTCAGCCAGATGAGGCCTGCCAAGAAACTGCGTTTCACAGGCCTTTCAAAGACATGTTCCCGGTAGGCTGTAAGAGCACGGGGCAGAGCGAGTTGGTTCTTAGCTTCCCAGAGAGCTGGAAGCAAGATGCTTTGGGGCCTCTCTGCCCCTTTGGAAACAAGGCAGCACCTTGGGCCTGGCAGCTCTAGGGCAATGGAGCACACCCAGAGCAGAAGTTCTACTTCAGCCAAATCAGGCCTGCCAGGAAACGGCGTTTCACAGGCCTTGGTAAGAGATGTTCCCGGTAGGCTGTAAGAGCACTGGGCAACGCCAGATGTTTCTTAGCTTCCCGAAGAGCTGGAAGCAAGATGCTTTGGGGCCTCTCATCCCCTTTGCAAACAAGGCCGACCTTTGGGCCAGGCAGCTCTAGGCCAATGGAGCACACCCAGAGCAGAAGTTCTACCTCAGCCAGATAAGGCCTGCCAAGAAACTGCGTTTCAAAGGCTTTGGTAAGAGATGTTCCCGGTACTCTGTTAGAGCACTGGGCAGAGCCATTTGTTTCTTAGCTTCCCAAAGAGCTGGAAGCAAGATGCTTTGGGGGCTCCCTGCCCCTTTGCCAACAAGGGCGACCTTTGGGCCTTTCAGCTCTAGGCCAATGGAGCACACCCAGAGCAGAAGTCCTACTTCAGCCAGATCAGGCCTGCCAAGGAACTGCGTTTCAGAGGCCTTTGTATGTGACGTTCCCGGTAGGCTGTGAGAGCACGGTGCAGAGCCAGTTGTTTCCTTGTTTCCCAAACAGCTGGAAGCAAGACGCTTTGGGGCCTCTCTGCCCCTTTGGAAACAAGGCAGCACGTTGGGTCTGGCAGCTCTAGGGCAATGGAGCACAACCAGAGCCGAAGTTCTACTTCTTCCAGATCAGGCCTGCCTAGACAGTGCGTTTCCCAGGCCTTGATAAGAGATGTTCTCTTAGGCTATAAGAGCACTGGGCACAGCCAGTTGTTTCTTAGCTTCCCAAGAGGTGGAAGCAAGATGCTTTGGGGCCTCTCTCCCCCTTTGGAAACAAGGCAGCCCTTTGGGCCTTTCAGCTCTAGGGCAATGGAGCACACCCAGAGCAGAAGTTCTACCTCAGCCAGATCAGGCCTGCCAAGAAACTGCTTTTCACAGGCCTTGGTAAGAGATGTTCCCGGTAGGCTGTAAGAGCACTGGGCAGAGCCAGCTGTTTCTTAGCTTCCCGAAGAGCTGGGAGCAAGATGCTTTGGGTCCACTCTCCGTCTTTGGAAACAAGGCAGCCCTTTGGGCCTGTCAGCTCTAGGGCAATGGAGCACACCCAGAGCAGAAGTTCTACTTCAGCCAGATCAGGCCTGCCAGGAAACTGCGTTTCACAGGCCTTGGTAAGAGATGTTCCCGGTAGGCTGTAAGAGCACTGGGCAGAGCCAGTTGTTTCTTACCTTCCTGAAAAGCTGGAAGCAAGATGCTTGGGACCCCTCTGCCCGTTTGGGAACAAGGCAGCCTTTTGGGTCGGGAAGCTCTAGGCCAATGGAGCACACGCAGAGCAGGAGTTCTACTTCAGCCTGATCAGGCCTGCAAAGAAACAGCGTTTGACAGGCCTTGGTAAGAGATGTTCGCGGTAGGTGTAAGAGCACTGGGCAGAGCCAGTTGTTTCTTAGCTTCGCAAAGACCGGGAAGCAAGATGCTTTGGGCCTCTCTGCCCCTTGGAAACAGGGCAGCACTTTGGGCCTGGCAGCTCTAGGGCAATGGAGCACACCCAGAGCCGGAGTTCTACTTCAGCCAGATGAGGCCTGCCAAGAAACTGCGTTTCACAGGCCTTTCAAAGACATGTTCCCGGTAGGCTGTAAGAGCACGGGGCAGAGCGAGTTGGTTCTTAGCTTCCCAGAGAGCTGGAAGCAAGATGCTTTGGGGCCTCTCTGCCCCTTTGGAAACAAGGCAGCACCTTGGGCCTGGCAGCTCTAGGGCAATGGAGCACACCCAGAGCAGAAGTTCTACTTCAGCCAAATCAGGCCTGCCAGGAAACGGCGTTTCACAGGCCTTGGTAAGAGATGTTCCCGGTAGGCTGTAAGAGCACTGGGCAACGCCAGATGTTTCTTAGCTTCCCGAAGAGCTGGAAGCAAGAAGCTTTGGTGCCACTCTCTCACTTTGGACTCAAGGCAGCCCTTTGGGGCAGGTAGCTCTAGGCCAGTGGAGCACACCCAGAGCAGAATTTCTACTTGGGCCAGTTCAGGCCACCAACAAACTGCGTTTCACAGGCCTTGGTAAGAGATGTTCCCGGTAGGCTGTAAGAGCACTGGGCAACGCCAGATGTTTCTTAGCTTCCCGAAGAGCTGGAAGCAAGATGCTTTGGGGCCTCTCATCCCCTTTGCAAACAAGGCGGCCCTATGGGCCAGGCAGCTCTAGGCCAATGGAGCACACCCAGAGCAGAAGTTCTACTTCGGCCAGTTCAGGCCACCAACAAACTGCGTTTCACAGGCCTTGGTAAGAGATGTTCCCGGTAGGCTGTAAGAGCACTGGGCAACACCAGATGTTTCTTAGCTTCCCGAAGAGCTGGAAGCAAGATGCTTTGGGGCCTCTCATCCCCTTTGCAAACAAGGCCGACCTTTGGGCCAGGCAGCTCTAGGCCAATGGAGCACACCCAGAGCAGAAGTTCTACCTCAGCCAGATAAGGCCTGCCAAGAAACTGCGTTTCAAAGGCTTTTGTAAGAGATGTTCCCGGTACTCTGTTAGAGCACTGGGCAGAGCCATTTGTTTCTTAGCTTCCCAAAGAGCTGGAAGCAAGATGCTTTGGGGGCTCCCTGCCCCTTTGCCAACAAGGGCGACCTTTGGGCCTTTCAGCTCTAGGCCAATGGAGCACACCCAGAGCAGAAGTCCTACTTCAGCCAGATCAGGCCTGCCAAGGAACTGCGTTTCAGAGGCCTTTGTATGTGACGTTCCCGGTAGGCTGTGAGAGCACGGTGCAGAGCCAGTTGTTTCCTTGTTTCCCAAACAGCTGGAAGCAAGACGCTTTGGGGCCTCTCTGCCCCTTTGGAAACAAGGCAGCACGATGGGTCTGGCAGCTCTAGGGCAATGGAGCACAACCAGAGCCGAAGTTCTACTTCTTCCAGATCAGGCCTGCCTAGACAGTGCGTTTCCCAGGCCTTGATAAGAGATGTTCTCTTAGGCTATAAGAGCACTGGGCACAGCCAGTTGTTTCTTAGCTTCCCAAGAGGTGGAAGCAAGATGCTTTGGGGCCTCTCTCCCCCTTTGGAAACAAGGCAGCCCTTTGGGCCTTTCAGCTCTAGGGCAATGGAGCACACCCAGAGCAGAAGTTCTACCTCAGCCAGATCAGGCCTGCCAAGAAACTGCTTTTCACAGGCCTTGGTAAGAGATGTTCCCGGTAGGCTGTAAGAGCACTGGGCAGAGCCAGCTGTTTCTTAGCTTCCCAAAGTGCTGGAGGCAAGATGCTTTGGGGCCTCTCTCACCCTTTGGAAACAAGGCAGCCCTTAGGTCCTGGTAGCTCTAGGCCTATGTAGCACAACCAGAACAGAAGTTCTACTTCAGCCAGGTCAGGCCTGCCAAGAAACTGCGTTTCACAGGCCTTTCAAAGAGATGTTCTCTTAGGCTGTAAGAGCACTGGGCAGAGCCAGCTGTTTCTTAGCTTCCCGAAGAGCTGGGAGCAAGATGCTTTGGGTCCACTCTCCGTCTTTGGAAACAAGGCAGCCCTTTGGGCCTGTCAGCTCTAGGGCAATGGAGCACACCCAGAGCAGAAGTTCTACTTCAGCCAGATCAGGCCTGCCAGGAAACTGCGTTTCACAGGCCTTGGTAAGAGATGTTCCCGGTAGGCTGTAAGAGCACTGGGCAGAGCCAGTTGTTTCTTACCTTCCTGAAAAGCTGGAAGCAAGATGCTTGGGACCCCTCTGCCCGTTTGGGAACAAGGCAGCCTTTTGGGTCGGGAAGCTCTAGGCCAATGGAGCACACGCAGAGCAGGAGTTCTACTTCAGCCTGATCAGGCCTGCAAAGAAACAGCGTTTGACAGGCCTTGGTAAGAGATGTTCGCGGTAGGTGTAAGAGCACTGGGCAGAGCCAGTTGTTTCTTAGCTTCGCAAAGACCGGGAAGCAAGATGCTTTGGGCCTCTCTGCCCCTTGGAAACAGGGCAGCACTTTGGGCCTGGCAGCTCTAGGGCAATGGAGCACACCCAGAGCCGGAGTTCTACTTCAGCCAGATGAGGCCTGCCAAGAAACTGCGTTTCACAGGCCTTTCAAAGACATGTTCCCGGTAGGCTGTAAGAGCACGGGGCAGAGCGAGTTGGTTCTTAGCTTCCCAGAGAGCTGGAAGCAAGATGCTTTGGGGCCTCTCTGCCCCTTTGGAAACAAGGCAGCACCTTGGGCCTGGCAGCTCTAGGGCAATGGAGCACACCCAGAGCAGAAGTTCTACTTCAGCCAAATCAGGCCTGCCAGGAAACGGCGTTTCACAGGCCTTGGTAAGAGATGTTCCCGGTAGGCTGTAAGAGCACTGGGCAACGCCAGATGTTTCTTAGCTTCCCGAAGAGCTGGAAGCAAGAAGCTTTGGTGCCACTCTCTCACTTTGGACTCAAGGCAGCCCTTTGGGGCAGGTAGCTCTAGGCCAGTGGAGCACACCCAGAGCAGAATTTCTACTTGGGCCAGTTCAGGCCACCAACAAACTGCGTTTCACAGGCCTTGGTAAGAGATGTTCCCGGTAGGCTGTAAGAGCACTGGGCAACGCCAGATGTTTCTTAGCTTCCCGAAGAGCTGGAAGCAAGATGCTTTGGGGCCTCTCATCCCCTTTGCAAACAAGGCGGCCCTATGGGCCAGGCAGCTCTAGGCCAATGGAGCACACCCAGAGCAGAAGTTCTACTTCGGCCAGTTCAGGCCACCAACAAACTGCGTTTCACAGGCCTTGGTAAGAGATGTTCCCGGTAGGCTGTAAGAGCACTGGGCAACACCAGATGTTTCTTAGCTTCCCGAAGAGCTGGAAGCAAGATGCTTTGGGGCCTCTCATCCCCTTTGCAAACAAGGCCGACCTTTGGGCCAGGCAGCTCTAGGCCAATGGAGCACACCCAGAGCAGAAGTTCTACCTCAGCCAGATAAGGCCTGCCAAGAAACTGCGTTTCAAAGGCTTTTGTAAGAGATGTTCCCGGTACTCTGTTAGAGCACTGGGCAGAGCCATTTGTTTCTTAGCTTCCCAAAGAGCTGGAAGCAAGATGCTTTGGGGGCTCCCTGCCCCTTTGCCAACAAGGGCGACCTTTGGGCCTTTCAGCTCTAGGCCAATGGAGCACACCCAGAGCAGAAGTCCTACTTCAGCCAGATCAGGCCTGCCAAGGAACTGCGTTTCAGAGGCCTTTGTATGTGACGTTCCCGGTAGGCTGTGAGAGCACGGTGCAGAGCCAGTTGTTTCCTTGTTTCCCAAACAGCTGGAAGCAAGACGCTTTGGGGCCTCTCTGCCCCTTTGGAAACAAGGCAGCACGTTGGGTCTGGCAGCTCTAGGGCAATGGAGCACAACCAGAGCCGAAGTTCTACTTCTTCCAGATCAGGCCTGCCTAGACAGTGCGTTTCCCAGGCCTTGATAAGAGATGTTCTCTTAGGCTATAAGAGCACTGGGCACAGCCAGTTGTTTCTTAGCTTCCCAAGAGGTGGAAGCAAGATGCTTTGGGGCCTCTCTCCCCCTTTGGAAACAAGGCAGCCCTTTGGGCCTTTCAGCTCTAGGGCAATGGAGCACACCCAGAGCAGAAGTTCTACCTCAGCCAGATCAGGCCTGCCAAGAAACTGCTTTTCACAGGCCTTGGTAAGAGATGTTCCCGGTAGGCTGTAAGAGCACTGGGCAGAGCCAGCTGTTTCTTAGCTTCCCAAAGTGCTGGAGGCAAGATGCTTTGGGGCCTCTCTCACCCTTTGGAAACAAGGCAGCCCTTAGGTCCTGGTAGCTCTAGGCCTATGTAGCACAACCAGAACAGAAGTTCTACTTCAGCCAGGTCAGGCCTGCCAAGAAACTGCGTTTCACAGGCCTTTCAAAGAGATGTTCTCTTAGGCTGTAAGAGCACTGGGCAGAGCCAGCTGTTTCTTAGCTTCCCGAAGAGCTGGGAGCAAGATGCTTTGGGTCCACTCTCCGTCTTTGGAAACAAGGCAGCCCTTTGGGCCTGGCAGCTCTAGGGCAATGGAGCACACCCAGAGCAGAAGTTCTACTTCAGCCAGATCAGGCCTGCCAGGAAACTGCGTTTCACAGGCCTTGGTAAGAGATGTTCCCGGTAGGCTGTAAGAGCACTGGGCAGAGCCAGTTGTTTCTTACCTTCCTGAAAAGCTGGAAGCAAGATGCTTGGGACCCCTCTGCCCTTTTGGGAACAAGGCAGCCTTTTGGGTCGGGAAGCTCTAGGCCAATGGAGCACACGCAGAGCAGGAGTTCTACTTCAGCCTGATCAGGCCTGCAAAGAAACAGCGTTTGACAGGCCTTGGTAAGAGATGTTCGCGGTAGGTGTAAGAGCACTGGGCAGAGCCAGTTGTTTCTTAGCTTCGCAAAGACCGGGAAGCAAGATGCTTTGGGCCTCTCTGCCCCTTGGAAACAGGGCAGCACTTTGGGCCTGGCAGCTCTAGGGCAATGGAGCACACCCAGAGCCGGAGTTCTACTTCAGCCAGATGAGGCCTGCCAAGAAACTGCGTTTCACAGGCCTTTCAAAGACATGTTCCCGGTAGGCTGTAAGAGCACGGGGCAGAGCGAGTTGGTTCTCAGCTTCCCAGAGAGCTGGAAGCAAGATGCTTTGGGGCCTCTCTGCCCCTTTGGAAACAAGGCAGCACCTTGGGCCTGGCAGCTCTAGGGCAATGGAGCACACCCAGAGCAGAAGTTCTACTTCAGCCAAATCAGGCCTGCCAGGAAACGGCGTTTCACAGGCCTTGGTAAGAGATGTTCCCGGTAGGCTGTAAGAGCACTGGGCAACGCCAGATGTTTCTTAGCTTCCCGAAGAGCTGGAAGCAAGAAGCTTTGGTGCCACTCTCTCACTTTGGACTCAAGGCAGCCCTTTGGGGCAGGTAGCTCTAGGCCAGTGGAGCACACCCAGAGCAGAATTTCTACTTGGGCCAGTTCAGGCCACCAACAAACTGCGTTTCACAGGCCTTGGTAAGAGATGTTCCCGGTAGGCTGTAAGAGCACTGGGCAACGCCAGATGTTTCTTAGCTTCCCGAAGAGCTGGAAGCAAGATGCTTTGGGGCCTCTCATCCCCTTTGCAAACAAGGCGGCCCTATGGGCCAGGCAGCTCTAGGCCAATGGAGCACACCCAGAGCAGAAGTTCTACTTCGGCCAGTTCAGGCCACCAACAAACTGCGTTTCACAGGCCTTGGTAAGAGATGTTCCCGGTAGGCTGTAAGAGCACTGGGCAACACCAGATGTTTCTTAGCTTCCCGAAGAGCTGGAAGCAAGATGCTTTGGGGCCTCTCATCCCCTTTGCAAACAAGGCCGACCTTTGGGCCAGGCAGCTCTAGGCCAATGGAGCACACCCAGAGCAGAAGTTCTACCTCAGCCAGATAAGGCCTGCCAAGAAACTGCGTTTCAAAGGCTTTTGTAAGAGATGTTCCCGGTACTCTGTTAGAGCACTGGGCAGAGCCATTTGTTTCTTAGCTTCCCAAAGAGCTGGAAGCAAGATGCTTTGGGGGCTCCCTGCCCCTTTGCCAACAAGGGCGACCTTTGGGCCTTTCAGCTCTAGGCCAATGGAGCACACCCAGAGCAGAAGTCCTACTTCAGCCAGATCAGGCCTGCCAAGGAACTGCGTTTCAGAGGCCTTTGTATGTGACGTTCCCGGTAGGCTGTGAGAGCACGGTGCAGAGCCAGTTGTTTCCTTGTTTCCCAAACAGCTGGAAGCAAGACGCTTTGGGGCCTCTCTGCCCCTTTGGAAACAAGGCAGCACGTTGGGTCTGGCAGCTCTAGGGCAATGGAGCACAACCAGAGCCGAAGTTCTACTTCTTCCAGATCAGGCCTGCCTAGACAGTGCGTTTCCCAGGCCTTGATAAGAGATGTTCTCTTAGGCTATAAGAGCACTGGGCACAGCCAGTTGTTTCTTAGCTTCCCAAGAGGTGGAAGCAAGATGCTTTGGGGCCTCTCTCCCCCTTTGGAAACAAGGCAGCCCTTTGGGCCTTTCAGCTCTAGGGCAATGGAGCACACCCAGAGCAGAAGTTCTACCTCAGCCAGATCAGGCCTGCCAAGAAACTGCTTTTCACAGGCCTTGGTAAGAGATGTTCCCGGTAGGCTGTAAGAGCACTGGGCAGAGCCAGCTGTTTCTTAGCTTCCCGAAGAGCTGGGAGCAAGATGCTTTGGGTCCACTCTCCGTCTTTGGAAACAAGGCAGCCCTTTGGGCCTGTCAGCTCTAGGGCAATGGAGCACACCCAGAGCAGAAGTTCTACTTCAGCCAGATCAGGCCTGCCAGGAAACTGCGTTTCACAGGCCTTGGTAAGAGATGTTCCCGGTAGGCTGTAAGAGCACTGGGCAGAGCCAGTTGTTTCTTACCTTCCTGAAAAGCTGGAAGCAAGATGCTTGGGACCCCTCTGCCCGTTTGGGAACAAGGCAGCCTTTTGGGTCGGGAAGCTCTAGGCCAATGGAGCACACGCAGAGCAGGAGTTCTACTTCAGCCTGATCAGGCCTGCAAAGAAACAGCGTTTGACAGGCCTTGGTAAGAGATGTTCGCGGTAGGTGTAAGAGCACTGGGCAGAGCCAGTTGTTTCTTAGCTTCGCAAAGACCGGGAAGCAAGATGCTTTGGGCCTCTCTGCCCCTTGGAAACAGGGCAGCACTTTGGGCCTGGCAGCTCTAGGGCAATGGAGCACACCCAGAGCCGGAGTTCTACTTCAGCCAGATGAGGCCTGCCAAGAAACTGCGTTTCACAGGCCTTTCAAAGACATGTTCCCGGTAGGCTGTAAGAGCACGGGGCAGAGCGAGTTGGTTCTCAGCTTCCCAGAGAGCTGGAAGCAAGATGCTTTGGGGCCTCTCTGCCCCTTTGGAAACAAGGCAGCACCTTGGGCCTGGCAGCTCTAGGGCAATGGAGCACACCCAGAGCAGAAGTTCTACTTCAGCCAAATCAGGCCTGCCAGGAAACGGCGTTTCACAGGCCTTGGTAAGAGATGTTCCCGGTAGGCTGTAAGAGCACTGGGCAACGCCAGATGTTTCTTAGCTTCCCGAAGAGCTGGAAGCAAGAAGCTTTGGTGCCACTCTCTCACTTTGGACTCAAGGCAGCCCTTTGGGGCAGGTAGCTCTAGGCCAGTGGAGCACACCCAGAGCAGAATTTCTACTTGGGCCAGTTCAGGCCACCAACAAACTGCGTTTCACAGGCCTTGGTAAGAGATGTTCCCGGTAGGCTGTAAGAGCACTGGGCAACGCCAGATGTTTCTTAGCTTCCCGAAGAGCTGGAAGCAAGATGCTTTGGGGCCTCTCATCCCCTTTGCAAACAAGGCGGCCCTATGGGCCAGGCAGCTCTAGGCCAATGGAGCACACCCAGAGCAGAAGTTCTACTTCGGCCAGTTCAGGCCACCAACAAACTGCGTTTCACAGGCCTTGGTAAGAGATGTTCCCGGTAGGCTGTAAGAGCACTGGGCAACACCAGATGTTTCTTAGCTTCCCGAAGAGCTGGAAGCAAGATGCTTTGGGGCCTCTCATCCCCTTTGCAAACAAGGCCGACCTTTGGGCCAGGCAGCTCTAGGCCAATGGAGCACACCCAGAGCAGAAGTTCTACCTCAGCCAGATAAGGCCTGCCAAGAAACTGCGTTTCAAAGGCTTTTGTAAGAGATGTTCCCGGTACTCTGTTAGAGCACTGGGCAGAGCCATTTGTTTCTTAGCTTCCCAAAGAGCTGGAAGCAAGATGCTTTGGGGGCTCCCTGCCCCTTTGCCAACAAGGGCGACCTTTGGGCCTTTCAGCTCTAGGCCAATGGAGCACACCCAGAGCAGAAGTCCTACTTCAGCCAGATCAGGCCTGCCAAGGAACTGCGTTTCAGAGGCCTTTGTATGTGACGTTCCCGGTAGGCTGTGAGAGCACGGTGCAGAGCCAGTTGTTTCCTTGTTTCCCAAACAGCTGGAAGCAAGACGCTTTGGGGCCTCTCTGCCCCTTTGGAAACAAGGCAGCACGTTGGGTCTGGCAGCTCTAGGGCAATGGAGCACAACCAGAGCCGAAGTTCTACTTCTTCCAGATCAGGCCTGCCTAGACAGTGCGTTTCCCAGGCCTTGATAAGAGATGTTCTCTTAGGCTATAAGAGCACTGGGCACAGCCAGTTGTTTCTTAGCTTCCCAAGAGGTGGAAGCAAGATGCTTTGGGGCCTCTCTCCCCCTTTGGAAACAAGGCAGCCCTTTGGGCCTTTCAGCTCTAGGGCAATGGAGCACACCCAGAGCAGAAGTTCTACCTCAGCCAGATCAGGCCTGCCAAGAAACTGCTTTTCACAGGCCTTGGTAAGAGATGTTCCCGGTAGGCTGTAAGAGCACTGGGCAGAGCCAGCTGTTTCTTAGCTTCCCGAAGAGCTGGGAGCAAGATGCTTTGGGTCCACTCTCCGTCTTTGGAAACAAGGCAGCCCTTTGGGCCTGTCAGCTCTAGGGCAATGGAGCACACCCAGAGCAGAAGTTCTACTTCAGCCAGATCAGGCCTGCCAGGAAACTGCGTTTCACAGGCCTTGGTAAGAGATGTTCCCGGTAGGCTGTAAGAGCACTGGGCAGAGCCAGTTGTTTCTTACCTTCCTGAAAAGCTGGAAGCAAGATGCTTGGGACCCCTCTGCCCGTTTGGGAACAAGGCAGCCTTGTGGGTCGGGAAGCTCTAGGCCAATGGAGCACACGCAGAGCAGGAGTTCTACTTCAGCCTGATCAGGCCTGCAAAGAAACAGCGTTTGACAGGCCTTGGTAAGAGATGTTCGCGGTAGGTGTAAGAGCACTGGGCAGAGCCAGTTGTTTCTTAGCTTCGCAAAGACCGGGAAGCAAGATGCTTTGGGCCTCTCTGCCCCTTGGAAACAGGGCAGCACTTTGGGCCTGGCAGCTCTAGGGCAATGGAGCACACCCAGAGCCGGAGTTCTACTTCAGCCAGATGAGGCCTGCCAAGAAACTGCGTTTCACAGGCCTTTCAAAGACATGTTCCCGGTAGGCTGTAAGAGCACGGGGCAGAGCGAGTTGGTTCTTAGCTTCCCAGAGAGCTGGAAGCAAGATGCTTTGGGGCCTCTCTGCCCCTTTGGAAACAAGGCAGCACCTTGGGCCTGGCAGCTCTAGGGCAATGGAGCACACCCAGAGCAGAAGTTCTACTTCAGCCAAATCAGGCCTGCCAGGAAACGGCGTTTCACAGGCCTTGGTAAGAGATGTTCCCGGTAGGCTGTAAGAGCACTGGGCAACGCCAGATGTTTCTTAGCTTCCCGAAGAGCTGGAAGCAAGAAGCTTTGGTGCCACTCTCTCACTTTGGACTCAAGGCAGCCCTTTGGGGCAGGTAGCTCTAGGCCAGTGGAGCACACCCAGAGCAGAATTTCTACTTGGGCCAGTTCAGGCCACCAACAAACTGCGTTTCACAGGCCTTGGTAAGAGATGTTCCCGGTAGGCTGTAAGAGCACTGGGCAACGCCAGATGTTTCTTAGCTTCCCGAAGAGCTGGAAGCAAGATGCTTTGGGGCCTCTCATCCCCTTTGCAAACAAGGCGGCCCTATGGGCCAGGCAGCTCTAGGCCAATGGAGCACACCCAGAGCAGAAGTTCTACTTCGGCCAGTTCAGGCCACCAACAAACTGCGTTTCACAGGCCTTGGTAAGAGATGTTCCCGGTAGGCTGTAAGAGCACTGGGCAACACCAGATGTTTCTTAGCTTCCCGAAGAGCTGGAAGCAAGATGCTTTGGGGCCTCTCATCCCCTTTGCAAACAAGGCCGACCTTTGGGCCAGGCAGCTCTAGGCCAATGGAGCACACCCAGAGCAGAAGTTCTACCTCAGCCAGATAAGGCCTGCCAAGAAACTGCGTTTCAAAGGCTTTGGTAAGAGATGTTCCCGGTACTCTGTTAGAGCACTGGGCAGAGCCATTTGTTTCTTAGCTTCCCAAAGAGCTGGAAGCAAGATGCTTTGTGGGCTCCCTGCCCCTTTGCCAACAAGGGCGACCTTTGGGCCTTTCAGCTCTAGGCCAATGGAGCACACCCAGAGCAGAAGTCCTACTTCAGCCAGATCAGGCCTGCCAAGGAACTGCGTTTCAGAGGCCTTTGTATGTGACGTTCCCGGTAGGCTGTGAGAGCACGGTGCAGAGCCAGTTGTTTCCTTGTTTCCCAAACAGCTGGAAGCAAGACGCTTTGGGGCCTCTCTGCCCCTTTGGAAACAAGGCAGCACGTTGGGTCTGGCAGCTCTAGGGCAATGGAGCACAACCAGAGCCGAAGTTCTACTTCTTCCAGATCAGGCCTGCCTAGACAGTGCGTTTCCCAGGCCTTGATAAGAGATGTTCTCTTAGGCTATAAGAGCACTGGGCACAGCCAGTTGTTTCTTAGCTTCCCAAGAGGTGGAAGCAAGATGCTTTGGGGCCTCTCTCCCCCTTTGGAAACAAGGCAGCCCTTTGGGCCTTTCAGCTCTAGGGCAATGGAGCACACCCAGAGCAGAAGTTCTACCTCAGCCAGATCAGGCCTGCCAAGAAACTGCTTTTCACAGGCCTTGGTAAGAGATGTTCCCGGTAGGCTGTAAGAGCACTGGGCAGAGCCAGCTGTTTCTTAGCTTCCCGAAGAGCTGGGAGCAAGATGCTTTGGGTCCACTCTCCGTCTTTGGAAACAAGGCAGCCCTTTGGGCCTGTCAGCTCTAGGGCAATGGAGCACACCCAGAGCAGAAGTTCTACTTCAGCCAGATCAGGCCTGCCAGGAAACTGCGTTTCACAGGCCTTGGTAAGAGATGTTCCCGGTAGGCTGTAAGAGCACTGGGCAGAGCCAGTTGTTTCTTACCTTCCTGAAAAGCTGGAAGCAAGATGCTTGGGACCCCTCTGCCCGTTTGGGAACAAGGCAGCCTTGTGGGTCGGGAAGCTCTAGGCCAATGGAGCACACGCAGAGCAGGAGTTCTACTTCAGCCTGATCAGGCCTGCAAAGAAACAGCGTTTGACAGGCCTTGGTAAGAGATGTTCGCGGTAGGTGTAAGAGCACTGGGCAGAGCCAGTTGTTTCTTAGCTTCGCAAAGACCGGGAAGCAAGATGCTTTGGGCCTCTCTGCCCCTTGGAAACAGGGCAGCACTTTGGGCCTGGCAGCTCTAGGGCAATGGAGCACACCCAGAGCCGGAGTTCTACTTCAGCCAGATGAGGCCTGCCAAGAAACTGCGTTTCACAGGCCTTTCAAAGACATGTTCCCGGTAGGCTGTAAGAGCACGGGGCAGAGCGAGTTGGTTCTTAGCTTCCCAGAGAGCTGGAAGCAAGATGCTTTGGGGCCTCTCTGCCCCTTTGGAAACAAGGCAGCACCTTGGGCCTGGCAGCTCTAGGGCAATGGAGCACACCCAGAGCAGAAGTTCTACTTCAGCCAAATCAGGCCTGCCAGGAAACGGCGTTTCACAGGCCTTGGTAAGAGATGTTCCCGGTAGGCTGTAAGAGCACTGGGCAACGCCAGATGTTTCTTAGCTTCCCGAAGAGCTGGAAGCAAGAAGCTTTGGTGCCACTCTCTCACTTTGGACTCAAGGCAGCCCTTTGGGGCAGGTAGCTCTAGGCCAGTGGAGCACACCCAGAGCAGAATTTCTACTTGGGCCAGTTCAGGCCACCAACAAACTGCGTTTCACAGGCCTTGGTAAGAGATGTTCCCGGTAGGCTGTAAGAGCACTGGGCAACGCCAGATGTTTCTTAGCTTCCCGAAGAGCTGGAAGCAAGATGCTTTGGGGCCTCTCATCCCCTTTGCAAACAAGGCGGCCCTATGGGCCAGGCAGCTCTAGGCCAATGGAGCACACCCAGAGCAGAAGTTCTACTTCGGCCAGTTCAGGCCACCAACAAACTGCGTTTCACAGGCCTTGGTAAGAGATGTTCCCGGTAGGCTGTAAGAGCACTGGGCAACACCAGATGTTTCTTAGCTTCCCGAAGAGCTGGAAGCAAGATGCTTTGGGGCCTCTCATCCCCTTTGCAAACAAGGCCGACCTTTGGGCCAGGCAGCTCTAGGCCAATGGAGCACACCCAGAGCAGAAGTTCTACCTCAGCCAGATAAGGCCTGCCAAGAAACTGCGTTTCAAAGGCTTTGGTAAGAGATGTTCCCGGTACTCTGTTAGAGCACTGGGCAGAGCCATTTGTTTCTTAGCTTCCCAAAGAGCTGGAAGCAAGATGCTTTGTGGGCTCCCTGCCCCTTTGCCAACAAGGGCGACCTTTGGGCCTTTCAGCTCTAGGCCAATGGAGCACACCCAGAGCAGAAGTCCTACTTCAGCCAGATCAGGCCTGCCAAGGAACTGCGTTTCAGAGGCCTTTGTATGTGACGTTCCCGGTAGGCTGTGAGAGCACGGTGCAGAGCCAGTTGTTTCCTTGTTTCCCAAACAGCTGGAAGCAAGACGCTTTGGGGCCTCTCTGCCCCTTTGGAAACAAGGCAGCACGTTGGGTCTGGCAGCTCTAGGGCAATGGAGCACAACCAGAGCCGAAGTTCTACTTCTTCCAGATCAGGCCTGCCTAGACAGTGCGTTTCCCAGGCCTTGATAAGAGATGTTCTCTTAGGCTATAAGAGCACTGGGCACAGCCAGTTGTTTCTTAGCTTCCCAAGAGGTGGAAGCAAGATGCTTTGGGGCCTCTCTCCCCCTTTGGAAACAAGGCAGCCCTTTGGGCCTTTCAGCTCTAGGGCAATGGAGCACACCCAGAGCAGAAGTTCTACCTCAGCCAGATCAGGCCTGCCAAGAAACTGCTTTTCACAGGCCTTGGTAAGAGATGTTCCCGGTAGGCTGTAAGAGCACTGGGCAGAGCCAGCTGTTTCTTAGCTTCCCGAAGAGCTGGGAGCAAGATGCTTTGGGTCCACTCTCCGTCTTTGGAAACAAGGCAGCCCTTTGGGCCTGTCAGCTCTAGGGCAATGGAGCACACCCAGAGCAGAAGTTCTACTTCAGCCAGATCAGGCCTGCCAGGAAACTGCGTTTCACAGGCCTTGGTAAGAGATGTTCCCGGTAGGCTGTAAGAGCACTGGGCAGAGCCAGTTGTTTCTTACCTTCCTGAAAAGCTGGAAGCAAGATGCTTGGGACCCCTCTGCCCGTTTGGGAACAAGGCAGCCTTGTGGGTCGGGAAGCTCTAGGCCAATGGAGCACACGCAGAGCAGGAGTTCTACTTCAGCCTGATCAGGCCTGCAAAGAAACAGCGTTTGACAGGCCTTGGTAAGAGATGTTCGCGGTAGGTGTAAGAGCACTGGGCAGAGCCAGTTGTTTCTTAGCTTCGCAAAGACCGGGAAGCAAGATGCTTTGGGCCTCTCTGCCCCTTGGAAACAGGGCAGCACTTTGGGCCTGGCAGCTCTAGGGCAATGGAGCACACCCAGAGCCGGAGTTCTACTTCAGCCAGATGAGGCCTGCCAAGAAACTGCGTTTCACAGGCCTTTCAAAGACATGTTCCCGGTAGGCTGTAAGAGCACGGGGCAGAGCGAGTTGGTTCTTAGCTTCCCAGAGAGCTGGAAGCAAGATGCTTTGGGGCCTCTCTGCCCCTTTGGAAACAAGGCAGCACCTTGGGCCTGGCAGCTCTAGGGCAATGGAGCACACCCAGAGCAGAAGTTCTACTTCAGCCAAATCAGGCCTGCCAGGAAACGGCGTTTCACAGGCCTTGGTAAGAGATGTTCCCGGTAGGCTGTAAGAGCACTGGGCAACGCCAGATGTTTCTTAGCTTCCCGAAGAGCTGGAAGCAAGAAGCTTTGGTGCCACTCTCTCACTTTGGACTCAAGGCAGCCCTTTGGGGCAGGTAGCTCTAGGCCAGTGGAGCACACCCAGAGCAGAATTTCTACTTGGGCCAGTTCAGGCCACCAACAAACTGCGTTTCACAGGCCTTGGTAAGAGATGTTCCCGGTAGGCTGTAAGAGCACTGGGCAACGCCAGATGTTTCTTAGCTTCCCGAAGAGCTGGAAGCAAGATGCTTTGGGGCCTCTCATCCCCTTTGCAAACAAGGCGGCCCTATGGGCCAGGCAGCTCTAGGCCAATGGAGCACACCCAGAGCAGAAGTTCTACTTCGGCCAGTTCAGGCCACCAACAAACTGCGTTTCACAGGCCTTGGTAAGAGATGTTCCCGGTAGGCTGTAAGAGCACTGGGCAACACCAGATGTTTCTTAGCTTCCCGAAGAGCTGGAAGCAAGATGCTTTGGGGCCTCTCATCCCCTTTGCAAACAAGGCCGACCTTTGGGCCAGGCAGCTCTAGGCCAATGGAGCACACCCAGAGCAGAAGTTCTACCTCAGCCAGATAAGGCCTGCCAAGAAACTGCGTTTCAAAGGCTTTGGTAAGAGATGTTCCCGGTACTCTGTTAGAGCACTGGGCAGAGCCATTTGTTTCTTAGCTTCCCAAAGAGCTGGAAGCAAGATGCTTTGGGGGCTCCCTGCCCCTTTGCCAACAAGGGCGACCTTTGGGCCTTTCAGCTCTAGGCCAATGGAGCACACCCAGAGCAGAAGTCCTACTTCAGCCAGATCAGGCCTGCCAAGGAACTGCGTTTCAGAGGCCTTTGTATGTGACGTTCCCGGTAGGCTGTGAGAGCACGGTGCAGAGCCAGTTGTTTCCTTGTTTCCCAAACAGCTGGAAGCAAGACGCTTTGGGGCCTCTCTGCCCCTTTGGAAACAAGGCAGCACGTTGGGTCTGGCAGCTCTAGGGCAATGGAGCACAACCAGAGCCGAAGTTCTACTTCTTCCAGATCAGGCCTGCCTAGACAGTGCGTTTCCCAGGCCTTGATAAGAGATGTTCTCTTAGGCTATAAGAGCACTGGGCACAGCCAGTTGTTTCTTAGCTTCCCAAGAGGTGGAAGCAAGATGCTTTGGGGCCTCTCTCCCCCTTTGGAAACAAGGCAGCCCTTTGGGCCTTTCAGCTCTAGGGCAATGGAGCACACCCAGAGCAGAAGTTCTACCTCAGCCAGATCAGGCCTGCCAAGAAACTGCTTTTCACAGGCCTTGGTAAGAGATGTTCCCGGTAGGCTGTAAGAGCACTGGGCAGAGCCAGCTGTTTCTTAGCTTCCCGAAGAGCTGGGAGCAAGATGCTTTGGGTCCACTCTCCGTCTTTGGAAACAAGGCAGCCCTTTGGGCCTGTCAGCTCTAGGGCAATGGAGCACACCCAGAGCAGAAGTTCTACTTCAGCCAGATCAGGCCTGCCAGGAAACTGCGTTTCACAGGCCTTGGTAAGAGATGTTCCCGGTAGGCTGTAAGAGCACTGGGCAGAGCCAGTTGTTTCTTACCTTCCTGAAAAGCTGGAAGCAAGATGCTTGGGACCCCTCTGCCCGTTTGGGAACAAGGCAGCCTTTTGGGTCGGGAAGCTCTAGGCCAATGGAGCACACGCAGAGCAGGAGTTCTACTTCAGCCTGATCAGGCCTGCAAAGAAACAGCGTTTGACAGGCCTTGGTAAGAGATGTTCGCGGTAGGTGTAAGAGCACTGGGCAGAGCCAGTTGTTTCTTAGCTTCGCAAAGACCGGGAAGCAAGATGCTTTGGGCCTCTCTGCCCCTTGGAAACAGGGCAGCACTTTGGGCCTGGCAGCTCTAGGGCAATGGAGCACACCCAGAGCCGGAGTTCTACTTCAGCCAGATGAGGCCTGCCAAGAAACTGCGTTTCACAGGCCTTTCAAAGACATGTTCCCGGTAGGCTGTAAGAGCACGGGGCAGAGCGAGTTGGTTCTTAGCTTCCCAGAGAGCTGGAAGCAAGATGCTTTGGGGCCTCTCTGCCCCTTTGGAAACAAGGCAGCACCTTGGGCCTGGCAGCTCTAGGGCAATGGAGCACACCCAGAGCAGAAGTTCTACTTCAGCCAAATCAGGCCTGCCAGGAAACGGCGTTTCACAGGCCTTGGTAAGAGATGTTCCCGGTAGGCTGTAAGAGCACTGGGCAACGCCAGATGTTTCTTAGCTTCCCGAAGAGCTGGAAGCAAGAAGCTTTGGTGCCACTCTCTCACTTTGGACTCAAGGCAGCCCTTTGGGGCAGGTAGCTCTAGGCCAGTGGAGCACACCCAGAGCAGAATTTCTACTTGGGCCAGTTCAGGCCACCAACAAACTGCGTTTCACAGGCCTTGGTAAGAGATGTTCCCGGTAGGCTGTAAGAGCACTGGGCAACGCCAGATGTTTCTTAGCTTCCCGAAGAGCTGGAAGCAAGATGCTTTGGGGCCTCTCATCCCCTTTGCAAACAAGGCGGCCCTATGGGCCAGGCAGCTCTAGGCCAATGGAGCACACCCAGAGCAGAAGTTCTACTTCGGCCAGTTCAGGCCACCAACAAACTGCGTTTCACAGGCCTTGGTAAGAGATGTTCCCGGTAGGCTGTAAGAGCACTGGGCAACACCAGATGTTTCTTAGCTTCCCGAAGAGCTGGAAGCAAGATGCTTTGGGGCCTCTCATCCCCTTTGCAAACAAGGCCGACCTTTGGGCCAGGCAGCTCTAGGCCAATGGAGCACACCCAGAGCAGAAGTTCTACCTCAGCCAGATAAGGCCTGCCAAGAAACTGCGTTTCAAAGGCTTTGGTAAGAGATGTTCCCGGTACTCTGTTAGAGCACTGGGCAGAGCCATTTGTTTCTTAGCTTCCCAAAGAGCTGGAAGCAAGATGCTTTGGGGGCTCCCTGCCCCTTTGCCAACAAGGGCGACCTTTGGGCCTTTCAGCTCTAGGCCAATGGAGCACACCCAGAGCAGAAGTCCTACTTCAGCCAGATCAGGCCTGCCAAGGAACTGCGTTTCAGAGGCCTTTGTATGTGACGTTCCCGGTAGGCTGTGAGAGCACGGTGCAGAGCCAGTTGTTTCCTTGTTTCCCAAACAGCTGGAAGCAAGACGCTTTGGGGCCTCTCTGCCCCTTTGGAAACAAGGCAGCACGTTGGGTCTGGCAGCTCTAGGGCAATGGAGCACAACCAGAGCCGAAGTTCTACTTCTTCCAGATCAGGCCTGCCTAGACAGTGCGTTTCCCAGGCCTTGATAAGAGATGTTCTCTTAGGCTATAAGAGCACTGGGCACAGCCAGTTGTTTCTTAGCTTCCCAAGAGGTGGAAGCAAGATGCTTTGGGGCCTCTCTCCCCCTTTGGAAACAAGGCAGCCCTTTGGGCCTTTCAGCTCGAGGGCAATGGAGCACACCCAGAGCAGAAGTTCTACCTCAGCCAGATCAGGCCTGCCAAGAAACTGCTTTTCACAGGCCTTGGTAAGAGATGTTCCCGGTAGGCTGTAAGAGCACTGGGCAGAGCCAGCTGTTTCTTAGCTTCCCGAAGAGCTGGGAGCAAGATGCTTTGGGTCCACTCTCCGTCTTTGGAAACAAGGCAGCCCTTTGGGCCTGGCAGCTCTAGGGCAATGGAGCACACCCAGAGCAGAAGTTCTACTTCAGCCAGATCAGGCCTGCCAGGAAACTGCGTTTCACAGGCCTTGGTAAGAGATGTTCCCGGTAGGCTGTAAGAGCACTGGGCAGAGCCAGTTGTTTCTTACCTTCCTGAAAAGCTGGAAGCAAGATGCTTGGGACCCCTCTGCCCGTTTGGGAACAAGGCAGCCTTTTGGGTCGGGAAGCTCTAGGCCAATGGAGCACACGCAGAGCAGGAGTTCTACTTCAGCCTGATCAGGCCTGCAAAGAAACAGCGTTTGACAGGCCTTGGTAAGAGATGTTCGCGGTAGGTGTAAGAGCACTGGGCAGAGCCAGTTGTTTCTTAGCTTCGCAAAGACCGGGAAGCAAGATGCTTTGGGCCTCTCTGCCCCTTGGAAACAGGGCAGCACTTTGGGCCTGGCAGCTCTAGGGCAATGGAGCACACCCAGAGCCGGAGTTCTACTTCAGCCAGATGAGGCCTGCCAAGAAACTGCGTTTCACAGGCCTTTCAAAGACATGTTCCCGGTAGGCTGTAAGAGCACGGGGCAGAGCGAGTTGGTTCTTAGCTTCCCAGAGAGCTGGAAGCAAGATGCTTTGGGGCCTCTCTGCCCCTTTGGAAACAAGGCAGCACCTTGGGCCTGGCAGCTCTAGGGCAATGGAGCACACCCAGAGCAGAAGTTCTACTTCAGCCAAATCAGGCCTGCCAGGAAACGGCGTTTCACAGGCCTTGGTAAGAGATGTTCCCGGTAGGCTGTAAGAGCACTGGGCAACGCCAGATGTTTCTTAGCTTCCCGAAGAGCTGGAAGCAAGAAGCTTTGGTGCCACTCTCTCACTTTGGACTCAAGGCAGCCCTTTGGGGCAGGTAGCTCTAGGCCAGTGGAGCACACCCAGAGCAGAAGTTCTACTTGGGCCAGTTCAGGCCACCAACAAACTGCGTTTCACAGGCCTTGGTAAGAGATGTTCCCGGTAGGCTGTAAGAGCACTGGGCAGAGCCAGCTGTTTCTTAGCTTCCCGAAGAGCTGGGAGCAAGATGCTTTGGGTCCACTCTCCGTCTTTGGAAACAAGGCAGCCCTTTGGGCCTGTCAGCTCTAGGGCAATGGAGCACACCCAGAGCAGAAGTTCTACTTCAGCCAGATCAGGCCTGCCAGGAAACTGCGTTTCACAGGCCTTGGTAAGAGATGTTCCCGGTAGGCTGTAAGAGCACTGGGCAGAGCCAGTTGTTTCTTACCTTCCTGAAAAGCTGGAAGCAAGATGCTTGGGACCCCTCTGCCCGTTTGGGAACAAGGCAGCCTTTTGGGTCGGGAAGCTCTAGGCCAATGGAGCACACGCAGAGCAGGAGTTCTACTTCAGCCTGATCAGGCCTGCAAAGAAACAGCGTTTGACAGGCCTTGGTAAGAGATGTTCGCGGTAGGTGTAAGAGCACTGGGCAGAGCCAGTTGTTTCTTAGCTTCGCAAAGACCGGGAAGCAAGATGCTTTGGGCCTCTCTGCCCCTTGGAAACAGGGCAGCACTTTGGGCCTGGCAGCTCTAGGGCAATGGAGCACACCCAGAGCCGGAGTTCTACTTCAGCCAGATGAGGCCTGCCAAGAAACTGCGTTTCACAGGCCTTTCAAAGACATGTTCCCGGTAGGCTGTAAGAGCACGGGGCAGAGCGAGTTGGTTCTTAGCTTCCCAGAGAGCTGGAAGCAAGATGCTTTGGGGCCTCTCTGCCCCTTTGGAAACAAGGCAGCACCTTGGGCCTGGCAGCTCTAGGGCAATGGAGCACACCCAGAGCAGAAGTTCTACTTCAGCCAAATCAGGCCTGCCAGGAAACGGCGTTTCACAGGCCTTGGTAAGAGATGTTCCCGGTAGGCTGTAAGAGCACTGGGCAACGCCAGATGTTTCTTAGCTTCCCGAAGAGCTGGAAGCAAGAAGCTTTGGTGCCACTCTCTCACTTTGGACTCAAGGCAGCCCTTTGGGGCAGGTAGCTCTAGGCCAGTGGAGCACACCCAGAGCAGAAGTTCTACTTGGGCCAGTTCAGGCCACCAACAAACTGCGTTTCACAGGCCTTGGTAAGAGATGTTCCCGGTAGGCTGTAAGAGCACTGGGCAACGCCAGATGTTTCTTAGCTTCCCGAAGAGCTGGAAGCAAGATGCTTTGGGGCCTCTCATCCCCTTTGCAAACAAGGCGGCCCTATGGGCCAGGCAGCTCTAGGCCAATGGAGCACACCCAGAGCAGAAGTTCTACTTCGGCCAGTTCAGGCCACCAACAAACTGCGTTTCACAGGCCTTGGTAAGAGATGTTCCCGGTAGGCTGTAAGAGCACTGGGCAACGCCAGATGTTTCTTAGCTTCCCGAAGAGCTGGAAGCAAGATGCTTTGGGGCCTCTCATCCCCTTTGCAAACAAGGCCGACCTTTGGGCCAGGCAGCTCTAGGCCAATGGAGCACACCCAGAGCAGAAGTTCTACCTCAGCCAGATAAGGCCTGCCAAGAAACTGCGTTTCAAAGGCTTTGGTAAGAGATGTTCCCGGTACTCTGTTAGAGCACTGGGCAGAGCCATTTGTTTCTTAGCTTCCCAAAGAGCTGGAAGCAAGATGCTTTGGGGGCTCCCTGCCCCTTTGCCAACAAGGGCGACCTTTGGGCCTTTCAGCTCTAGGCCAATGGAGCACACCCAGAGCAGAAGTCCTACTTCAGCCAGATCAGGCCTGCCAAGGAACTGCGTTTCAGAGGCCTTTGTATGTGACGTTCCCGGTAGGCTGTGAGAGCACGGTGCAGAGCCAGTTGTTTCCTTGTTTCCCAAACAGCTGGAAGCAAGACGCTTTGGGGCCTCTCTGCCCCTTTGGAAACAAGGCAGCACGTTGGGTCTGGCAGCTCTAGGGCAATGGAGCACAACCAGAGCCGAAGTTCTACTTCTTCCAGATCAGGCCTGCCTAGACAGTGCGTTTCCCAGGCCTTGATAAGAGATGTTCTCTTAGGCTATAAGAGCACTGGGCACAGCCAGTTGTTTCTTAGCTTCCCAAGAGGTGGAAGCAAGATGCTTTGGGGCCTCTCTCCCCCTTTGGAAACAAGGCAGCCCTTTGGGCCTTTCAGCTCGAGGGCAATGGAGCACACCCAGAGCAGAAGTTCTACCTCAGCCAGATCAGGCCTGCCAAGAAACTGCTTTTCACAGGCCTTGGTAAGAGATGTTCCCGGTAGGCTGTAAGAGCACTGGGCAGAGCCAGCTGTTTCTTAGCTTCCCGAAGAGCTGGGAGCAAGATGCTTTGGGTCCACTCTCCGTCTTTGGAAACAAGGCAGCCCTTTGGGCCTGGCAGCTCTAGGGCAATGGAGCACACCCAGAGCAGAAGTTCTACTTCAGCCAGATCAGGCCTGCCAGGAAACTGCGTTTCACAGGCCTTGGTAAGAGATGTTCCAGGTAGGCTGTAAGAGCACTGGGCAGAGCCAGTTGTTTCTTACCTTCCTGAAAAGCTGGAAGCAAGATGCTTGGGACCCCTCTGCCCGTTTGGGAACAAGGCAGCCTTTTGGGTCGGGAAGCTCTAGGCCAATGGAGCACACGCAGAGCAGGAGTTCTACTTCAGCCTGATCAGGCCTGCAAAGAAACAGCGTTTGACAGGCCTTGGTAAGAGATGTTCGCGGTAGGTGTAAGAGCACTGGGCAGAGCCAGTTGTTTCTTAGCTTCGCAAAGACCGGGAAGCAAGATGCTTTGGGCCTCTCTGCCCCTTGGAAACAGGGCAGCACTTTGGGCCTGGCAGCTCTAGGGCAATGGAGCACACCCAGAGCCGGAGTTCTACTTCAGCCAGATGAGGCCTGCCAAGAAACTGCGTTTCACAGGCCTTTCAAAGACATGTTCCCGGTAGGCTGTAAGAGCACGGGGCAGAGCGAGTTGGTTCTTAGCTTCCCAGAGAGCTGGAAGCAAGATGCTTTGGGGCCTCTCTGCCCCTTTGGAAACAAGGCAGCACCTTGGGCCTGGCAGCTCTAGGGCAATGGAGCACACCCAGAGCAGAAGTTCTACTTCAGCCAAATCAGGCCTGCCAGGAAACGGCGTTTCACAGGCCTTGGTAAGAGATGTTCCCGGTAGGCTGTAAGAGCACTGGGCAACGCCAGATGTTTCTTAGCTTCCCGAAGAGCTGGAAGCAAGAAGCTTTGGTGCCACTCTCTCACTTTGGACTCAAGGCAGCCCTTTGGGGCAGGTAGCTCTAGCCCAGTGGAGCACACCCAGAGCAGAAGTTCTACTTGGGCCAGTTCAGGCCACCAACAAACTGCGTTTCACAGGCCTTGGTAAGAGATGTTCCCGGTAGGCTGTAAGAGCACTGGGCAACGCCAGATGTTTCTTAGCTTCCCGAAGAGCTGGAAGCAAGATGCTTTGGGGCCTCTCATCCCCTTTGCAAACAAGGCGGCCCTATGGGCCAGGCAGCTCTAGGCCAATGGAGCACACCCAGAGCAGAAGTTCTACTTCGGCCAGTTCAGGCCACCAACAAACTGCGTTTCACAGGCCTTGGTAAGAGATGTTCCCGGTAGGCTGTAAGAGCACTGGGCAACGCCAGATGTTTCTTAGCTTCCCGAAGAGCTGGAAGCAAGATGCTTTGGGGCCTCTCATCCCCTTTGCAAACAAGGCCGACCTTTGGGCCAGGCAGCTCTAGGCCAATGGAGCACACCCAGAGCAGAAGTTCTACCTCAGCCAGATAAGGCCTGCCAAGAAACTGCGTTTCAAAGGCTTTGGTAAGAGATGTTCCCGGTACTCTGTTAGAGCACTGGGCAGAGCCATTTGTTTCTTAGCTTCCCAAAGAGCTGGAAGCAAGATGCTTTGGGGGCTCCCTGCCCCTTTGCCAACAAGGGCGACCTTTGGGCCTTTCAGCTCTAGGCCAATGGAGCACACCCAGAGCAGAAGTCCTACTTCAGCCAGATCAGGCCTGCCAAGGAACTGCGTTTCAGAGGCCTTTGTATGTGACGTTCCCGGTAGGCTGTGAGAGCACGGTGCAGAGCCAGTTGTTTCCTTGTTTCCCAAACAGCTGGAAGCAAGACGCTTTGGGGCCTCTCTGCCCCTTTGGAAACAAGGCAGCACGTTGGGTCTGGCAGCTCTAGGGCAATGGAGCACAACCAGAGCCGAAGTTCTACTTCTTCCAGATCAGGCCTGCCTAGACAGTGCGTTTCCCAGGCCTTGATAAGAGATGTTCTCTTAGGCTATAAGAGCACTGGGCACAGCCAGTTGTTTCTTAGCTTCCCAAGAGGTGGAAGCAAGATGCTTTGGGGCCTCTCTCCCCCTTTGGAAACAAGGCAGCCCTTTGGGCCTTTCAGCTCGAGGGCAATGGAGCACACCCAGAGCAGAAGTTCTACCTCAGCCAGATCAGGCCTGCCAAGAAACTGCTTTTCACAGGCCTTGGTAAGAGATGTTCCCGGTAGGCTGTAAGAGCACTGGGCAGAGCCAGCTGTTTCTCAGCTTCCCGAAGAGCTGGGAGCAAGATGCTTTGGGTCCACTCTCCGTCTTTGGAAACAAGGCAGCCCTTTGGGCCTGGCAGCTCTAGGGCAATGGAGCACACCCAGAGCAGAAGTTCTACTTCAGCCAGATCAGGCCTGCCAGGAAACTGCGTTTCACAGGCCTTGGTAAGAGATGTTCCCGGTAGGCTGTAAGAGCACTGGGCAGAGCCAGTTGTTTCTTACCTTCCTGAAAAGCTGGAAGCAAGATGCTTGGGACCCCTCTGCCCGTTTGGGAACAAGGCAGCCTTTTGGGTCGGGAAGCTCTAGGCCAATGGAGCACACGCAGAGCAGGAGTTCTACTTCAGCCTGATCAGGCCTGCAAAGAAACAGCGTTTGACAGGCCTTGGTAAGAGATGTTCCCGGTAGGTGTAAGAGCACTGGGCAGAGCCAGTTGTTTCTTAGCTTCGCAAAGACCGGGAAGCAAGATGCTTTGGGCCTCTCTGCCCCTTGGAAACAGGGCAGCACTTTGGGCCTGGCAGCTCTAGGGCAATGGAGCACACCCAGAGCCGGAGTTCTACTTCAGCCAGATGAGGCCTGCCAAGAAACTGCGTTTCACAGGCCTTTCAAAGACATGTTCCCGGTAGGCTGTAAGAGCACGGGGCAGAGCGAGTTGGTTCTTAGCTTCCCAGAGAGCTGGAAGCAAGATGCTTTGGGGCCTCTCTGCCCCTTTGGAAACAAGGCAGCACCTTGGGCCTGGCAGCTCTAGGGCAATGGAGCACACCCAGAGCAGAAGTTCTACTTCAGCCAAATCAGGCCTGCCAGGAAACGGCGTTTCACAGGCCTTGGTAAGAGATGTTCCCGGTAGGCTGTAAGAGCACTGGGCAACGCCAGATGTTTCTTAGCTTCCCGAAGAGCTGGAAGCGAGAAGCTTTGGTGCCACTCTCTCACTTTGGAATCAAGGCAGCCCTTTGGGGCAGGTAGCTCTAGGCCAGTGGAGCACACCCAGAGCAGAAGTTCTACTTGGGCCAGTTCAGGCCACCAACAAACTGCGTTTCACAGGCCTTGGTAAGAGATGTTCCCGGTAGGCTGTAAGAGCACTGGGCAACGCCAGATGTTTCTTAGCTTCCCGAAGAGCTGGAAGCAAGATGCTTTGGGGCCTCTCATCCCCTTTGCAAACAAGGCGGCCCTATGGGCCAGGCAGCTCTAGGCCAATGGAGCACACCCAGAGCAGAAGTTCTACTTCGGCCAGTTCAGGCCACCAACAAACTGCGTTTCACAGGCCTTGGTAAGAGATGTTCCCGGTAGGCTGTAAGAGCACTGGGCAACGCCAGATGTTTCTTAGCTTCCCGAAGAGCTGGAAGCAAGATGCTTTGGGGCCTCTCATCCCCTTTGCAAACAAGGCCGACCTTTGGGCCAGGCAGCTCTAGGCCAATGGAGCACACCCAGAGCAGAAGTTCTACCTCAGCCAGATAAGGCCTGCCAAGAAACTGCGTTTCAAAGGCTTTGGTAAGAGATGTTCCCGGTACTCTGTTAGAGCACTGGGCAGAGCCATTTGTTTCTTAGCTTCCCAAAGAGCTGGAAGCAAGATGCTTTGGGGGCTCCCTGCCCCTTTGCCAACAAGGGCGACCTTTGGGCCTTTCAGCTCTAGGCCAATGGAGCACACCCAGAGCAGAAGTCCTACTTCAGCCAGATCAGGCCTGCCAAGGAACTGCGTTTCAGAGGCCTTTGTATGTGACGTTCCCGGTAGGCTGTGAGAGCACGGTGCAGAGCCAGTTGTTTCCTTGTTTCCCAAACAGCTGGAAGCAAGACGCTTTGGGGCCTCTCTGCCCCTTTGGAAACAAGGCAGCACGTTGGGTCTGGCAGCTCTAGGGCAATGGAGCACAACCAGAGCCGAAGTTCTACTTCTTCCAGATCAGGCCTGCCTAGACAGTGCGTTTCCCAGGCCTTGATAAGAGATGTTCTCTTAGGCTATAAGAGCACTGGGCACAGCCAGTTGTTTCTTAGCTTCCCAAGAGGTGGAAGCAAGATGCTTTGGGGCCTCTCTCCCCCTTTGGAAACAAGGCAGCCCTTTGGGCCTTTCAGCTCTAGGGCAATGGAGCACACCCAGAGCAGAAGTTCTACCTCAGCCAGATCAGGCCTGCCAAGAAACTGCTTTTCACAGGCCTTCGTAAGAGGTGTTCCCGGAAGGCTGTAAGAGTACCTGGCAGAGCGAGTTGTTTCTTAGCTTCAAAAACAGCTGGAAGCAACATGATTTGGGGCCTCTCTCCCCCTTTGGAAACAAAGCAGCCTTTGTGCCTGGCAGCTCTAGGCCAAAGTAGCACACCCAGAGCACAAGTTCTACCTCAGCCAGATAAGGCCTGTCAAGAAGCTGCGTTTCACAGGCCTTTGTATGTGACGTTCCCGGTTGGCTTTGAGAGCACTGTGCAGAGCCAGTTGTTTTAGCTTCCCAGAGAGCAGGAAGCAAGATGCTTTGGGGCCTCTCTCACACTTTGGAAATAAAGGCAGCCCTTTGGGCCTGGCAGCCCTAGGCCAATGGAGTACACCCAGAGCAGAAGTTCTACCTCAGCCAGATCAGGCCTTCCAAGAAACTGCGTCTCACAGGCCTTTCTCTGTCACGTTGCCGGTAGGCTGTGAGAGCACTGTGCAGAGCCAGTTGTTTCTTAGCTTCCCAAAGATTTGGAAGCAAGATGCTTTGGGGACTCTCAGCCCCTTTGGAAACAAGGCGGCCCTTTGGGCCTGGCAGCTCTAGGCCAAAGTAGCACGCCCAGAGCAGGAGTTCTACTTCAGCCAGATCAGGCCTGCCAAGAAACTGCGTTTCACAGGCCTTGGTAAGAGATGTTCCCGGTAGGCTGTGAGAGCACTGTGGAGAGCCAGTTGCTTTAGCTTCCCACAGAGCTGGAAGCAAGATGCCTTGGGGCCTCTCTCTCCCTTTGGACACAAGGCAGCCGTTTGGGCCTGGCAGCTCTAGGCCAATGGAGCACACCCACAGCAGAAGTTCTACTTCAGGCAGATCAGTCCTGCCCAGAAACTGCGTTTCACAGCCCTTGGTAAGAGATGTTCACGGTAGGCTGTGAGAGCACTGGGCAGAACCAGTTGTTTTTTAGCTTCCCAAAGTGCTGGAGGCAAGATGCTTTGGGGCCTCTCTCACCCTTTGGAAACAAGGCAGCCCTTAGGTCCTGGTAGCTCTAGGCCTATGTAGCACAACCAGAACAGAAGTTCTACTTCAGCCAGGTCAGGCCTGCCAAGAAACTGCGTTTCACAGGCCTTTCAAAGAGATGTTCTCTTAGGCTGTAAGAGCACTGGGCAGAGCCAGCTGTTTCTTAGCTTCCCGAAGAGCTGGGAGCAAGATGCTTTGGGTCCACTCTCCGTCTTTGGAAACAAGGCAGCCCTTTGGGCCTGGCAGCTCTAGGGCAATGGAGCACACCCAGAGCAGAAGTTCTACTTCAGCCAGTTCAGGCCTGCCAGGAAACTGCGTTTCACAGGCCTTGGTAAGAGATGTTCCCGGTAGGCTGTAAGAGCACTGGGCAGAGCCAGTTGTTTCTTACCTTCCTGAAAAGCTGGAAGCAAGATGCTTGGGACCCCTCTGCCCATTTGGGAACAAGGCAGCCTTTTGGGTCGGGAAGCTCTAGGCCAATGGAGCACACGCAGAGCAGGAGTTCTACTTCAGCCTGATCAGGCCTGCAAAGAAACAGCGTTTGACAGGCCTTGGTAAGAGATGTTCGCGGTAGGTGTAAGAGCACTGGGCAGAGCCAGTTGTTTCTTAGCTTCGCAAAGACCGGGAAGCAAGATGCTTTGGGCCTCTCTGCCCCTTGGAAACAGGGCAGCACTTTGGGCCTGGCAGCTCTAGGGCAATGGAGCACACCCAGAGCCGGAGTTCTACTACAGCCAGATGAGGCCTGCCAAGAAACTGCGTTTCACAGGCCTTTCAAAGACATGTTCCCGGTAGGCTGTAAGAGCACGGGGCAGAGCGAGTTGGTTCTTAGCTTCCCAGAGAGCTGGAAGCAAGATGCTTTGGGGCCTCTCTGCCCCTTTGGAAACAAGGCAGCACCTTGGGCCTGGCAGCTCTAGGGCAATGGAGCACACCCAGAGCAGAAGTTCTACTTCAGCCAAATCAGGCCTGCCAGGAAACGGCGTTTCACAGGCCTTGGTAAGAGATGTTCCCGGTAGGCTGTAAGAGCACTGGGCAACGCCAGATGTTTCTTAGCTTCCCGAAGAGCTGGAAGCAAGAAGCTTTGGTGCCACTCTCTCACTTTGGACTCAAGGCAGCCCTTTGGGGCAGGTAGCTCTAGGCCAGTGGAGCACACCCAGAGCAGAAGTTCTACTTGGGCCAGTTCAGGCCACCAACAAACTGCGTTTCACAGGCCTTGGTAAGAGATGTTCCCGGTAGGCTGTAAGAGCACTGGGCAACGCCAGATGTTTCTTAGCTTCCCGAAGAGCTGGAAGCAAGATGCTTTGGGGCCTCTCATCCCCTTTGCAAACAAGGCGGCCCTATGGGCCAGGCAGCTCTAGGCCAATGGAGCACACCCAGAGCAGAAGTTCTACTTCGGCCAGTTCAGGCCACCAACAAACTGCGTTTCACAGGCCTTGGTAAGAGATGTTCCCGGTAGGCTGTAAGAGCACTGGGCAACGCCAGATGTTTCTTAGCTTCCCGAAGAGCTGGAAGCAAGATGCTTTGGGGCCTCTCATCCCCTTTGCAAACAAGGCCGACCTTTGGGCCAGGCAGCTCTAGGCCAATGGAGCACACCCAGAGCAGAAGTTCTACCTCAGCCAGATAAGGCCTGCCAAGAAACTGCGTTTCAAAGGCTTTGGTAAGAGATGTTCCCGGTACTCTGTTAGAGCACTGGGCAGAGCCATTTGTTTCTTAGCTTCCCAAAGAGCTGGAAGCAAGATGCTTTGGGGGCTCCCTGCCCCTTTGCCAACAAGGGCGACCTTTGGGCCTTTCAGCTCTAGGCCAATGGAGCACACCCAGAGCAGAAGTCCTACTTCAGCCAGATCAGGCCTGCCAAGGAACTGCGTTTCAGAGGCCTTTGTATGTGACGTTCCCGGTAGGCTGTGAGAGCACGGTGCAGAGCCAGTTGTTTCCTTGTTTCCCAAACAGCTGGAAGCAAGACGCTTTGGGGCCTCTCTGCCCCTTTGGAAACAAGGCAGCACGTTGGGTCTGGCAGCTCTAGGGCAATGGAGCACAACCAGAGCCGAAGTTCTACTTCTTCCAGATCAGGCCTGCCTAGACAGTGCGTTTCCCAGGCCTTGATAAGAGATGTTCTCTTAGGCTATAAGAGCACTGGGCACAGCCAGTTGTTTCTTAGCTTCCCAAGAGGTGGAAGCAAGATGCTTTGGGGCCTCTCTCCCCCTTTGGAAACAAGGCAGCCCTTTGGGCCTTTCAGCTCTAGGGCAATGGAGCACACCCAGAGCAGAAGTTCTACCTCAGCCAGATCAGGCCTGCCAAGAAACTGCTTTTCACAGGCCTTCGTAAGAGGTGTTCCCGGAAGGCTGTAAGAGTACCTGGCAGAGCGAGTTGTTTCTTAGCTTCAAAAACAGCTGGAAGCAACATGATTTGGGGCCTCTCTCCCCCTTTGGAAACAAAGCAGCCTTTGTGCCTGGCAGCTCTAGGCCAAAGTAGCACACCCAGAGCACAAGTTCTACCTCAGCCAGATAAGGCCTGTCAAGAAGCTGCGTTTCACAGGCCTTTGTATGTGACGTTCCCGGTTGGCTTTGAGAGCACTGTGCAGAGCCAGTTGTTTTAGCTTCCCAGAGAGCAGGAAGCAAGATGCTTTGGGGCCTCTCTCACACTTTGGAAATAAAGGCAGCCCTTTGGGCCTGGCAGCCCTAGGCCAATGGAGTACACCCAGAGCAGAAGTTCTACCTCAGCCAGATCAGGCCTTCCAAGAAACTGCGTCTCACAGGCCTTTCTCTGTCACGTTGCCGGTAGGCTGTGAGAGCACTGTGCAGAGCCAGTTGTTTCTTAGCTTCCCAAAGATTTGGAAGCAAGATGCTTTGGGGACTCTCAGCCCCTTTGGAAACAAGGCGGCCCTTTGGGCCTGGCAGCTCTAGGCCAAAGTAGCACGCCCAGAGCAGGAGTTCTACTTCAGCCAGATCAGGCCTGCCAAGAAACTGCGTTTCACAGGCCTTGGTAAGAGATGTTCCCGGTAGGCTGTGAGAGCACTGTGGAGAGCCAGTTGCTTTAGCTTCCCACAGAGCTGGAAGCAAGATGCCTTGGGGCCTCTCTCTCCCTTTGGACACAAGGCAGCCGTTTGGGCCTGGCAGCTCTAGGCCAATGGAGCACACCCACAGCAGAAGTTCTACTTCAGGCAGATCAGTCCTGCCCAGAAACTGCGTTTCACAGCCCTTGGTAAGAGATGTTCACGGTAGGCTGTGAGAGCACTGGGCAGAACCAGTTGTTTTTTAGCTTCCCAAAGTGCTGGAGGCAAGATGCTTTGGGGCCTCTCTCACCCTTTGGAAACAAGGCAGCCCTTAGGTCCTGGTAGCTCTAGGCCTATGTAGCACAACCAGAACAGAAGTTCTACTTCAGCCAGGTCAGGCCTGCCAAGAAACTGCGTTTCACAGGCCTTTCAAAGAGATGTTCTCTTAGGCTGTAAGAGCACTGGGCAGAGCCAGCTGTTTCTTAGCTTCCCGAAGAGCTGGGAGCAAGATGCTTTGGGTCCACTCTCCGTCTTTGGAAACAAGGCAGCCCTTTGGGCCTGGCAGCTCTAGGGCAATGGAGCACACCCAGAGCAGAAGTTCTACTTCAGCCAGTTCAGGCCTGCCAGGAAACTGCGTTTCACAGGCCTTGGTAAGAGATGTTCCCGGTAGGCTGTAAGAGCACTGGGCAGAGCCAGTTGTTTCTTACCTTCCTGAAAAGCTGGAAGCAAGATGCTTGGGACCCCTCTGCCCATTTGGGAACAAGGCAGCCTTTTGGGTCGGGAAGCTCTAGGCCAATGGAGCACACGCAGAGCAGGAGTTCTACTTCAGCCTGATCAGGCCTGCAAAGAAACAGCGTTTGACAGGCCTTGGTAAGAGATGTTCGCGGTAGGTGTAAGAGCACTGGGCAGAGCCAGTTGTTTCTTAGCTTCGCAAAGACCGGGAAGCAAGATGCTTTGGGCCTCTCTGCCCCTTGGAAACAGGGCAGCACTTTGGGCCTGGCAGCTCTAGGGCAATGGAGCACACCCAGAGCCGGAGTTCTACTACAGCCAGATGAGGCCTGCCAAGAAACTGCGTTTCACAGGCCTTTCAAAGACATGTTCCCGGTAGGCTGTAAGAGCACGGGGCAGAGCGAGTTGGTTCTTAGCTTCCCAGAGAGCTGGAAGCAAGATGCTTTGGGGCCTCTCTGCCCCTTTGGAAACAAGGCAGCACCTTGGGCCTGGCAGCTCTAGGGCAATGGAGCACACCCAGAGCAGAAGTTCTACTTCAGCCAAATCAGGCCTGCCAGGAAACGGCGTTTCACAGGCCTTGGTAAGAGATGTTACCGGTAGGCTGTAAGAGCACTGGGCAACGCCAGATGTTTCTTAGCTTCCCGAAGAGCTGGAAGCAAGAAGCTTTGGTGCCACTCTCTCACTTTGGACTCAAGGCAGCCCTTTGGGGCAGGTAGCTCTAGGCCAGTGGAGCACACCCAGAGCAGAAGTTCTACTTGGGCCAGTTCAGGCCACCAACAAACTGCGTTTCACAGGCCTTGGTAAGAGATGTTCCCGGTAGGCTGTAAGAGCACTGGGCAACGCCAGATGTTTCTTAGCTTCCCGAAGAGCTGGAAGCAAGATGCTTTGGGGCCTCTCATCCCCTTTGCAAACAAGGCGGCCCTATGGGCCAGGCAGCTCTAGGCCAATGGAGCACACCCAGAGCAGAAGTTCTACTTCGGCCAGTTCAGGCCACCAACAAACTGCGTTTCACAGGCCTTGGTAAGAGATGTTCCCGGTAGGCTGTAAGAGCACTGGGCAACGCCAGATGTTTCTTAGCTTCCCGAAGAGCTGGAAGCAAGATGCTTTGGGGCCTCTCATCCCCTTTGCAAACAAGGCCGACCTTTGGGCCAGGCAGCTCTAGGCCAATGGAGCACACCCAGAGCAGAAGTTCTACCTCAGCCAGATAAGGCCTGCCAAGAAACTGCGTTTCAAAGGCTTTGGTAAGAGATGTTCCCGGTACTCTGTTAGAGCACTGGGCAGAGCCATTTGTTTCTTAGCTTCCCAAAGAGCTGGAAGCAAGATGCTTTGGGGGCTCCCTGCCCCTTTGCCAACAAGGGCGACCTTTGGGCCTTTCAGCTCTAGGCCAATGGAGCACACCCAGAGCAGAAGTCCTACTTCAGCCAGATCAGGCCTGCCAAGGAACTGCGTTTCAGAGGCCTTTGTATGTGACGTTCCCGGTAGGCTGTGAGAGCACGGTGCAGAGCCAGTTGTTTCCTTGTTTCCCAAACAGCTGGAAGCAAGACGCTTTGGGGCCTCTCTGCCCCTTTGGAAACAAGGCAGCACGTTGGGTCTGGCAGCTCTAGGGCAATGGAGCACAACCAGAGCCGAAGTTCTACTTCTTCCAGATCAGGCCTGCCTAGACAGTGCGTTTCCCAGGCCTTGATAAGAGATGTTCTCTTAGGCTATAAGAGCACTGGGCACAGCCAGTTGTTTCTTAGCTTCCCAAGAGGTGGAAGCAAGATGCTTTGGGGCCTCTCTCCCCCTTTGGAAACAAGGCAGCCCTTTGGGCCTTTCAGCTCTAGGGCAATGGAGCACACCCAGAGCAGAAGTTCTACCTCAGCCAGATCAGGCCTGCCAAGAAACTGCTTTTCACAGGCCTTCGTAAGAGGTGTTCCCGGAAGGCTGTAAGAGTACCTGGCAGAGCGAGTTGTTTCTTAGCTTCAAAAACAGCTGGAAGCAACATGATTTGGGGCCTCTCTCCCCCTTTGGAAACAAAGCAGCCTTGGTGCCTGGCAGCTCTAGGCCAAAGTAGCACACCCAGGGCACAAGTTCTACCTCAGCCAGATAAGGCCTGTCAAGAAGCTGCGTTTCACAGGCCTTTGTATGTGACGTTCCTGGTTGGCTTTGAGAGCACTGTGCAGAGCCAGTTGTTTTAGCTTCCCAGAGAGCAGGAAGCAAGATGCTTTGGGGCCTCTCTCACACTTTGGAAATAAAGGCAGCCCTTTGGGCCTGGCAGCCCTAGGCCAATGGAGTACACCCAGAGCAGAAGTTCTACCTCAGCCAGATCAGGCCTTCCAAGAAACTGCGTCTCACAGGCCTTTCTCTGTCACGTTGCCGGTAGGCTGTGAGAGCACTGTGCAGAGCCAGTTGTTTCTTAGCTTCCCAAAGATTTGGAAGCAAGATGCGTTGGGGACTCTCAGCCCCTTTGGAAACAAGGCGGCCCTTTGGGCCTGGCTGCTCTAGGCCAAAGTAGCACGCCCAGAGCAGGAGTTCTACTTCAGCCAGATCAGGCCTGCCAAGAAACTGCGTTTCACAGGCCTTGGTAAGAGATGTTCCCGGTAGGCTGTGAGAGCACTGTGGAGAGCCAGTTGCTTTAGCTTCCCACAGAGCTGGAAGCAAGATGCCTTGGGGCCTCTCTCTCCCTTTGGACACAAGGCAGCCGTTTGGGCCTGGCAGCTCTAGGCCAATGGAGCACACCCACAGCAGAAGTTCTACTTCAGGCAGATCAGTCCTGCCCAGAAACTGCGTTTCACAGCCCTTGGTAAGAGATGTTCACGGTAGGCTGTGAGAGCACTGGGCAGAACCAGTTGTTTTTTAGCTTCCCAAAGTGCTGGAGGCAAGATGCTTTGGGGCCTCTCTCACCCTTTGGAAACAAGGCAGCCCTTAGGTCCTGGTAGCTCTAGGCCTATGTAGCACAACCAGAACAGAAGTTCTACTTCAGCCAGGTCAGGCCTGCCAAGAAACTGCGTTTCACAGGCCTTTCAAAGAGATGTTCTCTTAGGCTGTAAGAGCACTGGGCAGAGCCAGCTGTTTCTTAGCTTCCCGAAGAGCTGGGAGCAAGATGCTTTGGGTCCACTCTCCGTCTTTGGAAACAAGGCAGCCCTTTGGGCCTGGCAGCTCTAGGGCAATGGAGCACACCCAGAGCAGAAGTTCTACTTCAGCCAGATCAGGCCTGCCAGGAAACTGCGTTTCACAGGCCTTGGTAAGAGATGTTCCCGGTAGGCTGTAAGAGCACTGGGCAGAGCCAGTTGTTTCTTACCTTCCTGAAAAGCTGGAAGCAAGATGCTTGGAACCCCTCTGCCCGTTTGGGAACAAGGCAGCCTTTTGGGTCGGGAAGCTCTAGGCCAATGGAGCACACGCAGAGCAGGAGTTCTACTTCAGCCTGATCAGGCCTGCAAAGAAACAGCGTTTGACAGGCCTTGGTAAGAGATGTTCGCGGTAGGTGTAAGAGCACTGGGCAGAGCCAGTTGTTTCTTAGCTTCGCAAAGACCGGGAAGCAAGATGCTTTGGGCCTCTCTGCCCCTTGGAAACAGGGCAGCACTTTGGGCCTGGCAGCTCTAGGGCAATGGAGCACACCCAGAGCCGGAGTTCTACTTCAGCCTCATGAGGCCTGCCAAGAAACTGCGTTTCACAGGCCTTTCAAAGACATGTTCCCGGTAGGCTGTAAGAGCACGGGGCAGAGCGAGTTGGTTCTTAGCTTCCCAGAGAGCTGGAAGCAAGATGCTTTGGGGCCTCTCTGCCCCTTTGGAAACAAGGCAGCACCTTGGGCCTGGCAGCTCTAGGGCAATGGAGCACACCCAGAGCAGAAGTTCTACTTCGGCCAAATCAGGCCTGCCAGGAAACGGCGTTTCACAGGCCTTGGTAAGAGATGTTCCCGGTAGGCTGTAAGAGCACTGGGCAACGCCAGATGTTTCTTAGCTTCCCGAAGAGCTGGAAGCGAGAAGCTTTGGTGCCACTCTCTCACTTTGGACTCAAGGCAGCCCTTTGGGGCAGGTAGCTCTAGCCCAGTGGAGCACACCCAGAGCAGAAGTTCTACTTGGGCCAGTTCCTACCACCAATAAACTGCGTTTCACAGGCCTTGGTAAGAGATGTTCCCGGTAGGCTGTAAGAGCACTGGGCAACGCCAGATGTTTCTTAGCTTCCCGAAGAGCTGGAAGCAAGATGCTTTGGGGCCTCTCATCCCCTTTGCAAACAAGGCGGCCCTATGGGCCAGGCAGCTCTAGGCCAATGGAGCACACCCAGAGCAGAAGTTCTACTTCGGCCAGTTCAGGCCACCAACAAACTGCGTTTCACAGGCCTTGGTAAGAGATGTTCCCGGTAGGCTGTAAGAGCACTGGGCAACGCCAGATGTTTCTTAGCTTCCCGAAGAGCTGGAAGCAAGATGCTTTGGGGCCTCTCATCCCCTTTGCAAACAAGGCGGCCCTATGGGCCAGGCAGCTCTAGGCCAATGGAGCACACCCAGAGCAGAAGTTCTACTTCGGCCAGTTCAGGCCACCAACAAACTGCGTTTCACAGGCCTTGGTAAGAGATGTTCCCGGTAGGCTGTAAGAGCACTGGGCAACGCCATTTGTTTCTTAGCTTCCCGAAGAGCTGGAAGAAGATGCTTTGGGGCCTCTCATCCCCTTTGCAAACAAGGCCGACCTTTGGGCCAGGCAGCTCTAGGCCAATGGAGCACACCCAGAGCAGAAGTTCTACCTCAGCCAGATAAGGCCTGCCAAGAAACTGCGTTTCAAAGGCTTTGGTAAGAGATGTTCCCGGTACTCTGTTAGAGCACTGGTCAGAGCCATTTGTTTCTTAGCTTCCCAAAGAGCTGGAAGCAAGATGCTTTGGGGGCTCCCTGCCCCTTTGCCAACAAGGGTGACCTTTGGGCCTTTCAGCTCTAGGCCAATGGAGCACACCCAGAGCAGAAGTCCTACTTCAGCCAGATCAGGCCTGCCAAGGAACTGCGTTTCAGAGGCCTTTGTATGTGACGTTCCCGGTAGGCTGTGAGAGCACGGTGCAGAGCCAGTTGTTTCCTTGTTTCCCAAACAGCTGGAAGCAAGACGCTTTGGGGCCTCTCTGCCCCTTTGGAAACAAGGCAGCACGTTGGGTCTGGCAGCTCTAGGGCAATGGAGCACAACCAGAGCCGAAGTTCTACTTCTTCCAGATCAGGCCTGCCTAGACAGTGCGTTTCCCAGGCCTTGATAAGAGATGTTCTCTTAGGCTATAAGAGCACTGGGCACAGCCAGTTGTTTCTTAGCTTCCCAAGAGGTGGAAGCAAGATGCTTTGGGGCCTCTCTCCCCCTTTGGAAACAAGGCAGCCCTTTGGGCCTTTCAGCTCTAGGGCAATGGAGCACACCCAGAGCAGAAGTTCTACCTCAGCCAGATCAGGCCTGCCAAGAAACTGCTTTTCACAGGCCTTCGTAAGAGGTGTTCCCGGAAGGCTGTAAGAGTACCTGGCAGAGCGAGTTGTTTCTTAGCTTCAAAAACAGCTGGAAGCAACATGATTTGGGGCCTCTCTCCCCCTTTGGAAACAAAGCAGCCTTTGTGCCTGGCAGCTCTAGGCCAAAGTAGCACACCCAGGGCACAAGTTCTACCTCAGCCAGATAAGGCCTGTCAAGAAGCTGCGTTTCACAGGCCTTTGTATGTGACGTTCCCGGTTGGCTTTGAGAGCACTGTGCAGAGCCAGTTGTTTTAGCTTCCCAGAGAGCAGGAAGCAAGATGCTTTGGGGCCTCTCTCACACTTTGGAAATAAAGGCAGCCCTTTGGGCCTGGCAGCCCTAGGCCAATGGAGTACACCCAGAGCAGAAGTTCTACCTCAGCCAGATCAGGCCTTCCAAGAAACTGCGTCTCACAGGCCTTTCTCTGTCACGTTGCCGGTAGGCTGTGAGAGCACTGTGCAGAGCCAGTTGTTTCTTAGCTTCCCAAAGATTTGGAAGCAAGATGCTTTGGGGACTCTCAGCCCCTTTGGAAACAAGGCGGCCCTTTGGGCCTGGCTGCTCTAGGCCAAAGTAGCACGCCCAGAGCAGGAGTTCTACTTCAGCCAGATCAGGCCTGCCAAGAAACTGCGTTTCACAGGCCTTGGTAAGAGATGTTCCCGGTAGGCTGTGAGAGCACTGTGGAGAGCCAGTTGCTTTAGCTTCCCACAGAGCTGGAAGCAAGATGCCTTGGGGCCTCTCTCTCCCTTTGGACACAAGGCAGCCGTTTGGGCCTGGCAGCTCTAGGCCAATGGAGCACACCCACAGCAGAAGTTCTACTTCAGGCAGATCAGTCCTGCCCAGAAACTGCGTTTCACAGCCCTTGGTAAGAGATGTTCACGGTAGGCTGTGAGAGCACTGGGCAGAACCAGTTGTTTTTTAGCTTCCCAAAGTGCTGGAGGCAAGATGCTTTGGGGCCTCTCTCACCCTTTGGAAACAAGGCAGCCCTTAGGTCCTGGTAGCTCTAGGCCTATGTAGCACAACCAGAACAGAAGTTCTACTTCAGCCAGGTCAGGCCTGCCAAGAAACTGCGTTTCACAGGCCTTTCAAAGAGATGTTCTCTTAGGCTGTAAGAGCACTGGGCAGAGCCAGCTGTTTCTTAGCTTCCCGAAGAGCTGGGAGCAAGATGCTTTGGGTCCACTCTCCGTCTTTGGAAACAAGGCAGCCCTTTGGGCCTGGCAGCTCTAGGGCAATGGAGCACACCCAGAGCAGAAGTTCTACTTCAGCCAGATCAGGCCTGCCAGGAAACTGCGTTTCACAGGCCTTGGTAAGAGATGTTCCCGGTAGGCTGTAAGAGCACTGGGCAGAGCCAGTTGTTTCTTACCTTCCTGAAAAGCTGGAAGCAAGATGCTTGGGACCCCTCTGCCCGTTTGGGAACAAGGCAGCCTTTTGGGTCGGGAAGCTCTAGGCCAATGGAGCACACGCAGAGCAGGAGTTCTACTTCAGCCTGATCAGGCCTGCAAAGAAACAGCGTTTGACAGGCCTTGGTAAGAGATGTTCGCGGTAGGTGTAAGAGCACTGGGCAGAGCCAGTTGTTTCTTAGCTTCGCAAAGACCGGGAAGCAAGATGCTTTGGGCCTCTCTGCCCCTTGGAAACAGGGCAGCACTTTGGGCCTGGCAGCTCTAGGGCAATGGAGCACACCCAGAGCCGGAGTTCTACTTCAGCCAGATGAGGCCTGCCAAGAAACTGCGTTTCACAGGCCTTTCAAAGACATGTTCCCGGTAGTCTGTAAGAGCACGGGGCAGAGCGAGTTGGTTCTTAGCTTCCCAGAGAGCTGGAAGCAAGATGCTTTGGGGCCTCTCTGCCCCTTTGGAAACAAGGCAGCACCTTGGGCCTGGCAGCTCTAGGGCAATGGAGCAAACCCAGAGCAGAAGTTCTACTTCAGCCAAATCAGGCCTGCCAGGAAACGGCGTTTCACAGGCCTTGGTAAGAGATGTTCCCGGTAGGCTGTAAGAGCACTGGGCAACGCCAGATGTTTCTTAGCTTCCCGAAGAGCTGGAAGCGAGAAGCTTTGGTGCCACTCTCTCACTTTGGACTCAAGGCAGCACTTTGGGGCAGGTAGCTCTAGCCCAGTGGAGCACACCCAGAGCAGAAGTTCTACTTGGGCCAGTTCAGGCCACCAACAAACTTCGTTTCACAGGCCTTGGTAAGAGATGTTCCCGGTAGGCTGTAAGAGCACTGGGCAACGCCAGATGTTTCTTAGCTTCCCGAAGAGCTGGAAGCAAGATGCTTTGGGGCCTCTCATCCCCTTTGCAAACAAGGCGGCCCTATGGGCCAGGCAGCTCTAGGCCAATGGAGCACACCCAGAGCAGAAGTTCTACTTCGGCCAGTTCAGGCCACCAACAAACTGCGTTTCACAGGCCTTGGTAAGAGATGTTCCCGGTAGGCTGTAAGAGCACTGGGCAATGCCAGATGTTTCTTAGCTTCCCGAAGAGCTGGAAGCAAGATGCTTTGGGGCCTCTCATCCCCTTTGCAAACAAGGCCGACCTTTGGGCCAGGCAGCTCTAGGCCAATGGAGCACACCCAGAGCAGAAGTTCTACCTCAGCCACATAAGGCCTGCCAAGAAACTGCGTTTCAAAGGCTTTGGTAAGAGATGTTCCCGGTACTCTGTTAGAGCACTGGGCAGAGCCATTTGTTTCTTAGCTTCCCAAAGAGCTGGAAGCAAGATGCTTTGGGGGCTCCCTGCCCCTTTGCCAACAAGGGCGACCTTTGGGCCTTTCAGCTCTAGGCCAATGGATCACACCCAGAGCAGAAGTCCTACTTCAGCCAGATCAGGCCTGCCAAGGAACTGCGTTTCAGAGGCCTTTGTATGTGACGTTCCCGGTAGGCTGTGAGAGCACGGTGCAGAGCCAGTTGTTTCCTTGTTTCCCAAACAGCTGGAAGCAAGACGCTTTGGGGCCTCTCTGCCCCTTTGGAAACAAGGCAGCACGTTGGGTCTGGCAGCTCTAGGGCAATGGAGCACAACCAGAGCCGAAGTTCTACTTCTTCCAGATCAGGCCTGCCTAGACAGTGCGTTTCCCAGGCCTTGATAAGAGATGTTCTCTTAGGCTATAAGAGCACTGGGCACAGCCAGTTGTTTCTTAGCTTCCCAAGAGGTGGAAGCAAGATGCTTTGGGGCCTCTCTCCCCCTTTGGAAACAAGGCAGCCCTTTGGGCCTTTCAGCTCTAGGGCAATGGAGCACACCCAGAGCAGAAGTTCTACCTCAGCCAGATCAGGCCTGCCAAGAAACTGCTTTTCACAGGCCTTCGTAAGAGGTGTTCCCGGAAGGCTGTAAGAGTACCTGGCAGAGCGAGTTGTTTCTTAGCTTCAAAAACAGCTGGAAGCAACATGATTTGGGGCCTCTCTCCCCCTTTGGAAACAAAGCAGCCTTTGTGCCTGGCAGCTCTAGGCCAAAGTAGCACACCCAGAGCACAAGTTCTACCTCAGCCAGATCAGGCCTGCCAAGAAACTGCTTTTCACAGGCCTTCGTAAGAGGTGTTCCCGGAAGGCTGTAAGAGTACCTGGCAGAGCGAGTTGTTTCTTAGCTTCAAAAACAGCTGGAAGCAACATGATTTGGGGCCTCTCTCCCCCTTTGGAAACAAAGCAGCCTTTGTGCCTGGCAGCTCTAGGCCAAAGTAGCACACCCAGGGCACAAGTTCTACCTCAGCCAGATAAGGCCTGTCAAGAAGCTGCGTTTCACAGGCCTTTGTATGTGACGTTCCCGGTTGGCTTTGAGAGCACTGTGCAGAGCCAGTTGTTTTAGCTTCCCAGAGAGCAGGAAGCAAGATGCTTTGGGGCCTCTCTCACACTTTGGAAATAAAGGCAGCCCTTTGGGCCTGGCAGCCCTAGGCCAATGGAGTACACCCAGAGCAGAAGTTCTACCTCAGCCAGATCAGGCCTTCCAAGAAACTGCGTCTCACAGGCCTTTCTCTGTCACGTTGCCGGTAGGCTGTGAGAGCACTGTGCAGAGCCAGTTGTTTCTTAGCTTCCCAAAGATTTGGAAGCAAGATGCGTTGGGGACTCTCAGCCCCTTTGGAAACAAGGCGGCCCTTTGGGCCTGGCTGCTCTAGGCCAAAGTAGCACGCCCAGAGCAGGAGTTCTACTTCAGCCAGATCAGGCCTGCCAAGAAACTGCGTTTCACAGGCCTTGGTAAGAGATGTTCCCGGTAGGCTGTGAGAGCACTGTGGAGAGCCAGTTGCTTTAGCTTCCCACAGAGCTGGAAGCAAGATGCCTTGGGGCCTCTCTCTCCCTTTGGACACAAGGCAGCCGTTTGGGCCTGGCAGCTCTAGGCCAATGGAGCACACCCACAGCAGAAGTTCTACTTCAGGCAGATCAGTCCTGCCCAGAAACTGCGTTTCACAGCCCTTGGTAAGAGATGTTCACGGTAGGCTGTGAGAGCACTGGGCAGAACCAGTTGTTTTTTAGCTTCCCAAAGTGCTGGAGGCAAGATGCTTTGGGGCCTCTCTCACCCTTTGGAAACAAGGCAGCCCTTAGGTCCTGGTAGCTCTAGGCCTATGTAGCACAACCAGAACAGAAGTTCTACTTCAGCCAGGTCAGGCCTGCCAAGAAACTGCGTTTCACAGGCCTTTCAAAGAGATGTTCTCTTAGGCTGTAAGAGCACTGGGCAGAGCCAGCTGTTTCTTAGCTTCCCGAAGAGCTGGGAGCAAGATGCTTTGGGTCCACTCTCCGTCTTTGGAAACAAGGCAGCCCTTTGGGCCTGGCAGCTCTAGGGCAATGGAGCACACCCAGAGCAGAAGTTCTACTTCAGCCAGATCAGGCCTGCCAGGAAACTGCGTTTCACAGGCCTTGGTAAGAGATGTTCCCGGTAGGCTGTAAGAGCACTGGGCAGAGCCAGTTGTTTCTTACCTTCCTGAAAAGCTGGAAGCAAGATGCTTGGGAGCCTTCTGCCCGTTTGGGAACAAGGCAGCCTTTTGGGTCGGGAAGCTCTAGGCCAATGGAGCACACGCAGAGCAGGAGTTCTACTTCAGCCTGATCAGGCCTGCAAAGAAACAGCGTTTGACAGGCCTTGGTAAGAGATGTTCCCGGTAGGTGTAAGAGCACTGGGCAGAGCCAGTTGTTTCTTAGCTTCGCAAAGACCGGGAAGCAAGATGCTTTGGGCCTCTCTGCCTCTTGGAAACAGGGCAGCACTTTGGGCCTGGCAGCTCTAGGGCAATGGAGCACACCCAGAGCCGGAGTTCTACTTCAGCCAGATGAGGCCTGCCAAGAAACTGCGTTTCACAGGCCTTTCAAAGACATGTTCCCGGTAGTCTGTAAGAGCACGGGGCAGAGCGAGTTGGTTCTTAGCTTCCCAGAGAGCAGGAAGCAAGATGCTTTGGGGTCTCTCTGCCCCTTTGGAAACAAGGCAGCACCTTGGGCCTGGCAGCTCTAGGGCAATGGAGCACACCCAGAGCAGAAGTTCTACTTCAGCCAAATCAGGCCTGCCAGGAAACGGCGTTTCACAGGCCTTGGTAAGAGATGTTCCCGGTAGGCTGTAAGAGCACTGGGCAACGCCAGATGTTTCTTAGCTTCCCGAAGAGCTGGAAGCGAGAAGCTTTGGTGCCACTCTCTCACTTTGGACTCAAGGCAGCCCTTTGGGGCAGGTAGCTCTAGGCCAGTGGAGCACACCCAGAGCAGAAGTTCTACCTCAGCCAGATAAGGCCTGCCAAGAAACTGCGTTTCAAAGGCTTTGGTAAGAGATGTTCCCGGTACTCTGTTAGAGCACTGGGCAGAGCCATTTGTTTCTTAGCTTCCCAAAGAGCTGGAAGCAAGATGCTTTGGGGGCTCCCTGCCCCTTTGCCAACAAGGGCGACCTTTGGGCCTTTCAGCTCTAGGCCAATGGAGCACACCCAGAGCAGAAGTCCTACTTCAGCCAGATCAGGCCTGCCAAGGAACTGCGTTTCAGAGGCCTTTGTATGTGACGTTCCCGGTAGGCTGTGAGAGCACGGTGCAGAGCCAGTTGTTTCCTTGTTTCCCAAACAGCTGGAAGCAAGACGCTTTGGGGCCTCTCTGCCCCTTTGGAAACAAGGCAGCACGTTGGGTCTGGCAGCTCTAGGGCAATGGAGCACAACCAGAGCCGAAGTTCTACTTCTTCCAGATCAGGCCTGCCTAGACAGTGCGTTTCCCAGGCCTTGATAAGAGATGTTCTCTTAGGCTATAAGAGCACTGGGCACAGCCAGTTGTTTCTTAGCTTCCCAAGAGGTGGAAGCAAGATGCTTTGGGGCCTCTCTCCCCCTTTGGAAACAAGGCAGCCCTTTGGGCCTTTCAGCTCTAGGGCAATGGAGCACACCCAGAGCAGAAGTTCTACCTCAGCCAGATCAGGCCTGCCAAGAAACTGCTTTTCACAGGCCTTCGTAAGAGGTGTTCCCGGAAGGCTGTAAGAGTACCTGGCAGAGCGAGTTGTTTCTTAGCTTCAAAAACAGCTGGAAGCAACATGATTTGGGGCCTCTCTCCCCCTTTGGAAACAAAGCAGCCTTTGTGCCTGGCAGCTCTAGGCCAAAGTAGCACACCCAGAGCACAAGTTCTACCTCAGCCAGATCAGGCCTTCCAAGAAACTGCGTCTCACAGGCCTTTCTCTGTCACGTTGCCGGTAGGCTGTGAGAGCACTGTGCAGAGCCAGTTGTTTCTTAGCTTCCCAAAGATTTGGAAGCAAGATGCTTTGGGGACTCTCAGCCCCTTTGGAAACAAGGCGGCCCTTTGGGCCTGGCAGCTCTAGGCCAAAGTAGCACGCCCAGAGCAGGAGTTCTACTTCAGCCAGATCAGGCCTGCCAAGAAACTGCGTTTCACAGGCCTTGGTAAGAGATGTTCCCGGTAGGCTGTGAGAGCACTGTGGAGAGCCAGTTGCTTTAGCTTCCCACAGAGCTGGAAGCAAGATGCCTTGGGGCCTCTCTCTCCCTTTGGACACAAGGCAGCCGTTTGGGCCTGGCAGCTCTAGGCCAATGGAGCACACCCACAGCAGAAGTTCTACTTCAGGCAGATCAGTCCTGCCCAGAAACTGCGTTTCACAGCCCTTGGTAAGAGATGTTCACGGTAGGCTGTGAGAGCACTGGGCAGAACCAGTTGTTTTTTAGCTTCCCAAAGTGCTGGAGGCAAGATGCTTTGGGGCCTCTCTCACCCTTTGGAAACAAGGCAGCCCTTAGGTCCTGGTAGCTCTAGGCCTATGTAGCACAACCAGAACAGAAGTTCTACTTCAGCCAGGTCAGGCCTGCCAAGAAACTGCGTTTCACAGGCCTTTCAAAGAGATGTTCTCTTAGGCTGTAAGAGCACTGGGCAGAGCCAGCTGTTTCTTAGCTTCCCGAAGAGCTGGGAGCAAGATGCTTTGGGTCCACTCTCCGTCTTTGGAAACAAGGCAGCCCTTTGGGCCTGGCAGCTCTAGGGCAATGGAGCACACCCAGAGCAGAAGTTCTACTTCAGCCAGATCAGGCCTGCCAGGAAACTGCGTTTCACAGGCCTTGGTAAGAGATGTTCCCGGTAGGCTGTAAGAGCACTGGGCAGAGCCAGTTGTTTCTTACCTTCCTGAAAAGCTGGAAGCAAGATGCTTGGGACCCCTCTGCCCGTTTGGGAACAAGGCAGCCTTTTGGGTCGGGAAGCTCTAGGCCAATGGAGCACACGCAGAGCAGGAGTTCTACTTCAGCCTGATCAGGCCTGCAAAGAAACAGCGTTTGACAGGCCTTGGTAAGAGATGTTCGCGGTAGGTGTAAGACCACTGGGCAGAGCCAGTTGTTTCTTAGCTTCGCAAAGACCGGGAAGCAAGATGCTTTGGGCCTCTCTGCCCCTTGGAAACAGGGCAGCACTTTGGGCCTGGCAGCTCTAGGGCAGTGGAGCACACCCAGAGCCGGAGTTCTACTTCAGCCAGATGAGGCCTGCCAAGAAACTGCGTTTCACAGGCCTTTCAAAGACATGTTCCCGGTAGGCTGTAAGAGCACGGGGCAGAGCGAGTTGGTTCTTAGCTTCCCAGAGAGCTGGAAGCAAGATGCTTTGGGGCCTCTCTGCCCCTTTGGAAACAAGGCAGCACCTTGGGCCTGGCAGCTCTAGGGCAATGGAGCACACCCAGAGCAGAAGTTCTACTTCGGCCAAATCAGGCCTGCCAGGAAACGGCGTTTCACAGGCCTTGGTAAGAGATGTTCCCGGTAGGCTGTAAGAGCACTGGGCAACGCCAGATGTTTCTGGGCTTCCCGAAGAGCTGGAAGCGAGAAGCTTTGGTGCCACTCTCTCACTTTGGACTCAAGGCAGCCCTTTGGGGCAGGTAGCTCTAGCCCAGTGGAGCACACCCAGAGCAGAAGTTCTACTTGGGCCAGTTCAGGCCACCAACAAACTGCGTTTCACAGGCCTTGGTAAGAGATGTTCCCGGTAGGCTGTAAGAGCACTGGGCAACGCCAGATGTTTCTTAGCTTCCCGAAGAGCTGGAAGCAAGATGCTTTGGGGCCTCTCATCCCCTTTGCAAACAAGGCGGCCCTATGGGCCAGGCAGCTCTAGGCCAATGGAGCACACCCAGAGCAGAAGTTCTACTTCGGCCAGTTCAGGCCACCAACAAACTGCGTTTCACAGGCCTTGGTAAGAGATGTTCCCGGTAGGCTGTAAGAGCACTGGGCAACGCCAGATGTTTCTTAGCTTCCCGAAGAGCTGGAAGCAAGATGCTTTGGGGCCTCTCATCCCCTTTGCAAACAAGGCGGCCCTATGGGCCAGGCAGCTCTAGGCCAATGGAGCACACCCAGAGCAGAAGTTCTACTTCGGCCAGTTCAGGCCACCAACAAACTGCGTTTCACAGGCCTTGGTAAGAGATGTTCCCGGTAGGCTGTAAGAGCACTGGGCAACGCCAGATGTTTCTTAGCTTCCCGAAGAGCTGGAAGAAGATGCTTTGGGGCCTCTCATCCCCTTTGCAAACAAGGCCGACCTTTGGGCCAGGCAGCTCTAGGCCAATGGAGCACACCCAGAGCAGAAGTTCTACCTCAGCCAGATAAGGCCTGCCAAGAAACTGCGTTTCAAAGGCTTTGGTAAGAGATGTTCCCGGTACTCTGTTAGAGCACTGGGCAGAGCCATTTGTTTCTTAGCTTCCCAAAGAGCTGGAAGCAAGATGCTTTGGGGGCTCCCTGCCCCTTTGCCAACAAGGGCGACCTTTGGGCCTTTCAGCTCTAGGCCAATGGAGCACACCCAGAGCAGAAGTCCTACTTCAGCCAGATCAGGCCTGCCAAGGAACTGCGTTTCAGAGGCCTTTGTATGTGACGTTCCCGGTAGGCTGTGAGAGCACGGTGCAGAGCCAGTTGTTTCCTTGTTTCCCAAACAGCTGGAAGCAAGACGCTTTGGGGCCTCTCTGCCCCTTTGGAAACAAGGCAGCACGTTGGGTCTGGCAGCTCTAGGGCAATGGAGCACAACCAGAGCCGAAGTTCTACTTCTTCCAGATCAGGCCTGCCTAGACAGTGCGTTTCCCAGGCCTTGATAAGAGATGTTCTCTTAGGCTATAAGAGCACTGGGCACAGCCAGTTGTTTCTTAGCTTCCCAAGAGGTGGAAGCAAGATGCTTTGGGGCCTCTCTCCCCCTTTGGAAACAAGGCAGCCCTTTGGGCCTTTCAGCTCTAGGGCAATGGAGCACACCCAGAGCAGAAGTTCTACCTCAGCCAGATCAGGCCTGCCAAGAAACTGCTTTTCACAGGCCTTCGTAAGAGGTGTTCCCGGAAGGCTGTAAGAGTACCTGGCAGAGCGAGTTGTTTCTTAGCTTCAAAAACAGCTGGAAGCAACATGATTTGGGGCCTCTCTCCCCCTTTGGAAACAAAGCAGCCTTTGTGCCTGGCAGCTCTAGGCCAAAGTAGCACACCCAGAGCACAAGTTCTACCTCAGCCAGATCAGGCCTTCCAAGAAACTGCGTCTCACAGGCCTTTCTCTGTCACGTTGCTGGTAGGCTGTGAGAGCACTGTGCAGAGCCAGTTGTTTCTTAGCTTCCCAAAGATTTGGAAGCAAGATGCTTTGGGGACTCTCAGCCCCTTTGGAAACAAGGCGGCCCTTTGGGCCTGGCAGCTCTAGGCCAAAGTAGCACGCCCAGAGCAGGAGTTCTACTTCAGCCAGATCAGGCCTGCCAAGAAACTGCGTTTCACAGGCCTTGGTAAGAGATGTTCCCGGTAGGCTGTGAGAGCACTGTGGAGAGCCAGTTGCTTTAGCTTCCCACAGAGCTGGAAGCAAGATGCCTTGGGGCCTCTCTCTCCCTTTGGACACAAGGCAGCCGTTTGGGCCTGGCAGCTCTAGGCCAATGGAGCACACCCACAGCAGAAGTTCTACTTCAGGCAGATCAGTCCTGCCCAGAAACTGCGTTTCACAGCCCTTGGTAAGAGATGTTCACGGTAGGCTGTGAGAGCACTGGGCAGAACCAGTTGTTTTTTAGCTTCCCAAAGTGCTGGAGGCAAGATGCTTTGGGGCCTCTCTCACCCTTTGGAAACAAGGCAGCCCTTAGGTCCTGGTAGCTCTAGGCCTATGTAGCACAACCAGAACAGAAGTTCTACTTCAGCCAGGTCAGGCCTGCCAAGAAACTGCGTTTCACAGGCCTTTCAAAGAGATGTTCTCTTAGGCTGTAAGAGCACTGGGCAGAGCCAGCTGTTTCTTAGCTTCCCGAAGAGCTGGGAGCAAGATGCTTTGGGTCCACTCTCCGTCTTTGGAAACAAGGCAGCCCTTTGGGCCTGGCAGCTCTAGGGCAATGGAGCACACCCAGAGCAGAAGTTCTACTTCAGCCAGATCAGGCCTGCCAGGAAACTGCGTTTCACAGGCCTTGGTAAGAGATGTTCCCGGTAGGCTGTAAGAGCACTGGGCAGAGCCAGTTGTTTCTTACCTTCCTGAAAAGCTGGAAGCAAGATGCTTGGGACCCCTCTGCCCGTTTGGGAACAAGGCAGCCTTTTGGGTCGGGAAGCTCTAGGCCAATGGAGCACACGCAGAGCAGGAGTTCTACTTCAGCCTGATCAGGCCTGCAAAGAAACAGCGTTTGACAGGCCTTGGTAAGAGATGTTCGCGGTAGGTGTAAGAGCACTGGGCAGAGCCAGTTGTTTCTTAGCTTCGCAAAGACCGGGAAGCAAGATGCTTTGGGCCTCTCTGCCCCTTGGAAACAGGGCAGCACTTTGGGCCTGGCAGCTCTAGGGCAGTGGAGCACACCCAGAGCCGGAGTTCTACTTCAGCCAGATGAGGCCTGCCAAGAAACTGCGTTTCACAGGCCTTTCAAAGACATGTTCCCGGTAGGCTGTAAGAGCACGGGGCAGAGCGAGTTGGTTCTTAGCTTCCCAGAGAGCTGGAAGCAAGATGCTTTGGGGCCTCTCTGCCCCTTTGGAAACAAGGCAGCACCTTGGGCCTGGCAGCTCTAGGGCAATGGAGCACACCCAGAGCAGAAGTTCTACTTCGGCCAAATCAGGCCTGCCAGGAAACGGCGTTTCACAGGCCTTGGTAAGAGATGTTCCCGGTAGGCTGTAAGAGCACTGGGCAACGCCAGATGTTTCTGGGCTTCCCGAAGAGCTGGAAGCGAGAAGCTTTGGTGCCACTCTCTCACTTTGGACTCAAGGCAGCCCTTTGGGGCAGGTAGCTCTAGCCCAGTGGAGCACACCCAGAGCAGAAGTTCTACTTGGGCCAGTTCAGGCCACCAACAAACTGCGTTTCACAGGCCTTGGTAAGAGATGTTCCCGGTAGGCTGTAAGAGCACTGGGCAACGCCAGATGTTTCTTAGCTTCCCGAAGAGCTGGAAGCAAGATGCTTTGGGGCCTCTCATCCCCTTTGCAAACAAGGCGGCCCTATGGGCCAGGCAGCTCTAGGCCAATGGAGCACACCCAGAGCAGAAGTTCTACTTCGGCCAGTTCAGGCCACCAACAAACTGCGTTTCACAGGCCTTGGTAGGAGATGTTCCCGGTAGGCTGTAAGAGCACTGGGCAACGCCAGATGTTTCTTAGCTTCCCGAAGAGCTGGAAGCAAGATGCTTTGGGGCCTCTCATCCCCTTTGAAAACAAGGCGGCCCTATGGGCCAGGCAGCTCTAGGCCAATGGAGCACACCCAGAGCAGAAGTTCTACTTCGGCCAGTTCAGGCCACCAACAAACTGCGTTTCACAGGCCTTGGTAAGAGATGTTCCCGGTAGGCTGTAAGAGCACTGGGCAACGCCAGATGTTTCTTAGCTTCCCGAAGAGCTGGAAGAAGATGCTTTGGGGCCTCTCATCCCCTTTGCAAACAAGGCCGACCTTTGGGCCAGGCAGCTCTAGGCCAATGGAGCACACCCAGAGCAGAAGTTCTACCTCAGCCAGATAAGGCCTGCCAAGAAACTGCGTTTCAAAGGCTTTGGTAAGAGATGTTCCCGGTACTCTGTTAGAGCACTGGGCAGAGCCATTTGTTTCTTAGCTTCCCAAAGAGCTGGAAGCAAGATGCTTTGGGGGCTCCCTGCCCCTTTGCCAACAAGGGCGACCTTTGGGCCTTTCAGCTCTAGGCCAATGGAGCACACCCAGAGCAGAAGTCCTACTTCAGCCAGATCAGGCCTGCCAAGGAACTGCGTTTCAGAGGCCTTTGTATGTGACGTTCCCGGTAGGCTGTGAGAGCACGGTGCAGAGCCAGTTGTTTCCTTGTTTCCCAAACAGCTGGAAGCAAGACGCTTTGGGGCCTCTCTGCCCCTTTGGAAACAAGGCAGCACGTTGGGTCTGGCAGCTCTAGGGCAATGGAGCACAACCAGAGCCGAAGTTCTACTTCTTCCAGATCAGGCCTGCCTAGACAGTGCGTTTCCCAGGCCTTGATAAGAGATGTTCTCTTAGGCTATAAGAGCACTGGGCACAGCCAGTTGTTTCTTAGCTTCCCAAGAGGTGGAAGCAAGATGCTTTGGGGCCTCTCTCCCCCTTTGGAAACAAGGCAGCCCTTTGGGCCTTTCAGCTCTAGGGCAATGGAGCACACCCAGAGCAGAAGTTCTACCTCAGCCAGATCAGGCCTGCCAAGAAACTGCTTTTCACAGGCCTTCGTAAGAGGTGTTCCCGGAAGGCTGTAAGAGTACCTGGCAGAGCGAGTTGTTTCTTAGCTTCAAAAACAGCTGGAAGCAACATGATTTGGGGCCTCTCTCCCCCTTTGGAAACAAAGCAGCCTTTGTGCCTGGCAGCTCTAGGCCAAAGTAGCACACCCAGAGCACAAGTTCTACCTCAGCCAGATCAGGCCTTCCAAGAAACTGCGTCTCACAGGCCTTTCTCTGTCACGTTGCCGGTAGGCTGTGAGAGCACTGTGCAGAGCCAGTTGTTTCTTAGCTTCCCAAAGATTTGGAAGCAAGATGCTTTGGGGACTCTCAGCCCCTTTGGAAACAAGGCGGCCCTTTGGGCCTGGCTGCTCTAGGCCAAAGTAGCACGCCCAGAGCAGGAGTTCTACTTCAGCCAGATCAGGCCTGCCAAGAAACTGCGTTTCACAGGCCTTGGTAAGAGATGTTCCCGGTAGGCTGTGAGAGCACTGTGGAGAGCCAGTTGCTTTAGCTTCCCACAGAGCTGGAAGCAAGATGCCTTGGGGCCTCTCTCTCCCTTTGGACACAAGGCAGCCGTTTGGGCCTGGCAGCTCTAGGCCAATGGAGCACACCCACAGCAGAAGTTCTACTTCAGGCAGATCAGTCCTGCCCAGAAACTGCGTTTCACAGCCCTTGGTAAGAGATGTTCACGGTAGGCTGTGAGAGCACTGGGCAGAACCAGTTGTTTTTTAGCTTCCCAAAGTGCTGGAGGCAAGATGCTTTGGGGCCTCTCTCACCCTTTGGAAACAAGGCAGCCCTTAGGTCCTGGTAGCTCTAGGCCTATGTAGCACAACCAGAACAGAAGTTCTACTTCAGCCAGGTCAGGCCTGCCAAGAAACTGCGTTTCACAGGCCTTTCAAAGAGATGTTCTCTTAGGCTGTAAGAGCACTGGGCAGAGCCAGCTGTTTCTTAGCTTCCCGAAGAGCTGGGAGCAAGATGCTTTGGGTCCACTCTCCGTCTTTGGAAACAAGGCAGCCCTTTGGGCCTGGCAGCTCTAGGGCAATGGAGCACACCCAGAGCAGAAGTTCTACTTCAGCCAGATCAGGCCTGCCAGGAAACTGCGTTTCACAGGCCTTGGTAAGAGATGTTCCCGGTAGGCTGTAAGAGCACTGGGCAGAGCCAGTTGTTTCTTACCTTCCTGAAAAGCTGGAAGCAAGATGCTTGGGACCCCTCTGCCCGTTTGGGAACAAGGCAGCCTTTTGGGTCGGGAAGCTCTAGGCCAATGGAGCACACGCAGAGCAGGAGTTCTACTTCAGCCTGATCAGGCCTGCAAAGAAACAGCGTTTGACAGGCCTTGGTAAGAGATGTTCGCGGTAGGTGTAAGAGCACTGGGCAGAGCCAGTTGTTTCTTAGCTTCGCAAAGACCGGGAAGCAAGATGCTTTGGGCCTCTCTGCCCCTTGGAAACAGGGCAGCACTTTGGGCCTGGCAGCTCTAGGGCAATGGAGCACACCCAGAGCCGGAGTTCTACTTCAGCCAGATGAGGCCTGCCAAGAAACTGCGTTTCACAGGCCTTTCAAAGACATGTTCCCGGTAGTCTGTAAGAGCACGGGGCAGAGCGAGTTGGTTCTTAGCTTCCCAGAGAGCTGGAAGCAAGATGCTTTGGGGCCTCTCTGCCCCTTTGGAAACAAGGCAGCACCTTGGGCCTGGCAGCTCTAGGGCAATGGAGCAAACCCAGAGCAGAAGTTCTACTTCAGCCAAATCAGGCCTGCCAGGAAACGGCGTTTCACAGGCCTTGGTAAGAGATGTTCCCGGTAGGCTGTAAGAGCACTGGGCAACGCCAGATGTTTCTTAGCTTCCCGAAGAGCTGGAAGCGAGAAGCTTTGGTGCCACTCTCTCACTTTGGACTCAAGGCAGCCCTTTGGGGCAGGTAGCTCTAGCCCAGTGGAGCACACCCAGAGCAGAAGTTCTACTTGGGCCAGTTCAGGCCACCAACAAACTGCGTTTCACAGGCCTTGGTAAGAGATGTTCCCGGTAGGCTGTAAGAGCACTGGGCAACGCCAGATGTTTCTTAGCTTCCCGAAGAGCTGGAAGCAAGATGCTTTGGGGCCTCTCATCCCCTTTGCAAACAAGGCGGCCCTATGGGCCAGGCAGCTCTAGGCCAATGGAGCACACCCAGAGCAGAAGTTCTACTTCGGCCAGTTCAGGCCACCAACAAACTGCGTTTCACAGGCCTTGGTAAGAGATGTTCCCGGTAGGCTGTAAGAGCACTGGGCAATGCCAGATGTTTCTTAGCTTCCCGAAGAGCTGGAAGCAAGATGCTTTGGGGCCTCTCATCCCCTTTGCAAACAAGGCCGACCTTTGGGCCAGGCAGCTCTAGGCCAATGGAGCACACCCAGAGCAGAAGTTCTACCTCAGCCACATAAGGCCTGCCAAGAAACTGCGTTTCAAAGGCTTTGGTAAGAGATGTTCCCGGTACTCTGTTAGAGCACTGGGCAGAGCCATTTGTTTCTTAGCTTCCCAAAGAGCTGGAAGCAAGATGCTTTGGGGGCTCCCTGCCCCTTTGCCAACAAGGGCGACCTTTGGGCCTTTCAGCTCTAGGCCAATGGAGCACACCCAGAGCAGAAGTCCTACTTCAGCCAGATCAGGCCTGCCAAGGAACTGCGTTTCAGAGGCCTTTGTATGTGACGTTCCCGGTAGGCTGTGAGAGCACGGTGCAGAGCCAGTTGTTTCCTTGTTTCCCAAACAGCTGGAAGCAAGACGCTTTGGGGCCTCTCTGCCCCTTTGGAAACAAGGCAGCACGTTGGGTCTGGCAGCTCTAGGGCAATGGAGCACAACCAGAGCCGAAGTTCTACTTCTTCCAGATCAGGCCTGCCTAGACAGTGCGTTTCCCAGGCCTTGATAAGAGATGTTCTCTTAGGCTATAAGAGCACTGGGCACAGCCAGTTGTTTCTTAGCTTCCCAAGAGGTGGAAGCAAGATGCTTTGGGGCCTCTCTCCCCCTTTGGAAACAAGGCAGCCCTTTGGGCCTTTCAGCTCTAGGGCAATGGAGCACACCCAGAGCAGAAGTTCTACCTCAGCCAGATCAGGCCTGCCAAGAAACTGCTTTTCACAGGCCTTCGTAAGAGGTGTTCCCGGAAGGCTGTAAGAGTACCTGGCAGAGCGAGTTGTTTCTTAGCTTCAAAAACAGCTGGAAGCAACATGATTTGGGGCCTCTCTCCCCCTTTGGAAACAAAGCAGCCTTTGTGCCTGGCAGCTCTAGGCCAAAGTAGCACACCCAGAGCACAAGTTCTACCTCAGCCAGATCAGGCCTGCCAAGAAACTGCTTTTCACAGGCCTTCGTAAGAGGTGTTCCCGGAAGGCTGTAAGAGTACCTGGCAGAGCGAGTTGTTTCTTAGCTTCAAAAACAGCTGGAAGCAACATGATTTGGGGCCTCTCTCCCCCTTTGGAAACAAAGCAGCCTTTGTGCCTGGCAGCTCTAGGCCAAAGTAGCACACCCAGGGCACAAGTTCTACCTCAGCCAGATAAGGCCTGTCAAGAAGCTGCGTTTCACAGGCCTTTGTATGTGACGTTCCCGGTTGGCTTTGAGAGCACTGTGCAGAGCCAGTTGTTTTAGCTTCCCAGAGAGCAGGAAGCAAGATGCTTTGGGGCCTCTCTCACACTTTGGAAATAAAGGCAGCCCTTTGGGCCTGGCAGCCCTAGGCCAATGGAGTACACCCAGAGCAGAAGTTCTACCTCAGCCAGATCAGGCCTTCCAAGAAACTGCGTCTCACAGGCCTTTCTCTGTCACGTTGCCGGTAGGCTGTGAGAGCACTGTGCAGAGCCAGTTGTTTCTTAGCTTCCCAAAGATTTGGAAGCAAGATGCGTTGGGGACTCTCAGCCCCTTTGGAAACAAGGCGGCCCTTTGGGCCTGGCTGCTCTAGGCCAAAGTAGCACGCCCAGAGCAGGAGTTCTACTTCAGCCAGATCAGGCCTGCCAAGAAACTGCGTTTCACAGGCCTTGGTAAGAGATGTTCCCGGTAGGCTGTGAGAGCACTGTGGAGAGCCAGTTGCTTTAGCTTCCCACAGAGCTGGAAGCAAGATGCCTTGGGGCCTCTCTCTCCCTTTGGACACAAGGCAGCCGTTTGGGCCTGGCAGCTCTAGGCCAATGGAGCACACCCACAGCAGAAGTTCTACTTCAGGCAGATCAGTCCTGCCCAGAAACTGCGTTTCACAGCCCTTGGTAAGAGATGTTCACGGTAGGCTGTGAGAGCACTGGGCAGAACCAGTTGTTTTTTAGCTTCCCAAAGTGCTGGAGGCAAGATGCTTTGGGGCCTCTCTCACCCTTTGGAAACAAGGCAGCCCTTAGGTCCTGGTAGCTCTAGGCCTATGTAGCACAACCAGAACAGAAGTTCTACTTCAGCCAGGTCAGGCCTGCCAAGAAACTGCGTTTCACAGGCCTTTCAAAGAGATGTTCTCTTAGGCTGTAAGAGCACTGGGCAGAGCCAGCTGTTTCTTAGCTTCCCGAAGAGCTGGGAGCAAGATGCTTTGGGTCCACTCTCCGTCTTTGGAAACAAGGCAGCCCTTTGGGCCTGGCAGCTCTAGGGCAATGGAGCACACCCAGAGCAGAAGTTCTACTTCAGCCAGATCAGGCCTGCCAGGAAACTGCGTTTCACAGGCCTTGGTAAGAGATGTTCCCGGTAGGCTGTAAGAGCACTGGGCAGAGCCAGTTGTTTCTTACCTTCCTGAAAAGCTGGAAGCAAGATGCTTGGGAGCCCTCTGCCCGTTTGGGAACAAGGCAGCCTTTTGGGTCGGGAAGCTCTAGGCCAATGGAGCACACGCAGAGCAGGAGTTCTACTTCAGCCTGATCAGGCCTGCAAAGAAACAGCGTTTGACAGGCCTTGGTAAGAGATGTTCCCGGTAGGTGTAAGAGCACTGGGCAGAGCCAGTTGTTTCTTAGCTTCGCAAAGACCGGGAAGCAAGATGCTTTGGGCCTCTCTGCCCCTTGGAAACAGGGCAGCACTTTGGGCCTGGCAGCTCTAGGGCAATGGAGCACACCCAGAGCCGGAGTTCTACTTCAGCCAGATGAGGCCTGCCAAGAAACTGCGTTTCACAGGCCTTTCAAAGACATGTTCCCGGTAGTCTGTAAGAGCACGGGGCAGAGCGAGTTGGTTCTTAGCTTCCCAGAGAGCTGGAAGCAAGATGCTTTGGGGCCTCTCTGCCCCTTTGGAAACAAGGCAGCACCTTGGGCCTGGCAGCTCTAGGGCAATGGAGCACACCCAGAGCAGAATTTCTACTTCAGCCAAATCAGGCCTGACAGGAAACGGCGTTTCACAGGCCTTGGTAAGAGATGTTCCCGGTAGGCTGTAAGAGCACTGGGCAACGCCAGATGTTTCTTAGCTTCCCGAAGAGCTGGAAGCGAGAAGCTTTGGTGCCACTCTCTCACTTTGGACTCAAGGCAGCCCTTTGGGGCAGGTAGCTCTAGGCCAGTGGAGCACACCCAGAGCAGAAGTTCTACCTCAGCCAGATAAGGCCTGCCAAGAAACTGCGTTTCAAAGGCTTTGGTAAGAGATGTTCCCGGTACTCTGTTAGAGCACTGGGCAGAGCCATTTGTTTCTTAGCTTCCCAAAGAGCTGGAAGCAAGATGCTTTGGGGGCTCCCTGCCCCTTTGCCAACAAGGGCGACCTTTGGGCCTTTCAGCTCTAGGCCAATGGAGCACACCCAGAGCAGAAGTCCTACTTCAGCCAGATCAGGCCTGCCAAGGAACTGCGTTTCAGAGGCCTTTGTATGTGACGTTCCCGGTAGGCTGTGAGAGCACGGTGCAGAGCCAGTTGTTTCCTTGTTTCCCAAACAGCTGGAAGCAAGACGCTTTGGGGCCTCTCTGCCCCTTTGGAAACAAGGCAGCACGTTGGGTCTGGCAGCTCTAGGGCAATGGAGCACAACCAGAGCCGAAGTTCTACTTCTTCCAGATCAGGCCTGCCTAGACAGTGCGTTTCCCAGGCCTTGATAAGAGATGTTCTCTTAGGCTATAAGAGCACTGGGCACAGCCAGTTGTTTCTTAGCTTCCCAAGAGGTGGAAGCAAGATGCTTTGGGGCCTCTCTCCCCCTTTGGAAACAAGGCAGCCCTTTGGGCCTTTCAGCTCTAGGGCAATGGAGCACACCCAGAGCAGAAGTTCTACCTCAGCCAGATCAGGCCTGCCAAGAAACTGCTTTTCACAGGCCTTCGTAAGAGGTGTTCCCGGAAGGCTGTAAGAGTACCTGGCAGAGCGAGTTGTTTCTTAGCTTCAAAAACAGCTGGAAGCAACATGATTTGGGGCCTCTCTCCCCCTTTGGAAACAAAGCAGCCTTTGTGCCTGGCAGCTCTAGGCCAAAGTAGCACACCCAGAGCACAAGTTCTACCTCAGCCAGATCAGGCCTTCCAAGAAACTGCGTCTCACAGGCCTTTCTCTGTCACGTTGCCGGTAGGCTGTGAGAGCACTGTGCAGAGCCAGTTGTTTCTTAGCTTCCCAAAGATTTGGAAGCAAGATGCTTTGGGGACTCTCAGCCCCTTTGGAAACAAGGCGGCCCTTTGGGCCTGGCAGCTCTAGGCCAAAGTAGCACGCCCAGAGCAGGAGTTCTACTTCAGCCAGATCAGGCCTGCCAAGAAACTGCGTTTCACAGGCCTTGGTAAGAGATGTTCCCGGTAGGCTGTGAGAGCACTGTGGAGAGCCAGTTGCTTTAGCTTCCCACAGAGCTGGAAGCAAGATGCCTTGGGGCCTCTCTCTCCCTTTGGACACAAGGCAGCCGTTTGGGCCTGGCAGCTCTAGGCCAATGGAGCACACCCACAGCAGAAGTTCTACTTCAGGCAGATCAGTCCTGCCCAGAAACTGCGTTTCACAGCCCTTGGTAAGAGATGTTCACGGTAGGCTGTGAGAGCACTGGGCAGAACCAGTTGTTTTTTAGCTTCCCAAAGTGCTGGAGGCAAGATGCTTTGGGGCCTCTCTCACCCTTTGGAAACAAGGCAGCCCTTAGGTCCTGGTAGCTCTAGGCCTATGTAGCACAACCAGAACAGAAGTTCTACTTCAGCCAGGTCAGGCCTGCCAAGAAACTGCGTTTCACAGGCCTTTCAAAGAGATGTTCTCTTAGGCTGTAAGAGCACTGGGCAGAGCCAGCTGTTTCTTAGCTTCCCGAAGAGCTGGGAGCAAGATGCTTTGGGTCCACTCTCCGTCTTTGGAAACAAGGCAGCCCTTTGGGCCTGGCAGCTCTAGGGCAATGGAGCACACCCAGAGCAGAAGTTCTACTTCAGCCAGATCAGGCCTGCCAGGAAACTGCGTTTCACAGGCCTTGGTAAGAGATGTTCCCGGTAGGCTGTAAGAGCACTGGGCAGAGCCAGTTGTTTCTTACCTTCCTGAAAAGCTGGAAGCAAGATGCTTGGGAGCCCTCTGCCCGTTTGGGAACAAGGCAGCCTTTTGGGTCGGGAAGCTCTAGGCCAATGGAGCACACGCAGAGCAGGAGTTCTACTTCAGCCTGATCAGGCCTGCAAAGAAACAGCGTTTGACAGGCCTTGGTAAGAGATGTTCGCGGTAGGTGTAAGACCACTGGGCAGAGCCAGTTGTTTCTTAGCTTCGCAAAGACCGGGAAGCAAGATGCTTTGGGCCTCTCTGCCCCTTGGAAACAGGGCAGCACTTTGGGCCTGGCAGCTCTAGGGCAGTGGAGCACACCCAGAGCCGGAGTTCTACTTCAGCCAGATGAGGCCTGCCAAGAAACTGCGTTTCACAGGCCTTTCAAAGACATGTTCCCGGTAGGCTGTAAGAGCACGGGGCAGAGCGAGTTGGTTCTTAGCTTCCCAGAGAGCTGGAAGCAAGATGCTTTGGGGCCTCTCTGCCCCTTTGGAAACAAGGCAGCACCTTGGGCCTGGCAGCTCTAGGGCAATGGAGCACACCCAGAGCAGAAGTTCTACTTCGGCCAAATCAGGCCTGCCAGGAAACGGCGTTTCACAGGCCTTGGTAAGAGATGTTCCCGGTAGGCTGTAAGAGCACTGGGCAACGCCAGATGTTTCTGGGCTTCCCGAAGAGCTGGAAGCGAGAAGCTTTGGTGCCACTCTCTCACTTTGGACTCAAGGCAGCCCTTTGGGGCAGGTAGCTCTAGGCCAGTGGAGCACACCCAGAGCAGAAGTTCTACTTGGGCCAGTTCAGGCCACCAACAAACTGCGTTTCACAGGCCTTGGTAAGAGATGTTCCCGGTAGGCTGTAAGAGCACTGGGCAACGCCAGATGTTTCTTAGCTTCCCGAAGAGCTGGAAGCAAGATGCTTTGGGGCCTCTCATCCCCTTTGCAAACAAGGCGGCCCTATGGGCCAGGCAGCTCTAGGCCAATGGAGCACACCCAGAGCAGAAGTTCTACTTCGGCCAGTTCAGGCCACCAACAAACTGCGTTTCACAGGCCTTGGTAAGAGATGTTCCCGGTAGGCTGTAAGAGCACTGGGCAACGCCAGATGTTTCTTAGCTTCCCGAAGAGCTGGAAGCAAGATGCTTTGGGGCCTCTCATCCCCTTTGCAAACAAGGCGGCCCTATGGGCCAGGCAGCTCTAGGCCAATGGAGCACACCCAGAGCAGAAGTTCTACTTCGGCCAGTTCAGGCCACCAACAAACTGCGTTTCACAGGCCTTGGTAAGAGATGTTCCCGGTAGGCTGTAAGAGCACTGGGCAACGCCAGATGTTTCTTAGCTTCCCGAAGAGCTGGAAGAAGATGCTTTGGGGCCTCTCATCCCCTTTGCAAACAAGGCCGACCTTTGGGCCAGGCAGCTCTAGGCCAATGGAGCACACCCAGAGCAGAAGTTCTACCTCAGCCAGATAAGGCCTGCCAAGAAACTGCGTTTCAAAGGCTTTGGTAAGAGATGTTCCCGGTACTCTGTTAGAGCACTGGGCAGAGCCATTTGTTTCTTAGCTTCCCAAAGAGCTGGAAGCAAGATGCTTTGGGGGCTCCCTGCCCCTTTGCCAACAAGGGCGACCTTTGGGCCTTTCAGCTCTAGGCCAATGGAGCACACCCAGAGCAGAAGTCCTACTTCAGCCAGATCAGGCCTGCCAAGGAACTGCGTTTCAGAGGCCTTTGTATGTGACGTTCCCGGTAGGCTGTGAGAGCACGGTGCAGAGCCAGTTGTTTCCTTGTTTCCCAAACAGCTGGAAGCAAGACGCTTTGGGGCCTCTCTGCCCCTTTGGAAACAAGGCAGCACGTTGGGTCTGGCAGCTCTAGGGCAATGGAGCACAACCAGAGCCGAAGTTCTACTTCTTCCAGATCAGGCCTGCCTAGACAGTGCGTTTCCCAGGCCTTGATAAGAGATGTTCTCTTAGGCTATAAGAGCACTGGGCACAGCCAGTTGTTTCTTAGCTTCCCAAGAGGTGGAAGCAAGATGCTTTGGGGCCTCTCTCCCCCTTTGGAAACAAGGCAGCCCTTTGGGCCTTTCAGCTCTAGGGCAATGGAGCACACCCAGAGCAGAAGTTCTACCTCAGCCAGATCAGGCCTGCCAAGAAACTGCTTTTCACAGGCCTTCGTAAGAGGTGTTCCCGGAAGGCTGTAAGAGTACCTGGCAGAGCGAGTTGTTTCTTAGCTTCAAAAACAGCTGGAAGCAACATGATTTGGGGCCTCTCTCCCCCTTTGGAAACAAAGCAGCCTTTGTGCCTGGCAGCTCTAGGCCAAAGTAGCACACCCAGAGCACAAGTTCTACCTCAGCCAGATCAGGCCTTCCAAGAAACTGCGTCTCACAGGCCTTTCTCTGTCACGTTGCCGGTAGGCTGTGAGAGCACTGTGCAGAGCCAGTTGTTTCTTAGCTTCCCAAAGATTTGGAAGCAAGATGCTTTGGGGACTCTCAGCCCCTTTGGAAACAAGGCGGCCCTTTGGGCCTGGCAGCTCTAGGCCAAAGTAGCACGCCCAGAGCAGGAGTTCTACTTCAGCCAGATCAGGCCTGCCAAGAAACTGCGTTTCACAGGCCTTGGTAAGAGATGTTCCCGGTAGGCTGTGAGAGCACTGTGGAGAGCCAGTTGCTTTAGCTTCCCACAGAGCTGGAAGCAAGATGCCTTGGGGCCTCTCTCTCCCTTTGGACACAAGGCAGCCGTTTGGGCCTGGCAGCTCTAGGCCAATGGAGCACACCCACAGCAGAAGTTCTACTTCAGGCAGATCAGTCCTGCCCAGAAACTGCGTTTCACAGCCCTTGGTAAGAGATGTTCACGGTAGGCTGTGAGAGCACTGGGCAGAACCAGTTGTTTTTTAGCTTCCCAAAGTGCTGGAGGCAAGATGCTTTGGGGCCTCTCTCACCCTTTGGAAACAAGGCAGCCCTTAGGTCCTGGTAGCTCTAGGCCTATGTAGCACAACCAGAACAGAAGTTCTACTTCAGCCAGGTCAGGCCTGCCAAGAAACTGCGTTTCACAGGCCTTTCAAAGAGATGTTCTCTTAGGCTGTAAGAGCACTGGGCAGAGCCAGCTGTTTCTTAGCTTCCCGAAGAGCTGGGAGCAAGATGCTTTGGGTCCACTCTCCGTCTTTGGAAACAAGGCAGCCCTTTGGGCCTGGCAGCTCTAGGGCAATGGAGCACACCCAGAGCAGAAGTTCTACTTCAGCCAGATCAGGCCTGCCAGGAAACTGCGTTTCACAGGCCTTGGTAAGAGATGTTCCCGGTAGGCTGTAAGAGCACTGGGCAGAGCCAGTTGTTTCTTACCTTCCTGAAAAGCTGGAAGCAAGATGCTTGGGAGCCCTCTGCCCGTTTGGGAACAAGGCAGCCTTTTGGGTCGGGAAGCTCTAGGCCAATGGAGCACACGCAGAGCAGGAGTTCTACTTCAGCCTGATCAGGCCTGCAAAGAAACAGCGTTTGACAGGCCTTGGTAAGAGATGTTCGCGGTAGGTGTAAGACCACTGGGCAGAGCCAGTTGTTTCTTAGCTTCGCAAAGACCGGGAAGCAAGATGCTTTGGGCCTCTCTGCCCCTTGGAAACAGGGCAGCACTTTGGGCCTGGCAGCTCTAGGGCAGTGGAGCACACCCAGAGCCGGAGTTCTACTTCAGCCAGATGAGGCCTGCCAAGAAACTGCGTTTCACAGGCCTTTCAAAGACATGTTCCCGGTAGGCTGTAAGAGCACGGGGCAGAGCGAGTTGGTTCTTAGCTTCCCAGAGAGCTGGAAGCAAGATGCTTTGGGGCCTCTCTGCCCCTTTGGAAACAAGGCAGCACCTTGGGCCTGGCAGCTCTAGGGCAATGGAGCACACCCAGAGCAGAAGTTCTACTTCGGCCAAATCAGGCCTGCCAGGAAACGGCGTTTCACAGGCCTTGGTAAGAGATGTTCCCGGTAGGCTGTAAGAGCACTGGGCAACGCCAGATGTTTCTGGGCTTCCCGAAGAGCTGGAAGCGAGAAGCTTTGGTGCCACTCTCTCACTTTGGACTCAAGGCAGCCCTTTGGGGCAGGTAGCTCTAGCCCAGTGGAGCACACCCAGAGCAGAAGTTCTACTTGGGCCAGTTCAGGCCACCAACAAACTGCGTTTCACAGGCCTTGGTAAGAGATGTTCCCGGTAGGCTGTAAGAGCACTGGGCAACGCCAGATGTTTCTTAGCTTCCCGAAGAGCTGGAAGCAAGATGCTTTGGGGCCTCTCATCCCCTTTGCAAACAAGGCGGCCCTATGGGCCAGGCAGCTCTAGGCCAATGGAGCACACCCAGAGCAGAAGTTCTACTTCGGCCAGTTCAGGCCACCAACAAACTGCGTTTCACAGGCCTTGGTAGGAGATGTTCCCGGTAGGCTGTAAGAGCACTGGGCAACGCCAGATGTTTCTTAGCTTCCCGAAGAGCTGGAAGCAAGATGCTTTGGGGCCTCTCATCCCCTTTGAAAACAAGGCGGCCCTATGGGCCAGGCAGCTCTAGGCCAATGGAGCACACCCAGAGCAGAAGTTCTACTTCGGCCAGTTCAGGCCACCAACAAACTGCGTTTCACAGGCCTTGGTAGGAGATGTTCCCGGTAGGCTGTAAGAGCACTGGGCAACGCCAGATGTTTCTTAGCTTCCCGAAGAGCTGGAAGAAGATGCTTTGGGGCCTCTCATCCCCTTTGCAAACAAGGCCGACCTTTGGGCCAGGCAGCTCTAGGCCAATGGAGCACACCCAGAGCAGAAGTTCTACCTCAGCCAGATAAGGCCTGCCAAGAAACTGCGTTTCAAAGGCTTTGGTAAGAGATGTTCCCGGTACTCTGTTAGAGCACTGGGCAGAGCCATTTGTTTCTTAGCTTCCCAAAGAGCTGGAAGCAAGATGCTTTGGGGGCTCCCTGCCCCTTTGCCAACAAGGGCGACCTTTGGGCCTTTCAGCTCTAGGCCAATGGAGCACACCCAGAGCAGAAGTCCTACTTCAGCCAGATCAGGCCTGCCAAGGAACTGCGTTTCAGAGGCCTTTGTATGTGACGTTCCCGGTAGGCTGTGAGAGCACGGTGCAGAGCCAGTTGTTTCCTTGTTTCCCAAACAGCTGGAAGCAAGACGCTTTGGGGCCTCTCTGCCCCTTTGGAAACAAGGCAGCACGTTGGGTCTGGCAGCTCTAGGGCAATGGAGCACAACCAGAGCCGAAGTTCTACTTCTTCCAGATCAGGCCTGCCTAGACAGTGCGTTTCCCAGGCCTTGATAAGAGATGTTCTCTTAGGCTATAAGAGCACTGGGCACAGCCAGTTGTTTCTTAGCTTCCCAAGAGGTGGAAGCAAGATGCTTTGGGGCCTCTCTCCCCCTTTGGAAACAAGGCAGCCCTTTGGGCCTTTCAGCTCTAGGGCAATGGAGCACACCCAGAGCAGAAGTTCTACCTCAGCCAGATCAGGCCTGCCAAGAAACTGCTTTTCACAGGCCTTCGTAAGAGGTGTTCCCGGAAGGCTGTAAGAGTACCTGGCAGAGCGAGTTGTTTCTTAGCTTCAAAAACAGCTGGAAGCAACATGATTTGGGGCCTCTCTCCCCCTTTGGAAACAAAGCAGCCTTTGTGCCTGGCAGCTCTAGGCCAAAGTAGCACACCCAGAGCACAAGTTCTACCTCAGCCAGATCAGGCCTTCCAAGAAACTGCGTCTCACAGGCCTTTCTCTGTCACGTTGCCGGTAGGCTGTGAGAGCACTGTGCAGAGCCAGTTGTTTCTTAGCTTCCCAAAGATTTGGAAGCAAGATGCTTTGGGGACTCTCAGCCCCTTTGGAAACAAGGCGGCCCTTTGGGCCTGGCAGCTCTAGGCCAAAGTAGCACGCCCAGAGCAGGAGTTCTACTTCAGCCAGATCAGGCCTGCCAAGAAACTGCGTTTCACAGGCCTTGGTAAGAGATGTTCCCGGTAGGCTGTGAGAGCACTGTGGAGAGCCAGTTGCTTTAGCTTCCCACAGAGCTGGAAGCAAGATGCCTTGGGGCCTCTCTCTCCCTTTGGACACAAGGCAGCCTTTTGGGCCTGGCAGCTCTAGGCCAATGGAGCACACCCACAGCAGAAGTTCTACTTCAGGCAGATCAGTCCTGCCCAGAAACTGCGTTTCACAGCCCTTGGTAAGAGATGTTCACGGTAGGCTGTGAGAGCACTGGGCAGAACCAGTTGTTTTTTAGCTTCCCAAAGTGCTGGAGGCAAGATGCTTTGGGGCCTCTCTCACCCTTTGGAAACAAGGCAGCCCTTAGGTCCTGGTAGCTCTAGGCCTATGTAGCACAACCAGAACAGAAGTTCTACTTCAGCCAGGTCAGGCCTGCCAAGAAACTGCGTTTCACAGGCCTTTCAAAGAGATGTTCTCTTAGGCTGTAAGAGCACTGGGCAGAGCCAGCTGTTTCTTAGCTTCCCGAAGAGCTGGGAGCAAGATGCTTTGGGTCCACTCTCCGTCTTTGGAAACAAGGCAGCCCTTTGGGCCTGGCAGCTCTAGGGCAATGGAGCACACCCAGAGCAGAAGTTCTACTTCAGCCAGATCAGGCCTGCCAGGAAACTGCGTTTCACAGGCCTTGGTAAGAGATGTTCCCGGTAGGCTGTAAGAGCACTGGGCAGAGCCAGTTGTTTCTTACCTTCCTGAAAAGCTGGAAGCAAGATGCTTGGGACCCCTCTGCCCGTTTGGGAACAAGGCAGCCTTTTGGGTCGGGAAGCTCTAGGCCAATGGAGCACACGCAGAGCAGGAGTTCTACTTCAGCCTGATCAGGCCTGCAAAGAAACAGCGTTTGACAGGCCTTGGTAAGAGATGTTCGCGGTAGGTGTAAGACCACTGGGCAGAGCCAGTTGTTTCTTAGCTTCGCAAAGACCGGGAAGCAAGATGCTTTGGGCCTCTCTGCCCCTTGGAAACAGGGCAGCACTTTGGGCCTGGCAGCTCTAGGGCAGTGGAGCACACCCAGAGCCGGAGTTCTACTTCAGCCAGATGAGGCCTGCCAAGAAACTGCGTTTCACAGGCCTTTCAAAGACATGTTCCCGGTAGGCTGTAAGAGCACGGGGCAGAGCGAGTTGGTTCTTAGCTTCCCAGAGAGCTGGAAGCAAGATGCTTTGGGGCCTCTCTGCCCCTTTGGAAACAAGGCAGCACCTTGGGCCTGGCAGCTCTAGGGCAATGGAGCACACCCAGAGCAGAAGTTCTACTTCGGCCAAATCAGGCCTGCCAGGAAACGGCGTTTCACAGGCCTTGGTAAGAGATGTTCCCGGTAGGCTGTAAGAGCACTGGGCAACGCCAGATGTTTCTGGGCTTCCCGAAGAGCTGGAAGCGAGAAGCTTTGGTGCCACTCTCTCACTTTGGACTCAAGGCAGCCCTTTGGGGCAGGTAGCTCTAGCCCAGTGGAGCACACCCAGAGCAGAAGTTCTACTTGGGCCAGTTCAGGCCACCAACAAACTGCGTTTCACAGGCCTTGGTAAGAGATGTTCCCGGTAGGCTGTAAGAGCACTGGGCAACGCCAGATGTTTCTTAGCTTCCCGAAGAGCTGGAAGCAAGATGCTTTGGGGCCTCTCATCCCCTTTGCAAACAAGGCGGCCCTATGGGCCAGGCAGCTCTAGGCCAATGGAGCACACCCAGAGCAGAAGTTCTACTTCGGCCAGTTCAGGCCACCAACAAACTGCGTTTCACAGGCCTTGGTAGGAGATGTTCCCGGTAGGCTGTAAGAGCACTGGGCAACGCCAGATGTTTCTTAGCTTCCCGAAGAGCTGGAAGCAAGATGCTTTGGGGCCTCTCATCCCCTTTGAAAACAAGGCGGCCCTATGGGCCAGGCAGCTCTAGGCCAATGGAGCACACCCAGAGCAGAAGTTCTACTTCGGCCAGTTCAGGCCACCAACAAACTGCGTTTCACAGGCCTTGGTAGGAGATGTTCCCGGTAGGCTGTAAGAGCACTGGGCAACGCCAGATGTTTCTTAGCTTCCCGAAGAGCTGGAAGAAGATGCTTTGGGGCCTCTCATCCCCTTTGCAAACAAGGCCGACCTTTGGGCCAGGCAGCTCTAGGCCAATGGAGCACACCCAGAGCAGAAGTTCTACCTCAGCCAGATAAGGCCTGCCAAGAAACTGCGTTTCAAAGGCTTTGGTAAGAGATGTTCCCGGTACTCTGTTAGAGCACTGGGCAGAGCCATTTGTTTCTTAGCTTCCCAAAGAGCTGGAAGCAAGATGCTTTGGGGGCTCCCTGCCCCTTTGCCAACAAGGGCGACCTTTGGGCCTTTCAGCTCTAGGCCAATGGAGCACACCCAGAGCAGAAGTCCTACTTCAGCCAGATCAGGCCTGCCAAGGAACTGCGTTTCAGAGGCCTTTGTATGTGACGTTCCCGGTAGGCTGTGAGAGCACGGTGCAGAGCCAGTTGTTTCCTTGTTTCCCAAACAGCTGGAAGCAAGACGCTTTGGGGCCTCTCTGCCCCTTTGGAAACAAGGCAGCACGTTGGGTCTGGCAGCTCTAGGGCAATGGAGCACAACCAGAGCCGAAGTTCTACTTCTTCCAGATCAGGCCTGCCTAGACAGTGCGTTTCCCAGGCCTTGATAAGAGATGTTCTCTTAGGCTATAAGAGCACTGGGCACAGCCAGTTGTTTCTTAGCTTCCCAAGAGGTGGAAGCAAGATGCTTTGGGGCCTCTCTCCCCCTTTGGAAACAAGGCAGCCCTTTGGGCCTTTCAGCTCTAGGGCAATGGAGCACACCCAGAGCAGAAGTTCTACCTCAGCCAGATCAGGCCTGCCAAGAAACTGCTTTTCACAGGCCTTCGTAAGAGGTGTTCCCGGAAGGCTGTAAGAGTACCTGGCAGAGCGAGTTGTTTCTTAGCTTCAAAAACAGCTGGAAGCAACATGATTTGGGGCCTCTCTCCCCCTTTGGAAACAAAGCAGCCTTTGTGCCTGGCAGCTCTAGGCCAAAGTAGCACACCCAGAGCACAAGTTCTACCTCAGCCAGATAAGGCCTGTCAAGAAGCTGCGTTTCACAGGCCTTTGTATGTGACGTTCCCGGTTGGCTTTGAGAGCACTGTGCAGAGCCAGTTGTTTTAGCTTCCCAGAGAGCAGGAAGCAAGATGCTTTGGGGCCTCTCTCACACTTTGGAAATAAAGGCAGCCCTTTGGGCCTGGCAGCCCTAGGCCAATGGAGTACACCCAGAGCAGAAGTTCTACCTCAGCCAGATCAGGCCTTCCAAGAAACTGCGTCTCACAGGCCTTTCTCTGTCACGTTGCCGGTAGGCTGTGAGAGCACTGTGCAGAGCCAGTTGTTTCTTAGCTTCCCAAAGATTTGGATGCAAGATGCTTTGGGGACTCTCAGCCCCTTTGGAAACAAGGCAGCCCTTTGGGCCTGGCAGCTCTAGGCCAAAGTAGCACGCCCAGAGCAGGAGTTCTACTTCATCCAGATCAGGCCTGCCAAGAAACTGCGTTTCACAGGCCTTGGTAAGAGATGTTCCCGGTAGGCTGTGAGAGCACTGTGGAGAGCCAGTTGCTTTAGCTTCCCACAGAGCTGGAAGCAAGATGCCTTGGGGCCTCTCTCTCCCTTTGGACACAAGGCAGCCTTTTGGGCCTGGCAGCTCTAGGCCAATGGAGCACACCCACAGCAGAAGTTCTACTTCAGGCAGATCAGTCCTGCCCAGAAACTGCGTTTCACAGCCCTTGGTAAGAGATGTTCACGGTAGGCTGTGAGAGCACTGGGCAGAACCAGTTGTTTTTTAGCTTCCCAAAGTGCTGGAGGCAAGATGCTTTGGGGCCTCTCTCACCCTTTGGAAACAAGGCAGCCCTTAGGTCCTGGTAGCTCTAGGCCTATGTAGCACAACCAGAACAGAAGTTCTACTTCAGCCAGGTCAGGCCTGCCAAGAAACTGCGTTTCACAGGCCTTTCAAAGAGATGTTCTCTTAGGCTGTAAGAGCACTGGGCAGAGCCAGCTGTTTCTTAGCTTCCCGAAGAGCTGGGAGCAAGATGCTTTGGGTCCACTCTCCGTCTTTGGAAACAAGGCAGCCCTTTGGGCCTGGCAGCTCTAGGGCAATGGAGCACACCCAGAGCAGAAGTTCTACTTCAGCCAGATCAGGCCTGCCAGGAAACTGCGTTTCACAGGCCTTGGTAAGAGATGTTCCCGGTAGGCTGTAAGAGCACTGGGCAGAGCCAGTTGTTTCTTACCTTCCTGAAAAGCTGGAAGCAAGATGCTTGGGACCCCTCTGCCCGTTTGGGAACAAGGCAGCCTTGTGGGTCGGGAAGCTCTAGGCCAATGGAGCACACGCAGAGCAGGAGTTCTACTTCAGCCTGATCAGGCCTGCAAAGAAACAGCGTTTGACAGGCCTTGGTAAGAGATGTTCCCGGTAGGTGTAAGAGCACTGGGCAGAGCCAGTTGTTTCTTAGCTTCGCAAAGACCGGGAAGCAAGATGCTTTGGGCCTCTCTGCCCCTTGGAAACAGGGCAGCACTTTGGGCCTGGCAGCTCTAGGGCAGTGGAGCACACCCAGAGCCGGAGTTCTACTTCAGCCAGATGAGGCCTGCCAAGAAACTGCGTTTCACAGGCCTTTCAAAGACATGTTCCCGGTAGGCTGTAAGAGCACGGGGCAGAGCGAGTTGGTTCTTAGCTTCCCAGAGAGCTGGAAGCAAGATGCTTTGGGGCCTCTCTGCCCCTTTGGAAACAAGGCAGCACCTTGGGCCTGGCAGCTCTAGGGCAATGGAGCACACCCAGAGCAGAAGTTCTACTTCGGCCAAATCAGGCCTGCCAGGAAACGGCGTTTCACAGGCCTTGGTAAGAGATGTTCCCGGTAGGCTGTAAGAGCACTGGGCAACGCCAGATGTTTCTTAGCTTCCCGAAGAGCTGGAAGCGAGAAGCTTTGGTGCCACTCTCTCACTTTGGACTCAAGGCAGCCCTTTGGGGCAGGTAGCTCTAGGCCAGTGGAGCACACCCAGAGCAGAAGTTCTACTTGGGCCAGTTCCTACCACCAATAAACTGCGTTTCACAGGCCTTGGTAAGAGATGTTCCCGGTAGGCTGTAAGAGCACTGGGCAACGCCAGATGTTTCTTAGCTTCCCGAAGAGCTGGAAGCAAGATGCTTTGGGGCCTCTCATCCCCTTTGCAAACAAGGCGGCCCTATGGGCCAGGCAGCTCTAGGCCAATGGAGCACACCCAGAGCAGAAGTTCTACTTCGGCCAGTTCAGGCCACCAACAAACTGCGTTTCACAGGCCTTGGTAAGAGATGTTCCCGGTAGGCTGTAAGAGCACTGGGCAACGCCAGATGTTTCTTAGCTTCCCGAAGAGCTGGAAGCAAGATGCTTTGGGGCCTCTCATCCCCTTTGCAAACAAGGCGGCCCTATGGGCCAGGCAGCTCTAGGCCAATGGAGCACACCCAGAGCAGAAGTTCTACTTCGGCCAGTTCAGGCCACCAACAAACTGCGTTTCACAGGCCTTGGTAAGAGATGTTCCCGGTAGGCTGTAAGAGCACTGGGCAACGCCAGATGTTTCTTAGCTTCCCGAAGAGCTGGAAGAAGATGCTTTGGGGCCTCTCATCCCCTTTGCAAACAAGGCCGACCTTTGGGCCAGGCAGCTCTAGGCCAATGGAGCACACCCAGAGCAGAAGTTCTACCTCAGCCAGATAAGGCCTGCCAAGAAACTGCGTTTCAAAGGCTTTGGTAAGAGATGTTCCCGGTACTCTGTTAGAGCACTGGGCAGAGCCATTTGTTTCTTAGCTTCCCAAAGAGCTGGAAGCAAGATGCTTTGGGGGCTCCCTGCCCCTTTGCCAACAAGGGCGACCTTTGGGCCTTTCAGCTCTAGGCCAATGGAGCACACCCAGAGCAGAAGTCCTACTTCAGCCAGATCAGGCCTGCCAAGGAACTGCGTTTCAGAGGCCTTTGTATGTGACGTTCCCGGTAGGCTGTGAGAGCACGGTGCAGAGCCAGTTGTTTCCTTGTTTCCCAAACAGCTGGAAGCAAGACGCTTTGGGGCCTCTCTGCCCCTTTGGAAACAAGGCAGCACGTTGGGTCTGGCAGCTCTAGGGCAATGGAGCACAACCAGAGCCGAAGTTCTACTTCTTCCAGATCAGGCCTGCCTAGACAGTGCGTTTCCCAGGCCTTGATAAGAGATGTTCTCTTAGGCTATAAGAGCACTGGGCACAGCCAGTTGTTTCTTAGCTTCCCAAGAGGTGGAAGCAAGATGCTTTGGGGCCTCTCTCCCCCTTTGGAAACAAGGCAGCCCTTTGGGCCTTTCAGCTCTAGGGCAATGGAGCACACCCAGAGCAGAAGTTCTACCTCAGCCAGATCAGGCCTGCCAAGAAACTGCTTTTCACAGGCCTTCGTAAGAGGTGTTCCCGGAAGGCTGTAAGAGTACCTGGCAGAGCGAGTTGTTTCTTAGCTTCAAAAACAGCTGGAAGCAACATGATTTGGGGCCTCTCTCCCCCTTTGGAAACAAAGCAGCCTTTGTGCCTGGCAGCTCTAGGCCAAAGTAGCACACCCAGAGCACAAGTTCTACCTCAGCCAGATAAGGCCTGTCAAGAAGCTGCGTTTCACAGGCCTTTGTATGTGACGTTCCCGGTTGGCTTTGAGAGCACTGTGCAGAGCCAGTTGTTTTAGCTTCCCAGAGAGCAGGAAGCAAGATGCTTTGGGGCCTCTCTCACACTTTGGAAATAAAGGCAGCCCTTTGGGCCTGGCAGCCCTAGGCCAATGGAGTACACCCAGAGCAGAAGTTCTACCTCAGCCAGATCAGGCCTTCCAAGAAACTGCGTCTCACAGGCCTTTCTCTGTCACGTTGCCGGTAGGCTGTGAGAGCACTGTGCAGAGCCAGTTGTTTCTTAGCTTCCCAAAGATTTGGATGCAAGATGCTTTGGGGACTCTCAGCCCCTTTGGAAACAAGGCGGCCCTTTGGGCCTGGCAGCTCTAGGCCAAAGTAGCACGCCCAGAGCAGGAGTTCTACTTCATCCAGATCAGGCCTGCCAAGAAACTGCGTTTCACAGGCCTTGGTAAGAGATGTTCCCGGTAGGCTGTGAGAGCACTGTGGAGAGCCAGTTGCTTTAGCTTCCCACAGAGCTGGAAGCAAGATGCCTTGGGGCCTCTCTCTCCCTTTGGACACAAGGCAGCCTTTTGGGCCTGGCAGCTCTAGGCCAATGGAGCACACCCACAGCAGAAGTTCTACTTCAGGCAGATCAGTCCTGCCCAGAAACTGCGTTTCACAGCCCTTGGTAAGAGATGTTCACGGTAGGCTGTGAGAGCACTGGGCAGAACCAGTTGTTTTTTAGCTTCCCAAAGTGCTGGAGGCAAGATGCTTTGGGGCCTCTCTCACCCTTTGGAAACAAGGCAGCCCTTAGGTCCTGGTAGCTCTAGGCCTATGTAGCACAACCAGAACAGAAGTTCTACTTCAGCCAGGTCAGGCCTGCCAAGAAACTGCGTTTCACAGGCCTTTCAAAGAGATGTTCTCTTAGGCTGTAAGAGCACTGGGCAGAGCCAGCTGTTTCTTAGCTTCCCGAAGAGCTGGAAGCAAGATGCTTTGGGTCCACTCTCCGTCTTTGGAAACAAGGCAGCCCTTTGGGCCTGGCAGCTCTAGGGCAATGGAGCACACCCAGAGCAGAAGTTCTACTTCAGCCAGATCAGGCCTGCCAGGAAACTGCGTTTCACAGGCCTTGGTAAGAGATGTTCCCGGTAGGCTGTAAGAGCACTGGGCAGAGCCAGTTGTTTCTTACCTTCCTGAAAAGCTGGAAGCAAGATGCTTGGGACCCCTCTGCCCGTTTGGGAACAAGGCAGCCTTGTGGGTCGGGAAGCTCTAGGCCAATGGAGCACACGCAGAGCAGGAGTTCTACTTCAGCCTGATCAGGCCTGCAAAGAAACAGCGTTTGACAGGCCTTGGTAAGAGATGTTCCCGGTAGGTGTAAGAGCACTGGGCAGAGCCAGTTGTTTCTTAGCTTCGCAAAGACCGGGAAGCAAGATGCTTTGGGCCTCTCTGCCCCTTGGAAACAGGGCAGCACTTTGGGCCTGGCAGCTCTAGGGCAATGGAGCACACCCAGAGCCGGAGTTCTACTTCAGCCAGATGAGGCCTGCCAAGAAACTGCGTTTCACAGGCCTTTCAAAGACATGTTCCCGGTAGGCTGTAAGAGCACGGGGCAGAGCGAGTTGGTTCTTAGCTTCCCAGAGAGCTGGAAGCAAGATGCTTTGGGGCCTCTCTGCCCCTTTGGAAACAAGGCAGCACCTTGGGCCTGGCAGCTCTAGGGCAATGGAGCACACCCAGAGCAGAAGTTCTACTTCAGCCAAATCAGGCCTGCCAGGAAACGGCGTTTCACAGGCCTTGGTAAGAGATGTTCCCGGTAGGCTGTAAGAGCACTGGGCAACGCCAGATGTTTCTTAGCTTCCCGAAGAGCTGGAAGCGAGAAGCTTTGGTGCCACTCTCTCACTTTGGACTCAAGGCAGCCCTTTGGGGCCGGTAGCTCTAGGCCAGTGGAGCACACCCAGAGCAGAAGTTCTACTTGGGCCAGTTCAGGCCACCAACAAACTGCGTTTCACAGGCCTTGGTAAGAGATGTTCCCGGTAGGCTGTAAGAGCACTGGGCAACGCCAGATGTTTCTTAGCTTCCCGAAGAGCTGGAAGCAAGATGCTTTGGGGCCTCTCATCCCCTTTGCAAACAAGGCGGCCCTATGGGCCAGGCAGCTCTAGGCCAATGGAGCACACCCAGAGCAGAAGTTCTACTTCGGCCAGTTCAGGCCACCAACAAACTGCGTTTCACAGGCCTTGGTAAGAGATGTTCCCGGTAGGCTGTGAGAGCACTGTGGAGAGCCAGTTGCTTTAGCTTCCCACAGAGCTGGAAGCAAGATGCCTTGTTGCCTCTCTCTCCCTTTGGACACAAGGCAGCCGTTTGGGCCTGGCAGCTCTAGGCCAATGGAGCACACCCACAGCAGAAGTTCTACTTCAGGCAGATCAGTCCTGCCCAGAAACTGCGTTTCACAGCCCTTGGTAAGAGATGTTCACGGTAGGCTGTGAGAGCACTGGGCAGAACCAGTTGTTTTTTAGCTTCCCAAAGTGCTGGAGGCAAGATGCTTTGGGGCCTCTCTCACCCTTTGGAAACAAGGCAGCCCTTAGGTCCTGGTAGCTCTAGGGCTATGTAGCACAACCAGAACAGAAGTTCTACTTCAGCCAGGTCAGGCCTGCCAAGAAACTGCGTTTCACAGGCCTTTCAAAGAGATGTTCTCTTAGGCTGTAAGAGCACTGGGCAGAGCCAGCTGTTTCTTAGCTTCCCGAAGAGCTGGAAGCAAGATGCTTTGGGTCCACTCTCCGTCTTTGGAAACAAGGCAGCCCTTTGGGCCTGGCAGCTCTAGGGCAATGGAGCACACCCAGAGCAGAAGTTCTACTTCAGCCAGATCAGGCCTGCCAGGAAACTGCGTTTCACAGGCCTTGGTAAGAGATGTTCCCGGTAGGCTGTAAGAGCACTGGGCAGAGCCAGTTGTTTCTTACCTTCCTGAAAAGCTGGAAGCAAGATGCTTGGGACCCCTCTGCCCGTTTGGGAACAAGGCAGCCTTTTGGGTCGGGAAGCTCTAGGCCAATGGAGCACACGCAGAGCAGGAGTTCTACTTCAGCCTGATCAGGCCTGCAAAGAAACAGCGTTTGACAGGCCTTGGTAAGAGATGTTCGCGGTAGGTGTAAGAGCACTGGGCAGAGCCAGTTGTTTCTTAGCTTCGCAAAGACCGGGAAGCAAGATGCTTTGGGCCTCTCTGCCCCTTGGAAACAGGGCAGCACTTTGGGCCTGGCAGCTCTAGGGCAGTGGAGCACACCCAGAGCCGGAGTTCTACTTCAGCCAGATGAGGCCTGCCAAGAAACTGCGTTTCACAGGCCTTTCAAAGACATGTTCCCGGTAGGCTGTAAGAGCACGGGGCAGAGCGAGTTGGTTCTTAGCTTCCCAGAGAGCTGGAAGCAAGATGCTTTGGGGCCTCTCTGCCCCTTTGGAAACAAGGCAGCACCTTGGGCCTGGCAGCTCTAGGGCAATGGAGCACACCCAGAGCAGAAGTTCTACTTCGGCCAAATCAGGCCTGCCAGGAAACGGCGTTTCACAGGCCTTGGTAAGAGATGTTCCCGGTAGGCTGTAAGAGCACTGGGCAACGCCAGATGTTTCTTAGCTTCCCGAAGAGCTGGAAGCGAGAAGCTTTGGTGCCACTCTCTCACTTTGGACTCAAGGCAGCCCTTTGGGGCAGGTAGCTCTAGCCCAGTGGAGCACACCCAGAGCAGAAGTTCTACTTGGGCCAGTTCAGGCCACCAACAAACTGCGTTTCACAGGCCTTGGTAAGAGATGTTCCCGGTAGGCTGTAAGAGCACTGGGCAACGCCAGATGTTTCTTAGCTTCCCGAAGAGCTGGAAGCAAGATGCTTTGGGGCCTCTCATCCCCTTTGCAAACAAGGCGGCCCTATGGGCCAGGCAGCTCTAGGCCAGTGGAGCACACCCAGAGCAGAAGTTCTACTTCGGCCAGTTCAGGCCACCAACAAACTGCGTTTCACAGGCCTTGGTAAGAGATGTTCCCGGTAGGCTGTAAGAGCACTGGGCAACGCCAGATGTTTCTTAGCTTCCCGAAGAGCTGGAAGAAGATGCTTTGGGGCCTCTCATCCCCTTTGCAAACAAGGCCGACCTTTGGGCCAGGCAGCTCTAGGCCAATGGAGCACACCCAGAGCAGAAGTTCTACCGCAGCCAGATAAGGCCTGCCAAGAAACTGCGTTTCAAAGGCTTTGGTAAGAGATGTTTCCGGTACTCTGTTAGAGCACTGGGCAGAGCCATTTGCTTCTTAGCTTCCCAAAGAGCTGGAAGCAAGATGCTTTGGGGGCTCCCTGCCCCTTTGCCAACAAGGGCGACCTTTGGGCCTTTCAGCTCTAGGCCAATGGAGCACACCCAGAGCAGAAGTCCTACTTCAGCCAGATCAGGCCTGCCAAGGAACTGCGTTTCAGAGGCCTTTGTATGTGACGTTCCCGGTAGGCTGTGAGAGCACGGTGCAGAGCCAGTTGTTTCCTTGTTTCCCAAACAGCTGGAAGCAAGACGCTTTGGGGCCTCTCTGCCCCTTTGGAAACAAGGCAGCACGTTGGGTCTGGCAGCTCTAGGGCAATGGAGCACAACCAGAGCCGAAGTTCTACTTCTTCCAGATCAGGCCTGCCTAGACAGTGCGTTTCCCAGGCCTTGATAAGAGATGTTCTCTTAGGCTATAAGAGCACTGGGCACAGCCAGTTGTTTCTTAGCTTCCCAAGAGGTGGAAGCAAGATGCTTTGGGGCCTCTCTCCCCCTTTGGAAACAAGGCAGCCCTTTGGGCCAGGCAGCTCTAGGGCAATGGAGCACACCCAGAGCAGAAGTTCTACCTCAGCCAGATCAGGCCTGCCAAGAAACTGCTTTTCACAGGCCTTCGTAAGAGGTGTTCCCGGAAGGCTGTAAGAGTACCTGGCAGAGCGAGTTGTTTCTTAGCTTCAAAAACAGCTGGAAGCAACATGATTTGGGGCCTCTCTCCCCCTTTGGAAACAAAGCAGCCTTTGTGCCTGGCAGCTCTAGGCCAAAGTAGCACACCCAGAGCACAAGTTCTACCTCAGCCAGATCAGGCCTTCCAAGAAACTGCGTCTCACAGGCCTTTCTCTGTCACGTTGCCGGTAGGCTGTGAGAGCACTGTGCAGAGCCAGTTGTTTCTTAGCTTCCCAAAGATTTGGAAGCAAGATGCTTTGGGGACTCTCAGCCCCTTTGGAAACAAGGCGGCCCTTTGGGCCTGGCAGCTCTAGGCCAAAGTAGCACGCCCAGAGCAGGAGTTCTACTTCAGCCAGATCAGGCCTGCCAAGAAACTGCGTTTCACAGGCCTTGGTAAGAGATGTTCCCGGTAGGCTGTGAGAGCACTGTGGAGAGCCAGTTGCTTTAGCTTCCCACAGAGCTGGAAGCAAGATGCCTTGGGGCCTCTCTCTCCCTTTGGACACAAGGCAGCCGTTTGGGCCTGGCAGCTCTAGGCCAATGGAGCACACCCACAGCAGAAGTTCTACTTCAGGCAGATCAGTCCTGCCCAGAAACTGCGTTTCACAGCCCTTGGTAAGAGATGTTCACGGTAGGCTGTGAGAGCACTGGGCAGAACCAGTTGTTTTTTAGCTTCCCAAAGTGCTGGAGGCAAGATGCTTTGGGGCCTCTCTCACCCTTTGGAAACAAGGCAGCCCTTAGGTCCTGGTAGCTCTAGGCCTATGTAGCACAACCAGAACAGAAGTTCTACTTCAGCCAGGTCAGGCCTGCCAAGAAACTGCGTTTCACAGGCCTTTCAAAGAGATGTTCTCTTAGGCTGTAAGAGCACTGGGCAGAGCCAGCTGTTTCTTAGCTTCCCGAAGAGCTGGGAGCAAGATGCTTTGGGTCCACTCTCCGTCTTTGGAAACAAGGCAGCCCTTTGGGCCTGGCAGCTCTAGGGCAATGGAGCACACCCAGAGCAGAAGTTCTACTTCAGCCAGATCAGGCCTGCCAGGAAACTGCGTTTCACAGGCCTTGGTAAGAGATGTTCCCGGTAGGCTGTAAGAGCACTGGGCAGAGCCAGTTGTTTCTTACCTTCCTGAAAAGCTGGAAGCAAGATGCTTGGGAGCCCTCTGCCCGTTTGGGAACAAGGCAGCCTTTTGGGTCGGGAAGCTCTAGGCCAATGGAGCACACGCAGAGCAGGAGTTCTACTTCAGCCTGATCAGGCCTGCAAAGAAACAGCGTTTGACAGGCCTTGGTAAGAGATGTTCCCGGTAGGTGTAAGAGCACTGGGCAGAGCCAGTTGTTTCTTAGCTTCGCAAAGACCGGGAAGCAAGATGCTTTGGGCCTCTCTGCCCCTTGGAAACAGGGCAGCACTTTGGGCCTGGCAGCTCTAGGGCAGTGGAGCACACCCAGAGCCGGAGTTCTACTTCAGCCAGATGAGGCCTGCCAAGAAACTGCGTTTCACAGGCCTTTCAAAGACATCTTCCCGGTAGGCTGTAAGAGCACGGGGCAGAGCGAGTTGGTTCTTAGCTTCCCAGAGAGCTGGAAGCAAGATGCTTTGGGGCCTCTCATCCCCTTTGCAAACAAGGCGGCCCTATGGGCCAGGCAGCTCTAGGCCAATGGAGCACACCCAGAGCAGAAGTTCTACTTCGGCCAGTTCAGGCCACCAACAAACTGCGTTTCACAGGCCTTGGTAAGAGATGTTCCCGGTAGGCTGTAAGAGCACTGGGCAACGCCAGATGTTTCTTAGCTTCCCGAAGAGCTGGAAGAAGATGCTTTGGGGCCTCTCATCCCCTTTGCAAACAAGGCCGACCTTTGGGCCAGGCAGCTCTAGGCCAATGGAGCACACCCAGAGCAGAAGTTCTACCTCAGCCAGATAAGGCCTGCCAAGAAACTGCGTTTCAAAGGCTTTGGTAAGAGATGTTCCCGGTACTCTGTTAGAGCACTGGGCAGAGCCATTTGTTTCTTAGCTTCCCAAAGAGCTGGAAGCAAGATGCTTTGGGGGCTCCCTGCCCCTTTGCCAACAAGGGCGACCTTTGGGCCTTTCAGCTCTAGGCCAATGGAGCACACCCAGAGCAGAAGTCCTACTTCAGCCAGATCAGGCCTGCCAAGGAACTGCGTTTCAGAGGCCTTTGTATGTGACGTTCCCGGTAGGCTGTGAGAGCACGGTGCAGAGCCAGTTGTTTCCTTGTTTCCCAAACAGCTGGAAGCAAGACGCTTTGGGGCCTCTCTGCCCCTTTGGAAACAAGGCAGCACGTTGGGTCTGGCAGCTCTAGGGCAATGGAGCACAACCAGAGCCGAAGTTCTACTTCTTCCAGATCAGGCCTGCCTAGACAGTGCGTTTCCCAGGCCTTGATAAGAGATGTTCTCTTAGGCTATAAGAGCACTGGGCACAGCCAGTTGTTTCTTAGCTTCCCAAGAGGTGGAAGCAAGATGCTTTGGGGCCTCTCTCCCCCTTTGGAAACAAGGCAGCCCTTTGGGCCAGGCAGCTCTAGGGCAATGGAGCACACCCAGAGCAGAAGTTCTACCTCAGCCAGATCAGGCCTGCCAAGAAACTGCTTTTCACAGGCCTTCGTAAGAGGTGTTCCCGGAAGGCTGTAAGAGTACCTGGCAGAGCGAGTTGTTTCTTAGCTTCAAAAACAGCTGGAAGCAACATGATTTGGGGCCTCTCTCCCCCTTTGGAAACAAAGCAGCCTTTGTGCCTGGCAGCTCTAGGCCAAAGTAGCACACCCAGAGCACAAGTTCTACCTCAGCCAGATCAGGCCTTCCAAGAAACTGCGTCTCACAGGCCTTTCTCTGTCACGTTGCCGGTAGGCTGTGAGAGCACTGTGCAGAGCCAGTTGTTTCTTAGCTTCCCAAAGATTTGGAAGCAAGATGCTTTGGGGACTCTCAGCCCCTTTGGAAACAAGGCGGCCCTTTGGGCCTGGCAGCTCTAGGCCAAAGTAGCACGCCCAGAGCAGGAGTTCTACTTCAGCCAGATCAGGCCTGCCAAGAAACTGCGTTTCACAGGCCTTGGTAAGAGATGTTCCCGGTAGGCTGTGAGAGCACTGTGGAGAGCCAGTTGCTTTAGCTTCCCACAGAGCTGGAAGCAAGATGCCTTGGGGCCTCTCTCTCCCTTTGGACACAAGGCAGCCGTTTGGGCCTGGCAGCTCTAGGCCAATGGAGCACACCCACAGCAGAAGTTCTACTTCAGGCAGATCAGTCCTGCCCAGAAACTGCGTTTCACAGCCCTTGGTAAGAGATGTTCACGGTAGGCTGTGAGAGCACTGGGCAGAACCAGTTGTTTTTTAGCTTCCCAAAGTGCTGGAGGCAAGATGCTTTGGGGCCTCTCTCACCCTTTGGAAACAAGGCAGCCCTTAGGTCCTGGTAGCTCTAGGCCTATGTAGCACAACCAGAACAGAAGTTCTACTTCAGCCAGGTCAGGCCTGCCAAGAAACTGCGTTTCACAGGCCTTTCAAAGAGATGTTCTCTTAGGCTGTAAGAGCACTGGGCAGAGCCAGCTGTTTCTTAGCTTCCCGAAGAGCTGGGAGCAAGATGCTTTGGGTCCACTCTCCGTCTTTGGAAACAAGGCAGCCCTTTGGGCCTGGCAGCTCTAGGGCAATGGAGCACACCCAGAGCAGAAGTTCTACTTCAGCCAGATCAGGCCTGCCAGGAAACTGCGTTTCACAGGCCTTGGTAAGAGATGTTCCCGGTAGGCTGTAAGAGCACTGGGCAGAGCCAGTTGTTTCTTACCTTCCTGAAAAGCTGGAAGCAAGATGCTTGGGACGCCTCTGCCCGTTTGGGAACAAGGCAGCCTTTTGGGTCGGGAAGCTCTAGGCCAATGGAGCACACGCAGAGCAGGAGTTCTACTTCAGCCTGATCAGGCCTGCAAAGAAACAGCGTTTGACAGGCCTTGGTAAGAGATGTTCCCGGTAGGTGTAAGAGCACTGGGCAGAGCCAGTTGTTTCTTAGCTTCGCAAAGACCGGGAAGCAAGATGCTTTGGGCCTCTCTGCCCCTTGGAAACAGGGCAGCACTTTGGGCCTGGCAGCTCTAGGGCAGTGGAGCACACCCAGAGCCGGAGTTCTACTTCAGCCAGATGAGGCCTGCCAAGAAACTGCGTTTCACAGGCCTTTCAAAGACATGTTCCCGGTAGGCTGTAAGAGCACGGGGCAGAGCGAGTTGGTTCTTAGCTTCCTAGAGAGCTGGAAGCAAGATGCTTTGGGGTCTCTCATCCCCTTTGCAAACAAGGCGGCCCTATGGGCCAGGCAGCTCTAGGCCAATGGAGCACACCCAGAGCAGAAGTTCTACTTCGGCCAGTTCAGGCCACCAACAAACTGCGTTTCACAGGCCTTGGTAAGAGATGTTCCCGGTAGGCTGTAAGAGCACTGGGCAACGCCAGATGTTTCTTAGCTTCCCGAAGAGCTGGAAGAAGATGCTTTGGGGCCTCTCATCCCCTTTGCAAACAAGGCCGACCTTTGGGCCAGGCAGCTCTAGGCCAATGGAGCACACCCAGAGCAGAAGTTCTACCTCAGCCAGATAAGGCCTGCCAAGAAACTGCATTTCAAAGGCTTTGGTAAGAGATGTTCCCGGTACTCTGTTAGAGCACTGGGCAGAGCCATTTGTTTCTTAGCTTCCCAAAGAGCTGGAAGCAAGATGCTTTGGGGGCTCCCTGCCCCTTTGCCAACAAGGGCGACCTTTGGGCCTTTCAGCTCTAGGCCAATGGAGCACACCCAGAGCAGAAGTCCTACTTCAGCCAGATCAGGCCTGCCAAGGAACTGCGTTTCAGAGGCCTTTGTATGTGACGTTCCCGGTAGGCTGTGAGAGCACGGTGCAGAGCCAGTTGTTTCCTTGTTTCCCAAACAGCTGGAAGCAAGACGCTTTGGGGCCTCTCTGCCCCTTTGGAAACAAGGCAGCACGTTGGGTCTGGCAGCTCTAGGGCAATGGAGCACAACCAGAGCCGAAGTTCTACTTCTTCCAGATCAGGCCTGCCTAGACAGTGCGTTTCCCAGGCCTTGATAAGAGATGTTCTCTTAGGCTATAAGAGCACTGGGCACAGCCAGTTGTTTCTTAGCTTCCCAAGAGGTGGAAGCAAGATGCTTTGGGGCCTCTCTCCCCCTTTGGAAACAAGGCAGCCCTTTGGGCCTTTCAGCTCTAGGGCAATGGAGCACACCCAGAGCAGAAGTTCTACCTCAGCCAGATCAGGCCTGCCAAGAAACTGCTTTTCACAGGCCTTCGTAAGAGGTGTTCCCGGAAGGCTGTAAGAGTACCTGGCAGAGCGAGTTGTTTCTTAGCTTCAAAAACAGCTGGAAGCAACATGATTTGGGGCCTCTCTGCCCCTTTGGAAACAAAGCAGCCTTTGTGCCTGGCAGCTCTAGGCCAAAGTAGCACACCCAGAGCACAAGTTCTACCTCAGCCAGATAAGGCCTGTCAAGAAGCTGCGTTTCACAGGCCTTTGTATGTGACGTTCCCGGTTGGCTTTGAGAGCACTGTGCAGAGCCAGTTGTTTTAGCTTCCCAGAGAGCAGGAAGCAAGATGCTTTGGGGCCTCTCTCACACTTTGGAAATAAAGGCAGCCCTTTGGGCCTGGCAGCCCTAGGCCAATGGAGTACACCCAGAGCAGAAGTTCTACCTCAGCCAGATCAGGCCTTCCAAGAAACTGCGTCTCACAGGCCTTTCTCTGTCACGTTGCCGGTAGGCTGTGAGAGCACTGTGCAGAGCCAGTTGTTTCTTAGCTTCCCAAAGATTTGGAAGCAAGATGCTTTGGGGACTCTCAGCCCCTTTGGAAACAAGGCGGCCCTTTGGGCCTGGCAGCTCTAGGCCAAAGTAGCACGCCCAGAGCAGGAGTTCTACTTCAGCCAGATCAGGCCTGCCAAGAAACTGCGTTTCACAGGCCTTGGTAAGAGATGTTCCCGGTAGGCTGTGAGAGCACTGTGGAGAGCCAGTTGCTTTAGCTTCCCACAGAGCTGGAAGCAAGATGCTTTGGGGCCTCTCTCTCCCTTTGGACACAAGGCAGCCGTTTGGGCCTGGCAGCTCTAGGCCAATGGAGCACACCCACAGCAGAAGTTCTACTTCAGGCAGATCAGTCCTGCCCAGAAACTGCGTTTCACAGCCCTTGGTAAGAGATGTTCACGGTAGGCTGTGAGAGCACTGGGCAGAACCAGTTGTTTTTTAGCTTCCCAAAGTGCTGGAGGCAAGATGCTTTGGGGCCTCTCTCACCCTTTGGAAACAAGGCAGCCCTTAGGTCCTGGTAGCTCTAGGCCTATGTAGCACAACCAGAACAGAAGTTCTACTTCAGCCAGGTCAGGCCTGCCAAGAAACTGCGTTTCACAGGCCTTTCAAAGAGATGTTCTCTTAGGCTGTAAGAGCACTGGGCAGAGCCAGCTGTTTCTTAGCTTCCCGAAGAGCTGGGAGCAAGATGCTTTGGGTCCACTCTCCGTCTTTGGAAACAAGGCAGCCCTTTGGGCCTGGCAGCTCTAGGGCAATGGAGCACACCCAGAGCAGAAGTTCTACTTCAGCCAGATCAGGCCTGCCAGGAAACTGCGTTTCACAGGCCTTGGTAAGAGATGTTCCCGGTAGGCTGTAAGAGCACTGGGCAGAGCCAGTTGTTTCTTACCTTCCTGAAAAGCTGGAAGCAAGATGCTTGGGAGCCCTCTGCCCGTTTGGGAACAAGGCAGCCTTTTGGGTCGGGAAGCTCTAGGCCAATGGAGCACACGCAGAGCAGGAGTTCTACTTCAGCCTGATCAGGCCTGCAAAGAAACAGCGTTTGACAGGCCTTGGTAAGAGATGTTCGCGGTAGGTGTAAGAGCACTGGGCAGAGCCAGTTGTTTCTTAGCTTCGCAAAGACCAGGAAGCAAGATGCTTTGGGCCTCTCTGCCCCTTGGAAACAGGCCAGCACTTTGGGCCTGGCAGCTCTAGGGCAGTGGAGCACACCCAGAGCCGGAGTTCTACTTCAGCCAGATGAGGCCTGCCAAGAAACTGCGTTTCACAGGCCTTTCAAAGACATCTTCCCGGTAGGCTGTAAGAGCACGGGGCAGAGCGAGTTGGTTCTTAGCTTCCCAGAGAGCTGGAAGCAAGATGCTTTGGGGCCTCTCATCCCCTTTGCAAACAAGGCGGCCCTATGGGCCAGGCAGCTCTAGGCCAATGGAGCACACCCAGAGCAGAAGTTCTACTTCGGCCAGTTCAGGCCACCAACAAACTGCGTTTCACAGGCCTTGGTAAGAGATGTTCCCGGTAGGCTGTAAGAGCACTGGGCAACGCCAGATGTTTCTTAGCTTCCCGAAGAGCTGGAAGAAGATGCTTTGGGGCCTCTCATCCCCTTTGCAAACAAGGCCGACCTTTGGGCCAGGCAGCTCTAGGCCAATGGAGCACACCCAGAGCAGAAGTTCTACCTCAGCCAGATAAGGCCTGCCAAGAAACTGCGTTTCAAAGGCTTTGGTAAGAGATGTTCCCGGTACTCTGTTAGAGCACTGGGCAGAGCCATTTGTTTCTTAGCTTCCCAAAGAGCTGGAAGCAAGATGCTTTGGGGGCTCCCTGCCCCTTTGCCAACAAGGGCGACCTTTGGGCCTTTCAGCTCTAGGCCAATGGAGCACACCCAGAGCAGAAGTCCTACTTCAGCCAGATCAGGCCTGCCAAGGAACTGCGTTTCAGAGGCCTTTGTATGTGACGTTCCCGGTAGGCTGTGAGAGCACGGTGCAGAGCCAGTTGTTTCCTTGTTTCCCAAACAGCTGGAAGCAAGACGCTTTGGGGCCTCTCTGCCCCTTTGGAAACAAGGCAGCACGTTGGGTCTGGCAGCTCTAGGGCAATGGAGCACAACCAGAGCCGAAGTTCTACTTCTTCCAGATCAGGCCTGCCTAGACAGTGCGTTTCCCAGGCCTTGATAAGAGATGTTCTCTTAGGCTATAAGAGCACTGGGCACAGCCAGTTGTTTCTTAGCTTCCCAAGAGGTGGAAGCAAGATGCTTTGGGGCCTCTCTCCCCCTTTGGAAACAAGGCAGCCCTTTGGGCCAGGCAGCTCTAGGGCAATGGAGCACACCCAGAGCAGAAGTTCTACCTCAGCCAGATCAGGCCTGCCAAGAAACTGCTTTTCACAGGCCTTCGTAAGAGGTGTTCCCGGAAGGCTGTAAGAGTACCTGGCAGAGCGAGTTGTTTCTTAGCTTCAAAAACAGCTGGAAGCAACATGATTTGGGGCCTCTCTCCCCCTTTGCAAACAAAGCAGCCTTTGTGCCTGGCAGCTCTAGGCCAAAGTAGCACACCCAGAGCACAAGTTCTACCTCAGCCAGATCAGGCCTTCCAAGAAACTGCGTCTCACAGGCCTTTCTCTGTCACGTTGCCGGTAGGCTGTGAGAGCACTGTGCAGAGCCAGTTGTTTCTTAGCTTCCCAAAGATTTGGAAGCAAGATGCTTTGGGGACTCTCAGCCCCTTTGGAAACAAGGCGGCCCTTTGGGCCTGGCTGCTCTAGGCCAAAGTAGCACGCCCAGAGCAGGAGTTCTACTTCAGCCAGATCAGGCCTGCCAAGAAACTGCGTTTCACAGGCCTTGGTAAGAGATGTTCCCGGTAGGCTGTGAGAGCACTGTGGAGAGCCAGTTGCTTTAGCTTCCCACAGAGCTGGAAGCAAGATGCCTTGGGGCCTCTCTCTCCCTTTGGACACAAGGCAGCCGTTTGGGCCTGGCAGCTCTAGGCCAATGGAGCACACCCACAGCAGAAGTTCTACTTCAGGCAGATCAGTCCTGCCCAGAAACTGCGTTTCACAGCCCTTGGTAAGAGATGTTCACGGTAGGCTGTGAGAGCACTGGGCAGAACCAGTTGTTTTTTAGCTTCCCAAAGTGCTGGAGGCAAGATGCTTTGGGGCCTCTCTCACCCTTTGGAAACAAGGCAGCCCTTAGGTCCTGGTAGCTCTAGGCCTATGTAGCACAACCAGAACAGAAGTTCTACTTCAGCCAGGTCAGGCCTGCCAAGAAACTGCGTTTCACAGGCCTTTCAAAGAGATGTTCTCTTAGGCTGTAAGAGCACTGGGCAGAGCCAGCTGTTTCTTAGCTTCCCGAAGAGCTGGGAGCAAGATGCTTTGGGTCCACTCTCCGTCTTTGGAAACAAGGCAGCCCTTTGGGCCTGGCAGCTCTAGGGCAATGGAGCACACCCAGAGCAGAAGTTCTACTTCAGCCAGATCAGGCCTGCCAGGAAACTGCGTTTCACAGGCCTTGGTAAGAGATGTTCCCGGTAGGCTGTAAGAGCACTGGGCAGAGCCAGTTGTTTCTTACCTTCCTGAAAAGCTGGAAGCAAGATGCTTGGGACGCCTCTGCCCGTTTGGGAACAAGGCAGCCTTTTGGGTCGGGAAGCTCTAGGCCAATGGAGCACACGCAGAGCAGGAGTTCTACTTCAGCCTGATCAGGCCTGCAAAGAAACAGCGTTTGACAAGCCTTGGTAAGAGATGTTCCCGGTAGGTGTAAGAGCACTGGGCAGAGCCAGTTGTTTCTTAGCTTCGCAAAGACCGGGAAGCAAGATGCTTTGGGCCTCTCTGCCCCTTGGAAACAGGGCAGCACTTTGGGCCTGGCAGCTCTAGCGCAGTGGAGCACACCCAGAGCCGGAGTTCTTCTTCAGCCTGATGAGGCCTGCCAAGAAACTGCGTTTCACAGGCCTTTCAAAGACATGTTCCCGGTAGGCTGTAAGAGCACGGGGCAGAGCGAGTTGGTTCTTAGCTTCCCAGAGAGCTGGAAGCAAGATGCTTTGGGGCCTCTCTGCCCCTTTGGAAACAAGGCAGCACCTTGGGCCTGGCAGCTCTAGGGCAATGGAGCACACCCAGAGCAGAAGTCCTACTTCAGCCAGATCAGGCCTGCCAAGGAACTGCGTTTCAGAGGCCTTTGTATGTGACGTTCCCGGTAGGCTGTGAGAGCACGGTGCAGAGCCAGTTGTTTCCTTGTTTCCCAAACAGCTGGAAGCAAGACGCTTTGGGGCCTCTCTGCCCCTTTGGAAACAAGGCAGCACGTTGGGTCTGGCAGCTCTAGGGCAATGGAGCACAACCAGAGCCGAAGTTCTACTTCTTCCAGATCAGGCCTGCCTAGACAGTGCGTTTCCCAGGCCTTGATAAGAGATGTTCTCTTAGGCTATAAGAGCACTGGGCACAGCCAGTTGTTTCTTAGCTTCCCAAGAGGTGGAAGCAAGATGCTTTGGGGCCTCTCTCCCCCTTTGGAAACAAGGCAGCCCTTTGGGCCTTTCAGCTCTAGGGCAATGGAGCACACCCAGAGCAGAAGTTCTACCTCAGCCAGATCAGGCCTGCCAAGAAACTGCTTTTCACAGGCCTTCGTAAGAGGTGTTCCCGGAAGGCTGTAAGAGTACCTGGCAGAGCGAGTTGTTTCTTAGCTTCAAAAACAGCTGGAAGCAACATGATTTGGGGCCTCTCTCCCCCTTTGGAAACAAAGCAGCCTTTGTGCCTGGCAGCTCTAGGCCAAAGTAGCACACCCAGAGCACAAGTTCTACCTCAGCCAGATCAGGCCTTCCAAGAAACTGCGTCTCACAGGCCTTTCTCTGTCACGTTGCCGGTAGGCTGTGAGAGCACTGTGCAGAGCCAGTTGTTTCTTAGCTTCCCAAAGATTTGGAAGCAAGATGCTTTGGGGACTCTCAGCCCCTTTGGAAACAAGGCGGCCCTTTGGGCCTGGCAGCTCTAGGCCAAAGTAGCACGCCCAGAGCAGGAGTTCTACTTCAGCCAGATCAGGCCTGCCAAGAAACTGCGTTTCACAGGCCTTGGTAAGAGATGTTCCCGGTAGGCTGTGAGAGCACTGTGGAGAGCCAGTTGCTTTAGCTTCCCACAGAGCTGGAAGCAAGATGCCTTGGGGCCTCTCTCTCCCTTTGGACACAAGGCAGCCGTTTGGGCCTGGCAGCTCTAGGCCAATGGAGCACACCCACAGCAGAAGTTCTACTTCAGGCAGATCAGTCCTGCCCAGAAACTGCGTTTCACAGCCCTTGGTAAGAGATGTTCACGGTAGGCTGTGAGAGCACTGGGCAGAACCAGTTGTTTTTTAGCTTCCCAAAGTGCTGGAGGCAAGATGCTTTGGGGCCTCTCTCACCCTTTGGAAACAAGGCAGCCCTTAGGTCCTGGTAGCTCTAGGCCTATGTAGCACAACCAGAACAGAAGTTCTACTTCAGCCAGGTCAGGCCTGCCAAGAAACTGCGTTTCACAGGCCTTTCAAAGAGATGTTCACTTAGGCTGTAAGAGCACTGGGCAGAGCCAGCTGTTTCTTAGCTTCCCGAAGAGCTGGGAGCAAGATGCTTTGGGTCCACTCTCCGTCTTTGGAAACAAGGCAGCCCTTTGGGCCTGGCAGCTCTAGGGCAATGGAGCACACCCAGAGCAGAAGTTCTACTTCAGCCAGATCAGGCCTGCCAGGAAACTGCGTTTCACAGGCCTTGGTAAGAGATGTTCCCGGTAGGCTGTAAGAGCACTGGGCAGAGCCAGTTGTTTCTTACCTTCCTGAAAAGCTGGAAGCAAGATGCTTGGGACGCCTCTGCCCGTTTGGGAACAAGGCAGCCTTTTGGGTCGGGAAGCTCTAGGCCAATGGAGCACACGCAGAGCAGGAGTTCTACTTCAGCCTGATCAGGCCTGCAAAGAAACAGCGTTTGACAGGCCTTGGTAAGAGATGTTCCCGGTAGGTGTAAGAGCACTGGGCAGAGCCAGTTGTTTCTTAGCTTCGCAAAGACCGGGAAGCAAGATGCTTTGGGCCTCTCTGCCCCTTGGAAACAGGGCAGCACTTTGGGCCTGGCAGCTCTAGCGCAGTGGAGCACACCCAGAGCCGCAGTTCTTCTTCAGCCTGATGAGGCCTGCCAAGAAACTGCGTTTCACAGGCCTTTCAAAGACATGTTCCCGGTAGGCTGTAAGAGCACGGGGCAGAGCGAGTTGGTTCTTAGCTTCCCAGAGAGCTGGAAGCAAGATTCTTTGGGGCCTCTCTGCCCCTTTGGAAACAAGGCAGCACCTTGGGCCTGGCAGCTCTAGGGCAATGGAGCACACCCAGAGCAGAAGTCCTACTTCAGCCAGATCAGGCCTGCCAAGGAACTGCGTTTCAGAGGCCTTTGTATGTGACGTTCCCGGTAGGCTGTGAGAGCACGGTGCAGAGCCAGTTGTTTCCTTGTTTCCCAAACAGCTGGAAGCAAGACGCTTTGGGGCCTCTCTGCCCCTTTGGAAACAAGGCAGCACGTTGGGTCTGGCAGCTCTAGGGCAATGGAGCACAACCAGAGCCGAAGTTCTACTTCTTCCAGATCAGGCCTGCCTAGACAGTGCGTTTCCCAGGCCTTGATAAGAGATGTTCTCTTAGGCTATAAGAGCACTGGGCACAGCCAGTTGTTTCTTAGCTTCCCAAGAGGTGGAAGCAAGATGCTTTGGGGCCTCTCTCCCCCTTTGGAAACAAGGCAGCCCTTTGGGCCTTTCAGCTCTAGGGCAATGGAGCACACCCAGAGCAGAAGTTCTACCTCAGCCAGATCAGGCCTGCCAAGAAACTGCTTTTCACAGGCCTTCGTAAGAGGTGTTCCCGGAAGGCTGTAAGAGTACCTGGCAGAGCGAGTTGTTTCTTAGCTTCAAAAACAGCTGGAAGCAACATGATTTGGGGCCTCTCTCCCCCTTTGGAAACAAAGCAGCCTTTGTGCCTGGCAGCTCTAGGCCAAAGTAGCACACCCAGAGCACAAGTTCTACCTCAGCCAGATCAGGCCTTCCAAGAAACTGCGTCTCACAGGCCTTTCTCTGTCACGTTGCCGGTAGGCTGTGAGAGCACTGTGCAGAGCCAGTTGTTTCTTAGCTTCCCAAAGATTTGGAAGCAAGATGCTTTGGGGACTCTCAGCCCCTTTGGAAACAAGGCGGCCCTTTGGGCCTGGCAGCTCTAGGCCAAAGTAGCACGCCCAGAGCAGGAGTTCTACTTCAGCCAGATCAGGCCTGCCAAGAAACTGCGTTTCACAGGCCTTGGTAAGAGATGTTCCCGGTAGGCTGTGAGAGCACTGTGGAGAGCCAGTTGCTTTAGCTTCCCACAGAGCTGGAAGCAAGATGCCTTGGGGCCTCTCTCTCCCTTTGGACACAAGGCAGCCGTTTGGGCCTGGCAGCTCTAGGCCAATGGAGCACACCCACAGCAGAAGTTCTACTTCAGGCAGATCAGTCCTGCCCAGAAACTGCGTTTCACAGCCCTTGGTAAGAGATGTTCACGGTAGGCTGTGAGAGCACTGGGCAGAACCAGTTGTTTTTTAGCTTCCCAAAGTGCTGGAGGCAAGATGCTTTGGGGCCTCTCTCACCCTTTGGAAACAAGGCAGCCCTTAGGTCCTGGTAGCTCTAGGCCTATGTAGCACAACCAGAACAGAAGTTCTACTTCAGCCAGGTCAGGCCTGCCAAGAAACTGCGTTTCACAGGCCTTTCAAAGAGATGTTCTCTTAGGCTGTAAGAGCACTGGGCAGAGCCAGCTGTTTCTTAGCTTCCCGAAGAGCTGGGAGCAAGATGCTTTGGGTCCACTCTCCGTCTTTGGAAACAAGGCAGCCCTTTGGGCCTGGCAGCTCTAGGGCAATGGAGCACACCCAGAGCAGAAGTTCTACTTCAGCCAGATCAGGCCTGCCAGGAAACTGCGTTTCACAGGCCTTGGTAAGAGATGTTCCCGGTAGGCTGTAAGAGCACTGGGCAGAGCCAGTTGTTTCTTACCTTCCTGAAAAGCTGGAAGCAAGATGCTTGGGACGCCTCTGCCCGTTTGGGAACAAGGCAGCCTTTTGGGTCGGGAAGCTCTAGGCCAATGGAGCACACGCAGAGCAGGAGTTCTACTTCAGCCTGATCAGGCCTGCAAAGAAACAGCGTTTGACAGGCCTTGGTAAGAGATGTTCCCGGTAGGTGTAAGAGCACTGGGCAGAGCCAGTTGTTTCTTAGCTTCGCAAAGACCGGGAAGCAAGATGCTTTGGGCCTCTCTGCCCCTTGGAAACAGGGCAGCACTTTGGGCCTGGCAGCTCTAGGGCAGTGGAGCACACCCAGAGCCGGAGTTCTACTTCAGCCAGATGAGGCCTGCCAAGAAACTGCGTTTCACAGGCCTTTCAAAGACATGTTCCCGGTAGGCTGTAAGAGCACGGGGCAGAGCGAGTTGGTTCTTAGCTTCCCAGAGAGCTGGAAGCAAGATGCTTTGGGGCCTCTCTGCCCCTTTGGAAACAAGGCAGCAACTTGGGCCTGGCAGCTCTAGGGCAATGGAGCACACCCAGAGCAGAAGTTCTACTTCAGCCAAATCAGGCCTGCCAGGAAACGGCGTTTCACAGGCCTTGGTAAGAGATGTTCCCGGTAGGCTGTAAGAGCACTGGGCAACGCCAGATGTTTCTTAGCTTCCCGAAGAGCTGGAAGCGAGAAGCTTTGGTGCCACTCTCTCACTTTGGACTCAAGGCAGCCCTTTGGGGCAGGTAGCTCTAGGCCAGTGGAGCACACCCAGAGCAGAAGTTCTACTTGGGCCAGTTCAGGCCACCAACAAACTGCGTTTCACAGGCCTTGGTAAGAGATGTTCCCGGTAGGCTGTAAGAGCACTGGGCAACGCCAGATGTTTCTTAGCTTCCCGAAGAGCTGGAAGCAAGATGCTTTGGGGCCTCTCATCCCCTTTGCAAACAAGGCGGCCCTATGGGCCAGGCAGCTCTAGGCCAATGGAGCACACCCAGAGCAGAAGTTCTACTTCGGCCAGTTCAGGCCACCAACAAACTGCGTTTCACAGGCCTTGGTAAGAGATGTTCCCGGTAGGCTGTAAGAGCACTGGGCAACGCCAGATGTTTCTTAGCTTCCCGAAGAGCTGGAAGCAAGATGCTTTGGGGCCTCTCATCCCCTTTGCAAACAAGGCCGACCTTTGGGCCAGGCAGCTCTAGGCCAATGGAGCACACCCAGAGCAGAAGTTCTACCTCAGCCAGATAAGGCCTGCCAAGAAACTGCATTTCAAAGGCTTTGGTAAGAGATGTTCCCGGTACTCTGTTAGAGCACTGGGCAGAGCCATTTCTTTCTTAGCTTCCCAAAGAGCTGGAAGCAAGATGCTTTGGGGGCTCCCTGCCCCTTTGCCAACAAGGGCGACCTTTGGGCCTTTCAGCTCTAGGCCAATGGAGCACACCCAGAGCAGAAGTCCTACTTCAGCCAGATCAGGCCTGCCAAGGAACTGCGTTTCAGAGGCCTTTGTATGTGACGTTCCCGGTAGGCTGTGAGAGCACGGTGCAGAGCCAGTTGTTTCCTTGTTTCCCAAACAGCTGGAAGCAAGACGCTTTGGGGCCTCTCTGCCCCTTTGGAAACAAGGCAGCACGTTGGGTCTGGCAGCTCTAGGGCAATGGAGCACAACCAGAGCCGAAGTTCTACTTCTTCCAGATCAGGCCTGCCTAGACAGTGCGTTTCCCAGGCCTTGATAAGAGATGTTCTCTTAGGCTATAAGAGCACTGGGCACAGCCAGTTGTTTCTTAGCTTCCCAAGAGGTGGAAGCAAGATGCTTTGGGGCCTCTCTCCCCCTTTGGAAACAAGGCAGCCCTTTGGGCCTTTCAGCTCTAGGGCAATGGAGCACACCCAGAGCAGAAGTTCTACCTCAGCCAGATCAGGCCTGCCAAGAAACTGCTTTTCACAGGCCTTCGTAAGAGGTGTTCCCGGAAGGCTGTAAGAGTACCTGGCAGAGCGAGTTGTTTCTTAGCTTCAAAAACAGCTGGAAGCAACATGATTTGGGGCCTCTCTGCCCCTTTGGAAACAAAGCAGCCTTTGTGCCTGGCAGCTCTAGGCCAAAGTAGCACACCCAGAGCACAAGTTCTACCTCAGCCAGATAAGGCCTGTCAAGAAGCTGCGTTTCACAGGCCTTTGTATGTGACGTTCCCGGTTGGCTTTGAGAGCACTGTGCAGAGCCAGTTGTTTTAGCTTCCCAGAGAGCAGGAAGCAAGATGCTTTGGGGCCTCTCTCACACTTTGGAAATAAAGGCAGCCCTTTGGGCCTGGCAGCCCTAGGCCAATGGAGTACACCCAGAGCAGAAGTTCTACCTCAGCCAGATCAGGCCTTCCAAGAAACTGCGTCTCACAGGCCTTTCTCTGTCACGTTGCCGGTAGGCTGTGAGAGCACTGTGCAGAGCCAGTTGTTTCTTAGCTTCCCAAAGATTTGGAAGCAAGATGCTTTGGGGACTCTCAGCCCCTTTGGAAACAAGGCGGCCCTTTGGGCCTGGCAGCTCTAGGCCAAAGTAGCACGCCCAGAGCAGGAGTTCTACTTCAGCCAGATCAGGCCTGCCAAGAAACTGCGTTTCACAGGCCTTGGTAAGAGATGTTCCCGGTAGGCTGTGAGAGCACTGTGGAGAGCCAGTTGCTTTAGCTTCCCACAGAGCTGGAAGCAAGATGCCTTGGGGCCTCTCTCTCCCTTTGGACACAAGGCAGCCGTTTGGGCCTGGCAGCTCTAGGCCAATGGAGCACACCCACAGCAGAAGTTCTACTTCAGGCAGATCAGTCCTGCCCAGAAACTGCGTTTCACAGCCCTTGGTAAGAGATGTTCACGGTAGGCTGTGAGAGCACTGGGCAGAACCAGTTGTTTTTTAGCTTCCCAAAGTGCTGGAGGCAAGATGCTTTGGGGCCTCTCTCACCCTTTGGAAACAAGGCAGCCCTTAGGTCCTGGTAGCTCTAGGCCTATGTAGCACAACCAGAACAGAAGTTCTACTTCAGCCAGGTCAGGCCTGCCAAGAAACTGCGTTTCACAGGCCTTTCAAAGAGATGTTCTCTTAGGCTGTAAGAGCACTGGGCAGAGCCAGCTGTTTCTTAGCTTCCCGAAGAGCTGGGAGCAAGATGCTTTGGGTCCACTCTCCGTCTTTGGAAACAAGGCAGCCCTTTGGGCCTGGCAGCTCTAGGGCAATGGAGCACACCCAGAGCAGAAGTTCTACTTCAGCCAGATCAGGCCTGCCAGGAAACTGCGTTTCACAGGCCTTGGTAAGAGATGTTCCCGGTAGGCTGTAAGAGCACTGGGCAGAGCCAGTTGTTTCTTACCTTCCTGAAAAGCTGGAAGCAAGATGCTTGGGACGCCTCTGCCCGTTTGGGAACAAGGCAGCCTTTTGGGTCGGGAAGCTCTAGGCCAATGGAGCACACGCAGAGCAGGAGTTCTACTTCAGCCTGATCAGGCCTGCAAAGAAACAGCGTTTGACAGGCCTTGGTAAGAGATGTTCCCGGTAGGTGTAAGAGCACTGGGCAGAGCCAGTTGTTTCTTAGCTTCGCAAAGACCGGGAAGCAAGATGCTTTGGGCCTCTCTGCCATTGGAAACAGGGCAGCACTTTGGGCCTGGCAGCTCTAGCGCAGTGGAGCACACCCAGAGCCGGAGTTCTTCTTCAGCCTGATGAGGCCTGCCAAGAAACTGCGTTTCACAGGCCTTTCAAAGACATGTTCCCGGTAGGCTGTAAGAGCACGGGGCAGAGCGAGTTGGTTCTTAGCTTCCCAGAGAGCTGGAAGCAAGATGCTTTGGGGCCTCTCTGCCCCTTTGGAAACAAGGCAGCACCTTGGGCCTGGCAGCTCTAGGGCAATGGAGCACACCCAGAGCAGAAGTCCTACTTCAGCCAGATCAGGCCTGCCAAGGAACTGCGTTTCAGAGGCCTTTGTATGTGACGTTCCCGGTAGGCTGTGAGAGCACGGTGCAGAGCCAGTTGTTTCCTTGTTTCCCAAACAGCTGGAAGCAAGACGCTTTGGGGCCTCTCTGCCCCTTTGGAAACAAGGCAGCACGTTGGGTCTGGCAGCTCTAGGGCAATGGAGCACAACCAGAGCCGAAGTTCTACTTCTTCCAGATCAGGCCTGCCTAGACAGTGCATTTCCCAGGCCTTGATAAGAGATGTTCTCTTAGGCTATAAGAGCACTGGGCACAGCCAGTTGTTTCTTAGCTTCCCAAGAGGTGGATGCAAGATGCTTTGGGGCCTCTCTCCCCCTTTGGAAACAAGGCAGCCCTTTGGGCCTTTCAGCTCTAGGGCAATGGAGCACACCCAGAGCAGAAGTTCTACCTCAGCCAGATCAGGCCTGCCAAGAAACTGCTTTTCACAGGCCTTCGTAAGAGGTGTTCCCGGAAGGCTGTAAGAGTACCTGGCAGAGCGAGTTGTTTCTTAGCTTCAAAAACAGCTGGAAGCAACATGATTTGGGGCCTCTCTCCCCCTTTGGAAACAAAGCAGCCTTTGTGCCTGGCAGCTCTAGGCCAAAGTAGCACACCCAGAGCACAAGTTCTACCTCAGCCAGATCAGGCCTTCCAAGAAACTGCGTCTCACAGGCCTTTCTCTGTCACGTTGCCGGTAGGCTGTGAGAGCACTGTGCAGAGCCAGTTGTTTCTTAGCTTCCCAAAGATTTGGAAGCAAGATGCTTTGGGGACTCTCAGCCCCTTTGGAAACAAGGCGGCCCTTTGGGCCTGGCAGCTCTAGGCCAAAGTAGCACGCCCAGAGCAGGAGTTCTACTTCAGCCAGATCAGGCCTGCCAAGAAACTGCGTTTCACAGGCCTTGGTAAGAGATGTTCCCGGTAGGCTGTGAGAGCACTGTGGAGAGCCAGTTGCTTTAGCTTCCCACAGAGCTGGAAGCAAGATGCCTTGGGGCCTCTCTCTCCCTTTGGACACAAGGCAGCCGTTTGGGCCTGGCAGCTCTAGGCCAATGGAGCACACCCACAGCAGAAGTTCTACTTCAGGCAGATCAGTCCTGCCCAGAAACTGCGTTTCACAGCCCTTGGTAAGAGATGTTCACGGTAGGCTGTGAGAGCACTGGGCAGAACCAGTTGTTTTTTAGCTTCCCAAAGTGCTGGAGGCAAGATGCTTTGGGGCCTCTCTCACCCTTTGGAAACAAGGCAGCCCTTAGGTCCTGGTAGCTCTAGGCCTATGTAGCACAACCAGAACAGAAGTTCTACTTCAGCCAGGTCAGGCCTGCCAAGAAACTGCGTTTCACAGGCCTTTCAAAGAGATGTTCTCTTAGGCTGTAAGAGCACTGGGCAGAGCCAGCTGTTTCTTAGCTTCCCGAAGAGCTGGGAGCAAGATGCTTTGGGTCCACTCTCCGTCTTTGGAAACAAGGCAGCCCTTTGGGCCTGGCAGCTCTAGGGCAATGGAGCACACCCAGAGCAGAAGTTCTACTTCAGCCAGATCAGGCCTGCCAGGAAACTGCGTTTCACAGGCCTTGGTAAGAGATGTTCCCGGTAGGCTGTAAGAGCACTGGGCAGAGCCAGTTGTTTCTTACCTTCCTGAAAAGCTGGAAGCAAGATGCTTGGGACGCCTCTGCCCGTTTGGGAACAAGGCAGCCTTTTGGGTCGGGAAGCTCTAGGCCAATGGAGCACACGCAGAGCAGGAGTTCTACTTCAGCCTGATCAGGCCTGCAAAGAAACAGCGTTTGACAGGCCTTGGTAAGAGATGTTCCCGGTAGGTGTAAGAGCACTGGGCAGAGCCAGTTGTTTCTTAGCTTCGCAAAGACCGGGAAGCAAGATGCTTTGGGCCTCTCTGCCCCTTGGAAACAGGGCAGCACTTTGGGCCTGGCAGCTCTAGGGCAGTGGAGCACACCCAGAGCCGGAGTTCTACTTCAGCCAGATGAGGCCTGCCAAGAAACTGCGTTTCACAGGCCTTTCAAAGACATGTTCCCGGTAGGCTGTAAGAGCACGGGGCAGAGCGAGTTGGTTCTTAGCTTCCCAGAGAGCTGGAAGCAAGATGCTTTGGGGCCTCTCTGCCCCTTTGGAAACAAGGCAGCAACTTGGGCCTGGCAGCTCTAGGGCAATGGAGCACACCCAGAGCAGAAGTTCTACTTCAGCCAAATCAGGCCTGCCAGGAAACGGCGTTTCACAGGCCTTGGTAAGAGATGTTCCCGGTAGGCTGTAAGAGCACTGGGCAACGCCAGATGTTTCTTAGCTTCCCGAAGAGCTGGAAGCGAGAAGCTTTGGTGCCACTCTCTCACTTTGGACTCAAGGCAGCCCTTTGGGGCAGGTAGCTCTAGGCCAGTGGAGCACACCCAGAGCAGAAGTTCTACTTGGGCCAGTTCAGGCCACCAACAAACTGCGTTTCACAGGCCTTGGTAAGAGATGTTCCCGGTAGGCTGTAAGAGCACTGGGCAACGCCAGATGTTTCTTAGCTTCCCGAAGAGCTGGAAGCAAGATGCTTTGGGGCCTCTCATCCCCTTTGCAAACAAGGCGGCCCTATGGGCCAGGCAGCTCTAGGCCAATGGAGCACACCCAGAGCAGAAGTTCTACTTCGGCCAGTTCAGGCCACCAACAAACTGCGTTTCACAGGCCTTGGTAAGAGATGTTCCCGGTAGGCTGTAAGAGCACTGGGCAACGCCAGATGTTTCTTAGCTTCCCGAAGAGCTGGAAGCAAGATGCTTTGGGGCCTCTCATCCCCTTTGCAAACAAGGCCGACCTTTGGGCCAGGCAGCTCTAGGCCAATGGAGCACACCCAGAGCAGAAGTTCTACCTCAGCCAGATAAGGCCTGCCAAGAAACTGCATTTCAAAGGCTTTGGTAAGAGATGTTCCCGGTACTCTGTTAGAGCACTGGGCAGAGCCATTTCTTTCTTAGCTTCCCAAAGAGCTGGAAGCAAGATGCTTTGGGGGCTCCCTGCCCCTTTGCCAACAAGGGCGACCTTTGGGCCTTTCAGCTCTAGGCCAATGGAGCACACCCAGAGCAGAAGTCCTACTTCAGCCAGATCAGGCCTGCCAAGGAACTGCGTTTCAGAGGCCTTTGTATGTGACGTTCCCGGTAGGCTGTGAGAGCACGGTGCAGAGCCAGTTGTTTCCTTGTTTCCCAAACAGCTGGAAGCAAGACGCTTTGGGGCCTCTCTGCCCCTTTGGAAACAAGGCAGCACGTTGGGTCTGGCAGCTCTAGGGCAATGGAGCACAACCAGAGCCGAAGTTCTACTTCTTCCAGATCAGGCCTGCCTAGACAGTGCGTTTCCCAGGCCTTGATAAGAGATGTTCTCTTAGGCTATAAGAGCACTGGGCACAGCCAGTTGTTTCTTAGCTTCCCAAGAGGTGGAAGCAAGATGCTTTGGGGCCTCTCTCCCCCTTTGGAAACAAGGCAGCCCTTTGGGCCTTTCAGCTCTAGGGCAATGGAGCACACCCAGAGCAGAAGTTCTACCTCAGCCAGATCAGGCCTGCCAAGAAACTGCTTTTCACAGGCCTTCGTAAGAGGTGTTCCCGGAAGGCTGTAAGAGTACCTGGCAGAGCGAGTTGTTTCTTAGCTTCAAAAACAGCTGGAAGCAACATGATTTGGGGCCTCTCTGCCCCTTTGGAAACAAAGCAGCCTTTGTGCCTGGCAGCTCTAGGCCAAAGTAGCACACCCAGAGCACAAGTTCTACCTCAGCCAGATAAGGCCTGTCAAGAAGCTGCGTTTCACAGGCCTTTGTATGTGACGTTCCCGGTTGGCTTTGAGAGCACTGTGCAGAGCCAGTTGTTTTAGCTTCCCAGAGAGCAGGAAGCAAGATGCTTTGGGGCCTCTCTCACACTTTGGAAATAAAGGCAGCCCTTTGGGCCTGGCAGCCCTAGGCCAATGGAGTACACCCAGAGCAGAAGTTCTACCTCAGCCAGATCAGGCCTTCCAAGAAACTGCGTCTCACAGGCCTTTCTCTGTCACGTTGCCGGTAGGCTGTGAGAGCACTGTGCAGAGCCAGTTGTTTCTTAGCTTCCCAAAGATTTGGAAGCAAGATGCTTTGGGGACTCTCAGCCCCTTTGGAAACAAGGCGGCCCTTTGGGCCTGGCAGCTCTAGGCCAAAGTAGCACGCCCAGAGCAGGAGTTCTACTTCAGCCAGATCAGGCCTGCCAAGAAACTGCGTTTCACAGGCCTTGGTAAGAGATGTTCCCGGTAGGCTGTGAGAGCACTGTGGAGAGCCAGTTGCTTTAGCTTCCCACAGAGCTGGAAGCAAGATGCCTTGGGGCCTCTCTCTCCCTTTGGACACAAGGCAGCCGTTTGGGCCTGGCAGCTCTAGGCCAATGGAGCACACCCACAGCAGAAGTTCTACTTCAGGCAGATCAGTCCTGCCCAGAAACTGCGTTTCACAGCCGTTGGTAAGAGATGTTCACGGTAGGCTGTGAGAGCACTGGGCAGAACCAGTTGTTTTTTAGCTTCCCAAAGTGCTGGAGGCAAGATGCTTTGGGGCCTCTCTCACCCTTTGGAAACAAGGCAGCCCTTAGGTCCTGGTAGCTCTAGGCCTATGTAGCACAACCAGAACAGAAGTTCTACTTCAGCCAGGTCAGGCCTGCCAAGAAACTGCGTTTCACAGGCCTTTCAAAGAGATGTTCTCTTAGGCTGTAAGAGCACTGGGCAGAGCCAGCTGTTTCTTAGCTTCCCGAAGAGCTGGGAGCAAGATGCTTTGGGTCCACTCTCCGTCTTTGGAAACAAGGCAGCCCTTTGGGCCTGGCAGCTCTAGGGCAATGGAGCACACCCAGAGCAGAAGTTCTACTTCAGCCAGATCAGGCCTGCCAGGAAACTGCGTTTCACAGGCCTTGGTAAGAGATGTTCCCGGTAGGCTGTAAGAGCACTGGGCAGAGCCAGTTGTTTCTTACCTTCCTGAAAAGCTGGAAGCAAGATGCTTGGGACGCCTCTGCCCGTTTGGGAACAAGGCAGCCTTTTGGGTCGGGAAGCTCTAGGCCAATGGAGCACACGCAGAGCAGGAGTTCTACTTCAGCCTGATCAGGCCTGCAAAGAAACAGCGTTTGACAGGCCTTGGTAAGAGATGTTCCCGGTAGGTGTAAGAGCACTGGGCAGAGCCAGTTGTTTCTTAGCTTCGCAAAGACCGGGAAGCAAGATGCTTTGGGCCTCTCTGCCATTGGAAACAGGGCAGCACTTTGGGCCTGGCAGCTCTAGCGCAGTGGAGCACACCCAGAGCCGGAGTTCTTCTTCAGCCTGATGAGGCCTGCCAAGAAACTGCGTTTCACAGGCCTTTCAAAGACATGTTCCCGGTAGGCTGTAAGAGCACGGGGCAGAGCGAGTTGGTTCTTAGCTTCCCAGAGAGCTGGAAGCAAGATGCTTTGGGGCCTCTCTGCCCCTTTGGAAACAAGGCAGCACCTTGGGCCTGGCAGCTCTAGGGCAATGGAGCACACCCAGAGCAGAAGTCCTACTTCAGCCAGATCAGGCCTGCCAAGGAACTGCGTTTCAGAGGCCTTTGTATGTGACGTTCCCGGTAGGCTGTGAGAGCACGGTGCAGAGCCAGTTGTTTCCTTGTTTCCCAAACAGCTGGAAGCAAGACGCTTTGGGGCCTCTCTGCCCTTTTGGAAACAAGGCAGCACGTTGGGTCTGGCAGCTCTAGGGCAATGGAGCACAACCAGAGCCGAAGTTCTACTTCTTCCAGATCAGGCCTGCCTAGACAGTGCGTTTCCCAGGCCTTGATAAGAGATGTTCTCTTAGGCTATAAGAGCACTGGGCACAGCCAGTTGTTTCTTAGCTTCCCAAGAGGTGGAAGCAAGATGCTTTGGGGCCTCTCTCCCCCTTTGGAAACAAGGCAGCCCTTTGGGCCTTTCAGCTCTAGGGCAATGGAGCACACCCAGAGCAGAAGTTCTACCTCAGCCAGATCAGGCCTGCCAAGAAACTGCTTTTCACAGGCCTTCGTAAGAGGTGTTCCCGGAAGGCTGTAAGAGTACCTGGCAGAGCGAGTTGTTTCTTAGCTTCAAAAACAGCTGGAAGCAACATGATTTGGGGCCTCTCTCCCCCTTTGGAAACAAAGCAGCCTTTGTGCCTGGCAGCTCTAGGCCAAAGTAGCACACCCAGAGCACAAGTTCTACCTCAGCCAGATCAGGCCTTCCAAGAAACTGCGTCTCACAGGCCTTTCTCTGTCACGTTGCCGGTAGGCTGTGAGAGCACTGTGCAGAGCCAGTTGTTTCTTAGCTTCCCAAAGATTTGGAAGCAAGATGCTTTGGGGACTCTCAGCCCCTTTGGAAACAAGGCGGCCGTTTGGGCCTGGCAGCTCTAGGCCAAAGTAGCACGCCCAGAGCAGGAGTTCTACTTCAGCCAGATCAGGCCTGCCAAGAAACTGCGTTTCACAGGCCTTGGTAAGAGATGTTCCCGGTAGGCTGTGAGAGCACTGTGGAGAGCCAGTTGCTTTAGCTTCCCACAGAGCTGGAAGCAAGATGCCTTGGGGCCTCTCTCTCCCTTTGGACACAAGGCAGCCGTTTGGGCCTGGCAGCTCTAGGCCAATGGAGCACACCCACAGCAGAAGTTCTACTTCAGGCAGATCAGTCCTGCCCAGAAACTGCGTTTCACAGCCCTTGGTAAGAGATGTTCACGGTAGGCTGTGAGAGCACTGGGCAGAACCAGTTGTTTTTTAGCTTCCCAAAGTGCTGGAGGCAAGATGCTTTGGGGCCTCTCTCACCCTTTGGAAACAAGGCAGCCCTTAGGTCCTGGTAGCTCTAGGCCTATGTAGCACAACCAGAACAGAAGTTCTACTTCAGCCAGGTCAGGCCTGCCAAGAAACTGCGTTTCACAGGCCTTTCAAAGAGATGTTCTCTTAGGCTGTAAGAGCACTGGGCAGAGCCAGCTGTTTCTTAGCTTCCCGAAGAGCTGGGAGCAAGATGCTTTGGGTCCACTCTCCGTCTTTGGAAACAAGGCAGCCCTTTGGGCCTGGCAGCTCTAGGGCAATGGAGCACACCCAGAGCAGAAGTTCTACTTCAGCCAGATCAGGCCTGCCAGGAAACTGCGTTTCACAGGCCTTGGTAAGAGATGTTCCCGGTAGGCTGTAAGAGCACTGGGCAGAGCCAGTTGTTTCTTACCTTCCTGAAAAGCTGGAAGCAAGATGCTTGGGACGCCTCTGCCCGTTTGGGAACAAGGCAGCCTTTTGGGTCGGGAAGCTCTAGGCCAATGGAGCACACACAGAGCAGGAGTTCTACTTCAGCCTGATCAGGCCTGCAAAGAAACAGCGTTTGACAGGCCTTGGTAAGAGATGTTCCCGGTAGGTGTAAGAGCACTGGGCAGAGCCAGTTGTTTCTTAGCTTCGCAAAGACCGGGAAGCAAGATGCTTTGGGCCTCTCTGCCCCTTGGAAACAGGGCAGCACTTTGGGCCTGGCAGCTCTACGGCAGTGGAGCACACCCAGAGCCGGAGTTCTACTTCAGCCAGATGAGGCCTGCCAAGAAACTGCGTTTCACAGGCCTTTCAAAGACATGTTCCCGGTAGGCTGTAAGAGCACGGGGCAGAGCGAGTTGGTTCTTAGCTTCCCAGAGAGCTGGAAGCAAGATGCTTTGGGGCCTCTCTGCCCCTTTGGAAACAAGGCAGCAACTTGGGCCTGGCAGCTCTAGGGCAATGGAGCACACCCAGAGCAGAAGTTCTACTTCAGCCAAATCAGGCCTGCCAGGAAACGGCGTTTCACAGGCCTTGGTAAGAGATGTTCCCGGTACGCTGTAAGAGCACTGGGCAACGCCAGATGTTTCTTAGCTTCCCGAAGAGCTGGAAGCGAGAAGCTTTGGTGCCACTCTCTCACTTTGGACTCAAGGCAGCCCTTTGGGGCAGGTAGCTCTAGGCCAGTGGAGCACACCCAGAGCAGAAGTTCTACTTGGGCCAGTTCAGGCCACCAACAAACTGCGTTTCACAGGCCTTGGTAAGAGATGTTCCCGGTAGGCTGTAAGAGCACTGGGCAACGCCAGATGTTTCTTAGCTTCCCGAAGAGCTGGAAGCAAGATGCTTTGGGGCCTCTCATCCCCTTTGCAAACAAGGCGGCCCTATGGGCCAGGCAGCTCTAGGCCAATGGAGCACACCCAGAGCAGAAGTTCTACTTCGGCCAGTTCAGGCCACCAACAAACTGCGTTTCACAGGCCTTGGTAAGAGATGTTCCCGGTAGGCTGTAAGAGCACTGGGCAACGCCAGATGTTTCTTAGCTTCCCGAAGAGCTGGAAGCAAGATGCTTTGGGGCCTCTCATCCCCTTTGCAAACAAGGCCGACCTTTGGGCCAGGCAGCTCTAGGCCAATGGAGCACACCCAGAGCAGAAGTTCTACCTCAGCCAGATAAGGCCTGCCAAGAAACTGCATTTCAAAGGCTTTGGTAAGAGATGTTCCCGGTACTCTGTTAGAGCACTGGGCAGAGCCATTTGTTTCTTAGCTTCCCAAAGAGCTGGAAGCAAGATGCTTTGGGGGCTCCCTGCCCCTTTGCCAACAAGGGCGACCTTTGGGCCTTTCAGCTCTAGGCCAATGGAGCACACCCAGAGCAGAAGTCCTACTTCAGCCAGATCAGGCCTGCCAAGGAACTGCGTTTCAGAGGCCTTTGTATGTGACGTTCCCGGTAGGCTGTGAGAGCACGGTGCAGAGCCAGTTGTTTCCTTGTTTCCCAAACAGCTGGAAGCAAGACGCTTTGGGGCCTCTCTGCCCCTTTGGAAACAAGGCAGCACGTTGGGTCTGGCAGCTCTAGGGCAATGGAGCACAACCAGAGCCGAAGTTCTACTTCTTCCAGATCAGGCCTGCCTAGACAGTGCGTTTCCCAGGCCTTGATAAGAGATGTTCTCTTAGGCTATAAGAGCACTGGGCACAGCCAGTTGTTTCTTAGCTTCCCAAGAGGTGGAAGCAAGATGCTTTGGGGCCTCTCTCCCCCTTTGGAAACAAGGCAGCCCTTTGGGCCTTTCAGCTCTAGGGCAATGGAGCACACCCAGAGCAGAAGTTCTACCTCAGCCAGATCAGGCCTGCCAAGAAACTGCTTTTCACAGGCCTTCGTAAGAGGTGTTCCCGGAAGGCTGTAAGAGTACCTGGCAGAGCGAGTTGTTTCTTAGCTTCAAAAACAGCTGGAAGCAACATGATTTGGGGCCTCTCTGCCCCTTTGGAAACAAAGCAGCCTTTGTGCCTGGCAGCTCTAGGCCAAAGTAGCACACCCAGAGCACAAGTTCTACCTCAGCCAGATAAGGCCTGTCAAGAAGCTGCGTTTCACAGGCCTTTGTATGTGACGTTCCCGGTTGGCTTTGAGAGCACTGTGCAGAGCCAGTTGTTTTAGCTTCCCAGAGAGCAGGAAGCAAGATGCTTTGGGGCCTCTCTCACACTTTGGAAATAAAGGCAGCCCTTTGGGCCTGGCAGCCCTAGGCCAATGGAGTACACCCAGAGCAGAAGTTCTACCTCAGCCAGATCAGGCCTTCCAAGAAACTGCGTCTCACAGGCCTTTCTCTGTCACGTTGCCGGTAGGCTGTGAGAGCACTGTGCAGAGCCAGTTGTTTCTTAGCTTCCCAAAGATTTGGAAGCAAGATGCTTTGGGGACTCTCAGCCCCTTTGGAAACAAGGCGGCCCTTTGGGCCTGGCAGCTCTAGGCCAAAGTAGCACGCCCAGAGCAGGAGTTCTACTTCAGCCAGATCAGGCCTGCCAAGAAACTGCGTTTCACAGGCCTTGGTAAGAGATGTTCCCGGTAGGCTGTGAGAGCACTGTGGAGAGCCAGTTGCTTTAGCTTCCCACAGAGCTGGAAGCAAGATGCCTTGGGGCCTCTCTCTCCCTTTGGACACAAGGCAGCCGTTTGGGCCTGGCAGCTCTAGGCCAATGGAGCACACCCACAGCAGAAGTTCTACTTCAGGCAGATCAGTCCTGCCCAGAAACTGCGTTTCACAGCCCTTGGTAAGAGATGTTCACGGTAGGCTGTGAGAGCACTGGGCAGAACCAGTTGTTTTTTAGCTTCCCAAAGTGCTGGAGGCAAGATGCTTTGGGGCCTCTCTCACCCTTTGGAAACAAGGCAGCCCTTAGGTCCTGGTAGCTCTAGGCCTATGTAGCACAACCAGAACAGAAGTTCTACTTCAGCCAGGTCAGGCCTGCCAAGAAACTGCGTTTCACAGGCCTTTCAAAGAGATGTTCTCTTAGGCTGTAAGAGCACTGGGCAGAGCCAGCTGTTTCTTAGCTTCCCGAAGAGCTGGGAGCAAGATGCTTTGGGTCCACTCTCCGTCTTTGGAAACAAGGCAGCCCTTTGGGCCTGGCAGCTCTAGGGCAATGGAGCACACCCAGAGCAGAAGTTCTACTTCAGCCAGATCAGGCCTGCCAGGAAACTGCGTTTCACAGGCCTTGGTAAGAGATGTTCCCGGTAGGCTGTAAGAGCACTGGGCAGAGCCAGTTGTTTCTTACCTTCCTGAAAAGCTGGAAGCAAGATGCTTGGGACCCCTCTGCCCGTTTGGGAACAAGGCAGCCTTTTGGGTCGGGAAGCTCTAGGCCAATGGAGCACACGCAGAGCAGGAGTTCTACTTCAGCCTGATCAGGCCTGCAAAGAAACAGCGTTTGACAGGCCTTGGTAAGAGATGTTCGCGGTAGGTGTAAGAGCACTGGGCAGAGCCAGTTGTTTCTTAGCTTCGCAAAGACCGGGAAGCAAGATGCTTTGGGCCTCTCTGCCCCTTGGAAACAGGGCAGCACTTTGGGCCTGGCAGCTCTAGGGCAGTGGAGCACACCCAGAGCCGGAGTTCTACTTCAGCCAGATGAGGCCTGCCAAGAAACTGCGTTTCACAGGCCTTTCAAAGACATGTTCCCGGTAGGCTGTAAGAGCACGGGGCAGAGCGAGTTGGTTCTTAGCTTCCCAGAGAGCTGGAAGCAAGATGCTTTGGGGCCTCTCTGCCCCTTTGGAAACAAGGCAGCACCTTGGGCCTGGCAGCTCTAGGGCAATGGAGCACACCCAGAGCAGAAGTTCTACTTCAGCCAAATCAGGCCTGCCAGGAAACGGCGTTTCACAGGCCTTGGTAAGAGATGTTCCCGGTAGGCTGTAAGAGCACTGGGCAACGCCAGATGTTTCTTAGCTTCCCGAAGAGCTGGAAGCGAGAAGCTTTGGTGCCACTCTCTCACTTTGGACTCAAGGCAGCCCTTTGGGGCAGGTAGCTCTAGGCCAGTGGAGCACACCCAGAGCAGAAGTTCTACTTGGGCCAGTTCAGGCCACCAACAAACTGCGTTTCACAGGCCTTGGTAAGAGATGTTCCCGGTAGGCTGTAAGAGCACTGGGCAACGCCAGATGTTTCTTAGCTTCCCGAAGAGCTGGAAGCAAGATGCTTTGGGGCCTCTCATCCCCTTTGCAAACAAGGCGGCCCTATGGGCCAGGCAGCTCTAGGCCAATGGAGCACACCCAGAGCAGAAGTTCTACTTCGGCCAGTTCAGGCCACCAACAAACTGCGTTTCACAGGCCTTGGTAAGAGATGTTCCCGGTAGGCTGTAAGAGCACTGGGCAACGCCAGATGTTTCTTAGCTTCCCGAAGAGCTGGAAGCAAGATGCTTTGGGGCCTCTCATCCCCTTTGCAAACAAGGCCGACCTTTGGGCCAGGCAGCTCTAGGCCAATGGAGCACACCCAGAGCAGAAGTTCTACCTCAGCCAGATAAGGCCTGCCAAGAAACTGCGTTTCAAAGGCTTTGGTAAGAGATGTTCCCGCTACTCTGTTAGAGCACTGGGCAGAGCCATTTGTTTCTTAGCTTCCCAAAGAGCTGGAAGCAAGATGCTTTGGGGGCTCCCTGCCCCTTTGCCAACAAGGGCGACCTTTGGGCCTTTCAGCTCTAGGCCAATGGAGCACACCCAGAGCAGAAGTCCTACTTCAGCCAGATCAGGCCTGCCAAGGAACTGCGTTTCAGAGGCCTTTGTATGTGACGTTCCCGGTAGGCTGTGAGAGCACGGTGCAGAGCCAGTTGTTTCCTTGTTTCCCAAACAGCTGGAAGCAAGACGCTTTGGGGCCTCTCTGCCCCTTTGGAAACAAGGCAGCACGTTGGGTCTGGCAGCTCTAGGGCAATGGAGCACAACCAGAGCCGAAGTTCTACTTCTTCCAGATCAGGCCTGCCTAGACAGTGCGTTTCCCAGGCCTTGATAAGAGATGTTCTCTTAGGCTATAAGAGCACTGGGCACAGCCAGTTGTTTCTTAGCTTCCCAAGAGGTGGAAGCAAGATGCTTTGGGGCCTCTCTCCCCCTTTGGAAACAAGGCAGCCCTTTGGGCCTTTCAGCTCTAGGGCAATGGAGCACACCCAGAGCAGAAGTTCTACCTCAGCCAGATCAGGCCTGCCAAGAAACTGCTTTTCACAGGCCTTCGTAAGAGGTGTTCCCGGAAGGCTGTAAGAGTACCTGGCAGAGCGAGTTGTTTCTTAGCTTCAAAAACAGCTGGAAGCAACATGATTTGGGGCCTCTCTCCCCCTTTGGAAACAAAGCAGCCTTTGTGCCTGGCAGCTCTAGGCCAAAGTAGCACACCCAGAGCACAAGTTCTACCTCAGCCAGATCAGGCCTTCCAAGAAACTGCGTCTCACAGGCCTTTCTCTGTCACGTTGCCGGTAGGCTGTGAGAGCACTGTGCAGAGCCAGTTGTTTCTTAGCTTCCCAAAGATTTGGAAGCAAGATGCTTTGGGGACTCTCAGCCCCTTTGGAAACAAGGCGGCCCTTTGGGCCTGGCAGCTCTAGGCCAAAGTAGCACGCCCAGAGCAGGAGTTCTACTTCAGCCAGATCAGGCCTGCCAAGAAACTGCGTTTCACAGGCCTTGGTAAGAGATGTTCCCGGTAGGCTGTGAGAGCACTGTGGAGAGCCAGTTGCTTTAGCTTCCCACAGAGCTGGAAGCAAGATGCCTTGGGGCCTCTCTCTCCCTTTGGACACAAGGCAGCCGTTTGGGCCTGGCAGCTCTAGGCCAATGGAGCACACCCACAGCAGAAGTTCTACTTCAGGCAGATCAGTCCTGCCCAGAAACTGCGTTTCACAGCCCTTGGTAAGAGATGTTCACGGTAGGCTGTGAGAGCACTGGGCAGAACCAGTTGTTTTTTAGCTTCCCAAAGTGCTGGAGGCAAGATGCTTTGGGGCCTCTCTCACCCTTTGGAAACAAGGCAGCCCTTAGGTCCTGGTAGCTCTAGGCCTATGTAGCACAACCAGAACAGAAGTTCTACTTCAGCCAGGTCAGGCCTGCCAAGAAACTGCGTTTCACAGGCCTTTCAAAGAGATGTTCTCTTAGGCTGTAAGAGCACTGGGCAGAGCCAGCTGTTTCTTAGCTTCCCGAAGAGCTGGGAGCAAGATGCTTTGGGTCCACTCTCCGTCTTTGGAAACAAGGCAGCCCTTTGGGCCTGGCAGCTCTAGGGCAATGGAGCACACCCAGAGCAGAAGTTCTACTTCAGCCAGATCAGGCCTGCCAGGAAACTGCGTTTCACAGGCCTTGGTAAGAGATGTTCCCGGTAGGCTGTAAGAGCACTGGGCAGAGCCAGTTGTTTCTTACCTTCCTGAAAAGCTGGAAGCAAGATGCTTGGGACCCCTCTGCCCGTTTGGGAACAAGGCAGCCTTTTGGGTCGGGAAGCTCTAGGCCAATGGAGCACACGCAGAGCAGGAGTTCTACTTCAGCCTGATCAGGCCTGCAAAGAAACAGCGTTTGACAGGCCTTGGTAAGAGATGTTCGCGGTAGGTGTAAGAGCACTGGGCAGAGCCAGTTGTTTCTTAGCTTCGCAAAGACCGGGAAGCAAGATGCTTTGGGCCTCTCTGCCCCTTGGAAACAGGGCAGCACTTTGGGCCTGGCAGCTCTAGGGCAGTGGAGCACACCCAGAGCCGGAGTTCTACTTCAGCCAGATGAGGCCTGCCAAGAAACTGCGTTTCACAGGCCTTTCAAAGACATGTTCCCGGTAGGCTGTAAGAGCACGGGGCAGAGCGAGTTGGTTCTTAGCTTCCCAGAGAGCTGGAAGCAAGATGCTTTGGGGCCTCTCTGCCCCTTTGGAAACAAGGCAGCACCTTGGGCCTGGCAGCTCTAGGGCAATGGAGCACACCCAGAGCAGAAGTTCTACTTCAGCCAAATCAGGCCTGCCAGGAAACGGCGTTTCACAGGCCTTGGTAAGAGATGTTCCCGGTAGGCTGTAAGAGCACTGGGCAACGCCAGATGTTTCTTAGCTTCCCGAAGAGCTGGAAGCGAGAAGCTTTGGTGCCACTCTCTCACTTTGGACTCAAGGCAGCCCTTTGGGGCAGGTAGCTCTAGGCCAGTGGAGCACACCCAGAGCAGAAGTTCTACTTGGGCCAGTTCAGGCCACCAACAAACTGCGTTTCACAGGCCTTGGTAAGAGATGTTCCCGGTAGGCTGTAAGAGCACTGGGCAACGCCAGATGTTTCTTAGCTTCCCGAAGAGCTGGAAGCAAGATGCTTTGGGGCCTCTCATCCCCTTTGCAAACAAGGCGGCCCTATGGGCCAGGCAGCTCTAGGCCAATGGAGCACACCCAGAGCAGAAGTTCTACTTCGGCCAGTTCAGGCCACCAACAAACTGCGTTTCACAGGCCTTGGTAAGAGATGTTCCCGGTAGGCTGTAAGAGCACTGGGCAACGCCAGATGTTTCTTAGCTTCCCGAAGAGCTGGAAGCAAGATGCTTTGGGGCCTCTCATCCCCTTTGCAAACAAGGCCGACCTTTGGGCCAGGCAGCTCTAGGCCAATGGAGCACACCCAGAGCAGAAGTTCTACCTCAGCCAGATAAGGCCTGCCAAGAAACTGCGTTTCAAAGGCTTTGGTAAGAGATGTTCCCGCTACTCTGTTAGAGCACTGGGCAGAGCCATTTGTTTCTTAGCTTCCCAAAGAGCTGGAAGCAAGATGCTTTGGGGGCTCCCTGCCCCTTTGCCAACAAGGGCGACCTTTGGGCCTTTCAGCTCTAGGCCAATGGAGCACACCCAGAGCAGAAGTCCTACTTCAGCCAGATCAGGCCTGCCAAGGAACTGCGTTTCAGAGGCCTTTGTATGTGACGTTCCCGGTAGGCTGTGAGAGCACGGTGCAGAGCCAGTTGTTTCCTTGTTTCCCAAACAGCTGGAAGCAAGACGCTTTGGGGCCTCTCTGCCCCTTTGGAAACAAGGCAGCACGTTGGGTCTGGCAGCTCTAGGGCAATGGAGCACAACCAGAGCCGAAGTTCTACTTCTTCCAGATCAGGCCTGCCTAGACAGTGCGTTTCCCAGGCCTTGATAAGAGATGTTCTCTTAGGCTATAAGAGCACTGGGCACAGCCAGTTGTTTCTTAGCTTCCCAAGAGGTGGAAGCAAGATGCTTTGGGGCCTCTCTCCCCCTTTGGAAACAAGGCAGCCCTTTGGGCCTTTCAGCTCTAGGGCAATGGAGCACACCCAGAGCAGAAGTTCTACCTCAGCCAGATCAGGCCTGCCAAGAAACTGCTTTTCACAGGCCTTCGTAAGAGGTGTTCCCGGAAGGCTGTAAGAGTACCTGGCAGAGCGAGTTGTTTCTTAGCTTCAAAAACAGCTGGAAGCAACATGATTTGGGGCCTCTCTCCCCCTTTGGAAACAAAGCAGCCTTTGTGCCTGGCAGCTCTAGGCCAAAGTAGCACACCCAGAGCACAAGTTCTACCTCAGCCAGATCAGGCCTTCCAAGAAACTGCGTCTCACAGGCCTTTCTCTGTCACGTTGCCGGTAGGCTGTGAGAGCACTGTGCAGAGCCAGTTGTTTCTTAGCTTCCCAAAGATTTGGAAGCAAGATGCTTTGGGGACTCTCAGCCCCTTTGGAAACAAGGCGGCCCTTTGGGCCTGGCAGCTCTAGGCCAAAGTAGCACGCCCAGAGCAGGAGTTCTACTTCAGCCAGATCAGGCCTGCCAAGAAACTGCGTTTCACAGGCCTTGGTAAGAGATGTTCCCGGTAGGCTGTGAGAGCACTGTGGAGAGCCAGTTGCTTTAGCTTCCCACAGAGCTGGAAGCAAGATGCCTTGGGGCCTCTCTCTCCCTTTGGACACAAGGCAGCCGTTTGGGCCTGGCAGCTCTAGGCCAATGGAGCACACCCACAGCAGAAGTTCTACTTCAGGCAGATCAGTCCTGCCCAGAAACTGCGTTTCACAGCCCTTGGTAAGAGATGTTCACGGTAGGCTGTGAGAGCACTGGGCAGAACCAGTTGTTTTTTAGCTTCCCAAAGTGCTGGAGGCAAGATGCTTTGGGGCCTCTCTCACCCTTTGGAAACAAGGCAGCCCTTAGGTCCTGGTAGCTCTAGGCCTATGTAGCACAACCAGAACAGAAGTTCTACTTCAGCCAGGTCAGGCCTGCCAAGAAACTGCGTTTCACAGGCCTTTCAAAGAGATGTTCTCTTAGGCTGTAAGAGCACTGGGCAGAGCCAGCTGTTTCTTAGCTTCCCGAAGAGCTGGGAGCAAGATGCTTTGGGTCCACTCTCCGTCTTTGGAAACAAGGCAGCCCTTTGGGCCTGGCAGCTCTAGGGCAATGGAGCACACCCAGAGCAGAAGTTCTACTTCAGCCAGATCAGGCCTGCCAGGAAACTGCGTTTCACAGGCCTTGGTAAGAGATGTTCCCGGTAGGCTGTAAGAGCACTGGGCAGAGCCAGTTGTTTCTTACCTTCCTGAAAAGCTGGAAGCAAGATGCTTGGGAGCCCTCTGCCCGTTTGGGAACAAGGCAGCCTTTTGGGTCGGGAAGCTCTAGGCCAATGGAGCACACGCAGAGCAGGAGTTCTACTTCAGCCTGATCAGGCCTGCAAAGAAACAGCGTTTGACAGGCCTTGGTAAGAGATGTTCCCGGTAGGTGTAAGAGCACTGGGCAGAGCCAGTTGTTTCTTAGCTTCGCAAAGACCGGGAAGCAAGATGCTTTGGGCCTCTCTGCCCCTTGGAAACAGGGCAGCACTTTGGGCCTGGCAGCTCTAGGGCAGTGGAGCACACCCAGAGCCGGAGTTCTACTTCAGCCAGATGAGGCCTGCCAAGAAACTGCGTTTCACAGGCCTTTCAAAGACATGTTCCCGGTAGTCTGTAAGAGCACGGGGCAGAGCGAGTTGGTTCTTAGCTTCCCAGAGAGCTGGAAGCAAGATGCTTTGGGGCCTCTCTGCCCCTTTGGAAACAAGGCAGCACCTTGGGCCTGGCAGCTCTAGGGCAATGGAGCACACCCAGAGCAGAAGTTCTACTTCAGCCAAATCAGGCCTGCCAGGAAACGGCGTTTCACAGGCCTTGGTAAGAGATGTTCCCGGTAGGCTGTAAGAGCACTGGGCAACGCCAGATGTTTCTTAGCTTCCCGAAGAGCTGGAAGCGAGAAGCTTTGGTGCCACTCTCTCACTTTGGACTCAAGGCAGCCCTTTGGGTCAGGTAGCTCTAGGCCAGTGGAGCACACCCAGAGCAGAAGTTCTACTTGGGCCAGTTCAGGCCACCAACCAACTGCGTTTCACAGGCCTTGGTAAGAGATGTTCCCGGTAGGCTGTAAGAGCACTGGGCAACGCCAGATGTTTCTTAGCTTCCCGAAGAGCTGGAAGCAAGATGCTTTGGGGCCTCTCATCCCCTTTGCAAACAAGGCGGCCCTATGGGCCAGGCAGCTCTAGGCCAATGGAGCACACCCAGAGCAGAAGTTCTACTTCGGCCAGTTCAGGCCACCAACAAACTGCGTTTCACAGGCCTTGGTAAGAGATGTTCCCGGTAGGCTGTAAGAGCACTGGGCAACGCCAGATGTTTCTTAGCTTCCCGAAGAGCTGGAAGCAAGATGCTTTGGGGCCTCTCATCCCCTTTGCAAACAAGGCCGACCTTTGGGCCAGGCAGCTCTAGGCCAATGGAGCACACCCAGAGCAGAAGTTCTACCTCAGCCAGATAAGGCCTGCCAAGAAACTGCGTTTCAAAGGCTTTGGTAAGAGATGTTCCCGGTACTCTGTTAGAGCACTGGGCAGAGCCATTTGTTTCATAGCTTCCCAAAGAGCTGGAAGCAAGATGCTTTGGGGGCTCCCTGCCCCTTTGCCAACAAGGGCGACCTTTGGGCCTTTCAGCTCTAGGCCAATGGAGCACACCCACAGCAGAAGTCCTACTTCAGCCAGATCAGGCCTGCCAAGGAACTGCGTTTCAGAGGCCTTTGTATGTGACGTTCCCGGTAGGCTGTGAGAGCACGGTGCAGAGCCAGTTGTTTCCTTGTTTCCCAAACAGCTGGAAGCAAGACGCTTTGGGGCCTCTCTGCCCCTTTGGAAACAAGGCAGCACGTTGGGTCTGGCAGCTCTAGGGCAATGGAGCACAACCAGAGCCGAAGTTCTACTTCTTCCAGATCAGGCCTGCCTAGACAGTGCGTTTCCCAGGCCTTGATAAGAGATGTTCTCTTAGGCTATAAGAGCACTGGGCACAGCCAGTTGTTTCTTAGCTTCCCAAGAGGTGGAAGCAAGATGCTTTGGGGCCTCTCTCCCCCTTTGGAAACAAGGCAGCCCTTTGGGCCTTTCAGCTCTAGGGCAATGGAGCACACCCAGAGCAGAAGTTCTACCTCAGCCAGATCAGGCCTGCCAAGAAACTGCTTTTCACAGGCCTTCGTAAGAGGTGTTCCCGGAAGGCTGTAAGAGTACCTGGCAGAGCGAGTTGTTTCTTAGCTTCAAAAACAGCTGGAAGCAACATGATTTGGGGCCTCTCTCCCCCTTTGGAAACAAAGCAGCCTTTGTGCCTGGCAGCTCTAGGCCAAAGTAGCACACCCAGAGCACAAGTTCTACCTCAGCCAGATCAGGCCTTCCAAGAAACTGCGTCTCACAGGCCTTTCTCTGTCACGTTGCCGGTAGGCTGTGAGAGCACTGTGCAGAGCCAGTTGTTTCTTAGCTTCCCAAAGATTTGGAAGCAAGATGCTTTGGGGACTCTCAGCCCCTTTGGAAACAAGGCGGCCCTTTGGGCCTGGCAGCTCTAGGCCAAAGTAGCACGCCCAGAGCAGGAGTTCTACTTCAGCCAGATCAGGCCTGCCAAGAAACTGCGTTTCACAGGCCTTGGTAAGAGATGTTCCCGGTAGGCTGTGAGAGCACTGTGGAGAGCCAGTTGCTTTAGCTTCCCACAGAGCTGGAAGCAAGATGCCTTGGGGCCTCTCTCTCCCTTTGGACACAAGGCAGCCGTTTGGGCCTGGCAGCTCTAGGCCAATGGAGCACACCCACAGCAGAAGTTCTACTTCAGGCAGATCAGTCCTGCCCAGAAACTGCGTTTCACAGCCCTTGGTAAGAGATGTTCAGGGTAGGCTGTGAGAGCACTGGGCAGAACCAGTTGTTTTTTAGCTTCCCAAAGTGCTGGAGGCAAGATGCTTTGGGGCCTCTCTCACCCTTTGGAAACAAGGCAGCCCTTAGGTCCTGGTAGCTCTAGGCCTATGTAGCACAACCAGAACAGAACTTCTACTTCAGCCAGGTCAGGCCTGCCAAGAAACTGCGTTTCACAGGCCTTTCAAAGAGATGTTCTCTTAGGCTGTAAGAGCACTGGGCAGAGCCAGCTGTTTCTTAGCTTCCCGAAGAGCTGGGAGCAAGATGCTTTGGGTCCACTCTCCGTCTTTGGAAACAAGGCAGCCCTTTGGGCCTGGCAGCTCTAGGGCAATGGAGCACACCCAGAGCAGAAGTTCTACTTCAGCCAGATCAGGCCTGCCAGGAAACTGCGTTTCACAGGCCTTGGTAAGAGATGTTCCCGGTAGGCTGTAAGAGCACTGGGCAACGCCAGATGTTTCTTAGCTTCCCGAAGAGCTGGAAGCGAGAAGCTTTGGTGCCACTCTCTCACTTTGGACTCAAGGCAGCCCTTTGGGGCAGGTAGCTCTAGGCCAGTGGAGCACACCCAGAGCAGAAGTTCTACTTGGGCCAGTTCAGGCCACCAACAAACTGCGTTTCACAGGCCTTGGTAAGAGATGTTCCCGGTAGGCTGTAAGAGCACTGGGCAACGCCAGATGTTTCTTAGCTTCCCGAAGAGCTGGAAGCAAGATGCTTTGGGGCCTCTCATCCCCTTTGCAAACAAGGCGGCCCTATGGGCCAGGCAGCTCTAGGCCAATGGAGCACACCCAGAGCAGAAATTCTACTTCGGCCAGTTCAGGCCACCAACAAACTGCGTTTCACAGGCCTTGGTAAGAGATGTTCCCGGTAGGCTGTAAGAGCACTGGGCAACGCCAGATGTTTCTTAGCTTCCCGAAGAGCTGGAAGCAAGATGCTTTGGGGCCTCTCATCCCCTTTGCAAACAAGGCCGACCTTTGGGCCAGGCAGCTCTAGGCCAATGGAGCACACCCAGAGCAGAAGTTCTACCTCAGCCAGATAAGGCCTGCCAAGAAACTGCGTTTCAAAGGCTTTGGTAAGAGATGTTCCCGGTACTCTGTTAGAGCACTGGGCAGAGCCATTTGTTTCTTAGCTTCCCAAAGAGCTGGAAGCAGAATGCTTTGGGGGCTCCCTGCCCCTTTGCCAACAAGGGCGACCTTTGGGCCTTTCAGCTCTAGGCCAATGGAGCACACCCAGAGCAGAAGTCCTACTTCAGCCAGATCAGGCCTGCCAAGGAACTGCGTTTCAGAGGCCTTTGTATGTGACGTTCCCGGTAGGCTGTGAGAGCACGGTGCAGAGCCAGTTGTTTCCTTGTTTCCCAAACAGCTGGAAGCAAGACGCTTTGGGGCCTCTCTGCCCCTTTGGAAACAAGGCAGCACGTTGGGTCTGGCAGCTCTAGGGCAATGGAGCACAACCAGAGCCGAAGTTCTACTTCTTCCAGATCAGGCCTGCCTAGACAGTGCGTTTCCCAGGCCTTGATAAGAGATGTTCTCTTAGGCTATAAGAGCACTGGGCACAGCCAGTTGTTTCTTAGCTTCCCAAGAGGTGGAAGCAAGATGCTTTGGGGCCTCTCTCCCCCTTTGGAAACAAGGCAGCCCTTTGGGCCTTTCAGCTCTAGGGCAATGGAGCACACCCAGAGCAGAAGTTCTACCTCAGCCAGATCAGGCCTGCCAAGAAACTGCTTTTCACAGGCCTTCGTAAGAGGTGTTCCCGGAAGGCTGTAAGAGTACCTGGCAGAGCGAGTTGTTTCTTAGCTTCAAAAACAGCTGGAAGCAACATGATTTGGGGCCTCTCTCCCCCTTTGGAAACAAAGCAGCCTTTGTGCCTGGCAGCTCTAGGCCAAAGTAGCACACCCAGAGCACAAGTTCTACCTCAGCCATATAAGGCCTGTCAAGAAGCTGCGTCTCACAGGCCTTTCTCTGTCACGTTGCCGGTAGGCTGTGAGAGCACTGTGCAGAGCCAGTTGTTTCTTAGCTTCCCAAAGATTTGGAAGCAAGATGCTTTGGGGACTCTCAGCCCCTTTGGAAACAAGGCGGCCCTTTGGGCCTGGCAGCTCTAGGCCAAAGTAGCACGCCCAGAGCAGGAGTTCTACTTCAGCCAGATCAGGCCTGCCAAGAAACTGCGTTTCACAGGCCTTGGTAAGAGATGTTCCCGGTAGGCTGTGAGAGCACTGTGGAGAGCCAGTTGCTTTAGCTTCCCACAGAGCTGGAAGCAAGATGCCTTGGGGCCTCTCTCTCCCTTTGGACACAAGGCAGCCGTTTGGGCCTGGCAGCTCTAGGCCAATGGAGCACACCCACAGCAGAAGTTCTACTTCAGGCAGATCAGTCCTGCCCAGAAACTGCGTTTCACAGCCCTTGGTAAGAGATGTTCAGGGTAGGCTGTGAGAGCACTGGGCAGAACCAGTTGTTTTTTAGCTTCCCAAAGTGCTGGAGGCAAGATGCTTTGGGGCCTCTCTCACCCTTTGGAAACAAGGCAGCCCTTAGGTCCTGGTAGCTCTAGGCCTATGTAGCACAACCAGAACAGAACTTCTACTTCAGCCAGGTCAGGCCTGCCAAGAAACTGCGTTTCACAGGCCTTTCAAAGAGATGTTCTCTTAGGCTGTAAGAGCACTGGGCAGAGCCAGCTGTTTCTTAGCTTCCCGAAGAGCTGGGAGCAAGATGCTTTGGGTCCACTCTCCGTCTTTGGAAACAAGGCAGCCCTTTGGGCCTGGCAGCTCTAGGGCAATGGAGCACACCCAGAGCAGAAGTTCTACTTCAGCCAGATCAGGCCTGCCAGGAAACTGCGTTTCACAGGCCTTGGTAAGAGATGTTCCCGGTAGGCTGTAAGAGCACTGGGCAACGCCAGATGTTTCTTAGCTTCCCGAAGAGCTGGAAGCGAGAAGCTTTGGTGCCACTCTCTCACTTTGGACTCAAGGCAGCCCTTTGGGGCAGGTAGCTCTAGGCCTATGTAGCACACCCAGAGCAGAAGTTCTACTTGGGCCAGTTCAGGCCACCAACAAACTGCGTTTCACAGGCCTTGGTAAGAGATGTTCCCGGTAGGCTGTAAGAGCACTGGGCAACGCCAGATGTTTCTTAGCTTCCCGAAGAGCTGGAAGCAAGATGCTTTGGGGCCTCTCATCCCCTTTGCAAACAAGGCGGCCCTATGGGCCAGGCAGCTCTAGGCCAATGGAGCACACCCAGAGCAGAAATTCTACTTCGGCCAGTTCAGGCCACCAACAAACTGCGTTTCACAGGCCTTGGTAAGAGATGTTCCCGGTAGGCTGTAAGAGCACTGGGCAACGCCAGATGTTTCTTAGCTTCCCGAAGAGCTGGAAGCAAGATGCTTTGGGGCCTCTCATCCCCTTTGCAAACAAGGCCGACCTTTGGGCCAGGCAGCTCTAGGCCAATGGAGCACACCCAGAGCAGAAGTTCTACCTCAGCCAGATAAGGCCTGCCAAGAAACTGCGTTTCAAAGGCTTTGGTAAGAGATGTTCCCGGTACTCTGTTAGAGCACTGGGCAGAGCCATTTGTTTCTTAGCTTCCCAAAGAGCTGGAAGCAGAATGCTTTGGGGGCTCCCTGCCCCTTTGCCAACAAGGGCGACCTTTGGGCCTTTCAGCTCTAGGCCAATGGAGCACACCCAGAGCAGAAGTCCTACTTCAGCCAGATCAGGCCTGCCAAGGAACTGCGTTTCAGAGGCCTTTGTATGTGACGTTCCCGGTAGGCTGTGAGAGCACGGTGCAGAGCCAGTTGTTTCCTTATTTCCCAAACAGCTGGAAGCAAGACGCTTTGGGGCCTCTCTGCCCCTTTGGAAACAAGGCAGCACGTTGGGTCTGGCAGCTCTAGGGCAATGGAGCACAACCAGAGCCGAAGTTCTACTTCTTCCAGATCAGGCCTGCCTAGACAGTGCGTTTCCCAGGCCTTGATAAGAGATGTTCTCTTAGGCTATAAGAGCACTGGGCACAGCCAGTTGTTTCTTAGCTTCCCAAGAGGTGGAAGCAAGATGCTTTGGGGCCTCTCTCCCCCTTTGGAAACAAGGCAGCCCTTTGGGCCTTTCAGCTCTAGGGCAATGGAGCACACCCAGAGCAGAAGTTCTACCTCAGCCAGATCAGGCCTGCCAAGAAACTGCTTTTCACAGGCCTTCGTAAGAGGTGTTCCCGGAAGGCTGTAAGAGTACCTGGCAGAGCGAGTTGTTTCTTAGCTTCAAAAACAGCTGGAAGCAACATGATTTGGGGCCTCTCTCCCCCTTTGGAAACAAAGCAGCCTTTGTGCCTGGCAGCTCTAGGCCAAAGTAGCACACCCAGAGCACAAGTTCTACCTCAGCCATATAAGGCCTGTCAAGAAGCTGCGTCTCACAGGCCTTTCTCTGTCACGTTGCCGGTAGGCTGTGAGAGCACTGTGCAGAGCCAGTTGTTTCTTAGCTTCCCAAAGATTTGGAAGCAAGATGCTTTGGGGACTCTCAGCCCCTTTGGAAACAAGGCGGCCCTTTGGGCCTGGCAGCTCTAGGCCAAAGTAGCACGCCCAGAGCAGGAGTTCTACTTCAGCCAGATCAGGCCTGCCAAGAAACTGCGTTTCACAGGCCTTGGTAAGAGATGTTCCCGGTAGGCTGTGAGAGCACTGTGGAGAGCCAGTTGCTTTAGCTTCCCACAGAGCTGGAAGCAAGATGCCTTGGGGCCTCTCTCTCCCTTTGGACACAAGGCAGCCGTTTGGGCCTGGCAGCTCTAGGCCAATGGAGCACACCCACAGCAGAAGTTCTACTTCAGGCAGATCAGTCCTGCCCAGAAACTGCGTTTCACAGCCCTTGGTAAGAGATGTTCACGGTAGGCTGTGAGAGCACTGGGCAGAACCAGTTGTTTTTTAGCTTCCCAAAGTGCTGGAGGCAAGATGCTTTGGGGCCTCTCTCACCCTTTGGAAACAAGGCAGCCCTTAGGTCCTGGTAGCTCTAGGCCTATGTAGCACAACCAGAACAGAAGTTCTACTTCAGCCAGGTCAGGCCTGCCAAGAAACTGCGTTTCACAGGCCTTTCAAAGAGATGTTCTCTTAGGCTGTAAGAGCACTGGGCAGAGCCAGCTGTTTCTTAGCTTCCCGAAGAGCTGGGAGCAAGATGCTTTGGGTCCACTCTCCGTCTTTGGAAACAAGGCAGCCCTTTGGGCCTGGCAGCTCTAGGGCAATGGAGCACACCCAGAGCAGAAGTTCTACTTCAGCCAGATCAGGCCTGCCAGGAAACTGCGTTTCACAGGCCTTGGTAAGAGATGTTCCCGGTAGGCTGTAAGAGCACTGGGCAGAGCCAGTTGTTTCTTACCTTCCTGAAAAGCTGGAAGCAAGATGCTTGGGAGCCCTCTGCCCGTTTGGGAACAAGGCAGCCTTTTGGGTCGGGAAGCTCTAGGCCAATGGAGCACACGCAGAGCAGGAGTTCTACTTCAGCCTGATCAGGCCTGCAAAGAAACAGCGTTTGACAGGCCTTGGTAAGAGATGTTCGCGGTAGGTGTAAGAGCACTGGGCAGAGCCAGTAGTTTCTTAGCTTCGCAAAGACCGGGAAGCAAGATGCTTTGGGCCTCTCTGCCCCTTGGAAACAGGGCAGCACTTTGGGCCTGGCAGCTCTAGGGCAATGGAGCACACCCAGAGCAGAAGTTCTACTTCAGCCAAATCAGGCCTGCCAGGAAACGGCGTTTCACAGGCCTTGGTAAGAGATGTTCCCGGTAGGCTGTAAGAGCACTGGGCAACGCCAGATGTTTCTTAGCTTCCCGAAGAGCTGGAAGCAAGAAGCTTTGGTGCCACTCTCTCACTTTGGACTCAAGGCAGCCCTTTGGGGCAGGTAGCTCTAGGCCAGTGGAGCACACCCAGAGCAGAAGTTCTACTTGGGCCAGTTCAGGCCACCAACAAACTGCGTTTCACAGGCCTTGGTAAGAGATGTTCCCGGTAGGCTGTAAGAGCACTGGGCAACGCCAGATGTTTCTTAGCTTCCCGAAGAGCTGGAAGCAAGATGCTTTGGGGCCTCTCATCCCCTTTGCAAACAAGGCCGACCTTTGGGCCAGGCAGCTCTAGGCCAATGGAGCACACCCAGAGCAGAAGTTCTACCTCAGCCAGATAAGGCCTGCCAAGAAACTGCGTTTCAAAGGCTTTGGTAAGAGATGTTCCCGGTACTCTGTTAGAGCACTGGGCAGAGCCATTTGTTTCTTAGCTTCCCAAAGAGCTGGAAGCAGAATGCTTTGGGGGCTCCCTGCCCCTTTGCCAACAAGGGCGACCTTTGGGCCTTTCAGCTCTAGGCCAATGGAGCACACCCAGAGCAGAAGTCCTACTTCAGCCAGATCAGGCCTGCCAAGGAACTGCGTTTCAGAGGCCTTTGTATGTGACGTTCCCGGTAGGCTGTGAGAGCACGGTGCAGAGCCAGTTGTTTCCTTATTTCCCAAACAGCTGGAAGCAAGACGCTTTGGGGCCTCTCTGCCCCTTTGGAAACAAGGCAGCACGTTGGGTCTGGCAGCTCTAGGGCAATGGAGCACAACCAGAGCCGAAGTTCTACTTCTTCCAGATCAGGCCTGCCTAGACAGTGCGTTTCCCAGGCCTTGATAAGAGATGTTCTCTTAGGCTATAAGAGCACTGGGCACAGCCAGTTGTTTCTTAGCTTCCCAAGAGGTGGAAGCAAGATGCTTTGGGGCCTCTCTCCCCCTTTGGAAACAAGGCAGCCCTTTGGGCCTTTCAGCTCTAGGGCAATGGAGCACACCCAGAGCAGAAGTTCTACCTCAGCCAGATCAGGCCTGCCAAGAAACTGCTTTTCACAGGCCTTCGTAAGAGGTGTTCCCGGAAGGCTGTAAGAGTACCTGGCAGAGCGAGTTGTTTCTTAGCTTCAAAAACAGCTGGAAGCAACATGATTTGGGGCCTCTCTCCCCCTTTGGAAACAAAGCAGCCTTTGTGCCTGGCAGCTCTAGGCCAAAGTAGCACACCCAGAGCACAAGTTCTACCTCAGCCATATAAGGCCTGTCAAGAAGCTGCGTCTCACAGGCCTTTCTCTGTCACGTTGCCGGTAGGCTGTGAGAGCACTGTGCAGAGCCAGTTGTTTCTTAGCTTCCCAAAGATTTGGAAGCAAGATGCTTTGGGGACTCTCAGCCCCTTTGGAAACAAGGCGGCCCTTTGGGCCTGGCAGCTCTAGGCCAAAGTAGCACGCCCAGAGCAGGAGTTCTACTTCAGCCAGATCAGGCCTGCCAAGAAACTGCGTTTCACAGGCCTTGGTAAGAGATGTTCCCGGTAGGCTGTGAGAGCACTGTGGAGAGCCAGTTGCTTTAGCTTCCCACAGAGCTGGAAGCAAGATGCCTTGGGGCCTCTCTCTCCCTTTGGACACAAGGCAGCCGTTTGGGCCTGGCAGCTCTAGGCCAATGGAGCACACCCACAGCAGAAGTTCTACTTCAGGCAGATCAGTCCTGCCCAGAAACTGCGTTTCACAGCCCTTGGTAAGAGATGTTCACGGTAGGCTGTGAGAGCACTGGGCAGAACCAGTTGTTTTTTAGCTTCCCAAAGTGCTGGAGGCAAGATGCTTTGGGGCCTCTCTCACCCTTTGGAAACAAGGCAGCCCTTAGGTCCTGGTAGCTCTAGGCCTATGTAGCACAACCAGAACAGAAGTTCTACTTCAGCCAGGTCAGGCCTGCCAAGAAACTGCGTTTCACAGGCCTTTCAAAGAGATGTTCTCTTAGGCTGTAAGAGCACTGGGCAGAGCCAGCTGTTTCTTAGCTTCCCGAAGAGCTGGGAGCAAGATGCTTTGGGTCCACTCTCCGTCTTTGGAAACAAGGCAGCCCTTTGGGCCTGGCAGCTCTAGGGCAATGGAGCACACCCAGAGCAGAAGTTCTACTTCAGCCAGATCAGGCCTGCCAGGAAACTGCGTTTCACAGGCCTTGGTAAGAGATGTTCCCGGTAGGCTGTAAGAGCACTGGGCAGAGCCAGTTGTTTCTTACCTTCCTGAAAAGCTGGAAGCAAGATGCTTGGGAGCCCTCTGCCCGTTTGGGAACAAGGCAGCCTTTTGGGTCGGGAAGCTCTAGGCCAATGGAGCACACGCAGAGCAGGAGTTCTACTTCAGCCTGATCAGGCCTGCAAAGAAACAGCGTTTGACAGGCCTTGGTAAGAGATGTTCGCGGTAGGTGTAAGAGCACTGGGCAGAGCCAGTAGTTTCTTAGCTTCGCAAAGACCGGGAAGCAAGATGCTTTGGGCCTCTCTGCCCCTTGGAAACAGGGCAGCACTTTGGGCCTGGCAGCTCTAGGGCAATGGAGCACACCCAGAGCAGAAGTTCTACTTCAGCCAAATCAGGCCTGCCAGGAAACGGCGTTTCACAGGCCTTGGTAAGAGATGTTCCCGGTAGGCTGTAAGAGCACTGGGCAACGCCAGATGTTTCTTAGCTTCCCGAAGAGCTGGAAGCAAGAAGCTTTGGTGCCACTCTCTCACTTTGGACTCAAGGCAGCCCTTTGGGGCAGGTAGCTCTAGGCCAGTGGAGCACACCCAGAGCAGAAGTTCTACTTCGGCCAGTTCAGGCCACCAACAAACTGCGTTTCACAGGCCTTGGTAAGAGATGTTCCCGGTAGGCTGTAAGAGCACTGGGCAACGCCAGATGTTTCTTAGCTTCCCGAAGAGCTGGAAGCAAGATGCTTTGGGGCCTCTCATCCCCTTTGCAAACAAGGCCGACCTTTGGGCCAGGCAGCTCTAGGCCAATGGAGCACACCCAGAGCAGAAGTTCTACCTCAGCCAGATAAGGCCTGCCAAGAAACTGCGTTTCAAAGGCTTTGGTAAGAGATGTTCCCGCTACTCTGTTAGAGCACTGGGCAGAGCCATTTGTTTCTTAGCTTCCCAAAGAGCTGGAAGCAAGATGCTTTGGGGGCTCCCTGCCCCTTTGCCAACAAGGGCGACCTTTGGGCCTTTCAGCTCTAGGCCAATGGAGCACACCCAGAGCAGAAGTCCTACTTCAGCCAGATCAGGCCTGCCAAGGAACTGCGTTTCAGAGGCCTTTGTATGTGACGTTCCCGGTAGGCTGTGAGAGCACGGTGCAGAGCCAGTTGTTTCCTTGTTTCCCAAACAGCTGGAAGCAAGACGCTTTGGTGCCTCTCTGCCCCTTTGGAAACAAGGCAGCACGTTGGGTCTGGCAGCTCTAGGGCAATGGAGCACAACCAGAGCCGAAGTTCTACTTCTTCCAGATCAGGCCTGAATAGACAGTGCGTTTCACAGGCCTTGGTAAGAGATGTTCCCGGTAGGCTGTAAGAGCACTGGGCAACGCCAGATGTTTCTTAGCTTCCCAAGAGGTGGAAGCAAGATGCTTTGGGGCCTCTCTCCCCCTTTGGAAACAAGGCAGCCCTTTGGGCCTTTCAGCTCTAGGGCAATGGAGCACACCCAGAGCAGAAGTTCTACCTCAGCCAGATCAGGCCTGCCAAGAAACTGCTTTTCACAGGCCTTCGTAAGAGGTGTTCCCGGAAGGCTGTAAGAGTACCTGGCAGAGCGAGTTGTTTCTTAGCTTCAAAAACAGCTGGAAGCAACATGATTTGGGGCCTCTCTCCCCCTTTGGAAACAAAGCAGCCTTTGTGCCTGGCAGCTCTAGGCCAAAGTAGCAAACCCAGAGCACAAGTTCTACCTCAGCCAGATAAGGCCTGTCAAGAAGCTGCGTTTCACAGGCCTTTGTATGTGACGTTCCCGGTTGGCTTTGAGAGCACTGTGCAGAGCCAGTTGTTTTAGCTTCCCAGAGAGCAGGAAGCAAGATGCTTTGGGGCCTCTCTCACACTTTGGAAATAAAGGCAGCCCTTTGGGCCTGGCAGCGCTAGGCCAATGGAGTACACCCAGAGCAGAAGTTCTACCTCAGCCAGATCAGGCCTTCCAAGAAACTGCGTCTCACAGGCCTTTCTCTGTCACGTTGCCGGTAGGCTGTGAGAGCACTGTGCAGAGCCAGTTGTTTCTTAGCTTCCCAAAGATTTGGAAGCAAGATGCTTTGGGGACTCTCAGCCCCTTTGGAAACAAGGCGGCCCTTTGGGCCTGGCAGCTCTAGGCCAAAGTAGCACGCCCAGAGCAGGAGTTCTACTTCAGCCAGATCAGGCCTGCCAAGAAACTGCGTTTCACAGGCCTTGGTAAGAGATGTTCCCGGTAGGCTGTGAGAGCACTGTGGAGAGCCAGTTGCTTTAGCTTCCCACAGAGCTGGAAGCAAGATGCCTTGGGGCCTCTCTCTCCCTTTGGACACAAGGCAGCCGTTTGGGCCTGGCAGCTCTAGGCCAATGGAGCACACCCACAGCAGAAGTTCTACTTCAGGCAGATCAGTCCTGCCCAGAAACTGCGTTTCACAGCCCTTGGTAAGAGATGTTCACGGTAGGCTGTGAGAGCACTGGGCAGAACCAGTTGTTTTTTAGCTTCCCAAAGTGCTGGAGGCAAGATGCTTTGGGGCCTCTCTCACCCTTTGGAAACAAGGCAGCCCTTAGGTCCTGGTAGCTCTAGGCCTATGTAGCACAACCAGAACAGAAGTTCTACTTCAGCCAGGTCAGGCCTGCCAAGAAACTGCGTTTCACAGGCCTTTCAAAGAGATGTTCTCTTAGGCTGTAAGAGCACTGGGCAGAGCCAGCTGTTTCTTAGCTTCCCGAAGAGCTGGGAGCAAGATGCTTTGGGTCCACTCTCCGTCTTTGGAAACAAGGCAGCCCTTTGGGCCTGGCAGCTCTAGGGCAATGGAGCACACCCAGAGCAGAAGTTCTACTTCAGCCAGATCAGGCCTGCCAGGAAACTGCGTTTCACAGGCCTTGGTAAGAGATGTTCCCGGTAGGCTGTAAGAGCACTGGGCAGAGCCAGTTGTTTCTTACCTTCCTGAAAAGCTGGAAGCAAGATGCTTGGGAGCCCTCTGCCCGTTTGGGAACAAGGCAGCCTTTTGGGTCGGGAAGCTCTAGGCCAATGGAGCACACGCAGAGCAGGAGTTCTACTTCAGCCTGATCAGGCCTGCAAAGAAACAGCGTTTGACAGGCCTTGGTAAGAGATGTTCGCGGTAGGTGTAAGAGCACTGGGCAGAGCCAGTAGTTTCTTAGCTTCGCAAAGACCAGGAAGCAAGATGCTTTGGGCCTCTCTGCCCCTTGGAAACAGGGCAGCACTTTGGGCCTGGCAGCTCTAGGGCAATGGAGCACACCCAGAGCAGAAGTTCTACTTCAGCCAAATCAGGCCTGCCAGGAAACGGCGTTTCACAGGCCTTGGTAAGAGATGTTCCCGGTAGGCTGTAAGAGCACTGGGCAACGCCAGATGTTTCTTAGCTTCCCGAAGAGCTGGAAGCAAGAAGCTTTGGTGCCACTCTCTCACTTTGGACTCAAGGCAGCCCTTTGGGGCAGGTAGCTCTAGGCCAGTGGAGCACACCCAGAGCAGAAGTTCTACTTCGGCCAGTTCAGGCCACCAACAAACTGCGTTTCACAGGCCTTGGTAAGAGATGTTCCCGGTAGGCTGTAAGAGCACTGGGCAACGCCAGATGTTTCTTAGCTTCCCGAAGAGCTGGAAGCAAGATGCTTTGGGGCCTCTCATCCCCTTTGCAAACAAGGCCGACCTTTGGGCCAGGCAGCTCTAGGCCAATGGAGCACACCCAGAGCAGAAGTTCTACCTCAGCCAGATAAGGCCTGCCAAGAAACTGCGTTTCAAAGGCTTTGGTAAGAGATGTTCCCGCTACTCTGTTAGAGCACTGGGCAGAGCCATTTGTTTCTTAGCTTCCCAAAGAGCTGGAAGCAAGATGCTTTGGGGGCTCCCTGCCCCTTTGCCAACAAGGGCGACCTTTGGGCCTTTCAGCTCTAGGCCAATGGAGCACACCCAGAGCAGAAGTCCTACTTCAGCCAGATCAGGCCTGCCAAGGAACTGCGTTTCAGAGGCCTTTGTATGTGACGTTCCCGGTAGGCTGTGAGAGCACGGTGCAGAGCCAGTTGTTTCCTTGTTTCCCAAACAGCTGGAAGCAAGACGCTTTGGTGCCTCTCTGCCCCTTTGGAAACAAGGCAGCACGTTGGGTCTGGCAGCTCTAGGGCAATGGAGCACAACCAGAGCCGAAGTTCTACTTCTTCCAGATCAGGCCTGAATAGACAGTGCGTTTCACAGGCCTTGGTAAGAGATGTTCCCGGTAGGCTGTAAGAGCACTGGGCAACGCCAGATGTTTCTTAGCTTCCCAAGAGGTGGAAGCAAGATGCTTTGGGGCCTCTCTCCCCCTTTGGAAACAAGGCAGCCCTTTGGGCCTTTCAGCTCTAGGGCAATGGAGCACACCCAGAGCAGAAGTTCTACCTCAGCCAGATCAGGCCTGCCAAGAAACTGCTTTTCACAGGCCTTCGTAAGAGGTGTTCCCGGAAGGCTGTAAGAGTACCTGGCAGAGCGAGTTGTTTCTTAGCTTCAAAAACAGCTGGAAGCAACATGATTTGGGGCCTCTCTCCCCCTTTGGAAACAAAGCAGCCTTTGTGCCTGGCAGCTCTAGGCCAAAGTAGCAAACCCAGAGCACAAGTTCTACCTCAGCCAGATAAGGCCTGTCAAGAAGCTGCGTTTCACAGGCCTTTGTATGTGACGTTCCCGGTTGGCTTTGAGAGCACTGTGCAGAGCCAGTTGTTTTAGCTTCCCAGAGAGCAGGAAGCAAGATGCTTTGGGGCCTCTCTCACACTTTGGAAATAAAGGCAGCCCTTTGGGCCTGGCAGCGCTAGGCCAATGGAGTACACCCAGAGCAGAAGTTCTACCTCAGCCAGATCAGGCCTTCCAAGAAACTGCGTCTCACAGGCCTTTCTCTGTCACGTTGCCGGTAGGCTGTGAGAGCACTGTGCAGAGCCAGTTGTTTCTTAGCTTCCCAAAGATTTGGAAGCAAGATGCTTTGGGGACTCTCAGCCCCTTTGGAAACAAGGCGGCCCTTTGGGCCTGGCAGCTCTAGGCCAAAGTAGCACGCCCAGAGCAGGAGTTCTACTTCAGCCAGATCAGGCCTGCCAAGAAACTGCGTTTCACAGGCCTTGGTAAGAGATGTTCCCGGTAGGCTGTGAGAGCACTGTGGAGAGCCAGTTGCTTTAGCTTCCCACAGAGCTGGAAGCAAGATGCCTTGGGGCCTCTCTCTCCCTTTGGACACAAGGCAGCCGTTTGGGCCTGGCAGCTCTAGGCCAATGGAGCACACCCACAGCAGAAGTTCTACTTCAGGCAGATCAGTCCTGCCCAGAAACTGCGTTTCACAGCCCTTGGTAAGAGATGTTCACGGTAGGCTGTGAGAGCACTGGGCAGAACCAGTTGTTTTTTAGCTTCCCAAAGTGCTGGAGGCAAGATGCTTTGGGGCCTCTCTCACCCTTTGGAAACAAGGCAGCCCTTAGGTCCTGGTAGCTCTAGGCCTATGTAGCACAACCAGAACAGAAGTTCTACTTCAGCCAGGTCAGGCCTGCCAAGAAACTGCGTTTCACAGGCCTTTCAAAGAGATGTTCTCTTAGGCTGTAAGAGCACTGGGCAGAGCCAGCTGTTTCTTAGCTTCCCGAAGAGCTGGGAGCAAGATGCTTTGGGTCCACTCTCCGTCTTTGGAAACAAGGCAGCCCTTTGGGCCTGGCAGCTCTAGGGCAATGGAGCACACCCAGAGCAGAAGTTCTACTTCAGCCAGATCAGGCCTGCCAGGAAACTGCGTTTCACAGGCCTTGGTAAGAGATGTTCCCGGTAGGCTGTAAGAGCACTGGGCAGAGCCAGTTGTTTCTTACCTTCCTGAAAAGCTGGAAGCAAGATGCTTGGGAGCCCTCTGCCCGTTTGGGAACAAGGCAGCCTTTTGGGTCGGGAAGCTCTAGGCCAATGGAGCACACGCAGAGCAGGAGTTCTACTTCAGCCTGATCAGGCCTGCAAAGAAACAGCGTTTGACAGGCCTTGGTAAGAGATGTTCGCGGTAGGTGTAAGAGCACTGGGCAGAGCCAGTAGTTTCTTAGCTTCGCAAAGACCGGGAAGCAAGATGCTTTGGGCCTCTCTGCCCCTTGGAAACAGGGCAGCACTTTGGGCCTGGCAGCTCTAGGGCAATGGAGCACACCCAGAGCAGAAGTTCTACTTCAGCCAAATCAGGCCTGCCAGGAAACGGCGTTTCACAGGCCTTGGTAAGAGATGTTCCCGGTAGGCTGTAAGAGCACTGGGCAACGCCAGATGTTTCTTAGCTTCCCGAAGAGCTGGAAGCAAGAAGCTTTGGTGCCACTCTCTCACTTTGGACTCAAGGCAGCCCTTTGGGGCAGGTAGCTCTAGGCCAGTGGAGCACACCCAGAGCAGAAGTTCTACTTGGGCCAGTTCAGGCCACCAACAAACTGCGTTTCACAGGCCTTGGTAAGAGATGTTCCCGGTAGGCTGTAAGAGCACTGGGCAACGCCAGATGTTTCTTAGCTTCCCGAAGAGCTGGAAGCAAGATGCTTTGGGGCCTCTCATCCCCTTTGCAAACAAGGCCGACCTTTGGGCCAGGCAGCTCTAGGCCAATGGAGCACACCCAGAGCAGAAGTTCTACCTCAGCCAGATAAGGCCTGCCAAGAAACTGCGTTTCAAAGGCTTTGGTAAGAGATGTTCCCGCTACTCTGTTAGAGCACTGGGCAGAGCCATTTGTTTCTTAGCTTCCCAAAGAGCTGGAAGCAAGATGCTTTGGGGGCTCCCTGCCCCTTTGCCAACAAGGGCGACCTTTGGGCCTTTCAGCTCTAGGCCAATGGAGCACACCCAGAGCAGAAGTCCTACTTCAGCCAGATCAGGCCTGCCAAGGAACTGCGTTTCAGAGGCCTTTGTATGTGACGTTCCCGGTAGGCTGTGAGAGCACGGTGCAGAGCCAGTTGTTTCCTTGTTTCCCAAACAGCTGGAAGCAAGACGCTTTGGTGCCTCTCTGCCCCTTTGGAAACAAGGCAGCACGTTGGGTCTGGCAGCTCTAGGGCAATGGAGCACAACCAGAGCCGAAGTTCTACTTCTTCCAGATCAGGCCTGAATAGACAGTGCGTTTCACAGGCCTTGGTAAGAGATGTTCCCGGTAGGCTGTAAGAGCACTGGGCAACGCCAGATGTTTCTTAGCTTCCCAAGAGGTGGAAGCAAGATGCTTTGGGGCCTCTCTCCCCCTTTGGAAACAAGGCAGCCCTTTGGGCCTTTCAGCTCTAGGGCAATGGAGCACACCCAGAGCAGAAGTTCTACCTCAGCCAGATCAGGCCTGCCAAGAAACTGCTTTTCACAGGCCTTCGTAAGAGGTGTTCCCGGAAGGCTGTAAGAGTACCTGGCAGAGCGAGTTGTTTCTTAGCTTCAAAAACAGCTGGAAGCAACATGATTTGGGGCCTCTCTCCCCCTTTGGAAACAAAGCAGCCTTTGTGCCTGGCAGCTCTAGGCCAAAGTAGCACACCCAGAGCACAAGTTCTACCTCAGCCAGATAAGGCCTGTCAAGAAGCTGCGTTTCACAGGCCTTTGTATGTGACGTTCCCGGTTGGCTTTGAGAGCACTGTGCAGAGCCAGTTGTTTTAGCTTCCCAGAGAGCAGGAAGCAAGATGCTTTGGGGCCTCTCTCACACTTTGGAAATAAAGGCAGCCCTTTGGGCCTGGCAGCCCTAGGCCAATGGAGTACACCCAGAGCAGAAGTTCTACCTCAGCCAGATCAGGCCTTCCAAGAAACTGCGTCTCACAGGCCTTTCTCTGTCACGTTGCCGGTAGGCTGTGAGAGCACTGTGCAGAGCCAGTTGTTTCTTAGCTTCCCAAAGATTTGGATGCAAGATGCTTTGGGGACTCTCAGCCCCTTTGGAAACAAGGCGGCCCTTTGGGCCTGGCAGCTCTAGGCCAAAGTAGCACGCCCAGAGCAGGAGTTCTACTTCATCCAGATCAGGCCTGCCAAGAAACTGCGTTTCACAGGCCTTGGTAAGAGATGTTCCCAGTAGGCTGTGAGAGCACTGTGGAGAGCCAGTTGCTTTAGCTTCCCACAGAGCTGGAAGCAAGATGCCTTGGGGCCTCTCTCTCCCTTTGGACACAAGGCAGCCGTTTGGGCCTGGCAGCTCTAGGCCAATGGAGCACACCCACAGCAGAAGTTCTACTTCAGGCAGATCAGTCCTGCCCAGAAACTGCGTTTCACAGCCCTTGGTAAGAGATGTTCACGGTAGGCTGTGAGAGCACTGGGCAGAACCAGTTGTTTTTTAGCTTCCCAAAGTGCTGGAGGCAAGATGCTTTGGGGCCTCTCTCACCCTTTGGAAACAAGGCAGCCCTTAGGTCCTGGTAGCTCTAGGCCTATGTAGCACAACCAGAACAGAAGTTCTACTTCAGCCAGGTCAGGCCTGCCAAGAAACTGCGTTTCACAGGCCTTTCAAAGAGATGTTCTCTTAGGCTGTAAGAGCACTGGGCAGAGCCAGCTGTTTCTTAGCTTCCCGAAGAGCTGGGAGCAAGATGCTTTGGGTCCACTCTCCGTCTTTGGAAACAAGGCAGCCCTTTGGGCCTGGCAGCTCTAGGGCAATGGAGCACACCCAGAGCAGAAGTTCTACTTCAGCCAGATCAGGCCTGCCAGGAAACTGCGTTTCACAGGCCTTGGTAAGAGATGTTCCCGGTAGGCTGTAAGAGCACTGGGCAGAGCCAGTTGTTTCTTACCTTCCTGAAAAGCTGGAAGCAAGATGCTTGGGAGCCCTCTGCCCGTTTGGGAACAAGGCAGCCTTTTGGGTCGGGAAGCTCTAGGCCAATGGAGCACACGCAGAGCAGGAGTTCTGCTTCAGCCTGATCAGGCCTGCAAAGAAACAGCGTTTGACAGGCCTTGGTAAGAGATGTTCGCGGTAGGTGTAAGAGCACTGGGCAGAGCCAGTAGTTTCTTAGCTTCGCAAAGACCGGGAAGCAAGATGCTTTGGGCCTCTCTGCCCCTTGGAAACAGGGCAGCACTTTGGGCCTGGCAGCTCTAGGGCAATGGAGCACACCCAGAGCAGAAGTTCTACTTCAGCCAAATCAGGCCTGCCAGGAAACGGCGTTTCACAGGCCTTGGTAAGAGATGTTCCCGGTAGGCTGTAAGAGCACTGGGCAACGCCAGATGTTTCTTAGCTTCCCGAAGAGCTGGAAGCAAGAAGCTTTGGTGCCACTCTCTCACTTTGGACTCAAGGCAGCCCTTTGGGGCAGGTAGCTCTAGGCCAGTGGAGCACACCCAGAGCAGAAGTTCTACTTCGGCCAGTTCAGGCCACCAACAAACTGTGTTTCACAGGCCTTGGTAAGAGATGTTCCCGGTAGGCTGTAAGAGCACTGGGCAACGCCAGATGTTTCTTAGCTTCCCGAAGAGCTGGAAGCAAGATGCTTTGGGGCCTCTCATCCCCTTTGCAAACAAGGCCGACCTTTGGGCCAGGCAGCTCTAGGCCAATGGAGCACACCCAGAGCAGAAGTTCTACCTCAGCCAGATAAGGCCTGCCAAGAAACTGCGTTTCAAAGGCTTTGGTAAGAGATGTTCCCGGTACTCTGTTAGAGCACTGGGCAGAGCCATTTGTTTCTTAGCTTCCCAAAGAGCTGGAAGCAAGATGCTTTGGGGGCTCCCTGCCCCTTTGCCAACAAGGGCGACCTTTGGGCCTTTCAGCTCTAGGCCAATGGAGCACACCCAGAGCAGAAGTCCTACTTCAGCCAGATCAGGCCTGCCAAGGAACTGCGTTTCAGAGGCCTTTGTATGTGACGTTCCCGGTAGGCTGTGAGAGCACGGTGCAGAGCCAGTTGTTTCCTTGTTTCCCAAACAGCTGGAAGCAAGACGCTTTGGGGCCTCTCTGCCCCTTTGGAAACAAGGCAGCACGTTGGGTCTGGCAGCTCTAGGGCAATGGAGCACAACCAGAGCCGAAGTTCTACTTCTTCCAGATCAGGCCTGCCTAGACAGTGCGTTTCCCAGGCCTTGATAAGAGATGTTCTCTTAGGCTATAAGAGCACTGGGCACAGCCAGTTGTTTCTTAGCTTCCCAAGAGGTGGAAGCAAGATGCTTTGGGGCCTCTCTCCCCCTTTGGAAACAAGGCAGCCCTTTGGGCCTTTCAGCTCTAGGGCAATGGAGCACACCCAGAGCAGAAGTTCTACCTCAGCCAGATCAGGCCTGCCAAGAAACTGCTTTTCACAGGCCTTCGTAAGAGGTGTTCCCGGAAGGCTGTAAGAGTACCTGGCAGAGCGAGTTGTTTCTTAGCTTCAAAAACAGCTGGAAGCAACATGATTTGGGGCCTCTCTCCCCCTTTGGAAACAAAGCAGCCTTTGTGCCTGGCAGCTCTAGGCCAAAGTAGCACACCCAGAGCACAAGTTCTACCTCAGCCAGATAAGGCCTGTCAAGAAGCTGCGTTTCACAGGCCTTTGTATGTGACGTTCCCGGTTGGCTTTGAGAGCACTGTGCAGAGCCAGTTGTTTTAGCTTCCCAGAGAGCAGGAAGCAAGATGCTTTGGGGCCTCTCTCACACTTTGGAAATAAAGGCAGCCCTTTGGGCCTGGCAGCCCTAGGCCAATGGAGTACACCCAGAGCAGAAGTTCTACCTCAGCCAGATCAGGCCTTCCAAGAAACTGCGTCTCACAGGCCTTTCTCTGTCACGTTGCCGGTAGCCTGTGAGAGCACTGTGCAGAGCCAGTTGTTTCTTAGCTTCCCAAAGATTTGGAAGCAAGATGCTTTGGGGACTCTCAGCCCCTTTGGAAACAAGGCGGCCCTTTGGGCCTGGCAGCTCTAGGCCAAAGTAGCACGCCCAGAGCAGGAGTCCTACTTCAGCCAGATCAGGCCTGCCAAGAAACTGCGTTTCACAGGCCTTGGTAAGAGATGTTCCCGGTAGGCTGTGAGAGCACTGTGGAGAGCCAGTTGCTTTAGCTTCCCACAGAGCTGGAAGCAAGATGCCTTGGGGCCTCTCTCTCCCTTTGGACACAAGGCAGCCGTTTGGGCCTGGCAGCTCTAGGCCAATGGAGCACACCCACAGCAGAAGTTCTACTTCAGGCAGATCAGTCCTGCCCAGAAACTGCGTTTCACAGGCCTTGGTAAGAGATGTTCCCGGTAGGCTGTGAGAGCACTGGGCAGAACCAGTTGTTTTTTAGCTTCCCAAAGTGCTGGAGGCAAGATGCTTTGGGGCCTCTCTCACCCTTTGGAAACAAGGCAGCCCTTAGGTCCTGGTAGCTCTAGGCCTATGTAGCACAACCAGAACAGAAGTTCTACTTCAGCCAGGTCAGGCCTGCCAAGAAACTGCGTTTCACAGGCCTTTCAAAGAGATGTTCTCTTAGGCTGTAAGAGCACTGGGCAGAGCCAGCTGTTTCTTAGCTTCCCGAAGAGCTGGGAGCAAGATGCTTTGGGTCCACTCTCCGACTTTGGAAACAAGGCAGCCCTTTGGGCCTGGCAGCTCTAGGGCAATGGAGCACACCCAGAGCAGAAGTTCTACTTCAGCCAGATCAGGCCTGCCAGGAAACTGCGTTTCACAGGCCTTGGTAAGAGATGTTCCCGGTAGGCTGTAAGAGCACTGGGCAGAGCCAGTTGTTTCTTACCTTCCTGAAAAGCTGGAAGCAAGATGCTTGGGAGCCCTCTGCCCGTTTGGGAACAAGGCAGCCTTTTGGGTCGGGAAGCTCTAGGCCAATGGAGCACACGCAGAGCAGGAGTTCTACTTCAGCCTGATCAGGCCTGCAAAGAAACAGCGTTTGACAGGCCTTGGTAAGAGATGTTCGCGGTAGGTGTAAGAGCACTGGGCAGAGCCAGTTGTTTCTTAGCTTCGCAAAGACCGGGAAGCAAGATGCTTTGGGCCTCTCTGCCCCTTGGAAACAGGGCAGCACTTTGGGCCTGGCAGCTCTAGGGCAATGGAGCACACCCAGAGCCGGAGTTCTACTTCAGCCAGATGAGGCCTGCCAAGAAACTGCGTTTCACAGGCCTTTCAAAGACATGTTCCCGGTAGGCTGTAAGAGCACGGGGCAGAGCGAGTTGGTTCTTAGCTTCCCAGAGAGCTGGAAGCAAGATGCTTTGGGGCCTCTCTGCCCCTTTGGAAACAAGGCAGCACCTTGGGCCTGGCAGCTCTAGGGCAATGGAGCACACCCAGAGCAGAAGTTCTACTTCAGCCAAATCAGGCCTGCCAGGAAACGGCGTTTCACAGGCCTTGGTAAGAGATGTTCCCGGTAGGCTGTAAGAGCACTGGGCAACGCCAGATGTTTCTTAGCTTCCCGAAGAGCTGGAAGCAAGAAGCTTTGGTGCCACTCTCTCACTTTGGACTCAAGGCAGCCCTTTGGGGCAGGTAGCTCTAGGCCAGTGGAGCACACCCAGAGCAGAAGTTCTACTTGGGCCAGTTCAGGCCACCAACAAACTGCGTTTCACAGGCCTTGGTAAGAGATGTTCCCGGTAGGCTGTAAGAGCACTGGGCAACGCCAGATGTTTCTTAGCTTCCCGAAGAGCTGGAAGCAAGATGCTTTGGGGCCTCTCATCCCCTTTGCAAACAAGGCGGCCCTATGGGCCAGGCAGCTCTAGGCCAATGGAGCACACCCAGAGCAGAAGTTCTACTTCGGCCAGTTCAGGCCACCAACAAACTGCGTTTCACAGGCCTTGGTAAGAGATGTTCCCGGTAGGCTGTAAGAGCACTGGGCAACGCCAGATGTTTCTTAGCTTCCCGAAGAGCTGGAAGCAAGATGCTTTGGGGCCTCTCATCCCCTTTGCAAACAAGGCCGACCTTTGGGCCAGGCAGCTCTAGGCCAATGGAGCACACCCAGAGCAGAAGTTCTACCTCAGCCAGATAAGGCCTGCCAAGAAACTGCGTTTCAAAGGCTTTGGTAAGAGATGTTCCCGCTACTCTGTTAGAGCACTGGGCAGAGCCATTTGTTTCTTAGCTTCCCAAAGAGCTGGAAGCAAGATGCTTTGGGGGCTCCCTGCCCCTTTGCCAACAAGGGCGACCTTTGGGCCTTTCAGCTCTAGGCCAATGGAGCACACCCAGAGCAGAAGTCCTACTTCAGCCAGATCAGGCCTGCCAAGGAACTGCGTTTCAGAGGCCTTTGTATGTGACGTTCCCGGTAGGCTGTGAGAGCACGGTGCAGAGCCAGTTGTTTCCTTGTTTCCCAAACAGCTGGAAGCAAGACGCTTTGGGGCCTCTCTGCCCCTTTGGAAACAAGGCAGCACGTTGGGTCTGGCAGCTCTAGGGCAATGGAGCACAACCAGAGCCGAAGTTCTACTTCTTCCAGATCAGGCCTGCCTAGACAGTGCGTTTCCCAGGCCTTGATAAGAGATGTTCTCTTAGGCTATAAGAGCACTGGGCACAGCCAGTTGTTTCTTAGCTTCCCAAGAGGTGGAAGCAAGATGCTTTGGGGCCTCTCTCCCCCTTTGGAAACAAGGCAGCCCTTTGGGCCTTTCAGCTCTAGGGCAATGGAGCACACCCAGAGCAGAAGTTCTACCTCAGCCAGATCAGGCCTGCCAAGAAACTGCTTTTCACAGGCCTTCGTAAGAGGTGTTCCCGGAAGGCTGTAAGAGTACCTGGCAGAGCGAGTTGTTTCTTAGCTTCAAAAACAGCTGGAAGCAACATGATTTGGGGCCTCTCTCCCCCTTTGGAAACAAAGCAGCCTTTGTGCCTGGCAGCTCTAGGCCAAAGTAGCACACCCAGAGCACAAGTTCTACCTCAGCCAGATAAGGCCTGTCAAGAAGCTGCGTTTCACAGGCCTTTGTATGTGACGTTCCCGGTTGGCTTTGAGAGCACTGTGCAGAGCCAGTTGTTTTAGCTTCCCAGAGAGCAGGAAGCAAGATGCTTTGGGGCCTCTCTCACACTTTGGAAATAAAGGCAGCCCTTTGGGCCTGGCAGCGCTAGGCCAATGGAGTACACCCAGAGCAGAAGTTCTACCTCAGCCAGATCAGGCCTTCCAAGAAACTGCGTCTCACAGGCCTTTCTCTGTCACGTTGCCGGTAGCCTGTGAGAGCACTGTGCAGAGCCAGTTGTTTCTTAGCTTCCCAAAGATTTGGAAGCAAGATGCTTTGGGGACTCTCAGCCCCTTTGGAAACAAGGCGGCCCTTTGGGCCTGGCAGCTCTAGGCCAAAGTAGCACGCCCAGAGCAGGAGTTCTACTTCAGCCAGATCAGGCCTGCCAAGAAACTGCGTTTCACAGGCCTTGGTAAGAGATGTTCCCGGTAGGCTGTGAGAGCACTGTGGAGAGCCAGTTGCTTTAGCTTCCCACAGAGCTGGAAGCAAGATGCCTTGGGGCCTCTCTCTCCCTTTGGACACAAGGCAGCCGTTTGGGCCTGGCAGCTCTAGGCCAATGGAGCACACCCACAGCAGAAGTTCTACTTCAGGCAGATCAGTCCTGCCCAGAAACTGCGTTTCACAGGCCTTGGTAAGAGATGTTCCCGGTAGGCTGTGAGAGCACTGGGCAGAACCAGTTGTTTTTTAGCTTCCCAAAGTGCTGGAGGCAAGATGCTTTGGGGCCTCTCTCACCCTTTGGAAACAAGGCAGCCCTTAGGTCCTGGTAGCTCTAGGCCTATGTAGCACAACCAGAACAGAAGTTCTACTTCAGCCAGGTCAGGCCTGCCAAGAAACTGCGTTTCACAGGCCTTTCAAAGAGATGTTCTCTTAGGCTGTAAGAGCACTGGGCAGAGCCAGCTGTTTCTTAGCTTCCCGAAGAGCTGGGAGCAAGATGCTTTGGGTCCACTCTCCGTCTTTGGAAACAAGGCAGCCCTTTGGGCCTGGCAGCTCTAGGGCAATGGAGCACACCCAGAGCAGAAGTTCTACTTCAGCCAGATCAGGCCTGCCAGGAAACTGCGTTTCACAGGCCTTGGTAAGAGATGTTCCCGGTAGGCTGTAAGAGCACTGGGCAGAGCCAGTTGTTTCTTACCTTCCTGAAAAGCTGGAAGCAAGATGCTTGGGAGCCCTCTGCCCGTTTGGGAACAAGGCAGCCTTTTGGGTCGGGAAGCTCTAGGCCAATGGAGCACACGCAGAGCAGGAGTTCTACTTCAGCCTGATCAGGCCTGCAAAGAAACAGCGTTTGACAGGCCTTGGTAAGAGATGTTCGCGGTAGGTGTAAGAGCACTGGGCAGAGCCAGTTGTTTCTTAGCTTCGCAAAGACCGGGAAGCAAGATGCTTTGGGCCTCTCTGCCCCTTGGAAACAGGGCAGCACTTTGGGCCTGGCAGCTCTAGGGCAATGGAGCACACCCAGAGCCGGAGTTCTACTTCAGCCAGATGAGGCCTGCCAAGAAACTGCGTTTCACAGGCCTTTCAAAGACATGTTCCCGGTAGGCTGTAAGAGCACGGGGCAGAGCGAGTTGGTTCTTAGCTTCCCAGAGAGCTGGAAGCAAGATGCTTTGGGGCCTCTCTGCCCCTTTGGAAACAAGGCAGCACCTTGGGCCTGGCAGCTCTAGGGCAATGGAGCACACCCAGAGCAGAAGTTCTACTTCAGCCAAATCAGGCCTGCCAGGAAACGGCGTTTCACAGGCCTTGGTAAGAGATGTTCCCGGTAGGCTGTAAGAGCACTGGGCAACGCCAGATGTTTCTTAGCTTCCCGAAGAGCTGGAAGCAAGAAGCTTTGGTGCCACTCTCTCACTTTGGACTCAAGGCAGCCCTTTGGGGCAGGTAGCTCTAGCCCAGTGGAGCACACCCAGAGCAGAAGTTCTACTTGGGCCAGTTCAGGCCACCAACAAACTGCGTTTCACAGGCCTTGGTAAGAGATGTTCCCGGTAGGCTGTAAGAGCACTGGGCAACGCCAGATGTTTCTTAGCTTCCCGAAGAGCTGGAAGCAAGATGCTTTGGGGCCTCTCATCCCCTTTGCAAACAAGGCGGCCCTATGGGCCAGGCAGCTCTAGGCTAATGGAGCACACCCAGAGCAGAAGTTCTACTTCGGCCAGTTCAGGCCACCAACAAACTGCGTTTCACAGGCCTTGGTAAGAGATGTTCCCGGTAGGCTGTAAGAGCACTGGGCAACGCCAGATGTTTCTTAGCTTCCCGAAGAGCTGGAAGCAAGATGCTTTGGGGCCTCTCATCCCCTTTGCAAACAAGGCCGACCTTTGGGCCAGGCAGCTCTAGGCCAATGGAGCACACCCAGAGCAGAAGTTCTACCTCAGCCAGATAAGGCCTGCCAAGAAACTGCGTTTCAAAGGCTTTGGTAAGAGATGTTCCCGGTACTCTGTTAGAGCACTGGGCAGAGCCATTTGTTTCTTAGCTTCCCAAAGAGCTGGAAGCAAGATGCTTTGGGGGCTCCCTGCCCCTTTGCCAACAAGGGCGACCTTTGGGCCTTTCAGCTCTAGGCCAATGGAGCACACCCAGCGCAGAAGTCCTACTTCAGCCAGATCAGGCCTGCCAAGGAACTGCGTTTCAGAGGCCTTTGTATGTGACGTTCCCGGTAGGCTGTGAGAGCACGGTGCAGAGCCAGTTGTTTCCTTGTTTCCCAAACAGCTGGAAGCAAGACGCTTTGGGGCCTCTCTGCCCCTTTGGAAACAAGGCAGCACTAGGGCAATGGAGCACAACCAGAGCCGAAGTTCTACTTCTTCCAGATCAGGCCTGCCTAGACAGTGCATTTCCCAGGCCTTGATAAGAGATGTTCTCTTAGGCTATAAGAGCACTGGGCACAGCCAGTTGTTTCTTAGCTTCCCAAGAGGTGGAAGCAAGATGCTTTGGGGCCTCTCTCCCCCTTTGGAAACAAGGCAGCCCTTTGGGCCTTTCAGCTCTAGGGCAATGGAGCACACCCAGAGCAGAAGTTCTACCTCAGCCAGATCAGGCCTGCCAAGAAACTGCTTTTCACAGGCCTTCGTAAGAGGTGTTCCCGGAAGGCTGTAAGAGTACCTGGCAGAGCGAGTTGTTTCTTAGCTTCAAAAACAGCTGGAAGCAACATGATTTGGGGCCTCTCTCCCCCTTTGGAAACAAAGCAGCCTTTGTGCCTGGCAGCTCTAGGCCAAAGTAGCACACCCAGAGCACAAGTTCTACCTCAGCCAGATAAGGCCTGTCAAGAAGCTGCGTTTCACAGGCCTTTGTATGTGACGTTCCCGGTTGGCTTTGAGAGCACTGTGCAGAGCCAGTTGTTTTAGCTTCCCAGAGAGCAGGAAGCAAGATGCTTTGGGGCCTCTCTCACACTTTGGAAATAAAGGCAGCCCTTTGGGCCTGGCAGCGCTAGGCCAATGGAGTACACCCAGAGCAGAAGTTCTACCTCAGCCAGATCAGGCCTTCCAAGAAACTGCGTCTCACAGGCCTTTCTCTGTCACGTTGCCGGTAGGCTGTGAGAGCACTGTGCAGAGCCAGTTGTTTCTTAGCTTCCCAAAGATTTGGAAGCAAGATGCTTTGGGGACTCTCAGCCCCTTTGGAAACAAGGCGGCCCTTTGGGCCTGGCAGCTCTAGGCCAAAGTAGCACGCCCAGAGCAGGAGTTCTACTTCAGCCAGATCAGGCCTGCCAAGAAACTGCGTTTCACAGGCCTTGGTAAGAGATGTTCCCGGTAGGCTGTGAGAGCACTGTGGAGAGCCAGTTGCTTTAGCTTCCCACAGAGCTGGAAGCAAGATGCCTTGGGGCCTCTCTCTCCCTTTGGACACAAGGCAGCCGTTTGGGCCTGGCAGCTCTAGGCCAATGGAGCACACCCACAGCAGAAGTTCTACTTCAGGCAGATCAGTCCTGCCCAGAAACTGCGTTTCACAGCCCTTGGTAAGAGATGTTCACGGTAGGCTGTGAGAGCACTGGGCAGAACCAGTTGTTTTTTAGCTTCCCAAAGTGCTGGAGGCAAGATGCTTTGGGGCCTCTCTCACCCTTTGGAAACAAGGCAGCCCTTAGGTCCTGGTAGCTCTAGGCCTATGTAGCACAACCAGAACAGAAGTTCTACTTCAGCCAGGTCAGGCCTGCCAAGAAACTGCGTTTCACAGGCCTTTCAAAGAGATGTTCTCTTAGGCTGTAAGAGCACTGGGCAGAGCCAGCTGTTTCTTAGCTTCCCGAAGAGCTGGGAGCAAGATGCTTTGGGTCCACTCTCCGTCTTTGGAAACAAGGCAGCCCTTTGGGCCTGGCAGCTCTAGGGCAATGGAGCACACCCAGAGCAGAAGTTCTACTTCAGCCAGATCAGGCCTGCCAGGAAACTGCGTTTCACAGGCCTTGGTAAGAGATGTTCCCGGTAGGCTGTAAGAGCACTGGGCAGAGCCAGTTGTTTCTTACCTTCCTGAAAAGCTGGAAGCAAGATGCTTGGGACCCCTCTGCCCGTTTGGGAACAAGGCAGCCTTTTGGGTCGGGAAGCTCTAGGCCAATGGAGCACACGCAGAGCAGGAGTTCTACTTCAGCCTGATCAGGCCTGCAAAGAAACAGCGTTTGACAGGCCTTGGTAAGAGATGTTCGCGGTAGGTGTAAGAGCACTGGGCAGAGCCAGTTGTTTCTTAGCTTCGCAAAGACCGGGAAGCAAGATGCTTTGGGCCTCTCTGCCCCTTGGAAACAGGGCAGCACTTTGGGCCTGGCAGCTCTAGGGCAATGGAGCACACCCAGAGCCGGAGTTCTACTTCAGCCAGATGAGGCCTGCCAAGAAACTGCGTTTCACAGGCCTTTCAAAGACATGTTCCCGGTAGGCTGTAAGAGCACGGGGCAGAGCGAGTTGGTTCTTAGCTTCCCAGAGAGCTGGAAGCAAGATGCTTTGGGGCCTCTCTGCCCCTTTGGAAACAAGGCAGCACCTTGGGCCTGGCAGCTCTAGGGCAATGGAGCACACCCAGAGCAGAAGTTCTACTTCAGCCAAATCAGGCCTGCCAGGAAACGGCGTTTCACAGGCCTTGGTAAGAGATGTTCCCGGTAGGCTGTAAGAGCACTGGGCAACGCCAGATGTTTCTTAGCTTCCCGAAGAGCTGGAAGCAAGAAGCTTTGGTGCCACTCTCTCACTTTGGACTCAAGGCAGCCCTTTGGGGCAGGTAGCTCTAGCCCAGTGGAGCACACCCAGAGCAGAAGTTCTACTTCGGCCAGTTCAGGCCACCAAGAAACTGCGTTTCACAGGCCTTGGTAAGAGATGTTCCCGGTAGGCTGTAAGAGCACTGGGCAACGCCAGATGTTTCTTAGCTTCCCGAAGAGCTGGAAGCAAGATGCTTTGGGGCCTCTCATCCCCTTTGCAAACAAGGCGGCCCTATGGGCCAGGCAGCTCTAGGCCAATGGAGCACACCCAGAGCAGAAGTTCTACTTCGGCCAGTTCAGGCCACCAACAAACTGCGTTTCACAGGCCTTGGTAAGAGATGTTCCCGGTAGGCTGTAAGAGCACTGGGCAACGCCAGATGTTTCTTAGCTTCCCGAAGAGCTGGAAGCAAGATGCTTTGGGGCCTCTCATCCCCTTTGCAAACAAGGCCGACCTTTGGGCCAGGCAGCTCTAGGCCAATGGAGCACACCCAGAGCAGAAGTTCTACCTCAGCCAGATAAGGCCTGCCAAGAAACTGCGTTTCAAAGGCTTTGGTAAGAGATGTTCCCGCTACTCTGTTAGAGCACTGGGCAGAGCCATTTGTTTCTTAGCTTCCCAAAGAGCTGGAAGCAAGATGCTTTGGGGGCTCCCTGCCCCTTTGCCAACAAGGGCGACCTTTGGGCCTTTCAGCTCTAGGCCAATGGAGCACACCCAGCGCAGAAGTCCTACTTCAGCCAGATCAGGCCTGCCAAGGAACTGCGTTTCAGAGGCCTTTGTATGTGACGTTCCCGGTAGGCTGTGAGAGCACGGTGCAGAGCCAGTTGTTTCCTTGTTTCCCAAACAGCTGGAAGCAAGACGCTTTGGGGCCTCTCTGCCCCTTTGGAAACAAGGCAGCACGTTGGGTCTGGCAGCTCTAGGGCAATGGAGCACAACCAGAGCCGAAGTTCTACTTCTTCCAGATCAGGCCTGCCTAGACAGTGCGTTTCCCAGGCCTTGATAAGAGATGTTCTCTTAGGCTATAAGAGCACTGGGCACAGCCAGTTGTTTCTTAGCTTCCCAAGAGGTGGAAGCAAGATGCTTTGGGGCCTCTCTCCCCCTTTGGAAACAAGGCAGCCCTTTGGGCCTTTCAGCTCTAGGGCAATGGAGCACACCCAGAGCAGAAGTTCTACCTCAGCCAGATCAGGCCTGCCAAGAAACTGCTTTTCACAGGCCTTCGTAAGAGGTGTTCCCGGAAGGCTGTAAGAGTACCTGGCAGAGCGAGTTGTTTCTTAGCTTCAAAAACAGCTGGAAGCAACATGATTTGGGGCCTCTCTCCCCCTTTGGAAACAAAGCAGCCTTTGTGCCTGGCAGCTCTAGGCCAAAGTAGCACACCCAGAGCACAAGTTCTACCTCAGCCAGATAAGGCCTGTCAAGAAGCTGCGTTTCACAGGCCTTTGTATGTGACGTTCCCGGTTGGCTTTGAGAGCACTGTGCAGAGCCAGTTGTTTTAGCTTCCCAGAGAGCAGGAAGCAAGATGCTTTGGGGCCTCTCTCACACTTTGGAAATAAAGGCAGCCCTTTGGGCCTGGCAGCGCTAGGCCAATGGAGTACACCCAGAGCAGAAGTTCTACCTCAGCCAGATCAGGCCTTCCAAGAAACTGCGTCTCACAGGCCTTTCTCTGTCACGTTGCCGGTAGGCTGTGAGAGCACTGTGCAGAGCCAGTTGTTTCTTAGCTTCCCAAAGATTTGGAAGCAAGATGCTTTGGGGACTCTCAGCCCCTTTGGAAACAAGGCGGCCCTTTGGGCCTGGCAGCTCTAGGCCAAAGTAGCACGCCCAGAGCAGGAGTTCTACTTCAGCCAGATCAGGCCTGCCAAGAAACTGCGTTTCACAGGCCTTGGTAAGAGATGTTCCCGGTAGGCTGTGAGAGCACTGTGGAGAGCCAGTTGCTTTAGCTTCCCACAGAGCTGGAAGCAAGATGCCTTGGGGCCTCTCTCTCCCTTTGGACACAAGGCAGCCGTTTGGGCCTGGCAGCTCTAGGCCAATGGAGCACACCCACAGCAGAAGTTCTACTTCAGGCAGATCAGTCCTGCCCAGAAACTGCGTTTCACAGCCCTTGGTAAGAGATGTTCACGGTAGGCTGTGAGAGCACTGGGCAGAACCAGTTGTTTTTTAGCTTCCCAAAGTGCTGGAGGCAAGATGCTTTGGGGCCTCTCTCACCCTTTGGAAACAAGGCAGCCCTTAGGTCCTGGTAGCTCTAGGCCTATGTAGCACAACCAGAACAGAAGTTCTACTTCAGCCAGGTCAGGCCTGCCAAGAAACTGCGTTTCACAGGCCTTTCAAAGAGATGTTCTCTTAGGCTGTAAGAGCACTGGGCAGAGCCAGCTGTTTCTTAGCTTCCCGAAGAGCTGGGAGCAAGATGCTTTGGGTCCACTCTCCGTCTTTGGAAACAAGGCAGCCCTTTGGGCCTGGCAGCTCTAGGGCAATGGAGCACACCCAGAGCAGAAGTTCTACTTCAGCCAGATCAGGCCTGCCAGGAAACTGCGTTTCACAGGCCTTGGTAAGAGATGTTCCCGGTAGGCTGTAAGAGCACTGGGCAGAGCCAGTTGTTTCTTACCTTCCTGAAAAGCTGGAAGCAAGATGCTTGGGACCCCTCTGCCCGTTTGGGAACAAGGCAGCCTTTTGGGTCGGGAAGCTCTAGGCCAATGGAGCACACGCAGAGCAGGAGTTCTACTTCAGCCTGATCAGGCCTGCAAAGAAACAGCGTTTGACAGGCCTTGGTAAGAGATGTTCCCGGTAGGTGTAAGAGCACTGGGCAGAGCCAGTTGTTTCTTAGCTTCGCAAAGACCGGGAAGCAAGATGCTTTGGGCCTCTCTGCCCCTTGGAAACAGGGCAGCACTTTGGGCCTGGCAGCTCTAGGGCAATGGAGCACACCCAGAGCCGGAGTTCTACTTCAGCCAGATGAGGCCTGCCAAGAAACTGCGTTTCACAGGCCTTTCAAAGACATGTTCCCGGTAGGCTGTAAGAGCACGGGGCAGAGCGAGTTGGTTCTTAGCTTCCCAGAGAGCTGGAAGCAAGATGCTTTGGGGCCTCTCTGCCCCTTTGGAAACAAGGCAGCACCTTGGGCCTGGCAGCTCTAGGGCAATGGAGCACACCCAGAGCAGAAGTTCTACTTCAGCCAAATCAGGCCTGCCAGGAAACGGCGTTTCACAGGCCTTGGTAAGAGATGTTCCCGGTAGGCTGTAAGAGCACTGGGCAACGCCAGATGTTTCTTAGCTTCCCGAAGAGCTGGAAGCAAGAAGCTTTGGTGCCACTCTCTCACTTTGGACTCAAGGCAGCCCTTTGGGGCAGGTAGCTCTAGCCCAGTGGAGCACACCCAGAGCAGAAGTTCTACTTCGGCCAGTTCAGGCCACCAAGAAACTGCGTTTCACAGGCCTTGGTAAGAGATGTTCCCGGTAGGCTGTAAGAGCACTGGGCAACGCCAGATGTTTCTTAGCTTCCCGAAGAGCTGGAAGCAAGATGCTTTGGGGCCTCTCATCCCCTTTGCAAACAAGGCGGCCCTATGGGCCAGGCAGCTCTAGGCCAATGGAGCACACCCAGAGCAGAAGTTCTACTTCGGCCAGTTCAGGCCACCAACAAACTGCGTTTCACAGGCCTTGGTAAGAGATGTTCCCGGTAGGCTGTAAGAGCACTGGGCAACGCCAGATGTTTCTTAGCTTCCCGAAGAGCTGGAAGCAAGATGCTTTGGGGCCTCTCATCCCCTTTGCAAACAAGGCCGACCTTTGGGCCAGGCAGCTCTAGGCCAATGGAGCACACCCAGAGCAGAAGTTCTACCTCAGCCAGATAAGGCCTGCCAAGAAACTGCGTTTCAAAGGCTTTGGTAAGAGATGTTCCCGGTACTCTGTTAGAGCACTGGGCAGAGCCATTTGTTTCTTAGCTTCCCAAAGAGCTGGAAGCAAGATGCTTTGGGGGCTCCCTGCCCCTTTGCCAACAAGGGCGACCTTTGGGCCTTTCAGCTCTAGGCCAATGGAGCACACCCAGCGCAGAAGTCCTACTTCAGCCAGATCAGGCCTGCCAAGGAACTGCGTTTCAGAGGCCTTTGTATGTGACGTTCCCGGTAGGCTGTGAGAGCACGGTGCAGAGCCAGTTGTTTCCTTGTTTCCCAAACAGCTGGAAGCAAGACGCTTTGGGGCCTCTCTGCCCCTTTGGAAACAAGGCAGCACGTTGGGTCTGGCAGCTCTAGGGCAATGGAGCACAACCAGAGCCGAAGTTCTACTTCTTCCAGATCAGGCCTGCCTAGACAGTGCGTTTCCCAGGCCTTGATAAGAGATGTTCTCTTAGGCTATAAGAGCACTGGGCACAGCCAGTTGTTTCTTAGCTTCCCAAGAGGTGGAAGCAAGATGCTTTGGGGCCTCTCTCCCCCTTTGGAAACAAGGCAGCCCTTTGGGCCTTTCAGCTCTAGGGCAATGGAGCACACCCAGAGCAGAAGTTCTACCTCAGCCAGATCAGGCCTGCCAAGAAACTGCTTTTCACAGGCCTTCGTAAGAGGTGTTCCCGGAAGGCTGTAAGAGTACCTGGCAGAGCGAGTTGTTTCTTAGCTTCAAAAACAGCTGGAAGCAACATGATTTGGGGCCTCTCTCCCCCTTTGGAAACAAAGCAGCCTTTGTGCCTGGCAGCTCTAGGCCAAAGTAGCACACCCAGAGCACAAGTTCTACCTCAGCCAGATAAGGCCTGTCAAGAAGCTGCGTTTCACAGGCCTTTGTATGTGACGTTCCCGGTTGGCTTTGAGAGCACTGTGCAGAGCCAGTTGTTTTAGCTTCCCAGAGAGCAGGAAGCAAGATGCTTTGGGGCCTCTCTCACACTTTGGAAATAAAGGCAGCCCTTTGGGCCTGGCAGCGCTAGGCCAATGGAGTACACCCAGAGCAGAAGTTCTACCTCAGCCAGATCAGGCCTTCCAAGAAACTGCGTCTCACAGGCCTTTCTCTGTCACGTTGCCGGTAGGCTGTGAGAGCACTGTGCAGAGCCAGTTGTTTCTTAGCTTCCCAAAGATTTGGAAGCAAGATGCTTTGGGGACTCTCAGCCCCTTTGGAAACAAGGCGGCCCTTTGGGCCTGGCAGCTCTAGGCCAAAGTAGCACGCCCAGAGCAGGAGTTCTACTTCAGCCAGATCAGGCCTGCCAAGAAACTGCGTTTCACAGGCCTTGGTAAGAGATGTTCCCGGTAGGCTGTGAGAGCACTGTGGAGAGCCAGTTGCTTTAGCTTCCCACAGAGCTGGAAGCAAGATGCCTTGGGGCCTCTCTCTCCCTTTGGACACAAGGCAGCCGTTTGGGCCTGGCAGCTCTAGGCCAATGGAGCACACCCACAGCAGAAGTTCTACTTCAGGCAGATCAGTCCTGCCCAGAAACTGCGTTTCACAGCCCTTGGTAAGAGATGTTCACGGTAGGCTGTGAGAGCACTGGGCAGAACCAGTTGTTTTTTAGCTTCCCAAAGTGCTGGAGGCAAGATGCTTTGGGGCCTCTCTCACCCTTTGGAAACAAGGCAGCCCTTAGGTCCTGGTAGCTCTAGGCCTATGTAGCACAACCAGAACAGAAGTTCTACTTCAGCCAGGTCAGGCCTGCCAAGAAACTGCGTTTCACAGGCCTTTCAAAGAGATGTTCTCTTAGGCTGTAAGAGCACTGGGCAGAGCCAGCTGTTTCTTAGCTTCCCGAAGAGCTGGGAGCAAGATGCTTTGGGTCCACTCTCCGTCTTTGGAAACAAGGCAGCCCTTTGGGCCTGGCAGCTCTAGGGCAATGGAGCACACCCAGAGCAGAAGTTCTACTTCAGCCAGATCAGGCCTGCCAGGAAACTGCGTTTCACAGGCCTTGGTAAGAGATGTTCCCGGTAGGCTGTAAGAGCACTGGGCATAGCCAGTTGTTTCTTACCTTCCTGAAAAGCTGGAAGCAAGATGCTTGGGACCCCTCTGCCCGTTTGGGAACAAGGCAGCCTTTTGGGTCGGGAAGCTCTAGGCCAATGGAGCACACGCAGAGCAGGAGTTCTACTTCAGCCTGATCAGGCCTGCAAAGAAACAGCGTTTGACAGGCCTTGGTAAGAGATGTTCCCGGTAGGTGTAAGAGCACTGGGCAGAGCCAGTTGTTTCTTAGCTTCGCAAAGACCGGGAAGCAAGATGCTTTGGGCCTCTCTGCCCCTTGGAAACAGGGCAGCACTTTGGGCCTGGCAGCTCTAGGGCAATGGAGCACACCCAGAGCCGGAGTTCTACTTCAGCCAGATGAGGCCTGCCAAGAAACTGCGTTTCACAGGCCTTTCAAAGACATGTTCCCGGTAGGCTGTAAGAGCACGGGGCAGAGCGAGTTGGTTCTTAGCTTCCCAGAGAGCTGGAAGCAAGATGCTTTGGGGCCTCTCTGCCCCTTTGGAAACAAGGCAGCACCTTGGGCCTGGCAGCTCTAGGGCAATGGAGCACACCCAGAGCAGAAGTTCTACTTCAGCCAAATCAGGCCTGCCAGGAAACGGCGTTTCACAGGCCTTGGTAAGAGATGTTCCCGGTAGGCTGTAAGAGCACTGGGCAACGCCAGATGTTTCTTAGCTTCCCGAAGAGCTGGAAGCAAGATGCTTTGGGGCCTCTCATCCCCTTTGCAAACAAGGCCGACCTTTGGGCCAGGCAGCTCTAGGCCAATGGAGCACACCCAGAGCAGAAGTTCTACTTCGGCCAGTTCAGGCCACCAACAAACTGCGTTTCACAGGCCTTGGTAAGAGATGTTCCCGGTAGGCTGTAAGAGCACTGGGCAACGCCAGATGTTTCTTAGCTTCCCGAAGAGCTGGAAGCAAGATGCTTTGGGGCCTCTCATCCCCTTTGCAAACAAGGCCGACCTTTGGGCCAGGCAGCTCTAGGCCAATGGAGCACACCCAGAGCAGAAGTTCTACCTCAGCCAGATAAGGCCTGCCAAGAAACTGCGTTTCAAAGGCTTTGGTAAGAGATGTTCCCGCTACTCTGTTAGAGCACTGGGCAGAGCCATTTGTTTCTTAGCTTCCCAAAGAGCTGGAAGCAAGATGCTTTGGGGGCTCCCTGCCCCTTTGCCAACAAGGGCGACCTTTGGGCCTTTCAGCTCTAGGCCAATGGAGCACACCCAGAGCAGAAGTCCTACTTCAGCCAGATCAGGCCTGCCAAGGAACTGCGTTTCAGAGGCCTTTGTATGTGACGTTCCCGGTAGGCTGTGAGAGCACGGTGCAGAGCCAGTTGTTTCCTTGTTTCCCAAACAGCTGGAAGCAAGACGCTTTGGGGCCTCTCTGCCCCTTTGGAAACAAGGCAGCACGTTGGGTCTGGCAGCTCTAGGGCAATGGAGCACAACCAGAGCCGAAGTTCTACTTCTTCCAGATCAGGCCTGCCTAGACAGTGCGTTTCCCAGGCCTTGATAAGAGATGTTCTCTTAGGCTATAAGAGCACTGGGCACAGCCAGTTGTTTCTTAGCTTCCCAAGAGGTGGAAGCAAGATGCTTTGGGGCCTCTCTCCCCCTTTGGAAACAAGGCAGCCCTTTGGGCCTTTCAGCTCTAGGGCAATGGAGCACACCCAGAGCAGAAGTTCTACCTCAGCCAGATCAGGCCTGCCAAGAAACTGCTTTTCACAGGCCTTCGTAAGAGGTGTTCCCGGAAGGCTGTAAGAGTACCTGGCAGAGCGAGTTGTTTCTTAGCTTCAAAAACAGCTGGAAGCAACATGATTTGGGGCCTCTCTCCCCCTTTGGAAACAAAGCAGCCTTTGTGCCTGGCAGCTCTAGGCCAAAGTAGCACACCCAGAGCACAAGTTCTACCTCAGCCAGATAAGGCCTGTCAAGAAGCTGCGTTTCACAGGCCTTTGTATGTGACGTTCCCGGTTGGCTTTGAGAGCACTGTGCAGAGCCAGTTGTTTTAGCTTCCCAGAGAGCAGGAAGCAAGATGCTTTGGGGCCTCTCTCACACTTTGGAAATAAAGGCAGCCCTTTGGGCCTGGCAGCGCTAGGCCAATGGAGTACACCCAGAGCAGAAGTTCTACCTCAGCCAGATCAGGCCTTCCAAGAAACTGCGTCTCACAGGCCTTTCTCTGTCACGTTGCCGGTAGGCTGTGAGAGCACTGTGCAGAGCCAGTTGTTTCTTAGCTTCCCAAAGATTTGGAAGCAAGATGCTTTGGGGACTCTCAGCCCCTTTGGAAACAAGGCGGCCCTTTGGGCCTGGCAGCTCTAGGCCAAAGTAGCACGCCCAGAGCAGGAGTTCTACTTCAGCCAGATCAGGCCTGCCAAGAAACTGCGTTTCACAGGCCTTGGTAAGAGATGTTCCCGGTAGGCTGTGAGAGCACTGTGGAGAGCCAGTTGCTTTAGCTTCCCACAGAGCTGGAAGCAAGATGCCTTGGGGCCTCTCTCTCCCTTTGGACACAAGGCAGCCGTTTGGGCCTGGCAGCTCTAGGCCAATGGAGCACACCCACAGCAGAAGTTCTACTTCAGGCAGATCAGTCCTGCCCAGAAACTGCGTTTCACAGCCCTTGGTAAGAGATGTTCACGGTAGGCTGTGAGAGCACTGGGCAGAACCAGTTGTTTTTTAGCTTCCCAAAGTGCTGGAGGCAAGATGCTTTGGGGCCTCTCTCACCCTTTGGAAACAAGGCAGCCCTTAGGTCCTGGTAGCTCTAGGCCTATGTAGCACAACCAGAACAGAAGTTCTACTTCAGCCAGGTCAGGCCTGCCAAGAAACTGCGTTTCACAGGCCTTTCAAAGAGATGTTCTCTTAGGCTGTAAGAGCACTGGGCAGAGCCAGCTGTTTCTTAGCTTCCCGAAGAGCTGGGAGCAAGATGCTTTGGGTCCACTCTCCGTCTTTGGAAACAAGGCAGCCCTTTGGGCCTGGCAGCTCTAGGGCAATGGAGCACACCCAGAGCAGAAGTTCTACTTCAGCCAGATCAGGCCTGCCAGGAAACTGCGTTTCACAGGCCTTGGTAAGAGATGTTCCCGGTAGGCTGTAAGAGCACTGGGCAGAGCCAGTTGTTTCTTACCTTCCTGAAAAGCTGGAAGCAAGATGCTTGGGAGCCCTCTGCCCGTTTGGGAACAAGGCAGCCTTTTGGGTCGGGAAGCTCTAGGCCAATGGAGCACACGCAGAGCAGGAGTTCTACTTCAGCCTGATCAGGCCTGCAAAGAAACAGCGTTTGACAGGCCTTGGTAAGAGATGTTCGCGGTAGGTGTAAGAGCACTGGGCAGAGCCAGTTGTTTCTTAGCTTCGCAAAGACCGGGAAGCAAGATGCTTTGGGCCTCTCTGCCCCTTGGAAACAGGGCAGCACTTTGGGCCTGGCAGCTCTAGGGCAATGGAGCACACCCAGAGCCGGAGTTCTACTTCAGCCAGATGAGGCCTGCCAAGAAACTGCGTTTCACAGGCCTTTCAAAGACATGTTCCCGGTAGGCTGTAAGAGCACGGGGCAGAGCGAGTTGGTTCTTAGCTTCCCAGAGAGCTGGAAGCAAGATGCTTTGGGGCCTCTCTGCCCCTTTGGAAACAAGGCAGCACCTTGGGCCTGGCAGCTCTAGGGCAATGGAGCACACCCAGAGCAGAAGTTCTACTTCAGCCAAATCAGGCCTGCCAGGAAACGGCGTTTCACAGGCCTTGGTAAGAGATGTTCCCGGTAGGCTGTAAGAGCACTGGGCAACGCCAGATGTTTCTTAGCTTCCCGAACAGCTGGAAGCAAGAAGCTTTGGTGCCACTCTCTCACTTTGGACTCAAGGCAGCCCTTTGGGGCAGGTAGCTCTAGCCCAGTGGAGCACACCCAGAGCAGAAGTTCTACTTGGGCCAGTTCAGGCCACCAACAAACTGCGTTTCACAGGCCTTGGTAAGAGATGTTCCCGGTAGGCTGTAAGAGCACTGGGCAACGCCAGATGTTTCTTAGCTTCCCGAAGAGCTGGAAGCAAGATGCTTTGGGGCCTCTCATCCCCTTTGCAAACAAGGCGGCCCTATGGGCCAGGCAGCTCTAGGCTAATGGAGCACACCCAGAGCAGAAGTTCTACTTCGGCCAGTTCAGGCCACCAACAAACTGCGTTTCACAGGCCTTGGTAAGAGATGTTCCCGGTAGGCTGTAAGAGCACTGGGCAACGCCAGATGTTTCTTAGCTTCCCGAAGAGCTGGAAGCAAGATGCTTTGGGGCCTCTCATCCCCTTTGCAAACAAGGCCGACCTTTGGGCCAGGCAGCTCTAGGCCAATGGAGCACACCCAGAGCAGAAGTTCTACCTCAGCCAGATAAGGCCTGCCAAGAAACTGCGTTTCAAAGGCTTTGGTAAGAGATGTTCCCGGTACTCTGTTAGAGCACTGGGCAGAGCCATTTGTTTCTTAGCTTCCCAAAGAGCTGGAAGCAAGATGCTTTGGGGGCTCCCTGCCCCTTTGCCAACAAGGGCGACCTTTGGGCCTTTCAGCTCTAGGCCAATGGAGCACACCCAGCGCAGAAGTCCTACTTCAGCCAGATCAGGCCTGCCAAGGAACTGCGTTTCAGAGGCCTTTGTATGTGACGTTCCCGGTAGGCTGTGAGAGCACGGTGCAGAGCCAGTTGTTTCCTTGTTTCCCAAACAGCTGGAAGCAAGACGCTTTGGGGCCTCTCTGCCCCTTTGGAAACAAGGCAGCACTAGGGCAATGGAGCACAACCAGAGCCGAAGTTCTACTTCTTCCAGATCAGGCCTGCCTAGACAGTGCGTTTCCCAGGCCTTGATAAGAGATGTTCTCTTAGGCTATAAGAGCACTGGGCACAGCCAGTTGTTTCTTAGCTTCCCAAGAGGTGGAAGCAAGATGCTTTGGGGCCTCTCTCCCCCTTTGGAAACAAGGCAGCCCTTTGGGCCTTTCAGCTCTAGGGCAATGGAGCACACCCAGAGCAGAAGTTCTACCTCAGCCAGATCAGGCCTGCCAAGAAACTGCTTTTCACAGGCCTTCGTAAGAGGTGTTCCCGGAAGGCTGTAAGAGTACCTGGCAGAGCGAGTTGTTTCTTAGCTTCAAAAACAGCTGGAAGCAACATGATTTGGGGCCTCTCTCCCCCTTTGGAAACAAAGCAGCCTTTGTGCCTGGCAGCTCTAGGCCAAAGTAGCACACCCAGAGCACAAGTTCTACCTCAGCCAGATAAGGCCTGTCAAGAAGCTGCGTTTCACAGGCCTTTGTATGTGACGTTCCCGGTTGGCTTTGAGAGCACTGTGCAGAGCCAGTTGTTTTAGCTTCCCAGAGAGCAGGAAGCAAGATGCTTTGGGGCCTCTCTCACACTTTGGAAATAAAGGCAGCCCTTTGGGCCTGGCAGCGCTAGGCCAATGGAGTACACCCAGAGCAGAAGTTCTACCTCAGCCAGATCAGGCCTTCCAAGAAACTGCGTCTCACAGGCCTTTCTCTGTCACGTTGCCGGTAGGCTGTGAGAGCACTGTGCAGAGCCAGTTGTTTCTTAGCTTCCCAAAGATTTGGAAGCAAGATGCTTTGGGGACTCTCAGCCCCTTTGGAAACAAGGCGGCCCTTTGGGCCTGGCAGCTCTAGGCCAAAGTAGCACGCCCAGAGCAGGAGTTCTACTTCAGCCAGATCAGGCCTGCCAAGAAACTGCGTTTCACAGGCCTTGGTAAGAGATGTTCCCGGTAGGCTGTGAGAGCACTGTGGAGAGCCAGTTGCTTTAGCTTCCCACAGAGCTGGAAGCAAGATGCCTTGGGGCCTCTCTCTCCCTTTGGACACAAGGCAGCCGTTTGGGCCTGGCAGCTCTAGGCCAATGGAGCACACCCACAGCAGAAGTTCTACTTCAGGCAGATCAGTCCTGCCCAGAAACTGCGTTTCACAGCCCTTGGTAAGAGATGTTCACGGTAGGCTGTGAGAGCACTGGGCAGAACCAGTTGTTTTTTAGCTTCCCAAAGTGCTGGAGGCAAGATGCTTTGGGGCCTCTCTCACCCTTTGGAAACAAGGCAGCCCTTAGGTCCTGGTAGCTCTAGGCCTATGTAGCACAACCAGAACAGAAGTTCTACTTCAGCCAGGTCAGGCCTGCCAAGAAACTGCGTTTCACAGGCCTTTCAAAGAGATGTTCTCTTAGGCTGTAAGAGCACTGGGCAGAGCCAGCTGTTTCTTAGCTTCCCGAAGAGCTGGGAGCAAGATGCTTTGGGTCCACTCTCCGTCTTTGGAAACAAGGCAGCCCTTTGGGCCTGGCAGCTCTAGGGCAATGGAGCACACCCAGAGCAGAAGTTCTACTTCAGCCAGATCAGGCCTGCCAGGAAACTGCGTTTCACAGGCCTTGGTAAGAGATGTTCCCGGTAGGCTGTAAGAGCACTGGGCAGAGCCAGTTGTTTCTTACCTTCCTGAAAAGCTGGAAGCAAGATGCTTGGGACCCCTCTGCCCGTTTGGGAACAAGGCAGCCTTTTGGGTCGGGAAGCTCTAGGCCAATGGAGCACACGCAGAGCAGGAGTTCTACTTCAGCCTGATCAGGCCTGCAAAGAAACAGCGTTTGACAGGCCTTGGTAAGAGATGTTCGCGGTAGGTGTAAGAGCACTGGGCAGAGCCAGTTGTTTCTTAGCTTCGCAAAGACCGGGAAGCAAGATGCTTTGGGCCTCTCTGCCCCTTGGAAACAGGGCAGCACTTTGGGCCTGGCAGCTCTAGGGCAATGGAGCACACCCAGAGCCGGAGTTCTACTTCAGCCAGATGAGGCCTGCCAAGAAACTGCGTTTCACAGGCCTTTCAAAGACATGTTCCCGGTAGGCTGTAAGAGCACGGGGCAGAGCGAGTTGGTTCTTAGCTTCCCAGAGAGCTGGAAGCAAGATGCTTTGGGGCCTCTCTGCCCCTTTGGAAACAAGGCAGCACCTTGGGCCTGGCAGCTCTAGGGCAATGGAGCACACCCAGAGCAGAAGTTCTACTTCAGCCAAATCAGGCCTGCCAGGAAACGGCGTTTCACAGGCCTTGGTAAGAGATGTTCCCGGTAGGCTGTAAGAGCACTGGGCAACGCCAGATGTTTCTTAGCTTCCCGAAGAGCTGGAAGCAAGAAGCTTTGGTGCCACTCTCTCACTTTGGACTCAAGGCAGCCCTTTGGGGCAGGTAGCTCTAGCCCAGTGGAGCACACCCAGAGCAGAAGTTCTACTTCGGCCAGTTCAGGCCACCAAGAAACTGCGTTTCACAGGCCTTGGTAAGAGATGTTCCCGGTAGGCTGTAAGAGCACTGGGCAACGCCAGATGTTTCTTAGCTTCCCGAAGAGCTGGAAGCAAGATGCTTTGGGGCCTCTCATCCCCTTTGCAAACAAGGCGGCCCTATGGGCCAGGCAGCTCTAGGCCAATGGAGCACACCCAGAGCAGAAGTTCTACTTCGGCCAGTTCAGGCCACCAACAAACTGCGTTTCACAGGCCTTGGTAAGAGATGTTCCCGGTAGGCTGTAAGAGCACTGGGCAACGCCAGATGTTTCTTAGCTTCCCGAAGAGCTGGAAGCAAGATGCTTTGGGGCCTCTCATCCCCTTTGCAAACAAGGCCGACCTTTGGGCCAGGCAGCTCTAGGCCAATGGAGCACACCCAGAGCAGAAGTTCTACCTCAGCCAGATAAGGCCTGCCAAGAAACTGCGTTTCAAAGGCTTTGGTAAGAGATGTTCCCGGTACTCTGTTAGAGCACTGGGCAGAGCCATTTGTTTCTTAGCTTCCCAAAGAGCTGGAAGCAAGATGCTTTGGGGGCTCCCTGCCCCTTTGCCAACAAGGGCGACCTTTGGGCCTTTCAGCTCTAGGCCAATGGAGCACACCCAGCGCAGAAGTCCTACTTCAGCCAGATCAGGCCTGCCAAGGAACTGCGTTTCAGAGGCCTTTGTATGTGACGTTCCCGGTAGGCTGTGAGAGCACGGTGCAGAGCCAGTTGTTTCCTTGTTTCCCAAACAGCTGGAAGCAAGACGCTTTGGGGCCTCTCTGCCCCTTTGGAAACAAGGCAGCACGTTGGGTCTGGCAGCTCTAGGGCAATGGAGCACAACCAGAGCCGAAGTTCTACTTCTTCCAGATCAGGCCTGCCTAGACAGTGCGTTTCCCAGGCCTTGATAAGAGATGTTCTCTTAGGCTATAAGAGCACTGGGCACAGCCAGTTGTTTCTTAGCTTCCCAAGAGGTGGAAGCAAGATGCTTTGGGGCCTCTCTCCCCCTTTGGAAACAAGGCAGCCCTTTGGGCCTTTCAGCTCTAGGGCAATGGAGCACACCCAGAGCAGAAGTTCTACCTCAGCCAGATCAGGCCTGCCAAGAAACTGCTTTTCACAGGCCTTCGTAAGAGGTGTTCCCGGAAGGCTGTAAGAGTACCTGGCAGAGCGAGTTGTTTCTTAGCTTCAAAAACAGCTGGAAGCAACATGATTTGGGGCCTCTCTCCCCCTTTGGAAACAAAGCAGCCTTTGTGCCTGGCAGCTCTAGGCCAAAGTAGCACACCCAGAGCACAAGTTCTACCTCAGCCAGATAAGGCCTGTCAAGAAGCTGCGTTTCACAGGCCTTTGTATGTGACGTTCCCGGTTGGCTTTGAGAGCACTGTGCAGAGCCAGTTGTTTTAGCTTCCCAGAGAGCAGGAAGCAAGATGCTTTGGGGCCTCTCTCACACTTTGGAAATAAAGGCAGCCCTTTGGGCCTGGCAGCGCTAGGCCAATGGAGTACACCCAGAGCAGAAGTTCTACCTCAGCCAGATCAGGCCTTCCAAGAAACTGCGTCTCACAGGCCTTTCTCTGTCACGTTGCCGGTAGGCTGTGAGAGCACTGTGCAGAGCCAGTTGTTTCTTAGCTTCCCAAAGATTTGGAAGCAAGATGCTTTGGGGACTCTCAGCCCCTTTGGAAACAAGGCGGCCCTTTGGGCCTGGCAGCTCTAGGCCAAAGTAGCACGCCCAGAGCAGGAGTTCTACTTCAGCCAGATCAGGCCTGCCAAGAAACTGCGTTTCACAGGCCTTGGTAAGAGATGTTCCCGGTAGGCTGTGAGAGCACTGTGGAGAGCCAGTTGCTTTAGCTTCCCACAGAGCTGGAAGCAAGATGCCTTGGGGCCTCTCTCTCCCTTTGGACACAAGGCAGCCGTTTGGGCCTGGCAGCTCTAGGCCAATGGAGCACACCCACAGCAGAAGTTCTACTTCAGGCAGATCAGTCCTGCCCAGAAACTGCGTTTCACAGCCCTTGGTAAGAGATGTTCACGGTAGGCTGTGAGAGCACTGGGCAGAACCAGTTGTTTTTTAGCTTCCCAAAGTGCTGGAGGCAAGATGCTTTGGGGCCTCTCTCACCCTTTGGAAACAAGGCAGCCCTTAGGTCCTGGTAGCTCTAGGCCTATGTAGCACAACCAGAACAGAAGTTCTACTTCAGCCAGGTCAGGCCTGCCAAGAAACTGCGTTTCACAGGCCTTTCAAAGAGATGTTCTCTTAGGCTGTAAGAGCACTGGGCAGAGCCAGCTGTTTCTTAGCTTCCCGAAGAGCTGGGAGCAAGATGCTTTGGGTCCACTCTCCGTCTTTGGAAACAAGGCAGCCCTTTGGGCCTGGCAGCTCTAGGGCAATGGAGCACACCCAGAGCAGAAGTTCTACTTCAGCCAGATCAGGCCTGCCAGGAAACTGCGTTTCACAGGCCTTGGTAAGAGATGTTCCCGGTAGGCTGTAAGAGCACTGGGCAGAGCCAGTTGTTTCTTACCTTCCTGAAAAGCTGGAAGCAAGATGCTTGGGACCCCTCTGCCCGTTTGGGAACAAGGCAGCCTTTTGGGTCGGGAAGCTCTAGGCCAATGGAGCACACGCAGAGCAGGAGTTCTACTTCAGCCTGATCAGGCCTGCAAAGAAACAGCGTTTGACAGGCCTTGGTAAGAGATGTTCCCGGTAGGTGTAAGAGCACTGGGCAGAGCCAGTTGTTTCTTAGCTTCGCAAAGACCGGGAAGCAAGATGCTTTGGGCCTCTCTGCCCCTTGGAAACAGGGCAGCACTTTGGGCCTGGCAGCTCTAGGGCAATGGAGCACACCCAGAGCCGGAGTTCTACTTCAGCCAGATGAGGCCTGCCAAGAAACTGCGTTTCACAGGCCTTTCAAAGACATGTTCCCGGTAGGCTGTAAGAGCACGGGGCAGAGCGAGTTGGTTCTTAGCTTCCCAGAGAGCTGGAAGCAAGATGCTTTGGGGCCTCTCTGCCCCTTTGGAAACAAGGCAGCACCTTGGGCCTGGCAGCTCTAGGGCAATGGAGCACACCCAGAGCAGAAGTTCTACTTCAGCCAAATCAGGCCTGCCAGGAAACGGCGTTTCACAGGCCTTGGTAAGAGATGTTCCCGGTAGGCTGTAAGAGCACTGGGCAACGCCAGATGTTTCTTAGCTTCCCGAAGAGCTGGAAGCAAGAAGCTTTGGTGCCACTCTCTCACTTTGGACACAAGGCAGCCCTTTGGGGCAGGTAGCTCTAGCCCAGTGGAGCACACCCAGAGCAGAAGTTCTACTTCGGCCAGTTCAGGCCACCAAGAAACTGCGTTTCACAGGCCTTGGTAAGAGATGTTCCCGGTAGGCTGTAAGAGCACTGGGCAACGCCAGATGTTTCTTAGCTTCCCGAAGAGCTGGAAGCAAGATGCTTTGGGGCCTCTCATCCCCTTTGCAAACAAGGCGGCCCTATGGGCCAGGCAGCTCTAGGCCAATGGAGCACACCCAGAGCAGAAGTTCTACTTCGGCCAGTTCAGGCCACCAACAAACTGCGTTTCACAGGCCTTGGTAAGAGATGTTCCCGGTAGGCTGTAAGAGCACTGGGCAACGCCAGATGTTTCTTAGCTTCCCGAAGAGCTGGAAGCAAGATGCTTTGGGGCCTCTCATCCCCTTTGCAAACAAGGCCGACCTTTGGGCCAGGCAGCTCTAGGCCAATGGAGCACACCCAGAGCAGAAGTTCTACCTCAGCCAGATAAGGCCTGCCAAGAAACTGCGTTTCAAAGGCTTTGGTAAGAGATGTTCCCGGTACTCTGTTAGAGCACTGGGCAGAGCCATTTGTTTCTTAGCTTCCCAAAGAGCTGGAAGCAAGATGCTTTGGGGGCTCCCTGCCCCTTTGCCAACAAGGGCGACCTTTGGGCCTTTCAGCTCTAGGCCAATGGAGCACACCCAGCGCAGAAGTCCTACTTCAGCCAGATCAGGCCTGCCAAGGAACTGCGTTTCAGAGGCCTTTGTATGTGACGTTCCCGGTAGGCTGTGAGAGCACGGTGCAGAGCCAGTTGTTTCCTTGTTTCCCAAACAGCTGGAAGCAAGACGCTTTGGGGCCTCTCTGCCCCTTTGGAAACAAGGCAGCACGTTGGGTCTGGCAGCTCTAGGGCAATGGAGCACAACCAGAGCCGAAGTTCTACTTCTTCCAGATCAGGCCTGCCTAGACAGTGCGTTTCCCAGGCCTTGATAAGAGATGTTCTCTTAGGCTATAAGAGCACTGGGCACAGCCAGTTGTTTCTTAGCTTCCCAAGAGGTGGAAGCAAGATGCTTTGGGGCCTCTCTCCCCCTTTGGAAACAAGGCAGCCCTTTGGGCCTTTCAGCTCTAGGGCAATGGAGCACACCCAGAGCAGAAGTTCTACCTCAGCCAGATCAGGCCTGCCAAGAAACTGCTTTTCACAGGCCTTCGTAAGAGGTGTTCCCGGAAGGCTGTAAGAGTACCTGGCAGAGCGAGTTGTTTCTTAGCTTCAAAAACAGCTGGAAGCAACATGATTTGGGGCCTCTCTCCCCCTTTGGAAACAAAGCAGCCTTTGTGCCTGGCAGCTCTAGGCCAAAGTAGCACACCCAGAGCACAAGTTCTACCTCAGCCAGATAAGGCCTGTCAAGAAGCTGCGTTTCACAGGCCTTTGTATGTGACGTTCCCGGTTGGCTTTGAGAGCACTGTGCAGAGCCAGTTGTTTTAGCTTCCCAGAGAGCAGGAAGCAAGATGCTTTGGGGCCTCTCTCACACTTTGGAAATAAAGGCAGCCCTTTGGGCCTGGCAGCGCTAGGCCAATGGAGTACACCCAGAGCAGAAGTTCTACCTCAGCCAGATCAGGCCTTCCAAGAAACTGCGTCTCACAGGCCTTTCTCTGTCACGTTGCCGGTAGGCTGTGAGAGCACTGTGCAGAGCCAGTTGTTTCTTAGCTTCCCAAAGATTTGGAAGCAAGATGCTTTGGGGACTCTCAGCCCCTTTGGAAACAAGGCGGCCCTTTGGGCCTGGCAGCTCTAGGCCAAAGTAGCACGCCCAGAGCAGGAGTTCTACTTCAGCCAGATCAGGCCTGCCAAGAAACTGCGTTTCACAGGCCTTGGTAAGAGATGTTCCCGGTAGGCTGTGAGAGCACTGTGGAGAGCCAGTTGCTTTAGCTTCCCACAGAGCTGGAAGCAAGATGCCTTGGGGCCTCTCTCTCCCTTTGGACACAAGGCAGCCGTTTGGGCCTGGCAGCTCTAGGCCAATGGAGCACACCCACAGCAGAAGTTCTACTTCAGGCAGATCAGTCCTGCCCAGAAACTGCGTTTCACAGCCCTTGGTAAGAGATGTTCAGGGTAGGCTGTGAGAGCACTGGGCAGAACCAGTTGTTTTTTAGCTTCCCAAAGTGCTGGAGGCAAGATGCTTTGGGGCCTCTCTCACCCTTTGGAAACAAGGCAGCCCTTAGGTCCTGGTAGCTCTAGGCCTATGTAGCACAACCAGAACAGAAGTTCTACTTCAGCCAGGTCAGGCCTGCCAAGAAACTGCGTTTCACAGGCCTTTCAAAGAGATGTTCTCTTAGGCTGTAAGAGCACTGGGCAGAGCCAGCTGTTTCTTAGCTTCCCGAAGAGCTGGGAGCAAGATGCTTTGGGTCCACTCTCCGTCTTTGGAAACAAGGCAGCCCTTTGGGCCTGGCAGCTCTAGGGCAATGGAGCACACCCAGAGCAGAAGTTCTACTTCAGCCAGATCAGGCCTGCCAGGAAACTGCGTTTCACAGGCCTTGGTAAGAGATGTTCCCGGTAGGCTGTAAGAGCACTGGGCAGAGCCAGTTGTTTCTTACCTTCCTGAAAAGCTGGAAGCAAGATGCTTGGGACCCCTCTGCCCGTTTGGGAACAAGGCAGCCTTTTGGGTCGGGAAGCTCTAGGCCAATGGAGCACACGCAGAGCAGGAGTTCTACTTCAGCCTGATCAGGCCTGCAAAGAAACAGCGTTTGACAGGCCTTGGTAAGAGATGTTCCCGGTAGGTGTAAGAGCACTGGGCAGAGCCAGTTGTTTCTTAGCTTCGCAAAGACCGGGAAGCAAGATGCTTTGGGCCTCTCTGCCCCTTGGAAACAGGGCAGCACTTTGGGCCTGGCAGCTCTAGGGCAATGGAGCACACCCAGAGCCGGAGTTCTACTTCAGCCAGATGAGGCCTGCCAAGAAACTGCGTTTCACAGGCCTTTCAAAGACATGTTCCCGGTAGGCTGTAAGAGCACGGGGCAGAGCGAGTTGGTTCTTAGCTTCCCAGAGAGCTGGAAGCAAGATGCTTTGGGGCCTCTCTGCCCCTTTGGAAACAAGGCAGCACCTTGGGCCTGGCAGCTCTAGGGCAATGGAGCACACCCAGAGCAGAAGTTCTACTTCAGCCAAATCAGGCCTGCCAGGAAACGGCGTTTCACAGGCCTTGGTAAGAGATGTTCCCGGTAGGCTGTAAGAGCACTGGGCAACGCCAGATGTTTCTTAGCTTCCCGAACAGCTGGAAGCAAGAAGCTTTGGTGCCACTCTCTCACTTTGGACTCAAGGCAGCCCTTTGGGGCAGGTAGCTCTAGCCCAGTGGAGCACACCCAGAGCAGAAGTTCTACTTCGGCCAGTTCAGGCCACCAACAAACTGCGTTTCACAGGCCTTGGTAAGAGATGTTCCCGGTAGGCTGTAAGAGCACTGGGCAACGCCAGATGTTTCTTAGCTTCCCGAAGAGCTGGAAGCAAGATGCTTTGGGGCCTCTCATCCCCTTTGCAAACAAGGCGGCCCTATGGGCCAGGCAGCTCTAGGCCAATGGAGCACACCCAGAGCAGAAGTTCTACTTCGGCCAGTTCAGGCCACCAACAAACTGCGTTTCACAGGCCTTGGTAAGAGATGTTCCCGGTAGGCTGTAAGAGCACTGGGCAACGCCAGATGTTTCTTAGCTTCCCGAAGAGCTGGAAGCAAGATGCTTTGGGGCCTCTCATCCCCTTTGCAAACAAGGCCGACCTTTGGGCCAGGCAGCTCTAGGCCAATGGAGCACACCCAGAGCAGAAGTTCTACCTCAGCCAGATAAGGCCTGCCAAGAAACTGCGTTTCAAAGGCTTTGGTAAGAGATGTTCCCGGTACTCTGTTAGAGCACTGGGCAGAGCCATTTGTTTCTTAGCTTCCCAAAGAGCTGGAAGCAAGATGCTTTGGGGGCTCCCTGCCCCTTTGCCAACAAGGGCGACCTTTGGGCCTTTCAGCTCTAGGCCAATGGAGCACACCCAGCGCAGAAGTCCTACTTCAGCCAGATCAGGCCTGCCAAGGAACTGCGTTTCAGAGGCCTTTGTATGTGACGTTCCCGGTAGGCTGTGAGAGCACGGTGCAGAGCCAGTTGTTTCCTTGTTTCCCAAACAGCTGGAAGCAAGACGCTTTGGGGCCTCTCTGCCCCTTTGGAAACAAGGCAGCACGTTGGGTCTGGCAGCTCTAGGGCAATGGAGCACAACCAGAGCCGAAGTTCTACTTCTTCCAGATCAGGCCTGCCTAGACAGTGCGTTTCCCAGGCCTTGATAAGAGATGTTCTCTTAGGCTATAAGAGCACTGGGCACAGCCAGTTGTTTCTTAGCTTCCCAAGAGGTGGAAGCAAGATGCTTTGGGGCCTCTCTCCCCCTTTGGAAACAAGGCAGCCCTTTGGGCCTTTCAGCTCTAGGGCAATGGAGCACACCCAGAGCAGAAGTTCTACCTCAGCCAGATCAGGCCTGCCAAGAAACTGCTTTTCACAGGCCTTCGTAAGAGGTGTTCCCGGAAGGCTGTAAGAGTACCTGGCAGAGCGAGTTGTTTCTTAGCTTCAAAAACAGCTGGAAGCAACATGATTTGGGGCCTCTCTGCCCCTTTGGAAACAAAGCAGCCTTTGTGCCTGGCAGCTCTAGGCCAAAGTAGCACACCCAGAGCACAAGTTCTACCTCAGCCAGATAAGGCCTGTCAAGAAGCTGCGTTTCACAGGCCTTTGTATGTGACGTTCCCGGTTGGCTTTGAGAGCACTGTGCAGAGCCAGTTGTTTTAGCTTCCCAGAGAGCAGGAAGCAAGATGCTTTGGGGCCTCTCTCACACTTTGGAAATAAAGGCAGCCCTTTGGGCCTGGCAGCCCTAGGCCAATGGAGTACACCCAGAGCAGAAGTTCTACCTCAGCCAGATCAGGCCTTCCAAGAAACTGCGTCTCACAGGCCTTTCTCTGTCACGTTGCCGGTAGGCTGTGAGAGCACTGTGCAGAGCCAGTTGTTTCTTAGCTTCCCAAAGATTTGGAAGCAAGATGCTTTGGGGACTCTCAGCCCCTTTGGAAACAAGGCGGCCCTTTGGGCCTGGCAGCTCTAGGCCAAAGTAGCACGCCCAGAGCAGGAGTTCTACTTCAGCCAGATCAGGCCTGCCAAGAAACTGCGTTTCACAGGCCTTGGTAAGAGATGTTCCCGGTAGGCTGTGAGAGCACTGTGGAGAGCCAGTTGCTTTAGCTTCCCACAGAGCTGGAAGCAAGATGCCTTGGGGCCTCTCTCTCCCTTTGGACACAAGGCAGCCGTTTGGGCCTGGCAGCTCTAGGCCAATGGAGCACACCCACAGCAGAAGTTCTACTTCAGGCAGATCAGTCCTGCCCAGAAACTGCGTTTCACAGCCCTTGGTAAGAGATGTTCACGGTAGGCTGTGAGAGCACTGGGCAGAACCAGTTGTTTTTTAGCTTCCCAAAGTGCTGGAGGCAAGATGCTTTGGGGCCTCTCTCACCCTTTGGAAACAAGGCAGCCCTTAGGTCCTGGTAGCTCTAGGCCTATGTAGCACAACCAGAACAGAAGTTCTACTTCAGCCAGGTCAGGCCTGCCAAGAAACTGCGTTTCACAGGCCTTTCAAAGAGATGTTCTCTTAGGCTGTAAGAGCACTGGGCAGAGCCAGCTGTTTCTTAGCTTCCCGAAGAGCTGGGAGCAAGATGCTTTGGGTCCACTCTCCGTCTTTGGAAACAAGGCAGCCCTTTGGGCCTGGCAGCTCTAGGGCAATGGAGCACACCCAGAGCAGAAGTTCTACTTCAGCCAGATCAGGCCTGCCAGGAAACTGCGTTTCACAGGCCTTGGTAAGAGATGTTCCCGGTAGGCTGTAAGAGCACTGGGCAGAGCCAGTTGTTTCTTACCTTCCTGAAAAGCTGGAAGCAAGATGCTTGGGACCCCTCTGCCCGTTTGGGAACAAGGCAGCCTTTTGGGTCGGGAAGCTCTAGGCCAATGGAGCACACGCAGAGCAGGAGTTCTACTTCAGCCTGATCAGGCCTGCAAAGAAACAGCGTTTGACAGGCCTTGGTAAGAGATGTTCCCGGTAGGTGTAAGAGCACTGGGCAGAGCCAGTTGTTTCTTAGCTTCGCAAAGACCGGGAAGCAAGATGCTTTGGGCCTCTCTGCCCCTTGGAAACAGGGCAGCACTTTGGGCCTGGCAGCTCTAGGGCAATGGAGCACACCCAGAGCCGGAGTTCTACTTCAGCCAGATGAGGCCTGCCAAGAAACTGCGTTTCACAGGCCTTTCAAAGACATGTTCCCGGTAGGCTGTAAGAGCACGGGGCAGAGCGAGTTGGTTCTTAGCTTCCCAGAGAGCTGGAAGCAAGATGCTTTGGGGCCTCTCTGCCCCTTTGGAAACAAGGCAGCACCTTGGGCCTGGCAGCTCTAGGGCAATGGAGCACACCCAGAGCAGAAGTTCTACTTCAGCCAAATCAGGCCTGCCAGGAAACGGCGTTTCACAGGCCTTGGTAAGAGATGTTCCCGGTAGGCTGTAAGAGCACTGGGCAACGCCAGATGTTTCTTAGCTTCCCGAACAGCTGGAAGCAAGAAGCTTTGGTGCCACTCTCTCACTTTGGACTCAAGGCAGCCCTTTGGGGCAGGTAGCTCTAGCCCAGTGGAGCACACCCAGAGCAGAAGTTCTACTTCGGCCAGTTCAGGCCACCAACAAACTGCGTTTCACAGGCCTTGGTAAGAGATGTTCCCGGTAGGCTGTAAGAGCACTGGGCAACGCCAGATGTTTCTTAGCTTCCCGAAGAGCTGGAAGCAAGATGCTTTGGGGCCTCTCATCCCCTTTGCAAACAAGGCGGCCCTATGGGCCAGGCAGCTCTAGGCCAATGGAGCACACCCAGAGCAGAAGTTCTACTTCGGCCAGTTCAGGCCACCAACAAACTGCGTTTCACAGGCCTTGGTAAGAGATGTTCCCGGTAGGCTGTAAGAGCACTGGGCAACGCCAGATGTTTCTTAGCTTCCCGAAGAGCTGGAAGCAAGATGCTTTGGGGCCTCTCATCCCCTTTGCAAACAAGGCCGACCTTTGGGCCAGGCAGCTCTAGGCCAATGGAGCACACCCAGAGCAGAAGTTCTACCTCAGCCAGATAAGGCCTGCCAAGAAACTGCGTTTCAAAGGCTTTGGTAAGAGATGTTCCCGGTACTCTGTTAGAGCACTGGGCAGAGCCATTTGTTTCTTAGCTTCCCAAAGAGCTGGAAGCAAGATGCTTTGGGGGCTCCCTGCCCCTTTGCCAACAAGGGCGACCTTTGGGCCTTTCAGCTCTAGGCCAATGGAGCACACCCAGAGCAGAAGTCCTACTTCAGCCAGATCAGGCCTGCCAAGGAACTGCGTTTCAGAGGCCTTTGTATGTGACGTTCCCGGTAGGCTGTGAGAGCACGGTGCAGAGCCAGTTGTTTCCTTGTTTCCCAAACAGCTGGAAGCAAGACGCTTTGGGGCCTCTCTGCCCCTTTGGAAACAAGGCAGCACGTTGGGTCTGGCAGCTCTAGGGCAATGGAGCACAACCAGAGCCGAAGTTCTACTTCTTCCAGATCAGGCCTGCCTAGACAGTGCGTTTCCCAGGCCTTGATAAGAGATGTTCTCTTAGGCTATAAGAGCACTGGGCACAGCCAGTTGTTTCTTAGCTTCCCAAGAGGTGGAAGCAAGATGCTTTGGGGCCTCTCTCCCCCTTTGGAAACAAGGCAGCCCTTTGGGCCTTTCAGCTCTAGGGCAATGGAGCACACCCAGAGCAGAAGTTCTACCTCAGCCAGATCAGGCCTGCCAAGAAACTGCTTTTCACAGGCCTTCGTAAGAGGTGTTCCCGGAAGGCTGTAAGAGTACCTGGCAGAGCGAGTTGTTTCTTAGCTTCAAAAACAGCTGGAAGCAACATGATTTGGGGCCTCTCTCCCCCTTTGGAAACAAAGCAGCCTTTGTGCCTGGCAGCTCTAGGCCAAAGTAGCACACCCAGAGCACAAGTTCTACCTCAGCCAGATAAGGCCTGTCAAGAAGCTGCGTTTCACAGGCCTTTGTATGTGACGTTCCCGGTTGGCTTTGAGAGCACTGTGCAGAGCCAGTTGTTTTAGCTTCCCAGAGAGCAGGAAGCAAGATGCTTTGGGGCCTCTCTCACACTTTGGAAATAAAGGCAGCCCTTTGGGCCTGGCAGCCCTAGGCCAATGGAGTACACCCAGAGCAGAAGTTCTACCTCAGCCAGATCAGGCCTTCCAAGAAACTGCGTCTCACAGGCCTTTCTCTGTCACATTGCCGGTAGGCTGTGAGAGCACTGTGCAGAGCCAGTTGTTTCTTAGCTTCCCAAAGATTTGGAAGCAAGATGCTTTGGGGACTCTCAGCCCCTTTGGAAACAAGGCGGCCCTTTGGGCCTGGCAGCTCTAGGCCAAAGTAGCACGCCCAGAGCAGGAGTTCTACTTCAGCCAGATCAGGCCTGCCAAGAAACTGCGTTTCACAGGCCTTGGTAAGAGATGTTCCCGGTAGGCTGTGAGAGCACTGTGGAGAGCCAGTTGCTTTAGCTTCCCACAGAGCTGGAAGCAAGATGCCTTGGGGCCTCTCTCTCCCTTTGGACACAAGGCAGCCGTTTGGGCCTGGCAGCTCTAGGCCAATGGAGCACACCCACAGCAGAAGTTCTACTTCAGGCAGATCAGTCCTGCCCAGAAACTGTGTTTCACAGCCCTTGGTAAGAGATGTTCAGGGTAGGCTGTGAGAGCACTGGGCAGAACCAGTTGTTTTTTAGCTTCCCAAAGTGCTGGAGGCAAGATGCTTTGGGGCCTCTCTCACCCTTTGGAAACAAGGCAGCCCTTAGGTCCTGGTAGCTCTAGGCCTATGTAGCACAACCAGAACAGAAGTTCTACTTCAGCCAGGTCAGGCCTGCCAAGAAACTGCGTTTCACAGGCCTTTCAAAGAGATGTTCTCTTAGGCTGTAAGAGCACTGGGCAGAGCCAGCTGTTTCTTAGCTTCCCGAAGAGCTGGGAGCAAGATGCTTTGGGTCCACTCTCCGTCTTTGGAAACAAGGCAGCCCTTTGGGCCTGGCAGCTCTAGGGCAATGGAGCACACCCAGAGCAGAAGTTCTACTTCAGCCAGATCAGGCCTGCCAGGAAACTGCGTTTCACAGGCCTTGGTAAGAGATGTTCCCGGTAGGCTGTAAGAGCACTGGGCAGAGCCAGTTGTTTCTTACCTTCCTGAAAAGCTGGAAGCAAGATGCTTGGGACCCCTCTGCCCGTTTGGGAACAAGGCAGCCTTTTGGGTCGGGAAGCTCTAGGCCAATGGAGCACACGCAGAGCAGGAGTTCTACTTCAGCCTGATCAGGCCTGCAAAGAAACAGCGTTTGACAGGCCTTGGTAAGAGATGTTCCCGGTAGGTGTAAGAGCACTGGGCAGAGCCAGTTGTTTCTTAGCTTCGCAAAGACCGGGAAGCAAGATGCTTTGGGCCTCTCTGCCCCTTGGAAACAGGGCAGCACTTTGGGCCTGGCAGCTCTAGGGCAATGGAGCACACCCAGAGCCGGAGTTCTACTTCAGCCAGATGAGGCCTGCCAAGAAACTGCGTTTCACAGGCCTTTCAAAGACATGTTCCCGGTAGGCTGTAAGAGCACGGGGCAGAGCGAGTTGGTTCTTAGCTTCCCAGAGAGCTGGAAGCAAGATGCTTTGGGGCCTCTCTGCCCCTTTGGAAACAAGGCAGCACCTTGGGCCTGGCAGCTCTAGGGCAATGGAGCACACCCAGAGCAGAAGTTCTACTTCAGCCAAATCAGGCCTGCCAGGAAACGGCGTTTCACAGGCCTTGGTAAGAGATGTTCCCGGTAGGCTGTAAGAGCACTGGGCAACGCCAGATGTTTCTTAGCTTCCCGAAGAGCTGGAAGCAAGAAGCTTTGGTGCCACTCTCTCACTTTGGACTCAAGGCAGCCCTTTGGGGCAGGTAGCTCTAGCCCAGTGGAGCACACCCAGAGCAGAAGTTCTACTTCGGCCAGTTCAGGCCACCAAGAAACTGCGTTTCACAGGCCTTGGTAAGAGATGTTCCCGGTAGGCTGTAAGAGCACTGGGCAACGCCAGATGTTTCTTAGCTTCCCGAAGAGCTGGAAGCAAGATGCTTTGGGGCCTCTCATCCCCTTTGCAAACAAGGCGGCCCTATGGGCCAGGCAGCTCTAGGCCAATGGAGCACACCCAGAGCAGAAGTTCTACTTCGGCCAGTTCAGGCCACCAACAAACTGCGTTTCACAGGCCTTGGTAAGAGATGTTCCCGGTAGGCTGTAAGAGCACTGGGCAACGCCAGATGTTTCTTAGCTTCCCGAAGAGCTGGAAGCAAGATGCTTTGGGGCCTCTCATCCCCTTTGCAAACAAGGCCGACCTTTGGGCCAGGCAGCTCTAGGCCAATGGAGCACACCCAGAGCAGAAGTTCTACCTCAGCCAGATAAGGCCTGCCAAGAAACTGCGTTTCAAAGGCTTTGGTAAGAGATGTTCCCGGTACTCTGTTAGAGCACTGGGCAGAGCCATTTGTTTCTTAGCTTCCCAAAGAGCTGGAAGCAAGATGCTTTGGGGGCTCCCTGCCCCTTTGCCAACAAGGGCGACCTTTGGGCCTTTCAGCTCTAGGCCAATGGAGCACACCCAGAGCAGAAGTCCTACTTCAGCCAGATCAGGCCTGCCAAGGAACTGCGTTTCAGAGGCCTTTGTATGTGACGTTCCCGGTAGGCTGTGAGAGCACGGTGCAGAGCCAGTTGTTTCCTTGTTTCCCAAACAGCTGGAAGCAAGACGCTTTGGGGCCTCTCTGCCCCTTTGGAAACAAGGCAGCACGTTGGGTCTGGCAGCTCTAGGGCAATGGAGCACAACCAGAGCCGAAGTTCTACTTCTTCCAGATCAGGCCTGCCTAGACAGTGCGTTTCCCAGGCCTTGATAAGAGATGTTCTCTTAGGCTATAAGAGCACTGGGCACAGCCAGTTGTTTCTTAGCTTCCCAAGAGGTGGAAGCAAGATGCTTTGGGGCCTCTCTCCCCCTTTGGAAACAAGGCAGCCCTTTGGGCCTTTCAGCTCTAGGGCAATGGAGCACACCCAGAGCAGAAGTTCTACCTCAGCCAGATCAGGCCTGCCAAGAAACTGCTTTTCACAGGCCTTCGTAAGAGGTGTTCCCGGAAGGCTGTAAGAGTACCTGGCAGAGCGAGTTGTTTCTTAGCTTCAAAAACAGCTGGAAGCAACATGATTTGGGGCCTCTCTCCCCCTTTGGAAACAAAGCAGCCTTTGTGCCTGGCAGCTCTAGGCCAAAGTAGCACACCCAGAGCACAAGTTCTACCTCAGCCAGATAAGGCCTGTCAAGAAGCTGCGTTTCACAGGCCTTTGTATGTGACGTTCCCGGTTGGCTTTGAGAGCACTGTGCAGAGCCAGTTGTTTTAGCTTCCCAGAGAGCAGGAAGCAAGATGCTTTGGGGCCTCTCTCACACTTTGGAAATAAAGGCAGCCCTTTGGGCCTGGCAGCCCTAGGCCAATGGAGTACACCCAGAGCAGAAGTTCTACCTCAGCCAGATCAGGCCTTCCAAGAAACTGCGTCTCACAGGCCTTTCTCTGTCACGTTGCCGGTAGGCTGTGAGAGCACTGTGCAGAGCCAGTTGTTTCTTAGCTTCCCAAAGATTTGGAAGCAAGATGCTTTGGGGACTCTCAGCCCCTTTGGAAACAAGGCGGCCCTTTGGGCCTGGCAGCTCTAGGCCAAAGTAGCACGCCCAGAGCAGGAGTTCTACTTCAGCCAGATCAGGCCTGCCAAGAAACTGCGTTTCACAGGCCTTGGTAAGAGATGTTCCCGGTAGGCTGTGAGAGCACTGTGGAGAGCCAGTTGCTTTAGCTTCCCACAGAGCTGGAAGCAAGATGCCTTGGGGCCTCTCTCTCCCTTTGGACACAAGGCAGCCGTTTGGGCCTGGCAGCTCTAGGCCAATGGAGCACACCCACAGCAGAAGTTCTACTTCAGGCAGATCAGTCCTGCCCAGAAACTGCATTTCACAGCCCTTGGTAAGAGATGTTCAGGGTAGGCTGTGAGAGCACTGGGCAGAACCAGTTGTTTTTTAGCTTCCCAAAGTGCTGGAGGCAAGATGCTTTGGGGCCTCTCTCACCCTTTGGAAACAAGGCAGCCCTTAGGTCCTGGTAGCTCTAGGCCTATGTAGCACAACCAGAACAGAAGTTCTACTTCAGCCAGGTCAGGCCTGCCAAGAAACTGCGTTTCACAGGCCTTTCAAAGAGATGTTCTCTTAGGCTGTAAGAGCACTGGGCAGAGCCAGCTGTTTCTTAGCTTCCCGAAGAGCTGGGAGCAAGATGCTTTGGGTCCACTCTCCGTCTTTGGAAACAAGGCAGCCCTTTGGGCCTGGCAGCTCTAGGGCAATGGAGCACACCCAGAGCAGAAGTTCTACTTCAGCCAGATCAGGCCTGCCAGGAAACTGCGTTTCACAGGCCTTGGTAAGAGATGTTCCCGGTAGGCTGTAAGAGCACTGGGCAGAGCCAGTTGTTTCTTACCTTCCTGAAAAGCTGGAAGCAAGATGCTTGGGACCCCTCTGCCCGTTTGGGAACAAGGCAGCCTTTTGGGTCGGGAAGCTCTAGGCCAATGGAGCACACGCAGAGCAGGAGTTCTACTTCAGCCTGATCAGGCCTGCAAAGAAACAGCGTTTGACAGGCCTTGGTAAGAGATGTTCCCGGTAGGTGTAAGAGCACTGGGCAGAGCCAGTTGTTTCTTAGCTTCGCAAAGACCGGGAAGCAAGATGCTTTGGGCCTCTCTGCCCCTTGGAAACAGGGCAGCACTTTGGGCCTGGCAGCTCTAGGGCAATGGAGCACACCCAGAGCCGGAGTTCTACTTCAGCCAGATGAGGCCTGCCAAGAAACTGCGTTTCACAGGCCTTTCAAAGACATGTTCCCGGTAGGCTGTAAGAGCACGGGGCAGAGCGAGTTGGTTCTTAGCTTCCCAGAGAGCTGGAAGCAAGATGCTTTGGGGCCTCTCTGCCCCTTTGGAAACAAGGCAGCACCTTGGGCCTGGCAGCTCTAGGGCAATGGAGCACACCCAGAGCAGAAGTTCTACTTCAGCCAAATCAGGCCTGCCAGGAAACGGCGTTTCACAGGCCTTGGTAAGAGATGTTCCCGGTAGGCTGTAAGAGCACTGGGCAACGCCAGATGTTTCTTAGCTTCCCGAACAGCTGGAAGCAAGAAGCTTTGGTGCCACTCTCTCACTTTGGACTCAAGGCAGCCCTTTGGGGCAGGTAGCTCTAGCCCAGTGGAGCACACCCAGAGCAGAAGTTCTACTTCGGCCAGTTCAGGCCACCAAGAAACTGCGTTTCACAGGCCTTGGTAAGAGATGTTCCCGGTAGGCTGTAAGAGCACTGGGCAACGCCAGATGTTTCTTAGCTTCCCGAAGAGCTGGAAGCAAGATGCTTTGGGGCCTCTCATCCCCTTTGCAAACAAGGCGGCCCTATGGGCCAGGCAGCTCTAGGCCAATGGAGCACACCCAGAGCAGAAGTTCTACTTCGGCCAGTTCAGGCCACCAACAAACTGCGTTTCACAGGCCTTGGTAAGAGATGTTCCCGGTAGGCTGTAAGAGCACTGGGCAACGCCAGATGTTTCTTAGCTTCCCGAAGAGCTGGAAGCAAGATGCTTTGGGGCCTCTCATCCCCTTTGCAAACAAGGCCGACCTTTGGGCCAGGCAGCTCTAGGCCAATGGAGCACACCCAGAGCAGAAGTTCTACCTCAGCCAGATAAGGCCTGCCAAGAAACTGCGTTTCAAAGGCTTTGGTAAGAGATGTTCCCGGTACTCTGTTAGAGCACTGGGCAGAGCCATTTGTTTCTTAGCTTCCCAAAGAGCTGGAAGCAAGATGCTTTGGGGGCTCCCTGCCCCTTTGCCAACAAGGGCGACCTTTGGGCCTTTCAGCTCTAGGCCAATGGAGCACACCCAGAGCAGAAGTCCTACTTCAGCCAGATCAGGCCTGCCAAGGAACTGCGTTTCAGAGGCCTTTGTATGTGACGTTCCCGGTAGGCTGTGAGAGCACGGTGCAGAGCCAGTTGTTTCCTTGTTTCCCAAACAGCTGGAAGCAAGACGCTTTGGGGCCTCTCTGCCCCTTTGGAAACAAGGCAGCACGTTGGGTCTGGCAGCTCTAGGGCAATGGAGCACAACCAGAGCCGAAGTTCTACTTCTTCCAGATCAGGCCTGCCTAGACAGTGCGTTTCCCAGGCCTTGATAAGAGATGTTCTCTTAGGCTATAAGAGCACTGGGCACAGCCAGTTGTTTCTTAGCTTCCCAAGAGGTGGAAGCAAGATGCTTTGGGGCCTCTCTCCCCCTTTGGAAACAAGGCAGCCCTTTGGGCCTTTCAGCTCTAGGGCAATGGAGCACACCCAGAGCAGAAGTTCTACCTCAGCCAGATCAGGCCTGCCAAGAAACTGCTTTTCACAGGCCTTCGTAAGAGGTGTTCCCGGAAGGCTGTAAGAGTACCTGGCAGAGCGAGTTGTTTCTTAGCTTCAAAAACAGCTGGAAGCAACATGATTTGGGGCCTCTCTCCCCCTTTGGAAACAAAGCAGCCTTTGTGCCTGGCAGCTCTAGGCCAAAGTAGCACACCCAGAGCACAAGTTCTACCTCAGCCAGATAAGGCCTGTCAAGAAGCTGCGTTTCACAGGCCTTTGTATGTGACGTTCCCGGTTGGCTTTGAGAGCACTGTGCAGAGCCAGTTGTTTTAGCTTCCCAGAGAGCAGGAAGCAAGATGCTTTGGGGCCTCTCTCACACTTTGGAAATAAAGGCAGCCCTTTGGGCCTGGCAGCCCTAGGCCAATGGAGTACACCCAGAGCAGAAGTTCTACCTCAGCCAGATCAGGCCTTCCAAGAAACTGCGTCTCACAGGCCTTTCTCTGTCACGTTGCCGGTAGGCTGTGAGAGCACTGTGCAGAGCCAGTTGTTTCTTAGCTTCCCAAAGATTTGGAAGCAAGATGCTTTGGGGACTCTCAGCCCCTTTGGAAACAAGGCGGCCCTTTGGGCCTGGCAGCTCTAGGCCAAAGTAGCACGCCCAGAGCAGGAGTTCTACTTCAGCCAGATCAGGCCTGCCAAGAAACTGCGTTTCACAGGCCTTGGTAAGAGATGTTCCCGGTAGGCTGTGAGAGCACTGTGGAGAGCCAGTTGCTTTAGCTTCCCACAGAGCTGGAAGCAAGATGCCTTGGGGCCTCTCTCTCCCTTTGGACACAAGGCAGCCGTTTGGGCCTGGCAGCTCTAGGCCAATGGAGCACACCCACAGCAGAAGTTCTACTTCAGGCAGATCAGTCCTGCCCAGAAACTGCGTTTCACAGCCCTTGGTAAGAGATGTTCAGGGTAGGCTGTGAGAGCACTGGGCAGAACCAGTTGTTTTTTAGCTTCCCAAAGTGCTGGAGGCAAGATGCTTTGGGGCCTCTCTCACCCTTTGGAAACAAGGCAGCCCTTAGGTCCTGGTAGCTCTAGGCCTATGTAGCACAACCAGAACAGAAGTTCTACTTCAGCCAGGTCAGGCCTGCCAAGAAACTGCGTTTCACAGGCCTTTCAAAGAGATGTTCTCTTAGGCTGTAAGAGCACTGGGCAGAGCCAGCTGTTTCTTAGCTTCCCGAAGAGCTGGGAGCAAGATGCTTTGGGTCCACTCTCCGTCTTTGGAAACAAGGCAGCCCTTTGGGCCTGGCAGCTCTAGGGCAATGGAGCACACCCAGAGCAGAAGTTCTACTTCAGCCAGATCAGGCCTGCCAGGAAACTGCGTTTCACAGGCCTTGGTAAGAGATGTTCCCGGTAGGCTGTAAGAGCACTGGGCAGAGCCAGTTGTTTCTTACCTTCCTGAAAAGCTGGAAGCAAGATGCTTGGGACCCCTCTGCCCGTTTGGGAACAAGGCAGCCTTTTGGGTCGGGAAGCTCTAGGCCAATGGAGCACACGCAGAGCAGGAGTTCTACTTCAGCCTGATCAGGCCTGCAAAGAAACAGCGTTTGACAGGCCTTGGTAAGAGATGTTCCCGGTAGGTGTAAGAGCACTGGGCAGAGCCAGTTGTTTCTTAGCTTCGCAAAGACCGGGAAGCAAGATGCTTTGGGCCTCTCTGCCCCTTGGAAACAGGGCAGCACTTTGGGCCTGGCAGCTCTAGGGCAATGGAGCACACCCAGAGCCGGAGTTCTACTTCAGCCAGATGAGGCCTGCCAAGAAACTGCGTTTCACAGGCCTTTCAAAGACATGTTCCCGGTAGGCTGTAAGAGCACGGGGCAGAGCGAGTTGGTTCTTAGCTTCCCAGAGAGCTGGAAGCAAGATGCTTTGGGGCCTCTCTGCCCCTTTGGAAACAAGGCAGCACCTTGGGCCTGGCAGCTCTAGGGCAATGGAGCACACCCAGAGCAGAAGTTCTACTTCAGCCAAATCAGGCCTGCCAGGAAACGGCGTTTCACAGGCCTTGGTAAGAGATGTTCCCGGTAGGCTGTAAGAGCACTGGGCAACGCCAGATGTTTCTTAGCTTCCCGAAGAGCTGGAAGCAAGAAGCTTTGGTGCCACTCTCTCACTTTGGACTCAAGGCAGCCCTTTGGGGCAGGTAGCTCTAGCCCAGTGGAGCACACCCAGAGCAGAAGTTCTACTTCGGCCAGTTCAGGCCACCAAGAAACTGCGTTTCACAGGCCTTGGTAAGAGATGTTCCCGGTAGGCTGTAAGAGCACTGGGCAACGCCAGATGTTTCTTAGCTTCCCGAAGAGCTGGAAGCAAGATGCTTTGGGGCCTCTCATCCCCTTTGCAAACAAGGCGGCCCTATGGGCCAGGCAGCTCTAGGCCAATGGAGCACACCCAGAGCAGAAGTTCTACTTCGGCCAGTTCAGGCCACCAACAAACTGCGTTTCACAGGCCTTGGTAAGAGATGTTCCCGGTAGGCTGTAAGAGCACTGGGCAACGCCAGATGTTTCTTAGCTTCCCGAAGAGCTGGAAGCAAGATGCTTTGGGGCCTCTCATCCCCTTTGCAAACAAGGCCGACCTTTGGGCCAGGCAGCTCTAGGCCAATGGAGCACACCCAGAGCAGAAGTTCTACCTCAGCCAGATAAGGCCTGCCAAGAAACTGCGTTTCAAAGGCTTTGGTAAGAGATGTTCCCGGTACTCTGTTAGAGCACTGGGCAGAGCCATTTGTTTCTTAGCTTCCCAAAGAGCTGGAAGCAAGATGCTTTGGGGGCTCCCTGCCCCTTTGCCAACAAGGGCGACCTTTGGGCCTTTCAGCTCTAGGCCAATGGAGCACACCCAGAGCAGAAGTCCTACTTCAGCCAGATCAGGCCTGCCAAGGAACTGCGTTTCAGAGGCCTTTGTATGTGACGTTCCCGGTAGGCTGTGAGAGCACGGTGCAGAGCCAGTTGTTTCCTTGTTTCCCAAACAGCTGGAAGCAAGACGCTTTGGGGCCTCTCTGCCCCTTTGGAAACAAGGCAGCACGTTGGGTCTGGCAGCTCTAGGGCAATGGAGCACAACCAGAGCCGAAGTTCTACTTCTTCCAGATCAGGCCTGCCTAGACAGTGCGTTTCCCAGGCCTTGATAAGAGATGTTCTCTTAGGCTATAAGAGCACTGGGCACAGCCAGTTGTTTCTTAGCTTCCCAAGAGGTGGAAGCAAGATGCTTTGGGGCCTCTCTCCCCCTTTGGAAACAAGGCAGCCCTTTGGGCCTTTCAGCTCTAGGGCAATGGAGCACACCCAGAGCAGAAGTTCTACCTCAGCCAGATCAGGCCTGCCAAGAAACTGCTTTTCACAGGCCTTCGTAAGAGGTGTTCCCGGAAGGCTGTAAGAGTACCTGGCAGAGCGAGTTGTTTCTTAGCTTCAAAAACAGCTGGAAGCAACATGATTTGGGGCCTCTCTCCCCCTTTGGAAACAAAGCAGCCTTTGTGCCTGGCAGCTCTAGGCCAAAGTAGCACACCCAGAGCACAAGTTCTACCTCAGCCAGATAAGGCCTGTCAAGAAGCTGCGTTTCACAGGCCTTTGTATGTGACGTTCCCGGTTGGCTTTGAGAGCACTGTGCAGAGCCAGTTGTTTTAGCTTCCCAGAGAGCAGGAAGCAAGATGCTTTGGGGCCTCTCTCACACTTTGGAAATAAAGGCAGCCCTTTGGGCCTGGCAGCCCTAGGCCAATGGAGTACACCCAGAGCAGAAGTTCTACCTCAGCCAGATCAGGCCTTCCAAGAAACTGCGTCTCACAGGCCTTTCTCTGTCACGTTGCCGGTAGGCTGTGAGAGCACTGTGCAGAGCCAGTTGTTTCTTAGCTTCCCAAAGATTTGGAAGCAAGATGCTTTGGGGACTCTCAGCCCCTTTGGAAACAAGGCGGCCCTTTGGGCCTGGCAGCTCTAGGCCAAAGTAGCACGCCCAGAGCAGGAGTTCTACTTCAGCCAGATCAGGCCTGCCAAGAAACTGCGTTTCACAGGCCTTGGTAAGAGATGTTCCCGGTAGGCTGTGAGAGCACTGTGGAGAGCCAGTTGCTTTAGCTTCCCACAGAGCTGGAAGCAAGATGCCTTGGGGCCTCTCTCTCCCTTTGGACACAAGGCAGCCGTTTGGGCCTGGCAGCTCTAGGCCAATGGAGCACACCCACAGCAGAAGTTCTACTTCAGGCAGATCAGTCCTGCCCAGAAACTGTGTTTCACAGCCCTTGGTAAGAGATGTTCAGGGTAGGCTGTGAGAGCACTGGGCAGAACCAGTTGTTTTTTAGCTTCCCAAAGTGCTGGAGGCAAGATGCTTTGGGGCCTCTCTCACCCTTTGGAAACAAGGCAGCCCTTAGGTCCTGGTAGCTCTAGGCCTATGTAGCACAACCAGAACAGAAGTTCTACTTCAGCCAGGTCAGGCCTGCCAAGAAACTGCGTTTCACAGGCCTTTCAAAGAGATGTTCTCTTAGGCTGTAAGAGCACTGGGCAGAGCCAGCTGTTTCTTAGCTTCCCGAAGAGCTGGGAGCAAGATGCTTTGGGTCCACTCTCCGTCTTTGGAAACAAGGCAGCCCTTTGGGCCTGGCAGCTCTAGGGCAATGGAGCACACCCAGAGCAGAAGTTCTACTTCAGCCAGATCAGGCCTGCCAGGAAACTGCGTTTCACAGGCCTTGGTAAGAGATGTTCCCGGTAGGCTGTAAGAGCACTGGGCAGAGCCAGTTGTTTCTTACCTTCCTGAAAAGCTGGAAGCAAGATGCTTGGGACCCCTCTGCCCGTTTGGGAACAAGGCAGCCTTTTGGGTCGGGAAGCTCTAGGCCAATGGAGCACACGCAGAGCAGGAGTTCTACTTCAGCCTGATCAGGCCTGCAAAGAAACAGCGTTTGACAGGCCTTGGTAAGAGATGTTCCCGGTAGGTGTAAGAGCACTGGGCAGAGCCAGTTGTTTCTTAGCTTCGCAAAGACCGGGAAGCAAGATGCTTTGGGCCTCTCTGCCCCTTGGAAACAGGGCAGCACTTTGGGCCTGGCAGCTCTAGGGCAATGGAGCACACCCAGAGCCGGAGTTCTACTTCAGCCAGATGAGGCCTGCCAAGAAACTGCGTTTCACAGGCCTTTCAAAGACATGTTCCCGGTAGGCTGTAAGAGCACGGGGCAGAGCGAGTTGGTTCTTAGCTTCCCAGAGAGCTGGAAGCAAGATGCTTTGGGGCCTCTCTGCCCCTTTGGAAACAAGGCAGCACCTTGGGCCTGGCAGCTCTAGGGCAATGGAGCACACCCAGAGCAGAAGTTCTACTTCAGCCAAATCAGGCCTGCCAGGAAACGGCGTTTCACAGGCCTTGGTAAGAGATGTTCCCGGTAGGCTGTAAGAGCACTGGGCAACGCCAGATGTTTCTTAGCTTCCCGAAGAGCTGGAAGCAAGAAGCTTTGGTGCCACTCTCTCACTTTGGACTCAAGGCAGCCCTTTGGGGCAGGTAGCTCTAGCCCAGTGGAGCACACCCAGAGCAGAAGTTCTACTTCGGCCAGTTCAGGCCACCAACAAACTGCGTTTCACAGGCCTTGGTAAGAGATGTTCCCGGTAGGCTGTAAGAGCACTGGGCAACGCCAGATGTTTCTTAGCTTCCCGAAGAGCTGGAAGCAAGATGCTTTGGGGCCTCTCATCCCCTTTGCAAACAAGGCGGCCCTATGGGCCAGGCAGCTCTAGGCCAATGGAGCACACCCAGAGCAGAAGTTCTACTTCGGCCAGTTCAGGCCACCAACAAACTGCGTTTCACAGGCCTTGGTAAGAGATGTTCCCGGTAGGCTGTAAGAGCACTGGGCAACGCCAGATGTTTCTTAGCTTCCCGAAGAGCTGGAAGCAAGATGCTTTGGGGCCTCTCATCCCCTTTGCAAACAAGGCCGACCTTTGGGCCAGGCAGCTCTAGGCCAATGGAGCACACCCAGAGCAGAAGTTCTACCTCAGCCAGATAAGGCCTGCCAAGAAACTGCGTTTCAAAGGCTTTGGTAAGAGATGTTCCCGGTACTCTGTTAGAGCACTGGGCAGAGCCATTTGTTTCTTAGCTTCCCAAAGAGCTGGAAGCAAGATGCTTTGGGGGCTCCCTGCCCCTTTGCCAACAAGGGCGACCTTTGGGCCTTTCAGCTCTAGGCCAATGGAGCACACCCAGAGCAGAAGTCCTACTTCAGCCAGATCAGGCCTGCCAAGGAACTGCGTTTCAGAGGCCTTTGTATGTGACGTTCCCGGTAGGCTGTGAGAGCACGGTGCAGAGCCAGTTGTTTCCTTGTTTCCCAAACAGCTGGAAGCAAGACGCTTTGGGGCCTCTCTGCCCCTTTGGAAACAAGGCAGCACGTTGGGTCTGGCAGCTCTAGGGCAATGGAGCACAACCAGAGCCGAAGTTCTACTTCTTCCAGATCAGGCCTGCCTAGACAGTGCGTTTCCCAGGCCTTGATAAGAGATGTTCTCTTAGGCTATAAGAGCACTGGGCACAGCCAGTTGTTTCTTAGCTTCCCAAGAGGTGGAAGCAAGATGCTTTGGGGCCTCTCTCCCCCTTTGGAAACAAGGCAGCCCTTTGGGCCTTTCAGCTCTAGGGCAATGGAGCACACCCAGAGCAGAAGTTCTACCTCAGCCAGATCAGGCCTGCCAAGAAACTGCTTTTCACAGGCCTTCGTAAGAGGTGTTCCCGGAAGGCTGTAAGAGTACCTGGCAGAGCGAGTTGTTTCTTAGCTTCAAAAACAGCTGGAAGCAACATGATTTGGGGCCTCTCTCCCCCTTTGGAAACAAAGCAGCCTTTGTGCCTGGCAGCTCTAGGCCAAAGTAGCACACCCAGAGCACAAGTTCTACCTCAGCCAGATAAGGCCTGTCAAGAAGCTGCGTTTCACAGGCCTTTGTATGTGACGTTCCCGGTTGGCTTTGAGAGCACTGTGCAGAGCCAGTTGTTTTAGCTTCCCAGAGAGCAGGAAGCAAGATGCTTTGGGGCCTCTCTCACACTTTGGAAATAAAGGCAGCCCTTTGGGCCTGGCAGCCCTAGGCCAATGGAGTACACCCAGAGCAGAAGTTCTACCTCAGCCAGATCAGGCCTTCCAAGAAACTGCGTCTCACAGGCCTTTCTCTGTCACGTTGCCGGTAGGCTGTGAGAGCACTGTGCAGAGCCAGTTGTTTCTTAGCTTCCCAAAGATTTGGAAGCAAGATGCTTTGGGGACTCTCAGCCCCTTTGGAAACAAGGCGGCCCTTTGGGCCTGGCAGCTCTAGGCCAAAGTAGCACGCCCAGAGCAGGAGTTCTACTTCAGCCAGATCAGGCCTGCCAAGAAACTGCGTTTCACAGGCCTTGGTAAGAGATGTTCCCGGTAGGCTGTGAGAGCACTGTGGAGAGCCAGTTGCTTTAGCTTCCCACAGAGCTGGAAGCAAGATGCCTTGGGGCCTCTCTCTCCCTTTGGACACAAGGCAGCCGTTTGGGCCTGGCAGCTCTAGGCCAATGGAGCACACCCACAGCAGAAGTTCTACTTCAGGCAGATCAGTCCTGCCCAGAAACTGCGTTTCACAGCCCTTGGTAAGAGATGTTCAGGGTAGGCTGTGAGAGCACTGGGCAGAACCAGTTGTTTTTTAGCTTCCCAAAGTGCTGGAGGCAAGATGCTTTGGGGCCTCTCTCACCCTTTGGAAACAAGGCAGCCCTTAGGTCCTGGTAGCTCTAGGCCTATGTAGCACAACCAGAACAGAAGTTCTACTTCAGCCAGGTCAGGCCTGCCAAGAAACTGCGTTTCACAGGCCTTTCAAAGAGATGTTCTCTTAGGCTGTAAGAGCACTGGGCAGAGCCAGCTGTTTCTTAGCTTCCCGAAGAGCTGGGAGCAAGATGCTTTGGGTCCACTCTCCGTCTTTGGAAACAAGGCAGCCCTTTGGGCCTGGCAGCTCTAGGGCAATGGAGCACACCCAGAGCAGAAGTTCTACTTCAGCCAGATCAGGCCTGCCAGGAAACTGCGTTTCACAGGCCTTGGTAAGAGATGTTCCCGGTAGGCTGTAAGAGCACTGGGCAGAGCCAGTTGTTTCTTACCTTCCTGAAAAGCTGGAAGCAAGATGCTTGGGAGCCCTCTGCCCGTTTGGGAACAAGGCAGCCTTTTGGGTCGGGAAGCTCTAGGCCAATGGAGCACACGCAGAGCAGGAGTTCTACTTCAGCCTGATCAGGCCTGCAAAGAAACAGCGTTTGACAGGCCTTGGTAAGAGATGTTCGCGGTAGGTGTAAGAGCACTGGGCAGAGCCAGTTGTTTCTTAGCTTCGCAAAGACCGGGAAGCAAGATGCTTTGGGCCTCTCTGCCCCTTGGAAACAGGGCAGCACTTTGGGCCTGGCAGCTCTAGGGCAATGGAGCACACCCAGAGCCGGAGTTCTACTTCAGCCAGATGAGGCCTGCCAAGAAACTGCGTTTCACAGGCCTTTCAAAGACATGTTCCCGGTAGGCTGTAAGAGCACGGGGCAGAGCGAGTTGGTTCTTAGCTTCCCAGAGAGCTGGAAGCAAGATGCTTTGGGGCCTCTCTGCCCCTTTGGAAACAAGGCAGCACCTTGGGCCTGGCAGCTCTAGGGCAATGGAGCACACCCAGAGCAGAAGTTCTACTTCAGCCAAATCAGGCCTGCCAGGAAACGGCGTTTCACAGGCCTTGGTAAGAGATGTTCCCGGTAGGCTGTAAGAGCACTGGGCAACGCCAGATGTTTCTTAGCTTCCCGAAGAGCTGGAAGCAAGAAGCTTTGGTGCCACTCTCTCACTTTGGACTCAAGGCAGCCCTTTGGGGCAGGTAGCTCTAGGCCAGTGGAGCACACCCAGAGCAGAAGTTCTACTTGGGCCAGTTCAGGCCACCAACAAACTGCGTTTCACAGGCCTTGGTAAGAGATGTTCCCGGTAGGCTGTAAGAGCACTGGGCAACGCCAGATGTTTCTTAGCTTCCCGAAGAGCTGGAAGCAAGATGCTTTGGGGCCTCTCATCCCCTTTGCAAACAAGGCGGCCCTATGGGCCAGGCAGCTCTAGGCCAATGGAGCACACCCAGAGCAGAAGTTCTACTTCGGCCAGTTCAGGCCACCAACAAACTGCGTTTCACAGGCCTTGGTAAGAGATGTTCCCGGTAGGCTGTAAGAGCACTGGGCAACGCCAGATGTTTCTTAGCTTCCCGAAGAGCTGGAAGCAAGATGCTTTGGGGCCTCTCATCCCCTTTGCAAACAAGGCCGACCTTTGGGCCAGGCAGCTCTAGGCCAATGGAGCACACCCAGAGCAGAAGTTCTACCTCAGCCAGATAAGGCCTGCCAAGAAACTGCGTTTCAAAGGCTTTGGTAAGAGATGTTCCCGGTACTCTGTTAGAGCACTGGGCAGAGCCATTTGTTTCTTAGCTTCCCAAAGAGCTGGAAGCAAGATGCTTTGGGGGCTCCCTGCCCCTTTGCCAACAAGGGCGACCTTTGGGCCTTTCAGCTCTAGGCCAATGGAGCACACCCAGAGCAGAAGTCCTACTTCAGCCAGATCAGGCCTGCCAAGGAACTGCGTTTCAGAGGCCTTTGTATGTGACGTTCCCGGTAGGCTGTGAGAGCACGGTGCAGAGCCAGTTGTTTCCTTGTTTCCCAAACAGCTGGAAGCAAGACGCTTTGGGGCCTCTCTGCCCCTTTGGAAACAAGGCAGCACGTTGGGTCTGGCAGCTCTAGGGCAATGGAGCACAACCAGAGCCGAAGTTCTACTTCTTCCAGATCAGGCCTGCCTAGACAGTGCGTTTCCCAGGCCTTGATAAGAGATGTTCTCTTAGGCTATAAGAGCACTGGGCACAGCCAGTTGTTTCTTAGCTTCCCAAGAGGTGGAAGCAAGATGCTTTGGGGCCTCTCTCCCCCTTTGGAAACAAGGCAGCCCTTTGGGCCTTTCAGCTCTAGGGCAATGGAGCACACCCAGAGCAGAAGTTCTACCTCAGCCAGATCAGGCCTGCCAAGAAACTGCTTTTCACAGGCCTTCGTAAGAGGTGTTCCCGGAAGGCTGTAAGAGTACCTGGCAGAGCGAGTTGTTTCTTAGCTTCAAAAACAGCTGGAAGCAACATGATTTGGGGCCTCTCTCCCCCTTTGGAAACAAAGCAGCCTTTGTGCCTGGCAGCTCTAGGCCAAAGTAGCACACCCAGAGCACAAGTTCTACCTCAGCCAGATAAGGCCTGTCAAGAAGCTGCGTTTCACAGGCCTTTGTATGTGACGTTCCCGGTTGGCTTTGAGAGCACTGTGCAGAGCCAGTTGTTTTAGCTTCCCAGAGAGCAGGAAGCAAGATGCTTTGGGGCCTCTCTCACACTTTGGAAATAAAGGCAGCCCTTTGGGCCTGGCAGCCCTAGGCCAATGGAGTACACCCAGAGCAGAAGTTCTACCTCAGCCAGATCAGGCCTTCCAAGAAACTGCGTCTCACAGGCCTTTCTCTGTCACGTTGCCGGTAGGCTGTGAGAGCACTGTGCAGAGCCAGTTGTTTCTTAGCTTCCCAAAGATTTGGAAGCAAGATGCTTTGGGGACTCTCAGCCCCTTTGGAAACAAGGCGGCCCTTTGGGCCTGGCAGCTCTAGGCCAAAGTAGCACGCCCAGAGCAGGAGTTCTACTTCAGCCAGATCAGGCCTGCCAAGAAACTGCGTTTCACAGGCCTTGGTAAGAGATGTTCCCGGTAGGCTGTGAGAGCACTGTGGAGAGCCAGTTGCTTTAGCTTCCCACAGAGCTGGAAGCAAGATGCCTTGGGGCCTCTCTCTCCCTTTGGACACAAGGCAGCCGTTTGGGCCTGGCAGCTCTAGGCCAATGGAGCACACCCACAGCAGAAGTTCTACTTCAGGCAGATCAGTCCTGCCCAGAAACTGCGTTTCACAGCCCTTGGTAAGAGATGTTCAGGGTAGGCTGTGAGAGCACTGGGCAGAACCAGTTGTTTTTTAGCTTCCCAAAGTGCTGGAGGCAAGATGCTTTGGGGCCTCTCTCACCCTTTGGAAACAAGGCAGCCCTTAGGTCCTGGTAGCTCTAGGCCTATGTAGCACAACCAGAACAGAAGTTCTACTTCAGCCAGGTCAGGCCTGCCAAGAAACTGCGTTTCACAGGCCTTTCAAAGAGATGTTCTCTTAGGCTGTAAGAGCACTGGGCAGAGCCAGCTGTTTCTTAGCTTCCCGAAGAGCTGGGAGCAAGATGCTTTGGGTCCACTCTCCGTCTTTGGAAACAAGGCAGCCCTTTGGGCCTGGCAGCTCTAGGGCAATGGAGCACACCCAGAGCAGAAGTTCTACTTCAGCCAGATCAGGCCTGCCAGGAAACTGCGTTTCACAGGCCTTGGTAAGAGATGTTCCCGGTAGGCTGTAAGAGCACTGGGCAGAGCCAGTTGTTTCTTACCTTCCTGAAAAGCTGGAAGCAAGATGCTTGGGACCCCTCTGCCCGTTTGGGAACAAGGCAGCCTTTTGGGTCGGGAAGCTCTAGGCCAATGGAGCACACGCAGAGCAGGAGTTCTACTTCAGCCTGATCAGGCCTGCAAAGAAACAGCGTTTGACAGGCCTTGGTAAGAGATGTTCGCGGTAGGTGTAAGAGCACTGGGCAGAGCCAGTTGTTTCTTAGCTTCGCAAAGACCGGGAAGCAAGATGCTTTGGGCCTCTCTGCCCCTTGGAAACAGGGCAGCACTTTGGGCCTGGCAGCTCTAGGGCAATGGAGCACACCCAGAGCCGGAGTTCTACTTCAGCCAGATGAGGCCTGCCAAGAAACTGCGTTTCACAGGCCTTTCAAAGACATGTTCCCGGTAGGCTGTAAGAGCACGGGGCAGAGCGAGTTGGTTCTTAGCTTCCCAGAGAGCTGGAAGCAAGATGCTTTGGGGCCTCTCTGCCCCTTTGGAAACAAGGCAGCACCTTGGGCCTGGCAGCTCTAGGGCAATGGAGCACACCCAGAGCAGAAGTTCTACTTCAGCCAAATCAGGCCTGCCAGGAAACGGCGTTTCACAGGCCTTGGTAAGAGATGTTCCCGGTACTCTGTTAGAGCACTGGGCAGAGCCATTTGTTTCTTAGCTTCCCAAAGAGCTGGAAGCAAGATGCTTTGGGGGCTCCCTGCCCCTTTGCCAACAAGGGCGACCTTTGGGCCTTTCAGCTCTAGGCCAATGGAGCACACCCAGAGCAGAAGTCCTACTTCAGCCAGATCAGGCCTGCCAAGGAACTGCGTTTCAGAGGCCTTTGTATGTGACGTTCCCGGTAGGCTGTGAGAGCACGGTGCAGAGCCAGTTGTTTCCTTGTTTCCCAAACAGCTGGAAGCAAGACGCTTTGGGGCCTCTCTGCCCCTTTGGAAACAAGGCAGCACGTTGGGTCTGGCAGCTCTAGGGCAATGGAGCACAACCAGAGCCGAAGTTCTACTTCTTCCAGATCAGGCCTGCCTAGACAGTGCGTTTCCCAGGCCTTGATAAGAGATGTTCTCTTAGGCTATAAGAGCACTGGGCACAGCCAGTTGTTTCTTAGCTTCCCAAGAGGTGGAAGCAAGATGCTTTGGGGCCTCTCTCCCCCTTTGGAAACAAGGCAGCCCTTTGGGCCTTTCAGCTCTAGGGCAATGGAGCACACCCAGAGCAGAAGTTCTACCTCAGCCAGATCAGGCCTGCCAAGAAACTGCTTTTCACAGGCCTTCGTAAGAGGTGTTCCCGGAAGGCTGTAAGAGTACCTGGCAGAGCGAGTTGTTTCTTAGCTTCAAAAACAGCTGGAAGCAACATGATTTGGGGCCTCTCTCCCCCTTTGGAAACAAAGCAGCCTTTGTGCCTGGCAGCTCTAGGCCAAAGTAGCACACCCAGAGCACAAGTTCTACCTCAGCCAGATAAGGCCTGTCAAGAAGCTGCGTTTCACAGGCCTTTGTATGTGACGTTCCCGGTTGGCTTTGAGAGCACTGTGCAGAGCCAGTTGTTTTAGCTTCCCAGAGAGCAGGAAGCAAGATGCTTTGGGGCCTCTCTCACACTTTGGAAATAAAGGCAGCCCTTTGGGCCTGGCAGCCCTAGGCCAATGGAGTACACCCAGAGCAGAAGTTCTACCTCAGCCAGATCAGGCCTTCCAAGAAACTGCGTCTCACAGGCCTTTCTCTGTCACGTTGCCGGTAGGCTGTGAGAGCACTGTGCAGAGCCAGTTGTTTCTTAGCTTCCCAAAGATTTGGAAGCAAGATGCTTTGGGGACTCTCAGCCCCTTTGGAAACAAGGCGGCCCTTTGGGCCTGGCAGCTCTAGGCCAAAGTAGCACGCCCAGAGCAGGAGTTCTACTTCAGCCAGATCAGGCCTGCCAAGAAACTGCGTTTCACAGGCCTTGGTAAGAGATGTTCCCGGTAGGCTGTGAGAGCACTGTGGAGAGCCAGTTGCTTTAGCTTCCCACAGAGCTGGAAGCAAGATGCCTTGGGGCCTCTCTCTCCCTTTGGACACAAGGCAGCCGTTTGGGCCTGGCAGCTCTAGGCCAATGGAGCACACCCACAGCAGAAGTTCTACTTCAGGCAGATCAGTCCTGCCCAGAAACTGCGTTTCACAGCCCTTGGTAAGAGATGTTCAGGGTAGGCTGTGAGAGCACTGGGCAGAACCAGTTGTTTTTTAGCTTCCCAAAGTGCTGGAGGCAAGATGCTTTGGGGCCTCTCTCACCCTTTGGAAACAAGGCAGCCCTTAGGTCCTGGTAGCTCTAGGCCTATGTAGCACAACCAGAACAGAAGTTCTACTTCAGCCAGGTCAGGCCTGCCAAGAAACTGCGTTTCACAGGCCTTTCAAAGAGATGTTCTCTTAGGCTGTAAGAGCACTGGGCAGAGCCAGCTGTTTCTTAGCTTCCCGAAGAGCTGGGAGCAAGATGCTTTGGGTCCACTCTCCGTCTTTGGAAACAAGGCAGCCCTTTGGGCCTGGCAGCTCTAGGGCAATGGAGCACACCCAGAGCAGAAGTTCTACTTCAGCCAGATCAGGCCTGCCAGGAAACTGCGTTTCACAGGCCTTGGTAAGAGATGTTCCCGGTAGGCTGTAAGAGCACTGGGCAGAGCCAGTTGTTTCTTACCTTCCTGAAAAGCTGGAAGCAAGATGCTTGGGACCCCTCTGCCCGTTTGGGAACAAGGCAGCCTTTTGGGTCGGGAAGCTCTAGGCCAATGGAGCACACGCAGAGCAGGAGTTCTACTTCAGCCTGATCAGGCCTGCAAAGAAACAGCGTTTGACAGGCCTTGGTAAGAGATGTTCGCGGTAGGTGTAAGAGCACTGGGCAGAGCCAGTTGTTTCTTAGCTTCGCAAAGACCGGGAAGCAAGATGCTTTGGGCCTCTCTGCCCCTTGGAAACAGGGCAGCACTTTGGGCCTGGCAGCTCTAGGGCAATGGAGCACACCCAGAGCCGGAGTTCTACTTCAGCCAGATGAGGCCTGCCAAGAAACTGCGTTTCACAGGCCTTTCAAAGACATGTTCCCGGTAGGCTGTAAGAGCACGGGGCAGAGCGAGTTGGTTCTTAGCTTCCCAGAGAGCTGGAAGCAAGATGCTTTGGGGCCTCTCTGCCCCTTTGGAAACAAGGCAGCACCTTGGGCCTGGCAGCTCTAGGGCAATGGAGCACACCCAGAGCAGAAGTTCTACTTCAGCCAAATCAGGCCTGCCAGGAAACGGCGTTTCACAGGCCTTGGTAAGAGATGTTCCCGGTAGGCTGTAAGAGCACTGGGCAACGCCAGATGTTTCTTAGCTTCCCGAAGAGCTGGAAGCAAGAAGCTTTGGTGCCACTCTCTCACTTTGGACTCAAGGCAGCCCTTTGGGGCAGGTAGCTCTAGGCCAGTGGAGCACACCCAGAGCAGAAGTTCTACTTGGGCCAGTTCAGGCCACCAACAAACTGCGTTTCACAGGCCTTGGTAAGAGATGTTCCCGGTAGGCTGTAAGAGCACTGGGCAACGCCAGATGTTTCTTAGCTTCCCGAAGAGCTGGAAGCAAGATGCTTTGGGGCCTCTCATCCCCTTTGCAAACAAGGCGGCCCTATGGGCCAGGCAGCTCTAGGCCAATGGAGCACACCCAGAGCAGAAGTTCTACTTCGGCCAGTTCAGGCCACCAACAAACTGCGTTTCACAGGCCTTGGTAAGAGATGTTCCCGGTAGGCTGTAAGAGCACTGGGCAACGCCAGATGTTTCTTAGCTTCCCGAAGAGCTGGAAGCAAGATGCTTTGGGGCCTCTCATCCCCTTTGCAAACAAGGCCGACCTTTGGGCCAGGCAGCTCTAGGCCAATGGAGCACACCCAGAGCAGAAGTTCTACCTCAGCCAGATAAGGCCTGCCAAGAAACTGCGTTTCAAAGGCTTTGGTAAGAGATGTTCCCGCTACTCTGTTAGAGCACTGGGCAGAGCCATTTGTTTCTTAGCTTCCCAAAGAGCTGGAAGCAAGATGCTTTGGGGGCTCCCTGCCCCTTTGCCAACAAGGGCGACCTTTGGGCCTTTCAGCTCTAGGCCAATGGAGCACACCCAGAGCAGAAGTCCTACTTCAGCCAGATCAGGCCTGCCAAGGAACTGCGTTTCAGAGGCCTTTGTATGTGACGTTCCCGGTAGGCTGTGAGAGCACGGTGCAGAGCCAGTTGTTTCCTTGTTTCCCAAACAGCTGGAAGCAAGACGCTTTGGGGCCTCTCTGCCCCTTTGGAAACAAGGCAGCACGTTGGGTCTGGCAGCTCTAGGGCAATGGAGCACAACCAGAGCCGAAGTTCTACTTCTTCCAGATCAGGCCTGCCTAGACAGTGCGTTTCCCAGGCCTTGATAAGAGATGTTCTCTTAGGCTATAAGAGCACTGGGCACAGCCAGTTGTTTCTTAGCTTCCCAAGAGGTGGAAGCAAGATGCTTTGGGGCCTCTCTCCCCCTTTGGAAACAAGGCAGCCCTTTGGGCCTTTCAGCTCTAGGGCAATGGAGCACACCCAGAGCAGAAGTTCTACCTCAGCCAGATCAGGCCTGCCAAGAAACTGCTTTTCACAGGCCTTCGTAAGAGGTGTTCCCGGAAGGCTGTAAGAGTACCTGGCAGAGCGAGTTGTTTCTTAGCTTCAAAAACAGCTGGAAGCAACATGATTTGGGGCCTCTCTCCCCCTTTGGAAACAAAGCAGCCTTTGTGCCTGGCAGCTCTAGGCCAAAGTAGCACACCCAGAGCACAAGTTCTACCTCAGCCAGATAAGGCCTGTCAAGAAGCTGCGTTTCACAGGCCTTTGTATGTGACGTTCCCGGTTGGCTTTGAGAGCACTGTGCAGAGCCAGTTGTTTTAGCTTCCCAGAGAGCAGGAAGCAAGATGCTTTGGGGCCTCTCTCACACTTTGGAAATAAAGGCAGCCCTTTGGGCCTGGCAGCCCTAGGCCAATGGAGTACACCCAGAGCAGAAGTTCTACCTCAGCCAGATCAGGCCTTCCAAGAAACTGCGTCTCACAGGCCTTTCTCTGTCACGTTGCCGGTAGGCTGTGAGAGCACTGTGCAGAGCCAGTTGTTTCTTAGCTTCCCAAAGATTTGGAAGCAAGATGCTTTGGGGACTCTCAGCCCCTTTGGAAACAAGGCGGCCCTTTGGGCCTGGCAGCTCTAGGCCAAAGTAGCACGCCCAGAGCAGGAGTTCTACTTCAGCCAGATCAGGCCTGCCAAGAAACTGCGTTTCACAGGCCTTGGTAAGAGATGTTCCCGGTAGGCTGTGAGAGCACTGTGGAGAGCCAGTTGCTTTAGCTTCCCACAGAGCTGGAAGCAAGATGCTTTGGGGCCTCTCTCTCCCTTTGGACACAAGGCAGCCGTTTGGGCCTGGCAGCTCTAGGCCAATGGAGCACACCCACAGCAGAAGTTCTACTTCAGGCAGATCAGTCCTGCCCAGAAACTGCGTTTCACAGCCCTTGGTAAGAGATGTTCACGGTAGGCTGTGAGAGCACTGGGCAGAACCAGTTGTTTTTTAGCTTCCCAAAGTGCTGGAGGCAAGATGCTTTGGGGCCTCTCTCACCCTTTGGAAACAAGGCAGCCCTTAGGTCCTGGTAGCTCTAGGCCTATGTAGCACAACCAGAACAGAAGTTCTACTTCAGCCAGGTCAGGCCTGCCAAGAAACTGCGTTTCACAGGCCTTTCAAAGAGATGTTCTCTTAGGCTGTAAGAGCACTGGGCAGAGCCAGCTGTTTCTTAGCTTCCCGAAGAGCTGGGAGCAAGATGCTTTGGGTCCACTCTCCGTCTTTGGAAACAAGGCAGCCCTTTGGGCCTGGCAGCTCTAGGGCAATGGAGCACACCCAGAGCAGAAGTTCTACTTCAGCCAGATCAGGCCTGCCAGGAAACTGCGTTTCACAGGCCTTGGTAAGAGATGTTCCCGGTAGGCTGTAAGAGCACTGGGCAGAGCCAGTTGTTTCTTACCTTCCTGAAAAGCTGGAAGCAAGATGCTTGGGACCCCTCTGCCCGTTTGGGAACAAGGCAGCCTTTTGGGTCGGGAAGCTCTAGGCCAATGGAGCACACGCAGAGCAGGAGTTCTACTTCAGCCTGATCAGGCCTGCAAAGAAACAGCGTTTGACAGGCCTTGGTAAGAGATGTTCCCGGTAGGTGTAAGAGCACTGGGCAGAGCCAGTTGTTTCTTAGCTTCGCAAAGACCGGGAAGCAAGATGCTTTGGGCCTCTCTGCCCCTTGGAAACAGGGCAGCACTTTGGGCCTGGCAGCTCTAGGGCAATGGAGCACACCCAGAGCCGGAGTTCTACTTCAGCCAGATGAGGCCTGCCAAGAAACTGCGTTTCACAGGCCTTTCAAAGACATGTTCCCGGTAGGCTGTAAGAGCACGGGGCAGAGCGAGTTGGTTCTTAGCTTCCCAGAGAGCTGGAAGCAAGATGCTTTGGGGCCTCTCTGCCCCTTTGGAAACAAGGCAGCACCTTGGGCCTGGCAGCTCTAGGGCAATGGAGCACACCCAGAGCAGAAGTTCTACTTCAGCCAAATCAGGCCTGCCAGGAAACGGCGTTTCACAGGCCTTGGTAAGAGATGTTCCCGGTAGGCTGTAAGAGCACTGGGCAACGCCAGATGTTTCTTAGCTTCCCGAAGAGCTGGAAGCAAGAAGCTTTGGTGCCACTCTCTCACTTTGGACTCAAGGCAGCCCTTTGGGGCAGGTAGCTCTAGGCCAGTGGAGCACACCCAGAGCAGAAGTTCTACTTGGGCCAGTTCAGGCCACCAACAAACTGCGTTTCACAGACCTTGGTAAGAGATGTTCCCGGTAGGCTGTAAGAGCACTGGGCAACGCCAGATGTTTCTTAGCTTCCCGAAGAGCTGGAAGCAAGATGCTTTGGGGCCTCTCATCCCCTTTGCAAACAAGGCGGCCCTATGGGCCAGGCAGCTCTAGGCCAATGGAGCACACCCAGAGCAGAAGTTCTACTTCGGCCAGTTCAGGCCACCAACAAACTGCGTTTCACAGGCCTTGGTAAGAGATGTTCCCGGTAGGCTGTAAGAGCACTGGGCAACGCCAGATGTTTCTTAGCTTCCCGAAGAGCTGGAAGCAAGATGCTTTGGGGCCTCTCATCCCCTTTGCAAACAAGGCCGACCTTTGGGCCAGGCAGCTCTAGGCCAATGGAGCACACCCAGAGCAGAAGTTCTACCTCAGCCAGATAAGGCCTGCCAAGAAACTGCGTTTCAAAGGCTTTGGTAAGAGATGTTCCCGCTACTCTGTTATAGCACTGGGCAGAGCCATTTGTTTCTTAGCTTCCCAAAGAGCTGGAAGCAAGATGCTTTGGGGGCTCCCTGCCCCTTTGCCAACAAGGGCGACCTTTGGGCCTTTCAGCTCTAGGCCAATGGAGCACACCCAGAGCAGAAGTCCTACTTCAGCCAGATCAGGCCTGCCAAGGAACTGCGTTTCAGAGGCCTTTGTATGTGACGTTCCCGGTAGGCTGTGAGAGCACGGTGCAGAGCCAGTTGTTTCCTTGTTTCCCAAACAGCTGGAAGCAAGACGCTTTGGGGCCTCTCTGCCCCTTTGGAAACAAGGCAGCACGTTGGGTCTGGCAGCTCTAGGGCAATGGAGCACAACCAGAGCCGAAGTTCTACTTCTTCCAGATCAGGCCTGCCTAGACAGTGCGTTTCCCAGGCCTTGATAAGAGATGTTCTCTTAGGCTATAAGAGCACTGGGCACAGCCAGTTGTTTCTTAGCTTCCCAAGAGGTGGAAGCAAGATGCTTTGGGGCCTCTCTCCCCCTTTGGAAACAAGGCAGCCCTTTGGGCCTTTCAGCTCTAGGGCAATGGAGCACACCCAGAGCAGAAGTTCTACCTCAGCCAGATCAGGCCTGCCAAGAAACTGCTTTTCACAGGCCTTCGTAAGAGGTGTTCCCGGAAGGCTGTAAGAGTACCTGGCAGAGCGAGTTGTTTCTTAGCTTCAAAAACAGCTGGAAGCAACATGATTTGGGGCCTTTCTCCCCCTTTGGAAACAAAGCAGCCTTTGTGCCTGGCAGCTCTAGGCCAAAGTAGCACACCCAGAGCACAAGTTCTACCTCAGCCAGATCAGGCCTGTCAAGAAGCTGCGTTTCACAGGCCTTTGTATGTGACGTTCCCGGTTGGCTTTGAGAGCACTGTGCAGAGCCAGTTGTTTTAGCTTCCCAGAGAGCAGGAAGCAAGATGCTTTGGGGCCTCTCTCACACTTTGGAAATAAAGGCAGCCCTTTGGGCCTGGCAGCCCTAGGCCAATGGAGTACACCCAGAGCAGAAGTTCTACCTCAGCCAGATCAGGCCTTCCAAGAAACTGCGTCTCACAGGCCTTTCTCTGTCACGTTGCCGGTAGGCTGTGAGAGCACTGTGCAGAGCCAGTTGTTTCTTAGCTTCCCAAAGATTTGGAAGCAAGATGCTTTGGGGACTCTCAGCCCCTTTGGAAACAAGGCGGCCCTTTGGGCCTGGCAGCTCTAGGCCAAAGTAGCACGCCCAGAGCAGGAGTTCTACTTCAGCCAGATCAGGCCTGCCAAGAAACTGCGTTTCACAGGCCTTGGTAAGAGATGTTCCCGGTAGGCTGTGAGAGCACTGTGGAGAGCCAGTTGCTTTAGCTTCCCACAGAGCTGGAAGCAAGATGCCTTGGGGCCTCTCTCTCCCTTTGGACACAAGGCAGCCTTTTGGGCCTGGCAGCTCTAGGCCAATGGAGCACACCCACAGCAGAAGTTCTACTTCAGGCAGATCAGTCCTGCCCAGAAACTGCGTTTCACAGCCCTTGGTAAGAGATGTTCACGGTAGGCTGTGAGAGCACTGGGCAGAACCAGTTGTTTTTTAGCTTCCCAAAGTGCTGGAGGCAAGATGCTTTGGGGCCTCTCTCACCCTTTGGAAACAAGGCAGCCCTTAGGTCCTGGTAGCTCTAGGCCTATGTAGCACAACCAGAACAGAAGTTCTACTTCAGCCAGGTCAGGCCTGCCAAGAAACTGCGTTTCACAGGCCTTTCAAAGAGATGTTCTCTTAGGCTGTTAGAGCACTGGGCAGAGCCAGCTGTTTCTTAGCTTCCCGAAGAGCTGGGAGCAAGATGCTTTGGGTCCACTCTCCGTCTTTGGAAACAAGGCAGCCCTTTGGGCCTGGCAGCTCTAGGGCAATGGAGCACACCCAGAGCAGAAGTTCTACTTCAGCCAGATCAGGCCTGCCAGGAAACTGCGTTTCACAGGCCTTGGTAAGAGATGTTCCCGGTAGGCTGTAAGAGCACTGGGCAGAGCCAGTTGTTTCTTACCTTCCTGAAAAGCTGGAAGCAAGATGCTTGGGACCCCTCTGCCCGTTTGGGAACAAGGCAGCCTTTTGGGTCGGGAAGCTCTAGGCCAATGGAGCACACGCAGAGCAGGAGTTCTACTTCAGCCTGATCAGGCCTGCAAAGAAACAGCGTTTGACAGGCCTTGGTAAGAGATGTTCGCGGTAGGTGTAAGAGCACTGGGCAGAGCCAGTTGTTTCTTAGCTTCGCAAAGACCGGGAAGCAAGATGCTTTGGGCCTCTCTGCCCCTTGGAAACAGGGCAGCACTTTGGGCCTGGCAGCTCTAGGGCAATGGAGCACACCCAGAGCCGGAGTTCTACTTCAGCCAGATGAGGCCTGCCAAGAAACTGCGTTTCACAGGCCTTTCAAAGACATGTTCCCGGTAGGCTGTAAGAGCACGGGGCAGAGCGAGTTGGTTCTTAGCTTCCCAGAGAGCTGGAAGCAAGATGCTTTGGGGCCTCTCTGCCCCTTTGGAAACAAGGCAGCACCTTGGGCCTGGCAGCTCTAGGGCAATGGAGCACACCCAGAGCAGAAGTTCTACTTCAGCCAAATCAGGCCTGCCAGGAAACGGCGTTTCACAGGCCTTGGTAAGAGATGTTCCCGGTAGGCTGTAAGAGCACTGGGCAACGCCAGATGTTTCTTAGCTTCCCGAAGAGCTGGAAGCAAGAAGCTTTGGTGCCACTCTCTCACTTTGGACTCAAGGCAGCCCTTTGGGGCAGGTAGCTCTAGGCCAGTGGAGCACACCCAGAGCAGAAGTTCTACTTGGGCCAGTTCAGGCCACCAACAAACTGCGTTTCACAGGCCTTGGTAAGAGATGTTCCCGGTAGGCTGTAAGAGCACTGGGCAACGCCAGATGTTTCTTAGCTTCCCGAAGAGCTGGAAGCAAGATGCTTTGGGGCCTCTCATCCCCTTTGCAAACAAGGCGGCCCTATGGGCCAGGCAGCTCTAGGCCAATGGAGCACACCCAGAGCAGAAGTTCTACTTCGGCCAGTTCAGGCCACCAACAAACTGCGTTTCACAGGCCTTGGTAAGAGATGTTCCCGGTAGGCTGTAAGAGCACTGGGCAACGCCAGATGTTTCTTAGCTTCCCGAAGAGCTGGAAGCAAGATGCTTTGGGGCCTCTCATCCCCTTTGCAAACAAGGCCGACCTTTGGGCCAGGCAGCTCTAGGCCAATGGAGCACACCCAGAGCAGAAGTTCTACCTCAGCCAGATAAGGCCTGCCAAGAAACTGCGTTTCAAAGGCTTTGGTAAGAGATGTTCCCGCTACTCTGTTAGAGCACTGGGCAGAGCCATTTGTTTCTTAGCTTCCCAAAGAGCTGGAAGCAAGATGCTTTGGGGGCTCCCTGCCCCTTTGCCAACAAGGGCGACCTTTGGGCCTTTCAGCTCTAGGCCAATGGAGCACACCCAGAGCAGAAGTCCTACTTCAGCCAGATCAGGCCTGCCAAGGAACTGCGTTTCAGAGGCCTTTGTATGTGACGTTCCCGGTAGGCTGTGAGAGCACGGTGCAGAGCCAGTTGTTTCCTTGTTTCCCAAACAGCTGGAAGCAAGACGCTTTGGGGCCTCTCTGCCCCTTTGGAAACAAGGCAGCACGTTGGGTCTGGCAGCTCTAGGGCAATGGAGCACAACCAGAGCCGAAGTTCTACTTCTTCCAGATCAGGCCTGCCTAGACAGTGCGTTTCCCAGGCCTTGATAAGAGATGTTCTCTTAGGCTATAAGAGCACTGGGCACAGCCAGTTGTTTCTTAGCTTCCCAAGAGGTGGAAGCAAGATGCTTTGGGGCCTCTCTCCCCCTTTGGAAACAAGGCAGCCCTTTGGGCCTTTCAGCTCTAGGGCAATGGAGCACACCCAGAGCAGAAGTTCTACCTCAGCCAGATCAGGCCTGCCAAGAAACTGCTTTTCACAGGCCTTCGTAAGAGGTGTTCCCGGAAGGCTGTAAGAGTACCTGGCAGAGCGAGTTGTTTCTTAGCTTCAAAAACAGCTGGAAGCAACATGATTTGGGGCCTTTCTCCCCCTTTGGAAACAAAGCAGCCTTTGTGCCTGGCAGCTCTAGGCCAAAGTAGCACACCCAGAGCACAAGTTCTACCTCAGCCAGATCAGGCCTGTCAAGAAGCTGCGTTTCACAGGCCTTTGTATGTGACGTGCCCGGTTGGCTTTGAGAGCACTGTGCAGAGCCAGTTGTTTTAGCTTCCCAGAGAGCAGGAAGCAAGATGCTTTGGGGCCTCTCTCACACTTTGGAAATAAAGGCAGCCCTTTGGGCCTGGCAGCCCTAGGCCAATGGAGTACACCCAGAGCAGAAGTTCTACCTCAGCCAGATCAGGCCTTCCAAGAAACTGCGTCTCACAGGCCTTTCTCTGTCACGTTGCCGGTAGGCTGTGAGAGCACTGTGCAGAGCCAGTTGTTTCTTAGCTTCCCAAAGATTTGGAAGCAAGATGCTTTGGGGACTCTCAGCCCCTTTGGAAACAAGGCGGCCCTTTGGGCCTGGCAGCTCTAGGCCAAAGTAGCACGCCCAGAGCAGGAGTTCTACTTCAGCCAGATCAGGCCTGCCAAGAAACTGCGTTTCACAGGCCTTGGTAAGAGATGTTCCCGGTAGGCTGTGAGAGCACTGTGGAGAGCCAGTTGCTTTAGCTTCCCACAGAGCTGGAAGCAAGATGCCTTGGGGCCTCTCTCTCCCTTTGGACACAAGGCAGCCGTTTGGGCCTGGCAGCTCTAGGCCAATGGAGCACACCCACAGCAGAAGTTCTACTTCAGGCAGATCAGTCCTGCCCAGAAACTGCGTTTCACAGCCCTTGGTAAGAGATGTTCACGGTAGGCTGTGAGAGCACTGGGCAGAACCAGTTGTTTTTTAGCTTCCCAAAGTGCTGGAGGCAAGATGCTTTGGGGCCTCTCTCACCCTTTGGAAACAAGGCAGCCCTTAGGTCCTGGTAGCTCTAGGCCTATGTAGCACAACCAGAACAGAAGTTCTACTTCAGCCAGGTCAGGCCTGCCAAGAAACTGCGTTTCACAGGCCTTTCAAAGAGATGTTCTCTTAGGCTGTTAGAGCACTGGGCAGAGCCAGCTGTTTCTTAGCTTCCCGAAGAGCTGGGAGCAAGATGCTTTGGGTCCACTCTCCGTCTTTGGAAACAAGGCAGCCCTTTGGGCCTGGCAGCTCTAGGGCAATGGAGCACACCCAGAGCAGAAGTTCTACTTCAGCCAGATCAGGCCTGCCAGGAAACTGCGTTTCACAGGCCTTGGTAAGAGATGTTCCCGGTAGGCTGTAAGAGCACTGGGCAGAGCCAGTTGTTTCTTACCTTCCTGAAAAGCTGGAAGCAAGATGCTTGGGAGCCCTCTGCCCGTTTGGGAACAAGGCAGCCTTTTGGGTCGGGAAGCTCTAGGCCAATGGAGCACACGCAGAGCAGGAGTTCTACTTCAGCCTGATCAGGCCTGCAAAGAAACAGCGTTTGACAGGCCTTGGTAAGAGATGTTCGCGGTAGGTGTAAGAGCACTGGGCAGAGCCAGTTGTTTCTTAGCTTCGCAAAGACCGGGAAGCAAGATGCTTTGGGCCTCTCTGCCCCTTGGAAACAGGGCAGCACTTTGGGCCTGGCAGCTCTAGGGCAATGGAGCACACCCAGAGCCGGAGTTCTACTTCAGCCAGATGAGGCCTGCCAAGAAACTGCGTTTCACAGGCCTTTCAAAGACATGTTCCCGGTAGGCTGTAAGAGCACGGGGCAGAGCGAGTTGGTTCTTAGCTTCCCAGAGAGCTGGAAGCAAGATGCTTTGGGGCCTCTCTGCCCCTTTGGAAACAAGGCAGCACCTTGGGCCTGGCAGCTCTAGGGCAATGGAGCACACCCAGAGCAGAAGTTCTACTTCAGCCAAATCAGGCCTGCCAGGAAACGGCGTTTCACAGGCCTTGGTAAGAGATGTTCCCGGTAGGCTGTAAGAGCACTGGGCAACGCCAGATGTTTCTTAGCTTCCCGAAGAGCTGGAAGCAAGAAGCTTTGGTGCCAGTCTCTCACTTTGGACTCAAGGCAGCCCTTTGGTTCAGGTAGCTCTAGGCCAGTGGAGCACACCCAGAGCAGAAGTTCTACTTGGGCCAGTTCAGGCCACCAACAAACTGCGTTTCACAGGCCTTGGTAAGAGATGTTCCCGGTAGGCTGTAAGAGCACTGGGCAACGCCAGATGTTTCTTAGCTTCCCGAAGAGCTGGAAGCAAGATGCTTTGGGGCCTCTCATCCCCTTTGCAAACAAGGCGGCCCTATGGGCCAGGCAGCTCTAGGCCAATGGAGCACACCCAGAGCAGAAGTTCTACTTCGGCCAGTTCAGGCCACCAACAAACTGCGTTTCACAGGCCTTGGTAAGAGATGTTCCCGGTAGGCTGTAAGAGCACTGGGCAACGCCAGATGTTTCTTAGCTTCCCGAAGAGCTGGAAGCAAGATGCTTTGGGGCCTCTCATCCCCTTTGCAAACAAGGCCGACCTTTGGGCCAGGCAGCTCTAGGCCAATGGAGCACACCCAGAGCAGAAGTTCTACCTCAGCCAGATAAGGCCTGCCAAGAAACTGCGTTTCAAAGGCTTTGGTAAGAGATGTTCCCGCTACTCTGTTAGAGCACTGGGCAGAGCCATTTGTTTCTTAGCTTCCCAAAGAGCTGGAAGCAAGATGCTTTGGGGGCTCCCTGCCCCTTTGCCAACAAGGGCGACCTTTGGGCCTTTCAGCTCTAGGCCAATGGAGCACACCCAGAGCAGAAGTCCTACTTCAGCCAGATCAGGCCTGCCAAGGAACTGCGTTTCAGAGGCCTTTGTATGTGACGTTCCCGGTAGGCTGTGAGAGCACGGTGCAGAGCCAGTTGTTTCCTTGTTTCCCAAACAGCTGGAAGCAAGACGCTTTGGGGCCTCTCTGCCCCTTTGGAAACAAGGCAGCACGTTGGGTCTGGCAGCTCTAGGGCAATGGAGCACAACCAGAGCCGAAGTTCTACTTCTTCCAGATCAGGCCTGCCTAGACAGTGCGTTTCCCAGGCCTTGATAAGAGATGTTCTCTTAGGCTTTAAGAGCACTGGGCACAGCCAGTTGTTTCTTAGCTTCCCAAGAGGTGGAAGCAAGATGCTTTGGGGCCTCTCTCCCCCTTTGGAAACAAGGCAGCCCTTTGGGCCTTTCAGCTCTAGGGCAATGGAGCACACCCAGAGCAGAAGTTCTACCTCAGCCAGATCAGGCCTGCCAAGAAACTGCTTTTCACAGGCCTTCGTAAGAGGTGTTCCCGGAAGGCTGTAAGAGTACCTGGCAGAGCGAGTTGTTTCTTAGCTTCAAAAACAGCTGGAAGCAACATGATTTGGGGCCTCTCTCCCCCTTTGGAAACAAAGCAGCCTTTGTGCCTGGCAGCTCTAGGCCAAAGTAGCACACCCAGAGCACAAGTTCTACCTCAGCCAGATAAGGCCTGTCAAGAAGCTGCGTTTCACAGGCCTTTGTATGTGACGTTCCCGGTTGGCTTTGAGAGCACTGTGCAGAGCCAGTTGTTTTAGCTTCCCAGAGAGCAGGAAGCAAGATGCTTTGGGGCCTCTCTCACACTTTGGAAATAAAGGCAGCCCTTTGGGCCTGGCAGCCCTAGGCCAATGGAGTACACCCAGAGCAGAAGTTCTACCTCAGCCAGATCAGGCCTTCCAAGAAACTGCGTCTCACAGGCCTTTCTCTGTCACGTTGCCGGTAGGCTGTGAGAGCACTGTGCAGAGCCAGTTGTTTCTTAGCTTCCCAAAGATTTGGAAGCAAGATGCTTTGGGGACTCTCAGCCCCTTTGGAAACAAGGCGGCCCTTTGGGCCTGGCAGCTCTAGGCCAAAGTAGCACGCCCAGAGCAGGAGTTCTACTTCAGCCAGATCAGGCCTGCCAAGAAACTGCGTTTCACAGGCCTTGGTAAGAGATGTTCCCGGTAGGCTGTGAGAGCACTGTGGAGAGCCAGTTGCTTTAGCTTCCCACAGAGCTGGAAGCAAGATGCTTTGGGGCCTCTCTCTCCCTTTGGACACAAGGCAGCCGTTTGGGCCTGGCAGCTCTAGGCCAATGGAGCACACCCACAGCAGAAGTTCTACTTCAGGCAGATCAGTCCTGCCCAGAAACTGCGTTTCACAGCCCTTGGTAAGAGATGTTCACGGTAGGCTGTGAGAGCACTGGGCAGAACCAGTTGTTTTTTAGCTTCCCAAAGTGCTGGAGGCAAGATGCTTTGGGGCCTCTCTCACCCTTTGGAAACAAGGCAGCCCTTAGGTCCTGGTAGCTCTAGGCCTATGTAGCACAACCAGAACAGAAGTTCTACTTCAGCCAGGTCAGGCCTGCCAAGAAACTGCGTTTCACAGGCCTTTCAAAGAGATGTTCTCTTAGGCTGTAAGAGCACTGGGCAGAGCCAGCTGTTTCTTAGCTTCCCGAAGAGCTGGGAGCAAGATGCTTTGGGTCCACTCTCCGTCTTTGGAAACAAGGCAGCCCTTTGGGCCTGGCAGCTCTAGGGCAATGGAGCACACCCAGAGCAGAAGTTTTACTTCAGCCAGATCAGGCCTGCCAGGAAACTGCGTTTCACAGGCCTTGGTAAGAGATGTTCCCGGTAGGCTGTAAGAGCACTGGGCAGAGCCAGTTGTTTCTTACCTTCCTGAAAAGCTGGAAGCAAGATGCTTGGGACCCCTCTGCCCGTTTGGGAACAAGGCAGCGTTTTGGGTCGGGAAGCTCTAGGCCAATGGAGCACACGCAGAGCAGGAGTTCTACTTCAGCCTGATCAGGCCTGCAAAGAAACAGCGTTTGACAGGCCTTGGTAAGAGATGTTCCCGGTAGGTGTAAGAGCACTGGGCAGAGTCAGTTGATTCTTAGCTTCGCAAATACTGGGAAGCAAGATGCTTTGGGCCTCTCTGCCCCTTGGAAACAGGGCAGCACTTTGGGCCTGGCAGCTCTAGGGCCATGGAGCACACCCAGAGCAGAAGTCCTACTTCAGCCAGATCAGGCCTGCCAAGGAACTGCGTTTCAGAGGCCTTTGTATGTGACGTTCCCGGTAGGCTGTGAGAGCACGCTGCAGAGCCAGTTGTTTCCTTGTTTCCCAAACAGCTGGAAGCAAGACGCTTTGGGGCCTCTCTGCCCCTTTGGAAACAAGGCAGCACGTTGGGTCTGGCAGCTCTAGGGCAATGGAGCACAACCAGAGCCGAAGTTCTACTTCTTCCAGATCAGGCCTGCCTAGACAGTGCGTTTCCCAGGCCTTGATAAGAGATGTTCTCTTAGGCTATAAGAGCACTGGGCACAGCCAGTTGTTTCTTAGCTTCCCAAGAGGTGGAAGCAAGATGCTTTGGGGCCTCTCTCCCCCTTTGGAAACAAGGCAGCCCTTTGGGCCTTTCAGCTCTAGGGCAATGGAGCACACCCAGAGCAGAAGTTCTACCTCAGCCAGATCAGGCCTGCCAAGAAACTGCTTTTCACAGGCCTTCGTAAGAGGTGTTCCCGGAAGGCTGTAAGAGTACCTGGCAGAGCGAGTTGTTTCTTAGCTTCAAAAACAGCTGGAAGCAACATGATTTGGGGCCTCTCTCCCCCTTTGGAAACAAAGCAGCCTTTGTGCCTGGCAGCTCTAGGCCAAAGTAGCACACCCAGAGCACAAGTTCTACCTCAGCCAGATAAGGCCTGTCAAGAAGCTGCGTTTCACAGGCCTTTGTATGTGACGTTCCCGGTTGGCTTTGAGAGCACTGTGCAGAGCCAGTTGTTTTAGCTTCCCAGAGAGCAGGAAGCAAGATGCTTTGGGGCCTCTCTCACACTTTGGAAATAAAGGCAGCCCTTTGGGCCTGGCAGCCCTAGGCCAATGGAGTACACCCAGAGCAGAAGTTCTACCTCAGCCAGATCAGGCCTTCCAAGAAACTGCGTCTCACAGGCCTTTCTCTGTCACGTTGCCGGTAGGCTGTGAGAGCACTGTGCAGAGCCAGTTGTTTCTTAGCTTCCCAAAGATTTGGAAGCAAGATGCTTTGGGGACTCTCAGCCCCTTTGGAAACAAGGCGGCCCTTTGGGCCTGGCAGCTCTAGGCCAAAGTAGCACGCCCAGAGCAGGAGTTCTACTTCAGCCAGATCAGGCCTGCCAAGAAACTGCGTTTCACAGGCCTTGGTAAGAGATGTTCCCGGTAGGCTGTGAGAGCACTGTGGAGAGCCAGTTGCTTTAGCTTCCCACAGAGCTGGAAGCAAGATGCTTTGGGGCCTCTCTCTCCCTTTGGACACAAGGCAGCCGTTTGGGCCTGGCAGCTCTAGGCCAATGGAGCACACCCACAGCAGAAGTTCTACTTCAGGCAGATCAGTCCTGCCCAGAAACTGCGTTTCACAGCCCTTGGTAAGAGATGTTCACGGTAGGCTGTGAGAGCACTGGGCAGAACCAGTTGTTTTTTAGCTTCCCAAAGTGCTGGAGGCAAGATGCTTTGGGGCCTCTCTCACCCTTTGGAAACAAGGCAGCCCTTAGGTCCTGGTAGCTCTAGGCCTATGTAGCACAACCAGAACAGAAGTTCTACTTCAGCCAGGTCAGGCCTGCCAAGAAACTGCGTTTCACAGGCCTTTCAAAGAGATGTTCTCTTAGGCTGTAAGAGCACTGGGCAGAGCCAGCTGTTTCTTAGCTTCCCGAAGAGCTGGGAGCAAGATGCTTTGGGTCCACTCTCCGTCTTTGGAAACAAGGCAGCCCTTTGGGCCTGGCAGCTCTAGGGCAATGGAGCACACCCAGAGCAGAAGTTTTACTTCAGCCAGATCAGGCCTGCCAGGAAACTGCGTTTCACAGGCCTTGGTAAGAGATGTTCCCGGTAGGCTGTAAGAGCACTGGGCAGAGCCAGTTGTTTCTTACCTTCCTGAAAAGCTGGAAGCAAGATGCTTGGGACCCCTCTGCCCGTTTGGGAACAAGGCAGCGTTTTGGGTCGGGAAGCTCTAGGCCAATGGAGCACACGCAGAGCAGGAGTTCTACTTCAGCCTGATCAGGCCTGCAAAGAAACAGCGTTTGACAGGCCTTGGTAAGAGATGTTCCCGGTAGGTGTAAGAGCACTGGGCAGAGTCAGTTGATTCTTAGCTTCGCAAATACCGGGAAGCAAGATGCTTTGGGCCTCTCTGCCCCTTGGAAACAGGGCAGCACTTTGGGCCTGGCAGCTCTAGGGCCATGGAGCACACCCAGAGCAGAAGTCCTACTTCAGCCAGATCAGGCCTGCCAAGGAACTGCGTTTCAGAGGCCTTTGTATGTGACGTTCCCGGTAGGCTGTGAGAGCACGCTGCAGAGCCAGTTGTTTCCTTGTTTCCCAAACAGCTGGAAGCAAGACGCTTTGGGGCCTCTCTGCCCCTTTGGAAACAAGGCAGCACGTTGGGTCTGGCAGCTCTAGGGCAATGGAGCACAACCAGAGCCGAAGTTCTACTTCTTCCAGATCAGGCCTGCCTAGACAGTGCGTTTCCCAGGCCTTGATAAGAGATGTTCTCTTAGGCTATAAGAGCACTGGGCACAGCCAGTTGTTTCTTAGCTTCCCAAGAGGTGGAAGCAAGATGCTTTGGGGCCTCTCTCCCCCTTTGGAAACAAGGCAGCCCTTTGGGCCTTTCAGCTCTAGGGCAATGGAGCACACCCAGAGCAGAAGTTCTACCTCAGCCAGATCAGGCCTGCCAAGAAACTGCTTTTCACAGGCCTTCGTAAGAGGTGTTCCCGGAAGGCTGTAAGAGTACCTGGCAGAGCGAGTTGTTTCTTAGCTTCAAAAACAGCTGGAAGCAACATGATTTGGGGCCTCTCTCCCCCTTTGGAAACAAAGCAGCCTTTGTGCCTGGCAGCTCTAGGCCAAAGTAGCACACCCAGAGCACAAGTTCTACCTCAGCCAGATAAGGCCTGTCAAGAAGCTGCGTTTCACAGGCCTTTGTATGTGACGTTCCCGGTTGGCTTTGAGAGCACTGTGCAGAGCCAGTTGTTTTAGCTTCCCAGAGAGCAGGAAGCAAGATGCTTTGGGGCCTCTCTCACACTTTGGAAATAAAGGCAGCCCTTTGGGCCTGGCAGCCCTAGGCCAATGGAGTACACCCAGAGCAGAAGTTCTACCTCAGCCAGATCAGGCCTTCCAAGAAACTGCGTCTCACAGGCCTTTCTCTGTCACGTTGCCGGTAGGCTGTGAGAGCACTGTGCAGAGCCAGTTGTTTCTTAGCTTCCCAAAGATTTGGAAGCAAGATGCTTTGGGGACTCTCAGCCCCTTTGGAAACAAGGCGGCCCTTTGGGCCTGGCAGCTCTAGGCCAAAGTAGCACGCCCAGAGCAGGAGTTCTACTTCAGCCAGATCAGGCCTGCCAAGAAACTGCGTTTCACAGGCCTTGGTAAGAGATGTTCCCGGTAGGCTGTGAGAGCACTGTGGAGAGCCAGTTGCTTTAGCTTCCCACAGAGCTGGAAGCAAGATGCTTTGGGGCCTCTCTCTCCCTTTGGACACAAGGCAGCCGTTTGGGCCTGGCAGCTCTAGGCCAATGGAGCACACCCACAGCAGAAGTTCTACTTCAGGCAGATCAGTCCTGCCCAGAAACTGCGTTTCACAGCCCTTGGTAAGAGATGTTCACGGTAGGCTGTGAGAGCACTGGGCAGAACCAGTTGTTTTTTAGCTTCCCAAAGTGCTGGAGGCAAGATGCTTTGGGGCCTCACTCACCCTTTGGAAACAAGGCAGCCCTTAGGTCCTGGTAGCTCTAGGCCTATGTAGCACAACCAGAACAGAAGTTCTACTTCAGCCAGGTCAGGCCTGCCAAGAAACTGCGTTTCACAGGCCTTTCAAAGAGATGTTCTCTTAGGCTGTAAGAGCACTGGGCAGAGCCAGCTGTTTCTTAGCTTCCCGAAGAGCTGGGAGCAAGATGCTTTGGGTCCACTCTCCGTCTTTGGAAACAAGGCAGCCCTTTGGGCCTGGCAGCTCTAGGGCAATGGAGCACACCCAGAGCAGAAGTTCTACTTCAGCCAGATCAGGCCTGCCAGGAAACTGCGTTTCACAGGCCTTGGTAAGAGATGTTCCCGGTAGGCTGTAAGAGCACTGGGCAGAGCCAGTTGTTTCTTACCTTCCTGAAAAGCTGGAAGCAAGATGCTTGGGAGCCCTCTGCCCGTTTGGGAACAAGGCAGCCTTTTGGGTCGGGAAGCTCTAGGCCAATGGAGCACACGCAGAGCAGGAGTTCTACTTCAGCCTGATCAGGCCTGCAAAGAAACAGCGTTTGACAGGCCTTGGTAAGAGATGTTCGCGGTAGGTGTAAGAGCACTGGGCAGAGCCAGTTGTTTCTTAGCTTCGCAAAGACCGGGAAGCAAGATGCTTTGGGCCTCTCTGCCCCTTGGAAACAGGGCAGCACTTTGGGCCTGGCAGCTCTAGGGCAATGGAGCACACCCAGAGCCGGAGTTCTACTTCAGCCAGATGAGGCCTGCCAAGAAACTGCGTTTCACAGGCCTTTCAAAGACATGTTCCCGGTAGGCTGTAAGAGCACGGGGCAGAGCGAGTTGGTTCTTAGCTTCCCAGAGAGCTGGAAGCAAGATGCTTTGGGGCCTCTCTGCCCCTTTGGAAACAAGGCAGCACCTTGGGCCTGGCAGCTCTAGGGCAATGGAGCACACCCAGAGCAGAAGTTCTACTTCAGCCAAATCAGGCCTGCCAGGAAACGGCGTTTCACAGGCCTTGGTAAGAGATGTTCCCGGTAGGCTGTAAGAGCACTGGGCAACGCCAGATGTTTCTTAGCTTCCCGAAGAGCTGGAAGCAAGAAGCTTTGGTGCCACTCTCTCACTTTGGACTCAAGGCAGCCCTTTGGGGCAGGTAGCTCTAGCCCAGTGGAGCACACCCAGAGCAGAAGTTCTACTTGGGCCAGTTCAGGCCACCAACAAACTGCGTTTCACAGGCCTTGGTAAGAGATGTTCCCGGTAGGCTGTAAGAGCACTGGGCAACGCCAGATGTTTCTTAGCTTCCCGAAGAGCTGGAAGCAAGATGCTTTGGGGCCTCTCATCCCCTTTGCAAACAAGGCGGCCCTATGGGCCAGGCAGCTCTAGGCCAATGGAGCACACCCAGAGCAGAAGTTCTACTTCGGCCAGTTCAGGCCACCAACAAACTGCGTTTCACAGGCCTTGGTAAGAGATGTTCCCGGTAGGCTGTAAGAGCACTGGGCAACGCCAGATGTTTCTTAGCTTCCCGAAGAGCTGGAAGCAAGATGCTTTGGGGCCTCTCATCCCCTTTGCAAACAAGGCCGACCTTTGGGCCAGGCAGCTCTAGGCCAATGGAGCACACCCAGAGCAGAAGTTCTACCTCAGCCAGATAAGGCCTGCCAAGAAACTGCGTTTCAAAGGCTTTGGTAAGAGATGTTCCCGGTACTCTGTTAGAGCACTGGGCAGAGCCATTTGTTTCTTAGCTTCCCAAAGAGCTGGAAGCAAGATGCTTTGGGGGCTCCCTGCCCCTTTGCCAACAAGGGCGACCTTTGGGCCTTTCAGCTCTAGGCCAATGGAGCACACCCAGAGCAGAAGTCCTACTTCAGCCAGATCAGGCCTGCCAAGGAACTGCGTTTCAGAGGCCTTTGTATGTGACGTTCCCGGTAGGCTGTGAGAGCACGGTGCAGAGCCAGTTGTTTCCTTGTTTCCCAAACAGCTGGAAGCAAGACGCTTTGGGGCCTCTCTGCCCCTTTGGAAACAAGGCAGCACGTTGGGTCTGGCAGCTCTAGGGCAATGGAGCACAACCAGAGCCGAAGTTCTACTTCTTCCAGATCAGGCCTGCCTAGACAGTGCGTTTCCCAGGCCTTGATAAGAGATGTTCTCTTAGGCTATAAGAGCACTGGGCACAGCCAGTTGTTTCTTAGCTTCCCAAGAGGTGGAAGCAAGATGCTTTGGGGCCTCTCTCCCCCTTTGGAAACAAGGCAGCCCTTTGGGCCTTTCAGCTCTAGGGCAATGGAGCACACCCAGAGCAGAAGTTCTACCTCAGCCAGATGAGGCCTGCCAAGAAACTGCTTTTCACAGGCCTTCGTAAGAGGTGTTCCCGGAAGGCTGTAAGAGTACCTGGCAGAGCGAGTTGTTTCTTAGCTTCAAAAACAGCTGGAAGCAACATGATTTGGGGCCTCTCTCCCCCTTTGGAAACAAAGCAGCCTTTGTGCCTGGCAGCTCTAGGCCAAAGTAGCACACCCAGAGCACAAGTTCTACCTCAGCCAGATCAGGCCTGTCAAGAAGCTGCGTTTCACAGGCCTTTGTATGTGACGTTCCCGGTTGGCTTTGAGAGCACTGTGCAGAGCCAGTTGTTTTAGCTTCCCAGAGAGCAGGAAGCAAGATGCTTTGGGGCCTCTCTCACACTTTGGAAATAAAGGCAGCCCTTTGGGCCTGGCAGCCCTAGGCCAATGGAGTACACCCAGAGCAGAAGTTCTACCTCAGCCAGATCAGGCCTTCCAAGAAACTGCGTCTCACAGGCCTTTCTCTGTCACGTTGCCGGTAGGCTGTGAGAGCACTATGCAGAGCCAGTTGTTTCTTAGCTTCCCAAAGATTTGGAAGCAAGATGCTTTGGGGACTCTCAGCCCCTTTGGAAACAAGGCGGCCCTTTGGGCCTGGCAGCTCTAGGCCAAAGTAGCACGCCCAGAGCAGGAGTTCTACTTCAGCCAGATCAGGCCTGCCAAGAAACTGCGTTTCACAGGCCTTGGTAAGAGATGTTCCCGGTAGGCTGTGAGAGCACTGTGGAGAGCCAGTTGCTTTAGCTTCCCACAGAGCTGGAAGCAAGATGCTTTGGGGCCTCTCTCTCCCTTTGGACACAAGGCAGCCGTTTGGGCCTGGCAGCTCTAGGCCAATGGAGCACACCCACAGCAGAAGTTCTACTTCAGGCAGATCAGTCCTGCCCAGAAACTGCGTTTCACAGCCCTTGGTAAGAGATGTTCACGGTAGGCTGTGAGAGCACTGGGCAGAACCAGTTGTTTTTTAGCTTCCCAAAGTGCTGGAGGCAAGATGCTTTGGGGCCTCTCTCACCCTTTGGAAACAAGGCAGCCCTTAGGTCCTGGTAGCTCTAGGCCTATGTAGCACAACCAGAACAGAAGTTCTACTTCAGCCAGGTCAGGCCTGCCAAGAAACTGCGTTTCACAGGCCTTTCAAAGAGATGTTCTCTTAGGCTGTAAGAGCACTGGGCAGAGCCAGCTGTTTCTTAGCTTCCCGAAGAGCTGGGAGCAAGATGCTTTGGGTCCACTCTCCGTCTTTGGAAACAAGGCAGCCCTTTGGGCCTGGCAGCTCTAGGGCAATGGAGCACACCCAGAGCAGAAGTTCTACTTCAGCCACATCAGGCCTGCCAGGAAACTGCGTTTCACAGGCCTTGGTAAGAGATGTTCCCGGTAGGCTGTAAGAGCACTGGGCAGAGCCAGTTGTTTCTTACCTTCCTGAAAAGCTGGAAGCAAGATGCTTGGGACCCCTCTGCCCGTTTGGGAACAAGGCAGCCTTTTGGGTCGGGAAGCTCTAGGCCAATGGAGCACACGCAGAGCAGGAGTTCTACTTCAGCCTGATCAGGCCTGCAAAGAAACAGCGTTTGACAGGCCTTGGTAAGAGATGTTCGCGGTAGGTGTAAGAGCACTGGGCAGAGCCAGTTGTTTCTTAGCTTCGCAAAGACCGGGAAGCAAGATGCTTTGGGCCTCTCTGCCCCTTGGAAACAGGGCAGCACTTTGGGCCTGGCAGCTCTAGGGCAATGGAGCACACCCAGAGCCGGAGTTCTACTTCAGCCAGATGAGGCCTGCCAAGAAACTGCGTTTCACAGGCCTTTCAAAGACATGTTCCCGGTAGGCTGTAAGAGCACGGGGCAGAGCGAGTTGGTTCTTAGCTTCCCAGAGAGCTGGAAGCAAGATGCTTTGGGGCCTCTCTGCCCCTTTGGAAACAAGGCAGCACCTTGGGCCTGGCAGCTCTAGGGCAATGGAGCACACCCAGAGCAGAAGTTCTACTTCAGCCAAATCAGGCCTGCCAGGAAACGGCGTTTCACAGGCCTTGGTAAGAGATGTTCCCGGTAGGCTGTAAGAGCACTGGGCAACGCCAGATGTTTCTTAGCTTCCCGAAGAGCTGGAAGCAAGAAGCTTTGGTGCCAGTCTCTCACTTTGGACTCAAGGCAGCCCTTTGGTTCAGGTAGCTCTAGGCCAGTGGAGCACACCCAGAGCAGAAGTTCTACTTGGGCCAGTTCAGGCCACCAACAAACTGCGTTTCACAGGCCTTGGTAAGAGATGTTCCCGGTAGGCTGTAAGAGCACTGGGCAACGCCAGATGTTTCTTAGCTTCCCGAAGAGCTGGAAGCAAGATGCTTTGGGGCCTCTCATCCCCTTTGCAAACAAGGCGGCCCTATGGGCCAGGCAGCTCTAGGCCAATGGAGCACACCCAGAGCAGAAGTTCTACTTCGGCCAGTTCAGGCCACCAACAAACTGCGTTTCACAGGCCTTGGTAAGAGATGTTCCCGGTAGGCTGTAAGAGCACTGGGCAACGCCAGATGTTTCTTAGCTTCCCGAAGAGCTGGAAGCAAGATGCTTTGGGGCCTCTCATCCCCTTTGCAAACAAGGCCGACCTTTGGGCCAGGCAGCTCTAGGCCAATGGAGCACACCCAGAGCAGAAGTTCTACCTCAGCCAGATAAGGCCTGCCAAGAAACTGCGTTTCAAAGGCTTTGGTAAGAGATGTTCCCGCTACTCTGTTAGAGCACTGGGCAGAGCCATTTGTTTCTTAGCTTCCCAAAGAGCTGGAAGCAAGATGCTTTGGGGGCTCCCTGCCCCTTTGCCAACAAGGGCGACCTTTGGGCCTTTCAGCTCTAGGCCAATGGAGCACACCCAGAGCAGAAGTCCTACTTCAGCCAGATCAGGCCTGCCAAGGAACTGCGTTTCAGAGGCCTTTGTATGTGACGTTCCCGGTAGGCTGTGAGAGCACGGTGCAGAGCCAGTTGTTTCCTTGTTTCCCAAACAGCTGGAAGCAAGACGCTTTGGGGCCTCTCTGCCCCTTTGGAAACAAGGCAGCACGTTGGGTCTGGCAGCTCTAGGGCAATGGAGCACAACCAGAGCCGAAGTTCTACTTCTTCCAGATCAGGCCTGCCTAGACAGTGCGTTTCCCAGGCCTTGATAAGAGATGTTCTCTTAGGCTATAAGAGCACTGGGCACAGCCAGTTGTTTCTTAGCTTCCCAAGAGGTGGAAGCAAGATGCTTTGGGGCCTCTCTCCCCCTTTGGAAACAAGGCAGCCCTTTGGGCCTTTCAGCTCTAGGGCAATGGAGCACACCCAGAGCAGAAGTTCTACCTCAGCCAGATGAGGCCTGCCAAGAAACTGCTTTTCACAGGCCTTCGTAAGAGGTGTTCCCGGAAGGCTGTAAGAGTACCTGGCAGAGCGAGTTGTTTCTTAGCTTCAAAAACAGCTGGAAGCAACATGATTTGGGGCCTCTCTCCCCCTTTGGAAACAAAGCAGCCTTTGTGCCTGGCAGCTCTAGGCCAAAGTAGCACACCCAGAGCACAAGTTCTACCTCAGCCAGATAAGGCCTGTCAAGAAGCTGCGTTTCACAGGCCTTTGTATGTGACGTTCCCGGTTGGCTTTGAGAGCACTGTGCAGAGCCAGTTGTTTTAGCTTCCCAGAGAGCAGGAAGCAAGATGCTTTGGGGCCTCTCTCACACTTTGGAAATAAAGGCAGCCCTTTGGGCCTGGCAGCCCTAGGCCAATGGAGTACACCCAGAGCAGAAGTTCTACCTCAGCCAGATCAGGCCTTCCAAGAAACTGCGTCTCACAGGCCTTTCTCTGTCACGTTGCCGGTAGGCTGTGAGAGCACTGTGCAGAGCCAGTTGTTTCTTAGCTTCCCAAAGATTTGGAAGCAAGATGCTTTGGGGACTCTCAGCCCCTTTGGAAACAAGGCGGCCCTTTGGGCCTGGCAGCTCTAGGCCAAAGTAGCACGCCCAGAGCAGGAGTTCTACTTCAGCCAGATCAGGCCTGCCAAGAAACTGCGTTTCACAGGCCTTGGTAAGAGATGTTCCCGGTAGGCTGTGAGAGCACTGTGGAGAGCCAGTTGCTTTAGCTTCCCACAGAGCTGGAAGCAAGATGCTTTGGGGCCTCTCTCTCCCTTTGGACACAAGGCAGCCGTTTGGGCCTGGCAGCTCTAGGCCAATGGAGCACACCCACAGCAGAAGTTCTACTTCAGGCAGATCAGTCCTGCCCAGAAACTGCGTTTCACAGCCCTTGGTCAGAGATGTTCACGGTAGGCTGTGAGAGCACTGGGCAGAACCAGTTGTTTTTTAGCTTCCCAAAGTGCTGGAGGCAAGATGCTTTGGGGCCTCTCTCACCCTTTGGAAACAAGGCAGCCCTTAGGTCCTGGTAGCTCTAGGCCTATGTAGCACAACCAGAACAGAAGTTCTACTTCAGCCAGGTCAGGCCTGCCAAGAAACTGCGTTTCACAGGCCTTTCAAAGAGATGTTCTCTTAGGCTGTAAGAGCACTGGGCAGAGCCAGCTGTTTCTTAGCTTCCCGAAGAGCTGGGAGCAAGATGCTTTGGGTCCACTCTCCGTCTTTGGAAACAAGGCAGCCCTTTGGGCCTGGCAGCTCTAGGGCAATGGAGCACACCCAGAGCAGAAGTTCTACTTCAGCCAGATCAGGCCTGCCAGGAAACTGCGTTTCACAGGCCTTGGTAAGAGATGTTCCCGGTAGGCTGTAAGAGCACTGGGCAGAGCCAGTTGTTTCTTACCTTCCTGAAAAGCTGGAAGCAAGATGCTTGGGACCCCTCTGCCCGTTTGGGAACAAGGCAGCCTTTTGGGTCGGGAAGCTCTAGGCCAATGGAGCACACGCAGAGCAGGAGTTCTACTTCAGCCTGATCAGGCCTGCAAAGAAACAGCGTTTGACAGGCCTTGGTAAGAGATGTTCCCGGTAGGTGTAAGAGCACTGGGCAGAGCCAGTTGTTTCTTAGCTTCGCAAAGACCGGGAAGCAAGATGCTTTGGGCCTCTCTGCCCCTTGGAAACAGGGCAGCACTTTGGGCCTGGCAGCTCTAGGGCAATGGAGCACACCCAGAGCCGGAGTTCTACTTCAGCCAGATGAGGCCTGCCAAGAAACTGCGTTTCACAGGCCTTTCAAAGACATGTTCCCGGTAGGCTGTAAGAGCACGGGGCAGAGCGAGTTGGTTCTTAGCTTCCCAGAGAGCTGGAAGCAAGATGCTTTGGGGCCTCTCTGCCCCTTTGGAAACAAGGCAGCACCTTGGGCCTGGCAGCTCTAGGGCAATGGAGCACACCCAGAGCAGAAGTTCTACTTCAGCCAAATCAGGCCTGCCAGGAAACGGCGTTTCACAGGCCTTGGTAAGAGATGTTCCCGGTAGGCTGTAAGAGCACTGGGCAACGCCAGATGTTTCTTAGCTTCCCGAAGAGCTGGAAGCAAGAAGCTTTGGTGCCACTCTCTCACTTTGGACTCAAGGCAGCCCTTTGGGGCAGGTAGCTCTAGCCCAGTGGAGCACACCCAGAGCAGAAGTTCTACTTCGGCCAGTTCAGGCCACCAACAAACTGCGTTTCACAGGCCTTGGTAAGAGATGTTCCCGGTAGGCTGTAAGAGCACTGGGCAACGCCAGATGTTTCTTAGCTTCCCGAAGAGCTGGAAGCAAGATGCTTTGGGGCCTCTCATCCCCTTTGCAAACAGGGCGGCCCTATGGGCCAGGCAGCTCTAGGCCAATGGAGCACACCCAGAGCAGAAGTTCTACTTCGGCCAGTTCAGGCCACCAACAAACTGCGTTTCACAGGCCTTGGTAAGAGATGTTCCCGGTAGGCTGTAAGAGCACTGGGCAACGCCAGATGTTTCTTAGCTTCCCGAAGAGCTGGAAGCAAGATGCTTTGGGGCCTCTCATCCCCTTTGCAAACAAGGCCGACCTTTGGGCCAGGCAGCTCTAGGCCAATGGAGCACACCCAGAGCAGAAGTCCTACTTCAGCCAGATCAGGCCTGCCAAGGAACTGCGTTTCAGAGGCCTTTGTATGTGACGTTCCCGGTAGGCTGTGAGAGCACGGTGCAGAGCCAGTTGTTTCCTTGTTTCCCAAACAGCTGGAAGCAAGACGCTTTGGGGCCTCTCTGCCCCTTTGGAAACAAGGCAGCACGTTGGGTCTGGCAGCTCTAGGGCAATGGAGCACAACCAGAGCCGAAGTTCTACTTCTTCCAGATCAGGCCTGCCTAGACAGTGCGTTTCACAGGCCTTGATAAGAGATGTTCTCTTAGGCTATAAGAGCACTGGGCACAGCCAGTTGTTTCTTAGCTTCCCAAGAGGTGGAAGCAAGATGCTTTGGGGCCTCTCTCCCCCTTTGGAAACAAGGCAGCCCTTTGGGCCTTTCAGCTCTAGGGCAATGGAGCACACCCAGAGCAGAAGTTCTACCTCAGCCAGATCAGGCCTGCCAAGAAACTGCTTTTCACAGGCCTTCGTAAGAGGTGTTCCCGGAAGGCTGTAAGAGTACCTGGCAGAGCGAGTTGTTTCTTAGCTTCAAAAACAGCTGGAAGCAACATGATTTGGGGCCTCTCTCCCCCTTTGGAAACAAAGCAGCCTTTGTGCCTGGCAGCTCTAGGCCAAAGTAGCACACCCAGAGCACAAGTTCTACCTCAGCCAGATCAGGCCTGTCAAGAAGCTGCGTTTCACAGGCCTTTGTATGTGACGTTCCCGGTTGGCTTTGAGAGCACTGTGCAGAGCCAGTTGTTTTAGCTTCCCAGAGAGCAGGAAGCAAGATGCTTTGGGGCCTCTCTCACACTTTGGAAATAAAGGCAGCCCTTTGGGCCTGGCAGCCCTAGGCCAATGGAGTACACCCAGAGCAGAAGTTCTACCTCAGCCAGATCAGGCCTTCCAAGAAACTGCGTCTCACAGGCCTTTCTCTGTCACGTTGCCGGTAGGCTGTGAGAGCACTGTGCAGAGCCAGTTGTTTCTTAGCTTCCCAAAGATTTGGAAGCAAGATGCTTTGGGGACTCTCAGCCCCTTTGGAAACAAGGCGGCCCTTTGGGCCTGGCAGCTCTAGGCCAAAGTAGCACGCCCAGAGCAGGAGTTCTACTTCAGCCAGATCAGGCCTGCCAAGAAACTGCGTTTCACAGGCCTTGGTAAGAGATGTTCCCGGTAGGCTGTGAGAGCACTGTGGAGAGCCAGTTGCTTTAGCTTCCCACAGAGCTGGAAGCAAGATGCTTTGGGGCCTCTCTCTCCCTTTGGACACAAGGCAGCCGTTTGGGCCTGGCAGCTCTAGGCCAATGGAGCACACCCACAGCAGAAGTTCTACTTCAGGCAGATCAGTCCTGCCCAGAAACTGCGTTTCACAGCCCTTGGTCAGAGATGTTCACGGTAGGCTGTGAGAGCACTGGGCAGAACCAGTTGTTTTTTAGCTTCCCAAAGTGCTGGAGGCAAGATGCTTTGGGGCCTCTCTCACCCTTTGGAAACAAGGCAGCCCTTAGGTCCTGGTAGCTCTAGGCCTATGTAGCACAACCAGAACAGAAGTTCTACTTCAGCCAGGTCAGGCCTGCCAAGAAACTGCGTTTCACAGGCCTTTCAAAGAGATGTTCTCTTAGGCTGTAAGAGCACTGGGCAGAGCCAGCTGTTTCTTAGCTTCCCGAAGAGCTGGGAGCAAGATGCTTTGGGTCCACTCTCCGTCTTTGGAAACAAGGCAGCCCTTTGGGCCTGGCAGCTCTAGGGCAATGGAGCACACCCAGAGCAGAAGTTCTACTTCAGCCAGATCAGGCCTGCCAGGAAACTGCGTTTCACAGGCCTTGGTAAGAGATGTTCCCGGTAGGCTGTAAGAGCACTGGGCAGAGCCAGTTGTTTCTTACCTTCCTGAAAAGCTGGAAGCAAGATGCTTGGGACCCCTCTGCCCGTTTGGGAACAAGGCAGCCTTTTGGGTCGGGAAGCTCTAGGCCAATGGAGCACACGCAGAGCAGGAGTTCTACTTCAGCCTGATCAGGCCTGCAAAGAAACAGCGTTTGACAGGCCTTGGTAAGAGATGTTCCCGGTAGGTGTAAGAGCACTGGGCAGAGCCAGTTGTTTCTTAGCTTCGCAAAGACCGGGAAGCAAGATGCTTTGGGCCTCTCTGCCCCTTGGAAACAGGGCAGCACTTTGGGCCTGGCAGCTCTAGGGCAATGGAGCACACCCAGAGCCGGAGTTCTACTTCAGCCAGATGAGGCCTGCCAAGAAACTGCGTTTCACAGGCCTTTCAAAGACATGTTCCCGGTAGGCTGTAAGAGCACGGGGCAGAGCGAGTTGGTTCTTAGCTTCCCAGAGAGCTGGAAGCAAGATGCTTTGGGGCCTCTCTGCCCCTTTGGAAACAAGGCAGCACCTTGGGCCTGGCAGCTCTAGGGCAATGGAGCACACCCAGAGCAGAAGTTCTACTTCAGCCAAATCAGGCCTGCCAGGAAACGGCGTTTCACAGGCCTTGGTAAGAGATGTTCCCGGTAGGCTGTAAGAGCACTGGGCAACGCCAGATGTTTCTTAGCTTCCCGAAGAGCTGGAAGCAAGAAGCTTTGGTGCCACTCTCTCACTTTGGACTCAAGGCAGCCCTTTGGGGCAGGTAGCTCTAGCCCAGTGGAGCACACCCAGAGCAGAAGTTCTACTTCGGCCAGTTCAGGCCACCAACAAACTGCGTTTCACAGGCCTTGGTAAGAGATGTTCCCGGTAGGCTGTAAGAGCACTGGGCAACGCCAGATGTTTCTTAGCTTCCCGAAGAGCTGGAAGCAAGATGCTTTGGGGCCTCTCATCCCCTTTGCAAACAAGGCGGCCCTATGGGCCAGGCAGCTCTAGGCCAATGGAGCACACCCAGAGCAGAAGTTCTACTTCGGCCAGTTCAGGCCACCAACAAACTGCGTTTCACAGGCCTTGGTAAGAGATGTTCCCGGTAGGCTGTAAGAGCACTGGGCAACGCCAGATGTTTCTTAGCTTCCCGAAGAGCTGGAAGCAAGATGCTTTGGGGCCTCTCATCCCCTTTGCAAACAAGGCCGACCTTTGGGCCAGGCAGCTCTAGGCCAATGGAGCACACCCAGAGCAGAAGTCCTACTTCAGCCAGATCAGGCCTGCCAAGGAACTGCGTTTCAGAGGCCTTTGTATGTGACGTTCCCGGTAGGCTGTGAGAGCACGGTGCAGAGCCAGTTGTTTCCTTGTTTCCCAAACAGCTGGAAGCAAGACGCTTTGGGGCCTCTCTGCCCCTTTGGAAACAAGGCAGCACGTTGGGTCTGGCAGCTCTAGGGCAATGGAGCACAACCAGAGCCGAAGTTCTACTTCTTCCAGATCAGGCCTGCCTAGACAGTGCGTTTCACAGGCCTTGATAAGAGATGTTCTCTTAGGCTATAAGAGCACTGGGCACAGCCAGTTGTTTCTTAGCTTCCCAAGAGGTGGAAGCAAGATGCTTTGGGGCCTCTCTCCCCCTTTGGAAACAAGGCAGCCCTTTGGGCCTTTCAGCTCTAGGGCAATGGAGCACACCCAGAGCAGAAGTTCTACCTCAGCCAGATCAGGCCTGCCAAGAAACTGCTTTTCACAGGCCTTCGTAAGAGGTGTTCCCGGAAGGCTGTAAGAGTACCTGGCAGAGCGAGTTGTTTCTTAGCTTCAAAAACAGCTGGAAGCAACATGATTTGGGGCCTCTCTCCCCCTTTGGAAACAAAGCAGCCTTTGTGCCTGGCAGCTCTAGGCCAAAGTAGCACACCCAGAGCACAAGTTCTACCTCAGCCAGATCAGGCCTGTCAAGAAGCTGCGTTTCACAGGCCTTTGTATGTGACGTTCCCGGTTGGCTTTGAGAGCACTGTGCAGAGCCAGTTGTTTTAGCTTCCCAGAGAGCAGGAAGCAAGATGCTTTGGGGCCTCTCTCACACTTTGGAAATAAAGGCAGCCCTTTGGGCCTGGCAGCCCTAGGCCAATGGAGTACACCCAGAGCAGAAGTTCTACCTCAGCCAGATCAGGCCTTCCAAGAAACTGCGTCTCACAGGCCTTTCTCTGTCACGTTGCCGGTAGGCTGTGAGAGCACTGTGCAGAGCCAGTTGTTTCTTAGCTTCCCAAAGATTTGGAAGCAAGATGCTTTGGGGACTCTCAGCCCCTTTGGAAACAAGGCGGCCCTTTGGGCCTGGCAGCTCTAGGCCAAAGTAGCACGCCCAGAGCAGGAGTTCTACTTCAGCCAGATCAGGCCTGCCAAGAAACTGCGTTTCACAGGCCTTGGTAAGAGATGTTCCCGGTAGGCTGTGAGAGCACTGTGGAGAGCCAGTTGCTTTAGCTTCCCACAGAGCTGGAAGCAAGATGCCTTGGGGCCTCTCTCTCCCTTTGGACACAAGGCAGCCTTTTGGGCCTGGCAGCTCTAGGCCAATGGAGCACACCCACAGCAGAAGTTCTACTTCAGGCAGATCAGTCCTGCCCAGAAACTGCGTTTCACAGCCCTTGGTAAGAGATGTTCACGGTAGGCTGTGAGAGCACTGGGCAGAACCAGTTGTTTTTTAGCTTCCCAAAGTGCTGGAGGCAAGATGCTTTGGGGCCTCTCTCACCCTTTGGAAACAAGGCAGCCCTTAGGTCCTGGTAGCTCTAGGCCTATGTAGCACAACCAGAACAGAAGTTCTACTTCAGCCAGGTCAGGCCTGCCAAGAAACTGCGTTTCACAGGCCTTTCAAAGAGATGTTCTCTTAGGCTGTAAGAGCACTGGGCAGAGCCAGCTGTTTCTTAGCTTCCCGAAGAGCTGGGAGCAAGATGCTTTGGGTCCACTCTCCGTCTTTGGAAACAAGGCAGCCCTTTGGGCCTGGCAGCTCTAGGGCAATGGAGCACACCCAGAGCAGAAGTTCTACTTCAGCCAGATCAGGCCTGCCAGGAAACTGCGTTTCACAGGCCTTGGTAAGAGATGTTCCCGGTAGGCTGTAAGAGCACTGGGCAGAGCCAGTTGTTTCTTACCTTCCTGAAAAGCTGGAAGCAAGATGCTTGGGACCCCTCTGCCCGTTTGGGAACAAGGCAGCCTTTTGGGTCGGGAAGCTCTAGGCCAATGGAGCACACGCAGAGCAGGAGTTCTACTTCAGCCTGATCAGGCCTGCAAAGAAACAGCGTTTGACAGGCCTTGGTAAGAGATGTTCGCGGTAGGTGTAAGAGCACTGGGCAGAGCCAGTTGTTTCTTAGCTTCGCAAAGACCGGGAAGCAAGATGCTTTGGGCCTCTCTGCCCCTTGGAAACAGGGCAGCACTTTCGGCCTGGCAGCTCTAGGGCAATGGAGCACACCCAGAGCCGGAGTTCTACTTCAGCCAGATGAGGCCTGCCAAGAAACTGCGTTTCACAGGCCTTTCAAAGACATGTTCCCGGTAGGCTGTAAGAGCACGGGGCAGAGCGAGTTGGTTCTTAGCTTCCCAGAGAGCTGGAAGCAAGATGCTTTGGGGCCTCTCTGCCCCTTTGGAAACAAGGCAGCACCTTGGGCCTGGCAGCTCTAGGGCAATGGAGCACACCCAGAGCAGAAGTTCTACTTCAGCCAAATCAGGCCTGCCAGGAAACGGCGTTTCACAGGCCTTGGTAAGAGATGTTCCCGGTAGGCTGTAAGAGCACTGGGCAACGCCAGATGTTTCTTAGCTTCCCGAAGAGCTGGAAGCAAGATGCTTTGGGGCCTCTCATCCCCTTTGCAAACAAGGCGGCCCTATGGGCCAGGCAGCTCTAGGCCAATGGAGCACACCCAGAGCAGAAGTTCTACTTCGGCCAGTTCAGGCCACCAACAAACTGCGTTTCACAGGCCTTGGTAAGAGATGTTCCCGGTAGGCTGTAAGAGCACTGGGCAACGCATGATGTTTCTTAGCTTCCCGAAGAGCTGGAAGCAAGATGCTTTGGGGCCTCTCATCCCCTTTGCAAACAAGGCCGACCTTTGGGCCAGGCAGCTCTAGGCCAATGGAGCACACCCAGAGCAGAAGTTCTACCTCAGCCAGATAAGGCCTGCCAAGAAACTGCGTTTCAAAAGCTTTGGTAAGAGATGTTCCCGGTACTCTGTTAGAGCACTGGGCAGAGCCATTTGTTTCTTAGCTTCCCAAAGAGCTGGAAGCAAGATGCTTTGGGGGCTCCCTGCCCCTTTGCCAACAAGGGCGACCTTTGGGCCTTTCAGCTCTAGGCCAATGGAGCACACCCAGAGCAGAAGTCCTACTTCAGCCAGATCAGGCCTGCCAAGGAACTGCGTTTCAGAGGCCTTTGTATGTGACGTTCCCGGTAGGCTGTGAGAGCACGGTGCAGAGCCAGTTGTTTCCTTGTTTCCCAAACAGCTGGAAGCAAGACGCTTTGGGGCCTCTCTGCCCCTTTGGAAACAAGGCAGCACGTTGGGTCTGGCAGCTCTAGGGCAATGGAGCACAACCAGAGCCGAAGTTCTACTTCTTCCAGATCAGGCCTGCCTAGACAGTGCGTTTCCCAGGCCTTGATAAGAGATGTTCTCTTAGGCTATAAGAGCACTGGGCACAGCCAGTTGTTTCTTAGCTTCCCAAGAGGTGGAAGCAAGATGCTTTGGGGCCTCTCTCCCCCTTTGGAAACAAGGCAGCCCTTTGGGCCTTTCAGCTCTAGGGCAATGGAGCACACCCAGAGCAGAAGTTCTACCTCAGCCAGATCAGGCCTGCCAAGAAACTGCTTTTCACAGGCCTTCGTAAGAGGTGTTCCCGGAAGGCTGTAAGAGTACCTGGCAGAGCGAGTTGTTTCTTAGCTTCAAAAACAGCTGGAAGCAACATGATTTGGGGCCTCTCTCCCCCTTTGGAAACAAAGCAGCCTTTGTGCCTGGCAGCTCTAGGCCAAAGTAGCACACCCAGAGCACAAGTTCTACCTCAGCCAGATCAGGCCTGTCAAGAAGCTGCGTTTCACAGGCCTTTGTATGTGACGTTCCCGGTTGGCTTTGAGAGCACTGTGCAGAGCCAGTTGTTTTAGCTTCCCAGAGAGCAGGAAGCAAGATGCTTTGGGGCCTCTCTCACACTTTGGAAATAAAGGCAGCCCTTTGGGCCTGGCAGCCCTAGGCCAAAGGAGTACACCCAGAGCAGAAGTTCTACCTCAGCCAGATCAGGCCTTCCAAGAAACTGCGTCTCACAGGCCTTTCTCTGTCACGTTGCCGGTAGGCTGTGAGAGCACTGTGCAGAGCCAGTTGTTTCTTAGCTTCCCAAAGATTTGGAAGCAAGATGCTTTGGGGACTCTCAGCCCCTTTGGAAACAAGGCGGCCGTTTGGGCCTGGCAGCTCTAGGCCAAAGTAGCACGCCCAGAGCAGGAGTTCTACTTCAGCCAGATCAGGCCTGCCAAGAAACTGCGTTTCACAGGCCTTGGTAAGAGATGTTCCCGGTAGGCTGTGAGAGCACTGTGGAGAGCCAGTTGCTTTAGCTTCCCACAGAGCTGGAAGCAAGATGCCTTGGGGCCTCTCTCTCCCTTTGGACACAAGGCAGCCTTTTGGGCCTGGCAGCTCTAGGCCAATGGAGCACACCCACAGCAGAAGTTCTACTTCAGGCAGATCAGTCCTGCCCAGAAACTGCGTTTCACAGCCGTTGGTAAGAGATGTTCACGGTAGGCTGTGAGAGCACTGGGCAGAACCAGTTGTTTTTTAGCTTCCCAAAGTGCTGGAGGCAAGATGCTTTGGGGCCTCTCTCACCCTTTGGAAACAAGGCAGCCCTTAGGTCCTGGTAGCTCTAGGCCTATGTAGCACAACCAGAACAGAAGTTCTACTTCAGCCAGGTCAGGCCTGCCAAGAAACTGCGTTTCACAGGCCTTTCAAAGAGATGTTCTCTTAGGCTGTAAGAGCACTGGGCAGAGCCAGCTGTTTCTTAGCTTCCCGAAGAGCTGGGAGCAAGATGCTTTGGGTCCACTCTCCGTCTTTGGAAACAAGGCAGCCCTTTGGGCCTGGCAGCTCTAGGGCAATGGAGCACACCCAGAGCAGAAGTTCTACTTCAGCCAGATCAGGCCTGCCAGGAAACTGCGTTTCACAGGCCTTGGTAAGAGATGTTCCCGGTAGGCTGTAAGAGCACTGGGCAGAGCCAGTTGTTTCTTACCTTCCTGAAAAGCTGGAAGCAAGATGCTTGGGACCCCTCTGCCCGTTTGGGAACAAGGCAGCCTTTTGGGTCGGGAAGCTCTAGGCCAATGGAGCACACGCAGAGCAGGAGTTCTACTTCAGCCTGATCAGGCCTGCAAAGAAACAGCGTTTGACAGGCCTTGGTAAGAGATGTTCGCGGTAGGTGTAAGAGCACTGGGCAGAGCCAGTTGTTTCTTAGCTTCGCAAAGACCGGGAAGCAAGATGCTTTGGGCCTCTCTGCCCCTTGGAAACAGGGCAGCACTTTGGGCCTGGCAGCTCTAGGGCAATGGAGCACACCCAGAGCCGGAGTTCTACTTCAGCCAGATGAGGCCTGCCAAGAAACTGCGTTTCACAGGCCTTTCAAAGACATGTTCCCGGTAGGCTGTAAGAGCACGGGGCAGAGCGAGTTGGTTCTTAGCTTCCCAGAGAGCTGGAAGCAAGATGCTTTGGGGCCTCTCTGCCCCTTTGGAAACAAGGCAGCACCTTGGGCCTGGCAGCTCTAGGGCAATGGAGCACACCCAGAGCAGAAGTTCTACTTCAGCCAAATCAGGCCTGCCAGGAAACGGCGTTTCACAGGCCTTGGTAAGAGATGTTCCCGGTAGGCTGTAAGAGCACTGGGCAACGCCAGATGTTTCTTAGCTTCCCGAAGAGCTGGAAGCGAGAAGCTTTGGTGCCACTCTCTCACTTTGGACTCAAGGCAGCCCTTTGGGGCAGGTAGCTCTAGGCCAGTGGAGCACACCCAGAGCAGAAGTTCTACTTGGGCCAGTTCAGGCCACCAACAAACTGCGTTTCACAGGCCTTGGTAAGAGATGTTCCCGGTAGGCTGTAAGAGCACTGGGCAACGCCAGATGTTTCTTAGCTTCCCGAAGAGCTGGAAGCAAGATGCTTTGGGGCCTCTCATCCCCTTTGCAAACAAGGCGGCCCTATGGGCCAGGCAGCTCTAGGCCAATGGAGCACACCCAGAGCAGAAGTTCTACTTCGGCCAGTTCAGGCCACCAACAAACTGCGTTTCACAGGCCTTGGTAAGAGATGTTCCCGGTAGGCTGTAAGAGCACTGGGCAACGCATGATGTTTCTTAGCTTCCCGAAGAGCTGGAAGCAAGATGCTTTGGGGCCTCTCATCCCCTTTGCAAACAAGGCCGACCTTTGGGCCAGGCAGCTCTAGGCCAATGGAGCACACCCAGAGCAGAAGTTCTACCTCAGCCAGATAAGGCCTGCCAAGAAACTGCGTTTCAAAAGCTTTGGTAAGAGATGTTCCCGGTACTCTGTTAGAGCACTGGGCAGAGCCATTTGTTTCTTAGCTTCCCAAAGAGCTGGAAGCAAGATGCTTTGGGGGCTCCCTGCCCCTTTGCCAACAAGGGCGACCTTTGGGCCTTTCAGCTCTAGGCCAATGGAGCACACCCAGAGCAGAAGTCCTACTTCAGCCAGATCAGGCCTGCCAAGGAACTGCGTTTCAGAGGCCTTTGTATGTGACGTTCCCGGTAGGCTGTGAGAGCACGGTGCAGAGCCAGTTGTTTCCTTGTTTCCCAAACAGCTGGAAGCAAGACGCTTTGGGGCCTCTCTGCCCCTTTGGAAACAAGGCAGCACGTTGGGTCTGGCAGCTCTAGGGCAATGGAGCACAACCAGAGCCGAAGTTCTACTTCTTCCAGATCAGGCCTGCCTAGACAGTGCGTTTCCCAGGCCTTGATAAGAGATGTTCTCTTAGGCTATAAGAGCACTGGGCACAGCCAGTTGTTTCTTAGCTTCCCAAGAGGTGGAAGCAAGATGCTTTGGGGCCTCTCTCCCCCTTTGGAAACAAGGCAGCCCTTTGGGCCTTTCAGCTCTAGGGCAATGGAGCACACCCAGAGCAGAAGTTCTACCTCAGCCAGATCAGGCCTGCCAAGAAACTGCTTTTCACAGGCCTTCGTAAGAGGTGTTCCCGGAAGGCTGTAAGAGTACCTGGCAGAGCGAGTTGTTTCTTAGCTTCAAAAACAGCTGGAAGCAACATGATTTGGGGCCTCTCTCCCCCTTTGGAAACAAAGCAGCCTTTGTGCCTGGCAGCTCTAGGCCAAAGTAGCACACCCAGAGCACAAGTTCTACCTCAGCCAGATCAGGCCTGTCAAGAAGCTGCGTTTCACAGGCCTTTGTATGTGACGTTCCCGGTTGGCTTTGAGAGCACTGTGCAGAGCCAGTTGTTTTAGCTTCCCAGAGAGCAGGAAGCAAGATGCTTTGGGGCCTCTCTCACACTTTGGAAATAAAGGCAGCCCTTTGGGCCTGGCAGCCCTAGGCCAAAGGAGTACACCCAGAGCAGAAGTTCTACCTCAGCCAGATCAGGCCTTCCAAGAAACTGCGTCTCACAGGCCTTTCTCTGTCACGTTGCCGGTAGGCTGTGAGAGCACTGTGCAGAGCCAGTTGTTTCTTAGCTTCCCAAAGATTTGGAAGCAAGATGCTTTGGGGACTCTCAGCCCCTTTGGAAACAAGGCGGCCGTTTGGGCCTGGCAGCTCTAGGCCAAAGTAGCACGCCCAGAGCAGGAGTTCTACTTCAGCCAGATCAGGCCTGCCAAGAAACTGCGTTTCACAGGCCTTGGTAAGAGATGTTCCCGGTAGGCTGTGAGAGCACTGTGGAGAGCCAGTTGCTTTAGCTTCCCACAGAGCTGGAAGCAAGATGCCTTGGGGCCTCTCTCTCCCTTTGGACACAAGGCAGCCTTTTGGGCCTGGCAGCTCTAGGCCAATGGAGCACACCCACAGCAGAAGTTCTACTTCAGGCAGATCAGTCCTGCCCAGAAACTGCGTTTCACAGCCGTTGGTAAGAGATGTTCACGGTAGGCTGTGAGAGCACTGGGCAGAACCAGTTGTTTTTTAGCTTCCCAAAGTGCTGGAGGCAAGATGCTTTGGGGCCTCTCTCACCCTTTGGAAACAAGGCAGCCCTTAGGTCCTGGTAGCTCTAGGCCTATGTAGCACAACCAGAACAGAAGTTCTACTTCAGCCAGGTCAGGCCTGCCAAGAAACTGCGTTTCACAGGCCTTTCAAAGAGATGTTCTCTTAGGCTGTAAGAGCACTGGGCAGAGCCAGCTGTTTCTTAGCTTCCCGAAGAGCTGGGAGCAAGATGCTTTGGGTCCACTCTCCGTCTTTGGAAACAAGGCAGCCCTTTGGGCCTGGCAGCTCTAGGGCAATGGAGCACACCCAGAGCAGAAGTTCTACTTCAGCCAGATCAGGCCTGCCAGGAAACTGCGTTTCACAGGCCTTGGTAAGAGATGTTCCCGGTAGGCTGTAAGAGCACTGGGCAGAGCCAGTTGTTTCTTACCTTCCTGAAAAGCTGGAAGCAAGATGCTTGGGACCCCTCTGCCCGTTTGGGAACAAGGCAGCCTTTTGGGTCGGGAAGCTCTAGGCCAATGGAGCACACGCAGAGCAGGAGTTCTACTTCAGCCTGATCAGGCCTGCAAAGAAACAGCGTTTGACAGGCCTTGGTAAGAGATGTTCGCGGTAGGTGTAAGAGCACTGGGCAGAGCCAGTTGTTTCTTAGCTTCGCAAAGACCGGGAAGCAAGATGCTTTGGGCCTCTCTGCCCCTTGGAAACAGGGCAGCACTTTGGGCCTGGCAGCTCTAGGGCAATGGAGCACACCCAGAGCCGGAGTTCTACTTCAGCCAGATGAGGCCTGCCAAGAAACTGCGTTTCACAGGCCTTTCAAAGACATGTTCCCGGTAGGCTGTAAGAGCACGGGGCAGAGCGAGTTGGTTCTTAGCTTCCCAGAGAGCTGGAAGCAAGATGCTTTGGGGCCTCTCTGCCCCTTTGGAAACAAGGCAGCACCTTGGGCCTGGCAGCTCTAGGGCAATGGAGCACACCCAGAGCAGAAGTTCTACTTCAGCCAAATCAGGCCTGCCAGGAAACGGCGTTTCACAGGCCTTGGTAAGAGATGTTCCCGGTAGGCTGTAAGAGCACTGGGCAACGCCAGATGTTTCTTAGCTTCCCGAAGAGCTGGAAGCGAGAAGCTTTGGTGCCACTCTCTCACTTTGGACTCAAGGCAGCCCTTTGGGGCAGGTAGCTCTAGGCCAGTGGAGCACACCCAGAGCAGAAGTTCTACTTCGGCCAGTTCAGGCCACCAACAAACTGCGTTTCACAGGCCTTGGTAAGAGATGTTCCCGGTAGGCTGTAAGAGCACTGGGCAACGCCAGATGTTTCTTAGCTTCCCGAAGAGCTGGAAGCAAGATGCTTTGGGGCCTCTCATCCCCTTTGCAAACAAGGCGGCCCTATGGGCCAGGCAGCTCTAGGCCAATGGAGCACACCCAGAGCAGAAGTTCTACTTCGGCCAGTTCAGGCCACCAACAAACTGCGTTTCACAGGCCTTGGTAAGAGATGTTCCCGGTAGGCTGTAAGAGCACTGGGCAACGCCAGATGTTTCTTAGCTTCCCGAAGAGCTGGAAGCAAGATGCTTTGGGGCCTCTCATCCCCTTTGCAAACAAGGCCGACCTTTGGGCCAGGCAGCTCTAGGCCAATGGAGCACACCCAGAGCAGAAGTTCTACCTCAGCCAGATAAGGCCTGCCAAGAAACTGCGTTTCAAAGGCTTTGGTAAGAGATGTTCCCGCTACTCTGTTAGAGCACTGGGCAGAGCCATTTGTTTCTTAGCTTCCCAAAGAGCTGGAAGCAAGATGCTTTGGGGGCTCCCTGCCCCTTTGCCAACAAGGGCGACCTTTGGGCCTTTCAGCTCTAGGCCAATGGAGCACACCCAGAGCAGAAGTCCTACTTCAGCCAGATCAGGCCTGCCAAGGAACTGCGTTTCAGAGGCCTTTGTATGTGACGTTCCCGGTAGGCTGTGAGAGCACGGTGCAGAGCCAGTTGTTTCCTTGTTTCCCAAACAGCTGGAAGCAAGACGCTTTGGGGCCTCTCTGCCCCTTTGGAAACAAGGCAGCACGTTGGGTCTGGCAGCTCTAGGGCAATGGAGCACAACCAGAGCCGAAGTTCTACTTCTTCCAGATCAGGCCTGCCTAGACAGTGCGTTTCCCAGGCCTTGATAAGAGATGTTCTCTTAGGCTATAAGAGCACTGGGCACAGCCAGTTGTTTCTTAGCTTCCCAAGAGGTGGAAGCAAGATGCTTTGGGGCCTCTCTCCCCCTTTGGAAACAAGGCAGCCCTTTGGGCCTTTCAGCTCTAGGGCAATGGAGCACACCCAGAGCAGAAGTTCTACCTCAGCCAGATCAGGCCTGCCAAGAAACTGCTTTTCACAGGCCTTCGTAAGAGGTGTTCCCGGAAGGCTGTAAGAGTACCTGGCAGAGCGAGTTGTTTCTTAGCTTCAAAAACAGCTGGAAGCAACATGATTTGGGGCCTCTCTCCCCCTTTGGAAACAAAGCAGCCTTTGTGCCTGGCAGCTCTAGGCCAAAGTAGCACACCCAGAGCACAAGTTCTACCTCAGCCAGATAAGGCCTGTCAAGAAGCTGCGTTTCACAGGCCTTTGTATGTGACGTTCCCGGTTGGCTTTGAGAGCACTGTGCAGAGCCAGTTGTTTTAGCTTCCCAGAGAGCAGGAAGCAAGATGCTTTGGGGCCTCTCTCACACTTTGGAAATAAAGGCAGCCCTTTGGGCCTGGCAGCCCTAGGCCAATGGAGTACACCCAGAGCAGAAGTTCTACCTCAGCCAGATCAGGCCTTCCAAGAAACTGCGTCTCACAGGCCTTTCTCTGTCACGTTGCCGGTAGGCTGTGAGAGCACTGTGCAGAGCCAGTTGTTTCTTAGCTTCCCAAAGATTTGGAAGCAAGATGCTTTGGGGACTCTCAGCCCCTTTGGAAACAAGGCGGCCCTTTGGGCCTGGCAGCTCTAGGCCAAAGTAGCACGCCCAGAGCAGGAGTTCTACTTCAGCCAGATCAGGCCTGCCAAGAAACTGCGTTTCACAGGCCTTGGTAAGAGATGTTCCCGGTAGGCTGTGAGAGCACTGTGGAGAGCCAGTTGCTTTAGCTTCCCACAGAGCTGGAAGCAAGATGCCTTGGGGCCTCTCTCTCCCTTTGGACACAAGGCAGCCGTTTGGGCCTGGCAGCTCTAGGCCAATGGAGCACACCCACAGCAGAAGTTCTACTTCAGGCAGATCAGTCCTGCCCAGAAACTGCGTTTCACAGCCCTTGGTAAGAGATGTTCACGGTAGGCTGTGAGAGCACTGGGCAGAACCAGTTGTTTTTTAGCTTCCCAAAGTGCTGGAGGCAAGATGCTTTGGGGCCTCTCTCACCCTTTGGAAACAAGGCAGCCCTTAGGTCCTGGTAGCTCTAGGCCTATGTAGCACAACCAGAACAGAAGTTCTACTTCAGCCAGGTCAGGCCTGCCAAGAAACTGCGTTTCACAGGCCTTTCAAAGAGATGTTCTCTTAGGCTGTAAGAGCACTGGGCAGAGCCAGCTGTTTCTTAGCTTCCCGAAGAGCTGGGAGCAAGATGCTTTGGGTCCACTCTCCGTCTTTGGAAACAAGGCAGCCCTTTGGGCCTGGCAGCTCTAGGGCAATGGAGCACACCCAGAGCAGAAGTTCTACTTCAGCCAGATCAGGCCTGCCAGGAAACTGCGTTTCACAGGCCTTGGTAAGAGATGTTCCCGGTAGGCTGTAAGAGCACTGGGCAGAGCCAGTTGTTTCTTACCTTCCTGAAAAGCTGGAAGCAAGATGCTTGGGACCCCTCTGCCCGTTTGGGAACAAGGCAGCCTTTTGGGTCGGGAAGCTCTAGGCCAATGGAGCACACGCAGAGCAGGAGTTCTACTTCAGCCTGATCAGGCCTGCAAAGAAACAGCGTTTGACAGGCCTTGGTAAGAGATGTTCGCGGTAGGTGTAAGAGCACTGGGCAGAGCCAGTTGTTTCTTAGCTTCCCAAGAGGTGGAAGCAAGATGCTTTGGGGCCTCTCTCCCCCTTTGGAAACAACGCAGCCCTTTGGGCCTTTCAGCTCTAGGGCAATGGAGCACACCCAGAGCAGAAGTTCTACCTCAGCCAGATCAGGCCTGCCAAGAAACTGCTTTTCACAGGCCTTCGTAAGAGGTGTTCCCGGAAGGCTGTAAGAGTACCTGGCAGAGCGAGTTGTTTCTTAGCTTCAAAAACAGCTGGAAGCAACATGATTTGGGGCCTCTCTCCCCATTTGGAAACAAAGCAGCCTTTGTGCCTGGCAGCTCTAGGCCAAAGTAGCACACCCAGAGCACAAGTTCTACCTCAGCCAGATCAGGCCTTCCAAAAACTGCGTCTCACAGGCCTTTCTCTGTCACGTTGCCGGTAGGCTGTGAGAGCACTGTGCAGAGCCAGTTGTTTCTTAGCTTCCCAAAGATTTGGAAGCAAGATGCTTTGGGGACTCTCAGCCCCTTTGGAAACAAGGCGGCCCTTTGGGCCTGGCAGCTCTAGGCCAAAGTAGCACGCCCAGAGCAGGAGTTCTACTTTAGCCAGATCAGGCCTGCCAAGAAACTGCGTTTCACAGGCCTTGGTAAGAGATGTTCCCGGTAGGCTGTGAGAGCACTGTGGAGAGCCAGTTGCTTTAGCTTCCCACAGAGCTGGAAGCAAGATGCCTTGGGGCCTCTCTCTCCCTTTGGACACAAGGCAGCCGTTTGGGCCTGGCAGCTCTAGGCCAATGGAGCACACCCAGAGCCGGAGTTCTACTTCAGCCAGATGAGGCCTGCCAAGAAACTGCGTTTCACAGGCCTTTCAAAGACATGTTCCCGGTAGGCTGTAAGAGCACGGGGCAGAGCGAGTTGGTTCTTAGCTTCCCAGAGAGCTGGAAGCAAGATGCTTTGGGGCCTCTCTGCCCCTTTGGAAACAAGGCAGCACCTTGGGCCTGGCAGCTCTAGGGCAATGGAGCACACCCAGAGCAGAAGTTCTACTTCAGCCAAATCAGGCCTGCCAGGAAACGGCGTTTCACAGGCCTTGGTAAGAGATGTTCCCGGTAGGCTGTAAGAGCACTGGGCAACGCCAGATGTTTCTTAGCTTCCCGAAGAGCTGGAAGCGAGAAGCTTTGGTGCCACTCTCTCACTTTGGACTCAAGGCAGCCCTTTGGGGCAGGTAGCTCTAGGCCAGTGGAGCACACCCAGAGCAGAAGTTCTACTTGGGCCAGTTCAGGCCACCAACAAACTGCGTTTCACAGGCCTTGGTAAGAGATGTTCCCGGTAGGCTGTAAGAGCACTGGGCAACGCCAGATGTTTCTTAGCTTCCCGAAGAGCTGGAAGCAAGATGCTTTGGGGCCTCTCATCCCCTTTGCAAACAAGGCGGCCCTATGGGCCAGGCAGCTCTAGGCCAATGGAGCACACCCAGAGCAGAAGTTCTACTTCGGCCAGTTCAGGCCACCAACAAACTGCGTTTCACAGGCCTTGGTAAGAGATGTTCCCGGTAGGCTGTAAGAGCACTGGGCAACGCCAGATGTTTCTTAGCTTCCCGAAGAGCTGGAAGCAAGATGCTTTGGGGCCTCTCATCCCCTTTGCAAACAAGGCCGACCTTTGGGCCAGGCAGCTCTAGGCCAATGGAGCACACCCAGAGCAGAAGTTCTACCTCAGCCAGATAAGGCCTGCCAAGAAACTGCGTTTCAAAGGCTTTGGTAAGAGATGTTCCCGGTACTCTGTTAGAGCACTGGGCAGAGCCATTTGTTTCTTAGCTTCCCAAAGAGCTGGAAGCAAGATGCTTTGGGGGCTCCCTGCCCCTTTGCCAACAAGGGCGACCTTTGGGCCTTTCAGCTCTAGGCCAATGGAGCACACCCAGAGCAGAAGTCCTACTTCAGCCAGATCAGGCCTGCCAAGGAACTGCGTTTCAGAGGCCTTTGTATGTGACGTTCCCGGTAGGCTGTGAGAGCACGGTGCAGAGCCAGTTGTTTCCTTGTTTCCCAAACAGCTGGAAGCAAGACGCTTTGGGGCCTCTCTGCCCCTTTGGAAACAAGGCAGCACGTTGGGTCTGGCAGCTCTAGGGCAATGGAGCACAACCAGAGCCGAAGTTCTACTTCTTCCAGATCAGGCCTGCCTAGACAGTGCGTTTCCCAGGCCTTGATAAGAGATGTTCTCTTAGGCTATAAGAGCACTGGGCACAGCCAGTTGTTTCTTAGCTTCCCAAGAGGTGGAAGCAAGATGCTTTGGGGCCTCTCTCCCCCTTTGGAAACAAGGCAGCCCTTTGGGCCTTTCAGCTCTAGGGCAATGGAGCACACCCAGAGCAGAAGTTCTACCTCAGCCAGATCAGGCCTGCCAAGAAACTGCTTTTCACAGGCCTTCGTAAGAGGTGTTCCCGGAAGGCTGTAAGAGTACATGGCAGAGCGAGTTGTTTCTTAGCTTCAAAAACAGCTGGAAGCAACATGATTTGGGGCCTCTCTCCCCCTTTGGAAACAAAGCAGCCTTTGTGCCTGGCAGCTCTAGGCCAAAGTAGCACACCCAGAGCACAAGTTCTACCTCAGCCAGATCAGGCCTGTCAAGAAGCTGCGTTTCACAGGCCTTTGTATGTGACGTTCCCGGTTGGCTTTGAGAGCACTGTGCAGAGCCAGTTGTTTTAGCTTCCCAGAGAGCAGGAAGCAAGATGCTTTGGGGCCTCTCTCACACTTTGGAAATAAAGGCAGCCCTTTGGGCCTGGCAGCCCTAGGCCAATGGAGTACACCCAGAGCAGAAGTTCTACCTCAGCCAGATCAGGCCTTCCAAGAAACTGCGTCTCACAGGCCTTTCTCTGTCACGTTGCCGGTAGGCTGTGAGAGCACTGTGCAGAGCCAGTTGTTTCTTAGCTTCCCAAAGATTTGGAAGCAAGATGCTTTGGGGACTCTCAGCCCCTTTGGAAACAAGGCGGCCGTTTGGGCCTGGCAGCTCTAGGCCAAAGTAGCACGCCCAGAGCAGGAGTTCTACTTCAGCCAGATCAGGCCTGCCAAGAAACTGCGTTTCACAGGCCTTGGTAAGAGATGTTCCCGGTAGGCTGTGAGAGCACTGTGGAGAGCCAGTTGCTTTAGCTTCCCACAGAGCTGGAAGCAAGATGCCTTGGGGCCTCTCTCTCCCTTTGGACACAAGGCAGCCGTTTGGGCCTGGCAGCTCTAGGCCAATGGAGCACACCCACAGCAGAAGTTCTACTTCAGGCAGATCAGTCCTGCCCAGAAACTGCGTTTCACAGCCCTTGGTCAGAGATGTTCACGGTAGGCTGTGAGAGCACTGGGCAGAACCAGTTGTTTTTTAGCTTCCCAAAGTGCTGGAGGCAAGATGCTTTGGGGCCTCTCTCACCCTTTGGAAACAAGGCAGCCCTTAGGTCCTGGTAGCTCTAGGCCTATGTAGCACAACCAGAACAGAAGTTCTACTTCAGCCAGGTCAGGCCTGCCAAGAAACTGCGTTTCACAGGCCTTTCAAAGAGATGTTCTCTTAGGCTGTAAGAGCACTGGGCAGAGCCAGCTGTTTCTTAGCTTCCCGAAGAGCTGGGAGCAAGATGCTTTGGGTCCACTCTCCGTCTTTGGAAACAAGGCAGCCCTTTGGGCCTGGCAGCTCTAGGGCAATGGAGCACACCCAGAGCAGAAGTTCTACTTCAGCCAGATCAGGCCTGCCAGGAAACTGCGTTTCACAGGCCTTGGTAAGAGATGTTCCCGGTAGGCTGTAAGAGCACTGGGCAGAGCCAGTTGTTTCTTACCTTCCTGAAAAGCTGGAAGCAAGATGCTTGGGACCCCTCTGCCCGTTTGGGAACAAGGCAGCCTTTTGGGTCGGGAAGCTCTAGGCCAATGGAGCACACGCAGAGCAGGAGTTCTACTTCAGCCTGATCAGGCCTGCAAAGAAACAGCGTTTGACAGGCCTTGGTAAGAGATGTTCGCGGTAGGTGTAAGAGCACTGGGCAGAGCCAGTTGTTTCTTAGCTTCCCAAGAGGTGGAAGCAAGATGCTTTGGGGCCTCTCTCCCCCTTTGGAAACAACGCAGCCCTTTGGGCCTTTCAGCTCTAGGGCAATGGAGCACACCCAGAGCAGAAGTTCTACCTCAGCCAGATCAGGCCTGCCAAGAAACTGCTTTTCACAGGCCTTCGTAAGAGGTGTTCCCGAAAGGCTGTAAGAGTACCTGGCAGAGCGAGTTGTTTCTTAGCTTCAAAAACAGCTGGAAGCAACATGATTTGGGGCCTCTCTCCCCCTTTGGAAACAAAGCAGCCTTTGTGCCTGGCAGCTCTAGGCCAAAGTAGCACACCCAGAGCACAAGTTCTACCTCAGCCAGATCAGGCCTTCCAAAAACTGCGTCTCACAGGCCTTTCTCTGTCACGTTGCCGGTAGGCTGTGAGAGCACTGTGCAGAGCCAGTTGTTTCTTAGCTTCCCAAAGATTTGGAAGCAAGATGCTTTGGGGACTCTCAGCCCCTTTGGAAACAAGGCGGCCCTTTGGGCCTGGCAGCTCTAGGCCAAAGTAGCACGCCCAGAGCCGGAGTTCTACTTCAGCCAGATGAGGCCTGCCAAGAAACTGCGTTTCACAGGCCTTTCAAAGACATGTTCCCGGTAGGCTGTAAGAGCACGGGGCAGAGCGAGTTGGTTCTTAGCTTCCCAGAGAGCTGGAAGCAAGATGCTTTGGGGCCTCTCTGCCCCTTTGGAAACAAGGCAGCACCTTGGGCCTGGCAGCTCTAGGGCAATGGAGCACACCCAGAGCAGAAGTTCTACTTCAGCCAAATCAGGCCTGCCAGGAAACGGCGTTTCACAGGCCTTGGTAAGAGATGTTCCCGGTAGGCTGTAAGAGCACTGGGCAACGCCAGATGTTTCTTAGCTTCCCGAAGAGCTGGAAGCAAGAAGCTTTGGTGCCACTCTCTCACTTTGGACTCAAGGCAGCCCTTTGGGGCAGGTAGCTCTAGGCCAGTGGAGCACACCCAGAGCAGAAGTTCTACTTGGGCCAGTTCAGGCCACCAACAAACTGCGTTTCACAGGCCTTGGTAAGAGATGTTCCCGGTAGGCTGTAAGAGCACTGGGCAACGCCAGATGTTTCTTAGCTTCCCGAAGAGCTGGAAGCAAGATGCTTTGGGGCCTCTCATCCCCTTTGCAAACAAGGCGGCCCTATGGGCCAGGCAGCTCTAGGCCAATGGAGCACACCCAGAGCAGAAGATCTACTTCGGCCAGTTCAGGCCACCAACAAACTGCGTTTCACAGGCCTTGGTAAGAGATGTTCCCGGTAGGCTGTAAGAGCACTGGGCAACGCCAGATGTTTCTTAGCTTCCCGAAGAGCTGGAAGCAAGATGCTTTGGGGCCTCTCATCCCCTTTGCAAACAAGGCCGACCTTTGGGCCAGGCAGCTCTAGGCCAATGGAGCACACCCAGAGCAGAAGTCCTACTTCAGCCAGATCAGGCCTGCCAAGGAACTGCGTTTCAGAGGCCTTTGTATGTGACGTTCCCGGTAGGCTGTGAGAGCACGGTGCAGAGCCAGTTGTTTCCTTGTTTCCCAAACAGCTGGAAGCAAGACGCTTTGGGGCCTCTCTGCCCCTTTGGAAACAAGGCAGCACGTTGGGTCTGGCAGCTCTAGGGCAATGGAGCACAACCAGAGCCGAAGTTCTACTTCTTCCAGATCAGGCCTGCCTAGACAGTGCGTTTCACAGGCCTTGATAAGAGATGTTCTCTTAGGCTATAAGAGCACTGGGCACAGCCAGTTGTTTCTTAGCTTCCCAAGAGGTGGAAGCAAGATGCTTTGGGGCCTCTCTCCCCCTTTGGAAACAAGGCAGCCCTTTGGGCCTTTCAGCTCTAGGGCAATGGAGCACACCCAGAGCAGAAGTTCTACCTCAGCCAGATCAGGCCTGCCAAGAAACTGCTTTTCACAGGCCTTCGTAAGAGGTGTTCCCGGAAGGCTGTAAGAGTACCTGGCAGAGCGAGTTGTTTCTTAGCTTCAAAAACAGCTGGAAGCAACATGATTTGGGGCCTCTCTCCGCCTTTGGAAACAAAGCAGCCTTTGTGCCTGGCAGCTCTAGGCCAAAGTAGCACACCCAGAGCACAAGTTCTACCTCAGCCAGATCAGGCCTGCCAAGAAGCTGCGTTTCACAGGCCTTTGTATGTGACGTTCCCGGTTGGCTTTGAGAGCACTGTGCAGAGCCAGTTGTTTTAGCTTCCCAGAGAGCAGGAAGCAAGATGCTTTGGGGCCTCTCTCACACTTTGGAAATAAAGGCAGCCCTTTGGGCCTGGCAGCCCTAGGCCAATGGAGTACACCCAGAGCAGAAGTTCTACCTCAGCCAGATCAGGCCTTCCAAGAAACTGCGTCTCACAGGCCTTTCTCTGTCACGTTGCCGGTAGGCTGTGAGAGCACTGTGCAGAGCCAGTTGTTTCTTAGCTTCCCAAAGATTTGGAAGCAAGATGCTTTGGGGACTCTCAGCCCCTTTGGAAACAAGGCGGCCCTTTGGGCCTGGCAGCTCTAGGCCAAAGTAGCACGCCCAGAGCAGGAGTTCTACTTCAGCCAGATCAGGCCTGCCAAGAAACTGCGTTTCACAGGCCTTGGTAAGAGATGTTCCCGGTAGGCTGTGAGAGCACTGTGGAGAGCCAGTTGCTTTAGCTTCCCACAGAGCTGGAAGCAAGATGCCTTGGGGCCTCTCTCTCCCTTTGGACACAAGGCAGCCGTTTGGGCCTGGCAGCTCTAGGCCAATGGAGCACACCCACAGCAGAAGTTCTACTTCAGGCAGATCAGTCCTGCCCAGAAACTGCGTTTCACAGCCCTTGGTAAGAGATGTTCACGGTAGGCTGTGAGAGCACTGGGCAGAACCAGTTGTTTTTTAGCTTCCCAAAGTGCTGGAGGCAAGATGCTTTGGGGCCTCTCTCACCCTTTGGAAACAAGGCAGCCCTTAGGTCCTGGTAGCTCTAGGCCTATGTAGCACAACCAGAACAGAAGTTCTACTTCAGCCAGGTCAGGCCTGCCAAGAAACTGCGTTTCACAGGCCTTTCAAAGAGATGTTCTCTTAGGCTGTAAGAGCACTGGGCAGAGCCAGTTGTTTCTTACCTTCCTGAAAAGCTGGAAGCAAGATGCTTGGGACCCCTCTGCCCGTTTGGGAACAAGGCAGCCTTTTGGGTCGGGAAGCTCTAGGCCAATGGAGCACATGCAGAGCAGGAGTTCTACTTCAGCCTGATCAGGCCTGCAAAGAAACAGCGTTTGACAGGCCTTGGTAAGAGATGTTCCCGGTACGTGTAAGAGCACTGGGCAGAGCCAGTTGTTTCTTAGCTTCGCAAAGACCGGGAAGCAAGATGCTTTGGGCCTCTCTGCCCCTTGGAAACAGGGCAGCACTTTGGGCCTGGCAGCTCTAGGGCAATGGAGCACACCCAGAGCCGGAGTTCTACTTCAGCCAGATGAGGCCTGCCAAGAAACTGCGTTTCACAGGCCTTTCAAAGACATGTTCCCGGTAGGCTGTAAGAGCACGGGGCAGAGCGAGTTGGTTCTTAGCTTCCCAGAGAGCTGGAAGCAAGATGCTTTGGGGCCTCTCTGCCCCTTTGGAAACAAGGCAGCACCTTGGGCCTGGCAGCTCTAGGGCAATGGAGCACACCCAGAGCAGAAGTTCTACTTCAGCCAAATCAGGCCTGCCAGGAAACGGCGTTTCACAGGCCTTGGTAAGAGATGTTCCCGGTAGGCTGTAAGAGCACTGGGCAACGCCAGATGTTTCTTAGCTTCCCGAAGAGCTGGAAGCGAGAAGCTTTGGTGCCACTCTCTCACTTTGGACTCAAGGCAGCCCTTTGGGGCAGGTAGCTCTAGCCCAGTGGAGCACACCCAGAGCAGAAGTTCTACTTGGGCCAGTTCAGGCCACCAACAAACTGCGTTTCACAGGCCTTGGTAAGAGATGTTCCCGGTAGGCTGTAAGAGCACTGGGCAACGCCAGATGTTTCTTAGCTTCCCGAAGAGCTGGAAGCAAGATGCTTTGGGGCCTCTCATCCCCTTTGCAAACAAGGCCGACCTTTGGGCCAGGCAGCTCTAGGCCAATGGAGCACACCCAGAGCAGAAGTTCTACCTCAGCCAGATAAGGCCTGCCAAGAAACTGCGTTTCAAAGGCTTTGGTAAGAGATGTTCCCGGTACTCTGTTAGAGCACTGGGCAGAGCCATTTGTTTCTTAGCTTCCCAAAGAGCTGGAAGCAAGATGCTTTGGGGGCTCCCTGCCCCTTTGCCAACAAGGGCGACCTTTGGGCCTTTCAGCTCTAGGCCAATGGAGCACACCCAGAGCAGAAGTCCTACTTCAGCCAGATCAGGCCTGCCAAGGAACTGCGTTTCAGAGGCCTTTGTATGTGACGTTCCCGGTAGGCTGTGAGAGCACGGTGCAGAGCCAGTTGTTTCCTTGTTTCCCAAACAGCTGGAAGCAAGACGCTTTGGGGCCTCTCTGCCCCTTTGGAAACAAGGCAGCACGTTGGGTCTGGCAGCTCTAGGGCAATGGAGCACAACCAGAGCCGAAGTTCTACTTCTTCCAGATCAGGCCTGCCTAGACAGTGCGTTTCCCAGGCCTTGATAAGAGATGTTCTCTTAGGCTATAAGAGCACTGGGCACAGCCAGTTGTTTCTTAGCTTCCCAAGAGGTGGAAGCAAGATGCTTTGGGGCCTCTCTCCCCCTTTGGAAACAAGGCAGCCCTTTGGGCCTTTCAGCTCTAGGGCAATGGAGCACACCCAGAGCAGAAGTTCTACCTCAGCCAGATCAGGCCTGCCAAGAAACTGCTTTTCACAGGCCTTCGTAAGAGGTGTTCCCGGAAGGCTGTAAGAGTACCTGGCAGAGCGAGTTGTTTCTTAGCTTCAAAAACAGCTGGAAGCAACATGATTTGGGGCCTCTCTCCCCCTTTGGAAACAAAGCAGCCTTTGTGCCTGGCAGCTCTAGGCCAAAGTAGCACACCCAGAGCACAAGTTCTACCTCAGCCAGATAAGGCCTGTCAAGAAGCTGCGTTTCACAGGCCTTTGTATGTGACGTTCCCGGTTGGCTTTGAGAGCACTGTGCAGAGCCAGTTGTTTTAGCTTCCCAGAGAGCAGGAAGCAAGATGCTTTGGGGCCTCTCTCACACTTTGGAAATAAAGGCAGCCCTTTGGGCCTGGCAGCCCTAGGCCAATGGAGTACACCCAGAGCAGAAGTTCTACCTCAGCCAGATCAGGCCTTCCAAGAAACTGCGTCTCACAGGCCTTTCTCTGTCACGTTGCCGGTAGGCTGTGAGAGCACTGTGCAGAGCCAGTTGTTTCTTAGCTTCCCAAAGATTTGGAAGCAAGATGCTTTGGGGACTCTCAGCCCCTTTGGAAACAAGGCGGCCCTTTGGGCCTGGCAGCTCTAGGCCAAAGTAGCACGCCCAGAGCAGGAGTTCTACTTCAGCCAGATCAGGCCTGCCAAGAAACTGCGTTTCACAGGCCTTGGTAAGAGATGTTCCCGGTAGGCTGTGAGAGCACTGTGGAGAGCCAGTTGCTTTAGCTTCCCACAGAGCTGGAAGCAAGATGCCTTGGGGCCTCTCTCTCCCTTTGGACACAAGGCAGCCGTTTGGGCCTGGCAGCTCTAGGCCAATGGAGCACACCCACAGCAGAAGTTCTACTTCAGGCAGATCAGTCCTGCCCAGAAACTGCGTTTCACAGCCCTTGGTAAGAGATGTTCACGGTAGGCTGTGAGAGCACTGGGCAGAACCAGTTGTTTTTTAGCTTCCCAAAGTGCTGGAGGCAAGATGCTTTGGGGCCTCTCTCACCCTTTGGAAACAAGGCAGCCCTTAGGTCCTGGTAGCTCTAGGCCTATGTAGCACAACCAGAACAGAAGTTCTACTTCAGCCAGGTCAGGCCTGCCAAGAAACTGCGTTTCACAGGCCTTTCAAAGAGATGTTCTCTTAGGCTGTAAGAGCACTGGGCAGAGCCAGCTGTTTCTTAGCTTCCCGAAGAGCTGGGAGCAAGATGCTTTGGGTCCACTCTCCGTCTTTGGAAACAAGGCAGCCCTTTGGGCCTGGCAGCTCTAGGGCAATGGAGCACACCCAGAGCAGAAGTTCTACTTCAGCCAGATCAGGCCTGCCAGGAAACTGCGTTTCACAGGCCTTGGTAAGAGATGTTCCCGGTAGGCTGTAAGAGCACTGGGCAGAGCCAGTTGTTTCTTACCTTCCTGAAAAGCTGGAAGCAAGATGCTTGGGAGCCCTCTGCCCGTTTGGGAACAAGGCAGCCTTTTGGGTCGGGAAGCTCTAGGCCAATGGAGCACACGCAGAGCAGGAGTTCTACTTCAGCCTGATCAGGCCTGCAAAGAAACAGCGTTTGACAGGCCTTGGTAAGAGATGTTCGCGGTAGGTGTAAGAGCACTGGGCAGAGCCAGTTGTTTCTTAGCTTCGCAAAGACCAGGAAGCAAGATGCTTTGGGCCTCTCTGCCCCTTGGAAACAGGGCAGCACTTTGGGCCTGGCAGCTCTAGGGCAGTGGAGCACACCCAGAGCCGGAGTTCTACTTCAGCCAGATGAGGCCTGCCAAGAAACTGCGTTTCACAGGCCTTTCAAAGACATCTTCCCGGTAGGCTGTAAGAGCACGGGGCAGAGCGAGTTGGTTCTTAGCTTCCCAGAGAGCTGGAAGCAAGATGCTTTGGGGCCTCTCATCCCCTTTGCAAACAAGGCGGCCCTATGGGCCAGGCAGCTCTAGGCCAATGGAGCACACCCAGAGCAGAAGTTCTACTTCGGCCAGTTCAGGCCACCAACAAACTGCGTTTCACAGGCCTTGGTAAGAGATGTTCCCGGTAGGCTGTAAGAGCACTGGGCAACGCCAGATGTTTCTTAGCTTCCCGAAGAGCTGGAAGAAGATGCTTTGGGGCCTCTCATCCCCTTTGCAAACAAGGCCGACCTTTGGGCCAGGCAGCTCTAGGCCAATGGAGCACACCCAGAGCAGAAGTTCTACCTCAGCCAGATAAGGCCTGCCAAGAAACTGCATTTCAAAGGCTTTGGTAAGAGATGTTCCCGGTACTCTGTTAGAGCACTGGGCAGAGCCATTTGTTTCTTAGCTTCCCAAAGAGCTGGAAGCAAGATGCTTTGGGGGCTCCCTGCCCCTTTGCCAACAAGGGCGACCTTTGGGCCTTTCAGCTCTAGGCCAATGGAGCACACCCAGAGCAGAAGTCCTACTTCAGCCAGATCAGGCCTGCCAAGGAACTGCGTTTCAGAGGCCTTTGTATGTGACGTTCCCGGTAGGCTGTGAGAGCACGGTGCAGAGCCAGTTGTTTCCTTGTTTCCCAAACAGCTGGAAGCAAGACGCTTTGGGGCCTCTCTGCCCCTTTGGAAACAAGGCAGCACGTTGGGTCTGGCAGCTCTAGGGCAATGGAGCACAACCAGAGCCGAAGTTCTACTTCTTCCAGATCAGGCCTGCCTAGACAGTGCGTTTCCCAGGCCTTGATAAGAGATGTTCTCTTAGGCTATAAGAGCACTGGGCACAGCCAGTTGTTTCTTAGCTTCCCAAGAGGTGGAAGCAAGATGCTTTGGGGCCTCTCTCCCCCTTTGGAAACAAGGCAGCCCTTTGGGCCAGGCAGCTCTAGGGCAATGGAGCACACCCAGAGCAGAAGTTCTACCTCAGCCAGATCAGGCCTGCCAAGAAACTGCTTTTCACAGGCCTTCGTAAGAGGTGTTCCCGGAAGGCTGTAAGAGTACCTGGCAGAGCGAGTTGTTTCTTAGCTTCAAAAACAGCTGGAAGCAACATGATTTGGGGCCTCTCTCCCCCTTTGGAAACAAAGCAGCCTTTGTGCCTGGCAGCTCTAGGCCAAAGTAGCACACCCAGAGCACAAGTTCTACCTCAGCCAGATCAGGCCTTCCAAGAAACTGCGTCTCACAGGCCTTTCTCTGTCACGTTGCCGGTAGGCTGTGAGAGCACTGTGCAGAGCCAGTTGTTTCTTAGCTTCCCAAAGATTTGGAAGCAAGATGCTTTGGGGACTCTCAGCCCCTTTGGAAACAAGGCGGCCCTTTGGGCCTGGCTGCTCTAGGCCAAAGTAGCACGCCCAGAGCAGGAGTTCTACTTCAGCCAGATCAGGCCTGCCAAGAAACTGCGTTTCACAGGCCTTGGTAAGAGATGTTCCCGGTAGGCTGTGAGAGCACTGTGGAGAGCCAGTTGCTTTAGCTTCCCACAGAGCTGGAAGCAAGATGCCTTGGGGCCTCTCTCTCCCTTTGGACACAAGGCAGCCGTTTGGGCCTGGCAGCTCTAGGCCAATGGAGCACACCCACAGCAGAAGTTCTACTTCAGGCAGATCAGTCCTGCCCAGAAACTGCGTTTCACAGCCCTTGGTAAGAGATGTTCACGGTAGGCTGTGAGAGCACTGGGCAGAACCAGTTGTTTTTTAGCTTCCCAAAGTGCTGGAGGCAAGATGCTTTGGGGCCTCTCTCACCCTTTGGAAACAAGGCAGCCCTTAGGTCCTGGTAGCTCTAGGCCTATGTAGCACAACCAGAACAGAAGTTCTACTTCAGCCAGGTCAGGCCTGCCAAGAAACTGCGTTTCACAGGCCTTTCAAAGAGATGTTCTCTTAGGCTGTAAGAGCACTGGGCAGAGCCAGCTGTTTCTTAGCTTCCCGAAGAGCTGGGAGCAAGATGCTTTGGGTCCACTCTCCGTCTTTGGAAACAAGGCAGCCCTTTGGGCCTGGCAGCTCTAGGGCAATGGAGCACACCCAGAGCAGAAGTTCTACTTCAGCCAGATCAGGCCTGCCAGGAAACTGCGTTTCACAGGCCTTGGTAAGAGATGTTCCCGGTAGGCTGTAAGAGCACTGGGCAGAGCCAGTTGTTTCTTACCTTCCTGAAAAGCTGGAAGCAAGATGCTTGGGACGCCTCTGCCCGTTTGGGAACAAGGCAGCCTTTTGGGTCGGGAAGCTCTAGGCCAATGGAGCACACGCAGAGCAGGAGTTCTACTTCAGCCTGATCAGGCCTGCAAAGAAACAGCGTTTGACAAGCCTTGGTAAGAGATGTTCCCGGTAGGTGTAAGAGCACTGGGCAGAGCCAGTTGTTTCTTAGCTTCGCAAAGACCGGGAAGCAAGATGCTTTGGGCCTCTCTGCCCCTTGGAAACAGGGCAGCACTTTGGGCCTGGCAGCTCTAGCGCAGTGGAGCACACCCAGAGCCGGAGTTCTTCTTCAGCCTGATGAGGCCTGCCAAGAAACTGCGTTTCACAGGCCTTTCAAAGACATGTTCCCGGTAGGCTGTAAGAGCACGGGGCAGAGCGAGTTGGTTCTTAGCTTCCCAGAGAGCTGGAAGCAAGATGCTTTGGGGCCTCTCTGCCCCTTTGGAAACAAGGCAGCACCTTGGGCCTGGCAGCTCTAGGGCAATGGAGCACACCCAGAGCAGAAGTCCTACTTCAGCCAGATCAGGCCTGCCAAGGAACTGCGTTTCAGAGGCCTTTGTATGTGACGTTCCCGGTAGGCTGTGAGAGCACGGTGCAGAGCCAGTTGTTTCCTTGTTTCCCAAACAGCTGGAAGCAAGACGCTTTGGGGCCTCTCTGCCCCTTTGGAAACAAGGCAGCACGTTGGGTCTGGCAGCTCTAGGGCAATGGAGCACAACCAGAGCCGAAGTTCTACTTCTTCCAGATCAGGCCTGCCTAGACAGTGCGTTTCCCAGGCCTTGATAAGAGATGTTCTCTTAGGCTATAAGAGCACTGGGCACAGCCAGTTGTTTCTTAGCTTCCCAAGAGGTGGAAGCAAGATGCTTTGGGGCCTCTCTCCCCCTTTGGAAACAAGGCAGCCCTTTGGGCCTTTCAGCTCTAGGGCAATGGAGCACACCCAGAGCAGAAGTTCTACCTCAGCCAGATCAGGCCTGCCAAGAAACTGCTTTTCACAGGCCTTCGTAAGAGGTGTTCCCGGAAGGCTGTAAGAGTACCTGGCAGAGCGAGTTGTTTCTTAGCTTCAAAAACAGCTGGAAGCAACATGATTTGGGGCCTCTCTCCCCCTTTGGAAACAAAGCAGCCTTTGTGCCTGGCAGCTCTAGGCCAAAGTAGCACACCCAGAGCACAAGTTCTACCTCAGCCAGATCAGGCCTTCCAAGAAACTGCGTCTCACAGGCCTTTCTCTGTCACGTTGCCGGTAGGCTGTGAGAGCACTGTGCAGAGCCAGTTGTTTCTTAGCTTCCCAAAGATTTGGAAGCAAGATGCTTTGGGGACTCTCAGCCCCTTTGGAAACAAGGCGGCCCTTTGGGCCTGGCAGCTCTAGGCCAAAGTAGCACGCCCAGAGCAGGAGTTCTACTTCAGCCAGATCAGGCCTGCCAAGAAACTGCGTTTCACAGGCCTTGGTAAGAGATGTTCCCGGTAGGCTGTGAGAGCACTGTGGAGAGCCAGTTGCTTTAGCTTCCCACAGAGCTGGAAGCAAGATGCCTTGGGGCCTCTCTCTCCCTTTGGACACAAGGCAGCCGTTTGGGCCTGGCAGCTCTAGGCCAATGGAGCACACCCACAGCAGAAGTTCTACTTCAGGCAGATCAGTCCTGCCCAGAAACTGCGTTTCACAGCCCTTGGTAAGAGATGTTCACGGTAGGCTGTGAGAGCACTGGGCAGAACCAGTTGTTTTTTAGCTTCCCAAAGTGCTGGAGGCAAGATGCTTTGGGGCCTCTCTCACCCTTTGGAAACAAGGCAGCCCTTAGGTCCTGGTAGCTCTAGGCCTATGTAGCACAACCAGAACAGAAGTTCTACTTCAGCCAGGTCAGGCCTGCCAAGAAACTGCGTTTCACAGGCCTTTCAAAGAGATGTTCACTTAGGCTGTAAGAGCACTGGGCAGAGCCAGCTGTTTCTTAGCTTCCCGAAGAGCTGGGAGCAAGATGCTTTGGGTCCACTCTCCGTCTTTGGAAACAAGGCAGCCCTTTGGGCCTGGCAGCTCTAGGGCAATGGAGCACACCCAGAGCAGAAGTTCTACTTCAGCCAGATCAGGCCTGCCAGGAAACTGCGTTTCACAGGCCTTGGTAAGAGATGTTCCCGGTAGGCTGTAAGAGCACTGGGCAGAGCCAGTTGTTTCTTACCTTCCTGAAAAGCTGGAAGCAAGATGCTTGGGACGCCTCTGCCCGTTTGGGAACAAGGCAGCCTTTTGGGTCGGGAAGCTCTAGGCCAATGGAGCACACGCAGAGCAGGAGTTCTACTTCAGCCTGATCAGGCCTGCAAAGAAACAGCGTTTGACAGGCCTTGGTAAGAGATGTTCCCGGTAGGTGTAAGAGCACTGGGCAGAGCCAGTTGTTTCTTAGCTTCGCAAAGACCGGGAAGCAAGATGCTTTGGGCCTCTCTGCCCCTTGGAAACAGGGCAGCACTTTGGGCCTGGCAGCTCTAGGGCAGTGGAGCACACCCAGAGCCGGAGTTCTACTTCAGCCAGATGAGGCCTGCCAAGAAACTGCGTTTCACAGGCCTTTCAAAGACATGTTCCCGGTAGGCTGTAAGAGCACGGGGCAGAGCGAGTTGGTTCTTAGCTTCCCAGAGAGCTGGAAGCAAGATGCTTTGGGGCCTCTCTGCCCCTTTGGAAACAAGGCAGCAACTTGGGCCTGGCAGCTCTAGGGCAATGGAGCACACCCAGAGCAGAAGTTCTACTTCAGCCAAATCAGGCCTGCCAGGAAACGGCGTTTCACAGGCCTTGGTAAGAGATGTTCCCGGTAGGCTGTAAGAGCACTGGGCAACGCCAGATGTTTCTTAGCTTCCCGAAGAGCTGGAAGCGAGAAGCTTTGGTGCCACTCTCTCACTTTGGACTCAAGGCAGCCCTTTGGGGCAGGTAGCTCTAGGCCAGTGGAGCACACCCAGAGCAGAAGTTCTACTTGGGCCAGTTCAGGCCACCAACAAACTGCGTTTCACAGGCCTTGGTAAGAGATGTTCCCGGTAGGCTGTAAGAGCACTGGGCAACGCCAGATGTTTCTTAGCTTCCCGAAGAGCTGGAAGCAAGATGCTTTGGGGCCTCTCATCCCCTTTGCAAACAAGGCGGCCCTATGGGCCAGGCAGCTCTAGGCCAATGGAGCACACCCAGAGCAGAAGTTCTACTTCGGCCAGTTCAGGCCACCAACAAACTGCGTTTCACAGGCCTTGGTAAGAGATGTTCCCGGTAGGCTGTAAGAGCACTGGGCAACGCCAGATGTTTCTTAGCTTCCCGAAGAGCTGGAAGCAAGATGCTTTGGGGCCTCTCATCCCCTTTGCAAACAAGGCCGACCTTTGGGCCAGGCAGCTCTAGGCCAATGGAGCACACCCAGAGCAGAAGTTCTACCTCAGCCAGATAAGGCCTGCCAAGAAACTGCATTTCAAAGGCTTTGGTAAGAGATGTTCCCGGTACTCTGTTAGAGCACTGGGCAGAGCCATTTCTTTCTTAGCTTCCCAAAGAGCTGGAAGCAAGATGCTTTGGGGGCTCCCTGCCCCTTTGCCAACAAGGGCGACCTTTGGGCCTTTCAGCTCTAGGCCAATGGAGCACACCCAGAGCAGAAGTCCTACTTCAGCCAGATCAGGCCTGCCAAGGAACTGCGTTTCAGAGGCCTTTGTATGTGACGTTCCCGGTAGGCTGTGAGAGCACGGTGCAGAGCCAGTTGTTTCCTTGTTTCCCAAACAGCTGGAAGCAAGACGCTTTGGGGCCTCTCTGCCCCTTTGGAAACAAGGCAGCACGTTGGGTCTGGCAGCTCTAGGGCAATGGAGCACAACCAGAGCCGAAGTTCTACTTCTTCCAGATCAGGCCTGCCTAGACAGTGCGTTTCCCAGGCCTTGATAAGAGATGTTCTCTTAGGCTATAAGAGCACTGGGCACAGCCAGTTGTTTCTTAGCTTCCCAAGAGGTGGAAGCAAGATGCTTTGGGGCCTCTCTCCCCCTTTGGAAACAAGGCAGCCCTTTGGGCCTTTCAGCTCTAGGGCAATGGAGCACACCCAGAGCAGAAGTTCTACCTCAGCCAGATCAGGCCTGCCAAGAAACTGCTTTTCACAGGCCTTCGTAAGAGGTGTTCCCGGAAGGCTGTAAGAGTACCTGGCAGAGCGAGTTGTTTCTTAGCTTCAAAAACAGCTGGAAGCAACATGATTTGGGGCCTCTCTGCCCCTTTGGAAACAAAGCAGCCTTTGTGCCTGGCAGCTCTAGGCCAAAGTAGCACACCCAGAGCACAAGTTCTACCTCAGCCAGATAAGGCCTGTCAAGAAGCTGCGTTTCACAGGCCTTTGTATGTGACGTTCCCGGTTGGCTTTGAGAGCACTGTGCAGAGCCAGTTGTTTTAGCTTCCCAGAGAGCAGGAAGCAAGATGCTTTGGGGCCTCTCTCACACTTTGGAAATAAAGGCAGCCCTTTGGGCCTGGCAGCCCTAGGCCAATGGAGTACACCCAGAGCAGAAGTTCTACCTCAGCCAGATCAGGCCTTCCAAGAAACTGCGTCTCACAGGCCTTTCTCTGTCACGTTGCCGGTAGGCTGTGAGAGCACTGTGCAGAGCCAGTTGTTTCTTAGCTTCCCAAAGATTTGGAAGCAAGATGCTTTGGGGACTCTCAGCCCCTTTGGAAACAAGGCGGCCCTTTGGGCCTGGCAGCTCTAGGCCAAAGTAGCACGCCCAGAGCAGGAGTTCTACTTCAGCCAGATCAGGCCTGCCAAGAAACTGCGTTTCACAGGCCTTGGTAAGAGATGTTCCCGGTAGGCTGTGAGAGCACTGTGGAGAGCCAGTTGCTTTAGCTTCCCACAGAGCTGGAAGCAAGATGCCTTGGGGCCTCTCTCTCCCTTTGGACACAAGGCAGCCGTTTGGGCCTGGCAGCTCTAGGCCAATGGAGCACACCCACAGCAGAAGTTCTACTTCAGGCAGATCAGTCCTGCCCAGAAACTGCGTTTCACAGCCCTTGGTAAGAGATGTTCACGGTAGGCTGTGAGAGCACTGGGCAGAACCAGTTGTTTTTTAGCTTCCCAAAGTGCTGGAGGCAAGATGCTTTGGGGCCTCTCTCACCCTTTGGAAACAAGGCAGCCCTTAGGTCCTGGTAGCTCTAGGCCTATGTAGCACAACCAGAACAGAAGTTCTACTTCAGCCAGGTCAGGCCTGCCAAGAAACTGCGTTTCACAGGCCTTTCAAAGAGATGTTCTCTTAGGCTGTAAGAGCACTGGGCAGAGCCAGCTGTTTCTTAGCTTCCCGAAGAGCTGGGAGCAAGATGCTTTGGGTCCACTCTCCGTCTTTGGAAACAAGGCAGCCCTTTGGGCCTGGCAGCTCTAGGGCAATGGAGCACACCCAGAGCAGAAGTTCTACTTCAGCCAGATCAGGCCTGCCAGGAAACTGCGTTTCACAGGCCTTGGTAAGAGATGTTCCCGGTAGGCTGTAAGAGCACTGGGCAGAGCCAGTTGTTTCTTACCTTCCTGAAAAGCTGGAAGCAAGATGCTTGGGACGCCTCTGCCCGTTTGGGAACAAGGCAGCCTTTTGGGTCGGGAAGCTCTAGGCCAATGGAGCACACGCAGAGCAGGAGTTCTACTTCAGCCTGATCAGGCCTGCAAAGAAACAGCGTTTGACAGGCCTTGGTAAGAGATGTTCCCGGTAGGTGTAAGAGCACTGGGCAGAGCCAGTTGTTTCTTAGCTTCGCAAAGACCGGGAAGCAAGATGCTTTGGGCCTCTCTGCCATTGGAAACAGGGCAGCACTTTGGGCCTGGCAGCTCTAGCGCAGTGGAGCACACCCAGAGCCGGAGTTCTTCTTCAGCCTGATGAGGCCTGCCAAGAAACTGCGTTTCACAGGCCTTTCAAAGACATGTTCCCGGTAGGCTGTAAGAGCACGGGGCAGAGCGAGTTGGTTCTTAGCTTCCCAGAGAGCTGGAAGCAAGATGCTTTGGGGCCTCTCTGCCCCTTTGGAAACAAGGCAGCACCTTGGGCCTGGCAGCTCTAGGGCAATGGAGCACACCCAGAGCAGAAGTCCTACTTCAGCCAGATCAGGCCTGCCAAGGAACTGCGTTTCAGAGGCCTTTGTATGTGACGTTCCCGGTAGGCTGTGAGAGCACGGTGCAGAGCCAGTTGTTTCCTTGTTTCCCAAACAGCTGGAAGCAAGACGCTTTGGGGCCTCTCTGCCCCTTTGGAAACAAGGCAGCACGTTGGGTCTGGCAGCTCTAGGGCAATGGAGCACAACCAGAGCCGAAGTTCTACTTCTTCCAGATCAGGCCTGCCTAGACAGTGCGTTTCCCAGGCCTTGATAAGAGATGTTCTCTTAGGCTATAAGAGCACTGGGCACAGCCAGTTGTTTCTTAGCTTCCCAAGAGGTGGAAGCAAGATGCTTTGGGGCCTCTCTCCCCCTTTGGAAACAAGGCAGCCCTTTGGGCCTTTCAGCTCTAGGGCAATGGAGCACACCCAGAGCAGAAGTTCTACCTCAGCCAGATCAGGCCTGCCAAGAAACTGCTTTTCACAGGCCTTCGTAAGAGGTGTTCCCGGAAGGCTGTAAGAGTACCTGGCAGAGCGAGTTGTTTCTTAGCTTCAAAAACAGCTGGAAGCAACATGATTTGGGGCCTCTCTCCCCCTTTGGAAACAAAGCAGCCTTTGTGCCTGGCAGCTCTAGGCCAAAGTAGCACACCCAGAGCACAAGTTCTACCTCAGCCAGATCAGGCCTTCCAAGAAACTGCGTCTCACAGGCCTTTCTCTGTCACGTTGCCGGTAGGCTGTGAGAGCACTGTGCAGAGCCAGTTGTTTCTTAGCTTCCCAAAGATTTGGAAGCAAGATGCTTTGGGGACTCTCAGCCCCTTTGGAAACAAGGCGGCCCTTTGGGCCTGGCAGCTCTAGGCCAAAGTAGCACGCCCAGAGCAGGAGTTCTACTTCAGCCAGATCAGGCCTGCCAAGAAACTGCGTTTCACAGGCCTTGGTAAGAGATGTTCCCGGTAGGCTGTGAGAGCACTGTGGAGAGCCAGTTGCTTTAGCTTCCCACAGAGCTGGAAGCAAGATGCCTTGGGGCCTCTCTCTCCCTTTGGACACAAGGCAGCCGTTTGGGCCTGGCAGCTCTAGGCCAATGGAGCACACCCACAGCAGAAGTTCTACTTCAGGCAGATCAGTCCTGCCCAGAAACTGCGTTTCACAGCCCTTGGTAAGAGATGTTCACGGTAGGCTGTGAGAGCACTGGGCAGAACCAGTTGTTTTTTAGCTTCCCAAAGTGCTGGAGGCAAGATGCTTTGGGGCCTCTCTCACCCTTTGGAAACAAGGCAGCCCTTAGGTCCTGGTAGCTCTAGGCCTATGTAGCACAACCAGAACAGAAGTTCTACTTCAGCCAGGTCAGGCCTGCCAAGAAACTGCGTTTCACAGGCCTTTCAAAGAGATGTTCTCTTAGGCTGTAAGAGCACTGGGCAGAGCCAGCTGTTTCTTAGCTTCCCGAAGAGCTGGGAGCAAGATGCTTTGGGTCCACTCTCCGTCTTTGGAAACAAGGCAGCCCTTTGGGCCTGGCAGCTCTAGGGCAATGGAGCACACCCAGAGCAGAAGTTCTACTTCAGCCAGATCAGGCCTGCCAGGAAACTGCGTTTCACAGGCCTTGGTAAGAGATGTTCCCGGTAGGCTGTAAGAGCACTGGGCAGAGCCAGTTGTTTCTTACCTTCCTGAAAAGCTGGAAGCAAGATGCTTGGGACGCCTCTGCCCGTTTGGGAACAAGGCAGCCTTTTGGGTCGGGAAGCTCTAGGCCAATGGAGCACACGCAGAGCAGGAGTTCTACTTCAGCCTGATCAGGCCTGCAAAGAAACAGCGTTTGACAGGCCTTGGTAAGAGATGTTCCCGGTAGGTGTAAGAGCACTGGGCAGAGCCAGTTGTTTCTTAGCTTCGCAAAGACCGGGAAGCAAGATGCTTTGGGCCTCTCTGCCCCTTGGAAACAGGGCAGCACTTTGGGCCTGGCAGCTCTAGGGCAGTGGAGCACACCCAGAGCCGGAGTTCTACTTCAGCCAGATGAGGCCTGCCAAGAAACTGCGTTTCACAGGCCTTTCAAAGACATGTTCCCGGTAGGCTGTAAGAGCACGGGGCAGAGCGAGTTGGTTCTTAGCTTCCCAGAGAGCTGGAAGCAAGATGCTTTGGGGCCTCTCTGCCCCTTTGGAAACAAGGCAGCAACTTGGGCCTGGCAGCTCTAGGGCAATGGAGCACACCCAGAGCAGAAGTTCTACTTCAGCCAAATCAGGCCTGCCAGGAAACGGCGTTTCACAGGCCTTGGTAAGAGATGTTCCCGGTAGGCTGTAAGAGCACTGGGCAACGCCAGATGTTTCTTAGCTTCCCGAAGAGCTGGAAGCGAGAAGCTTTGGTGCCACTCTCTCACTTTGGACTCAAGGCAGCCCTTTGGGGCAGGTAGCTCTAGGCCAGTGGAGCACACCCAGAGCAGAAGTTCTACTTGGGCCAGTTCAGGCCACCAACAAACTGCGTTTCACAGGCCTTGGTAAGAGATGTTCCCGGTAGGCTGTAAGAGCACTGGGCAACGCCAGATGTTTCTTAGCTTCCCGAAGAGCTGGAAGCAAGATGCTTTGGGGCCTCTCATCCCCTTTGCAAACAAGGCGGCCCTATGGGCCAGGCAGCTCTAGGCCAATGGAGCACACCCAGAGCAGAAGTTCTACTTCGGCCAGTTCAGGCCACCAACAAACTGCGTTTCACAGGCCTTGGTAAGAGATGTTCCCGGTAGGCTGTAAGAGCACTGGGCAACGCCAGATGTTTCTTAGCTTCCCGAAGAGCTGGAAGCAAGATGCTTTGGGGCCTCTCATCCCCTTTGCAAACAAGGCCGACCTTTGGGCCAGGCAGCTCTAGGCCAATGGAGCACACCCAGAGCAGAAGTTCTACCTCAGCCAGATAAGGCCTGCCAAGAAACTGCATTTCAAAGGCTTTGGTAAGAGATGTTCCCGGTACTCTGTTAGAGCACTGGGCAGAGCCATTTCTTTCTTAGCTTCCCAAAGAGCTGGAAGCAAGATGCTTTGGGGGCTCCCTGCCCCTTTGCCAACAAGGGCGACCTTTGGGCCTTTCAGCTCTAGGCCAATGGAGCACACCCAGAGCAGAAGTCCTACTTCAGCCAGATCAGGCCTGCCAAGGAACTGCGTTTCAGAGGCCTTTGTATGTGACGTTCCCGGTAGGCTGTGAGAGCACGGTGCAGAGCCAGTTGTTTCCTTGTTTCCCAAACAGCTGGAAGCAAGACGCTTTGGGGCCTCTCTGCCCCTTTGGAAACAAGGCAGCACGTTGGGTCTGGCAGCTCTAGGGCAATGGAGCACAACCAGAGCCGAAGTTCTACTTCTTCCAGATCAGGCCTGCCTAGACAGTGCGTTTCCCAGGCCTTGATAAGAGATGTTCTCTTAGGCTATAAGAGCACTGGGCACAGCCAGTTGTTTCTTAGCTTCCCAAGAGGTGGAAGCAAGATGCTTTGGGGCCTCTCTCCCCCTTTGGAAACAAGGCAGCCCTTTGGGCCTTTCAGCTCTAGGGCAATGGAGCACACCCAGAGCAGAAGTTCTACCTCAGCCAGATCAGGCCTGCCAAGAAACTGCTTTTCACAGGCCTTCGTAAGAGGTGTTCCCGGAAGGCTGTAAGAGTACCTGGCAGAGCGAGTTGTTTCTTAGCTTCAAAAACAGCTGGAAGCAACATGATTTGGGGCCTCTCTGCCCCTTTGGAAACAAAGCAGCCTTTGTGCCTGGCAGCTCTAGGCCAAAGTAGCACACCCAGAGCACAAGTTCTACCTCAGCCAGATAAGGCCTGTCAAGAAGCTGCGTTTCACAGGCCTTTGTATGTGACGTTCCCGGTTGGCTTTGAGAGCACTGTGCAGAGCCAGTTGTTTTAGCTTCCCAGAGAGCAGGAAGCAAGATGCTTTGGGGCCTCTCTCACACTTTGGAAATAAAGGCAGCCCTTTGGGCCTGGCAGCCCTAGGCCAATGGAGTACACCCAGAGCAGAAGTTCTACCTCAGCCAGATCAGGCCTTCCAAGAAACTGCGTCTCACAGGCCTTTCTCTGTCACGTTGCCGGTAGGCTGTGAGAGCACTGTGCAGAGCCAGTTGTTTCTTAGCTTCCCAAAGATTTGGAAGCAAGATGCTTTGGGGACTCTCAGCCCCTTTGGAAACAAGGCGGCCCTTTGGGCCTGGCAGCTCTAGGCCAAAGTAGCACGCCCAGAGCAGGAGTTCTACTTCAGCCAGATCAGGCCTGCCAAGAAACTGCGTTTCACAGGCCTTGGTAAGAGATGTTCCCGGTAGGCTGTGAGAGCACTGTGGAGAGCCAGTTGCTTTAGCTTCCCACAGAGCTGGAAGCAAGATGCCTTGGGGCCTCTCTCTCCCTTTGGACACAAGGCAGCCGTTTGGGCCTGGCAGCTCTAGGCCAATGGAGCACACCCACAGCAGAAGTTCTACTTCAGGCAGATCAGTCCTGCCCAGAAACTGCGTTTCACAGCCCTTGGTAAGAGATGTTCACGGTAGGCTGTGAGAGCACTGGGCAGAACCAGTTGTTTTTTAGCTTCCCAAAGTGCTGGAGGCAAGATGCTTTGGGGCCTCTCTCACCCTTTGGAAACAAGGCAGCCCTTAGGTCCTGGTAGCTCTAGGCCTATGTAGCACAACCAGAACAGAAGTTCTACTTCAGCCAGGTCAGGCCTGCCAAGAAACTGCGTTTCACAGGCCTTTCAAAGAGATGTTCTCTTAGGCTGTAAGAGCACTGGGCAGAGCCAGCTGTTTCTTAGCTTCCCGAAGAGCTGGGAGCAAGATGCTTTGGGTCCACTCTCCGTCTTTGGAAACAAGGCAGCCCTTTGGGCCTGGCAGCTCTAGGGCAATGGAGCACACCCAGAGCAGAAGTTCTACTTCAGCCAGATCAGGCCTGCCAGGAAACTGCGTTTCACAGGCCTTGGTAAGAGATGTTCCCGGTAGGCTGTAAGAGCACTGGGCAGAGCCAGTTGTTTCTTACCTTCCTGAAAAGCTGGAAGCAAGATGCTTGGGACGCCTCTGCCCGTTTGGGAACAAGGCAGCCTTTTGGGTCGGGAAGCTCTAGGCCAATGGAGCACACGCAGAGCAGGAGTTCTACTTCAGCCTGATCAGGCCTGCAAAGAAACAGCGTTTGACAGGCCTTGGTAAGAGATGTTCCCGGTAGGTGTAAGAGCACTGGGCAGAGCCAGTTGTTTCTTAGCTTCGCAAAGACCGGGAAGCAAGATGCTTTGGGCCTCTCTGCCATTGGAAACAGGGCAGCACTTTGGGCCTGGCAGCTCTAGCGCAGTGGAGCACACCCAGAGCCGGAGTTCTTCTTCAGCCTGATGAGGCCTGCCAAGAAACTGCGTTTCACAGGCCTTTCAAAGACATGTTCCCGGTAGGCTGTAAGAGCACGGGGCAGAGCGAGTTGGTTCTTAGCTTCCCAGAGAGCTGGAAGCAAGATGCTTTGGGGCCTCTCTGCCCCTTTGGAAACAAGGCAGCACCTTGGGCCTGGCAGCTCTAGGGCAATGGAGCACACCCAGAGCAGAAGTCCTACTTCAGCCAGATCAGGCCTGCCAAGGAACTGCGTTTCAGAGGCCTTTGTATGTGACGTTCCCGGTAGGCTGTGAGAGCACGGTGCAGAGCCAGTTGTTTCCTTGTTTCCCAAACAGCTGGAAGCAAGACGCTTTGGGGCCTCTCTGCCCCTTTGGAAACAAGGCAGCACGTTGGGTCTGGCAGCTCTAGGGCAATGGAGCACAACCAGAGCCGAAGTTCTACTTCTTCCAGATCAGGCCTGCCTAGACAGTGCGTTTCCCAGGCCTTGATAAGAGATGTTCTCTTAGGCTATAAGAGCACTGGGCACAGCCAGTTGTTTCTTAGCTTCCCAAGAGGTGGAAGCAAGATGCTTTGGGGCCTCTCTCCCCCTTTGGAAACAAGGCAGCCCTTTGGGCCTTTCAGCTCTAGGGCAATGGAGCACACCCAGAGCAGAAGTTCTACCTCAGCCAGATCAGGCCTGCCAAGAAACTGCTTTTCACAGGCCTTCGTAAGAGGTGTTCCCGGAAGGCTGTAAGAGTACCTGGCAGAGCGAGTTGTTTCTTAGCTTCAAAAACAGCTGGAAGCAACATGATTTGGGGCCTCTCTCCCCCTTTGGAAACAAAGCAGCCTTTGTGCCTGGCAGCTCTAGGCCAAAGTAGCACACCCAGAGCACAAGTTCTACCTCAGCCAGATCAGGCCTTCCAAGAAACTGCGTCTCACAGGCCTTTCTCTGTCACGTTGCCGGTAGGCTGTGAGAGCACTGTGCAGAGCCAGTTGTTTCTTAGCTTCCCAAAGATTTGGAAGCAAGATGCTTTGGGGACTCTCAGCCCCTTTGGAAACAAGGCGGCCGTTTGGGCCTGGCAGCTCTAGGCCAAAGTAGCACGCCCAGAGCAGGAGTTCTACTTCAGCCAGATCAGGCCTGCCAAGAAACTGCGTTTCACAGGCCTTGGTAAGAGATGTTCCCGGTAGGCTGTGAGAGCACTGTGGAGAGCCAGTTGCTTTAGCTTCCCACAGAGCTGGAAGCAAGATGCCTTGGGGCCTCTCTCTCCCTTTGGACACAAGGCAGCCGTTTGGGCCTGGCAGCTCTAGGCCAATGGAGCACACCCACAGCAGAAGTTCTACTTCAGGCAGATCAGTCCTGCCCAGAAACTGCGTTTCACAGCCCTTGGTAAGAGATGTTCACGGTAGGCTGTGAGAGCACTGGGCAGAACCAGTTGTTTTTTAGCTTCCCAAAGTGCTGGAGGCAAGATGCTTTGGGGCCTCTCTCACCCTTTGGAAACAAGGCAGCCCTTAGGTCCTGGTAGCTCTAGGCCTATGTAGCACAACCAGAACAGAAGTTCTACTTCAGCCAGGTCAGGCCTGCCAAGAAACTGCGTTTCACAGGCCTTTCAAAGAGATGTTCTCTTAGGCTGTAAGAGCACTGGGCAGAGCCAGCTGTTTCTTAGCTTCCCGAAGAGCTGGGAGCAAGATGCTTTGGGTCCACTCTCCGTCTTTGGAAACAAGGCAGCCCTTTGGGCCTGGCAGCTCTAGGGCAATGGAGCACACCCAGAGCAGAAGTTCTACTTCAGCCAGATCAGGCCTGCCAGGAAACTGCGTTTCACAGGCCTTGGTAAGAGATGTTCCCGGTAGGCTGTAAGAGCACTGGGCAGAGCCAGTTGTTTCTTACCTTCCTGAAAAGCTGGAAGCAAGATGCTTGGGACGCCTCTGCCCGTTTGGGAACAAGGCAGCCTTTTGGGTCGGGAAGCTCTAGGCCAATGGAGCACACGCAGAGCAGGAGTTCTACTTCAGCCTGATCAGGCCTGCAAAGAAACAGCGTTTGACAGGCCTTGGTAAGAGATGTTCCCGGTAGGTGTAAGAGCACTGGGCAGAGCCAGTTGTTTCTTAGCTTCGCAAAGACCGGGAAGCAAGATGCTTTGGGCCTCTCTGCCCCTTGGAAACAGGGCAGCACTTTGGGCCTGGCAGCTCTACGGCAGTGGAGCACACCCAGAGCCGGAGTTCTACTTCAGCCAGATGAGGCCTGCCAAGAAACTGCGTTTCACAGGCCTTTCAAAGACATGTTCCCGGTAGGCTGTAAGAGCACGGGGCAGAGCGAGTTGGTTCTTAGCTTCCCAGAGAGCTGGAAGCAAGATGCTTTGGGGCCTCTCTGCCCCTTTGGAAACAAGGCAGCAACTTGGGCCTGGCAGCTCTAGGGCAATGGAGCACACCCAGAGCAGAAGTTCTACTTCAGCCAAATCAGGCCTGCCAGGAAACGGCGTTTCACAGGCCTTGGTAAGAGATGTTCCCGGTACGCTGTAAGAGCACTGGGCAACGCCAGATGTTTCTTAGCTTCCCGAAGAGCTGGAAGCGAGAAGCTTTGGTGCCACTCTCTCACTTTGGACTCAAGGCAGCCCTTTGGGGCAGGTAGCTCTAGGCCAGTGGAGCACACCCAGAGCAGAAGTTCTACTTGGGCCAGTTCAGGCCACCAACAAACTGCGTTTCACAGGCCTTGGTAAGAGATGTTCCCGGTAGGCTGTAAGAGCACTGGGCAACGCCAGATGTTTCTTAGCTTCCCGAAGAGCTGGAAGCAAGATGCTTTGGGGCCTCTCATCCCCTTTGCAAACAAGGCGGCCCTATGGGCCAGGCAGCTCTAGGCCAATGGAGCACACCCAGAGCAGAAGTTCTACTTCGGCCAGTTCAGGCCACCAACAAACTGCGTTTCACAGGCCTTGGTAAGAGATGTTCCCGGTAGGCTGTAAGAGCACTGGGCAACGCCAGATGTTTCTTAGCTTCCCGAAGAGCTGGAAGCAAGATGCTTTGGGGCCTCTCATCCCCTTTGCAAACAAGGCCGACCTTTGGGCCAGGCAGCTCTAGGCCAATGGAGCACACCCAGAGCAGAAGTTCTACCTCAGCCAGATAAGGCCTGCCAAGAAACTGCATTTCAAAGGCTTTGGTAAGAGATGTTCCCGGTACTCTGTTAGAGCACTGGGCAGAGCCATTTGTTTCTTAGCTTCCCAAAGAGCTGGAAGCAAGATGCTTTGGGGGCTCCCTGCCCCTTTGCCAACAAGGGCGACCTTTGGGCCTTTCAGCTCTAGGCCAATGGAGCACACCCAGAGCAGAAGTCCTACTTCAGCCAGATCAGGCCTGCCAAGGAACTGCGTTTCAGAGGCCTTTGTATGTGACGTTCCCGGTAGGCTGTGAGAGCACGGTGCAGAGCCAGTTGTTTCCTTGTTTCCCAAACAGCTGGAAGCAAGACGCTTTGGGGCCTCTCTGCCCCTTTGGAAACAAGGCAGCACGTTGGGTCTGGCAGCTCTAGGGCAATGGAGCACAACCAGAGCCGAAGTTCTACTTCTTCCAGATCAGGCCTGCCTAGACAGTGCGTTTCCCAGGCCTTGATAAGAGATGTTCTCTTAGGCTATAAGAGCACTGGGCACAGCCAGTTGTTTCTTAGCTTCCCAAGAGGTGGAAGCAAGATGCTTTGGGGCCTCTCTCCCCCTTTGGAAACAAGGCAGCCCTTTGGGCCTTTCAGCTCTAGGGCAATGGAGCACACCCAGAGCAGAAGTTCTACCTCAGCCAGATCAGGCCTGCCAAGAAACTGCTTTTCACAGGCCTTCGTAAGAGGTGTTCCCGGAAGGCTGTAAGAGTACCTGGCAGAGCGAGTTGTTTCTTAGCTTCAAAAACAGCTGGAAGCAACATGATTTGGGGCCTCTCTGCCCCTTTGGAAACAAAGCAGCCTTTGTGCCTGGCAGCTCTAGGCCAAAGTAGCACACCCAGAGCACAAGTTCTACCTCAGCCAGATAAGGCCTGTCAAGAAGCTGCGTTTCACAGGCCTTTGTATGTGACGTTCCCGGTTGGCTTTGAGAGCACTGTGCAGAGCCAGTTGTTTTAGCTTCCCAGAGAGCAGGAAGCAAGATGCTTTGGGGCCTCTCTCACACTTTGGAAATAAAGGCAGCCCTTTGGGCCTGGCAGCCCTAGGCCAATGGAGTACACCCAGAGCAGAAGTTCTACCTCAGCCAGATCAGGCCTTCCAAGAAACTGCGTCTCACAGGCCTTTCTCTGTCACGTTGCCGGTAGGCTGTGAGAGCACTGTGCAGAGCCAGTTGTTTCTTAGCTTCCCAAAGATTTGGAAGCAAGATGCTTTGGGGACTCTCAGCCCCTTTGGAAACAAGGCGGCCCTTTGGGCCTGGCAGCTCTAGGCCAAAGTAGCACGCCCAGAGCAGGAGTTCTACTTCAGCCAGATCAGGCCTGCCAAGAAACTGCGTTTCACAGGCCTTGGTAAGAGATGTTCCCGGTAGGCTGTGAGAGCACTGTGGAGAGCCAGTTGCTTTAGCTTCCCACAGAGCTGGAAGCAAGATGCCTTGGGGCCTCTCTCTCCCTTTGGACACAAGGCAGCCGTTTGGGCCTGGCAGCTCTAGGCCAATGGAGCACACCCACAGCAGAAGTTCTACTTCAGGCAGATCAGTCCTGCCCAGAAACTGCGTTTCACAGCCCTTGGTAAGAGATGTTCACGGTAGGCTGTGAGAGCACTGGGCAGAACCAGTTGTTTTTTAGCTTCCCAAAGTGCTGGAGGCAAGATGCTTTGGGGCCTCTCTCACCCTTTGGAAACAAGGCAGCCCTTAGGTCCTGGTAGCTCTAGGCCTATGTAGCACAACCAGAACAGAAGTTCTACTTCAGCCAGGTCAGGCCTGCCAAGAAACTGCGTTTCACAGGCCTTTCAAAGAGATGTTCTCTTAGGCTGTAAGAGCACTGGGCAGAGCCAGCTGTTTCTTAGCTTCCCGAAGAGCTGGGAGCAAGATGCTTTGGGTCCACTCTCCGTCTTTGGAAACAAGGCAGCCCTTTGGGCCTGGCAGCTCTAGGGCAATGGAGCACACCCAGAGCAGAAGTTCTACTTCAGCCAGATCAGGCCTGCCAGGAAACTGCGTTTCACAGGCCTTGGTAAGAGATGTTCCCGGTAGGCTGTAAGAGCACTGGGCAGAGCCAGTTGTTTCTTACCTTCCTGAAAAGCTGGAAGCAAGATGCTTGGGACGCCTCTGCCCGTTTGGGAACAAGGCAGCCTTTTGGGTCGGGAAGCTCTAGGCCAATGGAGCACACGCAGAGCAGGAGTTCTACTTCAGCCTGATCAGGCCTGCAAAGAAACAGCGTTTGACAGGCCTTGGTAAGAGATGTTCCCGGTAGGTGTAAGAGCACTGGGCAGAGCCAGTTGTTTCTTAGCTTCGCAAAGACCGGGAAGCAAGATGCTTTGGGCCTCTCTGCCCCTTGGAAACAGGGCAGCACTTTGGGCCTGGCAGCTCTAGGGCAGTGGAGCACACCCAGAGCCGGAGTTCTACTTCAGCCAGATGAGGCCTGCCAAGAAACTGCGTTTCACAGGCCTTTCAAAGACATGTTCCCGGTAGGCTGTAAGAGCACGGGGCAGAGCGAGTTGGTTCTTAGCTTCCCAGAGAGCTGGAAGCAAGATGCTTTGGGGCCTCTCTGCCCCTTTGGAAACAAGGCAGCACCTTGGGCCTGGCAGCTCTAGGGCAATGGAGCACACCCAGAGCAGAAGTTCTACTTCAGCCAAATCAGGCCTGCCAGGAAACGGCGTTTCACAGGCCTTGGTAAGAGATGTTCCCGGTACGCTGTAAGAGCACTGGGCAACGCCAGATGTTTCTTAGCTTCCCGAAGAGCTGGAAGCGAGAAGCTTTGGTGCCACTCTCTCACTTTGGACTCAAGGCAGCCCTTTGGGGCAGGTAGCTCTAGGCCAGTGGAGCACACCCAGAGCAGAAGTTCTACTTGGGCCAGTTCAGGCCACCAACAAACTGCGTTTCACAGGCCTTGGTAAGAGATGTTCCCGGTAGGCTGTAAGAGCACTGGGCAACGCCAGATGTTTCTTAGCTTCCCGAAGAGCTGGAAGCAAGATGCTTTGGGGCCTCTCATCCCCTTTGCAAACAAGGCGGCCCTATGGGCCAGGCAGCTCTAGGCCAATGGAGCACACCCAGAGCAGAAGTTCTACTTCGGCCAGTTCAGGCCACCAACAAACTGCGTTTCACAGGCCTTGGTAAGAGATGTTCCCGGTAGGCTGTAAGAGCACTGGGCAACGCCAGATGTTTCTTAGCTTCCCGAAGAGCTGGAAGCAAGATGCTTTGGGGCCTCTCATCCCCTTTGCAAACAAGGCCGACCTTTGGGCCAGGCAGCTCTAGGCCAATGGAGCACACCCAGAGCAGAAGTTCTACCTCAGCCAGATAAGGCCTGCCAAGAAACTGCGTTTCAAAGGCTTTGGTAAGAGATGTTCCCGGTACTCTGTTAGAGCACTGGGCAGAGCCATTTGTTTCTTAGCTTCCCAAAGAGCTGGAAGCAAGATGCTTTGGGGGCTCCCTGCCCCTTTGCCAACAAGGGCGACCTTTGGGCCTTTCAGCTCTAGGCCAATGGAGCACACCCAGAGCAGAAGTCCTACTTCAGCCAGATCAGGCCTGCCAAGGAACTGCGTTTCAGAGGCCTTTGTATGTGACGTTCCCGGTAGGCTGTGAGAGCACGGTGCAGAGCCAGTTGTTTCCTTGTTTCCCAAACAGCTGGAAGCAAGACGCTTTGGGGCCTCTCTGCCCCTTTGGAAACAAGGCAGCACGTTGGGTCTGGCAGCTCTAGGGCAATGGAGCACAACCAGAGCCGAAGTTCTACTTCTTCCAGATCAGGCCTGCCTAGACAGTGCGTTTCCCAGGCCTTGATAAGAGATGTTCTCTTAGGCTATAAGAGCACTGGGCACAGCCAGTTGTTTCTTAGCTTCCCAAGAGGTGGAAGCAAGATGCTTTGGGGCCTCTCTCCCCCTTTGGAAACAAGGCAGCCCTTTGGGCCTTTCAGCTCTAGGGCAATGGAGCACACCCAGAGCAGAAGTTCTACCTCAGCCAGATCAGGCCTGCCAAGAAACTGCTTTTCACAGGCCTTCGTAAGAGGTGTTCCCGGAAGGCTGTAAGAGTACCTGGCAGAGCGAGTTGTTTCTTAGCTTCAAAAACAGCTGGAAGCAACATGATTTGGGGCCTCTCTCCCCCTTTGGAAACAAAGCAGCCTTTGTGCCTGGCAGCTCTAGGCCAAAGTAGCACACCCAGAGCACAAGTTCTACCTCAGCCAGATCAGGCCTTCCAAGAAACTGCGTCTCACAGGCCTTTCTCTGTCACGTTGCCGGTAGGCTGTGAGAGCACTGTGCAGAGCCAGTTGTTTCTTAGCTTCCCAAAGATTTGGAAGCAAGATGCTTTGGGGACTCTCAGCCCCTTTGGAAACAAGGCGGCCCTTTGGGCCTGGCAGCTCTAGGCCAAAGTAGCACGCCCAGAGCAGGAGTTCTACTTCAGCCAGATCAGGCCTGCCAAGAAACTGCGTTTCACAGGCCTTGGTAAGAGATGTTCCCGGTAGGCTGTGAGAGCACTGTGGAGAGCCAGTTGCTTTAGCTTCCCACAGAGCTGGAAGCAAGATGCCTTGGGGCCTCTCTCTCCCTTTGGACACAAGGCAGCCGTTTGGGCCTGGCAGCTCTAGGCCAATGGAGCACACCCACAGCAGAAGTTCTACTTCAGGCAGATCAGTCCTGCCCAGAAACTGCGTTTCACAGCCCTTGGTAAGAGATGTTCACGGTAGGCTGTGAGAGCACTGGGCAGAACCAGTTGTTTTTTAGCTTCCCAAAGTGCTGGAGGCAAGATGCTTTGGGGCCTCTCTCACCCTTTGGAAACAAGGCAGCCCTTAGGTCCTGGTAGCTCTAGGCCTATGTAGCACAACCAGAACAGAAGTTCTACTTCAGCCAGGTCAGGCCTGCCAAGAAACTGCGTTTCACAGGCCTTTCAAAGAGATGTTCTCTTAGGCTGTAAGAGCACTGGGCAGAGCCAGCTGTTTCTTAGCTTCCCGAAGAGCTGGGAGCAAGATGCTTTGGGTCCACTCTCCGTCTTTGGAAACAAGGCAGCCCTTTGGGCCTGGCAGCTCTAGGGCAATGGAGCACACCCAGAGCAGAAGTTCTACTTCAGCCAGATCAGGCCTGCCAGGAAACTGCGTTTCACAGGCCTTGGTAAGAGATGTTCCCGGTAGGCTGTAAGAGCACTGGGCAGAGCCAGTTGTTTCTTACCTTCCTGAAAAGCTGGAAGCAAGATGCTTGGGACCCCTCTGCCCGTTTGGGAACAAGGCAGCCTTTTGGGTCGGGAAGCTCTAGGCCAATGGAGCACACGCAGAGCAGGAGTTCTACTTCAGCCTGATCAGGCCTGCAAAGAAACAGCGTTTGACAGGCCTTGGTAAGAGATGTTCGCGGTAGGTGTAAGAGCACTGGGCAGAGCCAGTTGTTTCTTAGCTTCGCAAAGACCGGGAAGCAAGATGCTTTGGGCCTCTCTGCCCCTTGGAAACAGGGCAGCACTTTGGGCCTGGCAGCTCTAGGGCAGTGGAGCACACCCAGAGCCGGAGTTCTACTTCAGCCAGATGAGGCCTGCCAAGAAACTGCGTTTCACAGGCCTTTCAAAGACATGTTCCCGGTAGGCTGTAAGAGCACGGGGCAGAGCGAGTTGGTTCTTAGCTTCCCAGAGAGCTGGAAGCAAGATGCTTTGGGGCCTCTCTGCCCCTTTGGAAACAAGGCAGCACCTTGGGCCTGGCAGCTCTAGGGCAATGGAGCACACCCAGAGCAGAAGTTCTACTTCAGCCAAATCAGGCCTGCCAGGAAACGGCGTTTCACAGGCCTTGGTAAGAGATGTTCCCGGTAGGCTGTAAGAGCACTGGGCAACGCCAGATGTTTCTTAGCTTCCCGAAGAGCTGGAAGCGAGAAGCTTTGGTGCCACTCTCTCACTTTGGACTCAAGGCAGCCCTTTGGGGCAGGTAGCTCTAGGCCAGTGGAGCACACCCAGAGCAGAAGTTCTACTTGGGCCAGTTCAGGCCACCAACAAACTGCGTTTCACAGGCCTTGGTAAGAGATGTTCCCGGTAGGCTGTAAGAGCACTGGGCAACGCCAGATGTTTCTTAGCTTCCCGAAGAGCTGGAAGCAAGATGCTTTGGGGCCTCTCATCCCCTTTGCAAACAAGGCGGCCCTATGGGCCAGGCAGCTCTAGGCCAATGGAGCACACCCAGAGCAGAAGTTCTACTTCGGCCAGTTCAGGCCACCAAGAAACTGCGTTTCACAGGCCTTGGTAAGAGATGTTCCCGGTAGGCTGTAAGAGCACTGGGCAACGCCAGATGTTTCTTAGCTTCCCGAAGAGCTGGAAGCAAGATGCTTTGGGGCCTCTCATCCCCTTTGCAAACAAGGCCGACCTTTGGGCCAGGCAGCTCTAGGCCAATGGAGCACACCCAGAGCAGAAGTTCTACCTCAGCCAGATAAGGCCTGCCAAGAAACTGCGTTTCAAAGGCTTTGGTAAGAGATGTTCCCGGTACTCTGTTAGAGCACTGGGCAGAGCCATTTGTTTCTTAGCTTCCCAAAGAGCTGGAAGCAAGATGCTTTGGGGGCTCCCTGCCCCTTTGCCAACAAGGGCGACCTTTGGGCCTTTCAGCTCTAGGCCAATGGAGCACACCCAGAGCAGAAGTCCTACTTCAGCCAGATCAGGCCTGCCAAGGAACTGCGTTTCAGAGGCCTTTGTATGTGACGTTCCCGGTAGGCTGTGAGAGCACGGTGCAGAGCCAGTTGTTTCCTTGTTTCCCAAACAGCTGGAAGCAAGACGCTTTGGGGCCTCTCTGCCCCTTTGGAAACAAGGCAGCACGTTGGGTCTGGCAGCTCTAGGGCAATGGAGCACAACCAGAGCCGAAGTTCTACTTCTTCCAGATCAGGCCTGCCTAGACAGTGCGTTTCCCAGGCCTTGATAAGAGATGTTCTCTTAGGCTATAAGAGCACTGGGCACAGCCAGTTGTTTCTTAGCTTCCCAAGAGGTGGAAGCAAGATGCTTTGGGGCCTCTCTCCCCCTTTGGAAACAAGGCAGCCCTTTGGGCCTTTCAGCTCTAGGGCAATGGAGCACACCCAGAGCAGAAGTTCTACCTCAGCCAGATCAGGCCTGCCAAGAAACTGCTTTTCACAGGCCTTCGTAAGAGGTGTTCCCGGAAGGCTGTAAGAGTACCTGGCAGAGCGAGTTGTTTCTTAGCTTCAAAAACAGCTGGAAGCAACATGATTTGGGGCCTCTCTCCCCCTTTGGAAACAAAGCAGCCTTTGTGCCTGGCAGCTCTAGGCCAAAGTAGCACACCCAGAGCACAAGTTCTACCTCAGCCAGATCAGGCCTTCCAAGAAACTGCGTCTCACAGGCCTTTCTCTGTCACGTTGCCGGTAGGCTGTGAGAGCACTGTGCAGAGCCAGTTGTTTCTTAGCTTCCCAAAGATTTGGAAGCAAGATGCTTTGGGGACTCTCAGCCCCTTTGGAAACAAGGCGGCCCTTTGGGCCTGGCAGCTCTAGGCCAAAGTAGCACGCCCAGAGCAGGAGTTCTACTTCAGCCAGATCAGGCCTGCCAAGAAACTGCGTTTCACAGGCCTTGGTAAGAGATGTTCCCGGTAGGCTGTGAGAGCACTGTGGAGAGCCAGTTGCTTTAGCTTCCCACAGAGCTGGAAGCAAGATGCCTTGGGGCCTCTCTCTCCCTTTGGACACAAGGCAGCCGTTTGGGCCTGGCAGCTCTAGGCCAATGGAGCACACCCACAGCAGAAGTTCTACTTCAGGCAGATCAGTCCTGCCCAGAAACTGCGTTTCACAGCCCTTGGTAAGAGATGTTCACGGTAGGCTGTGAGAGCACTGGGCAGAACCAGTTGTTTTTTAGCTTCCCAAAGTGCTGGAGGCAAGATGCTTTGGGGCCTCTCTCACCCTTTGGAAACAAGGCAGCCCTTAGGTCCTGGTAGCTCTAGGCCTATGTAGCACAACCAGAACAGAAGTTCTACTTCAGCCAGGTCAGGCCTGCCAAGAAACTGCGTTTCACAGGCCTTTCAAAGAGATGTTCTCTTAGGCTGTAAGAGCACTGGGCAGAGCCAGCTGTTTCTTAGCTTCCCGAAGAGCTGGGAGCAAGATGCTTTGGGTCCACTCTCCGTCTTTGGAAACAAGGCAGCCCTTTGGGCCTGGCAGCTCTAGGGCAATGGAGCACACCCAGAGCAGAAGTTCTACTTCAGCCAGATCAGGCCTGCCAGGAAACTGCGTTTCACAGGCCTTGGTAAGAGATGTTCCCGGTAGGCTGTAAGAGCACTGGGCAGAGCCAGTTGTTTCTTACCTTCCTGAAAAGCTGGAAGCAAGATGCTTGGGAGCCCTCTGCCCGTTTGGGAACAAGGCAGCCTTTTGGGTCGGGAAGCTCTAGGCCAATGGAGCACACGCAGAGCAGGAGTTCTACTTCAGCCTGATCAGGCCTGCAAAGAAACAGCGTTTGACAGGCCTTGGTAAGAGATGTTCCCGGTAGGTGTAAGAGCACTGGGCAGAGCCAGTTGTTTCTTAGCTTCGCAAAGACCGGGAAGCAAGATGCTTTGGGCCTCTCTGCCCCTTGGAAACAGGGCAGCACTTTGGGCCTGGCAGCTCTAGGGCAGTGGAGCACACCCAGAGCCGGAGTTCTACTTCAGCCAGATGAGGCCTGCCAAGAAACTGCGTTTCACAGGCCTTTCAAAGACATGTTCCCGGTAGTCTGTAAGAGCACGGGGCAGAGCGAGTTGGTTCTTAGCTTCCCAGAGAGCTGGAAGCAAGATGCTTTGGGGCCTCTCTGCCCCTTTGGAAACAAGGCAGCACCTTGGGCCTGGCAGCTCTAGGGCAATGGAGCACACCCAGAGCAGAAGTTCTACTTCAGCCAAATCAGGCCTGCCAGGAAACGGCGTTTCACAGGCCTTGGTAAGAGATGTTCCCGGTAGGCTGTAAGAGCACTGGGCAACGCCAGATGTTTCTTAGCTTCCCGAAGAGCTGGAAGCGAGAAGCTTTGGTGCCACTCTCTCACTTTGGACTCAAGGCAGCCCTTTGGGGCAGGTAGCTCTAGGCCAGTGGAGCACACCCAGAGCAGAAGTTCTACTTGGGCCAGTTCAGGCCACCAACCAACTGCGTTTCACAGGCCTTGGTAAGAGATGTTCCCGGTAGGCTGTAAGAGCACTGGGCAACGCCAGATGTTTCTTAGCTTCCCGAAGAGCTGGAAGCAAGATGCTTTGGGGCCTCTCATCCCCTTTGCAAACAAGGCGGCCCTATGGGCCAGGCAGCTCTAGGCCAATGGAGCACACCCAGAGCAGAAGTTCTACTTCGGCCAGTTCAGGCCACCAACAAACTGCGTTTCACAGGCCTTGGTAAGAGATGTTCCCGGTAGGCTGTAAGAGCACTGGGCAACGCCAGATGTTTCTTAGCTTCCCGAAGAGCTGGAAGCAAGATGCTTTGGGGCCTCTCATCCCCTTTGCAAACAAGGCCGACCTTTGGGCCAGGCAGCTCTAGGCCAATGGAGCACACCCAGAGCAGAAGTTCTACCTCAGCCAGATAAGGCCTGCCAAGAAACTGCGTTTCAAAGGCTTTGGTAAGAGATGTTCCCGGTACTCTGTTAGAGCACTGGGCAGAGCCATTTGTTTCTTAGCTTCCCAAAGAGCTGGAAGCAAGATGCTTTGGGGGCTCCCTGCCCCTTTGCCAACAAGGGCGACCTTTGGGCCTTTCAGCTCTAGGCCAATGGAGCACACCCACAGCAGAAGTCCTACTTCAGCCAGATCAGGCCTGCCAAGGAACTGCGTTTCAGAGGCCTTTGTATGTGACGTTCCCGGTAGGCTGTGAGAGCACGGTGCAGAGCCAGTTGTTTCCTTGTTTCCCAAACAGCTGGAAGCAAGACGCTTTGGGGCCTCTCTGCCCCTTTGGAAACAAGGCAGCACGTTGGGTCTGGCAGCTCTAGGGCAATGGAGCACAACCAGAGCCGAAGTTCTACTTCTTCCAGATCAGGCCTGCCTAGACAGTGCGTTTCCCAGGCCTTGATAAGAGATGTTCTCTTAGGCTATAAGAGCACTGGGCACAGCCAGTTGTTTCTTAGCTTCCCAAGAGGTGGAAGCAAGATGCTTTGGGGCCTCTCTCCCCCTTTGGAAACAAGGCAGCCCTTTGGGCCTTTCAGCTCTAGGGCAATGGAGCACACCCAGAGCAGAAGTTCTACCTCAGCCAGATCAGGCCTGCCAAGAAACTGCTTTTCACAGGCCTTCGTAAGAGGTGTTCCCGGAAGGCTGTAAGAGTACCTGGCAGAGCGAGTTGTTTCTTAGCTTCAAAAACAGCTGGAAGCAACATGATTTGGGGCCTCTCTCCCCCTTTGGAAACAAAGCAGCCTTTGTGCCTGGCAGCTCTAGGCCAAAGTAGCACACCCAGAGCACAAGTTCTACCTCAGCCAGATCAGGCCTTCCAAGAAACTGCGTCTCACAGGCCTTTCTCTGTCACGTTGCCGGTAGGCTGTGAGAGCACTGTGCAGAGCCAGTTGTTTCTTAGCTTCCCAAAGATTTGGAAGCAAGATGCTTTGGGGACTCTCAGCCCCTTTGGAAACAAGGCGGCCCTTTGGGCCTGGCAGCTCTAGGCCAAAGTAGCACGCCCAGAGCAGGAGTTCTACTTCAGCCAGATCAGGCCTGCCAAGAAACTGCGTTTCACAGGCCTTGGTAAGAGATGTTCCCGGTAGGCTGTGAGAGCACTGTGGAGAGCCAGTTGCTTTAGCTTCCCACAGAGCTGGAAGCAAGATGCCTTGGGGCCTCTCTCTCCCTTTGGACACAAGGCAGCCGTTTGGGCCTGGCAGCTCTAGGCCAATGGAGCACACCCACAGCAGAAGTTCTACTTCAGGCAGATCAGTCCTGCCCAGAAACTGCGTTTCACAGCCCTTGGTAAGAGATGTTCAGGGTAGGCTGTGAGAGCACTGGGCAGAACCAGTTGTTTTTTAGCTTCCCAAAGTGCTGGAGGCAAGATGCTTTGGGGCCTCTCTCACCCTTTGGAAACAAGGCAGCCCTTAGGTCCTGGTAGCTCTAGGCCTATGTAGCACAACCAGAACAGAACTTCTACTTCAGCCAGGTCAGGCCTGCCAAGAAACTGCGTTTCACAGGCCTTTCAAAGAGATGTTCTCTTAGGCTGTAAGAGCACTGGGCAGAGCCAGCTGTTTCTTAGCTTCCCGAAGAGCTGGGAGCAAGATGCTTTGGGTCCACTCTCCGTCTTTGGAAACAAGGCAGCCCTTTGGGCCTGGCAGCTCTAGGGCAATGGAGCACACCCAGAGCAGAAGTTCTACTTCAGCCAGATCAGGCCTGCCAGGAAACTGCGTTTCACAGGCCTTGGTAAGAGATGTTCCCGGTAGGCTGTAAGAGCACTGGGCAACGCCAGATGTTTCTTAGCTTCCCGAAGAGCTGGAAGCGAGAAGCTTTGGTGCCACTCTCTCACTTTGGACTCAAGGCAGCCCTTTGGGGCAGGTAGCTCTAGCCCAGTGGAGCACACCCAGAGCAGAAGTTCTACTTGGGCCAGTTCAGGCCACCAACAAACTGCGTTTCACAGGCCTTGGTAAGAGATGTTCCCGGTAGGCTGTAAGAGCACTGGGCAACGCCAGATGTTTCTTAGCTTCCCGAAGAGCTGGAAGCAAGATGCTTTGGGGCCTCTCATCCCCTTTGCAAACAAGGCGGCCCTATGGGCCAGGCAGCTCTAGGCCAATGGAGCACACCCAGAGCAGAAATTCTACTTCGGCCAGTTCAGGCCACCAACAAACTGCGTTTCACAGGCCTTGGTAAGAGATGTTCCCGGTAGGCTGTAAGAGCACTGGGCAACGCCAGATGTTTCTTAGCTTCCCGAAGAGCTGGAAGCAAGATGCTTTGGGGCCTCTCATCCCCTTTGCAAACAAGGCCGACCTTTGGGCCAGGCAGCTCTAGGCCAATGGAGCACACCCAGAGCAGAAGTTCTACCTCAGCCAGATAAGGCCTGCCAAGAAACTGCGTTTCAAAGGCTTTGGTAAGAGATGTTCCCGGTACTCTGTTAGAGCACTGGGCAGAGCCATTTGTTTCTTAGCTTCCCAAAGAGCTGGAAGCAGAATGCTTTGGGGGCTCCCTGCCCCTTTGCCAACAAGGGCGACCTTTGGGCCTTTCAGCTCTAGGCCAATGGAGCACACCCAGAGCAGAAGTCCTACTTCAGCCAGATCAGGCCTGCCAAGGAACTGCGTTTCAGAGGCCTTTGTATGTGACGTTCCCGGTAGGCTGTGAGAGCACGGTGCAGAGCCAGTTGTTTCCTTGTTTCCCAAACAGCTGGAAGCAAGACGCTTTGGGGCCTCTCTGCCCCTTTGGAAACAAGGCAGCACGTTGGGTCTGGCAGCTCTAGGGCAATGGAGCACAACCAGAGCCGAAGTTCTACTTCTTCCAGATCAGGCCTGCCTAGACAGTGCGTTTCCCAGGCCTTGATAAGAGATGTTCTCTTAGGCTATAAGAGCACTGGGCACAGCCAGTTGTTTCTTAGCTTCCCAAGAGGTGGAAGCAAGATGCTTTGGGGCCTCTCTCCCCCTTTGGAAACAAGGCAGCCCTTTGGGCCTTTCAGCTCTAGGGCAATGGAGCACACCCAGAGCAGAAGTTCTACCTCAGCCAGATCAGGCCTGCCAAGAAACTGCTTTTCACAGGCCTTCGTAAGAGGTGTTCCCGGAAGGCTGTAAGAGTACCTGGCAGAGCGAGTTGTTTCTTAGCTTCAAAAACAGCTGGAAGCAACATGATTTGGGGCCTCTCTCCCCCTTTGGAAACAAAGCAGCCTTTGTGCCTGGCAGCTCTAGGCCAAAGTAGCACACCCAGAGCACAAGTTCTACCTCAGCCATATAAGGCCTGTCAAGAAGCTGCGTCTCACAGGCCTTTCTCTGTCACGTTGCCGGTAGGCTGTGAGAGCACTGTGCAGAGCCAGTTGTTTCTTAGCTTCCCAAAGATTTGGAAGCAAGATGCTTTGGGGACTCTCAGCCCCTTTGGAAACAAGGCGGCCCTTTGGGCCTGGCAGCTCTAGGCCAAAGTAGCACGCCCAGAGCAGGAGTTCTACTTCAGCCAGATCAGGCCTGCCAAGAAACTGCGTTTCACAGGCCTTGGTAAGAGATGTTCCCGGTAGGCTGTGAGAGCACTGTGGAGAGCCAGTTGCTTTAGCTTCCCACAGAGCTGGAAGCAAGATGCCTTGGGGCCTCTCTCTCCCTTTGGACACAAGGCAGCCGTTTGGGCCTGGCAGCTCTAGGCCAATGGAGCACACCCACAGCAGAAGTTCTACTTCAGGCAGATCAGTCCTGCCCAGAAACTGCGTTTCACAGCCCTTGGTAAGAGATGTTCAGGGTAGGCTGTGAGAGCACTGGGCAGAACCAGTTGTTTTTTAGCTTCCCAAAGTGCTGGAGGCAAGATGCTTTGGGGCCTCTCTCACCCTTTGGAAACAAGGCAGCCCTTAGGTCCTGGTAGCTCTAGGCCTATGTAGCACAACCAGAACAGAACTTCTACTTCAGCCAGGTCAGGCCTGCCAAGAAACTGCGTTTCACAGGCCTTTCAAAGAGATGTTCTCTTAGGCTGTAAGAGCACTGGGCAGAGCCAGCTGTTTCTTAGCTTCCCGAAGAGCTGGGAGCAAGATGCTTTGGGTCCACTCTCCGTCTTTGGAAACAAGGCAGCCCTTTGGGCCTGGCAGCTCTAGGGCAATGGAGCACACCCAGAGCAGAAGTTCTACTTCAGCCAGATCAGGCCTGCCAGGAAACTGCGTTTCACAGGCCTTGGTAAGAGATGTTCCCGGTAGGCTGTAAGAGCACTGGGCAACGCCAGATGTTTCTTAGCTTCCCGAAGAGCTGGAAGCGAGAAGCTTTGGTGCCACTCTCTCACTTTGGACTCAAGGCAGCCCTTTGGGGCAGGTAGCTCTAGGCCAGTGGAGCACACCCAGAGCAGAAGTTCTACTTGGGCCAGTTCAGGCCACCAACAAACTGCGTTTCACAGGCCTTGGTAAGAGATGTTCCCGGTAGGCTGTAAGAGCACTGGGCAACGCCAGATGTTTCTTAGCTTCCCGAAGAGCTGGAAGCAAGATGCTTTGGGGCCTCTCATCCCCTTTGCAAACAAGGCGGCCCTATGGGCCAGGCAGCTCTAGGCCAATGGAGCACACCCAGAGCAGAAATTCTACTTCGGCCAGTTCAGGCCACCAACAAACTGCGTTTCACAGGCCTTGGTAAGAGATGTTCCCGGTAGGCTGTAAGAGCACTGGGCAACGCCAGATGTTTCTTAGCTTCCCGAAGAGCTGGAAGCAAGATGCTTTGGGGCCTCTCATCCCCTTTGCAAACAAGGCCGACCTTTGGGCCAGGCAGCTCTAGGCCAATGGAGCACACCCAGAGCAGAAGTTCTACCTCAGCCAGATAAGGCCTGCCAAGAAACTGCGTTTCAAAGGCTTTGGTAAGAGATGTTCCCGGTACTCTGTTAGAGCACTGGGCAGAGCCATTTGTTTCTTAGCTTCCCAAAGAGCTGGAAGCAGAATGCTTTGGGGGCTCCCTGCCCCTTTGCCAACAAGGGCGACCTTTGGGCCTTTCAGCTCTAGGCCAATGGAGCACACCCAGAGCAGAAGTCCTACTTCAGCCAGATCAGGCCTGCCAAGGAACTGCGTTTCAGAGGCCTTTGTATGTGACGTTCCCGGTAGGCTGTGAGAGCACGGTGCAGAGCCAGTTGTTTCCTTATTTCCCAAACAGCTGGAAGCAAGACGCTTTGGGGCCTCTCTGCCCCTTTGGAAACAAGGCAGCACGTTGGGTCTGGCAGCTCTAGGGCAATGGAGCACAACCAGAGCCGAAGTTCTACTTCTTCCAGATCAGGCCTGCCTAGACAGTGCGTTTCCCAGGCCTTGATAAGAGATGTTCTCTTAGGCTATAAGAGCACTGGGCACAGCCAGTTGTTTCTTAGCTTCCCAAGAGGTGGAAGCAAGATGCTTTGGGGCCTCTCTCCCCCTTTGGAAACAAGGCAGCCCTTTGGGCCTTTCAGCTCTAGGGCAATGGAGCACACCCAGAGCAGAAGTTCTACCTCAGCCAGATCAGGCCTGCCAAGAAACTGCTTTTCACAGGCCTTCGTAAGAGGTGTTCCCGGAAGGCTGTAAGAGTACCTGGCAGAGCGAGTTGTTTCTTAGCTTCAAAAACAGCTGGAAGCAACATGATTTGGGGCCTCTCTCCCCCTTTGGAAACAAAGCAGCCTTTGTGCCTGGCAGCTCTAGGCCAAAGTAGCACACCCAGAGCACAAGTTCTACCTCAGCCATATAAGGCCTGTCAAGAAGCTGCGTCTCACAGGCCTTTCTCTGTCACGTTGCCGGTAGGCTGTGAGAGCACTGTGCAGAGCCAGTTGTTTCTTAGCTTCCCAAAGATTTGGAAGCAAGATGCTTTGGGGACTCTCAGCCCCTTTGGAAACAAGGCGGCCCTTTGGGCCTGGCAGCTCTAGGCCAAAGTAGCACGCCCAGAGCAGGAGTTCTACTTCAGCCAGATCAGGCCTGCCAAGAAACTGCGTTTCACAGGCCTTGGTAAGAGATGTTCCCGGTAGGCTGTGAGAGCACTGTGGAGAGCCAGTTGCTTTAGCTTCCCACAGAGCTGGAAGCAAGATGCCTTGGGGCCTCTCTCTCCCTTTGGACACAAGGCAGCCGTTTGGGCCTGGCAGCTCTAGGCCAATGGAGCACACCCACAGCAGAAGTTCTACTTCAGGCAGATCAGTCCTGCCCAGAAACTGCGTTTCACAGCCCTTGGTAAGAGATGTTCACGGTAGGCTGTGAGAGCACTGGGCAGAACCAGTTGTTTTTTAGCTTCCCAAAGTGCTGGAGGCAAGATGCTTTGGGGCCTCTCTCACCCTTTGGAAACAAGGCAGCCCTTAGGTCCTGGTAGCTCTAGGCCTATGTAGCACAACCAGAACAGAAGTTCTACTTCAGCCAGGTCAGGCCTGCCAAGAAACTGCGTTTCACAGGCCTTTCAAAGAGATGTTCTCTTAGGCTGTAAGAGCACTGGGCAGAGCCAGCTGTTTCTTAGCTTCCCGAAGAGCTGGGAGCAAGATGCTTTGGGTCCACTCTCCGTCTTTGGAAACAAGGCAGCCCTTTGGGCCTGGCAGCTCTAGGGCAATTGAGCACACCCAGAGCAGAAGTTCTACTTCAGCCAGATCAGGCCTGCCAGGAAACTGCGTTTCACAGGCCTTGGTAAGAGATGTTCCCGGTAGGCTGTAAGAGCACTGGGCAGAGCCAGTTGTTTCTTACCTTCCTGAAAAGCTGGAAGCAAGATGCTTGGGAGCCCTCTGCCCGTTTGGGAACAAGGCAGCCTTTTGGGTCGGGAAGCTCTAGGCCAATGGAGCACACGCAGAGCAGGAGTTCTACTTCAGCCTGATCAGGCCTGCAAAGAAACAGCGTTTGACAGGCCTTGGTAAGAGATGTTCGCGGTAGGTGTAAGAGCACTGGGCAGAGCCAGTAGTTTCTTAGCTTCGCAAAGACCGGGAAGCAAGATGCTTTGGGCCTCTCTGCCCCTTGGAAACAGGGCAGCACTTTGGGCCTGGCAGCTCTAGGGCAATGGAGCACACCCAGAGCAGAAGTTCTACTTCAGCCAAATCAGGCCTGCCAGGAAACGGCGTTTCACAGGCCTTGGTAAGAGATGTTCCCGGTAGGCTGTAAGAGCACTGGGCAACGCCAGATGTTTCTTAGCTTCCCGAAGAGCTGGAAGCAAGAAGCTTTGGTGCCACTCTCTCACTTTGGACTCAAGGCAGCCCTTTGGGGCAGGTAGCTCTAGGCCAGTGGAGCACACCCAGAGCAGAAGTTCTACTTGGGCCAGTTCAGGCCACCAACAAACTGCGTTTCACAGGCCTTGGTAAGAGATGTTCCCGGTAGGCTGTAAGAGCACTGGGCAACGCCAGATGTTTCTTAGCTTCCCGAAGAGCTGGAAGCAAGATGCTTTGGGGCCTCTCATCCCCTTTGCAAACAAGGCCGACCTTTGGGCCAGGCAGCTCTAGGCCAATGGAGCACACCCAGAGCAGAAGTTCTACCTCAGCCAGATAAGGCCTGCCAAGAAACTGCGTTTCAAAGGCTTTGGTAAGAGATGTTCCCGGTACTCTGTTAGAGCACTGGGCAGAGCCATTTGTTTCTTAGCTTCCCAAAGAGCTGGAAGCAGAATGCTTTGGGGGCTCCCTGCCCCTTTGCCAACAAGGGCGACCTTTGGGCCTTTCAGCTCTAGGCCAATGGAGCACACCCAGAGCAGAAGTCCTACTTCAGCCAGATCAGGCCTGCCAAGGAACTGCGTTTCAGAGGCCTTTGTATGTGACGTTCCCGGTAGGCTGTGAGAGCACGGTGCAGAGCCAGTTGTTTCCTTATTTCCCAAACAGCTGGAAGCAAGACGCTTTGGGGCCTCTCTGCCCCTTTGGAAACAAGGCAGCACGTTGGGTCTGGCAGCTCTAGGGCAATGGAGCACAACCAGAGCCGAAGTTCTACTTCTTCCAGATCAGGCCTGCCTAGACAGTGCGTTTCCCAGGCCTTGATAAGAGATGTTCTCTTAGGCTATAAGAGCACTGGGCACAGCCAGTTGTTTCTTAGCTTCCCAAGAGGTGGAAGCAAGATGCTTTGGGGCCTCTCTCCCCCTTTGGAAACAAGGCAGCCCTTTGGGCCTTTCAGCTCTAGGGCAATGGAGCACACCCAGAGCAGAAGTTCTACCTCAGCCAGATCAGGCCTGCCAAGAAACTGCTTTTCACAGGCCTTCGTAAGAGGTGTTCCCGGAAGGCTGTAAGAGTACCTGGCAGAGCGAGTTGTTTCTTAGCTTCAAAAACAGCTGGAAGCAACATGATTTGGGGCCTCTCTCCCCCTTTGGAAACAAAGCAGCCTTTGTGCCTGGCAGCTCTAGGCCAAAGTAGCACACCCAGAGCACAAGTTCTACCTCAGCCATATAAGGCCTGTCAAGAAGCTGCGTCTCACAGGCCTTTCTCTGTCACGTTGCCGGTAGGCTGTGAGAGCACTGTGCAGAGCCAGTTGTTTCTTAGCTTCCCAAAGATTTGGAAGCAAGATGCTTTGGGGACTCTCAGCCCCTTTGGAAACAAGGCGGCCCTTTGGGCCTGGCAGCTCTAGGCCAAAGTAGCACGCCCAGAGCAGGAGTTCTACTTCAGCCAGATCAGGCCTGCCAAGAAACTGCGTTTCACAGGCCTTGGTAAGAGATGTTCCCGGTAGGCTGTGAGAGCACTGTGGAGAGCCAGTTGCTTTAGCTTCCCACAGAGCTGGAAGCAAGATGCCTTGGGGCCTCTCTCTCCCTTTGGACACAAGGCAGCCGTTTGGGCCTGGCAGCTCTAGGCCAATGGAGCACACCCACAGCAGAAGTTCTACTTCAGGCAGATCAGTCCTGCCCAGAAACTGCGTTTCACAGCCCTTGGTAAGAGATGTTCACGGTAGGCTGTGAGAGCACTGGGCAGAACCAGTTGTTTTTTAGCTTCCCAAAGTGCTGGAGGCAAGATGCTTTGGGGCCTCTCTCACCCTTTGGAAACAAGGCAGCCCTTAGGTCCTGGTAGCTCTAGGCCTATGTAGCACAACCAGAACAGAAGTTCTACTTCAGCCAGGTCAGGCCTGCCAAGAAACTGCGTTTCACAGGCCTTTCAAAGAGATGTTCTCTTAGGCTGTAAGAGCACTGGGCAGAGCCAGCTGTTTCTTAGCTTCCCGAAGAGCTGGGAGCAAGATGCTTTGGGTCCACTCTCCGTCTTTGGAAACAAGGCAGCCCTTTGGGCCTGGCAGCTCTAGGGCAATGGAGCACACCCAGAGCAGAAGTTCTACTTCAGCCAGATCAGGCCTGCCAGGAAACTGCGTTTCACAGGCCTTGGTAAGAGATGTTCCCGGTAGGCTGTAAGAGCACTGGGCAGAGCCAGTTGTTTCTTACCTTCCTGAAAAGCTGGAAGCAAGATGCTTGGGAGCCCTCTGCCCGTTTGGGAACAAGGCAGCCTTTTGGGTCGGGAAGCTCTAGGCCAATGGAGCACACGCAGAGCAGGAGTTCTACTTCAGCCTGATCAGGCCTGCAAAGAAACAGCGTTTGACAGGCCTTGGTAAGAGATGTTCGCGGTAGGTGTAAGAGCACTGGGCAGAGCCAGTAGTTTCTTAGCTTCGCAAAGACCGGGAAGCAAGATGCTTTGGGCCTCTCTGCCCCTTGGAAACAGGGCAGCACTTTGGGCCTGGCAGCTCTAGGGCAATGGAGCACACCCAGAGCAGAAGTTCTACTTCAGCCAAATCAGGCCTGCCAGGAAACGGCGTTTCACAGGCCTTGGTAAGAGATGTTCCCGGTAGGCTGTAAGAGCACTGGGCAACGCCAGATGTTTCTTAGCTTCCCGAAGAGCTGGAAGCGAGAAGCTTTGGTGCCACTCTCTCACTTTGGACTCAAGGCAGCCCTTTGGGGCAGGTAGCTCTAGGCCAGTGGAGCACACCCAGAGCAGAAGTTCTACTTCGGCCAGTTCAGGCCACCAACAAACTGCGTTTCACAGGCCTTGGTAAGAGATGTTCCCGGTAGGCTGTAAGAGCACTGGGCAACGCCAGATGTTTCTTAGCTTCCCGAAGAGCTGGAAGCAAGATGCTTTGGGGCCTCTCATCCCCTTTGCAAACAAGGCCGACCTTTGGGCCAGGCAGCTCTAGGCCAATGGAGCACACCCAGAGCAGAAGTTCTACCTCAGCCAGATAAGGCCTGCCAAGAAACTGCGTTTCAAAGGCTTTGGTAAGAGATGTTCCCGCTACTCTGTTAGAGCACTGGGCAGAGCCATTTGTTTCTTAGCTTCCCAAAGAGCTGGAAGCAAGATGCTTTGGGGGCTCCCTGCCCCTTTGCCAACAAGGGCGACCTTTGGGCCTTTCAGCTCTAGGCCAATGGAGCACACCCAGAGCAGAAGTCCTACTTCAGCCAGATCAGGCCTGCCAAGGAACTGCGTTTCAGAGGCCTTTGTATGTGACGTTCCCGGTAGGCTGTGAGAGCACGGTGCAGAGCCAGTTGTTTCCTTGTTTCCCAAACAGCTGGAAGCAAGACGCTTTGGTGCCTCTCTGCCCCTTTGGAAACAAGGCAGCACGTTGGGTCTGGCAGCTCTAGGGCAATGGAGCACAACCAGAGCCGAAGTTCTACTTCTTCCAGATCAGGCCTGAATAGACAGTGCGTTTCACAGGCCTTGGTAAGAGATGTTCCCGGTAGGCTGTAAGAGCACTGGGCAACGCCAGATGTTTCTTAGCTTCCCAAGAGGTGGAAGCAAGATGCTTTGGGGCCTCTCTCCCCCTTTGGAAACAAGGCAGCCCTTTGGGCCTTTCAGCTCTAGGGCAATGGAGCACACCCAGAGCAGAAGTTCTACCTCAGCCAGATCAGGCCTGCCAAGAAACTGCTTTTCACAGGCCTTCGTAAGAGGTGTTCCCGGAAGGCTGTAAGAGTACCTGGCAGAGCGAGTTGTTTCTTAGCTTCAAAAACAGCTGGAAGCAACATGATTTGGGGCCTCTCTCCCCCTTTGGAAACAAAGCAGCCTTTGTGCCTGGCAGCTCTAGGCCAAAGTAGCAAACCCAGAGCACAAGTTCTACCTCAGCCAGATAAGGCCTGTCAAGAAGCTGCGTTTCACAGGCCTTTGTATGTGACGTTCCCGGTTGGCTTTGAGAGCACTGTGCAGAGCCAGTTGTTTTAGCTTCCCAGAGAGCAGGAAGCAAGATGCTTTGGGGCCTCTCTCACACTTTGGAAATAAAGGCAGCCCTTTGGGCCTGGCAGCCCTAGGCCAATGGAGTACACCCAGAGCAGAAGTTCTACCTCAGCCAGATCAGGCCTTCCAAGAAACTGCGTCTCACAGGCCTTTCTCTGTCACGTTGCCGGTAGGCTGTGAGAGCACTGTGCAGAGCCAGTTGTTTCTTAGCTTCCCAAAGATTTGGAAGCAAGATGCTTTGGGGACTCTCAGCCCCTTTGGAAACAAGGCGGCCCTTTGGGCCTGGCAGCTCTAGGCCAAAGTAGCACGCCCAGAGCAGGAGTTCTACTTCAGCCAGATCAGGCCTGCCAAGAAACTGCGTTTCACAGGCCTTGGTAAGAGATGTTCCCGGTAGGCTGTGAGAGCACTGTGGAGAGCCAGTTGCTTTAGCTTCCCACAGAGCTGGAAGCAAGATGCCTTGGGGCCTCTCTCTCCCTTTGGACACAAGGCAGCCGTTTGGGCCTGGCAGCTCTAGGCCAATGGAGCACACCCACAGCAGAAGTTCTACTTCAGGCAGATCAGTCCTGCCCAGAAACTGCGTTTCACAGCCCTTGGTAAGAGATGTTCACGGTAGGCTGTGAGAGCACTGGGCAGAACCAGTTGTTTTTTAGCTTCCCAAAGTGCTGGAGGCAAGATGCTTTGGGGCCTCTCTCACCCTTTGGAAACAAGGCAGCCCTTAGGTCCTGGTAGCTCTAGGCCTATGTAGCACAACCAGAACAGAAGTTCTACTTCAGCCAGGTCAGGCCTGCCAAGAAACTGCGTTTCACAGGCCTTTCAAAGAGATGTTCTCTTAGGCTGTAAGAGCACTGGGCAGAGCCAGCTGTTTCTTAGCTTCCCGAAGAGCTGGGAGCAAGATGCTTTGGGTCCACTCTCCGTCTTTGGAAACAAGGCAGCCCTTTGGGCCTGGCAGCTCTAGGGCAATGGAGCACACCCAGAGCAGAAGTTCTACTTCAGCCAGATCAGGCCTGCCAGGAAACTGCGTTTCACAGGCCTTGGTAAGAGATGTTCCCGGTAGGCTGTAAGAGCACTGGGCAGAGCCAGTTGTTTCTTACCTTCCTGAAAAGCTGGAAGCAAGATGCTTGGGAGCCCTCTGCCCGTTTGGGAACAAGGCAGCCTTTTGGGTCGGGAAGCTCTAGGCCAATGGAGCACACGCAGAGCAGGAGTTCTACTTCAGCCTGATCAGGCCTGCAAAGAAACAGCGTTTGACAGGCCTTGGTAAGAGATGTTCGCGGTAGGTGTAAGAGCACTGGGCAGAGCCAGTAGTTTCTTAGCTTCGCAAAGACCGGGAAGCAAGATGCTTTGGGCCTCTCTGCCCCTTGGAAACAGGGCAGCACTTTGGGCCTGGCAGCTCTAGGGCAATGGAGCACACCCAGAGCAGAAGTTCTACTTCAGCCAAATCAGGCCTGCCAGGAAACGGCGTTTCACAGGCCTTGGTAAGAGATGTTCCCGGTAGGCTGTAAGAGCACTGGGCAACGCCAGATGTTTCTTAGCTTCCCGAAGAGCTGGAAGCAAGAAGCTTTGGTGCCACTCTCTCACTTTGGACTCAAGGCAGCCCTTTGGGGCAGGTAGCTCTAGGCCAGTGGAGCACACCCAGAGCAGAAGTTCTACTTCGGCCAGTTCAGGCCACCAACAAACTGCGTTTCACAGGCCTTGGTAAGAGATGTTCCCGGTAGGCTGTAAGAGCACTGGGCAACGCCAGATGTTTCTTAGCTTCCCGAAGAGCTGGAAGCAAGATGCTTTGGGGCCTCTCATCCCCTTTGCAAACAAGGCCGACCTTTGGGCCAGGCAGCTCTAGGCCAATGGAGCACACCCAGAGCAGAAGTTCTACCTCAGCCAGATAAGGCCTGCCAAGAAACTGCGTTTCAAAGGCTTTGGTAAGAGATGTTCCCGCTACTCTGTTAGAGCACTGGGCAGAGCCATTTGTTTCTTAGCTTCCCAAAGAGCTGGAAGCAAGATGCTTTGGGGGCTCCCTGCCCCTTTGCCAACAAGGGCGACCTTTGGGCCTTTCAGCTCTAGGCCAATGGAGCACACCCAGAGCAGAAGTCCTACTTCAGCCAGATCAGGCCTGCCAAGGAACTGCGTTTCAGAGGCCTTTGTATGTGACGTTCCCGGTAGGCTGTGAGAGCACGGTGCAGAGCCAGTTGTTTCCTTGTTTCCCAAACAGCTGGAAGCAAGACGCTTTGGTGCCTCTCTGCCCCTTTGGAAACAAGGCAGCACGTTGGGTCTGGCAGCTCTAGGGCAATGGAGCACAACCAGAGCCGAAGTTCTACTTCTTCCAGATCAGGCCTGAATAGACAGTGCGTTTCACAGGCCTTGGTAAGAGATGTTCCCGGTAGGCTGTAAGAGCACTGGGCAACGCCAGATGTTTCTTAGCTTCCCAAGAGGTGGAAGCAAGATGCTTTGGGGCCTCTCTCCCCCTTTGGAAACAAGGCAGCCCTTTGGGCCTTTCAGCTCTAGGGCAATGGAGCACACCCAGAGCAGAAGTTCTACCTCAGCCAGATCAGGCCTGCCAAGAAACTGCTTTTCACAGGCCTTCGTAAGAGGTGTTCCCGGAAGGCTGTAAGAGTACCTGGCAGAGCGAGTTGTTTCTTAGCTTCAAAAACAGCTGGAAGCAACATGATTTGGGGCCTCTCTCCCCCTTTGGAAACAAAGCAGCCTTTGTGCCTGGCAGCTCTAGGCCAAAGTAGCAAACCCAGAGCACAAGTTCTACCTCAGCCAGATAAGGCCTGTCAAGAAGCTGCGTTTCACAGGCCTTTGTATGTGACGTTCCCGGTTGGCTTTGAGAGCACTGTGCAGAGCCAGTTGTTTTAGCTTCCCAGAGAGCAGGAAGCAAGATGCTTTGGGGCCTCTCTCACACTTTGGAAATAAAGGCAGCCCTTTGGGCCTGGCAGCCCTAGGCCAATGGAGTACACCCAGAGCAGAAGTTCTACCTCAGCCAGATCAGGCCTTCCAAGAAACTGCGTCTCACAGGCCTTTCTCTGTCACGTTGCCGGTAGGCTGTGAGAGCACTGTGCAGAGCCAGTTGTTTCTTAGCTTCCCAAAGATTTGGAAGCAAGATGCTTTGGGGACTCTCAGCCCCTTTGGAAACAAGGCGGCCCTTTGGGCCTGGCAGCTCTAGGCCAAAGTAGCACGCCCAGAGCAGGAGTTCTACTTCAGCCAGATCAGGCCTGCCAAGAAACTGCGTTTCACAGGCCTTGGTAAGAGATGTTCCCGGTAGGCTGTGAGAGCACTGTGGAGAGCCAGTTGCTTTAGCTTCCCACAGAGCTGGAAGCAAGATGCCTTGGGGCCTCTCTCTCCCTTTGGACACAAGGCAGCCGTTTGGGCCTGGCAGCTCTAGGCCAATGGAGCACACCCACAGCAGAAGTTCTACTTCAGGCAGATCAGTCCTGCCCAGAAACTGCGTTTCACAGCCCTTGGTAAGAGATGTTCACGGTAGGCTGTGAGAGCACTGGGCAGAACCAGTTGTTTTTTAGCTTCCCAAAGTGCTGGAGGCAAGATGCTTTGGGGCCTCTCTCACCCTTTGGAAACAAGGCAGCCCTTAGGTCCTGGTAGCTCTAGGCCTATGTAGCACAACCAGAACAGAAGTTCTACTTCAGCCAGGTCAGGCCTGCCAAGAAACTGCGTTTCACAGGCCTTTCAAAGAGATGTTCTCTTAGGCTGTAAGAGCACTGGGCAGAGCCAGCTGTTTCTTAGCTTCCCGAAGAGCTGGGAGCAAGATGCTTTGGGTCCACTCTCCGTCTTTGGAAACAAGGCAGCCCTTTGGGCCTGGCAGCTCTAGGGCAATGGAGCACACCCAGAGCAGAAGTTCTACTTCAGCCAGATCAGGCCTGCCAGGAAACTGCGTTTCACAGGCCTTGGTAAGAGATGTTCCCGGTAGGCTGTAAGAGCACTGGGCAGAGCCAGTTGTTTCTTACCTTCCTGAAAAGCTGGAAGCAAGATGCTTGGGAGCCCTCTGCCCGTTTGGGAACAAGGCAGCCTTTTGGGTCGGGAAGCTCTAGGCCAATGGAGCACACGCAGAGCAGGAGTTCTACTTCAGCCTGATCAGGCCTGCAAAGAAACAGCGTTTGACAGGCCTTGGTAAGAGATGTTCGCGGTAGGTGTAAGAGCACTGGGCAGAGCCAGTAGTTTCTTAGCTTCGCAAAGACCGGGAAGCAAGATGCTTTGGGCCTCTCTGCCCCTTGGAAACAGGGCAGCACTTTGGGCCTGGCAGCTCTAGGGCAATGGAGCACACCCAGAGCAGAAGTTCTACTTCAGCCAAATCAGGCCTGCCAGGAAACGGCGTTTCACAGGCCTTGGTAAGAGATGTTCCCGGTAGGCTGTAAGAGCACTGGGCAACGCCAGATGTTTCTTAGCTTCCCGAAGAGCTGGAAGCAAGAAGCTTTGGTGCCACTCTCTCACTTTGGACTCAAGGCAGCCCTTTGGGGCAGGTAGCTCTAGGCCAGTGGAGCACACCCAGAGCAGAAGTTCTACTTCGGCCAGTTCAGGCCACCAACAAACTGCGTTTCACAGGCCTTGGTAAGAGATGTTCCCGGTAGGCTGTAAGAGCACTGGGCAACGCCAGATGTTTCTTAGCTTCCCGAAGAGCTGGAAGCAAGATGCTTTGGGGCCTCTCATCCCCTTTGCAAACAAGGCCGACCTTTGGGCCAGGCAGCTCTAGGCCAATGGAGCACACCCAGAGCAGAAGTTCTACCTCAGCCAGATAAGGCCTGCCAAGAAACTGCGTTTCAAAGGCTTTGGTAAGAGATGTTCCCGCTACTCTGTTAGAGCACTGGGCAGAGCCATTTGTTTCTTAGCTTCCCAAAGAGCTGGAAGCAAGATGCTTTGGGGGCTCCCTGCCCCTTTGCCAACAAGGGCGACCTTTGGGCCTTTCAGCTCTAGGCCAATGGAGCACACCCAGAGCAGAAGTCCTACTTCAGCCAGATCAGGCCTGCCAAGGAACTGCGTTTCAGAGGCCTTTGTATGTGACGTTCCCGGTAGGCTGTGAGAGCACGGTGCAGAGCCAGTTGTTTCCTTGTTTCCCAAACAGCTGGAAGCAAGACGCTTTGGTGCCTCTCTGCCCCTTTGGAAACAAGGCAGCACGTTGGGTCTGGCAGCTCTAGGGCAATGGAGCACAACCAGAGCCGAAGTTCTACTTCTTCCAGATCAGGCCTGAATAGACAGTGCGTTTCACAGGCCTTGGTAAGAGATGTTCCCGGTAGGCTGTAAGAGCACTGGGCAACGCCAGATGTTTCTTAGCTTCCCAAGAGGTGGAAGCAAGATGCTTTGGGGCCTCTCTCCCCCTTTGGAAACAAGGCAGCCCTTTGGGCCTTTCAGCTCTAGGGCAATGGAGCACACCCAGAGCAGAAGTTCTACCTCAGCCAGATCAGGCCTGCCAAGAAACTGCTTTTCACAGGCCTTCGTAAGATGTGTTCCCGGAAGGCTGTAAGAGTACCTGGCAGAGCGAGTTGTTTCTTAGCTTCAAAAACAGCTGGAAGCAACATGATTTGGGGCCTCTCTCCCCCTTTGGAAACAAAGCAGCCTTTGTGCCTGGCAGCTCTAGGCCAAAGTAGCACACCCAGAGCACAAGTTCTACCTCAGCCAGATAAGGCCTGTCAAGAAGCTGCGTTTCACAGGCCTTTGTATGTGACGTTCCCGGTTGGCTTTGAGAGCACTGTGCAGAGCCAGTTGTTTTAGCTTCCCAGAGAGCAGGAAGCAAGATGCTTTGGGGCCTCTCTCACACTTTGGAAATAAAGGCAGCCCTTTGGGCCTGGCAGCGCTAGGCCAATGGAGTACACTCAGAGCAGAAGTTCTACCTCAGCCAGATCAGGCCTTCCAAGAAACTGCGTCTCACAGGCCTTTCTCTGTCACGTTGCCGGTAGGCTGTGAGAGCACTGTGCAGAGCCAGTTGTTTCTTAGCTTCCCAAAGATTTGGAAGCAAGATGCTTTGGGGACTCTCAGCCCCTTTGGAAACAAGGCGGCCCTTTGGGCCTGGCAGCTCTAGGCCAAAGTAGCACGCCCAGAGCAGGAGTTCTACTTCAGCCAGATCAGGCCTGCCAAGAAACTGCGTTTCACAGGCCTTGGTAAGAGATGTTCCCGGTAGGCTGTGAGAGCACTGTGGAGAGCCAGTTGCTTTAGCTTCCCACAGAGCTGGAAGCAAGATGCCTTGGGGCCTCTCTCTCCCTTTGGACACAAGGCAGCCGTTTGGGCCTGGCAGCTCTAGGCCAATGGAGCACACCCACAGCAGAAGTTCTACTTCAGGCAGATCAGTCCTGCCCAGAAACTGCGTTTCACAGCCCTTGGTAAGAGATGTTCACGGTAGGCTGTGAGAGCACTGGGCAGAACCAGTTGTTTTTTAGCTTCCCAAAGTGCTGGAGGCAAGATGCTTTGGGGCCTCTCTCACCCTTTGGAAACAAGGCAGCCCTTAGGTCCTGGTAGCTCTAGGCCTATGTAGCACAACCAGAACAGAAGTTCTACTTCAGCCAGGTCAGGCCTGCCAAGAAACTGCGTTTCACAGGCCTTTCAAAGAGATGTTCTCTTAGGCTGTAAGAGCACTGGGCAGAGCCAGCTGTTTCTTAGCTTCCCGAAGAGCTGGGAGCAAGATGCTTTGGGTCCACTCTCCGTCTTTGGAAACAAGGCAGCCCTTTGGGCCTGGCAGCTCTAGGGCAATGGAGCACACCCAGAGCAGAAGTTCTACTTCAGCCAGATCAGGCCTGCCAGGAAACTGCGTTTCACAGGCCTTGGTAAGAGATGTTCCCGGTAGGCTGTAAGAGCACTGGGCAGAGCCAGTTGTTTCTTACCTTCCTGAAAAGCTGGAAGCAAGATGCTTGGGACCCCTCTGCCCGTTTGGGAACAAGGCAGCCTTTTGGGTCGGGAAGCTCTAGGCCAATGGAGCACACGCAGAGCAGGAGTTCTACTTCAGCCTGATCAGGCCTGCAAAGAAACAGCGTTTGACAGGCCTTGGTAAGAGATGTTCGCGGTAGGTGTAAGAGCACTGGGCAGAGCCAGTAGTTTCTTAGCTTCGCAAAGACCGGGAAGCAAGATGCTTTGGGCCTCTCTGCCCCTTGGAAACAGGGCAGCACTTTGGGCCTGGCAGCTCTAGGGCAATGGAGCACACCCAGAGCAGAAGTTCTACTTCAGCCAAATCAGGCCTGCCAGGAAACGGCGTTTCACAGGCCTTGGTAAGAGATGTTCCCGGTAGGCTGTAAGAGCACTGGGCAACGCCAGATGTTTCTTAGCTTCCCGAAGAGCTGGAAGCAAGAAGCTTTGGTGCCACTCTCTCACTTTGGACTCAAGGCAGCCCTTTGGGGCAGGTAGCTCTAGGCCAGTGGAGCACACCCAGAGCAGAAGTTCTACTTGGGCCAGTTCAGGCCACCAACAAACTGCGTTTCACAGGCCTTGGTAAGAGATGTTCCCGGTAGGCTGTAAGAGCACTGGGCAACGCCAGATGTTTCTTAGCTTCCCGAAGAGCTGGAAGCAAGATGCTTTGGGGCCTCTCATCCCCTTTGCAAACAAGGCCGACCTTTGGGCCAGGCAGCTCTAGGCCAATGGAGCACACCCAGAGCAGAAGTTCTACCTCAGCCAGATAAGGCCTGCCAAGAAACTGCGTTTCAAAGGCTTTGGTAAGAGATGTTCCCGCTACTCTGTTAGAGCACTGGGCAGAGCCATTTGTTTCTTAGCTTCCCAAAGAGCTGGAAGCAAGATGCTTTGGGGGCTCCCTGCCCCTTTGCCAACAAGGGCGACCTTTGGGCCTTTCAGCTCTAGGCCAATGGAGCACACCCAGAGCAGAAGTCCTACTTCAGCCAGATCAGGCCTGCCAAGGAACTGCGTTTCAGAGGCCTTTGTATGTGACGTTCCCGGTAGGCTGTGAGAGCACGGTGCAGAGCCAGTTGTTTCCTTGTTTCCCAAACAGCTGGAAGCAAGACGCTTTGGTGCCTCTCTGCCCCTTTGGAAACAAGGCAGCACGTTGGGTCTGGCAGCTCTAGGGCAATGGAGCACAACCAGAGCCGAAGTTCTACTTCTTCCAGATCAGGCCTGAATAGACAGTGCGTTTCACAGGCCTTGGTAAGAGATGTTCCCGGTAGGCTGTAAGAGCACTGGGCAACGCCAGATGTTTCTTAGCTTCCCAAGAGGTGGAAGCAAGATGCTTTGGGGCCTCTCTCCCCCTTTGGAAACAAGGCAGCCCTTTGGGCCTTTCAGCTCTAGGGCAATGGAGCACACCCAGAGCAGAAGTTCTACCTCAGCCAGATCAGGCCTGCCAAGAAACTGCTTTTCACAGGCCTTCGTAAGAGGTGTTCCCGGAAGGCTGTAAGAGTACCTGGCAGAGCGAGTTGTTTCTTAGCTTCAAAAACAGCTGGAAGCAACATGATTTGGGGCCTCTCTCCCCCTTTGGAAACAAAGCAGCCTTTGTGCCTGGCAGCTCTAGGCCAAAGTAGCACACCCAGAGCACAAGTTCTACCTCAGCCAGATAAGGCCTGTCAAGAAGCTGCGTTTCACAGGCCTTTGTATGTGACGTTCCCGGTTGGCTTTGAGAGCACTGTGCAGAGCCAGTTGTTTTAGCTTCCCAGAGAGCAGGAAGCAAGATGCTTTGGGGCCTCTCTCACACTTTGGAAATAAAGGCAGCCCTTTGGGCCTGGCAGCCCTAGGCCAATGGAGTACACCCAGAGCAGAAGTTCTACCTCAGCCAGATCAGGCCTGCCAAGAAACTGCTTTTCACAGGCCTTCGTAAGAGGTGTTCCCGGAAGGCTGTAAGAGTACCTGGCAGAGCGAGTTGTTTCTTAGCTTCAAAAACAGCTGGAAGCAACATGATTTGGGGCCTCTCTCCCCCTTTGGAAACAAAGCAGCCTTTGTGCCTGGCAGCTCTAGGCCAAAGTAGCACACCCAGAGCACAAGTTCTACCTCAGCCAGATAAGGCCTGTCAAGAAGCTGCGTTTCACAGGCCTTTGTATGTGACGTTCCCGGTTGGCTTTGAGAGCACTGTGCAGAGCCAGTTGTTTTAGCTTCCCAGAGAGCAGGAAGCAAGATGCTTTGGGGCCTCTCTCACACTTTGGAAATAAAGGCAGCCCTTTGGGCCTGGCAGCGCTAGGCCAATGGAGTACACTCAGAGCAGAAGTTCTACCTCAGCCAGATCAGGCCTTCCAAGAAACTGCGTCTCACAGGCCTTTCTCTGTCACGTTGCCGGTAGGCTGTGAGAGCACTGTGCAGAGCCAGTTGTTTCTTAGCTTCCCAAAGATTTGGAAGCAAGATGCTTTGGGGACTCTCAGCCCCTTTGGAAACAAGGCGGCCCTTTGGGCCTGGCAGCTCTAGGCCAAAGTAGCACGCCCAGAGCAGGAGTTCTACTTCAGCCAGATCAGGCCTGCCAAGAAACTGCGTTTCACAGGCCTTGGTAAGAGATGTTCCCGGTAGGCTGTGAGAGCACTGTGGAGAGCCAGTTGCTTTAGCTTCCCACAGAGCTGGAAGCAAGATGCCTTGGGGCCTCTCTCTCCCTTTGGACACAAGGCAGCCGTTTGGGCCTGGCAGCTCTAGGCCAATGGAGCACACCCACAGCAGAAGTTCTACTTCAGGCAGATCAGTCCTGCCCAGAAACTGCGTTTCACAGCCCTTGGTAAGAGATGTTCACGGTAGGCTGTGAGAGCACTGGGCAGAACCAGTTGTTTTTTAGCTTCCCAAAGTGCTGGAGGCAAGATGCTTTGGGGCCTCTCTCACCCTTTGGAAACAAGGCAGCCCTTAGGTCCTGGTAGCTCTAGGCCTATGTAGCACAACCAGAACAGAAGTTCTACTTCAGCCAGGTCAGGCCTGCCAAGAAACTGCGTTTCACAGGCCTTTCAAAGAGATGTTCTCTTAGGCTGTAAGAGCACTGGGCAGAGCCAGCTGTTTCTTAGCTTCCCGAAGAGCTGGGAGCAAGATGCTTTGGGTCCACTCTCCGTCTTTGGAAACAAGGCAGCCCTTTGGGCCTGGCAGCTCTAGGGCAATGGAGCACACCCAGAGCAGAAGTTCTACTTCAGCCAGATCAGGCCTGCCAGGAAACTGCGTTTCACAGGCCTTGGTAAGAGATGTTCCCGGTAGGCTGTAAGAGCACTGGGCAGAGCCAGTTGTTTCTTACCTTCCTGAAAAGCTGGAAGCAAGATGCTTGGGAGCCCTCTGCCCGTTTGGGAACAAGGCAGCCTTTTGGGTCGGGAAGCTCTAGGCCAATGGAGCACACGCAGAGCAGGAGTTCTACTTCAGCCTGATCAGGCCTGCAAAGAAACAGCGTTTGACAGGCCTTGGTAAGAGATGTTCGCGGTAGGTGTAAGAGCACTGGGCAGAGCCAGTAGTTTCTTAGCTTCGCAAAGACCGGGAAGCAAGATGCTTTGGGCCTCTCTGCCCCTTGGAAACAGGGCAGCACTTTGGGCCTGGCAGCTCTAGGGCAATGGAGCACACCCAGAGCAGAAGTTCTACTTCAGCCAAATCAGGCCTGCCAGGAAACGGCGTTTCACAGGCCTTGGTAAGAGATGTTCCCGGTAGGCTGTAAGAGCACTGGGCAACGCCAGATGTTTCTTAGCTTCCCGAAGAGCTGGAAGCAAGAAGCTTTGGTGCCACTCTCTCACTTTGGACTCAAGGCAGCCCTTTGGGGCAGGTAGCTCTAGGCCAGTGGAGCACACCCAGAGCAGAAGTTCTACTTGGGCCAGTTCAGGCCACCAACAAACTGCGTTTCACAGGCCTTGGTAAGAGATGTTCCCGGTAGGCTGTAAGAGCACTGGGCAACGCCAGATGTTTCTTAGCTTCCCAAGAGGTGGAAGCAAGATGCTTTGGGGCCTCTCTCCCCCTTTGGAAACAAGGCAGCCCTTTGGGCCTTTCAGCTCTAGGGCAATGGAGCACACCCAGAGCAGAAGTTCTACCTCAGCCAGATCAGGCCTGCCAAGAAACTGCTTTTCACAGGCCTTCGTAAGAGGTGTTCCCGGAAGGCTGTAAGAGTACCTGGCAGAGCGAGTTGTTTCTTAGCTTCAAAAACAGCTGGAAGCAACATGATTTGGGGCCTCTCTCCCCCTTTGGAAACAAAGCAGCCTTTGTGCCTGGCAGCTCTAGGCCAAAGTAGCACACCCAGAGCACAAGTTCTACCTCAGCCAGATAAGGCCTGTCAAGAAGCTGCGTTTCACAGGCCTTTGTATGTGACGTTCCCGGTTGGCTTTGAGAGCACTGTGCAGAGCCAGTTGTTTTAGCTTCCCAGAGAGCAGGAAGCAAGATGCTTTGGGGCCTCTCTCACACTTTGGAAATAAAGGCAGCCCTTTGGGCCTGGCAGCCCTAGGCCAATGGAGTACACCCAGAGCAGAAGTTCTACCTCAGCCAGATCAGGCCTTCCAAGAAACTGCGTCTCACAGGCCTTTCTCTGTCACGTTGCCGGTAGGCTGTGAGAGCACTGTGCAGAGCCAGTTGTTTCTTAGCTTCCCAAAGATTTGGATGCAAGATGCTTTGGGGACTCTCAGCCCCTTTGGAAACAAGGCGGCCCTTTGGGCCTGGCAGCTCTAGGCCAAAGTAGCACGCCCAGAGCAGGAGTTCTACTTCATCCAGATCAGGCCTGCCAAGAAACTGCGTTTCACAGGCCTTGGTAAGAGATGTTCCCAGTAGGCTGTGAGAGCACTGTGGAGAGCCAGTTGCTTTAGCTTCCCACAGAGCTGGAAGCAAGATGCCTTGGGGCCTCTCTCTCCCTTTGGACACAAGGCAGCCGTTTGGGCCTGGCAGCTCTAGGCCAATGGAGCACACCCACAGCAGAAGTTCTACTTCAGGCAGATCAGTCCTGCCCAGAAACTGCGTTTCACAGCCCTTGGTAAGAGATGTTCACGGTAGGCTGTGAGAGCACTGGGCAGAACCAGTTGTTTTTTAGCTTCCCAAAGTGCTGGAGGCAAGATGCTTTGGGGCCTCTCTCACCCTTTGGAAACAAGGCAGCCCTTAGGTCCTGGTAGCTCTAGGCCTATGTAGCACAACCAGAACAGAAGTTCTACTTCAGCCAGGTCAGGCCTGCCAAGAAACTGCGTTTCACAGGCCTTTCAAAGAGATGTTCTCTTAGGCTGTAAGAGCACTGGGCAGAGCCAGCTGTTTCTTAGCTTCCCGAAGAGCTGGGAGCAAGATGCTTTGGGTCCACTCTCCGTCTTTGGAAACAAGGCAGCCCTTTGGGCCTGGCAGCTCTAGGGCAATGGAGCACACCCAGAGCAGAAGTTCTACTTCAGCCAGATCAGGCCTGCCAGGAAACTGCGTTTCACAGGCCTTGGTAAGAGATGTTCCCGGTAGGCTGTAAGAGCACTGGGCAGAGCCAGTTGTTTCTTACCTTCCTGAAAAGCTGGAAGCAAGATGCTTGGGAGCCCTCTGCCCGTTTGGGAACAAGGCAGCCTTTTGGGTCGGGAAGCTCTAGGCCAATGGAGCACACGCAGAGCAGGAGTTCTGCTTCAGCCTGATCAGGCCTGCAAAGAAACAGCGTTTGACAGGCCTTGGTAAGAGATGTTCGCGGTAGGTGTAAGAGCACTGGGCAGAGCCAGTAGTTTCTTAGCTTCGCAAAGACCGGGAAGCAAGATGCTTTGGGCCTCTCTGCCCCTTGGAAACAGGGCAGCACTTTGGGCCTGGCAGCTCTAGGGCAATGGAGCACACCCAGAGCAGAAGTTCTACTTCAGCCAAATCAGGCCTGCCAGGAAACGGCGTTTCACAGGCCTTGGTAAGAGATGTTCCCGGTAGGCTGTAAGAGCACTGGGCAACGCCAGATGTTTCTTAGCTTCCCGAAGAGCTGGAAGCAAGAAGCTTTGGTGCCACTCTCTCACTTTGGACTCAAGGCAGCCCTTTGGGGCAGGTAGCTCTAGGCCAGTGGAGCACACCCAGAGCAGAAGTTCTACTTCGGCCAGTTCAGGCCACCAACAAACTGTGTTTCACAGGCCTTGGTAAGAGATGTTCCCGGTAGGCTGTAAGAGCACTGGGCAACGCCAGATGTTTCTTAGCTTCCCGAAGAGCTGGAAGCAAGATGCTTTGGGGCCTCTCATCCCCTTTGCAAACAAGGCCGACCTTTGGGCCAGGCAGCTCTAGGCCAATGGAGCACACCCAGAGCAGAAGTTCTACCTCAGCCAGATAAGGCCTGCCAAGAAACTGCGTTTCAAAGGCTTTGGTAAGAGATGTTCCCGGTACTCTGTTAGAGCACTGGGCAGAGCCATTTGTTTCTTAGCTTCCCAAAGAGCTGGAAGCAAGATGCTTTGGGGGCTCCCTGCCCCTTTGCCAACAAGGGCGACCTTTGGGCCTTTCAGCTCTAGGCCAATGGAGCACACCCAGAGCAGAAGTCCTACTTCAGCCAGATCAGGCCTGCCAAGGAACTGCGTTTCAGAGGCCTTTGTATGTGACGTTCCCGGTAGGCTGTGAGAGCACGGTGCAGAGCCAGTTGTTTCCTTGTTTCCCAAACAGCTGGAAGCAAGACGCTTTGGGGCCTCTCTGCCCCTTTGGAAACAAGGCAGCACGTTGGGTCTGGCAGCTCTAGGGCAATGGAGCACAACCAGAGCCGAAGTTCTACTTCTTCCAGATCAGGCCTGCCTAGACAGTGCGTTTCCCAGGCCTTGATAAGAGATGTTCTCTTAGGCTATAAGAGCACTGGGCACAGCCAGTTGTTTCTTAGCTTCCCAAGAGGTGGAAGCAAGATGCTTTGGGGCCTCTCTCCCCCTTTGGAAACAAGGCAGCCCTTTGGGCCTTTCAGCTCTAGGGCAATGGAGCACACCCAGAGCAGAAGTTCTACCTCAGCCAGATCAGGCCTGCCAAGAAACTGCTTTTCACAGGCCTTCGTAAGAGGTGTTCCCGGAAGGCTGTAAGAGTACCTGGCAGAGCGAGTTGTTTCTTAGCTTCAAAAACAGCTGGAAGCAACATGATTTGGGGCCTCTCTCCCCCTTTGGAAACAAAGCAGCCTTTGTGCCTGGCAGCTCTAGGCCAAAGTAGCACACCCAGAGCACAAGTTCTACCTCAGCCAGATAAGGCCTGTCAAGAAGCTGCGTTTCACAGGCCTTTGTATGTGACGTTCCCGGTTGGCTTTGAGAGCACTGTGCAGAGCCAGTTGTTTTAGCTTCCCAGAGAGCAGGAAGCAAGATGCTTTGGGGCCTCTCTCACACTTTGGAAATAAAGGCAGCCCTTTGGGCCTGGCAGCCCTAGGCCAATGGAGTACACCCAGAGCAGAAGTTCTACCTCAGCCAGATCAGGCCTTCCAAGAAACTGCGTCTCACAGGCCTTTCTCTGTCACGTTGCCGGTAGCCTGTGAGAGCACTGTGCAGAGCCAGTTGTTTCTTAGCTTCCCAAAGATTTGGAAGCAAGATGCTTTGGGGACTCTCAGCCCCTTTGGAAACAAGGCGGCCCTTTGGGCCTGGCAGCTCTAGGCCAAAGTAGCACGCCCAGAGCAGGAGTCCTACTTCAGCCAGATCAGGCCTGCCAAGAAACTGCGTTTCACAGGCCTTGGTAAGAGATGTTCCCGGTAGGCTGTGAGAGCACTGTGGAGAGCCAGTTGCTTTAGCTTCCCACAGAGCTGGAAGCAAGATGCCTTGGGGCCTCTCTCTCCCTTTGGACACAAGGCAGCCGTTTGGGCCTGGCAGCTCTAGGCCAATGGAGCACACCCACAGCAGAAGTTCTACTTCAGGCAGATCAGTCCTGCCCAGAAACTGCGTTTCACAGGCCTTGGTAAGAGATGTTCCCGGTAGGCTGTGAGAGCACTGGGCAGAACCAGTTGTTTTTTAGCTTCCCAAAGTGCTGGAGGCAAGATGCTTTGGGGCCTCTCTCACCCTTTGGAAACAAGGCAGCCCTTAGGTCCTGGTAGCTCTAGGCCTATGTAGCACAACCAGAACAGAAGTTCTACTTCAGCCAGGTCAGGCCTGCCAAGAAACTGCGTTTCACAGGCCTTTCAAAGAGATGTTCTCTTAGGCTGTAAGAGCACTGGGCAGAGCCAGCTGTTTCTTAGCTTCCCGAAGAGCTGGGAGCAAGATGCTTTGGGTCCACTCTCCGACTTTGGAAACAAGGCAGCCCTTTGGGCCTGGCAGCTCTAGGGCAATGGAGCACACCCAGAGCAGAAGTTCTACTTCAGCCAGATCAGGCCTGCCAGGAAACTGCGTTTCACAGGCCTTGGTAAGAGATGTTCCCGGTAGGCTGTAAGAGCACTGGGCAGAGCCAGTTGTTTCTTACCTTCCTGAAAAGCTGGAAGCAAGATGCTTGGGAGCCCTCTGCCCGTTTGGGAACAAGGCAGCCTTTTGGGTCGGGAAGCTCTAGGCCAATGGAGCACACGCAGAGCAGGAGTTCTACTTCAGCCTGATCAGGCCTGCAAAGAAACAGCGTTTGACAGGCCTTGGTAAGAGATGTTCGCGGTAGGTGTAAGAGCACTGGGCAGAGCCAGTTGTTTCTTAGCTTCGCAAAGACCGGGAAGCAAGATGCTTTGGGCCTCTCTGCCCCTTGGAAACAGGGCAGCACTTTGGGCCTGGCAGCTCTAGGGCAATGGAGCACACCCAGAGCCGGAGTTCTACTTCAGCCAGATGAGGCCTGCCAAGAAACTGCGTTTCACAGGCCTTTCAAAGACATGTTCCCGGTAGGCTGTAAGAGCACGGGGCAGAGCGAGTTGGTTCTTAGCTTCCCAGAGAGCTGGAAGCAAGATGCTTTGGGGCCTCTCTGCCCCTTTGGAAACAAGGCAGCACCTTGGGCCTGGCAGCTCTAGGGCAATGGAGCACACCCAGAGCAGAAGTTCTACTTCAGCCAAATCAGGCCTGCCAGGAAACGGCGTTTCACAGGCCTTGGTAAGAGATGTTCCCGGTAGGCTGTAAGAGCACTGGGCAACGCCAGATGTTTCTTAGCTTCCCGAAGAGCTGGAAGCAAGAAGCTTTGGTGCCACTCTCTCACTTTGGACTCAAGGCAGCCCTTTGGGGCAGGTAGCTCTAGGCCAGTGGAGCACACCCAGAGCAGAAGTTCTACTTGGGCCAGTTCAGGCCACCAACAAACTGCGTTTCACAGGCCTTGGTAAGAGATGTTCCCGGTAGGCTGTAAGAGCACTGGGCAACGCCAGATGTTTCTTAGCTTCCCGAAGAGCTGGAAGCAAGATGCTTTGGGGCCTCTCATCCCCTTTGCAAACAAGGCGGCCCTATGGGCCAGGCAGCTCTAGGCCAATGGAGCACACCCAGAGCAGAAGTTCTACTTCGGCCAGTTCAGGCCACCAACAAACTGCGTTTCACAGGCCTTGGTAAGAGATGTTCCCGGTAGGCTGTAAGAGCACTGGGCAACGCCAGATGTTTCTTAGCTTCCCGAAGAGCTGGAAGCAAGATGCTTTGGGGCCTCTCATCCCCTTTGCAAACAAGGCCGACCTTTGGGCCAGGCAGCTCTAGGCCAATGGAGCACACCCAGAGCAGAAGTTCTACCTCAGCCAGATAAGGCCTGCCAAGAAACTGCGTTTCAAAGGCTTTGGTAAGAGATGTTCCCGCTACTCTGTTAGAGCACTGGGCAGAGCCATTTGTTTCTTAGCTTCCCAAAGAGCTGGAAGCAAGATGCTTTGGGGGCTCCCTGCCCCTTTGCCAACAAGGGCGACCTTTGGGCCTTTCAGCTCTAGGCCAATGGAGCACACCCAGAGCAGAAGTCCTACTTCAGCCAGATCAGGCCTGCCAAGGAACTGCGTTTCAGAGGCCTTTGTATGTGACGTTCCCGGTAGGCTGTGAGAGCACGGTGCAGAGCCAGTTGTTTCCTTGTTTCCCAAACAGCTGGAAGCAAGACGCTTTGGGGCCTCTCTGCCCCTTTGGAAACAAGGCAGCACGTTGGGTCTGGCAGCTCTAGGGCAATGGAGCACAACCAGAGCCGAAGTTCTACTTCTTCCAGATCAGGCCTGCCTAGACAGTGCGTTTCCCAGGCCTTGATAAGAGATGTTCTCTTAGGCTATAAGAGCACTGGGCACAGCCAGTTGTTTCTTAGCTTCCCAAGAGGTGGAAGCAAGATGCTTTGGGGCCTCTCTCCCCCTTTGGAAACAAGGCAGCCCTTTGGGCCTTTCAGCTCTAGGGCAATGGAGCACACCCAGAGCAGAAGTTCTACCTCAGCCAGATCAGGCCTGCCAAGAAACTGCTTTTCACAGGCCTTCGTAAGAGGTGTTCCCGGAAGGCTGTAAGAGTACCTGGCAGAGCGAGTTGTTTCTTAGCTTCAAAAACAGCTGGAAGCAACATGATTTGGGGCCTCTCTCCCCCTTTGGAAACAAAGCAGCCTTTGTGCCTGGCAGCTCTAGGCCAAAGTAGCACACCCAGAGCACAAGTTCTACCTCAGCCAGATAAGGCCTGTCAAGAAGCTGCGTTTCACAGGCCTTTGTATGTGACGTTCCCGGTTGGCTTTGAGAGCACTGTGCAGAGCCAGTTGTTTTAGCTTCCCAGAGAGCAGGAAGCAAGATGCTTTGGGGCCTCTCTCACACTTTGGAAATAAAGGCAGCCCTTTGGGCCTGGCAGCGCTAGGCCAATGGAGTACACCCAGAGCAGAAGTTCTACCTCAGCCAGATCAGGCCTTCCAAGAAACTGCGTCTCACAGGCCTTTCTCTGTCACGTTGCCGGTAGGCTGTGAGAGCACTGTGCAGAGCCAGTTGTTTCTTAGCTTCCCAAAGATTTGGAAGCAAGATGCTTTGGGGACTCTCAGCCCCTTTGGAAACAAGGCGGCCCTTTGGGCCTGGCAGCTCTAGGCCAAAGTAGCACGCCCAGAGCAGGAGTTCTACTTCAGCCAGATCAGGCCTGCCAAGAAACTGCGTTTCACAGGCCTTGGTAAGAGATGTTCCCGGTAGGCTGTGAGAGCACTGTGGAGAGCCAGTTGCTTTAGCTTCCCACAGAGCTGGAAGCAAGATGCCTTGGGGCCTCTCTCTCCCTTTGGACACAAGGCAGCCGTTTGGGCCTGGCAGCTCTAGGCCAATGGAGCACACCCACAGCAGAAGTTCTACTTCAGGCAGATCAGTCCTGCCCAGAAACTGCGTTTCACAGCCCTTGGTAAGAGATGTTCACGGTAGGCTGTGAGAGCACTGGGCAGAACCAGTTGTTTTTTAGCTTCCCAAAGTGCTGGAGGCAAGATGCTTTGGGGCCTCTCTCACCCTTTGGAAACAAGGCAGCCCTTAGGTCCTGGTAGCTCTAGGCCTATGTAGCACAACCAGAACAGAAGTTCTACTTCAGCCAGGTCAGGCCTGCCAAGAAACTGCGTTTCACAGGCCTTTCAAAGAGATGTTCTCTTAGGCTGTAAGAGCACTGGGCAGAGCCAGCTGTTTCTTAGCTTCCCGAAGAGCTGGGAGCAAGATGCTTTGGGTCCACTCTCCGTCTTTGGAAACAAGGCAGCCCTTTGGGCCTGGCAGCTCTAGGGCAATGGAGCACACCCAGAGCAGAAGTTCTACTTCAGCCAGATCAGGCCTGCCAGGAAACTGCGTTTCACAGGCCTTGGTAAGAGATGTTCCCGGTAGGCTGTAAGAGCACTGGGCAGAGCCAGTTGTTTCTTACCTTCCTGAAAAGCTGGAAGCAAGATGCTTGGGACCCCTCTGCCCGTTTGGGAACAAGGCAGCCTTTTGGGTCGGGAAGCTCTAGGCCAATGGAGCACACGCAGAGCAGGAGTTCTACTTCAGCCTGATCAGGCCTGCAAAGAAACAGCGTTTGACAGGCCTTGGTAAGAGATGTTCCCGGTAGGTGTAAGAGCACTGGGCAGAGCCAGTTGTTTCTTAGCTTCGCAAAGACCGGGAAGCAAGATGCTTTGGGCCTCTCTGCCCCTTGGAAACAGGGCAGCACTTTGGGCCTGGCAGCTCTAGGGCAATGGAGCACACCCAGAGCCGGAGTTCTACTTCAGCCAGATGAGGCCTGCCAAGAAACTGCGTTTCACAGGCCTTTCAAAGACATGTTCCCGGTAGGCTGTAAGAGCACGGGGCAGAGCGAGTTGGTTCTTAGCTTCCCAGAGAGCTGGAAGCAAGATGCTTTGGGGCCTCTCTGCCCCTTTGGAAACAAGGCAGCACCTTGGGCCTGGCAGCTCTAGGGCAATGGAGCACACCCAGAGCAGAAGTTCTACTTCAGCCAAATCAGGCCTGCCAGGAAACGGCGTTTCACAGGCCTTGGTAAGAGATGTTCCCGGTAGGCTGTAAGAGCACTGGGCAACGCCAGATGTTTCTTAGCTTCCCGAAGAGCTGGAAGCAAGAAGCTTTGGTGCCACTCTCTCACTTTGGACTCAAGGCAGCCCTTTGGGGCAGGTAGCTCTAGCCCAGTGGAGCACACCCAGAGCAGAAGTTCTACTTCGGCCAGTTCAGGCCACCAAGAAACTGCGTTTCACAGGCCTTGGTAAGAGATGTTCCCGGTAGGCTGTAAGAGCACTGGGCAACGCCAGATGTTTCTTAGCTTCCCGAAGAGCTGGAAGCAAGATGCTTTGGGGCCTCTCATCCCCTTTGCAAACAAGGCGGCCCTATGGGCCAGGCAGCTCTAGGCCAATGGAGCACACCCAGAGCAGAAGTTCTACTTCGGCCAGTTCAGGCCACCAACAAACTGCGTTTCACAGGCCTTGGTAAGAGATGTTCCCGGTAGGCTGTAAGAGCACTGGGCAACGCCAGATGTTTCTTGGCTTCCCGAAGAGCTGGAAGCAAGATGCTTTGGGGCCTCTCATCCCCTTTGCAAACAAGGCCGACCTTTGGGCCAGGCAGCTCTAGGCCAATGGAGCACACCCAGAGCAGAAGTTCTACCTCAGCCAGATAAGGCCTGCCAAGAAACTGCGTTTCAAAGGCTTTGGTAAGAGATGTTCCCGCTACTCTGTTAGAGCACTGGGCAGAGCCATTTGTTTCTTAGCTTCCCAAAGAGCTGGAAGCAAGATGCTTTGGGGGCTCCCTGCCCCTTTGCCAACAAGGGCGACCTTTGGGCCTTTCAGCTCTAGGCCAATGGAGCACACCCAGCGCAGAAGTCCTACTTCAGCCAGATCAGGCCTGCCAAGGAACTGCGTTTCAGAGGCCTTTGTATGTGACGTTCCCGGTAGGCTGTGAGAGCACGGTGCAGAGCCAGTTGTTTCCTTGTTTCCCAAACAGCTGGAAGCAAGACGCTTTGGGGCCTCTCTGCCCCTTTGGAAACAAGGCAGCACGTTGGGTCTGGCAGCTCTAGGGCAATGGAGCACAACCAGAGCCGAAGTTCTACTTCTTCCAGATCAGGCCTGCCTAGACAGTGCGTTTCCCAGGCCTTGATAAGAGATGTTCTCTTAGGCTATAAGAGCACTGGGCACAGCCAGTTGTTTCTTAGCTTCCCAAGAGGTGGAAGCAAGATGCTTTGGGGCCTCTCTCCCCCTTTGGAAACAAGGCAGCCCTTTGGGCCTTTCAGCTCTAGGGCAATGGAGCACACCCAGAGCAGAAGTTCTACCTCAGCCAGATCAGGCCTGCCAAGAAACTGCTTTTCACAGGCCTTCGTAAGAGGTGTTCCCGGAAGGCTGTAAGAGTACCTGGCAGAGCGAGTTGTTTCTTAGCTTCAAAAACAGCTGGAAGCAACATGATTTGGGGCCTCTCTCCCCCTTTGGAAACAAAGCAGCCTTTGTGCCTGGCAGCTCTAGGCCAAAGTAGCACACCCAGAGCACAAGTTCTACCTCAGCCAGATAAGGCCTGTCAAGAAGCTGCGTTTCACAGGCCTTTGTATGTGACGTTCCCGGTTGGCTTTGAGAGCACTGTGCAGAGCCAGTTGTTTTAGCTTCCCAGAGAGCAGGAAGCAAGATGCTTTGGGGCCTCTCTCACACTTTGGAAATAAAGGCAGCCCTTTGGGCCTGGCAGCGCTAGGCCAATGGAGTACACCCAGAGCAGAAGTTCTACCTCAGCCAGATCAGGCCTTCCAAGAAACTGCGTCTCACAGGCCTTTCTCTGTCACGTTGCCGGTAGGCTGTGAGAGCACTGTGCAGAGCCAGTTGTTTCTTAGCTTCCCAAAGATTTGGAAGCAAGATGCTTTGGGGACTCTCAGCCCCTTTGGAAACAAGGCGGCCCTTTGGGCCTGGCAGCTCTAGGCCAAAGTAGCACGCCCAGAGCAGGAGTTCTACTTCAGCCAGATCAGGCCTGCCAAGAAACTGCGTTTCACAGGCCTTGGTAAGAGATGTTCCCGGTAGGCTGTGAGAGCACTGTGGAGAGCCAGTTGCTTTAGCTTCCCACAGAGCTGGAAGCAAGATGCCTTGGGGCCTCTCTCTCCCTTTGGACACAAGGCAGCCGTTTGGGCCTGGCAGCTCTAGGCCAATGGAGCACACCCACAGCAGAAGTTCTACTTCAGGCAGATCAGTCCTGCCCAGAAACTGCGTTTCACAGCCCTTGGTAAGAGATGTTCACGGTAGGCTGTGAGAGCACTGGGCAGAACCAGTTGTTTTTTAGCTTCCCAAAGTGCTGGAGGCAAGATGCTTTGGGGCCTCTCTCACCCTTTGGAAACAAGGCAGCCCTTAGGTCCTGGTAGCTCTAGGCCTATGTAGCACAACCAGAACAGAAGTTCTACTTCAGCCAGGTCAGGCCTGCCAAGAAACTGCGTTTCACAGGCCTTTCAAAGAGATGTTCTCTTAGGCTGTAAGAGCACTGGGCAGAGCCAGCTGTTTCTTAGCTTCCCGAAGAGCTGGGAGCAAGATGCTTTGGGTCCACTCTCCGTCTTTGGAAACAAGGCAGCCCTTTGGGCCTGGCAGCTCTAGGGCAATGGAGCACACCCAGAGCAGAAGTTCTACTTCAGCCAGATCAGGCCTGCCAGGAAACTGCGTTTCACAGGCCTTGGTAAGAGATGTTCCCGGTAGGCTGTAAGAGCACTGGGCAGAGCCAGTTGTTTCTTACCTTCCTGAAAAGCTGGAAGCAAGATGCTTGGGACCCCTCTGCCCGTTTGGGAACAAGGCAGCCTTTTGGGTCGGGAAGCTCTAGGCCAATGGAGCACACGCAGAGCAGGAGTTCTACTTCAGCCTGATCAGGCCTGCAAAGAAACAGCGTTTGACAGGCCTTGGTAAGAGATGTTCCCGGTAGGTGTAAGAGCACTGGGCAGAGCCAGTTGTTTCTTAGCTTCGCAAAGACCGGGAAGCAAGATGCTTTGGGCCTCTCTGCCCCTTGGAAACAGGGCAGCACTTTGGGCCTGGCAGCTCTAGGGCAATGGAGCACACCCAGAGCCGGAGTTCTACTTCAGCCAGATGAGGCCTGCCAAGAAACTGCGTTTCACAGGCCTTTCAAAGACATGTTCCCGGTAGGCTGTAAGAGCACGGGGCAGAGCGAGTTGGTTCTTAGCTTCCCAGAGAGCTGGAAGCAAGATGCTTTGGGGCCTCTCTGCCCCTTTGGAAACAAGGCAGCACCTTGGGCCTGGCAGCTCTAGGGCAATGGAGCACACCCAGAGCAGAAGTTCTACTTCAGCCAAATCAGGCCTGCCAGGAAACGGCGTTTCACAGGCCTTGGTAAGAGATGTTCCCGGTAGGCTGTAAGAGCACTGGGCAACGCCAGATGTTTCTTAGCTTCCCGAAGAGCTGGAAGCAAGATGCTTTGGGGCCTCTCATCCCCTTTGCAAACAAGGCCGACCTTTGGGCCAGGCAGCTCTAGGCCAATGGAGCACACCCAGAGCAGAAGTTCTACTTCGGCCAGTTCAGGCCACCAACAAACTGCGTTTCACAGGCCTTGGTAAGAGATGTTCCCGGTAGGCTGTAAGAGCACTGGGCAACGCCAGATGTTTCTTAGCTTCCCGAAGAGCTGGAAGCAAGATGCTTTGGGGCCTCTCATCCCCTTTGCAAACAAGGCCGACCTTTGGGCCAGGCAGCTCTAGGCCAATGGAGCACACCCAGAGCAGAAGTTCTACCTCAGCCAGATAAGGCCTGCCAAGAAACTGCGTTTCAAAGGCTTTGGTAAGAGATGTTCCCGCTACTCTGTTAGAGCACTGGGCAGAGCCATTTGTTTCTTAGCTTCCCAAAGAGCTGGAAGCAAGATGCTTTGGGGGCTCCCTGCCCCTTTGCCAACAAGGGCGACCTTTGGGCCTTTCAGCTCTAGGCCAATGGAGCACACCCAGAGCAGAAGTCCTACTTCAGCCAGATCAGGCCTGCCAAGGAACTGCGTTTCAGAGGCCTTTGTATGTGACGTTCCCGGTAGGCTGTGAGAGCACGGTGCAGAGCCAGTTGTTTCCTTGTTTCCCAAACAGCTGGAAGCAAGACGCTTTGGGGCCTCTCTGCCCCTTTGGAAACAAGGCAGCACGTTGGGTCTGGCAGCTCTAGGGCAATGGAGCACAACCAGAGCCGAAGTTCTACTTCTTCCAGATCAGGCCTGCCTAGACAGTGCGTTTCCCAGGCCTTGATAAGAGATGTTCTCTTAGGCTATAAGAGCACTGGGCACAGCCAGTTGTTTCTTAGCTTCCCAAGAGGTGGAAGCAAGATGCTTTGGGGCCTCTCTCCCCCTTTGGAAACAAGGCAGCCCTTTGGGCCTTTCAGCTCTAGGGCAATGGAGCACACCCAGAGCAGAAGTTCTACCTCAGCCAGATCAGGCCTGCCAAGAAACTGCTTTTCACAGGCCTTCGTAAGAGGTGTTCCCGGAAGGCTGTAAGAGTACCTGGCAGAGCGAGTTGTTTCTTAGCTTCAAAAACAGCTGGAAGCAACATGATTTGGGGCCTCTCTCCCCCTTTGGAAACAAAGCAGCCTTTGTGCCTGGCAGCTCTAGGCCAAAGTAGCACACCCAGAGCACAAGTTCTACCTCAGCCAGATCAGGCCTTCCAAGAAACTGCGTCTCACAGGCCTTTCTCTGTCACGTTGCCGGTAGGCTGTGAGAGCACTGTGCAGAGCCAGTTGTTTCTTAGCTTCCCAAAGATTTGGAAGCAAGATGCTTTGGGGACTCTCAGCCCCTTTGGAAACAAGGCGGCCCTTTGGGCCTGGCAGCTCTAGGCCAAAGTAGCACGCCCAGAGCAGGAGTTCTACTTCAGCCAGATCAGGCCTGCCAAGAAACTGCGTTTCACAGGCCTTGGTAAGAGATGTTCCCGGTAGGCTGTGAGAGCACTGTGGAGAGCCAGTTGCTTTAGCTTCCCACAGAGCTGGAAGCAAGATGCCTTGGGGCCTCTCTCTCCCTTTGGACACAAGGCAGCCGTTTGGGCCTGGCAGCTCTAGGCCAATGGAGCACACCCACAGCAGAAGTTCTACTTCAGGCAGATCAGTCCTGCCCAGAAACTGCGTTTCACAGCCCTTGGTAAGAGATGTTCACGGTAGGCTGTGAGAGCACTGGGCAGAACCAGTTGTTTTTTAGCTTCCCAAAGTGCTGGAGGCAAGATGCTTTGGGGCCTCTCTCACCCTTTGGAAACAAGGCAGCCCTTAGGTCCTGGTAGCTCTAGGCCTATGTAGCACAACCAGAACAGAAGTTCTACTTCAGCCAGGTCAGGCCTGCCAAGAAACTGCGTTTCACAGGCCTTTCAAAGAGATGTTCTCTTAGGCTGTAAGAGCACTGGGCAGAGCCAGCTGTTTCTTAGCTTCCCGAAGAGCTGGGAGCAAGATGCTTTGGGTCCACTCTCCGTCTTTGGAAACAAGGCAGCCCTTTGGGCCTGGCAGCTCTAGGGCAATGGAGCACACCCAGAGCAGAAGTTCTACTTCAGCCAGATCAGGCCTGCCAGGAAACTGCGTTTCACAGGCCTTGGTAAGAGATGTTCCCGGTAGGCTGTAAGAGCACTGGGCAGAGCCAGTTGTTTCTTACCTTCCTGAAAAGCTGGAAGCAAGATGCTTGGGAGCCCTCTGCCCGTTTGGGAACAAGGCAGCCTTTTGGGTCGGGAAGCTCTAGGCCAATGGAGCACACGCAGAGCAGGAGTTCTACTTCAGCCTGATCAGGCCTGCAAAGAAACAGCGTTTGACAGGCCTTGGTAAGAGATGTTCGCGGTAGGTGTAAGAGCACTGGGCAGAGCCAGTTGTTTCTTAGCTTCGCAAAGACCGGGAAGCAAGATGCTTTGGGCCTCTCTGCCCCTTGGAAACAGGGCAGCACTTTGGGCCTGGCAGCTCTAGGGCAATGGAGCACACCCAGAGCCGGAGTTCTACTTCAGCCAGATGAGGCCTGCCAAGAAACTGCGTTTCACAGGCCTTTCAAAGACATGTTCCCGGTAGGCTGTAAGAGCACGGGGCAGAGCGAGTTGGTTCTTAGCTTCCCAGAGAGCTGGAAGCAAGATGCTTTGGGGCCTCTCTGCCCCTTTGGAAACAAGGCAGCACCTTGGGCCTGGCAGCTCTAGGGCAATGGAGCACACCCAGAGCAGAAGTTCTACTTCAGCCAAATCAGGCCTGCCAGGAAACGGCGTTTCACAGGCCTTGGTAAGAGATGTTCCCGGTAGGCTGTAAGAGCACTGGGCAACGCCAGATGTTTCTTAGCTTCCCGAAGAGCTGGAAGCAAGAAGCTTTGGTGCCACTCTCTCACTTTGGACTCAAGGCAGCCCTTTGGGGCAGGTAGCTCTAGCCCAGTGGAGCACACCCAGAGCAGAAGTTCTACTTGGGCCAGTTCAGGCCACCAACAAACTGCGTTTCACAGGCCTTGGTAAGAGATGTTCCCGGTAGGCTGTAAGAGCACTGGGCAACGCCAGATGTTTCTTAGCTTCCCGAAGAGCTGGAAGCAAGATGCTTTGGGGCCTCTCATCCCCTTTGCAAACAAGGCGGCCCTATGGGCCAGGCAGCTCTAGGCTAATGGAGCACACCCAGAGCAGAAGTTCTACTTCGGCCAGTTCAGGCCACCAACAAACTGCGTTTCACAGGCCTTGGTAAGAGATGTTCCCGGTAGGCTGTAAGAGCACTGGGCAACGCCAGATGTTTCTTAGCTTCCCGAAGAGCTGGAAGCAAGATGCTTTGGGGCCTCTCATCCCCTTTGCAAACAAGGCCGACCTTTGGGCCAGGCAGCTCTAGGCCAATGGAGCACACCCAGAGCAGAAGTTCTACCTCAGCCAGATAAGGCCTGCCAAGAAACTGCGTTTCAAAGGCTTTGGTAAGAGATGTTCCCGGTACTCTGTTAGAGCACTGGGCAGAGCCATTTGTTTCTTAGCTTCCCAAAGAGCTGGAAGCAAGATGCTTTGGGGGCTCCCTGCCCCTTTGCCAACAAGGGCGACCTTTGGGCCTTTCAGCTCTAGGCCAATGGAGCACACCCAGCGCAGAAGTCCTACTTCAGCCAGATCAGGCCTGCCAAGGAACTGCGTTTCAGAGGCCTTTGTATGTGACGTTCCCGGTAGGCTGTGAGAGCACGGTGCAGAGCCAGTTGTTTCCTTGTTTCCCAAACAGCTGGAAGCAAGACGCTTTGGGGCCTCTCTGCCCCTTTGGAAACAAGGCAGCACTAGGGCAATGGAGCACAACCAGAGCCGAAGTTCTACTTCTTCCAGATCAGGCCTGCCTAGACAGTGCGTTTCCCAGGCCTTGATAAGAGATGTTCTCTTAGGCTATAAGAGCACTGGGCACAGCCAGTTGTTTCTTAGCTTCCCAAGAGGTGGAAGCAAGATGCTTTGGGGCCTCTCTCCCCCTTTGGAAACAAGGCAGCCCTTTGGGCCTTTCAGCTCTAGGGCAATGGAGCACACCCAGAGCAGAAGTTCTACCTCAGCCAGATCAGGCCTGCCAAGAAACTGCTTTTCACAGGCCTTCGTAAGAGGTGTTCCCGGAAGGCTGTAAGAGTACCTGGCAGAGCGAGTTGTTTCTTAGCTTCAAAAACAGCTGGAAGCAACATGATTTGGGGCCTCTCTCCCCCTTTGGAAACAAAGCAGCCTTTGTGCCTGGCAGCTCTAGGCCAAAGTAGCACACCCAGAGCACAAGTTCTACCTCAGCCAGATAAGGCCTGTCAAGAAGCTGCGTTTCACAGGCCTTTGTATGTGACGTTCCCGGTTGGCTTTGAGAGCACTGTGCAGAGCCAGTTGTTTTAGCTTCCCAGAGAGCAGGAAGCAAGATGCTTTGGGGCCTCTCTCACACTTTGGAAATAAAGGCAGCCCTTTGGGCCTGGCAGCGCTAGGCCAATGGAGTACACCCAGAGCAGAAGTTCTACCTCAGCCAGATCAGGCCTTCCAAGAAACTGCGTCTCACAGGCCTTTCTCTGTCACGTTGCCGGTAGGCTGTGAGAGCACTGTGCAGAGCCAGTTGTTTCTTAGCTTCCCAAAGATTTGGAAGCAAGATGCTTTGGGGACTCTCAGCCCCTTTGGAAACAAGGCGGCCCTTTGGGCCTGGCAGCTCTAGGCCAAAGTAGCACGCCCAGAGCAGGAGTTCTACTTCAGCCAGATCAGGCCTGCCAAGAAACTGCGTTTCACAGGCCTTGGTAAGAGATGTTCCCGGTAGGCTGTGAGAGCACTGTGGAGAGCCAGTTGCTTTAGCTTCCCACAGAGCTGGAAGCAAGATGCCTTGGGGCCTCTCTCTCCCTTTGGACACAAGGCAGCCGTTTGGGCCTGGCAGCTCTAGGCCAATGGAGCACACCCACAGCAGAAGTTCTACTTCAGGCAGATCAGTCCTGCCCAGAAACTGCGTTTCACAGCCCTTGGTAAGAGATGTTCACGGTAGGCTGTGAGAGCACTGGGCAGAACCAGTTGTTTTTTAGCTTCCCAAAGTGCTGGAGGCAAGATGCTTTGGGGCCTCTCTCACCCTTTGGAAACAAGGCAGCCCTTAGGTCCTGGTAGCTCTAGGCCTATGTAGCACAACCAGAACAGAAGTTCTACTTCAGCCAGGTCAGGCCTGCCAAGAAACTGCGTTTCACAGGCCTTTCAAAGAGATGTTCTCTTAGGCTGTAAGAGCACTGGGCAGAGCCAGCTGTTTCTTAGCTTCCCGAAGAGCTGGGAGCAAGATGCTTTGGGTCCACTCTCCGTCTTTGGAAACAAGGCAGCCCTTTGGGCCTGGCAGCTCTAGGGCAATGGAGCACACCCAGAGCAGAAGTTCTACTTCAGCCAGATCAGGCCTGCCAGGAAACTGCGTTTCACAGGCCTTGGTAAGAGATGTTCCCGGTAGGCTGTAAGAGCACTGGGCAGAGCCAGTTGTTTCTTACCTTCCTGAAAAGCTGGAAGCAAGATGCTTGGGACCCCTCTGCCCGTTTGGGAACAAGGCAGCCTTTTGGGTCGGGAAGCTCTAGGCCAATGGAGCACACGCAGAGCAGGAGTTCTACTTCAGCCTGATCAGGCCTGCAAAGAAACAGCGTTTGACAGGCCTTGGTAAGAGATGTTCGCGGTAGGTGTAAGAGCACTGGGCAGAGCCAGTTGTTTCTTAGCTTCGCAAAGACCGGGAAGCAAGATGCTTTGGGCCTCTCTGCCCCTTGGAAACAGGGCAGCACTTTGGGCCTGGCAGCTCTAGGGCAATGGAGCACACCCAGAGCCGGAGTTCTACTTCAGCCAGATGAGGCCTGCCAAGAAACTGCGTTTCACAGGCCTTTCAAAGACATGTTCCCGGTAGGCTGTAAGAGCACGGGGCAGAGCGAGTTGGTTCTTAGCTTCCCAGAGAGCTGGAAGCAAGATGCTTTGGGGCCTCTCTGCCCCTTTGGAAACAAGGCAGCACCTTGGGCCTGGCAGCTCTAGGGCAATGGAGCACACCCAGAGCAGAAGTTCTACTTCAGCCAAATCAGGCCTGCCAGGAAACGGCGTTTCACAGGCCTTGGTAAGAGATGTTCCCGGTAGGCTGTAAGAGCACTGGGCAACGCCAGATGTTTCTTAGCTTCCCGAAGAGCTGGAAGCAAGAAGCTTTGGTGCCACTCTCTCACTTTGGACTCAAGGCAGCCCTTTGGGGCAGGTAGCTCTAGCCCAGTGGAGCACACCCAGAGCAGAAGTTCTACTTCGGCCAGTTCAGGCCACCAAGAAACTGCGTTTCACAGGCCTTGGTAAGAGATGTTCCCGGTAGGCTGTAAGAGCACTGGGCAACGCCAGATGTTTCTTAGCTTCCCGAAGAGCTGGAAGCAAGATGCTTTGGGGCCTCTCATCCCCTTTGCAAACAAGGCGGCCCTATGGGCCAGGCAGCTCTAGGCCAATGGAGCACACCCAGAGCAGAAGTTCTACTTCGGCCAGTTCAGGCCACCAACAAACTGCGTTTCACAGGCCTTGGTAAGAGATGTTCCCGGTAGGCTGTAAGAGCACTGGGCAACGCCAGATGTTTCTTAGCTTCCCGAAGAGCTGGAAGCAAGATGCTTTGGGGCCTCTCATCCCCTTTGCAAACAAGGCCGACCTTTGGGCCAGGCAGCTCTAGGCCAATGGAGCACACCCAGAGCAGAAGTTCTACCTCAGCCAGATAAGGCCTGCCAAGAAACTGCGTTTCAAAGGCTTTGGTAAGAGATGTTCCCGGTACTCTGTTAGAGCACTGGGCAGAGCCATTTGTTTCTTAGCTTCCCAAAGAGCTGGAAGCAAGATGCTTTGGGGGCTCCCTGCCCCTTTGCCAACAAGGGCGACCTTTGGGCCTTTCAGCTCTAGGCCAATGGAGCACACCCAGCGCAGAAGTCCTACTTCAGCCAGATCAGGCCTGCCAAGGAACTGCGTTTCAGAGGCCTTTGTATGTGACGTTCCCGGTAGGCTGTGAGAGCACGGTGCAGAGCCAGTTGTTTCCTTGTTTCCCAAACAGCTGGAAGCAAGACGCTTTGGGGCCTCTCTGCCCCTTTGGAAACAAGGCAGCACGTTGGGTCTGGCAGCTCTAGGGCAATGGAGCACAACCAGAGCCGAAGTTCTACTTCTTCCAGATCAGGCCTGCCTAGACAGTGCGTTTCCCAGGCCTTGATAAGAGATGTTCTCTTAGGCTATAAGAGCACTGGGCACAGCCAGTTGTTTCTTAGCTTCCCAAGAGGTGGAAGCAAGATGCTTTGGGGCCTCTCTCCCCCTTTGGAAACAAGGCAGCCCTTTGGGCCTTTCAGCTCTAGGGCAATGGAGCACACCCAGAGCAGAAGTTCTACCTCAGCCAGATCAGGCCTGCCAAGAAACTGCTTTTCACAGGCCTTCGTAAGAGGTGTTCCCGGAAGGCTGTAAGAGTACCTGGCAGAGCGAGTTGTTTCTTAGCTTCAAAAACAGCTGGAAGCAACATGATTTGGGGCCTCTCTCCCCCTTTGGAAACAAAGCAGCCTTTGTGCCTGGCAGCTCTAGGCCAAAGTAGCACACCCAGAGCACAAGTTCTACCTCAGCCAGATAAGGCCTGTCAAGAAGCTGCGTTTCACAGGCCTTTGTATGTGACGTTCCCGGTTGGCTTTGAGAGCACTGTGCAGAGCCAGTTGTTTTAGCTTCCCAGAGAGCAGGAAGCAAGATGCTTTGGGGCCTCTCTCACACTTTGGAAATAAAGGCAGCCCTTTGGGCCTGGCAGCGCTAGGCCAATGGAGTACACCCAGAGCAGAAGTTCTACCTCAGCCAGATCAGGCCTTCCAAGAAACTGCGTCTCACAGGCCTTTCTCTGTCACGTTGCCGGTAGGCTGTGAGAGCACTGTGCAGAGCCAGTTGTTTCTTAGCTTCCCAAAGATTTGGAAGCAAGATGCTTTGGGGACTCTCAGCCCCTTTGGAAACAAGGCGGCCCTTTGGGCCTGGCAGCTCTAGGCCAAAGTAGCACGCCCAGAGCAGGAGTTCTACTTCAGCCAGATCAGGCCTGCCAAGAAACTGCGTTTCACAGGCCTTGGTAAGAGATGTTCCCGGTAGGCTGTGAGAGCACTGTGGAGAGCCAGTTGCTTTAGCTTCCCACAGAGCTGGAAGCAAGATGCCTTGGGGCCTCTCTCTCCCTTTGGACACAAGGCAGCCGTTTGGGCCTGGCAGCTCTAGGCCAATGGAGCACACCCACAGCAGAAGTTCTACTTCAGGCAGATCAGTCCTGCCCAGAAACTGCGTTTCACAGCCCTTGGTAAGAGATGTTCACGGTAGGCTGTGAGAGCACTGGGCAGAACCAGTTGTTTTTTAGCTTCCCAAAGTGCTGGAGGCAAGATGCTTTGGGGCCTCTCTCACCCTTTGGAAACAAGGCAGCCCTTAGGTCCTGGTAGCTCTAGGCCTATGTAGCACAACCAGAACAGAAGTTCTACTTCAGCCAGGTCAGGCCTGCCAAGAAACTGCGTTTCACAGGCCTTTCAAAGAGATGTTCTCTTAGGCTGTAAGAGCACTGGGCAGAGCCAGCTGTTTCTTAGCTTCCCGAAGAGCTGGGAGCAAGATGCTTTGGGTCCACTCTCCGTCTTTGGAAACAAGGCAGCCCTTTGGGCCTGGCAGCTCTAGGGCAATGGAGCACACCCAGAGCAGAAGTTCTACTTCAGCCAGATCAGGCCTGCCAGGAAACTGCGTTTCACAGGCCTTGGTAAGAGATGTTCCCGGTAGGCTGTAAGAGCACTGGGCAGAGCCAGTTGTTTCTTACCTTCCTGAAAAGCTGGAAGCAAGATGCTTGGGACCCCTCTGCCCGTTTGGGAACAAGGCAGCCTTTTGGGTCGGGAAGCTCTAGGCCAATGGAGCACACGCAGAGCAGGAGTTCTACTTCAGCCTGATCAGGCCTGCAAAGAAACAGCGTTTGACAGGCCTTGGTAAGAGATGTTCCCGGTAGGTGTAAGAGCACTGGGCAGAGCCAGTTGTTTCTTAGCTTCGCAAAGACCGGGAAGCAAGATGCTTTGGGCCTCTCTGCCCCTTGGAAACAGGGCAGCACTTTGGGCCTGGCAGCTCTAGGGCAATGGAGCACACCCAGAGCCGGAGTTCTACTTCAGCCAGATGAGGCCTGCCAAGAAACTGCGTTTCACAGGCCTTTCAAAGACATGTTCCCGGTAGGCTGTAAGAGCACGGGGCAGAGCGAGTTGGTTCTTAGCTTCCCAGAGAGCTGGAAGCAAGATGCTTTGGGGCCTCTCTGCCCCTTTGGAAACAAGGCAGCACCTTGGGCCTGGCAGCTCTAGGGCAATGGAGCACACCCAGAGCAGAAGTTCTACTTCAGCCAAATCAGGCCTGCCAGGAAACGGCGTTTCACAGGCCTTGGTAAGAGATGTTCCCGGTAGGCTGTAAGAGCACTGGGCAACGCCAGATGTTTCTTAGCTTCCCGAAGAGCTGGAAGCAAGAAGCTTTGGTGCCACTCTCTCACTTTGGACACAAGGCAGCCCTTTGGGGCAGGTAGCTCTAGCCCAGTGGAGCACACCCAGAGCAGAAGTTCTACTTCGGCCAGTTCAGGCCACCAAGAAACTGCGTTTCACAGGCCTTGGTAAGAGATGTTCCCGGTAGGCTGTAAGAGCACTGGGCAACGCCAGATGTTTCTTAGCTTCCCGAAGAGCTGGAAGCAAGATGCTTTGGGGCCTCTCATCCCCTTTGCAAACAAGGCGGCCCTATGGGCCAGGCAGCTCTAGGCCAATGGAGCACACCCAGAGCAGAAGTTCTACTTCGGCCAGTTCAGGCCACCAACAAACTGCGTTTCACAGGCCTTGGTAAGAGATGTTCCCGGTAGGCTGTAAGAGCACTGGGCAACGCCAGATGTTTCTTAGCTTCCCGAAGAGCTGGAAGCAAGATGCTTTGGGGCCTCTCATCCCCTTTGCAAACAAGGCCGACCTTTGGGCCAGGCAGCTCTAGGCCAATGGAGCACACCCAGAGCAGAAGTTCTACCTCAGCCAGATAAGGCCTGCCAAGAAACTGCGTTTCAAAGGCTTTGGTAAGAGATGTTCCCGGTACTCTGTTAGAGCACTGGGCAGAGCCATTTGTTTCTTAGCTTCCCAAAGAGCTGGAAGCAAGATGCTTTGGGGGCTCCCTGCCCCTTTGCCAACAAGGGCGACCTTTGGGCCTTTCAGCTCTAGGCCAATGGAGCACACCCAGCGCAGAAGTCCTACTTCAGCCAGATCAGGCCTGCCAAGGAACTGCGTTTCAGAGGCCTTTGTATGTGACGTTCCCGGTAGGCTGTGAGAGCACGGTGCAGAGCCAGTTGTTTCCTTGTTTCCCAAACAGCTGGAAGCAAGACGCTTTGGGGCCTCTCTGCCCCTTTGGAAACAAGGCAGCACGTTGGGTCTGGCAGCTCTAGGGCAATGGAGCACAACCAGAGCCGAAGTTCTACTTCTTCCAGATCAGGCCTGCCTAGACAGTGCGTTTCCCAGGCCTTGATAAGAGATGTTCTCTTAGGCTATAAGAGCACTGGGCACAGCCAGTTGTTTCTTAGCTTCCCAAGAGGTGGAAGCAAGATGCTTTGGGGCCTCTCTCCCCCTTTGGAAACAAGGCAGCCCTTTGGGCCTTTCAGCTCTAGGGCAATGGAGCACACCCAGAGCAGAAGTTCTACCTCAGCCAGATCAGGCCTGCCAAGAAACTGCTTTTCACAGGCCTTCGTAAGAGGTGTTCCCGGAAGGCTGTAAGAGTACCTGGCAGAGCGAGTTGTTTCTTAGCTTCAAAAACAGCTGGAAGCAACATGATTTGGGGCCTCTCTCCCCCTTTGGAAACAAAGCAGCCTTTGTGCCTGGCAGCTCTAGGCCAAAGTAGCACACCCAGAGCACAAGTTCTACCTCAGCCAGATAAGGCCTGTCAAGAAGCTGCGTTTCACAGGCCTTTGTATGTGACGTTCCCGGTTGGCTTTGAGAGCACTGTGCAGAGCCAGTTGTTTTAGCTTCCCAGAGAGCAGGAAGCAAGATGCTTTGGGGCCTCTCTCACACTTTGGAAATAAAGGCAGCCCTTTGGGCCTGGCAGCGCTAGGCCAATGGAGTACACCCAGAGCAGAAGTTCTACCTCAGCCAGATCAGGCCTTCCAAGAAACTGCGTCTCACAGGCCTTTCTCTGTCACGTTGCCGGTAGGCTGTGAGAGCACTGTGCAGAGCCAGTTGTTTCTTAGCTTCCCAAAGATTTGGAAGCAAGATGCTTTGGGGACTCTCAGCCCCTTTGGAAACAAGGCGGCCCTTTGGGCCTGGCAGCTCTAGGCCAAAGTAGCACGCCCAGAGCAGGAGTTCTACTTCAGCCAGATCAGGCCTGCCAAGAAACTGCGTTTCACAGGCCTTGGTAAGAGATGTTCCCGGTAGGCTGTGAGAGCACTGTGGAGAGCCAGTTGCTTTAGCTTCCCACAGAGCTGGAAGCAAGATGCCTTGGGGCCTCTCTCTCCCTTTGGACACAAGGCAGCCGTTTGGGCCTGGCAGCTCTAGGCCAATGGAGCACACCCACAGCAGAAGTTCTACTTCAGGCAGATCAGTCCTGCCCAGAAACTGCGTTTCACAGCCCTTGGTAAGAGATGTTCACGGTAGGCTGTGAGAGCACTGGGCAGAACCAGTTGTTTTTTAGCTTCCCAAAGTGCTGGAGGCAAGATGCTTTGGGGCCTCTCTCACCCTTTGGAAACAAGGCAGCCCTTAGGTCCTGGTAGCTCTAGGCCTATGTAGCACAACCAGAACAGAAGTTCTACTTCAGCCAGGTCAGGCCTGCCAAGAAACTGCGTTTCACAGGCCTTTCAAAGAGATGTTCTCTTAGGCTGTAAGAGCACTGGGCAGAGCCAGCTGTTTCTTAGCTTCCCGAAGAGCTGGGAGCAAGATGCTTTGGGTCCACTCTCCGTCTTTGGAAACAAGGCAGCCCTTTGGGCCTGGCAGCTCTAGGGCAATGGAGCACACCCAGAGCAGAAGTTCTACTTCAGCCAGATCAGGCCTGCCAGGAAACTGCGTTTCACAGGCCTTGGTAAGAGATGTTCCCGGTAGGCTGTAAGAGCACTGGGCAGAGCCAGTTGTTTCTTACCTTCCTGAAAAGCTGGAAGCAAGATGCTTGGGACCCCTCTGCCCGTTTGGGAACAAGGCAGCCTTTTGGGTCGGGAAGCTCTAGGCCAATGGAGCACACGCAGAGCAGGAGTTCTACTTCAGCCTGATCAGGCCTGCAAAGAAACAGCGTTTGACAGGCCTTGGTAAGAGATGTTCCCGGTAGGTGTAAGAGCACTGGGCAGAGCCAGTTGTTTCTTAGCTTCGCAAAGACCGGGAAGCAAGATGCTTTGGGCCTCTCTGCCCCTTGGAAACAGGGCAGCACTTTGGGCCTGGCAGCTCTAGGGCAATGGAGCACACCCAGAGCCGGAGTTCTACTTCAGCCAGATGAGGCCTGCCAAGAAACTGCGTTTCACAGGCCTTTCAAAGACATGTTCCCGGTAGGCTGTAAGAGCACGGGGCAGAGCGAGTTGGTTCTTAGCTTCCCAGAGAGCTGGAAGCAAGATGCTTTGGGGCCTCTCTGCCCCTTTGGAAACAAGGCAGCACCTTGGGCCTGGCAGCTCTAGGGCAATGGAGCACACCCAGAGCAGAAGTTCTACTTCAGCCAAATCAGGCCTGCCAGGAAACGGCGTTTCACAGGCCTTGGTAAGAGATGTTCCCGGTAGGCTGTAAGAGCACTGGGCAACGCCAGATGTTTCTTAGCTTCCCGAACAGCTGGAAGCAAGAAGCTTTGGTGCCACTCTCTCACTTTGGACTCAAGGCAGCCCTTTGGGGCAGGTAGCTCTAGCCCAGTGGAGCACACCCAGAGCAGAAGTTCTACTTCGGCCAGTTCAGGCCACCAACAAACTGCGTTTCACAGGCCTTGGTAAGAGATGTTCCCGGTAGGCTGTAAGAGCACTGGGCAACGCCAGATGTTTCTTAGCTTCCCGAAGAGCTGGAAGCAAGATGCTTTGGGGCCTCTCATCCCCTTTGCAAACAAGGCGGCCCTATGGGCCAGGCAGCTCTAGGCCAATGGAGCACACCCAGAGCAGAAGTTCTACTTCGGCCAGTTCAGGCCACCAACAAACTGCGTTTCACAGGCCTTGGTAAGAGATGTTCCCGGTAGGCTGTAAGAGCACTGGGCAACGCCAGATGTTTCTTAGCTTCCCGAAGAGCTGGAAGCAAGATGCTTTGGGGCCTCTCATCCCCTTTGCAAACAAGGCCGACCTTTGGGCCAGGCAGCTCTAGGCCAATGGAGCACACCCAGAGCAGAAGTTCTACCTCAGCCAGATAAGGCCTGCCAAGAAACTGCGTTTCAAAGGCTTTGGTAAGAGATGTTCCCGGTACTCTGTTAGAGCACTGGGCAGAGCCATTTGTTTCTTAGCTTCCCAAAGAGCTGGAAGCAAGATGCTTTGGGGGCTCCCTGCCCCTTTGCCAACAAGGGCGACCTTTGGGCCTTTCAGCTCTAGGCCAATGGAGCACACCCAGCGCAGAAGTCCTACTTCAGCCAGATCAGGCCTGCCAAGGAACTGCGTTTCAGAGGCCTTTGTATGTGACGTTCCCGGTAGGCTGTGAGAGCACGGTGCAGAGCCAGTTGTTTCCTTGTTTCCCAAACAGCTGGAAGCAAGACGCTTTGGGGCCTCTCTGCCCCTTTGGAAACAAGGCAGCACGTTGGGTCTGGCAGCTCTAGGGCAATGGAGCACAACCAGAGCCGAAGTTCTACTTCTTCCAGATCAGGCCTGCCTAGACAGTGCGTTTCCCAGGCCTTGATAAGAGATGTTCTCTTAGGCTATAAGAGCACTGGGCACAGCCAGTTGTTTCTTAGCTTCCCAAGAGGTGGAAGCAAGATGCTTTGGGGCCTCTCTCCCCCTTTGGAAACAAGGCAGCCCTTTGGGCCTTTCAGCTCTAGGGCAATGGAGCACACCCAGAGCAGAAGTTCTACCTCAGCCAGATCAGGCCTGCCAAGAAACTGCTTTTCACAGGCCTTCGTAAGAGGTGTTCCCGGAAGGCTGTAAGAGTACCTGGCAGAGCGAGTTGTTTCTTAGCTTCAAAAACAGCTGGAAGCAACATGATTTGGGGCCTCTCTGCCCCTTTGGAAACAAAGCAGCCTTTGTGCCTGGCAGCTCTAGGCCAAAGTAGCACACCCAGAGCACAAGTTCTACCTCAGCCAGATAAGGCCTGTCAAGAAGCTGCGTTTCACAGGCCTTTGTATGTGACGTTCCCGGTTGGCTTTGAGAGCACTGTGCAGAGCCAGTTGTTTTAGCTTCCCAGAGAGCAGGAAGCAAGATGCTTTGGGGCCTCTCTCACACTTTGGAAATAAAGGCAGCCCTTTGGGCCTGGCAGCCCTAGGCCAATGGAGTACACCCAGAGCAGAAGTTCTACCTCAGCCAGATCAGGCCTTCCAAGAAACTGCGTCTCACAGGCCTTTCTCTGTCACGTTGCCGGTAGGCTGTGAGAGCACTGTGCAGAGCCAGTTGTTTCTTAGCTTCCCAAAGATTTGGAAGCAAGATGCTTTGGGGACTCTCAGCCCCTTTGGAAACAAGGCGGCCCTTTGGGCCTGGCAGCTCTAGGCCAAAGTAGCACGCCCAGAGCAGGAGTTCTACTTCAGCCAGATCAGGCCTGCCAAGAAACTGCGTTTCACAGGCCTTGGTAAGAGATGTTCCCGGTAGGCTGTGAGAGCACTGTGGAGAGCCAGTTGCTTTAGCTTCCCACAGAGCTGGAAGCAAGATGCCTTGGGGCCTCTCTCTCCCTTTGGACACAAGGCAGCCGTTTGGGCCTGGCAGCTCTAGGCCAATGGAGCACACCCACAGCAGAAGTTCTACTTCAGGCAGATCAGTCCTGCCCAGAAACTGCGTTTCACAGCCCTTGGTAAGAGATGTTCACGGTAGGCTGTGAGAGCACTGGGCAGAACCAGTTGTTTTTTAGCTTCCCAAAGTGCTGGAGGCAAGATGCTTTGGGGCCTCTCTCACCCTTTGGAAACAAGGCAGCCCTTAGGTCCTGGTAGCTCTAGGCCTATGTAGCACAACCAGAACAGAAGTTCTACTTCAGCCAGGTCAGGCCTGCCAAGAAACTGCGTTTCACAGGCCTTTCAAAGAGATGTTCTCTTAGGCTGTAAGAGCACTGGGCAGAGCCAGCTGTTTCTTAGCTTCCCGAAGAGCTGGGAGCAAGATGCTTTGGGTCCACTCTCCGTCTTTGGAAACAAGGCAGCCCTTTGGGCCTGGCAGCTCTAGGGCAATGGAGCACACCCAGAGCAGAAGTTCTACTTCAGCCAGATCAGGCCTGCCAGGAAACTGCGTTTCACAGGCCTTGGTAAGAGATGTTCCCGGTAGGCTGTAAGAGCACTGGGCAGAGCCAGTTGTTTCTTACCTTCCTGAAAAGCTGGAAGCAAGATGCTTGGGACCCCTCTGCCCGTTTGGGAACAAGGCAGCCTTTTGGGTCGGGAAGCTCTAGGCCAATGGAGCACACGCAGAGCAGGAGTTCTACTTCAGCCTGATCAGGCCTGCAAAGAAACAGCGTTTGACAGGCCTTGGTAAGAGATGTTCCCGGTAGGTGTAAGAGCACTGGGCAGAGCCAGTTGTTTCTTAGCTTCGCAAAGACCGGGAAGCAAGATGCTTTGGGCCTCTCTGCCCCTTGGAAACAGGGCAGCACTTTGGGCCTGGCAGCTCTAGGGCAATGGAGCACACCCAGAGCCGGAGTTCTACTTCAGCCAGATGAGGCCTGCCAAGAAACTGCGTTTCACAGGCCTTTCAAAGACATGTTCCCGGTAGGCTGTAAGAGCACGGGGCAGAGCGAGTTGGTTCTTAGCTTCCCAGAGAGCTGGAAGCAAGATGCTTTGGGGCCTCTCTGCCCCTTTGGAAACAAGGCAGCACCTTGGGCCTGGCAGCTCTAGGGCAATGGAGCACACCCAGAGCAGAAGTTCTACTTCAGCCAAATCAGGCCTGCCAGGAAACGGCGTTTCACAGGCCTTGGTAAGAGATGTTCCCGGTAGGCTGTAAGAGCACTGGGCAACGCCAGATGTTTCTTAGCTTCCCGAACAGCTGGAAGCAAGAAGCTTTGGTGCCACTCTCTCACTTTGGACTCAAGGCAGCCCTTTGGGGCAGGTAGCTCTAGCCCAGTGGAGCACACCCAGAGCAGAAGTTCTACTTCGGCCAGTTCAGGCCACCAACAAACTGCGTTTCACAGGCCTTGGTAAGAGATGTTCCCGGTAGGCTGTAAGAGCACTGGGCAACGCCAGATGTTTCTTAGCTTCCCGAAGAGCTGGAAGCAAGATGCTTTGGGGCCTCTCATCCCCTTTGCAAACAAGGCGGCCCTATGGGCCAGGCAGCTCTAGGCCAATGGAGCACACCCAGAGCAGAAGTTCTACTTCGGCCAGTTCAGGCCACCAACAAACTGCGTTTCACAGGCCTTGGTAAGAGATGTTCCCGGTAGGCTGTAAGAGCACTGGGCAACGCCAGATGTTTCTTAGCTTCCCGAAGAGCTGGAAGCAAGATGCTTTGGGGCCTCTCATCCCCTTTGCAAACAAGGCCGACCTTTGGGCCAGGCAGCTCTAGGCCAATGGAGCACACCCAGAGCAGAAGTTCTACCTCAGCCAGATAAGGCCTGCCAAGAAACTGCGTTTCAAAGGCTTTGGTAAGAGATGTTCCCGGTACTCTGTTAGAGCACTGGGCAGAGCCATTTGTTTCTTAGCTTCCCAAAGAGCTGGAAGCAAGATGCTTTGGGGGCTCCCTGCCCCTTTGCCAACAAGGGCGACCTTTGGGCCTTTCAGCTCTAGGCCAATGGAGCACACCCAGAGCAGAAGTCCTACTTCAGCCAGATCAGGCCTGCCAAGGAACTGCGTTTCAGAGGCCTTTGTATGTGACGTTCCCGGTAGGCTGTGAGAGCACGGTGCAGAGCCAGTTGTTTCCTTGTTTCCCAAACAGCTGGAAGCAAGACGCTTTGGGGCCTCTCTGCCCCTTTGGAAACAAGGCAGCACGTTGGGTCTGGCAGCTCTAGGGCAATGGAGCACAACCAGAGCCGAAGTTCTACTTCTTCCAGATCAGGCCTGCCTAGACAGTGCGTTTCCCAGGCCTTGATAAGAGATGTTCTCTTAGGCTATAAGAGCACTGGGCACAGCCAGTTGTTTCTTAGCTTCCCAAGAGGTGGAAGCAAGATGCTTTGGGGCCTCTCTCCCCCTTTGGAAACAAGGCAGCCCTTTGGGCCTTTCAGCTCTAGGGCAATGGAGCACACCCAGAGCAGAAGTTCTACCTCAGCCAGATCAGGCCTGCCAAGAAACTGCTTTTCACAGGCCTTCGTAAGAGGTGTTCCCGGAAGGCTGTAAGAGTACCTGGCAGAGCGAGTTGTTTCTTAGCTTCAAAAACAGCTGGAAGCAACATGATTTGGGGCCTCTCTCCCCCTTTGGAAACAAAGCAGCCTTTGTGCCTGGCAGCTCTAGGCCAAAGTAGCACACCCAGAGCACAAGTTCTACCTCAGCCAGATAAGGCCTGTCAAGAAGCTGCGTTTCACAGGCCTTTGTATGTGACGTTCCCGGTTGGCTTTGAGAGCACTGTGCAGAGCCAGTTGTTTTAGCTTCCCAGAGAGCAGGAAGCAAGATGCTTTGGGGCCTCTCTCACACTTTGGAAATAAAGGCAGCCCTTTGGGCCTGGCAGCGCTAGGCCAATGGAGTACACCCAGAGCAGAAGTTCTACCTCAGCCAGATCAGGCCTTCCAAGAAACTGCGTCTCACAGGCCTTTCTCTGTCACGTTGCCGGTAGGCTGTGAGAGCACTGTGCAGAGCCAGTTGTTTCTTAGCTTCCCAAAGATTTGGAAGCAAGATGCTTTGGGGACTCTCAGCCCCTTTGGAAACAAGGCGGCCCTTTGGGCCTGGCAGCTCTAGGCCAAAGTAGCACGCCCAGAGCAGGAGTTCTACTTCAGCCAGATCAGGCCTGCCAAGAAACTGCGTTTCACAGGCCTTGGTAAGAGATGTTCCCGGTAGGCTGTGAGAGCACTGTGGAGAGCCAGTTGCTTTAGCTTCCCACAGAGCTGGAAGCAAGATGCCTTGGGGCCTCTCTCTCCCTTTGGACACAAGGCAGCCGTTTGGGCCTGGCAGCTCTAGGCCAATGGAGCACACCCACAGCAGAAGTTCTACTTCAGGCAGATCAGTCCTGCCCAGAAACTGTGTTTCACAGCCCTTGGTAAGAGATGTTCAGGGTAGGCTGTGAGAGCACTGGGCAGAACCAGTTGTTTTTTAGCTTCCCAAAGTGCTGGAGGCAAGATGCTTTGGGGCCTCTCTCACCCTTTGGAAACAAGGCAGCCCTTAGGTCCTGGTAGCTCTAGGCCTATGTAGCACAACCAGAACAGAAGTTCTACTTCAGCCAGGTCAGGCCTGCCAAGAAACTGCGTTTCACAGGCCTTTCAAAGAGATGTTCTCTTAGGCTGTAAGAGCACTGGGCAGAGCCAGCTGTTTCTTAGCTTCCCGAAGAGCTGGGAGCAAGATGCTTTGGGTCCACTCTCCGTCTTTGGAAACAAGGCAGCCCTTTGGGCCTGGCAGCTCTAGGGCAATGGAGCACACCCAGAGCAGAAGTTCTACTTCAGCCAGATCAGGCCTGCCAGGAAACTGCGTTTCACAGGCCTTGGTAAGAGATGTTCCCGGTAGGCTGTAAGAGCACTGGGCAGAGCCAGTTGTTTCTTACCTTCCTGAAAAGCTGGAAGCAAGATGCTTGGGACCCCTCTGCCCGTTTGGGAACAAGGCAGCCTTTTGGGTCGGGAAGCTCTAGGCCAATGGAGCACACGCAGAGCAGGAGTTCTACTTCAGCCTGATCAGGCCTGCAAAGAAACAGCGTTTGACAGGCCTTGGTAAGAGATGTTCCCGGTAGGTGTAAGAGCACTGGGCAGAGCCAGTTGTTTCTTAGCTTCGCAAAGACCGGGAAGCAAGATGCTTTGGGCCTCTCTGCCCCTTGGAAACAGGGCAGCACTTTGGGCCTGGCAGCTCTAGGGCAATGGAGCACACCCAGAGCCGGAGTTCTACTTCAGCCAGATGAGGCCTGCCAAGAAACTGCGTTTCACAGGCCTTTCAAAGACATGTTCCCGGTAGGCTGTAAGAGCACGGGGCAGAGCGAGTTGGTTCTTAGCTTCCCAGAGAGCTGGAAGCAAGATGCTTTGGGGCCTCTCTGCCCCTTTGGAAACAAGGCAGCACCTTGGGCCTGGCAGCTCTAGGGCAATGGAGCACACCCAGAGCAGAAGTTCTACTTCAGCCAAATCAGGCCTGCCAGGAAACGGCGTTTCACAGGCCTTGGTAAGAGATGTTCCCGGTAGGCTGTAAGAGCACTGGGCAACGCCAGATGTTTCTTAGCTTCCCGAAGAGCTGGAAGCAAGAAGCTTTGGTGCCACTCTCTCACTTTGGACTCAAGGCAGCCCTTTGGGGCAGGTAGCTCTAGCCCAGTGGAGCACACCCAGAGCAGAAGTTCTACTTCGGCCAGTTCAGGCCACCAAGAAACTGCGTTTCACAGGCCTTGGTAAGAGATGTTCCCGGTAGGCTGTAAGAGCACTGGGCAACGCCAGATGTTTCTTAGCTTCCCGAAGAGCTGGAAGCAAGATGCTTTGGGGCCTCTCATCCCCTTTGCAAACAAGGCGGCCCTATGGGCCAGGCAGCTCTAGGCCAATGGAGCACACCCAGAGCAGAAGTTCTACTTCGGCCAGTTCAGGCCACCAACAAACTGCGTTTCACAGGCCTTGGTAAGAGATGTTCCCGGTAGGCTGTAAGAGCACTGGGCAACGCCAGATGTTTCTTAGCTTCCCGAAGAGCTGGAAGCAAGATGCTTTGGGGCCTCTCATCCCCTTTGCAAACAAGGCCGACCTTTGGGCCAGGCAGCTCTAGGCCAATGGAGCACACCCAGAGCAGAAGTTCTACCTCAGCCAGATAAGGCCTGCCAAGAAACTGCGTTTCAAAGGCTTTGGTAAGAGATGTTCCCGGTACTCTGTTAGAGCACTGGGCAGAGCCATTTGTTTCTTAGCTTCCCAAAGAGCTGGAAGCAAGATGCTTTGGGGGCTCCCTGCCCCTTTGCCAACAAGGGCGACCTTTGGGCCTTTCAGCTCTAGGCCAATGGAGCACACCCAGAGCAGAAGTCCTACTTCAGCCAGATCAGGCCTGCCAAGGAACTGCGTTTCAGAGGCCTTTGTATGTGACGTTCCCGGTAGGCTGTGAGAGCACGGTGCAGAGCCAGTTGTTTCCTTGTTTCCCAAACAGCTGGAAGCAAGACGCTTTGGGGCCTCTCTGCCCCTTTGGAAACAAGGCAGCACGTTGGGTCTGGCAGCTCTAGGGCAATGGAGCACAACCAGAGCCGAAGTTCTACTTCTTCCAGATCAGGCCTGCCTAGACAGTGCGTTTCCCAGGCCTTGATAAGAGATGTTCTCTTAGGCTATAAGAGCACTGGGCACAGCCAGTTGTTTCTTAGCTTCCCAAGAGGTGGAAGCAAGATGCTTTGGGGCCTCTCTCCCCCTTTGGAAACAAGGCAGCCCTTTGGGCCTTTCAGCTCTAGGGCAATGGAGCACACCCAGAGCAGAAGTTCTACCTCAGCCAGATCAGGCCTGCCAAGAAACTGCTTTTCACAGGCCTTCGTAAGAGGTGTTCCCGGAAGGCTGTAAGAGTACCTGGCAGAGCGAGTTGTTTCTTAGCTTCAAAAACAGCTGGAAGCAACATGATTTGGGGCCTCTCTCCCCCTTTGGAAACAAAGCAGCCTTTGTGCCTGGCAGCTCTAGGCCAAAGTAGCACACCCAGAGCACAAGTTCTACCTCAGCCAGATAAGGCCTGTCAAGAAGCTGCGTTTCACAGGCCTTTGTATGTGACGTTCCCGGTTGGCTTTGAGAGCACTGTGCAGAGCCAGTTGTTTTAGCTTCCCAGAGAGCAGGAAGCAAGATGCTTTGGGGCCTCTCTCACACTTTGGAAATAAAGGCAGCCCTTTGGGCCTGGCAGCCCTAGGCCAATGGAGTACACCCAGAGCAGAAGTTCTACCTCAGCCAGATCAGGCCTTCCAAGAAACTGCGTCTCACAGGCCTTTCTCTGTCACGTTGCCGGTAGGCTGTGAGAGCACTGTGCAGAGCCAGTTGTTTCTTAGCTTCCCAAAGATTTGGAAGCAAGATGCTTTGGGGACTCTCAGCCCCTTTGGAAACAAGGCGGCCCTTTGGGCCTGGCAGCTCTAGGCCAAAGTAGCACGCCCAGAGCAGGAGTTCTACTTCAGCCAGATCAGGCCTGCCAAGAAACTGCGTTTCACAGGCCTTGGTAAGAGATGTTCCCGGTAGGCTGTGAGAGCACTGTGGAGAGCCAGTTGCTTTAGCTTCCCACAGAGCTGGAAGCAAGATGCCTTGGGGCCTCTCTCTCCCTTTGGACACAAGGCAGCCGTTTGGGCCTGGCAGCTCTAGGCCAATGGAGCACACCCACAGCAGAAGTTCTACTTCAGGCAGATCAGTCCTGCCCAGAAACTGCGTTTCACAGCCCTTGGTAAGAGATGTTCAGGGTAGGCTGTGAGAGCACTGGGCAGAACCAGTTGTTTTTTAGCTTCCCAAAGTGCTGGAGGCAAGATGCTTTGGGGCCTCTCTCACCCTTTGGAAACAAGGCAGCCCTTAGGTCCTGGTAGCTCTAGGCCTATGTAGCACAACCAGAACAGAAGTTCTACTTCAGCCAGGTCAGGCCTGCCAAGAAACTGCGTTTCACAGGCCTTTCAAAGAGATGTTCTCTTAGGCTGTAAGAGCACTGGGCAGAGCCAGCTGTTTCTTAGCTTCCCGAAGAGCTGGGAGCAAGATGCTTTGGGTCCACTCTCCGTCTTTGGAAACAAGGCAGCCCTTTGGGCCTGGCAGCTCTAGGGCAATGGAGCACACCCAGAGCAGAAGTTCTACTTCAGCCAGATCAGGCCTGCCAGGAAACTGCGTTTCACAGGCCTTGGTAAGAGATGTTCCCGGTAGGCTGTAAGAGCACTGGGCAGAGCCAGTTGTTTCTTACCTTCCTGAAAAGCTGGAAGCAAGATGCTTGGGACCCCTCTGCCCGTTTGGGAACAAGGCAGCCTTTTGGGTCGGGAAGCTCTAGGCCAATGGAGCACACGCAGAGCAGGAGTTCTACTTCAGCCTGATCAGGCCTGCAAAGAAACAGCGTTTGACAGGCCTTGGTAAGAGATGTTCGCGGTAGGTGTAAGAGCACTGGGCAGAGCCAGTTGTTTCTTAGCTTCGCAAAGACCGGGAAGCAAGATGCTTTGGGCCTCTCTGCCCCTTGGAAACAGGGCAGCACTTTGGGCCTGGCAGCTCTAGGGCAATGGAGCACACCCAGAGCCGGAGTTCTACTTCAGCCAGATGAGGCCTGCCAAGAAACTGCGTTTCACAGGCCTTTCAAAGACATGTTCCCGGTAGGCTGTAAGAGCACGGGGCAGAGCGAGTTGGTTCTTAGCTTCCCAGAGAGCTGGAAGCAAGATGCTTTGGGGCCTCTCTGCCCCTTTGGAAACAAGGCAGCACCTTGGGCCTGGCAGCTCTAGGGCAATGGAGCACACCCAGAGCAGAAGTTCTACTTCAGCCAAATCAGGCCTGCCAGGAAACGGCGTTTCACAGGCCTTGGTAAGAGATGTTCCCGGTAGGCTGTAAGAGCACTGGGCAACGCCAGATGTTTCTTAGCTTCCCGAAGAGCTGGAAGCAAGAAGCTTTGGTGCCACTCTCTCACTTTGGACTCAAGGCAGCCCTTTGGGGCAGGTAGCTCTAGGCCAGTGGAGCACACCCAGAGCAGAAGTTCTACTTGGGCCAGTTCAGGCCACCAACAAACTGCGTTTCACAGGCCTTGGTAAGAGATGTTCCCGGTAGGCTGTAAGAGCACTGGGCAACGCCAGATGTTTCTTAGCTTCCCGAAGAGCTGGAAGCAAGATGCTTTGGGGCCTCTCATCCCCTTTGCAAACAAGGCGGCCCTATGGGCCAGGCAGCTCTAGGCCAATGGAGCACACCCAGAGCAGAAGTTCTACTTCGGCCAGTTCAGGCCACCAACAAACTGCGTTTCACAGGCCTTGGTAAGAGATGTTCCCGGTAGGCTGTAAGAGCACTGGGCAACGCCAGATGTTTCTTAGCTTCCCGAAGAGCTGGAAGCAAGATGCTTTGGGGCCTCTCATCCCCTTTGCAAACAAGGCCGACCTTTGGGCCAGGCAGCTCTAGGCCAATGGAGCACACCCAGAGCAGAAGTTCTACCTCAGCCAGATAAGGCCTGCCAAGAAACTGCGTTTCAAAGGCTTTGGTAAGAGATGTTCCCGCTACTCTGTTAGAGCACTGGGCAGAGCCATTTGTTTCTTAGCTTCCCAAAGAGCTGGAAGCAAGATGCTTTGGGGGCTCCCTGCCCCTTTGCCAACAAGGGCGACCTTTGGGCCTTTCAGCTCTAGGCCAATGGAGCACACCCAGAGCAGAAGTCCTACTTCAGCCAGATCAGGCCTGCCAAGGAACTGCGTTTCAGAGGCCTTTGTATGTGACGTTCCCGGTAGGCTGTGAGAGCACGGTGCAGAGCCAGTTGTTTCCTTGTTTCCCAAACAGCTGGAAGCAAGACGCTTTGGGGCCTCTCTGCCCCTTTGGAAACAAGGCAGCACGTTGGGTCTGGCAGCTCTAGGGCAATGGAGCACAACCAGAGCCGAAGTTCTACTTCTTCCAGATCAGGCCTGCCTAGACAGTGCGTTTCCCAGGCCTTGATAAGAGATGTTCTCTTAGGCTATAAGAGCACTGGGCACAGCCAGTTGTTTCTTAGCTTCCCAAGAGGTGGAAGCAAGATGCTTTGGGGCCTCTCTCCCCCTTTGGAAACAAGGCAGCCCTTTGGGCCTTTCAGCTCTAGGGCAATGGAGCACACCCAGAGCAGAAGTTCTACCTCAGCCAGATCAGGCCTGCCAAGAAACTGCTTTTCACAGGCCTTCGTAAGAGGTGTTCCCGGAAGGCTGTAAGAGTACCTGGCAGAGCGAGTTGTTTCTTAGCTTCAAAAACAGCTGGAAGCAACATGATTTGGGGCCTCTCTCCCCCTTTGGAAACAAAGCAGCCTTTGTGCCTGGCAGCTCTAGGCCAAAGTAGCACACCCAGAGCACAAGTTCTACCTCAGCCAGATAAGGCCTGTCAAGAAGCTGCGTTTCACAGGCCTTTGTATGTGACGTTCCCGGTTGGCTTTGAGAGCACTGTGCAGAGCCAGTTGTTTTAGCTTCCCAGAGAGCAGGAAGCAAGATGCTTTGGGGCCTCTCTCACACTTTGGAAATAAAGGCAGCCCTTTGGGCCTGGCAGCCCTAGGCCAATGGAGTACACCCAGAGCAGAAGTTCTACCTCAGCCAGATCAGGCCTTCCAAGAAACTGCGTCTCACAGGCCTTTCTCTGTCACGTTGCCGGTAGGCTGTGAGAGCACTGTGCAGAGCCAGTTGTTTCTTAGCTTCCCAAAGATTTGGAAGCAAGATGCTTTGGGGACTCTCAGCCCCTTTGGAAACAAGGCGGCCCTTTGGGCCTGGCAGCTCTAGGCCAAAGTAGCACGCCCAGAGCAGGAGTTCTACTTCAGCCAGATCAGGCCTGCCAAGAAACTGCGTTTCACAGGCCTTGGTAAGAGATGTTCCCGGTAGGCTGTGAGAGCACTGTGGAGAGCCAGTTGCTTTAGCTTCCCACAGAGCTGGAAGCAAGATGCTTTGGGGCCTCTCTCTCCCTTTGGACACAAGGCAGCCGTTTGGGCCTGGCAGCTCTAGGCCAATGGAGCACACCCACAGCAGAAGTTCTACTTCAGGCAGATCAGTCCTGCCCAGAAACTGCGTTTCACAGCCCTTGGTAAGAGATGTTCACGGTAGGCTGTGAGAGCACTGGGCAGAACCAGTTGTTTTTTAGCTTCCCAAAGTGCTGGAGGCAAGATGCTTTGGGGCCTCTCTCACCCTTTGGAAACAAGGCAGCCCTTAGGTCCTGGTAGCTCTAGGCCTATGTAGCACAACCAGAACAGAAGTTCTACTTCAGCCAGGTCAGGCCTGCCAAGAAACTGCGTTTCACAGGCCTTTCAAAGAGATGTTCTCTTAGGCTGTAAGAGCACTGGGCAGAGCCAGCTGTTTCTTAGCTTCCCGAAGAGCTGGGAGCAAGATGCTTTGGGTCCACTCTCCGTCTTTGGAAACAAGGCAGCCCTTTGGGCCTGGCAGCTCTAGGGCAATGGAGCACACCCAGAGCAGAAGTTCTACTTCAGCCAGATCAGGCCTGCCAGGAAACTGCGTTTCACAGGCCTTGGTAAGAGATGTTCCCGGTAGGCTGTAAGAGCACTGGGCAGAGCCAGTTGTTTCTTACCTTCCTGAAAAGCTGGAAGCAAGATGCTTGGGACCCCTCTGCCCGTTTGGGAACAAGGCAGCCTTTTGGGTCGGGAAGCTCTAGGCCAATGGAGCACACGCAGAGCAGGAGTTCTACTTCAGCCTGATCAGGCCTGCAAAGAAACAGCGTTTGACAGGCCTTGGTAAGAGATGTTCCCGGTAGGTGTAAGAGCACTGGGCAGAGCCAGTTGTTTCTTAGCTTCGCAAAGACCGGGAAGCAAGATGCTTTGGGCCTCTCTGCCCCTTGGAAACAGGGCAGCACTTTGGGCCTGGCAGCTCTAGGGCAATGGAGCACACCCAGAGCCGGAGTTCTACTTCAGCCAGATGAGGCCTGCCAAGAAACTGCGTTTCACAGGCCTTTCAAAGACATGTTCCCGGTAGGCTGTAAGAGCACGGGGCAGAGCGAGTTGGTTCTTAGCTTCCCAGAGAGCTGGAAGCAAGATGCTTTGGGGCCTCTCTGCCCCTTTGGAAACAAGGCAGCACCTTGGGCCTGGCAGCTCTAGGGCAATGGAGCACACCCAGAGCAGAAGTTCTACTTCAGCCAAATCAGGCCTGCCAGGAAACGGCGTTTCACAGGCCTTGGTAAGAGATGTTCCCGGTAGGCTGTAAGAGCACTGGGCAACGCCAGATGTTTCTTAGCTTCCCGAAGAGCTGGAAGCAAGAAGCTTTGGTGCCACTCTCTCACTTTGGACTCAAGGCAGCCCTTTGGGGCAGGTAGCTCTAGGCCAGTGGAGCACACCCAGAGCAGAAGTTCTACTTGGGCCAGTTCAGGCCACCAACAAACTGCGTTTCACAGACCTTGGTAAGAGATGTTCCCGGTAGGCTGTAAGAGCACTGGGCAACGCCAGATGTTTCTTAGCTTCCCGAAGAGCTGGAAGCAAGATGCTTTGGGGCCTCTCATCCCCTTTGCAAACAAGGCGGCCCTATGGGCCAGGCAGCTCTAGGCCAATGGAGCACACCCAGAGCAGAAGTTCTACTTCGGCCAGTTCAGGCCACCAACAAACTGCGTTTCACAGGCCTTGGTAAGAGATGTTCCCGGTAGGCTGTAAGAGCACTGGGCAACGCCAGATGTTTCTTAGCTTCCCGAAGAGCTGGAAGCAAGATGCTTTGGGGCCTCTCATCCCCTTTGCAAACAAGGCCGACCTTTGGGCCAGGCAGCTCTAGGCCAATGGAGCACACCCAGAGCAGAAGTTCTACCTCAGCCAGATAAGGCCTGCCAAGAAACTGCGTTTCAAAGGCTTTGGTAAGAGATGTTCCCGCTACTCTGTTATAGCACTGGGCAGAGCCATTTGTTTCTTAGCTTCCCAAAGAGCTGGAAGCAAGATGCTTTGGGGGCTCCCTGCCCCTTTGCCAACAAGGGCGACCTTTGGGCCTTTCAGCTCTAGGCCAATGGAGCACACCCAGAGCAGAAGTCCTACTTCAGCCAGATCAGGCCTGCCAAGGAACTGCGTTTCAGAGGCCTTTGTATGTGACGTTCCCGGTAGGCTGTGAGAGCACGGTGCAGAGCCAGTTGTTTCCTTGTTTCCCAAACAGCTGGAAGCAAGACGCTTTGGGGCCTCTCTGCCCCTTTGGAAACAAGGCAGCACGTTGGGTCTGGCAGCTCTAGGGCAATGGAGCACAACCAGAGCCGAAGTTCTACTTCTTCCAGATCAGGCCTGCCTAGACAGTGCGTTTCCCAGGCCTTGATAAGAGATGTTCTCTTAGGCTATAAGAGCACTGGGCACAGCCAGTTGTTTCTTAGCTTCCCAAGAGGTGGAAGCAAGATGCTTTGGGGCCTCTCTCCCCCTTTGGAAACAAGGCAGCCCTTTGGGCCTTTCAGCTCTAGGGCAATGGAGCACACCCAGAGCAGAAGTTCTACCTCAGCCAGATCAGGCCTGCCAAGAAACTGCTTTTCACAGGCCTTCGTAAGAGGTGTTCCCGGAAGGCTGTAAGAGTACCTGGCAGAGCGAGTTGTTTCTTAGCTTCAAAAACAGCTGGAAGCAACATGATTTGGGGCCTTTCTCCCCCTTTGGAAACAAAGCAGCCTTTGTGCCTGGCAGCTCTAGGCCAAAGTAGCACACCCAGAGCACAAGTTCTACCTCAGCCAGATCAGGCCTGTCAAGAAGCTGCGTTTCACAGGCCTTTGTATGTGACGTTCCCGGTTGGCTTTGAGAGCACTGTGCAGAGCCAGTTGTTTTAGCTTCCCAGAGAGCAGGAAGCAAGATGCTTTGGGGCCTCTCTCACACTTTGGAAATAAAGGCAGCCCTTTGGGCCTGGCAGCCCTAGGCCAATGGAGTACACCCAGAGCAGAAGTTCTACCTCAGCCAGATCAGGCCTTCCAAGAAACTGCGTCTCACAGGCCTTTCTCTGTCACGTTGCCGGTAGGCTGTGAGAGCACTGTGCAGAGCCAGTTGTTTCTTAGCTTCCCAAAGATTTGGAAGCAAGATGCTTTGGGGACTCTCAGCCCCTTTGGAAACAAGGCGGCCCTTTGGGCCTGGCAGCTCTAGGCCAAAGTAGCACGCCCAGAGCAGGAGTTCTACTTCAGCCAGATCAGGCCTGCCAAGAAACTGCGTTTCACAGGCCTTGGTAAGAGATGTTCCCGGTAGGCTGTGAGAGCACTGTGGAGAGCCAGTTGCTTTAGCTTCCCACAGAGCTGGAAGCAAGATGCCTTGGGGCCTCTCTCTCCCTTTGGACACAAGGCAGCCTTTTGGGCCTGGCAGCTCTAGGCCAATGGAGCACACCCACAGCAGAAGTTCTACTTCAGGCAGATCAGTCCTGCCCAGAAACTGCGTTTCACAGCCCTTGGTAAGAGATGTTCATGGTAGGCTGTGAGAGCACTGGGCAGAACCAGTTGTTTTTTAGCTTCCCAAAGTGCTGGAGGCAAGATGCTTTGGGGCCTCTCTCACCCTTTGGAAACAAGGCAGCCCTTAGGTCCTGGTAGCTCTAGGCCTATGTAGCACAACCAGAACAGAAGTTCTACTTCAGCCAGGTCAGGCCTGCCAAGAAACTGCGTTTCACAGGCCTTTCAAAGAGATGTTCTCTTAGGCTGTTAGAGCACTGGGCAGAGCCAGCTGTTTCTTAGCTTCCCGAAGAGCTGGGAGCAAGATGCTTTGGGTCCACTCTCCGTCTTTGGAAACAAGGCAGCCCTTTGGGCCTGGCAGCTCTAGGGCAATGGAGCACACCCAGAGCAGAAGTTCTACTTCAGCCAGATCAGGCCTGCCAGGAAACTGCGTTTCACAGGCCTTGGTAAGAGATGTTCCCGGTAGGCTGTAAGAGCACTGGGCAGAGCCAGTTGTTTCTTACCTTCCTGAAAAGCTGGAAGCAAGATGCTTGGGAGCCCTCTACCCGTTTGGGAACAAGGCAGCCTTTTGGGTCGGGAAGCTCTAGGCCAATGGAGCACACGCAGAGCAGGAGTTCTACTTCAGCCTGATCAGGCCTGCAAAGAAACAGCGTTTGACAGGCCTTGGTAAGAGATGTTCGCGGTAGGTGTAAGAGCACTGGGCAGAGCCAGTTGTTTCTTAGCTTCGCAAAGACCGGGAAGCAAGATGCTTTGGGCCTCTCTGCCCCTTGGAAACAGGGCAGCACTTTGGGCCTGGCAGCTCTAGGGCAATGGAGCACACCCAGAGCCGGAGTTCTACTTCAGCCAGATGAGGCCTGCCAAGAAACTGCGTTTCACAGGCCTTTCAAAGACATGTTCCCGGTAGGCTGTAAGAGCACGGGGCAGAGCGAGTTGGTTCTTAGCTTCCCAGAGAGCTGGAAGCAAGATGCTTTGGGGCCTCTCTGCCCCTTTGGAAACAAGGCAGCACCTTGGGCCTGGCAGCTCTAGGGCAATGGAGCACACCCAGAGCAGAAGTTCTACTTCAGCCAAATCAGGCCTGCCAGGAAACGGCGTTTCACAGGCCTTGGTAAGAGATGTTCCCGGTAGGCTGTAAGAGCACTGGGCAACGCCAGATGTTTCTTAGCTTCCCGAAGAGCTGGAAGCAAGAAGCTTTGGTGCCACTCTCTCACTTTGGACTCAAGGCAGCCCTTTGGGGCAGGTAGCTCTAGGCCAGTGGAGCACACCCAGAGCAGAAGTTCTACTTGGGCCAGTTCAGGCCACCAACAAACTGCGTTTCACAGGCCTTGGTAAGAGATGTTCCCGGTAGGCTGTAAGAGCACTGGGCAACGCCAGATGTTTCTTAGCTTCCCGAAGAGCTGGAAGCAAGATGCTTTGGGGCCTCTCATCCCCTTTGCAAACAAGGCGGCCCTATGGGCCAGGCAGCTCTAGGCCAATGGAGCACACCCAGAGCAGAAGTTCTACTTCGGCCAGTTCAGGCCACCAACAAACTGCGTTTCACAGGCCTTGGTAAGAGATGTTCCCGGTAGGCTGTAAGAGCACTGGGCAACGCCAGATGTTTCTTAGCTTCCCGAAGAGCTGGAAGCAAGATGCTTTGGGGCCTCTCATCCCCTTTGCAAACAAGGCCGACCTTTGGGCCAGGCAGCTCTAGGCCAATGGAGCACACCCAGAGCAGAAGTTCTACCTCAGCCAGATAAGGCCTGCCAAGAAACTGCGTTTCAAAGGCTTTGGTAAGAGATGTTCCCGCTACTCTGTTAGAGCACTGGGCAGAGCCATTTGTTTCTTAGCTTCCCAAAGAGCTGGAAGCAAGATGCTTTGGGGGCTCCCTGCCCCTTTGCCAACAAGGGCGACCTTTGGGCCTTTCAGCTCTAGGCCAATGGAGCACACCCAGAGCAGAAGTCCTACTTCAGCCAGATCAGGCCTGCCAAGGAACTGCGTTTCAGAGGCCTTTGTATGTGACGTTCCCGGTAGGCTGTGAGAGCACGGTGCAGAGCCAGTTGTTTCCTTGTTTCCCAAACAGCTGGAAGCAAGACGCTTTGGGGCCTCTCTGCCCCTTTGGAAACAAGGCAGCACGTTGGGTCTGGCAGCTCTAGGGCAATGGAGCACAACCAGAGCCGAAGTTCTACTTCTTCCAGATCAGGCCTGCCTAGACAGTGCGTTTCCCAGGCCTTGATAAGAGATGTTCTCTTAGGCTATAAGAGCACTGGGCACAGCCAGTTGTTTCTTAGCTTCCCAAGAGGTGGAAGCAAGATGCTTTGGGGCCTCTCTCCCCCTTTGGAAACAAGGCAGCCCTTTGGGCCTTTCAGCTCTAGGGCAATGGAGCACACCCAGAGCAGAAGTTCTACCTCAGCCAGATCAGGCCTGCCAAGAAACTGCTTTTCACAGGCCTTCGTAAGAGGTGTTCCCGGAAGGCTGTAAGAGTACCTGGCAGAGCGAGTTGTTTCTTAGCTTCAAAAACAGCTGGAAGCAACATGATTTGGGGCCTTTCTCCCCCTTTGGAAACAAAGCAGCCTTTGTGCCTGGCAGCTCTAGGCCAAAGTAGCACACCCAGAGCACAAGTTCTACCTCAGCCAGATCAGGCCTGTCAAGAAGCTGCGTTTCACAGGCCTTTGTATGTGACGTGCCCGGTTGGCTTTGAGAGCACTGTGCAGAGCCAGTTGTTTTAGCTTCCCAGAGAGCAGGAAGCAAGATGCTTTGGGGCCTCTCTCACACTTTGGAAATAAAGGCAGCCCTTTGGGCCTGGCAGCCCTAGGCCAATGGAGTACACCCAGAGCAGAAGTTCTACCTCAGCCAGATCAGGCCTTCCAAGAAACTGCGTCTCACAGGCCTTTCTCTGTCACGTTGCCGGTAGGCTGTGAGAGCACTGTGCAGAGCCAGTTGTTTCTTAGCTTCCCAAAGATTTGGAAGCAAGATGCTTTGGGGACTCTCAGCCCCTTTGGAAACAAGGCGGCCCTTTGGGCCTGGCAGCTCTAGGCCAAAGTAGCACGCCCAGAGCAGGAGTTCTACTTCAGCCAGATCAGGCCTGCCAAGAAACTGCGTTTCACAGGCCTTGGTAAGAGATGTTCCCGGTAGGCTGTGAGAGCACTGTGGAGAGCCAGTTGCTTTACCTTCCCACAGAGCTGGAAGCAAGATGCCTTGGGGCCTCTCTCTCCCTTTGGACACAAGGCAGCCTTTTGGGCCTGGCAGCTCTAGGCCAATGGAGCACACCCACAGCAGAAGTTCTACTTCAGGCAGATCAGTCCTGCCCAGAAACTGCGTTTCACAGCCCTTGGTAAGAGATGTTCACGGTAGGCTGTGAGAGCACTGGGCAGAACCAGTTGTTTTTTAGCTTCCCAAAGTGCTGGAGGCAAGATGCTTTGGGGCCTCTCTCACCCTTTGGAAACAAGGCAGCCCTTAGGTCCTGGTAGCTCTAGGCCTATGTAGCACAACCAGAACAGAAGTTCTACTTCAGCCAGGTCAGGCCTGCCAAGAAACTGCGTTTCACAGGCCTTTCAAAGAGATGTTCTCTTAGGCTGTTAGAGCACTGGGCAGAGCCAGCTGTTTCTTAGCTTCCCGAAGAGCTGGGAGCAAGATGCTTTGGGTCCACTCTCCGTCTTTGGAAACAAGGCAGCCCTTTGGGCCTGGCAGCTCTAGGGCAATGGAGCACACCCAGAGCAGAAGTTCTACTTCAGCCAGATCAGGCCTGCCAGGAAACTGCGTTTCACAGGCCTTGGTAAGAGATGTTCCCGGTAGGCTGTAAGAGCACTGGGCAGAGCCAGTTGTTTCTTACCTTCCTGAAAAGCTGGAAGCAAGATGCTTGGGAGCCCTCTGCCCGTTTGGGAACAAGGCAGCCTTTTGGGTCGGGAAGCTCTAGGCCAATGGAGCACACGCAGAGCAGGAGTTCTACTTCAGCCTGATCAGGCCTGCAAAGAAACAGCGTTTGACAGGCCTTGGTAAGAGATGTTCGCGGTAGGTGTAAGAGCACTGGGCAGAGCCAGTTGTTTCTTAGCTTCGCAAAGACCGGGAAGCAAGATGCTTTGGGCCTCTCTGCCCCTTGGAAACAGGGCAGCACTTTGGGCCTGGCAGCTCTAGGGCAATGGAGCACACCCAGAGCCGGAGTTCTACTTCAGCCAGATGAGGCCTGCCAAGAAACTGCGTTTCACAGGCCTTTCAAAGACATGTTCCCGGTAGGCTGTAAGAGCACGGGGCAGAGCGAGTTGGTTCTTAGCTTCCCAGAGAGCTGGAAGCAAGATGCTTTGGGGCCTCTCTGCCCCTTTGGAAACAAGGCAGCACCTTGGGCCTGGCAGCTCTAGGGCAATGGAGCACACCCAGAGCAGAAGTTCTACTTCAGCCAAATCAGGCCTGCCAGGAAACGGCGTTTCACAGGCCTTGGTAAGAGATGTTCCCGGTAGGCTGTAAGAGCACTGGGCAACGCCAGATGTTTCTTAGCTTCCCGAAGAGCTGGAAGCAAGAAGCTTTGGTGCCAGTCTCTCACTTTGGACTCAAGGCAGCCCTTTGGTTCAGGTAGCTCTAGGCCAGTGGAGCACACCCAGAGCAGAAGTTCTACTTGGGCCAGTTCAGGCCACCAACAAACTGCGTTTCACAGGCCTTGGTAAGAGATGTTCCCGGTAGGCTGTAAGAGCACTGGGCAACGCCAGATGTTTCTTAGCTTCCCGAAGAGCTGGAAGCAAGATGCTTTGGGGCCTCTCATCCCCTTTGCAAACAAGGCGGCCCTATGGGCCAGGCAGCTCTAGGCCAATGGAGCACACCCAGAGCAGAAGTTCTACTTCGGCCAGTTCAGGCCACCAACAAACTGCGTTTCACAGGCCTTGGTAAGAGATGTTCCCGGTAGGCTGTAAGAGCACTGGGCAACGCCAGATGTTTCTTAGCTTCCCGAAGAGCTGGAAGCAAGATGCTTTGGGGCCTCTCATCCCCTTTGCAAACAAGGCCGACCTTTGGGCCAGGCAGCTCTAGGCCAATGGAGCACACCCAGAGCAGAAGTTCTACCTCAGCCAGATAAGGCCTGCCAAGAAACTGCGTTTCAAAGGCTTTGGTAAGAGATGTTCCCGCTACTCTGTTAGAGCACTGGGCAGAGCCATTTGTTTCTTAGCTTCCCAAAGAGCTGGAAGCAAGATGCTTTGGGGGCTCCCTGCCCCTTTGCCAACAAGGGCGACCTTTGGGCCTTTCAGCTCTAGGCCAATGGAGCACACCCAGAGCAGAAGTCCTACTTCAGCCAGATCAGGCCTGCCAAGGAACTGCGTTTCAGAGGCCTTTGTATGTGACGTTCCCGGTAGGCTGTGAGAGCACGGTGCAGAGCCAGTTGTTTCCTTGTTTCCCAAACAGCTGGAAGCAAGACGCTTTGGGGCCTCTCTGCCCCTTTGGAAACAAGGCAGCACGTTGGGTCTGGCAGCTCTAGGGCAATGGAGCACAACCAGAGCCGAAGTTCTACTTCTTCCAGATCAGGCCTGCCTAGACAGTGCGTTTCCCAGGCCTTGATAAGAGATGTTCTCTTAGGCTTTAAGAGCACTGGGCACAGCCAGTTGTTTCTTAGCTTCCCAAGAGGTGGAAGCAAGATGCTTTGGGGCCTCTCTCCCCCTTTGGAAACAAGGCAGCCCTTTGGGCCTTTCAGCTCTAGGGCAATGGAGCACACCCAGAGCAGAAGTTCTACCTCAGCCAGATCAGGCCTGCCAAGAAACTGCTTTTCACAGGCCTTCGTAAGAGGTGTTCCCGGAAGGCTGTAAGAGTACCTGGCAGAGCGAGTTGTTTCTTAGCTTCAAAAACAGCTGGAAGCAACATGATTTGGGGCCTCTCTCCCCCTTTGGAAACAAAGCAGCCTTTGTGCCTGGCAGCTCTAGGCCAAAGTAGCACACCCAGAGCACAAGTTCTACCTCAGCCAGATAAGGCCTGTCAAGAAGCTGCGTTTCACAGGCCTTTGTATGTGACGTTCCCGGTTGGCTTTGAGAGCACTGTGCAGAGCCAGTTGTTTTAGCTTCCCAGAGAGCAGGAAGCAAGATGCTTTGGGGCCTCTCTCACACTTTGGAAATAAAGGCAGCCCTTTGGGCCTGGCAGCGCTAGGCCAATGGAGTACACCCAGAGCAGAAGTTCTACCTCAGCCAGATCAGGCCTTCCAAGAAACTGCGTCTCACAGGCCTTTCTCTGTCACGTTGCCGGTAGGCTGTGAGAGCACTGTGCAGAGCCAGTTGTTTCTTAGCTTCCCAAAGATTTGGAAGCAAGATGCTTTGGGGACTCTCAGCCCCTTTGGAAACAAGGCGGCCCTTTGGGCCTGGCAGCTCTAGGCCAAAGTAGCACGCCCAGAGCAGGAGTTCTACTTCAGCCAGATCAGGCCTGCCAAGAAACTGCGTTTCACAGGCCTTGGTAAGAGATGTTCCCGGTAGGCTGTGAGAGCACTGTGGAGAGCCAGTTGCTTTAGCTTCCCACAGAGCTGGAAGCAAGATGCTTTGGGGCCTCTCTCTCCCTTTGGACACAAGGCAGCCGTTTGGGCCTGGCAGCTCTAGGCCAATGGAGCACACCCACAGCAGAAGTTCTACTTCAGGCAGATCAGTCCTGCCCAGAAACTGCGTTTCACAGCCCTTGGTAAGAGATGTTCACGGTAGGCTGTGAGAGCACTGGGCAGAACCAGTTGTTTTTTAGCTTCCCAAAGTGCTGGAGGCAAGATGCTTTGGGGCCTCTCTCACCCTTTGGAAACAAGGCAGCCCTTAGGTCCTGGTAGCTCTAGGCCTATGTAGCACAACCAGAACAGAAGTTCTACTTCAGCCAGGTCAGGCCTGCCAAGAAACTGCGTTTCACAGGCCTTTCAAAGAGATGTTCTCTTAGGCTGTAAGAGCACTGGGCAGAGCCAGCTGTTTCTTAGCTTCCCGAAGAGCTGGGAGCAAGATGCTTTGGGTCCACTCTCCGTCTTTGGAAACAAGGCAGCCCTTTGGGCCTGGCAGCTCTAGGGCAATGGAGCACACCCAGAGCAGAAGTTTTACTTCAGCCAGATCAGGCCTGCCAGGAAACTGCGTTTCACAGGCCTTGGTAAGAGATGTTCCCGGTAGGCTGTAAGAGCACTGGGCAGAGCCAGTTGTTTCTTACCTTCCTGAAAAGCTGGAAGCAAGATGCTTGGGACCCCTCTGCCCGTTTGGGAACAAGGCAGCGTTTTGGGTCGGGAAGCTCTAGGCCAATGGAGCACACGCAGAGCAGGAGTTCTACTTCAGCCTGATCAGGCCTGCAAAGAAACAGCGTTTGACAGGCCTTGGTAAGAGATGTTCCCGGTAGGTGTAAGAGCACTGGGCAGAGTCAGTTGATTCTTAGCTTCGCAAATACTGGGAAGCAAGATGCTTTGGGCCTCTCTGCCCCTTGGAAACAGGGCAGCACTTTGGGCCTGGCAGCTCTAGGGCCATGGAGCACACCCAGAGCAGAAGTCCTACTTCAGCCAGATCAGGCCTGCCAAGGAACTGCGTTTCAGAGGCCTTTGTATGTGACGTTCCCGGTAGGCTGTGAGAGCACGGTGCAGAGCCAGTTGTTTCCTTGTTTCCCAAACAGCTGGAAGCAAGACGCTTTGGGGCCTCTCTGCCCCTTTGGAAACAAGGCAGCACGTTGGGTCTGGCAGCTCTAGGGCAATGGAGCACAACCAGAGCCGAAGTTCTACTTCTTCCAGATCAGGCCTGCCTAGACAGTGCGTTTCCCAGGCCTTGATAAGAGATGTTCTCTTAGGCTATAAGAGCACTGGGCACAGCCAGTTGTTTCTTAGCTTCCCAAGAGGTGGAAGCAAGATGCTTTGGGGCCTCTCTCCCCCTTTGGAAACAAGGCAGCCCTTTGGGCCTTTCAGCTCTAGGGCAATGGAGCACACCCAGAGCAGAAGTTCTACCTCAGCCAGATCAGGCCTGCCAAGAAACTGCTTTTCACAGGCCTTCGTAAGAGGTGTTCCCGGAAGGCTGTAAGAGTACCTGGCAGAGCGAGTTGTTTCTTAGCTTCAAAAACAGCTGGAAGCAACATGATTTGGGGCCTCTCTCCCCCTTTGGAAACAAAGCAGCCTTTGTGCCTGGCAGCTCTAGGCCAAAGTAGCACACCCAGAGCACAAGTTCTACCTCAGCCAGATAAGGCCTGTCAAGAAGCTGCGTTTCACAGGCCTTTGTATGTGACGTTCCCGGTTGGCTTTGAGAGCACTGTGCAGAGCCAGTTGTTTTAGCTTCCCAGAGAGCAGGAAGCAAGATGCTTTGGGGCCTCTCTCACACTTTGGAAATAAAGGCAGCCCTTTGGGCCTGGCAGCCCTAGGCCAATGGAGTACACCCAGAGCAGAAGTTCTACCTCAGCCAGATCAGGCCTTCCAAGAAACTGCGTCTCACAGGCCTTTCTCTGTCACGTTGCCGGTAGGCTGTGAGAGCACTGTGCAGAGCCAGTTGTTTCTTAGCTTCCCAAAGATTTGGAAGCAAGATGCTTTGGGGACTCTCAGCCCCTTTGGAAACAAGGCGGCCCTTTGGGCCTGGCAGCTCTAGGCCAAAGTAGCACGCCCAGAGCAGGAGTTCTACTTCAGCCAGATCAGGCCTGCCAAGAAACTGCGTTTCACAGGCCTTGGTAAGAGATGTTCCCGGTAGGCTGTGAGAGCACTGTGGAGAGCCAGTTGCTTTAGCTTCCCACAGAGCTGGAAGCAAGATGCTTTGGGGCCTCTCTCTCCCTTTGGACACAAGGCAGCCGTTTGGGCCTGGCAGCTCTAGGCCAATGGAGCACACCCACAGCAGAAGTTCTACTTCAGGCAGATCAGTCCTGCCCAGAAACTGCGTTTCACAGCCCTTGGTAAGAGATGTTCACGGTAGGCTGTGAGAGCACTGGGCAGAACCAGTTGTTTTTTAGCTTCCCAAAGTGCTGGAGGCAAGATGCTTTGGGGCCTCTCTCACCCTTTGGAAACAAGGCAGCCCTTAGGTCCTGGTAGCTCTAGGCCTATGTAGCACAACCAGAACAGAAGTTCTACTTCAGCCAGGTCAGGCCTGCCAAGAAACTGCGTTTCACAGGCCTTTCAAAGAGATGTTCTCTTAGGCTGTAAGAGCACTGGGCAGAGCCAGCTGTTTCTTAGCTTCCCGAAGAGCTGGGAGCAAGATGCTTTGGGTCCACTCTCCGTCTTTGGAAACAAGGCAGCCCTTTGGGCCTGGCAGCTCTAGGGCAATGGAGCACACCCAGAGCAGAAGTTTTACTTCAGCCAGATCAGGCCTGCCAGGAAACTGCGTTTCACAGGCCTTGGTAAGAGATGTTCCCGGTAGGCTGTAAGAGCACTGGGCAGAGCCAGTTGTTTCTTACCTTCCTGAAAAGCTGGAAGCAAGATGCTTGGGACCCCTCTGCCCGTTTGGGAACAAGGCAGCGTTTTGGGTCGGGAAGCTCTAGGCCAATGGAGCACACGCAGAGCAGGAGTTCTACTTCAGCCTGATCAGGCCTGCAAAGAAACAGCGTTTGACAGGCCTTGGTAAGAGATGTTCCCGGTAGGTGTAAGAGCACTGGGCAGAGTCAGTTGATTCTTAGCTTCGCAAATACTGGGAAGCAAGATGCTTTGGGCCTCTCTGCCCCTTGGAAACAGGGCAGCACTTTGGGCCTGGCAGCTCTAGGGCCATGGAGCACACCCAGAGCAGAAGTCCTACTTCAGCCAGATCAGGCCTGCCAAGGAACTGCGTTTCAGAGGCCTTTGTATGTGACGTTCCCGGTAGGCTGTGAGAGCACGCTGCAGAGCCAGTTGTTTCCTTGTTTCCCAAACAGCTGGAAGCAAGACGCTTTGGGGCCTCTCTGCCCCTTTGGAAACAAGGCAGCACGTTGGGTCTGGCAGCTCTAGGGCAATGGAGCACAACCAGAGCCGAAGTTCTACTTCTTCCAGATCAGGCCTGCCTAGACAGTGCGTTTCCCAGGCCTTGATAAGAGATGTTCTCTTAGGCTATAAGAGCACTGGGCACAGCCAGTTGTTTCTTAGCTTCCCAAGAGGTGGAAGCAAGATGCTTTGGGGCCTCTCTCCCCCTTTGGAAACAAGGCAGCCCTTTGGGCCTTTCAGCTCTAGGGCAATGGAGCACACCCAGAGCAGAAGTTCTACCTCAGCCAGATCAGGCCTGCCAAGAAACTGCTTTTCACAGGCCTTCGTAAGAGGTGTTCCCGGAAGGCTGTAAGAGTACCTGGCAGAGCGAGTTGTTTCTTAGCTTCAAAAACAGCTGGAAGCAACATGATTTGGGGCCTCTCTCCCCCTTTGGAAACAAAGCAGCCTTTGTGCCTGGCAGCTCTAGGCCAAAGTAGCACACCCAGAGCACAAGTTCTACCTCAGCCAGATAAGGCCTGTCAAGAAGCTGCGTTTCACAGGCCTTTGTATGTGACGTTCCCGGTTGGCTTTGAGAGCACTGTGCAGAGCCAGTTGTTTTAGCTTCCCAGAGAGCAGGAAGCAAGATGCTTTGGGGCCTCTCTCACACTTTGGAAATAAAGGCAGCCCTTTGGGCCTGGCAGCCCTAGGCCAATGGAGTACACCCAGAGCAGAAGTTCTACCTCAGCCAGATCAGGCCTTCCAAGAAACTGCGTCTCACAGGCCTTTCTCTGTCACGTTGCCGGTAGGCTGTGAGAGCACTGTGCAGAGCCAGTTGTTTCTTAGCTTCCCAAAGATTTGGAAGCAAGATGCTTTGGGGACTCTCAGCCCCTTTGGAAACAAGGCGGCCCTTTGGGCCTGGCAGCTCTAGGCCAAAGTAGCACGCCCAGAGCAGGAGTTCTACTTCAGCCAGATCAGGCCTGCCAAGAAACTGCGTTTCACAGGCCTTGGTAAGAGATGTTCCCGGTAGGCTGTGAGAGCACTGTGGAGAGCCAGTTGCTTTAGCTTCCCACAGAGCTGGAAGCAAGATGCTTTGGGGCCTCTCTCTCCCTTTGGACACAAGGCAGCCGTTTGGGCCTGGCAGCTCTAGGCCAATGGAGCACACCCACAGCAGAAGTTCTACTTCAGGCAGATCAGTCCTGCCCAGAAACTGCGTTTCACAGCCCTTGGTAAGAGATGTTCACGGTAGGCTGTGAGAGCACTGGGCAGAACCAGTTGTTTTTTAGCTTCCCAAAGTGCTGGAGGCAAGATGCTTTGGGGCCTCTCTCACCCTTTGGAAACAAGGCAGCCCTTAGGTCCTGGTAGCTCTAGGCCTATGTAGCACAACCAGAACAGAAGTTCTACTTCAGCCAGGTCAGGCCTGCCAAGAAACTGCGTTTCACAGGCCTTTCAAAGAGATGTTCTCTTAGGCTGTAAGAGCACTGGGCAGAGCCAGCTGTTTCTTAGCTTCCCGAAGAGCTGGGAGCAAGATGCTTTGGGTCCACTCTCCGTCTTTGGAAACAAGGCAGCCCTTTGGGCCTGGCAGCTCTAGGGCAATGGAGCACACCCAGAGCAGAAGTTTTACTTCAGCCAGATCAGGCCTGCCAGGAAACTGCGTTTCACAGGCCTTGGTAAGAGATGTTCCCGGTAGGCTGTAAGAGCACTGGGCAGAGCCAGTTGTTTCTTACCTTCCTGAAAAGCTGGAAGCAAGATGCTTGGGACCCCTCTGCCCGTTTGGGAACAAGGCAGCGTTTTGGGTCGGGAAGCTCTAGGCCAATGGAGCACACGCAGAGCAGGAGTTCTACTTCAGCCTGATCAGGCCTGCAAAGAAACAGCGTTTGACAGGCCTTGGTAAGAGATGTTCCCGGTAGGTGTAAGAGCACTGGGCAGAGTCAGTTGATTCTTAGCTTCGCAAATACCGGGAAGCAAGATGCTTTGGGCCTCTCTGCCCCTTGGAAACAGGGCAGCACTTTGGGCCTGGCAGCTCTAGGGCCATGGAGCACACCCAGAGCAGAAGTCCTACTTCAGCCAGATCAGGCCTGCCAAGGAACTGCGTTTCAGAGGCCTTTGTATGTGACGTTCCCGGTAGGCTGTGAGAGCACGCTGCAGAGCCAGTTGTTTCCTTGTTTCCCAAACAGCTGGAAGCAAGACGCTTTGGGGCCTCTCTGCCCCTTTGGAAACAAGGCAGCACGTTGGGTCTGGCAGCTCTAGGGCAATGGAGCACAACCAGAGCCGAAGTTCTACTTCTTCCAGATCAGGCCTGCCTAGACAGTGCGTTTCCCAGGCCTTGATAAGAGATGTTCTCTTAGGCTATAAGAGCACTGGGCACAGCCAGTTGTTTCTTAGCTTCCCAAGAGGTGGAAGCAAGATGCTTTGGGGCCTCTCTCCCCCTTTGGAAACAAGGCAGCCCTTTGGGCCTTTCAGCTCTAGGGCAATGGAGCACACCCAGAGCAGAAGTTCTACCTCAGCCAGATCAGGCCTGCCAAGAAACTGCTTTTCACAGGCCTTCGTAAGAGGTGTTCCCGGAAGGCTGTAAGAGTACCTGGCAGAGCGAGTTGTTTCTTAGCTTCAAAAACAGCTGGAAGCAACATGATTTGGGGCCTCTCTCCCCCTTTGGAAACAAAGCAGCCTTTGTGCCTGGCAGCTCTAGGCCAAAGTAGCACACCCAGAGCACAAGTTCTACCTCAGCCAGATAAGGCCTGTCAAGAAGCTGCGTTTCACAGGCCTTTGTATGTGACGTTCCCGGTTGGCTTTGAGAGCACTGTGCAGAGCCAGTTGTTTTAGCTTCCCAGAGAGCAGGAAGCAAGATGCTTTGGGGCCTCTCTCACACTTTGGAAATAAAGGCAGCCCTTTGGGCCTGGCAGCCCTAGGCCAATGGAGTACACCCAGAGCAGAAGTTCTACCTCAGCCAGATCAGGCCTTCCAAGAAACTGCGTCTCACAGGCCTTTCTCTGTCACGTTGCCGGTAGGCTGTGAGAGCACTGTGCAGAGCCAGTTGTTTCTTAGCTTCCCAAAGATTTGGAAGCAAGATGCTTTGGGGACTCTCAGCCCCTTTGGAAACAAGGCGGCCCTTTGGGCCTGGCAGCTCTAGGCCAAAGTAGCACGCCCAGAGCAGGAGTTCTACTTCAGCCAGATCAGGCCTGCCAAGAAACTGCGTTTCACAGGCCTTGGTAAGAGATGTTCCCGGTAGGCTGTGAGAGCACTGTGGAGAGCCAGTTGCTTTAGCTTCCCACAGAGCTGGAAGCAAGATGCTTTGGGGCCTCTCTCTCCCTTTGGACACAAGGCAGCCGTTTGGGCCTGGCAGCTCTAGGCCAATGGAGCACACCCACAGCAGAAGTTCTACTTCAGGCAGATCAGTCCTGCCCAGAAACTGCGTTTCACAGCCCTTGGTAAGAGATGTTCACGGTAGGCTGTGAGAGCACTGGGCAGAACCAGTTGTTTTTTAGCTTCCCAAAGTGCTGGAGGCAAGATGCTTTGGGGCCTCACTCACCCTTTGGAAACAAGGCAGCCCTTAGGTCCTGGTAGCTCTAGGCCTATGTAGCACAACCAGAACAGAAGTTCTACTTCAGCCAGGTCAGGCCTGCCAAGAAACTGCGTTTCACAGGCCTTTCAAAGAGATGTTCTCTTAGGCTGTAAGAGCACTGGGCAGAGCCAGCTGTTTCTTAGCTTCCCGAAGAGCTGGGAGCAAGATGCTTTGGGTCCACTCTCCGTCTTTGGAAACAAGGCAGCCCTTTGGGCCTGGCAGCTCTAGGGCAATGGAGCACACCCAGAGCAGAAGTTCTACTTCAGCCAGATCAGGCCTGCCAGGAAACTGCGTTTCACAGGCCTTGGTAAGAGATGTTCCCGGTAGGCTGTAAGAGCACTGGGCAGAGCCAGTTGTTTCTTACCTTCCTGAAAAGCTGGAAGCAAGATGCTTGGGAGCCCTCTGCCCGTTTGGGAACAAGGCAGCCTTTTGGGTCGGGAAGCTCTAGGCCAATGGAGCACACGCAGAGCAGGAGTTCTACTTCAGCCTGATCAGGCCTGCAAAGAAACAGCGTTTGACAGGCCTTGGTAAGAGATGTTCGCGGTAGGTGTAAGAGCACTGGGCAGAGCCAGTTGTTTCTTAGCTTCGCAAAGACCGGGAAGCAAGATGCTTTGGGCCTCTCTGCCCCTTGGAAACAGGGCAGCACTTTGGGCCTGGCAGCTCTAGGGCAATGGAGCACACCCAGAGCCGGAGTTCTACTTCAGCCAGATGAGGCCTGCCAAGAAACTGCGTTTCACAGGCCTTTCAAAGACATGTTCCCGGTAGGCTGTAAGAGCACGGGGCAGAGCGAGTTGGTTCTTAGCTTCCCAGAGAGCTGGAAGCAAGATGCTTTGGGGCCTCTCTGCCCCTTTGGAAACAAGGCAGCACCTTGGGCCTGGCAGCTCTAGGGCAATGGAGCACACCCAGAGCAGAAGTTCTACTTCAGCCAAATCAGGCCTGCCAGGAAACGGCGTTTCACAGGCCTTGGTAAGAGATGTTCCCGGTAGGCTGTAAGAGCACTGGGCAACGCCAGATGTTTCTTAGCTTCCCGAAGAGCTGGAAGCAAGAAGCTTTGGTGCCACTCTCTCACTTTGGACTCAAGGCAGCACTTTGGGGCAGGTAGCTCTAGGCCAGTGGAGCACACCCAGAGCAGAAGTTCTACTTCGGCCAGTTCAGGCCACCAACAAACTGCGTTTCACAGGCCTTGGTAAGAGATGTTCCCGGTAGGCTGTAAGAGCACTGGGCAACGCCAGATGTTTCTTAGCTTCCCGAAGAGCTGGAAGCAAGATGCTTTGGGGCCTCTCATCCCCTTTGCAAACAAGGCGGCCCTATGGGCCAGGCAGCTCTAGGCCAATGGAGCACACCCAGAGCAGAAGTTCTACTTCGGCCAGTTCAGGCCACCAACAAACTGCGTTTCACAGGCCTTGGTAAGAGATGTTCCCGGTAGGCTGTAAGAGCACTGGGCAACGCCAGATGTTTCTTAGCTTCCCGAAGAGCTGGAAGCAAGATGCTTTGGGGCCTCTCATCCCCTTTGCAAACAAGGCCGACCTTTGGGCCAGGCAGCTCTAGGCCAATGGAGCACACCCAGAGCAGAAGTTCTACCTCAGCCAGATAAGGCCTGCCAAGAAACTGCGTTTCAAAGGCTTTGGTAAGAGATGTTCCCGGTACTCTGTTAGAGCACTGGGCAGAGCCATTTGTTTCTTAGCTTCCCAAAGAGCTGGAAGCAAGATGCTTTGGGGGCTCCCTGCCCCTTTGCCAACAAGGGCGACCTTTGGGCCTTTCAGCTCTAGGCCAATGGAGCACACCCAGAGCAGAAGTCCTACTTCAGCCAGATCAGGCCTGCCAAGGAACTGCGTTTCAGAGGCCTTTGTATGTGACGTTCCCGGTAGGCTGTGAGAGCACGGTGCAGAGCCAGTTGTTTCCTTGTTTCCCAAACAGCTGGAAGCAAGACGCTTTGGGGCCTCTCTGCCCCTTTGGAAACAAGGCAGCACGTTGGGTCTGGCAGCTCTAGGGCAATGGAGCACAACCAGAGCCGAAGTTCTACTTCTTCCAGATCAGGCCTGCCTAGACAGTGCGTTTCCCAGGCCTTGATAAGAGATGTTCTCTTAGGCTATAAGAGCACTGGGCACAGCCAGTTGTTTCTTAGCTTCCCAAGAGGTGGAAGCAAGATGCTTTGGGGCCTCTCTCCCCCTTTGGAAACAAGGCAGCCCTTTGGGCCTTTCAGCTCTAGGGCAATGGAGCACACCCAGAGCAGAAGTTCTACCTCAGCCAGATCAGGCCTGCCAAGAAACTGCTTTTCACAGGCCTTCGTAAGAGGTGTTCCCGGAAGGCTGTAAGAGTACCTGGCAGAGCGAGTTGTTTCTTAGCTTCAAAAACAGCTGGAAGCAACATGATTTGGGGCCTCTCTCCCCCTTTGGAAACAAAGCAGCCTTTGTGCCTGGCAGCTCTAGGCCAAAGTAGCACACCCAGAGCACAAGTTCTACCTCAGCCAGATCAGGCCTGTCAAGAAGCTGCGTTTCACAGGCCTTTGTATGTGACGTTCCCGGTTGGCTTTGAGAGCACTGTGCAGAGCCAGTTGTTTTAGCTTCCCAGAGAGCAGGAAGCAAGATGCTTTGGGGCCTCTCTCACACTTTGGAAATAAAGGCAGCCCTTTGGGCCTGGCAGCCCTAGGCCAATGGAGTACACCCAGAGCAGAAGTTCTACCTCAGCCAGATCAGGCCTTCCAAGAAACTGCGTCTCACAGGCCTTTCTCTGTCACGTTGCCGGTAGGCTGTGAGAGCACTATGCAGAGCCAGTTGTTTCTTAGCTTCCCAAAGATTTGGAAGCAAGATGCTTTGGGGACTCTCAGCCCCTTTGGAAACAAGGCGGCCCTTTGGGCCTGGCAGCTCTAGGCCAAAGTAGCACGCCCAGAGCAGGAGTTCTACTTCAGCCAGATCAGGCCTGCCAAGAAACTGCGTTTCACAGGCCTTGGTAAGAGATGTTCCCGGTAGGCTGTGAGAGCACTGTGGAGAGCCAGTTGCTTTAGCTTCCCACAGAGCTGGAAGCAAGATGCTTTGGGGCCTCTCTCTCCCTTTGGACACAAGGCAGCCGTTTGGGCCTGGCAGCTCTAGGCCAATGGAGCACACCCACAGCAGAAGTTCTACTTCAGGCAGATCAGTCCTGCCCAGAAACTGCGTTTCACAGCCCTTGGTAAGAGATGTTCACGGTAGGCTGTGAGAGCACTGGGCAGAACCAGTTGTTTTTTAGCTTCCCAAAGTGCTGGAGGCAAGATGCTTTGGGGCCTCTCTCACCCTTTGGAAACAAGGCAGCCCTTAGGTCCTGGTAGCTCTAGGCCTATGTAGCACAACCAGAACAGAAGTTCTACTTCAGCCAGGTCAGGCCTGCCAAGAAACTGCGTTTCACAGGCCTTTCAAAGAGATGTTCTCTTAGGCTGTAAGAGCACTGGGCAGAGCCAGCTGTTTCTTAGCTTCCCGAAGAGCTGGGAGCAAGATGCTTTGGGTCCACTCTCCGTCTTTGGAAACAAGGCAGCCCTTTGGGCCTGGCAGCTCTAGGGCAATGGAGCACACCCAGAGCAGAAGTTCTACTTCAGCCACATCAGGCCTGCCAGGAAACTGCGTTTCACAGGCCTTGGTAAGAGATGTTCCCGGTAGGCTGTAAGAGCACTGGGCAGAGCCAGTTGTTTCTTACCTTCCTGAAAAGCTGGAAGCAAGATGCTTGGGACCCCTCTGCCCGTTTGGGAACAAGGCAGCCTTTTGGGTCGGGAAGCTCTAGGCCAATGGAGCACACGCAGAGCAGGAGTTCTACTTCAGCCTGATCAGGCCTGCAAAGAAACAGCGTTTGACAGGCCTTGGTAAGAGATGTTCGCGGTAGGTGTAAGAGCACTGGGCAGAGCCAGTTGTTTCTTAGCTTCGCAAAGACCGGGAAGCAAGATGCTTTGGGCCTCTCTGCCCCTTGGAAACAGGGCAGCACTTTGGGCCTGGCAGCTCTAGGGCAATGGAGCACACCCAGAGCCGGAGTTCTACTTCAGCCAGATGAGGCCTGCCAAGAAACTGCGTTTCACAGGCCTTTCAAAGACATGTTCCCGGTAGGCTGTAAGAGCACGGGGCAGAGCGAGTTGGTTCTTAGCTTCCCAGAGAGCTGGAAGCAAGATGCTTTGGGGCCTCTCTGCCCCTTTGGAAACAAGGCAGCACCTTGGGCCTGGCAGCTCTAGGGCAATGGAGCACACCCAGAGCAGAAGTTCTACTTCAGCCAAATCAGGCCTGCCAGGAAACGGCGTTTCACAGGCCTTGGTAAGAGATGTTCCCGGTAGGCTGTAAGAGCACTGGGCAACGCCAGATGTTTCTTAGCTTCCCGAAGAGCTGGAAGCAAGAAGCTTTGGTGCCAGTCTCTCACTTTGGACTCAAGGCAGCCCTTTGGTTCAGGTAGCTCTAGGCCAGTGGAGCACACCCAGAGCAGAAGTTCTACTTGGGCCAGTTCAGGCCACCAACAAACTGCGTTTCACAGGCCTTGGTAAGAGATGTTCCCGGTAGGCTGTAAGAGCACTGGGCAACGCCAGATGTTTCTTAGCTTCCCGAAGAGCTGGAAGCAAGATGCTTTGGGGCCTCTCATCCCCTTTGCAAACAAGGCGGCCCTATGGGCCAGGCAGCTCTAGGCCAATGGAGCACACCCAGAGCAGAAGTTCTACTTCGGCCAGTTCAGGCCACCAACAAACTGCGTTTCACAGGCCTTGGTAAGAGATGTTCCCGGTAGGCTGTAAGAGCACTGGGCAACGCCAGATGTTTCTTAGCTTCCCGAAGAGCTGGAAGCAAGATGCTTTGGGGCCTCTCATCCCCTTTGCAAACAAGGCCGACCTTTGGGCCAGGCAGCTCTAGGCCAATGGAGCACACCCAGAGCAGAAGTTCTACCTCAGCCAGATAAGGCCTGCCAAGAAACTGCGTTTCAAAGGCTTTGGTAAGAGATGTTCCCGCTACTCTGTTAGAGCACTGGGCAGAGCCATTTGTTTCTTAGCTTCCCAAAGAGCTGGAAGCAAGATGCTTTGGGGGCTCCCTGCCCCTTTGCCAACAAGGGCGACCTTTGGGCCTTTCAGCTCTAGGCCAATGGAGCACACCCAGAGCAGAAGTCCTACTTCAGCCAGATCAGGCCTGCCAAGGAACTGCGTTTCAGAGGCCTTTGTATGTGACGTTCCCGGTAGGCTGTGAGAGCACGCTGCAGAGCCAGTTGTTTCCTTGTTTCCCAAACAGCTGGAAGCAAGACGCTTTGGGGCCTCTCTGCCCCTTTGGAAACAAGGCAGCACGTTGGGTCTGGCAGCTCTAGGGCAATGGAGCACAACCAGAGCCGAAGTTCTACTTCTTCCAGATCAGGCCTGCCTAGACAGTGCGTTTCCCAGGCCTTGATAAGAGATGTTCTCTTAGGCTATAAGAGCACTGGGCACAGCCAGTTGTTTCTTAGCTTCCCAAGAGGTGGAAGCAAGATGCTTTGGGGCCTCTCTCCCCCTTTGGAAACAAGGCAGCCCTTTGGGCCTTTCAGCTCTAGGGCAATGGAGCACACCCAGAGCAGAAGTTCTACCTCAGCCAGATGAGGCCTGCCAAGAAACTGCTTTTCACAGGCCTTCGTAAGAGGTGTTCCCGGAAGGCTGTAAGAGTACCTCGCAGAGCGAGTTGTTTCTTAGCTTCAAAAACAGCTGGAAGCAACATGATTTGGGGCCTCTCTCCCCCTTTGGAAACAAAGCAGCCTTTGTGCCTGGCAGCTCTAGGCCAAAGTAGCACACCCAGAGCACAAGTTCTACCTCAGCCAGATAAGGCCTGTCAAGAAGCTGCGTTTCACAGGCCTTTGTATGTGACGTTCCCGGTTGGCTTTGAGAGCACTGTGCAGAGCCAGTTGTTTTAGCTTCCCAGAGAGCAGGAAGCAAGATGCTTTGGGGCCTCTCTCACACTTTGGAAATAAAGGCAGCCCTTTGGGCCTGGCAGCCCTAGGCCAATGGAGTACACCCAGAGCAGAAGTTCTACCTCAGCCAGATCAGGCCTTCCAAGAAACTGCGTCTCACAGGCCTTTCTCTGTCACGTTGCCGGTAGGCTGTGAGAGCACTGTGCAGAGCCAGTTGTTTCTTAGCTTCCCAAAGATTTGGAAGCAAGATGCTTTGGGGACTCTCAGCCCCTTTGGAAACAAGGCGGCCCTTTGGGCCTGGCAGCTCTAGGCCAAAGTAGCACGCCCAGAGCAGGAGTTCTACTTCAGCCAGATCAGGCCTGCCAAGAAACTGCGTTTCACAGGCCTTGGTAAGAGATGTTCCCGGTAGGCTGTGAGAGCACTGTGGAGAGCCAGTTGCTTTAGCTTCCCACAGAGCTGGAAGCAAGATGCTTTGGGGCCTCTCTCTCCCTTTGGACACAAGGCAGCCGTTTGGGCCTGGCAGCTCTAGGCCAATGGAGCACACCCACAGCAGAAGTTCTACTTCAGGCAGATCAGTCCTGCCCAGAAACTGCGTTTCACAGCCCTTGGTAAGAGATGTTCACGGTAGGCTGTGAGAGCACTGGGCAGAACCAGTTGTTTTTTAGCTTCCCAAAGTGCTGGAGGCAAGATGCTTTGGGGCCTCTCTCACCCTTTGGAAACAAGGCAGCCCTTAGGTCCTGGTAGCTCTAGGCCTATGTAGCACAACCAGAACAGAAGTTCTACTTCAGCCAGGTCAGGCCTGCCAAGAAACTGCGTTTCACAGGCCTTTCAAAGAGATGTTCTCTTAGGCTGTAAGAGCACTGGGCAGAGCCAGCTGTTTCTTAGCTTCCCGAAGAGCTGGGAGCAAGATGCTTTGGGTCCACTCTCCGTCTTTGGAAACAAGGCAGCCCTTTGGGCCTGGCAGCTCTAGGGCAATGGAGCACACCCAGAGCAGAAGTTCTACTTCAGCCAGATCAGGCCTGCCAGGAAACTGCGTTTCACAGGCCTTGGTAAGAGATGTTCCCGGTAGGCTGTAAGAGCACTGGGCAGAGCCAGTTGTTTCTTACCTTCCTGAAAAGCTGGAAGCAAGATGCTTGGGACCCCTCTGCCCGTTTGGGAACAAGGCAGCCTTTTGGGTCGGGAAGCTCTAGGCCAATGGAGCACACGCAGAGCAGGAGTTCTACTTCAGCCTGATCAGGCCTGCAAAGAAACAGCGTTTGACAGGCCTTGGTAAGAGATGTTCGCGGTAGGTGTAAGAGCACTGGGCAGAGCCAGTTGTTTCTTAGCTTCGCAAAGACCGGGAAGCAAGATGCTTTGGGCCTCTCTGCCCCTTGGAAACAGGGCAGCACTTTGGGCCTGGCAGCTCTAGGGCAATGGAGCACACCCAGAGCCGGAGTTCTACTTCAGCCAGATGAGGCCTGCCAAGAAACTGCGTTTCACAGGCCTTTCAAAGACATGTTCCCGGTAGGCTGTAAGAGCACGGGGCAGAGCGAGTTGGTTCTTAGCTTCCCAGAGAGCTGGAAGCAAGATGCTTTGGGGCCTCTCTGCCCCTTTGGAAACAAGGCAGCACCTTGGGCCTGGCAGCTCTAGGGCAATGGAGCACACCCAGAGCAGAAGTTCTACTTCAGCCAAATCAGGCCTGCCAGGAAACGGCGTTTCACAGGCCTTGGTAAGAGATGTTCCCGGTAGGCTGTAAGAGCACTGGGCAACGCCAGATGTTTCTTAGCTTCCCGAAGAGCTGGAAGCAAGAAGCTTTGGTGCCACTCTCTCACTTTGGACTCAAGGCAGCCCTTTGGGGCAGGTAGCTCTAGGCCAGTGGAGCACACCCAGAGCAGAAGTTCTACTTGGGCCAGTTCAGGCCACCAACAAACTGCGTTTCACAGGCCTTGGTAAGAGATGTTCCCGGTAGGCTGTAAGAGCACTGGGCAACGCCAGATGTTTCTTAGCTTCCCGAAGAGCTGGAAGCAAGATGCTTTGGGGCCTCTCATCCCCTTTGCAAACAAGGCGGCCCTATGGGCCAGGCAGCTCTAGGCCAATGGAGCACACCCAGAGCAGAAGTTCTACTTCGGCCAGTTCAGGCCACCAACAAACTGCGTTTCACAGGCCTTGGTAAGAGATGTTCCCGGTAGGCTGTAAGAGCACTGGGCAACGCCAGATGTTTCTTAGCTTCCCGAAGAGCTGGAAGCAAGATGCTTTGGGGCCTCTCATCCCCTTTGCAAACAAGGCCGACCTTTGGGCCAGGCAGCTCTAGGCCAATGGAGCACACCCAGAGCAGAAGTTCTACCTCAGCCAGATAAGGCCTGCCAAGAAACTGCGTTTCAAAGGCTTTGGTAAGAGATGTTCCCGCTACTCTGTTAGAGCACTGGGCAGAGCCATTTGTTTCTTAGCTTCCCAAAGAGCTGGAAGCAAGATGCTTTGGGGGCTCCCTGCCCCTTTGCCAACAAGGGCGACCTTTGGGCCTTTCAGCTCTAGGCCAATGGAGCACACCCAGAGCAGAAGTCCTACTTCAGCCAGATCAGGCCTGCCAAGGAACTGCGTTTCAGAGGCCTTTGTATGTGACGTTCCCGGTAGGCTGTGAGAGCACGGTGCAGAGCCAGTTGTTTCCTTGTTTCCCAAACAGCTGGAAGCAAGACGCTTTGGGGCCTCTCTGCCCCTTTGGAAACAAGGCAGCACGTTGGGTCTGGCAGCTCTAGGGCAATGGAGCACAACCAGAGCCGAAGTTCTACTTCTTCCAGATCAGGCCTGCCTAGACAGTGCGTTTCCCAGGCCTTGATAAGAGATGTTCTCTTAGGCTATAAGAGCACTGGGCACAGCCAGTTGTTTCTTAGCTTCCCAAGAGGTGGAAGCAAGATGCTTTGGGGCCTCTCTCCCCCTTTGGAAACAAGGCAGCCCTTTGGGCCTTTCAGCTCTAGGGCAATGGAGCACACCCAGAGCAGAAGTTCTACCTCAGCCAGATCAGGCCTGCCAAGAAACTGCTTTTCACAGGCCTTCGTAAGAGGTGTTCCCGGAAGGCTGTAAGAGTACCTGGCAGAGCGAGTTGTTTCTTAGCTTCAAAAACAGCTGGAAGCAACATGATTTGGGGCCTCTCTCCCCCTTTGGAAACAAAGCAGCCTTTGTGCCTGGCAGCTCTAGGCCAAAGTAGCACACCCAGAGCACAAGTTCTACCTCAGCCAGATCAGGCCTTCCAAGAAACTGCGTCTCACAGGCCTTTCTCTGTCACGTTGCCGGTAGGCTGTGAGAGCACTGTGCAGAGCCAGTTGTTTCTTAGCTTCCCAAAGATTTGGAAGCAAGATGCTTTGGGGACTCTCAGCCCCTTTGGAAACAAGGCGGCCCTTTGGGCCTGGCAGCTCTAGGCCAAAGTAGCACGCCCAGAGCAGGAGTTCTACTTCAGCCAGATCAGGCCTGCCAAGAAACTGCGTTTCACAGGCCTTGGTAAGAGATGTTCCCGGTAGGCTGTGAGAGCACTGTGGAGAGCCAGTTGCTTTAGCTTCCCACAGAGCTGGAAGCAAGATGCCTTGGGGCCTCTCTCTCCCTTTGGACACAAGGCAGCCGTTTGGGCCTGGCAGCTCTAGGCCAAAGTAGCACACCCAGAGCACAAGTTCTACCTCAGCCAGATCAGGCCTGTCAAGAAGCTGCGTTTCACAGGCCTTTGTATGTGACGTTCCCGGTTGGCTTTGAGAGCACTGTGCAGAGCCAGTTGTTTTAGCTTCCCAGAGAGCAGGAAGCAAGATGCTTTGGGGCCTCTCTCACACTTTGGAAATAAAGGCAGCCCTTTGGGCCTGGCAGCCCTAGGCCAATGGAGTACACCCAGAGCAGAAGTTCTACCTCAGCCAGATCAGGCCTTCCAAGAAACTGCGTCTCACAGGCCTTTCTCTGTCACGTTGCCGGTAGGCTGTGAGAGCACTGTGCAGAGCCAGTTGTTTCTTAGCTTCCCAAAGATTTGGAAGCAAGATGCTTTGGGGACTCTCAGCCCCTTTGGAAACAAGGCGGCCCTTTGGGCCTGGCAGCTCTAGGCCAAAGTAGCACGCCCAGAGCAGGAGTTCTACTTCAGCCAGATCAGGCCTGCCAAGAAACTGCGTTTCACAGGCCTTGGTAAGAGATGTTCCCGGTAGGCTGTGAGAGCACTGTGGAGAGCCAGTTGCTTTAGCTTCCCACAGAGCTGGAAGCAAGATGCTTTGGGGCCTCTCTCTCCCTTTGGACACAAGGCAGCCGTTTGGGCCTGGCAGCTCTAGGCCAATGGAGCACACCCACAGCAGAAGTTCTACTTCAGGCAGATCAGTCCTGCCCAGAAACTGCGTTTCACAGCCCTTGGTCAGAGATGTTCACGGTAGGCTGTGAGAGCACTGGGCAGAACCAGTTGTTTTTTAGCTTCCCAAAGTGCTGGAGGCAAGATGCTTTGGGGCCTCTCTCACCCTTTGGAAACAAGGCAGCCCTTAGGTCCTGGTAGCTCTAGGCCTATGTAGCACAACCAGAACAGAAGTTCTACTTCAGCCAGGTCAGGCCTGCCAAGAAACTGCGTTTCACAGGCCTTTCAAAGAGATGTTCTCTTAGGCTGTAAGAGCACTGGGCAGAGCCAGCTGTTTCTTAGCTTCCCGAAGAGCTGGGAGCAAGATGCTTTGGGTCCACTCTCCGTCTTTGGAAACAAGGCAGCCCTTTGGGCCTGGCAGCTCTAGGGCAATGGAGCACACCCAGAGCAGAAGTTCTACTTCAGCCAGATCAGGCCTGCCAGGAAACTGCGTTTCACAGGCCTTGGTAAGAGATGTTCCCGGTAGGCTGTAAGAGCACTGGGCAGAGCCAGTTGTTTCTTACCTTCCTGAAAAGCTGGAAGCAAGATGCTTGGGACCCCTCTGCCCGTTTGGGAACAAGGCAGCCTTTTGGGTCGGGAAGCTCTAGGCCAATGGAGCACACGCAGAGCAGGAGTTCTACTTCAGCCTGATCAGGCCTGCAAAGAAACAGCGTTTGACAGGCCTTGGTAAGAGATGTTCCCGGTAGGTGTAAGAGCACTGGGCAGAGCCAGTTGTTTCTTAGCTTCGCAAAGACCGGGAAGCAAGATGCTTTGGGCCTCTCTGCCCCTTGGAAACAGGGCAGCACTTTGGGCCTGGCAGCTCTAGGGCAATGGAGCACACCCAGAGCCGGAGTTCTACTTCAGCCAGATGAGGCCTGCCAAGAAACTGCGTTTCACAGGCCTTTCAAAGACATGTTCCCGGTAGGCTGTAAGAGCACGGGGCAGAGCGAGTTGGTTCTTAGCTTCCCAGAGAGCTGGAAGCAAGATGCTTTGGGGCCTCTCTGCCCCTTTGGAAACAAGGCAGCACCTTGGGCCTGGCAGCTCTAGGGCAATGGAGCACACCCAGAGCAGAAGTTCTACTTCAGCCAAATCAGGCCTGCCAGGAAACGGCGTTTCACAGGCCTTGGTAAGAGATGTTCCCGGTAGGCTGTAAGAGCACTGGGCAACGCCAGATGTTTCTTAGCTTCCCGAAGAGCTGGAAGCAAGAAGCTTTGGTGCCACTCTCTCACTTTGGACTCAAGGCAGCCCTTTGGGGCAGGTAGCTCTAGCCCAGTGGAGCACACCCAGAGCAGAAGTTCTACTTCGGCCAGTTCAGGCCACCAACAAACTGCGTTTCACAGGCCTTGGTAAGAGATGTTCCCGGTAGGCTGTAAGAGCACTGGGCAACGCCAGATGTTTCTTAGCTTCCCGAAGAGCTGGAAGCAAGATGCTTTGGGGCCTCTCATCCCCTTTGCAAACAAGGCGGCCCTATGGGCCAGGCAGCTCTAGGCCAATGGAGCACACCCAGAGCAGAAGTTCTACTTCGGCCAGTTCAGGCCACCAACAAACTGCGTTTCACAGGCCTTGGTAAGAGATGTTCCCGGTAGGCTGTAAGAGCACTGGGCAACGCCAGATGTTTCTTAGCTTCCCGAAGAGCTGGAAGCAAGATGCTTTGGGGCCTCTCATCCCCTTTGCAAACAAGGCCGACCTTTGGGCCAGGCAGCTCTAGGCCAATGGAGCACACCCAGAGCAGAAGTCCTACTTCAGCCAGATCAGGCCTGCCAAGGAACTGCGTTTCAGAGGCCTTTGTATGTGACGTTCCCGGTAGGCTGTGAGAGCACGGTGCAGAGCCAGTTGTTTCCTTGTTTCCCAAACAGCTGGAAGCAAGACGCTTTGGGGCCTCTCTGCCCCTTTGGAAACAAGGCAGCACGTTGGGTCTGGCAGCTCTAGGGCAATGGAGCACAACCAGAGCCGAAGTTCTACTTCTTCCAGATCAGGCCTGCCTAGACAGTGCGTTTCACAGGCCTTGATAAGAGATGTTCTCTTAGGCTATAAGAGCACTGGGCACAGCCAGTTGTTTCTTAGCTTCCCAAGAGGTGGAAGCAAGATGCTTTGGGGCCTCTCTCCCCCTTTGGAAACAAGGCAGCCCTTTGGGCCTTTCAGCTCTAGGGCAATGGAGCACACCCAGAGCAGAAGTTCTACCTCAGCCAGATCAGGCCTGCCAAGAAACTGCTTTTCACAGGCCTTCGTAAGAGGTGTTCCCGGAAGGCTGTAAGAGTACCTGGCAGAGCGAGTTGTTTCTTAGCTTCAAAAACAGCTGGAAGCAACATGATTTGGGGCCTCTCTCCCCCTTTGGAAACAAAGCAGCCTTTGTGCCTGGCAGCTCTAGGCCAAAGTAGCACACCCAGAGCACAAGTTCTACCTCAGCCAGATCAGGCCTGTCAAGAAGCTGCGTTTCACAGGCCTTTGTATGTGACGTTCCCGGTTGGCTTTGAGAGCACTGTGCAGAGCCAGTTGTTTTAGCTTCCCAGAGAGCAGGAAGCAAGATGCTTTGGGGCCTCTCTCACACTTTGGAAATAAAGGCAGCCCTTTGGGCCTGGCAGCCCTAGGCCAATGGAGTACACCCAGAGCAGAAGTTCTACCTCAGCCAGATCAGGCCTTCCAAGAAACTGCGTCTCACAGGCCTTTCTCTGTCACGTTGCCGGTAGGCTGTGAGAGCACTGTGCAGAGCCAGTTGTTTCTTAGCTTCCCAAAGATTTGGAAGCAAGATGCTTTGGGGACTCTCAGCCCCTTTGGAAACAAGGCGGCCCTTTGGGCCTGGCAGCTCTAGGCCAAAGTAGCACGCCCAGAGCAGGAGTTCTACTTCAGCCAGATCAGGCCTGCCAAGAAACTGCGTTTCACAGGCCTTGGTAAGAGATGTTCCCGGTAGGCTGTGAGAGCACTGTGGAGAGCCAGTTGCTTTAGCTTCCCACAGAGCTGGAAGCAAGATGCCTTGGGGCCTCTCTCTCCCTTTGGACACAAGGCAGCCGTTTGGGCCTGGCAGCTCTAGGCCAATGGAGCACACCCACAGCAGAAGTTCTACTTCAGGCAGATCAGTCCTGCCCAGAAACTGCGTTTCACAGCCCTTGGTAAGAGATGTTCACGGTAGGCTGTGAGAGCACTGGGCAGAACCAGTTGTTTTTTAGCTTCCCAAAGTGCTGGAGGCAAGATGCTTTGGGGCCTCTCTCACCCTTTGGAAACAAGGCAGCCCTTAGGTCCTGGTAGCTCTAGGCCTATGTAGCACAACCAGAACAGAAGTTCTACTTCAGCCAGGTCAGGCCTGCCAAGAAACTGCGTTTCACAGGCCTTTCAAAGAGATGTTCTCTTAGGCTGTAAGAGCACTGGGCAGAGCCAGCTGTTTCTTAGCTTCCCGAAGAGCTGGGAGCAAGATGCTTTGGGTCCACTCTCCGTCTTTGGAAACAAGGCAGCCCTTTGGGCCTGGCAGCTCTAGGGCAATGGAGCACACCCAGAGCAGAAGTTCTACTTCAGCCAGATCAGGCCTGCCAGGAAACTGCGTTTCACAGGCCTTGGTAAGAGATGTTCCCGGTAGGCTGTAAGAGCACTGGGCAGAGCCAGTTGTTTCTTACCTTCCTGAAAAGCTGGAAGCAAGATGCTTGGGACCCCTCTGCCCGTTTGGGAACAAGGCAGCCTTTTGGGTCGGGAAGCTCTAGGCCAATGGAGCACACGCAGAGCAGGAGTTCTACTTCAGCCTGATCAGGCCTGCAAAGAAACAGCGTTTGACAGGCCTTGGTAAGAGATGTTCGCGGTAGGTGTAAGAGCACTGGGCAGAGCCAGTTGTTTCTTAGCTTCGCAAAGACCGGGAAGCAAGATGCTTTGGGCCTCTCTGCCCCTTGGAAACAGGGCAGCACTTTGGGCCTGGCAGCTCTAGGGCAATGGAGCACACCCAGAGCCGGAGTTCTACTTCAGCCAGATGAGGCCTGCCAAGAAACTGCGTTTCACAGGCCTTTCAAAGACATGTTCCCGGTAGGCTGTAAGAGCACGGGGCAGAGCGAGTTGGTTCTTAGCTTCCCAGAGAGCTGGAAGCAAGATGCTTTGGGGCCTCTCTGCCCCTTTGGAAACAAGGCAGCACCTTGGGCCTGGCAGCTCTAGGGCAATGGAGCACACCCAGAGCAGAAGTTCTACTTCAGCCAAATCAGGCCTGCCAGGAAACGGCGTTTCACAGGCCTTGGTAAGAGATGTTCCCGGTAGGCTGTAAGAGCACTGGGCAACGCCAGATGTTTCTTAGCTTCCCGAAGAGCTGGAAGCAAGAAGCTTTGGTGCCACTCTCTCACTTTGGACTCAAGGCAGCCCTTTGGGGCAGGTAGCTCTAGGCCAGTGGAGCACACCCAGAGCAGAAGTTCTACTTGGGCCAGTTCAGGCCACCAACAAACTGCGTTTCACAGGCCTTGGTAAGAGATGTTCCCGGTAGGCTGTAAGAGCACTGGGCAACGCCAGATGTTTCTTAGCTTCCCGAAGAGCTGGAAGCAAGATGCTTTGGGGCCTCTCATCCCCTTTGCAAACAAGGCGGCCCTATGGGCCAGGCAGCTCTAGGCCAATGGAGCACACCCAGAGCAGAAGATCTACTTCGGCCAGTTCAGGCCACCAACAAACTGCGTTTCACAGGCCTTGGTAAGAGATGTTCCCGGTAGGCTGTAAGAGCACTGGGCAACGCCAGATGTTTCTTAGCTTCCCGAAGAGCTGGAAGCAAGATGCTTTGGGGCCTCTCATCCCCTTTGCAAACAAGGCCGACCTTTGGGCCAGGCAGCTCTAGGCCAATGGAGCACACCCAGAGCAGAAGTCCTACTTCAGCCAGATCAGGCCTGCCAAGGAACTGCGTTTCAGAGGCCTTTGTATGTGACGTTCCCGGTAGGCTGTGAGAGCACGGTGCAGAGCCAGTTGTTTCCTTGTTTCCCAAACAGCTGGAAGCAAGACGCTTTGGGGCCTCTCTGCCCCTTTGGAAACAAGGCAGCACGTTGGGTCTGGCAGCTCTAGGGCAATGGAGCACAACCAGAGCCGAAGTTCTACTTCTTCCAGATCAGGCCTGCCTAGACAGTGCGTTTCCCAGGCCTTGATAAGAGATGTTCTCTTAGGCTATAAGAGCACTGGGCACAGCCAGTTGTTTCTTAGCTTCCCAAGAGGTGGAAGCAAGATGCTTTGGGGCCTCTCTCCCCCTTTGGAAACAAGGCAGCCCTTTGGGCCTTTCAGCTCTAGGGCAATGGAGCACACCCAGAGCAGAAGTTCTACCTCAGCCAGATCAGGCCTGCCAAGAAACTGCTTTTCACAGGCCTTCGTAAGAGGTGTTCCCGGAAGGCTGTAAGAGTACCTGGCAGAGCGAGTTGTTTCTTAGCTTCAAAAACAGCTGGAAGCAACATGATTTGGGGCCTCTCTCCCCCTTTGGAAACAAAGCAGCCTTTGTGCCTGGCAGCTCTAGGCCAAAGTAGCACACCCAGAGCACAAGTTCTACCTCAGCCAGATCAGGCCTGTCAAGAAGCTGCGTTTCACAGGCCTTTGTATGTGACGTTCCCGGTTGGCTTTGAGAGCACTGTGCAGAGCCAGTTGTTTTAGCTTCCCAGAGAGCAGGAAGCAAGATGCTTTGGGGCCTCTCTCACACTTTGGAAATAAAGGCAGCCCTTTGGGCCTGGCAGCCCTAGGCCAATGGAGTACACCCAGAGCAGAAGTTCTACCTCAGCCAGATCAGGCCTTCCAAGAAACTGCGTCTCACAGGCCTTTCTCTGTCACGTTGCCGGTAGGCTGTGAGAGCACTGTGCAGAGCCAGTTGTTTCTTAGCTTCCCAAAGATTTGGAAGCAAGATGCTTTGGGGACTCTCAGCCCCTTTGGAAACAAGGCGGCCCTTTGGGCCTGGCAGCTCTAGGCCAAAGTAGCACGCCCAGAGCAGGAGTTCTACTTCAGCCAGATCAGGCCTGCCAAGAAACTGCGTTTCACAGGCCTTGGTAAGAGATGTTCCCGGTAGGCTGTGAGAGCACTGTGGAGAGCCAGTTGCTTTAGCTTCCCACAGAGCTGGAAGCAAGATGCCTTGGGGCCTCTCTCTCCCTTTGGACACAAGGCAGCCTTTTGGGCCTGGCAGCTCTAGGCCAATGGAGCACACCCACAGCAGAAGTTCTACTTCAGGCAGATCAGTCCTGCCCAGAAACTGCGTTTCACAGCCCTTGGTAAGAGATGTTCACGGTAGGCTGTGAGAGCACTGGGCAGAACCAGTTGTTTTTTAGCTTCCCAAAGTGCTGGAGGCAAGATGCTTTGGGGCCTCTCTCACCCTTTGGAAACAAGGCAGCCCTTAGGTCCTGGTAGCTCTAGGCCTATGTAGCACAACCAGAACAGAAGTTCTACTTCAGCCAGGTCAGGCCTGCCAAGAAACTGCGTTTCACAGGCCTTTCAAAGAGATGTTCTCTTAGGCTGTAAGAGCACTGGGCAGAGCCAGCTGTTTCTTAGCTTCCCGAAGAGCTGGGAGCAAGATGCTTTGGGTCCACTCTCCGTCTTTGGAAACAAGGCAGCCCTTTGGGCCTGGCAGCTCTAGGGCAATGGAGCACACCCAGAGCAGAAGTTCTACTTCAGCCAGATCAGGCCTGCCAGGAAACTGCGTTTCACAGGCCTTGGTAAGAGATGTTCCCGGTAGGCTGTAAGAGCACTGGGCAGAGCCAGTTGTTTCTTACCTTCCTGAAAAGCTGGAAGCAAGATGCTTGGGACCCCTCTGCCCGTTTGGGAACAAGGCAGCCTTTTGGGTCGGGAAGCTCTAGGCCAATGGAGCACACGCAGAGCAGGAGTTCTACTTCAGCCTGATCAGGCCTGCAAAGAAACAGCGTTTGACAGGCCTTGGTAAGAGATGTTCGCGGTAGGTGTAAGAGCACTGGGCAGAGCCAGTTGTTTCTTAGCTTCGCAAAGACCGGGAAGCAAGATGCTTTGGGCCTCTCTGCCCCTTGGAAACAGGGCAGCACTTTGGGCCTGGCAGCTCTAGGGCAATGGAGCACACCCAGAGCCGGAGTTCTACTTCAGCCAGATGAGGCCTGCCAAGAAACTGCGTTTCACAGGCCTTTCAAAGACATGTTCCCGGTAGGCTGTAAGAGCACGGGGCAGAGCGAGTTGGTTCTTAGCTTCCCAGAGAGCTGGAAGCAAGATGCTTTGGGGCCTCTCTGCCCCTTTGGAAACAAGGCAGCACCTTGGGCCTGGCAGCTCTAGGGCAATGGAGCACACCCAGAGCAGAAGTTCTACTTCAGCCAAATCAGGCCTGCCAGGAAACGGCGTTTCACAGGCCTTGGTAAGAGATGTTCCCGGTAGGCTGTAAGAGCACTGGGCAACGCCAGATGTTTCTTAGCTTCCCGAAGAGCTGGAAGCGAGAAGCTTTGGTGCCACTCTCTCACTTTGGACTCAAGGCAGCCCTTTGGGGCAGGTAGCTCTAGGCCAGTGGAGCACACCCAGAGCAGAAGTTCTACTTGGGCCAGTTCAGGCCACCAACAAACTGCGTTTCACAGGCCTTGGTAAGAGATGTTCCCGGTAGGCTGTAAGAGCACTGGGCAACGCCAGATGTTTCTTAGCTTCCCGAAGAGCTGGAAGCAAGATGCTTTGGGGCCTCTCATCCCCTTTGCAAACAAGGCGGCCCTATGGGCCAGGCAGCTCTAGGCCAATGGAGCACACCCAGAGCAGAAGTTCTACTTCGGCCAGTTCAGGCCACCAACAAACTGCGTTTCACAGGCCTTGGTAAGAGATGTTCCCGGTAGGCTGTAAGAGCACTGGGCAACGCATGATGTTTCTTAGCTTCCCGAAGAGCTGGAAGCAAGATGCTTTGGGGCCTCTCATCCCCTTTGCAAACAAGGCCGACCTTTGGGCCAGGCAGCTCTAGGCCAATGGAGCACACCCAGAGCAGAAGTTCTACCTCAGCCAGATAAGGCCTGCCAAGAAACTGCGTTTCAAAAGCTTTGGTAAGAGATGTTCCCGGTACTCTGTTAGAGCACTGGGCAGAGCCATTTGTTTCTTAGCTTCCCAAAGAGCTGGAAGCAAGATGCTTTGGGGGCTCCCTGCCCCTTTGCCAACAAGGGCGACCTTTGGGCCTTTCAGCTCTAGGCCAATGGAGCACACCCAGAGCAGAAGTCCTACTTCAGCCAGATCAGGCCTGCCAAGGAACTGCGTTTCAGAGGCCTTTGTATGTGACGTTCCCGGTAGGCTGTGAGAGCACGGTGCAGAGCCAGTTGTTTCCTTGTTTCCCAAACAGCTGGAAGCAAGACGCTTTGGGGCCTCTCTGCCCCTTTGGAAACAAGGCAGCACGTTGGGTCTGGCAGCTCTAGGGCAATGGAGCACAACCAGAGCCGAAGTTCTACTTCTTCCAGATCAGGCCTGCCTAGACAGTGCGTTTCCCAGGCCTTGATAAGAGATGTTCTCTTAGGCTATAAGAGCACTGGGCACAGCCAGTTGTTTCTTAGCTTCCCAAGAGGTGGAAGCAAGATGCTTTGGGGCCTCTCTCCCCCTTTGGAAACAAGGCAGCCCTTTGGGCCTTTCAGCTCTAGGGCAATGGAGCACACCCAGAGCAGAAGTTCTACCTCAGCCAGATCAGGCCTGCCAAGAAACTGCTTTTCACAGGCCTTCGTAAGAGGTGTTCCCGGAAGGCTGTAAGAGTACCTGGCAGAGCGAGTTGTTTCTTAGCTTCAAAAACAGCTGGAAGCAACATGATTTGGGGCCTCTCTCCCCCTTTGGAAACAAAGCAGCCTTTGTGCCTGGCAGCTCTAGGCCAAAGTAGCACACCCAGAGCACAAGTTCTACCTCAGCCAGATCAGGCCTGTCAAGAAGCTGCGTTTCACAGGCCTTTGTATGTGACGTTCCCGGTTGGCTTTGAGAGCACTGTGCAGAGCCAGTTGTTTTAGCTTCCCAGAGAGCAGGAAGCAAGATGCTTTGGGGCCTCTCTCACACTTTGGAAATAAAGGCAGCCCTTTGGGCCTGGCAGCCCTAGGCCAAAGGAGTACACCCAGAGCAGAAGTTCTACCTCAGCCAGATCAGGCCTTCCAAGAAACTGCGTCTCACAGGCCTTTCTCTGTCACGTTGCCGGTAGGCTGTGAGAGCACTGTGCAGAGCCAGTTGTTTCTTAGCTTCCCAAAGATTTGGAAGCAAGATGCTTTGGGGACTCTCAGCCCCTTTGGAAACAAGGCGGCCGTTTGGGCCTGGCAGCTCTAGGCCAAAGTAGCACGCCCAGAGCAGGAGTTCTACTTCAGCCAGATCAGGCCTGCCAAGAAACTGCGTTTCACAGGCCTTGGTAAGAGATGTTCCCGGTAGGCTGTGAGAGCACTGTGGAGAGCCAGTTGCTTTAGCTTCCCACAGAGCTGGAAGCAAGATGCCTTGGGGCCTCTCTCTCCCTTTGGACACAAGGCAGCCTTTTGGGCCTGGCAGCTCTAGGCCAATGGAGCACACCCACAGCAGAAGTTCTACTTCAGGCAGATCAGTCCTGCCCAGAAACTGCGTTTCACAGCCGTTGGTAAGAGATGTTCACGGTAGGCTGTGAGAGCACTGGGCAGAACCAGTTGTTTTTTAGCTTCCCAAAGTGCTGGAGGCAAGATGCTTTGGGGCCTCTCTCACCCTTTGGAAACAAGGCAGCCCTTAGGTCCTGGTAGCTCTAGGCCTATGTAGCACAACCAGAACAGAAGTTCTACTTCAGCCAGGTCAGGCCTGCCAAGAAACTGCGTTTCACAGGCCTTTCAAAGAGATGTTCTCTTAGGCTGTAAGAGCACTGGGCAGAGCCAGCTGTTTCTTAGCTTCCCGAAGAGCTGGGAGCAAGATGCTTTGGGTCCACTCTCCGTCTTTGGAAACAAGGCAGCCCTTTGGGCCTGGCAGCTCTAGGGCAATGGAGCACACCCAGAGCAGAAGTTCTACTTCAGCCAGATCAGGCCTGCCAGGAAACTGCGTTTCACAGGCCTTGGTAAGAGATGTTCCCGGTAGGCTGTAAGAGCACTGGGCAGAGCCAGTTGTTTCTTACCTTCCTGAAAAGCTGGAAGCAAGATGCTTGGGACCCCTCTGCCCGTTTGGGAACAAGGCAGCCTTTTGGGTCGGGAAGCTCTAGGCCAATGGAGCACACGCAGAGCAGGAGTTCTACTTCAGCCTGATCAGGCCTGCAAAGAAACAGCGTTTGACAGGCCTTGGTAAGAGATGTTCGCGGTAGGTGTAAGAGCACTGGGCAGAGCCAGTTGTTTCTTAGCTTCGCAAAGACCGGGAAGCAAGATGCTTTGGGCCTCTCTGCCCCTTGGAAACAGGGCAGCACTTTGGGCCTGGCAGCTCTAGGGCAATGGAGCACACCCAGAGCCGGAGTTCTACTTCAGCCAGATGAGGCCTGCCAAGAAACTGCGTTTCACAGGCCTTTCAAAGACATGTTCCCGGTAGGCTGTAAGAGCACGGGGCAGAGCGAGTTGGTTCTTAGCTTCCCAGAGAGCTGGAAGCAAGATGCTTTGGGGCCTCTCTGCCCCTTTGGAAACAAGGCAGCACCTTGGGCCTGGCAGCTCTAGGGCAATGGAGCACACCCAGAGCAGAAGTTCTACTTCAGCCAAATCAGGCCTGCCAGGAAACGGCGTTTCACAGGCCTTGGTAAGAGATGTTCCCGGTAGGCTGTAAGAGCACTGGGCAACGCCAGATGTTTCTTAGCTTCCCGAAGAGCTGGAAGCGAGAAGCTTTGGTGCCACTCTCTCACTTTGGACTCAAGGCAGCCCTTTGGGGCAGGTAGCTCTAGGCCAGTGGAGCACACCCAGAGCAGAAGTTCTACTTCGGCCAGTTCAGGCCACCAACAAACTGCGTTTCACAGGCCTTGGTAAGAGATGTTCCCGGTAGGCTGTAAGAGCACTGGGCAATGCCAGATGTTTCTTAGCTTCCCGAAGAGCTGGAAGCAAGATGCTTTGGGGCCTCTCATCCCCTTTGCAAACAAGGCGGCCCTATGGGCCAGGCAGCTCTAGGCCAATGGAGCACACCCAGAGCAGAAGTTCTACTTCGGCCAGTTCAGGCCACCAACAAACTGCGTTTCACAGGCCTTGGTAAGAGATGTTCCCGGTAGGCTGTAAGAGCACTGGGCAACGCATGATGTTTCTTAGCTTCCCGAAGAGCTGGAAGCAAGATGCTTTGGGGCCTCTCATCCCCTTTGCAAACAAGGCCGACCTTTGGGCCAGGCAGCTCTAGGCCAATGGAGCACACCCAGAGCAGAAGTTCTACCTCAGCCAGATAAGGCCTGCCAAGAAACTGCGTTTCAAAGGCTTTGGTAAGAGATGTTTCCGCTACTCTGTTAGAGCACTGGGCAGAGCCATTTGTTTCTTAGCTTCCCAAAGAGCTGGAAGCAAGATGCTTTGGGGTCTCCCTGCCCTTTTGCCAACAAGGGCGACCTTTGGGCCTTTCAGCTCTAGGCCAATGGAGCACACCCAGAGCAGAAGTCCTACTTCAGCCAGATCAGGCCTGCCAAGGAACTGCGTTTCAGAGGCCTTTGTATGTGACGTTCCCGGTAGGCTGTGAGAGCACGGTGCAGAGCCAGTTGTTTCCTTGTTTCCCAAACAGCTGGAAGCAAGACGCTTTGGGGCCTCTCTGCCCCTTTGGAAACAAGGCAGCACGTTGGGTCTGGCAGCTCTAGGGCAATGGAGCACAACCAGAGCCGAAGTTCTACTTCTTCCAGATCAGGCCTGCCTAGACAGTGCGTTTCACAGGCCTTGATAAGAGATGTTCTCTTAGGCTATAAGAGCACTGGGCACAGCCAGTTGTTTCTTAGCTTCCCAAGAGGTGGAAGCAAGATGCTTTGGGGCCTCTCTCCCCCTTTGGAAACAAGGCAGCCCTTTGGGCCTTTCAGCTCTAGGGCAATGGAGCACACCCAGAGCAGAAGTTCTACCTCAGCCAGATCAGGCCTGCCAAGAAACTGCTTTTCACAGGCCTTCGTAAGAGGTGTTCCCGGAAGGCTGTAAGAGTACCTGGCAGAGCGAGTTGTTTCTTAGCTTCAAAAACAGCTGGAAGCAACATGATTTGGGGCCTCTCTCCCCCTTTGGAAACAAAGCAGCCTTTGTGCCTGGCAGCTCTAGGCCAAAGTAGCACACCCAGAGCACAAGTTCTACCTCAGCCAGATAAGGCCTGTCAAGAAGCTGCGTTTCACAGGCCTTTGTATGTGACGTTCCCGGTTGGCTTTGAGAGCACTGTGCAGAGCCAGTTGTTTTAGCTTCCCAGAGAGCAGGAAGCAAGATGCTTTGGGGCCTCTCTCACACTTTGGAAATAAAGGCAGCCCTTTGGGCCTGGCAGCCCTAGGCCAATGGAGTACACCCAGAGCAGAAGTTCTACCTCAGCCAGATCAGGCCTTCCAAGAAACTGCGTCTCACAGGCCTTTCTCTGTCACGTTGCCGGTAGGCTGTGAGAGCACTGTGCAGAGCCAGTTGTTTCTTAGCTTCCCAAAGATTTGGAAGCAAGATGCTTTGGGGACTCTCAGCCCCTTTGGAAACAAGGCGGCCCTTTGGGCCTGGCAGCTCTAGGCCAAAGTAGCACGCCCAGAGCAGGAGTTCTACTTCAGCCAGATCAGGCCTGCCAAGAAACTGCGTTTCACAGGCCTTGGTAAGAGATGTTCCCGGTAGGCTGTGAGAGCACTGTGGAGAGCCAGTTGCTTTAGCTTCCCACAGAGCTGGAAGCAAGATGCCTTGGGGCCTCTCTCTCCCTTTGGACACAAGGCAGCCGTTTGGGCCTGGCAGCTCTAGGCCAATGGAGCACACCCACAGCAGAAGTTCTACTTCAGGCAGATCAGTCCTGCCCAGAAACTGCGTTTCACAGCCCTTGGTAAGAGATGTTCACGGTAGGCTGTGAGAGCACTGGGCAGAACCAGTTGTTTTTTAGCTTCCCAAAGTGCTGGAGGCAAGATGCTTTGGGGCCTCTCTCACCCTTTGGAAACAAGGCAGCCCTTAGGTCCTGGTAGCTCTAGGCCTATGTAGCACAACCAGAACAGAAGTTCTACTTCAGCCAGGTCAGGCCTGCCAAGAAACTGCGTTTCACAGGCCTTTCAAAGAGATGTTCTCTTAGGCTGTAAGAGCACTGGGCAGAGCCAGCTGTTTCTTAGCTTCCCGAAGAGCTGGGAGCAAGATGCTTTGGGTCCACTCTCCGTCTTTGGAAACAAGGCAGCCCTTTGGGCCTGGCAGCTCTAGGGCAATGGAGCACACCCAGAGCAGAAGTTCTACTTCAGCCAGATCAGGCCTGCCAGGAAACTGCGTTTCACAGGCCTTGGTAAGAGATGTTCCCGGTAGGCTGTAAGAGCACTGGGCAGAGCCAGTTGTTTCTTACCTTCCTGAAAAGCTGGAAGCAAGATGCTTGGGACCCCTCTGCCCGTTTGGGAACAAGGCAGCCTTTTGGGTCGGGAAGCTCTAGGCCAATGGAGCACACGCAGAGCAGGAGTTCTACTTCAGCCTGATCAGGCCTGCAAAGAAACAGCGTTTGACAGGCCTTGGTAAGAGATGTTCGCGGTAGGTGTAAGAGCACTGGGCAGAGCCAGTTGTTTCTTAGCTTCCCAAGAGGTGGAAGCAAGATGCTTTGGGGCCTCTCTCCCCCTTTGGAAACAACGCAGCCCTTTGGGCCTTTCAGCTCTAGGGCAATGGAGCACACCCAGAGCAGAAGTTCTACCTCAGCCAGATCAGGCCTGCCAAGAAACTGCTTTTCACAGGCCTTCGTAAGAGGTGTTCCCGGAAGGCTGTAAGAGTACCTGGCAGAGCGAGTTGTTTCTTAGCTTCAAAAACAGCTGGAAGCAACATGATTTGGGGCCTCTCTCCCCATTTGGAAACAAAGCAGCCTTTGTGCCTGGCAGCTCTAGGCCAAAGTAGCACACCCAGAGCACAAGTTCTACCTCAGCCAGATCAGGCCTTCCAAAAACTGCGTCTCACAGGCCTTTCTCTGTCACGTTGCCGGTAGGCTGTGAGAGCACTGTGCAGAGCCAGTTGTTTCTTAGCTTCCCAAAGATTTGGAAGCAAGATGCTTTGGGGACTCTCAGCCCCTTTGGAAACAAGGCGGCCCTTTGGGCCTGGCAGCTCTAGGCCAAAGTAGCACGCCCAGAGCAGGAGTTCTACTTTAGCCAGATCAGGCCTGCCAAGAAACTGCGTTTCACAGGCCTTGGTAAGAGATGTTCCCGGTAGGCTGTGAGAGCACTGTGGAGAGCCAGTTGCTTTAGCTTCCCACAGAGCTGGAAGCAAGATGCCTTGGGGCCTCTCTCTCCCTTTGGACACAAGGCAGCCGTTTGGGCCTGGCAGCTCTAGGCCAATGGAGCACACCCAGAGCCGGAGTTCTACTTCAGCCAGATGAGGCCTGCCAAGAAACTGCGTTTCACAGGCCTTTCAAAGACATGTTCCCGGTAGGCTGTAAGAGCACGGGGCAGAGCGAGTTGGTTCTTAGCTTCCCAGAGAGCTGGAAGCAAGATGCTTTGGGGCCTCTCTGCCCCTTTGGAAACAAGGCAGCACCTTGGGCCTGGCAGCTCTAGGGCAATGGAGCACACCCAGAGCAGAAGTTCTACTTCAGCCAAATCAGGCCTGCCAGGAAACGGCGTTTCACAGGCCTTGGTAAGAGATGTTCCCGGTAGGCTGTAAGAGCACTGGGCAACGCCAGATGTTTCTTAGCTTCCCGAAGAGCTGGAAGCGAGAAGCTTTGGTGCCACTCTCTCACTTTGGACTCAAGGCAGCCCTTTGGGGCAGGTAGCTCTAGGCCAGTGGAGCACACCCAGAGCAGAAGTTCTACTTGGGCCAGTTCAGGCCACCAACAAACTGCGTTTCACAGGCCTTGGTAAGAGATGTTCCCGGTAGGCTGTAAGAGCACTGGGCAACGCCAGATGTTTCTTAGCTTCCCGAAGAGCTGGAAGCAAGATGCTTTGGGGCCTCTCATCCCCTTTGCAAACAAGGCGGCCCTATGGGCCAGGCAGCTCTAGGCCAATGGAGCACACCCAGAGCAGAAGTTCTACTTCGGCCAGTTCAGGCCACCAACAAACTGCGTTTCACAGGCCTTGGTAAGAGATGTTCCCGGTAGGCTGTAAGAGCACTGGGCAACGCCAGATGTTTCTTAGCTTCCCGAAGAGCTGGAAGCAAGATGCTTTGGGGCCTCTCATCCCCTTTGCAAACAAGGCCGACCTTTGGGCCAGGCAGCTCTAGGCCAATGGAGCACACCCAGAGCAGAAGTTCTACCTCAGCCAGATAAGGCCTGCCAAGAAACTGCGTTTCAAAGGCTTTGGTAAGAGATGTTCCCGGTACTCTGTTAGAGCACTGGGCAGAGCCATTTGTTTCTTAGCTTCCCAAAGAGCTGGAAGCAAGATGCTTTGGGGGCTCCCTGCCCCTTTGCCAACAAGGGCGACCTTTGGGCCTTTCAGCTCTAGGCCAATGGAGCACACCCAGAGCAGAAGTCCTACTTCAGCCAGATCAGGCCTGCCAAGGAACTGCGTTTCAGAGGCCTTTGTATGTGACGTTCCCGGTAGGCTGTGAGAGCACGGTGCAGAGCCAGTTGTTTCCTTGTTTCCCAAACAGCTGGAAGCAAGACGCTTTGGGGCCTCTCTGCCCCTTTGGAAACAAGGCAGCACGTTGGGTCTGGCAGCTCTAGGGCAATGGAGCACAACCAGAGCCGAAGTTCTACTTCTTCCAGATCAGGCCTGCCTAGACAGTGCGTTTCCCAGGCCTTGATAAGAGATGTTCTCTTAGGCTATAAGAGCACTGGGCACAGCCAGTTGTTTCTTAGCTTCCCAAGAGGTGGAAGCAAGATGCTTTGGGGCCTCTCTCCCCCTTTGGAAACAAGGCAGCCCTTTGGGCCTTTCAGCTCTAGGGCAATGGAGCACACCCAGAGCAGAAGTTCTACCTCAGCCAGATCAGGCCTGCCAAGAAACTGCTTTTCACAGGCCTTCGTAAGAGGTGTTCCCGGAAGGCTGTAAGAGTACATGGCAGAGCGAGTTGTTTCTTAGCTTCAAAAACAGCTGGAAGCAACATGATTTGGGGCCTCTCTCCCCCTTTGGAAACAAAGCAGCCTTTGTGCCTGGCAGCTCTAGGCCAAAGTAGCACACCCAGAGCACAAGTTCTACCTCAGCCAGATCAGGCCTGTCAAGAAGCTGCGTTTCACAGGCCTTTGTATGTGACGTTCCCGGTTGGCTTTGAGAGCACTGTGCAGAGCCAGTTGTTTTAGCTTCCCAGAGAGCAGGAAGCAAGATGCTTTGGGGCCTCTCTCACACTTTGGAAATAAAGGCAGCCCTTTGGGCCTGGCAGCCCTAGGCCAATGGAGTACACCCAGAGCAGAAGTTCTACCTCAGCCAGATCAGGCCTTCCAAGAAACTGCGTCTCACAGGCCTTTCTCTGTCACGTTGCCGGTAGGCTGTGAGAGCACTGTGCAGAGCCAGTTGTTTCTTAGCTTCCCAAAGATTTGGAAGCAAGATGCTTTGGGGACTCTCAGCCCCTTTGGAAACAAGGCGGCCGTTTGGGCCTGGCAGCTCTAGGCCAAAGTAGCACGCCCAGAGCAGGAGTTCTACTTCAGCCAGATCAGGCCTGCCAAGAAACTGCGTTTCACAGGCCTTGGTAAGAGATGTTCCCGGTAGGCTGTGAGAGCACTGTGGAGAGCCAGTTGCTTTAGCTTCCCACAGAGCTGGAAGCAAGATGCCTTGGGGCCTCTCTCTCCCTTTGGACACAAGGCAGCCGTTTGGGCCTGGCAGCTCTAGGCCAATGGAGCACACCCACAGCAGAAGTTCTACTTCAGGCAGATCAGTCCTGCCCAGAAACTGCGTTTCACAGCCCTTGGTCAGAGATGTTCACGGTAGGCTGTGAGAGCACTGGGCAGAACCAGTTGTTTTTTAGCTTCCCAAAGTGCTGGAGGCAAGATGCTTTGGGGCCTCTCTCACCCTTTGGAAACAAGGCAGCCCTTAGGTCCTGGTAGCTCTAGGCCTATGTAGCACAACCAGAACAGAAGTTCTACTTCAGCCAGGTCAGGCCTGCCAAGAAACTGCGTTTCACAGGCCTTTCAAAGAGATGTTCTCTTAGGCTGTAAGAGCACTGGGCAGAGCCAGCTGTTTCTTAGCTTCCCGAAGAGCTGGGAGCAAGATGCTTTGGGTCCACTCTCCGTCTTTGGAAACAAGGCAGCCCTTTGGGCCTGGCAGCTCTAGGGCAATGGAGCACACCCAGAGCAGAAGTTCTACTTCAGCCAGATCAGGCCTGCCAGGAAACTGCGTTTCACAGGCCTTGGTAAGAGATGTTCCCGGTAGGCTGTAAGAGCACTGGGCAGAGCCAGTTGTTTCTTACCTTCCTGAAAAGCTGGAAGCAAGATGCTTGGGACCCCTCTGCCCGTTTGGGAACAAGGCAGCCTTTTGGGTCGGGAAGCTCTAGGCCAATGGAGCACACGCAGAGCAGGAGTTCTACTTCAGCCTGATCAGGCCTGCAAAGAAACAGCGTTTGACAGGCCTTGGTAAGAGATGTTCGCGGTAGGTGTAAGAGCACTGGGCAGAGCCAGTTGTTTCTTAGCTTCCCAAGAGGTGGAAGCAAGATGCTTTGGGGCCTCTCTCCCCCTTTGGAAACAACGCAGCCCTTTGGGCCTTTCAGCTCTAGGGCAATGGAGCACACCCAGAGCAGAAGTTCTACCTCAGCCAGATCAGGCCTGCCAAGAAACTGCTTTTCACAGGCCTTCGTAAGAGGTGTTCCCGAAAGGCTGTAAGAGTACCTGGCAGAGCGAGTTGTTTCTTAGCTTCAAAAACAGCTGGAAGCAACATGATTTGGGGCCTCTCTCCCCCTTTGGAAACAAAGCAGCCTTTGTGCCTGGCAGCTCTAGGCCAAAGTAGCACACCCAGAGCACAAGTTCTACCTCAGCCAGATCAGGCCTTCCAAAAAATGCGTCTCACAGGCCTTTCTCTGTCACGTTGCCGGTAGGCTGTGAGAGCACTGTGCAGAGCCAGTTGTTTCTTAGCTTCCCAAAGATTTGGAAGCAAGATGCTTTGGGGACTCTCAGCCCCTTTGGAAACAAGGCGGCCCTTTGTGCCTGGCAGCTCTAGGCCAAAGTAGCACGCCCAGAGCCGGAGTTCTACTTCAGCCAGATGAGGCCTGCCAAGAAACTGCGTTTCACAGGCCTTTCAAAGACATGTTCCCGGTAGGCTGTAAGAGCACGGGGCAGAGCGAGTTGGTTCTTAGCTTCCCAGAGAGCTGGAAGCAAGATGCTTTGGGGCCTCTCTGCCCCTTTGGAAACAAGGCAGCACCTTGGGCCTGGCAGCTCTAGGGCAATGGAGCACACCCAGAGCAGAAGTTCTACTTCAGCCAAATCAGGCCTGCCAGGAAACGGCGTTTCACAGGCCTTGGTAAGAGATGTTCCCGGTAGGCTGTAAGAGCACTGGGCAACGCCAGATGTTTCTTAGCTTCCCGAAGAGCTGGAAGCAAGAAGCTTTGGTGCCACTCTCTCACTTTGGACTCAAGGCAGCCCTTTGGGGCAGGTAGCTCTAGGCCAGTGGAGCACACCCAGAGCAGAAGTTCTACTTGGGCCAGTTCAGGCCACCAACAAACTGCGTTTCACAGGCCTTGGTAAGAGATGTTCCCGGTAGGCTGTAAGAGCACTGGGCAACGCCAGATGTTTCTTAGCTTCCCGAAGAGCTGGAAGCAAGATGCTTTGGGGCCTCTCATCCCCTTTGCAAACAAGGCGGCCCTATGGGCCAGGCAGCTCTAGGCCAATGGAGCACACCCAGAGCAGAAGATCTACTTCGGCCAGTTCAGGCCACCAACAAACTGCGTTTCACAGGCCTTGGTAAGAGATGTTCCCGGTAGGCTGTAAGAGCACTGGGCAACGCCAGATGTTTCTTAGCTTCCCGAAGAGCTGGAAGCAAGATGCTTTGGGGCCTCTCATCCCCTTTGCAAACAAGGCCGACCTTTGGGCCAGGCAGCTCTAGGCCAATGGAGCACACCCAGAGCAGAAGTCCTACTTCAGCCAGATCAGGCCTGCCAAGGAACTGCGTTTCAGAGGCCTTTGTATGTGACGTTCCCGGTAGGCTGTGAGAGCACGGTGCAGAGCCAGTTGTTTCCTTGTTTCCCAAACAGCTGGAAGCAAGACGCTTTGGGGCCTCTCTGCCCCTTTGGAAACAAGGCAGCACGTTGGGTCTGGCAGCTCTAGGGCAATGGAGCACAACCAGAGCCGAAGTTCTACTTCTTCCAGATCAGGCCTGCCTAGACAGTGCGTTTCACAGGCCTTGATAAGAGATGTTCTCTTAGGCTATAAGAGCACTGGGCACAGCCAGTTGTTTCTTAGCTTCCCAAGAGGTGGAAGCAAGATGCTTTGGGGCCTCTCTCCCCCTTTGGAAACAAGGCAGCCCTTTGGGCCTTTCAGCTCTAGGGCAATGGAGCACACCCAGAGCAGAAGTTCTACCTCAGCCAGATCAGGCCTGCCAAGAAACTGCTTTTCACAGGCCTTCGTAAGAGGTGTTCCCGGAAGGCTGTAAGAGTACCTGGCAGAGCGAGTTGTTTCTTAGCTTCAAAAACAGCTGGAAGCAACATGATTTGGGGCCTCTCTCCGCCTTTGGAAACAAAGCAGCCTTTGTGCCTGGCAGCTCTAGGCCAAAGTAGCACACCCAGAGCACAAGTTCTACCTCAGCCAGATCAGGCCTGCCAAGAAGCTGCGTTTCACAGGCCTTTGTATGTGACGTTCCCGGTTGGCTTTGAGAGCACTGTGCAGAGCCAGTTGTTTTAGCTTCCCAGAGAGCAGGAAGCAAGATGCTTTGGGGCCTCTCTCACACTTTGGAAATAAAGGCAGCCCTTTGGGCCTGGCAGCCCTAGGCCAATGGAGTACACCCAGAGCAGAAGTTCTACCTCAGCCAGATCAGGCCTTCCAAGAAACTGCGTCTCACAGGCCTTTCTCTGTCACGTTGCCGGTAGGCTGTGAGAGCACTGTGCAGAGCCAGTTGTTTCTTAGCTTCCCAAAGATTTGGAAGCAAGATGCTTTGGGGACTCTCAGCCCCTTTGGAAACAAGGCGGCCCTTTGGGCCTGGCAGCTCTAGGCCAAAGTAGCACGCCCAGAGCAGGAGTTCTACTTCAGCCAGATCAGGCCTGCCAAGAAACTGCGTTTCACAGGCCTTGGTAAGAGATGTTCCCGGTAGGCTGTGAGAGCACTGTGGAGAGCCAGTTGCTTTAGCTTCCCACAGAGCTGGAAGCAAGATGCCTTGGGGCCTCTCTCTCCCTTTGGACACAAGGCAGCCGTTTGGGCCTGGCAGCTCTAGGCCAATGGAGCACACCCACAGCAGAAGTTCTACTTCAGGCAGATCAGTCCTGCCCAGAAACTGCGTTTCACAGCCCTTGGTAAGAGATGTTCACGGTAGGCTGTGAGAGCACTGGGCAGAACCAGTTGTTTTTTAGCTTCCCAAAGTGCTGGAGGCAAGATGCTTTGGGGCCTCTCTCACCCTTTGGAAACAAGGCAGCCCTTAGGTCCTGGTAGCTCTAGGCCTATGTAGCACAACCAGAACAGAAGTTCTACTTCAGCCAGGTCAGGCCTGCCAAGAAACTGCGTTTCACAGGCCTTTCAAAGAGATGTTCTCTTAGGCTGTAAGAGCACTGGGCAGAGCCAGTTGTTTCTTACCTTCCTGAAAAGCTGGAAGCAAGATGCTTGGGACCCCTCTGCCCGTTTGGGAACAAGGCAGCCTTTTGGGTCGGGAAGCTCTAGGCCAATGGAGCACACGCAGAGCAGGAGTTCTACTTCAGCCTGATCAGGCCTGCAAAGAAACAGCGTTTGACAGGCCTTGGTAAGAGATGTTCCCGGTACGTGTAAGAGCACTGGGCAGAGCCAGTTGTTTCTTAGCTTCGCAAAGACCGGGAAGCAAGATGCTTTGGGCCTCTCTGCCCCTTGGAAACAGGGCAGCACTTTGGGCCTGGCAGCTCTAGGGCAATGGAGCACACCCAGAGCCGGAGTTCTACTTCAGCCAGATGAGGCCTGCCAAGAAACTGCGTTTCACAGGCCTTTCAAAGACATGTTCCCGGTAGGCTGTAAGAGCACGGGGCAGAGCGAGTTGGTTCTTAGCTTCCCAGAGAGCTGGAAGCAAGATGCTTTGGGGCCTCTCTGCCCCTTTGGAAACAAGGCAGCACCTTGGGCCTGGCAGCTCTAGGGCAATGGAGCACACCCAGAGCAGAAGTTCTACTTCAGCCAAATCAGGCCTGCCAGGAAACGGCGTTTCACAGGCCTTGGTAAGAGATGTTCCCGGTAGGCTGTAAGAGCACTGGGCAACGCCAGATGTTTCTTAGCTTCCCGAAGAGCTGGAAGCGAGAAGCTTTGGTGCCACTCTCTCACTTTGGACTCAAGGCAGCCCTTTGGGGCAGGTAGCTCTAGCCCAGTGGAGCACACCCAGAGCAGAAGTTCTACTTCGGCCAGTTCAGGCCACCAACAAACTGCGTTTCACAGGCCTTGGTAAGAGATGTTCCCGGTAGGCTGTAAGAGCACTGGGCAACGCCAGATGTTTCTTAGCTTCCCGAAGAGCTGGAAGCAAGATGCTTTGGGGCCTCTCATCCCCTTTGCAAACAAGGCCGACCTTTGGGCCAGGCAGCTCTAGGCCAATGGAGCACACCCAGAGCAGAAGTTCTACCTCAGCCAGATAAGGCCTGCCAAGAAACTGCGTTTCAAAGGCTTTGGTAAGAGATGTTCCCGGTACTCTGTTAGAGCACTGGGCAGAGCCATTTGTTTCTTAGCTTCCCAAAGAGCTGGAAGCAAGATGCTTTGGGGGCTCCCTGCCCCTTTGCCAACAAGGGCGACCTTTGGGCCTTTCAGCTCTAGGCCAATGGAGCACACCCAGAGCAGAAGTCCTACTTCAGCCAGATCAGGCCTGCCAAGGAACTGCGTTTCAGAGGCCTTTGTATGTGACGTTCCCGGTAGGCTGTGAGAGCACGGTGCAGAGCCAGTTGTTTCCTTGTTTCCCAAACAGCTGGAAGCAAGACGCTTTGGGGCCTCTCTGCCCCTTTGGAAACAAGGCAGCACGTTGGGTCTGGCAGCTCTAGGGCAATGGAGCACAACCAGAGCCGAAGTTCTACTTCTTCCAGATCAGGCCTGCCTAGACAGTGCGTTTCACAGGCCTTGATAAGAGATGTTCTCTTAGGCTATAAGAGCACTGGGCACAGCCAGTTGTTTCTTAGCTTCCCAAGAGGTGGAAGCAAGATGCTTTGGGGCCTCTCTCCCCCTTTGGAAACAAGGCAGCCCTTTGGGCCTTTCAGCTCTAGGGCAATGGAGCACACCCAGAGCAGAAGTTCTACCTCAGCCAGATCAGGCCTGCCAAGAAACTGCTTTTCACAGGCCTTCGTAAGAGGTGTTCCCGGAAGGCTGTAAGAGTACCTGGCAGAGCGAGTTGTTTCTTAGCTTCAAAAACAGCTGGAAGCAACATGATTTGGGGCCTCTCTCCCCCTTTGGAAACAAAGCAGCCTTTGTGCCTGGCAGCTCTAGGCCAAAGTAGCACACCCAGAGCACAAGTTCTACCTCAGCCAGATAAGGCCTGTCAAGAAGCTGCGTTTCACAGGCCTTTGTATGTGACGTTCCCGGTTGGCTTTGAGAGCACTGTGCAGAGCCAGTTGTTTTAGCTTCCCAGAGAGCAGGAAGCAAGATGCTTTGGGGCCTCTCTCACACTTTGGAAATAAAGGCAGCCCTTTGGGCCTGGCAGCCCTAGGCCAATGGAGTACACCCAGAGCAGAAGTTCTACCTCAGCCAGATCAGGCCTTCCAAGAAACTGCGTCTCACAGGCCTTTCTCTGTCACGTTGCCGGTAGGCTGTGAGAGCACTGTGCAGAGCCAGTTGTTTCTTAGCTTCCCAAAGATTTGGAAGCAAGATGCTTTGGGGACTCTCAGCCCCTTTGGAAACAAGGCGGCCCTTTGGGCCTGGCAGCTCTAGGCCAAAGTAGCACGCCCAGAGCAGGAGTTCTACTTCAGCCAGATCAGGCCTGCCAAGAAACTGCGTTTCACAGGCCTTGGTAAGAGATGTTCCCGGTAGGCTGTGAGAGCACTGTGGAGAGCCAGTTGCTTTAGCTTCCCACAGAGCTGGAAGCAAGATGCCTTGGGGCCTCTCTCTCCCTTTGGACACAAGGCAGCCGTTTGGGCCTGGCAGCTCTAGGCCAATGGAGCACACCCACAGCAGAAGTTCTACTTCAGGCAGATCAGTCCTGCCCAGAAACTGCGTTTCACAGCCCTTGGTAAGAGATGTTCACGGTAGGCTGTGAGAGCACTGGGCAGAACCAGTTGTTTTTTAGCTTCCCAAAGTGCTGGAGGCAAGATGCTTTGGGGCCTCTCTCACCCTTTGGAAACAAGGCAGCCCTTAGGTCCTGGTAGCTCTAGGCCTATGTAGCACAACCAGAACAGAAGTTCTACTTCAGCCAGGTCAGGCCTGCCAAGAAACTGCGTTTCACAGGCCTTTCAAAGAGATGTTCTCTTAGGCTGTAAGAGCACTGGGCAGAGCCAGCTGTTTCTTAGCTTCCCGAAGAGCTGGGAGCAAGATGCTTTGGGTCCACTCTCCGTCTTTGGAAACAAGGCAGCCCTTTGGGCCTGGCAGCTCTAGGGCAATGGAGCACACCCAGAGCAGAAGTTCTACTTCAGCCAGATCAGGCCTGCCAGGAAACTGCGTTTCACAGGCCTTGGTAAGAGATGTTCCCGGTAGGCTGTAAGAGCACTGGGCAGAGCCAGTTGTTTCTTACCTTCCTGAAAAGCTGGAAGCAAGATGCTTGGGACCCCTCTGCCCGTTTGGGAACAAGGCAGCCTTTTGGGTCGGGAAGCTCTAGGCCAATGGAGCACACGCAGAGCAGGAGTTCTACTTCAGCCTGATCAGGCCTGCAAAGAAACAGCGTTTGACAGGCCTTGGTAAGAGATGTTCGCGGTAGGTGTAAGAGCACTGGGCAGAGCCAGTTGTTTCTTAGCTTCCCAAGAGGTGGAAGCAAGATGCTTTGGGGCCTCTCTCCCCCTTTGGAAACAACGCAGCCCTTTGGGCCTTTCAGCTCTAGGGCAATGGAGCACACCCAGAGCAGAAGTTCTACCTCAGCCAGATCAGGCCTGCCAAGAAACTGCTTTTCACAGGCCTTCGTAAGAGGTGTTCCCGGAAGGCTGTAAGAGTACCTGGCAGAGCGAGTTGTTTCTTAGCTTCAAAAACAGCTGGAAGCAACATGATTTGGGGCCTCTCTCCCCCTTTGGAAACAAAGCAGCCTTTGTGCCTGGCAGCTCTAGGCCAAAGTAGCACACCCAGAGCACAAGTTCTACCTCAGCCAGATCAGGCCTTCCAAGAAACTGCGTCTCACAGGCCTTTCTCTGTCACGTTGCCGGTAGGCTGTGAGAGCACTGTGCAGAGCCAGTTGTTTCTTAGCTTCCCAAAGATTTGGAAGCAAGATGCTTTGGGGACTCTCAGCCCCTTTGGAAACAAGGCGGCCCTTTGGGCCTGGCAGCTCTAGGCCAAAGTAGCACGCCCAGAGCAGGAGTTCTACTTCAGCCAGATCAGGCCTGCCAAGAAACTGCGTTTCACAGGCCTTGGTAAGAGATGTTCCCGGTAGGCTGTGAGAGCACTGTGGAGAGCCAGTTGCTTTAGCTTCCCACAGAGCTGGAAGCAAGATGCCTTGGGGCCTCTCTCTCCCTTTGGACACAAGGCAGCCGTTTGGGCCTGGCAGCTCTAGGCCAATGGAGCACACCCACAGCAGAAGTTCTACTTCAGGCAGATCAGTCCTGCCCAGAAACTGCGTTTCACAGCCCTTGGTAAGAGATGTTCACGGTAGGCTGTGAGAGCACTGGGCAGAACCAGTTGTTTTTTAGCTTCCCAAAGTGCTGGAGGCAAGATGCTTTGGGGCCTCTCTCACCCTTTGGAAACAAGGCAGCCCTTAGGTCCTGGTAGCTCTAGGCCTATGTAGCACAACCAGAACAGAAGTTCTACTTCAGCCAGGTCAGGCCTGCCAAGAAACTGCGTTTCACAGGCCTTTCAAAGAGATGTTCTCTTAGGCTGTAAGAGCACTGGGCAGAGCCAGTTGTTTCTTACCTTCCTGAAAAGCTGGAAGCAAGATGCTTGGGACCCCTCTGCCCGTTTGGGAACAAGGCAGCCTTTTGGGTCGGGAAGCTCTAGGCCAATGGAGCACACGCAGAGCAGGAGTTCTACTTCAGCCTGATCAGGCCTGCAAAGAAACAGCGTTTGACAGGCCTTGGTAAGAGATGTTCCCGGTAGGTGTAAGAGCACTGGGCAGAGCCAGTTGTTTCTTAGCTTCGCAAAGACCGGGAAGCAAGATGCTTTGGGCCTCTCTGCCCCTTGGAAACAGGGCAGCACTTTGGGCCTGGCAGCTCTAGGGCAATGGAGCACACCCAGAGCCGGAGTTCTACTTCAGCCAGATGAGGCCTGCCAAGAAACTGCGTTTCACAGGCCTTTCAAAGACATGTTCCCGGTAGGCTGTAAGAGCACGGGGCAGAGCGAGTTGGTTCTTAGCTTCCCAGAGAGCTGGAAGCAAGATGCTTTGGGGCCTCTCTGCCCCTTTGGAAACAAGGCAGCACCTTGGGCCTGGCAGCTCTAGGGCAATGGAGCACACCCAGAGCAGAAGTTCTACTTCAGCCAAATCAGGCCTGCCAGGAAACGGCGTTTCACAGGCCTTGGTAAGAGATGTTCCCGGTAGGCTGTAAGAGCACTGGGCAACGCCAGATGTTTCTTAGCTTCCCGAAGAGCTGGAAGCGAGAAGCTTTGGTGCCACTCTCTCACTTTGGACTCAAGGCAGCCCTTTGGGGCAGGTAGCTCTAGCCCAGTGGAGCACACCCAGAGCAGAAGTTCTACTTCGGCCAGTTCAGGCCACCAACAAACTGCGTTTCACAGGCCTTGGTAAGAGATGTTCCCGGTAGGCTGTAAGAGCACTGGGCAACGCCAGATGTTTCTTAGCTTCCCGAAGAGCTGGAAGCAAGATGCTTTGGGGCCTCTCATCCCCTTTGCAAACAAGGCGGCCCTATGGGCCAGGCAGCTCTAGGCCAATGGAGCACACCCAGAGCAGAAGTTCTACTTGGGCCAGTTCAGGCCACCAAGAAACTGCGTTTCACAGGCCTTGGTAAGAGATGTTCCCGGTAGGCTGTAAGAGCACTGGGCAACGCCAGATGTTTCTTAGCTTCCCGAAGAGCTGGAAGCAAGATGCTTTGGGGCCTCTCATCCCCTTTGCAAACAAGGCGGCCCTATGGGCCAGGCAGCTCTAGGCCAATGGAGCACACCCAGAGCAGAAGTTCTACTTCGGCCAGTTCAGGCCACCAACAAACTGCGTTTCACAGGCCTTGGTAAGAGATGTTCCCGGTAGGCTGTAAGAGCACTGGGCAACGCCAGATGTTTCTTAGCTTCCCGAAGAGCTGGAAGCAAGATGCTTTGGGGCCTCTCATCCCCTTTGCAAACAAGGCCGACCTTTGGGCCAGGCAGCTCTAGGCCAATGGAGCACACCCAGAGCAGAAGTTCTACCTCAGCCAGATAAGGCCTGCCAAGAAACTGCGTTTCAAAGGCTTTGGTAAGAGATGTTCCCGGTACTCTGTTAGAGCACTGGGCAGAGCCATTTGTTTCTTAGCTTCCCAAAGAGCTGGAAGCAAGATGCTTTGGGGGCTCCCTGCCCCTTTGCCAACAAGGGCGACCTTTGGGCCTTTCAGCTCTAGGCCAATGGAGCACACCCAGAGCAGAAGTCCTACTTCAGCCAGATCAGGCCTGCCAAGGAACTGCGTTTCAGAGGCCTTTGTATGTGACGTTCCCGGTAGGCTGTGAGAGCACGGTGCAGAGCCAGTTGTTTCCTTGTTTCCCAAACAGCTGGAAGCAAGACGCTTTGGGGCCTCTCTGCCCCTTTGGAAACAAGGCAGCACGTTGGGTCTGGCAGCTCTAGGGCAATGGAGCACAACCAGAGCCGAAGTTCTACTTCTTCCAGATCAGGCCTGCCTAGACAGTGCGTTTCACAGGCCTTGATAAGAGATGTTCTCTTAGGCTATAAGAGCACTGGGCACAGCCAGTTGTTTCTTAGCTTCCCAAGAGGTGGAAGCAAGATGCTTTGGGGCCTCTCTCCCCCTTTGGAAACAAGGCAGCCCTTTGGGCCTTTCAGCTCTAGGGCAATGGAGCACACCCAGAGCAGGAGTTCTACCTCAGCCAGATCAGGCCTGCCAAGAAACTGCTTTTCACAGGCCTTCGTAAGAGGTGTTCCCGGAAGGCTGTAAGAGTACCTGGCAGAGCGAGTTGTTTCTTAGCTTCAAAAACAGCTGGAAGCAACATGATTTGGGGCCTCTCTCCCCCTTTGGAAACAAAGCAGCCTTTGTGCCTGGCAGCTCTAGGCCAAAGTAGCACACCCAGAGCACAAGTTCTACCTCAGCCAGATAAGGCCTGTCAAGAAGCTGCGTTTCACAGGCCTTTGTATGTGACGTTCCCGGTTGGCTTTGAGAGCACTGTGCAGAGCCAGTTGTTTTAGCTTCCCAGAGAGCAGGAAGCAAGATGCTTTGGGGCCTCTCTCACACTTTGGAAATAAAGGCAGCCCTTTGGGCCTGGCAGCCCTAGGCCAATGGAGTACACCCAGAGCAGAAGTTCTACCTCAGCCAGATCAGGCCTTCCAAGAAACTGCGTCTCACAGGCCTTTCTCTGTCACGTTGCCGGTAGGCTGTGAGAGCACTGTGCAGAGCCAGTTGTTTCTTAGCTTCCCAAAGATTTGGAAGCAAGATGCTTTGGGGACTCTCAGCCCCTTTGGAAACAAGGCGGCCCTTTGGGCCTGGCAGCTCTAGGCCAAAGTAGCACGCCCAGAGCAGGAGTTCTACTTCAGCCAGATCAGGCCTGCCAAGAAACTGCGTTTCACAGGCCTTGGTAAGAGATGTTCCCGGTAGGCTGTGAGAGCACTGTGGAGAGCCAGTTGCTTTAGCTTCCCACAGAGCTGGAAGCAAGATGCCTTGGGGCCTCTCTCTCCCTTTGGACACAAGGCAGCCGTTTGGGCCTGGCAGCTCTAGGCCAATGGAGCACACCCACAGCAGAAGTTCTACTTCAGGCAGATCAGTCCTGCCCAGAAACTGCGTTTCACAGCCCTTGGTAAGAGATGTTCACGGTAGGCTGTGAGAGCACTGGGCAGAACCAGTTGTTTTTTAGCTTCCCAAAGTGCTGGAGGCAAGATGCTTTGGGGCCTCTCTCACCCTTTGGAAACAAGGCAGCCCTTAGGTCCTGGTAGCTCTAGGCCTATGTAGCACAACCAGAACAGAAGTTCTACTTCAGCCAGGTCAGGCCTGCCAAGAAACTGCGTTTCACAGGCCTTTCAAAGAGATGTTCTCTTAGGCTGTAAGAGCACTGGGCAGAGCCAGCTGTTTCTTAGCTTCCCGAAGAGCTGGGAGCAAGATGCTTTGGGTCCACTCTCCGTCTTTGGAAACAAGGCAGCCCTTTGGGCCTGGCAGCTCTAGGGCAATGGAGCACACCCAGAGCAGAAGTTCTACTTCAGCCAGATCAGGCCTGCCAGGAAACTGCGTTTCACAGGCCTTGGTAAGAGATGTTCCCGGTAGGCTGTAAGAGCACTGGGCAGAGCCAGTTGTTTCTTACCTTCCTGAAAAGCTGGAAGCAAGATGCTTGGGACCCCTCTGCCCGTTTGGGAACAAGGCAGCCTTTTGGGTCGGGAAGCTCTAGGCCAATGGAGCACACGCAGAGCAGGAGTTCTACTTCAGCCTGATCAGGCCTGCAAAGAAACAGCGTTTGACAGGCCTTGGTAAGAGATGTTCGCAGTAGGTGTAAGAGCACTGGGCAGAGCCAGTTGTTTCTTAGCTTCGCAAAGACCGGGAAGCAAGATGCTTTGGGCCTCTCTGCCCCTTGGAAACAGGGCAGCACTTTGGGCCTGGCAGCTCTAGGGCAGTGGAGCACACCCAGAGCCGGAGTTCTACTTCAGCCAGATGAGGCCTGCCAAGAAACTGCGTTTCACAGGCCTTTCAAAGACATGTTCCCGGTAGGCTGTAAGAGCACGGGGCAGAGCGAGTTGGTTCTTAGCTTCCCAGAGAGCTGGAAGCAAGATGCTTTGGGGCCTCTCTGCCCCTTTGGAAACAAGGCAGCACCTTGGGCCTGGCAGCTCTAGGGCAATGGAGCACACCCAGAGCAGAAGTTCTACTTGGGCCAGTTCAGGCCACCAACAAACTGCGTTTCACAGGCCTTGGTAAGAGATGTTCCCGGTAGGCTGTAAGAGCACTGGGCAACGCCAGATGTTTCTTAGCTTCCCGAAGAGCTGGAAGCGAGAAGCTTTGGTGCCACTCTCTCACTTTGGACTCAAGGCAGCCCTTTGGGGCAGGTAGCTCTAGCCCAGTGGAGCACACCCAGAGCAGAAGTTCTACTTGGGCCAGTTCAGGCCACCAACAAACTGCGTTTCACAGGCCTTGGTAAGAGATGTTCCCGGTAGGCTGTAAGAGCACTGGGCAACGCCAGATGTTTCTTAGCTTCCCGAAGAGCTGGAAGCAAGATGCTTTGGGGCCTCTCATCCCCTTTGCAAACAAGGCGGCCCTATGGGCCAGGCAGCTCTAGGCCAATGGAGCACACCCAGAGCAGAAGTTCTACTTCGGCCAGTTCAGGCCACCAACAAACTGCGTTTCACAGGCCTTGGTAAGAGATGTTCCCGGTAGGCTGTAAGAGCACTGGGCAACGCCAGATGTTTCTTAGCTTCCCGAAGAGCTGGAAGCGAGAAGCTTTGGTGCCACTCTCTCACTTTGGACTCAAGGCAGCTCTTTGGGGCAGGTAGCTCTAGCCCAGTGGAGCACACCCAGAGCAGAAGTTCTACTTCGGCCAGTTCAGGCCACCAACAAACTGCGTTTCACAGGCCTTGGTAAGAGATGTTCCCGGTAGGCTGTAAGAGCACTGGTCAACGCCAGATGTTTCTTAGCTTCCCGAAGAGCTGGAAGCAAGATGCTTTGGGGCCTCTCATCCCCTTTGCAAACAAGGCCGACCTTTGGGCCAGGCAGCTCTAGGCCAATGGAGCACACCCAGAGCAGAAGTTCTACCTCAGCCAGATAAGGCCTGCCAAGAAACTGCGTTTCAAAGGCTTTGGTAAGAGATGTTCCCGGTACTCTGTTAGAGCACTGGGCAGAGCCATTTGTTTCTTAGCTTCCCAAAGAGCTGGAAGCAAGATGCTTTGGGGGCTCCCTGCCCCTTTGCCAACAAGGGCGACCTTTGGGCCTTTCAGCTCTAGGCCAATGGAGCACACCCAGAGCAGAAGTCCTACTTCAGCCAGATCAGGCCTGCCAAGGAACTGCGTTTCAGAGGCCTTTGTATGTGACGTTCCCGGTAGGCTGTGAGAGCACGGTGCAGAGCCAGTTGTTTCCTTGTTTCCCAAACAGCTGGAAGCAAGACGCTTTGGGGCCTCTCTGCCCCTTTGGAAACAAGGCAGCACGTTGGGTCTGGCAGCTCTAGGGCAATGGAGCACAACCAGAGCCGAAGTTCTACTTCTTCCAGATCAGGCCTGCCTAGACAGTGCGTTTCCCAGGCCTTGATAAGAGATGTTCTCTTAGGCTATAAGAGCACTGGGCACAGCCAGTTGTTTCTTAGCTTCCCAAGAGGTGGAAGCAAGATGCTTTGGGGCCTCTCTCCCCCTTTGGAAACAAGGCAGCCCTTTGGGCCTTTCAGCTCTAGGGCAATGGAGCACACCCAGAGCAGAAGTTCTACCTCAGCCAGATCAGGCCTGCCAAGAAACTGCTTTTCACAGGCCTTCGTAAGAGGTGTTCCCAGAAGGCTGTAAGAGTACCTGGCAGAGCGAGTTGTTTCTTAGCTTCAAAAACAGCTGGAAGCAACATGATTTGGGGCCTCTCTCCCCCTTTGGAAACAAAGCAGCCTTTGTGCCTGGCAGCTCTAGGCCAAAGTAGCACACCCAGAGCACAAGTTCTACCTCAGCCAGATCAGGCCTGTCAAGAAGCTGCGTTTCACAGGCCTTTGTATGTGACGTTCCCGGTTGGCTTTGAGAGCACTGTGCAGAGCCAGTTGTTTTAGCTTCCCAGAGAGCAGGAAGCAAGATGCTTTGGGGCCTCTCTCACACTTTGGAAATAAAGGCAGCCCTTTGGGCCTGGCAGCCCTAGGCCAATGGAGTACACCCAGAGCAGAAGTTCTACCTCAGCCAGATCAGGCCTTCCAAGAAACTGCGTCTCACAGGCCTTTCTCTGTCACGTTGCCGGTAGGCTGTGAGAGCACTGTGCAGAGCCAGTTGTTTCTTAGCTTCCCAAAGATTTGGAAGCAAGATGCTTTGGGGACTCTCAGCCCCTTTGGAAACAAGGCGGCCCTTTGGGCCTGGCAGCTCTAGGCCAAAGTAGCACGCCCAGAGCAGGAGTTCTACTTCAGCCAGATCAGGCCTGCCAAGAAACTGCGTTTCACAGGCCTTGGTAAGAGATGTTCCCGGTAGGCTGTGAGAGCACTGTGGAGAGCCAGTTGCTTTAGCTTCCCACAGAGCTGGAAGCAAGATGCCTTGGGGCCTCTCTCTCCCTTTGGACACAAGGCAGCCGTTTGGGCCTGGCAGCTCTAGGCCAATGGAGCACACCCACAGCAGAAGTTCTACTTCAGGCAGATCAGTCCTGCCCAGAAACTGCGTTTCACAGCCCTTGGTAAGAGATGTTCACGGTAGGCTGTGAGAGCACTGGGCAGAACCAGTTGTTTTTTAGCTTCCCAAAGTGCTGGAGGCAAGATGCTTTGGGGCCTCTCTCACCCTTTGGAAACAAGGCAGCCCTTAGGTCCTGGTAGCTCTAGGCCTATGTAGCACAACCAGAACAGAAGTTCTACTTCAGCCAGGTCAGGCCTGCCAAGAAACTGCGTTTCACAGGCCTTTCAAAGAGATGTTCTCTTAGGCTGTAAGAGCACTGGGCAGAGCCAGCTGTTTCTTAGCTTCCCGAAGAGCTGGGAGCAAGATGCTTTGGGTCCACTCTCCGTCTTTGGAAACAAGGCAGCCCTTTGGGCCTGGCAGCTCTAGGGCAATGGAGCACACCCAGAGCAGAAGTTCTACTTCAGCCAGATCAGGCCTGCCAGGAAACTGCGTTTCACAGGCCTTGGTAAGAGATGTTCCCGGTAGGCTGTAAGAGCACTGGGCAGAGCCAGTTGTTTCTTACCTTCCTGAAAAGCTGGAAGCAAGATGCTTGGGACCCCTCTGCCCGTTTGGGAACAAGGCAGCCTTTTGGGTCGGGAAGCTCTAGGCCAATGGAGCACACGCAGAGCAGGAGTTCTACTTCAGCCTGATCAGGCCTGCAAAGAAACAGCGTTTGACAGGCCTTGGTAAGAGATGTTCGCAGTAGGTGTAAGAGCACTGGGCAGAGCCAGTTGTTTCTTAGCTTCGCAAAGACCGGGAAGCAAGATGCTTTGGGCCTCTCTGCCCCTTGGAAACAGGGCAGCACTTTGGGCCTGGCAGCTCTAGGGCAGTGGAGCACACCCAGAGCCGGAGTTCTACTTCAGCCAGATGAGGCCTGCCAAGAAACTGCGTTTCACAGGCCTTTCAAAGACATGTTCCCGGTAGGCTGTAAGAGCACGGGGCAGAGCGAGTTGGTTCTTAGCTTCCCAGAGAGCTGGAAGCAAGATGCTTTGGGGCCTCTCTGCCCCTTTGGAAACAAGGCAGCACCTTGGGCCTGGCAGCTCTAGGGCAATGGAGCACACCCAGAGCAGAAGTTCTACTTGGGCCAGTTCAGGCCACCAACAAACTGCGTTTCACAGGCCTTGGTAAGAGATGTTCCCGGTAGGCTGTAAGAGCACTGGGCAACGCCAGATGTTTCTTAGCTTCCCGAAGAGCTGGAAGCGAGAAGCTTTGGTGCCACTCTCTCACTTTGGACTCAAGGCAGCCCTTTGGGGCAGGTAGCTCTAGCCCAGTGGAGCACACCCAGAGCAGAAGTTCTACTTGGGCCAGTTCAGGCCACCAACAAACTGCGTTTCACAGGCCTTGGTAAGAGATGTTCCCGGTAGGCTGTAAGAGCACTGGGCAACGCCAGATGTTTCTTAGCTTCCCGAAGAGCTGGAAGCAAGATGCTTTGGGGCCTCTCATCCCCTTTGCAAACAAGGCGGCCCTATGGGCCAGGCAGCTCTAGGCCAATGGAGCACACCCAGAGCAGAAGTTCTACTTCGGCCAGTTCAGGCCACCAACAAACTGCGTTTCACAGGCCTTGGTAAGAGATGTTCCCGGTAGGCTGTAAGAGCACTGGGCAACGCCAGATGTTTCTTAGCTTCCCGAAGAGCTGGAAGCGAGAAGCTTTGGTGCCACTCTCTCACTTTGGACTCAAGGCAGCTCTTTGGGGCAGGTAGCTCTAGCCCAGTGGAGCACACCCAGAGCAGAAGTTCTACTTCGGCCAGTTCAGGCCACCAACAAACTGCGTTTCACAGGCCTTGGTAAGAGATGTTCCCGGTAGGCTGTAAGAGCACTGGTCAACGCCAGATGTTTCTTAGCTTCCCGAAGAGCTGGAAGCAAGATGCTTTGGGGCCTCTCATCCCCTTTGCAAACAAGGCCGACCTTTGGGCCAGGCAGCTCTAGGCCAATGGAGCACACCCAGAGCAGAAGTTCTACCTCAGCCAGATAAGGCCTGCCAAGAAACTGCGTTTCAAAGGCTTTGGTAAGAGATGTTCCCGGTACTCTGTTAGAGCACTGGGCAGAGCCATTTGTTTCTTAGCTTCCCAAAGAGCTGGAAGCAAGATGCTTTGGGGGCTCCCTGCCCCTTTGCCAACAAGGGCGACCTTTGGGCCTTTCAGCTCTAGGCCAATGGAGCACACCCAGAGCAGAAGTCCTACTTCAGCCAGATCAGGCCTGCCAAGGAACTGCGTTTCAGAGGCCTTTGTATGTGACGTTCCCGGTAGGCTGTGAGAGCACGGTGCAGAGCCAGTTGTTTCCTTGTTTCCCAAACAGCTGGAAGCAAGACGCTTTGGGGCCTCTCTGCCCCTTTGGAAACAAGGCAGCACGTTGGGTCTGGCAGCTCTAGGGCAATGGAGCACAACCAGAGCCGAAGTTCTACTTCTTCCAGATCAGGCCTGCCTAGACAGTGCGTTTCCCAGGCCTTGATAAGAGATGTTCTCTTAGGCTATAAGAGCACTGGGCACAGCCAGTTGTTTCTTAGCTTCCCAAGAGGTGGAAGCAAGATGCTTTGGGGCCTCTCTCCCCCTTTGGAAACAAGGCAGCCCTTTGGGCCTTTCAGCTCTAGGGCAATGGAGCACACCCAGAGCAGAAGTTCTACCTCAGCCAGATCAGGCCTGCCAAGAAACTGCTTTTCACAGGCCTTCGTAAGAGGTGTTCCCGGAAGGCTGTAAGAGTACCTGGCAGAGCGAGTTGTTTCTTAGCTTCAAAAACAGCTGGAAGCAACATGATTTGGGGCCTCTCTCCCCCTTTGGAAACAAAGCAGCCTTTGTGCCTGGCAGCTCTAGGCCAAAGTAGCACACCCAGAGCACAAGTTCTACCTCAGCCAGATCAGGCCTTCCAAGAAACTGCGTCTCACAGGCCTTTCTCTGTCACGTTGCCGGTAGGCTGTGAGAGCACTGTGCAGAGCCAGTTGTTTCTTAGCTTCCCAAAGATTTGGAAGCAAGATGCTTTGGGGACTCTCAGCCCCTTTGGAAACAAGGCGGCCCTTTGGGCCTGGCAGCTCTAGGCCAAAGTAGCACGCCCAGAGCAGGAGTTCTACTTCAGCCAGATCAGGCCTGCCAAGAAACTGCGTTTCACAGGCCTTGGTAAGAGATGTTCCCGGTAGGCTGTGAGAGCACTGTGGAGAGCCAGTTGCTTTAGCTTCCCACAGAGCTGGAAGCAAGATGCCTTGGGGCCTCTCTCTCCCTTTGGACACAAGGCAGCCGTTTGGGCCTGGCAGCTCTAGGCCAATGGAGCACACCCACAGCAGAAGTTCTACTTCAGGCAGATCAGTCCTGCCCAGAAACTGCGTTTCACAGCCCTTGGTAAGAGATGTTCACGGTAGGCTGTGAGAGCACTGGGCAGAACCAGTTGTTTTTTAGCTTCCCAAAGTGCTGGAGGCAAGATGCTTTGGGGCCTCTCTCACCCTTTGGAAACAAGGCAGCCCTTAGGTCCTGGTAGCTCTAGGCCTATGTAGCACAACCAGAACAGAAGTTCTACTTCAGCCAGGTCAGGCCTGCCAAGAAACTGCGTTTCACAGGCCTTTCAAAGAGATGTTCTCTTAGGCTGTAAGAGCACTGGGCAGAGCCAGCTGTTTCTTAGCTTCCCGAAGAGCTGGGAGCAAGATGCTTTGGGTCCACTCTCCGTCTTTGGAAACAAGGCAGCCCTTTGGGCCTGGCAGCTCTAGGGCAATGGAGCACGCCCAGAGCAGAAGTTCTACTTCAGCCAGATCAGGCCTGCCAGGAAACTGCGTTTCACAGGCCTTGGTAAGAGATGTTCCCGGTAGGCTGTAAGAGCACTGGGCAGAGCCAGTTGTTTCTTACCTTCCTGAAAAGCTGGAAGCAAGATGCTTGGGACCCCTCTGCCCGTTTGGGAACAAGGCAGCCTTTTGGGTCGGGAAGCTCTAGGCCAATGGAGCACACGCAGAGCAGGAGTTCTACTTCAGCCTGATCAGGCCTGCAAAGAAACAGCGTTTGACAGGCCTTGGTAAGAGATGTTCGCGGTAGGTGTAAGAGCACTGGGCAGAGCCAGTTGTTTCTTAGCTTCGCAAAGACCGGGAAGCAAGATGCTTTGGGCCTCTCTGCCCCTTGGAAACAGGGCAGCACTTTGGGCCTGGCAGCTCTAGGGCAGTGAAGCACACCCAGAGCCGGAGTTCTACTTCAGCCAGATGAGGCCTGCCAAGAAACTGCGTTTCACAGGCCTTTCAAAGACATGTTCCCGGTAGGCTGTAAGCGCACGGGGCAGAGCGAGTTGGTTCTTAGCTTCCCAGAGAGCTGGAAGCAAGATGCTTTGGGGCCTCTCTGCCCCTTTGGAAACAAGGCAGCACCTTGGGCCTGGCAGCTCTAGGGCAATGGAGCACACCCAGAGCAGAAGTTCTACTTCAGCCAAATCAGGCCTGCCAGGAAACGGCGTTTCACAGGCCTTGGTAAGAGATGTTCCCGGTAGGCTGTAAGAGCACTGGGCAACGCCAGATGTTTCTTAGCTTCCCGAAGAGCTGGAAGCGAGAAGCTTTGGTGCCACTCTCTCACTTTGGACTCAAGGCAGCCCTTTGGGGCAGGTAGCTCTAGCCCAGTGGAGCACACCCAGAGCAGAAGTTCTACTTGGGCCAGTTCAGGCCACCAACAAACTGCGTTTCACAGGCCTTGGTAAGAGATGTTCCCGGTAGGCTGTAAGAGCACTGGGCAACGCCAGATGTTTCTTAGCTTCCCGAAGAGCTGGAAGCAAGATGCTTTGGGGCCTCTCATCCCCTTTGCAAACAAGGCGGCCCTATGGGCCAGGCAGCTCTAGGCCAATGGAGCACACCCAGAGCAGAAGTTCTACTTCGGCCAGTTCAGGCCACCAACAAACTGCGTTTCACAGGCCTTGGTAAGAGATGTTCCCGGTAGGCTGTAAGAGCCCTGGGCAACGCCAGATGTTTCTTAGCTTCCCGAAGAGCTGGAAGCGAGAAGCTTTGGTGCCACTCTCTCACTTTGGACTCAAGGCAGCTCTTTGGGGCAGGTAGCTCTAGCCCAGTGGAGCACACCCAGAGCAGAAGTTCTACTTGGGCCAGTTCAGGCCACCAACAAACTGCGTTTCAGAGGCCTTGGTAAGAGATGTTCCCGGTAGGCTGTAAGAGCACTGGGCAACGCCAGATGTTTCTTAGCTTCCCGAAGAGCTGGAAGCAAGATGCTTTGGGGCCTCTCATCCCCTTTGCAAACAAGGCGGCCCTATGGGCCAGGCAGCTCTAGGCCAATGGAGCACACCCAGAGCAGAAGTTCTACTTCGGCCAGTTCAGGCCACCAACAAACTGCGTTTCACAGGCCTTGGTAAGAGATGTTCCCGGTAGGCTGTAAGAGCACTGGGCAACGCCAGATGTTTCTTAGCTTCCCGAAGAGCTGGAAGCAAGATGCTTTGGGGCCTCTCATCCCCTTTGCAAACAAGGCCGACCTTTGGGCCAGGCAGCTCTAGGCCAATGGAGCACACCCAGAGCAGAAGTTCTACCTCAGCCAGATAAGGCCTGCCAAGAAACTGCGTTTCAAAGGCTTTGGTAAGAGATGTTCCCGGTACTCTGTTAGAGCACTGGGCAGAGCCATTTGTTTCTTAGCTTCCCAAAGAGCTGGAAGCAAGATGCTTTGGGGGCTCCCTGCCCCTTTGCCAACAAGGGCGACCTTTGGGCCTTTCAGCTCTAGGCCAATGGAGCACACCCAGAGCAGAAGTCCTACTTCAGCCAGATCAGGCCTGCCAAGGAACTGCGTTTCAGAGGCCTTTGTATGTGACGTTCCCGGTAGGCTGTGAGAGCACGGTGCAGAGCCAGTTGTTTCCTTGTTTCCCAAACAGCTGGAAGCAAGACGCTTTGGGGCCTCTCTGCCCCTTTGGAAACAAGGCAGCACGTTGGGTCTGGCAGCTCTAGGGCAATGGAGCACAACCAGAGCCGAAGTTCTACTTCTTCCAGATCAGGCCTGCCTAGACAGTGCGTTTCCCAGGCCTTGATAAGAGATGTTCTCTTAGGCTATAAGAGCACTGGGCACAGCCAGTTGTTTCTTAGCTTCCCAAGAGGTGGAAGCAAGATGCTTTGGGGCCTCTCTCCCCCTTTGGAAACAAGGCAGCCCTTTGGGCCTTTCAGCTCTAGGGCAATGGAGCACACCCAGAGCAGAAGTTCTACCTCAGCCAGATCAGGCCTGCCAAGAAACTGTTTTTCACAGGCCTTCGTAAGAGGTGTTCCCGGAAGGCTGTAAGAGTACCTGGCAGAGCGAGTTGTTTCTTAGCTTCAAAAACAGCTGGAAGCAACATGATTTGGGGCCTCTCTCCCCCTTTGGAAACAAAGCAGCCTTTGTGCCTGGCAGCTCTAGGCCAAAGTAGCACACCCAGAGCACAAGTTCTACCTCAGCCAGATCAGGCCTGTCAAGAAGCTGCGTTTCACAGGCCTTTGTATGTGACGTTCCCGGTTGGCTTTGAGAGCACTGTGCAGAGCCAGTTGTTTTAGCTTCCCAGAGAGCAGGAAGCAAGATGCTTTGGGGCCTCTCTCACACTTTGGAAATAAAGGCAGCCCTTTGGGCCTGGCAGCCCTAGGCCAATGGAGTACACCCAGAGCAGAAGTTCTACCTCAGCCAGATCAGGCCTTCCAAGAAACTGCGTCTCACAGGCCTTTCTCTGTCACGTTGCCGGTAGGCTGTGAGAGCACTGTGCAGAGCCAGTTGTTTCTTAGCTTCCCAAAGATTTGGAAGCAAGATGCTTTGGGGACTCTCAGCCCCTTTGGAAACAAGGCGGCCCTTTGGGCCTGGCAGCTCTAGGCCAAAGTAGCACGCCCAGAGCAGGAGTTCTACTTCAGCCAGATCAGGCCTGCCAAGAAACTGCGTTTCACAGGCCTTGGTAAGAGATGTTCCCGGTAGGCTGTGAGAGCACTGTGGAGAGCCAGTTGCTTTAGCTTCCCACAGAGCTGGAAGCAAGATGCCTTGGGGCCTCTCTCTCCCTTTGGACACAAGGCAGCCGTTTGGGCCTGGCAGCTCTAGGCCAATGGAGCACACCCACAGCAGAAGTTCTACTTCAGGCAGATCAGTCCTGCCCAGAAACTGCGTTTCACAGCCCTTGGTAAGAGATGTTCACGGTAGGCTGTGAGAGCACTGGGCAGAACCAGTTGTTTTTTAGCTTCCCAAAGTGCTGGAGGCAAGATGCTTTGGGGCCTCTCTCACCCTTTGGAAACAAGGCAGCCCTTAGGTCCTGGTAGCTCTAGGCCTATGTAGCACAACCAGAACAGAAGTTCTACTTCAGCCAGGTCAGGCCTGCCAAGAAACTGCGTTTCACAGGCCTTTCAAAGAGATGTTCTCTTAGGCTGTAAGAGCACTGGGCAGAGCCAGCTGTTTCTTAGCTTCCCGAAGAGCTGGGAGCAAGATGCTTTGGGTCCACTCTCCGTCTTTGGAAACAAGGCAGCCCTTTGGGCCTGGCAGCTCTAGGGCAATGGAGCACACCCAGAGCAGAAGTTCTACTTCAGCCAGATCAGGCCTGCCAGGAAACTGCGTTTCACAGGCCTTGGTAAGAGATGTTCCCGGTAGGCTGTAAGAGCACTGGGCAGAGCCAGTTGTTTCTTACCTTCCTGAAAAGCTGGAAGCAAGATGCTTGGGACCCCTCTGCCCGTTTGGGAACAAGGCAGCCTTTTGGGTCGGGAAGCTCTAGGCCAATGGAGCACACGCAGAGCAGGAGTTCTACTTCAGCCTGATCAGGCCTGCAAAGAAACAGCGTTTGACAGGCCTTGGTAAGAGATGTTCGCAGTAGGTGTAAGAGCACTGGGCAGAGCCAGTTGTTTCTTAGCTTCGCAAAGACCGGGAAGCAAGATGCTTTGGGCCTCTCTGCCCCTTGGAAACAGGGCAGCACTTTGGGCCTGGCAGCTCTAGGGCAATGGAGCACACCCAGAGCCGGAGTTCTACTTCAGCCAGATGAGGCCTGCCAAGAAACTGCGTTTCACAGGCCTTTCAAAGACATGTTCCCGGTAGGCTGTAAGAGCACGGGGCAGAGCGAGTTGGTTCTTAGCTTCCCAGAGAGCTGGAAGCAAGATGCTTTGGGGCCTCTCTGCCCCTTTGGAAACAAGGCAGCACCTTGGGCCTGGCAGCTCTAGGGCAATGGAGCACACCCAGAGCAGAAGTTCTACTTCGGCCAGTTCAGGCCACCAACAAACTGCGTTTCACAGGCCTTGGTAAGAGATGTTCCCGGTAGGCTGTAAGAGCACTGGGCAACGCCAGATGTTTCTTAGCTTCCCGAAGAGCTGGAAGCGAGAAGCTTTGGTGCCACTCTCTCACTTTGGACTCAAGGCAGCCCTTTGGGGCAGGTAGCTCTAGCCCAGTGGAGCACACCCAGAGCAGAAGTTCTACTTGGGCCAGTTCAGGCCACCAACAAACTGCGTTTCACAGGCCTTGGTAAGAGATGTTCCCGGTAGGCTGTAAGAGCACTGGGCAACGCCAGATGTTTCTTAGCTTCCCGAAGAGCTGGAAGCAAGATGCTTTGGGGCCTCTCATCCCCTTTGCAAACAAGGCAGCCCTATGGGCCAGGCAGCTCTAGGCCAATGGAGCACACCCAGAGCAGAAGTTCTACTTCGGCCAGTTCAGGCCACCAACAAACTGCGTTTCACAGGCCTTGGTAAGAGATGTTCCCGGTAGGCTGTAAGAGCACTGGGCAACGCCAGATGTTTCTTAGCTTCCCGAAGAGCTGGAAGCGAGAAGCTTTGGTGCCACTCTCTCACTTTGGACTCAAGGCAGCTCTTTGGGGCAGGTAGCTCTAGCCCAGTGGAGCACACCCAGAGCAGAAGTTCTACTTGGGCCAGTTCAGGCCACCAACAAACTGCGTTTCACAGGCCTTGGTAAGAGATGTTCCCGGTAGGCTGTAAGAGCACTGGGCAACGCCAGATGTTTCTTAGCTTCCCGAAGAGCTGGAAGCAAGATGCTTTGGGGCCTCTCATCCCCTTTGCAAACAAGGCGGCCCTATGGGCCAGGCAGCTCTAGGCCAATGGAGCACACCCAGAGCAGAAGTTCTACTTCGGCCAGTTCAGGCCACCAACAAACTGCGTTTCACAGGCCTTGGTAAGAGATGTTCCCGGTAGGCTGTAAGAGCACTGGGCAACGCCAGATGTTTCTTAGCTTCCCGAAGAGCTGGAAGCAAGATGCTTTGGGGCCTCTCATCCCCTTTGCAAACAAGGCCGACCTTTGGGCCAGGCAGCTCTAGGCCAATGGAGCACACCCAGAGCAGAAGTTCTACCTCAGCCAGATAAGGCCTGCCAAGAAACTGCGTTTCAAAGGCTTTGGTAAGAGATGTTCCCGGTACTCTGTTAGAGCACTGGGCAGAGCCATTTGTTTCTTAGCTTCCCAAAGAGCTGGAAGCAAGATGCTTTGGGGGCTCCCTGCCCCTTTGCCAACAAGGGCGACCTTTGGGCCTTTCAGCTCTAGGCCAATGGAGCACACCCAGAGCAGAAGTCCTACTTCAGCCAGATCAGGCCTGCCAAGGAACTGCGTTTCAGAGGCCTTTGTATGTGACGTTCCCGGTAGGCTGTGAGAGCACGGTGCAGAGCCAGTTGTTTCCTTGTTTCCCAAACAGCTGGAAGCAAGACGCTTTGGGGCCTCTCTGCCCCTTTGGAAACAAGGCAGCACGTTGGGTCTGGCAGCTCTAGGGCAATGGAGCACAACCAGAGCCGAAGTTCTACTTCTTCCAGATCAGGCCTGCCTAGACAGTGCGTTTCCCAGGCCTTGATAAGAGATGTTCTCTTAGGCTATAAGAGCACTGGGCACAGCCAGTTGTTTCTTAGCTTCCCAAGAGGTGGAAGCAAGATGCTTTGGGGCCTCTCTCCCCCTTTGGAAACAAGGCAGCCCTTTGGGCCTTTCAGCTCTAGGGCAATGGAGCACACCCAGAGCAGAAGTTCTACCTCAGCCAGATCAGGCCTGCCAAGAAACTGCTTTTCACAGGCCTTCGTAAGAGGTGTTCCCGGAAGGCTGTAAGAGTACCTGGCAGAGCGAGTTGTTTCTTAGCTTCAAAAACAGCTGGAAGCAACATGATTTGGGGCCTCTCTCCCCCTTTGGAAACAAAGCAGCCTTTGTGCCTGGCAGCTCTAGGCCAAAGTAGCACACCCAGAGCACAAGTTCTACCTCAGCCAGATCAGGCCTTCCAAGAAACTGCGTCTCACAGGCCTTTCTCTGTCACGTTGCCGGTAGGCTGTGAGAGCACTGTGCAGAGCCAGTTGTTTCTTAGCTTCCCAAAGATTTGGAAGCAAGATGCTTTGGGGACTCTCAGCCCCTTTGGAAACAAGGCGGCCCTTTGGGCCTGGCAGCTCTAGGCCAAAGTAGCACGCCCAGAGCAGGAGTTCTACTTCAGCCAGATCAGGCCTGCCAAGAAACTGCGTTTCACAGGCCTTGGTAAGAGATGTTCCCGGTAGGCTGTGAGAGCACTGTGGAGAGCCAGTTGCTTTAGCTTCCCACAGAGCTGGAAGCAAGATGCCTTGGGGCCTCTCTCTCCCTTTGGACACAAGGCAGCCGTTTGGGCCTGGCAGCTCTAGGCCAATGGAGCACACCCACAGCAGAAGTTCTACTTCAGGCAGATCAGTCCTGCCCAGAAACTGCGTTTCACAGCCCTTGGTAAGAGATGTTCACGGTAGGCTGTGAGAGCACTGGGCAGAACCAGTTGTTTTTTAGCTTCCCAAAGTGCTGGAGGCAAGATGCTTTGGGGCCTCTCTCACCCTTTGGAAACAAGGCAGCCCTTAGGTCCTGGTAGCTCTAGGCCTATGTAGCACAACCAGAACAGAAGTTCTACTTCAGCCAGGTCAGGCCTGCCAAGAAACTGCGTTTCACAGGCCTTTCAAAGAGATGTTCTCTTAGGCTGTAAGAGCACTGGGCAGAGCCAGCTGTTTCTTAGCTTCCCGAAGAGCTGGGAGCAAGATGCTTTGGGTCCACTCTCCGTCTTTGGAAACAAGGCAGCCCTTTGGGCCTGGCAGCTCTAGGGCAATGGAGCACGCCCAGAGCAGAAGTTCTACTTCAGCCAGATCAGGCCTGCCAGGAAACTGCGTTTCACAGGCCTTGGTAAGAGATGTTCCCGGTAGGCTGTAAGAGCACTGGGCAGAGCCAGTTGTTTCTTACCTTCCTGAAAAGCTGGAAGCAAGATGCTTGGGACCCCTCTGCCCGTTTGGGAACAAGGCAGCCTTTTGGGTCGGGAAGCTCTAGGCCAATGGAGCACACGCAGAGCAGGAGTTCTACTTCAGCCTGATCAGGCCTGCAAAGAAACAGCGTTTGACAGGCCTTGGTAAGAGATGTTCGCGGTAGGTGTAAGAGCACTGGGCAGAGCCAGTTGTTTCTTAGCTTCGCAAAGACCGGGAAGCAAGATGCTTTGGGCCTCTCTGCCCCTTGGAAACAGGGCAGCACTTTGGGCCTGGCAGCTCTAGGGCAGTGAAGCACACCCAGAGCCGGAGTTCTACTTCAGCCAGATGAGGCCTGCCAAGAAACTGCGTTTCACAGGCCTTTCAAAGACATGTTCCCGGTAGGCTGTAAGCGCACGGGGCAGAGCGAGTTGGTTCTTAGCTTCCCAGAGAGCTGGAAGCAAGATGCTTTGGGGCCTCTCTGCCCCTTTGGAAACAAGGCAGCACCTTGGGCCTGGCAGCTCTAGGGCAATGGAGCACACCCAGAGCAGAAGTTCTACTTCAGCCAAATCAGGCCTGCCAGGAAACGGCGTTTCACAGGCCTTGGTAAGAGATGTTCCCGGTAGGCTGTAAGAGCACTGGGCAACGCCAGATGTTTCTTAGCTTCCCGAAGAGCTGGAAGCGAGAAGCTTTGGTGCCACTCTCTCACTTTGGACTCAAGGCAGCCCTTTGGGTCAGGTAGCTCTAGCCCAGTGGAGCACACCCAGAGCAGAAGTTCTACTTGGGCCAGTTCAGGCCACCAACAAACTGCGTTTCACAGGCCTTGGTAAGAGATGTTCCCGGTAGGCTGTAAGAGCACTGGGCAACGCCAGATGTTTCTTAGCTTCCCGAAGAGCTGGAAGCAAGATGCTTTGGGGCCTCTCATCCCCTTTGCAAACAAGGCGGCCCTATGGGCCAGGCAGCTCTAGGCCAATGGAGCACACCCAGAGCAGAAGTTCTACTTCGGCCAGTTCAGGCCACCAACAAACTGCGTTTCACAGGCCTTGGTAAGAGATGTTCCCGGTAGGCTGTAAGAGCCCTGGGCAACGCCAGATGTTTCTTAGCTTCCCGAAGAGCTGGAAGCGAGAAGCTTTGGTGCCACTCTCTCACTTTGGACTCAAGGCAGCTCTTTGGGGCAGGTAGCTCTAGCCCAGTGGAGCACACCCAGAGCAGAAGTTCTACTTGGGCCAGTTCAGGCCACCAACAAACTGCGTTTCAGAGGCCTTGGTAAGAGATGTTCCCGGTAGGCTGTAAGAGCACTGGGCAACGCCAGATGTTTCTTAGCTTCCCGAAGAGCTGGAAGCAAGATGCTTTGGGGCCTCTCATCCCCTTTGCAAACAAGGCGGCCCTATGGGCCAGGCAGCTCTAGGCCAATGGAGCACACCCAGAGCAGAAGTTCTACTTCGGCCAGTTCAGGCCACCAACAAACTGCGTTTCACAGGCCTTGGTAAGAGATGTTCCCGGTAGGCTGTAAGAGCACTGGGCAACGCCAGATGTTTCTTAGCTTCCCGAAGAGCTGGAAGCAAGATGCTTTGGGGCCTCTCATCCCCTTTGCAAACAAGGCCGACCTTTGGGCCAGGCAGCTCTAGGCCAATGGAGCACACCCAGAGCAGAAGTTCTACCTCAGCCAGATAAGGCCTGCCAAGAAACTGCGTTTCAAAGGCTTTGGTAAGAGATGTTCCCGGTACTCTGTTAGAGCACTGGGCAGAGCCATTTGTTTCTTAGCTTCCCAAAGAGCTGGAAGCAAGATGCTTTGGGGGCTCCCTGCCCCTTTGCCAACAAGGGCGACCTTTGGGCCTTTCAGCTCTAGGCCAATGGAGCACACCCAGAGCAGAAGTCCTACTTCAGCCAGATCAGGCCTGCCAAGGAACTGCGTTTCAGAGGCCTTTGTATGTGACGTTCCCGGTAGGCTGTGAGAGCACGGTGCAGAGCCAGTTGTTTCCTTGTTTCCCAAACAGCTGGAAGCAAGACGCTTTGGGGCCTCTCTGCCCCTTTGGAAACAAGGCAGCACGTTGGGTCTGGCAGCTCTAGGGCAATGGAGCACAACCAGAGCCGAAGTTCTACTTCTTCCAGATCAGGCCTGCCTAGACAGTGCGTTTCCCAGGCCTTGATAAGAGATGTTCTCTTAGGCTATAAGAGCACTGGGCACAGCCAGTTGTTTCTTAGCTTCCCAAGAGGTGGAAGCAAGATGCTTTGGGGCCTCTCTCCCCCTTTGGAAACAAGGCAGCCCTTTGGGCCTTTCAGCTCTAGGGCAATGGAGCACACCCAGAGCAGAAGTTCTACCTCAGCCAGATCAGGCCTGCCAAGAAACTGCTTTTCACAGGCCTTCGTAAGAGGTGTTCCCAGAAGGCTGTAAGAGTACCTGGCAGAGCGAGTTGTTTCTTAGCTTCAAAAACAGCTGGAAGCAACATGATTTGGGGCCTCTCTCCCCCTTTGGAAACAAAGCAGCCTTTGTGCCTGGCAGCTCTAGGCCAAAGTAGCACACCCAGAGCACAAGTTCTACCTCAGCCAGATCAGGCCTGTCAAGAAGCTGCGTTTCACAGGCCTTTGTATGTGACGTTCCCGGTTGGCTTTGAGAGCACTGTGCAGAGCCAGTTGTTTTAGCTTCCCAGAGAGCAGGAAGCAAGATGCTTTGGGGCCTCTCTCACACTTTGGAAATAAAGGCAGCCCTTTGGGCCTGGCAGCCCTAGGCCAATGGAGTACACCCAGAGCAGAAGTTCTACCTCAGCCAGATCAGGCCTTCCAAGAAACTGCGTCTCACAGGCCTTTCTCTGTCACGTTGCCGGTAGGCTGTGAGAGCACTGTGCAGAGCCAGTTGTTTCTTAGCTTCCCAAAGATTTGGAAGCAAGATGCTTTGGGGACTCTCAGCCCCTTTGGAAACAAGGCGGCCCTTTGGGCCTGGCAGCTCTAGGCCAAAGTAGCACGCCCAGAGCAGGAGTTCTACTTCAGCCAGATCAGGCCTGCCAAGAAACTGCGTTTCACAGGCCTTGGTAAGAGATGTTCCCGGTAGGCTGTGAGAGCACTGTGGAGAGCCAGTTGCTTTAGCTTCCCACAGAGCTGGAAGCAAGATGCCTTGGGGCCTCTCTCTCCCTTTGGACACAAGGCAGCCGTTTGGGCCTGGCAGCTCTAGGCCAATGGAGCACACCCACAGCAGAAGTTCTACTTCAGGCAGATCAGTCCTGCCCAGAAACTGCGTTTCACAGCCCTTGGTAAGAGATGTTCACGGTAGGCTGTGAGAGCACTGGGCAGAACCAGTTGTTTTTTAGCTTCCCAAAGTGCTGGAGGCAAGATGCTTTGGGGCCTCTCTCACCCTTTGGAAACAAGGCAGCCCTTAGGTCCTGGTAGCTCTAGGCCTATGTAGCACAACCAGAACAGAAGTTCTACTTCAGCCAGGTCAGGCCTGCCAAGAAACTGCGTTTCACAGGCCTTTCAAAGAGATGTTCTCTTAGGCTGTAAGAGCACTGGGCAGAGCCAGCTGTTTCTTAGCTTCCCGAAGAGCTGGGAGCAAGATGCTTTGGGTCCACTCTCCGTCTTTGGAAACAAGGCAGCCCTTTGGGCCTGGCAGCTCTAGGGCAATGGAGCACACCCAGAGCAGAAGTTCTACTTCAGCCAGATCAGGCCTGCCAGGAAACTGCGTTTCACAGGCCTTGGTAAGAGATGTTCCCGGTAGGCTGTAAGAGCACTGGGCAGAGCCAGTTGTTTCTTACCTTCCTGAAAAGCTGGAAGCAAGATGCTTGGGACCCCTCTGCCCGTTTGGGAACAAGGCAGCCTTTTGGGTCGGGAAGCTCTAGGCCAATGGAGCACACGCAGAGCAGGAGTTCTACTTCAGCCTGATCAGGCCTGCAAAGAAACAGCGTTTGACAGGCCTTGGTAAGAGATGTTCGCAGTAGGTGTAAGAGCACTGGGCAGAGCCAGTTGTTTCTTAGCTTCGCAAAGACCGGGAAGCAAGATGCTTTGGGCCTCTCTGCCCCTTGGAAACAGGGCAGCACTTTGGGCCTGGCAGCTCTAGGGCAGTGGAGCACACCCAGAGCCGGAGTTCTACTTCAGCCAGATGAGGCCTGCCAAGAAACTGCGTTTCACAGGCCTTTCAAAGACATGTTCCCGGTAGGCTGTAAGAGCACGGGGCAGAGCGAGTTGGTTCTTAGCTTCCCAGAGAGCTGGAAGCAAGATGCTTTGGGGCCTCTCTGCCCCTTTGGAAACAAGGCAGCACCTTGGGCCTGGCAGCTCTAGGGCAATGGAGCACACCCAGAGCAGAAGTTCTACTTGGGCCAGTTCAGGCCACCAACAAACTGCGTTTCACAGGCCTTGGTAAGAGATGTTCCCGGTAGGCTGTAAGAGCACTGGGCAACGCCAGATGTTTCTTAGCTTCCCGAAGAGCTGGAAGCGAGAAGCTTTGGTGCCACTCTCTCACTTTGGACTCAAGGCAGCCCTTTGGGGCAGGTAGCTCTAGCCCAGTGGAGCACACCCAGAGCAGAAGTTCTACTTGGGCCAGTTCAGGCCACCAACAAACTGCGTTTCACAGGCCTTGGTAAGAGATGTTCCCGGTAGGCTGTAAGAGCACTGGGCAACGCCAGATGTTTCTTAGCTTCCCGAAGAGCTGGAAGCAAGATGCTTTGGGGCCTCTCATCCCCTTTGCAAACAAGGCGGCCCTATGGGCCAGGCAGCTCTAGGCCAATGGAGCACACCCAGAGCAGAAGTTCTACTTCGGCCAGTTCAGGCCACCAACAAACTGCGTTTCACAGGCCTTGGTAAGAGATGTTCCCGGTAGGCTGTAAGAGCACTGGGCAACGCCAGATGTTTCTTAGCTTCCCGAAGAGCTGGAAGCGAGAAGCTTTGGTGCCACTCTCTCACTTTGGACTCAAGGCAGCTCTTTGGGGCAGGTAGCTCTAGCCCAGTGGAGCACACCCAGAGCAGAAGTTCTACTTCGGCCAGTTCAGGCCACCAACAAACTGCGTTTCACAGGCCTTGGTAAGAGATGTTCCCGGTAGGCTGTAAGAGCACTGGTCAACGCCAGATGTTTCTTAGCTTCCCGAAGAGCTGGAAGCAAGATGCTTTGGGGCCTCTCATCCCCTTTGCAAACAAGGCCGACCTTTGGGCCAGGCAGCTCTAGGCCAATGGAGCACACCCAGAGCAGAAGTTCTACCTCAGCCAGATAAGGCCTGCCAAGAAACTGCGTTTCAAAGGCTTTGGTAAGAGATGTTCCCGGTACTCTGTTAGAGCACTGGGCAGAGCCATTTGTTTCTTAGCTTCCCAAAGAGCTGGAAGCAAGATGCTTTGGGGGCTCCCTGCCCCTTTGCCAACAAGGGCGACCTTTGGGCCTTTCAGCTCTAGGCCAATGGAGCACACCCAGAGCAGAAGTCCTACTTCAGCCAGATCAGGCCTGCCAAGGAACTGCGTTTCAGAGGCCTTTGTATGTGACGTTCCCGGTAGGCTGTGAGAGCACGGTGCAGAGCCAGTTGTTTCCTTGTTTCCCAAACAGCTGGAAGCAAGACGCTTTGGGGCCTCTCTGCCCCTTTGGAAACAAGGCAGCACGTTGGGTCTGGCAGCTCTAGGGCAATGGAGCACAACCAGAGCCGAAGTTCTACTTCTTCCAGATCAGGCCTGCCTAGACAGTGCGTTTCCCAGGCCTTGATAAGAGATGTTCTCTTAGGCTATAAGAGCACTGGGCACAGCCAGTTGTTTCTTAGCTTCCCAAGAGGTGGAAGCAAGATGCTTTGGGGCCTCTCTCCCCCTTTGGAAACAAGGCAGCCCTTTGGGCCTTTCAGCTCTAGGGCAATGGAGCACACCCAGAGCAGAAGTTCTACCTCAGCCAGATCAGGCCTGCCAAGAAACTGCTTTTCACAGGCCTTCGTAAGAGGTGTTCCCGGAAGGCTGTAAGAGTACCTGGCAGAGCGAGTTGTTTCTTAGCTTCAAAAACAGCTGGAAGCAACATGATTTGGGGCCTCTCTCCCCCTTTGGAAACAAAGCAGCCTTTGTGCCTGGCAGCTCTAGGCCAAAGTAGCACACCCAGAGCACAAGTTCTACCTCAGCCAGATCAGGCCTTCCAAGAAACTGCGTCTCACAGGCCTTTCTCTGTCACGTTGCCGGTAGGCTGTGAGAGCACTGTGCAGAGCCAGTTGTTTCTTAGCTTCCCAAAGATTTGGAAGCAAGATGCTTTGGGGACTCTCAGCCCCTTTGGAAACAAGGCGGCCCTTTGGGCCTGGCAGCTCTAGGGCAATGGAGCACACCCAGAGCAGAAGTTCTACTTCAGCCAGATCAGGCCTGCCAGGAAACTGCGTTTCACAGGCCTTGGTAAGAGATGTTCCCGGTAGGCTGTAAGAGCACTGGGCAGAGCCAGTTGTTTCTTACCTTCCTGAAAAGCTGGAAGCAAGATGCTTGGGACCCCTCTGCCCGTTTGGGAACAAGGCAGCGTTTTGGGTCGGGAAGCTCTAGGCCAATGGAGCACACGCAGAGCAGGAGTTCTACTTCAGCCTGATCAGGCCTGCAAAGAAACAGCGTTTGACAGGCCTTGGTAAGAGATGTTCCCGGTAGGTGTAAGAGCACTGGGCAGAGCCAGTTGTTTCTTAGCTTCGCAAAGACCGGGAAGCAAGATGCTTTGGGCCTCTCTGCCCCTTGGAAACAGGGCAGCACTTTGGGCCTGGCAGCTCTAGGGCAATGGAACACACCCAGAGCCGGAGTTCTACTTCAGCCAGATGAGGCCTGCCAAGAAACTGCGTTTCACAGGCCTTTCAAAGACATGTTCCCGGTAGTCTGTAAGAGCACGGGGCAGAGCGAGTTGGTTCTTAGCTTCCCAGAGAGCTGGAAGCAAGATGCTTTGGGGCCTCTCTGCCCCTTTGGAAACAAGGCAGCACCTTGGGCCTGGCAGCTCTAGGGCAATGGAGCACACCCAGAGCAGAAGTTCTACTTGGGCCAGTTCAGGCCACCAACAAACTGCGTTTCACAGGCCTTGGTAAGAGATGTTCCCGGTAGGCTGTAAGAGCACTGGGCAACGCCAGATGTTTCTTAGCTTCCCGAAGAGCTGGAAGCGAGAAGCTTTGGTGCCACTCTCTCACTTTGGACTCAAGGCAGCCCTTTGGGGCAGGTAGCTCTAGCCCAGTGGAGCACACCCAGAGCAGAAGTTCTACTTGGGCCAGTTCAGGCCACCAACAAACTGCGTTTCACAGGCCTTGGTAAGAGATGTTCCCGGTAGGCTGTAAGAGCACTGGGCAACGCCAGATGTTTCTTAGCTTCCCGAAGAGCTGGAAGCAAGATGCTTTGGGGCCTCTCATCCCCTTTGCAAACAAGGCGGCCCTATGGGCCAGGCAGCTCTAGGCCAATGGAGCACACCCAGAGCAGAAGTTCTACTTCGGCCAGTTCAGGCCACCAACAAACTGCGTTTCACAGGCCTTGGTAAGAGATGTTCCCGGTAGGCTGTAAGAGCACTGGGCAACGCCAGATGTTTCTTAGCTTCCCGAAGAGCTGGAAGCGAGAAGCTTTGGTGCCACTCTCTCACTTTGGACTCAAGGCAGCTCTTTGGGGCAGGTAGCTCTAGCCCAGTGGAGCACACCCAGAGCAGAAGTTCTACTTGGGCCAGTTCAGGCCACCAACAAACTGCGTTTCACAGGCCTTGGTAAGAGATGTTCCCGGTAGGCTGTAAGAGCACTGGGCAACGCCAGATGTTTCTTAGCTTCCCGAAGAGCTGGAAGCAAGATGCTTTGGGGCCTCTCATCCCCTTTGCAAACAAGGCGGCCCTATGGGCCAGGCAGCTCTAGGCCAATGGAGCACACCCAGAGCAGAAGTTCTACTTCGGCCAGTTCAGGCCACCAACAAACTGCGTTTCACAGGCCTTGGTAAGAGATGTTCCCGGTAGGCTGTAAGAGCACTGGGCAACGCCAGATGTTTCTTAGCTTCCCGAAGAGCTGGAAGCAAGATGCTTTGGGGCCTCTCATCCCCTTTGCAAACAAGGCCGACCTTTGGGCCAGGCAGCTCTAGGCCAATGGAGCACACCCAGAGCAGAAGTTCTACCTCAGCCAGATAAGGCCTGCCAAGAAACTGCGTTTCAAAGGCTTTGGTAAGAGATGTTCCCGGTACTCTGTTAGAGCACTGGGCAGAGCCATTTGTTTCTTAGCTTCCCAAAGAGCTGGAAGCAAGATGCTTTGGGGGCTCCCTGCCCCTTTGCCAACAAGGGCGACCTTTGGGCCTTTCAGCTCTAGGCCAATGGAGCACACCCAGAGCAGAAGTCCTACTTCAGCCAGATCAGGCCTGCCAAGGAACTGCGTTTCAGAGGCCTTTGTATGTGACGTTCCCGGTAGGCTGTGAGAGCACGGTGCAGAGCCAGTTGTTTCCTTGTTTCCCAAACAGCTGGAAGCAAGACGCTTTGGGGCCTCTCTGCCCCTTTGGAAACAAGGCAGCACGTTGGGTCTGGCAGCTCTAGGGCAATGGAGCACAACCAGAGCCGAAGTTCTACTTCTTCCAGATCAGGCCTGCCTAGACAGTGCGTTTCCCAGGCCTTGATAAGAGATGTTCTCTTAGGCTATAAGAGCACTGGGCACAGCCAGTTGTTTCTTAGCTTCCCAAGAGGTGGAAGCAAGATGCTTTGGGGCCTCTCTCCCCCTTTGGAAACAAGGCAGCCCTTTGGGCCTTTCAGCTCTAGGGCAATGGAGCACACCCAGAGCAGAAGTTCTACCTCAGCCAGATCAGGCCTGCCAAGAAACTGCTTTTCACAGGCCTTCGTAAGAGGTGTTCCCGGAAGGCTGTAAGAGTACCTGGCAGAGCGAGTTGTTTCTTAGCTTCAAAAACAGCTGGAAGCAACATGATTTGGGGCCTCTCTCCCCCTTTGGAAACAAAGCAGCCTTTGTGCCTGGCAGCTCTAGGCCAAAGTAGCACACCCAGAGCACAAGTTCTACCTCAGCCAGATCAGGCCTTCCAAGAAACTGCGTCTCACAGGCCTTTCTCTGTCACGTTGCCGGTAGGCTGTGAGAGCACTGTGCAGAGCCAGTTGTTTCTTAGCTTCCCAAAGATTTGGAAGCAAGATGCTTTGGGGACTCTCAGCCCCTTTGGAAACAAGGCGGCCCTTTGGGCCTGGCAGCTCTAGGCCAAAGTAGCACGCCCAGAGCAGGAGTTCTACTTCAGCCAGATCAGGCCTGCCAAGAAACTGCGTTTCACAGGCCTTGGTAAGAGATGTTCCCGGTAGGCTGTGAGAGCACTGTGGAGAGCCAGTTGCTTTAGCTTCCCACAGAGCTGGAAGCAAGATGCCTTGGGGCCTCTCTCTCCCTTTGGACACAAGGCAGCCGTTTGGGCCTGGCAGCTCTAGGCCAATGGAGCACACCCACAGCAGAAGTTCTACTTCAGGCAGATCAGTCCTGCCCAGAAACTGCGTTTCACAGCCCTTGGTAAGAGATGTTCACGGTAGGCTGTGAGAGCACTGGGCAGAACCAGTTGTTTTTTAGCTTCCCAAAGTGCTGGAGGCAAGATGCTTTGGGGCCTCTCTCACCCTTTGGAAACAAGGCAGCCCTTAGGTCCTGGTAGCTCTAGGCCTATGTAGCACAACCAGAACAGAAGTTCTACTTCAGCCAGGTCAGGCCTGCCAAGAAACTGCGTTTCACAGGCCTTTCAAAGAGATGTTCTCTTAGGCTGTAAGAGCACTGGGCAGAGCCAGCTGTTTCTTAGCTTCCCGAAGAGCTGGGAGCAAGATGCTTTGGGTCCACTCTCCGTCTTTGGAAACAAGGCAGCCCTTTGGGCCTGGCAGCTCTAGGGCAATGGAGCACACCCAGAGCAGAAGTTCTACTTCAGCCAGATCAGGCCTGCCAGGAAACTGCGTTTCACAGGCCTTGGTAAGAGATGTTCCCGGTAGGCTGTAAGAGCACTGGGCAGAGCCAGTTGTTTCTTACCTTCCTGAAAAGCTGGAAGCAAGATGCTTGGGACCCCTCTGCCCGTTTGGGAACAAGGCAGCCTTTTGGGTCGGGAAGCTCTAGGCCAATGGAGCACACGCAGAGCAGGAGTTCTACTTCAGCCTGATCAGGCCTGCAAAGAAACAGCGTTTGACAGGCCTTGGTAAGAGATGTTCCCGGTAGGTGTAAGAGCACTGGGCAGAGCCAGTTGTTTCTTAGCTTCGCAAAGACCGGGAAGCAAGATGCTTTGGGCCTCTCTGCCCCTTGGAAACAGGGCAGCACTTTGGGCCTGGCAGCTCTAGGGCAATGGAACACACCCAGAGCCGGAGTTCTACTTCAGCCAGATGAGGCCTGCCAAGAAACTGCGTTTCACAGGCCTTTCAAAGACATGTTCCCGGTAGTCTGTAAGAGCACGGGGCAGAGCGAGTTGGTTCTTAGCTTCCCAGAGAGCTGGAAGCAAGATGCTTTGGGGCCTCTCTGCCCCTTTGGAAACAAGGCAGCACCTTGGGCCTGGCAGCTCTAGGGCAATGGAGCACACCCAGAGCAGAAGTTCTACTTGGGCCAGTTCAGGCCACCAACAAACTGCGTTTCACAGGCCTTGGTAAGAGATGTTCCCGGTAGGCTGTAAGAGCACTGGGCAACGCCAGATGTTTCTTAGCTTCCCGAAGAGCTGGAAGCGAGAAGCTTTGGTGCCACTCTCTCACTTTGGACTCAAGGCAGCCCTTTGGGGCAGGTAGCTCTAGCCCAGTGGAGCACACCCAGAGCAGAAGTTCTACTTGGGCCAGTTCAGGCCACCAACAAACTGCGTTTCACAGGCCTTGGTAAGAGATGTTCCCGGTAGGCTGTAAGAGCACTGGGCAACGCCAGATGTTTCTTAGCTTCCCGAAGAGCTGGAAGCAAGATGCTTTGGGGCCTCTCATCCCCTTTGCAAACAAGGCGGCCCTATGGGCCAGGCAGCTCTAGGCCAATGGAGCACACCCAGAGCAGAAGTTCTACTTCGGCCAGTTCAGGCCACCAACAAACTGCGTTTCACAGGCCTTGGTAAGAGATGTTCCCGGTAGGCTGTAAGAGCACTGGGCAACGCCAGATGTTTCTTAGCTTCCCGAAGAGCTGGAAGCAAGATGCTTTGGGGCCTCTCATCCCCTTTGCAAACAAGGCCGACCTTTGGGCCAGGCAGCTCTAGGCCAATGGAGCACACCCAGAGCAGAAGTTCTACCTCAGCCAGATAAGGCCTGCCAAGAAACTGCGTTTCAAAGGCTTTGGTAAGAGATGTTCCCGGTACTCTGTTAGAGCACTGGGCAGAGCCATTTGTTTCTTAGCTTCCCAAAGAGCTGGAAGCAAGATGCTTTGGGGGCTCCCTGCCCCTTTGCCAACAAGGGCGACCTTTGGGCCTTTCAGCTCTAGGCCAATGGAGCACACCCAGAGCAGAAGTCCTACTTCAGCCAGATCAGGCCTGCCAAGGAACTGCGTTTCAGAGGCCTTTGTATGTGACGTTCCCGGTAGGCTGTGAGAGCACGGTGCAGAGCCAGTTGTTTCCTTGTTTCCCAAACAGCTGGAAGCAAGACGCTTTGGGGCCTCTCTGCCCCTTTGGAAACAAGGCAGCACGTTGGGTCTGGCAGCTCTAGGGCAATGGAGCACAACCAGAGCCGAAGTTCTACTTCTTCCAGATCAGGCCTGCCTAGACAGTGCGTTTCCCAGGCCTTGATAAGAGATGTTCTCTTAGGCTATAAGAGCACTGGGCACAGCCAGTTGTTTCTTAGCTTCCCAAGAGGTGGAAGCAAGATGCTTTGGGGCCTCTCTCCCCCTTTGGAAACAAGGCAGCCCTTTGGGCCATTCAGCTCTAGGGCAATGGAGCACACCCAGAGCAGAAGTTCTACCTCAGCCAGATCAGGCCTGCCAAGAAACTGCTTTTCACAGGCCTTCGTAAGAGGTGTTCCCGGAAGGCTGTAAGAGTACCTGGCAGAGCGAGTTGTTTCTTAGCTTCAAAAACAGCTGGAAGCAACATGATTTGGGGCCTCTCTCCCCCTTTGGAAACAAAGCAGCCTTTGTGCCTGGCAGCTCTAGGCCAAAGTAGCACACCCAGAGCACAAGTTCTACCTCAGCCAGATCAGGCCTGTCAAGAAGCTGCGTTTCACAGGCCTTTGTATGTGACGTTCCCGGTTGGCTTTGAGAGCACTGTGCAGAGCCAGTTGTTTTAGCTTCCCAGAGAGCAGGAAGCAAGATGCTTTGGGGCCTCTCTCACACTTTGGAAATAAAGGCAGCCCTTTGGGCCTGGCAGCCCTAGGCCAATGGAGTACACCCAGAGCAGAAGTTCTACCTCAGCCAGATCAGGCCTTCCAAGAAACTGCGTCTCACAGGCCTTTCTCTGTCACGTTGCCGGTAGGCTGTGAGAGCACTGTGCAGAGCCAGTTGTTTCTTAGCTTCCCAAAGATTTGGAAGCAAGATGTTTTGGGGACTCTCAGCCCCTTTGGAAACAAGGCGGCCCTTTGGGCCTGGCAGCTCTAGGCCAAAGTAGCACGCCCAGAGCAGGAGTTCTACTTCAGCCAGATCAGGCCTGCCAAGAAACTGCGTTTCACAGGCCTTGGTAAGAGATGTTCCCGGTAGGCTGTGAGAGCACTGTGGAGAGCCAGTTGCTTTAGCTTCCCACAGAGCTGGAAGCAAGATGCCTTGGGGCCTCTCTCTCCCTTTGGACACAAGGCAGCCGTTTGGGCCTGGCAGCTCTAGGCCAATGGAGCACACCCACAGCAGAAGTTCTACTTCAGGCAGATCAGTCCTGCCCAGAAACTGCGTTTCACAGCCCTTGGTAAGAGATGTTCACGGTAGGCTGTGAGAGCACTGGGCAGAACCAGTTGTTTTTTAGCTTCCCAAAGTGCTGGAGGCAAGATGCTTTGGGGCCTCTCTCACCCTTTGGAAACAAGGCAGCCCTTAGGTCCTGGTAGCTCTAGGCCTATGTAGCACAACCAGAACAGAAGTTCTACTTCAGCCAGGTCAGGCCTGCCAAGAAACTGCGTTTCACAGGCCTTTCAAAGAGATGTTCTCTTAGGCTGTAAGAGCACTGGGCAGAGCCAGCTGTTTCTTAGCTTCCCGAAGAGCTGGGAGCAAGATGCTTTGGGTCCACTCTCCGTCTTTGGAAACAAGGCAGCCCTTTGGGCCTGGCAGCTCTAGGGCAATGGAGCACACCCAGAGCAGAAGTTCTACTTCAGCCAGATCAGGCCTGCCAGGAAACTGCGTTTCACAGGCCTTGGTAAGAGATGTTCCCGGTAGGCTGTAAGAGCACTGGGCAGAGCCAGTTGTTTCTTACCTTCCTGAAAAGCTGGAAGCAAGATGCTTGGGAGCCCTCTGCCCGTTTGGGAACAAGGCAGCCTTTTGGGTCGGGAAGCTCTAGGCCAATGGAGCACACGCAGAGCAGGAGTTCTCCTTCAGCCTGATCAGGCCTGCAAAGAAACAGCGTTTGACAGGCCTTGGTAAGAGATGTTCCCGGTAGGTGTAAGAGCACTGGGCAGAGCCAGTTGTTTCTTAGCTTCGCAAAGACCGGGAAGCAAGATGCTTTGGGCCTCTCTGCCCCTTGGAAACAGGGCAGCACTTTGGGCCTGGCAGCTCTAGGGCAGTGGAGCACACCCAGAGCCGGAGTTCTACTTCAGCCAGATGAGGCCTGCCAAGAAACTGCGTTTCACAGGCCTTTCAAAGACATGTTCCCGGTAGGCTGTAAGAGCACGGGGCAGAGCGAGTTGGTTCTTAGCTTCCCAGAGAGCTGGAAGCAAGATGCTTTGGGGCCTCTCTGCCCCTTTGGAAACAAGGCAGCACCTTGGGCCTGGCAGCTCTAGGGCAATGGAGCACACCCAGAGCAGAAGTTCTACTTGGGCCAGTTCAGGCCACCAACAAACTGCGTTTCACAGGCCTTGGTAAGAGATGTTCCCGGTAGGCTGTAAGAGCACTGGGCAACGCCAGATGTTTCTTAGCTTCCCGAAGAGCTGGAAGCGAGAAGCTTTGGTGCCACTCTCTCACTTTGGACTCAAGGCAGCCCTTTGGGGCAGGTAGCTCTAGCCCAGTGGAGCACACCCAGAGCAGAAGTTCTACTTGGGCCAGTTCAGGCCACCAACAAACTGCGTTTCACAGGCCTTGGTAAGAGATGTTCCCGGTAGGCTGTAAGAGCACTGGGCAACGCCAGATGTTTCTTAGCTTCCCGAAGAGCTGGAAGCAAGATGCTTTGGGGCCTCTCATCCCCTTTGCAAACAAGGCGGCCCTATGGGCCAGGCAGCTCTAGGCCAATGGAGCACACCCAGAGCAGAAGTTCTACTTCGGCCAGTTCAGGCCACCAACAAACTGCGTTTCACAGGCCTTGGTAAGAGATGTTCCCGGTAGGCTGTAAGAGCACTGGGCAACGCCAGATGTTTCTTAGCTTCCCGAAGAGCTGGAAGCGAGAAGCTTTGGTGCCACTCTCTCACTTTGGACTCAAGGCAGCTCTTTGGGGCAGGTAGCTCTAGCCCAGTGGAGCAAACCCAGAGCAGAAGTTCTACTTGGGCCAGTTCAGGCCACCAACAAACTGCGTTTCACAGGCCTTGGTAAGAGATGTTCCCGGTAGGCTGTAAGAGCACTGGGCAACGCCAGATGTTTCTTAGCTTCCCGAAGAGCTGGAAGCAAGATGCTTTGGGGCCTCTCATCCCCTTTGCAAACAAGGCGGCCCTATGGGCCAGGCAGCTCTAGGCCAATGGAGCACACCCAGAGCAGAAGTTCTACTTCGGCCAGTTCAGGCCACCAACAAACTGCGTTTCACAGGCCTTGGTAAGAGATGTTCCCGGTAGGCTGTAAGAGCACTGGGCAACGCCAGATGTTTCTTAGCTTCCCGAAGAGCTGGAAGCAAGATGCTTTGGGGCCTCTCATCCCCTTTGCAAACAAGGCCGACCTTTGGGCCAGGCAGCTCTAGGCCAATGGAGCACACCCAGAGCAGAAGTTCTACCTCAGCCAGATAAGGCCTGCCAAGAAACTGCGTTTCAAAGGCTTTGGTAAGAGATGTTCCCGGTACTCTGTTAGAGCACTGGGCAGAGCCATTTGTTTCTTAGCTTCCCAAAGAGCTGGAAGCAAGATGCTTTGGGGGCTCCCTGCCCCTTTGCCAACAAGGGCGACCTTTGGGCCTTTCAGCTCTAGGCCAATGGAGCACACCCAGAGCAGAAGTCCTACTTCAGCCAGATCAGGCCTGCCAAGGAACTGCGTTTCAGAGGCCTTTGTATGTGACGTTCCCGGTAGGCTGTGAGAGCACGGTGCAGAGCCAGTTGTTTCCTTGTTTCCCAAACAGCTGGAAGCAAGACGCTTTGGGGCCTCTCTGCCCCTTTGGAAACAAGGCAGCACGTTGGGTCTGGCAGCTCTAGGGCAATGGAGCACAACCAGAGCCGAAGTTCTACTTCTTCCAGATCAGGCCTGCCTAGACAGTGCGTTTCCCAGGCCTTGATAAGAGATGTTCTCTTAGGCTATAAGAGCACTGGGCACAGCCAGTTGTTTCTTAGCTTCCCAAGAGGTGGAAGCAAGATGCTTTGGGGCCTCTCTCCCCCTTTGGAAACAAGGCAGCCCTTTGGGCCTTTCAGCTCTAGGGCAATGGAGCACACCCAGAGCAGAAGTTCTACCTCAGCCAGATCAGGCCTGCCAAGAAACTGCTTTTCACAGGCCTTCGTAAGAGGTGTTCCCGGAAGGCTGTAAGAGTACCTGGCAGAGCGAGTTGTTTCTTAGCTTCAAAAACAGCTGGAAGCAACATGATTTGGGGCCTCTCTCCCCCTTTGGAAACAAAGCAGCCTTTGTGCCTGGCAGCTCTAGGCCAAAGTAGCACACCCAGAGCACAAGTTCTACCTCAGCCAGATCAGGCCTTCCAAGAAACTGCGTCTCACAGGCCTTTCTCTGTCACGTTGCCGGTAGGCTGTGAGAGCACTGTGCAGAGCCAGTTGTTTCTTAGCTTCCCAAAGATTTGGAAGCAAGATGCTTTGGGGACTCTCAGCCCCTTTGGAAACAAGGCGGCCCTTTGGGCCTGGCAGCTCTAGGCCAAAGTAGCACGCCCAGAGCAGGAGTTCTACTTCAGCCAGATCAGGCCTGCCAAGAAACTGCGTTTCACAGGCCTTGGTAAGAGATGTTCCCGGTAGGCTGTGAGAGCACTGTGGAGAGCCAGTTGCTTTAGCTTCCCACAGAGCTGGAAGCAAGATGCTTTGGGGCCTCTCTCTCCCTTTGGACACAAGGCAGCCGTTTGGGCCTGGCAGCTCTAGGCCAATGGAGCACACCCACAGCAGAAGTTCTACTTCAGGCAGATCAGTCCTGCCCAGAAACTGCGTTTCACAGCCCTTGGTAAGAGATGTTCACGGTAGGCTGTGAGAGCACTGGGCAGAACCAGTTGTTTTTTAGCTTCCCAAAGTGCTGGAGGCAAGATGCTTTGGGGCCTCTCTCACCCTTTGGAAACAAGGCAGCCCTTAGGTCCTGGTAGCTCTAGGCCTATGTAGCACAACCAGAACAGAAGTTCTACTTCAGCCAGGTCAGGCCTGCCAAGAAACTGCGTTTCACAGGCCTTTCAAAGAGATGTTCTCTTAGGCTGTAAGAGCACTGGGCAGAGCCAGCTGTTTCTTAGCTTCCCGAAGAGCTGGGAGCAAGATGCTTTGGGTCCACTCTCCGTCTTTGGAAACAAGGCAGCCCTTTGGGCCTGGCAGCTCTAGGGCAATGGAGCACACCCAGAGCAGAAGTTCTACTTCAGCCAGATCAGGCCTGCCAGGAAACTGCGTTTCACAGGCCTTGGTAAGAGATGTTCCCGGTAGGCTGTAAGAGCACTGGGCAGAGCCAGTTGTTTCTTACCTTCCTGAAAAGCTGGAAGCAAGATGCTTGGGACCCCTCTGCCCGTTTGGGAACAAGGCAGCCTTTTGGGTCGGGAAGCTCTAGGCCAATGGAGCACACGCAGAGCAGGAGTTCTACTTCAGCCTGATCAGGCCTGCAAAGAAACAGCGTTTGACAGGCCTTGGTAAGAGATGTTCGCGGTAGGTGTAAGAGCACTGGGCAGAGCCAGTTGTTTCTTAGCTTCGCAAAGACCGGGAAGCAAGATGCTTTGGGCCTCTCTGCCCCTTGGAAACAGGGCAGCACTTTGGGCCTGGCAGCTCTAGGGCAATGGAGCACACCCAGAGCCGGAGTTCTACATCAGCCAGATGAGGCCTGCCAAGAAACTGCGTTTCACAGGCCTTTCAAAGACATGTTCCCGGTAGTCTGTAAGAGCACGGGGCAGAGCGAGTTGGTTCTTAGCTTCCCAGAGAGCTGGAAGCAAGATGCTTTGGGGCCTCTCTGCCCCTTTGGAAACAAGGCAGCACCTTGGGCCTGGCAGCTCTAGGGCAATGGAGCACACCCAGAGCAGAAGTTCTACTTGGGCCAGTTCAGGCCACCAACAAACTGCGTTTCACAGGCCTTGGTAAGAGATGTTCCCGGTAGGCTGTAAGAGCACTGGGCAACGCCAGATGTTTCTTAGCTTCCCGAAGAGCTGGAAGCGAGAAGCTTTGGTGCCACTCTCTCACTTTGGACTCAAGGCAGCCCTTTGGGGCAGGTAGCTCTAGCCCAGTGGAGCACACCCAGAGCAGAAGTTCTACTTGGGCCAGTTCAGGCCACCAACAAACTGCGTTTCACAGGCCTTGGTAAGAGATGTTCCCGGTAGGCTGTAAGAGCACTGGGCAACGCCAGATGTTTCTTAGCTTCCCGAAGAGCTGGAAGCAAGATGCTTTGGGGCCTCTCATCCCCTTTGCAAACAAGGCGGCCCTATGGGCCAGGCAGCTCTAGGCCAATGGAGCACACCCAGAGCAGAAGTTCTACTTCGGCCAGTTCAGGCCACCAACAAACTGCGTTTCACAGGCCTTGGTAAGAGATGTTCCCGGTAGGCTGTAAGAGCACTGGGCAACGCCAGATGTTTCTTAGCTTCCCGAAGAGCTGGAAGCGAGAAGCTTTGGTGCCACTCTCTCACTTTGGACTCAAGGCAGCTCTTTGGGGCAGGTAGCTCTAGCCCAGTGGAGCACACCCAGAGCAGAAGTTCTACTTGGGCCAGTTCAGGCCACCAACAAACTGCGTTTCAGAGGCCTTGGTAAGAGATGTTCCCGGTAGGCTGTAAGAGCACTGGGCAACGCCAGATGTTTCTTAGCTTCCCGAAGAGCTGGAAGCAAGATGCTTTGGGGCCTCTCATCCCCTTTGCAAACAAGGCGGCCCTATGGGCCAGGCAGCTCTAGGCCAATGGAGCACACCCAGAGCAGAAGTTCTACTTCGGCCAGTTCAGGCCACCAACAAACTGCGTTTCACAGGCCTTGGTAAGAGATGTTCCCGGTAGGCTGTAAGAGCACTGGGCAACGCCAGATGTTTCTTAGCTTCCCGAAGAGCTGGAAGCAAGATGCTTTGGGGCCTCTCATCCCCTTTGCAAACAAGGCCGACCTTTGGGCCAGGCAGCTCTAGGCCAATGGAGCACACCCAGAGCAGAAGTTCTACCTCAGCCAGATAAGGCCTGCCAAGAAACTGCGTTTCAAAGGCTTTGGTAAGAGATGTTCCCGGTACTCTGTTAGAGCACTGGGCAGAGCCATTTGTTTCTTAGCTTCCCAAAGAGCTGGAAGCAAGATGCTTTGGGGGCTCCCTGCCCCTTTGCCAACAAGGGCGACCTTTGGGCCTTTCAGCTCTAGGCCAATGGAGCACACCCAGAGCAGAAGTCCTACTTCAGCCAGATCAGGCCTGCCAAGGAACTGCGTTTCAGAGGCCTTTGTATGTGACGTTCCCGGTAGGCTGTGAGAGCACGGTGCAGAGCCAGTTGTTTCCTTGTTTCCCAAACAGCTGGAAGCAAGACGCTTTGGGGCCTCTCTGCCCCTTTGGAAACAAGGCAGCACGTTGGGTCTGGCAGCTCTAGGGCAATGGAGCACAACCAGAGCCGAAGTTCTACTTCTTCCAGATCAGGCCTGCCTAGACAGTGCGTTTCCCAGGCCTTGATAAGAGATGTTCTCTTAGGCTATAAGAGCACTTGGCACAGCCAGTTGTTTCTTAGCTTCCCAAGAGGTGGAAGCAAGATGCTTTGGGGCCTCTCTCCCCCTTTGGAAACAAGGCAGCCCTTTGGGCCTTTCAGCTCTAGGGCAATGGAGCACACCCAGAGCAGAAGTTCTACCTCAGCCAGATCAGGCCTGCCAAGAAACTGCTTTTCACAGGCCTTCGTAAGAGGTGTTCCCGGAAGGCTGTAAGAGTACCTGGCAGAGCGAGTTGTTTCTTAGCTTCAAAAACAGCTGGAAGCAACATGATTTGGGGCCTCTCTCCCCCTTTGGAAACAAAGCAGCCTTTGTGCCTGGCAGCTCTAGGCCAAAGTAGCACACCCAGAGCACAAGTTCTACCTCAGCCAGATCAGGCCTGTCAAGAAGCTGCGTTTCACAGGCCTTTGTATGTGACGTTCCCGGTTGGCTTTGAGAGCACTGTGCAGAGCCAGTTGTTTTAGCTTCCCAGAGAGCAGGAAGCAAGATGCTTTGGGGCCTCTCTCACACTTTGGAAATAAAGGCAGCCCTTTGGGCCTGGCAGCCCTAGGCCAATGGAGTACACCCAGAGCAGAAGTTCTACCTCAGCCAGATCAGGCCTTCCAAGAAACTGCGTCTCACAGGCCTTTCTCTGTCACGTTGCCGGTAGGCTGTGAGAGCACTGTGCAGAGCCAGTTGTTTCTTAGCTTCCCAAAGAGCTGGAAGCAAGATGCTTTGGGGGCTCCCTGCCCCTTTGCCAACAAGGGCGACCTTTGGGCCTTTCAGCTCTAGGCCAATGGAGCACACCCAGAGCAGAAGTCCTACTTCAGCCAGATCAGGCCTGCCAAGGAACTGCGTTTCAGAGGCCTTTGTATGTGACGTTCCCGGTAGGCTGTGAGAGCACGGTGCAGAGCCAGTTGTTTCCTTGTTTCCCAAACAGCTGGAAGCAAGACGCTTTGGGGCCTCTCTGCCCCTTTGGAAACAAGGCAGCACGTTGGGTCTGGCAGCTCTAGGGCAATGGAGCACAACCAGAGCCGAAGTTCTACTTCTTCCAGATCAGGCCTGCCTAGACAGTGCGTTTCCCAGGCCTTGATAAGAGATGTTCTCTTAGGCTATAAGAGCACTGGGCACAGCCAGTTGTTTCTTAGCTTCCCAAGAGGTGGAAGCAAGATGCTTTGGGGCCTCTCTCCCCCTTTGGAAACAAGGCAGCCCTTTGGGCCTTTCAGCTCTAGGGCAATGGAGCACACCCAGAGCAGAAGTTCTACCTCAGCCAGATCAGGCCTGCCAAGAAACTGCTTTTCACAGGCCTTCGTAAGAGGTGTTCCCGGAAGGCTGTAAGAGTACCTGGCAGAGCGAGTTGTTTCTTAGCTTCAAAAACAGCTGGAAGCAACATGATTTGGGGCCTCTCTCCCCCTTTGGAAACAAAGCAGCCTTTGTGCCTGGCAGCTCTAGGCCAAAGTAGCACACCCAGAGCACAAGTTCTACCTCAGCCAGATCAGGCCTTCCAAGAAACTGCGTCTCACAGGCCTTTCTCTGTCACGTTGCCGGTAGGCTGTGAGAGCACTGTGCAGAGCCAGTTGTTTCTTAGCTTCCCAAAGATTTGGAAGCAAGATGCTTTGGGGACTCTCAGCCCCTTTGGAAACAAGGCGGCCCTTTGGGCCTGGCAGCTCTAGGCCAAAGTAGCACGCCCAGAGCAGGAGTTCTACTTCAGCCAGATCAGGCCTGCCAAGAAACTGCGTTTCACAGGCCTTGGTAAGAGATGTTCCCGGTAGGCTGTGAGAGCACTGTGGAGAGCCAGTTGCTTTAGCTTCCCACAGAGCTGGAAGCAAGATGCCTTGGGGCCTCTCTCTCCCTTTGGACACAAGGCAGCCGTTTGGGCCTGGCAGCTCTAGGCCAATGGAGCACACCCACAGCAGAAGTTCTACTTCAGGCAGATCAGTCCTGCCCAGAAACTGCGTTTCACAGCCCTTGGTAAGAGATGTTCACGGTAGGCTGTGAGAGCACTGGGCAGAACCAGTTGTTTTTTAGCTTCCCAAAGTGCTGGAGGCAAGATGCTTTGGGGCCTCTCTCACCCTTTGGAAACAAGGCAGCCCTTAGGTCCTGGTAGCTCTAGGCCTATGTAGCACAACCAGAACAGAAGTTCTACTTCAGCCAGGTCAGGCCTGCCAAGAAACTGCGTTTCACAGGCCTTTCAAAGAGATGTTCTCTTAGGCTGTAAGAGCACTGGGCAGAGCCAGCTGTTTCTTAGCTTCCCGAAGAGCTGGGAGCAAGATGCTTTGGGTCCACTCTCCGTCTTTGGAAACAAGGCAGCCCTTTGGGCCTGGCAGCTCTAGGGCAATGGAGCACACCCAGAGCAGAAGTTCTACTTCAGCCAGATCAGGCCTGCCAGGAAACTGCGTTTCACAGGCCTTGGTAAGAGATGTTCCCGGTAGGCTGTAAGAGCACTGGGCAGAGCCAGTTGTTTCTTACCTTCCTGAAAAGCTGGAAGCAAGATGCTTGGGACCCCTCTGCCCGTTTGGGAACAAGGCAGCCTTTTGGGTCGGGAAGCTCTAGGCCAATGGAGCACACGCAGAGCAGGAGTTCTACTTCAGCCTGATCAGGCCTGCAAAGAAACAGCGTTTGACAGGCCTTGGTAAGAGATGTTCCCGGTAGGTGTAAGAGCACTGGGCAGAGCCAGTTGTTTCTTAGCTTCGCAAAGACCGGGAAGCAAGATGCTTTGGGCCTCTCTGCCCCTTGGAAACAGGGCAGCACTTTGGGCCTGGCAGCTCTAGGGCAATGGAGCACACCCAGAGCCGGAGTTCTACTTCAGCCAGATGAGGCCTGCCAAGAAACTGCGTTTCACAGGCCTTTCAAAGACATGTTCCCGGTAGTCTGTAAGAGCACGGGGCAGAGCGAGTTGGTTCTTAGCTTCCCAGAGAGCTGGAAGCAAGATGCTTTGGGGCCTCTCTGCCCCTTTGGAAACAAGGCAGCACCTTGGGCCTGGCAGCTCTAGGGCAATGGAGCACACCCAGAGCAGAAGTTCTACTTGGGCCAGTTCAGGCCACCAACAAACTGCGTTTCACAGGCCTTGGTAAGAGATGTTCCCGGTAGGCTGTAAGAGCACTGGGCAACGCCAGATGTTTCTTAGCTTCCCGAAGAGCTGGAAGCGAGAAGCTTTGGTGCCACTCTCTCACTTTGGACTCAAGGCAGCCCTTTGGGGCAGGTAGCTCTAGCCCAGTGGAGCACACCCAGAGCAGAAGTTCTACTTGGGCCAGTTCAGGCCACCAACAAACTGCGTTTCACAGGCCTTGGTAAGAGATGTTCCCGGTAGGCTGTAAGAGCACTGGGCAACGCCAGATGTTTCTTAGCTTCCCGAAGAGCTGGAAGCAAGATGCTTTGGGGCCTCTCATCCCCTTTGCAAACAAGGCGGCCCTATGGGCCAGGCAGCTCTAGGCCAATGGAGCACACCCAGAGCAGAAGTTCTACTTCGGCCAGTTCAGGCCACCAACAAACTGCGTTTCACAGGCCTTGGTAAGAGATGTTCCCGGTAGGCTGTAAGAGCACTGGGCAACGCCAGATGTTTCTTAGCTTCCCGAAGAGCTGGAAGCGAGAAGCTTTGGTGCCACTCTCTCACTTTGGACTCAAGGCAGCTCTTTGGGGCAGGTAGCTCTAGCCCAGTGGAGCACACCCAGAGCAGAAGTTCTACTTGGGCCAGTTCAGGCCACCAACAAACTGCGTTTCACAGGCCTTGGTAAGAGATGTTCCCGGTAGGCTGTAAGAGCACTGGGCAACGCCAGATGTTTCTTAGCTTCCCGAAGAGCTGGAAGCAAGATGCTTTGGGGCCTCTCATCCCCTTTGCAAACAAGGCGGCCCTATGGGCCAGGCAGCTCTAGGCCAATGGAGCACACCCAGAGCAGAAGTTCTACTTCGGCCAGTTCAGGCCACCAACAAACTGCGTTTCACAGGCCTTGGTAAGAGATGTTCCCGGTAGGCTGTAAGAGCACTGGGCAACGCCAGATGTTTCTTAGCTTCCCGAAGAGCTGGAAGCAAGATGCTTTGGGGCCTCTCATCCCCTTTGCAAACAAGGCCGACCTTTGGGCCAGGCAGCTCTAGGCCAATGGAGCACACCCAGAGCAGAAGTTCTACCTCAGCCAGATAAGGCCTGCCAAGAAACTGCGTTTCAAAGGCTTTGGTAAGAGATGTTCCCGGTACTCTGTTAGAGCACTGGGCAGAGCCATTTGTTTCTTAGCTTCCCAAAGAGCTGGAAGCAAGATGCTTTGGGGGCTCCCTGCCCCTTTGCCAACAAGGGCGACCTTTGGGCCTTTCAGCTCTAGGCCAATGGAGCACACCCAGAGCAGAAGTCCTACTTCAGCCAGATCAGGCCTGCCAAGGAACTGCGTTTCAGAGGCCTTTGTATGTGACGTTCCCGGTAGGCTGTGAGAGCACGGTGCAGAGCCAGTTGTTTCCTTGTTTCCCAAACAGCTGGAAGCAAGACGCTTTGGGGCCTCTCTGCCCCTTTGGAAACAAGGCAGCACGTTGGGTCTGGCAGCTCTAGGGCAATGGAGCACAACCAGAGCCGAAGTTCTACTTCTTCCAGATCAGGCCTGCCTAGACAGTGCGTTTCCCAGGCCTTGATAAGAGATGTTCTCTTAGGCTATAAGAGCACTGGGCACAGCCAGTTGTTTCTTAGCTTCCCAAGAGGTGGAAGCAAGATGCTTTGGGGCCTCTCTCCCCCTTTGGAAACAAGGCAGCCCTTTGGGCCTTTCAGCTCTAGGGCAATGGAGCACACCCAGAGCAGAAGTTCTACCTCAGCCAGATCAGGCCTGCCAAGAAACTGCTTTTCACAGGCCTTCGTAAGAGGTGTTCCCGGAAGGCTGTAAGAGTACCTGGCAGAGCGAGTTGTTTCTTAGCTTCAAAAACAGCTGGAAGCAACATGATTTGGGGCCTCTCTCCCCCTTTGGAAACAAAGCAGCCTTTGTGCCTGGCAGCTCTAGGCCAAAGTAGCACACCCAGAGCACAAGTTCTACCTCAGCCAGATCAGGCCTTCCAAGAAACTGCGTCTCACAGGCCTTTCTCTGTCACGTTGCCGGTAGGCTGTGAGAGCACTGTGCAGAGCCAGTTGTTTCTTAGCTTCCCAAAGATTTGGAAGCAAGATGCTTTGGGGACTCTCAGCCCCTTTGGAAACAAGGCAGCCCTTTGGGCCTGGCAGCTCTAGGCCAAAGTAGCACGCCCAGAGCAGGAGTTCTACTTCAGCCAGATCAGGCCTGCCAAGAAACTGCGTTTCACAGGCCTTGGTAAGAGATGTTCCCGGTAGGCTGTGAGAGCACTGTGGAGAGCCAGTTGCTTTAGCTTCCCACAGAGCTGGAAGCAAGATGCCTTGGGGCCTCTCTCTCCCTTTGGACACAAGGCAGCCGTTTGGGCCTGGCAGCTCTAGGCCAATGGAGCACACCCACAGCAGAAGTTCTACTTCAGGCAGATCAGTCCTGCCCAGAAACTGCGTTTCACAGCCCTTGGTAAGAGATGTTCACGGTAGGCTGTGAGAGCACTGGGCAGAACCAGTTGTTTTTTAGCTTCCCAAAGTGCTGGAGGCAAGATGCTTTGGGGCCTCTCTCACCCTTTGGAAACAAGGCAGCCCTTAGGTCCTGGTAGCTCTAGGCCTATGTAGCACAACCAGAACAGAAGTTCTACTTCAGCCAGGTCAGGCCTGCCAAGAAACTGCGTTTCACAGGCCTTTCAAAGAGATGTTCTCTTAGGCTGTAAGAGCACTGGGCAGAGCCAGCTGTTTCTTAGCTTCCCGAAGAGCTGGGAGCAAGATGCTTTGGGTCCACTCTCCGTCTTTGGAAACAAGGCAGCCCTTTGGGCCTGGCAGCTCTAGGGCAATGGAGCACACCCAGAGCAGAAGTTCTACTTCAGCCAGATCAGGCCTGCCAGGAAACTGCGTTTCACAGGCCTTGGTAAGAGATGTTCCCGGTAGGCTGTAAGAGCACTGGGCAGAGCCAGTTGTTTCTTACCTTCCTGAAAAGCTGGAAGCAAGATGCTTGGGACCCCTCTGCCCGTTTGGGAACAAGGCAGCCTTTTGGGTCGGGAAGCTCTAGGCCAATGGAGCACACGCAGAGCAGGAGTTCTACTTCAGCCTGATCAGGCCTGCAAAGAAACAGCGTTTGACAGGCCTTGGTAAGAGATGTTCCCGGTAGGTGTAAGAGCACTGGGCAGAGCCAGTTGTTTCTTAGCTTCGCAAAGACCGGGAAGCAAGATGCTTTGGGCCTCTCTGCCCCTTGGAAACAGGGCAGCACTTTGGGCCTGGCAGCTCTAGGGCAATGGAGCACACCCAGAGCCGGAGTTCTACTTCAGCCAGATGAGGCCTGCCAAGAAACTGCGTTTCACAGGCCTTTCAAAGACATGTTCCCGGTAGTCTGTAAGAGCACGGGGCAGAGCGAGTTGGTTCTTAGCTTCCCAGAGAGCTGGAAGCAAGATGCTTTGGGGCCTCTCTGCCCCTTTGGAAACAAGGCAGCACCTTGGGCCTGGCAGCTCTAGGGCAATGGAGCACACCCAGAGCAGAAGTTCTACTTGGGCCAGTTCAGGCCACCAACAAACTGCGTTTCACAGGCCTTGGTAAGAGATGTTCCCGGTAGGCTGTAAGAGCACTGGGCAACGCCAGATGTTTCTTAGCTTCCCGAAGAGCTGGAAGCGAGAAGCTTTGGTGCCACTCTCTCACTTTGGACTCAAGGCAGCCCTTTGGGGCAGGTAGCTCTAGCCCAGTGGAGCACACCCAGAGCAGAAGTTCTACTTGGGCCAGTTCAGGCCACCAACAAACTGCGTTTCACAGGCCTTGGTAAGAGATGTTCCCGGTAGGCTGTAAGAGCACTGGGCAACGCCAGATGTTTCTTAGCTTCCCGAAGAGCTGGAAGCAAGATGCTTTGGGGCCTCTCATCCCCTTTGCAAACAAGGCGGCCCTATGGGCCAGGCAGCTCTAGGCCAATGGAGCACACCCAGAGCAGAAGTTCTACTTCGGCCAGTTCAGGCCACCAACAAACTGCGTTTCACAGGCCTTGGTAAGAGATGTTCCCGGTAGGCTGTAAGAGCACTGGGCAACGCCAGATGTTTCTTAGCTTCCCGAAGAGCTGGAAGCGAGAAGCTTTGGTGCCACTCTCTCACTTTGGACTCAAGGCAGCTCTTTGGGGCAGGTAGCTCTAGCCCAGTGGAGCACACCCAGAGCAGAAGTTCTACTTGGGCCAGTTCAGGCCACCAACAAACTGCGTTTCACAGGCCTTGGTAAGAGATGTTCCCGGTAGGCTGTAAGAGCACTGGGCAACGCCAGATGTTTCTTAGCTTCCCGAAGAGCTGGAAGCAAGATGCTTTGGCGCCTCTCATCCCCTTTGCAAACAAGGCGGCCCTATGGGCCAGGCAGCTCTAGGCCAATGGAGCACACCCAGAGCAGAAGTTCTACTTCGGCCAGTTCAGGCCACCAACAAACTGCGTTTCACAGGCCTTGGTAAGAGATGTTCCCGGTAGGCTGTAAGAGCACTGGGCAACGCCAGATGTTTCTTAGCTTCCCGAAGAGCTGGAAGCAAGATGCTTTGGGGCCTCTCATCCCCTTTGCAAACAAGGCCGACCTTTGGGCCAGGCAGCTCTAGGCCAATGGAGCACACCCAGAGCAGAAGTTCTACCTCAGCCAGATAAGGCCTGCCAAGAAACTGCGTTTCAAAGGCTTTGGTAAGAGATGTTCCCGCTACTCTGTTAGAGCACTGGGCAGAGCCATTTGTTTCTTAGCTTCCCAAAGAGCTGGAAGCAAGATGCTTTGGGGGCTCCCTGCCCCTTTGCCAACAAGGGCGACCTTTGGGCCTTTCAGCTCTAGGCCAATGGAGCACACCCAGAGCAGAAGTCCTACTTCAGCCAGATCAGGCCTGCCAAGGAACTGCGTTTCAGAGGCCTTTGTATGTGACGTTCCCGGTAGGCTGTGAGAGCACGGTGCAGAGCCAGTTGTTTCCTTGTTTCCCAAACAGCTGGAAGCAAGACGCTTTGGGGCCTCTCTGCCCCTTTGGAAACAAGGCAGCACGTTGGGTCTGGCAGCTCTAGGGCAATGGAGCACAACCAGAGCCGAAGTTCTACTTCTTCCAGATCAGGCCTGCCTAGACAGTGCGTTTCCCAGGCCTTGATAAGAGATGTTCTCTTAGGCTATAAGAGCACTGGGCACAGCCAGTTGTTTCTTAGCTTCCCAAGAGGTGGAAGCAAGATGCTTTGGGGCCTCTCTCCCCCTTTGGAAACAAGGCAGCCCTTTGGGCCTTTCAGCTCTAGGGCAATGGAGCACACCCAGAGCAGAAGTTCTACCTCAGCCAGATCAGGCCTGCCAAGAAACTGCTTTTCACAGGCCTTCGTAAGAGGTGTTCCCGGAAGGCTGTAAGAGTACCTGGCAGAGCGAGTTGTTTCTTAGCTTCAAAAACAGCTGGAAGCAACATGATTTGGGGCCTCTCTCCCCCTTTGGAAACAAAGCAGCCTTTGTGCCTGGCAGCTCTAGGCCAAAGTAGCACACCCAGAGCACAAGTTCTACCTCAGCCAGATCAGGCCTTCCAAGAAACTGCGTCTCACAGGCCTTTCTCTGTCACGTTGCCGGTAGGCTGTGAGAGCACTGTGCAGAGCCAGTTGTTTCTTAGCTTCCCAAAGATTTGGAAGCAAGATGCTTTGGGGACTCTCAGCCCCTTTGGAAACAAGGCAGCCCTTTGGGCCTGGCAGCTCTAGGCCAAAGTAGCACGCCCAGAGCAGGAGTTCTACTTCAGCCAGATCAGGCCTGCCAAGAAACTGCGTTTCACAGGCCTTGGTAAGAGATGTTCCCGGTAGGCTGTGAGAGCACTGTGGAGAGCCAGTTGCTTTAGCTTCCCACAGAGCTGGAAGCAAGATGCCTTGGGGCCTCTCTCTCCCTTTGGACACAAGGCAGCCGTTTGGGCCTGGCAGCTCTAGGCCAATGGAGCACACCCACAGCAGAAGTTCTACTTCAGGCAGATCAGTCCTGCCCAGAAACTGCGTTTCACAGCCCTTGGTAAGAGATGTTCACGGTAGGCTGTGAGAGCACTGGGCAGAACCAGTTGTTTTTTAGCTTCCCAAAGTGCTGGAGGCAAGATGCTTTGGGGCCTCTCTCACCCTTTGGAAACAAGGCAGCCCTTAGGTCCTGGTAGCTCTAGGCCTATGTAGCACAACCAGAACAGAAGTTCTACTTCAGCCAGGTCAGGCCTGCCAAGAAACTGCGTTTCACAGGCCTTTCAAAGAGATGTTCTCTTAGGCTGTAAGAGCACTGGGCAGAGCCAGCTGTTTCTTAGCTTCCCGAAGAGCTGGGAGCAAGATGCTTTGGGTCCACTCTCCGTCTTTGGAAACAAGGCAGCCCTTTGGGCCTGGCAGCTCTAGGGCAATGGAGCACGCCCAGAGCAGAAGTTCTACTTCAGCCAGATCGGGCCTGCCAGGAAACTGCGTTTCACAGGCCTTGGTAAGAGATGTTCCCGGTAGGCTGTAAGAGCACTGGGCAGAGCCAGTTGTTTCTTACCTTCCTGAAAAGCTGGAAGCAAGATGCTTGGGACCCCTCTGCCCGTTTGGGAACAAGGCAGCCTTTTGGGTCGGGAAGCTCTAGGCCAATGGAGCACACGCAGAGCAGGAGTTCTACTTCAGCCTGATCAGGCCTGCAAAGAAACAGCGTTTGACAGGCCTTGGTAAGAGATGTTCGCGGTAGGTGTAAGAGCACTGGGCAGAGCCAGTTGTTTCTTAGCTTCGCAAAGACCGGGAAGCAAGATGCTTTGGGCCTCTCTGCCCCTTGGAAACAGGGCAGCACTTTGGGCCTGGCAGCTCTAGGGCAGTGGAGCACACCCAGAGCCGGAGTTCTACTTCAGCCAGATGAGGCCTGCCAAGAAACTGCGTTTCACAGGCCTTTCAAAGACATGTTCCCGGTAGGCTGTAAGAGCACGGGGCAGAGTGAGTTGGTTCTTAGCTTCCCAGAGAGCTGGAAGCAAGATGCTTTGGGGCCTCTCTGCCCCTTTGGAAACAAGGCAGCACCTTGGGCCTGGCAGCTCTAGGGCAATGGAGCACACCCAGAGCAGAAGTTCTACTTCAGCCAAATCAGGCCTGCCAGGAAACGGCGTTTCACAGGCCTTGGTAAGAGATGTTCCCGGTAGGCTGTAAGAGCACTGGGCAACGCCAGATGTTTCTTAGCTTCCCGAAGAGCTGGAAGCAAGATGCTTTGGGGCCTCTCATCCCCTTTGCAAACAAGGCGGCCCTATGGGCCAGGCAGCTCTAGGCCAATGGAGCACACCCAGAGCAGAAGTTCTACTTCGGCCAGTTCAGGCCACCAACAAACTGCGTTTCACAGGCCTTGGTAAGAGATGTTCCCGGTAGGCTGTAAGAGCACTGGGCAACGCCAGATGTTTCTTAGCTTCCCGAAGAGCTGGAAGCAAGATGCTTTGGGGCCTCTCATCCCCTTTGCAAACAAGGCCGACCTTTGGGCCAGGCAGCTCTAGGCCAATGGAGCACACCCAGAGCAGAAGTTCTACCTCAGCCAGATAAGGCCTGCCAAGAAACTGCGTTTCAAAGGCTTTGGTAAGAGATGTTCCCGCTACTCTGTTAGAGCACTGGGCAGAGCCATTTGTTTCTTAGCTTCCCAAAGAGCTGGAAGCAAGATGCTTTGGGGGCTCCCTGCCCCTTTGCCAACAAGGGCGACCTTTGGGCCTTTCAGCTCTAGGCCAATGGAGCACACCCAGAGCAGAAGTCCTACTTCAGCCAGATCAGGCCTGCCAAGGAACTGCGTTTCAGAGGCCTTTGTATGTGACGTTCCCGGTAGGCTGTGAGAGCACGGTGCAGAGCCAGTTGTTTCCTTGTTTCCCAAACAGCTGGAAGCAAGACGCTTTGGGGCCTCTCTGCCCCTTTGGAAACAAGGCAGCACGTTGGGTCTGGCAGCTCTAGGGCAATGGAGCACAACCAGAGCCGAAGTTCTACTTCTTCCAGATCAGGCCTGCCTAGACAGTGCGTTTCCCAGGCCTTGATAAGAGATGTTCTCTTAGGCTATAAGAGCACTGGGCACAGCCAGTTGTTTCTTAGCTTCCCAAGAGGTGGAAGCAAGATGCTTTGGGGCCTCTCTCCCCCTTTGGAAACAAGGCAGCCCTTTGGGCCTTTCAGCTCTAGGGCAATGGAGCACACCCAGAGCAGAAGTTCTACCTCAGCCAGATCAGGCCTGCCAAGAAACTGCTTTTCACAGGCCTTCGTAAGAGGTGTTCCCGGAAGGCTGTAAGAGTACCTGGCAGAGCGAGTTGTTTCTTAGCTTCAAAAACAGCTGGAAGCAACATGATTTGGGGCCTCTCTCCCCCTTTGGAAACAAAGCAGCCTTTGTGCCTGGCAGCTCTAGGCCAAAGTAGCACACCCAGAGCACAAGTTCTACCTCAGCCAGATCAGGCCTGTCAAGAAGCTGCGTTTCACAGGCCTTTGTATGTGACGTTCCCGGTTGGCTTTGAGAGCACTGTGCAGAGCCAGTTGTTTTAGCTTCCCAGAGAGCAGGAAGCAAGATGCTTTGGGGCCTCTCTCACACTTTGGAAATAAAGGCAGCCCTTTGGGCCTGGCAGCCCTAGGCCAATGGAGTACACCCAGAGCAGAAGTTCTACCTCAGCCAGATCAGGCCTTCCAAGAAACTGCGTCTCACAGGCCTTTCTCTGTCACGTTGCCGGTAGGCTGTGAGAGCACTGTGCAGAGCCAGTTGTTTCTTAGCTTCCCAAAGATTTGGAAGCAAGATGCTTTGGGGACTCTCAGCCCCTTTGGAAACAAGGCGGCCCTTTGGGCCTGGCAGCTCTAGGCCAAAGTAGCACGCCCAGAGCAGGAGTTCTACTTCAGCCAGATCAGGCCTGCCAAGAAACTGCGTTTCACAGGCCTTGGTAAGAGATGTTCCCGATAGGCTGTGAGAGCACTGTGGAGAGCCAGTTGCTTTAGCTTCCCACAGAGCTGGAAGCAAGATGCCTTGGGGCCTCTCTCTCCCTTTGGACACAAGGCAGCCGTTTGGGCCTGGCAGCTCTAGGCCAATGGAGCACACCCACAGCAGAAGTTCTACTTCAGGCAGATCAGTCCTGCCCAGAAACTGCGTTTCACAGCCCTTGGTAAGAGATGTTCACGGTAGGCTGTGAGAGCACTGGGCAGAACCAGTTGTTTTTTAGCTTCCCAAAGTGCTGGAGGCAAGATGCTTTGGGGCCTCTCTCACCCTTTGGAAACAAGGCAGCCCTTAGGTCCTGGTAGCTCTAGGCCTATGTAGCACAACCAGAACAGAAGTTCTACTTCAGCCAGGTCAGGCCTGCCAAGAAACTGCGTTTCACAGGCCTTTCAAAGAGATGTTCTCTTAGGCTGTAAGAGCACTGGGCAGAGCCAGCTGTTTCTTAGCTTCCCGAAGAGCTGGGAGCAAGATGCTTTGGGTCCACTCTCCGTCTTTGGAAACAAGGCAGCCCTTTGGGCCTGGCAGCTCTAGGGCAATGGAGCACACCCAGAGCAGAAGTTCTACTTCAGCCAGATCAGGCCTGCCAGGAAACTGCGTTTCACAGGCCTTGGTAAGAGATGTTCCCGGTAGGCTGTAAGAGCACTGGGCAGAGCCAGTTGTTTCTTACCTTCCTGAAAAGCTGGAAGCAAGATGCTTGGGACCCCTCTGCCCGTTTGGGAACAAGGCAGCCTTTTGGGTCGGGAAGCTCTAGGCCAATGGAGCACACGCAGAGCAGGAGTTCTACTTCAGCCTGATCAGGCCTGCAAAGAAACAGCGTTTGACAGGCCTTGGTAAGAGATGTTCCCGGTAGGTGTAAGAGCACTGGGCAACGCCAGATGTTTCTTAGCTTCCCGAAGAGCTGGAAGCAAGATGCTTTGGCGCCTCTCATCCCCTTTGCAAACAAGGCGGCCCTATGGGCCAGGCAGCTCTAGGCCAATGGAGCACACCCAGAGCAGAAGTTCTACTTCGGCCAGTTCAGGCCACCAACAAACTGCGTTTCACAGGCCTTGGTAAGAGATGTTCCCGGTAGGCTGTAAGAGCACTGGGCAACGCCAGATGTTTCTTAGCTTCCCGAAGAGCTGGAAGCAAGATGCTTTGGGGCCTCTCATCCCCTTTGCAAACAAGGCCGACCTTTGGGCCAGGCAGCTCTAGGCCAATGGAGCACACCCAGAGCAGAAGTTCTACCTCAGCCAGATAAGGCCTGCCAAGAAACTGCGTTTCAAAGGCTTTGGTAAGAGATGTTCCCGCTACTCTGTTAGAGCACTGGGCAGAGCCATTTGTTTCTTAGCTTCCCAAAGAGCTGGAAGCAAGATGCTTTGGGGGCTCCCTGCCCCTTTGCCAACAAGGGCGACCTTTGGGCCTTTCAGCTCTAGGCCAATGGAGCACACCCAGAGCAGAAGTCCTACTTCAGCCAGATCAGGCCTGCCAAGGAACTGCGTTTCAGAGGCCTTTGTATGTGACGTTCCCGGTAGGCTGTGAGAGCACGGTGCAGAGCCAGTTGTTTCCTTGTTTCCCAAACAGCTGGAAGCAAGACGCTTTGGGGCCTCTCTGCCCCTTTGGAAACAAGGCAGCACGTTGGGTCTGGCAGCTCTAGGGCAATGGAGCACAACCAGAGCCGAAGTTCTACTTCTTCCAGATCAGGCCTGCCTAGACAGTGCGTTTCCCAGGCCTTGATAAGAGATGTTCTCTTAGGCTATAAGAGCACTGGGCACAGCCAGTTGTTTCTTAGCTTCCCAAGAGGTGGAAGCAAGATGCTTTGGGGCCTCTCTCCCCCTTTGGAAACAAGGCAGCCCTTTGGGCCTTTCAGCTCTAGGGCAATGGAGCACACCCAGAGCAGAAGTTCTACCTCAGCCAGATCAGGCCTGCCAAGAAACTGCTTTTCACAGGCCTTCGTAAGAGGTGTTCCCGGAAGGCTGTAAGAGTACCTGGCAGAGCGAGTTGTTTCTTAGCTTCAAAAACAGCTGGAAGCAACATGATTTGGGGCCTCTCTCCCCCTTTGGAAACAAAGCAGCCTTTGTGCCTGGCAGCTCTAGGCCAAAGTAGCACACCCAGAGCACAAGTTCTACCTCAGCCAGATCAGGCCTTCCAAGAAACTGCGTCTCACAGGCCTTTCTCTGTCACGTTGCCGGTAGGCTGTGAGAGCACTGTGCAGAGCCAGTTGTTTCTTAGCTTCCCAAAGATTTGGAAGCAAGATGCTTTGGGGACTCTCAGCCCCTTTGGAAACAAGGCGGCCCTTTGGGCCTGGCAGCTCTAGGCCAAAGTAGCACGCCCAGAGCAGGAGTTCTACTTCAGCCAGATCAGGCCTGCCAAGAAACTGCGTTTCACAGGCCTTGGTAAGAGATGTTCCCGGTAGGCTGTGAGAGCACTGTGGAGAGCCAGTTGCTTTAGCTTCCCACAGAGCTGGAAGCAAGATGCCTTGGGGCCTCTCTCTCCCTTTGGACACAAGGCAGCCGTTTGGGCCTGGCAGCTCTAGGCCAATGGAGCACACCCACAGCAGAAGTTCTACTTCAGGCAGATCAGTCCTGCCCAGAAACTGCGTTTCACAGCCCTTGGTAAGAGATGTTCACGGTAGGCTGTGAGAGCACTGGGCAGAACCAGTTGTTTTTTAGCTTCCCAAAGTGCTGGAGGCAAGATGCTTTGGGGCCTCTCTCACCCTTTGGAAACAAGGCAGCCCTTAGGTCCTGGTAGCTCTAGGCCTATGTAGCACAACCAGAACAGAAGTTCTACTTCAGCCAGGTCAGGCCTGCCAAGAAACTGCGTTTCACAGGCCTTTCAAAGAGATGTTCTCTTAGGCTGTAAGAGCACTGGGCAGAGCCAGCTGTTTCTTAGCTTCCCGAAGAGCTGGGAGCAAGATGCTTTGGGTCCACTCTCCGTCTTTGGAAACAAGGCAGCCCTTTGGGCCTGGCAGCTCTAGGGCAATGGAGCACGCCCAGAGCAGAAGTTCTACTTCAGCCAGATCAGGCCTGCCAGGAAACTGCGTTTCACAGGCCTTGGTAAGAGATGTTCCCGGTAGGCTGTAAGAGCACTGGGCAGAGCCAGTTGTTTCTTACCTTCCTGAAAAGCTGGAAGCAAGATGCTTGGGACCCCTCTGCCCGTTTGGGAACAAGGCAGCCTTTTGGGTCGGGAAGCTCTAGGCCAATGGAGCACACGCAGAGCAGGAGTTCTACTTCAGCCTGATCAGGCCTGCAAAGAAACAGCGTTTGACAGGCCTTGGTAAGAGATGTTCGCGGTAGGTGTAAGAGCACTGGGCAGAGCCAGTTGTTTCTTAGCTTCGCAAAGACCGGGAAGCAAGATGCTTTGGGCCTCTCTGCCCCTTGGAAACAGGGCAGCACTTTGGGCCTGGCAGCTCTAGGGCAGTGGAGCACACCCAGAGCCGGAGTTCTACTTCAGCCAGATGAGGCCTGCCAAGAAACTGCGTTTCACAGGCCTTTCAAAGACATGTTCCCGGTAGTCTGTAAGAGCACGGGGCAGAGCGAGTTGGTTCTTAGCTTCCCAGAGAGCTGGAAGCAAGATGCTTTGGGGCCTCTCTGCCCCTTTGGAAACAAGGCAGCACCTTGGGCCTGGCAGCTCTAGGGCAATGGAGCACACCCAGAGCAGAAGTTCTACTTCAGCCAAATCAGGCCTGCCAGGAAACGGCGTTTCACAGGCCTTGGTAAGAGATGTTCCCGGTAGGCTGTAAGAGCACTGGGCAACGCCAGATGTTTCTTAGCTTCCCGAAGAGCTGGAAGCAAGATGCTTTGGCGCCTCTCATCCCCTTTGCAAACAAGGCGGCCCTATGGGCCAGGCAGCTCTAGGCCAATGGAGCACACCCAGAGCAGAAGTTCTACTTCGGCCAGTTCAGGCCACCAACAAACTGCGTTTCACAGGCCTTGGTAAGAGATGTTCCCGGTAGGCTGTAAGAGCACTGGGCAACGCCAGATGTTTCTTAGCTTCCCGAAGAGCTGGAAGCAAGATGCTTTGGGGCCTCTCATCCCCTTTGCAAACAAGGCCGACCTTTGGGCCAGGCAGCTCTAGGCCAATGGAGCACACCCAGAGCAGAAGTTCTACCTCAGCCAGATAAGGCCTGCCAAGAAACTGCGTTTCAAAGGCTTTGGTAAGAGATGTTCCCGCTACTCTGTTAGAGCACTGGGCAGAGCCATTTGTTTCTTAGCTTCCCAAAGAGCTGGAAGCAAGATGCTTTGGGGGCTCCCTGCCCCTTTGCCAACAAGGGCGACCTTTGGGCCTTTCAGCTCTAGGCCAATGGAGCACACCCAGAGCAGAAGTCCTACTTCAGCCAGATCAGGCCTGCCAAGGAACTGCGTTTCAGAGGCCTTTGTATGTGACGTTCCCGGTAGGCTGTGAGAGCACGGTGCAGAGCCAGTTGTTTCCTTGTTTCCCAAACAGCTGGAAGCAAGACGCTTTGGGGCCTCTCTGCCCCTTTGGAAACAAGGCAGCACGTTGGGTCTGGCAGCTCTAGGGCAATGGAGCACAACCAGAGCCGAAGTTCTACTTCTTCCAGATCAGGCCTGCCTAGACAGTGCGTTTCCCAGGCCTTGATAAGAGATGTTCTCTTAGGCTATAAGAGCACTGGGCACAGCCAGTTGTTTCTTAGCTTCCCAAGAGGTGGAAGCAAGATGCTTTGGGGCCTCTCTCCCCCTTTGGAAACAAGGCAGCCCTTTGGGCCTTTCAGCTCTAGGGCAATGGAGCACACCCAGAGCAGAAGTTCTACCTCAGCCAGATCAGGCCTGCCAAGAAACTGCTTTTCACAGGCCTTCGTAAGAGGTGTTCCCGGAAGGCTGTAAGAGTACCTGGCAGAGCGAGTTGTTTCTTAGCTTCAAAAACAGCTGGAAGCAACATGATTTGGGGCCTCTCTCCCCCTTTGGAAACAAAGCAGCCTTTGTGCCTGGCAGCTCTAGGCCAAAGTAGCACACCCAGAGCACAAGTTCTACCTCAGCCAGATCAGGCCTTCCAAGAAACTGCGTCTCACAGGCCTTTCTCTGTCACGTTGCCGGTAGGCTGTGAGAGCACTGTGCAGAGCCAGTTGTTTCTTAGCTTCCCAAAGATTTGGAAGCAAGATGCTTTGGGGACTCTCAGCCCCTTTGGAAACAAGGCGGCCCTTTGGGCCTGGCAGCTCTAGGCCAAAGTAGCACGCCCAGAGCAGGAGTTCTACTTCAGCCAGATCAGGCCTGCCAAGAAACTGCGTTTCACAGGCCTTGGTAAGAGATGTTCCCGGTAGGCTGTGAGAGCACTGTGGAGAGCCAGTTGCTTTAGCTTCCCACAGAGCTGGAAGCAAGATGCCTTGGGGCCTCTCTCTCCCTTTGGACACAAGGCAGCCGTTTGGGCCTGGCAGCTCTAGGCCAATGGAGCACACCCACAGCAGAAGTTCTACTTCAGGCAGATCAGTCCTGCCCAGAAACTGCGTTTCACAGCCCTTGGTAAGAGATGTTCACGGTAGGCTGTGAGAGCACTGGGCAGAACCAGTTGTTTTTTAGCTTCCCAAAGTGCTGGAGGCAAGATGCTTTGGGGCCTCTCTCACCCTTTGGAAACAAGGCAGCCCTTAGGTCCTGGTAGCTCTAGGCCTATGTAGCACAACCAGAACAGAAGTTCTACTTCAGCCAGGTCAGGCCTGCCAAGAAACTGCGTTTCACAGGCCTTTCAAAGAGATGTTCTCTTAGGCTGTAAGAGCACTGGGCAGAGCCAGCTGTTTCTTAGCTTCCCGAAGAGCTGGGAGCAAGATGCTTTGGGTCCACTCTCCGTCTTTGGAAACAAGGCAGCCCTTTGGGCCTGGCAGCTCTAGGGCAATGGAGCACGCCCAGAGCAGAAGTTCTACTTCAGCCAGATCAGGCCTGCCAGGAAACTGCGTTTCACAGGCCTTGGTAAGAGATGTTCCCGGTAGGCTGTAAGAGCACTGGGCAGAGCCAGTTGTTTCTTACCTTCCTGAAAAGCTGGAAGCAAGATGCTTGGGACCCCTCTGCCCGTTTGGGAACAAGGCAGCCTTTTGGGTCGGGAAGCTCTAGGCCAATGGAGCACACGCAGAGCAGGAGTTCTACTTCAGCCTGATCAGGCCTGCAAAGAAACAGCGTTTGACAGGCCTTGGTAAGAGATGTTCGCGGTAGGTGTAAGAGCACTGGGCAGAGCCAGTTGTTTCTTAGCTTCGCAAAGACCGGGAAGCAAGATGCTTTGGGCCTCTCTGCCCCTTGGAAACAGGGCAGCACTTTGGGCCTGGCAGCTCTAGGGCAGTGGAGCACACCCAGAGCCGGAGTTCTACTTCAGCCAGATGAGGCCTGCCAAGAAACTGCGTTTCACAGGCCTTTCAAAGACATGTTCCCGGTAGTCTGTAAGAGCACGGGGCAGAGCGAGTTGGTTCTTAGCTTCCCAGAGAGCTGGAAGCAAGATGCTTTGGGGCCTCTCTGCCCCTTTGGAAACAAGGCAGCACCTTGGGCCTGGCAGCTCTAGGGCAATGGAGCACACCCAGAGCAGAAGTTCTACTTCAGCCAAATCAGGCCTGCCAGGAAACGGCGTTTCACAGGCCTTGGTAAGAGATGTTCCCGGTAGGCTGTAAGAGCACTGGGCAACGCCAGATGTTTCTTAGCTTCCCGAAGTGCTGGAAGCAAGATGCTTTGGCGCCTCTCATCCCCTTTGCAAACAAGGCGGCCCTATGGGCCAGGCAGCTCTAGGCCAATGGAGCACACCCAGAGCAGAAGTTCTACTTCGGCCAGTTCAGGCCACCAACAAACTGCGTTTCACAGGCCTTGGTAAGAGATGTTCCCGGTAGGCTGTAAGAGCACTGGGCAACGCCAGATGTTTCTTAGCTTCCCGAAGAGCTGGAAGCAAGATGCTTTGGGGCCTCTCATCCCCTTTGCAAACAAGGCCGACCTTTGGGCCAGGCAGCTCTAGGCCAATGGAGCACACCCAGAGCAGAAGTTCTACCTCAGCCAGATAAGGCCTGCCAAGAAACTGCGTTTCAAAGGCTTTGGTAAGAGATGTTCCCGCTACTCTGTTAGAGCACTGGGCAGAGCCATTTGTTTCTTAGCTTCCCAAAGAGCTGGAAGCAAGATGCTTTGGGGGCTCCCTGCCCCTTTGCCAACAAGGGCGACCTTTGGGCCTTTCAGCTCTAGGCCAATGGAGCACACCCAGAGCAGAAGTCCTACTTCAGCCAGATCAGGCCTGCCAAGGAACTGCGTTTCAGAGGCCTTTGTATGTGACGTTCCCGGTAGGCTGTGAGAGCACGGTGCAGAGCCAGTTGTTTCCTTGTTTCCCAAACAGCTGGAAGCAAGACGCTTTGGGGCCTCTCTGCCCCTTTGGAAACAAGGCAGCACGTTGGGTCTGGCAGCTCTAGGGCAATGGAGCACAACCAGAGCCGAAGTTCTACTTCTTCCAGATCAGGCCTGCCTAGACAGTGCGTTTCCCAGGCCTTGATAAGAGATGTTCTCTTAGGCTATAAGAGCACTGGGCACAGCCAGTTGTTTCTTAGCTTCCCAAGAGGTGGAAGCAAGATGCTTTGGGGCCTCTCTCCCCCTTTGGAAACAAGGCAGCCCTTTGGGCCTTTCAGCTCTAGGGCAATGGAGCACACCCAGAGCAGAAGTTCTACCTCAGCCAGATCAGGCCTGCCAAGAAACTGCTTTTCACAGGCCTTCGTAAGAGGTGTTCCCGGAAGGCTGTAAGAGTACCTGGCAGAGCGAGTTGTTTCTTAGCTTCAAAAACAGCTGGAAGCAACATGATTTGGGGCCTCTCTCCCCCTTTGGAAACAAAGCAGCCTTTGTGCCTGGCAGCTCTAGGCCAAAGTAGCACACCCAGAGCACAAGTTCTACCTCAGCCAGATCAGGCCTTCCAAGAAACTGCGTCTCACAGGCCTTTCTCTGTCACGTTGCCGGTAGGCTGTGAGAGCACTGTGCAGAGCCAGTTGTTTCTTAGCTTCCCAAAGATTTGGAAGCAAGATGCTTTGGGGACTCTCAGCCCCTTTGGAAACAAGGCGGCCCTTTGGGCCTGGCAGCTCTAGGCCAAAGTAGCACGCCCAGAGCAGGAGTTCTACTTCAGCCAGATCAGGCCTGCCAAGAAACTGCGTTTCACAGGCCTTGGTAAGAGATGTTCCCGGTAGGCTGTGAGAGCACTGTGGAGAGCCAGTTGCTTTAGCTTCCCACAGAGCTGGAAGCAAGATGCCTTGGGGCCTCTCTCTCCCTTTGGACACAAGGCAGCCGTTTGGGCCTGGCAGCTCTAGGCCAATGGAGCACACCCACAGCAGAAGTTCTACTTCAGGCAGATCAGTCCTGCCCAGAAACTGCGTTTCACAGCCCTTGGTAAGAGATGTTCACGGTAGGCTGTGAGAGCACTGGGCAGAACCAGTTGTTTTTTAGCTTCCCAAAGTGCTGGAGGCAAGATGCTTTGGGGCCTCTCTCACCCTTTGGAAACAAGGCAGCCCTTAGGTCCTGGTAGCTCTAGGCCTATGTAGCACAACCAGAACAGAAGTTCTACTTCAGCCAGGTCAGGCCTGCCAAGAAACTGCGTTTCACAGGCCTTTCAAAGAGATGTTCTCTTAGGCTGTAAGAGCACTGGGCAGAGCCAGCTGTTTCTTAGCTTCCCGAAGAGCTGGGAGCAAGATGCTTTGGGTCCACTCTCCGTCTTTGGAAACAAGGCAGCCCTTTGGGCCTGGCAGCTCTAGGGCAATGGAGCACGCCCAGAGCAGAAGTTCTACTTCAGCCAGATCAGGCCTGCCAGGAAACTGCGTTTCACAGGCCTTGGTAAGAGATGTTCCCGGTAGGCTGTAAGAGCACTGGGCAGAGCCAGTTGTTTCTTACCTTCCTGAAAAGCTGGAAGCAAGATGCTTGGGACCCCTCTGCCCGTTTGGGAACAAGGCAGCCTTTTGGGTCGGGAAGCTCTAGGCCAATGGAGCACACGCAGAGCAGGAGTTCTACTTCAGCCTGATCAGGCCTGCAAAGAAACAGCGTTTGACAGGCCTTGGTAAGAGATGTTCGCGGTAGGTGTAAGAGCACTGGGCAGAGCCAGTTGTTTCTTAGCTTCGCAAAGACCGGGAAGCAAGATGCTTTGGGCCTCTCTGCCCCTTGGAAACAGGGCAGCACTTTGGGCCTGGCAGCTCTAGGGCAATGGAGCACACCCAGAGCAGAAGTTCTACTTCAGCCAAATCAGGCCTGCCAGGAAACGGCGTTTCACAGGCCTTGGTAAGAGATGTTCCCGGTAGGCTGTAAGAGCACTGGGCAACGCCAGATGTTTCTTAGCTTCCCGAAGAGCTGGAAGCAAGATGCTTTGGGGCCTCTCATCCCCTTTGCAAACAAGGCGGCCCTATGGGCCAGGCAGCTCTAGGCCAATGGAGCACACCCAGAGCAGAAGTTCTACTTCGGCCAGTTCAGGCCACCAACAAACTGCGTTTCACAGGCCTTGGTAAGAGATGTTCCCGGTAGGCTGTAAGAGCACTGGGCAACGCCAGATGTTTCTTAGCTTCCCGAAGAGCTGGAAGCAAGATGCTTTGGGGCCTCTCATCCCCTTTGCAAACAAGGCCGACCTTTGGGCCAGGCAGCTCTAGGCCAATGGAGCACACCCAGAGCAGAAGTTCTACCTCAGCCAGATAAGGCCTGCCAAGAAACTGCGTTTCAAAGGCTTTGGTAAGAGATGTTCCCGGTACTCTGTTAGAGCACTGGGCAGAGCCATTTGTTTCTTAGCTTCCCAAAGAGCTGGAAGCAAGATGCTTTGGGGGCTCCCTGCCCCTTTGCCAACAAGGGCGACCTTTGGGCCTTTCAGCTCTAGGCCAATGGAGCACACCCAGAGCAGAAGTCCTACTTCAGCCAGATCAGGCCTGCCAAGGAACTGCGTTTCAGAGGCCTTTGTATGTGACGTTCCCGGTAGGCTGTGAGAGCACGGTGCAGAGCCAGTTGTTTCCTTGTTTCCCAAACAGCTGGAAGCAAGACGCTTTGGGGCCTCTCTGCCCCTTTGGAAACAAGGCAGCACGTTGGGTCTGGCAGCTCTAGGGCAATGGAGCACAACCAGAGCCGAAGTTCTACTTCTTCCAGATCAGGCCTGCCTAGACAGTGCGTTTCCCAGGCCTTGATAAGAGATGTTCTCTTAGGCTATAAGAGCACTGGGCACAGCCAGTTGTTTCTTAGCTTCCCAAGAGGTGGAAGCAAGATGCTTTGGGGCCTCTCTCCCCCTTTGGAAACAAGGCAGCCCTTTGGGCCTTTCAGCTCTAGGGCAAGGGAGCACACCCAGAGCAGAAGTTCTACCTCAGCCAGATCAGGCCTGCCAAGAAACTGCTTTTCACAGGCCTTCGTAAGAGGTGTTCCCGGAAGGCTGTAAGAGTACCTGGCAGAGCGAGTTGTTTCTTAGCTTCAAAAACAGCTGGAAGCAACATGATTTGGGGCCTCTCTCCCCCTTTGGAAACAAAGCAGCCTTTGTGCCTGGCAGCTCTAGGCCAAAGTAGCACACCCAGAGCACAAGTTCTACCTCAGCCAGATAAGGCCTGTCAAGAAGCTGCGTTTCACAGGCCTTTGTATGTGACGTTCCCGGTTGGCTTTGAGAGCACTGTGCAGAGCCAGTTGTTTTAGCTTCCCAGAGAGCAGGAAGCAAGATGCTTTGGGGCCTCTCTCACACTTTGGAAATAAAGGCAGCCCTTTGGGCCTGGCAGCCCTAGGCCAATGGAGTACACCCAGAGCAGAAGTTCTACCTCAGCCAGATCAGGCCTTCCAAGAAACTGCGTCTCACAGGCCTTTCTCTGTCACGTTGCCGGTAGGCTGTGAGAGCACTGTGCAGAGCCAGTTGTTTCTTAGCTTCCCAAAGATTTGGAAGCAAGATGCTTTGGGGACTCTCAGCCCCTTTGGAAACAAGGCGGCCCTTTGGGCCTGGCAGCTCTAGGCCAAAGTAGCACGCCCAGAGCAGGAGTTCTACTTCAGCCAGATCAGGCCTGCCAAGAAACTGCGTTTCACAGGCCTTGGTAAGAGATGTTCCCGGTAGGCTGTGAGAGCACTGTGGAGAGCCAGTTGCTTTAGCTTCCCACAGAGCTGGAAGCAAGATGCTTTGGGGCCTCTCATCCCCTTTGCAAACAAGGCCGACCTTTGGGCCAGGCAGCTCTAGGCCAATGGAGCACACCCAGAGCAGAAGTTCTACCTCAGCCAGATAAGGCCTGCCAAGAAACTGCGTTTCAAAGGCTTTGGTAAGAGATGTTCCCGGTACTCTGTTAGAGCACTGGGCAGAGCCATTTGTTTCTTAGCTTCCCAAAGAGCTGGAAGCAAGATGCTTTGGGGGCTCCCTGCCCCTTTGCCAACAAGGGCGACCTTTGGGCCTTTCAGCTCTATTCCAATGGAGCACACCCAGAGCAGAAGTCCTACTTCAGCCAGATCAGGCCTGCCAAGGAACTGCGTTTCAGAGGCCTTTGTATGTGACGTTCCCGGTAGGCTGTGAGAGCACGGTGCAGAGCCAGTTGTTTCCTTGTTTCCCAAACAGCTGGAAGCAAGACGCTTTGGGGCCTCTCTGCCCCTTTGGAAACAAGGCAGCACGTTGGGTCTGGCAGCTCTAGGGCAGTGGAGCACAACCAGAGCCGAAGTTCTACTTCTTCCAGATCAGGCCTGCCTAGACAGTGCGTTTCACAGGCCTTGATAAGAGATGTTCTCTTAGGCTATAAGAGCACTGGGCACAGCCAGTTGTTTCTTAGCTTCCCAAGAGGTGGAAGCAAGATGCTTTGGGGCCTCTCTCCCCCTTTGGAAACAAGGCAGCCCTTTGGGCCTTTCAGCTCTAGGGCAATGGAGCACACCCAGAGCAGAAGTTCTACCTCAGCCAGATCAGGCCTGCCAAGAAACTGCTTTTCACAGGCCTTCGTAAGAGGTGTTCCCGGAAGGCTGTAAGAGTACCTGGCAGAGCGAGTTGTTTCTTAGCTTCAAAAACAGCTGGAAGCAACATGATTTGGGGCCTCTCTCCCCCTTTGGAAACAAAGCAGCCTTTGTGCCTGGCAGCTCTAGGCCAAAGTAGCACACCCAGAGCACAAGTTCTACCTCAGCCAGATCAGGCCTTCCAAGAAACTGCGTCTCACAGGCCTTTCTCTGTCACGTTGCCGGTAGGCTGTGAGAGCACTGTGCAGAGCCAGTTGTTTCTTAGCTTCCCAAAGATTTGGAAGCAAGATGCTTTGGGGACTCTCAGCCCCTTTGGAAACAAGGCGGCCCTTTGGGCCTGGCAGCTCTAGGCCAAAGTAGCACGCCCAGAGCAGGAGTTCTACTTCAGCCAGATCAGGCCTGCCAAGAAACTGCGTTTCACAGGCCTTGGTAAGAGATGTTCCCGGTAGGCTGTGAGAGCACTGTGGAGAGCCAGTTGCTTTAGCTTCCCACAGAGCTGGAAGCAAGATGCCTTGGGGCCTCTCTCTCCCTTTGGACACAAGGCAGCCGTTTGGGCCTGGCAGCTCTAGGCCAATGGAGCACACCCACAGCAGAAGTTCTACTTCAGGCAGATCAGTCCTGCCCAGAAACTGCGTTTCACAGGCCTTGGTAAGAGATGTTCACGGTAGGCTGTGAGAGCACTGGGCAGAACCAGTTGTTTTTTAGCTTCCCAAAGTGCTGGAGGCAAGATGCTTTGGGGCCTCTCTCACCCTTTGGAAACAAGGCAGCCCTTAGGTCCTGGTAGCTCTAGGCCTATGTAGCACAACCAGAACAGAAGTTCTACTTCAGCCAGGTCAGGCCTGCCAAGAAACTGCGTTTCACAGGCCTTTCAAAGAGATGTTCTCTTAGGCTGTAAGAGCACTGGGCAGAGCCAGCTGTTTCTTAGCTTCCCGAAGAGCTGGGAGCAAGATGCTTTGGGTCCACTCTCCGTCTTTGGAAACAAGGCAGCCCTTTGGGCCTGGCAGCTCTAGGGCAATGGAGCACACCCAGAGCAGAAGTTCTACTTCAGCCAGATCAGGCCTGCCAGGAAACTGCGTTTCACAGGCCTTGGTAAGAGATGTTCCCGGTAGGCTGTAAGAGCACTGGGCAGAGCCAGTTGTTTCTTACCTTCCTGAAAAGCTGGAAGCAAGATGCTTGGGACCCCTCTGCCCGTTTGGGAACAAGGCAGCCTTTTGGGTCGGGAAGCTCTAGGCCAATGGAGCACACGCAGAGCAGGAGTTCTACTTCAGCCTGATCAGGCCTGCAAAGAAACAGCGTTTGACAGGCCTTGGTAAGAGATGTTCGCGGTAGGTGTAAGAGCACTGGGCAGAGCCAGTTGTTTCTTAGCTTCGCAAAGACCGGGAAGCAAGATGCTTTGGGCCTCTCTGCCCCTTGGAAACAGGGCAGCACTTTGGGCCTGGCAGCTCTAGGGCAGTGGAGCACACCCAGAGCCGGAGTTCTACTTCAGCCAGATGAGGCCTGCCAAGAAACTGCGTTTCACAGGCCTTTCAAAGACATGTTCCCGGTAGGCTGTAAGAGCACGGGGCAGAGCGAGTTGGTTCTTAGCTTCCCAGAGAGCTGGAAGCAAGATGCTTTGGGGCCTCTCTGCCCCTTTGGAAACAAGGCAGCACCTTGGGCCTGGCAGCTCTAGGGCAATGGAGCACACCCAGAGCAGAAGTTCTACTTCAGCCAAATCAGGCCTGCCAGGAAACGGCGTTTCACAGGCCTTGGTAAGAGATGTTCCCGGTAGGCTGTAAGAGCACTGGGCAACGCCAGATGTTTCTTAGCTTCCCGAAGAGCTGGAAGCAAGATGCTTTGGGGCCTCTCATCCCCTTTGCAAACAAGGCGGCCCTATGGGCCAGGCAGCTCTAGGCCAATGGAGCACACCCAGAGCAGAAGTTCTACTTCGGCCAGTTCAGGCCACCAACAAACTGCGTTTCACAGGCCTTGGTAAGAGATGTTCCCGGTAGGCTGTAAGAGCACTGGGCAACGCCAGATGTTTCTTAGCTTCCCGAAGAGCTGGAAGCAAGATGCTTTGGGGCCTCTCATCCCCTTTGCAAACAAGGCCGACCTTTGGGCCAGGCAGCTCTAGGCCAATGGAGCACACCCAGAGCAGAAGTTCTACCTCAGCCAGATAAGGCCTGCCAAGAAACTGCGTTTCAAAGGCTTTGGTAAGAGATGTTCCCGGTACTCTGTTAGAGCACTGGGCAGAGCCATTTGTTTCTTAGCTTCCCAAAGAGCTGGAAGCAAGATGCTTTGGGGGCTCCCTGCCCCTTTGCCAACAAGGGCGACCTTTGGGCCTTTCAGCTCTAGGCCAATGGAGCACACCCAGAGCAGAAGTCCTACTTCAGCCAGATCAGGCCTGCCAAGGAACTGCGTTTCAGAGGCCTTTGTATGTGACGTTCCCGGTAGGCTGTGAGAGCACGGTGCAGAGCCAGTTGTTTCCTTGTTTCCCAAACAGCTGGAAGCAAGACGCTTTGGGGCCTCTCTGCCCCTTTGGAAACAAGGCAGCACGTTGGGTCTGGCAGCTCTAGGGCAATGGAGCACAACCAGAGCCGAAGTTCTACTTCTTCCAGATCAGGCCTGCCTAGACAGTGCGTTTCACAGGCCTTGATAAGAGATGTTCTCTTAGGCTATAAGAGCACTGGGCACAGCCAGTTGTTTCTTAGCTTCCCAAGAGGTGGAAGCAAGATGCTTTGGGGCCTCTCTCCCCCTTTGGAAACAAGGCAGCCCTTTGGGCCTTTCAGCTCTAGGGCAATGGAGCACACCCAGAGCAGAAGTTCTACCTCAGCCAGATCAGGCCTGCCAAGAAACTGCTTTTCACAGGCCTTCGTAAGAGGTGTTCCCGGAAGGCTGTAAGAGTACCTGGCAGAGCGAGTTGTTTCTTAGCTTCAAAAACAGCTGGAAGCAACATGATTTGGGGCCTCTCTCCCCCTTTGGAAACAAAGCAGCCTTTGTGCCTGGCAGCTCTAGGCCAAAGTAGCACACCCAGAGCACAAGTTCTACCTCAGCCAGATCAGGCCTTCCAAGAAACTGCGTCTCACAGGCCTTTCTCTGTCACGTTGCCGGTAGGCTGTGAGAGCACTGTGCAGAGCCAGTTGTTTCTTAGCTTCCCAAAGATTTGGAAGCAAGATGCTTTGGGGACTCTCAGCCCCTTTGGAAACAAGGCGGCCCTTTGGGCCTGGCAGCTCTAGGCCAAAGTAGCACGCCCAGAGCAGGAGTTCTACTTCAGCCAGATCAGGCCTGCCAAGAAACTGCGTTTCACAGGCCTTTCAAAGAGATGTTCTCTTAGGCTGTAAGAGCACTGGGCAGAGCCAGCTGTTTCTTAGCTTCCCGAAGAGCTGGGAGCAAGATGCTTTGGGTCCACTCTCCGTCTTTGGAAACAAGGCAGCCCTTTGGGCCTGGCAGCTCTAGGGCAATGGAGCACACCCAGAGCAGAAGTTCTACTTCAGCCAGATCAGGCCTGCCAGGAAACTGCGTTTCACAGGCCTTGGTAAGAGATGTTCCCGGTAGGCTGTAAGAGCACTGGGCAGAGCCAGTTGTTTCTTACCTTCCTGAAAAGCTGGAAGCAAGATGCTTGGGACCCCTCTGCCCGTTTGGGAACAAGGCAGCCTTTTGGGTCGGGAAGCTCTAGGCCAATGGAGCACACGCAGAGCAGGAGTTCTACTTCAGCCTGATCAGGCCTGCAAAGAAACAGCGTTTGACAGGCCTTGGTAAGAGATGTTCCCGGTAGGTGTAAGAGCACTGGGCAGAGCCAGTTGTTTCTTAGCTTCGCAAAGACCGGGAAGCAAGATGCTTTGGGCCTCTCTGCCCCTTGGAAACAGGGCAGCACTTTGGGCCTGGCAGCTCTAGGGCAATGGAGCACACCCAGAGCCGGAGTTCTACTTCAGCCAGATGAGGCCTGCCAAGAAACTGCGTTTCACAGGCCTTTCAAAGACATGTTCCCGGTAGTCTGTAAGAGCACGGGGCAGAGCGAGTTGGTTCTTAGCTTCCCAGAGAGCTGGAAGCAAGATGCTTTGGGGCCTCTCTGCCCCTTTGGAAACAAGGCAGCACCTTGGGCCTGGCAGCTCTAGGGCAATGGAGCACACCCAGAGCAGAAGTTCTACTTGGGCCAGTTCAGGCCACCAACAAACTGCGTTTCACAGGCCTTGGTAAGAGATGTTCCCGGTAGGCTGTAAGAGCACTGGGCAACGCCAGATGTTTCTTAGCTTCCCGAAGAGCTGGAAGCGAGAAGCTTTGGTGCCACTCTCTCACTTTGGACTCAAGGCAGCCCTTTGGGGCAGGTAGCTCTAGCCCAGTGGAGCACACCCAGAGCAGAAGTTCTACTTGGGCCAGTTCAGGCCACCAACAAACTGCGTTTCACAGGCCTTGGTAAGAGATGTTCCCGGTAGGCTGTAAGAGCACTGGGCAACGCCAGATGTTTCTTAGCTTCCCGAAGAGCTGGAAGCAAGATGCTTTGGGGCCTCTCATCCCCTTTGCAAACAAGGCGGCCCTATGGGCCAGGCAGCTCTAGGCCAATGGAGCACACCCAGAGCAGAAGTTCTACTTCGGCCAGTTCAGGCCACCAACAAACTGCGTTTCACAGGCCTTGGTAAGAGATGTTCCCGGTAGGCTGTAAGAGCACTGGGCAACGCCAGATGTTTCTTAGCTTCCCGAAGAGCTGGAAGCAAGATGCTTTGGGGCCTCTCATCCCCTTTGCAAACAAGGCCGACCTTTGGGCCAGGCAGCTCTAGGCCAATGGAGCACACCCAGAGCAGAAGTTCTACCTCAGCCAGATAAGGCCTGCCAAGAAACTGCGTTTCAAAGGCTTTGGTAAGAGATGTTCCCGGTACTCTGTTAGAGCACTGGGCAGAGCCATTTGTTTCTTAGCTTCCCAAAGAGCTGGAAGCAAGATGCTTTGGGGGCTCCCTGCCCCTTTGCCAACAAGGGCGACCTTTGGGCCTTTCAGCTCTAGGCCAATGGAGCACACCCAGAGCAGAAGTCCTACTTCAGCCAGATCAGGCCTGCCAAGGAACTGCGTTTCAGAGGCCTTTGTATGTGACGTTCCCGGTAGGCTGTGAGAGCACGGTGCAGAGCCAGTTGTTTCCTTGTTTCCCAAACAGCTGGAAGCAAGACGCTTTGGGGCCTCTCTGCCCCTTTGGAAACAAGGCAGCACGTTGGGTCTGGCAGCTCTAGGGCAATGGAGCACAACCAGAGCCGAAGTTCTACTTCTTCCAGATCAGGCCTGCCTAGACAGTGCGTTTCCCAGGCCTTGATAAGAGATGTTCTCTTAGGCTATAAGAGCACTGGGCACAGCCAGTTGTTTCTTAGCTTCCCAAGAGGTGGAAGCAAGATGCTTTGGGGCCTCTCTCCCCCTTTGGAAACAAGGCAGCCCTTTGGGCCTTTCAGCTCTAGGGCAATGGAGCACACCCAGAGCAGAAGTTCTACCTCAGCCAGATCAGGCCTGCCAAGAAACTGCTTTTCACAGGCCTTCGTAAGAGGTGTTCCCGGAAGGCTGTAAGAGTACCTGGCAGAGCGAGTTGTTTCTTAGCTTCAAAAACAGCTGGAAGCAACCTGATTTGGGGCCTCTCTCCCCCTTTGGAAACAAAGCAGCCTTTGTGCCTGGCAGCTCTAGGCCAAAGTAGCACACCCAGAGCACAAGTTCTACCTCAGCCAGATAAGGCCTGTCAAGAAGCTGCGTTTCACAGGCCTTTGTATGTGACGTTCCCGGTTGGCTTTGAGAGCACTGTGCAGAGCCAGTTGTTTTAGCTTCCCAGAGAGCAGGAAGCAAGATGCTTTGGGGCCTCTCTCACACTTTGGAAATAAAGGCAGCCCTTTGGGCCTGGCAGCCCTAGGCCAATGGAGTACACCCAGAGCAGAAGTTCTACCTCAGCCAGATCAGGCCTTCCAAGAAACTGCGTCTCACAGGCCTTTCTCTGTCACGTTGCCGGTAGGCTGTGAGAGCACTGTGCAGAGCCAGTTGTTTCTTAGCTTCCCAAAGATTTGGAAGCAAGATGCGTTGGGGACTCTCAGCCCCTTTGGAAACAAGGCGGCCCTTTGGGCCTGGCAGCTCTAGGCCAAAGTAGCACGCCCAGAGCAGGAGTTCTACTTCAGCCAGATCAGGCCTGCCAAGAAACTGCGCTTCACAGGCCTTGGTAAGAGATGTTCCCGGTAGGCTGTGAGAGCACTGTGGAGAGCTAGTTGCTTTAGCTTCCCAGAGAGCAGGAAGCAAGATGCCTTGGGGCCTCTCTCACACTTTGGAAATAAAGGCAGCCCTTTGGGCCTGGCAGCCCTAGGCCAATGGAGTACACCCAGAGCAGAAGTTCTACCTCAGCCAGATCAGGCCTTCCAAGAAACTGCGTCTCACAGGCCTTTCTCTGTCACGTTGCCGGTAGGCTGTGAGAGCACTGTGCAGAGCCAGTTGTTTCTTAGCTTCCCAAAGATTTGGAAGCAAGATGCTTTGGGGACTCTCAGCCCCTTTGGAAACAAGGCGGCCCTTTGGGCCTGGCAGCTCTAGGCCAAAGTAGCACGCCCAGAGCAGGAGTTCTACTTCAGCCAGATCAGGCCTGCCAAGAAACTGCGTTTCACAGGCCTTGGTAAGAGATGTTCCCGGTAGGCTGTGAGAGCACTGTGGAGAGCCAGTTGCTTTAGCTTCCCACAGAGCTGGAAGCAAGATGCCTTGGGGCCTCTCTCTCCCTTTGGACACAAGGCAGCCGTTTGGGCCTGGCAGCTCTAGGCCAATGGAGCACACCCACAGCAGAAGTTCTACTTCAGGCAGATCAGTCCTGCCCAGAAACTGCGTTTCACAGCCCTTGGTAAGAGATGTTCACGGTAGGCTGTGAGAGCACTGGGCAGAACCAGTTGTTTTTTAGCTTCCCAAAGTGCTGGAGGCAAGATGCTTTGGGGCCTCTCTCACCCTTTGGAAACAAGGCAGCCCTTAGGTCCTGGTAGCTCTAGGCCTATGTAGCACAACCAGAACAGAAGTTCTACTTCAGCCAGGTCAGGCCTGCCAAGAAACTGCGTTTCACAGGCCTTTCAAAGAGATGTTCTCTTAGGCTGTAAGAGCACTGGGCAGAGCCAGCTGTTTCTTAGCTTCCCGAAGAGCTGGGAGCAAGATGCTTTGGGTCCACTCTCCGTCTTTGGAAACAAGGCAGCCCTTTGGGCCTGGCAGCTCTAGGGCAATGGAGCACACCCAGAGCAGAAGTTCTACTTCAGCCAGATCAGGCCTGCCAGGAAACTGCGTTTCACAGGCCTTGGTAAGAGATGTTCCCGGTAGGCTGTAAGAGCACTGGGCAGAGCCAGTTGTTTCTTACCTTCCTGAAAAGCTGGAAGCAAGATGCTTGGGACCCCTCTGCCCGTTTGGGAACAAGGCAGCCTTTTGGGTCGGGAAGCTCTAGGCCAATGGAGCACACGCAGAGCAGGAGTTCTACTTCAGCCTGATCAGGCCTGCAAAGAAACAGCGTTTGACAGGCCTTGGTAAGAGATGTTCCCGGTAGGTGTAAGAGCACTGGGCAGAGCCAGTTGTTTCTTAGCTTCGCAAAGACCGGGAAGCAAGATGCTTTGGGCCTCTCTGCCCCTTGGAAACAGGGCAGCACTTTGGGCCTGGCAGCTCTAGGGCAATGGAGCACACCCAGAGCCGGAGTTCTACTTCAGCCAGATGAGGCCTGCCAAGAAACTGCGTTTCACAGGCCTTTCAAAGACATGTTCCCGGTAGGCTGTAAGAGCACGGGGCAACGCCAGATGTTTCTTAGCTTCCCGAAGAGCTGGAAGCAAGATGCTTTGGGGCCTCTCATCCCCTTTGCAAACAAGGCGGCCCTATGGGCCAGGCAGCTCTAGGCCAATGGAGCACACCCAGAGCAGAAGTTCTACTTCGGCCAGTTCAGGCCACCAACAAACTGCGTTTCACAGGCCTTGGTAAGAGATGTTCCCGGTAGGCTGTAAGAGCACTGGGCAACGCCAGATGTTTCTTAGCTTCCCGAAGAGCTGGAAGCAAGATGCTTTGGGGCCTCTCATCCCCTTTGCAAACAAGGCCGACCTTTGGGCCAGGCAGCTCTAGGCCAATGGAGCACACCCAGAGCAGAAGTTCTACCTCAGCCAGATAAGGCCTGCCAAGAAACTGCGTTTCAAAGGCTTTGGTAAGAGATGTTCCCGGTACTCTGTTAGAGCACTGGGCAGAGCCATTTGTTTCTTAGCTTCCCAAAGAGCTGGAAGCAAGATGCTTTGGGGGCTCCCTGCCCCTTTGCCAACAAGGGCGACCTTTGGGCCTTTCAGCTCTAGGCCAATGGAGCACACCCAGAGCAGAAGTCCTACTTCAGCCAGATCAGGCCTGCCAAGGAACTGCGTTTCAGAGGCCTTTGTATGTGACGTTCCCGGTAGGCTGTGAGAGCACGGTGCAGAGCCAGTTGTTTCCTTGTTTCCCAAACAGCTGGAAGCAAGACGCTTTGGGGCCTCTCTGCCCCTTTGGAAACAAGGCAGCACGTTGGGTCTGGCAGCTCTAGGGCAATGGAGCACAACCAGAGCCGAAGTTCTACTTCTTCCAGATCAGGCCTGCCTAGACAGTGCGTTTCACAGGCCTTGATAAGAGATGTTCTCTTAGGCTATAAGAGCACTGGGCACAGCCAGTTGTTTCTTAGCTTCCCAAGAGGTGGAAGCAAGATGCTTTGGGGCCTCTCTCCCCCTTTGGAAACAAGGCAGCCCTTTGGGCCTTTCAGCTCTAGGGCAATGGAGCACACCCAGAGCAGAAGTTCTACCTCAGCCAGATCAGGCCTGCCAAGAAACTGCTTTTCACAGGCCTTCGTAAGAGGTGTTCCCGGAAGGCTGTAAGAGTACCTGGCAGAGCGAGTTGTTTCTTAGCTTCAAAAACAGCTGGAAGCAACATGATTTGGGGCCTCTCTCCCCCTTTGGAAACAAAGCAGCCTTTGTGCCTGGCAGCTCTAGGCCAAAGTAGCACACCCAGAGCACAAGTTCTACCTCAGCCAGATAAGGCCTGTCAAGAAGCTGCGTTTCACAGGCCTTTGTATGTGACGTTCCCGGTTGGCTTTGAGAGCACTGTGCAGAGCCAGTTGTTTTAGCTTCCCAGAGAGCAGGAAGCAAGATGCTTTGGGGCCTCTCTCACACTTTGGAAATAAAGGCAGCCCTTTGGGCCGGGCAGCCCTAGGCCAATGGAGTACACCCAGAGCAGAAGTTCTACCTCAGCCAGATCAGGCCTTCCAAGAAATTGCGTCTCACAGGCCTTTCTCTGTCATGTTGCCGGTAGGCTGTGAGAGCACTGTGCAGAGCCAGTTGTTTCTTAGCTTCCCAAAGATTTGGAAGCAAGATGCGTTGGGGAATCTCAGCCCCTTTGGAAACAAGGCGGCCCTTTGGGCCTGGCAGCTCTAGGCCAAAGTAGCACGCCCAGAGCAGGAGTTCTACTTCAGCCAGATCAGGCCTGCCAAGAAACTGCGTTTCACAGGCCTTGGTAAGAGATGTTCCCGGTAGGCTGTGAGAGCACTGTGGAGAGCCAGTTGCTTTAGCTTCCCACAGAGCTGGAAGCAAGATGCCTTGGGGCCTCTCTCTCCCTTTGGACACAAGGCAGCCGTTTGGGCCTGGCAGCTCTAGGCCAATGGAGCACACCCACAGCAGAAGTTCTACTTCAGGCAGATCAGTCCTGCCCAGAAACTGCGTTTCACAGCCCTTGGTAAGAGATGTTCACGGTAGGCTGTGAGAGCACTGGGCAGAACCAGTTGTTTTTTAGCTTCCCAAAGTGCTGGAGGCAAGATGCTTTGGGGCCTCTCTCACCCTTTGGAAACAAGGCAGCCCTTAGGTCCTGGTAGCTCTAGGCCTATGTAGCACAACCAGAACAGAAGTTCTACTTCAGCCAGGTCAGGCCTGCCAAGAAACTGCGTTTCACAGGCCTTTCAAAGAGATGTTCTCTTAGGCTGTAAGAGCACTGGGCAGAGCCAGCTGTTTCTTAGCTTCCCGAAGAGCTGGGAGCAAGATGCTTTGGGTCCACTCTCCGTCTTTGGAAACAAGGCAGCCCTTTGGGCCTGGCAGCTCTAGGGCAATGGAGCACACCCAGAGCAGAAGTTCTACTTCAGCCAGATCAAGCCTGCCAGGAAACTGCGTTTCACAGGCCTTGGTAAGAGATGTTCCCGGTAGGCTGTAAGAGCACTGGGCAGAGCCAGTTGTTTCTTACCTTCCTGAAAAGCTGGAAGCAAGATGCTTGGGACCCCTCTGCCCGTTTGGGAACAAGGCAGCCTTTTGGGTCGGGAAGCTCTAGGCCAATGGAGCACACGCAGAGCAGGAGTTCTACTTCAGCCTGATCAGGCCTGCAAAGAAACAGCGTTTGACAGGCCTTGGTAAGAGATGTTCCCGGTAGGTGTAAGAGCACTGGGCAGAGCCAGTTGTTTCTTAGCTTCGCAAAGACTAGGAAGCAAGATGCTTTGGGCCTCTCTGCCCCTTGGAAACAGGGCAGCACTTTGGGCCTGGCAGCTCTAGGGCAATGGAGCACACCCAGAGCCGGAGTTCTACTTCAGCCAGATGAGGCCTGCCAAGAAACTGCGTTTCACAGGCCTTTCAAAGACATGTTCCCGGTAGTCTGTAAGAGCACGGGGCAGAGCGAGTTGGTTCTTAGCTTCCCAGAGAGCTGGAAGCAAGATGCTTTGGGGCCTCTCTGCCCCTTTGGAAACAAGGCAGCACCTTGGGCCTGGCAGCTCTAGGGCAATGGAGCACACCCAGAGCAGAAGTTCTACTTGGGCCAGTTCAGGCCACCAACAAACTGCGTTTCACAGGCCTTGGTAAGAGATGTTCCCGGTAGGCTGTAAGAGCACTGGGCAACGCCAGATGTTTCTTAGCTTCCCGAAGAGCTGGAAGCGAGAAGCTTTGGTGCCACTCTCTCACTTTGGACTCAAGGCAGCCCTTTGGGGCAGGTAGCTCTAGCCCAGTTGAGCACACCCAGAGCAGAAGTTCTACTTGGGCCAGTTCAGGCCACCAACAAACTGCGTTTCACAGGCCTTGGTAAGAGATGTTCCCGGTAGGCTGTAAGAGCACTGGGCAACGCCAGATGTTTCTTAGCTTCCCGAAGAGCTGGAAGCAAGATGCTTTGGGGCCTCTCATCCCCTTTGCAAACAAGGCGGCCCTATGGGCCAGGCAGCTCTAGGCCAATGGAGCACACCCAGAGCAGAAGTTCTACTTCGGCCAGTTCAGGCCACCAACAAACTGCGTTTCACAGGCCTTGGTAAGAGATGTTCCCGGTAGGCTGTAAGAGCACTGGGCAACGCCAGATGTTTCTTAGCTTCCCGAAGAGCTGGAAGCAAGATGCTTTGGGGCCTCTCATCCCCTTTGCAAACAAGGCCGACCTTTGGGCCAGGCAGCTCTAGGCCAATGGAGCACACCCAGAGCAGAAGTTCTACCTCAGCCAGATAAGGCCTGCCAAGAAACTGCGTTTCAAAGGCTTTGGTAAGAGATGTTCCCGGTACTCTGTTAGAGCACTGGGCAGAGCCATTTGTTTCTTAGCTTCCCAAAGAGCTGGAAGCAAGATGCTTTGGGGGCTCCCTGCCCCTTTGCCAACAAGGGCGACCTTTGGGCCTTTCAGCTCTAGGCCAATGGAGCACACCCAGAGCAGAAGTCCTACTTCAGCCAGATCAGGCCTGCCAAGGAACTGCGTTTCAGAGGCCTTTGTATGTGACGTTCCCGGTAGGCTGTGAGAGCACGGTGCAGAGCCAGTTGTTTCCTTGTTTCCCAAACAGCTGGAAGCAAGACGCTTTGGGGCCTCTCTGCCCCTTTGGAAACAAGGCAGCACGTTGGGTCTGGCAGCTCTAGGGCAATGGAGCACAACCAGAGCCGAAGTTCTACTTCTTCCAGATCAGGCCTGCCTAGACAGTGCGTTTCACAGGCCTTGATAAGAGATGTTCTCTTAGGCTATAAGAGCACTGGGCACAGCCAGTTGTTTCTTAGCTTCCCAAGAGGTGGAAGCAAGATGCTTTGGGGCCTCTCTCCCCCTTTGGAAACAAGGCAGCCCTTTGGGCCTTTCAGCTCTAGGGCAATGGAGCACACCCAGAGCAGAAGTTCTACCTCAGCCAGATCAGGCCTGCCAAGAAACTGCTTTTCACAGGCCTTCGTAAGAGGTGTTCCCGGAAGGCTGTAAGAGTACCTGGCAGAGCGAGTTGTTTCTTAGCTTCAAAAACAGCTGGAAGCAACATGATTTGGGGCCTCTCTCCGCCTTTGGAAACAAAGCAGCCTTTGTGCCTGGCAGCTCTAGGCCAAAGTAGCACACCCAGAGCACAAGTTCTACCTCAGCCAGATAAGGCCTGTCAAGAAGCTGCGTTTCACAGGCCTTTGTATGTGACGTTCCCGGTTGGCTTTGAGAGCACTGTGCAGAGCCAGTTGTTTTAGCTTCCCAGAGAGCAGGAAGCAAGATGCTTTGGGGCCTCTCTCACACTTTGGAAATAAAGGCAGCCCTTTGGGCCGGGCAGCCCTAGGCCAATGGAGTACACCCAGAGCAGAAGTTCTACCTCAGCCAGATCAGGCCTTCCAAGAAACTGCGTCTCACAGGCCTTTCTCTGTCACGTTGCCGGTAGGCTGTGAGAGCACTGTGCAGAGCCAGTTGTTTCTTAGCTTCCCAAAGATTTGGAAGCAAGATGCGTTGGGGACTCTCAGCCCCTTTGGAAACAAGGCGGCCCTTTGGGCCTGGCAGCTCTAGGCCAAAGTAGCACGCCCAGAGCAGGAGTTCTACTTCAGCCAGATCAGGCCTGCCAAGAAACTGCGTTTCACAGGCCTTGGTAAGAGATGTTCCCGGTAGGCTGTGAGAGCACTGTGGAGAGCCAGTTGCTTTAGCTTCCCACAGAGCTGGAAGCAAGATGCCTTGGGGCCTCTCTCTCCCTTTGGACACAAGGCAGCCGTTTGGGCCTGGCAGCTCTAGGCCAATGGAGCACACCCACAGCAGAAGTTCTACTTCAGGCAGATCAGTCCTGCCCAGAAACTGCGTTTCACAGCCCTTGGTAAGAGATGTTCACGGTAGGCTGTGAGAGCACTGGGCAGAACCAGTTGTTTTTTAGCTTCCCAAAGTGCTGGAGGCAAGATGCTTTGGGGCCTCTCTCACCCTTTGGAAACAAGGCAGCCCTTAGGTCCTGGTAGCTCTAGGCCTATGTAGCACAACCAGAACAGAAGTTCTACTTCAGCCAGGTCAGGCCTGCCAAGAAACTGCGTTTCACAGGCCTTTCAAAGTGATGTTCTCTTAGGCTGTAAGAGCACTGGGCAGATCCAGCTGTTTCTTAGCTTCCCGAAGAGCTGGGAGCAAGATGCTTTGGGTCCACTCTCCGTCTTTGGAAACAAGGCAGCCCTTTGGGCCTGGCAGCTCTAGGGCAATGGAGCACACCCAGAGCAGAAGTTCTACTTCAGCCAGATCAGGCCTGCCAGGAAACTGCGTTTCACAGGCCTTGGTAAGAGATGTTCCCGGTAGGCTGTAAGAGCACTGGGCAGAGCCAGTTGTTTCTTACCTTCCTGAAAAGCTGGAAGCAAGATGCTTGGGACCCCTCTGCCCGTTTGGGAACAAGGCAGCCTTTTGGGTCGGGAAGCTCTAGGCCAATGGAGCACACGCAGAGCAGGAGTTCTACTTCAGCCTGATCAGGCCTGCAAAGAAACAGCGTTTGACAGGCCTTGGTAAGAGATGTTCCCGGTAGGTGTAAGAGCACTGGGCAGAGCCAGTTGTTTCTTAGCTTCGCAAAGACCGGGAAGCAAGATGCTTTGGGCCTCTCTGCCCCTTGGAAACAGGGCAGCACTTTGGGCCTGGCAGCTCTAGGGCAATGGAGCACACCCAGAGCCGGAGTTCTACTTCAGCCAGATGAGGCCTGCCAAGAAACTGCGTTTCACAGGCCTTTCAAAGACATGTTCCCGGTAGTCTGTAAGAGCACGGGGCAGAGCGAGTTGGTTCTTAGCTTCCCAGAGAGCTGGAAGCAAGATGCTTTGGGGCCTCTCTGCCCCTTTGGAAACAAGGCAGCACCTTGGGCCTGGCAGCTCTAGGGCAATGGAGCACACCCAGAGCAGAAGTTCTACTTCAGCCAAATCAGGCCTGCCAGGAAACGGCGTTTCACAGGCCTTGGTAAGAGATGTTCCCGGTAGGCTGTAAGAGCACTGGGCAACGCCAGATGTTTCTTAGCTTCCCGAAGAGCTGGAAGCGAGAAGCTTTGGTGCCACTCTCTCACTTTGGACTCAAGGCAGCCCTTTGGGGCAGGTAGCTCTAGCCCAGTGGAGCACACCCAGAGCAGAAGTTCTACTTGGGCCAGTTCAGGCCACCAACAAACTGCGTTTCACAGGCCTTGGTAGGAGATGTTCCCGGTAGGCTGTAAGAGCACTGGGCAACGCCAGATGTTTCTTAGCTTCCCGAAGAGCTGGAAGCAAGATGCTTTGGGGCCTCTCATCCACTTTGCAAACAAGGCGGCCCTATGGGCCAGGCAGCTCTAGGCCAATGGAGCACACCCAGAGCAGAAGTTCTACTTCGACCAGTTCAGGCCACCAACAAACTGCGTTTCACAGGCCTTGGTAAGAGATGTTCCCGGTAGGCTGTAAGAGCACTGGGCAACGCCAGATGTTTCTTAGCTTCCCGAAGAGCTGGAAGAAGATGCTTTGGGGCCTCTCATCGCCTTTGCAAACAAGGCCGACCTTTGGGCCAGGCAGCTCTAGGCCAATGGAGCACACCCAGAGCAGAAGTTCTACCTCAGCCAGATAAGGCCTGCCAAGAAACTGCGTTTCAAAGGCTTTGGTAAGAGATGTTCCCGGTACTCTGTTAGAGCACTGGGCAGAGCCATTTGTTTCTTAGCTTAACAAAGAGCTGGAAGCAAGATGCGTTGGGGCTCCCTGCCCCTTTGCCAACAAGGGCGACCTTTGGGCCTTTCAGCTCTAGGCCAATAGAGCACACCCAGAGCAGAAGTCCTACTTCAGCCAGATCAGGCCTGCCAAGGAACTGCGTTTCAGAGGCCTTTGTATGTGACGTTCCCGGTAGGCTGTGAGAGCACGGTGCAGAGCCAGTTGTTTCCTTGTTTCCCAAACAGCTGGAAGCAAGACGCTTTGGGGCCTCTCTGCCCCTTTGGAAACAAGGCAGCACGTTGGGTCTGGCAGCTCTAGGGCAGTGGAGCACAACCAGAGCCGAAGTTCTACTTCTTCCAGATCAGGCCTGCCTAGACAGTGCGTTTCACAGGCCTTGATAAGAGATGTTCTCTTAGGCTATAAGAGCACTGGGCACAGCCAGTTGTTTCTTAGCTTCCCAAGAGGTGGAAGCAAGATGCTTTGGGGCCTCTCTCCCCCTTTGGAAACAAGGCAGCCCTTTGGGCCTTTCAGCTCTAGGGCAATGGAGCACACCCAGAGCAGAAGTTCTACCTCAGCCAGATCAGGCCTGCCAAGAAACTGCTTTTCACAGGCCTTCGTAAGAGGTGTTCCCGGAAGGCTGTAAGAGTACCTGGCAGAGCGAGTTGTTTCTTAGCTTCAAAAACAGCTGGAAGCAACATGATTTGGGGCCTCTCTCCCCCTTTGGAAACAAAGCAGCCTTTGTGCCTGGCAGCTCTAGGCCAAAGTAGCACACCCAGAGCACAAGTTCTACCTCAGCCAGATCAGGCCTTCCAAGAAACTGCGTCTCACAGGCCTTTCTCTGTCACGTTGCCGGTAGGCTGTGAGAGCACTGTGCAGAGCCAGTTGTTTCTTAGCTTCCCAAAGATTTGGAAGCAAGATGCTTTGGGGACTCTCAGCCCCTTTGGAAACAAGGCGGCCCTTTGGGCCTGGCAGCTCTAGGCCAAAGTAGCACGCCCAGAGCAGGAGTTCTACTTCAGCCAGATCAGGCCTGCCAAGAAACTGCGTTTCACAGGCCTTGGTAAGAGATGTTCCCGGTAGGCTGTGAGAGCACTGTGGAGAGCCAGTTGCTTTAGCTTCCCACAGAGCTGGAAGCAAGATGCCTTGGGGCCTCTCTCTCCCTTTGGACACAAGGCAGCCATTTGGGCCTGGCAGCTCTAGGCCAATGGAGCACACCCACAGCAGAAGTTCTACTTCAGGCAGATCAGTCCTGCCCAGAAACTGCGTTTCACAGCCCTTGGTAAGAGATGTTCACGGTAGGCTGTGAGAGCACTGGGCAGAACCAGTTGTTTTTTAGCTTCCCAAAGTGCTGGAGGCAAGATGCTTTGGGGCCTCTCTCACCCTTTGGAAACAAGGCAGCCCTTAGGTCCTGGTAGCTCTAGGCCTATGTAGCACAACCAGAACAGAAGTTCTACTTCAGCCAGGTCAGGCCTGCCAAGAAACTGCGTTTCACAGGCCTTTCAAAGAGATGTTCTCTTAGGCTGTAAGAGCACTGGGCAGAGCCAGCTGTTTCTTAGCTTCCCGAAGAGCTGGGAGCAAGATGCTTTGGGTCCACTCTCCGTCTTTGGAAACAAGGCAGCCCTTTGGGCCTGGCAGCTCTAGGGCAATGGAGCACACCCAGAGCAGAAGTTCTACTTCAGCCAGATCAGGCCTGCCAGGAAACTGTGTTTCACAGGCCTTGGTAAGAGATGTTCCCGGTAGGCTGTAAGAGCACTGGGCAGAGCCAGTTGTTTCTTACCTTCCTGAAAAGCTGGAAGCAAGATGCTTGGGACCCCTCTGCCCGTTTGGGAACAAGGCAGCCTTTTGGGTCGGGAAGCTCTAGGCCAATGGAGCACACGCAGAGCAGGAGTTCTACTTCAGCCTGATCAGGCCTGCAAAGAAACAGCGTTTGACAGGCCTTGGTAAGAGATGTTCGCGGTAGGTGTAAGAGCACTGGGCAGAGCCAGTTGTTTCTTAGCTTCGCAAAGACCGGGAAGCAAGATGCTTTGGGCCTCTCTGCCCCTTGGAAACAGGGCAGCACTTTGGGCCTGGCAGCTCTAGGGCAATGGAGCACACCCAGAGCCGGAGTTCTACTTCAGCCAGATGAGGCCTGCCAAGAAACTGCGTTTCACAGGCCTTTCAAAGACATGTTCCCGGTAGGCTGTAAGAGCACGGGGCACAGCGAGTTGGTTCTTAGCTTCCCAGAGAGCTGGAAGCAAGATGCTTTGGGGCCTCTCTGCCCCTTTGGAAACAAGGCAGCACCTTGGGCCTGGCAGCTCTAGGGCAATGGAGCACACCCAGAGCAGAAGTTCTACTTCAGCCAAATCAGGCCTGCCAGGAAACGGCGTTTCACAGGCCTTGGTAAGAGATGTTCCCGGTAGGCTGTAAGAGCACTGGGCAACGCCAGATGTTTCTTAGCTTCCCGAAGAGCTGGAAGCAAGATGCTTTGGGGCCTCTCATCCCCTTTGCAAACAAGGCGGCCCTATGGGCCAGGCAGCTCTAGGCCAATGGAGCACACCCAGAGCAGAAGTTCTACTTCGGCCAGTTCAGGCCACCAACAAACTGCGTTTCACAGGCCTTGGTAAGAGATGTTCCCGGTAGGCTGTAAGAGCACTGGGCAACGCCAGATGTTTCTTAGCTTCCCAAGAGGTGGAAGCAAGATGCTTTGGGGCCTCTCTCCCCCTTTGGAAACAAGGCAGCCCTTTGGGCCTTTCAGCTCTAGGGCAATGGAGCACACCCAGAGCAGAAGTTCTACCTCAGCCAGATCAGGCCTGCCAAGAAACTGCTTTTACAGGCCTTCGTAAGAGGTGTTCCCGGAAGGCTGTAAGAGTACCTGGCAGAGCGAGTTGTTTCTTAGCTTCAAAAACAGCTGGAAGCAACATGATTTGGGGCCTCTCTCCCCCTTTGGAAACAAAGCAGCCTTTGTGCCTGGCAGCTCTAGGCCAAAGTAGCACACCCAGAGCACAAGTTCTACCTCAGCCAGATAAGGCCTGTCAAGAAGCTGCGTTTCACAGGCCTTTGTATGTGACGTTCCCGGTTGGCTTTGAGAGCACTGTGCAGAGCCAGTTGTTTTAGCTTCCCAGAGAGCAGGAAGCAAGATGCTTTGGGGCCTCTCATCCCCTTTGCAAACATGGCCGACCTTTGGGCCAGGCAGCTCTAGGCCAATGGAGCACACCCAGAGCAGAAGTTCTACCTCAGCCAGATAAGGCCTGCCAAGAAACTGCGTTTCAAAGGCTTTGGTAAGAGATGTTCCCGGTACTCTGTTAGAGCACTGGGCAGAGCCATTTGTTTTTTAGCTTCCCAAAGAGCTGGAAGCAAGATGCTTTGGGGGCTCCCTGCCCCTTTGCCAACAAGGGCGACCTTTGGGCCTTTCAGCTCTAGGCCAATGGAGCACACCCAGAGCAGAAGTCCTACTTCAGCCAGATCAGGCCTGCCAAGGAACTGCGTTTCAGAGGCCTTTGTATGTGACGTTCCCGGTAGGCTGTGAGAGCACGGTGCAGAGCCAATTGTTTCCTTGTTTCCCAAACAGCTGGAAGCAAGACGCTTTGGGGCCTCTCTGCCCCTTTGGAAACAAGGCAGCACGTTGGGTCTGGCAGCTCTAGGGCAATGGAGCACAACCAGAGCCGAAGTTCTACTTCTTCCAGATCAGGCCTGCCTAGACAGTGCGTTTCACAGGCCTTGATAAGAGATGTTCTCTTAGGCTATAAGAGCACTGGGCACAGCCAGTTGTTTCTTAGCTTCCCAAGAGGTGGAAGCAAGATGCTTTGGGGCCTCTCTCCCCCTTTGGAAACAAGGCAGCCCTTTGGGCCTTTCAGCTCTAGGGCAATGGAGCACACCCAGAGCAGAAGTTCTACCTCAGCCAGATCAGGCCTGCCAAGAAACTGCTTTTCACAGGCCTTCGTAAGAGGTGTTCCCGGAAGGCTGTAAGAGTACCTGGCAGAGCGAGTTGTTTCTTAGCTTCAAAAACAGCTGGAAGCAACATGATTTGGGGCCTCTCTCCGCCTTTGGAAACAAAGCAGCCTTTGTGCCTGGCAGCTCTAGGCCAAAGTAGCACACCCAGAGCACAAGTTCTACCTCAGCCAGATAAGGCCTGTCAAGAAGCTGCGTTTCACAGGCCTTTGTATGTGACGTTCCCGGTTGGCTTTGAGAGCACTGTGCAGAGCCAGTTGTTTTAGCTTCCCAGAGAGCAGGAAGCAAGATGCTTTGGGGCCTCTCTCACACTTTGGAAATAAAGGCAGCCCTTTGGGCCGGGCAGCCCTAGGCCAATGGAGTACACCCAGAGCAGAAGTTCTACCTCAGCCAGATCAGGCCTTCCAAGAAACTGCGTCTCACAGGCCTTTCTCTGTCACGTTGCCGGTAGGCTGTGAGAGCACTGTGCAGAGCCAGTTGTTTCTTAGCTTCCCAAAGATTTGGAAGCAAGATGCGTTGGGGACTCTCAGCCCCTTTGGAAACAAGGCGGCCCTTTGGGCCTGGCAGCTCTAGGCCAAAGTAGCACGCCCAGAGCAGGAGTTCTACTTCAGCCAGATCAGGCCTGCCAAGAAACTGCGTTTCACAGGCCTTGGTAAGAGATGTTCCCGGTAGGCTGTGAGAGCACTGTGGAGAGCCAGTTGCTTTAGCTTCCCACAGAGCTGGAAGCAAGATGCCTTGGGGCCTCTCTCTCCCTTTGGACACAAGGCAGCCGTTTGGGCCTGGCAGCTCTAGGCCAATGGAGCACACCCACAGCAGAAGTTCTACTTCAGGCAGATCAGTCCTGCCCAGAAACTGCGTTTCACAGCCCTTGGTAAGAGATGTTCACGGTAGGCTGTGAGAGCACTGGGCAGAACCAGTTGTTTTTTAGCTTCCCAAAGTGCTGGAGGCAAGATGCTTTGGGGCCTCTCTCACCCTTTGGAAACAAGGCAGCCCTTAGGTCCTGGTAGCTCTAGGCCTATGTAGCACAACCAGAACAGAAGTTCTACTTCAGCCAGGTCAGGCCTGCCAAGAAACTGCGTTTCACAGGCCTTTCAAAGTGATGTTCTCTTAGGCTGTAAGAGCACTGGGCAGATCCAGCTGTTTCTTAGCTTCCCGAAGAGCTGGGAGCAAGATGCTTTGGGTCCACTCTCCGTCTTTGGAAACAAGGCAGCCCTTTGGGCCTGGCAGCTCTAGGGCAATGGAGCACACCCAGAGCAGAAGTTCTACTTCAGCCAGATCAGGCCTGCCAGGAAACTGCGTTTCACAGGCCTTGGTAAGAGATGTTCCCGGTAGGCTGTAAGAGCACTGGGCAGAGCCAGTTGTTTCTTACCTTCCTGAAAAGCTGGAAGCAAGATGCTTGGGACCCCTCTGCCCGTTTGGGAACAAGGCAGCCTTTTGGGTCGGGAAGCTCTAGGCCAATGGAGCACACGCAGAGCAGGAGTTCTACTTCAGCCTGATCAGGCCTGCAAAGAAACAGCGTTTGACAGGCCTTGGTAAGAGATGTTCCCGGTAGGTGTAAGAGCACTGGGCAGAGCCAGTTGTTTCTTAGCTTCGCAAAGACCGGGAAGCAAGATGCTTTGGGCCTCTCTGCCCCTTGGAAACAGGGCAGCACTTTGGGCCTGGCAGCTCTAGGTCAATGGAGCACACCCAGAGCCGGAGTTCTACTTCAGCCAGATGAGGCCTGCCAAGAAACTGCGTTTCACAGGCCTTTCAAAGACATGTTCCCGGTAGTCTGTAAGAGCACGGGGCAGAGCGAGTTGGTTCTTAGCTTCCCAGAGAGCTGGAAGCAAGATGCTTTGGGGCCTCTCTGCCCCTTTGGAAACAAGGCAGCACCTTGGGCCTGGCAGCTCTAGGGCAATGGAGCACACCCAGAGCAGAAGTTCTACTTCAGCCAAATCAGGCCTGCCAGGAAACGGCGTTTCACAGGCCTTGGTAAGAGATGTTCCCGGTAGGCTGTAAGAGCACTGGGCAACGCCAGATGTTTCTTAGCTTCCCGAAGAGCTGGAAGCGAGAAGCTTTGGTGCCACTCTCTCACTTTGGACTCAAGGCAGCCCTTTGGGGCAGGTAGCTCTAGCCCAGTGGAGCACACCCAGAGCAGAAGTTCTACTTGGGCCAGTTCAGGCCACCAACAAACTGCATTTCACAGGCCTTGGTAGGAGATGTTCCCGGTAGGCTGTAAGAGCACTGGGCAACGCCAGATGTTTCTTAGCTTCCCGAAGAGCTGGAAGCAAGATGCTTTGGGGCCTCTCATCCACTTTGCAAACAAGGCGGCCCTATGGGCCAGGCAGCTCTAGGCCAATGGAGCACACCCAGAGCAGAAGTTCTACTTCGACCAGTTCAGGCCACCAACAAACTGCGTTTCACAGGCCTTGGTAAGAGATGTTCCCGGTAGGCTGTAAGAGCACTGGGCAACGCCAGATGTTTCTTAGCTTCCCGAAGAGCTGGAAGAAGATGCTTTGGGGCCTCTCATCGCCTTTGCAAACAAGGCCGACCTTTGGGCCAGGCAGCTCTAGGCCAATGGAGCACACCCAGAGCAGAAGTTCTACCTCAGCCAGATAAGGCCTGCCAAGAAACTGCGTTTCAAAGGCTTTGGTAAGAGATGTTCCCGGTACTCTGTTAGAGCACTGGGCAGAGCCATTTGTTTCTTAGCTTCACAAAGAGCTGGAAGCAAGATGCGTTGGGGGCTCCCTGCCCCTTTGCCAACAAGGGCGACCTTTGGGCCTTTCAGCTCTAGGCCAATGGAGCACACCCAGAGCAGAAGTCCTACTTCAGCCAGATCAGGCCTGCCAAGGAACTGCGTTTCAGAGGCCTTTGTATGTGACGTTCCCGGTAGGCTGTGAGAGCACGGTGCAGAGCCACTTGTTTCCTTGTTTCCCAAACAGCTGGAAGCAAGACGCTTTGGGGCCTCTCTGCCCCTTTGGAAACAAGGCAGCACGTTGGGTCTGGCAGCTCTAGGGCAGTGGAGCACAACCAGAGCCGAAGTTCTACTTCTTCCAGATCAGGCCTGCCTAGACAGTGCGTTTCACAGGCCTTGATAAGAGATGTTCTCTTAGGCTATAAGAGCACTGGGCACAGCCAGTTGTTTCTTAGCTTCCCAAGAGGTGGAAGCAAGATGCTTTGGGGCCTCTCTCCCCCTTTGGAAACAAGGCAGCCCTTTGGGCCTTTCAGCTCTAGGGCAATGGAGCACACCCAGAGCAGAAGTTCTACCTCAGCCAGATCAGGCCTGCCAAGAAACTGCTTTTCACAGGCCTTCGTAAGAGGTGTTCCCGGAAGGCTGTAAGAGTACCTGGCAGAGCGAGTTGTTTCTTAGCTTCAAAAACAGCTGGAAGCAACATGATTTGGGGCCTCTCTCCCCCTTTGGAAACAAAGCAGCCTTTGTGCCTGGCAGCTCTAGGCCAAAGTAGCACACCCAGAGCACAAGTTCTACCTCAGCCAGATCAGGCCTTCCAAGAAACTGCGTCTCACAGGCCTTTCTCTGTCACGTTGCCGGTAGGCTGTGAGAGCACTGTGCAGAGCCAGTTGTTTCTTAGCTTCCCAAAGATTTGGAAGCAAGATGCTTTGGGGACTCTCAGCCCCTTTGGAAACAAGGCGGCCCTTTGGGCCTGGCAGCTCTAGGCCAAAGTAGCACGCCCAGAGCAGGAGTTCTACTTCAGCCAGATCAGGCCTGCCAAGAAACTGCGTTTCACAGGCCTTGGTAAGAGATGTTCCCGGTAGGCTGTGAGAGCACTGTGGAGAGCCAGTTGCTTTAGCTTCCCACAGAGCTGGAAGCAAGATGCCTTGGGGCCTCTCTCTCCCTTTGGACACAAGGCAGCCGTTTGGGCCTGGCAGCTCTAGGCCAATGGAGCACACCCACAGCAGAAGTTCTACTTCAGGCAGATCAGTCCTGCCCAGAAACTGCGTTTCACAGCCCTTGGTAAGAGATGTTCACGGTAGGCTGTGAGAGCACTGGGCAGAACCAGTTGTTTTTTAGCTTCCCAAAGTGCTGGAGGCAAGATGCTTTGGGGCCTCTCTCACCCTTTGGAAACAAGGCAGCCCTTAGGTCCTGGTAGCTCTAGGCCTATGTAGCACAACCAGAACAGAAGTTCTACTTCAGCCAGGTCAGGCCTGCCAAGAAACTGCGTTTCACAGGCCTTTCAAAGAGATGTTCTCTTAGGCTGTAAGAGCACTGGGCAGAGCCAGCTGTTTCTTAGCTTCCCGAAGAGCTGGGAGCAAGATGCTTTGGGTCCACTCTCCGTCTTTGGAAACAAGGCAGCCCTTTGGGCCTGGCAGCTCTAGGGCAATGGAGCACACCCAGAGCAGAAGTTCTACTTCAGCCAGATCAGGCCTGCCAGGAAACTGCGTTTCACAGGCCTTGGTAAGAGATGTTCCCGGTAGGCTGTAAGAGCACTGGGCAGAGCCAGTTGTTTCTTACCTTCCTGAAAAGCTGGAAGCAAGATGCTTGGGACCCCTCTGCCCGTTTGGGAACAAGGCAGCCTTTTGGGTCGGGAAGCTCTAGGCCAATGGAGCACACGCAGAGCAGGAGTTCTACTTCAGCCTGATCAGGCCTGCAAAGAAACAGCGTTTGACAGGCCTTGGTAAGAGATGTTCGCGGTAGGTGTAAGAGCACTGGGCAGAGCCAGTTGTTTCTTAGCTTCGCAAAGACCGGGAAGCAAGATGCTTTGGGCCTCTCTGCCCCTTGGAAACAGGGCAGCACTTTGGGCCTGGCAGCTCTAGGGCAATGGAGCACACCCAGAGCCGGAGTTCTACTTCAGCCAGATGAGGCCTGCCAAGAAACTGCGTTTCACAGGCCTTTCAAAGACATGTTCCCGGTAGGCTGTAAGAGCACGGGGCACAGCGAGTTGGTTCTTAGCTTCCCAGAGAGCTGGAAGCAAGATGCTTTGGGGCCTCTCTGCCCCTTTGGAAACAAGGCAGCACCTTGGGCCTGGCAGCTCTAGGGCAATGGAGCACACCCAGAGCAGAAGTTCTACCTCAGCCAAATCAGGCCTGCCAGGAAACGGCGTTTCACAGGCCTTGGTAAGAGATGTTCCCGGTAGGCTGTAAGAGCACTGGGCAACGCCAGATGTTTCTTAGCTTCCCGAAGAGCTGGAATCAAGAAGCTTTGGTGCCACTCTCTCACTTTGGACTCAAGGCAGCCCTTTGGGGCAGGTAGCTCTAGCCCAGTGGAGCACACCCAGAGCAGAAGTTCTACTTCGGCCAGTTCAGGCCACCAAGAAACTGCGTTTCACAGGCCTTGGTAAGAGATGTTCCCGGTAGGCTGTAAGAGCACTGGGCAACGCCAGATGTTTCTTAGCTTCCCGAAGAGCTGGAAGCAAGATGCTTTGGGGCCTCTCATCCCCTTTGCAAACAAGGCGGCCCTATGGGCCAGGCAGCTCTAGGCCAATGGAGCACAACCAGAGCCGAAGTTCTACTTCGGCCAGTTCAGGCCACCAACAAACTGCGTTTCACAGGCCTTGGTAAGAGATGTTCCCGGTAGGCTGTAAGAGCACTGGGCAACGCCAGATGTTTCTTAGCTTCCCAAGAGGTGGAAGCAAGATGCTTTGGGGCCTCTCTCCCCCTTTGGAAACAAGGCAGCCCTTTGGGCCTTTCAGCTCTAGGGCAATGGAGCACACCCAGAGCAGAAGTTCTACCTCAGCCAGATCAGGCCTGCCAAGAAACTGCTTTTACAGGCCTTCGTAAGAGGTGTTCCCGGAAGGCTGTAAGAGTACCTGGCAGAGCGAGTTGTTTCTTAGCTTCAAAAACAGCTGGAAGCAACATGATTTGGGGCCTCTCTCCCCCTTTGGAAACAAAGCAGCCTTTGTGCCTGGCAGCTCTAGGCCAAAGTAGCACACCCAGAGCACAAGTTCTACCTCAGCCAGATAAGGCCTGTCAAGAAGCTGCGTTTCACAGGCCTTTGTATGTGACGTTCCCGGTTGGCTTTGAGAGCACTGTGCAGAGCCAGTTGTTTTAGCTTCCCAGAGAGCAGGAAGCAAGATGCTTTGGGGCCTCTCTCACACTTTGGAAATAAAGGCAGCCCTTTGGGCCTGGCAGCCCTAGGCCAATGGAGTACACCCAGAGCAGAAGTTCTACCTCAGCCAGATCAGGCCTTCCAAGAAACTGCGTCTCACAGGCCTTTCTCTGTCACGTTGTCGGTAGGCTGTGAGAGCACTGTGCAGAGCCGGTTGTTTCTTAGCTTCCCAAAGATTTGGAAGCAAGATGCTTTGGGGACTCTCAGCCCCTTTGGAAACAAGGCGGCCCTTTGGGCCTGGCAGCTCTAGGCCAAAGTAGCACGCCCAGAGCAGGAGTTCTACTTCAGCCAGATCAGGCCTGCCAAGAAACTGCGTTTCACAGGCCTTGGTAAGAGATGTTCCCGGTAGGCTGTTAGAGCACTGTGGAGAGCCAGTTGCTTTAGCTTCCCACAGAGCTGGAAGCAAGATGCCTTGGGGCCTCTCTCTCCCTTTGGACACAAGGCAGCCGTTTGGGCCTGGCAGCTCTAGGCCAATGGAGCACACCCACAGCAGAAGTTCTACTTCAGGCAGATCAGTCCTGCCCAGAAACTGCGTTTCACAGCCCTTGGTAAGAGATGTTCACGGTAGGCTGTGAGAGCACTGGGCAGAACCAGTTGTTTTTTAGCTTCCCAAAGTGCTGGAGGCAAGATGCTTTGGGGCCTCTCTCACCCTTTGGAAACAAGGCAGCCCTTAGGTCCTGGTAGCTCTAGGCCTATGTAGCACAACCAGAACAGAAGTTCTACTTCAGCCAGGTCAGGCCTGCCAAGAAACTGCGTTTCACAGGCCTTTCAAAGAGATGTTCTCTTAGGCTGTAAGAGCACTGGGCAGAGCCAGCTGTTTCTTAGCTTCCCGAAGAGCTGGGAGCAAGATGCTTTGGGTCCACTCTCCGTCTTTGGAAACAAGGCAGCCCTTTGGGCCTGGCAGCTCTAGGGCAATGGAGCACACCCAGAGCAGAAGTTCTACTTCAGCCAGATCAGGCCTGCCAGGAAACTGCGTTTCACAGGCCTTGGTAAGAGATGTTCCCGGTAGGCTGTAAGAGCACTGGGCAGAGCCAGTTGTTTCTTACCTTCCTGAAAAGCTGGAAGCAAGATGCTTGGGAGCCCTCTGCCCGTTTGGGAACAAGGTAGCCTTTTGGGTCGGGAAGCTCTAGGCCAATGGAGCACACGCAGAGCAGGAGTTCTACTTCAGCCTGATCAGGCCTGCAAAGAAACAGCGTTTGACAGGCCTTGGTAAGAGATGTTCCCGGTAGGTGTAAGAGCACTGGGCAGAGCCAGTTGTTTCTTAGCTTCGCAAAGACCGGGAAGCAAGATGCTTTGGGCCTCTCTGCCCCTTGGAAACAGGGCAGCACTTTGGGCCTGGCAGCTCTAGGGCAATGGAGCACACCCAGAGCCGGAGTTCTACTTCAGCCAGATGAGGCCTGCCAAGAAACTGCGTTTCACAGGCCTTTCAAAGACATGTTCCCGGTAGTCTGTAAGAGCATGGGGCAGAGCGAGTTGGTTCTTAGCTTCCCAGAGAGCTGGAAGCAAGATGCTTTGGGGCCTCTCTGCCCCTTTGGAAACAAGGCAGCACCTTGGGCCTGGCAGCTCTAGGGCAATGGAGCACACCCAGAGCAGAAGTTCTACTTCAGCCAAATCAGGCCTGCCAGGAAACGGCGTTTCACAGGCCTTGGTAAGAGATGTTCCCGGTAGGCTGTAAGAGCACTGGGCAACGCCAGATGTTTCTTAGCTTCCCGAAGAGCTGGAAGCGAGAAGCTTTGGTGCCACTCTCTCACTTTGGACTCAAGGCAGCCCTTTGGGGCAGGTAGCTCTAGCCCAGTGGAGCACACCCAGAGCAGAAGTTCTACTTGGGCCAGTTCAGGCCACCAACAAACTGCGTTTCACAGGCCTTGGTAGGAGATGTTCCCGGTAGGCTGTAAGAGCACTGGGCAACGCCAGATGTTTCTTAGCTTCCCGAAGAGCTGGAAGCAAGATGCTTTGGGGCCTCTCATCCACTTTGCAAACAAGGCGGCCCTATGGGCCAGGCAGCTCTAGGCCAATGGAGCACACCCAGAGCAGAAGTTCTACTTCGACCAGTTCAGGCCACCAACAAACTGCGTTTCACAGGCCTTGGTAAGAGATGTTCCCGGTAGGCTGTAAGAGCACTGGGCAACGCCAGATGTTTCTTAGCTTCCCGAAGAGCTGGAAGAAGATGCTTTGGGGCCTCTCATCCCCTTTGCAAACAAGGCCGACCTTTGGGCCAGGCAGCTCTAGGCCAATGGAGCACACCCAGAGCAGAAGTTCTACCTCAGCCAGATAAGGCCTGCCAAGAAACTGCGTTTCAAAGGCTTTGGTAAGAGATGTTCCCGGTACTCTGTTAGAGCACTGGGCAGAGCCATTTGTTTCTTAGCTTCCCAAAGAGCTGGAAGCAAGATGCGTTGGGGGCTCCCTGCCCCTTTGCCAACAAGGGCGACCTTTGGGCCTTTCAGCTCTAGGCCAATGGAGCACACCCAGAGCAGAAGTCCTACTTCAGCCAGATCAGGCCTGCCAAGGAACTGCGTTTCAGAGGCCTTTGTATGTGACGTTCCCGGTAGGCTGTGAGAGCACGGTGCAGAGCCAGTTGTTTCCTTGTTTCCCAAACAGCTGGAAGCAAGACGCTTTGGGGCCTCTCTGCCCCTTTGGAAACAAGGCAGCACGTTGGGTCTGGCAGCTCTAGGGCAATGGAGCACAACCAGAGCCGAAGTTCTACTTCTTCCAGATCAGGCCTGCCTAGACAGTGCGTTTCACAGGCCTTGATAAGAGATGTTCTCTTAGGCTATAAGAGCACTGGGCACAGCCAGTTGTTTCTTAGCTTCCCAAGAGGTGGAAGCAAGATGCTTTGGGGCCTCTCTCCCCCTTTGGAAACAAGGCAGCCCTTTGGGCCTTTCAGCTCTAGGGCAATGGAGCACACCCAGAGCAGAAGTTCTACCTCAGCCAGATCAGGCCTGCCAAGAAACTGCTTTTCACAGGCCTTCGTAAGAGGTGTTCCCGGAAGGCTGTAAGAGTACCTGGCAGAGCGAGTTGTTTCTTAGCTTCAAAAACAGCTGGAAGCAACATGATTTGGGGCCTCTCTCCCCCTTTGGAAACAAAGCAGCCTTTGTGCCTGGCAGCTCTAGGCCAAAGTAGCACACCCAGAGCACAAGTTCTACCTCAGCCAGATCAGGCCTTCCAAGAAACTGCGTCTCACAGGCCTTTCTCTGTCACGTTGCCGGTAGGCTGTGAGAGCACTGTGCAGAGCCAGTTGTTTCTTAGCTTCCCAAAGATTTGGAAGCAAGATGCTTTGGGGACTCTCAGCCCCTTTGGAAACAAGGCGGCCCTTTGGGCCTGGCAGCTCTAGGCCAAAGTAGCACGCCCAGAGCAGGAGTTCTACTTCAGCCAGATCAGGCCTGCCAAGAAACTGCGTTTCACAGGCCTTGGTAAGAGATGTTCCCGGTAGGCTGTGAGAGCACTGTGGAGAGCCAGTTGCTTTAGCTTCCCACAGAGCTGGAAGCAAGATGCCTTGGGGCCTCTCTCTCCCTTTGGACACAAGGCAGCCGTTTGGGCCTGGCAGCTCTAGGCCAATGGAGCACACCCACAGCAGAAGTTCTACTTCAGGCAGATCAGTCCTGCCCAGAAACTGCGTTTCACAGCCCTTGGTAAGAGATGTTCACGGTAGGCTGTGAGAGCACTGGGCAGAACCAGTTGTTTTTTAGCTTCCCAAAGTGCTGGAGGCAAGATGCTTTGGGGCCTCTCTCACCCTTTGGAAACAAGGCAGCCCTTAGGTCCTGGTAGCTCTAGGCCTATGTAGCACAACCAGAACAGAAGTTCTACTTCAGCCAGGTCAGGCCTGCCAAGAAACTGCGTTTCACAGGCCTTTCAAAGAGATGTTCTCTTAGGCTGTAAGAGCACTGGGCAGAGCCAGCTGTTTCTTAGCTTCCCGAAGAGCTGGGAGCAAGATGCTTTGGGTCCACTCTCCGTCTTTGGAAACAAGGCAGCCCTTTGGGCCTGGCAGCTCTAGGGCAATGGAGCACACCCAGAGCAGAAGTTCTACTTCAGCCAGATCAGGCCTGCCAGGAAACTGCGTTTCACAGGCCTTGGTAAGAGATGTTCCCGGTAGGCTGTAAGAGCACTGGGCAGAGCCAGTTGTTTCTTACCTTCCTGAAAAGCTGGAAGCAAGATGCTTGGGACCCCTCTGCCCGTTTGGGAACAAGGCAGCCTTTTGGGTCGGGAAGCTCTAGGCCAATGGAGCACACGCAGAGCAGGAGTTCTACTTCAGCCTGATCAGGCCTGCAAAGAAACAGCGTTTGACAGGCCTTGGTAAGAGATGTTCGCGGTAGGTGTAAGAGCACTGGGCAGAGCCAGTTGTTTCTTAGCTTCGCAAAGACCGGGAAGCAAGATGCTTTGGGCCTCTCTGCCCCTTGGAAACAGGGCAGCACTTTGGGCCTGGCAGCTCTAGGGCAATGGAGCACACCCAGAGCCGGAGTTCTACTTCAGCCAGATGAGGCCTGCCAAGAAACTGCGTTTCACAGGCCTTTCAAAGACATGTTCCCGGTAGGCTGTAAGAGCACGGGGCACAGCGAGTTGGTTCTTAGCTTCCCAGAGAGCTGGAAGCAAGATGCTTTGGGGCCTCTCTGCCCCTTTGGAAACAAGGCAGCACCTTGGGCCTGGCAGCTCTAGGGCAATGGAGCACACCCAGAGCAGAAGTTCTACTTCAGCCAAATCAGGCCTGCCAGGAAACGGCGTTTCACAGGCCTTGGTAAGAGATGTTCCCGGTAGGCTGTAAGAGCACTGGGCAACGCCAGATGTTTCTTAGCTTCCCGAAGAGCTGGAATCAAGAAGCTTTGGTGCCACTCTCTCACTTTGGACTCAAGGCAGCCCTTTGGGGCAGGTAGCTCTAGCCCAGTGGAGCACACCCAGAGCAGAAGTTCTACTTCGGCCAGTTCAGGCCACCAAGAAACTGCGTTTCACAGGCCTTGGTAAGAGATGTTCCCGGTAGGCTGTAAGAGCACTGGGCAACGCCAGATGTTTCTTAGCTTCCCGAAGAGCTGGAAGCAAGATGCTTTGGGGCCTCTCATCCCCTTTGCAAACAAGGCGGCCCTATGGGCCAGGCAGCTCTAGGCCAATGGAGCACAACCAGAGCCGAAGTTCTACTTCGGCCAGTTCAGGCCACCAACAAACTGCGTTTCACAGGCCTTGGTAAGAGATGTTCCCGGTAGGCTGTAAGAGCACTGGGCAACGCCAGATGTTTCTTAGCTTCCCAAGAGGTGGAAGCAAGATGCTTTGGGGCCTCTCTCCCCCTTTGGAAACAAGGCAGCCCTTTGGGCCTTTCAGCTCTAGGGCAATGGAGCACACCCAGAGCAGAAGTTCTACCTCAGCCAGATCAGGCCTGCCAAGAAACTGCTTTTCACAGGCCTTCGTAAGAGGTGTTCCCGGAAGGCTGTAAGAGTACCTGGCAGAGCGAGTTGTTTCTTAGCTTCAAAAACAGCTGGAAGCAACATGATTTGGGGCCTCTCTCCGCCTTTGGAAACAAAGCAGCCTTTGTGCCTGGCAGCTCTAGGCCAAAGTAGCACACCCAGAGCACAAGTTCTACCTCAGCCAGATAAGGCCTGTCAAGAAGCTGCGTTTCACAGGCCTTTGTATGTGACGTTCCCGGTTGGCTTTGAGAGCACTGTGCAGAGCCAGTTGTTTTAGCTTCCCAGAGAGCAGGAAGCAAGATGCTTTGGGGCCTCTCTCACACTTTGGAAATAAAGGCAGCCCTTTGGGCCGGGCAGCCCTAGGCCAATGGAGTACACCCAGAGCAGAAGTTCTACCTCAGCCAGATCAGGCCTTCCAAGAAACTGCGTCTCACAGGCCTTTCTCTGTCACGTTGCCGGTAGGCTGTGAGAGCACTGTGCAGAGCCAGTTGTTTCTTAGCTTCCCAAAGATTTGGAAGCAAGATGCGTTGGGGACTCTCAGCCCCTTTGGAAACAAGGCGGCCCTTTGGGCCTGGCTGCTCTAGGCCAAAGTAGCACGCCCAGAGCAGGAGTTCTACTTCAGCCAGATCAGGCCTGCCAAGAAACTGCGTTTCACAGGCCTTGGTAAGAGATGTTCCCGGTAGGCTGTGAGAGCACTGTGGAGAGCCAGTTGCTTTAGCTTCCCACAGAGCTGGAAGCAAGATGCCTTGGGGCCTCTCTCTCCCTTTGGACACAAGGCAGCCGTTTGGGCCTGGCAGCTCTAGGCCAATGGAGCACACCCACAGCAGAAGTTCTACTTCAGGCAGATCAGTCCTGCCCAGAAACTGCGTTTCACAGCCCTTGGTAAGAGATGTTCACGGTAGGCTGTGAGAGCACTGGGCAGAACCAGTTGTTTTTTAGCTTCCCAAAGTGCTGGAGGCAAGATGCTTTGGGGCCTCTCTCACCCTTTGGAAACAAGGCAGCCCTTAGGTCCTGGTAGCTCTAGGCCTATGTAGCACAACCAGAACAGAAGTTCTACTTCAGCCAGGTCAGGCCTGCCAAGAAACTGCGTTTCACAGGCCTTTCAAAGTGATGTTCTCTTAGGCTGTAAGAGCACTGGGCAGATCCAGCTGTTTCTTAGCTTCCCGAAGAGCTGGGAGCAAGATGCTTTGGGTCCACTCTCCGTCTTTGGAAACAAGGCAGCCCTTTGGGCCTGGCAGCTCTAGGGCAATGGAGCACACCCAGAGCAGAAGTTCTACTTCAGCCAGATCAGGCCTGCCAGGAAACTGCGTTTCACAGGCCTTGGTAAGAGATGTTCCCGGTAGGCTGTAAGAGCACTGGGCAGAGCCAGTTGTTTCTTACCTTCCTGAAAAGCTGGAAGCAAGATGCTTGGGACCCCTCTGCCCGTTTGGGAACAAGGCAGCCTTTTGGGTCGGGAAGCTCTAGGCCAATGGAGCACACGCAGAGCAGGAGTTCTACTTCAGCCTGATCAGGCCTGCAAAGAAACAGCGTTTGACAGGCCTTGGTAAGAGATGTTCCCGGTAGGTGTAAGAGCACTGGGCAGAGCCAGTTGTTTCTTAGCTTCGCAAAGACCGGGAAGCAAGATGCTTTGGGCCTCTCTGCCCCTTGGAAACAGGGCAGCACTTTGGGCCTGGCAGCTCTAGGGCAATGGAGCACACCCAGAGCCGGAGTTCTACTTCAGCCAGATGAGGCCTGCCAAGAAACTGCGTTTCACAGGCCTTTCAAAGACATGTTCCCGGTAGTCTGTAAGAGCACGGGGCAGAGCGAGTTGGTTCTTAGCTTCCCAGAGAGCTGGAAGCAAGATGCTTTGGGGCCTCTCTGCCCCTTTGGAAACAAGGCAGCACCTTGGGCCTGGCAGCTCTAGGGCAATGGAGCACACCCAGAGCAGAAGTTCTACTTCAGCCAAATCAGGCCTGCCAGGAAACGGCGTTTCACAGGCCTTGGTAAGAGATGTTCCCGGTAGGCTGTAAGAGCACTGGGCAACGCCAGATGTTTCTTAGCTTCCCGAAGAGCTGGAAGCGAGAAGCTTTGGTGCCACTCTCTCACTTTGGACTCAAGGCAGCCCTTTGGGGCAGGTAGCTCTAGCCCAGTGGAGCACACCCAGAGCAGAAGTTCTACTTGGGCCAGTTCAGGCCACCAACAAACTGCGTTTCACAGGCCTTGGTAGGAGATGTTCCCGGTAGGCTGTAAGAGCACTGGGCAACGCCAGATGTTTCTTAGCTTCCCGAAGAGCTGGAAGCAAGATGCTTTGGGGCCTCTCATCCACTTTGCAAACAAGGCGGCCCTATGGGCCAGGCAGCTCTAGGCCAATGGAGCACACCCAGAGCAGAAGTTCTACTTCGACCAGTTCAGGCCACCAACAAACTGCGTTTCACAGGCCTTGGTAAGAGATGTTCCCGGTAGGCTGTAAGAGCACTGGGCAACGCCAGATGTTTCTTAGCTTCCCGAAGAGCTGGAAGAAGATGCTTTGGGGCCTCTCATCGCCTTTGCAAACAAGGCCGACCTTTGGGCCAGGCAGCTCTAGGCCAATGGAGCACACCCAGAGCAGAAGTTCTACCTCAGCCAGATAAGGCCTGCCAAGAAACTGCGTTTCAAAGGCTTTGGTAAGAGATGTTCCCGGTACTCTGTTAGAGCACTGGGCAGAGCCATTTGTTTCTTAGCTTCCCAAAGAGCTGGAAGCAAGATGCTTTGGGGGCTCCCTGCCCCTTTGCCAACAAGGGCGACCTTTGGGCCTTTCAGCTCTAGGCCAATGGAGCACACCCAGAGCAGAAGTCCTACTTCAGCCAGATCAGGCCTGCCAAGGAACTGCGTTTCAGAGGCCTTTGTATGTGACGTTCCCGGTAGGCTGTGAGAGCACGGTGCAGAGCCAGTTGTTTCCTTGTTTCCCAAACAGCTGGAAGCAAGACGCTTTGGGGCCTCTCTGCCCCTTTGGAAACAAGGCAGCACGTTGGGTCTGGCAGCTCTAGGGCAATGGAGCACAACCAGAGCCGAAGTTCTACTTCTTCCAGATCAGGCCTGCCTAGACAGTGCGTTTCCCAGGCCTTGATAAGAGATGTTCTCTTAGGCTATAAGAGCACTGGGCACAGCCAGTTGTTTCTTAGCTTCCCAAGAGGTGGAAGCAAGATGCTTTGGGGCCTCTCTCCCCCTTTGGAAACAAGGCAGCCCTTTGGGCCTTTCAGCTCTAGGGCAATGGAGCACACCCAGAGCAGAAGTTCTACCTCAGCCAGATCAGGCCTGCCAAGAAACTGCTTTTCACAGGCCTTCGTAAGAGGTGTTCCCGGAAGGCTGTAAGAGTACCTGGCAGAGCGAGTTGTTTCTTAGCTTCAAAAACAGCTGGAAGCAACATGATTTGGGGCCTCTCTCCCCCTTTGGAAACAAAGCAGCCTTTGTGCCTGGCAGCTCTAGGCCAAAGTAGCACACCCAGAGCACAAGTTCTACCTCAGCCAGATAAGGCCTGTCAAGAAGCTGCGTCTCACAGGCCTTTCTCTGTCACGTTGCCGGTAGGCTGTGAGAGCACTGTGCAGAGCCAGTTGTTTCTTAGCTTCCCAAAGATTTGGAAGCAAGATGCTTTGGGGACTCTCAGCCCCTTTGGAAACAAGGCGGCCCTTTGGGCCTGGCAGCTCTAGGCCAAAGTAGCACGCCCAGAGCAGGAGTTCTACTTCAGCCAGATCAGGCCTGCCAAGAAACTGCGTTTCACAGGCCTTGGTAAGAGATGTTCCCGGTAGGCTGTGAGAGCACTGTGGAGAGCCAGTTGCTTTAGCTTCCCACAGAGCTGGAAGCAAGATGCCTTGGGGCCTCTCTCTCCCTTTGGACACAAGGCAGCCGTTTGGGCCTGGCAGCTCTAGGCCAATGGAGCACACCCACAGCAGAAGTTCTACTTCAGGCAGATCAGTCCTGCCCAGAAACTGCGTTTCACAGCCCTTGGTAAGAGATGTTCACGGTAGGCTGTGAGAGCACTGGGCAGAACCAGTTGTTTTTTAGCTTCCCAAAGTGCTGGAGGCAAGATGCTTTGGGGCCTCTCTCACCCTTTGGAAACAAGGCAGCCCTTAGGTCCTGGTAGCTCTAGGCCTATGTAGCACAACCAGAACAGAAGTTCTACTTCAGCCAGGTCAGGCCTGCCAAGAAACTGCGTTTCACAGGCCTTTCAAAGAGATGTTCTCTTAGGCTGTAAGAGCACTGGGCAGAGCCAGCTGTTTCTTAGCTTCCCGAAGAGCTGGGAGCAAGATGCTTTGGGTCCACTCTCCGTCTTTGGAAACAAGGCAGCCCTTTGGGCCTGGCAGCTCTAGGGCAATGGAGCACACCCAGAGCAGAAGTTCTACTTCAGCCAGATCAGGCCTGCCAGGAAACTGCGTTTCACAGGCCTTGGTAAGAGATGTTCCCGGTAGGCTGTAAGAGCACTGGGCAGAGCCAGTTGTTTCTTACCTTCCTGAAAAGCTGGAAGCAAGATGCTTGGGACCCCTCTGCCCGTTTGGGAACAAGGCAGCCTTTTGGGTCGGGAAGCTCTAGGCCAATGGAGCACACGCAGAGCAGGAGTTCTACTTCAGCCTGATCAGGCCTGCAAAGAAACAGCGTTTGACAGGCCTTGGTAAGAGATGTTCGCAGTAGGTGTAAGAGCACTGGGCAGAGCCAGTTGTTTCTTAGCTTCGCAAAGACCGGGAAGCAAGATGCTTTGGGCCTCTCTGCCCCTTGGAAACAGGGCAGCACTTTGGGCCTGGCAGCTCTAGGGCAGTGGAGCACACCCAGAGCCGGAGTTCTACTTCAGCCAGATGAGGCCTGCCAAGAAACTGCGTTTCACAGGCCTTTCAAAGACATGTTCCCGGTAGGCTGTAAGAGCACGGGGCAGAGCGAGTTGGTTCTTAGCTTCCCAGAGAGCTGGAAGCAAGATGCTTTGGGGCCTCTCTGCCCCTTTGGAAACAAGGCAGCACCTTGGGCCTGGCAGCTCTAGGGCAATGGAGCACACCCAGAGCAGAAGTTCTACTTCGGCCAAATCAGGCCTGCCAGGAAACGGCGTTTCACAGGCCTTGGTAAGAGATGTTCCCGGTAGGCTGTAAGAGCACTGGGCAACGCCAGATGTTTCTTAGCTTCCCGAAGAGCTGGAAGCGAGAAGCTTTGGTGCCACTCTCTCACTTTGGACTCAAGGCAGCTCTTTGGGGCAGGTAGCTCTAGCCCAGTGGAGCACACCCAGAGCAGAAGTTCTACTTGGGCCAGTTCAGGCCACCAACAAACTGCGTTTCACAGGCCTTGGTAAGAGATGTTCCCGGTAGGCTGTAAGAGCACTGGGCAACGCCAGATGTTTCTTAGCTTCCCGAAGAGCTGGAAGCAAGATGCTTTGGGGCCTCTCATCCCCTTTGCAAACAAGGTGGCCCTATGGGCCAGGCAGCTCTAGGCCAATGGAGCACACCCAGAGCAGAAGTTCTACTTCGGCCAGTTCAGGCCACCAACAAACTGCGTTTCACAGGCCTTGGTAAGAGATGTTCCCGGTAGGCTGTAAGAGCACTGGGCAACGCCAGATGTTTCTTAGCTTCCCGAAGAGCTGGAAGCAAGATGCTTTGGGGCCTCTCATCCCCTTTGCAAACAAGGCCGACCTTTGGGCCAGGCAGCTCTAGGCCAATGGAGCACACCCAGAGCAGAAGTTCTACCTCAGCCAGATAAGGCCTGCCAAGAAACTGCGTTTCAAAGGCTTTGGTAAGAGATGTTCCCGGTACTCTGTTAGAGCACTGGGCAGAGCCATTTGTTTCTTAGCTTCCCAAAGAGCTGGAAGCAAGATGCTTTGGGGGCTCCCTGCCCCTTTGCCAACAAGGGCGACCTTTGGGCCTTTCAGCTCTAGGCCAATGGAGCACACCCAGAGCAGAAGTCCTACTTCAGCCAGATCAGGCCTGCCAAGGAACTGCGTTTCAGAGGCCTTTGTATGTGACGTTCCCGGTAGGCTGTGAGAGCACGGTGCAGAGCCAGTTGTTTCCTTGTTTCCCAAACAGCTGGAAGCAAGACGCTTTGGGGCCTCTCTGCCCCTTTGGAAACAAGGCAGCACGTTGGGTCTGGCAGCTCTAGGGCAATGGAGCACAACCAGAGCCGAAGTTCTACTTCTTCCAGATCAGGCCTGCCTAGACAGTGCGTTTCCCAGGCCTTGATAAGAGATGTTCTCTTAGGCTATAAGAGCACTGGGCACAGCCAGTTGTTTCTTAGCTTCCCAAGAGGTGGAAGCAAGATGCTTTGGGGCCTCTCTCCCCCTTTGGAAACAAGGCAGCCCTTTGGGCCTTTCAGCTCTAGGGCAATGGAGCACACCCAGAGCAGAAGTTCTACCTCAGCCAGATCAGGCCTGCCAAGAAACTGCTTTTCACAGGCCTTCGTAAGAGGTGTTCCCGGAAGGCTGTAAGAGTACCTGGCAGAGCGAGTTGTTTCTTAGCTTCAAAAACAGCTGGAAGCAACATGATTTGGGGCCTCTCTCCCCCTTTGGAAACAAAGCAGCCTTTGTGCCTGGCAGCTCTAGGCCAAAGTAGCACACCCAGAGCACAAGTTCTACCTCAGCCAGATCAGGCCTTCCAAGAAACTGCGTCTCACAGGCCTTTCTCTGTCACGTTGCCGCTAGGCTGTGAGAGCACTGTGCAGAGCCAGTTGTTTCTTAGCTTCCCAAAGATTTGGAAGCAAGATGCTTTGGGGACTCTCAGCCCCTTTGGAAACAAGGCGGCCCTTTGGGCCTGGCTGCTCTAGGCCAAAGTAGCACGCCCAGAGCAGGAGTTCTACTTCAGCCAGATCAGGCCTGCCAAGAAACTGCGTTTCACAGGCCTTGGTAAGAGATGTTCCCGGTAGGCTGTGAGAGCACTGTGGAGAGCCAGTTGCTTTAGCTTCCCACAGAGCTGGAAGCAAGATGCCTTGGGGCCTCTCTCTCCCTTTGGACACAAGGCAGCCGTTTGGGCCTGGCAGCTCTAGGCCAATGGAGCACACCCACAGCAGAAGTTCTACTTCAGGCAGATCAGTCCTGCCCAAAAACTGCGTTTCACAGCCCTTGGTAAGAGATGTTCACGGTAGGCTGTGAGAGCACTGGGCAGAACCAGTTGTTTTTTAGCTTCCCAAAGTGCTGGAGGCAAGATGCTTTGGGGCCTCTCTCACCCTTTGGAAACAAGGCAGCCCTTAGGTCCTGGTAGCTCTAGGCCTATGTAGCACAACCAGAACAGAAGTTCTACTTCAGCCAGGTCAGGCCTGCCAAGAAACTGCGTTTCACAGGCCTTTCAAAGAGATGTTCTCTTAGGCTGTAAGAGCACTGGGCAGAGCCAGCTGTTTCTTAGCTTCCCGAAGAGCTGGGAGCAAGATGCTTTGGGTCCACTCTCCGTCTTTGGAAACAAGGCAGCCCTTTGGGCCTGGCAGCTCTAGGGCAATGGAGCACGCCCAGAGCAGAAGTTCTACTTCAGCCAGATCAGGCCTGCCAGGAAACTGCGTTTCACAGGCCTTGGTAAGAGATGTTCCCGGTAGGCTGTAAGAGCACTGGGCAGAGCCAGTTGTTTCTTACCTTCCTGAAAAGCTGGAAGCAAGATGCTTGGGACCCCTCTGCCCGTTTGGGAACAAGGCAGCCTTTTGGGTCGGGAAGCTCTAGGCCAATGGAGCACACGCAGAGCAGGAGTTCTACTTCAGCCTGATCAGGCCTGCAAAGAAACAGCGTTTGACAGGCCTTGGTAAGAGATGTTCGCGGTAGGTGTAAGAGCACTGGGCAGAGCCAGTTGTTTCTTAGCTTCGCAAAGACCGGGAAGCAAGATGCTTTGGGCCTCTCTGCCCCTTGGAAACAGGGCAGCACTTTGGGCCTGGCAGCTCTAGGGCAGTGGAGCACACCCAGAGCCGGAGTTCTACTTCAGCCAGATGAGGCCTGCCAAGAAACTGCGTTTCACAGGCCTTTCAAAGACATGTTCCCGGTAGGCTGTAAGAGCACGGGGCAGAGCGAGTTGGTTCTTAGCTTCCCAGAGAGCTGGAAGCAAGATGCTTTGGGGCCTCTCTGCCCCTTTGGAAACAAGGCAGCACCTTGGGCCTGGCAGCTCTAGGGCAATGGAGCACACCCAGAGCAGAAGTTCTACTTCAGCCAAATCAGGCCTGCCAGGAAACGGCGTTTCACAGGCCTTGGTAAGAGATGTTCCCGGTAGGCTGTAAGAGCACTGGGCAACGCCAGATGTTTCTTAGCTTCCCGAAGAGCTGGAAGCAAGATGCTTTGGGGCCTCTCATCCCCTTTGCAAACAAGGCGGCCCTATGGGCCAGGCAGCTCTAGGCCAATGGAGCACACCCAGAGCAGAAGTTCTACTTCGGCCAGTTCAGGCCACCAACAAACTGCGTTTCACAGGCCTTGGTAAGAGATGTTCCCGGTAGGCTGTAAGAGCACTGGGCAACGCCAGATGTTTCTTAGCTTCCCGAAGAGCTGGAAGCAAGATGCTTTGGGGCCTCTCATCCCCTTTGCAAACAAGGCCGACCTTTGGGCCAGGCAGCTCTAGGCCAATGGAGCACACCCAGAGCAGAAGTTCTACCTCAGCCAGATAAGGCCTGCCAAGAAACTGCGTTTCAAAGGCTTTGGTAAGAGATGTTCCCGGTACTCTGTTAGAGCACTGGGCAGAGCCATTTGTTTCTTAGCTTCCCAAAGAGCTGGAAGCAAGATGCTTTGGGGGCTCCCTGCCCCTTTGCCAACAAGGGCGACCTTTGGGCCTTTCAGCTCTAGGCCAATGGAGCACACCCAGAGCAGAAGTCCTACTTCAGCCAGATCAGGCCTGCCAAGGAACTGCGTTTCAGAGGCCTTTGTATGTGACGTTCCCGGTAGGCTGTGAGAGCACGGTGCAGAGCCAGTTGTTTCCTTGTTTCCCAAACAGCTGGAAGCAAGACGCTTTGGGGCCTCTCTGCCCCTTTGGAAACAAGGCAGCACGTTGGGTCTGGCAGCTCTAGGGCAATGGAGCACAACCAGAGCCGAAGTTCTACTTCTTCCAGATCAGGCCTGCCTAGACAGTGCGTTTCCCAGGCCTTGATAAGAGATGTTCTCTTAGGCTATAAGAGCACTGGGCACAGCCAGTTGTTTCTTAGCTTCCCAAGAGGTGGAAGCAAGATGCTTTGGGGCCTCTCTCCCCCTTTGGAAACAAGGCAGCCCTTTGGGCCTTTCAGCTCTAGGGCAATGGAGCACACCCAGAGCAGAAGTTCTACCTCAGCCAGATCAGGCCTGCCAAGAAACTGCTTTTCACAGGCCTTCGTAAGAGGTGTTCCCGGAAGGCTGTAAGAGTACCTGGCAGAGCGAGTTGTTTCTTAGCTTCAAAAACAGCTGGAAGCAACATGATTTGGGGCCTCTCTCCCCCTTTGGAAACAAAGCAGCCTTTGTGCCTGGCAGCTCTAGGCCAAAGTAGCACACCCAGAGCACAAGTTCTACCTCAGCCATATCAGGCCTTCCAAGAAACTGCGTCTCACAGGCCTTTCTCTGTCACGTTGCCGCTAGGCTGTGAGAGCACTGTGCAGAGCCAGTTGTTTCTTAGCTTCCCAAAGATTTGGAAGCAAGATGCGTTGGGGACTCTCAGCCCCTTTGGAAACAAGGCGGCCCTTTGGGCCTGGCAGCTCTAGGCCAAAGTAGCACGCCCAGAGCAGGAGTTCTACTTCAGCCAGATCAGGCCTGCCAAGAAACTGCGTTTCACAGGCCTTGGTAAGAGATGTTCCCGGTAGGCTGTGAGAGCACTCTGGAGAGCCAGTTGCTTTAGCTTCCCACAGAGCTGGAAGCAAGATGCCTTGGGGCCTCTCTCTCCCTTTGGACACAAGGCAGCCGTTTGGGCCTGGCAGCTCTAGGCCAATGGAGCACACCCACAGCAGAAGTTCTACTTCAGGCAGATCAGTCCTGCCCAGAAACTGCGTTTCACAGCCCTTGGTAAGAGATGTTCACGGTAGGCTGTGAGAGCACTGGGCAGAACCAGTTGTTTTTTAGCTTCCCAAAGTGCTGGAGGCAAGATGCTTTGGGGCCTCTCTCACCCTTTGGAAACAAGGCAGCCCTTAGGTCCTGGTAGCTCTAGGCCTATGTAGCACAACCAGAACAGAAGTTCTACTTCAGCCAGGTCAGGCCTGCCAAGAAACTGCGTTTCACAGGCCTTTCAAAGAGATGTTCTCTTAGGCTGTAAGAGCACTGGGCAGAGCCAGCTGTTACTTAGCTTCCCGAAGAGCTGGGAGCAAGATGCTTTGGGTCCACTCTCCGTCTTTGGAAACAAGGCAGCCCTTTGGGCCTGGCAGCTCTAGGGCAATGGAGCACACCCAGAGCAGAAGTTCTACTTCAGCCAGATCAGGCCTGCCAGGAAACTGCGTTTCACAGGCCTTGGTAAGAGATGTTCCCGGTAGGCTGTAAGAGCACTGGGCAGAGCCAGTTGTTTCTTACCTTCCTGAAAAGCTGGAAGCAAGATGCTTGGGACCCCTCTGCCCGTTTGGGAACAAGGCAGCCTTTTGGGTCGGGAAGCTCTAGGCCAATGGAGCACACGCAGAGCAGGAGTTCTACTTCAGCCTGATCAGGCCTGCAAAGAAACAGCGTTTGACAGGCCTTGGTAAGAGATGTTCGCGGTAGGTGTAAGAGCACTGGGCAGAGCCAGTTGTTTCTTAGCTTCGCAAAGACCGGGAAGCAAGATGCTTTGGGCCTCTCTGCCCCTTGGAAACAGGGCAGCACTTTGGGCCTGGCAGCTCTAGGGCAGTGGAGCACACCCAGAGCCGGAGTTCTACTTCAGCCAGATGAGGCCTGCCAAGAAACTGCGTTTCACAGGCCTTTCAAAGACATGTTCCCGGTAGGCTGTAAGAGCACGGGGCAGAGCGAGTTGGTTCTTAGCTTCCCAGAGAGCTGGAAGCAAGATGCTTTGGGGCCTCTCTGCCCCTTTGGAAACAAGGCAGCACCTTGGGCCTGGCAGCTCTAGGGCAATGGAGCACACCCAGAGCAGAAGTTCTACTTCAGCCAAATCAGGCCTGCCAGGAAACGGCGTTTCACAGGCCTTGGTAAGAGATGTTCCCGGTAGGCTGTAAGAGCACTGGGCAACGCCAGATGTTTCTTAGCTTCCCGAAGAGCTGGAAGCAAGATGCTTTGGGGCCTCTCATCCCCTTTGCAAACAAGGCGGCCCTATGGGCCAGGCAGCTCTAGGCCAATGGAGCACACCCAGAGCAGAAGTTCTACTTCGGCCAGTTCAGGCCACCAACAAACTGCGTTTCACAGGCCTTGGTAAGAGATGTTCCCGGTAGGCTGTAAGAGCACTGGGCAACGCCAGATGTTTCTTAGCTTCCCGAAGAGCTGGAAGCAAGATGCTTTGGGGCCTCTCATCCCCTTTGCAAACAAGGCCGACCTTTGGGCCAGGCAGCTCTAGGCCAATGGAGCACACCCAGAGCAGAAGTTCTACCTCAGCCAGATAAGGCCTGCCAAGAAACTGCGTTTCAAAGGCTTTGGTAAGAGATGTTCCCGGTACTCTGTTAGAGCACTGGGCAGAGCCATTTGTTTCTTAGCTTCCCAAAGAGCTGGAAGCAAGATGCTTTGGGGGCTCCCTGCCCCTTTGCCAACAAGGGCGACCTTTGGGCCTTTCAGCTCTAGGCCAATGGAGCACACCCAGAGCAGAAGTCCTACTTCAGCCAGATCAGGCCTGCCAAGGAACTGCGTTTCAGAGGCCTTTGTATGTGACGTTCCCGGTAGGCTGTGAGAGCACGGTGCAGAGCCAGTTGTTTCCTTGTTTCCCAAACAGCTGGAAGCAAGACGCTTTGGGGCCTCTCTGCCCCTTTGGAAACAAGGCAGCACGTTGGGTCTGGCAGCTCTAGGGCAATGGAGCACAACCAGAGCCGAAGTTCTACTTCTTCCAGATCAGGCCTGCCTAGACAGTGCGTTTCCCAGGCCTTGATAAGAGATGTTCTCTTAGGCTATAAGAGCACTGGGCACAGCCAGTTGTTTCTTAGCTTCCCAAGAGGTGGAAGCAAGATGCTTTGGGGCCTCTCTCCCCCTTTGGAAACAAGGCAGCCCTTTGGGCCTTTCAGCTCTAGGGCAATGGAGCACACCCAGAGCAGAAGTTCTACCTCAGCCAGATCAGGCCTGCCAAGAAACTGCTTTTCACAGGCCTTCGTAAGAGGTGTTCCCGGAAGGCTGTAAGAGTACCTGGCAGAGCGAGTTGTTTCTTAGCTTCAAAAACAGCTGGAAGCAACATGATTTGGGGCCTCTCTCCCCCTTTGGAAACAAAGCAGCCTTTGTGCCTGGCAGCTCTAGGCCAAAGTAGCACACCCAGAGCACAAGTTCTACCTCAGCCAGATCAGGCCTTCCAAGAAACTGCGTCTCACAGGCCTTTCTCTGTCACGTTGCCGCTAGGCTGTGAGAGCACTGTGCAGAGCCAGTTGTTTCTTAGCTTCCCAAAGATTTGGAAGCAAGATGCGTTGGGGACTCTCAGCCCCTTTGGAAACAAGGCGGCCCTTTGGGCCTGGCAGCTCTAGGCCAAAGTAGCACGCCCAGAGCAGGAGTTCTACTTCAGCCAGATCAGGCCTGCCAAGAAACTGCGTTTCACAGGCCTTGGTAAGAGATGTTCCCGGTAGGCTGTGAGAGCACTCTGGAGAGCCAGTTGCTTTAGCTTCCCACAGAGCTGGAAGCAAGATGCCTTGGGGCCTCTCTCTCCCTTTGGACACAAGGCAGCCGTTTGGGCCTGGCAGCTCTAGGCCAATGGAGCACACCCACAGCAGAAGTTCTACTTCAGGCAGATCAGTCCTGCCCAGAAACTGCGTTTCACAGCCCTTGGTAAGAGATGTTCACGGTAGGCTGTGAGAGCACTGGGCAGAACCAGTTGTTTTTTAGCTTCCCAAAGTGCTGGAGGCAAGATGCTTTGGGGCCTCTCTCACCCTTTGGAAACAAGGCAGCCCTTAGGTCCTGGTAGCTCTAGGCCTATGTAGCACAACCAGAACAGAAGTTCTACTTCAGCCAGGTCAGGCCTGCCAAGAAACTGCGTTTCACAGGCCTTTCAAAGAGATGTTCTCTTAGGCTGTAAGAGCACTGGGCAGAGCCAGCTGTTACTTAGCTTCCCGAAGAGCTGGGAGCAAGATGCTTTGGGTCCACTCTCCGTCTTTGGAAACAAGGCAGCCCTTTGGGCCTGGCAGCTCTAGGGCAATGGAGCACACCCAGAGCAGAAGTTCTACTTCAGCCAGATCAGGCCTGCCAGGAAACTGCGTTTCACAGGCCTTGGTAAGAGATGTTCCCGGTAGGCTGTAAGAGCACTGGGCAGAGCCAGTTGTTTCTTACCTTCCTGAAAAGCTGGAAGCAAGATGCTTGGGACCCCTCTGCCCGTTTGGGAACAAGGCAGCCTTTTGGGTCGGGAAGCTCTAGGCCAATGGAGCACACGCAGAGCAGGAGTTCTACTTCAGCCTGATCAGGCCTGCAAAGAAACAGCGTTTGACAGGCCTTGGTAAGAGATGTTCGCGGTAGGTGTAAGAGCACTGGGCAGAGCCAGTTGTTTCTTAGCTTCGCAAAGACCGGGAAGCAAGATGCTTTGGGCCTCTCTGCCCCTTGGAAACAGGGCAGCACTTTGGGCCTGGCAGCTCTAGGGCAGTGGAGCACACCCAGAGCCGGAGTTCTACTTCAGCCAGATGAGGCCTGCCAAGAAACTGCGTTTCACAGGCCTTTCAAAGACATGTTCCCGGTAGGCTGTAAGAGCACGGGGCAGAGCGAGTTGGTTCTTAGCTTCCCAGAGAGCTGGAAGCAAGATGCTTTGGGGCCTCTCTGCCCCTTTGGAAACAAGGCAGCACCTTGGGCCTGGCAGCTCTAGGGCAATGGAGCACACCCAGAGCAGAAGTTCTACTTCAGCCAAATCAGGCCTGCCAGGAAACGGCGTTTCACAGGCCTTGGTAAGAGATGTTCCCGGTAGGCTGTAAGAGCACTGGGCAACGCCAGATGTTTCTTAGCTTCCCGAAGAGCTGGAAGCAAGATGCTTTGGGGCCTCTCATCCCCTTTGCAAACAAGGCGGCCCTATGGGCCAGGCAGCTCTAGGCCAATGGAGCACACCCAGAGCAGAAGTTCTACTTCGGCCAGTTCAGGCCACCAACAAACTGCGTTTCACAGGCCTTGGTAAGAGATGTTCCCGGTAGGCTGTAAGAGCACTGGGCAACGCCAGATGTTTCTTAGCTTCCCGAAGAGCTGGAAGCAAGATGCTTTGGGGCCTCTCATCCCCTTTGCAAACAAGGCCGACCTTTGGGCCAGGCAGCTCTAGGCCAATGGAGCACACCCAGAGCAGAAGTTCTACCTCAGCCAGATAAGGCCTGCCAAGAAACTGCGTTTCAAAGGCTTTGGTAAGAGATGTTCCCGGTACTCTGTTAGAGCACTGGGCAGAGCCATTTGTTTCTTAGCTTCCCAAAGAGCTGGAAGCAAGATGCTTTGGGGGCTCCCTGCCCCTTTGCCAACAAGGGCGACCTTTGGGCCTTTCAGCTCTAGGCCAATGGAGCACACCCAGAGCAGAAGTCCTACTTCAGCCAGATCAGGCCTGCCAAGGAACTGCGTTTCAGAGGCCTTTGTATGTGACGTTCCCGGTAGGCTGTGAGAGCACGGTGCAGAGCCAGTTGTTTCCTTGTTTCCCAAACAGCTGGAAGCAAGACGCTTTGGGGCCTCTCTGCCCCTTTGGAAACAAGGCAGCACGTTGGGTCTGGCAGCTCTAGGGCAATGGAGCACAACCAGAGCCGAAGTTCTACTTCTTCCAGATCAGGCCTGCCTAGACAGTGCGTTTCCCAGGCCTTGATAAGAGATGTTCTCTTAGGCTATAAGAGCACTGGGCACAGCCAGTTGTTTCTTAGCTTCCCAAGAGGTGGAAGCAAGATGCTTTGGGGCCTCTCTCCCCCTTTGGAAACAAGGCAGCCCTTTGGGCCTTTCAGCTCTAGGGCAATGGAGCACACCCAGAGCAGAAGTTCTACCTCAGCCAGATCAGGCCTGCCAAGAAACTGCTTTTCACAGGCCTTCGTAAGAGGTGTTCCCGGAAGGCTGTAAGAGTACCTGGCAGAGCGAGTTGTTTCTTAGCTTCAAAAACAGCTGGAAGCAACATGATTTGGGGCCTCTCTCCCCCTTTGGAAACAAAGCAGCCTTTGTGCCTGGCAGCTCTAGGCCAAAGTAGCACACCCAGAGCACAAGTTCTACCTCAGCCAGATCAGGCCTTCCAAGAAACTGCGTCTCACAGGCCTTTCTCTGTCACGTTGCCGCTAGGCTGTGAGAGCACTGTGCAGAGCCAGTTGTTTCTTAGCTTCCCAAAGATTTGGAAGCAAGATGCGTTGGGGACTCTCAGCCCCTTTGGAAACAAGGCGGCCCTTTGGGCCTGGCAGCTCTAGGCCAAAGTAGCACGCCCAGAGCAGGAGTTCTACTTCAGCCAGATCAGGCCTGCCAAGAAACTGCGTTTCACAGGCCTTGGTAAGAGATGTTCCCGGTAGGCTGTGAGAGCACTCTGGAGAGCCAGTTGCTTTAGCTTCCCACAGAGCTGGAAGCAAGATGCCTTGGGGCCTCTCTCTCCCTTTGGACACAAGGCAGCCGTTTGGGCCTGGCAGCTCTAGGCCAATGGAGCACACCCACAGCAGAAGTTCTACTTCAGGCAGATCAGTCCTGCCCAGAAACTGCGTTTCACAGCCCTTGGTAAGAGATGTTCACGGTAGGCTGTGAGAGCACTGGGCAGAACCAGTTGTTTTTTAGCTTCCCAAAGTGCTGGAGGCAAGATGCTTTGGGGCCTCTCTCACCCTTTGGAAACAAGGCAGCCCTTAGGTCCTGGTAGCTCTAGGCCTATGTAGCACAACCAGAACAGAAGTTCTACTTCAGCCAGGTCAGGCCTGCCAAGAAACTGCGTTTCACAGGCCTTTCAAAGAGATGTTCTCTTAGGCTGTAAGAGCACTGGGCAGAGCCAGCTGTTACTTAGCTTCCCGAAGAGCTGGGAGCAAGATGCTTTGGGTCCACTCTCCGTCTTTGGAAACAAGGCAGCCCTTTGGGCCTGGCAGCTCTAGGGCAATGGAGCACACCCAGAGCAGAAGTTCTACTTCAGCCAGATCAGGCCTGCCAGGAAACTGCGTTTCACAGGCCTTGGTAAGAGATGTTCCCGGTAGGCTGTAAGAGCACTGGGCAGAGCCAGTTGTTTCTTACCTTCCTGAAAAGCTGGAAGCAAGATGCTTGGGACCCCTCTGCCCGTTTGGGAACAAGGCAGACTTTTGGGTCGGGAAGCTCTAGGCCAATGGAGCACACGCAGAGCAGGAGTTCTACTTCAGCCTGATCAGGCCTGCAAAGAAACAGCGTTTGACAGGCCTTGGTAAGAGATGTTCCCGGTAGGTGTAAGAGCACTGGGCAGAGCCAGTTGTTTCTTAGCTTCGCAAAGACCGGGAAGCAAGATGCTTTGGGCCTCTCTGCCCCTTGGAAACAGGGCAGCACTTTGGGCCTGGCAGCTCTAGGGCAATGGAGCACACCCAGAGCCGGAGTTCTACTTCAGCCAGATGAGGCCTGCCAAGAAACTGCGTTTCACAGGCCTTTCAAAGACATGTTCCCGGTAGTCTGTAAGAGCACGGGGCAGAGCCAGTTGGTTCTTAGCTTCCCAGAGAGCTGGAAGCAAGATGCTTTGGGGCCTCTCTGCCCCTTTGGAAACAAGGCAGCACCTTGGGCCTGGCAGCTCTAGGGCAATGGAGCACACCCAGAGCAGAAGTTCTACTTGGGCCAGTTCAGGCCACCAACAAACTGCGTTTCACAGGCCTTGGTAAGAGATGTTCCCGGTAGGCTGTAAGAGCACTGGGCAACGCCAGATGTTTCTTAGCTTCCCGAAGAGCTGGAAGCAAGATGCTTTGGGGCCTCTCATCCCCTTTGCAAACAAGGCGGCCCTATGGGCCAGGCAGCTCTAGGCCAATGGAGCACACCCAGAGCAGAAGTTCTACTTCGGCCAGTTCAGGCCACCAACAAACTGCGTTTCACAGGCCTTGGTAAGAGATGTTCCCGGTAGGCTGTAAGAGCACTGGGCAACGCCAGATGTTTCTTAGCTTCCCGAAGAGCTGGAAGCAAGATGCTTTGGGGCCTCTCATCCCCTTTGCAAACAAGGCCGACCTTTGGGCCAGGCAGCTCTAGGCCAATGGAGCACACCCAGAGCAGAAGTTCTTCCTCAGCCAGATAAGGCCTGCCAAGAAACTGCGTTTCAAAGGCTTTGGTAAGAGATGTTCCCGCTACTCTGTTAGAGCACTGGGCAGAGCCATTTGTTTCTTAGCTTCCCAAAGAGCTGGAAGCAAGATGCTTTGGGGGCTCCCTGCCCCTTTGCCAACAAGGGCGACCTTTGGGCCTTTCAGCTCTAGGCCAATGGAGCACACCCAGAGCAGAAGTCCTACTTCAGCCAGATCAGGCCTGCCAAGGAACTGCGTTTCAGAGGCCTTTGTATGTGACGTTCCCGGTAGGCTGTGAGAGCACGGTGCAGAGCCAGTTGTTTCCTTGTTTCCCAAACAGCTGGAAGCAAGACGCTTTGGGGCCTCTCTGCCCCTTTGGAAACAAGGCAGCACGTTGGGTCTGGCAGCTCTAGGGCAATGGAGCACAACCAGAGCCGAAGTTCTACTTCTTCCAGATCAGGCCTGCCTAGACAGTGCGTTTCCCAGGCCTTGATAAGAGATGTTCTCTTAGGCTATAAGAGCACTGGGCACAGCCAGTTGTTTCTTAGCTTCCCAAGAGGTGGAAGCAAGATGCTTTGGGGCCTCTCTCCCCCTTTGGAAACAAGGCAGCCCTTTGGGCCTTTCAGCTCTAGGGCAATGGAGCACACCCAGAGCAGAAGTTCTACCTCAGCCAGATCAGGCCTGCCAAGAAACTGCTTTTCACAGGCCTTCGTAAGAGGTGTTCCCGGAAGGCTGTAAGAGTACCTGGCAGAGCGAGTTGTTTCTTAGCTTCAAAAACAGCTGGAAGCAACATGATTTGGGGCCTCTCTCCCCCTTTGGAAACAAAGCAGCCTTTGTGCCTGGCAGCTCTAGGCCAAAGTAGCACACCCAGAGCACAAGTTCTACCTCAGCCAGATCAGGCCTTCCAAGAAACTGCGTCTCACAGGCCTTTCTCTGTCACGTTGCCGCTAGGCTGTGAGAGCACTGTGCAGAGCCAGTTGTTTCTTAGCTTCCCAAAGATTTGGAAGCAAGATGCGTTGGGGACTCTCAGCCCCTTTGGAAACAAGGCGGCCCTTTGGGCCTGGCAGCTCTAGGCCAAAGTAGCACGCCCAGAGCAGGAGTTCTACTTCAGCCAGATCAGGCCTGCCAAGAAACTGCGTTTCACAGGCCTTGGTAAGAGATGTTCCCGGTAGGCTGTGAGAGCACTCTGGAGAGCCAGTTGCTTTAGCTTCCCACAGAGCTGGAAGCAAGATGCCTTGGGGCCTCTCTCTCCCTTTGGACACAAGGCAGCCGTTTGGGCCTGGCAGCTCTAGGCCAATGGAGCACACCCACAGCAGAAGTTCTACTTCAGGCAGATCAGTCCTGCCCAGAAACTGCGTTTCACAGCCCTTGGTAAGAGATGTTCACGGTAGGCTGTGAGAGCACTGGGCAGAACCAGTTGTTTTTTAGCTTCCCAAAGTGCTGGAGGCAAGATGCTTTGGGGCCTCTCTCACCCTTTGGAAACAAGGCAGCCCTTAGGTCCTGGTAGCTCTAGGCCTATGTAGCACAACCAGAACAGAAGTTCTACTTCAGCCAGGTCAGGCCTGCCAAGAAACTGCGTTTCACAGGCCTTTCAAAGAGATGTTCTCTTAGGCTGTAAGAGCACTGGGCAGAGCCAGCTGTTACTTAGCTTCCCGAAGAGCTGGGAGCAAGATGCTTTGGGTCCACTCTCCGTCTTTGGAAACAAGGCAGCCCTTTGGGCCTGGCAGCTCTAGGGCAATGGAGCACACCCAGAGCAGAAGTTCTACTTCAGCCAGATCAGGCCTGCCAGGAAACTGCGTTTCACAGGCCTTGGTAAGAGATGTTCCCGGTAGGCTGTAAGAGCACTGGGCAGAGCCAGTTGTTTCTTACCTTCCTGAAAAGCTGGAAGCAAGATGCTTGGGACCCCTCTGCCCGTTTGGGAACAAGGCAGCCTTTTGGGTCGGGAAGCTCTAGGCCAATGGAGCACACGCAGAGCAGGAGTTCTACTTCAGCCTGATCAGGCCTGCAAAGAAACAGCGTTTGACAGGCCTTGGTAAGAGATGTTCCCGGTAGGTGTAAGAGCACTGGGCAGAGCCAGTTGTTTCTTAGCTTCGCAAAGACCGGGAAGCAAGATGCTTTGGGCCTCTCTGCCCCTTGGAAACAGGGCAGCACTTTGGGCCTGGCAGCTCTAGGGCAATGGAGCACACCCAGAGCCGGAGTTCTACTTCAGCCAGATGAGGCCTGCCAAGAAACTGCGTTTCACAGGCCTTTCAAAGACATGTTCCCGGTAGTCTGTAAGAGCACGGGGCAGAGCGAGTTGGTTCTTAGCTTCCCAGAGAGCTGGAAGCAAGATGCTTTGGGGCCTCTCTGCCCCTTTGGAAACAAGGCAGCACCTTGGGCCTGGCAGCTCTAGGGCAATGGAGCACACCCAGAGCAGAAGTTCTACTTGGGCCAGTTCAGGCCGCCAACAAACTGCGTTTCACAGGCCTTGGTAAGAGATGTTCCCGGTAGGCTGTAAGAGCACTGGGCAACGCCAGATGTTTCTTAGCTTCCCGAAGAGCTGGAAGCGAGAAGCTTTGGTGCCACTCTCTCACTTTGGACTCAAGGCAGCCCTTTGGGGCAGGTAGCTCTAGCCCAGTGGAGCACACCCAGAGCAGAAGTTCTACTTGGGCCAGTTCAGGCCACCAACAAACTGCGTTTCACAGGCCTTGGTAAGAGATGTTCCCGGTAGGCTGTAAGAGCACTGGGCAACGCCAGATGTTTCTTAGCTTCCCGAAGAGCTGGAAGCAAGATGCTTTGGGGCCTCTCATCCCCTTTGCAAACAAGGCGGCCCTATGGGCCAGGCAGCTCTAGGCCAATGGAGCACACCCAGAGCAGAAGTTCTACTTCGGCCAGTTCAGGCCACCAACAAACTGCGTTTCACAGGCCTTGGTAAGAGATGTTCCCGGTAGGCTGTAAGAGCACTGGGCAACGCCAGATGTTTCTTAGCTTCCCGAAGAGCTGGAAGCAAGATGCTTTGGGGCCTCTCATCCCCTTTGCAAACAAGGCCGACCTTTGGGCCAGGCAGCTCTAGGCCAATGGAGCACACCCAGAGCAGAAGTTCTACCTCAGCCAGATAAGGCCTGCCAAGAAACTGCGTTTCAAAGGCTTTGGTAAGAGATGTTCCCGGTACTCTGTTAGAGCACTGGGCAGAGCCATTTGTTTCTTAGCTTCCCAAAGAGCTGGAAGCAAGATGCTTTGGGGGCTCCCTGCCCCTTTGCCAACAAGGGCGACCTTTGGGCCTTTCAGCTCTAGGCCAATGGAGCACACCCAGAGCAGAAGTCCTACTTCAGCCAGATCAGGCCTGCCAAGGAACTGCGTTTCAGAGGCCTTTGTATGTGACGTTCCCGGTAGGCTGTGAGAGCACGGTGCAGAGCCAGTTGTTTCCTTGTTTCCCAAACAGCTGGAAGCAAGACGCTTTGGGGCCTCTCTGCCCCTTTGGAAACAAGGCAGCACGTTGGGTCTGGCAGCTCTAGGGCAATGGAGCACAACCAGAGCCGAAGTTCTACGTCTTCCAGATCAGGCCTGCCTAGACAGTGCGTTTCCCAGGCCTTGATAAGAGATGTTCTCTTAGGCTATAAGAGCACTGGGCACAGCCAGTTGTTTCTTAGCTTCCCAAGAGGTGGAAGCAAGATGCTTTGGGGCCTCTCTCCCCCTTTGGAAACAAGGCAGCCCTTTGGGCCTTTCAGCTCTAGGGCAATGGAGCACACCCAGAGCAGAAGTTCTACCTCAGCCAGATCAGGCCTGCCAAGAAACTGCTTTTCACAGGCCTTCGTAAGAGGTGTTCCCGGAAGGCTGTAAGAGTACCTGGCAGAGCGAGTTGTTTCTTAGCTTCAAAAACAGCTGGAAGCAACATGATTTGGGGCCTCTCTCCCCCTTTGGAAACAAAGCAGCCTTTGTGCCTGGCAGCTCTAGGCCAAAGTAGCACACCCAGAGCACAAGTTCTACCTCAGCCAGATAAGGCCTGTCAAGAAGCTGCGTTTCACAGGCCTTTGTATGTGACGTTCCCGGTTGGCTTTGAGAGCACTGTGCAGAGCCAGTTGTTTTAGCTTCCCAGAGAGCAGGAAGCAAGATGCTTTGGGGCCTCTCTCACACTTTGGAAACAAGGCAGCCCTTAGGTCCTGGTAGCTCTAGGCCTATGTAGCACAACCAGAACAGAAGTTCTACTTCAGCCAGGTCAGGCCTGCCAAGAAACTGCGTTTCACAGGCCTTTCAAAGAGATGTTCTCTTAGGCTGTAAGAGCACTGGGCAGAGCCAGCTGTTTCTTAGCTTCCCGAAGAGCTGGGAGCAAGATGCTTTGGGTCCACTCTCCGTCTTTGGAAACAAGGCAGCCCTTTGGGCCTGGCAGCTCTAGGGCAATGGAGCACACCCAGAGCAGAAGTTCTACTTCAGCCAGATCAGGCCTGCCAGGAAACTGCGTTTCACAGGACTTGGTAAGAGATGTTCCCGGTAGGCTGTAAGAGCACTGGGCAGAGCCAGTTGTTTCTTACCTTCCTGAAAAGCTGGAAGCAAGATGCTTGGGACCCCTCTGCCCGTTTGGGAACAAGGTAGCCTTTTGGGTCGGGAAGCTCTAGGCCAATGGAGCACACGCAGAGCAGGAGTTCTACTTCAGCCTGATCAGGCCTGCAAAGAAACAGCGTTTGACAGGCCTTGGTAAGAGATGTTCCCGGTAGGTGTAAGAGCACTGGGCAGAGCCAGTTGTTTCTTAGCTTCGCAAAGACCGGGAAGCAAGATGCTTTGGGCCTCTCTGCCCCTTGGAAACAGGGCAGCACTTTGGGCCTGGCAGCTCTAGGGCAATGGAGCACACCCAGAGCCGGAGTTCTACTTCAGCCAGATGAGGCCTGCCAAGAAACTGCGTTTCACAGGCCTTTCAAAGACATGTTCCCGGTAGTCTGTAAGAGCACGGGGCAGAGCGAGTTGGTTCTTAGCTTCCCAGAGAGCTGGAAGCAAGATGCTTTGTGGCCTCTCTGCCCCTTTGGAAACAAGGCAGCACCTTGGGCCTGGCAGCTCTAGGGCAATGGAGCACACCCAGAGCAGAAGTTCTACTTCAGCCAAATCAGGCCTGCCAGGAAACGGCGTTTCACAGGCCTTGGTAAGAGATGTTCCCGGTAGGCTGTAAGAGCACTGGGCAACGCCAGATGTTTCTTAGCTTCCCGAAGAGCTGGAAGCAAGATGCTTTGGGGCCTCTCATCCCCTTTGCAAACAAGGCCGACCTTTGGGCCAGGCAGCTCTAGGCCAATGGAGCACACCCAGAGCAGAAGTTCTACCTCAGCCAGATAAGGCCTGCCAAGAAACTGCGTTTCAAAGGCTTTGGTAAGAGATGTTCCCGGTACTCTGTTAGAGCACTGGGCAGAGCCATTTGTTTCTTAGCTTCCCAAAGAGCTGGAAGCAAGATGCTTTGGGGGCTCCCTGCCCCTTTGCCAACAAGGGCGACCTTTGGGCCTTTCAGCTCTAGGCCAATGGAGCACACCCAGAGCAGAAGTCCTACTTCAGCCAGATCAGGCCTGCCAAGGAACTGCGTTTCAGAGGCCTTTGTATGTGACGTTCCCGGTAGGCTGTGAGAGCACGGTGCAGAGCCAGTTGTTTCCTTGTTTCCCAAACAGCTGGAAGCAAGACGCTTTGGGGCCTCTCTGCCCCTTTGGAAACAAGGCAGCACGTTGGGTCTGGCAGCTCTAGGGCAATGGAGCACAACCAGAGCCGAAGTTCTACTTCTTCCAGATCAGGCCTGCCTAGACAGTGCGTTTCCCAGGCCTTGATAAGAGATGTTCTCTTAGGCTATAAGAGCACTGGGCACAGCCAGTTGTTTCTTAGCTTCCCAAGAGGTGGAAGCAAGATGCTTTGGGGCCTCTCTCCCCCTTTGGAAACAAGGCAGCCCTTTGGGCCTTTCAGCTCTAGGGCAATGGAGCACACCCAGAGCAGAAGTTCTACCTCAGCCAGATCAGGCCTGCCAAGAAACTGCTTTTCACAGGCCTTCGTAAGAGGTGTTCCCGGAAGGCTGTAAGAGTACCTGGCAGAGCGAGTTGTTTCTTAGCTTCAAAAACAGCTGGAAGCAACATGATTTGGGGCCTCTCTCCCCCTTTGGAAACAAAGCAGCCTTTGTGCCTGGCAGCTCTAGGCCAAAGTAGCACACCCAGAGCACAAGTTCTACCTCAGCCAGATAAGGCCTGTCAAGAAGCTGCGTTTCACAGGCCTTTGTATGTGACGTTCCCGGTTGGCTTTGAGAGCACTGTGCAGAGCCAGTTGTTTTAGCTTCCCAGAGAGCAGGAAGCAAGATGCTTTGGGGCCTCTCTCACACTTTGGAAATAAAGGCAGCCCTTTGGGCCGGGCAGCCCTAGGCCAATGGAGTACACCCAGAGCAGAAGTTCTACCTCAGCCAGATCAGGCCTTCCAAGAAACTGCGTCTCACAGGCCTTTCTCTGTCACGTTGCCGGTAGGCTGTGAGAGCACTGTGCAGAGCCAGTTGTTTCTTAGCTTCCCAAAGATTTGGAAGCAAGATGCGTTGGGGACTCTCAGCCCCTTTGGAAACAAGGCGGCCCTTTGGGCCTGGCAGCTCTAGGCCAAAGTAGCACGCCCAGAGCAGGAGTTCTACTTCAGCCAGATCAGGCCTGCCAAGAAACTGCGTTTCACAGGCCTTGGTAAGAGATGTTCCCGGTAGGCTGTGAGAGCACTGTGGAGAGCCAGTTGCTTTAGCTTCCCACAGAGCTGGAAGCAAGATGCCTTGGGGCCTCTCTCTCCCTTTGGACACAAGGCAGCCGTTTGGGCCTGGCAGCTCTAGGCCAATGGAGCACACCCACAGCAGAAGTTCTACTTCAGGCAGATCAGTCCTGCCCAGAAACTGCGTTTCACAGCCCTTGGTAAGAGATGTTCACGGTAGGCTGTGAGAGCACTGGGCAGAACCAGTTTTTTTTTAGCTTCCCAAAGTGCTGGAGGCAAGATGCTTTGGGGCCTCTCTCACCCTTTGGAAACAAGGCAGCCCTTAGGTCCTGGTAGCTCTAGGCCTATGTAGCACAACCAGAACAGAAGTTCTACTTCAGCCAGGTCAGGCCTGCCAAGAAACTGCGTTTCACAGGCCTTTCAAAGAGATGTTCTCTTAGGCTGTAAGAGCACTGGGCAGAGCCAGCTGTTTCTTAGCTTCCCGAAGAGCTGGGAGCAAGATGCTTTGGGTCCACTCTCCGTCTTTGGAAACAAGGCAGCCCTTTGGGCCTGGCAGCTCTAGGGCAATGGAGCACACCCAGAGCAGAAGTTCTACTTCAGCCAGATCAGGCCTGCCAGGAAACTGCGTTTCACAGGCCTTGGTAAGAGATGTTCCCGGTAGGCTGTAAGAGCACTGGGCAGAGCCAGTTGTTTCTTACCTTCCTGAAAAGCTGGAAGCAAGATGCTTGGGACCCCTCTGCCCGTTTGGGAACAAGGTAGCCTTTTGGGTCGGGAAGCTCTAGGCCAATGGAGCACACGCAGAGCAGGAGTTCTACTTCAGCCTGATCAGGCCTGCAAAGAAACAGCGTTTGACAGGCCTTGGTAAGAGATGTTCCCGGTAGGTGTAAGAGCACTGGGCAGAGCCAGTTGTTTCTTAGCTTCGCAAAGACCGGGAAGCAAGATGCTTTGGGCCTCTCTGCCCCTTGGAAACAGGGCAGCACTTTGGGCCTGGCAGCTCTAGGGCAATGGAGCACACCCAGAGCCGGAGTTCTACTTCAGCCAGATGAGGCCTGCCAAGAAACTGCGTTTCACAGGCCTTTCAAAGACATGTTCCCGGTAGTCTGTAAGAGCACGGGGCAGAGCGAGTTGGTTCTTAGCTTCCCAGAGAGCTGGAAGCAAGATGCTTTGTGGCCTCTCTGCCCCTTTGGAAACAAGGCAGCACCTTGGGCCTGGCAGCTCTAGGGCAATGGAGCACACCCAGAGCAGAAGTTCTACTTCAGCCAAATCAGGCCTGCCAGGAAACGGCGTTTCACAGGCCTTGGTAAGAGATGTTCCCGGTAGGCTGTAAGAGCACTGGGCAACGCCAGATGTTTCTTAGCTTCCCGAAGAGCTGGAAGCGAGAAGCTTTGGTGCCACTCTCTCACTTTGGACTCAAGGCAGCCCTTTGGGGCAGGTAGCTCTAGCCCAGTGGAGCACACCCAGAGCAGAAGTTCTACTTGGGCCAGTTCAGGCCACCAACAAACTGCGTTTCACAGGCCTTGGTAGGAGATGTTCCCGGTAGGCTGTAAGAGCACTGGGCAACGCCAGATGTTTCTTAGCTTCCCGAAGAGCTGGAAGCAAGATGCTTTGGGGCCTCTCATCCACTTTGCAAACAAGGCGGCCCTATGGGCCAGGCAGCTCTAGGCCAATGGAGCACACCCAGAGCAGAAGTCCTACTTCGACCAGTTCAGGCCACCAACAAACTGCGTTTCACAGGCCTTGGTAAGAGATGTTCCCGGTAGGCTGTAAGAGCACTGGGCAACGCCAGATGTTTCTTAGCTTCCCGAAGAGCTGGAAGAAGATGCTTTGGGGCCTCTCATCCCCTTTGCAAACAAGGCCGACCTTTGGGCCAGGCAGCTCTAGGCCAATGGAGCACACCCAGAGCAGAAGTTCTACCTCAGCCAGATAAGGCCTGCCAAGAAACTGCGTTTCAAAGGCTTTGGTAAGAGATGTTCCCGGTACTCTGTTAGAGCACTGGGCAGAGCCATTTGTTTCTTAGCTTCCCAAAGAGCTGGAAGCAAGATGCGTTGGGGGCTCCCTGCCCCTTTGCCAACAAGGGCGACCTTTGGGCCTTTCAGCTCTAGGCCAATGGAGCACACCCAGAGCAGAAGTCCTACTTCAGCCAGATCAGGCCTGCCAAGGAACTGCGTTTCAGAGGCCTTTGTATGTGACGTTCCCGGTAGGCTGTGAGAGCACGGTGCAGAGCCAGTTGTTTCCTTGTTTCCCAAACAGCTGGAAGCAAGACGCTTTGGGGCCTCTCTGCCCCTTTGGAAACAAGGCAGCACGTTGGGTCTGGCAGCTCTAGGGCAATGGAGCACAACCAGAGCCGAAGTTCTACTTCTTCCAGATCAGGCCTGCCTAGACAGTGCGTTTCCCAGGCCTTGATAAGAGATGTTCTCTTAGGCTATAAGAGCACTGGGCACAGCCAGTTGTTTCTTAGCTTCCCAAGAGGTGGAAGCAAGATGCTTTGGGGCCTCTCTCCCCCTTTGGAAACAAGGCAGCCCTTTGGGCCTTTCAGCTCTAGGGCAATGGAGCACACCCAGAGCAGAAGTTCTACCTCAGCCAGATCAGGCCTGCCAAGAAACTGCTTTTCACAGGCCTTCGTAAGAGGTGTTCCCGGAAGGCTGTAAGAGTACCTGGCAGAGCGAGTTGTTTCTTAGCTTCAAAAACAGCTGGAAGCAACATGATTTGGGGCCTCTCTCCCCCTTTGGAAACAAAGCAGCCTTTGTGCCTGGCAGCTCTAGGCCAAAGTAGCACACCCAGAGCACAAGTTCTACCTCAGCCAGATCAGGCCTTCCAAGAAACTGCGTCTCACAGGCCTTTCTCTGTCACGTTGCCGGTAGGCTGTGAGAGCACTGTGCAGAGCCAGTTGTTTCTTAGCTTCCCAAAGATTTGGAAGCAAGATGCTTTGGGGACTCTCAGCCCCTTTGGAAACAAGGCGGCCCTTTGGGCCTGGCAGCTCTAGGCCAAAGTAGCACGCCCAGAGCAGGAGTTCTACTTCAGCCAGATCAGGCCTGCCAAGAAACTGCGTTTCACAGGCCTTGGTAAGAGATGTTCCCGGTAGGCTGTGAGAGCACTGTGGAGAGCCAGTTGCTTTAGCTTCCCACAGAGCTGGAAGCAAGATGCCTTGGGGCCTCTCTCTCCCTTTGGACACAAGGCAGCCGTTTGGGCCTGGCAGCTCTAGGCCAATGGAGCACACCCACAGCAGAAGTTCTACTTCAGGCAGATCAGTCCTGCCCAGAAACTGCGTTTCACAGCCCTTGGTAAGAGATGTTCACGGTAGGCTGTGAGAGCACTGGGCAGAACCAGTTGTTTTTTAGCTTCCCAAAGTGCTGGAGGCAAGATGCTTTGGGGCCTCTCTCACCCTTTGGAAACAAGGCAGCCCTTAGGTCCTGGTAGCTCTAGGCCTATGTAGCACAACCAGAACAGAAGTTCTACTTCAGCCAGGTCAGGCCTGCCAAGAAACTGCGTTTCACAGGCCTTTCAAAGAGATGTTCTCTTAGGCTGTAAGAGCACTGGGCAGAGCCAGCTGTTTCTTAGCTTCCCGAAGAGCTGGGAGCAAGATGCTTTGGGTCCACTCTCCGTCTTTGGAAACAAGGCAGCCCTTTGGGCCTGGCAGCTCTAGGGCAATGGAGCACACCCAGAGCAGAAGTTCTACTTCAGCCAGATCAGGCCTGCCAGGAAACTGCGTTTCACAGGCCTTGGTAAGAGATGTTCCCGGTAGGCTGTAAGAGCACTGGGCAGAGCCAGTTGTTTCTTACCTTCCTGAAAAGCTGGAAGCAAGATGCTTGGGACCCCTCTGCCCGTTTGGGAACAAGGCAGCCTTTTGGGTCGGGAAGCTCTAGGCCAATGGAGCACACGCAGAGCAGGAGTTCTACTTCAGCCTGATCAGGCCTGCAAAGAAACAGCGTTTGACAGGCCTTGGTAAGAGATGTTCCCGGTAGGTGTAAGAGCACTGGGCAGAGCCAGTTGTTTCTTAGCTTCGCAAAGACCGGGAAGCAAGATGCTTTGGGCCTCTCTGCCCCTTGGAAACAGGGCAGCACTTTGGGCCTGGCAGCTCTAGGGCAATGGAGCACACCCAGAGCCGGAGTTCTACTTCAGCCAGATGAGGCCTGCCAAGAAACTGCGTTTCACAGGCCTTTCAAAGACATGTTCCCGGTAGGCTGTAAGAGCACGGGGCAGAGCGAGTTGGTTCTTAGCTTCCCAGAGAGCTGGAAGCAAGATGCTTTGGGGCCTCTCTGCCCCTTTGGAAACAAGGCAGCACCTTGGGCCTGGCAGCTCTAGGGCAATGGAGCACACCCAGAGCAGAAGTTCTACTTCAGCCAAATCAGGCCTGCCAGGAAACGGCGTTTCACAGGCCTTGGTAAGAGATGTTCCCGGTAGGCTGTAAGAGCACTGGGCAACGCCAGATGTTTCTTAGCTTCCCGAAGAGCTGGAAGCAAGAAGCTTTGGTGCCACTCTCTCACTTTGGACTCAAGGCAGGCCTTTGGGGCAGGTAGCTCTAGGCCAGTGGAGCACACCCAGAGCAGAAGTTCTAATTGGGTCAGTTGAGGCCACCAACAAACTGCGTTTCACAGGCCTTGGTAAGAGATGTTCCCGGTAGGCTGTAAGAGCACTGGGCAACGCCAGATGTTTCTTAGCTTCCCGAAGAGCTGGAAGCAAGATGCTTTGGGGCCTCTCATCCCCTTTGCAAACAAGGCGGCCCTATGGGCCAGGCAGCTCTAGGCCAATGGAGCACACCCAGAGCAGAAGTTCTACTTCGGCCAGTTCAGGCCACCAACAAACTGCGTTTCACAGGCCTTGGTAAGAGATGTTCCCGGTAGGCTGTAAGAGCACTGGGCAACGCCAGATGTTTCTTAGCTTCCCGAAGAGCTGGAAGCAAGATGCTTTGGGCCTCTCATCCCCTTTGCAAACAAGGCTGACCTTTGGGCCAGGCAGCTCTAGGCCAATGGAGCACACCCAGAGCAGAAGTTCTACCTCAGCCAGATAAGGCCTGCCAAGAAACTGCGTTTCAAAGGCTTTGGTAAGAGATGTTCCCGGTACTCTGTTAGAGCACTGGGCAGAGCCATTTGTTTCTTAGCTTCCCAAAGAGCTGGAAGCAAGATGCTTTGGGGGCTCCCTGCCCCTTTGCCAACAAGGGCGACCTTTGGGCCTTTCAGCTCTAGGCCAATGGAGCACACCCAGAGCAGAAGTCCTACTTCAGCCAGATCAGGCCTGCCAAGGAACTGCGTTTCAGAGGCCTTTGTATGTGACGTTCCCGGTAGGCTGTGAGAGCACGGTGCAGAGCCAGTTGTTTCCTTGTTTCCCAAACAGCTGGAAGCAAGACGCTTTGGGGCCTCTCTGCCCCTTTGGAAACAAGGCAGCACGTTGGGTCTGGCAGCTCTAGGGCAATGGAGCACAACCAGAGCCGAAGTTCTACTTCTTCCAGATCAGGCCTGCCTAGACAGTGCGTTTCCCAGGCCTTGATAAGAGATGTTCTCTTAGGCTATAAGAGCACTGGGCACAGCCAGTTGTTTCTTAGCTTCCCAAGAGGTGGAAGCAAGATGCTTTGGGGCCTCTCTCCCCCTTTGGAAACAAGGCAGCCCTTTGGGCCTTTCAGCTCTAGGGCAATGGAGCACACCCAGAGCAGAAGTTCTACCTCAGCCAGATCAGGCCTGCCAAGAAACTGCTTTTCACAGGCCTTCGTAAGAGGTGTTCCCGGAAGGCTGTAAGAGTACCTGGCAGAGCAAGTTGTTTCTTAGCTTCAAAAACAGCTGGAAGCAACATGATTTGGGGCCTCTCTCCCCCTTTGGAAACAAAGCAGCCTTTGTGCCTGGCAGCTCTAGGCCAAAGTAGCACACCCAGAGCACAAGTTCTACCTCAGCCAGATCAGGCCTTCCAAGAAACTGCGTCTCACAGGCCTTTCTCTGTCACGTTGCCGGTAGGCTGTGAGAGCACTGTGCAGAGCCAGTTGTTTCTTAGCTTCCCAAAGATTTGGAAGCAAGATGCTTTGGGGACTCTCAGCCCCTTTGGAAACAAGGCGGCCCTTTGGGCCTGGCAGCTCTAGGCCAAAGTAGCACGCCCAGAGCAGGAGTTCTACTTCAGCCAGATCAGGCCTGCCAAGAAACTGCGTTTCACAGGCCTTGGTAAGAGATGTTCCCGGTAGGCTGTGAGAGCACTGTGGAGAGCCAGTTGCTTTAGCTTCCCACAGAGCTGGAAGCAAGATGCCTTGGGGCCTCTCTCTCCCTTTGGACACAAGGCAGCCGTTTGGGCCTGGCAGCTCTAGGCCAATGGAGCACACCCACAGCAGAAGTTCTACTTCAGGCAGATCAGTCCTGCCCAGAAACTGCGTTTCACAGCCCTTGGTAAGAGATGTTCACGGTAGGCTGTGAGAGCACTGGGCAGAACCAGTTGTTTTTTAGCTTCCCAAAGTGCTGGAGGCAAGATGCTTTGGGGCCTCTCTCACCCTTTGGAAACAAGGCAGCCCTTAGGTCCTGGTAGCTCTAGGCCTATGTAGCACAACCAGAACAGAAGTTCTACTTCAGCCAGGTCAGGCCTGCCAAGAAACTGCGTTTCACAGGCCTTTCAAAGAGATGTTCTCTTAGGCTGTAAGAGCACTGGGCAGAGCCAGCTGTTTCTTAGCTTCCCGAAGAGCTGGGAGCAAGATGCTTTGGGTCCACTCTCCGTCTTTGGAAACAAGGCAGCCCTTTGGGCCTGGCAGCTCTAGGGCAATGGAGCACACCCAGAGCAGAAGTTCTACTTCAGCCAGATCAGGCCTGCCAGGAAACTGCGTTTCACAGGCCTTGGTAAGAGATGTTCCCGGTAGGCTGTAAGAGCACTGGGCAGAGCCAGTTGTTTCTTACCTTCCTGAAAAGCTGGAAGCAAGATGCTTGGGAGCCCTCTGCCCGTTTGGGAACAAGGCAGCCTTTTGGGTCGGGAAGCTCTAGGCCAATGGAGCACACGCAGAGCAGGAGTTCTACTTCAGCCTGATCAGGCCTGCAAAGAAACAGCGTTTGACAGGCCTTGGTAAGAGATGTTCCCGGTAGGTGTAAGAGCACTGGGCAGAGCCAGTTGTTTCTTAGCTTCGCAAAGACCGGGAAGCAAGATGCTTTGGGCCTCTCTGCCCCTTGGAAACAGGGCAGCACTTTGGGCCTGGCAGCTCTAGGGCAGTGGAGCACACCCAGAGCCGGAGTTCTACTTCAGCCAGATGAGGCCTGCCAAGAAACTGCGTTTCACAGGCCTTTCAAAGACATGTTCCCGGTAGGCTGTAAGAGCACGGGGCAGAGCGAGTTGGTTCTTAGCTTCCCAGAGAGCTGGAAGCAAGATGCTTTGGGGCCTCTCTGCCCCTTTGGAAACAAGGCAGCACCTTGGGCCTGGCAGCTCTAGGGCAATGGAGCACACCCAGAGCAGAAGTTCTACTTCAGCCAAATCAGGCCTGCCAGGAAACGGCGTTTCACAGGCCTTGGTAAGAGATGTTCCCGGTAGGCTGTAAGAGCACTGGGCAACGCCAGATGTTTCTTAGCTTCCCGAAGAGCTGGAAGCAAGAAGCTTTGGTGCCACTCTCTCACTTTGGACTCAAGGCAGCCCTTTGGGGCAGGTAGCTCTAGGCCAGTGGAGCACACCCAGAGCAGAAGTTCTACTTGGGCCAGTTCAGGCCACCAACAAACTGCGTTTCACAGGCCTTGGTAAGAGATGTTCCCGGTAGGCTGTAAGAGCACTGGGCAACGCCAGATGTTTCTTAGCTTCCCGAAGAGCTGGAAGCAAGATGCTTTGGGGCCTCTCATCCCCTTTGCAAACAAGGCGGCCCTATGGGCCAGGCAGCTCTAGGCCAATGGAGCACACCCAGAGGAGAAGTTCTACTTCGGCCAGTTCAGGCCACCAACAAACTGCGTTTCACAGGCCTTGGTAAGAGATGTTCCCGGTAGGCTGTAAGAGCACTGGGCAACGCCAGATGTTTCTTAGCTTCCCGAAGAGCTGGAAGCAAGATGCTTTGGGGCCTCTCATCCCCTTTGCAAACAAGGCCGACCTTTGGGCCAGGCAGCTCTAGGCCAATGGAGCACACCCAGAGCAGAAGTTCTACCTCAGCCAGATAAGGCCTGCCAAGAAACTGCGTTTCAAAGGCTTTGGTAAGAGATGTTCCCGGTACTCTGTTAGAGCACTGGGCAGAGCCATTTGTTTCTTAGCTTCCCAAAGAGCTGGAAGCAAGATGCTTTGGGGGCTCCCTGCCCCTTTGCCAACAAGGGCGACCTTTGGGCCTTTCAGCTCTAGGCCAATGGAGCACACCCAGAGCAGAAGTCCTACTTCAGCCAGATCAGGCCTGCCAAGGAACTGCGTTTCAGAGGCCTTTGTATGTGACGTTCCCGGTAGGCTGTGAGAGCACGGTGCAGAGCCAGTTGTTTCCTTGTTTCCCAAACAGCTGGAAGCAAGACGCTTTGGGGCCTCTCTGCCCCTTTGGAAACAAGGCAGCACGTTGGGTCTGGCAGCTCTAGGGCAATGGAGCACAACCAGAGCCGAAGTTCTACTTCTTCCAGATCAGGCCTGCCTAGACAGTGCGTTTCACAGGCCTTGATAAGAGATGTTCTCTTAGGCTATAAGAGCACTGGGCACAGCCAGTTGTTTCTTAGCTTCCCAAGAGGTGGAAGCAAGATGCTTTGGGGCCTCTCTCCCCCTTTGGAAACAAGGCAGCCCTTTGGGCCTTTCAGCTCTAGGGCAATGGAGCACACCCAGAGCAGAAGTTCTACCTCAGCCAGATCAGGCCTGCCAAGAAACTGCTTTTCACAGGCCTTCGTAAGAGGTGTTCCCGGAAGGCTGTAAGAGTACCTGGCAGAGCGAGTTGTTTCTTAGCTTCAAAAACAGCTGGAAGCAACATGATTTGGGGCCTCTCTCCCCCTTTGGAAACAAAGCAGCCTTTGTGCCTGGCAGCTCTAGGCCAAAGTAGCACACCCAGAGCACAAGTTCTACCTCAGCCAGATAAGGCCTGTCAAGAAGCTGCGTCTCACAGGCCTTTCTCTGTCACGTTGCCGGTAGGCTGTGAGAGCACTGTGCAGAGCCAGTTGTTTCTTAGCTTCCCAAAGATTTGGAAGCAAGATGCTTTGGGGACTCTCAGCCCCTTTGGAAACAAGGTGGCCCTTTGGGCCTGGCAGCTCTAGGCCAAAGTAGCACGCCCAGAGCAGGAGTTCTACTTCAGCCAGATCAGGCCTGCCAAGAAACTGCGTTTCACAGGCCTTGGTAAGAGATGTTCCCGGTAGGCTGTGAGAGCACTGTGGAGAGCCAGTTGCTTTAGCTTCCCACAGAGCTGGAAGCAAGATGCCTTGGGGCCTCTCTCTCCCTTTGGACACAAGGCAGCCGTCTGGGCCCGGCAGCTCTAGGCCAATGGAGCACACCCACAGCAGAAGTTCTACTTCAGGCAGATCAGTCCTGCCCAGAAACTGCGTTTCACAGCCCTTGGTAAGAGATGTTCACGGTAGGCTGTGAGAGCACTGGGCAGAACCAGTTGTTTTTTAGCTTCCCAAAGTGCTGGAGGCAAGATGCTTTGGGGCCTCTCTCACCCTTTGGAAACAATGCAGCCCTTAGGTCCTGGTAGCTCTAGGCCTATGTAGCACAACCAGAACAGAAGTTCTACTTCAGCCAGGTCAGGCCTGCCAAGAAACTGCGTTTCACAGGCCTTTCAAAGAGATGTTCTCTTAGGCTGTAAGAGCACTGGGCAGAGCCAGCTGTTTCTTAGCTTCCCGAAGAGCTGGGAGCAAGATGCTTTGGGTCCACTCTCCGTCTTTGGAAACAAGGCAGCCCTTTGGGCCTGGCAGCTCTAGGGCAATGGAGCACACCCAGAGCAGAAGTTCTACTTCAGCCAGATCAGGCCTGCCAGGAAACTGCGTTTCACAGGCCTTGGTAAGAGATGTTCCCGGTAGGCTGTAAGAGCACTGGGCAGAGCCAGTTGTTTCTTACCTTCCTGAAAAGCTGGAAGCAAGATGCTTGGGAGCCCTCTGCCCGTTTGGGAACAAGGCAGCCTTTTGGGTCGGGAAGCTCTAGGCCAATGGAGCACACGCAGAGCAGGAGTTCTACTTCAGCCTGATCAGGCCTGCAAAGAAACAGCGTTTGACAGGCCTTGGTAAGAGATGTTCCCGGTAGGTGTAAGAGCACTGGGCAGAGCCAGTTGTTTCTTAGCTTCGCAAAGACCGGGAAGCAAGATGCTTTGGGCCTCTCTGCCCCTTGGAAACAGGGCAGCACTTTGGGCCTGGCAGCTCTAGGGCAGTGGAGCACACCCAGAGCCGGAGTTCTACTTCAGCCAGATGAGGCCTGCCAAGAAACTGCGTTTCACAGGCCTTTCAAAGACATGTTCCCGGTAGGCTGTAAGAGCACGGGGCAGAGCGAGTTGGTTCTTAGCTTCCCAGAGAGCTGGAAGCAAGATGCTTTGGGGCCTCTCTGCCCCTTTGGAAACAAGGCAGCACCTTGGGCCTGGCAGCTCTAGGCCAATGGAGCACACCCAGAGCAGAAGTTCTACTTCGGCCAGTTCAGGCCACCAACAAACTGCGTTTCACAGGCCTTGGTAAGAGATGTTCCCGGTAGGCTGTAAGAGCACTGGGCAACGCCAGATGTTTCTTAGCTTCCCGAAGAGCTGGAAGCAAGATGCTTTGGGGCCTCTCATCCCCTTTGCAAACAAGGCCGACCTTTGGGCCAGGCAGCTCTAGGCCAATGGAGCACACCCAGAGCAGAAGTTCTACCTCAGCCAGATAAGGCCTGCCAAGAAACTGCGTTTCAAAGGCTTTGGTAAGAGATGTTCCCGGTACTCTGTTAGAGCACTGGGCAGAGCCATTTGTTTCTTAGCTTCCCAAAGAGCTGGAAGCAAGATGCTTTGGGGGCTCCCTGCCCCTTTGCCAACAAGGGCGACCTTTGGGCCTTTCAGCTCTAGGCCAATGGAGCACACCCAGAGCAGAAGTCCTACTTCAGCCAGATCAGGCCTGCCAAGGAACTGCGTTTCAGAGGCCTTTGTATGTGACGTTCCCGGTAGGCTGTGAGAGCACGGTGCAGAGCCAGTTGTTTCCTTGTTTCCCAAACAGCTGGAAGCAAGACGCTTTGGGGCCTCTCTGCCCCTTTGGAAACAAGGCAGCACGTTGGGTCTGGCAGCTCTAGGGCAATGGAGCACAACCAGAGCCGAAGTTCTACTTCTTCCAGATCAGGCCTGCCTAGACAGTGCGTTTCCCAGGCCTTGATAAGAGATGTTCTCTTAGGCTATAAGAGCACTGGGCACAGCCAGTTGTTTCTTAGCTTCCCAAGAGGTGGAAGCAAGATGCTTTGGGGCCTCTCTCCCCCTTTGGAAACAAGGCAGCCCTTTGGGCCTTTCAGCTCTAGGGCAATGGAGCACACCCAGAGCAGAAGTTCTACCTCAGCCAGATCAGGCCTGCCAAGAAACTGCTTTTCACAGGCCTTCGTAAGAGGTGTTCCCGGAAGGCTGTAAGAGTACCTGGCAGAGCGAGTTGTTTCTTAGCTTCAAAAACAGCTGGAAGCAACATGATTTGGGGCCTCTCTCCCCCTTTGGAAACAAAGCAGCCTTTGTGCCTGGCAGCTCTAGGCCAAAGTAGCACACCCAGAGCACAAGTTCTACCTCAGCCAGATAAGGCCTGTCAAGAAGCTGCGTCTCACAGGCCTTTCTCTGTCACGTTGCCGGTAGGCTGTGAGAGCACTGTGCAGAGCCAGTTGTTTCTTAGCTTCCCAAAGATTTGGAAGCAAGATGCTTTGGGGACTCTCAGCCCCTTTGGAAACAAGGCGGCCCTTTGGGCCTGGCAGCTCTAGGCCAAAGTAGCACGCCCAGAGCAGGAGTTCTACTTCAGCCAGATCAGGCCTGCCAAGAAACTGCGTTTCACAGGCCTTGGTAAGAGATGTTCCCGGTAGGCTGTGAGAGCACTGTGGAGAGCCAGTTGCTTTAGCTTCCCACAGAGCTGGAAGCAAGATGCCTTGGGGCCTCTCTCTCCCTTTGGACACAAGCAGCCGTTTGGGCCTGGCAGCTCTAGGCCAATGGAGCACACCCACAGCAGAAGTTCTACTTCAGGCAGATCAGTCCTGCCCAGAAACTGCGTTTCACAGCCCTTGGTAAGAGATGTTCACGGTAGGCTGTGAGAGCACTGGGCAGAACCAGTTGTTTTTTAGCTTCCCAAAGTGCTGGAGGCAAGATGATTTGGGGCCTCTCTCACCCTTTGGAAACAAGGCAGCCCTTAGGTCCTGGTAGCTCTAGGCCTATGTAGCACAACCAGAACAGAAGTTCTACTTCAGCCAGGTCAGGCCTGCCAAGAAACTGCGTTTCACAGGCCTTTCAAAGAGATGTTCTCTTAGGCTGTAAGAGCACTGGGCAGAGCCAGCTGTTTCTTAGCTTCCCGAAGAGCTGGGAGCAAGATGCTTTGGGTCCACTCTCCGTCTTTGGAAACAAGGCAGCCCTTTGGGCCTGGCAGCTCTAGGGCAATGGAGCACACCCAGAGCAGAAGTTCTACTTCAGCCAGATCAGGCCTGCCAGGAAACTGCGTTTCACAGGCCTTGGTAAGAGATGTTCCCGGTAGGCTGTAAGAGCACTGGGCAGAGCCAGTTGTTTCTTACCTTCCTGAAAAGCTGGAAGCAAGATGCTTGGGACCCCTCTGCCCGTTTGGGAACAAGGCAGCCTTTTGGGTCGGGAAGCTCTAGGCCAATGGAGCACACGCAGAGCAGGAGTTCTACTTCAGCCTGATCAGGCCTGCAAAGAAACAGCGTTTGACAGGCCTTGGTAAGAGATGTTCCCGGTAGGTGTAAGAGCACTGGGCAGAGCCAGTTGTTTCTTAGCTTCGCAAAGACCGGGAAGCAAGATGCTTTGGGCCTCTCTGCCCCTTGGAAACAGGGCAGCACTTTGGGCCTGGCAGCTCTAGGGCAGTGGAGCACACCCAGAGCCGGAGTTCTACTTCAGCCAGATGAGGCCTGCCAAGAAACTGCGTTTCACAGGCCTTTCAAAGACATGTTCCCGGTAGGCTGTAAGAGCACGGGGCAGAGCGAGTTGGTTCTTAGCTTCCCAGAGAGCTGGAAGCAAGATGCTTTGGGGCCTCTCTGCCCCTTTGGAAACAAGGCAGCACCTTGGGCCTGGCAGCTCTAGGGCAATGGAGCACACCCAGAGCAGAAGTTCTACTTCAGCCAAATCAGGCCTGCCAGGAAACGGCGTTTCACAGGCCTTGGTAAGAGATGTTCCCGGTAGGCTGTAAGAGCACTGGGCAACGCCAGATGTTTCTTAGCTTCCCGAAGAGCTGGAAGCGAGAAGCTTTGGTGCCACTCTCTCACTTTGGACTCAAGGCAGCCCTTTGGGGCAGGCAGCTCTAGCCCAGTGGAGCACACCCAGAGCAGAAGTTCTACTTGGGCCAGTTCAGGCCACCAACAAACTGCGTTTCACAGGCCTTGGTAAGAGATGTTCCCGGTAGGCTGTAAGAGCACTGGGCAACGCCAGATGTTTCTTAGCTTCCCGAAGAGCTGGAAGCAAGATGCTTTGGGGCCTCTCATCCCCTTTGCAAACAAGGCGGCCCTATGGGCCAGGCAGCTCTAGGCCAATGGAGCACACCCAGAGCAGAAGTTCTACTTCGGCCAGTTCAGGCCACCAACAAACTGCGTTTCACAGGCCTTGGTAAGAGATGTTCCCGGTAGGCTGTAAGAGCACTGGGCAACGCCAGATGTTTCTTAGCTTCCCGAAGAGCTGGAATCAAGATGCTTTGGGGCCTCTCATCCCCTTTGCAAACAAGGCCGACCTTTGGGCCTGGCAGCTCTAGGCCAATGGAGCACACCCAGAGCAGAAGTTCTACCTCAGCCAGATAAGGCCTGCCAAGAAACTGCGTTTCAAAGGCTTTGGTAAGAGATGTTCCCGGTACTCTGTTAGAGCACTGGGCAGAGCCATTTGTTTCTTAGCTTCCCAAAGAGCTGGAAGCAAGATGCTTTGGGGGCTCCCTGCCCCTTTGCCAACAAGGGCGACCTTTGGGCCTTTCAGCTCTAGGCCAATGGAGCACACCCAGAGCAGAAGTCCTACTTCAGCCAGATCAGGCCTGCCAAGGAACTGCGTTTCAGAGGCCTTTGTATGTGACGTTCCCGGTAGGCTGTGAGAGCACGGTGCAGAGCCAGTTGTTTCCTTGTTTCCCAAACAGCTGGAAGCAAGACGCTTTGGGGCCTCTCTGCCCCTTTGGAAACAAGGCAGCACGTTGGGTCTGGCAGCTCTAGGGCAATGGAGCACAACCAGAGCCGAAGTTCTACTTCTTCCAGATCAGGCCTGCCTAGACAGTGCGTTTCCCAGGCCTTGATAAGAGATGTTCTCTTAGGCTATAAGAGCACTGGGCACAGCCAGTTGTTTCTTAGCTTCCCAAGAGGTGGAAGCAAGATGCTTTGGGGCCTCTCTCCCCCTTTGGAAACAAGGCAGCCCTTTGGGCCTTTCAGCTCTAGGGCAATGGAGCACACCCAGAGCAGAAGTTCTACCTCAGCCAGATCAGGCCTGCCAAGAAACTGCTTTTCACAGGCCTTCGTAAGAGGTGTTCCCGGAAGGCTGTAAGAGTACCTGGCAGAGCGAGTTGTTTCTTAGCTTCAAAAACAGCTGGAAGCAACATGATTTGGGGCCTCTCTCCCCCTTTGGAAACAAAGCAGCCTTTGTGCCTGGCAGCTCTAGGCCAAAGTAGCACACCCAGAGCACAAGTTCTACCTCAGCCAGATAAGGCCTGTCAAGAAGCTGCGTCTCACAGGCCTTTCTCTGTCACGTTGCCGGTAGGCTGTGAGAGCACTGTGCAGAGCCAGTTGTTTCTTAGCTTCCCAAAGATTTGGAAGCAAGATGCTTTGGGGACTCTCAGCCCCTTTGGAAACAAGGCGGCCCTTTGGGCCTGGCAGCTCTAGGCCAAAGTAGCACGCCCAGAGCAGGAGTTCTACTTCAGCCAGATCAGGCCTGCCAAGAAACTGCGTTTCACAGGCCTTGGTAAGAGATGTTCCCGGTAGGCTGTGAGAGCACTGTGGAGAGCCAGTTGCTTTAGCTTCCCACAGAGCTGGAAGCAAGATGCCTTGGGGCCTCTCTCTCCCTTTGGACACAAGGCAGCCGTTTGGGCCTGGCAGCTCTAGGCCAATGGAGCACACCCACAGCAGAAGTTCTACTTCAGGCAGATCAGTCCTGCCCAGAAACTGCGTTTCACAGCCCTTGGTAAGAGATGTTCACGGTAGGCTGTGAGAGCACTGGGCAGAACCAGTTGTTTTTTAGCTTCCCAAAGTGCTGGAGGCAAGATGCTTTGGGGCCTCTCTCACCCTTTGGAAACAAGGCAGCCCTTAGGTCCTGGTAGCTCTAGGCCTATGTAGCACAACCAGAACAGAAGTTCTACTTCAGCCAGGTCAGGCCTGCCAAGAAACTGCGTTTCACAGGCCTTTCAAAGAGATGTTCTCTTAGGCTGTAAGAGCACTGGGCAGAGCCAGCTGTTTCTTAGCTTCCCGAAGAGCTGGGAGCAAGATGCTTTGGGTCCACTCTCCGTCTTTGGAAACAAGGCAGCCCTTTGGGCCTGGCAGCTCTAGGGCAATGGAGCACACCCAGAGCAGAAGTTCTACTTCAGCCAGATCAGGCCTGCCAGGAAACTGCGTTTCACAGGCCTTGGTAAGAGATGTTCCCGGTAGGCTGTAAGAGCACTGGGCAGAGCCAGTTGTTTCTTACCTTCCTGAAAAGCTGGAAGCAAGATGCTTGGGACCCCTCTGCCCGTTTGGGAACAAGGCAGCCTTTTGGGTCGGGAAGCTCTAGGCCAATGGAGCACACGCAGAGCAGGAGTTCTACTTCAGCCTGATCAGGCCTGCAAAGAAACAGCGTTTGACAGGCCTTGGTAAGAGATGTTCCCGGTAGGTGTAAGAGCACTGGGCAGAGCCAGTTGTTTCTTAGCTTCGCAAAGACCGGGAAGCAAGATGCTTTGGGCCTCTCTGCCCCTTGGAAACAGGGCAGCACTTTGGGCCTGGCAGCTCTAGGGCAGTGGAGCACACCCAGAGCCGGAGTTCTACTTCAGCCAGATGAGGCCTGCCAAGAAACTGCGTTTCACAGGCCTTTCAAAGACATGTTCCCGGTAGGCTGTAAGAGCACGGGGCAGAGCGAGTTGGTTCTTAGCTTCCCAGAGAGCTGGAAGCAAGATGCTTTGGGGCCTCTCTGCCCCTTTGGAAACAAGGCAGCACCTTGGGCCTGGCAGCTCTAGGGCAATGGAGCACACCCAGAGCAGAAGTTCTACTTCAGCCAAATCAGGCCTGCCAGGAAACGGCGTTTCACAGGCCTTGGTAAGAGATGTTCCCGGTAGGCTGTAAGAGCACTGGGCAACGCCAGATGTTTCTTAGCTTCCCGAAGAGCTGGAAGCGAGAAGCTTTGGTGCCACTCTCTCACTTTGGACTCAAGGCAGCCCTTTGGGGCAGGCAGCTCTAGCCCAGTGGAGCACACCCAGAGCAGAAGTTCTACTTGGGCCAGTTCAGGCCACCAACAAACTGCGTTTCACAGGCCTTGGTAAGAGATGTTCCCGGTAGGCTGTAAGAGCACTGGGCAACGCCAGATGTTTCTTAGCTTCCCGAAGAGCTGGAAGCGAGAAGCTTTGGTGCCACTCTCTCACTTTGGACTCAAGGCAGCCCTTTGGGGCAGGTAGCTCTAGGCCAGTGGAGCACACCCAGAGCAGAAGTTCTACTTGGGCCAGTTCAGGCCACCAACAAACTGCGTTTCACAGGCCTTGGTAAGAGATGTTCCCGGTAGGCTGTAAGAGCACTGGGCAACGCCAGATGTTTCTTAGCTTCCCGAAGAGCTGGAAGCAAGATGCTTTGGGGCCTCTCATCCCCTTTGCAAACAAGGCGGCCCTATGGGCCAGGCAGCTCTAGGCCAATGGAGCACACCCAGAGCAGAAGTTCTACTTCGGCCAGTTCAGGCCACCAACAAACTGCGTTTCACAGGCCTTGGTAAGAGATGTTCCCGGTAGGCTGTAAGAGCACTGGGCAACGCCAGATGTTTCTTAGCTTCCCGAAGAGCTGGAAGCAAGATGCTTTGGGGCCTCTCATCCCCTTTGCAAACAAGGCCGACCTTTGGGCCAGGCAGCTCTAGGCCAATGGAGCACACCCAGAGCAGAAGTTCTACCTCAGCCAGATAAGGCCTGCCAAGAAACTGCGTTTCAAAGGCTTTGGTAAGAGATGTTCCCGGTACTCTGTTAGAGCACTGGGCAGAGCCATTTGTTTCTTAGCTTCCCAAAGAGCTGGAAGCAAGATGCTTTGGGGGCTCCCTGCCCCTTTGCCAACAAGGGCGACCTTTGGGCCTTTCAGCTCTAGGCCAATGGAGCACACCCAGAGCAGAAGTCCTACTTCAGCCAGATCAGGCCTGCCAAGGAACTGCGTTTCAGAGGCCTTTGTATGTGACGTTCCCGGTAGGCTGTGAGAGCACGGTGCAGAGCCAGTTGTTTCCTTGTTTCCCAAACAGCTGGAAGCAAGACGCTTTGGGGCCTCTCTGCCCCTTTGGAAACAAGGCAGCACGTTGGGTCTGGCAGCTCTAGGGCAATGGAGCACAACCAGAGCCGAAGTTCTACTTCTTCCAGATCAGGCCTGCCTAGACAGTGCGTTTCCCAGGCCTTGATAAGAGATGTTCTCTTAGGCTATAAGAGCACTGGGCACAGCCAGTTGTTTCTTAGCTTCCCAAGAGGTGGAAGCAAGATGCTTTGGGGCCTCTCTCCCCCTTTGGAAACAAGGCAGCCCTTTGGGCCTTTCAGCTCTAGGGCAATGGAGCACACCCAGAGCAGAAGTTCTACCTCAGCCAGATCAGGCCTGCCAAGAAACTGCTTTTCACAGGCCTTCGTAAGAGGTGTTCCCGGAAGGCTGTAAGAGTACCTGGCAGAGCGAGTTGTTTCTTAGCTTCAAAAACAGCTGGAAGCAACATGATTTGGGGCCTCTCTCCCCCTTTGGAAACAAAGCAGCCTTTGTGCCTGGCAGCTCTAGGCCAAAGTAGCACACCCAGAGCACAAGTTCTACCTCAGCCAGATAAGGCCTGTCAAGAAGCTGCGTCTCACAGGCCTTTCTCTGTCACGTTGCCGGTAGGCTGTGAGAGCACTGTGCAGAGCCAGTTGTTTCTTAGCTTCCCAAAGATTTGGAAGCAAGATGCTTTGGGGACTCTCAGCCCCTTTGGAAACAAGGCGGCCCTTTGGGCCTGGCAGCTCTAGGCCAAAGTAGCACGCCCAGAGCAGGAGTTCTACTTCAGCCAGATCAGGCCTGCCAAGAAACTGCGTTTCACAGGCCTTGGTAAGAGATGTTCCCGGTAGGCTGTGAGAGCACTGTGGAGAGCCAGTTGCTTTAGCTTCCCACAGAGCTGGAAGCAAGATGCCTTGGGGCCTCTCTCTCCCTTTGGACACAAGGCAGCCGTTTGGGCCTGGCAGCTCTAGGCCAATGGAGCACACCCACAGCAGAAGTTCTACTTCAGGCAGATCAGTCCTGCCCAGAAACTGCGTTTCACAGCCCTTGGTAAGAGATGTTCACGGTAGGCTGTGAGAGCACTGGGCAGAACCAGTTGTTTTTTAGCTTCCCAAAGTGCTGGAGGCAAGATGCTTTGGGGCCTCTCTCACCCTTTGGAAACAAGGCAGCCCTTAGGTCCTGGTAGCTCTAGGCCTATGTAGCACAACCAGAACAGAAGTTCTACTTCAGCCAGGTCAGGCCTGCCAAGAAACTGCGTTTCACAGGCCTTTCAAAGAGATGTTCTCTTAGGCTGTAAGAGCACTGGGCAGAGCCAGCTGTTTCTTAGCTTCCCGAAGAGCTGGGAGCAAGATGCTTTGGGTCCACTCTCCGTCTTTGGAAACAAGGCAGCCCTTTGGGCCTGGCAGCTCTAGGGCAATGGAGCACACCCAGAGCAGAAGTTCTACTTCAGCCAGATCAGGCCTGCCAGGAAACTGCGTTTCACAGGCCTTGGTAAGAGATGTTCCCGGTAGGCTGTAAGAGCACTGGGCAGAGCCAGTTGTTTCTTACCTTCCTGAAAAGCTGGAAGCAAGATGCTTGGGACCCCTCTGCCCGTTTGGGAACAAGGCAGCCTTTTGGGTCGGGAAGCTCTAGGCCAATGGAGCACACGCAGAGCAGGAGTTCTACTTCAGCCTGATCAGGCCTGCAAAGAAACAGCGTTTGACAGGCCTTGGTAAGAGATGTTCCCGGTAGGTGTAAGAGCACTGGGCAGAGCCAGTTGTTTCTTAGCTTCACAAAGACCGGGAAGCAAGATGCTTTGGGCCTCTCTGCCCCTTGGAAACAGGGCAGCACTTTGGGCCTGGCAGCTCTAGGGCAGTGGAGCACACCCAGAGCCGGGGTTCTACTTCAGCCAGATGAGGCCTGCCAAGAAACTGCGTTTCACAGGCCTTTAAAAGACATGTTCCCGGTAGGCTGTAAGAGCACGGGGCAGAGCGAGTTGGTTCTTAGCTTCCCAGAGAGCTGGAAGCAAGATGCTTTGGGGCCTCTCTGCCCCTTTGGAAACAAGGCAGCACCTTGGGCCTGGCAGCTCTAGGGCAATGGAGCACACCCAGAGCAGAAGTTCTACTTCAGCCAAATCAGGCCTGCCAGGAAACGGCGTTTCACAGGCCTTGGTAAGAGATGTTCCCGGTAGGCTGTAAGAGCACTGGGCAACGCCAGATGTTTCTTAGCTTCCCGAAGAGCTGGAAGCGAGAAGCTTTGGTGCCACTCTCTCACTTTGGACTCAAGGCAGCCCTTTGGGGCAGGCAGCTCTAGCCCAGTGGAGCACACCCAGAGCAGAAGTTCTACTTGGGCCAGTTCAGGCCACCAACAAACTGCGTTTCACAGGCCTTGGTAAGAGATGTTCCCGGTAGGCTGTAAGAGCACTGGGCAATGCCAGATGTTTCTTAGCTTCCCGAAGAGCTGGAAGCAAGATGCTTTGGGGCCTCTCATCCCCTTTGCAAACAAGGCGGCCCTATGGGCCAGGCAGCTCTAGGCCAATGGAGCACACCCAGAGCAGAAGTTCTACTTCGGCCAGTTCAGGCCACCAACAAACTGCGTTTCACAGGCCTTGGTAAGAGATGTTCCCGGTAGGCTGTAAGAGCACTGGGCAACGCCAGATGTTTCTTAGCTTCCCGAAGAGCTGGAAGCAAGATGCTTTGGGGCCTCTCATCCCCTTTGCAAACAAGGCCGACCTTTGGGCCAGGCAGCTCTAGGCCAATGGAGCACACCCAGAGCAGAAGTTCTACCTCAGCCAGATAAGGCCTGCCAAGAAACTGCGTTTCAAAGGCTTTGGTAAGAGATGTTCCCGGTACTCTGTTAGAGCACTGGGCAGAGCCATTTGTTTCTTAGCTTCCCAAAGAGCTGGAAGCAAGATGCTTTGGGGGCTCCCTGCCCCTTTGCCAACAAGGGCGACCTTTGGGCCTTTCAGCTCTAGGCCAATGGAGCACACCCAGAGCAGAAGTCCTACTTCAGCCAGATCAGGCCTGCCAAGGAACTGCGTTTCAGAGGCCTTTGTATGTGACGTTCCCGGTAGGCTGTGAGAGCACGGTGCAGAGCCAGTTGTTTCCTTGTTTCCCAAACAGCTGGAAGCAAGACGCTTTGGGGCCTCTCTGCCCCTTTGGAAACAAGGCAGCACGTTGGGTCTGGCAGCTCTAGGGCAATGGAGCACAACCAGAGCCGAAGTTCTACTTCTTCCAGATCAGGCCTGCCTAGACAGTGCGTTTCCCAGGCCTTGATAAGAGATGTTCTCTTAGGCTATAAGAGCACTGGGCACAGCCAGTTGTTTCTTAGCTTCCCAAGAGGTGGAAGCAAGATGCTTTGGGGCCTCTCTCCCCCTTTGGAAACAAGGCAGCCCTTTGGGCCTTTCAGCTCTAGGGCAATGGAGCACACCCAGAGCAGAAGTTCTACCTCAGCCAGATCAGGCCTGCCAAGAAACTGCTTTTCACAGGCCTTCGTAAGAGGTGTTCCCGGAAGGCTGTAAGAGTACCTGGCAGAGCGAGTTGTTTCTTAGCTTCAAAAACAGCTGGAAGCAACATGATTTGGGGCCTCTCTCCCCCTTTGGAAACAAAGCAGCCTTTGTGCCTGGCAGCTCTAGGCCAAAGTAGCACACCCAGAGCACAAGTTCTACCTCAGCCAGATAAGGCCTGTCAAGAAGCTGCGTCTCACAGGCCTTTCTCTGTCACGTTGCCGGTAGGCTGTGAGAGCACTGTGCAGAGCCAGTTGTTTCTTAGCTTCCCAAAGATTTGGAAGCAAGATGCTTTGGGGACTCTCAGCCCCTTTGGAAACAAGGCGGCCCTTTGGGCCTGGCAGCTCTAGGCCAAAGTAGCACGCCCAGAGCAGGAGTTCTACTTCAGCCAGATCAGGCCTGCCAAGAAACTGCGTTTCACAGGCCTTGGTAAGAGATGTTCCCGGTAGGCTGTGAGAGCACTGTGGAGAGCCAGTTGCTTTAGCTTCCCACAGAGCTGGAAGCAAGATGCCTTGGGGCCTCTCTCTCCCTTTGGACACAAGGCAGCCGTTTGGGCCTGGCAGCTCTAGGCCAATGGAGCACACCCACAGCAGAAGTTCTACTTCAGGCAGATCAGTCCTGCCCAGAAACTGCGTTTCACAGCCCTTGGTAAGAGATGTTCACGGTAGGCTGTGAGAGCACTGGGCAGAACCAGTTGTTTTTTAGCTTCCCAAAGTGCTGGAGGCAAGATGCTTTGGGGCCTCTCTCACCCTTTGGAAACAAGGCAGCCCTTAGGTCCTGGTAGCTCTAGGCCTATGTAGCACAACCAGAACAGAAGTTCTACTTCAGCCAGGTCAGGCCTGCCAAGAAACTGCGTTTCACAGGCCTTTCAAAGAGATGTTCTCTTAGGCTGTAAGAGCACTGGGCAGAGCCAGCTGTTTCTTAGCTTCCCGAAGAGCTGGGAGCAGATGCTTTGGGTCCACTCTCCGTCTTTGGAAACAAGGCAGCCCTTTGGGCCTGGCAGCTCTAGGGCAATGGAGCACACCCAGAGCAGAAGTTCTACTTCAGCCAGATCAGGCCTGCCAGGAAACTGCGTTTCACAGGCCTTGGTAAGAGATGTTCCCGGTAGGCTGTAAGAGCACTGGGCAGAGCCAGTTGTTTCTTACCTTCCTGAAAAGCTGGAAGCAAGATGCTTGGGACCCCTCTGCCCGTTTGGGAACAAGGCAGCCTTTTGGGTCGGGAAGCTCTAGGCCAATGGAGCACACGCAGAGCAGGAGTTCTACTTCAGCCTGATCAGGCCTGCAAAGAAACAGCGTTTGACAGGCCTTGGTAAGAGATGTTCCCGGTAGGTGTAAGAGCACTGGGCAGAGCCAGTTGTTTCTTAGCTTCGCAAAGACCGGGAAGCAAGATGCTTTGGGCCTCTCTGCCCCTTGGAAACAGGGCAGCACTTTGGGCCTGGCAGCTCTAGGGCAGTGGAGCACACCCAGAGCCGGAGTTCTACTTCAGCCAGATGAGGCCTGCCAAGAAACTGCGTTTCACAGGCCTTTCAAAGACATGTTCCCGGTAGGCTGTAAGAGCACGGGGCAGAGCGAGTTGGTTCTTAGCTTCCCAGAGAGCTGGAAGCAAGATGCTTTGGGGCCTCTCTGCCCCTTTGGAAACAAGGCAGCACCTTGGGCCTGGCAGCTCTAGGGCAATGGAGCACACCCAGAGCAGAAGTTCTACTTCAGCCAAATCAGGCCTGCCAGGAAACGGCGTTTCACAGGCCTTGGTAAGAGATGTTCCCGGTAGGCTGTAAGAGCACTGGGCAACGCCAGATGTTTCTTAGCTTCCCGAAGAGCTGGAAGCGAGAAGCTTTGGTGCCACTCTCTCACTTTGGACTCAAGGCAGCCCTTTGGGGCAGGCAGCTCTAGCCCAGTGGAGCACACCCAGAGCAGAAGTTCTACTTGGGCCAGTTCAGGCCACCAACAAACTGCGTTTCACAGGCCTTGGTAAGAGATGTTCCCGGTAGGCTGTAAGAGCACTGGGCAACGCCAGATGTTTCTTAGCTTCCCGAAGAGCTGGAAGCAAGATGCTTTGGGGCCTCTCATCCCCTTTGCAAACAAGGCGGCCCTATGGGCCAGGCAGCTCTAGGCCAATGGAGCACACCCAGAGCAGAAGTTCTACTTCGGCCAGTTCAGGCCACCAACAAACTGCGTTTCACAGGCCTTGGTAAGAGATGTTCCCGGTAGGCTGTAAGAGCACTGGGCAACGCCAGATGTTTCTTAGCTTCCCGAAGAGCTGGAAGCAAGATGCTTTGGGGCCTCTCATCCCCTTTGCAAACAAGGCCGACCTTTGGGCCAGGCAGCTCTAGGCCAATGGAGCACACCCAGAGCAGAAGTTCTACCTCAGCCAGATAAGGCCTGCCAAGAAACTGCGTTTCAAAGGCTTTGGTAAGAGATGTTCCCGGTACTCTGTTAGAGCACTGGGCAGAGCCATTTGTTTCTTAGCTTCCCAAAGAGCTGGAAGCAAGATGCTTTGGGGGCTCCCTGCCCCTTTGCCAACAAGGGCGACCTTTGGGCCTTTCAGCTCTAGGCCAATGGAGCACACCCAGAGCAGAAGTCCTACTTCAGCCAGATCAGGCCTGCCAAGGAACTGCGTTTCAGAGGCCTTTGTATGTGACGTTCCCGGTAGGCTGTGAGAGCACGGTGCAGAGCCAGTTGTTTCCTTGTTTCCCAAACAGCTGGAAGCAAGACGCTTTGGGGCCTCTCTGCCCCTTTGGAAACAAGGCAGCACGTTGGGTCTGGCAGCTCTAGGGCAATGGAGCACAACCAGAGCCGAAGTTCTACTTCTTCCAGATCAGGCCTGCCTAGACAGTGCGTTTCCCAGGCCTTGATAAGAGATGTTCTCTTAGGCTATAAGAGCACTGGGCACAGCCAGTTGTTTCTTAGCTTCCCAAGAGGTGGAAGCAAGATGCTTTGGGGCCTCTCTCCCCCTTTGGAAACAAGGCAGCCCTTTGGGCCTTTCAGCTCTAGGGCAATGGAGCACACCCAGAGCAGAAGTTCTACCTCAGCCAGATCAGGCCTGCCAAGAAACTGCTTTTCACAGGCCTTCGTAAGAGGTGTTCCCGGAAGGCTGTAAGAGTACCTGGCAGAGCGAGTTGTTTCTTAGCTTCAAAAACAGCTGGAAGCAACATGATTTGGGGCCTCTCTCCCCCTTTGGAAACAAAGCAGCCTTTGTGCCTGGCAGCTCTAGGCCAAAGTAGCACACCCAGAGCACAAGTTCTACCTCAGCCAGATAAGGCCTGTCAAGAAGCTGCGTCTCACAGGCCTTTCTCTGTCACGTTGCCGGTAGGCTGTGAGAGCACTGTGCAGAGCCAGTTGTTTCTTAGCTTCCCAAAGATTTGGAAGCAAGATGCTTTGGGGACTCTCAGCCCCTTTGGAAACAAGGCGGCCCTTTGGGCCTGGCAGCTCTAGGCCAAAGTAGCACGCCCAGAGCAGGAGTTCTACTTCAGCCAGATCAGGCCTGCCAAGAAACTGCGTTTCACAGGCCTTGGTAAGAGATGTTCCCGGTAGGCTGTGAGAGCACTGTGGAGAGCCAGTTGCTTTAGCTTCCCACAGAGCTGGAAGCAAGATGCCTTGGGGCCTCTCTCTCCCTTTGGACACAAGGCAGCCGTTTGGGCCTGGCAGCTCTAGGCCAATGGAGCACACCCACAGCAGAAGTTCTACTTCAGGCAGATCAGTCCTGCCCAGAAACTGCGTTTCACAGCCCTTGGTAAGAGATGTTCACGGTAGGCTGTGAGAGCACTGGGCAGAACCAGTTGTTTTTTAGCTTCCCAAAGTGCTGGAGGCAAGATGCTTTGGGGCCTCTCTCACCCTTTGGAAACAAGGCAGCCCTTAGGTCCTGGTAGCTCTAGGCCTATGTAGCACAACCAGAACAGAAGTTCTACTTCAGCCAGGTCAGGCCTGCCAAGAAACTGCGTTTCACAGGCCTTTCAAAGAGATGTTCTCTTAGGCTGTAAGAGCACTGGGCAGAGCCAGCTGTTTCTTAGCTTCCCGAAGAGCTGGGAGCAAGATGCTTTGGGTCCACTCTCCGTCTTTGGAAACAAGGCAGCCCTTTGGGCCTGGCAGCTCTAGGGCAATGGAGCACACCCAGAGCAGAAGTTCTACTTCAGCCAGATCAGGCCTGCCAGGAAACTGCGTTTCACAGGCCTTGGTAAGAGATGTTCCCGGTAGGCTGTAAGAGCACTGGGCAGAGCCAGTTGTTTCTTACCTTCCTGAAAAGCTGGAAGCAAGATGCTTGGGACCCCTCTGCCCGTTTGGGAACAAGGCAGCCTTTTGGGTCGGGAAGCTCTAGGCCAATGGAGCACACGCAGAGCAGGAGTTCTACTTCAGCCTGATCAGGCCTGCAAAGAAACAGCGTTTGACAGGCCTTGGTAAGAGATGTTCCCGGTAGGTGTAAGAGCACTGGGCAGAGCCAGTTGTTTCTTAGCTTCGCAAAGACCGGGAAGCAAGATGCTTTGGGCCTCTCTGCCCCTTGGAAACAGGGCAGCACTTTGGGCCTGGCAGCTCTAGGGCAATGGAGCACACCCAGAGCCGGAGTTCTACTTCAGCCAGATGAGGCCTGCCAAGAAACTGCGTTTCACAGGCCTTTCAAAGACATGTTCCCGGTAGGCTGTAAGAGCACGGGGCAGAGCGAGTTGGTTCTTAGCTTCCCAGAGAGCTGGAAGCAAGATGCTTTGGGGCCTCTCTGCCCCTTTGGAAACAAGGCAGCACCTTGGGCCTGGCAGCTCTAGGGCAATGGAGCACACCCAGAGCAGAAGTTCTACTTCAGCCAAATCAGGCCTGCCAGGAAACGGCGTTTCACAGGCCTTGGTAAGAGATGTTCCCGGTAGGCTGTAAGAGCACTGGGCAACGCCAGATGTTTCTTAGCTTCCCGAAGAGCTGGAAGCGAGAAGCTTTGGTGCCACTCTCTCACTTTGGACTCAAGGCAGCCCTTTGGGGCAGGTAGCTCTAGGCCAGTGGAGCACACCCAGAGCAGAAGTTCTACTTGGGCCAGTTCAGGCCACCAACAAACTGCGTTTCACAGGCCTTGGTAAGAGATGTTCCCGGTAGGCTGTAAGAGCACTGGGCAACGCCAGATGTTTCTTAGCTTCCCGAAGAGCTGGAAGCAAGATGCTTTGGGGCCTCTCATCCCCTTTGCAAACAAGGCGGCCCTATGGGCCAGGCAGCTCTAGGCCAATGGAGCACACCCAGAGCAGAAGTTCTACTTCGGCCAGTTCAGGCCACCAACAAACTGCGTTTCACAGGCCTTGGTAAGAGATGTTCCCGGTAGGCTGTAAGAGCACTGGGCAACGCCAGATGTTTCTTAGCTTCCCGAAGAGCTGGAAGCAAGATGCTTTGGGGCCTCTCATCCCCTTTGCAAACAAGGCCGACCTTTGGGCCAGGCAGCTCTAGGCCAATGGAGCACACCCAGAGCAGAAGTTCTACCTCAGCCAGATAAGGCCTGCCAAGAAACTGCGTTTCAAAGGCTTTGGTAAGAGATGTTCCCGGTACTCTGTTAGAGCACTGGGCAGAGCCATTTGTTTCTTAGCTTCCCAAAGAGCTGGAAGCAAGATGCTTTGGGGGCTCCCTGCCCCTTTGCCAACAAGGGCGACCTTTGGGCCTTTCAGCTCTAGGCCAATGGAGCACACCCAGAGCAGAAGTCCTACTTCAGCCAGATCAGGCCTGCCAAGGAACTGCGTTTCAGAGGCCTTTGTATGTGACGTTCCCGGTAGGCTGTGAGAGCACGGTGCAGAGCCAGTTGTTTCCTTGTTTCCCAAACAGCTGGAAGCAAGACGCTTTGGGGCCTCTCTGCCCCTTTGGAAACAAGGCAGCACGTTGGGTCTGGCAGCTCTAGGGCAATGGAGCACAACCAGAGCCGAAGTTCTACTTCTTCCAGATCAGGCCTGCCTAGACAGTGCGTTTCCCAGGCCTTGATAAGAGATGTTCTCTTAGGCTATAAGAGCACTGGGCACAGCCAGTTGTTTCTTAGCTTCCCAAGAGGTGGAAGCAAGATGCTTTGGGGCCTCTCTCCCCCTTTGGAAACAAGGCAGCCCTTTGGGCCTTTCAGCTCTAGGGCAATGGAGCACACCCAGAGCAGAAGTTCTACCTCAGCCAGATCAGGCCTGCCAAGAAACTGCTTTTCACAGGCCTTCGTAAGAGGTGTTCCCGGAAGGCTGTAAGAGTACCTGGCAGAGCGAGTTGTTTCTTAGCTTCAAAAACAGCTGGAAGCAACATGATTTGGGGCCTCTCTCCCCCTTTGGAAACAAAGCAGCCTTTGTGCCTGGCAGCTCTAGGCCAAAGTAGCACACCCAGAGCACAAGTTCTACCTCAGCCAGATAAGGCCTGTCAAGAAGCTGCGTCTCACAGGCCTTTCTCTGTCACGTTGCCGGTAGGCTGTGAGAGCACTGTGCAGAGCCAGTTGTTTCTTAGCTTCCCAAAGATTTGGAAGCAAGATGCTTTGGGGACTCTCAGCCCCTTTGGAAACAAGGCGGCCCTTTGGGCCTGGCAGCTCTAGGCCAAAGTAGCACGCCCAGAGCAGGAGTTCTACTTCAGCCAGATCAGGCCTGCCAAGAAACTGCGTTTCACAGGCCTTGGTAAGAGATGTTCCCGGTAGGCTGTGAGAGCACTGTGGAGAGCCAGTTGCTTTAGCTTCCCACAGAGCTGGAAGCAAGATGCCTTGGGGCCTCTCTCTCCCTTTGGACACAAGGCAGCCGTTTGGGCCTGGCAGCTCTAGGCCAATGGAGCACACCCACAGCAGAAGTTCTACTTCAGGCAGATCAGTCCTGCCCAGAAACTGCGTTTCACAGGCCTTGGTAAGAGATGTTCCCGGTAGGCTGTGAGAGCACTGGGCAGAACCAGTTGTTTTTTAGCTTCCCAAAGTGCTGGAGGCAAGATGCTTTGGGGCCTCTCTCACCCTTTGGAAACAAGGCAGCCCTTAGGTCCTGGTAGCTCTAGGCCTATGTAGCACAACCAGAACAGAAGTTCTACTTCAGCCAGGTCAGGCCTGCCAAGAAACTGCGTTTCACAGGCCTTTCAAAGAGATGTTCTCTTAGGCTGTAAGAGCACTGGGCAGAGCCAGCTGTTTCTTAGCTTCCCGAAGAGCTGGGAGCAAGATGCTTTGGGTCCACTCTCCGTCTTTGGAAACAAGGCAGCCCTTTGGGCCTGGCAGCTCTAGGGCAATGGAGCACACCCAGAGCAGAAGTTCTACTTCAGCCAGATCAGGCCTGCCAGGAAACTGCGTTTCACAGGCCTTGGTAAGAGATGTTCCCGGTAGGCTGTAAGAGCACTGGGCAGAGCCAGTTGTTTCTTACCTTCCTGAAAAGCTGGAAGCAAGATGCTTGGGACCCCTCTGCCCGTTTGGGAACAAGGCAGCCTTTTGGGTCGGGAAGCTCTAGGCCAATGGAGCACACGCAGAGCAGGAGTTCTACTTCAGCCTGATCAGGCCTGCAAAGAAACAGCGTTTGACAGGCCTTGGTAAGAGATGTTCCCGGTAGGTGTAAGAGCACTGGGCAGAGCCAGTTGTTTCTTAGCTTCGCAAAGACTGGGAAGCAAGATGCTTTGGGCCTCTCTGCCCCTTGGAAACAGGGCAGCACTTTGGGCCTGGCAGCTCTAGGGCAGTGGAGCACACCCAGAGCCGGAGTTCTACTTCAGCCAGATGAGGCCTGCCAAGAAACTGCGTTTCACAGGCCTTTCAAAGACATGTTCCCGGTAGGCTGTAAGAGCACGGGGCAGAGCGAGTTGGTTCTTAGCTTCCCAGAGAGCTGGAAGCAAGATGCTTTGGGGCCTCTCTGCCCCTTTGGAAACAAGGCAGCACCTTGGGCCTGGCAGCTCTAGGGCAATGGAGCACACCCAGAGCAGAAGTTCTACTTCAGCCAAATCAGGCCTGCCAGGAAACGGCGTTTCACAGGCCTTGGTAAGAGATGTTCCCGGTAGGCTGTAAGAGCACTGGGCAACGCCAGATGTTTCTTAGCTTCCCGAAGAGCTGGAAGCGAGAAGCTTTGGTGCCACTCTCTCACTTTGGACTCAAGGCAGCCCTTTGGGGCAGGTAGCTCTAGGCCAGTGGAGCACACCCAGAGCAGAAGTTCTACTTGGGCCAGTTCAGGCCACCAACAAACTGCGTTTCACAGGCCTTGGTAAGAGATGTTCCCGGTAGGCTGTAAGAGCACTGGGCAACGCCAGATGTTTCTTAGCTTCCCGAAGAGCTGGAAGCAAGATGCTTTGGGGCCTCTCATCCCCTTTGCAAACAAGGCCGACCTTTGGGCCAGGCAGCTCTAGGCCAATGGAGCACACCCAGAGCAGAAGTTCTACCTCAGCCAGATAAGGCCTGCCAAGAAACTGCGTTTCAAAGGCTTTGGTAAGAGATGTTCCCGGTACTCTGTTAGAGCACTGGGCAGAGCCATTTGTTTCTTAGCTTCCCAAAGAGCTGGTAGCAAGATGCTTTGGGGGCTCCCTGCCCCTTTGCCAACAAGGGCGACCTTTGGGCCTTTCAGCTCTAGGCCAATGGAGCACACCCAGAGCAGAAGTCCTACTTCAGCCAGATCAGGCCTGCCAAGGAACTGCGTTTCAGAGGCCTTTGTATGTGACGTTCCCGGTAGGCTGTGAGAGCACGGTGCAGAGCCAGTTGTTTCCTTGTTTCCCAAACAGCTGGAAGCAAGACGCTTTGGGGCCTCTCTGCCCCTTTGGAAACAAGGCAGCACGTTGGGTCTGGCAGCTCTAGGGCAATGGAGCACAACCAGAGCCGAAGTTCTACTTCTTCCAGATCAGGCCTGCCTAGACAGTGCGTTTCCCAGGCCTTGATAAGAGATGTTCTCTTAGGCTATAAGAGCACTGGGCACAGCCAGTTGTTTCTTAGCTTCCCAAGAGGTGGAAGCAAGATGCTTTGGGGCCTCTCTCCCCCTTTGGAAACAAGGCAGCCCTTTGGGCCTTTCAGCTCTAGGGCAATGGAGCACACCCAGAGCAGAAGTTCTACCTCAGCCAGATCAGGCCTGCCAAGAAACTGCTTTTCACAGGCCTTCGTAAGAGGTGTTCCCGGAAGGCTGTAAGAGTACCTGGCAGAGCGAGTTGTTTCTTAGCTTCAAAAACAGCTGGAAGCAACATGATTTGGGGCCTCTCTCCCCCTTTGGAAACAAAGCAGCCTTTGTGCCTGGCAGCTCTAGGCCAAAGTAGCACACCCAGAGCACAAGTTCTACCTCAGCCAGATAAGGCCTGTCAAGAAGCTGCGTCTCACAGGCCTTTCTCTGTCACGTTGCCGGTAGGCTGTGAGAGCACTGTGCAGAGCCAGTTGTTTCTTAGCTTCCCAAAGATTTGGAAGCAAGATGCTTTGGGGACTCTCAGCCCCTTTGGAAACAAGGCGGCCCTTTGGGCCTGGCAGCTCTAGGCCAAAGTAGCACGCCCAGAGCAGGAGTTCTACTTCAGCCAGATCAGGCCTGCCAAGAAACTGCGTTTCACAGGCCTTGGTAAGAGATGTTCCCGGTAGGCTGTGAGAGCACTGTGGAGAGCCAGTTGCTTTAGCTTCCCACAGAGCTGGAAGCAAGATGCCTTGGGGCCTCTCTCTCCCTTTGGACACAAGGCAGCCGTTTGGGCCTGGCAGCTCTAGGCCAATGGAGCACACCCACAGCAGAAGTTCTACTTCAGGCAGATCAGTCCTGCCCAGAAACTGCGTTTCACAGCCCTTGGTAAGAGATGTTCACGGTAGGCTGTGAGAGCACTGGGCAGAACCAGTTGTTTTTTAGCTTCCCAAAGTGCTGGAGGCAAGATGCTTTGGGGCCTCTCTCACCCTTTGGAAACAAGGCAGCCCTTAGGTCCTGGTAGCTCTAGGCCTATGTAGCACAACCAGAACAGAAGTTCTACTTCAGCCAGGTCAGGCCTGCCAAGAAACTGCGTTTCACAGGCCTTTCAAAGAGATGTTCTCTTAGGCTGTAAGAGCACTGGGCAGAGCCAGCTGTTTCTTAGCTTCCCGAAGAGCTGGGAGCAAGATGCTTTGGGTCCACTCTCCGTCTTTGGAAACAAGGCAGCCCTTTGGGCCTGGCAGCTCTAGGGCAATGGAGCACACCCAGAGCAGAAGTTCTACTTCAGCCAGATCAGGCCTGCCAGGAAACTGCGTTTCACAGGCCTTGGTAAGAGATGTTCCCGGTAGGCTGTAAGAGCACTGGGCAGAGCCAGTTGTTTCTTACCTTCCTGAAAAGCTGGAAGCAAGATGCTTGGGACCCCTCTGCCCGTTTGGGAACAAGGCAGCCTTTTCGGTCGGGAAGCTCTAGGCCAATGGAGCACACGCAGAGCAGGAGTTCTACTTCAGCCTGATCAGGCCTGCAAAGAAACAGCGTTTGACAGGCCTTGGTAAGAGATGTTCCCGGTAGGTGTAAGAGCACTGGGCAGAGCCAGTTGTTTCTTAGCTTCGCAAAGACCGGGAAGCAAGATGCTTTGGGCCTCTCTGCCCCTTGGAAACAGGGCAGCACTTTGGGCCTGGCAGCTCTAGGGCAGTGGAGCACACCCAGAGCCGGAGTTCTACTTCAGCCAGATGAGGCCTGCCAAGAAACTGCGTTTCACAGGCCTTTCAAAGACATGTTCCCGGTAGGCTGTAAGAGCACGGGGCAGAGCGAGTTGGTTCTTAGCTTCCCAGAGAGCTGGAAGCAAGATGCTTTGGGGCCTCTCTGCCCCTTTGGAAACAAGGCAGCACCTTGGGCCTGGCAGCTCTAGGGCAATGGAGCACACCCAGAGCAGAAGTTCTACTTCAGCCAAATCAGGCCTGCCAGGAAACGGCGTTTCACAGGCCTTGGTAAGAGATGTTCCCGGTAGGCTGTAAGAGCACTGGGCAACGCCAGATGTTTCTTAGCTTCCCGAAGAGCTGGAAGCAAGAAGCTTTGGTGCCACTCTCTCACTTTGGACTCAAGGCAGCCCTTTGGGGCAGGTAGCTCTAGGCCAGTGGAGCACACCCAGAGCAGAAGTTCTACTTGGGCCAGTTCAGGCCACCAACAAACTGCGTTTCACAGGCCTTGGTAAGAGATGTTCCCGGTAGGCTGTAAGAGCACTGGGCAACGCCAGATGTTTCTTAGCTTCCCGAAGAGCTGGAAGCAAGATGCTTTGGGGCCTCTCATCCCCTTTGCAAACAAGGCGGCCCTATGGGCCAGGCAGCTCTAGGCCAATGGAGCACACCCAGAGCAGAAGTTCTACTTCGGCCAGTTCAGGCCACCAACAAACTGCGTTTCACAGGCCTTGGTAAGAGATGTTCCCGGTAGGCTGTAAGAGCACTGGGCAACGCCAGATGTTTCTTAGCTTCCCGAAGAGCTGGAAGCAAGATGCTTTGGGGCCTCTCATCCCCTTTGCAAACAAGGCCGACCTTTGGGCCAGGCAGCTCTAGGCCAATGGAGCACACCCAGAGCAGAAGTTCTACCTCAGCCAGATAAGGCCTGCCAAGAAACTGCGTTTCAAAGGCTTTGGTAAGAGATGTTCCCGGTACTCTGTTAGAGCACTGGGCAGAGCCATTTGTTTCTTAGCTTCCCAAAGAGCTGGAAGCAAGATGCTTTGGGGGCTCCCTGCCCCTTTGCCAACAAGGGCGACCTTTGGGCCTTTCAGCTCTAGGCCAATGGAGCACACCCACAGCAGAAGTTCTACTTCAGGCAGATCAGTCCTGCCCAGAAACTGCGTTTCACAGCCCTTGGTAAGAGATGTTCACGGTAGGCTGTGAGAGCACTGGGCAGAACCAGTTGTTTTTTAGCTTCCCAAAGTGCTGGAGGCAAGATGCTTTGGGGCCTCTCTCACCCTTTGGAAACAAGGCAGCCCTTAGGTCCTGGTAGCTCTAGGCCTATGTAGCACAACCAGAACAGAAGTTCTACTTCAGCCAGGTCAGGCCTGCCAAGAAACTGCGTTTCACAGGCCTTTCAAAGAGATGTTCTCTTAGGCTGTAAGAGCACTGGGCAGAGCCAGCTGTTTCTTAGCTTCCCGAAGAGCTGGGAGCAAGATGCTTTGGGTCCACTCTCCGTCTTTGGAAACAAGGCAGCCCTTTGGGCCTGGCAGCTCTAGGGCAATGGAGCACACCCAGAGCAGAAGTTCTACTTCAGCCAGATCAGGCCTGCCAGGAAACTGCGTTTCACAGGCCTTGGTAAGAGATGTTCCCGGTAGGCTGTAAGAGCACTGGGCAGAGCCAGTTGTTTCTTACCTTCCTGAAAAGCTGGAAGCAAGATGCTTGGGACCCCTCTGCCCGTTTGGGAACAAGGCAGCCTTTTGGGTCGGGAAGCTCTAGGCCAATGGAGCACACGCAGAGCAGGAGTTCTACTTCAGCCTGATCAGGCCTGCAAAGAAACAGCGTTTGACAGGCCTTGGTAAGAGATGTTCCCGGTAGGTGTAAGAGCACTGGGCAGAGCCAGTTGTTTCTTAGCTTCGCAAAGACCGGGAAGCAAGATGCTTTGGGCCTCTCTGCCCCTTGGAAACAGGGCAGCACTTTGGGCCTGGCAGCTCTAGGGCAGTGGAGCACACCCAGAGCCGGAGTTCTACTTCAGCCAGATGAGGCCTGCCAAGAAACTGCGTTTCACAGGCCTTTCAAAGACATGTTCCCGGTAGGCTGTAAGAGCACGGGGCAGAGCGAGTTGGTTCTTAGCTTCCCAGAGAGCTGGAAGCAAGATGCTTTGGGGCCTCTCTGCCCCTTTGGAAACAAGGCAGCACCTTGGGCCTGGCAGCTCTAGGGCAATGGAGCACACCCAGAGCAGAAGTTCTACTTCAGCCAAATCAGGCCTGCCAGGAAACGGCGTTTCACAGGCCTTGGTAAGAGATGTTCCCGGTAGGCTGTAAGAGCACTGGGCAACGCCAGATGTTTCTTAGCTTCCCGAAGAGCTGGAAGCGAGAAGCTTTGGTGCCACTCTCTCACTTTGGACTCAAGGCAGCCCTTTGGGGCAGGTAGCTCTAGGCCAGTGGAGCACACCCAGAGCAGAAGTTCTACTTGGGCCAGTTCAGGCCACCAACAAACTGCGTTTCACAGGCCTTGGTAAGAGATGTTCCCGGTAGGCTGTAAGAGCACTGGGCAACGCCAGATGTTTCTTAGCTTCCCGAAGAGCTGGAAGCAAGATGCTTTGGGGCCTCTCATCCCCTTCGCAAACAAGGCGGCCCTATGGGCCAGGCAGCTCTAGGCCAATGGAGCACACCCAGAGCAGAAGTTCTACTTCGGCCAGTTCAGGCCACCAACAAACTGCGTTTCACAGGCCTTGGTAAGAGATGTTCCCGGTAGGCTGTAAGAGCACTGGGCAACGCCAGATGTTTCTTAGCTTCCCGAAGAGCTGGAAGCAAGATGCTTTGGGGCCTCTCATCCCCTTTGCAAACAAGGCCGACCTTTGGGCCAGGCAGCTCTAGGCCAATGGAGCACACCCAGAGCAGAAGTTCTACCTCAGCCAGATAAGGCCTGCCAAGAAACTGCGTTTCAAAGGCTTTGGTAAGAGATGTTCCCGGTACTCTGTTAGAGCACTGGGCAGAGCCATTTGTTTCTTAGCTTCCCAAAGAGCTGGAAGCAAGATGCTTTGGGGGCTCCCTGCCCCTTTGCCAACAAGGGCGACCTTTGGGCCTTTCAGCTCTAGGCCAATGGAGCACACCCAGAGCAGAAGTCCTACTTCAGCCAGATCAGGCCTGCCAAGGAACTGCGTTTCAGAGGCCTTTGTATGTGACGTTCCCGGTAGGCTGTGAGAGCACGGTGCAGAGCCAGTTGTTTCCTTGTTTCCCAAACAGCTGGAAGCAAGACGCTTTGGGGCCTCTCTGCCCCTTTGGAAACAAGGCAGCACGTTGGGTCTGGCAGCTCTAGGGCAATGGAGCACAACCAGAGCCGAAGTTCTACTTCTTCCAGATCAGGCCTGCCTAGACAGTGCGTTTCCCAGGCCTTGATAAGAGATGTTCTCTTAGGCTATAAGAGCACTGGGCACAGCCAGTTGTTTCTTAGCTTCCCAAGAGGTGGAAGCAAGATGCTTTGGGGCCTCTCTCCCCCTTTGGAAACAAGGCAGCCCTTTGGGCCTTTCAGCTCTAGGGCAATGGAGCACACCCAGAGCAGAAGTTCTACCTCAGCCAGATCAGGCCTGCCAAGAAACTGCTTTTCACAGGCCTTCGTAAGAGGTGTTCCCGGAAGGCTGTAAGAGTACCTGGCAGAGCGAGTTGTTTCTTAGCTTCAAAAACAGCTGGAAGCAACATGATTTGGGGCCTCTCTCCCCCTTTGGAAACAAAGCAGCCTTTGTGCCTGGCAGCTCTAGGCCAAAGTAGCACACCCAGAGCACAAGTTCTACCTCAGCCAGATAAGGCCTGTCAAGAAGCTGCGTCTCACAGGCCTTTCTCTGTCACGTTGCCGGTAGGCTGTGAGAGCACTGTGCAGAGCCAGTTGTTTCTTAGCTTCCCAAAGATTTGGAAGCAAGATGCTTTGGGGACTCTCAGCCCCTTTGGAAACAAGGTGGCCCTTTGGGCCTGGCAGCTCTAGGCCAAAGTAGCACGCCCAGAGCAGGAGTTCTACTTCAGCCAGATCAGGCCTGCCAAGAAACTGCGTTTCACAGGCCTTGGTAAGAGATGTTCCCGGTAGGCTGTGAGAGCACTGTGGAGAGCCAGTTGCTTTAGCTTCCCACAGAGCTGGAAGCAAGATGCCTTGGGGCCTCTCTCTCCCTTTGGACACAAGGCAGCCGTTTGGGCCTGGCAGCTCTAGGCCAATGGAGCACACCCACAGCAGAAGTTCTACTTCAGGCAGATCAGTCCTGCCCAGAAACTGCGTTTCACAGCCCTTGGTAAGAGATGTTCACGGTAGGCTGTGAGAGCACTGGGCAGAACCAGTTGTTTTTTAGCTTCCCAAAGTGCTGGAGGCAAGATGCTTTGGGGCCTCTCTCACCCTTTGGAAACAAGGCAGCCCTTAGGTCCTGGTAGCTCTAGGCCTATGTAGCACAACCAGAACAGAAGTTCTACTTCAGCCAGGTCAGGCCTGCCAAGAAACTGCGTTTCACAGGCCTTTCAAAGAGATGTTCTCTTAGGCTGTAAGAGCACTGGGCAGAGCCAGCTGTTTCTTAGCTTCCCGAAGAGCTGGGAGCAAGATGCTTTGGGTCCACTCTCCGTCTTTGGAAACAAGGCAGCCCTTTGGGCCTGGCAGCTCTAGGGCAATGGAGCACACCCAGAGCAGAAGTTCTACTTCAGCCAGATCAGGCCTGCCAGGAAACTGCGTTTCACAGGCCTTGGTAAGAGATGTTCCCGGTAGGCTGTAAGAGCACTGGGCAGAGCCAGTTGTTTCTTACCTTCCTGAAAAGCTGGAAGCAAGATGCTTGGGAGCCCTCTGCCCGTTTGGGAACAAGGCAGCCTTTTGGGTCGGGAAGCTCTAGGCCAATGGAGCACACGCAGAGCAGGAGTTCTACTTCAGCCTGATCAGGCCTGCAAAGAAACAGCGTTTGACAGGCCTTGGTAAGAGATGTTCCCGGTAGGTGTAAGAGCACTGGGCAGAGCCAGTTGTTTCTTAGCTTCGCAAAGACCGGGAAGCAAGATGCTTTGGGCCTCTCTGCCCCTTGGAAACAGGGCAGCACTTTGGGCCTGGCAGCTCTAGGGCAGTGGAGCACACCCAGAGCCGGAGTTCTACTTCAGCCAGATGAGGCCTGCCAAGAAACTGCGTTTCACAGGCCTTTCAAAGACATGTTCCCGGTAGGCTGTAAGAGCACGGGGCACAGCGAGTTGGTTCTTAGCTTCCCAGAGAGCTGGAAGCAAGATGCTTTGGGGCCTCTCTGCCCCTTTGGAAAGAAGGCAGCACCTTGGGCCTGGCAGCTCTAGGGCAATGGAGCACACCCAGAGCAGAAGTTCTACTTCAGCCAAATCAGGCCTGCCAGGAAACGGCGTTTCACAGGCCTTGGTAAGAGATGTTCCCGGTATCCTGTAAGAGCACTGGGCAACGCCAGATGTTTCTTAGCTTCCCGAAGAGCTGGAAGCGAGAAGCTTTGGTGCCACTCTCTCACTTTGGACTCAAGGCAGCCCTTTGGGGCAGGTAGCTCTAGGCCAGTGGAGCACACCCAGAGCAGAAGTTCTACTTGGGCCAGTTCAGGCCACCAACAAACTGCGTTTCACAGGCCTTGGTAAGAGATGTTCCCGGTAGGCTGTAAGAGCACTGGGCAACGCCAGATGTTTCTTAGCTTCCCGAAGAGCTGGAAGCAAGATGCTTTGGGGCCTCTCATCCCCTTTGCAAACAAGGCGGCCCTATGGGCCAGGCAGCTCTAGGCCAATGGAGCACACCCAGAGCAGAAGTTCTACTTCGGCCAGTTCAGGCCACCAACAAACTGCGTTTCACAGGCCTTGGTAAGAGATGTTCCCGGTAGGCTGTAAGAGCACTGGGCAACGCCAGATGTTTCTTAGCTTCCCGAAGAGCTGGAAGCAAGATGCTTTGGGGCCTCTCATCCCCTTTGCAAACAAGGCCGACCTTTGGGCCAGGCAGCTCTAGGCCAATGGAGCACACCCAGAGCAGAAGTTCTACCTCAGCCAGATAAGGCCTGCCAAGAAACTGCGTTTCAAAGGCTTTGGTAAGAGATGTTCCCGGTACTCTGTTAGAGCACTGGGCAGAGCCATTTGTTTCTTAGCTTCCCAAAGAGCTGGAAGCAAGATGCTTTGGGGGCTCCCTGCCCCTTTGCCAACAAGGGCGACCTTTGGGCCTTTCAGCTCTAGGCCAATGGAGCACACCCAGAGCAGAAGTCCTACTTCAGCCAGATCAGGCCTGCCAAGGAACTGCGTTTCAGAGGCCTTTGTATGTGACGTTCCCGGTAGGCTGTGAGAGCACGGTGCAGAGCCAGTTGTTTCCTTGTTTCCCAAACAGCTGGAAGCAAGACGCTTTGGGGCCTCTCTGCCCCTTTGGAAACAAGGCAGCACGTTGGGTCTGGCAGCTCTAGGGCAATGGAGCACAACCAGAGCCGAAGTTCTACTTCTTCCAGATCAGGCCTGCCTAGACAGTGCGTTTCCCAGGCCTTGATAAGAGATGTTCTCTTAGGCTATAAGAGCACTGGGCACAGCCAGTTGTTTCTTAGCTTCCCAAGAGGTGGAAGCAAGATGCTTTGGGGCCTCTCTCCCCCTTTGGAAACAAGGCAGCCCTTTGGGCCTTTCAGCTCTAGGGCAATGGAGCACACCCAGAGCAGAAGTTCTACCTCAGCCAGATCAGGCCTGCCAAGAAACTGCTTTTCACAGGCCTTCGTAAGAGGTGTTCCCGGAAGGCTGTAAGAGTACCTGGCAGAGCGAGTTGTTTCTTAGCTTCAAAAACAGCTGGAAGCAACATGATTTGGGGCCTCTCTCCCCCTTTGGAAACAAAGCAGCCTTTGTGCCTGGCAGCTCTAGGCCAAAGTAGCACACCCAGAGCACAAGTTCTACCTCAGCCAGATAAGGCCTGTCAAGAAGCTGCGTCTCACAGGCCTTTCTCTGTCACGTTGCCGGTAGGCTGTGAGAGCACTGTGCAGAGCCAGTTGTTTCTTAGCTTCCCAAAGATTTGGAAGCAAGATGCTTTGGGGACTCTCAGCCCCTTTGGAAACAAGGCGGCCCTTTGGGCCTGGCAGCTCTAGGCCAAAGTAGCACGCCCAGAGCAGGAGTTCTACTTCAGCCAGATCAGGCCTGCCAAGAAACTGCGTTTCACAGGCCTTGGTAAGAGATGTTCCCGGTAGGCTGTGAGAGCACTGTGGAGAGCCAGTTGCTTTAGCTTCCCACAGAGCTGGAAGCAAGATGCCTTGGGGCCTCTCTCTCCCTTTGGACACAAGGCAGCCGTTTGGGCCTGGCAGCTCTAGGCCAATGGAGCACACCCACAGCAGAAGTTCTACTTCAGGCAGATCAGTCCTGCCCAGAAACTGCGTTTCACAGCCCTTGGTAAGAGATGTTCACGGTAGGCTGTGAGAGCACTGGGCAGAACCAGTTGTTTTTTAGCTTCCCAAAGTGCTGGAGGCAAGATGCTTTGGGGCCTCTCTCACCCTTTGGAAACAAGGCAGCCCTTAGGTCCTGGTAGCTCTAGGCCTATGTAGCACAACCAGAACAGAAGTTCTACTTCAGCCAGGTCAGGCCTGCCAAGAAACTGCGTTTCACAGGCCTTTCAAAGAGATGTTCTCTTAGGCTGTAAGAGCACTGGGCAGAGCCAGCTGTTTCTTAGCTTCCCGAAGAGCTGGGAGCAAGATGCTTTGGGTCCACTCTCCGTCTTTGGAAACAAGGCAGCCCTTTGGGCCTGGCAGCTCTAGGGCAATGGAGCACACCCAGAGCAGAAGTTCTACTTCAGCCAGATCAGGCCTGCCAGGAAACTGCGTTTCACAGGCCTTGGTAAGAGATGTTCCCGGTAGGCTGTAAGAGCACTGGGCAGAGCCAGTTGTTTCTTACCTTCCTGAAAAGCTGGAAGCAAGATGCTTGGGAGCCCTCTGCCCGTTTGGGAACAAGGCAGCCTTTTGGGTCGGGAAGCTCTAGGCCAATGGAGCACACGCAGAGCAGGAGTTCTACTTCAGCCTGATCAGGCCTGCAAAGAAACAGCGTTTGACAGGCCTTGGTAAGAGATGTTCCCGGTAGGTGTAAGAGCACTGGGCAGAGCCAGTTGTTTCTTAGCTTCGCAAAGACCGGGAAGCAAGATGCTTTGGGCCTCTCTGCCCCTTGGAAACAGGGCAGCACTTTGGGCCTGGCAGCTCTAGGGCAGTGGAGCACACCCAGAGCCGGAGTTCTACTTCAGCCAGATGAGGCCTGCCAAGAAACTGCGTTTCACAGGCCTTTCAAAGACATGTTCCCGGTAGGCTGTAAGAGCACGGGGCACAGCGAGTTGGTTCTTAGCTTCCCAGAGAGCTGGAAGCAAGATGCTTTGGGGCCTCTCTGCCCCTTTGGAAACAAGGCAGCACCTTGGGCCTGGCAGCTCTAGGGCAATGGAGCACACCCAGAGCAGAAGTTCTACTTCAGCCAAATCAGGCCTGCCAGGAAACGGCGTTTCACAGGCCTTGGTAAGAGATGTTCCCGGTATCCTGTAAGAGCACTGGGCAACGCCAGATGTTTCTTAGCTTCCCGAAGAGCTGGAAGCGAGAAGCTTTGGTGCCACTCTCTCACTTTGGACTCAAGGCAGCCCTTTGGGGCAGGTAGCTCTAGGCCAGTGGAGCACACCCAGAGCAGAAGTTCTACTTGGGCCAGTTCAGGCCACCAACAAACTGCGTTTCACAGGCCTTGGTAAGAGATGTTCCCGGTAGGCTGTAAGAGCACTGGGCAACGCCAGATGTTTCTTAGCTTCCCGAAGAGCTGGAAGCAAGATGCTTTGGGGCCTCTCATCCCCTTTGCAAACAAGGCGGCCCTATGGGCCAGGCAGCTCTAGGCCAATGGAGCACACCCAGAGCAGAAGTTCTACTTCGGCCAGTTCAGGCCACCAACAAACTGCGTTTCACAGGCCTTGGTAAGAGATGTTCCCGGTAGGCTGTAAGAGCACTGGGCAACGCCAGATGTTTCTTAGCTTCCCGAAGAGCTGGAAGCAAGATGCTTTGGGGCCTCTCATCCCCTTTGCAAACAAGGCCGACCTTTGGGCCAGGCAGCTCTAGGCCAATGGAGCACACCCAGAGCAGAAGTTCTACCTCAGCCAGATAAGGCCTGCCAAGAAACTGCGTTTCAAAGGCTTTGGTAAGAGATGTTCCCGGTACTCTGTTAGAGCACTGGGCAGAGCCATTTGTTTCTTAGCTTCCCAAAGAGCTGGAAGCAAGATGCTTTGGGGGCTCCCTGCCCCTTTGCCAACAAGGGCGACCTTTGGGCCTTTCAGCTCTAGGCCAATGGAGCACACCCAGAGCAGAAGTCCTACTTCAGCCAGATCAGGCCTGCCAAGGAACTGCGTTTCAGAGGCCTTTGTATGTGACGTTCCCGGTAGGCTGTGAGAGCACGGTGCAGAGCCAGTTGTTTCCTTGTTTCCCAAACAGCTGGAAGCAAGACGCTTTGGGGCCTCTCTGCCCCTTTGGAAACAAGGCAGCACGTTGGGTCTGGCAGCTCTAGGGCAATGGAGCACAACCAGAGCCGAAGTTCTACTTCTTCCAGATCAGGCCTGCCTAGACAGTGCGTTTCCCAGGCCTTGATAAGAGATGTTCTCTTAGGCTATAAGAGCACTGGGCACAGCCAGTTGTTTCTTAGCTTCCCAAGAGGTGGAAGCAAGATGCTTTGGGGCCTCTCTCCCCCTTTGGAAACAAGGCAGCCCTTTGGGCCTTTCAGCTCTAGGGCAATGGAGCACACCCAGAGCAGAAGTTCTACCTCAGCCAGATCAGGCCTGCCAAGAAACTGCTTTTCACAGGCCTTCGTAAGAGGTGTTCCCGGAAGGCTGTAAGAGTACCTGGCAGAGCGAGTTGTTTCTTAGCTTCAAAAACAGCTGGAAGCAACATGATTTGGGGCCTCTCTCCCCCTTTGGAAACAAAGCAGCCTTTGTGCCTGGCAGCTCTAGGCCAAAGTAGCACACCCAGAGCACAAGTTCTACCTCAGCCAGATCAGGCCTTCCAAGAAACTGCGTCTCACAGGCCTTTCTCTGTCACGTTGCCGGTAGGCTGTGAGAGCACTGTGCAGAGCCAGTTGTTTCTTAGCTTCCCAAAGATTTGGAAGCAAGATGCTTTGGGGACTCTCAGCCCCTTTGGAAACAAGGCGGCCCTTTGGGCCTGGCAGCTCTAGGCCAAAGTAGCACGCCCAGAGCAGGAGTTCTACTTCAGCCAGATCAGGCCTGCCAAGAAACTGCGTTTCACAGGCCTTGGTAAGAGATGTTCCCGGTAGGCTGTGAGAGCACTGTGGAGAGCCAGTTGCTTTAGCTTCCCACAGAGCTGGAAGCAAGATGCCTTGGGGCCTCTCTCTCCCTTTGGACACAAGGCAGCCGTTTGGGCCTGGCAGCTCTAGGCCAATGGAGCACACCCACAGCAGAAGTTCTACTTCAGGCAGATCAGTCCTGCCCAGAAACTGCGTTTCACAGCCCTTGGTAAGAGATGTTCACGGTAGGCTGTGAGAGCACTGGGCAGAACCAGTTGTTTTTTAGCTTCCCAAAGTGCTGGAGGCAAGATGCTTTGGGGCCTCTCTCACCCTTTGGAAACAAGGCAGCCCTTAGGTCCTGGTAGCTCTAGGCCTATGTAGCACAACCAGAACAGAAGTTCTACTTCAGCCAGGTCAGGCCTGCCAAGAAACTGCGTTTCACAGGCCTTTCAAAGAGATGTTCTCTTAGGCTGTAAGAGCACTGGGCAGAGCCAGCTGTTTCTTAGCTTCCCGAAGAGCTGGGAGCAAGATGCTTTGGGTCCACTCTCCGTCTTTGGAAACAAGGCAGCCCTTTGGGCCTGGCAGCTCTAGGGCAATGGAGCACACCCAGAGCAGAAGTTCTACTTCAGCCAGATCAGGCCTGCCAGGAAACTGCGTTTCACAGGCCTTGGTAAGAGATGTTCCCGGTAGGCTGTAAGAGCACTGGGCAGAGCCAGTTGTTTCTTACCTTCCTGAAAAGCTGGAAGCAAGATGCTTGGGAGCCCTCTGCCCGTTTGGGAACAAGGCAGCCTTTTGGGTCGGGAAGCTCTAGGCCAATGGAGCACACGCAGAGCAGGAGTTCTACTTCAGCCTGATCAGGCCTGCAAAGAAACAGCGTTTGACAGGCCTTGGTAAGAGATGTTCCCGGTAGGTGTAAGAGCACTGGGCAGAGCCAGTTGTTTCTTAGCTTCGCAAAGACCGGGAAGCAAGATGCTTTGGGCCTCTCTGCCCCTTGGAAACAGGGCAGCACTTTGGGCCTGGCAGCTCTAGGGCAGTGGAGCACACCCAGAGCCGGAGTTCTACTTCAGCCAGATGAGGCCTGCCAAGAAACTGCGTTTCACAGGCCTTTCAAAGACATGTTCCCGGTAGGCTGTAAGAGCACGGGGCAGAGCGAGTTGGTTCTTAGCTTCCCAGAGAGCTGGAAGCAAGATGCTTTGGGGCCTCTCTGCCCCTTTGGAAACAAGGCAGCACCTTGGGCCTGGCAGCTCTAGGGCAATGGAGCACACCCAGAGCAGAAGTTCTACTTCAGCCAAATCAGGCCTGCCAGGAAACGGCGTTTCACAGGCCTTGGTAAGAGATGTTCCCGGTAGGCTGTAAGAGCACTGGGCAACGCCAGATGTTTCTTAGCTTCCCGAAGAGCTGGAAGCAAGAAGCTTTGGTGCCACTCTCTCACTTTGGACTCAAGGCAGCCCTTTGGGGCAGGTAGCTCTAGGCCAGTGGAGCACACCCAGAGCAGAAGTTCTACTTGGGCCAGTTCAGGCCACCAACAAACTGCGTTTCACAGGCCTTGGTAAGAGATGTTCCCGGTAGGCTGTAAGAGCACTGGGCAACGCCAGATGTTTCTTAGCTTCCCGAAGAGCTGGAAGCAAGATGCTTTGGGGCCTCTCATCCCCTTTGCAAACAAGGCGGCCCTATGGGCCAGGCAGCTCTAGGCCAATGGAGCACACCCAGAGCAGAAGTTCTACTTCGGCCAGTTCAGGCCACCAACAAACTGCGTTTCACAGGCCTTGGTAAGAGATGTTCCCGGTAGGCTGTAAGAGCACTGGGCAACGCCAGATGTTTCTTAGCTTCCCGAAGAGCTGGAAGCAAGATGCTTTGGGGCCTCTCATCCCCTTTGCAAACAAGGCCGACCTTTGGGCCAGGCAGCTCTAGGCCAATGGAGCACACCCAGAGCAGAAGTTCTACCTCAGCCAGATAAGGCCTGCCAAGAAACTGCGTTTCAAAGGCTTTGGTAAGAGATGTTCCCGGTACTCTGTTAGAGCACTGGGCAGAGCCATTTGTTTCTTAGCTTCCCAAAGAGCTGGAAGCAAGATGCTTTGGGGGCTCCCTGCCCCTTTGCCAACAAGGGCGACCTTTGGGCCTTTCAGCTCTAGGCCAATGGAGCACACCCAGAGCAGAAGTCCTACTTCAGCCAGATCAGGCCTGCCAAGGAACTGCGTTTCAGAGGCCTTTGTATGTGACGTTCCCGGTAGGCTGTGAGAGCACGGTGCAGAGCCAGTTGTTTCCTTGTTTCCCAAACAGCTGGAAGCAAGACGCTTTGGGGCCTCTCTGCCCCTTTGGAAACAAGGCAGCACGTTGGGTCTGGCAGCTCTAGGGCAATGGAGCACAACCAGAGCCGAAGTTCTACTTCTTCCAGATCAGGCCTGCCTAGACAGTGCGTTTCCCAGGCCTTGATAAGAGATGTTCTCTTAGGCTATAAGAGCACTGGGCACAGCCAGTTGTTTCTTAGCTTCCCAAGAGGTGGAAGCAAGATGCTTTGGGGCCTCTCTCCCCCTTTGGAAACAAGGCAGCCCTTTGGGCCTTTCAGCTCTAGGGCAATGGAGCACACCCAGAGCAGAAGTTCTACCTCAGCCAGATCAGGCCTGCCAAGAAACTGCTTTTCACAGGCCTTCGTAAGAGGTGTTCCCGGAAGGCTGTAAGAGTACCTGGCAGAGCGAGTTGTTTCTTAGCTTCAAAAACAGCTGGAAGCAACATGATTTGGGGCCTCTCTCCCCCTTTGGAAACAAAGCAGCCTTTGTGCCTGGCAGCTCTAGGCCAAAGTAGCACACCCAGAGCACAAGTTCTACCTCAGCCAGATAAGGCCTGTCAAGAAGCTGCGTTTCACAGGCCTTTCTCTGTCACGTTGCCGGTAGGCTGTGAGAGCACTGTGCAGAGCCAGTTGTTTCTTAGCTTCCCAAAGATTTGGAAGCAAGATGCTTTGGGGACTCTCAGCCCCTTTGGAAACAAGGCGGCCCTTTGGGCCTGGCAGCTCTAGGCCAAAGTAGCACGCCCAGAGCAGGAGTTCTACTTCAGCCAGATCAGGCCTGCCAAGAAACTGCGTTTCACAGGCCTTGGTAAGAGATGTTCCCGGTAGGCTGTGAGAGCACTGTGGAGAGCCAGTTGCTTTAGCTTCCCACAGAGCTGGAAGCAAGATGCCTTGGGGCCTCTCTCTCCCTTTGGACACAAGGCAGCCGTTTGGGCCTGGCAGCTCTAGGCCAATGGAGCACACCCACAGCAGAAGTTCTACTTCAGGCAGATCAGTCCTGCCCAGAAACTGCGTTTCACAGCCCTTGGTAAGAGATGTTCACGGTAGGCTGTGAGAGCACTGGGCAGAACCAGTTGTTTTTTAGCTTCCCAAAGTGCTGGAGGCAAGATGCTTTGGGGCCTCTCTCACCCTTTGGAAACAAGGCAGCCCTTAGGTCCTGGTAGCTCTAGGCCTATGTAGCACAACCAGAACAGAAGTTCTACTTCAGCCAGGTCAGGCCTGCCAAGAAACTGCGTTTCACAGGCCTTTCAAAGAGATGTTCTCTTAGGCTGTAAGAGCACTGGGCAGAGCCAGCTGTTTCTTAGCTTCCCGAAGAGCTGGGAGCAAGATGCTTTGGGTCCACTCTCCGTCTTTGGAAACAAGGCAGCCCTTTGGGCCTGGCAGCTCTAGGGCAATGGAGCACACCCAGAGCAGAAGTTCTACTTCAGCCAGATCAGGCCTGCCAGGAAACTGCGTTTCACAGGCCTTGGTAAGAGATGTTCCCGGTAGGCTGTAAGAGCACTGGGCAGAGCCAGTTGTTTCTTACCTTCCTGAAAAGCTGGAAGCAAGATGCTTGGGACCCCTCTGCCCGTTTGGGAACAAGGCAGCCTTTTGGGTCGGGAAGCTCTAGGCCAATGGAGCACACGCAGAGCAGGAGTTCTACTTCAGCCTGATCAGGCCTGCAAAGAAACAGCGTTTGACAGGCCTTGGTAAGAGATGTTCCCGGTAGGTGTAAGAGCACTGGGCAGAGCCAGTTGTTTCTTAGCTTCGCAAAGACCGGGAAGCAAGATGCTTTGGGCCTCTCTGCCCCTTGGAAACAGGGCAGCACTTTGGGCCTGGCAGCTCTAGGGCAGTGGAGCACACCCAGAGCCGGAGTTCTACTTCAGCCAGATGAGGCCTGCCAAGAAACTGCGTTTCACAGGCCTTTCAAAGACATGTTCCCGGTAGGCTGTAAGAGCACGGGGCAGAGCGAGTTGGTTCTTAGCTTCCCAGAGAGCTGGAAGCAAGATGCTTTGGGGCCTCTCTGCCCCTTTGGAAACAAGGCAGCACCTTGGGCCTGGCAGCTCTAGGGCAATGGAGCACACCCAGAGCAGAAGTTCTACTTCAGCCAAATCAGGCCTGCCAGGAAACGGCGTTTCACAGGCCTTGGTAAGAGATGTTCCCGGTAGGCTGTAAGAGCACTGGGCAACGCCAGATGTTTCTTAGCTTCCCGAAGAGCTGGAAGCGAGAAGCTTTGGTGCCACTCTCTCACTTTGGACTCAAGGCAGCCCTTTGGGGCAGGTAGCTCTAGGCCAGTGGAGCACACCCAGAGCAGAAGTTCTACTTCGGCCAGTTCAGGCCACCAACAAACTGCGTTTCACAGGCCTTGGTAAGAGATGTTCCCGGTAGGCTGTAAGAGCACTGGGCAACGCCAGATGTTTCTTAGCTTCCCGAAGAGCTGGAAGCAAGATGCTTTGGGGCCTCTCATCCCCTTTGCAAACAAGGCGGCCCTATGGGCCAGGCAGCTCTAGGCCAATGGAGCACACCCAGAGCAGAAGTTCTACTTCGGCCAGTTCAGGCCACCAACAAACTGCGTTTCACAGGCCTTGGTAAGAGATGTTCCCGGTAGGCTGTAAGAGCACTGGGCAACGCCAGATGTTTCTTAGCTTCCCGAAGAGCTGGAAGCAAGATGCTTTGGGGCCTCTCATCCCCTTTGCAAACAAGGCCGACCTTTGGGCCAGGCAGCTCTAGGCCAATGGAGCACACCCAGAGCAGAAGTTCTACCTCAGCCAGATAAGGCCTGCCAAGAAACTGCGTTTCAAAGGCTTTGGTAAGAGATGTTCCCGGTACTCTGTTAGAGCACTGGGCAGAGCCATTTGTTTCTTAGCTTCCCAAAGAGCTGGAAGCAAGATGCTTTGGGGGCTCCCTGCCCCTTTGCCAACAAGGGCGACCTTTGGGCCTTTCAGCTCTAGGCCAATGGAGCACACCCAGAGCAGAAGTCCTACTTCAGCCAGATCAGGCCTGCCAAGGAACTGCGTTTCAGAGGCCTTTGTATGTGACGTTCCCGGTAGGCTGTGAGAGCACGGTGCAGAGCCAGTTGTTTCCTTGTTTCCCAAACAGCTGGAAGCAAGACGCTTTGGGGCCTCTCTGCCCCTTTGGAAACAAAGCAGCCTTTGTGCCTGGCAGCTCTAGGCCAAAGTAGCACACCCAGAGCACAAGTTCTACCTCAGCCAGATCAGGCCTGTCAAGAAGCTGCGTTTCACAGGCCTTTCTCTGTCACGTTGCCGGTAGGCTGTGAGAGCACTGTGCAGAGCCAGTTGTTTCTTAGCTTCCCAAAGATTTGGAAGCAAGATGCTTTGGGGACTCTCAGCCCCTTTGGAAACAAGGCGGCCCTTTGGGCCTGGCAGCTCTAGGCCAAAGTAGCACGCCCAGAGCAGGAGTTCTACTTCAGCCAGATCAGGCCTGCCAAGAAACTGCGTTTCACAGGCCTTGGTAAGAGATGTTCCCGGTAGGCTGTGAGAGCACTGTGGAGAGCCAGTTGCTTTAGCTTCCCACAGAGCTGGAAGCAAGATGCCTTGGGGCCTCTCTCTCCCTTTGGACACAAGGCAGCCGTTTGGGCCTGGCAGCTCTAGGCCAATGGAGCACACCCACAGCAGAAGTTCTACTTCAGGCAGATCAGTCCTGCCCAGAAACTGCGTTTCACAGCCCTTGGTAAGAGATGTTCACGGTAGGCTGTGAGAGCACTGGGCAGAACCAGTTGTTTTTTAGCTTCCCAAAGTGCTGGAGGCAAGATGCTTTGGGGCCTCTCTCACCCTTTGGAAACAAGGCAGCCCTTAGGTCCTGGTAGCTCTAGGCCTATGTAGCACAACCAGAACAGAAGTTCTACTTCAGCCAGGTCAGGCCTGCCAAGAAACTGCGTTTCACAGGCCTTTCAAAGAGATGTTCTCTTAGGCTGTAAGAGCACTGGGCAGAGCCAGCTGTTTCTTAGCTTCCCGAAGAGCTGGGAGCAAGATGCTTTGGGTCCACTCTCCGTCTTTGGAAACAAGGCAGCCCTTTGGGCCTGGCAGCTCTAGGGCAATGGAGCACACCCAGAGCAGAAGTTCTACTTCAGCCAGATCAGGCCTGCCAGGAAACTGCGTTTCACAGGCCTTGGTAAGAGATGTTCCCGGTAGGCTGTAAGAGCACTGGGCAGAGCCAGTTGTTTCTTACCTTCCTGAAAAGCTGGAAGCAAGATGCTTGGGACCCCTCTGCCCGTTTGGGAACAAGGCAGCCTTTTGGGTCGGGAAGCTCTAGGCCAATGGAGCACACGCAGAGCAGGAGTTCTACTTCAGCCTGATCAGGCCTGCAAAGAAACAGCGTTTGACAGGCCTTGGTAAGAGATGTTCCCGGTAGGTGTAAGAGCACTGGGCAGAGCCAGTTGTTTCTTAGCTTCGCAAAGACCGGGAAGCAAGATGCTTTGGGCCTCTCTGCCCCTTGGAAACAGGGCAGCACTTTGGGCCTGGCAGCTCTAGGGCAGTGGAGCACACCCAGAGCCGGAGTTCTACTTCAGCCAGATGAGGCCTGCCAAGAAACTGCGTTTCACAGGCCTTTCAAAGACATGTTCCCGGTAGGCTGTAAGAGCACGGGGCAGAGCGAGTTGGTTCTTAGCTTCCCAGAGAGCTGGAAGCAAGATGCTTTGGGGCCTCTCTGCCCCTTTGGAAACAAGGCAGCACCTTGGGCCTGGCAGCTCTAGGGCAATGGAGCACACCCAGAGCAGAAGTTCTACTTCAGCCAAATCAGGCCTGCCAGGAAACGGCGTTTCACAGGCCTTGGTAAGAGATGTTCCCGGTAGGCTGTAAGAGCACTGGGCAACGCCAGATGTTTCTTAGCTTCCCGAAGAGCTGGAAGCAAGAAGCTTTGGTGCCACTCTCTCACTTTGGACTCAAGGCAGCCCTTTGGGGCAGGTAGCTCTAGGCCAGTGGAGCACACCCAGAGCAGAAGTTCTACTTGGGCCAGTTCAGGCCACCAACAAACTGCGTTTCACAGGCCTTGGTAAGAGATGTTCCCGGTAGGCTGTAAGAGCACTGGGCAACGCCAGATGTTTCTTAGCTTCCCGAAGAGCTGGAAGCAAGATGCTTTGGGGCCTCTCATCCCCTTTGCAAACAAGGCGGCCCTATGGGCCAGGCAGCTCTAGGCCAATGGAGCACACCCAGAGCAGAAGTTCTACTTCGGCCAGTTCAGGCCACCAACAAACTGCGTTTCACAGGCCTTGGTAAGAGATGTTCCCGGTAGGCTGTAAGAGCACTGGGCAACGCCAGATGTTTCTTAGCTTCCCGAAGAGCTGGAAGCAAGATGCTTTGGGGCCTCTCATCCCCTTTGCAAACAAGGCCGACCTTTGGGCCAGGCAGCTCTAGGCCAATGGAGCACACCCAGAGCAGAAGTTCTACCTCAGCCAGATAAGGCCTGCCAAGAAACTGTGTTTCAAAGGCTTTGGTAAGAGATGTTCCCGGTACTCTGTTAGAGCACTGGGCAGAGCCATTTGTTTCTTAGCTTCCCAAAGAGCTGGAAGCAAGATGCTTTGGGGGCTCCCTGCCCCTTTGCCAACAAGGGCGACCTTTGGGCCTTTCAGCTCTAGGCCAATGGAGCACACCCAGAGCAGAAGTCCTACTTCAGCCAGATCAGGCCTGCCAAGGAACTGCGTTTCAGAGGCCTTTGTATGTGACGTTCCCGGTAGGCTGTGAGAGCACGGTGCAGAGCCAGTTGTTTCCTTGTTTCCCAAACAGCTGGAAGCAAGACGCTTTGGGGCCTCTCTGCCCCTTTGGAAACAAGGCAGCACGTTGGGTCTGGCAGCTCTAGGGCAATGGAGCACAACCAGAGCCGAAGTTCTACTTCTTCCAGATCAGGCCTGCCTAGACAGTGCGTTTCCCAGGCCTTGATAAGAGATGTTCTCTTAGGCTATAAGAGCACTGGGCACAGCCAGTTGTTTCTTAGCTTCCCAAGAGGTGGAAGCAAGATGCTTTGGGGCCTCTCTCCCCCTTTGGAAACAAGGCAGCCCTTTGGGCCTTTCAGCTCTAGGGCAATGGAGCACACCCAGAGCAGAAGTTCTACCTCAGCCTGATCAGGCCTGCCAAGAAACTGCTTTTCACAGGCCTTCGTAAGAGGTGTTCCCGGAAGGCTGTAAGAGTACCTGGCAGAGCGAGTTGTTTCTTAGCTTCAAAAACAGCTGGAAGCAACATGATTTGGGGCCTCTCTCCCCCTTTGGAAACAAAGCAGCCTTTGTGCCTGGCAGCTCTAGGCCAAAGTAGCACACCCAGAGCACAAGTTCTACCTCAGCCAGATAAGGCCTGTCAAGAAGCTGCGTTTCACAGGCCTTTCTCTGTCACGTTGCCGGTAGGCTGTGAGAGCACTGTGCAGAGCCAGTTGTTTCTTAGCTTCCCAAAGATTTGGAAGCAAGATGCTTTGGGGACTCTCAGCCCCTTTGGAAACAAGGCGGCCCTTTGGGCCTGGCAGCTCTAGGCCAAAGTAGCACGCCCAGAGCAGGAGTTCTACTTCAGCCAGATCAGGCCTGCCAAGAAACTGCGTTTCACAGGCCTTGGTAAGAGATGTTCCCGGTAGGCTGTGAGAGCACTGTGGAGAGCCAGTTGCTTTAGCTTCCCACAGAGCTGGAAGCAAGATGCCTTGGGGCCTCTCTCTCCCTTTGGACACAAGGCAGCCGTTTGGGCCTGGCAGCTCTAGGCCAATGGAGCACACCCACAGCAGAAGTTCTACTTCAGGCAGATCAGTCCTGCCCAGAAACTGCGTTTCACAGCCCTTGGTAAGAGATGTTCACGGTAGGCTGTGAGAGCACTGGGCAGAACCAGTTGTTTTTTAGCTTCCCAAAGTGCTGGAGGCAAGATGCTTTGGGGCCTCTCTCACCCTTTGGAAACAAGGCAGCCCTTAGGTCCTGGTAGCTCTAGGCCTATGTAGCACAACCAGAACAGAAGTTCTACTTCAGCCAGGTCAGGCCTGCCAAGAAACTGCGTTTCACAGGCCTTTCAAAGAGATGTTCTCTTAGGCTGTAAGAGCACTGGGCAGAGCCAGCTGTTTCTTAGCTTCCCGAAGAGCTGGGAGCAAGATGCTTTGGGTCCACTCTCCGTCTTTGGAAACAAGGCAGCCCTTTGGGCCTGGCAGCTCTAGGGCAATGGAGCACACCCAGAGCAGAAGTTCTACTTCAGCCAGATCAGGCCTGCCAGGAAACTGCGTTTCACAGGCCTTGGTAAGAGATGTTCCCGGTAGGCTGTAAGAGCACTGGGCAGAGCCAGTTGTTTCTTACCTTCCTGAAAAGCTGGAAGCAAGATGCTTGGGACCCCTCTGCCCGTTTGGGAACAAGGCAGCCTTTTGGGTCGGGAAGCTCTAGGCCAATGGAGCACACGCAGAGCAGGAGTTCTACTTCAGCCTGATCAGGCCTGCAAAGAAACAGCGTTTGACAGGCCTTGGTAAGAGATGTTCCCGGTAGGAGTAAGAGCACTGGGCAGAGCCAGTTGTTTCTTAGCTTCGCAAAGACCGGGAAGCAAGATGCTTTGGGCCTCTCTGCCCCTTGGAAACAGGGCAGCACTTTGGGCCTGGCAGCTCTAGGGCAGTGGAGCACACCCAGAGCCGGAGTTCTACTTCAGCCAGATGAGGCCTGCCAAGAAACTGCGTTTCACAGGCCTTTCAAAGACATGTTCCCGGTAGGCTGTAAGAGCACGGGGCAGAGCGAGTTGGTTCTTAGCTTCCCAGAGAGCTGGAAGCAAGATGCTTTGGGGCCTCTCTGCCCCTTTGGAAACAAGGCAGCACCTTGGGCCTGGCAGCTCTAGGGCAATGGAGCACACCCAGAGCAGAAGTTCTACTTCAGCCAAATCAGGCCTGCCAGGAAACGGCGTTTCACAGGCCTTGGTAAGAGATGTTCCCGGTAGGCTGTAAGAGCACTGGGCAACGCCAGATGTTTCTTAGCTTCCCGAAGAGCTGGAAGCGAGAAGCTTTGGTGCCACTCTCTCACTTTGGACTCAAGGCAGCCCTTTGGGGCAGGTAGCTCTAGGCCAGTGGAGCACACCCAGAGCAGAAGTTCTACTTCGGCCAGTTCAGGCCACCAACAAACTGCGTTTCACAGGCCTTGGTAAGAGATGTTCCCGGTAGGCTGTAAGAGCACTGGGCAACGCCAGATGTTTCTTAGCTTCCCGAAGAGCTGGAAGCAAGATGCTTTGGGGCCTCTCATCCCCTTTGCAAACAAGGCGGCCCTATGGGCCAGGCAGCTCTAGGCCAATGGAGCACACCCAGAGCAGAAGTTCTACTTCGGCCAGTTCAGGCCACCAACAAACTGCGTTTCACAGGCCTTGGTAAGAGATGTTCCCGGTAGGCTGTAAGAGCACTGGGCAACGCCAGATGTTTCTTAGCTTCCCGAAGAGCTGGAAGCAAGATGCTTTGGGGCCTCTCATCCCCTTTGCAAACAAGGCCGACCTTTGGGCCAGGCAGCTCTAGGCCAATGGAGCACACCCAGAGCAGAAGTTCTACCTCAGCCAGATAAGGCCTGCCAAGAAACTGCGTTTCAAAGGCTTTGGTAAGAGATGTTCCCGGTACTCTGTTAGAGCACTGGGCAGAGCCATTTGTTTCTTAACTTCCCAAAGAGCTGGAAGCAAGATGCTTTGGGGGCTCCCTGCCCCTTTGCCAACAAGGGCGACCTTTGGGCCTTTCAGCTCTAGGCCAATGGAGCACACCCAGAGCAGAAGTCCTACTTCAGCCAGATCAGGCCTGCCAAGGAACTGCGTTTCAGAGGCCTTTGTATGTGACGTTCCCGGTAGGCTGTGAGAGCACGGTGCAGAGCCAGTTGTTTCCTTGTTTCCCAAACAGCTGGAAGCAAGACGCTTTGGGGCCTCTCTGCCCCTTTGGAAACAAAGCAGCCTTTGTGCCTGGCAGCTCTAGGCCAAAGTAGCACACCCAGAGCACAAGTTCTACCTCAGCCAGATAAGGCCTGTCAAGAAGCTGCGTTTCACAGGCCTTTCTCTGTCACGTTGCCGGTAGGCTGTGAGAGCACTGTGCAGAGCCAGTTGTTTCTTAGCTTCCCAAAGATTTGGAAGCAAGATGCTTTGGGGACTCTCAGCCCCTTTGGAAACAAGGCGGCCCTTTGGGCCTGGCAGCTCTAGGCCAAAGTAGCACGCCCAGAGCAGGAGTTCTACTTCAGCCAGATCAGGCCTGCCAAGAAACTGCGTTTCACAGGCCTTGGTAAGAGATGTTCCCGGTAGGCTGTGAGAGCACTGTGGAGAGCCAGTTGCTTTAGCTTCCCACAGAGCTGGAAGCAAGATGCCTTGGGGCCTCTCTCTCCCTTTGGACACAAGGCAGCCGTTTGGGCCTGGCAGCTCTAGGCCAATGGAGCACACCCACAGCAGAAGTTCTACTTCAGGCAGATCAGTCCTGCCCAGAAACTGCGTTTCACAGCCCTTGGTAAGAGATGTTCACGGTAGGCTGTGAGAGCACTGGGCAGAACCAGTTGTTTTTTAGCTTCCCAAAGTGCTGGAGGCAAGATGCTTTGGGGCCTCTCTCACCCTTTGGAAACAAGGCAGCCCTTAGGTCCTGGTAGCTCTAGGCCTATGTAGCACAACCAGAACAGAAGTTCTACTTCAGCCAGGTCAGGCCTGCCAAGAAACTGCGTTTCACAGGCCTTTCAAAGAGATGTTCTCTTAGGCTGTAAGAGCACTGGGCAGAGCCAGCTGTTTCTTAGCTTCCCGAAGAGCTGGGAGCAAGATGCTTTGGGTCCACTCTCCGTCTTTGGAAACAAGGCAGCCCTTTGGGCCTGGCAGCTCTAGGGCAATGGAGCACACCCAGAGCAGAAGTTCTACTTCAGCCAGATCAGGCCTGCCAGGAAACTGCGTTTCACAGGCCTTGGTAAGAGATGTTCCCGGTAGGCTGTAAGAGCACTGGGCAGAGCCAGTTGTTTCTTACCTTCCTGAAAAGCTGGAAGCAAGATGCTTGGGAGCCCTCTGCCCGTTTGGGAACAAGGCAGCCTTTTGGGTCGGGAAGCTCTAGGCCAATGGAGCACACGCAGAGCAGGAGTTCTACTTCAGCCTGATCAGGCCTGCAAAGAAACAGCGTTTGACAGGCCTTGGTAAGAGATGTTCCCGGTAGGTGTAAGAGCACTGGGCAGAGCCAGTTGTTTCTTAGCTTCGCAAAGACCGGGAAGCAAGATGCTTTGGGCCTCTCTGCCCCTTGGAAACAGGGCAGCACTTTGGGCCTGGCAGCTCTAGGGCAGTGGAGCACACCCAGAGCCGGAGTTCTACTTCAGCCAGATGAGGCCTGCCAAGAAACTGCGTTTCACAGGCCTTTCAAAGACATGTTCCCGGTAGGCTGTAAGAGCACGGGGCAGAGCGAGTTGGTTCTTAGCTTCCCAGAGAGCTGGAAGCAAGATGCTTTGGGGCCTCTCTGCCCCTTTGGAAACAAGGCAGCACCTTGGGCCTGGCAGCTCTAGGGCAATGGAGCACACCCAGAGCAGAAGTTCTACTTCAGCCAAATCAGGCCTGCCAGGAAACGGCGTTTCACAGGCCTTGGTAAGAGATGTTCCCGGTAGGCTGTAAGAGCACTGGGCAACGCCAGATGTTTCTTAGCTTCCCGAAGAGCTGGAAGCAAGATGCTTTGGGGCCTCTCATCCCCTTTGCAAACAAGGCGGCCCTATGGGCCAGGCAGCTCTAGGCCAATGGAGCACACCCAGAGCAGAAGTTCTACTTCGGCCAGTTCAGGCCACCAACAAACTGCGTTTCACAGGCCTTGGTAAGAGATGTTCCCGGTAGGCTGTAAGAGCACTGGGCAACGCCAGATGTTTCTTAGCTTCCCGAAGAGCTGGAAGCAAGATGCTTTGGGGCCTCTCATCCCCTTTGCAAACAAGGCCGACCTTTGGGCCAGGCAGCTCTAGGCCAATGGAGCACACCCAGAGCAGAAGTTCTACCTCAGCCAGATAAGGCCTGCCAAGAAACTGCGTTTCAAAGGCTTTGGTAAGAGATGTTCCCGGTACTCTGTTAGAGCACTGGGCAGAGCCATTTGTTTCTTAGCTTCCCAAAGAGCTGGAAGCAAGATGCTTTGGGGGCTCCCTGCCCCTTTGCCAACAAGGGCGACCTTTGGGCCTTTCAGCTCTAGGCCAATGGAGCACACCCAGAGCAGAAGTCCTACTTCAGCCAGATCAGGCCTGCCAAGGAACTGCGTTTCAGAGGCCTTTGTATGTGACGTTCCCGGTAGGCTGTGAGAGCACGGTGCAGAGCCAGTTGTTTCCTTGTTTCCCAAACAGCTGGAAGCAAGACGCTTTGGGGCCTCTCTGCCCCTTTGGAAACAAGGCAGCACGTTGGGTCTGGCAGCTCTAGGGCAATGGAGCACAACCAGAGCCGAAGTTCTACTTCTTCCAGATCAGGCCTGCCTAGACAGTGCGTTTCCCAGGCCTTGATAAGAGATGTTCTCTTAGGCTATAAGAGCACTGGGCACAGCCAGTTGTTTCTTAGCTTCCCAAGAGGTGGAAGCAAGATGCTTTGGGGCCTCTCTCCCCCTTTGGAAACAAGGCAGCCCTTTGGGCCTTTCAGCTCTAGGGCAATGGAGCACACCCAGAGCAGAAGTTCTACCTCAGCCAGATCAGGCCTGCCAAGAAACTGCTTTTCACAGGCCTTCGTAAGAGGTGTTCCCGGAAGGCTGTAAGAGTACCTGGCAGAGCGAGTTGTTTCTTAGCTTCAAAAACAGCTGGAAGCAACATGATTTGGGGCCTCTCTCCCCCTTTGGAAACAAAGCAGCCTTTGTGCCTGGCAGCTCTAGGCCAAAGTAGCACACCCAGAGCACAAGTTCTACCTCAGCCAGATCAGGCCTTCCAAGAAACTGCGTCTCACAGGCCTTTCTCTGTCACGTTGCCGGTAGGCTGTGAGAGCACTGTGCAGAGCCAGTTGTTTCTTAGCTTCCCAAAGATTTGGAAGCAAGATGCTTTGGGGACTCTCAGCCCCTTTGGAAACAAGGCGGCCCTTTGGGCCTGGCAGCTCTAGGCCAAAGTAGCACGCCCAGAGCAGGAGTTCTACTTCAGCCAGATCAGGCCTGCCAAGAAACTGCGTTTCACAGGCCTTGGTAAGAGATGTTCCCGGTAGGCTGTGAGAGCACTGTGGAGAGCCAGTTGCTTTAGCTTCCCACAGAGCTGGAAGCAAGATGCCTTGGGGCCTCTCTCTCCCTTTGGACACAAGGCAGCCGTTTGGGCCTGGCAGCTCTAGGCCAATGGAGCACACCCACAGCAGAAGTTCTACTTCAGGCAGATCAGTCCTGCCCAGAAACTGCGTTTCACAGCCCTTGGTAAGAGATGTTCACGGTAGGCTGTGAGAGCACTGGGCAGAACCAGTTGTTTTTTAGCTTCCCAAAGTGCTGGAGGCAAGATGCTTTGGGGCCTCTCTCACCCTTTGGAAACAAGGCAGCCCTTAGGTCCTGGTAGCTCTAGGCCTATGTAGCACAACCAGAACAGAAGTTCTACTTCAGCCAGGTCAGGCCTGCCAAGAAACTGCGTTTCACAGGCCTTTCAAAGAGATGTTCTCTTAGGCTGTAAGAGCACTGGGCAGAGCCAGCTGTTTCTTAGCTTCCCGAAGAGCTGGGAGCAAGATGCTTTGGGTCCACTCTCCGTCTTTGGAAACAAGGCAGCCCTTTGGGCCTGGCAGCTCTAGGGCAATGGAGCACACCCAGAGCAGAAGTTCTACTTCAGCCAGATCAGGCCTGCCAGGAAACTGCGTTTCACAGGCCTTGGTAAGAGATGTTCCCGGTAGGCTGTAAGAGCACTGGGCAGAGCCAGTTGTTTCTTACCTTCCTGAAAAGCTGGAAGCAAGATGCTTGGGAGCCCTCTGCCCGTTTGGGAACAAGGCAGCCTTTTGGGTCGGGAAGCTCTAGGCCAATGGAGCACACGCAGAGCAGGAGTTCTACTTCAGCCTGATCAGGCCTGCAAAGAAACAGCGTTTGACAGGCCTTGGTAAGAGATGTTCCCGGTAGGTGTAAGAGCACTGGGCAGAGCCAGTTGTTTCTTAGCTTCGCAAAGACCGGGAAGCAAGATGCTTTGGGCCTCTCTGCCCCTTGGAAACAGGGCAGCACTTTGGGCCTGGCAGCTCTAGGGCAGTGGAGCACACCCAGAGCCGGAGTTCTACTTCAGCCAGATGAGGCCTGCCAAGAAACTGCGTTTCACAGGCCTTTCAAAGACATGTTCCCGGTAGGCTGTAAGAGCACGGGGCAGAGCGAGTTGGTTCTTAGCTTCCCAGAGAGCTGGAAGCAAGATGCTTTGGGGCCTCTCTGCCCCTTTGGAAACAAGGCAGCACCTTGGGCCTGGCAGCTCTAGGGCAATGGAGCACACCCAGAGCAGAAGTTCTACTTCAGCCAAATCAGGCCTGCCAGGAAACGGCGTTTCACAGGCCTTGGTAAGAGATGTTCCCGGTAGGCTGTAAGAGCACTGGGCAACGCCAGATGTTTCTTAGCTTCCCGAAGAGCTGGAAGCAAGAAGCTTTGGTGCCACTCTCTCACTTTGGACTCAAGGCAGCCCTTTGGGGCAGGTAGCTCTAGGCCAGTGGAGCACACCCAGAGCAGAAGTTCTACTTGGGCCAGTTCAGGCCACCAACAAACTGCGTTTCACAGGCCTTGGTAAGAGATGTTCCCGGTAGGCTGTAAGAGCACTGGGCAACGCCAGATGTTTCTTAGCTTCCCGAAGAGCTGGAAGCAAGATGCTTTGGGGCCTCTCATCCCCTTTGCAAACAAGGCGGCCCTATGGGCCAGGCAGCTCTAGGCCAATGGAGCACACCCAGAGCAGAAGTTCTACTTCGGCCAGTTCAGGCCACCAACAAACTGCGTTTCACAGGCCTTGGTAAGAGATGTTCCCGGTAGGCTGTAAGAGCACTGGGCAACGCCAGATGTTTCTTAGCTTCCCGAAGAGCTGGAAGCAAGATGCTTTGGGGCCTCTCATCCCCTTTGCAAACAAGGCCGACCTTTGGGCCAGGCAGCTCTAGGCCAATGGAGCACACCCAGAGCAGAAGTTCTACCTCAGCCAGATAAGGCCTGCCAAGAAACTGCGTTTCAAAGGCTTTGGTAAGAGATGTTCCCGGTACTCTGTTAGAGCACTGGGCAGAGCCATTTGTTTCTTAGCTTCCCAAAGAGCTGGAAGCAAGATGCTTTGGGGGCTCCCTGCCCCTTTGCCAACAAGGGCGACCTTTGGGCCTTTCAGCTCTAGGCCAATGGAGCACACCCAGAGCAGAAGTCCTACTTCAGCCAGATCAGGCCTGCCAAGGAACTGCGTTTCAGAGGCCTTTGTATGTGACGTTCCCGGTAGGCTGTGAGAGCACGGTGCAGAGCCAGTTGTTTCCTTGTTTCCCAAACAGCTGGAAGCAAGACGCTTTGGGGCCTCTCTGCCCCTTTGGAAACAAGGCAGCACGTTGGGTCTGGCAGCTCTAGGGCAATGGAGCACAACCAGAGCCGAAGTTCTACTTCTTCCAGATCAGGCCTGCCTAGACAGTGCGTTTCCCAGGCCTTGATAAGAGATGTTCTCTTAGGCTATAAGAGCACTGGGCACAGCCAGTTGTTTCTTAGCTTCCCAAGAGGTGGAAGCAAGATGCTTTGGGGCCTCTCTCCCCCTTTGGAAACAAGGCAGCCCTTTGGGCCTTTCAGCTCTAGGGCAATGGAGCACACCCAGAGCAGAAGTTCTACCTCAGCCAGATCAGGCCTGCCAAGAAACTGCTTTTCACAGGCCTTCGTAAGAGGTGTTCCCGGAAGGCTGTAAGAGTACCTGGCAGAGCGAGTTGTTTCTTAGCTTCAAAAACAGCTGGAAGCAACATGATTTGGGGCCTCTCTCCCCCTTTGGAAACAAAGCAGCCTTTGTGCCTGGCAGCTCTAGGCCAAAGTAGCACACCCAGAGCACAAGTTCTACCTCAGCCAGATAAGGCCTGTCAAGAAGCTGCGTTTCACAGGCCTTTCTCTGTCACGTTGCCGGTAGGCTGTGAGAGCACTGTGCAGAGCCAGTTGTTTCTTAGCTTCCCAAAGATTTGGAAGCAAGATGCTTTGGGGACTCTCAGCCCCTTTGGAAACAAGGCGGCCCTTTGGGCCTGGCAGCTCTAGGCCAAAGTAGCACGCCCAGAGCAGGAGTTCTACTTCAGCCAGATCAGGCCTGCCAAGAAACTGCGTTTCACAGGCCTTGGTAAGAGATGTTCCCGGTAGGCTGTGAGAGCACTGTGGAGAGCCAGTTGCTTTAGCTTCCCACAGAGCTGGAAGCAAGATGCCTTGGGGCCTCTCTCTCCCTTTGGACACAAGGCAGCCGTTTGGGCCTGGCAGCTCTAGGCCAATGGAGCACACCCACAGCAGAAGTTCTACTTCAGGCAGATCAGTCCTGCCCAGAAACTGCGTTTCACAGCCCTTGGTAAGAGATGTTCACGGTAGGCTGTGAGAGCACTGGGCAGAACCAGTTGTTTTTTAGCTTCCCAAAGTGCTGGAGGCAAGATGCTTTGGGGCCTCTCTCACCCTTTGGAAACAAGGCAGCCCTTAGGTCCTGGTAGCTCTAGGCCTATGTAGCACAACCAGAACAGAAGTTCTACTTCAGCCAGGTCAGGCCTGCCAAGAAACTGCGTTTCACAGGCCTTTCAAAGAGATGTTCTCTTAGGCTGTAAGAGCACTGGGCAGAGCCAGCTGTTTCTTAGCTTCCCGAAGAGCTGGGAGCAAGATGCTTTGGGTCCACTCTCCGTCTTTGGAAACAAGGCAGCCCTTTGGGCCTGGCAGCTCTAGGGCAATGGAGCACACCCAGAGCAGAAGTTCTACTTCAGCCAGATCAGGCCTGCCAGGAAACTGCGTTTCACAGGCCTTGGTAAGAGATGTTCCCGGTAGGCTGTAAGAGCACTGGGCAGAGCCAGTTGTTTCTTACCTTCCTGAAAAGCTGGAAGCAAGATGCTTGGGAGCCCTCTGCCCGTTTGGGAACAAGGCAGCCTTTTGGGTCGGGAAGCTCTAGGCCAATGGAGCACACGCAGAGCAGGAGTTCTACTTCAGCCTGATCAGGCCTGCAAAGAAACAGCGTTTGACAGGCCTTGGTAAGAGATGTTCCCGGTAGGTGTAAGAGCACTGGGCAGAGCCAGTTGTTTCTTAGCTTCGCAAAGACCGGGAAGCAAGATGCTTTGGGCCTCTCTGCCCCTTGGAAACAGGGCAGCACTTTGGGCCTGGCAGCTCTAGGGCAGTGGAGCACACCCAGAGCCGGAGTTCTACTTCAGCCAGATGAGGCCTGCCAAGAAACTGCGTTTCACAGGCCTTTCAAAGACATGTTCCCGGTAGGCTGTAAGAGCACGGGGCAGAGCGAGTTGGTTCTTAGCTTCCCAGAGAGCTGGAAGCAAGATGCTTTGGGGCCTCTCTGCCCCTTTGGAAACAAGGCAGCACCTTGGGCCTGGCAGCTCTAGGGCAATGGAGCACACCCAGAGCAGAAGTTCTACTTCAGCCAAATCAGGCCTGCCAGGAAACGGCGTTTCACAGGCCTTGGTAAGAGATGTTCCCGGTAGGCTGTAAGAGCACTGGGCAACGCCAGATGTTTCTTAGCTTCCCGAAGAGCTGGAAGCGAGAAGCTTTGGTGCCACTCTCTCACTTTGGACTCAAGGCAGCCCTTTGGGGCAGGTAGCTCTAGGCCAGTGGAGCACACCCAGAGCAGAAGTTCTACTTCGGCCAGTTCAGGCCACCAACAAACTGCGTTTCACAGGCCTTGGTAAGAGATGTTCCCGGTAGGCTGTAAGAGCACTGGGCAACGCCAGATGTTTCTTAGCTTCCCGAAGAGCTGGAAGCAAGATGCTTTGGGGCCTCTCATCCCCTTTGCAAACAAGGCGGCCCTATGGGCCAGGCAGCTCTAGGCCAATGGAGCACACCCAGAGCAGAAGTTCTACTTCGGCCAGTTCAGGCCACCAACAAACTGCGTTTCACAGGCCTTGGTAAGAGATGTTCCCGGTAGGCTGTAAGAGCACTGGGCAACGCCAGATGTTTCTTAGCTTCCCGAAGAGCTGGAAGCAAGATGCTTTGGGGCCTCTCATCCCCTTTGCAAACAAGGCCGACCTTTGGGCCAGGCAGCTCTAGGCCAATGGAGCACACCCAGAGCAGAAGTTCTACCTCAGCCAGATAAGGCCTGCCAAGAAACTGCGTTTCAAAGGCTTTGGTAAGAGATGTTCCCGGTACTCTGTTAGAGCACTGGGCAGAGCCATTTGTTTCTTAGCTTAACAAAGAGCTGGAAGCAAGATGCGTTGGGGGCTCCCTGCCCCTTTGCCAACAAGGGCGACCTTTGGGCCTTTCAGCTCTAGGCCAATGGAGCACACCCAGAGCAGAAGTCCTACTTCAGCCAGATCAGGCCTGCCAAGGAACTGCGTTTCAGAGGCCTTTGTATGTGACGTTCCCGGTAGGCTGTGAGAGCACGGTGCAGAGCCAGTTGTTTCCTTGTTTCCCAAACAGCTGGAAGCAAGACGCTTTGGGGCCTCTCTGCCCCTTTGGAAACAAGGCAGCACGTTGGGTCTGGCAGCTCTAGGGCAATGGAGCACAACCAGAGCCGAAGTTCTACTTCTTCCAGATCAGGCCTGCCTAGACAGTGCGTTTCCCAGGCCTTGATAAGAGATGTTCTCTTAGGCTATAAGAGCACTGGGCACAGCCAGTTGTTTCTTAGCTTCCCAAGAGGTGGAAGCAAGATGCTTTGGGGCCTCTCTCCCCCTTTGGAAACAAGGCAGCCCTTTGGGCCTTTCAGCTCTAGGGCAATGGAGCACACCCAGAGCAGAAGTTCTACCTCAGCCAGATCAGGCCTGCCAAGAAACTGCTTTTCACAGGCCTTCGTAAGAGGTGTTCCCGGAAGGCTGTAAGAGTACCTGGCAGAGCGAGTTGTTTCTTAGCTTCAAAAACAGCTGGAAGCAACATGATTTGGGGCCTCTCTCCCCCTTTGGAAACAAAGCAGCCTTTGTGCCTGGCAGCTCTAGGCCAAAGTAGCACACCCAGAGCACAAGTTCTACCTCAGCCAGATAAGGCCTGTCAAGAAGCTGCGTCTCACAGGCCTTTCTCTGTCACGTTGCCGGTAGGCTGTGAGAGCACTGTGCAGAGCCAGTTGTTTCTTAGCTTCCCAAAGATTTGGAAGCAAGATGCTTTGGGGACTCTCAGCCCCTTTGGAAACAAGGCGGCCCTTTGGGCCTGGCAGCTCTAGGCCAAAGTAGCACGCCCAGAGCAGGAGTTCTACTTCAGCCAGATCAGGCCTGCCAAGAAACTGCGTTTCACAGGCCTTGGTAAGAGATGTTCCCGGTAGGCTGTGAGAGCACTGTGGAGAGCCAGTTGCTTTAGCTTCCCACAGAGCTGGAAGCAAGATGCCTTGGGGCCTCTCTCTCCCTTTGGACACAAGGCAGCCGTTTGGGCCTGGCAGCTCTAGGCCAATGGAGCACACCCACAGCAGAAGTTCTACTTCAGGCAGATCAGTCCTGCCCAGAAACTGAGTTTCACAGCCCTTGGTAAGAGATGTTCACGGTAGGCTGTGAGAGCACTGGGCAGAACCAGTTGTTTTTTAGCTTCCCAAAGTGCTGGAGGCAAGATGCTTTGGGGCCTCTCTCACCCTTTGGAAACAAGGCAGCCCTTAGGTCCTGGTAGCTCTAGGCCTATGTAGCACAACCAGAACAGAAGTTCTACTTCAGCCAGGTCAGGCCTGCCAAGAAACTGCGTTTCACAGGCCTTTCAAAGAGATGTTCTCTTAGGCTGTAAGAGCACTGGGCAGAGCCAGCTGTTTCTTAGCTTCCCGAAGAGCTGGGAGCAAGATGCTTTGGGTCCACTCTCCGTCTTTGGAAACAAGGCAGCCCTTTGGGCCTGGCAGCTCTAGGGCAATGGAGCACACCCAGAGCAGAAGTTCTACTTCAGCCAGATCAGGCCTGCCAGGAAACTGCGTTTCACAGGCCTTGGTAAGAGATGTTCCCGGTAGGCTGTAAGAGCACTGGGCAGAGCCAGTTGTTTCTTACCTTCCTGAAAAGCTGGAAGCAAGATGCTTGGGACCCCTCTGCCCGTTTGGGAACAAGGCAGCCTTTTCGGTCGGGAAGCTCTAGGCCAATGGAGCACACGCAGAGCAGGAGTTCTACTTCAGCCTGATCAGGCCTGCAAAGAAACAGCGTTTGACAGGCCTTGGTAAGAGATGTTCCCGGTAGGTGTAAGAGCACTGGGCAGAGCCAGTTGTTTCTTAGCTTCGCAAAGACCGGGAAGCAAGATGCTTTGGGCCTCTCTGCCCCTTGGAAACAGGGCAGCACTTTGGGCCTGGCAGCTCTAGGGCAGTGGAGCACACCCAGAGCCGGAGTTCTACTTCAGCCAGATGAGGCCTGCCAAGAAACTGCGTTTCACAGGCCTTTCAAAGACATGTTCCCGGTAGGCTGTAAGAGCACGGGGCAGAGCGAGTTGGTTCTTAGCTTCCCAGAGAGCTGGAAGCAAGATGCTTTGGGGCCTCTCTGCCCCTTTGGAAACAAGGCAGCACCTTGGGCCTGGCAGCTCTAGGGCAATGGAGCACACCCAGAGCAGAAGTTCTACTTCAGCCAAATCAGGCCTGCCAGGAAACGGCGTTTCACAGGCCTTGGTAAGAGATGTTCCCGGTAGGCTGTAAGAGCACTGGGCAACGCCAGATGTTTCTTAGCTTCCCGAAGAGCTGGAAGCGAGAAGCTTTGGTGCCACTCTCTCACTTTGGACTCAAGGCAGCCCTTTGGGGCAGGTAGCTCTAGGCCAGTGGAGCACACCCAGAGCAGAAGTTCTACTTGGGCCAGTTCAGGCCACCAACAAACTGCGTTTCACAGGCCTTGGTAAGAGATGTTCCCGGTAGGCTGTAAGAGCACTGGGCAACGCCAGATGTTTCTTAGCTTCCCGAAGAGCTGGAAGCAAGATGCTTTGGGGCCTCTCATCCCCTTTGCAAACAAGGCGGCCCTATGGGCCAGGCAGCTCTAGGCCAATGGAGCACACCCAGAGCAGAAGTTCTACTTCGGCCAGTTCAGGCCACCAACAAACTGCGTTTCACAGGCCTTGGTAAGAGATGTTCCCGGTAGGCTGTAAGAGCACTGGGCAACGCCAGATGTTTCTTAGCTTCCCGAAGAGCTGGAAGCAAGATGCTTTGGGGCCTCTCATCCCCTTTGCAAACAAGGCCGACCTTTGGGCCAGGCAGCTCTAGGCCAATGGAGCACACCCAGAGCAGAAGTTCTACCTCAGCCAGATAAGGCCTGCCAAGAAACTGCGTTTCAAAGGCTTTGGTAAGAGATGTTCCCGGTACTCTGTTAGAGCACTGGGCAGAGCCATTTGTTTCTTAGCTTCCCAAAGAGCTGGAAGCAAGATGCGTTGGGGGCTCCCTGCCCCTTTGCCAACAAGGGCGACCTTTGGGCCTTTCAGCTCTAGGCCAATGGAGCACACCCAGAGCAGAAGTCCTACTTCAGCCAGATCAGGCCTGCCAAGGAACTGCGTTTCAGAGGCCTTTGTATGTGACGTTCCCGGTAGGCTGTGAGAGCACGGTGCAGAGCCAGTTGTTTCCTTGTTTCCCAAACAACTGGAAGCAAGACGCTTTGGGGCCTCTCTGCCCCTTTGGAAACAAAGCAGCCTTTGTGCCTGGCAGCTCTAGGCCAAAGTAGCACAACCAGAACAGAAGTTCTACTTCAGCCAGGTCAGGCCTGCCAAGAAACTGCGTTTCACAGGCCTTTCAAAGAGATGTTCTCTTAGGCTGTAAGAGCACTGGGCAGAGCCAGCTGTTTCTTAGCTTCCCGAAGAGCTGGGAGCAAGATGCTTTGGGTCCACTCTCCGTCTTTGGAAACAAGGCAGCCCTTTGGGCCTGGCAGCTCTAGGGCAATGGAGCACACCCAGAGCAGAAGTTCTACTTCAGCCAGATCAGGCCTGCCAGGAAACTGCGTTTCACAGGCCTTGGTAAGAGATGTTCCCGGTAGGCTGTAAGAGCACTGGGCAGAGCCAGTTGTTTCTTACCTTCCTGAAAAGCTGGAAGCAAGATGCTTGGGACCCCTCTGCCCGTTTGGGAACAAGGCAGCCTTTTGGGTCGGGAAGCTCTAGGCCAATGGAGCACACGCAGAGCAGGAGTTCTACTTCAGCCTGATCAGGCCTGCAAAGAAACAGCGTTTGACAGGCCTTGGTAAGAGATGTTCCCGGTAGGTGTAAGAGCACTGGGCAGAGCCAGTTGTTTCTTAGCTTCGCAAAGACCGGGAAGCAAGATGCTTTGGGCCTCTCTGCCCCTTGGAAACAGGGCAGCACTTTGGGCCTGGCAGCTCTAGGGCAGTGGAGCACACCCAGAGCCGGAGTTCTACTTCAGCCAGATGAGGCCTGCCAAGAAACTGCGTTTCACAGGCCTTTCAAAGACATGTTCCCGGTAGGCTGTAAGAGCACGGGGCAGAGCGAGTTGGTTCTTAGCTTCCCAGAGAGCTGGAAGCAAGATGCTTTGGGGCCTCTCTGCCCCTTTGGAAACAAGGCAGCACCTTGGGCCTGGCAGCTCTAGGGCAATGGAGCACACCCAGAGCAGAAGTTCTACTTCAGCCAAATCAGGCCTGCCAGGAAACGGCGTTTCACAGGCCTTGGTAAGAGATGTTCCCGGTAGGCTGTAAGAGCACTGGGCAACGCCAGATGTTTCTTAGCTTCCCGAAGAGCTGGAAGCGAGAAGCTTTGGTGCCACTCTCTCACTTTGGACTCAAGGCAGCCCTTTGGGGCAGGTAGCTCTAGGCCAGTGGAGCACACCCAGAGCAGAAGTTCTACTTGGGCCAGTTCAGGCCACCAACAAACTGCGTTTCACAGGCCTTGGTAAGAGATGTTCCCGGTAGGCTGTAAGAGCACTGGGCAACGCCAGATGTTTCTTAGCTTCCCGAAGAGCTGGAAGCAAGATGCTTTGGGGCCTCTCATCCCCTTTGCAAACAAGGCGGCCCTATGGGCCAGGCAGCTCTAGGCCAATGGAGCACACCCAGAGCAGAAGTTCTACTTCGGCCAGTTCAGGCCACCAACAAACTGCGTTTCACAGGCCTTGGTAAGAGATGTTCCCGGTAGGCTGTAAGAGCACTGGGCAACGCCAGATGTTTCTTAGCTTCCCGAAGAGCTGGAAGCAAGATGCTTTGGGGCCTCTCATCCCCTTTGCAAACAAGGCCGACCTTTGGGCCAGGCAGCTCTAGGCCAATGGAGCACACCCAGAGCAGAAGTTCTACCTCAGCCAGATAAGGCCTGCCAAGAAACTGCGTTTCAAAGGCTTTGGTAAGAGATGTTCCCGGTACTCTGTTAGAGCACTGGGCAGAGCCATTTGTTTCTTAGCTTCCCAAAGAGCTGGAAGCAAGATGCGTTGGGGGCTCCCTGCCCCTTTGCCAACAAGGGCGACCTTTGGGCCTTTCAGCTCTAGGCCAATGGAGCACACCCAGAGCAGAAGTCCTACTTCAGCCAGATCAGGCCTGCCAAGGAACTGCGTTTCAGAGGCCTTTGTATGTGACGTTCCCGGTAGGCTGTGAGAGCACGGTGCAGAGCCAGTTGTTTCCTTGTTTCCCAAACAGCTGGAAGCAAGACGCTTTGGGGCCTCTCTGCCCCTTTGGAAACAAGGCAGCACGTTGGGTCTGGCAGCTCTAGGGCAATGGAGCACAACCAGAGCCGAAGTTCTACTTCTTCCAGATCAGGCCTGCCTAGACAGTGCGTTTCCCAGGCCTTGATAAGAGATGTTCTCTTAGGCTATAAGAGCACTGGGCACAGCCAGTTGTTTCTTAGCTTCCCAAGAGGTGGAAGCAAGATGCTTTGGGGCCTCTCTCCCCCTTTGGAAACAAGGCAGCCCTTTGGGCCTTTCAGCTCTAGGGCAATGGAGCACACCCAGAGCAGAAGTTCTACCTCAGCCAGATCAGGCCTGCCAAGAAACTGCTTTTCACAGGCCTTCGTAAGAGGTGTTCCCGGAAGGCTGTAAGAGTACCTGGCAGAGCGAGTTGTTTCTTAGCTTCAAAAACAGCTGGAAGCAACATGATTTGGGGCCTCTCTCCCCCTTTGGAAACAAAGCAGCCTTTGTGCCTGGCAGCTCTAGGCCAAAGTAGCACACCCAGAGCACAAGTTCTACCTCAGCCAGATAAGGCCTGTCAAGAAGCTGCGTCTCACAGGCCTTTCTCTGTCACGTTGCCGGTAGGCTGTGAGAGCACTGTGCAGAGCCAGTTGTTTCTTAGCTTCCCAAAGATTTGGAAGCAAGATGCTTTGGGGACTCTCAGCCCCTTTGGAAACAAGGCGGCCCTTTGGGCCTGGCAGCTCTAGGCCAAAGTAGCACGCCCAGAGCAGGAGTTCTACTTCAGCCAGATCAGGCCTGCCAAGAAACTGCGTTTCACAGGCCTTGGTAAGAGATGTTCCCGGTAGGCTGTGAGAGCACTGTGGAGAGCCAGTTGCTTTAGCTTCCCACAGAGCTGGAAGCAAGATGCCTTGGGGCCTCTCTCTCCCTTTGGACACAAGGCAGCCGTTTGGGCCTGGCAGCTCTAGGCCAATGGAGCACACCCACAGCAGAAGTTCTACTTCAGGCAGATCAGTCCTGCCCAGAAACTGCGTTTCACAGCCCTTGGTAAGAGATGTTCACGGTAGGCTGTGAGAGCACTGGGCAGAACCAGTTGTTTTTTAGCTTCCCAAAGTGCTGGAGGCAAGATGCTTTGGGGCCTCTCTCACCCTTTGGAAACAAGGCAGCCCTTAGGTCCTGGTAGCTCTAGGCCTATGTAGCACAACCAGAACAGAAGTTCTACTTCAGCCAGGTCAGGCCTGCCAAGAAACTGCGTTTCACAGGCCTTTCAAAGAGATGTTCTCTTAGGCTGTAAGAGCACTGGGCAGAGCCAGCTGTTTCTTAGCTTCCCGAAGAGCTGGGAGCAAGATGCTTTGGGTCCACTCTCCGTCTTTGGAAACAAGGCAGCCCTTTGGGCCTGGCAGCTCTAGGGCAATGGAGCACACCCAGAGCAGAAGTTCTACTTCAGCCAGATCAGGCCTGCCAGGAAACTGCGTTTCACAGGCCTTGGTAAGAGATGTTCCCGGTAGGCTGTAAGAGCACTGGGCACAGCCAGTTGTTTCTTACCTTCCTGAAAAGCTGGAAGCAAGATGCTTGGGACCCCTCTGCCCGTTTGGGAACAAGGCAGCCTTTTGGGTCGGGAAGCTCTAGGCCAATGGAGCACACGCAGAGCAGGAGTTCTACTTCAGCCTGATCAGGCCTGCAAAGAAACAGCGTTTGACAGGCCTTGGTAAGAGATGTTCCCGGTAGGTGTAAGAGCACTGGGCAGAGCCAGTTGTTTCTTAGCTTCGCAAAGACCGGGAAGCAAGATGCTTTGGGCCTCTCTGCCCCTTGGAAACAGGGCAGCACTTTGGGCCTGGCAGCTCTAGGGCAGTGGAGCACACCCAGAGCCGGAGTTCTACTTCAGCCAGATGAGGCCTGCCAAGAAACTGCGTTTCACAGGCCTTTCAAAGACATGTTCCCGGTAGGCTGTAAGAGCACGGGGCAGAGCGAGTTGGTTCTTAGCTTCCCAGAGAGATGGAAGCAAGATGCTTTGGGGCCTCTCTGCCCCTTTGGAAACAAGGCAGCACCTTGGGCCTGGCAGCTCTAGGGCAATGGAGCACACCCAGAGCAGAAGTTCTACTTCAGCCAAATCAGGCCTGCCAGGAAACGGCGTTTCACAGGCCTTGGTAAGAGATGTTCCCGGTAGGCTGTAAGAGCACTGGGCAACGCCAGATGTTTCTTAGCTTCCCGAAGAGCTGGAAGCGAGAAGCTTTGGTGCCACTCTCTCACTTTGGACTCAAGGCAGCCCTTTGGGGCAGGTAGCTCTAGGCCAGTGGAGCACACCCAGAGCAGAAGTTCTACTTGGGCCAGTTCAGGCCACCAACAAACTGCGTTTCACAGGCCTTGGTAAGAGATGTTCCCGGTAGGCTGTAAGAGCACTGGGCAACGCCAGATGTTTCTTAGCTTCCCGAAGAGCTGGAAGCAAGATGCTTTGGGGCCTCTCATCCCCTTTGCAAACAAGGCGGCCCTATGGGCCAGGCAGCTCTAGGCCAATGGAGCACACCCAGAGCAGAAGTTCTACTTCGGCCAGTTCAGGCCACCAACAAACTGCGTTTCACAGGCCTTGGTAAGAGATGTTCCCGGTAGGCTGTAAGAGCACTGGGCAACGCCAGATGTTTCTTAGCTTCCCGAAGAGCTGGAAGCAAGATGCTTTGGGGCCTCTCATCCCCTTTGCAAACAAGGCCGACCTTTGGGCCAGGCAGCTCTAGGCCAATGGAGCACACCCAGAGCAGAAGTTCTACCTCAGCCAGATAAGGCCTGCCAAGAAACTGCGTTTCAAAGGCTTTGGTAAGAGATGTTCCCGGTACTCTGTTAGAGCACTGGGCAGAGCCATTTGTTTCTTAGCTTCCCAAAGAGCTGGAAGCAAGATGCGTTGGGGGCTCCCTGCCCCTTTGCCAACAAGGGCGACCTTTGGGCCTTTCAGCTCTAGGCCAATGGAGCACACCCAGAGCAGAAGTCCTACTTCAGCCAGATCAGGCCTGCCAAGGAACTGCGTTTCAGAGGCCTTTGTATGTGACGTTCCCGGTAGGCTGTGAGAGCACGGTGCAGAGCCAGTTGTTTCCTTGTTTCCCAAACAGCTGGAAGCAAGACGCTTTGGGGCCTCTCTGCCCCTTTGGAAACAAGGCAGCACGTTGGGTCTGGCAGCTCTAGGGCAATGGAGCACAACCAGAGCCGAAGTTCTACTTCTTCCAGATCAGGCCTGCCTAGACAGTGCGTTTCCCAGGCCTTGATAAGAGATGTTCTCTTAGGCTATAAGAGCACTGGGCACAGCCAGTTGTTTCTTAGCTTCCCAAGAGGTGGAAGCAAGATGCTTTGGGGCCTCTCTCCCCCTTTGGAAACAAGGCAGCCCTTTGGGCCTTTCAGCTCTAGGGCAATGGAGCACACCCAGAGCAGAAGTTCTACCTCAGCCAGATCAGGCCTGCCAAGAAACTGCTTTTCACAGGCCTTCGTAAGAGGTGTTCCCGGAAGGCTGTAAGAGTACCTGGCAGAGCGAGTTGTTTCTTAGCTTCAAAAACAGCTGGAAGCAACATGATTTGGGGCCTCTCTCCCCCTTTGGAAACAAAGCAGCCTTTGTGCCTGGCAGCTCTAGGCCAAAGTAGCACACCCAGAGCACAAGTTCTACCTCAGCCAGATAAGGCCTGTCAAGAAGCTGCGTCTCACAGGCCTTTCTCTGTCACGTTGCCGGTAGGCTGTGAGAGCACTGTGCAGAGCCAGTTGTTTCTTAGCTTCCCAAAGATTTGGAAGCAAGATGCTTTGGGGACTCTCAGCCCCTTTGGAAACAAGGCGGCCCTTTGGGCCTGGCAGCTCTAGGCCAAAGTAGCACGCCCAGAGCAGGAGTTCTACTTCAGCCAGATCAGGCCTGCCAAGAAACTGCGTTTCACAGGCCTTGGTAAGAGATGTTCCCGGTAGGCTGTGAGAGCACTGTGGAGAGCCAGTTGCTTTAGCTTCCCACAGAGCTGGAAGCAAGATGCCTTGGGGCCTCTCTCTCCCTTTGGACACAAGGCAGCCGTTTGGGCCTGGCAGCTCTAGGCCAATGGAGCACACCCACAGCAGAAGTTCTACTTCAGGCAGATCAGTCCTGCCCAGAAACTGCGTTTCACAGCCCTTGGTAAGAGATGTTCACGGTAGGCTGTGAGAGCACTGGGCAGAACCAGTTGTTTTTTAGCTTCCCAAAGTGCTGGAGGCAAGATGCTTTGGGGCCTCTCTCACCCTTTGGAAACAAGGCAGCCCTTAGGTCCTGGTAGCTCTAGGCCTATGTAGCACAACCAGAACAGAAGTTCTACTTCAGCCAGGTCAGGCCTGCCAAGAAACTGCGTTTCACAGGCCTTTCAAAGAGATGTTCTCTTAGGCTGTAAGAGCACTGGGCAGAGCCAGCTGTTTCTTAGCTTCCCGAAGAGCTGGGAGCAAGATGCTTTGGGTCCACTCTCCGTCTTTGGAAACAAGGCAGCCCTTTGGGCCTGGCAGCTCTAGGGCAATGGAGCACACCCAGAGCAGAAGTTCTACTTCAGCCAGATCAGGCCTGCCAGGAAACTGCGTTTCACAGGCCTTGGTAAGAGATGTTCCCGGTAGGCTGTAAGAGCACTGGGCACAGCCAGTTGTTTCTTACCTTCCTGAAAAGCTGGAAGCAAGATGCTTGGGACCCCTCTGCCCGTTTGGGAACAAGGCAGCCTTTTGGGTCGGGAAGCTCTAGGCCAATGGAGCACACGCAGAGCAGGAGTTCTACTTCAGCCTGATCAGGCCTGCAAAGAAACAGCGTTTGACAGGCCTTGGTAAGAGATGTTCCCGGTAGGTGTAAGAGCACTGGGCAGAGCCAGTTGTTTCTTAGCTTCGCAAAGACCGGGAAGCAAGATGCTTTGGGCCTCTCTGCCCCTTGGAAACAGGGCAGCACTTTGGGCCTGGCAGCTCTAGGGCAGTGGAGCACACCCAGAGCCGGAGTTCTACTTCAGCCAGATGAGGCCTGCCAAGAAACTGCGTTTCACAGGCCTTTCAAAGACATGTTCCCGGTAGGCTGTAAGAGCACGGGGCAGAGCGAGTTGGTTCTTAGCTTCCCAGAGAGATGGAAGCAAGATGCTTTGGGGCCTCTCTGCCCCTTTGGAAACAAGGCAGCACCTTGGGCCTGGCAGCTCTAGGGCAATGGAGCACACCCAGAGCAGAAGTTCTACTTCAGCCAAATCAGGCCTGCCAGGAAACGGCGTTTCACAGGCCTTGGTAAGAGATGTTCCCGGTAGGCTGTAAGAGCACTGGGCAACGCCAGATGTTTCTTAGCTTCCCGAAGAGCTGGAAGCGAGAAGCTTTGGTGCCACTCTCTCACTTTGGACTCAAGGCAGCCCTTTGGGGCAGGTAGCTCTAGGCCAGTGGAGCACACCCAGAGCAGAAGTTCTACTTGGGCCAGTTCAGGCCACCAACAAACTGCGTTTCACAGGCCTTGGTAAGAGATGTTCCCGGTAGGCTGTAAGAGCACTGGGCAACGCCAGATGTTTCTTAGCTTCCCGAAGAGCTGGAAGCAAGATGCTTTGGGGCCTCTCATCCCCTTTGCAAACAAGGCGGCCCTATGGGCCAGGCAGCTCTAGGCCAATGGAGCACACCCAGAGCAGAAGTTCTACTTCGGCCAGTTCAGGCCACCAACAAACTGCGTTTCACAGGCCTTGGTAAGAGATGTTCCCGGTAGGCTGTAAGAGCACTGGGCAACGCCAGATGTTTCTTAGCTTCCCGAAGAGCTGGAAGCAAGATGCTTTGGGGCCTCTCATCCCCTTTGCAAACAAGGCCGACCTTTGGGCCAGGCAGCTCTAGGCCAATGGAGCACACCCAGAGCAGAAGTTCTACCTCAGCCAGATAAGGCCTGCCAAGAAACTGCGTTTCAAAGGCTTTGGTAAGAGATGTTCCCGGTACTCTGTTAGAGCACTGGGCAGAGCCATTTGTTTCTTAGCTTCCCAAAGAGCTGGAAGCAAGATGCGTTGGGGGCTCCCTGCCCCTTTGCCAACAAGGGCGACCTTTGGGCCTTTCAGCTCTAGGCCAATGGAGCACACCCAGAGCAGAAGTCCTACTTCAGCCAGATCAGGCCTGCCAAGGAACTGCGTTTCAGAGGCCTTTGTATGTGACGTTCCCGGTAGGCTGTGAGAGCACGGTGCAGAGCCAGTTGTTTCCTTGTTTCCCAAACAGCTGGAAGCAAGACGCTTTGGGGCCTCTCTGCCCCTTTGGAAACAAGGCAGCACGTTGGGTCTGGCAGCTCTAGGGCAATGGAGCACAACCAGAGCCGAAGTTCTACTTCTTCCAGATCAGGCCTGCCTAGACAGTGCGTTTCCCAGGCCTTGATAAGAGATGTTCTCTTAGGCTATAAGAGCACTGGGCACAGCCAGTTGTTTCTTAGCTTCCCAAGAGGTGGAAGCAAGATGCTTTGGGGCCTCTCTCCCCCTTTGGAAACAAGGCAGCCCTTTGGGCCTTTCAGCTCTAGGGCAATGGAGCACACCCAGAGCAGAAGTTCTACCTCAGCCAGATCAGGCCTGCCAAGAAACTGCTTTTCACAGGCCTTCGTAAGAGGTGTTCCCGGAAGGCTGTAAGAGTACCTGGCAGAGCGAGTTGTTTCTTAGCTTCAAAAACAGCTGGAAGCAACATGATTTGGGGCCTCTCTCCCCCTTTGGAAACAAAGCAGCCTTTGTGCCTGGCAGCTCTAGGCCAAAGTAGCACACCCAGAGCACAAGTTCTACCTCAGCCAGATAAGGCCTGTCAAGAAGCTGCGTCTCACAGGCCTTTCTCTGTCACGTTGCCGGTAGGCTGTGAGAGCACTGTGCAGAGCCAGTTGTTTCTTAGCTTCCCAAAGATTTGGAAGCAAGATGCTTTGGGGACTCTCAGCCCCTTTGGAAACAAGGCGGCCCTTTGGGCCTGGCAGCTCTAGGCCAAAGTAGCACGCCCAGAGCAGGAGTTCTACTTCAGCCAGATCAGGCCTGCCAAGAAACTGCGTTTCACAGGCCTTGGTAAGAGATGTTCCCGGTAGGCTGTGAGAGCACTGTGGAGAGCCAGTTGCTTTAGCTTCCCACAGAGCTGGAAGCAAGATGCCTTGGGGCCTCTCTCTCCCTTTGGACACAAGGCAGCCGTTTGGGCCTGGCAGCTCTAGGCCAATGGAGCACACCCACAGCAGAAGTTCTACTTCAGGCAGATCAGTCCTGCCCAGAAACTGCGTTTCACAGCCCTTGGTAAGAGATGTTCACGGTAGGCTGTGAGAGCACTGGGCAGAACCAGTTGTTTTTTAGCTTCCCAAAGTGCTGGAGGCAAGATGCTTTGGGGCCTCTCTCACCCTTTGGAAACAAGGCAGCCCTTAGGTCCTGGTAGCTCTAGGCCTATGTAGCACAACCAGAACAGAAGTTCTACTTCAGCCAGGTCAGGCCTGCCAAGAAACTGCGTTTCACAGGCCTTTCAAAGAGATGTTCTCTTAGGCTGTAAGAGCACTGGGCAGAGCCAGCTGTTTCTTAGCTTCCCGAAGAGCTGGGAGCAAGATGCTTTGGGTCCACTCTCCGTCTTTGGAAACAAGGCAGCCCTTTGGGCCTGGCAGCTCTAGGGCAATGGAGCACACCCAGAGCAGAAGTTCTACTTCAGCCAGATCAGGCCTGCCAGGAAACTGCGTTTCACAGGCCTTGGTAAGAGATGTTCCCGGTAGGCTGTAAGAGCACTGGGCAGAGCCAGTTGTTTCTTACCTTCCTGAAAAGCTGGAAGCAAGATGCTTGGGACCCCTCTGCCCGTTTGGGAACAAGGCAGCCTTTTGGGTCGGGAAGCTCTAGGCCAATGGAGCACACGCAGAGCAGGAGTTCTACTTCAGCCTGATCAGGCCTGCAAAGAAACAGCGTTTGACAGGCCTTGGTAAGAGATGTTCCCGGTAGGTGTAAGAGCACTGGGCAGAGCCAGTTGTTTCTTAGCTTCGCAAAGACCGGGAAGCAAGATGCTTTGGGCCTCTCTGCCCCTTGGAAACAGGGCAGCACTTTGGGCCTGGCAGCTCTAGGGCAGTGGAGCACACCCAGAGCCGGAGTTCTACTTCAGCCAGATGAGGCCTGCCAAGAAACTGCGTTTCACAGGCCTTTCAAAGACATGTTCCCGGTAGGCTGTAAGAGCACGGGGCAGAGCGAGTTGGTTCTTAGCTTCCCAGAGAGATGGAAGCAAGATGCTTTGGGGCCTCTCTGCCCCTTTGGAAACAAGGCAGCACCTTGGGCCTGGCAGCTCTAGGGCAATGGAGCACACCCAGAGCAGAAGTTCTACTTCAGCCAAATCAGGCCTGCCAGGAAACGGCGTTTCACAGGCCTTGGTAAGAGATGTTCCCGGTAGGCTGTAAGAGCACTGGGCAACGCCAGATGTTTCTTAGCTTCCCGAAGAGCTGGAAGCGAGAAGCTTTGGTGCCACTCTCTCACTTTGGACTCAAGGCAGCCCTTTGGGGCAGGTAGCTCTAGGCCAGTGGAGCACACCCAGAGCAGAAGTTCTACTTGGGCCAGTTCAGGCCACCAACAAACTGCGTTTCACAGGCCTTGGTAAGAGATGTTCCCGGTAGGCTGTAAGAGCACTGGGCAACGCCAGATGTTTCTTAGCTTCCCGAAGAGCTGGAAGCAAGATGCTTTGGGGCCTCTCATCCCCTTTGCAAACAAGGCGGCCCTATGGGCCAGGCAGCTCTAGGCCAATGGAGCACACCCAGAGCAGAAGTTCTACTTCGGCCAGTTCAGGCCACCAACAAACTGCGTTTCACAGGCCTTGGTAAGAGATGTTCCCGGTAGGCTGTAAGAGCACTGGGCAACGCCAGATGTTTCTTAGCTTCCCGAAGAGCTGGAAGCAAGATGCTTTGGGGCCTCTCATCCCCTTTGCAAACAAGGCCGACCTTTGGGCCAGGCAGCTCTAGGCCAATGGAGCACACCCAGAGCAGAAGTTCTACCTCAGCCAGATAAGGCCTGCCAAGAAACTGCGTTTCAAAGGCTTTGGTAAGAGATGTTCCCGGTACTCTGTTAGAGCACTGGGCAGAGCCATTTGTTTCTTAGCTTCCCAAAGAGCTGGAAGCAAGATGCGTTGGGGGCTCCCTGCCCCTTTGCCAACAAGGGCGACCTTTGGGCCTTTCAGCTCTAGGCCAATGGAGCACACCCAGAGCAGAAGTCCTACTTCAGCCAGATCAGGCCTGCCAAGGAACTGCGTTTCAGAGGCCTTTGTATGTGACGTTCCCGGTAGGCTGTGAGAGCACGGTGCAGAGCCAGTTGTTTCCTTGTTTCCCAAACAGCTGGAAGCAAGACGCTTTGGGGCCTCTCTGCCCCTTTGGAAACAAGGCAGCACGTTGGGTCTGGCAGCTCTAGGGCAATGGAGCACAACCAGAGCCGAAGTTCTACTTCTTCCAGATCAGGCCTGCCTAGACAGTGCGTTTCCCAGGCCTTGATAAGAGATGTTCTCTTAGGCTATAAGAGCACTGGGCACAGCCAGTTGTTTCTTAGCTTCCCAAGAGGTGGAAGCAAGATGCTTTGGGGCCTCTCTCCCCCTTTGGAAACAAGGCAGCCCTTTGGGCCTTTCAGCTCTAGGGCAATGGAGCACACCCAGAGCAGAAGTTCTACCTCAGCCAGATCAGGCCTGCCAAGAAACTGCTTTTCACAGGCCTTCGTAAGAGGTGTTCCCGGAAGGCTGTAAGAGTACCTGGCAGAGCGAGTTGTTTCTTAGCTTCAAAAACAGCTGGAAGCAACATGATTTGGGGCCTCTCTCCCCCTTTGGAAACAAAGCAGCCTTTGTGCCTGGCAGCTCTAGGCCAAAGTAGCACACCCAGAGCACAAGTTCTACCTCAGCCAGATAAGGCCTGTCAAGAAGCTGCGTCTCACAGGCCTTTCTCTGTCACGTTGCCGGTAGGCTGTGAGAGCACTGTGCAGAGCCAGTTGTTTCTTAGCTTCCCAAAGATTTGGAAGCAAGATGCTTTGGGGACTCTCAGCCCCTTTGGAAACAAGGCGGCCCTTTGGGCCTGGCAGCTCTAGGCCAAAGTAGCACGCCCAGAGCAGGAGTTCTACTTCAGCCAGATCAGGCCTGCCAAGAAACTGCGTTTCACAGGCCTTGGTAAGAGATGTTCCCGGTAGGCTGTGAGAGCACTGTGGAGAGCCAGTTGCTTTAGCTTCCCACAGAGCTGGAAGCAAGATGCCTTGGGGCCTCTCTCTCCCTTTGGACACAAGGCAGCCGTTTGGGCCTGGCAGCTCTAGGCCAATGGAGCACACCCACAGCAGAAGTTCTACTTCAGGCAGATCAGTCCTGCCCAGAAACTGCGTTTCACAGCCCTTGGTAAGAGATGTTCACGGTAGGCTGTGAGAGCACTGGGCAGAACCAGTTGTTTTTTAGCTTCCCAAAGTGCTGGAGGCAAGATGCTTTGGGGCCTCTCTCACCCTTTGGAAACAAGGCAGCCCTTAGGTCCTGGTAGCTCTAGGCCTATGTAGCACAACCAGAACAGAAGTTCTACTTCAGCCAGGTCAGGCCTGCCAAGAAACTGCGTTTCACAGGCCTTTCAAAGAGATGTTCTCTTAGGCTGTAAGAGCACTGGGCAGAGCCAGCTGTTTCTTAGCTTCCCGAAGAGCTGGGAGCAAGATGCTTTGGGTCCACTCTCCGTCTTTGGAAACAAGGCAGCCCTTTGGGCCTGGCAGCTCTAGGGCAATGGAGCACACCCAGAGCAGAAGTTCTACTTCAGCCAGATCAGGCCTGCCAGGAAACTGCGTTTCACAGGCCTTGGTAAGAGATGTTCCCGGTAGGCTGTAAGAGCACTGGGCAGAGCCAGTTGTTTCTTACCTTCCTGAAAAGCTGGAAGCAAGATGCTTGGGACCCCTCTGCCCGTTTGGGAACAAGGCAGCCTTTTGGGTCGGGAAGCTCTAGGCCAATGGAGCACACGCAGAGCAGGAGTTCTACTTCAGCCTGATCAGGCCTGCAAAGAAACAGCGTTTGACAGGCCTTGGTAAGAGATGTTCCCGGTAGGTGTAAGAGCACTGGGCAGAGCCAGTTGTTTCTTAGCTTCGCAAAGACCGGGAAGCAAGATGCTTTGGGCCTCTCTGCCCCTTGGAAACAGGGCAGCACTTTGGGCCTGGCAGCTCTAGGGCAGTGGAGCACACCCAGAGCCGGAGTTCTACTTCAGCCAGATGAGGCCTGCCAAGAAACTGCGTTTCACAGGCCTTTCAAAGACATGTTCCCGGTAGGCTGTAAGAGCACGGGGCAGAGCGAGTTGGTTCTTAGCTTCCCAGAGAGCTGGAAGCAAGATGCTTTGGGGCCTCTCTGCCCCTTTGGAAACAAGGCAGCACCTTGGGCCTGGCAGCTCTAGGGCAATGGAGCACACCCAGAGCAGAAGTTCTACTTCAGCCAAATCAGGCCTGCCAGGAAACGGCGTTTCACAGGCCTTGGTAAGAGATGTTCCCGGTAGGCTGTAAGAGCACTGGGCAACGCCAGATGTTTCTTAGCTTCCCGAAGAGCTGGAAGCAAGAAGCTTTGGTGCCACTCTCTCACTTTGGACTCAAGGCAGCCCTTTGGGGCAGGTAGCTCTAGGCCAGTGGAGCACACCCAGAGCAGAAGTTCTACTTGGGCCAGTTCAGGCCACCAACAAACTGCGTTTCACAGGCCTTGGTAAGAGATGTTCCCGGTAGGCTGTAAGAGCACTGGGCAACGCCAGATGTTTCTTAGCTTCCCGAAGAGCTGGAAGCAAGATGCTTTGGGGCCTCTCATCCCCTTTGCAAACAAGGCGGCCCTATGGGCCAGGCAGCTCTAGGCCAATGGAGCACACCCAGAGCAGAAGTTCTACTTCGGCCAGTTCAGGCCACCAACAAACTGCGTTTCACAGGCCTTGGTAAGAGATGTTCCCGGTAGGCTGTAAGAGCACTGGGCAACGCCAGATGTTTCTTAGCTTCCCGAAGAGCTGGAAGCAAGATGCTTTGGGGCCTCTCATCCCCTTTGCAAACAAGGCCGACCTTTGGGCCAGGCAGCTCTAGGCCAATGGAGCACACCCAGAGCAGAAGTTCTACCTCAGCCAGATAAGGCCTGCCAAGAAACTGCGTTTCAAAGGCTTTGGTAAGAGATGTTCCCGGTACTCTGTTAGAGCACTGGGCAGAGCCATTTGTTTCTTAGCTTCCCAAAGAGCTGGAAGCAAGATGCGTTGGGGGCTCCCTGCCCCTTTGCCAACAAGGGCGACCTTTGGGCCTTTCAGCTCTAGGCCAATGGAGCACACCCAGAGCAGAAGTCCTACTTCAGCCAGATCAGGCCTGCCAAGGAACTGCGTTTCAGAGGCCTTTGTATGTGACGTTCCCGGTAGGCTGTGAGAGCACGGTGCAGAGCCAGTTGTTTCCTTGTTTCCCAAACAGCTGGAAGCAAGACGCTTTGGGGCCTCTCTGCCCCTTTGGAAACAAGGCAGCACGTTGGGTCTGGCAGCTCTAGGGCAATGGAGCACAACCAGAGCCGAAGTTCTACTTCTTCCAGATCAGGCCTGCCTAGACAGTGCGTTTCCCAGGCCTTGATAAGAGATGTTCTCTTAGGCTATAAGAGCACTGGGCACAGCCAGTTGTTTCTTAGCTTCCCAAGAGGTGGAAGCAAGATGCTTTGGGGCCTCTCTCCCCCTTTGGAAACAAGGCAGCCCTTTGGGCCTTTCAGCTCTAGGGCAATGGAGCACACCCAGAGCAGAAGTTCTACCTCAGCCAGATCAGGCCTGCCAAGAAACTGCTTTTCACAGGCCTTCGTAAGAGGTGTTCCCGGAAGGCTGTAAGAGTACCTGGCAGAGCGAGTTGTTTCTTAGCTTCAAAAACAGCTGGAAGCAACATGATTTGGGGCCTCTCTCCCCCTTTGGAAACAAAGCAGCCTTTGTGCCTGGCAGCTCTAGGCCAAAGTAGCACACCCAGAGCACAAGTTCTACCTCAGCCATATAAGGCCTGTCAAGAAGCTGCGTCTCACAGGCCTTTCTCTGTCACGTTGCCGGTAGGCTGTGAGAGCACTGTGCAGAGCCAGTTGTTTCTTAGCTTCCCAAAGATTTGGAAGCAAGATGCTTTGGGGACTCTCAGCCCCTTTGGAAACAAGGCGGCCCTTTGGGCCTGGCAGCTCTAGGCCAAAGTAGCACGCCCAGAGCAGGAGTTCTACTTCAGCCAGATCAGGCCTGCCAAGAAACTGCGTTTCACAGGCCTTGGTAAGAGATGTTCCCGGTAGGCTGTGAGAGCACTGTGGAGAGCCAGTTGCTTTAGCTTCCCACAGAGCTGGAAGCAAGATGCCTTGGGGCCTCTCTCTCCCTTTGGACACAAGGCAGCCGTTTGGGCCTGGCAGCTCTAGGCCAATGGAGCACACCCACAGCAGAAGTTCTACTTCAGGCAGATCAGTCCTGCCCAGAAACTGCGTTTCACAGCCCTTGGTAAGAGATGTTCACGGTAGGCTGTGAGAGCACTGGGCAGAACCAGTTGTTTTTTAGCTTCCCAAAGTGCTGGAGGCAAGATGCTTTGGGGCCTCTCTCACCCTTTGGAAACAAGGCAGCCCTTAGGTCCTGGTAGCTCTAGGCCTATGTAGCACAACCAGAACAGAAGTTCTACTTCAGCCAGGTCAGGCCTGCCAAGAAACTGCGTTTCACAGGCCTTTCAAAGAGATGTTCTCTTAGGCTGTAAGAGCACTGGGCAGAGCCAGCTGTTTCTTAGCTTCCCGAAGAGCTGGGAGCAAGATGCTTTGGGTCCACTCTCCGTCTTTGGAAACAAGGCAGCCCTTTGGGCCTGGCAGCTCTAGGGCAATGGAGCACACCCAGAGCAGAAGTTCTACTTCAGCCAGATCAGGCCTGCCAGGAAACTGCGTTTCACAGGCCTTGGTAAGAGATGTTCCCGGTAGGCTGTAAGAGCACTGGGCAGAGCCAGTTGTTTCTTACCTTCCTGAAAAGCTGGAAGCAAGATGCTTGGGACCCCTCTGCCCGTTTGGGAACAAGGCAGCCTTTTGGGTCGGGAAGCTCTAGGCCAATGGAGCACACGCAGAGCAGGAGTTCTACTTCAGCCTGATCAGGCCTGCAAAGAAACAGCGTTTGACAGGCCTTGGTAAGAGATGTTCCCGGTAGGTGTAAGAGCACTGGGCAGAGCCAGTTGTTTCTTAGCTTCGCAAAGACCGGGAAGCAAGATGCTTTGGGCCTCTCTGCCCCTTGGAAACAGGGCAGCACTTTGGGCCTGGCAGCTCTAGGGCAATGGAGCACACCCAGAGCCGGAGTTCTACTTCAGCCAGATGAGGCCTGCCAAGAAACTGCGTTTCACAGGCCTTTCAAAGACATGTTCCCGGTAGGCTGTAAGAGCACGGGGCAGAGCGAGTTGGTTCTTAGCTTCCCAGAGAGCTGGAAGCAAGATGCTTTGGGGCCTCTCTGCCCCTTTGGAAACAAGGCAGCACCTTGGGCCTGGCAGCTCTAGGGCAATGGAGCACACCCAGAGCAGAAGTTCTACTTCAGCCAAATCAGGCCTGCCAGGAAACGGCGTTTCACAGGCCTTGGTAAGAGATGTTCCCGGTAGGCTGTAAGAGCACTGGGCAACGCCAGATGTTTCTTAGCTTCCCGAAGAGCTGGAAGCGAGAAGGTTTGGTGCCACTCTCTCACTTTGGACTCAAGGCAGCCCTTTGGGGCAGGTAGCTCTAGGCCAGTGGAGCACACCCAGAGCAGAAGTTCTACTTGGGCCAGTTCAGGCCACCAACAAACTGCGTTTCACAGGCCTTGGTAAGAGATGTTCCCGGTAGGCTGTAAGAGCACTGGGCAACGCCAGATGTTTCTTAGCTTCCCGAAGAGCTGGAAGCAAGATGCTTTGGGGCCTCTCATCCCCTTTGCAAACAAGGCGGCCCTATGGGCCAGGCAGCTCTAGGCCAATGGAGCACACCCAGAGCAGAAGTTCTACTTCGGCCAGTTCAGGCCACCAACAAACTGCGTTTCACAGGCCTTGGTAAGAGATGTTCCCGGTAGGCTGTAAGAGCACTGGGCAACGCCAGATGTTTCTTAGCTTCCCAAAGAGCTGGAAGCAAGATGCTTTGGGGCCTCTCATCCCCTTTGCAAACAAGGCCGACCTTTGGGCCAGGCAGCTCTAGGCCAATGGAGCACACCCAGAGCAGAAGTTCTACCTCAGCCAGATAAGGCCTGCCAAGAAACTGCGTTTCAAAGGCTTTGGTAAGAGATGTTCCCGGTACTCTGTTAGAGCACTGGGCAGAGCCATTTGTTTCTTAGCTTCCCAAAGAGCTGGAAGCAAGATGCTTTGGGGGCTCCCTGCCCCTTTGCCAACAAGGGCGACCTTTGGGCCTTTCAGCTCTAGGCCAATGGAGCACACCCAGAGCAGAAGTCCTACTTCAGCCAGATCAGGCCTGCCAAGGAACTGCGTTTCAGAGGCCTTTGTATGTGACGTTCCCGGTAGGCTGTGAGAGCACGGTGCAGAGCCAGTTGTTTCCTTGTTTCCCAAACAGCTGGAAGCAAGACGCTTTGGGGCCTCTCTGCCCCTTTGGAAACAAGGCAGCACGTTGGGTCTGGCAGCTCTAGGGCAATGGAGCACAACCAGAGCCGAAGTTCTACTTCTTCCAGATCAGGCCTGCCTAGACAGTGCGTTTCCCAGGCCTTGATAAGAGATGTTCTCTTAGGCTATAAGAGCACTGGGCACAGCCAGTTGTTTCTTAGCTTCCCAAGAGGTGGAAGCAAGATGCTTTGGGGCCTCTCTCCCCCTTTGGAAACAAGGCAGCCCTTTGGGCCTTTCAGCTCTAGGGCAATGGAGCACACCCAGAGCAGAAGTTCTACCTCAGCCAGATCAGGCCTGCCAAGAAACTGCTTTTCACAGGCCTTCGTAAGAGGTGTTCCCGGAAGGCTGTAAGAGTACCTGGCAGAGCGAGTTGTTTCTTAGCTTCAAAAACAGCTGGAAGCAACATGATTTGGGGCCTCTCTCCCCCTTTGGAAACAAAGCAGCCTTTGTGCCTGGCAGCTCTAGGCCAAAGTAGCACACCCAGAGCACAAGTTCTACCTCAGCCAGATAAGGCCTGTCAAGAAGCTGCGTCTCACAGGCCTTTCTCTGTCACGTTGCCGGTAGGCTGTGAGAGCACTGTGCAGAGCCAGTTGTTTCTTAGCTTCCCAAAGATTTGGAAGCAAGATGCTTTGGGGACTCTCAGCCCCTTTGGAAACAAGGCGGCCCTTTGGGCCTGGCAGCTCTAGGCCAAAGTAGCACGCCCAGAGCAGGAGTTCTACTTCAGCCAGATCAGGCCTGCCAAGAAACTGCGTTTCACAGGCCTTGGTAAGAGATGTTCCCGGTAGGCTGTGAGAGCACTGTGGAGAGCCAGTTGCTTTAGCTTCCCACAGAGCTGGAAGCAAGATGCCTTGGGGCCTCTCTCTCCCTTTGGACACAAGGCAGCCGTTTGGGCCTGGCAGCTCTAGGCCAATGGAGCACACCCACAGCAGAAGTTCTACTTCAGGCAGATCAGTCCTGCCCAGAAACTGCGTTTCACAGCCCTTGGTAAGAGATGTTCATGGTAGGCTGTGAGAGCACTGGGCAGAACCAGTTGTTTTTAGCTTCCCAAAGTGCTGGAGGCAAGATGCTTTGGGGCCTCTCTCACCCTTTGGAAACAAGGCAGCCCTTAGGTCCTGGTAGCTCTAGGCCTATGTAGCACAACCAGAACAGAAGTTCTACTTCAGCCAGGTCAGGCCTGCCAAGAAACTGCGTTTCACAGGCCTTTCAAAGAGATGTTCTCTTAGGCTGTAAGAGCACTGGGCAGAGCCAGCTGTTTCTTAGCTTCCCGAAGAGCTGGGAGCAAGATGCTTTGGGTCCACTCTCCGTCTTTGGAAACAAGGCAGCCCTTTGGGCCTGGCAGCTCTAGGGCAATGGAGCACACCCAGAGCAGAAGTTCTACTTCAGCCAGATCAGGCCTGCCAGGAAACTGCGTTTCACAGGCCTTGGTAAGAGATGTTCCCGGTAGGCTGTAAGAGCACTGGGCAGAGCCAGTTGTTTCTTACCTTCCTGAAAAGCTGGAAGCAAGATGCTTGGGAGCCCTCTGCCCGTTTGGGAACAAGGCAGCCTTTTGGGTCGGGAAGCTCTAGGCCAATGGAGCACACGCAGAGCAGGAGTTCTCCTTCAGCCTGATCAGGCCTGCAAAGAAACAGCGTTTGACAGGCCTTGGTAAGAGATGTTCCCGGTAGGTGTAAGAGCACTGGGCAGAGCCAGTTGTTTCTTAGCTTCGCAAAGACCGGGAAGCAAGATGCTTTGGGCCTCTCTGCCCCTTGGAAACAGGGCAGCACTTTGGGCCTGGCAGCTCTAGGGCAGTGGAGCACACCCAGAGCCGGAGTTCTACTTCAGCCAGATGAGGCCTGCCAAGAAACTGCGTTTCACAGGCCTTTCAAAGACATGTTCCCGGTAGGCTGTAAGAGCACGGGGCACAGCGAGTTGGTTCTTAGCTTCCCAGAGAGCTGGAAGCAAGATGCTTTGGGGCCTCTCTGCCCCTTTGGAAACAAGGCAGCACCTTGGGCCTGGCAGCTCTAGGGCAATGGAGCACACCCAGAGCAGAAGTTCTACTTCAGCCAAATCAGGCCTGCCAGGAAACGGCGTTTCACAGGCCTTGGTAAGAGATGTTCCCGGTAGGCTGTAAGAGCACTGGGCAACGCCAGATGTTTCTTAGCTTCCCGAAGAGCTGGAAGCGAGAAGCTTTGGTGCCACTCTCTCACTTTGGACTCAAGGCAGCCCTTTGGGGCAGGTAGCTCTAGGCCAGTGGAGCACACCCAGAGCAGAAGTTCTACTTGGGCCAGTTCAGGCCACCAACAAACTGCGTTTCACAGGCCTTGGTAAGAGATGTTCCCGGTAGGCTGTAAGAGCACTGGGCAACGCCAGATGTTTCTTAGCTTCCCGAAGAGCTGGAAGCAAGATGCTTTGGGGCCTCTCATCCCCTTTGCAAACAAGGCGGCCCTATGGGCCAGGCAGCTCTAGGCCAATGGAGCACACCCAGAGCAGAAGTTCTACTTCGGCCAGTTCAGGCCACCAACAAACTGCGTTTCACAGGCCTTGGTAAGAGATGTTCCCGGTAGGCTGTAAGAGCACTGGGCAACGCCAGATGTTTCTTAGCTTCCCGAAGAGCTGGAAGCAAGATGCTTTGGGGCCTCTCATCCCCTTTGCAAACAAGGCCGACCTTTGGGCCAGGCAGCTCTAGGCCAATGGAGCACACCCAGAGCAGAAGTTCTACCTCAGCCAGATAAGGCCTGCCAAGAAACTGCGTTTCAAAGGCTTTGGTAAGAGATGTTCCCGGTACTCTGTTAGAGCACTGGGCAGAGCCATTTGTTTCTTAGCTTCCCAAAGAGCTGGAAGCAAGATGCGTTGGGGGCTCCCTGCCCCTTTGCCAACAAGGGCGACCTTTGGGCCTTTCAGCTCTAGGCCAATGGAGCACACCCAGAGCAGAAGTCCTACTTCAGCCAGATCAGGCCTGCCAAGGAACTGCGTTTCAGAGGCCTTTGTATGTGACGTTCCCGGTAGGCTGTGAGAGCACGGTGCAGAGCCAGTTGTTTCCTTGTTTCCCAAACAGCTGGAAGCAAGACGCTTTGGGGCCTCTCTGCCCCTTTGGAAACAAGGCAGCACGTTGGGTCTGGCAGCTCTAGGGCAATGGAGCACAACCAGAGCCGAAGTTCTACTTCTTCCAGATCAGGCCTGCCTAGACAGTGCGTTTCCCAGGCCTTGATAAGAGATGTTCTCTTAGGCTATAAGAGCACTGGGCACAGCCAGTTGTTTCTTAGCTTCCCAAGAGGTGGAAGCAAGATGCTTTGGGGCCTCTCTCCCCCTTTGGAAACAAGGCAGCCCTTTGGGCCTTTCAGCTCTAGGGCAATGGAGCACACCCAGAGCAGAAGTTCTACCTCAGCCAGATCAGGCCTGCCAAGAAACTGCTTTTCACAGGCCTTCGTAAGAGGTGTTCCCGGAAGGCTGTAAGAGTACCTGGCAGAGCGAGTTGTTTCTTAGCTTCAAAAACAGCTGGAAGCAACATGATTTGGGGCCTCTCTCCCCCTTTGGAAACAAAGCAGCCTTTGTGCCTGGCAGCTCTAGGCCAAAGTAGCACACCCAGAGCACAAGTTCTACCTCAGCCATATAAGGCCTGTCAAGAAGCTGCGTCTCACAGGCCTTTCTCTGTCACGTTGCCGGTAGGCTGTGAGAGCACTGTGCAGAGCCAGTTGTTTCTTAGCTTCCCAAAGATTTGGAAGCAAGATGCTTTGGGGACTCTCAGCCCCTTTGGAAACAAGGCGGCCCTTTGGGCCTGGCAGCTCTAGGCCAAAGTAGCACGCCCAGAGCAGGAGTTCTACTTCAGCCAGATCAGGCCTGCCAAGAAACTGCGTTTCACAGGCCTTGGTAAGAGATGTTCCCGGTAGGCTGTGAGAGCACTGTGGAGAGCCAGTTGCTTTAGCTTCCCACAGAGCTGGAAGCAAGATGCCTTGGGGCCTCTCTCTCCCTTTGGACACAAGGCAGCCGTTTGGGCCTGGCAGCTCTAGGCCAATGGAGCACACCCACAGCAGAAGTTCTACTTCAGGCAGATCAGTCCTGCCCAGAAACTGCGTTTCACAGCCCTTGGTAAGAGATGTTCACGGTAGGCTGTGAGAGCACTGGGCAGAACCAGTTGTTTTTTAGCTTCCCAAAGTGCTGGAGGCAAGATGCTTTGGGGCCTCTCTCACCCTTTGGAAACAAGGCAGCCCTTAGGTCCTGGTAGCTCTAGGCCTATGTAGCACAACCAGAACAGAAGTTCTACTTCAGCCAGGTCAGGCCTGCCAAGAAACTGCGTTTCACAGGCCTTTCAAAGAGATGTTCTCTTAGGCTGTAAGAGCACTGGGCAGAGCCAGCTGTTTCTTAGCTTCCCGAAGAGCTGGGAGCAAGATGCTTTGGGTCCACTCTCCGTCTTTGGAAACAAGGCAGCACTTTGGGCCTGGCAGCTCTAGGGCAATGGAGCACACCCAGAGCAGAAGTTCTACTTCAGCCAGATCAGGCCTGCCAGGAAACTGCGTTTCACAGGCCTTGGTAAGAGATGTTCCCGGTAGGCTGTAAGAGCACTGGGCAGAGCCAGTTGTTTCTTACCTTCCTGAAAAGCTGGAAGCAAGATGCTTGGGACCCCTCTGCCCGTTTGGGAACAAGGCAGCCTTTTGGGTCGGGAAGCTCTAGGCCAATGGAGCACACGCAGAGCAGGAGTTCTCCTTCAGCCTGATCAGGCCTGCAAAGAAACAGCGTTTGACAGGCCTTGGTAAGAGATGTTCCCGGTAGGTGTAAGAGCACTGGGCAGAGCCAGTTGTTTCTTAGCTTCGCAAAGACCGGGAAGCAAGATGCTTTGGGCCTCTCTGCCCCTTGGAAACAGGGCAGCACTTTGGGCCTGGCAGCTCTAGGGCAGTGGAGCACACCCAGAGCCGGAGTTCTACTTCAGCCAGATGAGGCCTGCCAAGAAACTGCGTTTCACAGGCCTTTCAAAGACATGTTCCCGGTAGGCTGTAAGAGCACGGGGCACAGCGAGTTGGTTCTTAGCTTCCCAGAGAGCTGGAAGCAAGATGCTTTGGGGCCTCTCTGCCCCTTTGGAAACAAGGCAGCACCTTGGGCCTGGCAGCTCTAGGGCAATGGAGCACACCCAGAGCAGAAGTTCTACTTCAGCCAAATCAGGCCTGCCAGGAAACGGCGTTTCACAGGCCTTGGTAAGAGATGTTCCCGGTAGGCTGTAAGAGCACTGGGCAACGCCAGATGTTTCTTAGCTTCCCGAAGAGCTGGAAGCGAGAAGCTTTGGTGCCACTCTCTCACTTTGGACTCAAGGCAGCCCTTTGGGGCAGGTAGCTCTAGCCCAGTGGAGCACACCCAGAGCAGAAGTTCTACTTGGGCCAGTTCAGGCCACCAACAAACTGCGTTTCACAGGCCTTGGTAAGAGATGTTCCCGGTAGGCTGTAAGAGCACTGGGCAACGCCAGATGTTTCTTAGCTTCCCGAAGAGCTGGAAGCAAGATGCTTTGGGGCCTCTCATCCCCTTTGCAAACAAGGCGGCCCTATGGGCCAGGCAGCTCTAGGCCAATGGAGCACACCCAGAGCAGAAGTTCTACTTCGGCCAGTTCAGGCCACCAACAAACTGCGTTTCACAGGCCTTGGTAAGAGATGTTCCCGGTAGGCTGTAAGAGCACTGGGCAACGCCAGATGTTTCTTAGCTTCCCGAAGAGCTGGAAGCAAGATGCTTTGGGGCCTCTCATCCCCTTTGCAAACAAGGCCGACCTTTGGGCCAGGCAGCTCTAGGCCAATGGAGCACACCCAGAGCAGAAGTTCTACCTCAGCCAGATAAGGCCTGCCAAGAAACTGCGTTTCAAAGGCTTTGGTAAGAGATGTTCCCGGTACTCTGTTAGAGCACTGGGCAGAGCCATTTGTTTCTTAGCTTCCCAAAGAGCTGGAAGCAAGATGCTTTGGGGGCTCCCTGCCCCTTTGCCAACAAGGGCGACCTTTGGGCCTTTCAGCTCTAGGCCAATGGAGCACACCCAGAGCAGAAGTCCTACTTCAGCCAGATCAGGCCTGCCAAGGAACTGCGTTTCAGAGGCCTTTGTATGTGACGTTCCCGGTAGGCTGTGAGAGCACGGTGCAGAGCCAGTTGTTTCCTTGTTTCCCAAACAGCTGGAAGCAAGACGCTTTGGGGCCTCTCTGCCCCTTTGGAAACAAGGCAGCACGTTGGGTCTGGCAGCTCTAGGGCAATGGAGCACAACCAGAGCCGAAGTTCTACTTCTTCCAGATCAGGCCTGCCTAGACAGTGCGTTTCCCAGGCCTTGATAAGAGATGTTCTCTTAGGCTATAAGAGCACTGGGCACAGCCAGTTGTTTCTTAGCTTCCCAAGAGGTGGAAGCAAGATGCTTTGGGGCCTCTCTCCCCCTTTGGAAACAAGGCAGCCCTTTGGGCCTTTCAGCTCTAGGGCAATGGAGCACACCCAGAGCAGAAGTTCTACCTCAGCCAGATCAGGCCTGCCAAGAAACTGCTTTTCACAGGCCTTCGTAAGAGGTGTTCCCGGAAGGCTGTAAGAGTACCTGGTAGAGCGAGTTGTTTCTTAGCTTCAAAAACAGCTGGAAGCAACATGATTTGGGGCCTCTCTCCCCCTTTGGAAACAAAGCAGCCTTTGTGCCTGGCAGCTCTAGGCCAAAGTAGCACACCCAGAGCACAAGTTCTACCTCAGCCAGATCAGGCCTTCCAAGAAACTGCGTCTCACAGGCCTTTCTCTGTCACGTTGCCGGTAGGCTGTGAGAGCACTGTGCAGAGCCAGTTGTTTCTTAGCTTCCCAAAGATTTGGAAGCAAGATGCTTTGGGGACTCTCAGCCCCTTTGGAAACAAGGCGGCCCTTTGGGCCTGGCAGCTCTAGGCCAAAGTAGCACGCCCAGAGCAGGAGTTCTACTTCAGCCAGATCAGGCCTGCCAAGAAACTGCGTTTCACAGGCCTTGGTAAGAGATGTTCCCGGTAGGCTGTGAGAGCACTGTGGAGAGCCAGTTGCTTTAGCTTCCCACAGAGCTGGAAGCAAGATGCCTTGGGGCCTCTCTCTCCCTTTGGACACAAGGCAGCCGTTTGGGCCTGGCAGCTCTAGGCCAATGGAGCACACCCACAGCAGAAGTTCTACTTCAGGCAGATCAGTCCTGCCCAGAAACTGCGTTTCACAGCCCTTGGTAAGAGATGTTCACGGTAGGCTGTGAGAGCACTGGGCAGAACCAGTTGTTTTTAGCTTCCCAAAGTGCTGGAGGCAAGATGCTTTGGGGCCTCTCTCACCCTTTGGAAACAAGGCAGCCCTTAGGTCCTGGTAGCTCTAGGCCTATGTAGCACAACCAGAACAGAAGTTCTACTTCAGCCAGGTCAGGCCTGCCAAGAAACTGCGTTTCACAGGCCTTTCAAAGAGATGTTCTCTTAGGCTGTAAGAGCACTGGGCAGAGCCAGCTGTTTCTTAGCTTCCCGAAGAGCTGGGAGCAAGATGCTTTGGGTCCACTCTCCGTCTTTGGAAACAAGGCAGCCCTTTGGGCCTGGCAGCTCTAGGGCAATGGAGCACACCCAGAGCAGAAGTTCTACTTCAGCCAGATCAGGCCTGCCAGGAAACTGCGTTTCACAGGCCTTGGTAAGAGATGTTCCCGGTAGGCTGTAAGAGCACTGGGCAGAGCCAGTTGTTTCTTACCTTCCTGAAAAGCTGGAAGCAAGATGCTTGGGAGCCCTCTGCCCGTTTGGGAACAAGGCAGCCTTTTGGGTCGGGAAGCTCTAGGCCAATGGAGCACACGCAGAGCAGGAGTTCTCCTTCAGCCTGATCAGGCCTGCAAAGAAACAGCGTTTGACAGGCCTTGGTAAGAGATGTTCCCGGTAGGTGTAAGAGCACTGGGCAGAGCCAGTTGTTTCTTAGCTTCGCAAAGACCGGGAAGCAAGATGCTTTGGGCCTCTCTGCCCCTTGGAAACAGGGCAGCACTTTGGGCCTGGCAGCTCTAGGGCAGTGGAGCACACCCAGAGCCGGAGTTCTACTTCAGCCAGATGAGGCCTGCCAAGAAACTGCGTTTCACAGGCCTTTCAAAGACATGTTCCCGGTAGGCTGTAAGAGCACGGGGCACAGCGAGTTGGTTCTTAGCTTCCCAGAGAGCTGGAAGCAAGATGCTTTGGGGCCTCTCTGCCCCTTTGGAAACAAGGCAGCACCTTGGGCCTGGCAGCTCTAGGGCAATGGAGCACACCCAGAGCAGAAGTTCTACTTCAGCCAAATCAGGCCTGCCAGGAAACGGCGTTTCACAGGCCTTGGTAAGAGATGTTCCCGGTAGGCTGTAAGAGCACTGGGCAACGCCAGATGTTTCTTAGCTTCCCGAAGAGCTGGAAGCGAGAAGCTTTGGTGCCACTCTCTCACTTTGGACTCAAGGCAGCCCTTTGGGGCAGGTAGCTCTAGCCCAGTGGAGCACACCCAGAGCAGAAGTTCTACTTGGGCCAGTTCAGGCCACCAACAAACTGCGTTTCACAGGCCTTGGTAAGAGATGTTCCCGGTAGGCTGTAAGAGCACTGGGCAACGCCAGATGTTTCTTAGCTTCCCGAAGAGCTGGAAGCAAGATGCTTTGGGGCCTCTCATCCCCTTTGCAAACAAGGCGGCCCTATGGGCCAGGCAGCTCTAGGCCAATGGAGCACACCCAGAGCAGAAGTTCTACTTCGGCCAGTTCAGGCCACCAACAAACTGCGTTTCACAGGCCTTGGTAAGAGATGTTCCCGGTAGGCTGTAAGAGCACTGGGCAACGCCAGATGTTTCTTAGCTTCCCGAAGAGCTGGAAGCAAGATGCTTTGGGGCCTCTCATCCCCTTTGCAAACAAGGCCGACCTTTGGGCCAGGCAGCTCTAGGCCAATGGAGCACACCCAGAGCAGAAGTTCTACCTCAGCCAGATAAGGCCTGCCAAGAAACTGCGTTTCAAAGGCTTTGGTAAGAGATGTTCCCGGTACTCTGTTAGAGCACTGGGCAGAGCCATTTGTTTCTTAGCTTCCCAAAGAGCTGGAAGCAAGATGCTTTGGGGGCTCCCTGCCCCTTTGCCAACAAGGGCGACCTTTGGGCCTTTCAGCTCTAGGCCAATGGAGCACACCCAGAGCAGAAGTCCTACTTCAGCCAGATCAGGCCTGCCAAGGAACTGCGTTTCAGAGGCCTTTGTATGTGACGTTCCCGGTAGGCTGTGAGAGCACGGTGCAGAGCCAGTTGTTTCCTTGTTTCCCAAACAGCTGGAAGCAAGACGCTTTGGGGCCTCTCTGCCCCTTTGGAAACAAGGCAGCACGTTGGGTCTGGCAGCTCTAGGGCAATGGAGCACAACCAGAGCCGAAGTTCTACTTCTTCCAGATCAGGCCTGCCTAGACAGTGCGTTTCCCAGGCCTTGATAAGAGATGTTCTCTTAGGCTATAAGAGCACTGGGCACAGCCAGTTGTTTCTTAGCTTCCCAAGAGGTGGAAGCAAGATGCTTTGGGGCCTCTCTCCCCCTTTGGAAACAAGGCAGCCCTTTGGGCCTTTCAGCTCTAGGGCAATGGAGCACACCCAGAGCAGAAGTTCTACCTCAGCCAGATCAGGCCTGCCAAGAAACTGCTTTTCACAGGCCTTCGTAAGAGGTGTTCCCGGAAGGCTGTAAGAGTACCTGGTAGAGCGAGTTGTTTCTTAGCTTCAAAAACAGCTGGAAGCAACATGATTTGGGGCCTCTCTCCCCCTTTGGAAACAAAGCAGCCTTTGTGCCTGGCAGCTCTAGGCCAAAGTAGCACACCCAGAGCACAAGTTCTACCTCAGCCAGATCAGGCCTTCCAAGAAACTGCGTCTCACAGGCCTTTCTCTGTCACGTTGCCGGTAGGCTGTGAGAGCACTGTGCAGAGCCAGTTGTTTCTTAGCTTCCCAAAGATTTGGAAGCAAGATGCTTTGGGGACTCTCAGCCCCTTTGGAAACAAGGCGGCCCTTTGGGCCTGGCAGCTCTAGGCCAAAGTAGCACGCCCAGAGCAGGAGTTCTACTTCAGCCAGATCAGGCCTGCCAAGAAACTGCGTTTCACAGGCCTTGGTAAGAGATGTTCCCGGTAGGCTGTGAGAGCACTGTGGAGAGCCAGTTGCTTTAGCTTCCCACAGAGCTGGAAGCAAGATGCCTTGGGGCCTCTCTCTCCCTTTGGACACAAGGCAGCCGTTTGGGCCTGGCAGCTCTAGGCCAATGGAGCACACCCACAGCAGAAGTTCTACTTCAGGCAGATCAGTCCTGCCCAGAAACTGCGTTTCACAGCCCTTGGTAAGAGATGTTCACGGTAGGCTGTGAGAGCACTGGGCAGAACCAGTTGTTTTTAGCTTCCCAAAGTGCTGGAGGCAAGATGCTTTGGGGCCTCTCTCACCCTTTGGAAACAAGGCAGCCCTTAGGTCCTGGTAGCTCTAGGCCTATGTAGCACAACCAGAACAGAAGTTCTACTTCAGCCAGGTCAGGCCTGCCAAGAAACTGCGTTTCACAGGCCTTTCAAAGAGATGTTCTCTTAGGCTGTAAGAGCACTGGGCAGAGCCAGCTGTTTCTTAGCTTCCCGAAGAGCTGGGAGCAAGATGCTTTGGGTCCACTCTCCGTCTTTGGAAACAAGGCAGCCCTTTGGGCCTGGCAGCTCTAGGGCAATGGAGCACACCCAGAGCAGAAGTTCTACTTCAGCCAGATCAGGCCTGCCAGGAAACTGCGTTTCACAGGCCTTGGTAAGAGATGTTCCCGGTAGGCTGTAAGAGCACTGGGCAGAGCCAGTTGTTTCTTACCTTCCTGAAAAGCTGGAAGCAAGATGCTTGGGAGCCCTCTGCCCGTTTGGGAACAAGGCAGCCTTTTGGGTCGGGAAGCTCTAGGCCAATGGAGCACACGCAGAGCAGGAGTTCTCCTTCAGCCTGATCAGGCCTGCAAAGAAACAGCGTTTGACAGGCCTTGGTAAGAGATGTTCCCGGTAGGTGTAAGAGCACTGGGCAGAGCCAGTTGTTTCTTAGCTTCGCAAAGACCGGGAAGCAAGATGCTTTGGGCCTCTCTGCCCCTTGGAAACAGGGCAGCACTTTGGGCCTGGCAGCTCTAGGGCAGTGGAGCACACCCAGAGCCGGAGTTCTACTTCAGCCAGATGAGGCCTGCCAAGAAACTGCGTTTCACAGGCCTTTCAAAGACATGTTCCCGGTAGGCTGTAAGAGCACGGGGCACAGCGAGTTGGTTCTTAGCTTCCCAGAGAGCTGGAAGCAAGATGCTTTGGGGCCTCTCTGCCCCTTTGGAAACAAGGCAGCACCTTGGGCCTGGCAGCTCTAGGGCAATGGAGCACACCCAGAGCAGAAGTTCTACTTCAGCCAAATCAGGCCTGCCAGGAAACGGCGTTTCACAGGCCTTGGTAAGAGATGTTCCCGGTAGGCTGTAAGAGCACTGGGCAACGCCAGATGTTTCTTAGCTTCCCGAAGAGCTGGAAGCGAGAAGCTTTGGTGCCACTCTCTCACTTTGGACTCAAGGCAGCCCTTTGGGGCAGGTAGCTCTAGCCCAGTGGAGCACACCCAGAGCAGAAGTTCTACTTGGGCCAGTTCAGGCCACCAACAAACTGCGTTTCACAGGCCTTGGTAAGAGATGTTCCCGGTAGGCTGTAAGAGCACTGGGCAACGCCAGATGTTTCTTAGCTTCCCGAAGAGCTGGAAGCAAGATGCTTTGGGGCCTCTCATCCCCTTTGCAAACAAGGCGGCCCTATGGGCCAGGCAGCTCTAGGCCAATGGAGCACACCCAGAGCAGAAGTTCTACTTCGGCCAGTTCAGGCCACCAACAAACTGCGTTTCACAGGCCTTGGTAAGAGATGTTCCCGGTAGGCTGTAAGAGCACTGGGCAACGCCAGATGTTTCTTAGCTTCCCGAAGAGCTGGAAGCAAGATGCTTTGGGGCCTCTCATCCCCTTTGCAAACAAGGCCGACCTTTGGGCCAGGCAGCTCTAGGCCAATGGAGCACACCCAGAGCAGAAGTTCTACCTCAGCCAGATAAGGCCTGCCAAGAAACTGCGTTTCAAAGGCTTTGGTAAGAGATGTTCCCGGTACTCTGTTAGAGCACTGGGCAGAGCCATTTGTTTCTTAGCTTCCCAAAGAGCTGGAAGCAAGATGCTTTGGGGGCTCCCTGCCCCTTTGCCAACAAGGGCGACCTTTGGGCCTTTCAGCTCTAGGCCAATGGAGCACACCCAGAGCAGAAGTCCTACTTCAGCCAGATCAGGCCTGCCAAGGAACTGCGTTTCAGAGGCCTTTGTATGTGACGTTCCCGGTAGGCTGTGAGAGCACGGTGCAGAGCCAGTTGTTTCCTTGTTTCCCAAACAGCTGGAAGCAAGACGCTTTGGGGCCTCTCTGCCCCTTTGGAAACAAGGCAGCACGTTGGGTCTGGCAGCTCTAGGGCAATGGAGCACAACCAGAGCCGAAGTTCTACTTCTTCCAGATCAGGCCTGCCTAGACAGTGCGTTTCCCAGGCCTTGATAAGAGATGTTCTCTTAGGCTATAAGAGCACTGGGCACAGCCAGTTGTTTCTTAGCTTCCCAAGAGGTGGAAGCAAGATGCTTTGGGGCCTCTCTCCCCCTTTGGAAACAAGGCAGCCCTTTGGGCCAGGCAGCTCTAGGGCAATGGAGCACACCCAGAGCAGAAGTTCTACCTCAGCCAGATCAGGCCTGCCAAGAAACTGCTTTTCACAGGCCTTCGTAAGAGGTGTTCCCGGAAGGCTGTAAGAGTACCTGGCAGAGCGAGTTGTTTCTTAGCTTCAAAAACAGCTGGAAGCAACATGATTTGGGGCCTCTCTCCCCCTTTGGAAACAAAGCAGCCTTTGTGCCTGGCAGCTCTAGGCCAAAGTAGCACACCCAGAGCACAAGTTCTACCTCAGCCAGATCAGGCCTTCCAAGAAACTGCGTCTCACAGGCCTTTCTCTGTCACGTTGCCGGTAGGCTGTGAGAGCACTGTGCAGAGCCAGTTGTTTCTTAGCTTCCCAAAGATTTGGAAGCAAGATGCTTTGGGGACTCTCAGCCCCTTTGGAAACAAGGCGGCCCTTTGGGCCTGGCAGCTCTAGGCCAAAGTAGCACGCCCAGAGCAGGAGTTCTACTTCAGCCAGATCAGGCCTGCCAAGAAACTGCGTTTCACAGGCCTTGGTAAGAGATGTTCCCGGTAGGCTGTGAGAGCACTGTGGAGAGCCAGTTGCTTTAGCTTCCCACAGAGCTGGAAGCAAGATGCCTTGGGGCCTCTCTCTCCCTTTGGACACAAGGCAGCCGTTTGGGCCTGGCAGCTCTAGGCCAATGGAGCACACCCACAGCAGAAGTTCTACTTCAGCCAGATCAGGCCTGCCAGGAAACTGCGTTTCACAGGCCTTGGTAAGAGATGTTCCCGGTAGGCTGTAAGAGCACTGGGCAGAGCCAGTTGTTTCTTACCTTCCTGAAAAGCTGGAAGCAAGATGCTTGGGACCCCTCTGCCCGTTTGGGAACAAGGCAGCCTTTTGGGTCGGGAAGCTCTAGGCCAATGGAGCACACGCAGAGCAGGAGTTCTACTTCAGCCTGATCAGGCCTGCAAAGAAACAGCGTTTGACAGGCCTTGGTAAGAGATGTTCCCGGTAGGTGTAAGAGCACTGGGCAGAGCCAGTTGTTTCTTAGCTTCGCAAAGACCGGGAAGCAAGATGCTTTGGGCCTCTCTGCCCCTTGGAAACAGGGCAGCACTTTGGGCCTGGCAGCTCTAGGGCAGTGGAGCACACCCAGAGCCGGAGTTCTACTTCAGCCAGATGAGGCCTGCCAAGAAACTGCGTTTCACAGGCCTTTCAAAGACATGTTCCCGGTAGGCTGTAAGAGCATGGGGCAGAGCGAGTTGGTTCTTAGCTTCCCAGAGAGCTGGAAGCAAGATGCTTTGGGGCCTCTCTGCCCCTTTGGAAACAAGGCAGCACCTTGGGCCTGGCAGCTCTAGGGCAATGGAGCACACCCAGAGCAGAAGTTCTACTTCAGCCAAATCAGGCCTGCCAGGAAACGGCGTTTCACAGGCCTTGGTAAGAGATGTTCCCGGTAGGCTGTAAGAGCACTGGGCAACGCCAGATGTTTCTTAGCTTCCCGAAGAGCTGGAAGCGAGAAGCTTTGGTGCCACTCTCTCACTTTGGACTCAAGGCAGCCCTTTGGGGCAGGTAGCTCTAGGCCAGTGGAGCACACCCAGAGCAGAAGTTCTACTTGGGCCAGTTCAGGCCACCAACAAACTGCGTTTCACAGGCCTTGGTAAGAGATGTTCCCGGTAGGCTGTAAGAGCACTGGGCAACGCCAGATGTTTCTTAGCTTCCCGAAGAGCTGGAAGCAAGATGCTTTGGGGCCTCTCATCCCCTTTGCAAACAAGGCGGCCCTATGGGCCAGGCAGCTCTAGGCCAATGGAGCACACCCAGAGCAGAAGTTCTACTTCGGCCAGTTCAGGCCACCAACAAACTGCGTTTCACAGGCCTTGGTAAGAGATGTTCCCGGTAGGCTGTAAGAGCACTGGGCAACGCCAGATGTTTCTTAGCTTCCCGAAGAGCTGGAAGCAAGATGCTTTGGGGCCTCTCATCCCCTTTGCAAACAAGGCCGACCTTTGGGCCAGGCAGCTCTAGGCCAATGGAGCACACCCAGAGCAGAAGTTCTACCTCAGCCAGATAAGGCCTGCCAAGAAACTGCGTTTCAAAGGCTTTGGTAAGAGATGTTCCCGGTACTCTGTTAGAGCACTGGGCAGAGCCATTTGTTTCTTAGCTTCCCAAAGAGCTGGAAGCAAGATGCTTTGGGGGCTCCCTGCCCCTTTGCCAACAAGGGCGACCTTTGGGCCTTTCAGCTCTAGGCCAATGGAGCACACCCAGAGCAGAAGTCCTACTTCAGCCAGATCAGGCCTGCCAAGGAACTGCGTTTCAGAGGCCTTTGTATGTGACGTTCCCGGTAGGCTGTGAGAGCACGGTGCAGAGCCAGTTGTTTCCTTGTTTCCCAAACAGCTGGAAGCAAGACGCTTTGGGGCCTCTCTGCCCCTTTGGAAACAAGGCAGCACGTTGGGTCTGGCAGCTCTAGGGCAATGGAGCACAACCAGAGCCGAAGTTCTACTTCTTCCAGATCAGGCCTGCCTAGACAGTGCGTTTCCCAGGCCTTGATAAGAGATGTTCTCTTAGGCTATAAGAGCACTGGGCACAGCCAGTTGTTTCTTAGCTTCCCAAGAGGTGGAAGCAAGATGCTTTGGGGCCTCTCTCCCCCTTTGGAAACAAGGCAGCCCTTTGGGCCTTTCAGCTCTAGGGCAATGGAGCACACCCAGAGCAGAAGTTCTACCTCAGCCAGATCAGGCCTGCCAAGAAACTGCTTTTCACAGGCCTTCGTAAGAGGTGTTCCCGGAAGGCTGTAAGAGTACCTGGTAGAGCGAGTTGTTTCTTAGCTTCAAAAACAGCTGGAAGCAACATGATTTGGGGCCTCTCTCCCCCTTTGGAAACAAAGCAGCCTTTGTGCCTGGCAGCTCTAGGCCAAAGTAGCACACCCAGAGCACAAGTTCTACCTCAGCCAGATCAGGCCTTCCAAGAAACTGCGTCTCACAGGCCTTTCTCTGTCACGTTGCCGGTAGGCTGTGAGAGCACTGTGCAGAGCCAGTTGTTTCTTAGCTTCCCAAAGATTTGGAAGCAAGATGCTTTGGGGACTCTCAGCCCCTTTGGAAACAAGGCGGCCCTTTGGGCCTGGCAGCTCTAGGCCAAAGTAGCACGCCCAGAGCAGGAGTTCTACTTCAGCCAGATCAGGCCTGCCAAGAAACTGCGTTTCACAGGCCTTGGTAAGAGATGTTCCCGGTAGGCTGTGAGAGCACTGTGGAGAGCCAGTTGCTTTAGCTTCCCACAGAGCTGGAAGCAAGATGCCTTGGGGCCTCTCTCTCCCTTTGGACACAAGGCAGCCGTTTGGGCCTGGCAGCTCTAGGCCAATGGAGCACACCCACAGCAGAAGTTCTACTTCAGGCAGATCAGTCCTGCCCAGAAACTGCGTTTCACAGCCCTTGGTAAGAGATGTTCACGGTAGGCTGTGAGAGCACTGGGCAGAACCAGTTGTTTTTAGCTTCCCAAAGTGCTGGAGGCAAGATGCTTTGGGGCCTCTCTCACCCTTTGGAAACAAGGCAGCCCTTAGGTCCTGGTAGCTCTAGGCCTATGTAGCACAACCAGAACAGAAGTTCTACTTCAGCCAGGTCAGGCCTGCCAAGAAACTGCGTTTCACAGGCCTTTCAAAGAGATGTTCTCTTAGGCTGTAAGAGCACTGGGCAGAGCCAGCTGTTTCTTAGCTTCCCGAAGAGCTGGGAGCAAGATGCTTTGGGTCCACTCTCCGTCTTTGGAAACAAGGCAGCCCTTTGGGCCTGGCAGCTCTAGGGCAATGGAGCACACCCAGAGCAGAAGTTCTACTTCAGCCAGATCAGGCCTGCCAGGAAACTGCGTTTCACAGGCCTTGGTAAGAGATGTTCCCGGTAGGCTGTAAGAGCACTGGGCAGAGCCAGTTGTTTCTTACCTTCCTGAAAAGCTGGAAGCAAGATGCTTGGGAGCCCTCTGCCCGTTTGGGAACAAGGCAGCCTTTTGGGTCGGGAAGCTCTAGGCCAATGGAGCACACGCAGAGCAGGAGTTCTCCTTCAGCCTGATCAGGCCTGCAAAGAAACAGCGTTTGACAGGCCTTGGTAAGAGATGTTCCCGGTAGGTGTAAGAGCACTGGGCAGAGCCAGTTGTTTCTTAGCTTCGCAAAGACCGGGAAGCAAGATGCTTTGGGCCTCTCTGCCCCTTGGAAACAGGGCAGCACTTTGGGCCTGGCAGCTCTAGGGCAGTGGAGCACACCCAGAGCCGGAGTTCTACTTCAGCCAGATGAGGCCTGCCAAGAAACTGCGTTTCACAGGCCTTTCAAAGACATGTTCCCGGTAGGCTGTAAGAGCACGGGGCACAGCGAGTTGGTTCTTAGCTTCCCAGAGAGCTGGAAGCAAGATGCTTTGGGGCCTCTCTGCCCCTTTGGAAACAAGGCAGCACCTTGGGCCTGGCAGCTCTAGGGCAATGGAGCACACCCAGAGCAGAAGTTCTACTTCAGCCAAATCAGGCCTGCCAGGAAACGGCGTTTCACAGGCCTTGGTAAGAGATGTTCCCGGTAGGCTGTAAGAGCACTGGGCAACGCCAGATGTTTCTTAGCTTCCCGAAGAGCTGGAAGCGAGAAGCTTTGGTGCCACTCTCTCACTTTGGACTCAAGGCAGCCCTTTGGGGCAGGTAGCTCTAGGCCAGTGGAGCACACCCAGAGCAGAAGTTCTACTTGGGCCAGTTCAGGCCACCAACAAACTGCGTTTCACAGGCCTTGGTAAGAGATGTTCCCGGTAGGCTGTAAGAGCACTGGGCAACGCCAGATGTTTCTTAGCTTCCCGAAGAGCTGGAAGCAAGATGCTTTGGGGCCTCTCATCCCCTTTGCAAACAAGGCGGCCCTATGGGCCAGGCAGCTCTAGGCCAATGGAGCACACCCAGAGCAGAAGTTCTACTTCGGCCAGTTCAGGCCACCAACAAACTGCGTTTCACAGGCCTTGGTAAGAGATGTTCCCGGTAGGCTGTAAGAGCACTGGGCAACGCCAGATGTTTCTTAGCTTCCCGAAGAGCTGGAAGCAAGATGCTTTGGGGCCTCTCATCCCCTTTGCAAACAAGGCCGACCTTTGGGCCAGGCAGCTCTAGGCCAATGGAGCACACCCAGAGCAGAAGTTCTACCTCAGCCAGATAAGGCCTGCCAAGAAACTGCGTTTCAAAGGCTTTGGTAAGAGATGTTCCCGGTACTCTGTTAGAGCACTGGGCAGAGCCATTTGTTTCTTAGCTTCCCAAAGAGCTGGAAGCAAGATGCTTTGGGGGCTCCCTGCCCCTTTGCCAACAAGGGCGACCTTTGGGCCTTTCAGCTCTAGGCCAATGGAGCACACCCAGAGCAGAAGTCCTACTTCAGCCAGATCAGGCCTGCCAAGGAACTGCGTTTCAGAGGCCTTTGTATGTGACGTTCCCGGTAGGCTGTGAGAGCACGGTGCAGAGCCAGTTGTTTCCTTGTTTCCCAAACAGCTGGAAGCAAGACGCTTTGGGGCCTCTCTGCCCCTTTGGAAACAAGGCAGCACGTTGGGTCTGGCAGCTCTAGGGCAATGGAGCACAACCAGAGCCGAAGTTCTACTTCTTCCAGATCAGGCCTGCCTAGACAGTGCGTTTCCCAGGCCTTGATAAGAGATGTTCTCTTAGGCTATAAGAGCACTGGGCACAGCCAGTTGTTTCTTAGCTTCCCAAGAGGTGGAAGCAAGATGCTTTGGGGCCTCTCTCCCCCTTTGGAAACAAGGCAGCCCTTTGGGCCTTTCAGCTCTAGGGCAATGGAGCACACCCAGAGCAGAAGTTCTACCTCAGCCAGATCAGGCCTGCCAAGAAACTGCTTTTCACAGGCCTTCGTAAGAGGTGTTTCCGGAAGGCTGTAAGAGTACCTGGCAGAGCGAGTTGTTTCTTAGCTTCAAAAACAGCTGGAAGCAACATGATTTGGGGCCTCTCTCCCCCTTTGGAAACAAAGCAGCCTTTGTGCCTGGCAGCTCTAGGCCAAAGTAGCACACCCAGAGCACAAGTTCTACCTCAGCCAGATCAGGCCTTCCAAGAAACTGCGTCTCACAGGCCTTTCTCTGTCACGTTGCCGGTAGGCTGTGAGAGCACTGTGCAGAGCCAGTTGTTTCTTAGCTTCCCAAAGATTTGGAAGCAAGATGCTTTGGGGACTCTCAGCCCCTTTGGAAACAAGGCGGCCCTTTGGGCCTGGCAGCTCTAGGCCAAAGTAGCACGCCCAGAGCAGGAGTTCTACTTCAGCCAGATCAGGCCTGCCAAGAAACTGCGTTTCACAGGCCTTGGTAAGAGATGTTCCCGGTAGGCTGTGAGAGCACTGTGGAGAGCCAGTTGCTTTAGCTTCCCACAGAGCTGGAAGCAAGATGCCTTGGGGCCTCTCTCTCCCTTTGGACACAAGGCAGCCGTTTGGGCCTGGCAGCTCTAGGCCAATGGAGCACACCCACAGCAGAAGTTCTACTTCAGCCAGATCAGGCCTGCCAGGAAACTGCGTTTCACAGGCCTTGGTAAGAGATGTTCCCGGTAGGCTGTAAGAGCACTGGGCAGAGCCAGTTGTTTCTTACCTTCCTGAAAAGCTGGAAGCAAGATGCTTGGGAGCCCTCTGCCCGTTTGGGAACAAGGCAGCCTTTTGGGTCGGGAAGCTCTAGGCCAATGGAGCACACGCAGAGCAGGAGTTCTACTTCAGCCTGATCAGGCCTGCAAAGAAACAGCGTTTGACAGGCCTTGGTAAGAGATGTTCCCGGTAGGTGTAAGAGCACTGGGCAGAGCCAGTTGTTTCTTAGCTTCGCAAAGACCGGGAAGCAAGATGCTTTGGGCCTCTCTGCCCCTTGGAAACAGGGCAGCACTTTGGGCCTGGCAGCTCTAGGGCAGTGGAGCACACCCAGAGCCGGAGTTCTACTTCAGCCAGATGAGGCCTGCCAAGAAACTGCGTTTCACAGGCCTTTCAAAGACATGTTCCCGGTAGGCTGTAAGAGCACGGGGCACAGCGAGTTGGTTCTTAGCTTCCCAGAGAGCTGGAAGCAAGATGCTTTGGGGCCTCTCTGCCCCTTTGGAAACAAGGCAGCACCTTGGGCCTGGCAGCTCTAGGGCAATGGAGCACACCCAGAGCAGAAGTTCTACTTCAGCCAAATCAGGCCTGCCAGGAAACGGCGTTTCACAGGCCTTGGTAAGAGATGTTCCCGGTAGGCTGTAAGAGCACTGGGCAACGCCAGATGTTTCTTAGCTTCCCGAAGAGCTGGAAGCGAGAAGCTTTGGTGCCACTCTCTCACTTTGGACTCAAGGCAGCCCTTTGGGGCAGGTAGCTCTAGGCCAGTGGAGCACACCCAGAGCAGAAGTTCTACTTGGGCCAGTTCAGGCCACCAACAAACTGCGTTTCACAGGCCTTGGTAAGAGATGTTCCCGGTAGGCTGTAAGAGCACTGGGCAACGCCAGATGTTTCTTAGCTTCCCGAAGAGCTGGAAGCAAGATGCTTTGGGGCCTCTCATCCCCTTTGCAAACAAGGCGGCCCTATGGGCCAGGCAGCTCTAGGCCAATGGAGCACACCCAGAGCAGAAGTTCTACTTCGGCCAGTTCAGGCCACCAACAAACTGCGTTTCACAGGCCTTGGTAAGAGATGTTCCCGGTAGGCTGTAAGAGCACTGGGCAACGCCAGATGTTTCTTAGCTTCCCGAAGAGCTGGAAGCAAGATGCTTTGGGGCCTCTCATCCCCTTTGCAAACAAGGCCGACCTTTGGGCCAGGCAGCTCTAGGCCAATGGAGCACACCCAGAGCAGAAGTTCTACCTCAGCCAGATAAGGCCTGCCAAGAAACTGCGTTTCAAAGGCTTTGGTAAGAGATGTTCCCGGTACTCTGTTAGAGCACTGGGCAGAGCCATTTGTTTCTTAGCTTCCCAAAGAGCTGGAAGCAAGATGCTTTGGGGGCTCCCTGCCCCTTTGCCAACAAGGGCGACCTTTGGGCCTTTCAGCTCTAGGCCAATGGAGCACACCCAGAGCAGAAGTCCTACTTCAGCCAGATCAGGCCTGCCAAGGAACTGCGTTTCAGAGGCCTTTGTATGTGACGTTCCCGGTAGGCTGTGAGAGCACGGTGCAGAGCCAGTTGTTTCCTTGTTTCCCAAACAGCTGGAAGCAAGACGCTTTGGGGCCTCTCTGCCCCTTTGGAAACAAGGCAGCACGTTGGGTCTGGCAGCTCTAGGGCAATGGAGCACAACCAGAGCCGAAGTTCTACTTCTTCCAGATCAGGCCTGCCTAGACAGTGCGTTTCCCAGGCCTTGATAAGAGATGTTCTCTTAGGCTATAAGAGCACTGGGCACAGCCAGTTGTTTCTTAGCTTCCCAAGAGGTGGAAGCAAGATGCTTTGGGGCCTCTCTCCCCCTTTGGAAACAAGGCAGCCCTTTGGGCCTTTCAGCTCTAGGGCAATGGAGCACACCCAGAGCAGAAGTTCTACCTCAGCCAGATCAGGCCTTCCAAGAAACTGCGTCTCACAGGCCTTTCTCTGTCACGTTGCCGGTAGGCTGTGAGAGCACTGTGCAGAGCCAGTTGTTTCTTAGCTTCCCAAAGATTTGGAAGCAAGATGCTTTGGGGACTCTCAGCCCCTTTGGAAACAAGGCGGCCCTTTGGGCCTGGCAGCTCTAGGCCAAAGTAGCACGCCCAGAGCAGGAGTTCTACTTCATCCAGATCAGGCCTGCCAAGAAACTGCGTTTCACAGGCCTTGGTAAGAGATGTTCCCGGTAGGCTGTGAGAGCACTGTGGAGAGCCAGTTGCTTTAGCTTCCCACAGAGCTGGAAGCAAGATGCCTTGTGGCCTCTCTCTCCCTTTGGACACAAGGCAGCCGTTTGGGCCTGGCAGCTCTAGGCCAATGGAGCACACCCACAGCAGAAGTTCTACTTCAGGCAGATCAGTCCTGCCCAGAAACTGCGTTTCACAGCCCTTGGTAAGAGATGTTCACGGTAGGCTGTGAGAGCACTGGGCAGAACCAGTTGTTTTTTAGCTTCCCAAAGTGCTGGAGGCAAGATGCTTTGGGGCCTCTCTCACCCTTTGGAAACAAGGCAGCCCTTAGGTCCTGGTAGCTCTAGGCCTATGTAGCACAACCAGAACAGAAGTTCTACTTCAGCCAGGTCAGGCCTGCCAAGAAACTGCGTTTCACAGGCCTTTCAAAGAGATGTTCTCTTAGGCTGTAAGAGCACTGGGCAGAGCCAGCTGTTTCTTAGCTTCCCGAAGAGCTGGGAGCAAGATGCTTTGGGTCCACTCTCCGTCTTTGGAAACAAGGCAGCCCTTTGGGCCTGGCAGCTCTAGGGCAATGGAGCACACCCAGAGCAGAAGTTCTACTTCAGCCAGATCAGGCCTGCCAGGAAACTGCGTTTCACAGGCCTTGGTAAGAGATGTTCCCGGTAGGCTGTAAGAGCACTGGGCAGAGCCAGTTGTTTCTTACCTTCCTGAAAAGCTGGAAGCAAGATGCTTGGGAGCCCTCTGCCCGTTTGGGAACAAGGCAGCCTTTTGGGTCGGGAAGCTCTAGGCCAATGGAGCACACGCAGAGCAGGAGTTCTACTTCAGCCTGATCAGGCCTGCAAAGAAACAGCGTTTGACAGGCCTTGGTAAGAGATGTTCCCGGTAGGTGTAAGAGCACTGGGCAGAGCCAGTTGTTTCTTAGCTTCGCAAAGACCGGGAAGCAAGATGCTTTGGGCCTCTCTGCCCCTTGGAAACAGGGCAGCACTTTGGGCCTGGCAGCTCTAGGGCAGTGGAGCACACCCAGAGCCGGAGTTCTACTTCAGCCAGATGAGGCCTGCCAAGAAACTGCGTTTCACAGGCCTTTCAAAGACATGTTCCCGGTAGGCTGTAAGAGCACGGGGCACAGCGAGTTGGTTCTTAGCTTCCCAGAGAGCTGGAAGCAAGATGCTTTGGGGCCTCTCTGCCCCTTTGGAAACAAGGCAGCACCTTGGGCCTGGCAGCTCTAGGGCAATGGAGCACACCCAGAGCAGAAGTTCTACTTCAGCCAAATCAGGCCTGCCAGGAAACGGCGTTTCACAGGCCTTGGTAAGAGATGTTCCCGGTAGGCTGTAAGAGCACTGGGCAACGCCAGATGTTTCTTAGCTTCCCGAAGAGCTGGAAGCGAGAAGCTTTGGTGCCACTCTCTCACTTTGGACTCAAGGCAGCCCTTTGGGGCAGGTAGCTCTAGGCCAGTGGAGCACACCCAGAGCAGAAGTTCTACTTGGGCCAGTTCAGGCCACCAACAAACTGCGTTTCACAGGCCTTGGTAAGAGATGTTCCCGGTAGGCTGTAAGAGCACTGGGCAACGCCAGATGTTTCTTAGCTTCCCGAAGAGCTGGAAGCAAGATGCTTTGGGGCCTCTCATCCCCTTTGCAAACAAGGCGGCCCTATGGGCCAGGCAGCTCTAGGCCAATGGAGCACACCCAGAGCAGAAGTTCTACTTCGGCCAGTTCAGGCCACCAACAAACTGCGTTTCACAGGCCTTGGTAAGAGATGTTCCCGGTAGGCTGTAAGAGCACTGGGCAACGCCAGATGTTTCTTAGCTTCCCGAAGAGCTGGAAGCAAGATGCTTTGGGGCCTCTCATCCCCTTTGCAAACAAGGCCGACCTTTGGGCCAGGCAGCTCTAGGCCAATGGAGCACACCCAGAGCAGAAGTTCTACCTCAGCCAGATAAGGCCTGCCAAGAAACTGCGTTTCAAAGGCTTTGGTAAGAGATGTTCCCGGTACTCTGTTAGAGCACTGGGCAGAGCCATTTGTTTCTTAGCTTCCCAAAGAGCTGGAAGCAAGATGCTTTGGGGGCTCCCTGCCCCTTTGCCAACAAGGGCGACCTTTGGGCCTTTCAGCTCTAGGCCAATGGAGCACACCCAGAGCAGAAGTCCTACTTCAGCCAGATCAGGCCTGCCAAGGAACTGCGTTTCAGAGGCCTTTGTATGTGACGTTCCCGGTAGGCTGTGAGAGCACGGTGCAGAGCCAGTTGTTTCCTTGTTTCCCAAACAGCTGGAAGCAAGACGCTTTGGGGCCTCTCTGCCCCTTTGGAAACAAGGCAGCACGTTGGGTCTGGCAGCTCTAGGGCAATGGAGCACAACCAGAGCCGAAGTTCTACTTCTTCCAGATCAGGCCTGCCTAGACAGTGCGTTTCCCAGGCCTTGATAAGAGATGTTCTCTTAGGCTATAAGAGCACTGGGCACAGCCAGTTGTTTCTTAGCTTCCCAAGAGGTGGAAGCAAGATGCTTTGGGGCCTCTCTCCCCCTTTGGAAACAAGGCAGCCCTTTGGGCCTTTCAGCTCTAGGGCAATGGAGCACACCCAGAGCAGAAGTTCTACCTCAGCCAGATCAGGCCTTCCAAGAAACTGCGTCTCACAGGCCTTTCTCTGTCACGTTGCCGGTAGGCTGTGAGAGCACTGTGCAGAGCCAGTTGTTTCTTAGCTTCCCAAAGATTTGGAAGCAAGATGCTTTGGGGACTCTCAGCCCCTTTGGAAACAAGGCGGCCCTTTGGGCCTGGCAGCTCTAGGCCAAAGTAGCACGCCCAGAGCAGGAGTTCTACTTCATCCAGATCAGGCCTGCCAAGAAACTGCGTTTCACAGGCCTTGGTAAGAGATGTTCCCGGTAGGCTGTGAGAGCACTGTGGAGAGCCAGTTGCTTTAGCTTCCCACAGAGCTGGAAGCAAGATGCCTTGTGGCCTCTCTCTCCCTTTGGACACAAGGCAGCCGTTTGGGCCTGGCAGCTCTAGGCCAATGGAGCACACCCACAGCAGAAGTTCTACTTCAGGCAGATCAGTCCTGCCCAGAAACTGCGTTTCACAGCCCTTGGTAAGAGATGTTCACGGTAGGCTGTGAGAGCACTGGGCAGAACCAGTTGTTTTTTAGCTTCCCAAAGTGCTGGAGGCAAGATGCTTTGGGGCCTCTCTCACCCTTTGGAAACAAGGCAGCCCTTAGGTCCTGGTAGCTCTAGGCCTATGTAGCACAACCAGAACAGAAGTTCTACTTCAGCCAGGTCAGGCCTGCCAAGAAACTGCGTTTCACAGGCCTTTCAAAGAGATGTTCTCTTAGGCTGTAAGAGCACTGGGCAGAGCCAGCTGTTTCTTAGCTTCCCGAAGAGCTGGGAGCAAGATGCTTTGGGTCCACTCTCCGTCTTTGGAAACAAGGCAGCCCTTTGGGCCTGGCAGCTCTAGGGCAATGGAGCACACCCAGAGCAGAAGTTCTACTTCAGCCAGATCAGGCCTGCCAGGAAACTGCGTTTCACAGGCCTTGGTAAGAGATGTTCCCGGTAGGCTGTAAGAGCACTGGGCAGAGCCAGTTGTTTCTTACCTTCCTGAAAAGCTGGAAGCAAGATGCTTGGGAGCCCTCTGCCCGTTTGGGAACAAGGCAGCCTTTTGGGTCGGGAAGCTCTAGGCCAATGGAGCACACGCAGAGCAGGAGTTCTACTTCAGCCTGATCAGGCCTGCAAAGAAACAGCGTTTGACAGGCCTTGGTAAGAGATGTTCCCGGTAGGTGTAAGAGCACTGGGCAGAGCCAGTTGTTTCTTAGCTTCGCAAAGACCGGGAAGCAAGATGCTTTGGGCCTCTCTGCCCCTTGGAAACAGGGCAGCACTTTGGGCCTGGCAGCTCTAGGGCAGTGGAGCACACCCAGAGCCGGAGTTCTACTTCAGCCAGATGAGGCCTGCCAAGAAACTGCGTTTCACAGGCCTTTCAAAGACATGTTCCCGGTAGGCTGTAAGAGCACGGGGCAGAGCGAGTTGGTTCTTAGCTTCCCAGAGAGCTGGAAGCAAGATGCTTTGGGGCCTCTCTGCCCCTTTGGAAACAAGGCAGCACCTTGGGCCTGGCAGCTCTAGGGCAATGGAGCACACCCAGAGCAGAAGTTCTACTTCAGCCAAATCAGGCCTGCCAGGAAACGGCGTTTCACAGGCCTTGGTAAGAGATGTTCCCGGTAGGCTGTAAGAGCACTGGGCAACGCCAGATGTTTCTTAGCTTCCCGAAGAGCTGGAAGCGAGAAGCTTTGGTGCCACTCTCTCACTTTGGACTCAAGGCAGCCCTTTGGGGCAGGTAGCTCTAGGCCAGTGGAGCACACCCAGAGCAGAAGTTCTACTTGGGCCAGTTCAGGCCACCAACAAACTGCGTTTCACAGGCCTTGGTAAGAGATGTTCCCGGTAGGCTGTAAGAGCACTGGGCAACGCCAGATGTTTCTTAGCTTCCCGAAGAGCTGGAAGCAAGATGCTTTGGGGCCTCTCATCCCCTTTGCAAACAAGGCGGCCCTATGGGCCAGGCAGCTCTAGGCCAATGGAGCACACCCAGAGCAGAAGTTCTACTTCGGCCAGTTCAGGCCACCAACAAACTGCGTTTCACAGGCCTTGGTAAGAGATGTTCCCGGTAGGCTGTAAGAGCACTGGGCAACGCCAGATGTTTCTTAGCTTCCCGAAGAGCTGGAAGCAAGATGCTTTGGGGCCTCTCATCCCCTTTGCAAACAAGGCCGACCTTTGGGCCAGGCAGCTCTAGGCCAATGGAGCACACCCAGAGCAGAAGTTCTACCTCAGCCAGATAAGGCCTGCCAAGAAACTGCGTTTCAAAGGCTTTGGTAAGAGATGTTCCCGGTACTCTGTTAGAGCACTGGGCAGAGCCATTTGTTTCTTAGCTTCCCAAAGAGCTGGAAGCAAGATGCTTTGGGGGCTCCCTGCCCCTTTGCCAACAAGGGCGACCTTTGGGCCTTTCAGCTCTAGGCCAATGGAGCACACCCAGAGCAGAAGTCCTACTTCAGCCAGATCAGGCCTGCCAAGGAACTGCGTTTCAGAGGCCTTTGTATGTGACGTTCCCGGTAGGCTGTGAGAGCACGGTGCAGAGCCAGTTGTTTCCTTGTTTCCCAAACAGCTGGAAGCAAGACGCTTTGGGGCCTCTCTGCCCCTTTGGAAACAAGGCAGCACGTTGGGTCTGGCAGCTCTAGGGCAATGGAGCACAACCAGAGCCGAAGTTCTACTTCTTCCAGATCAGGCCTGCCTAGACAGTGCGTTTCCCAGGCCTTGATAAGAGATGTTCTCTTAGGCTATAAGAGCACTGGGCACAGCCAGTTGTTTCTTAGCTTCCCAAGAGGTGGAAGCAAGATGCTTTGGGGCCTCTCTCCCCCTTTGGAAACAAGGCAGCCCTTTGGGCCTTTCAGCTCTAGGGCAATGGAGCACACCCAGAGCAGAAGTTCTACCTCAGCCAGATCAGGCCTGCCAAGAAACTGCTTTTCACAGGCCTTCGTAAGAGGTGTTCCCGGAAGGCTGTAAGAGTACCTGGCAGAGCGAGTTGTTTCTTAGCTTCAAAAACAGCTGGAAGCAACATGATTTGGGGCCTCTCTCCCCCTTTGGAAACAAAGCAGCCTTTGTGCCTGGCAGCTCTAGGCCAAAGTAGCACACCCAGAGCACAAGTTCTACCTCAGCCAGATCAGGCCTTCCAAGAAGCTGCGTCTCACAGGCCTTTCTCTGTCACGTTGCCGGTAGGCTGTGAGAGCACTGTGCAGAGCCAGTTGTTTCTTAGCTTCCCAAAGATTTGGAAGCAAGATGCTTTGGGGACTCTCAGCCCCTTTGGAAACAAGGCGGCCCTTTGGGCCTGGCAGCTCTAGGCCAAAGTAGCACGCCCAGAGCAGGAGTTCTACTTCAGCCAGATCAGGCCTGCCAAGAAACTGCGTTTCACAGGCCTTGGTAAGAGATGTTCCCGGTAGGCTGTGAGAGCACTGTGGAGAGCCAGTTGCTTTAGCTTCCCACAGAGCTGGAAGCAAGATGCCTTGGGGCCTCTCTCTCCCTTTGGACACAAGGCAGCCGTTTGGGCCTGGCAGCTCTAGGCCAATGGAGCACACCCACAGCAGAAGTTCTACTTCAGGCAGATCAGTCCTGCCCAGAAACTGCGTTTCACAGCCCTTGGTAAGAGATGTTCACGGTAGGCTGTGAGAGCACTGGGCAGAACCAGTTGTTTTTTAGCTTCCCAAAGTGCTGGAGGCAAGATGCTTTGGGGCCTCTCTCACCCTTTGGAAACAAGGCAGCCCTTAGGTCCTGGTAGCTCTAGGCCTATGTAGCACAACCAGAACAGAAGTTCTACTTCAGCCAGGTCAGGCCTGCCAAGAAACTGCGTTTCACAGGCCTTTCAAAGAGATGTTCTCTTAGGCTGTAAGAGCACTGGGCAGAGCCAGCTGTTTCTTAGCTTCCCGAAGAGCTGGGAGCAAGATGCTTTGGGTCCACTCTCCGTCTTTGGAAACAAGGCAGCCCTTTGGGCCTGGCAGCTCTAGGGCAATGGAGCACACCCAGAGCAGAAGTTCTACTTCAGCCAGATCAGGCCTGCCAGGAAACTGCGTTTCACAGGCCTTGGTAAGAGATGTTCCCGGTAGGCTGTAAGAGCACTGGGCAGAGCCAGTTGTTTCTTACCTTCCTGAAAAGCTGGAAGCAAGATGCTTGGGACCCCTCTGCCCGTTTGGGAACAAGGCAGCCTTTTGGGTCGGGAAGCTCTAGGCCAATGGAGCACACGCAGAGCAGGAGTTCTACTTCAGCCTGATCAGGCCTGCAAAGAAACAGCGTTTGACAGGCCTTGGTAAGAGATGTTCCCGGTAGGTGTAAGAGCACTGGGCAGAGCCAGTTGTTTCTTAGCTTCGCAAAGACCGGGAAGCAAGATGCTTTGGGCCTCTCTGCCCCTTGGAAACAGGGCAGCACTTTGGGCCTGGCAGCTCTAGGGCAGTGGAGCACACCCAGAGCCGGAGTTCTACTTCAGCCAGATGAGGCCTGCCAAGAAACTGCGTTTCACAGGCCTTTCAAAGACATGTTCCCGGTAGGCTGTAAGAGCACGGGGCAGAGCGAGTTGGTTCTTAGCTTCCCAGAGAGCTGGAAGCAAGATGCTTTGGGGCCTCTCTGCCCCTTTGGAAACAAGGCAGCACCTTGGGCCTGGCAGCTCTAGGGCAATGGAGCACACCCAGAGCAGAAGTTCTACTTCAGCCAAATCAGGCCTGCCAGGAAACGGCGTTTCACAGGCCTTGGTAAGAGATGTTCCCGGTAGGCTGTAAGAGCACTGGGCAACGCCAGATGTTTCTTAGCTTCCCGAAGAGCTGGAAGCGAGAAGCTTTGGTGCCACTCTCTCACTTTGGACTCAAGGCAGCCCTTTGGGGCAGGTAGCTCTAGGCCAGTGGAGCACACCCAGAGCAGAAGTTCTACTTGGGCCAGTTCAGGCCACCAACAAACTGCGTTTCACAGGCCTTGGTAAGAGATGTTCCCGGTAGGCTGTAAGAGCACTGGGCAACGCCAGATGTTTCTTAGCTTCCCGAAGAGCTGGAAGCAAGATGCTTTGGGGCCTCTCATCCCCTTTGCAAACAAGGCGGCCCTATGGGCCAGGCAGCTCTAGGCCAATGGAGCACACCCAGAGCAGAAGTTCTACTTCGGCCAGTTCAGGCCACCAACAAACTGCGTTTCACAGGCCTTGGTAAGAGATGTTCCCGGTAGGCTGTAAGAGCACTGGGCAACGCCAGATGTTTCTTAGCTTCCCGAAGAGCTGGAAGCAAGATGCTTTGGGGCCTCTCATCCCCTTTGCAAACAAGGCCGACCTTTGGGCCAGGCAGCTCTAGGCCAATGGAGCACACCCAGAGCAGAAGTTCTACCTCAGCCAGATAAGGCCTGCCAAGAAACTGCGTTTCAAAGGCTTTGGTAAGAGATGTTCCCGGTACTCTGTTAGAGCACTGGGCAGAGCCATTTGTTTCTTAGCTTCCCAAAGAGCTGGAAGCAAGATGCTTTGGGGGCTCCCTGCCCCTTTGCCAACAAGGGCGACCTTTGGGCCTTTCAGCTCTAGGCCAATGGAGCACACCCAGAGCAGAAGTCCTACTTCAGCCAGATCAGGCCTGCCAAGGAACTGCGTTTCAGAGGCCTTTGTATGTGACGTTCCCGGTAGGCTGTGAGAGCACGGTGCAGAGCCAGTTGTTTCCTTGTTTCCCAAACAGCTGGAAGCAAGACGCTTTGGGGCCTCTCTGCCCCTTTGGAAACAAGGCAGCACGTTGGGTCTGGCAGCTCTAGGGCAATGGAGCACAACCAGAGCCGAAGTTCTACTTCTTCCAGATCAGGCCTGCCTAGACAGTGCGTTTCCCAGGCCTTGATAAGAGATGTTCTGTTAGGCTATAAGAGCACTGGGCACAGCCAGTTGTTTCTTAGCTTCCCAAGAGGTGGAAGCAAGATGCTTTGGGGCCTCTCTCCCCCTTTGGAAACAAGGCAGCCCTTTGGGCCAGGCAGCTCTAGGCCAATGGAGCACACCCAGAGCAGAAGTTCTACCTCAGCCAGATCAGGCCTGCCAAGAAACTGCTTTTCACAGGCCTTCGTAAGAGGTGTTCCCTGAAGGCTGTAAGAGTACCTGGCAGAGCGAGTTGTTTCTTAGCTTCAAAAACAGCTGGAAGCAACATGATTTGGGGCCTCTCTCCCCCTTTGGAAACAAAGCAGCCTTTGTGCCTGGCAGCTCTAGGCCAAAGTAGCACACCCAGAGCACAAGTTCTACCTCAGCCAGATCAGGCCTTCCAAGAAGCTGCGTCTCACAGGCCTTTCTCTGTCACGTTGCCGGTAGGCTGTGAGAGCACTGTGCAGAGCCAGTTGTTTCTTAGCTTCCCAAAGATTTGGAAGCAAGATGCTTTGGGGACTCTCAGCCCCTTTGGAAACAAGGCGGCCCTTTGGGCCTGGCAGCTCTAGGCCAAAGTAGCACGCCCAGAGCAGGAGTTCTACTTCAGCCAGATCAGGCCTGCCAAGAAACTGCGTTTCACAGGCCTTGGTAAGAGATGTTCCCGGTAGGCTGTGAGAGCACTGTGGAGAGCCAGTTGCTTTAGCTTCCCACAGAGCTGGAAGCAAGATGCCTTGGGGCCTCTCTCTCCCTTTGGACACAAGGCAGCCGTTTGGGCCTGGCAGCTCTAGGCCAATGGAGCACACCCACAGCAGAAGTTCTACTTCAGGCAGATCAGTCCTGCCCAGAAACTGCGTTTCACAGCCCTTGGTAAGAGATGTTCACGGTAGGCTGTGAGAGCACTGGGCAGAACCAGTTGTTTTTTAGCTTCCCAAAGTGCTGGAGGCAAGATGCTTTGGGGCCTCTCTCACCCTTTGGAAACAAGGCAGCCCTTAGGTCCTGGTAGCTCTAGGCCTATGTAGCACAAACAGAACAGAAGTTCTACTTCAGCCAGGTCAGGCCTGCCAAGAAACTGCGTTTCACAGGCCTTTCAAACACATGTTCTCTTAGGCTGTAAGAGCACTGGGCAGAGCCAGCTGTTTCTTAGCTTCCCGAAGAGCTGGGAGCAAGATGCTTTGGGTCCACTCTCCGTCTTTGGAAACAAGGCAGCCCTTTGGGCCTGGCAGCTCTAGGGCAATGGAGCACACCCAGAGCAGAAGTTCTACTTCAGCCAGATCAGGCCTGCCAGGAAACTGCGTTTCACAGGCCTTGGTAAGAGATGTTCCCGGTAGGCTGTAAGAGCACTGGGCAGAGCCAGTTGTTTCTTACCTTCCTGAAAAGCTGGAAGCAAGATGCTTGGGAGCCCTCTGCCCGTTTGGGAACAAGGCAGCCTTTTGGGTCGGGAAGCTCTAGGCCAATGGAGCACACGCAGAGCAGGAGTTCTACTTCAGCCTGATCAGGCCTGCAAAGAAACAGCGTTTGACAGGCCTTGGTAAGAGATGTTCCCGGTAGGTGTAAGAGCACTGGGCAGAGCCAGTTGTTTCTTAGCTTCGCAAAGACCGGGAAGCAAGATGCTTTGGGCCTCTCTGCCCCTTGGAAACAGGGCAGCACTTTGGGCCTGGCAGCTCTAGGGCAGTGGAGCACACCCAGAGCCGGAGTTCTACTTCAGCCAGATGAGGCCTGCCAAGAAACTGCGTTTCACAGGCCTTTCAAAGACATGTTCCCGGTAGGCTGTAAGAGCACGGGGCAGAGCGAGTTGGTTCTTAGCTTCCCAGAGAGCTGGAAGCAAGATGCTTTGGGGCCTCTCTGCCCCTTTGGAAACAAGGCAGCACCTTGGGCCTGGCAGCTCTAGGGCAATGGAGCACACCCAGAGCAGAAGTTCTACTTCAGCCAAATCAGGCCTGCCAGGAAACGGCGTTTCACAGGCCTTGGTAAGAGATGTTCCCGGTAGGCTGTAAGAGCACTGGGCAACGCCAGATGTTTCTTAGCTTCCCGAAGAGCTGGAAGCAAGAAGCTTTGGTGCCACTCTCTCACTTTGGACTCAAGGCAGCCCTTTGGGGCAGGTAGCTCTAGGCCAGTGGAGCACACCCAGAGCAGAAGTTCTACTTGGGCCAGTTCAGGCCACCAACAAACTGCGTTTCACAGGCCTTGGTAAGAGATGTTCCCGGTAGGCTGTAAGAGCACTGGGCAACGCCAGATGTTTCTTAGCTTCCCGAAGAGCTGGAAGCAAGATGCTTTGGGGCCTCTCATCCCCTTTGCAAACAAGGCGGCCCTATGGGCCAGGCAGCTCTAGGCCAATGGAGCACACCCAGAGCAGAAGTTCTACTTCGGCCAGTTCAGGCCACCAACAAACTGCGTTTCACAGGCCTTGGTAAGAGATGTTCCCGGTAGGCTGTAAGAGCACTGGGCAACGCCAGATGTTTCTTAGCTTCCCGAAGAGCTGGAAGCAAGATGCTTTGGGGCCTCTCATCCCCTTTGCAAACAAGGCCGACCTTTGGGCCAGGCAGCTCTAGGCCAATGGAGCACACCCAGAGCAGAAGTTCTACCTCAGCCAGATAAGGCCTGCCAAGAAACTGCGTTTCAAAGGCTTTGGTAAGAGATGTTCCCGGTACTCTGTTAGAGCACTGGGCAGAGCCATTTGTTTCTTAGCTTCCCAAAGAGCTGGAAGCAAGATGCTTTGGGGGCTCCCTGCCCCTTTGCCAACAAGGGCGACCTTTGGGCCTTTCAGCTCTAGGCCAATGGAGCACACCCAGAGCAGAAGTCCTACTTCAGCCAGATCAGGCCTGCCAAGGAACTGCGTTTCAGAGGCCTTTGTATGTGACGTTCCCGGTAGGCTGTGAGAGCACGGTGCAGAGCCAGTTGTTTCCTTGTTTCCCAAACAGCTGGAAGCAAGACGCTTTGGGGCCTCTCTGCCCCTTTGGAAACAAGGCAGCACGTTGGGTCTGGCAGCTCTAGGGCAATGGAGCACAACCAGAGCCGAAGTTCTACTTCTTCCAGATCAGGCCTGCCTAGACAGTGCGTTTCCCAGGCCTTGATAAGAGATGTTCTCTTAGGCTATAAGAGCACTGGGCACAGCCAGTTGTTTCTTAGCTTCCCAAGAGGTGGAAGCAAGATGCTTTGGGGCCTCTCTCCCCCTTTGGAAACAAGGCAGCCCTTTGGGCCTTTCAGCTCTAGGGCAATGGAGCACACCCAGAGCAGAAGTTCTACCTCAGCCAGATCAGGCCTGCCAAGAAACTGCTTTTCACAGGCCTTCGTAAGAGGTGTTCCCGGAAGGCTGTAAGAGTACCTGGCAGAGCGAGTTGTTTCTTAGCTTCAAAAACAGCTGGAAGCAACATGATTTGGGGCCTCTCTCCCCCTTTGGAAACAAAGCAGCCTTTGTGCCTGGCAGCTCTAGGCCAAAGTAGCACACCCAGAGCACAAGTTCTACCTCAGCCAGATCAGGCCTTCCAAGAAACTGCGTCTCACAGGCCTTTCTCTGTCACGTTGCCGGTAGGCTGTGAGAGCACTGTGCAGAGCCAGTTGTTTCTTAGCTTCCCAAAGATTTGGAAGCAAGATGCTTTGGGGACTCTCAGCCCCTTTGGAAACAAGGCGGCCCTTTGGGCCTGGCAGCTCTAGGCCAAAGTAGCACGCCCAGAGCAGGAGTTCTACTTCAGCCAGATCAGGCCTGCCAAGAAACTGCGTTTCACAGGCCTTGGTAAGAGATGTTCCCGGTAGGCTGTGAGAGCACTGTGGAGAGCCAGTTGCTTTAGCTTCCCACAGAGCTGGAAGCAAGATGCCTTGGGGCCTCTCTCTCCCTTTGGACACAAGGCAGCCGTTTGGGCCTGGCAGCTCTAGGCCAATGGAGCACACCCACAGCAGAAGTTCTACTTCAGGCAGATCAGTCCTGCCCAGAAACTGCGTTTCACAGCCCTTGGTAAGAGATGTTCACGGTAGGCTGTGAGAGCACTGGGCAGAACCAGTTGTTTTTTAGCTTCCCAAAGTGCTGGAGGCAAGATGCTTTGGGGCCTCTCTCACCCTTTGGAAACAAGGCAGCCCTTAGGTCCTGGTAGCTCTAGGCCTATGTAGCACAAACAGAACAGAAGTTCTACTTCAGCCAGGTCAGGCCTGCCAAGAAACTGCGTTTCACAGGCCTTTCAAAGAGATGTTCTCTTAGGCTGTAAGAGCACTGGGCAGAGCCAGCTGTTTCTTAGCTTCCCGAAGAGCTGGGAGCAAGATGCTTTGGGTCCACTCTCCGTCTTTGGAAACAAGGCAGCCCTTTGAGCCTGGCAGCTCTAGGGCAATGGAGCACACCCAGAGCAGAAGTTCTACTTCAGCCAGATCAGGCCTGCCAGGAAACTGCGTTTCACAGGCCTTGGTAAGAGATGTTCCCGGTAGGCTGTAAGAGCACTGGGCAGAGCCAGTTGTTTCTTACCTTCCTGAAAAGCTGGAAGCAAGATGCTTGGGACCCCTCTGCCCGTTTGGGAACAAGGCAGCCTTTTGGGTCGGGAAGCTCTAGGCCAATGGAGCACACGCAGAGCAGGAGTTCTACTTCAGCCTGATCAGGCCTGCAAAGAAACAGCGTTTGACAGGCCTTGGTAAGAGATGTTCCCGGTAGGTGTAAGAGCACTGGGCAGAGCCAGTTGTTTCTTAGCTTCGCAAAGACCGGGAAGCAAGATGCTTTGGGCCTCTCTGCCCCTTGGAAACAGGGCAGCACTTTGGGCCTGGCAGCTCTAGGGCAGTGGAGCACACCCAGAGCCGGAGTTCTACTTCAGCCAGATGAGGCCTGCCAAGAAACTGCGTTTCACAGGCCTTTCAAAGACATGTTCCCGGTAGGCTGTAAGAGCACGGGGCAGAGCGAGTTGGTTCTTAGCTTCCCAGAGAGCTGGACGCAAGATGCTTTGGGGCCTCTCTGCCCCTTTGGAAACAAGGCAGCACCTTGGGCCTGGCAGCTCTAGGGCAATGGAGCACACCCAGAGCAGAAGTTCTACTTCAGCCAAATCAGGCCTGCCAGGAAACGGCATTTCACAGGCCTTGGTAAGAGATGTTCCCGGTAGGCTGTAAGAGCACTGGGCAACGCCAGATGTTTCTTAGCTTCCCGAAGAGCTGGAAGCGAGAAGCTTTGGTGCCACTCTCTCACTTTGGACTCAAGGCAGCCCTTTGGGGCAGGTAGCTCTAGCCCAGTGGAGCACACCCAGAGCAGAAGTTCTACTTGGGCCAGTTCAGGCCACCAACAAACTGCGTTTCACAGGCCTTGGTAAGAGATGTTCCCGGTAGGCTGTAAGAGCACTGGGCAACGCCAGATGTTTCTTAGCTTCCCGAAGAGCTGGAAGCAAGATGCTTTGGGGCCTCTCATCCCCTTTGCAAACAAGGCGGCCCTATGGGCCAGGCAGCTCTAGGCCAATGGAGCACACCCAGAGCAGAAGTTCTACTTCGGCCAGTTCAGGCCACCAACAAACTGCGTTTCACAGGCCTTGGTAAGAGATGTTCCCGGTAGGCTGTAAGAGCACTGGGCAACGCCAGATGTTTCTTAGCTTCCCGAAGAGCTGGAAGCAAGATGCTTTGGGGCCTCTCATCCCCTTTGCAAACAAGGCCGACCTTTGGGCCAGGCAGCTCTAGGCCAATGGAGCACACCCAGAGCAGAAGTTCTACCTCAGCCAGATAAGGCCTGCCAAGAAACTGCGTTTCAAAGGCTTTGGTAAGAGATGTTCCCGGTACTCTGTTAGAGCACTGGGCAGAGCCATTTGTTTCTTAGCTTCCCAAAGAGCTGGAAGCAAGATGCTTTGGGGGCTCCCTGCCCCTTTGCCAACAAGGGCGACCTTTGGGCCTTTCAGCTCTAGGCCAATGGAGCACACCCAGAGCAGAAGTCCTACTTCAGCCAGATCAGGCCTGCCAAGGAACTGCGTTTCAGAGGCCTTTGTATGTGACGTTCCCGGTAGGCTGTGAGAGCACGGTGCAGAGCCAGTTGTTTCCTTGTTTCCCAAACAGCTGGAAGCAAGACGCTTTGGGGCCTCTCTGCCCCTTTGGAAACAAGGCAGCACGTTGGGTCTGGCAGCTCTAGGGCAATGGAGCACAACCAGAGCCGAAGTTCTACTTCTTCCAGATCAGGCCTGCCTAGACAGTGCGTTTCCCAGGCCTTGATAAGAGATGTTCTGTTAGGCTATAAGAGCACTGGGCACAGCCAGTTGTTTCTTAGCTTCCCAAGAGGTGGAAGCAAGATGCTTTGGGGCCTCTCTCCCCCTTTGGAAACAAGGCAGCCCTTTGGGCCTTTCAGCTCTAGGGCAATGGAGCACACCCAGAGCAGAAGTTCTACCTCAGCCAGATCAGGCCTGCCAAGAAACTGCTTTTCACAGGCCTTCGTAACAGGTGTTCCCGGAAGGCTGTAAGAGTACCTGGCAGAGCGAGTTGTTTCTTAGCTTCAAAAACAGCTGGAAGCAACATGCTTTGGGGCCTCTCTCCCCCTTTGGAAACAAAGCAGCCTTTGTGCCTGGCAGCTCTAGGCCAAAGTAGCACACCCAGAGCACAAGTTCTACCTCAGCCAGATCAGGCCTTCCAAGAAACTGCGTCTCACAGGCCTTTCTCTGTCACGTTGCCGGTAGGCTGTGAGAGCACTGTGCAGAGCCAGTTGTTTCTTAGCTTCCCAAAGATTTGGAAGCAAGATGCTTTGGGGACTCTCAGCCCCTTTGGAAACAAGGCGGCCCTTTGGGCCTGGCAGCTCTAGGCCAAAGTAGCACGCCCAGAGCAGGAGTTCTACTTCAGCCAGATCAGGCCTGCCAAGAAACTGCGTTTCACAGGCCTTGGTAAGAGATGTTCCCGGTAGGCTGTGAGAGCACTGTGGAGAGCCAGTTGCTTTAGCTTCCCACAGAGCTGGAAGCAAGATGCCTTGGGGCCTCTCTCTCCCTTTGGACACAAGGCAGCCGTTTGGGCCTGGCAGCTCTAGGCCAATGGAGCACACCCACAGCAGAAGTTCTACTTCAGGCAGATCAGTCCTGCCCAGAAACTGCGTTTCACAGCCCTTGGTAAGAGATGTTCACGGTAGGCTGTGAGAGCACTGGGCAGAACCAGTTGTTTTTTAGCTTCCCAAAGTGCTGGAGGCAAGATGCTTTGGGGCCTCTCTCACCCTTTGGAAACAAGGCAGCCCTTAGGTCCTGGTAGCTCTAGGCCTATGTAGCACAACCAGAACAGAAGTTCTACTTCAGCCAGGTCAGGCCTGCCAAGAAACTGCGTTTCACAGGCCTTTCAAACACATGTTCTCTTAGGCTGTAAGAGCACTGGGCAGAGCCAGCTGTTTCTTAGCTTCCCGAAGAGCTGGGAGCAAGATGCTTTGGGTCCACTCTCCGTCTTTGGAAACAAGGCAGCCCTTTGGGCCTGGCAGCTCTAGGGCAATGGAGCACACCCAGAGCAGAAGTTCTACTTCAGCCAGATCAGGCCTGCCAGGAAACTGCGTTTCACAGGCCTTGGTAAGAGATGTTCCCGGTAGGCTGTAAGAGCACTGGGCAGAGCCAGTTGTTTCTTACCTTCCTGAAAAGCTGGAAGCAAGATGCTTGGGACCCCTCTGCCCGTTTGGGAACAAGGCAGCCTTTTGGGTCGGGAAGCTCTAGGCCAATGGAGCACACGCAGAGCAGGAGTTCTACTTCAGCCTGATCAGGCCTGCAAAGAAACAGCGTTTGACAGGCCTTGGTAAGAGATGTTCGCGGTAGGTGTAAGAGCACTGGGCAGAGCCAGTTGTTTCTTAGCTTCGCAAAGACCGGGAAGCAAGATGCTTTGGGTCTCTCTGCCCCTTGGAAACAGGGCAGCACTTGGGGCCTGGCAGCTCTAGGGCAGTGGAGCACACCCAGAGCCGGAGTTCTACTTCAGCCAGATGAGGCCTGCCAAGAAACTGCGTTTCACAGGCCTTTCAAAGACATGTTCCCGGTAGGCTGTAAGAGCACGGGGCAGAGCGAGTTGGTTCTTAGCTTCCCAGAGAGCTGGAAGCAAGATGCTTTGGGGCCTCTCTGCCCCTTTGGAAACAAGGCAGCACCTTGGGCCTGGCAGCTCTAGGGCAATGGAGCACACCCAGAGCAGAAGTTCTTCTTCAGCCAAATCAGGCCTGCCAGGAAACGGCGTTTCACAGGCCTTGGTAAGAGATGTTCCCGGTAGGCTGTAAGAGCACTGGGCAACGCCAGATGTTTCTTAGCTTCCCGAAGAGCTGGAAGCGAGAAGCTTTGGTGCCACTCTCTCACTTTGGACTCAAGGCAGCCCTTTGGGGCAGGTAGCTCTAGGCCAGTGGAGCACACCCAGAGCAGAAGTTCTACTTGGGCCAGTTCAGGCCACCAACAAACTGCGTTTCACAGGCCTTGGTAAGAGATGTTCCCGGTAGGCTGTAAGAGCACTGGGCAACGCCAGATGTTTCTTAGCTTCCCGAAGAGCTGGAAGCAAGATGCTTTGGGGCCTCTCATCCCCTTTGCAAACAAGGCGGCCCTATGGGCCAGGCAGCTCTAGGCCAATGGAGCACACCCAGAGCAGAAGTTCTACCTCAGCCAGATAAGGCCTGCCAAGAAACTGCGTTTCAAAGGCTTTGGTAAGAGATGTTCCCGGTACTCTGTTAGAGCACTGGGCAGAGCCATTTGTTTCTTAGCTTCCCAAAGAGCTGGAAGCAAGATGCTTTGGGGGCTCCCTGCCCCTTTGCCAACAAGGGCGACCTTTGTCCTTTCAGCTCTAGGCCAATGGAGCACACCCAGAGCAGAAGTCCTACTTCAGCCAGATCAGGCCTGCCAAGGAACTGCGTTTCAGAGGCCTTTGTATGTGACGTTCCCGGTAGGCTGTGAGAGCACGGTGCAGAGCCAGTTGTTTCCTTGTTTCCCAAACAGCTGGAAGCAAGACGCTTTGGGGCCTCTCTGCCCCTTTGGAAACAAGGCAGCACGTTGGGTCTGGCAGCTCTAGGGCAATGGAGCACAACCAGAGCCGAAGTTCTACTTCTTCCAGATCAGGCCTGCCTAGACAGTGCGTTTCCCAGGCCTTGATAAGAGATGTTCTCTTAGGCTATAAGAGCACTGGGCACAGCCAGTTGTTTCTTAGCTTCCCAAGAGGTGGAAGCAAGATGCTTTGGGGCCTCTCTCCCCCTTTGGAAACAGGCAGCCCTTTGGGCCTTTCAGCTCTAGGGCAATGGAGCACACCCAGAGCAGAAGTTCTACCTCAGCCAGATCAGGCCTGCCAAGAAACTGCTTTTCACAGGCCTTCGTAAGAGGTGTTCCCAGAAGGCTGTAAGAGTACCTGGCAGAGCGAGTTGTTTCTTAGCTTCAAAAACAGCTGGAAGCAACATGATTTGGGGCCTCTCTCCCCCTTTGGAAACAAAGCAGCCTTTGTGCCTGGCAGCTCTAGGCCAAAGTAGCACACCAGAGCACAAGTTCTACCTCAGCCAGATAAGGCCTGTCAAGAAGCTGCGTTTCACAGGCCTTTCTCTGTCACGTTGCTGGTAGGCTGTGAGAGCACTGTGCAGAGCCAGTTGTTTCTTAGCTTCCCAAAGATTTGGAAGCAAGATGCTTTGGGGACTCTCAGCCCCTTTGGAAACAAGGCGGCCCTTTGGGCCTGGCAGCTCTAGGCCAAAGTAGCACGCCCAGAGCAGGAGTTCTACTTCAGCCAGATCAGGCCTGCCAAGAAAGTGCGTTTCACAGGCCTTGGTAAGAGATGTTCCCGGTAGGCTGTGAGAGCACTGTGGAGAGCCAGTTGCTTTAGCTTCCCACAGAGCTGGAAGCAAGATGCCTTGGGGCCTCTCTCTCCCTTTGGACACAAGGCAGCCGTTTGGGCCTGGCAGCTCTAGGCCAAAGTAGCACACCCAGAGCACAAGTTCTACCTCAGCCAGATAAGGCCTGTCAAGAAGCTGCGTTTCACAGGCCTTTGTATGTGACGTTCCCGGTTGGCTTTGAGAGCACTGTGCAGAGCCAGTTGTTTTAGCTTCCCAGAGAACAGGAAGCAAGATGCTTTGGGGCCTCTCTCACACTTTGGAAATAAAGGCAGCCCTTTGGGCCTGGCAGCCCTAGGCCAATGGAGTACACCCAGAGCAGAAGTTCTACCTCAGCCAGATCAGGCCTTCCAAGAAACTGCGTCTCACAGGCCTTTCTCTGTCACGTTGCCGGTAGGCTGTGAGAGCACTGTGCAGAGCCAGTTGTTTCTTAGCTTCCCAAAGATTTGGAAGCAAGATGCTTTGGGGACTCTCAGCCCCTTTGGAAACAAGGCGGCCCTTTGGGCCTGGCAGCTCTAGGCCAAAGTAGCACGCCCAGAGCAGGAGTTCTACTTCAGCCAGATCAGGCCTGCCAAGAAACTGCGTTTCACAGGCCTTGGTAAGAGATGTTCCCGGTAGGCTGTGAGAGCACGGTGCAGAGCCAGTTGTTTCCTTGTTTCCCAAACAGCTGGAAGCAAGACGCTTTGGGGCCTCTCTGCCCCTTTGGAAACAAGGCAGCACGTTGGGTCTGGCAGCTCTAGGGCAATGGAGCACAACCAGAGCCGAAGTTCTACTTCTTCCAGATCAGGCCTGCCTAGACAGTGCGTTTCCCAGGCCTTGATAAGAGATGTTCTCTTAGGCTATAAGAGCACTGGGCACAGCCAGTTGTTTCTTAGCTTCCCAAGAGGTGGAAGCAAGATGCTTTGGGGCCTCTCTCCCCCTTTGGAAACAAGGCAGCCCTTTGGGCCTTTCAGCTCTAGGGCAATGGAGCACACCCAGAGCAGAAGTTCTACCTCAGCCAGATCAGGCCTGCCAAGAAACTGCTTTTCACAGGCCTTCGTAAGAGGTGTTCCCGGAAGGCTGTAAGAGTACCTGGCAGAGCGAGTTGTTTCTTAGCTTCAAAAACAGCTGGAAGCAACATGATTTGGGGCCTCTCTCCCCCTTTGGAAACAAAGCAGCCTTTGTGCCTGGCAGCTCTAGGCCAAAGTAGCACACCCAGAGCACAAGTTCTACCTCAGCCAGATCAGGCCTTCCAAGAAACTGCGTCTCACAGGCCTTTCTCTGTCACGTTGCCGGTAGGCTGTGAGAGCACTGTGCAGAGCCAGTTGTTTCTTAGCTTCCCAAAGATTTGGAAGCAAGATGCTTTGGGGACTCTCAGCCCCTTTGGAAACAAGGCGGCCCTTTGGGCCTGGCAGCTCTAGGCCAAAGTAGCACGCCCAGAGCAGGAGTTCTACTTCAGCCAGATCAGGCCTGCCAAGAAACTGCGTTTCACAGGCCTTGGTAAGAGATGTTCCCGGTAGGCTGTGAGAGCACTGTGGAGAGCCAGTTGCTTTAGCTTCCCACAGAGCTGGAAGCAAGATGCCTTGGGGCCTCTCTCTCCCTTTGGACACAAGGCAGCCGTTTGGGCCTGGCAGCTCTAGGCCAATGGAGCACACCCACAGCAGAAGTTCTACTTCAGGCAGATCAGTCCTGCCCAGAAACTGCGTTTCACAGCCCTTGGTAAGAGATGTTCACGGTAGGCTGTGAGAGCACTGGGCAGAACCAGTTGTTTTTTAGCTTCCCAAAGTGCTGGAGGCAAGATGCTTTGGGGCCTCTCTCACCCTTTGGAAACAAGGCAGCCCTTAGGTCCTGGTAGCTCTAGGCCTATGTAGCACAAACAGAACAGAAGTTCTACTTCAGCCAGGTCAGGCCTGCCAAGAAACTGCGTTTCACAGGCCTTTCAAAGAGATGTTCTCTTAGGCTGTAAGAGCACTGGGCAGAGCCAGCTGTTTCTTAGCTTCCCGAAGAGCTGGGAGCAAGATGCTTTGGGTCCACTCTCCGTCTTTGGAAACAAGGCAGCCCTTTGAGCCTGGCAGCTCTAGGGCAATGGAGCACACCCAGAGCAGAAGTTCTACTTCAGCCAGATCAGGCCTGCCAGGAAACTGCGTTTCACAGGCCTTGGTAAGAGATGTTCCCGGTAGGCTGTAAGAGCACTGGGCAGAGCCAGTTGTTTCTTACCTTCCTGAAAAGCTGGAAGCAAGATGCTTGGGACCCCTCTGCCCGTTTGGGAACAAGGCAGCCTTTTGGGTCGGGAAGCTCTAGGCCAATGGAGCACACGCAGAGCAGGAGTTCTACTTCAGCCTGATCAGGCCTGCAAAGAAACAGCGTTTGACAGGCCTTGGTAAGAGATGTTCCCGGTAGGTGTAAGAGCACTGGGCAGAGCCAGTTGTTTCTTAGCTTCGCAAAGACCGGGAAGCAAGATGCTTTGGGCCTCTCTGCCCCTTGGAAACAGGGCAGCACTTTGGGCCTGGCAGCTCTAGGGCAGTGGAGCACACCCAGAGCCGGAGTTCTACTTCAGCCAGATGAGGCCTGCCAAGAAACTGCGTTTCACAGGCCTTTCAAAGACATGTTCCCGGTAGGCTGTAAGAGCACGGGGCAGAGCGAGTTGGTTCTTAGCTTCCCAGAGAGCTGGAAGCAAGATGCTTTGGGGCCTCTCTGCCCCTTTGGAAACAAGGCAGCACCTTGGGCCTGGCAGCTCTAGGGCAATGGAGCACACCCAGAGCAGAAGTTCTACTTCAGCCAAATCAGGCCTGCCAGGAAACGGCATTTCACAGGCCTTGGTAAGAGATGTTCCCGGTAGGCTGTAAGAGCACTGGGCAACGCCAGATGTTTCTTAGCTTCCCGAAGAGCTGGAAGCGAGAAGCTTTGGTGCCACTCTCTCACTTTGGACTCAAGGCAGCCCTTTGGGGCAGGTAGCTCTAGCCCAGTGGAGCACACCCAGAGCAGAAGTTCTACTTGGGCCAGTTCAGGCCACCAACAAACTGCGTTTCACAGGCCTTGGTAAGAGATGTTCCCGGTAGGCTGTAAGAGCACTGGGCAACGCCAGATGTTTCTTAGCTTCCCGAAGAGCTGGAAGCAAGATGCTTTGGGGCCTCTCATCCCCTTTGCAAACAAGGCGGCCCTATGGGCCAGGCAGCTCTAGGCCAATGGAGCACACCCAGAGCAGAAGTTCTACTTCGGCCAGTTCAGGCCACCAACAAACTGCGTTTCACAGGCCTTGGTAAGAGATGTTCCCGGTAGGCTGTAAGAGCACTGGGCAACGCCAGATGTTTCTTAGCTTCCCGAAGAGCTGGAAGCAAGATGCTTTGGGGCCTCTCATCCCCTTTGCAAACAAGGCCGACCTTTGGGCCAGGCAGCTCTAGGCCAATGGAGCACACCCAGAGCAGAAGTTCTACCTCAGCCAGATAAGGCCTGCCAAGAAACTGCGTTTCAAAGGCTTTGGTAAGAGATGTTCCCGGTACTCTGTTAGAGCACTGGGCAGAGCCATTTGTTTCTTAGCTTCCCAAAGAGCTGGAAGCAAGATGCTTTGGGGGCTCCCTGCCCCTTTGCCAACAAGGGCGACCTTTGGGCCTTTCAGCTCTAGGCCAATGGAGCACACCCAGAGCAGAAGTCCTACTTCAGCCAGATCAGGCCTGCCAAGGAACTGCGTTTCAGAGGCCTTTGTATGTGACGTTCCCGGTAGGCTGTGAGAGCACGGTGCAGAGCCAGTTGTTTCCTTGTTTCCCAAACAGCTGGAAGCAAGACGCTTTGGGGCCTCTCTGCCCCTTTGGAAACAAGGCAGCACGTTGGGTCTGGCAGCTCTAGGGCAATGGAGCACAACCAGAGCCGAAGTTCTACTTCTTCCAGATCAGGCCTGCCTAGACAGTGCGTTTCCCAGGCCTTGATAAGAGATGTTCTGTTAGGCTATAAGAGCACTGGGCACAGCCAGTTGTTTCTTAGCTTCCCAAGAGGTGGAAGCAAGATGCTTTGGGGCCTCTCTCCCCCTTTGGAAACAAGGCAGCCCTTTGGGCCTTTCAGCTCTAGGGCAATGGAGCACACCCAGAGCAGAAGTTCTACCTCAGCCAGATCAGGCCTGCCAAGAAACTGCTTTTCACAGGCCTTCGTAACAGGTGTTCCCGGAAGGCTGTAAGAGTACCTGGCAGAGCGAGTTGTTTCTTAGCTTCAAAAACAGCTGGAAGCAACATGCTTTGGGGCCTCTCTCCCCCTTTGGAAACAAAGCAGCCTTTGTGCCTGGCAGCTCTAGGCCAAAGTAGCACACCCAGAGCACAAGTTCTACCTCAGCCAGATCAGGCCTTCCAAGAAACTGCGTCTCACAGGCCTTTCTCTGTCACGTTGCCGGTAGGCTGTGAGAGCACTGTGCAGAGCCAGTTGTTTCTTAGCTTCCCAAAGATTTGGAAGCAAGATGCTTTGGGGACTCTCAGCCCCTTTGGAAACAAGGCGGCCCTTTGGGCCTGGCAGCTCTAGGCCAAAGTAGCACGCCCAGAGCAGGAGTTCTACTTCAGCCAGATCAGGCCTGCCAAGAAACTGCGTTTCACAGGCCTTGGTAAGAGATGTTCCCGGTAGGCTGTGAGAGCACTGTGGAGAGCCAGTTGCTTTAGCTTCCCACAGAGCTGGAAGCAAGATGCCTTGGGGCCTCTCTCTCCCTTTGGACACAAGGCAGCCGTTTGGGCCTGGCAGCTCTAGGCCAATGGAGCACACCCACAGCAGAAGTTCTACTTCAGGCAGATCAGTCCTGCCCAGAAACTGCGTTTCACAGCCCTTGGTAAGAGATGTTCACGGTAGGCTGTGAGAGCACTGGGCAGAACCAGTTGTTTTTTAGCTTCCCAAAGTGCTGGAGGCAAGATGCTTTGGGGCCTCTCTCACCCTTTGGAAACAAGGCAGCCCTTAGGTCCTGGTAGCTCTAGGCCTATGTAGCACAACCAGAACAGAAGTTCTACTTCAGCCAGGTCAGGCCTGCCAAGAAACTGCGTTTCACAGGCCTTTCAAACACATGTTCTCTTAGGCTGTAAGAGCACTGGGCAGAGCCAGCTGTTTCTTAGCTTCCCGAAGAGCTGGGAGCAAGATGCTTTGGGTCCACTCTCCGTCTTTGGAAACAAGGCAGCCCTTTGGGCCTGGCAGCTCTAGGGCAATGGAGCACACCCAGAGCAGAAGTTCTACTTCAGCCAGATCAGGCCTGCCAGGAAACTGCGTTTCACAGGCCTTGGTAAGAGATGTTCCCGGTAGGCTGTAAGAGCACTGGGCAGAGCCAGTTGTTTCTTACCTTCCTGAAAAGCTGGAAGCAAGATGCTTGGGACCCCTCTGCCCGTTTGGGAACAAGGCAGCCTTTTGGGTCGGGAAGCTCTAGGCCAATGGAGCACACGCAGAGCAGGAGTTCTACTTCAGCCTGATCAGGCCTGCAAAGAAACAGCGTTTGACAGGCCTTGGTAAGAGATGTTCGCGGTAGGTGTAAGAGCACTGGGCAGAGCCAGTTGTTTCTTAGCTTCGCAAAGACCGGGAAGCAAGATGCTTTGGGTCTCTCTGCCCCTTGGAAACAGGGCAGCACTTGGGGCCTGGCAGCTCTAGGGCAGTGGAGCACACCCAGAGCCGGAGTTCTACTTCAGCCAGATGAGGCCTGCCAAGAAACTGCGTTTCACAGGCCTTTCAAAGACATGTTCCCGGTAGGCTGTAAGAGCACGGGGCAGAGCGAGTTGGTTCTTAGCTTCCCAGAGAGCTGGAAGCAAGATGCTTTGGGGCCTCTCTGCCCCTTTGGAAACAAGGCAGCACCTTGGGCCTGGCAGCTCTAGGGCAATGGAGCACACCCAGAGCAGAAGTTCTTCTTCAGCCAAATCAGGCCTGCCAGGAAACGGCGTTTCACAGGCCTTGGTAAGAGATGTTCCCGGTAGGCTGTAAGAGCACTGGGCAACGCCAGATGTTTCTTAGCTTCCCGAAGAGCTGGAAGCGAGAAGCTTTGGTGCCACTCTCTCACTTTGGACTCAAGGCAGCCCTTTGGGGCAGGTAGCTCTAGGCCAGTGGAGCACACCCAGAGCAGAAGTTCTACTTGGGCCAGTTCAGGCCACCAACAAACTGCGTTTCACAGGCCTTGGTAAGAGATGTTCCCGGTAGGCTGTAAGAGCACTGGGCAACGCCAGATGTTTCTTAGCTTCCCGAAGAGCTGGAAGCAAGATGCTTTGGGGCCTCTCATCCCCTTTGCAAACAAGGCGGCCCTATGGGCCAGGCAGCTCTAGGCCAATGGAGCACACCCAGAGCAGAAGTTCTACCTCAGCCAGATAAGGCCTGCCAAGAAACTGCGTTTCAAAGGCTTTGGTAAGAGATGTTCCCGGTACTCTGTTAGAGCACTGGGCAGAGCCATTTGTTTCTTAGCTTCCCAAAGAGCTGGAAGCAAGATGCTTTGGGGGCTCCCTGCCCCTTTGCCAACAAGGGCGACCTTTGTCCTTTCAGCTCTAGGCCAATGGAGCACACCCAGAGCAGAAGTCCTACTTCAGCCAGATCAGGCCTGCCAAGGAACTGCGTTTCAGAGGCCTTTGTATGTGACGTTCCCGGTAGGCTGTGAGAGCACGGTGCAGAGCCAGTTGTTTCCTTGTTTCCCAAACAGCTGGAAGCAAGACGCTTTGGGGCCTCTCTGCCCCTTTGGAAACAAGGCAGCACGTTGGGTCTGGCAGCTCTAGGGCAATGGAGCACAACCAGAGCCGAAGTTCTACTTCTTCCAGATCAGGCCTGCCTAGACAGTGCGTTTCCCAGGCCTTGATAAGAGATGTTCTCTTAGGCTATAAGAGCACTGGGCACAGCCAGTTGTTTCTTAGCTTCCCAAGAGGTGGAAGCAAGATGCTTTGGGGCCTCTCTCCCCCTTTGGAAACAGGCAGCCCTTTGGGCCTTTCAGCTCTAGGGCAATGGAGCACACCCAGAGCAGAAGTTCTACCTCAGCCAGATCAGGCCTGCCAAGAAACTGCTTTTCACAGGCCTTCGTAAGAGGTGTTCCCAGAAGGCTGTAAGAGTACCTGGCAGAGCGAGTTGTTTCTTAGCTTCAAAAACAGCTGGAAGCAACATGATTTGGGGCCTCTCTCCCCCTTTGGAAACAAAGCAGCCTTTGTGCCTGGCAGCTCTAGGCCAAAGTAGCACACCAGAGCACAAGTTCTACCTCAGCCAGATAAGGCCTGTCAAGAAGCTGCGTTTCACAGGCCTTTCTCTGTCACGTTGCTGGTAGGCTGTGAGAGCACTGTGCAGAGCCAGTTGTTTCTTAGCTTCCCAAAGATTTGGAAGCAAGATGCTTTGGGGACTCTCAGCCCCTTTGGAAACAAGGCGGCCCTTTGGGCCTGGCAGCTCTAGGCCAAAGTAGCACGCCCAGAGCAGGAGTTCTACTTCAGCCAGATCAGGCCTGCCAAGAAAGTGCGTTTCACAGGCCTTGGTAAGAGATGTTCCCGGTAGGCTGTGAGAGCACTTTGGAGAGCCAGTTGCTTTAGCTTCCCACAGAGCTGGAAGCAAGATGCCTTGGGGCCTCTCTCTCCCTTTGGACACAAGGCAGCCGTTTGGGCCTGGCAGCTCTAGGCCAAAGTAGCACACCCAGAGCACAAGTTCTACCTCAGCCAGATAAGGCCTGTCAAGAAGCTGCGTTTCACAGGCCTTTGTATGTGACGTTCCCGGTTGGCTTTGAGAGCACTGTGCAGAGCCAGTTGTTTTAGCTTCCCAGAGAACAGGAAGCAAGATGCTTTGGGGCCTCTCTCACACTTTGGAAATAAAGGCAGCCCTTTGGGCCTGGCAGCCCTAGGCCAATGGAGTACACCCAGAGCAGAAGTTCTACCTCAGCCAGATCAGGCCTTCCAAGAAACTGCGTCTCACAGGCCTTTCTCTGTCACGTTGCCGGTAGGCTGTGAGAGCACTGTGCAGAGCCAGTTGTTTCTTAGCTTCCCAAAGATTTGGAAGCAAGATGCTTTGGGGACTCTCAGCCCCTTTGGAAACAAGGCGGCCCTTTGGGCCTGGCAGCTCTAGGCCAAAGTAGCACGCCCAGAGCAGGAGTTCTACTTCAGCCAGATCAGGCCTGCCAAGAAACTGCGTTTCACAGGCCTTGGTAAGAGATGTTCCCGGTAGGCTGTGAGAGCACGGTGCAGAGCCAGTTGTTTCCTTGTTTCCCAAACAGCTGGAAGCAAGACGCTTTGGGGCCTCTCTGCCCCTTTGGAAACAAGGCAGCACGTTGGGTCTGGCAGCTCTAGGGCAATGGAGCACAACCAGAGCCGAAGTTCTACTTCTTCCAGATCAGGCCTGCCTAGACAGTGCGTTTCCCAGGCCTTGATAAGAGATGTTCTCTTAGGCTATAAGAGCACTGGGCACAGCCAGTTGTTTCTTAGCTTCCCAAGAGGTGGAAGCAAGATGCTTTGGGGCCTCTCTCCCCCTTTGGAAACAAGGCAGCCCTTTGGGCCTTTCAGCTCTAGGGCAATGGAGCACACCCAGAGCAGAAGTTCTACCTCAGCCAGATCAGGCCTGCCAAGAAACTGCTTTTCACAGGCCTTCGTAACAGGTGTTCCCGGAAGGCTGTAAGAGTACCTGGCAGAGCGAGTTGTTTCTTAGCTTCAAAAACAGCTGGAAGCAACATGATTTGGGGCCTCTCTCCCCCTTTGGAAACAAAGCAGCCTTTGTGCCTGGCAGCTCTAGGCCAAAGTAGCACACCCAGAGCACAAGTTCTACCTCAGCCAGATCAGGCCTTCCAAGAAACTGCGTCTCACAGGCCTTTCTCTGTCACGTTGCCGGTAGGCTGTGAGAGCACTGTGCAGAGCCAGTTGTTTCTTAGCTTCCCAAAGATTTGGAAGCAAGATGCTTTGGGGACTCTCAGCCCCTTTGGAAACAAGGCGGCCCTTTGGGCCTGGCAGCTCTAGGCCAAAGTAGCACGCCCAGAGCAGGAGTTCTACTTCAGCCAGATCAGGCCTGCCAAGAAACTGCGTTTCACAGGCCTTGGTAAGAGATGTTCCCGGTAGGCTGTGAGAGCACTGTGGAGAGCCAGTTGCTTTAGCTTCCCACAGAGCTGGAAGCAAGATGCCTTGGGGCCTCTCTCTCCCTTTGGACACAAGGCAGCCGTTTGGGCCTGGCAGCTCTAGGCCAATGGAGCACACCCACAGCAGAAGTTCTACTTCAGGCAGATCAGTCCTGCCCAGAAACTGCGTTTCACAGCCCTTGGTAAGAGATGTTCACGGTAGGCTGTGAGAGCACTGGGCAGAACCAGTTGTTTTTTAGCTTCCCAAAGTGCTGGAGGCAAGATGCTTTGGGGCCTCTCTCACCCTTTGGAAACAAGGCAGCCCTTAGGTCCTGGTAGCTCTAGGCCTATGTAGCACAACCAGAACAGAAGTTCTACTTCAGCCAGGTCAGGCCTGCCAAGAAACTGCGTTTCACAGGCCTTTCAAAGAGATGTTCTCTTAGGCTGTAAGAGCACTGGGCAGAGCCAGCTGTTTCTTAGCTTCCCGAAGAGCTGGGAGCAAGATGCTTTGGGTCCACTCTCCGTCTTTGGAAACAAGGCAGCCCTTTGGGCCTGGCAGCTCTAGGGCAATGGAGCACACCCAGAGCAGAAGTTCTACTTCAGCCAGATCAGGCCTGCCAGGAAACTGCGTTTCACAGGCCTTGGTAAGAGATGTTCCCGGTAGGCTGTAAGAGCACTGGGCAGAGCCAGTTGTTTCTTACCTTCCTGAAAAGCTGGAAGCAAGATGCTTGGGACCCCTCTGCCCGTTTGGGAACAAGGCAGCCTTTTGGGTCGGGAAGCTCTAGGCCAATGGAGCACACGCAGAGCAGGAGTTCTACTTCAGCCTGATCAGGCCTGCAAAGAAACAGCGTTTGACAGGCCTTGGTAAGAGATGTTCGCGGTAGGTGTAAGAGCACTGGGCAGAGCCAGTTGTTTCTTAGCTTCGCAAAGACCGGGAAGCAAGATGCTTTGGGCCTCTCTGCCCCTTGGAAACAGGGCAGCACTTTGGGCTTGGCAGCTCTAGGGCAATGGAGCACACCCAGAGCCGGAGTTCTACTTCAGCCAGATGAGGCCTGCCAAGAAACTGCGTTTCACAGGCCTTTCAAAGACATGTTCCCGGTAGGCTGTAAGAGCACGGGGCAGAGCGAGTTGGTTCTTAGCTTCCCAGAGAGCTGGAAGCAAGATGCTTTGGGGCCTCTCTGCCCCTTTGGAAACAAGGCAGCACCTTGGGCCTGGCAGCTCTAGGGCAATGGAGCACACCCAGAGCAGAAGTTCTACTTCAGCCAAATCAGGCCTGCCAGGAAACGGCGTTTCACAGGCCTTGGTAAGAGATGTTCCCGGTAGGCTGTAAGAGCACTGGGCAACGCCAGATGTTTCTTAGCTTCCCGAAGAGCTGGAAGCGAGAAGCTTTGGTGCCACTCTCTCACTTTGGACTCAAGGCAGCCCTTTGGGGCAGGTAGCTCTAGCCCAGTGGAGCACACCCAGAGCAGAAGTTCTACTTGGGCCAGTTCAGGCCACCAACAAACTGCGTTTCACAGGCCTTGGTAGGAGATGTTCCCGGTAGGCTGTAAGAGCACTGGGCAACGCCAGATGTTTCTTAGCTTCCCGAAGAGCTGGAAGCAAGATGCTTTGGGGCCTCTCATCCCCTTTGCAAACAAGGCGGCCCTATGGGCCAGGCAGCTCTAGGCCAATGGAGCACACCCAGAGCAGAAGTTCTACTTCGGCCAGTTCAGGCCACCAACAAATTGCGTTTCACAGGCCTTGGTAAGAGATGTTCCCGGTAGGCTGTAAGAGCACTGGGCAACGCCAGATGTTTCTTAGCTTCCCGAAGAGCTGGAAGCAAGATGCTTTGGGGCCTCTCATCCCCTTTGCAAACAAGGCCGACCTTTGGGCCAGGCAGCTCTAGGCCAATGGAGCACACCCAGAGCAGAAGTTCTACCTCAGCCAGATAAGGCCTGCCAAGAAACTGCGTTTCAAAGGCTTTGGTAAGAGATGTTCCCGGTACTCTGTTAGAGCACTGGGCAGAGCCATTTGTTTCTTAGCTTCCCAAAGAGCTGGAAGCAAGATGCTTTGGGGGCTCCCTGCCCCTTTGCCAACAAGGGCGACCTTTGGGCCTTTCAGCTCTAGGCCAATGGAGCACACCCAGAGCAGAAGTCCTACTTCAGCCAGATCAGGCCTGCCAAGGAACTGCGTTTCAGAGGCCTCTGTATGTGACGTTCCCGGTAGGCTGTGAGAGCACGGTGCAGAGCCAGTTGTTTCCTTGTTTCCCAAACAGCTGGAAGCAAGACGCTTTGGGGCCTCTCTGCCCCTTTGGAAACAAGGCAGCACGTTGGGTCTGGCAGCTCTAGGGCAATGGAGCACAACCAGAGCCGAAGTTCTACTTCTTCCAGATCAGGCCTGCCTAGACAGTGCGTTTCCCAGGCCTTGATAAGAGATGTTCTCTTAGGCTATAAGAGCACTGGGCACAGCCAGTTGTTTCTTAGCTTCCCAAGAGGTGGAAGCAAGATGCTTTGGGGCCTCTCTCCCCCTTTGGAAACAAGGCAGCCCTTTGGGCCTTTCAGCTCTAGGGCAATGGAGCACACCCAGAGCAGAAGTTCTACCTCAGCCAGATCAGGCCTGCCAAGAAACTGCTTTTCACAGGCCTTCGTAAGAGGTGTTCCCGGAAGGCTGTAAGAGTACCTGGCAGAGCGAGTTGTTTCTTAGCTTCAAAAACAGCTGGAAGCAACATGATTTGGGGCCTCTCTCCCCCTTTGGAAACAAAGCAGCCTTTGTGCCTGGCAGCTCTAGGCCAAAGTAGCACACCCAGAGCACAAGTTCTACCTCAGCCAGATAAGGCCTGTTAAGAAGCTGCGTTTCACAGGCCTTTCTCTGTCACGTTGCCGGTAGGCTGTGAGAGCACTGTGCAGAGCCAGTTGTTTCTTAGCTTCCCAAAGATTTGGAAGCAAGATGCTTTGGGGACTCTCAGCCCCTTTGGAAACAAGGCGGCCCTTTGGGCCTGGCAGCTCTAGGCCAAAGTAGCACGCCCAGAGCAGGAGTTCTACTTCAGCCAGATCAGGCCTGCCAAGAAACTGCGTTTCACAGGCCTTGGTAAGAGATGTTCCCGGTAGGCTGTGAGAGCACTGTGGAGAGCCAGTTGCTTTAGCTTCCCACAGAGCTGGAAGCAAGATGCCTTGGGGCCTCTCTCTCCCTTTGGACACAAGGCAGCCGTTTGGGCCTGGCAGCTCTAGGCCAATGGAGCACACCCACAGCAGAAGTTCTACTTCAGGCAGATCAGTCCTGCCCAGAAACTGCGTTTCACAGCCCTTGGTAAGAGATGTTCACGGTAGGCTGTGAGAGCACTGGGCAGAACCAGTTGTTTTTTAGCTTCCCAAAGTGCTGGAGGCAAGATGCTTTGGGGCCTCTCTCACCCTTTGGAAACAAGGCAGCCCTTAGGTCCTGGTAGCTCTAGGCCTATGTAGCACAACCAGAACAGAAGTTCTACTTCAGCCAGGTCAGGCCTGCCAAGAAACTGCGTTTCACAGGCCTTTCAAACACATGTTCTCTTAGGCTGTAAGAGCACTGGGCAGAGCCAGCTGTTTCTTAGCTTCCCGAAGAGCTGGGAGCAAGATGCTTTGGGTCCACTCTCCGTCTTTGGAAACAAGGCAGCCCTTTGGGCCTGGCAGCTCTAGGGCAATGGAGCACACCCAGAGCAGAAGTTCTACTTCAGCCAGATCAGGCCTGCCAGGAAACTGCGTTTCACAGGCCTTGGTAAGAGATGTTCCCGGTAGGCTGTAAGAGCACTGGGCAGAGCCAGTTGTTTCTTACCTTCCTGAAAAGCTGGAAGCAAGATGCTTGGGACCCCTCTGCCCGCTTGGGAACAAGGCAGCCTTTTGGGTCGGGAAGCTCTAGGCCAATGGAGCACACGCAGAGCAGGAGTTCTACTTCAGCCTGATCAGGCCTGCAAAGAAACAGCGTTTGACAGGCCTTGGTAAGAGATGTTCCCGGTAGGTGTAAGAGCACTGGGCAGAGCCAGTTGTTTCTTAGCTTCGCAAAGACCGGGAAGCAAGATGCTTTGGGCCTCTCTGCCCCTTGGAAACAGGGCAGCACTTTGGGCCTGGCAGCTCTAGGGCAGTGGAGCACACCCAGAGCCGGAGTTCTACTTCAGCCAGATGAGGCCTGCCAAGAAACTGCGTTTCACAGGCCTTTCAAAGACATGTTCCCGGTAGGCTGTAAGAGCACGGGGCAGAGTGAGTTGGTTCTTAGCTTCCCAGAGAGCTGGAAGCAAGATGCTTTGGGGCCTCTCTGCCCCTTTGGAAACAAGGCAGCACCTTGGGCCTGGCAGCTCTAGGGCAATGGAGCACACCCAGAGCAGAAGTTCTACTTCAGCCAAATCAGGCCTGCCAGGAAACGGCGTTTCACAGGCCTTGGTAAGAGATGTTCCCGGTAGGCTGTAAGAGCACTGGGCAACGCCAGATGTTTCTTAGCTTCCCGAAGAGCTGGAAGCAAGAAGCTTTGGTGCCACTCTCTCACTTTGGACTCAAGGCAGCCCTTTGGGGCAGGTAGCTCTAGGCCAGTGGAGCACACCCAGAGCAGAAGTTCTACTTGGGCCAGTTCAGGCCACCAACAAACTGCGTTTCACAGGCCTTGGTAAGAGATGTTCCCGGTAGGCTGTAAGAGCACTGGGCAACGCCAGATGTTTCTTAGCTTCCCGAAGAGCTGGAAGCAAGATGCTTTGGGGCCTCTCATCCCCTTTGCAAACAAGGCGGCCCTATGGGCCAGGCAGCTCTAGGCCAATGGAGCACACCCAGAGCAGAAGTTCTACTTCGGCCAGTTCAGGCCACCAACAAACTGCGTTTCACAGGCCTTGGTAAGAGATGTTCCCGGTAGGCTGTAAGAGCACTGGGCAACGCCAGATGTTTCTTAGCTTCCCGAAGAGCTGGAAGCAAGATGCTTTGGGGCCTCTCATCCCCTTTGCAAACAAGGCCGACCTTTGGGCCAGGCAGCTCTAGGCCAATGGAGCACACCCAGAGCAGAAGTTCTACCTCAGCCAGATAAGGCCTGCCAAGAAACTGCGTTTCAAAGGCTTTGGTAAGAGATGTTCCCGGTACTCTGTTAGAGCACTGGGCAGAGCCATTTGTTTCTTAGCTTCCCAAAGAGCTGGAAGCAAGATGCTTTGGGGGCTCCCTGCCCCTTTGCCAACAAGGGCGACCTTTGGGCCTTTCAGCTCTAGGCCAATGGAGCACACCCAGAGCAGAAGTCCTACTTCAGCCAGATCAGGCCTGCCAAGGAACTGCGTTTCAGAGGCCTTTGTATGTGATGTTCCCGGTAGGCTGTGAGAGCACGGTGCAGAGCCAGTTGTTTCCTTGTTTCCCAAACAGCTGGAAGCAAGACGCTTTGGGGCCTCTCTGCCCCTTTGGAAACAAGGCAGCACGTTGGGTCTGGCAGCTCTAGGGCAATGGAGCACAACCAGAGCCGAAGTTCTACTTCTTCCAGATCAGGCCTGCCTAGACAGTGCGTTTCCCAGGCCTTGATAAGAGATGTTCTCTTAGGCTATAAGAGCACTGGGCACAGCCAGTTGTTTCTTAGCTTCCCAAGAGGTGGAAGCAAGATGCTTTGGGGCCTCTCTCCCCCTTTGGAAACAAGGCAGCCCTTTGGGCCTTTCAGCTCTAGGGCAATGGAGCACACCCAGAGCAGAAGTTCTACCTCAGCCAGATCAGGCCTGCCAAGAAACTGCTTTTCACAGGCCTTCGTAAGAGGTGTTCCCGGAAGGCTGTAAGAGTACCTGGCAGAGCGAGTTGTTTCTTAGCTTCAAAAACAGCTGGAAGCAACATGATTTGGGGCCTCTCTCCCCCTTTGGAAACAAAGCAGCCTTTGTGCCTGGCAGCTCTAGGCCAAAGTAGCACACCCAGAGCACAAGTTCTACCTCAGCCAGATCAGGCCTTCCAAGAAACTGCGTCTCACAGGCCTTTCTCTGTCACGTTGCCGGTAGGCTGTGAGAGCACTGTGCAGAGCCAGTTGTTTCTTAGCTTCCCAAAGATTTGGAAGCAAGATGCTTTGGGGACTCTCAGCCCCTTTGGAAACAAGGCGGCCCTTTGGGCCTGGCAGCTCTAGGCCAAAGTAGCACGCCCAGAGCAGGAGTTCTACTTCAGCCAGATCAGGCCTGCCAAGAAACTGCGTTTCACAGGCCTTGGTAAGAGATGTTCCCGGTAGGCTGTGAGAGCACTGTGGAGAGCCAGTTGCTTTAGCTTCCCACAGAGCTGGAAGCAAGATGCCTTGGGGCCTCTCTCTCCCTTTGGACACAAGGCAGCCGTTTGGGCCTGGCAGCTCTAGGCCAATGGAGCACACCCACAGCAGAAGTTCTACTTCAGGCAGATCAGTCCTGCCCAGAAACTGCGTTTCACAGCCCTTGGTAAGAGATGTTCACGGTAGGCTGTGAGAGCACTGGGCAGAACCAGTTGTTTTTTAGCTTCCCAAAGTGCTGGAGGCAAGATGCTTTGGGGCCTCTCTCACCCTTTGGAAACAAGGCAGCCCTTAGGTCCTGGTAGCTCTAGGCCTATGTAGCACAACCAGAACAGAAGTTCTACTTCAGCCAGGTCAGGCCTGCCAAGAAACTGCGTTTCACAGGCCTTTCAAAGAGATGTTCTCTTAGGCTGTAAGAGCACTGGGCAGAGCCAGCTGTTTCTTAGCTTCCCGAAGAGCTGGGAGCAAGATGCTTTGGGTCCACTCTCCGTCTTTGGAAACAAGGCAGCCCTTTGGGCCTGGCAGCTCTAGGGCAATGGAGCACACCCAGAGCAGAAGTTCTACTTCAGCCAGATCAGGCCTGCCAGGAAACTGCGTTTCACAGGCCTTGGTAAGAGATGTTCCCGGTAGGCTGTAAGAGCACTGGGCAGAGCCAGTTGTTTCTTACCTTCCTGAAAAGCTGGAAGCAAGATGCTTGGGAGCCCTCTGCCCGTTTGGGAACAAGGCAGCCTTTTGGGTCGGGAAGCTCTAGGCCAATGGAGCACACGCAGAGCAGGAGTTCTACTTCAGCCTGATCAGGCCTGCAAAGAAACAGCGTTTGACAGGCCTTGGTAAGAGATGTTCCCGGTAGGTGTAAGAGCACTGGGCAGAGCCAGTTGTTTCTTAGCTTCGCAAAGACCGGGAAGCAAGATGCTTTGGGCCTCTCTGCCCCTTGGAAACAGGGCAGCACTTTGGGCTTGGCAGCTCTAGGGCAATGGAGCACACCCAGAGCCGGAGTTCTACTTCAGCCAGATGAGGCCTGCCAAGAAACTGCGTTTCACAGGCCTTTCAAAGACATGTTCCCGGTAGGCTGTAAGAGCACGGGGCAGAGCGAGTTGGTTCTTAGCTTCCCAGAGAGCTGGAAGCAAGATGCTTTGGGGCCTCTCTGCCCCTTTGGAAACAAGGCAGCACCTTGGGCCTGGCAGCTCTAGGGCAATGGAGCACACCCAGAGCAGAAGTTCTACTTCAGCCAAATCAGGCCTGCCAGGAAACGGCGTTTCACAGGCCTTGGTAAGAGATGTTCCCGGTAGGCTGTAAGAGCACTGGGCAACGCCAGATGTTTCTTAGCTTCCCGAAGAGCTGGAAGCGAGAAGCTTTGGTGCCACTCTCTCACTTTGGACTCAAGGCAGCCCTTTGGGCAGGTAGCTCTAGGCCAGTGGAGCACACCCAGAGCAGAAGTTCTACTTGGGCCAGTTCAGGCCACCAACAAACTGCGTTTCACAGGCCTTGGTAGGAGATGTTCCCGGTAGGCTGTAAGAGCACTGGGCAACGCCAGATGTTTCTTAGCTTCCCGAAGAGCTGGAAGCAAGATGCTTTGGGGCCTCTCATCCCCTTTGCAAACAAGGCGGCCCTATGGGCCAGGCAGCTCTAGGCCAATGGAGCACACCCAGAGCAGAAGTTCTACTTCGGCCAGTTCAGGCCACCAACAAACTGCGTTTCACAGGCCTTGGTAAGAGATGTTCCCGGTAGGCTGTAAGAGCACTGGGCAACGCCAGATGTTTCTTAGCTTCCCGAAGAGCTGGAAGCAAGATGCTTTGGGGCCTCTCATCCCCTTTGCAAACAAGGCCGACCTTTGGGCCAGGCAGCTCTAGGCCAATGGAGCACACCCAGAGCAGAAGTTCTACCTCAGCCAGATAAGGCCTGCCAAGAAACTGCGTTTCAAAGGCTTTGGTAAGAGATGTTCCCGGTACTCTGTTAGAGCACTGGGCAGAGCCATTTGTTTCTTAGCTTCCCAAAGAGCTGGAAGCAAGATGCTTTGGGGGCTCCCTGCCCCTTTGCCAACAAGGGCGACCTTTGGGCCTTTCAGCTCTAGGCCAATGGAGCACACCCAGAGCAGAAGTCCTACTTCAGCCAGATCAGGCCTGCCAAGGAACTGCGTTTCAGAGGCCTTTGTATGTGACGTTCCCGGTAGGCTGTGAGAGCACGGTGCAGAGCCAGTTGTTTCCTTGTTTCCCAAACAGCTGGAAGCAAGACGCTTTGGGGCCTCTCTGCCCCTTTGGAAACAAGGCAGCACGTTGGGTCTGGCAGCTCTAGGGCAATGGAGCACAACCAGAGCCGAAGTTCTACTTCTTCCAGATCAGGCCTGCCTAGACAGTGCGTTTCCCAGGCCTTGATAAGAGATGTTCTGTTAGGCTATAAGAGCACTGGGCACAGCCAGTTGTTTCTTAGCTTCCCAAGAGGTGGAAGCAAGATGCTTTGGGGCCTCTCTCCCCCTTTGGAAACAAGGCAGCCCTTTGGGCCTTTCAGCTCTAGGGCAATGGAGCACACCCAGAGCAGAAGTTCTACCTCAGCCAGATCAGGCCTGCCAAGAAACTGCTTTTCACAGGCCTTCGTAAGAGGTGTTCCCGGAAGGCTGTAAGAGTACCTGGCAGAGCGAGTTGTTTCTTAGCTTCAAAAACAGCTGGAAGCAACATGATTTGGGGCCTCTCTCCCCCTTTGGAAACAAAGCAGCCTTTGTGCCTGGCAGCTCTAGGCCAAAGTAGCACACCCAGAGCACAAGTTCTACCTCAGCCAGATCAGGCCTTCCAAGAAACTGCGTCTCACAGGCCTTTCTCTGTCACGTTGCCGGTAGGCTGTGAGAGCACTGTGCAGAGCCAGTTGTTTCTTAGCTTCCCAAAGATTTGGAAGCAAGATGCTTTGGGGACTCTCAGCCCCTTTGGAAACAAGGCGGCCCTTTGGGCCTGGCAGCTCTAGGCCAAAGTAGCACGCCCAGAGCAGGAGTTCTACTTCAGCCAGATCAGGCCTGCCAAGAAACTGCGTTTCACAGGCCTTGGTAAGAGATGTTCCCGGTAGGCTGTGAGAGCACTGTGGAGAGCCAGTTGCTTTAGCTTCCCACAGAGCTGGAAGCAAGATGCCTTGGGGCCTCTCTCTCCCTTTGGACACAAGGCAGCCGTTTGGGCCTGGCAGCTCTAGGCCAATGGAGCACACCCACAGCAGAAGTTCTACTTCAGGCAGATCAGTCCTGCCCAGAAACTGCGTTTCACAGCCCTTGGTAAGAGATGTTCACGGTAGGCTGTGAGAGCACTGGGCAGAACCAGTTGTTTTTTAGCTTCCCAAAGTGCTGGAGGCAAGATGCTTTGGGGCCTCTCTCACCCTTTGGAAACAAGGCAGCCCTTAGGTCCTGGTAGCTCTAGGCCTATGTAGCACAACCAGAACAGAAGTTCTACTTCAGCCAGGTCAGGCCTGCCAAGAAACTGCGTTTCACAGGCCTTTCAAAGAGATGTTCTCTTAGGCTGTAAGAGCACTGGGCAGAGCCAGCTGTTTCTTAGCTTCCCGAAGAGCTGGGAGCAAGATGCTTTGGGTCCACTCTCCGTCTTTGGAAACAAGGCAGCCCTTTGGGCCTGGCAGCTCTAGGGCAATGGAGCACACCCAGAGCAGAAGTTCTACTTCAGCCAGATCAGGCCTGCCAGGAAACTGCGTTTCACAGGCCTTGGTAAGAGATGTTCCCGGTAGGCTGTAAGAGCACTGGGCAGAGCCAGTTGTTTCTTACCTTCCTGAAAAGCTGGAAGCAAGATGCTTGGGACGCCTCTGCCCGTTTGGGAACAAGGCAGCCTTTTGGGTCGGGAAGCTCTAGGCCAATGGAGCACACGCAGAGCAGGAGTTCTACTTCAGCCTGATCAGGCCTGCAAAGAAACAGCGTTTGACAGGCCTTGGTAAGAGATGTTCGTGGTAGGTGTAAGAGCACTGGGCAGAGCCAGTTGTTTCTTAGCTTCGCAAAGACCGGGAAGCAAGATGCTTTGGGCCTCTCTGCCCCTTGGAAACAGGGCAGCACTTTGGGCCTGGCAGCTCTAGGGCAATGGAGCACACCCAGAGCCGGAGTTCTACTTCAGCCAGATGAGGCCTGCCAAGAAACTGCGTTTCACAGGCCTTTCAAAGACATGTTCCCGGTAGGCTGTAAGAGCACGGGGCAGAGCGAGTTGGTTCTTAGCTTCCCAGAGAGCTGGAAGCAAGATGCTTTGGGGCCTCTCTGCCCCTTTGGAAACAAGGCAGCACCTTGGGCCTGGCAGCTCTAGGGCAATGGAGCACACCCAGAGCAGAAGTTCTACTTCAGCCAAATCAGGCCTGCCAGGAAACGGCGTTTCACAGGCCTTGGTAAGAGATGTTCCCGGTAGGCTGTAAGAGCACTGGGCAACGCCAGATGTTTCTTAGCTTCCCGAAGAGCTGGAAGCAAGAAGCTTTGGTGCCACTCTCTCACTTTGGACTCAAGGCAGCCCTTTGGGGCAGGTAGCTCTAGGCCAGTGGAGCACACCCAGAGCAGAAGTTCTACTTGGGCCAGTTCAGGCCACCAACAAACTGCGTTTCACAGGCCTTGGTAAGAGATGTTCCCGGTAGGCTGTAAGAGCACTGGGCAACGCCAGATGTTTCTTAGCTTCCCGAAGAGCTGGAAGCAAGATGCTTTGGGGCCTCTCATCCCCTTTGCAAACAAGGCGGCCCTATGGGCCAGGCAGCTCTAGGCCAATGGAGCACACCCAGAGCAGAAGTTCTACTTCGGCCAGTTCAGGCCACCAACAAACTGCGTTTCACAGGCCTTGGTAAGAGATGTTCCCGGTAGGCTGTAAGAGCACTGGGCAACGCCAGATGTTTCTTAGCTTCCCGAAGAGCTGGAAGCAAGATGCTTTGGGGCCTCTCATCCCCTTTGCAAACAAGGCCGACCTTTGGGCCAGGCAGCTCTAGGCCAATGGAGCACACCCAGAGCAGAAGTTCTACCTCAGCCAGATAAGGCCTGCCAAGAAACTGCGTTTCAAAGGCTTTGGTAAGAGATGTTCCCGGTACTCTGTTAGAGCACTGGGCAGAGCCATTTGTTTCTTAGCTTCCCAAAGAGCTGGAAGCAAGATGCTTTGGGGGCTCCCTGCCCCTTTGCCAACAAGGGCGACCTTTGGGCCTTTCAGCTCTAGGCCAATGGAGCACACCCAGAGCAGAAGTCCTACTTCAGCCAGATCAGGCCTGCCAAGGAACTGCGTTTCAGAGGCCTTTGTATGTGACGTTCCCGGTAGGCTGTGAGAGCACGGTGCAGAGCCAGTTGTTTCCTTGTTTCCCAAACAGCTGGAAGCAAGACGCTTTGGGGCCTCTCTGCCCCTTTGGAAACAAGGCAGCACGTTGGGTCTGGCAGCTCTAGGGCAATGGAGCACAACCAGAGCCGAAGTTCTACTTCTTCCAGATCAGGCCTGCCTAGACAGTGCGTTTCCCAGGCCTTGATAAGAGATGTTCTCTTAGGCTATAAGAGCACTGGGCACAGCCAGTTGTTTCTTAGCTTCCCAAGAGGTGGAAGCAAGATGCTTTGGGGCCTCTCTCCCCCTTTGGAAACAAGGCAGCCCTTTGGGCCTTTCAGCTCTAGGGCAATGGAGCACACCCAGAGCAGAAGTTCTACCTCAGCCAGATCAGGCCTGCCAAGAAACTGCTTTTCACAGGCCTTCGTAACAGGTGTTCCCGGAAGGCTGTAAGAGTACCTGGCAGAGCGAGTTGTTTCTTAGCTTCAAAAACAGCTGGAAGCAACATGATTTGGGGCCTCTCTCCCCCTTTGGAAACAAAGCAGCCTTTGTGCCTGGCAGCTCTAGGCCAAAGTAGCACACCCAGAGCACAAGTTCTACCTCAGCCAGATCAGGCCTTCCAAGAAACTGCGTCTCACAGGCCTTTCTCTGTCACGTTGCCGGTAGGCTGTGAGAGCACTGTGCAGAGCCAGTTGTTTCTTAGCTTCCCAAAGATTTGGAAGCAAGATGCTTTGGGGACTCTCAGCCCCTTTGGAAACAAGGCGGCCCTTTGGGCCTGGCAGCTCTAGGCCAAAGTAGCACGCCCAGAGCAGGAGTTCTACTTCAGCCAGATCAGGCCTGCCAAGAAACTGCGTTTCACAGGCCTTGGTAAGAGATGTTCCCGGTAGGCTGTGAGAGCACTGTGGAGAGCCAGTTGCTTTAGCTTCCCACAGAGCTGGAAGCAAGATGCCTTGGGGCCTCTCTCTCCCTTTGGACACAAGGCAGCCGTTTGGGCCTGGCAGCTCTAGGCCAATGGAGCACACCCACAGCAGAAGTTCTACTTCAGGCAGATCAGTCCTGCCCAGAAACTGCGTTTCACAGCCCTTGGTAAGAGATGTTCACGGTAGGCTGTGAGAGCACTGGGCAGAACCAGTTGTTTTTTAGCTTCCCAAAGTGCTGGAGGCAAGATGCTTTGGGGCCTCTCTCACCCTTTGGAAACAAGGCAGCCCTTAGGTCCTGGTAGCTCTAGGCCTATGTAGCACAACCAGAACAGAAGTTCTACTTCAGCCAGGTCAGGCCTGCCAAGAAACTGCGTTTCACAGGCCTTTCAAAGAGATGTTCTCTTAGGCTGTAAGAGCACTGGGCAGAGCCAGCTGTTTCTTAGCTTCCCGAAGAGCTGGGAGCAAGATGCTTTGGGTCCACTCTCCGTCTTTGGAAACAAGGCAGCCCTTTGGGCCTGGCAGCTCTAGGGCAATGGAGCACACCCAGAGCAGAAGTTCTACTTCAGCCAGATCAGGCCTGCCAGGAAACTGCGTTTCACAGGCCTTGGTAAGAGATGTTCCCGGTAGGCTGTAAGAGCACTGGGCAGAGCCAGTTGTTTCTTACCTTCCTGAAAAGCTGGAAGCAAGATGCTTGGGACGCCTCTGCCCGTTTGGGAACAAGGCAGCCTTTTGGGTCGGGAAGCTCTAGGCCAATGGAGCACACGCAGAGCAGGAGTTCTACTTCAGCCTGATCAGGCCTGCAAAGAAACAGCGTTTGACAGGCCTTGGTAAGAGATGTTCGCGGTAGGTGTAAGAGCACTGGGCAGAGCCAGTTGTTTCTTAGCTTCGCAAAGACCGGGAAGCAAGATGCTTTGGGCCTCTCTGCCCCTTGGAAACAGGGCAGCACTTTGGGCCTGGCAGCTCTAGGGCAATGGAGCACACCCAGAGCCGGAGTTCTACTTCAGCCAGATGAGGCCTGCCAAGAAACTGCGTTTCACAGGCCTTTCAAAGACATGTTCCCGGTAGGCTGTAAGAGCACGGGGCAGAGCGAGTTGGTTCTTAGCTTCCCAGAGAGCTGGAAGCAAGATGCTTTGGGGCCTCTCTGCCCCTTTGGAAACAAGGCAGCACCTTGGGCCTGGCAGCTCTAGGGCAATGGAGCACACCCAGAGCAGAAGTTCTACTTCAGCCAAATCAGGCCTGCCAGGAAACGGCGTTTCACAGGCCTTGGTAAGAGATGTTCCCGGTAGGCTGTAAGAGCACTGGGCAACGCCAGATGTTTCTTAGCTTCCCGAAGAGCTGGAAGCAAGAAGCTTTGGTGCCACTCTCTCACTTTGGACTCAAGGCAGCCCTTTGGGGCAGGTAGCTCTAGGCCAGTGGAGCACACCCAGAGCAGAAGTTCTACTTGGGCCAGTTCAGGCCACCAACAAACTGCGTTTCACAGGCCTTGGTAAGAGATGTTCCCGGTAGGCTGTAAGAGCACTGGGCAACGCCAGATGTTTCTTAGCTTCCCGAAGAGCTGGAAGCAAGATGCTTTGGGGCCTCTCATCCCCTTTGCAAACAAGGCGGCCCTATGGGCCAGGCAGCTCTAGGCCAATGGAGCACACCCAGAGCAGAAGTTCTACTTCGGCCAGTTCAGGCCACCAACAAACTGCGTTTCACAGGCCTTGGTAAGAGATGTTCCCGGTAGGCTGTAAGAGCACTGGGCAACGCCAGATGTTTCTTAGCTTCCCGAAGAGCTGGAAGCAAGATGCTTTGGGGCCTCTCATCCCCTTTGCAAACAAGGCCGACCTTTGGGCCAGGCAGCTCTAGGCCAATGGAGCACACCCAGAGCAGAAGTTCTACCTCAGCCAGATAAGGCCTGCCAAGAAACTGCGTTTCAAAGGCTTTGGTAAGAGATGTTCCCGGTACTCTGTTAGAGCACTGGGCAGAGCCATTTGTTTCTTAGCTTCCCAAAGAGCTGGAAGCAAGATGCTTTGGGGGCTCCCTGCCCCTTTGCCAACAAGGGCGACCTTTGGGCCTTTCAGCTCTAGGCCAATGGAGCACACCCAGAGCAGAAGTCCTACTTCAGCCAGATCAGGCCTGCCAAGGAACTGCGTTTCAGAGGCCTTTGTATGTGACGTTCCCGGTAGGCTGTGAGAGCACGGTGCAGAGCCAGTTGTTTCCTTGTTTCCCAAACAGCTGGAAGCAAGACGCTTTGGGGCCTCTCTGCCCCTTTGGAAACAAGGCAGCACGTTGGGTCTGGCAGCTCTAGGGCAATGGAGCACAACCAGAGCCGAAGTTCTACTTCTTCCAGATCAGGCCTGCCTAGACAGTGCGTTTCCCAGGCCTTGATAAGAGATGTTCTCTTAGGCTATAAGAGCACTGGGCACAGCCAGTTGTTTCTTAGCTTCCCAAGAGGTGGAAGCAAGATGCTTTGGGGCCTCTCTCCCCCTTTGGAAACAAGGCAGCCCTTTGGGCCTTTCAGCTCTAGGGCAATGGAGCACACCCAGAGCAGAAGTTCTACCTCAGCCAGATCAGGCCTGCCAAGAAACTGCTTTTCACAGGCCTTCGTAACAGGTGTTCCCGGAAGGCTGTAAGAGTACCTGGCAGAGCGAGTTGTTTCTTAGCTTCAAAAACAGCTGGAAGCAACATGATTTGGGGCCTCTCTCCCCCTTTGGAAACAAAGCAGCCTTTGTGCCTGGCAGCTCTAGGCCAAAGTAGCACACCCAGAGCACAAGTTCTACCTCAGCCAGATCAGGCCTTCCAAGAAACTGCGTCTCACAGGCCTTTCTCTGTCACGTTGCCGGTAGGCTGTGAGAGCACTGTGCAGAGCCAGTTGTTTCTTAGCTTCCCAAAGATTTGGAAGCAAGATGCTTTGGGGACTCTCAGCCCCTTTGGAAACAAGGCGGCCCTTTGGGCCTGGCAGCTCTAGGCCAAAGTAGCACGCCCAGAGCAGGAGTTCTACTTCAGCCAGATCAGGCCTGCCAAGAAACTGCGTTTCACAGGCCTTGGTAAGAGATGTTCCCGGTAGGCTGTGAGAGCACTGTGGAGAGCCAGTTGCTTTAGCTTCCCACAGAGCTGGAAGCAAGATGCCTTGGGGCCTCTCTCTCCCTTTGGACACAAGGCAGCCGTTTGGGCCTGGCAGCTCTAGGCCAATGGAGCACACCCACAGCAGAAGTTCTACTTCAGGCAGATCAGTCCTGCCCAGAAACTGCGTTTCACAGCCCTTGGTAAGAGATGTTCACGGTAGGCTGTGAGAGCACTGGGCAGAACCAGTTGTTTTTTAGCTTCCCAAAGTGCTGGAGGCAAGATGCTTTGGGGCCTCTCTCACCCTTTGGAAACAAGGCAGCCCTTAGGTCCTGGTAGCTCTAGGCCTATGTAGCACAACCAGAACAGAAGTTCTACTTCAGCCAGGTCAGGCCTGCCAAGAAACTGCGTTTCACAGGCCTTTCAAACACATGTTCTCTTAGGCTGTAAGAGCACTGGGCAGAGCCAGCTGTTTCTTAGCTTCCCGAAGAGCTGGGAGCAAGATGCTTTGGGTCCACTCTCCGTCTTTGGAAACAAGGCAGCCCTTTGGGCCTGGCAGCTCTAGGGCAATGGAGCACACCCAGAGCAGAAGTTCTACTTCAGCCAGATCAGGCCTGCCAGGAAACTGCGTTTCACAGGCCTTGGTAAGAGATGTTCCCGGTAGGCTGTAAGAGCACTGGGCAGAGCCAGTTGTTTCTTACCTTCCTGAAAAGCTGGAAGCAAGACGCTTGGGACCCCTCTGCCCGTTTGGGAACAAGGCAGCCTTTTGGGTCGGGAAGCTCTAGGCCAATGGAGCACACGCAGAGCAGGAGTTCTACTTCAGCCTGATCAGGCCTGCAAAGAAACAGCGTTTGACAGGCCTTGGTAAGAGATGTTCCCGGTAGGTGTAAGAGCACTGGGCAGAGCCAGTTGTTTCTTAGCTTCGCAAAGACCGGGAAGCAAGATGCTTTGGGCCTCTCTGCCCCTTGGAAACAGGGCAGCACTTTGGGCCTGGCAGCTCTAGGGCAGTGGAGCACACCCAGAGCCGGAGTTCTACTTCAGCCAGATGAGGCCTGCCAAGAAACTGCGTTTCACAGGCCTTTCAAAGACATGTTCCCGGTAGGCTGTAAGAGCACGGGGCAGAGCGAGTTGGTTCTTAGCTTCCCAGAGAGCTGGAAGCAAGATGCTTTGGGGCCTCTCTGCCCCTTTGGAAACAAGGCAGCACCTTGGGCCTGGCAGCTCTAGGGCAATGGAGCACACCCAGAGCAGAAGTTCTACTTCAGCCAAATCAGGCCTGCCAGGAAACGGCGTTTCACAGGCCTTGGTAAGAGATGTTCCCGGTAGGCTGTAAGAGCACTGGGCAACGCCAGATGTTTCTTAGCTTCCCGAAGAGCTGGAAGCAAGAAGCTTTGGTGCCACTCTCTCACTTTGGACTCAAGGCAGCCCTTTGGGGCAGGTAGCTCTAGCCCAGTGGAGCACACCCAGAGCAGAAGTTCTACTTGGGCCAGTTCAGGCCACCAACAAACTGCGTTTCACAGGCCTTGGTAAGAGATGTTCCCGGTAGGCTGTAAGAGCACTGGGCAACGCCAGATGTTTCTTAGCTTCCCGAAGAGCTGGAAGCAAGATGCTTTGGGGCCTCTCATCCCCTTTGCAAACAAGGCGGCCCTATGGGCCAGGCAGCTCTAGGCCAATGGAGCACACCCAGAGCAGAAGTTCTACTTCGGCCAGTTCAGGCCACCAACAAACTGCGTTTCACAGGCCTTGGTAAGAGATGTTCCCGGTAGGCTGTAAGAGCACTGGGCAACGCCAGATGTTTCTTAGCTTCCCGAAGAGCTGGAAGCAAGATGCTTTGGGGCCTCTCATCCCCTTTGCAAACAAGGCCGACCTTTGGGCCAGGCAGCTCTAGGCCAATGGAGCACACCCAGAGCAGAAGTTCTACCTCAGCCAGATAAGGCCTGCCAAGAAACTGCGTTTCAAAGGCTTTGGTAAGAGATGTTCCCGGTACTCTGTTAGAGCACTGGGCAGAGCCATTTGTTTCTTAGCTTCCCAAAGAGCTGGAAGCAAGATGCTTTGGGGGCTCCCTGCCCCTTTGCCAACAAGGGCGACCTTTGGGCCTTTCAGCTCTAGGCCAATGGAGCACACCCAGAGCAGAAGTCCTACTTCAGCCAGATCAGGCCTGCCAAGGAACTGCGTTTCAGAGGCCTTTGTATGTGACGTTCCCGGTAGGCTGTGAGAGCACGGTGCAGAGCCAGTTGTTTCCTTGTTTCCCAAACAGCTGGAAGCAAGACGCTTTGGGGCCTCTCTGCCCCTTTGGAAACAAGGCAGCACGTTGGGTCTGGCAGCTCTAGGGCAATGGAGCACAACCAGAGCCGAAGTTCTACTTCTTCCAGATCAGGCCTGCCTAGACAGTGCGTTTCCCAGGCCTTGATAAGAGATGTTCTGTTAGGCTATAAGAGCACTGGGCACAGCCAGTTGTTTCTTAGCTTCCCAAGAGGTGGAAGCAAGATGCTTTGGGGCCTCTCTCCCCCTTTGGAAACAAGGCAGCCCTTTGGGCCTTTCAGCTCTAGGGCAATGGAGCACACCCAGAGCAGAAGTTCTACCTCAGCCAGATCAGGCCTGCCAAGAAACTGCTTTTCACAGGCCTTCGTAACAGGTGTTCCCGGAAGGCTGTAAGAGTACCTGGCAGAGCGAGTTGTTTCTTAGCTTCAAAAACAGCTGGAAGCAACATGATTTGGGGCCTCTCTCCCCCTTTGGAAACAAAGCAGCCTTTGTGCCTGGCAGCTCTAGGCCAAAGTAGCACACCCAGAGCACAAGTTCTACCTCAGCCAGATCAGGCCTTCCAAGAAACTGCGTCTCACAGGCCTTTCTCTGTCACGTTGCCGGTAGGCTGTGAGAGCACTGTGCAGAGCCAGTTGTTTCTTAGCTTCCCAAAGATTTGGAAGCAAGATGCTTTGGGGACTCTCAGCCCCTTTGGAAACAAGGCGGCCCTTTGGGCCTGGCAGCTCTAGGCCAAAGTAGCACGCCCAGAGCAGGAGTTCTACTTCAGCCAGATCAGGCCTGCCAAGAAACTGCGTTTCACAGGCCTTGGTAAGAGATGTTCCCGGTAGGCTGTGAGAGCACTGTGGAGAGCCAGTTGCTTTAGCTTCCCACAGAGCTGGAAGCAAGATGCCTTGGGGCCTCTCTCTCCCTTTGGACACAAGGCAGCCGTTTGGGCCTGGCAGCTCTAGGCCAATGGAGCACACCCACAGCAGAAGTTCTACTTCAGGCAGATCAGTCCTGCCCAGAAACTGCGTTTCACAGCCCTTGGTAAGAGATGTTCACGGTAGGCTGTGAGAGCACTGGGCAGAACCAGTTGTTTTTTAGCTTCCCAAAGTGCTGGAGGCAAGATGCTTTGGGGCCTCTCTCACCCTTTGGAAACAAGGCAGCCCTTAGGTCCTGGTAGCTCTAGGCCTATGTAGCACAACCAGAACAGAAGTTCTACTTCAGCCAGGTCAGGCCTGCCAAGAAACTGCGTTTCACAGGCCTTTCAAACACATGTTCTCTTAGGCTGTAAGAGCACTGGGCAGAGCCAGCTGTTTCTTAGCTTCCCGAAGAGCTGGGAGCAAGATGCTTTGGGTCCACTCTCCGTCTTTGGAAACAAGGCAGCCCTTTGGGCCTGGCAGCTCTAGGGCAATGGAGCACACCCAGAGCAGAAGTTCTACTTCAGCCAGATCAGGCCTGCCAGGAAACTGCGTTTCACAGGCCTTGGTAAGAGATGTTCCCGGTAGGCTGTAAGAGCACTGGGCAGAGCCAGTTGTTTCTTACCTTCCTGAAAAGCTGGAAGCAAGACGCTTGGGACCCCTCTGCCCGTTTGGGAACAAGGCAGCCTTTTGGGTCGGGAAGCTCTAGGCCAATGGAGCACACGCAGAGCAGGAGTTCTACTTCAGCCTGATCAGGCCTGCAAAGAAACAGCGTTTGACAGGCCTTGGTAAGAGATGTTCCCGGTAGGTGTAAGAGCACTGGGCAGAGCCAGTTGTTTCTTAGCTTCGCAAAGACCGGGAAGCAAGATGCTTTGGGCCTCTCTGCCCCTTGGAAACAGGGCAGCACTTTGGGCCTGGCAGCTCTAGGGCAGTGGAGCACACCCAGAGCCGGAGTTCTACTTCAGCCAGATGAGGCCTGCCAAGAAACTGCGTTTCACAGGCCTTTCAAAGACATGTTCCCGGTAGGCTGTAAGAGCACGGGGCAGAGCGAGTTGGTTCTTAGCTTCCCAGAGAGCTGGAAGCAAGATGCTTTGGGGCCTCTCTGCCCCTTTGGAAACAAGGCAGCACCTTGGGCCTGGCAGCTCTAGGGCAATGGAGCACACCCAGAGCAGAAGTTCTACTTCAGCCAAATCAGGCCTGCCAGGAAACGGCGTTTCACAGGCCTTGGTAAGAGATGTTCCCGGTAGGCTGTAAGAGCACTGGGCAACGCCAGATGTTTCTTAGCTTCCCGAAGAGCTGGAAGCAAGAAGCTTTGGTGCCACTCTCTCACTTTGGACTCAAGGCAGCCCTTTGGGGCAGGTAGCTCTAGCCCAGTGGAGCACACCCAGAGCAGAAGTTCTACTTGGGCCAGTTCAGGCCACCAACAAACTGCGTTTCACAGGCCTTGGTAAGAGATGTTCCCGGTAGGCTGTAAGAGCACTGGGCAACGCCAGATGTTTCTTAGCTTCCCGAAGAGCTGGAAGCAAGATGCTTTGGGGCCTCTCATCCCCTTTGCAAACAAGGCGGCCCTATGGGCCAGGCAGCTCTAGGCCAATGGAGCACACCCAGAGCAGAAGTTCTACTTCGGCCAGTTCAGGCCACCAACAAACTGCGTTTCACAGGCCTTGGTAAGAGATGTTCCCGGTAGGCTGTAAGAGCACTGGGCAACGCCAGATGTTTCTTAGCTTCCCGAAGAGCTGGAAGCAAGATGCTTTGGGGCCTCTCATCCCCTTTGCAAACAAGGCCGACCTTTGGGCCAGGCAGCTCTAGGCCAATGGAGCACACCCAGAGCAGAAGTTCTACCTCAGCCAGATAAGGCCTGCCAAGAAACTGCGTTTCAAAGGCTTTGGTAAGAGATGTTCCCGGTACTCTGTTAGAGCACTGGGCAGAGCCATTTGTTTCTTAGCTTCCCAAAGAGCTGGAAGCAAGATGCTTTGGGGGCTCCCTGCCCCTTTGCCAACAAGGGCGACCTTTGGGCCTTTCAGCTCTAGGCCAATGGAGCACACCCAGAGCAGAAGTCCTACTTCAGCCAGATCAGGCCTGCCAAGGAACTGCGTTTCAGAGGCCTTTGTATGTGACGTTCCCGGTAGGCTGTGAGAGCACGGTGCAGAGCCAGTTGTTTCCTTGTTTCCCAAACAGCTGGAAGCAAGACGCTTTGGGGCCTCTCTGCCCCTTTGGAAACAAGGCAGCACGTTGGGTCTGGCAGCTCTAGGGCAATGGAGCACAACCAGAGCCGAAGTTCTACTTCTTCCAGATCAGGCCTGCCTAGACAGTGCGTTTCCCAGGCCTTGATAAGAGATGTTCTCTTAGGCTATAAGAGCACTGGGCACAGCCAGTTGTTTCTTAGCTTCCCAAGAGGTGGAAGCAAGATGCTTTGGGGCCTCTCTCCCCCTTTGGAAACAAGGCAGCCCTTTGGGCCTTTCAGCTCTAGGGCAATGGAGCACACCCAGAGCAGAAGTTCTACCTCAGCCAGATCAGGCCTGCCAAGAAACTGCTTTTCACAGGCCTTCGTAACAGGTGTTCCCGGAAGGCTGTAAGAGTACCTGGCAGAGCGAGTTGTTTCTTAGCTTCAAAAACAGCTGGAAGCAACATGATTTGGGGCCTCTCTCCCCCTTTGGAAACAAAGCAGCCTTTGTGCCTGGCAGCTCTAGGCCAAAGTAGCACACCCAGAGCACAAGTTCTACCTCAGCCAGATCAGGCCTTCCAAGAAACTGCGTCTCACAGGCCTTTCTCTGTCACGTTGCCGGTAGGCTGTGAGAGCACTGTGCAGAGCCAGTTGTTTCTTAGCTTCCCAAAGATTTGGAAGCAAGATGCTTTGGGGACTCTCAGCCCCTTTGGAAACAAGGCGGCCCTTTGGGCCTGGCAGCTCTAGGCCAAAGTAGCACGCCCAGAGCAGGAGTTCTACTTCAGCCAGATCAGGCCTGCCAAGAAACTGCGTTTCACAGGCCTTGGTAAGAGATGTTCCCGGTAGGCTGTGAGAGCACTGTGGAGAGCCAGTTGCTTTAGCTTCCCACAGAGCTGGAAGCAAGATGCCTTGGGGCCTCTCTCTCCCTTTGGACACAAGGCAGCCGTTTGGGCCTGGCAGCTCTAGGCCAATGGAGCACACCCACAGCAGAAGTTCTACTTCAGGCAGATCAGTCCTGCCCAGAAACTGCGTTTCACAGCCCTTGGTAAGAGATGTTCACGGTAGGCTGTGAGAGCACTGGGCAGAACCAGTTGTTTTTTAGCTTCCCAAAGTGCTGGAGGCAAGATGCTTTGGGGCCTCTCTCACCCTTTGGAAACAAGGCAGCCCTTAGGTCCTGGTAGCTCTAGGCCTATGTAGCACAACCAGAACAGAAGTTCTACTTCAGCCAGGTCAGGCCTGCCAAGAAACTGCGTTTCACAGGCCTTTCAAACACATGTTCTCTTAGGCTGTAAGAGCACTGGGCAGAGCCAGCTGTTTCTTAGCTTCCCGAAGAGCTGGGAGCAAGATGCTTTGGGTCCACTCTCCGTCTTTGGAAACAAGGCAGCCCTTTGGGCCTGGCAGCTCTAGGGCAATGGAGCACACCCAGAGCAGAAGTTCTACTTCAGCCAGATCAGGCCTGCCAGGAAACTGCGTTTCACAGGCCTTGGTAAGAGATGTTCCCGGTAGGCTGTAAGAGCACTGGGCAGAGCCAGTTGTTTCTTACCTTCCTGAAAAGCTGGAAGCAAGACGCTTGGGACCCCTCTGCCCGTTTGGGAACAAGGCAGCCTTTTGGGTCGGGAAGCTCTAGGCCAATGGAGCACACGCAGAGCAGGAGTTCTACTTCAGCCTGATCAGGCCTGCAAAGAAACAGCGTTTGACAGGCCTTGGTAAGAGATGTTCCCGGTAGGTGTAAGAGCACTGGGCAGAGCCAGTTGTTTCTTAGCTTCGCAAAGACCGGGAAGCAAGATGCTTTGGGCCTCTCTGCCCCTTGGAAACAGGGCAGCACTTTGGGCCTGGCAGCTCTAGGGCAGTGGAGCACACCCAGAGCCGGAGTTCTACTTCAGCCAGATGAGGCCTGCCAAGAAACTGCGTTTCACAGGCCTTTCAAAGACATGTTCCCGGTAGGCTGTAAGAGCACGGGGCAGAGCGAGTTGGTTCTTAGCTTCCCAGAGAGCTGGAAGCAAGATGCTTTGGGGCCTCTCTGCCCCTTTGGAAACAAGGCAGCACCTTGGGCCTGGCAGCTCTAGGGCAATGGAGCACACCCAGAGCAGAAGTTCTACTTCAGCCAAATCAGGCCTGCCAGGAAACGGCGTTTCACAGGCCTTGGTAAGAGATGTTCCCGGTAGGCTGTAAGAGCACTGGGCAACGCCAGATGTTTCTTAGCTTCCCGAAGAGCTGGAAGCAAGAAGCTTTGGTGCCACTCTCTCACTTTGGACTCAAGGCAGCCCTTTGGGGCAGGTAGCTCTAGCCCAGTGGAGCACACCCAGAGCAGAAGTTCTACTTGGGCCAGTTCAGGCCACCAACAAACTGCGTTTCACAGGCCTTGGTAAGAGATGTTCCCGGTAGGCTGTAAGAGCACTGGGCAACGCCAGATGTTTCTTAGCTTCCCGAAGAGCTGGAAGCAAGATGCTTTGGGGCCTCTCATCCCCTTTGCAAACAAGGCGGCCCTATGGGCCAGGCAGCTCTAGGCCAATGGAGCACACCCAGAGCAGAAGTTCTACTTCGGCCAGTTCAGGCCACCAACAAACTGCGTTTCACAGGCCTTGGTAAGAGATGTTCCCGGTAGGCTGTAAGAGCACTGGGCAACGCCAGATGTTTCTTAGCTTCCCGAAGAGCTGGAAGCAAGATGCTTTGGGGCCTCTCATCCCCTTTGCAAACAAGGCCGACCTTTGGGCCAGGCAGCTCTAGGCCAATGGAGCACACCCAGAGCAGAAGTTCTACCTCAGCCAGATAAGGCCTGCCAAGAAACTGCGTTTCAAAGGCTTTGGTAAGAGATGTTCCCGGTACTCTGTTAGAGCACTGGGCAGAGCCATTTGTTTCTTAGCTTCCCAAAGAGCTGGAAGCAAGATGCTTTGGGGGCTCCCTGCCCCTTTGCCAACAAGGGCGACCTTTGGGCCTTTCAGCTCTAGGCCAATGGAGCACACCCAGAGCAGAAGTCCTACTTCAGCCAGATCAGGCCTGCCAAGGAACTGCGTTTCAGAGGCCTTTGTATGTGACGTTCCCGGTAGGCTGTGAGAGCACGGTGCAGAGCCAGTTGTTTCCTTGTTTCCCAAACAGCTGGAAGCAAGACGCTTTGGGGCCTCTCTGCCCCTTTGGAAACAAGGCAGCACGTTGGGTCTGGCAGCTCTAGGGCAATGGAGCACAACCAGAGCCGAAGTTCTACTTCTTCCAGATCAGGCCTGCCTAGACAGTGCGTTTCCCAGGCCTTGATAAGAGATGTTCTCTTAGGCTATAAGAGCACTGGGCACAGCCAGTTGTTTCTTAGCTTCCCAAGAGGTGGAAGCAAGATGCTTTGGGGCCTCTCTCCCCCTTTGGAAACAAGGCAGCCCTTTGGGCCTTTCAGCTCTAGGGCAATGGAGCACACCCAGAGCAGAAGTTCTACCTCAGCCAGATCAGGCCTGCCAAGAAACTGCTTTTCACAGGCCTTCGTAAGAGGTGTTCCCGGAAGGCTGTAAGAGTACCTGGCAGAGCGAGTTGTTTCTTAGCTTCAAAAACAGCTGGAAGCAACATGATTTGGGGCCTCTCTCCCCCTTTGGAAACAAAGCAGCCTTTGTGCCTGGCAGCTCTAGGCCAAAGTAGCACACCCAGAGCACAAGTTCTACCTCAGCCAGATCAGGCCTTCCAAGAAACTGCGTCTCACAGGCCTTTCTCTGTCACGTTGCCGGTAGGCTGTGAGAGCACTGTGCAGAGCCAGTTGTTTCTTAGCTTCCCAAAGATTTGGAAGCAAGATGCTTTGGGGACTCTCAGCCCCTTTGGAAACAAGGCGGCCCTTTGGGCCTGGCAGCTCTAGGCCAAAGTAGCACGCCCAGAGCAGGAGTTCTACTTCAGCCAGATCAGGCCTGCCAAGAAACTGCGTTTCACAGGCCTTGGTAAGAGATGTTCCCGGTAGGCTGTGAGAGCACTGTGGAGAGCCAGTTGCTTTAGCTTCCCACAGAGCTGGAAGCAAGATGCCTTGGGGCCTCTCTCTCCCTTTGGACACAAGGCAGCCGTTTGGGCCTGGCAGCTCTAGGCCAATGGAGCACACCCACAGCAGAAGTTCTACTTCAGGCAGATCAGTCCTGCCCAGAAACTGCGTTTCACAGCCCTTGGTAAGAGATGTTCACGGTAGGCTGTGAGAGCACTGGGCAGAACCAGTTGTTTTTTAGCTTCCCAAAGTGCTGGAGGCAAGATGCTTTGGGGCCTCTCTCACCCTTTGGAAACAAGGCAGCCCTTAGGTCCTGGTAGCTCTAGGCCTATGTAGCACAACCAGAACAGAAGTTCTACTTCAGCCAGGTCAGGCCTGCCAAGAAACTGCGTTTCACAGGCCTTTCAAACACATGTTCTCTTAGGCTGTAAGAGCACTGGGCAGAGCCAGCTGTTTCTTAGCTTCCCGAAGAGCTGGGAGCAAGATGCTTTGGGTCCACTCTCCGTCTTTGGAAACAAGGCAGCCCTTTGGGCCTGGCAGCTCTAGGGCAATGGAGCACACCCAGAGCAGAAGTTCTACTTCAGCCAGATCAGGCCTGCCAGGAAACTGCGTTTCACAGGCCTTGGTAAGAGATGTTCCCGGTAGGCTGTAAGAGCACTGGGCAGAGCCAGTTGTTTCTTACCTTCCTGAAAAGCTGGAAGCAAGACGCTTGGGACCCCTCTGCCCGTTTGGGAACAAGGCAGCCTTTTGGGTCGGGAAGCTCTAGGCCAATGGAGCACACGCAGAGCAGGAGTTCTACTTCAGCCTGATCAGGCCTGCAAAGAAACAGCGTTTGACAGGCCTTGGTAAGAGATGTTCCCGGTAGGTGTAAGAGCACTGGGCAGAGCCAGTTGTTTCTTAGCTTCGCAAAGACCGGGAAGCAAGATGCTTTGGGCCTCTCTGCCCCTTGGAAACAGGGCAGCACTTTGGGCCTGGCAGCTCTAGGGCAGTGGAGCACACCCAGAGCCGGAGTTCTACTTCAGCCAGATGAGGCCTGCCAAGAAACTGCGTTTCACAGGCCTTTCAAAGACATGTTCCCGGTAGGCTGTAAGAGCACGGGGCAGAGCGAGTTGGTTCTTAGCTTCCCAGAGAGCTGGAAGCAAGATGCTTTGGGGCCTCTCTGCCCCTTTGGAAACAAGGCAGCACCTTGGGCCTGGCAGCTCTAGGGCAATGGAGCACACCCAGAGCAGAAGTTCTACTTCAGCCAAATCAGGCCTGCCAGGAAACGGCGTTTCACAGGCCTTGGTAAGAGATGTTCCCGGTAGGCTGTAAGAGCACTGGGCAACGCCAGATGTTTCTTAGCTTCCCGAAGAGCTGGAAGCAAGAAGCTTTGGTGCCACTCTCTCACTTTGGACTCAAGGCAGCCCTTTGGGGCAGGTAGCTCTAGCCCAGTGGAGCACACCCAGAGCAGAAGTTCTACTTGGGCCAGTTCAGGCCACCAACAAACTGCGTTTCACAGGCCTTGGTAAGAGATGTTCCCGGTAGGCTGTAAGAGCACTGGGCAACGCCAGATGTTTCTTAGCTTCCCGAAGAGCTGGAAGCAAGATGCTTTGGGGCCTCTCATCCCCTTTGCAAACAAGGCGGCCCTATGGGCCAGGCAGCTCTAGGCCAATGGAGCACACCCAGAGCAGAAGTTCTACTTCGGCCAGTTCAGGCCACCAACAAACTGCGTTTCACAGGCCTTGGTAAGAGATGTTCCCGGTAGGCTGTAAGAGCACTGGGCAACGCCAGATGTTTCTTAGCTTCCCGAAGAGCTGGAAGCAAGATGCTTTGGGGCCTCTCATCCCCTTTGCAAACAAGGCCGACCTTTGGGCCAGGCAGCTCTAGGCCAATGGAGCACACCCAGAGCAGAAGTTCTACCTCAGCCAGATAAGGCCTGCCAAGAAACTGCGTTTCAAAGGCTTTGGTAAGAGATGTTCCCGGTACTCTGTTAGAGCACTGGGCAGAGCCATTTGTTTCTTAGCTTCCCAAAGAGCTGGAAGCAAGATGCTTTGGGGGCTCCCTGCCCCTTTGCCAACAAGGGCGACCTTTGGGCCTTTCAGCTCTAGGCCAATGGAGCACACCCAGAGCAGAAGTCCTACTTCAGCCAGATCAGGCCTGCCAAGGAACTGCGTTTCAGAGGCCTTTGTATGTGACGTTCCCGGTAGGCTGTGAGAGCACGGTGCAGAGCCAGTTGTTTCCTTGTTTCCCAAACAGCTGGAAGCAAGACGCTTTGGGGCCTCTCTGCCCCTTTGGAAACAAGGCAGCACGTTGGGTCTGGCAGCTCTAGGGCAATGGAGCACAACCAGAGCCGAAGTTCTACTTCTTCCAGATCAGGCCTGCCTAGACAGTGCGTTTCCCAGGCCTTGATAAGAGATGTTCTCTTAGGCTATAAGAGCACTGGGCACAGCCAGTTGTTTCTTAGCTTCCCAAGAGGTGGAAGCAAGATGCTTTGGGGCCTCTCTCCCCCTTTGGAAACAAGGCAGCCCTTTGGGCCTTTCAGCTCTAGGGCAATGGAGCACACCCAGAGCAGAAGTTCTACCTCAGCCAGATCAGGCCTGCCAAGAAACTGCTTTTCACAGGCCTTCGTAAGAGGTGTTCCCGGAAGGCTGTAAGAGTACCTGGCAGAGCGAGTTGTTTCTTAGCTTCAAAAACAGCTGGAAGCAACATGATTTGGGGCCTCTCTCCCCCTTTGGAAACAAAGCAGCCTTTGTGCCTGGCAGCTCTAGGCCAAAGTAGCACACCCAGAGCACAAGTTCTACCTCAGCCAGATCAGGCCTTCCAAGAAACTGCGTCTCACAGGCCTTTCTCTGTCACGTTGCCGGTAGGCTGTGAGAGCACTGTGCAGAGCCAGTTGTTTCTTAGCTTCCCAAAGATTTGGAAGCAAGATGCTTTGGGGACTCTCAGCCCCTTTGGAAACAAGGCGGCCCTTTGGGCCTGGCAGCTCTAGGCCAAAGTAGCACGCCCAGAGCAGGAGTTCTACTTCAGCCAGATCAGGCCTGCCAAGAAACTGCGTTTCACAGGCCTTGGTAAGAGATGTTCCCGGTAGGCTGTGAGAGCACTGTGGAGAGCCAGTTGCTTTAGCTTCCCACAGAGCTGGAAGCAAGATGCCTTGGGGCCTCTCTCTCCCTTTGGACACAAGGCAGCCGTTTGGGCCTGGCAGCTCTAGGCCAATGGAGCACACCCACAGCAGAAGTTCTACTTCAGGCAGATCAGTCCTGCCCAGAAACTGCGTTTCACAGCCCTTGGTAAGAGATGTTCACGGTAGGCTGTGAGAGCACTGGGCAGAACCAGTTGTTTTTTAGCTTCCCAAAGTGCTGGAGGCAAGATGCTTTGGGGCCTCTCTCACCCTTTGGAAACAAGGCAGCCCTTAGGTCCTGGTAGCTCTAGGCCTATGTAGCACAACCAGAACAGAAGTTCTACTTCAGCCAGGTCAGGCCTGCCAAGAAACTGCGTTTCACAGGCCTTTCAAACACATGTTCTCTTAGGCTGTAAGAGCACTGGGCAGAGCCAGCTGTTTCTTAGCTTCCCGAAGAGCTGGGAGCAAGATGCTTTGGGTCCACTCTCCGTCTTTGGAAACAAGGCAGCCCTTTGGGCCTGGCAGCTCTAGGGCAATGGAGCACACCCAGAGCAGAAGTTCTACTTCAGCCAGATCAGGCCTGCCAGGAAACTGCGTTTCACAGGCCTTGGTAAGAGATGTTCCCGGTAGGCTGTAAGAGCACTGGGCAGAGCCAGTTGTTTCTTACCTTCCTGAAAAGCTGGAAGCAAGACGCTTGGGACCCCTCTGCCCGTTTGGGAACAAGGCAGCCTTTTGGGTCGGGAAGCTCTAGGCCAATGGAGCACACGCAGAGCAGGAGTTCTACTTCAGCCTGATCAGGCCTGCAAAGAAACAGCGTTTGACAGGCCTTGGTAAGAGATGTTCCCGGTAGGTGTAAGAGCACTGGGCAGAGCCAGTTGTTTCTTAGCTTCGCAAAGACCGGGAAGCAAGATGCTTTGGGCCTCTCTGCCCCTTGGAAACAGGGCAGCACTTTGGGCCTGGCAGCTCTAGGGCAGTGGAGCACACCCAGAGCCGGAGTTCTACTTCAGCCAGATGAGGCCTGCCAAGAAACTGCGTTTCACAGGCCTTTCAAAGACATGTTCCCGGTAGGCTGTAAGAGCACGGGGCAGAGCGAGTTGGTTCTTAGCTTCCCAGAGAGCTGGAAGCAAGATGCTTTGGGGCCTCTCTGCCCCTTTGGAAACAAGGCAGCACCTTGGGCCTGGCAGCTCTAGGGCAATGGAGCACACCCAGAGCAGAAGTTCTACTTCAGCCAAATCAGGCCTGCCAGGAAACGGCGTTTCACAGGCCTTGGTAAGAGATGTTCCCGGTAGGCTGTAAGAGCACTGGGCAACGCCAGATGTTTCTTAGCTTCCCGAAGAGCTGGAAGCAAGAAGCTTTGGTGCCACTCTCTCACTTTGGACTCAAGGCAGCCCTTTGGGGCAGGTAGCTCTAGCCCAGTGGAGCACACCCAGAGCAGAAGTTCTACTTGGGCCAGTTCAGGCCACCAACAAACTGCGTTTCACAGGCCTTGGTAAGAGATGTTCCCGGTAGGCTGTAAGAGCACTGGGCAACGCCAGATGTTTCTTAGCTTCCCGAAGAGCTGGAAGCAAGATGCTTTGGGGCCTCTCATCCCCTTTGCAAACAAGGCGGCCCTATGGGCCAGGCAGCTCTAGGCCAATGGAGCACACCCAGAGCAGAAGTTCTACTTCGGCCAGTTCAGGCCACCAACAAACTGCGTTTCACAGGCCTTGGTAAGAGATGTTCCCGGTAGGCTGTAAGAGCACTGGGCAACGCCAGATGTTTCTTAGCTTCCCGAAGAGCTGGAAGCAAGATGCTTTGGGGCCTCTCATCCCCTTTGCAAACAAGGCCGACCTTTGGGCCAGGCAGCTCTAGGCCAATGGAGCACACCCAGAGCAGAAGTTCTACCTCAGCCAGATAAGGCCTGCCAAGAAACTGCGTTTCAAAGGCTTTGGTAAGAGATGTTCCCGGTACTCTGTTAGAGCACTGGGCAGAGCCATTTGTTTCTTAGCTTCCCAAAGAGCTGGAAGCAAGATGCTTTGGGGGCTCCCTGCCCCTTTGCCAACAAGGGCGACCTTTGGGCCTTTCAGCTCTAGGCCAATGGAGCACACCCAGAGCAGAAGTCCTACTTCAGCCAGATCAGGCCTGCCAAGGAACTGCGTTTCAGAGGCCTTTGTATGTGACGTTCCCGGTAGGCTGTGAGAGCACGGTGCAGAGCCAGTTGTTTCCTTGTTTCCCAAACAGCTGGAAGCAAGACGCTTTGGGGCCTCTCTGCCCCTTTGGAAACAAGGCAGCACGTTGGGTCTGGCAGCTCTAGGGCAATGGAGCACAACCAGAGCCGAAGTTCTACTTCTTCCAGATCAGGCCTGCCTAGACAGTGCGTTTCCCAGGCCTTGATAAGAGATGTTCTCTTAGGCTATAAGAGCACTGGGCACAGCCAGTTGTTTCTTAGCTTCCCAAGAGGTGGAAGCAAGATGCTTTGGGGCCTCTCTCCCCCTTTGGAAACAAGGCAGCCCTTTGGGCCTTTCAGCTCTAGGGCAATGGAGCACACCCAGAGCAGAAGTTCTACCTCAGCCAGATCAGGCCTGCCAAGAAACTGCTTTTCACAGGCCTTCGTAAGAGGTGTTCCCGGAAGGCTGTAAGAGTACCTGGCAGAGCGAGTTGTTTCTTAGCTTCAAAAACAGCTGGAAGCAACATGATTTGGGGCCTCTCTCCCCCTTTGGAAACAAAGCAGCCTTTGTGCCTGGCAGCTCTAGGCCAAAGTAGCACACCCAGAGCACAAGTTCTACCTCAGCCAGATCAGGCCTTCCAAGAAACTGCGTCTCACAGGCCTTTCTCTGTCACGTTGCCGGTAGGCTGTGAGAGCACTGTGCAGAGCCAGTTGTTTCTTAGCTTCCCAAAGATTTGGAAGCAAGATGCTTTGGGGACTCTCAGCCCCTTTGGAAACAAGGCGGCCCTTTGGGCCTGGCAGCTCTAGGCCAAAGTAGCACGCCCAGAGCAGGAGTTCTACTTCAGCCAGATCAGGCCTGCCAAGAAACTGCGTTTCACAGGCCTTGGTAAGAGATGTTCCCGGTAGGCTGTGAGAGCACTGTGGAGAGCCAGTTGCTTTAGCTTCCCACAGAGCTGGAAGCAAGATGCCTTGGGGCCTCTCTCTCCCTTTGGACACAAGGCAGCCGTTTGGGCCTGGCAGCTCTAGGCCAATGGAGCACACCCACAGCAGAAGTTCTACTTCAGGCAGATCAGTCCTGCCCAGAAACTGCGTTTCACAGCCCTTGGTAAGAGATGTTCACGGTAGGCTGTGAGAGCACTGGGCAGAACCAGTTGTTTTTTAGCTTCCCAAAGTGCTGGAGGCAAGATGCTTTGGGGCCTCTCTCACCCTTTGGAAACAAGGCAGCCCTTAGGTCCTGGTAGCTCTAGGCCTATGTAGCACAACCAGAACAGAAGTTCTACTTCAGCCAGGTCAGGCCTGCCAAGAAACTGCGTTTCACAGGCCTTTCAAAGAGATGTTCTCTTAGGCTGTAAGAGCACTGGGCAGAGCCAGCTGTTTCTTAGCTTCCCGAAGAGCTGGGAGCAAGATGCTTTGGGTCCACTCTCCGTCTTTGGAAACAAGGCAGCCCTTTGGGCCTGGCAGCTCTAGGGCAATGGAGCACACCCAGAGCAGAAGTTCTACTTCAGCCAGATCAGGCCTGCCAGGAAACTGCGTTTCACAGGCCTTGGTAAGAGATGTTCCCGGTAGGCTGTAAGAGCACTGGGCAGAGCCAGTTGTTTCTTACCTTCCTGAAAAGCTGGAAGCAAGACGCTTTGGACCCCTCTGCCCGTTTGGGAACAAGGCAGCCTTTTGGGTCGGGAAGCTCTAGGCCAATGGAGCACACGCAGAGCAGGAGTACTACTTCAGCCTGATCAGGCCTGCAAAGAAACAGCGTTTGACAGGCCTTGGTAAGAGATGTTCCCGGTAGGTGTAAGAGCACTGGGCAGAGCCAGTTGTTTCTTAGCTTCGCAAAGACCGGGAAGCAAGATGCTTTGGGCCTCTCTGCCCCTTGGAAACAGGGCAGCACTTTGGGCCTGGCAGCTCTAGGGCAGTGGAGCACACCCAGAGCCGGAGTTCTACTTCAGCCAGATGAGGCCTGCCAAGAAACTGCGTTTCACAGGCCTTTCAAAGACATGTTCCCGGTAGGCTGTAAGAGCACGGGGCAGAGCGAGTTGGTTCTTAGCTTCCCAGAGAGCTGGAAGCAAGATGCTTTGGGGCCTCTCTGCCCCTTTGGAAACAAGGCAGCACCTTGGGCCTGGCAGCTCTAGGGCAATGGAGCACACCCAGAGCAGAAGTTCTACTTCAGCCAAATCAGGCCTGCCAGGAAACGGCGTTTCACAGGCCTTGGTAAGAGATGTTCCCGGTAGGCTGTAAGAGCACTGGGCAACGCCAGATGTTTCTTAGCTTCCCGAAGAGCTGGAAGCAAGAAGCTTTGGTGCCACTCTCTCACTTTGGACTCAAGGCAGCCCTTTGGGGCAGGTAGCTCTAGGCCAGTGGAGCACACCCAGAGCAGAAGTTCTACTTGGGCCAGTTCAGGCCACCAACAAACTGCGTTTCACAGGCCTTGGTAAGAGATGTTCCCGGTAGGCTGTAAGAGCACTGGGCAACGCCAGATGTTTCTTAGCTTCCCGAAGAGCTGGAAGCAAGATGCTTTGGGGCCTCTCATCCCCTTTGCAAACAAGGCGGCCCTATGGGCCAGGCAGCTCTAGGCCAATGGAGCACACCCAGAGCAGAAGTTCTACTTCGGCCAGTTCAGGCCACCAACAAACTGCGTTTCACAGGCCTTGGTAAGAGATGTTCCCGGTAGGCTGTAAGAGCACTGGGCAACGCCAGATGTTTCTTAGCTTCCCGAAGAGCTGGAAGCAAGATGCTTTGGGGCCTCTCATCCCCTTTGCAAACAAGGCCGACCTTTGGGCCAGGCAGCTCTAGGCCAATGGAGCACACCCAGAGCAGAAGTTCTACCTCAGCCAGATAAGGCCTGCCAAGAAACTGCGTTTCAAAGGCTTTGGTAAGAGATGTTCCCGGTACTCTGTTAGAGCACTGGGCAGAGCCATTTGTTTCTTAGCTTCCCAAAGAGCTGGAAGCAAGATGCTTTGGGGGCTCCCTGCCCCTTTGCCAACAAGGGCGACCTTTGGGCCTTTCAGCTCTAGGCCAATGGAGCACACCCAGAGCAGAAGTCCTACTTCAGCCAGATCAGGCCTGCCAAGGAACTGCGTTTCAGAGGCCTTTGTATGTGACGTTCCCGGTAGGCTGTGAGAGCACGGTGCAGAGCCAGTTGTTTCCTTGTTTCCCAAACAGCTGGAAGCAAGACGCTTTGGGGCCTCTCTGCCCCTTTGGAAACAAGGCAGCACGTTGGGTCTGGCAGCTCTAGGGCAATGGAGCACAACCAGAGCCGAAGTTCTACTTCTTCCAGATCAGGCCTGCCTAGACAGTGCGTTTCCCAGGCCTTGATAAGAGATGTTCTCTTAGGCTATAAGAGCACTGGGCACAGCCAGTTGTTTCTTAGCTTCCCAAGAGGTGGAAGCAAGATGCTTTGGGGCCTCTCTCCCCCTTTGGAAACAAGGCAGCCCTTTGGGCCTTTCAGCTCTAGGGCAATGGAGCACACCCAGAGCAGAAGTTCTACCTCAGCCAGATCAGGCCTGCCAAGAAACTGCTTTTCACAGGCCTTCGTAAGAGGTGTTCCCGGAAGGCTGTAAGAGTACCTGGCAGAGCGAGTTGTTTCTTAGCTTCAAAAACAGCTGGAAGCAACATGATTTGGGGCCTCTCTCCCCCTTTGGAAACAAAGCAGCCTTTGTGCCTGGCAGCTCTAGGCCAAAGTAGCACACCCAGAGCACAAGTTCTACCTCAGCCAGATCAGGCCTTCCAAGAAACTGCTTTTCACAGGCCTTCGTAAGAGGTGTTCCCGGAAGGCTGTAAGAGTACCTGGCAGAGCGAGTTGTTTCTTAGCTTCAAAAACAGCTGGAAGCAACATGATTTGGGGCCTCTCTCCCCCTTTGGAAACAAAGCAGCCTTTGTGCCTGGCAGCTCTAGGCCAAAGTAGCACACCCAGAGCACAAGTTCTACCTCAGCCAGATCAGGCCTTCCAAGAAACTGCGTCTCACAGGCCTTTCTCTGTCACGTTGCCGGTAGGCTGTGAGAGCACTGTGCAGAGCCAGTTGTTTCTTAGCTTCCCAAAGATTTGGAAGCAAGATGCTTTGGGAACTCTCAGCCCCTTTGGAAACAAGGCGGCCCTTTGGGCCTGGCAGCTCTAGGCCAAAGTAGCACGCCCAGAGCAGGAGTTCTACTTCAGCCAGATCAGGCCTGCCAAGAAACTGCGTTTCACAGGCCTTGGTAAGAGATGTTCCCGGTAGGCTGTGAGAGCACTGTGGAGAGCCAGTTGCTTTAGCTTCCCACAGAGCTGGAAGCAAGATGCCTTGGGGCCTCTCTCTCCCTTTGGACACAAGGCAGCCGTTTGGGCCTGGCAGCTCTAGGCCAATGGAGCACACCCACAGCAGAAGTTCTACTTCAGGCAGATCAGTCCTGCCCAGAAACTGCGTTTCACAGCCCTTGGTAAGAGATGTTCACGGTAGGCTGTGAGAGCACTGGGCAGAACCAGTTGTTTTTTAGCTTCCCAAAGTGCTGGAGGCAAGATGCTTTGGGGCCTCTCTCACCCTTTGGAAACAAGGCAGCCCTTAGGTCCTGGTAGCTCTAGGCCTATGTAGCACAACCAGAACAGAAGTTCTACTTCAGCCAGGTCAGGCCTGCCAAGAAACTGCGTTTCACAGGCCTTTCAAAGAGATGTTCTCTTAGGCTGTAAGAGCACTGGGCAGAGCCAGCTGTTTCTTAGCTTCCCGAAGAGCTGGGAGCAAGATGCTTTGGGTCCACTCTCTGTCTTTGGAAACAAGGCAGCCCTTTGGGCCTGGCAGCTCTAGGGCAATGGAGCACACCCAGAGCAGAAGTTCTACTTCAGCCAGATCAGGCCTGCCAGGAAACTGCGTTTCACAGGCCTTGGTAAGAGATGTTCCCGGTAGGCTGTAAGAGCACTGGGCAGAGCCAGTTGTTTCTTACCTTCCTGAAAAGCTGGAAGCAAGACGCTTGGGACCCCTCTGCCCGTTTGGGAACAAGGCAGCCTTTTGGGTCGGGAAGCTCTAGGCCAATGGAGCACACGCAGAGCAGGAGTTCTACTTCAGCCTGATCAGGCCTGCAAAGAAACAGCGTTTGACAGGCCTTGGTAAGAGATGTTCCCGGTAGGTGTAAGAGCACTGGGCAGAGCCAGTTGTTTCTTAGCTTCGCAAAGACCGGGAAGCAAGATGCTTTGGGCCTCTCTGCCCCTTGGAAACAGGGCAGCACTTTGGGCCTGGCAGCTCTAGGGCAGTGGAGCACACCCAGAGCCGGAGTTCTACTTCAGCCAGATGAGGCCTGCCAAGAAACTGCGTTTCACAGGCCTTTCAAAGACATGTTCCCGGTAGGCTGTAAGAGCACGGGGCAGAGCGAGTTGGTTCTTAGCTTCCCAGAGAGCTGGAAGCAAGATGCTTTGGGGCCTCTCTGCCCCTTTGGAAACAAGGCAGCACCTTGGGCCTGGCAGCTCTAGGGCAATGGAGCACACCCAGAGCAGAAGTTCTACTTCAGCCAAATCAGGCCTGCCAGGAAACGGCGTTTCACAGGCCTTGGTAAGAGATGTTCCCGGTAGGCTGTAAGAGCACTGGGCAACGCCAGATGTTTCTTAGCTTCCCGAAGAGCTGGAAGCAAGAAGCTTTGGTGCCACTCTCTCACTTTGGACTCAAGGCAGCCCTTTGGGGCAGGTAGCTCTAGGCCAGTGGAGCACACCCAGAGCAGAAGTTCTACTTGGGCCAGTTCAGGCCACCAACAAACTGCGTTTCACAGGCCTTGGTAAGAGATGTTCCCGGTAGGCTGTAAGAGCACTGGGCAACGCCAGATGTTTCTTAGCTTCCCGAAGAGCTGGAAGCAAGATGCTTTGGGGCCTCTCATCCCCTTTGCAAACAAGGCGGCCCTATGGGCCAGGCAGCTCTAGGCCAATGGAGCACACCCAGAGCAGAAGTTCTACTTCGGCCAGTTCAGGCCACCAACAAACTGCGTTTCACAGGCCTTGGTAAGAGATGTTCCCGGTAGGCTGTAAGAGCACTGGGCAACGCCAGATGTTTCTTAGCTTCCCGAAGAGCTGGAAGCAAGATGCTTTGGGGCCTCTCATCCCCTTTGCAAACAAGGCCGACCTTTGGGCCAGGCAGCTCTAGGCCAATGGAGCACACCCAGAGCAGAAGTTCTACCTCAGCCAGATAAGGCCTGCCAAGAAACTGCGTTTCAAAGGCTTTGGTAAGAGATGTTCCCGGTACTCTGTTAGAGCACTGGGCAGAGCCATTTGTTTCTTAGCTTCCCAAAGAGCTGGAAGCAAGATGCTTTGGGGGCTCCCTGCCCCTTTGCCAACAAGGGCGACCTTTGGGCCTTTCAGCTCTAGGCCAATGGAGCACACCCAGAGCAGAAGTCCTACTTCAGCCAGATCAGGCCTGCCAAGGAACTGCGTTTCAGAGGCCTTTGTATGTGACGTTCCCGGTAGGCTGTGAGAGCACGGTGCAGAGCCAGTTGTTTCCTTGTTTCCCAAACAGCTGGAAGCAAGACGCTTTGGGGCCTCTCTGCCCCTTTGGAAACAAGGCAGCACGTTGGGTCTGGCAGCTCTAGGGCAATGGAGCACAACCAGAGCCGAAGTTCTACTTCTTCCAGATCAGGCCTGCCTAGACAGTGCGTTTCCCAGGCCTTGATAAGAGATGTTCTCTTAGGCTATAAGAGCACTGGGCACAGCCAGTTGTTTCTTAGCTTCCCAAGAGGTGGAAGCAAGATGCTTTGGGGCCTCTCTCCCCCTTTGGAAACAAGGCAGCCCTTTGGGCCTTTCAGCTCTAGGGCAATGGAGCACACCCAGAGCAGAAGTTCTACCTCAGCCAGATCAGGCCTGCCAAGAAACTGCTTTTCACAGGCCTTCGTAAGAGGTGTTCCCGGAAGGCTGTAAGAGTACCTGGCAGAGCGAGTTGTTTCTTAGCTTCAAAAACAGCTGGAAGCAACATGATTTGGGGCCTCTCTCCCCCTTTGGAAACAAAGCAGCCTTTGTGCCTGGCAGCTCTAGGCCAAAGTAGCACACCCAGAGCACAAGTTCTACCTCAGCCAGATCAGGCCTTCCAAGAAACTGCTTTTCACAGGCCTTCGTAAGAGGTGTTCCCGGAAGGCTGTAAGAGTACCTGGCAGAGCGAGTTGTTTCTTAGCTTCAAAAACAGCTGGAAGCAACATGATTTGGGGCCTCTCTCCCCCTTTGGAAACAAAGCAGCCTTTGTGCCTGGCAGCTCTAGGCCAAAGTAGCACACCCAGAGCACAAGTTCTACCTCAGCCAGATCAGGCCTTCCAAGAAACTGCGTCTCACAGGCCTTTCTCTGTCACGTTGCCGGTAGGCTGTGAGAGCACTGTGCAGAGCCAGTTGTTTCTTAGCTTCCCAAAGATTTGGAAGCAAGATGCTTTGGGAACTCTCAGCCCCTTTGGAAACAAGGCGGCCCTTTGGGCCTGGCAGCTCTAGGCCAAAGTAGCACGCCCAGAGCAGGAGTTCTACTTCAGCCAGATCAGGCCTGCCAAGAAACTGCGTTTCACAGGCCTTGGTAAGAGATGTTCCCGGTAGGCTGTGAGAGCACTGTGGAGAGCCAGTTGCTTTAGCTTCCCACAGAGCTGGAAGCAAGATGCCTTGGGGCCTCTCTCTCCCTTTGGACACAAGGCAGCCGTTTGGGCCTGGCAGCTCTAGGCCAATGGAGCACACCCACAGCAGAAGTTCTACTTCAGGCAGATCAGTCCTGCCCAGAAACTGCGTTTCACAGCCCTTGGTAAGAGATGTTCACGGTAGGCTGTGAGAGCACTGGGCAGAACCAGTTGTTTTTTAGCTTCCCAAAGTGCTGGAGGCAAGATGCTTTGGGGCCTCTCTCACCCTTTGGAAACAAGGCAGCCCTTAGGTCCTGGTAGCTCTAGGCCTATGTAGCACAACCAGAACAGAAGTTCTACTTCAGCCAGGTCAGGCCTGCCAAGAAACTGCGTTTCACAGGCCTTTCAAAGAGATGTTCTCTTAGGCTGTAAGAGCACTGGGCAGAGCCAGCTGTTTCTTAGCTTCCCGAAGAGCTGGGAGCAAGATGCTTTGGGTCCACTCTCCGTCTTTGGAAACAAGGCAGCCCTTTGGGCCTGGCAGCTCTAGGGCAATGGAGCACACCCAGAGCAGAAGTTCTACTTCAGCCAGATCAGGCCTGCCAGGAAACTGCGTTTCACAGGCCTTGGTAAGAGATGTTCCCGGTAGGCTGTAAGAGCACTGGGCAGAGCCAGTTGTTTCTTACCTTCCTGAAAAGCTGGAAGCAAGACGCTTTGGACCCCTCTGCCCGTTTGGGAACAAGGCAGCCTTTTGGGTCGGGAAGCTCTAGGCCAATGGAGCACACGCAGAGCAGGAGTACTACTTCAGCCTGATCAGGCCTGCAAAGAAACAGCGTTTGACAGGCCTTGGTAAGAGATGTTCCCGGTAGGTGTAAGAGCACTGGGCAGAGCCAGTTGTTTCTTAGCTTCGCAAAGACCGGGAAGCAAGATGCTTTGGGCCTCTCTGCCCCTTGGAAACAGGGCAGCACTTTGGGCCTGGCAGCTCTAGGGCAGTGGAGCACACCCAGAGCCGGAGTTCTACTTCAGCCAGATGAGGCCTGCCAAGAAACTGCGTTTCACAGGCCTTTCAAAGACATGTTCCCGGTAGGCTGTAAGAGCACGGGGCAGAGCGAGTTGGTTCTTAGCTTCCCAGAGAGCTGGAAGCAAGATGCTTTGGGGCCTCTCTGCCCCTTTGGAAACAAGGCAGCACCTTGGGCCTGGCAGCTCTAGGGCAATGGAGCACACCCAGAGCAGAAGTTCTACTTCAGCCAAATCAGGCCTGCCAGGAAACGGCGTTTCACAGGCCTTGGTAAGAGATGTTCCCGGTAGGCTGTAAGAGCACTGGGCAACGCCAGATGTTTCTTAGCTTCCCGAAGAGCTGGAAGCAAGAAGCTTTGGTGCCACTCTCTCACTTTGGACTCAAGGCAGCCCTTTGGGGCAGGTAGCTCTAGGCCAGTGGAGCACACCCAGAGCAGAAGTTCTACTTGGGCCAGTTCAGGCCACCAACAAACTGCGTTTCACAGGCCTTGGTAAGAGATGTTCCCGGTAGGCTGTAAGAGCACTGGGCAACGCCAGATGTTTCTTAGCTTCCCGAAGAGCTGGAAGCAAGATGCTTTGGGGCCTCTCATCCCCTTTGCAAACAAGGCGGCCCTATGGGCCAGGCAGCTCTAGGCCAATGGAGCACACCCAGAGCAGAAGTTCTACTTCGGCCAGTTCAGGCCACCAACAAACTGCGTTTCACAGGCCTTGGTAAGAGATGTTCCCGGTAGGCTGTAAGAGCACTGGGCAACGCCAGATGTTTCTTAGCTTCCCGAAGAGCTGGAAGCAAGATGCTTTGGGGCCTCTCATCCCCTTTGCAAACAAGGCCGACCTTTGGGCCAGGCAGCTCTAGGCCAATGGAGCACACCCAGAGCAGAAGTTCTACCTCAGCCAGATAAGGCCTGCCAAGAAACTGCGTTTCAAAGGCTTTGGTAAGAGATGTTCCCGGTACTCTGTTAGAGCACTGGGCAGAGCCATTTGTTTCTTAGCTTCCCAAAGAGCTGGAAGCAAGATGCTTTGGGGGCTCCCTGCCCCTTTGCCAACAAGGGCGACCTTTGGGCCTTTCAGCTCTAGGCCAATGGAGCACACCCAGAGCAGAAGTCCTACTTCAGCCAGATCAGGCCTGCCAAGGAACTGCGTTTCAGAGGCCTTTGTATGTGACGTTCCCGGTAGGCTGTGAGAGCACGGTGCAGAGCCAGTTGTTTCCTTGTTTCCCAAACAGCTGGAAGCAAGACGCTTTGGGGCCTCTCTGCCCCTTTGGAAACAAGGCAGCACGTTGGGTCTGGCAGCTCTAGGGCAATGGAGCACAACCAGAGCCGAAGTTCTACTTCTTCCAGATCAGGCCTGCCTAGACAGTGCGTTTCCCAGGCCTTGATAAGAGATGTTCTCTTAGGCTATAAGAGCACTGGGCACAGCCAGTTGTTTCTTAGCTTCCCAAGAGGTGGAAGCAAGATGCTTTGGGGCCTCTCTCCCCCTTTGGAAACAAGGCAGCCCTTTGGGCCTTTCAGCTCTAGGGCAATGGAGCACACCCAGAGCAGAAGTTCTACCTCAGCCAGATCAGGCCTGCCAAGAAACTGCTTTTCACAGGCCTTCGTAAGAGGTGTTCCCGGAAGGCTGTAAGAGTACCTGGCAGAGCGAGTTGTTTCTTAGCTTCAAAAACAGCTGGAAGCAACATGATTTGGGGCCTCTCTCCCCCTTTGGAAACAAAGCAGCCTTTGTGCCTGGCAGCTCTAGGCCAAAGTAGCACACCCAGAGCACAAGTTCTACCTCAGCCAGATCAGGCCTTCCAAGAAACTGCGTCTCACAGGCCTTTCTCTGTCACGTTGCCGGTAGGCTGTGAGAGCACTGTGCAGAGCCAGTTGTTTCTTAGCTTCCCAAAGATTTGGAAGCAAGATGCTTTGGGAACTCTCAGCCCCTTTGGAAACAAGGCGGCCCTTTGGGCCTGGCAGCTCTAGGCCAAAGTAGCACGCCCAGAGCAGGAGTTCTACTTCAGCCAGATCAGGCCTGCCAAGAAACTGCGTTTCACAGGCCTTGGTAAGAGATGTTCCCGGTAGGCTGTGAGAGCACTGTGGAGAGCCAGTTGCTTTAGCTTCCCACAGAGCTGGAAGCAAGATGCCTTGGGGCCTCTCTCTCCCTTTGGACACAAGGCAGCCGTTTGGGCCTGGCAGCTCTAGGCCAATGGAGCACACCCACAGCAGAAGTTCTACTTCAGGCAGATCAGTCCTGCCCAGAAACTGCGTTTCACAGCCCTTGGTAAGAGATGTTCACGGTAGGCTGTGAGAGCACTGGGCAGAACCAGTTGTTTTTTAGCTTCCCAAAGTGCTGGAGGCAAGATGCTTTGGGGCCTCTCTCACCCTTTGGAAACAAGGCAGCCCTTAGGTCCTGGTAGCTCTAGGCCTATGTAGCACAACCAGAACAGAAGTTCTACTTCAGCCAGGTCAGGCCTGCCAAGAAACTGCGTTTCACAGGCCTTTCAAAGAGATGTTCTCTTAGGCTGTAAGAGCACTGGGCAGAGCCAGCTGTTTCTTAGCTTCCCGAAGAGCTGGGAGCAAGATGCTTTGGGTCCACTCTCCGTCTTTGGAAACAAGGCAGCCCTTTGGGCCTGGCAGCTCTAGGGCAATGGAGCACACCCAGAGCAGAAGTTCTACTTCAGCCAGATCAGGCCTGCCAGGAAACTGCGTTTCACAGGCCTTGGTAAGAGATGTTCCCGGTAGGCTGTAAGAGCACTGGGCAGAGCCAGTTGTTTCTTACCTTCCTGAAAAGCTGGAAGCAAGACGCTTGGGACCCCTCTGCCCGTTTGGGAACAAGGCAGCCTTTTGGGTCGGGAAGCTCTAGGCCAATGGAGCACACGCAGAGCAGGAGTTCTACTTCAGCCTGATCAGGCCTGCAAAGAAACAGCGTTTGACAGGCCTTGGTAAGAGATGTTCCCGGTAGGTGTAAGAGCACTGGGCAGAGCCAGTTGTTTCTTAGCTTCGCAAAGACCGGGAAGCAAGATGCTTTGGGCCTCTCTGCCCCTTGGAAACAGGGCAGCACTTTGGGCCTGGCAGCTCTAGGGCAGTGGAGCACACCCAGAGCCGGAGTTCTACTTCAGCCAGATGAGGCCTGCCAAGAAACTGCGTTTCACAGGCCTTTCAAAGACATGTTCCCGGTAGGCTGTAAGAGCACGGGGCAGAGCGAGTTGGTTCTTAGCTTCCCAGAGAGCTGGAAGCAAGATGCTTTGGGGCCTCTCTGCCCCTTTGGAAACAAGGCAGCACCTTGGGCCTGGCAGCTCTAGGGCAATGGAGCACACCCAGAGCAGAAGTTCTACTTCAGCCAAATCAGGCCTGCCAGGAAACGGCGTTTCACAGGCCTTGGTAAGAGATGTTCCCGGTAGGCTGTAAGAGCACTGGGCAACGCCAGATGTTTCTTAGCTTCCCGAAGAGCTGGAAGCAAGAAGCTTTGGTGCCACTCTCTCACTTTGGACTCAAGGCAGCCCTTTGGGGCAGGTAGCTCTAGGCCAGTGGAGCACACCCAGAGCAGAAGTTCTACTTGGGCCAGTTCAGGCCACCAACAAACTGCGTTTCACAGGCCTTGGTAAGAGATGTTCCCGGTAGGCTGTAAGAGCACTGGGCAACGCCAGATGTTTCTTAGCTTCCCGAAGAGCTGGAAGCAAGATGCTTTGGGGCCTCTCATCCCCTTTGCAAACAAGGCGGCCCTATGGGCCAGGCAGCTCTAGGCCAATGGAGCACACCCAGAGCAGAAGTTCTACTTCGGCCAGTTCAGGCCACCAACAAACTGCGTTTCACAGGCCTTGGTAAGAGATGTTCCCGGTAGGCTGTAAGAGCACTGGGCAACGCCAGATGTTTCTTAGCTTCCCGAAGAGCTGGAAGCAAGATGCTTTGGGGCCTCTCATCCCCTTTGCAAACAAGGCCGACCTTTGGGCCAGGCAGCTCTAGGCCAATGGAGCACACCCAGAGCAGAAGTTCTACCTCAGCCAGATAAGGCCTGCCAAGAAACTGCGTTTCAAAGGCTTTGGTAAGAGATGTTCCCGGTACTCTGTTAGAGCACTGGGCAGAGCCATTTGTTTCTTAGCTTCCCAAAGAGCTGGAAGCAAGATGCTTTGGGGGCTCCCTGCCCCTTTGCCAACAAGGGCGACCTTTGGGCCTTTCAGCTCTAGGCCAATGGAGCACACCCAGAGCAGAAGTCCTACTTCAGCCAGATCAGGCCTGCCAAGGAACTGCGTTTCAGAGGCCTTTGTATGTGACGTTCCCGGTAGGCTGTGAGAGCACGGTGCAGAGCCAGTTGTTTCCTTGTTTCCCAAACAGCTGGAAGCAAGACGCTTTGGGGCCTCTCTGCCCCTTTGGAAACAAGGCAGCACGTTGGGTCTGGCAGCTCTAGGGCAATGGAGCACAACCAGAGCCGAAGTTCTACTTCTTCCAGATCAGGCCTGCCTAGACAGTGCGTTTCCCAGGCCTTGATAAGAGATGTTCTCTTAGGCTATAAGAGCACTGGGCACAGCCAGTTGTTTCTTAGCTTCCCAAGAGGTGGAAGCAAGATGCTTTGGGGCCTCTCTCCCCCTTTGGAAACAAGGCAGCCCTTTGGGCCTTTCAGCTCTAGGGCAATGGAGCACACCCAGAGCAGAAGTTCTACCTCAGCCAGATCAGGCCTGCCAAGAAACTGCTTTTCACAGGCCTTCGTAAGAGGTGTTCCCGGAAGGCTGTAAGAGTACCTGGCAGAGCGAGTTGTTTCTTAGCTTCAAAAACAGCTGGAAGCAACATGATTTGGGGCCTCTCTCCCCCTTTGGAAACAAAGCAGCCTTTGTGCCTGGCAGCTCTAGGCCAAAGTAGCACAGCCAGAGCACAAGTTCTACCTCAGCCAGATCAGGCCTTCCAAGAAACTGCGTCTCACAGGCCTTTCTCTGTCACGTTGCCGGTAGGCTGTGAGAGCACTGTGCAGAGCCAGTTGTTTCTTAGCTTCCCAAAGATTTGGAAGCAAGATGCTTTGGGGACTCTCAGCCCCTTTGGAAACAAGGCGGCCCTTTGGGCCTGGCAGCTCTAGGCCAAAGTAGCACGCCCAGAGCAGGAGTTCTACTTCAGCCAGATCAGGCCTGCCAAGAAACTGCGTTTCACAGGCCTTGGTAAGAGATGTTCCCGGTAGGCTGTGAGAGCACTGTGGAGAGCCAGTTGCTTTAGCTTCCCACAGAGCTGGAAGCAAGATGCCTTGGGGCCTCTCTCTCCCTTTGGACACAAGGCAGCCGTTTGGGCCTGGCAGCTCTAGGCCAATGGAGCACACCCACAGCAGAAGTTCTACTTCAGGCAGATCAGTCCTGCCCAGAAACTGCGTTTCACAGCCCTTGGTAAGAGATGTTCACGGTAGGCTGTGAGAGCACTGGGCAGAACCAGTTGTTTTTTAGCTTCCCAAAGTGCTGGAGGCAAGATGCTTTGGGGCCTCTCTCACCCTTTGGAAACAAGGCAGCCCTTAGGTCCTGGTAGCTCTAGGCCTATGTAGCACAACCAGAACAGAAGTTCTACTTCAGCCAGGTCAGGCCTGCCAAGAAACTGCGTTTCACAGGCCTTTCAAAGAGATGTTCTCTTAGGCTGTAAGAGCACTGGGCAGAGCCAGCTGTTTCTTAGCTTCCCGAAGAGCTGGGAGCAAGATGCTTTGGGTCCACTCTCCGTCTTTGGAAACAAGGCAGCCCTTTGGGCCTGGCAGCTCTAGGGCAATGGAGCACACCCAGAGCAGAAGTTCTACTTCAGCCAGATCAGGCCTGCCAGGAAACTGCGTTTCACAGGCCTTGGTAAGAGATGTTCCCGGTAGGCTGTAAGAGCACTGGGCAGAGCCAGTTGTTTCTTACCTTCCTGAAAAGCTGGAAGCAAGACGCTTGGGACCCCTCTGCCCGTTTGGGAACAAGGCAGCCTTTTGGGTCGGGAAGCTCTAGGCCAATGGAGCACACGCAGAGCAGGAGTTCTACTTCAGCCTGATCAGGCCTGCAAAGAAACAGCGTTTGACAGGCCTTGGTAAGAGATGTTCCCGGTAGGTGTAAGAGCACTGGGCAGAGCCAGTTGTTTCTTAGCTTCGCAAAGACCGGGAAGCAAGATGCTTTGGGCCTCTCTGCCCCTTGGAAACAGGGCAGCACTTTGGGCCTGGCAGCTCTAGGGCAGTGGAGCACACCCAGAGCCGGAGTTCTACTTCAGCCAGATGAGGCCTGCCAAGAAACTGCGTTTCACAGGCCTTTCAAAGACATGTTCCCGGTAGGCTGTAAGAGCACGGGGCAGAGCGAGTTGGTTCTTAGCTTCCCAGAGAGCTGGAAGCAAGATGCTTTGGGGCCTCTCTGCCCCTTTGGAAACAAGGCAGCACCTTGGGCCTGGCAGCTCTAGGGCAATGGAGCACACCCAGAGCAGAAGTTCTACTTCAGCCAAATCAGGCCTGCCAGGAAACGGCGTTTCACAGGCCTTGGTAAGAGATGTTCCCGGTAGGCTGTAAGAGCACTGGGCAACGCCAGATGTTTCTTAGCTTCCCGAAGAGCTGGAAGCAAGAAGCTTTGGTGCCACTCTCTCACTTTGGACTCAAGGCAGCCCTTTGGGGCAGGTAGCTCTAGGCCAGTGGAGCACACCCAGAGCAGAAGTTCTACTTGGGCCAGTTCAGGCCACCAACAAACTGCGTTTCACAGGCCTTGGTAAGAGATGTTCCCGGTAGGCTGTAAGAGCACTGGGCAACGCCAGATGTTTCTTAGCTTCCCGAAGAGCTGGAAGCAAGATGCTTTGGGGCCTCTCATCCCCTTTGCAAACAAGGCGGCCCTATGGGCCAGGCAGCTCTAGGCCAATGGAGCACACCCAGAGCAGAAGTTCTACTTCGGCCAGTTCAGGCCACCAACAAACTGCGTTTCACAGGCCTTGGTAAGAGATGTTCCCGGTAGGCTGTAAGAGCACTGGGCAACGCCAGATGTTTCTTAGCTTCCCGAAGAGCTGGAAGCAAGATGCTTTGGGGCCTCTCATCCCCTTTGCAAACAAGGCCGACCTTTGGGCCAGGCAGCTCTAGGCCAATGGAGCACACCCAGAGCAGAAGATCTACCTCAGCCAGATAAGGCCTGCCAAGAAACTGCGTTTCAAAGGCTTTGGTAAGAGATGTTCCCGGTACTCTGTTAGAGCACTGGGCAGAGCCATTTGTTTCTTAGCTTCCCAAAGAGCTGGAAGCAAGATGCTTTGGGGGCTCCCTGCCCCTTTGCCAACAAGGGCGACCTTTGGGCCTTTCAGCTCTAGGCCAATGGAGCACACCCAGAGCAGAAGTCCTACTTCAGCCAGATCAGGCCTGCCAAGGAACTGCGTTTCAGAGGCCTTTGTATGTGACGTTCCCGGTAGGCTGTGAGAGCACGGTGCAGAGCCAGTTGTTTCCTTGTTTCCCAAACAGCTGGAAGCAAGACGCTTTGGGGCCTCTCTGCCCCTTTGGAAACAAGGCAGCACGTTGGGTCTGGCAGCTCTAGGGCAATGGAGCACAACCAGAGCCGAAGTTCTACTTCTTCCAGATCAGGCCTGCCTAGACAGTGCGTTTCCCAGGCCTTGATAAGAGATGTTCTGTTAGGCTATAAGAGCACTGGGCACAGCCAGTTGTTTCTTAGCTTCCCAAGAGGTGGAAGCAAGATGCTTTGGGGCCTCTCTCCCCCTTTGGAAACAAGGCAGCCCTTTGGGCCTTTCAGCTCTAGGGCAATGGAGCACACCCAGAGCAGAAGTTCTACCTCAGCCAGATCAGGCCTGCCAAGAAACTGCTTTTCACAGGCCTTCGTAACAGGTGTTCTCGGAAGGCTGTAAGAGTACCTGGCAGAGCGAGTTGTTTCTTAGCTTCAAAAACAGCTGGAAGCAACATGATTTGGGGCCTCTCTCCCCCTTTGGAAACAAAGCAGCCTTTGTGCCTGGCAGCTCTAGGCCAAAGTAGCACACCCAGAGCACAAGTTCTACCTCAGCCAGATAAGGCCTGTCAAGAAGCTGCGTTTCACAGGCCTTTGTATGTGACGTTCCCGGTTGGCTTTGAGAGCACTGTGCAGAGCCACTTGTTTTAGCTTCCCAGAGAACAGGAAGCAAGATGCTTTGGGGCCTCTCTCACACTTTGGAAATAAAGGCAGCCCTTTGGGCCTGGCAGCCCTAGGCCAATGGAGTACACCCAGAGCAGAAGTTCTACCTCAGCCAGATCAGGCCTTCCAAGAAACTGCGTCTCACAGGCCTTTCTCTGTCACGTTGCCGGTAGGCTGTGAGAGCACTGTGCAGAGCCAGTTGTTTCTTAGCTTCCCAAAGATTTGGAAGCAAGATGCTTTGGGGACTCTCAGCCCCTTTGGAAACAAGGCGGCCCTTTGGGCCTGGCAGCTCTAGGCCAAAGTAGCACGCCCAGAGCAGGAGTTCTACTTCAGCCAGATCAGGCCTGCCAAGAAACTGCGTTTCACAGGCCTTGGTAAGAGATGTTCCCGGTAGGCTGTGAGAGCACGGTGCAGAGCCAGTTGTTTCCTTGTTTCCCAAACAGCTGGAAGCAAGACGCTTTGGGGCCTCTCTGCCCCTTTGGAAACAAGGCAGCACGTTGGGTCTGGCAGCTCTAGGGCAATGGAGCACAACCAGAGCCGAAGTTCTACTTCTTCCAGATCAGGCCTGCCTAGACAGTGCGTTTCCCAGGCCTTGATAAGAGATGTTCTGTTAGGCTATAAGAGCACTGGGCACAGCCAGTTGTTTCTTAGCTTCCCAAGAGGTGGAAGCAAGATGCTTTGGGGCCTCTCTCCCCCTTTGGAAACAAGGCAGCCCTTTGGGCCTTTCAGCTCTAGGGCAATGGAGCTCACCCAGAGCAGAAGTTCTACCTCAGCCAGATCAGGCCTGCCAAGAAACTGCTTTTCACAGGCCTTCGTAACAGGTGTTCCCGGAAGGCTGTAAGAGTACCTGGCAGAGCGAGTTGTTTCTTAGCTTCAAAAACAGCTGGAAGCAACATGATTTGGGGCCTCTCTCCCCCTTTGGAAACAAAGCAGCCTTTGTGCCTGGCAGCTCTAGGCCAAAGTAGCACACCCAGAGCACAAGTTCTACCTCAGCCAGATCAGGCCTTCCAAGAAACTGCGTCTCACAGGCCTTTCTCTGTCACGTTGCCGGTAGGCTGTGAGAGCACTGTGCAGAGCCAGTTGTTTCTTAGCTTCCCAAAGATTTGGAAGCAAGATGCTTTGTGGACTCTCAGCCCCTTTGGAAACAAGGCGGCCCTTTGGGCCTGGCAGCTCTAGGCCAAAGTAGCACGCCCAGAGCAGGAGTTCTACTTCAGCCAGATCAGGCCTGCCAAGAAACTGCGTTTCACAGGCCTTGGTAAGAGATGTTCCCAGTAGGCTGTGAGAGCACTGTGGAGAGCCAGTTGCTTTAGCTTCCCACAGAGCTGGAAGCAAGATGCCTTGGGGCCTCTCTCTCCCTTTGGACACAAGGCAGCCGTTTGGGCCTGGCAGCTCTAGGCCAATGGAGCACACCCACAGCAGAAGTTCTACTTCAGGCAGATCAGTCCTGCCCAGAAACTGCGTTTCACAGCCCTTGGTAAGAGATGTTCACGGTAGGCTGTGAGAGCACTGGGCAGAACCAGTTGTTTTTTAGCTTCCCAAAGTGCTGGAGGCAAGATGCTTTGGGGCCTCTCTCACCCTTTGGAAACAAGGCAGCCCTTAGGTCCTGGTAGCTCTAGGCCTATGTAGCACAACCAGAACAGAAGTTCTACTTCAGCCAGGTCAGGCCTGCCAAGAAACTGCGTTTCACAGGCCTTTCAAAGAGATGTTCTCTTAGGCTGTAAGAGCACTGGGCAGAGCCAGCTGTTTCTTAGCTTCCCGAAGAGCTGGGAGCAAGATGCTTTGGGTCCACTCTCCGTCTTTGGAAACAAGGCAGCCCTTTGGGCCTGGCAGCTCTAGGGCAATGGAGCACACCCAGAGCAGAAGTTCTACTTCAGCCAGATCAGGCCTGCCAGGAAACTGCGTTTCACAGGCCTTGGTAAGAGATGTTCCCGGTAGGCTGTAAGAGCACTGGGCACAGCCAGTTGTTTCTTAGCTTCGCAAAGACCGGGAAGCAAGATGCTTTGGGCCTCTCTGCCCCTTGGAAACAGGGCAGCACTTTGGGCCTGGCAGCTCTAGGGCAGTGGAGCACACCCAGAGCCGGAGTTCTACTTCAGCCAGATGAGGCCTGCCAAGAAACTGCGTTTCACAGGCCTTTCAAAGACATGTTCCCGGTAGGCTGTAAGAGCACGGGGCAGAGCGAGTTGGTTCTTAGCTTCCCAGAGAGCTGGAAGCAAGATGCTTTGGGGCCTCTCTGCCCCTTTGGAAACAAGGCAGCACCTTGGGCCTGGCAGCTCTAGGGCAATGGAGCACACCCAGAGCAGAAGTTCTACTTCAGCCAAATCAGGCCTGCCAGGAAACGGCGTTTCACAGGCCTTGGTAAGAGATGTTCCCGGTAGGCTGTAAGAGCACTGGGCAACGCCAGATGTTTCTTAGCTTCCCGAAGAGCTGGAAGCAAGAAGCTTTGGTGCCACTCTCTCACTTTGGACTCAAGGCAGCCCTTTGGGGCAGGTAGCTCTAGCCCAGTGGAGCACACCCAGAGCAGAAGTTCTACTTGGGCCAGTTCAGGCCACCAACAAACTGCGTTTCACAGGCCTTGGTAAGAGATGTTCCCGGTAGGCTGTAAGAGCACTGGGCAACGCCAGATGTTTCTTAGCTTCCCGAAGAGCTGGAAGCAAGATGCTTTGGGGCCTCTCATCCCCTTTGCAAACAAGGCGGCCCTATGGGCCAGGCAGCTCTAGGCCAATGGAGCACACCCAGAGCAGAAGTTCTACTTCGGCCAGTTCAGGCCACCAACAAACTGCGTTTCACAGGCCTTGGTAAGAGATGTTCCCGGTAGGCTGTAAGAGCACTGGGCAACGCCAGATGTTTCTTAGCTTCCCGAAGAGCTGGAAGCAAGATGCTTTGGGGCCTCTCATCCCCTTTGCAAACAAGGCCGACCTTTGGGCCAGGCAGCTCTAGGCCAATGGAGCACACCCAGAGCAGAAGTTCTACCTCAGCCAGATAAGGCCTGCCAAGAAACTGCGTTTCAAAGGCTTTGGTAAGAGATGTTCCCGGTACTCTGTTAGAGCACTGGGCAGAGCCATTTGTTTCTTAGCTTCCCAAAGAGCTGGAAGCAAGATGCTTTGGGGGCTCCCTGCCCCTTTGCCAACAAGGGCGACCTTTGGGCCTTTCAGCTCTAGGCCAATGGAGCACACCCAGAGCAGAAGTCCTACTTCAGCCAGATCAGGCCTGCCAAGGAACTGCGTTTCAGAGGCCTTTGTATGTGACGTTCCCGGTAGGCTGTGAGAGCACGGTGCAGAGCCAGTTGTTTCCTTGTTTCCCAAACAGCTGGAAGCAAGACGCTTTGGGGCCTCTCTGCCCCTTTGGAAACAAGGCAGCACGTTGGGTCTGGCAGCTCTAGGGCAATGGAGCACAACCAGAGCCGAAGTTCTACTTCTTCCAGATCAGGCCTGCCTAGACAGTGCGTTTCCCAGGCCTTGATAAGAGATGTTCTCTTAGGCTATAAGAGCACTGGGCACAGCCAGTTGTTTCTTAGCTTAACAAGAGGTGGAAGCAAGATGCTTTGGGGCCTCTCTCCCCCTTTGGAAACAAGGCAGCCCTTTGGGCCTTTCAGCTCTAGGGCAATGGAGCACACCCAGAGCAGAAGTTCTACCTCAGCCAGATCAGGCCTGCCAAGAAACTGCTTTTCACAGGCCTTCGTAAGAGGTGTTCCCGGAAGGCTGTAAGAGTACCTGGCAGAGCGAGTTGTTTCTTAGCTTCAAAAACAGCTGGAAGCAACATGATTTGGGGCCTCTCTCCCCCTTTGGAAACAAAGCAGCCTTTGTGCCTGGCAGCTCTAGGCCAAAGTAGCACAGCCAGAGCACAAGTTCTACCTCAGCCAGATCAGGCCTTCCAAGAAACTGCGTCTCACAGGCCTTTCTCTGTCACGTTGCCGGTAGGCTGTGAGAGCACTGTGCAGAGCCAGTTGTTTCTTAGCTTCCCAAAGATTTGGAAGCAAGATGCTTTGGGGACTCTCAGCCCCTTTGGAAACAAGGCGGCCCTTTGGGCCTGGCAGCTCTAGGCCAAAGTAGCACGCCCAGAGCAGGAGTTCTACTTCAGCCAGATCAGGCCTGCCAAGAAACTGCGTTTCACAGGCCTTGGTAAGAGATGTTCCCGGTAGGCTGTGAGAGCACTGTGGAGAGCCAGTTGCTTTAGCTTCCCACAGAGCTGGAAGCAAGATGCCTTGGGGCCTCTCTCTCCCTTTGGACACAAGGCAGCCGTTTGGGCCTGGCAGCTCTAGGCCAATGGAGCACACCCACAGCAGAAGTTCTACTTCAGGCAGATCAGTCCTGCCCAGAAACTGCGTTTCACAGCCCTTGGTAAGAGATGTTCACGGTAGGCTGTGAGAGCACTGGGCAGAACCAGTTGTTTTTTAGCTTCCCAAAGTGCTGGAGGCAAGATGCTTTGGGGCCTCTCTCACCCTTTGGAAACAAGGCAGCCCTTAGGTCCTGGTAGCTCTAGGCCTATGTAGCACAACCAGAACAGAAGTTCTACTTCAGCCAGGTCAGGCCTGCCAAGAAACTGCGTTTCACAGGCCTTTCAAAGAGATGTTCTCTTAGGCTGTAAGAGCACTGGGCAGAGCCAGCTGTTTCTTAGCTTCCCGAAGAGCTGGGAGCAAGATGCTTTGGGTCCACTCTCCGTCTTTGGAAACAAGGCAGCCCTTTGGGCCTGGCAGCTCTAGGGCAATGGAGCACACCCAGAGCAGAAGTTCTACTTCAGCCAGATCAGGCCTGCCAGGAAACTGCGTTTCACAGGCCTTCGTAAGAGGTGTTCCCGGAAGGCTGTAAGAGTACCTGGCAGAGCGAGTTGTTTCTTAGCTTCAAAAACAGCTGGAAGCAACATGATTTGGGGCCTCTCTCCCCCTTTGCAAACAAAGCAGCCTTTGTGCCTGGCAGCTCTAGGCCAAAGTAGCACACCCAGAGCACAAGTTCTACCTCAGCCAGATCAGGCCTTCCAAGAAACTGCGTCTCACAGGCCTTTCTCTGTCACGTTGCCGGTAGGCTGTGAGAGCACTGTGCAGAGCCAGTTGTTTCTTAGCTTCCCAAAGATTTGGAAGCAAGATGCTTTGGGGACTCTCAGCCCCTTTGGAAACAAGGCGGCCCTTTGGGCCTGGCAGCTCTAGGCCAAAGTAGCACGCCCAGAGCAGGAGTTCTACTTCAGCCAGATCAGGCCTGCCAAGAAACTGCGTTTCACAGGCCTTGGTAAGAGATGTTCCCGGTAGGCTGTGAGAGCACTGTGGAGAGCCAGTTGCTTTAGCTTCCCACAGAGCTGGAAGCAAGATGCCTTGGGGCCTCTCTCTCCCTTTGGACACAAGGCAGCCGTTTGGGCCTGGCAGCTCTAGGCCAATGGAGCACACCCACAGCAGAAGTTCTACTTCAGGCAGATCAGTCCTGCCCAGAAACTGCGTTTCACAGCCCTTGGTAAGAGATGTTCACGGTAGGCTGTGAGAGCACTGGGCAGAACCAGTTGTTTTTTAGCTTCCCAAAGTGCTGGAGGCAAGATGCTTTGGGGCCTCTCTCACCCTTTGGAAACAAGGCAGCCCTTAGGTCCTGGTAGCTCTAGGCCTATGTAGCACAACCAGAACAGAAGTTCTACTTCAGGCAGGTCATGCCTGCCAAGAAACTGCGTTTCACAGGCCTTTCAAACACATGTTCTCTTAGGCTGTAAGAGCACTGGGCAGAGCCAGCTGTTTCTTAGCTTCCCGAAGAGCTGGGAGCAAGATGCTTTGGGTCCACTCTCCGTCTTTGGAAACAAGGCAGCCCTTTGGGCCTGGCAGCTCTAGGGCAATGGAGCACACCCAGAGCAGAAGTTCTACTTCAGCCAGATCAGGCCTGCCAGGAAACTGCGTTTCACAGGCCTTGGTAAGAGATGTTCCCGGTAGGCTGTAAGAGCACTGGGCAGAGCCAGTTGTTTCTTACCTTCCTGAAAAGCTGGAAGCAAGATGCTTGGGAGCCCTCTGCCCGTTTGGGAACAAGGCAGCCTTTTGGGTCGGGAAGCTCTAGGCCAATGGAGCACACGCAGAGCAGGAGTTCTACTTCAGCCTGATCAGGCCTGCAAAGAAACAGCGTTTGACAGGCCTTGGTAAGAGATGTTCCCGGTAGGTGTAAGAGCACTGGGCAGAGCCAGTTGTTTCTTAGCTTCGCAAAGACCGGGAAGCAAGATGCTTTGGGCCTCTCTGCCCCTTGGAAACAGGGCAGCACTTTGGGCCTGGCAGCTCTAGGGCAGTGGAGCACACCCAGAGCCGGAGTTCTACTTCAGCCAGATGAGGCCTGCCAAGAAACTGCGTTTCACAGGCCTTTCAAAGACATGTTCCCGGTAGGCTGTAAGAGCACGGGGCAGAGCGAGTTGGTTCTTAGCTTCCCAGAGAGCTGGAAGCAAGATGCTTTGGGGCCTCTCTGCCCCTTTGGAAACAAGGCAGCACCTTGGGCCTGGCAGCTCTAGGGCAATGGAGCACACCCAGAGCAGAAGTTCTACTTCAGCCAAATCAGGCCTGCCAGGAAACGGCGTTTCACAGGCCTTGGTAAGAGATGTTCCCGGTAGGCTGTAAGAGCACTGGGCAACGCCAGATGTTTCTTAGCTTCCCGAAGAGCTGGAAGCAAGAAGCTTTGGTGCCACTCTCTCACTTTGGACTCAAGGCAGCCCTTTGGGGCAGGTAGCTCTAGGCCAGTGGAGCACACCCAGAGCAGAAGTTCTACTTGGGCCAGTTCAGGCCACCAACAAACTGCGTTTCACAGGCCTTGGTAAGAGATGTTCCCGGTAGGCTGTAAGAGCACTGGGCAACGCCAGATGTTTCTTAGCTTCCCGAAGAGCTGGAAGCAAGATGCTTTGGGGCCTCTCATCCCCTTTGCAAACAAGGCGGCCCTATGGGCCAGGCAGCTCTAGGCCAATGGAGCACACCCAGAGCAGAAGTTCTACTTCGGCCAGTTCAGGCCACCAACAAACTGCGTTTCACAGGCCTTGGTAAGAGATGTTCCCGGTAGGCTGTAAGAGCACTGGGCAACGCCAGATGTTTCTTAGCTTCCCGAAGAGCTGGAAGCAAGATGCTTTGGGGCCTCTCATCCCCTTTGCAAACAAGGCCGACCTTTGGGCCAGGCAGCTCTAGGCCAATGGAGCACACCCAGAGCAGAAGTTCTACCTCAGCCAGATAAGGCCTGCCAAGAAACTGCGTTTCAAAGGCTTTGGTAAGAGATGTTCCCGGTACTCTGTTAGAGCACTGGGCAGAGCCATTTGTTTCTTAGCTTCCCAAAGAGCTGGAAGCAAGATGCTTTGGGGGCTCCCTGCCCCTTTGCCAACAAGGCCGACCTTTGGGCCAGGCAGCTCTAGGCCAATGGAGCACACCCAGAGCAGAAGTCCTACTTCAGCCAGATCAGGCCTGCCAAGGAACTGCGTTTCAGAGGCCTTTGTATGTGACGTTCCCGGTAGGCTGTGAGAGCACGGTGCAGAGCCAGTTGTTTCCTTGTTTCCCAAACAGCTGGAAGCAAGACGCTTTGGGGCCTCTCTGCCCCTTTGGAAACAAGGCAGCACGTTGGGTCTGGCAGCTCTAGGGCAATGGAGCACAACCAGAGCCGAAGTTCTACTTCTTCCAGATCAGGCCTGCCTAGACAGTGCGTTTCCCAGGCCTTGATAAGAGATGTTCTGTTAGGCTATAAGAGCACTGGGCACAGCCAGTTGTTTCTTAGCTTCCCAAGAGGTGGAAGCAAGATGCTTTGGGGCCTCTCTCCCCCTTTGGAAACAAGGCAGCCCTTTGGGCCTTTCAGCTCTAGGGCAATGGAGCACACCCAGAGCAGAAGTTCTACCTCAGCCAGATCAGGCCTGCCAAGAAACTGCTTTTCACAGGCCTTCGTAAGAGGTGTTCCCGGAAGGCTGTAAGAGTACCTGGCAGAGCGAGTTGTTTCTTAGCTTCAAAAACAGCTGGAAGCAACATGATTTGGGGCCTCTCTCCCCCTTTGCAAACAAAGCAGCCTTTGTGCCTGGCAGCTCTAGGCCAAAGGAGCACACCCAGAGCACAAGTTCTACCTCAGCCAGATAAGGCCTGTCAAGAAGCTGCGTTTCACAGGCCTTTGTATGTGACGTTCCCGGTTGGCTTTGAGAGCACTGTGCAGAGCCAGTTGTTTTAGCTTCCCAGAGAGCAGGAAGCAAGATGCTTTGGGGCCTCTCTCACACTTTGGAAATAAAGGCAGCCCTTTGGGCCTGGCAGCCCTAGGCCAATGGAGTACACCCAGAGCAGAAGTTCTACCTCAGCCAGATCAGGCCTTCCAAGAAACTGCGTCTCACAGGCCTTTCTCTGTCACGTTGCCGGTAGGCTGTGAGAGCACTGTGCAGAGCCAGTTGTTTCTTAGCTTCCCAAAGATTTGGAAGCAAGATGCTTTGGGGACTCTCAGCCCCTTTGGAAACAAGGCGGCCCTTTGGGCCTGGCAGCTCTAGGCCAAAGTAGCACGCCCAGAGCAGGAGTTCTACTTCAGCCAGATTAGGCCTGCCAAGAAACTGCGTTTCACAGGCCTTGGTAAGAGATGTTCCCGGTAGGCTGTGAGAGCACTGTGGAGAGCCAGTTGCTTTAGCTTCCCACAGAGCTGGAAGCAAGATGCCTTGGGGCCTCTCTCTCCCTTTGGACACAAGGCAGCCGTTTGGGCCTGGCAGCTCTAGGCCAATGGAGCACACCCACAGCAGAAGTTCTACTTCAGGCAGATCAGTCCTGCCCAGAAACTGCGTTTCACAGCCCTTGGTAAGAGATGTTCACGGTAGGCTGTGAGAGCACTGGGCAGAACCAGTTGTTTTTTAGCTTCCCAAAGTGCTGGAGGCAAGATGCTTTGGGGCCTCTCTCACCCTTTGGAAACAAGGCAGCCCTTAGGTCCTGGTAGCTCTAGGCCTATGTAGCACAACCAGAAACGAAGTTCTACTTCAGCCAGGTCAGGCCTGCCAAGAAACTGCGTTTCACAGGCCTTTCAAAGAGATGTTCTCTTAGGCTGTAAGAGCACTGGGCAGAGCCAGCTGTTTCTTAGCTTCCCGAAGAGCTGGGAGCAAGATGCTTTGGGTCCACTCTCCGTCTTTGGAAACAAGGCAGCCCTTTGGGCCTGGCAGCTCTAGGGCAATGGAGCACACCCAGAGCAGAAGTTCTACTTCAGCCAGATCAGGCCTGCCAGGAAACTGCGTTTCACAGGCCTTGGTAAGAGATGTTCCCGGTAGGCTGTAAGAGCACTGGGCAGAGCCAGTTGTTTCTTACCTTCCTGAAAAGCTGGAAGCAAGATGCTTGGGACCCCTCTGCCCGTTTGGGAACAAGGCAGCCTTTTGGGTCGGGAAGCTCTAGGCCAATGGAGCACACGCAGAGCAGGAGTTCTACTTCAGCCTGATCAGGCCTGCAAAGAAACAGCGTTTGACAGGCCTTGGTAAGAGATGTTCCCGGTAGGTGTAAGAGCACTGGGCAGAGCCAGTTGTTTCTTAGCTTCGCAAAGACCGGGAAGCAAGATGCTTTGGGCCTCTCTGCCCCTTGGAAACAGGGCAGCACTTTGGGCCTGGCAGCTCTAGGGCAGTGGAGCACACCCAGAGCCGGAGTTCTACTTCAGCCAGATGAGGCCTGCCAAGAAACTGCGTTTCACAGGCCTTTCAAAGACATGTTCCCGGTAGGCTGTAAGAGCACGGGGCAGAGCGAGTTGGTTCTTAGCTTCCCAGAGAGCTGGAAGCAAGATGCTTTGGGGCCTCTCTGCCCCTTTGGAAACAAGGCAGCACCTTGGGCCTGGCAGCTCTAGGGCAATGGAGCACACCCAGAGCAGAAGTTCTACTTCAGCCAAATCAGGCCTGCCAGGAAACGGCGTTTCACAGGCCTTGGTAAGAGATGTTCCCGGTAGGCTGTAAGAGCACTGGGCAACGCCAGATGTTTCTTAGCTTCCCGAAGAGCTGGAAGCAAGAAGCTTTGGTGCCACTCTCTCACTTTGGACTCAAGGCAGCCCTTTGGGGCAGGTAGCTCTAGGCCAGTGGAGCACACCCAGAGCAGAAGTTCTACTTGGGCCAGTTCAGGCCACCAACAAACTGCGTTTCACAGGCCTTGGTAAGAGATGTTCCCGGTAGGCTGTAAGAGCACTGGGCAACGCCAGATGTTTCTTAGCTTCCCGAAGAGCTGGAAGCAAGATGCTTTGGGGCCTCTCATCCCCTTTGCAAACAAGGCGGCCCTATGGGCCAGGCAGCTCTAGGCCAATGGAGCACACCCAGAGCAGAAGTTCTACTTCGGCCAGTTCAGGCCACCAACAAACTGCGTTTCACAGGCCTTGGTAAGAGATGTTCCCGGTAGGCTGTAAGAGCACTGGGCAACGCCAGATGTTTCTTAGCTTCCCGAAGAGCTGGAAGCAAGATGCTTTGGGGCCTCTCATCCCCTTTGCAAACAAGGCCGACCTTTGGGCCAGGCAGCTCTAGGCCAATGGAGCACACCCAGAGCAGAAGTTCTACCTCAGCCAGATAAGGCCTGCCAAGAAACTGCGTTTCAAAGGCTTTGGTAAGAGATGTTCCCGGTACTCTGTTAGAGCACTGGGCAGAGCCATTTGTTTCTTAGCTTCCCAAAGAGCTGGAAGCAAGATGCTTTGGGGGCTCCCTGCCCCTTTGCCAACAAGGGCGACCTTTGGGCCTTTCAGCTCTAGGCCAATGGAGCACACCCAGAGCAGAAGTCCTACTTCAGCCAGATCAGGCCTGCCAAGGAACTGCGTTTCAGAGGCCTTTGTATGTGACGTTCCCGGTAGGCTGTGCTAGCACGGTGCAGAGCCAGTTGTTTCCTTGTTTCCCAAACAGCTGGAAGCAAGACGCTTTGGGGCCTCTCTGCCCCTTTGGAAACAAGGCAGCACGTTGGGTCTGGCAGCTCTAGGGCAATGGAGCACAACCAGAGCCGAAGTTCTACTTCTTCCAGATCAGGCCTGCCTAGACAGTGCGTTTCCCAGGCCTTGATAAGAGATGTTCTGTTAGGCTATAAGAGCACTGGGCACAGCCAGTTGTTTCTTAGCTTCCCAAGAGGTGGAAGCAAGATGCTTTGGGGCCTCTCTCCCCCTTTGGAAACAAGGCAGCCCTTTGGGCCTTTCAGCTCTAGGGCAATGGAGCACACCCAGAGCAGAAGTTCTACCTCAGCCAGATCAGGCCTGCCAAGAAACTGCTTTTCACAGGCCTTCGTAAGAGGTGTTCCCGGAAGGCTGTAAGAGTACCTGGCAGAGCGAGTTGTTTCTTAGCTTCAAAAACAGCTGGAAGCAACATGATTTGGGGCCTCTCTCCCCCTTTGGAAACAAAGCAGCCTTTGTGCCTGGCAGCTCTAGGCCAAAGTAGCACACCCAGAGCACAAGTTCTACCTCAGCCAGATCAGGCCTTCCAAGAAACTGCGTCTCACAGGCCTTTCTCTGTCACGTTCCCGGAGGCTGTGAGAGCACTGTGCAGAGCCAGTTGTTTCTTAGCTTCCCAAAGATTTGGAAGCAAGATGCTTTGGGGACTCTCAGCCCCTTTGGAAACAAGGCGGCCCTTTGGGCCTGGCAGCTCTAGGCCAAAGTAGCACGCCCAGAGCAGGAGTTCTACTTCAGCCAGATCAGGCCTGCCAAGAAACTGCGTTTCACAGGCCTTGGTAAGAGATGTTCCCGGTAGGCTGTGAGAGCACTGTGGAGAGCCAGTTGCTTTAGCTTCCCACAGAGCTGGAAGCAAGATGCCTTGGGGCCTCTCTCTCCCTTTGGACACAAGGCAGCCGTTTGGGCCTGGCAGCTCTAGGCCAATGGAGCACACCCACAGCAGAAGTTCTACTTCAGGCAGATCAGTCCTGCCCAGAAACTGCGTTTCACAGCCCTTGGTAAGAGATGTTCACGGTAGGCTGTGAGAGCACTGGGCAGAACCAGTTGTTTTTTAGCTTCCCAAAGTGCTGGAGGCAAGATGCTTTGGGGCCTCTCTCACCCTTTGGAAACAAGGCAGCCCTTAGGTCCTGGTAGCTCTAGGCCTATGTAGCACAACCAGAACCGAAGTTCTACTTCAGCCAGGTCAGGCCTGCCAAGAAACTGCGTTTCACAGGCCTTTCAAAGAGATGTTCTCTTAGGCTGTAAGAGCACTGGGCAGAGCCAGCTGTTTCTTAGCTTCCCGAAGAGCTGGGAGCAAGATGCTTTGGGTCCACTCTCCGTCTTTGGAAACAAGGCAGCCCTTTGGGCCTGGCAGCTCTAGGGCAATGGAGCACACCCAGAGCAGAAGTTCTACTTCAGCCAGATCAGGCCTGCCAGGAAACTGCGTTTCACAGGCCTTGGTAAGAGATGTTCCCGGTAGGCTGTAAGAGCACTGGGCAGAGCCAGTTGTTTCTTACCTTCCTGAAAAGCTGGAAGCAAGATGCTTGGGACCCCTCTGCCCGTTTGGGAACAAGGCAGCCTTTTGGGTCGGGAAGCTCTAGGCCAATGGAGCACACGCAGAGCAGGAGTTCTACTTCAGCCTGATCAGGCCTGCAAAGAAACAGCGTTTGACAGGCCTTGGTAAGAGATGTTCCCGGTAGGTGTAAGAGCACTGGGCAGAGCCAGTTGTTTCTTAGCTTCGCAAAGACCGGGAAGCAAGATGCTTTGGGCCTCTCTGCCCCTTGGAAACAGGGCAGCACTTTGGGCCTGGCAGCTCTAGGGCAGTGGAGCACACCCAGAGCCGGAGTTCTACTTCAGCCAGATGAGGCCTGCCAAGAAACTGCGTTTCACAGGCCTTTCAAAGACATGTTCCCGGTAGGCTGTAAGAGCACGGGGCAGAGCGAGTTGGTTCTTAGCTTCCCAGAGAGCTGGAAGCAAGATGCTTTGGGGCCTCTCTGCCCCTTTGGAAACAAGGCAGCACCTTGGGCCTGGCAGCTCTAGGGCAATGGAGCACACCCAGAGCAGAAGTTCTACTTCAGCCAAATCAGGCCTGCCAGGAAACGGCGTTTCACAGGCCTTGGTAAGAGATGTTCCCGGTAGGCTGTAAGAGCACTGGGCAACGCCAGATGTTTCTTAGCTTCCCGAAGAGCTGGAAGCAAGAAGCTTTGGTGCCACTCTCTCACTTTGGACTCAAGGCAGCCCTTTGGGGCAGGTAGCTCTAGGCCAGTGGAGCACACCCAGAGCAGAAGTTCTACTTGGGCCAGTTCAGGCCACCAACAAACTGCGTTTCACAGGCCTTGGTAAGAGATGTTCCCGGTAGGCTGTAAGAGCACTGGGCAACGCCAGATGTTTCTTAGCTTCCCGAAGAGCTGGAAGCAAGATGCTTTGGGGCCTCTCATCCCCTTTGCAAACAAGGCGGCCCTATGGGCCAGGCAGCTCTAGGCCAATGGAGCACACCCAGAGCAGAAGTTCTACTTCGGCCAGTTCAGGCCACCAACAAACTGCGTTTCACAGGCCTTGGTAAGAGATGTTCCCGGTAGGCTGTAAGAGCACTGGGCAACGCCAGATGTTTCTTAGCTTCCCGAAGAGCTGGAAGCAAGATGCTTTGGGGCCTCTCATCCCCTTTGCAAACAAGGCCGACCTTTGGGCCAGGCAGCTCTAGGCCAATGGAGCACACCCAGAGCAGAAGTTCTACCTCAGCCAGATAAGGCCTGCCAAGAAACTGCGTTTCAAAGGCTTTGGTAAGAGATGTTCCCGGTACTCTGTTAGAGCACTGGGCAGAGCCATTTGTTTCTTAGCTTCCCAAAGAGCTGGAAGCAAGATGCTTTGGGGGCTCCCTGCCCCTTTGCCAACAAGGGCGACCTTTGGGCCTTTCAGCTCTAGGCCAATGGAGCACACCCAGAGCAGAAGTCCTACTTCAGCCAGATCAGGCCTGCCAAGGAACTGCGTTTCAGAGGCCTTTGTATGTGACGTTCCCGGTAGGCTGTGAGAGCACGGTGCAGAGCCAGTTGTTTCCTTGTTTCCCAAACAGCTGGAAGCAAGACGCTTTGGGGCCTCTCTGCCCCTTTGGAAACAAGGCAGCACGTTGGGTCTGGCAGCTCTAGGGCAATGGAGCACAACCAGAGCCGAAGTTCTACTTCTTCCAGATCAGGCCTGCCTAGACAGTGCGTTTCCCAGGCCTTGATAAGAGATGTTCTCTTAGGCTATAAGAGCACTGGGCACAGCCAGTTGTTTCTTAGCTTCCCAAGAGGTGGAAGCAAGATGCTTTGGGGCCTCTCTCCCCCTTTGGAAACAAGGCAGCCCTTTGGGCCTTTCAGCTCGAGGGCAATGGAGCACACCCAGAGCAGAAGTTCTACCTCAGCCAGATCAGGCCTGCCAAGAGACTGCTTTTCACAGGCCTTCGTAAGAGGTGTTCCCGGAAGGCTGTAAGAGTACCTGGCAGAGCGAGTTGTTTCTTAGCTTCAAAAACAGCTGGAAGCAACATGATTTCGGGCCTCTCTCCCCCTTTGGAAACAAAGCAGCCTTTGTGCCTGGCAGCTCTAGGCCAAAGTAGCACACCCAGAGCACAAGTTCTACCTCAGCCAGATAAGGCCTGTCAAGAAGCTGCGTTTCACAGGCCTTTGTATGTGACGTTCCCGGTTGGCTTTGAGAGCACTGTGCAGAGCCAGTTGTTTTAGCTTCCCAGAGAGCAGGAAGCAAGATGCTTTGGGGCCTCTCTCACACTTTGGAAATAAAGGCAGCCCTTTGGGCCTGGCAGCCCTAGGCCAATGGAGTACACCCAGAGCAGAAGTTCTACCTCAGCCAGATCAGGCCTTCCAAGAAACTGCGTCTCACAGGCCTTTCTCTGTCACGTTGCCGGTAGGCTGTGAGAGCACTGTGCAGAGCCAGTTGTTTCTTAGCTTCCCAAAGATTTGGAAGCAAGATGCTTTGGGGACTCTCAGCCCCTTTGGAAACAAGGCGGCCCTTTGGGCCGGGCAGCTCTAGGCCAAAGTAGCACGCCCAGAGCAGGAGTTCTACTTCAGCCAGATCAGGCCTGCCAAGAAACTGCGTTTCACAGGCCTTGGTAAGAGATGTTCCCAGTAGGCTGTGAGAGCACTGTGGAGAGCCAGTTGCTTTAGCTTCCCACAGAGCTGGAAGCAAGATGCCTTGGGGCCTCTCTCTCCCTTTGGACACAAGGCAGCCGTTTGGGCCTGGCAGCTCTAGGCCAATGGAGCACACCCACAGCAGAAGTTCTACTTCAGGCAGATCAGTCCTGCCCAGAAACTGCGTTTCACAGCCCTTGGTAAGAGATGTTCACGGTAGGCTGTGAGAGCACTGGGCAGAACCAGTTGTTTTTTAGCTTCCCAAAGTGCTGGAGGCAAGATGCTTTGGGGCCTCTCTCACCCTTTGGAAACAAGGCAGCCCTTAGGTCCTGGTAGCTCTAGGCCTATGTAGCACAACCAGAACAGAAGTTCTACTTCAGCCAGGTCAGGCCTGCCAAGAAACTGCGTTTCACAGGCCTTTCAAAGAGATGTTCTCTTAGGCTGTAAGAGCACTGGGCAGAGCCAGCTGTTTCTTAGCTTCCCGAAGAGCTGGGAGCAAGATGCTTTGGGTCCACTCTCCGTCTTTGGAAACAAGGCAGCCCTTTGGGCCTGGCAGCTCTAGGGCAATGGAGCACACCCAGAGCAGAAGTTCTACTTCAGCCAGATCAGGCCTGCCAGGAAACTGCGTTTCACAGGCCTTGGTAAGAGATGTTCCCGGTAGGCTGTAAGAGCACTGGGCAGAGCCAGTTGTTTCTTACTTTCCTGAAAAGCTGGAAGCAAGATGCTTGGGAGCCCTCTGCCCGTTTGGGAACAAGGCAGCCTTTTGGGTCGGGAAGCTCTAGGCCAATGGAGCACACGCAGAGCAGGAGTTCTACTTCAGCCTGATCAGGCCTGCAAAGAAACAGCGTTTGACAGGCCTTGGTAAGAGATGTTCGCGGTAGGTGTAAGAGCACTGGGCAGAGCCAGTTGTTTCTTAGCTTCGCAAAGACCGGGAAGCAAGATGCTTTGGGCCTCTCTGCCCCTTGGAAACAGGGCAGCACTTTGGGCCTGGCAGCTCTAGGGCAATGGAGCACACCCAGAGCCGGAGTTCTACTTCAGCCAGATGAGGCCTGCCAAGAAACTGCGTTTCACAGGCCTTTCAAAGACATGTTCCCAGTAGGCTGTAAGAGCACGGGGCAGAGCGAGTTGGTTCTTAGCTTCCCAGAGAGCTGGAAGCAAGATGCTTTGGGGCCTCTCTGCCCCTTTGGAAACAAGGCAGCACCTTGGGCCTGGCAGCTCTAGGGCAATGGAGCACACCCAGAGCAGAAGTTCTACTTCAGCCAAATCAGGCCTGCCAGGAAACGGCGTTTCACAGGCCTTGGTAAGAGATGTTCCCGGTAGGCTGTAAGAGCACTGGGCAACGCCAGATGTTTCTTAGCTTCCCGAAGAGCTGGAAGCAAGAAGCTTTGGTGCCACTCTCTCACTTTGGACTCAAGGCAGCCCTTTGGGGCAGGTAGCTCTAGGCCAGTGGAGCACACCCAGAGCAGAAGTTCTACTTGGGCCAGTTCAGGCCACCAACAAACTGCGTTTCACAGGCCTTGGTAAGAGATGTTCCCGGTAGGCTGTAAGAGCACTGGGCAACGCCAGATGTTTCTTAGCTTCCCGAAGAGCTGGAAGCAAGATGCTTTGGGGCCTCTCATCCCCTTTGCAAACAAGGCGGCCCTATGGGCCAGGCAGCTCTAGGCCAATGGAGCACACCCAGAGCAGAAGTTCTACTTCGGCCAGTTCAGGCCACCAACAAACTGCGTTTCACAGGCCTTGGTAAGAGATGTTCCCGGTAGGCTGTAAGAGCACTGGGCAACGCCAGATGTTTCTTAGCTTCCCGAAGAGCTGGAAGCAAGATGCTTTGGGGCCTCTCATCCCCTTTGCAAACAAGGCCGACCTTTGGGCCAGGCAGCTCTAGGCCAATGGAGCACACCCAGAGCAGAAGTTCTACCTCAGCCAGATAAGGCCTGCCAAGAAACTGCGTTTCAAAGGCTTTGGTAAGAGATGTTCCCGGTACTCTGTTAGAGCACTGGGCAGAGCCATTTGTTTCTTAGCTTCCCAAAGAGCTGGAAGCAAGATGCTTTGGGGGCTCCCTGCCCCTTTGCCAACAAGGGCGACCTTTGGGCCTTTCAGCTCTAGGCCAATGGAGCACACCCAGAGCAGAAGTCCTACTTCAGCCAGATCAGGCCTGCCAAGGAACTGCGTTTCAGAGGCCTTTGTATGTGACGTTCCCGGTAGGCTGTGAGAGCACGGTGCAGAGCCAGTTGTTTCCTTGTTTCCCAAACAGCTGGAAGCAAGACGCTTTGGGGCCTCTCTGCCCCTTTGGAAACAAGGCAGCACGTTGGGTCTGGCAGCTCTAGGGCAATGGAGCACAACCAGAGCCGAAGTTCTACTTCTTCCAGATCAGGCCTGCCTAGACAGTGCGTTTCCCAGGCCTTGATAAGAGATGTTCTCTTAGGCTATAAGAGCACTGGGCACAGCCAGTTGTTTCTTAGCTTCCCAAGAGGTGGAAGCAAGATGCTTTGGGGCCTCTCTCCCCCCCTTTGGAAACAAGGCAGCCCTTTGGGCCTTTCAGCTCTAGGGCAATGGAGCACACCCAGAGCAGAAGTTCTACCTCAGCCAGATCAGGCCTGCCAAGAAACTGCTTTTCACTGGCCTTCGTAAGAGGTGTTCCCGGAAGGCTGTAAGAGTACCTGGCAGAGCGAGTTGTTTCTTAGCTTCAAAAACAGCTGGAAGCAACATGATTTGGGGCCTCTCTCCCCCTTTGGAAACAAAGCAGCCTTTGTGCCTGGCAGCTCTAGGCCAAAGGAGCACACCCAGAGCACAAGTTCTACCTCAGCCAGATAAGGCCTGTCAAGAAGCTGCGTTTCACAGGCCTTTGTATGTGACGTTCCCGGTTGGCTTTGAGAGCACTGTGCAGAGCCAGTTGTTTTAGCTTCCCAGAGAGCAGGAAGCAAGATGCTTTGGGGCCTCTCTCACACTTTGGAAATAAAGGCAGCCCTTTGGGCCTGGCAGCCCTAGGCCAATGGAGTACACCCAGAGCAGAAGTTCTACCTCAGCCAGATCAGGCCTTCCAAGAAACTGCGTCTCACAGGCCTTTCTCTGTCACGTTGCCGGTAGGCTGTGAGAGCACTGTGCAGAGCCAGTTGTTTCTTAGCTTCCCAAAGATTTGGAAGCAAGATGCTTTGGGGACTCTCAGCCCCTTTGGAAACAAGGCGGCCCTTTGGGCCGGGCAGCTCTAGGCCAAAGTAGCACGCCCAGAGCAGGAGTTCTACTTCAGCCAGATCAGGCCTGCCAAGAAACTGCGTTTCACAGGCCTTGGTAAGAGATGTTCCCAGTAGGCTGTGAGAGCACTGTGGAGAGCCAGTTGCTTTAGCTTCCCACAGAGCTGGAAGCAAGATGCCTTGGGGCCTCTCTCTCCCTTTGGACACAAGGCAGCCGTTTGGGCCTGGCAGCTCTAGGCCAATGGAGCACACCCACAGCAGAAGTTCTACTTCAGGCAGATCAGTCCTGCCCAGAAACTGCGTTTCACAGCCCTTGGTAAGAGATGTTCACGGTAGGCTGTGAGAGCACTGGGCAGAACCAGTTGTTTTTTAGCTTCCCAAAGTGCTGGAGGCAAGATGCTTTGGGGCCTCTCTCACCCTTTGGAAACAAGGCAGCCCTTAGGTCCTGGTAGCTCTAGGCCTATGTAGCACAACCAGAACAGAAGTTCTACTTCAGCCAGGTCAGGCCTGCCAAGAAACTGCGTTTCACAGGCCTTTCAAAGAGATGTTCTCTTAGGCTGTAAGAGCACTGGGCAGAGCCAGCTGTTTCTTAGCTTCCCGAAGAGCTGGGAGCAAGATGCTTTGGGTCCACTCTCCGTCTTTGGAAACAAGGCAGCCCTTTGGGCCTGGCAGCTCTAGGGCAATGGAGCACACCCAGAGCAGAAGTTCTACTTCAGCCAGATCAGGCCTGCCAGGAAACTGCGTTTCACAGGCCTTGGTAAGAGATTTTCCCGGTAGGCTGTAAGAGCACTGGGCAGAGCCAGTTGTTTCTTACCTTCCTGAAAAGCTGGAAGCAAGATGCTTGGGACCCCTCTGCCCGTTTGGGAACAAGGCAGCCTTTTGGGTCGGGAAGCTCTAGGACAATGGAGCACACGCAGAGCAGGAGTTCTACTTCAGCCTGATCAGGCCTGCAAAGAAACAGCGTTTGACAGGCCTTGGTAAGAGATGTTCGCGGTAGGTGTAAGAGCACTGGGCAGAGCCAGTTGTTTCTTAGCTTCGCAAAGACCGGGAAGCAAGATGCTTTGGGCCTCTCTGCCCCTTGGAAACAGGGCAGCACTTTGGGCCTGGCAGCTCTAGGGCAATGGAGCACACCCAGAGCCGGAGTTCTACTTCAGCCAGATGAGGCCTGCCAAGAAACTGCGTTTCACAGGCCTTTCAAAGACATGTTCCCAGTAGGCTGTAAGAGCACGGGGCAGAGCGAGTTGGTTCTTAGCTTCCCAGAGAGCTGGAAGCAAGATGCTTTGGGGCCTCTCTGCCCCTTTGGAAACAAGGCAGCACCTTGGGCCTGGCAGCTCTAGGGCAATGGAGCACACCCAGAGCAGAAGTTCTACTTCAGCCAAATCAGGCCTGCCAGGAAACGGCGTTTCACAGGCCTTGGTAAGAGATGTTCCCGGTAGGCTGTAAGAGCACTGGGCAACGCCAGATGTTTCTTAGCTTCCCGAAGAGCTGGAAGCAAGAAGCTTTGGTGCCACTCTCTCACTTTGGACTCAAGGCAGCCCTTTGGGGCAGGTAGCTCTAGGCCAGTGGAGCACACCCAGAGCAGAAGTTCTACTTGGGCCAGTTCAGGCCACCAACAAACTGCGTTTCACAGGCCTTGGTAAGAGATGTTCCCGGTAGGCTGTAAGAGCACTGGGCAACGCCAGATGTTTCTTAGCTTCCCGAAGAGCTGGAAGCAAGATGCTTTGGGGCCTCTCATCCCCTTTGCAAACAAGGCCGACCTTTGGGCCAGGCAGCTCTAGGCCAATGGAGCACACCCAGAGCAGAAGTTCTACCTCAGCCAGATAAGGCCTGCCAAGAAACTGCGTTTCAAAGGCTTTGGTAAGAGATGTTCCCGGTACTCTGTTAGAGCACTGGGCAGAGCCATTTGTTTCTTAGCTTCCCAAAGAGCTGGAAGCAAGATGCTTTGGGGGCTCCCTGCCCCTTTGCCAACAAGGGCGACCTTTGGGCCTTTCAGCTCTAGGCCAATGGAGCACACCCAGAGCAGAAGTCCTACTTCAGCCAGATCAGGCCTGCCAAGGAACTGCGTTTCAGAGGCCTTTGTATGTGACGTTCCCGGTAGGCTGTGAGAGCACGGTGCAGAGCCAGTTGTTTCCTTGTTTCCCAAACAGCTGGAAGCAAGACGCTTTGGGGCCTCTCTGCCCCTTTGGAAACAAGGCAGCACGTTGGGTCTGGCAGCTCTAGGGCAATGGAGCACAACCAGAGCCGAAGTTCTACTTCTTCCAGATCAGGCCTGCCTAGACAGTGCGTTTCCCAGGCCTTGATAAGAGATGTTCTCTTAGGCTATAAGAGCACTGGGCACAGCCAGTTGTTTCTTAGCTTCCCAAGAGGTGGAAGCAAGATGCTTTGGGGCCTCTCTCCCCCTTTGGAAACAAGGCAGCCCTTTGGGCCTTTCAGCTCTAGGGCAATGGAGCACACCCAGAGCAGAAGTTCTACCTCAGCCAGATCAGGCCTGCCAAGAGACTGCTTTTCACAGGCCTTCGTAAGAGGTGTTCCCGGAAGGCTGTAAGAGTACCTGGCAGAGCGAGTTGTTTCTTAGCTTCAAAAACAGCTGGAAGCAACATGATTTCGGGCCTCTCTCCCCCTTTGGAAACAAAGCAGCCTTTGTGCCTGGCAGCTCTAGGCCAAAGTAGCACACCCAGAGCACAAGTTCTACCTCAGCCAGATAAGGCCTGTCAAGAAGCTGCGTTTCACAGGCCTTTGTATGTGACGTTCCCGGTTGGCTTTGAGAGCACTGTGCAGAGCCAGTTGTTTTAGCTTCCCAGAGAGCAGGAAGCAAGATGCTTTGGGGCCTCTCTCACACTTTGGAAATAAAGGCAGCCCTTTGGGCCTGGCAGCCCTAGGCCAATGGAGTACACCCAGAGCAGAAGTTCTACCTCAGCCAGATCAGGCCTTCCAAGAAACTGCGTCTCACAGGCCTTTCTCTGTCACGTTGCCGGTAGGCTGTGAGAGCACTGTGCAGAGCCAGTTGTTTCTTAGCTTCCCAAAGATTTGGAAGCAAGATGCTTTGGGGACTCTCAGCCCCTTTGGAAACAAGGCGGCCCTTTGGGCCTGGCAGCTCTAGGCCAAAGTAGCACGCCCAGAGCAGGAGTTCTACTTCAGCCAGATCAGGCCTGCCAAGAAACTGCGTTTCACAGGCCTTGGTAAGAGATGTTCCCAGTAGGCTGTGAGAGCACTGTGGAGAGCCAGTTGCTTTAGCTTCCCACAGAGCTGGAAGCAAGATGCCTTGGGGCCTCTCTCTCCCTTTGGACACAAGGCAGCCGTTTGGGCCTGGCAGCTCTAGGCCAATGGAGCACACCCACAGCAGAAGTTCTACTTCAGGCAGATCAGTCCTGCCCAGAAACTGCGTTTCACAGCCCTTGGTAAGAGATGTTCACGGTAGGCTGTGAGAGCACTGGGCAGAACCAGTTGTTTTTTAGCTTCCCAAAGTGCTGGAGGCAAGATGCTTTGGGGCCTCTCTCACCCTTTGGAAACAAGGCAGCCCTTAGGTCCTGGTAGCTCTAGGCCTATGTAGCACAACCAGAACAGAAGTTCTACTTCAGCCAGGTCAGGCCTGCCAAGAAACTGCGTTTCACAGGCCTTTCAAAGAGATGTTCTCTTAGGCTGTAAGAGCACTGGGCAGAGCCAGCTGTTTCTTAGCTTCCCGAAGAGCTGGGAGCAAGATGCTTTGGGTCCACTCTCCGTCTTTGGAAACAAGGCAGCCCTTTGGGCCTGGCAGCTCTAGGGCAATGGAGCACACCCAGAGCAGAAGTTCTACTTCAGCCAGATCAGGCCTGCCAGGAAACTGCGTTTCACAGGCCTTGGTAAGAGATGTTCCCGGTAGGCTGTAAGAGCACTGGGCAGAGCCAGTTGTTTCTTACCTTCCTGAAAAGCTGGAAGCAAGATGCTTGGGACCCCTCTGCCCGTTTGGGAACAAGGCAGCCTTTTGGGTCGGGAAGCTCTAGGCCAATGGAGCACACGCAGAGCAGGAGTTCTACTTCAGCCTGATCAGGCCTGCAAAGAAACAGCGTTTGACAGGCCTTGGTAAGAGATGTTCGCGGTAGGTGTAAGAGCACTGGGCAGAGCCAGTTGTTTCTTAGCTTCGCAAAGACCGGGAAGCAAGATGCTTTGGGCCTCTCTGCCCCTTGGAAACAGGGCAGCACTTTGGGCCTGGCAGCTCTAGGGCAATGGAGCACACCCAGAGCCGGAGTTCTACTTCAGCCAGATGAGGCCTGCCAAGAAACTGCGTTTCACAGGCCTTTCAAAGACATGTTCCCAGTAGGCTGTAAGAGCACGGGGCAGAGCGAGTTGGTTCTTAGCTTCCCAGAGAGCTGGAAGCAAGATGCTTTGGGGCCTCTCTGCCCCTTTGGAAACAAGGCAGCACCTTGGGCCTGGCAGCTCTAGGGCAATGGAGCACACACAGAGCAGAAGTTCTACTTCAGCCAAATCAGGCCTGCCAGGAAACGGTGTTTCACAGGCCTTGGTAAGAGATGTTCCCGGTAGGCTGTAAGAGCACTGGGCAACGCCAGATGTTTCTTAGCTTCCCGAAGAGCTGGAAGCAAGATGCTTTGGGGCCTCTCATCCCCTTTGCAAACAAGGCGGCCCTATGGGCCAGGCAGCTCTAGGCCAATGGAGCACACCCAGAGCAGAAGTTCTACTTCGGCCAGTTCAGGCCACCAACAAACTGCGTTTCACAGGCCTTGGTAAGAGATGTTCCCGGTAGGCTGTAAGAGCACTGGGCAACGCCAGATGTTTCTTAGCTTCCCGAAGAGCTGGAAGCAAGATGCTTTGGGGCCTCTCATCCCCTTTGCAAACAAGGCCGACCTTTGGGCCAGGCAGCTCTAGGCCAATGGAGCACACCCAGAGCAGAAGTTCTACCTCAGCCAGATAAGGCCTGCCAAGAAACTGCGTTTCAAAGGCTTTGGTAAGAGATGTTCCCGGTACTCTGTTAGAGCACTGGGCAGAGCCATTTGTTTCTTAGCTTCCCAAAGAGCTGGAAGCAAGATGCTTTGGGGGCTCCCTGCCCCTTTGCCAACAAGGGCGACCTTTGGGCCTTTCAGCTCTAGGCCAATGGAGCACACCCAGAGCAGAAGTCCTACTTCAGCCAGATCAGGCCTGCCAAGGAACTGCGTTTCAGAGGCCTTTGTATGTGACGTTCCCGGTAGGCTGTGAGAGCACGGTGCAGAGCCAGTTGTTTCCTTGTTTCCCAAACAGCTGGAAGCAAGACGCTTTGGGGCCTCTCTGCCCCTTTGGAAACAAGGCAGCACGTTGGGTCTGGCAGCTCTAGGGCAATGGAGCACAACCAGAGCCGAAGTTCTACTTCTTCCAGATCAGGCCTGCCTAGACAGTGCGTTTCCCAGGCCTTGATAAGAGATGTTCTCTTAGGCTATAAGAGCACTGGGCACAGCCAGTTGTTTCTTAGCTTCCCAAGAGGTGGAAGCAAGATGCTTTGGGGCCTCTCTCCCCCTTTGGAAACAAGGCAGCCCTTTGGGCCTTTCAGCTCTAGGGCAATGGAGCACACCCAGAGCAGAAGTTCTACCTCAGCCAGATCAGGCCTGCCAAGAAACTGCTTTACACAGGCCTTCGTAAGAGGTGTTCCCGGAAGGCTGTAAGAGTACCTGGCAGAGCGAGTTGTTTCTTAGCTTCAAAAACAGCTGGAAGCAACATGATTTGGGGCCTCTCTCCCCCTTTGGAAACAAAGCAGCCTTTGTGCCTGGCAGCTCTAGGCCAAAGTAGCACACCCAGAGCACAAGTTCTACCTCAGCCAGATAAGGCCTGTCAAGAAGCTGCGTTTCACAGGCCTTTGTATGTGACGTTCCCGGTTGGCTTTGAGAGCACTGTGCAGAGCCAGTTGTTTTAGCTTCCCAGAGAGCAGGAAGCAAGATGCTTTGGGGCCTCTCTCACACTTTGGAAATAAAGGCAGCCCTTTGGGCCTGGCAGCCCTAGGCCAATGGAGTACACCCAGAGCAGAAGTTCTACCTCAGCCAGATCAGGCCTTCCAAGAAACTGCGTCTCACAGGCCTTTCTCTGTCACGTTGCCGGTAGGCTGTGAGAGCACTGTGCAGAGCCAGTTGTTTCTTAGCTTCCCAAAGATTTGGAAGCAAGATGCTTTGGGGACTCTCAGCCCCTTTGGAAACAAGGCGGCCCTTTGGGCCGGGCAGCTCTAGGCCAAAGTAGCACGCCCAGAGCAGGAGTTCTACTTCAGCCAGATCAGGCCTGCCAAGAAACTGCGTTTCACAGGCCTTGGTAAGAGATGTTCCCGGTAGGCTGTGAGAGCACTGTGGAGAGCCAGTTGCTTTAGCTTCCCACAGAGCTGGAAGCAAGATGCCTTGGGGCCTCTCTCTCCCTTTGGACACAAGGCAGCCGTTTGGGCCTGGCAGCTCTAGGCCAATGGAGCACACCCACAGCAGAAGTTCTACTTCAGGCAGATCAGTCCTGCCCAGAAACTGCGTTTCACAGCCCTTGGTAAGAGATGTTCACGGTAGGCTGTGAGAGCACTGGGCAGAACCAGTTGTTTTTTAGCTTCCCAAAGTGCTGGAGGCAAGATGCTTTGGGGCCTCTCTCACCCTTTGGAAACAAGGCAGCCCTTAGGTCCTGGTAGCTCTAGGCCTATGTAGCACAACCAGAACAGAAGTTCTACTTCAGCCAGGTCAGGCCTGCCAAGAAACTGCGTTTCACAGGCCTTTCAAAGAGATGTTCTCTTAGGCTGTAAGAGCACTGGGCAGAGCCAGCTGTTTCTTAGCTTCCCGAAGAGCTGGGAGCAAGATGCTTTGGGTCCACTCTCCGTCTTTGGAAACAAGGCAGCCCTTTGGGCCTGGCAGCTCTAGGGCAATGGAGCACACCCAGAGCAGAAGTTCTACTTCAGCCAGATCAGGCCTGCCAGGAAACTGCGTTTCACAGGCCTTGGTAAGAGATGTTCCCGGTAGGCTGTAAGAGCACTGGGCAGAGCCAGTTGTTTCTTACCTTCCTGAAAAGCTGGAAGCAAGATGCTTGGGACCCCTCTGCCCGTTTGGGAACAAGGCAGCCTTTTGGGTCGGGAAGCTCTAGGCCAATGGAGCACACGCAGAGCAGGAGTTCTACTTCAGCCTGATCAGGCCTGCAAAGAAACAGCGTTTGACAGGCCTTGGTAAGAGATGTTCGCGGTAGGTGTAAGAGCACTGGGCAGAGCCAGTTGTTTCTTAGCTTCGCAAAGACCGGGAAGCAAGATGCTTTGGGCCTCTCTGCCCCTTGGAAACAGGGCAGCACTTTGGGCCTGGCAGCTCTAGGGCAATGGAGCACACCCAGAGCCGGAGTTCTACTTCAGCCAGATGAGGCCTGCCAAGAAACTGCGTTTCACAGGCCTTTCAAAGACATGTTCCCAGTAGGCTGTAAGAGCACGGGGCAGAGCGAGTTGGTTCTTAGCTTCCCAGAGAGCTGGAAGCAAGATGCTTTGGGGCCTCTCTGCCCCTTTGGAAACAAGGCAGCACCTTGGGCCTGGCAGCTCTAGGGCAATGGAGCACACCCAGAGCAGAAGTTCTACTTCAGCCAAATCAGGCCTGCCAGGAAACGGCGTTTCACAGGCATTGGTAAGAGATGTTCCCGGTAGGCTGTAAGAGCACTGGGCAACGCCAGATGTTTCTTAGCTTCCCGAAGAGCTGGAAGCAAGATGCTTTGGGGCCTCTCATCCCCTTTGCAAACAAGGCGGCCCTATGGGCCAGGCAGCTCTAGGCCAATGGAGCACACCCAGAGCAGAAGTTCTACTTGGGCCAGTTCAGGCCACCAACAAACTGCGTTTCACAGGCCTTGGTAAGAGATGTTCCCGGTAGGCTGTAAGAGCACTGGGCAACGCCAGATGTTTCTTAGCTTCCCGAAGAGCTGGAAGCAAGATGCTTTGGGGCCTCTCATCCCCTTTGCAAACAAGGCCGACCTTTGGGCCAGGCAGCTCTAGGCCAATGGAGCACACCCAGAGCAGAAGTTCTACCTCAGCCAGATAAGGCCTGCCAAGAAACTGCGTTTCAAAGGCTTTGGTAAGAGATGTTCCCGGTACTCTGTTAGAGCACTGGGCAGAGCCATTTGTTTCTTAGCTTCCCAAAGAGCTGGAAGCAAGATGCTTTGGGGGCTCCCTGCCCCTTTGCCAACAAGGGCGACCTTTGGGCCTTTCAGCTCTAGGCCAATGGAGCACACCCAGAGCAGAAGTCCTACTTCAGCCAGATCAGGCCTGCCAAGGAACTGCGTTTCAGAGGCCTTTGTATGTGACGTTCCCGGTAGGCTGTGAGAGCACGGTGCAGAGCCAGTTGTTTCCTTGTTTCCCAAACAGCTGGAAGCAAGACGCTTTGGGGCCTCTCTGCCCCTTTGGAAACAAGGCAGCACGTTGGGTCTGGCAGCTCTAGGGCAATGGAGCACAACCAGAGCCGAAGTTCTACTTCTTCCAGATCAGGCCTGCCTAGACAGTGCGTTTCCCAGGCCTTGATAAGAGATGTTCTCTTAGGCTATAAGAGCACTGGGCACAGCCAGTTGTTTCTTAGCTTCCCAAGAGGTGGAAGCAAGATGCTTTGGGGCCTCTCTCCCCCTTTGGAAACAAGGCAGCCCTTTGGGCCTTTCAGCTCTAGGGCAATGGAGCACACCCAGAGCAGATGTTCTACCTCAGCCAGATCAGGCCTGCCAAGAAACTGCTTTTCACAGGCCTTCGTAAGAGGTGTTCCCGGAAGGCTGTAAGAGTACCTGGCAGAGCGAGTTGTTTCTTAGCTTCAAAAACAGCTGGAAGCAACATGATTTGGGGCCTCTCTCCCCCTTTGGAAACAAAGCAGCCTTTGTGCCTGGCAGCTCTAGGCCAAAGTAGCACACCCAGAGCACAAGTTCTACCTCAGCCAGATAAGGCCTGTCAAGAAGCTGCGTTTCACAGGCCTTTGTATGTGACGTTCCCGGTTGGCTTTGAGAGCACTGTGCAGAGCCAGTTGTTTTAGCTTCCCAGAGAGCAGGAAGCAAGATGCTTTGGGGCCTCTCTCACACTTTGGCAATAAAGGCAGCCCTTTGGGCCTGGCAGCCCTAGGCCAATGGAGTACACCCAGAGCAGAAGTTCTACCTCAGCCAGATCAGGCCTTCCAAGAAACTGCGTCTCACAGGCCTTTCTCTGTCACGTTGCCGGTAGGCTGTGAGAGCACTGTGCAGAGCCAGTTGTTTCTTAGCTTCCCAAAGATTTGGAAGCAAGATGCTTTGGGGACTCTCAGCCCCTTTGGAAACAAGGCGGCCCTTTGGGCCTGGCAGCTCTAGGCCAAAGTAGCACGCCCAGAGCAGGAGTTCTACTTCAGCCAGATCAGGCCTGCCAAGAAACTGCGTTTCACAGGCCTTGGTAAGAGATGTTCCCGGTAGGCTGTGAGAGCACTGTGGAGAGCCAGTTGCTTTAGCTTCCCACAGAGCTGGAAGCAAGATGCCTTGGGGCCTCTCTCTCCCTTTGGACACAAGGCAGCCGTTTGGGCCTGGCAGCTCTAGGCCAATGGAGCACACCCACAGCAGAAGTTCTACTTCAGGCAGATCAGTCCTGCCCAGAAACTGCGTTTCACAGCCCTTGGTAAGAGATGTTCACGGTAGGCTGTGAGAGCACTGGGCAGAACCAGTTGTTTTTTAGCTTCCCAAAGTGCTGGAGGCAAGATGCTTTGGGGCCTCTCTCACCCTTTGGAAACAAGGCAGCCCTTAGGTCCTGGTAGCTCTAGGCCTATGTAGCACAACCAGAACAGAAGTTCTACTTCAGCCAGGTCAGGCCTGCCAAGAAACTGCGTTTCACAGGCCTTTCAAAGAGATGTTCTCTTAGGCTGTAAGAGCACTGGGCAGAGCCAGCTGTTTCTTAGCTTCCCGAAGAGCTGGGAGCAAGATGCTTTGGGTCCACTCTCCGTCTTTGGAAACAAGGCAGCCCTTTGGGCCTGGCAGCTCTAGGGCAATGGAGCACACCCAGAGCAGAAGTTCTACTTCAGCCAGATCAGGCCTGCCAGGAAACTGCGTTTCACAGGCCTTGGTAAGAGATGTTCCCGGTAGGCTGTAAGAGCACTGGGCAGAGCCAGTTGTTTCTTACCTCCAGAAAAGCTGGAAGCAAGATGCTTGGGACCCCTCTGCCCGCTTGGGAACAAGGCAGCCTTTTGGGTCGGGAAGCTCTAGGCCAATGGAGCACACGCAGAGCAGGAGTTCTACTTCAGCCTGATCAGGCCTGCAAAGAAACAGCGTTTGACAGGCCTTGGTAAGAGATGTTCGCGGTAGGTGTAAGAGCACTGGGCAGAGCCAGTTGTTTCTTAGCTTCGCAAAGACCGGGAAGCAAGGTGCTTTGGGCCTCTCTGCCCCTTGGAAACAGGGCAGCACTTTGGGCCTGGCAGCTCTAGGGCAATGGAGCACACCCAGAGCCGGAGTTCTACTTCAGCCAGATGAGGCCTGCCAAGAAACTGCGTTTCACAGGCCTTTCAAAGACATGTTCCCGGTAGGCTGTAAGAGCACGGGGCAGAGCGAGTTGGTTCTTAGCTTCCCAGAGAGCTGGAAGCAAGATGCTTTGGGGCCTCTCTGCCCCTTTGGAAACAAGGCAGCACCTTGGGCCTGGCAGCTCTAGGGCAATGGAGCACACCCAGAGCAGAAGTTCTACTTCAGCCAAATCAGGCCTGCCAGGAAACGGCGTTTCACAGGCCTTGGTAAGAGATGTTCCCGGTAGGCTGTAAGAGCACTGGGCAACGCCAGATGTTTCTTAGCTTCCCGAAGAGCTGGAAGCAAGAAGCTTTGGTGCCACTCTCTCACTTTGGACTCAAGGCAGCCCTTTGGGGCAGGTAGCTCTAGGCCAGTGGAGCACACCCAGAGCAGAAGTTCTACTTGGGCCAGTTCAGGCCACCAACAAACTGCGTTTCACAGGCCTTGGTAAGAGATGTTCCCGGTAGGCTGTAAGAGCACTGGGCAACGCCAGATGTTTCTTAGCTTCCCGAAGAGCTGGAAGCAAGATGCTTTGGGGCCTCTCATCCCCTTTGCAAACAAGGCGGCCCTATGGGCCAGGCAGCTCTAGGCCAATGGAGCACACCCAGAGCAGAAGTTCTACTTCGGCCAGTTCAGGCCACCAACAAACTGCGTTTCACAGGCCTTGGTAAGAGATGTTCCCGGTAGTCTGTAAGAGCACTGGGCAACGCCAGATGTTTCTTAGCTTCCCGAAGAGCTGGAAGCAAGATGCTTTGGGGCCTCTCATCCCCTTTGCAAACAAGGCCGACCTTTGGGCCAGGCAGCTCTAGGCCAATGGAGCACACCCAGAGCAGAAGTTCTACCTCAGCCAGATAAGGCCTGCCAAGAAACTGCGTTTCAAAGGCTTTGGTAAGAGATGTTCCTGGTACTCTGTTAGAGCACTGGGCAGAGCCATTTGTTTCTTAGCTTCCCAAAGAGCTGGAAGCAAGATGCTTTGGGGGCTCCCTGCCCCTTTGCCAACAAGGGCGACCTTTGGGCCTTTCAGCTCTAGGCCAATGGAGCACACCCAGAGCAGAAGTCCTACTTCAGCCAGATCAGGCCTGCCAAGGAACTGCGTTTCAGAGGCCTTTGTATGTGACGTTCCCGGTAGGCTGTGACAGCACAGTGCAGAGCCAGTTGTTTCCTTGTTTCCCAAACAGCTGGAAGCAAGACGCTTTGGGGCCTCTCTGCCCCTTTGGAAACAAGGCAGCACGTTGGGTCTGGCAGCTCTAGGGCAATGGAGCACAACCAGAGCCAAAGTTCTACTTCTTCCAGATCAGGCCTGCCTAGACAGTGCGTTTCCCAGGCCTTGATAAGAGATGTTCTCTTAGGCTATAAGAGCACTGGGCACAGCCAGTTGTTTCTTAGCTTCCCAAGAGGTGGAAGCAAGATGCTTTGGGGCCTCTCTCCCCCTTTGGAAACAAGGCAGCCCTTTGGGCCTTTCAGCTCTAGGGCAATGGAGCACACCCAGAGCAGATGTTCTACCTCAGCCAGATCAGGCCTTCCAAGAAACTGCGTCTCACAGGCCTTTCTCTGTCACGTTGCCGGTAGGCTGTGAGAGCACTGTGCAGAGCCAGTTGTTTCTTAGCTTCCCAAAGATTTGGAAGCAAGATGCTTTGGGGACTCTCAGCCCCTTTGGAAACAAGGCGGCCCTTTGGGCCTGGCAGCTCTAGGCCAAAGTAGCACGCCCAGAGCAGGAGTTCTACTTCAGCCAGATCAGGCCTGCCAAGAAACTGCGTTTCACAGGCCTTGGTAAGAGATGTTCCCGGTAGGCTGTGAGAGCACTGTGGAGAGCCAGTTGCTTTAGCTTCCCACAGAGCTGGAAGCAAGATGCCTTGGGGCCTCTCTCTCCCTTTGGACACAAGGCAGCCGTTTGGGCCTGGCAGCTCTAGGCCAATGGAGCACACCCACAGCAGAAGTTCTACTTCAGGCAGATCAGTCCTGCCCAGAAACTGCGTTTCACAGCCCTTGGTAAGAGATGTTCACGGTAGGCTGTGAGAGCACTGGGCAGAACCAGTTGTTTTTTAGCTTCCCAAAGTGCTGGAGGCAAGATGCTTTGGGGCCTCTCTCACCCTTTGGAAACAAGGCAGCCCTTAGGTCCTGGTAGCTCTAGGCCTATGTAGCACAACCAGAACAGAAGTTCTACTTCAGCCAGGTCAGGCCTGCCAAGAAACTGCGTTTCACAGGCCTTTGAAAGAGATGTTCTCTTAGGCTGTAAGAGCACTGGGCAGAGCCAGCTGTTTCTTAGCTTCCCGAAGAGCTGGGAGCAAGATGCTTTGGGTCCACTCTCCGTCTTTGGAAACAAGGCAGCCCTTTGGGCCTGGCAGCTCTAGGGCAATGGAGCACACCCAGAGCAGAAGTTCTACTTCAGCCAGATCAGGCCTGCCAGGAAACTGCGTTTCACAGGCCTTGGTAAGAGATGTTCCCGGTAGGCTGTAAGAGCACTGGGCAGAGCCAGTTGTTTCTTACCTTCCTGAAAAGCTGGAAGCAAGATGCTTGGGACCCCTCTGCCCGTTTGGGAACAAGGCAGCCTTTTGGGTTGGGAAGCTCTAGGCCAATGGAGCACACGCAGAGCAGGAGTTCTACTTCAGCCTGATCAGGCCTGCAAAGAAACAGCGTTTGACAGGCCTTGGTAAGAGATGTTCCCAGTAGGTGTAAGAGCACTGGGCAGAGCCAGTTGTTTCTTAGCTTCGCAAAGACCGGGAAGCAAGGTGCTTTGGGCCTCTCTGCCCCTTGGAAACAGGGCAGCACTTTGGGCCTGGCAGCTCTAGGGCAGTGGAGCACACCCAGAGCCGGAGTTCTACTTCAGCCAGATGAGGCCTGCCAAGAAACTGCGTTTCACAGGCCTTTCAAAGACATGTTCCCGGTAGGCTGTAAGAGCACGGGGCAGAGCGAGTTGGTTCTTAGCTTCCCAGAGAGCTGGAAGCAAGATGCTTTGGGGCCTCTCTGCCCCTTTGGAAACAAGGCAGCACCTTGGGCCTGGCAGCTCTAGGGCAATGGAGCACACCCAGAGCAGAAGTTCTACTTCAGCCAAATCAGGCCTGCCAGGAAACGGCGTTTCACAGGCCTTGGTAAGAGATGTTCCCGGTAGGCTGTAAGAGCACTGGGCAACGCCAGATGTTTCTTAGATTCCCGAAGAGCTGGAAGCAAGAAGCTTTGGTGCCACTCTCTCACTTTGGACTCAAGGCAGCCCTTTGGGGCAGGTAGCTCTAGGCCAGTGGAGCACACCCAGAGCAGAAGTTCTACTTGGGCCAGTTCAGGCCACCAACAAACTGCGTTTCACAGGCCTTGGTAAGAGATGTTCCCGGTAGGCTGTAAGAGCACTGGGCAACGCCAGATGTTTCTTAGCTTCCCGAAGAGCTGGAAGCAAGATGCTTTGGGGCCTCTCATCCCCTTTGCAAACAAGGCGGCCCTATGGGCCAGGCAGCTCTAGGCCAATGGAGCACACCCAGAGCAGAAGTTCTACTTCGGCCAGTTCAGGCCACCAACAAACTGCGTTTCACAGGCCTTGGTAAGAGATGTTCCCGGTAGGCTGTAAGAGCACTGGGCAACGCCAGATGTTTCTTAGCTTCCCGAAGAGCTGGAAGCAAGATGCTTTGGGGCCTCTCATCCCCTTTGCAAACAAGGCCGACCTTTGGACCAGGCAGCTCTAGGCCAATGGAGCACACCCAGAGCAGAAGTTCTACCTCAGCCAGATAAGGCCTGCCAAGAAACTGCGTTTCAAAGGCTTTGGTAAGAGATGTTCCCGGTACTCTGTTAGAGCACTGGGCAGAGCCATTTGTTTCTTAGCTTCCCAAAGAGCTGGAAGCAAGATGCTTTGGGGGCTCCCTGCCCCTTTGCCAACAAGGGCGACCTTTGGGCCTTTCAGCTCTAGGCCAATGGAGCACACCCAGAGCAGAAGTCCTACTTCAGCCAGATCAGGCCTGCCAAGGAACTGCGTTTCAGAGGCCTTTGTATGTGACGTTCCCGGTAGGCTGTGAGAGCACGGTGCAGAGCCAGTTGTTTCCTTGTTTCCCAAACAGCTGGAAGCAAGACGCTTTGGGGCCTCTCTGCCCCTTTGGAAACAAGGCAGCACGTTGGGTCTGGCAGCTCTAGGGCAATGGAGCACAACCAGAGCCAAAGTTCTACTTCTTCCAGATCAGGCCTGCCTAGACAGTGCGTTTCCCAGGCCTTGATAAGAGATGTTCTCTTAGGCTATAAGAGCACTGGGCACAGCCAGTTGTTTCTTAGCTTCCCAAGAGGTGGAAGCAAGATGCTTTGGGGCCTCTCTCCCCCTTTGGAAACAAGGCAGCCCTTTGGGCCTTTCAGCTCTAGGGCAATGGAGCACACCCAGAGCAGAAGTTCTACCTCAGCCAGATCAGGCCTGCCAAGAAACTGCTTTTCACAGGCCTTCGTAAGAGGTGTTCCCGGAAGGCTGTAAGAGTACCTGGCAGAGCGAGTTGTTTCTTAGCTTCAAAAACAGCTGGAAGCAACATGATTTGGGGCCTCTCTCCCCCTTTGCAAACAAAGCAGCCTTTGTGCCTGGCAGCTCTAGGCCAAAGGAGCACACCCAGAGCACAAGTTCTACCTCAGCCAGATAAGGCCTGTCAAGAAGCTGCGTTTCACAGGCCTTTGTATGTGACGTTCCCGGTTGGCTTTGAGAGCACTGTGCAGAGCCAGTTGTTTTAGCTTCCCAGAGAGCAGGAAGCAAGATGCTTTGGGGCCTCTCTCACACTTTGGAAATAAAGGCAGCCCTTTGGGCCTGGCAGCCCTAGGCCAATGGAGTACACCCAGAGCAGAAGTTCTACCTCAGCCAGATCAGGCCTTCCAAGAAACTGCGTCTCACAGGCCTTTCTCTGTCACGTTGCCGGTAGGCTGTGAGAGCACTGTGCAGAGCCAGTTGTTTCTTAGCTTCCCAAAGATTTGGAAGCAAGATGCTTTGGGGACTCTCAGCCCCTTTGGAAACAAGGCGGCCCTTTGGGCCTGGCAGCTCTAGGCCAAAGTAGCACGCCCAGAGCAGGAGTTCTACTTCAGCCAGATCAGGCCTGCCAAGAAACTGCGTTTCACAGGCCTTGGTAAGAGATGTTCCCGGTAGGCTGTGAGAGCACTGTGGAGAGCCAGTTGCTTTAGCTTCCCACAGAGCTGGAAGCAAGATGCCTTGGGGCCTCTCTCTCCCTTTGGACACAAGGCAGCCGTTTGGGCCTGGCAGCTCTAGGCCAATGGAGCACACCCACAGCAGAAGTTCTACTTCAGGCAGATCAGTCCTGCCCAGAAACTGCGTTTCACAGCCCTTGGTAAGAGATGTTCACGGTAGGCTGTGAGAGCACTGGGCAGAACCAGTTGTTTTTTAGCTTCCCAAAGTGCTGGAGGCAAGATGCTTTGGGGCCTCTCTCACCCTTTGGAAACAAGGCAGCCCTTAGGTCCTGGTAGCTCTAGGCCTATGTAGCACAACCAGAACAGAAGTTCTACTTCAGCCAGGTCAGGCCTGCCAAGAAACTGCGTTTCACAGGCCTTTCAAAGAGATGTTCTCTTAGGCTGTAAGAGCACTGGGCAGAGCCAGCTGTTTCTTAGCTTCCCGAAGAGCTGGGAGCAAGATGCTTTGGGTCCACTCTCCGTCTTTGGAAACAAGGCAGCCCTTTGGGCCTGGCAGCTCTAGGGCAATGGAGCACACCCAGAGCAGAAGTTCTACTTCAGCCAGATCAGGCCTGCCAGGAAACTGCGTTTCACAGGCCTTGGTAAGAGATGTTCCCGGTAGGCTGTAAGAGCACTGGGCAGAGCCAGTTGTTTCTTACCTTCCTGAAAAGCTGGAAGCAAGATGCTTGGGACCCCTCTGCCCGTTTGGGAACAAGGCAGCCTTTTGGGTCGGAAAGCTCTAGGCCAATGGAGCACACGCAGAGCAGGAGTTCTACTTCAGCCTGATCAGGCCTGCAAAGAAACAGCGTTTGACAGGCCTTGGTAAGAGATGTTCGCGGTAGGTGTAAGAGCACTGGGCAGAGCCAGTTGTTTCTTAGCTTCGCAAAGACCGGGAAGCAAGATGCTTTGGGCCTCTCTGCCCCTTGGAAACAGGGCAGCACTTTGGGCCTGGCAGCTCTAGGGCAATGGAGCACACCCAGAGCCGGAGTTCTACTTCAGCCAGATGAGGCCTCCCAAGAAACTGCGTTTCACAGGCCTTTCAAAGACATGTTCCCAGTAGGCTGTAAGAGCACGGGGCAGAGCGAGTTGGTTCTTAGCTTCCCAGAGAGCTGGAAGCAAGATGCTTTGGGGCCTCTCTGCCCCTTTGGAAACAAGGCAGCACCTTGGGCCTGGCAGCTCTAGGGCAATGGAGCACACCCAGAGCAGAAGTTCTACTTCAGCCAAATCAGGCCTGCCAGGAAACGGCGTTTCACAGGCCTTGGTAAGAGATGTTCCCGGTAGGCTGTAAGAGCACTGGGCAACGCCAGATGTTTCTTAGCTTCCCGAAGAGCTGGAAGCAAGATGCTTTGGGGCCTCTCATCCCCTTTGCAAACAAGGCGGCCCTATGGGCCAGGCAGCTCTAGGCCAATGGAGCACACCCAGAGCAGAAGTTCTACTTCGGCCAGTTCAGGCCACCAACAAACTGCGTTTCACAGGCCTTGGTAAGAGATGTTCCCGGTAGGCTGTAAGAGCACTGGTCAACGCCAGATGTTTCTTAGCTTCCCGAAGAGCTGGAAGCAAGATGCTTTGGGGCCTCTCATCCCCTTTGCAAACAAGGCCGACCTTTGGGCCAGGCAGCTCTAGGCCAATGGAGCACACCCAGAGCAGAAGTTCTACCTCAGCCAGATAAGGCCTGCCAAGAAACTGCGTTTCAAAGGCTTTGGTAAGAGATGTTCCCGGTACTCTGTTAGAGCACTGGGCAGAGCCATTTGTTTCTTAGCTTCCCAAAGAGCTGGAAGCAAGATGCTTTGGGGGCTCCCTGCCCCTTTGCCAACAAGGGCGACCTTTGGGCCTTTCAGCTCTAGGCCAATGGAGCACACCCAGAGCAGAAGTCCTACTTCAGCCAGATCAGGCCTGCCAAGGAACTGCGTTTCAGAGGCCTTTGTATGTGACGTTCCCGGTAGGCTGTGAGAGCACGGTGCAGAGCCAGTTGTTTCCTTGTTTCCCAAACAGCTGGAAGCAAGACGCTTTGGGGCCTCTCTGCCCCTTTGGAAACAAGGCAGCACGTTGGGTCTGGCAGCTCTAGGGCAATGGAGCACAACCAGAGCCGAAGTTCTACTTCTTCCAGATCAGGCCTGCCTAGACAGTGCGTTTCCCAGGCCTTGATAAGAGATGTTCTCTTAGGCTATAAGAGCACTGGGCACAGCCAGTTGTTTCTTAGCTTCCCAAGAGGTGGAAGCAAGATGCTTTGGGGCCTCTCTCCCCCTTTGGAAACAAGGCAGCCCTTTGGGCCTTTCAGCTCTAGGGCAATGGAGCACACCCAGAGCAGAAGTTCTACCTCAGCCAGATCAGGCCTGCCAAGAAACTGCTTTTCACAGGCCTTCGTAAGAGGTGTTCCCGGAAGGCTGTAAGAGTACCTGGCAGAGCGAGTTGTTTCTTAGCTTCAAAAACAGCTGGAAGCAACATGATTTGGGGCCTCTCTCCCCCTTTGGAAACAAAGCAGCCTTTGTGCCTGGCAGCTCTAGGCCAAAGTAGCACACCCAGAGCACAAGTTCTACCTCAGCCAGATAAGGCCTGTCAAGAAGCTGCGTTTCACAGGCCTTTGTATGTGACGTTCCCGGTTGGCTTTGAGAGCACTGTGCAGAGCCAGTTGTTTTAGCTTCCCAGAGAGCAGGAAGCAAGATGCTTTGGGGCCTCTCTCACACTTTGGAAATAAAGGCAGCCCTTTGGGCCTGGCAGCCCTAGGCCAATGGAGTACACCCAGAGCAGAAGTTCTACCTCAGCCAGATCAGGCCTTCCAAGAAACTGCGTCTCACAGGCCTTTCTCTGTCACGTTGCCGGTAGGCTGTGAGAGCACTGTGCAGAGCCAGTTGTTTCTTAGCTTCCCAAAGATTTGGAAGCAAGATGCTTTGGGGACTCTCAGCCCCTTTGGAAACAAGGCGGCCCTTTGGGCCTGGCAGCTCTAGGCCAAAGTAGCACGCCCAGAGCAGGAGTTCTACTTCAGCCAGATCAGGCCTGCCAAGAAACTGCGTTTCACAGGCCTTGGTAAGAGATGTTCCCGGTAGGCTGTGAGAGCACTGTGGAGAGCCAGTTGCTTTAGCTTCCCACAGAGCTGGAAGCAAGATGCCTTGGGGCCTCTCTCTCCCTTTGGACACAAGGCAGCCGTTTGGGCCTGGCAGCTCTAGGCCAATGGAGCACACCCACAGCAGAAGTTCTACTTCAGGCAGATCAGTCCTGCCCAGAAACTGCGTTTCACAGCCCTTGGTAAGAGATGTTCACGGTAGGCTGTGAGAGCACTGGGCAGAACCAGTTGTTTTTTAGCTTCCCAAAGTGCTGGAGGCAAGATGCTTTGGGGCCTCTCTCACCCTTTGGAAACAAGGCAGCCCTTAGGTCCTGGTAGCTCTAGGCCTATGTAGCACAACCAGAACAGAAGTTCTACTTCAGCCAGGTCAGGCCTGCCAAGAAACTGCGTTTCACAGGCCTTTCAAAGAGATGTTCCCGGTAGGCTGTAAGAGCACTGGGCAGAGCCAGCTGTTTCTTAGCTTCCCGAAGAGCTGGGAGCAAGATGCTTTGGGTCCACTCTCCGTCTTTGGAAACAAGGCAGCCCTTTGGGCCTGGCAGCTCTAGGGCAATGGAGCACACCCAGAGCAGAAGTTCTACTTCAGCCAGATCAGGCCTGCCAGGAAACTGCGTTTCACAGGCCTTGGTAAGAGATGTTCCCGGTAGGCTGTAAGAGCACTGGGCAGAGCCAGTTGTTTCTTACCTTCCTGAAAAGCTGGAAGCAAGATGCTTGGGACCCCTCTGCCCGTTTGGGAACAAGGCAGCCTTTTGGGTCGGGAAGCTCTAGGCCAATGGAGCACACGCAGAGCAGGAGTTCTACTTCAGCCTGATCAGGCCTGCAAAGAAACAGCGTTTGACAGGCCTTGGTAAGAGATGTTCGCGGTAGGTGTAAGAGCACTGGGCAGAGCCAGTTGTTTCTTAGCTTCGCAAAGACCGGGAAGCAAGATGCTTTGGGCCTCTCTGCCCCTTGGAAACAGGGCAGCACTTTGGGCCTGGCAGCTCTAGGGCAATGGAGCACACCCAGAGCCGGAGTTCTACTTCAGCCAGATGAGGCCTCCCAAGAAACTGCGTTTCACAGGCCTTTCAAAGACATGTTCCCAGTAGGCTGTAAGAGCACGGGGCAGAGCGAGTTGGTTCTTAGCTTCCCAGAGAGCTGGAAGCAAGATGCTTTGGGGCCTCTCTGCCCCTTTGGAAACAAGGCAGCACCTTGGGCCTGGCAGCTCTAGGGCAATGGAGCACACCCAGAGCAGAAGTTCTACTTCAGCCAAATCAGGCCTGCCAGGAAACGGCGTTTCACAGGCCTTGGTAAGAGATGTTCCCGGTAGGCTGTAAGAGCACTGGGCAACGCCAGATGTTTCTTAGCTTCCCGAAGAGCTGGAAGCAAGATGCTTTGGGGCCTCTCATCCCCTTTGCAAACAAGGCGGCCCTATGGGCCAGGCAGCTCTAGGCCAATGGAGCACACCCAGAGCAGAAGTTCTACTTCGGCCAGTTCAGGCCACCAACAAACTGCGTTTCACAGGCCTTGGTAAGAGATGTTCCCGGTAGGCTGTAAGAGCACTGGGCAACGCCAGATGTTTCTTAGCTTCCCGAAGAGCTGGAAGCAAGATGCTTTGGGGCCTCTCATCCCCTTTGCAAACAAGGCCGACCTTTGGGCCAGGCAGCTCTAGGCCAATGGAGCACACCCAGAGCAGAAGTTCTACCTCAGCCAGATAAGGCCTGCCAAGAAACTGCGTTTCAAAGGCTTTGGTAAGAGATGTTCCCGGTACTCTGTTAGAGCACTGGGCAGAGCCATTTGTTTCTTAGCTTCCCAAAGAGCTGGAAGCAAGATGCTTTGGGGGCTCCCTGCCCCTTTGCCAACAAGGGCGACCTTTGGGCCTTTCAGCTCTAGGCCAATGGAGCACACCCAGAGCAGAAGTCCTACTTCAGCCAGATCAGGCCTGCCAAGGAACTGCGTTTCAGAGGCCTTTGTATGTGACGTTCCCGGTAGGCTGTGAGAGCACGGTGCAGAGCCAGTTGTTTCCTTGTTTCCCAAACAGCTGGAAGCAAGACGCTTTGGGGCCTCTCTGCCCCTTTGGAAACAAGGCAGCACGTTGGGTCTGGCAGCTCTAGGGCAATGGAGCACAACCAGAGCCGAAGTTCTACTTCTTCCAGATCAGGCCTGCCTAGACAGTGCGTTTCCCAGGCCTTGATAAGAGATGTTCTCTTAGGCTATAAGAGCACTGGGCACAGCCAGTTGTTTCTTAGCTTCCCAAGAGGTGGAAGCAAGATGCTTTGGGGCCTCTCTCCCCCCCTTTGGAAACAAGGCAGCCCTTTGGGCCTTTCAGCTCTAGGGCAATGGAGCACACCCAGAGCAGAAGTTCTACCTCAGCCAGATCAGGCCTGCCAAGAAACTGCTTTTCACAGGCCTTCGTAAGAGGTGTTCCCGGAAGGCTGTAAGAGTACCTGGCAGAGCGAGTTGTTTCTTAGCTTCAAAAACAGCTGGAAGCAACATGATTTGGGGCCTCTCTCCCCCTTTGGAAACAAAGCAGCCTTTGTGCCTGGCAGCTCTAGGCCAAAGTAGCACACCCAGAGCACAAGTTCTACCTCAGCCAGATAAGGCCTGTCAAGAAGCTGCGTTTCACAGGCCTTTGTATGTGACGTTCCCGGTTGGCTTTGAGAGCACTGTGCAGAGCCAGTTGTTTTAGCTTCCCAGAGAGCAGGAAGCAAGATGCTTTGGGGCCTCTCTCACACTTTGGAAATAAAGGCAGCCCTTTGGGCCTGGCAGCCCTAGGCCAATGGAGTACACCCAGAGCAGAAGTTCTACCTCAGCCAGATCAGGCCTTCCAAGAAACTGCGTCTCACAGGCCTTTCTCTGTCACGTTGCCGGTAGGCTGTGAGAGCACTGTGCAGAGCCAGTTGTTTCTTAGCTTCCCAAAGATTTGGAAGCAAGATGCTTTGGGGACTCTCAGCCCCTTTGGAAACAAGGCGGCCCTTTGGGCCTGGCAGCTCTAGGCCAAAGTAGCACGCCCAGAGCAGGAGTTCTACTTCAGCCAGATCAGGCCTGCCAAGAAACTGCGTTTCACAGGCCTTGGTAAGAGATGTTCCCGGTAGGCTGTGAGAGCACTGTGGAGAGCCAGTTGCTTTAGCTTCCCACAGAGCTGGAAGCAAGATGCCTTGGGGCCTCTCTCTCCCTTTGGACACAAGGCAGCCGTTTGGGCCTGGCAGCTCTAGGCCAATGGAGCACACCCACAGCAGAAGTTCTACTTCAGGCAGATCAGTCCTGCCCAGAAACTGCGTTTCACAGCCCTTGGTAAGAGATGTTCACGGTAGGCTGTGAGAGCACTGGGCAGAACCAGTTGTTTTTTAGCTTCCCAAAGTGCTGGAGGCAAGATGCTTTGGGGCCTCTCTCACCCTTTGGAAACAAGGCAGCCCTTAGGTCCTGGTAGCTCTAGGCCTATGTAGCACAACCAGAACAGAAGTTCTACTTCAGCCAGGTCAGGCCTGCCAAGAAACTGCGTTTCACAGGCCTTTCAAAGAGATGTTCTCTTAGGCTGTAAGAGCACTGGGCAGAGCCAGCTGTTTCTTAGCTTCCCGAAGAGCTGGGAGCAAGATGCTTTGGGTCCACTCTCCGTCTTTGGAAACAAGGCAGCCCTTTGGGCCTGGCAGCTCTAGGGCAATGGAGCACACCCAGAGCAGAAGTTCTACTTCAGCCAGATCAGGCCTGCCAGGAAACTGCGTTTCACAGGCCTTGGTAAGAGATGTTCCCGGTAGGCTGTAAGAGCACTGGGCAGAGCCAGTTGTTTCTTACCTTCCTGAAAAGCTGGAAGCAAGATGCTTGGGACCCCTCTGCCCGTTTGGGAACAAGGCAGCCTTTTGGGTCGGGAAGCTCTAGGCCAATGGAGCACACGCAGAGCAGGAGTTCTACTTCAGCCTGATCAGGCCTGCAAAGAAACAGCGTTTGACAGGCCTTGGTAAGAGATGTTCGCGGTAGGTGTAAGAGCACTGGGCAGAGCCAGTTGTTTCTTAGCTTCGCAAAGACCGGGAAGCAAGATGCTTTGGGCCTCTCTGCCCCTTGGAAACAGGGCAGCACTTTGGGCCTGGCAGCTCTAGGGCAATGGAGCACACCCAGAGCCGGAGTTCTACTTCAGCCAGATGAGGCCTGCCAAGAAACTGCGTTTCACAGGCCTTTCAAAGACATGTTCCCGGTAGGCTGTAAGAGCACGGGGCAGAGCGAGTTGGTTCTTAGCTTCCCAGAGAGCTGGAAGCAAGATGCTTTGGGGCCTCTCTGCCCCTTTGGAAACAAGGCAGCACCTTGGGCCTGGCAGCTCTAGGGCAATGGAGCACACCCAGAGCAGAAGTTCTACTTCAGCCAAATCAGGCCTGCCAGGAAACGGCGTTTCACAGGCCTTGGTAAGAGATGTTCCCGGTAGGCTGTAAGAGCACTGGGCAACGCCAGATGTTTCTTAGCTTCCCGAAGAGCTGGAAGCGAGAAGCTTTGGTGCCACTCTCTCACTTTGGAATCAAGGCAGCCCTTTGGGGCAGGTAGCTCTAGGCCAGTGGAGCACACCCAGAGCAGAAGTTCTACTTGGGCCAGCTCAGGCCACCAACAAACTGCGTTTCACAGGCCTTGGTAAGAGATGTTCCCGGTAGGCTGTAAGAGCACTGGGCAACGCCAGATGTTTCTTAGCTTCCCGAAGAGCTGGAAGCAAGATGCTTTGGGGCCTCTCATCCCCTTTGCAAACAAGGCGGCCCTATGGGCCAGGCAGCTCTAGGCCAATGGAGCACACCCAGAGCAGAAGTTCTACTTCGGCCAGTTCAGGCCACCAACAAACTGCGTTTCACAGGCCTTGGTAAGAGATGTTCCCGGTAGGCTGTAAGAGCACTGGGCAACGCCAGATGTTTCTTAGCTTCCCGAAGAGCTGGAAGCAAGATGCTTTGGGGCCTCTCATCCCCTTTGCAAACAAGGCCGACCTTTGGGCCAGGCAGCTCTAGGCCAATGGAGCACACCCAGAGCAGAAGTTCTACCTCAGCCAGATAAGGCCTGCCAAGAAACTGCGTTTCAAAGGCTTTGGTAAGAGATGTTCCCGGTACTCTGTTAGAGCACTGGGCAGAGCCATTTGTTTCTTAGCTTCCCAAAGAGCTGGAAGCAAGATGCTTTGGGGGCTCCCTGCCCCTTTGCCAACTAGGGCGACCTTTGGGCCTTTCAGCTCTAGGCCAATGGAGCACACCCAGAGCAGAAGTCCTACTTCAGCCAGATCAGGCCTGCCAAGGAACTGCGTTTCAGAGGCCTTTGTATGTGACGTTCCCGGTAGGCTGTGAGAGCACGGTGCAGAGCCAGTTGTTTCCTTGTTTCCCAAACAGCTGGAAGCAAGACGCTTTGGGGCCTCTCTGCCCCTTTGGAAACAAGGCAGCACGTTGGGTCTGGCAGCTCTAGGGCAATGGAGCACAACCAGAGCCGAAGTTCTACTTCTTCCAGATCAGGCCTGCCTAGACAGTGCGTTTCCCAGGCCTTGATAAGAGATGTTCTCTTAGGCTATAAGAGCACTGGGCACAGCCAGTTGTTTCTTAGCTTCCCAAGAGGTGGAAGCAAGATGCTTTGGGGCCTCTCTCCCCCTTTGGAAACAAGGCAGCCCTTTGGGCCTTTCAGCTCTAGGGCAATGGAGCACACCCAGAGCAGAAGTTCTACCTCAGCCAGATCAGGCCTGCCAAGAAACTGCTTTTCACAGGCCTTCGTAAGAGGTGTTCCCGGAAGGCTGTAAGAGTACCTGGCAGAGCGAGTTGTTTCTTAGCTTCAAAAACAGCTGGAAGCAACATGATTTGGGGCCTCTCTCCCCCTTTGGAAACAAAGCAGCCTTTGTGCCTGGCAGCTCTAGGCCAAAGTAGCACACCCAGAGCACAAGTTCTACCTCAGCCAGATAAGGCCTGTCAAGAAGCTGCGTTTCACAGGCCTTTGTATGTGACGTTCCCGGTTGGCTTTGAGAGCACTGTGCAGAGCCAGTTGTTTTAGCTTCCCAGCGAGCAGGAAGCAAGATGCTTTGGGGCCTCTCTCACACTTTGGAAATAAAGGCAGCCCTTTGGGCCTGGCAGCCCTAGGCCAATGGAGTACACCCAGAGCAGAAGTTCTACCTCAGCCAGATCAGGCCTTCCAAGAAACTGCGTCTCACAGGCCTTTCTCTGTCACGTTGCCGGTAGGCTGTGAGAGCACTGTGCAGAGCCAGTTGTTTCTTAGCTTCCCAAAGATTTGGAAGCAAGATGCTTTGGGGACTCTCAGCCCCTTTGGAAACAAGGCGGCCCTTTGGGCCTGGCAGCTCTAGGCCAAAGTAGCACGCCCAGAGCAGGAGTTCTACTTCAGCCAGATCAGGCCTGCCAAGAAACTGCGTTTCACAGGCCTTGGTAAGAGATGTTCCCGGTAGGCTGTGAGAGCACTGTGGAGAGCCAGTTGCTTTAGCTTCCCACAGAGCTGGAAGCAAGATGCCTTGGGGCCTCTCTCTCCCTTTGGACACAAGGCAGCCGTTTGGGCCTGGCAGCTCTAGGCCAATGGAGCACACCCACAGCAGAAGTTCTACTTCAGGCAGATCAGTCCTGCCCAGAAACTGCGTTTCACAGCCCTTGGTAAGAGATGTTCACGGTAGGCTGTGAGAGCACTGGGCAGAACCAGTTGTTTTTTAGCTTCCCAAAGTGCTGGAGGCAAGATGCTTTGGGGCCTCTCTCACCCTTTGGAAACAAGGCAGCCCTTAGGTCCTGGTAGCTCTAGGCCTATGTAGCACAACCAGAACAGAAGTTCTACTTCAGCCAGGTCAGGCCTGCCAAGAAACTGCGTTTCACAGGCCTTTCAAAGAGATGTTCTCTTAGGCTGTAAGAGCACTGGGCAGAGCCAGCTGTTTCTTAGCTTCCCGAAGAGCTGGGAGCAAGATGCTTTGGGTCCACTCTCCGTCTTTGGAAACAAGGCAGCCCTTTGGGCCTGGCAGCTCTAGGGCAATGGAGCACACCCAGAGCAGAAGTTCTACTTCAGCCAGATCAGGCCTGCCAGGAAACTGCGTTTCACAGGCCTTGGTAAGAGATGTTCCCGGTAGGCTGTAAGAGCACTGGGCAGAGCCAGTTGTTTCTTACCTTCCTGAAAAGCTGGAAGCAAGATGCTTGGGACCCCTCTGCCCGTTTGGGAACAAGGCAGCCTTTTGGGTCGGGAAGCTCTAGGCCAATGGAGCACACGCAGAGCAGGAGTTCTACTTCAGCCTGATCAGGCCTGCAAAGAAACAGCGTTTGACAGGCCTTGGTAAGAGATGTTCGCGGTAGGTGTAAGAGCACTGGGCAGAGCCAGTTGTTTCTTAGCTTCGCAAAGACCGGGAAGCAAGATGCTTTGGGCCTCTCTGCCCCTTGGAAACAGGGCAGCACTTTGGGCCTGGCAGCTCTAGGGCAATGGAGCACACCCAGAGCCGGAGTTCTACTTCAGCCAGATGAGGCCTGCCAAGAAACTGCGTTTCACAGGCCTTTCAAAGACATGTTCCCGGTAGGCTGTAAGAGCACGGGGCAGAGCGAGTTGGTTCTTAGCTTCCCAGAGAGCTGGAAGCAAGATGCTTTGGGGCCTCTCTGCCCCTTTGGAAACAAGGCAGCACCTTGGGCCTGGCAGCTCTAGGGCAATGGAGCACACCCAGAGCAGAAGTTCTACTTCAGCCAAATCAGGCCTGCCAGGAAACGGCGTTTCACAGGCCTTGGTAAGAGATGTTCCCGGTAGGCTGTAAGAGCACTGGGCAACGCCAGATGTTTCTTAGCTTCCCGAAGAGCTGGAAGCGAGAAGCTTTGGTGCCACTCTCTCACTTTGGAATCAAGGCAGCCCTTTGGGGCAGGTAGCTCTAGGCCAGTGGAGCACACCCAGAGCAGAAGTTCTACTTGGGCCAGTTCAGGCCACCAACAAACTGCGTTTCACAGGCCTTGGTAAGAGATGTTCCCGGTAGGCTGTAAGAGCACTGGGCAACGCCAGATGTTTCTTAGCTTCCCGAAGAGCTGGAAGCAAGATGCTTTGGGGCCTCTCATCCCCTTTGCAAACAAGGCGGCCCTATGGGCCAGGCAGCTCTAGGCCAATGGAGCACACCCAGAGCAGAAGTTCTACTTCGGCCAGTTCAGGCCACCAACAAACTGCGTTTCACAGGCCTTGGTAAGAGATGTTCCCGGTAGGCTGTAAGAGCACTGGGCAACGCCAGATGTTTCTTAGCTTCCCGAAGAGCTGGAAGCAAGATGCTTTGGGGCCTCTCATCCCCTTTGCAAACAAGGCCGACCTTTGGGCCTTTCAGCTCTAGGCCAATGGAGCACACCCAGAGCAGAAGTTCTACCTCAGCCAGATAAGGCCTGCCAAGAAACTGCGTTTCAAAGGCTTTGGTAAGAGATGTTCCCGGTACTCTGTTAGAGCACAGGGCAGAGCCATTTGTTTCTTAGCTTCCCAAAGAGCTGGAAGCAAGATGCTTTGGGGGCTCCCTGCCCCTTTGCCAACAAGGGCGACCTTTGGGCCTTTCAGCTCTAGGCCAATGGAGCACACCCAGAGCAGAAGTCCTACTTCAGCCAGATCAGGCCTGCCAAGGAACTGCGTTTCAGAGGCCTTTGTATGTGACGTTCCCGGTAGGCTGTGAGAGCACGGTGCAGAGCCAGTTGTTTCCTTGTTTCCCAAACAGCTGGAAGCAAGACGCTTTGGGGCCTCTCTGCCCCTTTGAAACAAGGCAGCACGTTGGGTCTGGCAGCTCTAGGGCAATGGAGCACAACCAGAACCGAAGTTCTACTTCTTCCAGATCAGGCCTGCCTAGACAGTGCGTTTCCCAGGCCTTGATAAGAGATGTTCTCTTAGGCTATAAGAGCACTGGGCACAGCCAGTTGTTTCTTAGCTTCCCAAGAGGTGGAAGCAAGATGCTTTGGGGCCTCTCTCCCCCTTTGGAAACAAGGCAGCCCTTTGGGCCTTTCAGCTCGAGGGCAATGGAGCACACCCAGAGCAGAAGTTCTACCTCAGCCAGATCAGGCCTGCCAAGAAACTGCTTTTCACAGGCCTTCGTAAGAGGTGTTCCCGGAAGGCTGTAAGAGTACCTGGCAGAGCGAGTTGTTTCTTAGCTTCAAAAACAGCTGGAAGCAACATGATTTGGGGCCTCTCTCCCCCTTTGGAAACAAAGCAGCCTTTGTGCCTGGCAGCTCTAGGCCAAAGTAGCACACCCAGAGCACAAGTTCTACCTCAGCCAGATAAGGCCTGTCAAGAAGCTGCGTTTCACAGGCCTTTGTATGTGACGTTCCCGGTTGGCTTTGAGAGCACTGTGCAGAGCCAGTTGTTTTAGCTTCCCAGCGAGCAGGAAGCAAGATGCTTTGGGGCCTCTCTCACACTTTGGAAATAAAGGCAGCCCTTTGGGCCTGGCAGCCCTAGGCCAATGGAGTACACCCAGAGCAGAAGTTCTACCTCAGCCAGATCAGGCCTTCCAAGAAACTGCGTCTCACAGGCCTTTCTCTGTCACGTTGCCGGTAGGCTGTGAGAGCACTGTGCAGAGCCAGTTGTTTCTTAGCTTCCCAAAGATTTGGAAGCAAGATGCTTTGGGGACTCTCAGCCCCTTTGGAAACAAGGCGGCCCTTTGGGCCTGGCAGCTCTAGGCCAAAGTAGCACGCCCAGAGCAGGAGTTCTACTTCAGCCAGATCAGGCCTGCCAAGAAACTGCGTTTCACAGGCCTTGGTAAGAGATGTTCCCGGTAGGCTGTGAGAGCACTGTGGAGAGCCAGTTGCTTTAGCTTCCCACAGAGCTGGAAGCAAGATGCCTTGGGGCCTCTCTCTCCCTTTGGACACAAGGCAGCCGTTTGGGCCTGGCAGCTCTAGGCCAATGGAGCACACCCACAGCAGAAGTTCTACTTCAGGCAGATCAGTCCTGCCCAGAAACTGCGTTTCACAGCCCTTGGTAAGAGATGTTCACGGTAGGCTGTGAGAGCACTGGGCAGAACCAGTTGTTTTTTAGCTTCCCAAAGTGCTGGAGGCAAGATGCTTTGGGGCCTCTCTCACCCTTTGGAAACAAGGCAGCCCTTAGGTCCTGGTAGCTCTAGGCCTATGTAGCACAACCAGAACAGAAGTTCTACTTCAGCCAGGTCAGGCCTGCCAAGAAACTGCGTTTCACAGGCCTTTCAAAGAGATGTTCTCTTAGGCTGTAAGAGCACTGGGCAGAGCCAGCTGTTTCTTAGCTTCCCGAAGAGCTGGGAGCAAGATGCTTTGGGTCCACTCTCCGTCTTTGGAAACAAGGCAGCCCTTTGGGCCTGGCAGCTCTAGGGCAATGGAGCACACCCAGAGCAGAAGTTCTACTTCAGCCAGATCAGGCCTGCCAGGAAACTGCGTTTCACAGGCCTTGGTAAGAGATGTTCCCGGTAGGCTGTAAGAGCACTGGGCAGAGCCAGTTGTTTCTTACCTTCCTGAAAAGCTGGAAGCAAGATGCTTGGGACCCCTCTGCCCGTTTGGGAACAAGGCAGCCTTTTGGGTCGGGAAGCTCTAGGCCAATGGAGCACACGCAGAGCAGGAGTTCTACTTCAGCCTGATCAGGCCTGCAAAGAAACAGCGTTTGACAGGCCTTGGTAAGAGATGTTCGCGGTAGGTGTAAGAGCACTGGGCAGAGCCAGTTGTTTCTTAGCTTCGCAAAGACCGGGAAGCAAGATGCTTTGGGCCTCTCTGCCCCTTGGAAACAGGGCAGCACTTTGGGCCTGGCAGCTCTAGGGCAATGGAGCACACCCAGAGCCGGAGTTCTACTTCAGCCAGATGAGGCCTGCCAAGAAACTGCGTTTCACAGGCCTTTCAAAGACATGTTCCCGGTAGGCTGTAAGAGCACGGGGCAGAGCGAGTTGGTTCTTAGCTTCCCAGAGAGCTGGAAGCAAGATGCTTTGGGGGCTCCCTGCCCCTTTGCCAACAAGGGCGACCTTTGGGCCTTTCAGCTCTAGGCCAATGGAGCACACCCAGAGCAGAAGTCCTACTTCAGCCAGATCAGGCCTGCCAAGGAACTGCGTTTCAGAGGCCTTTGTATGTGACGTTCCCGGTAGGCTGTGAGAGCACGGTGCAGAGCCAGTTGTTTCCTTGTTTCCCAAACAGCTGGAAGCAAGACGCTTTGGGGCCTCTCTGCCCCTTTGAAACAAGGCAGCACGTTGGGTCTGGCAGCTCTAGGGCAATGGAGCACAACCAGAACCGAAGTTCTACTTCTTCCAGATCAGGCCTGCCTAGACAGTGCGTTTCCCAGGCCTTGATAAGAGATGTTCTCTTAGGCTATAAGAGCACTGGGCACAGCCAGTTGTTTCTTAGCTTCCCAAGAGGTGGAAGCAAGATGCTTTGGGGCCTCTCTCCCCCTTTGGAAACAAGGCAGCCCTTTGGGCCTTTCAGCTCGAGGGCAATGGAGCACACCCAGAGCAGAAGTTCTACCTCAGCCAGATCAGGCCTGCCAAGAAACTGCTTTTCACAGGCCTTCGTAAGAGGTGTTCCCGGAAGGCTGTAAGAGTACCTGGCAGAGCGAGTTGTTTCTTAGCTTCAAAAACAGCTGGAAGCAACATGATTTGGGGCCTCTCTCCCCCTTTGGAAACAAAGCAGCCTTTGTGCCTGGCAGCTCTAGGCCAAAGTAGCACACCCAGAGCACAAGTTCTACCTCAGCCAGATAAGGCCTGTCAAGAAGCTGCGTTTCACAGGCCTTTGTATGTGACGTTCCCGGTTGGCTTTGAGAGCACTGTGCAGAGCCAGTTGTTTTAGCTTCCCAGCGAGCAGGAAGCAAGATGCTTTGGGGCCTCTCTCACACTTTGGAAATAAAGGCAGCCCTTTGGGCCTGGCAGCCCTAGGCCAATGGAGTACACCCAGAGCAGAAGTTCTACCTCAGCCAGATCAGGCCTTCCAAGAAACTGCGTCTCACAGGCCTTTCTCTGTCACGTTGCCGGTAGGCTGTGAGAGCACTGTGCAGAGCCAGTTGTTTCTTAGCTTCCCAAAGATTTGGAAGCAAGATGCTTTGGGGACTCTCAGCCCCTTTGGAAACAAGGCGGCCCTTTGGGCCTGGCAGCTCTAGGCCAAAGTAGCACGCCCAGAGCAGGAGTTCTACTTCAGCCAGATCAGGCCTGCCAAGAAACTGCGTTTCACAGGCCTTGGTAAGAGATGTTCCCGGTAGGCTGTGAGAGCACTGTGGAGAGCCAGTTGCTTTAGCTTCCCACAGAGCTGGAAGCAAGATGCCTTGGGGCCTCTCTCTCCCTTTGGACACAAGGCAGCCGTTTGGGCCTGGCAGCTCTAGGCCAATGGAGCACACCCACAGCAGAAGTTCTACTTCAGGCAGATCAGTCCTGCCCAGAAACTGCGTTTCACAGCCCTTGGTAAGAGATGTTCACGGTAGGCTGTGAGAGCACTGGGCAGAACCAGTTGTTTTTTAGCTTCCCAAAGTGCTGGAGGCAAGATGCTTTGGGGCCTCTCTCACCCTTTGGAAACAAGGCAGCCCTTAGGTCCTGGTAGCTCTAGGCCTATGTAGCACAACCAGAACAGAAGTTCTACTTCAGCCAGGTCAGGCCTGCCAAGAAACTGCGTTTCACAGGCCTTTCAAAGAGATGTTCTCTTAGGCTGTAAGAGCACTGGGCAGAGCCAGCTGTTTCTTAGCTTCCCGAAGAGCTGGGAGCAAGATGCTTTGGGTCCACTCTCCGTCTTTGGAAACAAGGCAGCCCTTTGGGCCTGGCAGCTCTAGGGCAATGGAGCACACCCAGAGCAGAAGTTCTACTTCAGCCAGATCAGGCCTGCCAGGAAACTGCGTTTCACAGGCCTTGGTAAGAGATGTTCCCGGTAGGCTGTAAGAGCACTGGGCAGAGCCAGTTGTTTCTTACCTTCCTGAAAAGCTGGAAGCAAGATGCTTGGGACCCCTCTGCCCGTTTGGGAACAAGGCAGCCTTTTGGGTCGGGAAGCTCTAGGCCAATGGAGCACACGCAGAGCAGGAGTTCTACTTCAGCCTGATCAGGCCTGCAAAGAAACAGCGTTTGACAGGCCTTGGTAAGAGATGTTCGCGGTAGGTGTAAGAGCACTGGGCAGAGCCAGTTGTTTCTTAGCTTCGCAAAGACCGGGAAGCAAGATGCTTTGGGCCTCTCTGCCCCTTGGAAACAGGGCAGCACTTTGGGCCTGGCAGCTCTAGGGCAATGGAGCACACCCAGAGCCGGAGTTCTACTTCAGCCAGATGAGGCCTGCCAAGAAACTGCGTTTCACAGGCCTTTCAAAGACATGTTCCCGGTAGGCTGTAAGAGCACGGGGCAGAGCGAGTTGGTTCTTAGCTTCCCAGAGAGCTGGAAGCAAGATGCTTTGGGGGCTCCCTGCCCCTTTGCCAACAAGGGCGACCTTTGGGCCTTTCAGCTCTAGGCCAATGGAGCACACCCAGAGCAGAAGTCCTACTTCAGCCAGATCAGGCCTGCCAAGGAACTGCGTTTCAGAGGCCTTTGTATGTGACGTTCCCGGTAGGCTGTGAGAGCACGGTGCAGAGCCAGTTGTTTCCTTGTTTCCCAAACAGCTGGAAGCAAGACGCTTTGGGGCCTCTCTGCCCCTTTGAAACAAGGCAGCACGTTGGGTCTGGCAGCTCTAGGGCAATGGAGCACAACCAGAACCGAAGTTCTACTTCTTCCAGATCAGGCCTGCCTAGACAGTGCGTTTCCCAGGCCTTGATAAGAGATGTTCTCTTAGGCTATAAGAGCACTGGGCACAGCCAGTTGTTTCTTAGCTTCCCAAGAGGTGGAAGCAAGATGCTTTGGGGCCTCTCTCCCCCTTTGGAAACAAGGCAGCCCTTTGGGCCTTTCAGCTCGAGGGCAATGGAGCACACCCAGAGCAGAAGTTCTACCTCAGCCAGATCAGGCCTGCCAAGAAACTGCTTTTCACAGGCCTTCGTAAGAGGTGTTCCCGGAAGGCTGTAAGAGTACCTGGCAGAGCGAGTTGTTTCTTAGCTTCAAAAACAGCTGGAAGCAACATGATTTGGGGCCTCTCTCCCCCTTTGGAAACAAAGCAGCCTTTGTGCCTGGCAGCTCTAGGCCAAAGTAGCACACCCAGAGCACAAGTTCTACCTCAGCCAGATAAGGCCTGTCAAGAAGCTGCGTTTCACAGGCCTTTGTATGTGACGTTCCCGGTTGGCTTTGAGAGCACTGTGCAGAGCCAGTTGTTTTAGCTTCCCAGCGAGCAGGAAGCAAGATGCTTTGGGGCCTCTCTCACACTTTGGAAATAAAGGCAGCCCTTTGGGCCTGGCAGCCCTAGGCCAATGGAGTACACCCAGAGCAGAAGTTCTACCTCAGCCAGATCAGGCCTTCCAAGAAACTGCGTCTCACAGGCCTTTCTCTGTCACGTTGCCGGTAGGCTGTGAGAGCACTGTGCAGAGCCAGTTGTTTCTTAGCTTCCCAAAGATTTGGAAGCAAGATGCTTTGGGGACTCTCAGCCCCTTTGGAAACAAGGCGGCCCTTTGGGCCTGGCAGCTCTAGGCCAAAGTAGCACGCCCAGAGCAGGAGTTCTACTTCAGCCAGATCAGGCCTGCCAAGAAACTGCGTTTCACAGGCCTTGGTAAGAGATGTTCCCGGTAGGCTGTGAGAGCACTGTGGAGAGCCAGTTGCTTTAGCTTCCCACAGAGCTGGAAGCAAGATGCCTTGGGGCCTCTCTCTCCCTTTGGACACAAGGCAGCCGTTTGGGCCTGGCAGCTCTAGGCCAATGGAGCACACCCACAGCAGAAGTTCTACTTCAGGCAGATCAGTCCTGCCCAGAAACTGCGTTTCACAGCCCTTGGTAAGAGATGTTCACGGTAGGCTGTGAGAGCACTGGGCAGAACCAGTTGTTTTTTAGCTTCCCAAAGTGCTGGAGGCAAGATGCTTTGGGGCCTCTCTCACCCTTTGGAAACAAGGCAGCCCTTAGGTCCTGGTAGCTCTAGGCCTATGTAGCACAACCAGAACAGAAGTTCTACTTCAGCCAGGTCAGGCCTGCCAAGAAACTGCGTTTCACAGGCCTTTCAAAGAGATGTTCTCTTAGGCTGTAAGAGCACTGGGCAGAGCCAGCTGTTTCTTAGCTTCCCGAAGAGCTGGGAGCAAGATGCTTTGGGTCCACTCTCCGTCTTTGGAAACAAGGCAGCCCTTTGGGCCTGGCAGCTCTAGGGCAATGGAGCACACCCAGAGCAGAAGTTCTACTTCAGCCAGATCAGGCCTGCCAGGAAACTGCGTTTCACAGGCCTTGGTAAGAGATGTTCCCGGTAGGCTGTAAGAGCACTGGGCAGAGCCAGTTGTTTCTTACCTTCCTGAAAAGCTGGAAGCAAGATGCTTGGGACCCCTCTGCCCGTTTGGGAACAAGGCAGCCTTTTGGGTCGGGAAGCTCTAGGCCAATGGAGCACACGCAGAGCAGGAGTTCTACTTCAGCCTGATCAGGCCTGCAAAGAAACAGCGTTTGACAGGCCTTGGTAAGAGATGTTCGCGGTAGGTGTAAGAGCACTGGGCAGAGCCAGTTGTTTCTTAGCTTCGCAAAGACCGGGAAGCAAGATGCTTTGGGCCTCTCTGCCCCTTGGAAACAGGGCAGCACTTTGGGCCTGGCAGCTCTAGGGCAATGGAGCACACCCAGAGCCGGAGTTCTACTTCAGCCAGATGAGGCCTGCCAAGAAACTGCGTTTCACAGGCCTTTCAAAGACATGTTCCCGGTAGGCTGTAAGAGCACGGGGCAGAGCGAGTTGGTTCTTAGCTTCCCAGAGAGCTGGAAGCAAGATGCTTTGGGGCCTCTCTGCCCCTTTGGAAACAAGGCAGCACCTTGGGCCTGGCAGCTCTAGGGCAATGGAGCACACCCAGAGCAGAAGTTCTACTTCAGCCAAATCAGGCCTGCCAGGAAACGGCGTTTCACAGGCCTTGGTAAGAGATGTTCCCGGTAGGCTGTAAGAGCACTGGGCAACGCCAGATGTTTCTTAGCTTCCCGAAGAGCTGGAAGCGAGAAGCTTTGGTGCCACTCTCTCACTTTGGAATCAAGGCAGCCCTTTGGGGCAGGTAGCTCTAGGCCAGTGGAGCACACCCAGAGCAGAAGTTCTACTTGGGCCAGTTCAGGCCACCAACAAACTGCGTTTCACAGGCCTTGGTAAGAGATGTTCCCGGTAGGCTGTAAGAGCACTGGGCAACGCCAGATGTTTCTTAGCTTCCCGAAGAGCTGGAAGCAAGATGCTTTGGGGCCTCTCATCCCCTTTGCAAACAAGGCGGCCCTATGGGCCAGGCAGCTCTAGGCCAATGGAGCACACCCAGAGCAGAAGTTCTACTTCGGCCAGTTCAGGCCACCAACAAACTGCGTTTCACAGGCCTTGGTAAGAGATGTTCCCGGTAGGCTGTAAGAGCACTGGGCAACGCCAGATGTTTCTTAGCTTCCCGAAGAGCTGGAAGCAAGATGCTTTGGGGCCTCTCATCCCCTTTGCAAACAAGGCCGACCTTTGGGCCAGGCAGCTCTAGGCCAATGGAGCACACCCAGAGCAGAAGTTCTACCTCAGCCAGATAAGGCCTGCCAAGAAACTGCGTTTCAAAGGCTTTGGTAAGAGATGTTCCCGGTACTCTGTTAGAGCACAGGGCAGAGCCATTTGTTTCTTAGCTTCCCAAAGAGCTGGAAGCAAGATGCTTTGGGGGCTCCCTGCCCCTTTGCCAACAAGGGCGACCTTTGGGCCTTTCAGCTCTAGGCCAATGGAGCACACCCAGAGCAGAAGTCCTACTTCAGCCAGATCAGGCCTGCCAAGGAACTGCGTTTCAGAGGCCTTTGTATGTGACGTTCCCGGTAGGCTGTGAGAGCACGGTGCAGAGCCAGTTGTTTCCTTGTTTCCCAAACAGCTGGAAGCAAGACGCTTTGGGGCCTCTCTGCCCCTTTGGAAACAAGGCAGCACGTTGGGTCTGGCAGCTCTAGGGCAATGGAGCACAACCAGAGCCGAAGTTCTACTTCTTCCAGATCAGGCCTGCCTAGACAGTGCGTTTCCCAGGCCTTGATAAGAGATGTTCTCTTAGGCTATAAGAGCACTGGGCACAGCCAGTTGTTTCTTAGCTTCCCAAGAGGTGGAAGCAAGATGCTTTGGGGCCTCTCTCCCCCTTTGGAAACAAGGCAGCCCTTTGGGCCTTTCAGCTCTAGGGCAATGGAGCACACCCAGAGCAGAAGTTCTACCTCAGCCAGATCAGGCCTGCCAAGAAACTGCTTTTCACAGGCCTTCGTAAGAGGTGTTCCCGGAAGGCTGTAAGAGTACCTGGCAGAGCGAGTTGTTTCTTAGCTTCAAAAACAGCTGGAAGCAACATGATTTGGGGCCTCTCTCCCCCTTTGGAAACAAAGCAGCCTTTGTGCCTGGCAGCTCTAGGCCAAAGTAGCACACCCAGAGCACAAGTTCTACCTCAGCCAGATAAGGCCTGTCAAGAAGCTGCGTTTCACAGGCCTTTGTATGTGACGTTCCCGGTTGGCTTTGAGAGCACTGTGCAGAGCCAGTTGTTTTAGCTTCCCAGAGAGCAGGAAGCAAGATGCTTTGGGGCCTCTCTCACACTTTGGAAATAAAGGCAGCCCTTTGGGCCTGGCAGCCCTAGGCCAATGGAGTACACCCAGAGCAGAAGTTCTACCTCAGCCAGATCAGGCCTTCCAAGAAACTGCGTCTCACAGGCCTTTCTCTGTCACGTTGCCGGTAGGCTGTGAGAGCACTGTGCAGAGCCAGTTGTTTCTTAGCTTCCCAAAGATTTGGAAGCAAGATGCTTTGGGGACTCTCAGCCCCTTTGGAAACAAGGCGGCCCTTTGGGCCTGGCAGCTCTAGGCCAAAGTAGCACGCCCAGAGCAGGAGTTCTACTTCAGCCAGATCAGGCCTGCCAAGAAACTGCGTTTCACAGGCCTTGGTAAGAGATGTTCCCGGTAGGCTGTGAGAGCACTGTGGAGAGCCAGTTGCTTTAGCTTCCCACAGAGCTGGAAGCAAGATGCCTTGGGGCCTCTCTCTCCCTTTGGACACAAGGCAGCCGTTTGGGCCTGGCAGCTCTAGGCCAATGGAGCACACCCACAGCAGAAGTTCTACTTCAGGCAGATCAGTCCTGCCCAGAAACTGCGTTTCACAGCCCTTGGTAAGAGATGTTCACGGTAGGCTGTGAGAGCACTGGGCAGAACCAGTTGTTTTTTAGCTTCCCAAAGTGCTGGAGGCAAGATGCTTTGGGGCCTCTCTCACCCTTTGGAAACAAGGCAGCCCTTAGGTCCTGGTAGCTCTAGGCCTATGTAGCACAACCAGAACAGAAGTTCTACTTCAGCCAGGTCAGGCCTGCCAAGAAACTGCGTTTCACAGGCCTTTCAAAGAGATGTTCTCTTAGGCTGTAAGAGCACTGGGCAGAGCCAGCTGTTTCTTAGCTTCCCGAAGAGCTGGGAGCAAGATGCTTTGGGTCCACTCTCCGTCTTTGGAAACAAGGCAGCCCTTTGGGCCTGGCAGCTCTAGGGCAATGGAGCACACCCAGAGCAGAAGTTCTACTTCAGCCAGATCAGGCCTGCCAGGAAACTGCGTTTCACAGGCCTTGGTAAGAGATGTTCCCGGTAGGCTGTAAGAGCACTGGGCAGAGCCAGTTGTTTCTTACCTTCCTGAAAAGCTGGAAGCAAGATGCTTGGGACCCCTCTGCCCGTTTGGGAACAAGGCAGCCTTTTGGGTCGGGAAGCTCTAGGCCAATGGAGCCCACGCAGAGCAGGAGTTCTACTTCAGCCTGATCAGGCCTGCAAAGAAACAGCGTTTGACAGGCCTTGGTAAGAGATGTTCCCGGTAGGTGTAAGAGCACTGGGCAGAGCCAGTTGTTTCTTAGCTTCGCAAAGACCGGGAAGCAAGATGCTTTGGGCCTCTCTGCCCCTTGGAAACAGGGCAGCACTTTGGGCCTGGCAGCTCTAGGGCAATGGAGCACACCCAGAGCCGGAGTTCTACTTCAGCCAGATGAGGCCTGCCAAGAAACTGCGTTTCACAGGCCTTTCAAAGACATGTTCCCGGTAGGCTGTAAGAGCACGGGGCAGAGCGAGTTGGTTCTTAGCTTCCCAGAGAGCTGGAAGCAAGATGCTTTGGGGCCTCTCTGCCCCTTTGGAAACAAGGCAGCACCTTGGGCCTGGCAGCTCTAGGGCAATGGAGCACACCCAGAGCAGAAGTTCTACTTCAGCCAAATCAGGCCTGCCAGGAAACGGCGTTTCACAGGCCTTGGTAAGAGATGTTCCCGGTAGGCTGTAAGAGCACTGGGCAACGCCAGATGTTTCTTAGCTTCCCGAAGAGCTGGAAGCGAGAAGCTTTGGTGCCACTCTCTCACTTTGGAATCAAGGCAGCCCTTTGGGGCAGGTAGCTCTAGGCCAGTGGAGCACACCCAGAGCAGAAGTTCTACTTGGGCCAGTTCAGGCCACCAACAAACTGCGTTTCACAGGCCTTGGTAAGAGATGTTCCCGGTAGGCTGTAAGAGCACTGGGCAACGCCAGATGTTTCTTAGCTTCCCGAAGAGCTGGAAGCAAGATGCTTTGGGGCCTCTCATCCCCTTTGCAAACAAGGCGGCCCTATGGGCCAGGCAGCTCTAGGCCAATGGAGCACACCCAGAGCAGAAGTTCTACTTCGGCCAGTTCAGGCCACCAACAAACTGCGTATCACAGGCCTTGGTAAGAGATGTTCCCGGTAGGCTGTAAGAGCACTGGGCAACGCCAGATGTTTCTTAGCTTCCCGAAGAGCTGGAAGCAAGATGCTTTGGGGCCTCTCATCCCCTTTGCAAACAAGGCCGACCTTTGGGCCAGGCAGCTCTAGGCCAATGGAGCACACCCAGAGCAGAAGTTCTACCTCAGCCAGATAAGGCCTGCCAAGAAACTGCGTTTCAAAGGCTTTGGTAAGAGATGTTCCCGGTACTCTGTTAGAGCACTGGGCAGAGCCATTTGTTTCTTAGCTTCCCAAAGAGCTGGAAGCAAGATGCTTTGGGGGCTCCCTGCCCCTTTGCCAACAAGGGCGACCTTTGGGCCTTTCAGCTCTAGGCCAATGGAGCACACCCAGAGCAGAAGTCCTACTTCAGCCAGATCAGGCCTGCCAAGGAACTGCGTTTCAGAGGCCTTTGTATGTGACGTTCCCGGTAGGCTGTGAGAGCACGGTGCAGAGCCAGTTGTTTCCTTGTTTCCCAAACAGCTGGAAGCAAGACGCTTTGGGGCCTCTCTGCCCCTTTGGAAACAAGGCAGCACGTTGGGTCTGGCAGCTCTAGGGCAATGGAGCACAACCAGAGCCGAAGTTCTACTTCTTCCAGATCAGGCCTGCCTAGACAGTGCGTTTCCCAGGCCTTGATAAGAGATGTTCTCTTAGGCTATAAGAGCACTGGGCACAGCCAGTTGTTTCTTAGCTTCCCAAGAGGTGGAAGCAAGATGCTTTGGGGCCTCTCTCCCCCTTTGGAAACAAGGCAGCCCTTTGGGCCTTTCAGCTCTAGGGCAATGGAGCACACCCAGAGCAGAAGTTCTACCTCAGCCAGATCAGGCCTGCCAAGAAACTGCTTTTCACAGGCCTTCGTAAGAGGTGTTCCCGGAAGGCTGTAAGAGTACCTGGCAGAGCGAGTTGTTTCTTAGCTTCAAAAACAGCTGGAAGCAACATGATTTGGGGCCTCTCTCCCCCTTTGGAAACAAAGCAGCCTTTGTGCCTGGCAGCTCTAGGCCAAAGTAGCACACCCAGAGCACAAGTTCTACCTCAGCCAGATAAGGCCTGTCAAGAAGCTGCGTTTCACAGGCCTTTGTATGTGACGTTCCCGGTTGGCTTTGAGAGCACTGTGCAGAGCCAGTTGTTTTAGCTTCCCAGAGAGCAGGAAGCAAGATGCTTTGGGGCCTCTCTCACACTTTGGAAATAAAGGCAGCCCTTTGGGCCTGGCAGCCCTAGGCCAATGGAGTACACCCAGAGCAGAAGTTCTACCTCAGCCAGATCAGGCCTTCCAAGAAACTGCGTCTCACAGGCCTTTCTCTGTCACGTTGCCGGTAGGCTGTGAGAGCACTGTGCAGAGCCAGTTGTTTCTTAGCTTCCCAAAGATTTGGAAGCAAGATGCTTTGGGGACTCTCAGCCCCTTTGGAAACAAGGCGGCCCTTTGGGCCTGGCAGCTCTAGGCCAAAGTAGCACGCCCAGAGCAGGAGTTCTACTTCAGCCAGATCAGGCCTGCCAAGAAACTGCGTTTCACAGGCCTTGGTAAGAGATGTTCCCGGTAGGCTGTGAGAGCACTGTGGAGAGCCAGTTGCTTTAGCTTCCCACAGAGCTGGAAGCAAGATGCCTTGGGGCCTCTCTCTCCCTTTGGACACAAGGCAGCCGTTTGGGCCTGGCAGCTCTAGGCCAATGGAGCACACCCACAGCAGAAGTTCTACTTCAGGCAGATCAGTCCTGCCCAGAAACTGCGTTTCACAGCCCTTGGTAAGAGATGTTCACGGTAGGCTGTGAGAGCACTGGGCAGAACCAGTTGTTTTTTAGCTTCCCAAAGTGCTGGAGGCAAGATGCTTTGGGGCCTCTCTCACCCTTTGGAAACAAGGCAGCCCTTAGGTCCTGGTAGCTCTAGGCCTATGTAGCACAACCAGAACAGAAGTTCTACTTCAGCCAGGTCAGGCCTGCCAAGAAACTGCGTTTCACAGGCCTTTGAAAGAGATGTTCTCTTAGGCTGTAAGAGCACTGGGCAGAGCCAGCTGTTTCTTAGCTTCCCGAAGAGCTGGGAGCAAGATGCTTTGGGTCCACTCTCCGTCTTTGGAAACAAGGCAGCCCTTTGGGCCTGGCAGCTCTAGGGCAATGGAGCACACCCAGAGCAGAAGTTCTACTTCAGCCAGATCAGGCCTGCCAGGAAACTGCGTTTCACAGGCCTTGGTAAGAGATGTTCCCGGTAGGCTGTAAGAGCACTGGGCAGAGCCAGTTGTTTCTTACCTTCCTGAAAAGCTGGAAGCAAGATGCTTGGGACCCCTCTGCCCGTTTGGGAACAAGGCAGCCTTTTGGGTCGGGAAGCTCTAGGCCAATGGAGCACACGCAGAGCAGGAGTTCTACTTCAGCCTGATCAGGCCTGCAAAGAAACAGCGTTTGACAGGCCTTGGTAAGAGATGTTCCCGGTAGGTGTAAGAGCACTGGGCAGAGCCAGTTGTTTCTTAGCTTCGCAAAGACCGGGAAGCAAGATGCTTTGGGCCTCTCTGCCCCTTGGAAACAGGGCAGCACTTTGGGCCTGGCAGCTCTAGGGCAATGGAGCACACCCAGAGCCGGAGTTCTACTTCAGCCAGATGAGGCCTGCCAAGAAACTGCGTTTCACAGGCCTTTCAAAGACATGTTCCCGGTAGGCTGTAAGAGCACGGGGCAGAGCGAGTTGGTTCTTAGCTTCCCAGAGAGCTGGAAGCAAGATGCTTTGGGGCCTCTCTGCCCCTTTGGAAACAAGGCAGCACCTTGGGCCTGGCAGCTCTAGGGCAATGGAGCACACCCAGAGCAGAAGTTCTACTTCAGCCAAATCAGGCCTGCCAGGAAACGGCGTTTCACAGGCCTTGGTAAGAGATGTTCCCGGTAGGCTGTAAGAGCACTGGGCAACGCCAGATGTTTCTTAGCTTCCCGAAGAGCTGGAAGCGAGAAGCTTTGGTGCCACTCTCTCACTTTGGACTCAAGGCAGCCCTTTGGGGCAGGTAGCTCTAGGCCAGTGGAGCACACCCAGAGCAGAAGTTCTACTTGGGCCAGTTCAGGCCACCAACAAACTGCGTTTCACAGGCCTTGGTAAGAGATGTTCCCGGTAGGCTGTAAGAGCACTGGGCAACGCCAGATGTTTCTTAGCTTCCCGAAGAGCTGGAAGCAAGATGCTTTGGGGCCTCTCATCCCCTTTGCAAACAAGGCGGCCCTATGGGCCAGGCAGCTCTAGGCCAATGGAGCACACCCAGAGCAGAAGTTCTACTTCGGCCAGTTCAGGCCACCAACAAACTGCGTTTCACAGGCCTTGGTAAGAGATGTTCCCGGTAGGCTGTAAGAGCACTGGGCAACGCCAGATGTTTCTTAGCTTCCCGAAGAGCTGGAAGCAAGATGCTTTGGGGCCTCTCATCCCCTTTGCAAACAAGGCCGACCTTTGGGCCAGGCAGCTCTAGGCCAATGGAGCACACCCAGAGCAGAAGTTCTACCTCAGCCAGATAAGGCCTGCCAAGAAACTGCGTTTCAAAGGCTTTGGTAAGAGATGTTCCCGGTACTCTGTTAGAGCACTGGGCAGAGCCATTTGTTTCTTAGCTTCCCAAAGAGCTGGAAGCAAGATGCTTTGGGGGCTCCCTGCCCCTTTGCCAACAAGGGCGACCTTTGGGCCTTTCAGCTCTAGGCCAATGGAGCACACCCAGAGCAGAAGTCCTACTTCAGCCAGATCAGGCCTGCCAAGGAACTGCGTTTCAGAGGCCTTTGTATGTGACGTTCCCGGTAGGCTGTGAGAGCACGGTGCAGAGCCAGTTGTTTCCTTGTTTCCCAAACAGCTGGAAGCAAGACGCTTTGGGGCCTCTCTGCCCCTTTGGAAACAAGGCAGCACGTTGGGTCTGGCAGCTCTAGGGCAATGGAGCACAACCAGAGCCGAAGTTCTACTTCTTCCAGATCAGGCCTGCCTAGACAGTGCGTTTCCCAGGCCTTGATAAGAGATGTTCTCTTAGGCTATAAGAGCACTGGGCACAGCCAGTTGTTTCTTAGCTTCCCAAGAGGTGGAAGCAAGATGCTTTGGGGCCTCTCTCCCCCTTTGGAAACAAGGCAGCCCTTTGGGCCTTTCAGCTCTAGGGCAATGGAGCACACCCAGAGCAGAAGTTCTACCTCAGCCAGATCAGGCCTGCCAAGAAACTGCTTTTCACAGGCCTTCGTAAGAGGTGTTCCCGGAAGGCTGTAAGAGTACCTGGCAGAGCGAGTTGTTTCTTAGCTTCAAAAACAGCTGGAAGCAACATGATTTGGGGCCTCTCTCCCCCTTTGGAAACAAAGCAGCCTTTGTGCCTGGCAGCTCTAGGCCAAAGTAGCACACCCAGAGCACAAGTTCTACCTCAGCCAGATAAGGCCTGTCAAGAAGCTGCGTTTCACAGGCCTTTGTATGTGACGTTCCCGGTTGGCTTTGAGAGCACTGTGCAGAGCCAGTTGTTTTAGCTTCCCAGAGAGCAGGAAGCAAGATGCTTTGGGGCCTCTCTCACACTTTGGAAATAAAGGCAGCCCTTTGGGCCTGGCAGCCCTAGGCCAATGGAGTACACCCAGAGCAGAAGTTCTACCTCAGCCAGATCAGGCCTTCCAAGAAACTGCGTCTCACAGGCCTTTCTCTGTCACGTTGCCGGTAGGCTGTGAGAGCACTGTGCAGAGCCAGTTGTTTCTTAGCTTCCCAAAGATTTGGAAGCAAGATGCTTTGGGGACTCTCAGCCCCTTTGGAAACAAGGCAGCCCTTTGGGCCTGGCAGCTCTAGGCCAAAGTAGCACGCCCAGAGCAGGAGTTCTACTTCAGCCAGATCAGGCCTGCCAAGAAACTGCGTTTCACAGGCCTTGGTAAGAGATGTTCCCGGTAGGCTGTGAGAGCACTGTGGAGAGCCAGTTGCTTTAGCTTCCCACAGAGCTGGAAGCAAGATGCCTTGGGGCCTCTCTCTCCCTTTGGACACAAGGCAGCCGTTTGGGCCTGGCAGCTCTAGGCCAATGGAGCACACCCACAGCAGAAGTTCTACTTCAGGCAGATCAGTCCTGCCCAGAAACTGCGTTTCACAGCCCTTGGTAAGAGATGTTCACGGTAGGCTGTGAGAGCACTGGGCAGAACCAGTTGTTTTTTAGCTTCCCAAAGTGCTGGAGGCAAGATGCTTTGGGGCCTCTCTCACCCTTTGGAAACAAGGCAGCCCTTAGGTCCTGGTAGCTCTAGGCCTATGTAGCACAACCAGAACAGAAGTTCTACTTCAGCCAGGTCAGGCCTGCCAAGAAACTGCGTTTCACAGGCCTTTCAAAGAGATGTTCTCTTAGGCTGTAAGAGCACTGGGCAGAGCCAGCTGTTTCTTAGCTTCCCGAAGAGCTGGGAGCAAGATGCTTTGGGTCCACTCTCCGTCTTTGGAAACAAGGCAGCCCTTTGGGCCTGGCAGCTCTAGGGCAATGGAGCACACCCAGAGCAGAAGTTCTACTTCAGCCAGATCAGGCCTGCCAGGAAACTGCGTTTCACAGGCCTTGGTAAGAGATGTTCCCGGTAGGCTGTAAGAGCACTGGGCAGAGCCAGTTGTTTCTTACCTTCCTGAAAAGCTGGAAGCAAGATGCTTGGGACCCCTCTGCCCGTTTGGGAACAAGGCAGCCTTTTGGGTCGGGAAGCTCTAGGCCAATGGAGCCCACGCAGAGCAGGAGTTCTACTTCAGCCTGATCAGGCCTGCAAAGAAACAGCGTTTGACAGGCCTTGGTAAGAGATGTTCCCGGTAGGTGTAAGAGCACTGGGCAGAGCCAGTTGTTTCTTAGCTTCGCAAAGACCGGGAAGCAAGATGCTTTGGGCCTCTCTGCCCCTTGGAAACAGGGCAGCACTTTGGGCCTGGCAGCTCTAGGGCAATGGAGCACACCCAGAGCCGGAGTTCTACTTCAGCCAGATGAGGCCTGCCAAGAAACTGCGTTTCACAGGCCTTTCAAAGACATGTTCCCGGTAGGCTGTAAGAGCACGGGGCAGAGCGAGTTGGTTCTTAGCTTCCCAGAGAGCTGGAAGCAAGATGCTTTGGGGCCTCTCTGCCCCTTTGGAAACAAGGCAGCACCTTGGGCCTGGCAGCTCTAGGGCAATGGAGCACACCCAGAGCAGAAGTTCTACTTCAGCCAAATCAGGCCTGCCAGGAAACGGCGTTTCACAGGCCTTGGTAAGAGATGTTCCCGGTAGGCTGTAAGAGCACTGGGCAACGCCAGATGTTTCTTAGCTTCCCGAAGAGCTGGAAGCGAGAAGCTTTGGTGCCACTCTCTCACTTTGGAATCAAGGCAGCCCTTTGGGGCAGGTAGCTCTAGGCCAGTGGAGCACACCCAGAGCAGAAGTTCTACTTGGGCCAGTTCAGGCCACCAACAAACTGCGTTTCACAGGCCTTGGTAAGAGATGTTCCCGGTAGGCTGTAAGAGCACTGGGCAACGCCAGATGTTTCTTAGCTTCCCGAAGAGCTGGAAGCAAGATGCTTTGGGGCCTCTCATCCCCTTTGCAAACAAGGCGGCCCTATGGGCCAGGCAGCTCTAGGCCAATGGAGCACACCCAGAGCAGAAGTTCTACTTCGGCCAGTTCAGGCCACCAACAAACTGCGTTTCACAGGCCTTGGTAAGAGATGTTCCCGGTAGGCTGTAAGAGCACTGGGCAATGCCAGATGTTTCTTAGCTTCCCGAAGAGCTGGAAGCAAGATGCTTTGGGGCCTCTCATCCCCTTTGCAAACAAGGCCGACCTTTGGGCCAGGCAGCTCTAGGCCAATGGAGCACACCCAGAGCAGAAGTTCTACCTCAGCCAGATAAGGCCTGCCAAGAAACTGCGTTTCAAAGGCTTTGGTAAGAGATGTTCCCGGTACTCTGTTAGAGCACTGGGCAGAGCCATTTGTTTCTTAGCTTCCCAAAGAGCTGGAAGCAAGATGCTTTGGGGGCTCCCTGCCCCTTTGCCAACAAGGGCGACCTTTGGGCCTTTCAGCTCTAGGCCAATGGAGCACACCCAGAGCAGAAGTCCTACTTCAGCCAGATCAGGCCTGCCAAGGAACTGCGTTTCAGAGGCCTTTGTATGTGACGTTCCCGGTAGGCTGTGAGAGCACGGTGCAGAGCCAGTTGTTTCCTTGTTTCCCAAACAGCTGGAAGCAAGACGCTTTGGGGCCTCTCTGCCCCTTTGGAAACAAGGCAGCACGTTGGGTCTGGCAGCTCTAGGGCAATGGAGCACAACCAGAGCCGAAGTTCTACTTCTTCCAGATCAGGCCTGCCTAGACAGTGCGTTTCCCAGGCCTTGATAAGAGATGTTCTCTTAGGCTATAAGAGCACTGGGCACAGCCAGTTGTTTCTTAGCTTCCCAAGAGGTGGAAGCAAGATGCTTTGGGGCCTCTCTCCCCCTTTGGAAACAAGGCAGCCCTTTGGGCCTTTCAGCTCGAGGGCAATGGAGCACACCCAGAGCAGAAGTTCTACCTCAGCCAGATCAGGCCTGCCAAGAAACTGCTTTTCACAGGCCTTCGTAAGAGGTGTTCCCGGAAGGCTGTAAGAGTACCTGGCAGAGCGAGTTGTTTCTTAGCTTCAAAAACAGCTGGAAGCAACATGATTTGGGGCCTCTCTCCCCCTTTGGAAACAAAGCAGCCTTTGTGCCTGGCAGCTCTAGGCCAAAGTAGCACACCCAGAGCACAAGTTCTACCTCAGCCAGATAAGGCCTGTCAAGAAGCTGCGTTTCACAGGCCTTTGTATGTGACGTTCCCGGTTGGCTTTGAGAGCACTGTGCAGAGCCAGTTGTTTTAGCTTCCCAGAGAGCAGGAAGCAAGATGCTTTGGGGCCTCTCTCACACTTTGGAAATAAAGGCAGCCCTTTGGGCCTGGCAGCCCTAGGCCAATGGAGTACACCCAGAGCAGAAGTTCTACCTCAGCCAGATCAGGCCTTCCAAGAAACTGCGTCTCACAGGCCTTTCTCTGTCACGTTGCCGGTAGGCTGTGAGAGCACTGTGCAGAGCCAGTTGTTTCTTAGCTTCCCAAAGATTTGGAAGCAAGATGCTTTGGGGACTCTCAGCCCCTTTGGAAACAAGGCGGCCCTTTGGGCCTGGCAGCTCTAGGCCAAAGTAGCACGCCCAGAGCAGGAGTTCTACTTCAGCCACATCAGGCCTGCCAAGAAACTGCGTTTCACAGGCCTTGGTAAGAGATGTTCCCGGTAGGCTGTGAGAGCACTGTGGAGAGCCAGTTGCTTTAGCTTCCCACAGAGCTGGAAGCAAGATGCCTTGGGGCCTCTCTCTCCCTTTGGACACAAGGCAGCCGTTTGGGCCTGGCAGCTCTAGGCCAATGGAGCACACCCACAGCAGAAGTTCTACTTCAGGCAGATCAGTCCTGCCCAGAAACTGCGTTTCACAGCCCTTGGTAAGAGATGTTCACGGTAGGCTGTGAGAGCACTGGGCAGAACCAGTTGTTTTTTAGCTTCCCAAAGTGCTGGAGGCAAGATGCTTTGGGGCCTCTCTCACCCTTTGGAAACAAGGCAGCCCTTAGGTCCTGGTAGCTCTAGGCCTATGTAGCACAACCAGAACAGAAGTTCTACTTCAGCCAGGTCAGGCCTGCCAAGAAACTGCGTTTCACAGGCCTTTCAAAGAGATGTTCCCGGTAGGCTGTAAGAGCACTGGGCAGAGCCAGCTGTTTCTTAGCTTCCCGAAGAGCTGGGAGCAAGATGCTTTGGGTCCACTCTCCGTCTTTGGAAACAAGGCAGCCCTTTGGGCCTGGCAGCTCTAGGGCAATGGAGCACACCCAGAGCAGAAGTTCTACTTCAGCCAGATCAGGCCTGCCAGGAAACTGCGTTTCACAGGCCTTGGTAAGAGATGTTCCCGGTAGGCTGTAAGAGCACTGGGCAGAGCCAGTTGTTTCTTACCTTCCTGAAAAGCTGGAAGCAAGATGCTTGGGACCCCTCTGCCCGTTTGGGAACAAGGCAGCCTTTTGGGTCGGGAAGCTCTAGGCCAATGGAGCCCACGCAGAGCAGGAGTTCTACTTCAGCCTGATCAGGCCTGCAAAGAAACAGCGTTTGACAGGCCTTGGTAAGAGATGTTCCCGGTAGGTGTAAGAGCACTGGGCAGAGCCAGTTGTTTCTTAGCTTCGCAAAGACCGGGCAGCAAGATGCTTTGGGCCTCTCTGCCCCTTGGAAACAGGGCAGCACTTTGGGCCTGGCAGCTCTAGGGCAGTGGAGCACACCCAGAGCCGGAGTTCTACTTCAGCCAGATGAGGCCTGCCAAGAAACTGCGTTTCACAGGCCTTTCAAAGACATGTTCCCGGTAGGCTGTAAGAGCACGGGGCAGAGCGAGTTGGTTCTTAGCTTCCCAGAGAGCTGGAAGCAAGATGCTTTGGGGCCTCTCTGCCCCTTTGGACACAAGGCAGCACCTTGGGCCTGGCAGCTCTAGGGCAATGGAGCACACCCAGAGCAGAAGTTCTACTTCAGCCAAATCAGGCCTGCCAGGAAACGGCGTTTCACAGGCCTTGGTAAGAGATGTTCCCGGTAGGCTGTAAGAGCACTGGGCAACGCCAGATGTTTCTTAGCTTCCCGAAGAGCTGGAAGCGAGAAGCTTTGGTGCCACGCTCTCACTTTGGAATCAAGGCAGCCCTTTGGGGCAGGTAGCTCTAGGCCAGTGGAGCACACCCAGAGCAGAAGTTCTACTTGGGCCAGTTCAGGCCACCAACAAACTGCGTTTCACAGGCCTTGGTAAGAGATGTTCCCGGTAGGCTGTAAGAGCACTGGGCAACGCCAGATGTTTCTTAGCTTCCCGAAGAGCTGGAAGCAAGATGCTTTGGGGCCTCTCATCCCCTTTGCAAACAAGGCGGCCCTATGGGCCAGGCAGCTCTAGGCCAATGGAGCACACCCAGAGCAGAAGTTCTACTTCGGCCAGTTCAGGCCACCAACAAACTGCGTTTCACAGGCCTTGGTAAGAGATGTTCCCGGTAGGCTGTAAGAGCACTGGGCAACGCCAGATGTTTCTTAGCTTCCCGAAGAGCTGGAAGCAAGATGCTTTGGGGCCTCTCATCCCCTTTGCAAACAAGGCCGACCTTTGGGCCAGGCAGCTCTAGGCCAATGGAGCACACCCAGAGCAGAAGTTCTACCTCAGCCAGATAAGGCCTGCCAAGAAACTGCGTTTCAAAGGCTTTGGTAAGAGATGTTCCCGGTACTCTGTTAGAGCACAGGGCAGAGCCATTTGTTTCTTAGCTTCCCAAAGAGCTGGAAGCAAGATGCTTTGGGGGCTCCCTGCCCCTTTGCCAACAAGGGCGACCTTTGGGCCTTTCAGCTCTAGGCCAATGGAGCACACCCAGAGCAGAAGTCCTACTTCAGCCAGATCAGGCCTGCCAAGGAACTGCGTTTCAGAGGCCTTTGTATGTGACGTTCCCGGTAGGCTGTGAGAGCACGGTGCAGAGCCAGTTGTTTCCTTGTTTCCCAAACAGCTGGAAGCAAGACGCTTTGGGGCCTCTCTGCCCCTTTGGAAACAAGGCAGCACGTTGGGTCTGGCAGCTCTAGGGCAATGGAGCACAACCAGAGCCGAAGTTCTACTTCTTCCAGATCAGGCCTGCCTAGACAGTGCGTTTCCCAGGCCTTGATAAGAGATGTTCTCTTAGGCTATAAGAGCACTGGGCACAGCCAGTTGTTTCTTAGCTTCCCAAGAGGTGGAAGCAAGATGCTTTGGGGCCTCTCTCCCCCTTTGGAAACAAGGCAGCCCTTTGGGCCTTTCAGCTCTAGGGCAATGGAGCACACCCAGAGCAGAAGTTCTACCTCAGCCAGATCAGGCCTGCCAAGAAACTGCTTTTCACAGGCCTTGGTAAGAGATGTTCCCGGTAGGCTATAAGAGCACTGGGCAGAGCCAGCTGTTTCTTAGCTTCCCGAAGAGCTGGGAGCAAGATGCTTTGGGTCCACTCTCCGTCTTTGGAAACAAGGCAGCCCTTTGGGCCTGGCAGCTCTAGGGCAATGGAGCACACCCAGAGCAGAAGTTCTACTTCAGCCAGATCAGGCCTGCCAGGAAACTGCGTTTCACAGGCCTTGGTAAGAGATGTTCCCGGTAGGCTGTAAGAGCACTGGGCAGAGCCAGTTGTTTCTTACCTTCCTGAAAAGCTGGAAGCAAGACGCTTGGGACCCCTCTGCCCGTTTGGGAACAAGGCAGCCTTTTGGGTCGGGAAGCTCTAGGCCAATGGAGCACACGCAGAGCAGGAGTTCTACTTCAGCCTGATCAGGCCTGCAAAGAAACAGCGTTTGACAGGCCTTGGTAAGAGATGTTCGCGGTAGGTGTAAGAGCACTGGGCAGAGCCAGTTGTTTCTTAGCTTCGCAAAGACCGGGAAGCAAGATGCTTTGGGCCTCTCTGCCCCTTGGAAACAGGGCAGCACTTTGGGCCTGGCAGCTCTAGGGCAGTGGAGCACACCCAGAGCCGGAGTTCTACTTCAGCCAGATGAGGCCTGCCAAGAAACTGCGTTTCACAGGCCTTTCAAAGACATGTTCCCGGTAGGCTGTAAGAGCACGGGGCAGAGCGAGTTGGTTCTTAGCTTCCCAGAGAGCTGGAAGCAAGATGCTTTGGGGCCTCTCTGCCCCTTTGGAAACAAGGCAGCACCTTGGGCCTGGCAGCTCTAGGGCAATGGAGCACACCCAGAGCAGAAGTTCTACTTCAGCCAAATCAGGCCTGCCAGGAAACGGCGTTTCACAGGCCTTGGTAAGAGATGTTCCCGGTAGGCTGTAAGAGCACTGGGCAACGCCAGATGTTTCTTAGCTTCCCGAAGAGCTGGAAGCGAGAAGCTTTGGTGCCACGCTCTCACTTTGGAATCAAGGCAGCCCTTTGGGGCAGGTAGCTCTAGGCCAGTGGAGCACACCCAGAGCAGAAGTTCTACTTGGGCCAGTTCAGGCCACCAACAAACTGCGTTTCACAGGCCTTGGTAAGAGATGTTCCCGGTAGGCTGTAAGAGCACTGGGCAACGCCAGATGTTATTTAGCTTCCCGAAGAGCTGGAAGCAAGATGCTTTGGGGCCTCTCATCCCCTTTGCAAACAAGGCGGCCCTATGGGCCAGGCAGCTCTAGGCCAATGGAGCACACCCAGAGCAGAAGTTCTACTTCGGCCAGTTCAGGCCACCAACAAACTGCGTTTCACAGGCCTTGGTAAGAGATGTTCCCGGTAGGCTGTAAGAGCACTGGGCAACGCCAGATGTTTCTTAGCTTCCCGAAGAGCTGGAAGCAAGATGCTTTGGGGCCTCTCATCCCCTTTGCAAACAAGGCCGACCTTTGGGCCAGGCAGCTCTAGGCCAATGGAGCACACCCAGAGCAGAAGTTCTACCTCAGCCAGATAAGGCCTGCCAAGAAACTGCGTTTCAAAGGCTTTGGTAAGAGATGTTCCCGGTACTCTGTTAGAGCACAGGGCAGAGCCATTTGTTTCTTAGCTTCCCAAAGAGCTGGAAGCAAGATGCTTTGGGGGCTCCCTGCCCCTTTGCCAACAAGGGCGACCTTTGGGCCTTTCAGCTCTAGGCCAATGGAGCACACCCAGAGCAGAAGTCCTACTTCAGCCAGATCAGGCCTGCCAAGGAACTGCGTTTCAGAGGCCTTTGTATGTGACGTTCCCGGTAGGCTGTGAGAGCACGGTGCAGAGCCAGTTGTTTCCTTGTTTCCCAAACAGCTGGAAGCAAGACGCTTTGGGGCCTCTCTGCCCCTTTGGAAACAAGGCAGCACGTTGGGTCTGGCAGCTCTAGGGCAATGGAGCACAACCAGAGCCGAAGTTCTACTTCTTCCAGATCAGGCCTGCCTAGACAGTGCGTTTCCCAGGCCTTGATAAGAGATGTTCTCTTAGGCTATAAGAGCACTGGGCACAGCCAGTTGTTTCTTAGCTTCCCAAGAGGTGGAAGCAAGATGCTTTGGGGCCTCTCTCCCCCTTTGGAAACAAGGCAGCCCTTTGGGCCTTTCAGCTCTAGGGCAATGGAGCACACCCAGAGCAGAAGTTCTACCTCAGCCAGATCAGGCCTGCCAAGAAACTGCTTTTCACAGGCCTTGGTAAGAGATGTTCCCGGTAGGCTATAAGAGCACTGGGCAGAGCCAGCTGTTTCTTAGCTTCCCGAAGAGCTGGGAGCAAGATGCTTTGGGTCCACTCTCCGTCTTTGGAAACAAGGCAGCCCTTTGGGCCTGGCAGCTCTAGGGCAATGGAGCACACCCAGAGCAGATGTTCTACTTCAGCCAGATCAGGCCTGCCAGGAAACTGCGTTTAACAGGCCTTGGTAAGAGATGTTCCCGGTAGGCTGTAAGAGCACTGGGCAGAGCCAGTTGTTTCTTACCTTCCTGAAAAGCTGGAAGCAAGACGCTTGGGACCCCTCTGCCCGTTTGGGAACAAGGCAGCCTTTTGGGTCGGGAAGCTCTAGGCCAATGGAGCACACGCAGAGCAGGAGTTCTACTTCAGCCTGATCAGGCCTGCAAAGAAACAGCGTTTGACAGGCCTTGGTAAGAGATGTTCGCGGTAGGTGTAAGAGCACTGGGCAGAGCCAGTTGTATCTTAGCTTCGCAAAGACCGGGAAGCAAGATGCTTTGGGCCTCTCTGCCCCTTGGAAACAGGGCAGCACTTTGGGCCTGGCAGCTCTAGGGCAATGGAGCACACCCAGAGCCGGAGTTCTACTTCAGGCAGATGAGGCCTGCCAAGAAACTGCGTTTCACAGGCCTATCAAAGACATGTTCCCGGTAGGCTGTAAGAGCACGGGGCAGAGCGAGTTGGTTCTTAGCTTCCCAGAGAGCTGGAAGCAAGATGCTTTGGGGCCTCTCTGCCCCTTTGGAAACAAGGCAGCACCTTGGGCCTGGCAGCTCTAGGGCAATGGAGCACACCCAGAGCAGAAGTTCTACTTCAGCCAAATCAGGCCTGCCAGGAAACGGCGTTTCACAGGCCTTGGTAAGAGATGTTCCCGGTAGGCTGTAAGAGCACTGGGCAACGCCAGATGTTTCTTAGCTTCCCGAAGAGCTGGAAGCAAGAAGCTTTGGTGCCACTCTCTCACTTTGGACTCAAGGCAGCCCTTTGGGGCAGGTAGCTCTAGGCCAGTGGAGCACACCCAGAGCAGAAGTTCTACTTGGGCCAGTTCAGGCCACCAACAAACTGCGTTTCACAGGCCTTGGTAAGAGATGTTCCCGGTAGGCTGTAAGAGCACTGGGCAACGCCAGATGTTTCTTATCTTCCCAAAGAGCTGGAAGCAAGATGCTTTGGGGCCTCTCATCCCCTTTGCAAACAAGGCGGCCCTATGGGCCAGGCAGCTCTAGGCCAATGGAGCACACCCAGAGCAGAAGTTCTACTTCGGCCAGTTCAGGCCACCAACAAACTGCGTTTCACAGGCCTTGGTAAGAGATGTTCCCGGTAGGCTGTAAGAGCACTGGGCAACGCCAGATGTTTCTTAGCTTCCCGAAGAGCTGGAAGCAAGATGCTTTGGGGCCTCTCATCCCCTTTGCAAACAAGGCCGACCTTTGGGCCAGGCAGCTCTAGGCCAATGGAGCACACCCAGAGCAGAAGTTCTACCTCAGCCAGATAAGGCCTGCCAAGAAACTGCGTTTCAAAGGCTTTGGTAAGAGATGTTCCCGGTACTCTGTTAGAGCACTGGGCAGAGCCATTTGTTTCTTAGCTTCCCAAAGAGCTGGAAGCAAGATGCTTTGGGGGCTCCCTGCCCCTTTGCCAACAAGGGCGACCTTTGGGCCTTTCAGCTCTAGGCCAATGGAGCACACCCAGAGCAGAAGTCCTACTTCAGCCAGATCAGGCCTGCCAAGGAACTGCGTTTCAGAGGCCTTTGTATGTGACGTTCCCGGTAGGCTGTGAGAGCACGGTGCAGAGCCAGTTGTTTCCTTGTTTCCCAAACAGCTGGAAGCAAGACGCTTTGGGGCCTCTCTGCCCCTTTGGAAACAAGGCAGCACGTTGGGTCTGGCAGCTCTAGGGCAATGGAGCACAACCAGAGCCGAAGTTCTACTTCTTCCAGATCAGGCCTGCCTAGACAGTGCGTTTCCCAGGCCTTGATAAGAGATGTTCTCTTAGGCTATAAGAGCACTGGGCACAGCCAGTTGTTTCTTAGCTTCCCAAGAGGTGGAAGCAAGATGCTTTGGGGCCTCTCTCCCCCTTTGGAAACAAGGCAGCCCTTTGGGCCTTTCAGCTCTAGGGCAATGGAGCACACCCAGAGCAGAAGTTCTACCTCAGCCAGATCAGGCCTGCCAAGAAACTGCTTTTCACAGGCCTTGGTAAGAGATGTTCCCGGTAGGCTGTAAGAGCACTGGGCAGAGCCAGCTGTTTCTTAGCTTCCCGAAGAGCTGGGAGCAAGATGCTTTGGGTCCACTCTCCGTCTTTGGAAACAAGGCAGCCCTTTGGGCCTGGCAGCTCTAGGGCAATGGAGCACACCCAGAGCAGAAGTTCTACTTCAGCCAGATCAGGCCTGCCAGGAAACTGCGTTTCACAGGCCTTGGTAAGAGATGTTCCCGGTAGGCTGTAAGAGCACTGGGCAGAGCCAGTTGTTTCTTACCTTCCTGAAAAGCTGGAAGCAAGATGCTTGGGACCCCTCTGCCCGTTTGGGAACAAGGCAGCCTTTTGGGTCGGGAAGCTCTAGGCCAATGGAGCACACGCAGAGCAGGAGTTCTACTTCAGCCTGATCAGGCCTGCAAAGAAACAGCGTTTGACAGGCCTTGGTAAGAGATGTTCGCGGTAGGTGTAAGAGCACTGGGCAGAGCCAGTTGTTTCTTAGCTTCGCAAAGACCGGGAAGCAAGATGCTTTGGGCCTCTCTGCCCCTTGGAAACAGGGCAGCACTTTGGGCCTGGCAGCTCTAGGGCAATGGAGCACACCCAGAGCCGGAGTTCTACTTCAGCCAGATGAGGCCTGCCAAGAAACTGCGTTTCACAGGCCTTTCAAAGACATGTTCCCGGTAGGCTGTAAGAGCACGGGGCAGAGCGAGTTGGTTCTTAGCTTCCCAGAGAGCTGGAAGCAAGATGCTTTGGGGCCTCTCTGCCCCTTTGGAAACAAGGCAGCACCTTGGGCCTGGCAGCTCTAGGGCAATGGAGCACACCCAGAGCAGAAGTTCTACTTCAGCCAAATCAGGCCTGCCAGGAAACGGCGTTTCACAGGCCTTGGTAAGAGATGTTCCCGGTAGGCTGTAAGAGCACTGGGCAACGCCAGATGTTTCTTAGCTTCCCGAAGAGCTGGAAGCAAGAAGCTTTGGTGCCACTCTCTCACTTTGGACTCAAGGCAGCCCTTTGGGGCAGGTAGCTCTAGGCCAGTGGAGCACACCCAGAGCAGAAGTTCTACTTGGGCCAGTTCAGGCCACCAACAAACTGCGTTTCACAGGCCTTGGTAAGAGATGTTCCCGGTAGGCTGTAAGAGCACTGGGCAACGCCAGATGTTTCTTAGCTTCCCGAAGAGCTGGAAGCAAGATGCTTTGGGGCCTCTCATCCCCTTTGCAAACAAGGCGGCCCTATGGGCCAGGCAGCTCTAGGCCAATGGAGCACACCCAGAGCAGAAGTTCTACTTCGGCCAGTTCAGGCCACCAACAAACTGCGTTTCACAGGCCTTGGTAAGAGATGTTCCCGGTAGGCTGTAAGAGCACTGGGCAACGCCAGATGTTTCTTAGCTTCCCGAAGAGCTGGAAGCAAGATGCTTTGGGGCCTCTCATCCCCTTTGCAAACAAGGCCGACCTTTGGGCCAGGCAGCTCTAGGCCAATGGAGCACACCCAGAGCAGAAGTTCTACCTCAGCCAGATAAGGCCTGCCAAGAAACTGCGTTTCAAAGGCTTTGGTAAGAGATGTTCCCGGTACTCTGTTAGAGCACTGGGCAGAGCCATTTGTTTCTTAGCTTCCCAAAGAGCTGGAAGCAAGATGCTTTGGGGGCTCCCTGCCCCTTTGCCAACAAGGGCGACCTTTGGGCCTTTCAGCTCTAGGCCAATGGAGCACACCCAGAGCAGAAGTCCTACTTCAGCCAGATCAGGCCTGCCAAGGAACTGCGTTTCAGAGGCCTTTGTATGTGACGTTCCCGGTAGGCTGTGAGAGCACGGTGCAGAGCCAGTTGTTTCCTTGTTTCCCAAACAGCTGGAAGCAAGACGCTTTGGGGCCTCTCTGCCCCTTTGGAAACAAGGCAGCACGTTGGGTCTGGCAGCTCTAGGGCAATGGAGCACAACCAGAGCCGAAGTTCTACTTCTTCCAGATCAGGCCTGCCTAGACAGTGCGTTTCCCAGGCCTTGATAAGAGATGTTCTCTTAGGCTATAAGAGCACTGGGCACAGCCAGTTGTTTCTTAGCTTCCCAAGAGGTGGAAGCAAGATGCTTTGGGGCCTCTCTCCCCCTTTGGAAACAAGGCAGCCCTTTGGGCCTTTCAGCTCTAGGGCAATGGAGCACACCCAGAGCAGAAGTTCTACCTCAGCCAGATCAGGCCTGCCAAGAAACTGCTTTTCACAGGCCTTGGTAAGAGATGTTCCCGGTAGGCTGTAAGAGCACTGGGCAGAGCCAGCTGTTTCTTAGCTTCCCGAAGAGCTGGGAGCAAGATGCTTTGGGTCCACTCTCCGTCTTTGGAAACAAGGCAGCCCTTTGGGCCTGTCAGCTCTAGGGCAATGGAGCACACCCAGAGCAGAAGTTCTACTTCAGCCAGATCAGGCCTGCCAGGAAACTGCGTTTCACAGGCCTTGGTAAGAGATGTTCCCGGTAGGCTGTAAGAGCACTGGGCAGAGCCAGTTGTTTCTTACCTTCCTGAAAAGCTGGAAGCAAGATGCTTGGGACCCCTCTGCCCGTTTGGGAACAAGGCAGCCTTTTGGGTCGGGAAGCTCTAGGCCAATGGAGCACACGCAGAGCAGGAGTTCTACTTCAGCCTGATCAGGCCTGCAAAGAAACAGCGTTTGACAGGCCTTGGTAAGAGATGTTCGCGGTAGGTGTAAGAGCACTGGGCAGAGCCAGTTGTTTCTTAGCTTCGCAAAGACCGGGAAGCAAGATGCTTTGGGCCTCTCTGCCCCTTGGAAACAGGGCAGCACTTTGGGCCTGGCAGCTCTAGGGCAATGGAGCACACCCAGAGCCGGAGTTCTACTTCAGCCAGATGAGGCCTGCCAAGAAACTGCGTTTCACAGGCCTATCAAAGACATGTTCCCGGTAGGCTGTAAGAGCACGGGGCAGAGCGTTTGGTTCTTAGCTTCCCAGAGAGCTGGAAGCAAGATGCTTTGGGGCCTCTCTGCCCCTTTGGAAACAAGGCAGCACCTTGGGCCTGGCAGCTCTAGGGCAATGGAGCACACCCAGAGCAGAAGTTCTACTTCAGCCAAATCAGGCCTGCCAGGAAACGGCGTTTCACAGGCCTTGGTAAGAGATGTTCCCGGTAGGCTGTAAGAGCACTGGGCAACGCCAGATGTTTCTTAGCTTCCCGAAGAGCTGGAAGCAAGAAGCTTTGGTGCCACTCTCTCACTTTGGACTCAAGGCAGCCCTTTGGGGCAGGTAGCTCTAGGCCAGTGGAGCACACCCAGAGCAGAAGTTCTACTTGGGCCAGTTCAGGCCACCAACAAACTGCGTTTCACAGGCCTTGGTAAGAGATGTTCCCGGTAGGCTGTAAGAGCACTGGGCAACGCCAGATGTTTCTTAGCTTCCCGAAGAGCTGGAAGCAAGATGCTTTGGGGCCTCTCATCCCCTTTGCAAACAAGGCGGCCCTATGGGCCAGGCAGCTCTAGGCCAATGGAGCACACCCAGAGCAGAAGTTCTACTTCGGCCAGTTCAGGCCACCAACAAACTGCGTTTCACAGGCCTTGGTAAGAGATGTTCCCGGTAGGCTGTAAGAGCACTGGGCAGAGCCATTTGTTTCTTAGCTTCCCAAAGAGCTGGAAGCAAGATGCTTTGGGGGCTCCCTGCCCCTTTGCCAACAAGGGCGACCTTTGGGCCTTTCAGCTCTAGGCCAATGGAGCACACCCAGAGCAGAAGTCCTACTTCAGCCAGATCAGGCCTGCCAAGGAACTGCGTTTCAGAGGCCTTTGTATGTGACGTTCCCGGTAGGCTGTGAGAGCACGGTGCAGAGCCAGTTGTTTCCTTGTTTCCCAAACAGCTGGAAGCAAGACGCTTTGGGGCCTCTCTGCCCCTTTGGAAACAAGGCAGCACGTTGGGTCTGGCAGCTCTAGGGCAATGGAGCACAACCAGAGCCGAAGTTCTACTTCTTCCAGATCAGGCCTGCCTAGACAGTGCGTTTCCCAGGCCTTGATAAGAGATGTTCTCTTAGGCTATAAGAGCACTGGGCACAGCCAGTTGTTTCTTAGCTTCCCAAGAGGTGGAAGCAAGATGCTTTGGGGCCTCTCTCCCCCTTTGGAAACAAGGCAGCCCTTTGGGCCTTTCAGCTCTAGGGCAATGGAGCACACCCAGAGCAGAAGTTCTACCTCAGCCAGATCAGGCCTGCCAAGAAACTGCTTTTCACAGGCCTTGGTAAGAGATGTTCCCGGTAGGCTGTAAGAGCACTGGGCAGAGCCAGCTGTTTCTTAGCTTCCCGAAGAGCTGGGAGCAAGATGCTTTGGGTCCACTCTCCGTCTTTGGAAACAAGGCAGCCCTTTGGGCCTGTCAGCTCTAGGGCAATGGAGCACACCCAGAGCAGAAGTTCTACTTCAGCCAGATCAGGCCTGCCAGGAAACTGCGTTTCACAGGCCTTGGTAAGAGATGTTCCCGGTAGGCTGTAAGAGCACTGGGCAGAGCCAGTTGTTTCTTACCTTCCTGAAAATCTGGAAGCAAGATGCTTGGGACCCCTCTGCCCGTTTGGGAACAAGGCAGCCTTTTGGGTCGGGAAGCTCTAGGCCAATGGAGCACACGCAGAGCAGGAGTTCTACTTCAGCCTGATCAGGCCTGCAAAGAAACAGCGTTTGACAGGCCTTGGTAAGAGATGTTCGCGGTAGGTGTAAGAGCACTGGGCAGAGCCAGTTGTTTCTTAGCTTCGCAAAGACCGGGAAGCAAGATGCTTTGGGCCTCTCTGCCCCTTGGAAACAGGGCAGCACTTTGGGCCTGGCAGCTCTAGGGCAGTGGAGCACACCCAGAGCCGGAGTTCTACTTCAGCCAGATGAGGCCTGCCAAGAAACTGCGTTTCACAGGTCTTTCAAAGACATGTTCCCGGTAGGCTGTAAGAGCACGGGGCAGAGCGAGTTGGTTCTTAGCTTCCCAGAGAGCTGGAAGCAAGATGCTTTGGGGCCTCTCTGCCCCTTTGCAAACAAGGCAGCACCTTGGGCCTGGCAGCTCTAGGGCAATGGAGCAGACCCAGAGCAGAAGTCCTACTTCAGCCAGATCAGGCCTGCCAAGGAACTGCGTTTCAGAGGCCTTTGTATGTGACGTTCCCGGTAGGCTGTGAGAGCACGGTGCAGAGCCAGTTGTTTCCTTGTTTCCCAAACAGCTGGAAGCAAGACGCTTTGGGGCCTCTCTGCCCCTTTGGAAACAAGGCAGCACGTTGGGTCTGGCAGCTCTAGGGCAATGGAGCACAACCAGAGCCGAAGTTCTACTTCTTCCAAATCAGGCCTGCCTAGACAGTGCGTTTCCCAGGCCTTGATAAGAGATGTTCTCTTAGGCTATAAGAGCACTGGGCACAGCCAGTTGTTTCTTAGCTTCCAAGAGGTGGAAGCAAGATGCTTTGGGGCCTCTCTCCCCCTTTGGAAACAAGGCAGCCCTTTGGGCCTTTCAGCTCTAGGGCAATGGAGCACACCCAGAGCAGAAGTTCTACCTCAGCCAGATCAGGCCTGCCAAGAAACTGCTTTTCACAGGCCTTGGTAAGAGATGTTCCCGGTAGGCTGTAAGAGCACTGGGCAACGCCAGATGTTTCTTAGCTTCCCGAAGAGCTGGAAGCAAGAAGCTTTGGTGCCACTCTCTCACTTTGGACTCAAGGCAGCCCTTTGGGGCAGGTAGCTCTAGGCCAGTGGAGCACACCCAGAGCAGAAGTTCTACTTGGGCCAGTTCAGGCCACCAACAAACTGCGTTTCACAGGCCTTGGTAAGAGATGTTCCCGGTAGGCTGTAAGAGCACTGGGCAACGCCAGATGTTTCTTAGCTTCCCGAAGAGCTGGAAGCAAGATGCTTTGGGGCCTCTCATCCCCTTTGCAAACAAGGCGGCCCTATGGGCCAGGCAGCTCTAGGCCAATGGAGCACACCCAGAGCAGAAGTTCTACTTCGGCCAGTTCAGGCCACCAACAAACTGCGTTTCACAGGCCTTGGTAAGAGATGTTCCCGGTAGGCTGTAAGAGCACTGGGCAACGCCAGATGTTTCTTAGCTTCCCGAAGAGCTGGAAGCAAGATGCTTTGGGGCCTCTCATCCCCTTTGCAAACAAGGCCGACCTTTGGGCCAGGCAGCTCTAGGCCAATGGAGCACACCCAGAGCAGAAGTTCTACCTCAGCCAGATAAGGCCTGCCAAGAAACTGCGTTTCAAAGGCTTTGGTAAGAGATGTTCCCGGTACTCTGTTAGAGCACTGGGCAGAGCCATTTGTTTCTTAGCTTCCCAAAGAGCTGGAAGCAAGATGCTTTGGGGGCTCCCTGCCCCTTTGCCAACAAGGGCGACCTTTGGGCCTTTCAGCTCTAGGCCAATGGAGCACACCCAGAGCAGAAGTCCTACTTCAGCCAGATCAGGCCTGCCAAGGAACTGCGTTTCAGAGGCCTTTGTATGTGACGTTCCCGGTAGGCTGTGAGAGCACGGTGCAGAGCCAGTTGTTTCCTTGTTTCCCAAACAGCTGGAAGCAAGACGCTTTGGGGCCTCTCTGCCCCTTTGGAAACAAGGCAGCACGTTGGGTCTGGCAGCTCTAGGGCAATGGAGCACAACCAGAGCCGAAGTTCTACTTCTTCCAGATCAGGCCTGCCTAGACAGTGCGTTTCCCAGGCCTTGATAAGAGATGTTCTCTTAGGCTATAAGAGCACTGGGCACAGCCAGTTGTTTCTTAGCTTCCCAAGAGGTGGAAGCAAGATGCTTTGGGGCCTCTCTCCCCCTTTGGAAACAAGGCAGCCCTTTGGGCCTTTCAGCTCTAGGGCAATGGAGCACACCCAGAGCAGAAGTTCTACCTCAGCCAGATCAGGCCTGCCAAGAAACTGCTTTTCACAGGCCTTCGTAAGAGGTGTTCCCGGAAGGCTGTAAGAGTACCTGGCAGAGCGAGTTGTTTCTTAGCTTCAAAAACAGCTGGAAGCAACATGATTTGGGGCCTCTCTCCCCCTTTGGAAACAAAGCAGCCTTTGTGCCTGGCAGCTCTAGGCCAAAGTAGCACACCCAGAGCACAAGTTCTACCTCAGCCAGATAAGGCCTGTCAAGAAGCTGCGTTTCACAGGCCTTTGTATGTGACGTTCCCGGTTGGCTTTGAGAGCACTGTGCAGAGCCAGTTGTTTTAGCTTCCCAGAGAGCAGGAAGCAAGATGCTTTGGGGCCTCTCTCACACTTTGGAAATAAAGGCAGCCCTTTGGGCCTGGCAGCCCTAGGCCAATGGAGTACACCCAGAGCAGAAGTTCTACCTCAGCCAGATCAGGCCTTCCAAGAAACTGCGTCTCACAGGCCTTTCTCTGTCACGTTGCCGGTAGGCTGTGAGAGCACTGTGCAGAGCCAGTTGTTTCTTAGCTTCCCAAAGATTTGGAAGCAAGATGCTTTGGGGACTCTCAGCCCCTTTGGAAACAAGGCGGCCCTTTGGGCCTGGCAGCTCTAGGCCAAAGTAGCACGCCCAGAGCAGGAGTTCTACTTCAGCCAGATCAGGCCTGCCAAGAAACTGCGTTTCACAGGCCTTGGTAAGAGATGTTCCCGGTAGGCTGTGAGAGCACTGTGGAGAGCCAGTTGCTTTAGCTTCCCACAGAGCTGGAAGCAAGATGCCTTGGGGCCTCTCTCTCCCTTTGGACACAAGGCAGCCGTTTGGGCCTGGCAGCTCTAGGCCAATGGAGCACACCCACAGCAGAAGTTCTACTTCAGGCAGATCAGTCCTGCCCAGAAACTGCGTTTCACAGCCCTTGGTAAGAGATGTTCACGGTAGGCTGTGAGAGCACTGGGCAGAACCAGTTGTTTTTTAGCTTCCCAAAGTGCTGGAGGCAAGATGCTTTGGGGCCTCTCTCACCCTTTGGAAACAAGGCAGCCCTTAGGTCCTGGTAGCTCTAGGCCTATGTAGCACAACCAGAACAGAAGTTCTACTTCAGCCAGGTCAGGCCTGCCAAGAAACTGCGTTTCACAGGCCTTTCAAAGAGATGTTCTCTTAGGCTGTAAGAGCACTGGGCAGAGCCAGCTGTTTCTTAGCTTCCCGAAGAGCTGGGAGCAAGATGCTTTGGGTCCACTCTCCGTCTTTGGAAACAAGGCAGCCCTTTGGGCCTGGCAGCTCTAGGGCAATGGAGCACACCCAGAGCAGAAGTTCTACTTCAGCCAGATCAGGCCTGCCAGGAAACTGCGTTTCACAGGCCTTGGTAAGAGATGTTCCCGGTAGGCTGTAAGAGCACTGGGCAGAGCCAGTTGTTTCTTACCTTCCTGAAAAGCTGGAAGCAAGATGCTTGGGACCCCTCTGCCCGTTTGGGAACAAGGCAGCCTTTTGGGTCGGGAAGCTCTAGGCCAATGGAGCACACGCAGAGCAGGAGTTCTACTTCAGCCTGATCAGGCCTGCAAAGAAACAGCGTTTGACTGGCCTTGGTAAGAGATGTTCGCGGTAGGTGTAAGAGCACTGGGCAGAGCCAGTTGTTTCTTAGCTTCGCAAAGACCGGGAAGCAAGATGCTTTGGGCCTCTCTGCCCCTTGAAAACAGGGCAGCACTTTGGGCCTGGCAGCTCTAGGGCAATGGAGCACACCCATAGCCGGAGTTCTACTTCAGCCAGATGAGGCCTGCCAAGAAACTGCGTTTCACAGGCCTTTCAAAGACATGTTCCCGGTAGGCTGTAAGAGCACGGGGCAGAGCGAGTTGGTTCTTAGCTTCCCAGAGAGCTGGAAGCAAGATGCTTTGGGGCCTCTCTGCCCCTTTGGAAACAAGGCAGCACCTTGGGCCTGGCAGCTCTAGGGCAATGGAGCACACCCAGAGCAGAAGTTCTACTTCAGCCAAATCAGGCCTGCCAGGAAACGGCGTTTCACAGGCCTTGGTAAGAGATGTTCCCGGTAGGCTGTAAGAGCACTGGGCAACGCCAGATGTTTCTTAGCTTCCCGAAGAGCTGGAAGCAAGAAGCTTTGGTGCCACTCTCTCACTTTGGACTCAAGGCAGCCCTTTGGGGCAGGTAGCTCTAGGCCAGTGGAGCACACCCAGAGCAGAAGTTCTACTTGGGCCAGTTCAGGCCACCAACAAACTGCGTTTCACAGGCCTTGGTAAGAGATGTTCCCGGTAGGCTGTAAGAGCACTGGGCAACGCCAGATGTTTCTTAGCTTCCCGAAGAGCTGGAAGCAAGATGCTTTGGGGCCTCTCATCCCCTTTGCAAACAAGGCGGCCCTATGGGCCAGGCAGCTCTAGGCCAATGGAGCACACCCAGAGCAGAAGTTCTACTTCGGCCAGTTCCGGCCACCAACAAACTGCGTTTCACAGGCCTTGGTAAGAGATGTTCCCGGTAGGCTGTAAGAGCACTGGGCAACGCCAGATGTTTCTTAGCTTCCCGAAGAGCTGGAAGCAAGATGCTTTGGGGCCTCTCATCCCCTTTGCAAACAAGGCCGACCTTTGGGCCAGGCAGCTCTAGGCCAATGGAGCACACCCAGAGCAGAAGTTCTACCTCAGCCAGATAAGGCCTGCCAAGAAACTGCGTTTCAAAGGCTTTGGTAAGAGATGTTCCCGGTACTCTGTTAGAGCACTGGGCAGAGCCATTTGTTTCTTAGCTTCCCAAAGAGCTGGAAGCAAGATGCTTTGGGGGCTCCCTGCCCCTTTGCCAACAAGGGCGACCTTTGGGCCTTTCAGCTCTAGGCCAATGGAGCACACCCAGAGCAGAAGTCCTACTTCAGCCAGATCAGGCCTGCCAAGGAACTGCGTTTCAGAGGCCTTTGTATGTGACGTTCCCGGTAGGCTGTGAGAGCACGGTGCAGAGCCAGTTGTTTCCTTGTTTCCCAAACAGCTGGAAGCAAGACGCTTTGGGGCCTCTCTGCCCCTTTGCAAACAAGGCAGCACGTTGGGTCTGGCAGCTCTAGGGCAATGGAGCACAACCAGAGCCGAAGTTCTACTTCTTCCAGATCAGGCCTGCCTAGACAGTGCGTTTCCCAGGCCTTGATAAGAGATGTTCTCTTAGGCTATAAGAGCACTGGGCACAGCCAGTTGTTTCTTAGCTTCCCAAGAGGTGGAAGCAAGATGCTTTGGGGCCTCTCTCCCCCTTTGGAAACAAGGCAGCCCTTTGGGCCTTTCAGCTCGAGGGCAATGGAGCACACCCAGAGCAGAAGTTCTACCTCAGCCAGATCAGGCCTGCCAAGAAACTGCTTTTCACAGGCCTTGGTAAGAGATGTTCCCGGTAGGCTGTAAGAGCACTGGGCAGAGCCAGCTGTTTCCTAGCTTCCCGAAGAGCTGGGAGCAAGATGCTTTGGGTCCACTCTCCGTCTTTGGAAACAAGGCAGCCCTTTGGGCCTGGCAGCTCTAGGGCAATGGAGCACACCCAGAGCAGAAGTTCTACTTCAGCCAGATAAGGCCTGCCAGGAAACTGCGTTTCACAGGCCTTGGTAAGATATGTTCCCGGTAGGTGTAAGAGCACTGGGCAGAGCCAGTTGTTTCTTAGCTTCGCAAAGACCGGGAAGCAAGATGCTTTGGGCCTCTCTGCCCCTTGGAAACAGGGCAGCACTTTGGGCCTGGCAGCTCTAGGGCAATGGAGCACACCCAGAGCCGGAGTTCTACTTCAGCCAGATGAGGCCTGCCAAGAAACTGCGTTTCACAGGCCTTTCAAAGACATGTTCCCGGTAGGCTGTAAGAGCACGGGGCAGAGCGAGTTGGTTCTTAGCTTCCCAGAGAGCTGGAAGCAAGATGCTTTGGGGCCTCTCTGCCCCTTTGGAAACAAGGCAGCACCTTGGGCCTGGCAGCTCTAGGGCAATGGAGCACACCCAGAGCAGAAGTTCTACTTCAGCCAAATCAGGCCTGCCAGGAAACGGCGTTTCACAGGCCTTGGTAAGAGATGTTCCCGGTAGGCTGTAAGAGCACTGGGCAACGCCAGATGTTTCTTAGCTTCCCGAAGAGCTGGAAGCAAGAAGCTTTGGTGCCACTCTCTCACTTTGGACTCAAGGCAGCCCTTTGGGGCAGGTAGCTCTAGCCCAGTGGAGCACACCCAGAGCAGAAGTTCTACTTGGGCCAGTTCAGGCCACCAACAAACTGCGTTTCACAGGCCTTGGTAAGAGATGTTCCCGGTAGGCTGTAAGAGCACTGGGCAACGCCAGATGTTTCTTAGCTTCCCGAAGAGCTGGAAGCAAGATGCTTTGGGGCCTCTCATCCCCTTTGCAAACAAGGCCGACCTTTGGGCCAGGCAGCTCTAGGCCAATGGAGCACACCCAGAGCAGAAGTTCTACCTCAGCCAGATAAGGCCTGCCAAGAAACTGCGTTTCAAAGGCTTTGGTAAGAGATGTTCCCGGTACTCTGTTAGAGCACTGGGCAGAGCCATTTGTTTCTTAGCTTCCCAAAGAGCTGGAAGCAAGATGCTTTGGGGGCTCCCTGCCCCTTTGCCAACAAGGGCGACCTTTGGGCCTTTCAGCTCTAGGCCAATGGAGCACACCCAGAGCAGAAGTCCTACTTCAGCCAGATCAGGCCTTCCAAGGAACTGCGTTTCAGTGGCCTTTGTATGTGACGTTCCCGGTAGGCTGTGAGAGCACGGTGCAGAGCCAGTTGTTTCCTTGTTTCCCAAACAGCTGGAAGCAAGACGCTTTGGGGCCTCTCTGCCCCTTTGGAAACAAGGCAGCACGTTGGGTCTGGCAGCTCTAGGGCAATGGAGCACAACCAGAGCCGAAGTTCTACTTCTTCCAGATCAGGCCTGCCTAGACAGTGCGTTTCCCAGGCCTTGATAAGAGATGTTCTCTTAGGCTATAAGAGCACTGGGCACAGCCAGTTGTTTCTTAGCTTCCCAAGAGGTGGAAGCAAGATGCTTTGGGGCCTCTCTCCCCCTTTGGAAACAAGGCAGCCCTTTGGGCCTTTCAGCTCTAGGGCAATGGAGCACACCCAGAGCAGAAGTTCTACCTCAGCCAGATCAGGCCTGCCAAGAAACTGCTTTTCACAGGCCTTCGTAAGAGGTGTTCCCGGAAGGCTGTAAGAGTACCTGGCAGAGCGAGTTGTTTCTTAGCTTCAAAAACAGCTGGAAGCAACATGATTTGGGGCCTCTCTCCCCCTTTGGAAACAAAGCAGCCTTTGTGCCTGGCAGCTCTAGGCCAAAGTAGCACACCCAGAGCACAAGTTCTACCTCAGCCAGATAAGGCCTGTCAAGAAGCTGCGTTTCACAGGCCTTTGTATGTGACGTTCCCGGTTGGCTTTGAGAGCACTGTGCAGAGCCAGTTGTTTTAGCTTCCCAGAGAGCAGGAAGCAAGATGCTTTGGGGCCTCTCTCACACTTTGGAAATAAAGGCAGCCCTTTGGGCCTGGCAGCCCTAGGCCAATGGAGTACACCCAGAGCAGAAGTTCTACCTCAGCCAGATCAGGCCTTCCAAGAAACTGCGTCTCACAGGCCTTTCTCTGTCACGTTGCCGGTAGGCTGTGAGAGCACTGTGCAGAGCCAGTTGTTTCTTAGCTTCCCAAAGATTTGGAAGCAAGATGCTTTGGGGACTCTCAGCCCCTTTGGAAACAAGGCGGCCCTTTGGGCCTGGCAGCTCTAGGCCAAAGTAGCACGCCCAGAGCAGGAGTTCTACTTCAGCCAGATCAGGCCTGCCAAGAAACTGCGTTTCACAGGCCTTGGTAAGAGATGTTCCCGGTAGGCTGTGAGAGCACTGTGGAGAGCCAGTTGCTTTAGCTTCCCACAGAGCTGGAAGCAAGATGCCTTGGGGCCTCTCTCTCCCTTTGGACACAAGGCAGCCGTTTGGGCCTGGCAGCTCTAGGCCAATGGAGCACACCCACAGCAGAAGTTCTACTTCAGGCAGATCAGTCCTGCCCAGAAACTGCGTTTCACAGCCCTTGGTAAGAGATGTTCACGGTAGGCTGTGAGAGCACTGGGCAGAACCAGTTGTTTTTTAGCTTCCCAAAGTGCTGGAGGCAAGATGCTTTGGGGCCTCTCTCACCCTTTGGAAACAAGGCAGCCCTTAGGTCCTGGTAGCTCTAGGCCTATGTAGCACAACCAGAACAGAAGTTCTACTTCAGCCAGGTCAGGCCTGCCAAGAAACTGCGTTTCACAGGCCTTTCAAAGAGATGTTCTCTTAGGCTGTAAGAGCACTGGGCAGAGCCAGCTGTTTCTTAGCTTCCCGAAGAGCTGGGAGCAAGATGCTTTGGGTCCACTCTCCGTCTTTGGAAACAAGGCAGCCCTTTGGGCCTGGCAGCTCTAGGGCAATGGAGCACACCCAGAGCAGAAGTTCTACTTCAGCCAGATCAGGCCTGCCAGGAAACTGCGTTTCACAGGCCTTGGTAAGAGATGTTCCCGGTAGGCTGTAAGAGCACTGGGCAGAGCCAGTTGTTTCTTACCTTCCTGAAAAGCTGGAAGCAAGATGCTTGGGACCCCTCTGCCCGCTTGGGAACAAGGCAGCCTTTTGGGTCGGGAAGCTCTAGGCCAATGGAGCACACGCAGAGCAGGAGTTCTACTTCAGCCTGATCAGGCCTGCAAAGAAACAGCGTTTGACAGGCCTTGGTAAGAGATGTTCCCGGTAGGTGTAAGAGCACTGGGCAGAGCCAGTTGTTTCTTAGCTTCGCAAAGACCGGGAAGCAAGATGCTTTGGGCCTCTCTGCCCCTTGGAAACAGGGCAGCACTTTGGGCCTGGCAGCTCTAGGGCAATGGAGCACACCCAGAGCCGGAGTTCTACTTCAGCCAGATGAGGCCTGCCAAGAAACTGCGTTTCACAGGCCTTTCAAAGACATGTTCCCGGTAGGCTGTAAGAGCACGGGGCAGAGCGAGTTGGTTCTTAGCTTCCCAGAGAGCTGGAAGCAAGATGCTTTGGGGCCTCTCTGCCCCTTTGGAAACAAGGCAGCACCTTGGGCCTGGCAGCTCTAGGGCGATGGAGCACACCCAGAGCAGAAGTTCTACTTCAGCCAAATCAGGCCTGCCAGGAAACGGCGTTTCACAGGCCTTGGTAAGAGATGTTCCCGGTAGGCTGTAAGAGCACTGGGCAACGCCAGATGTTTCTTAGCTTCCCCAAGAGCTGGAAGCAAGAAGCTTTGGTGCCACTCTATCACTTTGGACTCAAGGCAGCCCTTTGGGGCAGGTAGCTCTAGCCCAGTGGAGCACACCCAGAGCAGAAGTTCTACTTGGGCCAGTTCAGGCCACCAACAAACTGCGTTTCACAGGCCTTGGTAAGAGATGTTCCCGGTAGGCTGTAAGAGCACTGGGCAACGCCAGATGTTTCTTAGCTTCCCGAAGAGCTGGAAGCAAGATGCTTTGGGGCCTCTCATCCCCTTTGCAAACAAGGCGGCCCTATGGGCCAGGCAGCTCTAGGCCAATGGAGCACACCCAGAGCAGAAGTTCTACTTCGGCCAGTTCAGGCCACCAACAAACTGCGTTTCACAGGCCTTGGTAAGAGATGTTCCCGGTAGGCTGTAAGAGCACTGGGCAACGCCAGATGTTTCTTAGCTTCCCGAAGAGCTGGAAGCAAGATGCTTTGGGGCCTCTCATCCCCTTTGCAAACAAGGCCGACCTTTGGGCCAGGCAGCTCTAGGCCAATGGAGCACACCCAGAGCAGAAGTTCTACCTCAGCCAGATAAGGCCTGCCAAGAAACTGCGTTTCAAAGGCTTTGGTAAGAGATGTTCCCGGTACTCTGTTAGAGCACTGGGCAGAGCCATTTGTTTCTTAGCTTCCCAAAGAGCTGGAAGCAAGATGCTTTGGGGGCTCCCTGCCCCTTTGCCAACAAGGGCGACCTTTGGGCCTTTCAGCTCTAGGCCAATGGAGCACACCCAGAGCAGAAGTCCTACTTCAGCCAGATCAGGCCTGCCAAGGAACTGCGTTTCAGAGGCCTTTGTATGTGACGTTCCCGGTAGGCTGTGAGAGCACGGTGCAGAGCCAGTTGTTTCCTTGTTTCCCAAACAGCTGGAAGCAAGACGCTTTGGGGCCTCTCTGCCCCTTTGGAAACAAGGCAGCACGTTGGGTCTGGCAGCTCTAGGGCAATGGAGCACAACCAGAGCCGAAGTTCTACTTCTTCCAGATCAGGCCTGCCTAGACAGTGCGTTTCCCAGGCCTTGATAAGAGATGTTCTCTTAGGCTATAAGAGCACTGGGCACAGCCAGTTGTTTCTTAGCTTCCCAAGAGGTGGAAGCAAGATGCTTTGGGGCCTCTCTCCCCCTTTGGAAACAAGGCAGCCCTTTGGGCCTTTCAGCTCTAGGGCAATGGAGCACACCCAGAGCAGAAGTTCTACCTCAGCCAGATCAGGCCTGCCAAGAAACTGCTTTTCACAGGCCTTCGTAAGAGGTGTTCCCGGAAGGCTGTAAGAGTACCTGGCAGAGCGAGTTGTTTCTTAGCTTCAAAAACAGCTGGAAGCAACATGATTTGGGGCCTCTCTCCCCCTTTGGAAACAAAGCAGCCTTTGTGCCTGGCAGCTCTAGGCCAAAGTAGCACACCCAGAGCACAAGTTCTACCTCAGCCAGATAAGGCCTGTCAAGAAGCTGCGTTTCACAGGCCTTTGTATGTGACGTTCCCGGTTGGCTTTGAGAGCACTGTGCAGAGCCAGTTGTTTTAGCTTCCCAGAGAGCAGGAAGCAAGATGCTTTGGGGCCTCTCTCACACTTTGGAAATAAAGGCAGCCCTTTGGGCCTGGCAGCCCTAGGCCAATGGAGTACACCCAGAGCAGAAGTTCTACCTCAGCCAGATCAGGCCTTCCAAGAAACTGCGTCTCACAGGCCTTTCTCTGTCACGTTGCCGGTAGGCTGTGAGAGCACTGTGCAGAGCCAGTTGTTTCTTAGCTTCCCAAAGATTTGGAAGCAAGATGCTTTGGGGACTCTCAGCCCCTTTGGAAACAAGGCGGCCCTTTGGGCCTGGCAGCTCTAGGCCAAAGTAGCACGCCCAGAGCAGGAGTTCTACTTCAGCCAGATCAGGCCTGCCAAGAAACTGCGTTTCACAGGCCTTGGTAAGAGATGTTCCCGGTAGGCTGTGAGAGCACTGTGGAGAGCCAGTTGCTTTAGCTTCCCACAGAGCTGGAAGCAAGATGCCTTGGGGCCTCTCTCTCCCTTTGGACACAAGGCAGCCGTTTGGGCCTGGCAGCTCTAGGCCAATGGAGCACACCCACAGCAGAAGTTCTACTTCAGGCAGATCAGTCCTGCCCAGAAACTGCGTTTCACAGCCCTTGGTAAGAGATGTTCACGGTAGGCTGTGAGAGCACTGGGCAGAACCAGTTGTTTTTTAGCTTCCCAAAGTGCTGGAGGCAAGATGCTTTGGGGCCTCTCTCACCCTTTGGAAACAAGGCAGCCCTTAGGTCCTGGTAGCTCTAGGCCTATGTAGCACAACCAGAACAGAAGTTCTACTTCAGCCAGGTCAGGCCTGCCAAGAAACTGCGTTTCACAGGCCTTTCAAAGACATGTTCTCTTAGGCTGTAAGAGCACTGGGCAGAGCCAGCTGTTTCTTAGCTTCCCGAAGAGCTGGGAGCAAGATGCTTTGGGTCCACTCTCCGTCTTTGGAAACAAGGCAGCCCTTTGGGCCTGGCAGCTCTAGGGCAATGGAGCACACCCAGAGCAGAAGTTCTACTTCAGCCAGATCAGGCCTGCCAGGAAACTGCGTTTCACAGGCCTTGGTAAGAGATGTTCCCGGTAGGCTGTAAGAGCACTGGGCAGAGCCAGTTGTTTCTTACCTTCCTGAAAAGCTGGAAGCAAGATGCTTGGGACCCCTCTGCCCGTTTGGGAACAAGGCAGCCTTTTGGGTCGGGAAGCTCTAGGCCAATGGAGCACACGCAGAGCAGGAGTTCTACTTCAGCCTGATCAGGCCTGCAAAGAAACAGCGTTTGACAGGCCTTGGTAAGAGATGTTCGCGGTAGGTGTAAGAGCACTGGGCAGAGCCAGTTGTTTCTTAGCTTCGCAAAGACCGGGAAGCAAGATGCTTTGGGCCTCTCTGCCCCTTGAAAACAGGGCAGCACTTTGGGCCTGGCAGCTCTAGGGCAATGGAGCACACCCAGAGCCGGAGTTCTACTTCAGCCAGATGAGGCCTGCCAAGAAACTGCGTTTCACAGGCCTTTCAAAGACATGTTCCCGGTAGGCTGTAAGAGCACGGGGCAGAGCGAGTTGGTTCTTAGCTTCCCAGAGAGCTGGAAGCAAGATGCTTTGGGGCCTCTCTGCCCCTTTGGAAACAAGGCAGCACCTTGGGCCTGGCAGCTCTAGGGCAATGGAGCACACCCAGAGCAGAAGTTCTACTTCAGCCAAATCAGGCCTGCCAGGAAACGGCGTTTCACAGGCCTTGGTAAGAGATGTTCCCGGTAGGCTGTAAGAGCACTGGGCAACGCCAGATGTTTCTTAGCTTCCCGAAGAGCTGGAAGCAAGAAGCTTTGGTGCCACTCTCTCACTTTGGACTCAAGGCAGCCCTTTGGGGCAGGTAGCTCTAGGCCAGTGGAGCACACCCAGAGCAGAAGTTCTACTTGGGCCAGTTCAGGCCACCAACAAACTGCGTTTCACAGGCCTTGGTAAGAGATGTTCCCGGTAGGCTGTAAGAGCACTGGGCAACGCCAGATGTTTCTTAGCTTCCCGAAGAGCTGGAAGCAAGATGCTTTGGGGCCTCTCATCCCCTTTGCAAACAAGGCGGCCCTATGGGCCAGGCAGCTCTAGGCCAATGGAGCACACCCAGAGCAGAAGTTCTACTTCGGCCAGTTCCGGCCACCAACAAACTGCGTTTCACAGGCCTTGGTAAGAGATGTTCCCGGTAGGCTGTAAGAGCACTGGGCAACGCCAGATGTTTCTTAGCTTCCCGAAGAGCTGGAAGCAAGATGCTTTGGGGCCTCTCATCCCCTTTGCAAACAAGGCCGACCTTTGGGCCAGGCAGCTCTAGGCCAATGGAGCACACCCAGAGCAGAAGTTCTACCTCAGCCAGATAAGGCCTGCCAAGAAACTGCGTTTCAAAGGCTTTGGTAAGAGATGTTCCCGGTACTCTGTTAGAGCACTGGGCAGAGCCATTTGTTTCTTAGCTTCCCAAAGAGCTGGAAGCAAGATGCTTTGGGGGCTCCCTGCCCCTTTGCCAACAAGGGCGACCTTTGGGCCTTTCAGCTCTAGGCCAATGGAGCACACCCAGAGCAGAAGTCCTACTTCAGCCAGATCAGGCCTGCCAAGGAACTGCGTTTCAGAGGCCTTTGTATGTGACGTTCCCGGTAGGCTGTGAGAGCACGGTGCAGAGCCAGTTGTTTCCTTGTTTCCCAAACAGCTGGAAGCAAGACGCTTTGGGGCCTCTCTGCCCCTTTGGAAACAAGGCAGCACGTTGGGTCTGGCAGCTCTAGGGCAATGGAGCACAACCAGAGCCGAAGTTCTACTTCTTCCAGATCAGGCCTGCCTAGACAGTGCGTTTCCCAGGCCTTGATAAGAGATGTTCTCTTAGGCTATAAGAGCACTGGGCACAGCCAGTTGTTTCTTAGCTTCCCAAGAGGTGGAAGCAAGATGCTTTGGGGCCTCTCTCCCCCTTTGGAAACAAGGCAGCCCTTTGGGCCTTTCAGCTCTAGGGCAATGGAGCACACCCAGAGCAGAAGTTCTACCTCAGCCAGATCAGGCCTGCCAAGAAACTGCTTTTCACAGGCCTTGGTAAGAGATGTTCCCGGTAGGCTGTAAGAGCACTGGGCAGAGCCAGCTGTTTCCTAGCTTCCCGAAGAGCTGGGAGCAAGATGCTTTGGGTCCACTCTCCGTCTTTGGAAACAAGGCAGCCCTTTGGGCCTGGCAGCTCTAGGGCAATGGAGCACACCCAGAGCAGAAGTTCTACTTCAGCCAGATAAGGCCTGCCAGGAAACTGCGTTTCACAGGCCTTGGTAAGATATGTTCCCGGTAGGTGTAAGAGCACTGGGCAGAGCCAGTTGTTTCTTAGCTTCGCAAAGACCGGGAAGCAAGATGCTTTGGGCCTCTCTGCCCCTTGGAAACAGGGCAGCACTTTGGGCCTGGCAGCTCTAGGGCAATGGAGCACACCCAGAGCCGGAGTTCTACTTCAGCCAGATGAGGCCTGCCAAGAAACTGCGTTTCACAGGCCTTTCAAAGACATGTTCCCGGTAGGCTGTAAGAGCACGGGGCAGAGCGAGTTGGTTCTTAGCTTCCCAGAGAGCTGGAAGCAAGATGCTTTGGGGCCTCTCTGCCCCTTTGGAAACAAGGCAGCACCTTGGGCCTGGCAGCTCTAGGGCAATGGAGCACACCCAGAGCAGAAGTTCTACTTCAGCCAAATCAGGCCTGCCAGTAAACGGCGTTTCACAGGCCTTGGTAAGAGATGTTCCCGGTAGGCTGTAAGAGCACTGGGCAACGCCAGATGTTTCTTAGCTTCCCGAAGAGCTGGAAGCAAGAAGCTTTGGTGCCACTCTCTCACTTTGGACTCAAGGCAGCCCTTTGGGGCAGGTAGCTCTAGCCCAGTGGAGCACACCCAGAGCAGAAGTTCTACTTGGGCCAGTTCAGGCCACCAACAAACTGCGTTTCACAGGCCTTGGTAAGAGATGTTCCCGGTAGGCTGTAAGAGCACTGGGCAACGCCAGATGTTTCTTAGCTTCCCGAAGAGCTGGAAGCAAGATGCTTTGGGGCCTCTCATCCCCTTTGCAAACAAGGCCGACCTTTGGGCCAGGCAGCTCTAGGCCAATGGAGCACACCCAGAGCAGAAGTTCTACCTCAGCCAGATAAGGCCTGCCAAGAAACTGCGTTTCAAAGGCTTTGGTAAGAGATGTTCCCGGTACTCTGTTAGAGCACTGGGCAGAGCCGTTTGTTTCTTAGCTTCCCAAAGAGCTGGAAGCAAGATGCTTTGGGGGCTCCCTGCCCCTTTGCCAACAAGGGCGACCTTTGGGCCTTTCAGCTCTAGGCCAATGGAGCACACCCAGAGCAGAAGTCCTACTTCAGCCAGATCAGGCCTTCCAAGGAACTGCGTTTCAGTGGCCTTTGTATGTGACGTTCCCGGTAGGCTGTGAGAGCACGGTGCAGAGCCAGTTGTTTCCTTGTTTCCCAAACAGCTGGAAGCAAGACGCTTTGGGGCCTCTCTGCCCCTTTGGAAACAAGGCAGCACGTTGGGTCTGGCAGCTCTAGGGCAATGGAGCACAACCAGAGCCGAAGTTCTACTTCTTCCAGATCAGGCCTGCCTAGACAGTGCGTTTCCCAGGCCTTGATAAGAGATGTTCTCTTAGGCTATAAGAGCACTGGGCACAGCCAGTTGTTTCTTAGCTTCCCAAGAGGTGGAAGCAAGATGCTTTGGGGCCTCTCTCCCCCTTTGGAAACAAGGCAGCCCTTTGGGCCTTTCAGCTCTAGGGCAATGGAGCACACCCAGAGCAGAAGTTCTACCTCAGCCAGATCAGGCCTGCCAAGAAACTGCTTTTCACAGGCCTTCGTAAGAGGTGTTCCCGGAAGGCTGTAAGAGTACCTGGCAGAGCGAGTTGTTTCTTAGCTTCAAAAACAGCTGGAAGCAACATGATTTGGGGCCTCTCTCCCCCTTTGGAAACAAAGCAGCCTTTGTGCCTGGCAGCTCTAGGCCAAAGTAGCACACCCAGAGCACAAGTTCTACCTCAGCCAGATAAGGCCTGTCAAGAAGCTGCGTTTCACAGGCCTTTGTATGTGACGTTCCCGGTTGGCTTTGAGAGCACTGTGCAGAGCCAGTTGTTTTAGCTTCCCAGAGAGCAGGAAGCAAGATGCTTTGGGGCCTCTCTCACACTTTGGAAATAAAGGCAGCCCTTTGGGCCTGGCAGCCCTAGGCCAATGGAGTACACCCAGAGCAGAAGTTCTACCTCAGCCAGATCAGGCCTTCCAAGAAACTGCGTCTCACAGGCCTTTCTCTGTCACGTTGCCGGTAGGCTGTGAGAGCACTGTGCAGAGCCAGTTGTTTCTTAGCTTCCCAAAGATTTGGAAGCAAGATGCTTTGGGGACTCTCAGCCCCTTTGGAAACAAGGCGGCCCTTTGGGCCTGGCAGCTCTAGGCCAAAGTAGCACGCCCAGAGCAGGAGTTCTACTTCAGCCAGATCAGGCCTGCCAAGAAACTGCGTTTCACAGGCCTTGGTAAGAGATGTTCCCGGTAGGCTGTGAGAGCACTGTGGAGAGCCAGTTGCTTTAGCTTCCCACAGAGCTGGAAGCAAGATGCCTTGGGGCCTCTCTCTCCCTTTGGACACAAGGCAGCCGTTTGGGCCTGGCAGCTCTAGGCCAATGGAGCACACCCACAGCAGAAGTTCTACTTCAGGCAGATCAGTCCTGCCCAGAAACTGCGTTTCACAGCCCTTGGTAAGAGATGTTCACGGTAGGCTGTGAGAGCACTGGGCAGAACCAGTTGTTTTTTAGCTTCCCAAAGTGCTGGAGGCAAGATGCTTTGGGGCCTCTCTCACCCTTTGCAAACAAGGCAGCCCTTAGGTCCTGGTAGCTCTAGGCCTATGTAGCACAACCAGAACAGAAGTTCTACTTCAGCCAGGTCAGGCCTGCCAAGAAACTGCGTTTCACAGGCCTTTCAAAGAGATGTTCTCTTAGGCTGTAAGAGCACTGGGCAGAGCCAGCTGTTTCTTAGCTTCCCGAAGAGCTGGGAGCAAGATGCTTTGGGTCCACTCTCCGTCTTTGGAAACAAGGCAGCCCTTTGGGCCTGGCAGCTCTAGGGCAATGGAGCACACCCAGAGCAGAAGTTCTACTTCAGCCAGATCAGGCCTGCCAGGAAACTGCGTTTCACAGGCCTTGGTAAGAGATGTTCCCGGTAGGCTGTAAGAGCACTGGGCAGAGCCAGTTGTTTCTTACCTTCCTGAAAAGCTGGAAGCAAGATGCTTGGGACCCCTCTGCCCGCTTGGGAACAAGGCAGCCTTTTGGGTCGGGAAGCTCTAGGCCAATGGAGCACACGCAGAGCAGGAGTTCTACTTCAGCCTGATCAGGCCTGCAAAGAAACAGCGTTTGACAGGCCTTGGTAAGAGATGTTCCCGGTAGGTGTAAGAGCACTGGGCAGAGCCAGTTGTTTCTTAGCTTCGCAAAGACCGGGAAGCAAGATGCTTTGGGCCTCTCTGCCCCTTGGAAACAGGGCAGCACTTTGGGCCTGGCAGCTCTAGGGCAATGGAGCACACCCAGAGCCGGAGTTCTACTTCAGCCAGATGAGGCCTGCCAAGAAACTGCGTTTCACAGGCCTTTCAAAGACATGTTCCCGGTAGGCTGTAAGAGCACGGGGCAGAGCGAGTTGGTTCTTAGCTTCCCAGAGAGCTGGAAGCAAGATGCTTTGGGGCCTCTCTGCCCCTTTGGAAACAAGGCAGCACCTTGGGCCTGGCAGCTCTAGGGCGATGGAGCACACCCAGAGCAGAAGTTCTACTTCAGCCAAATCAGGCCTGCCAGGAAACGGCGTTTCACAGGCCTTGGTAAGAGATGTTCCCGGTAGGCTGTAAGAGCACTGGGCAACGCCAGATGTTTCTTAGCTTCCCGAAGAGCTGGAAGCAAGAAGCTTTGGTGCCACTCTATCACTTTGGACTCAAGGCAGCCCTTTGGGGCAGGTAGCTCTAGGCCAGTGGAGCACACCCAGAGCAGAAGTTCTACTTGGGCCAGTTCAGGCCACCAACAAACTGCGTTTCACAGGCCTTGGTAAGAGATGTTCCCGGTAGGCTGTAAGAGCACTGGGCAACGCCAGATGTTTCTTAGCTTCCCGAAGAGCTGGAAGCAAGATGCTTTGGGGCCTCTCATCCCCTTTGCAAACAAGGCGGCCCTATGGGCCAGGCAGCTCTAGGCCAATGGAGCACACCCAGAGCAGAAGTTCTACTTCGGCCAGTTCAGGCCACCAACAAACTGCGTTTCACAGGCCTTGGTAAGAGATGTTCCCGGTAGGCTGTAAGAGCACTGGGCAACGCCAGATGTTTCTTAGCTTCCCGAAGAGCTGGAAGCAAGATGCTTTGGGGCCTCTCATCCCCTTTGCAAACAAGGCCGACCTTTGGGCCAGGCAGCTCTAGGCCAATGGAGCACACCCAGAGCAGAAGTTCTACCTCAGCCAGATAAGGCCTGCCAAGAAACTGCGTTTCAAAGGCTTTGGTAAGAGATGTTCCCGGTACTCTGTTAGAGCACTGGGCAGAGCCATTTGTTTCTTAGCTTCCCAAAGAGCTGGAAGCAAGATGCTTTGGGGGCTCCCTGCCCCTTTGCCAACAAGGGCGACCTTTGGGCCTTTCAGCTCTAGGCCAATGGAGCACACCCAGAGCAGAAGTCCTACTTCAGCCAGATCAGGCCTGCCAAGGAACTGCGTTTCAGAGGCCTTTGTATGTGACGTTCCCGGTAGGCTGTGAGAGCACGGTGCAGAGCCAGTTGTTTCCTTGTTTCCCAAACAGCTGGAAGCAAGACGCTTTGGGGCCTCTCTGCCCCTTTGGAAACAAGGCAGCACGTTGGGTCTGGCAGCTCTAGGGCAATGGAGCACAACCAGAGCCGAAGTTCTACTTCTTCCAGATCAGGCCTGCCTAGACAGTGCGTTTCCCAGGCCTTGATAAGAGATGTTCTCTTAGGCTATAAGAGCACTGGGCACAGCCAGTTGTTTCTTAGCTTCCCAAGAGGTGGAAGCAAGATGCTTTGGGGCCTCTCTCCCCCTTTGGAAACAAGGCAGCCCTTTGGGCCTTTCAGCTCTAGGGCAATGGAGCACACCCAGAGCAGAAGTTCTACCTCAGCCAGATCAGGCCTGCCAAGAAACTGCTTTTCACAGGCCTTCGTAAGAGGTGTTCCCGGAAGGCTGTAAGAGTACCTGGCAGAGCGAGTTGTTTCTTAGCTTCAAAAACAGCTGGAAGCAACATGATTTGGGGCCTCTCTCCCCCTTTGGAAACAAAGCAGCCTTTGTGCCTGGCAGCTCTAGGCCAAAGTAGCACACCCAGAGCACAAGTTCTACCTCAGCCAGATAAGGCCTGTCAAGAAGCTGCGTTTCACAGGCCTTTGTATGTGACGTTCCCGGTTGGCTTTGAGAGCACTGTGCAGAGCCAGTTGTTTTAGCTTCCCAGAGAGCAGGAAGCAAGATGCTTTGGGGCCTCTCTCACACTTTGGAAATAAAGGCAGCCCATTGGGCCTGGCAGCCCTAGGCCAATGGAGTACACCCAGAGCAGAAGTTCTACCTCAGCCAGATCAGGCCTTCCAAGAAACTGCGTCTCACAGGCCTTTCTCTGTCACGTTGCCGGTAGGCTGTGAGAGCACTGTGCAGAGCCAGTTGTTTCTTAGCTTCCCAAAGATTTGGAAGCAAGATGCTTTGGGGACTCTCAGCCCCTTTGGAAACAAGGCGGCCCTTTGGGCCTGGCAGCTCTAGGCCAAAGTAGCACGCCCAGAGCAGGAGTTCTACTTCAGCCAGATCAGGCCTGCCAAGAAACTGCGTTTCACAGGCCTTGGTAAGAGATGTTCCCGGTAGGCTGTGAGAGCACTGTGGAGAGCCAGTTGCTTTAGCTTCCCACAGAGCTGGAAGCAAGATGCCTTGGGGCCTCTCTCTCCCTTTGGACACAAGGCAGCCGTTTGGGCCTGGCAGCTCTAGGCCAATGGAGCACACCCACAGCAGAAGTTCTACTTCAGGCAGATCAGTCCTGCCCAGAAACTGCGTTTCACAGCCCTTGGTAAGAGATGTTCACGGTAGGCTGTGAGAGCACTGGGCAGAACCAGTTGTTTTTTAGCTTCCCAAAGTGCTGGAGGCAAGATGCTTTGGGGCCTCTCTCACCCTTTGGAAACAAGGCAGCCCTTAGGTCCTGGTAGCTCTAGGCCTATGTAGCACAACCAGAACAGAAGTTCTACTTCAGCCAGGTCAGGCCTGCCAAGAAACTGCGTTTCACAGGCCTTTCAAAGAGATGTTCTCTTAGGCTGTAAGAGCACTGGGCAGAGCCAGCTGTTTCTTAGCTTCCCGAAGAGCTGGGAGCAAGATGCTTTGGGTCCACTCTCCGTCTTTGGAAACAAGGCAGCCCTTTGGGCCTGGCAGCTCTAGGGCAATGGAGCACACCCAGAGCAGAAGTTCTACTTCAGCCAGATCAGGCCTGCCAGGAAACTGCGTTTCACAGGCCTTGGTAAGAGATGTTCCCGGTAGGCTGTAAGAGCACTGGGCAGAGCCAGTTGTTTCTTACCTTCCTGAAAAGCTGGAAGCAAGATGCTTGGGACCCCTCTGCCCGTTTGGGAACAAGGCAGCCTTTTGGGTCGGGAAGCTCTAGGCCAATGGAGCACACGCAGAGCAGGAGTTCTACTTCAGCCTGATCAGGCCTGCAAAGAAACAGCGTTTGACAGGCCTTGGTAAGAGATGTTCGCGGTAGGTGTAAGAGCACTGGGCAGAGCCAGTTGTTTCTTAGCTTCGCAAAGACCGGGAAGCAAGATGCTTTGGGCCTCTCTGCCCCTTGGAAACAGGGCAGCACTTGGGGCCTGGCAGCTCTAGGGCAATGGAGCACACCCAGAGCAGAAGTTCTACTTCAGCCAGATCAGGCCTGCCAGGAAACTGCGTTTCACAGGCCTTGGTAAGAGATGTTCTCTTAGGCTGTAAGAGCACTGGGCAGAGCCAGCTGTTTCTTAGCTTCCCGAAGAGCTGGGAGCAAGATGCTTTGGGTCCACTCTCCGTCTTTGGAAACAAGGCAGCCCTTTGGGCCTGGCAGCTCTAGGGCAATGGAGCACACCCAGAGCAGAAGTTCTACTTCAGCCAGATCAGGCCTGCCAGGAAACTGCGTTTCACAGGCCTTGGTAAGAGATGTTCCCGGTAGGCTGTAAGAGCACTGGGCAACGCCAGATGTTTCTTAGCTTCCCGAAGAGCTGGAAGCAAGAAGCTTTGGTGCCACTCTATCACTTTGGACTCAAGGCAGCCCTTTGGGGCAGGTAGCTCTAGGCCAGTGGAGCACACCCAGAGCAGAAGTTCTACTTGGGCCAGTTCAGGCCACCAACAAACTGCGTTTCACAGGCCTTGGTAAGAGATGTTCCCGGTAGGCTGTAAGAGCACTGGGCAACGCCAGATGTTTCTTAGCTTCCCGAAGAGCTGGAAGCAAGATGCTTTGGGGCCTCTCATCCCCTTTGCAAACAAGGCGGCCCTATGGGCCAGGCAGCTCTAGGCCAATGGAGCACACCCAGAGCAGAAGTTCTACTTCGGCCAGTTCAGGCCACCAACAAACTGCGTTTCACAGGCCTTGGTAAGAGATGTTCCCGGTAGGCTGTAAGAGCACTGGGCAACGCCAGATGTTTCTTAGCTTCCCGAAGAGCTGGAAGCAAGATGCTTTGGGGCCTCTCATCCCCTTTGCAAACAAGGCCGACCTTTGGGCCAGGCAGCTCTAGGCCAATGGAGCACACCCAGAGCAGAAGTTCTACCTCAGCCAGATAAGGCCTGCCAAGAAACTGCGTTTCAAAGGCTTTGGTAAGAGATGTTGCCGGTACTCTGTTAGAGCACTGGGCAGAGCCATTTGTTTCTTAGCTTCCCAAAGAGCTGGAAGCAAGATGCTTTGGGGGCTCCCTGCCCCTTTGCCAACAAGGGCGACCTTTGGGCCTTTCAGCTCTAGGCCAATGGAGCACACCCAGAGCAGAAGTCCTACTTCAGCCAGATCAGGCCTGCCAAGGAACTGCGTTTCAGAGGCCTTTGTATGTGACGTTCCCGGTAGGCTGTGAGAGCACGGTGCAGAGCCAGTTGTTTCCTTGTTTCCCAAACAGCTGGAAGCAAGACGCTTTGGGGCCTCTCTGCCCCTTTGGAAACAAGGCAGCACGTTGGGTCTGGCAGCTCTAGGGCAATGGAGCACAACCAGAGCCGAAGTTCTACTTCTTCCAGATCAGGCCTGCCTAGACAGTGCGTTTCACAGGCCTTGATAAGAGATGTTCTCTTAGGCTATAAGAGCACTGGGCACAGCCAGTTGTTTCTTAGCTTCCCAAGAGGTGGAAGCAAGATGCTTTGGGGCCTCTCTCCCCCTTTGGAAACAAGGCAGCCCTTTGGGCCTTTCAGCTCTAGGGCAATGGAGCACACCCAGAGCAGAAGTTCTACCTCAGCCAGATCAGGCCTGCCAAGAAACTGCTTTTCACAGGCCTTCGTAAGAGGTGTTCCCGGAAGGCTGTAAGAGTACCTGGCAGAGCGAGTTGTTTCTTAGCTTCAAAAACAGCTGGAAGCAACATGATTTGGGGCCTCTCTCCCCCTTTGGAAACAAAGCAGCCTTTGTGCCTGGCAGCTCTAGGCCAAAGTAGCACACCCAGAGCACAAGTTCTACCTCAGCCAGATAAGGCCTGTCAAGAAGCTGCGTTTCACAGGCCTTTGTATGTGACGTTCCCGGTTGGCTTTGAGAGCACTGTGCAGAGCCAGTTGTTTTAGCTTCCCAGAGAGCAGGAAGCAAGATGCTTTGGGGCCTCTCTCACACTTTGGAAATAAAGGCAGCCCTTTGGGCCTGGCAGCCCTAGGCCAATGGAGTACACCCAGAGCAGAAGTTCTACCTCAGCCAGATCAGGCCTTCCAAGAAACTGCGTCTCACAGGCCTTTCTCTGTCACGTTGCCGGTAGGCTGTGAGAGCACTGTGCAGAGCCAGTTGTTTCTTAGCTTCCCAAAGATTTGGAAGCAAGATGCTTTGGGGACTCTCAGCCCCTTTGGAAACAAGGCGGCCCTTTGGGCCTGGCAGCTCTAGGCCAAAGTAGCACGCCCAGAGCAAGAGTTCTACTTCAGCCAGATCAGGCCTGCCAAGAAACTGCGTTTCACAGGCCTTGGTAAGAGATGTTCCCGGTAGGCTGTGAGAGCACTGTGGAGAGCCAGTTGCTTTAGCTTCCCACAGAGCTGGAAGCAAGATGCTTTGGGGCCTCTCTCTCCCTTTGGACACAAGGCAGCCGTTTGGGCCTGGCAGCTCTAGGCCAATGGAGCACACCCACAGCAGAAGTTCTACTTCAGGCAGATCAGTCCTGCCCAGAAACTGCGTTTCACAGCCCTTGGTAAGAGATGTTCACGGTAGGCTGTGAGAGCACTGGGCAGAACCAGTTGTTTTTTAGCTTCCCAAAGTGCTGGAGGCAAGATGCTTTGGGGCCTCTCTCACCCTTTGGAAACAAGGCAGCCCTTAGGTCCTGGTAGCTCTAGGCCTATGTAGCACAACCAGAACAGAAGTTCTACTTCAGCCAGGTCAGGCCTGCCAAGAAACTGCGTTTCACAGGCCTTTCAAAGAGATGTTCTCTTAGGCTGTAAGAGCACTGGGCAGAGCCAGCTGTTTCTTAGCTTCCCGAAGAGCTGGGAGCAAGATGCTTTGGGTCCACTCTCCGTCTTTGGAAACAAGGCAGCCCTTTGGGCCTGGCAGCTCTAGGGCAATGGAGCACACCCAGAGCAGAAGTTCTACTTCAGCCAGATCAGGCCTGCCAGGAAACTGCGTTTCACAGGCCTTGGTAAGAGATGTTCCCGGTAGGCTGTAAGAGCACTGGGCAGAGCCAGTTGTTTCTTACCTTCCTGAAAAGCTGGAAGCAAGATGCTTGGGACCCCTCTGCCCGTTTGGGAACAAGGCAGCCTTTTGGGTCGGGAAGCTCTAGGCCAATGGAGCACACGCAGAGCAGGAGTTCTACTTCAGCCTGATCAGGCCTGCAAAGAAACAGCGTTTGACAGGCCTTGGTAAGAGATGTTCCCGGTAGGTGTAAGAGCACTGGGCAGAGCCAGTTGTTTCTTAGCTTCGCAAAGACCGGGAAGCAAGATGCTTTGGGCCTCTCTGCCCCTTGGAAACAGGGCAGCACTTTGGGCCTGGCAGCTCTAGGGCAATGGAGCACACCCAGAGCCGGAGTTCTACTTCAGCCAGATGAGGCCTGCCAAGAAACTGCGTTTCACAGGCCTTTCAAAGACATGTTCCCGGTAGGCTGTAAGAGCACGGGGCAGAGCGAGTTGGTTCTTAGCTTCCCAGAGAGCTGGAAGCAAGATGCTTTGGGGCCTCTCTGCCCCTTTGGAAACAAGGCAGCACCTTGGGCCTGGCAGCTCTAGGGCGATGGAGCACACCCAGAGCAGAAGTTCTACTTCAGCCAAATCAGGCCTGCCAGGAAACGGCGTTTCACAGGCCTTGGTAAGAGATGTTCCCGGTAGGCTGTAAGAGCACTGGGCAACGCCAGATGTTTCTTAGCTTCCCGAAGAGCTGGAAGCAAGAAGCTTTGGTGCCACTCTATCACTTTGGACTCAAGGCAGCCCTTTGGGGCAGGTAGCTCTAGCCCAGTGGAGCACACCCAGAGCAGAAGTTCTACTTGGGCCAGTTCAGGCCACCAACAAACTGCGTTTCACAGGCCTTGGTAAGAGATGTTCCCGGTAGGCTGTAAGAGCACTGGGCAACGCCAGATGTTTCTTAGCTTCCCGAAGAGCTGGAAGCAAGATGCTTTGGGGCCTCTCATCCCCTTTGCAAACAAGGCGGCCCTATGGGCCAGGCAGCTCTAGGCCAATGGAGCACACCCAGAGCAGAAGTTCTACTTCGGCCAGTTCAGGCCACCAACAAACTGCGTTTCACAGGCCTTGGTAAGAGATGTTCCCGGTAGGCTGTAAGAGCACTGGGCAACGCCAGATGTTTCTTAGCTTCCCGAAGAGCTGGAAGCAAGATGCTTTGGGGCCTCTCATCCCCTTTGCAAACAAGGCCGACCTTTGGGCCAGGCAGCTCTAGGCCAATGGAGCACACCCAGAGCAGAAGTTCTACCTCAGCCAGATAAGGCCTGCCAAGAAACTGCGTTTCAAAGGCTTTGGTAAGAGATGTTCCCGGTACTCTGTTAGAGCACTGGGCAGAGCCATTTGTTTCTTAGCTTCCCAAAGAGCTGGAAGCAAGATGCTTTGGGGGCTCCCTGCCCCTTTGCCAACAAGGGCGACCTTTGGGCCTTTCAGCTCTAGGCCAATGGAGCACACCCAGAGCAGAAGTCCTACTTCAGCCAGATCAGGCCTGCCAAGGAACTGCGTTTCAGAGGCCTTTGTATGTGACGTTCCCGGTAGGCTGTGAGAGCACGGTGCAGAGCCAGTTGTTTCCTTGTTTCCCAAACAGCTGGAAGCAAGACGCTTTGGGGCCTCTCTGCCCCTTTGGAAACAAGGCAGCACGTTGGGTCTGGCAGCTCTAGGGCAATGGAGCACAACCAGAGCCGAAGTTCTACTTCTTCCAGATCAGGCCTGCCTAGACAGTGCGTTTCCCAGGCCTTGATAAGAGATGTTCTCTTAGGCTATAAGAGCACTGGGCACAGCCAGTTGTTTCTTAGCTTCCCAAGAGGTGGAAGCAAGATGCTTTGGGGCCTCTCTCCCCCTTTGGAAACAAGGCAGCCCTTTGGGCCTTTCAGCTCTAGGGCAATGGAGCACACCCAGAGCAGAAGTTCTACCTCAGCCAGATCAGGCCTGCCAAGAAACTGCTTTTCACAGGCCTTCGTAAGAGGTGTTCCCGGAAGGCTGTAAGAGTACCTGGCAGAGCGAGTTGTTTCTTAGCTTCAAAAACAGCTGGAAGCAACATGATTTGGGGCCTCTCTCCCCCTTTGGAAACAAAGCAGCCTTTGTGCCTGGCAGCTCTAGGCCAAAGTAGCACACCCAGAGCACAAGTTCTACCTCAGCCAGATAAGGCCTGTCAAGAAGCTGCGTTTCACAGGCCTTTGTATGTGACGTTCCCGGTTGGCTTTGAGAGCACTGTGCAGAGCCAGTTGTTTTAGCTTCCCAGAGAGCAGGAAGCAAGATGCTTTGGGGCCTCTCTCACACTTTGGCAATAAAGGCAGCCCTTTGGGCCTGGCAGCCCTAGGCCAATGGAGTACACCCAGAGCAGAAGTTCTACCTCAGCCAGATCAGGCCTTCCAAGAAACTGCGTCTCACAGGCCTTTCTCTGTCACGTTGCCGGTAGGCTGTGAGAGCACTGTGCAGAGCCAGTTGTTTCTTAGCTTCCCAAAGATTTGGAAGCAAGATGCTTTGGGGACTCTCAGCCCCTTTGGAAACAAGGCGGCCCTTTGGGCCTGGCAGCTCTAGGCCAAAGTAGCACGCCCAGAGCAGGAGTTCTACTTCAGCCAGATCAGGCCTGCCAAGAAACTGCGTTTCACAGGCCTTGGTAAGAGATGTTCCCGGTAGGCTGTGAGAGCACTGTGGAGAGCCAGTTGCTTTAGCTTCCCACAGAGCTGGAAGCAAGATGCCTTGGGGCCTCTCTCTCCCTTTGGACACAAGGCAGCCGTTTGGGCCTGGCAGCTCTAGGCCAATGGAGCACACCCACAGCAGAAGTTCTACTTCAGGCAGATCAGTCCTGCCCAGAAACTGCGTTTCACAGCCCTTGGTAAGAGATGTTCACGGTAGGCTGTGAGAGCACTGGGCAGAACCAGTTGTTTTTTAGCTTCCCAAAGTGCTGGAGGCAAGATGCTTTGGGGCCTCTCTCACCCTTTGGAAACAAGGCAGCCCTTAGGTCCTGGTAGCTCTAGGCCTATGTAGCACAACCAGAACAGAAGTTCTACTTCAGCCAGGTCAGGCCTGCCAAGAAACTGCGTTTCACAGGCCTTTCAAAGAGATGTTCTCTTAGGCTGTAAGAGCACTGGGCAGAGCCAGCTGTTTCTTAGCTTCCCGAAGAGCTGGGAGCAAGATGCTTTGGGTCCACTCTCCGTCTTTGGAAACAAGGCAGCCCTTTGGGCCTGGCAGCTCTAGGGCAATGGAGCACACCCAGAGCAGAAGTTCTACTTCAGCCAGATCAGGCCTGCCAGGAAACTGCGTTTCACAGGCCTTGGTAAGAGATGTTCCCGGTAGGCTGTAAGAGCACTGGGCAGAGCCAGTTGTTTCTTACCTTCCTGAAAAGCTGGAAGCAAGATGCTTGGGACCCCTCTGCCCGTTTGGGAACAAGGCAGCCTTTTGGGTCGGGAAGCTCTAGGCCAATGGAGCACACGCAGAGCAGGAGTTCTACTTCAGCCTGATCAGGCCTGCAAAGAAACAGCGTTTGACAGGCCTTGGTAAGAGATGTTCCCGGTAGGTGTAAGAGCACTGGGCAGAGCCAGTTGTTTCTTAGCTTCGCAAAGACCGGGAAGCAAGATGCTTTGGGCCTCTCTGCCCCTTGGAAACAGGGCAGCACTTTGGGCCTGGCAGCTCTAGGGCAATGGAGCACACCCAGAGCCGGAGTTCTACTTCAGCCAGATGAGGCCTGCCAAGAAACTGCGTTTCACAGGCCTTTCAAAGACATGTTCCCGGTAGGCTGTAAGAGCACGGGGCAGAGCGAGTTGGTTCTTAGCTTCCCAGAGAGCTGGAAGCAAGATGCTTTGGGGCCTCTCTGCCCCTTTGGAAACAAGGCAGCACCTTGGGCCTGGCAGCTCTAGGGCGATGGAGCACACCCAGAGCAGAAGTTCTACTTCAGCCAAATCAGGCCTGCCAGGAAACGGCGTTTCACAGGCCTTGGTAAGAGATGTTCCCGGTAGGCTGTAAGAGCACTGGGCAACGCCAGATGTTTCTTAGCTTCCCGAAGAGCTGGAAGCAAGAAGCTTTGGTGCCACTCTATCACTTTGGACTCAAGGCAGCCCTTTGGGGCAGGTAGCTCTAGGCCAGTGGAGCACACCCAGAGCAGAAGTTCTACTTGGGCCAGTTCAGGCCACCAACAAACTGCGTTTCACAGCCCTTGGTAAGAGATGTTCCCGGTAGGCTGTAAGAGCACTGGGCAACGCCAGATGTTTCTTAGCTTCCCGAAGAGCTGGAAGCAAGATGCTTTGGGGCCTCTCATCCCCTTTGCAAACAAGGCGGCCCTATGGGCCAGGCAGCTCTAGGCCAATGGAGCACACCCAGAGCAGAAGTTCTACTTCGGCCAGTTCAGGCCACCAACAAACTGCGTTTCACAGGCCTTGGTAAGAGATGTTCCCGGTAGGCTGTAAGAGCACTGGGCAACGCCAGATGTTTCTTAGCTTCCCGAAGAGCTGGAAGCAAGATGCTTTGGGGCCTCTCATCCCCTTTGCAAACAAGGCCGACCTTTGGGCCAGGCAGCTCTAGGCCAATGGAGCACACCCAGAGCAGAAGTTCTACCTCAGCCAGATAAGGCCTGCCAAGAAACTGCGTTTCAAAGGCTTTGGTAAGAGATGTTGCCGGTACTCTGTTAGAGCACTGGGCAGAGCCATTTGTTTCTTAGCTTCCCAAAGAGCTGGAAGCAAGATGCTTTGGGGGCTCCCTGCCCCTTTGCCAACAAGGGCGACCTTTGGGCCTTTCAGCTCTAGGCCAATGGAGCACACCCAGAGCAGAAGTCCTACTTCAGCCAGATCAGGCCTGCCAAGGAACTGCGTTTCAGAGGCCTTTGTATGTGACGTTCCCGGTAGGCTGTGAGAGCACGGTGCAGAGCCAGTTGTTTCCTTGTTTCCCAAACAGCTGGAAGCAAGACGCTTTGGGGCCTCTCTGCCCCTTTGGAAACAAGGCAGCACGTTGGGTCTGGCAGCTCTAGGGCAATGGAGCACAACCAGAGCCGAAGTTCTACTTCTTCCAGATCAGGCCTGCCTAGACAGTGCGTTTCACAGGCCTTGATAAGAGATGTTCTCTTAGGCTATAAGAGCACTGGGCACAGCCAGTTGTTTCTTAGCTTCCCAAGAGGTGGAAGCAAGATGCTTTGGGGCCTCTCTCCCCCTTTGGAAACAAGGCAGCCCTTTGGGCCTTTCAGCTCTAGGGCAATGGAGCACACCCAGAGCAGAAGTTCTACCTCAGCCAGATCAGGCCTGCCAAGAAACTGCTTTTCACAGGCCTTCGTAAGAGGTGTTCCCGGAAGGCTGTAAGAGTACCTGGCAGAGCGAGTTGTTTCTTAGCTTCAAAAACAGCTGGAAGCAACATGATTTGGGGCCTCTCTCCCCCTTTGGAAACAAAGCAGCCTTTGTGCCTGGCAGCTCTAGGCCAAAGTAGCACACCCAGAGCACAAGTTCTACCTCAGCCAGATAAGGCCTGTCAAGAAGCTGCGTTTCACAGGCCTTTGTATGTGACGTTCCCGGTTGGCTTTGAGAGCACTGTGCAGAGCCAGTTGTTTTAGCTTCCCAGAGAGCAGGAAGCAAGATGCTTTGGGGCCTCTCTCACACTTTGGAAATAAAGGCAGCCCTTTGGGCCTGGCAGCCCTAGGCCAATGGAGTACACCCAGAGCAGAAGTTCTACCTCAGCCAGATCAGGCCTTCCAAGAAACTGCGTCTCACAGGCCTTTCTCTGTCACGTTGCCGGTAGGCTGTGAGAGCACTGTGCAGAGCCAGTTGTTTCTTAGCTTCCCAAAGATTTGGAAGCAAGATGCTTTGGGGACTCTCAGCCCCTTTGGAAACAAGGCGGCCCTTTGGGCCTGGCAGCTCTAGGCCAAAGTAGTACGCCCAGAGCAAGAGTTCTACTTCAGCCAGATCAGGCCTGCCAAGAAACTGCGTTTCACAGGCCTTGGTAAGAGATGTTCCCGGTAGGCTGTGAGAGCACTGTGGAGAGCCAGTTGCTTTAGCTTCCCACAGAGCTGGAAGCAAGATGCTTTGGGGCCTCTCTCTCCCTTTGGACACAAGGCAGCCGTTTGGGCCTGGCAGCTCTAGGCCAATGGAGCACACCCACAGCAGAAGTTCTACTTCAGGCAGATCAGTCCTGCCCAGAAACTGCGTTTCACAGCCCTTGGTAAGAGATGTTCACGGTAGGCTGTGAGAGCACTGGGCAGAACCAGTTGTTTTTTAGCTTCCCAAAGTGCTGGAGGCAAGATGCTTTGGGGCCTCTCTCACCCTTTGGAAACAAGGCAGCCCTTAGGTCCTGGTAGCTCTAGGCCTATGTAGCACAACCAGAACAGAAGTTCTACTTCAGCCAGGTCAGGCCTGCCAAGAAACTGCGTTTCACAGGCCTTTCAAAGAGATGTTCTCTTAGGCTGTAAGAGCACTGGGCAGAGCCAGCTGTTTCTTAGCTTCCCGAAGAGCTGGGAGCAAGATGCTTTGGGTCCACTCTCCGTCTTTGGAAACAAGGCAGCCCTTTGGGCCTGGCAGCTCTAGGGCAATGGAGCACACCCAGAGCAGAAGTTCTACTTCAGCCAGATCAGGCCTGCCAGGAAACTGCGTTTCACAGGCCTTGGTAAGAGATGTTCCCGGTAGGCTGTAAGAGCACTGGGCAGAGCCAGTTGTTTCTTACCTTCCTGAAAAGCTGGAAGCAAGATGCTTGGGACCCCTCTGCCCGTTTGGGAACAAGGCAGCCTTTTGGGTCGGGAAGCTCTAGGCCAATGGAGCACACGCAGAGCAGGAGTTCTACTTCAGCCTGATCAGGCCTGCAAAGAAACAGCGTTTGACAGGCCTTGGTAAGAGATGTTCCCGGTAGGTGTAAGAGCACTGGGCAGAGCCAGTTGTTTCTTAGCTTCGCAAAGACCGGGAAGCAAGATGCTTTGGGCCTCTCTGCCCCTTGGAAACAGGGCAGCACTTTGGGCCTGGCAGCTCTAGGGCAATGGAGCACACCCAGAGCCGGAGTTCTACTTCAGCCAGATGAGGCCTGCCAAGAAACTGCGTTTCACAGGCCTTTCAAAGACATGTTCCCGGTAGGCTGTAAGAGCACGGGGCAGAGCGAGTTGGTTCTTAGCTTCCCAGAGAGCTGGAAGCAAGATGCTTTGGGGCCTCTCTGCCCCTTTGGAAACAAGGCAGCACCTTGGGCCTGGCAGCTCTAGGGCGATGGAGCACACCCAGAGCAGAAGTTCTACTTCAGCCAAATCAGGCCTGCCAGGAAACGGCGTTTCACAGGCCTTGGTAAGAGATGTTCCCGGTAGGCTGTAAGAGCACTGGGCAACGCCAGATGTTTCTTAGCTTCCCGAAGAGCTGGAAGCAAGAAGCTTTGGTGCCACTCTATCACTTTGGACTCAAGGCAGCCCTTTGGGGCAGGTAGCTCTAGGCCAGTGGAGCACACCCAGAGCAGAAGTTCTACTTGGGCCAGTTCAGGCCACCAACAAACTGCGTTTCACAGCCCTTGGTAAGAGATGTTCCCGGTAGGCTGTAAGAGCACTGGGCAACGCCAGATGTTTCTTAGCTTCCCGAAGAGCTGGAAGCAAGATGCTTTGGGGCCTCTCATCCCCTTTGCAAACAAGGCGGCCCTATGGGCCAGGCAGCTCTAGGCCAATGGAGCACACCCAGAGCAGAAGTTCTACTTCGGCCAGTTCCGGCCACCAACAAACTGCGTTTCACAGGCCTTGGTAAGAGATGTTCCCGGTAGGCTGTAAGAGCACTGGGCAACGCCAGATGTTTCTTAGCTTCCCGAAGAGCTGGAAGCAAGATGCTTTGGGGCCTCTCATCCCCTTTGCAAACAAGGCCGACCTTTGGGCCAGGCAGCTCTAGGCCAATGGAGCACACCCAGAGCAGAAGTTCTACCTCAGCCAGATAAGGCCTGCCAAGAAACTGCGTTTCAAAGGCTTTGGTAAGAGATGTTGCCGGTACTCTGTTAGAGCACTGGGCAGAGCCATTTGTTTCTTAGCTTCCCAAAGAGCTGGAAGCAAGATGCTTTGGGGGCTCCCTGCCCCTTTGCCAACAAGGGCGACCTTTGGGCCTTTCAGCTCTAGGCCAATGGAGCACACCCAGAGCAGAAGTCCTACTTCAGCCAGATCAGGCCTGCCAAGGAACTGCGTTTCAGAGGCCTTTGTATGTGACGTTCCCGGTAGGCTGTGAGAGCACGGTGCAGAGCCAGTTGTTTCCTTGTTTCCCAAACAGCTGGAAGCAAGACGCTTTGGGGCCTCTCTGCCCCTTTGGAAACAAGGCAGCACGTTGGGTCTGGCAGCTCTAGGGCAATGGAGCACAACCAGAGCCGAAGTTCTACTTCTTCCAGATCAGGCCTGCCTAGACAGTGCGTTTCACAGGCCTTGATAAGAGATGTTCTCTTAGGCTATAAGAGCACTGGGCACAGCCAGTTGTTTCTTAGCTTCCCAAGAGGTGGAAGCAAGATGCTTTGGGGCCTCTCTCCCCCTTTGGAAACAAGGCAGCCCTTTGGGCCTTTCAGCTCTAGGGCAATGGAGCACACCCAGAGCAGAAGTTCTACCTCAGCCAGATCAGGCCTGCCAAGAAACTGCTTTTCACAGGCCTTCGTAAGAGGTGTTCCCGGAAGGCTGTAAGAGTACCTGGCAGAGCGAGTTGTTTCTTAGCTTCAAAAACAGCTGGAAGCAACATGATTTGGGGCCTCTCTCCCCCTTTGGAAACAAAGCAGCCTTTGTGCCTGGCAGCTCTAGGCCAAAGTAGCACACCCAGAGCACAAGTTCTACCTCAGCCAGATAAGGCCTGTCAAGAAGCTGCGTTTCACAGGCCTTTGTATGTGACGTTCCCGGTTGGCTTTGAGAGCACTGTGCAGAGCCAGTTGTTTTAGCTTCCCAGAGAGCAGGAAGCAAGATGCTTTGGGGCCTCTCTCACACTTTGGAAATAAAGGCAGCCCTTTGGGCCTGGCAGCCCTAGGCCAATGGAGTACACCCAGAGCAGAAGTTCTACCTCAGCCAGATCAGGCCTTCCAAGAAACTGCGTCTCACAGGCCTTTCTCTGTCACGTTGCCGGTAGGCTGTGAGAGCACTGTGCAGAGCCAGTTGTTTCTTAGCTTCCCAAAGATTTGGAAGCAAGATGCTTTGGGGACTCTCAGCCCCTTTGGAAACAAGGCGGCCCTTTGGGCCTGGCAGCTCTAGGCCAAAGTAGTACGCCCAGAGCAAGAGTTCTACTTCAGCCAGATCAGGCCTGCCAAGAAACTGCGTTTCACAGGCCTTGGTAAGAGATGTTCCCGGTAGGCTGTGAGAGCACTGTGGAGAGCCAGTTGCTTTAGCTTCCCACAGAGCTGGAAGCAAGATGCTTTGGGGCCTCTCTCTCCCTTTGGACACAAGGCAGCCGTTTGGGCCTGGCAGCTCTAGGCCAATGGAGCACACCCACAGCAGAAGTTCTACTTCAGGCAGATCAGTCCTGCCCAGAAACTGCGTTTCACAGCCCTTGGTAAGAGATGTTCACGGTAGGCTGTGAGAGCACTGGGCAGAACCAGTTGTTTTTTAGCTTCCCAAAGTGCTGGAGGCAAGATGCTTTGGGGCCTCTCTCACCCTTTGGAAACAAGGCAGCCCTTAGGTCCTGGTAGCTCTAGGCCTATGTAGCACAACCAGAACAGAAGTTCTACTTCAGCCAGGTCAGGCCTGCCAAGAAACTGCGTTTCACAGGCCTTTCAAAGAGATGTTCTCTTAGGCTGTAAGAGCACTGGGCAGAGCCAGCTGTTTCTTAGCTTCCCGAAGAGCTGGGAGCAAGATGCTTTGGGTCCACTCTCCGTCTTTGGAAACAAGGCAGCCCTTTGGGCCTGGCAGCTCTAGGGCAATGGAGCACACCCAGAGCAGAAGTTCTACTTCAGCCAGATCAGGCCTGCCAGGAAACTGCGTTTCACAGGCCTTGGTAAGAGATGTTCCCGGTAGGCTGTAAGAGCACTGGGCAGAGCCAGTTGTTTCTTACCTTCCTGAAAAGCTGGAAGCAAGATGCTTGGGACCCCTCTGCCCGTTTGGGAACAAGGCAGCCTTTTGGGTCGGGAAGCTCTAGGCCAATGGAGCACACGCAGAGCAGGAGTTCTACTTCAGCCTGATCAGGCCTGCAAAGAAACAGCGTTTGACAGGCCTTGGTAAGAGATGTTCCCGGTAGGTGTAAGAGCACTGGGCAGAGCCAGTTGTTTCTTAGCTTCGCAAAGACCGGGAAGCAAGATGCTTTGGGCCTCTCTGCCCCTTGGAAACAGGGCAGCACTTTGGGCCTGGCAGCTCTAGGGCAATGGAGCACACCCAGAGCCGGAGTTCTACTTCAGCCAGATGAGGCCTGCCAAGAAACTGCGTTTCACAGGCCTTTCAAAGACATGTTCCCGGTAGGCTGTAAGAGCACGGGGCAGAGCGAGTTGGTTCTTAGCTTCCCAGAGAGCTGGAAGCAAGATGCTTTGGGGCCTCTCTGCCCCTTTGGAAACAAGGCAGCACCTTGGGCCTGGCAGCTCTAGGGCGATGGAGCACACCCAGAGCAGAAGTTCTACTTCAGCCAAATCAGGCCTGCCAGGAAACGGCGTTTCACAGGCCTTGGTAAGAGATGTTCCCGGTAGGCTGTAAGAGCACTGGGCAACGCCAGATGTTTCTTAGCTTCCCGAAGAGCTGGAAGCAAGAAGCTTTGGTGCCACTCTATCACTTTGGACTCAAGGCAGCCCTTTGGGGCAGGTAGCTCTAGGCCAGTGGAGCACACCCAGAGCAGAAGTTCTACTTGGGCCAGTTCAGGCCACCAACAAACTGCGTTTCACAGCCCTTGGTAAGAGATGTTCCCGGTAGGCTGTAAGAGCACTGGGCAACGCCAGATGTTTCTTAGCTTCCCGAAGAGCTGGAAGCAAGATGCTTTGGGGCCTCTCATCCCCTTTGCAAACAAGGCGGCCCTATGGGCCAGGCAGCTCTAGGCCAATGGAGCACACCCAGAGCAGAATTTCTACTTCGGCCAGTTCAGGCCACCAACAAACTGCGTTTCACAGGCCTTGGTAAGAGATGTTCCCGGTAGGCTGTAAGAGCACTGGGCAACGCCAGATGTTTCTTAGCTTCCCGAAGAGCTGGAAGCAAGATGCTTTGGGGCCTCTCATCCCCTTTGCAAACAAGGCCGACCTTTGGGCCAGGCAGCTCTAGGCCAATGGAGCACACCCAGAGCAGAAGTTCTACCTCAGCCAGATAAGGCCTGCCAAGAAACTGCGTTTCAAAGGCTTTGGTAAGAGATGTTGCCGGTACTCTGTTAGAGCACTGGGCAGAGCCATTTGTTTCTTAGCTTCCCAAAGAGCTGGAAGCAAGATGCTTTGGGGGCTCCCTGCCCCTTTGCCAACAAGGGCGACCTTTGGGCCTTTCAGCTCTAGGCCAATGGAGCACACCCAGAGCAGAAGTCCTACTTCAGCCAGATCAGGCCTGCCAAGGAACTGCGTTTCAGAGGCCTTTGTATGTGACGTTCCCGGTAGGCTGTGAGAGCACGGTGCAGAGCCAGTTGTTTCCTTGTTTCCCAAACAGCTGGAAGCAAGACGCTTTGGGGCCTCTCTGCCCCTTTGGAAACAAGGCAGCACGTTGGGTCTGGCAGCTCTAGGGCAATGGAGCACAACCAGAGCCGAAGTTCTACTTCTTCCAGATCAGGCCTGCCTAGACAGTGCGTTTCACAGGCCTTGATAAGAGATGTTCTCTTAGGCTATAAGAGCACTGGGCACAGCCAGTTGTTTCTTAGCTTCCCAAGAGGTGGAAGCAAGATGCTTTGGGGCCTCTCTCCCCCTTTGGAAACAAGGCAGCCCTTTGGGCCTTTCAGCTCTAGGGCAATGGAGCACACCCAGAGCAGAAGTTCTACCTCAGCCAGATCAGGCCTGCCAAGAAACTGCTTTTCACAGGCCTTCGTAAGAGGTGTTCCCGGAAGGCTGTAAGAGTACCTGGCAGAGCGAGTTGTTTCTTAGCTTCAAAAACAGCTGGAAGCAACATGATTTGGGGCCTCTCTCCCCCTTTGGAAACAAAGCAGCCTTTGTGCCTGGCAGCTCTAGGCCAAAGTAGCACACCCAGAGCACAAGTTCTACCTCAGCCAGATAAGGCCTGTCAAGAAGCTGCGTTTCACAGGCCTTTGTATGTGACGTTCCCGGTTGGCTTTGAGAGCACTGTGCAGAGCCAGTTGTTTTAGCTTCCCAGAGAGCAGGAAGCAAGATGCTTTGGGGCCTCTCTCACACTTTGGAAATAAAGGCAGCCCTTTGGGCCTGGCAGCCCTAGGCCAATGGAGTACACCCAGAGCAGAAGTTCTACCTCAGCCAGATCAGGCCTTCCAAGAAACTGCGTCTCACAGGCCTTTCTCTGTCACGTTGCCGGTAGGCTGTGAGAGCACTGTGCAGAGCCAGTTGTTTCTTAGCTTCCCAAAGATTTGGAAGCAAGATGCTTTGGGGACTCTCAGCCCCTTTGGAAACAAGGCGGCCCTTTGGGCCTGGCAGCTCTAGGCCAAAGTAGCACGCCCAGAGCAAGAGTTCTACTTCAGCCAGATCAGGCCTGCCAAGAAACTGCGTTTCACAGGCCTTGGTAAGAGATGTTCCCGGTAGGCTGTGAGAGCACTGTGGAGAGCCAGTTGCTTTAGCTTCCCACAGAGCTGGAAGCAAGATGCTTTGGGGCCTCTCTCTCCCTTTGGACACAAGGCAGCCGTTTGGGCCTGGCAGCTCTAGGCCAATGGAGCACACCCACAGCAGAAGTTCTACTTCAGGCAGATCAGTCCTGCCCAGAAACTGCGTTTCACAGCCCTTGGTAAGAGATGTTCACGGTAGGCTGTGAGAGCACTGGGCAGAACCAGTTGTTTTTTAGCTTCCCAAAGTGCTGGAGGCAAGATGCTTTGGGGCCTCTCTCACCCTTTGGAAACAAGGCAGCCCTTAGGTCCTGGTAGCTCTAGGCCTATGTAGCACAACCAGAACAGAAGTTCTACTTCAGCCAGGTCAGGCCTGCCAAGAAACTGCGTTTCACAGGCCTTTCAAAGAGATGTTCTCTTAGGCTGTAAGAGCACTGGGCAGAGCCAGCTGTTTCTTAGCTTCCCGAAGAGCTGGGAGCAAGATGCTTTGGGTCCACTCTCCGTCTTTGGAAACAAGGCAGCCCTTTGGGCCTGGCAGCTCTAGGGCAATGGAGCACACCCAGAGCAGAAGTTCTACTTCAGCCAGATCAGGCCTGCCAGGAAACTGCGTTTCACAGGCCTTGGTAAGAGATGTTCCCGGTAGGCTGTAAGAGCACTGGGCAGAGCCAGTTGTTTCTTACCTTCCTGAAAAGCTGGAAGCAAGATGCTTGGGACCCCTCTGCCCGTTTGGGAACAAGGCAGCCTTTTGGGTCGGGAAGCTCTAGGCCAATGGAGCACACGCAGAGCAGGAGTTCTACTTCAGCCTGATCAGGCCTGCAAAGAAACAGCGTTTGACAGGCCTTGGTAAGAGATGTTCCCGGTAGGTGTAAGAGCACTGGGCAGAGCCAGTTGTTTCTTAGCTTCGCAAAGACCGGGAAGCAAGATGCTTTGGGCCTCTCTGCCCCTTGGAAACAGGGCAGCACTTTGGGCCTGGCAGCTCTAGGGCAATGGAGCACACCCAGAGCCGGAGTTCTACTTCAGCCAGATGAGGCCTGCCAAGAAACTGCGTTTCACAGGCCTTTCAAAGACATGTTCCCGGTAGGCTGTAAGAGCACGGGGCAGAGCGAGTTGGTTCTTAGCTTCCCAGAGAGCTGGAAGCAAGATGCTTTGGGGCCTCTCTGCCCCTTTGGAAACAAGGCAGCACCTTGGGCCTGGCAGCTCTAGGGCGATGGAGCACACCCAGAGCAGAAGTTCTACTTCAGCCAAATCAGGCCTGCCAGGAAACGGCGTTTCACAGGCCTTGGTAAGAGATGTTCCCGGTAGGCTGTAAGAGCACTGGGCAACGCCAGATGTTTCTTAGCTTCCCGAAGAGCTGGAAGCAAGAAGCTTTGGTGCCACTCTATCACTTTGGACTCAAGGCAGCCCTTTGGGGCAGGTAGCTCTAGCCCAGTGGAGCACACCCAGAGCAGAAGTTCTACTTGGGCCAGTTCAGGCCACCAACAAACTGCGTTTCACAGGCCTTGGTAAGAGATGTTCCCGGTAGGCTGTAAGAGCACTGGGCAACGCCAGATGTTTCTTAGCTTCCCGAAGAGCTGGAAGCAAGATGCTTTGGGGCCTCTCATCCCCTTTGCAAACAAGGCGGCCCTATGGGCCAGGCAGCTCTAGGCCAATGGAGCACACCCAGAGCAGAAGCTCTACTTCGGCCAGTTCAGGCCACCAACAAACTGCGTTTCACAGGCCTTGGTAAGAGATGTTCCCGGTAGGCTGTAAGAGCACTGGGCAACGCCAGATGTTTCTTAGCTTCCCGAAGAGCTGGAAGCAAGATGCTTTGGGGGCTCCCTGCCCCTTTGCCAACAAGGGCGACCTTTGGGCCTTTCAGCTCTAGGCCAATGGAGCACACCCAGAGCAGAAGTCCTACTTCAGCCAGATCAGGCCTGCCAAGGAACTGCGTTTCAGAGGCCTTTGTATGTGACGTTCCCGGTAGGCTGTGAGAGCACGGTGCAGAGCCAGTTGTTTCCTTGTTTCCCAAACAGCTGGAAGCAAGACGCTTTGGGGCCTCTCTGCCCCTTTGGAAACAAGGCAGCACGTTGGGTCTGGCAGCTCTAGGGCAATGGAGCACAACCAGAGCCGAAGTTCTACTTCTTCCAGATCAGGCCTGCCTAGACAGTGCGTTTCCCAGGCCTTGATAAGAGATGTTCTCTTAGGCTATAAGAGCACTGGGCACAGCCAGTTGTTTCTTAGCTTCCCAAGAGGTGGAAGCAAGATGCTTTGGGGCCTCTCTCCCCCTTTGGAAACAAGGCAGCCCTTTGGGCCTTTCAGCTCTAGGGCAATGGAGCACACCCAGAGCAGAAGTTCTACCTCAGCCAGATCAGGCCTGCCAAGAAACTGCTTTTCACAGGCCTTCGTAAGAGGTGTTCCCGGAAGGCTGTAAGAGTACCTGGCAGAGCGAGTTGTTTCTTAGCTTCAAAAACAGCTGGAAGCAACATGATTTGGGGCCTCTCTCCCCCTTTGGAAACAAAGCAGCCTTTGTGCCTGGCAGCTCTAGGCCAAAGTAGCACACCCAGAGCACAAGTTCTACCTCAGCCAGATAAGGCCTGTCAAGAAGCTGCGTTTCACAGGCCTTTGTATGTGACGTTCCCGGTTGGCTTTGAGAGCACTGTGCAGAGCCAGTTGTTTTAGCTTCCCAGAGAGCAGGAAGCAAGATGCTTTGGGGCCTCTCTCACACTTTGGAAATAAAGGCAGCCCTTTGGGCCTGGCAGCCCTAGGCCAATGGAGTACACCCAGAGCAGAAGTTCTACCTCAGCCAGATCAGGCCTTCCAAGAAACTGCGTCTCACAGGCCTTTCTCTGTCACGTTGCCGGTAGGCTGTGAGAGCACTGTGCAGAGCCAGTTGTTTCTTAGCTTCCCAAAGATTTGGAAGCAAGATGCTTTGGGGACTCTCAGCCCCTTTGGAAACAAGGCGGCCCTTTGGGCCTGGCAGCTCTAGGCCAAAGTAGCACGCCCAGAGCAGGAGTTCTACTTCAGCCAGATCAGGCCTGCCAAGAAACTGCGTTTCACAGGCCTTGGTAAGAGATGTTCCCGGTAGGCTGTGAGAGCACTGTGGAGAGCCAGTTGCTTTAGCTTCCCACAGAGCTGGAAGCAAGATGCCTTGGGGCCTCTCTCTCCCTTTGGACACAAGGCAGCCGTTTGGGCCTGGCAGCTCTAGGCCAATGGAGCACACCCACAGCAGAAGTTCTACTTCAGGCAGATCAGACCTGCCCAGAAACTGCGTTTCACAGCCCTTGGTAAGAGATGTTCACGGTAGGCTGTGAGAGCACTGGGCAGAACCAGTTGTTTTTTAGCTTCCCAAAGTGCTGGAGGCAAGATGCTTTGGGGCCTCTCTCACCCTTTGGAAACAAGGCAGCCCTTAGGTCCTGGTAGCTCTAGGCCTATGTAGCACAACCAGAACAGAAGTTCTACTTCAGCCAGGTCAGGCCTGCCAAGAAACTGCGTTTCACAGGCCTTTCAAAGAGATGTTCTCTTAGGCTGTAAGAGCACTGGGCAGAGCCAGCTGTTTCTTAGCTTCCCGAAGAGCTGGGAGCAAGATGCTTTGGGTCCACTCTCCGTCTTTGGAAACAAGGCAGCCCTTTGGGCCTGGCAGCTCTAGGGCAATGGAGCACACCCAGAGCAGAAGTTCTACTTCAGCCAGATCAGGCCTGCCAGGAAACTGCGTTTCACAGGCCTTGGTAAGAGATGTTCCCGGTAGGCTGTAAGAGCACTGGGCAGAGCCAGTTGTTTCTTACCTTCCAGAAAAGCTGGAAGCAAGATGCTTGGGACCCCTCTGCCCGCTTGAGAACAAGGCAGCCTTTTGGGTCGGGAAGCTCTAGGCCAATGGAGCACACGCAGAGCAGGAGTTCTACTTCAGCCTGATCAGGCCTGCAAAGAAACAGCGTTTGACAGGCCTTGGTAAGAGATGTTCCCGGTAGGTGTAAGAGCACTGGGCAGAGCCAGTTGTTTCTTAGCTTCGCAAAGACCGGGAAGCAAGATGCTTTGGGCCTCTCTGCCCCTTGGAAACAGGGCAGCACTTTGGGCCTGGCAGCTCTAGGGCAATGGAGCACACCCAGAGCCGGAGTTCTACTTCAGCCAGATGAGGCCTGCCAAGAAACTGCGTTTCACAGGCCTTTCAAAGACATGTTCCCGGTAGGCTGTAAGAGCACGGGGCAGAGCGAGTTGGTTCTTAGCTTCCCAGAGAGCTGGAAGCAAGATGCTTTGGGGCCTCTCTGCCCCTTTGGAAACAAGGCAGCACCTTGGGCCTGGCAGCTCTAGGGCGATGGAGCACACCCAGAGCAGAAGTTCTACTTCGGCCAGTTCAGGCCACCAACAAACTGCGTTTCACAGGCCTTGGTAAGAGATGTTCCCGGTAGGCTGTAAGAGCACTGGGCAACGCCAGATGTTTCTTAGCTTCCCGAAGAGCTGGAAGCAAGAAGCTTTGGTGCCACTCTCTCACTTTGGACTCAAGGCAGCCCTTTGGGGCAGGTAGCTCTAGGCCAGTGGAGCACACCCAGAGCAGAAGTTCTACTTGGGCCAGTTCAGGCCACCAACAAACTGCGTTTCACAGGCCTTGGTAAGAGATGTTCCCGGTAGGCTGTAAGAGCACTGGGCAACGCCAGATGTTTCTTAGCTTCCCGAAGAGCTGGAAGCAAGATGCTTTGGGGCCTCTCATCCCCTTTGCAAACAAGGCGGCCCTATGGGCCAGGCAGCTCTAGGCCAATGGAGCACACCCAGAGCAGAAGCTCTACTTCGGCCAGTTCAGGCCACCAACAAACTGCGTTTCACAGGCCTTGGTAAGAGATGTTCCCGGTAGGCTGTAAGAGCACTGGGCAACGCCAGATGTTTCTTAGCTTCCCGAAGAGCTGGAAGCAAGATGCTTTGGGGCCTCTCATCCCCTTTGCAAACAAGGCCGACCTTTGGGCCAGGCAGCTCTAGGCCAATGGAGCACACCCAGAGCAGAAGTTCTACCTCAGCCAGATAAGGCCTGCCAAGAAACTGCGTTTCAAAGGCTTTGGTAAGAGATGTTCCCGGTACTCTGTTAGAGCACTGGGCAGAGCCATTTGTTTCTTAGCTTCCCAAAGAGCTGGAAGCAAGATGCTTTGGGGGCTCCCTGCCCCTTTGCCAACAAGGGCGACCTTTGGGCCTTTCAGCTCTAGGCCAATGGAGCACACCCAGAGCAGAAGTCCTACTTCAGCCAGATCAGGCCTGCCAAGGAACTGCGTTTCAGAGGCCTTTGTATGTGACGTTCCCGGTAGGCTGTGAGAGCACGGTGCAGAGCCAGTTGTTTCCTTGTTTCCCAAACAGCTGGAAGCAAGACGCTTTGGGGCCTCTCTGCCCCTTTGGAAACAAGGCAGCACGTTGGGTCTGGCAGCTCTAGGGCAATGGAGCACAACCAGAGCCGAAGTTCTACTTCTTCCAGATCAGGCCTGCCTAGACAGTGCGTTTCCCAGGCCTTGATAAGAGATGTTCTCTTAGGCTATAAGAGCACTGGGCACAGCCAGTTGTTTCTTAGCTTCCCAAGAGGTGGAAGCAAGATGCTTTGGGGCCTCTCTCCCCCTTTGGAAACAAGGCAGCCCTTTGGGCCTTTCAGCTCTAGGGCAATGGAGCACACCCAGAGCAGAAGTTCTACCTCAGCCAGATCAGGCCTGCCAAGAAACTGCTTTTCACAGGCCTTCGTAAGAGGTGTTCCCGGAAGGCTGTAAGAGTACCTGGCAGAGCGAGTTGTTTCTTAGCTTCAAAAACAGCTGGAAGCAACATGATTTGGGGCCTCTCTCCCCCTTTGGAAACAAAGCAGCCTTTGTGCCTGGCAGCTCTAGGCCAAAGTAGCACACCCAGAGCACAAGTTCTACCTCAGCCAGATAAGGCCTGTCAAGAAGCTGCGTTTCACAGGCCTTTGTATGTGACGTTCCCGGTTGGCTTTGAGAGCACTGTGCAGAGCCAGTTGTTTTAGCTTCCCAGAGAGCAGGAAGCAAGATGCTTTGGGGCCTCTCTCACACTTTGGAAATAAAGGCAGCCCTTTGGGCCTGGCAGCCCTAGGCCAATGGAGTACACCCAGAGCAGAAGTTCTACCTCAGCCAGATCAGGCCTTCCAAGAAACTGCGTCTCACAGGCCTTTCTCTGTCACGTTGCCGGTAGGCTGTGAGAGCACTGTGCAGAGCCAGTTGTTTCTTAGCTTCCCAAAGATTTGGAAGCAAGATGCTTTGGGGACTCTCAGCCCCTTTGGAAACAAGGCGGCCCTTTGGGCCTGGCAGCTCTAGGCCAAAGTAGCACGCCCAGAGCAGGAGTTCTACTTCAGCCAGATCAGGCCTGCCAAGAAACTGCGTTTCACAGGCCTTGGTAAGAGATGTTCCCGGTAGGCTGTGAGAGCACTGTGGAGAGCCAGTTGCTTTAGCTTCCCACAGAGCTGGAAGCAAGATGCCTTGGGGCCTCTCTCTCCCTTTGGACACAAGGCAGCCGTTTGGGCCTGGCAGCTCTAGGCCAATGGAGCACACCCACAGCAGAAGTTCTACTTCAGGCAGATCAGTCCTGCCCAGAAACTGCGTTTCACAGCCCTTGGTAAGAGATGTTCACGGTAGGCTGTGAGAGCACTGGGCAGAACCAGTTGTTTTTTAGCTTCCCAAAGTGCTGGAGGCAAGATGCTTTGGGGCCTCTCTCACCCTTTGGAAACAAGGCAGCCCTTAGGTCCTGGTAGCTCTAGGCCTATGTAGCACAACCAGAACAGAAGTTCTACTTCAGCCAGGTCAGGCCTGCCAAGAAACTGCGTTTCACAGGCCTTTCAAAGAGATGTTCTCTTAGGCTGTAAGAGCACTGGGCAGAGCCAGCTGTTTCTTAGCTTCCCGAAGAGCTGGGAGCAAGATGCTTTGGGTCCACTCTCCGTCTTTGGAAACAAGGCAGCCCTTTGGGCCTGGCAGCTCTAGGGCAATGGAGCACACCCAGAGCAGAAGTTCTACTTCAGCCAGATCAGGCCTGCCAGGAAACTGCGTTTCACAGGCCTTGGTAAGAGATGTTCCCGGTAGGCTGTAAGAGCACTGGGCAGAGCCAGTTGTTTCTTACCTTCCTGAAAAGCTGGAAGCAAGATGCTTGGGACCCCTCTGCCCGTTTGGGAACAAGGCAGCCTTTTGGGTCGGGAAGCTCTAGGCCAATGGAGCACACGCAGAGCAGGAGTTCTACTTCAGCCTGATCAGGCCTGCAAAGAAACAGCGTTTGACAGGCCTTGGTAAGAGATGTTCCCGGTAGGTGTAAGAGCACTGGGCAGAGCCAGTTGTTTCTTAGCTTCGCAAAGACCGGGAAGCAAGATGCTTTGGGCCTCTCTGCCCCTTGGAAACAGGGCAGCACTTTGGGCCTGGCAGCTCTAGGGCAATGGAGCACACCCAGAGCCGGAGTTCTACTTCAGCCAGATGAGGCCTGCCAAGAAACTGCGTTTCACAGGCCTTTCAAAGACATGTTCCCGGTAGGCTGTAAGAGCACGGGGCAGAGCGAGTTGGTTCTTAGCTTCCCAGAGAGCTGGAAGCAAGATGCTTTGGGGCCTCTCTGCCCCTTTGGAAACAAGGCAGCACCTTGGGCCTGGCAGCTCTAGGGCGATGGAGCACACCCAGAGCAGAAGTTCTACTTCAGCCAAATCAGGCCTGCCAGGAAACGGCGTTTCACAGGCCTTGGTAAGAGATGTTCCCGGTAGGCTGTAAGAGCACTGGGCAACGCCAGATGTTTCTTAGCTTCCCGAAGAGCTGGAAGCAAGAAGCTTTGGTGCCACTCTCTCACTTTGGACTCAAGGCAGCCCTTTGGGGCAGGTAGCTCTAGCCCAGTGGAGCACACCCAGAGCAGAAGTTCTACTTGGGCCAGTTCAGGCCACCAACAAACTGCGTTTCACAGGCCTTGGTAAGAGATGTTCCCGGTAGGCTGTAAGAGCACTGGGCAACGCCAGATGTTTCTTAGCTTCCCGAAGAGCTGGAAGCAAGATGCTTTGGGGCCTCTCATCCCCTTTGCAAACAAGGTGGCCCTATGGGCCAGGCAGCTCTAGGCCAATGGAGCACACCCAGAGCAGAAGTTCTACTTCGTCCAGTTCAGGCCACCAACAAACTGCGTTTCACAGGCCTTGGTAAGAGATGTTCCCGGTAGGCTGTAAGAGCACTGGGCAACGCCAGATGTTTCTTAGCTTCCCGAAGAGCTGGAAGCAAGATGCTTTGGGGCCTCTCATCCCCTTTGCAAACAAAGCCGACCTTTGGGCCAGGCAGCTCTAGGCCAATGGAGCACACCCAGAGCAGAAGTTCTCCCTCAGCCAGATAAGGCCTGCCAAGAAACTGCGTTTCAAAGGCTTTGGTAAGAGATGTTCCCGGTACTCTGTTAGAGCACTGGGCAGAGCCATTTGTTTCTTAGCTTCCCAAAGAGCTGGAAGCAAGATGCTTTGGGGGCTCCCTGCCCCTTTGCCAACAAGGGCGACCTTTGGGCCTTTCAGCTCTAGGCCAATGGAGCACACCCAGAGCAGAAGTCCTACTTCAGCCAGATCAGGCCTGCCAAGGAACTGCGTTTCAGAGGCCTTTGTATGTGACGTTCCCGGTAGGCTGTGAGAGCACGGTGCAGAGCCAGTTGTTTCCTTGTTTCCCAAACAGCTGGAAGCAAGACGCTTTGGGGCCTCTCTGCCCCTTTGGAAACAAGGCAGCACGTTGGGTCTGGCAGCTCTAAGGCAATGGAGCACAACCAGAGCCGAAGTTCTACTTCTTCCAGATCAGGCCTGCCTAGACAGTGCGTTTCCCAGGCCTTGATAAGAGATGTTCTCTTAGGCTATAAGAGCACTGGGCACAGCCAGTTGTTTCTTAGCTTCCCAAGAGGAGGAAGCAAGATGCTTTGGGGCCTCTCTCCCCCTTTGGAAACAAGGCAGCCCTTTGGGCCTTTCAGCTCTAGGGCAATGGAGCACACCCAGAGCAGAAGTTCTACCTCAGCCAGATCAGGCCTGCCAAGAAACTGCTTTTCACAGGCCTTCGTAAGAGGTGTTCCCGGAAGGCTGTAAGAGTACCTGGCAGAGCGAGTTGTTTCTTAGCTTCAAAAACAGCTGGAAGCAACATGATTTGGGGCCTCTCTCCCCCTTTGGAAACAAAGCAGCCTTTGTGCCTAGCAGCTCTAGGCCAAAGTAGCACACCCAGAGCACAAGTTCTACCTCAGCCAGATAAGGGCTGTCAAGAAGCTGCGTCTCACAGGCCTTTGTATGTGACGTTCCCGGTTGGCTTTGAGAGCACTGTGCAGAGCCAGTTGTTTTAGCTTCCCAGAGAGCAGGAAGCAAGATGCTTTGGGGCCTCTCTCACACTTTGGAAATAAAGGCAGCCCTTTGGGCCTGGCAGCCCTAGGCCAATGGAGTACACCCAGAGCAGAAGTTCTACCTCAGCCAGATCAGGCCTTCCAAGAAACTGCGTCTCACAGGCCTTTCTCTGTCACATTGCCGGTAGGCTGTGAGAGCACTGTGCAGAGCCAGTTGTTTCTTAGCTTCCCAAAGATTTGGAAGCAAGATGCTTTGGGGACTCTCAGCCCCTTTGGAAACAAGGCGGCCCTTTGGGCCTGGCAGCTCTAGGCCAAAGTAGCACGCCCAGAGCAGGAGTTCTACTTCAGCCAGATCAGGCCTGCCAAGAAACTGTGTTTCACAGGCCTTGGTAAGAGATGTTCCCGGTAGGCTGTGAGAGCACTGTGGAGAGCCAGTTGCTTTAGCTTCCCACAGAGCTGGAAGCAAGATGCTTTGGGGCCTCTCTCTCCCTTTGGACACAAGGCAGCCGTTTGGGCCTGGCAGCTCTAGGCCAATGGAGCACACCCACAGCAGAAGTTCTACTTCAGGCAGATCAGTCCTGCCCAGAAACTGCGTTTCACAGCCCTTGGTAAGAGATGTTCACGGTAGGCTGTGAGAGCACTGGGCAGAACCAGTTGTTTTTTAGCTTCCCAAAGTGCTGGAGGCAAGATGCTTTGGGGCCTCTCTCACCCTTTGGAAACAAGGCAGCCCTTAGGTCCTGGTAGCTCTAGGCCTATGTAGCACAACCAGAACAGAAGTTCTACTTCAGCCAGGTCAGGCCTGCCAAGAAACTGCGTTTCACAGGCCTTTCAAAGAGATGTTCTCTTAGGCTGTAAGAGCACTGGGCAGAGCCAGCTGTTTCTTAGCTTCCCGAAGAGCTGGGAGCAAGATGCTTTGGGTCCACTCTCCGTCTTTGGAAACAAGGCAGCCCTTTGGGCCTTGCAGCTCTAGGGCAATGGAGCACACCCAGAGCAGAAGTTCTACTTCAGCCAGATCAGGCCTGCCAGGAAACTGCGTTTCACAGGCCTTGGTAAGAGATGTTCCCGGTAGGCTGTAAGAGCACTGGGCAGAGCCAGTTGTTTCTTACCTTCCTGAAAAGCTGGAAGCAAGATGCTTGGGACCCCTCTGCCCGTTTGGGAACAAGGCAGCCTTTTGGGTCGGGAAGCTCTAGGCCAATGGAGCACACGCAGAGCAGGAGTTCTACTTCAGCCTGATCAGGCCTGCAAAGAAACAGCGTTTGACAGGCCTTGGTAAGAGATGTTCCCGGTAGGTGTAAGAGCACTGGGCAGAGCCAGTTGTTTCTTAGCTTCGCAAAGACCGGGAAGCAAGATGCTTTGGGCCTCTCTGCCCCTTGGAAACAGGGCAGCACTTTGGGCCTGGCAGCTCTAGGGCAATGGAGCACACCCAGAGCCGGAGTTCTACTTCAGCCAGATGAGGCCTGCCAAGAAACTGCGTTTCACAGGCCTTTCAAAGACATGTTCCCGGTAGGCTGTAAGAGCACGGGGCAGAGCGAGTTGGTTCTTAGCTTCCCAGAGAGCTGGAAGCAAGATGCTTTGGGGCCTCTCTGCCCCTTTGGAAACAAGGCAGCACCTTGGGCCTGGCAGCTCTAGGGCGATGGAGCACACCCAGAGCAGAAGTTCTACTTCAGCCAAATCAGGCCTGCCAGGAAACGGCGTTTCACAGGCCTTGGTAAGAGATGTTCCCGGTAGGCTGTAAGAGCACTGGGCAACGCCAGATGTTTCTTAGCTTCCCGAAGAGCTGGAAGCAAGAAGCTTTGGTGCCACTCTATCACTTTGGACTCAAGGCAGCCCTTTGGGGCAGGTAGCTCTAGCCCAGTGGAGCACACCCAGAGCAGAAGTTCTACTTGGGCCAGTTCAGGCCACCAACAAACTGCGTTTCACAGGCCTTGGTAAGAGATGTTCCCGGTAGGCTGTAAGAGCACTGGGCAACGCCAGATGTTTCTTAGCTTCCCGAAGAGCTGGAAGCAAGATGCTTTGGGGCCTCTCATCCCCTTTGCAAACAAGGCCGACCTTTGGGCCAGGCAGCTCTAGGCCAATGGAGCACACCCAGAGCAGAAGTTCTACCTCAGCCAGATAAGGCCTGCCAAGAAACTGCGTTTCAAAGGCTTTGGTAAGAGATGTTCCCGGTACTCTGTTAGAGCACTGGGCAGAGCCATTTGTTTCTTAGCTTCCCAAAGAGCTGGAAGCAAGATGCTTTGGGGGCTCCCTGCCCCTTTGCCAACAAGGGCGACCTTTGGGCCTTTCAGCTCTAGGCCAATGGAGCACACCCAGAGCAGAAGTCCTACTTCAGCCAGATCAGGCCTGCCAAGGAACTGCGTTTCAGAGGCCTTTGTATGTGACGTTCCCGGTAGGCTGTGAGAGCACGGTGCAGAGCCAGTTGTTTCCTTGTTTCCCAAACAGCTGGAAGCAAGACGCTTTGGGGCCTCTCTGCCCCTTTGGAAACAAGGCAGCACGTTGGGTCTGGCAGCTCTAGGGCAATGGAGCACAACCAGAGCCGAAGTTCTACTTCTTCCAGATCAGGCCTGCCTAGACAGTGCGTTTCCCAGGCCTTGATAAGAGATGTTCTCTTAGGCTATAAGAGCACTGGGCACAGCCAGTTGTTTCTTAGCTTCCCAAGAGGTGGAAGCAAGATGCTTTGGGGCCTCTCTCCCCCTTTGGAAACAAGGCAGCCCTTTGGGCCTTTCAGCTCTAGGGCAATGGAGCACACCCAGAGCAGAAGTTCTACCTCAGCCAGATCAGGCCTGCCAAGAAACTGCTTTTCACAGGCCTTCGTAAGAGGTGTTCCCGGAAGGCTGTAAGAGTACCTGGCAGAGCGAGTTGTTTCTTAGCTTCAAAAACAGCTGGAAGCAACATGATTTGGGGCCTCTCTCCCCCTTTGGAAACAAAGCAGCCTTTGTGCCTGGCAGCTCTAGGCCAAAGTAGCACACCCAGAGCACAAGTTCTACCTCAGCCAGATAAGGCCTGTCAAGAAGCTGCGTTTCACAGGCCTTTGTATGTGACGTTCCCGGTTGGCTTTGAGAGCACTGTGCAGAGCCAGTTGTTTTAGCTTCCCAGAGAGCAGGAAGCAAGATGCTTTGGGGCCTCTCTCACACTTTGGCAATAAAGGCAGCCCTTTGGGCCTGGCAGCCCTAGGCCAATGGAGTACACCCAGAGCAGAAGTTCTACCTCAGCCAGATCAGGCCTTCCAAGAAACTGCGTCTCACAGGCCTTTCTCTGTCACGTTGCCGGTAGGCTGTGAGAGCACTGTGCAGAGCCAGTTGTTTCTTAGCTTCCCAAAGATTTGGAAGCAAGATGCTTTGGGGACTCTCAGCCCCTTTGGAAACAAGGCGGCCCTTTGGGCCTGGCAGCTCTAGGCCAAAGTAGCACGCCCAGAGCAGGAGTTCTACTTCAGCCAGATCAGGCCTGCCAAGAAACTGCGTTTCACAGGCCTTGGTAAGAGATGTTCCCGGTAGGCTGTGAGAGCACTGTGGAGAGCCAGTTGCTTTAGCTTCCCACAGAGCTGGAAGCAAGATGCCTTGGGGCCTCTCTCTCCCTTTGGACACAAGGCAGCCGTTTGGGCCTGGCAGCTCTAGGCCAATGGAGCACACCCACAGCAGAAGTTCTACTTCAGGCAGATCAGTCCTGCCCAGAAACTGCGTTTCACAGCCCTTGGTAAGAGATGTTCACGGTAGGCTGTGAGAGCACTGGGCAGAACCAGTTGTTTTTTAGCTTCCCAAAGTGCTGGAGGCAAGATGCTTTGGGGCCTCTCTCACCCTTTGGAAACAAGGCAGCCCTTAGGTCCTGGTAGCTCTAGGCCTATGTAGCACAACCAGAACAGAAGTTCTACTTCAGCCAGGTCAGGCCTGCCAAGAAACTGCGTTTCACAGGCCTTTCAAAGAGATGTTCTCTTAGGCTGTAAGAGCACTGGGCAGAGCCAGCTGTTTCTTAGCTTCCCGAAGAGCTGGGAGCAAGATGCTTTGGGTCCACTCTCCGTCTTTGGAAACAAGGCAGCCCTTTGGGCCTGGCAGCTCTAGGGCAATGGAGCACACCCAGAGCAGAAGTTCTACTTCAGCCAGATCAGGCCTGCCAGGAAACTGCGTTTCACAGGCCTTGGTAAGAGATGTTCCCGGTAGGCTGTAAGAGCACTGGGCAGAGCCAGTTGTTTCTTACCTTCCTGAAAAGCTGGAAGCAAGATGCTTGGGACCCCTCTGCCCGTTTGGGAACAAGGCAGCCTTTTGGGTCGGGAAGCTCTAGGCCAATGGAGCACACGCAGAGCAGGAGTTCTACTTCAGCCTGATCAGGCCTGCAAAGAAACAGCGTTTGACAGGCCTTGGTAAGAGATGTTCCCGGTAGGTGTAAGAGCACTGGGCAGAGCCAGTTGTTTCTTAGCTTCGCAAAGACCGGGAAGCAAGATGCTTTGGGCCTCTCTGCCCCTTGGAAACAGGGCAGCACTTTGGGCCTGGCAGCTCTAGGGCAATGGAGCACACCCAGAGCCGGAGTTCTACTTCAGCCAGATGAGGCCTGCCAAGAAACTGCGTTTCACAGGCCTTTCAAAGACATGTTCCCGGTAGGCTGTAAGAGCACGGGGCAGAGCGAGTTGGTTCTTAGCTTCCCAGAGAGCTGGAAGCAAGATGCTTTGGGGCCTCTCTGCCCCTTTGGAAACAAGGCAGCACCTTGGGCCTGGCAGCTCTAGGGCAATGGAGCACACCCAGAGCAGAAGTTCTACTTCAGCCAAATCAGGCCTGCCAGGAAACGGCGTTTCACAGGCCTTGGTAAGAGATGTTCCCGGTAGGCTGTAAGAGCACTGGGCAACGCCAGATGTTTCTTAGCTTCCCTAAGAGCTGGAAGCAAGAAGCTTTGGTGCCACTCTCTCACTTTGGACTCAAGGCAGCCCTTTGGGGCAGGTAGCTCTAGGCCAGTGGAGCACACCCAGAGCAGAAGTTCTACTTGGGCCAGTTCAGGCCACCAACAAACTGCGTTTCACAGGCCTTGGTAAGAGATGTTCCCGGTAGGCTGTAAGAGCACTGGGCAACGCCAGATGTTTCTTAGCTTCCCGAAGAGCTGGAAGCAAGATGCTTTGGGGCCTCTCATCCCCTTTGCAAACAAGGTGGCCCTATGGGCCAGGCAGCTCTAGGCCAATGGAGCACACCCAGAGCAGAAGTTCTACTTCGGCCAGTTCAGGCCACCAACAAACTGCGTTTCACAGGCCTTGGTAAGAGATGTTCCCAGTAGGCTGTCAGAGCACTGGGCAACGCCAGATGTTTCTTAGCTTCCCGAAGAGCTGGAAGCAAGATGCTTTGGGGCCTCTCATCCCCTTTGCAAACAAGGCCGACCTTTGGGCCAGGCAGCTCTAGGCCAATGGAGCACACCCAGAGCAGAAGTTCTACTTCGGCCAGTTCAGGCCACCAACAAACTGCGTTTCACAGGCCTTGGTAAGAGATGTTCCCGGTAGGCTGTAAGAGCACTGGGCAACGCCAGATGTTTCTTAGCTTCCCGAAGAGCTGGAAGCAAGATGCTTTGGGGCCTCTCATCCCCTTTGCAAACAAGGCCGACCTTTGGGCCAGGCAGCTCTAGGCCAATGGAGCACACCCAGAGCAGAAGTTCTACCTCAGCCAGATAAGGCCTGCCAAGAAACTGCGTTTCAAAGGCTTTGGTAAGAGATGTTCCCGGTACTCTGTTAGAGCACTGGGCAGAGCCATTTGTTTCTTAGCTTCCCAAAGAGCTGGAAGCAAGATGCTTTGGGGGCTCCCTGCCCCTTTGCCAACAAGGGCGACCTTTGGGCCTTTCAGCTCTAGGCCAATGGAGCACACCCAGAGCAGAAGTCCTACTTCAGCCAGATCAGGCCTGCCAAGGAACTGCGTTTCAGAGGCCTTTGTATGTGACGTTCCCGGTAGGCTGTGAGAGCACGGTGCAGAGCCAGTTGTTTCCTTGTTTCCCAAACAGCTGGAAGCAAGACGCTTTGGGGCCTCTCTGCCCCTTTGGAAACAAGGCAGCACGTTGGGTCTGGCAGCTCTAGGGCAATGGAGCACAACCAGAGCCGAAGTTCTACTTCTTCCAGATCAGGCCTGCCTAGACAGTGCGTTTCCCAGGCCTTGATAAGAGATGTTCTCTTAGGCTATAAGAGCACTGGGCACAGCCAGTTGTTTCTTAGCTCCCCAGAGGTGGAAGCAAGATGCTTTGGGGCCTCTCTCCCCCTTTGGAAACAAGGCAGCCCTTTGGGCCTTTCAGCTCGAGGGCAATGGAGCACACCCAGAGCAGAAGTTCTACCTCAGCCAGATCAGGCCTGCCAAGAAACTGCTTTTCACAGGCCTTCGTAAGAGGTGTTCCCGGAAGGCTGTAAGAGTACCTGGCAGAGCGAGTTGTTTCTTAGCTTCAAAAACAGCTGGAAGCAACATGATTTGGGGCCTCTCTCCCCCTTTGGAAACAAAGCAGCCTTTGTGCCTGGCAGCTCTAGGCCAAAGTAGCACACCCAGAGCACAAGTTCTACCTCAGCCAGATAAGGCCTGTCAAGAAGCTGCGTTTCACAGGCCTTTGTATGTGACGTTCCCGGTTGGCTTTGAGAGCACTGTGCAGAGCCAGTTGTTTTAGCTTCCCAGAGAGCAGGAAGCAAGATGCTTTGGGGCCTCTCTCACACTTTGGAAATAAAGGCAGCCCTTTGGGCCTGGCAGCCCTAGGCCAATGGAGTACACCCAGAGCAGAAGTTCTACCTCAGCCAGATCAGGCCTTCCAAGAAACTGCGTCTCACAGGCCTTTCTCTGTCACGTTGCCGGTAGGCTGTGAGAGCACTGTGCAGAGCCAGTTGTTTCTTAGCTTCCCAAAGATTTGGAAGCAAGATGCTTTGGGGACTCTCAGCCCCTTTGGAAACAAGGCGGCCCTTTGGGCCTGGCAGCTCTAGGCCAAAGTAGCACGCCCAGAGCAGGAGTTCTACTTCAGCCAGATCAGGCCTGCCAAGAAACTGCGTTTCACAGGCCTTGGTAAGAGATGTTCCCGGTAGGCTGTGAGAGCACTGTGGAGAGCCAGTTGCTTTAGCTTCCCACAGAGCTGGAAGCAAGATGCCTTGGGGCCTCTCTCTCCCTTTGGACACAAGGCAGCCGTTTGGGCCTGGCAGCTCTAGGCCAATGGAGCACACCCACAGCAGAAGTTCTACTTCAGGCAGATCAGACCTGCCCAGAAACTGCGTTTCACAGCCCTTGGTAAGAGATGTTCACGGTAGGCTGTGAGAGCACTGGGCAGAACCAGTTGTTTTTTAGCTTCCCAAAGTGCTGGAGGCAAGATGCTTTGGGGCCTCTCTCACCCTTTGGAAACAAGGCAGCCCTTAGGTCCTGGTAGCTCTAGGCCTATGTAGCACAACCAGAACAGAAGTTCTACTTCAGCCAGGTCAGGCCTGCCAAGAAACTGCGTTTCACAGGCCTTTCAAAGAGATGTTCTCTTAGGCTGTAAGAGCACTGGGCAGAGCCAGCTGTTTCTTAGCTTCCCGAAGAGCTGGGAGCAAGATGCTTTGGGTCCACTCTCCGTCTTTGGAAACAAGGCAGCCTTTTGGGCCTGGCAGCTCTAGGGCAATGGAGCACACCCAGAGCAGAAGTTCTACTTCAGCCAGATCAGGCCTGCCAGGAAACTGCGTTTCACAGGCCTTGGTAAGAGATGTTCCCGGTAGGCTGTAAGAGCACTGGGCAGAGCCAGTTGTTTCTTACCTTCCAGAAAAGCTGGAAGCAAGATGCTTGGGACCCCTCTGCCCGCTTGGGAACAAGGCAGCCTTTTGGGTCGGGAAGCTCTAGGCCAATGGAGCACACGCAGAGCAGGAGTTCTACTTCAGCCTGATCAGGCCTGCAAAGAAACAGCGTTTGACAGGCCTTGGTAAGAGATGTTCCCGGTAGGTGTAAGAGCACTGGGCAGAGCCAGTTGTTTCTTAGCTTCGCAAAGACCGGGAAGCAAGATGCTTTGGGCCTCTCTGCCCCTTGGAAACAGGGCAGCACTTTGGGCCTGGCAGCTCTAGGGCAATGGAGCACACCCAGAGCCGGAGTTCTACTTCAGCCAGATGAGGCCTGCCAAGAAACTGCGTTTCACAGGCCTTTCAAAGACATGTTCCCGGTAGGCTGTAAGAGCACGGGGCAGAGCGAGTTGGTTCTTAGCTTCCCAGAGAGCTGGAAGCAAGATGCTTTGGGGCCTCTCTGCCCCTTTGGAAACAAGGCAGCACCTTGGGCCTGGCAGCTCTAGGGCGATGGAGCACACCCAGAGCAGAAGTTCTACTTCGGCCAGTTCAGGCCACCAACAAACTGCGTTTCACAGGCCTTGGTAAGAGATGTTCCCGGTAGGCTGTAAGAGCACTGGGCAACGCCAGATGTTTCTTAGCTTCCCAAAGAGCTGGAAGCAAGAAGCTTTGGTGCCACTCTCTCACTTTGGACTCAAGGCAGCCCTTTGGGGCAGGTAGCTCTAGGCCAGTGGAGCACACCCAGAGCAGAAGTTCTACTTGGGCCAGTTCAGGCCACCAACAAACTGCGTTTCACAGGCCTTGGTAAGAGATGTTCCCGGTAGGCTGTAAGAGCACTGGGCAACGCCAGATGTTTCTTAGCTTCCCGAAGAGCTGGAAGCAAGAAGCTTTGGTGCCACTCTCTCACTTTGGACTCAAGGCAGCCCTTTGGGGCAGGTAGCTCTAGGCCAGTGGAGCACACCCAGAGCAGAAGTTCTACTTGGGCCAGTTCAGGCCACCAACAAACTGCGTTTCACAGGCCTTGGTAAGAGATGTTCCCGGTAGGCTGTAAGAGCACTGGGCAACGCCAGATGTTTCTTAGCTTCCCGAAGAGCTGGAAGCAAGATGCTTTGGGGCCTCTCATCCCCTTTGCAAACAAGGTGGCCCTATGGGCCAGGCAGCTCTAGGCCAATGGAGCACACCCAGAGCAGAAGTTCTACTTCGGCCAGTTCAGGCCACCAACAAACTGCGTTTCACAGGCCTTGGTAAGAGATGTTCCCAGTAGGCTGTCAGAGCACTGGGCAACGCCAGATGTTTCTTAGCTTCCCGAAGAGCTGGAAGCAAGATGCTTTGGGGCCTCTCATCCCCTTTGCAAACAAGGCCGACCTTTGGGCCAGGCAGCTCTAGGCCAATGGAGCACACCCAGAGCAGAAGTTCTACTTCGGCCAGTTCAGGCCACCAACAAACTGCGTTTCACAGGCCTTGGTAAGAGATGTTCCCGGTAGGCTGTAAGAGCACTGGGCAACGCCAGATGTTTCTTAGCTTCCCGAAGAGCTGGAAGCAAGATGCTTTGGGGCCTCTCATCCCCTTTGCAAACAAGGCCGACCTTTGGGCCAGGCAGCTCTAGGCCAATGGAGCACACCCAGAGCAGAAGTTCTACCTCAGCCAGATAAGGCCTGCCAAGAAACTGCGTTTCAAAGGCTTTGGTAAGAGATGTTCCCGGTACTCTGTTAGAGCACTGGGCAGAGCCATTTGTTTCTTAGCTTCCCAAAGAGCTGGAAGCAAGATGCTTTGGGGGCTCCCTGCCCCTTTGCCAACAAGGGCGACCTTTGGGCCTTTCAGCTCTAGGCCAATGGAGCACACCCAGAGCAGAAGTCCTACTTCAGCCAGATCAGGCCTGCCAAGGAACTGCGTTTCAGAGGCCTTTGTATGTGACGTTCCCGGTAGGCTGTGAGAGCACGGTGCAGAGCCAGTTGTTTCCTTGTTTCCCAAACAGCTGGAAGCAAGACGCTTTGGGGCCTCTCTGCCCCTTTGGAAACAAGGCAGCACGTTGGGTCTGGCAGCTCTAGGGCAATGGAGCACAACCAGAGCCGAAGTTCTACTTCTTCCAGATCAGGCCTGCCTAGACAGTGCGTTTCCCAGGCCTTGATAAGAGATGTTCTCTTAGGCTATAAGAGCACTGGGCACAGCCAGTTGTTTCTTAGCTCCCCAGAGGTGGAAGCAAGATGCTTTGGGGCCTCTCTCCCCCTTTGGAAACAAGGCAGCCCTTTGGGCCTTTCAGCTCGAGGGCAATGGAGCACACCCAGAGCAGAAGTTCTACCTCAGCCAGATCAGGCCTGCCAAGAAACTGCTTTTCACAGGCCTTCGTAAGAGGTGTTCCCGGAAGGCTGTAAGAGTACCTGGCAGAGCGAGTTGTTTCTTAGCTTCAAAAACAGCTGGAAGCAACATGATTTGGGGCCTCTCTCCCCCTTTGGAAACAAAGCAGCCTTTGTGCCTGGCAGCTCTAGGCCAAAGTAGCACACCCAGAGCACAAGTTCTACCTCAGCCAGATAAGGCCTGTCAAGAAGCTGCGTTTCACAGGCCTTTGTATGTGACGTTCCCGGTTGGCTTTGAGAGCACTGTGCAGAGCCAGTTGTTTTAGCTTCCCAGAGAGCAGGAAGCAAGATGCTTTGGGGCCTCTCTCACACTTTGGAAATAAAGGCAGCCCTTTGGGCCTGGCAGCCCTAGGCCAATGGAGTACACCCAGAGCAGAAGTTCTACCTCAGCCAGATCAGGCCTTCCAAGAAACTGCGTCTCACAGGCCTTTCTCTGTCACGTTGCCGGTAGGCTGTGAGAGCACTGTGCAGAGCCAGTTGTTTCTTAGCTTCCCAAAGATTTGGAAGCAAGATGCTTTGGGGACTCTCAGCCCCTTTGGAAACAAGGCGGCCCTTTGGGCCTGGCAGCTCTAGGCCAAAGTAGCACGCCCAGAGCAGGAGTTCTACTTCAGCCAGATCAGGCCTGCCAAGAAACTGCGTTTCACAGGCCTTGGTAAGAGATGTTCCCGGTAGGCTGTGAGAGCACTGTGGAGAGCCAGTTGCTTTAGCTTCCCACAGAGCTGGAAGCAAGATGCCTTGGGGCCTCTCTCTCCCTTTGGACACAAGGCAGCCGTTTGGGCCTGGCAGCTCTAGGCCAATGGAGCACACCCACAGCAGAAGTTCTACTTCAGGCAGATCAGACCTGCCCAGAAACTGCGTTTCACAGCCCTTGGTAAGAGATGTTCACGGTAGGCTGTGAGAGCACTGGGCAGAACCAGTTGTTTTTTAGCTTCCCAAAGTGCTGGAGGCAAGATGCTTTGGGGCCTCTCTCACCCTTTGGAAACAAGGCAGCCCTTAGGTCCTGGTAGCTCTAGGCCTATGTAGCACAACCAGAACAGAAGTTCTACTTCAGCCAGGTCAGGCCTGCCAAGAAACTGCGTTTCACAGGCCTTTCAAAGAGATGTTCTCTTAGGCTGTAAGAGCACTGGGCAGAGCCAGCTGTTTCTTAGCTTCCCGAAGAGCTGGGAGCAAGATGCTTTGGGTCCACTCTCCGTCTTTGGAAACAAGGCAGCCCTTTGGGCCTGGCAGCTCTAGGGCAATGGAGCACACCCAGAGCAGAAGTTCTACTTCAGCCAGATCAGGCCTGCCAGGAAACTGCGTTTCACAGGCCTTGGTAAGAGATGTTCCCGGTAGGCTGTAAGAGCACTGGGCAGAGCCAGTTGTTTCTTACCTTCCAGAAAAGCTGGAAGCAAGATGCTTGGGACCCCTCTGCCCGCTTGGGAACAAGGCAGCCTTTTGGGTCGGGAAGCTCTAGGCCAATGGAGCACACGCAGAGCAGGAGTTCTACTTCAGCCTGATCAGGCCTGCAAAGAAACAGCGTTTGACAGGCCTTGGTAAGAGATGTTCCCGGTAGGTGTAAGAGCACTGGGCAGAGCCAGTTGTTTCTTAGCTTCGCAAAGACCGGGAAGCAAGATGCTTTGGGCCTCTCTGCCCCTTGGAAACAGGGCAGCACTTTGGGCCTGGCAGCTCTAGGGCAATGGAGCACACCCAGAGCCGGAGTTCTACTTCAGCCAGATGAGGCCTGCCAAGAAACTGCGTTTCACAGGCCTTTCAAAGACATGTTCCCGGTAGGCTGTAAGAGCACGGGGCAGAGCGAGTTGGTTCTTAGCTTCCCAGAGAGCTGGAAGCAAGATGCTTTGGGGCCTCTCTGCCCCTTTGGAAACAAGGCAGCACCTTGGGCCTGGCAGCTCTAGGGCGATGGAGCACACCCAGAGCAGAAGTTCTACTTCGGCCAGTTCAGGCCACCAACAAACTGCGTTTCACAGGCCTTGGTAAGAGATGTTCCCGGTAGGCTGTAAGAGCACTGGGCAACGCCAGATGTTTCTTAGCTTCCCAAAGAGCTGGAAGCAAGAAGCTTTGGTGCCACTCTCTCACTTTGGACTCAAGGCAGCCCTTTGGGGCAGGTAGCTCTAGGCCAGTGGAGCACACCCAGAGCAGAAGTTCTACTTGGGCCAGTTCAGGCCACCAACAAACTGCGTTTCACAGGCCTTGGTAAGAGATGTTCCCGGTAGGCTGTAAGAGCACTGGGCAACGCCAGATGTTTCTTAGCTTCCCGAAGAGCTGGAAGCAAGAAGCTTTGGTGCCACTCTCTCACTTTGGACTCAAGGCAGCCCTTTGGGGCAGGTAGCTCTAGGCCAGTGGAGCACACCCAGAGCAGAAGTTCTACTTGGGCCAGTTCAGGCCACCAACAAACTGCGTTTCACAGGCCTTGGTAAGAGATGTTCCCGGTAGGCTGTAAGAGCACTGGGCAACGCCAGATGTTTCTTAGCTTCCCGAAGAGCTGGAAGCAAGATGCTTTGGGGCCTCTCATCCCCTTTGCAAACAAGGCGGCCCTATGGGCCAGGCAGCTCTAGGCCAATGGAGCACACCCAGAGCAGAAGTTCTACTTCGGCCAGTTCAGGCCACCAACAAACTGCGTTTCACAGGCCTTGGTAAGAGATGTTCCCGGTAGGCTGTAAGAGCACTGGGCAACGCCAGATGTTTCTTAGCTTCCCGAAGAGCTGGAAGCAAGATGCTTTGGGGCCTCTCATCCCCTTTGCAAACAAGGCCGACCTTTGGGCCAGGCAGCTCTAGGCCAATGGAGCACACCCAGAGCAGAAGTTCTACCTCAGCCAGATAAGGCCTGCCAAGAAACTGCGTTTCAAAGGCTTTGGTAAGAGATGTTCCCGGTACTCTGTTAGAGCACTGGGCAGAGCCATTTGTTTCTTAGCTTCCCAAAGAGCTGGAAGCAAGATGCTTTGGGGGCTCCCTGCCCCTTTGCCAACAAGGGCGACCTTTGGGCCTTTCAGCTCTAGGCCAATGGAGCACACCCAGAGCAGAAGTCCTACTTCAGCCAGATCAGGCCTGCCAAGGAACTGCGTTTCAGAGGCCTTTGTATGTGACGTTCCCGGTAGGCTGTGAGAGCACGGTGCAGAGCCAGTTGTTTCCTTGTTTCCCAAACAGCTGGAAGCAAGACGCTTTGGGGCCTCTCTGCCCCTTTGGAAACAAGGCAGCACGTTGGGTCTGGCAGCTCTAGGGCAATGGAGCACAACCAGAGCCGAAGTTCTACTTCTTCCAGATCAGGCCTGCCTAGACAGTGCATTTCACAGGCCTTGATAAGAGATGTTCTCTTAGGCTATAAGAGCACTGGGCACAGCCAGTTGTTTCTTAGCTTCCCAAGAGGTGGAAGCAAGATGCTTTGGGGCCTCTCTCCCCCTTTGGAAACAAGGCAGCCCTTTGGGCCTTTCAGCTCTAGGGCAATGGAGCACACCCAGAGCAGAAGTTCTACCTCAGCCAGATCAGGCCTGCCAAGAAACTGCTTTTCACAGGCCTTCGTAAGAGGTGTTCCCGGAAGGCTGTAAGAGTACCTGGCAGAGCGAGTTGTTTCTTAGCTTCAAAAACAGCTGGAAGCAACATGATTTGGGGCCTCTCTCCCCCTTTGGAAACAAAGCAGCCTTTGTGCCTGGCAGCTCTAGGCCAAAGTAGCACACCCAGAGCACAAGTTCTACCTCAGCCAGATAAGGCCTGTCAAGAAGCTGCGTTTCACAGGCCTTTGTATGTGACGTTCCCGGTTGGCTTTGAGAGCACTGTGCAGAGCCAGTTGTTTTAGCTTCCCAGAGAGCAGGAAGCAAGATGCTTTGGGGCCTCTCTCACACTTTGGAAATAAAGGCAGCCCTTTGGGCCTGGCAGCCCTAGGCCAATGGAGTACACCCAGAGCAGAAGTTCTACCTCAGCCAGATCAGGCCTTCCAAGAAACTGCGTCTCACAGGCCTTTCTCTGTCACGTTGCCGGTAGGCTGTGAGAGCACTGTGCAGAGCCAGTTGTTTCTTAGCTTCCCAAAGATTTGGAAGCAAGATGCTTTGGGGACTCTCAGCCCCTTTGGAAACAAGGCGGCCCTTTGGGCCTGGCAGCTCTAGGCCAAAGTAGCACGCCCAGAGCAGGAGTTCTACTTCAGCCAGATCAGGCCTGCCAAGAAACTGCGTTTCACAGGCCTTGGTAAGAGATGTTCCCGGTAGGCTGTGAGAGCACTGTGGAGAGCCAGTTGCTTTAGCTTCCCACAGAGCTGGAAGCAAGATGCTTTGGGGCCTCTCTCTCCCTTTGGACACAAGGCAGCCGTTTGGGCCTGGCAGCTCTAGGCCAATGGAGCACACCCACAGCAGAAGTTCTACTTCAGGCAGATCAGTCCTGCCCAGAAACTGCGTTTCACAGCCCTTGGTAAGAGATGTTCACGGTAGGCTGTGAGAGCACTGGGCAGAACCAGTTGTTTTTTAGCTTCCCAAAGTGCTGGAGGCAAGATGCTTTGGGGCCTCTCTCACCCTTTGGAAACAAGGCAGCCCTTAGGTCCTGGTAGCTCTAGGCCTATGTAGCACAACCAGAACAGAAGTTCTACTTCAGCCAGGTCAGGCCTGCCAAGAAACTGCGTTTCACAGGCCTTTCAAAGAGATGTTCTCTTAGGCTGTAAGAGCACTGGGCAGAGCCAGCTGTTTCTTAGCTTCCCGAAGAGCTGGGAGCAAGATGCTTTGGGTCCACTCTCCGTCTTTGGAAACAAGGCAGCCCTTTGGGCCTGGCAGCTCTAGGGCAATGGAGCACACCCAGAGCAGAAGTTCTACTTCAGCCAGATCAGGCCTGCCAGGAAACTGCGTTTCACAGGCCTTGGTAAGAGATGTTCCCGGTAGGCTGTAAGAGCACTGGGCAGAGCCAGTTGTTTCTTACCTTCCTGAAAAGCTGGAAGCAAGATGCTTGGGACCCCTCTGCCCGCTTGGGAACAAGGCAGCCTTTTGGGTCGGGAAGCTCTAGGCCAATGGAGCACACGCAGAGCAGGAGTTCTACTTCAGCCTGATCAGGCCTGCAAAGAAACAGCGTTTGACAGGCCTTGGTAAGAGATGTTCCCGGTAGGTGTAAGAGCACTGGGCAGAGCCAGTTGTTTCTTAGCTTCGCAAAGACCGGGAAGCAAGATGCTTTGGGCCTCTCTGCCCCTTGGAAACAGGGCAGCACTTTGGGCCTGGCAGCTCTAGGGCAATGGAGCACACCCAGAGCCGGAGTTCTACTTCAGCCAGATGAGGCCTGCCAAGAAACTGCGTTTCACAGGCCTTTCAAAGACATGTTCCCGGTAGGCTGTAAGAGCACGGGGCAGAGCGAGTTGGTTCTTAGCTTCCCAGAGAGCTGGAAGCAAGATGCTTTGGGGCCTCTCTGCCCCTTTGGAAACAAGGCAGCACCTTGGGCCTGGCAGCTCTAGGGCGATGGAGCACACCCAGAGCAGAAGTTCTACTTCGGCCAGTTCAGGCCACCAACAAACTGCGTTTCACAGGCCTTGGTAAGAGATGTTCCCGGTAGGCTGTAAGAGCACTGGGCAACGCCAGATGTTTCTTAGCTTCCCAAAGAGCTGGAAGCAAGAAGCTTTGGTGCCACTCTCTCACTTTGGACTCAAGGCAGCCCTTTGGGGCAGGTAGCTCTAGGCCAGTGGAGCACACCCAGAGCAGAAGTTCTACTTGGGCCAGTTCAGGCCACCAACAAACTGCGTTTCACAGGCCTTGGTAAGAGATGTTCCCGGTAGGCTGTAAGAGCACTGGGCAACGCCAGATGTTTCTTAGCTTCCCGAAGAGCTGGAAGCAAGATGCTTTGGGGCCTCTCATCCCCTTTGCAAACAAGGCGGCCCTATGGGCCAGGCAGCTCTAGGCCAATGGAGCACACCCAGAGCAGAAGTTCTACTTCGGCCAGTTCAGGCCACCAACAAACTGCGTTTCACAGGCCTTGGTAAGAGATGTTCCCGGTAGGCTGTAAGAGCACTGGGCAACGCCAGATGTTTCTTAGCTTCCCGAAGAGCTGGAAGCAAGATGCTTTGGGGCCTCTCATCCCCTTTGCAAACAAGGCCGACCTTTGGGCCAGGCAGCTCTAGGCCAATGGAGCACACCCAGAGCAGAAGTTCTACCTCAGCCAGATAAGGCCTGCCAAGAAACTGCGTTTCAAAGGCTTTGGTAAGAGATGTTCCCGGTACTCTGTTAGAGCACTGGGCAGAGCCATTTGTTTCTTAGCTTCCCAAAGAGCTGGAAGCAAGATGCTTTGGGGGCTCCCTGCCCCTTTGCCAACAAGGGCGACCTTTGGGCCTTTCAGCTCTAGGCCAATGGAGCACACCCAGAGCAGAAGTCCTACTTCAGCCAGATCAGGCCTGCCAAGGAACTGCGTTTCAGAGGCCTTTGTATGTGACGTTCCCGGTAGGCTGTGAGAGCACGGTGCAGAGCCAGTTGTTTCCTTGTTTCCCAAACAGCTGGAAGCAAGACGCTTTGGGGCCTCTCTGCCCCTTTGGAAACAAGGCAGCACGTTGGGTCTGGCAGCTCTAGGGCAATGGAGCACAACCAGAGCCGAAGTTCTACTTCTTCCAGATCAGGCCTGCCTAGACAGTGCGTTTCCCAGGCCTTGATAAGAGATGTTCTCTTAGGCTATAAGAGCACTGGGCACAGCCAGTTGTTTCTTAGCTTCCCAAGAGGTGGAAGCAAGATGCTTTGGGGCCTCTCTCCCCCTTTGGAAACAAGGCAGCCCTTTGGGCCTTTCAGCTCGAGGGCAATGGAGCACACCCAGAGCAGAAGTTCTACCTCAGCCAGATCAGGCCTGCCAAGAAACTGCTTTTCACAGGCCTTCGTAAGAGGTGTTCCCGGAAGGCTGTAAGAGTACCTGGCAGAGCGAGTTGTTTCTTAGCTTCAAAAACAGCTGGAAGCAACATGATTTGGGGCCTCTCTCCCCCTTTGGAAACAAAGCAGCCTTTGTGCCTGGCAGCTCTAGGCCAAAGTAGCACACCCAGAGCACAAGTTCTACCTCAGCCAGATAAGGCCTGTCAAGAAGCTGCGTTTCACAGGCCTTTGTATGTGACGTTCCCGGTTGGCTTTGAGAGCACTGTGCAGAGCCAGTTGTTTTAGCTTCCCAGAGAGCAGGAAGCAAGATGCTTTGGGGCCTCTCTCACACTTTGGAAATAAAGGCAGCCCTTTGGGCCTGGCAGCCCTAGGCCAATGGAGTACACCCAGAGCAGAAGTTCTACCTCAGCCAGATCAGGCCTTCCAAGAAACTGCGTCTCACAGGCCTTTCTCTGTCACGTTGCCGGTAGGCTGTGAGAGCACTGTGCAGAGCCAGTTGTTTCTTAGCTTCCCAAAGATTTGGAAGCAAGATGCTTTGGGGACTCTCAGCCCCTTTGGAAACAAGGCGGCCCTTTGGGCCTGGCAGCTCTAGGCCAAAGTAGCACGCCCAGAGCAGGAGTTCTACTTCAGCCAGATCAGGCCTGCCAAGAAACTGCGTTTCACAGGCCTTGGTAAGAGATGTTCCCGGTAGGCTGTGAGAGCACTGTGGAGAGCCAGTTGCTTTAGCTTCCCACAGAGCTGGAAGCAAGATGCCTTGGGGCCTCTCTCTCCCTTTGGACACAAGGCAGCCGTTTGGGCCTGGCAGCTCTAGGCCAATGGAGCACACCCACAGCAGAAGTTCTACTTCAGGCAGATCAGTCCTGCCCAGAAACTGCGTTTCACAGCCCTTGGTAAGAGATGTTCACGGTAGGCTGTGAGAGCACTGGGCAGAACCAGTTGTTTTTTAGCTTCCCAAAGTGCTGGAGGCAAGATGCTTTGGGGCCTCTCTCACCCTTTGGAAACAAGGCAGCCCTTAGGTCCTGGTAGCTCTAGGCCTATGTAGCACAACCAGAACAGAAGTTCTACTTCAGCCAGGTCAGGCCTGCCAAGAAACTGCGTTTCACAGGCCTTTCAAAGAGATGTTCTCTTAGGCTGTAAGAGCACTGGGCAGAGCCAGCTGTTTCTTAGCTTCCCGAAGAGCTGGGAGCAAGATGCTTTGGGTCCACTCTCCGTCTTTGGAAACAAGGCAGCCCTTTGGGCCTGGCAGCTCTAGGGCAATGGAGCACACCCAGAGCAGAAGTTCTACTTCAGCCAGATCAGGCCTGCCAGGAAACTGCGTTTCACAGGCCTTGGTAAGAGATGTTCCCGGTAGGCTGTAAGAGCACTGGGCAGAGCCAGTTGTTTCTTACCTTCCAGAAAAGCTGGAAGCAAGATGCTTGGGACCCCTCTGCCCGCTTGGGAACAAGGCAGCCTTTTGGGTCGGGAAGCTCTAGGCCAATGGAGCACACGCAGAGCAGGAGTTCTACTTCAGCCTGATCAGGCCTGCAAAGAAACAGCGTTTGACAGGCCTTGGTAAGAGATGTTCCCGGTAGGTGTAAGAGCACTGGGCAGAGCCAGTTGTTTCTTAGCTTCGCAAAGACCGGGAAGCAAGATGCTTTGGGCCTCTCTGCCCCTTGGAAACAGGGCAGCACTTTGGGCCTGGCAGCTCTAGGGCAATGGAGCACACCCAGAGCCGGAGTTCTACTTCAGCCAGATGAGGCCTGCCAAGAAACTGCGTTTCACAGGCCTTTCAAAGACATGTTCCCGGTAGGCTGTAAGAGCACGGGGCAGAGCGAGTTGGTTCTTAGCTTCCCAGAGAGCTGGAAGCAAGATGCTTTGGGGCCTCTCTGCCCCTTTGGAAACAAGGCAGCACCTTGGGCCTGGCAGCTCTAGGGCGATGGAGCACACCCAGAGCAGAAGTTCTACTTCGGCCAGTTCAGGCCACCAACAAACTGCGTTTCACAGGCCTTGGTAAGAGATGTTCCCGGTAGGCTGTAAGAGCACTGGGCAACGCCAGATGTTTCTTAGCTTCCCAAAGAGCTGGAAGCAAGAAGCTTTGGTGCCACTCTCTCACTTTGGACTCAAGGCAGCCCTTTGGGGCAGGTAGCTCTAGGCCAGTGGAGCACACCCAGAGCAGAAGTTCTACTTGGGCCAGTTCAGGCCACCAACAAACTGCGTTTCACAGGCCTTGGTAAGAGATGTTCCCGGTAGGCTGTAAGAGCACTGGGCAACGCCAGATGTTTCTTAGCTTCCCGAAGAGCTGGAAGCAAGAAGCTTTGGTGCCACTCTCTCACTTTGGACTCAAGGCAGCCCTTTGGGGCAGGTAGCTCTAGGCCAGTGGAGCACACCCAGAGCAGAAGTTCTACTTGTGCCAGTTCAGGCCACCAACAAACTGCGTTTCACAGGCCTTGGTAAGAGATGTTCCCGGTAGGCTGTAAGAGCACTGGGCAACGCCAGATGTTTCTTAGCTTCCCGAAGAGCTGGAAGCAAGATGCTTTGGGGCCTCTCATCCCCTTTGCAAACAAGGCGGCCCTATGGGCCAGGCAGCTCTAGGCCAATGGAGCACACCCAGAGCAGAAGTTCTACTTCGGCCAGTTCAGGCCACCAACAAACTGCGTTTCACAGGCCTTGGTAAGAGATGTTCCCGGTAGGCTGTAAGAGCACTGGGCAACGCCAGATGTTTCTTAGCTTCCCGAAGAGCTGGAAGCAAGATGCTTTGGGGCCTCTCATCCCCTTTGCAAACAAGGCCGACCTTTGGGCCAGGCAGCTCTAGGCCAATGGAGCACACCCAGAGCAGAAGTTCTACCTCAGCCAGATAAGGCCTGCCAAGAAACTGCGTTTCAAAGGCTTTGGTAAGAGATGTTCCCGGTACTCTGTTAGAGCACTGGGCAGAGCCATTTGTTTCTTAGCTTCCCAAAGAGCTGGAAGCAAGATGCTTTGGGGGCTCCCTGCCCCTTTGCCAACAAGGGCGACCTTTGGGCCTTTCAGCTCTAGGCCAATGGAGCACACCCAGAGCAGAAGTCCTACTTCAGCCAGATCAGGCCTGCCAAGGAACTGCGTTTCAGAGGCCTTTGTATGTGACGTTCCCGGTAGGCTGTGAGAGCACGGTGCAGAGCCAGTTGTTTCCTTGTTTCCCAAACAGCTGGAAGCAAGACGCTTTGGGGCCTCTCTGCCCCTTTGGAAACAAGGCAGCACGTTGGGTCTGGCAGCTCTAGGGCAATGGAGCACAACCAGAGCCGAAGTTCTACTTCTTCCAGATCAGGCCTGCCTAGACAGTGCATTTCACAGGCCTTGATAAGAGATGTTCTCTTAGGCTATAAGAGCACTGGGCACAGCCAGTTGTTTCTTAGCTTCCCAAGAGGTGGAAGCAAGATGCTTTGGGGCCTCTCTCCCCCTTTGGAAACAAGGCAGCCCTTTGGGCCTTTCAGCTCTAGGGCAATGGAGCACACCCAGAGCAGAAGTTCTACCTCAGCCAGATCAGGCCTGCCAAGAAACTGCTTTTCACAGGCCTTCGTAAGAGGTGTTCCCGGAAGGCTGTAAGAGTACCTGGCAGAGCGAGTTGTTTCTTAGCTTCAAAAACAGCTGGAAGCAACATGATTTGGGGCCTCTCTCCCCCTTTGGAAACAAAGCAGCCTTTGTGCCTGGCAGCTCTAGGCCAAAGTAGCACACCCAGAGCACAAGTTCTACCTCAGCCAGATAAGGCCTGTCAAGAAGCTGCGTTTCACAGGCCTTTGTATGTGACGTTCCCGGTTGGCTTTGAGAGCACTGTGCAGAGCCAGTTGTTTTAGCTTCCCAGAGAGCAGGAAGCAAGATGCTTTGGGGCCTCTCTCACACTTTGGAAATAAAGGCAGCCCTTTGGGCCTGGCAGCCCTAGGCCAATGGAGTACACCCAGAGCAGAAGTTCTACCTCAGCCAGATCAGGCCTTCCAAGAAACTGCGTCTCACAGGCCTTTCTCTGTCACGTTGCCGGTAGGCTGTGAGAGCACTGTGCAGAGCCAGTTGTTTCTTAGCTTCCCAAAGATTTGGAAGCAAGATGCTTTGGGGACTCTCAGCCCCTTTGGAAACAAGGCGGCCCTTTGGGCCTGGCAGCTCTAGGCCAAAGTAGCACGCCCAGAGCAGGAGTTCTACTTCAGCCAGATCAGGCCTGCCAAGAAACTGCGTTTCACAGGCCTTGGTAAGAGATGTTCCCGGTAGGCTGTGAGAGCACTGTGGAGAGCCAGTTGCTTTAGCTTCCCACAGAGCTGGAAGCAAGATGCCTTGGGGCCTCTCTCTCCCTTTGGACACAAGGCAGCCGTTTGGGCCTGGCAGCTCTAGGCCAATGGAGCACACCCACAGCAGAAGTTCTACTTCAGGCAGATCAGTCCTGCCCAGAAACTGCGTTTCACAGCCCTTGGTAAGAGATGTTCACGGTAGGCTGTGAGAGCACTGGGCAGAACCAGTTGTTTTTTAGCTTCCCAAAGTGCTGGAGGCAAGATGCTTTGGGGCCTCTCTCACCCTTTGGAAACAAGGCAGCCCTTAGGTCCTGGTAGCTCTAGGCCTATGTAGCACAACCAGAACAGAAGTTCTACTTCAGCCAGGTCAGGCCTGCCAAGAAACTGCGTTTCACAGGCCTTTCAAAGAGATGTTCTCTTAGGCTGTAAGAGCACTGGGCAGAGCCAGCTGTTTCTTAGCTTCCCGAAGAGCTGGGAGCAAGATGCTTTGGGTCCACTCTCCGTCTTTGGAAACAAGGCAGCCCTTTGGGCCTGGCAGCTCTAGGGCAATGGAGCACACCCAGAGCAGAAGTTCTACTTCAGCCAGATCAGGCCTGCCAGGAAACTGCGTTTCACAGGCCTTGGTAAGAGATGTTCCCGGTAGGCTGTAAGAGCACTGGGCAGAGCCAGTTGTTTCTTACCTTCCTGAAAAGCTGGAAGCAAGATGCTTGGGACCCCTCTGCCCGCTTGGGAACAAGGCAGCCTTTTGGGTCGGGAAGCTCTAGGCCAATGGAGCACACGCAGAGCAGGAGTTCTACTTCAGCCTGATCAGGCCTGCAAAGAATCAGCGTTTGACAGGCCTTGGTAAGAGATGTTCCCGGTAGGTGTAAGAGCACTGGGCAGAGCCAGTTGTTTCTTAGCTTCGCAAAGACCGGGAAGCAAGATGCTTTGGGCCTCTCTGCCCCTTGGAAACAGGGCAGCACTTTGGGCCTGGCAGCTCTAGGGCAATGGAGCACACCCAGAGCCGGAGTTCTACTTCAGCCAGATGAGGCCTGCCAAGAAACTGCGTTTCACAGGCCTTTCAAAGACATGTTCCCGGTAGGCTGTAAGAGCACGGGGCAGAGCGAGTTGGTTCTTAGCTTCCCAGAGAGCTGGAAGCAAGATGCTTTGGGGCCTCTCTGCCCCTTTGGAAACAAGGCAGCACCTTGGGCCTGGCAGCTCTAGGGCGATGGAGCACACCCAGAGCAGAAGTTCTACTTCAGCCAAATCAGGCCTGCCAGGAAACGGCGTTTCACAGGCCTTGGTAAGAGATGTTCCCGGTAGGCTGTAAGAGCACTGGGCAACGCCAGATGTTTCTTAGCTTCCCGAAGAGCTGGAAGCAAGAAGCTTTGGTGCCACTCTCTCACTTTGGACTCAAGGCAGCCCTTTGGGGCAGGTAGCTCTAGGCCAGTGGAGCACACCCAGAGCAGAAGTTCTACTTGGGCCAGTTCAGGCCACCAACAAACTGCGTTTCACAGGCCTTGGTAAGAGATGTTCCCGGTAGGCTGTAAGAGCACTGGGCAACGCCAGATGTTTCTTAGCTTCCCGAAGAGCTGGAAGCAAGATGCTTTGGGGCCTCTCATCCCCTTTGCAAACAAGGTGGCCCTATGGGCCAGGCAGCTCTAGGCCAATGGAGCACACCCAGAGCAGAAGTTCTACTTCGGCCAGTTCAGGCCACCAACAAACTGCGTTTCACAGGCCTTGGTAAGAGATGTTTCCGGTAGGCTGTAAGAGCACTGGGCAACGCCAGATGTTTCTTAGCTTCCCGAAGAGCTGGAAGCAAGATGCTTTGGGGCCTCTCATCCCCTTTGCAAACAAAGCCGACCTTTGGGCCAGGCAGCTCTAGGCCAATGGAGCACACCCAGAGCAGAAGTTCTACCTCAGCCAGATAAGGCCTGCCAAGAAACTGCGTTTCAAAGGCTTTGGTAAGAGATGTTCCCAGTACTCTGTTAGAGCACTGGGCAGAGCCATTTGTTTCTTAGCTTCCCAAAGAGCTGGAAGCAAGATGCTTTGGGGGCTCCCTGCCCCTTTGCCAACAAGGGCGACCTTTGGGCCTTTCAGCTCTAGGCCAATGGAGCACACCCAGAGCAGAAGTCCTACTTCAGCCAGATCAGGCCTGCCAAGGAACTGCGTTTCAGAGGCCTTTGTATGTGACGTTCCCGGTAGGCTGTGAGAGCACGGTGCAGAGCCAGTTGTTTCCTTGTTTCCCAAACAGCTGGAAGCAAGACGCTTTGGGGCCTCTCTGCCCCTTTGGAAACAAGGCAGCACGTTGGGTCTGGCAGCTCTAGGGCAATGGAGCACAACCAGAGCCGAAGTTCTACTTCTTCCAGATCAGGCCTGCCTAGACAGTGCGTTTCCCAGGCCTTGATAAGAGATGTTCTCTTAGGCTATAAGAGCACTGGGCACAGCCAGTTGTTTCTTAGCTTCCCAAGAGGTGGAAGCAAGATGCTTTGGGGCCTCTCTCCCCCTTTGGAAACAAGGCAGCCCTTTGGGCCTTTCAGCTCTAGGGCAATGGAGCACACCCAGAGCAGAAGTTCTACCTCAGCCAGATCAGGCCTGCCAAGAAACTGCTTTTCACAGGCCTTCGTAAGAGGTGTTCCCGGAAGGCTGTAAGAGTACCTGGCAGAGCGAGTTGTTTCTTAGCTTCAAAAACAGCTGGAAGCAACATGATTTGGGGCCTCTCTCCCCCTTTGGAAACAAAGCAGCCTTTGTGCCTGGCAGCTCTAGGCCAAAGTAGCACACCCAGAGCACAAGTTCTACCTCAGCCAGATAAGGCCTGTCAAGAAGCTGCGTTTCACAGGCCTTTGTATGTGACGTTCCCGGTTGGCTTTGAGAGCACTGTGCAGAGCCAGTTGTTTTAGCTTCCCAGAGAGCAGGAAGCAAGATGCTTTGGGGCCTCTCTCACACTTTGGAAATAAAGGCAGCCCTTTGGGCCTGGCAGCCCTAGGCCAATGGAGTACACCCAGAGCAGAAGTTCTACCTCAGCCAGATCAGGCCTTCCAAGAAACTGCGTCTCACAGGCCTTTCTCTGTCACATTGCCGGTAGGCTGTGAGAGCACTGTGCAGAGCCAGTTGTTTCTTAGCTTCCCAAAGATTTGGAAGCAAGATGCTTTGGGGACTCTCAGCCCCTTTGGAAACAAGGCGGCCCTTTGGGCCTGGCAGCTCTAGGCCAAAGTAGCACGCCCAGAGCAGGAGTTCTACTTCAGCCAGATCAGGCCTGCCAAGAAACTGCGTTTCACAGGCCTTGGTAAGAGATGTTCCCGGTAGGCTGTGAGAGCACTGTGGAGAGCCAGTTGCTTTAGCTTCCCACAGAGCTGGAAGCAAGATGCCTTGGGGCCTCTCTCTCCCTTTGGACACAAGGCAGCCGTTTGGGCCTGGCAGCTCTAGGCCAATGGAGCACACCCACAGCAGAAGTTCTACTTCAGGCAGATCAGTCCTGCCCAGAAACTGCGTTTCACAGCCCTTGGTAAGAGATGTTCACGGTAGGCTGTGAGAGCACTGGGCAGAACCAGTTGTTTTTTAGCTTCCCAAAGTGCTGGAGGCAAGATGCTTTGGGGCCTCTCTCACCCTTTGGAAACAAGGCAGCCCTTAGGTCCTGGTAGCTCTAGGCCTATGTAGCACAACCAGAACAGAAGTTCTACTTCAGCCAGGTCAGGCCTGCCAAGAAACTGCGTTTCACAGGCCTTTCAAAGAGATGTTCTCTTAGGCTGTAAGAGCACTGGGCAGAGCCAGCTGTTTCTTAGCTTCCCGAAGAGCTGGGAGCAAGATGCTTTGGGTCCACTCTCCGTCTTTGGAAACAAGGCAGCCCTTTGGGCCTGGCAGCTCTAGGGCAATGGAGCACACCCAGAGCAGAAGTTCTACTTCAGCCAGATCAGGCCTGCCAGGAAACTGCGTTTCACAGGCCTTGGTAAGAGATGTTCCCGGTAGGCTGTAAGAGCACTGGGCAGAGCCAGTTGTTTCTTACCTTCCTGAAAAGCTGGAAGCAAGATGCTTGGGACCCCTCTGCCCGTTTGGGAATAAGGCAGCCTTTTGGGTCGGGAAGCTCTAGGCCAATGGAGCACACGCAGAGCAGGAGTTCTACTTCAGCCTGATCAGGCCTGCAAAGAATCAGCGTTTGACAGGCCTTGGTAAGAGATGTTCCCGGTAGGTGTAAGAGCACTGGGCAGAGCCAGTTGTTTCTTAGCTTCGCAAAGACCGGGAAGCAAGATGCTTTGGGCCTCTCTGCCCCTTGGAAACAGGGCAGCACTTTGGGCCTGGCAGCTCTAGGGCAATGGAGCACACCCAGAGCCGGAGTTCTACTTCAGCCAGATGAGGCCTGCCAAGAAACTGCGTTTCACAGGCCTTTCAAAGACATGTTCCCGGTAGGCTGTAAGAGCACGGGGCAGAGCGAGTTGGTTCTTAGCTTCCCAGAGAGCTGGAAGCAAGATGCTTTGGGGCCTCTCTGCCCCTTTGGAAACAAGGCAGCACCTTGGGCCTGGCAGCTCTAGGGCAATGGAGCACAGCCAGAGCAGAAGTTCTACTTCAGCCAAATCAGGCCTGCCAGGAAACGGCGTTTCACAGGCCTTGGTAAGAGATGTTCCCGGTAGGCTGTAAGAGCACTGGGCAACGCCAGATGTTTCTTAGCTTCCCGAAGAGCTGGAAGCAAGAAGCTTTGGTGCCACTCTCTCACTTTGGACTCAAGGCAGCCCTTTGGGGCAGGTAGCTCTAGCCCAGTGGAGCACACCCAGAGCAGAAGTTCTACTTGGGCCAGTTCAGGCCACCAACAAACTGCGTTTCACAGGCCTTGGTAAGAGATGTTCCCGGTAGGCTGTAAGAGCACTGGGCAACGCCAGATGTTTCTTAGCTTCCCGAAGAGCTGGAAGCAAGATGCTTTGGGGCCTCTCATCCCCTTTGCAAACAAGGCGGCCCTATGGGCCAGGCAGCTCTAGGCCAATGGAGCACACCCAGAGCAGAAGTTCTACTTCGGCCAGTTCAGGCCACCAACAAACTGCGTTTCACAGGCCTTGGTAAGAGATGTTTCCGGTAGGCTGTAAGAGCACTGGGCAACGCCAGATGTTTCTTAGCTTCCCGAAGAGCTGGAAGCAAGATGCTTTGGGGCCTCTCATCCCCTTTGCAAACAAAGCCGACCTTTGGGCCAGGCAGCTCTAGGCCAATGGAGCACACCCAGAGCAGAAGTTCTACCTCAGCCAGATAAGGCCTGCCAAGAAACTGCGTTTCAAAGGCTTTGGTAAGAGATGTTCCCAGTACTCTGTTAGAGCACTGGGCAGAGCCATTTGTTTCTTAGCTTCCCAAAGAGCTGGAAGCAAGATGCTTTGGGGGCTCCCTGCCCCTTTGCCAACAAGGGCGACCTTTGGGCCTTTCAGCTCTAGGCCAATGGAGCACACCCAGAGCAGAAGTCCTACTTCAGCCAGATCAGGCCTGCCAAGGAACTGCGTTTCAGAGGCCTTTGTATGTGACGTTCCCGGTAGGCTGTGAGAGCACGGTGCAGAGCCAGTTGTTTCCTTGTTTCCCAAACAGCTGGAAGCAAGACGCTTTGGGGCCTCTCTGCCCCTTTGGAAACAAGGCAGCACGTTGGGTCTGGCAGCTCTAGGGCAATGGAGCACAACCAGAGCCGAAGTTCTACTTCTTCCAGATCAGGCCTGCCTAGACAGTGCGTTTTCCAGGCCTTGATAAGAGATGTTCTCTTAGGCTATAAGAGCACTGGGCACAGCCAGTTGTTTCTTAGCTTCCCAAGAGGTGGAAGCAAGATGCTTTGGGGCCTCTCTCCCCCTTTGGAAACAAGGCAGCCCTTTGGGCCTTTCAGCTCTAGGGCAATGGAGCACACCCAGAGCAGAAGTTCTACCTCAGCCAGATCAGGCCTGCCAAGAAACTGCTTTTCACAGGCCTTCGTAAGAGGTGTTCCCGGAAGGCTGTAAGAGTACCTGGCAGAGCGAGTTGTTTCTTAGCTTCAAAAACAGCTGGAAGCAACATGATTTGGGGCCTCTCTCCCCCTTTGGAAACAAAGCAGCCTTTGTGCCTGGCAGCTCTAGGCCAAAGTAGCACACCCAGAGCACAAGTTCTACCTCAGCCAGATAAGGCCTGTCAAGAAGCTGCGTTTCACAGGCCTTTGTATGTGACGTTCCCGGTTGGCTTTGAGAGCACTGTGCAGAGCCAGTTGTTTTAGCTTCCCAGAGAGCAGGAAGCAAGATGCTTTGGGGCCTCTCTCACACTTTGGAAATAAAGGCAGCCCTTTGGGCCTGGCAGCCCTAGGCCAATGGAGTACACCCAGAGCAGAAGTTCTACCTCAGCCAGATCAGGCCTTCCAAGAAACTGCGTCTCACAGGCCTTTCTCTGTCACGTTGCCGGTAGGCTGTGAGAGCACTGTGCAGAGCCAGTTGTTTCTTAGCTTCCCAAAGATTTGGAAGCAAGATGCTTTGGGGACTCTCAGCCCCTTTGGAAACAAGGCGGCCCTTTGGGCCTGGCAGCTCTAGGCCAAAGTAGCACGCCCAGAGCAGGAGTTCTACTTCAGCCAGATCAGGCCTGCCAAGAAACTGCGTTTCACAGGCCTTGGTAAGAGATGTTCCCGGTAGGCTGTGAGAGCACTGTGGAGAGCCAGTTGCTTTAGCTTCCCACAGAGCTGGAAGCAAGATGCCTTGGGGCCTCTCTCTCCCTTTGGACACAAGGCAGCCGTTTGGGCCTGGCAGCTCTAGGCCAATGGAGCACACCCACAGCAGAAGTTCTACTTCAGGCAGATCAGTCCTGCCCAGAAACTGCGTTTCACAGCCCTTGGTAAGAGATGTTCACGGTAGGCTGTGAGAGCACTGGGCAGAACCAGTTGTTTTTTAGCTTCCCAAAGTGCTGGAGGCAAGATGCTTTGGGGCCTCTCTCACCCTTTGGAAACAAGGCAGCCCTTAGGTCCTGGTAGCTCTAGGCCTATGTAGCACAACCAGAACAGAAGTTCTACTTCAGCCAGGTCAGGCCTGCCAAGAAACTGCGTTTCACAGGCCTTTCAAAGAGATGTTCTCTTAGGCTGTAAGAGCACTGGGCAGAGCCAGCTGTTTCTTAGCTTCCCGAAGAGCTGGGAGCAAGATGCTTTGGGTCCACTCTCCGTCTTTGGAAACAAGGCAGCCCTTTGGGCCTGGCAGCTCTAGGGCAATGGAGCACACCCAGAGCAGAAGTTCTACTTCAGCCAGATCAGGCCTGCCAGGAAACTGCGTTTCACAGGCCTTGGTAAGAGATGTTCCCGGTAGGCTGTAAGAGCACTGGGCAGAGCCAGTTGTTTCTTACCTTCCTGAAAAGCTGGAAGCAAGATGCTTGGGACCCCTCTGCCCGCTTGGGAACAAGGCAGCCTTTTGGGTCGGGAAGCTCTAGGCCAATGGAGCACACGCAGAGCAGGAGTTCTACTTCAGCCTGATCAGGCCTGCAAAGAAACAGCGTTTGACAGGCCTTGGTAAGAGATGTTCCCGGTAGGTGTAAGAGCACTGGGCAGAGCCAGTTGTTTCTTAGCTTCGCAAAGACCGGGAAGCAAGATGCTTTGGGCCTCTCTGCCCCTTGGAAACAGGGCAGCACTTTGGGCCTGGCAGCTCTAGGGCAATGGAGCACACCCAGAGCCGGAGTTCTACTTCAGCCAGATGAGGCCTGCCAAGAAACTGCGTTTCACAGGCCTTTCAAAGACATGTTCCCGGTAGGCTGTAAGAGCACGGGGCAGAGCGAGTTGGTTCTTAGCTTCCCAGAGAGCTGGAAGCAAGATGCTTTGGGGCCTCTCTGCCCCTTTGGAAACAAGGCAGCACCTTGGGCCTGGCAGCTCTAGGGCAATGGAGCACACCCAGAGCAGAAGTTCTACTTCAGCCAAATCAGGCCTGCCAGGAAACGGCGTTTCACAGGCCTTGGTAAGAGATGTTCCCGGTAGGCTGTAAGAGCACTGGGCAACGCCAGATGTTTCTTAGCTTCCCGAAGAGCTGGAAGCAAGAAGCTTTGGTGCCACTCTCTCACTTTGGACTCAAGGCAGCCCTTTGGGGCAGGTAGCTCTAGCCCAGTGGAGCACACCCAGAGCAGAAGTTCTACTTGGGCCAGTTCAGGCCACCAACAAACTGCGTTTCACAGGCCTTGGTAAGAGATGTTCCCGGTAGGCTGTAAGAGCACTGGGCAACGCCAGATGTTTCTTAGCTTCCCGAAGAGCTGGAAGCAAGATGCTTTGGGGCCTCTCATCCCCTTTGCAAACAAGGCGGCCCTATGGGCCAGGCAGCTCTAGGCCAATGGAGCACACCCAGAGCAGAAGTTCTACTTCGGCCAGTTCAGGCCACCAACAAACTGCGTTTCACAGGCCTTGGTAAGAGATGTTCCCGGTAGGCTGTAAGAGCACTGGGCAACGCCAGATGTTTCTTAGCTTCCCGAAGAGCTGGAAGCAAGATGCTTTGGGGCCTCTCATCCCCTTTGCAAACAAGGCCGACCTTTGGGCCAGGCAGCTCTAGGCCAATGGAGCACACCCAGAGCAGAAGTTCTACCTCAGCCAGATAAGGCCTGCCAAGAAACTGCGTTTCAAAGGCTTTGGTAAGAGATGTTGCCGGTACTCTGTTAGAGCACTGGGCAGAGCCATTTGTTTCTTAGCTTCCCAAAGAGCTGGAAGCAAGATGCTTTGGGGGCTCCCTGCCCCTTTGCCAACAAGGGCGACCTTTGGGCCTTTCAGCTCTAGGCCAATGGAGCACACCCAGAGCAGAAGTCCTACTTCAGCCAGATCAGGCCTGCCAAGGAACTGCGTTTCAGAGGCCTTTGTATGTGACGTTCCCGGTAGGCTGTGAGAGCACGGTGCAGAGCCAGTTGTTTCCTTGTTTCCCAAACAGCTGGAAGCAAGACGCTTTGGGGCCTCTCTGCCCCTTTGGAAACAAGGCAGCACGTTGGGTCTGGCAGCTCTAGGGCAATGGAGCACAACCAGAGCCGAAGTTCTACTTCTTCCAGATCAGGCCTGCCTAGACAGTGCGTTTCCCAGGCCTTGATAAGAGATGTTCTCTTAGGCTATAAGAGCACTGGGCACAGCCAGTTGTTTCTTAGCTTCCCAAGAGGTGGAAGCAAGATGCTTTGGGGCCTCTCTCCCCCTTTGGAAACAAGGCAGCCCTTTGGGCCTTTCAGCTCTAGGGCAATGGAGCACACCCAGAGCAGAAGTTCTACCTCAGCCAGATCAGGCCTGCCAAGAAACTGCTTTTCACAGGCCTTCGTAAGAGGTGTTCCCGGAAGGCTGTAAGAGTACCTGGCAGAGCGAGTTGTTTCTTAGCTTCAAAAACAGCTGGAAGCAACATGATTTGGGGCCTCTCTCCCCCTTTGGAAACAAAGCAGCCTTTGTGCCTGGCAGCTCTAGGCCAAAGTAGCACACCCAGAGCACAAGTTCTACCTCAGCCAGATAAGGCCTGTCAAGAAGCTGCGTTTCACAGGCCTTTGTATGTGACGTTCCCGGTTGGCTTTGAGAGCACTGTGCAGAGCCAGTTGTTTTAGCTTCCCAGAGAGCAGGAAGCAAGATGCTTTGGGGCCTCTCTCACACTTTGGAAATAAAGGCAGCCCTTTGGGCCTGGCAGCCCTAGGCCAATGGAGTACACCCAGAGCAGAAGTTCTACCTCAGCCAGATCAGGCCTTCCAAGAAACTGCGTCTCACAGGCCTTTCTCTGTCACGTTGCCGGTAGGCTGTGAGAGCACTGTGCAGAGCCAGTTGTTTCTTAGCTTCCCAAAGATTTGGAAGCAAGATGCTTTGGGGACTCTCAGCCCCTTTGGAAACAAGGCGGCCCTTTGGGCCTGGCAGCTCTAGGCCAAAGTAGCACGCCCAGAGCAGGAGTTCTACTTCAGCCAGATCAGGCCTGCCAAGAAACTGCGTTTCACAGGCCTTGGTAAGAGATGTTCCCGGTAGGCTGTGAGAGCACTGTGGAGAGCCAGTTGCTTTAGCTTCCCACAGAGCTGGAAGCAAGATGCTTTGGGGCCTCTCTCTCCCTTTGGACACAAGGCAGCCGTTTGGGCCTGGCAGCTCTAGGCCAATGGAGCACACCCACAGCAGAAGTTCTACTTCAGGCAGATCAGTCCTGCCCAGAAACTGCGTTTCACAGCCCTTGGTAAGAGATGTTCACGGTAGGCTGTGAGAGCACTGGGCAGAACCAGTTGTTTTTTAGCTTCCCAAAGTGCTGGAGGCAAGATGCTTTGGGGCCTCTCTCACCCTTTGGAAACAAGGCAGCCCTTAGGTCCTGGTAGCTCTAGGCCTATGTAGCACAACCAGAACAGAAGTTCTACTTCAGCCAGGTCAGGCCTGCCAAGAAACTGCGTTTCACAGGCCTTTCAAAGAGATGTTCTCTTAGGCTGTAAGAGCACTGGGCAGAGCCAGCTGTTTCTTAGCTTCCCGAAGAGCTGGGAGCAAGATGCTTTGGGTCCACTCTCCGTCTTTGGAAACAAGGCAGCCCTTTGGGCCTGGCAGCTCTAGGGCAATGGAGCACACCCAGAGCAGAAGTTCTACTTCAGCCAGATCAGGCCTGCCAGGAAACTGCGTTTCACAGGCCTTGGTAAGAGATGTTCCCGGTAGGCTGTAAGAGCACTGGGCAGAGCCAGTTGTTTCTTACCTTCCTGAAAAGCTGGAAGCAAGATGCTTGGGACCCCTCTGCCCGCTTGGGAACAAGGCAGCCTTTTGGGTCGGGAAGCTCTAGGCCAATGGAGCACACGCAGAGCAGGAGTTCTACTTCAGCCTGATCAGGCCTGCAAAGAAACAGCGTTTGACAGGCCTTGGTAAGAGATGTTCCCGGTAGGTGTAAGAGCACTGGGCAGAGCCAGTTGTTTCTTAGCTTCGCAAAGACCGGGAAGCAAGATGCTTTGGGCCTCTCTGCCCCTTGGAAACAGGGCAGCACTTTGGGCCTGGCAGCTCTAGGGCAATGGAGCACACCCAGAGCCGGAGTTCTACTTCAGCCAGATGAGGCCTGCCAAGAAACTGCGTTTCACAGGCCTTTCAAAGACATGTTCCCGGTAGGCTGTAAGAGCACGGGGCAGAGCGAGTTGGTTCTTAGCTTCCCAGAGAGCTGGAAGCAAGATGCTTTGGGGCCTCTCTGCCCCTTTGGAAACAAGGCAGCACCTTGGGCCTGGCAGCTCTAGGGCAATGGAGCACACCCAGAGCAGAAGTTCTACTTCAGCCAAATCAGGCCTGCCAGGAAACGGCGTTTCACAGGCCTTGGTAAGAGATGTTCCCGGTAGGCTGTAAGAGCACTGGGCAACGCCAGATGTTTCTTAGCTTCCCGAAGAGCTGGAAGCAAGAAGCTTTGGTGCCACTCTCTCACTTTGGACTCAAGGCAGCCCTTTGGGGCAGGTAGCTCTAGCCCAGTGGAGCACACCCAGAGCAGAAGTTCTACTTGGGCCAGTTCAGGCCACCAACAAACTGCGTTTCACAGGCCTTGGTAAGAGATGTTCCCGGTAGGCTGTAAGAGCACTGGGCAACGCCAGATGTTTCTTAGCTTCCCGAAGAGCTGGAAGCAAGATGCTTTGGGGCCTCTCATCCCCTTTGCAAACAAGGTGGCCCTATGGGCCAGGCAGCTCTAGGCCAATGGAGCACACCCAGAGCAGAAGTTCTACTTCGGCCAGTTCAGGCCACCAACAAACTGCGTTTCACAGGCCTTGGTAAGAGATGTTCCCGGTAGGCTGTAAGAGCACTGGGCAACGCCAGATGTTTCTTAGCTTCCCGAAGAGCTGGAAGCAAGATGCTTTGGGGCCTCTCATCCCCTTTGCAAACAAGGCCGACCTTTGGGCCAGGCAGCTCTAGGCCAATGGAGCACACCCAGAGCAGAAGTTCTACTTCGGCCAGTTCAGGCCACCAACAAACTGCGTTTCACAGGCCTTGGTAAGAGATGTTCCCGGTAGGCTGTAAGAGCACTGGGCAACGCCAGATGTTTCTTAGCTTCCCGAAGAGCTGGAAGCAAGATGCTTTGGGGCCTCTCATCCCCTTTGCAAACAAGGCCGACCTTTGGGCCAGGCAGCTCTAGGCCAATGGAGCACACCCAGAGCAGAAGTTCTACCTCAGCCAGATAAGGCCTGCCAAGAAACTGCGTTTCAAAGGCTTTGGTAAGAGATGTTCCCGGTACTCTGTTAGAGCACTGGGCAGAGCCATTTGTTTCTTAGCTTCCCAAAGAGCTGGAAGCAAGATGCTTTGGGGGCTCCCTGCCCCTTTGCCAACAAGGGCGACCTTTGGGCCTTTCAGCTCTAGGCCAATGGAGCACACCCAGAGCAGAAGTCCTACTTCAGCCAGATCAGGCCTGCCAAGGAACTGCGTTTCAGAGGCCTTTGTATGTGACGTTCCCGGTAGGCTGTGAGAGCACGGTGCAGAGCCAGTTGTTTCCTTGTTTCCCAAACAGCTGGAAGCAAGACGCTTTGGGGCCTCTCTGCCCCTTTGGAAACAAGGCAGCACGTTGGGTCTGGCAGCTCTAGGGCAATGGAGCACAACCAGAGCCGAAGTTCTACTTCTTCCAGATCAGGCCTGCCTAGACAGTGCGTTTCACAGGCCTTGATAAGAGATGTTCTCTTAGGCTATAAGAGCACTGGGCACAGCCAGTTGTTTCTTAGCTTCCCAAGAGGTGGAAGCAAGATGCTTTGGGGCCTCTCTCCCCCTTTGGAAACAAGGCAGCCCTTTGGGCCTTTCAGCTCTAGGGCAATGGAGCACACCCAGAGCAGAAGTTCTACCTCAGCCAGATCAGGCCTGCCAAGAAACTGCTTTTCACAGGCCTTCGTAAGAGGTGTTCCCGGAAGGCTGTAAGAGTACCTGGCAGAGCGAGTTGTTTCTTAGCTTCAAAAACAGCTGGAAGCAACATGATTTGGGGCCTCTCTTCCCCTTTGGAAACAAAGCAGCCTTTGTGCCTGGCAGCTCTAGGCCAAAGTAGCACACCCAGAGCACAAGTTCTACCTCAGCCAGATAAGGCCTGTCAAGAAGCTGCGTTTCACAGGCCTTTGTATGTGACGTTCCCGGTTGGCTTTGAGAGCACTGTGCAGAGCCAGTTGTTTTAGCTTCCCAGAGAGCAGGAAGCAAGATGCTTTGGGGCCTCTCTCACACTTTGGAAATAAAGGCAGCCCTTTGGGCCTGGCAGCCCTAGGCCAATGGAGTACACCCAGAGCAGAAGTTCTACCTCAGCCAGATCAGGCCTTCCAAGAGACTGCGTCTCACAGGCCTTTCTCTGTCACGTTGCCGGTAGGCTGTGAGAGCACTGTGCAGAGCCAGTTGTTTCTTAGCTTCCCAAAGATTTGGAAGCAAGATGCTTTGGGGACTCTCAGCCCCTTTGGAAACAAGGCGGCCCTTTGGGCCTGGCAGCTCTAGGCCAAAGTAGCACGCCCAGAGCAGGAGTTCTACTTCAGCCAGATCAGGCCTGCCAAGAAACTGCGTTTCACAGGCCTTGGTAAGAGATGTTCCCGGTAGGCTGTGAGAGCACTGTGGAGAGCCAGTTGCTTTAGCTTCCCACAGAGCTGGAAGCAAGATGCCTTGGGGCCTCTCTCTCCCTTTGGACACAAGGCAGCCGTTTGGGCCTGGCAGCTCTAGGCCAATGGAGCACACCCACAGCAGAAGTTCTACTTCAGGCAGATCAGTCCTGCCCAGAAACTGCGTTTCACAGCCCTTGGTAAGAGATGTTCACGGTAGGCTGTGAGAGCACTGGGCAGAACCAGTTGTTTTTTAGCTTCCCAAAGTGCTGGAGGCAAGATGCTTTGGGGCCTCTCTCACCCTTTGGAAACAAGGCAGCCCTTAGGTCCTGGTAGCTCTAGGCCTATGTAGCACAACCAGAACAGAAGTTCTACTTCAGCCAGGTCAGGCCTGCCAAGAAACTGCGTTTCACAGGCCTTTCAAAGAGATGTTCTCTTAGGCTGTAAGAGCACTGGGCAGAGCCAGCTGTTTCTTAGCTTCCCGAAGAGCTGGGAGCAAGATGCTTTGGGTCCACTCTCCGTCTTTGGAAACAAGGCAGCTCTTTGGGCCTGGCAGCTCTAGGGCAATGGAGCACACCCAGAGCAGAAGTTCTACTTCAGCCAGATCAGGCCTGCCAGGAAACTGCGTTTCACAGGCCTTGGTAAGAGATGCTCCCGGTAGGCTGTAAGAGCACTGGGCAGAGCCAGTTGTTTCTTACCTTCCTGAAAAGCTGGAAGCAAGATGCTTGGGACCCCTCTGCCCGTTTGGGAACAAGGCAGCCTTTTGGGTCGGGAAGCTCTAGGCCAATGGAGCACACGCAGAGCAGGAGTTCTACTTCAGCCTGATCAGGCCTGCAAAGAAACAGCGTTTGACAGGCCTTGGTAAGAGATGTTCCCGGTAGGTGTAAGAGCACTGGGCAGAGCCAGTTGTTTCTTAGCTTCGCAAAGACCGGGAAGCAAGATGCTTTGGGCCTCTCTGCCCCTTGGAAACAGGGCAGCACTTTGGGCCTGGCAGCTCTAGGGCAATGGAGCACACCCAGAGCCGGAGTTCTACTTCAGCCAGATGAGGCCTGCCAAGAAACTGCGTTTCACAGGCCTTTCAAAGACATGTTCCCGGTAGGCTGTAAGAGCACGGGGCAGAGCGAGTTGGTTCTTAGCTTCCCAGAGAGCTGGAAGCAAGATGCTTTGGGGCCTCTCTGCCCCTTTGGAAACAAGGCAGCACCTTGGGCCTGGCAGCTCTAGGGCAATGGAGCACACCCAGAGCAGAAGTTCTACTTCAGCCAAATCAGGCCTGCCAGGAAACGGCGTTTCACAGGCCTTGGTAAGAGATGTTCCCGGTAGGCTGTAAGAGCACTGGGCAACGCCAGATGTTTCTTAGCTTCCCGAAGAGCTGGAAGCAAGAAGCTTTGGTGCCACTCTCTCACTTTGGACTCAAGGCAGCCCTTTGGGCCTGGCAGCTCTAGGGCAATGGAGCACACCCAGAGCAGAAGTTCTACTTCGGCCAGTTCAGGCCACCAACAAACTGCGTTTCACAGGCCTTGGTAAGAGATGTTCCCAGTAGGCTGTAAGAGCACTGGGCAACGCCAGATGTTTCTTAGCTTCCCGAAGAGCTGGAAGCAAGATGCTTTGGGGCCTCTCATCCCCTTTGCAAACAAGGCCGACCTTTGGGCCAGGCAGCTCTAGGCCAATGGAGCACACCCAGAGCAGAAGTTCTACTTCGGCCAGTTCAGGCCACCAACAAACTGCGTTTCACAGGCCTTGGTAAGAGATGTTCCCGGTAGGCTGTAAGAGCACTGGGCAACGCCAGATGTTTCTTAGCTTCCCGAAGAGCTGGAAGCAAGATGCTTTGGGGCCTCTCATCCCCTTTGCAAACAAGGCCGACCTTTGGGCCAGGCAGCTCTAGGCCAATGGAGCACACCCAGAGCAGAAGTTCTACCTCAGCCAGATAAGGCCTGCCAAGAAACTGCGTTTCAAAGGCTTTGGTAAGAGATGTTCCCGGTACTCTGTTAGAGCACTGGGCAGAGCCATTTGTTTCTTAGCTTCCCAAAGAGCTGGAAGCAAGATGCTTTGGGGGCTCCCTGCCCCTTTGCCAACAAGGGCGACCTTTGGGCCTTTCAGCTCTAGGCCAATGGAGCACACCCAGAGCAGAAGTCCTACTTCAGCCAGATCAGGCCTGCCAAGGAACTGCGTTTCAGAGGCCTTTGTATGTGACGTTCCCGGTAGGCTGTGAGAGCACGGTGCAGAGCCAGTTGTTTCCTTGTTTCCCAAACAGCTGGAAGCAAGACGCTTTGGGGCCTCTCTGCCCCTTTGGAAACAAGGCAGCACGTTGGGTCTGGCAGCTCTAGGGCAATGGAGCACAACCAGAGCCGAAGTTCTACTTCTTCCAGATCAGGCCTGCCTAGACAGTGCGTTTCACAGGCCTTGATAAGAGATGTTCTCTTAGGCTATAAGAGCACTGGGCACAGCCAGTTGTTTCTTAGCTTCCCAAGAGGTGGAAGCAAGATGCTTTGGGGCCTCTCTCCCCCTTTGGAAACAAGGCAGCCCTTTGGGCCTTTCAGCTCTAGGGCAATGGAGCACACCCAGAGCAGAAGTTCTACCTCAGCCAGATCAGGCCTGCCAAGAGACTGCTTTTCACAGGCCTTCGTAAGAGGTGTTCCCGGAAGGCTGTAAGAGTACCTGGCAGAGCGAGTTGTTTCTTAGCTTCAAAAACAGCTGGAAGCAACATGATTTGGGGCCTCTCTCCCCCTTTGGAAACAAAGCAGCCTTTGTGCCTGGCAGCTCTAGGCCAAAGTAGCACACCCAGAGCACAAGTTCTACCTCAGCCAGATAAGGCCTGTCAAGAAGCTGCGTTTCACAGGCCTTTGTATGTGACGTTCCCGGTTGGCTTTGAGAGCACTGTGCAGAGCCAGTTGTTTTAGCTTCCCAGAGAGCAGGAAGCAAGATGCTTTGGGGCCTCTCTCACACTTTGGAAATAAAGGCAGCCCTTTGGGCCTGGCAGCCCTAGGCCAATGGAGTACACCCAGAGCAGAAGTTCTACCTCAGCCAGATCAGGCCTTCCAAGAAACTGCGTCTCACAGGCCTTTCTCTGTCACGTTGCCGGTAGGCTGTGAGAGCACTGTGCAGAGCCAGTTGTTTCTTAGCTTCCCAAAGATTTGGAAGCAAGATGCTTTGGGGACTCTCAGCCCCTTTGGAAACAAGGCGGCCCTTTGGGCCTGGCAGCTCTAGGCCAAAGTAGCACGCCCAGAGCAGGAGTTCTACTTCAGCCAGATCAGGCCTGCCAAGAAACTGCGTTTCACAGGCCTTGGTAAGAGATGTTCCCGGTAGGCTGTGAGAGCACTGTGGAGAGCCAGTTGCTTTAGCTTCCCACAGAGCTGGAAGCAAGATGCCTTGGGGCCTCTCTCTCCCTTTGGACACAAGGCAGCCGTTTGGGCCTGGCAGCTCTAGGCCAATGGAGCACACCCACAGCAGAAGTTCTACTTCAGGCAGATCAGTCCTGCCCAGAAACTGCGTTTCACAGCCCTTGGTAAGAGATGTTCACGGTAGGCTGTGAGAGCACTGGGCAGAACCAGTTGTTTTTTAGCTTCCCAAAGTGCTGGAGGCAAGATGCTTTGGGGCCTCTCTCACCCTTTGGAAACAAGGCAGCCCTTAGGTCCTGGTAGCTCTAGGCCTATGTAGCACAACCAGAACAGAAGTTCTACTTCAGCCAGGTCAGGCCTGCCAAGAAACTGCGTTTCACAGGCCTTTCAAAGAGATGTTCTCTTAGGCTGTAAGAGCACTGGGCAGAGCCAGCTGTTTCTTAGCTTCCCGAAGAGCTGGGAGCAAGATGCTTTGGGTCCACTCTCCGTCTTTGGAAACAAGGCAGCCCTTTGGGCCTGGCAGCTCTAGGGCAATGGAGCACACCCAGAGCAGAAGTTCTACTTCAGCCAGATCAGGCCTGCCAGGAAACTGCGTTTCACAGGCCTTGGTAAGAGATGTTCCCGGTAGGCTGTAAGAGCACTGGGCAGAGCCAGTTGTTTCTTACCTTCCTGAAAAGCTGGAAGCAAGATGCTTGGGACCCCTCTGCCCGTTTGGGAACAAGGCAGCCTTTTGGGTCGGGAAGCTCTAGGCCAATGGAGCACACGCAGAGCAGGAGTTCTACTTCAGCCTGATCAGGCCTGCAAAGAAACAGCGTTTGACAGGCCTTGGTAAGAGATGTTCCCGGTAGGTGTAAGAGCACTGGGCAGAGCCAGTTGTTTCTTAGCTTCGCAAAGACCGGGAAGCAAGATGCTTTGGGCCTCTCTGCCCCTTGGAAACAGGGCAGCACTTTGGGCCTGGCAGCTCTAGGGCAATGGAGCACACCCAGAGCCGGAGTTCTACTTCAGCCAGATGAGGCCTGCCAAGAAACTGCGTTTCACAGGCCTTTCAAAGACATGTTCCCGGTAGGCTGTAAGAGCACGGGGCAGAGCGAGTTGGTTCTTAGCTTCCCAGAGAGCTGGAAGCAAGATGCTTTGGGGCCTCTCTCCCCCTTTGGAAACAAGGCAGCCCTTTGGGCCTTTCAGCTCTAGGCCAATGGAGCACACCCACAGCAGAAGTTCTACCTCAGCCAGATCAGGCCTGCCAAGAGACTGCTTTTCACAGGCCTTCGTAAGAGGTGTTCCCGGAAGGCTGTAAGAGTACCTGGCAGAGCGAGTTGTTTCTTAGCTTCAAAAACAGCTGGAAGCAACATGATTTGGGGCCTCTCTCCCCCTTTGGAAACAAAGCAGCCTTTGTGCCTGGCAGCTCTAGGCCAAAGTAGCACACCCAGAGCACAAGTTCTACCTCAGCCAGATAAGGCCTGTCAAGAAGCTGCGTTTCACAGGCCTTTGTATGTGACGTTCCCGGTTGGCTTTGAGAGCACTGTGCAGAGCCAGTTGTTTTAGCTTCCCAGAGAGCAGGAAGCAAGATGCTTTGGGGCCTCTCTCACACTTTGGAAATAAAGGCAGCCCTTTGGGCCTGGCAGCCCTAGGCCAATGGAGTACACCCAGAGCAGAAGTTCTACCTCAGCCAGATCAGGCCTTCCAAGAAACTGCGTCTCACAGGCCTTTCTCTGTCACGTTGCCGGTAGGCTGTGAGAGCACTGTGCAGAGCCAGTTGTTTCTTAGCTTCCCAAAGATTTGGAAGCAAGATGCTTTGGGGACTCTCAGCCCCTTTGGAAACAAGGCGGCCCTTTGGGCCTGGCAGCTCTAGGCCAAAGTAGCACGCCCAGAGCAGGAGTTCTACTTCAGCCACATCAGGCCTGCCAAGAAACTGCGTTTCACAGGCCTTGGTAAGAGATGTTCCCGGTAGGCTGTGAGAGCACTGTGGAGAGCCAGTTGCTTTAGCTTCCCACAGAGCTGGAAGCAAGATGCCTTGGGGCCTCTCTCTCCCTTTGGACACAAGGCAGCCGTTTGGGCCTGGCAGCTCTAGGCCAATGGAGCACACCCACAGCAGAAGTTCTACTTCAGGCAGATCAGTCCTGCCCAGAAACTGCGTTTCACAGCCCTTGGTAAGAGATGTTCACGGTAGGCTGTGAGAGCACTGGGCAGAACCAGTTGTTTTTTAGCTTCCCAAAGTGCTGGAGGCAAGATGCTTTGGGGCCTCTCTCACCCTTTGGAAACAAGGCAGCCCTTAGGTCCTGGTAGCTCTAGGCCTATGTAGCACAACCAGAACAGAAGTTCTACTTCAGCCAGGTCAGGCCTGCCAAGAAACTGCGTTTCACAGGCCTTTCAAAGAGATGTTCTCTTAGGCTGTAAGAGCACTGGGCAGAGCCAGCTGTTTCTTAGCTTCCCGAAGAGCTGGGAGCAAGATGCTTTGGGTCCACTCTCCGTCTTTGGAAACAAGGCAGCCCTTTGGGCCTGGCAGCTCTAGGGCAATGGAGCACACCCAGAGCAGAAGTTCTACTTCAGCCAGATCAGGCCTGCCAGGAAACTGCGTTTCACAGGCCTTGGTAAGAGATGTTCCCGGTAGGCTGTAAGAGCACTGGGCAGAGCCAGTTGTTTCTTACCTTCCTGAAAAGCTGGAAGCAAGATGCTTGGGACCCCTCTGCCCGTTTGGGAACAAGGCAGCCTTTTGGGTCGGGAAGCTCTAGGCCAATGGAGCACACGCAGAGCAGGAGTTCTACTTCAGCCTGATCAGGCCTGCAAAGAAACAGCGTTTGACAGGCCTTGGTAAGAGATGTTCGCGGTAGGTGTAAGAGCACTGGGCAGAGCCAGTTGTTTCTTAGCTTCGCAAAGACCGGGAAGCAAGATGCTTTGGGCCTCTCTGCCCCTTGGAAACAGGGCAGCACTTTGGGCCTGGCAGCTCTAGGGCAATGGAGCACACCCAGAGCCGGAGTTCTACTTCAGCCAGATGAGGCCTGCCAAGAAACTGCGTTTCACAGGCCTTTCAAAGACATGTTCCCGGTAGGCTGTAAGAGCACGGGGCAGAGCGAGTTGGTTCTTAGCTTCCCAGAGAGCTGGAAGCAAGATGCTTTGGGGCCTCTCTGCCCCTTTGGAAACAAGGCAGCACCTTGGGCCTGGCAGCTCTAGGGCAATGGAGCACACCCAGAGCAGAAGTTCTACTTCAGCCAAATCAGGCCTGCCAGGAAACGGCGTTTCACAGGCCTTGGTAAGAGATGTTCCCGGTAGGCTGTAAGAGCACTGGGCAACGCCAGATGTTTCTTAGCTTCCCGAAGAGCTGGAAGCAAGAAGCTTTGGTGCCACTCTCTCACTTTGGACTCAAGGCAGCCCTTTGGGGCAGGTAGCTCTAGGCCAGTGGAGCACACCCAGAGCAGAAGTTCTACTTGGGCCAGTTCAGGCCACCAACAAACTGCGTTTCACAGGCCTTGGTAAGAGATGTTCCCGGTAGGCTGTAAGAGCACTGGGCAACGCCAGATGTTTCTTAGCTTCCCGAAGAGCTGGAAGCAAGATGCTTTGGGGCCTCTCATCCCCTTTGCAAACAAGGCGGCCCTATGGGCCAGGCAGCTCTAGGCCAATGGAGCACACCCAGAGCAGAAGTTCTACTTCGGCCAGTTCAGGCCACCAACAAACTGCGTTTCACAGGCCTTGGTAAGAGATGTTCCCGGTAGGCTGTAAGAGCACTGGGCAACGCCAGATGTTTCTTAGCTTCCCGAAGAGCTGGAAGCAAGATGCTTTGGGGCCTCTCATCCCCTTTGCAAACAAGGCCGACCTTTGGGCCAGGCAGCTCTAGGCCAATGGAGCACACCCAGAGCAGAAGTTCTACCTCAGCCATATAAGGCCTGCCAAGAAACTGCGTTTCAAAGGCTTTGGTAAGAGATGTTCCCGGTACTCTGTTAGAGCACTGGGCAGAGCCATTTGTTTCTTAGCTTCCCAAAGAGCTGGAAGCAAGATGCTTTGGGGGCTCCCTGCCCCTTTGCCAACACGGGCGACCTTTGGGCCTTTCAGCTCTCGGCCAATGGAGCACACCCAGAGCAGAAGTCCTACTTCAGCCAGATCAGGCCTGCCAAGGAACTGCGTTTCAGAGGCCTTTGTATGTGACGTTCCCGGTAGGCTGTGAGAGCACGGTGCAGAGCCAGTTGTTTCCTTGTTTCCCAAACAGCTGGAAGCAAGACGCTTTGGGGCCTCTCTGCCCCTTTGGAAACAAGGCAGCACGTTGGGTCTGGCAGCTCTAGGGCAATGGAGCACAACCAGAGCCGAAGTTCTACTTCTTCCAGATCAGGCCTGCCTAGACAGTGCGTTTCACAGGCCTTGATAAGAGATGTTCTCTTAGGCTATAAGAGCACTGGGCACAGCCAGTTGTTTCTTAGCTTCCCAAGAGGTGGAAGCAAGATGCTTTGGGGCCTCTCTCCCCCTTTGGAAACAAGGCAGCCCTTTGGGCCTTTCAGCTCTAGGCCAATGGAGCACACCCACAGCAGAAGTTCTACCTCAGCCAGATCAGGCCTGCCAAGAAACTGCTTTTCACAGGCCTTCGTAAGAGGTGTTCCCGGAAGGCTGTAAGAGTACCTGGCAGAGCGAGTTGTTTCTTAGCTTCAAAAACAGCTGGAAGCAACATGATTTGGGGCCTCTCTCCCCCTTTGGAAACAAAGCAGCCTTTGTGCCTGGCAGCTCTAGGCCAAAGTAGCACACCCAGAGCACAAGTTCTACCTCAGCCAGATAAGGCCTGTCAAGAAGCTGCGTTTCACAGGCCTTTGTATGTGACGTTCCCGGTTGGCTTTGAGAGCACTGTGCAGAGCCAGTTGTTTTAGCTTCCCAGAGAGCAGGAAGCAAGATGCTTTGGGGCCTCTCTCACACTTTGGAAATAAAGGCAGCCCTTTGGGCCTGGCAGCCCTAGGCCAATGGAGTACACCCAGAGCAGAAGTTCTACCTCAGCCAGATCAGGCCTTCCAAGAAACTGCGTCTCACAGGCCTTTCTCTGTCACATTGCCGGTAGGCTGTGAGAGCACTGTGCAGAGCCAGTTGTTTCTTAGCTTCCCAAAGATTTGGAAGCAAGATGCTTTGGGGACTCTCAGCCCCTTTGGAAACAAGGCGGCCCTTTGGGCCTGGCAGCTCTAGGCCAAAGTAGCACGCCCAGAGCAGGAGTTCTACTTCAGCCAGATCAGGCCTGCCAAGAAACTGCGTTTCACAGGCCTTGGTAAGAGATGTTCCCGGTAGGCTGTGAGAGCACTGTGGAGAGCCAGTTGCTTTAGCTTCCCACAGAGCTGGAAGCAAGATGCCTTGGGGCCTCTCTCTCCCTTTGGACACAAGGCAGCCGTTTGGGCCTGGCAGCTCTAGGCCAATGGAGCACACCCACAGCAGAAGTTCTACTTCAGGCAGATCAGTCCTGCCCAGAAACTGCGTTTCACAGCCCTTGGTAAGAGATGTTCACGGTGGGCTGTGAGAGCACTGGGCAGAACCAGTTGTTTTTTAGCTTCCCAAAGTGCTGGAGGCAAGATGCTTTGGGGCCTCTCTCACCCTTTGGAAACAAGGCAGCCCTTAGGTCCTGGTAGCTCTAGGCCTATGTAGCACAACCAGAACAGAAGTTCTACTTCAGCCAGGTCAGGCCTGCCAAGAAACTGCGTTTCACAGGCCTTTCAAAGAGATGTTCTCTTAGGCTGTAAGAGCACTGGGCAGAGCCAGCTGTTTCTTAGCTTCCCGAAGAGCTGGGAGCAAGATGCTTTGGGTCCACTCTCCGTCTTTGGAAACAAGGCAGCCCTTTGGGCCTGGCAGCTCTAGGGCAATGGAGCACACCCAGAGCAGAAGTTCTACTTCAGCCAGATCAGGCCTGCCAGGAAACTGCGTTTCACAGGCCTTGGTAAGAGATGTTCCCGGTAGGCTGTAAGAGCACTGGGCAGAGCCAGTTGTTTCTTACCTTCCTGAAAAGCTGGAAGCAAGATGCTTGGGACCCCTCTGCCCGTTTGGGAACAAGGCAGCCTTTTGGGTCGGGAAGCTCTAGGCCAATGGAGCACACGCAGAGCAGGAGTTCTACTTCAGCCTGATCAGGCCTGCAAAGAAACAGCGTTTGACAGGCCTTGGTAAGAGATGTTCCCGGTAGGTGTAAGAGCACTGGGCAGAGCCAGTTGTTTCTTAGCTTCGCAAAGACCGGGAAGCAAGATGCTTTGGGCCTCTCTGCCCCTTGGAAACAGGGCAGCACTTTGGGCCTGGCAGCTCTAGGGCAATGGAGCACACCCAGAGCCGGAGTTCTACTTCAGCCAGATGAGGCCTGCCAGGAAACTGCGTTTCACAGGCCTTTCAAAGACATGTTCCCGGTAGGCTGTAAGAGCACGGGGCAGAGCGAGTTGGTTCTTAGCTTCCCAGAGAGCTGGAAGCAAGATGCTTTGGGGCCTCTCTGCCCCTTTGGAAACAAGGCAGCACCTTGGGCCTGGCAGCTCTAGGGCAATGGAGCACACCCAGAGCAGAAGTTCTACTTCAGCCAAATCAGGCCTGCCAGGAAACGGCGTTTCACAGGCCTTGGTAAGAGATGTTCCCGGTAGGCTGTAAGAGCACTGGGCAACGCCAGATGTTTCTTAGATTCCCGAAGAGCTGGAAGCAAGAAGCTTTGGTGCCACTCTCTCACTTTGGACTCAATGCAGCCCTTTGGGGCAGGTAGCTCTAGGCCAGTGGAGCACACCCAGAGCAGAAGTTCTACTTGGGCCAGTTCAGGCCACCAACAAACTGCGTTTCACAGGCCTTGGTAAGAGATGTTCCCGGTAGGCTGTAAGAGCACTGGGCAACGCCAGATGTTTCTTAGCTTCCCGAAGAGCTGGAAGCAAGATGCTTTGGGGCCTCTCATCCCCTTTGCAAACAAGGCGGCCCTATGGGCCAGGCAGCTCTAGGCCAATGGAGCACACCCAGAGCAGAAGTTCTACTTCGGCCAGTTCAGGCCACCAACAAACTGCGTTTCACAGGCCTTGGTAAGAGATGTTCCCGGTAGGCTGTAAGAGCACTGGGCAACGCCAGATGTTTCTTAGCTTCCCGAAGAGCTGGAAGCAAGATGCTTTGGGGCCTCTCATCCCCTTTGCAAACAAGGCCGACCTTTGGGCCAGGCAGCTCTAGGCCAATGGAGCACACCCAGAGCAGAAGTTCTACCTCAGCCAGATAAGGCCTGCCAAGAAACTGCGTTTCAAAGGCTTTGGTAAGAGATGTTCCCGGTACTCTGTTAGAGCACTGGGCAGAGCCATTTGTTTCTTAGCTTCCCAAAGAGCTGGAAGCAAGATGCTTTGGGGGCTCCCTGCCCCTTTGCCAACAAGGGCAACCTTTGGGCCTTTCAGCTCTCGGCCAATGGAGCACACCCAGAGCAGAAGTCCTACTTCAGCCAGATCAGGCCTGCCAAGGAACTGCGTTTCAGAGGCCTTTGTATGTGACGTTCCCGGTAGGCTGTGAGAGCACGGTGCAGAGCCAGTTGTTTCCTTGTTTCCCAAACAGCTGGAAGCAAGACGCTTTGGGGCCTCTCTGCCCCTTTGGAAACAAGGCAGCACGTTGGGTCTGGCAGCTCTAGGGCAATGGAGCACAACCAGAGCCGAAGTTCTACTTCTTCCAGATCAGGCCTGCCTAGACAGTGCGTTTCCCAGGCCTTGATAAGAGATGTTCTCTTAGGCTATAAGAGCACTGGGCACAGCCAGTTGTTTCTTAGCTTCCCAAGAGGTGGAAGCAAGATGCTTTGGGGCCTCTCTCCCCCTTTGGAAACAAGGCAGCCCTTTGGGCCTTTCAGCTCTAGGCCAATGGAGCACACCCACAGCAGAAGTTCTACCTCAGCCAGATCAGGCCTGCCAAGAAACTGCTTTTCACAGGCCTTCGTAAGAGGTGTTCCCGGAAGGCTGTAAGAGTACCTGGCAGAGCGAGTTGTTTCTTAGCTTCAAAAACAGCTGGAAGCAACATGATTTGGGGCCTCTCTCCCCCTTTGGAAACAAAGCAGCCTTTGTGCCTGGCAGCTCTAGGCCAAAGTAGCACACCCAGAGCACAAGTTCTACCTCAGCCAGATAAGGCCTGTCAAGAAGCTGCGTTTCACAGGCCTTTGTATGTGACGTTCCCGGTTGGCTTTGAGAGCACTGTGCAGAGCCAGTTGTTTTAGCTTCCCAGAGAGCAGGAAGCAAGATGCTTTGGGGCCTCTCTCACACTTTGGAAATAAAGGCAGCCCTTTGGGCCTGGCAGCCCTAGGCCAATGGAGTACACCCAGAGCAGAAGTTCTACCTCAGCCAGATCAGGCCTTCCAAGAAACTGCGTCTCACAGGCCTTTCTCTGTCACGTTGCCGGTAGGCTGTGAGAGCACTGTGCAGAGCCAGTTGTTTCTTAGCTTCCCAAAGATTTGGAAGCAAGATACTTTGGGGACTCTCAGCCCCTTTGGAAACAAGGCGGCCCTTTGGGCCTGGCAGCTCTAGGCCAAAGTAGCACGCCCAGAGCAGGAGTTCTACTTCAGCCAGATCAGGCCTGCCAGGAAACTGCGTTTCACAGGCCTTGGTAAGAGATGTTCCCGGTAGGCTGTGAGAGCACTGTGGAGAGCCAGTTGCTTTAGCTTCCCACAGAGCTGGAAGCAAGATGCTTTGGGGCCTCTCTCTCCCTTTGGACACAAGGCAGCCGTTTGGGCCTGGCAGCTCTAGGCCAATGGAGCACACCCACAGCAGAAGTTCTACTTCAGGCAGATCAGTCCTGCCCAGAAACTGCGTTTCACAGCCCTTGGTAAGAGATGTTCACGGTAGGCTGTGAGAGCACTGGGCAGAACCAGTTGTTTTTTAGCTTCCCAAAGTGCTGGAGGCAAGATGCTTTGGGGCCTCTCTCACCCTTTGGAAACAAGGCAGCCCTTAGGTCCTGGTAGCTCTAGGCCTATGTAGCACAACCAGAACAGAAGTTCTACTTCAGCCAGGTCAGGCCTGCCAAGAAACTGCGTTTCACAGGCCTTTCAAAGAGATGTTCTCTTAGGCTGTAAGAGCACTGGGCAGAGCCAGCGGTTTCTTAGCTTCCCGAAGAGCTGGGAGCAAGATGCTTTGGGTCCACTCTCCGTCTTTGGAAACAAGGCAGCCCTTTGGGCCTGGCAGCTCTAGGGCAATGGAGCACACCCAGAGCAGAAGTTCTACTTCAGCCAGATCAGGCCTGCCAGGAAACTGCGTTTCACAGGCCTTGGTAAGAGATGTTCCCGGTAGGCTGTAAGAGCACTGGGCAGAGCCAGTTGTTTCTTACCTTCCTGAAAAGCTGGAAGCAAGATGCTTGGGACCCCTCTGCCCGTTTGGGAACAAGGCAGCCTTTTGGGTCGGGAAGCTCTAGGCCAATGGAGCACACGCAGAGCAGGAGTTCTACTTCAGCCTGATCAGGCCTGCAAAGAAACAGCGTTTGACAGGCCTTGGTAAGAGATGTTCGCGGTAGGTGTAAGAGCACTGGGCAGAGCCAGTTGTTTCTTAGCTTCGCAAAGACCGGGAAGCAAGATGCTTTGGGCCTCTCTGCCCCTTGGAAACAGGGCAGCACTTTGGGCCTGGCAGCTCTAGGGCAATGGAGCACACCCAGAGCCGGAGTTCTACTTCAGCCAGATGAGGCCTGCCAAGAAACTGCGTTTCACAGGCCTTTCAAAGACATGTTCCCGGTAGGCTGTAAGAGCACGGGGCAGAGCGAGTTGGTTCTTAGCTTCCCAGAGAGCTGGAAGCAAGATGCTTTGGGGCCTCTCTGCCCCTTTGGAAACAAGGCAGCACCTTGGGCCTGGCAGCTCTAGGGCAATGGAGCACACCCAGAGCAGAAGTTCTACTTCAGCCAAATCAGGCCTGCCAGGAAACGGCGTTTCACAGGCCTTGGTAAGAGATGTTCCCGGTAGGCTGTAAGAGCACTGGGCAACGCCAGATGTTTCTTAGATTCCCGAAGAGCTGGAAGCAAGAAGCTTTGGTGCCACTCTCTCACTTTGGACTCAAGGCAGCCCTTTGGGGCAGGTAGCTCTAGGCCAGTGGAGCACACCCAGAGCAGAAGTTCTACTTGGGCCAGTTCAGGCCACCAACAAACTGCGTTTCACAGGCCTTGGTAAGAGATGTTCCCGGTAGGCTGTAAGAGCACTGGGCAACGCCAGATGTTTCTTAGCTTCCCGAAGAGCTGGAAGCAAGATGCTTTGGGGCCTCTCATCCCCTTTGCAAACAAGGCGGCCCTATGGGCCAGGCAGCTCTAGGCCAATGGAGCACACCCAGAGCAGAAGTTCTACTTCGGCCAGTTCAGGCCACCAACAAACTGCGTTTCACAGGCCTTGGTAAGAGATGTTCCCGGTAGGCTGTAAGAGCACTGGGCAACGCCAGATGTTTCTTAGCTTCCCGAAGAGCTGGAAGCAAGATGCTTTGGGGCCTCTCATCCCCTTTGCAAACAAGGCCGACCTTTGGGCCAGGCAGCTCTAGGCCAATGGAGCACACCCAGAGCAGAAGTTCTACCTCAGCCAGATAAGGCCTGCCAAGAAACTGCGTTTCAAAGGCTTTGGTAAGAGATGTTCCCGGTACTCTGTTAGAGCACTGGGCAGAGCCATTTGTTTCTTAGCTTCCCAAAGAGCTGGAAGCAAGATGCTTTGGGGGCTCCCTGCCCCTTTGCCAACAAGGGCAACCTTTGGGCCTTTCAGCTCTAGGCCAATGGAGCACACCCAGAGCAGAAGTCCTACTTCAGCCAGATCAGGCCTGCCAAGGAACTGCGTTTCAGAGGCCTTTGTATGTGACGTTCCCGGTAGGCTGTGAGAGCACGGTGCAGAGCCAGTTGTTTCCTTGTTTCCCAAACAGCTGGAAGCAAGACGCTTTGGGGCCTCTCTGCCCCTTTGGAAACAAGGCAGCACGTTGGGTCTGGCAGCTCTAGGGCAATGGAGCACAACCAGAGCCGAAGTTCTACTTCTTCCAGATCAGGCCTGCCTAGACAGTGCGTTTCCCAGGCCTTGATAAGAGATGTTCTCTTAGGCTATAAGAGCACTGGGCACAGCCAGTTGTTTCTTAGCTTCCCAAGAGGTGGAAGCAAGATGCTTTGGGGCCTCTCTCCCCCTTTGGAAACAAGGCAGCCCTTTGGGCCTTTCAGCTCTAGGCCAATGGAGCACACCCACAGCAGAAGTTCTACCTCAGCCAGATCAGGCCTGCCAAGAAACTGCTTTTCACAGGCCTTCGTAAGAGGTGTTCCCGGAAGGCTGTAAGAGTACCTGGCAGAGCGAGTTGTTTCTTAGCTTCAAAAACAGCTGGAAGCAACATGATTTGGGGCCTCTCTCCCCCTTTGGAAACAAAGCAGCCTTTGTGCCTGGCAGCTCTAGGCCAAAGTAGCACACCCAGAGCACAAGTTCTACCTCAGCCAGATAAGGCCTGTCAAGAAGCTGCGTTTCACAGGCCTTTGTATGTGACGTTCCCGGTTGGCTTTGAGAGCACTGTGCAGAGCCAGTTGTTTTAGCTTCCCAGAGAGCAGGAAGCAAGATGCTTTGGGGCCTCTCTCACACTTTGGAAATAAAGGCAGCCCTTTGGGCCTGGCAGCCCTAGGCCAATGGAGTACACCCAGAGCAGAAGTTCTACCTCAGCCAGATCAGGCCTTCCAAGAAACTGCGTCTCACAGGCCTTTCTCTGTCACGTTGCCGGTAGGCTGTGAGAGCACTGTGCAGAGCCAGTTGTTTCTTAGCTTCCCAAAGATTTGGAAGCAAGATACTTTGGGGACTCTCAGCCCCTTTGGAAACAAGGCGGCCCTTTGGGCCTGGCAGCTCTAGGCCAAAGTAGCACGCCCAGAGCAGGAGTTCTACTTCAGCCAGATCAGGCCTGCCAGGAAACTGCGTTTCACAGGCCTTGGTAAGAGATGTTCCCGGTAGGCTGTGAGAGCACTGTGGAGAGCCAGTTGCTTTAGCTTCCCACAGAGCTGGAAGCAAGATGCTTTGGGGCCTCTCTCTCCCTTTGGACACAAGGCAGCCGTTTGGGCCTGGCAGCTCTAGGCCAATGGAGCACACCCACAGCAGAAGTTCTACTTCAGGCAGATCAGTCCTGCCCAGAAACTGCGTTTCACAGCCCTTGGTAAGAGATGTTCACGGTAGGCTGTGAGAGCACTGGGCAGAACCAGTTGTTTTTTAGCTTCCCAAAGTGCTGGAGGCAAGATGCTTTGGGGCCTCTCTCACCCTTTGGAAACAAGGCAGCCCTTAGGTCCTGGTAGCTCTAGGCCTATGTAGCACAACCAGAACAGAAGTTCTACTTCAGCCAGGTCAGGCCTGCCAAGAAACTGCGTTTCACAGGCCTTTCAAAGAGATGTTCTCTTAGGCTGTAAGAGCACTGGGCAGAGCCAGCGGTTTCTTAGCTTCCCGAAGAGCTGGGAGCAAGATGCTTTGGGTCCACTCTCCGTCTTTGGAAACAAGGCAGCCCTTTGGGCCTGGCAGCTCTAGGGCAATGGAGCACACCCAGAGCAGAAGTTCTACTTCAGCCAGATCAGGCCTGCCAGGAAACTGCGTTTCACAGGCCTTGGTAAGAGATGTTCCCGGTAGGCTGTAAGAGCACTGGGCAGAGCCAGTTGTTTCTTACCTTCCTGAAAAGCTGGAAGCAAGATGCTTGGGACCCCTCTGCCCGTTTGGGAACAAGGCAGCCTTTTGGGTCGGGAAGCTCTAGGCCAATGGAGCACACGCAGAGCAGGAGTTCTACTTCAGCCTGATCAGGCCTGCAAAGAAACAGCGTTTGACAGGCCTTGGTAAGAGATGTTCGCGGTAGGTGTAAGAGCACTGGGCAGAGCCAGTTGTTTCTTAGCTTCGCAAAGACCGGGAAGCAAGATGCTTTGGGCCTCTCTGCCCCTTGGAAACAGGGCAGCACTTTGGGCCTGGCAGCTCTAGGGCAATGGAGCACACCCAGAGCCGGAGTTCTACTTCAGCCAGATGAGGCCTGCCAAGAAACTGCGTTTCACAGGCCTTTCAAAGACATGTTCCCGGTAGGCTGTAAGAGCACGGGGCAGAGCGAGTTGGTTCTTAGCTTCCCAGAGAGCTGGAAGCAAGATGCTTTGGGGCCTCTCTGCCCCTTTGGAAACAAGGCAGCACCTTGGGCCTGGCAGCTCTAGGGCAATGGAGCACACCCAGAGCAGAAGTTCTACTTCAGCCAAATCAGGCCTGCCAGGAAACGGCGTTTCACAGGCCTTGGTAAGAGATGTTCCCGGTAGGCTGTAAGAGCACTGGGCAACGCCAGATGTTTCTTAGCTTCCCGAAGAGCTGGAAGCAAGATGCTTTGGTGCCACTCTCTCACTTTGGAATCAAGGCAGCCCTTTGGGGCAGGTAGCTCTAGGCCAGTGGAGCACACCCAGAGCAGAAGTTCTACTTCGGCCAGTTCAGGCCACCAACAAACTGCGTTTCACAGGCCTTGGTAAGAGATGTTCCCGGTAGGCTGTAAGAGCACTGGGCAACGCCAGATGTTTCTTAGCTTCCCGAAGAGCTGGAAGCAAGATGCTTTGGGGCCTCTCATCCCCTTTGCAAACAAGGCGGCCCTATGGGCCAGGCAGCTCTAGGCCAATGGAGCACACCCAGAGCAGAAGTTCTACTTCGGCCAGTTCAGGCCACCAACAAACTGCGTTTCACAGGCCTTGGTAAGAGATGTTCCCGGTAGGCTGTAAGAGCACTGGGCAACGCCAGATGTTTCTTAGCTTCCCGAAGAGCTGGAAGCAAGATGCTTTGGGGCCTCTCATCCCCTTTGCAAACAAGGCCGACCTTTGGGCCAGGCAGCTCTAGGCCAATGGAGCACACCCAGAGCAGAAGTTCTACCTCAGCCAGATAAGGCCTGCCAAGAAACTGCGTTTCAAAGGCTTTGGTAAGAGATGTTCCCGGTACTCTGTTAGAGCACTGGGCAGAGCCATTTGTTTCTTAGCTTCCCAAAGAGCTGGAAGCAAGATGCTTTGGGGGCTCCCTGCCCCTTTGCCAACAAGGGCGACCTTTGGGCCTTTCAGCTCTAGGCCAATGGAGCACACCCAGAGCAGAAGTCCTACTTCAGCCAGATCAGGCCTGCCAAGGAACTGCGTTTCAGAGGCCTTTGTATGTGACGTTCCCGGTAGGCTGTGAGAGCACGGTGCAGAGCCAGTTGTTTCCTTGTTTCCCAAACAGCTGGAAGCAAGACGCTTTGGGGCCTCTCTGCCCCTTTGGAAACAAGGCAGCACGTTGGGTCTGGCAGCTCTAGGGCAATGGAGCACAACCAGAGCCGAAGTTCTACTTCTTGCAGATCAGGCCTGCCTAGACAGTGCGTTTCACAGGCCTTGATAAGAGATGTTCTCTTAGGCTATAAGAGCACTGGGCACAGCCAGTTGTTTCTTAGCTTCCCAAGAGGTGGAAGCAAGATGCTTTGGGGCCTCTCTCCCCCTTTGGAAACAAGGCAGCCCTTTGGGCCTTTCAGCTCTAGGGCAATGGAGCACACCCAGAGCAGAAGTTCTACCTCAGCCAGATCAGGCCTGCCAAGAAACTGCTTTTCACAGGCCTTCGTAAGAGGTGTTCCCGGAAGGCTGTAAGAGTACCTGGCAGAGCGAGTTGTTTCTTAGCTTCAAAAACAGCTGGAAGCAACATGATTTGGGGCCTCTCTCCCCCTTTGGAAACAAAGCAGCCTTTGTGCCTGGCAGCTCTAGGCCAAAGTAGCACACCCAGAGCACAAGTTCTACCTCAGCCAGATAAGGCCTGTCAAGAAGCTGCGTTTCACAGGCCTTTGTATGTGACGTTCCCGGTTGGCTTTGAGAGCACTGTGCAGAGCCAGTTGTTTTAGCTTCCCAGAGAGCAGGAAGCAAGATGCTTTGGGGCCTCTCTCACACTTTGGAAATAAAGGCAGCCCTTTGGGCCTGGCAGCCCTAGGCCAATGGAGTACACCCAGAGCAGAAGTTCTACCTCAGCCAGATCAGGCCTTCCAAGAAACTGCGTCTCACAGGCCTTTCTCTGTCACGTTGCCGGTAGGCTGTGAGAGCACTGTGCAGAGCCAGTTGTTTCTTAGCTTCCCAAAGATTTGGAAGCAAGATACTTTGGGGACTCTCAGCCCCTTTGGAAACAAGGCGGCCCTTTGGGCCTGGCAGCTCTAGGCCAAAGTAGCACGCCCAGAGCAGGAGTTCTACTTCAGCCAGATCAGGCCTGCCAGGAAACTGCGTTTCACAGGCCTTGGTAAGAGATGTTCCCGGTAGGCTGTGAGAGCACTGTGGAGAGCCAGTTGCTTTAGCTTCCCACAGAGCTGGAAGCAAGATGCTTTGGGGCCTCTCTCTCCCTTTGGACACAAGGCAGCCGTTTGGGCCTGGCAGCTCTAGGCCAATGGAGCACACCCACAGCAGAAGTTCTACTTCAGGCAGATCAGTCCTGCCCAGAAACTGCGTTTCACAGCCCTTGGTAAGAGATGTTCACGGTAGGCTGTGAGAGCACTGGGCAGAACCAGTTGTTTTTTAGCTTCCCAAAGTGCTGGAGGCAAGATGCTTTGGGGCCTCTCTCACCCTTTGGAAACAAGGCAGCCCTTAGGTCCTGGTAGCTCTAGGCCTATGTAGCACAACCAGAACAGAAGTTCTACTTCAGCCAGTTCAGGCCTGCCAAGAAACTGCGTTTCACAGGCCTTTCAAAGAGATGTTCTCTTAGGCTGTAAGAGCACTGGGCAGAGCCAGCTGTTTCTTAGCTTCCCGAAGAGCTGGGAGCAAGATGCTTTGGGTCCACTCTCCGTCTTTGGAAACAAGGCAGCCCTTTGGGCCTGGCAGCTCTAGGGCAATGGAGCACACCCAGAGCAGAAGTTCTACTTCAGCCAGATCAGGCCTGCCAGGAAACTGCGTTTCACAGGCCTTGGTAAGAGATGTTCCCGGTAGGCTGTAAGAGCACTGGGCAGAGCCAGTTGTTTCTTACCTTCCTGAAAAGCTGGAAGCAAGATGCTTGGGACCCCTCTGCCCGTTTGGGAACAAGGCAGCCTTTTGGGTCGGGAAGCTCTAGGCCAATGGAGCACACGCAGAGCAGGAGTTCTACTTCAGCCTGATCAGGCCTGCAAAGAAACAGCGTTTGACAGGCCTTGGTAAGAGATGTTCGCGGTAGGTGTAAGAGCACTGGGCAGAGCCAGTTGTTTCTTAGCTTCGCAAAGACCGGGAAGCAAGATGCTTTGGGCCTCTCTGCCCCTTGGAAACAGGGCAGCACTTTGGGCCTGGCAGCTCTAGGGCAATGGAGCACACCCAGAGCCGGAGTTCTACTTCAGCCAGATGAGGCCTGCCAAGAAACTGCGTTTCACAGGCCTTTCAAAGACATGTTCCCGGTAGGCTGTGAGAGCACGGGGCAGAGCGAGTTGGTTCTTAGCTTCCCAGAGAGCTGGAAGCAAGATGCTTTGGGGCCTCTCTGCCCCTTTGGAAACAAGGCAGCACCTTGGGCCTGGCAGCTCTAGGGCAATGGAGCACACCCAGAGCAGAAGTTCTACTTCAGCCAAATCAGGCCTGCCAGGAAACGGCGTTTCACAGGCCTTGGTAAGAGATGTTCCCGGTAGGCTGTAAGAGCCCTGGGCAACGCCAGATGTTTCTTAGCTTCCCGAAGAGCTGGAAGCAAGATGCTTTGGTGCCACTCTCTCACTTTGGAATCAAGGCAGCCCTTTGGGGCAGGTAGCTCTAGGCCAGTGGAGCACACCCAGAGCAGAAGTTCTACTTCGGCCAGTTCAGGCCACCAACAAACTGCGTTTCACAGGCCTTGGTAAGAGATGTTCCCGGTAGGCTGTAAGAGCACTGGGCAACGCCAGATGTTTCTTAGCTTGCCGAAGAGCTGGAAGCAAGATGCTTTGGGGCCTCTCATCCCCTTTGCAAACAAGGCGGCCCTTTGGGCCAGGCAGCTCTAGGCCAATGGAGCACACCCAGAGCAGAAGTTCTACTTCAGCTACATCAGGCCACCAACAAAGTGCGTTTCACAGGCCTTGGAAAGAGATTGTCTCTTAGGCTGTAAGAGCACTGGGCAGAGCCAGTTGTTTCTTAGCTTCCCAAAGAGCTGGAAGCAAGATGCTTTGGGGGCTCCCTGCCCCTTTGCCAACAAGGCCGACCTTTGGGCCTTTCAGCTCTGGGCCAATGGAGCACACCCAGAGCAGAAGTTCTACCTCAGCCAGATAAGGCCTGCCAAGAAACTGCGTTTCAAAGGCTTTGGTAAGAGATGTTGCCGGTACTCTGTTAGAGCACTGGGCAGAGACAGTTGTTTCTTAGCTTCCCAAAGAGCTGGAAGCAAGATGCTTTGGGGCCTCTCTGCCCCTTTGCAAACAAGGCATCCCTTTGGGCCTTTCAGCTCTAGGCCAATGGAGCACACCCAGAGCAGAAGTCCTACTTCAGCCAGATCAGGCCTGCCAAGGAACTGCGTTTCAGAGGCCTTTGTATGTGACGTTCCCGGTAGGCTGTGAGAGCACGGTGCAGAGCCAGTTGTTTCCTTGTTTCCCAAACAGCTGGAAGCAAGACGCTTTGGGGCCTCTCTGCCCCTTTGGAAACAAGGCAGCACGTTGGGTCTGGCAGCTCTAGGGCAATGGAGCACAACCAGAGCCGAAGTTCTACTTCTTCCAGATCAGGCCTGCCTAGACAGTGCGTTTCACAGGCCTTGATAAGAGATGTTCTCTTAGGCTATAAGAGCACTGGGCACAGCCAGTTGTTTCTTAGCTTCCCAAGAGGTGGAAGCAAGATGCTTTGGGGCCTCTCTCCCCCTTGGGAAACAAGGCAGACCTTTGGGCCTTTCAGCTCTAGGCCAATGGAGCACACCCACAGCAGAAGTTCTACCTCAGCCAGATCAGGCCTGCCAAGAAACTGCTTTTCACAGGCCTTCGTAAGAGGTGTTCCCGGAAGGCTGTAAGAGTACCTGGCAGAGCGAGTTGTTTCTTAGCTTCAAAAACAGCTGGAAGCAACATGATTTGGGGCCTCTCTCCCCCTTTGGAAACAAAGCAGCCTTTGTGCCTGGCAGCTCTAGGCCAAAGTAGCACACCCAGAGCACAAGTTCTACCTCAGCCAGATAAGGCCTGTCAAAAAGCTGCGTTTCACAGGCCTTTGTATGTGACGTTCCCGGTTGGCTTTGAGAGCACTGTGCAGAGCCAGTTGTTTTAGCTTCCCAGAGAGCAGGAAGCAAGATGCTTTGGGGCCTCTCTCACACTTTGGAAATAAAGGCAGCCCTTTGGGCCTGGCAGCCCTAGGCCAATGGAGTACACCCAGAGCAGAAGTTCTACCTCAGCCAGATCAGGCCTTCCAAGAAACTGCGTCTCACAGGCCTTTCTCTGTCACGTTGCCGGTAGGCTGTGAGAGCACTGTGCAGAGCCAGTTGTTTCTTAGCTTCCCAAAGATTTGGAAGCAAGATACTTTGGGGACTCTCAGCCCCTTTGGAAACAAGGCGGGCCTTTGGGCCTGGCAGCTCTAGGCCAAAGTAGCACGCCCAGAGCAGGAGTTCTACTTCAGCCAGATCAGGCCTGCCAAAAAACTGCGTTTCACAGGCCTTGGTAAGAGATGTTCCCGGTAGGCTGTGAGAGCACTGTGGAGAGCCAGTTGCTTTAGCTTCCCACAGAGCTGGAAGCAAGATGCTTTGGGGCCTCTCTCTCCCTTTGGACACAAGGCAGCCGTTTGGGCCTGGCAGCTCTAGGCCAATGGAGCACACCCACAGCAGAAGTTCTACTTCAGGCAGATCAGTCCTGCCCAGAAACTGCGTTTCACAGCCCTTGGTAAGAGATGTTCACGGTAGGCTGTGAGAGCACTGGGCAGAACCAGTTGTTTTTTAGCTTCCCAAAGTGCTGGAGGCCACATGCTTTGGGGCCTCTCTCACCCTTTGGAAACAAGGCAGCCCTTAGGTCCTGGTAGCTCTAGGCCTATGTAGCACAACCAGAACAGAAGTTCTACTTCAGCCAGGTCAGGCCTGCCAAGAAACTGCGTTTCACAGGCCTTTCAAAGAGATGTTCTCTTAGGCTGTAAGAGCACTGGGCAGAGCCAGCGGTTTCTTAGCTTCCCGAAGAGCTGGGAGCAAGATGCTTTTTGTGCCCTCTCCGTCTTTGGAAACAAGGCAGCCCTTTGGGCCTGGCAGCTCTAGGGCAATGGAGCACACCCAGAGCAGGAGTTCTACTTCAGCCAGATCAGGCCTGCCAGGAAACTGCGTTTCACAGGCCTTGGTAAGAGATGTTCCCGGTAGGCTGTGAGAGCACTGTGGAGAGCCAGTTGCTTTAGCTTCCCACAGAGCTGGAAGCAAGATGCTTTGGGGCCTCTCTCTCCCTTTGGACACAAGGCAGCCGTTTGGGCCTGGCAGCTCTAGGCCAATGGAGCACACCCACAGCAGAAGTTCTACGTCAGGCAGATCAGTCCTGCCCAGAAACTGCGTTTCACAGCCCTTGGTAAGAGATGTTCACGGTAGGCTGTGAGAGCACTGGGCAGAACCAGTTGTTTTTTAGCTTCCCAAAGTGCTGGAGGCAAGATGCTTTGGGGCCTCTCTCACCCTTTGGAAACAAGGCAGCCCTTAGGTCCTGGTAGCTCTAGGCCTATGTAGCACAACCAGAACAGAAGTTCTACTTCAGCCAGGTCAGGCCTGCCAAGAAACTGCGTTTCACAGGCCTTTCAAAGAGATGTTCTCTTAGGCTGTAAGAGCACTGGGCAGAGCCAGCTGTTTCTTAGCTTCCCGAAGAGCTGGGAGCAAGATGCTTTGGGTCCACTCTCCGTCTTTGGAAACAAGGCAGCCCTTTGGGCCTGGCAGCTCTAGGGCAATGGAGCACACCCAGAGCAGAAGTTCTACTTCAGCCAGATCAGGCCTGCCAGGAAACTGCGTTTCACAGGCCTTGGTAAGAGATGTTCCCGGTAGGCTGTAAGAGCACTGGGCAGAGCCAGTTGTTTCTTACCTTCCTGAAAAGCTGGAAGCAAGATGCTTGGGACCCCTCTGCCCGTTTGGGAACAAGGCAGCCTTTTGGGTCGGGAAGCTCTAGGCCAATGGAGCACACGCAGAGCAGGAGTTCTACTTCAGCCTGATCAGGCCTGCAAAGAAACAGCGTTTGACAGGCCTTGGTAAGAGATGTTCGCGGTAGGTGTAAGAGCACTGGGCAGAGCCAGTTGTTTCTTAGCTTCGCAAAGACCGGGAAGCAAGATGCTTTGGGCCTCTCTGCCCCTTGGAAACAGGGCAGCACTTTGGGCCTGGCAGCTCTAGGGCAATGGAGCACACCCAGAGCCGGAGTTCTACTTCAGCCAGATGAGGCCTGCCAAGAAACTGCGTTTCACAGGCCTTTCAAAGACATGTTCCCGGTAGGCTGTAAGAGCACGGGCCAGAGCGAGTTGGTTCTTAGCTTCCCAGAGACCTGGAAGCAAGATGCTTTGGGGCCTCTCTGCCCCTTTGGAAACAAGGCAGCACCTTGGGCCTGGCAGCTCTAGGGCAATGGAGCACACCCAGAGCAGAAGTTCTACTTCAGCCAGATCAGGCCTGCCAGGAAACGGCGTTTCACAGGCCTTGGTAAGAGATGTTCCCGGTAGGCTGTAAGAGCCCTGGGCAACGCCAGATGTTTCTTAGCTTCCCGAAGAGCTGGAAGCAAGATGCTTTGGTGCCACTCTCTCACTTTGGAATCAAGGCAGCCCTTGGGGCAGGTAGCTCTAGGCCAGTGGAGCACACCCAGAGCAGAAGTTCTACTTCGGCCAGTTCAGGCCACCAACAAACTGCGTTTCACAGGCCTTGGTAAGAGATGTTCCCGGTAGGCTGTAAGAGCACTGGGCAACGCCAGATGTTTCTTAGCTTCCCGAATAGCTGGAAGCAAGATGCTTTGGGGCCTCTCATCCCCTTTGCAAACAAGGCGGCCCTTTGGGCCAGGCAGCTCTAGGCCAATGGAGCACACCCAGAGCAGAAGTTCTACTTCAGCTACATCAGGCCACCAACAAAGTGCGTTTCACAGGCCTTGGTAAGAGATTGTCTCTTAGGCTGTAAGAGCACTGGGCAGAGCCAGTTGTTTCTTAGCTTCCCAAAGAGCTGGAAGCAAGATGCTTTGGGGGCTCCCTGCCCCTTTGCCAACAAGGCCGACCTTTGGGCCTTTCAGCTCTGGGCCAATGGAGCACACCCAGAGCAGAAGTTCTACCTCAGCCAGATAAGGCCTGCCAAGAAACTGCGTTTCAAAGGCTTTGGTAAGAGATGTTGCCGGTACTCTGTTATAGCACTGGGCAGAGACAGTTGTTTCTTAGCTTCCCAAAGAGCTGGAAGCAAGATGCTTTGGGGCCTCTCTGCCCCTTTGCAAACAAGGCATCCCTTTGGGCCTTTCAGCTCTAGGCCAATGGAGCACACCCAGAGCAGAAGTTCTACTTCAGCTAGATCAGGCCACCAACAAAGTGCGTTTCACAGGCCTTGGTAAGAGATTTTCTCTTAGGCTGTAAGAGCACTGGGCAGAGCCAGTTGTTTCTTAGCTTCCCAAAGAGCTGGAAGCAAGATGCTTTGGGGCCTCTCTGCCCCTTTGGAAACAAGGCAGCACGTTGGGTCTGGCAGCTCTAGGGCAATGGAGCACAACCAGAGCAGAAGTTCTACTTCTTCCAGATCAGGCCTGCCTAGAAAGTGCGTTTCACAGGCCTTGATAAGAGATGTTCTCTTAGGCTATAAGAGCACTGGGCACAGCGAGTTGTTTCTTAGCTTCCCAAGAGGTGGAAGCAAGATGCTTTGGGGCCTCTCTCCCCCTTTGGAAACAAGGCAGCCCTTTGGGCCTTTCAGCTCTAGGGCAATGGAGCACACCCAGAGCAGAAGTTCTACCTCAGCCAGATCAGGCCTGCCAAGAAACTGCTTTTCACAGGCCTTCGTAAGAGGTGTTCCCGGAAGGCTGTAAGAGTACCTGGCAGAGCGAGTTGTTTCTTAGCTTCAAAAACAGCTGGAAGCAACATGATTTGGGGCCTCTCTCCCCCTTTGGAAACAAAGCAGCCTTTGTGCCTGGCAGCTCTAGGCCAAAGTAGCACACCCAGAGCACAAGTTCTACCTCAGCCAGATAAGGCCTGTCAAGAAGCTGTGTTTCACAGGCCTTTGTATGTGACGTTCCCGGTTGGCTTTGAGAGCACTGTGCAGAGCCAGTTGTTTTAGCTTCCCAGAGAGCAGGAAGCAAGATGCTTTGGGGCCTCTCTCACACTTTGGAAATAAAGGCAGCCCTTTGGGCCTGGCAGCCCTAGGCCAATGGAGTACACCCAGAGCACAAGTTCTACCTCAGCCAGATCAGGCCTTCCAAGAAACTGCGTCTCACAGGCCTTTCTCTGTCACGTTGCCGGTAGGCTGTGAGAGCACTGTGCAGAGCCAGTTGTTTCTTAGCTTTCCAAAGATTTGGAAGCAAGATGCTTTGGGGACTCTCAGTCCCTTTGGAAACAAGGCGGCCCTTTGGGCCTGGCAGCTCTAGGCCAAAGTAGCACGCCCAGAGCAGGAGTTCTACTTCAGCCAGATCAGGCCTGCCAAGAAACTGCGTTTCACAGGCCTTGGTAAGAGATGTTCCCGGTAGGCTGTGAGAGCACTGTGGAGAGCCAGTTGCTTTAGCTTCCCACAGAGCTGGAAGCAAGATGCTTTGGGGCCTCTCTCTCCCTTTGGCCACAAGGCAGCCGTTTGGGCCTGGCAGCTCTAGGCCAATGGAGCACACCCACAGCAGAAGTTCTACTTCAGGCAGATCAGTCCTGCCCAGAAACTGCGTTTCACAGCCCTTGGTAAGAGATGTTCACGGTAGGCTGTGAGAGCACTGGGCAGAACCAGTTGTTTTTTAGCTTCCCAAAGTGCTGGAGGCAAGATGCTTTGGGGCCTCTCTCACCCTTTGGAAACAAGGCAGCCCTTAGGTCCTGGTAGCTCTAGGCCTATGTAGCACAACCAGAACAGAAGTTCTACTTCAGCCAGGTCAGGCCTGCCAAGAAACTGCGTTTCACAGGCCTTTCAAAGAGATGTTCTCTTAGGCTGTAAGAGCACTGGGCAGAGCCAGCTGTTTCTTAGCTTCCCGAAGAGCTGGGAGCAAGATGCTTTGGGTCCACTCTCCGTCTTTGGAAACAAGGCAGCCCTTTGGGCCTGGCAGCTCTAGGGCAATGGAGCACACCCAGAGCAGAAGTTCTACTTCAGCCAGATCAGGCCTGCCAGGAAACTGCGTTTCACAGGCCTTGGTAAGAGATGTTCCCGGTAGGCTGTAAGAGCACTGGGCAGAGCCAGTTGTTTCTTACCTTCCTGAAAAGCTGGAAGCAAGATGCTTGGGACCCCTCTGCCTGTTTGGGAACAAGGCAGCCTTTTGGGTCGGGAAGCTCTAGGCCAATGGAGCACACGCAGAGCAGGAGTTCTACTTCAGCCTGATCAGGCCTGCAAAGAAACAGCGTTTGACAGGCCTTGGTAAGAGATGTTCCCGGTAGGTGTAAGAGCACTGTGCAGAGCCAGTTGTTTCTTAGCTTCACAAAGACCGGGAAGCAAGATGCTTTGGGCCTCTCTGCCCCTTGGAAACAGGGCAGCACTTTGGGCCTGGCAGCTCTAGGGCAATGGAGCACACCCAGAGCCGGAGTTCTACTTCAGCCAGATGAGGCCTGCCAAGAAACTGCGTTTCACAGGCCTTTCAAAGACATGTTCCCGGTAGGCTGTAAGAGCACGGGGCAGAGCGAGTTGGTTCTTAGCTTTCCAGAGAGCTGGAAGCAAGATGCTTTGGGGCCTCTCTGCCCCTTTGGAAACAAGGCAGCACCTTGGGCCTGGCAGCTCTCGGGCGATGGAGCACACCCAGAGCAGAAGTTCTACTTCAGCCAAATCAGGCCTGCCAGGAAACGGCGTTTCACAGGCCTTGGTAAGAGATGTTCCCGGTAGGCTGTAAGAGCACTGGGCAACGCCAGATGTTTCTTAGCTTCCCGAAGAGCTGGAAGCAAGATGCTTTGGTGCCACTCTCTCACTTTGGAATCAAGGCAGCCCTTTGGGGCAGGTAGCTCTAGGCCAGTGGAGCACACCCAGAGCAGAAGTTCTACTTCGGCCACTTCAGGCCACCAACAAACTGCGTTTCACTGGCCTTGGTAAGAGATGTTCCCGGTAGGCTGTAAGATCACTGGGCAACGCCAGATGTTTCTTAGCTTGCCGAAGAGCTGGAAGCAAGATGCTTTGGGGCCTCTCATCCCCTTTGCAAACAAGGCGGCCCTTTGGGCCAGGCAGCTCTAGGCCAATGGAGCACACCCAGAGCAGAAGTTCTACTTCAGCTACATCAGGCCACCAACAAAGTGCGTTTCACAGGCCTTGGTAAGAGATTGTCTCTTAGGCTGTAAGAGCACTGGGCAGAGCCAGTTGTTTCTTAGCTTCCCAAAGAGCTGGAAGCAAGATGCTTTGGGGGCTCCCTGCCCCTTTGCCAACAAGGCCGACCTTTGGGCCTTTCAGCTCTGGGCCAATGGAGCACACCCAGAGCAGAAGTTCTACCTCAGCCAGATAAGGCCTGCCAAGAAACTGCGTTTCAAAGGCTTTGGTAAGAGATGTTGCCGGTACTCTGTTAGAGCACTGGGCAGAGACAGTTGTTTCTTAGCTTCCCAAAGAGCTGGAAGCAAGATGCTTTGGGGCCTCTCTGCCCCTTTGCAAACAAGGCATCCCTTTGGGCCTTTCAGCTCTAGGCCAATGGAGCACACCCAGAGCAGAAGTCCTACTTCAGCCAGATCAGGCCTGCCAAGGAACTGCGTTTCAGAGGCCTTTGTATGTGACGTTCCCGGTAGGCTGTGAGAGCACGGTGCAGAGCCAGTTGTTTCCTTGTTTCCCAAACAGCTGGAAGCAAGACGCTTTGGGGCCTCTCTGCCCCTTTGGAAACAAGGCAGCACGTTGGGTCTGGCAGCTCTAGGGCAATGGAGCACAACCAGAGCCGAAGTTCTACTTCTTCCAGATCAGGCCTGCCTAGACAGTGCGTTTCACAGGCCTTGATAAGAGATGTTCTCTTAAGCTATAAGAGCACTGGGCACAGCCAGTTGTTTCTTAGCTTCCCAAGAGGTGGAAGCAAGATGCTTTGGGGCCTCTCTCCCCCTTTGGAAACAAGGCAGCCCTTTGGGCCTTTCAGCTCTAGGCCAATGGAGCACACCCACAGCAGAAGTTCTACCTCAGCCAGATCAGGCCTGCCAAGAAACTGCTTTTCACAGGCCTTCGTAAGAGGTGTTCCCGGAAGGCTGTAAGAGTACCTGGCAGAGCGAGTTGTTTCTTAGCTTCAAAAACAGCTGGAAGCAACATGATTTGGGGCCTCTCTCCCCCTTTGGAAACAAAGCAGCCTTTGTGCCTGGCAGCTCTAGGCCAAAGTAGCACACCCAGAGCACAAGTTCTACCTCAGCCAGATAAGGCCTGTCAAGAAGCTGCGTTTCACAGGCCTTTGTATGTGACGTTCCCGGTTGGCTTTGAGAGCACTGTGCAGAGCCAGTTGTTTTAGCTTCCCAGAGAGCAGGAAGCAAGATGCTTTGGGGCCTCTCTCACACTTTGGAAATAAAGGCAGCCCTTTGGGCCTGGCAGCCCTAGGCCAATGGAGTACACCCAGAGCACAAGTTCTACCTCAGCCAGATCAGGCCTTCCAAGAAACTGCGTCTCACAGGCCTTTCTCTGTCACGTTGCCGGTAGGCTGTGAGAGCACTGTGCAGAGCCAGTTGTTTCTTAGCTTCCCAAAGATTTGGAAGCAAGATGCTTTGGGGACTCTCAGCCCCTTTGGAAACAAGGCGGCCCTTTGGGCCTGGCAGCTCTAGGCCAAAGTAGCACGCCCAGAGCAGGAGTTCTACTTCAGCCAGATCAGGCCTGCCAAGAAACTGCGTTTCACAGGCCTTGGTAAGAGATGTTCCCGGTAGGCTGTGAGAGCACTGTGGAGAGCCAGTTGCTTTAGCTTCCCACAGAGCTGGAAGCAAGATGCTTTGGGGCCTCTCTCTCCCTTTGGACACAAGGCAGCCGTTTGGGCCTGGCAGCTCTAGGCCAATGGAGCACACCCACAGCAGAAGTTCTACTTCAGGCAGATCAGTCCTGCCCAGAAACTGCGTTTCACAGCCCTTGGTAAGAGATGTTCACGGTAGGCTGTGAGAGCACTGGGCAGAACCAGTTGTTTTTTAGCTTCCCAAAGTGCTGGAGGCCACATGCTTTGGGGCCTCTCTCACCCTTTGGAAACAAGGCAGCCCTTAGGTCCTGGTAGCTCTAGGCCTATGTAGCACAACCAGAACAGAAGTTCTACTTCAGCCAGGTCAGGCCTGCCAAGAAACTGCGTTTCACAGGCCTTTCAAAGAGATGTTCTCTTAGGCTGTAAGAGCACTGGGCAGAGCCAGCTGTTTCTTAGCTTCCCGAAGAGCTGGGAGCAAGATGCTTTGGGTCCACTCTCCGTCTTTGGAAACAAGGCAGCCCTTTGGGCCTGGCAGCTCTAGGGCAATGGAGCACACCCAGAGCAGAAGTTCTACTTCAGCCAGATCAGGCCTGCCAGGAAACTGCGTTTCACAGGCCTTGGTAAGAGATGTTCCCGGTAGGCTGTAAGAGCACTGGGCAGAGCCAGTTGTTTCTTACCTTCCTGAAAAGCTGGAAGCAAGATGCTTGGGACCCCTCTGCCCGTTTGGGAACAAGGCAGCCTTTTGGGTCGGGAAGCTCTAGGCCAATGGAGCACACGCAGAGCAGGAGTTCTACTTCAGCCTGATCAGGCCTGCAAAGAAACAGCGTTTGACAGGCCTTGGTAAGAGATGTTCCCGGTAGGTGTAAGAGCACTGGGCAGAGCCAGTTGTTTCTTAGCTTCACAAAGACCGGGAAGCAAGATGCTTTGGGCCTCTCTGCCCCTTGGAAACAGGGCAGCACTTTGGGCCTGGCAGCTCTAGGGCAATGGAGCACACCCAGAGCCGGAGTTCTACTTCAGCCAGATGAGGCCTGCCAAGAAACTGCGTTTCACAGGCCTTTCAAAGACATGTTCCCGGTAGGCTGTAAGAGCACGGGGCAGAGCGAGTTGGTTCTTAGCTTCCCAGAGAGCTGGAAGCAAGATGCTTTGGGGCCTCTCTGCCCCTTTGGAAACAAGGCAGCACCTTGGGCCTGGCAGCTCTAGGGCAATGGAGCACACCCAGAGCAGAAGTTCTACTTCAGCCAAATCAGGCCTGCCAGGAAACGGCGTTTCACAGGCCTTGGTAAGAGATGTTCCCGGTAGGCTGTAAGAGCACTGGGCAACGCCAGATGTTTCTTAGCTTCCCGAAGAGCTGGAAGCAAGATGCTTTGGTGCCACTCTCTCACTTTGGAATCAAGGCAGCCCTTTGGGGCAGGTAGCTCTAGGCCAGTGGAGCACACCCAGAGCAGAAGTTCTACTTCGGCCACTTCAGGCCACCAACAAACTGCGTTTCACTGGCCTTGGTAAGAGATGTTCCCGGTAGGCTGTAAGAGCACTGGGCAACGCCAGATGTTTCTTAGCTTCCCGAAGAGCTGGAAGCAAGATGCTTTGGGGCCTCTCATCCCCTTTGCAAACAAGGCGGCCCTTTGGGCCAGGCAGCTCTAGGCCAATGGAGCACACCCAGAGCAGAAGTTCTACTTCAGCTACATCAGGCCACCAACAAAGTGCGTTTCACAGGCCTTGGTAAGAGATTGTCTCTTAGGCTGTAAGAGCACTGGGCAGAGCCAGTTGTTTCTTAGCTTCCCAAAGAGCTGGAAGCAAGATGCTTTGGGGGCTCCCTGCCCCTTTGCCAACAAGGCCGACCTTTGGGCCTTTCAGCTCTGGGCCAATGGAGCACACCCAGAGCAGAAGTTCTACCTCAGCCAGATAAGGCCTGCCAAGAAACTGCGTTTCAAAGGCTTTGGTAAGAGATGTTGCCGGTACTCTGTTAGAGCACTGGGCAGAGACAGTTGTTTCTTAGCTTCCCAAAGAGCTGGAAGCAAGATGCTTTGGGGCCTCTCTGCCCCTTTGCAAACAAGGCATCCCTTTGGGCCTTTCAGCTCTAGGCCAATGGAGCACACCCAGAGCAGAAGTCCTACTTCAGCCAGATCAGGCCTGCCAAGGAACTGCGTTTCAGAGGCCTTTGTATGTGACGTTCCCGGTAGGCTGTGAGAGCACGGTGCAGAGCCAGTTGTTTCCTTGTTTCCCAAACAGCTGGAAGCAAGACGCTTTGGGGCCTCTCTGCCCCTTTGGAAACAAGGCAGCACGTTGGGTCTGGCAGCTCTAGGGCAATGGAGCACAACCAGAGCCGAAGTTCTACTTCTTCCAGATCAGGCCTGCCTAGACAGTGCGTTTCCCAGGCCTTGATAAGAGATGTTCTCTTAGGCTATAAGAGCACTGGGCACAGCCAGTTGTTTCTTAGCTTCCCAAGAGGTGGAAGCAAGATGCTTTGGGGCCTCTCTCCCCCTTTGGAAACAAGGCAGCCCTTTGGGCCTTTCAGCTCTAGGCCAATGGAGCACACCCAGAGCAGAAGTTCTACCTCAGCCAGATCAGGCCTGCCAAGAAACTGCTTTTCACAGGCCTTCGTAAGAGGTGTTCCCGGAAGGCTGTAAGAGTACCTGGCAGAGCGAGTTGTTTCTTAGCTTCAAAAACAGCTGGAAGCAACATGATTTGGGGCCTCTCTCCCCCTTTGGAAACAAAGCAGCCTTTGTGCCTGGCAGCTCTAGGCCAAAGTAGCACACCCAGAGCACAAGTTCTACCTCAGCCAGATAAGGCCTGTCAAGAAGCTGCGTTTCACAGGCCTTTGTATGTGACGTTCCCGGTTGGCTTTGAGAGCACTGTGCAGAGCCAGTTGTTTTAGCTTCCCAGAGAGCAGGAAGCAAGATGCTTTGGGGCCTCTCTCACACTTTGGAAATAAAGGCAGCCCTTTGGGCCTGGCAGCCCTAGGCCAATGGAGTACACCCAGAGCAGAAGTTCTACCTCAGCCAGATCAGGCCTTCCAAGAAACTGCGTCTCACAGGCCTTTCTCTGTCACATTGCCGGTAGGCTGTGAGAGCACTGTGCAGAGCCAGTTGTTTCTTAGCTTCCCAAAGATTTGGAAGCAAGATGCTTTGGGGACTCTCAGCCCCTTTGGAAACAAGGCGGCCCTTTGGGCCTGGCAGCTCTAGGCCAAAGTAGCACGCCCAGAGCAGGAGTTCTACTTCAGCCAGATCAGGCCTGCCAAGAAACTGCGTTTCACAGGCCTTGGTAAGAGATGTTCCCGGTAGGCTGTGAGAGCACTGTGGAGAGCCAGTTGCTTTAGCTTCCCACAGAGCTGGAAGCAAGATGCCTTGGGGCCTCTCTCTCCCTTTGGACACAAGGCAGCCGTTTGGGCCTGGCAGCTCTAGGCCAATGGAGCACACCCACAGCAGAAGTTCTACTTCAGGCAGATCAGTCCTGCCCAGAAACTGCGTTTCACAGCCCTTGGTAAGAGATGTTCACGGTGGGCTGTGAGAGCACTGGGCAGAACCAGTTGTTTTTTAGCTTCCCAAAGTGCTGGAGGCAAGATGCTTTGGGGCCTCTCTCACCCTTTGGAAACAAGGCAGCCCTTAGGTCCTGGTAGCTCTAGGCCTATGTAGCACAACCAGAACATAAGTTCTACTTCAGCCAGGTCAGGCCTGCCAAGAAACTGCGTTTCACAGGCCTTTCAAAGAGATGTTCTCTTAGGCTGTAAGAGCACTGGGCAGAGCCAGCGGTTTCTTAGCTTCCCGAAGAGCTGGGAGCAAGATGCTTTGGGTCCACTCTCCGTCTTTGGAAACAAGGCAGCCCTTTGGGCCTGGCAGCTCTAGGGCAATGGAGCACACCCAGAGCAGAAGTTCTACTTCAGCCAGATCAGGCCTGCCAGGAAACTGCGTTTCACAGGCCTTGGTAAGAGATGTTCCCGGTAGGCTGTAAGAGCACTGGGCAGAGCCAGTTGTTTCTTACCTTCCTGAAAAGCTGGAAGCAAGATGCTTGGGACCCCTCTGCCCGTTTGGGAACAAGGCAGCCTTTTGGGTCGGGAAGCTCTAGGCCAATGGAGCACACGCAGAGCAGGAGTTCTACTTCAGCCTGATCAGGCCTGCAAAGAAACAGCGTTTGACAGGCCTTGGTAAGAGATGTTCCCGGTAGGTGTAAGAGCACTGGGCAGAGCCAGTTGTTTCTTAGCTTCGCAAAGACCGGGAAGCAAGATGCTTTGGGCCTCTCTGCCCCTTGGAAACAGGGCAGCACTTTGGGCCTGGCAGCTCTAGGGCAATGGAGCACACCCAGAGCCGGAGTTCTACTTCAGCCAGATGAGGCCTGCCAAGAAACTGCGTTTCACAGGCCTTTCAAAGACATGTTCCCGGTAGGCTGTAAGAGCACGGGGCAGAGCGAGTTGGTTCTTAGCTTTCCAGAGAGCTGGAAGCAAGATGCTTTGGGGCCTCTCTGCCCCTTTGGAAACAAGGCAGCACCTTGGGCCTGGCAGCTCTAGGGCAATGGAGCACACCCAGAGCAGAAGTTCTACTTCAGCCAAATCAGGCCTGCCAGGAAACGGCGTTTCACAGGCCTTGGTAAGAGATGTTCCCGGTAGGCTGTAAGAGCACTGGGCAACGCCAGATGTTTCTTAGCTTCCCGAAGAGCTGGAAGCAAGATGCTTTGGTGCCACTCTCTCACTTTGGAATCAAGGCAGCCCTTTGGGGCAGGTAGCTCTAGGCCAGTGGAGCACACCCAGAGCAGAAGTTCTACTTCGGCCACTTCAGGCCACCAACAAACTGCGTTTCACTGGCCTTGGTAAGAGATGTTCCCGGTAGGCTGTAAGAGCACTGGGCAACGCCAGATGTTTCTTAGCTTGCCGAAGAGCTGGAAGCAAGATGCTTTGGGGCCTCTCATCCCCTTTGCAAACAAGGCGGCCCTTTGGGCCAGGCAGCTCTAGGCCAATGGAGCACACCCAGAGCAGAAGTTCTACTTCAGCTACATCAGGCCACCAACAAAGTGCGTTTCACAGGCCTTGGTAAGAGATTGTCTCTTAGGCTGTAAGAGCACTGGGCAGAGCCAGTTGTTTCTTAGCTTCCCAAAGAGCTGGAAGCAAGATGCTTTGGGGGCTCCCTGCCCCTTTGCCAACAAGGCCGACCTTTGGGCCTTTCAGCTCTGGGCCAATGGAGCACACCCAGAGCAGAAGTTCTACCTCAGCCAGATAAGGCCTGCCAAGAAACTGCGTTTCAAAGGCTTTGGTAAGAGATGTTGCCGGTACTCTGTTAGAGCACTGGGCAGAGACAGTTGTTTCTTAGCTTCCCAAAGAGCTGGAAGCAAGATGCTTTGGGGCCTCTCTGCCCCTTTGCAAACAAGGCATCCCTTTGGGCCTTTCAGCTCTAGGCCAATGGAGCACACCCAGAGCAGAAGTCCTACTTCAGCCAGATCAGGCCTGCCAAGGAACTGCGTTTCAGAGGCCTTTGTATGTGACGTTCCCGGTAGGCTGTGAGAGCACAGTGCAGAGCCAGTTGTTTCCTTGTTTCCCAAACAGCTGGAAGCAAGACGCTTTGGGGCCTCTCTGCCCCTTTGGAAACAAGGCAGCACGTTGGGTCTGGCAGCTCTAGGGCAATGGAGCACAACCAGAGCCGAAGTTCTACTTCTTCCAGATCAGGCCTGCCTAGACAGTGCGTTTCACAGGCCTTGATAAGAGATGTTCTCTTAGGCTATAAGAGCACTGGGCACAGCCAGTTGTTTCTTAGCTTCCCAAGAGGTGGAAGCAAGATGCTTTGGGGCCTCTCTCCCCCTTTGGAAACAAGGCAGCCCTTTGGGCCTTTCAGCTCTAGGGCAATGGAGCACACCCAGAGCAGAAGTTCTACCTCAGCCAGATCAGGCCTGCCAAGAAACTGCTTTTCACAGGCCTTCGTAAGAGGTGTTCCCGGAAGGCTGTAAGAGTACCTGGCAGAGCGAGTTGTTTCTTAGCTTCAAAAACAGCTGGAAGCAACATGATTTGGGGCCTCTCTCCCCCTTTGGAAACAAAGCAGCCTTTGTGCCTGGCAGCTCTAGGCCAAAGTAGCACACCCAGAGCACAAGTTCTACCTCAGCCAGATAAGGCCTGTCAAGAAGCTGCGTTTCACAGGCCTTTGTATGTGACGTTCCCGGTTGGCTTTGAGAGCACTGTGCAGAGCCAGTTGTTTTAGCTTCCCAGAGAGCAGGAAGCAAGATGCTTTGGGGCCTCTCTCACACTTTGGAAATAAAGGCAGCCCTTTGGGCCTGGCAGCCCTAGGCCAATGGAGTACACCCAGAGCAGAAGTTCTACCTCAGCCAGATCAGGCCTTCCAAGAAACTGCGTCTCACAGGCCTTTCTCTGTCACATTGCCGGTAGGCTGTGAGAGCACTGTGCAGAGCCAGTTGTTTCTTAGCTTCCCAAAGATTTGGAAGCAAGATGCTTTGGGGACTCTCAGCCCCTTTGGAAACAAGGCGGCCCTTTGGGCCTGGCAGCTCTAGGCCAAAGTAGCACGCCCAGAGCAGGAGTTCTACTTCAGCCAGATCAGGCCTGCCAAGAAACTGCGTTTCACAGGCCTTGGTAAGAGATGTTCCCGGTAGGCTGTGAGAGCACTGTGGAGAGCCAGTTGCTTTAGCTTCCCACAGAGCTGGAAGCAAGATGCCTTGGGGCCTCTCTCTCCCTTTGGACACAAGGCAGCCGTTTGGGCCTGGCAGCTCTAGGCCAATGGAGCACACCCACAGCAGAAGTTCTACTTCAGGCAGATCAGTCCTGCCCAGAAACTGCGTTTCACAGCCCTTGGTAAGAGATGTTCACGGTGGGCTGTGAGAGCACTGGGCAGAACCAGTTGTTTTTTAGCTTCCCAAAGTGCTGGAGGCAAGATGCTTTGGGGCCTCTCTCACCCTTTGGAAACAAGGCAGCCCTTAGGTCCTGGTAGCTCTAGGCCTATGTAGCACAACCAGAACAGAAGTTCTACTTCAGCCAGGTCAGGCCTGCCAAGAAACTGCGTTTCACAGGCCTTTCAAAGAGATGTTCTCTTAGGCTGTAAGAGCACTGGGCAGAGCCAGCGGTTTCTTAGCTTCCCGAAGAGCTGGGAGCAAGATGCTTTTTGTGCACTCTCCGTCTTTGGAAACAAGGCAGCCCTTTGGGCCTGGCACCTCTAGGGCAATGGAGCACACCCAGAGCAGGAGTTCTACTTCAGCCAGATCAGGCCTGCCAGGAAACTGCGTTTCACAGGCCTTGGTAAGAGATGTTCCCGGTAGGCTGTGAGAGCACTGTGGAGAGCCAGTTGCTTTAGCTTCCCACAGAGCTGGAAGCAAGATGCTTTGGGGCCTCTCTCTCCCTTTGGACACAAGGCAGCCGTTTGGGCCTGGCAGCTCTAGGCCAATGGAGCACACCCACAGCAGAAGTTCTACTTCAGGCAGATCAGTCCTGCCCAGAAACTGCGTTTCACAGCCTTTGGTAAGAGATGTTCACGGTAGGCTGTGAGAGCACTGGGCAGCACCAGTTGTTTTTTAGCTTCCCAAAGTGCTGGAGGCAACATGCTTTGGGGCCTCTCTCACCCTTTGGAAACAAGGCAGCCCTTAGGTCCTGGTAGCTCTAGGCCTATGTAGCACAACCAGAACAGAAGTTCTACTTCAGCCAGGTCAGGCCTGCCAAGAAACTGCGTTTCACAGGCCTTTCAAAGAGATGTTCTCTTAGGCTTTAAGAGCACTGGGCAGAGCCAGCTGTTTCTTAGCTTCCCGAAGAGCTGGGAGCAAGATGCTTTGGGTCCACTCTCCGTCTTTGGAAACAAGGCAGCCCTTTGGGCCTGGCAGCTCTAGGGCAATGGAGCACACCCAGAGCAGAAGTTCTACTTCAGCCAGATCAGGCCTGCCAGGAAACTGCGTTTCACAGGCCTTGGTAAGAGATGTTCCCGGTAGGCTGTAAGAGCACTGGGCAGAGCCAGTTGTTTCTTACCTTCCTGAAAAGCTGGAAGCAAGATGCTTGGGACCCCTCTGCCCGTTTGGGAACAAGGCAGCCTTTTGGGTCGGGAAGCTCTAGGCCAATGGAGCACACGCAGAGCAGGAGTTCTACTTCAGCCTGATCAGGCCTGCAAAGAAACAGCGTTTGACAGGCCTTGGTAAGAGATGTTCCCGGTAGGTGTAAGAGCACTGGGCAGAGCCAGTTGTTTCTTAGCTTCGCAAAGACCGGGCAGCAAGATGCTTTGGGCCTCTCTGCCCCTTGGAAACAGGGCAGCACTTTGGGCCTGGCAGCTCTAGGGCAATGGAGCACACCCAGAGCCGGAGTTCTACTTCAGCCAGATGAGGCCTGCCAAGAAACTGCGTTTCACAGGCCTTTCAAAGACATGTTCCCGGTAGGCTGTAAGAGCACGGGCCAGAGCGAGTTGGTTCTTAGCTTCCCAGAGAGCTGGAAGCAAGATGCTTTGGGGCCTCTCTGCCCCTTTGGAAACAAGGCAGCACCTTGGGCCTGGCAGCTCTAGGACAATGGAGCACACCCAGAGCAGAAGTTCTACTTCAGCCAAATCAGGCCTGCCAGGAAACGGCGTTTCACAGGCCTTGGTAAGAGATGTTCCCAGTAGGCTGTAAGAGCACTGGGCAACGCCAGATGTTTCTTAGCTTCCCGAAGAGCTGGAAGCAAGATGCTTTGGTGCCACTCTCTCACTTTGGAATCAAGGCAGCCCTTTGGGGCAGGTAGCTCTAGGCCAGTGGAGCACACCCAGAGCAGAAGTTCTACTTCGGCCAGTTCAGGCCACCAACAAACTGCGTTTCACAGGCCTTGGTAAGAGATGTTCCCGGTAGGCTGTAAGAGCACTGGGCAACGCCAGATGTTTCTTAGCTTCCCGAAGAGCTGGAAGCAAGATGCTTTGGGGCCTCTCATCCCCTTTGCAAACAAGGCGGCCCTTTGGGCCAGGCAGCTCTAGGCCAATGGAGCACACCCAGAGCAGAAGTTCTACTTCAGCTACATCAGGCCACCAACAAAGTGCGTTTCACAGGCCTTGGTAAGAGATTGTCTCTTAGGCTGTAAGAGCACTGGGCAGAGCCAGTTGTTTCTTAGCTTCCCAAAGAGCTGGAAGCAAGATGCTTTGGGGGCTCCCTGCCCCTTTGCCTACAAGGCCGACCTTTGGGCCTTTCAGCTCTGTGCCAATGGAGCACACCCAGAGCAGAAGTTCTACCTCAGCCAGATAAGGCCTGCCAAGAAACTGCGTTTCAAAGGCTTTGGTAAGAGATGTTGCCGGTACTCTGTTAGAGCACTGGGCAGAGACAGTTGTTTCTTAGCTTCCCAAAGAGCTGGAAGCAAGATGCTTTGGGGCCTCTCTGCCCCTTTGCCAACAAGGGCGACCTTTGGGCCTTTCAGCTCTAGGCCAATGGAGCACACCCAGAGCAGAAGTCCTACTTCAGCCAGATCAGGCCTTCCAAGAAACTGCGTCTCACAGGCCTTTCTCTGTCACGTTGCCGGTAGGCTGTGAGAGCACTGTGCAGAGCCAGTTGTTTCTTAGCTTCCCAAAGATTTGGAAGCAAGATACTTTGGGGACTCTCAGCCCCTTTGGAAACAAGGCGGCCCTTTGGGCCTGGCAGCTCTAGGCCAAAGTAGCACGCCCAGAGCAGGAGTTCTACTTCAGCCAGATCAGGTCTGCCAGGAAACTGCGTATCACAGGCCTTTCAAAGAGATGTTCTCTTAGGCTGTAAGAGCACTGGGCAGAGCCAGCTGTTTCTTAGCTTCCCGAAGAGCTGGGAGCAAGATGCTTTGGGTCCACTCTCCGTCTTTGGAAACAAGGCAGCCCTTTGGGCCTGGAAGCTCTAGGGCAATGGAGCACACCCAGAGCAGGAGTTCTACTTCAGCCAGATCAGGCCTGCCAGGAAACTGCGTTTCACAGGCCTTGGTAAGAGATGTTCCCGGTAGGCTGTGAGAGCACTGTGGAGAGCCAGTTGCTTTAGCTTCCCACAGAGCTGGAAGCAAGATGCTTTGGGGCCTCTCTCTCCCTTTGGACACAAGGCAGCCGTTTGGGCCTGGCAGCTCTAGGCCAATGGAGCACACCCACAGCAGAAGTTCTACTTCAGGCAGATCAGTCCTGCCCAGAAACTGCGTTTCACAGCCCTTGGTAAGAGATGTTCACGGTAGGCTGTGAGAGCACTGGGCAGCACCAGTTGTTTTTTAGCTTCCCAAAGTGCTGGAGGCAACATGCTTTGGGGCCTCTCTCACCCTTTGGAAACAAGGCAGCCCTTAGGTCCTGGTAGCTCTAGGCCTATGTAGCACAACCAGAACAGAAGTTCTACTTCAGCCAGGTCAGGCCTGCCAAGAAACTGCGTTTCACAGGCCTTTCAAAGAGATGTTCTCTTAGGCTGTAAGAGCACTGGGCAGAGCCAGCTGTTTCTTAGCTTCCAGAAGAGCTGGGAGCAAGATGCTTTGGGTCCACTCTCCATCTTTGGAAACAAGGCAGCCCTTTGGGCCTGGCAGCTCTAGGGCAATGGAGCACACCCAGAGCAGAAGTTCTACTTCAGCCAGATCAGGCCTGCCAGGAAACTGCGTTTCACAGGCCTTGGTAAGAGATGTTCCCGGTAGGCTGTAAGAGCACTGGGCAGAGCCAGTTGTTTCTTACCTTCCTGAAAAGCTGGAAGCAAGATGCTTGGGACCCCTCTGCCCGTTTGGGAACAAGGCAGCCCTTTGGGCCTGGCAGCTCTAGGCCAATGGAGCACACGCAGAGCAGGAGTTCTACTTCAGCCTGATCAGGCCTGCAAAGAAACAGCGTTTGATAGGCCTTGGTAAGAGATGTTCCCAGTAGGTGTAAGAGCACTGGGCAGAGCCAGTTGTTTCTTAGCTTCGCAAAGACCGGGAAGCAAGATGCTTTGGGCCTCTCTGCCCCTTGGAAACAGGGCAGCACTTTGGGCCTGGCAGCTCTAGGGCAATGGAGCACACCCAGAGCCGGAGTTCTACTTCAGCCAGATGAGGCCTGCCAAGAAACTGCGTTTCACAGGCCTTTCAAAGACATGTTCCCGGTAGGCTGTAAGAGCACGGGCCAGAGCGAGTTGGTTCTTAGCTTCCCAGAGAGCTGGAAGCAAGATGCTTTGGGGCCTCTCTGCCCCTTTGGAAACAAGGCAGCACCTTGGGCCTGGCAGCTCTAGGACAATGGAGCACACCCAGAGCAGAAGTTCTACTTCAGCCAAATCAGGCCTGCCAGGAAACGGCGTTTCACAGGCCTTGGTAAGAGATGTTCCCGGTAGGCTGTAAGAGCACTGGGCAACGCCAGATGTTTCTTAGCTTCCCGAAGAGCTGGAAGCAAGATGCTTTGGTGCCACTCTCTCACTTTGGAATCAAGGCAGCCCTTTGGGGCAGGTAGCTCTAGGCCAGTGGAGCACACCCAGAGCAGAAGTTCTACTTCGGCCAGTTCAGGCCACCAACAAACTGCGTTTCACAGGCCTTGGTAAGAGATGTTCCCGGTAGGCTGTAAGAGCACTGGGCAACGCCAGATGTTTCTTAGCTTGCCGAAGAGCTGGAAGCAAGATGCTTTGGGGCCTCTCATCCCCTTTGCAAACAAGGCGGCCCTTTGGGCCAGGCAGCTCTAGGCCAATGGAGCACACCCAGAGCAGAAGTTCTACTTCAGCTACATCAGGCCACCAACAAAGTGCGTTTCACAGGCCTTGGTAAGAGATTGTCTCTTAGGCTGTAAGAGCACTGGGCAGAGCCAGTTGTTTCTTAGCTTCCCAAAGAGCTGGAAGCAAGATGCTTTGGGGGCTCCCTGCCCCTTTGCCTACAAGGCCGACCTTTGGGCCTTTCAGCTCTGGGCCAATGGAGCACACCCAGAGCAGAAGTTCTACCTCAGCCAGATAAGGCCTGCCAAGAAACTGCGTTTCAAAGGCTTTGGTAAGAGATGTTGCCGGTACTCTGTTAGAGCACTGGGCAGAGACAGTTGTTTCTTAGCTTCCCCAAGAGCTGGAAGCAAGATGCTTTGGGGCCTCTCTGCCCCTTTGCAAACAAGGCATCCCTTTGGGCCTTTCAGCTCTAGGCCAATGGAGCACACCCAGAGCAGAAGTCCTACTTCAGCCAGATCAGGCCTTCCAAGAAACTGCGTCTCACAGGCCTTTCTCTGTCACGTTGCCGGTAGGCTGTGAGAGCACTGTGCAGAGCCAGTTGTTTCTTAGCTTCCCAAAGATTTGGAAGCAAGATACTTTGGGGACTCTCAGCCCTTTTGGAAACAAGGCGGCCCTTTGGGCCTGGCAGCTCTAGGCCAAAGTAGCACGCCCAGAGCAGGAGTTCTACTTCAGCCAGATCAGGCCTGCCAATAAACTGCGTTTCACAGGCCTTGGTAAGTGATGTTCCCGGTAGGCTGTGAGAGCACTGTGGAGAGCCAGTTGCTTTAGCTTCCCACAGAGCTGGAAGCAAGATGCTTTGGGGCCTCTCTCTCCCTTTGGACACAAGGCAGCCGTTTGGGCCTGGCAGCTCTAGGCCAATGGAGCACACCCACAGCAGAAGTTCTACTTCAGGCAGATCAGTCCTGCCCAGAAACTGCGTTTCACAGCCCTTGGTAAGAGATGTTCACGGTAGGCTGTGAGAGCACTGGGCAGAACCAGTTGTTTTTTAGCTTCCCAAAGTGCTGGAGGCCACATGCTTTGGGGCCTCTCTCACCCTTTGGAAACAAGGCAGCCCTTAGGTCCTGGTAGCTCTAGGCCTATGTAGCACAACCAGAACAGAAGTTCTACTTCAGCCAGGTCAGGCCTGCCAAGAAACTGCGTTTCACAGGCCTTTCAAAGAGATGTTCTCTTAGGCTGTAAGAGCACTGGGCAGAGCCAGCTGTTTCTTAGCTTCCCGAAGAGCTGGGAGCAAGATGCTTTGGGTCCACTCTCCGTCTTTGGAAACAAGGCAGCCCTTTGGGCCTGGCAGCTCTAGGGCAATGGAGCACACCCAGAGCAGAAGTTCTACTTCAGCCAGATCAGGCCTGCCAGGAAACTGCGTTTCACAGGCCTTGGTAAGAGATGTTCCCGGTAGGCTGTGAGAGCACTGTGGAGAGCCAGTTGCTTTAGCTTCCCACAGAGCTGGAAGCAAGATGCTTTGGGGCCTCTCTCTCCCTTTGGACACAAGGCAGCCGTTTGGGCCTGGCAGCTCTAGGCCAATGGAGCACACCCACAGCAGAAGTTCTACTTCAGGCAGATCAGTCCTGCCCAGAAACTGCGTTTCACAGCCCTTGGTAAGAGATGTTCACGGTAGGCTGTGAGAGCACTGGGCAGAACCAGTTGTTTTTTAGCTTCCCAAAGTGCTGGAGGCAAGATGCTTTGGGGCCTCTCTCACCCTTTGGAAACAAGGCAGCCCTTAGGTCCTGGTAGCTCTAGGCCTATGTAGCACAACCAGAACAGAAGTTCTACTTCAGCCAGGTCAGGCCTGCCAAGAAACTGCGTTTCACAGGCCTTTCAAAGAGATGTTCTCTTAGGCTGTAAGAGCACTGGGCAGAGCCAGCTGTTTCTTAGCTTCCCGAAGAGCTGGGAGCAAGATGCTTTGGGTCCACTCTCCGTCTTTGGAAACAAGGCAGCCCTTTGGGCCTGGCAGCTCTAGGGCAATGGAGCACACCCAGAGCAGAAGTTCTACTTCAGCCAGATCAGGCCTGCCAGGAAACTGCGTTTCACAGGCCTTGGTAAGAGATGTTCCCGGTAGGCTGTAAGAGCACTGGGCAGAGCCAGTTGTTTCTTACCTTCCTGAAAAGCTGGAAGCAAGATGCTTGGGACCCCTCTGCCCGTTTGGGAACAAGGCAGCCTTTTGGGTCGGGAAGCTCTAGGCCAATGGAGCACACGCAGAGCAGGAGTTCTACTTCAGCCTGATCAGGCCTGCAAAGAAACAGCGTTTGACAGGCCTTGGTAAGAGATGTTCCCGGTAGGTGTAAGAGCACTGGGCAGAGCCAGTTGTTTCTTAGCTTCGCAAAGACCGGGAAGCAAGATGCTTTGGGCCTCTCTGCCCCTTGGAAACAGGGCAGCACTTTGGGCCTGGCAGCTCTAGGGCAATGGAGCACACCCAGAGCCGGAGTTCTACTTCAGCCAGATGAGGCCTGCCAAGAAACTGCGTTTCACAGGCCTTTCAAAGACATGTTCCCGGTAGGCTGTAAGAGCACGGGCCAGAGCGAGTTGGTTCTTAGCTTCCCAGAGAGCTGGAAGCAAGATGCTTTGGGGCCTCTCTGCCCCTTTGGAAACAAGGCAGCACCTTGGGCCTGGCAGCTCTAGGACAATGGAGCACACCCAGAGCAGAAGTTCTACTTCAGCCAAATCAGGCCTGCCAGGAAACGGCGTTTCACAGGCCTTGGTAAGAGATGTTCCCGGTAGGCTGTAAGAGCACTGGGCAACGCCAGATGTTTCTTAGCTTCCCGAAGAGCTGGAAGCAAGATGCTTTGGTGCCACTCTCTCACTTTGGAATCAAGGCAGCCCTTTGGGGCAGGTAGCTCTAGGCCAGTGGAGCACACCCAGAGCAGAAGTTCTACTTCGGCCAGTTCAGGCCACCAACAAACTGCGTTTCACAGGCCTTGGTAAGAGATGTTCCCGGTAGGCTGTAAGAGCACTGGGCAACGCCAGATGTTTCTTAGCTTCCCGAAGAGCTGGAAGCAAGATGCTTTGGGGCCTCTCATCCCCTTTGCAAACAAGGCGGCCCTTTGGGCCAGGCAGCTCTAGGCCAATGGAGCACACCCAGAGCAGAAGTTCTACTTCAGCTACATCAGGCCACCAACAAAGTGCGTTTCACAGGCCTTGGTAAGAGATTGTCTCTTAGGCTGTAAGAGCACTGGGCAGAGCCAGTTGTTTCTTAGCTTCCCAAAGAGCTGGAAGCAAGATGCTTTGGGGGCTCCCTGCCCCTTTGCCAACAAGGCCGACCTTTGGGCCTTTCAGCTCTGGGCCAATGGAGCACACCCAGAGCAGAAGTTCTACCTCAGCCAGATAAGGCCTGCCAAGAAACTGCGTTTCAAAGGCTTTGGTAAGAGATGTTGCCGGTACTCTGTTAGAGCACTGGGCAGAGACAGTTGTTTCTTAGCTTCCCAAAGAGCTGGAAGCAAGATGCTTTGGGGCCTCTCTGCCCCTTTGCAAACAAGGCATCCCTTTGGGCCTTTCAGCTCTAGGCCAATGGAGCACACCCAGAGCAGAAGTCCTACTTCAGCCAGATCAGGCCTTCCAAGAAACTGCGTCTCACAGGCCTTTCTCTGTCACGTTGCCGGTAGGCTGTGAGAGCACTGTGCAGAGCCAGTTGTTTCTTAGCTTCCCAAAGATTTGGAAGCAAGATGCTTTGGGGACTCTCAGCCCCTTTGGAAACAAGGCGGCCCTTTGGGCCTGGCAGCTCTAGGCCAAAGTAGCACGCCCAGAGCAGGAGTTCTACTTCAGCCAGATCAGGCCTGCCAAGAAACTGCGTTTCACAGGCCTTGGTAAGAGATGTTCCCGGTAGGCTGTGAGAGCACTGTGGAGAGCCAGTTGCTTTAGCTTCCCACAGAGCTGGAAGCAAGATGCTTTGGGGCCTCTCTCTCCCTTTGGACACAAGGCAGCCGTTTGGGCCTGGCAGCTCTAGGCCAATGGAGCACACCCACAGCAGAAGTTCTACTTCAGGCAGATCAGTCCTGCCCAGAAACTGCGTTTCACAGCCCTTGGTAAGAGATGTTCACGGTAGGCTGTGAGAGCACTGGGCAGAACCAGTTGTTTTTTAGCTTCCCAAAGTGCTGGAGGCCACATGCTTTGGGGCCTCTCTCACCCTTTGGAAACAAGGCAGCCCTTAGGTCCTGGTAGCTCTAGGCCTATGTAGCACAACCAGAACAGAAGTTCTACTTCAGCCAGGTCAGGCCTGCCAAGAAACTGCGTTTCACAGGCCTTTCAAAGAGATGTTCTCTTAGGCTGTAAGAGCACTGGGCAGAGCCAGCTGTTTCTTAGCTTCCCGAAGAGCTGGGAGCAAGATGCTTTGGGTCCACTCTCCGTCTTTGGAAACAAGGCAGCCCTTTGGGCCTGGCAGCTCTAGGGCAATGGAGCACACCCAGAGCAGGAGTTCTACTTCAGCCAGATCAGGCCTGCCAGGAAACTGCGTTTCACAGGCCTTGGTAAGAGATGTTCCCGGTAGGCTGTGAGAGCACTGTGGAGAGCCAGTTGCTTTAGCTTCCCACAGAGCTGGAAGCAAGATGCTTTGGGGCCTCTCTCTCCCTTTGGACACAAGGCAGCCGTTTGGGCCTGGCAGCTCTAGGCCAATGGAGCACACCCACAGCAGAAGTTCTACTTCAGGCAGATCAGTCCTGCCCAGAAACTGCGTTTCAGAGCCCTTGGTAAGAGATGTTCACGGTAGGCTGTGAGAGCACTGGGCAGAGCCAGTTGTTTTTTAGCTTCCCAAAGTGCTGGAGGCAAGATGCTTTGGGGCCTCTCTCACCCTTTGGAAACAAGGCAGCCCTTAGGTCCTGGTAGCTCTAGGCCTATGTAGCACAACCGGAACAGAAGTTCTACTTCAGCCAGGTCAGGCCTGCCAAGAAACTGCGTTTCACAGGCCTTTCAAAGAGATGTTCTCTTAGGCTGTAAGAGCACTGGGCAGAGCCAGCTGTTTCTTAGCTTCCCGAAGAGCTGGGAGCAAGATGCTTTGGGTCCACTCTCCGTCTTTGGAAACAAGGCAGCCCTTTGGGCCTGGCAGCTCTAGGGCAATGGAGCACACCCAGAGCAGAAGTTCTACTTCAGCCAGATCAGGCCTGCCAGGAAACTGCGTTTCACAGGCCTTGGTAAGAGATGTTCCCGGTAGGCTGTAAGAGCACTGGGCAGAGCCAGTTGTTTCTTACCTTCCTGAAAAGCTGGAAGCAAGATGCTTGGGACCCCTCTGCCCGTTTGGGAACAAGGCAGCCTTTTGGGTCGGGAAGCTCTAGGCCAATGGAGCACACGCAGAGCAGGAGTTCTACTTCAGCCTGATCAGGCCTGCAAAGAAACAGCGTTTGACAGGCCTTGGTAAGAGATGTTCCCGGTAGGTGTAAGAGCACTGGGCAGAGCCAGTTGTTTCTTAGCTTCGCAAAGACCGGGAAGCAAGATGCTTTGGGCCTCTCTGCCCCTTGGAAACAGGGCAGCACTTTGGGCCTGGCAGCTCTAGGGCAATGGAGCACACCCAGAGCCGGAGTTCTACTTCAGCCAGATGAGGCCTGCCAAGAAACTGCGTTTCACAGGCCTTTCAAAGACATGTTCCCGGTAGGCTGTAAGAGCGCGGGCCAGAGCGAGTTGGTTCTTAGCTTCCCAGAGAGCTGGAAGCAAGATGCTTTGGGGCCTCTCTGCCCCTTTGGAAACAAGGCAGCACCTTGGGCCTGGCAGCTCTAGGACAATGGAGCACACCCAGAGCAGAAGTTCTACTTCAGCCAAATCAGGCCTGCCAGGAAACGGCGTTTCACAGGCCTTGGTAAGAGATGTTCCCGGTAGGCTGTAAGAGCCCTGGGCAACGCCAGATGTTTCTTAGCTTCCCGAAGAGCTGGAAGCAAGATGCTTTGGTGCCACTCTCTCACTTTGGAATCAAGGCAGCCCTTTGGGGCAGGTAGCTCTAGGCCAGTGGAGCACACCCAGAGCAGAAGTTCTACTTCGGCCAGTTCAGGCCACCAACAAACTGCGTTTCACAGGCCTTGGTAAGAGATGTTCCCGGTAGGCTGTAAGAGCACTGGGCAACGCCAGATGTTTCTTAGCTTCCCGAAGAGCTGGAAGCAAGATGCTTTGGTGCCACTCTCTCACTTTGGAATCAAGGCAGCCCTTTGGGGCAGGTAGCTCTAGGCCAGTGGAGCACACCCAGAGCAGAAGTTCTACTTCGGCCAGTTCAGGCCACCAACAAACTGCGTTTCACAGGCCTTGGTAAGAGATGTTCCCGGTAGGCTGTAAGAGCACTGGGCAACGCCAGATGTTTCTTAGCTTCCCGAAGAGCTGGAAGCAAGATGCTTTGGGGCCTCTCATCCCCTTTGCAAACAAGGCGGCCCTTTGGGCCAGGCAGCTCTAGGCCAATGGAGCACACCCAGAGCAGAAGTTCTACTTCAGCTACATCAGGCCACCAACAAAGTGCGTTTCACAGGCCTTGGTAAGAGATTGTCTCTTAGGCTGTAAGAGCACTGGGCAGAGCCAGTTGTTTCTTAGCTTCCCAAAGAGCTGGAAGCAAGATGCTTTGGGGGCTCCCTGCCCCTTTGCCAACAAGGCCGACCTTTGGGCCTTTCAGCTCTGGGCCAATGGAGCACACCCAGAGCAGAAGTTCTACCTCAGCCAGATAAGGCCTGCCAAGAAACTGCGTTTCAAAGGCTTTGGTAAGAGATGTTGCCGGTACTCTGTTAGAGCACTGGGCAGAGACAGTTGTTTCTTAGCTTCCCAAAGAGCTGGAAGCAAGATGCTTTGTGGCTTCTCTGCCCCTTTGCAAACAAGGCATCCCTTTGGGCCTTTCAGCTCTAGGCCAATGGAGCACACCCAGAGCAGAAGTCCTACTTCAGCCAGATCAGGCCTGCCAAGGAACTGCGTTTCAGAGGCCTTTGTATGTGACGTTCCCGGTAGGCTGTGAGAGCACGGTGCAGAGCCAGTTGTTTCCTTGTTTCCCAAACAGCTGGAAGCAAGACGCTTTGGGGCCTCTCTGCCCCTTTGGAAACAAGGCAGCACGTTGGGTCTGGCAGCTCTAGGGCAATGGAGCACAACCAGAGCCGAAGTTCTACTTCTTCCAGATCAGGCCTGCCTAGACAGTGCGTTTCACAGGCCTTGATAAGAGATGTTCTCTTAGGCTATAAGAGCACTGGGCACAGCCAGTTGTTTCTTAGCTTCCCAAGAGGTGGAAGCAAGATGCTTTGGGGCCTCTCTCCCCCTTTGGAAACAAGGCAGCCCTTTGGGCCTTTCAGCTCTAGGGCAATGGAGCACACCCAGAGCAGAAGTTCTACCTCAGCCAGATCAGGCCTGCCAAGAGACTGCTTTTCACAGGCCTTCGTAAGAGGTGTTCCCGGAAGGCTGTAAGAGTACCTGGCAGAGCGAGTTGTTTCTTAGCTTCAAAAACAGCTGGAAGCAACATGATTTGGGGCCTCTCTCCCCCTTTGGAAACAAAGCAGCCTTTGTGCCTGGCAGCTCTAGGCCAAAGTAGCACACCCAGAGCACAAGTTCTACCTCAGCCAGATAAGGCCTGTCAAGAAGCTGCGTTTCACAGGCCTTTGTATGTGACGTTCCCGGTTGGCTTTGAGAGCACTGTGCAGAGCCAGTTGTTTTAGCTTCCCAGAGAGCAGGAAGCAAGATGCTTTGGGGCCTCTCTCACACTTTGGAAATAAAGGCAGCCCTTTGGGCCTGGCAGCCCTAGGCCAATGGAGTACACCCAGAGCAGAAGTTCTACCTCAGCCAGATCAGGCCTTCCAAGAAACTGCGTCTCACAGGCCTTTCTCTGTCACGTTGCCGGTAGGCTGTGAGAGCACTGTGCAGAGCCAGTTGTTTCTTAGCTTCCCAAAGATTTGGAAGCAAGATGCTTTGGGGACTCTCAGCCCCTTTGGAAACAAGGCGGCCCTTTGGGCCTGGCAGCTCTAGGCCAAAGTAGCACGCCCAGAGCAGGAGTTCTACTTCAGCCAGATCAGGCCTGCCAGGAAACTGCGTTTCACAGGCCTTTCAAAGAGATGTTCTCTTAGGCTGTAAGAGCACTGGGCAGAGCCAGCTGTTTCTTAGCTTCCCGAAGAGCTGGGAGCAAGATGCTTTGGGTCCACTCTCCGTCTTTGGAAACAAGGCAGCCCTTTGGGCCTGGCAGCTCTAGGCCAAAGTAGCACGCCCAGAGCAGGAGTTCTACTTCAGCCAGATCAGGCCTGCCAAGAAACTGCGTTTCACAGGCCTTGGTAAGAGATGTTCCCGGTAGGCTGTGAGAGCACTGTGGAGAGCCAGTTGCTTTAGCTTCCCACAGAGCTGGAAGCAAGATGCTTTGGGGCCTCTCTCTCCCTTTGGACACAAGGCAGCCGTTTGGGCCTGGCAGCTCTAGGCCTATGGAGCACACCCACAGCAGAAGTTCTACTTCAGGCAGATCAGTCCTGCCCAGAAACTGCGTTTCACAGCCCTTGGTAAGAGATGTTCACGGTAGGCTGTGAGAGCACTGGGCAGAACCAGTTGTTTTTTAGCTTCCCAAAGTGCTGGAGGCAAGATGCTTTGGGGCCTCTCTCACCCTTTGGAAACAAGGCAGCCCTTAGGTCCTGGTAGCTCTAGGCCTATGTAGCACAACCAGAACAGAAGTTCTACTTCAGCCAGGTCAGGCCTGCCAAGAAACTGCGTTTCACAGGCCTTTCAAAGAGATGTTCTCTTAGGCTGTAAGAGCACTGGGCAGAGCCAGCTGTTTCTTAGCTTCCCGAAGAGCTGGGAGCAAGATGCTTTGGGTCCACTCTCCGTCTTTGGAAACAAGGCAGCCCTTTGGGCCTGGCAGCTCTAGGGCAATGGGCACACCCAGAGCAGGAGTTCTACTTCAGCCAGATCAGGTCTGCCAGGAAACTGCGTTTCACAGGCCTTGGTAAGAGATGTTCCCGGTAGGCTGTGAGAGCACTGTGGAGAGCCAGTTGCTTTAGCTTCCCACAGAGCTGGAAGCAAGATGCTTTGGGGCCTCTCTCTCCCTTTGGACACAAGGCAGCCGTTTGGGCCTGGCAGCTCTAGGCCAATGGAGCACACCCACAGCAGAAGTTCTACTTCAGGCAGATCAGTCCTGCCCAGAAACTGCGTTTCACAGCCCTTGGTAAGAGATGTTCACGGTAGGCTGTGAGAGCACTGGGCAGCACCAGTTGTTTTTTAGCTTCCCAAAGTGCTGGAGGCAAGATGCTTTGGGGCCTCTCTCACCCTTTGGAAACAAGGCAGCCCTTAGGTCCTGGTAGCTCTAGGCCTATGTAGCACAACCAGAACAGAAGTTCTACTTCAGCCAGGTCAGGCCTGCCAAGAAACTGCGTTTCACAGGCCTTTCAAAGAGATGTTCTCTTAGGCTGTAAGAGCACTGGGCAGAGCCAGCTGTTTCTTAGCTTCCCGAAGAGCTGGGAGCAAGATGCTTTGGGTCCACTCTCCGTCTTTGGAAACAAGGCAGCCCTTTGGGCCTGGCAGCTCTAGGGCAATGGAGCACACCCAGAGCAGAAGTTCTACTTCAGCCAGATCAGGCCTGCCAGGAAACTGCGTTTCACAGGCCTTGGTAAGAGATGTTCCCGGTAGGCTGTAAGAGCACTGGGCAGAGCCAGTTGTTTCTTACCTTCCTGAAAAGCTGGAAGCAAGATGCTTGGGACCCCTCTGCCCGTTTGGGAACAAGGCAGCCTTTTGGGTCGGGAAGCTCTAGGCCAATGGAGCACACGCAGAGCAGGAGTTCTACTTCAGCCTGATCAGGCCTGCAAAGAAACAGCGTTTGACAGGCCTTGGTAAGAGATGTTCCCGGTAGGTGTAAGAGCACTGGGCAGAGCCAGTTGTTTCTTAGCTTCGCAAAGACCGGGAAGCAAGATGCTTTGGGCCTCTCTGCCCCTTGGAAACAGGGCAGCACTTTGGGCCTGGCAGCTCTAGGGCAATGGAGCACACCCAGAGCCGGAGTTCTACTTCAGCCAGATGAGGCCTGCCAAGAAACTGCGTTTCACAGGCCTTTCAAAGACATGTTCCCGGTAGGCTGTAAGAGCGCGGGCCAGAGCGAGTTGGTTCTTAGCTTCCCAGAGAGCTGGAAGCAAGATGCTTTGGGGCCTCTCTGCCCCTTTGGAAACAAGGCAGCACCTTGGGCCTGGCAGCTCTAGGACAATGGAGCACACCCAGAGCAGAAGTTCTACTTCAGCCAAATCAGGCCTGCCAGGAAACGGCGTTTCACAGGCCTTGGTAAGAGATGTTCCCGGTAGGCTGTAAGAGCCCTGGGCAACGCCAGATGTTTCTTAGCTTCCCGAAGAGCTGGAAGCAAGATGCTTTGGTGCCACTCTCTCACTTTGGAATCAAGGCAGCCCTTTGGGGCAGGTAGCTCTAGGCCAGTGGAGCACACCCAGAGCAGAAGTTCTACTTCGGCCAGTTCAGGCCACCAACAAACTGCGTTTCACAGGCCTTGGTAAGAGATGTTCCCGGTAGGCTGTAAGAGCACTGGGCAACGCCAGATGTTTCTTAGCTTCCCGAAGAGCTGGAAGCAAGATGCTTTGGTGCCACTCTCTCACTTTGGAATCAAGGCAGCCCTTTGGGGCAGGTAGCTCTAGGCCAGTGGAGCACACCCAGAGCAGAAGTTCTACTTCGGCCAGTTCAGGCCACCAACAAACTGCGTTTCACAGGCCTTGGTAAGAGATGTTCCCGGTAGGCTGTAAGAGCACTGGGCAACGCCAGATGTTTCTTAGCTTCCCGAAGAGCTGGAAGCAAGATGCTTTGGGGCCTCTCATCCCCTTTGCAAACAAGGCGGCCCTTTGGGCCAGGCAGCTCTAGGCCAATGGAGCACACCCAGAGCAGAAGTTCTACTTCAGCTACATCAGGCCACCAACAAAGTGCGTTTCACAGGCCTTGGTAAGAGATTGTCTCTTAGGCTGTAAGAGCACTGGGCAGAGCCAGTTGTTTCTTAGCTTCCCAAAGAGCTGGAAGCAAGATGCTTTGGGGGCTCCCTGCCCCTTTGCCAACAAGGCCGACCTTTGGGCCTTTCAGCTCTGGGCCAATGGAGCACACCCAGAGCAGAAGTTCTACCTCAGCCAGATAAGGCCTGCCAAGAAACTGCGTTTCAAAGGCTTTGGTAAGAGATGTTGCCGGTACTCTGTTAGAGCACTGGGCAGAGACAGTTGTTTCTTAGCTTCCCAAAGAGCTGGAAGCAAGATGCTTTGTGGCTTCTCTGCCCCTTTGCAAACAAGGCATCCCTTTGGGCCTTTCAGCTCTAGGCCAATGGAGCACACCCAGAGCAGAAGTCCTACTTCAGCCAGATCAGGCCTGCCAAGGAACTGCGTTTCAGAGGCCTTTGTATGTGACGTTCCCGGTAGGCTGTGAGAGCACGGTGCAGAGCCAGTTGTTTCCTTGTTTCCCAAACAGCTGGAAGCAAGACGCTTTGGGGCCTCTCTGCCCCTTTGGAAACAAGGCAGCACGTTGGGTCTGGCAGCTCTAGGGCAATGGAGCACAACCAGAGCCGAAGTTCTACTTCTTCCAGATCAGGCCTGCCTAGACAGTGCGTTTCACAGGCCTTGATAAGAGATGTTCTCTTAGGCTATAAGAGCACTGGGCACAGCCAGTTGTTTCTTAGCTTCCCAAGAGGTGGAAGCAAGATGCTTTGGGGCCTCTCTCCCCCTTTGGAAACAAGGCAGCCCTTTGGGCCTTTCAGCTCTAGGGCAATGGAGCACACCCAGAGCAGAAGTTCTACCTCAGCCAGATCAGGCCTGCCAAGAGACTGCTTTTCACAGGCCTTCGTAAGAGGTGTTCCCGGAAGGCTGTAAGAGTACCTGGCAGAGCGAGTTGTTTCTTAGCTTCAAAAACAGCTGGAAGCAACATGATTTGGGGCCTCTCTCCCCCTTTGGAAACAAAGCAGCCTTTGTGCCTGGCAGCTCTAGGCCAAAGTAGCACACCCAGAGCACAAGTTCTACCTCAGCCAGATAAGGCCTGTCAAGAAGCTGCGTTTCACAGGCCTTTGTATGTGACGTTCCCGGTTGGCTTTGAGAGCACTGTGCAGAGCCAGTTGTTTTAGCTTCCCAGAGAGCAGGAAGCAAGATGCTTTGGGGCCTCTCTCACACTTTGGAAATAAAGGCAGCCCTTTGGGCCTGGCAGCCCTAGGCCAATGGAGTACACCCAGAGCAGAAGTTCTACCTCAGCCAGATCAGGCCTTCCAAGAAACTGCGTCTCACAGGCCTTTCTCTGTCACGTTGCCGGTAGGCTGTGAGAGCACTGTGCAGAGCCAGTTGTTTCTTAGCTTCCCAAAGATTTGGAAGCAAGATGCTTTGGGGACTCTCAGCCCCTTTGGAAACAAGGCGGCCCTTTGGGCCTGGCAGCTCTAGGCCAAAGTAGCACGCCCAGAGCAGGAGTTCTACTTCAGCCAGATCAGGCCTGCCAGGAAACTGCGTTTCACAGGCCTTTCAAAGAGATGTTCTCTTAGGCTGTAAGAGCACTGGGCAGAGCCAGCTGTTTCTTAGCTTCCCGAAGAGCTGGGAGCAAGATGCTTTGGGTCCACTCTCCGTCTTTGGAAACAAGGCAGCCCTTTGGGCCTGGCAGCTCTAGGCCAAAGTAGCACGCCCAGAGCAGGAGTTCTACTTCAGCCAGATCAGGCCTGCCAAGAAACTGCGTTTCACAGGCCTTGGTAAGAGATGTTCCCGGTAGGCTGTGAGAGCACTGTGGAGAGCCAGTTGCTTTAGCTTCCCACAGAGCTGGAAGCAAGATGCTTTGGGGCCTCTCTCTCCCTTTGGACACAAGGCAGCCATTTGGGCCTGGCAGCTCTAGGCCTATGGAGCACACCCACAGCAGAAGTTCTACTTCAGGCAGATCAGTCCTGCCCAGAAACTGCGTTTCACAGCCCTTGGTAAGAGATGTTCACGGTAGGCTGTGAGAGCACTGGGCAGAACCAGTTGTTTTTTAGCTTCCCAAAGTGCTGGAGGCAAGATGCTTTGGGGCCTCTCTCACCCTTTGGAAACAAGGCAGCCCTTAGGTCCTGGTAGCTCTAGGCCTATGTAGCACAACCAGAACAGAAGTTCTACTTCAGCCAGGTCAGGCCTGCCAAGAAACTGCGTTTCACAGGCCTTTCAAAGAGATGTTCTCTTAGGCTGTAAGAGCACTGGGCAGAGCCAGCTGTTTCTTAGCTTCCCGAAGAGCTGGGAGCAAGATGCTTTGGGTCCACTCTCCGTCTTTGGAAACAAGGCAGCCCTTTGGGCCTGGCAGCTCTAGGGCAATGGGCACACCCAGAGCAGGAGTTCTACTTCAGCCAGATCAGGTCTGCCAGGAAACTGCGTTTCACAGGCCTTGGTAAGAGATGTTCCCGGTAGGCTGTGAGAGCACTGTGGAGAGCCAGTTGCTTTAGCTTCCCACAGAGCTGGAAGCAAGATGCTTTGGGGCCTCTCTCTCCCTTTGGACACAAGGCAGCCGTTTGGGCCTGGCAGCTCTAGGCCAATGGAGCACACCCACAGCAGAAGTTCTACTTCAGGCAGATCAGTCCTGCCCAGAAACTGCGTTTCACAGCCCTTGGTAAGAGATGTTCACGGTAGGCTGTGAGAGCACTGGGCAGCACCAGTTGTTTTTTAGCTTCCCAAAGTGCTGGAGGCCACATGCTTTGGGGCCTCTCTCACCCTTTGGAAACAAGGCAGCCCTTAGGTCCTGGTAGCTCTAGGCCTATGTAGCACAACCAGAACAGAAGTTCTACTTCAGCCAGGTCAGGCCTGCCAAGAAACTGCGTTTCACAGGCCTTTCAAAGAGATGTTCTCTTAGGCTGTAAGAGCACTGGGCAGAGCCAGCTGTTTCTTAGCTTCCCGAAGAGCTGGGAGCAAGATGCTTTGGGTCCACTCTCCGTCTTTGGAAACAAGGCAGCCCTTTGGGCCTGGCAGCTCTAGGGCAATGGAGCACACCCAGAGCAGAAGTTCTACTTCAGCCAGATCAGGCCTGCCAGGAAACTGCGTTTCACAGGCCTTGGTAAGAGATGTTCCCGGTAGGCTGTAAGAGCACTGGGCAGAGCCAGTTGTTTCTTACCTTCCTGAAAAGCTGGAAGCAAGATGCTTGGGACCCCTCTGCCCGTTTGGGAACAAGGCAGCCTTTTCGGTCGGGAAGCTCTAGGCCAATGGAGCACACGCAGAGCAGGAGTTCTACTTCAGCCTGATCAGGCCTGCAAAGAAACAGCGTTTGACAGGCCTTGGTAAGAGATGTTCCCGGTAGGTGTAAGAGCACTGGGCAGAGCCAGTTGTTTCTTAGCTTCGCAAAGACCGGGAAGCAAGATGCTTTGGGCCTCTCTGCCCCTTGGAAACAGGGCAGCACTTTGGGCCTGGCAGCTCTAGGGCAATGGAGCACACCCAGAGCCGGAGTTCTACTTCAGCCAGATGAGGCCTGCCAAGAAACTGCGTTTCACAGGCCTTTCAAAGACATGTTCCCGGTAGGCTGTAAGAGCGCGGGCCAGAGCGAGTTGGTTCTTAGCTTCCCAGAGAGCTGGAAGCAAGATGCTTTGGGGCCTCTCTGCCCCTTTGGAAACAAGGCAGCACCTTGGGCCTGGCAGCTCTAGGGCAATGGAGCACACCCAGAGCAGAAGTTCTACTTCAGCCAAATCAGGCCTGCCAGGAAACGGCGTTTCACAGGCCTTGGTAAGAGATGTTCCCGGTAGGCTGTAAGAGCCCTGGGCAACGCCAGATGTTTCTTAGCTTCCCGAAGAGCTGGAAGCAAGATGCTTTGGTGCCACTCTCTCACTTTGGAATCAAGGCAGCCCTTTGGGGCAGGTAGCTCTAGGCCAGTGGAGCACACCCAGAGCAGAAGTTCTACTTCGGCCAGTTCAGGCCACCAACAAACTGCGTTTCACAGGCCTTGGTAAGAGATGTTCCCGGTAGGCTGTAAGAGCACTGGGCAACGCCAGATGTTTCTTAGCTTCCCGAAGAGCTGGAAGCAAGATGCTTTGGTGCCACTCTCTCACTTTGGAATCAAGGCAGCCCTTTGGGGCAGGTAGCTCTAGGCCAGTGGAGCACACCCAGAGCAGAAGTTCTACTTCGGCCAGTTCAGGCCACCAACAAACTGCGTTTCACAGGCCTTGGTAAGAGATGTTCCCGGTAGGCTGTAAGAGCACTGGGCAACGCCAGATGTTTCTTAGCTTCCCGAAGAGCTGGAAGCAAGATGCTTTGGGGCCTCTCATCCCCTTTGCAAACAAGGCGGCCCTTTGGGCCAGGCAGCTCTAGGCCAATGGAGCACACCCAGAGCAGAAGTTCTACTTCAGCTACATCAGGCCACCAACAAAGTGCGTTTCACAGGCCTTGGTAAGAGATTGTCTCTTAGGCTGTAAGAGCACTGGGCAGAGCCAGTTGTTTCTTAGCTTCCCAAAGAGCTGGAAGCAAGATGCTTTGGGGGCTCCCTGCCCCTTTGCCAACAAGGCCGACCTTTGGGCCTTTCAGCTCTGGGCCAATGGAGCACACCCAGAGCAGAAGTTCTACCTCAGCCAGATAAGGCCTGCCAAGAAACTGCGTTTCAAAGGCTTTGGTAAGAGATGTTGCCGGTACTCTGTTAGAGCACTGGGCAGAGACAGTTGTTTCTTAGCTTCCCAAAGAGCTGGAAGCAAGATGCTTTGTGGCTTCTCTGCCCCTTTGCAAACAAGGCATCCCTTTGGGCCTTTCAGCTCTAGGCCAATGGAGCACACCCAGAGCAGAAGTCCTACTTCAGCCAGATCAGGCCTGCCAAGGAACTGCGTTTCAGAGGCCTTTGTATGTGACGTTCCCGGTAGGCTGTGAGAGCATGGTGCAGAGCCAGTTGTTTCCTTGTTTCCCAAACAGCTGGAAGCAAGACGCTTTGGGGCCTCTCTGCCCCTTTGGAAACAAGGCAGCACGTTGGGTCTGGCAGCTCTAGGGCAATGGAGCACAACCAGAGCCGAAGTTCTACTTCTTCCAGATCAGGCCTGCCTAGACAGTGCGTTTCACAGGCCTTGATAAGAGATGTTCTCTTAGGCTATAAGAGCACTGGGCACAGCCAGTTGTTTCTTAGCTTCCCAAGAGGTGGAAGCAAGATGCTTTGGGGCCTCTCTCCCCCTTTGGAAACAAGGCAGCCCTTTGGGCCTTTCAGCTCTAGGGCAATGGAGCACACCCAGAGCAGAAGTTCTACCTCAGCCAGATCAGGCCTGCCAAGAAACTGCTTTTCACAGGCCTTCGTAAGAGGTGTTCCCGGAAGGCTGTAAGAGTACCTGGCAGAGCGAGTTGTTTCTTAGCTTCAAAAACAGCTGGAAGCAACATGATTTGGGGCCTCTCTCCCACTTTGGAAACAAAGCAGCCTTTGTGCCTGGCAGCTCTAGGCCAAAGTAGCACACCCAGAGCACAAGTTCTACCTCAGCCAGATAAGGCCTGTCAAGAAGCTGCGTTTCACAGGCCTTTGTATGTGACGTTCCCGGTTGGCTTTGAGAGCACTGTGCAGAGCCAGTTGTTTTAGCTTCCCAGAGAGCAGGAAGCAAGATGCTTTGGGGCCTCTCTCACACTTTGGAAATAAAGGCAGCCCTTTGGGCCTGGCAGCCCTAGGCCAATGGAGTACACCCAGAGCAGAAGTTCTACCTCAGCCAGATCAGGCCTTCCAAGAAACTGCATCTCACAGGCCTTTCTCTGTCACGTTGCCGGTAGGCTGTGAGAGCACTGTGCAGAGCCAGTTGTTTCTTAGCTTCCCAAAGATTTGGAAGCAAGATGCTTTGGGGACTCTCAGCCCCTTTGGAAACAAGGCGGCCCTTTGGGCCTGGCAGCTTTAGGCCAAAGTAGCACGCCCAGAGCAGGAGTTCTACTTCAGCCAGATCAGGCCTGCCAAGAAACTGCGTTTCACAGGCCTTGGTAAGAGATGTTCCTGGTAGGCTGTGAGAGCACTGTGGAGAGCCAGTTGCTTTAGCTTCCCACAGAGCTGGAAGCAAGATGCTTTGGGGCCTCTCTCTCCCTTTGGACACAAGGCAGCCGTTTGGGCCTGGCAGCTCTAGGCCAATGGAGCACACCCACAGCAGAAGTTCTACTTCAGGCAGATCAGTCCTGCCCAGAAACTGCATTTCACAGCCCTTGGTAAGAGATGTTCACGGTAGGCTGTGAGAGCACTGGGCAGAACCAGTTGTTTTTTAGCTTCCCAAAGTGCTGGAGGCAAGATGCTTTGGGGCCTCTCTCACCCTTTGGAAACAAGGCAGCCCTTAGGTCCTGGTAGCTCTAGGCCTATGTAGCACAACCAGAACAGAAGTTCTACTTCAGCCAGGTCAGGCCTGCCAAGAAACTGCGTTTCACAGGCCTTTCAAAGAGATGTTCTCTTAGGCTGTAAGAGCACTGGGCAGAGCCAGCTGTTTCTTAGCTTCCCGAAGAGCTGGGAGCAAGATGCTTTGGGTCCACTCTCCGTCTTTGGAAACAAGGCAGCCCTTTGGGCCTGGCAGCTCTAGGGCAATGGGCACACCCAGAGCAGGAGTTCTACTTCAGCCAGATCAGGTCTGCCAGGAAACTGCGTTTCACAGGCCTTGGTAAGAGATGTTCCCGGTAGGCTGTGAGAGCACTGTGGAGAGCCAGTTGCTTTAGCTTCCCACAGAGCTGGAAGCAAGATGCTTTGGGGCCTCTCTCTCCCTTTGGACACAAGGCAGCCCTTTGGGCCTGGCAGCTCTAGGGCAATGGAGCACACCCAGAGCAGAAGTTCTACTTCAGCCAGATCAGGCCTGCCAGGAAACTGCGTTTCACAGGCCTTGGTAAGAGATGTTCCCGGTAGGCTGTAAGAGCACTGGGCAGAGCCAGTTGTTTCTTACCTTCCTGAAAAGCTGGAAGCAAGATGCTTGGGACCCCTCTGCCCGTTTGGGAACAAGGCAGCCTTTTCGGTCGGGAAGCTCTAGGCCAATGGAGCACACGCAGAGCAGGAGTTCTACTTCAGCCTGATCAGGCCTGCAAAGAAACAGCGTTTGACAGGCCTTGGTAAGAGATGTTCCCGGTAGGTGTAAGAGCACTGGGCAGAGCCAGTTGTTTCTTAGCTTCGCAAAGACCGGGAAGCAAGATGCTTTGGGCCTCTCTGCCCCTTGGAAACAGGGCAGCACTTTGACCCTGGCAGCTCTAGGGCAATGGAGCACACCCAGAGCCGGAGTTCTACTTCAGCCAGATGAGGCCTGCCAAGAAACTGCGTTTCACAGGCCTTTCAAAGACATGTTCCCGGTAGGCTGTAAGAGCGCGGGCCAGAGCGAGTTGGTTCTTAGCTTCCCAGAGAGCTGGAAGCAAGATGCTTTGGGGCCTCTCTGCCCCTTTGGAAACAAGGCAGCACCTTGGGCCTGGCAGCTCTAGGGCAATGGAGCACACCCAGAGCAGAAGTTCTACTTCAGCCAAATCAGGCCTGCCAGGAAACGGCGTTTCACAGGCCTTGGTAAGAGATGTTCCCGGTAGGCTGTAAGAGCCCTGGGCAACGCCAGATGTTTCTTAGCTTCCCGAAGAGCTGGAAGCAAGATGCTTTGGTGCCACTCTCTCACTTTGGAATCAAGGCAGCCCTTTGGGGCAGGTAGCTCTAGGCCAGTGGAGCACACCCAGAGCAGAAGTTCTACTTCGGCCAGTTCAGGCCACCAACAAACTGCGTTTCACAGGCCTTGGTAAGAGATGTTCCCGGTAGGCTGTAAGAGCACTGGGCAACGCCAGATGTTTCTTAGCTTCCCGAAGAGCTGGAAGCAAGATGCTTTGGTGCCACTCTCTCACTTTGGAATCAAGGCAGCCCTTTGGGGCAGGTAGCTCTAGGCCAGTGGAGCACACCCAGAGCAGAAGTTCTACTTCGGCCAGTTCAGGCCACCAACAAACTGCGTTTCACAGGCCTTGGTAAGAGATGTTCCCGGTAGGCTGTAAGAGCACTGGGCAACGCCAGATGTTTCTTAGCTTCCCGAAGAGCTGGAAGCAAGATGCTTTGGGGCCTCTCATCCCCTTTGCAAACAAGGCGGCCCTTTGGGCCAGGCAGCTCTAGGCCAATGGAGCACACCCAGAGCAGAAGTTCTACTTCAGCTACATCAGGCCACCAACAAAGTGCGTTTCACAGGCCTTGGTAAGAGATTGTCTCTTAGGCTGTAAGAGCACTGGGCAGAGCCAGTTGTTTCTTAGCTTCCCAAAGAGCTGGAAGCAAGATGCTTTGGGGGCTCCCTGCCCCTTTGCCAACAAGGCCGACCTTTGGGCCTTTCAGCTCTGGGCCAATGGAGCACACCCAGAGCAGAAGTTCTACCTCAGCCAGATAAGGCCTGCCAAGAAACTGCGTTTCAAAGGCTTTGGTAAGAGATGTTGCCGGTACTCTGTTAGAGCACTGGGCAGAGACAGTTGTTTCTTAGCTTCCCAAAGAGCTGGAAGCAAGATGCTTTGGGGCTTCTCTGCCCCTTTGCAAACAAGGCATCCCTTTGGGCCTTTCAGCTCTAGGCCAATGGAGCACACCCAGAGCAGAAGTCCTACTTCAGCCAGATCAGGCCTGCCAAGGAACTGCGTTTCAGAGGCCTTTGTATGTGACGTTCCCGGTAGGCTGTGAGAGCACGGTGCAGAGTCAGTTGTTTCCTTGTTTCCCAAACAGCTGGAAGCAAGACGCTTTGGGGCCTCTCTGCCCCTTTGGAAACAAGGCAGCACGTTGGGTCTGGCAGCTCTAGGGCAATGGAGCACAACCAGAGCCGAAGTTCTACTTCTTCCAGATCAGGCCTGCCTAGACAGTGCGTTTCACAGGCCTTGATAAGAGATGTTCTCTTAGGCTATAAGAGCACTGGGCACAGCCAGTTGTTTCTTAGCTTCCCAAGAGGTGGAAGCAAGATGCTTTGGGGCCTCTCTCCCCCTTTGGAAACAAGGCAGCCCTTTGGGCCTTTCAGCTCTAGGGCAATGGAGCACACCCAGAGCAGAAGTTCTACCTCAGCCAGATCAGGCCTGCCAAGAGACTGCTTTTCACAGGCCTTCGTAAGAGGTGTTCCCGGAAGGCTGTAAGAGTACCTGGCAGAGCGAGTTGTTTCTTAGCTTCAAAAACAGCTGGAAGCAACATGATTTGGGGCCTCTCTCCCACTTTGGAAACAAAGCAGCCTTTGTGCCTGGCAGCTCTAGGCCAAAGTAGCACACCCAGAGCACAAGTTCTACCTCAGCCAGATAAGGCCTGTCAAGAAGCTGCGTTTCACAGGCCTTTGTATGTGACGTTCCCGGTTGGCTTTGAGAGCACTGTGCAGAGCCAGTTGTTTTAGCTTCCCAGAGAGCAGGAAGCAAGATGCTTTGGGGCCTCTCTCACACTTTGGCAATAAAGGCAGCCCTTTGGGCCTGGCAGCCCTAGGCCAATGGAGTACACCCAGAGCAGAAGTTCTACCTCAGCCAGATCAGGCCTTCCAAGAAACTGCATCTCACAGGCCTTTCTCTGTCACGTTGCCGGTAGGCTGTGAGAGCACTGTGCAGAGCCAGTTGTTTCTTAGCTTCCCAAAGATTTGGAAGCAAGATGCTTTGGGGACTCTCAGCCCCTTTGGAAACAAGGCGGCCCTTTGGGCCTGGCAGCTCTAGGCCAAAGTAGCACGCCCAGAGCAGGAGTTCTACTTCAGCCAGATCAGGCCTGCCAAGAAACTGCGTTTCACAGGCCTTGGTAAGAGATGTTCCCGGTAGGCTGTGAGAGCACTGTGGAGAGCCAGTTGCTTTAGCTTCCCACAGAGCTGGAAGCAAGATGCTTTGGGGCCTCTCTCTCCCTTTGGACACAAGGCAGCCGTTTGGGCCTGGCAGCTCTAGGCCAATGGAGCACACCCACAGCAGAAGTTCTACTTCAGGCAGATCAGTCCTGCCCAGAAACTGCGTTTCACAGCCCTTGGTAAGAGATGTTCACGGTAGGCTGTGAGAGCACTGGGCAGAACCAGTTGTTTTTTAGCTTCCCAAAGTGCTGGAGGCCACATGCTTTGGGGCCTCTCTCACCCTTTGGAAACAAGGCAGCCCTTAGGTCCTGGTAGCTCTAGGCCTATGTAGCACAACCAGAACAGAAGTTCTACTTCAGCCAGGTCAGGCCTGCCAAGAAACTGCGTTTCACAGGCCTTTCAAAGAGATGTTCTCTTAGGCTGTAAGAGCACTGGGCAGAGCCAGCTGTTTCTTAGCTTCCCGAAGAGCTGGGAGCAAGATGCTTTGGGTCCACTCTCCGTCTTTGGAAACAAGGCAGCCCTTTGGGCCTGGCAGCTCTAGGGCAATGGAGCACACCCAGAGCAGGAGTTCTACTTCAGCCAGATCAGGCCTGCCAGGAAACTGCGTTTCACAGGCCTTGGTAAGAGATGTTCCCGGTAGGCTGTGAGAGCACTGTGGAGAGCCAGTTGCTTTAGCTTCCCACAGAGCTGGAAGCAAGATGCTTTGGGGCCTCTCTCTCCCTTTGGACACAAGGCAGCCGTTTGGGCCTGGCAGCTCTAGGCCAATGGAGCACACCAACAGCAGAAGTTCTACTTCAGGCAGATCAGTCCTGCCCAGAAACTGCGTTTCACAGCCCTTGGTAAGAGATGTTCACGGTAGGCTGTGAGAGCACTGGGCAGAACCAGTTGTTTTTTAGCTTCCCAAAGTGCTGGAGGCAAGATGCTTTGGGGCCTCTCTCACCCTTTGGAAACAAGGCAGCCCTTAGGTCCTGGTAGCTCTAGGCCTATGTAGCACAACCAGAACAGAAGTTCTACTTCAGCCAGGTCAGGCCTGCCAAGAAACTGCGTTTCACAGGCCTTTCAAAGAGATGTTCTCTTAGGCTGTAAGAGCACTGGGCAGAGCCAGCTGTTTCTTAGCTTCCCGAAGAGCTGGGAGCAAGATGCTTTGGGTCCACTCTCCGTCTTTGGAAACAAGGCAGCCCTTTGGGCCTGGCAGCTCTAGGGCAATGGGCACACCCAGAGCAGGAGTTCTACTTCAGCCAGATCAGGTCTGCCAGGAAACTGCGTTTCACAGGCCTTGGTAAGAGATGTTCCCGGTAGGCTGTGAGAGCACTGTGGAGAGCCAGTTGCTTTAGCTTCCCACAGAGCTGGAAGCAAGATGCTTTGGGGCCTCTCTCTCCCTTTGGACACAAGGCAGCCCTTTGGGCCTGGCAGCTCTAGGGCAATGGAGCACACCCAGAGCAGAAGTTCTACTTCAGCCAGATCAGGCCTGCCAGGAAACTGCGTTTCACAGGCCTTGGTAAGAGATGTTCCCGGTAGGCTGTAAGAGCACTGGGCAGAGCCAGTTGTTTCTTACCTTCCTGAAAAGCTGGAAGCAAGATGCTTGGGACCCCTCTGCCCGTTTGGGAACAAGGCAGCCTTTTCGGTCGGGAAGCTCTAGGCCAATGGAGCACACGCAGAGCAGGAGTTCTACTTCAGCCTGATCAGGCCTGCAAAGAAACAGCGTTTGACAGGCCTTGGTAAGAGATGTTCCCGGTAGGTGTAAGAGCACTGGGCAGAGCCAGTTGTTTCTTAGCTTCGCAAAGACCGGGAAGCAAGATGCTTTGGGCCTCTCTGCCCCTTGGAAACAGGGCAGCACTTTGACCCTGGCAGCTCTAGGGCAATGGAGCACACCCAGAGCCGGAGTTCTACTTCAGCCAGATGAGGCCTGCCAAGAAACTGCGTTTCACAGGCCTTTCAAAGACATGTTCCCGGTAGGCTGTAAGAGCGCGGGCCAGAGCGAGTTGGTTCTTAGCTTCCCAGAGAGCTGGAAGCAAGATGCTTTGGGGCCTCTCTGCCCCTTTGGAAACAAGGCAGCACCTTGGGCCTGGCAGCTCTAGGGCAATGGAGCACACCCAGAGCAGAAGTTCTACTTCAGCCAAATCAGGCCTGCCAGGAAACGGCGTTTCACAGGCCTTGGTAAGAGATGTTCCCGGTAGGCTGTAAGAGCCCTGGGCAACGCCAGATGTTTCTTAGCTTCCCGAAGAGCTGGAAGCAAGATGCTTTGGTGCCACTCTCTCACTTTGGAATCAAGGCAGCCCTTTGGGGCAGGTAGCTCTAGGCCAGTGGAGCACACCCAGAGCAGAAGTTCTACTTCGGCCAGTTCAGGCCACCAACAAACTGCGTTTCACAGGCCTTGGTAAGAGATGTTCCCGGTAGGCTGTAAGAGCACTGGGCAACGCCAGATGTTTCTTAGCTTCCCGAAGAGCTGGAAGCAAGATGCTTTGGTGCCACTCTCTCACTTTGGAATCAAGGCAGCCCTTTGGGGCAGGTAGCTCTAGGCCAGTGGAGCACACCCAGAGCAGAAGTTCTACTTCGGCCAGTTCAGGCCACCAACAAACTGCGTTTCACAGGCCTTGGTAAGAGATGTTCCCGGTAGGCTGTAAGAGCACTGGGCAACGCCAGATGTTTCTTAGCTTCCCGAAGAGCTGGAAGCAAGATGCTTTGGGGCCTCTCATCCCCTTTGCAAACAAGGCGGCCCTTTGGGCCAGGCAGCTCTAGGCCAATGGAGCACACCCAGAGCAGAAGTTCTACTTCAGCTACATCAGGCCACCAACAAAGTGCGTTTCACAGGCCTTGGTAAGAGATTGTCTCTTAGGCTGTAAGAGCACTGGGCAGAGCCAGTTGTTTCTTAGCTTCCCAAAGAGCTGGAAGCAAGATGCTTTGGGGGCTCCCTGCCCCTTTGCCAACAAGGCCGACCTTTGGGCCTTTCAGCTCTGGGCCAATGGAGCACACCCAGAGCAGAAGTTCTACCTCAGCCAGATAAGGCCTGCCAAGAAACTGCGTTTCAAAGGCTTTGGTAAGAGATGTTGCCGGTACTCTGTTAGAGCACTGGGCAGAGACAGTTGTTTCTTAGCTTCCCAAAGAGCTGGAAGCAAGATGCTTTGGGGCTTCTCTGCCCCTTTGCAAACAAGGCATCCCTTTGGGCCTTTCAGCTCTAGGCCAATGGAGCACACCCAGAGCAGAAGTCCTACTTCAGCCAGATCAGGCCTGCCAAGGAACTGCGTTTCAGAGGCCTTTGTATGTGACGTTCCCGGTAGGCTGTGAGAGCACGGTGCAGAGTCAGTTGTTTCCTTGTTTCCCAAACAGCTGGAAGCAAGACGCTTTGGGGCCTCTCTGCCCCTTTGGAAACAAGGCAGCACGTTGGGTCTGGCAGCTCTAGGGCAATGGAGCACAACCAGAGCCGAAGTTCTACTTCTTCCAGATCAGGCCTGCCTAGACAGTGCGTTTCACAGGCCTTGATAAGAGATGTTCTCTTAGGCTATAAGAGCACTGGGCACAGCCAGTTGTTTCTTAGCTTCCCAAGAGGTGGAAGCAAGATGCTTTGGGGCCTCTCTCCCCCTTTGGAAACAAGGCAGCCCTTTGGGCCTTTCAGCTCTAGGGCAATGGAGCACACCCAGAGCAGAAGTTCTACCTCAGCCAGATCAGGCCTGCCAAGAGACTGCTTTTCACAGGCCTTCGTAAGAGGTGTTCCCGGAAGGCTGTAAGAGTACCTGGCAGAGCGAGTTGTTTCTTAGCTTCAAAAACAGCTGGAAGCAACATGATTTGGGGCCTCTCTCCCACTTTGGAAACAAAGCAGCCTTTGTGCCTGGCAGCTCTAGGCCAAAGTAGCACACCCAGAGCACAAGTTCTACCTCAGCCAGATAAGGCCTGTCAAGAAGCTGCGTTTCACAGGCCTTTGTATGTGACGTTCCCGGTTGGCTTTGAGAGCACTGTGCAGAGCCAGTTGTTTTAGCTTCCCAGAGAGCAGGAAGCAAGATGCTTTGGGGCCTCTCTCACACTTTGGCAATAAAGGCAGCCCTTTGGGCCTGGCAGCCCTAGGCCAATGGAGTACACCCAGAGCAGAAGTTCTACCTCAGCCAGATCAGGCCTTCCAAGAAACTGCATCTCACAGGCCTTTCTCTGTCACGTTGCCGGTAGGCTGTGAGAGCACTGTGCAGAGCCAGTTGTTTCTTAGCTTCCCAAAGATTTGGAAGCAAGATGCTTTGGGGACTCTCAGCCCCTTTGGAAACAAGGCGGCCCTTTGGGCCTGGCAGCTCTAGGCCAAAGTAGCACGCCCAGAGCAGGAGTTCTACTTCAGCCAGATCAGGCCTGCCAAGAAACTGCGTTTCACAGGCCTTGGTAAGAGATGTTCCCGGTAGGCTGTGAGAGCACTGTGGAGAGCCAGTTGCTTTAGCTTCCCACAGAGCTGGAAGCAAGATGCTTTGGGGCCTCTCTCTCCCTTTGGACACAAGGCAGCCGTTTGGGCCTGGCAGCTCTAGGCCAATGGAGCACACCCACAGCAGAAGTTCTACTTCAGGCAGATCAGTCCTGCCCAGAAACTGCGTTTCACAGCCCTTGGTAAGAGATGTTCACGGTAGGCTGTGAGAGCACTGGGCAGAACCAGTTGTTTTTTAGCTTCCCAAAGTGCTGGAGGCCACATGCTTTGGGGCCTCTCTCACCCTTTGGAAACAAGGCAGCCCTTAGGTCCTGGTAGCTCTAGGCCTATGTAGCACAACCAGAACAGAAGTTCTACTTCAGCCAGGTCAGGCCTGCCAAGAAACTGCGTTTCACAGGCCTTTCAAAGAGATGTTCTCTTAGGCTGTAAGAGCACTGGGCAGAGCCAGCTGTTTCTTAGCTTCCCGAAGAGCTGGGAGCAAGATGCTTTGGGTCCACTCTCCGTCTTTGGAAACAAGGCAGCCCTTTGGGCCTGGCAGCTCTAGGGCAATGGAGCACACCCAGAGCAGGAGTTCTACTTCAGCCAGATCAGGCCTGCCAGGAAACTGCGTTTCACAGGCCTTGGTAAGAGATGTTCCCGGTAGGCTGTGAGAGCACTGTGGAGAGCCAGTTGCTTTAGCTTCCCACAGAGCTGGAAGCAAGATGCTTTGGGGCCTCTCTCTCCCTTTGGACACAAGGCAGCCGTTTGGGCCTGGCAGCTCTAGGCCAATGGAGCACACCAACAGCAGAAGTTCTACTTCAGGCAGATCAGTCCTGCCCAGAAACTGCGTTTCACAGCCCTTGGTAAGAGATGTTCACGGTAGGCTGTGAGAGCACTGGGCAGAACCAGTTGTTTTTTAGCTTCCCAAAGTGCTGGAGGCAAGATGCTTTGGGGCCTCTCTCAACCTTTGGAAACAAGGCAGCCCTTAGGTCCTGGTAGCTCTAGGCCTATGTAGCACAACCAGAACAGAAGTTCTACTTCAGCCAGGTCAGGCCTGCCAAGAAACTGCGTTTCACAGGCCTTTCAAAGAGATGTTCTCTTAGGCTGTAAGAGCACTGGGCAGAGCCAGCTGTTTCTTAGCTTCCCGAAGAGCTGGGAGCAAGATGCTTTGGGTCCACTCTCCGTCTTTGGAAACAAGGCAGCCCTTTGGGCCTGGCAGCTCTAGGGCAATGGAGCACACCCAGAGCAGAAGTTCTACTTCAGCCAGTTCAGGCCTGCCAGGAAACTGCGTTTCACAGGCCTTGGTAAGAGATGTTCCCGGTAGGCTGTAAGAGCACTGGGCAGAGCCAGTTGTTTCTTACCTTCCTGAAAAGCTGGAAGCAAGATGCTTGGGACCCCTCTGCCCGTTTGGGAACAAGGCAGCCTTTTGGGTCGGGAAGCTCTAGGCCAATGGAGCACACGCAGAGCAGGAGTTCTACTTCAGCCTGATCAGGCCTGCAAAGAAACAGCGTTTGACAGGCCTTGGTAAGAGATGTTCCCGGTAGGTGTAAGAGCACTGGGCAGAGCCAGTTGTTTCTTAGCTTCGCAAAGACCGGGAAGCAAGATGCTTTGGGCCTCTCTGCCCCTTGGAAACAGGGCAGCACTTTGGGCCTGGCAGCTCTAGGGCAATGGAGCACACCCAGAGCCGGAGTTCTACTTCAGCCAGATGAGGCCTGCCAAGAAACTGCGTTTCACAGGCCTTTCAAAGACATGTTCCCGGTAGGCTGTAAGAGCACGGGCCAGAGCGAGTAGGTTCTTAGCTTCCCAGAGAGCTGGAAGCAAGATGCTTTGGGGCCTCTCTGCCCCTTTGGAAACAAGGCAGCACCTTGGGCCTGGCAGCTCTAGGGCAATGGAGCACACCCAGAGCAGAAGTTCTACTTCAGCCAAATCAGGCCTGCCAGGAAACGGCGTTTCACAGGCCTTGGTAAGAGATGTTCCCGGTAGGCTGTAAGAGCCCTGGGCAACGCCAGATGTTTCTTAGCTTCCCGAAGAGCTGGAAGCAAGATGCTTTGGTGCCACTCTCTCACTTTGGAATCAAGGCAGCCCTTTGGGGAAGGTAGCTCTAGGCCAGTGGAGCACACCCAGAGCAGAAGTTCTACTTCGGCCAGTTCAGGCCACCAACAAACTGCGTTTCACAGGCCTTGGTAAGAGATGTTCCCGGTAGGCTGTAAGAGCACTGGGCAACGCCAGATGTTTCTTAGCTTCCCGAAGAGCTGGAAGCAAGATGCTTTGGGGGCTCCCTGCCCCTTTGCCAACAAGGGCGACCTTTGGGCCTTTCAGCTCTAGGCCAATGGAGCACACCCAGAGCAGAAGTCCTACTTCAGCCAGATCAGGCCTGCCAAGGAACTGCGTTTCAGAGGCCTTTGTATGTGACGTTCCCGGTAGGCTGTGAGAGCACGGTGCAGAGCCAGTTGTTTCCTTGTTTCCCAAACAGCTGGAAGCAAGACGCTTTGGGGCCTCTCTGCCCCTTTGGAAACAAGGCAGCACGTTGGGTCTGGCAGCTCTAGGGCAATGGAGCACAACCAGAGCCGAAGTTCTACTTCTTCCAGATCAGGCCTGCCTAGACAGTGCGTTTCACAGGCCTTGATAAGAGATGTTCTCTTAGGCTATAAGAGCACTGGGCACAGCCAGTTGTTTCTTAGCTTCCCAAGAGGTGGAAGCAAGATGCTTTGGGGCCTCTCTCCCCCTTTGGAAACAAGGCAGCCCTTTGGGCCTTTCAGCTCTAGGGCAATTGAGCACACCCAGAGCAGAAGTTCTACCTCAGCCAGATCAGGCCTGCCAAGAAACTGCTTTTCACAGGCCTTCGTAAGAGGTGTTCCCGGAAGGCTGTAAGAGTACCTGGCAGAGCGAGTTGTTTCTTAGCTTCAAAAACAGCTGGAAGCAACATGATTTGGGGCCTCTCTCCCCCTTTGGAAACAAAGCAGCCTTTGTGCCTGGCAGATCTAGGCCAAAGTAGCACACCCAGAGCACAAGTTCTACCTCAGCCAGATAAGGCCTGTCAAGAAGCTGCGTTTCACAGGCCTTTGTATGTAACGTTCCCGGTTGGCTTTGAGAGCACTGTGCAGAGCCAGTTGTTTTAGCTTCCCAGAGAGCAGGAAGCAAGATGCTTTGGGGCCTCTCTCACACTTTGGAAATAAAGGCAGCCCTTTGGGCCTGGCAGCCCTAGGCCAATGGAGTACACCCAGAGCAGAAGTTCTACCTCAGCCAGATCAGGCCTTCCAAGAAACTGCGTCTCACAGGCCTTTCTCTGTCACGTTGCCGGTAGGCTGTGAGAGCACTGTGCAGAGCCAGTTGTTTCTTAGCTTCCCAAAGATTTGGAAGCAAGATGCTTTGGGGACTCTCAGCCCCTTTGGAAACAAGGCGGCCCTTTGGGCCTGGCAGCTCTAGGCCAAAGTAGCACGCCCAGAGCAGGAGTTCTACTTCAGCCAGATCAGGCCTGCCAAGAAACTGCGTTTCACAGGCCTTGGTAAGAGATGTTCCCGGTAGGCTGTGAGAGCACTGTGGAGAGCCAGTTGCTTTAGCTTCCCACAGAGCTGGAAGCAAGATGCTTTGGGGCCTCTCTCTCCCTTTGGACACAAGGCAGCCGTTTGGGCCTGGCAGCTCTAGGCCAATGGAGCACACCCACAGCAGAAGTTCTACTTCAGGCAGATCAGTCCTGCCCAGAAACTGCGTTTCACAGCCCTTGGTAAGAGATGTTCACGGTAGGCTGTGAGAGCACTGGGCAGAACCAGTTGTTTTTTAGCTTCCCAAAGTGCTGGAGGCAAGATGCTTTGGGGCCTCTCTCACCCTTTGGAAACAAGGCAGCCCTTAGGTCCTGGTAGCTCTAGGCCTATGTAGCACAACCAGAACAGAAGTTCTACTTCAGCCAGGTCAGGCCTGCCAAGAAACTGCGTTTCACAGGCCTTTCAAAGAGATGTTCTCTTAGGCTGTAAGAGCACTGGGCAGAGCCAGCTGTTTCTTAGCTTCCCGAAGAGCTGGGAGCAAGATGCTTTGGGTGCACTCTCCGTCTTTGGAAACAAGGCAGCCCTTTGGGCCTGGCAGCTCTAGGGCAATGGAGCACACCCAGAGCAGGAGTTCTACTTCAGCCAGATCAGGCCTGCCAAGAAACTGCGTTTCACAGGCCTTGGTAAGAGATGTTCCCGGTAGGCTGTGAGAGCACTGTGGAGAGCCAGTTGCTTTAGCTTCCCACAGAGCTGGAAGCAAGATGCTTTGGGGCCTCTCTCTCCCTTTGGACACAAGGCAGCCGTTTGGGCCTGGCAGCTCTAGGCCAATGGAACACACCCACAGCAGAAGTTCTACTTCAGGCAGATCAGTCCTGCCCAGAAACTGCGTTTCACAGCCCTTGGTAAGAGATGTTCACGGTAGGCTGTGAGAGCACTGGGCAGAACCAGTTGTTTTTTAGCTTCCCAAAGTGCTGGAGGCAGGATGCTTTGGGGCCTCTCTCACCCTTTGGAAACAAGGCAGCCCTTAGGTCCTGGTAGCTCTAGGCCTATGTAGCACAACCAGAACAGAAGTTCTACTTCAGCCAGGTCAGGCCTGCCAAGAAACTGCGTTTCACAGGCCTTTCAAAGAGATGTTCTCTTAGGCTGTAAGAGCACTGGGCAGAGCCAGCTGTTTCTTAGCTTCCCGAAGAGCTGGGAGCAAGATGCTTTGGGTCCACTCTCCGTCTTTGGAAACAAGGCAGCTCTTTGGGCCTGGCAGCTCTAGGGCAATGGAGCACACCCAGAGCAGAAGTTCTACTTCAGCCAGATCAGGCCTGCCAGGAAACTGCGTTTCACAGGCCTTGGTAAGAGATGTTCCCGGTAGGCTGTAAGAGCACTGGGCAGAGCCAGTTGTTTCTTACCTTCCTGAAAAGCTGGAAGCAAGATGCTTGGGACCCCTCTGCCCGTTTGGGAACAAGGCAGCCTTTTGGGTCGGGAAGCTCTAGGCCAATGGAGCACACGCAGAGCAGGAGTTCTACTTCAGCCTGATCAGGCCTGCAAAGAAACAGCGTTTGACAGGCCTTGGTAAGAGATGTTCGCGGTAGGTGTAAGAGCACTGGGCAGAGCCAGTTGTTTCTTAGCTTCGCAAAGCCCGGGAAGCAAGATGCTTTGGGCCTCTCTGCCCCTTGGAAACAGGGCAGCACTTTGGGCCTGGCAGCTCTAGGGCAATGGAGCACACCCAGAGCCGGAGTTCTACTTCAGCCAGATGAGGCCTGCCAAGAAACTGCGTTTCACAGGCCTTTCAAAGACATGTTCCCGATAGGCTGTAAGAGCACGGGGCAGAGCGAGTTGGTTCTTAACTTCCCAGAGAGCTGGAAGCAAGATGCTTTGGGGCCTCTCTGCCCCTTTGGAAACAAGGCAGCACCTTGGGCCTGGCAGCTCTAGGGCAATGGAGCACACCCAGAGCAGAAGTTCTACTTCAGCCAAATCAGGCCTGCCAGGAAACGGCGTTTCACAGGCCTTGGTAAGAGATGTTCCCGGTAGGCTGTAAGAGCACTGGGCAACGCCAGATGTTTCTTAGCTTCCCGAAGAGCTGGAGCAAGATGCTTTGGTGCCACTCTCTCACTTTGGAATCAAGGCAGCCCTTTGGGGCAGGTAGCTCTAGGCCAGTGGAGCACACCCAGAGCAGAAGTTCTACTTCGGCCAGTTCAGGCCACCAACAAACTGCGTTTCACAGGCCTTGGTAAGAGATGTTCCCGGTAGGCTGTAAGAGCACTGGGCAACGCCAGATGTTTCTTAGCTTCCCGAAGAGCTGGAAGCAAGATGCTTTGGGGCCTCTCATCCCCTTTGCAAACAAGGCGGCCCTTTGGGCCAGGCAGCTCTTGGCCAATGGAGCACACCCAGAGCAGAAGTTCTACTTCAGCTAGATCAGGCCACCAACAAAGTGCGTTTCACAGGCCTTGGTAAGAGATTGTCTCTTAGGCTGTAAGAGCACTGTGCAGAGCCAGTTGTTTCTTAGCTTCCCAAAGAGCTGGAAGCAAGATGCTTTGGGGGCTCCCTGCCCCTTTGCCAACAAGGCCGACCTTTGGGCCTTTCAGCTCTGGGCCAATGGAGCACACCCAGAGCAGAAGTTCTACCTCAGCCAGATAAGGCCTGCCAAGAAACTGCGTTTCAAAGGCTTTGGTAAGAGATGTTGCCGGTACTCTGTTAGAGCACTGGGCAGAGACAGTTGTTTCTTAGCTTCCCAAAGAGCTGGAAGCAAGATGCTTTGGGGGCTCCCTGCCCCTTTGCCAACAAGGGCGACCTTTGGGCCTTTCAGCTCTAGGCCAATGGAGCACACCCAGAGCAGAAGTCCTACTTCAGCCAGATCAGGCCTGCCAAGGAACTGCGTTTCAGAGGCCTTTGTATGTGACGTTCCCGGTAGGCTGTGAGAGCACGGTGCAGAGCCAGTTGTTTCCTTGTTTCCCAAACAGCTGGAAGCAAGACGCTTTGGGGCCTCTCTGCCCCTTTGGAAACAAGGCAGCACGTTGGGTCTGGCAGCTCTAGGGCAATGGAGCACAACCAGAGCCGAAGTTCTACTTCTTCCAGATCAGGCCTGCCTAGACAGTGCGTTTCACAGGCCTTGATAAGAGATGTTCTCTTAGGCTATAAGAGCACTGGGCACAGCCAGTTGTTTCTTAGCTTCCCAAGAGGTGGAAGCAAGATGCTTTGGGGCCTCTCTCCCCCTTTGGAAACAAGGCAGCCCTTTGGGCCTTTCAGCTCTAGGGCAATGGAGCACACCCAGAGCAGAAGTTCTACCTCAGCCAGATCAGGCCTGCCAAGAAACTGGTTTTCACAGGCCTTCGTAAGAGGTGTTCCCGGAAGGCTGTAAGAGTACCTGGCAGAGCGAGTTGTTTCTTAGCTTCAAAAACAGCTGGAAGCAACATGATTTGGGGCCTCTCTCCCCCTTTGGAAACAAAGCAGCCTTTGTGCCTGGCAGCTCTAGGCCAAAGTAGCACACCCAGAGCACAAGTTCTACCTCAGCCAGATAAGGCCTGTCAAGAAGCTGCGTTTCACAGGCCTTTGTATGTGACGTTCCCGGTTGGCTTTGAGAGCACTGTGCAGAGCCAGTTGTTTTAGCTTCCCAGAGAGCAGGAAGCAAGATGCTTTGGGGCCTCTCTCACACTTTGGAAATAAAGGCAGCCCTTTGGGCCTGGCAGCCCTAGGCCAATGGAGTACACCCAGAGCAGAAGTTCTACCTCAGCCAGATCAGGCCTTCCAAGAAACTGCGTCTCACAGGCCTTTCTCTGTCACGTTGCCGGTAGGCTGTGAGAGCACTGTGCAGAGCCAGTTGTTTCTTAGCTTCCCAAAGATTTGGAAGCAAGATGCTTTGGGGACTCTCAGCCCCTTTGGAAACAAGGCGGCCCTTTGGGCCTGGCAGCTCTAGGCCAAAGTAGCACGCCCAGAGCAGGAGTTCTACTTCAGCCAGATCAGGCCTGCCAAGAAACTGCGTTTCACAGGCCTTGGTAAGAGATGTTCCCGGTAGGCTGTGAGAGCACTGTGGAGAGCCAGTTGCTTTAGCTTCCCACAGAGCTGGAAGCAAGATGCTTTGGGGCCTCTCTCTCCCTTTGGACACAAGGCAGCCGTTTGGGCCTGGCAGCTCTAGGCCAATGGAGCACACCCACAGCAGAAGTTCTACTTCAGGCAGATCAGTCCTGCCCAGAAACTGCGTTTCACAGCCCTTGGTAAGAGATGTTCACGGTAGGCTGTGAGAGCACTGGGCAGAACCAGTTGTTTTTTAGCTTCCCAAAGTGCTGGAGGCAAGATGCTTTGGGGCCTCTCTCACCCTTTGGAAACAAGGCAGCCCTTAGGTCCTGGTAGCTCTAGGCCTATGTAGCACAACCAGAACAGAAGTTCTACTTCAGCCAGGTCAGGCCTGCCAAGAAACTGCGTTTCACAGGCCTTTCAAAGAGATGTTCTCTTAGGCTGTAAGAGCACTGGGCAGAGACAGCTGTTTCTTAGCTTCCCGAAGAGCTGGGAGCAAGATGCTTTGGGTCCACTCTCCGTCTTTGGAAACAAGGCAGCCCTTTGGGCCTGGCAGCTCTAGGGCAATGGGCACACCCAGAGCAGGAGTTCTACTTCAGCCAGATCAGGTCTGCCAGGAAACTGCGTTTCACAGGCCTTGGTAAGAGATGTTCCCGGTAGGCTGTGAGAGCACTGTGGAGAGCCAGTTGCTTTAGCTTCCCACAGAGCTGGAAGCAAGATTCTTTGGGGCCTCTCTCTCCCTTTGGACACAAGGCAGCCGTTTGGGCCTGGCAGCTCTAGGCCAATGGAGCACACCCACAGCAGAAGTTCTACTTCAGGCAGATCAGTCCTGCCCAGAAACTGCGTTTCACAGCCCTTGGTAAGAGATGTTCACGGTAGGCTGTGAGAGCACTGGGCAGCACCAGTTGTTTTTTAGCTTCCCAAAGTGCTGGAGGCCACATGCTTTGGGGCCTCTCTCACCCAATGGAAACAAGGCAGCCCTTAGGTCCTGGTAGCTCTAGGCCTATGTAGCACAACCAGAACAGAAGTTCTACTTCAGCCAGGTCAGGCCTGCCAAGAAACTGCGTTTCACAGGCCTTTCAAAGAGATGTTCTCTTAGGCTGTAAGAGCACTGGGCAGAGCCAGCTGTTTCTTAGCTTCCCGAAGAGCTGGGAGCAAGATGCTTTGGGTCCACTCTCCGTCTTTGGAAACAAGGCAGCCCTTTGAGCCTGGCAGCTCTAGGGCAATGGAGCACACCCAGAGCCGGAGTTCTACTTCAGCCAGATCAGGCCTGCCAAGAAACTGCGTTTCACAGGCCTTTCAAAGACATGTTCCCGGTAGGCTGTAAGAGCACGGGCCAGAGCGAGTTGGTTCTTAGCTTCCCAGAGAGCTGGAAGCAAGATGCTTTGGGGCCTCTCTGCCCCTTTGGAAACAAGGCAGCACCTTGGGCCTGGCAGCTCTAGGGCAATGGAGCACACCCAGAGCAGAAGTTCTACTTCAGCCAAATCAGGCCTGCCAGGAAACGGCGTTTCACAGGCCTTGGTAAGAGATGTTCCCGGTAGGCTGTAAGAGCACTGGGCAACGCCAGATGTTTCTTAGCTTCCCGAAGAGCTGGAAGCAAGATGCTTTGGTGCCACTCTCTCACTTTGGAATCAAGGCAGCCCTTTGGGGCAGGTAGCTCCAGGCCAGTGGAGCACACCCAGAGCAGAAGTTCTACTTCGGCCAGTTCAGGCCACCAACAAACTGCGTTTCACAGGCCTTGGTAAGAGATGTTCCCGGTAGGCTGTAAGAGCACTGGGCAACGCCAGATGTTTCTTAGCTTCCCGAAGAGCTGGAAGCAAGATGCTTTGGGGCCTCTCTGCCCCTTTGCAAACAAGGCGGCCCTTTAAGCCAGGCAGCTCTAGGCCAATGGAGCACACCCAGAGCAGAAGTTCTACTTCAGCTAGATCAGGCCACCAACAAAGTGCGTTTCACAGGCCTTGGTAAGAGATTTTCTCTCAGGCTGTAAGAGCACTGGGCAGAGCCAGTTGTTTCTTAGCTTCCCAAAGAGCTGGAAGCAAGATGCTTTGGGGGCTCCCTGCCCCTTTGCTAACAAGGCCGACCTTTGGGCCTTTCAGCTCTAGGCCAATGGAGCACACCCAGAGCAGAATTTCTACCTCAGCCAGATAAGGCTTGCCAAGAAACTGCGTTTCAAAGGCTTTGGTAAGAGATGTTGCCGGTACTCTGTAAGAGCACTGGGCAGAGACAGTTGTTTCTTAGCTTCCCAAAGAGCTGGAAGCAAGATGCTTTGGGGCCTCTCTGCCCCTTTGCAAACAAGGCATCCCTTTGGGCCTTTCAGCTCTAGGCCAATGGAGCACAGCCAGAGCAGAAGTCCTACTTCAGCCAGATCAGGCCTGCCAAGGAACTGCGTTTCAGAGGCCTTTGTATGTGACGTTCCCGGTAGGCTGTGAGAGCACGGTGCAGAGCCAGTTGTTTCCTTGTTTCCCAAACAGCTGGAAGCAAGACGCTTTGGGGCCTCTCTGCCCCTTTGGAAACCAGGCAGCACGTTGAGTCTGGCAGCTCTAGGGCAATTGAGCACACCCAGAGCAGAAGTTCTACCTCAGCCAGATCAGGCCTGCCAAGAAACTGGTTTTCACAGGCCTTCATAAGAGGTGTTCCCGGAAGGCTGTAAGAGTACCTGGCAGAGCGAGTTGTTTCTTAGCTTCAAAAACAGCTGGAAGCAACATGATTTGGGGCCTCTCTCCCCCTTTGGAAACAAAGCAGCCTTTGTGCCTGGCAGCTCTAGGCCAAAGTAGCACACCCAGAGCACAAGTTCTACCTCAGCCAGATAAGGCCTGTCAAGAAGCTGCGTTTCACAGGCCTTTGTATGTGACGTTCCCGGTTGGCTTTGAGAGCACTGTGCAGAGCCAGTTGTTTTAGCTTCCCAGAGAGCAGGAAGCAAGATGCTTTGGGGCCTCTCTCACACTTTGGAAATAAAGGCAGCCCTTTGGGCCTGGCAGCCCTAGGCCAATGGAGTACACCCAGAGCAGAAGTTCTACCTCAGCCAGATCAGGCCTTCCAAGAAACTGCGTCTCACAGGCCTTTCTCTGTCACATTGCCGGTAGGCTGTGAGAGCACTGTGCAGAGCCAGTTGTTTCTTAGCTTCCCAAAGATTTGGAAGCAAGATGCTTTGGGGACTCTCAGCCCCTTTGGAAACAAGGCGGCCCTTTGGGCCTGGCAGCTCTAGGCCAAAGTAGCACGCCCAGAGCAGGAGTTCTACTTCAGCCAGATCAGGCCTGCCAAGAAACTGCGTTTCACAGGCCTTGGTAAGAGATGTTCCCGGTAGGCTGTGAGAGCACTGTGGAGAGCCAGTTGCTTTAGCTTCCCACAGAGCTGGAAGCAAGATGCTTTGGGGCCTCTCTCTCCCTTTGGACACAAGGCAGCCGTTTGGGCCTGGCAGCTCTAGGCCAATGGAGCACACCCACAGCAGAAGTTCTACTTCAGGCAGATCAGTCCTGCCCAGAAACTGCGTTTCACAGCCCTTGGTAAGAGATGTTCACGGTAGGCTGTGAGAGCACTGGGCAGAACCAGTTGTTTTTTAGCTTCCCAAAGTGCTGGAGGCAGGATGCTTTGGGGCCTCTCTCACCCTTTGGAAACAAGGCAGCCCTTAGGTCCTGGTAGCTCTAGGCCTATGTAGCACAACCAGAACAGAAGTTCTACTTCAGCCAGGTCAGGCCTGCCAAGAAACTGCGTTTCACAGGCCTTTCAAAGAGATGTTCTCTTAGGCTGTAAGAGCACTGGGCAGAGCCAGCTGTTTCTTAGCTTCCCGAAGAGCTGGGAGCAAGATGCTTTGGGTCCACTCTCCGTCTTTGGAAACAAGGCAGCTCTTTGGGCCTGGCAGCTCTAGGGCAATGGAGCACACCCAGAGCAGAAGTTCTACTTCAGCCAGATCAGGCCTGCCAGGAAACTGCGTTTCACAGGCCTTGGTAAGAGATGTTCCCGGTAGGCTGTAAGAGCACTGGGCAGAGCCAGTTGTTTCTTACCTTCCTGAAAAGCTGGAAGCAAGATGCTTGGGACCCCTCTGCCCGTTTGGGAACAAGGCAGCCTTTTGGGTCGGGAAGCTCTAGGCCAATGGAGCACACGCAGAGCAGGAGTTCTACTTCAGCCTGATCAGGCCTGCAAAGAAACAGCGTTTGACAGGCCTTGGTAAGAGATGTTCGCGGTAGGTGTAAGAGCACTGGGCAGAGCCAGTTGTTTCTTAGCTTCGCAAAGCCCGGGAAGCAAGATGCTTTGGGCCTCTCTGCCCCTTGGAAACAGGGCAGCACTTTGGGCCTGGCAGCTCTAGGGCAATGGAGCACACCCAGAGCCGGAGTTCTACTTCAGCCAGATGAGGCCTGCCAAGAAACTGCGTTTCACAGGCCTTTCAAAGACATGTTCCCGATAGGCTGTAAGAGCACGGGGCAGAGCGAGTTGGTTCTTAACTTCCCAGAGAGCTGGAAGCAAGATGCTTTGGGGCCTCTCTGCCCCTTTGGAAACAAGGCAGCACCTTGGGCCTGGCAGCTCTAGGGCAATGGAGCACACCCAGAGCAGAAGTTCTACTTCAGCCAAATCAGGCCTGCCAGGAAACGGCGTTTCACAGGCCTTGGTAAGAGATGTTCCCGGTAGGCTGTAAGAGCACTGGGCAACGCCAGATGTTTCTTAGCTTCCCGAAGAGCTGGAGCAAGATGCTTTGGTGCCACTCTCTCACTTTGGAATCAAGGCAGCCCTTTGGGGCAGGTAGCTCTAGGCCAGTGGAGCACACCCAGAGCAGAAGTTCTACTTCGGCCAGTTCAGGCCACCAACAAACTGCGTTTCACAGGCCTTGGTAAGAGATGTTCCCGGTAGGCTGTAAGAGCACTGGGCAACGCCAGATGTTTCTTAGCTTCCCGAAGAGCTGGAAGCAAGATGCTTTGGGGCCTCTCATCCCCTTTGCAAACAAGGCGGCCCTTTGGGCCAGGCAGCTCTTGGCCAATGGAGCACACCCAGAGCAGAAGTTCTACTTCAGCTAGATCAGGCCACCAACAAAGTGCGTTTCACAGGCCTTGGTAAGAGATTTTCTCTCAGGCTGTAAGAGCACTGGGCAGAGCCAGTTGTTTCTTAGCTTCCCAAAGAGCTGGAAGCAAGATGCTTTGGGGGCTCCCTGCCCCTTTGCTAACAAGGCCGACCTTTGGGCCTTTCAGCTCTAGGCCAATGGAGCACACCCAGAGCAGAATTTCTACCTCAGCCAGATAAGGCTTGCCAAGAAACTGCGTTTCAAAGGCTTTGGTAAGAGATGTTGCCGGTACTCTGTAAGAGCACTGGGCAGAGACAGTTGTTTCTTAGCTTCCCAAAGAGCTGGAAGCAAGATGCTTTGGGGCCTCTCTGCCCCTTTGCAAACAAGGCATCCCTTTGGGCCTTTCAGCTCTAGGCCAATGGAGCACAGCCAGAGCAGAAGTCCTACTTCAGCCAGATCAGGCCTGCCAAGGAACTGCGTTTCAGAGGCCTTTGTATGTGACGTTCCCGGTAGGCTGTGAGAGCACGGTGCAGAGCCAGTTGTTTCCTTGTTTCCCAAACAGCTGGAAGCAAGACGCTTTGGGGCCTCTCTGCCCCTTTGGAAACCAGGCAGCACGTTGAGTCTGGCAGCTCTAGGGCAATTGAGCACACCCAGAGCAGAAGTTCTACCTCAGCCAGATCAGGCCTGCCAAGAAACTGGTTTTCACAGGCCTTCATAAGAGGTGTTCCCGGAAGGCTGTAAGAGTACCTGGCAGAGCGAGTTGTTTCTTAGCTTCAAAAACAGCTGGAAGCAACATGATTTGGGGCCTCTCTCCCCCTTTGGAAACAAAGCAGCCTTTGTGCCTGGCAGCTCTAGGCCAAAGTAGCACACCCAGAGCACAAGTTCTACCTCAGCCAGATAAGGCCTGTCAAGAAGCTGCGTTTCACAGGCCTTTGTATGTGACGTTCCCGGTTGGCTTTGAGAGCACTGTGCAGAGCCAGTTGTTTTAGCTTCCCAGAGAGCAGGAAGCAAGATGCTTTGGGGCCTCTCTCACACTTTGGAAATAAAGGCAGCCCTTTGGGCCTGGCAGCCCTAGGCCAATGGAGTACACCCAGAGCAGAAGTTCTACCTCAGCCAGATCAGGCCTTCCAAGAAACTGCGTCTCACAGGCCTTTCTCTGTCACATTGCCGGTAGGCTGTGAGAGCACTGTGCAGAGCCAGTTGTTTCTTAGCTTCCCAAAGATTTGGAAGCAAGATGCTTTGGGGACTCTCAGCCCCTTTGGAAACAAGGCGGCCCTTTGGGCCTGGCAGCTCTAGGCCAAAGTAGCACGCCCAGAGCAGGAGTTCTACTTCAGCCAGATCAGGCCTGCCAAGAAACTGCGTTTCACAGGCCTTGGTAAGAGATGTTCCCGGTAGGCTGTGAGAGCACTGTGGAGAGCCAGTTGCTTTAGCTTCCCACAGAGCTGGAAGCAAGATGCTTTGGGGCCTCTCTCTCCCTTTGGACACAAGGCAGCCGTTTGGGCCTGGCAGCTCTAGGCCAATGGAGCACACCCACAGCAGAAGTTCTACTTCAGGCAGATCAGTCCTGCCCAGAAACTGCGTTTCACAGCCCTTGGTAAGAGATGTTCACGGTAGGCTGTGAGAGCACTGGGCAGAACCAGTTGTTTTTTAGCTTCCCAAAGTGCTGGAGGCAGGATGCTTTGGGGCCTCTCTCACCCTTTGGAAACAAGGCAGCCCTTAGGTCCTGGTAGCTCTAGGCCTATGTAGCACAACCAGAACAGAAGTTCTACTTCAGCCAGGTCAGGCCTGCCAAGAAACTGCGTTTCACAGGCCTTTCAAAGAGATGTTCTCTTAGGCTGTAAGAGCACTGGGCAGAGCCAGCTGTTTCTTAGCTTCCCGAAGAGCTGGGAGCAAGATGCTTTGGGTCCACTCTCCGTCTTTGGAAACAAGGCAGCTCTTTGGGCCTGGCAGCTCTAGGGCAATGGAGCACACCCAGAGCAGAAGTTCTACTTCAGCCAGATCAGGCCTGCCAGGAAACTGCGTTTCACAGGCCTTGGTAAGAGATGTTCCCGGTAGGCTGTAAGAGCACTGGGCAGAGCCAGTTGTTTCTTACCTTCCTGAAAAGCTGGAAGCAAGATGCTTGGGACCCCTCTGCCCGTTTGGGAACAAGGCAGCCTTTTGGGTCGGGAAGCTCTAGGCCAATGGAGCACACGCAGAGCAGGAGTTCTACTTCAGCCTGATCAGGCCTGCAAAGAAACAGCGTTTGACAGGCCTTGGTAAGAGATGTTCGCGGTAGGTGTAAGAGCACTGGGCAGAGCCAGTTGTTTCTTAGCTTCGCAAAGCCCGGGAAGCAAGATGCTTTGGGCCTCTCTGCCCCTTGGAAACAGGGCAGCACTTTGGGCCTGGCAGCTCTAGGGCAATGGAGCACACCCAGAGCCGGAGTTCTACTTCAGCCAGATGAGGCCTGCCAAGAAACTGCGTTTCACAGGCCTTTCAAAGACATGTTCCCGATAGGCTGTAAGAGCACGGGGCAGAGCGAGTTGGTTCTTAACTTCCCAGAGAGCTGGAAGCAAGATGCTTTGGGGCCTCTCTGCCCCTTTGGAAACAAGGCAGCACCTTGGGCCTGGCAGCTCTAGGGCAATGGAGCACACCCAGAGCAGAAGTTCTACTTCAGCCAAATCAGGCCTGCCAGGAAACGGCGTTTCACAGGCCTTGGTAAGAGATGTTCCCGGTAGGCTGTAAGAGCACTGGGCAACGCCAGATGTTTCTTAGCTTCCCGAAGAGCTGGAGCAAGATGCTTTGGTGCCACTCTCTCACTTTGGAATCAAGGCAGCCCTTTGGGGCAGGTAGCTCTAGGCCAGTGGAGCACACCCAGAGCAGAAGTTCTACTTCGGCCAGTTCAGGCCACCAACAAACTGCGTTTCACAGGCCTTGGTAAGAGATGTTCCCGGTAGGCTGTAAGAGCACTGGGCAACGCCAGATGTTTCTTAGCTTCCCGAAGAGCTGGAAGCAAGATGCTTTGGGGCCTCTCATCCCCTTTGCAAACAAGGCGGCCCTTTGGGCCAGGCAGCTCTTGGCCAATGGAGCACACCCAGAGCAGAAGTTCTACTTCAGCTAGATCAGGCCACCAACAAAGTGCGTTTCACAGGCCTTGGTAAGAGATTGTCTCTTAGGCTGTAAGAGCACTGTGCAGAGCCAGTTGTTTCTTAGCTTCCCAAAGAGCTGGAAGCAAGATGCTTTGGGGGCTCCCTGCCCCTTTGCCAACAAGGCCGACCTTTGGGCCTTTCAGCTCTGGGCCAATGGAGCACACCCAGAGCAGAAGTTCTACCTCAGCCAGATAAGGCCTGCCAAGAAACTGCGTTTCAAAGGCTTTGGTAAGAGATGTTGCCGGTACTCTGTTAGAGCACTGGGCAGAGACAGTTGTTTCTTAGCTTCCCAAAGAGCTGGAAGCAAGATGCTTTGGGGGCTCCCTGCCCCTTTGCCAACAAGGGCGACCTTTGGGCCTTTCAGCTCTAGGCCAATGGAGCACACCCAGAGCAGAAGTCCTACTTCAGCCAGATCAGGCCTGCCAAGGAACTGCGTTTCAGAGGCCTTTGTATGTGACGTTCCCGGTAGGCTGTGAGAGCACGGTGCAGAGCCAGTTGTTTCCTTGTTTCCCAAACAGCTGGAAGCAAGACGCTTTGGGGCCTCTCTGCCCCTTTGGAAACAAGGCAGCACGTTGGGTCTGGCAGCTCTAGGGCAATGGAGCACAACCAGAGCCGAAGTTCTACTTCTTCCAGATCAGGCCTGCCTAGACAGTGCGTTTCACAGGCCTTGATAAGAGATGTTCTCTTAGGCTATAAGAGCACTGGGCACAGCCAGTTGTTTCTTAGCTTCCCAAGAGGTGGAAGCAAGATGCTTTGGGGCCTCTCTCCCCCTTTGGAAACAAGGCAGCCCTTTGGGCCTTTCAGCTCTAGGGCAATGGAGCACACCCAGAGCAGAAGTTCTACCTCAGCCAGATCAGGCCTGCCAAGAAACTGGTTTTCACAGGCCTTCGTAAGAGGTGTTCCCGGAAGGCTGTAAGAGTACCTGGCAGAGCGAGTTGTTTCTTAGCTTCAAAAACAGCTGGAAGCAACATGATTTGGGGCCTCTCTCCCCCTTTGGAAACAAAGCAGCCTTTGTGCCTGGCAGCTCTAGGCCAAAGTAGCACACCCAGAGCACAAGTTCTACCTCAGCCAGATAAGGCCTGTCAAGAAGCTGCGTTTCACAGGCCTTTGTATGTGACGTTCCCGGTTGGCTTTGAGAGCACTGTGCAGAGCCAGTTGTTTTAGCTTCCCAGAGAGCAGGAAGCAAGATGCTTTGGGGCCTCTCTCACACTTTGGAAATAAAGGCAGCCCTTTGGGCCTGGCAGCCCTAGGCCAATGGAGTACACCCAGAGCAGAAGTTCTACCTCAGCCAGATCAGGCCTTCCAAGAAACTGCGTCTCACAGGCCTTTCTCTGTCACGTTGCCGGTAGGCTGTGAGAGCACTGTGCAGAGCCAGTTGTTTCTTAGCTTCCCAAAGATTTGGAAGCAAGATGCTTTGGGGACTCTCAGCCCCTTTGGAAACAAGGCGGCCCTTTGGGCCTGGCAGCTCTAGGCCAAAGTAGCACGCCCAGAGCAGGAGTTCTACTTCAGCCAGATCAGGCCTGCCAAGAAACTGCGTTTCACAGGCCTTGGTAAGAGATGTTCCCGGTAGGCTGTGAGAGCACTGTGGAGAGCCAGTTGCTTTAGCTTCCCACAGAGCTGGAAGCAAGATGCTTTGGGGCCTCTCTCTCCCTTTGGACACAAGGCAGCCGTTTGGGCCTGGCAGCTCTAGGCCAATGGAGCACACCCACAGCAGAAGTTCTACTTCAGGCAGATCAGTCCTGCCCAGAAACTGCGTTTCACAGCCCTTGGTAAGAGATGTTCACGGTAGGCTGTGAGAGCACTGGGCAGAACCAGTTGTTTTTTAGCTTCCCAAAGTGCTGGAGGCAGGATGCTTTGGGGCCTCTCTCACCCTTTGGAAACAAGGCAGCCCTTAGGTCCTGGTAGCTCTAGGCCTATGTAGCACAACCAGAACAGAAGTTCTACTTCAGCCAGGTCAGGCCTGCCAAGAAACTGCGTTTCACAGGCCTTTCAAAGAGATGTTCTCTTAGGCTGTAAGAGCACTGGGCAGAGCCAGCTGTTTCTTAGCTTCCCGAAGAGCTGGGAGCAAGATGCTTTGGGTCCACTCTCCGTCTTTGGAAACAAGGCAGCTCTTTGGGCCTGGCAGCTCTAGGGCAATGGAGCACACCCAGAGCAGAAGTTCTACTTCAGCCAGATCAGGCCTGCCAGGAAACTGCGTTTCACAGGCCTTGGTAAGAGATGTTCCCGGTAGGCTGTAAGAGCACTGGGCAGAGCCAGTTGTTTCTTACCTTCCTGAAAAGCTGGAAGCAAGATGCTTGGGACCCCTCTGCCCGTTTGGGAACAAGGCAGCCTTTTCGGTCGGGAAGCTCTAGGCCAATGGAGCACACGCAGAGCAGGAGTTCTACTTCAGCCTGATCAGGCCTGCAAAGAAACAGCGTTTGACAGGCCTTGGTAAGAGATGTTCGCGGTAGGTGTAAGAGCACTGGGCAGAGCCAGTTGTTTCTTAGCTTCGCAAAGCCCGGGAAGCAAGATGCTTTGGGCCTCTCTGCCCCTTGGAAACAGGGCAGCACTTTGGGCCTGGCAGCTCTAGGGCAATGGAGCACACCCAGAGCCAGAGTTCTACTTCAGCCAGATGAGGCCTGCCAAGAAACTGCGTTTCACAGGCCTTTCAAAGACATGTTCCCGATAGGCTGTAAGAGCACGGGGCAGAGCGAGTTGGTTCTTAACTTCCCAGAGAGCTGGAAGCAAGATGCTTTGGGGCCTCTCTGCCCCTTTGGAAACAAGGCAGCACCTTGGGCCTGGCAGCTCTAGGGCAATGGAGCACACCCAGAGCAGAAGTTCTACTTCAGCCAAATCAGGCCTGCCAGGAAACGGCGTTTCACAGGCCTTGGTAAGAGATGTTCCCGGTAGGCTGTAAGAGCACTGGGCAACGCCAGATGTTTCTTAGCTTCCCGAAGAGCTGGAGCAAGATGCTTTGGTGCCACTCTCTCACTTTGGAATCAAGGCAGCCCTTTGGGGCAGGTAGCTCTAGGCCAGTGGAGCACACCCAGAGCAGAAGTTCTACTTCGGCCAGTTCAGGCCACCAACAAACTGCGTTTCACAGGCCTTGGTAAGAGATGTTCCCGGTAGGCTGTAAGAGCACTGGGCAACGCCAGATGTTTCTTAGCTTCCCGAAGAGCTGGAAGCAAGATGCTTTGGGGCCTCTCATCCCCTTTGCAAACAAGGCGGCCCTTTGGGCCAGGCAGCTCTTGGCCAATGGAGCACACCCAGAGCAGAAGTTCTACTTCAGCTAGATCAGGCCACCAACAAAGTGCGTTTCACAGGCCTTGGTAAGAGATTGTCTCTTAGGCTGTAAGAGCACTGTGCAGAGCCAGTTGTTTCTTAGCTTCCCAAAGAGCTGGAAGCAAGATGCTTTGGGGGCTCCCTGCCCCTTTGCCAACAAGGCCGACCTTTGGGCCTTTCAGCTCTGGGCCAATGGAGCACACCCAGAGCAGAAGTTCTACCTCAGCCAGATAAGGCCTGCCAAGAAACTGCGTTTCAAAGGCTTTGGTAAGAGATGTTGCCGGTACTCTGTTAGAGCACTGGGCAGAGACAGTTGTTTCTTAGCTTCCCAAAGAGCTGGAAGCAAGATGCTTTGGGGGCTCCCTGCCCCTTTGCCAACAAGGGCGACCTTTGGGCCTTTCAGCTCTAGGCCAATGGAGCACACCCAGAGCAGAAGTCCTACTTCAGCCAGATCAGGCCTGCCAAGGAACTGCGTTTCAGAGGCCTTTGTATGTGACGTTCCCGGTAGGCTGTGAGAGCACGGTGCAGAGCCAGTTGTTTCCTTGTTTCCCAAACAGCTGGAAGCAAGACGCTTTGGGGCCTCTCTGCCCCTTTGGAAACAAGGCAGCACGTTGGGTCTGGCAGCTCTAGGGCAATGGAGCACAACCAGAGCCGAAGTTCTACTTCTTCCAGATCAGGCCTGCCTAGACAGTGCGTTTCCCAGGCCTTGATAAGAGATGTTCTCTTAGGCTATAAGAGCACTGGGCACAGCCAGTTGTTTCTTAGCTTCCCAAGAGGTGGAAGCAAGATGCTTTGGGGCCTCTCTCCCCCTTTGGAAACAAGGCAGCCCTTTGGGCCTTTCAGCTCTAGGGCAATGGAGCACACCCAGAGCAGAAGTTCTACCTCAGCCAGATCAGGCCTGCCAAGAAACTGGTTTTCACAGGCCTTCGTAAGAGGTGTTCCCGGAAGGCTGTAAGAGTACCTGGCAGAGCGAGTTGTTTCTTAGCTTCAAAAACAGCTGGAAGCAACATGATTTGGGGCCTCTCTCCCCCTTTGGAAACAAAGCAGCCTTTGTGCCTGGCAGCTCTAGGCCAAAGTAGCACACCCAGAGCACAAGTTCTACCTCAGCCAGATAAGGCCTGTCAAGAAGCTGCGTTTCACAGGCCTTTGTATGTGACGTTCCCGGTTGGCTTTGAGAGCACTGTGCAGAGCCAGTTGTTTTAGCTTCCCAGAGAGCAGGAAGCAAGATGCTTTGGGGCCTCTCTCACACTTTGGAAATAAAGGCAGCCCTTTGGGCCTGGCAGCCCTAGGCCAATGGAGTACACCCAGAGCAGAAGTTCTACCTCAGCCAGATCAGGCCTTCCAAGAAACTGCGTCTCACAGGCCTTTCTCTGTCACGTTGCCGGTAGGCTGTGAGAGCACTGTGCAGAGCCAGTTGTTTCTTAGCTTCCCAAAGATTTGGAAGCAAGATGCTTTGGGGACTCTCAGCCCCTTTGGAAACAAGGCGGCCCTTTGGGCCTGGCAGCTCTAGGCCAAAGTAGCACGCCCAGAGCAGGAGTTCTACTTCAGCCAGATCAGGCCTGCCAAGAAACTGCGTTTCACAGGCCTTGGTAAGAGATGTTCCCGGTAGGCTGTGAGAGCACTGTGGAGAGCCAGTTGCTTTAGCTTCCCACAGAGCTGGAAGCAAGATGCCTTGGGGCCTCTCTCTCCCTTTGGACACAAGGCAGCCGTTTGGGCCTGGCAGCTCTAGGCCAATGGAGCACACCCACAGCAGAAGTTCTACTTCAGGCAGATCAGTCCTGCCCAGAAACTGCGTTTCACAGCCCTTGGTAAGAGATGTTCACGGTAGGGTGTGAGAGCACTGGGCAGAACCAGTTGTTTTTTAGCTTCCCAAAGTGCTGGAGGCAAGATGCTTTGGGGCCTCTCTCACCCTTTGGAAACAAGGCAGCCCTTAGGTCCTGGTAGCTCTAGGCCTATGTAGCACAACCAGAACAGAAGTTCTACTTCAGCCAGGTCAGGCCTGCCAAGAAACTGCGTTTCACAGGCCTTTCAAAGAGATGTTCTCTTAGGCTGTAAGAGCACTGGGCAGAGCCAGCTGTTTCTTAGCTTCCCGAAGAGCTGGGAGCAAGATGCTTTGGGTCCACTCTCCGTCTTTGGAAACAAGGCAGCCCTTTGGGCCTGGCAGCTCTAGGGCAATGGGCACACCCAGAGCAGGAGTTCTACTTCAGCCAGATCAGGTCTGCCAGGAAACTGCGTTTCACAGGCCTTGGTAAGAGATGTTCCCGGTAGGCTGTGAGAGCACTGTGGAGAGCCAGTTGCTTTAGCTTCCCACAGAGCTGGAAGCAAGATTCTTTGGGGCCTCTCTCTCCCTTTGGACACAAGGCAGCCGTTTGGGCCTGGCAGCTCTAGGCCAATGGAGCACACCCACAGCAGAAGTTCTACTTCAGGCAGATCAGTCCTGCCCAGAAACTGCGTTTCACAGCCCTTGGTAAGAGATGTTCACGGTAGGCTGTGAGAGCACTGGGCAGCACCAGTTGTTTTTTAGCTTCCCAAAGTGCTGGAGGCCACATGCTTTGGGGCCTCTCTCACCCAATGGAAACAAGGCAGCCCTTAGGTCCTGGTAGCTCTAGGCCTATGTAGCACAACCAGAACAGAAGTTCTACTTCAGCCAGGTCAGGCCTGCCAAGAAACTGCGTTTCACAGGCCTTTCAAAGAGATGTTCTCTTAGGCTGTAAGAGCACTGGGCAGAGCCAGCGGTTTCTTAGCTTCCCGAAGAGCTGGGAGCAAGATGCTTTGGGTCCACTCTCCGTCTTTGGAAACAAGGCAGCCCTTTGGGCCTGGCAGCTCTAGGGCAATGGAGCACACCCAGAGCCGGAGTTCTACTTCAGCCAGATCAGGCCTGCCAAGAAACTGCGTTTCACAGGCCTTTCAAAGACATGTTCCCGGTAGGCTGTAAGAGCACGGGGCAGAGCGAGTTGGTTCTTAGCTTCCCAGAGAGCTGGAAGCAAGATGCTTTGGGGCCTCTCTGCCCCTTTGGAAACAAGGCAGCACCTTGGGCCTGGCAGCTCTAGGGCAATGGAGCACACCCAGAGCAGAAGTTCTACTTCAGCCAAATCAGGCCTGCCAGGAAACGGCGTTTCACAGGCCTTGGTAAGAGATGTTCCCGGTAGGCTGTAAGAGCACTGGGCAACGCCAGATGTTTCTTAGCTTCCCGAAGAGCTGGAAGCAAGATGCTTTGGTGCCACTCTCTCACTTTGGAATCAAGGCAGCCCTTTGGGGCAGGTAGCTCCAGGCCAGTGGAGCACACCCAGAGCAGAAGTTCTACTTCGGCCAGTTCAGGCCACCAACAAACTGAGTTTCACAGGCCTTGGTAAGAGATGTTCCCGGTAGGCTGTAAGAGCACTGGGCAACGCCAGATGTTTCTTAGCTTCCCGAAGAGCTGGAAGCAAGATGCTTTGGGGCCTCTCTGCCCCTTTGCAAACAAGGCGGCCCTTTGGGCCAGGCAGCTCTAGGCCAATGGAGCACACCCAGAGCAGAAGTTCTACTTCAGCTAGATCAGGCCACCAACAAAGTGCGTTTCACAGGCCTTGGTAAGAGATTTTCTCTTAGGCTGTAAGAGCACTGGGCAGAGCCAGTTGTTTCTTAGCTTCCCAAAGAGCTGGAAGCAAGATGCTTTGGGGGCTCCCTGCCCCTTTGCTAACAAGGCCGACCTTTGGGCCTTTCAGCTCTAGGCCAATGGAGCACACCCAGAGCAGAATTTCTACCTCAGCCAGATAAGGCTTGCCAAGAAACTGCGTTTCAAAGGCTTTGGTAAGAGATGTTGCCGGTACTCTGTCAGAGCACTGGGCAGAGACAGTTGTTTCTTAGCTTCCCAAAGAGCTGTAAGCAAGATGCTTTGGGGCCTCTCTGCCCCTTTGCAAACAAGGCATCCCTTTAGGCCTTTCAGCTCTAGGCCAATGGAGCACAGCCAGAGCAGAAGTCCTACTTCAGCCAGATCAGGCCTGCCAAGGAACTGCGTTTCAGAGGCCTTTGTATGTGACGTTCCCGGTAGGCTGTGAGAGCACGGTGCAGAGCCAGTTGTTTCCTTGTTTCCCAAACAGCTGGAAGCAAGACGCTTTGGGGCCTCTCTGCCCCTTTGGAAACCAGGCAGCACGATGAGTCTGGCAGCTCTAGGGCAATGGAGCACAACCAGAGCAGAAGTTCTACTTCTTCCAGATCAGGCCTGCCTAGAAAGTGCGTTTCACAGGCCTTGATAAGAGATGTTCTCTTAGGCTATAAGAGCACTGGGCACAGCCAGTTGTTTCTTAGCTTCCCAAGAGGTGGAAGCAAGATGCTTTGGGGCCTCTCTCCCCCTTTGGAAACAAGGCATCCCTTTGGGCCTTTCAGCTCTAGGGCAATGGAGCACACCCAGAGCAGAAGTTCTACCTCAGCCAGATCAGGCCTGCCAAGAAACTGCTTTTCAAAGGCCTTCGTAAGAGGTGTTCCCGGAAGGCTGTAAGAGTACCTGGCAGAGCGAGTTGTTTCTTACCTTCAAAAACAGCTGGAAGCAACATGATTTGGGGCCTCTCTCCCCCTTTGGAAACAAAGCAGCCTTTGTGCCTGGCAGCTCTAGGCCAAAGTAGCACACCCAGAGCAGAAGTTCTACCTCAGCCAGATCAGGCCTGCCAAGAAACTGCTTTTCACAGGCCTTCGTAAGAGGTGTTCCCGGAAGGCTGTAAGAGTACATGGCAGAGCGAGTTGTTTCTTAGCTTCAAAAACAGCTGGAAGCAACATGATTTGGGGCCTCTCTCCCCCTTTGGAAACAAAGCAGCCTTTGTGCCTGGCAGCTCTAGGCCAAAGTAGCACACCCAGAGCACAAGTTCTACCTCAGCCAGATAAGGCCTGTCAAGAAGCTGCGTTTCACAGGCCTTTGTATGTGACGTTCCCGGTTGGCTTTGAGAGCACTGTGCAGAGCCAGTTGTTTTAGCTTCCCAGAGAGCAGGAAGCAAGATGCTTTGGGGCCTCTCTCACACTTTGGAAATAAAGGCAGCCCTTTGGGCCTGGCAGCCCTAGGCCAATGGAGTACACCCAGAGCAGAAGTTCTACCTCAGCCAGATCAGGCCTGCCAGGAAACTGCGTTTCACAGGCCTTGGTAAGAGATGTTCCCGGTAGGCTGTAAGAGCACTGGGCAGAGCCAGTTGTTTCTTACCTTCCTGAAAAGCTGGAAGCAAGATGCTTGGGACCCCTCTGCCCGTTTGGGAACAAGGCAGCCTTTTGGGTCGGGAAGCTCTAGGCCAATGGAGCACACGCAGAGCAGGAGTTCTACTTCAGCCTGATCAGGCCTGCAAAGAAACAGCGTTTGACAGGCCTTGGTAAGAGATGTTCCCGGTAGGTGTAAGAGCACTGGGCAGAGCCAGTTGTTTCTTAGCTTCGCAAAGACCGGGAAGCAAGATGCTTTGGGCCTCTCTGCCCCTTGGAAACAGGGCAGCACTTTGGGCCTGGCAGCTCTAGGGCAATGGAGCACACCCAGAGCCGGAGTTCTACTTCAGCCAGATGAGGCCTGCCAAGAAACTGCGTTTCACAGGCCTTTCAAAGACATGTTCCCGGTAGGCTGTAAGAGCACGGGCCAGAGCGAGTTGGTTCTTAGCTTCCCAGAGAGCTGGAAGCAAGATGCTTTGGGGCCTCTCTGCCCCTTTGGAAACAAGGCAGCACCTTGGGCCTGGCAGCTCTAGGACAATGGAGCACACCCAGAGCAGAAGTTCTACTTCAGCCAAATCAGGCCTGCCAGGAAACGGCGTTTCACAGGCCTTGGTAAGAGATGTTCCCGGTAGGCTGTAAGAGCACTGGGCAACGACAGATGTTTCTTAGCTTCCCGAAGAGCTGGAGCAAGATGCTTTGGTGCCACTCTCTCACTTTGGAATCAAGGCAGCCCTTTGGAGCAGGTAGCTCTAGGCCAGTGGAGCACACCCAGAGCAGAAGTTCTACTTCGGCCAGTTCAGGCCACCAACAAACTGCGTTTCACAGGCCTTGGTAAGAGATGTTCCCGGTAGGCTGTAAGAGCACTGGGCAACGCCAGATGTTTCTTAGCTTCCCGAAGAGCTGGAAGCAAGACGCGTTGGGGCCTCTCATCCCCTTTGCAAACAAGGCGGCCCTTTGGGCCAGGCAGCTCTAGGCCAATGGAGCACACCCAGAGCAGAAGTTCTACTTCAGCTAGATCAGGCCACCAACAAAGTGCGTTTCACAGGCCTTGGTAAGAGATTGTCTCTTAGGCTGTAAGAGCACTGTGCAGAGCCAGTTGTTTCCTAGCTTCCCAAAGAGCTGGAAGCAAGATGCTTTGGGGGCTCCCTGCCCCTTTGCCAACAAGGCCGACCTTTGGGCCTTTCAGCTCTGGGCCAATGGAGCACACCCAGAGCAGAAGTTCTACCTCAGCCAGATAAGGCCTGCCAAGAAACTGCGTTTCAAAGGCTTTGGTAAGAGATGTTGCCGGTACTCTGTTAGAGCACTGGGCAGAGACAGTTGTTTCTTAGCTTCCCAAAGAGCTGGAAGCAAGATGCTTTGGGGCCTCTCTGCCCCTTTGCAAACAAGGCATCCCTTTGGGCCTTTCAGCTCTAGGCCAATGGAGCACACCCAGAGCAGAAGTCCTACTTCAGCCAGATCAGGCCTGCCAAGGAACTGCGTTTCAGAGGCCTTTGTATGTGACGTTCCCGGTAGGCTGTGAGAGCACGGTGCAGAGCCAGTTGTTTCCTTGTTTCCCAAACAGCTGGAAGCAAGACGCTTTGGGGCCTCTCTGCCCCTTTGGAAACAAGGCAGCACGTTGGGTCTGGCAGCTCTAGGGCAATGGAGCACAACCAGAGCCGAAGTTCTACTTCTTCCAGATCAGGCCTGCCTAGACAGTGCGTTTCACAGGCCTTGATAAGAGATGTTCTCTTAGGCTATAAGAGCACTGGGCACAGCCAGTTGTTTCTTAGCTTCCCAAGAGGTGGAAGCAAGATGCTTTGGCGCCTCTCTCCCCCTTTGGAAACAAGGCAGCCCTTTGGGCCTTTCAGCTCTAGGGCAATGGAGCACACCCAGAGCAGAAGTTCTACCTCAGCCAGATCAGGCCTGCCAAGAAACTGCTTTTCACAGGCCTTCGTAAGAGGTGTTCCCGGAAGGCTGTAAGAGTACCTGGCAGAGCGAGTTGTTTCTTAGCTTCAAAAACAGCTGGAAGCAACATGATTTGGGGCCTCTCTCCCCCTTTGGAAACAAAGCAGCCTTTGTGCCTGGCAGCTCTAGGCCAAAGTAGCACACCCAGAGCACAAGTTCTACCTCAGCCAGATAAGGCCTGTCAAGAAGCTGCGTTTCACAGGCCTTTGTATGTGACGTTCCCGGTTGGCTTTGAGAGCACTGTGCAGAGCCAGTTGTTTTAGCTTCCCAGAGAGCAGGAAGCAAGATGCTTTGGGGCCTCTCTCACACTTTGGAAATAAAGGCAGCCCTTTGGGCCTGGCAGCCCTAGGCCAATGGAGTACACCCAGAGCAGAAGTTCTACCTCAGCCAGATCAGGCCTTCCAAGAAACTGCGTCTCACAGGCCTTTCTCTGTCACGTTGCCGGTAGGCTGTGAGAGCAATGTGCAGAGCCAGTTGTTTCTTAGCTTCCCAAAGATTTGGAAGCAAGATACTTTGGGGACTCTCAGCCCCTTTGGAAACAAGGCGGCCCTTTGGGCCTGGCAGCTCTAGGCCAAAGTAGCACGCCCAGAGCAGGAGTTCTACTTCAGCCAGATCAGGCCTGCCAGGAAACTGCGTTTCACAGGCCTTGGTAAGAGATGTTCCCGGTAGGCTGTGAGAGCACTGTGGAGAGCCAGTTGCTTTAGCTTCCCACAGAGCTGGAAGCAAGATGCTTTGGGGCCTCTCTCTCCCTTTGGACACAAGGCAGCCGTTTGGGCCTGGCAGCTCTAGGCCAATGGAGCACACCCACAGCAGAAGTTCTACTTCAGGCAGATCAGTCCTGCCCAGAAACTGCGTTTCACAGCCCTTGGTAAGAGATGTTCACGGTAGGCTGTGAGAGCACTGGGCAGAACCAGTTGTTTTTTAGCTTCCCAAAGTGCTGGAGGCAAGATGCTTTGGGGCCTCTCTCACCCTTTGGAAACAAGGCAGCCCTTAGGTCCTGGTAGCTCTAGGCCTATGTAGCACAACCAGAACAGAAGTTCTACTTCAGCCAGGTCAGGCCTGCCAAGAAACTGCGTTTCACAGGCCTTTCAAAGAGATGTTCTCTTAGGCTGTAAGAGCACTGGGCAGAGCCAGCTGTTTCTTAGCTTCCCGAAGAGCTGGGAGCAAGATGCTTTGGGTCCACTCTCCGTCTTTGGAAACAAGGCAGCCCTTTGGGCCTGGCAGCTCTAGGGCAATGGAGCACACCCAGAGCAGAAGTTCTACTTCAGCCAGATCAGGCCTGCCAGGAAACTGCGTTTCACAGGCCTTGGTAAGAGATGTTCCCGGTAGGCTGTAAGAGCACTGGGCAGAGCCAGTTGTTTCTTACCTTCCTGAAAAGCTGGAAGCAAGATGCTTGGGACCCCTCTGCCCGTTTGGGAACAAGGCAGCCTTTTGGGTCGGGAAGCTCTAGGCCAATGGAGCACACGCAGAGCAGGAGTTCTACTTCAGCCTGATCAGGCCTGCAAAGAAACAGCGTTTGACAGGCCTTGGTAAGAGATGTTTCCGGTAGGTGTAAGAGCACTGGGCAGAGCCAGTTGTTTCTTAGCTTCGCAAAGACCGGGAAGCAAGATGCTTTGGGCCTCTCTGCCCCTTGGAAACAGGGCAGCACTTTGGGCCTGGCAGCTCTAGGGCAATGGAGCACACCCAGAGCCGGAGTTCTACTTCAGCCAGATGAGGCCTGCCAAGAAACTGCGTTTCACAGGCCTTTCAAAGACATGTTCCCGGTAGGCTGTAAGAGCACGGGGCAGAGCGAGTTGGTTCTTAGCTTCCCAGAGAGCTGGAAGCAAGATGCTTTGGGGCCTCTCTGCCCCTTTGGAAACAAGGCAGCACCTTGGGCCTGGCAGCTCTAGGGCAATGGAGCACACCCAGAGCAGAAGTTCTACTTCAGCCAAATCAGGCCTGCCAGGAAACGGCGTTTCACAGGCCTTGGTAAGAGATGTTCCCGGTAGGCTGTAAGAGCACTGGGCAACGCCAGATGTTTCTTAGCTTCCCGAAGAGCTGGAGCAAGATGCTTTGGTGCCACTCTCTCACTTTGGAATCAAGGCAGCCCTTTGGGGCAGGTAGCTCTAGGCCAGTGGAGCACACCCAGAGCAGAAGTTCTACTTCGGCCAGTTCAGGCCACCAACAAACTGCGTTTCACAGGCCTTGGTAAGAGATGTTCCCGGTAGGCTGTAAGAGCACTGGGCAACGCCAGATGTTTCTTAGCTTGCCGAAGAGCTGGAAGCAAGATGCTTTGGGGCCTCTCATCCCCTTTGCAAACAAGGCGGCCCTTTGGGCCAGGCAGCTCTAGGCCAATGGAGCACACCCAGAGCAGAAGTTCTACTTCAGCTAGATCAGGCCACCAACAAAGTGCGTTTCACAGGCCTTGGTAAGAGATTGTCTCTTAGGCTGTAAGAGCACTGTGCAGAGCCAGTTGTTTCTTAGCTTCCCAAAGAGCTGGAAGCAAGATGCTTTGGGGGCTCCCTGCCCCTTTGCCAACAAGGCCGACCTTTGGGCCTTTCAGCTCTGGGCCAATGGAGCACACCCAGAGCAGAAGTTCTACCTCAGCCAGATAAGGCCTGCCAAGAGACTGCTTTTCACAGGCCTTCGTAAGAGGTGTTCCCGGAAGGCTGTAAGAGTACCTGGCAGAGCGAGTTGTTTCTTACCTTCAAAAACAGCTGGAAGCAACATGATTTGGGGCCTCTCTCCCCCTTTGGAAACAAAGCAGCCTTTGTGCCTGGCAGCTCTAGGCCAAAGTAGCACACCCAGAGCAGAAGTTCTACCTCAGCCAGATCAGGCCTGCCAAGAAACTGCTTTTCACAGGCCTTCGTAAGAGGTGTTCCCGGAAGGCTGTAAGAGTACATGGCAGAGCGAGTTGTTTCTTAGCTTCAAAAACAGCTGGAAGCAACATGATTTGGGGCCTCTCTCCCCCTTTGGAAACAAAGCAGCCTTTGTGCCTGGCAGCTCTAGGCCAAAGTAGCACACCCAGAGCACAAGTTCTACCTCAGCCAGATAAGGCCTGTCAAGAAGCTGCGTTTCACAGGCCTTTGTATGTGACGTTCCCGGTTGGCTTTGAGAGCACTGTGCAGAGCCAGTTGTTTTAGCTTCCCAGAGAGCAGGAAGCAAGATGCTTTGGGGCCTCTCTCACACTTTGGAAATAAAGGCAGCCCTTTGGGCCTGGCAGCCCTAGGCCAATGGAGTACACCCAGAGCAGAAGTTCTACCTCAGCCAGATCAGGCCTGCCAGGAAACTGCGTTTCACAGGCCTTGGTAAGAGATGTTCCCGGTAGGCTGTAAGAGCACTGGGCAGAGCCAGTTGTTTCTTACCTTCCTGAAAAGCTGGAAGCAAGATGCTTGGGACCCCTCTGCCCGTTTGGGAACAAGGCAGCCTTTTGGGTCGGGAAGCTCTAGGCCAATGGAGCACACGCAGAGCAGGAGTTCTACTTCAGCCTGATCAGGCCTGCAAAGAAACAGCGTTTGACAGGCCTTGGTAAGAGATGTTCCCGGTAGGTGTAAGAGCACTGGGCAGAGCCAGTTGTTTCTTAGCTTCGCAAAGACCGGGAAGCAAGATGCTTTGGGCCTCTCTGCCCCTTGGAAACAGGGCAGCACTTTGGGCCTGGCAGCTCTAGGGCAATGGAGCACACCCAGAGCCGGAGTTCTACTTCAGCCAGATGAGGCCTGCCAAGAAACTGCGTTTCACAGGCCTTTCAAAGACATGTTCCCGATAGGCTGTAAGAGCACGGGGCAGAGCGAGTTGGTTCTTAACTTCCCAGAGAGCTGGAAGCAAGATGCTTTGGGGCCTCTCTGCCCCTTTGGAAACAAGGCAGCACCTTGGGCCTGGCAGCTCTAGGGCAATGGAGCACACCCAGAGCAGAAGTTCTACTTCAGCCAAATCAGGCCTGCCAGGAAACGGCGTTTCACAGGCCTTGGTAAGAGATGTTCCCGGTAGGCTGTAAGAGCACTGGGCAACGCCAGATGTTTCTTAGCTTCCCGAAGAGCTGGAGCAAGATGCTTTGGTGCCACTCTCTCACTTTGGAATCAAGGCAGCCCTTTGGGGCAGGTAGCTCTAGGCCAGTGGAGCACACCCAGAGCAGAAGTTCTACTTCGGCCAGTTCAGGCCACCAACAAACTGCGTTTCACAGGCCTTGGTAAGAGATGTTCCCGGTAGGCTGTAAGAGCACTGGGCAACGCCAGATGTTTCTTAGCTTGCCGAAGAGCTGGAAGCAAGATGCTTTGGGGCCTCTCATCCCCTTTGCAAACAAGGCGGCCCTTTGGGCCAGGCAGCTCTAGGCCAATGGAGCACACCCAGAGCAGAAGTTCTACTTCAGCTAGATCAGGCCACCAACAAAGTGCGTTTCACAGGCCTTGGTAAGAGATTGTCTCTTAGGCTGTAAGAGCACTGTGCAGAGCCAGTTGTTTCTTAGCTTCCCAAAGAGCTGGAAGCAAGATGCTTTGGGGGCTCCCTGCCCCTTTGCCAACAAGGCCGACCTTTGGGCCTTTCAGCTCTGGGCCAATGGAGCACACCCAGAGCAGAAGTTCTACCTCAGCCAGATAAGGCCTGCCAAGAGACTGCTTTTCACAGGCCTTCGTAAGAGGTGTTCCCGGAAGGCTGTAAGAGTACCTGGCAGAGCGAGTTGTTTCTTACCTTCAAAAACAGCTGGAAGCAACATGATTTGGGGCCTCTCTCCCCCTTTGGAAACAAAGCAGCCTTTGTGCCTGGCAGCTCTAGGCCAAAGTAGCACACCCAGAGCAGAAGTTCTACCTCAGCCAGATCAGGCCTGCCAAGAAACTGCTTTTCACAGGCCTTCGTAAGAGGTGTTCCCGGAAGGCTGTAAGAGTACATGGCAGAGCGAGTTGTTTCTTAGCTTCAAAAACAGCTGGAAGCAACATGATTTGGGGCCTCTCTCCCCCTTTGGAAACAAAGCAGCCTTTGTGCCTGGCAGCTCTAGGCCAAAGTAGCACACCCAGAGCACAAGTTCTACCTCAGCCAGATAAGGCCTGTCAAGAAGCTGCGTTTCACAGGCCTTTGTATGTGACGTTCCCGGTTGGCTTTGAGAGCACTGTGCAGAGCCAGTTGTTTTAGCTTCCCAGAGAGCAGGAAGCAAGATGCTTTGGGGCCTCTCTCACACTTTGGAAATAAAGGCAGCCCTTTGGGCCTGGCAGCCCTAGGCCAATGGAGTACACCCAGAGCAGAAGTTCTACCTCAGCCAGATCAGGCCTGCCAGGAAACTGCGTTTCACAGGCCTTGGTAAGAGATGTTCCCGGTAGGCTGTAAGAGCACTGGGCAGAGCCAGTTGTTTCTTACCTTCCTGAAAAGCTGGAAGCAAGATGCTTGGGACCCCTCTGCCCGTTTGGGAACAAGGCAGCCTTTTGGGTCGGGAAGCTCTAGGCCAATGGAGCACACGCAGAGCAGGAGTTCTACTTCAGCCTGATCAGGCCTGCAAAGAAACAGCGTTTGACAGGCCTTGGTAAGAGATGTTCCCGGTAGGTGTAAGAGCACTGGGCAGAGCCAGTTGTTTCTTAGCTTCGCAAAGACCGGGAAGCAAGATGCTTTGGGCCTCTCTGCCCCTTGGAAACAGGGCAGCACTTTGGGCCTGGCAGCTCTAGGGCAATGGAGCACACCCAGAGCCGGAGTTCTACTTCAGCCAGATGAGGCCTGCCAAGAAACTGCGTTTCACAGGCCTTTCAAAGACATGTTCCCGATAGGCTGTAAGAGCACGGGGCAGAGCGAGTTGGTTCTTAACTTCCCAGAGAGCTGGAAGCAAGATGCTTTGGGGCCTCTCTGCCCCTTTGGAAACAAGGCAGCACCTTGGGCCTGGCAGCTCTAGGGCAATGGAGCACACCCAGAGCAGAAGTTCTACTTCAGCCAAATCAGGCCTGCCAGGAAACGGCGTTTCACAGGCCTTGGTAAGAGATGTTCCCGGTAGGCTGTAAGAGCACTGGGCAACGCCAGATGTTTCTTAGCTTCCCGAAGAGCTGGAGCAAGATGCTTTGGTGCCACTCTCTCACTTTGGAATCAAGGCAGCCCTTTGGGGCAGGTAGCTCTAGGCCAGTGGAGCACACCCAGAGCAGAAGTTCTACTTCGGCCAGTTCAGGCCACCAACAAACTGCGTTTCACAGGCCTTGGTAAGAGATGTTCCCGGTAGGCTGTAAGAGCACTGGGCAACGCCAGATGTTTCTTAGCTTCCCGAAGAGCTGGAAGCAAGATGCTTTGGGGCCTCTCATCCCCTTTGCAAACAAGGCGGCCCTTTGGGCCAGGCAGCTCTAGGCCAATGGAGCACACCCAGAGCAGAAGTTCTACTTCAGCTAGATCAGGCCACCAACAAAGTGCGTTTCACAGGCCTTGGTAAGAGATTGTCTCTTAGGCTGTAAGAGCACTGTGCAGAGCCAGTTGTTTCTTAGCTTCCCAAAGAGCTGGAAGCAAGATGCTTTGGGGGCTCCCTGCCCCTTTGCCAACAAGGCCGACCTTTGGGCCTTTCAGCTCTGGGCCAATGGAGCACACCCAGAGCAGAAGTTCTACCTCAGCCAGATAAGGCCTGCCAAGAAACTGCGTTTCAAAGGCTTTGGTAAGAGATGTTGCCGGTACTCTGTTAGAGCACTGGGCAGAGACAGTTGTTTCTTAGCTTCCCAAAGAGCTGGAAGCAAGATGCTTTGGGGCCTCTCTGCCCCTTTGCAAACAAGGCATCCCTTTGGGCCTTTCAGCTCTAGGCCAATGGAGCACACCCAGAGCAGAAGTCCTACTTCAGCCAGATCAGGCCTGCCAAGGAACTGCGTTTCAGAGGCCTTTGTATGTGACGTTCCCGGTAGGCTGTGAGAGCACGGTGCAGAGCCAGTTGTTTCCTTGTTTCCCAAACAGCTGGAAGCAAGACGCTTTGGGGCCTCTCTGCCCCTTTGGAAACAAGGCAGCACGTTGGGTCTGGCAGCTCTAGGGCAATGGAGCACAACCAGAGCCGAAGTTCTACTTCTTCCAGATCAGGCCTGCCTAGACAGTGCGTTTCACAGGCCTTGATAAGAGATGTTCTCTTAGGCTATAAGAGCACTGGGCACAGCCAGTTGTTTCTTAGCTTCCCAAGAGGTGGAAGCAAGATGCTTTGGGGCCTCTCTCCCCCTTTGGAAACAAGGCAGCCCTTTGGGCCTTTCAGCTCTAGGGCAATGGAGCACACCCAGAGCAGAAGTTCTACCTCAGCCAGATCAGGCCTGCCAAGAAACTGCTTTTCACAGGCCTTCGTAAGAGGTGTTCCCGGAAGGCTGTAAGAGTACCTGGCAGAGCGAGTTGTTTCTTAGCTTCAAAAACAGCTGGAAGCAACATGATTTGGGGCCTCTCTCCCCCTTTGGAAACAAAGCAGCCTTTGTGCCTGGCAGCTCTAGGCCAAAGTAGCACACCCAGAGCACAAGTTCTACCTCAGCCAGATAAGGCCTGTCAAGAAGCTGCGTTTCACAGGCCTTTGTATGTGACGTTCCCGGTTGGCTTTGAGAGCACTGTGCAGAGCCAGTTGTTTTAGCTTCCCAGAGAGCAGGAAGCAAGATGCTTTGGGGCCTCTCTCACACTTTGGAAATAAAGGCAGCCCTTTGGGCCTGGCAGCCCTAGGCCAATGGAGTACACCCAGAGCAGAAGTTCTACCTCAGCCAGATCAGGCCTTCCAAGAAACTGCGTCTCACAGGCCTTTCTCTGTCACGTTGCCGGTAGGCTGTGAGAGCACTGTGCAGAGCCAGTTGTTTCTTAGCTTCCCAAAGATTTGGAAGCAAGATACTTTGGGGACTCTCAGCCCCTTTGGAAACAAGGCGGCCCTTTGGGCCTGGCAGCTCTAGGCCAAAGTAGCACGCCCAGAGCAGGAGTTCTACTTCAGCCAGATCAGGCCTGCCAGGAAACTGCGTTTCACAGGCCTTGGTAAGAGATGTTCCCGGTAGGCTGTGAGAGCACTGTGGAGAGCCAGTTGCTTTAGCTTCCCACAGAGCTGGAAGCAAGATGCTTTGGGGCCTCTCTCTCCCTTTGGACACAAGGCAGCCGTTTGGGCCTGGCAGCTCTAGGCCAATGGAGCACACCCACAGCAGAAGTTCTACTTCAGGCAGATCAGTCCTGCCCAGAAACTGCGTTTCACAGCCCTTGGTAAGAGATGTTCACGGTAGGCTGTGAGAGCACTGGGCAGAACCAGTTGTTTTTTAGCTTCCCAAAGTGCTGGAGGCAAGATGCTTTGGGGCCTCTCTCACCCTTTGGAAACAAGGCAGCCCTTAGGTCCTGGTAGCTCTAGGCCTATGTAGCACAACCAGAACAGAAGTTCTACTTCAGCCAGGTCAGGCCTGCCAAGAAACTGCGTTTCACAGGCCTTTCAAAGAGATGTTCTCTTAGGCTGTAAGAGCACTGGGCAGAGCCAGCTGTTTCTTAGCTTCCCGAAGAGCTGGGAGCAAGATGCTTTGGGTCCACTCTCCGTCTTTGGAAACAAGGCAGCCCTTTGGGCCTGGCAGCTCTAGGGCAATGGAGCACACCCAGAGCAGAAGTTCTACTTCAGCCACATCAGGCCTGCCAGGAAACTGCGTTTCACAGGCCTTGGTAAGAGATGTTCCCGGTAGGCTGTAAGAGCACTGGGCAGAGCCAGTTGTTTCTTACCTTCCTGAAAAGCTGGAAGCAAGATGCTTGGGACCCCTCTGCCCGTTTGGGAACAAGGCAGCCTTTTGGGTCGGGAAGCTCTAGGCCAATGGAGCACACGCAGAGCAGGAGTTCTACTTCAGCCTGATCAGGCCTGCAAAGAAACAGCGTTTGACAGGCCTTGGTAAGAGATGTTTCCGGTAGGTGTAAGAGCACTGGGCAGAGCCAGTTGTTTCTTAGCTTCGCAAAGACCGGGAAGCAAGATGCTTTGGGCCTCTCTGCCCCTTGGAAACAGGGCAGCACTTTGGGCCTGGCAGCTCTAGGGCAATGGAGCACACCCAGAGCCGGAGTTCTACTTCAGCCAGATGAGGCCTGCCAAGAAACTGCGTTTCACAGGCCTTTCAAAGACATGTTCCCGGTAGGCTGTAAGAGCACGGGGCAGAGCGAGTTGGTTCTTAGCTTCCCAGAGAGCTGGAAGCAAGATGCTTTGGGGCCTCTCTGCCCCTTTGGAAACAAGGCAGCACCTTGGGCCTGGCAGCTCTAGGGCAATGGAGCACACCCAGAGCAGAAGTTCTACTTCAGCCAAATCAGGCCTGCCAGGAAACGGCGTTTCACAGGCCTTGGTAAGAGATGTTCCCGGTAGGCTGTAAGAGCACTGGGCAACGCCAGATGTTTCTTAGCTTCCCGAAGAGCTGGAGCAAGATGCTTTGGTGCCACTCTCTCACTTTGGAATCAAGGCAGCCCTTTGGGGCAGGTAGCTCTAGGCCAGTGGAGCACACCCAGAGCAGAAGTTCTACTTCGGCCAGTTCAGGCCACCAACAAACTGCGTTTCACAGGCCTTGGTAAGAGATGTTCCCGGTAGGCTGTAAGAGCACTGGGCAACGCCAGATGTTTCTTAGCTTGCCGAAGAGCTGGAAGCAAGATGCTTTGGGGCCTCTCATCCCCTTTGCAAACAAGGCGGCCCTTTGGGCCAGGCAGCTCTAGGCCAATGGAGCACACCCAGAGCAGAAGTTCTACTTCAGCTAGATCAGGCCACCAACAAAGTGCGTTTCACAGGCCTTGGTAAGAGATTGTCTCTTAGGCTGTAAGAGCACTGTGCAGAGCCAGTTGTTTCTTAGCTTCCCAAAGAGCTGGAAGCAAGATGCTTTGGGGGCTCCCTGCCCCTTTGCCAACAAGGCCGACCTTTGGGCCTTTCAGCTCTGGGCCAATGGAGCACACCCAGAGCAGAAGTTCTACCTCAGCCAGATAAGGCCTGCCAAGAAACTGCGTTTCAAAGGCTTTGGTAAGAGATGTTGCCGGTACTCTGTTAGAGCACTGGGCAGAGACAGTTGTTTCTTAGCTTCCCAAAGAGCTGGAAGCAAGATGCTTTGGGGCCTCTCTGCCCCTTTGCAAACAAGGCATCCCTTTGGGCCTTTCAGCTCTAGGCCAATGGAGCACACCCAGAGCAGAAGTCCTACTTCAGCCAGATCAGGCCTGCCAAGGAACTGCGTTTCAGAGGCCTTTGTATGTGACGTTCCCGGTAGGCTGTGAGAGCACGGTGCAGAGCCAGTTGTTTCCTTGTTTCCCAAACAGCTGGAAGCAAGACGCTTTGGGGCCTCTCTGCCCCTTTGGAAACAAGGCAGCACGTTGGGTCTGGCAGCTCTAGGGCAATGGAGCACAACCAGAGCCGAAGTTCTACTTCTTCCAGATCAGGCCTGCCTAGACAGTGCGTTTCACAGGCCTTGATAAGAGATGTTCTCTTAGGCTATAAGAGCACTGGGCACAGCCAGTTGTTTCTTAGCTTCCCAAGAGGTGGAAGCAAGATGCTTTGGGGCCTCTCTCCCCCTTTGGAAACAAGGCAGCCCTTTGGGCCTTTCAGCTCTAGGGCAATGGAGCACACCCAGAGCAGAAGTTCTACCTCAGCCAGATCAGGCCTGCCAAGAAACTGCTTTTCACAGGCCTTCGTAAGAGGTGTTCCCGGAAGGCTGTAAGAGTACCTGGCAGAGCGAGTTGTTTCTTAGCTTCAAAAACAGCTGGAAGCAACATGATTTGGGGCCTCTCTCCCCCTTTGGAAACAAAGCAGCCTTTGTGCCTGGCAGCTCTAGGCCAAAGTAGCACACCCAGAGCACAAGTTCTACCTCAGCCAGATAAGGCCTGTCAAGAAGCTGCGTTTCACAGGCCTTTGTATGTGACGTTCCCGGTTGGCTTTGAGAGCACTGTGCAGAGCCAGTTGTTTTAGCTTCCCAGAGAGCAGGAAGCAAGATGCTTTGGGGCCTCTCTCACACTTTGGAAATAAAGGCAGCCCTTTGGGCCTGGCAGCCCTAGGCCAATGGAGTACACCCAGAGCAGAAGTTCTACCTCAGCCAGATCAGGCCTTCCAAGAAACTGCGTCTCACAGGCCTTTCTCTGTCACGTTGCCGGTAGGCTGTGAGAGCACTGTGCAGAGCCAGTTGTTTCTTAGCTTCCCAAAGATTTGGAAGCAAGATACTTTGGGGACTCTCAGCCCCTTTGGAAACAAGGCGGCCCTTTGGGCCTGGCAGCTCTAGGCCAAAGTAGCACGCCCAGAGCAGGAGTTCTACTTCAGCCAGATCAGGCCTGCCAGGAAACTGCGTTTCACAGGCCTTGGTAAGAGATGTTCCCGGTAGGCTGTGAGAGCACTGTGGAGAGCCAGTTGCTTTAGCTTCCCACAGAGCTGGAAGCAAGATGCTTTGGGGCCTCTCTCTCCCTTTGGACACAAGGCAGCCGTTTGGGCCTGGCAGCTCTAGGCCAATGGAGCACACCCACAGCAGAAGTTCTACTTCAGGCAGATCAGTCCTGCCCAGAAACTGCGTTTCACAGCCCTTGGTAAGAGATGTTCACGGTAGGCTGTGAGAGCACTGGGCAGAACCAGTTGTTTTTTAGCTTCCCAAAGTGCTGGAGGCAAGATGCTTTGGGGCCTCTCTCACCCTTTGGAAACAAGGCAGCCCTTAGGTCCTGGTAGCTCTAGGCCTATGTAGCACAACCAGAACAGAAGTTCTACTTCAGCCAGGTCAGGCCTGCCAAGAAACTGCGTTTCACAGGCCTTTCAAAGAGATGTTCTCTTAGGCTGTAAGAGCACTGGGCAGAGCCAGCTGTTTCTTAGCTTCCCGAAGAGCTGGGAGCAAGATGCTTTGGGTCCACTCTCCGTCTTTGGAAACAAGGCAGCCCTTTGGGCCTGGCAGCTCTAGGGCAATGGAGCACACCCAGAGCAGAAGTTCTACTTCAGCCACATCAGGCCTGCCAGGAAACTGCGTTTCACAGGCCTTGGTAAGAGATGTTCCCGGTAGGCTGTAAGAGCACTGGGCAGAGCCAGTTGTTTCTTACCTTCCTGAAAAGCTGGAAGCAAGATGCTTGGGACCCCTCTGCCCGTTTGGGAACAAGGCAGCCTTTTGGGTCGGGAAGCTCTAGGCCAATGGAGCACACGCAGAGCAGGAGTTCTACTTCAGCCTGATCAGGCCTGCAAAGAAACAGCGTTTGACAGGCCTTGGTAAGAGATGTTTCCGGTAGGTGTAAGAGCACTGGGCAGAGCCAGTTGTTTCTTAGCTTCGCAAAGACCGGGAAGCAAGATGCTTTGGGCCTCTCTGCCCCTTGGAAACAGGGCAGCACTTTGGGCCTGGCAGCTCTAGGGCAATGGAGCACACCCAGAGCCGGAGTTCTACTTCAGCCAGATGAGGCCTGCCAAGAAACTGCGTTTCACAGGCCTTTCAAAGACATGTTCCCGGTAGGCTGTAAGAGCACGGGGCAGAGCGAGTTGGTTCTTAGCTTCCCAGAGAGCTGGAAGCAAGATGCTTTGGGGCCTCTCTGCCCCTTTGGAAACAAGGCAGCACCTTGGGCCTGGCAGCTCTAGGGCAATGGAGCACACCCAGAGCAGAAGTTCTACTTCAGCCAAATCAGGCCTGCCAGGAAACGGCGTTTCACAGGCCTTGGTAAGAGATGTTCCCGGTAGGCTGTAAGAGCACTGGGCAACGCCAGATGTTTCTTAGCTTCCCGAAGAGCTGGAGCAAGATGCTTTGGTGCCACTCTCTCACTTTGGAATCAAGGCAGCCCTTTGGGGCAGGTAGCTCTAGGCCAGTGGAGCACACCCAGAGCAGAAGTTCTACTTCGGCCAGTTCAGGCCACCAACAAACTGCGTTTCACAGGCCTTGGTAAGAGATGTTCCCGGTAGGCTGTAAGAGCACTGGGCAACGCCAGATGTTTCTTAGCTTGCCGAAGAGCTGGAAGCAAGATGCTTTGGGGCCTCTCATCCCCTTTGCAAACAAGGCGGCCCTTTGGGCCAGGCAGCTCTAGGCCAATGGAGCACACCCAGAGCAGAAGTTCTACTTCAGCTAGATCAGGCCACCAACAAAGTGCGTTTCACAGGCCTTGGTAAGAGATTGTCTCTTAGGCTGTAAGAGCACTGTGCAGAGCCAGTTGTTTCTTAGCTTCCCAAAGAGCTGGAAGCAAGATGCTTTGGGGGCTCCCTGCCCCTTTGCCAACAAGGCCGACCTTTGGGCCTTTCAGCTCTGGGCCAATGGAGCACACCCAGAGCAGAAGTTCTACCTCTGCCAGATAAGGCCTGCCAAGAAACTGCGTTTCAAAGGCTTTGGTAAGAGATGTTGCCGGTACTCTGTTAGAGCACTGGGCAGAGACAGTTGTTTCTTAGCTTCCCAAAGAGCTGGAAGCAAGATGCTTTGGGGCCTCTCTGCCCCTTTGCAAACAAGGCATCCCTTTGGGCCTTTCAGCTCTAGGCCAATGGAGCACACCCAGAGCAGAAGTCCTACTTCAGCCAGATCAGGCCTGCCAAGGAACTGCGTTTCAGAGGCCTTTGTATGTGACGTTCCCGGTAGGCTGTGAGAGCACGGTGCAGAGCCAGTTGTTTCCTTGTTTCCCAAACAGCTGGAAGCAAGACGCTTTGGGGCCTCTCTGCCCCTTTGGAAACAAGGCAGCACGTTGGGTCTGGCAGCTCTAGGGCAATGGAGCACAACCAGAGCCGAAGTTCTACTTCTTCCAGATCAGGCCTGCCTAGACAGTGCGTTTCACAGGCCTTGATAAGAGATGTTCTCTTAGGCTATAAGAGCACTGGGCACAGCCAGTTGTTTCTTAGCTTCCCAAGAGGTGGAAGCAAGATGCTTTGGGGCCTCTCTCCCCCTTTGGAAACAAGGCAGCCCTTTGGGCCTTTCAGCTCTAGGGCAATGGAGCACACCCAGAGCAGAAGTTCTACCTCAGCCAGATCAGGCCTGCCAAGAAACTGCTTTTCACAGGCCTTCGTAAGAGGTGTTCCCGGAAGGCTGTAAGAGTACCTGGCAGAGCGAGTTGTTTCTTAGCTTCAAAAACAGCTGGAAGCAACATGATTTGGGGCCTCTCTCCCCCTTTGGAAACAAAGCAGCCTTTGTGCCTGGCAGCTCTAGGCCAAAGTAGCACACCCAGAGCACAAGTTCTACCTCAGCCAGATAAGGCCTGTCAAGAAGCTGCGTTTCACAGGCCTTTGTATGTGACGTTCCCGGTTGGCTTTGAGAGCACTGTGCAGAGCCAGTTGTTTTAGCTTCCCAGAGAGCAGGAAGCAAGATGCTTTGGGGCCTCTCTCACACTTTGGAAATAAAGGCAGCCCTTTGGGCCTGGCAGCCCTAGGCCAATGGAGTACACCCAGAGCAGAAGTTCTACCTCAGCCAGATCAGGCCTTCCAAGAAACTGTGTCTCACAGGCCTTTCTCTGTCACGTTGCCAGTAGGCTGTGAGAGCACTGTGCAGAGCCAGTTGTTTCTTAGCTTCCCAAAGATTTGGAAGCAAGATACTTTGGGGACTCTCAGCCCCTTTGGAAACAAGGCGGCCCTTTGGGCCTGGCAGCTCTAGGCCAAAGTAGCACGCCCAGAGCAGGAGTTCTACTTCAGCCAGATCAGGCCTGCCAAGAAACTGCGTTTCACAGGCCTTGGTAAGAGATGTTCCCGGTAGGCTGTGAGAGCACTGTGGAGAGCCAGTTGCTTTAGCTTCCCACAGAGCTGGAAGCAAGATGCTTTGGGGCCTCTCTCTCCCTTTGGACACAAGGCAGCCGTTTGGGCCTGGCAGCTCTAGGCCAATGGAGCACACCCACAGCAGAAGTTCTACTTCAGGCAGATCAGTCCTGCCCAGAAGCTGCGTTTCACAGCCCTTGGTAAGAGATGTTCACGGTAGGCTGTGAGAGCACTGGGCAGAACCAGTTGTTTTTTAGCTTCCCAAAGTGCTGGAGGCAAGATGCTTTGGGGCCTCTCTCACCCTTTGGAAACAAGGCAGCCCTTAGGTCCTGGTAGCTCTAGGCCTATGTAGCACAACCAGAACAGAAGTTCTACTTCAGCCAGGTCAGGCCTGCCAAGAAACTGCGTTTCACAGGCCTTTCAAAGAGATGTTCTCTTAGGCTGTAAGAGCACTGGGCAGAGCCAGCTGTTTCTTAGCTTCCCGAAGAGCTGGGAGCAAGATGCTTTGGGTGCACTCTCCATCTTTGGAAACAAGGCAGCCCTTTGGGCCTGGCAGCTCTAGGGCAATGGAGCACACCCAGAGCAGGAGTTCTACTTCAGCCAGATCAGGCCTGCCAGGAAACTGCGTTTCACAGGCCTTGGTAAGAGATGTTCCCGGTAGGCTGTAAGAGCACTGGGCAGAGCCAGTTGTTTCTTACCTTCCTGAAAAGCTGGAAGCAAGATGCTTGGGACCCCTCTGCCCGTTTGGGAACAAGGCAGCCTTTTGGGTCGGGAAGCTCTAGGCCAATGGAGCACACGCAGAGCAGGAGTTCTACTTCAGCCTGATCAGGCCTGCAAAGAAACAGCGTTTGACAGGCCTTGGTAAGAGATGTTTCCGGTAGGTGTAAGAGCACTGGGCAGAGCCAGTTGTTTCTTAGCTTCGCAAAGACCGGGAAGCAAGATGCTTTGGGCCTCTCTGCCCCTTGGAAACAGGGCAGCACTTTGGGCCTGGCAGCTCTAGGGCAATGGAGCACACCCAGAGCCGGAGTTCTACTTCAGCCAGATGAGGCCTGCCAAGAAACTGCGTTTCACAGGCCTTTCAAAGACATGTTCCCGGTAGGCTGTAAGAGCACGGGGCAGAGCGAGTTGGTTCTTAGCTTCCCAGAGAGCTGGAAGCAAGATGCTTTGGGGCCTCTCTGCCCCTTTGGAAACAAGGCAGCACCTTGGGCCTGGCAGCTCTAGGGCAATGGAGCACACCCAGAGCAGAAGTTCTACTTCAGCCAAATCAGGCCTGCCAGGAAACGGCGTTTCACAGGCCTTGGTAAGAGATGTTCCCGGTAGGCTGTAAGAGCACTGGGCAACGCCAGATGTTTCTTAGCTTCCCGAAGAGCTGGAAGCAAGATGCTTTGGTGCCACTCTCTCACTTTGGAATCAAGGCAGCCCTTTGGGGCAGGTAGCTCTAGGCCAGTGGAGCACACCCGGAGCAGAAGTTCTACTTCGGCCAGTTCAGGCCACCAACAAACTGCGTTTTACAGGCCTTGGTAAGAGATGTTCCCGGTAGGCTGTAAGAGCACTGGGCAACGCCAGATGTTTCTTAGCTTCCCGAAGAGCTGGAAGCAAGATGCTTTGGGGCCTCTCATCCCCTTTGCAAACAAGGCGGCCCTTTGGGCCAGGCAGCTCTAGGCCAATGGAGCACACCCAGAGCAGAAGTTCTACTTCAGCTAGATCAGGCCACCAACAAAGTGCGTTTCACAGGCCTTGGTAAGAGATTGTCTCTTAGGCTGTAAGAGCACTGGGCAGAGCCAGTTGTTTCTTAGCTTCCCAAAGAGCTGGAAGCAAGATGCTTTGGGGGCTCCCTGCCCCTTTGCCAACAAGGCCGACCTTTGGGCCTTTCAGCTCTGGGCCAATGGAGCACACCCAGAGCAGAAGTTCTACCTCAGCCAGATAAGGCCTGCCAAGAAACTGCGTTTCAAAGGCTTTGGTAAGAGATGTTGCCGGTACTCTGTTAGAGCACTGGGCAGAGACAGTTGTTTCTTAGCTTCCCAAAGAGCTGGAAGCAAGATGCTTTGGGGCCTCTCTGCCCCTTTGCAAACAAGGCATCCCTTTGGGCCTTTCAGCTCTAGGCCAATGGAGCACAGCCAGAGCAGAAGTCCTACTTCAGCCAGATCAGGCCTGCCAAGGAACTGCGTTTCAGAGGCCTTTGTATGTGACGTTCCCGGTAGGCTGTGAGAGCACGGTGCAGAGCCAGTTGTTTCCGTGTTTCCCAAACAGCTGGAAGCAAGACGCTTTGGGGCCTCTCTGCCCCTTTGGAAACAAGGCAGCACGTTGGGTCTGGCAGCTCTAGGGCAAAGGAGCACAACCAGAGCCGAAGTTCTACTTCTTCCAGATCAGGCCTGCCTAGACAGTGCGTTTCACAGGCCTTGATAAGAGATGTTCTCTTAGGCTATAAGAGCACTGGGCACAGCCAGTTGTTTCTTAGCTTCCCAAGAGGTGGAAGCAAGATGCTTTGGGGCCTCTCTCCCCCTTTGGAAACAAGGCAGCCCTTTGGGCCTTTCAGCTCTAGGGCAATGGAGCACACCCAGAGCAGAAGTTCTACCTCAGCCAGATCAGGCCTGCCAAGAAACTGCTTTTCACAGGCCTTCGTAAGAGGTGTTCCCAGAAGGCTGTAAGAGTACCTGGCAGAGCGAGTTGTTTCTTAGCTTCAAAAACAGCTGGAAGCAACATGATTTGGGGCCTCTCTCCCCCTTTGGAAACAAAGCAGCCTTTGTGCCTGGCAGCTCTAGGCCAAAGTAGCACACCCAGAGCACAAGTTCTACCTCAGCCAGATAAGGCCTGTCAAGAAGCTGCGTTTCACAGGCCTTTGTATGTGACGTTCCCGGTTGGCTTTGAGAGCACTGTGCAGAGCCAGTTGTTTTAGCTTCCCAGAGAGCAGGAAGCAAGATGCTTTGGGGCCTCTCTCCCCCTTTGGAAATAAAGGCAGCCCTTTGGGCCTGGCAGCCCTAGGCCAATGGAGTACACCCAGAGCAGAAGTTCTACCTCAGCCAGATCAGGCCTTCCAAGACACTGCGTCTCACAGGCCTTTCTCTGTCACGTTGCCGGTAGGCTGTGAGAGCACTGTGCAGAGCCAGTTGTTTCTTAGCTTCCCAAAGATTTGGAAGCAAGATACTTTGGGGACTCTCAGCCCCTTTGGAAACAAGGCGGCCCTTTGGGCCTGGCAGCTCTAGGCCAAAGTAGCACGCCCAGAGCAGGAGTTCTACTTCAGCCAGATCAGGCCTGCCAAGAAACTGCGTTTCACAGGCCTTGGTAAGAGATGTTCCCGGTAGGCTGTGAGAGCACTGTGGAGAGCCAGTTGCTTTAGCTTCCCACAGAGCTGGAAGCAAGATGCTTTGGGGCCTCTCTCTCCCTTTGGACACAAGGCAGCCGTTTGGGCCTGGCAGCTCTAGGCCAATGGAGCACAGCCAGAGCAGAAGTCCTACTTCAGCCAGATCATGCCTGCCAAGGAACTGCGTTTCAGAGGCCTTTGTATGTGACGTTCCCGGTAGGCTGTGAGAGCACGGTGCAGAGCCAGTTGTTTCCTTGTTTCCCAAACAGCTGGAAGCAAGACGCTTTGGGGCCTCTCTGCCCCTTTGGAAACAAGGCAGCACGTTGGGTCTGGCAGCTCTAGGGCAAAGGAGCACAACCAGAGCCGAAGTTCTACTTCTTCCAGATCAGGCCTGCCTAGACAGTGCGTTTCCCAGGCCTTGATAAGAGATGTTCTCTTAGGCTATAAGAGCACTGGGCACAGCCAGTTGTTTCTTAGCTTCCCAGAGAGCTGGAAGCAAGATGCTTTGGGGCCTCTCTGCCCCTTTGGAAACAAGGCAGCACCTTGGGCCTGGCAGCTCTAGGGCAATGGAGCACACCCAGAGCAGAAGTTCTACTTCAGCCAAATCAGGCCTGCCAGGAAACGGTGTTTCACAGGCCTTGGTAAGAGATGTTCCCGGTAGGCTGTAAGAGCACTGGGCAACGCCAGATGTTTCTTAGCTTCCCGAAGAGCTGGGAGCAAGATGCTTTGGGTGCACTCTCCGTCTTTGGAAACAAGGCAGCCCTTTGGGCCTGGCAGCTCTAGGGCAATGGAGCACACCCAGAGCAGGAGTTCTACTTCAGCCAGATCAGGCCTGCCAGGAAACTGCGTTTCACAGGCCTTGGTAAGAGATGTTCCCGGTAGGCTGTGAGAGCACTGTGGAGAGCCAGTTGCTTTAGCTTCCCACAGAGCTGGAAGCAAGATGCTTTGGGGCCTCTCTCTCCCTTTGGACACAAGGCAGCCGTTTGGGCCTGGCAGCTCTAGGCCAATGGAGCACACCCACAGCAGAAGTTCTACTTCAGGCAGATCAGTCCTGCCCAGAAACTGCGTTTCACAGCCCTTGGTAAGAGATGTTCCCGGTAGGCTGTGAGAGCACTGGGCAGAACCAGTTGTTTTTTAGCTTCCCAAAGTGCTGGAGGCAGGATGCTTTGGGGCCTCTCTCACCCTTTGGAAACAAGGCAGCCCTTAGGTCCTGGTAGCTCTAGGCCTATGTAGCACAACCAGAACAGAAGTTCTACTTCAGCCAGGTCAGGCCTGCCAAGAAACTGCGTTTCACAGGCCTTTCAAAGAGATGTTCTCTTAGGCTGTAAGAGCACTGGGCAGAGCCAGCTGTTTCTTAGCTTCCCGAAGAGCTGGGAGCAAGATGCTTTGGGTCCACTCTCCGTCTTTGGAAACAAGGCAGCCCTTTGGGCCTGGCAGCTCTAGGGCAATGGAGCACACCCAGAGCAGAAGTTCTACTTCAGCCAGATCAGGCCTGCCAGGAAACTGCGTTTCACAGGCCTTGGTAAGAGATGTTCCCGGTAGGCTGTAAGAGCACTGGGCAGAGCCAGTTGTTTCTTACCTTCCTGAAAAGCTGGAAGCAAGATGCTTGGGACCCCTCTGCCCGTTTGGGAACAAGGCAGCCTTTTGGGTCGGGAAGCTCTAGGCCAATGGAGCACACGCAGAGCAGGAGTTCTACTTCAGCCTGATCAGGCCTGCAAAGAAACAGCGTTTGACAGGCCTTGGTAAGAGATGTTCCCGGTAGGTGTAAGAGCACTGGGCAGAGCCAGTTGTTTCTTAGCTTCGCAAAGACCGGGAAGCAAGATGCTTTGGGCCTCTCTGCCCCTTGGAAACAGGGCAGCACTTTGGGCCTGGCAGCTCTAGGGCAATGGAGCACACCCAGAGCCGGAGTTCTACTTCAGCCAGATGAGGCCTGCCAAGAAACTGCGTTTCACAGGCCTTTCAAAGACATGTTCCCGGTAGGCTGTAAGAGCACGGGGCAGAGCGAGTTGGTTCTTAGCTTCCCAGAGAGCTGGAAGCAAGATGCTTTGGGGCCTCTCTGCCCCTTTGGAAACAAGGCAGCACCTTGGGCCTGGCAGCTCTAGGGCAATGGAGCACACCCAGAGCAGAAGTTCTACTTCAGCCAAATCAGGCCTGCCAGGAAACGGTGTTTCACAGGCCTTGGTAAGAGATGTTCCCGGTAGGCTGTAAGAGCACTGGGCAACGCCAGATGTTTCTTAGCTTCCCGAAGAGCTGGAAGCAAGATGCTTTGGTGCCACTCTCTCACTTTGGAATCAAGGCAGCCCTTTGGGGCAGGTAGCTCTAGGCCAGTGGAGCACACCCGGAGCAGAAGTTCTACTTCGGCCAGTTCAGGCGACCAACAAACTGCGTTTCACAGGCCTTGGTAAGAGATGTTCCCGGTAGGCTGTAAGAGCACTGGGCAACGCCAGATGTTTCTTAGCTTCCCGAAGAGCTGGAAGCAAGATGCTTTGGGGCCTCTCATCCCCTTTGCAAACAAGGCGGCCCTTTGGGCCAGGCAGCTCTAGGCCAATGGAGCACACCCAGAGCAGAAGTTCTACTTCAGCTAGATCAGGCCACCAACAAAGTGCGTTTCACAGGCCTTGGTAAGAAATTGTCTCTTAGGCTGTAAGAGCACTGGGCAGAGCCAGTTGTTTCTTAGCTTCCCAAAGAGCTGGAAGCAAGATGCTTTGGGGGCTCCCTGCCCCTTTGCCAACAAGGCCGACCTTTGGCCCTTTCAGCTCTGGGCCAATGGAGCACACCCAGAGCAGAAGTTCTACCTCAGCCAGATAAGGCCTGCCAAGAAACTGCGTTTCAAAGGCTTTGGTAAGAGATGTTGCCGGTACTCTGTTAGGGCACTGGGCAGAGACAGTTGTTTCTTAGCTTCCCAAAGAGCTGGAAGCAAGATGCTTTGCGACCTCTCTGCCCCTTTGCAAACAAGGCATCCCTTTGGGCCTTTCAGCTCTAGGCCAATGGAGCACACCCAGAGCAGAAGTCCTACTTCAGCCAGATCAGGCCTGCCAAGGAACTGCGTTTCAGAGGCCTTTGTATGTGACGTTCCCGGTAGGCTGTGAGAGCACGGTGCAGAGCCAGTTGTTTCCTTGTTTCCCAAACAGCTGGAAGCAAGACGCTTTGGGGCCTCTCTGCCCCTTTGGAAACAAGGCAGCACGTTGGGTCTGGCAGCTCTAGGGCAATGGAGCACAACCAGAGCCGAAGTTCTACTTCTTCCAGATCAGGCCTGCCTAGACAGTGCGTTTCACAGGCCTTGATAAGAGATGTTCTCTTAGGCTATAAGAGCACTGGGCACAGCCAGTTGTTTCTTAGCTTCCCAAGAGGTGGAAGCAAGATGCTTTGGGGCCTCTCTCCCCCTTTGGAAACAAGGCAGCCCTTTGGGCCTTTCAGCTCTAGGGCAATGGAGCACACCCAGAGCAGAAGTTCTACCTCAGCCAGATCAGGCCTGCCAAGAAACTGCTTTTCACAGGCCTTCGTAAGAGGTGTTCCCGGAAGGCTGTAAGAGTACCTGGCAGAGCGAGTTGTTTCTTAGCTTCAAAAACAGCTGGAAGCAACATGATTTGGGGCCTCTCTCCCCCTTTGGAAACAAAGCAGCCTTTGTGCCTGGCAGCTCTAGGCCAAAGTAGCACACCCAGAGCACAAGTTCTACCTCAGCCAGATAAGGCCTGTCAAGAAGCTGCGTTTCACAGGCCTTTGTATGTGACGTTCCCGGTTGGCTTTGAGAGCACTGTGCAGAGCCAGTTGTTTTAGCTTCCCAGAGAGCAGGAAGCAAGATGCTTTGGGGCCTCTCTCACACTTTGGAAATAAAGGCAGCCCTTTGGGCCTGGCAGCCCTAGGCCAATGGAGTACACCCAGAGCAGAAGTTCTACCTCAGCCAGATCAGGCCTTCCAAGAAACTGTGTCTCACAGGCCTTTCTCTGTCACGTTGCCAGTAGGCTGTGAGAGCACTGTGCAGAGCCAGTTGTTTCTTAGCTTCCCAAAGATTTGGAAGCAAGATACTTTGGGGACTCTCAGCCCCTTTGGAAACAAGGCGGCCCTTTGGGCCTGGCAGCTCTAGGCCAAAGTAGCACGCCCAGAGCAGGAGTTCTACTTCAGCCAGATCAGGCCTGCCAAGAAACTGCGTTTCACAGGCCTTGGTAAGAGATGTTCCCGGTAGGCTGTGAGAGCACTGTGGAGAGCCAGTTGCTTTAGCTTCCCACAGAGCTGGAAGCAAGATGCTTTGGGGCCTCTCTCTCCCTTTGGACACAAGGCAGCCGTTTGGGCCTGGCAGCTCTAGGCCAATGGAGCACACCCACAGCAGAAGTTCTACTTCAGGCAGATCAGTCCTGCCCAGAAGCTGCGTTTCACAGCCCTTGGTAAGAGATGTTCACGGTAGGCTGTGAGAGCACTGGGCAGAACCAGTTGTTTTTTAGCTTCCCAAAGTGCTGGAGGCAAGATGCTTTGGGGCCTCTCTCACCCTTTGGAAACAAGGCAGCCCTTAGGTCCTGGTAGCTCTAGGCCTATGTAGCACAACCAGAACAGAAGTTCTACTTCAGCCAGGTCAGGCCTGCCAAGAAACTGCGTTTCACAGGCCTTTCAAAGAGATGTTCTCTTAGGCTGTAAGAGCACTGGGCAGAGCCAGCTGTTTCTTAGCTTCCCGAAGAGCTGGGAGCAAGATGCTTTGGGTGCACTCTCCATCTTTGGAAACAAGGCAGCCCTTTGGGCCTGGCAGCTCTAGGGCAATGGAGCACACCCAGAGCAGGAGTTCTACTTCAGCCAGATCAGGCCTGCCAGGAAACTGCGTTTCACAGGCCTTGGTAAGAGATGTTCCCGGTAGGCTGTGAGAGCACTGTGGAGAGCCAGTTGCTTTAGCTTCCCACAGAGCTGGAAGCAAGATGCTTTGGGGCCTCTCTCTCCCTTTGGACACAAGGCAGCCGTTTGGGCCTGGCAGCTCTAGGCCAATGGAGCACACCCACAGCAGAAGTTCTACTTCAGGCAGATCAGTCCTGCCCAGAAACTGCGTTTCACAGCCCTTGGTAAGAGATGTTCACGGTAGGCTGTGAGAGCACTGGGCAGAACCAGTTGTTTTTTAGCTTCCCAAAGTGCTGGAGGCAGGATGCTTTGGGGCCTCTCTCACCCTTTGGAAACAAGGCAGCCCTTAGGTCCTGGTAGCTCTAGGCCTATGTAGCACAACCAGAACAGAAGTTCTACTTCAGCCAGGTCAGGCCTGCCAAGAAACTGCGTTTCACAGGCCTTTCAAAGAGATGTTCTCTTAGGCTGTAAGAGCACTGGGCAGAGCCAGCTGTTTCTTAGCTTCCCGAAGAGCTGGGAGCAAGATGCTTTGGGTCCACTCTCCGTCTTTGGAAACAAGGCAGCCCTTTGGGCCTGGCAGCTCTAGGGCAATGGAGCACACCCAGAGCAGAAGTTCTACTTCAGCCAGATCAGGCCTGCCAGGAAACTGCGTTTCACAGGCCTTGGTAAGAGATGTTCCCGGTAGGCTGTAAGAGCACTGGGCAGAGCCAGTTGTTTCTTACCTTCCTGAAAAGCTGGAAGCAAGATGCTTGGGACCCCTCTGCCCGTTTGGGAACAAGGCAGCCTTTTGGGTCGGGAAGCTCTAGGCCAATGGAGCACACGCAGAGCAGGAGTTCTACTTCAGCCTGATCAGGCCTGCAAAGAAACAGCGTTTGACAGGCCTTGGTAAGAGATGTTCCCGGTAGGTGTAAGAGCACTGGGCAGAGCCAGTTGTTTCTTAGCTTCGCAAAGACCGGGAAGCAAGATGCTTTGGGCCTCTCTGCCCCTTGGAAACAGGGCAGCACTTTGGGCCTGGCAGCTCTAGGGCAATGGAGCACACCCAGAGCCGGAGTTCTACTTCAGCCAGATGAGGCCTGCCAAGAAACTGCGTTTCACAGGCCTTTCAAAGACATGTTCCCGGTAGGCTGTAAGAGCACGGGCCAGAGCGAGTTGGTTCTTAGCTTCCCAGAGAGCTGGAAGCAAGATGCTTTGGGGCCTCTCTGCCCCTTTGGAAACAAGGCAGCACCTTGGGCCTGGCAGCTCTAGGGCAATGGAGCACACCCAGAGCAGAAGTTCTACTTCAGCCAAATCAGGCCTGCCAGGAAACGGCGTTTCACAGGCCTTGGTAAGAGATGTTCCCGGTAGGCTGTAAGAGCCCTGGGCAACGCCAGATGTTTCTTAGCTTCCCGAAGAGCTGGAAGCAAGATGCTTTGGTGCCACTCTCTCACTTTGGAATCAAGGCAGCCCTTTGGGGCAGGTAGCTCTAGGCCAGTGGAGCACACCCAGAGCAGAAGTTCTACTTCGGCCAGTTCAGGCCACCAACAAACTGCGTTTCACAGGCCTTGGTAAGAGATGTTCCCGGTAGGCTGTAAGAGCACTGGGCAACGCCAGATGTTTCTTAGCTTCCCGAAGAGCTGGAAGCAAGATGCTTTGGGGCCTCTCATCCCCTTTGCAAACAAGGCGGCCCTTTGGGCCAGGCAGCTCTAGGCCAATGGAGCACACCCAGAGCAGAAGTTCTACTTCAGCTTGATCAGGCCACCAACAAACTGCATTTCACAGGCCTTGGTAAGAGATTGTCTCTTAGGCTGTAAGAGCACTGGGCAGAGCCAGTTGTTTCTTAGCTTCCCAAAGAGCTGGACGCAAGATGCTTTGGGGGCTCCCTGCCCCTTTGCCAACAAGGCCGACCTTTGGGCCTTTCAGCTCTGGGCCAATGGAGCACACCCGGAGCAGAAGTTCTACCTCAGCCAGATAAGGCCTGCCAAGAATCTGCGTTTCAAAGGCTTTGGTAAGAGATGTTGCCGGTACTCTGTTAGAGCACTGGGCAGAGACAGTTGTTTCTTAGCTTCCCAAAGAGCTGGAAGCAAGATGCTTTGGGGCCTCTCTGCCCATTTGCAAACAAGGCATCCCTTTGGGCCTTTCAGCTCTAGGCCAATGGAGCACACCCAGAGCAGAAGTCCTACTTCAGCCAGATCAGGCCTGCCAAGGAACTGCGTTTCAGAGGCCTTTGTATGTGACGTTCCCGGTAGGCTGTGAGAGCACGGTGCAGAGCCAGTTGTTTCCTTGTTTCCCAAACAGCTGGAAGCAAGACGCTTTGGGGCCTCTCTGCCCCTTTGGAAACAAGGCAGCACGTTGGGTCTGGCAGCTCTAGGGCAAAGGAGCACAACCAGAGCCGAAGTTCTACTTCTTCCAGATCAGGCCTGCCTAGACAGTGCGTTTCACAGGCCTTGATAAGAGATGTTCTCTTAGGCTATAAGAGCACTGGGCACAGCCAGTTGTTTCTTAGCTTCCCAAGAGGTGGAAGCAAGATGCTTTGGGGCCTCTCTCCCCCTTTGGAAACAAGGCAGCCCTTTGGGCCTTTCAGCTCTAGGGCAATGGAGCACACCCAGAGCAGAAGTTCTACCTCAGCCAGATCAGGCCTGCCAAGAAACTGCTTTTCACAGGCCTTCGTAAGAGGTGTTCCCGGAAGGCTGTAAGAGTACCTGGCAGAGCGAGTTGTTTCTTAGCTTCAAAAACAGCTGGAAGCAACATGATTTGGGGCCTCTCTCCCCCTTTGGAAACAAAGCAGCCTTTGTGCCTGGCAGCTCTAGGCCAAAGTAGCACACCCAGAGCACAAGTTCTACCTCAGCCAGATAAGGCCTGTCAAGAAGCTGCGTTTCACAGGCCTTTGTATGTGACGTTCCCGGTTGGCTTTGAGAGCACTGTGCAGAGCCAGTTGTTTTAGCTTCCCAGAGAGCAGGAAGCAAGATGCTTTGGGGCCTCTCTCACACTTTGGAAATAAAGGCAGCCCTTTGGGCCTGGCAGCCCTAGGCCAATGGAGTACACCCAGAGCAGAAGTTCTACCTCAGCCAGATCAGGCCTTCCAAGAAACTGCGTCTCACAGGCCTTTCTCTGTCACGTTGCCGGTAGGCTGTGAGAGCACTGTGCAGAGCCAGTTGTTTCTTAGCTTCCCAAAGATTTGGAAGCAAGATGCTTTGGGGACTCTCAGCCCCTTTGGAAACAAGGCGGCCCTTTGGGCCTGGCAGCTCTAGGCCAAAGTAGCACGCCCAGAGCAGGAGTTCTACTTCAGCCAGATCAGGCCTGCCAAGAAACTGCGTTTCACAGGCCTTGGTAAGAGATGTTCCCGGTAGGCTGTGAGAGCACTGTGGAGAGCCAGTTGCTTTAGCTTCCCACAGAGCTGGAAGCAAGATGCTTTGGGGCCTCTCTCTCCCTTTGGACACAAGGCAGCCGTTTGGGCCTGGCAGCTCTAGGCCAATGGAGCACACCCACAGCAGAAGTTCTACTTCAGGCAGATCAGTCCTGCCCAGAAACTGCGTTTCACAGCCCTTGGTAAGAGATGTTCACGGTAGGCTGTGAGAGCACTGGGCAGAACCAGTTGTTTTTTAGCTTCCCAAAGTGCTGGAGGCAAGATGCTTTGGGGCCTCTCTCACCCTTTGGAAACAAGGCAGCCCTTAGGTCCTGGTAGCTCTAGGCCTATGTAGCACAACCAGAACAGAAGTTCTACTTCAGCCAGGTCAGGCCTGCCAAGAAACTGCGTTTCACAGGCCTTTCAAAGAGATGTTCTCTTAGGCTGTAAGAGCACTGGGCAGAGCCAGCTGTTTCTTAGCTTCCCGAAGAGCTGGGAGCAAGATGCTTTGGGTCCACTCTCCGTCTTTGGAAACAAGGCAGCCCTTTGGGCCTGGCAGCTCTAGGGCAATGGAGCACACCCAGAGCAGAAGTTCTACTTCAGCCAGATCAGGCCTGCCAGGAAACTGCGTTTCACAGGCCTTGGTAAGAGATGTTCCCGGTAGGCTGTAAGAGCACTGGGCAGAGCCAGTTGTTTCTTACCTTCCTGAAAAGCTGGAAGCAAGATGCTTGGGACCCCTCTGCCCGTTTGGGAACAAGGCAGCCTTTTGGGTCGGGAAGCTCTAGGCCAATGGAGCACACGCAGAGCAGGAGTTCTACTTCAGCCTGATCAGGCCTGCAAAGAAACAGCGTTTGACAGGCCTTGGTAAGAGATGTTCCCGGTAGGTGTAAGAGCACTGGGCAGAGCCAGTTGTTTCTTAGCTTCGCAAAGACCGGGAAGCAAGATGCTTTGGGGCCTCTCTGCCCCTTTGGAAACAAGGCAGCCGTTTGGGCCTGGCAGCTCTAGGCCAATGGAGCACACCCACAGCAGAAGTTCTACTTCAGGCAGATCAGTCCTGCCCAGAAACTGCGTTTCACAGCCCTTGGTAAGAGATGTTCACGGTAGGCTGTGAGAGCACTGGGCAGAACCAGTTGTTTTTTAGCTTCCCAAAGTGCTGGAGGCAAGATGCTTTGGGCCTCTCTGCCCCTTGGAAACAGGGCAGCACTTTGGGCCTGGCAGCTCTAGGGCAATGGAGCACACCCAGAGCAGAAGTTCTACTTCAGCCAGATGAGGCCTGCCAAGAAACTGCGTTTCACAGGCCTTTCAAAGACATGTTCCCGGTAGGCTGTAAGAGCACGGGCCAGAGCGAGTTGGTTCTTAGCTTCCCAGAGAGCTGGAAGCAAGATGCTTTGGGGCCTCTCTGCCCCTTTGGAAACAAGGCAGCACCTTGGGCCTGGCAGCACTAGGGCAATGGAGCACACCCAGAGCAGAAGTTCTACTTCAGCCAAATCAGGCCTGCCAGGAAACGGCGTTTCACAGGCCTTGGTAAGAGATGTTCCCGGTAGGCTGTAAGAGCACTGGGCAACGCCAGATGTTTCTTAGCTTCCCGAAGAGCTGGAAGCAAGATGCTTTGGGGCCTCTCATCCCCTTTGCAAACAAGGCGGCCCTTTGGGCCAGGCAGCTCTAGGCCAATGGAGCACACCCAGAGCAGAAGTTCTACTTCAGCTTGATCAGGCCACCAACAAAGTGCGTTTCACAGGCCTTAGTAAGAGATTGTCTCTTAGGCTGTAAGAGCACTGGGCAGAGCCACTTGTTTCCTAGCTTCCCAAAGAGCTGGAAGCAAGATGCTTTGGGGGCTCCCTGCCCCTTTGCCAACAAGGCCGACCTTTGGGCCTTTCAGCTCTGGGCCAATGGAGCACACCCAGAGCAGAAGTTCTACCTCAGCCAGATAAGGCCTGACAAGAAACTGCGTTTCAAAGGCTTTGGTAAGAGATGTTGCCGGTACTCTGTTAGAGCACTGGGCAGAGACAGTTGTTTCTTAGCTTCCCAAAGAGCTGGAAGCAAGATGCTTTGGGGCCTCTCTGCCCCTTTGCAAACAAGGCATCCCTTTGGGCCTTTCAGCTCTAGGCCAATGGAGCACAGCCAGAGCAGAAGTCCTACTTCAGCCAGATCAGTCCTGCCATGGAACTGCGTTTCAGAGGCCTTTGTATGTGACGTTCCCGGTAGGCTGTGAGAGCACGGTGCAGAGCCAGTTGTTTCCTTGTTTCCCAAACAGCTGGAAGCAAGACGCTTTGGGGCCTCTCTGCCCCTTTGGAAACAAGGCAGCACGTTGGGTCTGGCAGCTCTAGGGCAATGGAGCACAACCAGAGCCGAAGTTCTACTTCTTCCAGATCAGGCCTGCCTAGACAGTGCGTTTCACAGGCCTTGATAAGAGATGTTCTCTTAGGCTATAAGAGCACTGGGCACAGCCAGTTGTTTCTTAGCTTCCCAAGAGGTGGAAGCAAGATGCTTTGGGGCCTCTCTCCCCCTTTGGAAACAAGGCAGCCCTTTGGGCCTTTCAGCTCTAGGGCAATGGAGCACACCCAGAGCAGAAGTTCTACCTCAGCCAGATCAGGCCTGCCAAGAAACTGCTTTTCACAGGCCTTCGTAAGAGGTGTTCCCGGAAGGCTGTAAGAGTACCTGGCAGAGCGAGTTGTTTCTTAGCTTCAAAAACAGCTGGAAGCAACATGATTTGGGGCCTCTCTCCCCCTTTGGAAACAAAGCAGCCTTGGTGCCTGGCAGCTCTAGGCCAAAGTAGCACACCCAGAGCACAAGTTCTACCTCAGCCAGATAAGGCCTGTCAAGAAGCTGCGTTTCACAGGCCTTTGTATGTGACGTTCCCGGTTGGCTTTGAGAGCACTGTGCAGAGCCAGTTGTTTTAGCTTCCCAGAGAGCAGGAAGCAAGATGCTTTGGGGCCTCTCTCACACTTTGGAAATAAAGGCAGCCCTTTGGGCCTGGCAGCCCTAGGCCAATGGAGTACACCCAGAGCAGAAGTTCTACCTCAGCCAGATCAGGCCTTCCAAGAAACTGCGTCTCACAGGCCTTTCTCTGTCACGTTGCCGGTAGGCTGTGAGAGCACTGTGCAGAGCCAGTTGTTTCTTAGCTTCCCAAAGATTTGGAAGCAAGATGCTTTGGGGACTCTCAGCCCCTTTGGAAACAAGGCGGCCCTTTGGGCCTGGCAGCTCTAGGCCAAAGTAGCACGCCCAGAGCAGGAGTTCTACTTCAGCCAGATCAGGCCTGCCAAGAAACTGCGTTTCACAGGCCTTGGTAAGAGATGTTCCCGGTAGGCTGTGAGAGCACTGTGGAGAGCCAGTTGCTTTAGCTTCCCACAGAGCTGGAAGCAAGATGCTTTGGGGCCTCTCTCTCCCTTTGGACACAAGGCAGCCGTTTGGGCCTGGCAGCTCTAGGCCAATGGAGCACACCCACAGCAGAAGTTCTACTTCAGGCAGATCAGTCCTGCCCAGAAACTGCGTTTCACAGCCCTTGGTCAGAGATGTTCACGGTAGGCTGTGAGAGCACTGGGCAGAACCAGTTGTTTTTTAGCTTCCCAAAGTGCTGGAGGCAAGATGCTTTGGGGCCTCTCTCACCCTTTGGAAACAAGGCAGCCCTTAGGTCCTGGTAGCTCTAGGCCTATGTAGCACAACCAGAACAGAAGTTCTACTTCAGCCAGGTCAGGCCTGCCAAGAAACTGCGTTTCACAGGCCTTTCAAAGAGATGTTCTCTTAGGCTGTAAGAGCACTGGGCAGAGCCAGCTGTTTCTTAGCTTCCCGAAGAGCTGGGAGCAAGATGCTTTGGGTCCACTCTCCGTCTTTGGAAACAAGGCAGCCCTTTGGGCCTGGCAGCTCTAGGGCAATGGAGCACACCCAGAGCAGAAGTTCTACTTCAGCCAGATCAGGCCTGCCAGGAAACTGCGTTTCACAGGCCTTGGTAAGAGATGTTCCCGGTAGGCTGTAAGAGCACTGGGCAAAGCTAGTTGTTTCTTACCTTCCTGAAAAGCTGGAAGCAAGATGCTTTGGGGCCTCTCTCTCCCTTTGGACACAAGGCAGCCGTTTGGGCCTGGCAGCTCTAGGCCAATGGAGCACACCCACAGCAGAAGTTCTACTTCAGGCAGATCAGTCCTGCCCAGAAACTGCGTTTCACAGCCCTTGGTAAGAGATGTTCACGGTAGGCTGTGAGAGCACTGGGCAGAACCAGTTGTTTTTTAGCTTCCCAAAGTGCTGGAGGCAAGATGCTTTGGGGCCTCTCTCACCCTTTGGAAACAAGGCAGCCCTTAGGTCCTGGTAGCTCTAGGCCTATGTAGCACAACCAGAACAGAAGTTCTACTTCAGCCAGGTCAGGCCTGCCAAGAAACTGCGTTTCACAGGCCTTTCAAAGAGATGTTCTCTTAGGCTGTAAGAGCACTGGGCAGAGCCAGCTGTTTCTTAGCTTCCCGAAGAGCTGGGAGCAAGATGCTTTGGGTCCACTCTCCGTCTTTGGAAACAAGGCAGCCCTTTGGGCCTGGCAGCTCTAGGGCAATGGAGCACACCCAGAGCAGAAGTTCTACTTCAGCCAGATCAGGCCTGCCAGGAAACTGCGTTTCACAGGCCTTGGTAAGAGATGTTCCCGGTAGGCTGTAAGAGCACTGGGCAGAGCCAGTTGTTTCTTACCTTCCTGAAAAGCTGGAAGCAAGATGCTTGGGACCCCTCTGCCCGTTTGGGAACAAGGCAGCCTTTTGGGTCGGGAAGCTCTAGGCCAATGGAGCACACGCAGAGCAGGAGTTCTACTTCAGCCTGATCAGGCCTGCAAAGAAACAGCGTTTGACAGGCCTTGGTAAGAGATGTTCCCGGTAGGTGTAAGAGCACTGGGCAGAGCCAGTTGTTTCTTAGCTTCGCAAAGACCGGGAAGCAAGATGCTTTGGGCCTCTCTGCCCCTTGGAAACAGGGCAGCACTTGGGGCCTGGCAGCTCTAGGGCAATGGAGCACACCCAGAGCCGGAGTTCTACTTCAGCCAGATGAGGCCTGCAAAGAAACTGCGTTTCACAGGCCTTTCAAAGACATGTTCCCGGTAGGCTGTAAGAGCACGGGCCAGAGCGAGTTGGTTCTTAGCTTCCCAGAGAGCTGGAAGCAAGATGCTTTGGGGCCTCTCTGCCCCTTTGGAAACAAGGCAGCACCTTGGGCCTGGCAGCTCTAGGGCAATGGAGCACACCCAGAGCAGAAGTTCTACTTCAGCCAAATCAGGCCTGCCAGGAAACGGCGTTTCACAGGCCTTGGTAAGAGATGTTCCCGGTAGGCTGTAAGAGCACTGGGCAACGCCAGATGTTTCTTAGCTTCCCGAAGAGCTGGAAGCAAGATGCTTTGGGGCCTCTCATCCCCTTTGCAAACAAGGCGGCCCTTTGGGCCAGGCAGCTCTAGGCCAATGGAGCACACCCAGAGCAGAAGTTCTACTTCAGCTTGATCAGGCCACCAACAAACTGCGTTTCACAGGCCTTGGTAAGAGATTGTCTCTTAGGCTGTAAGAGCACTGGGCAGAGCCACTTGTTTCTTAGCTTCCCGAAGAGCTGGAAGCAAGATGCTTTGGGGGCTCCCTGCCCCTTTGCCAACAAGGCCGACCTTTGGGCCTTTCAGCTCTGGGCCAATGGAGCACACCCAGAGCAGAAGTTCTACCTCAGCCAGATAAGGCCTGCCAAGTAACTGCGTTTCAAAGGCTTTGGTAAGAGATGTTGCCAGTACTCTGTTAGAGCACTGGGCAGAGACAGTTGTTTCTTAGCTTCCCAAAGAGCTGGAAGCAAGATGCTTTGGGGCCTCTCTGCCCCTTTGCAAACAAGGCATCCCTTTGGGCCTTTCAGCTCTAGGCCAATGGAGCACACCCAGAGCAGAAGTCCTACTTCAGCCAGATCAGGCCTGCCAAGGAACTGCGTTTCAGAGGCCTTTGTATGTGACGTTCCCGGTAGGCTGTGAGAGCACGGTGCAGAGCCAGTTGTTTCCTTGTTTCCCAAACAGCTGGAAGCAAGACGCTTTGGGGCCTCTCTGCCCCTTTGGAAACAAGGCAGCACGTTGGGTCTGGCAGCTCTAGGGCAATGGAGCACAACCAGAGCCGAAGTTCTACTTCTTCCAGATCAGGCCTGCCTAGACAGTGCGTTTCTCAGGCCTTGATAAGAGATGTTCTCTTAGGCTATAAGAGCACTGGGCACAGCCAGTTGTTTCTTAGCTTCCCAAGAGGTGGAAGCAAGATGCTTTGGGGCCTCTCTCCCCCTTTGGAAACAAGGCAGCCCTTTGGGCCTTTCAGCTCTAGGGCAATGGAGCACACCCAGAGCAGAAGTTCTACCTCAGCCAGATCAGGCCTGCCAAGAAACTGCTTTTCACAGGCCTTCGTAAGAGGTGTTCCCGGAAGGCTGTAAGAGTACCTGGCAGAGCGAGTTGTTTCTTAGCTTCAAAAACAGCTGGAAGCAACATGATTTGGGGCCTCTCTCCCCCTTTGGAAACAAAGCAGCCTTTGTGCCTGGCAGCTCTAGGCCAAAGTAGCACACCCAGAGCACAAGTTCTACCTCAGCCAGATAAGGCCTGTCAAGAAGCTGCGTTTCACAGGCCTTTGTATGTGACGTTCCCGGTTGGCTTTGAGAGCACTGTGCAGAGCCAGTTGTTTTAGCTTCCCAGAGAGCAGGAAGCAAGATGCTTTGGGGCCTCTCTCACACTTTGGAAATAAAGGCAGCCCTTTGGGCCTGGCAGCCCTAGGCCAATGGAGTACACCCAGAGCAGAAGTTCTACCTCAGCCAGATCAGGCCTTCCAAGAAACTGCGTCTCACAGGCCTTTCTCTGTCACGTTGCTGGTAGGCTGTGAGAGCACTGTGCAGAGCCAGTTGTTTCTTAGCTTCCCAAAGATTTGGAAGCAAGATACTTTGGGGACTCTCAGCCCCTTTGGAAACAAGGCGGCCCTTTGGGCCTGGCAGCTCTAGGCCAAAGTAGCACGCCCAGAGCAGGAGTTCTACTTCAGCCAGATCAGGCCTGCCAAGAAACTGCGTTTCACAGGCCTTTCAAAGAGATGTTCTCTTAGGCTGTAAGAGCACTGGGCAGAGCCAGCTGTTTCTTAGCTTCCCGAAGAGCTGGGAGCAAGATGCTTTGGGTCCACTCTCCGTCTTTGGAAACAAGGCAGCCCTTTGGGCCTGGCAGCTCTAGGCCAATGGAGCACACCCACAGCAGAAGTTCTACTTCAGGCAGATCAGTCCTGCCCAGAAACTGCGTTTCACAGCCCTTGGTAAGAGATGTTCACGGTAGGCTGTGAGAGCACTGGGCAGAACCAGTTGTTTTTTAGCTTCCCAAAGTGCTGGAGGCAAGATGCTTTGGGGCCTCTCTCACCCTTTGGAAACAAGGCAGCCCTTAGGTCCTGGTAGCTCTAGGCCTATGTAGCACAACCAGAACAGAAGTTCTACTTCAGCCAGGTCAGGCCTGCCAAGAAACTGCGTTTCACAGGCCTTTCAAAGAGATGTTCTCTTAGGCTGTAAGAGCACTGGGCAGAGCCAGCTGTTTCTTAGCTTCCCGAAGAGCTGGGAGCAAGATGCTTTGGGTCCACTCTCCGTCTTTGGAAACAAGGCAGCCCTTTGGGCCTGGCAGCTCTAGGGCAATGGAGCACACCCAGAGCAGAAGTTCTACTTCAGCCAGATCAGGCCTGCCAGGAAACTGCGTTTCACAGGCCTTGGTAAGAGATGTTCCCGGTAGGCTGTAAGAGCACTGGGCAGAGCCAGTTGTTTCTTACCTTCCTGAAAAGCTGGAAGCAAGATGCTTGGGACCCCTCTGCCCGTTTGGGAACAAGGCAGCCTTTTGGGTCGGGAAGCTCTAGGCCAATGGAGCACACGCAGAGCAGGAGTTCTACTTCAGCCTGATCAGGCCTGCAAAGAAACAGCGTTTGACAGGCCTTGGTAAGAGATGTTCCCGGTAGGTGTAAGAGCACTGGGCAGAGCCAGTTGTTTCTTAGCTTCGCAAAGACCGGGAAGCAAGATGCTTTGGGCCTCTCTGCCCCTTGGAAACAGGGCAGCACTTTGGGCCTGGCAGCTCTAGGGCAATGGAGCACACCCAGAGCCGGAGTTCTACTTCAGCCAGATGAGGCCTGCCAAGAAACTGCGTTTCACAGGCCTTTCAAAGACATGTTCCCGGTAGGCTGTAAGAGCACGGGGCAGAGCGAGTTGGTTCTTAGCTTCCCAGAGAGCTGGAAGCAAGATGCTTTGGGGCCTCTCTGCCCCTTTGGAAACAAGGCAGCACCTTGGGCCTGGCAGCTCTAGGGCAATGGAGCACACCCAGAGCAGAAGTTCTACTTCAGCCAAATCAGGCCTGCCAGGAAACGGCGTTTCACAGGCCTTGGTAAGAGATGTTCCCGGTAGGCTGTAAGAGCACTGGGCAACGCCAGATGTTTCTTAGCTTCCCGAAGAGCTGGAGCAAGATGCTTTGGTGCCACTCTCTCACTTTGGAATCAAGGCAGCCCTTTGGGGCAGGTAGCTCTAGGCCAGTGGAGCACACCCAGAGCAGAAGTTCTACTTCGGCCAGTTCAGGCCACCAACAAACTGCGTTTCACAGGCCTTGGTAAGAGATGTTCCCAGTAGGCTGTAAGAGCACTGGGCAACGCCAGATGTTTCTTAGCTTCCCGAAGAGCTGGAAGCAAGATGCTTTGGGGCCTCTCATCCCCTTTGCAAACAAGGCGGCCCTTTGGGCCAGGCAGCTCTAGGCCAATGGAGCACACCCAGAGCAGAAGTTCTACTTCAGCTAGATCAGGCCACCAACAAAGTGCGTTTCACAGGCCTTGGTAAGAGATTGTCTCTTAGGCTCTAAGAGCACTGTGCAGAGCCAGTTGTTTCTTAGCTTCCCAAAGAGCTGGAAGCAAGATGCTTTGGGGGCTCCCTGCCCCTTTGCCAACAAGGCCGACCTTTGGGCCTTTCAGCTCTGGGCCAATGGAGCACACCCAGAGCAGAAGTTCTACCTCAGCCAGATAAGGCCTGCCAAGAAACTGCGTTTCAAAGGCTTTGGTAAGAGATGTTGCCGGTACTCTGTTAGAGCACTGGGCAGAGACAGTTGTTTCTTAGCTTCCCAAAGAGCTGGAAGCAAGATGCTTTGGGGCCTCTCTGCCCCTTTGCAAACAAGGCATCCCTTTGGGCCTTTCAGCTCTAGGCCAATGGAGCACACCCAGAGCAGAAGTCCTACTTCAGCCAGATCAGGCCTGCCAAGGAACTGCGTTTCAGAGGCCTTTGTATGTGACGTTCCCGGTAGGCTGTGAGAGCACGGTGCAGAGCCAGTTGTTTCCTTGTTTCCCAAACAGCTGGAAGCAAGACGCTTTGGGGCCTCTCTGCCCCTTTGGAAACAAGGCAGCACGTTGGGTCTGGCAGCTCTAGGGCAATGGAGCACAACCAGAGCCGAAGTTCTACTTCTTCCAGATCAGGCCTGCCTAGACAGTGCGTTTCTCAGGCCTTGATAAGAGATGTTCTCTTAGGCTATAAGAGCACTGGGCACAGCCAGTTGTTTCTTAGCTTCCCAAGAGGTGGAAGCAAGATGCTTTGGGGCCTCTCTCCCCCTTTGGAAACAAGGCAGCCCTTTGGGCCTTTCAGCTCTAGGGCAATGGAGCACACCCAGAGCAGAAGTTCTACCTCAGCCAGATCAGGCCTGCCAAGAAACTGCGTCTCACAGGCCTTTCTCTGTCACGTTGCTGGTAGGCTGTGAGAGCACTGTGCAGAGCCAGTTGTTTCTTAGCTTCCCAAAGATTTGGAAGCAAGATACTTTGGGGACTCTCAGCCCCTTTGGAAACAAGGCGGCCCATTGGGCCTGGCAGCTCTAGGCCAAAGTAGCACGCCCAGAGCAGGAGTTCTACTTCAGCCAGATCAGGCCTGCCAAGAAACTGCGTTTCACAGGCCTTTCAAAGAGATGTTCTCTTAGGCTGTAAGAGCACTGGGCAGAGCCAGCTGTTTCTTAGCTTCCCGAAGAGCTGGGAGCAAGATGCTTTGGGTCCACTCTCCGTCTTTGGAAACAAGGCAGCCCTTTGGGCCTGGCAGCTCTAGGGCAATGGAGCACACCCAGAGCAGAAGTTCTACTTCAGCCAGATCAGGCCTGCCAGGAAACTGCGTTTCACAGGCCTTGGTAAGAGATGTTCCCGGTAGGCTGTGAGAGCACTGTGGAGAGCCAGTTGCTTTAGCTTCCCACAGAGCTGGAAGCAAGATGCTTTGGGGCCTCTCTCTCCCTTTGGACACAAGGCAACCGTTTGGGCCTGGCAGCTCTAGGCCAATGGAGCACACCCACAGCAGAAGTTCTACTTCAGGCAGATCAGTCCTGCCCAGAAACTGCGTTTCACAGCCCTTGGTAAGAGATGTTCACGGTAGGCTGTGAGAGCACTGGGCAGAACCAGTTGTTTTTTAGCTTCCCAAAGTGCTGGAGGCAAGATGCTTTGGGGCCTCTCTCACCCTTTGGAAACAAGGCAGCCCTTAGGTCCTGGTAGCTCTAGGCCTATGTAGCACAACCAGAACAGAAGTTCTACTTCAGCCAGGTCAGGCCTGCCAAGAAACTGCGTTTCACAGGCCTTTCAAAGAGATGTTCTCTTAGGCTGTAAGAGCACTGGGCAGAGCCAGCTGTTTCTTAGCTTCCCGAAGAGCTGGGAGCAAGATGCTTTGGGTCCACTCTCCGTCTTTGGAAACAAGGCAGCCCTTTGGGCCTGGCAGCTCTAGGGCAATGGAGCACACCCAGAGCAGAAGTTCTACTTCAGCCAGATCAGGCCTGCCAGGAAACTGCGTTTCACAGGCCTTGGTAAGAGATGTTCCCGGTAGGCTGTAAGAGCACTGGGCAGAGCCAGTTGTTTCTTACCTTCCTGAAAAGCTGGAAGCAAGATGCTTGGGACCCCTCTGCCCGTTTGGGAACAAGGCAGCCTTTTGGGTCGGGAAGCTCTAGGCCAATGGAGCACACGCAGAGCAGGAGTTCTACTTCAGCCTGATCAGGCCTGCAAAGAAACAGCGTTTGACAGGCCTTGGTAAGAGATGTTCCCGGTAGGTGTAAGAGCACTGGGCAGAGCCAGTTGTTTCTTAGCTTCGCAAAGACCGGGAAGCAAGATGCTTTGGGCCTCTCTGCCCCTTGGAAACAGGGCAGCACTTTGGGCCTGGCAGCTCTAGGGCAATGGAGCACACCCAGAGCCGGAGTTCTACTTCAGCCAGATGAGGCCTGCCAAGAAACTGCGTTTCACAGGCCTTTCAAAGACATGTTCCCGGTAGGCTGTAAGAGCACGGGCCAGAGCGAGTTGGTTCTTAGCTTCCCAGAGAGCTGGAAGCAAGATGCTTTGGGGCCTCTCTGCCCCTTTGGAAACAAGGCAGCACCTTGGGCCTGGCAGCTCTAGGGCAATGGAGCACACCCAGAGCAGAAGTTCTACTTCAGCCAAATCAGGCCTGCCAGGAAACGGCATTTCACAGGCCTTGGTAAGAGATGTTCCCGGTAGGCTGTAAGAGCACTGGGCAACGCCAGATGTTTCTTAGCTTCCCGAAGAGCTGGAAGCAAGATGCTTTGGTGCCACTCTCTCACTTTGGAATCAAGGCAGCCCTTTGGGGCAGGTAGCTCTAGGCCAGTGGAGCACACCCAGAGCAGAAGTTCTACTTCGGCCAGTTCAGGCCACCAACAAACTGCGTTTCACAGGCCTTGGTAAGAGATGTTCCCGGTAGGCTGTAAGAGCACTGGGCAACGCCAGATGTTTCTTAGCTTGCCGAAGAGCTGGAAGCAAGATGCTTTGGGGCCTCTCATCCCCTTTGCAAACAAGGCGGCCCTTTGGGCCAGGCAGCTCTAGGCCAATGGAGCACACCCAGAGCAGAAGTTCTACTTCAGCTAGATCAGGCCACCAACAAAGTGCGTTTCACAGGCCTTGGTAAGAGATTGTCTCTTAGGCTGTAAGAGCACTGGGCAGAGCCAGTTGTTTCTTAGCTTCCCAAAGAGCTGGAAGCAAGATGCTTTGGGGGCTCCCTGCCCCTTTGCCACCAAGGCCGACCTTTGGGCCTTTCAGCTCTGGGCCAATGGAGCACACCCAGAGCAGAAGTTCTACCTCAGCCAGATAAGGCCTGCCAAGAAACTGCGTTTCAAAGGCTTTGGTAAGAGATGTTGCCGGTACTCTGTTAGAGCACTGGGCAGAGACAGTTGTTTCTTAGCTTCCCAAAGAGCTGGAAGCAAGATGCTTTGGGGCCTCTCTGCCCCTTTGCAAACAAGGCATCCCTTTGGGCCTTTCAGCTCTAGGCCAATGGAGCACAGCCAGAGCAGAAGTCCTACTTCAGCCAGATCAGGCCTGCCAAGGAACTGCGTTTCAGAGGCCTTTGTATGTGACGTTCCCGGTAGGCTGTGAGAGCACGGTGCAGAGCCAGTTGTTTCCTTGTTTCCCAAACAGCTGGAAGCAAGACGCTTTGGGGCCTCTCTGCCCCTTTGGAAACAAGGCAGCACGTTGGGTCTGGCAGCTCTAGGGCAATGGAGCACAACCAGAGCCGAAGTTCTACTTCTTCCAGATCAGGCCTGCCTAGACAGTGCGTTTCACAGGCCTTGATAAGAGATGTTCTCTTAGGCTATAAGAGCACTGGGCACAGCCAGTTGTTTCTTAGCTTCCCAAGAGGTGGAAGCAAGATGCTTTGGGGCCTCTCTCCCCCTTTGGAAACAAGGCAGCCCTTTGGGCCTTTCAGCTCTAGGGCAATGGAGCACACCCAGAGCAGAAGTTCTACCTCAGCCAGATCAGGCCTGCCAAGAAACTGCTTTTCACAGGCCTTCGTAAGAGGTGTTCCCGGAAGGCTGTAAGAGTACCTGGCAGAGCGAGTTGTTTCTTAGCTTCAAAAACAGCTGGAAGCAACATGATTTGGGGCCTCTCTCCCCCTTTGGAAACAAAGCAGCCTTTGTGCCTGGCAGCTCTAGGCCAAAGTAGCACACCCAGAGCACAAGTTCTACCTCAGCCAGATCAGGCCTTTCAAGAAGCTGCGTTTCACAGGCCTTTGTATGTGACGTTCCCGGTTGGCTTTGAGAGCACTGTGCAGAGCCAGTTGTTTTAGCTTCCCAGAGAGCAGGAAGCAAGATGCTTTGGGGCCTCTCTCACACTTTGGAAATAAAGGCAGCCCTTTGGGCCTGGCAGCCCTAGGCCAATGGAGTACACCCAGAGCAGAAGTTCTACCTCAGCCAGATCAGGCCTTCCAAGAAACTGCGTCTCACAGGCCTTTCTCTGTCACGTTGCTGGTAGGCTGTGAGAGCACTGTGCAGAGCCAGTTGTTTCTTAGCTTCCCAAAGATTTGGAAGCAAGATACTTTGGGGACTCTCAGCCCCTTTGGAAACAAGGCGGCCCTTTGGGCCTGGCAGCTCTAGGCCAAAGTAGCACGCCCAGAGCAGGAGTTCTACTTCAGCCAGATCAGGCCTGCCAAGAAACTGCGTTTCACAGGCCTTGGTAAGAGATGTTCACGGTAGGATGTGAGAGCACTGTGGAGAGCCAGTTGCTTTAGCTTCCCACAGAGCTGGAAGCAAGATGCTTTGGGGCCTCTCTCTCCCTTTGGACACAAGGCAGCCGTTTGGGCCTGGCAGCTCTAGGCCAATGGAGCACACCCACAGCAGAAGTTCTACTTCAGGCAGATCAGTCCTGCCCAGAAACTGCGTTTCACAGCCCTTGGTAAGAGATGTTCACGGTAGGCTGTGAGAGCACTGGGCAGAACCAGTTGTTTTTTAGCTTCCCAAAGTGCTGGAGGCAAGATGCTTTGGGGCCTCTCTCACCCTTTGGAAACAAGGCAGCCCTTAGGTCCTGGTAGCTCTAGGCCTATGTAGCACAACCAGAACAGAAGTTCTACTTCAGCCAGGTCAGGCCTGCCAAGAAACTGCGTTTCACAGGCCTTTCAAAGAGATGTTCTCTTAGGCTGTAAGAGCACTGGGCAGAGCCAGCTGTTTCTTAGCTTCCCGAAGAGCTGGGAGCAAGATGCTTTGGGTCCACTCTCCGTCTTTGGAAACAAGGCAGCCCTTTGGGCCTGGCAGCTCTAGGGCAATGGAGCACACCCAGAGCAGAAGTTCTACTTCAGCCAGATCAGGCCTGCCAGGAAACTGCGTTTCACAGGCCTTGGTAAGAGATGTTCCCGGTAGGCTGTAAGAGCACTGGGCAGAGCCAGTTGTTTCTTACCTTCCTGAAAAGCTGGAAGCAAGATGCTTGGGACCCCTCTGCCCGTTTGGGAACAAGGCAGCCTTTTGGGTCGGGAAGCTCTAGGCCAATGGAGCACACGCAGAGCAGGAGTTCTACTTCAGCCTGATCAGGCCTGCAAAGAAACAGCGTTTGACAGGCCTTGGTAAGAGATGTTCCCGGTAGGTGTAAGAGCACTGGGCAGAGCCAGTTGTTTCTTAGCTTCGCAAAGACTGGGAAGCAAGATGCTTTGGGCCTCTCTGCCCCTTGGAAACAGGGCAGCACTTTGGGCCTGGCAGCTCTAGGGCAATGGAGCACACCCAGAGCCGGAGTTCTACTTCAGCCAGATGAGGCCTGCCAAGAAACTGCGTTTCACAGGCCTTTCAAAGACATGTTCCCGGTAGGCTGTAAGAGCACGGGGCAGAGCGAGTTGGTTCTTAGCTTCCCAGAGAGCTGGAAGCAAGATGCTTTGGGGCCTCTCTGCCCCTTTGGAAACAAGGCAGCACCTTGGGCCTGGCAGCTCTAGGGCAATGGAGCACACCCAGAGCAGAAGTTCTACTTCAGCCAAATCAGGCCTGCCAGGAAACGGCGTTTCACAGGCCTTGGTAAGAGATGTTCCCGGTAGGCTGTAAGAGCACTGGGCAACGCCAGATGTTTCTTAGCTTCCCGAAGAGCTGGAGCAAGATGCTTTGGTGCCACTCTCTCACTTTGGAATCAAGGCAGCCCTTTGGGGCAGGTAGCTCTAGGCCAGTGGAGCACACCCAGAGCAGAAGTTCTACTTCGGCCAGTTCAGGCCACCAACAAACTGCGTTTCACAGGCCTTGGTAAGAGATGTTCCCGGTAGGCTGTAAGAGCACTGGGCAACGCCAGATGTTTCTTAGCTTCCCGAAGAGCTGGAAGCAAGATGCTTTGGGGCCTCTCATCCCCTTTGCAAACAAGGCCGACCTTTGGGCCAGGCAGCTCTAGGCCAATGGAGCACACCCAGAGCAGAAGTTCTACTTCAGCTAGATCAGGCCACCAACAAAGTGCGTTTCACAGGCCTTGGTAAGAGATTGTCTCTTAGGCTGTAAGAGCACTGGGCAGAGCCAGTTGTTTCTTAGCTTCCCAAAGAGCTGGAAGCAAGATGCTTTGGGGGCTCCCTGCCCCTTTGCCAACAAGGCCGACCTTTGGGCCTTTCAGCTCTGGGCCAATGGAGCACACCCAGAGCAGAAGTTCTACCTCAGCCAGATAAGGCCTGCCAAGAAACTGCGTTTCAAAGGCTTTGGTAAGAGATGTTGCCGGTACTCTGTTAGAGCACTGGGCAGAGACAGTTGTTTCTTAGCTTCCCAAAGAGCTGGAAGCAAGATGCTTAGGGGCCTCTCTGCCCCTTTGCAAACAAGGCATCCCTTTGGGCCTTTCAGCTCTAGGCCAATGGAGCACACCCAGAGCAGAAGTCCTACTTCAGCCAGATCAGGCCTGCCAAGGAACTGCGTTTCAGAGGCCTTTGTATGTGACGTTCCCGGTAGGCTGTGAGAGCACGGTGCAGAGCCAGTTGTTTCCTTGTTTCCCAAACAGCTGGAAGCAAGACGCTTTGGGGCCTCTCTGCCCCTTTGGAAACAAGGCAGCACGTTGGGTCTGGCAGCTCTAGGGCAATGGAGCACAACCAGAGCCGAAGTTCTACTTCTTCCAGATCAGGCCTGCCTAGACAGTGCGTTTCTCAGGCCTTGATAAGAGATGTTCTCTTAGGCTATAAGAGCACTGGGCACAGCCAGTTGTTTCTTAGCTTCCCAAGAGGTGGAAGCAAGATGCTTTGGGGCCTCTCTCCCCCTTTGGAAACAAGGCAGCCCTTTGGGCCTTTCAGCTCTAGGGCAATGGAGCACACCCAGAGCAGAAGTTCTACCTCAGCCAGATCAGGCCTGCCAAGAAACTGCTTTTCACAGGCCTTCGTAAGAGGTGTTCCCGGAAGGCTGTAAGAGTACCTGGCAGAGCGAGTTGTTTCTTAGCTTCAAAAACAGCTGGAAGCAACATGATTTGGGGCCTCTCTCCCCCTTTGGAAACAAAGCAGCCTTTGTGCCTGGCAGCTCTAGGCCAAAGTAGCACACCCAGAGCACAAGTTCTACCTCAGCCAGATAAGGCCTGTCAAGAAGCTGCGTTTCACAGGCCTTTGTATGTGACGTTCCCGGTTGGCTTTGAGAGCACTGTGCAGAGCCAGTTGTTTTAGCTTCCCAGAGAGCAGGAAGCAAGATGCTTTGGGGCCTCTCTCACACTTTGGAAATAAAGGCAGCCCTTTGGGCCTGGCAGCCCTAGGCCAATGGAGTACACCCAGAGCAGAAGTTCTACCTCAGCCAGATCAGGCCTTCCAAGAAACTGCGTCTCACAGGCCTTTCTCTGTCACGTTGCCGGTAGGCTGTGAGAGCACTGTGCAGAGCCAGTTGTTTCTTAGCTTCCCAAAGATTTGGAAGCAAGATGCTTTGGGGACTCTCAGCCCCTTTGGAAACAAGGCGGCCCATTGGGCCTGGCAGCTCTAGGCCAAATTAGCACGCCCAGAGCAGGAGTTCTACTTCAGCCAGATCAGGCCTGCCAAGAAACTGCGTTTCACAGGCCTTTCAAAGAGATGTTCTCTTAGGCTGTAAGAGCACTGGGCAGAGCCAGCTGTTTCTTAGCTTCCCGAAGAGCTGGGAGCAAGATGCTTTGGGTCCACTCTCCGTCTTTGGAAACAAGGCAGCCCTTTGGGCCTGGCAGCTCTAGGCCAAAGTAGCACGCCCAGAGCAGGAGTTCTACTTCAGCCAGATCAGGCCTGCCAGGAAACTGCGTTTCACAGGCCTTGGTAAGAGATGTTCCCGGTAGGCTGTGAGAGCACTGTGGAGAGCCAGTTGCTTTAGCTTCCCACAGAGCTGGAAGCAAGATGCTTTGGGGCCTCTCTCTCCCTTTGGACACAAGGCAGCCGTTTGGGCCTGGCAGCTCTAGGCCAATGGAGCACACCCACAGCAGAAGTTCTACTTCAGGCAGATCAGTCCTGCCCAGAAACTGCGTTTCACAGCCCTTGGTAAGAGATGTTCACGGTAGGCTGTGAGAGCACTGGGCAGAACCAGTTGTTTTTTAGCTTCCCAAAGTGCTGGAGGCAAGATGCTTTGGGGCCTCTCTCACCCTTTGGAAACAAGGCAGCCCTTAGGTCCTGGTAGCTCTAGGCCTATGTAGCACAACCAGAACAGAAGTTCTACTTCAGCCAGGTCAGGCCTGCCAAGAAACTGCGTTTCACAGGCCTTTCAAAGAGATGTTCTCTTAGGCTGTAAGAGCACTGGGCAGAGCCAGCTGTTTCTTAGCTTCCCGAAGAGCTGGGAGCAAGATGCTTTGGGTCCACTCTCCGTCTTTGGAAACAAGGCAGCCCTTTGGGCCTGGCAGCTCTAGGGCAATGGAGCACACCCAGAGCAGAAGTTCTACTTCAGCCAGATCAGGCCTGCCAGGAAACTGCGTTTCACAGGCCTTGGTAAGAGATGTTCCCGGTAGGCTGTAAGAGCACTGGGCAGAGCCAGTTGTTTCTTACCTTCCTGAAAAGCTGGAAGCAAGATGCTTGGGACCCCTCTGCCCGTTTGGGAACAAGGCAGCCTTTTGGGTCGGGAAGCTCTAGGCCAATGGAGCACACGCAGAGCAGGAGTTCTACTTCAGCCTGATCAGGCCTGCAAAGAAACAGCGTTTGACAGGCCTTGGTAAGAGATGTTCCCGGTAGGTGTAAGAGCACTGGGCAGAGCCAGTTGTTTCTTAGCTTCGCAAAGACCGGGAAGCAAGATGCTTTGGGCCTCTCTGCCCCTTGGAAACAGGGCAGCACTTTGGGCCTGGCAGCTCTAGGGCAATGGAGCACACCCAGAGCCGGAGTTCTACTTCAGCCAGATGAGGCCTGCCAAGAAACTGCGTTTCACAGGCCTTTCAAAGACATGTTCCCGGTAGGCTGTAAGAGCACGGGGCAGAGCGAGTTGGTTCTTAGCTTCCCAGAGAGCTGGAAGCAAGATGCTTTGGGGCCTCTCTGCCCCTTTGGAAACAAGGCAGCACCTTGGGCCTGGCAGCTCTAGGGCAATGGAGCACACCCAGAGCAGAAGTTCTACTTCAGCCAGATCAGGCCTGCCAGGAAACGGCGTTTCACAGGCCTTGGTAAGAGATGTTCCCGGTAGGCTGTAAGAGCACTGGGCAACGCCAGATGTTTCTTAGCTTCCCGAAGAGCTGGAAGCAAGAGGCTTTGGTGCCACTCTCTCACTTTGGACTTAAGGCAGCCCTTTGGGGCAGGTAGCTCTAGCCCAGTGGAGCACACCCAGAGCAGAAGTTCTACTTCGGCCAGTTCAGGCCACCAAGAAACTGCGTTTCACAGGCCTTGGTAAGAGATGTTCCCGGTAGGCTGTAAGAGCACTGGGCAACGCCAGATGTTTCTTAGCTTCCCGAAGAGCTGGAAGCAAGATGCTTTGGGGCCTCTCATCCCCTTTGCAAACAAGGCGGCCCTATGGGCCAGGCAGCTCTAGGCCAATGGAGCACACCCAGAGCAGAAGTTCTACTTCGGCCAGTTCAGGCCACCAACAAACTGTGTTTCACAGGCCTTGGTAAGAGATGTTCCCGGTAGGCTGTAAGAGCACTGGGCAACGCCAGATGTTTCTTAGCTTCCCGAAGAGCTGGAAGCAAGATGCTTTGGGGCCTCTCATCCCCTTTGCAAACAAGGCCGACCTTTGGGCCAGGCAGCTCTAGGCCAATGGAGCACACCCAGAGCAGAAGTTCTACCTCAGCCAGATAAGGCCTGCCAAGAAACTGCGTTTCAAAGGCTTTGGTAAGAGATGTTCCCGGTACTCTGTTAGAGAACTGGGCAGAGCCATTTGTTTCTTAGCTTCCCAAAGAGCTGGAAGCAAGATGCTTTGGGGGCTCCCTGCCCCTTTGCCAACAAGGGCGACCTTTGGGCCTTTCAGCTCTAGGCCAATGGAGCACACCCAGAGCAGAAGTCCTACTTCAGCCAGATCAGGCCTGCCAAGGAACTGCGTTTCAGAGGCCTTTGTATGTGACGTTCCCGGTAGGCTGTGAGAGCACGGTGCAGAGCCAGTTGTTTCCTTGTTTCACAAACAGCTGGAAGCAAGACGCTTTGGGGCCTCTCTGCCCCTTTGGAAACAAGGCAGCACGTTGGGTCTGGCAGCTTAGGGCAATGGAGCACAACCAGAGCCGAAGTTCTACTTCTTCCAGATCAGGCCTGCCTAGACAGTGCGTTTCACAGGCCTTGATAAGAGATGTTCTCTTAGGCTATAAGAGCACTGGGCACAGCCAGTTGTTTCTTAGCTTCCCAAGAGGTGGAAGCAAGATGCTTTGGGGCCTCTCTCCCCCTTTGGAAACAAGGCAGCCCTTTGGGCCTTTCAGCTCTAGGGCAATGGAGCACACCCAGAGCAGAAGTTCTACCTCAGCCAGATCAGGCCTGCCAAGAAACTGCTTTTCACAGGCCTTCGTAAGAGGTGTTCCCGGAAGGCTGTAAGAGTACCTGGCAGAGCGAGTTGTTTCTTAGCTTCAAAACAGCTGGAAGCAACATGATTTGGGGCCTCTCTCCCCCTTTGGAAACAAAGCAGCCTTTGTGCCTGGCAGCTCTAGGCCAAAGTAGCACACCCAGAGCACAAGTTCTACTTCAGGCAGATCAGTCCTGCCCAGAAACTGCGTTTCACAGCCCTTGGTAAGAGATGTTCACGGTAGGCTGTGAGAGCACTGGGCAGAACCAGTTGTTTTTTAGCTTCCCAAAGTGCTGGAGGCAAGATGCTTTGGGGCCTCTCTCACCCTTTGGAAACAAGGCAGCCCTTAGGTCCTGGTAGCTCTAGGCCTATGTAGCACAACCAGAACAGAAGTTCTACTTCAGCCAGGTCAGGCCTGCCAAGAAACTGCGTTTCACAGGCCTTTCAAAGAGATGTTCTCTTAGGCTGTAAGAGCACTGGGCAGAGCCAGCTGTTTCTTAGCTTCCCGAAGAGCTGGGAGCAAGATGCTTTGGGTCCACTCTCCGTCTTTGGAAACAAGGCAGCCCTTTGGGCCTGGCAGCTCTAGGGCAATGGAGCACACCCAGAGCAGAAGTTCTACTTCAGCCAGATCAGGCCTGCCAGGAAACTGCGTTTCACAGGCCTTGGTAAGAGATGTTCCCGGTAGGCTGTAAGAGCACTGGGCAGAGCCAGTTGTTTCTTACCTTCCTGAAAAGCTGGAAGCAAGATGCTTGGGACCCCTCTGCCCGTTTGGGAACAAGGCAGCCTTTTGGGTCGGGAAGCTCTAGGCCAATGGAGCACACGCAGAGCAGGAGTTCTACTTCAGCCTGATCAGGCCTGCAAAGAAACAGCGTTTGACAGGCCTTGGTAAGAGATGTTCCCGGTAGGTGTAAGAGCACTGGGCAGAGCCAGTTGTTTCTTAGCTTCGCAAAGACCGGGAAGCAAGATGCTTTGGGCCTCTCTGCCCCTTGGAAACAGGGCAGCACTTTGGGCCTGGCAGCTCTAGGGCAGTGGAGCACACCCAGAGCAGAAGTTCTACTTCAGCCAAATCAGGCCTGCCAGGAAACGGCGTTTCACAGGCCTTGGTAAGAGATGTTCCCGGTAGGCTGTTAGAGCACTGGGCAACGCCAGATGTTTCTTAGCTTCCCGAAGAGCTGGAAGCGAGAAGGTTTGGTGCCACTCTCTCACTTTGGACTCAAGGCAGCCCTTTGGGGCAGGTAGCTCTAGGCCAGTGGAGCACACCCAGAGCAGAAGTTCTACTTGGGCCAGTTCAGGCCACCAACAAACTGCGTTTCACAGGCCTTGGTAAGAGATGTTCCCGGTAGGCTGTAAGAGCACTGGGCAACGCCAGATGTTTCTTAGCTTCCCGAAGAGCTGGAAGCAAGATGCTTTGGGGCCTCTCATCCCCTTTGCAAACAAGGCGGCCCTATGGGCCAGGCAGCTCTAGGCCAATGGAGCACACCCAGAGCAGAAGTTCTACTTCGGCCAGTTCAGGCCACCAACAAACTGCGTTTCACAGGCCTTGGTAAGAGATGTTCCCGGTAGGCTGTAAGAGCACTGGGCAACGCCAGATGTTTCTTAGCTTCCCGAAGAGCTGGAAGCAAGATGCTTTGGGGCCTCTCATCCCCTTTGCAAACAAGGCCGACCTTTGGGCCAGGCAGCTCTAGGCCAATGGAGCACACCCAGAGCAGAAGTTCTACTTCAGCTAGATCAGGCCACCAACAAAGTGCGTTTCACAGGCCTTGGTAAGAGATTGTCTCTTAGGCTGTAAGAGCACTGGGCAGAGCCAGTTGTTTCTTAGCTTCCCAAAGAGCTGGAAGCAAGATGCTTTGGGGGCTCCCTGCCCCTTTGCCAACAAGGCCGACCTTTGGGCCTTTCAGCTCTGGGCCAATGGAGCACACCCAGAGCAGAAGTTCTACCTCAGCCAGATAAGGCCTGCCAAGAAACTGCGTTTCAAAGGCTTTGGTAAGAGATGTTGCCGGTACTCTGTTAGAGCACTGGGCAGAGACAGTTGTTTCTTAGCTTCCCAAAGAGCTGGAAGCAAGATGCTTAGGGGCCTCTCTGCCCCTTTGCAAACAAGGCATCCCTTTGGGCCTTTCAGCTCTAGGCCAATGGAGCACACCCAGAGCAGAAGTCCTACTTCAGCCAGATCAGGCCTGCCAAGGAACTGCGTTTCAGAGGCCTTTGTATGTGACGTTCCCGGTAGGCTGTGAGAGCACGGTGCAGAGCCAGTTGTTTCCTTGTTTCCCAAACAGCTGGAAGCAAGACGCTTTGGGGCCTCTCTGCCCCTTTGGAAACAAGGCAGCACGTTGGGTCTGGCAGCTCTAGGGCAATGGAGCACAACCAGAGCCGAAGTTCTACTTCTTCCAGATCAGGCCTGCCTAGACAGTGCGTTTCTCAGGCCTTGATAAGAGATGTTCTCTTAGGCTATAAGAGCACTGGGCACAGCCAGTTGTTTCTTAGCTTCCCAAGAGGTGGAAGCAAGATGCTTTGGGGCCTCTCTCCCCCTTTGGAAACAAGGCAGCCCTTTGGGCCTTTCAGCTCTAGGGCAATGGAGCACACCCAGAGCAGAAGTTCTACCTCAGCCAGATCAGGCCTGCCAAGAAACTGCTTTTCACAGGCCTTCGTAAGAGGTGTTCCCGGAAGGCTGTAAGAGTACCTGGCAGAGCGAGTTGTTTCTTAGCTTCAAAAACAGCTGGAAGCAACATGATTTGGGGCCTCTCTCCCCCTTTGGAAACAAAGCAGCCTTTGTGCCTGGCAGCTCTAGGCCAAAGTAGCACACCCAGAGCACAAGTTCTACCTCAGCCAGATAAGGCCTGTCAAGAAGCTGCGTTTCACAGGCCTTTGTATGTGACGTTCCCGGTTGGCTTTGAGAGCACTGTGCAGAGCCAGTTGTTTTAGCTTCCCAGAGAGCAGGAAGCAAGATGCTTTGGGGCCTCTCTCACACTTTGGAAATAAAGGCAGCCCTTTGGGCCTGGCAGCCCTAGGCCAATGGAGTACACCCAGAGCAGAAGTTCTACCTCAGCCAGATCAGGCCTTCCAAGAAACTGCGTCTCACAGGCCTTTCTCTGTCACGTTGCTGGTAGGCTGTGAGAGCACTGTGCAGAGCCAGTTGTTTCTTAGCTTCCCAAAGATTTGGAAGCAAGATGCTTTGGGGACTCTCAGCCCCTTTGGAAACAAGGCGGCCCATTGGGCCTGGCAGCTCTAGGCCAAAGTAGCACGCCCAGAGCAGGAGTTCTACTTCAGCCAGATCAGGCCTGCCAAGAAACTGCGTTTCACAGGCCTTTCAAAGAGATGTTCTCTTAGGCTGTAAGAGCACTGGGCAGAGCCAGCTGTTTCTTAGCTTCCCGAAGAGCTGGGAGCAAGATGCTTTGGGTCCACTCTCCGTCTTTGGAAACAAGGCAGCCCTTTGGGCCTGGCAGCTCTAGGCCAAAGTAGCACGCCCAGAGCAGGAGTTCTACTTCAGCCAGATCAGGCCTGCCAGGAAACTGCGTTTCACAGGCCTTGGTAAGAGATGTTCCCGGTAGGCTGTGAGAGCACTGTGGAGAGCCAGTTGCTTTAGCTTCCCACAGAGCTGGAAGCAAGATGCTTTGGGGCCTCTCTCTCCCTTTGGACACAAGGCAGCCGTTTGGGCCTGGCAGCTCTAGGCCAATGGAGCACACCCACAGCAGAAGTTCTACTTCAGGCAGATCAGTCCTGCCCAGAAACTGCGTTTCACAGCCCTTGGTAAGAGATGTTCACGGTAGGCTGTGAGAGCACTGGGCAGAACCAGTTGTTTTTTAGCTTCCCAAAGTGCTGGAGGCAAGATGCTTTGGGGCCTCTCTCACCCTTTGGAAACAAGGCAGCCCTTAGGTCCTGGTAGCTCTAGGCCTATGTAGCACAACCAGAACAGAAGTTCTACTTCAGCCAGGTCAGGCCTGCCAAGAAACTGCGTTTCACAGGCCTTTCAAAGAGATGTTCTCTTAGGCTGTAAGAGCACTGGGCAGAGCCAGCTGTTTCTTAGCTTCCCGAAGAGCTGGGAGCAAGATGCTTTGGGTCCACTCTCCGTCTTTGGAAACAAGGCAGCCCTTTGGGCCTGGCAGCTCTAGGGCAATGGAGCACACCCAGAGCAGAAGTTCTACTTCAGCCAGATCAGGCCTGCCAGGAAACTGCGTTTCACAGGCCTTGGTAAGAGATGTTCCCGGTAGGCTGTAAGAGCACTGGGCAGAGCCAGTTGTTTCTTACCTTCCTGAAAAGCTGGAAGCAAGATGCTTGGGACCCCTCTGCCCGTTTGGGAACAAGGCAGCCTTTTGGGTCGGGAAGCTCTAGGCCAATGGAGCACACGCAGAGCAGGAGTTCTACTTCAGCCTGATCAGGCCTGCAAAGAAACAGCGTTTGACAGGCCTTGGTAAGAGATGTTCCCGGTAGGTGTAAGAGCACTGGGCAGAGCCAGTTGTTTCTTAGCTTCGCAAAGACCGGGAAGCAAGATGCTTTGGGCCTCTCTGCCCCTTGGAAACAGGGCAGCACTTTGGGCCTGGCAGCTCTAGGGCAATGGAGCACACCCAGAGCCGGAGTTCTACTTCAGCCAGATGAGGCCTGCCAAGAAACTGCGTTTCACAGGCCTTTCAAAGACATGTTCCCGGTAGGCTGTAAGAGCACGGGCCAGAGCGAGTTGGTTCTTAGCTTCCCAGAGAGCTGGAAGCAAGATGCTTTGGGGCCTCTCTGCCCCTTTGGAAACAAGGCAGCACCTTGGGCCTGGCAGCTCTAGGGCAATGGAGCACACCCAGAGCAGAAGTTCTACTTCGGCCAGTTCAGGCCACCAACAAACTGCGTTTCACAGGCCTTGGTAAGAGATGTTCCCGGTAGGCTGTAAGAGCACTGGGCAATGCCAGATGTTTCTTAGCTTCCCGAAGAGCTGGAAGCAAGATGCTTTGGGGCCTCTCATCCCCTTTGCCAACAAGGCCGACCTTTGGGCCTTTCAGCTCTGGGCCAATGGAGCACACCCAGAGCAGAAGTTCTACCTCAGCCAGATCAGGCCTGCCGAGAAACTGCTTTTCACAGGCCTTCGTATGAGGTGTTCCCGGAAGGCTGTAAGAGTACCTGGCAGAGCGAGTTGTTTCTTAGCTTCAAAAACAGCTGGAAGCAACATGATTTGGGGCCTCTCTCCCCCTTTGGAAACAAATCAGCCTTGGTGCCTGGCAGCTCTAGGCCAAAGTAGCACACCCAGAGCACAAGTTCTACCTCAGCCAGATAAGGCCTGTCAAGAAGCTGCGTTTCACAGGCCTTTGTATGTGACGTTCCCGGTTGGCTTTGAGAGCACTGTGCAGAGCCAGTTGTTTTAGCTTCCCAGAGAGCAGGAAGCAAGATGCTTTGGGGCCTCTCTCACACTTTGGAAATAAAGGCAGCCCTTTGGCCTGGCAGCCCTAGGCCAATGGAGTACACCCAGAGCAGAAGTTCTACCTCAGCCAGATCAGGCCTTCCAAGAAACTGCGTCTCACAGGCCTTTCTCTGTCACGTTGCCGGTAGGCTGTGAGAGCACTGTGCAGAGCCAGTTGTTTCTTAGCTTCCCAAAGATTTGGAAGCAAGATACTTTGGGGACTCTCAGCCCCTTTGGAAACAAGGCGGGCCTTTGGGCCTGGCAGCTCTAGGCCAAAGTAGCACGCCCAGAGCAGGAGTTCTACTTCAGCCAGATCAGGCCTGCCAAGAAACTGCGTTTCACAGGCCTTGGTAAGAGATGTTCCTGGTAGGCTGTGAGAGCACTGGGCAGAACCAGTTGTTTTTTAGCTTCCCAAAGTGCTGGAGGCAAGATGCTTTGGGGCCTCTCTCACCCTTTGGAAACAAGGCAGCCCTTAGGTCCTGGTAGCTCTAGGCCTATGTAGCACAACCAGAACAGAAGTTCTACTTCAGCCAGGTCAGGCCTGCCAAGAAACTGCGTTTCACAGGCCTTTCAAAGAGATGTTCTCTTAGGCTGTAAGAGCACTGGGCAGAGCCAGCTGTTTCTTAGCTTCCCGAAGAGCTGGGAGCAAGATGCTTTGGGTCCACTCTCCGTCTTTGGAAACCAGGCAGCCCTTTGGGCCTGGCAGCTCTAGGGCAATGGAGCACACCCAGAGCAGGAGTTCTACTTCAGCCAGATCAGGCCTTCCAAGAAACTGCGTCTCACAGGCCTTTCTCTGTCACGTTGCCGGTAGGCTGTGAGAGCACTGTGCAGAGCCAGTTGTTTCTTAGCTTCCCAAAGATTTGGAAGCAAGATGCTTTGGGGACTCTCAGCCCCTTTGGAAACAAGGCGGCCCTTTGGGCCTGGCAGCTCTAGGCCAAAGTAGCACGCCCAGAGCAGGAGTTCTACTTCAGCCAGATCAGGCCTGCCAAGAAACTGCGTTTCACAGGCCTTGGTAAGAGATGTTCCCGGTAGGCTGTGAGAGCACTGTGGAGAGCCAGTTGCTTTAGCTTCCCACAGAGCTGGAAGCAAGATGCTTTGGGGCCTCTCTCTCCCTTTGGACACAAGGCAGCCGTTTGGGCCTGGCAGCTCTAGGCCAATGGAGCACACCCACAGCAGAAGTTCTACTTCAGGCAGATCAGTCCTGCCCAGAAACTGCGTTTCAGAGCCCTTGGTAAGAGATGTTCCCGGTAGGCTGTGAGAGCACTGGGCAGAACCAGTTGTTTTTTAGCTTCCCAAAGTGCTGGAGGCAGGATGCTTTGGGGCCTCTCTCACCCTTTGGAAACAAGGCAGCCCTTAGGTCCTGGTAGCTCTAGGCCTATGTAGCACAACCAGAACAGAAGTTCTACTTCAGCCAGGTCAGGCCTGCCAAGAAACTGCGTTTCACAGGCCTTTCAAAGAGATGTTCTCTTAGGCTGTAAGAGCACTGGGCAGAGCCAGCTGTTTCTTAGCTTCCCGAAGAGCTGGGAGCAAGATGCTTTGGGTCCACTCTCCGTCTTTGGAAACAAGGCAGCCCTTTGGGCCTGGCAGCTCTAGGGCAATGGAGCACACCCAGAGCAGAAGTTCTACTTCAGCCAGATCAGGCCTGCCAGGAAACTGCGTTTCACAGGCCTTGGTAAGAGATGTTCCCGGTAGGCTGTAAGAGCACTGGGCAGAGCCAGTTGTTTCTTACCTTCCTGAAAAGCTGGAAGCAAGATGCTTGGGACCCCTCTGCCCGTTTGGGAACAAGGCAGCCTTTTGGGTCGGGAAGCTCTAGGCCAATGGAGCACACGCAGAGCAGGAGTTCTACTTCAGCCTGATCAGGCCTGCAAAGAAACAGCGTTTGACAGGCCTTGGTAAGAGATGTTCGCGGTAGGTGTAAGAGCACTGGGCAGAGCCAGTTGTTTCTTAGCTTCGCAAAGACCGGGAAGCAAGATGCTTTGGGCCTCTCTGCCCCTTGGAAACAGGGCAGCACTTTGGGCCTGGCAGCTCTAGGGCAATGGAGCACACCCAGAGCCGGAGTTCTACTTCAGCCAGATGAGGCCTGCCAAGAAACTGCGTTTCACAGGCCTTTCAAAGACATGTTCCCGGTAGGCTGTAAGAGCACGGGCCAGAGCGAGTTGGTTCTTAGCTTCCCAGAGAGCTGGAAGCAAGATGCTTTGGGGCCTCTCTGCCCCTTTGGAAACAAGGCAGCACCTTGGGCCTGGCAGCTCTAGGGCAATGGAGCACACCCAGAGCAGAAGTTCTACTTCAGCCAAATCAGGCCTGCCAGGAAACGGCGTTTCACAGGCCTTGGTAAGAGATGTTCCCGGTAGGCTGTAAGAGCCCTGGGCAACGCCAGATGTTTCTTAGCTTCCCGAAGAGCTGGAAGCAAGATGCTTTGGTGCCACTCTCTCACTTTGGAATCAAGGCAGCCCTTTGGGGCAGGTAGCTCTAGGCCAGTGGAGCACACCCAGAGCAGAAGTTCTACTTCGGCCAGTTCAGGCCACCAACAAACTGCGTTTCACAGGCCTTGGTAAGAGATGTTCCCGGTAGGCTGTAAGAGCACTGGGCAACGCCAGATGTTTCTTAGCTTGCCGAAGAGCTGGAAGCAAGATGCTTTGGGGCCTCTCATCCCCTTTGCAAACAAGGCGGCCCTTTGGGCCAGGCAGCTCTAGGCCAATGGAGCACACCCAGAGCAGAAGTTCTACTTCAGCTACATCAGGCCACCAACAAAGTGCATTTCACAGGCCTTGGTAAGAGATTGTCTCTTAGGCTGTAAGAGCACTGGGCAGAGCCAGTTGTTTCTTAGCTTCCCAAAGAGCTGGAAGCAAGATGCTTTGGGGGCTCCCTGCCCCTTTGCCAACAAGGCCGACCTTTGGGCCTTTCAGCTCTGGGCCAATGGAGCACACCCAGAGCAGAAGTTCTACCTCAGCCAGATAAGGCCTGCCAAGAAACTGCGTTTCAAAGGCTTTGGTAAGAGATGTTGCCGGTACTCTGTTAGAGCACTGGGCAGAGACAGTTGTTTCTTAGCTTCCCAAAGAGCTGGAAGCAAGATGCTTTGGGGCCTCTCTGCCCCTTTGGAAACAAGGCATCCCTTTGGGCCTTTCAGCTCTAGGCCAATGGAGCACACCCAGAGCAGAAGTCCTACTTCAGCCAGATCAGGCCTGCCAAGGAACTGCGTTTCAGAGGCCTTTGTATGTGACGTTCCCGGTAGGCTGTGAGAGCACGGTGCAGAGCCAGTTGTTTCCTTGTTTCCCAAACAGCTGGAAGCAAGACGCTTTGGGGCCTCTCTGCCCCTTTGGAAACAAGGCAGCACGTTGGGTCTGGCAGCTCTAGGGCAATGGAGCACAACCAGAGCCGAAGTTCTACTTCTTCCAGATCAGGCCTGCCTAGACAGTGCGTTTCACAGGCCTTGATAAGAGATGTTCTCTTAGGCTATAAGAGCACTGGGCACAGCCAGTTGTTTCTTAGCTTCCCAAGAGGTGGAAGCAAGATGCTTTGGGGCCTCTCTCCCCCTTTGGAAACAAGGCAGCCCTTTGGGCCTTTCAGCTCTAGGGCAATGGAGCACACCCAGAGCAGAAGTTCTACCTCAGCCAGATCAGGCCTGCCAAGAAACTGCTTTTCACAGGCCTTCGTAAGAGGTGTTCCCGGAAGGCTGTAAGAGTACCTGGCAGAGCGAGTTGTTTCTTAGCTTCAAAAACAGCTGGAAGCAACATGATTTGGGGCCTCTCTCCCCCTTTGGAAACAAATCAGCCTTGGTGCCTGGCAGCTCTAGGCCAAAGTAGCACACCCAGAGCACAAGTTCTACCTCAGCCAGATAAGGCCTGTCAAGAAGCTGCGTTTCACAGGCCTTTGTATGTGACGTTCCCGGTTGGCTTTGAGAGCACTGTGCAGAGCCAGTTGTTTTAGCTTCCCAGAGAGCAGGAAGCAAGATGCTTTGGGGCCTCTCTCACACTTTGGAAATAAAGGCAGCCCTTTGGGCCTGGCAGCCCTAGGCCAATGGAGTACACCCAGAGCAGAAGTTCTACCTCAGCCAGATCAGGCCTTCCAAGAAACTGCGTCTCACAGGCCTTTCTCTGTCACGTTGCCAGTAGGCTGTGAGAGCACTGTGCAGAGCCAGTTGTTTCTTAGCTTCCCAAAGATTTGGAAGCAAGATACTTTGGGGACTCTCAGCCCCTTTGGAAACAAGGCGGCTCTTTGGGCCTGGCAGCTCTAGGCCAAAGTAGCACGCCCAGAGCAGGAGTTCTACTTCAGCCAGATCAGGCCTGCCAAGAAACTGCGTTTCACAGGCCTTGGTAAGAGATGTTCACGGTAGGATGTGAGAGCACTGTGGAGAGCCAGTTGCTTTAGCTTCCCACAGAGCTGGAAGCAAGATGCTTTGGGGCCTCTCTCTCCCTTTGGACACAAGGCAGCCGTTTGGGCCTGGCAGCTCTAGGCCAATGGAGCACACCCACAGCAGAAGTTCTACTTCAGGCAGATCAGTCCTGCCCAGAAACTGCGTTTCACAGCCCTTGGTAAGAGATGTTCACGGTAGGCTGTGAGAGCACTGGGCAGAACCAGTTGTTTTTTAGCTTCCCAAAGTGCTGGAGGCAAGATGCTTTGGGGCCTCTCTCACCCTTTGGAAACAAGGCAGCCCTTAGGTCCTGGTAGCTCTAGGCCTATGTAGCACAACCAGAACAGAAGTTCTACTTCAGCCAGGTCAGGCCTGCCAAGAAACTGCGTTTCACAGGCCTTTCAAAGAGATGTTCTCTTAGGCTGTAAGAGCACTGGGCAGAGCCAGCTGTTTCTTAGCTTCCCGAAGAGCTGGGAGCAAGATGCTTTGGGTCCACTCTCCGTCTTTGGAAACAAGGCAGCCCTTTGGGCCTGGCAGCTCTAGGGCAATGGAGCACACCCAGAGCAGAAGTTCTACTTCAGCCAGATCAGGCCTGCCAGGAAACTGCGTTTCACAGGCCTTGGTAAGAGATGTTCCCGGTAGGCTGTAAGAGCACTGGGCAGAGCCAGTTGTTTCTTACCTTCCTGAAAAGCTGGAAGCAAGATGCTTGGGACCCCTCTGCCCGTTTGGGAACAAGGCAGCCTTTTGGGTCGGGAAGCTCTAGGCCAATGGAGCACACGCAGAGCAGGAGTTCTACTTCAGCCTGATCAGGCCTGCAAAGAAACAGCGTTTGACAGGCCTTGGTAAGAGATGTTCCCGGTAGGTGTAAGAGCACTGGGCAGAGCCAGTTGTTTCTTAGCTTCGCAAAGACCGGGAAGCAAGATGCTTTGGGCCTCTCTGCCCCTTGGAAACAGGGCAGCACTTTGGGCCTGGCAGCTCTAGGGCAATGGAGCACACCCAGAGCCGGAGTTCTACTTCAGCCAGATGAGGCCTGCCAAGAAACTGCGTTTCACAGGCCTTTCAAAGACATGTTCCCGGTAGGCTGTAAGAGCACGGGCCAGAGCGAGTTGGTTCTTAGCTTCCCAGAGAGCTGGAAGCAAGATGCTTTGGGGCCTCTCTGCCCCTTTGGAAACAAGGCAGCACCTTGGGCCTGGCAGCTCTAGGGCAATGGAGCACACCCAGAGCAGAAGTTCTACTTCAGCCAAATCAGGCCTGCCAGGAAACGGCGTTTCACAGGCCTTGGTAAGAGATGTTCCCGGTAGGCTGTAAGAGCACTGGGCAACGCCAGATGTTTCTTAGCTTCCCGAAGAGCTGGAAGCAAGATGCTTTGGTGCCACTCTCTCACTTTGGAATCAAGGCAGCCCTTTGGGGCAGGTAGCTCTAGGCCAGTGGAGCACACCCAGAGCAGAAGTTCTACTTCGGCCAGTTCAGGCCACCAACAAACTGCGTTTCACAGGCCTTGGTAAGAGATGTTCCCGGTAGGCTGTAAGAGCACTGGGCAACGCCAGATGTTTCTTAGCTTGCCGAAGAGCTGGAAGCAAGATGCTTTGGGGCCTCTCATCCCCTTTGCAAACAAGGCGGCCCTTTGGGCCAGGCAGCTCTAGGCCAATGGAGCACACCCAGAGCAGAAGTTCTACTTCAGCTACATCAGGCCACCAACAAAGTGCATTTCACAGGCCTTGGTAAGAGATTGTCTCTTAGGCTGTAAGAGCACTGGGCAGAGCCAGTTGTTTCTTAGCTTCCCAAAGAGCTGGAAGCAAGATGCTTTGGGGGCTCCCTGCCCCTTTGCCAACAAGGCCGACCTTTGGGCCTTTCAGCTCTGGGCCAATGGAGCACACCCAGAGCAGAAGTTCTACCTCAGCCAGATAAGGCCTGCCAAGAAACCGCGTTTCAAAGGCTTTGGTAAGAGATGTTGCCGGTACTCTGTTAGAGCACTGGGCAGAGACAGTTGTTTCTTAGCTTCCCAAAGAGCTGGAAGCAAGATGCTTTGGGGCCTCTCTGCCCCTTTGCAAACAAGGCATCCCTTTGGGCCTTTCAGCTCTAGGCCAATGGAGCACACCCAGAGCAGAAGTCCTACTTCAGCCAGATCAGGCCTGCCAAGGAACTGCGTTTCAGAGGCCTTTGTATGTGACGTTCCCGGTAGGCTGTGAGAGCACGGTGCAGAGCCAGTTGTTTCCTTGTTTCCCAAACAGCTGGAAGCAAGACGCTTTGGGGCCTCTCTGCCCCTTTGGAAACAAGGCAGCACGTTGGGTCTGGCAGCTCTAGGGCAATGGAGCACAACCAGAGCCGAAGTTCTACTTCTTCCAGATCAGGCCTGCCTAGACAGTGCGTTTCACAGGCCTTGATAAGAGATGTTCTCTTAGGCTATAAGAGCACTGGGCACAGCCAGTTGTTTCTTAGCTTCCCAAGAGGTGGAAGCAAGATGCTTTGGGGCCTCTCTCCCCCTTTGGAAACAAGGCAGCCCTTTGGGCCTTTCAGCTCTAGGGCAATGGAGCACACCCAGAGCAGAAGTTCTACCTCAGCCAGATCAGGCCTGCCAAGAAACTGCTTTTCACAGGCCTTCGTAAGAGGTGTTCCCGGAAGGCTGTAAGAGTACCTGGCAGAGCGAGTTGTTTCTTAGCTTCAAAAACAGCTGGAAGCAACATGATTTGGGGCCTATCTCCCCCTTTGGAAACAAATCAGCCTTGGTGCCTGGCAGCTCTAGGCCAAAGTAGCACACCCAGAGCACAAGTTCTACCTCAGCCAGATAAGGCCTGTCAAGAAGCTGCGTTTCACAGGCCTTTGTATGTGACGTTCCCGGTTGGCTTTGAGAGCACTGTGCAGAGCCAGTTGTTTTAGCTTCAAAGAGAGCAGGAAGCAAGATGCTTTGGGGCCTCTCTCACACTTTGGAAATAAAGGCAGCCCTTTGGGCCTGGCAGCCCTAGGCCAATGGAGTACACCCAGAGCAGAAGTTCTACCTCAGCCAGATCAGGCCTTCCAAGAAACTGCGTCTCACAGGCCTTTCTCTGTCACATTGCCGGTAGGCTGTGAGAGCACTGTGCAGAGCCAGTTGTTTCTTAGCTTCCCAAAGATTTGGAAGCAAGATGCTTTGGGGACTCTCAGCCCCTATGGAAACAAGGCGGCCCATTGGGCCTGGCAGCTCTAGGCCAAAGTAGCACGCCCAGAGCAGGAGTTCTACTTCAGCCAGATCAGGCCTGCCAAGAAACTGCGTTTCACAGGCCTTGGTAAGAGATGTTCCCGGTAGGCTGTGAGAGCACTGTGGAGAGCCAGTTGCTTTAGCTTCCCACAGAGCTGGAAGCAAGATGCCTTGGGGCCTCTCTCTCCCTTTGGACACAAGGCAGCCGTTTGGGCCTGGCAGCTCTAGGCCAATGGAGCACACCCACAGCAGAAGTTCTACTTCAGGCAGATCAGTCCTGCCCAGAAACTGCGTTTCACAGCCCTTGGTAAGAGATGTTCACGGTAGGCTGTGAGAGCACTGGGCAGAACCAGTTGTTTTTTAGCTTCCCAAAGTGCTGGAGGCAAGATGCTTTGGGGCCTCTCTCACCCTTTGGAAACAAGGCAGCCCTTAGGTCCTGGTAGCTCTAGGCCTATGTAGCACAACCAGAACAGAAGTTCTACTTCAGCCACGTCAGGCCTGCCAAGAAACTGCGTTTCACAGGCCTTTCAAAGAGATGTTCTCTTAGGCTGTAAGAGCACTGGGCAGAGCCAGCTGTTTCTTAGCTTCCCGAAGAGCTGGGAGCAAGATGCTTTGGGTCCACTCTCCGTCTTTGGAAACAAGGCAGCCCTTTGGGCCTGGCAGCTCTAGGGCAATGGAGCACACCCAGAGCAGAAGTTCTACTTCAGCCAGATCAGGCCTGCCAGGAAACTGCGTTTCACAGGCCTTGGTAAGAGATGTTCCCGGTAGGCTGTAAGAGCACTGGGCAGAGCCAGTTGTTTCTTACCTTCCTGAAAAGCTGGAAGCAAGATGCTTGGGACCCCTCTGCCCGTTTGGGAACAAGGCAGCCTTTTGGGTCGGGAAGCTCTAGGCCAATGGAGCACACGCAGAGCAGGAGTTCTACTTCAGCCTGATCAGGCCTGCAAAGAAACAGCGTTTGACAGGCCTTGGTAAGAGATGTTCCCGGTAGGTGTAAGAGCACTGGGCAGAGCCAGTTGTTTCTTAGCTTCGCAAAGACCGGGAAGCAAGATGCTTTGGGCCTCTCTGCCCCTTGGAAACAGGGCAGCACTTTGGGCCTGGCAGCTCTAGGGCAATGGAGCACACCCAGAGCCGGAGTTCTACTTCAGCCAGATGAGGCCTGCCAAGAAACTGCGTTTCACAGGCCTTTCAAAGACATGTTCCCGGTAGGCTGTAAGAGCACGGGCCAGAGCGAGTTGGTTCTTAGCTTCCCAGAGAGCTGGAAGCAAGATGCTTTGGGGCCTCTCTGCCCCTTTAGAAACAAGGCAGCACCTTGGGCCTGGCAGCTCTAGGGCAATGGAGCACACCCAGAGCAGAAGTTCTACTTCAGCCAAATCAGGCCTGCCAGGAAACGGCGTTTCACAGGCCTTGGTAAGAGATGTTCCCGGTAGGCTGTAAGAGCACTGGGCAACGCCAGATGTTTCTTAGCTTCCCGAAGAGCTGGAAGCGAGAAGCTTTGGTGCCACTCTCTCACTTTGGACTCAAGGCAGCCCTTTGGGGCAGGTAGCTCTAGGCCAGTGGAGCACACCCAGAGCAGAAGTTCTACTTGGGCCAGTTCAGGCCACCAACAAACTGCGTTTCACAGGCCTTGGTAAGAGATGTTCCCGGTAGGCTGTAAGAGCACTGGGCAACGCCAGATGTTTCTTAGCTTCCCGAAGAGCTGGAAGGAAGATGCTTTGGGGCCTCTCATCCCCTTTGCAAACAAGGCGGCCCTATGGGCCAGGCAGCTCTAGGCCAATGGAGCACACCCAGAGCAGAAGTTCTACTTCGGCCAGTTCAGGCCACCAACAAACTGCGTTTCACAGGCCTTGGTAAGAGATGTTCCCGGTAGGCTGTAAGAGCACTGGGCAACGCCAGATGTTTCTTAGCTTCCCGAAGAGCTGGAAGCAAGATGCTTTGGGGCCTCTCATCCCCTTTGCAAACAAGGCCGACCTTTGGGCCAGGCAGCTCTAGGCCAATGGAGCACACCCAGAGCAGAAGTTCTACCTCAGCCAGATAAGGCCTGCCAAGAAACTGCGTTTCAAAGGCTTTGGTAAGAGATGTTCCCGGTACTCTGTTAGAGCACTGGGCAGAGCCATTTGTTTCTTAGCTTCCCAAAGAGCTGGAAGCAAGATGCTTTGGGGGCTCCCTGCCCCTTTGCCAACAAGGGCGACCTTTGGGCCTTTCAGCTCTAGGCCAATGGAGCACACCCAGAGCAGAAGTCCTACTTCAGCCAGATCAGGCCTGCCAAGGAACTGCGTTTCAGAGGCCTTTGTATGTGACGTTCCCGGTAGGCTGTGAGAGCACGGTGCAGAGCCAGTTGTTTCCTTGTTTCCCAAACAGCTGGAAGCAAGACTCTTTGGGGCCTCTCTGCCCCTTTGGAAACAAGGCAGCACGTTGGGTCTGGCAGCTCTAGGGCAATGGAGCACAACCAGAGCCGAAGTTCTACTTCTTCCAGATCAGGCCTGCCTAGACAGTGCGTTTCCCAGGCCTTGATAAGAGATGTTCTCTTAGGCTATAAGAGCACTGGGCACAGCCAGTTGTTTCTTAGCTTCCCAAGAGGTGGAAGCAAGATGCTTTGGGGCCTCTCTCCCCCTTTGGAAACAAGGCAGCCCTTTGGGCCTTTCAGCTCTAGGGCAATGGAGCACACCCAGAGCAGAAGTTCTACCTCAGCCAGATCAGGCCTGCCAAGAAACTGCTTTTCACAGGCCTTCGTAAGAGGTGTTCCCGGAAGGCTGTAAGAGTACCTGGCAGAGCGAGTTGTTTCTTAGCTTCAAAAACAGCTGGAAGCAACATGATTTGGGGCCTCTCTCCCCCTTTGGAAACAAAGCAGCCTTTGTGCCTGGCAGCTCTAGGCCAAAGTAGCACACCCAGAGCACAAGTTCTACCTCAGCCAGATAAGGCCTGTCAAGAAGCTGCGTTTCACAGGCCTTTGTATGTGACGTTCCCGGTTGGCTTTGAGAGCACTGTGCAGAGCCAGTTGTTTTAGCTTCCCAGAGAGCAGGAAGCAAGATGCTTTGGGGCCTCTCTCACACTTTGGAAATAAAGGCAGCCCTTTGAGCCTGGCAGCCCTAGGCCAATGGAGTACACCCAGAGCAGAAGTTCTACCTCAGCCAGATCAGGCCTTCCAAGAAACTGCGTCTCACAGGCCTTTCTCTGTCACGTTGCCGGTAGGCTGTGAGAGCACTGTGCAGAGCCAGTTGTTTCTTTGCTTCCCAAAGATTTGGAAGCAAGATGCTTTGGGGACTCTCAGCCCCTTTGGAAACAAGGCGGCCCTTTGGGCCTGGCAGCTCTAGGCCAAAGTAGCATGCCCAGAGCAGGAGTTCTACTTCAGCCAGATCAGGCCTGCCAAGAAACTGCGTTTCACAGGCCTTGGTAAGAGATGTTCCCGGTAGGCTGTGAGAGCACTGTGGAGAGCCAGTTGCTTTAGCTTCCCACAGAGCTGGAAGCAAGATGCCTTGGGGCCTCTCTCTCCCTTTGGACACAAGGCAGCCGTTTGGGCCTGGCAGCTCTAGGCCAATGGAGCACACCCACAGCAGAAGTTCTACTTCAGGCAGATCAGTCCTGCCCAGAAACTGCGTTTCACAGCCCTTGGTAAGAGATGTTCACGGTAGGCTGTGAGAGCACTGGGCAGAACCAGTTGTTTTTTAGCTTCCCAAAGTGCTGGAGGCAAGATGCTTTGGGGCCTCTCTCACCCTTTGGAAACAAGGCAGCCCTTAGGTCCTGGTAGCTCTAGGCCTATGTAGCACAACCAGAACAGAAGTTCTACTTCAGCCAGGTCAGGCCTGCCAAGAAACTGCGTTTCACAGGCCTTTCAAAGAGATGTTCTCTTAGGCTGTAAGAGCACTGGGCAGAGCCAGCTGTTTCTTAGCTTCCCGAAGAGCTGGGAGCAAGATGCTTTGGGTCCACTCTCCGTCTTTGGAAACAAGGCAGCCCTTTGGGCCTGGCAGCTCTAGGGCAATGGAGCACACCCAGAGCAGAAGTTCTACTTCAGCCAGATCAGGCCTGCCAGGAAACTGCGTTTCACAGGCCTTGGTAAGAGATGTTCCCGGTAGGCTGTAAGAGCACTGGGCAGAGCCAGTTGTTTCTTACCTTCCTGAAAAGCTGGAAGCAAGATGCTTGGGACCCCTCTGCCTGTTTGGGAACAAGGCAGCCTTTTGGGTCGGGAAGCTCTAGGCCAATGGAGCACACGAAGAGCAGGAGTTCTACTTCAGCCTGATCAGGCCTGCAAAGAAACAGCGTTTGACAGGCCTTGGTAAGAGATGTTCCCGGTAGGTGTAAGAGCACTGGGCAGAGCCAGTTGTTTCTTAGCTTCGCAAAGACCGGGAAGCAAGATGCTTTGGGCCTCTCTGCCCCTTGGAAACAGGGCAGCACTTTGGGCCTGGCAGCTCTAGGGCAATGGAGCACACCCAGAGCCGGAGTTCTACTTCAGCCAGATGAGGCCTGCCAAGAAACTGCGTTTCACAGGCCTTTCAAAGACATGTTCCCGGTAGGCTGTAAGAGCACGGGGCAGAGCGAGTTGGTTCTTAGCTTCCCAGAGAGCTGGAAGCAAGATGCTTTGGGGCCTCTCTGCCCCTTTGGAAACAAGGCAGCACCTTGGGCCTGGCAGCTCTAGGGCAATGGAGCACACCCAGAGCAGAAGTTCTACTTCAGCCAAATCAGGCCTGCCAGGAAACGGCGTTTCACAGGCCTTGGTAAGAGATGTTCCCGGTAGGCTGTAAGAGCACTGGGCAACGCCAGATGTTTCTTAGCTTCCCGAAGAGCTGGAAGCAAGATGCTTTGGTGCCACTCTCTCACTTTGGATTCAAGGCAGCCCTTTGGGGCAGGTAGCTCTAGGCCAGTGGAGCACACCCAGAGCAGAAGTTCTACTTCGGCCAGTTCAGGCCACCAACAAACTGCGTTTCACAGGCCTTGGTAAGAGATGTTCCCGGTAGGCTGTAAGAGCACTGGGCAACGCCAGATGTTTCTTAGCTTGCCGAAGAGCTGGAAGCAAGATGCTTTGGGGCCTCTCATCCCCTTTGCAAACAAGGCGGCCCTTTGGGCCAGGCAGCTCTAGGCCAATGGAGCACACCCAGAGCAGAAGTTCTACTTCAGCTACATCAGGCCACCAACAAAGTGCATTTCACAGGCCTTGGTAAGAGATTGTCTCTTAGGCTGTAAGAGCACTGGGCAGAGCCAGTTGTTTCTTAGCTTCCCAAAGAGCTGGAAGCAAGATGCTTTGGGGGCTCCCTGCCCCTTTGCCAACAAGGCCGACCTTTGGGCCTTTCAGCTCTGGGCCAATGGAGCACACCCAGAGCAGAAGTTCTACCTCAGCCAGATAAGGCCTGCCAAGAAACTGCGTTTCAAAGGCTTTGGTAAGAGATGTTGCCGGTACTCTGTTAGAGCACTGGGCAGAGACAGTTGTTTCTTAGCTTCCCAAAGAGCTGGAAGCAAGATGCTTTGGGGCCTCTCTGCCCCTTTGCAAACAAGGCATCCCTTTGGGCCTTTCAGCTCTAGGCCAATGGAGCACACCCAGAGCAGAAGTCCTACTTCAGCCAGATCAGGCCTGCCAAGGAACTGCGTTTCAGAGGCCTTTGTATGTGACGTTCCCGGTAGGCTGTGAGAGCACGGTGCAGAGCCAGTTGTTTCCTTGTTTCCCAAACAGCTGGAAGCAAGACGCTTTGGGGCCTCTCTGCCCCTTTGGAAACAAGGCAGCACGTTGGGTCTGGCAGCTCTAGGGCAATGGAGCACAACCAGAGCCGAAGTTCTACTTCTTCCAGATCAGGCCTGCCTAGACAGTGCGTTTCACAGGCCTTGATAAGAGATGTTCTCTTAGGCTATAAGAGCACTGGGCACAGCCAGTTGTTTCTTAGCTTCCCAAGAGGTGGAAGCAAGATGCTTTGGGGCCTCTCTCCCCCTTTGGAAACAAGGCAGCCCTTTGGGCCTTTCAGCTCTAGGGCAATGGAGCACACCCAGAGCAGAAGTTCTACCTCAGCCAGATCAGGCCTGCCAAGAAACTGCTTTTCACAGGCCTTCGTAAGAGGTGTTCCCGGAAGGCTGTAAGAGTACCTGGCAGAGCGAGTTGTTTCTTAGCTTCAAAAACAGCTGGAAGCAACATGATTTGGGGCCTATCTCCCCCTTTGGAAACAAATCAGCCTTGGTGCCTGGCAGCTCTAGGCCAAAGTAGCACACCCAGAGCACAAGTTCTACCTCAGCCAGATAAGGCCTGTCAAGAAGCTGCGTTTCACAGGCCTTTGTATGTGACGTTCCCGGTTGGCTTTGAGAGCACTGTGCAGAGCCAGTTGTTTTAGCTTCAAAGAGAGCAGGAAGCAAGATGCTTTGGGGCCTCTCTCACACTTTGGAAATAAAGGCAGCCCTTTGGGCCTGGCAGCCCTAGGCCAATGGAGTACACCCAGAGCAGAAGTTCTACCTCAGCCAGATCAGGCCTTCCAAGAAACTGCGTCTCACAGGCCTTTCTCTGTCACATTGCCGGTAGGCTGTGAGAGCACTGTGCAGAGCCAGTTGTTTCTTAGCTTCCCAAAGATTTGGAAGCAAGATGCTTTGGGGACTCTCAGCCCCTTTGGAAACAAGGCGGCCCATTGGGCCTGGCAGCTCTAGGCCAAAGTAGCACGCCCAGAGCAGGAGTTCTACTTCAGCCAGATCAGGCCTGCCAAGAAACTGCGTTTCACAGGCCTTGGTAAGAGATGTTCCCGGTAGGCTGTGAGAGCACTGTGGAGAGCCAGTTGCTTTAGCTTCCCACAGAGCTGGAAGCAAGATGCCTTGGGGCCTCTCTCTCCCTTTGGACACAAGGCAGCCGTTTGGGCCTGGCAGCTCTAGGCCAATGGAGCACACCCACAGCAGAAGTTCTACTTCAGGCAGATCAGTCCTGCCCAGAAACTGCGTTTCACAGCCCTTGGTAAGAGATGTTCACGGTAGGCTGTGAGAGCACTGGGCAGAACCAGTTGTTTTTTAGCTTCCCAAAGTGCTGGAGGCAAGATGCTTTGGGGCCTCTCTCACCCTTTGGAAACAAGGCAGCCCTTAGGTCCTGGTAGCTCTAGGCCTATGTAGCACAACCAGAACAGAAGTTCTACTTCAGCCAGGTCAGGCCTGCCAAGAAACTGCGTTTCACAGGCCTTTCAAAGAGATGTTCTCTTAGGCTGTAAGAGCACTGGGCAGAGCCAGCTGTTTCTTAGCTTCCCGAAGAGCTGGGAGCAAGATGCTTTGGGTCCACTCTCCGTCTTTGGAAACAAGGCAGCCCTTTGGGCCTGGCAGCTCTAGGGCAATGGAGCACACCCAGAGCAGAAGTTCTACTTCAGCCAGATCAGGCCTGCCAGGAAACTGCATTTCACAGGCCTTGGTAAGAGATGTTCCCGGTAGGCTGTAAGAGCACTGGGCAGAGCCAGTTGTTTCTTACCTTCCTGAAAAGCTGGAAGCAAGATGCTTGGGACCCCTCTGCCCGTTTGGGAACAAGGCAGCCTTTTGGGTCGGGAAGCTCTAGGCCAATGGAGCACACGCAGAGCAGGAGTTCTACTTCAGCCTGATCAGGCCTGCAAAGAAACAGCGTTTGACAGGCCTTGGTAAGAGATGTTCGCGGTAGGTGTAAGAGCACTGGGCAGAGCCAGTTGTTTCTTAGCTTCGCAAAGACCGGGAAGCAAGATGCTTTGGGCCTCTCTGCCCCTTGGAAACAGGGCAGCACTTTGGGCCTGGCAGCTCTAGGGCAATGGAGCACACCCAGAGCCGGAGTTCTACTTCAGCCAGATGAGGCCTGCCAAGAAACTGCGTTTCACAGGCCTTTCAAAGACATGTTCCCGGTAGGCTGTAAGAGCACGGGGCAGAGCGAGTTGGTTCTTAGCTTCCCAGAGAGCTGGAAGCAAGATGCTTTGGGGCCTCTCTGCCCCTTTGGAAACAAGGCAGCACCTTGGGCCTGGCAGCTCTAGGGCAATGGAGCACACCCAGAGCAGAAGTTCTACTTCAGCCAAATCAGGCCTGCCAGGAAACGGCGTTTCACAGGCCTTGGTAAGAGATGTTCCCGGTAGGCTGTAAGAGCACTGGGCAACGCCAGATGTTTCTTAGCTTCCCGAAGAGCTGGAAGCAAGATGCTTTGGTGCCACTCTCTCACTTTGGATTCAAGGCAGCCCTTTGGGGCAGGTAGCTCTAGGCCAGTGGAGCACACCCAGAGCAGAAGTTCTACTTCGGCCAGTTCAGGCCACCAACAAACTGCGTTTCACAGGCCTTGGTAAGAGATGTTCCCGGTAGGCTGTAAGAGCACTGGGCAACGCCAGATGTTTCTTAGCTTGCCGAAGAGCTGGAAGCAAGATGCTTTGGGGCCTCTCATCCCCTTTGCAAACAAGGCGGCCCTTTGGGCCAGGCAGCTCTAGGCCAATGGAGCACACCCAGAGCAGAAGTTCTACTTCAGCTACATCAGGCCACCAACAAAGTGCATTTCACAGGCCTTGGTAAGAGATTGTCTCTTAGGCTGTAAGAGCACTGGGCAGAGCCAGTTGTTTCTTAGCTTCCCAAAGAGCTGGAAGCAAGATGCTTTGGGGGCTCCCTGCCCCTTTGCCAACAAGGCCGACCTTTGGGCCTTTCAGCTCTGGGCCAATGGAGCACACCCAGAGCAGAAGTTCTACCTCAGCCAGATAAGGCCTGCCAAGAAACTGCGTTTCAAAGGCTTTGGTAAGAGATGTTGCCGGTACTCTGTTAGAGCACTGGGCAGAGACAGTTGTTTCTTAGCTTCCCAAAGAGCTGGAAGCAAGATGCTTTGGGGCCTCTCTGCCCCTTTGCAAACAAGGCATCCCTTTGGGCCTTTCAGCTCTAGGCCAATGGAGCACACCCAGAGCAGAAGTCCTACTTCAGCCAGATCAGGCCTGCCAAGGAACTGCGTTTCAGAGGCCTTTGTATGTGACGTTCCCGGTAGGCTGTGAGAGCACGGTGCAGAGCCAGTTGTTTCCTTGTTTCCCAAACAGCTGGAAGCAAGACGCTTTGGGGCCTCTCTGCCCCTTTGGAAACAAGGCAGCACGTTGGGTCTGGCAGCTCTAGGGCAATGGAGCACAACCAGAGCCGAAGTTCTACTTCTTCCAGATCAGGCCTGCCTAGACAGTGCGTTTCACAGGCCTTGATAAGAGATGTTCTCTTAGGCTATAAGAGCACTGGGCACAGCCAGTTGTTTCTTAGCTTCCCAAGAGGTGGAAGCAAGATGCTTTGGGGCCTCTCTCCCCCTTTGGAAACAAGGCAGCCCTTTGGGCCTTTCAGCTCTAGGGCAATGGAGCACACCCAGAGCAGAAGTTCTACCTCAGCCAGATCAGGCCTGCCAAGAAACTGCTTTTCACAGGCCTTCGTAAGAGGTGTTCCCGGAAGGCTGTAAGAGTACCTGGCAGAGCGAGTTGTTTCTTAGCTTCAAAAACAGCTGGAAGCAACATGATTTGGGGCCTATCTCCCCCTTTGGAAACAAATCAGCCTTGGTGCCTGGCAGCTCTAGGCCAAAGTAGCACACCCAGAGCACAAGTTCTACCTCAGCCAGATAAGGCCTGTCAAGAAGCTGCGTTTCACAGGCCTTTGTATGTGACGTTCCCGGTTGGCTTTGAGAGCACTGTGCAGAGCCAGTTGTTTTAGCTTCAAAGAGAGCAGGAAGCAAGATGCTTTGGGGCCTCTCTCACACTTTGGAAATAAAGGCAGCCCTTTGGGCCTGGCAGCCCTAGGCCAATGGAGTACACCCAGAGCAGAAGTTCTACCTCAGCCAGATCAGGCCTTCCAAGAAACTGCGTCTCACAGGCCTTTCTCTGTCACATTGCCGGTAGGCTGTGAGAGCACTGTGCAGAGCCAGTTGTTTCTTAGCTTCCCAAAGATTTGGAAGCAAGATGCTTTGGGGACTCTCAGCCCCTTTGGAAACAAGGCGGCCCATTGGGCCTGGCAGCTCTAGGCCAAAGTAGCACGCCCAGAGCAGGAGTTCTACTTCAGCCAGATCAGGCCTGCCAAGAAACTGCGTTTCACAGGCCTTGGTAAGAGATGTTCCCGGTAGGCTGTGAGAGCACTGTGGAGAGCCAGTTGCTTTAGCTTCCCACAGAGCTGGAAGCAAGATGCCTTGGGGCCTCTCTCTCCCTTTGGACACAAGGCAGCCGTTTGGGCCTGGCAGCTCTAGGCCAATGGAGCACACCCACAGCAGAAGTTCTACTTCAGGCAGATCAGTCCTGCCCAGAAACTGCGTTTCACAGCCCTTGGTAAGAGATGTTCACGGTAGGCTGTGAGAGCACTGGGCAGAACCAGTTGTTTTTTAGCTTCCCAAAGTGCTGGAGGCAAGATGCTTTGGGGCCTCTCTCACCCTTTGGAAACAAGGCAGCCCTTAGGTCCTGGTAGCTCTAGGCCTATGTAGCACAACCAGAACAGAAGTTCTACTTCAGCCAGGTCAGGCCTGCCAAGAAACTGCGTTTCACAGGCCTTTCAAAGAGATGTTCTCTTAGGCTGTAAGAGCACTGGGCAGAGCCAGCTGTTTCTTAGCTTCCCGAAGAGCTGGGAGCAAGATGCTTTGGGTCCACTCTCCGTCTTTGGAAACAAGGCAGCCCTTTGGGCCTGGCAGCTCTAGGGCAATGGAGCACACCCAGAGCAGAAGTTCTACTTCAGCCAGATCAGGCCTGCCAGGAAACTGCATTTCACAGGCCTTGGTAAGAGATGTTCCCGGTAGGCTGTAAGAGCACTGGGCAGAGCCAGTTGTTTCTTACCTTCCTGAAAAGCTGGAAGCAAGATGCTTGGGACCCCTCTGCCCGTTTGGGAACAAGGCAGCCTTTTGGGTCGGGAAGCTCTAGGCCAATGGAGCACACGCAGAGCAGGAGTTCTACTTCAGCCTGATCAGGCCTGCAAAGAAACAGCGTTTGACAGGCCTTGGTAAGAGATGTTCGCGGTAGGTGTAAGAGCACTGGGCAGAGCCAGTTGTTTCTTAGCTTCGCAAAGACCGGGAAGCAAGATGCTTTGGGCCTCTCTGCCCCTTGGAAACAGGGCAGCACTTTGGGCCTGGCAGCTCTAGGGCAATGGAGCACACCCAGAGCCGGAGTTCTACTTCAGCCAGATGAGGCCTGCCAAGAAACTGCGTTTCACAGGCCTTTCAAAGACATGTTCCCGGTAGGCTGTAAGAGCACGGGCCAGAGCGAGTTGGTTCTTAGCTTCCCAGAGAGCTGGAAGCAAGATGCTTTGGGGCCTCTCTGCCCCTTTAGAAACAAGGCAGCACCTTGGGCCTGGCAGCTCTAGGGCAATGGAGCACACCCAGAGCAGAAGTTCTACTTCAGCCAAATCAGGCCTGCCAGGAAACGGCGTTTCACAGGCCTTGGTAAGAGATGTTCCCGGTAGGCTGTAAGAGCACTGGGCAACGCCAGATGTTTCTTAGCTTCCCGAAGAGCTGGAAGCGAGAAGCTTTGGTGCCACTCTCTCACTTTGGACTCAAGGCAGCCCTTTGGGGCAGGTAGCTCTAGGCCAGTGGAGCACACCCAGAGCAGAAGTTCTACTTGGGCCAGTTCAGGCCACCAACAAACTGCGTTTCACAGGCCTTGGTAGGAGATGTTCCCGGTAGGCTGTAAGAGCACTGGGCAACGCCAGATGTTTCTTAGCTTCCCGAAGAGCTGGAAGGAAGATGCTTTGGGGCCTCTCATCCCCTTTGCAAACAAGGCGGCCCTATGGGCCAGGCAGCTCTAGGCCAATGGAGCACACCCAGAGCAGAAGTTCTACTTCGGCCAGTTCAGGCCACCAACAAACTGCGTTTCACAGGCCTTGGTAAGAGATGTTCCCGGTAGGCTGTAAGAGCACTGGGCAACGCCAGATGTTTCTTAGCTTCCCGAAGAGCTGGAAGCAAGATGCTTTGGGGCCTCTCATCCCCTTTGCAAACAAGGCCGACCTTTGGGCCAGGCAGCTCTAGGCCAATGGAGCACACCCAGAGCAGAAGTTCTACCTCAGCCAGATAAGGCCTGCCAAGAAACTGCGTTTCAAAGGCTTTGGTAAGAGATGTTCCCGGTACTCTGTTAGAGCACTGGGCAGAGCCATTTGTTTCTTAGCTTCCCAAAGAGCTGGAAGCAAGATGCTTTGGGGGCTCCCTGCCCCTTTGCCAACAAGGGCGACCTTTGGGCCTTTCAGCTCTAGGCCTATGGAGCACACCCAGAGCAGAAGTCCTACTTCAGCCAGATCAGGCCTGCCAAGGAACTGCGTTTCAGAGGCCTTTGTATGTGACGTTCCCGGTAGGCTGTGAGAGCACGGTGCAGAGCCAGTTGTTTCCTTGTTTCCCAAACAGCTGGAAGCAAGACGCTTTGGGGCCTCTCTGCCCCTTTGGAAACAAGGCAGCACGTTGGGTCTGGCAGCTCTAGGGCAATGGAGCACAACCAGAGCCGAAGTTCTACTTCTTCCAGATCAGGCCTGCCTAGACAGTGCGTTTCCCAGGCCTTGATAAGAGATGTTCTCTTAGGCTATAAGAGCACTGGGCACAGCCAGTTGTTTCTTAGCTTCCCAAGAGGTGGAAGCAAGATGCTTTGGGGCCTCTCTCCCCCTTTGGAAACAAGGCAGCCCTTTGGGCCTTTCAGCTCTAGGGCAATGGAGCACACCCAGAGCAGAAGTTCTACCTCAGCCAGATCAGGCCTGCCAAGAAACTGCTTTTCACAGGCCTTCGTAAGAGGTGTTCCCGGAAGGCTGTAAGAGTACCTGGCAGAGCGAGTTGTTTCTTAGCTTCAAAAACAGCTGGAAGCAACATGATTTGGGGCCTCTCTCCCCCTTTGGAAACAAAGCAGCCTTTGTGCCTGGCAGCTCTAGGCCAAAGTAGCACACCCAGAGCACAAGTTCTACCTCAGCCAGATAAGGCCTTTCAAGAAGCTGCGTTTCACAGGCCTTTGTATGTGACGTTCCCGGTTGGCTTTGAGAGCACTGTGCAGAGCCAGTTGTTTTAGCTTCCCAGAGAGCAGGAAGCAAGATGCTTTGGGGCCTCTCTCACACTTTGGAAATAAAGGCAGCCCTTTGGGCCTGGCAGCCCTAGGCCAATGGAGTACACCCAGAGCAGAAGTTCTACCTCAGCCAGATCAGGCCTTCCAAGAAACTGCGTCTCACAGGCCTTTCTCTGTCACGTTGCCGGTAGGCTGTGAGAGCACTGTGCAGAGCCAGTTGTTTCTTAGCTTCCCAAAGATTTGGAAGCAAGATGCTTTGGGGACTCTCAGCCCCTTTGGAAACAAGGCGGCCCTTTGGGCCTGGCAGCTCTAGGCCAAAGTAGCACGCCCAGAGCAGGAGTTCTACTTCAGCCAGATCAGGCCTGCCAAGAAACTGCGTTTCACAGGCCTTGGTAAGAGATGTTCCCGGTAGGCTGTGAGAGCACTGTGGAGAGCCAGTTGCTTTAGCTTCCCACAGAGCTGGAAGCAAGATGCCTTGGGGCCTCTCTCTCCCTTTGGACACAAGGCAGCCGTTTGGGCCTGGCAGCTCTAGGCCAATGGAGCACACCCACAGCAGAAGTTCTACTTCAGGCAGATCAGTCCTGCCCAGAAACTGCGTTTCACAGCCCTTGGTAAGAGATGTTCACGGTAGGCTGTGAGAGCACTGGGCAGAACCAGTTGTTTTTTAGCTTCCCAAAGTGCTGGAGGCAAGATGCTTTGGGGCCTCTCTCACCCTTTGGAAACAAGGCAGCCCTTAGGTCCTGGTAGCTCTAGGCCTATGTAGCACAACCAGAACAGAAGTTCTACTTCAGCCAGGTCAGGCCTGCCAAGAAACTGCGTTTCACAGGCCTTTCAAAGAGATGTTCTCTTAGGCTGTAAGAGCACTGGGCAGAGCCAGCTGTTTCTTAGCTTCCCGAAGAGCTGGGAGCAAGATGCTTTGGGTCCACTCTCCGTCTTTGGAAACAAGGCAGCCCTTTGGGCCTGGCAGCTCTAGGGCAATGGAGCACACCCAGAGCAGAAGTTCTACTTCAGCCAGATCAGGCCTGCCAGGAAACTGCGTTTCACAGGCCTTGGTAAGAGATGTTCCCGGTAGGCTGTAAGAGCACTGGGCAGAGCCAGTTGTTTCTTACCTTCCTGAAAAGCTGGAAGCAAGATGCTTGGGACCCCTCTGCCCGTTTGGGAACAAGGCAGCCTTTTGGGTCGGGAAGCTCTAGGCCAATGGAGCACACGCAGAGCAGGAGTTCTACTTCAGCCTGATCAGGCCTGCAAAGAAACAGCGTTTGACAGGCCTTGGTAAGAGATGTTCGTGGTAGGTGTAAGAGCACTGGGCAGAGCCAGTTGTTTCTTAGCTTCCCAAGAGGTGGAAGCAAGATGCTTTGGGGCCTCTCTCCCCCTTTGGAAACAAGGCAGCCCCTGGGCCTTTCAGCTCTAGGGCAATGGAGCACACCCAGAGCAGAAGTTCTACCTCAGCCAGATCAGGCCTGCCAAGAAACTGCTTTTCACAGGCCTTCGTAAGAGGTGTTCCCGGAAGGCTGTAAGAGTACCTGGCAGAGCGAGTTGTTTCTTAGCTTCAAAAACAGCTGGAAGCAACATGATTTGGGGCCTCTCTCCCCCTTTGGAAACAAAGCAGCCTTTGTGCCTGGCAGCTCTAGGCCAAAGTAGCACACCCAGAGCACAAGTTCTACCTCAGCCAGATAAGGCCTGTCAAGAAGCTGCGTTTCACAGGCCTTTGTATGTGACGTTCCCGGTTGGCTTTGAGAGCACTGTGCAGAGCCAGTTGTTTTAGCTTCCCAGAGAGCAGGAAGCAAGATGCTTTGGGGCCTCTCTCACACTTTGGAAATAAAGGCAGCCCTTTGGGCCTGGCAGCCCTAGGCCAATGGAGTACACCCAGAGCAGAAGTTCTACCTCAGCCAGATCAGGCCTTCCAAGAAACTGCGTCTCACAGGCCTTTCTCTGTCACGTTGCCGGTAGGCTGTGAGAGCACTGTGCAGAGCCAGTTGTTTCTTAGCTTCCCAAAGATTTGGAAGCAAGATGCTTTGGGGACTCTCAGCCCCTTTGGAAACAAGGCGGCCCTTTGGGCCTGGCAGCTCTAGGCCAAAGTAGCACGCCCAGAGCAGGAGTTCTACTTCAGCCAGATCAGGCCTGCCAAGAAACTGCGTTTCACAGGCCTTGGTAAGAGATGTTCCCGGTAGGCTGTGAGAGCACTGTGGAGAGCCAGTTGCTTTAGCTTCCCACAGAGCTGGAAGCAAGATGCTTTGGGGCCTCTCTCTCCCTTTGGACACAAGGCAGCCGTTTGGGCCTGGCAGCTCTAGGCCAATGGAGCACACCCACAGCAGAAGTTCTACTTCAGGCAGATCAGTCCTGCCCAGAAACTGCGTTTCACAGCCCTTGGTAAGAGATGTTCATGGTAGGCTGTGAGAGCACTGGGCAGAACCAGTTGTTTTTTAGCTTCCCAAAGTGCTGGAGGCAAGATGCTTTGGGGCCTCTCTCACCCTTTGGAAACAAGGCAGCCCTTAGGTCCTGGTAGCTCTAGGCCTATGTAGCACAACCAGAACAGAAGTTCTACTTCAGCCAGGTCAGGCCTGCCAAGAAACTGCGTTTCACAGGCCTTTCAAAGAGATGTTCTCTTAGGCTGTAAGAGCACTGGGCAGAGCCAGCTGTTTCTTAGCTTCCCGAAGAGCTGGGAGCAAGATGCTTTGGGTCCACTCTCCGTCTTTGGAAACAAGGCAGCCCTTTGGGCCTGGCAGCTCTAGGGCAATGGAGCACACCCAGAGCAGAAGTTCTACTTCAGCCAGATCAGGCCTGCCAGGAAACTGCGTTTCACAGGCCTTGGTAAGAGATGTTCCCGGTAGGCTGTAAGAGCACTGGGCAGAGCCAGTTGTTTCTTACCTTCCTGAAAAGCTGGAAGCAAGATGCTTGGGACCCCTCTGCCCGTTTGGGAACAAGGCAGCCTTTTGGGTCGGGAAGCTCTAGGCCAATGGAGCACACGCAGAGCAGGAGTTCTACTTCAGCCTGATCAGGCCTGCAAAGAAACAGCGTTTGACAGGCCTTGGTAAGAGATGTTCGCGGTAGGTGTAAGAGCACTGGGCAGAGCCAGTTGTTTCTTAGCTTCGCAAAGACCGGGAAGCAAGATGCTTTGGGCCTCTCTGCCCCTTGGAAACAGGGCAGCACTTTGGGCCTGGCAGCTCTAGGGCAATGGAGCACACCCAGAGCCGGAGTTCTACTTCAGCCAGATGAGGCCTGCCAAGAAACTGCGTTTCACAGGCCTTTCAAAGACATGTTCCCGGTAGGCTGTAAGAGCACGGGGCAGAGCGAGTTGGTTCTTAGCTTCCCAGAGAGCTGGAAGCAAGATGCTTTGGGGCCTCTCTGCCCCTTTGGAAACAAGGCAGCACCTTGGGCCTGGCAGCTCTAGGGCAATGGAGCACACCCAGAGCAGAAGTTCTACTTCAGCCAAATCAGGCCTGCCAGGAAACGGCGTTTCACAGGCCTTGGTAAGAGATGTTCCCGGTAGGCTGTAAGAGCACTGGGCAACGCCAGATGTTTCTTAGCTTCCCGAAGAGCTGGAAGCAAGAAGCTTTGGTGCCACTCTCTCACTTTGGACTCAAGGCAGCCCTTTGGGGCAGGTAGCTCTAGCCCAGTGGAGCACACCCAGAGCAGAAGTTCTACTTCGGCCAGTTCAGGCCACCAAGAAACTGCGTTTCACAGGCCTTGGTAAGAGATGTTCCCGGTAGGCTGTAAGAGCACTGGGCAACGCCAGATGTTTCTTAGCTTCCCGAAGAGCTGGAAGCAAGATGCTTTGGGGCCTCTCATCCCCTTTGCAAACAAGGCGGCCCTATGGGCCAGGCAGCTCTAGGCCAATGGAGCACACCCAGAGCAGAAGTTCTACTTCGGCCAGTTCAGGCCACCAACAAACTGCGTTTCACAGGCCTTGGTAAGAGATGTTCCCGGTAGGCTGTAAGAGCACTGGGCAACGCCAGATGTTTCTTAGCTTCCCGAAGAGCTGGAAGCAAGATGCTTTGGGGCCTCTCATCCCCTTTGCAAACAAGGCCGACCTTTGGGCCAGGCAGCTCTAGGCCAATGGAGCACACCCAGAGCAGAAGTTCTACCTCAGCCAGATAAGGCCTGCCAAGAAACTGCGTTTCAAAGGCTTTGGTAAGAGATGTTCCCGGTACTCTGTTAGAGCACTGGGCAGAGCCATTTGTTTCTTAGCTTCCCAAAGAGCTGGAAGCAAGATGCTTTGGGGGCTCCCTGCCCCTTTGAAAACAAGGGCGACCTTTGGGCCTTTCAGCTCTAGGCCAATGGAGCACACCCAGAGCAGAAGTCCTACTTCAGCCAGATCAGGCCTGCCAAGGAACTGCGTTTCAGAGGCCTTTGTATGTGACGTTCCCGGTAGGCTGTGAGAGCACGGTGCAGAGCCAGTTGTTTCCTTGTTTCCCAAACAGCTGGAAGCAAGACGCTTTGGGGCCTCTCTGCCCCTTTGGAAACAAGGCAGCACGTTGGGTCTGGCAGCTCTAGGGCAATGGAGCACAACCAGAGCCGAAGTTCTACTTCTTCCAGATCAGGCCTGCCTAGACAGTGCGTTTCACAGGCCTTGATAAGAGATGTTCTCTTAGGCTATAAGAGCACTGGGCACAGCCAGTTGTTTCTTAGCTTCCCAAGAGGTGGAAGCAAGATGCTTTGGGGCCTCTCTCCCCCTTTGGAAACAAGGCAGCTCTTTGGGCCTTTCAGCTCTAGGGCAATGGAGCACACCCAGAGCAGAAGTTCTACCTCAGCCAGATCAGGCCTGCCAAGAAACTGCTTTTCACAGGCCTTCGTAAGAGGTGTTCCCGGAAGGCTGTAAGAGTACCTGGCAGAGCGAGTTGTTTCTTAGCTTCAAAAACAGCTGGAAGCAACATGATTTGGGGCCTCTCTCCCCCTTTGGAAACAAAGCAGCCTTTGTGCCTGGCAGCTCTAGGCCAAAGTAGCACACCCAGAGCACAAGTTCTACCTCAGCCAGATAAGGCCTGTGAAGAAGCTGCGTTTCACAGGCCTTTGTATGTGACGTTCCCGGTTGGCTTTGAGAGCACTGTGCAGAGCCAGTTGTTTTAGCTTCCCAGAGAGCAGGAAGCAAGATGCTTTGGGGCCTCTCTCACACTTTGGAAATAAAGGCAGCCCTTTGGGCCTGGCAGCCCTAGGCCAATGGAGTACACCCAGAGCAGAAGTTCTACCTCAGCCAGATCAGGCCTTCCAAGAAACTGCGTCTCACAGGCCTTTCTCTGTCACGTTGCCGGTAGGCTGTGAGAGCACTGTGCAGAGCCAGTTGTTTCTTAGCTTCCCAAAGATTTGGAAGAAAGATGCGTTGGGGACTCTCAGCCCCTTTGGAAACAAGGCGGCCCTTTGGGCCTGGCAGCTCTAGGCCAAAGTAGCACGCCCAGAGCAGGAGTTCTACTTCAGCCAGATCAGGCCTGCCAAGAAACTGCGTTTCACAGGCCTTGGTAAGAGATGTTCCCGGTAGGCTGTGAGAGCACTGTGGAGAGCCAGTTGCTTTAGCTTCCCACAGAGCTGGAAGCAAGATGCCTTGGGGCCTCTCTCTCCCTTTGGACACAAGGCAGCCGTTTGGGCCTGGCAGCTCTAGGCCAATGGAGCACACCCACAGCAGAAGTTCTACTTCAGGCAGATCAGTCCTGCCCAGAAACTGCGTTTCACAGCCCTTGGTAAGAGATGTTCACGGTAGGCTGTGAGAGCACTGGGCAGAACCAGTTGTTTTTTAGCTTCCCAAAGTGCTGGAGGCAAGATGCTTTGGGGCCTCTCTCACCCTTTGGAAACAAGGCAGCCCTTAGGTCCTGGTAGCTCTAGGCCTATGTAGCACAACCAGAACAGAAGTTCTACTTCAGCCAGGTCAGGCCTGCCAAGAAACTGCGTTTCACAGGCCTTTCAAAGAGATGTTCTCTTAGGCTGTAAGAGCACTGGGCAGAGCCAGCTGTTTCTTAGCTTCCCGAAGAGCTGGGAGCAAGATGCTTTGGGTCCACTCTCCGTCTTTGGAAACAAGGCAGCCCTTTGGGCCTGGCAGCTCTAGGGCAATGGAGCACACCCAGAGCAGAAGTTCTACTTCAGCCAGATCAGGCCTGCCAGGAAACTGCGTTTCACAGGCCTTGGTAAGAGATGTTCCCGGTAGGCTGTAAGAGCACTGGGCAGAGCCAGTTGTTTCTTACCTTCCTGAAAAGCTGGAAGCAAGATGCTTGGGAGCCCTCTGCCCGTTTGGGAACAAGGCAGCCTTTTGGGTCGGGAAGCTCTAGGCCAATGGAGCACACGCAGAGCAGGAGTTCTACTTCAGCCTGATCAGGCCTGCAAAGAAACAGCGTTTGACAGGCCTTGGTAAGAGATGTTCGCGGTAGGTGTAAGAGCACTGGGCAGAGCCAGTTGATTCTTAGCTTCGCAAAGACCGGGAAGCAAGATGCTTTGGGCCTCTCTGCCCCTTGGAAACAGGGCAGCACTTGGGGCCTGGCAGCTCTAGGGCAATGGAGCACACCCAGAGCCGGAGTTCTACTTCAGCCAGATGAGGCCTGCCAAGAAACTGCGTTTCACAGGCCTTTCAAAGACATCTTCCCGGTAGGCTGTAAGAGCACGGGGCAGAGCGAGTTGGTTCTTAGCTTCCCAGAGAGCTGGAAGCAAGATGCTTTGGGGCCTCTCTGCCCATTTGGAAACAAGGCAGCACCTTGGGCCTGGCAGCTCTAGGGCAATGGAGCACACCCAGAGCAGAAGTTCTACTTCAGCCAAATCAGGCCTGCCAGGAAACGGCGTTTCACAGGCCTTGGTAAGAGATGTTCCCGGTAGGCTGTAAGAGCACTGGGCAACGCCAGATGTTTCTTAGCTTCCCGAAGAGCTGGAAGCGAGAAGCTTTGGTGATACTCTCTCACTTTGGACTTAAGGCAGCCCTTTGGGGCAGGTAGCTCTAGCCCAGTGGAGCACAACCAGAGCAGAAGTTCTACTTCAGCCAGTTCAGGCCACCAACAAACTGCGTTTCACAGGCCTTGGTAAGAGATGTTCCCGGTAGGCTGTAAGAGCACTGGGCAATGCCAGATGTTTCTTAGCTTCCCGAAGAGCTGGAAGCAAGATGCTTTGGGGCCTCTCATCCCCTTTGCAAACAAGGCGGCCCTATGGGCCAGGCAGCTCTAGGCCAATGGAGCACACCCAGAGCAGAAGTTCTACTTCGGCCAGTTCAGGCCACAAACAAACTGCGTTTCACAGGCCTTGGTAAGAGATGTTCTCGGTAGGCTGTAAGAGCACTGGGCAACGCCAGATGTTTCTTAGCTTCCCGAAGAGCTGGAAGCAAGATGCTTTGGGCCCTTCATCCCCTTTGCAAACAAGGCCGACCTTTGGGCCAGGCAGCTCTAGGCCAATGGAGCACACCCAGAGCAGAAGTTCTACCTCAGCCAGATAAGGCCTGCCAAGAAACTGCGTTTCAAAGGCTTTGGTAAGAGATGTTCCCGGTACTCTGTTAGAGCACTGGGCAGAGCCATTTGTTTCTTAGCTTCCCAAAGAGCTGGAAGCAAGATGCTTTGGGGGCTCCCTGCCCCTTTGCCAACAAGGGCGACCTTTGGGCCTTTCAGCTCTAGGCCAATGGAGCACACCCAGAGCAGAAGTCCTACTTCAGCCAGATCAGGCCTGCCAAGGAACTGCGTTTCAGAGGCCTTTGTATGTGACGTTCCCGGTAGGCTGTGAGAGCACGGTGCAGAGCCAGTTGTTTCCTTGTTTCCCAAACAGCTGGAAGCAAGACGCTTTGGGGCCTCTCTGCCCCTTTGGAAACAAGGCAGCACGTTGGGTCTGGCAGCTCTAGGGCAATGGAGCACAACCAGAGCCGAAGTTCTACTTCTTCCAGATCAGGCCTGCCTAGACAGTGCGTTTCCCAGGCCTTGATAAGAGATGTTCTCTTAGGCTATAAGAGCACTGGGCACAGCCAGTTGTTTCTTAGCTTCCCAAGAGGTGGAAGCAAGATGCTTTGGGGCCTCTCTCCCCCTTTGGAAACAAGGCAGCCCTTTGGGCCTTTCAGCTCTAGGGCAATGGAGCACACCCAGAGCAGAAGTTCTACCTCAGCCAGATCAGGCCTGCCAAGAAACTGCTTTTCACAGGCCTTCGTAAGAGGTGTTCCCGGAAGGCTGTAAGAGTACCTGGCAGAGCGAGTTGTTTCTTAGCTTCAAAAACAGCTGGAAGCAACATGATTTGGGGCCTCTCTCCCCCTTTGGAAACAAAGCAGCCTTTGTGCCTGGCAGCTCTAGGCCAAAGTAGCACACCCAGAGCACAAGTTCTACCTCAGCCAGATAAGGCCTGTCAAGAAGCTGCGTTTTACAGGCCTTTGTATGTGACGTTCCCGGTTGGCTTTGAGAGCACTGTGCAGAGCCAGTTGTTTTAGCTTCCCAGAGAGCAGGAAGCAAGATGCTTTGGGGCCTCTCTCACACTTTGGAAATAAAGGCAGCCCTTTGGGCCTGGCAGCCCTAGGCCAATGGAGTACACCCAGAGCAGAAGTTCTACCTCAGCCAGATCAGGCCTTCCAAGAAACTGCGTCTCACAGGCCTTTCTCTGTCACGTTGCCGGTAGGCTGTGAGAGCACTGTGCAGAGCCAGTTGTTTCTTAGCTTCCCAAAGATTTGGAAGCAAGATGCTTTGGGGACTCTCAGCCCCTTTGGAAACAAGGCGGCCCTTTGGGCCTGGCAGCTCTAGGCCAAAGTAGCATGCCCAGAGCAGGAGTTCTACTTCAGCCAGATCAGGCCTGCCAAGAAACTGCGTTTCACAGGCCTTGGTAAGAGATGTTCCCGGTAGGCTGTGAGAGCACTGTGGAGAGCCAGTTGCTTTAGCTTCCCACAGAGCTGGAAGCAAGATGCCTTGGGGCCTCTCTCTCCCTTTGGACACAAGGCAGCCTTTTGGGCCTGGCAGCTCTAGGCCAATGGAGCACACCCACAGCAGAAGTTCTACTTCAGGCAGATCAGTCCTGCCCAGAAACTGCGTTTCACAGCCCTTGGTAAGAGATGTTCACGGTAGGCTGTGAGAGCACTGGGCAGAACCAGTTGTTTTTTAGCTTCCCAAAGTGCTGGAGGCAAGATGCTTTGGGGCCTCTCTCACCCTTTGGAAACAAGGCAGCCCTTAGGTCCTGGTAGCTCTAGGCCTATGTAGCACAACCAGAACAGAAGTTCTACTTCAGCCAGGTCAGGCCTGCCAAGAAACTGCGTTTCACAGGCCTTTCAAAGAGATGTTCTCTTAGGCTGTAAGAGCACTGGGCAGAGCCAGCTGTTTCTTAGCTTCCCGAAGAGCTGGGAGCAAGATGCTTTGGGTCCACTCTCCGTCTTTGGAAACAAGGCAGCCCTTTGGGCCTGGCAGCTCTAGGGCAATGGAGCACACCCAGAGCAGAAGTTCTACTTCAGCCAGATCAGGCCTGCCAGGAAACTGCGTTTCACAGGCCTTGGTAAGAGATGTTCCCGGTAGGCTGTAAGAGCACTGGGCAGAGCCAGTTGTTTCTTACCTTCCTGAAAAGCTGGAAGCAAGATGCTTGGGACCCCTCTGCCCGTTTGGGAACAAGGCAGCCTTTTGGGTCGGGAAGCTCTAGGCCAATGGAGCACACGCAGAGCAGGAGTTCTACTTCAGCCTGATCAGGCCTGCAAAGAAACAGCGTTTGACAGGCCTTGGTAAGAGATGTTCGTGGTAGGTGTAAGAGCACTGGGCAGAGCCAGTTGTTTCTTAGCTTCCCAAGAGGTGGAAGCAAGATGCTTTGGGGCCTCTCTCCCCCTTTGGAAACAAGGCAGCCCCTGGGCCTTTCAGCTCTAGGGCAATGGAGCACACCCAGAGCAGAAGTTCTACCTCAGCCAGATCAGGCCTGCCAAGAAACTGCTTTTCACAGGCCTTCGTAAGAGGTGTTCCCGGAAGGCTGTAAGAGTACCTGGCAGAGCGAGTTGTTTCTTAGCTTCAAAAACAGCTGGAAGCAACATGATTTGGGGCCTCTCTCCCCCTTTGGAAACAAAGCAGCCTTTGTGCCTGGCAGCTCTAGGCCAAAGTAGCACACCCAGAGCACAAGTTCTACCTCAGCCAGATAAGGCCTGTCAAGAAGCTGCGTTTCACAGGCCTTTGTATGTGACGTTCCCGGTTGGCTTTGAGAGCACTGTGCAGAGCCAGTTGTTTTAGCTTCCCAGAGAGCAGGAAGCAAGATGCTTTGGGGCCTCTCTCACACTTTGGAAATAAAGGCAGCCCTTTGGGCCTGGCAGCCCTAGGCCAATGGAGTACACCCAGAGCAGAAGTTCTACCTCAGCCAGATCAGGCCTTCCAAGAAACTGCGTCTCACAGGCCTTTCTCTGTCACGTTGCCGGTAGGCTGTGAGAGCACTGTGCAGAGCCAGTTGTTTCTTAGCTTCCCAAAGATTTGGAAGCAAGATGCTTTGGGGACTCTCAGCCCCTTTGGAAACAAGGCGGCCCTTTGGGCCTGGCAGCTCTAGGCCAAAGTAGCACGCCCAGAGCAGGAGTTCTACTTCAGCCAGATCAGGCCTGCCAAGAAACTGCGTTTCACAGGCCTTGGTAAGAGATGTTCCCGGTAGGCTGTGAGAGCACTGTGGAGAGCCAGTTGCTTTAGCTTCCCACAGAGCTGGAAGCAAGATGCTTTGGGGCCTCTCTCTCCCTTTGGACACAAGGCAGCCGTTTGGGCCTGGCAGCTCTAGGCCAATGGAGCACACCCACAGCAGAAGTTCTACTTCAGGCAGATCAGTCCTGCCCAGAAACTGCGTTTCACAGCCCTTGGTAAGAGATGTTCATGGTAGGCTGTGAGAGCACTGGGCAGAACCAGTTGTTTTTTAGCTTCCCAAAGTGCTGGAGGCAAGATGCTTTGGGGCCTCTCTCACCCTTTGGAAACAAGGCAGCCCTTAGGTCCTGGTAGCTCTAGGCCTATGTAGCACAACCAGAACAGAAGTTCTACTTCAGCCAGGTCAGGCCTGCCAAGAAACTGCGTTTCACAGGCCTTTCAAAGAGATGTTCTCTTAGGCTGTAAGAGCACTGGGCAGAGCCAGCTGTTTCTTAGCTTCCCGAAGAGCTGGGAGCAAGATGCTTTGGGTCCACTCTCCGTCTTTGGAAACAAGGCAGCCCTTTGGGCCTGGCAGCTCTAGGGCAATGGAGCACACCCAGAGCAGAAGTTCTACTTCAGCCAGATCAGGCCTGCCAGGAAACTGCGTTTCACAGGCCTTGGTAAGAGATGTTCCCGGTAGGCTGTAAGAGCACTGGGCAGAGCCAGTTGTTTCTTACCTTCCTGAAAAGCTGGAAGCAAGATGCTTGGGACCCCTCTGCCCGTTTGGGAACAAGGCAGCCTTTTGGGTCGGGAAGCTCTAGGCCAATGGAGCACACGCAGAGCAGGAGTTCTACTTCAGCCTGATCAGGCCTGCAAAGAAACAGCGTTTGACAGGCCTTGGTAAGAGATGTTCGCGGTAGGTGTAAGAGCACTGGGCAGAGCCAGTTGTTTCTTAGCTTCGCAAAGACCGGGAAGCAAGATGCTTTGGGCCTCTCTGCCCCTTGGAAACAGGGCAGCACTTTGGGCCTGGCAGCTCTAGGGCAATGGAGCACACCCAGAGCCGGAGTTCTACTTCAGCCAGATGAGGCCTGCCAAGAAACTGCGTTTCACAGGCCTTTCAAAGACATGTTCCCGGTAGGCTGTAAGAGCACGGGGCAGAGCGAGTTGGTTCTTAGCTTCCCAGAGAGCTGGAAGCAAGATGCTTTGGGGCCTCTCTGCCCCTTTGGAAACAAGGCAGCACCTTGGGCCTGGCAGCTCTAGGGCAATGGAGCACACCCAGAGCAGAAGTTCTACTTCAGCCAAATCAGGCCTGCCAGGAAACGGCGTTTCACAGGCCTTGGTAAGAGATGTTCCCGGTAGGCTGTAAGAGCACTGGGCAACGCCAGATGTTTCTTAGCTTCCCGAAGAGCTGGAAGCAAGAAGCTTTGGTGCCACTCTCTCACTTTGGACTCAAGGCAGCCCTTTGGGGCAGGTAGCTCTAGCCCAGTGGAGCACACCCAGAGCAGAAGTTCTACTTCGGCCAGTTCAGGCCACCAAGAAACTGCGTTTCACAGGCCTTGGTAAGAGATGTTCCCGGTAGGCTGTAAGAGCACTGGGCAACGCCAGATGTTTCTTAGCTTCCCGAAGAGCTGGAAGCAAGATGCTTTGGGGCCTCTCATCCCCTTTGCAAACAAGGCGGCCCTATGGGCCAGGCAGCTCTAGGCCAATGGAGCACACCCAGAGCAGAAGTTCTACTTCGGCCAGTTCAGGCCACCAACAAACTGCGTTTCACAGGCCTTGGTAAGAGATGTTCCCGGTAGGCTGTAAGAGCACTGGGCAACGCCAGATGTTTCTTAGCTTCCCGAAGAGCTGGAAGCAAGATGCTTTGGGGCCTCTCATCCCCTTTGCAAACAAGGCCGACCTTTGGGCCAGGCAGCTCTAGGCCAATGGAGCACACCCAGAGCAGAAGTTCTACCTCAGCCAGATAAGGCCTGCCAAGAAACTGCGTTTCAAAGGCTTTGGTAAGAGATGTTCCCGGTACTCTGTTAGAGCACTGGGCAGAGCCATTTGTTTCTTAGCTTCCCAAAGAGCTGGAAGCAAGATGCTTTGGGGGCTCCCTGCCCCTTTGAAAACAAGGGCGACCTTTGGGCCTTTCAGCTCTAGGCCAATGGAGCACACCCAGAGCAGAAGTCCTACTTCAGCCAGATCAGGCCTGCCAAGGAACTGCGTTTCAGAGGCCTTTGTATGTGACGTTCCCGGTAGGCTGTGAGAGCACGGTGCAGAGCCAGTTGTTTCCTTGTTTCCCAAACAGCTGGAAGCAAGACGCTTTGGGGCCTCTCTGCCCCTTTGGAAACAAGGCAGCACGTTGGGTCTGGCAGCTCTAGGGCAATGGAGCACAACCAGAGCCGAAGTTCTACTTCTTCCAGATCAGGCCTGCCTAGACAGTGCGTTTCACAGGCCTTGATAAGAGATGTTCTCTTAGGCTATAAGAGCACTGGGCACAGCCAGTTGTTTCTTAGCTTCCCAAGAGGTGGAAGCAAGATGCTTTGGGGCCTCTCTCCCCCTTTGGAAACAAGGCAGCTCTTTGGGCCTTTCAGCTCTAGGGCAATGGAGCACACCCAGAGCAGAAGTTCTACCTCAGCCAGATCAGGCCTGCCAAGAAACTGCTTTTCACAGGCCTTCGTAAGAGGTGTTCCCAGAAGGCTGTAAGAGTACCTGGCAGAGCGAGTTGTTTCTTAGCTTCAAAAACAGCTGGAAGCAACATGATTTGGGGCCTCTCTCCCCCTTTGGAAACAAAGCAGCCTTTGTGCCTGGCAGCTCTAGGCCAAAGTAGCACACCCAGAGCACAAGTTCTACCTCAGCCAGATAAGGCCTGTGAAGAAGCTGCGTTTCACAGGCCTTTGTATGTGACGTTCCCGGTTGGCTTTGAGAGCACTGTGCAGAGCCAGTTGTTTTAGCTTCCCAGAGAGCAGGAAGCAAGATGCTTTGGGGCCTCTCTCACACTTTGGAAATAAAGGCAGCCCTTTGGGCCTGGCAGCCCTAGGCCAATGGAGTACACCCAGAGCAGAAGTTCTACCTCAGCCAGATCAGGCCTTCCAAGAAACTGCGTCTCACAGGCCTTTCTCTGTCACGTTGCCGGTAGGCTGTGAGAGCACTGTGCAGAGCCAGTTGTTTCTTAGCTTCCCAAAGATTTGGAAGCAAGATGCTTTGGGGACTCTCAGCCCCTTTGGAAACAAGGCGGCCCTTTGGGCCTGGCAGCTCTAGGCCAAAGTAGCACGCCCAGAGCAGGAGTTCTACTTCAGCCAGATCAGGCCTGCCAAGAAACTGCGTTTCACAGGCCTTGGTAAGAGATGTTCCCGGTAGGCTGTGAGAGCACTGTGGAGAGCCAGTTGCTTTAGCTTCCCACAGAGCTGGAAGCAAGATGCCTTGGGGCCTCTCTCTCCCTTTGGACACAAGGCAGCCTTTTGGGCCTGGCAGCTCTAGGCCAATGGAGCACACCCACAGCAGAAGTTCTACTTCAGGCAGATCAGTCCTGCCCAGAAACTGCGTTTCACAGCCCTTGGTAAGAGATGTTCACGGTAGGCTGTGAGAGCACTGGGCAGAACCAGTTGTTTTTTAGCTTCCCAAAGTGCTGGAGGCAAGATGCTTTGGGGCCTCTCTCACCCTTTGGAAACAAGGCAGCCCTTAGGTCCTGGTAGCTCTAGGCCTATGTAGCACAACCAGAACAGAAGTTCTACTTCAGCCAGGTCAGGCCTGCCAAGAAACTGCGTTTCACAGGCCTTTCAAAGAGATGTTCTCTTAGGCTGTAAGAGCACTGGGCAGAGCCAGCTGTTTCTTAGCTTCCCGAAGAGCTGGGAGCAAGATGCTTTGGGTCCACTCTCCGTCTTTGGAAACAAGGCAGCCCTTTGGGCCTGGCAGCTCTAGGGCAATGGAGCACACCCAGAGCAGAAGTTCTACTTCAGCCAGATCAGGCCTGCCAGGAAACTGCGTTTCACAGGCCTTGGTAAGAGATGTTCCCGGTAGGCTGTAAGAGCACTGGGCAGAGCCAGTTGTTTCTTACCTTCCTGAAAAGCTGGAAGCAAGATGCTTGGGACCCCTCTGCCCGTTTGGGAACAAGGCAGCCTTTTGGGTCGGGAAGCTCTAGGCCAATGGAGCACACGCAGAGCAGGAGTTCTACTTCAGCCTGATCAGGCCTGCAAAGAAACAGCGTTTGACAGGCCTTGGTAAGAGATGTTCGTGGTAGGTGTAAGAGCACTGGGCAGAGCCAGTTGTTTCTTAGCTTCCCAAGAGGTGGAAGCAAGATGCTTTGGGGCCTCTCTCCCCCTTTGGAAACAAGGCAGCCCTTTGGGCCTTTCAGCTCTAGGGCAATGGAGCACACCCAGAGCAGAAGTTCTACCTCAGCCAGATCAGGCCTGCCAAGAAACTGCTTTTCACAGGCCTTCGTAAGAGGTGTTCCCGGAAGGCTGTAAGAGTACCTGGCAGAGCGAGTTGTTTCTTAGTTTCAAAAACAGCTGGAAGCAACATGATTTGGGGCCTCTCTCCCCCTTTGGAAACAAAGCAGCCTTTGTGCCTGGCAGCTCTAGGCCAAAGTAGCACACCCAGAGCACAAGTTCTACCTCAGCCAGATCAGGCCTTCCAAGAAACTGCGTCTCACAGGCCTTTCTCTGTCACGTTGCCGCTAGACTGTGAGAGCACTGTGCAGAGCCAGTTGTTTCTTAGCTTCCCAAAGATTTGGAAGCAAGATGCTTTGGGGCCTCTCATCCCCTTTGCAAACAAGGCGGCCCTATGGGCCAGGCAGCTCTAGGCCAATGGAGCACACCCAGAGCAGAAGTTCTACTTCGGCCAGTTCAGGCCACCAACAAACTGCGTTTCACAGGCCTTGGTAAGAGATGTTCCCGGTAGGCTGTAAGAGCACTGGGCAACGCCAGATGTTTCTTAGCTTCCCGAAGAGCTGGAAGCAAGATGCTTTGGGGCCTCTCATCCCCTTTGCAAACAAGGCGGCCCTATAGGCCAGGCAGCTCTAGGCCAATGGAGCACACCCAGAGCAGAAGTTCTACTTCGGCCAGTTCAGGCCACCAACAAACTGCGTTTCACAGGCCTTGGTAAGAGATGTTCCCGGTAGGCTGTAAGAGCACTGGGCAACGCCAGATGTTTCTTAGCTTCCCGAAGAGCTGGAAGCAAGATGCTTTGGGCCCTTCATCCCCTTTGCAAACAAGGCCGACCTTTGGGCCAGGCAGCTCTAGGCCAATGGAGCACACCCAGAGCAGAAGTTCTACCTCAGCCAGATAAGGCCTGCCAAGAAACTGCGTTTCAAAGGCTTTGGTAAGAGATGTTCCCGGTACTCTGTTAGAGCACTGGGCAGAGCCATTTGTTTCTTAGCTTCCCAAAGAGCTGGAAGCAAGATGCTTTGGGGGCTCCCTGCCCCTTTGCCAACAAGGGCGACCTTTGGGCCTTTCAGCTCTAGGCCAATGGAGCACACCCAGAGCAGAAGTCCTACTTCAGCCAGATCAGGCCTGCCAAGGAACTGCGTTTCAGAGGCCTTTGTATGTGACGTTCCCGGTAGGCTGTGAGAGCACGGTGCAGAGCCAGTTGTTTCCTTGTTTCCCAAACAGCTGGAAGCAAGACGCTTTGGGGCCTCTCTGCCCCTTTGGAAACAAGGCAGCACGTTGGGTCTGGCAGCTCTAGGGCAATGGAGCACAACCAGAGCCGAAGTTCTACTTCTTCCAGATCAGGCCTGCCTAGACAGTGCGTTTCCCAGGCCTTGATAAGAGATGTTCTCTTAGGCTATAAGAGCACTGGGCACAGCCAGTTGTTTCTTAGCTTCCCAAGAGGTGGAAGCAAGATGCTTTGGGGCCTCTCTCCCCCTTTGGAAACAAGGCAGCCCTTTGGGCCTTTCAGCTCTAGGGCAATGGAGCACACCCAGAGCAGAAGTTCTACCTCAGCCAGATCAGGCCTGCCAAGAAACTGCTTTTCACAGGCCTTCGTAAGAGGTGTTCCCGGAAGGCTGTAAGAGTACCTGGCAGAGCGAGTTGTTTCTTAGCTTCAAAAACAGCTGGAAGCAACATGATTTGGGGCCTCTCTCCCCCTTTGGAAACAAAGCAGCCTTTGTGCCTGGCAGCTCTAGGCCAAAGTAGCACACCCAGAGCACAAGTTCTACCTCAGCCAGATAAGGCCTGTCAAGAAGCTGCGTTTCACAGGCCTTTGTATGTGACGTTCCCGGTTGGCTTTGAGAGCACTGTGCAGAGCCAGTTGTTTTAGCTTCCCAGAGAGCAGGAAGCAAGATGCTTTGGGGCCTCTCTCCCCCTTTGGAAATAAAGGCAGCCCTTTGGGCCTGGCAGCCCTAGGCCAATGGAGTACACCCAGAGCAGAAGTTCTACCTCAGCCAGATCAGGCCTTCCAAGAAACTGCGTCTCACAGGCCTTTCTCTGTCACGTTGCCGGTAGGCTGTGAGAGCACTGTGCAGAGCCAGTTGTTTCTTAGCTTCCCAAAGATTTGGAAGCAAGATGCTTTGGGGACTCTCAGCCCCTTTGGAAACAAGGCGGCCCTTTGGGCCTGGCAGCTCTAGGCCAAAGTAGCACGCCCAGAGCAGGAGTTCTACTTCATCCAGATCAGGCCTGCCAAGAAACTGCGTTTCACAGGCCTTGGTAAGAGATGTTCCCGGTAGGCTGTGAGAGCACTGTGGAGAGCCAGTTGCTTTAGCTTCCCACAGAGCTGGAAGCAAGATGCTTTGGGGCCTCTCTCTCCCTTTGGACACAAGGCAGCCGTTTGGGCCTGGCAGCTCTAGGCCAATGGAGCACACCCACAGCAGAAGTTCTACTTCAGGCAGATCAGTCCTGCCCAGAAACTGCGTTTCACAGCCCTTGGTAAGAGATGTTCACGGTAGGCTGTGAGAGCACTGGGCAGAACCAGTTGTTTTTTAGCTTCCCAAAGTGCTGGAGGCAAGATGCTTTGGGGCCTCTCTCACCCTTTGGAAACAAGGCAGCCCTTAGGTCCTGGTAGCTCTAGGCCTATGTAGCACAACCAGAACAGAAGTTCTACTTCAGCCAGGTCAGGCCTGCCAAGAAACTGCGTTTCACAGGCCTTTCAAAGAGATGTTCTCTTAGGCTGTAAGAGCACTGGGCAGAGCCAGCTGTTTCTTAGCTTCCCGAAGAGCTGGGAGCAAGATGCTTTGGGTCCACTCTCCGTCTTTGGAAACAAGGCAGCCCTTTGGGCCTGGCAGCTCTAGGGCAATGGAGCACACCCAGAGCAGAAGTTCTACTTCAGCCAGATCAGGCCTGCCAGGAAACTGCGTTTCACAGGCCTTGGTAAGAGATGTTCCCGGTAGGCTGTAAGAGCACTGGGCAGAGCCAGTTGTTTCTTACCTTCCTGAAAAGCTGGAAGCAAGATGCTTGGGACCCCTCTGCCCGTTTGGGAACAAGGCAGCCTTTTGGGTCGGGAAGCTCTAGGCCAATGGAGCACACGCAGAGCAGGAGTTCTACTTCAGCCTGATCAGGCCTGCAAAGAAACAGCGTTTGACAGGCCTTGGTAAGAGATGTTCGCGGTAGGTGTAAGAGCACTGGGCAGAGCCAGTTGTTTCTTAGCTTCGCAAAGACCGGGAAGCAAGATGCTTTGGGCCTCTCTGCCCCTTGGAAACAGGGCAGCACTTTGGGCCTGGCAGCTCTAGGGCAATGGAGCACACCCAGAGCCGGAGTTCTACTTCAGCCAGATGAGGCCTGCCAAGAAACTGCGTTTCACAGGCCTTTCAAAGACATGTTCCCGGTAGGCTGTAAGAGCACGGGGCAGAGCGAGTTGGTTCTTAGCTTCCCAGAGAGCTGGAAGCAAGATGCTTTGGGGCCTCTCTGCCCCTTTGGAAACAAGGCAGCACCTTGGGCCTGGCAGCTCTAGGGCAATGGAGCACACCCAGAGCAGAAGTTCTACTTCAGCCAAATCAGGCCTGCCAGGAAACGGCGTTTCACAGGCCTTGGTAAGAGATGTTCCCGGTAGGCTGTAAGAGCACTGGGCAACGCCAGATGTTTCTTAGCTTCCCGAAGAGCTGGAAGCAAGAAGCTTTGGTGCCACTCTCTCACTTTGGACTCAAGGCAGCCCTTTGGGGCAGGTAGCTCTAGCCCAGTGGAGCACACCCAGAGCAGAAGTTCTACTTCGGCCAGTTCAGGCCACCAAGAAACTGCGTTTCACAGGCCTTGGTAAGAGATGTTCCCGGTAGGCTGTAAGAGCACTGGGCAACGCCAGATGTTTCTTAGCTTCCCGAAGAGCTGGAAGCAAGATGCTTTGGGGCCTCTCATCCCCTTTGCAAACAAGGCGGCCCTATGGGCCAGGCAGCTCTAGGCCAATGGAGCACACCCAGAGCAGAAGTTCTACTTCGGCCAGTTCAGGCCACCAACAAACTGCGTTTCACAGGCCTTGGTAAGAGATGTTCCCGGTAGGCTGTAAGAGCACTGGGCAACGCCAGATGTTTCTTAGCTTCCCGAAGAGCTGGAAGCAAGATGCTTTGGGGCCTCTCATCCCCTTTGCAAACAAGGCCGACCTTTGGGCCAGGCAGCTCTAGGCCAATGGAGCACACCCAGAGCAGAAGTTCTACCTCAGCCAGATAAGGCCTGCCAAGAAACTGCGTTTCAAAGGCTTTGGTAAGAGATGTTCCCGGTACTCTGTTAGAGCACTGGGCAGAGCCATTTGTTTCTTAGCTTCCCAAAGAGCTGGAAGCAAGATGCTTTGGGGGCTCCCTGCCCCTTTGAAAACAAGGGCGACCTTTGGGCCTTTCAGCTCTAGGCCAATGGAGCACACCCAGAGCAGAAGTCCTACTTCAGCCAGATCAGGCCTGCCAAGGAACTGCGTTTCAGAGGCCTTTGTATGTGACGTTCCCGGTAGGCTGTGAGAGCACGGTGCAGAGCCAGTTGTTTCCTTGTTTCCCAAACAGCTGGAAGCAAGACGCTTTGGGGCCTCTCTGCCCCTTTGGAAACAAGGCAGCACGTTGGGTCTGGCAGCTCTAGGGCAATGGAGCACAACCAGAGCCGAAGTTCTACTTCTTCCAGATCAGGCCTGCCTAGACAGTGCGTTTCACAGGCCTTGATAAGAGATGTTCTCTTAGGCTATAAGAGCACTGGGCACAGCCAGTTGTTTCTTAGCTTCCCAAGAGGTGGAAGCAAGATGCTTTGGGGCCTCTCTCCCCCTTTGGAAACAAGGCAGCTCTTTGGGCCTTTCAGCTCTAGGGCAATGGAGCACACCCAGAGCAGAAGTTCTACCTCAGCCAGATCAGGCCTGCCAAGAAACTGCTTTTCACAGGCCTTCGTAAGAGGTGTTCCCGGAAGGCTGTAAGAGTACCTGGCAGAGCGAGTTGTTTCTTAGCTTCAAAAACAGCTGGAAGCAACATGATTTGGGGCCTCTCTCCCCCTTTGGAAACAAAGCAGCCTTTGTGCCTGGCAGCTCTAGGCCAAAGTAGCACACCCAGAGCACAAGTTCTACCTCAGCCAGATAAGGCCTGTGAAGAAGCTGCGTTTCACAGGCCTTTGTATGTGACGTTCCCGGTTGGCTTTGAGAGCACTGTGCAGAGCCAGTTGTTTTAGCTTCCCAGAGAGCAGGAAGCAAGATGCTTTGGGGCCTCTCTCACACTTTGGAAATAAAGGCAGCCCTTTGGGCCTGGCAGCCCTAGGCCAATGGAGTACACCCAGAGCAGAAGTTCTACCTCAGCCAGATCAGGCCTTCCAAGAAACTGCGTCTCACAGGCCTTTCTCTGTCACGTTGCCGGTAGGCTGTGAGAGCACTGTGCAGAGCCAGTTGTTTCTTAGCTTCCCAAAGATTTGGAAGCAAGATGCTTTGGGGACTCTCAGCCCCTTTGGAAACAAGGCGGCCCTTTGGGCCTGGCAGCTCTAGGCCAAAGTAGCACGCCCAGAGCAGGAGTTCTACTTCAGCCAGATCAGGCCTGCCAAGAAACTGCGTTTCACAGGCCTTGGTAAGAGATGTTCCCGGTAGGCTGTGAGAGCACTGTGGAGAGCCAGTTGCTTTAGCTTCCCACAGAGCTGGAAGCAAGATGCCTTGGGGCCTCTCTCTCCCTTTGGACACAAGGCAGCCTTTTGGGCCTGGCAGCTCTAGGCCAATGGAGCACACCCACAGCAGAAGTTCTACTTCAGGCAGATCAGTCCTGCCCAGAAACTGCGTTTCACAGCCCTTGGTAAGAGATGTTCACGGTAGGCTGTGAGAGCACTGGGCAGAACCAGTTGTTTTTTAGCTTCCCAAAGTGCTGGAGGCAAGATGCTTTGGGGCCTCTCTCACCCTTTGGAAACAAGGCAGCCCTTAGGTCCTGGTAGCTCTAGGCCTATGTAGCACAACCAGAACAGAAGTTCTACTTCAGCCAGGTCAGGCCTGCCAAGAAACTGCGTTTCACAGGCCTTTCAAAGAGATGTTCTCTTAGGCTGTAAGAGCACTGGGCAGAGCCAGCTGTTTCTTAGCTTCCCGAAGAGCTGGGAGCAAGATGCTTTGGGTCCACTCTCCGTCTTTGGAAACAAGGCAGCCCTTTGGGCCTGGCAGCTCTAGGGCAATGGAGCACACCCAGAGCAGAAGTTCTACTTCAGCCAGATCAGGCCTGCCAGGAAACTGCGTTTCACAGGCCTTGGTAAGAGATGTTCCCGGTAGGCTGTAAGAGCACTGGGCAGAGCCAGTTGTTTCTTACCTTCCTGAAAAGCTGGAAGCAAGATGCTTGGGACCCCTCTGCCCGTTTGGGAACAAGGCAGCCTTTTGGGTCGGGAAGCTCTAGGCCAATGGAGCACACGCAGAGCAGGAGTTCTACTTCAGCCTGATCAGGCCTGCAAAGAAACAGCGTTTGACAGGCCTTGGTAAGAGATGTTCGTGGTAGGTGTAAGAGCACTGGGCAGAGCCAGTTGTTTCTTAGCTTCCCAAGAGGTGGAAGCAAGATGCTTTGGGGCCTCTCTCCCCCTTTGGAAACAAGGCAGCCCTTTGGGCCTTTCAGCTCTAGGGCAATGGAGCACACCCAGAGCAGAAGTTCTACCTCAGCCAGATCAGGCCTGCCAAGAAACTGCTTTTCACAGGCCTTCGTAAGAGGTGTTCCCGGAAGGCTGTAAGAGTACCTGGCAGAGCGAGTTGTTTCTTAGTTTCAAAAACAGCTGGAAGCAACATGATTTGGGGCCTCTCTCCCCCTTTGGAAACAAAGCAGCCTTTGTGCCTGGCAGCTCTAGGCCAAAGTAGCACACCCAGAGCACAAGTTCTACCTCAGCCAGATCAGGCCTTCCAAGAAACTGCGTCTCACAGGCCTTTCTCTGTCACGTTGCCGCTAGACTGTGAGAGCACTGTGCAGAGCCAGTTGTTTCTTAGCTTCCCAAAGATTTGGAAGCAAGATGCTTTGGGGCCTCTCATCCCCTTTGCAAACAAGGCGGCCCTATGGGCCAGGCAGCTCTAGGCCAATGGAGCACACCCAGAGCAGAAGTTCTACTTCGGCCAGTTCAGGCCACCAACAAACTGCGTTTCACAGGCCTTGGTAAGAGATGTTCCCGGTAGGCTGTAAGAGCACTGGGCAACGCCAGATGTTTCTTAGCTTCCCGAAGAGCTGGAAGCAAGATGCTTTGGGGCCTCTCATCCCCTTTGCAAACAAGGCGGCCCTATAGGCCAGGCAGCTCTAGGCCAATGGAGCACACCCAGAGCAGAAGTTCTACTTCGGCCAGTTCAGGCCACCAACAAACTGCGTTTCACAGGCCTTGGTAAGAGATGTTCCCGGTAGGCTGTAAGAGCACTGGGCAACGCCAGATGTTTCTTAGCTTCCCGAAGAGCTGGAAGCAAGATGCTTTGGGCCCTTCATCCCCTTTGCAAACAAGGCCGACCTTTGGGCCAGGCAGCTCTAGGCCAATGGAGCACACCCAGAGCAGAAGTTCTACCTCAGCCAGATAAGGCCTGCCAAGAAACTGCGTTTCAAAGGCTTTGGTAAGAGATGTTCCCGGTACTCTGTTAGAGCACTGGGCAGAGCCATTTGTTTCTTAGCTTCCCAAAGAGCTGGAAGCAAGATGCTTTGGGGGCTCCCTGCCCCTTTGCCAACAAGGGCGACCTTTGGGCCTTTCAGCTCTAGGCCAATGGAGCACACCCAGAGCAGAAGTCCTACTTCAGCCAGATCAGGCCTGCCAAGGAACTGCGTTTCAGAGGCCTTTGTATGTGACGTTCCCGGTAGGCTGTGAGAGCACGGTGCAGAGCCAGTTGTTTCCTTGTTTCCCAAACAGCTGGAAGCAAGACGCTTTGGGGCCTCTCTGCCCCTTTGGAAACAAGGCAGCACGTTGGGTCTGGCAGCTCTAGGGCAATGGAGCACAACCAGAGCCGAAGTTCTACTTCTTCCAGATCAGGCCTGCCTAGACAGTGCGTTTCCCAGGCCTTGATAAGAGATGTTCTCTTAGGCTATAAGAGCACTGGGCACAGCCAGTTGTTTCTTAGCTTCCCAAGAGGTGGAAGCAAGATGCTTTGGGGCCTCTCTCCCCCTTTGGAAACAAGGCAGCCCTTTGGGCCTTTCAGCTCTAGGGCAATGGAGCACACCCAGAGCAGAAGTTCTACCTCAGCCAGATCAGGCCTGCCAAGAAACTGCTTTTCACAGGCCTTCGTAAGAGGTGTTCCCGGAAGGCTGTAAGAGTACCTGGCAGAGCGAGTTGTTTCTTAGCTTCAAAAACAGCTGGAAGCAACATGATTTGGGGCCTCTCTCCCCCTTTGGAAACAAAGCAGCCTTTGTGCCTGGCAGCTCTAGGCCAAAGTAGCACACCCAGAGCACAAGTTCTACCTCAGCCAGATAAGGCCTGTGAAGAAGCTGCGTTTCACAGGCCTTTGTATGTGACGTTCCCGGTTGGCTTTGAGAGCACTGTGAAGAGCCAGTTGTTTTAGCTTCCCAGAGAGCAGGAAGCAAGATGCTTTGGGGCCTCTCTCCCCCTTTGGAAATAAAGGCAGCCCTTTGGGCCTGGCAGCCCTAGGCCAATGGAGTACACCCAGAGCAGAAGTTCTACCTCAGCCAGATCAGGCCTTCCAAGAAACTGCGTCTCACAGGCCTTTCTCTGTCACGTTGCCGGTAGGCTGTGAGAGCACTGTGCAGAGCCAGTTGTTTCTTAGCTTCCCAAAGATTTGGAAGCAAGATGCTTTGGGGACTCTCAGCCCCTTTGGAAACAAGGCGGCCCTTTGGGCCTGGCAGCTCTAGGCCAAAGTAGCACGCCCAGAGCAGGAGTTCTACTTCATCCAGATCAGGCCTGCCAAGAAACTGCGTTTCACAGGCCTTGGTAAGAGATGTTCCCGGTAGGCTGTGAGAGCACTGTGGAGAGCCAGTTGCTTTAGCTTCCCACAGAGCTGGAAGCAAGATGCTTTGGGGCCTCTCTCTCCCTTTGGACACAAGGCAGCCGTTTGGGCCTGGCAGCTCTAGGCCAATGGAGCACACCCACAGCAGAAGTTCTACTTCAGGCAGATCAGTCCTGCCCAGAAACTGCGTTTCACAGCCCTTGGTAAGAGATGTTCACGGTAGGCTGTGAGAGCACTGGGCAGAACCAGTTGTTTTTTAGCTTCCCAAAGTGCTGGAGGCAAGATGCTTTGGGGCCTCTCTCACCCTTTGGAAACAAGGCAGCCCTTAGGTCCTGGTAGCTCTAGGCCTATGTAGCACAACCAGAACAGAAGTTCTACTTCAGCCAGGTCAGGCCTGCCAAGAAACTGCGTTTCACAGGCCTTTCAAAGAGATGTTCTCTTAGGCTGTAAGAGCACTGGGCAGAGCCAGCTGTTTCTTAGCTTCCCGAAGAGCTGGGAGCAAGATGCTTTGGGTCCACTCTCCGTCTTTGGAAACAAGGCAGCCCTTTGGGCCTGGCAGCTCTAGGGCAATGGAGCACACCCAGAGCAGAAGTTCTACTTCAGCCACATCAGGCCTGCCAGGAAACTGCGTTTCACAGGCCTTGGTAAGAGATGTTCCCGGTAGGCTGTAAGAGCACTGGGCAGAGCCAGTTGTTTCTTACCTTCCTGAAAAGCTGGAAGCAAGATGCTTGGGACCCCTCTGCCCGTTTGGGAACAAGGCAGCCTTTTGGGTCGGGAAGCTCTAGGCCAATGGAGCACACGCAGAGCAGGAGTTCTACTTCAGCCTGATCAGGCCTGCAAAGAAACAGCGTTTGACAGGCCTTGGTAAGAGATGTTCGCGGTAGGTGTAAGAGCACTGGGCAGAGCCAGTTGTTTCTTAGCTTCACAAAGACCGGGAAGCAAGATGCTTTGGGCCTCTCTGCCCCTTGGAAACAGGGCAGCACTTTGGGCCTGGCAGCTCTAGGGCAATGGAGCACACCCAGAGCCGGAGTTCTACTTCAGCCAGATGAGGCCTGCCAAGAAACTGCGTTTCACAGGCCTTTCAAAGACATGTTCCTGGTAGGCTGTAAGAGCACGGGGCAGAGCGAGTTGGTTCTTAGCTTCCCAGAGAGCTGGAAGCAAGATGCTTTGGGGCCTCTCTGCCCCTTTGGAAACAAGGCAGCACCTTGGGCCTGGCAGCTCTAGGGCAATGGAGCACACCCAGAGCAGAAGTTCTACTTCAGCCAAATCAGGCCTGCCAGGAAACGGCGTTTCACAGGCCTTGGTAAGAGATGTTCCCGGTAGGCTGTAAGAGCACTGGGCAACGCCAGATGTTTCTTAGCTTCCCGAAGAGCTGGAAGCAAGAAGCTTTGGTGCCACTCTCTCACTTTGGACTCAAGGCAGCCCTTTGGGGCAGGTAGCTCTAGCCCAGTGGAGCACACCCAGAGCAGAAGTTCTACTTCGGCCAGTTCAGGCCACCAAGAAACTGCGTTTCACAGGCCTTGGTAAGAGATGTTCCCGGTAGGCTGTAAGAGCACTGGGCAACGCCAGATGTTTCTTAGCTTCCCGAAGAGCTGGAAGCAAGATGCTTTGGGGCCTCTCATCCCCTTTGCAAACAAGGCCGACCTTTGGGCCAGGCAGCTCTAGGCCAATGGAGCACACCCAGAGCAGAAGTTCTACCTCAGCCAGATAAGGCCTGCCAAGAAACTGCGTTTCAAAGGCTTTGGTAAGAGATGTTCCCGGTACTCTGTTAGAGCACTGGGCAGAGCCATTTGTTTCTTAGCTTCCCAAAGAGCTGGAAGCAAGATGCTTTGGGGGCTCCCTGCCCCTTTGCCAACAAGGGCGACCTTTGGGCCTTTCAGCTCTAGGCCAATGGAGCACACCCAGAGCAGAAGTCCTACTTCAGCCAGATCAGGCCTGCCAAGGAACTGCGTTTCAGAGGCCTTTGTATGTGACGTTCCCGGTAGGCTGTGAGAGCACGGTGCAGAGCCAGTTGTTTCCTTGTTTCCCAAACAGCTGGAAGCAAGACGCTTTGGGGCCTCTCTGCCCCTTTGGAAACAAGGCAGCACGTTGGGTCTGGCAGCTCTAGGGCAATGGAGCACAACCAGAGCCGAAGTTCTACTTCTTCCAGATCAGGCCTGCCTAGACAGTGCGTTTCCCAGGCCTTGATAAGAGATGTTCTCTTAGGCTATAAGAGCACTGGGCACAGCCAGTTGTTTCTTAGCTTCCCAAGAGGTGGAAGCAAGATGCTTTGGGGCCTCTCTCCCCCTTTGGAAACAAGGCAGCCCTTTGGGCCTTTCAGCTCTAGGGCAATGGAGCACACCCAGAGCAGAAGTTCTACCTCAGCCAGATCAGGCCTGCCAAGAAACTGCTTTTCACAGGCCTTCGTAAGAGGTGTTCCCGGAAGGCTGTAAGAGTACCTGGCAGAGCGAGTTGTTTCTTAGCTTCAAAAACAGCTGGAAGCAACATGATTTGGGGCCTCTCTCCCCCTTTGGAAACAAAGCAGCCTTGGTGCCTGGCAGCTCTAGGCCAAAGTAGCACACCCAGAGCACAAGTTCTACCTCAGCCAGATAAGGCCTGTCAAGAAGCTGCGTTTCACAGGCCTTTGTATGTGACGTTCCCGGTTGGCTTTGAGAGCACTGTGCAGAGCCAGTTGTTTTAGCTTCCCAGAGAGCAGGAAGCAAGATGCTTTGGGGCCTCTCTCACACTTTGGAAATAAAGGCAGCCCTTTGGGCCTGGCAGCCCTAGGCCAATGGAGTACACCCAGAGCAGAAGTTCTACCTCAGCCAGATCAGGCCTTCCAAGAAACTGCGTCTCACAGGCCTTTCTCTGTCACGTTGCCGGTAGGCTGTGAGAGCACTGTGCAGAGCCAGTTGTTTCTTAGCTTCCCAAAGATTTGGAAGCAAGATGCTTTGGGGACTCTCAGCCCCTTTGGAAACAAGGCGGCCCTTTGGGCCTGGCAGCTCTAGGCCAAAGTAGCACGCCCAGAGCAGGAGTTCTACTTCATCCAGATCAGGCCTGCCAAGAAACTGCGTTTCACAGGCCTTGGTAAGAGATGTTCCCGGTAGGCTGTGAGAGCACTGTGGAGAGCCAGTTGCTTTAGCTTCCCACAGAGCTGGAAGCAAGATGCCTTGGGGCCTCTCTCTCCCTTTGGACACAAGGCAGCCGTTTGGGCCTGGCAGCTCTAGGCCAATGGAGCACACCCACAGCAGAAGTTCTACTTCAGGCAGATCAGTCCTGCCCAGAAACTGCGTTTCACAGCCCTTGGTAAGAGATGTTCACGGTAGGCTGTGAGAGCACTGGGCAGAACCAGTTGTTTTTTAGCTTCCCAAAGTGCTGGAGGCAAGATGCTTTGGGGCCTCTCTCACCCTTTGGAAACAAGGCAGCCCTTAGGTCCTGGTAGCTCTAGGCCTATGTAGCACAACCAGAACAGAAGTTCTACTTCAGCCAGGTCAGGCCTGCCAAGAAACTGCGTTTCACAGGCCTTTCAAAGAGATGTTCTCTTAGGCTGTAAGAGCACTGGGCAGAGCCAGCTGTTTCTTAGCTTCCCGAAGAGCTGGGAGCAAGATGCTTTGGGTCCACTCTCCGTCTTTGGAAACAAGGCAGCCCTTTGGGCCTGGCAGCTCTAGGGCAATGGAGCACACCCAGAGCAGAAGTTCTACTTCAGCCACATCAGGCCTGCCAGGAAACTGCGTTTCACAGGCCTTGGTAAGAGATGTTCCCGGTAGGCTGTAAGAGCACTGGGCAGAGCCAGTTGTTTCTTACCTTCCTGAAAAGCTGGAAGCAAGATGCTTGGGACCCCTCTGCCCGTTTGGGAACAAGGCAGCCTTTTGGGTCGGGAAGCTCTAGGCCAATGGAGCACACGCAGAGCAGGAGTTCTACTTCAGCCTGATCAGGCCTGCAAAGAAACAGCGTTTGACAGGCCTTGGTAAGAGATGTTCGCGGTAGGTGTAAGAGCACTGGGCAGAGCCAGTTGTTTCTTAGCTTCGCAAAGACCGGGAAGCAAGATGCTTTGGGCCTCTCTGCCCCTTGGAAACAGGGCAGCACTTTGGGCCTGGCAGCTCTAGGGCAATGGAGCACACCCAGAGCCGGAGTTCTACTTCAGCCAGATGAGGCCTGCCAAGAAACTGCGTTTCACAGGCCTTTCAAAGACATGTTCCCGGTAGGCTGTAAGAGCACGGGGCAGAGCGAGTTGGTTCTTAGCTTCCCAGAGAGCTGGAAGCAAGATGCTTTGGGGCCTCTCTGCCCCTTTGGAAACAAGGCAGCACCTTGGGCCTGGCAGCTCTAGGGCAATGGAGCACACCCAGAGCAGAAGTTCTACTTCAGCCAAATCAGGCCTGCCAGGAAACGGCGTTTCACAGGCCTTGGTAAGAGATGTTCCTGGTAGGCTGTAAGAGCACTGGGCAACGCCAGATGTTTCTTAGCTTCCCGAAGAGCTGGAAGCAAGAAGCTTTGGTGCCACTCTCTCACTTTGGACTCAAGGCAGCCCTTTGGGGCAGGTAGCTCTAGCCCAGTGGAGCACACCCAGAGCAGAAGTTCTACTTCGGCCAGTTCAGGCCACCAAGAAACTGCGTTTCACAGGCCTTGGTAAGAGATGTTCCCGGTAGGCTGTAAGAGCACTGGGCAACGCCAGATGTTTCTTAGCTTCCCGAAGAGCTGGAAGCAAGATGCTTTGGGGCCTCTCATCCCCTTTGCAAACAAGGCGGCCCTATGGGCCAGGCAGCTCTAGGCCAATGGAGCACACCCAGAGCAGAAGTTCTACTTCGGCCAGTTCAGGCCACCAACAAACTGCGTTTCACAGGCCTTGGTAAGAGATGTTCCCGGTAGGCTGTAAGAGCACTGGGCAACGCCAGATGTTTCTTAGCTTCCCGAAGAGCTGGAAGCAAGATGCTTTGGGGCCTCTCATCCCCTTTGCAAACAAGGCCGACCTTTGGGCCAGGCAGCTCTAGGCCAATGGAGCACACCCAGAGCAGAAGTTCTACCTCAGCCAGATAAGGCCTGCCAAGAAACTGCGTTTCAAAGGCTTTGGTAATAGATGTTCCCGGTACTCTGTTAGAGCACTGGGCAGAGCCATTTGTTTCTTAGCTTCCCAAAGAGCTGGAAGCAAGATGCTTTGGGGGCTCCCTGCCCCTTTGAAAACAAGGGCGACCTTTGGGCCTTTCAGCTCTAGGCCAATGTAGCACACCCAGAGCAGAAGTCCTACTTCAGCCAGATCAGGCCTGCCAAGGAACTGCGTTTCAGAGGCCTTTGTATGTGACGTTCCCGGTAGGCTGTGAGAGCACGGTGCAGAGCCAGTTGTTTCCTTGTTTCCCAAACAGCTGGAAGCAAGACGCTTTGGGGCCTCTCTGCCCCTTTGGAAACAAGGCAGCACGTTGGGTCTGGCAGCTCTAGGGCAATGGAGCACAACCAGAGCCGAAGTTCTACTTCTTCCAGATCAGGCCTGCCTAGACAGTGCGTTTCCCAGGCCTTGATAAGAGATGTTCTCTTAGGCTATAAGAGCACTGGGCACAGCCAGTTGTTTCTTAGCTTCCCAAGAGGTGGAAGCAAGATGCTTTGGGGCCTCTCTCCCCCTTTGGAAACAAGGCAGCCCTTTGGGCCTTTCAGCTCTAGGGCAATGGAGCACACCCAGAGCAGAAGTTCTACCTCAGCCAGATCAGGCCTGCCAAGAAACTGCTTTTCACAGGCCTTCGTAAGAGGTGTTCCCGGAAGGCTGTAAGAGTACCTGGCAGAGCGAGTTGTTTCTTAGCTTCAAAAACAGCTGGAAGCAACATGATTTGGGGCCTCTCTCCCCCTTTGGAAACAAAGCAGCCTTTGTGCCTGGCAGCTCTAGGCCAAAGTAGCACACCCAGAGCACAAGTTCTACCTCAGCCAGATAAGGCCTGTCAAGAAGCTGCGTTTCACAGGCCTTTGTATGTGACGTTCCCGGTTGGCTTTGAGAGCACTGTGCAGAGCCAGTTGTTTTAGCTTCCCAGAGAGCAGGAAGCAAGATGCTTTGGGGCCTCTCTCACACTTTGGAAATAAAGGCAGCCCTTTGGGCCTGGCAGCCCTAGGCCAATGGAGTACACCCAGAGCAGAAGTTCTACCTCAGCCAGATCAGGCCTTCCAAGAAACTGCGTCTCACAGGCCTTTCTCTGTCACGTTGCCGGTAGGCTGTGAGAGCACTGTGCAGAGCCAGTTGTTTCTTAGCTTCCCAAAGATTTGGAAGCAAGATGCTTTGGGGACTCTCAGCCCCTTTGGAAACAAGGCGGCCCTTTGGGCCTGGCAGCTCTAGGCCAAAGTAGCACGCCCAGAGCAGGAGTTCTACTTCATCCAGCTCAGGCCTGCCAAGAAACTGCGTTTCACAGGCCTTGGTAAGAGATGTTCCCGGTAGGCTGTGAGAGCACTGTGGAGAGCCAGTTGCTTTAGCTTCCCACAGAGCTGGAAGCAAGATGCCTTGGGGCCTCTCTCTCCCTTTGGACACAAGGCAGCCGTTTGGGCCTGGCAGCTCTAGGCCAATGGAGCACACCCACAGCAGAAGTTCTACTTCAGGCAGATCAGTCCTGCCCAGAAACTGCGTTTCACAGCCCTTGGTAAGAGATGTTCCCGGTAGGCTGTGAGAGCACTGGGCAGAACCAGTTGTTTTTTAGCTTCCCAAAGTGCTGGAGGCAAGATGCTTTGGGGCCTCTCTCACCCTTTGGAAACAAGGCAGCCCTTAGGTCCTGGTAGCTCTAGGCCTATGTAGCACAACCAGAACAGAAGTTCTACTTCAGCCAGGTCAGGCCTGCCAAGAAACTGCGTTTCACAGGCCTTTCAAAGAGATGTTCTCTTAGGCTGTAAGAGCACTGGGCAGAGCCAGCTGTTTCTTAGCTTCCCGAAGAGCTGGGAGCAAGATGCTTTGGGTCCACTCTCCGTCTTTGGAAACAAGGCAGCCCTTTGGGCCTGGCAGCTCTAGGGCAATGGAGCACACCCAGAGCAGAAGTTCTACTTCAGCCAGATCAGGCCTGCCAGGAAACTGCGTTTCACAGGCCTTGGTAAGAGATGTTCCCGGTAGGCTGTAAGAGCACTGGGCAGAGCCAGTTGTTTCTTACCTTCCTGAAAAGCTGGAAGCAAGATGCTTGGGACCCCTCTGCCCGTTTGGGAACAAGGCAGCCTTTTGGGTCGGGAAGCTCTAGGCCAATGGAGCACACGCAGAGCAGGAGTTCTACTTCAGCCTGATCAGGCCTGCAAAGAAACAGCGTTTGACAGGCCTTGGTAAGAGATGTTCGCGGTAGGTGTAAGAGCACTGGGCAGAGCCAGTTGTTTCTTAGCTTCGCAAAGACCGGGAAGCAAGATGCTTTGGGCCTCTCTGCCCCTTGGAAACAGGGCAGCACTTTGGGCCTGGCAGCTCTAGGGCAATGGAGCACACCCAGAGCCGGAGTTCTACTTCAGCCAGATGAGGCCTGCCAAGAAACTGCGTTTCACAGGCCTTTCAAAGACATGTTCCCGGTAGGCTGTAAGAGCACGGGGCAGAGCGAGTTGGTTCTTAGCTTCCCAGAGAGCTGGAAGCAAGATGCTTTGGGGCCTCTCTGCCCCTTTGGAAACAAGGCAGCACCTTGGGCCTGGCAGCTCTAGGGCAATGGAGCACACCCAGAGCAGAAGTTCTACTTCAGCCAAATCAGGCCTGCCAGGAAACGGCGTTTCACAGGCCTTGGTAAGAGATGTTCCCGGTAGGCTGTAAGAGCACTGGGCAACGCCAGATGTTTCTTAGCTTCCCGAAGAGCTGGAAGCGAGAAGCTTTGGTGCCACTCTCTCACTTTGGACTCAAGGCAGCCCTTTGGGGCAGGTAGCTCTAGCCCAGTGGAGCACACCCAGAGCAGAAGTTCTACTTCGGCCAGTTCAGGCCACCAAGAAACTGCGTTTCACAGGCCTTGGTAAGAGATGTTCCCGGTAGGCTGTAAGAGCACTGGGCAACGCCAGATGTTTCTTAGCTTCCCGAAGAGCTGGAAGCAAGATGCTTTGGGGCCTCTCATCCCCTTTGCAAACAAGGCGGCCCTATGGGCCAGGCAGCTCTAGGCCAATGGAGCACACCCAGAGCAGAAGTTCTACTTCGGCCAGTTCAGGCCACCAACAAACTGCGTTTCACAGGCCTTGGTAAGAGATGTTCCCGGTAGGCTGTAAGAGCACTGGGCAACGCCAGATGTTTCTTAGCTTCCCGAAGAGCTGGAAGCAAGATGCTTTGGGGCCTCTCATCCCCTTTGCAAACAAGGCCGACCTTTGGGCCAGGCAGCTCTAGGCCAATGGAGCACACCCAGAGCAGAAGTTCTACCTCAGCCAGATAAGGCCTGCCAAGAAACTGCGTTTCAAAGGCTTTGGTAAGAGATGTTCCCGGTACTCTGTTAGAGCACTGGGCAGAGCCATTTGTTTCTTAGCTTCCCAAAGAGCTGGAAGCAAGATGCTTTGGGGGCTCCCTGCCCCTTTGCCAACAAGGGCGACCTTTGGGCCTTTCAGCTCTAGGCCAATGGAGCACACCCAGAGCAGAAGTCCTACTTCAGCCAGATCAGGCCTGCCAAGGAACTGCGTTTCAGAGGCCTTTGTATGTGACGTTCCCGGTAGGCTGTGAGAGCACGGTGCAGAGCCAGTTGTTTCCTTGTTTCCCAAACAGCTGGAAGCAAGACTCTTTGGGGCCTCTCTGCCCCTTTGGAAACAAGGCAGCACGTTGGGTCTGGCAGCTCTAGGGCAATGGAGCACAACCAGAGCCGAAGTTCTACTTCTTCCAGATCAGGCCTGCCTAGACAGTGCGTTTCCCAGGCCTTGATAAGAGATGTTCTCTTAGGCTATAAGAGCACTGGGCACAGCCAGTTGTTTCTTAGCTTCCCAAGAGGTGGAAGCAAGATGCTTTGGGGCCTCTCTCCCCCTTTGGAAACAAGGCAGCCCTTTGGGCCTTTCAGCTCTAGAGCAATGGAGCACACCCAGAGCAGAAGTTCTACCTCAGCCAGATCAGGCCTGCCAAGAAACTGCTTTTCACAGGCCTTCGTAAGAGGTGTTCCCGGAAGGCTGTAAGAGTACCTGGCAGAGCGAGTTGTTTCTTAGCTTCAAAAACAGCTGGAAGCAACATGATTTGGGGCCTCTCTCCCCCTTTGGAAACAAAGCAGCCTTTGTGCCTGGCAGCTCTAGGCCAAAGTAGCACACCCAGAGCACAAGTTCTACCTCAGCCAGATAAGGCCTGTCAAGAAGCTGCGTTTCACAGGCCTTTGTATGTGACGTTCCCGGTTGGCTTTGAGAGCACTGTGCAGAGCCAGTTGTTTTAGCTTCCCAGAGAGCAGGAAGCAAGATGCTTTGGGGCCTCTCTCACACTTTGGAAATAAAGGCAGCCCTTTGAGCCTGGCAGCCCTAGGCCAATGGAGTACACCCAGAGCAGAAGTTCTACCTCAGCCAGATCAGGCCTTCCAAGAAACTGCGTCTCACAGGCCTTTCTCTGTCACGTTGCCGGTAGGCTGTGAGAGCACTGTGCAGAGCCAGTTGTTTCTTAGCTTCCCAAAGATTTGGATGCAAGATGCTTTGGGGACTCTCAGCCCCTTTGGAAACAAGGCGGCCCTTTGGGCCTGGCAGCTCTAGGCCAAAGTAGCACGCCCAGAGCAGGAGTTCTACTTCAGCCAGATCAGGCCTGCCAAGAAACTGCGTTTCACAGGCCTTGGTAAGAGATGTTCCCGGTAGGCTGTGAGAGCACTGTGGAGAGCCAGTTGCTTTAGCTTCCCACAGAGCTGGAAGCAAGATGCCTTGGGGCCTCTCTCTCCCTTTGGACACAAGGCAGCCTTTTGGGCCTGGCAGCTCTAGGCCAATGGAGCACACCCACAGCAGAAGTTCTACTTCAGGCAGATCAGTCCTGCCCAGAAACTGCGTTTCACAGCCCTTGGTAAGAGATGTTCACGGTAGGCTGTGAGAGCACTGGGCAGAACCAGTTGTTTTTTAGCTTCCCAAAGTGCTGGAGGCAAGATGCTTTGGGGCCTCTCTCACCCTTTGGAAACAAGGCAGCCCTTAGGTCCTGGTAGCTCTAGGCCTATGTAGCACAACCAGAACAGAAGTTCTACTTCAGCCAGGTCAGGCCTGCCAAGAAACTGCGTTTCACAGGCCTTTCAAAGAGATGTTCTCTTAGGCTGTAAGAGCACTGGGCAGAGCCAGCTGTTTCTTAGCTTCCCGAAGAGCTGGGAGCAAGATGCTTTGGGTCCACTCTCCGTCTTTGGAAACAAGGCAGCCCTTTGGGCCTGGCAGCTCTAGGGCAATGGAGCACACCCAGAGCAGAAGTTCTACTTCAGCCAGATCAGGCCTGCCAGGAAACTGCGTTTCACAGGCCTTGGTAAGAGATGTTCCCGGTAGGCTGTAAGAGCACTGGGCAGAGCCAGTTGTTTCTTACCTTCCTGAAAAGCTGGAAGCAAGATGCTTGGGACCCCTCTGCCCGTTTGGGAACAAGGCAGCCTTTTGGGTCGGGAAGCTCTAGGCCAATGGAGCACACGCAGAGCAGGAGTTCTACTTCAGCCTGATCAGGCCTGCAAAGAAACAGCGTTTGACAGGCCTTGGTAAGAGATGTTCGCGGTAGGTGTAAGAGCACTGGGCAGAGCCAGTTGTTTCTTAGCTTCGCAAAGACCGGGAAGCAAGATGCTTTGGGCCTCTCTGCCCCTTGGAAACAGGGCAGCACTTTGGGCCTGGCAGCTCTAGGGCAATGGAGCACACCCAGAGCCGGAGTTCTACTTCAGCCAGATGAGGCCTGCCAAGAAACTGCGTTTCACAGGCCTTTCAAAGACATGTTCCCGGTAGGCTGTAAGAGCACGGGGCAGAGCGAGTTGGTTCTTAGCTTCCCAGAGAGCTGGAAGCAAGATGCTTTGGGGCCTCTCTGCCCCTTTGGAAACAAGGCAGCACCTTGGGCCTGGCAGCTCTAGGGCAATGGAGCACACCCAGAGCAGAAGTTCTACTTCAGCCAGATTAGGCCTGCCAGGAAACGGCGTTTCACAGGCCTTGGTAAGAGATGTTCCCGGTAGGCTGTAAGAGCACTGGGCAACGCCAGATGTTTCTTAGCTTCCCGAAGAGCTGGAAGCAAGAGGCTTTGGTGCCACTCTCTCACTTTGGACTTAAGGCAGCCCTTTGGGGCAGGTAGCTCTAGCCCAGTGGAGCACACCCAGAGCAGAAGTTCTACTTCGGCCAGTTCAGGCCACCAAGAAACTGCGTTTCACAGGCCTTGGTAAGAGATGTTCCCGGTAGGCTGTAAGAGCACTGGGCAACGCCAGATGTTTCTTAGCTTCCCGAAGAGCTGGAAGCAAGATGCTTTGGGGCCTCTCATCCCCTTTGCAAACAAGGCGGCCCTATGGGCCAGGCAGCTCTAGGCCAATGGAGCACACCCAGAGCAGAAGTTCTACTTCGGCCAGTTCAGGCCACCAACAAACTGTGTTTCACAGGCCTTGGTAAGAGATGTTCCCGGTAGGCTGTAAGAGCACTGGGCAACGCCAGATGTTTCTTAGCTTCCCGAAGAGCTGGAAGCAAGATGCTTTGGGGCCTCTCATCCCCTTTGCAAACAAGGCCGACCTTTGGGCCAGGCAGCTCTAGGCCAATGGAGCACACCCAGAGCAGAAGTTCTACCTCAGCCAGATAAGGCCTGCCAAGAAACTGCGTTTCAAAGGCTTTGGTAAGAGATGTTCCCGGTACTCTGTTAGAGAACTGGGCAGAGCCATTTGTTTCTTAGCTTCCCAAAGAGCTGGAAGCAAGATGCTTTGGGGGCTCCCTGCCCCTTTGCCAACAAGGGCGACCTTTGGGCCTTTCAGCTCAAGGCCAATGGAGCACACCCAGAGCACAAGTCCTACTTCAGCCAGATCAGGCCTGCCAAGGAACTGCGTTTCAGAGGCCTTTGTATGTGACGTTCCCGGTAGGCTGTGAGAGCACGGTGCAGAGCCAGTTGTTTCCTTGTTTCACAAACAGCTGGAAGCAAGACGCTTTGGGGCCTCTCTGCCCCTTTGGAAACAAGGCAGCACGTTGGGTCTGGCAGCTTAGGGCAATGGAGCACAACCAGAGCCGAAGTTCTACTTCTTCCAGATCAGGCCTGCCTAGACAGTGCGTTTCCCAGGCCTTGATAAGAGATGTTCTCTTAGGCTATAAGAGCACTGGGCACAGCCAGTTGTTTCTTAGCTTCCCAAGAGGTGGAAGCAAGATGCTTTGGGGCCTCTCTCCCCCTTTGGAAACAAGGCAGCCCTTTGGGCCTTTCAGCTCTAGGGCAATGGAGCACACCCAGAGCAGAAGTTCTACCTCAGCCAGATCAGGCCTGCCAAGAAACTGCTTTTCACAGGCCTTCGTAAGAGGTGTTCCCGGAAGGCTGTAAGAGTACCTGGCAGAGCGAGTTGTTTCTTAGCTTCAAAACAGCTGGAAGCAACATGATTTGGGGCCTCTCTCCCCCTTTGGAAACAAAGCAGCCTTTGTGCCTGGCAGCTCTAGGCCAAAGTAGCACACCCAGAGCACAAGTTCTACTTCAGGCAGATCAGTCCTGCCCAGAAACTTCGTTTCACAGCCCTTGGTAAGAGATGTTCACGGTAGGCTGTGAGAGCACTGGGCAGAACCAGTTGTTTTTTAGCTTCCCAAAGTGCTGGAGGCAAGATGCTTTGGGGCCTCTCTCACCCTTTGGAAACAAGGCAGCCCTTAGGTCCTGGTAGCTCTAGGCCTATGTAGCACAACCAGAACAGAAGTTCTACTTCAGCCAGGTCAGGCCTGCCAAGAAACTGCGTTTCACAGGCCTTTCAAAGAGATGTTCTCTTAGGCTGTAAGAGCACTGGGCAGAGCCAGCTGTTTCTTAGCTTCCCGAAGAGCTGGGAGCAAGATGCTTTGGGTCCACTCTCCGTCTTTGGAAACAAGGCAGCCCTTTGGGCCTGGCAGCTCTAGGGCAATGGAGCACACCCAGAGCAGAAGTTCTACTTCAGCCAGATCAGGCCTGCCAGGAAACTGCGTTTCACAGGCCTTGGTAAGAGATGTTCCCGGTAGGCTGTAAGAGCACTGGGCAGAGCCAGTTGTTTCTTACCTTCCTGAAAAGCTGGAAGCAAGATGCTTGGGACCCCTCTGCCCGTTTGGGAACAAGGCAGCCTTTTGGGTCGGGAAGCTCTAGGCCAATGGAGCACACGCAGAGCAGGAGTTCTACTTCAGCCTGATCAGGCCTGCAAAGAAACAGCGTTTGACAGGCCTTGGTAAGAGATGTTCCCGGTAGGTGTAAGAGCACTGGGCAGAGCCAGTTGTTTCTTAGCTTCGCAAAGACCGGGAAGCAAGATGCTTTGGGCCTCTCTGCCCCTTGGAAACAGGGCAGCACTTTGGGCCTGGCAGCTCTAGGGCAGTGGAGCACACCCAGAGCAGAAGTTCTACTTCAGCCAAATCAGGCCTGCCAGGAAACGGCGTTTCACAGGCCTTGGTAAGAGATGTTCCCGGTAGGCTGTTAGAGCACTGGGCAACGCCAGATGTTTCTTAGCTTCCCGAAGAGCTGGAAGCGAGAAGCTTTGGTGCCACTCTCTCACTTTGGACTCAAGGCAGCCCTTTGGGGCAGGTAGCTCTAGGCCAGTGGAGCACACCCAGAGCAGAATTTCTACTTGGGCCAGTTCAGGCCACCAACAAACTGCGTTTCACAGGCCTTGGTAAGAGATGTTCCCGGTAGGCTGTAAGAGCACTGGGCAACGCCAGATGTTTCTTAGCTTCCCGAAGAGCTGGAAGCAAGATGCTTTGGGGCCTCTCATCCCCTTTGCAAACAAGGCGGCCCTATGGGCCAGGCAGCTCTAGGCCAATGGAGCACACCCAGAGCAGAAGTTCTACTTCGGCCAGATCAGGCCACCAACAAACTGCGTTTCACAGGCCTTGGTAAGAGATGTTCCCGGTAGGCTGTAAGAGCACTGGGCAACGCCAGATGTTTCTTAGCTTCCCGAAGAGCTGGAAGCAAGATGCTTTGGGGCCTCTCATCCCCTTTGCAAACAAGGCCGACCTTTGGGCCAGGCAGCTCTAGGCCAATGGAGCACACCCAGAGCAGAAGTTCTACCTCAGCCAGATAAGGCCTGCCAAGAAACTGCGTTTCAAAGGCTTTGGTAAGAGATGTTCCCGGTACTCTGTTAGAGCACTGGGCAGAGCCATTTGTTTCTTAGCTTCCCAAAGAGCTGGAAGCAAGATGCTTTGGGGGCTCCCTGCCCCTTTGCCAACAAGGGCGACCTTTGGGCCTTTCAGCTCTAGGCCAATGGAGCACACCCAGAGCAGAAGTCCTACTTCAGCCAGATCAGGCCTGCCAAGGAACTGCGTTTCAGAGGCCTTTGTATGTGACGTTCCCGGTAGGCTGTGAGAGCACGGTGCAGAGCCAGTTGTTTCCTTGTTTCCCAAACAGCTGGAAGCAAGACGCTTTGGGGCCTCTCTGCCCCTTTGGAAACAAGGCAGCACGTTGGGTCTGGCAGCTCTAGGGCAATGGAGCACAACCAGAGCCGAAGTTCTACTTCTTCCAGATCAGGCCTGCCTAGACAGTGCGTTTCCCAGGCCTTGATAAGAGATGTTCTCTTAGGCTATAAGAGCACTGGGCACAGCCAGTTGTTTCTTAGCTTCCCAAGAGGTGGAAGCAAGATGCTTTGGGGCCTCTCTCCCCCTTTGGAAACAAGGCAGCCCTTTGGGCCTTTCAGTTCTAGGGCAATGGAGCACACCCAGAGCAGAAGTTCTACCTCAGCCAGATCAGGCCTGCCAAGAAACTGCTTTTCACAGGCCTTCGTAAGAGGTGTTCCCGGAAGGCTGTAAGAGTACCTGGCAGAGCGAGTTGTTTCTTAGCTTCAAAAACAGCTGGAAGCAACATGATTTGGGGCCTCTCTCCCCCTTTGGAAACAAAGCAGCCTTTGTGCCTGGCAGCTCTAGGCCAAAGTAGCACACCCAGAGCACAAGTTCTACCTCAGCCAGATCAGGCCTTCCAAGAAACTGCGTCTCACAGGCCTTTCTCTGTCACGTTGCCGGTAGGCTGTGAGAGCACTGTGTAGAGCCAGTTGTTTCTTAGCTTCCCAAAGATTTGGAAGCAAGATGCTTTGGGGACTCTCAGCCCCTTTGGAAACAAGGCGGCCCTTTGGGCCTGGCAGCTCTAGGCCAAAGTAGCACGCCCAGAGCAGGAGTTCTACTTCAGCCAGATCAGGCCTGCCAAGAAACTGCGTTTCACAGGCCTTGGTAAGAGATGTTCCCGGTAGGCTGTGAGAACACTGTGGAGAGCCAGTTGCTTTAGCTTCCCACAGAGCTGGAAGCAAGATGCCTTGGGGCCTCTCTCTCCCTTTGGACACAAGGCAGCCTTTTGGGCCTGGCAGCTCTAGGCCAATGGAGCACACCCACAGCAGAAGTTCTACTTCAGGCAGATCAGTCCTGCCCAGAAACTGCGTTTCACAGCCCTTGGTAAGAGATGTTCACGGTAGGCTGTGAGAGCACTGGGCAGAACCAGTTGTTTTTTAGCTTCCCAAAGTGCTGGAGGCAAGATGCTTTGGGGCCTCTCTCACCCTTTGGAAACAAGGCAGCCCTTAGGTCCTGGTAGCTCTAGGCCTATGTAGCACAACCAGAACAGAAGTTCTACTTCAGCCAGGTCAGGCCTGCCAAGAAACTGCGTTTCACAGGCCTTTCAAAGAGATGTTCTCTTAGGCTGTAAGAGCACTGGGCAGAGCCAGCTGTTTCTTAGCTTCCCGAAGAGCTGGGAGCAAGATGCTTTGGGTCCACTCTCCGTCTTTGGAAACAAGGCAGCCCTTTGGGCCTGGCAGCTCTAGGGCAATGGAGCACACCCAGAGCAGAAGTTCTACTTCAGCCAGATCAGGCCTGCCAGGAAACTGCGTTTCACAGGCCTTGGTAAGAGATGTTCCCGGTAGGCTGTAAGAGCACTGGGCAGAGCCAGTTGTTTCTTACCTTCCTGAAAAGCTGGAAGCAAGATGCTTGGGACCCCTCTGCCCGTTTGGGAACAAGGCAGCCTTTTGGGTCGGGAAGCTCTAGGCCAATGGAGCACACGCAGAGCAGGAGTTCTACTTCAGCCTGATCAGGCCTGCAAAGAAACAGCGTTTGACAGGCCTTGGTAAGAGATGTTCCCGGTAGGTGTAAGAGCACTGGGCAGAGCCAGTTGTTTCTTAGCTTCGCAAAGACCGGGAAGCAAGATGCTTTGGGCCTCTCTGCCCCTTGGAAACAGGGCAGCACTTGGGGCCTGGCAGCTCTAGGGCAATGGAGCACACCCAGAGCCGGAGTTCTACTTCAGCCAGATGAGGCCTGCCAAGAAACTGCGTTTCAAAGGCCTTTCAAAGACATGTTCCCGGTAGGCTGTAAGAGCACGGGGCAGAGCGAGTTGGTTCTTAGCTTCCCAGAGAGCTGGAAGCAAGATGCTTTGGGGCCTCTCTGCCCCTTTGGAAACAAGGCAGCACCTTGGGCCTGGCAGCTCTAGGGCAATGGAGCACACCCAGAGCAGAAGTTCTACTTCAGCCAAATCAGGCCTGCCAGGAAACGGCGTTTCACAGGCCTTGGTAAGAGATGTTCCCGGTAGGCTGTAAGAGCACTGGGCAACGCCAGATGTTTCTTAGCTTCCCGAAGAGCTGGAAGCGAGAAGCTTTGGTGCCACTCTCTCACTTTGGACTCAAGGCAGCCCTTTGGGGCAGGTAGCTCTAGGCCAGTGGAGCACACCCAGAGCAGAAGTTCTACTTGGGCCAGTTCAGGCCACCAACAAACTGCGTTTCACAGGCCTTGGTAAGAGATGTTCCCGGTAGGCTGTAAGAGCACTGGGCAACGCCAGATGTTTCTTAGCTTCCCGAAGAGCTGGAAGCAAGATGCTTTGGGGCCTCTCATCCCCTTTGCAAACAAGGCGGCCCTATGGGCCAGGCAGCTCTAGGCCAATGGAGCACACCCAGAGCAGAAGTTCTACTTCGGCCAGTTCAGGCCACCAACAAACTGCGTTTCACAGGCCTTGGTAAAAGATGTTCCCGGTAGGCTGTAAGAGCACTGGGCAACGCCAGATGTTTCTTAGCTTCCCGAAGAGCTGGAAGCAAGATGCTTTGGGGCCTCTCATCCCCTTTGCAAACAAGGCCGACCTTTGGGCCAGGCAGCTCTAGGCCAATGGAGCACACCCAGAGCAGAAGTTCTACCTCAGCCAGATAAGGCCTGCCAAGAAACTGCGTTTCAAAGGCTTTGGTAAGAGATGTTCCCGGTACTCTGTTAGAGCACTGGGCAGAGCCATTTGTTTCTTAGCTTCCCAAAGAGCTGGAAGCAAGATGCTTTGGGGGCTCCCTGCCCCTTTGCCAACAAGGGCGACCTTTGGGCCTTTCAGCTCTAGGCCAATGGAGCACACCCAGAGCAGAAGTCCTACTTCAGCCAGATCAGGCCTGCCAAGGAACTGCGTTTCAGAGGCCTTTGTATGTGACGTTCCCGGTAGGCTGTGAGAGCACGGTGCAGAGCCAGTTGTTTCCTTGTTTCCCAAACAGCTGGAAGCAAGACGCTTTGGGGCCTCTCTGCCCCTTTGGAAACAAGGCAGCACGTTGGGTCTGGCAGCTCTAGGGCAATGGAGCACAACCAGAGCCGAAGTTCTACTTCTTCCAGATCAGGCCTGCCTAGACAGTGCGTTTCCCAGGCCTTGATAAGAGATGTTCTCTTAGGCTATAAGAGCACTGGGCACAGCCAGTTGTTTCTTAGCTTCCCAAGAGGTGGAAGCAAGATGCTTTGGGGCCTCTCTCCCCCTTTGGAAACAAGGCAGCCCTTTGGGCCTTTCAGCTCTAGGGCAATGGAGCACACCCAGAGCAGAAGTTCTACCTCAGCCAGATCAGGCCTGCCAAGAAACTGCTTTTCACAGGCCTTCGTAAGAGGTGTTCCCGGAAGGCTGTAAGAGTACCTGGCAGAGCGAGTTGTTTCTTAGCTTCAAAAACAGCTGGAAGCAACATGATTTGGGGCCTCTCTCCCCCTTTGGAAACAAAGCAGCCTTTGTGCCTGGCAGCTCTAGGCCAAAGTAGCACACCCAGAGCACAAGTTCTACCTCAGCCAGATAAGGCCTGTCAAGAAGCTGCGTCTCACAGGCCTTTCTCTGTCACGTTGCCGGTAGGCTGTGAGAGCACTGTGCAGAGCCAGTTGTTTCTTAGCTTCCCAAAGATTTGGAAGCAAGATGCTTTGCGGACTCTCAGCCCCTTTGGAAACAAGGCGGCCCTTTGGGCCTGGCAGCTCTAGGCCAAAGTAGCACGCCCAGAGCAGGAGTTCTACTTCAGCCAGATCAGGCCTGCCAAGAAACTGCGTTTCACAGGCCTTGGTAAGAGATGTTCCCGGTAGGCTGTGAGAGCACTGTGGAGAGCCAGTTGCTTTAGCTTCCCACAGAGCTGGAAGCAAGATGCCTTGGGGCCTCTCTCTCCCTTTGGACACAAGGCAGCCGTTTGGGCCTGGCAGCTCTAGGCCAATGGAGCACACCCACAGCAGAAGTTCTACTTCAGGCAGATCAGTCCTGCCCAGAAACTGCGTTTCACAGCCCTTGGTAAGAGATGTTCACGGTAGGCTGTGAGAGCACTGGGCAGAACCAGTTGTTTTTTAGCTTCCCAAAGTGCTGGAGGCAAGATGCTTTGGGGCCTCTCTCACCCTTTGGAAACAAGGCAGCCCTTAGGTCCTGGTAGCTCTAGGCCTATGTAGCACAACCAGAACAGAAGTTCTACTTCAGCCAGGTCAGGCCTGCCAAGAAACTGCGTTTCACAGGCCTTTCAAAGAGATGTTCTCTTAGGCTGTAAGAGCACTGGGCAGAGCCAGCTGTTTCTTAGCTTCCCGAAGAGCTGGGAGCAAGATGCTTTGGGTCCACTCTCCGTCTTTGGAAACAAGGCAGCCCTTTGGGCCTGGCAGCTCTAGGGCAATGGAGCACACCCAGAGCAGAAGTTCTACTTCAGCCAGATCAGGCCTGCCAGGAAACTGCGTTTCACAGGCCTTGGTAAGAGATGTTCCCGGTAGGCTGTAAGAGCACTGGGCAGAGCCAGTTGTTTCTTACCTTCCTGAAAAGCTGGAAGCAAGATGCTTGGGACCCCTCTGCCCGTTTGGGAACAAGGCAGCCTTTTGGGTCGGGAAGCTCTAGGCCAATGGAGCACACGCAGAGCAGGAGTTCTACTTCAGCCTGATCAGGCCTGCAAAGAAACAGCGTTTGACAGGCCTTGGTAAGAGATGTTCCCGGTAGGTGTAAGAGCACTGGGCAGAGCCAGTTGTTTCTTAGCTTCGCAAAGACCGGGAAGCAAGATGCTTTGGGCCTCTCTGCCCCTTGGAAACAGGGCAGCACTTTGGGCCTGGCAGCTCTAGGGCAGTGGAGCACACCCAGAGCCGGAGTTCTACTTCAGCCAGATGAGGCCTTCCAAGAAACTGCGTTTCACAGGCCTTTCAAAGACATGTTCCCGGTAGGCTGTAAGAGCACGGGGCAGAGCGAGTTGGTTCTTAGCTTCCAAGAGAGCTGGAAGCAAGATGCTTTGGGGCCTCTCTGCCCCTTTGGAAACAAGGCAGCACCTTGGGCCTGGCAGCTCTAGGGCAATGGAGCACACCCAGAGCAGAAGTTCTACTTCAGCCAAATCAGGCCTGCCAGGAAACGGCGTTTCACAGGCCTTGGTAAGAGATGTTCCCGGTAGGCTGTAAGAGCACTGGGCAACGCCAGATGTTTCTTAGCTTCCCGAAGAGCTGGAAGCGAGAAGCTTTGGTGCCACTCTCTCACTTTGGACTCAAGGCAGCCCTTTGGGGCATGTAGCTCTAGGCCAGTGGAGCACACCCAGAGCAGAAGTTCTACTTGGGCCAGTTCAGGCCACCAACAAACTGCGTTTCACAGGCCTTGGTAAGAGATGTTCCCGGTAGGCTGTAAGAGCACTGGGCAACGCCAGATGTTTCTTAGCTTCCCGAAGAGCTGGAAGCAAGATGCTTTGGGGCCTCTCATCCCCTTTGCAAACAAGGCGGCCCTATGGGCCAGGCAGCTCTAGGCCAATGGAGCACACCCAGAGCAGAAGTTCTACTTCGGCCAGTTCAGGCCACCAACAAACTGCGTTTCACAGGCCTTGGTAAGAGATGTTCCCGGTAGGCTGTAAGAGCACTGGGCAACGCCAGATGTTTCTTAGCTTCCCGAAGAGCTGGAAGCAAGATGCTTTGGGGCCTCTCATCCCCTTTGCAAACAAGGCCGACCTTTGGGCCAGGCAGCTCTAGGCCAATGGAGCACACCCAGAGCAGAAGTTCTACCTCAGCCAGATAAGGCCTGCCAAGAAACTGCGTTTCAAAGGCTTTGGTAAGAGATGTTCCCGGTACTCTGTTAGAGCACTGGGCAGAGCCAGTTGTTTCTTAGCTTCCCAAAGAGCTGGAAGCAAGATGCTTTGGGGGCTCCCTGCCCCTTTGCCAACAAGGGCGACCTTTGGGCCTTTCAGCTCTAGGCCAATGGAGCACACCCAGAGCAGAAGTCCTACTTCAGCCAGATCAGGCCTGCCAAGGAACTGCGTTTCAGATGCCTTTGTATGTGACGTTCCCGGTAGGCTGTGAGAGCACGGTGCAGAGCCAGTTGTTTCCTTGTTTCCCAAACAGCTGGAAGCAAGACGCTTTGGGGCCTCTCTGCCCCTTTGGAAACAAGGCAGCACGTTGGGTCTGGCAGCTCTAGGGCAATGGAGCACAACCAGAGCCGAAGTTCTACTTCTTCCAGATCAGGCCTGCCTAGACAGTGCGTTTCACAGGCCTTGATAAGAGATGTTCTCTTAGGCTATAAGAGCACTGGGCACAGCCAGTTGTTTCTTAGCTTCCCAAGAGGTGGAAGCAAGATGCTTTGGGGCCTCTCTCCCCCTTTGGAAACAAGGCAGCCCTTTGGGCCTTTCAGTTCTAGGGCAATGGAGCACACCCAGAGCAGAAGTTCTACCTCAGCCAGATCAGGCCTGCCAAGAAACTGCTTTTCACAGGCCTTCGTAAGAGGTGTTCCCGGAAGGCTGTAAGAGTACCTGGCAGAGCGAGTTGTTTCTTAGCTTCAAAAACAGCTGGAAGCAACATGATTTGGGGCCTCTCTCCCCCTTTGGAAACAAAGCAGCCTTTGTGCCTGGCAGCTCTAGGCCAAAGTAGCACACCCAGAGCACAAGTTCTACCTCAGCCAGATCAGGCCTTCCAAGAAACTGCGTCTCACAGGCCTTTCTCTGTCACGTTGCCGGTAGGCTGTGAGAGCACTGTGTAGAGCCAGTTGTTTCTTAGCTTCCCAAAGATTTGGAAGCAAGATGCTTTGGGGACTCTCAGCCCCTTTGGAAACAAGGCGGCCCTTTGGGCCTGGCAGCTCTAGGCCAAAGTAGCACGCCCAGAGCAGGAGTTCTACTTCAGCCAGATCAGGCCTGCCAAGAAACTGCGTTTCACAGGCCTTGGTAAGAGATGTTCCCGGTAGGCTGTGAGAACACTGTGGAGAGCCAGTTGCTTTAGCTTCCCACAGAGCTGGAAGCAAGATGCCTTGGGGCCTCTCTCTCCCTTTGGACACAAGGCAGCCTTTTGGGCCTGGCAGCTCTAGGCCAATGGAGCACACCCACAGCAGAAGTTCTACTTCAGGCAGATCAGTCCTGCCCAGAAACTGCGTTTCACAGCCCTTGGTAAGAGATGTTCACGGTAGGCTGTGAGAGCACTGGGCAGAACCAGTTGTTTTTTAGCTTCCCAAAGTGCTGGAGGCAAGATGCTTTGGGGCCTCTCTCACCCTTTGGAAACAAGGCAGCCCTTAGGTCCTGGTAGCTCTAGGCCTATGTAGCACAACCAGAACAGAAGTTCTACTTCAGCCAGGTCAGGCCTGCCAAGAAACTGCGTTTCACAGGCCTTTCAAAGAGATGTTCTCTTAGGCTGTAAGAGCACTGGGCAGAGCCAGCTGTTTCTTAGCTTCCCGAAGAGCTGGGAGCAAGATGCTTTGGGTCCACTCTCCGTCTTTGGAAACAAGGCAGCCCTTTGGGCCTGGCAGCTCTAGGGCAATGGAGCACACCCAGAGCAGAAGTTCTACTTCAGCCAGATCAGGCCTGCCAGGAAACTGCGTTTCACAGGCCTTGGTAAGAGATGTTCCCGGTAGGCTGTAAGAGCACTGGGCAGAGCCAGTTGTTTCTTACCTTCCTGAAAAGCTGGAAGCAAGATGCTTGGGACCCCTCTGCCCGTTTGGGAACAAGGCAGCCTTTTGGGTCGGGAAGCTCTAGGCCAATGGAGCACACGCAGAGCAGGAGTTCTACTTCAGCCTGATCAGGCCTGCAAAGAAACAGCGTTTGACAGGCCTTGGTAAGAGATGTTCCCGGTAGGTGTAAGAGCACTGGGCAGAGCCAGTTGTTTCTTAGCTTCGCAAAGACCGGGAAGCAAGATGCTTTGGGCCTCTCTGCCCCTTGGAAACAGGGCAGCACTTGGGGCCTGGCAGCTCTAGGGCAATGGAGCACACCCAGAGCCGGAGTTCTACTTCAGCCAGATGAGGCCTGCCAAGAAACTGCGTTTCAAAGGCCTTTCAAAGACATGTTCCCGGTAGGCTGTAAGAGCACGGGGCAGAGCGAGTTGGTTCTTAGCTTCCAAGAGAGCTGGAAGCAAGATGCTTTGGGGCCTCTCTGCCCCTTTGGAAACAAGGCAGCACCTTGGGCCTGGCAGCTCTAGGGCAATGGAGCACACCCAGAGCAGAAGTTCTACTTCAGCCAAATCAGGCCTGCCAGGAAACGGCGTTTCACAGGCCTTGGTAAGAGATGTTCCCGGTAGGCTGTAAGAGCACTGGGCAACGCCAGATGTTTCTTAGCTTCCCGAAGAGCTGGAAGCGAGAAGCTTTGGTGCCACTCTCTCACTTTGGACTCAAGGCAGCCCTTTGGGGCAGGTAGCTCTAGGCCAGTGGAGCACACCCAGAGCAGAAGTTCTACTTGGGCCAGTTCAGGCCACCAACAAACTGCGTTTCACAGGCCTTGGTAAGAGATGTTCCCGGTAGGCTGTAAGAGCACTGGGCAACGCCAGATGTTTCTTAGCTTCCCGAAGAGCTGGAAGCAAGATGCTTTGGGGCCTCTCATCCCCTTTGCAAACAAGGCGGCCCTATGGGCCAGGCAGCTCTAGGCCAATGGAGCACACCCAGAGCAGAAGTTCTACTTCGGCCAGTTCAGGCCACCAACAAACTGCGTTTCACAGGCCTTGGTAAGAGATGTTCCCGGTAGGCTGTAAGAGCACTGGGCAACGCCAGATGTTTCTTAGCTTCCCGAAGAGCTGGAAGCAAGATGCTTTGGGGCCTCTCATCCCCTTTGCAAACAAGGCCGACCTTTGGGCCAGGCAGCTCTAGGCCAATGGAGCACACCCAGAGCAGAAGTTCTACCTCAGCCAGATAAGGCCTGCCAAGAAACTGCGTTTCAAAGGCTTTGGTAAGAGATGTTCCCGGTACTCTGTTAGAGCACTGGGCAGAGCCATTTGTTTCTTAGCTTCCCAAAGAGCTGGAAGCAAGATGCTTTGGGGGCTCCCTGCCCCTTTGCCAACAAGGGCGACCTTTGGGCCTTTCAGCTCTAGGCCAATGGAGCACACCCAGAGCAGAAGTCCTACTTCAGCCAGATCAGGCCTGCCAAGGAACTGCGTTTCAGAGGCCTTTGTATGTGACGTTCCCGGTAGGCTGTGAGAGCACGGTGCAGAGCCAGTTGTTTCCTTGTTTCCCAAACAGCTGGAAGCAAGACGCTTTGGGGCCTCTCTGCCCCTTTGGAAACAAGGCAGCACGTTGGGTCTGGCAGCTCTAGGGCAATGGAGCACAACCAGAGCCGAAGTTCTACTTCTTCCAGATCAGGCCTGCCTAGACAGTGCGTTTCCCAGGCCTTGATAAGAGATGTTCTCTTAGGCTATAAGAGCACTGGGCACAGCCAGTTGTTTCTTAGCTTCCCAAGAGGTGGAAGCAAGATGCTTTGGGGCCTCTCTCCCCCTTTGGAAACAAGGCAGCCCTTTGGGCCTTTCAGCTCTAGGGCAATGGAGCACACCCAGAGCAGAAGTTCTACCTCAGCCAGATCAGGCCTGCCAAGAAACTGCTTTTCACAGGCCTTCGTAAGAGGTGTTCCCGGAAGGCTGTAAGAGTACCTGGCAGAGCGAGTTGTTTCTTACCTTCAAAAACAGCTGGAAGCAACATGATTTGGGGCCTCTCTCCCCCTTTGGAAACAAAGCAGCCTTTGTGCCTGGCAGCTCTAGGCCAAAGTAGCACACCCAGAGCACAAGTTCTACCTCAGCCAGATCAGGCCTTCCAAGAAGCTGCGTCTCACAGGCCTTTCTCTGTCACGTTGCCGGTAGGCTGTGAGAGCACTGTGCAGAGCCAGTTGTTTCTTAGCTTCCCAAAGATTTGGAAGCAAGATGCTTTGGGGACTCTCAGCCCCTTTGGAAACAAGGCGGCCCTTTGGGCCTGGCAGCTCTAGGCCAAAGTAGCACGCCCAGAGCAGGAGTTCTACTTCAGCCAGATCAGGCCTGCCAAGAAACTGCGTTTCACAGGCCTTGGTAAGAGATGTTCCCGGTAGGCTGTGAGAGCACTGTGGAGAGCCAGTTGCTTTAGCTTCCCACAGAGCTGGAAGCAAGATGCCTTGGGGCCTCTCTCTCCCTTTGGACACAAGGCAGCCGTTTGGGCCTGGCAGCTCTAGGCCAATGGAGCACACCCACAGCAGAAGTTCTACTTCAGGCAGATCAGTCCTGCCCAGAAACTGCGTTTCACAGCCCTTGGTAAGAGATGTTCACGGTAGGCTGTGAGAGCACTGGGCAGAACCAGTTGTTTTTTAGCTTCCCAAAGTGCTGGAGGCAAGATGCTTTGGGGCCTCTCTCACCCTTTGGAAACAAGGCAGCCCTTAGGTCCTGGTAGCTCTAGGCCTATGTAGCACAACCAGAACAGAAGTTCTACTTCAGCCAGGTCAGGCCTGCCAAGAAACTGCGTTTCACAGGCCTTTCAAAGAGATGTTCTCTTAGGCTGTAAGAGCACTGGGCAGAGCCAGCTGTTTCTTAGCTTCCCGAAGAGCTGGGAGCAAGATGCTTTGGGTCCACTCTCCGTCTTTGGAAACAAGGCAGCCCTTTGGGCCTGGCAGCTCTAGGGCAATGGAGCACACCCAGAGCAGAAGTTCTACTTCAGCCAGATCAGGCCTGCCAGGAAACTGCGTTTCACAGGCCTTGGTAAGAGATGTTCCCGGTAGGCTGTAAGAGCACTGGGCAGAGCCAGTTGTTTCTTACCTTCCTGAAAAGCTGGAAGCAAGATGCTTGGGACCCCTCTGCCCGTTTGGGAACAAGGCAGCCTTTTGGGTCGGGAAGCTCTAGGCCAATGGAGCACACGCAGAGCAGGAGTTCTACTTCAGCCTGATCAGGCCTGCAAAGAAACAGCGTTTGACAGGCCTTGGTAAGAGATGTTCCCGGTAGGTGTAAGAGCACTGGGCAGAGCCAGTTGTTTCTTAGCTTCGCAAAGACCGGGAAGCAAGATGCTTTGGGCCTCTCTGCCCCTTGGAAACAGGGCAGCACTTTGGGCCTGGCAGCTCTAGGGCAGTGGAGCACACCCAGAGCCGGAGTTCTACTTCAGCCAGATGAGGCCTTCCAAGAAACTGCGTTTCACAGGCCTTTCAAAGACATGTTCCCGGTAGGCTGTAAGAGCACGGGGCAGAGCGAGTTGGTTCTTAGCTTCCAAGAGAGCTGGAAGCAAGATGCTTTGGGGCCTCTCTGCCCCTTTGGAAACAAGGCAGCACCTTGGGCCTGGCAGCTCTAGGGCAATGGAGCACACCCAGAGCAGAAGTTCTACTTCAGCCAAATCAGGCCTGCCAGGAAACGGCGTTTCACAGGCCTTGGTAAGAGATGTTCCCGGTAGGCTGTAAGAGCACTGGGCAACGCCAGATGTTTCTTAGCTTCCCGAAGAGCTGGAAGCGAGAAGCTTTGGTGCCACTCTCTCACTTTGGACTCAAGGCAGCCCTTTGGGGCATGTAGCTCTAGGCCAGTGGAGCACACCCAGAGCAGAAGTTCTACTTGGGCCAGTTCAGGCCACCAACAAACTGCGTTTCACAGGCCTTGGTAAGAGATGTTCCCGGTAGGCTGTAAGAGCACTGGGCAACGCCAGATGTTTCTTAGCTTCCCGAAGAGCTGGAAGCAAGATGCTTTGGGGCCTCTCATCCCCTTTGCAAACAAGGCGGCCCTATGGGCCAGGCAGCTCTAGGCCAATGGAGCACACCCAGAGCAGAAGTTCTACTTCGGCCAGTTCAGGCCACCAACAAACTGCGTTTCACAGGCCTTGGTAAGAGATGTTCCCGGTAGGCTGTAAGAGCACTGGGCAACGCCAGATGTTTCTTAGCTTCCCGAAGAGCTGGAAGCAAGATGCTTTGGGGCCTCTCATCCCCTTTGCAAACAAGGCCGACCTTTGGGCCAGGCAGCTCTAGGCCAATGGAGCACACCCAGAGCAGAAGTTCTACCTCAGCCAGATAAGGCCTGCCAAGAAACTGCGTTTCAAAGGCTTTGGTAAGAGATGTTCCCGGTACTCTGTTAGAGCACTGGGCAGAGCCAGTTGTTTCTTAGCTTCCCAAAGAGCTGGAAGCAAGATGCTTTGGGGGCTCCCTGCCCCTTTGCCAACAAGGGCGACCTTTGGGCCTTTCAGCTCTAGGCCAATGGAGCACACCCAGAGCAGAAGTCCTACTTCAGCCAGATCAGGCCTGCCAAGGAACTGCGTTTCAGATGCCTTTGTATGTGACGTTCCCGGTAGGCTGTGAGAGCACGGTGCAGAGCCAGTTGTTTCCTTGTTTCCCAAACAGCTGGAAGCAAGACGCTTTGGGGCCTCTCTGCCCCTTTGGAAACAAGGCAGCACGTTGGGTCTGGCAGCTCTAGGGCAATGGAGCACAACCAGAGCCGAAGTTCTACTTCTTCCAGATCAGGCCTGCCTAGACAGTGCGTTTCACAGGCCTTGATAAGAGATGTTCTCTTAGGCTATAAGAGCACTGGGCACAGCCAGTTGTTTCTTAGCTTCCCAAGAGGTGGAAGCAAGATGCTTTGGGGCCTCTCTCCCCCTTTGGAAACAAGGCAGCCCTTTGGGCCTTTCAGCTCTAGGGCAATGGAGCACACCCAGAGCAGAAGTTCTACCTCAGCCAGATCAGGCCTGCCAAGAAACTGCTTTTCACAGGCCTTCGTAAGAGGTGTTCCCGGAAGGCTGTAAGAGTACCTGGCAGAGCGAGTTGTTTCTTAGCTTCAAAAACAGCTGGAAGCAACATGATTTGGGGCCTCTCTCCCCCTTTGGAAACAAAGCAGCCTTTGTGCCTGGCAGCTCTAGGCCAAAGTAGCACACCCAGAGCACAAGTTCTACCTCAGCCAGGTCAGGCCTTCCAAGAAACTGCGTCTCACAGGCCTTTCTCTGTCACGTTGCCGGTAGGCTGTGAGAGCACTGTGCAGAGCCAGTTGTTTCTTAGCTTCCCAAAGATTTGGAAGCAAGATGCTTTGGGGACTCTCAGCCCCTTTGGAAACAAGGCGGCCCTTTGGGCCTGGCAGCTCTAGGCCAAAGTAGCACGCCCAGAGCAGGAGTTCTACTTCAGCCAGATCAGGCCTGCCAAGAAACTGCGTTTCACAGGCCTTGGTAAGAGATGTTCCCGGTAGGCTGTGAGAGCACTGTGGAGAGCCAGTTGCTTTAGCTTCCCACAGAGCTGGAAGCAAGATGCCTTGGGGCCTCTCTCTCCCTTTGGACACAAGGCAGCCTTTTGGGCCTGGCAGCTCTAGGCCAATGGAGCACACCCACAGCAGAAGTTCTACTTCAGGCAGATCAGTCCTGCCCAGAAACTGCGTTTCACAGCCCTTGGTAAGAGATGTTCACGGTAGGCTGTGAGAGCACTGGGCAGAACCAGTTGTTTTTTAGCTTCCCAAAGTGCTGGAGGCAAGATGCTTTGGGGCCTCTCTCACCCTTTGGAAACAAGGCAGCCCTTAGGTCCTGGTAGCTCTAGGCCTATGTAGCACAACCAGAACAGAAGTTCTACTTCAGCCAGGTCAGGCCTGCCAAGAAACTGCGTTTCACAGGCCTTTCAAAGAGATGTTCTCTTAGGCTGTAAGAGCACTGGGCAGAGCCAGCTGTTTCTTAGCTTCCCGAAGAGCTGGGAGCAAGATGCTTTGGGTCCACTCTCCGTCTTTGGAAACAAGGCAGCCCTTTGGGCCTGGCAGCTCTAGGGCAATGGAGCACACCCAGAGCAGAAGTTCTACTTCAGCCAGATCAGGCCTGCCAGGAAACTGCGTTTCACAGGCCTTGGTAAGAGATGTTCCCGGTAGGCTGTAAGAGCACTGGGCACAGCCAGTTGTTTCTTACCTTCCTGAAAAGCTGGAAGCAAGATGCTTGGGACCCCTCTGCCCGTTTGGGAACAAGGCAGCCTTTTGGGTCGGGAAGCTCTAGGCCAATGGAGCACACGCAGAGCAGGAGTTCTACTTCAGCCTGATCAGGCCTGCAAAGAAACAGCGTTTGACAGGCCATGGTAAGAGATGTTCCCGGTAGGTGTAAGAGCACTGGGCAGAGCCAGTTGTTTCTTAGCTTCGCAAAGACCGGGAAGCAAGATGCTTTGGGCCTCTCTGCCCCTTGGAAACAGGGCAGCACTTTGGGCCTGGCAGCGCTAGGGCAATGGAGCACACCCAGAGCCGGAGTTCTACTTCAGCCAGATGAGGCCTGCCAAGAAACTGCGTTTCACAGGCCTTTCAAAGACATGTTCCCGGTAGGCTGTAAGAGCACGGGGCAGAGCGAGTTGGTTCTTAGCTTCCCAGAGAGCTGGAAGCAAGATGCTTTGGGGCCTCTCTGCCCCTTTGGAAACAAGGCAGCACCTTGGGCCTGGCAGCTCTAGGGCAATGGAGCACACCCAGAGCAGAAGTTCTACTTCAGCCAAATCAGGCCTGCCAGGAAACGGCGTTTCACAGGCCTTGGTAACAGATGTTCCCGGTAGGCTGTAAGAGCACTGGGCAACGCCAGATGTTTCTTAGCTTCCCGAAGAGCTGGAAGCAAGAAGCTTTGGTGCCACTCTCTCACTTTGGACTCTAGGCAGCCCTTTGGGGCAGGTAGCTCTAGCCCAGTGGAGCACACCCAGAGCAGAAGTTCTACTTGGGCCAGTTCAGGCCACCAACAAACTGCGTTTCACAGGCCTTGGTAAGAGATGTTCCCGGTAGGCTGTAAGAGCACTGGGCAACGCCAGATGTTTCTTAGCTTCCCGAAGAGCTGGAAGCAAGATGCTTTGGGGCCTCTCATCCCCTTTGCAAACAAGGCCGACCTTTGGGCCAGGCAGCTCTAGGCCAATGGAGCACACCCAGAGCAGAAGTTCTACCTCAGCCAGATCAGGCCTGCCAAGAAACTGCGTTTCAAAGGCTTTGGTAAGAGATGTTCCCGGTACTCTGTTAGAGCACTGGGCAGAGCCATTTGTTTCTTAGCTTCCCAAAGAGCTGGAAGCAAGATGCTTTGGGGGCTCCCTGCCCCTTTGCCAACAAGGGCGACCTTTGGGCCTTTCAGCTCTAGGCCAATGGAGCACACCCAGAGCAGAAGTCCTACTTCAGCCAGATCAGGCCTGCCAAGGAACTGCGTTTCAGAGGCCTTTGTATGTGACGTTCCCGGTAGGCTGTGAGAGCACGGTGCAGAGCCAGTTGTTTCCTTGTTTCCCAAACAGCTGGAAGCAAGACGCTTTGGGGCCTCTCTGCCCCTTTGGAAACAAGGCAGCACCTTGGGCCTGGCAGCTCTAGGGCAATGGAGCACACCCAGAGCAGAAGTTCTACTTCAGCCAAATCAGGCCTGCCAGGAAACGGCGTTTCACAGGCCTTGGTAAGAGATGTTCCCGGTAGGCTGTAAGAGCACTGGGCAACGCCAGATGTTTCTTAGCTTCCCGAAGAGCTGGAAGCAAGAAGCTTTGGTGCCACTCTCTCACTTTGGACTCAAGGCAGCCCTTTGGGGCAGGTAGCTCTAGCCCAGTGGAGCACACCCAGAGCAGAAGTTCTACTTGGGCCAGTTCAGGCCACCAACAAACTGCGTTTCACAGGCCTTGGTAAGAGATGTTCCCGGTAGGCTGTAAGAGCACTGGGCAACACCAGATGTTTCTTAGCTTCCCGAAGAGCTGGAAGCAAGATGCTTTGGGGCCTCTCATCCCCTTTGCAAACAAGGCCGACCTTTGGGCCAGGCAGCTCTAGGCCAATGGAGCACACCCAGAGCAGAAGTTCTACCTCAGCCAGATAAGGCCTGCCAAGAAACTGCGTTTCAAAGGCTTTGGTAAGAGATGTTCCCGGTACTCTGTTAGAGCACTGGGCAGAGCCATTTGTTTCTTAGCTTCCCAAAGAGCTGGAAGCAAGATGCTTTGGGGGCTCCCTGCCCCTTTGCCAACAAGGGCGACCTTTGGGCCTTTCAGCTCTAGGCCAATGGAGCACACCCAGAGCAGAAGTCCTACTTCAGCCAGATCAGGCCTGCCAAGGAACTGCGTTTCAGAGGCCTTTGTATGTGACGTTCCCGGTAGGCTGTGAGAGCACGGTGCAGAGCCAGTTGTTTCCTTGTTTCCCAAACAGCTGGAAGCAAGACGCTTTGGGGCCTCTCTGCCCCTTTGGAAACAAGGCAGCACGTTGGGTCTGGCAGCTCTAGGGCAATGGAGCACAACCAGAGCCGAAGTTCTACTTCTTCCAGATCAGGCCTGCCTAGACAGTGCGTTTCCCAGGCCTTGATAAGAGATGTTCTCTTAGGCTATAAGAGCACTGGGCACAGCCAGTTGTTTCTTAGCTTCCCAAGAGGTGGAAGCAAGATGCTTTGGGGCCTCTCTCCCCCTTTGGAAACAAGGCAGCCCTTTGGGCCTTTCAGCTCTAGGGCAATGGAGCACACCCAGAGCAGAAGTTCTACCTCAGCCAGATCAGGCCTGCCAAGAAACTGCTTTTCACAGGCCTTCGTAAGAGGTGTTCCCGGAGGGCTGTAAGAGTACCTGGCAGAGCGAGTTGTTTCTTAGCTTCAAAAACAGCTGGAAGCAACATGATTTGGGGCCTCTCTCCCCCTTTGGAAACAAAGCAGCCTTTGTGCCTGGCAGCTCTAGGCCAAAGTAGCACACCCAGAGCACAAGTTCTACCTCAGCCAGATAAGGCCTGTCAAGAAGCTGCGTTTCACAGGCCTTTGTATGTGACGTTCCTGGTTGGCTTTGAGAGCACTGTGCAGAGCCAGTTGTTTTAGCTTCCCAGAGAACAGGAAGCAAGATGCTTTGGGGCCTCTCTCACACTTTGGAAATAAAGGCAGCCCTTTGGGCCTGGCAGCCCTAGGCCAATGGAGTACACCCAGAGCAGAAGTTCTACCTCAGCCAGATCAGGCCTTCCAAGAAACTGCGTCTCACAGGCCTTTCTCTGTCACGTTGCCGGTAGGCTGTGAGAGCACTGTGCAGAGCCAGTTGTTTCTTAGCTTCCCAAAGATTTGGAAGCAAGATGCTTTGGGGACTCTCAGCCCCTTTGGAAACAAGGCGGCCCTTTGGGCCTGGCAGCTCTAGGCCAAAGTAGCACGCCCAGAGCAGGAGTTCTACTTCAGCCAGATCAGGCCTGCCAAGAAACTGCGTTTCACAGGCCTTGGTAAGAGATGTTCCCGGTAGGCTGTGAGAGCACTGTGGAGAGCCAGTTGCTTTAGCTTCCCACAGAGCTGGAAGCAAGATGCCTTGGGGCCTCTCTCTCCCTTTGGACACAAGGCAGCCTTTTGGGCCTGGCAGCTCTAGGCCAATGGAGCACACCCACAGCAGAAGTTCTACTTCAGGCAGATCAGTCCTGCCCAGAAACTGCGTTTCACAGCCCTTGGTAAGAGATGTTCCCGGTAGGCTGTAAGAGCACTGGGCACAGCCAGTTGTTTCTTACCTTCCTGAAAAGCTGGAAGCAAGATGCTTGGGACCCCTCTGCCCGTTTGGGAACAAGGCAGCCTTTTGGGTCGGGAAGCTCTAGGCCAATGGAGCACACGCAGAGCAGGAGTTCTACTTCAGCCTGATCAGGCCTGCAAAGAAACAGCGTTTGACAGGCCATGGTAAGAGATGTTCCCGGTAGGTGTAAGAGCACTGGGCAGAGCCAGTTGTTTCTTAGCTTCGCAAAGACCGGGAAGCAAGATGCTTTGGGCCTCTCTGCCCCTTGGAAACAGGGCAGCACTTTGGGCCTGGCAGCGCTAGGGCAATGGAGCACACCCAGAGCCGGAGTTCTACTTCAGCCAGATGAGGCCTGCCAAGAAACTGCGTTTCACAGGCCTTTCAAAGACATGTTCCCGGTAGGCTGTAAGAGCACGGGGCAGAGCGAGTTGGTTCTTAGCTTCCCAGAGAGCTGGAAGCAAGATGCTTTGGGGCCTCTCTGCCCCTTTGGAAACAAGGCAGCACCTTGGGCCTGGCAGCTCTAGGGCAATGGAGCACACCCAGAGCAGAAGTTCTACTTCAGCCAAATCAGGCCTGCCAGGAAACGGCGTTTCACAGGCCTTGGTAAGAGATGTTCCCGGTAGGCTGTAAGAGCACTGGGCAACGCCAGATGTTTCTTAGATTCCCGAAGAGCTGGAAGCAAGAAGCTTTGGTGCCACTCTCTCACTTTGGACTCTAGGCAGCCCTTTGGGGCAGGTAGCTCTAGCCCAGTGGAGCACACCCAGAGCAGAAGTTCTACTTGGGCCAGTTCAGGCCACCAACAAACTGCGTTTCACAGGCCTTGGTAAGAGATGTTCCCGGAAGGCTGTAAGAGCACTGGGCAACGCCAGATGTTTCTTAGCTTCCCGAAGAGCTGGAAGCAAGATGCTTTGGGGCCTCTCATCCCCTTTGCAAACAAGGCCGACCTTTGGGCCAGGCAGCTCTAGGCCAATGGAGCACACCCAGAGCAGAAGTTCTACCTCAGCCAGATCAGGCCTGCCAAGAAACTGCGTTTCAAAGGCTTTGGTAAGAGATGTTCCCGGTACTCTGTTAGAGCACTGGGCAGAGCCATTTGTTTCTTAGCTTCCCAAAGAGCTGGAAGCAAGATGCTTTGGGGGCTCCCTGCCCCTTTGCCAACAAGGGCGACCTTTGGGCCTTTCAGCTCTAGGCCAATGGAGCACACCCAGAGCAGAAGTCCTACTTCAGCCAGATCAGGCCTGCCAAGGAACTGCGTTTCAGAGGCCTTTGTATGTGACGTTCCCGGTAGGCTGTGAGAGCACGGTGCAGAGCCAGTTGTTTCCTTGTTTCCCAAACAGCTGGAAGCAAGACGCTTTGGGGCCTCTCTGCCCCTTTGGAAACAAGGCAGCACCTTGGGCCTGGCAGCTCTAGGGCAATGGAGCACACCCAGAGCAGAAGTTCTACTTCAGCTAAATCAGGCCTGCCAGGAAACGGCGTTTCACAGGCCTTGGTAAGAGATGTTCCCGGTAGGCTGTAAGAGCACTGGGCAACGCCAGATGTTTCTTAGCTTCCCGAAGAGCTGGAAGCAAGAAGCTTTGGTGCCACTCTCTCACTTTGGACTCAAGGCAGCCCTTTGGGGCAGGTAGCTCTAGGCCAGTGGAGCACACCCAGAGCAGAAGTTCTACTTGGGCCAGTTCAGGCCACCAACAAACTGCGTTTCACAGGCCTTGGTAAGAGATGTTCCCGGTAGGCTGTAAGAGCACTGGGCAACGCCAGATGTTTCTTAGCTTCCCGAAGAGCTGGAAGCAAGATGCTTTGGGGCCTCTCATCCCCTTTGCAAACAAGGCCGACCTTTGGGCCAGGCAGCTCTAGGCCAATGGAGCACACCCAGAGCAGAAGTTCTACCTCAGCCAGATAAGGCCTGCCAAGAAACTGCGTTTCAAAGGCTTTGGTAAGAGATGTTCCCGGTACTCTGTTAGAGCACTGGGCAGAGCCATTTGTTTCTTAGCTTCCCAAAGAGCTGGAAGCAAGATGCTTTGGGGGCTCCCTGCCCCTTTGCCAACAAGGGCGACCTTTGGGCCTTTCAGCTCTAGGCCAATGGAGCACACCCAGAGCAGAAGTCCTACTTCAGCCAGATCAGGCCTGCCAAGGAACTGCGTTTCAGAGGCCTTTGTATGTGACGTTCCCGGTAGGCTGTGAGAGCACGGTGCAGAGCCAGTTGTTTCCTTGTTTCCCAAACAGCTGGAAGCAAGACGCTTTGGGGCCTCTCTGCCCCTTTGGAAACAAGGCAGCACGTTGGGTCTGGCAGCTCTAGGGCAATGGAGCACAACCAGAGCCGAAGTTCTACTTCTTCCAGATCAGGCCTGCCTAGACAGTGCGTTTCCCAGGCCTTGATAAGAGATGTTCTCTTAGGCTATAAGAGCACTGGGCACAGCCAGTTGTTTCTTAGCTTCCCAAGAGGTGGAAGCAAGATGCTTTGGGGCCTCTCTCCCCCTTTGGAAACAAGGCAGCCCTTTGGGCCTTTCAGCTCTAGGGCAATGGAGCACACCCAGAGCAGAAGTTCTACCTCAGCCAGATCAGGCCTGCCAAGAAACTGCTTTTCACAGGCCTTCGTAAGAGGTGTTCCCGGAAGGCTGTAAGAGTACCTGGCAGAGCGAGTTGTTTCTTAGCTTCAAAAACAGCTGGAAGCAACATGATTTGGGGCCTCTCTCCCCCTTTGGAAACAAAGCAGCCTTTGTGCCTGGCAGCTCTAGGCCAAAGTAGCACACCCAGAGCACAAGTTCTACCTCAGCCAGATAAGGCCTGTCAAGAAGCTGCGTTTCACAGGCCTTTGTATGTGACGTTCCTGGTTGGCTTTGAGAGCACTGTGCAGAGCCAGTTGTTTTAGCTTCCCAGAGAACAGGAAGCAAGATGCTTTGGGGCCTCTCTCACACTTTGGAAATAAAGGCAGCCCTTTGGGCCTGGCAGCCCTAGGCCAATGGAGTACACCCAGAGCAGAAGTTCTACCTCAGCCAGATCAGGCCTTCCAAGAAACTGCGTCTCACAGGCCTTTCTCTGTCACGTTGCCGGTAGGCTGTGAGAGCACTGTGCAGAGCCAGTTGTTTCTTAGCTTCCCAAAGATTTGGAAGCAAGATGCTTTGGGGACTCTCAGCCCCTTTGGAAACAAGGCGGCCCTTTGGGCCTGGCAGCTCTAGGCCAAAGTAGCACGCCCAGAGCAGGAGTTCTACTTCAGCCAGATCAGGCCTGCCAAGAAACTGCGTTTCACAGGCCTTGGTAAGAGATGTTCCCGGTAGGCTGTGAGAGCACTGTGGAGAGCCAGTTGCTTTAGCTTCCCACAGAGCTGGAAGCAAGATGCCTTGGGGCCTCTCTCTCCCTTTGGACACAAGGCAGCCTTTTGGGCCTGGCAGCTCTAGGCCAATGGAGCACACCCACAGCAGAAGTTCTACTTCAGGCAGATCAGTCCTGCCCAGAAACTGCGTTTCACAGCCCTTGGTAAGAGATGTTCCCGGTAGGCTGTAAGAGCACTGGGCACAGCCAGTTGTTTCTTACCTTCCTGAAAAGCTGGAAGCAAGATGCTTGGGACCCCTCTGCCCGTTTGGGAACAAGGCAGCCTTTTGGGTCGGGAAGCTCTAGGCCAATGGAGCACACGCAGAGCAGGAGTTCTACTTCAGCCTGATCAGGCCTGCAAAGAAACAGCGTTTGACAGGCCATGGTAAGAGATGTTCCCGGTAGGTGTAAGAGCACTGGGCAGAGCCAGTTGTTTCTTAGCTTCGCAAAGACCGGGAAGCAAGATGCTTTGGGCCTCTCTGCCCCTTGGAAACAGGGCAGCACTTTGGGCCTGGCAGCGCTAGGGCAATGGAGCACACCCAGAGCCGGAGTTCTACTTCAGCCAGATGAGGCCTGCCAAGAAACTGCGTTTCACAGGCCTTTCAAAGACATGTTCCCGGTAGGCTGTAAGAGCACGGGGCAGAGCGAGTTGGTTCTTAGCTTCCCAGAGAGCTGGAAGCAAGATGCTTTGGGGCCTCTCTGCCCCTTTGGAAACAAGGCAGCACCTTGGGCCTGGCAGCTCTAGGGCAATGGAGCACACCCAGAGCAGAAGTTCTACTTCAGCCAAATCAGGCCTGCCAGGAAACGGCGTTTCACAGGCCTTGGTAAGAGATGTTCCCGGTAGGCTGTAGGAGCACTGGGCAACGCCAGATGTTTCTTAGCTTCCCGAAGAGCTGGAAGCGAGAAGCTTTGGTGCCACTCTCTCACTTTGGACTCAAGGCAGCCCTTTGGGGCAGGTAGCTCTAGCCCAGTGGAGCACACCCAGAGCAGAAGTTCTACTTGGGCCAGTTCAGGCCACCAACAAACTGCGTTTCACAGGCCTTGGTAAGAGATGTTCCCGGTAGGCTGTAAGAGCACTGGGCAACGCCAGATGTTTCTTAGCTTCCCGAAGAGCTGGAAGCAAGATGCTTTGGGGCCTCTCATCCCCTTTGCAAACAAGGCCGACCTTTGGGCCAGGCAGCTCTAGGCCAATGGAGCACACCCAGAGCAGAAGTTCTACCTCAGCCAGATAAGGCCTGCCAAGAAACTGCGTTTCAAAGGCTTTGGTAAGAGATGTTCCCGGTACTCTGTTAGAGCACTGGGCAGAGCCATTTGTTTCTTAGCTTCCCAAAGAGCTGGAAGCAAGATGCTTTGGGGGCTCCCTGCCCCTTTGCCAACAAGGGCGACCTTTGGGCCTTTCAGCTCTAGGCCAATGGAGCACACCCAGAGCAGAAGTCCTACTTCAGCCAGATCAGGCCTGCCAAGGAACTGCGTTTCAGAGGCCTTTGTATGTGACGTTCCCGGTAGGCTGTGAGAGCACGGTGCAGAGCCAGTTGTTTCCTTGTTTCCCAAACAGCTGGAAGCAAGACGCTTTGGGGCCTCTCTGCCCCTTTGGAAACAAGGCAGCACGTTGGGTCTGGCAGCTCTAGGGCAATGGAGCACAACCAGAGCCGAAGTTCTACTTCTTCCAGATCAGGCCTGCCTAGACAGTGCGTTTCCCAGGCCTTGATAAGAGATGTTCTCTTAGGCTATAAGAGCACTGGGCACAGCCAGTTGTTTCTTAGCTTCCCAAGAGGTGGAAGCAAGATGCTTTGGGGCCTCTCTCCCCCTTTGGAAACAAGGCAGCCCTTTGGGCCTTTCAGCTCTAGGGCAATGGAGCACACCCAGAGCAGAAGTTCTACCTCAGCCAGATCAGGCCTGCCAAGAAACTGCTTTTCACAGGCCTTCGTAAGAGGTGTTCCCGGAAGGCTGTAAGAGTACCTGGCAGAGCGAGTTGTTTCTTAGCTTCAAAAACAGCTGGAAGCAACATGATTTGGGGCCTCTCTCCCCCTTTGGAAACAAAGCAGCCTTTGTGCCTGGCAGCTCTAGGCCAAAGTAGCACACCCAGAGCACAAGTTCTACCTCAGCCAGATAAGGCCTGTCAAGAAGCTGCGTTTCACAGGCCTTTGTATGTGACGTTCCCGGTTGGCTTTGAGAGCACTGTGCAGAGCCAGTTGTTTTAGCTTCCCAGAGAACAGGAAGCAAGATGCTTTGGGGCCTCTCTCACACTTTGGAAATAAAGGCAGCCCTTTGGGCCTGGCAGCCCTAGGCCAATGGAGTACACCCAGAGCAGAAGTTCTACCTCAGCCAGATCAGGCCTTCCAAGAAACTGCGTCTCACAGGCCTTTCTCTGTCACGTTGCCGGTAGGCTGTGAGAGCACTGTGCAGAGCCAGTTGTTTCTTAGCTTCCCAAAGATTTGGAAGCAAGATGCGTTGGGGACTCTCAGCCCCTTTGGAAACAAGGCGGCCCTTTGGGCCTGGCAGCTCTAGGCCAAAGTAGCACGCCCAGAGCAGGAGTTCTACTTCAGCCAGATCAGGCCTGCCAAGAAACTGCGTTTCACAGGCCTTGGTAAGAGATGTTCCCGGTAGGCTGTGAGAGCACTGTGGAGAGCCAGTTGCTTTAGCTTCCCACAGAGCTGGAAGCAAGATGCCTTGGGGCCTCTCTCTCCCTTTGGACACAAGGCAGCCGTTTGGGCCTGGCAGCTCTAGGCCAATGGAGCACACCCACAGCAGAAGTTCTACTTCAGGCAGATCAGTCCTGCCCAGAAACTGCGTTTCACAGCCCTTGGTAAGAGATGTTCACGGTAGGCTGTGAGAGCACTGGGCAGAACCAGTTGTTTTTTAGCTTCCCAAAGTGCTGGAGGCAAGATGCTTTGGGGCCTCTCTCACCCTTTGGAAACAAGGCAGCCCTTAGGTCCTGGTAGCTCTAGGCCTATGTAGCACAACCAGAACAGAAGTTCTACTTCAGCCAGGTCAGGCCTGCCAAGAAACTGCGTTTCACAGGCCTTTCAAAGAGATGTTCTCTTAGGCTGTAAGAGCACTGGGCAGAGCCAGCTGTTTCTTAGCTTCCCGAAGAGCTGGGAGCAAGATGCTTTGGGTCCACTCTCCGTCTTTGGAAACAAGGCAGCCCTTTGGGCCTGGCAGCTCTAGGGCAATGGAGCACACCCAGAGCAGAAGTTCTACTTCAGCCAGATCAGGCCTGCCAGGAAACTGCGTTTCACAGGCCTTGGTAAGAGATGTTCCCGGTAGGCTGTAAGAGCACTGGGCACAGCCAGTTGTTTCTTACCTTCCTGAAAAGCTGGAAGCAAGATGCTTGGGACCCCTCTGCCCGTTTGGGAACAAGGCAGCCTTTTGGGTCGGGAAGCTCTAGGCCAATGGAGCACACGCAGAGCAGGAGTTCTACTTCAGCCTGATCAGGCCTGCAAAGAAACAGCGTTTGACAGGCCTTGGTAAGAGATGTTCCCGGTAGGTGTAAGAGCACTGGGCAGAGCCAGTTGTTTCTTAGCTTCGCAAAGACCGGGAAGCAAGATGCTTTGGGCCTCTCTGCCCCTTGGAAACAGGGCAGCACTTTGGGCCTGGCAGCGCTAGGGCAATGGAGCACACCCAGAGCCGGAGTTCTACTTCAGCCAGATGAGGCCTGCCAAGAAACTGCGTTTCACAGGCCTTTCAAAGACATGTTCCCGGTAGGCTGTAAGAGCACGGGGCAGAGCGAGTTGGTTCTTAGCTTCCCAGAGAGCTGGAAGCAAGATGCTTTGGGGCCTCTCTGCCCCTTTGGAAACAAGGCAGCACCTTGGGCCTGGCAGCTCTAGGGCAATGGAGCACACCCAGAGCAGAAGTTCTACTTCAGCCAAATCAGGCCTGCCAGGAAACGGCGTTTCACAGGCCTTGGTAAGAGATGTTCCCGGTAGGCTGTAAGAGCACTGGGCAACGCCAGATGTTTCTTAGCTTCCCGAAGAGCTGGAAGCGAGAAGCTTTGGTGCCACTCTCTCACTTTGGACTCAAGGCAGCCCTTTGGGGCAGGTAGCTCTAGCCCAGTGGAGCACACCCAGAGCAGAAGTTCTACTTGGGCCAGTTCAGGCCACCAACAAACTGCGTTTCACAGGCCTTGGTAGGAGATGTTCCCGGTAGGCTGTAAGAGCACTGGGCAACGCCAGATGTTTCTTAGCTTCCCGAAGAGCTGGAAGCAAGATGCTTTGGGGCCTCTCATCCCCTTTGCAAACAAGGCGGCCCTATGGGCCAGGCAGCTCTAGGCCAATGGAGCACACCCAGAGCAGAAGTTCTACTTCGGCCAGTTCAGGCCACCAACAAACTGCGTTTCACAGGCCTTGGTAAGAGATGTTCCCGGTAGGCTGTAAGAGCACTGGGCAACGCCAGATGTTTCTTAGCTTCCCGAAGAGCTGGAAGCAAGATGCTTTGGGGCCTCTCATCCCCTTTGCAAACAAGGCCGACCTTTGGGCCAGGCAGCTCTAGGCCAATGGAGCACACTCAGAGCAGAAGTTCTACCTCAGCCAGATAAGGCCTGCCAAGAAACTGCGTTTCAAAGGCTTTGGTAAGAGATGTTCCCAGTACTCTGTTAGAGCACTGGGCAGAGCCATTTGTTTCTTAGCTTCCCAAAGAGCTGGAAGCAAGATGCTTTGGGGGCTCCCTGCCCCTTTGCCAACAAGGGCGACCTTTGGGCCTTTCAGCTCTAGGCCAATGGAGCACACCCAGAGCAGAAGTCCTACTTCAGCCAGATCAGGCCTGCCAAGGAACTGCGTTTCAGAGGCCTTTGTATGTGACGTTCCCGGTAGGCTGTGAGAGCACGGTGCAGAGCCAGTTGTTTCCTTGTTTCCCAAACAGCTGGAAGCAAGACGCTTTGGGGCCTCTCTGCCCCTTTGGAAACAAGGCAGCACGTTGGGTCTGGCAGCTCTAGGGCAATGGAGCACAACCAGAGCCGAAGTTCTACTTCTTCCAGATCAGGCCTGCCTAGACAGTGCGTTTCCCAGGTCTTGATAAGAGATGTTCTCTTAGGCTATAAGAGCACTGGGCACAGCCAGTTGTTTCTTAGCTTCCCAAGAGGTGGAAGCAAGATGCTTTGGGGCCTCTCTCCCCCTTTGGAAACAAGGCAGCCCTTTGGGCCTTTCAGCTCTAGGGCAATGGAGCACACCCAGAGCAGAAGTTCTACCTCAGCCAGATCAGGCCTGCCAAGAAACTGCTTTTCACAGGCCTTCGTAAGAGGTGTTCCCGGAAGGCTGTAAGAGTACCTGGCAGAGCGAGTTGTTTCTTAGCTTCAAAAACAGCTGGAAGCAACATGATTTGGGGCCTCTCTCCCCCTTTGGAAACAAAGCAGCCTTTGTGCCTGGCAGCTCTAGGCCAAAGTAGCACACCCAGAGCACAAGTTCTACCTCAGCCAGATCAGGCCTTCCAAGAAACTGCGTCTCACAGGCCTTTCTCTGTCACGTTGCCGGTAGGCTGTGAGAGCACTGTGCAGAGCCAGTTGTTTCTTAGCTTCCCAAAGATTTGGAAGCAAGATGCTTTGGGGACTCTCAGCCCCTTTGGAAACAAGGCGGCCCTTTGGGCCTGGCAGCTCTAGGCCAAAGTAGCACGCCCAGAGCAGGAGTTCTACTTCAGCCAGATCAGGCCTGCCAAGAAACTGCGTTTCACAGGCCTTGGTAAGAGATGTTCCCGGTAGGCTGTGAGAGCACTGTGGAGAGCCAGTTGCTTTAGCTTCCCACAGAGCTGGAAGCAAGATGCCTTGGGGCCTCTCTCTCCCTTTGGACACAAGGCAGCCTTTTGGGCCTGGCAGCTCTAGGCCAATGGAGCACACCCACAGCAGAAGTTCTACTTCAGGCAGATCAGTCCTGCCCAGAAACTGCGTTTCACAGCCCTTGGTAAGAGATGTTCACGGTAGGCTGTGAGAGCACTGGGCAGAACCAGTTGTTTTTTAGCTTCCCAAAGTGCTGGAGGCAAGATGCTTTGGGGCCTCTCTCACCCTTTGGAAACAAGGCAGCCCTTAGGTCCTGGTAGCTCTAGGCCTATGTAGCACAACCAGAACAGAAGTTCTACTTCAGCCAGGTCAGGCCTGCCAAGAAACTGCGTTTCACAGGCCTTTCAAAGAGATGTTCTCTTAGGCTGTAAGAGCACTGGGCAGAGCCAGCTGTTTCTTAGCTTCCCGAAGAGCTGGGAGCAAGATGCTTTGGGTCCACTCTCCGTCTTTGGAAACAAGGCAGCCCTTTGGGCCTGGCAGCTCTAGGGCAATGGAGCACACCCAGAGCAGAAGTTCTACTTCAGCCAGATCAGGCCTGCCAGGAAACTGCGTTTCACAGGCCTTGGTAAGAGATGTTCCCGGTAGGCTGTAAGAGCACTGGGCACAGCCAGTTGTTTCTTACCTTCCTGAAAAGCTGGAAGCAAGATGCTTGGGACCCCTCTGCCCGTTTGGGAACAAGGCAGCCTTTTGGGTCGGGAAGCTCTAGGCCAATGGAGCACACGCAGAGCAGGAGTTCTACTTCAGCCTGATCAGGCCTGCAAAGAAACAGCGTTTGACAGGCCTTGGTAAGAGATGTTCCCGGTAGGTGTAAGAGCACTGGGCAGAGCCAGTTGTTTCTTAGCTTCGCAAAGACCGGGAAGCAAGATGCTTTGGGCCTCTCTGCCCCTTGGAAACAGGGCAGCACTTTGGGCCTGGCAGCTCTAGGGCAATGGAGCACACCCAGAGCCGGAGTTCTACTTCAGCCAGATGAGGCCTGCCAAGAAACTGCGTTTCACAGGCCTTTCAAAGACATGTTCCCGGTAGGCTGTAAGAGCACGGGGCAGAGCGAGTTGGTTCTTAGCTTCCCAGAGAGCTGGAAGCAAGATGCTTTGGGGCCTCTCTGCCCCTTTGGAAACAAGGCAGCACCTTGGGCCTGGCAGCTCTAGGGCAATGGAGCACACCCAGAGCAGAAGTTCTACTTCAGCCAAATCAGGCCTGCCAGGAAACGGCGTTTCACAGGCCTTGGTAAGAGATGTTCCCGGTAGGCTGTAAGAGCACTGGGCAACGCCAGATGTTTCTTAGCTTCCCGAAGAGCTGGAAGCGAGAAGCTTTGGTGCCACTCTCTCACTTTGGACTCAAGGCAGCCCTTTGGGGCAGGTAGCTCTAGACCAGTGGAGCACACCCAGAGCAGAAGTTCTACTTGGGCCAGTTCAGGCCACCAACAAACTGCGTTTCACAGGCCTTGGTAAGAGATGTTCCCGGTAGGCTGTAAGAGCACTGGGCAACGCCAGATGTTTCTTAGCTTCCCGAAGAGCTGGAAGCAAGATGCTTTGGGGCCTCTCATCCCCTTTGCAAACAAGGCCGACCTTTGGGCCAGGCAGCTCTAGGCCAATGGAGCACACCCAGAGCAGAAGTTCTACCTCAGCCAGATAAGGCCTGCCAAGAAACTGCGTTTCAAAGGCTTTGGTAAGAGATGTTCCCGGTACTCTGTTAGAGCACTGGGCAGAGCCATTTGTTTCTTAGCTTCCCAAAGAGCTGGAAGCAAGATGCTTTGGGGGCTCCCTGCCCCTTTGCCAACAAGGGCGACCTTTGGGCCTTTCAGCTCTAGGCCAATGGAGCACACCCAGAGCAGAAGTCCTACTTCAGCCAGATCAGGCCTGCCAAGGAACTGCGTTTCAGAGGCCTTTGTATGTGACGTTCCCGGTAGGCTGTGAGAGCACGGTGCAGAGCCAGTTGTTTCCTTGTTTCCCAAACAGCTGGAAGCAAGACGCTTTGGGGCCTCTCTGCCCCTTTGGAAACAAGGCAGCACGTTGGGTCTGGCAGCTCTAGGGCAATGGAGCACAACCAGAGCCGAAGTTCTACTTCTTCCAGATCAGGCCTGCCTAGACAGTGCGTTTCCCAGGCCTTGATAAGAGATGTTCTCTTAGGCTATAAGAGCACTGGGCACAGCCAGTTGTTTCTTAGCTTCCCAAGAGGTGGAAGCAAGATGCTTTGGGGCCTCTCTCCCCCTTTGGAAACAAGGCAGCCCTTTGGGCCTTTCAGCTCTAGGGCAATGGAGCACACCCAGAGCAGAAGTTCTACCTCAGCCAGATCAGGCCTGCCAAGAAACTGCTTTTCACAGGCCTTCGTAAGAGGTGTTCCCGGAAGGCTGTAAGAGTACCTGGCAGAGCGAGTTGTTTCTTAGCTTCAAAAACAGCTGGAAGCAACATGATTTGGGGCCTCTCTCCCCCTTTGGAAACAAAGCAGCCTTTGTGCCTGGCAGCTCTAGGCCAAAGTAGCACACCCAGAGCACAAGTTCTACCTCAGCCAGATAAGGCCTGTCAAGAAGCTGCGTTTCACAGGCCTTTGTATGTGACGTTCCCGGTTGGCTTTGAGAGCACTGTGCAGAGCCAGTTGTTTTAGCTTCCCAGAGAACAGGAAGCAAGATGCTTTGGGGCCTCTCTCACACTTTGGAAATAAAGGCAGCCCTTTGGGCCTGGCAGCCCTAGGCCAATGGAGTACACCCAGAGCAGAAGTTCTACCTCAGCCAGATCAGGCCTTCCAAGAAACTGCGTCTCACAGGCCTTTCTCTGTCACGTTGCCGGTAGGCTGTGAGAGCACTGTGCAGAGCCAGTTGTTTCTTAGCTTCCCAAAGATTTGGAAGCAAGATGCGTTGGGGACTCTCAGCCCCTTTGGAAACAAGGCGGCCCTTTGGGCCTGGCAGCTCTAGGCCAAAGTAGCACGCCCAGAGCAGGAGTTCTACTTCATCCAGATCAGGCCTGCCAAGAAACTGCGTTTCACAGGCCTTGGTAAGAGATGTTCCCGGTAGGCTGTGAGAGCACTGTGGAGAGCCAGTTGCTTTAGCTTCCCACAGAGCTGGAAGCAAGATGCCTTGGGGCCTCTCTCTCCCTTTGGACACAAGGCAGCCGTTTGGGCCTGGCAGCTCTAGGCCAATGGAGCACACCCACAGCAGAAGTTCTACTTCAGGCAGATCAGTCCTGCCCAGAAACTGCGTTTCACAGCCCTTGGTAAGAGATGTTCACGGTAGGCTGTGAGAGCACTGGGCAGAACCAGTTGTTTTTTAGCTTCCCAAAGTGCTGGAGGCAAGATGCTTTGGGGCCTCTCTCACCCTTTGGAAACAAGGCAGCCCTTAGGTCCTGGTAGCTCTAGGCCTATGTAGCACAACCAGAACAGAAGTTCTACTTCAGCCAGGTCAGGCCTGCCAAGAAACTGCGTTTCACAGGCCTTTCAAAGAGATGTTCTCTTAGGCTGTAAGAGCACTGGGCAGAGCCAGCTGTTTCTTAGCTTCCCGAAGAGCTGGGAGCAAGATGCTTTGGGTCCACTCTCCGTCTTTGGAAACAAGGCAGCCCTTTGGGCCTGGCAGCTCTAGGGCAATGGAGCACACCCAGAGCAGAAGTTCTACTTCAGCCAGATCAGGCCTGCCAGGAAACTGCGTTTCACAGGCCTTGGTAAGAGATGTTCCCGGTAGGCTGTAAGAGCACTGGGCAGAGCCAGTTGTTTCTTACCTTCCTGAAAAGCTGGAAGCAAGATGCTTGGGACCCCTCTGCCCGTTTGGGAACAAGGCAGCCTTTTGGGTCGGGAAGCTCTAGGCCAATGGAGCACACGCAGAGCAGGAGTTCTACTTCAGCCTGATCAGGCCTGCAAAGAAACAGCGTTTGACAGGCCTTGGTAAGAGATGTTCGCGGTAGGTGTAAGAGCACTGGGCAGAGCCAGTTGTTTCTTAGCTTCGCAAAGACCGGGAAGCAAGATGCTTTGGGCCTCTCTGCCCCTTGGAAACAGGGCAGCACTTTGGGCCTGGCAGCGCTAGGGCAATGGAGCACACCCAGAGCCGGAGTTCTACTTCAGCCAGATGAGGCCTGCCAAGAAACTGCGTTTCACAGGCCTTTCAAAGACATGTTCCCGGTAGGCTGTAAGAGCACGGGGCAGAGCGAGTTGGTTCTTAGCTTCCCAGAGAGCTGGAAGCAAGATGCTTTGGGGCCTCTCTGCCCCTTTGGAAACAAGGCAGCACCTTGGGCCTGGCAGCTCTAGGGCAATGGAGCACACCCAGAGCAGAAGTTCTACTTCAGCCAAATCAGGCCTGCCAGGAAACGGCGTTTCACAGGCCTTGGTAAGAGATGTTCCCGGTAGGCTGTAGGAGCACTGGGCAACGCCAGATGTTTCTTAGCTTCCCGAAGAGCTGGAAGCGAGAAGCTTTGGTGCCACTCTCTCACTTTGGACTCAAGGCAGCCCTTTGGGGCAGGTAGCTCTAGCCCAGTGGAGCACACCCAGAGCAGAAGTTCTACTTGGGCCAGTTCAGGCCACCAACAAACTGCGTTTCACAGGCCTTGGTAGGAGATGTTCCCGGTAGGCTGTAAGAGCACTGGGCAACGCCAGATGTTTCTTAGCTTCCCGAATAGCTGGAAGCAAGATGCTTTGTGGCCTCTCATCCCCTTTGCAAACAAGGCGGCCCTATGGGCCAGGCAGCTCTAGGCCAATGGAGCACACCCAGAGCAGAAGTTCTACTTCGGCCAGTTCAGGCCACCAACAAACTGCGTTTCACAGGCCTTGGTAAGAGATGTTCCCGGTAGGCTGTAAGAGCACTGGGCAACGCCAGATGTTTCTTAGCTTCCCGAAGAGCTGGAAGCAAGATGCTTTGGGGCCTCTCATCCCCTTTGCAAACAAGGCCGACCTTTGGGCCAGGCAGCTCTAGGCCAATGGAGCACACCCAGAGCAGAAGTTCTACCTCAGCCAGATAAGGCCTGCCAAGAAACTGCGTTTCAAAGGCTTTGGTAAGAGATGTTCCCGGTACTCTGTTAGAGCACTGGGCAGAGCCAGTTGTTTCTTAGCTTCCCAAAGAGCTGGAAGCAAGATGCTTTGGGGGCTCCCTGCCCCTTTGCCAACAAGGGCGACCTTTGGGCCTTTCAGCTCTAGGCCAATGGAGCACACCCAGAGCAGAAGTCCTACTTCAGCCAGATCAGGCCTGCCAAGGAACTGCGTTTCAGAGGCCTTTGTATGTGACGTTCCCGGTAGGCTGTGAGAGCACGGTGCAGAGCCAGTTGTTTCCTTGTTTCCCAAACAGCTGGAAGCAAGACGCTTTGGGGCCTCTCTGCCCCTTTGGAAACAAGGCAGCACGTTGGGTCTGGCAGCTCTAGGGCAATGGAGCACAACCAGAGCCGAAGTTCTACTTCTTCCAGATCAGGCCTGCCTAGACAGTGCGTTTCCCAGGTCTTGATAAGAGATGTTCTCTTAGGCTATAAGAGCACTGGGCACAGCCAGTTGTTTCTTAGCTTCCCAAGAGGTGGAAGCAAGATGCTTTGGGGCCTCTCTCCCCCTTTGGAAACAAGGCAGCCCTTTGGGCCTTTCAGCTCTAGGGCAATGGAGCACACCCAGGGCAGAAGTTCTACCTCAGCCAGATCAGGCCTGCCAAGAAACTGCTTTTCACAGGCCTTCGTAAGAGGTGTTCCCGGAAGGCTGTAAGAGTACCTGGCAGAGCGAGTTGTTTCTTAGCTTCAAAAACAGCTGGAAGCAACATGATTTGGGGCCTCTCTCCCCCTTTGGAAACAAAGCAGCCTTTGTGCCTGGCAGCTCTAGGCCAAAGTAGCACACCCAGAGCACAAGTTCTACCTCAGCCAGATCAGGCCTTCCAAGAAACTGCGTCTCACAGGCCTTTCTCTGTCACGTTGCCGGTAGGCTGTGAGAGCACTGTGCAGAGCCAGTTGTTTCTTAGCTTCCCAAAGATTTGGAAGCAAGATGCTTTGGGGACTCTCAGCCCCTTTGGAAACAAGGCGGCCCTTTGGGCCTGGCAGCTCTAGGCCAAAGTAGCACGCCCAGAGCAGGAGTTCTACTTCAGCCAGATCAGGCCTGCCAAGAAACTGCGTTTCACAGGCCTTGGTAAGAGATGTTCCCGGTAGGCTGTGAGAGCACTGTGGAGAGCCAGTTGGTTTAGCTTCTCACAGAGCTGGAAGCAAGATGCCTTGGGGCCTCTCTCTCCCTTTGGACACAAGGCAGCCTTTTGGGCCTGGCAGCTCTAGGCCAATGGAGCACACCCACAGCAGAAGTTCTACTTCAGGCAGATCAGTCCTGCCCAGAAACTGCGTTTCACAGCCCTTGGTAAGAGATGTTCACGGTAGGCTGTGAGAGCACTGGGCAGAACCAGTTGTTTTTTAGCTTCCCAAAGTGCTGGAGGCAAGATGCTTTGGGGCCTCTCTCACCCTTTGGAAACAAGGCAGCCCTTAGGTCCTGGTAGCTCTAGGCCTATGTAGCACAACCAGAACAGAAGTTCTACTTCAGCCAGGTCAGGCCTGCCAAGAAACTGCGTTTCACAGGCCTTTCAAAGAGATGTTCTCTTAGGCTGTAAGAGCACTGGGCAGAGCCAGCTGTTTCTTAGCTTCCCGAAGAGCTGGGAGCAAGATGCTTTGGGTCCACTCTCCGTCTTTGGAAACAAGGCAGCCCTTTGGGCCTGGCAGCTCTAGGGCAATGGAGCACACCCAGAGCAGAAGTTCTACTTCAGCCAGATCAGGCCTGCCAGGAAACTGCGTTTCACAGGCCTTGGTAAGAGATGTTCCCGGTAGGCTGTAAGAGCACTGGGCACAGCCAGTTGTTTCTTACCTTCCTGAAAAGCTGGAAGCAAGATGCTTGGGACCCCTCTGCCCGTTTGGGAACAAGGCAGCCTTTTGGGTCGGGAAGCTCTAGGCCAATGGAGCACACGCAGAGCAGGAGTTCTACTTCAGCCTGATCAGGCCTGCAAAGAAACAGCGTTTGACAGGCCTTGGTAAGAGATGTTCCCGGTAGGTGTAAGAGCACTGGGCAGAGCCAGTTGTTTCTTAGCTTCGCAAAGACCGGGAAGCAAGATGCTTTGGGCCTCTCTGCCCCTTGGAAACAGGGCAGCACTTTGGGCCTGGCAGCGCTAGGGCAATGGAGCACACCCAGAGCCGGAGTTCTACTTCAGCCAGATGAGGCCTGCCAAGAAACTGCGTTTCACAGGCCTTTCAAAGACATGTTCCCGGTAGGCTGTAAGAGCACGGGGCAGAGCGAGTTGGTTCTTAGCTTCCCAGAGAGCTGGAAGCAAGATGCTTTGGGGCCTCACTGCCCCTTTGGAAACAAGGCAGCACCTTGGGCCTGGCAGCTCTAGGGCAATGGAGCACACCCAGAGCAGAAGTTCTACTTCAGCCAAATCAGGCCTGCCAGGAAACGGCGTTTCACAGGCCTTGGTAAGAGATGTTCCCGGTAGGCTGTAAGAGCACTGGGCAACGCCAGATGTTTCTTAGCTTCCCGAAGAGCTGGAAGCGAGAAGCTTTGGTGCCACTCTCTCACTTTGGACTCAAGGCAGCCCTTTGGGGCAGGTAGCTCTAGCCCAGTGGAGCACACCCAGAGCAGAAGTTCTACTTGGGCCAGTTCAGGCCACCAACAAACTGCGTTTCACAGGCCTTGGTAAGAGATGTTCCCGGTAGGCTGTAAGAGCACTGGGCAACGCCAGATGTTTCTTAGCTTCCCGAAGAGCTGGAAGCAAGATGCTTTGGGGCCTCTCATCCCCTTTGCAAACAAGGCCGACCTTTGGGCCAGGCAGCTCTAGGCCAATGGAGCACACCCAGAGCAGAAGTTCTACCTCAGCCAGATAAGGCCTGCCAAGAAACTGCGTTTCAAAGGCTTTGGTAAGAGATGTTCCCGGTACTCTGTTAGAGCACTGGGCAGAGCCATTTGTTTCTTAGCTTCCCAAAGAGCTGGAAGCAAGATGCTTTGGGGGCTCCCTGCCCCTTTGCCAACAAGGGCGACCTTTGGGCCTTTCAGCTCTAGGCCAATGGAGCACACCCAGAGCAGAAGTCCTACTTCAGCCAGATCAGGCCTGCCAAGGAACTGCGTTTCAGAGGCCTTTGTATGTGACGTTCCCGGTAGGCTGTGAGAGCACGGTGCAGAGCCAGTTGTTTCCTTGTTTCCCAAACAGCTGGAAGCAAGACGCTTTGGGGCCTCTCTGCCCCTTTGGAAACAAGGCAGCACGTTGGGTCTGGCAGCTCTAGGGCAATGGAGCACAACCAGAGCCGAAGTTCTACTTCTTCCAGATCAGGCCTGCCTAGACAGTGCGTTTCCCAGGCCTTGATAAGAGATGTTCTCTTAGGCTATAAGAGCACTGGGCACAGCCAGTTGTTTCTTAGCTTCCCAAGAGGTGGAAGCAAGATGCTTTGGGGCCTCTCTCCCCCTTTGGAAACAAGGCAGCCCTTTGGGCCTTTCAGCTCTAGGGCAATGGAGCACACCCAGAGCAGAAGTTCTACCTCAGCCAGATCAGGCCTGCCAAGAAACTGCTTTTCACAGGCCTTCGTAAGAGGTGTTCCCGGAAGGCTGTAAGAGTACCTGGCAGAGCGAGTTGTTTCTTAGCTTCAAAAACAGCTGGAAGCAACATGATTTGGGGCCTCTCTCCCCCTTTGGAAACAAAGCAGCCTTTGTGCCTGGCAGCTCTAGGCCAAAGTAGCACACCCAGAGCACAAGTTCTACCTCAGCCAGATAAGGCCTGTCAAGAAGCTGCGTTTCACAGGCCTTTGTATGTGACGTTCCCGGTTGGCTTTGAGAGCACTGTGCAGAGCCAGTTGTTTTAGCTTCCCAGAGAACAGGAAGCAAGATGCTTTGGGGCCTCTCTCACACTTTGGAAATAAAGGCAGCCCTTTGGGCCTGGCAGCCCTAGGCCAATGGAGTACACCCAGAGCAGAAGTTCTACCTCAGCCAGATCAGGCCTTCCAAGAAACTGCGTCTCACAGGCCTTTCTCTGTCACGTTGCCGGTAGGCTGTGAGAGCACTGTGCAGAGCCAGTTGTTTCTTAGCTTCCCAAAGATTTGGAAGCAAGATGCGTTGGGGACTCTCAGCCCCTTTGGAAACAAGGCGGCCCTTTGGGCCTGGCAGCTCTAGGCCAAAGTAGCACGCCCAGAGCAGGAGTTCTACTTCATCCAGATCAGGCCTGCCAAGAAACTGCGTTTCACAGGCCTTGGTAAGAGATGTTCCCGGTAGGCTGTGAGAGCACTGTGGAGAGCCAGTTGCTTTAGCTTCCCACAGAGCTGGAAGCAAGATGCCTTGGGGCCTCTCTCTCCCTTTGGACACAAGGCAGCCGTTTGGGCCTGGCAGCTCTAGGCCAATGGAGCACACCCACAGCAGAAGTTCTACTTCAGGCAGATCAGTCCTGCCCAGAAACTGCGTTTCACAGCCCTTGGTAAGAGATGTTCACGGTAGGCTGTGAGAGCACTGGGCAGAACCAGTTGTTTTTTAGCTTCCCAAAGTGCTGGAGGCAAGATGCTTTGGGGCCTCTCTCACCCTTTGGAAACAAGGCAGCCCTTAGGTCCTGGTAGCTCTAGGCCTATGTAGCACAACCAGAACAGAAGTTCTACTTCAGCCAGGTCAGGCCTGCCAAGAAACTGCGTTTCACAGGCCTTTCAAAGAGATGTTCTCTTAGGCTGTAAGAGCACTGGGCAGAGCCAGCTGTTTCTTAGCTTCCCGAAGAGCTGGGAGCAAGATGCTTTGGGTCCACTCTCCGTCTTTGGAAACAAGGCAGCCCTTTGGGCCTGGCAGCTCTAGGGCAATGGAGCACACCCAGAGCAGAAGTTCTACTTCAGCCAGATCAGGCCTGCCAGGAAACTGCGTTTCACAGGCCTTGGTAAGAGATGTTCCCGGTAGGCTGTAAGAGCACTGGGCAGAGCCAGTTGTTTCTTACCTTCCTGAAAAGCTGGAAGCAAGATGCTTGGGACCCCTCTGCCCGTTTGGGAACAAGGCAGCCTTTTGGGTCGGGAAGCTCTAGGCCAATGGAGCACACGCAGAGCAGGAGTTCTACTTCAGCCTGATCAGGCCTGCAAAGAAACAGCGTTTGACAGGCCTTGGTAAGAGATGTTCGCGGTAGGTGTAAGAGCACTGGGCAGAGCCAGTTGTTTCTTAGCTTCGCAAAGACCGGGAAGCAAGATGCTTTGGGCCTCTCTGCCCCTTGGAAACAGGGCAGCACTTGGGGCCTGGCAGCGCTAGGGCAATGGAGCACACCCAGAGCCGGAGTTCTACTTCAGCCAGATGAGGCCTGCCAAGAAACTGCGTTTCACAGGCCTTTCAAAGACATGTTCCCGGTAGGCTGTAAGAGCACGGGGCAGAGCGAGTTGGTTCTTAGCTTCCCAGAGAGCTGGAAGCAAGATGCTTTGGGGCCTCTCTGCCCCTTTGGAAACAAGGCAGCACCTTGGGCCTGGCAGCTCTAGGGCAATGGAGCACACCCAGAGCAGAAGTTCTACTTCAGCCAAATCAGGCCTGCCAGGAAACGGCGTTTCACAGGCCTTGGTAAGAGATGTTCCCGGTAGGCTGTAAGAGCACTGGGCAACGCCAGATGTTTCTTAGCTTCCCGAAGAGCTGGAAGCGAGAAGCTTTGGTGCCACTCTCTCACTTTGGACTCAAGGCAGCCCTTTGGGGCAGGTAGCTCTAGCCCAGTGGAGCACACCCAGAGCAGAAGTTCTACTTGGGCCAGTTCAGGCCACCAACAAACTGCGTTTCACAGGCCTTGGTAGGAGATGTTCCCGGTAGGCTGTAAGAGCACTGGGCAACGCCAGATGTTTCTTAGCTTCCCGAAGAGCTGGAAGCAAGATGCTTTGGGGCCTCTCATCCCCTTTGCAAACAAGGCAGCCCTATGGGCCAGGCAGCTCTAGGCCAATGGAGCACACCCAGAGCAGAAGTTCTACTTCGGCCAGTTCAGGCCACCAACAAACTGCGTTTCACAGGCCTTGGTAAGAGATGTTCCCGGTAGGCTGTAAGAGCACTGGGCAACGCCAGATGTTTCTTAGCTTCCCGAAGAGCTGGAAGAAGATGCTTTGGGGCCTCTCATCCCCTTTGCAAACAAGGCCGACCTTTGGGCCAGGCAGCTCTAGGCCAATGGAGCACACCCAGAGCAGAAGTTCTACCTCAGCCAGATAAGGCCTGCCAAGAAACTGCGTTTCAAAGGCTTTGGTAAGAGATGTTCCCGGTACTCTGTTAGAGCACTGGGCAGAGCCATTTGTTTCTTAGCTTCCCAAAGAGCTGGAAGCAAGATGCTTTGGGGGCTCCCTGCCCCTTTGCCAACAAGGGCGACCTTTGGGCCTTTCAGCTCTAGGCCAATGGAGCACACCCAGAGCAGAAGTCCTACTTCAGCCAGATCAGGCCTGCCAAGGAACTGCGTTTCAGAGGCCTTTGTATGTGACGTTCCCGGTAGGCTGTGAGAGCACGGTGCAGAGCCAGTTGTTTCCTTGTTTCCCAAACAGCTGGAAGCAAGACGCTTTGGGGCCTCTCTGCCCCTTTGGAAACAAGGCAGCACGTTGGGTCTGGCAGCTCTAGGGCAATGGAGCACAACCAGAGCCGAAGTTCTACTTCTTCCAGATCAGGCCTGCCTAGACAGTGCGTTTCCCAGGCCTTGATAAGAGATGTTCTCTTAGGCTATAAGAGCACTGGGCACAGCCAGTTGTTTCTTAGCTTCCCAAGAGGTGGAAGCAAGATGCTTTGGGGCCTCTCTCCCCCTTTGGAAACAAGGCAGCCCTTTGGGCCTTTCAGCTCTAGGGCAATGGAGCACACCCAGAGCAGAAGTTCTACCTCAGCCAGATCAGGCCTGCCAAGAAACTGCTTTTCACAGGCCTTCGTAAGAGGTGTTCCCGGAGGGCTGTAAGAGTACCTGGCAGAGCGAGTTGTTTCTTAGCTTCAAAAACAGCTGGAAGCAACATGATTTGGGGCCTCTCTCCCCCTTTGGAAACAAAGCAGCCTTTGTGCCTGGCAGCTCTAGGCCAAAGTAGCACACCCAGAGCACAAGTTCTACCTCAGCCAGATAAGGCCTGTCAAGAAGCTGCGTTTCACAGGCCTTTGTATGTGACGTTCCCGGTTGGCTTTGAGAGCACTGTGCAGAGCCAGTTGTTTTAGCTTCCCAGAGAGCAGGAAGCAAGATGCTTTGGGGCCTCTCTCACACTTTGGAAATAAAGGCAGCCCTTTGGGCCTGGCAGCCCTAGGCCAATGGAGTACACCCAGAGCAGAAGTTCTACCTCAGCCAGATCAGGCCTTCCAAGAAACTGCGTCTCACAGGCCTTTCTCTGTCACGTTGCCGGTAGGCTGTGAGAGCACTGTGCAGAGCCAGTTGTTTCTTAGCTTCCCAAAGATTTGGAAGCAAGATGCGTTGGGGACTCTCAGCCCCTTTGGAAACAAGGCGGCCCTTTGGGCCTGGCTGCTCTAGGCCAAAGTAGCACGCCCAGAGCAGGAGTTCTACTTCAGCCAGATCAGGCCTGCCAAGAAACTGCGTTTCACAGGCCTTGGTAAGAGATGTTCCCGGTAGGCTGTGAGAGCACTGTGGAGAGCCAGTTGCTTTAGCTTCCCACAGAGCTGGAAGCAAGATGCCTTGGGGCCTCTCTCTCCCTTTGGACACAAGGCAGCCGTTTGGGCCTGGCAGCTCTAGGCCAATGGAGCACACCCACAGCAGAAGTTCTACTTCAGGCAGATCAGTCCTGCCCAGAAACTGCGTTTCACAGCCCTTGGTAAGAGATGTTCACGGTAGGCTGTGAGAGCACTGGGCAGAACCAGTTGTTTTTTAGCTTCCCAAAGTGCTGGAGGCAAGATGCTTTGGGGCCTCTCTCACCCTTTGGAAACAAGGCAGCCCTTAGGTCCTGGTAGCTCTAGGCCTATGTAGCACAACCAGAACAGAAGTTCTACTTCAGCCAGGTCAGGCCTGCCAAGAAACTGCGTTTCACAGGCCTTTCAAAGAGATGTTCTCTTAGGCTGTAAGAGCACTGGGCAGAGCCAGCTGTTTCTTAGCTTCCCGAAGAGCTGGGAGCAAGATGCTTTGGGTCCACTCTCCGTCTTTGGAAACAAGGCAGCCCTTTGGGCCTGGCAGCTCTAGGGCAATGGAGCACACCCAGAGCAGAAGTTCTACTTCAGCCAGATCAGGCCTGCCAGGAAACTGCGTTTCACAGGCCTTGGTAAGAGATGTTCCCGGTAGGCTGTAAGAGCACTGGGCAGAGCCAGTTGTTTCTTACCTTCCTGAAAAGCTGGAAGCAAGATGCTTGGGAGCCCTCTGCCCGTTTGGGAACAAGGCAGCCTTTTGGGTCGGGAAGCTCTAGGCCAATGGAGCACACGCAGAGCAGGAGTTCTACTTCAGCCTGATCAGGCCTGCAAAGAAACAGCGTTTGACAGGCCTTGGTAAGAGATGTTCGCGGTAGGTGTAAGAGCACTGGGCAGAGCCAGTTGTTTCTTAGCTTCGCAAAGACCGGGAAGCAAGATGCTTTGGGCCTCTCTGCCCCTTGGAAACAGGGCAGCACTTGGGGCCTGGCAGCTCTAGGGCAATGGAGCACACCCAGAGCCGGAGTTCTACTTCAGCCAGATGAGGCCTGCCAAGAAACTGCGTTTCACAGGCCTTTCAAAGACATGTTCCCGGTAGGCTGTAAGAGCACGGGGCAGAGCGAGTTGGTTCTTAGCTTCCCAGAGAGCTGGAAGCAAGATGCTTTGGGGCCTCTCTGCCCCTTTGGAAACAAGGCAGCACCTTGGGCCTGGCAGCTCTAGGGCAATGGAGCACACCCAGAGCAGAAGTTCTACTTCAGCCAAATCAGGCCTGCCAGGAAACGGCGTTTCACAGGCCTTGGTAAGAGATGTTCCCGGTAGGCTGTAAGAGCACTGGGCAACGCCAGATGTTTCTTAGCTTCCCGAAGAGCTGGAAGCGAGAAGCTTTGGTGCCACTCTCTCACTTTGGACTCAAGGCAGCCCTTCGGGGCAGGTAGCTCTAGCCCAGTGGAGCACACCCAGAGCAGAAGTTCTACTAGGGCCAGTTCAGGCCACCAACAAACTGCGTTTCACAGGCCTTGGTAGGAGATGTTCCCGGTAGGCTGTAAGAGCACTGGGCAACGCCAGATGTTTCTTAGCTTCCCGAAGAGCTGGAAGCAAGATGCTTTGGGGCCTCTCATCCCCTTTGCAAACAAGGCGGCCCTATGGGCCAGGCAGCTCTAGGCCAATGGAGCACACCCAGAGCAGAAGTTCTACTTCGGCCAGTTCAGGCCACCAACAAACTGCGTTTCACAGGCCTTGGTAAGAGATGTTCCCGGTAGGCTGTAAGAGCACTGGGCAACGCCAGATGTTTCTTAGCTTCCCGAAGAGCTGGAAGAAGATGCTTTGGGGCCTCTCATCCCCTTTGCAAACAAGGCCGACCTTTGGGCCAGGCAGCTCTAGGCCAATGGAGCACACCCAGAGCAGAAGTTCTACCTCAGCCAGATAAGGCCTGCCAAGAAACTGCGTTTCAAAGGCTTTGGTAAGAGATGTTCCCGGTACTCTGTTAGAGCACTGGGCAGAGCCATTTGTTTCTTAGCTTCCCAAAGAGCTGGAAGCAAGATGCTTTGGGGGCTCCCTGCCCCTTTGCCAACAAGGGCGACCTTTGGGCCTTTCAGCTCTAGGCCAATGGAGCACACCCAGAGCAGAAGTCCTACTTCAGCCAGATCAGGCCTGCCAAGGAACTGCGTTTCAGAGGCCTTTGTATGTGACGTTCCCGGTAGGCTGTGAGAGCACGGTGCAGAGCCAGTTGTTTCCTTGTTTCCCAAACAGCTGGAAGCAAGACGCTTTGGGGCCTCTCTGCCCCTTTGGAAACAAGGCAGCACGTTGGGTCTGGCAGCTCTAGGGCAATGGAGCACAACCAGAGCCGAAGTTCTACTTCTTCCAGATCAGGCCTGCCTAGACAGTGCGTTTCCCAGGCCTTGATAAGAGATGTTCTCTTAGGCTATAAGAGCACTGGGCACAGCCAGTTGTTTCTTAGCTTCCCAAGAGGTGGAAGCAAGATGCTTTGGGGCCTCTCTCCCCCTTTGGAAACAAGGCAGCCCTTTGGGCCTTTCAGCTCTAGGGCAATGGAGCACACCCAGAGCAGAAGTTCTACCTCAGCCAGATCAGGCCTGCCAAGAAACTGCTTTTCACAGGCCTTCGTAAGAGGTGTTCCCGGAAGGCTGTAAGAGTACCTGGCAGAGCGAGTTGTTTCTTAGCTTCAAAAACAGCTGGAAGCAACATGATTTGGGGCCTCTCTCCCCCTTTGGAAACAAAGCAGCCTTTGTGCCTGGCAGCTCTAGGCCAAAGTAGCACACCCAGGGCACAAGTTCTACCTCAGCCAGATAAGGCCTGTCAAGAAGCTGCGTTTCACAGGCCTTTGTATGTGACGTTCCCGGTTGGCTTTGAGAGCACTGTGCAGAGCCAGTTGTTTTAGCTTCCCAGAGAGCAGGAAGCAAGATGCTTTGGGGCCTCTCTCACACTTTGGAAATAAAGGCAGCCCTTTGGGCCTGGCAGCCCTAGGCCAATGGAGTACACCCAGAGCAGAAGTTCTACCTCAGCCAGATCAGGCCTTCCAAGAAACTGCGTCTCACAGGCCTTTCTCTGTCACGTTGCCGGTAGGCTGTGAGAGCACTGTGCAGAGCCAGTTGTTTCTTAGCTTCCCAAAGATTTGGAAGCAAGATGCGTTGGGGACTCTCAGCCCCTTTGGAAACAAGGCGGCCCTTTGGGCCTGGCTGCTCTAGGCCAAAGTAGCACGCCCAGAGCAGGAGTTCTACTTCAGCCAGATCAGGCCTGCCAAGAAACTGCGTTTCACAGGCCTTGGTAAGAGATGTTCCCGGTAGGCTGTGAGAGCACTGTGGAGAGCCAGTTGCTTTAGCTTCCCACAGAGCTGGAAGCAAGATGCCTTGGGGCCTCTCTCTCCCTTTGGACACAAGGCAGCCGTTTGGGCCTGGCAGCTCTAGGCCAATGGAGCACACCCACAGCAGAAGTTCTACTTCAGGCAGATCAGTCCTGCCCAGAAACTGCGTTTCACAGCCCTTGGTAAGAGATGTTCACGGTAGGCTGTGAGAGCACTGGGCAGAACCAGTTGTTTTTTAGCTTCCCAAAGTGCTGGAGGCAAGATGCTTTGGGGCCTCTCTCACCCTTTGGAAACAAGGCAGCCCTTAGGTCCTGGTAGCTCTAGGCCTATGTAGCACAACCAGAACAGAAGTTCTACTTCAGCCAGGTCAGGCCTGCCAAGAAACTGCGTTTCACAGGCCTTTCAAAGAGATGTTCTCTTAGGCTGTAAGAGCACTGGGCAGAGCCAGCTGTTTCTTAGCTTCCCGAAGAGCTGGGAGCAAGATGCTTTGGGTCCACTCTCCGTCTTTGGAAACAAGGCAGCCCTTTGGGCCTGGCAGCTCTAGGGCAATGGAGCACACCCAGAGCAGAAGTTCTACTTCAGCCAGATCAGGCCTGCCAGGAAACTGCGTTTCACAGGCCTTGGTAAGAGATGTTCCCGGTAGGCTGTAAGAGCACTGGGCAGAGCCAGTTGTTTCTTACCTTCCTGAAAAGCTGGAAGCAAGATGCTTGGGAGCCCTCTGCCCGTTTGGGAACAAGGCAGCCTTTTGGGTCGGGAAGCTCTAGGCCAATGGAGCACACGCAGAGCAGGAGTTCTACTTCAGCCTGATCAGGCCTGCAAAGAAACAGCGTTTGACAGGCCTTGGTAAGAGATGTTCGCGGTAGGTGTAAGAGCACTGGGCAGAGCCAGTTGTTTCTTAGCTTCGCAAAGACCGGGAAGCAAGATGCTTTGGGCCTCTCTGCCCCTTGGAAACAGGGCAGCACTTTGGGCCTGGCAGCTCTAGGGCAATGGAGCACACCCAGAGCCGGAGTTCTACTTCAGCCAGATGAGGCCTGCCAAGAAACTGCGTTTCACAGGCCTTTCAAAGACATGTTCCCGGTAGTCTGTAAGAGCACGGGGCAGAGCGAGTTGGTTCTTAGCTTCCCAGAGAGCTGGAAGCAAGATGCTTTGGGGCCTCTCTGCCCCTTTGGAAACAAGGCAGCACCTTGGGCCTGGCAGCTCTAGGGCAATGGAGCACACCCAGAGCAGAAGTTCTACTTCAGCCAAATCAGGCCTGCCAGGAAACGGCGTTTCACAGGCCTTGGTAAGAGATGTTCCCGGTAGGCTGTAAGAGCACTGGGCAACGCCAGATGTTTCTTAGCTTCCCGAAGAGCTGGAAGCGAGAAGCTTTGGTGCCACTCTCTCACTTTGGACTCAAGGCAGCCCTTCGGGGCAGGTAGCTCTAGCCCAGTGGAGCACACCCAGAGCAGAAGTTCTACTTGGGCCAGTTCAGGCCACCAACAAACTGCGTTTCACAGGCCTTGGTAGGAGATGTTCCCGGTAGGCTGTAAGAGCACTGGGCAACGCCAGATGTTTCTTAGCTTCCCGAAGAGCTGGAAGCAAGATGCTTTGGGGCCTCTCATCCCCTTTGCAAACAAGGCGGCCCTATGGGCCAGGCAGCTCTAGGCCAATGGAGCACACCCAGAGCAGAAGTTCTACTTCGGCCAGTTCAGGCCACCAACAAACTGCGTTTCACAGGCCTTGGTAAGAGATGTTCCCGGTAGGCTGTAAGAGCACTGGGCAACGCCAGATGTTTCTTAGCTTCCCGAAGAGCTGGAAGAAGATGCTTTGGGGCCTCTCATCCCCTTTGCAAACAAGGCCGACCTTTGGGCCAGGCAGCTCTAGGCCAATGGAGCACACCCAGAGCAGAAGTTCTACCTCAGCCAGATAAGGCCTGCCAAGAAACTGCGTTTCAAAGGCTTTGGTAAGAGATGTTCCCGGTACTCTGTTAGAGCACTGGGCAGAGCCATTTGTTTCTTAGCTTCCCAAAGAGCTGGAAGCAAGATGCTTTGGGGGCTCCCTGCCCCTTTGCCAACAAGGGCGACCTTTGGGCCTTTCAGCTCTAGGCCAATGGAGCACACCCAGAGCAGAAGTCCTACTTCAGCCAGATCAGGCCTGCCAAGGAACTGCGTTTCAGAGGCCTTTGTATGTGACGTTCCCGGTAGGCTGTGAGAGCACGGTGCAGAGCCAGTTGTTTCCTTGTTTCCCAAACAGCTGGAAGCAAGACGCTTTGGGGCCTCTCTGCCCCTTTGGAAACAAGGCAGCACGTTGGGTCTGGCAGCTCTAGGGCAATGGAGCACAACCAGAGCCGAAGTTCTACTTCTTCCAGATCAGGCCTGCCTAGACAGTGCGTTTCCCAGGCCTTGATAAGAGATGTTCTCTTAGGCTATAAGAGCACTGGGCACAGCCAGTTGTTTCTTAGCTTCCCAAGAGGTGGAAGCAAGATGCTTTGGGGCCTCTCTCCCCCTTTGGAAACAAGGCAGCCCTTTGGGCCTTTCAGCTCTAGGGCAATGGAGCACACCCAGAGCAGAAGTTCTACCTCAGCCAGATCAGGCCTGCCAAGAAACTGCTTTTCACAGGCCTTCGTAAGAGGTGTTCCCGGAAGGCTGTAAGAGTACCTGGCAGAGCGAGTTGTTTCTTAGCTTCAAAAACAGCTGGAAGCAACATGATTTGGGGCCTCTCTCCCCCTTTGGAAACAAAGCAGCCTTTGTGCCTGGCAGCTCTAGGCCAAAGTAGCACACCCAGAGCACAAGTTCTACCTCAGCCAGATAAGGCCTGTCAAGAAGCTGCGTTTCACAGGCCTTTGTATGTGACGTTCCCGGTTGGCTTTGAGAGCACTGTGCAGAGCCAGTTGTTTTAGCTTCCCAGAGAGCAGGAAGCAAGATGCTTTGGGGCCTCTCTCACACTTTGGAAATAAAGGCAGCCCTTTGGGCCTGGCAGCCCTAGGCCAATGGAGTACACCCAGAGCAGAAGTTCTACCTCAGCCAGATCAGGCCTTCCAAGAAACTGCGTCTCACAGGCCTTTCTCTGTCACGTTGCCGGTAGGCTGTGAGAGCACTGTGCAGAGCCAGTTGTTTCTTAGCTTCCCAAAGATTTGGAAGCAAGATGCGTTGGGGACTCTCAGCCCCTTTGGAAACAAGGCGGCCCTTTGGGCCTGGCTGCTCTAGGCCAAAGTAGCACGCCCAGAGCAGGAGTTCTACTTCAGCCAGATCAGGCCTGCCAAGAAACTGCGTTTCACAGGCCTTGGTAAGAGATGTTCCCGGTAGGCTGTGAGAGCACTGTGGAGAGCCAGTTGCTTTAGCTTCCCACAGAGCTGGAAGCAAGATGCCTTGGGGCCTCTCTCTCCCTTTGGACACAAGGCAGCCGTTTGGGCCTGGCAGCTCTAGGCCAATGGAGCACACCCACAGCAGAAGTTCTACTTCAGGCAGATCAGTCCTGCCCAGAAACTGCGTTTCACAGCCCTTGGTAAGAGATGTTCACGGTAGGCTGTGAGAGCACTGGGCAGAACCAGTTGTTTTTTAGCTTCCCAAAGTGCTGGAGGCAAGATGCTTTGGGGCCTCTCTCACCCTTTGGAAACAAGGCAGCCCTTAGGTCCTGGTAGCTCTAGGCCTATGTAGCACAACCAGAACAGAAGTTCTACTTCAGCCAGGTCAGGCCTGCCAAGAAACTGCGTTTCACAGGCCTTTCAAAGAGATGTTCTCTTAGGCTGTAAGAGCACTGGGCAGAGCCAGCTGTTTCTTAGCTTCCCGAAGAGCTGGGAGCAAGATGCTTTGGGTCCACTCTCCGTCTTTGGAAACAAGGCAGCCCTTTGGGCCTGGCAGCTCTAGGGCAATGGAGCACACCCAGAGCAGAAGTTCTACTTCAGCCAGATCAGGCCTGCCAGGAAACCGCGTTTCACAGGCCTTGGTAAGAGATGTTCCCGGTAGGCTGTAAGAGCACTGGGCAGAGCCAGTTGTTTCTTACCTTCCTGAAAAGCCGGAAGCAAGATGCTTGGGACCCCTCTGCCCGTTTGGGAACAAGGCAGCCTTTTGGGTCGGGAAGCTCTAGGCCAATGGAGCACACGCAGAGCAGGAGTTCTACTTCAGCCTGATCAGGCCTGCAAAGAAACAGCGTTTGACAGGCCTTGGTAAGAGATGTTCGCGGTAGGTGTAAGAGCACTGGGCAGAGCCAGTTGTTTCTTAGCTTCGCAAAGACCGGGAAGCAAGATGCTTTGGGCCTCTCTGCCCCTTGGAAACAGGGCAGCACTTTGGGCCTGGCAGCTCTAGGGCAATGGAGCACACCCAGAGCCGGAGTTCTACTTCAGCCAGATGAGGCCTGCCAAGAAACTGCGTTTCACAGGCCTTTCAAAGACATGTTCCCGGTAGTCTGTAAGAGCACGGGGCAGAGCGAGTTGGTTCTTAGCTTCCCAGAGAGCTGGAAGCAAGATGCTTTGGGGCCTCTCTGCCCCTTTGGAAACAAGGCAGCACCTTGGGCCTGGCAGCTCTAGGGCAATGGAGCACACCCAGAGCAGAAGTTCTACTTCAGCCAAATCAGGCCTGCCAGGAAACGGCGTTTCACAGGCCTTGGTAAGAGATGTTCCCGGTAGGCTGTAAGAGCACTGGGCAACGCCAGATGTTTCTTAGCTTCCCGAAGAGCTGGAAGCGAGAAGCTTTGGTGCCACTCTCTCACTTTGGACTCAAGGCAGCCCTTCGGGGCAGGTAGCTCTAGCCCAGTGGAGCACACCCAGAGCAGAAGTTCTACTTGGGCCAGTTCAGGCCACCAACAAACTGCGTTTCACAGGCCTTGGTAGGAGATGTTCCCGGTAGGCTGTAAGAGCACTGGGCAACGCCAGATGTTTCTTAGCTTCCCGAAGAGCTGGAAGCAAGATGCTTTGGGGCCTCTCATCCCCTTTGCAAACAAGGCGGCCCTATGGGCCAGGCAGCTCTAGGCCAATGGAGCACACCCAGAGCAGAAGTTCTACTTCGGCCAGTTCAGGCCACCAACAAACTGCGTTTCACAGGCCTTGGTAAGAGATGTTCCCGGTAGGCTGTAAGAGCACTGGGCAACGCCAGATGTTTCTTAGCTTCCCGAAGAGCTGGAAGAAGATGCTTTGGGGCCTCTCATCCCCTTTGCAAACAAGGCCGACCTTTGGGCCAGGCAGCTCTAGGCCAATGGAGCACACCCAGAGCAGAAGTTCTACCTCAGCCAGATAAGGCCTGCCAAGAAACTGCGTTTCAAAGGCTTTGGTAAGAGATGTTCCCGGTACTCTGTTAGAGCACTGGGCAGAGCCATTTGTTTCTTAGCTTCCCAAAGAGCTGGAAGCAAGATGCTTTGGGGGCTCCCTGCCCCTTTGCCAACAAGGGCGACCTTTGGGCCTTTCAGCTCTAGGCCAATGGAGCACACCCAGAGCAGAAGTCCTACTTCAGCCAGATCAGGCCTGCCAAGGAACTGCGTTTCAGAGGCCTTTGTATGTGACGTTCCCGGTAGGCTGTGAGAGCACGGTGCAGAGCCAGTTGTTTCCTTGTTTCCCAAACAGCTGGAAGCAAGACGCTTTGGGGCCTCTCTGCCCCTTTGGAAACAAGGCAGCACGTTGGGTCTGGCAGCTCTAGGGCAATGGAGCACAACCAGAGCCGAAGTTCTACTTCTTCCAGATCAGGCCTGCCTAGACAGTGCGTTTCCCAGGCCTTGATAAGAGATGTTCTCTTAGGCTATAAGAGCACTGGGCACAGCCAGTTGTTTCTTAGCTTCCCAAGAGGTGGAAGCAAGATGCTTTGGGGCCTCTCTCCCCCTTTGGAAACAAGGCAGCCCTTTGGGCCTTTCAGCTCTAGGGCAATGGAGCACACCCAGAGCAGAAGTTCTACCTCAGCCAGATCAGGCCTGCCAAGAAACTGCTTTTCACAGGCCTTCGTAAGAGGTGTTCCCGGAAGGCTGTAAGAGTACCTGGCAGAGCGAGTTGTTTCTTAGCTTCAAAAACAGCTGGAAGCAACATGATTTGGGGCCTCTCTCCCCCTTTGGAAACAAAGCAGCCTTTGTGCCTGGCAGCTCTAGGCCAAAGTAGCACACCCAGAGCACAAGTTCTACCTCAGCCAGATAAGGCCTGTCAAGAAGCTGCGTTTCACAGGCCTTTGTATGTGACGTTCCCGGTTGGCTTTGAGAGCACTGTGCAGAGCCAGTTGTTTTAGCTTCCCAGAGAGCAGGAAGCAAGATGCTTTGGGGCCTCTCTCACACTTTGGAAATAAAGGCAGCCCTTTGGGCCTGGCAGCCCTAGGCCAATGGAGTACACCCAGAGCAGAAGTTCTACCTCAGCCAGATCAGGCCTTCCAAGAAACTGCGTCTCACAGGCCTTTCTCTGTCACGTTGCCGGTAGGCTGTGAGAGCACTGTGCAGAGCCAGTTGTTTCTTAGCTTCCCAAAGATTTGGAAGCAAGATGCGTTGGGGACTCTCAGCCCCTTTGGAAACAAGGCGGCCCTTTGGGCCTGGCTGCTCTAGGCCAAAGTAGCACGCCCAGAGCAGGAGTTCTACTTCAGCCAGATCAGGCCTGCCAAGAAACTGCGTTTCACAGGCCTTGGTAAGAGATGTTCCCGGTAGGCTGTGAGAGCACTGTGGAGAGCCAGTTGCTTTAGCTTCCCACAGAGCTGGAAGCAAGATGCCTTGGGGCCTCTCTCTCCCTTTGGACACAAGGCAGCCGTTTGGGCCTGGCAGCTCTAGGCCAATGGAGCACACCCACAGCAGAAGTTCTACTTCAGGCAGATCAGTCCTGCCCAGAAACTGCGTTTCACAGCCCTTGGTAAGAGATGTTCACGGTAGGCTGTGAGAGCACTGGGCAGAACCAGTTGTTTTTTAGCTTCCCAAAGTGCTGGAGGCAAGATGCTTTGGGGCCTCTCTCACCCTTTGGAAACAAGGCAGCCCTTAGGTCCTGGTAGCTCTAGGCCTATGTAGCACAACCAGAACAGAAGTTCTACTTCAGCCAGGTCAGGCCTGCCAAGAAACTGCGTTTCACAGGCCTTTCAAAGAGATGTTCTCTTAGGCTGTAAGAGCACTGGGCAGAGCCAGCTGTTTCTTAGCTTCCCGAAGAGCTGGGAGCAAGATGCTTTGGGTCCACTCTCCGTCTTTGGAAACAAGGCAGCCCTTTGGGCCTGGCAGCTCTAGGGCAATGGAGCACACCCAGAGCAGAAGTTCTACTTCAGCCAGATCAGGCCTGCCAGGAAACCGCGTTTCACAGGCCTTGGTAAGAGATGTTCCCGGTAGGCTGTAAGAGCACTGGGCAGAGCCAGTTGTTTCTTACCTTCCTGAAAAGCCGGAAGCAAGATGCTTGGGACCCCTCTGCCCGTTTGGGAACAAGGCAGCCTTTTGGGTCGGGAAGCTCTAGGCCAATGGAGCACACGCAGAGCAGGAGTTCTACTTCAGCCTGATCAGGCCTGCAAAGAAACAGCGTTTGACAGGCCTTGGTAAGAGATGTTCGCGGTAGGTGTAAGAGCACTGGGCAGAGCCAGTTGTTTCTTAGCTTCGCAAAGACCGGGAAGCAAGATGCTTTGGGCCTCTCTGCCCCTTGGAAACAGGGCAGCACTTTGGGCCTGGCAGCTCTAGGGCAATGGAGCACACCCAGAGCCGGAGTTCTACTTCAGCCAGATGAGGCCTGCCAAGAAACTGCGTTTCACAGGCCTTTCAAAGACATGTTCCCGGTAGGCTGTAAGAGCACGGGGCAGAGCGAGTTGGTTCTTAGCTTCCCAGAGAGCTGGAAGCAAGATGCTTTGGGGCCTCTCTGCCCCTTTGGAAACAAGGCAGCACCTTGGGCCTGGCAGCTCTAGGCCAATGGAGCACACCCACAGCAGAAGTTCTACTTCAGCCAAATCAGGCCTGCCAGGAAACGGCGTTTCACAGGCCTTGGTAAGAGATGTTCCCGGTAGGCTGTAAGAGCACTGGGCAACGCCAGATGTTTCTTAGCTTCCCGAAGAGCTGGAAGCGAGAAGCTTTGGTGCCACTCTCTCACTTTGGACTCAAGGAAGCCCTTTGGGGCAGGTAGCTCTAGCCCAGTGGAGCACACCCAGAGCAGAAGTTCTACTTGGGCCAGTTCAGGCCACCAACAAACTGCGTTTCACAGGCCTTGGTAGGAGATGTTCCCGGTAGGCTGTAAGAGCACTGGGCAACGCCAGATGTTTCTTAGCTTCCCGAAGAGCTGGAAGCAAGATGCTTTGGGGCCTCTCATCCCCTTTGCAAACAAGGCGGCCCTATGGGCCAGGCAGCTCTAGGCCAATGGAGCACACCCAGAGCAGAAGTTCTACTTCGGCCAGTTCAGGCCACCAACAAACTGCGTTTCACAGGCCTTGGTAAGAGATGTTCCCGGTAGGCTGTAAGAGCACTGGGCAACGCCAGATGTTTCTTAGCTTCCCGAAGAGCTGGAAGAAGATGCTTTGGGGCCTCTCATCCCCTTTGCAAACAAGGCCGACCTTTGGGCCAGGCAGCTCTAGGCCAATGGAGCACACCCAGAGCAGAAGTTCTACCTCAGCCAGATAAGGCCTGCCAAGAAACTGCGTTTCAAAGGCTTTGGTAAGAGATGTTCCCGGTACTCTGTTAGAGCACTGGGCAGAGCCATTTGTTTCTTAGCTTCCCAAAGAGCTGGAAGCAAGATGCTTTGGGGGCTCCCTGCCCCTTTGCCAACAAGGGCGACCTTTGGGCCTTTCAGCTCTAGGCCAATGGAGCACACCCAGAGCAGAAGTCCTACTTCAGCCAGATCAGGCCTGCCAAGGAACTGCGTTTCACAGGCCTTTGTATGTGACGTTCCCGGTAGGCTGTGAGAGCACGGTGCAGAGCCAGTTGTTTCCTTGTTTCCCAAACAGCTGGAAGCAAGACGCTTTGGGGCCTCTCTGCCCCTTTGGAAACAAGGCAGCACGTTGGGTCTGGCAGCTCTAGGGCAATGGAGCACAACCAGAGCCGAAGTTCTACTTCTTCCAGATCAGGCCTGCCTAGACAGTGCGTTTCCCAGGCCTTGATAAGAGATGTTCTCTTAGGCTATAAGAGCACTGGGCACAGCCAGTTGTTTCTTAGCTTCCCAAGAGGTGGAAGCAAGATGCTTTGGGGCCTCTCTCCCCCTTTGGAAACAAGGCAGCCCTTTGGGCCTTTCAGCTCTAGGGCAATGGAGCACACCCAGAGCAGAAGTTCTACCTCAGCCAGATCAGGCCTGCCAAGAAACTGCTTTTCACAGGCCTTCGTAAGAGGTGTTCCCGGAAGGCTGTAAGAGTACCTGGCAGAGCGAGTTGTTTCTTAGTTTCAAAAACAGCTGGAAGCAACATGATTTGGGGCCTCTCTCCCCCTTTGGAAACAAAGCAGCCTTTGTGCCTGGCAGCTCTAGGCCAAAGTAGCACACCCAGAGCACAAGTTCTACCTCAGCCAGATCAGGCCTTCCAAGAAACTGCGTCTCACAGGCCTTTCTCTGTCACGTTGCCGCTAGACTGTGAGAGCACTGTGCAGAGCCAGTTGTTTCTTAGCTTCCCAAAGATTTGGAAGCAAGATGCTTTGGGGCCTCTCATCCCCTTTGCAAACAAGGCGGCCCTATGGGCCAGGCAGCTCTAGGCCAATGGAGCACACCCAGAGCAGAAGTTCTACTTCGGCCAGTTCAGGCCACCAACAAACTGCGTTTCACAGGCCTTGGTAAGAGATGTTCCCGGTAGGCTGTAAGAGCACTGGGCAACGCCAGATGTTTCTTAGCTTCCCGAAGAGCTGGAAGCAAGATGCTTTGGGGCCTCTCATCCCCTTTGCAAACAAGGCGGCCCTATAGGCCAGGCAGCTCTAGGCCAATGGAGCACACCCAGAGCAGAAGTTCTACTTCGGCCAGTTCAGGCCACCAACAAACTGCGTTTCACAGGCCTTGGTAAGAGATGTTCCCGGTAGGCTGTAAGAGCACTGGGCAACGCCAGATGTTTCTTAGCTTCCCGAAGAGCTGGAAGCAAGATGCTTTGGGCCCTTCATCCCCTTTGCAAACAAGGCCGACCTTTGGGCCAGGCAGCTCTAGGCCAATGGAGCACACCCAGAGCAGAAGTTCTACCTCAGCCAGATAAGGCCTGCCAAGAAACTGCGTTTCAAAGGCTTTGGTAAGAGATGTTCCCGGTACTCTGTTAGAGCACTGGGCAGAGCCATTTGTTTCTTAGCTTCCCAAAGAGCTGGAAGCAAGATGCTTTGGGGGCTCCCTGCCCCTTTGCCAACAAGGGCGACCTTTGGGCCTTTCAGCTCTAGGCCAATGGAGCACACCCAGAGCAGAAGTCCTACTTCAGCCAGATCAGGCCTGCCAAGGAACTGCGTTTCAGAGGCCTTTGTATGTGACGTTCCCGGTAGGCTGTGAGAGCACGGTGCAGAGCCAGTTGTTTCCTTGTTTCCCAAACAGCTGGAAGCAAGACGCTTTGGGGCCTCTCTGCCCCTTTGGAAACAAGGCAGCACGTTGGGTCTGGCAGCTCTAGGGCAATGGAGCACAACCAGAGCCGAAGTTCTACTTCTTCCAGATCAGGCCTGCCTAGACAGTGCGTTTCCCAGGCCTTGATAAGAGATGTTCTCTTAGGCTATAAGAGCACTGGGCACAGCCAGTTGTTTCTTAGCTTCCCAAGAGGTGGAAGCAAGATGCTTTGGGGCCTCTCTCCCCCTTTGGAAACAAGGCAGCCCTTTGGGCCTTTCAGCTCTAGGGCAATGGAGCACACCCAGAGCAGAAGTTCTACCTCAGCCAGATCAGGCCTGCCAAGAAACTGCTTTTCACAGGCCTTCGTAAGAGGTGTTCCCGGAAGGCTGTAAGAGTACCTGGCAGAGCGAGTTGTTTCTTAGCTTCAAAAACAGCTGGAAGCAACATGATTTGGGGCCTCTCTCCCCCTTTGGAAACAAAGCAGCCTTTGTGCCTGGCAGCTCTAGGCCAAAGTAGCACACCCAGAGCACAAGTTCTACCTCAGCCAGATAAGGCCTGTCAAGAAGCTGCGTTTCACAGGCCTTTGTATGTGACGTTCCCGGTTGGCTTTGAGAGCACTGTGCAGAGCCAGTTGTTTTAGCTTCCCAGAGAGCAGGAAGCAAGATGCTTTGGGGCCTCTCTCACACTTTGGAAATAAAGGCAGCCCTTTGGGCCTGGCAGCCCTAGGCCAATGGAGTACACCCAGAGCAGAAGTTCTACCTCAGCCAGATCAGGCCTTCCAAGAAACTGCGTCTCACAGGCCTTTCTCTGTCACGTTGCCGGTAGGCTGTGAGAGCACTGTGCAGAGCCAGTTGTTTCTTAGCTTCCCAAAGATTTGGAAGCAAGATGCGTTGGGGACTCTCAGCCCCTTTGGAAACAAGGCGGCCCTTTGGGCCTGGCTGCTCTAGGCCAAAGTAGCACGCCCAGAGCAGGAGTTCTACTTCAGCCAGATCAGGCCTGCCAAGAAACTGCGTTTCACAGGCCTTGGTAAGAGATGTTCCCGGTAGGCTGTGAGAGCACTGTGGAGAGCCAGTTGCTTTAGCTTCCCACAGAGCTGGAAGCAAGATGCCTTGGGGCCTCTCTCTCCCTTTGGACACAAGGCAGCCGTTTGGGCCTGGCAGCTCTAGGCCAATGGAGCACACCCACAGCAGAAGTTCTACTTCAGGCAGATCAGTCCTGCCCAGAAACTGCGTTTCACAGCCCTTGGTAAGAGATGTTCACGGTAGGCTGTGAGAGCACTGGGCAGAACCAGTTGTTTTTTAGCTTCCCAAAGTGCTGGAGGCAAGATGCTTTGGGGCCTCTCTCACCCTTTGGAAACAAGGCAGCCCTTAGGTCCTGGTAGCTCTAGGCCTATGTAGCACAACCAGAACAGAAGTTCTACTTCAGCCAGGTCAGGCCTGCCAAGAAACTGCGTTTCACAGGCCTTTCAAAGAGATGTTCTCTTAGGCTGTAAGAGCACTGGGCAGAGCCAGCTGTTTCTTAGCTTCCCGAAGAGCTGGGAGCAAGATGCTTTGGGTCCACTCTCCGTCTTTGGAAACAAGGCAGCCCTTTGGGCCTGGCAGCTCTAGGGCAATGGAGCACACCCAGAGCAGAAGTTCTACTTCAGCCAGATCAGGCCTGCCAGGAAACCGCGTTTCACAGGCCTTGGTAAGAGATGTTCCCGGTAGGCTGTAAGAGCACTGGGCAGAGCCAGTTGTTTCTTACCTTCCTGAAAAGCCGGAAGCAAGATGCTTGGGACCCCTCTGCCCGTTTGGGAACAAGGCAGCCTTTTGGGTCGGGAAGCTCTAGGCCAATGGAGCACACGCAGAGCAGGAGTTCTACTTCAGCCTGATCAGGCCTGCAAAGAAACAGCGTTTGACAGGCCTTGGTAAGAGATGTTCGCGGTAGGTGTAAGAGCACTGGGCAGAGCCAGTTGTTTCTTAGCTTCGCAAAGACCGGGAAGCAAGATGCTTTGGGCCTCTCTGCCCCTTGGAAACAGGGCAGCACTTTGGGCCTGGCAGCTCTAGGGCAATGGAGCACACCCAGAGCCGGAGTTCTACTTCAGCCAGATGAGGCCTGCCAAGAAACTGCGTTTCACAGGCCTTTCAAAGACATGTTCCCGGTAGTCTGTAAGAGCACGGGGCAGAGCGAGTTGGTTCTTAGCTTCCCAGAGAGCTGGAAGCAAGATGCTTTGGGGCCTCTCTGCCCCTTTGGAAACAAGGCAGCACCTTGGGCCTGGCAGCTCTAGGCCAATGGAGCACACCCACAGCAGAAGTTCTACTTCAGCCAAATCAGGCCTGCCAGGAAACGGCGTTTCACAGGCCTTGGTAAGAGATGTTCCCGGTAGGCTGTAAGAGCACTGGGCAACGCCAGATGTTTCTTAGCTTCCCGAAGAGCTGGAAGCGAGAAGCTTTGGTGCCACTCTCTCACTTTGGACTCAAGGAAGCCCTTTGGGGCAGGTAGCTCTAGCCCAGTGGAGCACACCCAGAGCAGAAGTTCTACTTGGGCCAGTTCAGGCCACCAACAAACTGCGTTTCACAGGCCTTGGTAGGAGATGTTCCCGGTAGGCTGTAAGAGCACTGGGCAACGCCAGATGTTTCTTAGCTTCCCGAAGAGCTGGAAGCAAGATGCTTTGGGGCCTCTCATCCCCTTTGCAAACAAGGCGGCCCTATGGGCCAGGCAGCTCTAGGCCAATGGAGCACACCCAGAGCAGAAGTTCTACTTCGGCCAGTTCAGGCCACCAACAAACTGCGTTTCACAGGCCTTGGTAAGAGATGTTCCCGGTAGGCTGTAAGAGCACTGGGCAACGCCAGATGTTTCTTAGCTTCCCGAAGAGCTGGAAGAAGATGCTTTGGGGCCTCTCATCCCCTTTGCAAACAAGGCCGACCTTTGGGCCAGGCAGCTCTAGGCCAATGGAGCACACCCAGAGCAGAAGTTCTACCTCAGCCAGATAAGGCCTGCCAAGAAACTGCGTTTCAAAGGCTTTGGTAAGAGATGTTCCCGGTACTCTGTTAGAGCACTGGGCAGAGCCATTTGTTTCTTAGCTTCCCAAAGAGCTGGAAGCAAGATGCTTTGGGGGCTCCCTGCCCCTTTGCCAACAAGGGCGACCTTTGGGCCTTTCAGCTCTAGGCCAATGGAGCACACCCAGAGCAGAAGTCCTACTTCAGCCAGATCAGGCCTGCCAAGGAACTGCGTTTCAGAGGCCTTTGTATGTGACGTTCCCGGTAGGCTGTGAGAGCACGGTGCAGAGCCAGTTGTTTCCTTGTTTCCCAAACAGCTGGAAGCAAGACGCTTTGGGGCCTCTCTGCCCCTTTGGAAACAAGGCAGCACGTTGGGTCTGGCAGCTCTAGGGCAATGGAGCACAACCAGAGCCGAAGTTCTACTTCTTCCAGATCAGGCCTGCCTAGACAGTGCGTTTCCCAGGCCTTGATAAGAGATGTTCTCTTAGGCTATAAGAGCACTGGGCACAGCCAGTTGTTTCTTAGCTTCCCAAGAGGTGGAAGCAAGATGCTTTGGGGCCTCTCTCCCCCTTTGGAAACAAGGCAGCCCTTTGGGCCTTTCAGCTCTAGGGCAATGGAGCACACCCAGAGCAGAAGTTCTACCTCAGCCAGATCAGGCCTGCCAAGAAACTGCTTTTCACAGGCCTTCGTAAGAGGTGTTCCCGGAAGGCTGTAAGAGTACCTGGCAGAGCGAGTTGTTTCTTAGCTTCAAAAACAGCTGGAAGCAACATGATTTGGGGCCTCTCTCCCCCTTTGGAAACAAAGCAGCCTTTGTGCCTGGCAGCTCTAGGCCAAAGTAGCACACCCAGGGCACAAGTTCTACCTCAGCCAGATAAGGCCTGTCAAGAAGCTGCGTTTCACAGGCCTTTGTATGTGACGTTCCCGGTTGGCTTTGAGAGCACTGTGCAGAGCCAGTTGTTTTAGCTTCCCAGAGAGCAGGAAGCAAGATGCTTTGGGGCCTCTCTCACACTTTGGAAATAAAGGCAGCCCTTTGGGCCTGGCAGCCCTAGGCCAATGGAGTACACCCAGAGCAGAAGTTCTACCTCAGCCAGATCAGGCCTTCCAAGAAACTGCGTCTCACAGGCCTTTCTCTGTCACGTTGCCGGTAGGCTGTGAGAGCACTGTGCAGAGCCAGTTGTTTCTTAGCTTCCCAAAGACTGGGAAGCAAGATGCTTTGGGCCTCTCTGCCCCTTGGAAACAGGGCAGCACTTTGGGCCTGGCAGCTCTAGGGCAGTGGAGCACACCCAGAGCCGGAGTTCTACTTCAGCCACATGAGGCCTGCCAAGAAACTGCGTTTCACAGGCCTTTCAAAGACATGTTCCCGGTAGTCTGTAAGAGCACGGGGCAGAGCGAGTTGGTTCTTAGCTTCCCAGAGAGCTGGAAGCAAGATGCTTTGGGGCCTCTCTGCCCCTTTGGAAACAAGGCAGCACCTTGGGCCTGGCAGCTCTAGGGCAATGGAGCACACCCAGAGCAGAAGTTCTACTTCAGCCAAATCAGGCCTGCCAGGAAACGGCGTTTCACAGGCCTTGGTAAGAGATGTTCCCGGTAGGCTGTAAGAGCACTGGGCAACGCCAGATGTTTCTTAGCTTCCCGAAGAGCTGGAAGCGAGAAGCTTTGGTGCCACTCTCTCACTTTGGACTCAAGGCAGCCCTTCGGGGCAGGTAGCTCTAGCCCAGTGGAGCACACCCAGAGCAGAAGTTCTACTTGGGCCAGTTCAGGCCACCAACAAACTGCGTTTCACAGGCCTTGGTAGGAGATGTTCCCGGTAGGCTGTAAGAGCACTGGGCAACGCCAGATGTTTCTTAGCTTCCCGAAGAGCTGGAAGCAAGATGCTTTGGGGCCTCTCATCCCCTTTGAAAACAAGGCGGCCCTATGGGCCAGGCAGCTCTAGGCCAATGGAGCACACCCAGAGCAGAAGTTCTACTTCGGCCAGTTCAGGCCACCAACAAACTGCGTTTCACAGGCCTTGGTAAGAGATGTTCCCGGTAGGCTGTAAGAGCACTGGGCAACGCCAGATGTTTCTTAGCTTCCCGAAGAGCTGGAAGAAGATGCTTTGGGGCCTCTCATCCCCTTTGCAAACAAGGCCGACCTTTGGGCCAGGCAGCTCTAGGCCAATGGAGCACACCCAGAGCAGAAGTTCTACCTCAGCCAGATAAGGCCTGCCAAGAAACTGCGTTTCAAAGGCTTTGGTAAGAGATGTTCCCGGTACTCTGTTAGAGCACTGGGCAGAGCCATTTGTTTCTTAGCTTCCCAAAGAGCTGGAAGCAAGATGCTTTGGGGGCTCCCTGCCCCTTTGCCAACAAGGGCGACCTTTGGGCCTTTCAGCTCTAGGCCAATGGAGCACACCCAGAGCAGAAGTCCTACTTCAGCCAGATCAGGCCTGCCAAGGAACTGCGTTTCAGAGGCCTTTGTATGTGACGTTCCCGGTAGGCTGTGAGAGCACGGTGCAGAGCCAGTTGTTTCCTTGTTTCCCAAACAGCTGGAAGCAAGACGCTTTGGGGCCTCTCTGCCCCTTTGGAAACAAGGCAGCACGTTGGGTCTGGCAGCTCTAGGGCAATGGAGCACAACCAGAGCCGAAGTTCTACTTCTTCCAGATCAGGCCTGCCTAGACAGTGCGTTTCCCAGGCCTTGATAAGAGATGTTCTCTTAGGCTATAAGAGCACTGGGCACAGCCAGTTGTTTCTTAGCTTCCCAAGAGGTGGAAGCAAGATGCTTTGGGGCCTCTCTCCCCCTTTGGAAACAAGGCAGCCCTTTGGGCCTTTCAGCTCTAGGGCAATGGAGCACACCCAGAGCAGAAGTTCTACCTCAGCCAGATCAGGCCTGCCAAGAAACTGCTTTTCACAGGCCTTCGTAAGAGGTGTTCCCGGAAGGCTGTAAGAGTACCTGGCAGAGCGAGTTGTTTCTTAGCTTCAAAAACAGCTGGAAGCAACATGATTTGGGGCCTCTCTCCCCCTTTGGAAACAAAGCAGCCTTTGTGCCTGGCAGCTCTAGGCCAAAGTAGCACACCCAGAGCACAAGTTCTACCTCAGCCAGATAAGGCCTGTCAAGAAGCTGCGTTTCACAGGCCTTTGTATGTGACGTTCCCGGTTGGCTTTGAGAGCACTGTGCAGAGCCAGTTGTTTTAGCTTCCCAGAGAGCAGGAAGCAAGATGCTTTGGGGCCTCTCTCACACTTTGGAAATAAAGGCAGCCCTTTGGGCCTGGCAGCCCTAGGCCAATGGAGTACACCCAGAGCAGAAGTTCTACCTCAGCCAGATCAGGCCTTCCAAGAAACTGCGTCTCACAGGCCTTTCTCTGTCACGTTGCCGGTAGGCTGTGAGAGCACTGTGCAGAGCCAGTTGTTTCTTAGCTTCCCAAAGATTTGGAAGCAAGATGCGTTGGGGACTCTCAGCCCCTTTGGAAACAAGGCGGCCCTTTGGGCCTGGCTGCTCTAGGCCAAAGTAGCACGCCCAGAGCAGGAGTTCTACTTCAGCCAGATCAGGCCTGCCAAGAAACTGCGTTTCACAGGCCTTGGTAAGAGATGTTCCCGGTAGGCTGTGAGAGCACTGTGGAGAGCCAGTTGCTTTAGCTTCCCACAGAGCTGGAAGCAAGATGCCTTGGGGCCTCTCTCTCCCTTTGGACACAAGGCAGCCGTTTGGGCCTGGCAGCTCTAGGCCAATGGAGCACACCCACAGCAGAAGTTCTACTTCAGGCAGATCAGTCCTGCCCAGAAACTGCGTTTCACAGCCCTTGGTAAGAGATGTTCACGGTAGGCTGTGAGAGCACTGGGCAGAACCAGTTGTTTTTTAGCTTCCCAAAGTGCTGGAGGCAAGATGCTTTGGGGCCTCTCTCACCCTTTGGAAACAAGGCAGCCCTTAGGTCCTGGTAGCTCTAGGCCTATGTAGCACAACCAGAACAGAAGTTCTACTTCAGCCAGGTCAGGCCTGCCAAGAAACTGCGTTTCACAGGCCTTTCAAAGAGATGTTCTCTTAGGCTGTAAGAGCACTGGGCAGAGCCAGCTGTTTCTTAGCTTCCCGAAGAGCTGGGAGCAAGATGCTTTGGGTCCACTCTCCGTCTTTGGAAACAAGGCAGCCCTTTGGGCCTGGCAGCTCTAGGGCAATGGAGCACACCCAGAGCAGAAGTTCTACTTCAGCCAGATCAGGCCTGCCAGGAAACCGCGTTTCACAGGCCTTGGTAAGAGATGTTCCCGGTAGGCTGTAAGAGCACTGGGCAGAGCCAGTTGTTTCTTACCTTCCTGAAAAGCCGGAAGCAAGATGCTTGGGACCCCTCTGCCCGTTTGGGAACAAGGCAGCCTTTTGGGTCGGGAAGCTCTAGGCCAATGGAGCACACGCAGAGCAGGAGTTCTACTTCAGCCTGATCAGGCCTGCAAAGAAACAGCGTTTGACAGGCCTTGGTAAGAGATGTTCGCGGTAGGTGTAAGAGCACTGGGCAGAGCCAGTTGTTTCTTAGCTTCGCAAAGACCGGGAAGCAAGATGCTTTGGGCCTCTCTGCCCCTTGGAAACAGGGCAGCACTTTGGGCCTGGCAGCTCTAGGGCAATGGAGCACACCCAGAGCCGGAGTTCTACTTCAGCCAGATGAGGCCTGCCAAGAAACTGCGTTTCACAGGCCTTTCAAAGACATGTTCCCGGTAGTCTGTAAGAGCACGGGGCAGAGCGAGTTGGTTCTTAGCTTCCCAGAGAGCTGGAAGCAAGATGCTTTGGGGCCTCTCTGCCCCTTTGGAAACAAGGCAGCACCTTGGGCCTGGCAGCTCTAGGCCAATGGAGCACACCCACAGCAGAAGTTCTACTTCAGCCAAATCAGGCCTGCCAGGAAACGGCGTTTCACAGGCCTTGGTAAGAGATGTTCCCGGTAGGCTGTAAGAGCACTGGGCAACGCCAGATGTTTCTTAGCTTCCCGAAGAGCTGGAAGCGAGAAGCTTTGGTGCCACTCTCTCACTTTGGACTCAAGGAAGCCCTTTGGGGCAGGTAGCACTAGCCCAGTGGAGCACACCCAGAGCAGAAGTTCTACTTGGGCCAGTTCAGGCCACCAACAAACTGCGTTTCACAGGCCTTGGTAGGAGATGTTCCCGGTAGGCTGTAAGAGCACTGGGCAACGCCAGATGTTTCTTAGCTTCCCGAAGAGCTGGAAGCAAGATGCTTTGGGGCCTCTCATCCCCTTTGCAAACAAGGCGGCCCTATGGGCCAGGCAGCTCTAGGCCAATGGAGCACACCCAGAGCAGAAGTTCTACTTCGGCCAGTTCAGGCCACCAACAAACTGCGTTTCACAGGCCTTGGTAAGAGATGTTCCCGGTAGGCTGTAAGAGCACTGGGCAACGCCAGATGTTTCTTAGCTTCCCGAAGAGCTGGAAGAAGATGCTTTGGGGCCTCTCATCCCCTTTGCAAACAAGGCCGACCTTTGGGCCAGGCAGCTCTAGGCCAATGGAGCACACCCAGAGCAGAAGTTCTACCTCAGCCAGATAAGGCCTGCCAAGAAACTGCGTTTCAAAGGCTTTTGGTAAGAGATGTTCCCGGTACTCTGTTAGAGCACTGGGCAGAGCCATTTGTTTCTTAGCTTCCCAAAGAGCTGGAAGCAAGATGCTTTGGGGGCTCCCTGCCCCTTTGCCAACAAGGGCGACCTTTGGGCCTTTCAGCTCTAGGCCAATGGAGCACACCCAGAGCAGAAGTCCTACTTCAGCCAGATCAGGCCTGCCAAGGAACTGCGTTTCAGAGGCCTTTGTATGTGACGTTCCCGGTAGGCTGTGAGAGCACGGTGCAGAGCCAGTTGTTTCCTTGTTTCCCAAACAGCTGGAAGCAAGACGCTTTGGGGCCTCTCTGCCCCTTTGGAAACAAGGCAGCACGTTGGGTCTGGCAGCTCTAGGGCAATGGAGCACAACCAGAGCCGAAGTTCTACTTCTTCCAGATCAGGCCTGCCTAGACAGTGCGTTTCCCAGGCCTTGATAAGAGATGTTCTCTTAGGCTATAAGAGCACTGGGCACAGCCAGTTGTTTCTTAGCTTCCCAAGAGGTGGAAGCAAGATGCTTTGGGGCCTCTCTCCCCCTTTGGAAACAAGGCAGCCCTTTGGGCCTTTCAGCTCTAGGGCAATGGAGCACACCCAGAGCAGAAGTTCTACCTCAGCCAGATCAGGCCTGCCAAGAAACTGCTTTTCACAGGCCTTCGTAAGAGGTGTTCCCGGAAGGCTGTAAGAGTACCTGGCAGAGCGAGTTGTTTCTTAGCTTCAAAAACAGCTGGAAGCAACATGATTTGGGGCCTCTCTCCCCCTTTGGAAACAAAGCAGCCTTTGTGCCTGGCAGCTCTAGGCCAAAGTAGCACACCCAGAGCACAAGTTCTACCTCAGCCAGATAAGGCCTGTCAAGAAGCTGCGTTTCACAGGCCTTTGTATGTGACGTTCCCGGTTGGCTTTGAGAGCACTGTGCAGAGCCAGTTGTTTTAGCTTCCCAGAGAGCAGGAAGCAAGATGCTTTGGGGCCTCTCTCACACTTTGGAAATAAAGGCAGCCCTTTGGGCCTGGCAGCCCTAGGCCAATGGAGTACACCCAGAGCAGAAGTTCTACCTCAGCCAGATCAGGCCTTCCAAGAAACTGCGTCTCACAGGCCTTTCTCTGTCACGTTGCCGGTAGGCTGTGAGAGCACTGTGCAGAGCCAGTTGTTTCTTAGCTTCCCAAAGATTTGGAAGCAAGATGCGTTGGGGACTCTCAGCCCCTTTGGAAACAAGGCGGCCCTTTGGGCCTGGCTGCTCTAGGCCAAAGTAGCACGCCCAGAGCAGGAGTTCTACTTCAGCCAGATCAGGCCTGCCAAGAAACTGCGTTTCACAGGCCTTGGTAAGAGATGTTCCCGGTAGGCTGTGAGAGCACTGTGGAGAGCCAGTTGCTTTAGCTTCCCACAGAGCTGGAAGCAAGATGCCTTGGGGCCTCTCTCTCCCTTTGGACACAAGGCAGCCGTTTGGGCCTGGCAGCTCTAGGCCAATGGAGCACACCCACAGCAGAAGTTCTACTTCAGGCAGATCAGTCCTGCCCAGAAACTGCGTTTCACAGCCCTTGGTAAGAGATGTTCACGGTAGGCTGTGAGAGCACTGGGCAGAACCAGTTGTTTTTTAGCTTCCCAAAGTGCTGGAGGCAAGATGCTTTGGGGCCTCTCTCACCCTTTGGAAACAAGGCAGCCCTTAGGTCCTGGTAGCTCTAGGCCTATGTAGCACAACCAGAACAGAAGTTCTACTTCAGCCAGGTCAGGCCTGCCAAGAAACTGCGTTTCACAGGCCTTTCAAAGAGATGTTCTCTTAGGCTGTAAGAGCACTGGGCAGAGCCAGCTGTTTCTTAGCTTCCCGAAGAGCTGGGAGCAAGATGCTTTGGGTCCACTCTCCGTCTTTGGAAACAAGGCAGCCCTTTGGGCCTGGCAGCTCTAGGGCAATGGAGCACACCCAGAGCAGAAGTTCTACTTCAGCCAGATCAGGCCTGCCAGGAAACCGCGTTTCACAGGCCTTGGTAAGAGATGTTCCCGGTAGGCTGTAAGAGCACTGGGCAGAGCCAGTTGTTTCTTACCTTCCTGAAAAGCTGGAAGCAAGATGCTTGGGACCCCTCTGCCCGTTTGGGAACAAGGCAGCCTTTTGGGTCGGGAAGCTCTAGGCCAATGGAGCACACGCAGAGCAGGAGTTCTACTTCAGCCTGATCAGGCCTGCAAAGAAACAGCGTTTGACAGGCCTTGGTAAGAGATGTTCGCGGTAGGTGTAAGAGCACTGGGCAGAGCCAGTTGTTTCTTAGCTTCGCAAAGACCGGGAAGCAAGATGCTTTGGGCCTCTCTGCCCCTTGGAAACAGGGCAGCACTTTGGGCCTGGCAGCTCTAGGGCAATGGAGCACACCCAGAGCCGGAGTTCTACTTCAGCCAGATGAGGCCTGCCAAGAAACTGCGTTTCACAGGCCTTTCAAAGACATGTTCCCGGTAGTCTGTAAGAGCACGGGGCAGAGCGAGTTGGTTCTTAGCTTCCCAGAGAGCTGGAAGCAAGATGCTTTGGGGCCTCTCTGCCCCTTTGGAAACAAGGCAGCACCTTGGGCCTGGCAGCTCTAGGCCAATGGAGCACACCCACAGCAGAAGTTCTACTTCAGCCAAATCAGGCCTGCCAGGAAACGGCGTTTCACAGGCCTTGGTAAGAGATGTTCCCGGTAGGCTGTAAGAGCACTGGGCAACGCCAGATGTTTCTTAGCTTCCCGAAGAGCTGGAAGCGAGAAGCTTTGGTGCCACTCTCTCACTTTGGACTCAAGGAAGCCCTTTGGGGCAGGTAGCTCTAGCCCAGTGGAGCACACCCAGAGCAGAAGTTCTACTTGGGCCAGTTCAGGCCACCAACAAACTGCGTTTCACAGGCCTTGGTAGGAGATGTTCCCGGTAGGCTGTAAGAGCACTGGGCAACGCCAGATGTTTCTTAGCTTCCCGAAGAGCTGGAAGCAAGATGCTTTGGGGCCTCTCATCCCCTTTGCAAACAAGGCGGCCCTATGGGCCAGGCAGCTCTAGGCCAATGGAGCACACCCAGAGCAGAAGTTCTACTTCGGCCAGTTCAGGCCACCAACAAACTGCGTTTCACAGGCCTTGGTAAGAGATGTTCCCGGTAGGCTGTAAGAGCACTGGGCAACGCCAGATGTTTCTTAGCTTCCCGAAGAGCTGGAAGAAGATGCTTTGGGGCCTCTCATCCCCTTTGCAAACAAGGCCGACCTTTGGGCCAGGCAGCTCTAGGCCAATGGAGCACACCCAGAGCAGAAGTTCTACCTCAGCCAGATAAGGCCTGCCAAGAAACTGCGTTTCAAAGGCTTTTGGTAAGAGATGTTCCCGGTACTCTGTTAGAGCACTGGGCAGAGCCATTTGTTTCTTAGCTTCCCAAAGAGCTGGAAGCAAGATGCTTTGGGGGCTCCCTGCCCCTTTGCCAACAAGGGCGACCTTTGGGCCTTTCAGCTCTAGGCCAATGGAGCACACCCAGAGCAGAAGTCCTACTTCAGCCAGATCAGGCCTGCCAAGGAACTGCGTTTCAGAGGCCTTTGTATGTGACGTTCCCGGTAGGCTGTGAGAGCACGGTGCAGAGCCAGTTGTTTCCTTGTTTCCCAAACAGCTGGAAGCAAGACGCTTTGGGGCCTCTCTGCCCCTTTGGAAACAAGGCAGCACGTTGGGTCTGGCAGCTCTAGGGCAATGGAGCACAACCAGAGCCGAAGTTCTACTTCTTCCAGATCAGGCCTGCCTAGACAGTGCGTTTCCCAGGCCTTGATAAGAGATGTTCTCTTAGGCTATAAGAGCACTGGGCACAGCCAGTTGTTTCTTAGCTTCCCAAGAGGTGGAAGCAAGATGCTTTGGGGCCTCTCTCCCCCTTTGGAAACAAGGCAGCCCTTTGGGCCTTTCAGCTCTAGGGCAATGGAGCACACCCAGAGCAGAAGTTCTACCTCAGCCAGATCAGGCCTGCCAAGAAACTGCTTTTCACAGGCCTTCGTAAGAGGTGTTCCCGGAAGGCTGTAAGAGTACCTGGCAGAGCGAGTTGTTTCTTAGCTTCAAAAACAGCTGGAAGCAACATGATTTGGGGCCTCTCTCCCCCTTTGGAAACAAAGCAGCCTTTGTGCCTGGCAGCTCTAGGCCAAAGTAGCACACCCAGGGCACAAGTTCTACCTCAGCCAGATAAGGCCTGTCAAGAAGCTGCGTTTCACAGGCCTTTGTATGTGACGTTCCCGGTTGGCTTTGAGAGCACTGTGCAGAGCCAGTTGTTTTAGCTTCCCAGAGAGCAGGAAGCAAGATGCTTTGGGGCCTCTCTCACACTTTGGAAATAAAGGCAGCCCTTTGGGCCTGGCAGCCCTAGGCCAATGGAGTACACCCAGAGCAGAAGTTCTACCTCAGCCAGATCAGGCCTTCCAAGAAACTGCGTCTCACAGGCCTTTCTCTGTCACGTTGCCGGTAGGCTGTGAGAGCACTGTGCAGAGCCAGTTGTTTCTTAGCTTCCCAAAGATTTGGAAGCAAGATGCGTTGGGGACTCTCAGCCCCTTTGGAAACAAGGCGGCCCTTTGGGCCTGGCTGCTCTAGGCCAAAGTAGCACGCCCAGAGCAGGAGTTCTACTTCAGCCAGATCAGGCCTGCCAAGAAACTGCGTTTCACAGGCCTTGGTAAGAGATGTTCCCGGTAGGCTGTGAGAGCACTGTGGAGAGCCAGTTGCTTTAGCTTCCCACAGAGCTGGAAGCAAGATGCCTTGGGGCCTCTCTCTCCCTTTGGACACAAGGCAGCCGTTTGGGCCTGGCAGCTCTAGGCCAATGGAGCACACCCACAGCAGAAGTTCTACTTCAGGCAGATCAGTCCTGCCCAGAAACTGCGTTTCACAGCCCTTGGTAAGAGATGTTCACGGTAGGCTGTGAGAGCACTGGGCAGAACCAGTTGTTTTTTAGCTTCCCAAAGTGCTGGAGGCAAGATGCTTTGGGGCCTCTCTCACCCTTTGGAAACAAGGCAGCCCTTAGGTCCTGGTAGCTCTAGGCCTATGTAGCACAACCAGAACAGAAGTTCTACTTCAGCCAGGTCAGGCCTGCCAAGAAACTGCGTTTCACAGGCCTTTCAAAGAGATGTTCTCTTAGGCTGTAAGAGCACTGGGCAGAGCCAGCTGTTTCCTAGCTTCCCGAAGAGCTGGGAGCAAGATGCTTTGGGTCCACTCTCCGTCTTTGGAAACAAGGCAGCCCTTTGGGCCTGGCAGCTCTAGGGCAATGGAGCACACCCAGAGCAGAAGTTCTACTTCAGCCAGATCAGGCCTGCCAGGAAACTGCGTTTCACAGGCCTTGGTAAGAGATGTTCCCGGTAGGCTGTAAGAGCACTGGGCAGAGCCAGTTGTTTCTTACCTTCCTGAAAAGCTGGAAGCAAGATGCTTGGGACCCCTCTGCCCGTTTGGGAACAAGGCAGCCTTTTGGGTCGGGAAGCTCTAGGCCAATGGAGCACATGCAGAGCAGGAGTTCTACTTCAGCCTGATCAGGCCTGCAAAGAAACAGCGTTTGACAGGCCTTGGTAAGAGATGTTCGCGGTAGGTGTAAGAGCACTGGGCAGAGCCAGTTGTTTCTTAGCTTCGCAAAGACCGGGAAGCAAGATGCTTTGGGCCTCTCTGCCCCTTGGAAACAGGGCAGCACTTTGGGCCTGGCAGCTCTAGGGCAGTGGAGCACACCCAGAGCCGGAGTTCTACTTCAGCCACATGAGGCCTGCCAAGAAACTGCGTTTCACAGGCCTTTCAAAGACATGTTCCCGGTAGGCTGTAAGAGCACGGGGCAGAGCGAGTTGGTTCTTAGCTTCCCAGAGAGCTGGAAGCAAGATGCTTTGGGGCCTCTCTGCCCCTTTGGAAACAAGGCAGCACCTTGGGCCTGGCAGCTCTAGGGCAATGGAGCACACCCAGAGCAGAAGTTCTACTTCAGCCAAATCAGGCCTGCCAGGAAACGGCGTTTCACAGGCCTTGGTAAGAGATGTTCCCGGTAGGCTGTAAGAGCACTGGGCAACGCCAGATGTTTCTTAGCTTCCCGAAGAGCTGGAAGCAAGAAGCTTTGGTGCCACTCTCTCACTTTGGACTCAAGGCAGCCCTTTGGGGCAGGTAGCTCTAGCCCAGTGGAGCACACCCAGAGCAGAAGTTCTACTTGGGCCAGTTCAGGCCACCAACAAACTGCGTTTCACAGGCCTTGGTAAGAGATGTTCCCGGTAGGCTGTAAGAGCACTGGGCAACGCCAGATGTTTCTTAGCTTCCCGAAGAGCTGGAAGAAGATGCTTTGGGGCCTCTCATCCCCTTTGCAAACAAGGCCGACCTTTGGGCCAGGCAGCTCTAGGCCAATGGAGCACACCCAGAGCAGAAGTTCTACCTCAGCCAGATAAGGCCTGCCAAGAAACTGCGTTTCAAAGGCTTTGGTAAGAGATGTTCCCGGTACTCTGTTAGAGCACTGGGCAGAGCCATTTGTTTCTTAGCTTCCCAAAGAGCTGGAAGCAAGATGCTTTGGGGGCTCCCTGCCCCTTTGCCAACAAGGGCGACCTTTGGGCCTTTCAGCTCTAGGCCAATGGAGCACACCCAGAGCAGAAGTCCTACTTCAGCCAGATCAGGCCTGCCAAGGAACTGCGTTTCAGAGGCCTTTGTATGTGACGTTCCCGGTAGGCTGTGAGAGCACGGTGCAGAGCCAGTTGTTTCCTTGTTTCCCAAACAGCTGGAAGCAAGACGCTTTGGGGCCTCTCTGCCCCTTTGGAAACAAGGCAGCACGTTGGGTCTGGCAGCTCTAGGGCAATGGAGCACAACCAGAGCCGAAGTTCTACTTCTTCCAGATCAGGCCTGCCTAGACAGTGCGTTTCCCAGGCCTTGATAAGAGATGTTCTCTTAGGCTATAAGAGCACTGGGCACAGCCAGTTGTTTCTTAGCTTCCCAAGAGGTGGAAGCAAGATGCTTTGGGGCCTCTCTCCCCCTTTGGAAACAAGGCAGCCCTTTGGGCCTTTCAGCTCTAGGGCAATGGAGCACACCCAGAGCAGAAGTTCTACCTCAGCCAGATCAGGCCTGCCAAGAAACTGCTTTTCACAGGCCTTCGTAAGAGGTGTTCCCGGAAGGCTGTAAGAGTACCTGGCAGAGCGAGTTGTTTCTTAGCTTCAAAAACAGCTGGAAGCAACATGATTTGGGGCCTCTCTCCCCCTTTGGAAACAAAGCAGCCTTTGTGCCTGGCAGCTCTAGGCCAAAGTAGCACACCCAGGGCACAAGTTCTACCTCAGCCAGATAAGGCCTGTCAAGAAGCTGCGTTTCACAGGCCTTTGTATGTGACGTTCCCGGTTGGCTTTGAGAGCACTGTGCAGAGCCAGTTGTTTTAGCTTCCCAGAGAGCAGGAAGCAAGATGCTTTGGGGCCTCTCTCACACTTTGGAAATAAAGGCAGCCCTTTGGGCCTGGCAGCCCTAGGCCAATGGAGTACACCCAGAGCAGAAGTTCTACCTCAGCCAGATCAGGCCTTCCAAGAAACTGCGTCTCACAGGCCTTTCTCTGTCACGTTGCCGGTAGGCTGTGAGAGCACTGTGCAGAGCCAGTTGTTTCTTAGCTTCCCAAAGATTTGGAAGCAAGATGCGTTGGGGACTCTCAGCCCCTTTGGAAACAAGGCGGCCCTTTGGGCCTGGCTGCTCTAGGCCAAAGTAGCACGCCCAGAGCAGGAGTTCTACTTCAGCCAGATCAGGCCTGCCAAGAAACTGCGTTTCACAGGCCTTGGTAAGAGATGTTCCCGGTAGGCTGTGAGAGCACTGTGGAGAGCCAGTTGCTTTAGCTTCCCACAGAGCTGGAAGCAAGATGCCTTGGGGCCTCTCTCTCCCTTTGGACACAAGGCAGCCGTTTGGGCCTGGCAGCTCTAGGCCAATGGAGCACACCCACAGCAGAAGTTCTACTTCAGGCAGATCAGTCCTGCCCAGAAACTGCGTTTCACAGCCCTTGGTAAGAGATGTTCACGGTAGGCTGTGAGAGCACTGGGCAGAACCAGTTGTTTTTTAGCTTCCCAAAGTGCTGGAGGCAAGATGCTTTGGGGCCTCTCTCACCCTTTGGAAACAAGGCAGCCCTTAGGTCCTGGTAGCTCTAGGCCTATGTAGCACAACCAGAACAGAAGTTCTACTTCAGCCAGGTCAGGCCTGCCAAGAAACTGCGTTTCACAGGCCTTTCAAAGAGATGTTCTCTTAGGCTGTAAGAGCACTGGGCAGAGCCAGCTGTTTCCTAGCTTCCCGAAGAGCTGGGAGCAAGATGCTTTGGGTCCACTCTCCGTCTTTGGAAACAAGGCAGCCCTTTGGGCCTGGCAGCTCTAGGGCAATGGAGCACACCCAGAGCAGAAGTTCTACTTCAGCCAGATCAGGCCTGCCAGGAAACTGCGTTTCACAGGCCTTGGTAAGAGATGTTCCCGGTAGGCTGTAAGAGCACTGGGCAGAGCCAGTTGTTTCTTACCTTCCTGAAAAGCTGGAAGCAAGATGCTTGGGACCCCTCTGCCCGTTTGGGAACAAGGCAGCCTTTTGGGTCGGGAAGCTCTAGGCCAATGGAGCACACGCAGAGCAGGAGTTCTACTTCAGCCTGATCAGGCCTGCAAAGAAACAGCGTTTGACAGGCCTTGGTAAGAGATGTTCGCGGTAGGTGTAAGAGCACTGGGCAGAGCCAGTTGTTTCTTAGCTTCGCAAAGACCGGGAAGCAAGATGCTTTGGGCCTCTCTGCCCCTTGGAAACAGGGCAGCACTTTGGGCCTGGCAGCTCTAGGGCAGTGGAGCACACCCAGAGCCGGAGTTCTACTTCAGCCAGATGAGGCCTGCCAAGAAACTGCGTTTCACAGGCCTTTCAAAGACATGTTCCTGGTAGGCTGTAAGAGCACGGGGCAGAGCGAGTTGGTTCTTAGCTTCCCAGAGAGCTGGAAGCAAGATGCTTTGGGGCCTCTCTGCCCCTTTGGAAACAAGGCAGCACCTTGGGCCTGGCAGCTCTAGGGCAATGGAGCACACCCAGAGCAGAAGTTCTACTTCAGCCAAATCAGGCCTGCCAGGAAACGGCGTTTCACAGGCCTTGGTAAGAGATGTTCCCGGTAGGCTGTAAGAGCACTGGGCAACGCCAGATGTTTCTTAGCTTCCCGAAGAGCTGGAAGCAAGAAGCTTTGGTGCCACTCTCTCACTTTGGACTCAAGGCAGCCCTTTGGGGCAGGTAGCTCTAGCCCAGTGGAGCACACCCAGAGCAGAAGTTCTACTTGGGCCAGTTCAGGCCACCAACAAACTGCGTTTCACAGGCCTTGGTAAGAGATGTTCCCGGTAGGCTGTAAGAGCACTGGGCAACGCCAGATGTTTCTTAGCTTCCCGAAGAGCTGGAAGCAAGATGCTTTGGGGCCTCTCATCCCCTTTGCAAACAAGGCCGACCTTTGGGCCAGGCAGCTCTAGGCCAATGGAGCACACCCAGAGCAGAAGTTCTACCTCAGCCAGATAAGGCCTGCCAAGAAACTGCGTTTCAAAGGCTTTTGGTAAGAGATGTTCCCGGTACTCTGTTAGAGCACTGGGCAGAGCCATTTGTTTCTTAGCTTCCCAAAGAGCTGGAAGCAAGATGCTTTGGGGGCTCCCTGCCCCTTTGCCAACAAGGGCGACCTTTGGGCCTTTCAGCTCTAGGCCAATGGAGCACACCCAGAGCAGAAGTCCTACTTCAGCCAGATCAGGCCTGCCAAGGAACTGCGTTTCAGAGGCCTTTGTATGTGACGTTCCCGGTAGGCTGTGAGAGCACGGTGCAGAGCCAGTTGTTTCCTTGTTTCCCAAACAGCTGGAAGCAAGACGCTTTGGGGCCTCTCTGCCCCTTTGGAAACAAGGCAGCACGTTGGGTCTGGCAGCTCTAGGGCAATGGAGCACAACCAGAGCCGAAGTTCTACTTCTTCCAGATCAGGCCTGCCTAGACAGTGCGTTTCCCAGGCCTTGATAAGAGATGTTCTCTTAGGCTATAAGAGCACTGGGCACAGCCAGTTGTTTCTTAGCTTCCCAAGAGGTGGAAGCAAGATGCTTTGGGGCCTCTCTCCCCCTTTGGAAACAAGGCAGCCCTTTGGGCCTTTCAGCTCTAGGGCAATGGAGCACACCCAGAGCAGAAGTTCTACCTCAGCCAGATCAGGCGTGCCAAGAAACTGCTTTTCACAGGCCTTCGTAAGAGGTGTTCCCGGAAGGCTGTAAGAGTACCTGGCAGAGCGAGTTGTTTCTTAGCTTCAAAAACAGCTGGAAGCAACATGATTTGGGGCCTCTCTCCCCCTTTGGAAACAAAGCAGCCTTTGTGCCTGGCAGCTCTAGGCCAAAGTAGCACACCCAGGGCACAAGTTCTACCTCAGCCAGATAAGGCCTGTCAAGAAGCTGCGTTTCACAGGCCTTTGTATGTGACGTTCCCGGTTGGCTTTGAGAGCACTGTGCAGAGCCAGTTGTTTTAGCTTCCCAGAGAGCAGGAAGCAAGATGCTTTGGGGCCTCTCTCACACTTTGGAAATAAAGGCAGCCCTTTGGGCCTGGCAGCCCTAGGCCAATGGAGTACACCCAGAGCAGAAGTTCTACCTCAGCCAGATCAGGCCTTCCAAGAAACTGCGTCTCACAGGCCTTTCTCTGTCACGTTGCCGGTAGGCTGTGAGAGCACTGTGCAGAGCCAGTTGTTTCTTAGCTTCCCAAAGATTTGGAAGCAAGATGCGTTGGGGACTCTCAGCCCCTTTGGAAACAAGGCGGCCCTTTGGGCCTGGCTGCTCTAGGCCAAAGTAGCACGCCCAGAGCAGGAGTTCTACTTCAGCCAGATCAGGCCTGCCAAGAAACTGCGTTTCACAGGCCTTGGTAAGAGATGTTCCCGGTAGGCTGTGAGAGCACTGTGGAGAGCCAGTTGCTTTAGCTTCCCACAGAGCTGGAAGCAAGATGCCTTGGGGCCTCTCTCTCCCTTTGGACACAAGGCAGCCGTTTGGGCCTGGCAGCTCTAGGCCAATGGAGCACACCCACAGCAGAAGTTCTACTTCAGGCAGATCAGTCCTGCCCAGAAACTGCGTTTCACAGCCCTTGGTAAGAGATGTTCACGGTAGGCTGTGAGAGCACTGGGCAGAACCAGTTGTTTTTTAGCTTCCCAAAGTGCTGGAGGCAAGATGCTTTGGGGCCTCTCTCACCCTTTGGAAACAAGGCAGCCCTTAGGTCCTGGTAGCTCTAGGCCTATGTAGCACAACCAGAACAGAAGTTCTACTTCAGCCAGGTCAGGCCTGCCAAGAAACTGCGTTTCACAGGCCTTTCAAAGAGATGTTCTCTTAGGCTGTAAGAGCACTGGGCAGAGCCAGCTGTTTCCTAGCTTCCCGAAGAGCTGGGAGCAAGATGCTTTGGGTCCACTCTCCGTCTTTGGAAACAAGGCAGCCCTTTGGGCCTGGCAGCTCTAGGGCAATGGAGCACACCCAGAGCAGAAGTTCTACTTCAGCCAGATCAGGCCTGCCAGGAAACTGCGTTTCACAGGCCTTGGTAAGAGATGTTCCCGGTAGGCTGTAAGAGCACTGGGCAGAGCCAGTTGTTTCTTACCTTCCTGAAAAGCTGGAAGCAAGATGCTTGGGACCCCTCTGCCCGTTTGGGAACAAGGCAGCCTTTTGGGTCGGGAAGCTCTAGGCCAATGGAGCACATGCAGAGCAGGAGTTCTACTTCAGCCTGATCAGGCCTGCAAAGAAACAGCGTTTGACAGGCCTTGGTAAGAGATGTTCGCGGTAGGTGTAAGAGCACTGGGCAGAGCCAGTTGTTTCTTAGCTTCGCAAAGACCGGGAAGCAAGATGCTTTGGGCCTCTCTGCCCCTTGGAAACAGGGCAGCACTTTGGGCCTGGCAGCTCTAGGGCAGTGGAGCACACCCAGAGCCGGAGTTCTACTTCAGCCAGATGAGGCCTGCCAAGAAACTGCGTTTCACAGGCCTTTCAAAGACATGTTCCCGGTAGGCTGTAAGAGCACGGGGCAGAGCGAGTTGGTTCTTAGCTTCCCAGAGAGCTGGAAGCAAGATGCTTTGGGGCCTCTCTGCCCCTTTGGAAACAAGGCAGCACCTTGGGCCTGGCAGCTCTAGGGCAATGGAGCACACCCAGAGCAGAAGTTCTACTTCAGCCAAATCAGGCCTGCCAGGAAACGGCGTTTCACAGGCCTTGGTAAGAGATGTTCCCGGTAGGCTGTAAGAGCACTGGGCAACGCCAGATGTTTCTTAGCTTCCCGAAGAGCTGGAAGCAAGAAGCTTTGGTGCCACTCTCTCACTTTGGACTCAAGGCAGCCCTTTGGGGCAGGTAGCTCTAGCCCAGTGGAGCACACCCAGAGCAGAAGTTCTACTTGGGCCAGTTCAGGCCACCAACAAACTGCGTTTCACAGGCCTTGGTAAGAGATGTTCCCGGTAGGCTGTAAGAGCACTGGGCAACGCCAGATGTTTCTTAGCTTCCCGAAGAGCTGGAAGCAAGATGCTTTGGGGCCTCTCATCCCCTTTGCAAACAAGGCCGACCTTTGGGCCAGGCAGCTCTAGGCCAATGGAGCACACCCAGAGCAGAAGTTCTACCTCAGCCAGATAAGGCCTGCCAAGAAACTGCGTTTCAAAGGCTTTGGTAAGAGATGTTCCCGGTACTCTGTTAGAGCACTGGGCAGAGCCATTTGTTTCTTAGCTTCCCAAAGAGCTGGAAGCAAGATGCTTTGGGGGCTCCCTGCCCCTTTGCCAACAAGGGCGACCTTTGGGCCTTTCAGCTCTAGGCCAATGGAGCACACCCAGAGCAGAAGTCCTACTTCAGCCAGATCAGGCCTGCCAAGGAACTGCGTTTCAGAGGCCTTTGTATGTGACGTTCCCGGTAGGCTGTGAGAGCACGGTGCAGAGCCAGTTGTTTCCTTGTTTCCCAAACAGCTGGAAGCAAGACGCTTTGGGGCCTCTCTGCCCCTTTGGAAACAAGGCAGCACGTTGGGTCTGGCAGCTCTAGGGCAATGGAGCACAACCAGAGCCGAAGTTCTACTTCTTCCAGATCAGGCCTGCCTAGACAGTGCGTTTCCCAGGCCTTGATAAGAGATGTTCTCTTAGGCTATAAGAGCACTGGGCACAGCCAGTTGTTTCTTAGCTTCCCAAGAGGTGGAAGCAAGATGCTTTGGGGCCTCTCTCCCCCTTTGGAAACAAGGCAGCCCTTTGGGCCTTTCAGCTCTAGGGCAATGGAGCACACCCAGAGCAGAAGTTCTACCTCAGCCAGATCAGGCCTGCCAAGAAACTGCTTTTCACAGGCCTTCGTAAGAGGTGTTCCCGGAAGGCTGTAAGAGTACCTGGCAGAGCGAGTTGTTTCTTAGCTTCAAAAACAGCTGGAAGCAACATGATTTGGGGCCTCTCTCCCCCTTTGGAAACAAAGCAGCCTTTGTGCCTGGCAGCTCTAGGCCAAAGTAGCACACCCAGGGCACAAGTTCTACCTCAGCCAGATAAGGCCTGTCAAGAAGCTGCGTTTCACAGGCCTTTGTATGTGACGTTCCCGGTTGGCTTTGAGAGCACTGTGCAGAGCCAGTTGTTTTAGCTTCCCAGAGAGCAGGAAGCAAGATGCTTTGGGGCCTCTCTCACACTTTGGAAATAAAGGCAGCCCTTTGGGCCTGGCAGCCCTAGGCCAATGGAGTACACCCAGAGCAGAAGTTCTACCTCAGCCAGATCAGGCCTTCCAAGAAACTGCGTCTCACAGGCCTTTCTCTGTCACGTTGCCGGTAGGCTGTGAGAGCACTGTGCAGAGCCAGTTGTTTCTTAGCTTCCCAAAGATTTGGAAGCAAGATGCGTTGGGGACTCTCAGCCCCTTTGGAAACAAGGCGGCCCTTTGGGCCTGGCTGCTCTAGGCCAAAGTAGCACGCCCAGAGCAGGAGTTCTACTTCAGCCAGATCAGGCCTGCCAAGAAACTGCGTTTCACAGGCCTTGGTAAGAGATGTTCCCGGTAGGCTGTGAGAGCACTGTGGAGAGCCAGTTGCTTTAGCTTCCCACAGAGCTGGAAGCAAGATGCCTTGGGGCCTCTCTCTCCCTTTGGACACAAGGCAGCCGTTTGGGCCTGGCAGCTCTAGGCCAATGGAGCACACCCACAGCAGAAGTTCTACTTCAGGCAGATCAGTCCTGCCCAGAAACTGCGTTTCACAGCCCTTGGTAAGAGATGTTCACGGTAGGCTGTGAGAGCACTGGGCAGAACCAGTTGTTTTTTAGCTTCCCAAAGTGCTGGAGGCAAGATGCTTTGGGGCCTCTCTCACCCTTTGGAAACAAGGCAGCCCTTAGGTCCTGGTAGCTCTAGGCCTATGTAGCACAACCAGAACAGAAGTTCTACTTCAGCCAGGTCAGGCCTGCCAAGAAACTGCGTTTCACAGGCCTTTCAAAGAGATGTTCTCTTAGGCTGTAAGAGCACTGGGCAGAGCCAGCTGTTTCCTAGCTTCCCGAAGAGCTGGGAGCAAGATGCTTTGGGTCCACTCTCCGTCTTTGGAAACAAGGCAGCCCTTTGGGCCTGGCAGCTCTAGGGCAATGGAGCACACCCAGAGCAGAAGTTCTACTTCAGCCAGATCAGGCCTGCCAGGAAACTGCGTTTCACAGGCCTTGGTAAGAGATGTTCCCGGTAGGCTGTAAGAGCACTGGGCAGAGCCAGTTGTTTCTTACCTTCCTGAAAAGCTGGAAGCAAGATGCTTGGGACCCCTCTGCCCGTTTGGGAACAAGGCAGCCTTTTGGGTCGGGAAGCTCTAGGCCAATGGAGCACATGCAGAGCAGGAGTTCTACTTCAGCCTGATCAGGCCTGCAAAGAAACAGCGTTTGACAGGCCTTGGTAAGAGATGTTCGCGGTAGGTGTAAGAGCACTGGGCAGAGCCAGTTGTTTCTTAGCTTCGCAAAGACCGGGAAGCAAGATGCTTTGGGCCTCTCTGCCCCTTGGAAACAGGGCAGCACTTTGGGCCTGGCAGCTCTAGGGCAGTGGAGCACACCCAGAGCCGGAGTTCTACTTCAGCCACATGAGGCCTGCCAAGAAACTGCGTTTCACAGGCCTTTCAAAGACATGTTCCCGGTAGGCTGTAAGAGCACGGGGCAGAGCGAGTTGGTTCTTAGCTTCCCAGAGAGCTGGAAGCAAGATGCTTTGGGGCCTCTCTGCCCCTTTGGAAACAAGGCAGCACCTTGGGCCTGGCAGCTCTAGGGCAATGGAGCACACCCAGAGCAGAAGTTCTACTTCAGCCAAATCAGGCCTGCCAGGAAACGGCGTTTCACAGGCCTTGGTAAGAGATGTTCCCGGTAGGCTGTAAGAGCACTGGGCAACGCCAGATGTTTCTTAGCTTCCCGAAGAGCTGGAAGCAAGAAGCTTTGGTGCCACTCTCTCACTTTGGACTCAAGGCAGCCCTTTGGGGCAGGTAGCTCTAGCCCAGTGGAGCACACCCAGAGCAGAAGTTCTACTTGGGCCAGTTCAGGCCACCAACAAACTGCGTTTCACAGGCCTTGGTAAGAGATGTTCCCGGTAGGCTGTAAGAGCACTGGGCAACGCCAGATGTTTCTTAGCTTCCCGAAGAGCTGGAAGCAAGATGCTTTGGGGCCTCTCATCCCCTTTGCAAACAAGGCCGACCTTTGGGCCAGGCAGCTCTAGGCCAATGGAGCACACCCAGAGCAGAAGTTCTACCTCAGCCAGATAAGGCCTGCCAAGAAACTGCGTTTCAAAGGCTTTGGTAAGAGATGTTCCCGGTACTCTGTTAGAGCACTGGGCAGAGCCATTTGTTTCTTAGCTTCCCAAAGAGCTGGAAGCAAGATGCTTTGGGGGCTCCCTGCCCCTTTGCCAACAAGGGCGACCTTTGGGCCTTTCAGCTCTAGGCCAATGGAGCACACCCAGAGCAGAAGTCCTACTTCAGCCAGATCAGGCCTGCCAAGGAACTGCGTTTCAGAGGCCTTTGTATGTGACGTTCCCGGTAGGCTGTGAGAGCACGGTGCAGAGCCAGTTGTTTCCTTGTTTCCCAAACAGCTGGAAGCAAGACGCTTTGGGGCCTCTCTGCCCCTTTGGAAACAAGGCAGCACGTTGGGTCTGGCAGCTCTAGGGCAATGGAGCACAACCAGAGCCGAAGTTCTACTTCTTCCAGATCAGGCCTGCCTAGACAGTGCGTTTCCCAGGCCTTGATAAGAGATGTTCTCTTAGGCTATAAGAGCACTGGGCACAGCCAGTTGTTTCTTAGCTTCCCAAGAGGTGGAAGCAAGATGCTTTGGGGCCTCTCTCCCCCTTTGGAAACAAGGCAGCCCTTTGGGCCTTTCAGCTCTAGGGCAATGGAGCACACCCAGAGCAGAAGTTCTACCTCAGCCAGATCAGGCCTGCCAAGAAACTGCTTTTCACAGGCCTTCGTAAGAGGTGTTCCCGGAAGGCTGTAAGAGTACCTGGCAGAGCGAGTTGTTTCTTAGCTTCAAAAACAGCTGGAAGCAACATGATTTGGGGCCTCTCTCCCCCTTTGGAAACAAAGCAGCCTTTGTGCCTGGCAGCTCTAGGCCAAAGTAGCACACCCAGGGCACAAGTTCTACCTCAGCCAGATAAGGCCTGTCAAGAAGCTGCGTTTCACAGGCCTTTGTATGTGACGTTCCCGGTTGGCTTTGAGAGCACTGTGCAGAGCCAGTTGTTTTAGCTTCCCAGAGAGCAGGAAGCAAGATGCTTTGGGGCCTCTCTCACACTTTGGAAATAAAGGCAGCCCTTTGGGCCTGGCAGCCCTAGGCCAATGGAGTACACCCAGAGCAGAAGTTCTACCTCAGCCAGATCAGGCCTTCCAAGAAACTGCGTCTCACAGGCCTTTCTCTGTCACGTTGCCGGTAGGCTGTGAGAGCACTGTGCAGAGCCAGTTGTTTCTTAGCTTCCCAAAGATTTGGAAGCAAGATGCGTTGGGGACTCTCAGCCCCTTTGGAAACAAGGCGGCCCTTTGGGCCTGGCTGCTCTAGGCCAAAGTAGCACGCCCAGAGCAGGAGTTCTACTTCAGCCAGATCAGGCCTGCCAAGAAACTGCGTTTCACAGGCCTTGGTAAGAGATGTTCCCGGTAGGCTGTGAGAGCACTGTGGAGAGCCAGTTGCTTTAGCTTCCCACAGAGCTGGAAGCAAGATGCCTTGGGGCCTCTCTCTCCCTTTGGACACAAGGCAGCCGTTTGGGCCTGGCAGCTCTAGGCCAATGGAGCACACCCACAGCAGAAGTTCTACTTCAGGCAGATCAGTCCTGCCCAGAAACTGCGTTTCACAGCCCTTGGTAAGAGATGTTCACGGTAGGCTGTGAGAGCACTGGGCAGAACCAGTTGTTTTTTAGCTTCCCAAAGTGCTGGAGGCAAGATGCTTTGGGGCCTCTCTCACCCTTTGGAAACAAGGCAGCCCTTAGGTCCTGGTAGCTCTAGGCCTATGTAGCACAACCAGAACAGAAGTTCTACTTCAGCCAGGTCAGGCCTGCCAAGAAACTGCGTTTCACAGGCCTTTCAAAGAGATGTTCTCTTAGGCTGTAAGAGCACTGGGCAGAGCCAGCTGTTTCCTAGCTTCCCGAAGAGCTGGGAGCAAGATGCTTTGGGTCCACTCTCCGTCTTTGGAAACAAGGCAGCCCTTTGGGCCTGGCAGCTCTAGGGCAATGGAGCACACCCAGAGCAGAAGTTCTACTTCAGCCAGATCAGGCCTGCCAGGAAACTGCGTTTCACAGGCCTTGGTAAGAGATGTTCCCGGTAGGCTGTAAGAGCACTGGGCAGAGCCAGTTGTTTCTTACCTTCCTGAAAAGCTGGAAGCAAGATGCTTGGGACCCCTCTGCCCGTTTGGGAACAAGGCAGCCTTTTGGGTCGGGAAGCTCTAGGCCAATGGAGCACATGCAGAGCAGGAGTTCTACTTCAGCCTGATCAGGCCTGCAAAGAAACAGCGTTTGACAGGCCTTGGTAAGAGATGTTCGCGGTAGGTGTAAGAGCACTGGGCAGAGCCAGTTGTTTCTTAGCTTCGCAAAGACTGGGAAGCAAGATGCTTTGGGCCTCTCTGCCCCTTGGAAACAGGGCAGCACTTTGGGCCTGGCAGCTCTAGGGCAGTGGAGCACACCCAGAGCCGGAGTTCTACTTCAGCCACATGAGGCCTGCCAAGAAACTGCGTTTCACAGGCCTTTCAAAGACATGTTCCCGGTAGGCTGTAAGAGCACGGGGCAGAGCGAGTTGGTTCTTAGCTTCCCAGAGAGCTGGAAGCAAGATGCTTTGGGGCCTCTCTGCCCCTTTGGAAACAAGGCAGCACCTTGGGCCTGGCAGCTCTAGGGCAATGGAGCACACCCAGAGCAGAAGTTCTACTTCAGCCAAATCAGGCCTGCCAGGAAACGGCGTTTCACAGGCCTTGGTAAGAGATGTTCCCGGTAGGCTGTAAGAGCACTGGGCAACGCCAGATGTTTCTTAGCTTCCCGAAGAGCTGGAAGAAGATGCTTTGGGGCCTCTCATCCCCTTTGCAAACAAGGCCGACCTTTGGGCCAGGCAGCTCTAGGCCAATGGAGCACACCCAGAGCAGAAGTTCTACCTCAGCCAGATAAGGCCTGCCAAGAAACTGCGTTTCAAAGGCTTTGGTAAGAGATGTTCCCGGTACTCTGTTAGAGCACTGGGCAGAGCCATTTGTTTCTTAGCTTCCCAAAGAGCTGGAAGCAAGATGCTTTGGGGGCTCCCTGCCCCTTTGCCAACAAGGGCGACCTTTGGGCCTTTCAGCTCTAGGCCAATGGAGCACACCCAGAGCAGAAGTCCTACTTCAGCCAGATCAGGCCTGCCAAGGAACTGCGTTTCAGAGGCCTTTGTATGTGACGTTCCCGGTAGGCTGTGAGAGCACGGTGCAGAGCCAGTTGTTTCCTTGTTTCCCAAACAGCTGGAAGCAAGACGCTTTGGGGCCTCTCTGCCCCTTTGGAAACAAGGCAGCACGTTGGGTCTGGCAGCTCTAGGGCAATGGAGCACAACCAGAGCCGAAGTTCTACTTCTTCCAGATCAGGCCTGCCTAGACAGTGCGTTTCCCAGGCCTTGATAAGAGATGTTCTCTTAGGCTATAAGAGCACTGGGCACAGCCAGTTGTTTCTTAGCTTCCCAAGAGGTGGAAGCAAGATGCTTTGGGGCCTCTCTCCCCCTTTGGAAACAAGGCAGCCCTTTGGGCCTTTCAGCTCTAGGGCAATGGAGCACACCCAGAGCAGAAGTTCTACCTCAGCCAGATCAGGCCTGCCAAGAAACTGCTTTTCACAGGCCTTCGTAAGAGGTGTTCCCGGAAGGCTGTAAGAGTACCTGGCAGAGCGAGTTGTTTCTTAGCTTCAAAAACAGCTGGAAGCAACATGATTTGGGGCCTCTCTCCCCCTTTGGAAACAAAGCAGCCTTTGTGCCTGGCAGCTCTAGGCCAAAGTAGCACACCCAGGGCACAAGTTCTACCTCAGCCAGATAAGGCCTGTCAAGAAGCTGCGTTTCACAGGCCTTTGTATGTGACGTTCCCGGTTGGCTTTGAGAGCACTGTGCAGAGCCAGTTGTTTTAGCTTCCCAGAGAGCAGGAAGCAAGATGCTTTGGGGCCTCTCTCACACTTTGGAAATAAAGGCAGCCCTTTGGGCCTGGCAGCCCTAGGCCAATGGAGTACACCCAGAGCAGAAGTTCTACCTCAGCCAGATCAGGCCTTCCAAGAAACTGCGTCTCACAGGCCTTTCTCTGTCACGTTGCCGGTAGGCTGTGAGAGCACTGTGCAGAGCCAGTTGTTTCTTAGCTTCCCAAAGATTTGGAAGCAAGATGCGTTGGGGACTCTCAGCCCCTTTGGAAACAAGGCGGCCCTTTGGGCCTGGCTGCTCTAGGCCAAAGTAGCACGCCCAGAGCAGGAGTTCTACTTCAGCCAGATCAGGCCTGCCAAGAAACTGCGTTTCACAGGCCTTGGTAAGAGATGTTCCCGGTAGGCTGTGAGAGCACTGTGGAGAGCCAGTTGCTTTAGCTTCCCACAGAGCTGGAAGCAAGATGCCTTGGGGCCTCTCTCTCCCTTTGGACACAAGGCAGCCGTTTGGGCCTGGCAGCTCTAGGCCAATGGAGCACACCCACAGCAGAAGTTCTACTTCAGGCAGATCAGTCCTGCCCAGAAACTGCGTTTCACAGCCCTTGGTAAGAGATGTTCACGGTAGGCTGTGAGAGCACTGGGCAGAACCAGTTGTTTTTTAGCTTCCCAAAGTGCTGGAGGCAAGATGCTTTGGGGCCTCTCTCACCCTTTGGAAACAAGGCAGCCCTTAGGTCCTGGTAGCTCTAGGCCTATGTAGCACAACCAGAACAGAAGTTCTACTTCAGCCAGGTCAGGCCTGCCAAGAAACTGCGTTTCACAGGCCTTTCAAAGAGATGTTCTCTTAGGCTGTAAGAGCACTGGGCAGAGCCAGCTGTTTCCTAGCTTCCCGAAGAGCTGGGAGCAAGATGCTTTGGGTCCACTCTCCGTCTTTGGAAACAAGGCAGCCCTTTGGGCCTGGCAGCTCTAGGGCAATGGAGCACACCCAGAGCAGAAGTTCTACTTCAGCCAGATCAGGCCTGCCAGGAAACTGCGTTTCACAGGCCTTGGTAAGAGATGTTCCCGGTAGGCTGTAAGAGCACTGGGCAGAGCCAGTTGTTTCTTACCTTCCTGAAAAGCTGGAAGCAAGATGCTTGGGACCCCTCTGCCCGTTTGGGAACAAGGCAGCCTTTTGGGTCGGGAAGCTCTAGGCCAATGGAGCACATGCAGAGCAGGAGTTCTACTTCAGCCTGATCAGGCCTGCAAAGAAACAGCGTTTGACAGGCCTTGGTAAGAGATGTTCGCGGTAGGTGTAAGAGCACTGGGCAGAGCCAGTTGTTTCTTAGCTTCGCAAAGACCGGGAAGCAAGATGCTTTGGGCCTCTCTGCCCCTTGGAAACAGGGCAGCACTTTGGGCCTGGCAGCTCTAGGGCAGTGGAGCACACCCAGAGCCGGAGTTCTACTTCAGCCAGATGAGGCCTGCCAAGAAACTGCGTTTCACAGGCCTTTCAAAGACATGTTCCTGGTAGGCTGTAAGAGCACGGGGCAGAGCGAGTTGGTTCTTAGCTTCCCAGAGAGCTGGAAGCAAGATGCTTTGGGGCCTCTCTGCCCCTTTGGAAACAAGGCAGCACCTTGGGCCTGGCAGCTCTAGGGCAATGGAGCACACCCAGAGCAGAAGTTCTACTTCAGCCAAATCAGGCCTGCCAGGAAACGGCGTTTCACAGGCCTTGGTAAGAGATGTTCCCGGTAGGCTGTAAGAGCACTGGGCAACGCCAGATGTTTCTTAGCTTCCCGAAGAGCTGGAAGCAAGAAGCTTTGGTGCAACTCTCTCACTTTGGACTCAAGGCAGCCCTTTGGGGCAGGTAGCTCTAGCCCAGTGGAGCACACCCAGAGCAGAAGTTCTACTTGGGCCAGTTCAGGCCACCAACAAACTGCGTTTCACAGGCCTTGGTAAGAGATGTTCCCGGTAGGCTGTAAGAACACTGGGCAACGCCAGATGTTTCTTAGCTTCCCGAAGAGCTGGAAGCAAGATGCTTTGGGGCCTCTCATCCCCTTTGCAAACAAGGCGGCCCTATGGGCCAGGCAGCTCTAGGCCAATGGAGCACACCCAGAGCAGAAGTTCTACCTCAGCCAGATAAGGCCTGCCAAGAAACTGCGTTTCAAAGGCTTTGGTAAGAGATGTTCCCGGTACTCTGTTAGAGCACTGGGCAGAGCCATTTGTTTCTTAGCTTCCCAAAGAGCTGGAAGCAAGATGCTTTGGGGGCTCCCTGCCCCTTTGCCAACAAGGGCGACCTTTGGGCCTTTCAGCTCTAGGCCAATGGAGCACACCCAGAGCAGAAGTCCTACTTCAGCCAGATCAGGCCTGCCAAGGAACTGCGTTTCAGAGGCCTTTGTATGTGACGTTCCCGGTAGGCTGTGAGAGCACGGTGCAGAGCCAGTTGTTTCCTTGTTTCCCAAACAGCTGGAAGCAAGACGCTTTGGGGCCTCTCTGCCCCTTTGGAAACAAGGCAGCACGTTGGGTCTGGCAGCTCTAGGGCAATGGAGCACAACCAGAGCCGAAGTTCTACTTCTTCCAGATCAGGCCTGCCTAGACAGTGCGTTTCCCAGGCCTTGATAAGAGATGTTCTCTTAGGCTATAAGAGCACTGGGCACAGCCAGTTGTTTCTTAGCTTCCCAAGAGGTGGAAGCAAGATGCTTTGGGGCCTCTCTCCCCCTTTGGAAACAAGGCAGCCCTTTGGGCCTTTCAGCTCTAGGGCAATGGAGCACACCCAGAGCAGAAGTTCTACCTCAGCCAGATCAGGCCTGCCAAGAAACTGCTTTTCACAGGCCTTCGTAAGAGGTGTTCCCGGAAGGCTGTAAGAGTACCTGGCAGAGCGAGTTGTTTCTTAGCTTCAAAAACAGCTGGAAGCAACATGATTTGGGGCCTCTCTCCCCCTTTGGAAACAAAGCAGCCTTTGTGCCTGGCAGCTCTAGGCCAAAGTAGCACACCCAGGGCACAAGTTCTACCTCAGCCAGATAAGGCCTGTCAAGAAGCTGCGTTTCACAGGCCTTTGTATGTGACGTTCCCGGTTGGCTTTGAGAGCACTGTGCAGAGCCAGTTGTTTTAGCTTCCCAGAGAGCAGGAAGCAAGATGCTTTGGGGCCTCTCTCACACTTTGGAAATAAAGGCAGCCCTTTGGGCCTGGCAGCCCTAGGCCAATGGAGTACACCCAGAGCAGAAGTTCTACCTCAGCCAGATCAGGCCTTCCAAGAAACTGCGTCTCACAGGCCTTTCTCTGTCACGTTGCCGGTAGGCTGTGAGAGCACTGTGCAGAGCCAGTTGTTTCTTAGCTTCCCAAAGATTTGGAAGCAAGATGCGTTGGGGACTCTCAGCCCCTTTGGAAACAAGGCGGCCCTTTGGGCCTGGCTGCTCTAGGCCAAAGTAGCACGCCCAGAGCAGGAGTTCTACTTCAGCCAGATCAGGCCTGCCAAGAAACTGCGTTTCACAGGCCTTGGTAAGAGATGTTCCCGGTAGGCTGTGAGAGCACTGTGGAGAGCCAGTTGCTTTAGCTTCCCACAGAGCTGGAAGCAAGATGCCTTGGGGCCTCTCTCTCCCTTTGGACACAAGGCAGCCGTTTGGGCCTGGCAGCTCTAGGCCAATGGAGCACACCCACAGCAGAAGTTCTACTTCAGGCAGATCAGTCCTGCCCAGAAACTGCGTTTCACAGCCCTTGGTAAGAGATGTTCACGGTAGGCTGTGAGAGCACTGGGCAGAACCAGTTGTTTTTTAGCTTCCCAAAGTGCTGGAGGCAAGATGCTTTGGGGCCTCTCTCACCCTTTGGAAACAAGGCAGCCCTTAGGTCCTGGTAGCTCTAGGCCTATGTAGCACAACCAGAACAGAAGTTCTACTTCAGCCAGGTCAGGCCTGCCAAGAAACTGCGTTTCACAGGCCTTTCAAAGAGATGTTCTCTTAGGCTGTAAGAGCACTGGGCAGAGCCAGCTGTTTCTTAGCTTCCCGAAGAGCTGGGAGCAAGATGCTTTGGGTCCACTCTCCGTCTTTGGAAACAAGGCAGCCCTTTGGGCCTGGCAGCTCTAGGGCAATGGAGCACACCCAGAGCAGAAGTTCTACTTCAGCCAGATCAGGCCTGCCAGGAAACTGCGTTTCACAGGCCTTGGTAAGAGATGTTCCCGGTAGGCTGTAAGAGCACTGGGCAGAGCCAGTTGTTTCTTACCTTCCTGAAAAGCTGGAAGCAAGATGCTTGGGACCCCTCTGCCCGTTTGGGAACAAGGCAGCCTTTTGGGTCGGGAAGCTCTAGGCCATTGGAGCACATGCAGAGCAGGAGTTCTACTTCAGCCTGATCAGGCCTGCAAAGAAACAGCGTTTGACAGGCCTTGGTAAGAGATGTTCGCGGTAGGTGTAAGAGCACTGGGCAGAGCCAGTTGTTTCTTAGCTTCGCAAAGACCGGGAAGCAAGATGCTTTGGGCCTCTCTGCCCCTTGGAAACAGGGCAGAACTTTGGGCCTGGCAGCTCTAGGGCAGTGGAGCACACCCAGAGCCGGAGTTCTACTTCAGCCAGATGAGGCCTGCCAAGAAACTGCGTTTCACAGGCCTTTCAAAGACATGTTCCCGGTAGTCTGTAAGAGCACGGGGCAGAGCGAGTTGGTTCTTAGCTTCCCAGAGAGCTGGAAGCAAGATGCTTTGGGGCCTCTCTGCCCCTTTGGAAACAAGGCAGCACCTTGGGCCTGGCAGCTCTAGGGCAATGGAGCACACCCAGAGCAGAAGTTCTACTTCAGCCAAATCAGGCCTGCCAGGAAACGGCGTTTCACAGGCCTTGGTAAGAGATGTTCCCGGTAGGCTGTAAGAGCACTGGGCAACGCCAGATGTTTCTTAGCTTCCCGAAGAGCTGGAAGCGAGAAGCTTTGGTGCCACTCTCTCACTTTGGACTCAAGGCAGCCCTTTGGGGCAGGTAGCTCTAGCCCAGTGGAGCACACCCAGAGCAGAAGTTCTACTTGGGCCAGTTCAGGCCACCAACAAACTGCGTTTCACAGGCCTTGGTAAGAGATGTTCCCGGTAGGCTGTAAGAGCACTGGGCAACGCCAGATGTTTCTTAGCTTCCCGAAGAGCTGGAAGAAGATGCTTTGGGGCCTCTCATCCCCTTTGCAAACAAGGCCGACCTTTGGGCCAGGCAGCTCTAGGCCAATGGAGCACACCCAGAGCAGAAGTTCTACCTCAGCCAGATAAGGCCTGCCAAGAAACTGCGTTTCAAAGGCTTTGGTAAGAGATGTTCCCGGTACTCTGTTAGAGCACTGGGCAGAGCCATTTGTTTCTTAGCTTCCCAAAGAGCTGGAAGCAAGATGCTTTGGGGGCTCCCTGCTCCTTTGCCAACAAGGGCGACCTTTGGGCCTTTCAGCTCTAGGCCAATGGAGCACACCCAGAGCAGAAGTCCTACTTCAGCCAGATCAGGCCTGCCAAGGAACTGCGTTTCAGAGGCCTTTGTATGTGACGTTCCCGGTAGGCTGTGAGAGCACGGTGCAGAGCCAGTTGTTTCCTTGTTTCCCAAACAGCTGGAAGCAAGACGCTTTGGGGCCTCTCTGCCCCTTTGGAAACAAGGCAGCACGTTGGGTCTGGCAGCTCTAGGGCAATGGAGCACAACCAGAGCCGAAGTTCTACTTCTTCCAGATCAGGCCTGCCTAGACAGTGCGTTTCCCAGGCCTTGATAAGAGATGTTCTCTTAGGCTATAAGAGCACTGGGCACAGCCAGTTGTTTCTTAGCTTCCCAAGAGGTGGAAGCAAGATGCTTTGGGGCCTCTCTCCCCCTTTGGAAACAAGGCAGCCCTTTGGGCCTTTCAGCTCTAGGGCAATGGAGCACACCCAGAGCAGAAGTTCTACCTCAGCCAGATCAGGCCTGCCAAGAAACTGCTTTTCACAGGCCTTCGTAAGAGGTGTTCCCGGAAGGCTGTAAGAGTACCTGGCAGAGCGAGTTGTTTCTTAGCTTCAAAAACAGCTGGAAGCAACATGATTTGGGGCCTCTCTCCCCCTTTGGAAACAAAGCAGCCTTTGTGCCTGGCAGCTCTAGGCCAAAGTAGCACACCCAGAGCACAAGTTCTACCTCAGCCAGATCAGGCCTTCCAAGAAACTGCGTCTCACAGGCCTTTCTCTGTCACGTTGCCGGTAGGCTGTGAGAGCACTGTGCAGAGCCAGTTGTTTCTTAGCTTCCCAAAGATTTGGAAGCAAGATGCTTTGGGGACTCTCAGCCCCTTTGGAAACAAGGCGGCCCTTTGGGCCTGGCAGCTCTAGGCCAAAGTAGCACGCCCAGAGCAGGAGTTCTACTTCAGCCAGATCAGGCCTGCCAAGAAACTGCGTTTCACAGGCCTTGGTAAGAGATGTTCCCGGTAGGCTGTGAGAGCACTGTGGAGAGCCAGTTGCTTTAGCTTCCCACAGAGCTGGAAGCAAGATGCCTTGGGGCCTCTCTCTCCCTTTGGACACAAGGCAGCCGTTTGGGCCTGGCAGCTCTAGGCCAATGGAGCACACCCACAGCAGAAGTTCTACTTCAGGCAGATCAGTCCTGCCCAGAAACTGCGTTTCACAGCCCTTGGTAAGAGATGTTCACGGTAGGCTGTGAGAGCACTGGGCAGAACCAGTTGTTTTTTAGCTTCCCAAAGTGCTGGAGGCAAGATGCTTTGGGGCCTCTCTCACCCTTTGGAAACAAGGCAGCCCTTAGGTCCTGGTAGCTCTAGGCCTATGTAGCACAACCAGAACAGAAGTTCTACTTCAGCCAGGTCAGGCCTGCCAAGAAACTGCGTTTCACAGGCCTTTCAAAGAGATGTTCTCTTAGGCTGTAAGAGCACTGGGCAGAGCCAGCTGTTTCTTAGCTTCCCGAAGAGCTGGGAGCAAGATGCTTTGGGTCCACTCTCCGTCTTTGGAAACAAGGCAGCCCTTTGGGCCTGGCAGCTCTAGGGCAATGGAGCACACCCAGAGCAGAAGTTCTACTTCAGCCAGATCAGGCCTGCCAGGAAACTGCGTTTCACAGGCCTTGGTAAGAGATGTTCCCGGTAGGCTGTAAGAGCACTGGGCAGAGCCAGTTGTTTCTTACCTTCCTGAAAAGCTGGAAGCAAGATGCTTGGGACCCCTCTGCCCGTTTGGGAACAAGGCAGCCTTTTGGGTCGGGAAGCTCTAGGCCAATGGAGCACACGCAGAGCAGGAGTTCTACTTCAGCCTGATCAGGCCTGCAAAGAAACAGCTTTTGACAGGCCTTGGTAAGAGATGTTCGCGGTAGGTGTAAGAGCACTGGGCAGAGCCAGTTGTTTCTTAGCTTCGCAAAGACCGGGAAGCAAGATGCTTTGGGCCTCTCTGCCCCTTGGAAACAGGGCAGCACTTTGGGCCTGGCAGCTCTAGGGCAATGGAGCACACCCAGAGCCGGAGTTCTACTTCAGCCAGATGAGGCCTGCCAAGAAACTGCGTTTCACAGGCCTTTCAAAGACATGTTCCTGGTAGGCTGTAAGAGCACGGGGCAGAGCGAGTTGGTTCTTAGCTTCCCAGAGAGCTGGAAGCAAGATGCTTTGGGGCCTCTCTGCCCCTTTGGAAACAAGGCAGCACCTTGGGCCTGGCAGCTCTAGGGCAATGGAGCACACCCAGAGCAGAAGTTCTACTTCAGCCAAATCAGGCCTGCCAGGAAACGGCGTTTCACAGGCCTTGGTAAGAGATGTTCCCGGTAGGCTGTAAGAGCACTGGGCAACGCCAGATGTTTCTTAGCTTCCCGAAGAGCTGGAAGCAAGAAGCTTTGGTGCAACTCTCTCACTTTGGACTCAAGGCAGCCCTTTGGGGCAGGTAGCTCTAGCCCAGTGGAGCACACCCAGAGCAGAAGTTCTACTTGGGCCAGTTCAGGCCACCAACAAACTGCGTTTCACAGGCCTTGGTAAGAGATGTTCCCGGTAGGCTGTAAGAACACTGGGCAACGCCAGATGTTTCTTAGCTTCCCGAAGAGCTGGAAGCAAGATGCTTTGGGGCCTCTCATCCCCTTTGCAAACAAGGCGGCCCTATGGGCCAGGCAGCTCTAGGCCAATGGAGCACACCCAGAGCAGAAGTTCTACCTCAGCCAGATAAGGCCTGCCAAGAAACTGCGTTTCAAAGGCTTTGGTAAGAGATGTTCCCGGTACTCTGTTAGAGCACTGGGCAGAGCCATTTGTTTCTTAGCTTCCCAAAGAGCTGGAAGCAAGATGCTTTGGGGGCTCCCTGCCCCTTTGCCAACAAGGGCGACCTTTGGGCCTTTCAGCTCTAGGCCAATGGAGCACACCCAGAGCAGAAGTCCTACTTCAGCCAGATCAGGCCTGCCAAGGAACTGCGTTTCAGAGGCCTTTGTATGTGACGTTCCCGGTAGGCTGTGAGAGCACGGTGCAGAGCCAGTTGTTTCCTTGTTTCCCAAACAGCTGGAAGCAAGACGCTTTGGGGCCTCTCTGCCCCTTTGGAAACAAGGCAGCACGTTGGGTCTGGCAGCTCTAGGGCAATGGAGCACAACCAGAGCCGAAGTTCTACTTCTTCCAGATCAGGCCTGCCTAGACAGTGCGTTTCCCAGGCCTTGATAAGAGATGTTCTCTTAGGCTATAAGAGCACTGGGCACAGCCAGTTGTTTCTTAGCTTCCCAAGAGGTGGAAGCAAGATGCTTTGGGGCCTCTCTCCCCCTTTGGAAACAAGGCAGCCCTTTGGGCCTTTCAGCTCTAGGGCAATGGAGCACACCCAGAGCAGAAGTTCTACCTCAGCCAGATCAGGCCTGCCAAGAAACTGCTTTTCACAGGCCTTCGTAAGAGGTGTTCCCGGAAGGCTGTAAGAGTACCTGGCAGAGCGAGTTGTTTCTTAGCTTCAAAAACAGCTGGAAGCAACATGATTTGGGGCCTCTCTCCCCCTTTGGAAACAAAGCAGCCTTTGTGCCTGGCAGCTCTAGGCCAAAGTAGCACACCCAGGGCACAAGTTCTACCTCAGCCAGATAAGGCCTGTCAAGAAGCTGCGTTTCACAGGCCTTTGTATGTGACGTTCCCGGTTGGCTTTGAGAGCACTGTGCAGAGCCAGTTGTTTTAGCTTCCCAGAGAGCAGGAAGCAAGATGCTTTGGGGCCTCTCTCACACTTTGGAAATAAAGGCAGCCCTTTGGGCCTGGCAGCCCTAGGCCAATGGAGTACACCCAGAGCAGAAGTTCTACCTCAGCCAGATCAGGCCTTCCAAGAAACTGCGTCTCACAGGCCTTTCTCTGTCACGTTGCCGGTAGGCTGTGAGAGCACTGTGCAGAGCCAGTTGTTTCTTAGCTTCCCAAAGATTTGGAAGCAAGATGCGTTGGGGACTCTCAGCCCCTTTGGAAACAAGGCGGCCCTTTGGGCCTGGCTGCTCTAGGCCAAAGTAGCACGCCCAGAGCAGGAGTTCTACTTCAGCCAGATCAGGCCTGCCAAGAAACTGCGTTTCACAGGCCTTGGTAAGAGATGTTCCCGGTAGGCTGTGAGAGCACTGTGGAGAGCCAGTTGCTTTAGCTTCCCACAGAGCTGGAAGCAAGATGCCTTGGGGCCTCTCTCTCCCTTTGGACACAAGGCAGCCGTTTGGGCCTGGCAGCTCTAGGCCAATGGAGCACACCCACAGCAGAAGTTCTACTTCAGGCAGATCAGTCCTGCCCAGAAACTGCGTTTCACAGCCCTTGGTAAGAGATGTTCACGGTAGGCTGTGAGAGCACTGGGCAGAACCAGTTGTTTTTTAGCTTCCCAAAGTGCTGGAGGCAAGATGCTTTGGGGCCTCTCTCACCCTTTGGAAACAAGGCAGCCCTTAGGTCCTGGTAGCTCTAGGCCTATGTAGCACAACCAGAACAGAAGTTCTACTTCAGCCAGGTCAGGCCTGCCAAGAAACTGCGTTTCACAGGCCTTTCAAAGAGATGTTCTCTTAGGCTGTAAGAGCACTGGGCAGAGCCAGCTGTTTCTTAGCTTCCCGAAGAGCTGGGAGCAAGATGCTTTGGGTCCACTCTCCGTCTTTGGAAACAAGGCAGCCCTTTGGGCCTGGCAGCTCTAGGGCAATGGAGCACACCCAGAGCAGAAGTTCTACTTCAGCCAGATCAGGCCTGCCAGGAAACTGCGTTTCACAGGCCTTGGTAAGAGATGTTCCCGGTAGGCTGTAAGAGCACTGGGCAGAGCCAGTTGTTTCTTACCTTCCTGAAAAGCTGGAAGCAAGATGCTTGGGACCCCTCTGCCCGTTTGGGAACAAGGCAGCCTTTTGGGTCGGGAAGCTCTAGGCCAATGGAGCACACGCAGAGCAGGAGTTCTACTTCAGCCTGATCAGGCCTGCAAAGAAACAGCGTTTGACAGGCCTTGGTAAGAGATGTTCGCGGTAGGTGTAAGAGCACTGGGCAGAGCCAGTTGTTTCTTAGCTTCGCAAAGACCGGGAAGCAAGATGCTTTGGGCCTCTCTGCCCCTTGGAAACAGGGCAGCACTTTGGGCCTGGCAGCTCTAGGGCAATGGAGCACACCCAGAGCCGGAGTTCTACTTCAGCCAGATGAGGCCTGCCAAGAAACTGCGTTTCACAGGCCTTTCAAAGACATGTTCCTGGTAGGCTGTAAGAGCACGGGGCAGAGCGAGTTGGTTCTTAGCTTCCCAGAGAGCTGGAAGCAAGATGCTTTGGGGCCTCTCTGCCCCTTTGGAAACAAGGCAGCACCTTGGGCCTGGCAGCTCTAGGGCAATGGAGCACACCCAGAGCAGAAGTTCTACTTCAGCCAAATCAGGCCTGCCAGGAAACGGCGTTTCACAGGCCTTGGTAAGAGATGTTCCCGGTAGGCTGTAAGAGCACTGGGCAACGCCAGATGTTTCTTAGCTTCCCGAAGAGCTGGAAGCAAGAAGCTTTGGTGCAACTCTCTCACTTTGGACTCAAGGCAGCCCTTTGGGGCAGGTAGCTCTAGCCCAGTGGAGCACACCCAGAGCAGAAGTTCTACTTGGGCCAGTTCAGGCCACCAACAAACTGCGTTTCACAGGCCTTGGTAAGAGATGTTCCCGGTAGGCTGTAAGAGCACTGGGCAACGCCAGATGTTTCTTAGCTTCCCGAAGAGCTGGAAGAAGATGCTTTGGGGCCTCTCATCCCCTTTGCAAACAAGGCCGACCTTTGGGCCAGGCAGCTCTAGGCCAATGGAGCACACCCAGAGCAGAAGTTCTACCTCAGCCAGATAAGGCCTGCCAAGAAACTGCGTTTCAAAGGCTTTGGTAAGAGATGTTCCCGGTACTCTGTTAGAGCACTGGGCAGAGCCATTTGTTTCTTAGCTTCCCAAAGAGCTGGAAGCAAGATGCTTTGGGGGCTCCCTGCTCCTTTGCCAACAAGGGCGACCTTTGGGCCTTTCAGCTCTAGGCCAATGGAGCACACCCAGAGCAGAAGTCCTACTTCAGCCAGATCAGGCCTGCCAAGGAACTGCGTTTCAGAGGCCTTTGTATGTGACGTTCCCGGTAGGCTGTGAGAGCACGGTGCAGAGCCAGTTGTTTCCTTGTTTCCCAAACAGCTGGAAGCAAGACGCTTTGGGGCCTCTCTGCCCCTTTGGAAACAAGGCAGCACGTTGGGTCTGGCAGCTCTAGGGCAATGGAGCACAACCAGAGCCGAAGTTCTACTTCTTCCAGATCAGGCCTGCCTAGACAGTGCGTTTCCCAGGCCTTGATAAGAGATGTTCTCTTAGGCTATAAGAGCACTGGGCACAGCCAGTTGTTTCTTAGCTTCCCAAGAGGTGGAAGCAAGATGCTTTGGGGCCTCTCTCCCCCTTTGGAAACAAGGCAGCCCTTTGGGCCTTTCAGCTCTAGGGCAATGGAGCACACCCAGAGCAGAAGTTCTACCTCAGCCAGATCAGGCCTGCCAAGAAACTGCTTTTCACAGGCCTTCGTAAGAGGTGTTCCCGGAAGGCTGTAAGAGTACCTGGCAGAGCGAGTTGTTTCTTAGCTTCAAAAACAGCTGGAAGCAACATGATTTGGGGCCTCTCTCCCCCTTTGGAAACAAAGCAGCCTTTGTGCCTGGCAGCTCTAGGCCAAAGTAGCACACCCAGAGCACAAGTTCTACCTCAGCCAGATCAGGCCTTCCAAGAAACTGCGTCTCACAGGCCTTTCTCTGTCACGTTGCCGGTAGGCTGTGAGAGCACTGTGCAGAGCCAGTTGTTTCTTAGCTTCCCAAAGATTTGGAAGCAAGATGCTTTGGGGACTCTCAGCCCCTTTGGAAACAAGGCGGCCCTTTGGGCCTGGCAGCTCTAGGCCAAAGTAGCACGCCCAGAGCAGGAGTTCTACTTCAGCCAGATCAGGCCTGCCAAGAAACTGCGTTTCACAGGCCTTGGTAAGAGATGTTCCCGGTAGGCTGTGAGAGCACTGTGGAGAGCCAGTTGCTTTAGCTTCCCACAGAGCTGGAAGCAAGATGCCTTGGGGCCTCTCTCTCCCTTTGGACACAAGGCAGCCGTTTGGGCCTGGCAGCTCTAGGCCAATGGAGCACACCCACAGCAGAAGTTCTACTTCAGGCAGATCAGTCCTGCCCAGAAACTGCGTTTCACAGCCCTTGGTAAGAGATGTTCACGGTAGGCTGTGAGAGCACTGGGCAGAACCAGTTGTTTTTTAGCTTCCCAAAGTGCTGGAGGCAAGATGCTTTGGGGCCTCTCTCACCCTTTGGAAACAAGGCAGCCCTTAGGTCCTGGTAGCTCTAGGCCTATGTAGCACAACCAGAACAGAAGTTCTACTTCAGCCAGGTCAGGCCTGCCAAGAAACTGCGTTTCACAGGCCTTTCAAAGAGATGTTCTCTTAGGCTGTAAGAGCACTGGGCAGAGCCAGCTGTTTCTTAGCTTCCCGAAGAGCTGGGAGCAAGATGCTTTGGGTCCACTCTCCGTCTTTGGAAACAAGGCAGCCCTTTGGGCCTGGCAGCTCTAGGGCAATGGAGCACACCCAGAGCAGAAGTTCTACTTCAGCCAGATCAGGCCTGCCAGGAAACTGCGTTTCACAGGCCTTGGTAAGAGATGTTCCCGGTAGGCTGTAAGAGCACTGGGCAGAGCCAGTTGTTTCTTACCTTCCTGAAAAGCTGGAAGCAAGATGCTTGGGACCCCTCTGCCCGTTTGGGAACAAGGCAGCCTTTTGGGTCGGGAAGCTCTAGGCCAATGGAGCACACGCAGAGCAGGAGTTCTACTTCAGCCTGATCAGGCCTGCAAAGAAACAGCGTTTGACAGGCCTTGGTAAGAGATGTTCGCGGTAGGTGTAAGAGCACTGGGCAGAGCCAGTTGTTTCTTAGCTTCGCAAAGACCGGGAAGCAAGATGCTTTGGGCCTCTCTGCCCCTTGGAAACAGGGCAGCACTTTGGGCCTGGCAGCTCTAGGGCAATGGAGCACACCCAGAGCCGGAGTTCTACTTCAGCCAGATGAGGCCTGCCAAGAAACTGCGTTTCACAGGCCTTTCAAAGACATGTTCCTGGTAGGCTGTAAGAGCACGGGGCAGAGCGAGTTGGTTCTTAGCTTCCCAGAGAGCTGGAAGCAAGATGCTTTGGGGCCTCTCTGCCCCTTTGGAAACAAGGCAGCACCTTGGGCCTGGCAGCTCTAGGGCAATGGAGCACACCCAGAGCAGAAGTTCTACTTCAGCCAAATCAGGCCTGCCAGGAAACGGCGTTTCACAGGCCTTGGTAAGAGATGTTCCCGGTAGGCTGTAAGAGCACTGGGCAACGCCAGATGTTTCTTAGCTTCCCGAAGAGCTGGAAGCAAGAAGCTTTGGTGCAACTCTCTCACTTTGGACTCAAGGCAGCCCTTTGGGGCAGGTAGCTCTAGCCCAGTGGAGCACACCCAGAGCAGAAGTTCTACTTGGGCCAGTTCAGGCCACCAACAAACTGCGTTTCACAGGCCTTGGTAAGAGATGTTCCCGGTAGGCTGTAAGAACACTGGGCAACGCCAGATGTTTCTTAGCTTCCCGAAGAGCTGGAAGCAAGATGCTTTGGGGCCTCTCATCCCCTTTGCAAACAAGGCGGCCCTATGGGCCAGGCAGCTCTAGGCCAATGGAGCACACCCAGAGCAGAAGTTCTACCTCAGCCAGATAAGGCCTGCCAAGAAACTGCGTTTCAAAGGCTTTGGTAAGAGATGTTCCCGGTACTCTGTTAGAGCACTGGGCAGAGCCATTTGTTTCTTAGCTTCCCAAAGAGCTGGAAGCAAGATGCTTTGGGGGCTCCCTGCCCCTTTGCCAACAAGGGCGACCTTTGGGCCTTTCAGCTCTAGGCCAATGGAGCACACCCAGAGCAGAAGTCCTACTTCAGCCAGATCAGGCCTGCCAAGGAACTGCGTTTCAGAGGCCTTTGTATGTGACGTTCCCGGTAGGCTGTGAGAGCACGGTGCAGAGCCAGTTGTTTCCTTGTTTCCCAAACAGCTGGAAGCAAGACGCTTTGGGGCCTCTCTGCCCCTTTGGAAACAAGGCAGCACGTTGGGTCTGGCAGCTCTAGGGCAATGGAGCACAACCAGAGCCGAAGTTCTACTTCTTCCAGATCAGGCCTGCCTAGACAGTGCGTTTCCCAGGCCTTGATAAGAGATGTTCTCTTAGGCTATAAGAGCACTGGGCACAGCCAGTTGTTTCTTAGCTTCCCAAGAGGTGGAAGCAAGATGCTTTGGGGCCTCTCTCCCCCTTTGGAAACAAGGCAGCCCTTTGGGCCTTTCAGCTCTAGGGCAATGGAGCACACCCAGAGCAGAAGTTCTACCTCAGCCAGATCAGGCCTGCCAAGAAACTGCTTTTCACAGGCCTTCGTAAGAGGTGTTCCCGGAAGGCTGTAAGAGTACCTGGCAGAGCGAGTTGTTTCTTAGCTTCAAAAACAGCTGGAAGCAACATGATTTGGGGCCTCTCTCCCCCTTTGGAAACAAAGCAGCCTTTGTGCCTGGCAGCTCTAGGCCAAAGTAGCACACCCAGGGCACAAGTTCTACCTCAGCCAGATAAGGCCTGTCAAGAAGCTGCGTTTCACAGGCCTTTGTATGTGACGTTCCCGGTTGGCTTTGAGAGCACTGTGCAGAGCCAGTTGTTTTAGCTTCCCAGAGAGCAGGAAGCAAGATGCTTTGGGGCCTCTCTCACACTTTGGAAATAAAGGCAGCCCTTTGGGCCTGGCAGCCCTAGGCCAATGGAGTACACCCAGAGCAGAAGTTCTACCTCAGCCAGATCAGGCCTTCCAAGAAACTGCGTCTCACAGGCCTTTCTCTGTCACGTTGCCGGTAGGCTGTGAGAGCACTGTGCAGAGCCAGTTGTTTCTTAGCTTCCCAAAGATTTGGAAGCAAGATGCGTTGGGGACTCTCAGCCCCTTTGGAAACAAGGCGGCCCTTTGGGCCTGGCTGCTCTAGGCCAAAGTAGCACGCCCAGAGCAGGAGTTCTACTTCAGCCAGATCAGGCCTGCCAAGAAACTGCGTTTCACAGGCCTTGGTAAGAGATGTTCCCGGTAGGCTGTGAGAGCACTGTGGAGAGCCAGTTGCTTTAGCTTCCCACAGAGCTGGAAGCAAGATGCCTTGGGGCCTCTCTCTCCCTTTGGACACAAGGCAGCCGTTTGGGCCTGGCAGCTCTAGGCCAATGGAGCACACCCACAGCAGAAGTTCTACTTCAGGCAGATCAGTCCTGCCCAGAAACTGCGTTTCACAGCCCTTGGTAAGAGATGTTCACGGTAGGCTGTGAGAGCACTGGGCAGAACCAGTTGTTTTTTAGCTTCCCAAAGTGCTGGAGGCAAGATGCTTTGGGGCCTCTCTCACCCTTTGGAAACAAGGCAGCCCTTAGGTCCTGGTAGCTCTAGGCCTATGTAGCACAACCAGAACAGAAGTTCTACTTCAGCCAGGTCAGGCCTGCCAAGAAACTGCGTTTCACAGGCCTTTCAAAGAGATGTTCTCTTAGGCTGTAAGAGCACTGGGCAGAGCCAGCTGTTTCTTAGCTTCCCGAAGAGCTGGGAGCAAGATGCTTTGGGTCCACTCTCCGTCTTTGGAAACAAGGCAGCCCTTTGGGCCTGGCAGCTCTAGGGCAATGGAGCACACCCAGAGCAGAAGTTCTACTTCAGCCAGATCAGGCCTGCCAGGAAACTGCGTTTCACAGGCCTTGGTAAGAGATGTTCCCGGTAGGCTGTAAGAGCACTGGGCAGAGCCAGTTGTTTCTTACCTTCCTGAAAAGCTGGAAGCAAGATGCTTGGGACCCCTCTGCCCGTTTGGGAACAAGGCAGCCTTTTGGGTCGGGAAGCTCTAGGCCAATGGAGCACACGCAGAGCAGGAGTTCTACTTCAGCCTGATCAGGCCTGCAAAGAAACAGCGTTTGACAGGCCTTGGTAAGAGATGTTCGCGGTAGGTGTAAGAGCACTGGGCAGAGCCAGTTGTTTCTTAGCTTCGCAAAGACCGGGAAGCAAGATGCTTTGGGCCTCTCTGCCCCTTGGAAACAGGGCAGCACTTTGGGCCTGGCAGCTCTAGGGCAATGGAGCACACCCAGAGCCGGAGTTCTACTTCAGCCAGATGAGGCCTGCCAAGAAACTGCGTTTCACAGGCCTTTCAAAGACATGTTCCTGGTAGGCTGTAAGAGCACGGGGCAGAGCGAGTTGGTTCTTAGCTTCCCAGAGAGCTGGAAGCAAGATGCTTTGGGGCCTCTCTGCCCCTTTGGAAACAAGGCAGCACCTTGGGCCTGGCAGCTCTAGGGCAATGGAGCACACCCAGAGCAGAAGTTCTACTTCAGCCAAATCAGGCCTGCCAGGAAACGGCGTTTCACAGGCCTTGGTAAGAGATGTTCCCGGTAGGCTGTAAGAGCACTGGGCAACGCCAGATGTTTCTTAGCTTCCCGAAGAGCTGGAAGCAAGAAGCTTTGGTGCAACTCTCTCACTTTGGACTCAAGGCAGCCCTTTGGGGCAGGTAGCTCTAGCCCAGTGGAGCACACCCAGAGCAGAAGTTCTACTTGGGCCAGTTCAGGCCACCAACAAACTGCGTTTCACAGGCCTTGGTAAGAGATGTTCCCGGTAGGCTGTAAGAACACTGGGCAACGCCAGATGTTTCTTAGCTTCCCGAAGAGCTGGAAGCAAGATGCTTTGGGGCCTCTCATCCCCTTTGCAAACAAGGCGGCCCTATGGGCCAGGCAGCTCTAGGCCAATGGAGCACACCCAGAGCAGAAGTTCTACCTCAGCCAGATAAGGCCTGCCAAGAAACTGCGTTTCAAAGGCTTTGGTAAGAGATGTTCCCGGTACTCTGTTAGAGCACTGGGCAGAGCCATTTGTTTCTTAGCTTCCCAAAGAGCTGGAAGCAAGATGCTTTGGGGGCTCCCTGCCCCTTTGCCAACAAGGGCGACCTTTGGGCCTTTCAGCTCTAGGCCAATGGAGCACACCCAGAGCAGAAGTCCTACTTCAGCCAGATCAGGCCTGCCAAGGAACTGCGTTTCAGAGGCCTTTGTATGTGACGTTCCCGGTAGGCTGTGAGAGCACGGTGCAGAGCCAGTTGTTTCCTTGTTTCCCAAACAGCTGGAAGCAAGACGCTTTGGGGCCTCTCTGCCCCTTTGGAAACAAGGCAGCACGTTGGGTCTGGCAGCTCTAGGGCAATGGAGCACAACCAGAGCCGAAGTTCTACTTCTTCCAGATCAGGCCTGCCTAGACAGTGCGTTTCCCAGGCCTTGATAAGAGATGTTCTCTTAGGCTATAAGAGCACTGGGCACAGCCAGTTGTTTCTTAGCTTCCCAAGAGGTGGAAGCAAGATGCTTTGGGGCCTCTCTCCCCCTTTGGAAACAAGGCAGCCCTTTGGGCCTTTCAGCTCTAGGGCAATGGAGCACACCCAGAGCAGAAGTTCTACCTCAGCCAGATCAGGCCTGCCAAGAAACTGCTTTTCACAGGCCTTCGTAAGAGGTGTTCCCGGAAGGCTGTAAGAGTACCTGGCAGAGCGAGTTGTTTCTTAGCTTCAAAAACAGCTGGAAGCAACATGATTTGGGGCCTCTCTCCCCCTTTGGAAACAAAGCAGCCTTTGTGCCTGGCAGCTCTAGGCCAAAGTAGCACACCCAGGGCACAAGTTCTACCTCAGCCAGATAAGGCCTGTCAAGAAGCTGCGTTTCACAGGCCTTTGTATGTGACGTTCCCGGTTGGCTTTGAGAGCACTGTGCAGAGCCAGTTGTTTTAGCTTCCCAGAGAGCAGGAAGCAAGATGCTTTGGGGCCTCTCTCACACTTTGGAAATAAAGGCAGCCCTTTGGGCCTGGCAGCCCTAGGCCAATGGAGTACACCCAGAGCAGAAGTTCTACCTCAGCCAGATCAGGCCTTCCAAGAAACTGCGTCTCACAGGCCTTTCTCTGTCACGTTGCCGGTAGGCTGTGAGAGCACTGTGCAGAGCCAGTTGTTTCTTAGCTTCCCAAAGATTTGGAAGCAAGATGCGTTGGGGACTCTCAGCCCCTTTGGAAACAAGGCGGCCCTTTGGGCCTGGCTGCTCTAGGCCAAAGTAGCACGCCCAGAGCAGGAGTTCTACTTCAGCCAGATCAGGCCTGCCAAGAAACTGCGTTTCACAGGCCTTGGTAAGAGATGTTCCCGGTAGGCTGTGAGAGCACTGTGGAGAGCCAGTTGCTTTAGCTTCCCACAGAGCTGGAAGCAAGATGCCTTGGGGCCTCTCTCTCCCTTTGGACACAAGGCAGCCGTTTGGGCCTGGCAGCTCTAGGCCAATGGAGCACACCCACAGCAGAAGTTCTACTTCAGGCAGATCAGTCCTGCCCAGAAACTGCGTTTCACAGCCCTTGGTAAGAGATGTTCACGGTAGGCTGTGAGAGCACTGGGCAGAACCAGTTGTTTTTTAGCTTCCCAAAGTGCTGGAGGCAAGATGCTTTGGGGCCTCTCTCACCCTTTGGAAACAAGGCAGCCCTTAGGTCCTGGTAGCTCTAGGCCTATGTAGCACAACCAGAACAGAAGTTCTACTTCAGCCAGGTCAGGCCTGCCAAGAAACTGCGTTTCACAGGCCTTTCAAAGAGATGTTCTCTTAGGCTGTAAGAGCACTGGGCAGAGCCAGCTGTTTCTTAGCTTCCCGAAGAGCTGGGAGCAAGATGCTTTGGGTCCACTCTCCGTCTTTGGAAACAAGGCAGCCCTTTGGGCCTGGCAGCTCTAGGGCAATGGAGCACACCCAGAGCAGAAGTTCTACTTCAGCCAGATCAGGCCTGCCAGGAAACTGCGTTTCACAGGCCTTGGTAAGAGATGTTCCCGGTAGGCTGTAAGAGCACTGGGCAGAGCCAGTTGTTTCTTACCTTCCTGAAAAGCTGGAAGCAAGATGCTTGGGACCCCTCTGCCCGTTTGGGAACAAGGCAGCCTTTTGGGTCGGGAAGCTCTAGGCCAATGGAGCACACGCAGAGCAGGAGTTCTACTTCAGCCTGATCAGGCCTGCAAAGAAACAGCGTTTGACAGGCCTTGGTAAGAGATGTTCGCGGTAGGTGTAAGAGCACTGGGCAGAGCCAGTTGTTTCTTAGCTTCGCAAAGACCGGGAAGCAAGATGCTTTGGGCCTCTCTGCCCCTTGGAAACAGGGCAGCACTTTGGGCCTGGCAGCTCTAGGGCAATGGAGCACACCCAGAGCCGGAGTTCTACTTCAGCCAGATGAGGCCTGCCAAGAAACTGCGTTTCACAGGCCTTTCAAAGACATGTTCCTGGTAGGCTGTAAGAGCACGGGGCAGAGCGAGTTGGTTCTTAGCTTCCCAGAGAGCTGGAAGCAAGATGCTTTGGGGCCTCTCTGCCCCTTTGGAAACAAGGCAGCACCTTGGGCCTGGCAGCTCTAGGGCAATGGAGCACACCCAGAGCAGAAGTTCTACTTCAGCCAAATCAGGCCTGCCAGGAAACGGCGTTTCACAGGCCTTGGTAAGAGATGTTCCCGGTAGGCTGTAAGAGCACTGGGCAACGCCAGATGTTTCTTAGCTTCCCGAAGAGCTGGAAGCAAGAAGCTTTGGTGCAACTCTCTCACTTTGGACTCAAGGCAGCCCTTTGGGGCAGGTAGCTCTAGCCCAGTGGAGCACACCCAGAGCAGAAGTTCTACTTGGGCCAGTTCAGGCCACCAACAAACTGCGTTTCACAGGCCTTGGTAAGAGATGTTCCCGGTAGGCTGTAAGAACACTGGGCAACGCCAGATGTTTCTTAGCTTCCCGAAGAGCTGGAAGCAAGATGCTTTGGGGCCTCTCATCCCCTTTGCAAACAAGGCGGCCCTATGGGCCAGGCAGCTCTAGGCCAATGGAGCACACCCAGAGCAGAAGTTCTACCTCAGCCAGATAAGGCCTGCCAAGAAACTGCGTTTCAAAGGCTTTGGTAAGAGATGTTCCCGGTACTCTGTTAGAGCACTGGGCAGAGCCATTTGTTTCTTAGCTTCCCAAAGAGCTGGAAGCAAGATGCTTTGGGGGCTCCCTGCCCCTTTGCCAACAAGGGCGACCTTTGGGCCTTTCAGCTCTAGGCCAATGGAGCACACCCAGAGCAGAAGTCCTACTTCAGCCAGATCAGGCCTGCCAAGGAACTGCGTTTCAGAGGCCTTTGTATGTGACGTTCCCGGTAGGCTGTGAGAGCACGGTGCAGAGCCAGTTGTTTCCTTGTTTCCCAAACAGCTGGAAGCAAGACGCTTTGGGGCCTCTCTGCCCCTTTGGAAACAAGGCAGCACGTTGGGTCTGGCAGCTCTAGGGCAATGGAGCACAACCAGAGCCGAAGTTCTACTTCTTCCAGATCAGGCCTGCCTAGACAGTGCGTTTCCCAGGCCTTGATAAGAGATGTTCTCTTAGGCTATAAGAGCACTGGGCACAGCCAGTTGTTTCTTAGCTTCCCAAGAGGTGGAAGCAAGATGCTTTGGGGCCTCTCTCCCCCTTTGGAAACAAGGCAGCCCTTTGGGCCTTTCAGCTCTAGGGCAATGGAGCACACCCAGAGCAGAAGTTCTACCTCAGCCAGATCAGGCCTGCCAAGAAACTGCTTTTCACAGGCCTTCGTAAGAGGTGTTCCCGGAAGGCTGTAAGAGTACCTGGCAGAGCGAGTTGTTTCTTAGCTTCAAAAACAGCTGGAAGCAACATGATTTGGGGCCTCTCTCCCCCTTTGGAAACAAAGCAGCCTTTGTGCCTGGCAGCTCTAGGCCAAAGTAGCACACCCAGGGCACAAGTTCTACCTCAGCCAGATAAGGCCTGTCAAGAAGCTGCGTTTCACAGGCCTTTGTATGTGACGTTCCCGGTTGGCTTTGAGAGCACTGTGCAGAGCCAGTTGTTTTAGCTTCCCAGAGAGCAGGAAGCAAGATGCTTTGGGGCCTCTCTCACACTTTGGAAATAAAGGCAGCCCTTTGGGCCTGGCAGCCCTAGGCCAATGGAGTACACCCAGAGCAGAAGTTCTACCTCAGCCAGATCAGGCCTTCCAAGAAACTGCGTCTCACAGGCCTTTCTCTGTCACGTTGCCGGTAGGCTGTGAGAGCACTGTGCAGAGCCAGTTGTTTCTTAGCTTCCCAAAGATTTGGAAGCAAGATGCGTTGGGGACTCTCAGCCCCTTTGGAAACAAGGCGGCCCTTTGGGCCTGGCTGCTCTAGGCCAAAGTAGCACGCCCAGAGCAGGAGTTCTACTTCAGCCAGATCAGGCCTGCCAAGAAACTGCGTTTCACAGGCCTTGGTAAGAGATGTTCCCGGTAGGCTGTGAGAGCACTGTGGAGAGCCAGTTGCTTTAGCTTCCCACAGAGCTGGAAGCAAGATGCCTTGGGGCCTCTCTCTCCCTTTGGACACAAGGCAGCCGTTTGGGCCTGGCAGCTCTAGGCCAATGGAGCACACCCACAGCAGAAGTTCTACTTCAGGCAGATCAGTCCTGCCCAGAAACTGCGTTTCACAGCCCTTGGTAAGAGATGTTCACGGTAGGCTGTGAGAGCACTGGGCAGAACCAGTTGTTTTTTAGCTTCCCAAAGTGCTGGAGGCAAGATGCTTTGGGGCCTCTCTCACCCTTTGGAAACAAGGCAGCCCTTAGGTCCTGGTAGCTCTTGGCCTATGTAGCACAACCAGAACAGAAGTTCTACTTCAGCCAGGTCAGGCCTGCCAAGAAACTGCGTTTCACAGGCCTTTCAAAGAGATGTTCTCTTAGGCTGTAAGAGCACTGGGCAGAGCCAGCTGTTTCTTAGCTTCCCGAAGAGCTGGGAGCAAGATGCTTTGGGTCCACTCTCCGTCTTTGGAAACAAGGCAGCCCTTTGGGCCTGGCAGCTCTAGGGCAATGGAGCACACCCAGAGCAGAAGTTCTACTTCAGCCAGATCAGGCCTGCCAGGAAACTGCGTTTCACAGGCCTTGGTAAGAGATGTTCCCGGTAGGCTGTAAGAGCACTGGGCAGAGCCAGTTGTTTCTTACCTTCCTGAAAAGCTGGAAGCAAGATGCTTGGGACCCCTCTGCCCGTTTGGGAACAAGGCAGCCTTTTGGGTCGGGAAGCTCTAGGCCAATGGAGCACACGCAGAGCAGGAGTTCTACTTCAGCCTGATCAGGCCTGCAAAGAAACAGCGTTTGACAGGCCTTGGTAAGAGATGTTCGCGGTAGGTGTAAGAGCACTGGGCAGAGCCAGTTGTTTCTTAGCTTCGCAAAGACCGGGAAGCAAGATGCTTTGGGCCTCTCTGCCCCTTGGAAACAGGGCAGCACTTTGGGCCTGGCAGCTCTAGGGCAATGGAGCACACCCAGAGCCGGAGTTCTACTTCAGCCAGATGAGGCCTGCCAAGAAACTGCGTTTCACAGGCCTTTCAAAGACATGTTCCTGGTAGGCTGTAAGAGCACGGGGCAGAGCGAGTTGGTTCTTAGCTTCCCAGAGAGCTGGAAGCAAGATGCTTTGGGGCCTCTCTGCCCCTTTGGAAACAAGGCAGCACCTTGGGCCTGGCAGCTCTAGGGCAATGGAGCACACCCAGAGCAGAAGTTCTACTTCAGCCAAATCAGGCCTGCCAGGAAACGGCGTTTCACAGGCCTTGGTAAGAGATGTTCCCGGTAGGCTGTAAGAGCACTGGGCAACGCCAGATGTTTCTTAGCTTCCCGAAGAGCTGGAAGCAAGAAGCTTTGGTGCAACTCTCTCACTTTGGACTCAAGGCAGCCCTTTGGGGCAGGTAGCTCTAGCCCAGTGGAGCACACCCAGAGCAGAAGTTCTACTTGGGCCAGTTCAGGCCACCAACAAACTGCGTTTCACAGGCCTTGGTAAGAGATGTTCCCGGTAGGCTGTAAGAACACTGGGCAACGCCAGATGTTTCTTAGCTTCCCGAAGAGCTGGAAGCAAGATGCTTTGGGGCCTCTCATCCCCTTTGCAAACAAGGCGGCCCTATGGGCCAGGCAGCTCTAGGCCAATGGAGCACACCCAGAGCAGAAGTTCTACCTCAGCCAGATAAGGCCTGCCAAGAAACTGCGTTTCAAAGGCTTTGGTAAGAGATGTTCCCGGTACTCTGTTAGAGCACTGGGCAGAGCCATTTGTTTCTTAGCTTCCCAAAGAGCTGGAAGCAAGATGCTTTGGGGGCTCCCTGCCCCTTTGCCAACAAGGGCGACCTTTGGGCCTTTCAGCTCTAGGCCAATGGAGCACACCCAGAGCAGAAGTCCTACTTCAGCCAGATCAGGCCTGCCAAGGAACTGCGTTTCAGAGGCCTTTGTATGTGACGTTCCCGGTAGGCTGTGAGAGCACGGTGCAGAGCCAGTTGTTTCCTTGTTTCCCAAACAGCTGGAAGCAAGACGCTTTGGGGCCTCTCTGCCCCTTTGGAAACAAGGCAGCACGTTGGGTCTGGCAGCTCTAGGGCAATGGAGCACAACCAGAGCCGAAGTTCTACTTCTTCCAGATCAGGCCTGCCTAGACAGTGCGTTTCCCAGGCCTTGATAAGAGATGTTCTCTTAGGCTATAAGAGCACTGGGCACAGCCAGTTGTTTCTTAGCTTCCCAAGAGGTGGAAGCAAGATGCTTTGGGGCCTCTCTCCCCCTTTGGAAACAAGGCAGCCCTTTGGGCCTTTCAGCTCTAGGGCAATGGAGCACACCCAGAGCAGAAGTTCTACCTCAGCCAGATCAGGCCTGCCAAGAAACTGCTTTTCACAGGCCTTCGTAAGAGGTGTTCCCGGAAGGCTGTAAGAGTACCTGGCAGAGCGAGTTGTTTCTTAGCTTCAAAAACAGCTGGAAGCAACATGATTTGGGGCCTCTCTCCCCCTTTGGAAACAAAGCAGCCTTTGTGCCTGGCAGCTCTAGGCCAAAGTAGCACACCCAGGGCACAAGTTCTACCTCAGCCAGATAAGGCCTGTCAAGAAGCTGCGTTTCACAGGCCTTTGTATGTGACGTTCCCGGTTGGCTTTGAGAGCACTGTGCAGAGCCAGTTGTTTTAGCTTCCCAGAGAGCAGGAAGCAAGATGCTTTGGGGCCTCTCTCACACTTTGGAAATAAAGGCAGCCCTTTGGGCCTGGCAGCCCTAGGCCAATGGAGTACACCCAGAGCAGAAGTTCTACCTCAGCCAGATCAGGCCTTCCAAGAAACTGCGTCTCACAGGCCTTTCTCTGTCACGTTGCCGGTAGGCTGTGAGAGCACTGTGCAGAGCCAGTTGTTTCTTAGCTTCCCAAAGATTTGGAAGCAAGATGCGTTGGGGACTCTCAGCCCCTTTGGAAACAAGGCGGCCCTTTGGGCCTGGCTGCTCTAGGCCAAAGTAGCACGCCCAGAGCAGGAGTTCTACTTCAGCCAGATCAGGCCTGCCAAGAAACTGCGTTTCACAGGCCTTGGTAAGAGATGTTCCCGGTAGGCTGTGAGAGCACTGTGGAGAGCCAGTTGCTTTAGCTTCCCACAGAGCTGGAAGCAAGATGCCTTGGGGCCTCTCTCTCCCTTTGGACACAAGGCAGCCGTTTGGGCCTGGCAGCTCTAGGCCAATGGAGCACACCCACAGCAGAAGTTCTACTTCAGGCAGATCAGTCCTGCCCAGAAACTGCGTTTCACAGCCCTTGGTAAGAGATGTTCACGGTAGGCTGTGAGAGCACTGGGCAGAACCAGTTGTTTTTTAGCTTCCCAAAGTGCTGGAGGCAAGATGCTTTGGGGCCTCTCTCACCCTTTGGAAACAAGGCAGCCCTTAGGTCCTGGTAGCTCTAGGCCTATGTAGCACAACCAGAACAGAAGTTCTACTTCAGCCAGGTCAGGCCTGCCAAGAAACTGCGTTTCACAGGCCTTTCAAAGAGATGTTCTCTTAGGCTGTAAGAGCACTGGGCAGAGCCAGCTGTTTCTTAGCTTCCCGAAGAGCTGGGAGCAAGATGCTTTGGGTCCACTCTCCGTCTTTGGAAACAAGGCAGCCCTTTGGGCCTGGCAGCTCTAGGGCAATGGAGCACACCCAGAGCAGAAGTTCTACTTCAGCCAGATCAGGCCTGCCAGGAAACTGCGTTTCACAGGCCTTGGTAAGAGATGTTCCCGGTAGGCTGTAAGAGCACTGGGCAGAGCCAGTTGTTTCTTACCTTCCTGAAAAGCTGGAAGCAAGATGCTTGGGACCCCTCTGCCCGTTTGGGAACAAGGCAGCCTTTTGGGTCGGGAAGCTCTAGGCCAATGGAGCACATGCAGAGCAGGAGTTCTACTTCAGCCTGATCAGGCCTGCAAAGAAACAGCGTTTGACAGGCCTTGGTAAGAGATGTTCGCGGTAGGTGTAAGAGCACTGGGCAGAGCCAGTTGTTTCTTAGCTTCGCAAAGACCGGGAAGCAAGATGCTTTGGGCCTCTCTGCCCCTTGGAAACAGGGCAGCACTTTGGGCCTGGCAGCTCTAGGGCAATGGAGCACACCCAGAGCCGGAGTTCTACTTCAGCCAGATGAGGCCTGCCAAGAAACTGCGTTTCACAGGCCTTTCAAAGACATGTTCCCGGTAGTCTGTAAGAGCACGGGGCAGAGCGAGTTGGTTCTTAGCTTCCCAGAGAGCTGGAAGCAAGATGCTTTGGGGCCTCTCTGCCCCTTTGGAAACAAGGCAGCACCTTGGGCCTGGCAGCTCTAGGGCAATGGAGCACACCCAGAGCAGAAGTTCTACTTCAGCCAAATCAGGCCTGCCAGGAAACGGCGTTTCACAGGCCTTGGTAAGAGATGTTCCCGGTAGGCTGTAAGAGCACTGGGCAACGCCAGATGTTTCTTAGCTTCCCGAAGAGCTGGAAGCGAGAAGCTTTGGTGCCACTCTCTCACTTTGGACTCAAGGCAGCCCTTTGGGGCAGGTAGCTCTAGGCCAGTGGAGCACACCCAGAGCAGAAGTTCTACTTGGGCCAGTTCAGGCCACCAACAAACTGCGTTTCACAGGCCTTGGTAAGAGATGTTCCCGGTAGGCTGTAAGAGCACTGGGCAACGCCAGATGTTTCTTAGCTTCCCGAAGAGCTGGAAGAAGATGCTTTGGGGCCTCTCATCCCCTTTGCAAACAAGGCCGACCTTTGGGCCAGGCAGCTCTAGGCCAATGGAGCACACCCAGAGCAGAAGTTCTACCTCAGCCAGATAAGGCCTGCCAAGAAACTGCGTTTCAAAGGCTTTGGTAAGAGATGTTCCCGGTACTCTGTTAGAGCACTGGGCAGAGCCATTTGTTTCTTAGCTTCCCAAAGAGCTGGAAGCAAGATGCTTTGGGGGCTCCCTGCTCCTTTGCCAACAAGGGCGACCTTTGGGCCTTTCAGCTCTAGGCCAATGGAGCACACCCAGAGCAGAAGTCCTACTTCAGCCAGATCAGGCCTGCCAAGGAACTGCGTTTCAGAGGCCTTTGTATGTGACGTTCCCGGTAGGCTGTGAGAGCACGGTGCAGAGCCAGTTGTTTCCTTGTTTCCCAAACAGCTGGAAGCAAGACGCTTTGGGGCCTCTCTGCCCCTTTGGAAACAAGGCAGCACGTTGGGTCTGGCAGCTCTAGGGCAATGGAGCACAACCAGAGCCGAAGTTCTACTTCTTCCAGATCAGGCCTGCCTAGACAGTGCGTTTCCCAGGCCTTGATAAGAGATGTTCTCTTAGGCTATAAGAGCACTGGGCACAGCCAGTTGTTTCTTAGCTTCCCAAGAGGTGGAAGCAAGATGCTTTGGGGCCTCTCTCCCCCTTTGGAAACAAGGCAGCCCTTTGGGCCTTTCAGCTCTAGGGCAATGGAGCACACCCAGAGCAGAAGTTCTACCTCAGCCAGATCAGGCCTGCCAAGAAACTGCTTTTCACAGGCCTTCGTAAGAGGTGTTCCCGGAAGGCTGTAAGAGTACCTGGCAGAGCGAGTTGTTTCTTAGCTTCAAAAACAGCTGGAAGCAACATGATTTGGGGCCTCTCTCCCCCTTTGGAAACAAAGCAGCCTTTGTGCCTGGCAGCTCTAGGCCAAAGTAGCACACCCAGAGCACAAGTTCTACCTCAGCCAGATCAGGCCTTCCAAGAAACTGCGTCTCACAGGCCTTTCTCTGTCACGTTGCCGGTAGGCTGTGAGAGCACTGTGCAGAGCCAGTTGTTTCTTAGCTTCCCAAAGATTTTGAAGCAAGATGCGTTGGGGACTCTCAGCCCCTTTGGAAACAAGTCGGCCCTTTGGGCCTGGCTGCTCTAGGCCAAAGTAGCACGCCCAGAGCAGGAGTTCTACTTCAGCCAGATCAGGCCTGCCAAGAAACTGCGTTTCACAGGCCTTGGTAAGAGATGTTCCCGGTAGGCTGTGAGAGCACTGTGGAGAGCCAGTTGCTTTAGCTTCCCACAGAGCTGGAAGCAAGATGCCTTGGGGCCTCTCTCTCCCTTTGGACACAAGGCAGCCGTTTGGGCCTGGCAGCTCTAGGCCAATGGAGCACACCCACAGCAGAAGTTCTACTTCAGGCAGATCAGTCCTGCCCAGAAACTGCGTTTCACAGGCCTTGGTAAGAGATGTTCCCGGTAGGCTGTGAGAGCACTGGGCAGAACCAGTTGTTTTTTAGCTTCCCAAAGTGCTGGAGGCAAGATGCTTTGGGGCCTCTCTCACCCTTTGGAAACAAGGCAGCCCTTAGGTCCTGGTAGCTCTAGGCCTATGTAGCACAACCAGAACAGAAGTTCTACTTCAGCCAGGTCAGGCCTGCCAAGAAACTGCGTTTCACAGGCCTTTCAAAGAGATGTTCTCTTAGGCTGTAAGAGCACTGGGCAGAGCCAGCTGTTTCTTAGCTTCCCGAGGAGCTGGGAGCAAGATGCTTTGGGTCCACTCTCCGTCTTTGGAAACAAGGCAGCCCTTTGGGCCTGGCAGCTCTAGGGCAATGGAGCACACCCAGAGCAGAAGTTCTACTTCAGCCAGATCAGGCCTGCCAGGAAACTGCGTTTCACAGGCCTTGGTAAGAGATGTTCGCGGTAGGTGTAAGAGCACTGGGCAGAGCCAGTTGTTTCTTAGCTTCGCAAAGACCGGGAAGCAAGATGCTTTGGGCCTCTCTGCCCCTTGGAAACAGGGCAGCACTTTGGGCCTGGCAGCTCTAGGGCAATGGAGCACACCCAGAGCCGGAGTTCTACTTCAGCCAGATGAGGCCTGCCAAGAAACTGCGTTTCACAGGCCTTTCAAAGACATGTTCCCGGTAGTCTGTAAGAGCACGGGGCAGAGCGAGTTGGTTCTTAGCTTCCCAGAGAGCTGGAAGCAAGATGCTTTGGGGCCTCTCTGCCCCTTTGGAAACAAGGCAGCACCTTGGGCCTGGCAGCTCTAGGGCAATGGAGCACACCCAGAGCAGAAGTTCTACTTCAGCCAAATCAGGCCTGCCAGGAAACGGCGTTTCACAGGCCTTGGTAAGAGATGTTCCCGGTAGGCTGTAAGAGCACTGGGCAACGCCAGATGTTTCTTAGCTTCCCGAAGAGCTGGAAGCGAGAAGCTTTGGTGCCACTCTCTCACTTTGGACTCAAGGCAGCCCTTTGGGGCAGGTAGCTCTAGGCCAGTGGAGCACACCCAGAGCAGAAGTTCTACTTGGGCCAGTTCAGGCCACCAACAAACTGCGTTTCACAGGCCTTGGTAAGAGATGTTCCCGGTAGGCTGTAAGAGCACTGGGCAACGCCAGATGTTTCTTAGCTTCCCGAAGAGCTGGAAGAAGATGCTTTGGGGCCTCTCATCCCCTTTGCAAACAAGGCCGACCTTTGGGCCAGGCAGCTCTAGGCCAATGGAGCACACCCAGAGCAGAAGTTCTACCTCAGCCAGATAAGGCCTGCCAAGAAACTGCGTTTCAAAGGCTTTGGTAAGAGATGTTCCCGGTACTCTGTTAGAGCACTGGGCAGAGCCATTTGTTTCTTAGCTTCCCAAAGAGCTGGAAGCAAGATGCTTTGGGGGCTCCCTGCTCCTTTGCCAACAAGGGCGACCTTTGGGCCTTTCAGCTCTAGGCCAATGGAGCACACCCAGAGCAGAAGTCCTACTTCAGCCAGATCAGGCCTGCCAAGGAACTGCGTTTCAGAGGCCTTTCTATGTGACGTTCCCGGTAGGCTGTGAGAGCACGGTGCAGAGCCAGTTGTTTCCTTGTTTCCCAAACAGCTGGAAGCAAGACGCTTTGGGGCCTCTCTGCCCCTTTGGAAACAAGGCAGCACGTTGGGTCTGGCAGCTCTAGGGCAATGGAGCACAACCAGAGCCGAAGTTCTACTTCTTCCAGATCAGGCCTGCCTAGACAGTGCGTTTCCCAGGCCTTGATAAGAGATGTTCTCTTAGGCTATAAGAGCACTGGGCACAGCCAGTTGTTTCTTAGCTTCCCAAGAGGTGGAAGCAAGATGCTTTGGGGCCTCTCTCCCCCTTTGGAAACAAGGCAGCCCTTTGGGCCTTTCAGCTCTAGGGCAATGGAGCACACCCAGAGCAGAAGTTCTACCTCAGCCAGATCAGGCCTGCCAAGAAACTGCTTTTCACAGGCCTTCGTAAGAGGTGTTCCCGGAAGGCTGTAAGAGTACCTGGCAGAGCGAGTTGTTTCTTAGCTTCAAAAACAGCTGGAAGCAACATGATTTGGGGCCTCTCTCCCCCTTTGGAAACAAAGCAGCCTTTGTGCCTGGCAGCTCTAGGCCAAAGTAGCACACCCAGAGCACAAGTTCTACCTCAGCCAGATCAGGCCTTCCAAGAAACTGCGTCTCACAGGCCTTTCTCTGTCACGTTGCCGGTAGGCTGTGAGAGCACTGTGCAGAGCCAGTTGTTTCTTAGCTTCCCAAAGATTTGGAAGCAAGATGCGTTGGGGACTCTCAGCCCCTTTGGAAACAAGGCGGCCCTTTGGGCCTGGCTGCTCTAGGCCAAAGTAGCACGCCCAGAGCAGGAGTTCTACTTCAGCCAGATCAGGCCTGCCAAGAAACTGCGTTTCACAGGCCTTGGTAAGAGATGTTCCCGGTAGGCTGTGAGAGCACTGTGGAGAGCCAGTTGCTTTAGCTTCCCACAGAGCTGGAAGCAAGATGCCTTGGGGCCTCTCTCTCCCTTTGGACACAAGGCAGCCGTTTGGGCCTGGCAGCTCTAGGCCAATGGAGCACACCCACAGCAGAAGTTCTACTTCAGGCAGATCAGTCCTGCCCAGAAACTGCGTTTCACAGCCCTTGGTAAGAGATGTTCACGGTAGGCTGTGAGAGCACTGGGCAGAACCAGTTGTTTTTTAGCTTCCCAAAGTGCTGGAGGCAAGATGCTTTGGGGCCTCTCTCACCCTTTGGAAACAAGGCAGCCCTTAGGTCCTGGTAGCTCTAGGCCTATGTAGCACAACCAGAACAGAAGTTCTACTTCAGCCAGGTCAGGCCTGCCAAGAAACTGCGTTTCACAGGCCTTTCAAAGAGATGTTCTCTTAGGCTGTAAGAGCACTGGGCAGAGCCAGCTGTTTCTTAGCTTCCCGAGGAGCTGGGAGCAAGATGCTTTGGGTCCACTCTCCGTCTTTGGAAACAAGGCAGCCCTTTGGGCCTGGCAGCTCTAGGGCAATGGAGCACACCCAGAGCAGAAGTTCTACTTCAGCCAGATCAGGCCTGCCAGGAAACTGCGTTTCACAGGCCTTGGTAAGAGATGTTCGCGGTAGGTGTAAGAGCACTGGGCAGAGCCAGTTGTTTCTTAGCTTCGCAAAGACCGGGAAGCAAGATGCTTTGGGCCTCTCTGCCCCTTGGAAACAGGGCAGCACTTTGGGCCTGGCAGCTCTAGGGCAATGGAGCACACCCAGAGCCGGAGTTCTACTTCAGCCAGATGAGGCCTGCCAAGAAACTGCGTTTCACAGGCCTTTCAAAGACATGTTCCCGGTAGTCTGTAAGAGCACGGGGCAGAGCGAGTTGGTTCTTAGCTTCCCAGAGAGCTGGAAGCAAGATGCTTTGGGGCCTCTCTGCCCCTTTGGAAACAAGGCAGCACCTTGGGCCTGGCAGCTCTAGGGCAATGGAGCACACCCAGAGCAGAAGTTCTACTTCAGCCAAATCAGGCCTGCCAGGAAACGGCGTTTCACAGGCCTTGGTAAGAGATGTTCCCGGTAGGCTGTAAGAGCACTGGGCAACGCCAGATGTTTCTTAGCTTCCCGAAGAGCTGGAAGCGAGAAGCTTTGGTGCCACTCTCTCACTTTGGACTCAAGGCAGCCCTTTGGGGCAGGTAGCTCTAGGCCAGTGGAGCACACCCAGAGCAGAAGTTCTACTTGGGCCAGTTCAGGCCACCAACAAACTGCGTTTCACAGGCCTTGGTAAGAGATGTTCCCGGTAGGCTGTAAGAGCACTGGGCAACGCCAGATGTTTCTTAGCTTCCCGAAGAGCTGGAAGAAGATGCTTTGGGGCCTCTCATCCCCTTTGCAAACAAGGCCGACCTTTGGGCCAGGCAGCTCTAGGCCAATGGAGCACACCCAGAGCAGAAGTTCTACCTCAGCCAGATAAGGCCTGCCAAGAAACTGCGTTTCAAAGGCTTTGGTAAGAGATGTTCCCGGTACTCTGTTAGAGCACTGGGCAGAGCCATTTGTTTCTTAGCTTCCCAAAGAGCTGGAAGCAAGATGCTTTGGGGGCTCCCTGCTCCTTTGCCAACAAGGGCGACCTTTGGGCCTTTCAGCTCTAGGCCAATGGAGCACACCCAGAGCAGAAGTCCTACTTCAGCCAGATCAGGCCTGCCAAGGAACTGCGTTTCAGAGGCCTTTGTATGTGACGTTCCCGGTAGGCTGTGAGAGCACGGTGCAGAGCCAGTTGTTTCCTTGTTTCCCAAACAGCTGGAAGCAAGACGCTTTGGGGCCTCTCTGCCCCTTTGGAAACAAGGCAGCACGTTGGGTCTGGCAGCTCTAGGGCAATGGAGCACAACCAGAGCCGAAGTTCTACTTCTTCCAGATCAGGCCTGCCTAGACAGTGCGTTTCCCAGGCCTTGATAAGAGATGTTCTCTTAGGCTATAAGAGCACTGGGCACAGCCAGTTGTTTCTTAGCTTCCCAAGAGGTGGAAGCAAGATGCTTTGGGGCCTCTCTCCCCCTTTGGAAACAAGGCAGCCCTTTGGGCCTTTCAGCTCTAGGGCAATGGAGCACACCCAGAGCAGAAGTTCTACCTCAGCCAGATCAGGCCTGCCAAGAAACTGCTTTTCACAGGCCTTCGTAAGAGGTGTTCCCGGAAGGCTGTAAGAGTACCTGGCAGAGCGAGTTGTTTCTTAGCTTCAAAAACAGCTGGAAGCAACATGATTTGGGGCCTCTCTCCCCCTTTGGAAACAAAGCAGCCTTTGTGCCTGGCAGCTCTAGGCCAAAGTAGCACACCCAGAGCACAAGTTCTACCTCAGCCAGATCAGGCCTTCCAAGAAACTGCGTCTCACAGGCCTTTCTCTGTCACGTTGCCGGTAGGCTGTGAGAGCACTGTGCAGAGCCAGTTGTTTCTTAGCTTCCCAAAGATTTGGAAGCAAGATGCGTTGGGGACTCTCAGCCCCTTTGGAAACAAGGCGGCCCTTTGGGCCTGGCTGCTCTAGGCCAAAGTAGCACGCCCAGAGCAGGAGTTCTACTTCAGCCAGATCAGGCCTGCCAAGAAACTGCGTTTCACAGGCCTTGGTAAGAGATGTTCCCGGTAGGCTGTGAGAGCACTGTGGAGAGCCAGTTGCTTTAGCTTCCCACAGAGCTGGAAGCAAGATGCCTTGGGGCCTCTCTCTCCCTTTGGACACAAGGCAGCCGTTTGGGCCTGGCAGCTCTAGGCCAATGGAGCACACCCACAGCAGAAGTTCTACTTCAGGCAGATCAGTCCTGCCCAGAAACTGCGTTTCACAGCCCTTGGTAAGAGATGTTCACGGTAGGCTGTGAGAGCACTGGGCAGAACCAGTTGTTTTTTAGCTTCCCAAAGTGCTGGAGGCAAGATGCTTTGGGGCCTCTCTCACCCTTTGGAAACAAGGCAGCCCTTAGGTCCTGGTAGCTCTAGGCCTATGTAGCACAACCAGAACAGAAGTTCTACTTCAGCCAGGTCAGGCCTGCCAAGAAACTGCGTTTCACAGGCCTTTCAAAGAGATGTTCTCTTAGGCTGTAAGAGCACTGGGCAGAGCCAGCTGTTTCTTAGCTTCCCGAAGAGCTGGGAGCAAGATGCTTTGGGTCCACTCTCCGTCTTTGGAAACAAGGCAGCCCTTTGGGCCTGGCAGCTCTAGGGCAATGGAGCACACCCAGAGCAGAAGTTCTACTTCAGCCAGATCAGGCCTGCCAGGAAACTGCGTTTCACAGGCCTTGGTAAGAGATGTTCCCGGTAGGCTGTAAGAGCACTGGGCAGAGCCAGTTGTTTCTTACCTTCCTGAAAAGCTGGAAGCAAGATGCTTGGGAGCCCTCTGCCCGTTTGGGAACAAGGCAGCCTTTTGGGTCGGGAAGCTCTAGGCCAATGGAGCACACGCAGAGCAGGAGATCTACTTCAGCCTGATCAGGCCTGCAAAGAAACAGCGTTTGACAGGCCTTGGTAAGAGATGTTCGCGGTAGGTGTAAGAGCACTGGGCAGAGCCAGTTGTTTCTTAGCTTCGCAAAGACCGGGAAGCAAGATGCTTTGGGCCTCTCTGCCCCTTGGAAACAGGGCAGCACTTTGGGCCTGGCAGCTCTAGGGCAATGGAGCACACCCAGAGCCGGAGTTCTACTTCAGCCAGATGAGGCCTGCCAAGAAACTGCGTTTCACAGGCCTTTCAAAGACATGTTCCCGGTAGGCTGTAAGAGCACGGGGCAGAGCGAGTTGGTTCTTAGCTTCCCAGAGAGCTGGAAGCAAGATGCTTTGGGGCCTCTCTGCCCCTTTGGAAACAAGGCAGCACCTTGGGCCTGGCAGCTCTAGGGCAATGGAGCACACCCAGAGCAGAAGTTCTACTTCAGCCAAATCAGGCCTGCCAGGAAACGGCGTTTCACAGGCCTTGGTAAGAGATGTTCCCGGTAGGCTGTAAGAGCACTGGGCAACGCCAGATGTTTCTTAGCTTCCCGAAGAGCTGGAAGCAAGAAGCTTTGGTGCCACTCTCTCACTTTGGACTCAAGGCAGCCCTTTGGGGCAGGTAGCTCTAGGCCAGTGGAGCACACCCAGAGCAGAAGTTCTACTTGGGCCAGTTCAGGCCACCAACAAACTGCGTTTCACAGGACTTGGCAAGAGATGTTCCCGGTAGGCTGTAAGAGCACTGGGCAACGCCAGATGTTTCTTAGCTTCCCGAAGAGCTGGAAGCAAGATGCTTTGGGGCCTCTCATCCCCTTTGCAAACAAGGCCGACCTTTGGGCCAGGCAGCTCTAGGCCAATGGAGCACACCCAGAGCAGAAGTTCTACCTCAGCCAGATAAGGCCTGCCAAGAAACTGCGTTTCAAAGGCTTTGGTAAGAGATGTTCCCGGTACACTGTTAGGGCACTGGGCAGAGCCATTTGTTTCTTAGCTTCCCAAAGAGCTGGAAGCAAGATGCTTTGGGGGCTCCCTGCCCCTTTGCCAACAAGGGCGACCTTTGGGCCTTTCAGCTCTAGGCCAATGGAGCACACCCAGAGCAGAAGTCCTACTTCAGCCAGATCAGGCCTGCCAAGGAACTGCGTTTCAGAGGCCTTTGTATGTGACGTTCCCGGTAGGCTGTGAGAGCACGGTGCAGAGCCAGTTGTTTCCTTGTTTCCCAAACAGCTGGAAGAAAGACGCTTTGGGGCCTCTCTGCCCCTTTGGAAACAAGGCAGCACGTTGGGTCTGGCAGCTCTAGGGCAATGGAGCACAACCAGAGCCGAAGTTCTACTTCTTCCAGATCAGGCCTGCCTAGACAGTGCGTTTCACAGGCCTTGATAAGAGATGTTCTCTTAGGCTATAAGAGCACTGGGCACAGCCAGTTGTTTCTTAGCTTCCCAAGAGGTGGAAGCAAGATGCTTTGGGGCCTCTCTCCCCCTTTGGAAACAAGGCAGCCCTTTGGGCCTTTCAGCTCTAGGGCAATGGAGCACACCCAGAGCAGAAGTTCTACCTCAGCCAGATCAGGCCTGCCAAGAAACTGCTTTTCACAGGCCTTCATAAGAGGTGTTCCCGGAAGGCTGTAAGAGTACCTGGCAGAGCGAGTTGTTTCTTAGCTTCAAAAACAGCTGGAAGCAACATGATTTGGGGCCTCTCTCCCCCTTTGGAAACAAAGCAGCCTTTGTGCCTGGCAGCTCTAGGCCAAAGTAGCACACCCAGAGCACAAGTTCTACCTCAGCCAGATCAGGCCTTCCAAGAAACTGCGTCTCACAGGCCTTTCTCTGTCACGTTGCCGGTAGGCTGTGAGAGCACTGTGCAGAGCCAGTTGTTTCTTAGCTTCCCAAAGATTTGGAAGCAAGATGCTTTGGGGACTCTCAGCCCCTTTGGAAACAAGGCGGCCCTTTGGGCCTGGCAGCTCTAGGCCAAAGTAGCACGCCCAGAGCAGGAGTTCTACTTCAGCCAGATAAGGCCTGTCAAGAAGCTGCGTTTCACAGGCCTTTGTATGTGACGTTCCCGGTTGGCTTTGAGAGCACTGTGCAGAGCCAGTTGTTTCAGCTTCCCAGAGAGCAGGAAGCAAGATGCTTTGGGGCCTCTCTCACACTTTGGAAATAAAGGCAGCCCTTTGGGCCTGGCAGCCCTAGGCCAATGGAGTACACCCAGAGCAGAAGTTCTACCTCAGCCAGATCAGGCCTTCCAAGAAACTGCGTCTCACAGGCCTTTCTCTGTCACGTTGCCGGTAGGCTGTGAGAGCACTGTGCAGAGCCAGTTGTTTCTTAGCTTCCCAAAGATTTGGAAGCAAGATGCTTTGGGGACTCTCAGCCCCTTTGGAAACAAGGCGGCCCTTTGGGCCTGGCAGCTCTAGGCCAAAGTAGCACGCCCAGAGCAGGAGTTCTACTTCAGCCAGATCAGGCCTGCCAAGAAACTGCGTTTCACAGGCCTTGGTAAGAGATGTTCCCGGTAGGCTGTGAGAGCACTGTGGAGAGCCAGTTGCTTTAGCTTCCCACAGAGCTGGAAGCAAGATGCCTTGGGGCCTCTCTCTCCCTTTGGACACAAGGCAGCCGTTTGGGCCTGGCAGCTCTAGGCCAATGGAGCACACCCACAGCAGAAGTTCTACTTCAGGCAGATCAGTCCTGCCCAGAAACTGCGTTTCACAGCCCTTGGTAAGAGATGTTCACGGTAGGCTGTGAGAGCACTGGGCAGAACCAGTTGTTTTTTAGCTTCCCAAAGTGCTGGAGGCAAGATGCTTTGGGGCCTCTCTCACCCTTTGGAAACAAGGCAGCCCTTAGGTCCTGGTAGCTCTAGGCCTATGTAGCACAACCAGAACAGAAGTTCTACTTCAGCCAGGTCAGGCCTACCAAGAAACTGCGTTTCACAGGCCTTTCAAAGAGATGTTCTCTTAGGCTGTAAGAGCACTGGGCAGAGCCAGCTGTTTCTTAGCTTCCCGAAGAGCTGGGAGCAAGATGCTTTGGGTCCACTCTCCGTCTTTGGAAACAAGGCAGCCCTTTGGGCCTGGCAGCTCTAGGGCAATGGAGCACACCCAGAGCAGAAGTTCTACTTCAGCCAGATCAGGCCTGCCAGGAAACTGCGTTTCACAGGCCTTGGTAAGAGATGTTCCCGGTAGGCTGTAAGAGCACTGGGCAGAGCCAGTTGTTTCTTACCTTCCTGAAAAGCTGGAAGCAAGATGCTTGGGACCCCTCTGCCCGTTTGGGAACAAGGCAGCCTTTTGGGTCGGGAAGCTCTAGGCCAATGGAGCACACGCAGAGCAGGAGTTCTACTTCAGCCTGATCAGGCCTGCAAAGAAACAGCGTTTGACAGGCCTTGGTAAGAGATGTTCGCGGTAGGTGTAAGAGCACTGGGCAGAGCCAGTTGTTTCTTAGCTTCGCAAAGACCGGGAAGCAAGATGCTTTGGGCCTCTCTGCCCCTTGGAAACAGGGCAGCACTTTGGGCCTGGCAGCTCTAGGGCAATGGAGCACACCCAGAGCCGGAGTTCTACTTCAGCCAGATGAGGCCTGCCAAGAAACTGCGTTTCACAGGCCTTTCAAAGACATGTTCCTGGTAGGCTGTAAGAGCACGGGGCAGAGCGAGTTGGTTCTTAGCTTCCCAGAGAGCTGGAAGCAAGATGCTTTGGGGCCTCTCTGCCCCTTTGGAAACAAGGCAGCACCTTGGGCCTGGCAGCTCTAGGGCAATGGAGCACACCCAGAGCAGAAGTTCTACTTCAGCCAAATCAGGCCTGCCAGGAAACGGCGTTTCACAGGCCTTGGTAAGAGATGTTCCCGGTAGGCTGTAAGAGCACTGGGCAACGCCAGATGTTTCTTAGCTTCCCGAAGAGCTGGAAGCGAGAAGCTTTGGTGCCACTCTCTCACTTTGGACTCAAGGCAGCCCTTTGGGGCAGGTAGCTCTAGGCCAGTGGAGCACACCCAGAGCAGAAGTTCTACTTGGGCCAGTTCAGGCCACCAACAAACTGCGTTTCAGAGGCCTTGGTAAGAGATGTTCCCGGTAGGCTGTAAGAACACTGGGCAACGCCAGATGTTTCTTAGCTTCCCGAAGAGCTGGAAGCAAGATGCTTTGGGGCCTCTCATCCCCTTTGCAAACAAGGCGGCCCTATGGGCCAGGCAGCTCTAGGCCAATGGAGCACACCCAGAGCAGAACTTCTACCTCAGCCAGATAAGGCCTGCCAAGAAACTGCGTTTCAAAGGCTTTGGTAAGAGATGTTCCCGGTACTCTGTTAGAGCACTGGGCAGAGCCATTTGTTTCTTAGCTTCCCAAAGAGCTGGAAGCAAGATGCTTTGGGGGCTCCCTGCCCCTTTGCCAACAAGGGCGACCTTTGGGCCTTTCAGCTCTAGGCCAATGGAGCACACCCAGAGCAGAAGTCCTACTTCAGCCAGATCAGGCCTGCCAAGGAACTGCGTTTCAGAGGCCTTTGTATGTGACGTTCCCGGTAGGCTGTGAGAGCACGGTGCAGAGCCAGTTGTTTCCTTGTTTCCCAAACAGCTGGAAGCAAGACGCTTTGGGGCCTCTCTGCCCCTTTGGAAACAAGGCAGCACGTTGGGTCTGGCAGCTCTAGGGCAATGGAGCACAACCAGAGCCGAAGTTCTACTTCTTCCAGATCAGGCCTGCCTAGACAGTGCGTTTCCCAGGCCTTGATAAGAGATGTTCTCTTAGGCTATAAGAGCACTGGGCACAGCCAGTTGTTTCTTAGCTTCCCAAGAGGTGGAAGCAAGATGCTTTGGGGCCTCTCTCCCCCTTTGGAAACAAGGCAGCCCTTTGGGCCTTTCAGCTCTAGGGCAATGGAGCACACCCAGAGCAGAAGTTCTACCTCAGCCAGATCAGGCCTGCCAAGAAACTGCTTTTCACAGGCCTTCGTAACAGGTGTTCCCGGAAGGCTGTAAGAGTACCTGGCAGAGCGAGTTGTTTCTTAGCTTCAAAAACAGCTGGAAGCAACATGATTTGGGGCCTCTCTCCCCCTTTGGAAACAAAGCAGCCTTTGTGCCTGGCAGCTCTAGACCAAAGTAGCACACCCAGGGCACAAGTTCTACCTCAGCCAGATAAGGCCTGTCAAGAAGCTGCGTTTCACAGGCCTTTGTATGTGACGTTCCCGGTTGGCTTTGAGAGCACTGTGCAGAGCCAGTTGTTTTAGCTTCCCAGAGAGCAGGAAGCAAGATGCTTTGGGGCCTCTCTCACACTTTGGAAATAAAGGCAGCCCTTTGGGCCTGGCAGCCCTAGGCCAATGGAGTACACCCAGAGCAGAAGTTCTACCTCAGCCAGATCAGGCCTTCCAAGAAACTGCGTCTCACAGGCCTTTCTCTGTCACGTTGCCGGTAGGCTGTGAGAGCACTGTCCAGAGCCAATTGTTTCTTAGCTTCCCAAAGATTTGGAAGCAAGATGCGTTGGGGACTCTCAGCCCCTTTGGAAACAAGGCGGCCCTTTGGGCCTGGCTGCTCTAGGCCAAAGTAGCACGCCCAGAGCAGGAGTTCTACTTCAGCCAGATCAGGCCTGCCAAGAAACTGCGTTTCACAGGCCTTGGTAAGAGATGTTCCCGGTAGGCTGTGAGAGCACTGTGGAGAGCCAGTTGCTTTAGCTTCCCACAGAGCTGGAAGCAAGATGCCTTGGGGCCTCTCTCTCCCTTTGGACACAAGGCAGCCGTTTGGGCCTGGCAGCTCTAGGCCAATGGAGCACACCCACAGCAGAAGTTCTACTTCAGGCAGATCAGTCCTGCCCAGAAACTGCGTTTCACAGCCCTTGGTAAGAGATGTTCACGGTAGGCTGTGAGAGCACTGGGAAGAACCAGTTGTTTTTTAGCTTCCCAAAGTGCTGGAGGCAAGATGCTTTGGGGCCTCTCTCACCCTTTGGAAACAAGGCAGCCCTTAGGTCCTGGTAGCTCTAGGCCTATGTAGCACAACCAGAACAGAAGTTCTACTTCAGCCAGGTCAGGCCTGCCAAGAAACTGCGTTTCACAGGCCTTTCAAAGAGATGTTCTCTTAGGCTGTAAGAGCACTGGGCAGAGCCAGCTGTTTCTTAGCTTCCCGAAGAGCTGGGAGCAAGATGCTTTGGGTCCACTCTCCGTCTTTGGAAACAAGGCAGCCCTTTGGGCCTGGCAGCTCTAGGGCAATGGAGCACACCCAGAGCAGAAGTTCTACTTCAGCCAGATCAGGCCTGCCAGGAAACTGCGTTTCACAGGCCTTGGTAAGAGATGTTCCCGGTAGGCTGTAAGAGCACTGGGCAGAGCCAGTTGTTTCTTACCTTCCTGAAAAGCTGGAAGCAAGATGCTTGGGACCCCTCTGCCCGTTTGGGAACAAGGCAGCCTTTTGGGTCGGGAAGCTCTAGGCCAATGGAGCACACGCAGAGCAGGAGTTCTACTTCAGCCTGATCAGGCCTGCAAAGAAACAGCGTTTGACAGGCCTTGGTAAGAGATGTTCGCGGTAGGTGTAAGAGCACTGGGCAGAGCCAGTTGTTTCTTAGCTTCGCAAAGACCGGGAAGCAAGATGCTTTGGGCCTCTCTGCCCCTTGGAAACAGGGCAGCACTTTGGGCCTGGCAGCTCTAGGGCAATGGAGCACACCCAGAGCCGGAGTTCTACTTCAGCCAGATGAGGCCTGCCAAGAAACTGCGTTTCACAGGCCTTTCAAAGACATGTTCCTGGTAGGCTGTAAGAGCACGGGGCAGAGCGAGTTGGTTCTTAGCTTCCCAGAGAGCTGGAAGCAAGATGCTTTGGGGCCTCTCTGCCCCTTTGGAAACAAGGCAGCACCTTGGGCCTGGCAGCTCTAGGGCAATGGAGCACACCCAGAGCAGAAGTTCTACTTCAGCCAAATCAGGCCTGCCAGGAAACGGCGTTTCACAGGCCTTGGTAAGAGATGTTCCCGGTAGGCTGTAAGAGCACTGGGCAACGCCAGATGTTTCTTAGCTTCCCGAAGAGCTGGAAGCGAGAAGCTTTGGTGCCACTCTCCCACTTTGGACTCAAGGCAGCCCTTTGGGGCAGGTAGCTCTAGGCCAGTGGAGCACACCCAGAGCAGAAGTTCTACTTGGGCCAGTTCAGGCCACCAACAAACTGCGTTTCAGAGGCCTTGGTAAGAGATGTTCCCGGTAGGCTGTAAGAACACTGGGCAACGCCAGATGTTTCTTAGCTTCCCGAAGAGCTGGAAGCAAGATGCTTTGGGGCCTCTCATCCCCTTTGCAAACAAGGCGGCCCTATGGGCCAGGCAGCTCTAGGCCAATGGAGCACACCCAGAGCAGAAGTTCTACCTCAGCCAGATAAGGCCTGCCAAGAAACTGCGTTTCAAAGGCTTTGGTAAGAGATGTTCCCGGTACTCTGTTAGAGCACTGGGCAGAGCCATTTGTTTCTTAGCTTCCCAAAGAGCTGGAAGCAAGATGCTTTGGGGGCTCCCTGCCCCTTTGCCAACAAGGGCGACCTTTGGGCCTTTCAGCTCTAGGCCAATGGAGCACACCCAGAGCAGAAGTCCTACTTCAGCCAGATCAGGCCTGCCAAGGAACTGCGTTTCAGAGGCCTTTGTATGTGACGTTCCCGGTAGGCTGTGAGAGCACGGTGCAGAGCCAGTTGTTTCCTTGTTTCCCAAACAGCTGGAAGCAAGACGCTTTGGGGCCTCTCTGCCCCTTTGGAAACAAGGCAGCACGTTGGGTCTGGCAGCTCTAGGGCAATGGAGCACAACCAGAGCCGAAGTTCTACTTCTTCCAGATCAGGCCTGCCTAGACAGTGCGTTTCCCAGGCCTTGATAAGAGATGTTCTCTTAGGCTATAAGAGCACTGGGCACAGCCAGTTGTTTCTTAGCTTCCCAAGAGGTGGAAGCAAGATGCTTTGGGGCCTCTCTCCCCCTTTGGAAACAAGGCAGCCCTTTGGGCCTTTCAGCTCTAGGGCAATGGAGCACACCCAGAGCAGAAGTTCTACCTCAGCCAGATCAGGCCTGCCAAGAAACTGCTTTTCACAGGCCTTCGTAAGAGGTGTTCCCGGAAGGCTGTAAGAGTACCTGGCAGAGCGAGTTGTTTCTTAGCTTCAAAAACAGCTGGAAGCAACATGATTTGGGGCCTCTCTCCCCCTTTGGAAACAAAGCAGCCTTTGTGCCTGGCAGCTCTAGACCAAAGTAGCACACCCAGGGCACAAGTTCTACCTCAGCCAGATAAGGCCTGTCAAGAAGCTGCGTTTCACAGGCCTTTGTATGTGACGTTCCCGGTTGGCTTTGAGAGCACTGTGCAGAGCCAGTTGTTTTAGCTTCCCAGAGAGCAGGAAGCAAGATGCTTTGGGGCCTCTCTCACACTTTGGAAATAAAGGCAGCCCTTTGGGCCTGGCAGCCCTAGGCCAATGGAGTACACCCAGAGCAGAAGTTCTACCTCAGCCAGATCAGGCCTTCCAAGAAACTGCGTCTCACAGGCCTTTCTCTGTCACGTTGCCGGTAGGCTGTGAGAGCACTGTGCAGAGCCAGTTGTTTCTTAGCTTCCCAAAGATTTGGAAGCAAGATGCGTTGGGGACTCTCAGCCCCTTTGGAAACAAGGCGGCCCTTTGGGCCTGGCTGCTCTAGGCCAAAGTAGCACGCCCAGAGCAGGAGTTCTACTTCAGCCAGATCAGGCCTGCCAAGAAACTGCGTTTCACAGGCCTTGGTAAGAGATGTTCCCGGTAGGCTGTGAGAGCACTGTGGAGAGCCAGTTGCTTTAGCTTCCCACAGAGCTGGAAGCAAGATGCCTTGGGGCCTCTCTCTCCCTTTGGACACAAGGCAGCCGTTTGGGCCTGGCAGCTCTAGGCCAATGGAGCACACCCACAGCAGAAGTTCTACTTCAGGCAGATCAGTCCTGCCCAGAAACTGCGTTTCACAGCCCTTGGTAAGAGATGTTCACGGTAGGCTGTGAGAGCACTGGGAAGAACCAGTTGTTTTTTAGCTTCCCAAAGTGCTGGAGGCAAGATGCTTTGGGGCCTCTCTCACCCTTTGGAAACAAGGCAGCCCTTAGGTCCTGGTAGCTCTAGGCCTATGTAGCACAACCAGAACAGAAGTTCTACTTCAGCCAGGTCAGGCCTGCCAAGAAACTGCGTTTCACAGGCCTTTCAAAGAGATGTTCTCTTAGGCTGTAAGAGCACTGGGCAGAGCCAGCTGTTTCTTAGCTTCCCGAAGAGCTGGGAGCAAGATGCTTTGGGTCCACTCTCCGTCTTTGGAAACAAGGCAGCCCTTTGGGCCTGGCAGCTCTAGGGCAATGGAGCACACCCAGAGCAGAAGTTCTACTTCAGCCAGATCAGGCCTGCCAGGAAACTGCGTTTCACAGGCCTTGGTAAGAGATGTTCCCGGTAGGCTGTAAGAGCACTGGGCAGAGCCAGTTGTTTCTTACCTTCCTGAAAAGCTGGAAGCAAGATGCTTGGGACGCCTCTGCCCGTTTGGGAACAAGGCAGCCTTTTGGGTCGGGAAGCTCTAGGCCAATGGAGCACATGCAGAGCAGGAGTTCTACTTCAGCCTGATCAGGCCTGCAAAGAAACAGCGTTTGACAGGCCTTGGTAAGAGATGTTCGCGGTAGGTGTAAGAGCACTGGGCAGAGCCAGTTGTTTCTTAGCTTCGCAAAGACCGGGAAGCAAGATGCTTTGGGCCTCTCTGCCCCTTGGAAACAGGGCAGCACTTTGGGCCTGGCAGCTCTAGGGCAATGGAGCACACCCAGAGCCGGAGTTCTACTTCAGCCAGATGAGGCCTGCCAAGAAACTGCGTTTCACAGGCCTTTCAAAGACATGTTCCCGGTAGTCTGTAAGAGCACGGGGCAGAGCGAGTTGGTTCTTAGCTTCCCAGAGAGCTGGAAGCAAGATGCTTTGGGGCCTCTCTGCCCCTTTGGAAACAAGGCAGCACCTTGGGCCTGGCAGCTCTAGGGCAATGGAGCACACCCAGAGCAGAAGTTCTACTTCAGCCAAATCAGGCCTGCCAGGAAACGGCGTTTCACAGGCCTTGGTAAGAGATGTTCCCGGTAGGCTGTAAGAGCACTGGGCAACGCCAGATGTTTCTTAGCTTCCCGAAGAGCTGGAAGCGAGAAGCTTTGGTGCCACTCTCTCACTTTGGACTCAAGGCAGCCCTTTGGGGCAGGTAGCTCTAGCCCAGTGGAGCACACCCAGAGCAGAAGTTCTACTTGGGCCAGTTCAGGCCACCAACAAACTGCGTTTCACAGGCCTTGGTAAGAGATGTTCCCGGTAGGCTGTAAGAGCACTGGGCAACGCCAGATGTTTCTTAGCTTCCGAAGAGCTGGAAGAAGATGCTTTGGGGCCTCTCATCCCCTTTGCAAACAAGGCCGACCTTTGGGCCAGGCAGCTCTAGGCCAATGGAGCACACCCAGAGCAGAAGTTCTACCTCAGCCAGATAAGGCCTGCCAAGAAACTGCGTTTCAAAGGCTTTGGTAAGAGATGTTCCCGGTACTCTGTTAGAGCACTGGGCAGAGCCATTTGTTTCTTAGCTTCCCAAAGAGCTGGAAGCAAGATGCTTTGGGGGCTCCCTGCTCCTTTGCCAACAAGGGCGACCTTTGGGCCTTTCAGCTCTAGGCCAATGGAGCACACCCAGAGCAGAAGTCCTACTTCAGCCAGATCAGGCCTGCCAAGGAACTGCGTTTCAGAGGCCTTTGTATGTGACGTTCCCGGTAGGCTGTGAGAGCACGGTGCAGAGCCAGTTGTTTCCTTGTTTCCCAAACAGCTGGAAGCAAGACACTTTGGGGCCTCTCTGCCCCTTTGGAAACAAGGCAGCACGTTGGGTCTGGCAGCTCTAGGGCAATGGAGCACAACCAGAGCCGAAGTTCTACTTCTTCCAGATCAGGCCTGCCTAGACAGTGCGTTTCCCAGGCCTTGATAAGAGATGTTCTCTTAGGCTATAAGAGCACTGGGCACAGCCAGTTGTTTCTTAGCTTCCCAAGAGGTGGAAGCAAGATGCTTTGGGGCCTCTCTCCCCCTTTGGAAACAAGGCAGCCCTTTGGGCCTTTCAGCTCTAGGGCAATGGAGCACACCCAGAGCAGAAGTTCTACCTCAGCCAGATCAGGCCTGCCAAGAAACTGCTTTTCACAGGCCTTCGTAAGAGGTGTTCCCGGAAGGCTGTAAGAGTACCTGGCAGAGCGAGTTGTTTCTTAGCTTCAAAAACAGCTGGAAGCAACATGATTTGGGGCCTCTCTCCCCCTTTGGAAACAAAGCAGCCTTTGTGCCTGGCAGCTCTAGGCCAAAGTAGCACACCCAGAGCACAAGTTCTACCTCAGCCAGATCAGGCCTTCCAAGAAACTGCGTCTCACAGGCCTTTCTCTGTCACGTTTCCGGTAGGCTGTGAGAGCACTGTGCAGAGCCAGTTGTTTCTTAGCTTCCCAAAGATTTGGAAGCAAGATGCTTTGGGGACTCTCAGCCCCTTTGGAAACAAGGCGGCCCTTTGGGCCTGGCAGCTCTAGGCCAAAGTAGCACGCCCAGAGCAGGAGTTCTACTTCAGCCAGATCAGGCCTGCCAAGAAACTGCGTTTCACAGGCCTTGGTAAGAGATGTTCCCGGTAGGCTGTGAGAGCACTGTGGAGAGCCAGTTGCTTTAGCTTCCCACAGAGCTGGAAGCAAGATGCCTTGGGGCCTCTCTCTCCCTTTGGACACAAGGCAGCCGTTTGGGCCTGGCAGCTCTAGGCCAATGGAGCACACCCACAGCAGAAGTTCTACTTCAGGCAGATCAGTCCTGCCCAGAAACTGCGTTTCACAGCCCTTGGTAAGAGATGTTCACGGTAGGCTGTGAGAGCACTGGGCAGAACCAGTTGTTTTTTAGCTTCCCAAAGTGCTGGAGGCAAGATGCTTTGGGGCCTCTCTCACCCTTTGGAAACAAGGCAGCCCTTAGGTCCTGGTAGCTCTAGGCCTATGTAGCACAACCAGAACAGAAGTTCTACTTCAGCCAGGTCAGGCCTGCCAAGAAACTGCGTTTCACAGGCCTTTCAAAGAGATGTTCTCTTAGGCTGTAAGAGCACTGGGCAGAGCCAGCTGTTTCTTAGCTTCCCGAAGAGCTGGGAGCAAGATGCTTTGGGTCCACTCTCCGTCTTTGGAAACAAGGCAGCCCTTTGGGCCTGGCAGCTCTAGGGCAATGGAGCACACCCAGAGCAGAAGTTCTACTTCAGCCAGATCAGGCCTGCCAGGAAACTGCGTTTCACAGGCCTTGGTAAGAGATGTTCCCGGTAGGCTGTAAGAGCACTGGGCAGAGCCAGTTGTTTCTTACCTTCCTGAAAAGCTGGAAGCAAGATGCTTGGGACGCCTCTGCCCGTTTGGGAACAAGGCAGCCTTTTGGGTCGGGAAGCTCTAGGCCAATGGAGCACACGCAGAGCAGGAGTTCTACTTCAGCCTGATCAGGCCTGCAAAGAAACAGCGTTTGACAGGCCTTGGTAAGAGATGTTCGCGGTAGGTGTAAGAGCACTGGGCAGAGCCAGTTGTTTCTTAGCTTCGCAAAGACCGGGAAGCAAGATGCTTTGGGCCTCTCTGCCCCTTGGAAACAGGGCAGCACTTTGGGCCTGGCAGCTCTAGGGCAATGGAGCACACCCAGAGCCGGAGTTCTACTTCAGCCAGATGAGGCCTGCCAAGAAACTGCGTTTCACAGGCCTTTCAAAGACATGTTCCTGGTAGGCTGTAAGAGCACGGGGCAGAGCGAGTTGGTTCTTAGCTTCCCAGAGAGCTGGAAGCAAGATGCTTTGGGGCCTCTCTGCCCCTTTGGAAACAAGGCAGCACCTTGGGCCTGGCAGCTCTAGGGCAATGGAGCACACCCAGAGCAGAAGTTCTACTTCAGCCAAATCAGGCCTGCCAGGAAACGGCGTTTCACAGGCCTTGGTAAGAGATGTTCCCGGTAGGCTGTAAGAGCACTGGGCAACGCCAGATGTTTCTTAGCTTCCCGAAGAGCTGGAAGCAAGAAGCTTTGGTGCCACTCTCTCACTTTGGACTCAAGGCAGCCCTTTGGGGCAGGTAGCTCTAGGCCAGTGGAGCACACCCAGAGCAGAAGTTCTACTTGGGCCAGTTCAGGCCACCAACAAACTGCGTTTCACAGGCCTTGGTAAGAGATGTTCCCGGTAGGCTGTAAGAGCACTGGGCAACGCCAGATGTTTCTTAGCTTCCCGAAGAGCTGGAAGCAAGATGCTTTGGGGCCTCTCATCCCCTTTGCAAACAAGGCGGCCCTATGGGCCAGGCAGCTCTAGGCCAATGGAGCACACCCAGAGCAGAAGTTCTACCTCAGCCAGATAAGGCCTGCCAAGAAACTGCGTTTCAAAGGCTTTGGTAAGAGATGTTCCCGGTACTCTGTTAGAGCACTGGGCAGAGCCATTTGTTTCTTAGCTTCCCAAAGAGCTGGAAGCAAGATGCTTTGGGGGCTCCCTGCCCCTTTGCCAACAAGGGCGACCTTTGGGCCTTTCAGCTCTAGGCCAATGGAGCACACCCAGAGCAGAAGTCCTACTTCAGCCAGATCAGGCCTGCCAAGGAACTGCGTTTCAGAGGCCTTTGTATGTGACGTTCCCGGTAGGCTGTGAGAGCACGGTGCAGAGCCAGTTGTTTCCTTGTTTCCCAAACAGCTGGAAGCAAGACGCTTTGGGGCCTCTCTGCCCCTTTGGAAACAAGGCAGCACGTTGGGTCTGGCAGCTCTAGGGCAATGGAGCACAACCAGAGCCGAAGTTCTACTTCTTCCAGATCAGGCCTGCCTAGACAGTGCGTTTCCCAGGCCTTGATAAGAGATGTTCTCTTAGGCTATAAGAGCACTGGGCACAGCCAGTTGTTTCTTAGCTTCCCAAGAGGTGGAAGCAAGATGCTTTGGGGCCTCTCTCCCCCTTTGGAAACAAGGCAGCCCTTTGGGCCTTTCAGCTCTAGGGCAATGGAGCACACCCAGAGCAGAAGTTCTACCTCAGCCAGATCAGGCCTGCCAAGAAACTGCTTTTCACAGGCCTTCGTAAGAGGTGTTCCCAGAAGGCTGTAAGAGTACCTGGCAGAGCGAGTTGTTTCTTAGCTTCAAAAACAGCTGGAAGCAACATGATTTGGGGCCTCTCTCCCCCTTTGGAAACAAAGCAGCCTTTGTGCCTGGCAGCTCTAGGCCAAAGTAGCACACCCAGGGCACAAGTTCTACCTCAGCCAGATAAGGCCTGTCAAGAAGCTGCGTTTCACAGGCCTTTGTATGTGACGTTCCCGGTTGGCTTTGAGAGCACTGTGCAGAGCCAGTTGTTTTAGCTTCCCAGAGAGCAGGAAGCAAGATGCTTTGGGGCCTCTCTCACACTTTGGAAATAAAGGCAGCCCTTTGGGCCTGGCAGCCCTAGGCCAATGGAGTACACCCAGAGCAGAAGTTCTACCTCAGCCAGATCAGGCCTTCCAAGAAACTGCGTCTCACAGGCCTTTCTCTGTCACGTTGCCGGTAGGCTGTGAGAGCACTGTGCAGAGCCAGTTGTTTCTTAGCTTCCCAAAGATTTGGAAGCAAGATGCATTGGGGACTCTCAGCCCCTTTGGAAACAAGGCGGCCCTTTGGGCCTGGCTGCTCTAGGCCAAAGTAGCACGCCCAGAGCAGGAGTTCTACTTCAGCCAGATCAGGCCTGCCAAGAAACTGCGTTTCACAGGCCTTGGTAAGAGATGTTCCCGGTAGGCTGTGAGAGCACTGTGGAGAGCCAGTTGCTTTAGCTTCCCACAGAGCTGGAAGCAAGATGCCTTGGGGCCTCTCTCTCCCTTTGGACACAAGGCAGCCGTTTGGGCCTGGCAGCTCTAGGCCAATGGAGCACACCCACAGCAGAAGTTCTACTTCAGGCAGATCAGTCCTGCCCAGAAACTGCGTTTCACAGCCCTTGGTAAGAGATGTTCACGGTAGGCTGTGAGAGCACTGGGCAGAACCAGTTGTTTTTTAGCTTCCCAAAGTGCTGGAGGCAAGATGCTTTGGGGCCTCTCTCACCCTTTGGAAACAAGGCAGCCCTTAGGTCCTGGTAGCTCTAGGCCTATGTAGCACAACCAGAACAGAAGTTCTACTTCAGCCAGGTCAGGCCTGCCAAGAAACTGCGTTTCACAGGCCTTTCAAAGAGATGTTCTCTTAGGCTGTAAGAGCACTGGGCAGAGCCAGCTGTTTCTTAGCTTCCCGAAGAGCTGGGAGCAAGATGCTTTGGGTCCACTCTCCGTCTTTGGAAACAAGGCAGCCCTTTGGGCCTGGCAGCTCTAGGGCAATGGAGCACACCCAGAGCAGAAGTTCTACTTCAGCCAGATCAGGCCTGCCAGGAAACTGCGTTTCACAGGCCTTGGTAAGAGATGTTCCCGGTAGGCTGTAAGAGCACTGGGCAGAGCCAGTTGTTTCTTACCTTCCTGAAAAGCTGGAAGCAAGATGCTTGGGAGCCCTCTGCCCGTTTGGGAACAAGGCAGCCTTTTGGGTCGGGAAGCTCTAGGCCAATGGAGCACACGCAGAGCAGGAGTTCTACTTCAGCCTGATCAGGCCTGCAAAGAAACAGCGTTTGACAGGCCTTGGTAAGAGATGTTCGCGGTAGGTGTAAGAGCACTGGGCAGAGCCAGTTGTTTCTTAGCTTCGCAAAGACCGGGAAGCAAGATGCTTTGGGCCTCTCTGCCCCTTGGAAACAGGGCAGCACTTTGGGCCTGGCAGCTCTAGGGCAATGGAGCACACCCAGAGCCGGAGTTCTACTTCAGCCAGATGAGGCCTGCCAAGAAACTGCGTTTCACAGGCCTTTCAAAGACATGTTCCCGGTAGTCTGTAAGAGCACGGGGCAGAGCGAGTTGGTTCTTAGCTTCCCAGAGAGCTGGAAGCAAGATGCTTTGGGGCCTCTCTGCCCCTTTGGAAACAAGGCAGCACCTTGGGCCTGGCAGCTCTAGGGCAATGGAGCACACCCAGAGCAGAAGTTCTACTTCAGCCAAATCAGGCCTGCCAGGAAACGGCGTTTCACAGGCCTTGGTAAGAGATGTTCCCGGTAGGCTGTAAGAGCACTGGGCAACGCCAGATGTTTCTTAGCTTCCCGAAGAGCTGGAAGCGAGAAGCTTTGGTGCCACTCTCTCACTTTGGACTCAAGGCAGCCCTTTGGGACAGGTAGCTCTAGGCCAGTGGAGCACACCCAGAGCAGAAGTTCTACTTGGGCCAGTTCAGGCCACCAACAAACTGCGTTTCACAGGCCTTGGTAAGAGATGTTCCCGGTAGGCTGTAAGAGCACTGGGCAACGCCAGATGTTTCTTAGCTTCCCGAAGAGCTGGAAGAAGATGCTTTGGGGCCTCTCATCCCCTTTGCAAACAAGGCCGACCTTTGGGCCAGGCAGCTCTAGGCCAATGGAGCACACCCAGAGCAGAAGTTCTACCTCAGCCAGATAAGGCCTGCCAAGAAACTGCGTTTCAAAGGCTTTGGTAAGAGATGTTCCCGGTACTCTGTTAGAGCACTGGGCAGAGCCATTTGTTTCTTAGCTTCCCAAAGAGCTGGAAGCAAGATGCTTTGGGGGCTCCCTGCTCCTTTGCCAACAAGGGCGACCTTTGGGCCTTTCAGCTCTAGGCCAATGGAGCACACCCAGAGCAGAAGTCCTACTTCAGCCAGATCAGGCCTGCCAAGGAACTGCGTTTCAGAGGCCTTTGTATGTGACGTTCCCGGTAGGCTGTGAGAGCACGGTGCAGAGCCAGTTGTTTCCTTGTTTCCCAAACAGCTGGAAGCAAGACGCTTTGGGGCCTCTCTGCCCCTTTGGAAACAAGGCAGCACGTTGGGTCTGGCAGCTCTAGGGCAATGGAGCACAACCAGAGCCGAAGTTCTACTTCTTCCAGATCAGGCCTGCCTAGACAGTGCGTTTCCCAGGCCTTGATAAGAGATGTTCTCTTAGGCTATAAGAGCACTGGGCACAGCCAGTTGTTTCTTAGCTTCCCAAGAGGTGGAAGCAAGATGCTTTGGGGCCTCTCTCCCCCTTTGGAAACAAGGCAGCCCTTTGGGCCTTTCAGCTCTAGGGCAATGGAGCACACCCAGAGCAGAAGTTCTACCTCAGCCAGATCAGGCCTGCCAAGAAACTGCTTTTCACAGGCCTTCGTAAGAGGTGTTCCCGGAAGGCTGTAAGAGTACCTGGCAGAGCGAGTTGTTTCTTAGCTTCAAAAACAGCTGGAAGCAACATGATTTGGGGCCTCTCTCCCCCTTTGGAAACAAAGCAGCCTTTGTGCCTGGCAGCTCTAGGCCAAAGTAGCACACCCAGAGCACAAGTTCTACCTCAGCCAGATCAGGCCTTCCAAGAAACTGCGTCTCACAGGCCTTTCTCTGTCACGTTGCCGGTAGGCTGTGAGAGCACTGTGCAGAGCCAGTTGTTTCTTAGCTTCCCAAAGATTTGGAAGCAAGATGCTTTGGGGACTCTCAGCCCCTTTGGAAACAAGGCGGCCCTTTGGGCCTGGCAGCTCTAGGCCAAAGTAGCACGCCCAGAGCAGGAGTTCTACTTCAGCCAGATCAGGCCTGCCAAGAAACTGCGTTTCACAGGCCTTGGTAAGAGATGTTCCCGGTAGGCTGTGAGAGCACTGTGGAGAGCCAGTTGCTTTAGCTTCCCACAGAGCTGGAAGCAAGATGCCTTGGGGCCTCTCTCTCCCTTTGGACACAAGGCAGCCGTTTGGGCCTGGCAGCTCTAGGCCAATGGAGCACACCCACAGCAGAAGTTCTACTTCAGGCAGATCAGTCCTGCCCAGAAACTGCGTTTCACAGCCCTTGGTAAGAGATGTTCACGGTAGGCTGTGAGAGCACTGGGCAGAACCAGTTGTTTTTTAGCTTCCCAAAGTGCTGGAGGCAAGATGCTTTGGGGCCTCTCTCACCCTTTGGAAACAAGGCAGCCCTTAGGTCCTGGTAGCTCTAGGCCTATGTAGCACAACCAGAACAGAAGTTCTACTTCAGCCAGGTCAGGCCTGCCAAGAAACTGCGTTTCACAGGCCTTTCAAAGAGATGTTCTCTTAGGCTGTAAGAGCACTGGGCAGAGCCAGCTGTTTCTTAGCTTCCCGAAGAGCTGGGAGCAAGATGCTTTGGGTCCACTCTCCGTCTTTGGAAACAAGGCAGCCCTTTGGGCCTGGCAGCTCTAGGGCAATGGAGCACACCCAGAGCAGAAGTTCTACTTCAGCCAGATCAGGCCTGCCAGGAAACTGCGTTTCACAGGCCTTGGTAAGAGATGTTCCCGGTAGGCTGTAAGAGCACTGGGCAGAGCCAGTTGTTTCTTACCTTCCTGAAAAGCTGGAAGCAAGATGCTTGGGAGCCCTCTGCCCGTTTGGGAACAAGGCAGCCTTTTGGGTCGGGAAGCTCTAGGCCAATGGAGCACACGCAGAGCAGGAGTTCTACTTCAGCCTGATCAGGCCTGCAAAGAAACAGCGTTTGACAGGCCTTGGTAAGAGATGTTCGCGGTAGGTGTAAGAGCACTGGGCAGAGCCAGTTGTTTCTTAGCTTCGCAAAGACCGGGAAGCAAGATGCTTTGGGCCTCTCTGCCCCTTGGAAACAGGGCAGCACTTTGGGCCTGGCAGCTCTAGGGCAATGGAGCACACCCAGAGCCGGAGTTCTACTTCAGCCAGGTCAGGCCTGCCAAGAAACTGCGTTTCACAGGCCTTTCAAAGAGATGTTCTCTTAGGCTGTAAGAGCACTGGGCAGAGCCAGCTGTTTCTTAGCTTCCCGAAGAGCTGGGAGCAAGATGCTTTGGGTCCACTCTCCGTCTTTGGAAACAAGGCAGCCCTTTGGGCCTGGCAGCTCTAGGGCAATGGAGCACACCCAGAGCAGAAGTTCTACTTCAGCCAGATCAGGCCTGCCAGGAAACTGCGTTTCACAGGCCTTGGTAAGAGATGTTCCCGGTAGGCTGTAAGAGCACTGGGCAGAGCCAGTTGTTTCTTACCTTCCTGAAAAGCTGGAAGCAAGATGCTTGGGAGCCCTCTGCCCGTTTGGGAACAAGGCAGCCTTTTGGGTCGGGAAGCTCTAGGCCAATGGAGCACACGCAGAGCAGGAGTTCTACTTCAGCCTGATCAGGCCTGCAAAGAAACAGCGTTTGACAGGCCTTGGTAAGAGATGTTCGCGGTAGGTGTAAGAGCACTGGGCAGAGCCAGTTGTTTCTTAGCTTCGCAAAGACCGGGAAGCAAGATGCTTTGGGCCTCTCTGCCCCTTGGAAACAGGGCAGCACTTTGGGCCTGGCAGCTCTAGGGCAATGGAGCACACCCAGAGCCGGAGTTCTACTTCAGCCAGATGAGGCCTGCCAAGAAACTGCGTTTCACAGGCCTTTCAAAGACATGTTCCCGGTAGTCTGTAAGAGCACGGGGCAGAGCGAGTTGGTTCTTAGCTTCCCAGAGAGCTGGAAGCAAGATGCTTTGGGGCCTCTCTGCCCCTTTGGAAACAAGGCAGCACCTTGGGCCTGGCAGCTCTAGGGCAATGGAGCACACCCAGAGCAGAAGTTCTACTTCAGCCAAATCAGGCCTGCCAGGAAACGGCGTTTCACAGGCCTTGGTAAGAGATGTTCCCGGTAGGCTGTAAGAGCACTGGGCAACGCCAGATGTTTCTTAGCTTCCCGAAGAGCTGGAAGCGAGAAGCTTTGGTGCCACTCTCTCACTTTGGACTCAAGGCAGCCCTTTGGGACAGGTAGCTCTAGGCCAGTGGAGCACACCCAGAGCAGAAGTTCTACTTGGGCCAGTTCAGGCCACCAACAAACTGCGTTTCACAGGCCTTGGTAAGAGATGTTCCCGGTAGGCTGTAAGAGCACTGGGCAACGCCAGATGTTTCTTAGCTTCCCGAAGAGCTGGAAGAAGATGCTTTGGGGCCTCTCATCCCCTTTGCAAACAAGGCCGACCTTTGGGCCAGGCAGCTCTAGGCCAATGGAGCACACCCAGAGCAGAAGTTCTACCTCAGCCAGATAAGGCCTGCCAAGAAACTGCGTTTCAAAGGCTTTGGTAAGAGATGTTCCCGGTACTCTGTTAGAGCACTGGGCAGAGCCATTTGTTTCTTAGCTTCCCAAAGAGCTGGAAGCAAGATGCTTTGGGGGCTCCCTGCTCCTTTGCCAACAAGGGCGACCTTTGGGCCTTTCAGCTCTAGGCCAATGGAGCACACCCAGAGCAGAAGTCCTACTTCAGCCAGATCAGGCCTGCCAAGGAACTGCGTTTCAGAGGCCTTTGTATGTGACGTTCCCGGTAGGCTGTGAGAGCACGGTGCAGAGCCAGTTGTTTCCTTGTTTCCCAAACAGCTGGAAGCAAGACGCTTTGGGGCCTCTCTGCCCCTTTGGAAACAAGGCAGCACGTTGGGTCTGGCAGCTCTAGGGCAATGGAGCACAACCAGAGCCGAAGTTCTACTTCTTCCAGATCAGGCCTGCCTAGACAGTGCGTTTCCCAGGCCTTGATAAGAGATGTTCTCTTAGGCTATAAGAGCACTGGGCACAGCCAGTTGTTTCTTAGCTTCCCAAGAGGTGGAAGCAAGATGCTTTGGGGCCTCTCTCCCCCTTTGGAAACAAGGCAGCCCTTTGGGCCTTTCAGCTCTAGGGCAATGGAGCACACCCAGAGCAGAAGTTCTACCTCAGCCAGATCAGGCCTGCCAAGAAACTGCTTTTCACAGGCCTTCGTAAGAGGTGTTCCCGGAAGGCTGTAAGAGTACCTGGCAGAGCGAGTTGTTTCTTAGCTTCAAAAACAGCTGGAAGCAACATGATTTGGGGCCTCTCTCCCCCTTTGGAAACAAAGCAGCCTTTGTGCCTGGCAGCTCTAGGCCAAAGTAGCACACCCAGAGCACAAGTTCTACCTCAGCCAGATCAGGCCTTCCAAGAAACTGCGTCTCACAGGCCTTTCTCTGTCACGTTGCCGGTAGGCTGTGAGAGCACTGTGCAGAGCCAGTTGTTTCTTAGCTTCCCAAAGATTTGGAAGCAAGATGCTTTGGGGACTCTCAGCCCCTTTGGAAACAAGGCGGCCCTTTGGGCCTGGCAGCTCTAGGCCAAAGTAGCACGCCCAGAGCAGGAGTTCTACTTCAGCCAGATCAGGCCTGCCAAGAAACTGCGTTTCACAGGCCTTGGTAAGAGATGTTCCCGGTAGGCTGTGAGAGCACTGTGGAGAGCCAGTTGCTTTAGCTTCCCACAGAGCTGGAAGCAAGATGCCTTGGGGCCTCTCTCTCCCTTTGGACACAAGGCAGCCGTTTGGGCCTGGCAGCTCTAGGCCAATGGAGCACACCCACAGCAGAAGTTCTACTTCAGGCAGATCAGTCCTGCCCAGAAACTGCGTTTCACAGCCCTTGGTAAGAGATGTTCACGGTAGGCTGTGAGAGCACTGGGCAGAACCAGTTGTTTTTTAGCTTCCCAAAGTGCTGGAGGCAAGATGCTTTGGGGCCTCTCTCACCCTTTGGAAACAAGGCAGCCCTTAGGTCCTGGTAGCTCTAGGCCTATGTAGCACAACCAGAACAGAAGTTCTACTTCAGCCAGGTCAGGCCTGCCAAGAAACTGCGTTTCACAGGCCTTTCAAAGAGATGTTCTCTTAGGCTGTAAGAGCACTGGGCAGAGCCAGCTGTTTCTTAGCTTCCCGAAGAGCTGGGAGCAAGATGCTTTGGGTCCACTCTCCGTCTTTGGAAACAAGGCAGCCCTTTGGGCCTGGCAGCTCTAGGGCAATGGAGCACACCCAGAGCAGAAGTTCTACTTCAGCCAGATCAGGCCTGCCAGGAAACTGCGTTTCACAGGCCTTGGTAAGAGATGTTCCCGGTAGGCTGTAAGAGCACTGGGCAGAGCCAGTTGTTTCTTACCTTCCTGAAAAGCTGGAAGCAAGATGCTTGGGAGCCCTCTGCCCGTTTGGGAACAAGGCAGCCTTTTGGGTCGGGAAGCTCTAGGCCAATGGAGCACACGCAGAGCAGGAGTTCTACTTCAGCCTGATCAGGCCTGCAAAGAAACAGCGTTTGACAGGCCTTGGTAAGAGATGTTCGCGGTAGGTGTAAGAGCACTGGGCAGAGCCAGTTGTTTCTTAGCTTCGCAAAGACCGGGAAGCAAGATGCTTTGGGCCTCTCTGCCCCTTGGAAACAGGGCAGCACTTTGGGCCTGGCAGCTCTAGGGCAATGGAGCACACCCAGAGCCGGAGTTCTACTTCAGCCAGATGAGGCCTGCCAAGAAACTGCGTTTCACAGGCCTTTCAAAGACATGTTCCTGGTAGGCTGTAAGAGCACGGGGCAGAGCGAGTTGGTTCTTAGCTTCCCAGAGAGCTGGAAGCAAGATGCTTTGGGGCCTCTCTGCCCCTTTGGAAACAAGGCAGCACCTTGGGCCTGGCAGCTCTAGGGCAATGGAGCACACCCAGAGCAGAAGTTCTACTTCAGCCAAATCAGGCCTGCCAGGAAACGGCGTTTCACAGGCCTTGGTAAGAGATGTTCCCGGTAGGCTGTAAGAGCACTGGGCAACGCCAGATGTTTCTTAGCTTCCCGAAGAGCTGGAAGCAAGAAGCTTTGGTGCCACTCTCTCACTTTGGACTCAAGGCAGCCCTTTGGGGCAGGTAGCTCTAGGCCAGTGGAGCACACCCAGAGCAGAAGTTCTACTTGGGCCAGTTCAGGCCACCAACAAACTGCGTTTCACAGGCCTTGGTAAGAGATGTTCCCGGTAGGCTGTAAGAGCACTGGGCAACGCCAGATGTTTCTTAGCTTCCCGAAGAGCTGGAAGCAAGATGCTTTGGGGCCTCTCATCCCCTTTGCAAACAAGGCGGCCCTATGGGCCAGGCAGCTCTAGGCCAATGGAGCACACCCAGAGCAGAAGTTCTACCTCAGCCAGATAAGGCCTGCCAAGAAACTGCGTTTCAAAGGCTTTGGTAAGAGATGTTCCCGGTACTCTGTTAGAGCACTGGGCAGAGCCATTTGTTTCTTAGCTTCCCAAAGAGCTGGAAGCAAGATGCTTTGGGGGCTCCCTGCCCCTTTGCCAACAAGGGCGACCTTTGGGCCTTTCAGCTCTAGGCCAATGGAGCACACCCAGAGCAGAAGTCCTACTTCAGCCAGATCAGGCCTGCCAAGGAACTGCGTTTCAGAGGCCTTTGTATGTGACGTTCCCGGTAGGCTGTGAGAGCACGGTGCAGAGCCAGTTGTTTCCTTGTTTCCCAAACAGCTGGAAGCAAGACGCTTTGGGGCCTCTCTGCCCCTTTGGAAACAAGGCAGCACGTTGGGTCTGGCAGCTCTAGGGCAATGGAGCACAACCAGAGCCGAAGTTCTACTTCTTCCAGATCAGGCCTGCCTAGACAGTGCGTTTCCCAGGCCTTGATAAGAGATGTTCTCTTAGGCTATAAGAGCACTGGGCACAGCCAGTTGTTTCTTAGCTTCCCAAGAGGTGGAAGCAAGATGCTTTGGGGCCTCTCTCCCCCTTTGGAAACAAGGCAGCCCTTTGGGCCTTTCAGCTCTAGGGCAATGGAGCACACCCAGAGCAGAAGTTCTACCTCAGCCAGATCAGGCCTGCCAAGAAACTGCTTTTCACAGGCCTTCGTAAGAGGTGTTCCCAGAAGGCTGTAAGAGTACCTGGCAGAGCGAGTTGTTTCTTAGCTTCAAAAACAGCTGGAAGCAACATGATTTGGGGCCTCTCTCCCCCTTTGGAAACAAAGCAGCCTTTGTGCCTGGCAGCTCTAGGCCAAAGTAGCACACCCAGGGCACAAGTTCTACCTCAGCCAGATAAGGCCTGTCAAGAAGCTGCGTTTCACAGGCCTTTGTATGTGACGTTCCCGGTTGGCTTTGAGAGCACTGTGCAGAGCCAGTTGTTTTAGCTTCCCAGAGAGCAGGAAGCAAGATGCTTTGGGGCCTCTCTCACACTTTGGAAATAAAGGCAGCCCTTTGGGCCTGGCAGCCCTAGGCCAATGGAGTACACCCAGAGCAGAAGTTCTACCTCAGCCAGATCAGGCCTTCAAAGAAACTGCGTCTCACAGGCCTTTCTCTGTCACGTTGCCGGTAGGCTGTGAGAGCACTGTGCAGAGCCAGTTGTTTCTTAGCTTCCCAAAGATTTGGAAGCAAGATGCTTTGGGGACTCTCAGCCCCTTTGGAAACAAGGCGGCCCTTTGGGCCTGGCAGCTCTAGGCCAAAGTAGCACGCCCAGAGCAGGAGTTCTACTTCAGCCAGATCAGGCCTGCCAAGAAACTGCGTTTCACAGGCCTTGGTAAGAGATGTTCCCGGTAGGCTGTGAGAGCACTGTGGAGAGCCAGTTGCTTTAGCTTCCCACAGAGCTGGAAGCAAGATGCCTTGGGGCCTCTCTCTCCCTTTGGACACAAGGCAGCCGTTTGGGCCTGGCAGCTCTAGGCCAATGGAGCACACCCACAGCAGAAGTTCTACTTCAGGCAGATCAGTCCTGCCCAGAAACTGCGTTTCACAGCCCTTGGTAAGAGATGTTCACGGTAGGCTGTGAGAGCACTGGGCAGAACCAGTTGTTTTTTAGCTTCCCAAAGTGCTGGAGGCAAGATGCTTTGGGGCCTCTCTCACCCTTTGGAAACAAGGCAGCCCTTAGGTCCTGGTAGCTCTAGGCCTATGTAGCACAACCAGAACAGAAGTTCTACTTCAGCCAGGTCAGGCCTGCCAAGAAACTGCGTTTCACAGGCCTTTCAAAGAGATGTTCTCTTAGGCTGTAAGAGCACTGGGCAGAGCCAGCTGTTTCTTAGCTTCCCGAAGAGCTGGGAGCAAGATGCTTTGGGTCCACTCTCCGTCTTTGGAAACAAGGCAGCCCTTTGGGCCTGGCAGCTCTAGGGCAATGGAGCACACCCAGAGCAGAAGTTCTACTTCAGCCAGATCAGGCCTGCCAGGAAACTGCGTTTCACAGGCCTTGGTAAGAGATGTTCCCGGTAGGCTGTAAGAGCACTGGGCAGAGCCAGTTGTTTCTTACCTTCCTGAAAAGCTGGAAGCAAGATGCTTGGGAGCCCTCTGCCCGTTTGGGAACAAGGCAGCCTTTTGGGTCGGGAAGCTCTAGGCCAATGGAGCACACGCAGAGCAGGAGTTCTACTTCAGCCTGATCAGGCCTGCAAAGAAACAGCGTTTGACAGGCCTTGGTAAGAGATGTTCGCGGTAGGTGTAAGAGCACTGGGCAGAGCCAGTTGTTTCTTAGCTTCGCAAAGACTGGGAAGCAAGATGCTTTGGGCCTCTCTGCCCCTTGGAAACAGGGCAGCACTTTGGGCCTGGCAGCTCTAGGGCAATGGAGCACACCCAGAGCCGGAGTTCTACTTCAGCCAGATGAGGCCTGCCAAGAAACTGCGTTTCACAGGCCTTTCAAAGACATGTTCCCGGTAGTCTGTAAGAGCACGGGGCAGAGCGAGTTGGTTCTTAGCTTCCCAGAGAGCTGGAAGCAAGATGCTTTGGGGCCTCTCTGCCCCTTTGGAAACAAGGCAGCACCTTGGGCCTGGCAGCTCTAGGGCAATGGAGCACACCCAGAGCAGAAGTTCTACTTCAGCCAAATCAGGCCTGCCAGGAAACGGCGTTTCACAGGCCTTGGTAAGAGATGTTCCCGGTAGGCTGTAAGAGCACTGGGCAACGCCAGATGTTTCTTAGCTTCCCGAAGAGCTGGAAGCGAGAAGCTTTGGTGCCACTCTCTCACTTTGGACTCAAGGCAGCCCTTTGGGGCAGGTAGCTCTAGGCCAGTGGAGCACACCCAGAGCAGAAGTTCTACTTGGGCCAGTTCAGGCCACCAACAAACTGCGTTTCACAGGCCTTGGTAAGAGATGTTCCCGGTAGGCTGTAAGAGCACTGGGCAACGCCAGATGTTTCTTAGCTTCCCGAAGAGCTGGAAGAAGATGCTTTGGGGCCTCTCATCCCCTTTGCAAACAAGGCCGACCTTTGGGCCAGGCAGCTCTAGGCCAATGGAGCACACCCAGAGCAGAAGTTCTACCTCAGCCAGATAAGGCCTGCCAAGAAACTGCGTTTCAAAGGCTTTGGTAAGAGATGTTCCCGGTACTCTGTTAGAGCACTGGGCAGAGCCATTTGTTTCTTAGCTTCCCAAAGAGCTGGAAGCAAGATGCTTTGGGGGCTCCCTGCCCCTTTGCCAACAAGGGCGACCTTTGGGCCTTTCAGCTCTAGGCCAATGGAGCACACCCAGAGCAGAAGTCCTACTTCAGCCAGATCAGGCCTGCCAAGGAACTGCGTTTCAGAGGCCTTTGTATGTGACGTTCCCGGTAGGCTGTGAGAGCACGGTGCAGAGCCAGTTGTTTCCTTGTTTCCCAAACAGCTGGAAGCAAGACGCTTTGGGGCCTCTCTGCCCCTTTGGAAACAAGGCAGCACGTTGGGTCTGGCAGCTCTAGGGCAATGGAGCACAACCAGAGCCGAAGTTCTACTTCTTCCAGATCAGGCCTGCCTAGACAGTGCGTTTCCCAGGCCTTGATAAGAGATGTTCTCTTAGGCTATAAGAGCACTGGGCACAGCCAGTTGTTTCTTAGCTTCCCAAGAGGTGGAAGCAAGATGCTTTGGGGCCTCTCTCCCCCTTTGGAAACAAGGCAGCCCTTTGGGCCTTTCAGCTCTAGGGCAATGGAGCACACCCAGAGCAGAAGTTCTACCTCAGCCAGATCAGGCCTGCCAAGAAACTGCTTTTCACAGGCCTTCGTAAGAGGTGTTCCCAGAAGGCTGTAAGAGTACCTGGCAGAGCGAGTTGTTTCTTAGCTTCAAAAACAGCTGGAAGCAACATGATTTGGGGCCTCTCTCCCCCTTTGGAAACAAAGCAGCCTTTGTGCCTGGCAGCTCTAGGCCAAAGTAGCACACCCAGGGCACAAGTTCTACCTCAGCCAGATAAGGCCTGTCAAGAAGCTGCGTTTCACAGGCCTTTGTATGTGACGTTCCCGGTTGGCTTTGAGAGCACTGTGCAGAGCCAGTTGTTTTAGCTTCCCAGAGAGCAGGAAGCAAGATGCTTTGGGGCCTCTCTCACACTTTGGAAATAAAGGCAGCCCTTTGGGCCTGGCAGCCCTAGGCCAATGGAGTACACCCAGAGCAGAAGTTCTACCTCAGCCAGATCAGGCCTTCAAAGAAACTGCGTCTCACAGGCCTTTCTCTGTCACGTTGCCGGTAGGCTGTGAGAGCACTGTGCAGAGCCAGTTGTTTCTTAGCTTCCCAAAGATTTGGAAGCAAGATGCTTTGGGGACTCTCAGCCCCTTTGGAAACAAGGCGGCCCTTTGGGCCTGGCAGCTCTAGGCCAAAGTAGCACGCCCAGAGCAGGAGTTCTACTTCAGCCAGATCAGGCCTGCCAAGAAACTGCGTTTCACAGGCCTTGGTAAGAGATGTTCCCGGTAGGCTGTGAGAGCACTGTGGAGAGCCAGTTGCTTTAGCTTCCCACAGAGCTGGAAGCAAGATGCCTTGGGGCCTCTCTCTCCCTTTGGACACAAGGCAGCCGTTTGGGCCTGGCAGCTCTAGGCCAATGGAGCACACCCACAGCAGAAGTTCTACTTCAGGCAGATCAGTCCTGCCCAGAAACTGCGTTTCACAGCCCTTGGTAAGAGATGTTCACGGTAGGCTGTGAGAGCACTGGGCAGAACCAGTTGTTTTTTAGCTTCCCAAAGTGCTGGAGGCAAGATGCTTTGGGGCCTCTCTCACCCTTTGGAAACAAGGCAGCCCTTAGGTCCTGGTAGCTCTAGGCCTATGTAGCACAACCAGAACAGAAGTTCTACTTCAGCCAGGTCAGGCCTGCCAAGAAACTGCGTTTCACAGGCCTTTCAAAGAGATGTTCTCTTAGGCTGTAAGAGCACTGGGCAGAGCCAGCTGTTTCTTAGCTTCCCGAAGAGCTGGGAGCAAGATGCTTTGGGTCCACTCTCCGTCTTTGGAAACAAGGCAGCCCTTTGGGCCTGGCAGCTCTAGGGCAATGGAGCACACCCAGAGCAGAAGTTCTACTTCAGCCAGATCAGGCCTGCCAGGAAACTGCGTTTCACAGGCCTTGGTAAGAGATGTTCCCGGTAGGCTGTAAGAGCACTGGGCAGAGCCAGTTGTTTCTTACCTTCCTGAAAAGCTGGAAGCAAGATGCTTGGGAGCCCTCTGCCCGTTTGGGAACAAGGCAGCCTTTTGGGTCGGGAAGCTCTAGGCCAATGGAGCACACGCAGAGCAGGAGTTCTACTTCAGCCTGATCAGGCCTGCAAAGAAACAGCGTTTGACAGGCCTTGGTAAGAGATGTTCGCGGTAGGTGTAAGAGCACTGGGCAGAGCCAGTTGTTTCTTAGCTTCGCAAAGACTGGGAAGCAAGATGCTTTGGGCCTCTCTGCCCCTTGGAAACAGGGCAGCACTTTGGGCCTGGCAGCTCTAGGGCAATGGAGCACACCCAGAGCCGGAGTTCTACTTCAGCCAGATGAGGCCTGCCAAGAAACTGCGTTTCACAGGCCTTTCAAAGACATGTTCCCGGTAGTCTGTAAGAGCACGGGGCAGAGCGAGTTGGTTCTTAGCTTCCCAGAGAGCTGGAAGCAAGATGCTTTGGGGCCTCTCTGCCCCTTTGGAAACAAGGCAGCACCTTGGGCCTGGCAGCTCTAGGGCAATGGAGCACACCCAGAGCAGAAGTTCTACTTCAGCCAAATCAGGCCTGCCAGGAAACGGCGTTTCACAGGCCTTGGTAAGAGATGTTCCCGGTAGGCTGTAAGAGCACTGGGCAACGCCAGATGTTTCTTAGCTTCCCGAAGAGCTGGAAGCGAGAAGCTTTGGTGCCACTCTCTCACTTTGGACTCAAGGCAGCCCTTTGGGGCAGGTAGCTCTAGGCCAGTGGAGCACACCCAGAGCAGAAGTTCTACTTGGGCCAGTTCAGGCCACCAACAAACTGCGTTTCACAGGCCTTGGTAAGAGATGTTCCCGGTAGGCTGTAAGAGCACTGGGCAACGCCAGATGTTTCTTAGCTTCCCGAAGAGCTGGAAGAAGATGCTTTGGGGCCTCTCATCCCCTTTGCAAACAAGGCCGACCTTTGGGCCAGGCAGCTCTAGGCCAATGGAGCACACCCAGAGCAGAAGTTCTACCTCAGCCAGATAAGGCCTGCCAAGAAACTGCGTTTCAAAGGCTTTGGTAAGAGATGTTCCCGGTACTCTGTTAGAGCACTGGGCAGAGCCATTTGTTTCTTAGCTTCCCAAAGAGCTGGAAGCAAGATGCTTTGGGGGCTCCCTGCTCCTTTGCCAACAAGGGCGACCTTTGGGCCTTTCAGCTCTAGGCCAATGGAGCACACCCAGAGCAGAAGTCCTACTTCAGCCAGATCAGGCCTGCCAAGGAACTGCGTTTCAGAGGCCTTTGTATGTGACGTTCCCGGTAGGCTGTGAGAGCACGGTGCAGAGCCAGTTGTTTCCTTGTTTCCCAAACAGCTGGAAGCAAGACGCTTTGGGGCCTCTCTGCCCCTTTGGAAACAAGGCAGCACGTTGGGTCTGGCAGCTCTAGGGCAATGGAGCACAACCAGAGCCGAAGTTCTACTTCTTCCAGATCAGGCCTGCCTAGACAGTGCGTTTCCCAGGCCTTGATAAGAGATGTTCTCTTAGGCTATAAGAGCACTGGGCACAGCCAGTTGTTTCTTAGCTTCCCAAGAGGTGGAAGCAAGATGCTTTGGGGCCTCTCTCCCCCTTTGGAAACAAGGCAGCCCTTTGGGCCTTTCAGCTCTAGGGCAATGGAGCACACCCAGAGCAGAAGTTCTACCTCAGCCAGATCAGGCCTGCCAAGAAACTGCTTTTCACAGGCCTTCGTAAGAGGTGTTCCCGGAAGGCTGTAAGAGTACCTGGCAGAGCGAGTTGTTTCTTAGCTTCAAAAACAGCTGGAAGCAACATGATTTGGGGCCTCTCTCCCCCTTTGGAAACAAAGCAGCCTTTGTGCCTGGCAGCTCTAGGCCAAAGTAGCACACCCAGAGCACAAGTTCTACCTCAGCCAGATCAGGCCTTCCAAGAAACTGCGTCTCACAGGCCTTTCTCTGTCACGTTGCCGGTAGGCTGTGAGAGCACTGTGCAGAGCCAGTTGTTTCTTAGCTTCCCAAAGATTTGGAAGCAAGATGCTTTGGGGACTCTCAGCCCCTTTGGAAACAAGGCGGCCCTTTGGGCCTGGCAGCTCTAGGCCAAAGTAGCACGCCCAGAGCAGGAGTTCTACTTCAGCCAGATCAGGCCTGCCAAGAAACTGCGTTTCACAGGCCTTGGTAAGAGATGTTCCCGGTAGGCTGTGAGAGCACTGTGGAGAGCCAGTTGCTTTAGCTTCCCACAGAGCTGGAAGCAAGATGCCTTGGGGCCTCTCTCTCCCTTTGGACACAAGGCAGCCGTTTGGGCCTGGCAGCTCTAGGCCAATGGAGCACACCCACAGCAGAAGTTCTACTTCAGGCAGATCAGTCCTGCCCAGAAACTGCGTTTCACAGCCCTTGGTAAGAGATGTTCACGGTAGGCTGTGAGAGCACTGGGCAGAACCAGTTGTTTTTTAGCTTCCCAAAGTGCTGGAGGCAAGATGCTTTGGGGCCTCTCTCACCCTTTGGAAACAAGGCAGCCCTTAGGTCCTGGTAGCTCTAGGCCTATGTAGCACAACCAGAACAGAAGTTCTACTTCAGCCAGGTCAGGCCTGCCAAGAAACTGCGTTTCACAGGCCTTTCAAAGAGATGTTCTCTTAGGCTGTAAGAGCACTGGGCAGAGCCAGCTGTTTCTTAGCTTCCCGAAGAGCTGGGAGCAAGATGCTTTGGGTCCACTCTCCGTCTTTGGAAACAAGGCAGCCCTTTGGGCCTGGCAGCTCTAGGGCAATGGAGCACACCCAGAGCAGAAGTTCTACTTCAGCCAGATCAGGCCTGCCAGGAAACTGCGTTTCACAGGCCTTGGTAAGAGATGTTCCCGGTAGGCTGTAAGAGCACTGGGCAGAGCCAGTTGTTTCTTACCTTCCTGAAAAGCTGGAAGCAAGATGCTTGGGAGCCCTCTGCCCGTTTGGGAACAAGGCAGCCTTTTGGGTCGGGAAGCTCTAGGCCAATGGAGCACACGCAGAGCAGGAGTTCTACTTCAGCCTGATCAGGCCTGCAAAGAAACAGCGTTTGACAGGCCTTGGTAAGAGATGTTCGCGGTAGGTGTAAGAGCACTGGGCAGAGCCAGTTGTTTCTTAGCTTCGCAAAGACTGGGAAGCAAGATGCTTTGGGCCTCTCTGCCCCTTGGAAACAGGGCAGCACTTTGGGCCTGGCAGCTCTAGGGCAATGGAGCACACCCAGAGCCGGAGTTCTACTTCAGCCAGATGAGGCCTGCCAAGAAACTGCGTTTCACAGGCCTTTCAAAGACATGTTCCCGGTAGTCTGTAAGAGCACGGGGCAGAGCGAGTTGGTTCTTAGCTTCCCAGAGAGCTGGAAGCAAGATGCTTTGGGGCCTCTCTGCCCCTTTGGAAACAAGGCAGCACCTTGGGCCTGGCAGCTCTAGGGCAATGGAGCACACCCAGAGCAGAAGTTCTACTTCAGCCAAATCAGGCCTGCCAGGAAACGGCGTTTCACAGGCCTTGGTAAGAGATGTTCCCGGTAGGCTGTAAGAGCACTGGGCAACGCCAGATGTTTCTTAGCTTCCCGAAGAGCTGGAAGCGAGAAGCTTTGGTGCCACTCTCTCACTTTGGACTCAAGGCAGCCCTTTGGGGCAGGTAGCTCTAGGCCAGTGGAGCACACCCAGAGCAGAAGTTCTACTTGGGCCAGTTCAGGCCACCAACAAACTGCGTTTCACAGGCCTTGGTAAGAGATGTTCCCGGTAGGCTGTAAGAGCACTGGGCAACGCCAGATGTTTCTTAGCTTCCCGAAGAGCTGGAAGAAGATGCTTTGGGGCCTCTCATCCCCTTTGCAAACAAGGCCGACCTTTGGGCCAGGCAGCTCTAGGCCAATGGAGCACACCCAGAGCAGAAGTTCTACCTCAGCCAGATAAGGCCTGCCAAGAAACTGCGTTTCAAAGGCTTTGGTAAGAGATGTTCCCGGTACTCTGTTAGAGCACTGGGCAGAGCCATTTGTTTCTTAGCTTCCCAAAGAGCTGGAAGCAAGATGCTTTGGGGGCTCCCTGCTCCTTTGCCAACAAGGGCGACCTTTGGGCCTTTCAGCTCTAGGCCAATGGAGCACACCCAGAGCAGAAGTCCTACTTCAGCCAGATCAGGCCTGCCAAGGAACTGCGTTTCAGAGGCCTTTGTATGTGACGTTCCCGGTAGGCTGTGAGAGCACGGTGCAGAGCCAGTTGTTTCCTTGTTTCCCAAACAGCTGGAAGCAAGACGCTTTGGGGCCTCTCTGCCCCTTTGGAAACAAGGCAGCACGTTGGGTCTGGCAGCTCTAGGGCAATGGAGCACAACCAGAGCCGAAGTTCTACTTCTTCCAGATCAGGCCTGCCTAGACAGTGCGTTTCCCAGGCCTTGATAAGAGATGTTCTCTTAGGCTATAAGAGCACTGGGCACAGCCAGTTGTTTCTTAGCTTCCCAAGAGGTGGAAGCAAGATGCTTTGGGGCCTCTCTCCCCCTTTGGAAACAAGGCAGCCCTTTGGGCCTTTCAGCTCTAGGGCAATGGAGCACACCCAGAGCAGAAGTTCTACCTCAGCCAGATCAGGCCTGCCAAGAAACTGCTTTTCACAGGCCTTCGTAAGAGGTGTTCCCGGAAGGCTGTAAGAGTACCTGGCAGAGCGAGTTGTTTCTTAGCTTCAAAAACAGCTGGAAGCAACATGATTTGGGGCCTCTCTCCCCCTTTGGAAACAAAGCAGCCTTTGTGCCTGGCAGCTCTAGGCCAAAGTAGCACACCCAGAGCACAAGTTCTACCTCAGCCAGATCAGGCCTTCCAAGAAACTGCGTCTCACAGGCCTTTCTCTGTCACGTTGCCGGTAGGCTGTGAGAGCACTGTGCAGAGCCAGTTGTTTCTTAGCTTCCCAAAGATTTGGAAGCAAGATGCTTTGGGGACTCTCAGCCCCTTTGGAAACAAGGCGGCCCTTTGGGCCTGGCAGCTCTAGGCCAAAGTAGCACGCCCAGAGCAGGAGTTCTACTTCAGCCAGATCAGGCCTGCCAAGAAACTGCGTTTCACAGGCCTTGGTAAGAGATGTTCCCGGTAGGCTGTGAGAGCACTGTGGAGAGCCAGTTGCTTTAGCTTCCCACAGAGCTGGAAGCAAGATGCCTTGGGGCCTCTCTCTCCCTTTGGACACAAGGCAGCCGTTTGGGCCTGGCAGCTCTAGGCCAATGGAGCACACCCACAGCAGAAGTTCTACTTCAGGCAGATCAGTCCTGCCCAGAAACTGCGTTTCACAGCCCTTGGTAAGAGATGTTCACGGTAGGCTGTGAGAGCACTGGGCAGAACCAGTTGTTTTTTAGCTTCCCAAAGTGCTGGAGGCAAGATGCTTTGGGGCCTCTCTCACCCTTTGGAAACAAGGCAGCCCTTAGGTCCTGGTAGCTCTAGGCCTATGTAGCACAACCAGAACAGAAGTTCTACTTCAGCCAGGTCAGGCCTGCCAAGAAACTGCGTTTCACAGGCCTTTCAAAGAGATGTTCTCTTAGGCTGTAAGAGCACTGGGCAGAGCCAGCTGTTTCTTAGCTTCCCGAAGAGCTGGGAGCAAGATGCTTTGGGTCCACTCTCCGTCTTTGGAAACAAGGCAGCCCTTTGGGCCTGGCAGCTCTAGGGCAATGGAGCACACCCAGAGCAGAAGTTCTACTTCAGCCAGATCAGGCCTGCCAGGAAACTGCGTTTCACAGGCCTTGGTAAGAGATGTTCCCGGTAGGCTGTAAGAGCACTGGGCAGAGCCAGTTGTTTCTTACCTTCCTGAAAAGCTGGAAGCAAGATGCTTGGGACCCCTCTGCCCGTTTGGGAACAAGGCAGCCTTTTGGGTCGGGAAGCTCTAGGCCAATGGAGCACACGCAGAGCAGGAGTTCTACTTCAGCCTGATCAGGCCTGCAAAGAAACAGCGTTTGACAGGCCTTGGTAAGAGATGTTCGCGGTAGGTGTAAGAGCACTGGGCAGAGCCAGTTGTTTCTTAGCTTCGCAAAGACCGGGAAGCAAGATGCTTTGGGCCTCTCTGCCCCTTGGAAACAGGGCAGCACTTTGGGCCTGGCAGCTCTAGGGCAATGGAGCACACCCAGAGCCGGAGTTCTACTTCAGCCAGATGAGGCCTGCCAAGAAACTGCGTTTCACAGGCCTTTCAAAGACATGTTCCCGGTAGTCTGTAAGAGCACGGGGCAGAGCGAGTTGGTTCTTAGCTTCCCAGAGAGCTGGAAGCAAGATGCTTTGGGGCCTCTCTGCCCCTTTGGAAACAAGGCAGCACCTTGGGCCTGGCAGCTCTAGGGCAATGGAGCACACCCAGAGCAGAAGTTCTACTTCAGCCAAATCAGGCCTGCCAGGAAACGGCGTTTCACAGGCCTTGGTAAGAGATGTTCCCGGTAGGCTGTAAGAGCACTGGGCAACGCCAGATGTTTCTTAGCTTCCCGAAGAGCTGGAAGCGAGAAGCTTTGGTGCCACTCTCTCACTTTGGACTCAAGGCAGCCCTTTGGGGCAGGTAGCTCTAGGCCAGTGGAGCACACCCAGAGCAGAAGTTCTACTTGGGCCAGTTCAGGCCACCAACAAACTGCGTTTCACAGGCCTTGGTAAGAGATGTTCCCGGTAGGCTGTAAGAGCACTGGGCAACGCCAGATGTTTCTTAGCTTCCCGAAGAGCTGGAAGAAGATGCTTTGGGGCCTCTCATCCCCTTTGCAAACAAGGCCGACCTTTGGGCCAGGCAGCTCTAGGCCAATGGAGCACACCCAGAGCAGAAGTTCTACCTCAGCCAGATAAGGCCTGCCAAGAAACTGCGTTTCAAAGGCTTTGGTAAGAGATGTTCCCGGTACTCTGTTAGAGCACTGGGCAGAGCCATTTGTTTCTTAGCTTCCCAAAGAGCTGGAAGCAAGATGCTTTGGGGGCTCCCTGCTCCTTTGCCAACAAGGGCGACCTTTGGGCCTTTCAGCTCTAGGCCAATGGAGCACACCCAGAGCAGAAGTCCTACTTCAGCCAGATCAGGCCTGCCAAGGAACTGCGTTTCAGAGGCCTTTGTATGTGACGTTCCCGGTAGGCTGTGAGAGCACGGTGCAGAGCCAGTTGTTTCCTTGTTTCCCAAACAGCTGGAAGCAAGACGCTTTGGGGCCTCTCTGCCCCTTTGGAAACAAGGCAGCACGTTGGGTCTGGCAGCTCTAGGGCAATGGAGCACAACCAGAGCCGAAGTTCTACTTCTTCCAGATCAGGCCTGCCTAGACAGTGCGTTTCCCAGGCCTTGATAAGAGATGTTCTCTTAGGCTATAAGAGCACTGGGCACAGCCAGTTGTTTCTTAGCTTCCCAAGAGGTGGAAGCAAGATGCTTTGGGGCCTCTCTCCCCCTTTGGAAACAAGGCAGCCCTTTGGGCCTTTCAGCTCTAGGGCAATGGAGCACACCCAGAGCAGAAGTTCTACCTCAGCCAGATCAGGCCTGCCAAGAAACTGCTTTTCACAGGCCTTCGTAAGAGGTGTTCCCGGAAGGCTGTAAGAGTACCTGGCAGAGCGAGTTGTTTCTTAGCTTCAAAAACAGCTGGAAGCAACATGATTTGGGGCCTCTCTCCCCCTTTGGAAACAAAGCAGCCTTTGTGCCTGGCAGCTCTAGGCCAAAGTAGCACACCCAGAGCACAAGTTCTACCTCAGCCAGATCAGGCCTTCCAAGAAACTGCGTCTCACAGGCCTTTCTCTGTCACGTTGCCGGTAGGCTGTGAGAGCACTGTGCAGAGCCAGTTGTTTCTTAGCTTCCCAAAGATTTGGAAGCAAGATGCTTTGGGGACTCTCAGCCCCTTTGGAAACAAGGCGGCCCTTTGGGCCTGGCAGCTCTAGGCCAAAGTAGCACGCCCAGAGCAGGAGTTCTACTTCAGCCAGATCAGGCCTGCCAAGAAACTGCGTTTCACAGGCCTTGGTAAGAGATGTTCCCGGTAGGCTGTGAGAGCACTGTGGAGAGCCAGTTGCTTTAGCTTCCCACAGAGCTGGAAGCAAGATGCCTTGGGGCCTCTCTCTCCCTTTGGACACAAGGCAGCCGTTTGGGCCTGGCAGCTCTAGGCCAATGGAGCACACCCACAGCAGAAGTTCTACTTCAGGCAGATCAGTCCTGCCCAGAAACTGCGTTTCACAGCCCTTGGTAAGAGATGTTCACGGTAGGCTGTGAGAGCACTGGGCAGAACCAGTTGTTTTTTAGCTTCCCAAAGTGCTGGAGGCAAGATGCTTTGGGGCCTCTCTCACCCTTTGGAAACAAGGCAGCCCTTAGGTCCTGGTAGCTCTAGGCCTATGTAGCACAACCAGAACAGAAGTTCTACTTCAGCCAGGTCAGGCCTGCCAAGAAACTGCGTTTCACAGGCCTTTCAAAGAGATGTTCTCTTAGGCTGTAAGAGCACTGGGCAGAGCCAGCTGTTTCTTAGCTTCCCGAAGAGCTGGGAGCAAGATGCTTTGGGTCCACTCTCCGTCTTTGGAAACAAGGCAGCCCTTTGGGCCTGGCAGCTCTAGGGCAATGGAGCACACCCAGAGCAGAAGTTCTACTTCAGCCAGATCAGGCCTGCCAGGAAACTGCGTTTCACAGGCCTTGGTAAGAGATGTTCCCGGTAGGCTGTAAGAGCACTGGGCAGAGCCAGTTGTTTCTTACCTTCCTGAAAAGCTGGAAGCAAGATGCTTGGGAGCCCTCTGCCCGTTTGGGAACAAGGCAGCCTTTTGGGTCGGGAAGCTCTAGGCCAATGGAGCACACGCAGAGCAGGAGTTCTACTTCAGCCTGATCAGGCCTGCAAAGAAACAGCGTTTGACAGGCCTTGGTAAGAGATGTTCGCGGTAGGTGTAAGAGCACTGGGCAGAGCCAGTTGTTTCTTAGCTTCGCAAAGACCGGGAAGCAAGATGCTTTGGGCCTCTCTGCCCCTTGGAAACAGGGCAGCACTTTGGGCCTGGCAGCTCTAGGGCAATGGAGCACACCCAGAGCCGGAGTTCTACTTCAGCCAGATGAGGCCTGCCAAGAAACTGCGTTTCACAGGCCTTTCAAAGACATGTTCCCGGTAGTCTGTAAGAGCACGGGGCAGAGCGAGTTGGTTCTTAGCTTCCCAGAGAGCTGGAAGCAAGATGCTTTGGGGCCTCTCTGCCCCTTTGGAAACAAGGCAGCACCTTGGGCCTGGCAGCTCTAGGGCAATGGAGCACACCCAGAGCAGAAGTTCTACTTCAGCCAAATCAGGCCTGCCAGGAAACGGCGTTTCACAGGCCTTGGTAAGAGATGTTCCCGGTAGGCTGTAAGAGCACTGGGCAACGCCAGATGTTTCTTAGCTTCCCGAAGAGCTGGAAGCGAGAAGCTTTGGTGCCACTCTCTCACTTTGGACTCAAGGCAGCCCTTTGGGGCAGGTAGCTCTAGGCCAGTGGAGCACACCCAGAGCAGAAGTTCTACTTGGGCCAGTTCAGGCCACCAACAAACTGCGTTTCACAGGCCTTGGTAAGAGATGTTCCCGGTAGGCTGTAAGAGCACTGGGCAACGCCAGATGTTTCTTAGCTTCCCGAAGAGCTGGAAGAAGATGCTTTGGGGCCTCTCATCCCCTTTGCAAACAAGGCCGACCTTTGGGCCAGGCAGCTCTAGGCCAATGGAGCACACCCAGAGCAGAAGTTCTACCTCAGCCAGATAAGGCCTGCCAAGAAACTGCGTTTCAAAGGCTTTGGTAAGAGATGTTCCCGGTACTCTGTTAGAGCACTGGGCAGAGCCATTTGTTTCTTAGCTTCCCAAAGAGCTGGAAGCAAGATGCTTTGGGGGCTCCCTGCTCCTTTGCCAACAAGGGCGACCTTTGGGCCTTTCAGCTCTAGGCCAATGGAGCACACCCAGAGCAGAAGTCCTACTTCAGCCAGATCAGGCCTGCCAAGGAACTGCGTTTCAGAGGCCTTTGTATGTGACGTTCCCGGTAGGCTGTGAGAGCACGGTGCAGAGCCAGTTGTTTCCTTGTTTCCCAAACAGCTGGAAGCAAGACGCTTTGGGGCCTCTCTGCCCCTTTGGAAACAAGGCAGCACGTTGGGTCTGGCAGCTCTAGGGCAATGGAGCACAACCAGAGCCGAAGTTCTACTTCTTCCAGATCAGGCCTGCCTAGACAGTGCGTTTCCCAGGCCTTGATAAGAGATGTTCTCTTAGGCTATAAGAGCACTGGGCACAGCCAGTTGTTTCTTAGCTTCCCAAGAGGTGGAAGCAAGATGCTTTGGGGCCTCTCTCCCCCTTTGGAAACAAGGCAGCCCTTTGGGCCTTTCAGCTCTAGGGCAATGGAGCACACCCAGAGCAGAAGTTCTACCTCAGCCAGATCAGGCCTGCCAAGAAACTGCTTTTCACAGGCCTTCGTAAGAGGTGTTCCCGGAAGGCTGTAAGAGTACCTGGCAGAGCGAGTTGTTTCTTAGCTTCAAAAACAGCTGGAAGCAACATGATTTGGGGCCTCTCTCCCCCTTTGGAAACAAAGCAGCCTTTGTGCCTGGCAGCTCTAGGCCAAAGTAGCACACCCAGAGCACAAGTTCTACCTCAGCCAGATCAGGCCTTCCAAGAAACTGCGTCTCACAGGCCTTTCTCTGTCACGTTGCCGGTAGGCTGTGAGAGCACTGTGCAGAGCCAGTTGTTTCTTAGCTTCCCAAAGATTTGGAAGCAAGATGCTTTGGGGACTCTCAGCCCCTTTGGAAACAAGGCGGCCCTTTGGGCCTGGCAGCTCTAGGCCAAAGTAGCACGCCCAGAGCAGGAGTTCTACTTCAGCCAGATCAGGCCTGCCAAGAAACTGCGTTTCACAGGCCTTGGTAAGAGATGTTCCCGGTAGGCTGTGAGAGCACTGTGGAGAGCCAGTTGCTTTAGCTTCCCACAGAGCTGGAAGCAAGATGCCTTGGGGCCTCTCTCTCCCTTTGGACACAAGGCAGCCGTTTGGGCCTGGCAGCTCTAGGCCAATGGAGCACACCCACAGCAGAAGTTCTACTTCAGGCAGATCAGTCCTGCCCAGAAACTGCGTTTCACAGCCCTTGGTAAGAGATGTTCACGGTAGGCTGTGAGAGCACTGGGCAGAACCAGTTGTTTTTTAGCTTCCCAAAGTGCTGGAGGCAAGATGCTTTGGGGCCTCTCTCACCCTTTGGAAACAAGGCAGCCCTTAGGTCCTGGTAGCTCTAGGCCTATGTAGCACAACCAGAACAGAAGTTCTACTTCAGCCAGGTCAGGCCTGCCAAGAAACTGCGTTTCACAGGCCTTTCAAAGAGATGTTCTCTTAGGCTGTAAGAGCACTGGGCAGAGCCAGCTGTTTCTTAGCTTCCCGAAGAGCTGGGAGCAAGATGCTTTGGGTCCACTCTCCGTCTTTGGAAACAAGGCAGCCCTTTGGGCCTGGCAGCTCTAGGGCAATGGAGCACACCCAGAGCAGAAGTTCTACTTCAGCCAGATCAGGCCTGCCAGGAAACTGCGTTTCACAGGCCTTGGTAAGAGATGTTCCCGGTAGGCTGTAAGAGCACTGGGCAGAGCCAGTTGTTTCTTACCTTCCTGAAAAGCTGGAAGCAAGATGCTTGGGAGCCCTCTGCCCGTTTGGGAACAAGGCAGCCTTTTGGGTCGGGAAGCTCTAGGCCAATGGAGCACACGCAGAGCAGGAGTTCTACTTCAGCCTGATCAGGCCTGCAAAGAAACAGCGTTTGACAGGCCTTGGTAAGAGATGTTCGCGGTAGGTGTAAGAGCACTGGGCAGAGCCAGTTGTTTCTTAGCTTCGCAAAGACCGGGAAGCAAGATGCTTTGGGCCTCTCTGCCCCTTGGAAACAGGGCAGCACTTTGGGCCTGGCAGCTCTAGGGCAATGGAGCACACCCAGAGCCGGAGTTCTACTTCAGCCAGATGAGGCCTGCCAAGAAACTGCGTTTCACAGGCCTTTCAAAGACATGTTCCCGGTAGTCTGTAAGAGCACGGGGCAGAGCGAGTTGGTTCTTAGCTTCCCAGAGAGCTGGAAGCAAGATGCTTTGGGGCCTCTCTGCCCCTTTGGAAACAAGGCAGCACCTTGGGCCTGGCAGCTCTAGGGCAATGGAGCACACCCAGAGCAGAAGTTCTACTTCAGCCAAATCAGGCCTGCCAGGAAACGGCGTTTCACAGGCCTTGGTAAGAGATGTTCCCGGTAGGCTGTAAGAGCACTGGGCAACGCCAGATGTTTCTTAGCTTCCCGAAGAGCTGGAAGCGAGAAGCTTTGGTGCCACTCTCTCACTTTGGACTCAAGGCAGCCCTTTGGGGCAGGTAGCTCTAGGCCAGTGGAGCACACCCAGAGCAGAAGTTCTACTTGGGCCAGTTCAGGCCACCAACAAACTGCGTTTCACAGGCCTTGGTAAGAGATGTTCCCGGTAGGCTGTAAGAGCACTGGGCAACGCCAGATGTTTCTTAGCTTCCCGAAGAGCTGGAAGAAGATGCTTTGGGGCCTCTCATCCCCTTTGCAAACAAGGCCGACCTTTGGGCCAGGCAGCTCTAGGCCAATGGAGCACACCCAGAGCAGAAGTTCTACCTCAGCCAGATAAGGCCTGCCAAGAAACTGCGTTTCAAAGGCTTTGGTAAGAGATGTTCCCGGTACTCTGTTAGAGCACTGGGCAGAGCCATTTGTTTCTTAGCTTCCCAAAGAGCTGGAAGCAAGATGCTTTGGGGGCTCCCTGCTCCTTTGCCAACAAGGGCGACCTTTGGGCCTTTCAGCTCTAGGCCAATGGAGCACACCCAGAGCAGAAGTCCTACTTCAGCCAGATCAGGCCTGCCAAGGAACTGCGTTTCAGAGGCCTTTGTATGTGACGTTCCCGGTAGGCTGTGAGAGCACGGTGCAGAGCCAGTTGTTTCCTTGTTTCCCAAACAGCTGGAAGCAAGACGCTTTGGGGCCTCTCTGCCCCTTTGGAAACAAGGCAGCACGTTGGGTCTGGCAGCTCTAGGGCAATGGAGCACAACCAGAGCCGAAGTTCTACTTCTTCCAGATCAGGCCTGCCTAGACAGTGCGTTTCCCAGGCCTTGATAAGAGATGTTCTCTTAGGCTATAAGAGCACTGGGCACAGCCAGTTGTTTCTTAGCTTCCCAAGAGGTGGAAGCAAGATGCTTTGGGGCCTCTCTCCCCCTTTGGAAACAAGGCAGCCCTTTGGGCCTTTCAGCTCTAGGGCAATGGAGCACACCCAGAGCAGAAGTTCTACCTCAGCCAGATCAGGCCTGCCAAGAAACTGCTTTTCACAGGCCTTCGTAAGAGGTGTTCCCGGAAGGCTGTAAGAGTACCTGGCAGAGCGAGTTGTTTCTTAGCTTCAAAAACAGCTGGAAGCAACATGATTTGGGGCCTCTCTCCCCCTTTGGAAACAAAGCAGCCTTTGTGCCTGGCAGCTCTAGGCCAAAGTAGCACACCCAGAGCACAAGTTCTACCTCAGCCAGATCAGGCCTTCCAAGAAACTGCGTCTCACAGGCCTTTCTCTGTCACGTTGCCGGTAGGCTGTGAGAGCACTGTGCAGAGCCAGTTGTTTCTTAGCTTCCCAAAGATTTGGAAGCAAGATGCTTTGGGGACTCTCAGCCCCTTTGGAAACAAGGCGGCCCTTTGGGCCTGGCAGCTCTAGGCCAAAGTAGCACGCCCAGAGCAGGAGTTCTACTTCAGCCAGATCAGGCCTGCCAAGAAACTGCGTTTCACAGGCCTTGGTAAGAGATGTTCCCGGTAGGCTGTGAGAGCACTGTGGAGAGCCAGTTGCTTTAGCTTCCCACAGAGCTGGAAGCAAGATGCCTTGGGGCCTCTCTCTCCCTTTGGACACAAGGCAGCCGTTTGGGCCTGGCAGCTCTAGGCCAATGGAGCACACCCACAGCAGAAGTTCTACTTCAGGCAGATCAGTCCTGCCCAGAAACTGCGTTTCACAGCCCTTGGTAAGAGATGTTCACGGTAGGCTGTGAGAGCACTGGGCAGAACCAGTTGTTTTTTAGCTTCCCAAAGTGCTGGAGGCAAGATGCTTTGGGGCCTCTCTCACCCTTTGGAAACAAGGCAGCCCTTAGGTCCTGGTAGCTCTAGGCCTATGTAGCACAACCAGAACAGAAGTTCTACTTCAGCCAGGTCAGGCCTGCCAAGAAACTGCGTTTCACAGGCCTTTCAAAGAGATGTTCTCTTAGGCTGTAAGAGCACTGGGCAGAGCCAGCTGTTTCTTAGCTTCCCGAAGAGCTGGGAGCAAGATGCTTTGGGTCCACTCTCCGTCTTTGGAAACAAGGCAGCCCTTTGGGCCTGGCAGCTCTAGGGCAATGGAGCACACCCAGAGCAGAAGTTCTACTTCAGCCAGATCAGGCCTGCCAGGAAACTGCGTTTCACAGGCCTTGGTAAGAGATGTTCCCGGTAGGCTGTAAGAGCACTGGGCAGAGCCAGTTGTTTCTTACCTTCCTGAAAAGCTGGAAGCAAGATGCTTGGGAGCCCTCTGCCCGTTTGGGAACAAGGCAGCCTTTTGGGTCGGGAAGCTCTAGGCCAATGGAGCACACGCAGAGCAGGAGTTCTACTTCAGCCTGATCAGGCCTGCAAAGAAACAGCGTTTGACAGGCCTTGGTAAGAGATGTTCGCGGTAGGTGTAAGAGCACTGGGCAGAGCCAGTTGTTTCTTAGCTTCGCAAAGACCGGGAAGCAAGATGCTTTGGGCCTCTCTGCCCCTTGGAAACAGGGCAGCACTTTGGGCCTGGCAGCTCTAGGGCAATGGAGCACACCCAGAGCCGGAGTTCTACTTCAGCCAGATGAGGCCTGCCAAGAAACTGCGTTTCACAGGCCTTTCAAAGACATGTTCCCGGTAGGCTGTAAGAGCACGGGGCAGAGCGAGTTGGTTCTTAGCTTCCCAGAGAGCTGGAAGCAAGATGCTTTGGGGCCTCTCTGCCCCTTTGGAAACAAGGCAGCACCTTGGGCCTGGCAGCTCTAGGGCAATGGAGCACACCCAGAGCAGAAGTTCTACTTCAGCCAAATCAGGCCTGCCAGGAAACGGCGTTTCACAGGCCTTGGTAAGAGATGTTCCCGGTAGGCTGTAACAGCACTGGGCAACGCCAGATGTTTCTTAGCTTCCCGAAGAGCTGGAAGCGAGAAGCTTTGGTGCCACTCTCTCACTTTGGACTCAAGGCAGCCCTTTGGGGCAGGTAGCTCTAGGCCAGTGGAGCACACCCAGAGCAGAAGTTCTACTTGGGCCAGTTCAGGCCACCAACAAACTGCGTTTCACAGGCCTTGGTAAGAGATGTTCCCGGTAGGCTGTAAGAGCACTGGGCAACGCCAGATGTTTCTTAGCTTCCCGAAGAGCTGGAAGCAAGATGCTTTGGGGCCTCTCATCCCCTTTGCAAACAAGGCGGCCCTTTGGGCCAGGCAGCTCTAGGCCAATGGAGCACACCCAGAGCAGAAGTTCTACCTCAGCCAGATAAGGCCTGCCAAGAAACTGCGTTTCAAAGGCTTTGGTAAGAGATGTTCCCGGTACTCTGTTAGAGCACTGGGCAGAGCCATTTGTTTCTTAGCTTCCCAAAGAGCTGGAAGCAAGATGCTTTGGGGGCTCCCTGCCCCTTTGCCAACAAGGGCGACCTTTGGGCCTTTCAGCTCTAGGCCAATGGAGCACACCCAGAGCAGAAGTCCTACTTCAGCCAGATCAGGCCTGCCAAGGAACTGCGTTTCAGAGGCCTTTGTATGTGACGTTCCCGGTAGGCTGTGAGAGCACGGTGCAGAGCCAGTTGTTTCCTTGTTTCCCAAACAGCTGGAAGCAAGACGCTTTGGGGCCTCTCTGCCCCTTTGGAAACAAGGCAGCACGTTGGGTCTGGCAGCTCTAGGGCAATGGAGCACAACCAGAGCCGAAGTTCTACTTCTTCCAGATCAGGCCTGCCTAGACAGTGCGTTTCCCAGGCCTTGATAAGAGATGTTCTCTTAGGCTATAAGAGCACTGGGCACAGCCAGTTGTTTCTTAGCTTCCCAAGAGGTGGAAGCAAGATGCTTTGGGGCCTCTCTCCCCCTTTGGAAACAAGGCAGCCCTTTGGGCCTTTCAGCTCTAGGGCAATGGAGCACACCCAGAGCAGAAGTTCTACCTCAGCCAGATCAGGCCTGCCAAGAAACTGCTTTTCACAGGCCTTCGTAAGAGGTGTTCCCGGAAGGCTGTAAGAGTACCTGGCAGAGCGAGTTGTTTCTTAGCTTCAAAAACAGCTGGAAGCAACATGATTTGGGGCCTCTCTCCCCCTTTGGAAACAAAGCAGCCTTTGTGCCTGGCAGCTCTAGGCCAAAGTAGCACACCCAGGGCACAAGTTCTACCTCAGCCAGATAAGGCCTGTCAAGAAGCTGCGTTTCACAGGCCTTTGTATGTGACGTTCCCGGTTGGCTTTGAGAGCACTGTGCAGAGCCAGTTGTTTTAGCTTCCCAGAGAGCAGGAAGCAAGATGCTTTGGGGCCTCTCTCACACTTTGGAAATAAAGGCAGCCCTTTGGGCCTGGCAGCCCTAGGCCAATGGAGTACACCCAGAGCAGAAGTTCTACCTCAGCCAGATCAGGCCTTCCAAGAAACTGCGTCTCACAGGCCTTTCTCTGTCACGTTGCCGGTAGGCTGTGAGAGCACTGTGCAGAGCCAGTTGTTTCTTAGCTTCCCAAAGATTTGGAAGCAAGATGCGTTGGGGACTCTCAGCCCCTTTGGAAACAAGGCGGCCCTTTGGGCCTGGCTGCTCTAGGCCAAAGTAGCACGCCCAGAGCAGGAGTTCTACTTCAGCCAGATCAGGCCTGCCAAGAAACTGCGTTTCACAGGCCTTGGTAAGAGATGTTCCCGGTAGGCTGTGAGAGCACTGTGGAGAGCCAGTTGCTTTAGCTTCCCACAGAGCTGGAAGCAAGATGCCTTGGGGCCTCTCTCTCCCTTTGGACACAAGGCAGCCGTTTGGGCCTGGCAGCTCTAGGCCAATGGAGCACACCCACAGCAGAAGTTCTACTTCAGGCAGATCAGTCCTGCCCAGAAACTGCGTTTCACAGCCCTTGGTAAGAGATGTTCACGGTAGGCTGTGAGAGCACTGGGCAGAACCAGTTGTTTTTTAGCTTCCCAAAGTGCTGGAGGCAAGATGCTTTGGGGCCTCTCTCACCCTTTGGAAACAAGGCAGCCCTTAGGTCCTGGTAGCTCTAGGCCTATGTAGCACAACCAGAACAGAAGTTCTACTTCAGCCAGGTCAGGCCTGCCAAGAAACTGCGTTTCACAGGCCTTTCAAAGAGATGTTCTCTTAGGCTGTAAGAGCACTGGGCAGAGCCAGCTGTTTCTTAGCTTCCCGAAGAGCTGGGAGCAAGATGCTTTGGGTCCACTCTCCGTCTTTGGAAACAAGGCAGCCCTTTGGGCCTGGCAGCTCTAGGGCAATGGAGCACACCCAGAGCAGAAGTTCTACTTCAGCCAGATCAGGCCTGCCAGGAAACTGCGTTTCACAGGCCTTGGTAAGAGATGTTCCCGGTAGGCTGTAAGAGCACTGGGCAGAGCCAGTTGTTTCTTACCTTCCTGAAAAGCTGGAAGCAAGATGCTTGGGAGCCCTCTGCCCGTTTGGGAACAAGGCAGCCTTTTGGGTCGGGAAGCTCTAGGCCAATGGAGCACACGCAGAGCAGGAGTTCTACTTCAGCCTGATCAGGCCTGCAAAGAAACAGCGTTTGACAGGCCTTGGTAAGAGATGTTCGCGGTAGGTGTAAGAGCACTGGGCAGAGCCAGTTGTTTCTTAGCTTCGCAAAGACTGGGAAGCAAGATGCTTTGGGCCTCTCTGCCCCTTGGAAACAGGGCAGCACTTTGGGCCTGGCAGCTCTAGGGCAATGGAGCACACCCAGAGCCGGAGTTCTACTTCAGCCAGATGAGGCCTGCCAAGAAACTGCGTTTCACAGGCCTTTCAAAGACATGTTCCCGGTAGTCTGTAAGAGCACGGGGCAGAGCGAGTTGGTTCTTAGCTTCCCAGAGAGCTGGAAGCAAGATGCTTTGGGGCCTCTCTGCCCCTTTGGAAACAAGGCAGCACCTTGGGCCTGGCAGCTCTAGGGCAATGGAGCACACCCAGAGCAGAAGTTCTACTTCAGCCAAATCAGGCCTGCCAGGAAACGGCGTTTCACAGGCCTTGGTAAGAGATGTTCCCAGTAGGCTGTAAGAGCACTGGGCAACGCCAGATGTTTCTTAGCTTCCCGAAGAGCTGGAAGCGAGAAGCTTTGGTGCCACTCTCTCACTTTGGACTCAAGGCAGCCCTTTGGGGAAGGTAGCTCTAGGCCAGTGGAGCACACCCAGAGCAGAAGTTCTACTTGGGCCAGTTCAGGCCACCAACAAACTGCGTTTCACAGGCCTTGGTAAGAGATGTTCCCGGTAGGCTGTAAGAGCACTGGGCAACGCCAGATGTTTCTTAGCTTCCCTAAGAGCTGGAAGAAGATGCTTTGGGGCCTCTCATCCCCTTTGCAAACAAGGCCGACCTTTGGGCCAGGCAGCTCTAGGCCAATGGAGCACACCCAGAGCAGAAGTTCTACCTCAGCCAGATAAGGCCTGCCAAGAAACTGCGTTTCAAAGGCTTTGGTAAGAGATGTTCCCGGTACTCTGTTAGAGCACTGGGCAGAGCCATTTGTTTCTTAGCTTCCCAAAGAGCTGGAAGCAAGATGCTTTGGGGGCTCCCTGCTCCTTTGCCAACAAGGGCGACCTTTGGGCCTTTCAGCTCTAGGCCAATGGAGCACACCCAGAGCAGAAGTCCTACTTCAGCCAGATCAGGCCTGCCAAGGAACTGCGTTTCAGAGGCCTTTGTATGTGACGTTCCCGGTAGGCTGTGAGAGCACGGTGCAGAGCCAGTTGTTTCCTTGTTTCCCAAACAGCTGGAAGCAAGACACTTTGGGGCCTCTCTGCCCCTTTGGAAACAAGGCAGCACGTTGGGTCTGGCAGCTCTAGGGCAATGGAGCACAACCAGAGCCGAAGTTCTACTTCTTCCAGATCAGGCCTGCCTAGACAGTGCGTTTCCCAGGCCTTGATAAGAGATGTTCTCTTAGGCTATAAGAGCACTGGGCACAGCCAGTTGTTTCTTAGCTTCCCAAGAGGTGGAAGCAAGATGCTTTGGGGCCTCTCTCCCCCTTTGGAAACAAGGCAGCCCTTTGGGCCTTTCAGCTCTAGGGCAATGGAGCACACCCAGAGCAGAAGTTCTACCTCAGCCAGATCAGGCCTGCCAAGAAACTGCTTTTCACAGGCCTTCGTAAGAGGTGTTCCCGGAAGGCTGTAAGAGTACCTGGCAGAGCGAGTTGTTTCTTAGCTTCAAAAACAGCTGGAAGCAACATGATTTGGGGCCTCTCTCCCCCTTTGGAAACAAAGCAGCCTTTGTGCCTGGCAGCTCTAGGCCAAAGTAGCACACCCAGAGCACAAGTTCTACCTCAGCCAGATCAGGCCTTCCAAGAAACTGCGTCTCACAGGCCTTTCTCTGTCACGTTGCCGGTAGGCTGTGAGAGCACTGTGCAGAGCCAGTTGTTTCTTAGCTTCCCAAAGATTTGGAAGCAAGATGCTTTGGGGACTCTCAGCCCCTTTGGAAACAAGGCGGCCCTTTGGGCCTGGCAGCTCTAGGCCAAAGTAGCACGCCCAGAGCAGGAGTTCTACTTCAGCCAGATCAGGCCTGCCAAGAAACTGCGTTTCACAGGCCTTGGTAAGAGATGTTCCCGGTAGGCTGTGAGAGCACTGTGGAGAGCCAGTTGCTTTAGCTTCCCACAGAGCTGGAAGCAAGATGCCTTGGGGCCTCTCTCTCCCTTTGGACACAAGGCAGCCGTTTGGGCCTGGCAGCTCTAGGCCAATGGAGCACACCCACAGCAGAAGTTCTACTTCAGGCAGATCAGTCCTGCCCAGAAACTGCGTTTCACAGCCCTTGGTAAGAGATGTTCACGGTAGGCTGTGAGAGCACTGGGAAGAACCAGTTGTTTTTTAGCTTCCCAAAGTGCTGGAGGCAAGATGCTTTGGGGCCTCTCTCACCCTTTGGAAACAAGGCAGCCCTTAGGTCCTGGTAGCTCTAGGCCTATGTAGCACAACCAGAACAGAAGTTCTACTTCAGCCAGGTCAGGCCTGCCAAGAAACTGCGTTTCACAGGCCTTTCAAAGAGATGTTCTCTTAGGCTGTAAGAGCACTGGGCAGAGCCAGCTGTTTCTTAGCTTCCCGAAGAGCTGGGAGCAAGATGCTTTGGGTCCACTCTCCGTCTTTGGAAACAAGGCAGCCCTTTGGGCCTGGCAGCTCTAGGGCAATGGAGCACACCCAGAGCAGAAGTTCTACTTCAGCCAGATCAGGCCTGCCAGGAAACTGCGTTTCACAGGCCTTGGTAAGAGATGTTCCCGGTAGGCTGTAAGAGCACTGGGCAGAGCCAGCTGTTTCTTACCTTCCTGAAAAGCTGGAAGCAAGATGCTTGGGAGCCCTCTGCCCGTTTGGGAACAAGGCAGCCTTTTGGGTCGGGAAGCTCTAGGCCAATGGAGCACACGCAGAGCAGGAGTTCTACTTCAGCCTGATCAGGCCTGCAAAGAAACAGCGTTTGACAGGCCTTGGTAAGAGATGTTCGCGGTAGGTGTAAGAGCACTGGGCAGAGCCAGTTGTTTCTTAGCTTCGCAAAGACCGGGAAGCAAGATGCTTTGGGCCTCTCTGCCCCTTGGAAACAGGGCAGCACTTTGGGCCTGGCAGCTCTAGGGCAATGGAGCACACCCAGAGCCGGAGTTCTACTTCAGCCAGATGAGGCCTGCCAAGAAACTGCGTTTCACAGGCCTCTCAAAGACATGTTCCCGGTAGTCTGTAAGAGCACGGGGCAGAGCGAGTTGGTTCTTAGCTTCCCAGAGAGCTGGAAGCAAGATGCTTTGGGGCCTCTCTGCCCCTTTGGAAACAAGGCAGCACCTTGGGCCTGGCAGCTCTAGGGCAATGGAGCACACCCAGAGCAGAAGTTCTACTTCAGCCAAATCAGGCCTGCCAGGAAACGGCGTTTCACAGGCCTTGGTAAGAGATGTTCCCGGTAGGCTGTAAGAGCACTGGGCAACGCCAGATGTTTCTTAGCTTCCCGAAGAGCTGGAAGCAAGAAGCTTTGGTGCCACTCTCTCACTTTGGACTCAAGGCAGCCCTTTGGGGCAGGTAGCTCTAGGCCAGTGGAGCACACCCAGAGCAGAAGTTCTACTTGGGCCAGTTCAGGCCACCAACAAACTGCGTTTCACAGGCCTTGGTAAGAGATGTTCCCGGTAGGCTGTAAGAGCACTGGGCAACGCCAGATGTTTCTTAGCTTCCCGAAGAGCTGGAAGCAAGATGCTTTGGGGCCTCTCATCCCCTTTGCAAACAAGGCGGCCCTATGGGCCAGGCAGCTCTAGGCCAATGGAGCACACCCAGAGCAGAAGTTCTACCTCAGCCAGATAAGGCCTGCCAAGAAACTGCGTTTCAAAGGCTTTGGTAAGAGATGTTCCCAGTACTCTGTTAGAGCACTGGGCAGAGCCATTTGTTTCTTAGCTTCCCAAAGAGCTGGAAGCAAGATGCTTTGGGGGCTCCCTGCCCCTTTGCCAACAAGGGCGACCTTTGGGCCTTTCAGCTCTAGGCCAATGGAGCACACCCAGAGCAGAAGTCCTACTTCAGCCAGATCAGGCCTGCCAAGGAACTGCGTTTCAGAGGCCTTTGTATGTGACGTTCCCGGTAGGCTGTGAGAGCACGGTGCAGAGCCAGTTGTTTCCTTGTTTCCCAAACAGCTGGAAGCAAGACGCTTTGGGGCCTCTCTGCCCCTTTGGAAACAAGGCAGCACGTTGGGTCTGGCAGCTCTAGGGCAATGGAGCACAACCAGAGCCGAAGTTCTACTTCTTCCAGATCAGGCCTGCCTAGACAGTGCGTTTCCCAGGCCTTGATAAGAGATGTTCTCTTAGGCTATAAGAGCACTGGGCACAGCCAGTTGTTTCTTAGCTTCCCAAGAGGTGGAAGCAAGATGCTTTGGGGCCTCTCTCCCCCTTTGGAAACAAGGCAGCCCTTTGGGCCTTTCAGCTCTAGGGCAATGGAGCACACCCAGAGCAGAAGTTCTACCTCAGCCAGATCAGGCCTGCCAAGAAACTGCTTTTCACAGGCCTTCGTAAGAGGTGTTCCCGGAAGGCTGTAAGAGTACCTGGCAGAGCGAGTTGTTTCTTAGCTTCAAAAACAGCTGGAAGCAACATGATTTGGGGCCTCTCTCCCCCTTTGGAAACAAAGCAGCCTTTGTGCCTGGCAGCTCTAGGCCAAAGTAGCACACCCAGGGCACAAGTTCTACCTCAGCCAGATAAGGCCTGTCAAGAAGCTGCGTTTCACAGGCCTTTGTATGTGACGTTCCCGGTTGGCTTTGAGAGCACTGTGCAGAGCCAGTTGTTTTAGCTTCCCAGAGAGCAGGAAGCAAGATGCTTTGGGGCCTCTCTCACACTTTGGAAATAAAGGCAGCCCTTTGGGCCTGGCAGCCCTAGGCCAATGGAGTACACCCAGAGCAGAAGTTCTACCTCAGCCAGATCAGGCCTTCCAAGAAACTGCGTCTCACAGGCCTTTCTCTGTCACGTTGCCGGTAGGCTGTGAGAGCACTGTGCAGAGCCAGTTGTTTCTTAGCTTCCCAAAGATTTGGAAGCAAGATGCGTTGGGGACTCTCAGCCCCTTTGGAAACAAGGCGGCCCTTTGGGCCTGGCAGCTCTAGGCCAAAGTAGCACGCCCAGAGCAGGAGTTCTACTTCAGCCAGATCAGGCCTGCCAAGAAACTGCGTTTCACAGGCCTTGGTAAGAGATGTTCCCGGTAGGCTGTGAGAGCACTGTGGAGAGCCAGTTGCTTTAGCTTCCCACAGAGCTGGAAGCAAGATGCCTTGGGGCCTCTCTCTCCCTTTGGACACAAGGCAGCCGTTTGGGCCTGGCAGCTCTAGGCCAATGGAGCACACCCACAGCAGAAGTTCTACTTCAGGCAGATCAGTCCTGCCCAGAAACTGCGTTTCACAGCCCTTGGTAAGAGATGTTCACGGTAGGCTGTGAGAGCACTGGGCAGAACCAGTTGTTTTTTAGCTTCCCAAAGTGCTGGAGGCAAGATGCTTTGGGGCCTCTCTCACCCTTTGGAAACAAGGCAGCCCTTAGGTCCTGGTAGCTCTAGGCCTATGTAGCACAACCAGAACAGAAGTTCTACTTCAGCCAGGTCAGGCCTGCCAAGAAACTGCGTTTCACAGGCCTTTCAAAGAGATGTTCTCTTAGGCTGTAAGAGCACTGGGCAGAGCCAGCTGTTTCTTAGCTTCCCGAAGAGCTGGGAGCAAGATGCTTTGGGTCCACTCTCCGTCTTTGGAAACAAGGCAGCCCTTTGGGCCTGGCAGCTCTAGGGCAATGGAGCACACCCAGAGCAGAAGTTCTACTTCAGCCAGATCAGGCCTGCCAGGAAACTGCGTTTCACAGGCCTTGGTAAGAGATGTTCCCGGTAGGCTGTAAGAGCACTGGGCAGAGCCAGTTGTTTCTTACCTTCCTGAAAAGCTGGAAGCAAGATGCTTGGGACCCCTCTGCCCGTTTGGGAACAAGGCAGCCTTTTGGGTCGGGAAGCTCTAGGCCAATGGAGCACACGCAGAGCAGGAGTTCTACTTCAGCCTGATCAGGCCTGCAAAGAAACAGCGTTTGACAGGCCTTGGTAAGAGATGTTCGCGGTAGGTGTAAGAGCACTGGGCAGAGCCAGTTGTTTCTTAGCTTCGCAAAGACCGGGAAGCAAGATGCTTTGGGCCTCTCTGCCCCTTGGAAACAGGGCAGCACTTTGGGCCTGGCAGCTCTAGGGCAATGGAGCACACCCAGAGCCGGAGTTCTACTTCAGCCAGATGAGGCCTGCCAAGAAACTGCGTTTCACAGGCCTTTCAAAGACATGTTCCTGGTAGGCTGTAAGAGCACGGGGCAGAGCGAGTTGGTTCTTAGCTTCCCAGAGAGCTGGAAGCAAGATGCTTTGGGGCCTCTCTGCCCCTTTGGAAACAAGGCAGCACCTTGGGCCTGGCAGCTCTAGGGCAATGGAGCACACCCAGAGCAGAAGTTCTACTTCAGCCAAATCAGGCCTGCCAGGAAACGGCGTTTCACAGGCCTTGGTAAGAGATGTTCCCGGTAGGCTGTAAGAGCACTGGGCAACGCCAGATGTTTCTTAGCTTCCCGAAGAGCTGGAAGCAAGAAGCTTTGGTGCCACTCTCTCACTTTGGACTCAAGGCAGCCCTTTGGGGCAGGTAGCTCTAGGCCAGTGGAGCACACCCAGAGCAGAAGTTCTACTTGGGCCAGTTCAGGCCACCAACAAACTGCGTTTCACAGGCCTTGGTAAGAGATGTTCCCGGTAGGCTGTAAGAGCACTGGGCAACGCCAGATGTTTCTTAGCTTCCCGAAGAGCTGGAAGCAAGATGCTTTGGGGCCTCTCATCCCCTTTGAAAACAAGGCGGCCCTATGGGCCAGGCAGCTCTAGGCCAATGGAGCACACCCAGAGCAGAAGTTCTACTTCGGCCAGTTCAGGCCACCAACAAACTGCGTTTCACAGGCCTTGGTAAGAGATGTTCCCGGTAGGCTGTAAGAGCACTGGGCAACGCCAGATGTTTCTTAGCTTCCCGAAGAGCTGGAAGCAAGATGCTTTGGGGCCTCTCATCCCCTTTGCAAACAAGGCCGACCTTTGGGCCAGGCAGCTCTAGGCCAATGGAGCACACCCAGAGCAGAAGTTCTACCTCAGCCAGATAAGGCCTGCCAAGAAACTGCGTTTCAAAGGCTTTGGTAAGAGATGTTCCCGGTACTCTGTTAGAGCACTGGGCAGAGCCATTTGTTTCTTAGCTTCCCAAAGAGCTGGAAGCAAGATGCTTTGGGGGCTCCCTGCCCCTTTGCCAACAAGGGCGACCTTTGGGCCTTTCAGCTCTAGGCCAATGGAGCACACCCAGAGCAGAAGTCCTACTTCAGCCAGATCAGGCCTGCCAAGGAACTGCGTTTCAGAGGCCTTTGTATGTGACGTTCCCGGTAGGCTGTGAGAGCACGGTGCAGAGCCAGTTGTTTCCTTGTTTCCCAAACAGCTGGAAGCAAGACGCTTTGGGGCCTCTCTGCCCCTTTGGAAACAAGGCAGCACGTTGGGTCTGGCAGCTCTAGGGCAATGGAGCACAACCAGAGCCGAAGTTCTACTTCTTCCAGATCAGGCCTGCCTAGACAGTGCGTTTCCCAGGCCTTGATAAGAGATGTTCTCTTAGGCTATAAGAGCACTGGGCACAGCCAGTTGTTTCTTAGCTTCCCAAGAGGTGGAAGCAAGATGCTTTGGGGCCTCTCTCCCCCTTTGGAAACAAGGCAGCCCTTTGGGCCTTTCAGCTCTAGGGCAATGGAGCACACCCAGAGCAGAAGTTCTACCTCAGCCAGATCAGGCCTGCCAAGAAACTGCTTTTCACAGGCCTTCGTAAGAGGTGTTCCCGGAAGGCTGTAAGAGTACCTGGCAGAGCGAGTTGTTTCTTAGCTTCAAAAACAGCTGGAAGCAACATGATTTGGGGCCTCTCTCCCCCTTTGGAAACAAAGCAGCCTTTGTGCCTGGCAGCTCTAGGCCAAAGTAGCACACCCAGGGCACAAGTTCTACCTCAGCCAGATAAGGCCTGTCAAGAAGCTGCGTTTCACAGGCCTTTGTATGTGACGTTCCCGGTTGGTTTTGAGAGCACTGTGCAGAGCCAGTTGTTTTAGCTTCCCAGAGAGCAGGAAGCAAGATGCTTTGGGGCCTCTCTCACACTTTGGAAATAAAGGCAGCCCTTTGGGCCTGGCAGCCCTAGGCCAATGGAGTACACCCAGAGCAGAAGTTCTACCTCAGCCAGATCAGGCCTTCCAAGAAACTGCGTCTCACAGGCCTTTCTCTGTCACGTTGCCGGTAGGCTGTGAGAGCACTGTGCAGAGCCAGTTGTTTCTTAGCTTCCCAAAGATTTGGAAGCAAGATGCGTTGGGGACTCTCAGCCCCTTTGGAAACAAGGCGGCCCTTTGGGCCTGGCTGCTCTAGGCCAAAGTAGCACACCCAGAGCAGGAGTTCTACTTCAGCCAGATCAGGCCTGCCAAGAAACTGCGTTTCACAGGCCTTGGTAAGAGATGTTCCCGGTAGGCTGTGAGAGCACTGTGGAGAGCCAGTTGCTTTAGCTTCCCACAGAGCTGGAAGCAAGATGCCTTGGGGCCTCTCTCTCCCTTTGGACACAAGGCAGCCGTTTGGGCCTGGCAGCTCTAGGCCAATGGAGCACACCCACAGCAGAAGTTCTACTTCAGGCAGATCAGTCCTGCCCAGAAACTGCGTTTCACAGCCCTTGGTAAGAGATGTTCACGGTAGGCTGTGAGAGCACTGGGCAGAACCAGTTGTTTTTTAGCTTCCCAAAGTGCTGGAGGCAAGATGCTTTGGGGCCTCTCTCACCCTTTGGAAACAAGGCAGCCCTTAGGTCCTGGTAGCTCTAGGCCTATGTAGCACAACCAGAACAGAAGTTCTACTTCAGCCAGGTCAGGCCTGCCAAGAAACTGCGTTTCACAGGCCTTTCAAAGAGATGTTCTCTTAGGCTGTAAGAGCACTGGGCAGAGCCAGCTGTTTCTTAGCTTCCCGAAGAGCTGGGAGCAAGATGCTTTGGGTCCACTCTCCGTCTTTGGAAACAAGGCAGCCCTTTGGGCCTGGCAGCTCTAGGGCAATGGAGCACACCCAGAGCAGAAGTTCTACTTCAGCCAGATCAGGCCTGCCAGGAAACTGCGTTTCACAGGCCTTGGTAAGAGATGTTCCCGGTAGGCTGTAAGAGCACTGGGCAGAGCCAGTTGTTTCTTACCTTCCTGAAAAGCTGGAAGCAAGATGCTTGGGACCCCTCTGCCCGTTTGGGAACAAGGCAGCCTTTTGGGTCGGGAAGCTCTAGGCCAATGGAGCACACGCAGAGCAGGAGTTCTACTTCAGCCTGATCAGGCCTGCAAAGAAACAGCGTTTGACAGGCCTTGGTAAGAGATGTTCGCGGTAGGTGTAAGAGCACTGGGCAGAGCCAGTTGTTTCTTAGCTTCGCAAAGACCGGGAAGCAAGATGCTTTGGGCCTCTCTGCCCCTTGGAAACAGGGCAGCACTTTGGGCCTGGCAGCTCTAGGGCAATGGAGCACACCCAGAGCCGGAGTTCTACTTCAGCCAGATGAGGCCTGCCAAGAAACTGCGTTTCACAGGCCTTTCAAAGACATGTTCCCGGTAGGCTGTAAGAGCACGGGGCAGAGCGAGTTGGTTCTTAGCTTCCCAGAGAGCTGGAAGCAAGATGCTTTGGGGCCTCTCTGCCCCTTTGGAAACAAGGCAGCACCTTGGGCCTGGCAGCTCTAGGGCAATGGAGCACACCCAGAGCAGAAGTTCTACTTCGGCCAAATCAGGCCTGCCAGGAAACGGCGTTTCACAGGCCTTGGTAAGAGATGTTCCCGGTAGGCTGTAAGAGCACTGGGCAACGCCAGATGTTTCTTAGCTTCCGAAGAGCTGGAAGCGAGAAGCTTTGGTGCCACTCTCTCACTTTGGACTCAAGGCAGCCCTTTGGGGCAGGTAGCTCTAGCCCAGTGGAGCACACCCAGAGCAGAAGTTCTACTTGGGCCAGTTCCTACCACCAATAAACTGCGTTTCACAGGCCTTGGTAAGAGATGTTCCCGGTAGGCTGTAAGAGCACTGGGCAACGCCAGATGTTTCTTAGCTTCCCGAAGAGCTGGAAGCAAGATGCTTTGGGGCCTCTCATCCCCTTTGCAAACAAGGCGGCCCTATGGGCCAGGCAGCTCTAGGCCAATGGAGCACACCCAGAGCAGAAGTTCTACTTGGGCCAGTTCAGGCCACCAACAAACTGCGTTTCACAGGCCTTGGTAAGAGATGTTCCCGGTAGGCTGTAAGAGCACTGGGCAACGCCAGATGTTTCTTAGCTTCCCGAAGAGCTGGAAGCAAGATGCTTTGGGGCCTCTCATCCCCTTTGCAAACAAGGCGGCCCTATGGGCCAGGCAGCTCTAGGCCAATGGAGCACACCCAGAGCAGAAGTTCTACTTCGGCCAGTTCAGGCCACCAACAAACTGCGTTTCACAGGCCTTGGTAAGAGATGTTCCCGGTAGGCTGTAAGAGCACTGGGCAACGCCAGATGTTTCTTAGCTTCCCGAAGAGCTGGAAGAAGATGCTTTGGGGCCTCTCATCCCCTTTGCAAACAAGGCCGACCTTTGGGCCAGGCAGCTCTAGGCCAATGGAGCACACCCAGAGCAGAAGTTCTACCTCAGCCAGATAAGGCCTGCCAAGAAACTGCGTTTCAAAGGCTTTGGTAAGAGATGTTCCCGGTACTCTGTTAGAGCACTGGGCAGAGCCATTTGTTTCTTAGCTTCCCAAAGAGCTGGAAGCAAGATGCTTTGGGGGCTCCCTGCCCCTTTGCCAACAAGGGCGACCTTTGGGCCTTTCAGCTCTAGGCCAATGGAGCACACCCAGAGCAGAAGTCCTACTTCAGCCAGATCAGGCCTGCCAAGGAACTGCGTTTCAGAGGCCTTTGTATGTGACGTTCCCGGTAGGCTGTGAGAGCACGGTGCAGAGCCAGTTGTTTCCTTGTTTCCCAAACAGCTGGAAGCAAGACGCTTTGGGGCCTCTCTGCCCCTTTGGAAACAAGGCAGCACGTTGGGTCTGGCAGCTCTAGGGCAATGGAGCACAACCAGAGCCGAAGTTCTACTTCTTCCAGATCAGGCCTGCCTAGACAGTGCGTTTCCCAGGCCTTGATAAGAGATGTTCTCTTAGGCTATAAGAGCACTGGGCACAGCCAGTTGTTTCTTAGCTTCCCAAGAGGTGGAAGCAAGATGCTTTGGGGCCTCTCTCCCCCTTTGGAAACAAGGCAGCCCTTTGGGCCTTTCAGCTCTAGGGCAATGGAGCACACCCAGAGCAGAAGTTCTACCTCAGCCAGATCAGGCCTGCCAAGAAACTGCTTTTCACAGGCCTTCGTAAGAGGTGTTCCCGGAAGGCTGTAAGAGTACCTGGCAGAGCGAGTTGTTTCTTAGCTTCAAAAACAGCTGGAAGCAACATGATTTGGGGCCTCTCTCCCCCTTTGGAAACAAAGCAGCCTTTGTGCCTGGCAGCTCTAGGCCAAAGTAGCACACCCAGGGCACAAGTTCTACCTCAGCCAGATAAGGCCTGTCAAGAAGCTGCGTTTCACAGGCCTTTGTATGTGACGTTCCAGGTTGGCTTTGAGAGCACTGTGCAGAGCCAGTTGTTTTAGCTTCCCAGAGAGCAGGAAGCAAGATGCTTTGGGGCCTCTCTCACACTTTGGAAATAAAGGCAGCCCTTAGGGCCTGGCAGCCCTAGGCCAATGGAGTACACCCAGAGCAGAAGTTCTACCTCAGCCAGATCAGGCCTTCCAAGAAACTGCGTCTCACAGGCCTTTCTCTGTCACGTTGCCGGTAGGCTGTGAGAGCACTGTGCAGAGCCAGTTGTTTCTTAGCTTCCCAAAGATTTGGAAGCAAGATGCGTTGGGGACTCTCAGCCCCTTTGGAAACAAGGCGGCCCTTTGGGCCTGGCTGCTCTAGGCCAAAGTAGCACGCCCAGAGCAGGAGTTCTACTTCAGCCAGATCAGGCCTGCCAAGAAACTGCGTTTCACAGGCCTTGGTAAGAGATGTTCCCGGTAGGCTGTGAGAGCACTGTGGAGAGCCAGTTGCTTTAGCTTCCCACAGAGCTGGAAGCAAGATGCCTTGGGGCCTCTCTCTCCCTTTGGACACAAGGCAGCCGTTTGGGCCTGGCAGCTCTAGGCCAATGGAGCACACCCACAGCAGAAGTTCTACTTCAGGCAGATCAGTCCTGCCCAGAAACTGCGTTTCACAGCCCTTGGTAAGAGATGTTCACGGTAGGCTGTGAGAGCACTGGGCAGAACCAGTTGTTTTTTAGCTTCCCAAAGTGCTGGAGGCAAGATGCTTTGGGGCCTCTCTCACCCTTTGGAAACAAGGCAGCCCTTAGGTCCTGGTAGCTCTAGGCCTATGTAGCACAACCAGAACAGAAGTTCTACTTCAGCCAGGTCAGGCCTGCCAAGAACTGCGTTTCACAGGCCTTTCAAAGAGATGTTCTCTTAGGCTGTAAGAGCACTGGGCAGAGCCAGCTGTTTCTTAGCTTCCCGAAGAGCTGGGAGCAAGATGCCTTGGGTCCACTCTCCGTCTTTGGAAACAAGGCAGCCCTTTGGGCCTGGCAGCTCTAGGGCAATGGAGCACACCCAGAGCAGAAGTTCTACTTCAGCCAGATCAGGCCTGCCAGGAAACTGCGTTTCACAGGCCTTGGTAAGAGATGTTCCCGGTAGGCTGTAAGAGCACTGGGCAGAGCCAGTTGTTTCTTACCTTCCTGAAAAGCTGGAAGCAAGATGCTTGGGACCCCTCTGCCCGTTTGGGAACAAGGCAGCCTTTTGGGTCGGGAAGCTCTAGGCCAATGGAGCACACGCAGAGCAGGAGTTCTACTTCAGCCTGATCAGGCCTGCAAAGAAACAGCGTTTGACAGGCCTTGGTAAGAGATGTTCGCGGTAAGAGCACTGGGCAGAGCCAGTTGTTTCTTAGCTTCGCAAAGACCGGGAAGCAAGATGCTTTGGGCCTCTCTGCCCCTTGGAAACAGGGCAGCACTTTGGGCCTGGCAGCTCTAGGGCAATGGAGCACACCCAGAGCCGGAGTTCTACTTCAGCCAGATGAGGCCTGCCAAGAAACTGCGTTTCACAGGCCTTTCAAAGACATGTTCCCGGTAGTCTGTAAGAGCACGGGGCAGAGCGAGTTGGTTCTTAGCTTCCCAGAGAGCTGGAAGCAAGATGCTTTGGGGCCTCTCTGCCCCTTTGGAAACAAGGCAGCACCTTGGGCCTGGCAGCTCTAGGGCAATGGAGCAAACCCAGAGCAGAAGTTCTACTTCAGCCAAATCAGGCCTGCCAGGAAACGGCGTTTCACAGGCCTTGGTAAGAGATGTTCCCGGTAGGCTGTAAGAGCACTGGGCAACGCCAGATGTTTCTTAGCTTCCCGAAGAGCTGGAAGCGAGAAGCTTTGGTGCCACTCTCTCACTTTGGACTCAAGGCAGCCCTTTGGGGCAGGTAGCTCTAGCCCAGTGGAGCACACCCAGAGCAGAAGTTCTACTTGGGCCAGTTCAGGCCACCAACAAACTGCGTTTCACAGGCCTTGGTAAGAGATGTTCCCGGTAGGCTGTAAGAGCACTGGGCAACGCCAGATGTTTCTTAGCTTCCCGAAGAGCTGGAAGCAAGATGCTTTGGGGCCTCTCATCCCCTTTGCAAACAAGGCGGCCCTATGGGCCAGGCAGCTCTAGGCCAATGGAGCACACCCAGAGCAGAAGTTCTACTTCGGCCAGTTCAGGCCACCAACAAACTGCGTTTCACAGGCCTTGGTAAGAGATGTTCCCGGTAGGCTGTAAGAGCACTGGGCAACGCCAGATGTTTCTTAGCTTCCCGAAGAGCTGGAAGCAAGATGCTTTGGGGCCTCTCATCCCCTTTGCAAACAAGGCCGACCTTTGGGCCAGGCAGCTCTAGGCCAATGGAGCACACCCAGAGCAGAAGTTCTACCTCAGCCAGATAAGGCCTGCCAAGAAACTGCGTTTCAAAGGCTTTGGTAAGAGATGTTCCCGGTACTCTGTTAGAGCACTGGGCAGAGCCATTTGTTTCTTAGCTTCCCAAAGAGCTGGAAGCAAGATGCTTTGGGGGCTCCCTGCCCCTTTGCCAACAAGGGCGACCTTTGGGCCTTTCAGCTCTAGGCCAATGGAGCACACCCAGAGCAGAAGTCCTACTTCAGCCAGATCAGGCCTGCCAAGGAACTGCGTTTCAGAGGCCTTTGTATGTGACGTTCCCGGTAGGCTGTGAGAGCACGGTGCAGAGCCAGTTGTTTCCTTGTTTCCCAAACAGCTGGAAGCAAGACGCTTTGGGGCCTCTCTGCCCCTTTGGAAACAAGGCAGCACGTTGGGTCTGGCAGCTCTAGGGCAATGGAGCACAACCAGAGCCGAAGTTCTACTTCTTCCAGATCAGGCCTGCCTAGACAGTGCGTTTCCCAGGCCTTGATAAGAGATGTTCTCTTAGGCTATAAGAGCACTGGGCACAGCCAGTTGTTTCTTAGCTTCCCAAGAGGTGGAAGCAAGATGCTTTGGGGCCTCTCTCCCCCTTTGGAAACAAGGCAGCCCTTTGGGCCTTTCAGCTCTAGGGCAATGGAGCACACCCAGAGCAGAAGTTCTACCTCAGCCAGATCAGGCCTGCCAAGAAACTGCTTTTCACAGGCCTTCGTAAGAGGTGTTCCCGGAAGGCTGTAAGAGTACCTGGCAGAGCGAGTTGTTTCTTAGCTTCAAAAACAGCTGGAAGCAACATGATTTGGGGCCTCTCTCCCCCTTTGGAAACAAAGCAGCCTTTGTGCCTGGCAGCTCTAGGCCAAAGTAGCACACCCAGGGCACAAGTTCTACCTCAGCCAGATAAGGCCTGTCAAGAAGCTGCGTTTCACAGGCCTTTGTATGTGACGTTCCCGGTTGGCTTTGAGAGCACTGTGCAGAGCCAGTTGTTTTAGCTTCCCAGAGAGCAGGAAGCAAGATGCTTTGGGGCCTCTCTCACACTTTGGAAATAAAGGCAGCCCTTTGGGCCTGGCAGCCCTAGGCCAATGGAGTACACCCAGAGCAGAAGTTCTACCTCAGCCAGATCAGGCCTTCCAAGAAACTGCGTCTCACAGGCCTTTCTCTGTCACGTTGCCGGTAGGCTGTGAGAGCACTGTGCAGAGCCAGTTGTTTCTTAGCTTCCCAAAGATTTGGAAGCAAGATGCGTTGGGGACTCTCAGCCCCTTTGGAAACAAGGCGGCCCTTTGGGCCTGGCTGCTCTAGGCCAAAGTAGCACGCCCAGAGCAGGAGTTCTACTTCAGCCAGATCAGGCCTGCCAAGAAACTGCGTTTCACAGGCCTTGGTAAGAGATGTTCCCGGTAGGCTGTGAGAGCACTGTGGAGAGCCAGTTGCTTTAGCTTCCCACAGAGCTGGAAGCAAGATGCCTTGGGGCCTCTCTCTCCCTTTGGACACAAGGCAGCCGTTTGGGCCTGGCAGCTCTAGGCCAATGGAGCACACCCACAGCAGAAGTTCTACTTCAGGCAGATCAGTCCTGCCCAGAAACTGCGTTTCACAGCCCTTGGTAAGAGATGTTCACGGTAGGCTGTGAGAGCACTGGGCAGAACCAGTTGTTTTTTAGCTTCCCAAAGTGCTGGAGGCAAGATGCTTTGGGGCCTCTCTCACCCTTTGGAAACAAGGCAGCCCTTAGGTCCTGGTAGCTCTAGGCCTATGTAGCACAACCAGAACAGAAGTTCTACTTCAGCCAGGTCAGGCCTGCCAAGAACTGCGTTTCACAGGCCTTTCAAAGAGATGTTCTCTTAGGCTGTAAGAGCACTGGGCAGAGCCAGCTGTTTCTTAGCTTCCCGAAGAGCTGGGAGCAAGATGCCTTGGGTCCACTCTCCGTCTTTGGAAACAAGGCAGCCCTTTGGGCCTGGCAGCTCTAGGGCAATGGAGCACACCCAGAGCAGAAGTTCTACTTCAGCCAGATCAGGCCTGCCAGGAAACTGCGTTTCACAGGCCTTGGTAAGAGATGTTCCCGGTAGGCTGTAAGAGCACTGGGCAGAGCCAGTTGTTTCTTACCTTCCTGAAAAGCTGGAAGCAAGATGCTTGGGACCCCTCTGCCCGTTTGGGAACAAGGCAGCCTTTTGGGTCGGGAAGCTCTAGGCCAATGGAGCACACGCAGAGCAGGAGTTCTACTTCAGCCTGATCAGGCCTGCAAAGAAACAGCGTTTGACAGGCCTTGGTAAGAGATGTTCGCGGTAAGAGCACTGGGCAGAGCCAGTTGTTTCTTAGCTTCGCAAAGACCGGGAAGCAAGATGCTTTGGGCCTCTCTGCCCCTTGGAAACAGGGCAGCACTTTGGGCCTGGCAGCTCTAGGGCAATGGAGCACACCCAGAGCCGGAGTTCTACTTCAGCCAGATGAGGCCTGCCAAGAAACTGCGTTTCACAGGCCTTTCAAAGACATGTTCCCGGTAGTCTGTAAGAGCACGGGGCAGAGCGAGTTGGTTCTTAGCTTCCCAGAGAGCTGGAAGCAAGATGCTTTGGGGCCTCTCTGCCCCTTTGGAAACAAGGCAGCACCTTGGGCCTGGCAGCTCTAGGGCAATGGAGCAAACCCAGAGCAGAAGTTCTACTTCAGCCAAATCAGGCCTGCCAGGAAACGGCGTTTCACAGGCCTTGGTAAGAGATGTTCCCGGTAGGCTGTAAGAGCACTGGGCAACGCCAGATGTTTCTTAGCTTCCCGAAGAGCTGGAAGCGAGAAGCTTTGGTGCCACTCTCTCACTTTGGACTCAAGGCAGCCCTTTGGGGCAGGTAGCTCTAGCCCAGTGGAGCACACCCAGAGCAGAAGTTCTACTTGGGCCAGTTCAGGCCACCAACAAACTGCGTTTCACAGGCCTTGGTAAGAGATGTTCCCGGTAGGCTGTAAGAGCACTGGGCAACGCCAGATGTTTCTTAGCTTCCCGAAGAGCTGGAAGCAAGATGCTTTGGGGCCTCTCATCCCCTTTGCAAACAAGGCGGCCCTATGGGCCAGGCAGCTCTAGGCCAATGGAGCACACCCAGAGCAGAAGTTCTACTTCGGCCAGTTCAGGCCACCAACAAACTGCGTTTCACAGGCCTTGGTAAGAGATGTTCCCGGTAGGCTGTAAGAGCACTGGGCAACGCCAGATGTTTCTTAGCTTCCCGAAGAGCTGGAAGCAAGATGCTTTGGGGCCTCTCATCCCCTTTGCAAACAAGGCCGACCTTTGGGCCAGGCAGCTCTAGGCCAATGGAGCACACCCAGAGCAGAAGTTCTACCTCAGCCAGATAAGGCCTGCCAAGAAACTGCGTTTCAAAGGCTTTGGTAAGAGATGTTCCCGGTACTCTGTTAGAGCACTGGGCAGAGCCATTTGTTTCTTAGCTTCCCAAAGAGCTGGAAGCAAGATGCTTTGGGGGCTCCCTGCCCCTTTGCCAACAAGGGCGACCTTTGGGCCTTTCAGCTCTAGGCCAATGGAGCACACCCAGAGCAGAAGTCCTACTTCAGCCAGATCAGGCCTGCCAAGGAACTGCGTTTCAGAGGCCTTTGTATGTGACGTTCCCGGTAGGCTGTGAGAGCACGGTGCAGAGCCAGTTGTTTCCTTGTTTCCCAAACAGCTGGAAGCAAGACGCTTTGGGGCCTCTCTGCCCCTTTGGAAACAAGGCAGCACGTTGGGTCTGGCAGCTCTAGGGCAATGGAGCACAACCAGAGCCGAAGTTCTACTTCTTCCAGATCAGGCCTGCCTAGACAGTGCGTTTCCCAGGCCTTGATAAGAGATGTTCTCTTAGGCTATAAGAGCACTGGGCACAGCCAGTTGTTTCTTAGCTTCCCAAGAGGTGGAAGCAAGATGCTTTGGGGCCTCTCTCCCCCTTTGGAAACAAGGCAGCCCTTTGGGCCTTTCAGCTCTAGGGCAATGGAGCACACCCAGAGCAGAAGTTCTACCTCAGCCAGATCAGGCCTGCCAAGAAACTGCTTTTCACAGGCCTTCGTAAGAGGTGTTCCCGGAAGGCTGTAAGAGTACCTGGCAGAGCGAGTTGTTTCTTAGCTTCAAAAACAGCTGGAAGCAACATGATTTGGGGCCTCTCTCCCCCTTTGGAAACAAAGCAGCCTTTGTGCCTGGCAGCTCTAGGCCAAAGTAGCACACCCAGGGCACAAGTTCTACCTCAGCCAGATAAGGCCTGTCAAGAAGCTGCGTTTCACAGGCCTTTGTATGTGACGTTCCCGGTTGGCTTTGAGAGCACTGTGCAGAGCCAGTTGTTTTAGCTTCCCAGAGAGCAGGAAGCAAGATGCTTTGGGGCCTCTCTCACACTTTGGAAATAAAGGCAGCCCTTTGGGCCTGGCAGCCCTAGGCCAATGGAGTACACCCAGAGCAGAAGTTCTACCTCAGCCAGATCAGGCCTTCCAAGAAACTGCGTCTCACAGGCCTTTCTCTGTCACGTTGCCGGTAGGCTGTGAGAGCACTGTGCAGAGCCAGTTGTTTCTTAGCTTCCCAAAGATTTGGAAGCAAGATGCGTTGGGGACTCTCAGCCCCTTTGGAAACAAGGCGGCCCTTTGGGCCTGGCTGCTCTAGGCCAAAGTAGCACGCCCAGAGCAGGAGTTCTACTTCAGCCAGATCAGGCCTGCCAAGAAACTGCGTTTCACAGGCCTTGGTAAGAGATGTTCCCGGTAGGCTGTGAGAGCACTGTGGAGAGCCAGTTGCTTTAGCTTCCCACAGAGCTGGAAGCAAGATGCCTTGGGGCCTCTCTCTCCCTTTGGACACAAGGCAGCCGTTTGGGCCTGGCAGCTCTAGGCCAATGGAGCACACCCACAGCAGAAGTTCTACTTCAGGCAGATCAGTCCTGCCCAGAAACTGCGTTTCACAGCCCTTGGTAAGAGATGTTCACGGTAGGCTGTGAGAGCACTGGGAAGAACCAGTTGTTTTTTAGCTTCCCAAAGTGCTGGAGGCAAGATGCTTTGGGGCCTCTCTCACCCTTTGGAAACAAGGCAGCCCTTAGGTCCTGGTAGCTCTAGGCCTATGTAGCACAACCAGAACAGAAGTTCTACTTCAGCCAGGTCAGGCCTGCCAAGAAACTGCGTTTCACAGGCCTTTCAAAGAGATGTTCTCTTAGGCTGTAAGAGCACTGGGCAGAGCCAGCTGTTTCTTAGCTTCCCGAAGAGCTGGGAGCAAGATGCTTTGGGTCCACTCTCCGTCTTTGGAAACAAGGCAGCCCTTTGGGCCTGGCAGCTCTAGGGCAATGGAGCACACCCAGAGCAGAAGTTCTACTTCAGCCAGATCAGGCCTGCCAGGAAACTGCGTTTCACAGGCCTTGGTAAGAGATGTTCCCGGTAGGCTGTAAGAGCACTGGGCAGAGCCAGTTGTTTCTTACCTTCCTGAAAAGCTGGAAGCAAGATGCTTGGGACCCCTCTGCCCGTTTGGGAACAAGGCAGCCTTTTGGGTCGGGAAGCTCTAGGCCAATGGAGCACACGCAGAGCAGGAGTTCTACTTCAGCCTGATCAGGCCTGCAAAGAAACAGCGTTTGACAGGCCTTGGTAAGAGATGTTCGCGGTAGGTGTAAGAGCACTGGGCAGAGCCAGTTGTTTCTTAGCTTCGCAAAGACCGGGAAGCAAGATGCTTTGGGCCTCTCTGCCCCTTGGAAACAGGGCAGCACTTTGGGCCTGGCAGCTCTAGGGCAATGGAGCACACCCAGAGCCGGAGTTCTACTTCAGCCAGATGAGGCCTGCCAAGAAACTGCGTTTCACAGGCCTTTCAAAGACATGTTCCCGGTAGTCTGTAAGAGCACGGGGCAGAGCGAGTTGGTTCTTAGCTTCCCAGAGAGCTGGAAGCAAGATGCTTTGGGGCCTCTCTGCCCCTTTGGAAACAAGGCAGCACCTTGGGCCTGGCAGCTCTAGGGCAATGGAGCAAACCCAGAGCAGAAGTTCTACTTCAGCCAAATCAGGCCTGCCAGGAAACGGCGTTTCACAGGCCTTGGTAAGAGATGTTCCCGGTAGGCTGTAAGAGCACTGGGCAACGCCAGATGTTTCTTAGCTTCCCGAAGAGCTGGAAGCGAGAAGCTTTGGTGCCACTCTCTCACTTTGGACTCAAGGCAGCCCTTTGGGGCAGGTAGCTCTAGCCCAGTGGAGCACACCCAGAGCAGAAGTTCTACTTGGGCCAGTTCAGGCCACCAACAAACTGCGTTTCACAGGCCTTGGTAAGAGATGTTCCCGGTAGGCTGTAAGAGCACTGGGCAACGCCAGATGTTTCTTAGCTTCCCGAAGAGCTGGAAGCAAGATGCTTTGGGGCCTCTCATCCCCTTTGCAAACAAGGCGGCCCTATGGGCCAGGCAGCTCTAGGCCAATGGAGCACACCCAGAGCAGAAGTTCTACTTCGGCCAGTTCAGGCCACCAACAAACTGCGTTTCACAGGCCTTGGTAAGAGATGTTCCCGGTAGGCTGTAAGAGCACTGGGCAACGCCAGATGTTTCTTAGCTTCCCGAAGAGCTGGAAGCAAGATGCTTTGGGGCCTCTCATCCCCTTTGCAAACAAGGCCGACCTTTGGGCCAGGCAGCTCTAGGCCAATGGAGCACACCCAGAGCAGAAGTTCTACCTCAGCCAGATAAGGCCTGCCAAGAAACTGCGTTTCAAAGGCTTTGGTAAGAGATGTTCCCGGTACTCTGTTAGAGCACTGGGCAGAGCCATTTGTTTCTTAGCTTCCCAAAGAGCTGGAAGCAAGATGCTTTGGGGGCTCCCTGCCCCTTTGCCAACAAGGGCGACCTTTGGGCCTTTCAGCTCTAGGCCAATGGAGCACACCCAGAGCAGAAGTCCTACTTCAGCCAGATCAGGCCTGCCAAGGAACTGCGTTTCAGAGGCCTTTGTATGTGACGTTCCCGGTAGGCTGTGAGAGCACGGTGCAGAGCCAGTTGTTTCCTTGTTTCCCAAACAGCTGGAAGCAAGACGCTTTGGGGCCTCTCTGCCCCTTTGGAAACAAGGCAGCACGTTGGGTCTGGCAGCTCTAGGGCAATGGAGCACAACCAGAGCCGAAGTTCTACTTCTTCCAGATCAGGCCTGCCTAGACAGTGCGTTTCCCAGGCCTTGATAAGAGATGTTCTCTTAGGCTATAAGAGCACTGGGCACAGCCAGTTGTTTCTTAGCTTCCCAAGAGGTGGAAGCAAGATGCTTTGGGGCCTCTCTCCCCCTTTGGAAACAAGGCAGCCCTTTGGGCCTTTCAGCTCTAGGGCAATGGAGCACACCCAGAGCAGAAGTTCTACCTCAGCCAGATCAGGCCTGCCAAGAAACTGCTGTTCACAGGCCTTCGTAAGAGGTGTTCCCGGAAGGCTGTAAGAGTACCTGGCAGAGCGAGTTGTTTCTTAGCTTCAAAAACAGCTGGAAGCAACATGATTTGGGGCCTCTCTCCCCCTTTGGAAACAAAGCAGCCTTTGTGCCTGGCAGCTCTAGGCCAAAGTAGCACACCCAGAGCACAAGTTCTACCTCAGCCAGATCAGGCCTGCCAAGAAACTGCTTTTCACAGGCCTTCGTAAGAGGTGTTCCCGGAAGGCTTTAAGAGTACCTGGCAGAGCGAGTTGTTTCTTAGCTTCAAAAACAGCTGGAAGCAACATGATTTGGGGCCTCTCTCCCCCTTTGGAAACAAAGCAGCCTTTGTGCCTGGAAGCTCTAGGCAAAAGTAGCACACCCAGGGCACAAGTTCTACCTCAGCCAGATAAGGCCTGTCAAGAAGCTGCGTTTCACAGGCCTTTGTATGTGACGTTCCCGGTTGGCTTTGAGAGCACTGTGCAGAGCCAGTTGTTTTAGCTTCCCAGAGAGCAGGAAGCAAGATGCTTTGGGGCCTCTCTCACACTTTGGAAATAAAGGCAGCCCTTTGGGCCTGGCAGCCCTAGGCCAATGGAGTACACCCAGAGCAGAAGTTCTACCTCAGCCAGATCAGGCCTTCCAAGAAACTGCGTCTCACAGGCCTTTCTCTGTCACGTTGCCGGTAGGCTGTGAGAGCACTGTGCAGAGCCAGTTGTTTCTTAGCTTCCCAAAGATTTGGAAGCAAGATGCGTTGGGGACTCTCAGCCCCTTTGGAAACAAGGCGGCCCTTTGGGCCTGGCTGCTCTAGGCCAAAGTAGCACGCCCAGAGCAGGAGTTCTACTTCAGCCAGATCAGGCCTGCCAAGAAACTGCGTTTCACAGGCCTTGGTAAGAGATGTTCCCGGTAGGCTGTGAGAGCACTGTGGAGAGCCAGTTGCTTTAGCTTCCCACAGAGCTGGAAGCAAGATGCCTTGGGGCCTCTCTCTCCCTTTGGACACAAGGCAGCCGTTTGGGCCTGGCAGCTCTAGGCCAATGGAGCACACCCACAGCAGAAGTTCTACTTCAGGCAGATCAGTCCTGCCCAGAAACTGCGTTTCACAGCCCTTGGTAAGAGATGTTCACGGTAGGCTGTGAGAGCACTGGGCAGAACCAGTTGTTTTTTAGCTTCCCAAAGTGCTGGAGGCAAGATGCTTTGGGGCCTCTCTCACCCTTTGGAAACAAGGCAGCCCTTAGGTCCTGGTAGCTCTAGGCCTATGTAGCACAACCAGAACAGAAGTTCTACTTCAGCCAGGTCAGGCCTGCCAAGAAACTGCGTTTCACAGGCCTTTCAAAGAGATGTTCTCTTAGGCTGTAAGAGCACTGGGCAGAGCCAGCTGTTTCTTAGCTTCCCGAAGAGCTGGGAGCAAGATGCTTTGGGTCCACTCTCCGTCTTTGGAAACAAGGCAGCCCTTTGGGCCTGGCAGCTCTAGGGCAATGGAGCACACCCAGAGCAGAAGTTCTACTTCAGCCAGATCAGGCCTGCCAGGAAACTGCGTTTCACAGGCCTTGGTAAGAGATGTTCCCGGTAGGCTGTAAGAGCACTGGGCAGAGCCAGTTGTTTCTTACCTTCCTGAAAAGCTGGAAGCAAGATGCTTGGGACCCCTCTGCCCGTTTGGGAACAAGGCAGCCTTTTGGGTCGGGAAGCTCTAGGCCAATGGAGCACACGCAGAGCAGGAGTTCTACTTCAGCCTGATCAGGCCTGCAAAGAAACAGCGTTTGACAGGCCTTGGTAAGAGATGTTCGCGGTAGGTGTAAGAGCACTGGGCAGAGCCAGTTGTTTCTTAGCTTCGCAAAGACCGGGAAGCAAGATGCTTTGGGCCTCTCTGCCCCTTGGAAACAGGGCAGCACTTTGGGCCTGGCAGCTCTAGGGCAATGGAGCACACCCAGAGCCGGAGTTCTACTTCAGCCAGATGAGGCCTGCCAAGAAACTGCGTTTCACAGGCCTTTCAAAGACATGTTCCCGGTAGTCTGTAAGAGCACGGGGCAGAGCGAGTTGGTTCTTAGCTTCCCAGAGAGCTGGAAGCAAGATGCTTTGGGGCCTCTCTGCCCCTTTGGAAACAAGGCAGCACCTTGGGCCTGGCAGCTCTAGGGCAATGGAGCAAACCCAGAGCAGAAGTTCTACTTCAGCCAAATCAGGCCTGCCAGGAAACGGCGTTTCACAGGCCTTGGTAAGAGATGTTCCCGGTAGGCTGTAAGAGCACTGGGCAACGCCAGATGTTTCTTAGCTTCCCGAAGAGCTGGAAGCGAGAAGCTTTGGTGCCACTCTCTCACTTTGGACTCAAGGCAGCCCTTTGGGGCAGGTAGCTCTAGCCCAGTGGAGCACACCCAGAGCAGAAGTTCTACTTGGGCCAGTTCAGGCCACCAACAAACTGCGTTTCACAGGCCTTGGTAAGAGATGTTCCCGGTAGGCTGTAAGAGCACTGGGCAACGCCAGATGTTTCTTAGCTTCCCGAAGAGCTGGAAGCAAGATGCTTTGGGGCCTCTCATCCCCTTTGCAAACAAGGCGGCCCTATGGGCCAGGCAGCTCTAGGCCAATGGAGCACACCCAGAGCAGAAGTTCTACTTCGGCCAGTTCAGGCCACCAACAAACTGCGTTTCACAGGCCTTGGTAAGAGATGTTCCCGGTAGGCTGTAAGAGCACTGGGCAACGCCAGATGTTTCTTAGCTTCCCGAAGAGCTGGAAGCAAGATGCTTTGGGGCCTCTCATCCCCTTTGCAAACAAGGCCGACCTTTGGGCCAGGCAGCTCTAGGCCAATGGAGCACACCCAGAGCAGAAGTTCTACCTCAGCCAGATAAGGCCTGCCAAGAAACTGCGTTTCAAAGGCTTTGGTAAGAGATGTTCCCGGTACTCTGTTAGAGCACTGGGCAGAGCCATTTGTTTCTTAGCTTCCCAAAGAGCTGGAAGCAAGATGCTTTGGGGGCTCCCTGCCCCTTTGCCAACAAGGGCGACCTTTGGGCCTTTCAGCTCTAGGCCAATGGAGCACACCCAGAGCAGAAGTCCTACTTCAGCCAGATCAGGCCTGCCAAGGAACTGCGTTTCAGAGGCCTTTGTATGTGACGTTCCCGGTAGGCTGTGAGAGCACGGTGCAGAGCCAGTTGTTTCCTTGTTTCCCAAACAGCTGGAAGCAAGACGCTTTGGGGCCTCTCTGCCCCTTTGGAAACAAGGCAGCACGTTGGGTCTGGCAGCTCTAGGGCAATGGAGCACAACCAGAGCCGAAGTTCTACTTCTTCCAGATCAGGCCTGCCTAGACAGTGCGTTTCCCAGGCCTTGATAAGAGATGTTCTCTTAGGCTATAAGAGCACTGGGCACAGCCAGTTGTTTCTTAGCTTCCCAAGAGGTGGAAGCAAGATGCTTTGGGGCCTCTCTCCCCCTTTGGAAACAAGGCAGCCCTTTGGGCCTTTCAGCTCTAGGGCAATGGAGCACACCCAGAGCAGAAGTTCTACCTCAGCCAGATCAGGCCTGCCAAGAAACTGCTTTTCACAGGCCTTCGTAAGAGGTGTTCCCGGAAGGCTGTAAGAGTACCTGGCAGAGCGAGTTGTTTCTTAGCTTCAAAAACAGCTGGAAGCAACATGATTTGGGGCCTCTCTCCCCCTTTGGAAACAAAGCAGCCTTTGTGCCTGGCAGCTCTAGGCCAAAGTAGCACACCCAGGGCACAAGTTCTACCTCAGCCAGATAAGGCCTGTCAAGAAGCTGCGTTTCACAGGCCTTTGTATGTGACGTTCCCGGTTGGCTTTGAGAGCACTGTGCAGAGCCAGTTGTTTTAGCTTCCCAGAGAGCAGGAAGCAAGATGCTTTGGGGCCTCTCTCACACTTTGGAAATAAAGGCAGCCCTTTGGGCCTGGCAGCCCTAGGCCAATGGAGTACACCCAGAGCAGAAGTTCTACCTCAGCCAGATCAGGCCTTCCAAGAAACTGCGTCTCACAGGCCTTTCTCTGTCACGTTGCCGGTAGGCTGTGAGAGCACTGTGCAGAGCCAGTTGTTTCTTAGCTTCCCAAAGATTTGGAAGCAAGATGCGTTGGGGACTCTCAGCCCCTTTGGAAACAAGGCGGCCCTTTGGGCCTGGCTGCTCTAGGCCAAAGTAGCACGCCCAGAGCAGGAGTTCTACTTCAGCCAGATCAGGCCTGCCAAGAAACTGCGTTTCACAGGCCTTGGTAAGAGATGTTCCCGGTAGGCTGTGAGAGCACTGTGGAGAGCCAGTTGCTTTAGCTTCCCACAGAGCTGGAAGCAAGATGCCTTGGGGCCTCTCTCTCCCTTTGGACACAAGGCAGCCGTTTGGGCCTGGCAGCTCTAGGCCAATGGAGCACACCCACAGCAGAAGTTCTACTTCAGGCAGATCAGTCCTGCCCAGAAACTGCGTTTCACAGCCCTTGGTAAGAGATGTTCACGGTAGGCTGTGAGAGCACTGGGAAGAACCAGTTGTTTTTTAGCTTCCCAAAGTGCTGGAGGCAAGATGCTTTGGGGCCTCTCTCACCCTTTGGAAACAAGGCAGCCCTTAGGTCCTGGTAGCTCTAGGCCTATGTAGCACAACCAGAACAGAAGTTCTACTTCAGCCAGGTCAGGCCTGCCAAGAAACTGCGTTTCACAGGCCTTTCAAAGAGATGTTCTCTTAGGCTGTAAGAGCACTGGGCAGAGCCAGCTGTTTCTTAGCTTCCCGAAGAGCTGGGAGCAAGATGCTTTGGGTCCACTCTCCGTCTTTGGAAACAAGGCAGCCCTTTGGGCCTGGCAGCTCTAGGGCAATGGAGCACACCCAGAGCAGAAGTTCTACTTCAGCCAGATCAGGCCTGCCAGGAAACTGCGTTTCACAGGCCTTGGTAAGAGATGTTCCCGGTAGGCTGTAAGAGCACTGGGCAGAGCCAGTTGTTTCTTACCTTCCTGAAAAGCTGGAAGCAAGATGCTTGGGACCCCTCTGCCCGTTTGGGAACAAGGCAGCCTTTTGGGTCGGGAAGCTCTAGGCCAATGGAGCACACGCAGAGCAGGAGTTCTACTTCAGCCTGATCAGGCCTGCAAAGAAACAGCGTTTGACAGGCCTTGGTAAGAGATGTTCGCGGTAGGTGTAAGAGCACTGGGCAGAGCCAGTTGTTTCTTAGCTTCGCAAAGACCGGGAAGCAAGATGCTTTGGGCCTCTCTGCCCCTTGGAAACAGGGCAGCACTTTGGGCCTGGCAGCTCTAGGGCAATGGAGCACACCCAGAGCCGGAGTTCTACTTCAGCCAGATGAGGCCTGCCAAGAAACTGCGTTTCACAGGCCTTTCAAAGACATGTTCCCGGTAGTCTGTAAGAGCACGGGGCAGAGCGAGTTGGTTCTTAGCTTCCCAGAGAGCTGGAAGCAAGATGCTTTGGGGCCTCTCTGCCCCTTTGGAAACAAGGCAGCACCTTGGGCCTGGCAGCTCTAGGGCAATGGAGCAAACCCAGAGCAGAAGTTCTACTTCAGCCAAATCAGGCCTGCCAGGAAACGGCGTTTCACAGGCCTTGGTAAGAGATGTTCCCGGTAGGCTGTAAGAGCACTGGGCAACGCCAGATGTTTCTTAGCTTCCCGAAGAGCTGGAAGCGAGAAGCTTTGGTGCCACTCTCTCACTTTGGACTCAAGGCAGCCCTTTGGGGCAGGTAGCTCTAGCCCAGTGGAGCACACCCAGAGCAGAAGTTCTACTTGGGCCAGTTCAGGCCACCAACAAACTGCGTTTCACAGGCCTTGGTAAGAGATGTTCCCGGTAGGCTGTAAGAGCACTGGGCAACGCCAGATGTTTCTTAGCTTCCCGAAGAGCTGGAAGCAAGATGCTTTGGGGCCTCTCATCCCCTTTGCAAACAAGGCGGCCCTATGGGCCAGGCAGCTCTAGGCCAATGGAGCACACCCAGAGCAGAAGTTCTACTTCGGCCAGTTCAGGCCACCAACAAACTGCGTTTCACAGGCCTTGGTAAGAGATGTTCCCGGTAGGCTGTAAGAGCACTGGGCAACGCCAGATGTTTCTTAGCTTCCCGAAGAGCTGGAAGCAAGATGCTTTGGGGCCTCTCATCCCCTTTGCAAACAAGGCCGACCTTTGGGCCAGGCAGCTCTAGGCCAATGGAGCACACCCAGAGCAGAAGTTCTACCTCAGCCAGATAAGGCCTGCCAAGAAACTGCGTTTCAAAGGCTTTGGTAAGAGATGTTCCCGGTACTCTGTTAGAGCACTGGGCAGAGCCATTTGTTTCTTAGCTTCCCAAAGAGCTGGAAGCAAGATGCTTTGGGGGCTCCCTGCCCCTTTGCCAACAAGGGCGACCTTTGGGCCTTTCAGCTCTAGGCCAATGGAGCACACCCAGAGCAGAAGTCCTACTTCAGCCAGATCAGGCCTGCCAAGGAACTGCGTTTCAGAGGCCTTTGTATGTGACGTTCCCGGTAGGCTGTGAGAGCACGGTGCAGAGCCAGTTGTTTCCTTGTTTCCCAAACAGCTGGAAGCAAGACGCTTTGGGGCCTCTCTGCCCCTTTGGAAACAAGGCAGCACGTTGGGTCTGGCAGCTCTAGGGCAATGGAGCACAACCAGAGCCGAAGTTCTACTTCTTCCAGATCAGGCCTGCCTAGACAGTGCGTTTCCCAGGCCTTGATAAGAGATGTTCTCTTAGGCTATAAGAGCACTGGGCACAGCCAGTTGTTTCTTAGCTTCCCAAGAGGTGGAAGCAAGATGCTTTGGGGCCTCTCTCCCCCTTTGGAAACAAGGCAGCCCTTTGGGCCTTTCAGCTCTAGGGCAATGGAGCACACCCAGAGCAGAAGTTCTACCTCAGCCAGATCAGGCCTGCCAAGAAACTGCTGTTCACAGGCCTTCGTAAGAGGTGTTCCCGGAAGGCTGTAAGAGTACCTGGCAGAGCGAGTTGTTTCTTAGCTTCAAAAACAGCTGGAAGCAACATGATTTGGGGCCTCTCTCCCCCTTTGGAAACAAAGCAGCCTTTGTGCCTGGCAGCTCTAGGCCAAAGTAGCACACCCAGAGCACAAGTTCTACCTCAGCCAGATCAGGCCTGCCAAGAAACTGCTTTTCACAGGCCTTCGTAAGAGGTGTTCCCGGAAGGCTTTAAGAGTACCTGGCAGAGCGAGTTGTTTCTTAGCTTCAAAAACAGCTGGAAGCAACATGATTTGGGGCCTCTCTCCCCCTTTGGAAACAAAGCAGCCTTTGTGCCTGGAAGCTCTAGGCAAAAGTAGCACACCCAGGGCACAAGTTCTACCTCAGCCAGATAAGGCCTGTCAAGAAGCTGCGTTTCACAGGCCTTTGTATGTGACGTTCCCGGTTGGCTTTGAGAGCACTGTGCAGAGCCAGTTGTTTTAGCTTCCCAGAGAGCAGGAAGCAAGATGCTTTGGGGCCTCTCTCACACTTTGGAAATAAAGGCAGCCCTTTGGGCCTGGCAGCCCTAGGCCAATGGAGTACACCCAGAGCAGAAGTTCTACCTCAGCCAGATCAGGCCTTCCAAGAAACTGCGTCTCACAGGCCTTTCTCTGTCACGTTGCCGGTAGGCTGTGAGAGCACTGTGCAGAGCCAGTTGTTTCTTAGCTTCCCAAAGATTTGGAAGCAAGATGCGTTGGGGACTCTCAGCCCCTTTGGAAACAAGGCGGCCCTTTGGGCCTGGCTGCTCTAGGCCAAAGTAGCACGCCCAGAGCAGGAGTTCTACTTCAGCCAGATCAGGCCTGCCAAGAAACTGCGTTTCACAGGCCTTGGTAAGAGATGTTCCCGGTAGGCTGTGAGAGCACTGTGGAGAGCCAGTTGCTTTAGCTTCCCACAGAGCTGGAAGCAAGATGCCTTGGGGCCTCTCTCTCCCTTTGGACACAAGGCAGCCGTTTGGGCCTGGCAGCTCTAGGCCAATGGAGCACACCCACAGCAGAAGTTCTACTTCAGGCAGATCAGTCCTGCCCAGAAACTGCGTTTCACAGCCCTTGGTAAGAGATGTTCACGGTAGGCTGTGAGAGCACTGGGCAGAACCAGTTGTTTTTTAGCTTCCCAAAGTGCTGGAGGCAAGATGCTTTGGGGCCTCTCTCACCCTTTGGAAACAAGGCAGCCCTTAGGTCCTGGTAGCTCTAGGCCTATGTAGCACAACCAGAACAGAAGTTCTACTTCAGCCAGGTCAGGCCTGCCAAGAAACTGCGTTTCACAGGCCTTTCAAAGAGATGTTCTCTTAGGCTGTAAGAGCACTGGGCAGAGCCAGCTGTTTCTTAGCTTCCCGAAGAGCTGGGAGCAAGATGCTTTGGGTCCACTCTCCGTCTTTGGAAACAAGGCAGCCCTTTGGGCCTGGCAGCTCTAGGGCAATGGAGCACACCCAGAGCAGAAGTTCTACTTCAGCCAGATCAGGCCTGCCAGGAAACTGCGTTTCACAGGCCTTGGTAAGAGATGTTCCCGGTAGGCTGTAAGAGCACTGGGCAGAGCCAGTTGTTTCTTACCTTCCTGAAAAGCTGGAAGCAAGATGCTTGGGACCCCTCTGCCCGTTTGGGAACAAGGCAGCCTTTTGGGTCGGGAAGCTCTAGGCCAATGGAGCACACGCAGAGCAGGAGTTCTACTTCAGCCTGATCAGGCCTGCAAAGAAACAGCGTTTGACAGGCCTTGGTAAGAGATGTTCGCGGTAGGTGTAAGAGCACTGGGCAGAGCCAGTTGTTTCTTAGCTTCGCAAAGACCGGGAAGCAAGATGCTTTGGGCCTCTCTGCCCCTTGGAAACAGGGCAGCACTTTGGGCCTGGCAGCTCTAGGGCAATGGAGCACACCCAGAGCCGGAGTTCTACTTCAGCCAGATGAGGCCTGCCAAGAAACTGCGTTTCACAGGCCTTTCAAAGACATGTTCCCGGTAGTCTGTAAGAGCACGGGGCAGAGCGAGTTGGTTCTTAGCTTCCCAGAGAGCTGGAAGCAAGATGCTTTGGGGCCTCTCTGCCCCTTTGGAAACAAGGCAGCACCTTGGGCCTGGCAGCTCTAGGGCAATGGAGCAAACCCAGAGCAGAAGTTCTACTTCAGCCAAATCAGGCCTGCCAGGAAACGGCGTTTCACAGGCCTTGGTAAGAGATGTTCCCGGTAGGCTGTAAGAGCACTGGGCAACGCCAGATGTTTCTTAGCTTCCCGAAGAGCTGGAAGCGAGAAGCTTTGGTGCCACTCTCTCACTTTGGACTCAAGGCAGCCCTTTGGGGCAGGTAGCTCTAGCCCAGTGGAGCACACCCAGAGCAGAAGTTCTACTTGGGCCAGTTCAGGCCACCAACAAACTGCGTTTCACAGGCCTTGGTAAGAGATGTTCCCGGTAGGCTGTAAGAGCACTGGGCAACGCCAGATGTTTCTTAGCTTCCCGAAGAGCTGGAAGCAAGATGCTTTGGGGCCTCTCATCCCCTTTGCAAACAAGGCGGCCCTATGGGCCAGGCAGCTCTAGGCCAATGGAGCACACCCAGAGCAGAAGTTCTACTTCGGCCAGTTCAGGCCACCAACAAACTGCGTTTCACAGGCCTTGGTAAGAGATGTTCCCGGTAGGCTGTAAGAGCACTGGGCAACGCCAGATGTTTCTTAGCTTCCCGAAGAGCTGGAAGCAAGATGCTTTGGGGCCTCTCATCCCCTTTGCAAACAAGGCCGACCTTTGGGCCAGGCAGCTCTAGGCCAATGGAGCACACCCAGAGCAGAAGTTCTACCTCAGCCAGATAAGGCCTGCCAAGAAACTGCGTTTCAAAGGCTTTGGTAAGAGATGTTCCCGGTACTCTGTTAGAGCACTGGGCAGAGCCATTTGTTTCTTAGCTTCCCAAAGAGCTGGAAGCAAGATGCTTTGGGGGCTCCCTGCCCCTTTGCCAACAAGGGCGACCTTTGGGCCTTTCAGCTCTAGGCCAATGGAGCACACCCAGAGCAGAAGTCCTACTTCAGCCAGATCAGGCCTGCCAAGGAACTGCGTTTCAGAGGCCTTTGTATGTGACGTTCCCGGTAGGCTGTGAGAGCACGGTGCAGAGCCAGTTGTTTCCTTGTTTCCCAAACAGCTGGAAGCAAGACGCTTTGGGGCCTCTCTGCCCCTTTGGAAACAAGGCAGCACGTTGGGTCTGGCAGCTCTAGGGCAATGGAGCACAACCAGAGCCGAAGTTCTACTTCTTCCAGATCAGGCCTGCCTAGACAGTGCGTTTCCCAGGCCTTGATAAGAGATGTTCTCTTAGGCTATAAGAGCACTGGGCACAGCCAGTTGTTTCTTAGCTTCCCAAGAGGTGGAAGCAAGATGCTTTGGGGCCTCTCTCCCCCTTTGGAAACAAGGCAGCCCTTTGGGCCTTTCAGCTCTAGGGCAATGGAGCACACCCAGAGCAGAAGTTCTACCTCAGCCAGATCAGGCCTGCCAAGAAACTGCTGTTCACAGGCCTTCGTAAGAGGTGTTCCCGGAAGGCTGTAAGAGTACCTGGCAGAGCGAGTTGTTTCTTAGCTTCAAAAACAGCTGGAAGCAACATGATTTGGGGCCTCTCTCCCCCTTTGGAAACAAAGCAGCCTTTGTGCCTGGCAGCTCTAGGCCAAAGTAGCACACCCAGAGCACAAGTTCTACCTCAGCCAGATCAGGCCTGCCAAGAAACTGCTTTTCACAGGCCTTCGTAAGAGGTGTTCCCGGAAGGCTTTAAGAGTACCTGGCAGAGCGAGTTATTTCTTAGCTTCAAAAACAGCTGGAAGCAACATGATTTGGGGCCTCTCTCCCCCTTTGGAAACAAAGCAGCCTTTGTGCCTGGAAGCTCTAGGCAAAAGTAGCACACCCAGGGCACAAGTTCTACCTCAGCCAGATAAGGCCTGTCAAGAAGCTGCGTTTCACAGGCCTTTGTATGTGACGTTCCCGGTTGGCTTTGAGAGCACTGTGCAGAGCCAGTTGTTTTAGCTTCCCAGAGAGCAGGAAGCAAGATGCTTTGGGGCCTCTCTCACACTTTGGAAATAAAGGCAGCCCTTTGGGCCTGGCAGCCCTAGGCCAATGGAGTACACCCAGAGCAGAAGTTCTACCTCAGCCAGATCAGGCCTTCCAAGAAACTGCGTCTCACAGGCCTTTCTCTGTCACGTTGCCGGTAGGCTGTGAGAGCACTGTGCAGAGCCAGTTGTTTCTTAGCTTCCCAAAGATTTGGAAGCAAGATGCGTTGGGGACTCTCAGCCCCTTTGGAAACAAGGCGGCCCTTTGGGCCTGGCTGCTCTAGGCCAAAGTAGCACGCCCAGAGCAGGAGTTCTACTTCAGCCAGATCAGGCCTGCCAAGAAACTGCGTTTCACAGGCCTTGGTAAGAGATGTTCCCGGTAGGCTGTGAGAGCACTGTGGAGAGCCAGTTGCTTTAGCTTCCCACAGAGCTGGAAGCAAGATGCCTTGGGGCCTCTCTCTCCCTTTGGACACAAGGCAGCCGTTTGGGCCTGGCAGCTCTAGGCCAATGGAGCACACCCACAGCAGAAGTTCTACTTCAGGCAGATCAGTCCTGCCCAGAAACTGCGTTTCACAGCCCTTGGTAAGAGATGTTCACGGTAGGCTGTGAGAGCACTGGGCAGAACCAGTTGTTTTTTAGCTTCCCAAAGTGCTGGAGGCAAGATGCTTTGGGGCCTCTCTCACCCTTTGGAAACAAGGCAGCCCTTAGGTCCTGGTAGCTCTAGGCCTATGTAGCACAACCAGAACAGAAGTTCTACTTCAGCCAGGTCAGGCCTGCCAAGAAACTGCGTTTCACAGGCCTTTCAAAGAGATGTTCTCTTAGGCTGTAAGAGCACTGGGCAGAGCCAGCTGTTTCTTAGCTTCCCGAAGAGCTGGGAGCAAGATGCTTTGGGTCCACTCTCCGTCTTTGGAAACAAGGCAGCCCTTTGGGCCTGGCAGCTCTAGGGCAATGGAGCACACCCAGAGCAGAAGTTCTACTTCAGCCAGATCAGGCCTGCCAGGAAACTGCGTTTCACAGGCCTTGGTAAGAGATGTTCCCGGTAGGCTGTAAGAGCACTGGGCAGAGCCAGTTGTTTCTTACCTTCCTGAAAAGCTGGAAGCAAGATGCTTGGGACCCCTCTGCCCGTTTGGGAACAAGGCAGCCTTTTGGGTCGGGAAGCTCTAGGCCAATGGAGCACACGCAGAGCAGGAGTTCTACTTCAGCCTGATCAGGCCTGCAAAGAAACAGCGTTTGACAGGCCTTGGTAAGAGATGTTCGCGGTAGGTGTAAGAGCACTGGGCAGAGCCAGTTGTTTCTTAGCTTCGCAAAGACCGGGAAGCAAGATGCTTTGGGCCTCTCTGCCCCTTGGAAACAGGGCAGCACTTTGGGCCTGGCAGCTCTAGGGCAATGGAGCACACCCAGAGCCGGAGTTCTACTTCAGCCAGATGAGGCCTGCCAAGAAACTGCGTTTCACAGGCCTTTCAAAGACATGTTCCCGGTAGTCTGTAAGAGCACGGGGCAGAGCGAGTTGGTTCTTAGCTTCCCAGAGAGCTGGAAGCAAGATGCTTTGGGGCCTCTCTGCCCCTTTGGAAACAAGGCAGCACCTTGGGCCTGGCAGCTCTAGGGCAATGGAGCACACCCAGAGCAGAAGTTCTACTTCAGCCAAATCAGGCCTGCCAGGAAACGGCGTTTCACAGGCCTTGGTAAGAGATGTTCCCGGTAGGCTGTAAGAGCACTGGGCAACGCCAGATGTTTCTTAGCTTCCCGAAGAGCTGGAAGCGAGAAGCTTTGGTGCCACTCTCTCACTTTGGACTCAAGGCAGCCCTTTGGGGCAGGTAGCTCTAGCCCAGTGGAGCACACCCAGAGCAGAAGTTCTACTTGGGCCAGTTCAGGCCACCAACAAACTGCGTTTCACAGGCCTTGGTAAGAGATGTTCCCGGTAGGCTGTAAGAGCACTGGGCAACGCCAGATGTTTCTTAGCTTCCCGAAGAGCTGGAAGAAGATGCTTTGGGGCCTCTCATCCCCTTTGCAAACAAGGCCGACCTTTGGGCCAGGCAGCTCTAGGCCAATGGAGCACACCCAGAGCAGAAGTTCTACCTCAGCCAGATAAGGCCTGCCAAGAAACTGCGTTTCAAAGGCTTTGGTAAGAGATGTTCCCGGTACTCTGTTAGAGCACTGGGCAGAGCCATTTGTTTCTTAGCTTCCCAAAGAGCTGGAAGCAAGATGCTTTGGGGGCTCCCTGCCCCTTTGCCAACAAGGGCGACCTTTGGGCCTTTCAGCTCTAGGCCAATGGAGCACACCCAGAGCAGAAGTCCTACTTCAGCCAGATCAGGCCTGCCAAGGAACTGCGTTTCAGAGGCCTTTGTATGTGACGTTCCCGGTAGGCTGTGAGAGCACGGTGCAGAGCCAGTTGTTTCCTTGTTTCCCAAACAGCTGGAAGCAAGACGCTTTGGGGCCTCTCTGCCCCTTTGGAAACAAGGCAGCACGTTGGGTCTGGCAGCTCTAGGGCAATGGAGCACAACCAGAGCCGAAGTTCTACTTCTTCCAGATCAGGCCTGCCTAGACAGTGCGTTTCCCAGGCCTTGATAAGAGATGTTCTCTTAGGCTATAAGAGCACTGGGCACAGCCAGTTGTTTCTTAGCTTCCCAAGAGGTGGAAGCAAGATGCTTTGGGGCCTCTCTCCCCCTTTGGAAACAAGGCAGCCCTTTGGGCCTTTCAGCTCTAGGGCAATGGAGCACACCCAGAGCAGAAGTTCTACCTCAGCCAGATCAGGCCTGCCAAGAAACTGCTTTTCACAGGCCTTCGTAAGAGGTGTTCCCGGAAGGCTGTAAGAGTACCTGGCAGAGCGAGTTGTTTCTTAGCTTCAAAAACAGCTGGAAGCAACATGATTTGGGGCCTCTCTCCCCCTTTGGAAACAAAGCAGCCTTTGTGCCTGGCAGCTCTAGGCCAAAGTAGCACACCCAGGGCACAAGTTCTACCTCAGCCAGATAAGGCCTGTCAAGAAGCTGCGTTTCACAGGCCTTTGTATGTGACGTTCCCGGTTGGCTTTGAGAGCACTGTGCAGAGCCAGTTGTTTTAGCTTCCCAGAGAGCAGGAAGCAAGATGCTTTGGGGCCTCTCTCACACTTTGGAAATAAAGGCAGCCCTTTGGGCCTGGCAGCCCTAGGCCAATGGAGTACACCCAGAGCAGAAGTTCTACCTCAGCCAGATCAGGCCTTCCAAGAAACTGCGTCTCACAGGCCTTTCTCTGTCACGTTGCCGGTAGGCTGTGAGAGCACTGTGCAGAGCCAGTTGTTTCTTAGCTTCCCAAAGATTTGGAAGCAAGATGCGTTGGGGACTCTCAGCCCCTTTGGAAACAAGGCGGCCCTTTGGGCCTGGCTGCTCTAGGCCAAAGTAGCACGCCCAGAGCAGGAGTTCTACTTCAGCCAGATCAGGCCTGCCAAGAAACTGCGTTTCACAGGCCTTGGTAAGAGATGTTCCCGGTAGGCTGTGAGAGCACTGTGGAGAGCCAGTTGCTTTAGCTTCCCACAGAGCTGGAAGCAAGATGCCTTGGGGCCTCTCTCTCCCTTTGGACACAAGGCAGCCGTTTGGGCCTGGCAGCTCTAGGCCAATGGAGCACACCCACAGCAGAAGTTCTACTTCAGGCAGATCAGTCCTGCCCAGAAACTGCGTTTCACAGCCCTTGGTAAGAGATGTTCACGGTAGGCTGTGAGAGCACTGGGCAGAACCAGTTGTTTTTTAGCTTCCCAAAGTGCTGGAGGCAAGATGCTTTGGGGCCTCTCTCACCCTTTGGAAACAAGGCAGCCCTTAGGTCCTGGTAGCTCTAGGCCTATGTAGCACAACCAGAACAGAAGTTCTACTTCAGCCAGGTCAGGCCTGCCAAGAAACTGCGTTTCACAGGCCTTTCAAAGAGATGTTCTCTTAGGCTGTAAGAGCACTGGGCAGAGCCAGCTGTTTCTTAGCTTCCCGAAGAGCTGGGAGCAAGATGCTTTGGGTCCACTCTCCGTCTTTGGAAACAAGGCAGCCCTTTGGGCCTGGCAGCTCTAGGGCAATGGAGCACACCCAGAGCAGAAGTTCTACTTCAGCCAGATCAGGCCTGCCAGGAAACTGCGTTTCACAGGCCTTGGTAAGAGATGTTCCCGGTAGGCTGTAAGAGCACTGGGCAGAGCCAGTTGTTTCTTACCTTCCTGAAAAGCTGGAAGCAAGATGCTTGGGAGCCCTCTGCCCGTTTGGGAAGAAGGCAGCCTTTTGGGTCGGGAAGCTCTAGGCCAATGGAGCACACGCAGAGCAGGAGTTCTACTTCAGCCTGATCAGGCCTGCAAAGAAACAGCGTTTGACAGGCCTTGGTAAGAGATGTTCCCGGTAGGTGTAAGAGCACTGGGCAGAGCCAGTTGTTTCTTAGCTTCGCAAAGACCGGGAAGCAAGATGCTTTGGGCCTCTCTGCCCCTTGGAAACAGGGCAGCACTTTGGGCCTGGCAGCTCTAGGGCAATGGAGCACACCCAGAGCCGGAGTTCTACTTCAGCCAGATGAGGCCTGCCAAGAAACTGCGTTTCACAGGCCTTTCAAAGACATGTTCCCGGTAGTCTGTAAGAGCACGGGGCAGAGCGAGTTGGTTCTTAGCTTCCCAGAGAGCTGGAAGCAAGATGCTTTGGGGCCTCTCTGCCCCTTTGGAAACAAGGCAGCACCTTGGGCCTGGCAGCTCTAGGGCAATGGAGCACACCCAGAGCAGAAGTTCTACTTCAGCCAAATCAGGCCTGCCAGGAAACGGCGTTTCACAGGCCTTGGTAAGAGATGTTCCCGGTAGGCTGTAAGAGCACTGGGCAACGCCAGATGTTTCTTAGCTTCCCGAAGAGCTGGAAGCGAGAAGCTTTGGTGCCACTCTCTCACTTTGGACTCAAGGCAGCCCTTTGGGGCAGGTAGCTCTAGCCCAGTGGAGCACACCCAGAGCAGAAGTTCTACTTGGGCCAGTTCAGGCCACCAACAAACTGCGTTTCACAGGCCTTGGTAAGAGATGTTCCCGGTAGGCTGTAAGAGCACTGGGCAACGCCAGATGTTTCTTAGCTTCCCGAAGAGCTGGAAGAAGATGCTTTGGGGCCTCTCATCCCCTTTGCAAACAAGGCCGACCTTTGGGCCAGGCAGCTCTAGGCCAATGGAGCACACCCAGAGCAGAAGTTCTACCTCAGCCAGATAAGGCCTGCCAAGAAACTGCGTTTCAAAGGCTTTGGTAAGAGATGTTCCCGGTACTCTGTTAGAGCACTGGGCAGAGCCATTTGTTTCTTAGCTTCCCAAAGAGCTGGAAGCAAGATGCTTTGGGGGCTCCCTGCCCCTTTGCCAACAAGGGCGACCTTTGGGCCTTTCAGCTCTAGGCCAATGGAGCACACCCAGAGCAGAAGTCCTACTTCAGCCAGATCAGGCCTGCCAAGGAACTGCGTTTCAGAGGCCTTTGTATGTGACGTTCCCGGTAGGCTGTGAGAGCACGGTGCAGAGCCAGTTGTTTCCTTGTTTCCCAAACAGCTGGAAGCAAGACGCTTTGGGGCCTCTCTGCCCCTTTGGAAACAAGGCAGCACGTTGGGTCTGGCAGCTCTAGGGCAATGGAGCACAACCAGAGCCGAAGTTCTACTTCTTCCAGATCAGGCCTGCCTAGACAGTGCGTTTCCCAGGCCTTGATAAGAGATGTTCTCTTAGGCTATAAGAGCACTGGGCACAGCCAGTTGTTTCTTAGCTTCCCAAGAGGTGGAAGCAAGATGCTTTGGGGCCTCTCTCCCCCTTTGGAAACAAGGCAGCCCTTTGGGCCTTTCAGCTCTAGGGCAATGGAGCACACCCAGAGCAGAAGTTCTACCTCAGCCAGATCAGGCCTGCCAAGAAACTGCTTTTCACAGGCCTTCGTAAGAGGTGTTCCCGGAAGGCTGTAAGAGTACCTGGCAGAGCGAGTTGTTTCTTAGCTTCAAAAACAGCTGGAAGCAACATGATTTGGGGCCTCTCTCCCCCTTTGGAAACAAAGCAGCCTTTGTGCCTGGCAGCTCTAGGCCAAAGTAGCACACCCAGGGCACAAGTTCTACCTCAGCCAGATAAGGCCTGTCAAGAAGCTGCGTTTCACAGGCCTTTGTATGTGACGTTCCCGGTTGGCTTTGAGAGCACTGTGCAGAGCCAGTTGTTTTAGCTTCCCAGAGAGCAGGAAGCAAGATGCTTTGGGGCCTCTCTCACACTTTGGAAATAAAGGCAGCCCTTTGGGCCTGGCAGCCCTAGGCCAATGGAGTACACCCAGAGCAGAAGTTCTACCTCAGCCAGATCAGGCCTTCCAAGAAACTGCGTCTCACAGGCCTTTCTCTGTCACGTTGCCGGTAGGCTGTGAGAGCACTGTGCAGAGCCAGTTGTTTCTTAGCTTCCCAAAGATTTGGAAGCAAGATGCGTTGGGGACTCTCAGCCCCTTTGGAAACAAGGCGGCCCTTTGGGCCTGGCTGCTCTAGGCCAAAGTAGCACGCCCAGAGCAGGAGTTCTACTTCAGCCAGATCAGGCCTGCCAAGAAACTGCGTTTCACAGGCCTTGGTAAGAGATGTTCCCGGTAGGCTGTGAGAGCACTGTGGAGAGCCAGTTGCTTTAGCTTCCCACAGAGCTGGAAGCAAGATGCCTTGGGGCCTCTCTCTCCCTTTGGACACAAGGCAGCCGTTTGGGCCTGGCAGCTCTAGGCCAATGGAGCACACCCACAGCAGAAGTTCTACTTCAGGCAGATCAGTCCTGCCCAGAAACTGCGTTTCACAGCCCTTGGTAAGAGATGTTCACGGTAGGCTGTGAGAGCACTGGGCAGAACCAGTTGTTTTTTAGCTTCCCAAAGTGCTGGAGGCAAGATGCTTTGGGGCCTCTCTCACCCTTTGGAAACAAGGCAGCCCTTAGGTCCTGGTAGCTCTAGGCCTATGTAGCACAACCAGAACAGAAGTTCTACTTCAGCCAGGTCAGGCCTGCCAAGAAACTGCGTTTCACAGGCCTTTCAAAGAGATGTTCTCTTAGGCTGTAAGAGCACTGGGCAGAGCCAGCTGTTTCTTAGCTTCCCGAAGAGCTGGGAGCAAGATGCTTTGGGTCCACTCTCCGTCTTTGGAAACAAGGCAGCCCTTTGGGCCTGGCAGCTCTAGGGCAATGGAGCACACCCAGAGCAGAAGTTCTACTTCAGCCAGATCAGGCCTGCCAGGAAACTGCGTTTCACAGGCCTTGGTAAGAGATGTTCCCGGTAGGCTGTAAGAGCACTGGGCAGAGCCAGTTGTTTCTTACCTTCCTGAAAAGCTGGAAGCAAGATGCTTGGGAGCCCTCTGCCCGTTTGGGAACAAGGCAGCCTTTTGGGTCGGGAAGCTCTAGGCCAATGGAGCACACGCAGAGCAGGAGTTCTACTTCAGCCTGATCAGGCCTGCAAAGAAACAGCGTTTGACAGGCCTTGGTAAGAGATGTTCCCGGTAGGTGTAAGAGCACTGGGCAGAGCCAGTTGTTTCTTAGCTTCGCAAAGACCGGGAAGCAAGATGCTTTGGGCCTCTCTGCCCCTTGGAAACAGGGCAGCACTTTGGGCCTGGCAGCTCTAGGGCAATGGAGCACACCCAGAGCCGGAGTTCTACTTCAGCCAGATGAGGCCTGCCAAGAAACTGCGTTTCACAGGCCTTTCAAAGACATGTTCCCGGTAGTCTGTAAGAGCACGGGGCAGAGCGAGTTGGTTCTTAGCTTCCCAGAGAGCTGGAAGCAAGATGCTTTGGGGCCTCTCTGCCCCTTTGGAAACAAGGCAGCACCTTGGGCCTGGCAGCTCTAGGGCAATGGAGCACACCCAGAGCAGAAGTTCTACTTCAGCCAAATCAGGCCTGCCAGGAAACGGCGTTTCACAGGCCTTGGTAAGAGATGTTCCCGGTAGGCTGTAAGAGCACTGGGCAACGCCAGATGTTTCTTAGCTTCCCGAAGAGCTGGAAGCGAGAAGCTTTGGTGCCACTCTCTCACTTTGGACTCAAGGCAGCCCTTTGGGGCAGGTAGCTCTAGCCCAGTGGAGCACACCCAGAGCAGAAGTTCTACTTGGGCCAGTTCAGGCCACCAACAAACTGCGTTTCACAGGCCTTGGTAAGAGATGTTCCCGGTAGGCTGTAAGAGCACTGGGCAACGCCAGATGTTTCTTAGCTTCCCGAAGAGCTGGAAGAAGATGCTTTGGGGCCTCTCATCCCCTTTGCAAACAAGGCCGACCTTTGGGCCAGGCAGCTCTAGGCCAATGGAGCACACCCAGAGCAGAAGTTCTACCTCAGCCAGATAAGGCCTGCCAAGAAACTGCGTTTCAAAGGCTTTGGTAAGAGATGTTCCCGGTACTCTGTTAGAGCACTGGGCAGAGCCATTTGTTTCTTAGCTTCCCAAAGAGCTGGAAGCAAGATGCTTTGGGGGCTCCCTGCCCCTTTGCCAACAAGGGCGACCTTTGGGCCTTTCAGCTCTAGGCCAATGGAGCACACCCAGAGCAGAAGTCCTACTTCAGCCAGATCAGGCCTGCCAAGGAACTGCGTTTCAGAGGCCTTTGTATGTGACGTTCCCGGTAGGCTGTGAGAGCACGGTGCAGAGCCAGTTGTTTCCTTGTTTCCCAAACAGCTGGAAGCAAGACGCTTTGGGGCCTCTCTGCCCCTTTGGAAACAAGGCAGCACGTTGGGTCTGGCAGCTCTAGGGCAATGGAGCACAACCAGAGCCGAAGTTCTACTTCTTCCAGATCAGGCCTGCCTAGACAGTGCGTTTCCCAGGCCTTGATAAGAGATGTTCTCTTAGGCTATAAGAGCACTGGGCACAGCCAGTTGTTTCTTAGCTTCCCAAGAGGTGGAAGCAAGATGCTTTGGGGCCTCTCTCCCCCTTTGGAAACAAGGCAGCCCTTTGGGCCTTTCAGCTCTAGGGCAATGGAGCACACCCAGAGCAGAAGTTCTACCTCAGCCAGATCAGGCCTGCCAAGAAACTGCTTTTCACAGGCCTTCGTAAGAGGTGTTCCCGGAAGGCTGTAAGAGTACCTGGCAGAGCGAGTTGTTTCTTAGCTTCAAAAACAGCTGGAAGCAACATGATTTGGGGCCTCTCTCCCCCTTTGGAAACAAAGCAGCCTTTGTGCCTGGCAGCTCTAGGCCAAAGTAGCACACCCAGAGCACAAGTTCTACCTCAGCCAGATCAGGCCTTCCAAGAAACTGCGTCTCACAGGCCTTTCTCTGTCACGTTGCCGGTAGGCTGTGAGAGCACTGTGCAGAGCCAGTTGTTTCTTAGCTTCCCAAAGATTTGGAAGCAAGATGCTTTGGGGACTCTCAGCCCCTTTGGAAACAAGGCGGCCCTTTGGGCCTGGCAGCTCTAGGCCAAAGTAGCACGCCCAGAGCAGGAGTTCTACTTCAGCCAGATCAGGCCTGCCAAGAAACTGCGTTTCACAGGCCTTGGTAAGAGATGTTCCCGGTAGGCTGTGAGAGCACTGTGGAGAGCCAGTTGCTTTAGCTTCCCACAGAGCTGGAAGCAAGATGCCTTGGGGCCTCTCTCTCCCTTTGGACACAAGGCAGCCGTTTGGGCCTGGCAGCTCTAGGCCAATGGAGCACACCCACAGCAGAAGTTCTACTTCAGGCAGATCAGTCCTGCCCAGAAACTGCGTTTCACAGCCCTTGGTAAGAGATGTTCACGGTAGGCTGTGAGAGCACTGGGCAGAACCAGTTGTTTTTTAGCTTCCCAAAGTGCTGGAGGCAAGATGCTTTGGGGCCTCTCTCACCCTTTGGAAACAAGGCAGCCCTTAGGTCCTGGTAGCTCTAGGCCTATGTAGCACAACCAGAACAGAAGTTCTACTTCAGCCAGGTCAGGCCTGCCAAGAAACTGCGTTTCACAGGCCTTTCAAAGAGATGTTCTCTTAGGCTGTAAGAGCACTGGGCAGAGCCAGCTGTTTCTTAGCTTCCCGAAGAGCTGGGAGCAAGATGCTTTGGGTCCACTCTCCGTCTTTGGAAACAAGGCAGCCCTTTGGGCCTGGCAGCTCTAGGGCAATGGAGCACACCCAGAGCAGAAGTTCTACTTCAGCCAGATCAGGCCTGCCAGGAAACTGCGTTTCACAGGCCTTGGTAAGAGATGTTCCCGGTAGGCTGTAAGAGCACTGGGCAGAGCCAGTTGTTTCTTACCTTCCTGAAAAGCTGGAAGCAAGATGCTTGGGACCCCTCTGCCCGTTTGGGAACAAGGCAGCCTTTTGGGTCGGGAAGCTCTAGGCCAATGGAGCACACGCAGAGCAGGAGTTCTACTTCAGCCTGATCAGGCCTGCAAAGAAACAGCGTTTGACAGGCCTTGGTAAGAGATGTTCGCGGTAGGTGTAAGACCACTGGGCAGAGCCAGTTGTTTCTTAGCTTCGCAAAGACCGGGAAGCAAGATGCTTTGGGCCTCTCTGCCCCTTGGAAACAGGGCAGCACTTTGGGCCTGGCAGCTCTAGGGCAGTGGAGCACACCCAGAGCCGGAGTTCTACTTCAGCCAGATGAGGCCTGCCAAGAAACTGCGTTTCACAGGCCTTTCAAAGACATGTTCCCGGTAGGCTGTAAGAGCACGGGGCAGAGCGAGTTGGTTCTTAGCTTCCCAGAGAGCTGGAAGCAAGATGCTTTGGGGCCTCTCTGCCCCTTTGGAAACAAGGCAGCACCTTGGGCCTGGCAGCTCTAGGGCAATGGAGCACACCCAGAGCAGAAGTTCTACTTCGGCCAAATCAGGCCTGCCAGGAAACGGCGTTTCACAGGCCTTGGTAAGAGATGTTCCCGGTAGGCTGTAAGAGCACTGGGCAACGCCAGATGTTTCTGGGCTTCCCGAAGAGCTGGAAGCGAGAAGCTTTGGTGCCACTCTCTCACTTTGGACTCAAGGCAGCCCTTTGGGGCAGGTAGCTCTAGCCCAGTGGAGCACACCCAGAGCAGAAGTTCTACTTGGGCCAGTTCAGGCCACCAACAAACTGCGTTTCACAGGCCTTGGTAAGAGATGTTCCCGGTAGGCTGTAAGAGCACTGGGCAACGCCAGATGTTTCTTAGCTTCCCGAAGAGCTGGAAGCAAGATGCTTTGGGGCCTCTCTGCCCCTTTGCAAACAAGGCGGCCCTATGGGCCAGGCAGCTCTAGGCCAATGGAGCACACCCAGAGCAGAAGTTCTACTTCGGCCAGTTCAGGCCACCAACAAACTGCGTTTCACAGGCCTTGGTAAGAGATGTTCCCGGTAGGCTGTAAGAGCACTGGGCAACGCCAGATGTTTCTTAGCTTCCCGAAGAGCTGGAAGCAAGATGCTTTGGGGCCTCTCATCCCCTTTGCAAACAAGGCGGCCCTATGGGCCAGGCAGCTCTAGGCCAATGGAGCACACCCAGAGCAGAAGTTCTACTTCGGCCAGTTCAGGCCACCAACAAACTGCGTTTCACAGGCCTTGGTAAGAGATGTTCCCGGTAGGCTGTAAGAGCACTGGGCAACGCCAGATGTTTCTTAGCTTCCCGAAGAGCTGGAAGAAGATGCTTTGGGGCCTCTCATCCCCTTTGCAAACAAGGCCGACCTTTGGGCCAGGCAGCTCTAGGCCAATGGAGCACACCCAGAGCAGAAGTTCTACCTCAGCCAGATAAGGCCTGCCAAGAAACTGCGTTTCAAAGGCTTTGGTAAGAGATGTTCCCGGTACTCTGTTAGAGCACTGGGCAGAGCCATTTGTTTCTTAGCTTCCCAAAGAGCTGGAAGCAAGATGCTTTGGGGGCTCCCTGCCCCTTTGCCAACAAGGGCGACCTTTGGGCCTTTCAGCTCTAGGCCAATGGAGCACACCCAGAGCAGAAGTCCTACTTCAGCCAGATCAGGCCTGCCAAGGAACTGCGTTTCAGAGGCCTTTGTATGTGACGTTCCCGGTAGGCTGTGAGAGCACGGTGCAGAGCCAGTTGTTTCCTTGTTTCCCAAACAGCTGGAAGCAAGACGCTTTGGGGCCTCTCTGCCCCTTTGGAAACAAGGCAGCACGTTGGGTCTGGCAGCTCTAGGGCAATGGAGCACAACCAGAGCCGAAGTTCTACTTCTTCCAGATCAGGCCTGCCTAGACAGTGCGTTTCCCAGGCCTTGATAAGAGATGTTCTCTTAGGCTATAAGAGCACTGGGCACAGCCAGTTGTTTCTTAGCTTCCCAAGAGGTGGAAGCAAGATGCTTTGGGGCCTCTCTCCCCCTTTGGAAACAAGGCAGCCCTTTGGGCCTTTCAGCTCTAGGGCAATGGAGCACACCCAGAGCAGAAGTTCTACCTCAGCCAGATCAGGCCTGCCAAGAAACTGCTTTTCACAGGCCTTCGTAAGAGGTGTTCCCGGAAGGCTGTAAGAGTACCTGGCAGAGCGAGTTGTTTCTTAGCTTCAAAAACAGCTGGAAGCAACATGATTTGGGGCCTCTCTCCCCCTTTGGAAACAAAGCAGCCTTTGTGCCTGGCAGCTCTAGGCCAAAGTAGCACACCCAGAGCACAAGTTCTACCTCAGCCAGATCAGGCCTTCCAAGAAACTGCGTCTCACAGGCCTTTCTCTGTCACGTTGCCGGTAGGCTGTGAGAGCACTGTGCAGAGCCAGTTGTTTCTTAGCTTCCCAAAGATTTGGAAGCAAGATGCTTTGGGGACTCTCAGCCCCTTTGGAAACAAGGCGGCCCTTTGGGCCTGGCAGCTCTAGGCCAAAGTAGCACGCCCAGAGCAGGAGTTCTACTTCAGCCAGATCAGGCCTGCCAAGAAACTGCGTTTCACAGGCCTTGGTAAGAGATGTTCCCGGTAGGCTGTGAGAGCACTGTGGAGAGCCAGTTGCTTTAGCTTCCCACAGAGCTGGAAGCAAGATGCCTTGGGGCCTCTCTCTCCCTTTGGACACAAGGCAGCCGTTTGGGCCTGGCAGCTCTAGGCCAATGGAGCACACCCACAGCAGAAGTTCTACTTCAGGCAGATCAGTCCTGCCCAGAAACTGCGTTTCACAGCCCTTGGTAAGAGATGTTCACGGTAGGCTGTGAGAGCACTGGGCAGAACCAGTTGTTTTTTAGCTTCCCAAAGTGCTGGAGGCAAGATGCTTTGGGGCCTCTCTCACCCTTTGGAAACAAGGCAGCCCTTAGGTCCTGGTAGCTCTAGGCCTATGTAGCACAACCAGAACAGAAGTTCTACTTCATCCAGGTCAGGCCTGCCAAGAAACTGCGTTTCACAGGCCTTTCAAAGAGATGTTCTCTTAGGCTGTAAGAGCACTGGGCAGAGCCAGCTGTTTCTTAGCTTCCCGAAGAGCTGGGAGCAAGATGCTTTGGGTCCACTCTCCGTCTTTGGAAACAAGGCAGCCCTTTGGGCCTGGCAGCTCTAGGGCAATGGAGCACACCCAGAGCAGAAGTTCTACTTCAGCCAGATCAGGCCTGCCAGGAAACTGCGTTTCACAGGCCTTGGTAAGAGATGTTCCCGGTAGGCTGTAAGAGCACTGGGCAGAGCCAGTTGTTTCTTACCTTCCTGAAAAGCTGGAAGCAAGATGCTTGGGACCCCTCTGCCCGTTTGGGAACAAGGCAGCCTTTTGGGTCGGGAAGCTCTAGGCCAATGGAGCACACGCAGAGCAGGAGTTCTACTTCAGCCTGATCAGGCCTGCAAAGAAACAGCGTTTGACAGGCCTTGGTAAGAGATGTTCGCGGTAGGTGTAAGACCACTGGGCAGAGCCAGTTGTTTCTTAGCTTCGCAAAGACCGGGAAGCAAGATGCTTTGGGCCTCTCTGCCCCTTGGAAACAGGGCAGCACTTTGGGCCTGGCAGCTCTAGGGCAGTGGAGCACACCCAGAGCCGGAGTTCTACTTCAGCCAGATGAGGCCTGCCAAGAAACTGCGTTTCACAGGCCTTTCAAAGACATGTTCCCGGTAGGCTGTAAGAGCACGGGGCAGAGCGAGTTGGTTCTTAGCTTCCCAGAGAGCTGGAAGCAAGATGCTTTGGGGCCTCTCTGCCCCTTTGGAAACAAGGCAGCACCTTGGGCCTGGCAGCTCTAGGGCAATGGAGCACACCCAGAGCAGAAGTTCTACTTCGGCCAAATCAGGCCTGCCAGGAAACGGCGTTTCACAGGCCTTGGTAAGAGATGTTCCCGGTAGGCTGTAAGAGCACTGGGGAACGCCAGATGTTTCTGGGCTTCCCGAAGATCTGGAAGCGAGAAGCTTTGGTGCCACTCTCTCACTTTGGACTCAAGGCAGCCCTTTGGGGCAGGTAGCTCTAGCCCAGTGGAGCACACCCAGAGCAGAAGTTCTACTTGGGCCAGTTCAGGCCACCAACAAACTGCGTTTCACAGGCCTTGGTAAGAGATGTTCCCGGTAGGCTGTAAGAGCACTGGGCAACGCCAGATGTTTCTTAGCTTCCCGAAGAGCTGGAAGCAAGATGCTTTGGGGCCTCTCATCCCCTTTGCAAACAAGGCGGCCCTATGGGCCAGGCAGCTCTAGGCCAATGGAGCACACCCAGAGCAGAAGTTCTACTTCGGCCAGTTCAGGCCACCAACAAACTGCGTTTCACAGGCCTTGGTAGGAGATGTTCCCGGTAGGCTGTAAGAGCACTGGGCAACGCCAGATGTTTCTTAGCTTCCCGAAGAGCTGGAAGCAAGATGCTTTGGGGCCTCTCATCCCCTTTGCAAACAAGGCGGCCCTATGGGCCAGGCAGCTCTAGGCCAATGGAGCACACCCAGAGCAGAAGTTCTACTTCGGCCAGTTCAGGCCACCAACAAACTGCGTTTCACAGGCCTTGGTAAGAGATGTTCCCGGTAGGCTGTAAGAGCACTGGGCAACGCCAGATGTTTCTTAGCTTCCCGAAGAGCTGGAAGAAGATGCTTTGGGGCCTCTCATCCCCTTTGCAAACAAGGCCGACCTTTGGGCCAGGCAGCTCTAGGCCAATGGAGCACACCCAGAGCAGAAGTTCTACCTCAGCCAGATAAGGCCTGCCAAGAAACTGCGTTTCAAAGGCTTTGGTAAGAGATGTTCCCGGTACTCTGTTAGAGCACTGGGCAGAGCCATTTGTTTCTTAGCTTCCCAAAGAGCTGGAAGCAAGATGCTTTGGGGGCTCCCTGCCCCTTTGCCAACAAGGGCGACCTTTGGGCCTTTCAGCTCTAGGCCAATGGAGCACACCCAGAGCAGAAGTCCTACTTCAGCCAGATCAGGCCTGCCAAGGAACTGCGTTTCAGAGGCCTTTGTATGTGACGTTCCCGGTAGGCTGTGAGAGCACGGTGCAGAGCCAGTTGTTTCCTTGTTTCCCAAACAGCTGGAAGCAAGACGCTTTGGGGCCTCTCTGCCCCTTTGGAAACAAGGCAGCACGTTGGGTCTGGCAGCTCTAGGGCAATGGAGCACAACCAGAGCCGAAGTTCTACTTCTTCCAGATCAGGCCTGCCTAGACAGTGCGTTTCCCAGGCCTTGATAAGAGATGTTCTCTTAGGCTATAAGAGCACTGGGCACAGCCAGTTGTTTCTTAGCTTCCCAAGAGGTGGAAGCAAGATGCTTTGGGGCCTCTCTCCCCCTTTGGAAACAAGGCAGCCCTTTGGGCCTTTCAGCTCTAGGGCAATGGAGCACACCCAGAGCAGAAGTTCTACCTCAGCCAGATCAGGCCTGCCAAGAAACTGCTTTTCACAGGCCTTCGTAAGAGGTGTTCCCGGAAGGCTGTAAGAGTACCTGGCAGAGCGAGTTGTTTCTTAGCTTCAAAAACAGCTGGAAGCAACATGATTTGGGGCCTCTCTCCCCCTTTGGAAACAAAGCAGCCTTTGTGCCTGGCAGCTCTAGGCCAAAGTAGCACACCCAGAGCACAAGTTCTACCTCAGCCAGATCAGGCCTTCCAAGAAACTGCGTCTCACAGGCCTTTCTCTGTCACGTTGCCGGTAGGCTGTGAGAGCACTGTGCAGAGCCAGTTGTTTCTTAGCTTCCCAAAGATTTGGAAGCAAGATGCTTTGGGGACTCTCAGCCCCTTTGGAAACAAGGCGGCCCTTTGGGCCTGGCAGCTCTAGGCCAAAGTAGCACGCCCAGAGCAGGAGTTCTACTTCAGCCAGATCAGGCCTGCCAAGAAACTGCGTTTCACAGGCCTTGGTAAGAGATGTTCCCGGTAGGCTGTGAGAGCACTGTGGAGAGCCAGTTGCTTTAGCTTCCCACAGAGCTGGAAGCAAGATGCCTTGGGGCCTCTCTCTCCCTTTGGACACAAGGCAGCCTTTTGGGCCTGGCAGCTCTAGGCCAATGGAGCACACCCACAGCAGAAGTTCTACTTCAGGCAGATCAGTCCTGCCCAGAAACTGCGTTTCACAGCCCTTGGTAAGAGATGTTCACGGTAGGCTGTGAGAGCACTGGGCAGAACCAGTTGTTTTTTAGCTTCCCAAAGTGCTGGAGGCAAGATGCTTTGGGGCCTCTCTCACCCTTTGGAAACAAGGCAGCCCTTAGGTCCTGGTAGCTCTAGGCCTATGTAGCACAACCAGAACAGAAGTTCTACTTCAGCCAGGTCAGGCCTGCCAAGAAAATGCGTTTCACAGGCCTTTCAAAGAGATGTTCTCTTAGGCTGTAAGAGCACTGGGCAGAGCCAGCTGTTTCTTAGCTTCCCGAAGAGCTGGGAGCAAGATGCTTTGGGTCCACTCTCCGTCTTTGGAAACAAGGCAGCCCTTTGGGCCTGGCAGCTCTAGGGCAATGGAGCACACCCAGAGCAGAAGTTCTACTTCAGCCAGATCAGGCCTGCCAGGAAACTGCGTTTCACAGGCCTTGGTAAGAGATGTTCCCGGTAGGCTGTAAGAGCACTGGGCAGAGCCAGTTGTTTCTTACCTTCCTGAAAAGCTGGAAGCAAGATGCTTGGGACTCCTCTGCCCGTTTGGGAACAAGGCAGCCTTTTGGGTCGGGAAGCTCTAGGCCAATGGAGCACACGCAGAGCAGGAGTTCTACTTCAGCCTGATCAGGCCTGCAAAGAAACAGCGTTTGACAGGCCTTGGTAAGAGATGTTCGCGGTAGGTGTAAGAGCACTGGGCAGAGCCAGTTGTTTCTTAGCTTCGCAAAGACCGGGAAGCAAGATGCTTTGGGCCTCTCTGCCCCTTGGAAACAGGGCAGCACTTTGGGCCTGGCAGCTCTAGGGCAGTGGAGCACACCCAGAGCCGGAGTTCTACTTCAGCCAGATGAGGCCTGCCAAGAAACTGCGTTTCACAGGCCTTTCAAAGACATGTTCCCGGTAGGCTGTAAGAGCACGGGGCAGAGCGAGTTGGTTCTTAGCTTCCCAGAGAGCTGGAAGCAAGATGCTTTGGGGCCTCTCTGCCCCTTTGGAAACAAGGCAGCACCTTGGGCCTGGCAGCTCTAGGGCAATGGAGCACACCCAGAGCAGAAGTTCTACTTCGGCCAAATCAGGCCTGCCAGGAAACGGCGTTTCACAGGCCTTGGTAAGAGATGTTCCCGGTAGGCTGTAAGAGCACTGGGCAACGCCAGATGTTTCTTAGCTTCCCGAAGAGCTGGAAGCGAGAAGCTTTGGTGCCACTCTCTCACTTTGGACTCAAGGCAGTCCTTTGGGGCAGGTAGCTCTAGGCCAGTGGAGCACACCCAGAGCAGAAGTTCTACTTGGGCCAGTTCCTACCACCAATAAACTGCGTTTCACAGGCCTTGGTAAGAGATGTTCCCGGTAGGCTGTAAGAGCACTGGGCAACGCCAGATGTTTCTTAGCTTCCCGAAGAGCTGGAAGCAAGATGCTTTGGGGCCTCTCATCCCCTTTGCAAACAAGGCGGCCCTATGGGCCAGGCAGCTCTAGGCCAATGGAGCACACCCAGAGCAGAAGTTCTACTTCGGCCAGTTCAGGCCACCAACAAACTGCGTTTCACAGGCCTTGGTAAGAGATGTTCCCGGTAGGCTGTAAGAGCACTGGGCAACGCCAGATGTTTCTTAGCTTCCCGAAGAGCTGGAAGCAAGATGCTTTGGGGCCTCTCATCCCCTTTGCAAACAAGGCGGCCCTATGGGCCAGGCAGCTCTAGGCCAATGGAGCACACCCAGAGCAGAAGTTCTACTTCGGCCAGTTCAGGCCACCAACAAACTGCGTTTCACAGGCCTTGGTAAGAGATGTTCCCGGTAGGCTGTAAGAGCACTGGGCAACGCCAGATGTTTCTTAGCTTCCCGAAGAGCTGGAAGAAGATGCTTTGGGGCCTCTCATCCCCTTTGCAAACAAGGCCGACCTTTGGGCCAGGCAGCTCTAGGCCAATGGAGCACACCCAGAGCAGAAGTTCTACCTCAGCCAGATAAGGCCTGCCAAGAAACTGCGTTTCAAAGGCTTTGGTAAGAGATGTTCCCGGTACTCTGTTAGAGCACTGGGCAGAGCCATTTGTTTCTTAGCTTCCCAAAGAGCTGGAAGCAAGATGCTTTGGGGGCTCCCTGCCCCTTTGCCAACAAGGGCGACCTTTGGGCCTTTCAGCTCTAGGCCAATGGAGCACACCCAGAGCAGAAGTCCTACTTCAGCCAGATCAGGCCTGCCAAGGAACTGCGTTTCAGAGGCCTTTGTATGTGACGTTCCCGGTAGGCTGTGAGAGCACGGTGCAGAGCCAGTTGTTTCCTTGTTTCCCAAACAGCTGGAAGCAAGACGCTTTGGGGCCTCTCTGCCCCTTTGGAAACAAGGCAGCACGTTGGGTCTGGCAGCTCTAGGGCAATGGAGCACAACCAGAGCCGAAGTTCTACTTCTTCCAGATCAGGCCTGCCTAGACAGTGCGTTTCCCAGGCCTTGATAAGAGATGTTCTCTTAGACTATAAGAGCACTGGGCACAGCCAGTTGTTTCTTAGCTTCCCAAGAGGTGGAAGCAAGATGCTTTGGGGCCTCTCTCCCCCTTTGGAAACAAGGCAGCCCTTTGGGCCTTTCAGCTCTAGGGCAATGGAGCACACCCAGAGCAGAAGTTCTACCTCAGCCAGATCAGGCCTGCCAAGAAACTGCTTTTCACAGGCCTTCGTAAGAGGTGTTCCCGGAAGGCTGTAAGAGTACCTGGCAGAGCGAGTTGTTTCTTAGCTTCAAAAACAGCTGGAAGCAACATGATTTGGGGCCTCTCTGCCCCTTTGGAAACAAAGCAGCCTTTGTGCCTGGCAGCTCTAGGCCAAAGTAGCACACCCAGAGCACAAGTTCTACCTCAGCCAGATAAGGCCTGTCAAGAAGCTGCGTTTCACAGGCCTTTGTATGTGACGTTCCCGGTTGGCTTTGAGAGCACTGTGCAGAGCCAGTTGTTTTAGCTTCCCAGAGAGCAGGAAGCAAGATGCTTTGGGGCCTCTCTCACACTTTGGAAATAAAGGCAGCCCTTTGGGCCTGGCAGCCCTAGGCCAATGGAGTACACCCAGAGCAGAAGTTCTACCTCAGCCAGATCAGGCCTTCCAAGAAACTGCGTCTCACAGGCCTTTCTCTGTCACGTTGCCGGTAGGCTGTGAGAGCACTGTGCAGAGCCAGTTGTTTCTTAGCTTCCCAAAGATTTGGATGCAAGATGCTTTGGGGACTCTCAGCCCCTTTGGAAACAAGGCGGCCCTTTGGGCCTGGCAGCTCTAGGCCAAAGTAGCACGCCCAGAGCAGGAGTTCTACTTCATCCAGATCAGGCCTGCCAAGAAACTGCGTTTCACAGGCCTTGGTAAGAGATGTTCCCGGTAGGCTGTGAGAGCACTGTGGAGAGCCAGTTGCTTTAGCTTCCCACAGAGCTGGAAGCAAGATGCCTTGGGGCCTCTCTCTCCCTTTGGACACAAGGCAGCCTTTTGGGCCTGGCAGCTCTAGGCCAATGGAGCACACCCACAGCAGAAGTTCTACTTCAGGCAGATCAGTCCTGCCCAGAAACTGCGTTTCACAGCCCTTGGTAAGAGATGTTCACGGTAGGCTGTGAGAGCACTGGGCAGAACCAGTTGTTTTTTAGCTTCCCAAAGTGCTGGAGGCAAGATGCTTTGGGGCCTCTCTCACCCTTTGGAAACAAGGCAGCCCTTAGGTCCTGGTAGCTCTAGGCCTATGTAGCACAACCAGAACAGAAGTTCTACTTCAGCCAGGTCAGGCCTGCCAAGAAACTGCGTTTCACAGGCCTTTCAAAGAGATGTTCTCTTAGGCTGTAAGAGCACTGGGCAGAGCCAGCTGTTTCTTAGCTTCCCGAAGAGCTGGGAGCAAGATGCTTTGGGTCCACTCTCCGTCTTTGGAAACAAGGCAGCCCTTTGGGCCTGGCAGCTCTAGGGCAATGGAGCACACCCAGAGCAGAAGTTCTACTTCAGCCAGATCAGGCCTGCCAGGAAACTGCGTTTCACAGGCCTTGGTAAGAGATGTTCCCGGTAGGCTGTAAGAGCACTGGGCAGAGCCAGTTGTTTCTTACCTTCCTGAAAAGCTGGAAGCAAGATGCTTGGGACGCCTCTGCCCGTTTGGGAACAAGGCAGCCTTTTGGGTCGGGAAGCTCTAGGCCAATGGAGCACACGCAGAGCAGGAGTTCTACTTCAGCCTGATCAGGCCTGCAAAGAAACAGCGTTTGACAGGCCTTGGTAAGAGATGTTCCCGGTAGGTGTAAGAGCACTGGGCAGAGCCAGTTGTTTCTTAGCTTCGCAAAGACCGGGAAGCAAGATGCTTTGGGCCTCTCTGCCCCTTGGAAACAGGGCAGCACTTTGGGCCTGGCAGCTCTAGGGCAATGGAGCACACCCAGAGCTGAAGTCCTACTTCAGCCAGATCAGGCCTGCCAAGGAACTGCGTTTCAGAGGCCTTTGTATGTGACGTTCCCGGTAGGCTGTGAGAGCACGGTGCAGAGCCAGTTGTTTCCTTGTTTCCCAAACAGCTGGAAGCAAGACGCTTTGGGGCCTCTCTGCCCCTTTGGAAACAAGGCAGCACGTTGGGTCTGGCAGCTCTAGGGCAATGGAGCACAACCAGAGCCGAAGTTCTACTTCTTCCAGATCAGGCCTGCCTAGACAGTGCGTTTCCCAGGCCTTGATAAGAGATGTTCTCTTAGGCTATAAGAGCACTGGGCACAGCCAGTTGTTTCTTAGCTTCCCAAGAGGTGGAAGCAAGATGCTTTGGGGCCTCTCTCCCCCTTTGGAAACAAGGCAGCCCTTTGGGCCTTTCAGCTCTAGGGCAATGGAGCACACCCAGAGCAGAAGTTCTACCTCAGCCAGATCAGGCCTTCCAAGAAACTGCGTCTCACAGGCCTTTCTCTGTCACGTTGCCGGTAGGCTGTGAGAGCACTGTGCAGAGCCAGTTGTTTCTTAGCTTCCCAAAGATTTGGAAGCAAGATGCGTTGGGGACTCTCAGCCCCTTTGGAAACAAGGCGGCCCTTTGGGCCTGGCTGCTCTAGGCCAAAGTAGCACGCCCAGAGCAGGAGTTCTACTTCAGCCAGATCAGGCCTGCCAAGAAACTGCGTTTCACAGGCCTTGGTAAGAGATGTTCCCGGTAGGCTGTGAGAGCACTGTGGAGAGCCAGTTGCTTTAGCTTCCCACAGAGCTGGAAGCAAGATGCCTTGGGGCCTCTCTCTCCCTTTGGACACAAGGCAGCCGTTTGGGCCTGGCAGCTCTAGGCCAATGGAGCACACCCACAGCAGAAGTTCTACTTCAGGCAGATCAGTCCTGCCCAGAAACTGCGTTTCACAGCCCTTGGTAAGAGATGTTCACGGTAGGCTGTGAGAGCACTGGGCAGAACCAGTTGTTTTTTAGCTTCCCAAAGTGCTGGAGGCAAGATGCTTTGGGGCCTCTCTCACCCTTTGGAAACAAGGCAGCCCTTAGGTCCTGGTAGCTCTAGGCCTATGTAGCACAACCAGAACAGAAGTTCTACTTCAGCCAGGTCAGGCCTGCCAAGAAACTGCGTTTCACAGGCCTTTCAAAGAGATGTTCTCTTAGGCTGTAAGAGCACTGGGCAGAGCCAGCTGTTTCTTAGCTTCCCGAAGAGCTGGGAGCAAGATGCTTTGGGTCCACTCTCCGTCTTTGGAAACAAGGCAGCCCTTTGGGCCTGGCAGCTCTAGGGCAATGGAGCACACCCAGAGCAGAAGTTCTACTTCAGCCAGATCAGGCCTGCCAGGAAACTGCGTTTCACAGGCCTTGGTAAGAGATGTTCCCGGTAGGCTGTAAGAGCACTGGGCAGAGCCAGTTGTTTCTTACCTTCCTGAAAAGCTGGAAGCAAGATGCTTGGGACGCATCTGCCCGTTTGGGAACAAGGCAGCCTTTTGGGTCGGGAAGCTCTAGGCCAATGGAGCACACGCAGAGCAGAAGTTCTACTTCAGCCTGATCAGGCCTGCAAAGAAACAGCGTTTGACAGGCCTTGGTAAGAGATGTTCCCGGTAGGCTGTAAGAGCACTGGGCAGAGCCAGTTGTTTCTTAGCTTCGCAAAGACCGGGAAGCAAGATGCTTTGGGCCTCTCTGCCCCTTGGAAACAGGGCAGCACTTTGGGCCTGGCAGCTCTAGCGCAGTGGAGCACACCCAGAGCCGGAGTTCTACTTCAGCCTGATGAGGCCTGCCAAGAAACTGCGTTTCACAGGCCTTTCAAAGACATGTTCCCAGTAGGCTGTAAGAGCACGGGGCAGAGCGAGTTGGTTCTTAGCTTCACAGAGAGCTGGAAGCAAGATGCTTTGGGGCCTCTCTGCCCCTTTGGAAACAAGGCAGCACCTTGGGCCTGGCAGCTCTAGGGCAATGGAGCACACCCAGAGCAGAAGTCCTACTTCAGCCAGATCAGGCCTGCCAAGGAACTGCGTTTCAGAGGCCTTTGTATGTGACGTTCCCGGTAGGCTGTGAGAGCACGGTGCAGAGCCAGTTGTTTCCTTGTTTCCCAAACAGCTGGAAGCAAGACGCTTTGGGGCCTCTCTGCCCCTTTGGAAACAAGGCAGCACGTTGGGTCTGGCAGCTCTAGGGCAATGGAGCACAACCAGAGCCGAAGTTCTACTTCTTCCAGATCAGGCCTGCCTAGACAGTGCGTTTCCCAGGCCTTGATAAGAGATGTTCTCTTAGGCTATAAGAGCACTGGGCACAGCCAGTTGTTTCTTAGCTTCCCAAGAGGTGGAAGCAAGATGCTTTGGGGCCTCTCTCCCCCTTTGGAAACAAGGCAGCCCTTTGGGCCTTTCAGCTCTAGGGCAATGGAGCACACCCAGAGCAGAAGTTCTACCTCAGCCAGATCAGGCCTTCCAAGAAACTGCGTCTCACAGGCCTTTCTCTGTCACGTTGCCGGTAGGCTGTGAGAGCACTGTGCAGAGCCAGTTGTTTCTTAGCTTCCCAAAGATTTGGAAGCAAGATGCTTTGGGGACTCTCAGCCCCTTTGGAAACAAGGCGGCCCTTTGGGCCTGGCAGCTCTAGGCCAAAGTAGCACGCCCAGAGCAGGAGTTCTACTTCAGCCAGATCAGGCCTGCCAAGAAACTGCGTTTCACAGGCCTTGGTAAGAGATGTTCCCGGTAGGCTGTGAGAGCACTGTGGAGAGCCAGTTGCTTTAGCTTCCCACAGAGCTGGAAGCAAGATGCCTTGGGGCCTCTCTCTCCCTTTGGACACAAGGCAGCCGTTTGGGCCTGGCAGCTCTAGGCCAATGGAGCACACCCACAGCAGAAGTTCTACTTCAGGCAGATCAGTCCTGCCCAGAAACTGCGTTTCACAGCCCTTGGTAAGAGATGTTCACGGTAGGCTGTGAGAGCACTGGGCAGAACCAGTTGTTTTTTAGCTTCCCAAAGTGCTGGAGGCAAGATGCTTTGGGGCCTCTCTCACCCTTTGGAAACAAGGCAGCCCTTAGGTCCTGGTAGCTCTAGGCCTATGTAGCACAACCAGAACAGAAGTTCTACTTCAGCCAGGTCAGGCCTGCCAAGAAACTGCGTTTCACAGGCCTTTCAAAGAGATGTTCTCTTAGGCTGTAAGAGCACTGGGCAGAGCCAGCTGTTTCTTAGCTTCCCGAAGAGCTGGGAGCAAGATGCTTTGGGTCCACTCTCCGTCTTTGGAAACAAGGCAGCCCTTTGGGCCTGGCAGCTCTAGGGCAATGGAGCACACCCAGAGCAGAAGTTCTACTTCAGCCAGATCAGGCCTGCCAGGAAACTGCGTTTCACAGGCCTTGGTAAGAGATGTTCCCGGTAGGCTGTAAGAGCACTGGGCAGAGCCAGTTGTTTCTTACCTTCCTGAAAAGCTGGAAGCAAGATGCTTGGGACGCCTCTGCCCGTTTGGGAACAAGGCAGCCTTTTGGGTCGGGAAGCTCTAGGCCAATGGAGCACACGCAGAGCAGGAGTTCTACTTCAGCCTGATCAGGCCTGCAAAGAAACAGCGTTTGACAGGCCTTGGTAAGAGATGTTCCCGGTAGGTGTAAGAGCACTGGGCAGAGCCAGTTGTTTCTTAGCTTCGCAAAGACCGGGAAGCAAGATGCTTTGGGCCTCTCTGCCCCTTGGAAACAGGGCAGCACTTTGGGCCTGGCAGCTCTAGGGCAATGGAGCACACCCAGAGCCGGAGTTCTACTTCAGCCAGATGAGGCCTGCCAAGAAACTGCGTTTCACAGGCCTTTCAAAGACATGTTCCCGGTAGTCTGTAAGAGCACGGGGCAGAGCGAGTTGGTTCTTAGCTTCCCAGAGAGCTGGAAGCAAGATGCTTTGGGGCCTCTCTGCCCCTTTGGAAACAAGGCAGCACCTTGGGCCTGGCAGCTCTAGGGCAATGGAGCACACCCAGAGCAGAAGTTCTACTTCAGCCAAATCAGGCCTGCCAGGAAACGGCGTTTCACAGGCCTTGGTAAGAGATGTTCCCGGTAGGCTGTAAGAGCACTGGGCAACGCCAGATGTTTCTTAGCTTCCCGAAGAGCTGGAAGCGAGAAGCTTTGGTGCCACTCTCTCACTTTGGACTCAAGGCAGCCCTTTGGGGCAGGTAGCTCTAGGCCAGTGGAGCACACCCAGAGCAGAAGTTCTACTTGGGCCAGTTCAGGCCACCAACAAACTGCGTTTCACAGGCCTTGGTAAGAGATGTTCCCGGTAGGCTGTAAGAGCACTGGGCAACGCCAGATGTTTCTTAGCTTCCCGAAGAGCTGGAAGCAAGATGCTTTGGGGCCTCTCATCCCCTTTGCAAACAAGGCGGCCCTATGGGCCAGGCAGCTCTAGGCCAATGGAGCACACCCAGAGCAGAAGTTCTACTTCGGCCAGTTCAGGCCACCAACAAACTGCGTTTCACAGGCCTTGGTAAGAGATGTTCCCGGTAGGCTGTAAGAGCACTGGGCAACGCCAGATGTTTCTTAGCTTCCCGAAGAGCTGGAAGCAAGATGCTTTGGGGCCTCTCATCCCCTTTGCAAACAAGGCCGACCTTTGGGCCAGGCAGCTCTAGGCCAATGGAGCACACCCAGAGCAGAAGTTCTACCTCAGCCAGATAAGGCCTGCCAAGAAACTGCATTTCAAAGGCTTTGGTAAGAGATGTTCCCGGTACTCTGTTAGAGCACTGGGCAGAGCCATTTGTTTCTTAGCTTCCCAAAGAGCTGGAAGCAAGATGCTTTGGGGGCTCCCTGCCCCTTTGCCAACAAGGGCGACCTTTGGGCCTTTCAGCTCTAGGCCAATGGAGCACACCCAGAGCAGAAGTCCTACTTCAGCCAGATCAGGCCTGCCAAGGAACTGCGTTTCAGAGGCCTTTGTATGTGACGTTCCCGGTAGGCTGTGAGAGCACGGTGCAGAGCCAGTTGTTTCCTTGTTTCCCAAACAGCTGGAAGCAAGACGCTTTGGGGCCTCTCTGCCCCTTTGGAAACAAGGCAGCACGTTGGGTCTGGCAGCTCTAGGGCAATGGAGCACAACCAGAGCCGAAGTTCTACTTCTTCCAGATCAGGCCTGCCTAGACAGTGCGTTTCCCAGGCCTTGATAAGAGATGTTCTCTTAGGCTATAAGAGCACTGGGCACAGCCAGTTGTTTCTTAGCTTCCCAAGAGGTGGAAGCAAGATGCTTTGGGGCCTCTCTCCCCCTTTGGAAACAAGGCAGCCCTTTGGGCCAGGCAGCTCTAGGGCAATGGAGCACACCCAGAGCAGAAGTTCTACCTCAGCCAGATCAGGCCTGCCAAGAAACTGCTTTTCACAGGCCTTCGTAAGAGGTGTTCCCGGAAGGCTGTAAGAGTACCTGGCAGAGCGAGTTGTTTCTTAGCTTCAAAAACAGCTGGAAGCAACATGATTTGGGGCCTCTCTCCCCCTTTGGAAACAAAGCAGCCTTTGTGCCTGGCAGCTCTAGGCCAAAGTAGCACACCCAGAGCACAAGTTCTACCTCAGCCAGATCAGGCCTTCCAAGAAACTGCGTCTCACAGGCCTTTCTCTGTCACGTTGCCGGTAGGCTGTGAGAGCACTGTGCAGAGCCAGTTGTTTCTTAGCTTCCCAAAGATTTGGAAGCAAGATGCTTTGGGGACTCTCAGCCCCTTTGGAAACAAGGCGGCCCTTTGGGCCTGGCAGCTCTAGGGCAATGGAGCACACCCAGAGCCGGAGTTCTACTTCAGCCAGATGAGGCCTGCCAAGAAACTGCGTTTCACAGGCCTTGGTAAGAGATGTTCCCGGTAGGCTGTGAGAGCACTGTGGAGAGCCAGTTGCTTTAGCTTCCCACAGAGCTGGAAGCAAGATGCCTTGGGGCCTCTCTCTCCCTTTGGACACAAGGCAGCCGTTTGGGCCTGGCAGCTCTAGGCCAATGGAGCACACCCACAGCAGAAGTTCTACTTCAGGCAGATCAGTCCTGCCCAGAAACTGCGTTTCACAGCCCTTGGTAAGAGATGTTCACGGTAGGCTGTGAGAGCACTGGGCAGAACCAGTTGTTTTTTAGCTTCCCAAAGTGCTGGAGGCAAGATGCTTTGGGGCCTCTCTCACCCTTTGGAAACAAGGCAGCCCTTAGGTCCTGGTAGCTCTAGGCCTATGTAGCACAACCAGAACAGAAGTTCTACTTCAGCCAGGTCAGGCCTGCCAAGAAACTGCGTTTCACAGGCCTTTCAAAGAGATGTTCTCTTAGGCTGTAAGAGCACTGGGCAGAGCCAGCTGTTTCTTAGCTTCCCGAAGAGCTGGGAGCAAGATGCTTTGGGTCCACTCTCCGTCTTTGGAAACAAGGCAGCCCTTTGGGCCTGGCAGCTCTAGGGCAATGGAGCACACCCAGAGCAGAAGTTCTACTTCAGCCAGATCAGGCCTGCCAGGAAACTGCGTTTCACAGGCCTTGGTAAGAGATGTTCCCGGTAGGCTGTAAGAGCACTGGGCAGAGCCAGTTGTTTCTTACCTTCCTGAAAAGCTGGAAGCAAGATGCTTGGGACGCCTCTGCCCGTTTGGGAACAAGGCAGCCTTTTGGGTCGGGAAGCTCTAGGCCAATGGAGCACACGCAGAGCAGGAGTTCTACTTCAGCCTGATCAGGCCTGCAAAGAAACAGCGTTTGACAGGCCTTGGTAAGAGATGTTCCCGGTAGGTGTAAGAGCACTGGGCAGAGCCAGTTGTTTCTTAGCTTCGCAAAGACCGGGAAGCAAGATGCTTTGGGCCTCTCTGCCCCTTGGAAACAGGGCAGCACTTTGGGCCTGGCAGCTCTAGGGCAATGGAGCACACCCAGAGCCGGAGTTCTACTTCAGCCAGATGAGGCCTGCCAAGAAACTGCGTTTCACAGGCCTTTCAAAGACATGTTCCCGGTAGTCTGTAAGAGCACGGGGCAGAGCGAGTTGGTTCTTAGCTTCCCAGAGAGCTGGAAGCAAGATGCTTTGGGGCCTCTCTGCCCCTTTGGAAACAAGGCAGCACCTTGGGCCTGGCAGCTCTAGGGCAATGGAGCACACCCAGAGCAGAAGTTCTACTTCAGCCAAATCAGGCCTGCCAGGAAACGGCGTTTCACAGGCCTTGGTAAGAGATGTTCCCGGTAGGCTGTAAGAGCACTGGGCAACGCCAGATGTTTCTTAGCTTCCCGAAGAGCTGGAAGCGAGAAGCTTTGGTGCCACTCTCTCACTTTGGACTCAAGGCAGCCCTTTGGGGCAGGTAGCTCTAGGCCAGTGGAGCACACCCAGAGCAGAAGTTCTACTTGGGCCAGTTCAGGCCACCAACAAACTGCGTTTCACAGGCCTTGGTAAGAGATGTTCCCGGTAGGCTGTAAGAGCACTGGGCAACGCCAGATGTTTCTTAGCTTCCCGAAGAGCTGGAAGCAAGATGCTTTGGGGCCTCTCATCCCCTTTGCAAACAAGGCGGCCCTATGGGCCAGGCAGCTCTAGGCCAATGGAGCACACCCAGAGCAGAAGTTCTACTTCGGCCAGTTCAGGCCACCAACAAACTGCGTTTCACAGGCCTTGGTAAGAGATGTTCCCGGTAGGCTGTAAGAGCACTGGGCAACGCCAGATGTTTCTTAGCTTCCCGAAGAGCTGGAAGCAAGATGCTTTGGGGCCTCTCATCCCCTTTGCAAACAAGGCCGACCTTTGGGCCAGGCAGCTCTAGGCCAATGGAGCACACCCAGAGCAGAAGTTCTACCTCAGCCAGATAAGGCCTGCCAAGAAACTGCATTTCAAAGGCTTTGGTAAGAGATGTTCCCGGTACTCTGTTAGAGCACTGGGCAGAGCCATTTGTTTCTTAGCTTCCCAAAGAGCTGGAAGCAAGATGCTTTGGGGGCTCCCTGCCCCTTTGCCAACAAGGGCGACCTTTGGGCCTTTCAGCTCTAGGCCAATGGAGCACACCCAGAGCAGAAGTCCTACTTCAGCCAGATCAGGCCTGCCAAGGAACTGCGTTTCAGAGGCCTTTGTATGTGACGTTCCCGGTAGGCTGTGAGAGCACGGTGCAGAGCCAGTTGTTTCCTTGTTTCCCAAACAGCTGGAAGCAAGACGCTTTGGGGCCTCTCTGCCCCTTTGGAAACAAGGCAGCACGTTGGGTCTGGCAGCTCTAGGGCAATGGAGCACAACCAGAGCCGAAGTTCTACTTCTTCCAGATCAGGCCTGCCTAGACAGTGCGTTTCCCAGGCCTTGATAAGAGATGTTCTCTTAGGCTATAAGAGCACTGGGCACAGCCAGTTGTTTCTTAGCTTCCCAAGAGGTGGAAGCAAGATGCTTTGGGGCCTCTCTCCCCCTTTGGAAACAAGGCAGCCCTTTGGGCCTTTCAGCTCTAGGGCAATGGAGCACACCCAGAGCAGAAGTTCTACCTCAGCCAGATCAGGCCTGCCAAGAAACTGCTTTTCACAGGCCTTCGTAAGAGGTGTTCCCGGAAGGCTGTAAGAGTACCTGGCAGAGCGAGTTGTTTCTTAGCTTCAAAAACAGCTGGAAGCAACATGATTTGGGGCCTCTCTGCCCCTTTGGAAACAAAGCAGCCTTTGTGCCTGGCAGCTCTAGGCCAAAGTAGCACACCCAGAGCACAAGTTCTACCTCAGCCAGATAAGGCCTGTCAAGAAGCTGCGTTTCACAGGCCTTTGTATGTGACGTTCCCGGTTGGCTTTGAGAGCACTGTGCAGAGCCAGTTGTTTTAGCTTCCCAGAGAGCAGGAAGCAAGATGCTTTGGGGCCTCTCTCACACTTTGGAAATAAAGGCAGCCCTTTGGGCCTGGCAGCCCTAGGCCAATGGAGTACACCCAGAGCAGAAGTTCTACCTCAGCCAGATCAGGCCTTCCAAGAAACTGCGTCTCACAGGCCTTTCTCTGTCACGTTGCCGGTAGGCTGTGAGAGCACTGTGCAGAGCCAGTTGTTTCTTAGCTTCCCAAAGATTTGGAAGCAAGATGCTTTGGGGACTCTCAGCCCCTTTGGAAACAAGGCGGCCCTTTGGGCCTGGCAGCTCTAGGCCAAAGTAGCACGCCCAGAGCAGGAGTTCTACTTCATCCAGATCAGGCCTGCCAAGAAACTGCGTTTCACAGGCCTTGGTAAGAGATGTTCCCGGTAGGCTGTGAGAGCACTGTGGAGAGCCAGTTGCTTTAGCTTCCCACAGAGCTGGAAGCAAGATGCCTTGGGGCCTCTCTCTCCCTTTGGACACAAGGCAGCCGTTTGGGCCTGGCAGCTCTAGGCCAATGGAGCACACCCACAGCAGAAGTTCTACTTCAGGCAGATCAGTCCTGCCCAGAAACTGCGTTTCACAGCCCTTGGTAAGAGATGTTCACGGTAGGCTGTGAGAGCACTGGGCAGAACCAGTTGTTTTTTAGCTTCCCAAAGTGCTGGAGGCAAGATGCTTTGGGGCCTCTCTCACCCTTTGGAAACAAGGCAGCCCTTAGGTCCTGGTAGCTCTAGGCCTATGTAGCACAACCAGAACAGAAGTTCTACTTCAGCCAGGTCAGGCCTGCCAAGAAACTGCGTTTCACAGGCCTTTCAAAGAGATGTTCTCTTAGGCTGTAAGAGCACTGGGCAGAGCCAGCTGTTTCTTAGCTTCCCGAAGAGCTGGGAGCAAGATGCTTTGGGTCCACTCTCCGTCTTTGGAAACAAGGCAGCCCTTTGGGCCTGGCAGCTCTAGGGCAATGGAGCACACCCAGAGCAGAAGTTCTACTTCAGCCAGATCAGGCCTGCCAGGAAACTGCGTTTCACAGGCCTTGGTAAGAGATGTTCCCGGTAGGCTGTAAGAGCACTGGGCAGAGCCAGTTGTTTCTTACCTTCCTGAAAAGCTGGAAGCAAGATGCTTGGGACGCCTCTGCCCGTTTGGGAACAAGGCAGCCTTTTGGGTCGGGAAGCTCTAGGCCAATGGAGCACACGCAGAGCAGGAGTTCTACTTCAGCCTGATCAGGCCTGCAAAGAAACAGCGTTTGACAGGCCTTGGTAAGAGATGTTCGCGGTAGGTGTAAGAGCACTGGGCAGAGCCAGTTGTTTCTTAGCTTCGCAAAGACCGGGAAGCAAGATGCTTTGGGCCTCTCTGCCCCTTGGAAACAGGGCAGCACTTTGGGCCTGGCAGCTCTAGGGCAATGGAGCACACCCAGAGCCGGAGTTCTACTTCAGCCAGATGAGGCCTGCCAAGAAACTGCGTTTCACAGGCCTTTCAAAGACATGTTCCCGGTAGGCTGTAAGAGCACGGGGCAGAGCGAGTTGGTTCTTAGCTTCCCAGAGAGCTGGAAGCAAGATGCTTTGGGGCCTCTCTGCCCCTTTGGAAACAAGGCAGCACCTTGGGCCTGGCAGCTCTAGGGCAATGGAGCACACCCAGAGCAGAAGTTCTACTTCAGCCAAATCAGGCCTGCCAGGAAACGGCGTTTCACAGGCCTTGGTAAGAGATGTTCCCGGTAGGCTGTAAGAGCACTGGGCAATGCCAGATGTTTCTTAGCTTCCCGAAGAGCTGGAAGCGAGAAGCTTTGGTGCCACTCTCTCACTTTGGACTCAAGGCAGCCCTTTGGGGCAGGTAGCTCTAGGCCAGTGGAGCACACCCAGAGCAGAAGTTCTACTTGGGCCAGTTCAGGCCACCAACAAACTGCGTTTCACAGGCCTTGGTAAGAGATGTTCCCGGTAGGCTGTAAGAGCACTGGGCAACGCCAGATGTTTCTTAGCTTCCCGAAGAGCTGGAAGCAAGATGCTTTGGGGCCTCTCATCCCCTTTGCAAACAAGGCGGCCCTATGGGCCAGGCAGCTCTAGGCCAATGGAGCACACCCAGAGCAGAAGTTCTACTTCGGCCAGTTCAGGCCACCAACAAACTGCGTTTCACAGGCCTTGGTAAGAGATGTTCCCGGTAGGCTGTAAGAGCACTGGGCAACGCCAGATGTTTCTTAGCTTCCCGAAGAGCTGGAAGAAGATGCTTTGGGGCCTCTCATCCCCTTTGCAAACAAGGCCGACCTTTGGGCCAGGCAGCTCTAGGCCAATGGAGCACACCCAGAGCAGAAGTTCTACCTCAGCCAGATAAGGCCTGCCAAGAAACTGCGTTTCAAAGGCTTTGGTAAGAGATGTTCCCGGTACTCTGTTAGAGCACTGGGCAGAGCCATTTGTTTCTTAGCTTCCCAAAGAGCTGGAAGCAAGATGCTTTGGGGGCTCCCTGCCCCTTTGCCAACAAGGGCGACCTTTGGGCCTTTCAGCTCTAGGCCAATGGAGCACACCCAGAGCAGAAGTCCTACTTCAGCCAGATCAGGCCTGCCAAGGAACTGCGTTTCAGAGGCCTTTGTATGTGACGTTCCCGGTAGGCTGTGAGAGCACGGTGCAGAGCCAGTTGTTTCCTTGTTTCCCAAACAGCTGGAAGCAAGACGCTTTGGGGCCTCTCTGCCCCTTTGGAAACAAGGCAGCACGTTGGGTCTGGCAGCTCTAGGGCAATGGAGCACAACCAGAGCCGAAGTTCTACTTCTTCCAGATCAGGCCTGCCTAGACAGTGCGTTTCCCAGGCCTTGATAAGAGATGTTCTCTTAGGCTATAAGAGCACTGGGCACAGCCAGTTGTTTCTTAGCTTCCCAAGAGGTGGAAGCAAGATGCTTTGGGGCCTCTCTCCCCCTTTGGAAACAAGGCAGCCCTTTGGGCCAGGCAGCTCTAGGGCAATGGAGCACACCCAGAGCAGAAGTTCTACCTCAGCCAGATCAGGCCTGCCAAGAAACTGCTTTTCACAGGCCTTCGTAAGAGGTGTTCCCGGAAGGCTGTAAGAGTACCTGGCAGAGCGAGTTGTTTCTTAGCTTCAAAAACAGCTGGAAGCAACATGATTTGGGGCCTCTCTCCCCCTTTGGAAACAAAGCAGCCTTTGTGCCTGGCAGCTCTAGGCCAAAGTAGCACACCCAGAGCACAAGTTCTACCTCAGCCAGATCAGGCCTTCCAAGAAACTGCGTCTCACAGGCCTTTCTCTGTCACGTTGCCGGTAGGCTGTGAGAGCACTGTGCAGAGCCAGTTGTTTCTTAGCTTCCCAAAGATTTGGAAGCAAGATGCTTTGGGGACTCTCAGCCCCTTTGGAAACAAGGCGGCCCTTTGGGCCTGGCAGCTCTAGGGCAATGGAGCACACCCAGAGCCGGAGTTCTACTTCAGCCAGATGAGGCCTGCCAAGAAACTGCGTTTCACAGGCCTTTCAAAGACATGTTCCCGGTAGGCTGTAAGAGCACGGGGCAGAGCGAGTTGGTTCTTAGCTTCCCAGAGAGCTGGAAGCAAGATGCTTTGGGGCCTCTCTGCCCCTTTGGAAACAAGGCAGCACCTTGGGCCTGGCAGCTCTAGGGCAATGGAGCACACCCAGAGCAGAAGTTCTACTTCAGCCAAATCAGGCCTGCCAGGAAACGGCGTTTCACAGGCCTTGGTAAGAGATGTTCCCGGTAGGCTGTAAGAGCACTGGGCAATGCCAGATGTTTCTTAGCTTCCCGAAGAGCTGGAAGCGAGAAGCTTTGGTGCCACTCTCTCACTTTGGACTCAAGGCAGCCCTTTGGGGCAGGTAGCTCTAGGCCAGTGGAGCACACCCAGAGCAGAAGTTCTACTTGGGCCAGTTCAGGCCACCAACAAACTGCGTTTCACAGGCCTTGGTAAGAGATGTTCCCGGTAGGCTGTAAGAGCACTGGGCAACGCCAGATGTTTCTTAGCTTCCCGAAGAGCTGGAAGCAAGATGCTTTGGGGCCTCTCATCCCCTTTGCAAACAAGGCGGCCCTATGGGCCAGGCAGCTCTAGGCCAATGGAGCACACCCAGAGCAGAAGTTCTACTTCGGCCAGTTCAGGCCACCAACAAACTGCGTTTCACAGGCCTTGGTAAGAGATGTTCCCGGTAGGCTGTAAGAGCACTGGGCAACGCCAGATGTTTCTTAGCTTCCCGAAGAGCTGGAAGAAGATGCTTTGGGGCCTCTCATCCCCTTTGCAAACAAGGCCGACCTTTGGGCCAGGCAGCTCTAGGCCAATGGAGCACACCCAGAGCAGAAGTTCTACCTCAGCCAGATAAGGCCTGCCAAGAAACTGCGTTTCAAAGGCTTTGGTAAGAGATGTTCCCGGTACTCTGTTAGAGCACTGGGCAGAGCCATTTGTTTCTTAGCTTCCCAAAGAGCTGGAAGCAAGATGCTTTGGGGGCTCCCTGCCCCTTTGCCAACAAGGGCGACCTTTGGGCCTTTCAGCTCTAGGCCAATGGAGCACACCCAGAGCAGAAGTCCTACTTCAGCCAGATCAGGCCTGCCAAGGAACTGCGTTTCAGAGGCCTTTGTATGTGACGTTCCCGGTAGGCTGTGAGAGCACGGTGCAGAGCCAGTTGTTTCCTTGTTTCCCAAACAGCTGGAAGCAAGACGCTTTGGGGCCTCTCTGCCCCTTTGGAAACAAGGCAGCACGTTGGGTCTGGCAGCTCTAGGGCAATGGAGCACAACCAGAGCCGAAGTTCTACTTCTTCCAGATCAGGCCTGCCTAGACAGTGCGTTTCCCAGGCCTTGATAAGAGATGTTCTCTTAGGCTATAAGAGCACTGGGCACAGCCAGTTGTTTCTTAGCTTCCCAAGAGGTGGAAGCAAGATGCTTTGGGGCCTCTCTCCCCCTTTGGAAACAAGGCAGCCCTTTGGGCCAGGCAGCTCTAGGGCAATGGAGCACACCCAGAGCAGAAGTTCTACCTCAGCCAGATCAGGCCTGCCAAGAAACTGCTTTTCACAGGCCTTCGTAAGAGGTGTTCCCGGAAGGCTGTAAGAGTACCTGGCAGAGCGAGTTGTTTCTTAGCTTCAAAAACAGCTGGAAGCAACATGATTTGGGGCCTCTCTCCCCCTTTGGAAACAAAGCAGCCTTTGTGCCTGGCAGCTCTAGGCCAAAGTAGCACACCCAGAGCACAAGTTCTACCTCAGCCAGATCAGGCCTTCCAAGAAACTGCGTCTCACAGGCCTTTCTCTGTCACGTTGCCGGTAGGCTGTGAGAGCACTGTGCAGAGCCAGTTGTTTCTTAGCTTCCCAAAGATTTGGAAGCAAGATGCTTTGGGGACTCTCAGCCCCTTTGGAAACAAGGCGGCCCTTTGGGCCTGGCAGCTCTAGGCCAAAGTAGCACGCCCAGAGCAGGAGTTCTACTTCAGCCAGATCAGGCCTGCCAAGAAACTGCGTTTCACAGGCCTTGGTAAGAGATGTTCCCGGTAGGCTGTGAGAGCACTGTGGAGAGCCAGTTGCTTTAGCTTCCCACAGAGCTGGAAGCAAGATGCCTTGGGGCCTCTCTCTCCCTTTGGACACAAGGCAGCCGTTTGGGCCTGGCAGCTCTAGGCCAATGGAGCACACCCACAGCAGAAGTTCTACTTCAGGCAGATCAGTCCTGCCCAGAAACTGCGTTTCACAGCCCTTGGTAAGAGATGTTCACGGTAGGCTGTGAGAGCACTGGGCAGAACCAGTTGTTTTTTAGCTTCCCAAAGTGCTGGAGGCAAGATGCTTTGGGGCCTCTCTCACCCTTTGGAAACAAGGCAGCCCTTAGGTCCTGGTAGCTCTAGGCCTATGTAGCACAACCAGAACAGAAGTTCTACTTCAGCCAGGTCAGGCCTGCCAAGAAACTGCGTTTCACAGGCCTTTCAAAGAGATGTTCTCTTAGGCTGTAAGAGCACTGGGCAGAGCCAGCTGTTTCTTAGCTTCCCGAAGAGCTGGGAGCAAGATGCTTTGGGTCCACTCTCCGTCTTTGGAAACAAGGCAGCCCTTTGGGCCTGGCAGCTCTAGGGCAATGGAGCACACCCAGAGCAGAAGTTCTACTTCAGCCAGATCAGGCCTGCCAGGAAACTGCGTTTCACAGGCCTTGGTAAGAGATGTTCCCGGTAGGCTGTAAGAGCACTGGGCAGAGCCAGTTGTTTCTTACCTTCCTGAAAAGCTGGAAGCAAGATGCTTGGGACGCCTCTGCCCGTTTGGGAACAAGGCAGCCTTTTGGGTCGGGAAGCTCTAGGCCAATGGAGCACACGCAGAGCAGGAGTTCTACTTCAGCCTGATCAGGCCTGCAAAGAAACAGCGTTTGACAAGCCTTGGTAAGAGATGTTCCCGGTAGGTGTAAGAGCACTGGGCAGAGCCAGTTGTTTCTTAGCTTCGCAAAGACCGGGAAGCAAGATGCTTTGGGCCTCTCTGCCCCTTGGAAACAGGGCAGCACTTTGGGCCTGGCAGCTCTAGCGCAGTGGAGCACACCCAGAGCCGGAGTTCTACTTCAGCCTGATGAGGCCTGCCAAGAAACTGCGTTTCACAGGCCTTTCAAAGACATGTTCCCGGTAGGCTGTAAGAGCACGGGGCAGAGCGAGTTGGTTCTTAGCTTCACAGAGAGCTGGAAGCAAGATGCTTTGGGGCCTCTCTGCCCCTTTGGAAACAAGGCAGCACCTTGGGCCTGGCAGCTCTAGGGCAATGGAGCACACCCAGAGCAGAAGTCCTACTTCAGCCAGATCAGGCCTGCCAAGGAACTGCGTTTCAGAGGCCTTTGTATGTGACGTTCCCGGTAGGCTGTGAGAGCACGGTGCAGAGCCAGTTGTTTCCTTGTTTCCCAAACAGCTGGAAGCAAGACGCTTTGGGGCCTCTCTGCCCCTTTGGAAACAAGGCAGCACGTTGGGTCTGGCAGCTCTAGGGCAATGGAGCACAACCAGAGCCGAAGTTCTACTTCTTCCAGATCAGGCCTGCCTAGACAGTGCGTTTCCCAGGCCTTGATAAGAGATGTTCTCTTAGGCTATAAGAGCACTGGGCACAGCCAGTTGTTTCTTAGCTTCCCAAGAGGTGGAAGCAAGATGCTTTGGGGCCTCTCTCCCCCTTTGGAAACAAGGCAGCCCTTTGGGCCTTTCAGCTCTAGGGCAATGGAGCACACCCAGAGCAGAAGTTCTACCTCAGCCAGATCAGGCCTGCCAAGAAACTGCTTTTCACAGGCCTTCGTAAGAGGTGTTCCCGGAAGGCTGTAAGAGTACCTGGCAGAGCGAGTTGTTTCTTAGCTTCAAAAACAGCTGGAAGCAACATGATTTGGGGCCTCTCTCCCCCTTTGGAAACAAAGCAGCCTTTGTGCCTGGCAGCTCTAGGCCAAAGTAGCACACCCAGAGCACAAGTTCTACCTCAGCCAGATCAGGCCTTCCAAGAAACTGCGTCTCACAGGCCTTTCTCTGTCACGTTGCCGGTAGGCTGTGAGAGCACTGTGCAGAGCCAGTTGTTTCTTAGCTTCCCAAAGATTTGGAAGCAAGATGCTTTGGGGACTCTCAGCCCCTTTGGAAACAAGGCGGCCCTTTGGGCCTGGCAGCTCTAGGCCAAAGTAGCACGCCCAGAGCAGGAGTTCTACTTCAGCCAGATCAGGCCTGCCAAGAAACTGCGTTTCACAGGCCTTGGTAAGAGATGTTCCCGGTAGGCTGTGAGAGCACTGTGGAGAGCCAGTTGCTTTAGCTTCCCACAGAGCTGGAAGCAAGATGCCTTGGGGCCTCTCTCTCCCTTTGGACACAAGGCAGCCGTTTGGGCCTGGCAGCTCTAGGCCAATGGAGCACACCCACAGCAGAAGTTCTACTTCAGGCAGATCAGTCCTGCCCAGAAACTGCGTTTCACAGCCCTTGGTAAGAGATGTTCACGGTAGGCTGTGAGAGCACTGGGCAGAACCAGTTGTTTTTTAGCTTCCCAAAGTGCTGGAGGCAAGATGCTTTGGGGCCTCTCTCACCCTTTGGAAACAAGGCAGCCCTTAGGTCCTGGTAGCTCTAGGCCTATGTAGCACAACCAGAACAGAAGTTCTACTTCAGCCAGGTCAGGCCTGCCAAGAAACTGCGTTTCACAGGCCTTTCAAAGAGATGTTCTCTTAGGCTGTAAGAGCACTGGGCAGAGCCAGCTGTTTCTTAGCTTCCCGAAGAGCTGGGAGCAAGATGCTTTGGGTCCACTCTCCGTCTTTGGAAACAAGGCAGCCCTTTGGGCCTGGCAGCTCTAGGGCAATGGAGCACACCCAGAGCAGAAGTTCTACTTCAGCCAGATCAGGCCTGCCAGGAAACTGCGTTTCACAGGCCTTGGTAAGAGATGTTCCCGGTAGGCTGTAAGAGCACTGGGCAGAGCCAGTTGTTTCTTACCTTCCTGAAAAGCTGGAAGCAAGATGCTTGGGACGCCTCTGCCCGTTTGGGAACAAGGCAGCCTTTTGGGTCGGGAAGCTCTAGGCCAATGGAGCACACGCAGAGCAGGAGTTCTACTTCAGCCTGATCAGGCCTGCAAAGAAACAGCGTTTGACAAGCCTTGGTAAGAGATGTTCCCGGTAGGTGTAAGAGCACTGGGCAGAGCCAGTTGTTTCTTAGCTTCGCAAAGACCGGGAAGCAAGATGCTTTGGGCCTCTCTGCCCCTTGGAAACAGGGCAGCACTTTGGGCCTGGCAGCTCTAGCGCAGTGGAGCACACCCAGAGCCGGAGTTCTACTTCAGCCTGATGAGGCCTGCCAAGAAACTGCGTTTCACAGGCCTTTCAAAGACATGTTCCCGGTAGGCTGTAAGAGCACGGGGCAGAGCGAGTTGGTTCTTAGCTTCACAGAGAGCTGGAAGCAAGATGCTTTGGGGCCTCTCTGCCCCTTTGGAAACAAGGCAGCACCTTGGGCCTGGCAGCTCTAGGGCAATGGAGCACACCCAGAGCAGAAGTCCTACTTCAGCCAGATCAGGCCTGCCAAGGAACTGCGTTTCAGAGGCCTTTGTATGTGACGTTCCCGGTAGGCTGTGAGAGCACGGTGCAGAGCCAGTTGTTTCCTTGTTTCCCAAACAGCTGGAAGCAAGACGCTTTGGGGCCTCTCTGCCCCTTTGGAAACAAGGCAGCACGTTGGGTCTGGCAGCTCTAGGGCAATGGAGCACAACCAGAGCCGAAGTTCTACTTCTTCCAGATCAGGCCTGCCTAGACAGTGCGTTTCCCAGGCCTTGATAAGAGATGTTCTCTTAGGCTATAAGAGCACTGGGCACAGCCAGTTGTTTCTTAGCTTCCCAAGAGGTGGAAGCAAGATGCTTTGGGGCCTCTCTCCCCCTTTGGAAACAAGGCAGCCCTTTGGGCCTTTCAGCTCTAGGGCAATGGAGCACACCCAGAGCAGAAGTTCTACCTCAGCCAGATCAGGCCTGCCAAGAAACTGCTTTTCACAGGCCTTCGTAAGAGGTGTTCCCGGAAGGCTGTAAGAGTACCTGGCAGAGCGAGTTGTTTCTTAGCTTCAAAAACAGCTGGAAGCAACATGATTTGGGGCCTCTCTCCCCCTTTGGAAACAAAGCAGCCTTTGTGCCTGGCAGCTCTAGGCCAAAGTAGCACACCCAGAGCACAAGTTCTACCTCAGCCAGATCAGGCCTTCCAAGAAACTGCGTCTCACAGGCCTTTCTCTGTCACGTTGCCGGTAGGCTGTGAGAGCACTGTGCAGAGCCAGTTGTTTCTTAGCTTCCCAAAGATTTGGAAGCAAGATGCTTTGGGGACTCTCAGCCCCTTTGGAAACAAGGCGGCCCTTTGGGCCTGGCAGCTCTAGGCCAAAGTAGCACGCCCAGAGCAGGAGTTCTACTTCAGCCAGATCAGGCCTGCCAAGAAACTGCGTTTCACAGGCCTTGGTAAGAGATGTTCCCGGTAGGCTGTGAGAGCACTGTGGAGAGCCAGTTGCTTTAGCTTCCCACAGAGCTGGAAGCAAGATGCCTTGGGGCCTCTCTCTCCCTTTGGACACAAGGCAGCCGTTTGGGCCTGGCAGCTCTAGGCCAATGGAGCACACCCACAGCAGAAGTTCTACTTCAGGCAGATCAGTCCTGCCCAGAAACTGCGTTTCACAGCCCTTGGTAAGAGATGTTCACGGTAGGCTGTGAGAGCACTGGGCAGAACCAGTTGTTTTTTAGCTTCCCAAAGTGCTGGAGGCAAGATGCTTTGGGGCCTCTCTCACCCTTTGGAAACAAGGCAGCCCTTAGGTCCTGGTAGCTCTAGGCCTATGTAGCACAACCAGAACAGAAGTTCTACTTCAGCCAGGTCAGGCCTGCCAAGAAACTGCGTTTCACAGGCCTTTCAAAGAGATGTTCTCTTAGGCTGTAAGAGCACTGGGCAGAGCCAGCTGTTTCTTAGCTTCCCGAAGAGCTGGGAGCAAGATGCTTTGGGTCCACTCTCCGTCTTTGGAAACAAGGCAGCCCTTTGGGCCTGGCAGCTCTAGGGCAATGGAGCACACCCAGAGCAGAAGTTCTACTTCAGCCAGATCAGGCCTGCCAGGAAACTGCGTTTCACAGGCCTTGGTAAGAGATGTTCCCGGTAGGCTGTAAGAGCACTGGGCAGAGCCAGTTGTTTCTTACCTTCCTGAAAAGCTGGAAGCAAGATGCTTGGGACGCCTCTGCCCGTTTGGGAACAAGGCAGCCTTTTGGGTCGGGAAGCTCTAGGCCAATGGAGCACACGCAGAGCAGGAGTTCTACTTCAGCCTGATCAGGCCTGCAAAGAAACAGCGTTTGACAGGCCTTGGTAAGAGATGTTCCCGGTAGGTGTAAGAGCACTGGGCAGAGCCAGTTGTTTCTTAGCTTCGCAAAGACCGGGAAGCAAGATGCTTTGGGCCTCTCTGCCCCTTGGAAACAGGGCAGCACTTTGGGCCTGGCAGCTCTAGCGCAGTGGAGCACACCCAGAGCCGGAGTTCTACTTCAGCCTGATGAGGCCTGCCAAGAAACTGCGTTTCACAGGCCTTTCAAAGACATGTTCCCGGTAGGCTGTAAGAGCACGGGGCAGAGCGAGTTGGTTCTTAGCTTCACAGAGAGCTGGAAGCAAGATGCTTTGGGGCCTCTCTGCCCCTTTGGAAACAAGGCAGCACCTTGGGCCTGGCAGCTCTAGGGCAATGGAGCACACCCAGAGCAGAAGTCCTACTTCAGCCAGATCAGGCCTGCCAAGGAACTGCGTTTCAGAGGCCTTTGTATGTGACGTTCCCGGTAGGCTGTGAGAGCACGGTGCAGAGCCAGTTGTTTCCTTGTTTCCCAAACAGCTGGAAGCAAGACGCTTTGGGGCCTCTCTGCCCCTTTGGAAACAAGGCAGCACGTTGGGTCTGGCAGCTCTAGGGCAATGGAGCACAACCAGAGCCGAAGTTCTACTTCTTCCAGATCAGGCCTGCCTAGACAGTGCGTTTCCCAGGCCTTGATAAGAGATGTTCTCTTAGGCTATAAGAGCACTGGGCACAGCCAGTTGTTTCTTAGCTTCCCAAGAGGTGGAAGCAAGATGCTTTGGGGCCTCTCTCCCCCTTTGGAAACAAGGCAGCCCTTTGGGCCTTTCAGCTCTAGGGCAATGGAGCACACCCAGAGCAGAAGTTCTACCTCAGCCAGATCAGGCCTGCCAAGAAACTGCTTTTCACAGGCCTTCGTAAGAGGTGTTCCCGGAAGGCTGTAAGAGTACCTGGCAGAGCGAGTTGTTTCTTAGCTTCAAAAACAGCTGGAAGCAACATGATTTGGGGCCTCTCTCCCCCTTTGGAAACAAAGCAGCCTTTGTGCCTGGCAGCTCTAGGCCAAAGTAGCACACCCAGAGCACAAGTTCTACCTCAGCCAGATCAGGCCTTCCAAGAAACTGCGTCTCACAGGCCTTTCTCTGTCACGTTGCCGGTAGGCTGTGAGAGCACTGTGCAGAGCCAGTTGTTTCTTAGCTTCCCAAAGATTTGGAAGCAAGATGCTTTGGGGACTCTCAGCCCCTTTGGAAACAAGGCGGCCCTTTGGGCCTGGCAGCTCTAGGCCAAAGTAGCACGCCCAGAGCAGGAGTTCTACTTCAGCCAGATCAGGCCTGCCAAGAAACTGCGTTTCACAGGCCTTGGTAAGAGATGTTCCCGGTAGGCTGTGAGAGCACTGTGGAGAGCCAGTTGCTTTAGCTTCCCACAGAGCTGGAAGCAAGATGCCTTGGGGCCTCTCTCTCCCTTTGGACACAAGGCAGCCGTTTGGGCCTGGCAGCTCTAGGCCAATGGAGCACACCCACAGCAGAAGTTCTACTTCAGGCAGATCAGTCCTGCCCAGAAACTGCGTTTCACAGCCCTTGGTAAGAGATGTTCACGGTAGGCTGTGAGAGCACTGGGCAGAACCAGTTGTTTTTTAGCTTCCCAAAGTGCTGGAGGCAAGATGCTTTGGGGCCTCTCTCACCCTTTGGAAACAAGGCAGCCCTTAGGTCCTGGTAGCTCTAGGCCTATGTAGCACAACCAGAACAGAAGTTCTACTTCAGCCAGGTCAGGCCTGCCAAGAAACTGCGTTTCACAGGCCTTTCAAAGAGATGTTCTCTTAGGCTGTAAGAGCACTGGGCAGAGCCAGCTGTTTCTTAGCTTCCCGAAGAGCTGGGAGCAAGATGCTTTGGGTCCACTCTCCGTCTTTGGAAACAAGGCAGCCCTTTGGGCCTGGCAGCTCTAGGGCAATGGAGCACACCCAGAGCAGAAGTTCTACTTCAGCCAGATCAGGCCTGCCAGGAAACTGCGTTTCACAGGCCTTGGTAAGAGATGTTCCCGGTAGGCTGTAAGAGCACTGGGCAGAGCCAGTTGTTTCTTACCTTCCTGAAAAGCTGGAAGCAAGATGCTTGGGACGCCTCTGCCCGTTTGGGAACAAGGCAGCCTTTTGGGTCGGGAAGCTCTAGGCCAATGGAGCACACGCAGAGCAGGAGTTCTACTTCAGCCTGATCAGGCCTGCAAAGAAACAGCGTTTGACAGGCCTTGGTAAGAGATGTTCCCGGTAGGTGTAAGAGCACTGGGCAGAGCCAGTTGTTTCTTAGCTTCGCAAAGACCGGGAAGCAAGATGCTTTGGGCCTCTCTGCCCCTTGGAAACAGGGCAGCACTTTGGGCCTGGCAGCTCTAGCGCAGTGGAGCACACCCAGAGCCGGAGTTCTACTTCAGCCTGATGAGGCCTGCCAAGAAACTGCGTTTCACAGGCCTTTCAAAGACATGTTCCCGGTAGGCTGTAAGAGCACGGGGCAGAGCGAGTTGGTTCTTAGCTTCACAGAGAGCTGGAAGCAAGATGCTTTGGGGCCTCTCTGCCCCTTTGGAAACAAGGCAGCACCTTGGGCCTGGCAGCTCTAGGGCAATGGAGCACACCCAGAGCAGAAGTCCTACTTCAGCCAGATCAGGCCTGCCAAGGAACTGCGTTTCAGAGGCCTTTGTATGTGACGTTCCCGGTAGGCTGTGAGAGCACGGTGCAGAGCCAGTTGTTTCCTTGTTTCCCAAACAGCTGGAAGCAAGACGCTTTGGGGCCTCTCTGCCCCTTTGGAAACAAGGCAGCACGTTGGGTCTGGCAGCTCTAGGGCAATGGAGCACAACCAGAGCCGAAGTTCTACTTCTTCCAGATCAGGCCTGCCTAGACAGTGCGTTTCCCAGGCCTTGATAAGAGATGTTCTCTTAGGCTATAAGAGCACTGGGCACAGCCAGTTGTTTCTTAGCTTCCCAAGAGGTGGAAGCAAGATGCTTTGGGGCCTCTCTCCCCCTTTGGAAACAAGGCAGCCCTTTGGGCCTTTCAGCTCTAGGGCAATGGAGCACACCCAGAGCAGAAGTTCTACCTCAGCCAGATCAGGCCTGCCAAGAAACTGCTTTTCACAGGCCTTCGTAAGAGGTGTTCCCGGAAGGCTGTAAGAGTACCTGGCAGAGCGAGTTGTTTCTTAGCTTCAAAAACAGCTGGAAGCAACATGATTTGGGGCCTCTCTCCCCCTTTGGAAACAAAGCAGCCTTTGTGCCTGGCAGCTCTAGGCCAAAGTAGCACACCCAGAGCACAAGTTCTACCTCAGCCAGATCAGGCCTTCCAAGAAACTGCGTCTCACAGGCCTTTCTCTGTCACGTTGCCGGTAGGCTGTGAGAGCACTGTGCAGAGCCAGTTGTTTCTTAGCTTCCCAAAGATTTGGAAGCAAGATGCTTTGGGGACTCTCAGCCCCTTTGGAAACAAGGCGGCCCTTTGGGCCTGGCAGCTCTAGGCCAAAGTAGCACGCCCAGAGCAGGAGTTCTACTTCAGCCAGATCAGGCCTGCCAAGAAACTGCGTTTCACAGGCCTTGGTAAGAGATGTTCCCGGTAGGCTGTGAGAGCACTGTGGAGAGCCAGTTGCTTTAGCTTCCCACAGAGCTGGAAGCAAGATGCCTTGGGGCCTCTCTCTCCCTTTGGACACAAGGCAGCCGTTTGGGCCTGGCAGCTCTAGGCCAATGGAGCACACCCACAGCAGAAGTTCTACTTCAGGCAGATCAGTCCTGCCCAGAAACTGCGTTTCACAGCCCTTGGTAAGAGATGTTCACGGTAGGCTGTGAGAGCACTGGGCAGAACCAGTTGTTTTTTAGCTTCCCAAAGTGCTGGAGGCAAGATGCTTTGGGGCCTCTCTCACCCTTTGGAAACAAGGCAGCCCTTAGGTCCTGGTAGCTCTAGGCCTATGTAGCACAACCAGAACAGAAGTTCTACTTCAGCCAGGTCAGGCCTGCCAAGAAACTGCGTTTCACAGGCCTTTCAAAGAGATGTTCTCTTAGGCTGTAAGAGCACTGGGCAGAGCCAGCTGTTTCTTAGCTTCCCGAAGAGCTGGGAGCAAGATGCTTTGGGTCCACTCTCCGTCTTTGGAAACAAGGCAGCCCTTTGGGCCTGGCAGCTCTAGGGCAATGGAGCACACCCAGAGCAGAAGTTCTACTTCAGCCAGATCAGGCCTGCCAGGAAACTGCGTTTCACAGGCCTTGGTAAGAGATGTTCCCGGTAGGCTGTAAGAGCACTGGGCAGAGCCAGTTGTTTCTTACCTTCCTGAAAAGCTGGAAGCAAGATGCTTGGGACGCCTCTGCCCGTTTGGGAACAAGGCAGCCTTTTGGGTCGGGAAGCTCTAGGCCAATGGAGCACACGCAGAGCAGGAGTTCTACTTCAGCCTGATCAGGCCTGCAAAGAAACAGCGTTTGACAGGCCTTGGTAAGAGATGTTCCCGGTAGGCTGTGAGAGCACTGTGGAGAGCCAGTTGCTTTAGCTTCCCACAGAGCTGGAAGCAAGATGCCTTGGGGCCTCTCTCTCCCTTTGGACACAAGGCAGCCGTTTGGGCCTGGCAGCTCTAGGCCAATGGAGCACACCCACAGCAGAAGTTCTACTTCAGGCAGATCAGTCCTGCCCAGAAACTGCGTTTCACAGCCCTTGGTAAGAGATGTTCACGGTAGGCTGTGAGAGCACTGGGCAGAACCAGTTGTTTTTTAGCTTCCCAAAGTGCTGGAGGCAAGATGCTTTGGGGCCTCTCTCACCCTTTGGAAACAAGGCAGCCCTTAGGTCCTGGTAGCTCTAGGCCTATGTAGCACAACCAGAACAGAAGTTCTACTTCAGCCAGGTCAGGCCTGCCAAGAAACTGCGTTTCACAGGCCTTTCAAAGAGATGTTCTCTTAGGCTGTAAGAGCACTGGGCAGAGCCAGCTGTTTCTTAGCTTCCCGAAGAGCTGGGAGCAAGATGCTTTGGGTCCACTCTCCGTCTTTGGAAACAAGGCAGCCCTTTGGGCCTGGCAGCTCTAGGGCAATGGAGCACACCCAGAGCAGAAGTTCTACTTCAGCCAGATCAGGCCTGCCAGGAAACTGCGTTTCACAGGCCTTGGTAAGAGATGTTCCCGGTAGGCTGTAAGAGCACTGGGCAGAGCCAGTTGTTTCTTACCTTCCTGAAAAGCTGGAAGCAAGATGCTTGGGACGCCTCTGCCCGTTTGGGAACAAGGCAGCCTTTTGGGTCGGGAAGCTCTAGGCCAATGGAGCACACGCAGAGCAGGAGTTCTACTTCAGCCTGATCAGGCCTGCAAAGAAACAGCGTTTGACAGGCCTTGGTAAGAGATGTTCGCGGTAGGTGTAAGAGCACTGGGCAGAGCCAGTTGTTTCTTAGCTTCGCAAAGACCGGGAAGCAAGATGCTTTGGGCCTCTCTGCCCCTTGGAAACAGGGCAGCACTTTGGGCCTGGCAGCTCTAGGGCAATGGAGCACACCCAGAGCCGGAGTTCTACTTCAGCCAGATGAGGCCTGCCAAGAAACTGCGTTTCACAGGCCTTTCAAAGACATGTTCCCGGTAGGCTGTAAGAGCACGGGGCAGAGCGAGTTGGTTCTTAGCTTCCCAGAGAGCTGGAAGCAAGATGCTTTGGGGCCTCTCTGCCCCTTTGGAAACAAGGCAGCACCTTGGGCCTGGCAGCTCTAGGGCAATGGAGCACACCCAGAGCAGAAGTTCTACTTCAGCCAAATCAGGCCTGCCAGGAAACGGCGTTTCACAGGCCTTGGTAAGAGATGTTCCCGGTAGGCTGTAAGAGCACTGGGCAATGCCAGATGTTTCTTAGCTTCCCGAAGAGCTGGAAGCGAGAAGCTTTGGTGCCACTCTCTCACTTTGGACTCAAGGCAGCCCTTTGGGGCAGGTAGCTCTAGGCCAGTGGAGCACACCCAGAGCAGAAGTTCTACTTGGGCCAGTTCAGGCCACCAACAAACTGCGTTTCACAGGCCTTGGTAAGAGATGTTCCCGGTAGGCTGTAAGAGCACTGGGCAACGCCAGATGTTTCTTAGCTTCCCGAAGAGCTGGAAGCAAGATGCTTTGGGGCCTCTCATCCCCTTTGCAAACAAGGCGGCCCTATGGGCCAGGCAGCTCTAGGCCAATGGAGCACACCCAGAGCAGAAGTTCTACTTCGGCCAGTTCAGGCCACCAACAAACTGCGTTTCACAGGCCTTGGTAAGAGATGTTCCCGGTAGGCTGTAAGAGCACTGGGCAACGCCAGATGTTTCTTAGCTTCCCGAAGAGCTGGAAGAAGATGCTTTGGGGCCTCTCATCCCCTTTGCAAACAAGGCCGACCTTTGGGCCAGGCAGCTCTAGGCCAATGGAGCACACCCAGAGCAGAAGTTCTACCTCAGCCAGATAAGGCCTGCCAAGAAACTGCGTTTCAAAGGCTTTGGTAAGAGATGTTCCCGGTACTCTGTTAGAGCACTGGGCAGAGCCATTTGTTTCTTAGCTTCCCAAAGAGCTGGAAGCAAGATGCTTTAGGGGCTCCCTGCCCCTTTGCCAACAAGGGCGACCTTTGGGCCTTTCAGCTCTAGGCCAATGGAGCACACCCAGAGCAGAAGTCCTACTTCAGCCAGATCAGGCCTGCCAAGGAACTGCGTTTCAGAGGCCTTTGTATGTGACGTTCCCGGTAGGCTGTGAGAGCACGGTGCAGAGCCAGTTGTTTCCTTGTTTCCCAAACAGCTGGAAGCAAGACGCTTTGGGGCCTCTCTGCCCCTTTGGAAACAAGGCAGCACGTTGGGTCTGGCAGCTCTAGGGCAATGGAGCACAACCAGAGCCGAAGTTCTACTTCTTCCAGATCAGGCCTGCCTAGACAGTGCGTTTCCCAGGCCTTGATAAGAGATGTTCTCTTAGGCTATAAGAGCACTGGGCACAGCCAGTTGTTTCTTAGCTTCCCAAGAGGTGGAAGCAAGATGCTTTGGGGCCTCTCTCCCCCTTTGGAAACAAGGCAGCCCTTTGGGCCAGGCAGCTCTAGGGCAATGGAGCACACCCAGAGCAGAAGTTCTACCTCAGCCAGATCAGGCCTGCCAAGAAACTGCTTTTCACAGGCCTTCGTAAGAGGTGTTCCCGGAAGGCTGTAAGAGTACCTGGCAGAGCGAGTTGTTTCTTAGCTTCAAAAACAGCTGGAAGCAACATGATTTGGGGCCTCTCTCCCCCTTTGGAAACAAAGCAGCCTTTGTGCCTGGCAGCTCTAGGCCAAAGTAGCACACCCAGAGCACAAGTTCTACCTCAGCCAGATCAGGCCTTCCAAGAAACTGCGTCTCACAGGCCTTTCTCTGTCACGTTGCCGGTAGGCTGTGAGAGCACTGTGCAGAGCCAGTTGTTTCTTAGCTTCCCAAAGATTTGGAAGCAAGATGCTTTGGGGACTCTCAGCCCCTTTGGAAACAAGGCGGCCCTTTGGGCCTGGCAGCTCTAGGCCAAAGTAGCACGCCCAGAGCAGGAGTTCTACTTCAGCCAGATCAGGCCTGCCAAGAAACTGCGTTTCACAGGCCTTGGTAAGAGATGTTCCCGGTAGGCTGTGAGAGCACTGTGGAGAGCCAGTTGCTTTAGCTTCCCACAGAGCTGGAAGCAAGATGCCTTGGGGCCTCTCTCTCCCTTTGGACACAAGGCAGCCGTTTGGGCCTGGCAGCTCTAGGCCAATGGAGCACACCCACAGCAGAAGTTCTACTTCAGGCAGATCAGTCCTGCCCAGAAACTGCGTTTCACAGCCCTTGGTAAGAGATGTTCACGGTAGGCTGTGAGAGCACTGGGCAGAACCAGTTGTTTTTTAGCTTCCCAAAGTGCTGGAGGCAAGATGCTTTGGGGCCTCTCTCACCCTTTGGAAACAAGGCAGCCCTTAGGTCCTGGTAGCTCTAGGCCTATGTAGCACAACCAGAACAGAAGTTCTACTTCAGCCAGGTCAGGCCTGCCAAGAAACTGCGTTTCACAGGCCTTTCAAAGAGATGTTCTCTTAGGCTGTAAGAGCACTGGGCAGAGCCAGCTGTTTCTTAGCTTCCCGAAGAGCTGGGAGCAAGATGCTTTGGGTCCACTCTCCGTCTTTGGAAACAAGGCAGCCCTTTGGGCCTGGCAGCTCTAGGGCAATGGAGCACACCCAGAGCAGAAGTTCTACTTCAGCCAGATCAGGCCTGCCAGGAAACTGCGTTTCACAGGCCTTGGTAAGAGATGTTCCCGGTAGGCTGTAAGAGCACTGGGCAGAGCCAGTTGTTTCTTACCTTCCTGAAAAGCTGGAAGCAAGATGCTTGGGACGCCTCTGCCCGTTTGGGAACAAGGCAGCCTTTTGGGTCGGGAAGCTCTAGGCCAATGGAGCACACGCAGAGCAGGAGTTCTACTTCAGCCTGATCAGGCCTGCAAAGAAACAGCGTTTGACAGGCCTTGGTAAGAGATGTTCCCGGTAGGTGTAAGAGCACTGGGCAGAGCCAGTTGTTTCTTAGCTTCGCAAAGACCGGGAAGCAAGATGCTTTGGGCCTCTCTGCCCCTTGGAAACAGGGCAGCACTTTGGGCCTGGCAGCTCTAGCGCAGTGGAGCACACCCAGAGCCGGAGTTCTACTTCAGCCTGATGAGGCCTGCCAAGAAACTGCGTTTCACAGGCCTTTCAAAGACATGTTCCCGGTAGGCTGTAAGAGCACGGGGCAGAGCGAGTTGGTTCTTAGCTTCACAGAGAGCTGGAAGCAAGATGCTTTGGGGCCTCTCTGCCCCTTTGGAAACAAGGCAGCACCTTGGGCCTGGCAGCTCTAGGGCAATGGAGCACACCCAGAGCAGAAGTCCTACTTCAGCCAGATCAGGCCTGCCAAGGAACTGCGTTTCAGAGGCCTTTGTATGTGACGTTCCCGGTAGGCTGTGAGAGCACGGTGCAGAGCCAGTTGTTTCCTTGTTTCCCAAACAGCTGGAAGCAAGACGCTTTGGGGCCTCTCTGCCCCTTTGGAAACAAGGCAGCACGTTGGGTCTGGCAGCTCTAGGGCAATGGAGCACAACCAGAGCCGAAGTTCTACTTCTTCCAGATCAGGCCTGCCTAGACAGTGCGTTTCCCAGGCCTTGATAAGAGATGTTCTCTTAGGCTATAAGAGCACTGGGCACAGCCAGTTGTTTCTTAGCTTCCCAAGAGGTGGAAGCAAGATGCTTTGGGGCCTCTCTCCCCCTTTGGAAACAAGGCAGCCCTTTGGGCCTTTCAGCTCTAGGGCAATGGAGCACACCCAGAGCAGAAGTTCTACCTCAGCCAGATCAGGCCTGCCAAGAAACTGCTTTTCACAGGCCTTCGTAAGAGGTGTTCCCGGAAGGCTGTAAGAGTACCTGGCAGAGCGAGTTGTTTCTTAGCTTCAAAAACAGCTGGAAGCAACATGATTTGGGGCCTCTCTCCCCCTTTGGAAACAAAGCAGCCTTTGTGCCTGGCAGCTCTAGGCCAAAGTAGCACACCCAGAGCACAAGTTCTACCTCAGCCAGATCAGGCCTTCCAAGAAACTGCGTCTCACAGGCCTTTCTCTGTCACGTTGCCGGTAGGCTGTGAGAGCACTGTGCAGAGCCAGTTGTTTCTTAGCTTCCCAAAGATTTGGAAGCAAGATGCTTTGGGGACTCTCAGCCCCTTTGGAAACAAGGCGGCCCTTTGGGCCTGGCAGCTCTAGGCCAAAGTAGCACGCCCAGAGCAGGAGTTCTACTTCAGCCAGATCAGGCCTGCCAAGAAACTGCGTTTCACAGGCCTTGGTAAGAGATGTTCCCGGTAGGCTGTGAGAGCACTGTGGAGAGCCAGTTGCTTTAGCTTCCCACAGAGCTGGAAGCAAGATGCCTTGGGGCCTCTCTCTCCCTTTGGACACAAGGCAGCCGTTTGGGCCTGGCAGCTCTAGGCCAATGGAGCACACCCACAGCAGAAGTTCTACTTCAGGCAGATCAGTCCTGCCCAGAAACTGCGTTTCACAGCCCTTGGTAAGAGATGTTCACGGTAGGCTGTGAGAGCACTGGGCAGAACCAGTTGTTTTTTAGCTTCCCAAAGTGCTGGAGGCAAGATGCTTTGGGGCCTCTCTCACCCTTTGGAAACAAGGCAGCCCTTAGGTCCTGGTAGCTCTAGGCCTATGTAGCACAACCAGAACAGAAGTTCTACTTCAGCCAGGTCAGGCCTGCCAAGAAACTGCGTTTCACAGGCCTTTCAAAGAGATGTTCTCTTAGGCTGTAAGAGCACTGGGCAGAGCCAGCTGTTTCTTAGCTTCCCGAAGAGCTGGGAGCAAGATGCTTTGGGTCCACTCTCCGTCTTTGGAAACAAGGCAGCCCTTTGGGCCTGGCAGCTCTAGGGCAATGGAGCACACCCAGAGCAGAAGTTCTACTTCAGCCAGATCAGGCCTGCCAGGAAACTGCGTTTCACAGGCCTTGGTAAGAGATGTTCCCGGTAGGCTGTAAGAGCACTGGGCAGAGCCAGTTGTTTCTTACCTTCCTGAAAAGCTGGAAGCAAGATGCTTGGGACGCCTCTGCCCGTTTGGGAACAAGGCAGCCTTTTGGGTCGGGAAGCTCTAGGCCAATGGAGCACACGCAGAGCAGGAGTTCTACTTCAGCCTGATCAGGCCTGCAAAGAAACAGCGTTTGACAGGCCTTGGTAAGAGATGTTCCCGGTAGGTGTAAGAGCACTGGGCAGAGCCAGTTGTTTCTTAGCTTCGCAAAGACCGGGAAGCAAGATGCTTTGGGCCTCTCTGCCCCTTGGAAACAGGGCAGCACTTTGGGCCTGGCAGCTCTAGCGCAGTGGAGCACACCCAGAGCCGGAGTTCTACTTCAGCCTGATGAGGCCTGCCAAGAAACTGCGTTTCACAGGCCTTTCAAAGACATGTTCCCGGTAGGCTGTAAGAGCACGGGGCAGAGCGAGTTGGTTCTTAGCTTCACAGAGAGCTGGAAGCAAGATGCTTTGGGGCCTCTCTGCCCCTTTGGAAACAAGGCAGCACCTTGGGCCTGGCAGCTCTAGGGCAATGGAGCACACCCAGAGCAGAAGTCCTACTTCAGCCAGATCAGGCCTGCCAAGGAACTGCGTTTCAGAGGCCTTTGTATGTGACGTTCCCGGTAGGCTGTGAGAGCACGGTGCAGAGCCAGTTGTTTCCTTGTTTCCCAAACAGCTGGAAGCAAGACGCTTTGGGGCCTCTCTGCCCCTTTGGAAACAAGGCAGCACGTTGGGTCTGGCAGCTCTAGGGCAATGGAGCACAACCAGAGCCGAAGTTCTACTTCTTCCAGATCAGGCCTGCCTAGACAGTGCGTTTCCCAGGCCTTGATAAGAGATGTTCTCTTAGGCTATAAGAGCACTGGGCACAGCCAGTTGTTTCTTAGCTTCCCAAGAGGTGGAAGCAAGATGCTTTGGGGCCTCTCTCCCCCTTTGGAAACAAGGCAGCCCTTTGGGCCTTTCAGCTCTAGGGCAATGGAGCACACCCAGAGCAGAAGTTCTACCTCAGCCAGATCAGGCCTGCCAAGAAACTGCTTTTCACAGGCCTTCGTAAGAGGTGTTCCCGGAAGGCTGTAAGAGTACCTGGCAGAGCGAGTTGTTTCTTAGCTTCAAAAACAGCTGGAAGCAACATGATTTGGGGCCTCTCTCCCCCTTTGGAAACAAAGCAGCCTTTGTGCCTGGCAGCTCTAGGCCAAAGTAGCACACCCAGAGCACAAGTTCTACCTCAGCCAGATCAGGCCTTCCAAGAAACTGCGTCTCACAGGCCTTTCTCTGTCACGTTGCCGGTAGGCTGTGAGAGCACTGTGCAGAGCCAGTTGTTTCTTAGCTTCCCAAAGATTTGGAAGCAAGATGCTTTGGGGACTCTCAGCCCCTTTGGAAACAAGGCGGCCCTTTGGGCCTGGCAGCTCTAGGCCAAAGTAGCACGCCCAGAGCAGGAGTTCTACTTCAGCCAGATCAGGCCTGCCAAGAAACTGCGTTTCACAGGCCTTGGTAAGAGATGTTCCCGGTAGGCTGTGAGAGCACTGTGGAGAGCCAGTTGCTTTAGCTTCCCACAGAGCTGGAAGCAAGATGCCTTGGGGCCTCTCTCTCCCTTTGGACACAAGGCAGCCGTTTGGGCCTGGCAGCTCTAGGCCAATGGAGCACACCCACAGCAGAAGTTCTACTTCAGGCAGATCAGTCCTGCCCAGAAACTGCGTTTCACAGCCCTTGGTAAGAGATGTTCACGGTAGGCTGTGAGAGCACTGGGCAGAACCAGTTGTTTTTTAGCTTCCCAAAGTGCTGGAGGCAAGATGCTTTGGGGCCTCTCTCACCCTTTGGAAACAAGGCAGCCCTTAGGTCCTGGTAGCTCTAGGCCTATGTAGCACAACCAGAACAGAAGTTCTACTTCAGCCAGGTCAGGCCTGCCAAGAAACTGCGTTTCACAGGCCTTTCAAAGAGATGTTCTCTTAGGCTGTAAGAGCACTGGGCAGAGCCAGCTGTTTCTTAGCTTCCCGAAGAGCTGGGAGCAAGATGCTTTGGGTCCACTCTCCGTCTTTGGAAACAAGGCAGCCCTTTGGGCCTGGCAGCTCTAGGGCAATGGAGCACACCCAGAGCAGAAGTTCTACTTCAGCCAGATCAGGCCTGCCAGGAAACTGCGTTTCACAGGCCTTGGTAAGAGATGTTCCCGGTAGGCTGTAAGAGCACTGGGCAGAGCCAGTTGTTTCTTACCTTCCTGAAAAGCTGGAAGCAAGATGCTTGGGACGCCTCTGCCCGTTTGGGAACAAGGCAGCCTTTTGGGTCGGGAAGCTCTAGGCCAATGGAGCACACGCAGAGCAGGAGTTCTACTTCAGCCTGATCAGGCCTGCAAAGAAACAGCGTTTGACAGGCCTTGGTAAGAGATGTTCCCGGTAGGTGTAAGAGCACTGGGCAGAGCCAGTTGTTTCTTAGCTTCGCAAAGACCGGGAAGCAAGATGCTTTGGGCCTCTCTGCCCCTTGGAAACAGGGCAGCACTTTGGGCCTGGCAGCTCTAGCGCAGTGGAGCACACCCAGAGCCGGAGTTCTACTTCAGCCTGATGAGGCCTGCCAAGAAACTGCGTTTCACAGGCCTTTCAAAGACATGTTCCCGGTAGGCTGTAAGAGCACGGGGCAGAGCGAGTTGGTTCTTAGCTTCACAGAGAGCTGGAAGCAAGATGCTTTGGGGCCTCTCTGCCCCTTTGGAAACAAGGCAGCACCTTGGGCCTGGCAGCTCTAGGGCAATGGAGCACACCCAGAGCAGAAGTCCTACTTCAGCCAGATCAGGCCTGCCAAGGAACTGCGTTTCAGAGGCCTTTGTATGTGACGTTCCCGGTAGGCTGTGAGAGCACGGTGCAGAGCCAGTTGTTTCCTTGTTTCCCAAACAGCTGGAAGCAAGACGCTTTGGGGCCTCTCTGCCCCTTTGGAAACAAGGCAGCACGTTGGGTCTGGCAGCTCTAGGGCAATGGAGCACAACCAGAGCCGAAGTTCTACTTCTTCCAGATCAGGCCTGCCTAGACAGTGCGTTTCCCAGGCCTTGATAAGAGATGTTCTCTTAGGCTATAAGAGCACTGGGCACAGCCAGTTGTTTCTTAGCTTCCCAAGAGGTGGAAGCAAGATGCTTTGGGGCCTCTCTCCCCCTTTGGAAACAAGGCAGCCCTTTGGGCCTTTCAGCTCTAGGGCAATGGAGCACACCCAGAGCAGAAGTTCTACCTCAGCCAGATCAGGCCTGCCAAGAAACTGCTTTTCACAGGCCTTCGTAAGAGGTGTTCCCGGAAGGCTGTAAGAGTACCTGGCAGAGCGAGTTGTTTCTTAGCTTCAAAAACAGCTGGAAGCAACATGATTTGGGGCCTCTCTCCCCCTTTGGAAACAAAGCAGCCTTTGTGCCTGGCAGCTCTAGGCCAAAGTAGCACACCCAGAGCACAAGTTCTACCTCAGCCAGATCAGGCCTTCCAAGAAACTGCGTCTCACAGGCCTTTCTCTGTCACGTTGCCGGTAGGCTGTGAGAGCACTGTGCAGAGCCAGTTGTTTCTTAGCTTCCCAAAGATTTGGAAGCAAGATGCTTTGGGGACTCTCAGCCCCTTTGGAAACAAGGCGGCCCTTTGGGCCTGGCAGCTCTAGGCCAAAGTAGCACGCCCAGAGCAGGAGTTCTACTTCAGCCAGATCAGGCCTGCCAAGAAACTGCGTTTCACAGGCCTTGGTAAGAGATGTTCCCGGTAGGCTGTGAGAGCACTGTGGAGAGCCAGTTGCTTTAGCTTCCCACAGAGCTGGAAGCAAGATGCCTTGGGGCCTCTCTCTCCCTTTGGACACAAGGCAGCCGTTTGGGCCTGGCAGCTCTAGGCCAATGGAGCACACCCACAGCAGAAGTTCTACTTCAGGCAGATCAGTCCTGCCCAGAAACTGCGTTTCACAGCCCTTGGTAAGAGATGTTCACGGTAGGCTGTGAGAGCACTGGGCAGAACCAGTTGTTTTTTAGCTTCCCAAAGTGCTGGAGGCAAGATGCTTTGGGGCCTCTCTCACCCTTTGGAAACAAGGCAGCCCTTAGGTCCTGGTAGCTCTAGGCCTATGTAGCACAACCAGAACAGAAGTTCTACTTCAGCCAGGTCAGGCCTGCCAAGAAACTGCGTTTCACAGGCCTTTCAAAGAGATGTTCTCTTAGGCTGTAAGAGCACTGGGCAGAGCCAGCTGTTTCTTAGCTTCCCGAAGAGCTGGGAGCAAGATGCTTTGGGTCCACTCTCCGTCTTTGGAAACAAGGCAGCCCTTTGGGCCTGGCAGCTTTAGGGCAATGGAGCACACCCAGAGCAGAAGTTCTACTTCAGCCAGATCAGGCCTGCCAGGAAACTGCGTTTCACAGGCCTTGGTAAGAGATGTTCCCGGTAGGCTGTAAGAGCACTGGGCAGAGCCAGTTGTTTCTTACCTTCCTGAAAAGCTGGAAGCAAGATGCTTGGGACCCCTCTGCCCGTTTGGGAACAAGGCAGCCTTGTGGGTCGGGAAGCTCTAGGCCAATGGAGCACACGCAGAGCAGGAGTTCTACTTCAGCCTGATCAGGCCTGCAATGAAACAGCGTTTGACAGGCCTTGGTAAGAGATGTTCCCGGTAGGTGTAAGAGCACTGGGCAGAGCCAGTTGTTTCTTAGCTTCGCAAAGACCGGGAAGCAAGATGCTTTGGGCCTCTCTGCCCCTTGGAAACAGGGCAGCACTTTGGGCCTGGCAGCTCTAGCGCAGTGGAGCACACCCAGAGCCGGAGTTCTACTTCAGCCAGATGAGGCCTGCCAAGAAACTGCGTTTCACAGGCCTTTCAAAGACATGTTCCCGGTAGGCTGTAAGAGCACGGGGCAGAGCGAGTTGGTTCTTAGCTTCCCAGAGAGCTGGAAGCAAGATGCTTTGGGGCCTCTCTGCCCCTTTGGAAACAAGGCAGCACCTTGGGCCTGGCAGCTCTAGGGCAATGGAGCACACCCAGAGCAGAAGTCCTACTTCAGCCAAATCAGGCCTGCCAGGAAACGGCGTTTCACAGGCCTTGGTAAGAGATGTTCCCGGTAGGCTGTAAGAGCACTGGGCAACGCCAGATGTTTCTTAGCTTCCCGAAGAGCTGGAAGCGAGAAGCTTTGGTGCCACTCTCTCACTTTGGACTCAAGGCAGCCCTTTGGGGCAGGTAGCTCTAGGCCAGTGGAGCACACCCAGAGCAGAAGTTCTACTTGGGCCAGTTCAGGCCACCAACAAACTGCGTTTCACAGGCCTTGGTAAGAGATGTTCCCGGTAGGCTGTAAGAGCACTGGGCAACGCCAGATGTTTCTTAGCTTCCCGAAGAGCTGGAAGCAAGATGCTTTGGGGCCTCTCATCCCCTTTGCAAACAAGGCGGCCCTATGGGCCAGGCAGCTCTAGGCCAATGGAGCACACCCAGAGCAGAAGTTCTACTTCGGCCAGTTCAGGCCACCAACACACTGCGTTTCACAGGCCTTGGTAAGAGATGTTCCCGGTAGGCTGTAAGAGCACTGGGCAACGCCAGATGTTTCTTAGCTTCCCGAAGAGCTGGAAGCAAGATGCTTTGGGGCCTCTCATCCCCTTTGCAAACAAGGCCGACCTTTGGGCCAGGCAGCTCTAGGCCAATGGAGCACACCCAGAGCAGAAGTTCTACCTCAGCCAGATAAGGCCTGCCAAGAAACTGCGTTTCAAAGGCTTTGGTAAGAGATGTTCCCGGTACTCTGTTAGAGCACTGGGCAGAGCCATTTGTTTCTTAGCTTCCCAAAGAGCTGGAAGCAAGATGCTTTGGGGGCTCCCTGCCCCTTTGCCAACAAGGGCGACCTTTGGGCCTTTCAGCTCTAGGCCAATGGAGCACACCCAGAGCAGAAGTCCTACTTCAGCCAGATCAGGCCTGCCAAGGAACTGCGTTTCAGAGGCCTTTGTATGTGACGTTCCCGGTAGGCTGTGAGAGCACGGTGCAGAGCCAGTTGTTTCCTTGTTTCCCAAACAGCTGGAAGCAAGACGCTTTGGGGCCTCTCTGCCCCTTTGGAAACAAGGCAGCACGTTGGGTCTGGCAGCTCTAGGGCAATGGAGCACAACCAGAGCCGAAGTTCTACTTCTTCCAGATCAGGCCTGCCTAGACAGTGCGTTTCCCAGGCCTTGATAAGAGATGTTCTCTTAGGCTATAAGAGCACTGGGCACAGCCAGTTGTTTCTTAGCTTCCCAAGAGGTGGAAGCAAGATGCTTTGGGGCCTCTCTCCCCCTTTGGAAACAAGGCAGCCCTTTGGGCCTTTCAGCTCTAGGGCAATGGAGCACACCCAGAGCAGAAGTTCTACCTCAGCCAGATCAGGCCTGCCAAGAAACTGCTTTTCACAGGCCTTCGTAAGAGGTGTTCCCGGAAGGCTGTAAGAGTACCTGGCAGAGCGAGTTGTTTCTTAGCTTCAAAAACAGCTGGAAGCAACATGATTTGGGGCCTCTCTCCCCCTTTGGAAACAAAGCAGCCTTTGTGCCTGGCAGCTCTAGGCCAAAGTAGCACACCCAGAGCACAAGTTCTACCTCAGCCAGATCAGGCCTTCCAAGAAACTGCGTCTCACAGGCCTTTCTCTGTCACGTTGCCGGTAGGCTGTGAGAGCACTGTGCAGAGCCAGTTGTTTCTTAGCTTCCCAAAGATTTGGAAGCAAGATGCTTTGGGGACTCTCAGCCCCTTTGGAAACAAGGCGGCCCTTTGGGCCTGGCAGCTCTAGGCCAAAGTAGCACGCCCAGAGCAGGAGTTCTACTTCAGCCAGATCAGGCCTGCCAAGAAACTGCGTTTCACAGGCCTTGGTAAGAGATGTTCCCGGTAGGCTGTGAGAGCACTGTGGAGAGCCAGTTGCTTTAGCTTCCCACAGAGCTGGAAGCAAGATGCCTTGGGGCCTCTCTCTCCCTTTGGACACAAGGCAGCCGTTTGGGCCTGGCAGCTCTAGGCCAATGGAGCACACCCACAGCAGAAGTTCTACTTCAGGCAGATCAGTCCTGCCCAGAAACTGCGTTTCACAGCCCTTGGTAAGAGATGTTCACGGTAGGCTGTGAGAGCACTGGGCAGAACCAGTTGTTTTTTAGCTTCCCAAAGTGCTGGAGGCAAGATGCTTTGGGGCCTCTCTCACCCTTTGGAAACAAGGCAGCCCTTAGGTCCTGGTAGCTCTAGGCCTATGTAGCACAACCAGAACAGAAGTTCTACTTCAGCCAGGTCAGGCCTGCCAAGAAACTGCGTTTCACAGGCCTTTCAAAGAGATGTTCTCTTAGGCTGTAAGAGCACTGGGCAGAGCCAGCTGTTTCTTAGCTTCCCGAAGAGCTGGGAGCAAGATGCTTTGGGTCCACTCTCCGTCTTTGGAAACAAGGCAGCCCTTTGGGCCTGGCAGCTCTAGGGCAATGGAGCACACCCAGAGCAGAAGTTCTACTTCAGCCAGATCAGGCCTGCCAGGAAACTGCGTTTCACAGGCCTTGGTAAGAGATGTTCCCGGTAGGCTGTAAGAGCACTGGGCAGAGCCAGTTGTTTCTTACCTTCCTGAAAAGCTGGAAGCAAGATGCTTGGGACCCCTCTGCCCGTTTGGGAACAAGGCAGCCTTTTGGGTCGGGAAGCTCTAGGCCAATGGAGCACACGCAGAGCAGGAGTTCTACTTCAGCCTGATCAGGCCTGCAAAGAAACAGCGTTTGACAGGCCTTGGTAAGAGATGTTCCCGGTAGGTGTAAGAGCACTGGGCAGAGCCAGTTGTTTCTTAGCTTCGCAAAGACCGGGAAGCAAGATGCTTTGGGCCTCTCTGCCCCTTGGAAACAGGGCAGCACTTTGGGCCTGGCAGCTCTAGGGCAGTGGAGCACACCCAGAGCCGGAGTTCTACTTCAGCCAGATGAGGCCTTCCAAGAAACTGCGTTTCACAGGCCTTTCAAAGACATGTTCCCGGTAGGCTGTAAGAGCACGGGGCAGAGCGAGTTGGTTCTTAGCTTCCCAGAGAGCTGGAAGCAAGATGCTTTGGGGCCTCTCTCACACTTTGGAAATAAAGGCAGCCCTTTGGGCCTGGCAGCCCTAGGCCAATGGAGTACACCCAGAGCAGAAGTTCTACCTCAGCCAGATCAGGCCTTCCAAGAAACTGCGTCTCACAGGCCTTTCTCTGTCACGTTGCCGGTAGGCTGTGAGAGCACTGTGCAGAGCCAGTTGTTTCTTAGCTTCGCAAAGATTTGGAAGCAAGATGCTTTGGGGACTCTCAGCCCCTTTGGAAACAAGGCGGCCCTTTGGGCCTGGCAGCTCTAGGCCAAAGTAGCACGCCCAGAGCAGGAGTTCTACTTCAGCCAGATCAGGCCTGCCAAGAAACTGCGTTTCACAGGCCTTGGTAAGAGATGTTCCCGGTAGGCTGTGAGAGCACTGTGGAGAGCCAGTTGCTTTAGCTTCCCACAGAGCTGGAAGCAAGATGCCTTGGGGCCTCTCTCTCCCTTTGGACACAAGGCAGCCGTTTGGGCCTGGCAGCTCTAGGCCAATGGAGCACACCCACAGCAGAAGTTCTACTTCAGGCAGATCAGTCCTGCCCAGAAACTGCGTTTCACAGCCCTTGGTAAGAGATGTTCACGGTAGGCTGTGAGAGCACTGGGCAGAACCAGTTGTTTTTTAGCTTCCCAAAGTGCTGGAGGCAAGATGCTTTGGGGCCTCTCTCACCCTTTGGAAACAAGGCAGCCCTTAGGTCCTGGTAGCTCTAGGCCTATGTAGCACAACCAGAACAGAAGTTCTACTTCAGCCAGGTCAGGCCTGCCAAGAAACTGCGTTTCACAGGCCTTTCAAAGAGATGTTCTCTTAGGCTGTAAGAGCACTGGGCAGAGCCAGCTGTTTCTTAGCTTCCCGAAGAGCTGGGAGCAAGATGCTTTGGGTCCACTCTCCGTCTTTGGAAACAAGGCAGCCCTTTGGGCCTGGCAGCTCTAGGGCAATGGAGCACACCCAGAGCAGAAGTTCTACTTCAGCCAGATCAGGCCTGCCAGGAAACTGCGTTTCACAGGCTTTGGTAAGAGATGTTCCCGGTAGGCTGTAAGAGCACTGGGCAGAGCCAGTTGTTTCTTACCTTCCTGAAAAGCTGGAAGCAAGATGCTTGGGACCCCTCTGCCCGTTTGGGAACAAGGCAGCCTTTTGGGTCGGGAAGCTCTAGGCCAATGGAGCACACGCAGAGCAGGAGTTCTACTTCAGCCTGATCAGGCCTGCAAAGAAACAGCGTTTGACAGGCCTTGGTAAGAGATGTTCGCGGTAGGTGTAAGAGCACTGGGCAGAGCCAGTTGTTTCTTAGCTTCGCAAAGACCGGGAAGCAAGATGCTTTGGGCCTCTCTGCCCCTTGGAAACAGGGCAGCACTTTGGGCCTGGCAGCTCCAGGGCAATGGAGCACACCCAGAGCCGGAGTTCTACTTCAGCCAGATGAGGCCTGCCAAGAAACTGCGTTTCACAGGCCTTTCAAAGACATGTTCCCGGTAGGCTGTAAGAGCACGGGGCAGAGCGAGTTGGTTCTTAGCTTCCCAGAGAGCTGGAAGCAAGATGCTTTGGGGCCTCTCTGCCCCTTTGGAAACAAGGCAGCACCTTGGGCCTGGCAGCTCTAAGGCAATGGAGCACACCCAGAGCAGAAGTTCTACTTCAGCCAAATCAGGCCTGCCAGGAAACGGCATTTCACAGGCCTTGGTAAGAGATGTTCCCGGTAGGCTGTAAGAGCACTGGGCAACGCCAGATGTTTCTTAGCTTCCCGAAGAGCTGGAAGCAAGAAGCTTTGGTGCCACTCTCTCACTTTGGACTCAAGGCAGCCCTTTGGGGCAGGTAGCTCTAGGCCAGTGGAGCACACCCAGAGCAGAAGTTCTACTTGGGCCAGTTCAGGCCACCAACAAACTGCGTTTCACAGGCCTTGGTAAGAGATGTTTCCAGTAGGCTGTAAGAGCACTGGGCAACGCCAGATGTTTCTTAGCTTCCCGAAGAGCTGGAAGCAAGAAGCTTTGGTGCCACTCTCTCACTTTGGACTCAAGGCAGCCCTTTGGGGCAGGTAGCTCTAGGCCAGTGGAGCACACCCAGAGCAGAAGTTCTACTTGGGCCAGTTCAGGCCACCAACAAACTGCGTTTCACAGGCCTTGGTAAGAGATGTTCCCGGTAGGCTGTAAGAGCACTGGGCAACGCCAGATGTTTCTTAGCTTCCCGAAGAGCTGGAAGCAAGATGCTTTGGGGCCTCTCATCCCCTTTGCAAACAAGGCGGCCCTATGGGCCAGGCAGCTCTAGGCCAATGGAGCACACCCAGAGCAGAAGTTCTACTTCGGCCAGTTCAGGCCACCAACAAACTGCGTTTCACAGGCCTTGGTAAGAGATGTTCCCGGTAGGCTGTAAGAGCACTGGGCAACGCCAGATGTTTCTTAGCTTCCCGAAGAGCTGGAAGCAAGATGCTTTGGGGCCTCTCATCCCCTTTGCAAACAAGGCCGACCTTTGGGCCAGGCAGCTCTAGGCCAATGGAGCACACCCAGAGCAGAAGTTCTACCTCAGCCAGATAAGGCCTGCCAAGAAACTGCGTTTCAAAGGCTTTGGTAAGAGATGTTCCCGGTACTCTGTTAGAGCACTGGGCAGAGCCATTTGTTTCTTAGCTTCCCAAAGAGCTGGAAGCAAGATGCTTTGGGGGCTCCCTGCCCCTTTGCCAACAAGGGCGACCTTTGGGCCTTTCAGCTCTAGGCCAATGGAGCACACCCAGAGCAGAAGTCCTACTTCAGCCAGATCAGGCCTGCCAAGGAACTGCGTTTCAGAGGCCTTTGTATGTGACGTTCCCGGTAGGCTGTGAGAGCACGGTGCAGAGCCAGTTGTTTCCTTGTTTCCCAAACAGCTGGAAGCAAGACGCTTTGGGGCCTCTCTGCCCCTTTGGAAACAAGGCAGCACGTTGGGTCTGGCAGCTCTAGGGCAATGGAGCACAACCAGAGCCGAAGTTCTACTTCTTCCAGATCAGGCCTGCCTAGACAGTGCGTTTCCCAGGCCTTGATAAGAGATGTTCTCTTAGGCTATAAGAGCACTGGGCACAGCCAGTTGTTTCTTAGCTTCCCAAGAGGTGGAAGCAAGATGCTTTGGGGCCTCTCTCCCCCTTTGGAAACAAGGCAGCCCTTTGGGCCTTTCAGCTCTAGGGCAATGGAGCACACCCAGAGCAGAAGTTCTACCTCAGCCAGATCAGGCCTGCCAAGAAACTGCTTTTCACAGGCCTTCGTAAGAGGTGTTCCCGGAAGGCTGTAAGAGTACCTGGCAGAGCGAGTTGTTTCTTAGCTTCAAAAACAGCTGGAAGCAACATGATTTGGGGCCTCTCTCCCCCTTTGGAAACAAAGCAGCCTTTGTGCCTGGCAGCTCTAGGCCAAAGTAGCACACCCAGAGCACAAGTTCTACCTCAGCCAGATCAGGCCTTCCAAGAAACTGCGTCTCACAGGCCTTTCTCTGTCACGTTGCCGGTAGGCTGTGAGAGCACTGTGCAGAGCCAGTTGTTTCTTAGCTTCCCAAAGATTTGGAAGCAAGATGCTTTGGGGACTCTCAGCCCCTTTGGAAACAAGGCGGACCTTTGGGCCTGGCAGCTCTAGGCCAAAGTAGCACGCCCAGAGCAGGAGTTCTACTTCAGCCAGATCAGGCCTGCCAAGAAACTGCGTTTCACAGGCCTTGGTAAGAGATGTTCCCGGTAGGCTGTGAGAGCACTGTGGAGAGCCAGTTGCTTTAGCTTCCCACAGAGCTGGAAGCAAGATGCTTTTGGTCCACTCTCCGTCTTTGGAAACAAGGCAGCCCTTTGGGCCTGGCAGCTCTAGGGCAATGGAGCACACCCAGAGCAGAAGTTCTACTTCAGCCAGATCAGGCCTGCCAGGAAACTGCGTTTCACAGGCCTTGGTAAGAGATGTTCCCGGTAGGCTGTAAGAGCACTGGGCAGAGCCAGTTGTTTCTTACCTTCCTGAAAAGCTGGAAGCAAGATGCTTGGGACCCCTCTGCCCGTTTGGGAACAAGGCAGCCTTTTGGGTCGGGAAGCTCTAGGCCAATGGAGCACACGCAGAGCAGGAGTTCTACTTCAGCCTGATCAGGCCTGCAAAGAAACAGCGTTTGACAGGCCTTGGTAAGAGATGTTCCCGGTAGGTGTAAGAGCACTGGGCAGAGCCAGTTGTTTCTTAGCTTCGCAAAGACCGGGAAGCAAGATGCTTTGGGCCTCTCTGCCCCTTGGAAACAGGGCAGCACTTTGGGCCTGGCAGCTCTAGGGCAGTGGAGCACACCCAGAGCCGGAGTTCTACTTCAGCCAGATGAGGCCTTCCAAGAAACTGCGTTTCACAGGCCTTTCAAAGACATGTTCCCGGTAGGCTGTAAGAGCACGGGGCAGAGCGAGTTGGTTCTTAGCTTCCCAGAGAGCTGGAAGCAAGATGCTTTGGGGCCTCTCTCACGCTTTGGAAATAAAGGCAGCCCTTTGGGCCTGGCAGCCCTAGGCCAATGGAGTACACCCAGAGCAGAAGTTCTACCTCAGCCAGATCAGGCCTTCCAAGAAACTGCGTCTCACAGGCCTTTCTCTGTCACGTTGCTGGTAGGCTGTGAGAGCACTGTGCAGAGCCAGTTGTTTCTTAGCTTCCCAAAGATTTGGAAGCAAGATGCTTTGGGGACTCTCAGCCCCTTTGGAAACAAGGCGGCCCTTTGGGCCTGGCAGCTCTAGGCCAAAGTAGCACGCCCAGAGCAGGAGTTCTACTTCAGCCAGATCAGGCCTGCCAAGAAACTGCGTTTCACAGGCCTTGGTAAGAGATGTTCCCGGTAGGCTGTGAGAGCACTGTGGAGAGCCAGTTGCTTTAGCTTCCCACAGAGCTGGAAGCAAGATGCCTTGGGGCCTCTCTCTCCCTTTGGACACAAGGCAGCCGTTTGGGCCTGGCAGCTCTAGGCCAATGGAGCACACCCACAGCAGAAGTTCTACTTCAGGCAGATCAGTCCTGCCCAGAAACTGCGTTTCACAGCCCTTGGTAAGAGATGTTCACGGTAGGCTGTGAGAGCACTGGGCAGAACCAGTTGTTTTTTAGCTTCCCAAAGTGCTGGAGGCAAGATGCTTTGGGGCCTCTCTCACCCTTTGGAAACAAGGCAGCCCTTAGGTCCTGGTAGCTCTAGGCCTATGTAGCACAACCAGAACAGAAGTTCTACTTCAGCCAGGTCAGGCCTGCCAAGAAACTGCGTTTCACAGGCCTTTCAAAGAGATGTTCTCTTAGGCTGTAAGAGCACTGGGCAGAGCCAGCTGTTTCTTAGCTTCCCGAAGAGCTGGGAGCAAGATGCTTTGGGTCCACTCTCCGTCTTTGGAAACAAGGCAGCCCTTTGGGCCTGGCAGCTCTAGGGCAATGGAGCACACCCAGAGCAGAAGTTCTACTTCAGCCAGATCAGGCCTGCCAGGAAACTGCGTTTCACAGGCCTTGGTAAGAGATGTTCCCGGTAGGCTGTAAGAGCACTGGGCAGAGCCAGTTGTTTCTTACCTTCCTGAAAAGCTGGAAGCAAGATGCTTGGGACCCCTCTGCCCGTTTGGGAACAAGGCAGCCTTTTGGGTCGGGAAGCTCTAGGCCAATGGAGCACACGCAGAGCAGGAGTTCTACTTCAGCCTGATCAGGCCTGCAAAGAAACAGCGTTTGACAGGCCTTGGTAAGAGATGTTCGCGATAGGTGTAAGAGCACTGGGCAGAGCCAGTTGTTTCTTAGCTTCGCAAAGACCGGGAAGCAAGATGCTTTGGGCCTCTCTGCCCCTTGGAAACAGGGCAGCACTTTGGGCCTGGCAGCTCTAGGGCAATGGAGCACACCCAGAGCCGGAGTTCTACTTCAGCCAGATGAGGCCTGCCAAGAAACTGCGTTTCACAGGCCTTTCAAAGACATGTTCCCGGTAGGCTGTAAGAGCACGGGGCAGAGCGAGTTGGTTCTTAGCTTCCCAGAGAGCTGGAAGCAAGATGCTTTGGGGCCTCTCTGCCCCTTTGGAAACAAGGCAGCACCTTGGGCCTGGCAGCTCTAGGGCAATGGAGCACACCCAGAGCAGAAGTTCTACTTCAGCCAAATCAGGCCTGCCAGGAAACGGCGTTTCACAGGCCTTGGTAAGAGATGTTCCCGGTAGGCTGTAAGAGCACTGGGCAACGCCAGATGTTTCTTAGCTTCCCGAAGAGCTGGAAGCAAGAAGCTTTGGTGCCACTCTCTCACTTTGGACTCAAGGCAGCCCTTTGGGGCAGGTAGCTCTAGGCCAGTGGAGCACACCCAGAGCAGAAGTTCTACTTGGGCCAGTTCAGGCCACCAACAAACTGCGTTTCACAGGCCTTGGTAAGAGATGTTCCCGGTAGGCTGTAAGAGCACTGGGCAACGCCAGATGTTTCTTAGCTTCCCGAAGAGCTGGAAGCGAGAAGCTTTGGTGCCACTCTCTCACTTTGGACTCAAGGCAGCCCTTTGGGGCAGGTAGCTCTAGGCCAGTGGAGCACACCCAGAGCAGAAGTTCTACTTGGGCCAGTTCAGGCCACCAACAAACTGCGTTTCACAGGCCTTGGTAAGAGATGTTCCCGGTAGGCTGTAAGAGCACTGGGCAACGCCAGATGTTTCTTAGCTTCCCGAAGAGCTGGAAGCAAGATGCTTTGGGGCCTCTCATCCCCTTTGCAAACAAGGCGGCCCTATGGGCCAGGCAGCTCTAGGCCAATGGAGCACACCCAGAGCAGAAGTTCTACTTCGGCCAGTTCAGGCCACCAACAAACTGCGTTTCACAGGCCTTGGTAAGAGATGTTCCCGGTAGGCTGTAAGAGCACTGGGCAACGCCAGATGTTTCTTAGCTTCCCGAAGAGCTGGAAGCAAGATGCTTTGGGGCCTCTCATCCCCTTTGCAAACAAGGCCGACCTTTGGGCCAGGCAGCTCTAGGCCAATGGAGCACACCCAGAGCAGAAGTTCTACCTCAGCCAGATAAGGCCTGCCAAGAAACTGCGTTTCAAAGGCTTTGGTAAGAGATGTTCCCGGTACTCTGGTAGAGCACTGGGCAGAGCCATTTGTTTCTTAGCTTCCCAAAGAGCTGGAAGCAAGATGCTTTGGGGGCTCCCTGCCCCTTTGCCAACAAGGGCGACCTTTGGGCCTTTCAGCTCTAGGCCAATGGAGCACACCCAGAGCAGAAGTCCTACTTCAGCCAGATCAGGCCTGCCAAGGAACTGCGTTTCAGAGGCCTTTGTATGTGACGTTCCCGGTAGGCTGTGAGAGCACGGTGCAGAGCCAGTTGTTTCCTTGTTTCCCAAACAGCTGGAAGCAAGACGCTTTGGGGCCTCTCTGCCCCTTTGGAAACAAGGCAGCACGTTGGGTCTGGCAGCTCTAGGGCAATGGAGCACAACCAGAGCCGAAGTTCTACTTCTTCCAGATCAGGCCTGCCTAGACAGTGCGTTTCCCAGGCCTTGATAAGAGATGTTCTCTTAGGCTATAAGAGCACTGGGCACAGCCAGTTGTTTCTTAGCTTCCCAAGAGGTGGAAGCAAGATGCTTTGGGGCCTCTCTCCCCCTTTGGAAACAAGGCAGCCCTTTGGGCCTTTCAGCTCTAGGGCAATGGAGCACACCCAGAGCAGAAGTTCTACCTCAGCCAGATCAGGCCTGCCAAGAAACTGCTTTTCACAGGCCTTCGTAAGAGGTGTTCCCGGAAGGCTGTAAGAGTACCTGGCAGAGCGAGTTGTTTCTTAGCTTCAAAAACAGCTGGAAGCAACATGATTTGGGGCCTCTCTCCCCCTTTGGAAACAAAGCAGCCTTTGTGCCTGGCAGCTCTAGGCCAAAGTAGCACACCCAGAGCACAAGTTCTACCTCAGCCAGATCAGGCCTTCCAAGAAACTGCGTCTCACAGGCCTTTCTCTGTCACGTTGCCGGTAGGCTGTGAGAGCACTGTGCAGAGCCAGTTGTTTCTTAGCTTCCCAAAGATTTGGAAGCAAGATGCTTTGGGGACTCTCAGCCCCTTTGGAAACAAGGCGGCCCTTTGGGCCTGGCAGCTCTAGGCCAAAGTAGCACGCCCAGAGCAGGAGTTCTACTTCAGCCAGATCAGGCCTGCCAAGAAACTGCGTTTCACAGGCCTTGGTAAGAGATGTTCCCGGTAGGCTGTGAGAGCACTGTGGAGAGCCAGTTGCTTTAGCTTCCCACAGAGCTGGAAGCAAGATGCCTTGGGGCCTCTCTCTCCCTTTGGACACAAGGCAGCCGTTTGGGCCTGGCAGCTCTAGGCCAATGGAGCACACCCACAGCAGAAGTTCTACTTCAGGCAGATCAGTCCTGCCCAGAAACTGCGTTTCACAGCCCTTGGTAAGAGATGTTCACGGTAGGCTGTGAGAGCACTGGGCAGAACCAGTTGTTTTTTAGCTTCCCAAAGTGCTGGAGGCAAGATGCTTTGGGGCCTCTCTCACCCTTTGGAAACAAGGCAGCCCTTAGGTCCTGGTAGCTCTAGGCCTATGTAGCACAACCAGAACAGAACTTCTACTTCAGCCAGGTCAGGCCTGCCAAGAAACTGCGTTTCACAGGCCTTTCAAAGAGATGTTCTCTTAGGCTGTAAGAGCACTGGGCAGAGCCAGCTGTTTCTTAGCTTCCCGAAGAGCTGGGAGCAAGATGCTTTGGGTCCACTCTCCGTCTTTGGAAACAAGGCAGCCCTTTGGGCCTGGCAGCTCTAGGGCAATGGAGCACACCCAGAGTAGAAGTTCTACTTCAGCCAGATCAGGCCTGCCAGGAAACTGCGTTTCACAGGCCTTGGTAAGAGATGTTCCCGGTAGGCTGTAAGAGCACTGGGCAGAGCCAGTTGTTTCTTACCTTCCTGAAAAGCTGGAAGCAAGATGCTTGGGACCCCTCTGCCCGTTTGGGAACAAGGCAGCCTTTTGGGTCGGGAAGCTCTAGGCCAATGGAGCACACGCAGAGCAGGAGTTCTACTTCAGCCTGATCAGGCCTGCAAAGAAACAGCGTTTGACAGGCCTTGGTAAGAGATGTTCCCGGTAGGTGTAAGAGCACTGGGCAGAGCCAGTTGTTTCTTAGCTTCGCAAAGACCGGGAAGCAAGATGCTTTGGGCCTCTCTGCCCCTTGGAAACAGGGCAGCACTTTGGGCCTGGCAGCTCTAGGGCAGTGGAGCACACCCAGAGGCGGAGTTCTACTTCAGCCAGATGAGGCCTGCCAAGAAACTGCGTTTCACAGGCCTTTCAAAGACATGTTCCCGGTAGGCTGTAAGAGCACGGGGCAGAGCGAGTTGGTTCTTAGCTTCCCAGAGAGCTGGAAGCAAGATGCTTTGGGGCCTCTCTGCCCCTTTGGAAACAAGGCAGCACCTTGGGCCTGGCAGCTCTAGGGCAATGGAGCACACCCAGAGCAGAAGTTCTACTTCAGCCAAATCAGGCCTGCCAGGAAACGGCGTTTCACAGGCCTTGGTAAGAGATGTTCCCGGTAGGCTGTAAGAGCACTGGGCAACGCCAGATGTTTCTTAGCTTCCCGAAGAGCTGGAAGCGAGAAGCTTTGGTGCCACTCTCTCACTTTGGACTCAAGGCAGCCCTTTGGGGCAGGTAGCTCTAGGCCAGTGGAGCACACCCAGAGCAGAAGTTCTACTTGGGCCAGTTCAGGCCACCAACAAACTGCGTTTCACAGGCCTTGGTAAGAGATGTTCCCGGTAGGCTGTAAGAGCACTGGGCAACGCCAGATGTTTCTTAGCTTCCCGAAGAGCTGGAAGCAAGATGCTTTGGGGCCTCTCATCCCCTTTGCAAACAAGGCGGCCCTATGGGCCAGGCAGCTCTAGGCCAATGGAGCACACCCAGAGCAGAAGTTCTACCTCAGCCAGATAAGGCCTGCCAAGAAACTGCATTTCAAAGGCTTTGGTAAGAGATGTTCCCGGTACTCTGTTAGAGCACTGGGCAGAGCCATTTGTTTCTTAGCTTCCCAAAGAGCTGGAAGCAAGATGCTTTGGGGGCTCCCTGCCCCTTTGCCAACAAGGGCGACCTTTGGGCCTTTCAGCTCTAGGCCAATGGAGCACACCCAGAGCAGAAGTCCTACTTCAGCCAGATCAGGCCTGCCAAGGAACTGCGTTTCAGAGGCCTTTGTATGTGACGTTCCCGGTAGGCTGTGAGAGCACGGTGCAGAGCCAGTTGTTTCCTTGTTTCCCAAACAGCTGGAAGCAAGACGCTTTGGGGCCTCTCTGCCCCTTTGGAAACAAGGCAGCACGTTGGGTCTGGCAGCTCTAGGGCAATGGAGCACAACCAGAGCCGAAGTTCTACTTCTTCCAGATCAGGCCTGCCTAGACAGTGCGTTTCCCAGGCCTTGATAAGAGATGTTCTCTTAGGCTATAAGAGCACTGGGCACAGCCAGTTGTTTCTTAGCTTCCCAAGAGGTGGAAGCAAGATGCTTTGGGGCCTCTCTCCCCCTTTGGAAACAAGGCAGCCCTTTGGGCCTTTCAGCTCTAGGGCAATGGAGCACACCCAGAGCAGAAGTTCTACCTCAGCCAGATCAGGCCTGCCAAGAAACTGCTTTTCACAGGCCTTCGTAAGAGGTGTTCCCGGAAGGCTGTAAGAGTACCTGGCAGAGCGAGTTGTTTCTTAGCTTCAAAAACAGCTGGAAGCAACATGATTTGGGGCCTCTCTCCCCCTTTGGAAACAAAGCAGCCTTTGTGCCTGGCAGCTCTAGGCCAAAGTAGCACACCCAGAGCACAAGTTCTACCTCAGCCAGATCAGGCCTTCCAAGAAACTGCGTCTCACAGGCCTTTCTCTGTCACGTTGCCGGTAGGCTGTGAGAGCACTGTGCAGAGCCAGTTGTTTCTTAGCTTCCCAAAGATTTGGAAGCAAGATGCTTTGGGGACTCTCAGCCCCTTTGGAAACAAGGCGGCCCTTTGGGCCTGGCAGCTCTAGGCCAAAGTAGCACGCCCAGAGCAGGAGTTCTACTTCAGCCAGATCAGGCCTGCCAAGAAACTGCGTTTCACAGGCCTTGGTAAGAGATGTTCCCGGTAGGCTGTGAGAGCACTGTGGAGAGCCAGTTGCTTTAGCTTCCCACAGAGCTGGAAGCAAGATGCCTTGGGGCCTCTCTCTCCCTTTGGACACAAGGCAGCCGTTTGGGCCTGGCAGCTCTAGGCCAATGGAGCACACCCACAGCAGAAGTTCTACTTCAGGCAGATCAGTCCTGCCCAGAAACTGCGTTTCACAGCCCTTGGTAAGAGATGTTCACGGTAGGCTGTGAGAGCACTGGGCAGAACCAGTTGTTTTTTAGCTTCCCAAAGTGCTGGAGGCAAGATGCTTTGGGGCCTCTCTCACCCTTTGGAAACAAGGCAGCCCTTAGGTCCTGGTAGCTCTAGGCCTATGTAGCACAACCAGAACAGAAGTTCTACTTCAGCCAGGTCAGGCCTGCCAAGAAACTGCGTTTCACAGGCCTTTCAAAGAGATGTTCTCTTAGGCTGTAAGAGCACTGGGCAGAGCCAGCTGTTTCTTAGCTTCCCGAAGAGCTGGGAGCAAGATGCTTTGGGTCCACTCTCCGTCTTTGGAAACAAGGCAGCCCTTTGGGCCTGGCAGCTCTAGGGCAATGGAGCACACCCAGAGCAGAAGTTCTACTTCAGCCAGATCAGGCCTGCCAGGAAACTGCGTTTCACAGGCCTTGGTAAGAGATGTTCCCGGTAGGCTGTAAGAGCACTGGGCAGAGCCAGTTGTTTCTTACCTTCCTGAAAAGCTGGAAGCAAGATGCTTGGGACCCCTCTGCCCGTTTGGGAACAAGGCAGCCTTTTGGGTCGGGAAGCTCTAGGCCAATGGAGCACACGCAGAGCAGGAGTTCTACTTCAGCCTGATCAGGCCTGCAAAGAAACAGCGTTTGACAGGCCTTGGTAAGAGATGTTCCCGGTAGGTGTAAGAGCACTGGGCAGAGCCAGTTGTTTCTTAGCTTCGCAAAGACCGGGAAGCAAGATGCTTTGGGCCTCTCTGCCCCTTGGAAACAGGGCAGCACTTTGGGCCTGGCAGCTCTAGGGCAGTGGAGCACACCCAGAGCCGGAGTTCTACTTCAGCCAGATGAGGCCTGCCAAGAAACTGCGTTTCACAGGCCTTTCAAAGACATGTTCCCGGTAGTCTGTAAGAGCACGGGGCAGAGCGAGTTGGTTCTTAGCTTCCCAGAGAGCTGGAAGCAAGATGCTTTGGGGCCTCTCTGCCCCTTTGGAAACAAGGCAGCACCTTGGGCCTGGCAGCTCTAGGGCAATGGAGCACACCCAGAGCAGAAGTTCTACTTCAGCCAAATCAGGCCTGCCAGGAAACGGCGTTTCACAGGCCTTGGTAAGAGATGTTCCCGGTAGGCTGTAAGAGCACTGGGCAACGCCAGATGTTTCTTAGCTTCCCGAAGAGCTGGAAGCGAGAAGCTTTGGTGCCACTCTCTCACTTTGGACTCAAGGCAGCCCTTTGGGTCAGGTAGCTCTAGGCCAGTGGAGCACACCCAGAGCAGAAGTTCTACTTGGGCCAGTTCAGGCCACCAACAAACTGCGTTTCACAGGCCTTGGTAAGAGATGTTCCCGGTAGGCTGTAAGAGCACTGGGCAACGCCAGATGTTTCTTAGCTTCCCGAAGAGCTGGAAGCAAGATGCTTTGGGGCCTCTCATCCCCTTTGCAAACAAGGCGGCCCTATGGGCCAGGCAGCTCTAGGCCAATGGAGCACACCCAGAGCAGAAGTTCTACTTCGGCCAGTTCAGGCCACCAACAAACTGCGTTTCACAGGCCTTGGTAAGAGATGTTCCCGGTAGGCTGTAAGAGCACTGGGCAACGCCAGATGTTTCTTAGCTTCCCGAAGAGCTGGAAGCAAGATGCTTTGGGGCCTCTCATCCCCTTTGCAAACAAGGCCGACCTTTGGGCCAGGCAGCTCTAGGCCAATGGAGCACACCCAGAGCAGAAGTTCTACCTCAGCCAGATAAGGCCTGCCAAGAAACTGCGTTTCAAAGGCTTTGGTAAGAGATGTTCCCGGTACTCTGTTAGAGCACTGGGCAGAGCCATTTGTTTCTTAGCTTCCCAAAGAGCTGGAAGCAAGATGCTTTGGGGGCTCCCTGCCCCTTTGCCAACAAGGGCGACCTTTGGGCCTTTCAGCTCTAGGCCAATGGAGCACACCCAGAGCAGAAGTCCTACTTCAGCCAGATCAGGCCTGCCAAGGAACTGCGTTTCAGAGGCCTTTGTATGTGACGTTCCCGGTAGGCTGTGAGAGCACGGTGCAGAGCCAGTTGTTTCCTTGTTTCCCAAACAGCTGGAAGCAAGACGCTTTGGGGCCTCTCTGCCCCTTTGGAAACAAGGCAGCACGTTGGGTCTGGCAGCTCTAGGGCAATGGAGCACAACCAGAGCCGAAGTTCTACTTCTTCCAGATCAGGCCTGCCTAGACAGTGCGTTTCCCAGGCCTTGATAAGAGATGTTCTCTTAGGCTATAAGAGCACTGGGCACAGCCAGTTGTTTCTTAGCTTCCCAAGAGGTGGAAGCAAGATGCTTTGGGGCCTCTCTCCCCCTTTGGAAACAAGGCAGCCCTTTGGGCCTTTCAGCTCTAGGGCAATGGAGCACACCCAGAGCAGAAGTTCTACCTCAGCCAGATCAGGCCTGCCAAGAAACTGCTTTTCACAGGCCTTCGTAAGAGGTGTTCCCGGAAGGCTGTAAGAGTACCTGGCAGAGCGAGTTGTTTCTTAGCTTCAAAAACAGCTGGAAGCAACATGATTTGGGGCCTCTCTCCCCCTTTGGAAACAAAGCAGCCTTTGTGCCTGGCAGCTCTAGGCCAAAGTAGCACACCCAGAGCACAAGTTCTACCTCAGCCAGATCAGGCCTTCCAAGAAACTGCGTCTCACAGGCCTTTCTCTGTCACGTTGCCGGTAGGCTGTGAGAGCACTGTGCAGAGCCAGTTGTTTCTTAGCTTCCCAAAGATTTGGAAGCAAGATGCTTTGGGGACTCTCAGCCCCTTTGGAAACAAGGCGGCCCTTTGGGCCTGGCAGCTCTAGGCCAAAGTAGCACGCCCAGAGCAGGAGTTCTACTTCAGCCAGATCAGGCCTGCCAAGAAACTGCGTTTCACAGGCCTTGGTAAGAGATGTTCCCGGTAGGCTGTGAGAGCACTGTGGAGAGCCAGTTGCTTTAGCTTCCCACAGAGCTGGAAGCAAGATGCCTTGGGGCCTCTCTCTCCCTTTGGACACAAGGCAGCCGTTTGGGCCTGGCAGCTCTAGGCCAATGGAGCACACCCACAGCAGAAGTTCTACTTCAGGCAGATCAGTCCTGCCCAGAAACTGCGTTTCACAGCCCTTGGTAAGAGATGTTCAGGGTAGGCTGTGAGAGCACTGGGCAGAACCAGTTGTTTTTTAGCTTCCCAAAGTGCTGGAGGCAAGATGCTTTGGGGCCTCTCTCACCCTTTGGAAACAAGGCAGCCCTTAGGTCCTGGTAGCTCTAGGCCTATGTAGCACAACCAGAACAGAACTTCTACTTCAGCCAGGTCAGGCCTGCCAAGAAACTGCGTTTCACAGGCCTTTCAAAGAGATGTTCTCTTAGGCTGTAAGAGCACTGGGCAGAGCCAGCTGTTTCTTAGCTTCCCGAAGAGCTGGGAGCAAGATGCTTTGGGTCCACTCTCCGTCTTTGGAAACAAGGCAGCCCTTTGGGCCTGGCAGCTCTAGGGCAATGGAGCACACCCAGAGCAGAAGTTCTACTTCAGCCAGATCAGGCCTGCCAGGAAACTGCGTTTCACAGGCCTTGGTAAGAGATGTTCCCGGTAGGCTGTAAGAGCACTGGGCAACGCCAGATGTTTCTTAGCTTCCCGAAGAGCTGGAAGCGAGAAGCTTTGGTGCCACTCTCTCACTTTGGACTCAAGGCAGCCCTTTGGGGCAGGTAGCTCTAGCCCAGTGGAGCACACCCAGAGCAGAAGTTCTACTTGGGCCAGTTCAGGCCACCAACAAACTGCGTTTCACAGGCCTTGGTAAGAGATGTTCCCGGTAGGCTGTAAGAGCACTGGGCAACGCCAGATGTTTCTTAGCTTCCCGAAGAGCTGGAAGCAAGATGCTTTGGGGCCTCTCATCCCCTTTGCAAACAAGGCCGACCTTTGGGCCAGGCAGCTCTAGGCCAATGGAGCACACCCAGAGCAGAAGTTCTACCTCAGCCAGATAAGGCCTGCCAAGAAACTGCGTTTCAAAGGCTTTGGTAAGAGATGTTCCCGGTACTCTGTTAGAGCACTGGGCAGAGCCATTTGTTTCTTAGCTTCCCAAAGAGCTGGAAGCAGAATGCTTTGGGGGCTCCCTGCCGCTTTGCCAACAAGGGCGACCTTTGGGCCTTTCAGCTCTAGGCCAATGGAGCACACCCAGAGCAGAAGTCCTACTTCAGCCAGATCAGGCCTGCCAAGGAACTGCGTTTCAGAGGCCTTTGTATGTGACGTTCCCAGTAGGCTGTGAGAGCACGGTGCAGAGCCAGTTGTTTCCTTGTTTCCCAAACAGCTGGAAGCAAGACGCTTTGGGGCCTCTCTGCCCCTTTGGAAACAAGGCAGCACGTTGGGTCTGGCAGCTCTAGGGCAATGGAGCACAACCAGAGCCGAAGTTCTACTTCTTCCAGATCAGGCCTGCCTAGACAGTGCGTTTCCCAGGCCTTGATAAGAGATGTTCTCTTAGGCTATAAGAGCACTGGGCACAGCCAGTTGTTTCTTAGCTTCCCAAGAGGTGGAAGCAAGATGCTTTGGGGCCTCTCTCCCCCTTTGGAAACAAGGCAGCCCTTTGGGCCTTTCAGCTCTAGGGCAATGGAGCACACCCAGAGCAGAAGTTCTACCTCAGCCAGATCAGGCCTGCCAAGAAACTGCTTTTCACAGGCCTTCGTAAGAGGTGTTCCCGGAAGGCTGTAAGAGTACCTGGCAGAGCGAGTTGTTTCTTAGCTTCAAAAACAGCTGGAAGCAACATGATTTGGGGCCTCTCTCCCCCTTTGGAAACAAAGCAGCCTTTGTGCCTGGCAGCTCTAGGCCAAAGTAGCACACCCAGAGCACAAGTTCTACCTCAGCCATATAAGGCCTGTCAAGAAGCTGCGTCTCACAGGCCTTTCTCTGTCACGTTGCCGGTAGGCTGTGAGAGCACTGTGCAGAGCCAGTTGTTTCTTAGCTTCCCAAAGATTTGGAAGCAAGATGCTTTGGGGACTCTCAGCCCCTTTGGAAACAAGGCGGCCCTTTGGGCCTGGCAGCTCTAGGCCAAAGTAGCACGCCCAGAGCAGGAGTTCTACTTCAGCCAGATCAGGCCTGCCAAGAAACTGCGTTTCACAGGCCTTGGTAAGAGATGTTCCCGGTAGGCTGTGAGAGCACTGTGGAGAGCCAGTTGCTTTAGCTTCCCACAGAGCTCGAAGCAAGATGCCTTGGGGCCTCTCTCTCCCTTTGGACACAAGGCAGCCGTTTGGGCCTGGCAGCTCTAGGCCAATGGAGCACACCCACAGCAGAAGTTCTACTTCAGGCAGATCAGTCCTGCCCAGAAACTGCGTTTCACAGCCCTTGGTAAGAGATGTTCACGGTAGGCTGTGAGAGCACTGGGCAGAACCAGTTGTTTTTTAGCTTCCCAAAGTGCTGGAGGCAAGATGCTTTGGGGCCTCTCTCACCCTTTGGAAACAAGGCAGCCCTTAGGTCCTGGTAGCTCTAGGCCTATGTAGCACAACCAGAACTGAAGTTCTACTTCAGCCAGGTCAGGCCTGCCAAGAAACTGCGTTTCACAGGCCTTTCAAAGAGATGTTCTCTTAGGCTGTAAGAGCACTGGGCAGAGCCAGCTGTTTCTTAGCTTCCCGAAGAGCTGGGAGCAAGATGCTTTGGGTCCACTCTCCGTCTTTGGAAACAAGGCAGCCCTTTGGGCCTGGCAGCTCTAGGGCAATGGAGCACACCCAGAGCAGAAGTTCTACTTCAGCCAGATCAGGCCTGCCAGGAAACTGCGTTTCACAGGCCTTGGTAAGAGATGTTCCCGGTAGGCTGTAAGAGCACTGGGCAGAGCCAGTTGTTTCTTACCTTCCTGAAAAGCTGGAAGCAAGATGCTTGGGAGCCCTCTGCCCGTTTGGGAACAAGGCAGCCTTTTGGGTCGGGAAGCTCTAGGCCAATGGAGCACACGCAGAGCAGGAGTTCTACTTCAGCCTGATCAGGCCTGCAAAGAAACAGCGTTTGACAGGCCTTGGTAAGAGATGTTCGCGGTAGGTGTAAGAGCACTGGGCAGAGCCAGTAGTTTCTTAGCTTCGCAAAGACCGGGAAGCAAGATGCTTTGGGCCTCTCTGCCCCTTGGAAACAGGGCAGCACTTTGGGCCTGGCAGCTCTAGGGCAATGGAGCACACCCAGAGCAGAAGTTCTACTTCAGCCAAATCAGGCCTGCCAGGAAACGGCGTTTCACAGGCCTTGGTAAGAGATGTTCCCGGTAGGCTGTAAGAGCACTGGGCAACGCCAGATGTTTCTTAGCTTCCCGAAGAGCTGGAAGCAAGAAGCTTTGGTGCCACTCTCTCACTTTGGACTCAAGGCAGCCCTTTGGGGCAGGTAGCTCTAGGCCAGTGGAGCACACCCAGAGCAGAAGTTCTACTTGGGCCAGTTCAGGCCACCAACAAACTGCGTTTCACAGGCCTTGGTAAGAGATGTTCCCGGTAGGCTGTAAGAGCACTGGGCAACGCCAGATGTTTCTTAGCTTCCCGAAGAGCTGGAAGCAAGATGCTTTGGGGCCTCTCATCCCCTTTGCAAACAAGGCCGACCTTTGGGCCAGGCAGCTCTAGGCCAATGGAGCACACCCAGAGCAGAAGTTCTACCTCAGCCAGATAAGGCCTGCCAAGAAACTGCGTTTCAAAGGCTTTGGTAAGAGATGTTCCCGCTACTCTGTTAGAGCACTGGGCAGAGCCATTTGTTTCTTAGCTTCCCAAAGAGCTGGAAGCAAGATGCTTTGGGGGCTCCCTGCCCCTTTGCCAACAAGGGCGACCTTTGGGCCTTTCAGCTCTAGGCCAATGGAGCACACCCAGAGCAGAAGTCCTACTTCAGCCAGATCAGGCCTGCCAAGGAACTGCGTTTCAGAGGCCTTTGTATGTGACGTTCCCGGTAGGCTGTGAGAGCACGGTGCAGAGCCAGTTGTTTCCTTGTTTCCCAAACAGCTGGAAGCAAGACGCTTTGGGGCCTCTCTGCCCCTTTGGAAACAAGGCAGCACGTTGGGTCTGGCAGCTCTAGGGCAATGGAGCACAACCAGAGCCGAAGTTCTACTTCTTCCAGATCAGGCCTGAATAGACAGTGCGTTTCACAGGCCTTGGTAAGAGATGTTCCCGGTAGGCTGTAAGAGCACTGGGCAACGCCAGATGTTTCTTAGCTTCCCAAGAGGTGGAAGCAAGATGCTTTGGGGCCTCTCTCCCCCTTTGGAAACAAGGCAGCCCTTTGGGCCTTTCAGCTCTAGGGCAATGGAGCACACCCAGAGCAGAAGTTCTACCTCAGCCAGATCAGGCCTGCCAAGAAACTGCTTTTCACAGGCCTTCGTAAGAGGTGTTCCCGGAAGGCTGTAAGAGTACCTGGCAGAGCGAGTTGTTTCTTAGCTTCAAAAACAGCTGGAAGCAACATGATTTGGGGCCTCTCTCCCCCTTTGGAAACAAAGCAGCCTTTGTGCCTGGCAGCTCTAGGCCAAAGTAGCACACCCAGAGCACAAGTTCTACCTCAGCCAGATAAGGCCTGTCAAGAAGCTGCGTTTCACAGGCCTTTGTATGTGACTTTCCCGGTTGGCTTTGAGAGCACTGTGCAGAGCCAGTTGTTTTAGCTTCCCAGAGAGCAGGAAGCAAGATGCTTTGGGGCCTCTCTCACACTTTGGAAATAAAGGCAGCCCTTTGGGCCTGGCAGCCCTAGGCCAATGGAGTACACCCAGAGCAGAAGTTCTACCTCAGCCAGATCAGGCCTTCCAAGAAACTGCGTCTCACAGGCCTTTCTCTGTCACGTTGCCGGTAGGCTGTGAGAGCACTGTGCAGAGCCAGTTGTTTCTTAGCTTCCCAAAGATTTGGATGCAAGATGCTTTGGGGACTCTCAGCCCCTTTGGAAACAAGGCGGCCCTTTGGGCCTGGCAGCTCTAGGCCAAAGTAGCACGCCCAGAGCAGGAGTTCTACTTCATCCAGATCAGGCCTGCCAAGAAACTGCGTTTCACAGGCCTTGGTAAGAGATGTTCCCGGTAGGCTGTGAGAGCACTGTGGAGAGCCAGTTGCTTTAGCTTCCCACAGAGCTGGAAGCAAGATGCCTTGGGGCCTCTCTCTCCCTTTGGACACAAGGCAGCCGTTTGGGCCTGGCAGCTCTAGGCCAATGGAGCACACCCACAGCAGAAGTTCTACTTCAGGCAGATCAGTCCTGCCCAGAAACTGCGTTTCACAGCCCTTGGTAAGAGATGTTCACGGTAGGCTGTGAGAGCACTGGGCAGAACCAGTTGTTTTTTAGCTTCCCAAAGTGCTGGAGGCAAGATGCTTTGGGGCCTCTCTCACCCTTTGGAAACAAGGCAGCCCTTAGGTCCTGGTAGCTCTAGGCCTATGTAGCACAACCAGAACAGAAGTTCTACTTCAGCCAGGTCAGGCCTGCCAAGAAACTGCGTTTCACAGGCCTTTCAAAGAGATGTTCTCTTAGGCTGTAAGAGCACTGGGCAGAGCCAGCTGTTTCTTAGCTTCCCGAAGAGCTGGGAGCAAGATGCTTTGGGTCCACTCTCCGTCTTTGGAAACAAGGCAGCCCTTTGGGCCTGGCAGCTCTAGGGCAATGGAGCACACCCAGAGCAGAAGTTCTACTTCAGCCAGATCAGGCCTGCCAGGAAACTGCGTTTCACAGGCCTTGGTAAGAGATGTTCCCGGTAGGCTGTAAGAGCACTGGGCAGAGCCAGTTGTTTCTTACCTTCCTGAAAAGCTGGAAGCAAGATGCTTGGGAGCCCTCTGCCCGTTTGGGAACAAGGCAGCCTTTTGGGTCGGGAAGCTCTAGGCCAATGGAGCACACGCAGAGCAGGAGTTCTGCTTCAGCCTGATCAGGCCTGCAAAGAAACAGCGTTTGACAGGCCTTGGTAAGAGATGTTCGCGGTAGGTGTAAGAGCACTGGGCAGAGCCAGTAGTTTCTTAGCTTCGCAAAGACCGGGAAGCAAGATGCTTTGGGCCTCTCTGCCCCTTGGAAACAGGGCAGCACTTTGGGCCTGGCAGCTCTAGGGCAATGGAGCACACCCAGAGCAGAAGTTCTACTTCAGCCAAATCAGGCCTGCCAGGAAACGGCGTTTCACAGGCCTTGGTAAGAGATGTTCCCGGTAGGCTGTAAGAGCACTGGGCAACGCCAGATGTTTCTTAGCTTCCCGAAGAGCTGGAAGCAAGAAGCTTTGGTGCCACTCTCTCACTTTGGACTCAAGGCAGCCCTTTGGGGCAGGTAGCTCTAGGCCAGTGGAGCACACCCAGAGCAGAAGTTCTACTTGGGCCAGTTCAGGCCACCAACAAACTGCGTTTCACAGGCCTTGGTAAGAGATGTTCCCGGTAGGCTGTAAGAGCACTGGGCAACGCCAGATGTTTCTTAGCTTCCCGAAGAGCTGGAAGCAAGATGCTTTGGGGCCTCTCATCCCCTTTGCAAACAAGGCCGACCTTTGGGCCAGGCAGCTCTAGGCCAATGGAGCACACCCAGAGCAGAAGTTCTACCTCAGCCAGATAAGGCCTGCCAAGAAACTGCGTTTCAAAGGCTTTGGTAAGAGATGTTCCCGCTACTCTGTTAGAGCACTGGGCAGAGCCATTTGTTTCTTAGCTTCCCAAAGAGCTGGAAGCAAGATGCTTTGGGGGCTCCCTGCCCCTTTGCCAACAAGGGCGACCTTTGGGCCTTTCAGCTCTAGGCCAATGGAGCACACCCAGAGCAGAAGTCCTACTTCAGCCAGATCAGGCCTGCCAAGGAACTGCGTTTCAGAGGCCTTTGTATGTGACGTTCCCGGTAGGCTGTGAGAGCACGGTGCAGAGCCAGTTGTTTCCTTGTTTCCCAAACAGCTGGAAGCAAGACGCTTTGGGGCCTCTCTGCCCCTTTGGAAACAAGGCAGCACGTTGGGTCTGGCAGCTCTAGGGCAATGGAGCACAACCAGAGCCGAAGTTCTACTTCTTCCAGATCAGGCCTGCCTAGACAGTGCGTTTCCCAGGCCTTGATAAGAGATGTTCTCTTAGGCTATAAGAGCACTGGGCACAGCCAGTTGTTTCTTAGCTTCCCAAGAGGTGGAAGCAAGATGCTTTGGGGCCTCTCTCCCCCTTTGGAAACAAGGCAGCCCTTTGGGCCTTTCAGCTCTAGGGCAATGGAGCACACCCAGAGCAGAAGTTCTACCTCAGCCAGATCAGGCCTGCCAAGAAACTGCTTTTCACAGGCCTTCGTAAGAGGTGTTCCCGGAAGGCTGTAAGAGTACCTGGCAGAGCGAGTTGTTTCTTAGCTTCAAAAACAGCTGGAAGCAACATGATTTGGGGCCTCTCTCCCCCTTTGGAAACAAAGCAGCCTTTGTGCCTGGCAGCTCTAGGCCAAAGTAGCACACCCAGAGCACAAGTTCTACCTCAGCCAGATAAGGCCTGTCAAGAAGCTGCGTTTCACAGGCCTTTGTATGTGACGTTCCCGGTTGGCTTTGAGAGCACTGTGCAGAGCCAGTTGTTTTAGCTTCCCAGAGAGCAGGAAGCAAGATGCTTTGGGGCCTCTCTCACACTTTGGAAATAAAGGCAGCCCTTTGGGCCTGGCAGCCCTAGGCCAATGGAGTACACCCAGAGCAGAAGTTCTACCTCAGCCAGATCAGGCCTTCCAAGAAACTGCGTCTCACAGGCCTTTCTCTGTCACGTTGCCGGTAGGCTGTGAGAGCACTGTGCAGAGCCAGTTGTTTCTTAGCTTCCCAAAGATTTGGAAGCAAGATGCTTTGGGGACTCTCAGCCCCTTTGGAAACAAGGCGGCCCTTTGGGCCTGGCAGCTCTAGGCCAAAGTAGCACGCCCAGAGCAGGAGTTCTACTTCAGCCAGATCAGGCCTGCCAAGAAACTGCGTTTCACAGGCCTTGGTAAGAGATGTTCCCGGTAGGCTGTGAGAGCACTGTGGAGAGCCAGTTGCTTTAGCTTCCCACAGAGCTCGAAGCAAGATGCCTTGGGGCCTCTCTCTCCCTTTGGACACAAGGCAGCCGTTTGGGCCTGGCAGCTCTAGGCCAATGGAGCACACCCACAGCAGAAGTTCTACTTCAGGCAGATCAGTCCTGCCCAGAAACTGCGTTTCACAGCCCTTGGTAAGAGATGTTCACGGTAGGCTGTGAGAGCACTGGGCAGAACCAGTTGTTTTTTAGCTTCCCAAAGTGCTGGAGGCAAGATGCTTTGGGGCCTCTCTCACCCTTTGGAAACAAGGCAGCCCTTAGGTCCTGGTAGCTCTAGGCCTATGTAGCACAACCAGAACAGAAGTTCTACTTCAGCCAGGTCAGGCCTGCCAAGAAACTGCGTTTCACAGGCCTTTCAAAGAGATGTTCTCTTAGGCTGTAAGAGCACTGGGCAGAGCCAGCTGTTTCTTAGCTTCCCGAAGAGCTGGGAGCAAGATGCTTTGGGTCCACTCTCCGTCTTTGGAAACAAGGCAGCCCTTTGGGCCTGGCAGCTCTAGGGCAATGGAGCACACCCAGAGCAGAAGTTCTACTTCAGCCAGATCAGGCCTGCCAGGAAACTGCGTTTCACAGGCCTTGGTAAGAGATGTTCCCGGTAGGCTGTAAGAGCACTGGGCAGAGCCAGTTGTTTCTTACCTTCCTGAAAAGCTGGAAGCAAGATGCTTGGGAGCCCTCTGCCCGTTTGGGAACAAGGCAGCCTTTTGGGTCGGGAAGCTCTAGGCCAATGGAGCACACGCAGAGCAGGAGTTCTGCTTCAGCCTGATCAGGCCTGCAAAGAAACAGCGTTTGACAGGCCTTGGTAAGAGATGTTCCCGGTAGGTGTAAGAGCACTGGGCAGAGCCAGTAGTTTCTTAGCTTCGCAAAGACCGGGAAGCAAGATGCTTTGGGCCTCTCTGCCCCTTGGAAACAGGGCAGCACTTTGGGCCTGGCAGCTCTAGGCCAATGGAGTACACCCAGAGCACAAGTTCTACCTCAGCCAGATCAGGCCTTCCAAGAAACTGCGTCTCACAGGCCTTTCTCTGTCACGTTGCCGGTAGGCTGTGAGAGCACTGTGCAGAGCCAGTTGTTTCTTAGCTTCCCAAAGATTTGGAAGCAAGATGCTTTGGGGACTCTCAGCCCCTTTGGAAACAAGGCGGCCCTTTGGGCCTGGCAGCTCTAGGCCAAAGTAGCACGCCCAGAGCAGGAGTTCTACTTCAGCCAGATCAGGCCTGCCAAGAAACTGCGTTTCACAGGCCTTGGTAAGAGATGTTCCCGGTAGGCTGTGAGAGCACTGTGGAGAGCCAGTTGCTTTAGCTTCCCACAGAGCTCGAAGCAAGATGCCTTGGGGCCTCTCTCTCCCTTTGGACACAAGGCAGCCGTTTGGGCCTGGCAGCTCTAGGCCAATGGAGCACACCCACAGCAGAAGTTCTACTTCAGGCAGATCAGTCCTGCCCAGAAACTGCGTTTCACAGCCCTTGGTAAGAGATGTTCACGGTAGGCTGTGAGAGCACTGGGCAGAACCAGTTGTTTTTTAGCTTCCCAAAGTGCTGGAGGCAAGATGCTTTGGGGCCTCTCTCACCCTTTGGAAACAAGGCAGCCCTTAGGTCCTGGTAGCTCTAGGCCTATGTAGCACAACCAGAACAGAAGTTCTACTTCAGCCAGGTCAGGCCTGCCAAGAAACTGCGTTTCACAGGCCTTTCAAAGAGATGTTCTCTTAGGCTGTAAGAGCACTGGGCAGAGCCAGCTGTTTCTTAGCTTCCCGAAGAGCTGGGAGCAAGATGCTTTGGGTCCACTCTCCGTCTTTGGAAACAAGGCAGCCCTTTGGGCCTGGCAGCTCTAGGGCAATGGAGCACACCCAGAGCAGAAGTTCTACTTCAGCCAGATCAGGCCTGCCAGGAAACTGCGTTTCACAGGCCTTGGTAAGAGATGTTCCCGGTAGGCTGTAAGAGCACTGGGCAGAGCCAGTTGTTTCTTACCTTCCTGAAAAGCTGGAAGCAAGATGCTTGGGAGCCCTCTGCCCGTTTGGGAACAAGGCAGCCTTTTGGGTCGGGAAGCTCTAGGCCAATGGAGCACACGCAGAGCAGGAGTTCTACTTCAGCCTGATCAGGCCTGCAAAGAAACAGCGTTTGACAGGCCTTGGTAAGAGATGTTCGCGGTAGGTGTAAGAGCACTGGGCAGAGCCAGTAGTTTCTTAGCTTAGCAAAGACCGGGAAGCAAGATGCTTTGGGCCTCTCTGCCCCTTGGAAACAGGGCAGCACTTTGGGCCTGGCAGCTCTAGGGCAATGGAGCACACCCAGAGCAGAAGTTCTACTTCAGCCAAATCAGGCCTGCCAGGAAACGGCGTTTCACACGCCTTGGTAAGAGATGTTCCCGGTAGGCTGTAAGAGCACTGGGCAGAGCCAGTTGTTTCTTACCTTCCTGAAAAGCTGGAAGCAAGATGCTTGGGAGCCCTCTGCCCGTTTGGGAACAAGGCAGCCTTTTGGGTCGGGAAGCTCTAGGCCAATGGAGCACACGCAGAGCAGGAGTTCTACTTCAGCCTGATCAGGCCTGCAAAGAAACAGCGTTTGACAGGCCTTGGTAAGAGATGTTCGCGGTAGGTGTAAGAGCACTGGGCAGAGCCAGTAGTTTCTTAGCTTAGCAAAGACCGGGAAGCAAGATGCTTTGGGCCTCTCTGCCCCTTGGAAACAGGGCAGCACTTTGGGCCTGGCAGCTCTAGGGCAATGGAGCACACCCAGAGCAGAAGTTCTACTTCAGCCAAATCAGGCCTGCCAGGAAACGGCGTTTCACAGGCCTTGGTAAGAGATGTTCCCGGTAGGCTGTAAGAGCACTGGGCAACGCCAGATGTTTCTTAGCTTCCCGAAGAGCTGGAAGCAAGATGCTTTGGGGCCTCTCATCCCCTTTGCAAACAAGGCCGACCTTTGGGCCAGGCAGCTCTAGGCCAATGGAGCACACCCAGAGCAGAAGTTCTACCTCAGCCAGATAAGGCCTGCCAAGAAACTGCGTTTCAAAGGCTTTGGTAAGAGATGTTCCCGCTACTCTGTTAGAGCACTGGGCAGAGCCATTTGTTTCTTAGCTTCCCAAAGAGCTGGAAGCAAGATGCTTTGGGGGCTCCCTGCCCCTTTGCCAACAAGGGCGACCTTTGGGCCTTTCAGCTCTAGGCCAATGGAGCACACCCAGAGCAGAAGTCCTACTTCAGCCAGATCAGGCCTGCCAAGGAACTGCGTTTCAGAGGCCTTTGTATGTGACGTTCCCGGTAGGCTGTGAGAGCACGGTGCAGAGCCAGTTGTTTCCTTGTTTCCCAAACAGCTGGAAGCAAGACGCTTTGGGGCCTCTCTGCCCCTTTGGAAACAAGGCAGCACGTTGGGTCTGGCAGCTCTAGGGCAATGGAGCACAACCAGAGCCGAAGTTCTACTTCTTCCAGATCAGGCCTGCCTAGACAGTGCGTTTCCCAGGCCTTGATAAGAGATGTTCTCTTAGGCTATAAGAGCACTGGGCACAGCCAGTTGTTTCTTAGCTTCCCAAGAGGTGGAAGCAAGATGCTTTGGGGCCTCTCTCCCCCTTTGGAAACAAGGCAGCCCTTTGGGCCTTTCAGCTCGAGGGCAATGGAGCACACCCAGAGCAGAAGTTCTACCTCAGCCAGATCAGGCCTGCCAAGAAACTGCTTTTCACAGGCCTTCGTAAGAGGTGTTCCCGGAAGGCTGTAAGAGTACCTGGCAGAGCGAGTTGTTTCTTAGCTTCAAAAACAGCTGGAAGCAACATGATTTGGGGCCTCTCTCCCCCTTTGGAAACAAAGCAGCCTTTGTGCCTGGCAGCTCTAGGCCAAAGTAGCACACCCAGAGCACAAGTTCTACCTCAGCCAGATAAGGCCTGTCAAGAAGCTGCGTTTCACAGGCCTTTGTATGTGACGTTCCCGGTTGGCTTTGAGAGCACTGTGCAGAGCCAGTTGTTTTAGCTTCCCAGAGAGCAGGAAGCAAGATGCTTTGGGGCCTCTCTCACACTTTGGAAATAAAGGCAGCCCTTTGGGCCTGGCAGCCCTAGGCCAATGGAGTACACCCAGAGCAGAAGTTCTACCTCAGCCAGATCAGGCCTTCCAAGAAACTGCGTCTCACAGGCCTTTCTCTGTCACGTTGCCGGTAGGCTGTGAGAGCACTGTGCAGAGCCAGTTGTTTCTTAGCTTCCCAAAGATTTGGAAGCAAGATGCTTTGGGGACTCTCAGCCCCTTTGGAAACAAGGCGGCCCTTTGGGCCTGGCAGCTCTAGGCCAAAGTAGCACGCCCAGAGCAGGAGTTCTACTTCAGCCAGATCAGGCCTGCCAAGAAACTGCGTTTCACAGGCCTTGGTAAGAGATGTTCCCGGTAGGCTGTGAGAGCACTGTGGAGAGCCAGTTGCTTTAGCTTCCCACAGAGCTGGAAGCAAGATGCCTTGGGGCCTCTCTCTCCCTTTGGACACAAGGCAGCCGTTTGGGCCTGGCAGCTCTAGGCCAATGGAGCACACCCACAGCAGAAGTTCTACTTCAGGCAGATCAGTCCTGCCCAGAAACTGCGTTTCACAGCCCTTGGTAAGAGATGTTCACGGTAGGCTGTGAGAGCACTGGGCAGAACCAGTTGTTTTTTAGCTTCCCAAAGTGCTGGAGGCAAGATGCTTTGGGGCCTCTCTCACCCTTTGGAAACAAGGCAGCCCTTAGGTCCTGGTAGCTCTAGGCCTATGTAGCACAACCAGAACAGAAGTTCTACTTCAGCCAGGTCAGGCCTGCCAAGAAACTGCGTTTCACAGGCCTTTCAAAGAGATGTTCTCTTACGCTGTAAGAGCACTGGGCAGAGCCAGCTGTTTCTTAGCTTCCCGAAGAGCTGGGAGCAAGATGCTTTGGGTCCACTCTCCGTCTTTGGAAACAAGGCAGCCCTTTGGGCCTGGCAGCTCTAGGGCAATGGAGCACACCCAGAGCAGAAGTTCTACTTCAGCCAGATCAGGCCTGCCAGGAAACTGCGTTTCACAGGCCTTGGTAAGAGATGTTCCCGGTAGGCTGTAAGAGCACTGGGCAGAGCCAGTTGTTTCTTACCTTCCTGAAAAGCTGGAAGCAAGATGCTTGGGACCCCTCTGCCCGTTTGGGAACAAGGCAGCCTTTTGGGTCGGGAAGCTCTAGGCCAATGGAGCACACGCAGAGCAGGAGTTCTACTTCAGCCTGATCAGGCCTGCAAAGAAACAGCGTTTGACAGGCCTTGGTAAGAGATGTTCGCGGTAGGTGTAAGAGCACTGGGCAGAGCCAGTAGTTTCTTAGCTTCGCAAAGACCGGGAAGCAAGATGCTTTGGGCCTCTCTGCCCCTTGGAAACAGGGCAGCACTTTGGGCCTGGCAGCTCTAGGGCAATGGAGCACACCTAGAGCAGAAGTTCTACTTCAGCCAAATCAGGCCTGCCAGGAAACGGCGTTTCACAGGCCTTGGTAAGAGATGTTCCCGGTAGGCTGTAAGAGCACTGGGCAACGCCAGATGTTTCTTAGCTTCCCGAAGTGCTGGAAGCAAGAAGCTTTGGTGCCACTCTCTCACTTTGGACTCAAGGCAGCCCTTTGGGGCAGGTAGCTCTAGGCCAGTGGAGCACACCCAGAGCAGAAGTTCTACTTGGGCCAGTTCAGGCCACCAACAAACTGCGTTTCACAGGCCTTGGTAAGAGATGTTCCCGGTAGGCTGTAAGAGCACTGGGCAACGCCAGATGTTTCTTAGCTTCCCGAAGAGCTGGAAGCAAGATGCTTTGGGGCCTCTCATCCCCTTTGCAAACAAGGCCGACCTTTGGGCCAGGCAGCTCTAGGCCAATGGAGCACACCCAGAGCAGAAGTTCTACCTCAGCCAGATAAGGCCTGCCAAGAAACTGCGTTTCAAAGGCTTTGGTAAGAGATGTTCCCGGTACTCTGTTAGAGCACTGGGCAGAGCCATTTGTTTCTTAGCTTCCCAAAGAGCTGGAAGCAAGATGCTTTGGGGGCTCCCTGCCCCTTTGCCAACAAGGGCGACCTTTGGGCCTTTCAGCTCTAGGCCAATGGAGCACACCCAGAGCAGAAGTCCTACTTCAGCCAGATCAAGCCTGCCAAGGAACTGCATTTCAGAGGCCTTTGTATGTGACGTTCCCGGTAGGCTGTGAGAGCACGGTGCAGAGCCAGTTGTTTCCTTGTTTCCCAAACAGCTGGAAGCAAGACGCTTTGGGGCCTCTCTGCCCCTTTGGAAACAAGGCAGCACTAGGGCAATGGAGCACAACCAGAGCCGAAGTTCTACTTCTTCCAGATCAGGCCTGCCTAGACAGTGCGTTTCCCAGGCCTTGATAAGAGATGTTCTCTTAGGCTATAAGAGCACTGGGCACAGCCAGTTGTTTCTTAGCTTCCCAAGAGGTGGAAGCAAGATGCTTTGGGGCCTCTCTCCCCCTTTGGAAACAAGGCAGCCCTTTGGGCCTTTCAGCTCTAGGGCAATGGAGCACACCCAGAGCAGAAGTTCTACCTCAGCCAGATCAGGCCTGCCATGAAACTGCTTTTCACAGGCCTTCGTAAGAGGTGTTCCCGGAAGGCTGTAAGAGTACCTGGCAGAGCGAGTTGTTTCTTAGCTTCAAAAACAGCTGGAAGCAACATGATTTGGGGCCTCTCTCCCCCTTTGGAAACAAAGCAGCCTTTGTGCCTGGCAGCTCTAGGCCAAAGTAGCACACCCAGAGCACAAGTTCTACCTCAGCCAGATAAGGCCTGTCAAGAAGCTGCGTTTCACAGGCCTTTCTCTGTCACGTTGCCGGTAGGCTGTGAGAGCACTGTGCAGAGCCAGTTGTTTCTTAGCTTCCCAAAGATTTGGAAGCAAGATGCTTTGGGGACTCTCAGCCCCTTTGGAAACAAGGCGGCCCTTTGGGCCTGGCAGCTCTAGGCCAAAGTAGCACGCCCAGAGCAGGAGTTCTACTTCAGCCAGATCAGGCCTGCCAAGAAACTGCGTTTCACAGGCCTTGGTAAGAGATGTTCCCAGTAGGCTGTGAGAGCACTGTGGAGAGCCAGTTGCTTTAGCTTCCCACAGAGCTGGAAGCAAGATGCCTTGGGGCCTCTCTCTCCCTTTGGACACAAGGCAGCCGTTTGGGCCTGGCAGCTCTAGGCCAATGGAGCACACCCACAGCAGAAGTTCTACTTCAGGCAGATCAGTCCTGCCCAGAAACTGCGTTTCACAGCCCTTGGTAAGAGATGTTCAGGGTAGGCTGTGAGAGCACTGGGCAGAACCAGTTGTTTTTTAGCTTCCCAAAGTGCTGGAGGCAAGATGCTTTGGGGCCTCTCTCACCCTTTGGAAACAAGGCAGCCCTTAGGTCCTGGTAGCTCTAGGCCTATGTAGCACAACCAGAACAGAAGTTCTACTTCAGCCAGGTCAGGCCTGCCAAGAAACTGCGTTTCACAGGCCTTTCAAAGAGATGTTCTCTTAGGCTGTAAGAGCACTGGGCAGAGCCAGCTGTTTCTTAGCTTCCCGAAGAGCTGGGAGCAAGATGCTTTGGGTCCACTCTCCGTCTTTGGAAACAAGGCAGCCCTTTGGGCCTGGCAGCTCTAGGGCAATGGAGCACACCCAGAGCAGAAGTTCTACTTCAGCCAGATCAGGCCTGCCAGGAAACTGCGTTTCACAGGCCTTGGTAAGAGATGTTCCCGGTAGGCTGTAAGAGCACTGGGCAGAGCCAGTTGTTTCTTACCTTCCTGAAAAGCTGGAAGCAAGATGCTTGGGACCCCTCTGCCCGTTTGGGAACAAGGCAGCCTTTGGGTCGGGAAGCTCTAGGCCAATGGAGCACACGCAGAGCAGGAGTTCTACTTCAGCCTGATCAGGCCTGCAAAGAAACAGCGTTTGACAGGCCTTGGTAAGAGATGTTCCCGGTAGGTGTAAGAGCACTGGGCAGAGCCAGTTGTTTCTTAGCTTCGCAAAGACCGGGAAGCAAGATGCTTTGGGCCTCTCTGCCCCTTGGAAACAGGGCAGCACTTTGGGCCTGGCAGCTCTAGGGCAATGGAGCACACCCAGAGCCGGAGTTCTACTTCAGCCAGATGAGGCCTGCCAATAAACTGCGTTTCACAGGCCTTTCAAAGACATGTTCCCGGTAGGCTGTAAGAGCACTGGGCAACGCCAGATGTTTCTTAGCTTCCCGAAGAGCTGGAAGCAAGATGCTTTGGGGCCTCTCATCCCCTTTGCAAACAAGGCCGACCTTTGGGCCAGGCAGCTCTAGGCCAATGGAGCACACCCAGAGCAGAAGTTCTACCTCAGCCAGATAAGGCCTGCCAAGAAACTGCGTTTCAAAGGCTTTGGTAAGAGATGTTCCCGGTACTCTGTTAGAGCACTGGGCAGAGCCATTTGTTTCTTAGCTTCCCAAAGAGCTGGAAGCAAGATGCTTTGGGGGCTCCCTGCCCCTTTGCCAACAAGGGCGACCTTTGGGCCTTTCAGCTCTAGGCCAATGGAGCACACCCAGAGCAGAAGTCCTACTTCAGCCAGATCAGGCCTGCCAAGGAACTGCGTTTCAGAGGCCTTTGTATGTGACGTTCCCGGTAGGCTGTGAGAGCACGGTGCAGAGCCAGTTGTTTCCTTGTTTCCCAAACAGCTGGAAGCAAGACGCTTTGGGGCCTCTCTGCCCCTTTGGAAACAAGGCAGCACGTTGGGTCTGGCAGCTCTAGGGCAATGGAGCACAACCAGAGCCGAAGTTCTACTTCTTCCAGATCAGGCCTGCCTAGACAGTGCGTTTCCCAGGCCTTGATAAGAGATGTTCTCTTAGGCTATAAGAGCACTGGGCACAGCCAGTTGTTTCTTAGCTTCCCAAGAGGTGGAAGCAAGATGCTTTGGGGCCTCTCTCCCCCTTTGGAAACAAGGCAGCCCTTTGGGCCTTTCAGCTCTAGGGCAATGGAGCACACCCAGAGCAGAAGTTCTACCTCAGCCAGATCAGGCCTGCCAAGAAACTGCGTTTCACAGGCCTTTCAAAGAGATGTTCTCTTACGCTGTAAGAGCACTGGGCAGAGCCAGCTGTTTCTTAGCTTCCCGAAGAGCTGGGAGCAAGATGCTTTGGGTCCACTCTCCGTCTTTGGAAACAAGGCAGCCCTTTGGGCCTGGCAGCTCTAGGGCAATGGAGCACACCCAGAGCAGAAGTTCTACTTCAGCCAGATCAGGCCTGCCAGGAAACTGCGTTTCACAGGCCTTGGTAAGAGATGTTCCCGGTAGGCTGTAAGAGCACTGGGCAGAGCCAGTTGTTTCTTACCTTCCTGAAAAGCTGGAAGCAAGATGCTTGGGACCCCTCTGCCCGTTTGGGAACAAGGCAGCCTTTTGGGTCGGGAAGCTCTAGGCCAATGGAGCACACGCAGAGCAGGAGTTCTACTTCAGCCTGATCAGGCCTGCAAAGAAACAGCGTTTGACAGGCCTTGGTAAGAGATGTTCGCGGTAGGTGTAAGAGCACTGGGCAGAGCCAGTAGTTTCTTAGCTTCGCAAAGACCGGGAAGCAAGATGCTTTGGGCCTCTCTGCCCCTTGGAAACAGGGCAGCACTTTGGGCCTGGCAGCTCTAGGGCAATGGAGCACACCTAGAGCAGAAGTTCTACTTCAGCCAAATCAGGCCTGCCAGGAAACGGCGTTTCACAGGCCTTGGTAAGAGATGTTCCCGGTAGGCTGTAAGAGCACTGGGCAACGCCAGATGTTTCTTAGCTTCCCGAAGTGCTGGAAGCAAGAAGCTTTGGTGCCACTCTCTCACTTTGGACTCAAGGCAGCCCTTTGGGGCAGGTAGCTCTAGGCCAGTGGAGCACACCCAGAGCAGAAGTTCTACTTGGGCCAGTTCAGGCCACCAACAAACTGCGTTTCACAGGCCTTGGTAAGAGATGTTCCCGGTAGGCTGTAAGAGCACTGGGCAACGCCAGATGTTTCTTAGCTTCCCGAAGAGCTGGAAGCAAGATGCTTTGGGGCCTCTCATCCCCTTTGCAAACAAGGCCGACCTTTGGGCCAGGCAGCTCTAGGCCAATGGAGCACACCCAGAGCAGAAGTTCTACCTCAGCCAGATAAGGCCTGCCAAGAAACTGCGTTTCAAAGGCTTTGGTAAGAGATGTTCCCGCTACTCTGTTAGAGCACTGGGCAGAGCCATTTGTTTCTTAGCTTCCCAAAGAGCTGGAAGCAAGATGCTTTGGGGGCTCCCTGCCCCTTTGCCAACAAGGGCGACCTTTGGGCCTTTCAGCTCTAGGCCAATGGAGCACACCCAGAGCAGAAGTCCTACTTCAGCCAGATCAAGCCTGCCAAGGAACTGCATTTCAGAGGCCTTTGTATGTGACGTTCCCGGTAGGCTCTGAGAGCACGGTGCAGAGCCAGTTGTTTCCTTGTTTCCCAAACAGCTGGAAGCAAGACGCTTTGGGGCCTCTCTGCCCCTTTGGAAACAAGGCAGCACTAGGGCAATGGAGCACAACCAGAGCCGAAGTTCTACTTCTTCCAGATCAGGCCTGCCTAGACAGTGCGTTTCCCAGGCCTTGATAAGAGATGTTCTCTTAGGCTATAAGAGCACTGGGCACAGCCAGTTGTTTCTTAGCTTCCCAAGAGGTGGAAGCAAGATGCTTTGGGGCCTCTCTCCCCCTTTGGAAACAAGGCAGCCCTTTGGGCCTTTCAGCTCTAGGGCAATGGAGCACACCCAGAGCAGAAGTTCTACCTCAGCCAGATCAGGCCTGCCATGAAATTGCTTTTCACAGGCCTTCGTAAGAGGTGTTCCCGGAAGGCTGTAAGAGTACCTGGCAGAGCGAGTTGTTTCTTAGCTTCAAAAACAGCTGGAAGCAACATGATTTGGGGCCTCTCTCCCCCTTTGGAAACAAAGCAGCCTTTGTGCCTGGCAGCTCTAGGCCAAAGTAGCACACCCAGAGCACAAGTTCTACCTCAGCCAGATAAGGCCTGTCAAGAAGCTGCGTTTCACAGGCCTTTCTCTGTCACGTTGCCGGTAGGCTGTGAGAGCACTGTGCAGAGCCAGTTGTTTCTTAGCTTCCCAAAGATTTGGAAGCAAGATGCTTTGGGGACTCTCAGCCCCTTTGGAAACAAGGCGGCCCTTTGGGCCTGGCAGCTCTAGGCCAAAGTAGCACGCCCAGAGCAGGAGTTCTACTTCAGCCAGATCAGGCCTGCCAAGAAACTGCGTTTCACAGGCCTTGGTAAGAGATGTTCCCAGTAGGCTGTGAGAGCACTGTGGAGAGCCAGTTGCTTTAGCTTCCCACAGAGCTGGAAGCAAGATGCCTTGGGGCCTCTCTCTCCCTTTGGACACAAGGCAGCCGTTTGGGCCTGGCAGCTCTAGGCCAATGGAGCACACCCACAGCAGAAGTTCTACTTCAGGCAGATCAGTCCTGCCCAGAAACTGCGTTTCACAGCCCTTGGTAAGAGATGTTCAGGGTAGGCTGTGAGAGCACTGGGCAGAACCAGTTGTTTTTTAGCTTCCCAAAGTGCTGGAGGCAAGATGCTTTGGGGCCTCTCTCACCCTTTGGAAACAAGGCAGCCCTTAGGTCCTGGTAGCTCTAGGCCTATGTAGCACAACCAGAACAGAAGTTCTACTTCAGCCAGGTCAGGCCTGCCAAGAAACTGCGTTTCACAGGCCTTTCAAAGAGATGTTCTCTTAGGCTGTAAGAGCACTGGGCAGAGCCAGCTGTTTCTTAGCTTCCCGAAGAGCTGGGAGCAAGATGCTTTGGGTCCACTCTCCGTCTTTGGAAACAAGGCAGCCCTTTGGGCCTGGCAGCTCTAGGGCAATGGAGCACACCCAGAGCAGAAGTTCTACTTCAGCCAGATCAGGCCTGCCAGGAAACTGCGTTTCACAGGCCTTGGTAAGAGATGTTCCCGGTAGGCTGTAAGAGCACTGGGCAGAGCCAGTTGTTTCTTACCTTCCTGAAAAGCTGGAAGCAAGATGCTTGGGACCCCTCTGCCCGTTTGGGAACAAGGCAGCCTTTGGGTCGGGAAGCTCTAGGCCAATGGAGCACACGCAGAGCAGGAGTTCTACTTCAGCCTGATCAGGCCTGCAAAGAAACAGCGTTTGACAGGCCTTGGTAAGAGATGTTCCCGGTAGGTGTAAGAGCACTGGGCAGAGCCAGTTGTTTCTTAGCTTCGCAAAGACCGGGAAGCAAGATGCTTTGGGCCTCTCTGCCCCTTGGAAACAGGGCAGCACTTTGGGCCTGGCAGCTCTAGGGCAATGGAGCACACCCAGAGCCGGAGTTCTACTTCAGCCAGATGAGGCCTGCCAATAAACTGCGTTTCACAGGCCTTTCAAAGACATGTTCCCGGTAGGCTGTAAGAGCACTGGGCAACGCCAGATGTTTCTTAGCTTCCCGAAGAGCTGGAAGCAAGATGCTTTGGGGCCTCTCATCCCCTTTGCAAACAAGGCCGACCTTTGGGCCAGGCAGCTCTAGGCCAATGGAGCACACCCAGAGCAGAAGTTCTACCTCAGCCAGATAAGGCCTGCCAAGAAACTGCGTTTCAAAGGCTTTGGTAAGAGATGTTCCCGGTACTCTGTTAGAGCACTGGGCAGAGCCATTTGTTTCTTAGCTTCCCAAAGAGCTGGAAGCAAGATGCTTTGGGGGCTCCCTGCCCCTTTGCCAACAAGGGCGACCTTTGGGCCTTTCAGCTCTAGGCCAATGGAGCACACCCAGAGCAGAAGTCCTACTTCAGCCAGATCAGGCCTGCCAAGGAACTGCGTTTCAGAGGCCTTTGTATGTGACGTTCCCGGTAGGCTGTGAGAGCACGGTGCAGAGCCAGTTGTTTCCTTGTTTCCCAAACAGCTGGAAGCAAGACGCTTTGGGGCCTCTCTGCCCCTTTGGAAACAAGGCAGCACGTTGGGTCTGGCAGCTCTAGGGCAATGGAGCACAACCAGAGCCGAAGTTCTACTTCTTCCAGATCAGGCCTGCCTAGACAGTGCGTTTCCCAGGCCTTGATAAGAGATGTTCTCTTAGGCTATAAGAGCACTGGGCACAGCCAGTTGTTTCTTAGCTTCCCAAGAGGTGGAAGCAAGATGCTTTGGGGCCTCTCTCCCCCTTTGGAAACAAGGCAGCCCTTTGGGCCTTTCAGCTCTAGGGCAATGGAGCACACCCAGAGCAGAAGTTCTACCTCAGCCAGATCAGGCCTGCCAAGAAACTGCTTTTCACAGGCCTTCGTAAGAGGTGTTCCCGGAAGGCTGTAAGAGTACCTGGCAGAGCGAGTTGTTTCTTAGCTTCAAAAACAGCTGGAAGCAACATGATTTGGGGCCTCTCTCCCCCTTTGGAAACAAAGCAGCCTTTGTGCCTGGCAGCTCTAGGCCAAAGTAGCACACCCAGAGCACAAGTTCTACCTCAGCCAGATAAGGCCTGTCAAGAAGCTGCGTTTCACAGGCCTTTGTATGTGACGTTCCCGGTTGGCTTTGAGAGCACTGTTCAGAGCCAGTTGTTTTAGCTTCCCAGAGAGCAGGAAGCAAGATGCTTTGAGGCCTCTCTCACACTTTGGAAATAAAGGCAGCCCTTTGGGCCTGGCAGCCCTAGGCCAATGGAGTACACCCAGAGCAGAAGTTCTACCTCAGCCAGATCAGGCCTTCCAAGAAACTGCGTCTCACAGGCCTTTCTCTGTCACGTTGCCGGTAGGCTGTGAGAGCACTGTGCAGAGCCAGTTGTTTCTTAGCTTCCCAAAGATTTGGAAGCAAGATGCTTTGGGGACTCTCAGCCCCTTTGGAAACAAGGCGGCCCTTTGGGCCTGGCAGCTCTAGGCCAAAGTAGCACGCCCAGAGCAGGAGTTCTACTTCAGCCAGATCAGGCCTGCCAAGAAACTGCGTTTCACAGGCCTTGGTAAGAGATGTTCCCGGTAGGCTGTGAGAGCACTGTGGAGAGCCAGTTGCTTTAGCTTCCCACAGAGCTGGAAGCAAGATGCCTTGGGGCCTCTCTCTCCCTTTGGACACAAGGCAGCCGTTTGGGCCTGGCAGCTCTAGGCCAATGGAGCACACCCACAGCAGAAGTTCTACTTCAGGCAGATCAGTCCTGCCCAGAAACTGCGTTTCACAGGCCTTGGTAAGAGATGTTCCCGGTAGGCTGTGAGAGCACTGGGCAGAACCAGTTGTTTTTTAGCTTCCCAAAGTGCTGGAGGCAAGATGCTTTGGGGCCTCTCTCACCCTTTGGAAACAAGGCAGCCCTTAGGTCCTGGTAGCTCTAGGCCTATGTAGCACAACCAGAACAGAAGTTCTACTTCAGCCAGGTCAGGCCTGCCAAGAAACTGCGTTTCACAGGCCTTTCAAAGAGATGTTCTCTTAGGCTGTAAGAGCACTGGGCAGAGCCAGCTGTTTCTTAGCTTCCCGAAGAGCTGGGAGCAAGATGCTTTGGGTCCACTCTCCGTCTTTGGAAACAAGGCAGCCCTTTGGGCCTGGCAGCTCTAGGGCAATGGAGCACACCCAGAGCAGAAGTTCTACTTCAGCCAGATCAGGCCTGCCAGGAAACTGCGTTTCACAGGCCTTGGTAAGAGATGTTCCCGGTAGGCTGTAAGAGCACTGGGCAGAGCCAGTTGTTTCTTACCTTCCTGAAAAGCTGGAAGCAAGATGCTTGGGAGCCCTCTGCCCGTTTGGGAACAAGGCAGCCTTTTGGGTCGGGAAGCTCTAGGCCAATGGAGCACACGCAGAGCAGGAGTTCTACTTCAGCCTGATCAGGCCTGCAAAGAAACAGCGTTTGACAGGCCTTGGTAAGAGATGTTCGCGGTAGGTGTAAGAGCACTGGGCAGAGCCAGTTGTTTCTTAGCTTCGCAAAGACCGGGAAGCAAGATGCTTTGGGCCTCTCTGCCCCTTGGAAACAGGGCAGCACTTTGGGCCTGGCAGCTCTAGGGCAATGGAGCACACCCAGAGCCGGAGTTCTACTTCAGCCAGATGAGGCCTGCCAAGAAACTGCGTTTCACAGGCCTTTCAAAGACATGTTCCCGGTAGGCTGTAAGAGCACGGGGCAGAGCGAGTTGGTTCTTAGCTTCCCAGAGAGCTGGAAGCAAGATGCTTTGGGGCCTCTCTGCCCCTTTGGAAACAAGGCAGCACCTTGGGCCTGGCAGCTCTAGGGCAATGGAGCACACCCAGAGCAGAAGTTCTACTTCAGCCAAATCAGGCCTGCCAGGAAACGGCGTTTCACAGGCCTTGGTAAGAGATGTTCCCGGTAGGCTGTAAGAGCACTGGGCAACGCCAGATGTTTCTTAGCTTCCCGAACAGCTGGAAGCAAGAAGCTTTGGTGCCACTCTCTCACTTTGTACTCAAGGCAGCCCTTTGGGGCAGGTAGCTCTAGGCCAGTGGAGCACACCCAGAGCAGAAGTTCTACTTGGGCCAGTTCAGGCCACCAACAAACTGCGTTTCACAGGCCTTGGTAAGAGATGTTCCCGGTAGGCTGTAAGAGCACTGGGCAATGCCAGATGTTTCTTAGCTTCCCGAAGAGCTGGAAGCAAGATGCTTTGGGGCCTCTCATCCCCTTTGCAAACAAGGCGGCCCTATGGGCCAGGCAGCTCTAGGCCAATGGAGCACACCCAGAGCAGAAGTTCTACTTCGGCCAGTTCAGGCCACCAACAAACTGCGTTTCACAGGCCTTGGTAAGAGATGTTCCCGGTAGGCTGTAAGAGCACTGGGCAACGCCAGATGTTTCTTAGCTTCCCGAAGAGCTGGAAGCAAGATGCTTTGGGGCCTCTCATCCCCTTTGCAAACAAGGCCGACCTTTGGGCCAGGCAGCTCTAGGCCAATGGAGCACACCCAGAGCAGAAGTTCTACCTCAGCCAGATAAGGCCTGCCAAGAAACTGCGTTTCAAAGGCTTTGGTAAGAGATGTTCCCGGTACTCTGTTAGAGCACTGGGCAGAGCCATTTGTTTCTTAGCTTCCCAAAGAGCTGGAAGCAAGATGCTTTGGGGGCTCCCTGCCCCTTTGCCAACAAGGGCGACCTTTGGGCCTTTCAGCTCTAGGCCAATGGAGCACACCCAGAGCAGAAGTCCTACTTCAGCCAGATCAGGCCTGCCAAGGAACTGCGTTTCAGAGGCCTTTGTATGTGACGTTCCCGGTAGGCTGTGAGAGCACGGTGCAGAGCCAGTTGTTTCCTTGTTTCCCAAACAGCTGGAAGCAAGACGCTTTGGGGCCTCTCTGCCCCTTTGGAAACAAGGCAGCACGTTGGGTCTGGCAGCTCTAGGGCAATGGAGCACAACCAGAGCCGAAGTTCTACTTCTTCCAGATCAGGCCTGCCTAGACAGTGCGTTTCCCAGGCCTTGATAAGAGATGTTCTCTTAGGCTATAAGAGCACTGGGCACAGCCAGTTGTTTCTTAGCTTCCCAAGAGGTGGAAGCAAGATGCTTTGGGGCCTCTCTCCCCCTTTGGAAACAAGGCAGCCCTTTGGGCCTTTCAGCTCTAGGGCAATGGAGCACACCCAGAGCAGAAGTTCTACCTCAGCCAGATCAGGCCTGCCAAGAAACTGCTTTTCACAGGCCTTCGTAAGAGGTGTTCCCGGAAGGCTGTAAGAGTACCTGGCAGAGCGAGTTGTTTCTTAGCTTCAAAAACAGCTGGAAGCAACATGATTTGGGGCCTCTCTCCCCCTTTGGAAACAAAGCAGCCTTTGTGCCTGGCAGCTCTAGGCCAAAGTAGCACAGCCAGAGCACAAGTTCTACCTCAGCCAGATAAGGCCTGTCAAGAAGCTGCGTTTCACAGGCCTTTGTATGTGACGTTCCCGGTTGGCTTTGAGAGCACTGTGCAGAGCCAGTTGTTTTAGCTTCCCAGAGAGCAGGAAGCAAGATGCTTTGGGGCCTCTCTCACACTTTGGAAATAAAGGCAGCCCTTTGGGCCTGGCAGCCCTAGGCCAATGGAGTACACCCAGAGCAGAAGTTCTACCTCAGCCAGATCAGGCCTTCCAAGAGACTGCGTCTCACAGGCCTTTCTCTGTCACGTTGCCGGTAGGCTGTGAGAGCACTGTGCAGAGCCAGTTGTTTCTTAGCTTCCCAAAGATTTGGAAGCAAGATGCTTTGGGGACTCTCAGCCCCTTTGGAAACAAGGCGGCCCTTTGGGCCTGGCAGCTCTAGGCCAAAGTAGCACGCCCAGAGCAGGAGTTCTACTTCAGCCAGATCAGGCCTGCCAAGAAACTGCGTTTCACAGGCCTTGGTAAGAGATGTTCCCGGTAGGCTGTGAGAGCACTGTGGAGAGCCAGTTGCTTTAGCTTCCCACAGAGCTGGAAGCAAGATGCCTTGGGGCCTCTCTCTCCCTTTGGACACAAGGCAGCCGTTTGGGCCTGGCAGCTCTAGGCCAATGGAGCACACCCACAGCAGAAGTTCTACTTCAGGCAGATCAGTCCTGCCCAGAAACTGCGTTTCACAGGCCTTGGTAAGAGATGTTCCCGGTAGGCTGTGAGAGCACTGGGCAGAACCAGTTGTTTTTTAGCTTCCCAAAGTGCTGGAGGCAAGATGCTTTGGGGCCTCTCTCACCCTTTGGAAACAAGGCAGCCCTTAGGTCCTGGTAGCTCTAGGCCTATGTAGCACAACCAGAACAGAAGTTCTACTTCAGCCAGGTCAGGCCTGCCAAGAAACTGCGTTTCACAGGCCTTTCAAAGAGATGTTCTCTTAGGCTGTAAGAGCACTGGGCAGAGCCAGCTGTTTCTTAGCTTCCCGAAGAGCTGGGAGCAAGATGCTTTGGGTCCACTCTCCGTCTTTGGAAACAAGGCAGCCCTTTGGGCCTGGCAGCTCTAGGGCAATGGAGCACACCCAGAGCAGAAGTTCTACTTCAGCCAGATCAGGCCTGCCAGGAAACTGCGTTTCACAGGCCTTGGTAAGAGATGTTCCCGGTAGGCTGTAAGAGCACTGGGCAGAGCCAGTTGTTTCTTACCTTCCTGAAAAGCTGGAAGCAAGATGCTTGGGAGCCCTCTGCCCGTTTGGGAACAAGGCAGCCTTTTGGGTCGGGAAGCTCTAGGCCAATGGAGCACACGCAGAGCAGGAGTTCTACTTCAGCCTGATCAGGCCTGCAAAGAAACAGCGTTTGACAGGCCTTGGTAAGAGATGTTCGCGGTAGGTGTAAGAGCACTGGGCAGAGCCAGTTGTTTCTTAGCTTCGCAAAGACCGGGAAGCAAGATGCTTTGGGCCTCTCTGCCCCTTGGAAACAGGGCAGCACTTTGGGCCTGGCAGCTCTAGGGCAATGGAGCACACCCAGAGCCGGAGTTCTACTTCAGCCAGATGAGGCCTGCCAAGAAACTGCGTTTCACAGGCCTTTCAAAGACATGTTCCCGGTAGGCTGTAAGAGCACGGGGCAGAGCGAGTTGGTTCTTAGCTTCCCAGAGAGCTGGAAGCAAGATGCTTTGGGGCCTCTCTGCCCCTTTGGAAACAAGGCAGCACCTTGGGCCTGGCAGCTCTAGGGCAATGGAGCACACCCAGAGCAGAAGTTCTACTTCAGCCAAATCAGGCCTGCCAGGAAACGGCGTTTCACAGGCCTTGGTAAGAGATGTTCCCGGTAGGCTGTAAGAGCACTGGGCAACGCCAGATGTTTCTTAGCTTCCCGAACAGCTGGAAGCAAGAAGCTTTGGTGCCACTCTCTCACTTTGTACTCAAGGCAGCCCTTTGGGGCAGGTAGCTCTAGGCCAGTGGAGCACACCCAGAGCAGAAGTTCTACTTGGGCCAGTTCAGGCCACCAACAAACTGCGTTTCACAGGCCTTGGTAAGAGATGTTCCCGGTAGGCTGTAAGAGCACTGGGCAATGCCAGATGTTTCTTAGCTTCCCGAAGAGCTGGAAGCAAGATGCTTTGGGGCCTCTCATCCCCTTTGCAAACAAGGCGGCCCTATGGGCCAGGCAGCTCTAGGCCAATGGAGCACACCCAGAGCAGAAGTTCTACTTCGGCCAGTTCAGGCCACCAACAAACTGCGTTTCACAGGCCTTGGTAAGAGATGTTCCCGGTAGGCTGTAAGAGCACTGGGCAACGCCAGATGTTTCTTAGCTTCCCGAAGAGCTGGAAGCAAGATGCTTTGGGGCCTCTCATCCCCTTTGCAAACAAGGCCGACCTTTGGGCCAGGCAGCTCTAGGCCAATGGAGCACACCCAGAGCAGAAGTTCTACCTCAGCCAGATAAGGCCTGCCAAGAAACTGCGTTTCAAAGGCTTTGGTAAGAGATGTTCCCGGTACTCTGTTAGAGCACTGGGCAGAGCCATTTGTTTCTTAGCTTCCCAAAGAGCTGGAAGCAAGATGCTTTGGGGGCTCCCTGCCCCTTTGCCAACAAGGGCGACCTTTGGGCCTTTCAGCTCTAGGCCAATGGAGCACACCCAGAGCAGAAGTCCTACTTCAGCCAGATCAGGCCTGCCAAGGAACTGCGTTTCAGAGGCCTTTGTATGTGACGTTCCCGGTAGGCTGTGAGAGCACGGTGCAGAGCCAGTTGTTTCCTTGTTTCCCAAACAGCTGGAAGCAAGACGCTTTGGGGCCTCTCTGCCCCTTTGGAAACAAGGCAGCACGTTGGGTCTGGCAGCTCTAGGGCAATGGAGCACAACCAGAGCCGAAGTTCTACTTCTTCCAGATCAGGCCTGCCTAGACAGTGCGTTTCCCAGGCCTTGATAAGAGATGTTCTCTTAGGCTATAAGAGCACTGGGCACAGCCAGTTGTTTCTTAGCTTCCCAAGAGGTGGAAGCAAGATGCTTTGGGGCCTCTCTCCCCCTTTGGAAACAAGGCAGCCCTTTGGGCCTTTCAGCTCTAGGGCAATGGAGCACACCCAGAGCAGAAGTTCTACCTCAGCCAGATCAGGCCTGCCAAGAAACTGCTTTTCACAGGCCTTCGTAAGAGGTGTTCCCGGAAGGCTGTAAGAGTACCTGGCAGAGCGAGTTGTTTCTTAGCTTCAAAAACAGCTGGAAGCAACATGATTTGGGGCCTCTCTCCCCCTTTGGAAACAAAGCAGCCTTTGTGCCTGGCAGCTCTAGGCCAAAGTAGCACACCCAGAGCACAAGTTCTACCTCAGCCAGATAAGGCCTGTCAAGAAGCTGCGTTTCACAGGCCTTTGTATGTGACGTTCCCGGTTGGCTTTGAGAGCACTGTGCAGAGCCAGTTGTTTTAGCTTCCCAGAGAGCAGGAAGCAAGATGCTTTGGGGCCTCTCTCACACTTTGGAAATAAAGGCAGCCCTTTGGGCCTGGCAGCCCTAGGCCAATGGAGTACACCCAGAGCAGAAGTTCTACCTCAGCCAGATCAGGCCTTCCAAGAGACTGCGTCTCACAGGCCTTTCTCTGTCACGTTGCTGGTAGGCTGTGAGAGCACTGTGCAGAGCCAGTTGTTTCTTAGCTTCCCAAAGATTTGGAAGCAAGATGCTTTGGGGACTCTCAGCCCCTTTGGAAACAAGGCGGCCCTTTGGGCCTGGCAGCTCTAGGCCAAAGTAGCACGCCCAGAGCAGGAGTTCTACTTCAGCCAGATCAGGCCTGCCAAGAAACTGCGTTTCACAGGCCTTGGTAAGAGATGTTCCCGGTAGGCTGTGAGAGCACTGTGGAGAGCCAGTTGCTTTAGCTTCCCACAGAGCTCGAAGCAAGATGCCTTGGGGCCTCTCTCTCCCTTTGGACACAAGGCAGCCGTTTGGGCCTGGCAGCTCTAGGCCAATGGAGCACACCCACAGCAGAAGTTCTACTTCAGGCAGATCAGTCCTGCCCAGAAACTGCGTTTCACAGGCCTTGGTAAGAGATGTTCCCGGTAGGCTGTGAGAGCACTGGGCAGAACCAGTTGTTTTTTAGCTTCCCAAAGTGCTGGAGGCAAGATGCTTTGGGGCCTCTCTCACCCTTTGGAAACAAGGCAGCCCTTAGGTCCTGGTAGCTCTAGGCCTATGTAGCACAACCAGAACAGAAGTTCTACTTCAGCCAGGTCAGGCCTGCCAAGAAACTGCGTTTCACAGGCCTTTCAAAGAGATGTTCTCTTAGGCTGTAAGAGCACTGGGCAGAGCCAGCTGTTTCTTAGCTTCCCGAAGAGCTGGGAGCAAGATGCTTTGGGTCCACTCTCCGTCTTTGGAAACAAGGCAGCCCTTTGGGCCTGGCAGCTCTAGGGCAATGGAGCACACCCAGAGCAGAAGTTCTACTTCAGCCAGATCAGGCCTGCCAGGAAACTGCGTTTCACAGGCCTTGGTAAGAGATGTTCCCGGTAGGCTGTAAGAGCACTGGGCAGAGCCAGTTGTTTCTTACCTTCCTGAAAAGCTGGAAGCAAGATGCTTGGGAGCCCTCTGCCCGTTTGGGAACAAGGCAGCCTTTTGGGTCGGGAAGCTCTAGGCCAATGGAGCACACGCAGAGCAGGAGTTCTACTTCAGCCTGATCAGGCCTGCAAAGAAACAGCGTTTGACAGGCCTTGGTAAGAGATGTTCGCGGTAGGTGTAAGAGCACTGGGCAGAGCCAGTTGTTTCTTAGCTTCGCAAAGACCGGGAAGCAAGATGCTTTGGGCCTCTCTGCCCCTTGGAAACAGGGCAGCACTTTGGGCCTGGCAGCTCTAGGGCAATGGAGCACACCCAGAGCCGGAGTTCTACTTCAGCCAGATGAGGCCTGCCAAGAAACTGCGTTTCACAGGCCTTTCAAAGACATGTTCCCGGTAGGCTGTAAGAGCACGGGGCAGAGCGAGTTGGTTCTTAGCTTCCCAGAGAGCTGGAAGCAAGATGCTTTGGGGCCTCTCTGCCCCTTTGGAAACAAGGCAGCACCTTGGGCCTGGCAGCTCTAGGGCAATGGAGCACACCCAGAGCAGAAGTTCTACTTCAGCCAAATCAGGCCTGCCAGGAAACGGCGTTTCACAGGCCTTGGTAAGAGATGTTCCCGGTAGGCTGTAAGAGCACTGGGCAACGCCAGATGTTTCTTAGCTTCCCGAAGAGCTGGAAGCAAGATGCTTTGGTGCCACTCTCTCACTTTGGACTCAAGGCAGCCCTTTGGGGCAGGTAGCTCTAGGCCAGTGGAGCACACCCAGAGCAGAAGTTCTACTTGGGCCAGTTCAGGCCACCAACAAACTGCGTTTCACAGGCCTTGGTAAGAGATGTTCCCGGTAGGCTGTAAGAGCACTGGGCAACGCCAGATGTTTCTTAGCTTCCCGAAGAGCTGGAAGCAAGATGCTTTGGGGCCTCTCATCCCCTTTGCAAACAAGGCCGACCTTTGGGCCAGGCAGCTCTAGGCCAATGGAGCACACCCAGAGCAGAAGTTCTACCTCAGCCAGATAAGGCCTGCCAAGAAACTGCGTTTCAAAGGCTTTGGTAAGAGATGTTCCCGGTACTCTGTTAGAGCACTGGGCAGAGCCATTTGTTTCTTAGCTTCCCAAAGAGCTGGAAGCAAGATGCTTTGGGGGCTCCCTGCCCCTTTGCCAACAAGGGCGACCTTTGGGCCTTTCAGCTCTAGGCCAATGGAGCACACCCAGAGCAGAAGTCCTACTTCAGCCAGATCAGGCCTGCCAAGGAACTGCGTTTCAGAGGCCTTTGTATGTGACGTTCCCGGTAGGCTGTGAGAGCACGGTGCAGAGCCAGTTGTTTCCTTGTTTCCCAAACAGCTGGAAGCAAGACGCTTTGGGGCCTCTCTGCCCCTTTGGAAACAAGGCAGCACGTTGGGTCTGGCAGCTCTAGGGCAATGGAGCACAACCAGAGCCGAAGTTCTACTTCTTCCAGATCAGGCCTGCCTAGACAGTGCGTTTCCCAGGCCTTGATAAGAGATGTTCTCTTAGGCTATAAGAGCACTGGGCACAGCCAGTTGTTTCTTAGCTTCCCAAGAGGTGGAAGCAAGATGCTTTGGGGCCTCTCTCCCCCTTTGGAAACAAGGCAGCCCTTTGGGCCTTTCAGCTCTAGGGCAATGGAGCACACCCAGAGCAGAAGTTCTACCTCAGCCAGATCAGGCCTGCCAAGAAACTGCTTTTCACAGGCCTTCGTAAGAGGTGTTCCCGGAAGGCTGTAAGAGTACCTGGCAGAGCGAGTTGTTTCTTAGCTTCAAAAACAGCTGGAAGCAACATGATTTGGGGCCTCTCTCCCCCTTTGGAAACAAAGCAGCCTTTGTGCCTGGCAGCTCTAGGCCAAAGTAGCACACCCAGAGCACAAGTTCTACCTCAGCCAGATAAGGCCTGTCAAGAAGCTGCGTTTCACAGGCCTTTGTATGTGACGTTCCCGGTTGGCTTTGAGAGCACTGTGCAGAGCCAGTTGTTTTAGCTTCCCAGAGAGCAGGAAGCAAGATGCTTTGGGGCCTCTCTCACACTTTGGAAATAAAGGCAGCCCTTTGGGCCTGGCAGCCCTAGGCCAATGGAGTACACCCAGAGCAGAAGTTCTACCTCAGCCAGATCAGGCCTTCCAAGAAACTGCGTCTCACAGGCCTTTCTCTGTCACGTTGCCGGTAGGCTGTGAGAGCACTGTGCAGAGCCAGTTGTTTCTTAGCTTCCCAAAGATTTGGAAGCAAGATGCTTTGGGGACTCTCAGCCCCTTTGGAAACAAGGCGGCCCTTTGGGCCTGGCAGCTCTAGGCCAAAGTAGCACGCCCAGAGCAGGAGTTCTACTTCAGCCAGATCAGGCCTGCCAAGAAACTGCGTTTCACAGGCCTTGGTAAGAGATGTTCCCGGTAGGCTGTGAGAGCACTGTGGAGAGCCAGTTGCTTTAGCTTCCCACAGAGCTGGAAGCAAGATGCCTTGGGGCCTCTCTCTCCCTTTGGACACAAGGCAGCCGTTTGGGCCTGGCAGCTCTAGGCCAATGGAGCACACCCACAGCAGAAGTTCTACTTCAGGCAGATCAGTCCTGCCCAGAAACTGCGTTTCACAGCCCTTGGTAAGAGATGTTCACGGTAGGCTGTGAGAGCACTGGGCAGAACCAGTTGTTTTTTAGCTTCCCAAAGTGCTGGAGGCAAGATGCTTTGGGGCCTCTCTCACCCTTTGGAAACAAGGCAGCCCTTAGGTCCTGGTAGCTCTAGGCCTATGTAGCACAACCAGAACAGAAGTTCTACTTCAGCCAGGTCAGGCCTGCCAAGAAACTGCGTTTCACAGGCCTTTCAAAGAGATGTTCTCTTAGGCTGTAAGAGCACTGGGCAGAGCCAGCTGTTTCTTAGCTTCCCGAAGAGCTGGGAGCAAGATGCTTTGGGTCCACTCTCCGTCTTTGGAAACAAGGCAGCCCTTTGGGCCTGGCAGCTCTAGGGCAATGGAGCACACCCAGAGCAGAAGTTCTACTTCAGCCAGATCAGGCCTGCCAGGAAACTGCGTTTCACAGGCCTTGGTAAGAGATGTTCCCGGTAGGCTGTAAGAGCACTGGGCAGAGCCAGTTGTTTCTTACCTTCCTGAAAAGCTGGAAGCAAGATGCTTGGGACCCCTCTGCCCGTTTGGGAACAAGGCAGCCTTTTGGGTCGGGAAGCTCTAGGCCAATGGAGCACACGCAGAGCAGGAGTTCTACTTCAGCCTGATCAGGCCTGCAAAGAAACAGCGTTTGACAGGCCTTGGTAAGAGATGTTCGCGGTAGGTGTAAGAGCACTGGGCAGAGCCAGTTGTTTCTTAGCTTCGCAAAGACCGGGAAGCAAGATGCTTTGGGCCTCTCTGCCCCTTGGAAACAGGGCAGCACTTTGGGCCTGGCAGCTCTAGGGCAATGGAGCACACCCAGAGCCGGAGTTCTACTTCAGCCAGATGAGGCCTGCCAAGAAACTGCGTTTCACAGGCCTTTCAAAGACATGTTCCCGGTAGGCTGTAAGAGCACGGGGCAGAGCGAGTTGGTTCTTAGCTTCCCAGAGAGCTGGAAGCAAGATGCTTTGGGGCCTCTCTGCCCCTTTGGAAACAAGGCAGCACCTTGGGCCTGGCAGCTCTAGGGCAATGGAGCACACCCAGAGCAGAAGTTCTACTTCAGCCAAATCAGGCCTGCCAGGAAACGGCGTTTCACAGGCCTTGGTAAGAGATGTTCCCGGTAGGCTGTAAGAGCACTGGGCAACGCCAGATGTTTCTTAGCTTCCCGAAGAGCTGGAAGCAAGATGCTTTGGTGCCACTCTCTCACTTTGGACTCAAGGCAGCCCTTTGGGGCAGGTAGCTCTAGGCCAGTGGAGCACACCCAGAGCAGAAGTTCTACTTGGGCCAGTTCAGGCCACCAACAAACTGCGTTTCACAGGCCTTGGTAAGAGATGTTCCCGGTAGGCTGTAAGAGCACTGGGCAACGCCAGATGTTTCTTAGCTTCCCGAAGAGCTGGAAGCAAGATGCTTTGGGGCCTCTCATCCCCTTTGCAAACAAGGCCGACCTTTGGGCCAGGCAGCTCTAGGCCAATGGAGCACACCCAGAGCACAAGTTCTACCTCAGCCAGATAAGGCCTGCCAAGAAACTGCGTTTCAAAGTCTTTGGTAAGAGATGTTCCCGGTACTCTGTTAGAGCACTGGGCAGAGCCATTTGTTTCTTAGCTTCCCAAAGAGCTGGAAGCAAGATGCTTTGGGGGCTCCCTGCCCCTTTGCCAACAAGGGCGACCTTTGGGCCTTTCAGCTCTAGGCCAATGGAGCACACCCAGAGCAGAAGTCCTACTTCAGCCAGATCAGGCCTGCCAAGGAACTGCGTTTCAGAGGCCTTTGTATGTGACGTTCCCGGTAGGCTGTGAGAGCACGGTGCAGAGCCAGTTGTTTCCTTGTTTCCCAAACAGCTGGAAGCAAGACGCTTTGGGGCCTCTCTGCCCCTTTGGAAACAAGGCAGCACGTTGGGTCTGGCAGCTCTAGGGCAATGGAGCACAACCAGAGCCGAAGTTCTACTTCTTCCAGATCAGGCCTGCCTAGACAGTGCGTTTCCCAGGCCTTGATAAGAGATGTTCTCTTAGGCTATAAGAGCACTGGGCACAGCCAGTTGTTTCTTAGCTTCCCAAGAGGTGGAAGCAAGATGCTTTGGGGCCTCTCTCCCCCTTTGGAAACAAGGCAGCCCTTTGGGCCTTTCAGCTCTAGGGCAATGGAGCACACCCAGAGCAGAAGTTCTACCTCAGCCAGATCAGGCCTGCCAAGAAACTGCTTTTCACAGGCCTTGGTAAGAGATGTTCCCGGTAGGCTGTAAGAGCACTGGGCAGAGCCAGCTGTTTCTTAGCTTCCCGAAGAGCTGGGAGCAAGATGCTTTGGGTCCACTCTCCGTCTTTGGAAACAAGGCAGCCCTTTGGGCCTGGCAGCTCTAGGGCAATGGAGCACACCCAGAGCAGAAGTTCTACTTCAGCCAGATCAGACCTGCCAGGAAACTGCGTTTCACAGGCCTTGGTAAGAGATGTTCCCGGTAGGCTGTAAGAGCACTGGGCAGAGCCAGTTGTTTCTTACCTTCCTGAAAAGCTGGAAGCAAGATGCTTGGGACCCCTCTGCCCGTTTGGGAACAAGGCAGCCTTTTGGGTCGGGAAGCTCTAGGCCAATGGAGCACACGCAGAGCAGGAGTTCTACTTCAGCCTGATCAGGCCTGCAAAGAAACAGCGTTTGACAGGCCTTGGTAAGAGATGTTCGCGGTAGGTGTAAGAGCACTGGGCAGAGCCAGTTGTTTCTTAGCTTCGCAAAGACCGGGAAGCAAGATGCTTTGGGCCTCTCTGCCCCTTGGAAACAGGGCAGCACTTTGGGCCTGGCAGCTCTAGGGCAGTGGAGCACACCGAGAGCCGGAGTTCTACTTCAGCCAGATGAGGCCTGCCAAGAAACTGCGTTTCACAGGCCTATCAAAGACATGTTCCCGGTAGGCTGTAAGAGCACGGGGCAGAGCGAGTTGGTTCTTAGCTTCCCAGAGAGCTGGAAGCAAGATGCTTTGGGGCCTCTCTGCCCCTTTGGAAACAAGGCAGCACCTTGGGCCTGGCAGCTCTAGGGCAATGGAGCACACCCAGAGCAGAAGTTCTACTTCAGCCAAATCAGGCCTGCCAGGAAACGGCGTTTCACAGGCCTTGGTAAGAGATGTTCCCGGTAGGCTGTAAGAGCACTGGGCAACGCCAGATGTTTCTTAGCTTCCTGAAGAGCTGGAAGCAAGAAGCTTTGGTGCCACTCTCTCACTTTGGACTCAAGGCAGCCCTTTGGGGCAGGTAGCTCTAGGCCAGTGGAGCACACCCAGAGCAGAAGTTCTACTTGGGCCAGTTCAGGCCACCAACAAACTGCGTTTCACAGGCCTTGGTAAGAGATGTTCCCGGTAGGCTGTAAGAGCACTGGGCAACGCCAGATGTTTCTTAGCTTCCCGAAGAGCTGGAAGCAAGATGCTTTGGGGCCTCTCATCCCCTTTGCAAACAAGGCGGCCCTATGGGCCAGGCAGCTCTAGGCCAATGGAGCACACCCAGAGCAGAAGTTCTACTTCGGCCAGTTCAGGCCACCAACAAACTGCGTTTCACAGGCCTTGGTAAGAGATGTTCCCGGTAGGCTGTAAGAGCACTGGGCAACGCCAGATGTTTCTTAGCTTCCCGAAGAGCTGGAAGCAAGATGCTTTGGGGCCTCTCATCCCCTTTGCAAACAAGGCCGACCTTTGGGCCAGGCAGCTCTAGGCCAATGGAGCACACCCAGAGCAGAAGTTCTTCCTCAGCCAGATAAGGCCTGCCAAGAAACTGCGTTTCAAAGGCTTTGGTAAGAGATGTTCCCGGTACTCTGTTAGAGCACTGGGCAGAGCCATTTGTTTCTTAGCTTCCCAAAGAGCTGGAAGCAAGATGCTTTGGGGGCTCCCTGCCCCTTTGCCAACAAGGGCGACCTATGGGCCTTTCAGCTCTAGGCCAATGGAGCACACCCAGAGCAGAAGTCCTACTTCAGCCAGATCAGGCCTGCCAAGGAACTGCGTTTCAGAGGCCTTTGTATGTGACGTTCCCGGTAGGCTGTGAGAGCACGGTGCAGAGCCAGTTGTTTCCTTGTTTCCCAAACAGCTGGAAGCAAGACGCTTTGGGGCCTCTCTGCCCCTTTGGAAACAAGGCAGCACGTTGGGTCTGGCAGCTCTAGGGCAATGGAGCACAACCAGAGCCGAAGTTCTACTTCTTCCAGATCAGGCCTGCCTAGACAGTGCGTTTCCCAGGCCTTGATAAGAGATGTTCTCTTAGGCTATAAGAGCACTGGGCACAGCCAGTTGTTTCTTAGCTTCCCAAGAGGTGGAAGCAAGATGCTTTGGGGCCTCTCTCCCCCTTTGGAAACAAGGCAGCCCTTTGGGCCTTTCAGCTCTAGGGCAATGGAGCACACCCAGAGCAGAAGTTCTACCTCAGCCAGATCAGGCCTGCCAAGAAACTGCTTTTCACAGGCCTTCGTAAGAGGTGTTCCCGGAAGGCTGTAAGAGTACCTGGCAGAGCGAGTTGTTTCTTAGCTTCAAAAACAGCTGGAAGCAACATGATTTGGGGCCTCTCTCCCCCTTTGGAAACAAAGCAGCCTTTGTGCCTGGCAGCTCTAGGCCAAAGTAGCACACCCAGAGCACAAGTTCTACCTCAGCCAGATAAGGCCTGTCAAGAAGCTGCGTTTCACAGGCCTTTGTATGTGACGTTCCCGGTTGGCTTTGAGAGCACTGTTCAGAGCCAGTTGTTTTAGCTTCCCAGAGAGCAGGAAGCAAGATGCTTTGAGGCCTCTCTCACACTTTGGAAATAAAGGCAGCCCTTTGGGCCTGGCAGCCCTAGGCCAATGGAGCACACCCACAGCAGAAGTTCTACTTCAGGCAGATCAGTCCTGCCCAGAAACTGCGTTTCACAGCCCTTGGTAAGAGATGTTCACGGTAGGCTGTGAGAGCACTGGGCAGAACCAGTTGTTTTTTAGCTTCCCAAAGTGCTGGAGGCAAGATGCTTTGGGGCCTCTCTCACCCTTTGGAAACAAGGCAGCCCTTAGGTCCTGGTAGCTCTAGGCCTATGTAGCACAACCAGAACAGAAGTTCTACTTCAGCCAGGTCAGGCCTGCCAAGAAACTGCGTTTCACAGGCCTTTCAAAGAGATGTTCTCTTAGGCTGTAAGAGCACTGGGCAGAGCCAGCTGTTTCTTAGCTTCCCGAAGAGCTGGGAGCAAGATGCTTTGGGTCCACTCTCCGTCTTTGGAAACAAGGCAGCCCTTTGGGCCTGGCAGCTCTAGGGCAATGGAGCACACCCAGAGCAGAAGTTCTACTTCAGCCAGATCAGGCCTGCCAGGAAACTGCGTTTCACAGGCCTTGGTAAGAGATGTTCCCGGTAGGCTGTAAGAGCACTGGGCAGAGCCAGTTGTTTCTTACCTTCCTGAAAAGCTGGAAGCAAGATGCTTGGGAGCCCTCTGCCCGTTTGGGAACAAGGCAGCCTTTTGGGTCGGGAAGCTCTAGGCCAATGGAGCACACGCAGAGCAGGAGTTCTACTTCAGCCTGATCAGGCCTGCAAAGAAACAGCGTTTGACAGGCCTTGGTAAGAGATGTTCGCGGTAGGTGTAAGAGCACTGGGCAGAGCCAGTTGTTTCTTAGCTTCGCAAAGACCGGGAAGCAAGATGCTTTGGGCCTCTCTGCCCCTTGGAAACAGGGCAGCACTTTGGGCCTGGCAGCTCTAGGGCAATGGAGCACACCCAGAGCCGGAGTTCTACTTCAGCCAGATGAGGCCTGCCAAGAAACTGCGTTTCACAGGCCTTTCAAAGACATGTTCCCGGTAGGCTGTAAGAGCACGGGGCAGAGCGAGTTGGTTCTTAGCTTCCCAGAGAGCTGGAAGCAAGATGCTTTGGGGCCTCTCTGCCCCTTTGGAAACAAGGCAGCACCTTGGGCCTGGCAGCTCTAGGGCAATGGAGCACACCCAGAGCAGAAGTTCTACTTCAGCCAAATCAGGCCTGCCAGGAAACGGCGTTTCACAGGCCTTGGTAAGAGATGTTCCCGGTAGGCTGTAAGAGCACTGGTCAATGCCAGATGTTTCTTAGCTTCCCGAAGTGCTGGAAGCAAGATGCTTTGGTGCCACTCTCTCACTTTGGACTCAAGGCAGCCCTTTGGGGCAGGTAGCTCTAGGCCAGTGGAGCACACCCAGAGCAGAAGTTCTACTTGGGCCAGTTCAGGCCACCAACAAACTGCGTTTCACAGGCCTTGGTAAGAGATGTTCCCGGTAGGCTGTAAGAGCACTGGGCAACGCCAGATGTTTCTTAGCTTCCCGAAGAGCTGGAAGCAAGATGCTTTGGGGCCTCTCATCCCCTTTGCAAACAAGGCCGACCTTTGGGCCAGGCAGCTCTAGGCCAATGGAGCACACCCAGAGCAGAAGTTCTACCTCACCCAGATAAGGCCTGCCAAGAAACTGCGTTTCAAAGGCTTTGGTAAGAGATGTTCCCGGTACTCTGTTAGAGCACTGGGCAGAGCCATTTGTTTCTTAGCTTCCCAAAGAGCTGGAAGCAAGATGCTTTGGGGGCTCCCTGCCCCTTTGCCAACAAGGGCGACCTTTGGGCCTTTCAGCTCTAGGCCAATGGAGCACACCCAGAGCAGAAGTCCTACTTCAGCCAGATCAGGCCTGCCAAGGAACTGCGTTTCAGAGGCCTTTGTATGTGACGTTCCCGGTAGGCTGTGAGAGCACGGTGCAGAGCCAGTTGTTTCCTTGTTTCCCAAACAGCTGGAAGCAAGACGCTTTGGGGCCTCTCTGCCCCTTTGGAAACAAGGCAGCACGTTGGGTCTGGCAGCTCTAGGGCAATGGAGCACAACCAGAGCCGAAGTTCTACTTCTTCCAGATCAGGCCTGCCTAGACAGTGCGTTTCCCAGGCCTTGATAAGAGATGTTCTCTTAGGCTATAAGAGCACTGGGCACAGCCAGTTGTTTCTTAGCTTCCCAAGAGGTGGAAGCAAGATGCTTTGGGGCCTCTCTCCCCCTTTGGAAACAAGGCAGCCCTTTGGGCCTTTCAGCTCTAGGGCAATGGAGCACACCCAGAGCAGAAGTTCTACCTCAGCCAGATCAGGCCTGCCAAGAAACTGCTTTTCACAGGCCTTGGTAAGAGATGTTCCCGGTAGGCTGTAAGAGCACTGGGCAGAGCCAGCTGTTTCTTAGCTTCCCGAAGAGCTGGGAGCAAGATGCTTTGGGTCCACTCTCCGTCTTTGGAAACAAGGCAGCCCTTTGGGCCTGGCAGCTCTAGGGCAATGGAGCACACCCAGAGCAGAAGTTCTACTTCAGCCAGATCAGGCCTGCCAGGAAACTGCGTTTCACAGGCCTTGGTAAGAGATGTTCCCGGTAGGCTGTAAGAGCACTGGGCAGAGCCAGTTGTTTCTTACCTTCCTGAAAAGCTGGAAGCAAGATGCTTGGGACCCCTCTGCCCGTTTGGGAACAAGGCAGCCTTTTGGGTCGGGAAGCTCTAGGCCAATGGAGCACACGCAGAGCAGGAGTTCTACTTCAGCCTGATCAGGCCTGCAAAGAAACAGCGTTTGACAGGCCTTGGTAAGAGATGTTCGCGGTAGGTGTAAGAGCACTGGGCAGAGCCAGTTGTTTCTTAGCTTCGCAAAGACCGGGAAGCAAGATGCTTTGGGCCTCTCTGCCCCTTGGAAACAGGGCAGCACTTTGGGCCTGGCAGCTCTAGGGCAGTGGAGCACACCGAGAGCCGGAGTTCTACTTCAGCCAGATGAGGCCTGCCAAGAAACTGCGTTTCACAGGCCTATCAAAGACATGTTCCCGGTAGGCTGTAAGAGCACGGGGCAGAGCGAGTTGGTTCTTAGCTTCCCAGAGAGCTGGAAGCAAGATGCTTTGGGGCCTCTCTGCCCCTTTGGAAACAAGGCAGCACCTTGGGCCTGGCAGCTCTAGGGCAATGGAGCACACCCAGAGCAGAAGTTCTACTTCAGCCAAATCAGGCCTGCCAGGAAACGGCGTTTCACAGGCCTTGGTAAGAGATGTTCCCGGTAGGCTGTAAGAGCACTGGGCAACGCCAGGTGTTTCTTAGCTTCCTGAAGAGCTGGAAGCAAGAAGCTTTGGTGCCACTCTCTCACTTTGGACTCAAGGCAGCCCTTTGGGGCAGGTAGCTCTAGGCCAGTGGAGCACACCCAGAGCAGAAGTTCCACTTGGGCCAGTTCAGGCCACCAACAAACTGCGTTTCACAGGCCTTGGTAAGAGATGTTCCCGGTAGGCTGTAAGAGCACTGGGCAACGCCAGATGTTTCTTAGCTTCCCGAAGAGCTGGAAGCAAGATGCTTTGGGGCCTCTCATCCCCTTTGCAAACAAGGCGGCCCTATGGGCCAGGCAGCTCTAGGCCAATGGAGCACACCCAGAGCAGAAGTTCTACTTCGGCCAGTTCAGGCCACCAACAAACTGCGTTTCACAGGCCTTGGTAAGAGATGTTCCCGGTAGGCTGTAAGAGCACTGGGCAACGCCAGATGTTTCTTAGCTTCCCGAAGAGCTGGAAGCAAGATGCTTTGGGGCCTCTCATCCCCTTTGCAAACAAGGCCGACCTTTGGGCCAGGCAGCTCTAGGCCAATGGAGCACACCCAGAGCAGAAGTTCTTCCTCAGCCAGATAAGGCCTGCCAAGAAACTGCGTTTCAAAGGCTTTGGTAAGAGATGTTCCCGGTACTCTGTTAGAGCACTGGGCAGAGCCATTTGTTTCTTAGCTTCCCAAAGAGCTGGAAGCAAGATGCTTTGGGGGCTCCCTGCCCCTTTGCCAACAAGGGCGACCTATGGGCCTTTCAGCTCTAGGCCAATGGAGCACACCCAGAGCAGAAGTCCTACTTCAGCCAGATCAGGCCTGCCAAGGAACTGCGTTTCAGAGGCCTTTGTATGTGACGTTCCCGGTAGGCTGTGAGAGCACGGTGCAGAGCCAGTTGTTTCCTTGTTTCCCAAACAGCTGGAAGCAAGACGCTTTGGGGCCTCTCTGCCCCTTTGGAAACAAGGCAGCACGTTGGGTCTGGCAGCTCTAGGGCAATGGAGCACAACCAGAGCCGAAGTTCTACTTCTTCCAGATCAGGCCTGCCTAGACAGTGCGTTTCCCAGGCCTTGATAAGAGATGTTCTCTTAGGCTATAAGAGCACTGGGCACAGCCAGTTGTTTCTTAGCTTCCCAAGAGGTGGAAGCAAGATGCTTTGGGGCCTCTCTCCCCCTTTGGAAACAAGGCAGCCCTTTGGGCCTTTCAGCTCTAGGGCAATGGAGCACACCCAGAGCAGAAGTTCTACCTCAGCCAGATCGGGCATGCCAAGAAACTGCTTTTCACAGGCCTTGGTAAGAGATGTTCCCGGTAGGCTGTAAGAGCACTGGGCAGAGCCAGCTGTTTCTTAGCTTCCCGAAGAGCTGGGAGCAAGATGCTTTGGGTCCACTCTCCGTCTTTGGAAACAAGGCAGCCCTTTGGGCCTGGCAGCTCTAGGGCAATGGAGCACACCCAGAGCAGAAGTTCTACTTCAGCCAGATCAGGCCTGCCAGGAAACTGCGTTTCACAGGTCTTGGTAAGAGATGTTCCCGGTAGGCTGTAAGAGCACTGGGCAGAGCCAGTTGTTTCTTACCTTCCTGAAAAGCTGGAAGCAAGATGCTTGAGACCCCTCTGCCCGTTTGGGAACAAGGCAGCCTTTTGGGTCGGGAAGCTCTAGGCCAATGGAGCACACGCAGAGCAGGAGTTCTACTTCAGCCTGATCAGGCCTGCAAAGAAACAGCGTTTGACAGGCCTTGGTAAGAGATGTTCGCGGTAGGTGTAAGAGCACTGGGCAGAGCCAGTTGTTTCTTAGCTTCGCAAAGACCGGGAAGCAAGATGCTTTGGGCCTCTCTGCCCCTTGGAAACAGGGCAGCACTTTGGGCCTGGCAGCTCTAGGGCAATGGAGCACACCCAGAGCCGGAGTTCTACTTCAGCCAGATGAGGCCTGCCAAGAAACTGCGTTTCACAGGCCTTTCAAAGACATGTTCCCGGTAGGCTGTAAGAGCACGGGGCAGAGCGAGTTGGTTCTTAGCTTCCCAGAGAGCTGGAAGCAAGATGCTTTGGGGCCTCTCTGCCCCTTTGGAAACAAGGCAGCACCTTGGGCCTGGCAGCTCTAGGGCAATGGAGCACACCCAGAGCAGAAGTTCTACTTCAGCCAAATCAGGCCTGCCAGGAAACGGCGTTTCACAGGCCTTGGTAAGAGATTTTCCCGGTAGGCTGTAAGAGCACTGGGCAACGCCAGATGTTTCTTAGCTTCCTGAAGAGCTGGAAGCAAGAAGCTTTGGTGCCACTCTCTCACTTTGGACTCAAGGCAGCCCTTTGGGGCAGGTAGCTCTAGGCCAGTGGAGCACACCCAGAGCAGAAGTTCTACTTGGGCCAGTTCAGGCCACCAACAAACTGCGTTTCACAGGCCTTGGTAAGAGATGTTCCCGGTAGGCTGTAAGAGCACTGGGCAACGCCAGATGTTTCTTAGCTTCCCGAAGAGCTGGAAGCAAGATGCTTTGGGGCCTCTCATCCCCTTTGCAAACAAGGCGGCCCTATGGGCCAGGCAGCTCTAGGCCAATGGAGCACACCCAGAGCAGAAGTTCTACTTCGGCCAGTTCAGGCCACCAACAAACTGCGTTTCACAGGCCTTGGTAAGAGATGTTCCCGGTAGGCTGTAAGAGCACTGGGCAACGCCAGATGTTTCTTAGCTTCCCGAAGAGCTGGAAGCAAGATGCTTTGGGGCCTCTCATCCCCTTTGCAAACAAGGCCGACCTTTGGGCCAGGCAGCTCTAGGCCAATGGAGCACACCCAGAGCAGAAGTTCTACCTCAGCCAGATAAGGCCTGCCAAGAAACTGCGTTTCAAAGGCTTTGGTAAGAGATGTTCCCGCTACTCTGTTAGAGCACTGGGCAGAGCCATTTGTTTCTTAGCTTCCCAAAGAGCTGGAAGCAAGATGCTTTGGGGGCTCCCTGCCCCTTTGCCAACAAGGGCGACCTTTGGGCCTTTCAGCTCTAGGCCAATGGAGCACACCCAGAGCAGAAGTCCTACTTCAGCCAGATCAGGCCTGCCAAGGAACTGCGTTTCAGAGGCCTTTGTATGTGACGTTCCCGGTAGGCTGTGAGAGCACGGTGCAGAGCCAGTTGTTTCCTTGTTTCCCAAACAGCTGGAAGCAAGACGCTTTGGGGCCTCTCTGCCCCTTTGGAAACAAGGCAGCACGTTGGGTCTGGCAGCTCTAGGGCAATGGAGCACAACCAGAGCCGAAGTTCTACTTCTTCCAGATCAGGCCTGCCTAGACAGTGCGTTTCCCAGGCCTTGATAAGAGATGTTCTCTTAGGCTATAAGAGCACTGGGCACAGCCAGTTGTTTCTTAGCTTCCCAAGAGGTGGAAGCAAGATGCTTTGGGGCCTCTCTCCCCCTTTGGAAACAAGGCAGCCCTTTGGGCCTTTCAGCTCTAGGGCAATGGAGCACACCCAGAGCAGAAGTTCTACCTCAGCCAGATCAGGCCTGCCAAGAAACTGCGTTTCACAGGCCTTGGTAAGAGATGTTCCCGGTAGGCTGTAAGAGCACTGGGCAGAGCCATTTGTTTCTTAGCTTCCCAAAGAGCTGGAAGCAAGATGCTTTGGGGGCTCCCTGCCCCTTTGCCAACAAGGGCGACCTTTGGGCCTTTCAGCTCTAGGCCAATGGAGCACACCCAGAGCAGAAGTCCTACTTCAGCCAGATCAGGCCTGCCAAGGAACTGCGTTTCAGAGGCCTTTGTATGTGACGTTCCCGGTAGGCTGTGAGAGCACGGTGCAGAGCCAGTTGTTTCCTTGTTTCCCAAACAGCTGGAAGCAAGACGCTTTGGGGCCTCTCTGCCCCTTTGGAAACAAGGCAGCACGTTGGGTCTGGCAGCTCTAGGGCAATGGAGCACAACCAGAGCCGAAGTTCTACTTCTTCGAGATCAGGCCTGCCTAGACAGTGCGTTTCCCAGGCCTTGATAAGAGATGTTCTCTTAGGCTATAAGAGCACTGGGCACAGCCAGTTGTTTCTTAGCTTCCCAAGAGGTGGAAGCAAGATGCTTTGGGGCCTCTCTCCCCCTTTGGAAACAAGGCAGCCCTTTGGGCCTTTCAGCTCTAGGGCAATGGAGCACACCCAGAGCAGAAGTTCTACCTCAGCCAGATCAGGCATGCCAAGAAACTGCTTTTCACAGGCCTTGGTAAGAGATGTTCCCGGTAGGCTGTAAGAGCACTGGGCAGAGCCAGCTGTTTCTTAGCTTCCCGAAGAGCTGGGAGCAAGATGCTTTGGGTCCACTCTCCGTCTTTGGAAACAAGGCAGCCCTTTGGGCCTGGCAGCTCTAGGGCAATGGAGCACACCCAGAGCAGAAGTTCTACTTCAGCCAGATCAGGCCTGCCAGGAAACTGCGTTTCACAGGCCTTGGTAAGAGATGTTCCCGGTAGGCTGTAAGAGCACTGGGCAGAGCCAGTTGTTTCTTACCTTCCTGAAAAGCTGGAAGCAAGATGCTTGGGAGCCCTCTGCCCGTTTGGGAACAAGGCAGCCTTTTGGGTCGGGAAGCTCTAGGCCAATGGAGCACACGCAGAGCAGGAGTTCTACTTCAGCCTGATCAGGCCTGCAAAGAAACAGCGTTTGACAGGCCTTGGTAAGAGATGTTCGCGGTAGGTGTAAGAGCACTGGGCAGAGCCAGTTGTTTCTTAGCTTCGCAAAGACCGGGAAGCAAGATGCTTTGGGCCTCTCTGCCCCTTGGAAACAGGGCAGCACTTTGGGCCTGGCAGCTCTAGGGCAATGGAGCACACCCAGAGCCGGAGTTCTACTTCAGCCAGATGAGGCCTGCCAAGAAACTGCGTTTCACAGGCCTTTCAAAGACATGTTCCCGGTAGGCTGTAAGAGCACGGGGCAGAGCGAGTTGGTTCTTAGCTTCCCAGAGAGCTGGAAGCAAGATGCTTTGGGGCCTCTCTGCCCCTTTGGAAACAAGGCAGCACCTTGGGCCTGGCAGCTCTAGGGCAATGGAGCACACCCAGAGCCGAAGTTCTACTTCTTCCAGATCAGGCCTGAATAGACAGTGCGTTTCACAGGCCTTGGTAAGAGATGTTCCCGGTAGGCTGTAAGAGCACTGGGCAACGCCAGATGTTTCTTAGCTTCCCGAAGAGCTGGAAGCAAGATGCTTTGGGGCCTCTCATCCCCTTTGCAAACAAGGCCGACCTTTGGGCCAGGCAGCTCTAGGCCAATGGAGCACACCCAGAGCAGAAGTTCTACCTCAGCCAGATAAGGCCTGCCAAGAAACTGCGTTTCAAAGGCTTTGGTAAGAGATGTTCCCGCTACTCTGTTAGAGCACTGGGCAGAGCCATTTGTTTCTTAGCTTCCCAAAGAGCTGGAAGCAAGATGCTTTGGGGGCTCCCTGCCCCTTTGCCAACAAGGGCGACCTTTGGGCCTTTCAGCTCTAGGCCAATGGAGCACACCCAGAGCAGAAGTCCTACTTCAGCCAGATCAGGCCTGCCAAGGAACTGCGTTTCAGAGGCCTTTGTATGTGACGTTCCCGGTAGGCTGTGAGAGCACGGTGCAGAGCCAGTTGTTTCCTTGTTTCCCAAACAGCTGGAAGCAAGACGCTTTGGGGCCTCTCTGCCCCTTTGGAAACAAGGCAGCACGTTGGGTCTGGCAGCTCTAGGGCAATGGAGCACAACCAGAGCCGAAGTTCTACTTCTTCCAGATCAGGCCTGCCTAGACAGTGCGTTTCCCAGGCCTTGATAAGAGATGTTCTCTTAGGCTATAAGAGCACTGGGCACAGCCAGTTGTTTCTTAGCTTCCCAAGAGGTGGAAGCAAGATGCTTTGGGGCCTCTCTCCCCCTTTGGAAACAAGGCAGCCCTTTGGGCCTTTCAGCTCTAGGGCAATGGAGCACACCCAGAGCAGAAGTTCTACCTCAGCCAGATCAGGCCTGCCAAGAAACTGCGTTTCACAGGCCTTGGTAAGAGATGTTCCCGGTAGGCTGTAAGAGCACTGGGCAGAGCCATTTGTTTCTTAGCTTCCCAAAGAGCTGGAAGCAAGATGCTTTGGGGGCTCCCTGCCCCTTTGCCAACAAGGGCGACCTTTGGGCCTTTCAGCTCTAGGCCAATGGAGCACACCCAGAGCAGAAGTCCTACTTCAGCCAGATCAGGCCTGCCAAGGAACTGCGTTTCAGAGGCCTTTGTATGTGACGTTCCCGGTAGGCTGTGAGAGCACGGTGCAGAGCCAGTTGTTTCCTTGTTTCCCAAACAGCTGGAAGCAAGACGCTTTGGGGCCTCTCTGCCCCTTTGGAAACAAGGCAGCACGTTGGGTCTGGCAGCTCTAGGGCAATGGAGCACAACCAGAGCCGAAGTTCTACTTCTTCCAGATCAGGCCTGCCTAGACAGTGCGTTTCCCAGGCCTTGATAAGAGATGTTCTCTTAGGCTATAAGAGCACTGGGCACAGCCAGTTGTTTCTTAGCTTCCCAAGAGGTGGAAGCAAGATGCTTTGGGGCCTCTCTCCCCCTTTGGAAACAAGGCAGCCCTTTGGGCCTTTCAGCTCTAGGGCAATGGAGCACACCCAGAGCAGAAGTTCTACCTCAGCCAGATCAGGCATGCCAAGAAACTGCTTTTCACAGGCCTTGGTAAGAGATGTTCCCGGTAGGCTGTAAGAGCACTGGGCAGAGCCAGCTGTTTCTTAGCTTCCCGAAGAGCTGGGAGCAAGATGCTTTGGGTCCACTCTCCGTCTTTGGAAACAAGGCAGCCCTTTGGGCCTGGCAGCTCTAGGGCAATGGAGCACACCCAGAGCAGAAGTTCTACTTCAGCCAGATCAGGCCTGCCAGGAAACTGCGTTTCACAGGCCTTGGTAAGAGATGTTCCCGGTAGGCTGTAAGAGCACTGGGCAGAGCCAGTTGTTTCTTACCTTCCTGAAAAGCTGGAAGCAAGATGCTTGGGAGCCCTCTGCCCGTTTGGGAACAAGGCAGCCTTTTGGGTCGGGAAGCTCTAGGCCAATGGAGCACACGCAGAGCAGGAGTTCTACTTCAGCCTGATCAGGCCTGCAAAGAAACAGCGTTTGACAGGCCTTGGTAAGAGATGTTCGCGGTAGGTGTAAGAGCACTGGGCAGAGCCAGTTGTTTCTTAGCTTCGCAAAGACCGGGAAGCAAGATGCTTTGGGCCTCTCTGCCCCTTGGAAACAGGGCAGCACTTTGGGCCTGGCAGCTCTAGGGCAATGGAGCACACCCAGAGCCGGAGTTCTACTTCAGCCAGATGAGGCCTGCCAAGAAACTGCGTTTCACAGGCCTTTCAAAGACATGTTCCCGGTAGGCTGTAAGAGCACGGGGCAGAGCGAGTTGGTTCTTAGCTTCCCAGAGAGCTGGAAGCAAGATGCTTTGGGGCCTCTCTGCCCCTTTGGAAACAAGGCAGCACCTTGGGCCTGGCAGCTCTAGGGCAATGGAGCACACCCAGAGCAGAAGTTCTACTTCAGCCAAATCAGGCCTGCCAGGAAACGGCGTTTCACAGGCCTTGGTAAGAGATGTTCCCGGTAGGCTGTAAGAGCACTGGGCAACGCCAGATGTTTCTTAGCTTCCCGAAGAGCTGGAAGCAAGAAGCTTTGGTGCCACTCTCTCACTTTGGACTCAAGGCAGCCCTTTGGGGCAGGTAGCTCTAGGCCAGTGGAGCACACCCAGAGCTGAAGTTCTACTTGGGCCAGTTCAGGCCACCAACAAACTGCGTTTCACAGGCCTTGGTAAGAGATGTTCCCGGTAGGCTGTAAGAGCACTGGGCAGAGCCAGTTGTTTCTTAGCTTCCCGAAGAGCTGGAAGCAAGATGCTTTGGGGCCTCTCATCCCCTTTGCAAACAAGGCGGCCCTTTGGGCCAGGCAGCTCTAGGCCAATGGAGCACACCCAGAGCAGAAGTTCTACCTCAGCCAGATAAGGCCTGCCAAGAAACTGCGTTTCAAAGGCTTTGGTAAGAGATGTTCCCGGTACTCTGTTAGAGCACTGGGCAGAGCCATTTGTTTCTTAGCTTCCCAAAGAGCTGGAAGCAAGATGCTTTGGGGGCTCCCTGCCCCTTTGCCAACAAGGGCGACCTTTGGGCCTTTCAGCTCTAGGCCAATGGAGCACACCCAGAGCAGAAGTCCTACTTCAGCCAGATCAGGCCTGCCAAGGAACTGCGTTTCAGAGGCCTTTGTATGTGACGTTCCCGGTAGGCTGTGAGAGCACGGTGCAGAGCCAGTTGTTTCCTTGTTTCCCAAACAGCTGGAAGCAAGACGCTTTGGGGCCTCTCTGCCCCTTTGGAAACAAGGCAGCACGTTGGGTCTGGCAGCTCTAGGGCAATGGAGCACAACCAGAGCCGAAGTTCTACTTCTTCCAGATCAGGCCTGCCTAGACAGTGCGTTTCCCAGGCCTTGATAAGAGATGTTCTCTTAGGCTATAAGAGCACTGGGCACAGCCAGTTGTTTCTTAGCTTCCCAAGAGGTGGAAGCAAGATGCTTTGGGGCCTCTCTCCCCCTTTGGAAACAAGGCAGCCCTTTGGGCCTTTCAGCTCTAGGGCAATGGAGCACACCCAGAGCAGAAGTTCTACCTCAGCCAGATCAGGCATGCCAAGAAACTGCTTTTCACAGGCCTTGGTAAGAGATGTTCCCGGTAGGCTGTAAGAGCACTGGGCAGAGCCAGCTGTTTCTTAGCTTCCCGAAGAGCTGGGAGCAAGATGCTTTGGGTCCACTCTCCGTCTTTGGAAACAAGGCAGCCCTTTGGGCCTGGCAGCTCTAGGGCAATGGAGCACACCCAGAGCAGAAGTTCTACTTCAGCCAGATCAGGCCTGCCAGGAAACTGCGTTTCACAGGCCTTGGTAAGAGATGTTCCCGGTAGGCTGTAAGAGCACTGGGCAGAGCCAGTTGTTTCTTACCTTCCTGAAAAGCTGGAAGCAAGATGCTTGGGACCCCTCTGCCCGTTTGGGAACAAGGCAGCCTTTTGGGTCGGGAAGCTCTAGGCCAATGGAGCACACGCAGAGCAGGAGTTCTACTTCAGCCTGATCAGGCCTGCAAAGAAACAGCGTTTGACAGGCCTTGGTAAGAGATGTTCGCGGTAGGTGTAAGAGCACTGGGCAGAGCCAGTTGTTTCTTAGCTTCGCAAAGACCGGGAAGCAAGATGCTTTGGGCCTCTCTGCCCCTTGGAAACAGGGCAGCACTTTGGGCCTGGCAGCTCTAGGGCAATGGAGCACACCCAGAGCCGGAGTTCTACTTCAGCCAGATGAGGCCTGCCAAGAAACTGCGTTTCACAGGCCTATCAAAGACATGTTCCCGGTAGGCTGTAAGAGCACGGGGCAGAGCGAGTTGGTTCTTAGCTTCCCAGAGAGCTGGAAGCAAGATGCTTTGGGGCCTCTCTGCCCCTTTGGAAACAAGGCAGCACCTTGGGCCTGGCAGCTCTAGGGCAATGGAGCACACCCAGAGCAGAAGTTCTACTTCAGCCAAATCAGGCCTGCCAGGAAACGGCGTTTCACAGGCCTTGGTAAGAGATGTTCCCGGTAGGCTGTAAGAGCACTGGGCAACGCCAGATGTTTCTTAGCTTCCCGAAGAGCTGGAAGCAAGAAGCTTTGGTGCCACTCTCTCACTTTGGACTCAAGGCAGCCCTTTGGGGCAGGTAGCTCTAGGCCAGTGGAGCACACCCAGAGCAGAAGTTCTACTTGGGCCAGTTCAGGCCACCAACAAACTGCGTTTCACAGGCCTTGGTAAGAGATGTTCCCGGTAGGCTGTAAGAGCACTGGGCAACGCCAGATGTTTCTTAGCTTCCCGAAGAGCTGGAAGCAAGATGCTTTGGGGCCTCTCATCCCCTTTGCAAACAAGGCGGCCCTATGGGCCAGGCAGCTCTAGGCCAATGGAGCACACCCAGAGCAGAAGTTCTACTTCGGCCAGTTCAGGCCACCAACAAACTGCGTTTCACAGGCCTTGGTAAGAGATGTTCCCGGTAGGCTGTAAGAGCACTGGGCAACGCCAGATGTTTCTTAGCTTCCCGAAGAGCTGGAAGCAAGATGCTTTGGGGCCTCTCATCCCCTTTGCAAACAAGGCCGACCTTTGGGCCAGGCAGCTCTAGGCCAATGGAGCACACCCAGAGCACAAGTTCTACCTCAGCCAGATAAGGCCTGCCAAGAAACTGCGTTTCAAAGGCTTTGGTAAGAGATGTTCCCGGTACTCTGTTAGAGCACTGGGCAGAGCCATTTGTTTCTTAGCTTCCCAAAGAGCTGGAAGCAAGATGCTTTGGGGGCTCCCTGCCCCTTTGCCAACAAGGGCGACCTTTGGGCCTTTCAGCTCTAGGCCAATGGAGCACACCCAGAGCAGAAGTCCTACTTCAGCCAGATCAGGCCTGCCAAGGAACTGCGTTTCAGAGGCCTTTGTATGTGACGTTCCCGGTAGGCTGTGAGAGCACGGTGCAGAGCCAGTTGTTTCCTTGTTTCCCAAACAGCTGGAAGCAAGACGCTTTGGGGCCTCTCTGCCCCTTTGGAAACAAGGCAGCACGTTGGGTCTGGCAGCTCTAGGGCAATGGAGCACAACCAGAGCCGAAGTTCTACTTCTTCCAGATCAGGCCTGCCTAGACAGTGCGTTTCCCAGGCCTTGATAAGAGATGTTCTCTTAGGCTATAAGAGCACTGGGCACAGCCAGTTGTTTCTTAGCTTCCCAAGAGGTGGAAGCAAGATGCTTTGGGGCCTCTCTCCCCCTTTGGAAACAAGGCAGCCCTTTGGGCCTTTCAGCTCTAGGGCAATGGAGCACACCCAGAGCAGAAGTTCTACCTCAGCCAGATCAGGCATGCCAAGAAACTGCTTTTCACAGGCCTTGGTAAGAGATGTTCCCGGTAGGCTGTAAGAGCACTGGGCAGAGCCAGCTGTTTCTTAGCTTCCCGAAGAGCTGGGAGCAAGATGCTTTGGGTCCACTCTCCGTCTTTGGAAACAAGGCAGCCCTTTGGGCCTGGCAGCTCTAGGGCAATGGAGCACACCCAGAGCAGAAGTTCTACTTCAGCCAGATCAGGCCTGCCAGGAAACTGCGTTTCACAGGCCTTGGTAAGAGATGTTCCCGGTAGGCTGTAAGAGCACTGGGCAGAGCCAGTTGTTTCTTACCTTCCTGAAAAGCTGGAAGCAAGATGCTTGGGACCCCTCTGCCCGTTTGGGAACAAGGCAGCCTTTTGGGTCGGGAAGCTCTAGGCCAATGGAGCACACGCAGAGCAGGAGTTCTACTTCAGCCTGATCAGGCCTGCAAAGAAACAGCGTTTGACAGGCCTTGGTAAGAGATGTTCGCGGTAGGTGTAAGAGCACTGGGCAGAGCCAGTTGTTTCTTAGCTTCGCAAAGACCGGGAAGCAAGATGCTTTGGGCCTCTCTGCCCCTTGGAAACAGGGCAGCACTTTGGGCCTGGCAGCTCTAGGGCAATGGAGCACACCCAGAGCCGGAGTTCTACTTCAGCCAGATGAGGCCTGCCAAGAAACTGCGTTTCACAGGCCTATCAAAGACATGTTCCCGGTAGGCTGTAAGAGCACGGGGCAGAGCGAGTTGGTTCTTAGCTTCCCAGAGAGCTGGAAGCAAGATGCTTTGGGGCCTCTCTGCCCCTTTGGAAACAAGGCAGCACCTTGGGCCTGGCAGCTCTAGGGCAATGGAGCACACCCAGAGCAGAAGTTCTACTTCAGCCAAATCAGGCCTGCCAGGAAACGGCGTTTCACAGGCCTTGGTAAGAGATGTTCCCGGTAGGCTGTAAGAGCACTGGGCAACGCCAGATGTTTCTTAGCTTCCCGAAGAGCTGGAAGCAAGAAGCTTTGGTGCCACTCTCTCACTTTGGACTCAAGGCAGCCCTTTGGGGCAGGTAGCTCTAGGCCAGTGGAGCACACCCAGAGCAGAAGTTCTACTTGGGCCAGTTCAGGCCACCAACAAACTGCGTTTCACAGGCCTTGGTAAGAGATGTTCCCGGTAGGCTGTAAGAGCACTGGGCAACGCCAGATGTTTCTTAGCTTCCCGAAGAGCTGGAAGCAAGATGCTTTGGGGCCTCTCATCCCCTTTGCAAACAAGGCGGCCCTATGGGCCAGGCAGCTCTAGGCCAATGGAGCACACCCAGAGCAGAAGTTCTACTTCGGCCAGTTCAGGCCACCAACAAACTGCGTTTCACAGGCCTTGGTAAGAGATGTTCCCGGTAGGCTGTAAGAGCACTGGGCAACGCCAGATGTTTCTTAGCTTCCCGAAGAGCTGGAAGCAAGATGCTTTGGGGCCTCTCATCCCCTTTGCAAACAAGGCCGACCTTTGGGCCAGGCAGCTCTAGGCCAATGGAGCACACCCAGAGCACAAGTTCTACCTCAGCCAGATAAGGCCTGCCAAGAAACTGCGTTTCAAAGGCTTTGGTAAGAGATGTTCCCGGTACTCTGTTAGAGCACTGGGCAGAGCCATTTGTTTCTTAGCTTCCCAAAGAGCTGGAAGCAAGATGCTTTGGGGGCTCCCTGCCCCTTTGCCAACAAGGGCGACCTTTGGGCCTTTCAGCTCTAGGCCAATGGAGCACACCCAGAGCAGAAGTCCTACTTCAGCCAGATCAGGCCTGCCAAGGAACTGCGTTTCAGAGGCCTTTGTATGTGACGTTCCCGGTAGGCTGTGAGAGCACGGTGCAGAGCCAGTTGTTTCCTTGTTTCCCAAACAGCTGGAAGCAAGACGCTTTGGGGCCTCTCTGCCCCTTTGGAAACAAGGCAGCACGTTGGGTCTGGCAGCTCTAGGGCAATGGAGCACAACCAGAGCCGAAGTTCTACTTCTTCCAGATCAGGCCTGCCTAGACAGTGCGTTTCCCAGGCCTTGATAAGAGATGTTCTCTTAGGCTATAAGAGCACTGGGCACAGCCAGTTGTTTCTTAGCTTCCCAAGAGGTGGAAGCAAGATGCTTTGGGGCCTCTCTCCCCCTTTGGAAACAAGGCAGCCCTTTGGGCCTTTCAGCTCTAGGGCAATGGAGCACACCCAGAGCAGAAGTTCTACCTCAGCCAGATCAGGCATGCCAAGAAACTGCTTTTCACAGGCCTTGGTAAGAGATGTTCCCGGTAGGCTGTAAGAGCACTGGGCAGAGCCAGCTGTTTCTTAGCTTCCCGAAGAGCTGGGAGCAAGATGCTTTGGGTCCACTCTCCGTCTTTGGAAACAAGGCAGCCCTTTGGGCCTGGCAGCTCTAGGGCAATGGAGCACACCCAGAGCAGAAGTTCTACTTCAGCCAGATCAGGCCTGCCAGGAAACGGCGTTTCACAGGCCTTGGTAAGAGATGTTCCCGGTAGGCTGTAAGAGCACTGGGCAACGCCAGATGTTTCTTAGCTTCCCGAAGAGCTGGAAGCAAGAAGCTTTGGTGCCACTCTCTCACTTTGGACTCAAGGCAGCCCTTTGGGGCAGGTAGCTCTAGGCCAGTGGAGCACACCCAGAGCAGAAGTTCTACTTGGGCCAGTTCAGGCCACCAACAAACTGCGTTTCACAGGCCTTGGTAAGAGATGTTCCCGGTAGGCTGTAAGAGCACTGGGCAACGCCAGATGTTTCTTAGCTTCCCGAAGAGCTGGAAGCAAGATGCTTTGGGGCCTCTCATCCCCTTTGCAAACAAGGCGGCCCTATGGGCCAGGCAGCTCTAGGCCAATGGAGCACACCCAGAGCAGAAGTTCTACTTCGGCCAGTTCAGGCCACCAACAAACTGCGTTTCACAGGCCTTGGTAAGAGATGTTCCCGGTAGGCTGTAAGAGCACTGGGCAACGCCAGATGTTTCTTAGCTTCCCGAAGAGCTGGAAGCAAGATGCTTTGGGGCCTCTCATCCCCTTTGCAAACAAGGCCGACCTTTGGGCCAGGCAGCTCTAGGCCAATGGAGCACACCCAGAGCAGAAGTTCTACCTCAGCCAGATAAGGCCTGCCAAGAAACTGCGTTTCAAAGGCTTTGGTAAGAGATGTTCCCGGTACTCTGTTAGAGCACTGGGCAGAGCCATTTGTTTCTTAGCTTCCCAAAGAGCTGGAAGCAAGATGCTTTGGGGGCTCCCTGCCCCTTTGCCAACAAGGGCGACCTTTGGGCCTTTCAGCTCTAGGCCAATGGAGCACACCCAGAGCAGAAGTCCTACTTCAGCCAGATCAGGCCTGCCAAGGAACTGCGTTTCAGAGGCCTTTGTATGTGACGTTCCCGGTAGGCTGTGAGAGCACGGTGCAGAGCCAGTTGTTTCCTTGTTTCCCAAACAGCTGGAAGCAAGACGCTTTGGGGCCTCTCTGCCCCTTTGGAAACAAGGCAGCACGTTGGGTCTGGCAGCTCTAGGGCAATGGAGCACAACCAGAGCCGAAGTTCTACTTCTTCCAGATCAGGCCTGCCTAGACAGTGCGTTTCCCAGGCCTTGATAAGAGATGTTCTCTTAGGCTATAAGAGCACTGGGCACAGCCAGTTGTTTCTTAGCTTCCCAAGAGGTGGAAGCAAGATGCTTTGGGGCCTCTCTCCCCCTTTGGAAACAAGGCAGCCCTTTGGGCCTTTCAGCTCTAGGGCAATGGAGCACACCCAGAGCAGAAGTTCTACCTCAGCCAGATCAGGCCTGCCAAGAAACTGCTTTTCACAGGCCTTCGTAAGAGGTGTTCCCGGAAGGCTGTAAGAGTACCTGGCAGAGCGAGTTGTTTCTTAGCTTCAAAAACAGCTGGAAGCAACATGATTTGGGGCCTCTCTCCCCCTTTGGAAACAAAGCAGCCTTTGTGCCTGGCAGCTCTAGGCCAAAGTAGCACACCCAGAGCACAAGTTCTACCTCAGCCAGATAAGGCCTGTCAAGAAGCTGCGTTTCACAGGCCTTTGTATGTGACGTTCCCGGTTGGCTTTGAGAGCACTGTGCAGAGCCAGTTGTTTTAGCTTCCCAGAGAGCAGGAAGCAAGATGCTTTGGGGCCTCTCTCACACTTTGGAAATAAAGGCAGCCCTTTGGGCCTGGCAGCCCTAGGCCAATGGAGTACACCCAGAGCAGAAGTTCTACCTCAGCCAGATCAGGCCTTCCAAGAGACTGCGTCTCACAGGCCTTTCTCTGTCACGTTGCCGGTAGGCTGTGAGAGCACTGTGCAGAGCCAGTTGTTTCTTAGCTTCCCAAAGATTTGGAAGCAAGATGCTTTGGGGACTCTCAGCCCCTTTGGAAACAAGGCGGCCCTTTGGGCCTGGCAGCTCTAGGCCAAAGTAGCACGCCCAGAGCAGGAGTTCTACTTCAGCCAGATCAGGCCTGCCAAGAAACTGCGTTTCACAGGCCTTGGTAAGAGATGTTCCCGGTAGGCTGTGAGAGCACTGTGGAGAGCCAGTTGCTTTAGCTTCCCACAGAGCTGGAAGCAAGATGCTTTGGGGCCTCTCTCTCCCTTTGGACACAAGGCAGCCGTTTGGGCCTGGCAGCTCTAGGCCAATGGAGCACACCCACAGCAGAAGTTCTACTTCAGGCAGATCAGTCCTGCCCAGAAACTGCGTTTCACAGCCGTTGGTAAGAGATGTTCACGGTAGGCTGTGAGAGCACTGGGCAGAACCAGTTGTTTTTTAGCTTCCCAAAGTGCTGGAGGCAAGATGCTTTGGGGCCTCTCTCACCCTTTGGAAACAAGGCAGCCCTTAGGTCCTGGTAGCTCTAGGCCTATGTAGCACAACCAGAACAGAAGTTCTACTTCAGCCAGGTCAGGCCTGCCAAGAAACTGCGTTTCACAGGCCTTTCAAAGAGATGTTCTCTTAGGCTGTAAGAGCACTGGGCAGAGCCAGCTGTTTCTTAGCTTCCCGAAGAGCTGGGAGCAAGATGCTTTGGGTCCACTCTCCGTCTTTGGAAACAAGGCAGCCCTTTGGGCCTGGCAGCTCTAGGGCAATGGAGCACACCCAGAGCAGAAGTTCTACTTCAGCCAGATCAGGCCTGCCAGGAAACTGCGTTTCACAGGCCTTGGTAAGAGATGTTCCCGGTAGGCTGTAAGAGCACTGGGCAGAGCCAGTTGTTTCTTACCTTCCTGAAAAGCTGGAAGCAAGATGCTTGGGACCCCTCTGCCCGCTTGGGAACAAGGCAGCCTTTTGGGTCGGGAAGCTCTAGGCCAATGGAGCACACGCAGAGCAGGAGTTCTACTTCAGCCTGATCAGGCCTGCAAAGAAACAGCGTTTGACAGGCCTTGGTAAGAGATGTTCGCGGTAGGTGTAAGAGCACTGGGCAGAGCCAGTTGTTTCTTAGCTTCACAAAGACCGGGAAGCAAGATGCCTTGGGCCTCTCTGCCCCTTGGAAACAGGGCAGCACTTTGGGCCTGGCAGCTCTAGGGCAATGGAGCACACCCAGAGCCGGAGTTCTACTTCAGCCAGATGAGGCCTGCCAAGAAACTGCGTTTCACAGGCCTTTCAAAGACATGTTCCCGGTAGGCTGTAAGAGCACGGGGCAGAGCGAGTTGGTTCTTAGCTTCCCAGAGAGCTGGAAGCAAGATGCTTTGGGGCCTCTCTGCCCCTTTGGAAACAAGGCAGCACCTTGGGCCTGGCAGCTCTAGGGCAATGGAGCACACCCAGAGCAGAAGTCCTACTTCAGCCAGATCAGGCCTGCCAAGGAACTGCGTTTCAGAGGCCTTTGTATGTGACGTTCCCGGTAGGCTGTGAGAGCACGGTGCAGAGCCAGTTGTTTCCTTGTTTCCCAAACAGCTGGAAGCAAGACGCTTTGGGGCCTCTCTGCCCCTTTGGAAACAAGGCAGCCCTTTGGGCCTTTCAGCTCTAGGGCAATGGAGCACACCCAGAGCAGAAGTTCTACCTCAGCCAGATCAGGCCTGCCAAGAAACTGCTTTTCACAGGCCTTCGTAAGCGGTGTTCCCGGAAGGCTGTAAGAGTACCTGGCAGAGCGAGTTGTTTCTTAGCTTCAAAAACAGCTGGAAGCAACATGATTTGGGGCCTCTCTCCCCCTTTGGAAACAAAGCAGCCTTTGTGCCTGGCAGCTCTAGGCCAAAGTAGCACACCCAGAGCACAAGTTCTACCTCAGCCAGATAAGGCCTGTCAAGAAGCTGCGTTTCACAGGCCTTTGTATGTGACGTTCCCGGTTGGCTTTGAGAGCACTGTGCAGAGCCAGTTGTTTTAGCTTCCCAGAGAGCAGGAAGCAAGATGCTTTGGGGCCTCTCTCACACTTTGGAAATAAAGGCAGCCCTTTGGGCCTGGCAGCCCTAGGCCAATGGAGTACACCCAGAGCAGAAGTTCTACCTCAGCCAGATCAGGCCTTCCAAGAAACTGCGTCTCACAGGCCTTTCTCTGTCACGTTGCCGGTAGGCTGTGAGAGCACTGTGCAGAGCCAGTTGTTTCTTAGCTTCCCAAAGATTTGGAAGCAAGATGCTTTGGGGACTCTCAGCCCCTTTGGAAACAAGGGGGGCCTTTGGGCCTGGCAGCTCTAGGCCAAAGTAGCACGCCCAGAGCAGGAGTTCTACTTCAGCCAGATCAGGCCTGCCAAGAAACTGCGTTTCACAGGCCTTGGTAAGAGATGTTCCCGGTAGGCTGTAAGAGCACTGGGCAACGCCAGATGTTTCTTAGCTTCCCGAAGAGCTGGAAGCAAGAAGCTTTGGTGCCACTCTCTCACTTTGGACTCAAGGCAGCCCTTTGGGGCAGGTAGCTCTAGGCCAGTGGAGCACACCCAGAGCAGAAGTTCTACTTGGGCCAGTTCAGGCCACCAACAAACTGCGTTTCACAGGCCTTGGTAAGAGATGTTCCCGGTAGGCTGTAAGAGCACTGGGCAACGCCAGATGTTTCTTAGCTTCCCGAAGAGCTGGAAGCAAGATGCTTTGGGGCCTCTCATCCCCTTTGCAAACAAGGCGGCCCTATGGGCCAGGCAGCTCTAGGCCAATGGAGCACACCCAGAGCAGAAGTTCTACTTCGGCCAGTTCAGGCCACCAACAAACTGCGTTTCACAGGCCTTGGTAAGAGATGTTCCCGGTAGGCTGTAAGAGCACTGGGCAACGCCAGATGTTTCTTAGCTTCCCGAAGAGCTGGAAGCAAGATGCTTTGGGGCCTCTCATCCCCTTTGCAAACAAGGCGGCCCTTTGGGCCAGGCAGCTCTAGGCCAATGGAGCACACCCAGAGCAGAAGTTCTACCTCAGCCAGATAAGGCCTGCCAAGAAACTGCGTTTCAAAGGCTTTGGTAAGAGATGTTCCCGGTACTCTGTTAGAGCACTGGGCAGAGCCATTTGTTTCTTAGCTTCCCAAAGAGCTGGAAGCAAGATGCTTTGGGGGCTCCCTGCCCCTTTGCCAACAAGGGCGACCTTTGGGCCTTTCAGCTCTAGGCCAATGGAGCACACCCAGAGCAGAAGTCCTACTTCAGCCAGATCAGGCCTGCCAAGGAACTGCGTTTCAGAGGCCTTTGTATGTGACGTTCCCGGTAGGCTGTGAGAGCACGGTGCAGAGCCAGTTGTTTCCTTGTTTCCCAAACAGCTGGAAGCAAGACGCTTTGGGGCCTCTCTGCCCCTTTGGAAACAAGGCAGCACGTTGGGTCTGGCAGCTCTAGGGCAATGGAGCACAACCAGAGCCGAAGTTCTACTTCTTCCAGATCAGGCCTGCCTAGACAGTGCGTTTCCCAGGCCTTGATAAGAGATGTTCTCTTAGGCTATAAGAGCACTGGGCACAGCCAGTTGTTTCTTAGCTTCCCAAGAGGTGGAAGCAAGATGCTTTGGGGCCTCTCTCCCCCTTTGGAAACAAGGCAGCCCTTTGGGCCTTTCAGCTCTAGGGCAATGGAGCACACCCAGAGCAGAAGTTCTACCTCAGCCAGATCAGGCATGCCAAGAAACTGCTTTTCACAGGCCTTGGTAAGAGATGTTCCCGGTAGGCTGTAAGAGCACTGGGCAGAGCCAGCTGTTTCTTAGCTTCCCGAAGAGCTGGGAGCAAGATGCTTTGGGTCCACTCTCCGTCTTTGGAAACAAGGCAGCCCTTTGGGCCTGGCAGCTCTAGGGCAATGGAGCACACCCAGAGCAGAAGTTCTACTTCAGCCAGATCAGGCCTGCCAGGAAACTGCGTTTCACAGGCCTTGGTAAGAGATGTTCCCGGTAGGCTGTAAGAGCACTGGGCAGAGCCAGTTGTTTCTTACCTTCCTGAAAAGCTGGAAGCAAGATGCTTGGGACCCCTCTGCCCGTTTGGGAACAAGGCAGCCTTTTGGGTCGGGAAGCTCTAGGCCAATGGAGCACACGCAGAGCAGGAGTTCTACTTCAGCCTGATCAGGCCTGCAAAGAAACAGCGTTTGACAGGCCTTGGTAAGAGATGTTCGCGGTAGGTGTAAGAGCACTGGGCAGAGCCAGTTGTTTCTTAGCTTCGCAAAGACCGGGAAGCAAGATGCTTTGGGCCTCTCTGCCCCTTGGAAACAGGGCAGCACTTTGGGCCTGGCAGCTCTAGGGCAATGGAGCACACCCAGAGCCGGAGTTCTACTTCAGCCAGATGAGGCCTGCCAAGAAACTGCGTTTCACAGGCCTATCAAAGACATGTTCCCGGTAGGCTGTAAGAGCACGGGGCAGAGCGAGTTGGTTCTTAGCTTCCCAGAGAGCTGGAAGCAAGATGCTTTGGGGCCTCTCTGCCCCTTTGGAAACAAGGCAGCACCTTGGGCCTGGCAGCTCTAGGGCAATGGAGCACACCCAGAGCAGAAGTTCTACTTCAGCCAAATCAGGCCTGCCAGGAAACGGCGTTTCACAGGCCTTGGTAAGAGATGTTCCCGGTAGGCTGTAAGAGCACTGGGCAACGCCAGATGTTTCTTAGCTTCCCGAAGAGCTGGAAGCAAGAAGCTTTGGTGCCACTCTCTCACTTTGGACTCAAGGCAGCCCTTTGGGGCAGGTAGCTCTAGGCCAGTGGAGCACACCCAGAGCAGAAGTTCTACTTGGGCCAGTTCAGGCCACCAACAAACTGCGTTTCACAGGCCTTGGTAAGAGATGTTCCCGGTAGGCTGTAAGAGCACTGGGCAACGCCAGATGTTTCTTAGCTTCCCGAAGAGCTGGAAGCAAGATGCTTTGGGGCCTCTCATCCCCTTTGCAAACAAGGCGGCCCTATGGGCCAGGCAGCTCTAGGCCAATGGAGCACACCCAGAGCAGAAGTTCTACTTCGGCCAGTTCAGGCCACCAACAAACTGCGTTTCACAGGCCTTGGTAAGAGATGTTCCCGGTAGGCTGTAAGAGCACTGGGCAACGCCAGATGTTTCTTAGCTTCCCGAAGAGCTGGAAGCAAGATGCTTTGGGGCCTCTCATCCCCTTTGCAAACAAGGCCGACCTTTGGGCCAGGCAGCTCTAGGCCAATGGAGCACACCCAGAGCAGAAGTTCTACCTCAGCCAGATAAGGCCTGCCAAGAAACTGCGTTTCAAAGGCTTTGGTAAGAGATGTTCCCGGTACTCTGTTAGAGCACTGGGCAGAGCCATTTGTTTCTTAGCTTCCCAAAGAGCTGGAAGCAAGATGCTTTGGGGGCTCCCTGCCCCTTTGCCAACAAGGGCGACCTTTGGGCCTTTCAGCTCTAGGCCAATGGAGCACACCCAGAGCAGAAGTCCTACTTCAGCCAGATCAGGCCTGCCAAGGAACTGCGTTTCAGAGGCCTTTGTATGTGACGTTCCCGGTAGGCTGTGAGAGCACGGTGCAGAGCCAGTTGTTTCCTTGTTTCCCAAACAGCTGGAAGCAAGACGCTTTGGGGCCTCTCTGCCCCTTTGGAAACAAGGCAGCACGTTGGGTCTGGCAGCTCTAGGGCAATGGAGCACAACCAGAGCCGAAGTTCTACTTCTTCCAGATCAGGCCTGCCTAGACAGTGCGTTTCCCAGGCCTTGATAAGAGATGTTCTCTTAGGCTATAAGAGCACTGGGCACAGCCAGTTGTTTCTTAGCTTCCCAAGAGGTGGAAGCAAGATGCTTTGGGGCCTCTCTCCCCCTTTGGAAACAAGGCAGCCCTTTGGGCCTTTCAGCTCTAGGGCAATGGAGCACACCCAGAGCAGAAGTTCTACCTCAGCCAGATCAGGCCTGCCAAGAAACTGCTTTTCACAGGCCTTCGTAAGAGGTGTTCCCGGAAGGCTGTAAGAGTACCTGGCAGAGCGAGTTGTTTCTTAGCTTCAAAAACAGCTGGAAGCAACATGATTTGGGGCCTCTCTCCCCCTTTGGAAACAAAGCAGCCTTTGTGCCTGGCAGCTCTAGGCCAAAGTAGCACACCCAGAGCACAAGTTCTACCTCAGCCAGATAAGGCCTGTCAAGAAGCTGCGTTTCACAGGCCTTTGTATGTGACGTTCCCGGTTGGCTTTGAGAGCACTGTGCAGAGCCAGTTGTTTTAGCTTCCCAGAGAGCAGGAAGCAAGATGCTTTGGGGCCTCTCTCACACTTTGGAAATAAAGGCAGCCCTTTGGGCCTGGCAGCCCTAGGCCAATGGAGTACACCCAGAGCAGAAGTTCTACCTCAGCCAGATCAGGCCTTCCAAGAGACTGCGTCTCACAGGCCTTTCTCTGTCACGTTGCCGGTAGGCTGTGAGAGCACTGTGCAGAGCCAGTTGTTTCTTAGCTTCCCAAAGATTTGGAAGCAAGATGCTTTGGGGACTCTCAGCCCCTTTGGAAACAAGGCGGCCCTTTGGGCCTGGCAGCTCTAGGCCAAAGTAGCACGCCCAGAGCAGGAGTTCTACTTCAGCCAGATCAGGCCTGCCAAGAAACTGCGTTTCACAGGCCTTGGTAAGAGATGTTCCCGGTAGGCTGTGAGAGCACTGTGGAGAGCCAGTTGCTTTAGCTTCCCACAGAGCTGGAAGCAAGATGCTTTGGGGCCTCTCTCTCCCTTTGGACACAAGGCAGCCGTTTGGGCCTGGCAGCTCTAGGCCAATGGAGCACACCCACAGCAGAAGTTCTACTTCAGGCAGATCAGTCCTGCCCAGAAACTGCGTTTCACAGCCGTTGGTAAGAGATGTTCACGGTAGGCTGTGAGAGCACTGGGCAGAACCAGTTGTTTTTTAGCTTCCCAAAGTGCTGGAGGCAAGATGCTTTGGGGCCTCTCTCACCCTTTGGAAACAAGGCAGCCCTTAGGTCCTGGTAGCTCTAGGCCTATGTAGCACAACCAGAACAGAAGTTCTACTTCAGCCAGGTCAGGCCTGCCAAGAAACTGCGTTTCACAGGCCTTTCAAAGAGATGTTCTCTTAGGCTGTAAGAGCACTGGGCAGAGCCAGCTGTTTCTTAGCTTCCCGAAGAGCTGGGAGCAAGATGCTTTGGGTCCACTCTCCGTCTTTGGAAACAAGGCAGCCCTTTGGGCCTGGCAGCTCTAGGGCAATGGAGCACACCCAGAGCAGAAGTTCTACTTCAGCCAGATCAGGCCTGCCAGGAAACTGCGTTTCACAGGCCTTGGTAAGAGATGTTCCCGGTAGGCTGTAAGAGCACTGGGCAGAGCCAGTTGTTTCTTACCTTCCTGAAAAGCTGGAAGCAAGATGCTTGGGACCCCTCTGCCCGCTTGGGAACAAGGCAGCCTTTTGGGTCGGGAAGCTCTAGGCCAATGGAGCACACGCAGAGCAGGAGTTCTACTTCAGCCTGATCAGGCCTGCAAAGAAACAGCGTTTGACAGGCCTTGGTAAGAGATGTTCGCGGTAGGTGTAAGAGCACTGGGCAGAGCCAGTTGTTTCTTAGCTTCACAAAGACCGGGAAGCAAGATGCCTTGGGCCTCTCTGCCCCTTGGAAACAGGGCAGCACTTTGGGCCTGGCAGCTCTAGGGCAATGGAGCACACCCAGAGCCGGAGTTCTACTTCAGCCAGATGAGGCCTGCCAAGAAACTGCGTTTCACAGGCCTTTCAAAGACATGTTCCCGGTAGGCTGTAAGAGCACGGGGCAGAGCGAGTTGGTTCTTAGCTTCCCAGAGAGCTGGAAGCAAGATGCTTTGGGGCCTCTCTGCCCCTTTGGAAACAAGGCAGCACCTTGGGCCTGGCAGCTCTAGGGCAATGGAGCACACCCAGAGCAGAAGTCCTACTTCAGCCAGATCAGGCCTGCCAAGGAACTGCGTTTCAGAGGCCTTTGTATGTGACGTTCCCGGTAGGCTGTGAGAGCACGGTGCAGAGCCAGTTGTTTCCTTGTTTCCCAAACAGCTGGAAGCAAGACGCTTTGGGGCCTCTCTGCCCCTTTGGAAACAAGGCAGCCCTTTGGGCCTTTCAGCTCTAGGGCAATGGAGCACACCCAGAGCAGAAGTTCTACCTCAGCCAGATCAGGCCTGCCAAGAAACTGCTTTTCACAGGCCTTCGTAAGCGGTGTTCCCGGAAGGCTGTAAGAGTACCTGGCAGAGCGAGTTGTTTCTTAGCTTCAAAAACAGCTGGAAGCAACATGATTTGGGGCCTCTCTCCCCCTTTGGAAACAAAGCAGCCTTTGTGCCTGGCAGCTCTAGGCCAAAGTAGCACACCCAGAGCACAAGTTCTACCTCAGCCAGATAAGGCCTGTCAAGAAGCTGCGTTTCACAGGCCTTTGTATGTGACGTTCCCGGTTGGCTTTGAGAGCACTGTGCAGAGCCAGTTGTTTTAGCTTCCCAGAGAGCAGGAAGCAAGATGCTTTGGGGCCTCTCTCACACTTTGGAAATAAAGGCAGCCCTTTGGGCCTGGCAGCCCTAGGCCAATGGAGTACACCCAGAGCAGAAGTTCTACCTCAGCCAGATCAGGCCTTCCAAGAAACTGCGTCTCACAGGCCTTTCTCTGTCACGTTGCCGGTAGGCTGTGAGAGCACTGTGCAGAGCCAGTTGTTTCTTAGCTTCCCAAAGATTTGGAAGCAAGATGCTTTGGGGACTCTCAGCCCCTTTGGAAACAAGGGGGGCCTTTGGGCCTGGCAGCTCTAGGCCAAAGTAGCACGCCCAGAGCAGGAGTTCTACTTCAGCCAGATCAGGCCTGCCAAGAAACTGCGTTTCACAGGCCTTGGTAAGAGATGTTCCCGGTAGGCTGTAAGAGCACTGGGCAACGCCAGATGTTTCTTAGCTTCCCGAAGAGCTGGAAGCAAGAAGCTTTGGTGCCACTCTCTCACTTTGGACTCAAGGCAGCCCTTTGGGGCAGGTAGCTCTAGGCCAGTGGAGCACACCCAGAGCAGAAGTTCTACTTGGGCCAGTTCAGGCCACCAACAAACTGCGTTTCACAGGCCTTGGTAAGAGATGTTCCCGGTAGGCTGTAAGAGCACTGGGCAACGCCAGATGTTTCTTAGCTTCCCGAAGAGCTGGAAGCAAGATGCTTTGGGGCCTCTCATCCCCTTTGCAAACAAGGCGGCCCTATGGGCCAGGCAGCTCTAGGCCAATGGAGCACACCCAGAGCAGAAGTTCTACTTCGGCCAGTTCAGGCCACCAACAAACTGCGTTTCACAGGCCTTGGTAAGAGATGTTCCCGGTAGGCTGTAAGAGCACTGGGCAACGCCAGATGTTTCTTAGCTTCCCGAAGAGCTGGAAGCAAGATGCTTTGGGGCCTCTCATCCCCTTTGCAAACAAGGCCGACCTTTGGGCCAGGCAGCTCTAGGCCAATGGAGCACACCCAGAGCAGAAGTTCTACCTCAGCCAGATAAGGCCTGCCAAGAAACTGCGTTTCAAAGGCTTTGGTAAGAGATGTTCCCGGTACTCTGTTAGAGCACTGGGCAGAGCCATTTGTTTCTTAGCTTCCCAAAGAGCTGGAAGCAAGATGCTTTGGGGGCTCCCTGCCCCTTTGCCAACAAGGGCGACCTTTGGGCCTTTCAGCTCTAGGCCAATGGAGCACACCCAGAGCAGAAGTCCTACTTCAGCCAGATCAGGCCTGCCAAGGAACTGCGTTTCAGAGGCCTTTGTATGTGACGTTCCCGGTAGGCTGTGAGAGCACGGTGCAGAGCCAGTTGTTTCCTTGTTTCCCAAACAGCTGGAAGCAAGACGCTTTGGGGCCTCTCTGCCCCTTTGGAAACAAGGCAGCACGTTGGGTCTGGCAGCTCTAGGGCAATGGAGCACAACCAGAGCCGAAGTTCTACTTCTTCCAGATCAGGCCTGCCTAGACAGTGCGTTTCCCAGGCCTTGATAAGAGATGTTCTCTTAGGCTATAAGAGCACTGGGCACAGCCAGTTGTTTCTTAGCTTCCCAAGAGGTGGAAGCAAGATGCTTTGGGGCCTCTCTCCCCCTTTGGAAACAAGGCAGCCCTTTGGGCCTTTCAGCTCTAGGGCAATGGAGCACACCCAGAGCAGAAGTTCTACCTCAGCCAGATCAGGCCTGCCAAGAAACTGCTTTTCACAGGCCTTCGTAAGAGGTGTTCCCGGAAGGCTGTAAGAGTACCTGGCAGAGCGAGTTGTTTCTTAGCTTCAAAAACAGCTGGAAGCAACATGATTTGGGGCCTCTCTCCCCCTTTGGAAACAAAGCAGCCTTTGTGCCTGGCAGCTCTAGGCCAAAGTAGCACACCCAGAGCACAAGTTCTACCTCAGCCAGATAAGGCCTGTCAAGAAGCTGCGTTTCACAGGCCTTTGTATGTGACGTTCCCGGTTGGCTTTGAGAGCACTGTGCAGAGCCAGTTGTTTTAGCTTCCCAGAGAGCAGGAAGCAAGATGCTTTGGGGCCTCTCTCACACTTTGGAAATAAAGGCAGCCCTTTGGGCCTGGCAGCCCTAGGCCAATGGAGTACACCCAGAGCAGAAGTTCTACCTCAGCCAGATCAGGCCTTCCAAGAGACTGCGTCTCACAGGCCTTTCTCTGTCACGTTGCCGGTAGGCTGTGAGAGCACTGTGCAGAGCCAGTTGTTTCTTAGCTTCCCAAAGATTTGGAAGCAAGATGCTTTGGGGACTCTCAGCCCCTTTGGAAACAAGGCGGCCCTTTGGGCCTGGCAGCTCTAGGCCAAAGTAGCACGCCCAGAGCAGGAGTTCTACTTCAGCCAGATCAGGCCTGCCAAGAAACTGCGTTTCACAGGCCTTGGTAAGAGATGTTCCCGGTAGGCTGTGAGAGCACTGTGGAGAGCCAGTTGCTTTAGCTTCCCACAGAGCTGGAAGCAAGATGCTTTGGGGCCTCTCTCTCCCTTTGGACACAAGGCAGCCGTTTGGGCCTGGCAGCTCTAGGCCAATGGAGCACACCCACAGCAGAAGTTCTACTTCAGGCAGATCAGTCCTGCCCAGAAACTGCGTTTCACAGCCGTTGGTAAGAGATGTTCACGGTAGGCTGTGAGAGCACTGGGCAGAACCAGTTGTTTTTTAGCTTCCCAAAGTGCTGGAGGCAAGATGCTTTGGGGCCTCTCTCACCCTTTGGAAACAAGGCAGCCCTTAGGTCCTGGTAGCTCTAGGCCTATGTAGCACAACCAGAACAGAAGTTCTACTTCAGCCAGGTCAGGCCTGCCAAGAAACTGCGTTTCACAGGCCTTTCAAAGAGATGTTCTCTTAGGCTGTAAGAGCACTGGGCAGAGCCAGCTGTTTCTTAGCTTCCCGAAGAGCTGGGAGCAAGATGCTTTGGGTCCACTCTCCGTCTTTGGAAACAAGGCAGCCCTTTGGGCCTGGCAGCTCTAGGGCAATGGAGCACACCCAGAGCAGAAGTTCTACTTCAGCCAGATCAGGCCTGCCAGGAAACTGCGTTTCACAGGCCTTGGTAAGAGATGTTCCCGGTAGGCTGTAAGAGCACTGGGCAGAGCCAGTTGTTTCTTACCTTCCTGAAAAGCTGGAAGCAAGATGCTTGGGACCCCTCTGCCCGCTTGGGAACAAGGCAGCCTTTTGGGTCGGGAAGCTCTAGGCCAATGGAGCACACGCAGAGCAGGAGTTCTACTTCAGCCTGATCAGGCCTGCAAAGAAACAGCGTTTGACAGGCCTTGGTAAGAGATGTTCGCGGTAGGTGTAAGAGCACTGGGCAGAGCCAGTTGTTTCTTAGCTTCACAAAGACCGGGAAGCAAGATGCCTTGGGCCTCTCTGCCCCTTGGAAACAGGGCAGCACTTTGGGCCTGGCAGCTCTAGGGCAATGGAGCACACCCAGAGCCGGAGTTCTACTTCAGCCAGATGAGGCCTGCCAAGAAACTGCGTTTCACAGGCCTTTCAAAGACATGTTCCCGGTAGGCTGTAAGAGCACGGGGCAGAGCGAGTTGGTTCTTAGCTTCCCAGAGAGCTGGAAGCAAGATGCTTTGGGGCCTCTCTGCCCCTTTGGAAACAAGGCAGCACCTTGGGCCTGGCAGCTCTAGGGCAATGGAGCACACCCAGAGCAGAAGTCCTACTTCAGCCAGATCAGGCCTGCCAAGGAACTGCGTTTCAGAGGCCTTTGTATGTGACGTTCCCGGTAGGCTGTGAGAGCACGGTGCAGAGCCAGTTGTTTCCTTGTTTCCCAAACAGCTGGAAGCAAGACGCTTTGGGGCCTCTCTGCCCCTTTGGAAACAAGGCAGCCCTTTGGGCCTTTCAGCTCTAGGGCAATGGAGCACACCCAGAGCAGAAGTTCTACCTCAGCCAGATCAGGCCTGCCAAGAAACTGCTTTTCACAGGCCTTCGTAAGCGGTGTTCCCGGAAGGCTGTAAGAGTACCTGGCAGAGCGAGTTGTTTCTTAGCTTCAAAAACAGCTGGAAGCAACATGATTTGGGGCCTCTCTCCCCCTTTGGAAACAAAGCAGCCTTTGTGCCTGGCAGCTCTAGGCCAAAGTAGCACACCCAGAGCACAAGTTCTACCTCAGCCAGATAAGGCCTGTCAAGAAGCTGCGTTTCACAGGCCTTTGTATGTGACGTTCCCGGTTGGCTTTGAGAGCACTGTGCAGAGCCAGTTGTTTTAGCTTCCCAGAGAGCAGGAAGCAAGATGCTTTGGGGCCTCTCTCACACTTTGGAAATAAAGGCAGCCCTTTGGGCCTGGCAGCCCTAGGCCAATGGAGTACACCCAGAGCAGAAGTTCTACCTCAGCCAGATCAGGCCTTCCAAGAAACTGCGTCTCACAGGCCTTTCTCTGTCACGTTGCCGGTAGGCTGTGAGAGCACTGTGCAGAGCCAGTTGTTTCTTAGCTTCCCAAAGATTTGGAAGCAAGATGCTTTGGGGACTCTCAGCCCCTTTGGAAACAAGGCGGGCCTTTGGGCCTGGCAGCTCTAGGCCAAAGTAGCACGCCCAGAGCAGGAGTTCTACTTCAGCCAGATCAGGCCTGCCAAGAAACTGCGTTTCACAGGCCTTGGTAAGAGATGTTCCCGGTAGGCTGTAAGAGCACTGGGCAACGCCAGATGTTTCTTAGCTTCCCGAAGAGCTGGAAGCAAGAAGCTTTGGTGCCACTCTCTCACTTTGGACTCAAGGCAGCCCTTTGGGGCAGGTAGCTCTAGGCCAGTGGAGCACACCCAGAGCAGAAGTTCTACTTGGGCCAGTTCAGGCCACCAACAAACTGCGTTTCACAGGCCTTGGTAAGAGATGTTCCCGGTAGGCTGTAAGAGCACTGGGCAACGCCAGATGTTTCTTAGCTTCCCGAAGAGCTGGAAGCAAGATGCTTTGGGGCCTCTCATCCCCTTTGCAAACAAGGCGGCCCTATGGGCCAGGCAGCTCTAGGCCAATGGAGCACACCCAGAGCAGAAGTTCTACCTCAGCCAGATAAGGCCTGCCAAGAAACTGCGTTTCAAAGGCTTTGGTAAGAGATGTTCCCGGTACTCTGTTAGAGCACTGGGCAGAGCCATTTGTTTCTTAGCTTCCCAAAGAGCTGGAAGCAAGATGCTTTGGGGGCTCCCTGCCCCTTTGCCAACAAGGGCGACCTTTGGGCCTTTCAGCTCTAGGCCAATGGAGCACACCCAGAGCAGAAGTCCTACTTCAGCCAGATCAGGCCTGCCAAGGAACTGCGTTTCAGAGGCCTTTGTATGTGACGTTCCCGGTAGGCTCTGAGAGCACGGTGCAGAGCCAGTTGTTTCCTTGTTTCCCAAACAGCTGGAAGCAAGACGCTTTGGGGCCTCTCTGCCCCTTTGGAAACAAGGCAGCACATTGGGTCTGGCAGCTCTAGGGCAATGGAGCACAACCAGAGCCGAAGTTCTACTTCTTCCAGATCAGGCCTGCCTAGACAGTGCGTTTCCCAGGCCTTGATAAGAGATGTTCTCTTAGGCTATAAGAGCACTGGGCACAGCCAGTTGTTTCTTAGCTTCCCAAGAGGTGGAAGCAAGATGCTTTGGGGCCTCTCTCCCCCTTTGGAAACAAGGCAGCCCTTTGGGCCTTTCAGCTCTAGGGCAATGGAGCACACCCAGAGCAGAAGTTCTACCTCAGCCAGATCAGGCCTGCCAAGAAACTGCTTTTCACAGGCCTTCGTAAGAGGTGTTCCCGGAAGGCTGTAAGAGTACCTGGCAGAGCGAGTTGTTTCTTAGCTTCAAAAACAGCTGGAAGCAACATGATTTGGGGCCTCTCTCCCCCTTTGGAAACAAAGCAGCCTTTGTGCCTGGCAGCTCTAGGCCAAAGTAGCACACCCAGAGCACAAGTTCTACCTCAGCCAGATAAGGCCTGTCAAGAAGCTGCGTTTCACAGGCCTTTGTATGTGACGTTCCCGGTTGGCTTTGAGAGCACTGTGCAGAGCCAGTTGTTTTAGCTTCCCAGAGAGCAGGAAGCAAGATGCTTTGGGGCCTCTCTCACACTTTGGAAATAAAGGCAGCCCTTTGGGCCTGGCAGCCCTAGGCCAATGGAGTACACCCAGAGCAGAAGTTCTACCTCAGCCAGATCAGGCCTTCCAAGAGACTGCGTCTCACAGGCCTTTCTCTGTCACGTTGCCGGTAGGCTGTGAGAGCACTGTGCAGAGCCAGTTGTTTCTTAGCTTCCCAAAGATTTGGAAGCAAGATGCTTTGGGGACTCTCAGCCCCTTTGGAAACAAGGCGGCCCTTTGGGCCTGGCAGCTCTAGGCCAAAGTAGCACGCCCAGAGCAGGAGTTCTACTTCAGCCAGATCAGGCCTGCCAAGAAACTGCGTTTCACAGGCCTTGGTAAGAGATGTTCCCGGTAGGCTGTGAGAGCACTGTGGAGAGCCAGTTGCTTTAGCTTCCCACAGAGCTGGAAGCAAGATGCTTTGGGGCCTCTCTCTCCCTTTGGACACAAGGCAGCCGTTTGGGCCTGGCAGCTCTAGGCCAATGGAGCACACCCACAGCAGAAGTTCTACTTCAGGCAGATCAGTCCTGCCCAGAAACTGCGTTTCACAGCCCTTGGTAAGAGATGTTCACGGTAGGCTGTGAGAGCACTGGGAAGAACCAGTTGTTTTTTAGCTTCCCAAAGTGCTGGAGGCAAGATGCTTTGGGGCCTCTCTCACCCTTTGGAAACAAGGCAGCCCTTAGGTCCTGGTAGCTCTAGGCCTATGTAGCACAACCAGAACAGAAGTTCTACTTCAGCCAGGTCAGGCCTGCCAAGAAACTGCGTTTCACAGGCCTTTCAAAGAGATGTTCTCTTAGGCTGTAAGAGCACTGGGCAGAGCCAGCTGTTTCTTAGCTTCCCGAAGAGCTGGGAGCAAGATGCTTTGGGTCCACTCTCCGTCTTTGGAAACAAGGCAGCCCTTTGGGCCTGGCAGCTCTAGGGCAATGGAGCACACCCAGAGCAGAAGTTCTACTTCAGCCAGATCAGGCCTGCCAGGAAACTGCGTTTCACAGGCCTTGGTAAGAGATGTTCCCGGTAGGCTGTAAGAGCAATGGGCAGAGCCAGTTGTTTCTTACCTTCCTGAAAAGCTGGAAGCAAGATGCTTGGGACCCCTCTGCCCGCTTGGGAACAAGGCAGCCTTTTGGGTCGGGAAGCTCTAGGCCAATGGAGCACACGCAGAGCAGGAGTTCTACTTCAGCCTGATCAGGCCTGCAAAGAAACAGCGTTTGACAGGCCTTGGTAAGAGATGTTCGCGGTAGGTGTAAGAGCACTGGGCAGAGCCAGTTGTTTCTTAGCTTCGCAAAGACCGGGAAGCAAGATGCTTTGGGCCTCTCTGCCCCTTGGAAACAGGGCAGCACTTTGGGCCTGGCAGCTCTAGGGCAATGGAGCACACCCAGAGCCAGAGTTCTACTTCAGCCAGATGAGGCCTGCCAAGAAACTGCGTTTCACAGGCCTTTCAAAGACATGTTCCCGGTAGGCTGTAAGAGCACGGGGCAGAGCGAGTTGGTTCTTAGCTTCCCAGAGAGCTGGAAGCAAGATGCTTTGGGGCCTCTCTGCCCCTTTGGAAACAAGGCAGCACCTTGGGCCTGGCAGCTCTAGGGCAATGGAGCACACCCAGAGCAGAAGTTCTACTTCAGCCAAATCAGGCCTGCCAGGAAACGGCGTTTCACAGGCCTTGGTAAGAGATGTTCCCGGTAGGCTGTAAGAGCACTGGGCAACGCCAGATGTTTCTTAGCTTCCCTAAGAGCTGGAAGCAAGAAGCTTTGGTGCCACTCTCTCACTTTGGACTCAAGGCAGCCCTTTGGGACAGGTAGCTCTAGGCCAGTGGAGCACACCCAGAGCAGAAGTTCTACTTGGGCCAGTTCAGGCCACCAACAAACTGCGTTTCACAGGCCTTGGTAAGAGATGTTGCCGGTAGGCTGTAAGAGCACTGGGCAACGCCAGATGTTTCTTAGCTTCCCGAAGAGCTGGAAGCAAGATGCTTTGGGGCCTCTCATCCCCTTTGCAAACAAGGCCGACCTTTGGGCCAGGCAGCTCTAGGCCAATGGAGCACACCCAGAGCAGAAGTTCTACCTCAGCCAGATAAGGCCTGCCAAGAAACTGCGTTTCAAAGGCTTTGGTAAGAGATGTTCCCGCTACTCTGTTAGAGCACTGGGCAGAGCCATTTGTTTCTTAGCTTCCCAAAGAGCTGGAAGCAAGATGCTTTGGGGGCTCCCTGCCCCTTTGCCAACAAGGGCGACCTTTGGGCCTTTCAGCTCTAGGCCAATGGAGCACACCCAGAGCAGAAGTCCTACTTCAGCCAGATCAGGCCTGCCAAGGAACTGCGTTTCAGAGGCCTTTGTATGTGACGTTCCCGGTAGGCTGTGAGAGCACGGTGCAGAGCCAGTTGTTTCCTTGTTTCCCAAACAGCTGGAAGCAAGACGCTTTGGGGCCTCTCTGCCCCTTTGGAAACAAGGCAGCACGTTGGGTCTGGCAGCTCTAGGGCAATGGAGCACAACCAGAGCCGAAGTTCTACTTCTTCCAGATCAGGCCTGCCTAGACAGTGCGTTTCCCAGGCCTTGATAAGAGATGTTCTCTTAGGCTATAAGAGCACTGGGCACAGCCAGTTGTTTCTTAGCTTCCCAAGAGGTGGAAGCAAGATGCTTTGGGGCCTCTCTCCCCCTTTGGAAACAAGGCAGCCCTTTGGGCCTTTCAGCTCTAGGGCAATGGAGCACACCCAGAGCAGAAGTTCTACCTCAGCCAGATCAGGCCTGCCAAGAAACTGCTTTTCACAGGCCTTCGTAAGAGGTGTTCCCGGAAGGCTGTAAGAGTACCTGGCAGAGCGAGTTGTTTCTTAGCTTCAAAAACAGCTGGAAGCAACATGATTTGGGGCCTCTCTCCCCCTTTGGAAACAAAGCAGCCTTTGTGCCTGGCAGCTCTAGGCCAAAGTAGCACACCCAGAGCACAAGTTCTACCTCAGCCAGATAAGGCCTGTCAAGAAGCTGCGTTTCACAGGCCTTTGTATGTGACGTTCCCGGTTGGCTTTGAGAGCACTGTGCAGAGCCAGTTGTTTTAGCTTCCCAGAGAGCAGGAAGCAAGATGCTTTGGGGCCTCTCTCACACTTTGGAAATAAAGGCAGCCCTTTGGGCCTGGCAGCCCTAGGCCAATGGAGTACACCCAGAGCAGAAGTTCTACCTCAGCCAGATCAGGCCTTCCAAGAAACTGCGTCTCACAGGCCTTTCTCTGTCACGTTGCCGGTAGGCTGTGAGAGCACTGTGCAGAGCCAGTTGTTTCTTAGCTTCCCAAAGATTTGGAAGCAAGATGCTTTGGGGACTCTCAGCCCCTTTGGAAACAAGGCGGCCCTTTGGGCCTGGCAGCTCTAGGCCAAAGTAGCACGCCCAGAGCAGGAGTTCTACTTCAGCCAGATCAGGCCTGCCAAGAAACTGCGTTTCACAGGCCTTGGTAAGAGATGTTCCCGGTAGGCTGTGAGAGCACTGTGGAGAGCCAGTTGCTTTAGCTTCCCACAGAGCTGGAAGCAAGATGCCTTGGGGCCTCTCTCTCCCTTTGGACACAAGGCAGCCGTTTGGGCCTGGCAGCTCTAGGCCAATGGAGCACACCCACAGCAGAAGTTCTACTTCAGGCAGATCAGTCCTGCCCAGAAACTGCGTTTCACAGCCCTTGGTAAGAGATGTTCCCGGTAGGCTGTGAGAGCACTGGGCAGAACCAGTTGTTTTTTAGCTTCCCAAAGTGCTGGAGGCAAGATGCTTTGGGGCCTCTCTCACCCTTTGGAAACAAGGCAGCCCTTAGGTCCTGGTAGCTCTAGGCCTATGTAGCACAACCAGAACAGAAGTTCTACTTCAGCCAGGTCAGGCCTGCCAAGAAACTGCGTTTCACAGGCCTTTCAAAGAGATGTTCTCTTAGGCTGTAAGAGCACTGGGCAGAGCCAGCTGTTTCTTAGCTTCCCGAAGAGCTGGGAGCAAGATGCTTTGGGTCCACTCTCCGTCTTTGGAAACAAGGCAGCCCTTTGGGCCTGGCAGCTCTAGGGCAATGGAGCACACCCAGAGCAGAAGTTCTACTTCAGCCAGATCAGGCCTGCCAGGAAACTGCGTTTCACAGGCCTTGGTAAGAGATGTTCCCGGTAGGCTGTAAGAGCACTGGGCAGAGCCAGTTGTTTCTTACCTTCCTGAAAAGCTGGAAGCAAGATGCTTGGGACCCCTCTGCCCGTTTGGGAACAAGGCAGCCTTTTGGGTCGGGAAGCTCTAGGCCAATGGAGCACACGCAGAGCAGGAGTTCTACTTCAGCCTGATCAGGCCTGCAAAGAAACAGCGTTTGACAGGCCTTGGTAAGAGATGTTCCCGGTAGGTGAAAGAGCACTGGGCTGAGCCACTTGTTTCTTAGCTTCGCAAAGACCGGGAAGCAAGATGCTTTGGGCCTCTCTGCCCCTTGGAAACAGGGCAGCACTTTGGGCCTGGCAGCTCTAGGGCAATGGAGCACACCCAGAGCCGGAGTTCTACTTCAGCCAGATGAGGCCTGCCAAGAAACTGCGTTTCACAGGCCTTTCAAAGACATGTTCCCGGTAGGCTGTAAGAGCACGGGGCAGAGCGAGTTGGTTCTTAGCTTCCCAGAGAGCTGGAAGCAAGATGCTTTGGGGCCTCTCTGCCCCTTTGGAAACAAGGCAGCACCTTGGGCCTGGCAGCTCTAGGGCAATGGAGCACACCCAGAGCAGAAGTTCTACTTCAGCCAAATCAGGCCTGCCAGGAAACGGCGTTTCACAGGCCTTGGTAAGAGATGTTCCCGGTAGGCTGTAAGAGCACTGGGCAACGCCAGATGTTTCTTAGCTTCCCTAAGAGCTGGAAGCAAGAAGCTTTGGTGCCACTCTCTCACTTTGGACTCAAGGCAGCCCTTTGGGACAGGTAGCTCTAGGCCAGTGGAGCACACCCAGAGCAGAAGTTCTACTTGGGCCAGTTCAGGCCACCAACAAACTGCGTTTCACAGGCCTTGGTAAGAGATGTTCCCGGTAGGCTGTAAGAGCACTGGGCAACGCCAGATGTTTCTTAGCTTCCCGAAGAGCTGGAAGCAAGATGCTTTGGGGCCTCTCATCCCCTTTGCAAACAAGGCCGACCTTTGGGCCAGGCAGCTCTAGGCCAATGGAGCACACCCAGAGCAGAAGTTCTACCTCAGCCAGATAAGGCCTGCCAAGAAACTGCGTTTCAAAGGCTTTGGTAAGAGATGTTCCCGCTACTCTGTTAGAGCACTGGGCAGAGCCATTTGTTTCTTAGCTTCCCAAAGAGCTGGAAGCAAGATGCTTTGGGGGCTCCCTGCCCCTTTGCCAACAAGGGCGACCTTTGGGCCTTTCAGCTCTAGGCCAATGGAGCACACCCAGAGCAGAAGTCCTACTTCAGCCAGATCAGGCCTGCCAAGGAACTGCGTTTCAGAGGCCTTTGTATGTGACGTTCCCGGTAGGCTGTGAGAGCACGGTGCAGAGCCAGTTGTTTCCTTGTTTCCCAAACAGCTGGAAGCAAGACGCTTTGGGGCCTCTCTGCCCCTTTGGAAACAAGGCAGCACGTTGGGTCTGGCAGCTCTAGGGCAATGGAGCACAACCAGAGCCGAAGTTCTACTTCTTCCAGATCAGGCCTGCCTAGACAGTGCGTTTCCCAGGCCTTGATAAGAGATGTTCTCTTAGGCTATAAGAGCACTGGGCACAGCCAGTTGTTTCTTAGCTTCCCAAGAGGTGGAAGCAAGATGCTTTGGGGCCTCTCTCCCCCTTTGGAAACAAGGCAGCCCTTTGGGCCTTTCAGCTCTAGGGCAATGGAGCACACCCAGAGCAGAAGTTCTACCTCAGCCAGATCAGGCCTGCCAAGAAACTGCTTTTCACAGGCCTTCGTAAGAGGTGTTCCCGGAAGGCTGTAAGAGTACCTGGCAGAGCGAGTTGTTTCTTAGCTTCAAAAACAGCTGGAAGCAACATGATTTGGGGCCTCTCTCCCCCTTTGGAAACAAAGCAGCCTTTGTGCCTGGCAGCTCTAGGCCAAAGTAGCACACCCAGAGCACAAGTTCTACCTCAGCCAGATAAGGCCTGTCAAGAAGCTGCGTTTCACAGGCCTTTGTATGTGACGTTCCCGGTTGGCTTTGAGAGCACTGTGCAGAGCCAGTTGTTTTAGCTTCCCAGAGAGCAGGAAGCAAGATGCTTTGGGGCCTCTCTCACACTTTGGAAATAAAGGCAGCCCTTTGGGCCTGGCAGCCCTAGGCCAATGGAGTACACCCAGAGCAGAAGTTCTACCTCAGCCAGATCAGGCCTTCCAAGAAACTGCGTCTCACAGGCCTTTCTCTGTCACGTTGCCGGTAGGCTGTGAGAGCACTGTGCAGAGCCAGTTGTTTCTTAGCTTCCCAAAGATTTGGAAGCAAGATGCTTTGGGGACTCTCAGCCCCTTTGGAAACAAGGCGGCCCTTTGGGCCTGGCAGCTCTAGGCCAAAGTAGCACGCCCAGAGCAGGAGTTCTACTTCAGCCAGATCAGGCCTGCCAAGAAACTGCGTTTCACAGGCCTTGGTAAGAGATGTTCCCGGTAGGCTGTGAGAGCACTGTGGAGAGCCAGTTGCTTTAGCTTCCCACAGAGCTGGAAGCAAGATGCCTTGGGGCCTCTCTCTCCCTTTGGACACAAGGCAGCCGTTTGGGCCTGGCAGCTCTAGGCCAATGGAGCACACCCACAGCAGAAGTTCTACTTCAGGCAGATCAGTCCTGCCCAGAAACTGCGTTTCACAGCCCTTGGTAAGAGATGTTCACGGTAGGCTGTGAGAGCACTGGGCAGAACCAGTTGTTTTTTAGCTTCCCAAAGTGCTGGAGGCAAGATGCTTTGGGGCCTCTCTCACCCTTTGGAAACAAGGCAGCCCTTAGGTCCTGGTAGCTCTAGGCCTATGTAGCACAACCAGAACAGAAGTTCTACTTCAGCCAGGTCAGGCCTGCCAAGAAACTGCGTTTCACAGGCCTTTCAAAGAGATGTTCTCTTAGGCTGTAAGAGCACTGGGCAGAGCCAGCTGTTTCTTAGCTTCCCGAAGAGCTGGGAGCAAGATGCTTTGGGTCCACTCTCCGTCTTTGGAAACAAGGCAGCCCTTTGGGCCTGGCAGCTCTAGGGCAATGGAGCACACCCAGAGCAGAAGTTCTACTTCAGCCAGATCAGGCCTGCCAGGAAACTGCGTTTCACAGGCCTTGGTAAGAGATGTTCCCGGTAGGCTGTAAGAGCACTGGGCAGAGCCAGTTGTTTCTTACCTTCCTGAAAAGCTGGAAGCAAGATGCTTGGGACCCCTCTGCCCGTTTGGGAACAAGGCAGCCTTTTGGGTCGGGAAGCTCTAGGCCAATGGAGCACACGCAGAGCAGGAGTTCTACTTCAGCCTGATCAGGCCTGCAAAGAAACAGCGTTTGACAGGCCTTGGTAAGAGATGTTCCCGGTAGGTGAAAGAGCACTGGGCTGAGCCACTTGTTTCTTAGCTTCGCAAAGACCGGGAAGCAAGATGCTTTGGGCCTCTCTGCCCCTTGGAAACAGGGCAGCACTTTGGGCCTGGCAGCTCTAGGGCAATGGAGCACACCCAGAGCCGGAGTTCTACTTCAGCCAGATGAGGCCTGCCAAGAAACTGCGTTTCACAGGCCTTTCAAAGACATGTTCCCGGTAGGCTGTAAGAGCACGGGGCAGAGCGAGTTGGTTCTTAGCTTCCCAGAGAGCTGGAAGCAAGATGCTTTGGGGCCTCTCTGCCCCTTTGGAAACAAGGCAGCACCTTGGGCCTGGCAGCTCTAGGGCAATGGAGCACACCCAGAGCAGAAGTTCTACTTCAGCCAAATCAGGCCTGCCAGGAAACGGCGTTTCACAGGCCTTGGTAAGAGATGTTCCCGGTAGGCTGTAAGAGCACTGGGCAACGCCAGATGTTTCTTAGCTTCCCTAAGAGCTGGAAGCAAGAAGCTTTGGTGCCACTCTCTCACTTTGGACTCAAGGCAGCCCTTTGGGGCAGGTAGCTCTAGGCCAGTGGAGCACACCCAGAGCAGAAGTTCTACTTGGGCCAGTTCAGGCCACCAACAAACTGCGTTTCACAGGCCTTGGTAAGAGATGTTCCCGGTAGGCTGTAAGAGCACTGGGCAACGCCAGATGTTTCTTAGCTTCCCGAAGAGCTGGAAGCAAGATGCTTTGGGGCCTCTCATCCCCTTTGCAAACAAGGTGGCCCTATGGGCCAGGCAGCTCTAGGCCAATGGAGCACACCCAGAGCAGAAGTTCTACTTCGGCCAGTTCAGGCCACCAACAAACTGCGTTTCACAGGCCTTGGTAAGAGATGTTCCCAGTAGGCTGTAAGAGCACTGGGCAACGCCAGATGTTTCTTAGCTTCCCGAAGAGCTGGAAGCAAGATGCTTTGGGGCCTCTCATCCCCTTTGCAAACAAGGCCGACCTTTGGGCCAGGCAGCTCTAGGCCAATGGAGCACACCCAGAGCAGAAGTTCTACTTCGGCCAGTTCAGGCCTCCAACAAACTGCGTTTCACAGGCCTTGGTAAGAGATGTTCCCGGTAGGCTGTAAGAGCACTGGGCAACGCCAGATGTTTCTTAGCTTCCCGAAGAGCTGGAAGCAAGATGCTTTGGGGCCTCTCATCCCCTTTGCAAACAAGGCCGACCTTTGGGCCAGGCAGCTCTAGGCCAATGGAGCACACCCAGAGCAGAAGTTCTACCTCAGCCAGATAAGGCCTGCCAAGAAACTGCGTTTCAAAGGCTTTGGTAAGAGATGTTCCCGGTACTCTGTTAGAGCACTGGGCAGAGCCATTTGTTTCTTAGCTTCCCAAAGAGCTGGAAGCAAGATGCTTTGGGGGCTCCCTGCCCCTTTGCCAACAAGGGCGACCTTTGGGCCTTTCAGCTCTAGGCCAATGGAGCACACCCAGAGCAGAAGTCCTACTTCAGCCAGATCAGGCCTGCCAAGGAACTGCGTTTCAGAGGCCTTTGTATGTGACGTTCCCGGTAGGCTGTGAGAGCACGGTGCAGAGCCAGTTGTTTCCTTGTTTCCCAAACAGCTGGAAGCAAGACGCTTTGGGGCCTCTCTGCCCCTTTGGAAACAAGGCAGCACGTTGGGTCTGGCAGCTCTAGGGCAATGGAGCACAACCAGAGCCGAAGTTCTACTTCTTCCAGATCAGGCCTGCCTAGACAGTGCGTTTCCCAGGCCTTGATAAGAGATGTTCTCTTAGGCTATAAGAGCACTGGGCACAGCCAGTTGTTTCTTAGCTTCCCAAGAGGTGGAAGCAAGATGCTTTGGGGCCTCTCTCCCCCTTTAGAAACAAGGCAGCCCTTTGGGCCTTTCAGCTCTAGGGCAATGGAGCACACCCAGAGCAGAAGTTCTACCTCAGCCAGATCAGGCCTGCCAAGAGACTGCTTTTCACAGGCCTTCGTAAGAGGTGTTCCCGGAAGGCTGTAAGAGTACCTGGCAGAGCGAGTTGTTTCTTAGCTTCAAAAACAGCTGGAAGCAACATGATTTGGGGCCTCTCTCCCCCTTTGGAAACAAAGCAGCCTTTGTGCCTGGCAGCTCTAGGCCAAAGTAGCACACCCAGAGCACAAGTTCTACCTCAGCCAGATAAGGCCTGTCAAGAAGCTGCGTTTCACAGGCCTTTGTATGTGACGTTCCCGGTTGGCTTTGAGAGCACTGTGCAGAGCCAGTTGTTTTAGCTTCCCAGAGAGCAGGAAGCAAGATGCTTTGGGGCCTCTCTCACACTTTGGAAATAAAGGCAGCCCTTTGGGCCTGGCAGCCCTAGGCCAATGGAGTACACCCAGAGCAGAAGTTCTACCTCAGCCAGATCAGGCCTTCCAAGAGACTGCGTCTCACAGGCCTTTCTCTGTCACGTTGCCGGTAGGCTGTGAGAGCACTGTGCAGAGCCAGTTGTTTCTTAGCTTCCCAAAGATTTGGAAGCAAGATGCTTTGGGGACTCTCAGCCCCTTTGGAAACAAGGCGGCCCTTTGGGCCTGGCAGCTCTAGGCCAAAGTAGCACGCCCAGAGCAGGAGTTCTACTTCAGCCAGATCAGGCCTGCCAAGAAACTGCGTTTCACAGGCCTTGGTAAGAGATGTTCCCGGTAGGCTGTGAGAGCACTGTGGAGAGCCAGTTGCTTTAGCTTCCCACAGAGCTGGAAGCAAGATGCCTTGGGGCCTCTCTCTCCCTTTGGACACAAGGCAGCCGTTTGGGCCTGGCAGCTCTAGGCCAATGGAGCACACCCACAGCAGAAGTTCTACTTCAGGCAGATCAGTCCTGCCCAGAAACTGCGTTTCACAGCCCTTGGTAAGAGATGTTCACGGTAGGCTGTGAGAGCACTGGGCAGAACCAGTTGTTTTTTAGCTTCCCAAAGTGCTGGAGGCAAGATGCTTTGGGGCCTCTCTCACCCTTTGGAAACAAGGCAGCCCTTAGGTCCTGGTAGCTCTAGGCCTATGTAGCACAACCAGAACAGAAGTTCTACTTCAGCCAGGTCAGGCCTGCCAAGAAACTGCGTTTCACAGGCCTTGGTAAGAGATGTTCCCGGTAGGCTGTAAGAGCACTGGGCAGAGCCAGCTGTTTCTTAGCTTCCCGAAGAGCTGGGAGCAAGATGCTTTGGGTCCACTCTCCGTCTTTGGAAACAAGGCAGCCCTTTGGGCCTGGCAGCTCTAGGGCAATGGAGCACACCCAGAGCAGAAGTTCTACTTCAGCCAGATCAGGCCTGCCAGGAAACTGCGTTTCACAGGCCTTGGTAAGAGATGTTCCCGGTAGGCTGTAAGAGCACTGGGCAGAGCCAGTTGTTTCTTACCTTCCTGAAAAGCTGGAAGCAAGATGCTTGGGACCCCTCTGCCCGTTTGGGAACAAGGCAGCCTTTTGGGTCGGGAAGCTCTAGGCCAATGGAGCACACGCAGAGCAGGAGTTCTACTTCAGCCTGATCAGGCCTGCAAAGAAACAGCGTTTGACAGGCCTTGGTAAGAGATGTTCGCGGTAGGTGTAAGAGCACTGGGCAGAGCCAGTTGTTTCTTAGCTTCGCAAAGACCGGGAAGCAAGATGCTTTGGGCCTCTCTGCCCCTTGGAAACAGGGCAGCACTTTGGGCCTGGCAGCTCTAGGGCAATGGAGCACACCCAGAGCCGGAGTTCTACTTCAGCCAGATGAGGCCTGCCAAGAAACTGCGTTTCACAGGCCTTTCAAAGACATGTTCCCGGTAGGCTGTAAGAGCACGGGGCAGAGCGAGTTGGTTCTTAGCTTCCCAGAGAGCTGGAAGCAAGATGCTTTGGGGCCTCTCTGCCCCTTTGGAAACAAGGCAGCACCTTGGGCCTGGCAGCTCTAGGGCAATGGAGCACACCCAGAGCAGAAGTTCTACTTCAGCCAAATCAGGCCTGCCAGGAAACGGCGTTTCACAGGCCTTGGTAAGAGATGTTCCCGGTAGGCTGTAAGAGCACTGGGCAACGCCAGATGTTTCTTAGCTTCCCGAAGAGCTGGAAGCAAGAAGCTTTGGTGCCACTCTCTCACTTTGGACTCAAGGCAGCCCTTTGGGGCAGGTAGCTCTAGGCCAGTGGAGCACACCCAGAGCAGAAGTTCTACTTGGGCCAGTTCAGGCCACCAACAAACTGCGTTTCACAGGCCTTGGTAAGAGATGTTCCCGGTAGGCTGTAAGAGCACTGGGCAACGCCAGATGTTTCTTAGCTTCCCGAAGAGCTGGAAGCAAGATGCTTTGGGGCCTCTCATCCCCTTTGCAAACAAGGCGGCCCTATGGGCCAGGCAGCTCTAGGCCAATGGAGCACACCCAGAGCAGAAGTTCTACTTCGGCCAGTTCAGGCCACCAACAAACTGCGTTTCACAGGCCTTGGTAAGAGATGTTCCCGGTAGGCTGTAAGAGCACTGGGCAACGCCAGATGTTTCTTAGCTTCCCGAAGAGCTGGAAGCAAGATGCTTTGGGGCCTCTCATCCCCTTTGCAAACAAGGCCGACCTTTGGGCCAGGCAGCTCTAGGCCAATGGAGCACACCCAGAGCAGAAGTTCTACCTCAGCCAGATAAGGCCTGCCAAGAAACTGCGTTTCAAAGGCTTTGGTAAGAGATGTTCCCGGTACTCTGTTAGAGCACTGGGCAGAGCCATTTGTTTCTTAGCTTCCCAAAGAGCTGGAAGCAAGATGCTTTGGGGGCTCCCTGCCCCTTTGCCAACAAGGGCGACCTTTGGGCCTTTCAGCTCTCGGCCAATGGAGCACACCCAGAGCAGAAGTCCTACTTCAGCCAGATCAGGCCTGCCAAGGAACTGCGTTTCAGAGGCCTTTGTATGTGACGTTCCCGGTAGGCTGTGAGAGCACGGTGCAGAGCCAGTTGTTTCCTTGTTTCCCAAACAGCTGGAAGCAAGACGCTTTGGGGCCTCTCTGCCCCTTTGGAAACAAGGCAGCACGTTGGGTCTGGCAGCTCTAGGGCAATGGAGCACAACCAGAGCCGAAGTTCTACTTCTTCCAGATCAGGCCTGCCTAGACAGTGCGTTTCACAGGCCTTGATAAGAGATGTTCTCTTAGGCTATAAGAGCACTGGGCACAGCCAGTTGTTTCTTAGCTTCCCAAGAGGTGGAAGCAAGATGCTTTGGGGCCTCTCTCCCCCTTTGGAAACAAGGCAGCCCTTTGGGCCTTTCAGCTCTAGGGCAATGGAGCACACCCAGAGCAGAAGTTCTACCTCAGCCAGATCAGGCCTGCCAAGAAACTGCTTTTCACAGGCCTTCGTAAGAGGTGTTCCCGGAAGGCTGTAAGAGTACCTGGCAGAGCGAGTTGTTTCTTAGCTTCAAAAACAGCTGGAAGCAACATGATTTGGGGCCTCTCTCCCCCTTTGGAAACAAAGCAGCCTTTGTGCCTGGCAGCTCTAGGCCAAAGTAGCACACCCAGAGCACAAGTTCTACCTCAGCCAGATAAGGCCTGTCAAGAAGCTGCGTTTCACAGGCCTTTGTATGTGACGTTCCCGGTTGGCTTTGAGAGCACTGTGCAGAGCCAGTTGTTTTAGCTTCCCAGAGAGCAGGAAGCAAGATGCTTTGGGGCCTCTCTCACACTTTGGAAATAAAGGCAGCCCTTTGGGCCTGGCAGCCCTAGGCCAATGGAGTACACCCAGAGCAGAAGTTCTACCTCAGCCAGATCAGGCCTTCCAAGAAACTGCGTCTCACAGGCCTTTCTCTGTCACATTGCCGGTAGGCTGTGAGAGCACTGTGCAGAGCCAGTTGTTTCTTAGCTTCCCAAAGATTTGGAAGCAAGATGCTTTGGGGACTCTCAGCCCCTTTGGAAACAAGGCGGCCCTTTGGGCCTGGCAGCTCTAGGCCAAAGTAGCACGCCCAGAGCAGGAGTTCTACTTCAGCCAGATCAGGCCTGCCAAGAAACTGCGTTTCACAGGCCTTGGTAAGAGATGTTCCCGGTAGGCTGTGAGAGCACTGTGGAGAGCCAGTTGCTTTAGCTTCCCACAGAGCTGGAAGCAAGATGCCTTGGGGCCTCTCTCTCCCTTTGGACACAAGGCAGCCGTTTGGGCCTGGCAGCTCTAGGCCAATGGAGCACACCCACAGCAGAAGTTCTACTTCAGGCAGATCAGTCCTGCCCAGAAACTGCGTTTCACAGCCCTTGGTAAGAGATGTTCACGGTGGGCTGTGAGAGCACTGGGCAGAACCAGTTGTTTTTTAGCTTCCCAAAGTGCTGGAGGCAAGATGCTTTGGGGCCTCTCTCACCCTTTGGAAACAAGGCAGCCCTTAGGTCCTGGTAGCTCTAGGCCTATGTAGCACAACCAGAACAGAAGTTCTAGTTCAGCCAGGTCAGGCCTGCCAAGAAACTGCGTTTCACAGGCCTTTCAAAGAGATGTTCTCTTAGGCTGTAAGAGCACTGGGCAGAGCCAGCTGTTTCTTAGCTTCCCAAAGAGCTGGGAGCAAGATGCTTTGGGTCCACTCTCCGTCTTTGGAAACAAGGCAGCCCTTTGGGCCTGGCAGCTCTAGGGCAATGGAGCACACCCAGAGCAGAAGTTCTACTTCAGCCAGATCAGGCCTGCCAGGAAACTGCGTTTCACAGGCCTTGGTAAGAGATGTTCCCGGTAGGCTGTAAGAGCACTGGGCAGAGCCAGTTGTTTCTTACCTTCCTGAAAAGCTGGAAGCAAGATGCTTGGGACCCCTCTGCCCGTTTGGGAACAAGGCAGCCTTTTGGGTCGGGAAGCTCTAGGCCAATGGAGCACACGCAGAGCAGGAGTTCTACTTCAGCCTGATCAGGCCTGCAAAGAAACAGCGTTTGACAGGCCTTGGTAAGAGATGTTCGCGGTAGGTGTAAGAGCACTGGGCAGAGCCAGTTGTTTCTTAGCTTCGCAAAGACCGGGAAGCAAGATGCTTTGGGCCTCTCTGCCCCTTGGAAACAGGGCAGCACTTTGGGCCTGGCAGCTCTAGGGCAATGGAGCACACCCAGAGCCGGAGTTCTACTTCAGCCAGATGAGGCCTGCCAGGAAACTGCGTTTCACAGGCCTTTCAAAGACATGTTCCCGGTAGGCTGTAAGAGCACGGGGCAGAGCGAGTTGGTTCTTAGCTTCCCAGAGAGCTGGAAGCAAGATGCTTTGGGGCCTCTCTGCCCCTTTGGAAACAAGGCAGCACCTTGGGCCTGGCAGCTCTAGGGCAATGGAGCACACCCAGAGCAGAAGTTCTACTTCAGCCAAATCAGGCCTGCCAGGAAACGGCGTTTCACAGGCCTTGGTAAGAGATGTTCCCGGTAGGCTGTAAGAGCACTGGGCAACGCCAGATGTTTCTTAGCTTCCCGAAGAGCTGGAAGCAAGAAGCTTTGGTGCCACTCTCTCACTTTGGACTCAAGGCAGCCCTTTGGGGCAGGTAGCTCTAGGCCAGTGGAGCACACCCAGAGCAGAAGTTCTACTTGGGCCAGTTCAGGCCACCAACAAACTGCGTTTCACAGGCCTTGGTAAGAGATGTTCCCGGTAGGCTGTAAGGGCACTGGGCAACGCCAGATGTTTCTTAGCTTCCCGAAGAGCTGGAAGCAAGATGCTTTGGGGCCTCTCATCCCCTTTGCAAACAAGGCGGCCCTATGGGCCAGGCAGCTCTAGGCCAATGGAGCACACCCAGAGCAGAAGTTCTACTTCGGCCAGTTCAGGCCACCAACAAACTGCGTTTCACAGGCCTTGGTAAGAGATGTTCCCGGTAGGCTGTAAGAGCACTGGGCAACGCCAGATGTTTCTTAGCTTCCCGAAGAGCTGGAAGCAAGATGCTTTGGGGCCTCTCATCCCCTTTGCAAACAAGGCCGACCTTTGGGCCAGGCAGCTCTAGGCCAATGGAGCACACCCAGAGCAGAAGTTCTACCTCAGCCAGATAAGGCCTGCCAAGAAACTGCGTTTCAAAGGCTTTGGTAAGAGATGTTCCCGGTACTCTGTTAGAGCACTGGGCAGAGCCATTTGTTTCTTAGCTTCCCAAAGAGCTGGAAGCAAGATGCTTTGGGGGCTCCCTGCCCCTTTGCCAACAAGGGCGACCTTTGGGCCTTTCAGCTCTAGGCCAATGGAGCACACCCAGAGCAGAAGTCCTACTTCAGCCAGATCAGGCCTGCCAGGGAACTGCGTTTCAGAGGCCTTTGTATGTGACGTTCCCGGTAGGCTGTGAGAGCACGGTGCAGAGCCAGTTGTTTCCTTGTTTCCCAAACAGCTGGAAGCAAGACGCTTTGGGGCCTCTCTGCCCCTTTGGAAACAAGGCAGCACGTTGGGTCTGGCAGCTCTAGGGCAATGGAGCACAACCAGAGCCGAAGTTCTACTTCTTCCAGATCAGGCCTGCCTAGACAGTGCGTTTCCCAGGCCTTGATAAGAGATGTTCTCTTAGGCTATAAGAGCACTGGGCACAGCCAGTTGTTTCTTAGCTTCCCAAGAGGTGGAAGCAAGATGCTTTGGGGCCTCTCTCCCCCTTTGGAAACAAGGCAGCCCTTTGGGCCTTTCAGCTCTAGGGCAATGGAGCACACCCAGAGCAGAAGTTCTACCTCAGCCAGATCAGGCCTGCCAAGAAACTGCTTTTCACAGGCCTTCGTAAGAGGTGTTCCCGGAAGGCTGTAAGAGTACCTGGCAGAGCGAGTTGTTTCTTAGCTTCAAAAACAGCTGGAAGCAACATGATTTGGGGCCTCTCTCCCCCTTTGGAAACAAAGCAGCCTTTGTGCCTGGCAGCTCTAGGCCAAAGTAGCACACCCAGAGCACAAGTTCTACCTCAGCCAGATAAGGCCTGTCAAGAAGCTGCGTTTCACAGGCCTTTGTATGTGACGTTCCCGGTTGGCTTTGAGAGCACTGTGCAGAGCCAGTTGTTTTAGCTTCCCAGAGAGCAGGAAGCAAGATGCTTTGGGGCCTCTCTCACACTTTGGAAATAAAGGCAGCCCTTTGGGCCTGGCAGCCCTAGGCCAATGGAGTACACCCAGAGCAGAAGTTCTACCTCAGCCAGATCAGGCCTTCCAAGAAACTGCGTCTCACAGGCCTTTCTCTGTCACGTTGCCGGTAGGCTGTGAGAGCACTGTGCAGAGCCAGTTGTTTCTTAGCTTCCCAAAGATTTGGAAGCAAGATGCTTTGGGGACTCTCAGCCCCTTTGGAAACAAGGCGGCCCTTTGGGCCTGGCAGCTCTAGGCCAAAGTAGCACGCCCAGAGCAGGAGTTCTACTTCAGCCAGATCAGGCCTGCCAAGAAACTGCGTTTCACAGGCCTTGGTAAGAGATGTTCCCGGTAGGCTGTGAGAGCACTGTGGAGAGCCAGTTGCTTTAGCTTCCCACAGAGCTGGAAGCAAGATGCCTTGGGGCCTCTCTCTCCCTTTGGACACAAGGCAGCCGTTTGGGCCTGGCAGCTCTAGGCCAATGGAGCACACCCACAGCAGAAGTTCTACTTCAGGCAGATCAGTCCTGCCCAGAAACTGCGTTTCACAGCCCTTGGTAAGAGATGTTCACGGTGGGCTGTGAGAGCACTGGGCAGAACCAGTTGTTTTTTAGCTTCCCAAAGTGCTGGAGGCAAGATGCTTTGGGGCCTCTCTCACCCTTTGGAAACAAGGCAGCCCTTAGGTCCTGGTAGCTCTAGGCCTATGTAGCACAACCAGAACAGAAGTTCTACTTCAGCCAGGTCAGGCCTGCCAAGAAACTGCGTTTCACAGGCCTTTCAAAGAGATGTTCTCTTAGGCTGTAAGAGCACTGGGCAGAGCCAGCTGTTTCTTAGCTTCCCGAAGAGCTGGGAGCAAGATGCTTTGGGTCCACTCTCCGTCTTTGGAAACAAGGCAGCCCTTTGGGCCTGGCAGCTCTAGGGCAATGGAGCACACCCAGAGCAGAAGTTCTACTTCAGCCAGATCAGGCCTGCCAGGAAACTGCGTTTCACAGGCCTTGGTAAGAGATGTTCCCGGTAGGCTGTAAGAGCACTGGGCAGAGCCAGTTGTTTCTTACCTTCCTGAAAAGCTGGAAGCAAGATGCTTGGGACCCCTCTGCCCGTTTGGGAACAAGGCAGCCTTTTGGGTCGGGAAGCTCTAGGCCAATGGAGCACACGCAGAGCAGGAGTTCTACTTCAGCCTGATCAGGCCTGCAAAGAAACAGCGTTTGACAGGCCTTGGTAAGAGATGTTCCCGGTAGGTGTAAGAGCACAGGGCAGAGCCAGTTGTTTCTTAGCTTCGCAAAGACCGGGAAGCAAGATGCTTTGTGCCTCTCTGCCCCTTGGAAACAGGGCAGCACTTGGGGCCTGGCAGCTCTAGGGCAATGGAGCACACCCAGAGCCGGAGTTCTACTTCAGCCAGATGAGGCCTGCCAGGAAACTGCGTTTCACAGGCCTTTCAAAGACATGTTCCCGGTAGGCTGTAAGAGCACGGGGCAGAGCGAGTTGGTTCTTAGCTTCCCAGAGAGCTGGAAGCAAGATGCTTTGGGGCCTCTCTGCCCCTTTGGAAACAAGGCAGCACCTTGGGCCTGGCAGCTCTAGGGCAATGGAGCACACCCAGAGCAGAAGTTCTACTTCAGCCAAATCAGGCCTGCCAGGAAACGGCGTTTCACAGGCCTTGGTAAGAGATGTTCCCGGTAGGCTGTAAGAGCACTGGGCAACGCCAGATGTTTCTTAGCTTCCCGAAGAGCTGGAAGCAAGAAGCTTTGGTGCCACTCTCTCACTTTGGACTCAAGGCAGCCCTTTGGGGCAGGTAGCTCTAGGCCAGTGGAGCACACCCAGAGCAGAAGTTCTACTTGGGCCAGTTCAGGCCACCAACAAACTGCGTTTCACAGGCCTTGGTAAGAGATGTTCCCGGTAGGCTGTAAGAGCACTGGGCAACGCCAGATGTTTCTTAGCTTCCCGAAGAGCTGGAAGCAAGATGCTTTGGGGCCTCTCATCCCCTTTGCAAACAAGGCGGCCCTATGGGCCAGGCAGCTCTAGGCCAATGGAGCACACCCAGAGCAGAAGTTCTACTTCGGCCAGTTCAGGCCACCAACAAACTGCGTTTCACAGGCCTTGGTAAGAGATGTTCCCGGTAGGCTGTAAGAGCACTGGGCAACGCCAGATGTTTCTTAGCTTCCCGAAGAGCTGGAAGCAAGATGCTTTGGGGTCTCTCATCCCCTTTGCAAACAAGGCCGACCTTTGGGCCAGGCAGCTCTAGGCCAATGGAGCACACCCAGAGCAGAAGTTCTACCTCAGCCAGATAAGGCCTGCCAAGAAACTGCGTTTCAAAGGCTTTGGTAAGAGATGTTCCCGGTACTCTGTTAGAGCACTGGGCAGAGCCATTTGTTTCTTAGCCTCCCAAAGAGCTGGAAGCAAGATGCTTTGGGGGCTCCCTGCCCCTTTGCCAACAAGGGCGACCTTTGGGCCTTTCAGCTCTAGGCCAATGGAGCACACCCAGAGCAGAAGTCCTACTTCAGCCAGATCAGGCCTGCCAAGGAACTGCGTTTCAGAGGCCTTTGTATGTGACGTTCCCGGTAGGCTGTGAGAGCACGGTGCAGAGCCAGTTGTTTCCTTGTTTCCCAAACAGCTGGAAGCAAGACGCTTTGGGGCCTCTCTGCCCCTTTGGAAACAAGGCAGCACGTTGGGTCTGGCAGCTCTAGGGCAATGGAGCACAACCAGAGCCGAAGTTCTACTTCTTCCAGATCAGGCCTGCCTAGACAGTGCGTTTCACAGGCCTTGATAAGAGATGTTCTCTTAGGCTATAAGAGCACTGGGCACAGCCAGTTGTTTCTTAGCTTCCCAAGAGGTGGAAGCAAGATGCTTTGGGGCCTCTCTCCCCCTTTGGAAACAAGGCAGCCCTTTGGGCCTTTCAGCTCTAGGGCAATGGAGCACACCCAGAGCAGAAGTTCTACCTCAGCCAGATCAGGCCTGCCAAGAAACTGCTTTTCACAGGCCTTCGTAAGAGGTGTTCCCGGAAGGCTGTAAGAGTACCTGGCAGAGCGAGTTGTTTCTTAGCTTCAAAAACAGCTGGAAGCAACATGATTTGGGGCCTCTCTCCCCCTTTGGAAACAAAGCAGCCTTTGTGCCTGGCAGCTCTAGGCCAAAGTAGCACACCCAGAGCACAAGTTCTACCTCAGCCAGATAAGGCCTGTCAAGAAGCTGCGTTTCACAGGCCTTTGTATGTGACGTTCCCGGTTGGCTTTGAGAGCACTGTGCAGAGCCAGTTGTTTTAGCTTCCCAGAGAGCAGGAAGCAAGATGCTTTGGGGCCTCTCTCACACTTTGGAAATAAAGGCAGCCCTTTGGGCCTGGCAGCCCTAGGCCAATGGAGTACACCCAGAGCAGAAGTTCTACCTCAGCCAGATCAGGCCTTCCAAGAAACTGCGTCTCACAGGCCTTTCTCTGTCACGTTGCCGGTAGGCTGTGAGAGCACTGTGCAGAGCCAGTTGTTTCTTAGCTTCCCAAAGATTTGGAAGCAAGATGCTTTGGGGACTCTCAGCCCCTTTGGAAACAAGGCGGCCCTTTGGGCCTGGCAGCTCTAGGCCAAAGTAGCACGCCCAGAGCAGGAGTTCTACTTCAGCCAGATCAGGCCTGCCAAGAAACTGCGTTTCACAGGCCTTGGTAAGAGATGTTCCCGGTAGGCTGTGAGAGCACTGTGGAGAGCCAGTTGCTTTAGCTTCCCACAGAGCTGGAAGCAAGATGCCTTGGGGCCTCTCTCTCCCTTTGGACACAAGGCAGCCGTTTGGGCCTGGCAGCTCTAGGCCAATGGAGCACACCCACAGCAGAAGTTCTACTTCAGGCAGATCAGTCCTGCCCAGAAACTGCGTTTCACAGCCCTTGGTAAGAGATGTTCACGGTAGGCTGTGAGAGCACTGGGCAGAACCAGTTGTTTTTTAGCTTCCCAAAGTGCTGGAGGCAAGATGCTTTGGGGCCTCTCTCACCCTTTGGAAACAAGGCAGCCCTTAGGTCCTGGTAGCTCTAGGCCTATGTAGCACAACCAGAACAGAAGTTCTACTTCAGCCAGGTCAGGCCTGCCAAGAAACTGCGTTTCACAGGCCTTTCAAAGAGATGTTCTCTTAGGCTGTAAGAGCACTGGGCAGAGCCAGCTGTTTCTTAGCTTCCCGAAGAGCTGGGAGCAAGATGCTTTGGGTCCAATCTCCGTCTTTGGAAACAAGGCAGCCCTTTGGGCCTGGCAGCTCTAGGGCAATGGAGCACACCCAGAGCAGAAGTTCTACTTCAGCCAGATCAGGCCTGCCAGGAAACTGCGTTTCACAGGCCTTGGTAAGAGATGTTCCCGGTAGGCTGTAAGAGCACTGGGCAGAGCCAGTTGTTTCTTACCTTCCTGAAAAGCTGGAAGCAAGATGCTTGGGACCCCTCTGCCCGCTTGGGAACAAGGCAGCCTTTTGGGTCGGGAAGCTCTAGGCCAATGGAGCACACGCAGAGCAGGAGTTCTACTTCAGCCTGATCAGGCCTGCAAAGAAACAGCGTTTGACAGGCCTTGGTAAGAGATGTTCGTGGTAGGTGTAAGAGCACTGGGCAGAGCCAGTTGTTTCTTAGCTTCGCAAAGACCGGGAAGCAAGATGCTTTGGGCCTCTCTGCCCCTTGGAAACAGGGCAGCACTTTGGGCCTGGCAGCTCTAGGGCAATGGAGCACACCCAGAGCCGGAGTTCTACTTCAGCCAGATGAGGCCTGCCAGGAAACTGCGTTTCACAGGCCTTTCAAAGACATGTTCCCGGTAGGCTGTAAGAGCACGGGGCAGAGCGAGTTGGTTCTTAGCTTCCCAGAGAGCTGGAAGCAAGATGCTTTGGGGCCTCTCTGCCCCTTTGGAAACAAGGCAGCACCTTGGGCCTGGCAGCTCTAGGGCAATGGAGCACACCCAGAGCAGAAGTTCTACTTCAGCCAAATCAGGCCTGCCAGGAAACGGCGTTTCACAGGCCTTGGTAAGAGATGTTCCCGGTAGGCTGTAAGAGCACTGGGCAACGCCAGATGTTTCTTAGCTTCCCGAAGAGCTGGAAGCAAGAAGCTTTGGTGCCACTCTCTCACTTTGGACTCAAGGCAGCCCTTTGGGGCAGGTAGCTCTAGGCCAGTGGAGCACACCCAGAGCAGAAGTTCTACTTGGGCCAGTTCAGGCCACCAACAAACTGCGTTTCACAGGCCTTGGTAAGAGATGTTCCCGGTAGGCTGTAAGGGCACTGGGCAACGCCAGATGTTTCTTAGCTTCCCGAAGAGCTGGAAGCAAGATGCTTTGGGGCCTCTCATCCCCTTTGCAAACAAGGCGGCCCTATGGGCCAGGCAGCTCTAGGCCAATGGAGCACACCCAGAGCAGAAGTTCTACTTCGGCCAGTTCAGGCCACCAACAAACTGCGTTTCACAGGCCTTGGTAAGAGATGTTCCCGGTAGGCTGTAAGAGCACTGGGCAACGCCAGATGTTTCTTAGCTTCCCGAAGAGCTGGAAGCAAGATGCTTTGGGGCCTCTCATCCCCTTTGCAAACAAGGCCGACCTTTGGGCCAGGCAGCTCTAGGCCAATGGAGCACACCCAGAGCAGAAGTTCTACCTCAGCCAGATAAGGCCTGCCAAGAAACTGCGTTTCAAAGGCTTTGGTAAGAGATGTTCCCGGTACTCTGTTAGAGCACTGGGCAGAGCCATTTGTTTCTTAGCTTCCCAAAGAGCTGGAAGCAAGATGCTTTGGGGGCTCCCTGCCCCTTTGCCAACAAGGGCGACCTTTGGGCCTTTCAGCTCTAGGCCAATGGAGCACACCCAGAGCAGAAGTCCTACTTCAGCCAGATCAGGCCTGCCAGGGAACTGCGTTTCAGAGGCCTTTGTATGTGACGTTCCCGGTAGGCTGTGAGAGCACGGTGCAGAGCCAGTTGTTTCCTTGTTTCCCAAACAGCTGGAAGCAAGACGCTTTGGGGCCTCTCTGCCCCTTTGGAAACAAGGCAGCACGTTGGGTCTGGCAGCTCTAGGGCAATGGAGCACAACCAGAGCCGAAGTTCTACTTCTTCCAGATCAGGCCTGCCTAGACAGTGCGTTTCACAGGCCTTGATAAGAGATGTTCTCTTAGGCTATAAGAGCACTGGGCACAGCCAGTTGTTTCTTAGCTTCCCAAGAGGTGGAAGCAAGATGCTTTGGGGCCTCTCTCCCCCTTTGGAAACAAGGCAGCCCTTTGGGCCTTTCAGCTCTAGGGCAATGGAGCACACCCAGAGCAGAAGTTCTACCTCAGCCAGATCAGGCCTGCCAAGAAACTGCTTTTCACAGGCCTTCGTAAGAGGTGTTCCCGGAAGGCTGTAAGAGTACCTGGCAGAGCGAGTTGTTTCTTAGCTTCAAAAACAGCTGGAAGCAACATGATTTGGGGCCTCTCTCCCCCTTTGGAAACAAAGCAGCCTTTGTGCCTGGCAGCTCTAGGCCAAAGTAGCACACCCAGAGCACAAGTTCTACCTCAGCCAGATAAGGCCTGTCAAGAAGCTGCGTTTCACAGGCCTTTGTATGTGACGTTCCCGGTTGGCTTTGAGAGCACTGTGCAGAGCCAGTTGTTTTAGCTTCCCAGAGAGCAGGAAGCAAGATGCTTTGGGGCCTCTCTCACACTTTGGAAATAAAGGCAGCCCTTTGGGCCTGGCAGCCCTAGGCCAATGGAGTACACCCAGAGCAGAAGTTCTACCTCAGCCAGATCAGGCCTTCCAAGAAACTGCGTCTCACAGGCCTTTCTCTGTCACGTTGCCGGTAGGCTGTGAGAGCACTGTGCAGAGCCAGTTGTTTCTTAGCTTCCCAAAGATTTGGAAGCAAGATGCTTTGGGGACTCTCAGCCCCTTTGGAAACAAGGCGGCCCTTTGGGCCTGGCAGCTCTAGGCCAAAGTAGCACGCCCAGAGCAGGAGTTCTACTTCAGCCAGATCAGGCCTGCCAAGAAACTGCGTTTCACAGGCCTTGGTAAGAGATGTTCCCGGTAGGCTGTGAGAGCACTGTGGAGAGCCAGTTGCTTTAGCTTCCCACAGAGCTGGAAGCAAGATGCCTTGGGGCCTCTCTCTCCCTTTGGACACAAGGCAGCCGTTTGGGCCTGGCAGCTCTAGGCCAATGGAGCACACCCACAGCAGAAGTTCTACTTCAGGCAGATCAGTCCTGCCCAGAAACTGCGTTTCACAGCCCTTGGTAAGAGATGTTCACGGTGGGCTGTGAGAGCACTGGGCAGAACCAGTTGTTTTTTAGCTTCCCAAAGTGCTGGAGGCAAGATGCTTTGGGGCCTCTCTCACCCTTTGGAAACAAGGCAGCCCTTAGGTCCTGGTAGCTCTAGGCCTATGTAGCACAACCAGAACAGAAGTTCTAGTTCAGCCAGGTCAGGCCTGCCAAGAAACTGCGTTTCACAGGCCTTTCAAAGAGATGTTCTCTTAGGCTGTAAGAGCACTGGGCAGAGCCAGCTGTTTCTTAGCTTCCCGAAGAGCTGGGAGCAAGATGCTTTGGGTCCACTCTCCGTCTTTGGAAACAAGGCAGCCCTTTGGGCCTGGCAGCTCTAGGGCAATGGAGCACACCCAGAGCAGAAGTTCTACTTCAGCCAGATCAGGCCTGCCAGGAAACTGCGTTTCACAGGCCTTGGTAAGAGATGTTCCCGGTAGGCTGTAAGAGCACTGGGCAGAGCCAGTTGTTTCTTACCTTCCTGAAAAGCTGGAAGCAAGATGCTTGGGACCCCTCTGCCCGTTTGGGAACAAGGCAGCCTTTTGGGTCGGGAAGCTCTAGGCCAATGGAGCACACGCAGAGCAGGAGTTCTACTTCAGCCTGATCAGGCCTGCAAAGAAACAGCGTTTGACAGGCCTTGGTAAGAGATGTTCCCGGTAGGTGTAAGAGCACAGGGCAGAGCCAGTTGTTTCTTAGCTTCGCAAAGACCGGGAAGCAAGATGCTTTGTGCCTCTCTGCCCCTTGGAAACAGGGCAGCACTTGGGGCCTGGCAGCTCTAGGGCAATGGAGCACACCCAGAGCCGGAGTTCTACTTCAGCCAGATGAGGCCTGCCAGGAAACTGCGTTTCACAGGCCTTTCAAAGACATGTTCCCGGTAGGCTGTAAGAGCACGGGGCAGAGCGAGTTGGTTCTTAGCTTCCCAGAGAGCTGGAAGCAAGATGCTTTGGGGCCTCTCTGCCCCTTTGGAAACAAGGCAGCACCTTGGGCCTGGCAGCTCTAGGGCAATGGAGCACACCCAGAGCAGAAGTTCTACTTCAGCCAAATCAGGCCTGCCAGGAAACGGCGTTTCACAGGCCTTGGTAAGAGATGTTCCCGGTAGGCTGTAAGAGCACTGGGCAACGCCAGATGTTTCTTAGCTTCCCGAAGAGCTGGAAGCAAGAAGCTTTGGTGCCACTCTCTCACTTTGGACTCAAGGCAGCCCTTTGGGGCAGGTAGCTCTAGGCCAGTGGAGCACACCCAGAGCAGAAGTTCTACTTGGGCCAGTTCAGGCCACCAACAAACTGCGTTTCACAGGCCTTGGTAAGAGATGTTCCCGGTAGGCTGTAAGAGCACTGGGCAACGCCAGATGTTTCTTAGCTTCCCGAAGAGCTGGAAGCAAGATGCTTTGGGGCCTCTCATCCCCTTTGCAAACAAGGCGGCCCTATGGGCCAGGCAGCTCTAGGCCAATGGAGCACACCCAGAGCAGAAGTTCTACTTCGGCCAGTTCAGGCCACCAACAAACTGCGTTTCACAGGCCTTGGTAAGAGATGTTCCCGGTAGGCTGTAAGAGCACTGGGCAACGCCAGATGTTTCTTAGCTTCCCGAAGAGCTGGAAGCAAGATGCTTTGGGGCCTCTCATCCCCTTTGCAAACAAGGCCGACCTTTGGGCCAGGCAGCTCTAGGCCAATGGAGCACACCCAGAGCAGAAGTTCTACCTCAGCCAGATAAGGCCTGCCAAGAAACTGCGTTTCAAAGGCTTTGGTAAGAGATGTTCCCGGTACTCTGTTAGAGCACTGGGCAGAGCCATTTGTTTCTTAGCCTCCCAAAGAGCTGGAAGCAAGATGCTTTGGGGGCTCCCTGCCCCTTTGCCAACAAGGGCGACCTTTGGGCCTTTCAGCTCTAGGCCAATGGAGCACACCCAGAGCAGAAGTCCTACTTCAGCCAGATCAGGCCTGCCAAGGAACTGCGTTTCAGAGGCCTTTGTATGTGACGTTCCCGGTAGGCTGTGAGAGCACGGTGCAGAGCCAGTTGTTTCCTTGTTTCCCAAACAGCTGGAAGCAAGACGCTTTGGGGCCTCTCTGCCCCTTTGGAAACAAGGCAGCACGTTGGGTCTGGCAGCTCTAGGGCAATGGAGCACAACCAGAGCCGAAGTTCTACTTCTTCCAGATCAGGCCTGCCTAGACAGTGCGTTTCACAGGCCTTGATAAGAGATGTTCTCTTAGGCTATAAGAGCACTGGGCACAGCCAGTTGTTTCTTAGCTTCCCAAGAGGTGGAAGCAAGATGCTTTGGGGCCTCTCTCCCCCTTTGGAAACAAGGCAGCCCTTTGGGCCTTTCAGCTCTAGGGCAATGGAGCACACCCAGAGCAGAAGTTCTACCTCAGCCAGATCAGGCCTGCCAAGAAACTGCTTTTCACAGGCCTTCGTAAGAGGTGTTCCCGGAAGGCTGTAAGAGTACCTGGCAGAGCGAGTTGTTTCTTAGCTTCAAAAACAGCTGGAAGCAACATGATTTGGGGCCTCTCTCCCCCTTTGGAAACAAAGCAGCCTTTGTGCCTGGCAGCTCTAGGCCAAAGTAGCACACCCAGAGCACAAGTTCTACCTCAGCCAGATAAGGCCTGTCAAGAAGCTGCGTTTCACAGGCCTTTGTATGTGACGTTCCCGGTTGGCTTTGAGAGCACTGTGCAGAGCCAGTTGTTTTAGCTTCCCAGAGAGCAGGAAGCAAGATGCTTTGGGGCCTCTCTCACACTTTGGAAATAAAGGCAGCCCTTTGGGCCTGGCAGCCCTAGGCCAATGGAGTACACCCAGAGCAGAAGTTCTACCTCAGCCAGATCAGGCCTTCCAAGAAACTGCGTCTCACAGGCCTTTCTCTGTCACGTTGCCGGTAGGCTGTGAGAGCACTGTGCAGAGCCAGTTGTTTCTTAGCTTCCCAAAGATTTGGAAGCAAGATGCTTTGGGGACTCTCAGCCCCTTTGGAAACAAGGCGGCCCTTTGGGCCTGGCAGCTCTAGGCCAAAGTAGCACGCCCAGAGCAGGAGTTCTACTTCAGCCAGATCAGGCCTGCCAAGAAACTGCGTTTCACAGGCCTTGGTAAGAGATGTTCCCGGTAGGCTGTGAGAGCACTGTGGAGAGCCAGTTGCTTTAGCTTCCCACAGAGCTGGAAGCAAGATGCCTTGGGGCCTCTCTCTCCCTTTGGACACAAGGCAGCCGTTTGGGCCTGGCAGCTCTAGGCCAATGGAGCACACCCACAGCAGAAGTTCTACTTCAGGCAGATCAGTCCTGCCCAGAAACTGCGTTTCACAGCCCTTGGTAAGAGATGTTCACGGTAGGCTGTGAGAGCACTGGGCAGAACCAGTTGTTTTTTAGCTTCCCAAAGTGCTGGAGGCAAGATGATTTGGGGCCTCTCTCACCCTTTGGAAACAAGGCAGCCCTTAGGTCCTGGTAGCTCTAGGCCTATGTAGCACAACCAGAACAGAAGTTCTACTTCAGCCAGGTCAGGCCTGCCAAGAAACTGCGTTTCACAGGCCTTTCAAAGAGATGTTCTCTTAGGCTGTAAGAGCACTGGGCAGAGCCAGCTGTTTCTTAGCTTCCCGAAGAGCTGGGAGCAAGATGCTTTGGGTCCACTCTCCGTGTTTGGAAACAAGGCAGCTCTTTGGGCCTGGCAGCTCTAGGGCAATGGAGCACACCCAGAGCAGAAGTTCTACTTCAGCCAGATCAGGCCTGCCAGGAAACTGCGTTTCACAGGCCTTGGTAAGAGATGTTCCCGGTAGGCTGTAAGAGCACTGGGCAGAGCCAGTTGTTTCTTACCTTCCTGAAAAGCTGGAAGCAAGATGCTTGGGACCCCTCTGCCCGTTTGGGAACAAGGCAGCCTTTTGGGTCGGGAAGCTCTAGGCCAATGGAGCACACGCAGAGCAGGAGTTCTACTTCAGCCTGATCAGGCCTGCAAAGAAACAGCGTTTGACAGGCCTTGGTAAGAGATGTTCCCGGTAGGTGAAAGAGCACTGGGCTGAGCCACTTGTTTCTTAGCTTCGCAAAGACCGGGAAGCAAGATGCTTTGGGCCTCTCTGCCCCTTGGAAACACGGCAGCACTTTGGGCCTGGCAGCTCTAGGGCAATGGAGCACACCCAGAGCCGGAGTTCTACTTCAGCCAGATGAGGCCTGCCAAGAAACTGCGTTTCACAGGCCTTTCAAAGACATGTTCCCGGTAGGCTGTAAGAGCACGGGGCAGAGCGAGTTGGTTCTTAGCTTCCCAGAGAGCTGGAAGCAAGATGCTTTGGGGCCTCTCTGCCCCTTTGGAAACAAGGCAGCACCTTGGGCCTGGCAGCTCTAGGGCAATGGAGCACACCCAGAGCAGAAGTTCTACTTCAGCCAAATCAGGCCTGCCAGGAAACGGCGTTTCACAGGCCTTGGTAAGAGATGTTCCCGGTAGGCTGTAAGAGCACTGGGCAACGCCAGATGTTTCTTAGCTTCCCTAAGAGCTGGAAGCAAGAAGCTTTGGTGCCACTCTCTCACTTTGGACTCAAGGCAGCCCTTTGGGGCAGGTAGCTCTAGGCCAGTGGAGCACACCCAGAGCAGAAGTTCTACTTGGGCCAGTTCAGGCCACCAACAAACTGCGTTTCACAGGCCTTGGTAAGAGATGTTCCCGGTAGGCTGTAAGAGCACTGGGCAACGCCAGATGTTTCTTAGCTTCCCGAAGAGCTGGAAGCAAGATGCTTTGGGGCCTCTCATCCCCTTTGCAAACAAGGTGGCCCTATGGGCCAGGCAGCTCTAGGCCAATGGAGCACACCCAGAGCAGAAGTTCTACTTCGGCCAGTTCAGGCCACCAACAAACTGCGTTTCACAGGCCTTGGTAAGAGATGTTCCCAGTAGGCTGTATGAGCACTGGGCAACGCCAGATGTTTCTTAGCTTCCCGAAGAGCTGGAAGCAAGATGCTTTGGGGCCTCTCATCCCCTTTGCAAACAAGGCCGACCTTTGGGCCAGGCAGCTCTAGGCCAATGGAGCACACCCAGAGCAGAAGTTCTACTTCGGCCAGTTCAGGCCTCCAACAAACTGCGTTTCACAGGCCTTGGTAAGAGATGTTCCCGGTAGGCTGTAAGAGCACTGGGCAACGCCAGATGTTTCTTAGCTTCCCGAAGAGCTGGAAGCAAGATGCTTTGGGGCCTCTCATCCCCTTTGCAAACAAGGCCGACCTTTGGGCCAGGCAGCTCTAGGCCAATGGAGCACACCCAGAGCAGAAGTTCTACCTCAGCCAGATAAGGCCTGCCAAGAAACTGCGTTTCAAAGGCTTTGGTAAGAGATGTTCCCGGTACTCTGTTAGAGCACTGGGCAGAGCCATTTGTTTCTTAGCTTCCCAAAGAGCTGGAAGCAAGATGCTTTGGGGGCTCCCTGCCCCTTTGCCAACAAGGGCGACCTTTGGGCCTTTCAGCTCTAGGCCAATGGAGCACACCCAGAGCAGAAGTCCTACTTCAGCCAGATCAGGCCTGCCAAGGAACTGCGTTTCAGAGGCCTTTGTATGTGACGTTCCCGGTAGGCTGTGAGAGCACGGTGCAGAGCCAGTTGTTTCCTTGTTTCCCAAACAGCTGGAAGCAAGACGCTTTGGGGCCTCTCTGCCCCTTTGGAAACAAGGCAGCACGTTGGGTCTGGCAGCTCTAGGGCAATGGAGCACAACCAGAGCCGAAGTTCTACTTCTTCCAGATCAGGCCTGCCTAGACAGTGCGTTTCCCAGGCCTTGATAAGAGATGTTCTCTTAGGCTATAAGAGCACTGGGCACAGCCAGTTGTTTCTTAGCTTCCCAAGAGGTGGAAGCAAGATGCTTTGGGGCCTCTCTCCCCCTTTGGAAACAAGGCAGCCCTTTGGGCCTTTCAGCTCTAGGGCAATGGAGCACACCCAGAGCAGAAGTTCTACCTCAGCCAGATCAGGCCTGCCAAGAGACTGCTTTTCACAGGCCTTCGTAAGAGGTGTTCCCGGAAGGCTGTAAGAGTACCTGGCAGAGCGAGTTGTTTCTTAGCTTCAAAAACAGCTGGAAGCAACATGATTTGGGGCCTCTCTCCCCCTTTGGAAACAAAGCAGCCTTTGTGCCTGGCAGCTCTAGGCCAAAGTAGCACACCCAGAGCACAAGTTCTACCTCAGCCAGATAAGGCCTGTCAAGAAGCTGCGTTTCACAGGCCTTTGTATGTGACGTTCCCGGTTGGCTTTGAGAGCACTGTGCAGAGCCAGTTGTTTTAGCTTCCCAGAGAGCAGGAAGCAAGATGCTTTGGGGCCTCTCTCACACTTTGGAAATAAAGGCAGCCCTTTGGGCCTGGCAGCCCTAGGCCAATGGAGTACACCCAGAGCAGAAGTTCTACCTCAGCCAGATCAGGCCTTCCAAGAAACTGCGTCTCACAGGCCTTTCTCTGTCACGTTGCCGGTAGGCTGTGAGAGCACTGTGCAGAGCCAGTTGTTTCTTAGCTTCCCAAAGATTTGGAAGCAAGATGCTTTGGGGACTCTCAGCCCCTTTGGAAACAAGGCGGCCCTTTGGGCCTGGCAGCTCTAGGCCAAAGTAGCACGCCCAGAGCAGGAGTTCTACTTCAGCCAGATCAGGCCTGCCAAGAAACTGCGTTTCACAGGCCTTGGTAAGAGATGTTCCCGGTAGGCTGTGAGAGCACTGTGGAGAGCCAGTTGCTTTAGCTTCCCACAGAGCTGGAAGCAAGATGCCTTGGGGCCTCTCTCTCCCTTTGGACACAAGGCAGCCGTTTGGGCCTGGCAGCTCTAGGCCAATGGAGCACACCCACAGCAGAAGTTCTACTTCAGGCAGATCAGTCCTGCCCAGAAACTGCGTTTCACAGCCCTTGGTAAGAGATGTTCACGGTAGGCTGTGAGAGCACTGGGCAGAACCAGTTGTTTTTTAGCTTCCCAAAGTGCTGGAGGCAAGATGCTTTGGGGCCTCTCTCACCCTTTGGAAACAAGGCAGCCCTTAGGTCCTGGTAGCTCTAGGCCTATGTAGCACAACCAGAACAGAAGTTCTACTTCAGCCAGGTCAGGCCTGCCAAGAAACTGCGTTTCACAGGCCTTGGTAAGAGATGTTCCCGGTAGGCTGTAAGAGCACTGGGCAGAGCCAGCTGTTTCTTAGCTTCCCGAAGAGCTGGGAGCAAGATGCTTTGGGTCCACTCTCCGTCTTTGGAAACAAGGCAGCCCTTTGGGCCTGGCAGCTCTAGGGCAATGGAGCACACCCAGAGCAGAAGTTCTACTTCAGCCAGATCAGGCCTGCCAGGAAACTGCGTTTCACAGGCCTTGGTAAGAGATGTTCCCGGTAGGCTGTAAGAGCACTGGGCAGAGCCAGTTGTTTCTTACCTTCCTGAAAAGCTGGAAGCAAGATGCTTGGGACCCCTCTGCCCGTTTGGGAACAAGGCAGCCTTTTGGGTCGGGAAGCTCTAGGCCAATGGAGCACACGCAGAGCAGGAGTTCTACTTCAGCCTGATCAGGCCTGCAAAGAAACAGCGTTTGACAGGCCTTGGTAAGAGATGTTCGCGGTAGGTGTAAGAGCACTGGGCAGAGCCAGTTGTTTCTTAGCTTCGCAAAGACCGGGAAGCAAGATGCTTTGGGCCTCTCTGCCCCTTGGAAACAGGGCAGCACTTTGGGCCTGGCAGCTCTAGGGCAATGGAGCACACCCAGAGCCGGAGTTCTACTTCAGCCAGATGAGGCCTGCCAAGAAACTGCGTTTCACAGGCCTTTCAAAGACATGTTCCCGGTAGGCTGTAAGAGCACGGGGCAGAGCGAGTTGGTTCTTAGCTTCCCAGAGAGCTGGAAGCAAGATGCTTTGGGGCCTCTCTGCCCCTTTGGAAACAAGGCAGCACCTTGGGCCTGGCAGCTCTAGGGCAATGGAGCACACCCAGAGCAGAAGTTCTACTTCAGCCAAATCAGGCCTGCCAGGAAACGGCGTTTCACAGGCCTTGGTAAGAGATGTTCCTGGTAGGCTGTAAGAGCACTGGGCAACGCCAGATGTTTCTTAGCTTCCCGAAGAGCTGGAAGCAAGAAGCTTTGGTGCCACTCTCTCACTTTGGACTCAAGGCAGCCCTTTGGGGCAGGTAGCTCTAGGCCAGTGGAGCACACCCAGAGCAGAAGTTCTACTTGGGCCAGTTCAGGCCACCAACAAACTGCGTTTCACAGGCCTTGGTAAGAGATGTTCCCGGTAGGCTGTAAGAGCACTGGGCAACGCCAGATGTTTCTTAGCTTCCCGAAGAGCTGGAAGCAAGATGCTTTGGGGCCTCTCATCCCCTTTGCAAACAAGGCGGCCCTATGGGCCAGGCAGCTCTAGGCCAATGGAGCACACCCAGAGCAGAAGTTCTACTTCGGCCAGTTCAGGCCACCAACAAACTGCGTTTCACAGGCCTTGGTAAGAGATGTTCCCGGTAGGCTGTAAGAGCACTGGGCAACGCCAGATGTTTCTTAGCTTCCCGAAAAGCTGGAAGCAAGATGCTTTGGGGCCTCTCATCCCCTTTGCAAACAAGGCCGACCTTTGGGCCAGGCAGCTCTAGGCCAATGGAGCACACCCAGAGCAGAAGTTCTACCTCAGCCAGATAAGGCCTGCCAAGAAACTGCGTTTCAAAGGCTTTGGTAAGAGATGTTCCCGGTACTCTGTTAGAGCACTGGGCAGAGCCATTTGTTTCTTAGCTTCCCAAAGAGCTGGAAGCAAGATGCTTTGGGGGCTCCCTGCCCCTTTGCCAACAAGGGCGACCTTTGGGCCTTTCAGCTCTCGGCCAATGGAGCACACCCAGAGCAGAAGTCCTACTTCAGCCAGATCAGGCCTGCCAAGGAACTGCGTTTCAGAGGCCTTTGTATGTGACGTTCCCGGTAGGCTGTGAGAGCACGGTGCAGAGCCAGTTGTTTCCTTGTTTCCCAAACAGCTGGAAGCAAGACGCTTTGGGGCCTCTCTGCCCCTTTGGAAACAAGGCAGCACGTTGGGTCTGGCAGCTCTAGGGCAATGGAGCACAACCAGAGCCGAAGTTCTACTTCTTCCAGATCAGGCCTGCCTAGACAGTGCGTTTCACAGGCCTTGATAAGAGATGTTCTCTTAGGCTATAAGAGCACTGGGCACAGCCAGTTGTTTCTTAGCTTCCCAAGAGGTGGAAGCAAGATGCTTTGGGGCCTCTCTCCCCCTTTGGAAACAAGGCAGCCCTTTGGGCCTTTCAGCTCTAGGGCAATGGAGCACACCCAGAGCAGAAGTTCTACCTCAGCCAGATCAGGCCTGCCAAGAAACTGCTTTTCACAGGCCTTCGTAAGAGGTGTTCCCGGAAGGCTGTAAGAGTACCTGGCAGAGCGAGTTGTTTCTTAGCTTCAAAAACAGCTGGAAGCAACATGATTTGGGGCCTCTCTCCCCCTTTGGAAACAAAGCAGCCTTTGTGCCTGGCAGCTCTAGGCCAAAGTAGCACACCCAGAGCACAAGTTCTACCTCAGCCAGATAAGGCCTGTCAAGAAGCTGCGTTTCACAGGCCTTTGTATGTGACGTTCCCGGTTGGCTTTGAGAGCACTGTGCAGAGCCAGTTGTTTTAGCTTCCCAGAGAGCAGGAAGCAAGATGCTTTGGGGCCTCTCTCACACTTTGGAAATAAAGGCAGCCCTTTGGGCCTGGCAGCCCTAGGCCAATGGAGTACACCCAGAGCAGAAGTTCTACCTCAGCCAGATCAGGCCTTCCAAGAAACTGCGTCTCACAGGCCTTTCTCTGTCACGTTGCCGGTAGGCTGTGAGAGCACTGTGCAGAGCCAGTTGTTTCTTAGCTTCCCAAAGATTTGGAAGCAAGATGCTTTGGGGACTCTCAGCCCCTTTGGAAACAAGGCGGCCCTTTGGGCCTGGCAGCTCTAGGCCAAAGTAGCACGCCCAGAGCAGGAGTTCTACTTCAGCCAGATCAGGCCTGCCAAGAAACTGCGTTTCACAGGCCTTGGTAAGAGATGTTCCCGGTAGGCTGTGAGAGCACTGTGGAGAGCCAGTTGCTTTAGCTTCCCACAGAGCTGGAAGCAAGATGCCTTGGGGCCTCTCTCTCCCTTTGGACACAAGGCAGCCGTTTGGGCCTGGCAGCTCTAGGCCAATGGAGCACACCCACAGCAGAAGTTCTACTTCAGGCAGATCAGTCCTGCCCAGAAACTGCGTTTCACAGCCCTTGGTAAGAGATGTTCACGGTAGGCTGTGAGAGCACTGGGCAGAACCAGTTGTTTTTTAGCTTCCCAAAGTGCTGGAGGCAAGATGCTTTGGGGCCTCTCTCACCCTTTGGAAACAAGGCAGCCCTTAGGTCCTGGTAGCTCTAGGCCTATGTAGCACAACCAGAACAGAAGTTCTACTTCAGCCAGGTCAGGCCTGCCAAGAAACTGCGTTTCACAGGCCTTGGTAAGAGATGTTCCCGGTAGGCTGTAAGAGCACTGGGCAGAGCCAGCTGTTTCTTAGCTTCCCGAAGAGCTGGGAGCAAGATGCTTTGGGTCCACTCTCCGTCTTTGGAAACAAGGCAGCCCTTTGGGCCTGGCAGCTCTAGGGCAATGGAGCACACCCAGAGCAGAAGTTCTACTTCAGCCAGATCAGGCCTGCCAGGAAACTGCGTTTCACAGGCCTTGGTAAGAGATGTTCCCGGTAGGCTGTAAGAGCACTGGGCAGAGCCAGTTGTTTCTTACCTTCCTGAAAAGCTGGAAGCAAGATGCTTGGGACCCCTCTGCCCGTTTGGGAACAAGGCAGCCTTTTGGGTCGGGAAGCTCTAGGCCAATGGAGCACACGCAGAGCAGGAGTTCTACTTCAGCCTGATCAGGCCTGCAAAGAAACAGCGTTTGACAGGCCTTGGTAAGAGATGTTCGCGGTAGGTGTAAGAGCACTGGGCAGAGCCAGTTGTTTCTTAGCTTCGCAAAGACCGGGAAGCAAGATGCTTTGGGCCTCTCTGCCCCTTGGAAACAGGGCAGCACTTTGGGCCTGGCAGCTCTAGGGCAATGGAGCACACCCAGAGCCGGAGTTCTACTTCAGCCAGATGAGGCCTGCCAAGAAACTGCGTTTCACAGGCCTTTCAAAGACATGTTCCCGGTAGGCTGTAAGAGCACGGGGCAGAGCGAGTTGGTTCTTAGCTTCCCAGAGAGCTGGAAGCAAGATGCTTTGGGGCCTCTCTGCCCCTTTGGAAACAAGGCAGCACCTTGGGCCTGGCAGCTCTAGGGCAATGGAGCACACCCAGAGCAGAAGTTCTACTTCAGCCAAATCAGGCCTGCCAGGAAACGGCGTTTCACAGGCCTTGGTAAGAGATGTTCCCGGTAGGCTGTAAGAGCACTGGGCAACGCCAGATGTTTCTTAGCTTCCCGAAGAGCTGGAAGCAAGAAGCTTTGGTGCCACTCTCTCACTTTGGACTCAAGGCAGCCCTTTGGGGCAGGTAGCTCTAGGCCAGTGGAGCACACCCAGAGCAGAAGTTCTACTTGGGCCAGTTCAGGCCACCAACAAACTGCGTTTCACAGGCCTTGGTAAGAGATGTTCCCGGTAGGCTGTAAGAGCACTGGGCAACGCCAGATGTTTCTTAGCTTCCCGAAGAGCTGGAAGCAAGATGCTTTGGGGCCTCTCATCCCCTTTGCAAACAAGGCGGCCCTATGGGCCAGGCAGCTCTAGGCCAATGGAGCACACCCAGAGCAGAAGTTCTACTTCGGCCAGTTCAGGCCACCAACAAACTGCGTTTCACAGGCCTTGGTAAGAGATGTTCCCGGTAGGCTGTAAGAGCACTGGGCAACGCCAGATGTTTCTTAGCTTCCCGAAAAGCTGGAAGCAAGATGCTTTGGGGCCTCTCATCCCCTTTGCAAACAAGGCCGACCTTTGGGCCAGGCAGCTCTAGGCCAATGGAGCACACCCAGAGCAGAAGTTCTACCTCAGCCAGATAAGGCCTGCCAAGAAACTGCGTTTCAAAGGCTTTGGTAAGAGATGTTCCCGGTACTCTGTTAGAGCACTGGGCAGAGCCATTTGTTTCTTAGCTTCCCAAAGAGCTGGAAGCAAGATGCTTTGGGGGCTCCCTGCCCCTTTGCCAACAAGGGCGACCTTTGGGCCTTTCAGCTCTCGGCCAATGGAGCACACCCAGAGCTGAAGTCCTACTTCAGCCAGATCAGGCCTGCCAAGGAACTGCGTTTCAGAGGCCTTTGTATGTGACGTTCCCGGTAGGCTGTGAGAGCACGGTGCAGAGCCAGTTGTTTCCTTGTTTCCCAAACAGCTGGAAGCAAGACGCTTTGGGGCCTCTCTGCCCCTTTGGAAACAAGGCAGCACGTTGGGTCTGGCAGCTCTAGGGCAATGGAGCACAACCAGAGCCGAAGTTCTACTTCTTCCAGATCAGGCCTGCCTAGACAGTGCGTTTCCCAGGCCTTGATAAGAGATGTTCTCTTAGGCTATAAGAGCACTGGGCACAGCCAGTTGTTTCTTAGCTTCCCAAGAGGTGGAAGCAAGATGCTTTGGGGCCTCTCTCCCCCTTTGGAAACAAGGCAGCCCTTTGGGCCTTTCAGCTCTAGGGCAATGGAGCACACCCAGAGCAGAAGTTCTACCTCAGCCAGATCAGGCCTGCCAAGAAACTGCTTTTCACAGGCCTTCGTAAGAGGTGTTCCCGGAAGGCTGTAAGAGTACCTGGCAGAGCGAGTTGTTTCTTAGTTTCAAAAACAGCTGGAAGCAACATGATTTGGGGCCTCTCTCCCCCTTTGGAAACAAAGCAGCCTTTGTGCCTGGCAGCTCTAGGCCAAAGTAGCACACCCAGAGCACAAGTTCTACCTCAGCCAGATAAGGCCTGTCAAGAAGCTGCGTTTCACAGGCCTTTGTATGTGACGTTCCCGGTTGGCTTTGAGAGCACTGTGCAGAGCCAGTTGTTTTAGCTTCCCAGAGAGCAGGAAGCAAGATGCTTTGGGGCCTCTCTCACACTTTGGAAATAAAGGCAGCCCTTTGGGCCTGGCAGCCCTAGGCCAATGGAGTACACCCAGAGCAGAAGTTCTACCTCAGCCAGATCAGGCCTTCCAAGAAACTGCGTCTCACAGGCCTTTCTCTGTCACGTTGCCGGTAGGCTGTGAGAGCACTGTGCAGAGCCAGTTGTTTCTTAGCTTCCCAAAGATTTGGAAGCAAGATGCTTTGGGGACTCTCAGCCCCTTTGGAAACAAGGCGGGCCTTTGGGCCTGGCAGCTCTAGGCCAAAGTAGCACGCCCAGAGCAGGAGTTCTACTTCAGCCAGATCAGGCCTGCCAAGAAACTGCGTTTCACAGGCCTTGGTAAGAGATGTTCCCGGTAGGCTGTAAGAGCACTGGGCAACGCCAGATGTTTCTTAGCTTCCCGAAGAGCTGGAAGCAAGAAGCTTTGGTGCCACTCTCTCACTTTGGACTCAAGGCAGCCCTTTGGGGCAGGTAGCTCTAGGCCAGTGGAGCACACCCAGAGCAGAAGTTCTACTTGGGCCAGTTCAGGCCACCAACAAACTGCGTTTCACAGGCCTTGGTAAGAGATGTTCCCGGTAGGCTGTAAGAGCACTGGGCAACGCCAGATGTTTCTTAGCTTCCCGAAGAGCTGGAAGCAAGATGCTTTGGGGCCTCTCATCCCCTTTGCAAACAAGGCGGCCCTATGGGCCAGGCAGCTCTAGGCCAATGGAGCACACCCAGAGCAGAAGTTCTACCTCAGCCAGATAAGGCCTGCCAAGAAACTGCGTTTCAAAGGCTTTGGTAAGAGATGTTCCCGGTACTCTGTTAGAGCACTGGGCAGAGCCATTTGTTTCTTAGCTTCCCAAAGAGCTGGAAGCAAGATGCTTTGGGGGCTCCCTGCCCCTTTGCCAACAAGGGCGACCTTTGGGCCTTTCAGCTCTAGGCCAATGGAGCACACCCAGAGCAGAAGTCCTACTTCAGCCAGATCAGGCCTGCCAAGGAACTGCGTTTCAGAGGCCTTTGTATGTGACGTTCCCGGTAGGCTCTGAGAGCACGGTGCAGAGCCAGTTGTTTCCTTGTTTCCCAAACAGCTGGAAGCAAGACGCTTTGGGGCCTCTCTGCCCCTTTGGAAACAAGGCAGCACATTGGGTCTGGCAGCTCTAGGGCAATGGAGCACAACCAGAGCCGAAGTTCTACTTCTTCCAGATCAGGCCTGCCTAGACAGTGCGTTTCCCAGGCCTTGATAAGAGATGTTCTCTTAGGCTATAAGAGCACTGGGCACAGCCAGTTGTTTCTTAGCTTCCCAAGAGGTGGAAGCAAGATGCTTTGGGGCCTCTCTCCCCCTTTGGAAACAAGGCAGCCCTTTGGGCCTTTCAGCTCTAGGGCAATGGAGCACACCCAGAGCAGAAGTTCTACCTCAGCCAGATCAGGCCTGCCAAGAAACTGCTTTTCACAGGCCTTCGTAAGAGGTGTTCCCGGAAGGCTGTAAGAGTACCTGGCAGAGCGAGTTGTTTCTTAGCTTCAAAAACAGCTGGAAGCAACATGATTTGGGGCCTCTCTCCCCCTTTGGAAACAAAGCAGCCTTTGTGCCTGGCAGCTCTAGGCCAAAGTAGCACACCCAGAGCACAAGTTCTACCTCAGCCAGATAAGGCCTGTCAAGAAGCTGCGTTTCACAGGCCTTTGTATGTGACGTTCCCGGTTGGCTTTGAGAGCACTGTGCAGAGCCAGTTGTTTTAGCTTCCCAGAGAGCAGGAAGCAAGATGCTTTGGGGCCTCTCTCACACTTTGGAAATAAAGGCAGCCCTTTGGGCCTGGCAGCCCTAGGCCAATGGAGTACACCCAGAGCAGAAGTTCTACCTCAGCCAGATCAGGCCTTCCAAGAGACTGCGTCTCACAGGCCTTTCTCTGTCACGTTGCCGGTAGGCTGTGAGAGCACTGTGCAGAGCCAGTTGTTTCTTAGCTTCCCAAAGATTTGGAAGCAAGATGCTTTGCGGACTCTCAGCCCCTTTGGAAACAAGGCGGCCCTTTGGGCCTGGCAGCTCTAGGCCAAAGTAGCACGCCCAGAGCAGGAGTTCTACTTCAGCCAGATCAGGCCTGCCAAGAAACTGCGTTTCACAGGCCTTGGTAAGAGATGTTCCCGGTAGGCTGTGAGAGCACTGTGGAGAGCCAGTTGCTTTAGCTTCCCACAGAGCTGGAAGCAAGATGCCTTGGGGCCTCTCTCTCCCTTTGGACACAAGGCAGCCGTTTGGGCCTGGCAGCTCTAGGCCAATGGAGCACACCCACAGCAGAAGTTCTACTTCAGGCAGATCAGTCCTGCCCAGAAACTGCGTTTCACAGCCCTTGGTAAGAGATGTTCACGGTGGGCTGTGAGAGCACTGGGCAGAACCAGTTGTTTTTTAGCTTCCCAAAGTGCTGGAGGCAAGATGCTTTGGGGCCTCTCTCACCCTTTGGAAACAAGGCAGCCCTTAGGTCCTGGTAGCTCTAGGCCTATGTAGCACAACCAGAACAGAAGTTCTACTTCAGCCAGGTCAGGCCTGCCAAGAAACTGCGTTTCACAGGCCTTGGTAAGAGATGTTCCCGGTAGGCTGTAAGAGCACTGGGCAGAGCCAGCTGTTTCTTAGCTTCCCGAAGAGCTGGGAGCAAGATGCTTTGGGTCCACTCTCCGTCTTTGGAAACAAGGCAGCCCTTTGGGCCTGGCAGCTCTAGGGCAATGGAGCACACCCAGAGCAGAAGTTCTACTTCAGCCAGATCAGGCCTGCCAGGAAACTGCGTTTCACAGGCCTTGGTAAGAGATGTTCCCGGTAGGCTGTAAGAGCACTGGGCAGAGCCAGTTGTTTCTTACCTTCCTGAAAAGCTGGAAGCAAGATGCTTGGGACCCCTCTGCCCGTTTGGGAACAAGGCAGCCTTTTGGAACGGGAAGCTCTAGGCCAATGGAGCACACCCACAGCAGAAGTTCTACCTCAGCCAGATAAGGCCTGCCAAGAAACTGCGTTTCAAAGGCTTTGGTAAGAGATGTTCCCGGTACTCTGTTAGAGCACTGGGCAGAGCCATTTGTTTCTTAGCTTCCCAAAGAGCTGGAAGCAAGATGCTTTGGGGGCTCCCTGCCCCTTTGCCAACAAGGGCGACCTTTGGGCCTTTCAGCTCTCGGCCAATGGAGCACACCCAGAGCAGAAGTCCTACTTCAGCCAGATCAGGCCTGCCAAGGAACTGCGTTTCAGAGGCCTTTGTATGTGACGTTCCCGGTAGGCTGTGAGAGCACGGTGCAGAGCCAGTTGTTTCCTTGTTTCCCAAACAGCTGGAAGCAAGACGCTTTGGGGCCTCTCTGCCCCTTTGGAAACAAGGCAGCACGTTGGGTCTGGCAGCTCTAGGGCAATGGAGCACAACCAGAGCCGAAGTTCTACTTCTTCCAGATCAGGCCTGCCTAGACAGTGCGTTTCACAGGCCTTGATAAGAGATGTTCTCTTAGGCTATAAGAGCACTGGGCACAGCCAGTTGTTTCTTAGCTTCCCAAGAGGTGGAAGCAAGATGCTTTGGGGCCTCTCTCCCCCTTTGGAAACAAGGCAGCCCTTTGGGCCTTTCAGCTCTAGGGCAATGGAGCACACCCAGAGCAGAAGTTCTACCACAGCCAGATCAGGCCTGCTAAGAAACTGCTTTTCACAGGCCTTCGTAAGAGGTGTTCCCGGAAGGCTGTAAGAGTACCTGGCAGAGCGAGTTGTTTCTTAGCTTCAAAAACAGCTGGAAGCAACATGATTTGGGGCCTCTCTCCCCCTTTGGAAACAAAGCAGCCTTTGTGCCTGGCAGCTCTAGGCCAAAGTAGCACACCCAGAGCACAAGTTCTACCTCAGCCAGATCAGGCCTGTCAAGAAGCTGCGTTTCACAGGCCTTTGTATGTGACGTTCCCGGTTGGCTTTGAGAGCACTGTGCAGAGCCAGTTGTTTTAGCTTCCCAGAGAGCAGGAAGCAAGATGCTTTGGGGCCTCTCTCACCCTTTGGAAACAAGGCAGCCCTTAGGTCCTGGTAGCTCTAGGCCTATGTAGCACAACCAGAACAGAAGTTCTACTTCAGCCAGGTCAGGCCTGCCAAGAAACTGCGTTTCACAGGCCTTTCAAAGAGATGTTCTCTTAGGCTGTAAGAGCACTGGGCAGAGCCAGCTGTTTCTTAGCTTCCCGAAGAGCTGGGAGCAAGATGCTTTGGGTCCACTCTCCGTCTTTGGAAACAAGGCAGCCCTTTGGGCCTGGCAGCTCTAGGGCAATGGAGCACACCCAGAGCAGAAGTTCTACTTCAGCCAGATCAGGCCTGCCAGGAAACTGCGTTTCACAGGCCTTGGTAAGAGATGTTCCCGGTAGGCTGTAAGAGCACTGGGCAGAGCCAGTTGTTTCTTACCTTCCTGAAAAGCTGGAAGCAAGATGCTTGGGACCCCTCTGCCCGTTTGGGAACAAGGCAGCCTTTTGGGTCGGGAAGCTCTAGGCCAATGGAGCACACGCAGAGCAGGAGTTCTACTTCAGCCTGATCAGGCCTGTAAAGAAACAGCGTTTGACAGGCCTTGGTAAGAGATGTTCGCGGTAGGTGTAAGAGCACTGGGCAGAGCCAGTTGTTTCTTAGCTTCGCAAAGACCGGGAAGCAAGATGCTTTGGGCCTCTCTGCCCCTTGGAAACAGGGCAGCACTTTGGGCCTGGCAGCTCTAGGGCAATGGAGCACACCCAGAGCCGGAGTTCTACTTCAGCCAGATGAGGCCTGCCAGGAAACTGCGTTTCACAGGCCTTTCAAAGACATGTTCCCGGTAGGCTGTAAGAGCACGGGGCAGAGCGAGTTGGTTCTTAGCTTCCCAGAGAGCTGGAAGCAAGATGCTTTGGGGCCTCTCTGCCCCTTTGGAAACAAGGCAGCACCTTGGGCCTGGCAGCTCTAGGGCAATGGAGCACACCCAGAGCAGAAGTTCTACTTCAGCCAAATCAGGCCTGCCAGGAAACGGCGTTTCACAGGCCTTGGTAAGAGATGTTCCCGGTAGGCTGTAAGAGCACTGGGCAACGCCAGATGTTTCTTAGCTTCCCGAAGAGCTGGAAGCAAGAAGCTTTGGTGCCACTCTCTCACTTTGGACTCAAGGCAGCCCTTTGGGGCAGGTAGCTCTAGGCCAGTGGAGCACACCCAGAGCAGAAGTTCTACTTGGGCCAGTTCAGGCCACCAACAAACTGCGTTTCACAGGCCTTGGTAAGAGATGTTCCCGGTAGGCTGTAAGGGCACTGGGCAACGCCAGATGTTTCTTAGCTTCCCGAAGAGCTGGAAGCAAGATGCTTTGGGGCCTCTCATCCCCTTTGCAAACAAGGCGGCCCTATGGGCCAGGCAGCTCTAGGCCAATGGAGCACACCCAGAGCAGAAGTTCTACTTCGGCCAGTTCAGGCCACCAACAAACTGCGTTTCACAGGCCTTGGTAAGAGATGTTCCCGGTAGGCTGTAAGAGCACTGGGCAACGCCAGATGTTTCTTAGCTTCCCGAAGAGCTGGAAGCAAGATGCTTTGGGGCCTCTCATCCCCTTTGCAAACAAGGCCGACCTTTGGGCCAGGCAGCTCTAGGCCAATGGAGCACACCCAGAGCAGAAGTTCTACCTCAGCCAGATAAGGCCTGCCAAGAAACTGCGTTTCAAAGGCTTTGGTAAGAGATGTTCCCGGTACTCTGTTAGAGCACTGGGCAGAGCCATTTGTTTCTTAGCTTCCCAAAGAGCTGGAAGCAAGATGCTTTGGGGGCTCCCTGCCCCTTTGCCAACAAGGGCGACCTTTGGGCCTTTCAGCTCTAGGCCAATGGAGCACACCCAGAGCAGAAGTCCTACTTCAGCCAGATCAGGCCTGCCAAGGAACTGCGTTTCAGAGGCCTTTGTATGTGACGTTCCCGGTAGGCTGTGAGAGCACGGTGCAGAGCCAGTTGTTTCCTTGTTTCCCAAACAGCTGGAAGCAAGACGCTTTGGGGCCTCTCTGCCCCTTTGGAAACAAGGCAGCACGTTGGGTCTGGCAGCTCTAGGGCAATGGAGCACAACCAGAGCCGAAGTTCTACTTCTTCCAGATCAGGCCTGCCTAGACAGTGCGTTTCCCAGGCCTTGATAAGAGATGTTCTCTTAGGCTATAAGAGCACTGGGCACAGCCAGTTGTTTCTTAGCTTCCCAAGAGGTGGAAGCAAGATGCTTTGGGGCCTCTCTCCCCCTTTGGAAACAAGGCAGCCCTTTGGGCCTTTCAGCTCTAGGGCAATGGAGCACACCCAGAGCAGAAGTTCTACCTCAGCCAGATCAGGCCTGCCAAGAAACTGCTTTTCACAGGCCTTCGTAAGAGGTGTTCCCGGAAGGCTGTAAGAGTACCTGGCAGAGCGAGTTGTTTCTTAGCTTCAAAAACAGCTGGAAGCAACATGATTTGGGGCCTCTCTCCCCCTTTGGAAACAAAGCAGCCTTTGTGCCTGGCAGCTCTAGGCCAAAGTAGCACACCCAGAGCACAAGTTCTACCTCAGCCAGATAAGGCCTGTCAAGAAGCTGCGTTTCACAGGCCTTTGTATGTGACGTTCCCGGTTGGCTTTGAGAGCACTGTGCAGAGCCAGTTGTTTTAGCTTCCCAGAGAGCAGGAAGCAAGATGCTTTGGGGCCTCTCTCACACTTTGGAAATAAAGGCAGCCCTTTGGGCCTGGCAGCCCTAGGCCAATGGAGTACACCCAGAGCAGAAGTTCTACCTCAGCCAGATCAGGCCTTCCAAGAAACTGCGTCTCACAGGCCTTTCTCTGTCACGTTGCCGGTAGGCTGTGAGAGCACTGTGCAGAGCCAGTTGTTTCTTAGCTTCCCAAAGATTTGGAAGCAAGATGCTTTGGGGACTCTCAGCCCCTTTGGAAACAAGGCGGCCCTTTGGGCCTGGCAGCTCTAGGCCAAAGTAGCACGCCCAGAGCAGGAGTTCTACTTCAGCCAGATCAGGCCTGCCAAGAAACTGCGTTTCACAGGCCTTGGTAAGAGATGTTCCCGGTAGGCTGTGAGAGCACTGTGGAGAGCCAGTTGCTTTAGCTTCCCACAGAGCTGGAAGCAAGATGCTTTGGGGCCTCTCTCTCCCTTTGGACACAAGGCAGCCGTTTGGGCCTGGCAGCTCTAGGCCAAAGTAGCACGCCCAGAGCAGGAGTTCTACTTCACCAGATCAGGCCTGCCAAGAAACTGCGTTTCACAGGCCTTGGTAAGAGATGTTCCCGGTAGGCTGTGAGAGCACTGTGGAGAGCCAGTTGCTTTAGCTTCCCACAGAGCTGGAAGCAAGATGCCTTGGGGCCTCTCTCTCCCTTTGGACACAAGGCAGCCGTTTGGGCCTGGCAGCTCTAGGCCAATGGAGCACACTCACAGCAGAAGTTCTACTTCAGGCAGATCAGTCCTGCCCAGAAACTGCGTTTCACAGCCCTTGGTAAGAGATGTTCACGGTAGGCTGTGAGAGCACTGGGCAGAACCAGTTGTTTTTTAGCTTCCCAAAGTGCTGGAGGCAAGATGCTTTGGGGCCTCTCTCACCCTTTGGAAACAAGGCAGCCCTTAGGTCCTGGTAGCTCTAGGCCTATGTAGCACAACCAGAACAGAAGTTCTACTTCAGCCAGGTCAGGCCTGCCAAGAAACTGCGTTTCACAGGCCTTGGTAGGAGATGTTCCCGGTAGGCTGTAAGAGCACTGGGCAGAGCCAGCTGTTTCTTAGCTTCCCGAAGAGCTGGGAGCAAGATGCTTTGGGTCCACTCTCCGTCTTTGGAAACAAGGCAGCCCTTTGGGCCTGGCAGCTCTAGGGCAATGGAGCACACCCAGAGCAGAAGTTCTACTTCAGCCAGATCAGGCCTGCCAGGAAACTGCGTTTCACAGGCCTTGGTAAGAGATGTTCCCGGTAGGCTGTAAGAGCACTGGGCAGAGCCAGTTGTTTCTTACCTTCCTGAAAAGCTGGAAGCAAGATGCTTGGGACCCCTCTGCCCGTTTGGGAACAAGGCAGCCTTTTGGGTCGGGAAGCTCTAGGCCAATGGAGCACACGCAGAGCAGGAGTTCTACTTCAGCCTGATCAGGCCTGCAAAGAAACAGCGTTTGACAGGCCTTGGTAAGAGATGTTCGCGGTAGGTGTAAGAGCACTGGGCAGAGCCAGTTGTTTCTTAGCTTCGCAAAGACCGGGAAGCAAGATGCTTTGGGCCTCTCTGCCCCTTGGAAACAGGGCAGCACTTTGGGCCTGGCAGCTCTAGGGCAATGGAGCACACCCAGAGCCGGAGTTCTACTTCAGCCAGATGAGGCCTGCCAAGAAACTGCGTTTCACAGGCCTTTCAAAGACATGTTCCCGGTAGGCTGTAAGAGCACGGGGCAGAGCGAGTTGGTTCTTAGCTTCCCAGAGAGCTGGAAGCAAGATGCTTTGGGGCCTCTCTGCCCCTTTGGAAACAAGGCAGCACCTTGGGCCTGGCAGCTCTAGGGCAATGGAGCACACCCAGAGCAGAAGTTCTACTTCAGCCAAATCAGGCCTGCCAGGAAACGGCGTTTCACAGGCCTTGGTAAGAGATGTTCCCGGTAGGCTGTAAGAGCACTGGGCAACGCCAGATGTTTCTTAGCTTCCCGAAGAGCTGGAAGCAAGAAGCTTTGGTGCCACTCTCTCACTTTGGACTCAAGGCAGCCCTTTGGGGCAGGTAGCTCTAGGCCAGTGGAGCACACCCAGAGCAGAAGTTCTACTTGGGCCAGTTCAGGCCACCAACAAACTGCGTTTCACAGGCCTTGGTAAGAGATGTTCCCGGTAGGCTGTAAGAGCACTGGGCAACGCCAGATGTTTCTTAGCTTCCCGAAGAGCTGGAAGCAAGATGCTTTGGGGCCTCTCATCCCCTTTGCAAACAAGGCGGCCCTATGGGCCAGGCAGCTCTAGGCCAATGGAGCACACCCAGAGCAGAAGTTCTACTTCGGCCAGTTCAGGCCACCAACAAACTGCGTTTCACAGGCCTTGGTAAGAGATGTTCCCGGTAGGCTGTAAGAGCACTGGGCAACGCCAGATGTTTCTTAGCTTCCCGAAGAGCTGGAAGCAAGATGCTTTGGGGCCTCTCATCCCCTTTGCAAACAAGGCCGACCTTTGGGCCAGGCAGCTCTAGGCCAATGGAGCACACCCAGAGCAGAAGTTCTACCTCAGCCAGATAAGGCCTGCCAAGAAACTGCGTTTCAAAGGCTTTGGTAAGAGATGTTCCCGGTACTCTGTTAGAGCACTGGGCAGAGCCATTTGTTTCTTAGCTTCCCAAAGAGCTGGAAGCAAGATGCTTTGGGGGCTCCCTGCCCCTTTGCCAACAAGGGCGACCTTTGGGCCTTTCAGCTCTAGGCCAATGGAGCACACCCAGAGCAGAAGTCCTACTTCAGCCAGATCAGGCCTGCCAAGGAACTGCGTTTCAGAGGCCTTTGTATGTGACGTTCCCGGTAGGCTGTGAGAGCACGGTGCAGAGCCAGTTGTTTCCTTGTTTCCCAAACAGCTGGAAGCAAGACGCTTTGGGGCCTCTCTGCCCCTTTGGAAACAAGGCAGCACGTTGGGTCTGGCAGCTCTAGGGCAATGGAGCACAACCAGAGCCGAAGTTCTACTTCTTCCAGATCAGGCCTGCCTAGACAGTGCGTTTCCCAGGCCTTGATAAGAGATGTTCTCTTAGGCTATAAGAGCACTGGGCACAGCCAGTTGTTTCTTAGCTTCCCAAGAGGTGGAAGCAAGATGCTTTGGGGCCTCTCTCCCCCTTTGGAAACAAGGCAGCCCTTTGGGCCTTTCAGCTCTAGGGCAATGGAGCACACCCAGAGCAGAAGTTCTACCTCAGCCAGATCAGGCCTGCCAAGAGACTGCTTTTCACAGGCCTTCGTAAGAGGTGTTCCCGGAAGGCTGTAAGAGTACCTGGCAGAGCGAGTTGTTTCTTAGCTTCAAAAACAGCTGGAAGCAACATGATTTGGGGCCTCTCTCCCCCTTTGGAAACAAAGCAGCCTTTGTGCCTGGCAGCTCTAGGCCAAAGTAGCACACCCAGAGCACAAGTTCTACCTCAGCCAGATCAGGCCTGTCAAGAAGCTGCGTTTCACAGGCCTTTGTATGTGACGTTCCCGGTTGGCTTTGAGAGCACTGTGCAGAGCCAGTTGTTTTAGCTTCCCAGAGAGCAGGAAGCAAGATGCTTTGGGGCCTCTCTCACACTTTGGAAATAAAGGCAGCCCTTTGGGCCTGGCAGCCCTAGGCCAATGGAGTACACCCAGAGCAGAAGTTCTACCTCAGCCAGATCAGGCCTTCCAAGAAACTGCGTCTCACAGGCCTTTCTCTGTCACGTTGCCGGTAGGCTGTGAGAGCACTGTGCAGAGCCAGTTGTTTCTTAGCTTCCCAAAGATTTGGAAGCAAGATGCTTTGGGGACTCTCAGCCCCTTTGGAAACAAGGCGGCCCTTTGGGCCTGGCAGCTCTAGGCCAAAGTAGCACGCCCAGAGCAGGAGTTCTACTTCAGCCAGATCAGGCCTGCCAAGAAACTGCGTTTCACAGGCCTTGGTAAGAGATGTTCCCGGTAGGCTGTGAGAGCACTGTGGAGAGCCAGTTGCTTTAGCTTCCCACAGAGCTGGAAGCAAGATGCCTTGGGGCCTCTCTCTCCCTTTGGACACAAGGCAGCCGTTTGGGCCTGGCAGCTCTAGGCCAATGGAGCACACCCACAGCAGAAGTTCTACTTCAGGCAGATCAGTCCTGCCCAGAAACTGCGTTTCACAGCCCTTGGTAAGAAATGTTCACGGTAGGCTGTGAGAGCACTGGGCAGAACCAGTTGCTTTTTAGCTTCCCAAAGTGCTGGAGGCAAGATGCTTTGGGGCCTCTCTCACCCTTTGGAAACAAGGCAGCCCTTAGGTCCTGGTAGCTCTAGGCCTATGTAGCACAACCAGAACAGAAGTTCTACTTCAGCCAGGTCAGGCCTGCCAAGAAACTGCGTTTCACAGGCCTTTCAAAGAGATGTTCTCTTAGGCTGTAAGAGCACTGGGCAGAGCCAGCTGTTTCTTAGCTTCCCGAAGAGCTGGGAGCAAGATGCTTTGGGTCCACTCTCCGTCTTTGGAAACAAGGCAGCCCTTTGGGCCTGGCAGCTCTAGGGCAATGGAGCACACCCAGAGCAGAAGTTCTACTTCAGCCAGATCAGGCCTGCCAGGAAACTGCGTTTCACAGGCCTTGGTAAGAGATGTTCCCGGTAGGCTGTAAGAGCACTGGGCAGAGCCAGTTGTTTCTTACCTTCCTGAAAAGCTGGAAGCAAGATGCTTGGGACCCCTCTGCCCGTTTGGGAACAAGGCAGCCTTTTGGGTCGGGAAGCTCTAGGCCAATGGAGCACACGCAGAGCAGGAGTTCTACTTCAGCCTGATCAGGCCTGCAAAGAAACAGCGTTTGACAGGCCTTGGTAAGAGATGTTCGCGGTAGGTGTAAGAGCACTGGGCAGAGCCAGTTGTTTCTTAGCTTCGCAAAGACCGGGAAGCAAGATGCTTTGGGCCTCTCTGCCCCTTGGAAACAGGGCAGCACTTTGGGCCTGGCAGCTCTAGGGCAATGGAGCACACCCAGAGCCGGAGTTCTACATCAGCCAGATGAGGCCTGCCAGGAAACTGCGTTTCACAGGCCTTTCAAAGACATGTTCCCGGTAGGCTGTAAGAGCACGGGGCAGAGCGAGTTGGTTCTTAGCTTCCCAGAGAGCTGGAAGCAAGATGCTTTGGGGCCTCTCTGCCCCTTTGGAAACAAGGCAGCACCTTGGGCCTGGCAGCTCTAGGGCAATGGAGCACACCCAGAGCAGAAGTTCTACTTCAGCCAAATCAGGCCTGCCAGGAAACGGCGTTTCACAGGCCTTGGTAAGAGATGTTCCCGGTAGGCTGTAAGAGCACTGGGCAACGCCAGATGTTTCTTAGCTTCCCGAAGAGCTGGAAGCAAGAAGCTTTGGTGCCACTCTCTCACTTTGGACTCAAGGCAGCCCTTTGGGGCAGGTAGCTCTAGGCCAGTGGAGCACACCCAGAGCAGAAGTTCTACTTGGGCCAGTTCAGGCCACCAACAAACTGCGTTTCACAGGCCTTGGTAAGAGATGTTCCCGGTAGGCTGTAAGAGCACTGGGCAACGCCAGATGTTTCTTAGCTTCCCGAAGAGCTGGAAGCAAGATGCTTTGGGGCCTCTCATCCCCTTTGCAAACAAGGCCGACGTTTGGGCAACGCAGCTCTAGGCCAATGGAGCACACCCAGAGCAGAAGTTCTACCTCAGCCAGATAAGGCCTGCCAAGAAACTGCGTTTCAAAGGCTTTGGTAAGAGATGTTCCCGGTACTCTGTTAGAGCACTGGGCAGAGCCATTTGTTTCTTAGCTTCCCAAAGAGCTGGAAGCAAGATGCTTTGGGGGCTCCCTGCCCCTTTGCCAACAAGGGCGACCTTTGGGCCTTTCAGCTCTAGGCCAATGGAGCACACCCAGAGCAGAAGTCCTACTTCAGCCAGATCAGGCCTGCCAAGGAACTGCGTTTCAGAGGCCTTTGTATGTGACGTTCCCGGTAGGCTGTGAGAGCACGGTGCAGAGCCAGTTGTTTCCTTGTTTCCCAAACAGCTGGAAGCAAGACGCTTTGGGGCCTCTCTGCCCCTTTGGAAACAAGGCAGCACGTTGGGTCTGGCAGCTCTAGGGCAATGGAGCACAACCAGAGCCGAAGTTCTACTTCTTCCAGATCAGGCCTGCCTAGACAGTGCGTTTCCCAGGCCTTGATAAGAGATGTTCTCTTAGGCTATAAGAGCACTGGGCACAGCCAGTTGTTTCTTAGCTTCCCAAGAGGTGGAAGCAAGATGCTTTGGGGCCTCTCTCCCCCTTTGGAAACAAGGCAGCCCTTTGGGCCTTTCAGCTCTAGGGCAATGGAGCACACCCAGAGCAGAAGTTCTACCTCAGCCAGATCAGGCCTGCCAAGAGACTGCTTTTCACAGGCCTTCGTAAGAGGTGTTCCCGGAAGGCTGTAAGAGTACCTGGCAGAGCGAGTTGTTTCTTAGCTTCAAAAACAGCTGGAAGCAACATGATTTGGGGCCTCTCTCCCCCTTTGGAAACAAAGCAGCCTTTGTGCCTGGCAGCTCTAGGCCAAAGTAGCACACCCAGAGCACAAGTTCTACCTCAGCCAGATCAGGCCTGTCAAGAAGCTGCGTTTCACAGGCCTTTGTATGTGACGTTCCCGGTTGGCTTTGAGAGCACTGTGCAGAGCCAGTTGTTTTAGCTTCCCAGAGAGCAGGAAGCAAGATGCTTTGGGGCCTCTCTCACACTTTGGAAATAAAGGCAGCCCTTTGGGCCTGGCAGCCCTAGGCCAATGGAGTACACCCAGAGCAGAAGTTCTACCTCAGCCAGATCAGGCCTTCCAAGAAACTGCGTCTCACAGGCCTTTCTCTGTCACGTTGCCGGTAGGCTGTGAGAGCACTGTGCAGAGCCAGTTGTTTCTTAGCTTCCCAAAGATTTGGAAGCAAGATGCTTTGGGGACTCTCAGCCCCTTTGGAAACAAGGCGGCCCTTTGGGCCTGGCAGCTCTAGGCCAAAGTAGCACGCCCAGAGCAGGAGTTCTACTTCAGCCAGATCAGGCCTGCCAAGAAACTGCGTTTCACAGGCCTTGGTAAGAGATGTTCCCGGTAGGCTGTGAGAGCACTGTGGAGAGCCAGTTGCTTTAGCTTCCCACAGAGCTGGAAGCAAGATGCCTTGGGGCCTCTCTCTCCCTTTGGACACAAGGCAGCCGTTTGGGCCTGGCAGCTCTAGGCCAATGGAGCACACCCACAGCAGAAGTTCTACTTCAGGCAGATCAGTCCTGCCCAGAAACTGCGTTTCACAGCCCTTGGTAAGAAATGTTCACGGTAGGCTGTGAGAGCACTGGGCAGAACCAGTTGCTTTTTAGCTTCCCAAAGTGCTGGAGGCAAGATGCTTTGGGGCCTCTCTCACCCTTTGGAAACAAGGCAGCCCTTAGGTCCTGGTAGCTCTAGGCCTATGTAGCACAACCAGAACAGAAGTTCTACTTCAGCCAGGTCAGGCCTGCCAAGAAACTGCGTTTCACAGGCCTTTCAAAGAGATGTTCTCTTAGGCTGTAAGAGCACTGGGCAGAGCCAGCTGTTTCTTAGCTTCCCGAAGAGCTGGGAGCAAGATGCTTTGGGTCCACTCTCCGTCTTTGGAAACAAGGCAGCCCTTTGGGCCTGGCAGCTCTAGGGCAATGGAGCACACCCAGAGCAGAAGTTCTACTTCAGCCAGATCAGGCCTGCCAGGAAACTGCGTTTCACAGGCCTTGGTAAGAGATGTTCCCGGTAGGCTGTAAGAGCACTGGGCAGAGCCAGTTGTTTCTTACCTTCCTGAAAAGCTGGAAGCAAGATGCTTGGGACCCCTCTGCCCGTTTGGGAACAAGGCAGCCTTTTGGGTCGGGAAGCTCTAGGCCAATGGAGCACACGCAGAGCAGGAGTTCTACTTCAGCCTGATCAGGCCTGCAAAGAAACAGCGTTTGACAGGCCTTGGTAAGAGATGTTCGCGGTAGGTGTAAGAGCACTGGGCAGAGCCAGTTGTTTCTTAGCTTCGCAAAGACCGGGAAGCAAGATGCTTTGGGCCTCTCTGCCCCTTGGAAACAGGGCAGCACTTTGGGCCTGGCAGCTCTAGGGCAATGGAGCACACCCAGAGCCGGAGTTCTACATCAGCCAGATGAGGCCTGCCAGGAAACTGCGTTTCACAGGCCTTTCAAAGACATGTTCCCGGTAGGCTGTAAGAGCACGGGGCAGAGCGAGTTGGTTCTTAGCTTCCCAGAGAGCTGGAAGCAAGATGCTTTGGGGCCTCTCTGCCCCTTTGGAAACAAGGCAGCACCTTGGGCCTGGCAGCTCTAGGGCAATGGAGCACACCCAGAGCAGAAGTTCTACTTCAGCCAAATCAGGCCTGCCAGGAAACGGCGTTTCACAGGCCTTGGTAAGAGATGTTCCCGGTAGGCTGTAAGAGCACTGGGCAACGCCAGATGTTTCTTAGCTTCCCGAAGAGCTGGAAGCAAGAAGCTTTGGTGCCACTCTCTCACTTTGGACTCAAGGCAGCCCTTTGGGGCAGGTAGCTCTAGGCCAGTGGAGCACACCCAGAGCAGAAGTTCTACTTGGGCCAGTTCAGGCCACCAACAAACTGCGTTTCACAGGCCTTGGTAAGAGATGTTCCCGGTAGGCTGTAAGAGCACTGGGCAATGCCAGATGTTTCTTAGCTTCCCGAAGAGCTGGAAGCAAGATGCTTTGGGGCCTCTCATCCCCTTTGCAAACAAGGCCGACCTTTGGGCCAGGCAGCTCTAGGCCAATGGAGCACACCCAGAGCAGAAGTTCTACCTCAGCCAGATAAGGCCTGCCAAGAAACTGCGTTTCAAAGGCTTTGGTAAGAGATGTTCCCGGTACTCTGTTAGAGCACTGGGCAGAGCCATTTGTTTCTTAGCTTCCCAAAGAGCTGGAAGCAAGATGCTTTGGGGGCTCCCTGCCCCTTTGCCAACAAGGGCGACCTTTGGGCCTTTCAGCTCTAGGCCAATGGAGCACACCCAGAGCAGAAGTCCTACTTCAGCCAGATCAGGCCTGCCAAGGAACTGCGTTTCAGAGGCCTTTGTATGTGACGTTCCCGGTAGGCTGTGAGAGCACGGTGCAGAGCCAGTTGTTTCCTTGTTTCCCAAACAGCTGGAAGCAAGACGCTTTGGGGCCTCTCTGCCCCTTTGGAAACAAGGCAGCACGTTGGGTCTGGCAGCTCTAGGGCAATGGAGCACAACCAGAGCCGAAGTTCTACTTCTTCCAGATCAGGCCTGCCTAGACAGTGCGTTTCCCAGGCCTTGATAAGAGATGTTCTCTTAGGCTATAAGAGCACTGGGCACAGCCAGTTGTTTCTTAGCTTCCCAAGAGGTGGAAGCAAGATGCTTTGGGGCCTCTCTCCCCCTTTGGAAACAAGGCAGCCCTTTGGGCCTTTCAGCTCTAGGGCAATGGAGCACACCCAGAGCAGAAGTTCTACCTCAGCCAGATCAGGCCTGCCAAGAGACTGCTTTTCACAGGCCTTCGTAAGAGGTGTTCCCGGAAGGCTGTAAGAGTACCTGGCAGAGCGAGTTGTTTCTTAGCTTCAAAAACAGCTGGAAGCAACATGATTTGGGGCCTCTCTCCCCCTTTGGAAACAAAGCAGCCTTTGTGCCTGGCAGCTCTAGGCCAAAGTAGCACACCCAGAGCACAAGTTCTACCTCAGCCAGATCAGGCCTGTCAAGAAGCTGCGTTTCACAGGCCTTTGTATGTGACGTTCCCGGTTGGCTTTGAGAGCACTGTGCAGAGCCAGTTGTTTTAGCTTCCCAGAGAGCAGGAAGCAAGATGCTTTGGGGCCTCTCTCACACTTTGGAAATAAAGGCAGCCCTTTGGGCCTGGCAGCCCTAGGCCAATGGAGTACACCCAGAGCAGAAGTTCTACCTCAGCCAGATCAGGCCTTCCAAGAAACTGCGTCTCACAGGCCTTTCTCTGTCACGTTGCCGGTAGGCTGTGAGAGCACTGTGCAGAGCCAGTTGTTTCTTAGCTTCCCAAAGATTTGGAAGCAAGATGCTTTGGGGACTCTCAGCCCCTTTGGAAACAAGGCGGCCCTTTGGGCCTGGCAGCTCTAGGCCAAAGTAGCACGCCCAGAGCAGGAGTTCTACTTCAGCCAGATCAGGCCTGCCAAGAAACTGCGTTTCACAGGCCTTGGTAAGAGATGTTCCCGGTAGGCTGTGAGAGCACTGTGGAGAGCCAGTTGCTTTAGCTTCCCACAGAGCTGGAAGCAAGATGCCTTGGGGCCTCTCTCTCCCTTTGGACACAAGGCAGCCGTTTGGGCCTGGCAGCTCTAGGCCAATGGAGCACACCCACAGCAGAAGTTCTACTTCAGGCAGATCAGTCCTGCCCAGAAACTGCGTTTCACAGCCCTTGGTAAGAAATGTTCACGGTAGGCTGTGAGAGCACTGGGCAGAACCAGTTGCTTTTTAGCTTCCCAAAGTGCTGGAGGCAAGATGCTTTGGGGCCTCTCTCACCCTTTGGAAACAAGGCAGCCCTTAGGTCCTGGTAGCTCTAGGCCTATGTAGCACAACCAGAACAGAAGTTCTACTTCAGCCAGGTCAGGCCTGCCAAGAAACTGCGTTTCACAGGCCTTTCAAAGAGATGTTCTCTTAGGCTGTAAGAGCACTGGGCAGAGCCAGCTGTTTCTTAGCTTCCCGAAGAGCTGGGAGCAAGATGCTTTGGGTCCACTCTCCGTCTTTGGAAACAAGGCAGCCCTTTGGGCCTGGCAGCTCTAGGGCAATGGAGCACACCCAGAGCAGAAGTTCTACTTCAGCCAGATCAGGCCTGCCAGGAAACTGCGTTTCACAGGCCTTGGTAAGAGATGTTCCCGGTAGGCTGTAAGAGCACTGGGCAGAGCCAGTTGTTTCTTACCTTCCTGAAAAGCTGGAAGCAAGATGCTTGGGACCCCTCTGCCCGTTTGGGAACAAGGCAGCCTTTTGGGTCGGGAAGCTCTAGGCCAATGGAGCACACGCAGAGCAGGAGTTCTACTTCAGCCTGATCAGGCCTGCAAAGAAACAGCGTTTGACAGGCCTTGGTAAGAGATGTTCGCGGTAGGTGTAAGAGCACTGGGCAGAGCCAGTTGTTTCTTAGCTTCGCAAAGACCGGGAAGCAAGATGCTTTGGGCCTCTCTGCCCCTTGGAAACAGGGCAGCACTTTGGGCCTGGCAGCTCTAGGGCAATGGAGCACACCCAGAGCCGGAGTTCTACATCAGCCAGATGAGGCCTGCCAGGAAACTGCGTTTCACAGGCCTTTCAAAGACATGTTCCCGGTAGGCTGTAAGAGCACGGGGCAGAGCGAGTTGGTTCTTAGCTTCCCAGAGAGCTGGAAGCAAGATGCTTTGGGGCCTCTCTGCCCCTTTGGAAACAAGGCAGCACCTTGGGCCTGGCAGCTCTAGGGCAATGGAGCACACCCAGAGCAGAAGTTCTACTTCAGCCAAATCAGGCCTGCCAGGAAACGGCGTTTCACAGGCCTTGGTAAGAGATGTTCCCGGTAGGCTGTAAGAGCACTGGGCAACGCCAGATGTTTCTTAGCTTCCCGAAGAGCTGGAAGCAAGAAGCTTTGGTGCCACTCTCTCACTTTGGACTCAAGGCAGCCCTTTGGGGCAGGTAGCTCTAGGCCAGTGGAGCACACCCAGAGCAGAAGTTCTACTTGGGCCAGTTCAGGCCACCAACAAACTGCGTTTCACAGGCCTTGGTAAGAGATGTTCCCGGTAGGCTGTAAGAGCACTGGGCAACGCCAGATGTTTCTTAGCTTCCCGAAGAGCTGGAAGCAAGATGCTTTGGGGCCTCTCATCCCCTTTGCAAACAAGGCGGCCCTATGGGCCAGGCAGCTCTAGGCCAATGGAGCACACCCAGAGCAGAAGTTCTACTTCGGCCAGTTCAGGCCACCAACAAACTGCGTTTCACAGGCCTTGGTAAGAGATGTTCCCGGTAGGCTGTAAGAGCACTGGGCAACGCCAGATGTTTCTTAGCTTCCCGAAGAGCTGGAAGCAAGATGCTTTGGGGCCTCTCATCCCCTTTGCAAACAAGGCCGACCTTTGGGCCAGGCAGCTCTAGGCCAATGGAGCACACCCAGAGCACAAGTTCTACCTCAGCCAGATAAGGCCTGCCAAGAAACTGCGTTTCAAAGGCTTTGGTAAGAGATGTTCCCGGTACTCTGTTAGAGCACTGGGCAGAGCCATTTGTTTCTTAGCTTCCCAAAGAGCTGGAAGCAAGATGCTTTGGGGGCTCCCTGCCCCTTTGCCAACAAGGGCGACCTTTGGGCCTTTCAGCTCTAGGCCAATGGAGCACACCCAGAGCAGAAGTCCTACTTCAGCCAGATCAGGCCTGCCAAGGAACTGCGTTTCAGAGGCCTTTGTATGTGACGTTCCCGGTAGGCTGTGAGAGCACGGTGCAGAGCCAGTTGTTTCCTTGTTTCCCAAACAGCTGGAAGCAAGACGCTTTGGGGCCTCTCTGCCCCTTTGGAAACAAGGCAGCACGTTGGGTCTGGCAGCTCTAGGGCAATGGAGCACAACCAGAGCCGAAGTTCTACTTCTTCCAGATCAGGCCTGCCTAGACAGTGCGTTTCCCAGGCCTTGATAAGAGATGTTCTCTTAGGCTATAAGAGCACTGGGCACAGCCAGTTGTTTCTTAGCTTCCCAAGAGGTGGAAGCAAGATGCTTTGGGGCCTCTCTCCCCCTTTGGAAACAAGGCAGCCCTTTGGGCCTTTCAGCTCTAGGGCAATGGAGCACACCCAGAGCAGAAGTTCTACCTCAGCCAGATCAGGCCTGCCAAGAAACTGCTTTTCACAGGCCTTCGTAAGAGGTGTTCCCGGAAGGCTGTAAGAGTACCTGGCAGAGCGAGTTGTTTCTTAGCTTCAAAAACAGCTGGAAGCAACATGATTTGGGGCCTCTCTCCCCCTTTGGAAACAAAGCAGCCTTTGTGCCTGGCAGCTCTAGGCCAAAGTAGCACACCCAGAGCACAAGTTCTACCTCAGCCAGATAAGGGCTGTCAAGAAGCTGCGTTTCACAGGCCTTTGTATGTGACGTTCCCGGTTGGCTTTGAGAGCACTGTGCAGAGCCAGTTGTTTTAGCTTCCCAGAGAGCAGGAAGCAAGATGCTTTGGGGCCTCTCTCACACTTTGGAAATAAAGGCAGCCCTTTGGGCCTGGCAGCCCTAGGCCAATGGAGTACACCCAGAGCAGAAGTTCTACCTCAGCCAGATCAGGCCTTCCAAGAAACTGCGTCTCACAGGCCTTTCTCTGTCACGTTGCCGGTAGGCTGTGAGAGCACTGTGCAGAGCCAGTTGTTTCTTAGCTTCCCAAAGATTTGGAAGCAAGATGCTTTGGGGACTCTCAGCCCCTTTGGAAACAAGGCGGCCCTTTGGGCCTGGCAGCTCTAGGCCAAAGTAGCACGCCCAGAGCAGGAGTTCTACTTCAGCCAGATCAGGCCTGCCAAGAAACTGCGTATTCACAGGCCTTGGTAAGAGATGTTCCCGGTAGGCTGTGAGAGCACTGTGGAGAGCCAGTTGCTTTAGCTTCCCACAGAGCTGGAAGCAAGATGCCTTGGGGCCTCTCTCTCCCTTTGGACACAAGGCAGCCGTTTGGGCCTGGCAGCTCTAGGCCAATGGAGCACACCCACAGCAGAAGTTCTACTTCAGGCAGATCAGTCCTGCCCAGAAACTGCGTTTCACAGCCCTTGGTAAGAGATGTTCACGGTAGGCTGTGAGAGCACTGGGCAGAACCAGTTGCTTTTTAGCTTCCCAAAGTGCTGGAGGCAAGATGCTTTGGGGCCTCTCTCACCCTTTGGAAACAAGGCAGCCCTTAGGTCCTGGTAGCTCTAGGCCTATGTAGCACAACCAGAACAGAAGTTCTACTTCAGCCAGGTCAGGCCTGCCAAGAAACTGCGTTTCACAGGCCTTTCAAAGAGATGTTCTCTTAGGCTGTAAGAGCACTGGGCAGAGCCAGCTGTTTCTTAGCTTCCCGAAGAGCTGGGAGCAAGATGCTTTGGGTCCACTCTCCGTCTTTGGAAACAAGGCAGCCCTTTGGGCCTGGCAGCTCTAGGGCAATGGAGCACACCCAGAGCAGAAGTTCTACTTCAGCCAGATCAGGCCTGCCAGGAAACTGCGTTTCACAGGCCTTGGTAAGAGATGTTCCCGGTAGGCTGTAAGAGCACTGGGCAGAGCCAGTTGTTTCTTACCTTCCTGAAAAGCTGGAAGCAAGATGCTTGGGACCCCTCTGCCCGTTTGGGAACAAGGCAGCCTTTTGGGTCGGGAAGCTCTAGGCCAATGGAGCACACGCAGAGCAGGAGTTCTACTTCAGCCTGATCAGGCCTGCAAAGAAACAGCGTTTGACAGGCCTTGGTAAGAGATGTTCGCGGTAGGTGTAAGAGCACTGGGCAGAGCCAGTTGTTTCTTAGCTTCGCAAAGACCGGGAAGCAAGATGCTTTGGGCCTCTCTGCCCCTTGGAAACAGGGCAGCACTTTGGGCCTGGCAGCTCTAGGGCAATGGAGCACACCCAGAGCCGGAGTTCTACTTCAGCCAGATGAGGCCTGCCAAGAAACTGCGTTTCACAGGCCTTTCAAAGACATGTTCCCGGTAGGCTGTAAGAGCACGGGGCAGAGCGAGTTGGTTCTTAGCTTCCCAGAGAGCTGGAAGCAAGATGCTTTGGGGCCTCTCTGCCCCTTTGGAAACAAGGCAGCACCTTGGGCCTGGCAGCTCTAGGGCAATGGAGCACACCCAGAGCAGAAGTTCTACTTCAGCCAAATCAGGCCTGCCAGGAAACGGCGTTTCACAGGCCTTGGTAAGAGATGTTCCCGGTAGGCTGTAAGAGCACTGGGCAACGCCAGATGTTTCTTAGCTTCCCGAAGAGCTGGAAGCAAGAAGCTTTGGTGCCACTCTCTCACTTTGGACTCAAGGCAGCCCTTTGGGGCAGGTAGCTCTAGGCCAGTGGAGCACACCCAGAGCAGAAGTTCTACTTGGGCCAGTTCAGGCCACCAACAAACTGCGTTTCACAGGCCTTGGTAAGAGATGTTCCCGGTAGGCTGTAAGAGCACTGGGCAACGCCAGATGTTTCTTAGCTTCCCGAAGAGCTGGAAGCAAGATGCTTTGGGGCCTCTCATCCCCTTTGCAAACAAGGCGGCCCTATGGGCCAGGCAGCTCTAGGCCAATGGAGCACACCCAGAGCAGAAGTTCTACTTCGGCCAGTTCAGGCCACCAACAAACTGCGTTTCACAGGCCTTGGTAAGAGATGTTCCCGGTAGGCTGTAAGAGCACTGGGCAACGCCAGATGTTTCTTAGCTTCCCGAAGAGCTGGAAGCAAGATGCTTTGGGGCCTCTCATCCCCTTTGCAAACAAGGCCGACCTTTGGGCCAGGCAGCTCTAGGCCAATGGAGCACACCCAGAGCACAAGTTCTACCTCAGCCAGATAAGGCCTGCCAAGAAACTGCGTTTCAAAGGCTTTGGTAAGAGATGTTCCCGGTACTCTGTTAGAGCACTGGGCAGAGCCATTTGTTTCTTAGCTTCCCAAAGAGCTGGAAGCAAGATGCTTTGGGGGCTCCCTGCCCCTTTGCCAACAAGGGCGACCTTTGGGCCTTTCAGCTCTAGGCCAATGGAGCACACCCAGAGCAGAAGTCCTACTTCAGCCAGATCAGGCCTGCCAAGGAACTGCGTTTCAGAGGCCTTTGTATGTGACGTTCCCGGTAGGCTGTGAGAGCACGGTGCAGAGCCAGTTGTTTCCTTGTTTCCCAAACAGCTGGAAGCAAGACGCTTTGGGGCCTCTCTGCCCCTTTGGAAACAAGGCAGCACGTTGGGTCTGGCAGCTCTAGGGCAATGGAGCACAACCAGAGCCGAAGTTCTACTTCTTCCAGATCAGGCCTGCCTAGACAGTGCGTTTCCCAGGCCTTGATAAGAGATGTTCTCTTAGGCTATAAGAGCACTGGGCACAGCCAGTTGTTTCTTAGCTTCCCAAGAGGTGGAAGCAAGATGCTTTGGGGCCTCTCTCCCCCTTTGGAAACAAGGCAGCCCTTTGGGCCTTTCAGCTCTAGGGCAATGGAGCACACCCAGAGCAGAAGTTCTACCTCAGCCAGATCAGGCCTGCCAAGAAACTGCTTTTCACAGGCCTTCGTAAGAGGTGTTCCCGGAAGGCTGTAAGAGTACCTGGCAGAGCGAGTTGTTTCTTAGCTTCAAAAACAGCTGGAAGCAACATGATTTGGGGCCTCTCTCCCCCTTTGGAAACAAAGCAGCCTTTGTGCCTGGCAGCTCTAGGCCAAAGTAGCACACCCAGAGCACAAGTTCTACCTCAGCCAGATCAGGCCTTCCAAGAAACTGCGTCTCACAGGCCTTTCTCTGTCACGTTGCCGGTAGGCTGTGAGAGCACTGTGCAGAGCCAGTTGTTTCTTAGCTTCCCAAAGATTTGGAAGCAAGATGCTTTGGGGACTCTCAGCCCCTTTGGAAACAAGGCGGCCCTTTGGGCCTGGCAGCTCTAGGCCAAAGTAGCACGCCCAGAGCAGGAGTTCTACTTCAGCCAGATCAGGCCTGCCGAGAAACTGCGTTTCACAGGCCTTGGTAAGAGATGTTCCCGGTAGGCTGTGAGAGCACTGTGGAGAGCCAGTTGCTTTAGCTTCCCACAGAGCTGGAAGCAAGATGCCTTGGGGCCTCTCTCTCCCTTTGGACACAAGGCAGCCGTTTGGGCCTGGCAGCTCTAGGCCAATGGAGCACACCCACAGCAGAAGTTCTACTTCAGGCAGATCAGTCCTGCCCAGAAACTGCGTTTCACAGCCCTTGGTAAGAGATGTTCACGGTAGGCTGTGAGAGCACTGGGCAGAACCAGTTGCTTTTTAGCTTCCCAAAGTGCTGGAGGCAAGATGCTTTGGGGCCTCTCTCACCCTTTGGAAACAAGGCAGCCCTTAGGTCCTGGTAGCTCTAGGCCTATGTAGCACAACCAGAACAGAAGTTCTACTTCAGCCAGGTCAGGCCTGCCAAGAAACTGCGTTTCACAGGCCTTTCAAAGAGATGTTCTCTTAGGCTGTAAGAGCACTGGGCAGAGCCAGCTGTTTCTTAGCTTCCCGAAGAGCTGGGAGCAAGATGCTTTGGGTCCACTCTCCGTCTTTGGAAACAAGGCAGCCCTTTGGGCCTGGCAGCTCTAGGGCAATGGAGCACACCCAGAGCAGAAGTTCTACTTCAGCCAGATCAGGCCTGCCAGGAAACTGCGTTTCACAGGCCTTGGTAAGAGATGTTCCCGGTAGGCTGTAAGAGCACTGGGCAGAGCCAGTTGTTTCTTACCTTCCTGAAAAGCTGGAAGCAAGATGCTTGGGACCCCTCTGCCCGTTTGGGAACAAGGCAGCCTTTTGGGTCGGGAAGCTCTAGGCCAATGGAGCACACGCAGAGCAGGAGTTCTACTTCAGCCTGATCAGGCCTGCAAAGAAACAGCGTTTGACAGGCCTTGGTAAGAGATGTTCGCGGTAGGTGTAAGAGCACTGGGCAGAGCCAGTTGTTTCTTAGCTTCGCAAAGACCGGGAAGCAAGATGCTTTGGGCCTCTCTGCCCCTTGGAAACAGGGCAGCACTTTGGGCCTGGCAGCTCTAGGGCAATGGAGCACACCCAGAGCCGGAGTTCTACTTCAGCCAGATGAGGCCTGCCAAGAAACTGCGTTTCACAGGCCTTTCAAAGACATGTTCCCGGTAGGCTGTAAGAGCACGGGGCAGAGCGAGTTGGTTCTTAGCTTCCCAGAGAGCTGGAAGCAAGATGCTTTGGGGCCTCTCTGCCCCTTTGGAAACAAGGCAGCACCTTGGGCCTGGCAGCTCTAGGGCAATGGAGCACACCCAGAGCAGAAGTTCTACTTCAGCCAAATCAGGCCTGCCAGGAAACGGCGTTTCACAGGCCTTGGTAAGAGATGTTCCCGGTAGGCTGTAAGAGCACTGGGCAACGCCAGATGTTTCTTAGCTTCCCGAAGAGCTGGAAGCAAGAAGCTTTGGTGCCACTCTCTCACTTTGGACTCAAGGCAGCCCTTTGGGGCAGGTAGCTCTAGGCCAGTGGAGCACACCCAGAGCAGAAGTTCTACTTGGGCCAGTTCAGGCCACCAACAAACTGCGTTTCACAGGCCTTGGTAAGAGATGTTCCCGGTAGGCTGTAAGAGCACTGGGCAACGCCAGATGTTTCTTAGCTTCCCGAAGAGCTGGAAGCAAGATGCTTTGGGGCCTCTCATCCCCTTTGCAAACAAGGCGGCCCTATGGGCCAGGCAGCTCTAGGCCAATGGAGCACACCCAGAGCAGAAGTTCTACTTCGGCCAGTTCAGGCCACCAACAAACTGCGTTTCACAGGCCTTGGTAAGAGATGTTCCCGGTAGGCTGTAAGAGCACTGGGCAACGCCAGATGTTTCTTAGCTTCCCGAAGAGCTGGAAGCAAGATGCTTTGGGGCCTCTCATCCCCTTTGCAAACAAGGCCGACCTTTGGGCCAGGCAGCTCTAGGCCAATGGAGCACACCCAGAGCACAAGTTCTACCTCAGCCAGATAAGGCCTGCCAAGAAACTGCGTTTCAAAGGCTTTGGTAAGAGATGTTCCCGGTACTCTGTTAGAGCACTGGGCAGAGCCATTTGTTTCTTAGCTTCCCAAAGAGCTGGAAGCAAGATGCTTTGGGGGCTCCCTGCCCCTTTGCCAACAAGGGCGACCTTTGGGCCTTTCAGCTCTAGGCCAATGGAGCACACCCAGAGCAGAAGTCCTACTTCAGCCAGATCAGGCCTGCCAAGGAACTGCGTTTCAGAGGCCTTTGTATGTGACGTTCCCGGTAGGCTGTGAGAGCACGGTGCAGAGCCAGTTGTTTCCTTGTTTCCCAAACAGCTGGAAGCAAGACGCTTTGGGGCCTCTCTGCCCCTTTGGAAACAAGGCAGCACGTTGGGTCTGGCAGCTCTAGGGCAATGGAGCACAACCAGAGCCGAAGTTCTACTTCTTCCAGATCAGGCCTGCCTAGACAGTGCGTTTCCCAGGCCTTGATAAGAGATGTTCTCTTAGGCTATAAGAGCACTGGGCACAGCCAGTTGTTTCTTAGCTTCCCAAGAGGTGGAAGCAAGATGCTTTGGGGCCTCTCTCCCCCTTTGGAAACAAGGCAGCCCTTTGGGCCTTTCAGCTCTAGGGCAATGGAGCACACCCAGAGCAGAAGTTCTACCTCAGCCAGATCAGGCCTGCCAAGAAACTGCTTTTCACAGGCCTTCGTAAGAGGTGTTCCCGGAAGGCTGTAAGAGTACCTGGCAGAGCGAGTTGTTTCTTAGCTTCAAAAACAGCTGGAAGCAACATGATTTGGGGCCTCTCTCCCCCTTTGGAAACAAAGCAGCCTTTGTGCCTGGCAGCTCTAGGCCAAAGTAGCACACCCAGAGCACAAGTTCTACCTCAGCCAGATAAGGGCTGTCAAGAAGCTGCGTTTCACAGGCCTTTGTATGTGACGTTCCCGGTTGGCTTTGAGAGCACTGTGCAGAGCCAGTTGTTTTAGCTTCCCAGAGAGCAGGAAGCAAGATGCTTTGGGGCCTCTCTCACACTTTGGAAATAAAGGCAGCCCTTTGGGCCTGGCAGCCCTAGGCCAATGGAGTACACCCAGAGCAGAAGTTCTACCTCAGCCAGATCAGGCCTTCCAAGAAACTGCGTCTCACAGGCCTTTCTCTGTCACGTTGCCGGTAGGCTGTGAGAGCACTGTGCAGAGCCAGTTGTTTCTTAGCTTCCCAAAGATTTGGAAGCAAGATGCTTTGGGGACTCTCAGCCCCTTTGGAAACAAGGCGGCCCTTTGGGCCTGGCAGCTCTAGGCCAAAGTAGCACGCCCAGAGCAGGAGTTCTACTTCAGCCAGATCAGGCCTGCCAAGAAACTGCGTATTCACAGGCCTTGGTAAGAGATGTTCCCGGTAGGCTGTGAGAGCACTGTGGAGAGCCAGTTGCTTTAGCTTCCCACAGAGCTGGAAGCAAGATGCCTTGGGGCCTCTCTCTCCCTTTGGACACAAGGCAGCCGTTTGGGCCTGGCAGCTCTAGGCCAATGGAGCACACCCACAGCAGAAGTTCTACTTCAGGCAGATCAGTCCTGCCCAGAAACTGCGTTTCACAGCCCTTGGTAAGAGATGTTCACGGTAGGCTGTGAGAGCACTGGGCAGAACCAGTTGCTTTTTAGCTTCCCAAAGTGCTGGAGGCAAGATGCTTTGGGGCCTCTCTCACCCTTTGGAAACAAGGCAGCCCTTAGGTCCTGGTAGCTCTAGGCCTATGTAGCACAACCAGAACAGAAGTTCTACTTCAGCCAGGTCAGGCCTGCCAAGAAACTGCGTTTCACAGGCCTTTCAAAGAGATGTTCTCTTAGGCTGTAAGAGCACTGGGCAGAGCCAGCTGTTTCTTAGCTTCCCGAAGAGCTGGGAGCAAGATGCTTTGGGTCCACTCTCCGTCTTTGGAAACAAGGCAGCCCTTTGGGCCTGGCAGCTCTAGGGCAATGGAGCACACCCAGAGCAGAAGTTCTACTTCAGCCAGATCAGGCCTGCCAGGAAACTGCGTTTCACAGGCCTTGGTAAGAGATGTTCCCGGTAGGCTGTAAGAGCACTGGGCAGAGCCAGTTGTTTCTTACCTTCCTGAAAAGCTGGAAGCAAGATGCTTGGGACCCCTCTGCCCGTTTGGGAACAAGGCAGCCTTTTGGGTCGGGAAGCTCTAGGCCAATGGAGCACACGCAGAGCAGGAGTTCTACTTCAGCCTGATCAGGCCTGCAAAGAAACAGCGTTTGACAGGCCTTGGTAAGAGATGTTCGCGGTAGGTGTAAGAGCACTGGGCAGAGCCAGTTGTTTCTTAGCTTCGCAAAGACCGGGAAGCAAGATGCTTTGGGCCTCTCTGCCCCTTGGAAACAGGGCAGCACTTTGGGCCTGGCAGCTCTAGGGCAATGGAGCACACCCAGAGCCGGAGTTCTACATCAGCCAGATGAGGCCTGCCAGGAAACTGCGTTTCACAGGCCTTTCAAAGACATGTTCCCGGTAGGCTGTAAGAGCACGGGGCAGAGCGAGTTGGTTCTTAGCTTCCCAGAGAGCTGGAAGCAAGATGCTTTGGGGCCTCTCTGCCCCTTTGGAAACAAGGCAGCACCTTGGGCCTGGCAGCTCTAGGGCAATGGAGCACACCCAGAGCAGAAGTTCTACTTCAGCCAAATCAGGCCTGCCAGGAAACGGCGTTTCACAGGCCTTGGTAAGAGATGTTCCCGGTAGGCTGTAAGAGCACTGGGCAGAGCCAGTTGTTTCTTACCTTCCTGAAAAGCTGGAAGCAAGATGCTTGGGACCCCTCTGCCCGTTTGGGAACAAGGCAGCCTTTTGGGTCGGGAAGCTCTAGGCCAATGGAGCACACGCAGAGCAGGAGTTCTACTTCAGCCTGATCAGGCCTGCAAAGAAACAGCGTTTGACAGGCCTTGGTAAGAGATGTTCGCGGTAGGTGTAAGAGCACTGGGCAGAGCCAGTTGTTTCTTAGCTTCGCAAAGACCGGGAAGCAAGATGCTTTGGGCCTCTCTGCCCCTTGGAAACAGGGCAGCACTTTGGGCCTGGCAGCTCTAGGGCAATGGAGCACACCCAGAGCCGGAGTTCTACTTCAGCCAGATGAGGCCTGCCAAGAAACTGCGTTTCACAGGCCTTTCAAAGACATGTTCCCGGTAGGCTGTAAGAGCACGGGGCAGAGCGAGTTGGTTCTTAGCTTCCCAGAGAGCTGGAAGCAAGATGCTTTGGGGCCTCTCTGCCCCTTTGGAAACAAGGCAGCACCTTGGGCCTGGCAGCTCTAGGGCAATGGAGCACACCCAGAGCAGAAGTTCTACTTCAGCCAAATCAGGCCTGCCAGGAAACGGCGTTTCACAGGCCTTGGTAAGAGATGTTCCCGGTAGGCTGTAAGAGCACTGGGCAACGCCAGATGTTTCTTAGCTTCCCGAAGAGCTGGAAGCAAGAAGCTTTGGTGCCACTCTCTCACTTTGGACTCAAGGCAGCCCTTTGGGGCAGGTAGCTCTAGGCCAGTGGAGCACACCCAGAGCAGAAGTTCTACTTGGGCCAGTTCAGGCCACCAACAAACTGCGTTTCACAGGCCTTGGTAAGAGATGTTCCCGGTAGGCTGTAAGAGCACTGGGCAACGCCAGATGTTTCTTAGCTTCCCGAAGAGCTGGAAGCAAGATGCTTTGGGGCCTCTCATCCCCTTTGCAAACAAGGCGGCCCTATGGGCCAGGCAGCTCTAGGCCAATGGAGCACACCCAGAGCAGAAGTTCTACTTCGGCCAGTTCAGGCCACCAACAAACTGCGTTTCACAGGCCTTGGTAAGAGATGTTCCCGGTAGGCTGTAAGAGCACTGGGCAACGCCAGATGTTTCTTAGCTTCCCGAAGAGCTGGAAGCAAGATGCTTTGGGGCCTCTCATCCCCTTTGCAAACAAGGCGGCCCTATGGGCCAGGCAGCTCTAGGCCAATGGAGCACACCCAGAGCAGAAGTTCTACTTCGGCCAGTTCAGGCCACCAACAAACTGCGTTTCACAGGCCTTGGTAAGAGATGTTCCCGGTAGGCTGTAAGAGCACTGGGCAACGCCAGATGTTTCTTAGCTTCCCGAAGAGCTGGAAGCAAGATGCTTTGGGGCCTCTCATCCCCTTTGCAAACAAGGCCGACCTTTGGGCCAGGCAGCTCTAGGCCAATGGAGCACACCCAGAGCAGAAGTTCTACCTCAGCCAGATAAGGCCTGCCAAGAAACTGCGTTTCAAAGGCTTTGGTAAGAGATGTTCCCGGTACTCTGTTAGAGCACTGGGCAGAGCCATTTGTTTCTTAGCTTCCCAAAGAGCTGGAAGCAAGATGCTTTGGGGGCTCCCTGCCCCTTTGACAACAAGGGCGACCTTTGGGCCTTTCAGCTCTAGGCCAATGGAGCACACCCAGAGCAGAAGTCCTACTTCAGCCAGATCAGGCCTGCCAAGGAACTGCGTTTCAGAGGCCTTTGTATGTGACGTTCCCGGTAGGCTGTGAGAGCACGGTGCAGAGCCAGTTGTTTCCTTGTTTCCCAAACAGCTGGAAGCAAGACACTTTGGGGCCTCTCTGCCCCTTTGGAAACAAGGCAGCACGTTGGGTCTGGCAGCTCTAGGGCAATGGAGCACAACCAGAGCCGAAGTTCTACTTCTTCCAGATCAGGCCTGCCTAGACAGTGCGTTTCCCAGGCCTTGATAAGAGATGTTCTCTTAGGCTATAAGAGCACTGGGCACAGCCAGTTGTTTCTTAGCTTCCCAAGAGGTGGAAGCAAGATGCTTTGGGGCCTCTCTCCCCCTTTGGAAACAAGGCAGCCCTTTGGGCCTTTCATCTCTAGGGCAATGGAGCACACCCAGAGCAGAAGTTCTACCTCAGCCAGATCAGGCCTGCCAAGAAACTGCTTTTCACAGGCCTTCGTAAGAGGTGTTCCCGGAAGGCTGTAAGAGTACCTGGCAGAGCGAGTTGTTTCTTAGCTTCAAAAACAGCTGGAAGCAACATGATTTGGGGCCTCTCTCCCCCTTTGGAAACAAAGCAGCCTTTGTGCCTGGCAGCTCTAGGCCAAAGTAGCACACCCAGAGCACAAGTTCTACCTCAGCCAGATAAGGCCTGTCAAGAAGCTGCGTTTCACAGGCCTTTGTATGTGACGTTCCCGGTTGGCTTTGAGAGCACTGTGCAGAGCCAGTTGTTTTAGCTTCCCAGAGAGCAGGAAGCAAGATGCTTTGGGGCCTCTCTCACACTTTGGAAATAAAGGCAGCCCTTTGGGCCTGGCAGCTCTAGGCCAAAGTAGCACACCCAGAGCAGAAGTTCTACCTCAGCCAGATCAGGCCTTCCAAGAAACTGAGTCTCACAGGCCTTTCTCTGTCACGTTGCCGGTAGGCTGTGAGAGCACTGTGCAGAGCCAGTTGTTTCTTAGCTTCCCAAAGATTTGGAAGCAAGATGCTTTGGGGACTCTCAGCCCCTTTGGAAACAAGGCGGCCCTTTGGGCCTGGCAGCTCTAGGCCAAAGTAGCACGCCCAGAGCAGGAGTTCTACTTCAGCCAGATCAGGCCTGCCAAGAAACTGCGTTTCACAGGCCTTGGTAAGAGATGTTCCCGGTAGGCTGTGAGAGCACTGTGGAGAGCCAGTTGCTTTAGCTTCCCACAGAGCTGGAAGCAAGATGCCTTGGGGCCTCTCTCTCCCTTTGGACACAAGGCAGCCGTTTGGGCCTGGCAGCTCTAGGCCAATGGAGCACACCCACAGCAGAAGTTCTACTTCAGGCAGATCAGTCCTGCCCAGAAACTGCGTTTCACAGCCCTTGGTAAGAGATGTTCACGGTAGGCTGTGAGAGCACTGGGCAGAACCAGTTGTTTTTTAGCTTCCCAAAGTGCTGGAGGCAAGATGCTTTGGGGCCTCTCTCACCCTTTGGAAACAAGGCAGCCCTTAGGTCCTGGTAGCTCTAGGCCTATGTAGCACAACCAGAACAGAAGTTCTACTTCAGCCAGGTCAGGCCTGCCAAGAAACTGCGTTTCACAGGCCTTTCAAAGAAATGTTCTCTTAGGCTGTAAGAGCACTGGGCAGAGCCAGCTGTTTCTTAGCTTCCCGAAGAGCTGGGAGCAAGATGCTTTGGGTCCACTCTCCGTCTTTGGAAACAAGGCAGCCCTTTGGGCCTGGCAGCTCTAGGGCAATGGAGCACACCCAGAGCAGAAGTTCTACTTCAGCCAGATCAGGCCTGCCAGGAAACTGCGTTTCACAGGCCTTGGTAAGAGATGTTCCCGGTAGGCTGTAAGAGCACTGGGCAGAGCCAGTTGTTTCTTACCTTCCTGAAAAGCTGGAAGCAAGATGCTTGGGACCCCTCTGCCCGTTTGGGAACAAGGCAGCCTTTTGGGTCGGGAAGCTCTAGGCCAATGGAGCACACGCAGAGCAGGAGTTCTACTTCAGCCTGATCAGGCCTGCAAAGAAACAGCGTTTGACAGGCCTTGGTAAGAGATGTTCGCGGTAGGTGTAAGAGCACTGGGCAGAGCCAGTTGTTTCTTAGCTTCGCAAAGACCGGGAAGCAAGATGCTTTGGGCCTCTCTGCCCCTTGGAAACAGGGCAGCACTTTGGGCCTGGCAGCTCTAGGGCAATGGAGCACACCCAGAGCCGGAGTTCTACTTCAGCCAGATGAGGCCTGCCAAGAAACTGCGTTTCACAGGCCTTTCAAAGACATGTTCCCGGTAGGCTGTAAGAGCACGGGGCAGAGCGAGTTGGTTCTTAGCTTCCCAGAGAGCTGGAAGCAAGATGCTTTGGGGCCTCTCTGCCCCTTTGGAAACAAGGCAGCACCTTGGGCCTGGCAGCTCTAGGGCAATGGAGCACACCCAGAGCAGAAGTTCTACTTCAGCCAAATCAGGCCTGCCAGGAAACGGCGTTTCACAGGCCTTGGTAAGAGATGTTCCCGGTAGGCTGTAAGAGCACTGGGCAACGCCAGATGTTTCTTAGCTTCCCGAAGAGCTGGAAGCAAGAAGCTTTGGTGCCACTCTCTCACTTTGGACTCAAGGCAGCCCTTTGGGGCAGGTAGCTCTAGGCCAGTGGAGCACACCCAGAGCAGAAGTTCTACTTGGGCCAGTTCAGGCCACCAACAAACTGCGTTTCACAGGCCTTGGTAAGAGATGTTCCCGGTAGGCTGTAAGAGCACTGGGCAACGCCAGATGTTTCTTAGCTTCCCGAAGAGCTGGAAGCAAGATGCTTTGGGGCCTCTCATCCCCTTTGCAAACAAGGCCGACCTTTGGGCCAGGCAGCTCTAGGCCAATGGAGCACACCCAGAGCAGAAGTTCTACCTCAGCCAGATAAGGCCTGCCAAGAAACTGCGTTTCAAAGGCTTTGGTAAGAGATGTTCCCGGTACTCTGTTAGAGCACTGGGCAGAGCCATTTGTTTCTTAGCTTCCCAAAGAGCTGGAAGCAAGATGCTTTGGGGGCTCCCTGCCCCTTTGCCAACAAGGGCGACCTTTGGGCCTTTCAGCTCTAGGCCAATGGAGCACACCCAGAGCAGAAGTCCTACTTCAGCCAGATCAGGCCTGCCAAGGAACTGCGTTTCAGAGGCCTTTGTATGTGACGTTCCCGGTAGGCTGTGAGAGCACGGTGCAGAGCCAGTTGTTTCCTTGTTTCCCAAACAGCTGGAAGCAAGACGCTTTGGGGCCTCTCTGCCCCTTTGGAAACAAGGCAGCACGTTGGGTCTGGCAGCTCTAGGGCAATGGAGCACAACCAGAGCCGAAGTTCTACTTCTTCCAGATCAGGCCTGCCTAGACAGTGCGTTTCCCAGGCCTTGATAAGAGATGTTCTCTTAGGCTATAAGAGCACTGGGCACAGCCAGTTGTTTCTTAGCTTCCCAAGAGGTGGAAGCAAGATGCTTTGGGGCCTCTCTCCCCCTTTGGAAACAAGGCAGCCCTTTGGGCCTTTCAGCTCTAGGGCAATGGAGCACACCCAGAGCAGAAGTTCTACCTCAGCCAGATCAGGCCTGCCAAGAAACTGCTTTTCACAGGCCTTCGTAAGAGGTGTTCCCGGAAGGCTGTAAGAGTACCTGGCAGAGCGAGTTGTTTCTTAGCTTCAAAAACAGCTGGAAGCAACATGATTTGGGGCCTCTCTCCCCCTTTGGAAACAAAGCAGCCTTTGTGCCTGGCAGCTCTAGGCCAAAGTAGCACACCCAGAGCACAAGTTCTACCTCAGCCAGATAAGGCCTGTCAAGAAGCTGCGTTTCACAGGCCTTTGTATGTGACGTTCCCGGTTGGCTTTGAGAGCACTGTGCAGAGCCAGTTGTTTTAGCTTCCCAGAGAGCAGGAAGCAAGATGCTTTGGGGCCTCTCTCACACTTTGGAAATAAAGGAAGCCCTTTGGGCCTGGCAGCCCTAGGCCAATGGAGTACACCCAGAGCAGAAGTTCTACCTCAGCCAGATCAGGCCTTCCAAGAAACTGCGTCTCACAGGCCTTTCTCTGTCACGTTGCCGGTAGGCTGTGAGAGCACTGTGCAGAGCCAGTTGTTTCTTAGCTTCCCAAAGATTTGGAAGCAAGATGCTTTGGGGACTCTCAGCCCCTTTGGAAACAAGGCGGCCCTTTGGGCCTGGCAGCTCTAGGCCAAAGTAGCACGCCCAGAGCAGGAGTTCTACTTCAGCCAGATCAGGCCTGCCAAGAAACTGCGTTTCACAGGCCTTGGTAAGAGATGTTCCCGGTAGGCTGTGAGAGCACTGTGGAGAGCCAGTTGCTTTAGCTTCCCACAGAGCTGGAAGCAAGATGCCTTGGGGCCTCTCTCTCCCTTTGGACACAAGGCAGCCGTTTGGGCCTGGCAGCTCTAGGCCAATGGAGCACACCCACAGCAGAAGTTCAACTTCAGGCAGATCAGTCCTGCCCAGAAACTGCGTTTCACAGCCCTTGGTAAGAGATGTTCACGGTAGGCTGTGAGAGCACTGGGCAGAACCAGTTGTTTTTTAGCTTCCCAAAGTGCTGGAGGCAAGATGCTTTGGGGCCTCTCTCACCCTTTGGAAACAAGGCAGCCCTTAGGTCCTGGTAGCTCTAGGCCTATGTAGCACAACCAGAACAGAAGTTCTACTTCAGCCAGGTCAGGCCTGCCAAGAAACTGCGTTTCACAGGCCTTTCAAAGAGATGTTCTCTTAGGCTGTAAGAGCACTGGGCAGAGCCAGCTGTTTCTTAGCTTCCCGAAGAGCTGGGAGCAAGATGCTTTGGGTCCACTCTCCGTCTTTGGAAACAAGGCAGCCCTTTGGGCCTGGCAGCTCTAGGGCAATGGAGCACACCCAGAGCAGAAGTTCTACTTCAGCCAGATCAGGCCTGCCAGGAAACTGCGTTTCACAGGCCTTGGTAAGAGATGTTCCCGGTAGGCTGTAAGAGCACTGGGCAGAGCCAGTTGTTTCTTACCTTCCTGAAAAGCTGGAAGCAAGATGCTTGGGACCCCTCTGCCCGTTTGGGAACAAGGCAGCCTTTTGGGTCGGGAATCTCTAGGGCAATGGAGCACACCCAGAGCAGAAGTTCTACTTCAGCCAAATCAGGCCTGCCAGGAAACGGCGTTTCACAGGCCTTGGTAAGAGATGTTCGCGGTAGGTGTAAGAGCACTGGGCAACGCCAGTTGTTTCTTAGCTTCGCAAAGACCGGGAAGCAAGATGCTTTGGGCCTCTCTGCCCCTTGGAAACAGGGCAGCACTTTGGGCCTGGCAGCTCTAGGGCAATGGAGCACACCCAGAGCCGGAGTTCTACTTCAGCCAGATGAGGCCTGCCAAGAAACTGCGTTTCACAGGCCTTTCAAAGACATGTTCCCGGTAGGCTGTAAGAGCACGGGGCAGAGCGAGTTGGTTCTTAGCTTCCCAGAGAGCTGGAAGCAAGATGCTTTGGGGCCTCTCTGCCCCTTTGGAAACAAGGCAGCACCTTGGGCCTGGCAGCTCTAGGGCAATGGAGCACACCCAGAGCAGAAGTTCTACTTCAGCCAAATCAGGCCTGCCAGGAAACGGCGTTTCACAGGCCTTGGTAAGAGATGTTCCCGGTAGGCTGTAAGAGCACTGGGCAACGCCAGATGTTTCTTAGCTTCCCGAAGAGCTGGAAGCAAGAAGCTTTGGTGCCACTCTCTCACTTTGGACTCAAGGCAGCCCTTTGGGGCAGGTAGCTCTAGGCCAGTGGAGCACACCCAGAGCAGAAGTTCTACTTGGGCCAGTTCAGGCCACCAACAAACTGCGTTTCACAGGCCTTGGTAAGAGATGTTCCCGGTAGGCTGTAAGAGCACTGGGCAACGCCAGATGTTTCTTAGCTTCCCGAAGAGCTGGAAGCAAGATGCTTTGGGGCCTCTCATCCCCTTTGCAAACAAGGCGGCCCTATGGGCCAGGCAGCTCTAGGCCAATGGAGCACACCCAGAGCAGAAGTTCTACTTCGGCCAGTTCAGGCCACCAACAAACTGCGTTTCACAGGCCTTGGTAAGAGATGTTCCCGGTAGGCTGTAAGAGCACTGGGCAACGCCAGATGTTTCTTAGCTTCCCGAAGAGCTGGAAGCAAGATGCTTTGGGGCCTCTCATCCCCTTTGCAAACAAGGCCGACCTTTGGGCCAGGCAGCTCTAGGCCAATGGAGCACACCCAGAGCAGAAGTTCTACCTCAGCCAGATAAGGCCTGCCAAGAAACTGCGTTTCAAAGGCTTTGGTAAGAGATGTTCCCGGTACTCTGTTAGAGCACTGGGCAGAGCCATTTGTTTCTTAGCTTCCCAAAGAGCTGGAAGCAAGATGCTTTGGGGGCTCCCTGCCCCTTTGCCAACAAGGGCGACCTTTGGGCCTTTCAGCTCTAGGCCAATGGAGCACACCCAGAGCAGAAGTCCTACTTCAGCCAGATCAGGCCTGCCAAGGAACTGTGTTTCAGAGGCCTTTGTATGTGACGTTCCCGGTAGGCTGTGAGAGCACGGTGCAGAGCCAGTTGTTTCCTTGTTTCCCAAACAGCTGGAAGCAAGACGCTTTGGGGCCTCTCTGCCCCTTTGGAAACAAGGCAGCACGTTGGGTCTGGCAGCTCTAGGGCAATGGAGCACAACCAGAGCCGAAGTTCTACTTCTTCCAGATCAGGCCTGCCTAGACAGTGCGTTTCCCAGGCCTTGATAAGAGATGTTTTCTTAGGCTATAAGAGCACTGGGCACAGCCAGTTGTTTCTTAGCTTCCCAAGAGGTGGAAGCAAGATGCTTTGGGGCCTCTCTCCCCCTTTGGAAACAAGGCAGCCCTTTGGGCCTTTCAGCTCTAGGGCAATGGAGCACACCCAGAGCAGAAGTTCTACCTCAGCCAGATCAGGCCTGCCAAGAAACTGCTTTTCACAGGCCTTCGTAAGAGGTGTTCCCGGAAGGCTGTAAGAGTACCTGGCAGAGCGAGTTGTTTCTTAGCTTCAAAAACAGCTGGAAGCAACATGATTTGGGGCCTCTCTCCCCCTTTGGAAACAAAGCAGCCTTTGTGCCTGGCAGCTCTAGGCCAAAGTAGCACACCCAGAGCACAAGTTCTACCTCAGCCAGATAAGGCCTGTCAAGAAGCTGCGTTTCACAGGCCTTTGTATGTGACGTTCCCGGTTGGCTTTGAGAGCACTGTGCAGAGCCAGTTGTTTTAGCTTCCCAGAGAGCAGGAAGCAAGATGCTTTGGGGCCTCTCTCACACTTTGGAAATAAAGGCAGCCCTTTGGGCCTGGCAGCCCTAGGCCAATGGAGTACACCCAGAGCAGAAGTTCTACCTCAGCCAGATCAGGCCTTCCAAGAAACTGCGTCTCACAGGCCTTTCTCTGTCACGTTGCCGGTAGGCTGTGAGAGCACTGTGCAGAGCCAGTTGTTTCTTAGCTTCCCAAAGATTTGGAAGCAAGATGCTTTGGGGACTCTCAGCCCCTTTGGAAACAAGGCGGCCCTTTGGGCCTGGCAGCTCTAGGCCAAAGTAGCACGCCCAGAGCAGGAGTTCTACTTCAGCCAGATCAGGCCTGCCAAGAAACTGCGTTTCACAGGCCTTGGTAAGAGATGTTCCCGGTAGGCTGTGAGAGCACTGTGGAGAGCCAGTTGCTTTAGCTTCCCACAGAGCTGGAAGCAAGATGCCTTGGGGCCTCTCTCTCCCTTTGGACACAAGGCAGCCGTTTGGGCCTGGCAGCTCTAGGCCAATGGAGCACACCCACAGCAGAAGTTCTACTTCAGGCAGATCAGTCCTGCCCAGAAACTGCGTTTCACAGCCCTTGGTAAGAGATGTTCACGGTAGGCTGTGAGAGCACTGGGCAGAACCAGTTGTTTTTTAGCTTCCCAAAGTGCTGGAGGCAAGATGCTTTGGGGCCTCTCTCACCCTTTGGAAACAAGGCAGCCCTTAGGTCCTGGTAGCTCTAGGCCTATGTAGCACAACCAGAACAGAAGTTCTACTTCAGCCAGGTCAGGCCTGCCAAGAAACTGCGTTTCACAGGCCTTTCAAAGAGATGTTCTCTTAGGCTGTAAGAGCACTGGGCAGAGCCACCTGTTTCTTAGCTTCCCGAAGAGCTGGGAGCAAGATGCTTTGGGTCCACTCTCCGTCTTTGGAAACAAGGCAGCCCTTTGGGCCTGGCAGCTCTAGGGCAATGGAGCACACCCAGAGCAGAAGTTTTACTTCAGCCAGATCAGGCCTGCCAGGAAACTGCGTTTCACAGGCCTTGGTAAGAGATGTTCCCGGTAGGCTGTAAGAGCACTGGGCAGAGCCAGTTGTTTCTTACCTTCCTGAAAAGCTGGAAGCAAGATGCTTGGGAGCCCTCTGCCCGTTTGGGAACAAGGCAGCCTTTTGGGTCGGGAAGCTCTAGGCCAATGGAGCACACGCAGAGCAGGAGTTCTACTTCAGCCTGATCAGGCCTGCAAAGAAACAGCGTTTGACAGGCCTTGGTAAGAGATGTTCGCGGTAGGTGTAAGAGCACTGGGCAGAGCCAGTTGTTTCTTAGCTTCGCAAAGACCGGGAAGCAAGATGCTTTGGGCCTCTCTGCCCCTTGGAAACAGGGCAGCACTTTGGGCCTGGCAGCTCTAGGGCAATGGAGCACACCCAGAGCCGGAGTTCTACTTCAGCCAGATGAGGCCTGCCAAGAAACTGCGTTTCACAGGCCTTTCAAAGACATGTTCCCGGTAGGCTGTAAGAGCACGGGGCAGAGCGAGTTGGTTCTTAGCTTCCCAGAGAGCTGGAAGCAAGATGCTTTGGGGCCTCTCTGCCCCTTTGGAAACAAGGCAGCACCTTGGGCCTGGCAGCTCTAGGGCAATGGAGCACACCCAGAGCAGAAGTTCTACTTCAGCCAAATCAGGCCTGCCAGGAAACGGCGTTTCACAGGCCTTGGTAAGAGATGTTCCCGGTAGGCTGTAAGAGCACTGGGCAACGCCAGATGTTTCTTAGCTTCCCGAAGAGCTGGAAGCAAGATGCTTTGGTGCCACTCTCTCACTTTGGACTCAAGGCAGCCCTTTGCAGCAGGTAGCTCTAGGCCAGTGGAGCACACCCAGAGCAGAAGTTCTACTTGGGCCAGTTCAGGCCACCAACAAACTGCGTTTCACAGGCCTTGGTAAGAGATGTTCCCGGTAGGCTGTAAGAGCACTGGGCAACGCCAGATGTTTCTTAGCTTCCCGAAGAGCTGGAAGCAAGATGCTTTGGGGCCTCTCATCCCCTTTGCAAACAAGGCCGACCTTTGGGCCAGGCAGCTCTAGGCCAATGGAGCACACCCAGAGCAGAAGTTCTACCTCAGCCAGATAAGGCCTGCCAAGAAACTGCGTTTCAAAGGCTTTGGTAAGAGATGTTCCCGCTACTCTGTTAGAGCACTGGGCAGAGCCATTTGTTTCTTAGCTTCCCAAAGAGCTGGAAGCAAGATGCTTTGGGGGCTCCCTGCCCCTTTGCCAACAAGGGCGACCTTTGGGCCTTTCAGCTCTAGGCCAATGGAGCACACCCAGAGCAGAAGTCCTACTTCAGCCAGATCAGGCCTGCCAAGGAACTGCGTTTCAGAGGCCTTTGTATGTGACGTTCCCGGTAGGCTGTGAGAGCACGGTGCAGAGCCAGTTGTTTCCTTGTTTCCCAAACAGCTGGAAGCAAGACGCTTTGGGGCCTCTCTGCCCCTTTGGAAACAAGGCAGCACGTTGGGTCTGGCAGCTCTAGGGCAATGGAGCACAACCAGAGCCGAAGTTCTACTTCTTCCAGATCAGGCCTGCCTAGACAGTGCGTTTCCCAGGCCTTGATAAGAGATGTTCTCTTAGGCTATAAGAGCACTGGGCACAGCCAGTTGTTTCTTAGCTTCCCAAGAGGTGGAAGCAAGATGCTTTGGGGCCTCTCTCCCCCTTTGGAAACAAGGCAGCCCTTTGGGCCTTTCAGCTCTAGGGCAATGGAGCACACCCAGAGCAGAAGTTCTACCTCAGCCAGATCAGGCCTGCCAAGAAACTGCTTTTCACAGGCCTTCGTAAGAGGTGTTCCCGGAAGGCTGTAAGAGTACCTGGCAGAGCGAGTTGTTTCTTAGCTTCAAAAACAGCTGGAAGCAACATGATTTGGGGCCTCTCTCCCCCTTTGGAAACAAAGCAGCCTTTGTGCCTGGCAGCTCTAGGCCAAAGTAGCACACCCAGAGCACAAGTTCTACCTCAGCCAGATCAGGCCTTCCAAGAAGCTGCGTCTCACAGGCCTTTCTCTGTCACGTTGCCGGTAGGCTGTGAGAGCACTGTGCAGAGCCAGTTGTTTCTTAGCTTCCCAAAGATTTGGAAGCAAGATGCTTTGGGGACTCTCAGCCCCTTTGGAAACAAGGCGGCCCTTTGGGCCTGGCAGCTCTAGGCCAAAGTAGCACGCCCAGAGCAGGAGTTCTACTTCAGCCAGATCAGGCCTGCCAAGAAACTGCGTTTCACAGGCCTTGGTAAGAGATGTTCCCGGTAGGCTGTGAGAGCACTGTGGAGAGCCAGTTGCTTTAGCTTCCCACAGAGCTGGAAGCAAGATGCCTTGGGACCTCTCTCTCCCTTTGGACACAAGGCAGCCGTTTGGGCCTGGCAGCTCTAGGCCAATGGAGCACACCCACAGCAGAAGTTCTACTTCAGGCAGATCAGTCCTGCCCAGAAACTGCGTTTCACAGCCCTTGGTAAGAGATGTTCACGGTAGGCTGTGAGAGCACTGGGCAGAACCAGTTGTTTTTTAGCTTCCCAAAGTGCTGGAGGCAAGATGCTTTGGGCCTCTCTCACCCTTTGGAAACAAGGCAGCCCTTAGGTCCTGGTAGCTCTAGGCCTATGTAGCACAACCAGAACAGAAGTTCTACTTCAGCCAGGTCAGGCCTGCCAAGAAACTGCGTTTCACAGGCCTTTCAAAGAGATGTTCTCTTAGGCTGTAAGAGCACTGGGCAGAGCCAGCTGTTTCTTAGCTTCCCGAAGAGCTGGGAGCAAGATGCTTTGGGTCCACTCTCCGTCTTTGGAAACAAGGCAGCCCTTTGGGCCTGGCAGCTCTAGGGCAATGGAGCACACCCAGAGCAGAAGTTCTACTTCAGCCAGATCAGGCCTGCCAGGAAACTGCGTTTCACAGGCCTTGGTAAGAGATGTTCCCGGTAGGCTGTAAGAGCACTGGGCAGAGCCAGTTGTTTCTTACCTTCCTGAAAAGCTGGAAGCAAGATGCTTGGGACCCCTCTGCCCGTTTGGGAACAAGGCAGCCTTTTGGGTCGGGAAGCTCTAGGCCAATGGAGCACACGCAGAGCAGGAGTTCTACTTCAGCCTGATCAGGCCTGCAAAGAAACAGCGTTTGACAGGCCTTGGTAAGAGATGTTCGCGGTAGGTGTAAGAGCACTGGGCAGAGCCAGTTGTTTCTTAGCTTCGCAAAGACCGGGAAGCAAGATGCTTTGGGCCTCTCTGCCCCTTGGAAACAGGGCAGCACTTTGGGCCTGGCAGCTCTAGGGCAATGGAGCACACCCAGAGCCGGAGTTCTACTTCAGCCAGATGAGGCCTGCCAAGAAACTGCGTTTCACAGGCCTTGGTAAGAGATGTTCCCGGTAGGCTGTAAGAGCACGGGGCAGAGCGAGTTGGTTCTTAGCTTCCCAGAGAGCTGGAAGCAAGATGCTTTGGGGCCTCTCTGCCCCTTTGGAAACAAGGCAGCACCTTGGGCCTGGCAGCTCTAGGGCAATGGAGCACACCCAGAGCAGAAGTTCTACTTCAGCCAAATCAGGCCTGCCAGGAAACGGCGTTTCACAGGCCTTGGTAAGAGATGTTCCCGGTAGGCTGTAAGAGCACTGGGCAACGCCAGATGTTTCTTAGCTTCCCGAAGAGCTGGAATCAAGAAGCTTTGGTGCCACTCTCTCACTTTGGACTCAAGGCAGCCCTTTGGGGCAGGTAGCTCTAGGCCAGTGGAGCACACCCAGAGCAGAAGTTCTACTTGGGCCAGTTCAGGCCACCAACAAACTGCGTTTCACAGGACTTGGTAAGAGATGTTCCCAGTAGGCTGTAAGAGCACTGGGCAACGCCAGATGTTTCTTAGCTTCCCGAAAAGCTGGAAGCAAGATGCTTTGGGGCCTCTCATCCCCTTTGCAAACAAGGCCGACCTTTGGGCCAGGCAGCTCTAGGCCAATGGAGCACACCCAGAGCAGAAGTTCTACCTCAGCCAGATAAGGCCTGCCAAGAAACTGCGTTTCAAAGGCTTTGGTAAGAGATGTTCCCGGTACTCTGTTAGAGCACTGGGCAGAGCCATTTGTTTCTTAGCTTCCCAAAGAGCTGGAAGCAAGATGCTTTGGGGGCTCCCTGCCCCTTTGCCAACAAGGGCGACCTTTGGGCCTTTCAGCTCTAGGCCAATGGAGCACACCCAGAGCAGAAGTCCTACTTCAGCCAGATCAGGCCTGCCAAGGAACTGCGTTTCAGAGGCCTTTGTATGTGACGTTCCCGGTAGGCTGTGAGAGCACGGTGCAGAGCCAGTTGTTTCCTTGTTTCCCAAACAGCTGGAAGCAAGACGCTTTGGGGCCTCTCTGCCCCTTTGGAAACAAGGCAGCACGTTGGGTCTGGCAGCTCTAGGGCAATGGAGCACAACCAGAGCCGAAGTTCTACTTCTTCCAGATCAGGCCTGCCTAGACAGTGCGTTTCCCAGGCCTTGATAAGAGATGTTCTCTTAGGCTATAAGAGCACTGGGCACAGCCAGTTGTTTCTTAGCTTCCCAAGAGGTGGAAGCAAGATGCTTTGGGGCCTCTCTCCCCCTTTGGAAACAAGGCAGCCCTTTGGGCCTTTCAGCTCTAGGGCAATGGAGCACACCCAGAGCAGAAGTTCTACCTCAGCCAGATCAGGACTGCCAAGAAACTGCTTTTCACAGGCCTTCGTAAGAGGTGTTCCCGGAAGGCTGTAAGAGTACCTGGCAGAGCGAGTTGTTTCTTAGCTTCAAAAACAGCTGGAAGCAACATGATTTGGGGCCTCTCTCCCCCTTTGGAAACAAAGCAGCCTTTGTGCCTGGCAGCTCTAGGCCAAAGTAGCACACCCAGAGCACAAGTTCTACCTCAGCCAGATAAGGCCTGTCAAGAAGCTGCGTTTCACAGGCCTTTCTCTGTCACGTTGCCGGTAGGCTGTGAGAGCACTGTGCAGAGCCAGTTGTTTCTTAGCTTCCCAAAGATTTGGAAGCAAGATGCTTTGGGGACTCTCAGCCCCTTTGGAAACAAGGCGGCCCTTTGGGCCTGGCAGCTCTAGGCCAAAGTAGCACGCCCAGAGCAGGAGTTCTACTTCAGCCAGATCAGGCCTGCCAAGAAACTGCGTTTCACAGGCCTTGGTAAGAGATGTTCCCGGTAGGCTGTGAGAGCACTGTGGAGAGCCAGTTGCTTTAGCTTCCCACAGAGCTGGAAGCAAGATGCCTTGGGGCCTCTCTCTCCCTTTGGACACAAGGCAGCCGTTTGGGCCTGGCAGCTCTAGGCCAATGGAGCACACCCACAGCAGAAGTTCTACTTCAGGCAGATCAGTCCTGCCCAGAAACTGCGTTTCACAGCCCTTGGTAAGAGATGTTCACGGTAGGCTGTGAGAGCACTGGGCAGAACCAGTTGTTTTTTAGCTTCCCAAAGTGCTGGAGGCAAGATGCTTTGGGGCCTCTCTCACCCTTTGGAAACAAGGCAGCCCTTAGGTCCTGGTAGCTCTAGGCCTATGTAGCACAACCAGAACAGAAGTTCTACTTCAGCCAGGTCAGGCCTGCCAAGAAACTGCGTTTCACAGGCCTTTCAAAGAGATGTTCTCTTAGGCTGTAAGAGCACTGGGCAGAGCCAGCTGTTTCTTAGCTTCCCGAAGAGCTGGGAGCAAGATGCTTTGGGTCCACTCTCCGTCTTTGGAAACAAGGCAGCCCTTTGGGCCTGGCAGCTCTAGGGCAATGGAGCACACCCAGAGCAGAAGTTCTACTTCAGCCAGATCAGGCCTGCCAGGAAACTGCGTTTCACAGGCCTTGGTAAGAGATGTTCCCGGTAGGCTGTAAGAGCACTGGGCAGAGCCAGTTGTTTCTTACCTTCCTGAAAAGCTGGAAGCAAGATGCTTGGGACCCCTCTGCCCGTTTGGGAACAAGGCAGCCTTTTGGGTCGGGAAGCTCTAGGCCAATGGAGCACACGCAGAGCAGGAGTTCTACTTCAGCCTGATCAGGCCTGCAAAGAAACAGCGTTTGACAGGCCTTGGTAAGAGATGTTCGCGGTAGGTGTAAGAGCACTGGGCAGAGCCAGTTGTTTCTTAGCTTCGCAAAGACCTGAAGCAAGATGCTTTGGGCCTCTCTGCCCCTTGGAAACAGGGCAGCACTTTGGGCCTGGCAGCTCTAGGGCAATGGAGCACACCCAGAGCCGGAGTTCTACTTCAGCCAGATGCGGCCTGCCAAGAAACTGCGTTTCACAGGCCTTGGTAAGAGATGTTCCCGGTAGGCTGTAAGAGCACGGGGCAGAGCGAGTTGGTTCTTAGCTTCCCAGAGAGCTGGAAGCAAGATGCTTTGGGGCCTCTCTGCCCCTTTGGAAACAAGGCAGCACCTTGGGCCTGGCAGCTCTAGGGCAATGGAGCACACCCAGAGCAGAAGTTCTACTTCAGCCAAATCAGGCCTGCCAGGAAACGGCGTTTCACAGGCCTTGGTAAGAGATGTTCCCGGTAGGCTGTAAGAGCACTGGGCAACGCCAGATGTTTCTTAGCTTCCCGAAGAGCTGGAAGCAAGAAGCTTTGGTGCCACTCTCTCACTTTGGACTCAAGGCAGCCCTTTGGGGCAGGTAGCTCTAGGCCAGTGGAGCACACCCAGAGCAGAAGTTCTACTTGGGCCAGTTCAGGCCACCAACAAACTGCGTTTCACAGGCCTTGGTAAGAGATGTTCCCGGTAGGCTGTAAGAGCACTGGGCAACGCCAGATGTTTCTTAGCTTCCCGAAGAGCTGGAAGCAAGATGCTTTGGGGCCTCTCATCCCCTTTGCAAACAAGGCGGCCCTATGGGCCAGGCAGCTCTAGGCCAATGGAGCACACCCAGAGCAGAAGTTCTACTTCGGCCAGTTCAGGCCACCAACAAACTGCGTTTCACAGGCCTTGGTAAGAGATGTTCCCGGTAGGCTGTAAGAGCACTGGGCAACGCCAGATGTTTCTTAGCTTCCCGAAGAGCTGGAAGCAAGATGCTTTGGGGCCTCTCATCCCCTTTGCAAACAAGGCGGCCCTATGGGCCAGGCAGCTCTAGGCCAATGGAGCACACCCAGAGCAGAAGTTCTACTTCGGCCAGTTCAGGCCACCAACAAACTGCGTTTCACAGGCCTTGGTAAGAGATGTTCCCGGTAGGCTGTAAGAGCACTGGGCAACGCCAGATGTTTCTTAGCTTCCCGAAGAGCTGGAAGCAAGATGCTTTGGGGCCTCTCATCCCCTTTGCAAACAAGGCCGACCTTTGGGCCAGGCAGCTCTAGGCCAATGGAGCACACCCAGAGCAGAAGTTCTACCTCAGCCAGATAAGGCCTGCCAAGAAACTGCGTTTCAAAGGCTTTGGTAAGAGATGTTCCCGGTACTCTGTTAGAGCACTGGGCAGAGCCATTTGTTTCTTAGCTTCCCAAAGAGCTGGAAGCAAGATGCTTTGGGGGCTCCCTGCCCCTTTGCCAACAAGGGCGACCTTTGGGCCTTTCAGCTCTAGGCCAATGGAGCACACCCAGAGCAGAAGTCCTACTTCAGCCAGATCAGGCCTGCCAAGGAACTGCGTTTCAGAGGCCTTTGTATGTGACGTTCCCGGTAGGCTGTGAGAGCACGGTGCAGAGCCAGTTGTTTCCTTGTTTCCCAAACAGCTGGAAGCAAGACGCTTTGGGGCCTCTCTGCCCCTTTGGAAACAAGGCAGCACGTTGGGTCTGGCAGCTCTAGGGCAATGGAGCACAACCAGAGCCGAAGTTCTACTTCTTCCAGATCAGGCCTGCCTAGACAGTGCGTTTCCCAGGCCTTGATAAGAGATGTTCTCTTAGGCTATAAGAGCACTGGGCACAGCCAGTTGTTTCTTAGCTTCCCAAGAGGTGGAAGCAAGATGCTTTGGGGCCTCTCTCCCCCTTTGGAAACAAGGCAGCCCTTTGGGCCTTTCAGCTCTAGGGCAATGGAGCACACCCAGAGCAGAAGTTCTACCTCAGCCAGATCAGGACTGCCAAGAAACTGCTTTTCACAGGCCTTCGTAAGAGGTGTTCCCGGAAGGCTGTAAGAGTACCTGGCAGAGCGAGTTGTTTCTTAGCTTCAAAAACAGCTGGAAGCAACATGATTTGGGGCCTCTCTCCCCCTTTGGAAACAAAGCAGCCTTTGTGCCTGGCAGCTCTAGGCCAAAGTAGCACACCCAGAGCACAAGTTCTACCTCAGCCAGATAAGGCCTGTCAAGAAGCTGCGTTTCACAGGCCTTTCTCTGTCACGTTGCCGGTAGGCTGTGAGAGCACTGTGCAGAGCCAGTTGTTTCTTAGCTTCCCAAAGATTTGGAAGCAAGATGCTTTGGGGACTCTCAGCCCCTTTGGAAACAAGGCGGCCCTTTGGGCCTGGCAGCTCTAGGCCAAAGTAGCACGCCCAGAGCAGGAGTTCTACTTCAGCCAGATCAGGCCTGCCAAGAAACTGCGTTTCACAGGCCTTGGTAAGAGATGTTCCCGGTAGGCTGTGAGAGCACTGTGGAGAGCCAGTTGCTTTAGCTTCCCACAGAGCTGGAAGCAAGATGCCTTGGGGCCTCTCTCTCCCTTTGGACACAAGGCAGCCGTTTGGGCCTGGCAGCTCTAGGCCAATGGAGCACACCCACAGCAGAAGTTCTACTTCAGGCAGATCAGTCCTGCCCAGAAACTGCGTTTCACAGCCCTTGGTAAGAGATGTTCACGGTAGGCTGTGAGAGCACTGGGCAGAACCAGTTGTTTTTTAGCTTCCCAAAGTGCTGGAGGCAAGATGCTTTGGGGCCTCTCTCACCCTTTGGAAACAAGGCAGCCCTTAGGTCCTGGTAGCTCTAGGCCTATGTAGCACAACCAGAACAGAAGTTCTACTTCAGCCAGGTCAGGCCTGCCAAGAAACTGCGTTTCACAGGCCTTTCAAAGAGATGTTCTCTTAGGCTGTAAGAGCACTGGGCAGAGCCAGCTGTTTCTTAGCTTCCCGAAGAGCTGGGAGCAAGATGCTTTGGGTCCACTCTCCGTCTTTGGAAACAAGGCAGCCCTTTGGGCCTGGCAGCTCTAGGGCAATGGAGCACACCCAGAGCAGAAGTTCTACTTCAGCCAGATCAGGCCTGCCAGGAAACTGCGTTTCACAGGCCTTGGTAAGAGATGTTCCCGGTAGGCTGTAAGAGCACTGGGCAGAGCCAGTTGTTTCTTACCTTCCTGAAAAGCTGGAAGCAAGATGCTTGGGACCCCTCTGCCCGTTTGGGAACAAGGCAGCCTTTTGGGTCGGGAAGCTCTAGGCCAATGGAGCACACGCAGAGCAGGAGTTCTACTTCAGCCTGATCAGGCCTGCAAAGAAACAGCGTTTGACAGGCCTTGGTAAGAGATGTTCGCGGTAGGTGTAAGAGCACTGGGCAGAGCCAGTTGTTTCTTAGCTTCGCAAAGACCTGAAGCAAGATGCTTTGGGCCTCTCTGCCCCTTGGAAACAGGGCAGCACTTTGGGCCTGGCAGCTCTAGGGCAATGGAGCACACCCAGAGCCGGAGTTCTACTTCAGCCAGATGAGGCCTGCCAAGAAACTGCGTTTCACAGGCCTTGGTAAGAGATGTTCCCGGTAGGCTGTAAGAGCACGGGGCAGAGCGAGTTGGTTCTTAGCTTCCCAGAGAGCTGGAAGCAAGATGCTTTGGGGCCTCTCTGCCCCTTTGGAAACAAGGCAGCACCTTGGGCCTGGCAGCTCTAGGGCAATGGAGCACACCCAGAGCAGAAGTTCTACTTCAGCCAAATCAGGCCTGCCAGGAAACGGCGTTTCACAGGCCTTGGTAAGAGATGTTCCCGGTAGGCTGTAAGAGCACTGGGCAACGCCAGATGTTTCTTAGCTTCCCGAAGAGCTGGAAGCAAGAAGCTTTGGTGCCACTCTCTCACTTTGGACTCAAGGCAGCCCTTTGGGGCAGGTAGCTCTAGGCCAGTGGAGCACACCCAGAGCAGAAGTTCTACTTGGGCCAGTTCAGGCCACCAACAAACTGCGTTTCACAGGCCTTGGTAAGAGATGTTCCCGGTAGGCTGTAAGAGCACTGGGCAACGCCAGATGTTTCTTAGCTTCCCGAAGAGCTGGAAGCAAGATGCTTTGGGGCCTCTCATCCCCTTTGCAAACAAGGCGGCCCTATGGGCCAGGCAGCTCTAGGCCAATGGAGCACACCCAGAGCAGAAGTTCTACTTCGGCCAGTTCAGGCCACCAACAAACTGCGTTTCACAGGCCTTGGTAAGAGATGTTCCCGGTAGGCTGTAAGAGCACTGGGCAACGCCAGATGTTTCTTAGCTTCCCGAAGAGCTGGAAGCAAGATGCTTTGGGGCCTCTCATCCCCTTTGCAAACAAGGCCGACCTTTGGGCCAGGCAGCTCTAGGCCAATGGAGCACACCCAGAGCAGAAGTTCTACCTCAGCCAGATAAGGCCTGCCAAGAAACTGCGTTTCAAAGGCTTTGGTAAGAGATGTTCCCGGTACTCTGTTAGAGCACTGGGCAGAGCCATTTGTTTCTTAGCTTCCCAAAGAGCTGGAAGCAAGATGCTTTGGGGGCTCCCTGCCCCTTTGCCAACAAGGGCGACCTTTGGGCCTTTCAGCTCTAGGCCAATGGAGCACACCCAGAGCAGAAGTCCTACTTCAGCCAGATCAGGCCTGCCAAGGAACTGCGTTTCAGAGGCCTTTGTATGTGACGTTCCCGGTAGGCTGTGAGAGCACGGTGCAGAGCCAGTTGTTTCCTTGTTTCCCAAACAGCTGGAAGCAAGACGCTTTGGGGCCTCTCTGCCCCTTTGGAAACAAGGCAGCACGTTGGGTCTGGCAGCTCTAGGGCAATGGAGCACAACCAGAGCCGAAGTTCTACTTCTTCCAGATCAGGCCTGCCTAGACAGTGCGTTTCCCAGGCCTTGATAAGAGATGTTCTCTTAGGCTATAAGAGCACTGGGCACAGCCAGTTGTTTCTTAGCTTCCCAAGAGGTGGAAGCAAGATGCTTTGGGGCCTCTCTCCCCCTTTGGAAACAAGGCAGCCCTTTGGGCCTTTCAGCTCTAGGGCAATGGAGCACACCCAGAGCAGAAGTTCTACCTCAGCCAGATCAGGCCTGCCAAGAAACTGCTTTTCACAGGCCTTCGTAAGAGGTGTTCCCGGAAGGCTGTAAGAGTACCTGGCAGAGCGAGTTGTTTCTTAGCTTCAAAAACAGCTGGAAGCAACATGATTTGGGGCCTCTCTCCCCCTTTGGAAACAAAGCAGCCTTTGTGCCTGGCAGCTCTAGGCCAAAGTAGCACACCCAGAGCACAAGTTCTACCTCAGCCAGATCAGGCCTTCCAAGAAACTGCGTCTCACAGGCCTTTCTCTGTCACGTTGCCGGTAGGCTGTGAGAGCACTGTGCAGAGCCAGTTGTTTCTTAGCTTCCCAAAGATTTGGAAGCAAGATGCTTTGGGGACTCTCAGCCCCTTTGGAAACAAGGCGGCCCTTTGGGCCTGGCAGCTCTAGGCCAAAGTAGCACGCCCAGAGCAGGAGTTCTACTTCAGCCAGATCAGGCCTGCCAAGAAACTGCGTTTCACAGGCCTTGGTAAGAGATGTTCCCGGTAGGCTGTGAGAGCACTGTGGAGAGCCAGTTGCTTTAGCTTCCCACAGAGCTGGAAGCAAGATGCCTTGGGGCCTCTCTCTCCCTTTGGACACAAGGCAGCCGTTTGGGCCTGGCAGCTCTAGGCCAATGGAGCACACCCACAGCAGAAGTTCTACTTCAGGCAGATCAGTCCTGCCCAGAAACTGCGTTTCACAGCCCTTGGTAAGAGATGTTCACGGTAGGCTGTGAGAGCACTGGGCAGAACCAGTTGTTTTTTAGCTTCCCAAAGTGCTGGAGGCAAGATGCTTTGGGGCCTCTCTCACCCTTTGGAAACAAGGCAGCCCTTAGGTCCTGGTAGCTCTAGGCCTATGTAGCACAACCAGAACAGAAGTTCTACTTCAGCCAGGTCAGGCCTGCCAAGAAACTGCGTTTCACAGGCCTTTCAAAGAGATGTTCTCTTAGGCTGTAAGAGCACTGGGCAGAGCCAGCTGTTTCTTAGCTTCCCGAAGAGCTGGGAGCAAGATGCTTTGGGTCCACTCTCCGTCTTTGGAAACAAGGCAGCCCTTTGGGCCTGGCAGCTCTAGGGCAATGGAGCACACCCAGAGCAGAAGTTCTACTTCAGCCAGATCAGGCCTGCCAGGAAACTGCGTTTCACAGGCCTTGGTAAGAGATGTTCCCGGTAGGCTGTAAGAGCACTGGGCAGAGCCAGTTGTTTCTTACCTTCCTGAAAAGCTGGAAGCAAGATGCTTGGGACCCCTCTGCCCGTTTGGGAACAAGGCAGCCTTTTGGGTCGGGAAGCTCTAGGCCAATGGAGCACACGCAGAGCAGGAGTTCTACTTCAGCCTGATCAGGCCTGCAAAGAAACAGCGTTTGACAGGCCTTGGTAAGAGATGTTCGCGGTAGGTGTAAGAGCACTGGGCAGAGCCAGTTGTTTCTTAGCTTCGCAAAGACCGGGAAGCAAGATGCTTTGGGCCTCTCTGCCCCTTGGAAACAGGGCAGCACTTTGGGCCTGGCAGCTCTAGGGCAATGGAGCACACCCAGAGCCGGAGTTCTACTTCAGCCAGATGAGGCCTGCCAAGAAACTGCGTTTCACAGGCCTTGGTAAGAGATGTTCCCGGTAGGCTGTAAGAGCACGGGGCAGAGCGAGTTGGTTCTTAGCTTCCCAGAGAGCTGGAAGCAAGATGCTTTGGGGCCTCTCTGCCCCTTTGGAAACAAGGCAGCACCTTGGGCCTGGCAGCTCTAGGGCAATGGAGCACACCCAGAGCAGAAGTTCTACTTCAGCCAAATCAGGCCTGCCAGGAAACGGCGTTTCACAGGCCTTGGTAAGAGATGTTCCCGGTAGGCTGTAAGAGCACTGGGCAACGCCAGATGTTTCTTAGCTTCCCGAAGAGCTGGAAGCAAGAAGCTTTGGTGCCACTCTCTCACTTTGGACTCAAGGCAGCCCTTTGGGGCAGGTAGCTCTAGGCCAGTGGAGCACACCCAGAGCAGAAGTTCTACTTGGGCCAGTTCAGGCCACCAACAAACTGCGTTTCACAGGCCTTGGTAAGAGATGTTCCCGGTAGGCTGTAAGAGCACTGGGCAACGCCAGATGTTTCTTAGCTTCCCGAAGAGCTGGAAGCAAGATGCTTTGGGGCCTCTCATCCCCTTTGCAAACAAGGCGGCCCTATGGGCCAGGCAGCTCTAGGCCAATGGAGCACACCCAGAGCAGAAGTTCTACTTCGGCCAGTTCAGGCCACCAACAAACTGCGTTTCACAGGCCTTGGTAAGAGATGTTCCCGGTAGGCTGTAAGAGCACTGGGCAACGCCAGATGTTTCTTAGCTTCCCGAAGAGCTGGAAGCAAGATGCTTTGGGGCCTCTCATCCCCTTTGCAAACAAGGCCGACCTTTGGGCCAGGCAGCTCTAGGCCAATGGAGCACACCCAGAGCAGAAGTTCTACCTCAGCCAGATAAGGCCTGCCAAGAAACTGCGTTTCAAAGGCTTTGGTAAGAGATGTTCCCGGTACTCTGTTAGAGCACTGGGCAGAGCCATTTGTTTCTTAGCTTCCCAAAGAGCTGGAAGCAAGATGCTTTGGGGGCTCCCTGCCCCTTTGCCAACAAGGGCGACCTTTGGGCCTTTCAGCTCTAGGCCAATGGAGCACACCCAGAGCAGAAGTCCTACTTCAGCCAGATCAGGCCTGCCAAGGAACTGCGTTTCAGAGGCCTTTGTATGTGACGTTCCCGGTAGGCTGTGAGAGCACGGTGCAGAGCCAGTTGTTTCCTTGTTTCCCAAACAGCTGGAAGCAAGACGCTTTGGGGCCTCTCTGCCCCTTTGGAAACAAGGCAGCACGTTGGGTCTGGCAGCTCTAGGGCAATGGAGCACAACCAGAGCCGAAGTTCTACTTCTTCCAGATCAGGCCTGCCTAGACAGTGCGTTTCCCAGGCCTTGATAAGAGATGTTCTCTTAGGCTATAAGAGCACTGGGCACAGCCAGTTGTTTCTTAGCTTCCCAAGAGGTGGAAGCAAGATGCTTTGGGGCCTCTCTCCCCCTTTGGAAACAAGGCAGCCCTTTGGGCCTTTCAGCTCTAGGGCAATGGAGCACACCCAGAGCAGAAGTTCTACCTCAGCCAGATCAGGCCTGCCAAGAAACTGCTTTTCACAGGCCTTCGTAAGAGGTGTTCCCGGAAGGCTGTAAGAGTACCTGGCAGAGCGAGTTGTTTCTTAGCTTCAAAAACAGCTGGAAGCAACATGATTTGGGGCCTCTCTCCCCCTTTGGAAACAAAGCAGCCTTTGTGCCTGGCAGCTCTAGGCCAAAGTAGCACACCCAGAGCACAAGTTCTACCTCAGCCAGATCAGGCCTTCCAAGAAACTGCGTCTCACAGGCCTTTCTCTGTCACGTTGCCGGTAGGCTGTGAGAGCACTGTGCAGAGCCAGTTGTTTCTTAGCTTCCCAAAGATTTGGAAGCAAGATGCTTTGGGGACTCTCAGCCCCTTTGGAAACAAGGCGGCCCTTTGGGCCTGGCAGCTCTAGGCCAAAGTAGCACGCCCAGAGCAGGAGTTCTACTTCAGCCAGATCAGGCCTGCCAAGAAACTGCGTTTCACAGGCCTTGGTAAGAGATGTTCCCGGTAGGCTGTGAGAGCACTGTGGAGAGCCAGTTGCTTTAGCTTCCCACAGAGCTGGAAGCAAGATGCCTTGGGGCCTCTCTCTCCCTTTGGACACAAGGCAGCCGTTTGGGCCTGGCAGCTCTAGGCCAATGGAGCACACCCACAGCAGAAGTTCTACTTCAGGCAGATCAGTCCTGCCCAGAAACTGCGTTTCACAGCCCTTGGTAAGAGATGTTCACGGTAGGCTGTGAGAGCACTGGGCAGAACCAGTTGTTTTTTAGCTTCCCAAAGTGCTGGAGGCAAGATGCTTTGGGGCCTCTCTCACCCTTTGGAAACAAGGCAGCCCTTAGGTCCTGGTAGCTCTAGGCCTATGTAGCACAACCAGAACAGAAGTTCTACTTCAGCCAGGTCAGGCCTGCCAAGAAACTGCGTTTCACAGGCCTTTCAAAGAGATGTTCTCTTAGGCTGTAAGAGCACTGGGCAGAGCCAGCTGTTTCTTAGCTTCCCGAAGAGCTGGGAGCAAGATGCTTTGGGTCCACTCTCCGTCTTTGGAAACAAGGCAGCCCTTTGGGCCTGGCAGCTCTAGGGCAATGGAGCACACCCAGAGCAGAAGTTCTACTTCAGCCAGATCAGGCCTGCCAGGAAACTGCGTTTCACAGGCCTTGGTAAGAGATGTTCCCGGTAGGCTGTAAGAGCACTGGGCAGAGCCAGTTGTTTCTTACCTTCCTGAAAAGCTGGAAGCAAGATGCTTGGGACCCCTCTGCCCGTTTGGGAACAAGGCAGCCTTTTGGGTCGGGAAGCTCTAGGCCAATGGAGCACACGCAGAGCAGGAGTTCTACTTCAGCCTGATCAGGCCTGCAAAGAAACAGCGTTTGACAGGCCTTGGTAAGAGATGTTCGCGGTAGGTGTAAGAGCACTGGGCAGAGCCAGTTGTTTCTTAGCTTCGCAAAGACCGGGAAGCAAGATGCTTTGGGCCTCTCTGCCCCTTGGAAACAGGGCAGCACTTTGGGCCTGGCAGCTCTAGGGCAGTGGAGCACACCCAGAGCCGGAGTTCTACTTCAGCCAGATGAGGCCTGCCAAGAAACTGCGTTTCACAGGCCTTTCAAAGACATGTTCCCGGTAGGCTGTAAGAGCACGGGGCAGAGCGAGTTGGTTCTTAGCTTCCCAGAGAGCTGGAAGCAAGATGCTTTGGGGCCTCTCTGCCCCTTTGGAAACAAGGCAGCACCTTGGGCCTGGCAGCTCTAGGGCAATGGAGCACACCCAGAGCAGAAGTTCTACTTCAGCCAAATCAGGCCTGCCAGGAAACGGCGTTTCACAGGCCTTGGTAAGAGATGTTCCCGGTAGGCTGTAAGAGCACTGGGCAACGCCAGATGTTTCTTAGCTTCCCGAAGAGCTGGAAGCGAGAAGCTTTGGTGCCACTCTCTCACTTTGGACTCAAGGCAGCCCTTTGGGGCAGGTAGCTCTAGGCCAGTGGAGCACACCCAGAGCAGAAGTTCTACTTGGGCCAGTTCAGGCCACCAACAAACTGCGTTTCACAGGCCTTGGTAAGAGATGTTCCCGGTAGGCTGTAAGAGCACTGGGCAACGCCAGATGTTTCCTAGCTTCCCGAAGAGCTGGAAGCAAGATGCTTTGGGGCCTCTCATCCCCTTTGCAAACAAGGCGGCCCTATGGGCCAGGCAGCTCTAGGCCAATGGAGCACACCCAGAGCAGAAGTTCTACTTCGGCCAGTTCAGGCCACCAACAAACTGCGTTTCACAGGCCTTGGTAAGAGATGTTCCCGGTAGGCTGTAAGAGCACTGGGCAACGCCAGATGTTTCTTAGCTTCCCGAAGAGCTGGAAGCAAGATGCTTTGGGGCCTCTCATCCCCTTTGCAAACAAGGCCGACCTTTGGGCCAGGCAGCTCTAGGCCAATGGAGCACACCCAGAGCAGAAGTTCTACCTCAGCCAGATAAGGCCTGCCAAGAAACTGCGTTTCAAAGGCTTTGGTAAGAGATGTTCCCGGTACTCTGTTAGAGCACTGGGCAGAGCCATTTGTTTCTTAGCTTCCCAAAGAGCTGGAAGCAAGATGCTTTGGGGGCTCCCTGCCCCTTTGCCAACAAGGGCGACCTTTGGGCCTTTCAGCTCTAGGCCAATGGAGCACACCCAGAGCAGAAGTCCTACTTCAGCCAGATCAGGCCTGCCAAGGAACTGCGTTTCAGAGGCCTTTGTATGTGACGTTCCCGGTAGGCTGTGAGAGCACGGTGCAGAGCCAGTTGTTTCCTTGTTTCCCAAACAGCTGGAAGCAAGACGCTTTGGGGCCTCTCTGCCCCTTTGGAAACAAGGCAGCACGTTGGGTCTGGCAGCTCTAGGGCAATGGAGCACAACCAGAGCCGAAGTTCTACTTCTTCCAGATCAGGCCTGCCTAGACAGTGCGTTTCCCAGGCCTTGATAAGAGATGTTCTCTTAGGCTATAAGAGCACTGGGCACAGCCAGTTGTTTCTTAGCTTCCCAAGAGGTGGAAGCAAGATGCTTTGGGGCCTCTCTCCCCCTTTGGAAACAAGGCAGCCCTTTGGGCCTTTCAGCTCTAGGGCAATGGAGCACACCCAGAGCAGAAGTTCTACCTCAGCCAGATCAGGCCTGCCAAGAAACTGCTTTTCACAGGCCTTCGTAAGAGGTGTTCCCGGAAGGCTGTAAGAGTACCTGGCAGAGCGAGTTGTTTCTTAGCTTCAAAAACAGCTGGAAGCAACATGATTTGGGGCCTCTCTCCCCCTTTGGAAACAAAGCAGCCTTTGTGCCTGGCAGCTCTAGGCCAAAGTAGCACACCCAGAGCACAAGTTCTACCTCAGCCAGATCAGGCCTTCCAAGAAACTGCGTCTCACAGGCCTTTCTCTGTCACGTTGCCGGTAGGCTGTGAGAGCACTGTGCAGAGCCAGTTGTTTCTTAGCTTCCCAAAGATTTGGAAGCAAGATGCTTTGGGGACTCTCAGCCCCTTTGGAAACAAGGCGGCCCTTTGGGCCTGGCAGCTCTAGGCCAAAGTAGCACGCCCAGAGCAGGAGTTCTACTTCAGCCAGATCAGGCCTGCCAAGAAACTGCGTTTCACAGGCCTTGGTAAGAGATGTTCCCGGTAGGCTGTGAGAGCACTGTGGAGAGCCAGTTGCTTTAGCTTCCCACAGAGCTGGAAGCAAGATGCCTTGGGGCCTCTCTCTCCCTTTGGACACAAGGCAGCCGTTTGGGCCTGGCAGCTCTAGGCCAATGGAGCACACCCACAGCAGAAGTTCTACTTCAGGCAGATCAGTCCTGCCCAGAAACTGCGTTTCACAGCCCTTGGTAAGAGATGTTCACGGTAGGCTGTGAGAGCACTGGGCAGAACCAGTTGTTTTTTAGCTTCCCAAAGTGCTGGAGGCAAGATGCTTTGGGGCCTCTCTCACCCTTTGGAAACAAGGCAGCCCTTAGGTCCTGGTAGCTCTAGGCCTATGTAGCACAACCAGAACAGAAGTTCTACTTCAGCCAGGTCAGGCCTGCCAAGAAACTGCGTTTCACAGGCCTTTCAAAGAGATGTTCTCTTAGGCTGTAAGAGCACTGGGCAGAGCCAGCTGTTTCTTAGCTTCCCGAAGAGCTGGGAGCAAGATGCTTTGGGTCCACTCTCCGTCTTTGGAAACAAGGCAGCCCTTTGGGCCTGGCAGCTCTAGGGCAATGGAGCACACCCAGAGCAGAAGTTCTACTTCAGCCAGATCAGGCCTGCCAGGAAACTGCGTTTCACAGGCCTTGGTAAGAGATGTTCCCGGTAGGCTGTAAGAGCACTGGGCAGAGCCAGTTGTTTCTTACCTTCCTGAAAAGCTGGAAGCAAGATGCTTGGGACCCCTCTGCCCGTTTGGGAACAAGGCAGCCTTTTGGGTCGGGAAGCTCTAGGCCAATGGAGCACACGCAGAGCAGGAGTTCTACTTCAGCCTGATCAGGCCTGCAAAGAAACAGCGTTTGACAGGCCTTGGTAAGAGATGTTCGCGGTAGGTGTAAGAGCACTGGGCAGAGCCAGTTGTTTCTTAGCTTCGCAAAGACCGGGAAGCAAGATGCTTTGGGCCTCTCTGCCCCTTGGAAACAGGGCAGCACTTTGGGCCTGGCAGCTCTAGGGCAGTGGAGCACACCCAGAGCCGGAGTTCTACTTCAGCCAGATGAGGCCTGCCAAGAAACTGCGTTTCACAGGCCTTTCAAAGACATGTTCCCGGTAGGCTGTAAGAGCACGGGGCAGAGCGAGTTGGTTCTTAGCTTCCCAGAGAGCTGGAAGCAAGATGCTTTGGGGCCTCTCTGCCCCTTTGGAAACAAGGCAGCACCTTGGGCCTGGCAGCTCTAGGGCAATGGAGCACACCCAGAGCAGAAGTTCTACTTCAGCCAAATCAGGCCTGCCAGGAAACGGCGTTTCACAGGCCTTGGTAAGAGATGTTCCCGGTAGGCTGTAAGAGCACTGGGCAACGCCAGATGTTTCTTAGCTTCCCGAAGAGCTGGAAGCGAGAAGCTTTGGTGCCACTCTCTCACTTTGGACTCAAGGCAGCCCTTTGGGGCAGGTAGCTCTAGGCCAGTGGAGCACACCCAGAGCAGAAGTTCTACTTGGGCCAGTTCAGGCCACCAACAAACTGCGTTTCACAGGCCTTGGTAAGAGATGTTCCCGGTAGGCTGTAAGAGCACTGGGCAACGCCAGATGTTTCCTAGCTTCCCGAAGAGCTGGAAGCAAGATGCTTTGGGGCCTCTCATCCCCTTTGCAAACAAGGCGGCCCTATGGGCCAGGCAGCTCTAGGCCAATGGAGCACACCCAGAGCAGAAGTTCTACTTCGGCCAGTTCAGGCCACCAACAAACTGCGTTTCACAGGCCTTGGTAAGAGATGTTCCCGGTAGGCTGTAAGAGCACTGGGCAACGCCAGATGTTTCTTAGCTTCCCGAAGAGCTGGAAGCAAGATGCTTTGGGGCCTCTCATCCCCTTTGCAAACAAGGCCGACCTTTGGGCCAGGCAGCTCTAGGCCAATGGAGCACACCCAGAGCAGAAGTTCTACCTCAGCCAGATAAGGCCTGCCAAGAAACTGCGTTTCAAAGGCTTTGGTAAGAGATGTTCCCGGTACTCTGTTAGAGCACTGGGCAGAGCCATTTGTTTCTTAGCTTCCCAAAGAGCTGGAAGCAAGATGCTTTGGGGGCTCCCTGCCCCTTTGCCAACAAGGGCGACCTTTGGGCCTTTCAGCTCTAGGCCAATGGAGCACACCCAGAGCAGAAGTCCTACTTCAGCCAGATCAGGCCTGCCAAGGAACTGCGTTTCAGAGGCCTTTGTATGTGACGTTCCCGGTAGGCTGTGAGAGCACGGTGCAGAGCCAGTTGTTTCCTTGTTTCCCAAACAGCTGGAAGCAAGACGCTTTGGGGCCTCTCTGCCCCTTTGGAAACAAGGCAGCACGTTGGGTCTGGCAGCTCTAGGGCAATGGAGCACAACCAGAGCCGAAGTTCTACTTCTTCCAGATCAGGCCTGCCTAGACAGTGCGTTTCCCAGGCCTTGATAAGAGATGTTCTCTTAGGCTATAAGAGCACTGGGCACAGCCAGTTGTTTCTTAGCTTCCCAAGAGGTGGAAGCAAGATGCTTTGGGGCCTCTCTCCCCCTTTGGAAACAAGGCAGCCCTTTGGGCCTTTCAGCTCTAGGGCAATGGAGCACACCCAGAGCAGAAGTTCTACCTCAGCCAGATCAGGCCTGCCAAGAAACTGCTTTTCACAGGCCTTCGTAAGAGGTGTTCCCGGAAGGCTGTAAGAGTACCTGGCAGAGCGAGTTGTTTCTTAGCTTCAAAAACAGCTGGAAGCAACATGATTTGGGGCCTCTCTCCCCCTTTGGAAACAAAGCAGCCTTTGTGCCTGGCAGCTCTAGGCCAAAGTAGCACACCCAGAGCACAAGTTCTACCTCAGCCAGATCAGGCCTTCCAAGAAGCTGCGTCTCACAGGCCTTTCTCTGTCACGTTGCCGGTAGGCTGTGAGAGCACTGTGCAGAGCCAGTTGTTTCTTAGCTTCCCAAAGATTTGGAAGCAAGATGCTTTGGGGACTCTCAGCCCCTTTGGAAACAAGGCGGCCCTTTGGGCCTGGCAGCTCTAGGCCAAAGTAGCACGCCCAGAGCAGGAGTTCTACTTCAGCCAGATCAGGCCTGCCAAGAAACTGCGTTTCACAGGCCTTGGTAAGAGATGTTCCCGGTAGGCTGTGAGAGCACTGTGGAGAGCCAGTTGCTTTAGCTTCCCACAGAGCTGGAAGCAAGATGCCTTGGGGCCTCTCTCTCCCTTTGGACACAAGGCAGCCGTTTGGGCCTGGCAGCTCTAGGCCAATGGAGCACACCCACAGCAGAAGTTCTACTTCAGGCAGATCAGTCCTGCCCAGAAACTGCGTTTCACAGCCCTTGGTAAGAGATGTTCACGGTAGGCTGTGAGAGCACTGGGCAGAACCAGTTGTTCTTTAGCTTCCCAAAGTGCTGGAGGCAAGATGCTTTGGGGCCTCTCTCACCCTTTGGAAACAAGGCAGCCCTTAGGTCCTGGTAGCTCTAGGCCTATGTAGCACAACCAGAACAGAAGTTCTACTTCAGCCAGGTCAGGCCTGCCAAGAAACTGCGTTTCACAGGCCTTTCAAAGAGATGTTCTCTTAGGCTGTAAGAGCACTGGGCAGAGCCAGCTGTTTCTTAGCTTCCCGAAGAGCTGGGAGCAAGATGCTTTGGGTCCACTCTCCGTCTTTGGAAACAAGGCAGCCCTTTGGGCCTGGCAGCTCTAGGGCAATGGAGCACACCCAGAGCAGAAGTTCTACTTCAGCCAGATCAGGCCTGCCAGGAAACTGCGTTTCACAGGCCTTGGTAAGAGATGTTCCCGGTAGGCTGTAAGAGCACTGGGCAGAGCCAGTTGTTTCTTACCTTCCTGAAAAGCTGGAAGCAAGATGCTTGGGACCCCTCTGCCCGTTTGGGAACAAGGCAGCCTTTTGGGTCGGGAAGCTCTAGGCCAATGGAGCACACGCAGAGCAGGAGTTCTACTTCAGCCTGATCAGGCCTGCAAAGAAACAGCGTTTGACAGGCCTTGGTAAGAGATGTTCGCGGTAGGTGTAAGAGCACTGGGCAGAGCCAGTTGTTTCTTAGCTTCGCAAAGACCGGGAAGCAAGATGCTTTGGGCCTCTCTGCCCCTTGGAAACAGGGCAGCACTTTGGGCCTGGCAGCTCTAGGGCAGTGGAGCACACCCAGAGCCGGAGTTCTACTTCAGCCAGATGAGGCCTGCCAAGAAACTGCGTTTCACAGGCCTTTCAAAGACATGTTCCCGGTAGGCTGTAAGAGCACGGGGCAGAGCGAGTTGGTTCTTAGCTTCCCAGAGAGCTGGAAGCAAGATGCTTTGGGGCCTCTCTGCCCCTTTGGAAACAAGGCAGCACCTTGGGACAGGCAGCTCTAGGGCAATGGAGCACACCCAGAGCAGAAGTTCTACTTCAGCCAAATCAGGCCTGCCAGGAAACGGCGTTTCACAGGCCTTGGTAAGAGATGTTCCCGGTAGGCTGTAAGAGCACTGGGCAACGCCAGATGTTTCTTAGCTTCCCGAAGAGCTGGAAGCGAGAAGCTTTGGTGCCACTCTCTCACTTTGGACTCAAGGCAGCCCTTTGGGGCAGGTAGCTCTAGGCCAGTGGAGCACACCCAGAGCAGAAGTTCTACTTGGGCCAGTTCAGGCCACCAACAAACTGCGTTTCACAGGCCTTGGTAAGAGATGTTCCCGGTAGGCTGTAAGAGCACTGGGCAACGCCAGATGTTTCTTAGCTTCCCGAAGAGCTGGAAGCAAGATGCTTTGGGGCCTCTCATCCCCTTTGCAAACAAGGCGGCCCTATGGGCCAGGCAGCTCTAGGCCAATGGAGCACACCCAGAGCAGAAGTTCTACTTCGGCCAGTTCAGGCCACCAACAAACTGCGTTTCACAGGCCTTGGTAAGAGATGTTCCCGGTAGGCTGTAAGAGCACTGGGCAACGCCAGATGTTTCTTAGCTTCCCGAAGAGCTGGAAGCAAGATGCTTTGGGGCCTCTCATCCCCTTTGCAAACAAGGCCGACCTTTGGGCCAGGCAGCTCTAGGCCAATGGAGCACACCCAGAGCAGAAGTTCTACCTCAGCCAGATAAAGCCTGCCAAGAAACTGCGTTTCAAAGGCTTTGGTAAGAGATGTTCCCGCTACTCTGTTAGAGCACTGGGCAGAGCCATTTGTTTCTTAGCTTCCCAAAGAGCTGGAAGCAAGATGCTTTGGGGGCTCCCTGCCCCTTTGCCAACAAGGGCGACCTTTGGGCCTTTCAGCTCTAGGCCAATGGAGCACACCCAGAGCAGAAGTCCTACTTCAGCCAGATCAGGCCTGCCAAGGAACTGCGTTTCAGAGGCCTTTGTATGTGACGTTCCCGGTAGGCTGTGAGAGCACGGTGCAGAGCCAGTTGTTTCCTTGTTTCCCAAACAGCTGGAAGCAAGACGCTTTGGGGCCTCTCTGCCCCTTTGGAAACAAGGCAGCACGTTGGGTCTGGCAGCTCTAGGGCAATGGAGCACAACCAGAGCCGAAGTTCTACTTCTTCCAGATCAGGCCTGCCTAGACAGTGCGTTTCCCAGGCCTTGATAAGAGATGTTCTCTTAGGCTATAAGAGCACTGGGCACAGCCAGTTGTTTCTTAGCTTCCCAAGAGGTGGAAGCAAGATGCTTTGGGGCCTCTCTCCCCCTTTGGAAACAAGGCAGCCCTTTGGGCCTTTCAGCTCTAGGGCAATGGAGCACACCCAGAGCAGAAGTTCTACCTCAGCCAGATCAGGCCTGCCAAGAAACTGCTTTTCACAGGCCTTCGTAAGAGGTGTTCCCGGAAGGCTGTAAGAGTACCTGGCAGAGCGAGTTGTTTCTTAGCTTCAAAAACAGCTGGAAGCAACATGATTTGGGGCCTCTCTCCCCCTTTGGAAACAAAGCAGCCTTTGTGCCTGGCAGCTCTAGGCCAAAGTAGCACACCCAGAGCACAAGTTCTACCTCAGCCAGATCAGGCCTTCCAAGAAACTGCGTCTCACAGGCCTTTCTCTGTCACGTTGCCGGTAGGCTGTGAGAGCACTGTGCAGAGCCAGTTGTTTCTTAGCTTCCCAAAGATTTGGAAGCAAGATGCTTTGGGGACTCTCAGCCCCTTTGGAAACAAGGCGGCCCTTTGGGCCTGGCAGCTCTAGGCCAAAGTAGCACGCCCAGAGCAGGAGTTCTACTTCAGCCAGATCAGGCCTGCCGAGAAACTGCGTTTCACAGGCCTTGGTAAGAGATGTTCCCGGTAGGCTGTGAGAGCACTGTGGAGAGCCAGTTGCTTTAGCTTCCCACAGAGCTGGAAGCAAGATGCCTTGGGGCCTCTCTCTCCCTTTGGACACAAGGCAGCCGTTTGGGCCTGGCAGCTCTAGGCCAATGGAGCACACCCACAGCAGAAGTTCTACTTCAGGCAGATCAGTCCTGCCCAGAAACTGCGTTTCACAGCCCTTGGTAAGAGATGTTCACGGTAGGCTGTGAGAGCACTGGGCAGAACCAGTTGTTTTTTAGCTTCCCAAAGTGCTGGAGGCAAGATGCTTTGGGGCCTCTCTCACCCTTTGGAAACAAGGCAGCCCTTAGGTCCTGGTAGCTCTAGGCCTATGTAGCACAACCAGAACAGAAGTTCTACTTCAGCCAGGTCAGGCCTGCCAAGAAACTGCGTTTCACAGGCCTTTCAAAGAGATGTTCTCTTAGGCTGTAAGAGCACTGGGCAGAGCCAGCTGTTTCTTAGCTTCCCGAAGAGCTGGGAGCAAGATGCTTTGGGTCCACTCTCCGTCTTTGGAAACAAGGCAGCCCTTTGGGCCTGGCAGCTCTAGGGCAATGGAGCACACCCAGAGCAGAAGTTCTACTTCAGCCAGATCAGGCCTGCCAGGAAACTGCGTTTCACAGGCCTTGGTAAGAGATGTTCCCGGTAGGCTGTAAGAGCACTGGGCAGAGCCAGTTGTTTCTTACCTTCCTGAAAAGCTGGAAGCAAGATGCTTGGGACCCCTCTGCCCGTTTGGGAACAAGGCAGCCTTTTGGGTCGGGAAGCTCTAGGCCAATGGAGCACACGCAGAGCAGGAGTTCTACTTCAGCCTGATCAGGCCTGCAAAGAAACAGCGTTTGACAGGCCTTGGTAAGAGATGTTCGCGGTAGGTGTAAGAGCACTGGGCAGAGCCAGTTGTTTCTTAGCTTCGCAAAGACCGGGAAGCAAGATGCTTTGGGCCTCTCTGCCCCTTGGAAACAGGGCAGCACTTTGGGCCTGGCAGCTCTAGGGCAGTGGAGCACACCCAGAGCCGGAGTTCTACTTCAGCCAGATGAGGCCTGCCAAGAAACTGCGTTTCACAGGCCTTTCAAAGACATGTTCCCGGTAGGCTGTAAGAGCACGGGGCAGAGCGAGTTGGTTCTTAGCTTCCCAGAGAGCTGGAAGCAAGATGCTTTGGGGCCTCTCTGCCCCTTTGGAAACAAGGCAGCACCTTGGGCCTGGCAGCTCTAGGGCAATGGAGCACACCCAGAGCAGAAGTTCTACTTCAGCCAAATCAGGCCTGCCAGGAAACGGCGTTTCACAGGCCTTGGTAAGAGATGTTCCCGGTAGGCTCTAAGAGCACTGGGCAACGCCAGATGTTTCTTAGCTTCCCGAAGAGCTGGAAGCGAGAAGCTTTGGTGCCACTCTCTCACTTTGGACTCAAGGCAGCCCTTTGGGGCAGGTAGCTCTAGGCCAGTGGAGCACACCCAGAGCAGAAGTTCTACTTGGGCCAGTTCAGGCCACCAACAAACTGCGTTTCACAGGCCTTGGTAAGAGATGTTCCCGGTAGGCTGTAAGAGCACTGGGCAACGCCAGATGTTTCTTAGCTTCCCGAAGAGCTGGAAGCAAGATGCTTTGGGGCCTCTCATCCCCTTTGCAAACAAGGCGGCCCTATGGGCCAGGCAGCTCTAGGCCAATGGAGCACACCCAGAGCAGAAGTTCTACTTCGGCCAGTTCAGGCCACCAACAAACTGCGTTTCACAGGCCTTGGTAAGAGATGTTCCCGGTAGGCTGTAAGAGCACTGGGCAACGCCAGATGTTTCTTAGCTTCCCGAAGAGCTGGAAGCAAGATGCTTTGGGGCCTCTCATCCCCTTTGCAAACAAGGCCGACCTTTGGGCCAGGCAGCTCTAGGCCAATGGAGCACACCCAGAGCAGAAGTTCTACCTCAGCCAGATAAGGCCTGCCAAGAAACTGCGTTTCAAAGGCTTTGGTAAGAGATGTTCCCGGTACTCTGTTAGAGCACTGGGCAGAGCCATTTGTTTCTTAGCTTCCCAAAGAGCTGGAAGCAAGATGCTTTGGGGGCTCCCTGCCCCTTTGCCAACAAGGGCGACCTTTGGGCCTTTCAGCTCTAGGCCAATGGAGCACACCCAGAGCAGAAGTCCTACTTCAGCCAGATCAGGCCTGCCAAGGAACTGCGTTTCAGAGGCCTTTGTATGTGACGTTCCCGGTAGGCTGTGAGAGCACGGTGCAGAGCCAGTTGTTTCCTTGTTTCCCAAACAGCTGGAAGCAAGACGCTTTGGGGCCTCTCTGCCCCTTTGGAAACAAGGCAGCACGTTGGGTCTGGCAGCTCTAGGGCAATGGAGCACAACCAGAGCCGAAGTTCTACTTCTTCCAGATCAGGCCTGCCTAGACAGTGCGTTTCCCAGGCCTTGATAAGAGATGTTCTCTTAGGCTATAAGAGCACTGGGCACAGCCAGTTGTTTCTTAGCTTCCCAAGAGGTGGAAGCAAGATGCTTTGGGGCCTCTCTCCCCCTTTGGAAACAAGGCAGCCCTTTGGGCCTTTCAGCTCTAGGGCAATGGAGCACACCCAGAGCAGAAGTTCTACCTCAGCCAGATCAGGCCTGCCAAGAAACTGCTTTTCACAGGCCTTCGTAAGAGGTGTTCCCGGAAGGCTGTAAGAGTACCTGGCAGAGCGAGTTGTTTCTTAGCTTCAAAAACAGCTGGAAGCAACATGATTTGGGGCCTCTCTCCCCCTTTGGAAACAAAGCAGCCTTTGTGCCTGGCAGCTCTAGGCCAAAGTAGCACACCCAGAGCACAAGTTCTACCTCAGCCAGATCAGGCCTTCCAAGAAACTGCGTCTCACAGGCCTTTCTCTGTCACGTTGCCGGTAGGCTGTGAGAGCACTGTGCAGAGCCAGTTGTTTCTTAGCTTCCCAAAGATTTGGAAGCAAGATGCTTTGGGGACTCTCAGCCCCTTTGGAAACAAGGCGGCCCTTTGGGCCTGGCAGCTCTAGGCCAAAGTAGCACGCCCAGAGCAGGAGTTCTACTTCAGCCAGATCAGGCCTGCCGAGAAACTGCGTTTCACAGGCCTTGGTAAGAGATGTTCCTGGTAGGCTGTGAGAGCACTGTGGAGAGCCAGTTGCTTTAGCTTCCCACAGAGCTGGAAGCAAGATGCCTTGGGGCCTCTCTCTCCCTTTGGACACAAGGCAGCCGTTTGGGCCTGGCAGCTCTAGGCCAATGGAGCACACCCACAGCAGAAGTTCTACTTCAGGCAGATCAGTCCTGCCCAGAAACTGCGTTTCACAGCCCTTGGTAAGAGATGTTCACGGTAGGCTGTGAGAGCACTGGGCAGAACCAGTTGTTTTTTAGCTTCCCAAAGTGCTGGAGGCAAGATGCTTTGGGGCCTCTCTCACCCTTTGGAAACAAGGCAGCCCTTAGGTCCTGGTAGCTCTAGGCCTATGTAGCACAACCAGAACAGAAGTTCTACTTCAGCCAGGTCAGGCCTGCCAAGAAACTGCGTTTCACAGGCCTTTCAAAGAGATGTTCTCTTAGGCTGTAAGAGCACTGGGCAGAGCCAGCTGTTTCTTAGCTTCCCGAAGAGCTGGGAGCAAGATGCTTTGGGTCCACTCTCCGTCTTTGGAAACAAGGCAGCCCTTTGGGCCTGGCAGCTCTAGGGCAATGGAGCACACCCAGAGCAGAAGTTCTACTTCAGCCAGATCAGGCCTGCCAGGAAACTGCGTTTCACAGGCCTTGGTAAGAGATGTTCCCGGTAGGCTGTAAGAGCACTGGGCAGAGCCAGTTGTTTCTTACCTTCCTGAAAAGCTGGAAGCAAGATGCTTGGGACCCCTCTGCCCGTTTGGGAACAAGGCAGCCTTTTGGGTCGGGAAGCTCTAGGCCAATGGAGCACACGCAGAGCAGGAGTTCTACTTCAGCCTGATCAGGCCTGCAAAGAAACAGCGTTTGACAGGCCTTGGTAAGAGATGTTCGCGGTAGGTGTAAGAGCACTGGGCAGAGCCAGTTGTTTCTTAGCTTCGCAAAGACCGGGAAGCAAGATGCTTTGGGCCTCTCTGCCCCTTGGAAACAGGGCAGCACTTTGGGCCTGGCAGCTCTAGGGCAGTGGAGCACACCCAGTGCCGGAGTTCTACTTCAGCCAGATGAGGCCTGCCAAGAAACTGCGTTTCACAGGCCTTTCAAAGACATGTTCCCGGTAGGCTGTAAGAGCACGGGGCAGAGCGAGTTGGTTCTTAGCTTCCCAGAGAGCTGGAAGCAAGATGCTTTGGGGCCTCTCTGCCCCTTTGGAAACAAGGCAGCACCTTGGGCCTGGCAGCTCTAGGGCAATGGAGCACACCCAGAGCAGAAGTTCTACTTCAGCCAAATCAGGCCTGCCAGGAAACGGCGTTTCACAGGCCTTGGTAAGAGATGTTCCCGGTAGGCTCTAAGAGCACTGGGCAACGCCAGATGTTTCTTAGCTTCCCGAAGAGCTGGAAGCGAGAAGCTTTGGTGCCACTCTCTCACTTTGGACTCAAGGCAGCCCTTTGGGGCAGGTAGCTCTAGGCCAGTGGAGCACACCCAGAGCAGAAGTTCTACTTGGGCCAGTTCAGGCCACCAACAAACTGCGTTTCACAGGCCTTGGTAAGGGATGTTCCCGGTAGGCTGTAAGAGCACTGCGCAACGCCAGATGTTTCTTAGCTTCCCGAAGAGCTGGAAGCAAGATGCTTTGGGGCCTCTCATCCCCTTTGCAAACAAGGCGGCCCTATGGGCCAGGCAGCTCTAGGCCAATGGAGCACACCCAGAGCAGAAGTTCTACTTCGGCCAGTTCAGGCCACCAACAAACTGCGTTTCACAGGCCTTGGTAAGAGATGTTCCCGGTAGGCTGTAAGAGCACTGGGCAACGCCAGATGTTTCTTAGCTTCCCGAAGAGCTGGAAGCAAGATGCTTTGGGGCCTCTCATCCCCTTTGCAAACAAGGCCGACCTTTGGGCCAGGCAGCTCTAGGCCAATGGAGCACACCCAGAGCAGAAGTTCTACCTCAGCCAGATAAGGCCTGCCAAGAAACTGCGTTTCAAAGGCTTTGGTAAGAGATGTTCCCGGTACTCTGTTAGAGCACTGGGCAGAGCCATTTGTTTCTTAGCTTCCCAAAGAGCTGGAAGCAAGATGCTTTGGGGGCTCCCTGCCCCTTTGCCAACAAGGGCGACCTTTGGGCCTTTCAGCTCTAGGCCAATGGAGCACACCCAGAGCAGAAGTCCTACTTCAGCCAGATCAGGCCTGCCAAGGAACTGCGTTTCAGAGGCCTTTGTATGTGACGTTCCCGGTAGGCTGTGAGAGCACGGTGCAGAGCCAGTTGTTTCCTTGTTTCCCAAACAGCTGGAAGCAAGACGCTTTGGGGCCTCTCTGCCCCTTTGGAAACAAGGCAGCACGTTGGGTCTGGCAGCTCTAGGGCAATGGAGCACAACCAGAGCCGAAGTTCTACTTCTTCCAGATCAGGCCTGCCTAGACAGTGCGTTTCCCAGGCCTTGATAAGAGATGTTCTCTTAGGCTATAAGAGCACTGGGCACAGCCAGTTGTTTCTTAGCTTCCCAAGAGGTGGAAGCAAGATGCTTTGGGGCCTCTCTCCCCCTTTGGAAACAAGGCAGCCCTTTGGGCCTTTCAGCTCTAGGGCAATGGAGCACACCCAGAGCAGAAGTTCTACCTCAGCCAGATCAGGCCTGCCAAGAAACTGCTTTTCACAGGCCTTCGTAAGAGGTGTTCCCGGAAGGCTGTAAGAGTACCTGGCAGAGCGAGTTGTTTCTTAGCTTCAAAAACAGCTGGAAGCAACATGATTTGGGGCCTCTCTCCCCCTTTGGAAACAAAGCAGCCTTTGTGCCTGGCAGCTCTAGGCCAAAGTAGCACACCCAGAGCACAAGTTCTACCTCAGCCAGATCAGGCCTTCCAAGAAACTGCGTCTCACAGGCCTTTCTCTGTCACGTTGCCTGTAGGCTGTGAGAGCACTGTGCAGAGCCAGTTGTTTCTTAGCTTCCCAAAGATTTGGAAGCAAGATGCTTTGGGGACTCTCAGCCCCTTTGGAAACAAGGCGGCCCTTTGGGCCTGGCAGCTCTAGGCCAAAGTAGCACGCCCAGAGCAGGAGTTCTACTTCAGCCAGATCAGGCCTGCCGAGAAACTGCGTTTCACAGGCCTTGGTAAGAGATGTTCCCGGTAGGCTGTGAGAGAACTGTGGAGAGCCAGTTGCTTTAGCTTCCCACAGAGCTGGAAGCAAGATGCCTTGGGGCCTCTCTCTCCCTTTGGACACAAGGCAGCCGTTTGGGCCTGGCAGCTCTAGGCCAATGGAGCACACCCACAGCAGAAGTTCTACTTCAGGCAGATCAGTCCTGCCCAGAAACTGCGTTTCACAGCCCTTGGTAAGAGATGTTCACGGTAGGCTGTGAGAGCACTGGGCAGAACCAGTTGTTTTTTAGCTTCCCAAAGTGCTGGAGGCAAGATGCTTTGGGGCCTCTCTCACCCTTTGGAAACAAGGCAGCCCTTAGGTCCTGGTAGCTCTAGGCCTATGTAGCACAACCAGAACAGAAGTTCTACTTCAGCCAGGTCAGGCCTGCCAAGAAACTGCGTTTCACAGGCCTTTCAAAGAGATGTTCTCTTAGGCTGTAAGAGCACTGGGCAGAGCCAGCTGTTTCTTAGCTTCCCGAAGAGCTGGGAGCAAGATGCTTTGGGTCCACTCTCCGTCTTTGGAAACAAGGCAGCCCTTTGGGCCTGGCAGCTCTAGGGCAATGGAGCACACCCAGAGCAGAAGTTCTACTTCAGCCAGATCAGGCCTGCCAGGAAACTGCGTTTCACAGGCCTTGGTAAGAGATGTTCCCGGTAGGCTGTAAGAGCACTGGGCAGAGCCAGTTGTTTCTTACCTTCCTGAAAAGCTGGAAGCAAGATGCTTGGGACCCCTCTGCCCGTTTGGGAACAAGGCAGCCTTTTGGGTCGGGAAGCTCTAGGCCAATGGAGCACACGCAGAGCAGGAGTTCTACTTCAGCCTGATCAGGCCTGCAAAGAAACAGCGTTTGACAGGCCTTGGTAAGAGATGTTCCCGGTAGGTGTAAGAGCACTGGGCAGAGCCAGTTGTTTCTTAGCTTCGCAAAGACCGGGAAGCAAGATGCTTTGGGCCTCTCTGCCCCTTGGAAACAGGGCAGCACTTGGGGCCTGGCAGCTCTAGGGCAGTGGAGCACACCCAGAGCCGGAGTTCTACTTCAGCCAGATGAGGCCTGCCAAGAAACTGCGTTTCACAGGCCTTTCAAAGACATGTTCCCGGTAGGCTGTAAGAGCACGGGGCAGAGCGAGTTGGTTCTTAGCTTCCCAGAGAGCTGGAAGCAAGATGCTTTGGGGCCTCTCTGCCCCTTTGGAAACAAGGCAGCACCTTGGGCCTGGCAGCTCTAGGGCAATGGAGCACACCCAGAGCAGAAGTTCTACTTCAGCCAAATCAGGCCTGCCAGGAAACGGCGTTTCACAGGCCTTGGTAAGAGATGTTCCCGGTAGGCTCTAAGAGCACTGGGCAACGCCAGATGTTTCTTAGCTTCCCGAAGAGCTGGAAGCGAGAAGCTTTGGTGCCACTCTCTCACTTTGGACTCAAGGCAGCCCTTTGGGGCAGGTAGCTCTAGGCCAGTGGAGCACACCCAGAGCAGAAGTTCTACTTGGGCCAGTTCAGGCCACCAACAAACTGCGTTTCACAGGCCTTGGTAAGAGATGTTCCCGGTAGGCTGTAAGAGCACTGGGCAACGCCAGATGTTTCTTAGATTCCCGAAGAGCTGGAAGCAAGATGCTTTGGGGCCTCTCATCCCCTTTGCAAACAAGGCGGCCCTATGGGCCAGGCAGCTCTAGGCCAATGGAGCACACCCAGAGCAGAAGTTCTACTTCGGCCAGTTCAGGCCACCAACAAACTGCGTTTCACAGGCCTTGGTAAGAGATGTTCCCGGTAGGCTGTAAGAGCACTGGGCAACGCCAGATGTTTCTTAGCTTCCCGAAGAGCTGGAAGCAAGATGCTTTGGGGCCTCTCATCCCCTTTGCAAACAAGGCCGACCTTTGGGCCAGGCAGCTCTAGGCCAATGGAGCACACCCAGAGCAGAAGTTCTACCTCAGCCAGATAAGGCCTGCCAAGAAACTGCGTTTCAAAGGCTTTGGTAAGAGATGTTCCCGGTACTCTGTTAGAGCACTGGGCAGAGCCATTTCTTTCTTAGCTTCCCAAAGAGCTGGAAGCAAGATGCTTTGGGGGCTCCCTGCCCCTTTGCCAACAAGGGCGACCTTTGTCCTTTCAGCTCTAGGCCAATGGAGCACACCCAGAGCAGAAGTCCTACTTCAGCCAGATCAGGCCTGCCAAGGAACTGCGTTTCAGAGGCCTTTGTATGTGACGTTCCCGGTAGGCTGTGAGAGCACGGTGCAGAGCCAGTTGTTTCCTTGTTTCCCAAACAGCTGGAAGCAAGACGCTTTGGGGCCTCTCTGCCCCTTTGGAAACAAGGCAGCACGTTGGGTCTGGCAGCTCTAGGGCAATGGAGCACAACCAGAGCCGAAGTTCTACTTCTTCCAGATCAGGCCTGCCTAGACAGTGCGTTTCCCAGGCCTTGATAAGAGATGTTCTCTTAGGCTATAAGAGCACTGGGCACAGCCAGTTGTTTCTTAGCTTCCCAAGAGGTGGAAGCAAGATGCTTTGGGGCCTCTCTCCCCCTTTGGAAACAAGGCAGCCCTTTGGGCCTTTCAGCTCTAGGGCAATGGAGCACACCCAGAGCAGAAGTTCTACCTCAGCCAGATCAGGCCTGCCAAGAAACTGCTTTTCACAGGCCTTCGTAAGAGGTGTTCCCGGAAGGCTGTAAGAGTACCTGGCAGAGCGAGTTGTTTCTTAGCTTCAAAAACAGCTGGAAGCAACATGATTTGGGGCCTCTCTCCCCCTTTGGAAACAAAGCAGCCTTTGTGCCTGGCAGCTCTAGGCCAAAGTAGCACACCCAGAGCACAAGTTCTACCTCAGCCAGATCAGGCCTTCCAAGAAACTGCGTCTCACAGGCCTTTCTCTGTCACGTTGCCGGTAGGCTGTGAGAGCACTGTGCAGAGCCAGTTGTTTCTTAGCTTCCCAAAGATTTGGAAGCAAGATGCTTTGGGGACTCTCAGCCCCTTTGGAAACAAGGCGGCCCTTTGGGCCTGGCAGCTCTAGGCCAAAGTAGCACGCCCAGAGCAGGAGTTCTACTTCAGCCAGATCAGGCCTGCCGAGAAACTGCGTTTCACAGGCCTTGGTAAGAGATGTTCCCGGTAGGCTGTGAGAGCACTGTGGAGAGCCAGTTGCTTTAGCTTCCCACAGAGCTGGAAGCAAGATGCCTTGGGGCCTCTCTCTCCCTTTGGACACAAGGCAGCCGTTTGGGCCTGGCAGCTCTAGGCCAATGGAGCACACCCACAGCAGAAGTTCTACTTCAGGCAGATCAGTCCTGCCCAGAAACTGCGTTTCACAGCCCTTGGTAAGAGATGTTCACGGTAGGCTGTGAGAGCACTGGGCAGAACCAGTTGTTTTTTAGCTTCCCAAAGTGCTGGAGGCAAGATGCTTTGGGGCCTCTCTCACCCTTTGGAAACAAGGCAGCCCTTAGGTCCTGGTAGCTCTAGGCCTATGTAGCACAACCAGAACAGAAGTTCTACTTCAGCCAGGTCAGGCCTGCCAAGAAACTGCGTTTCACAGGCCTTTCAAAGAGATGTTCTCTTAGGCTGTAAGAGCACTGGGCAGAGCCAGCTGTTTCTTAGCTTCCCGAAGAGCTGGGAGCAAGATGCTTTGGGTCCACTCTCCGTCTTTGGAAACAAGGCAGCCCTTTGGGCCTGGCAGCTCTAGGGCAATGGAGCACACCCAGAGCAGAAGTTCTACTTCAGCCAGATCAGGCCTGCCAGGAAACTGCGTTTCACAGGCCTTGGTAAGAGATGTTCCCGGTAGGCTGTAAGAGCACTGGGCAGAGCCAGTTGTTTCTTACCTTCCTGAAAAGCTGGAAGCAAGATGCTTGGGACCCCTCTGCCCGTTTGGGAACAAGGCAGCCTTTTGGGTCGGGAAGCTCTAGGCCAATGGAGCACACGCAGAGCAGGAGTTCTACTTCAGCCTGATCAGGCCTGCAAAGAAACAGCGTTTGACAGGCCTTGGTAAGAGATGTTCGCGGTAGGTGTAAGAGCACTGGGCAGAGCCAGTTGTTTCTTAGCTTCGCAAAGACCGGGAAGCAAGATGCTTTGGGCCTCTCTGCCCCTTGGAAACAGGGCAGCACTTTGGGCCTGGCAGCTCTAGGGCAGTGGAGCACACCCAGAGCCGGAGTTCTACTTCAGCCAGATGAGGCCTGCCAAGAAACTGCGTTTCACAGGCCTTTCAAAGACATGTTCCCGGTAGGCTGTAAGAGCACGGGGCAGAGCGAGTTGGTTCTTAGCTTCCCAGAGAGCTGGAAGCAAGATGCTTTGGGGCCTCTCTGCCCCTTTGGAAACAAGGCAGCACCTTGGGCCTGGCAGCTCTAGGGCAATGGAGCACACCCAGAGCAGAAGTTCTTCTTCAGCCAAATCAGGCCTGCCAGGAAACGGCGTTTCACAGGCCTTGGTAAGAGATGTTCCCGGTAGGCTGTAAGAGCACTGGGCAACGCCAGATGTTTCTTAGCTTCCCGAAGAGCTGGAAGCGAGAAGCTTTGGTGCCACTCTCTCACTTTGGACTCAAGGCAGCCCTTTGGGGCAGGTAGCTCTAGGCCAGTGGAGCACACCCAGAGCAGAAGTTCTACTTGGGCCAGTTCAGGCCACCAACAAACTGCGTTTCACAGGCCTTGGTAAGAGATGTTCCCGGTAGGCTGTAAGAGCACTGGGCAACGCCAGATGTTTCTTAGCTTCCCGAAGAGCTGGAAGCAAGATGCTTTGGGGCCTCTCATCCCCTTTGCAAACAAGGCCGACCTTTGGGCCAGGCAGCTCTAGGCCAATGGAGCACACCCAGAGCAGAAGTTCTACCTCAGCCATATAAGGCCTGCCAAGAAACTGCGTTTCAAAGGCTTTGGTAAGAGATGTTCCCGGTACTCTGTTAGAGCACTGGGCAGAGCCATTTGTTTCTTAGCTTCCCAAAGAGCTGGAAGCAAGATGATTTGGGGGCTCCCTGCCCCTTTGCCAACAAGGGCGACCTTTGGGCCTTTCAGCTCTAGGCCAATGGAGCACACCCAGAGCAGAAGTCCTACTTCAGCCAGATCAGGCCTGCCAAGGAACTGCGTTTCAGAGGCCTTTGTATGTGACGTTCCCGGTAGGCTGTGAGAGCACGGTGCAGAGCCAGTTGTTTCCTTGTTTCCCAAACAGCTGGAAGCAAGACGCTTTGGGGCCTCTCTGCCCCTTTGGAAACAAGGCAGCACGTTGGGTCTGGCAGCTCTAGGGCAATGGAGCACAACCAGAGCCGAAGTTCTACTTCTTCCAGATCAGGCCTGCCTAGACAGTGCGTTTCCCAGGCCTTGATAAGAGATGTTCTCTTAGGCTATAAGAGCACTGGGCACAGCCAGTTGTTTCTTAGCTTCCCAAGAGGTGGAAGCAAGATGCTTTGGGGCCTCTCTCCCCCTTTGGAAACAAGGCAGCCCTTTGGGCCTTTCAGCTCTAGGGCAATGGAGCACACCCTGAGCAGAAGTTCTACCTCAGCCAGATCAGGCCTGCCAAGAAACTGCTTTTCACAGGCCTTCGTAAGAGGTGTTCCCGGAAGGCTGTAAGAGTACCTGGCAGAGCGAGTTGTTTCTTAGCTTCAAAAACAGCTGGAAGCAACATGATTTGGGGCCTCTCTCCCCCTTTGGAAACAAAGCAGCCTTTGTGCCTGGCAGCTCTAGGCCAAAGTAGCACACCCAGAGCACAAGTTCTACCTCAGCCAGATCAGGCCTTCCAAGAAACTGCGTCTCACAGGCCTTTCTCTGTCACGTTGCCGGTAGGCTGTGAGAGCACTGTGCAGAGCCAGTTGTTTCTTAGCTTCCCAAAGATTTGGAAGCAAGATGCTTTGGGGACTCTCAGCCCCTTTGGAAACAAGGCGGCCCTTTGGGCCTGGCAGCTCTAGGCCAAAGTAGCACGCCCAGAGCAGGAGTTCTACTTCAGCCAGATCAGGCCTGCCAAGAAACTGCGTTTCACAGGCCTTGGTAAGAGATGTTCCCGGTAGGCTGTAAGAGCACTGGGCAACGCCAGATGTTTCTTAGCTTCCCGAAGAGCTGGAAGCGAGAAGCTTTGGTGCCACTCTCTCACTTTGGACTCAAGGCAGCCCTTTGGGGCAGGTAGCTCTAGGCCAGTGGAGCACACCCAGAGCAGAAGTTCTACTTGGGCCAGTTCAGGCCACCAACAAACTGCGTTTCACAGGCCTTGGTAAGAGATGTTCCCGGTAGGCTGTAAGAGCACTGGGCAACGCCAGATGTTTCTTAGCTTCCCGAAGAGCTGGAAGCAAGATGCTTTGGGGCCTCTCATCCCCTTTGCAAACAAGGCCGACCTTTGGGCCAGGCAGCTCTAGGCCAATGGAGCACACCCAGAGCAGAAGTTCTACCTCAGCCATATAAGGCCTGCCAAGAAACTGCGTTTCAAAGGCTTTGGTAAGAGATGTTCCCGGTACTCTGTTAGAGCACTGGCCAGAGCCATTTGTTTCTTAGCTTCCCAAAGAGCTGGAAGCAAGATGATTTGGGGGCTCCCTGCCCCTTTGCCAACAAGGGCGACCTTTGGGCCTTTCAGCTCTAGGCCAATGGAGCACACCCAGAGCAGAAGTCCTACTTCAGCCAGATCAGGCCTGCCAAGGAACTGCGTTTCAGAGGCCTTTGTATGTGACGTTCCCGGTAGGCTGTGAGAGCACGGTGCAGAGCCAGTTGTTTCCTTGTTTCCCAAACAGCTGGAAGCAAGACGCTTTGGGGCCTCTCTGCCCCTTTGGAAACAAGGCAGCACGTTGGGTCTGGCAGCTCTAGGGCAATGGAGCACAACCAGAGCCGAAGTTCTACTTCTTCCAGATCAGGCCTGCCTAGACAGTGCGTTTCCCAGGCCTTGATAAGAGATGTTCTCTTAGGCTATAAGAGCACTGGGCACAGCCAGTTGTTTCTTAGCTTCCCAAGAGGTGGAAGCAAGATGCTTTGGGGCCTCTCTCCCCCTTTGGAAACAAGGCAGCCCTTTGGGCCTTTCAGCTCTAGGGCAATGGAGCACACCCAGAGCAGAAGTTCTACCTCAGCCAGATCAGGCCTGCCAAGAAACTGCTTTTCACAGGCCTTCGTAAGAGGTGTTCCCGGAAGGCTGTAAGAGTACCTGGCAGAGCGAGTTGTTTCTTAGCTTCAAAAACAGCTGGAAGCAACATGATTTGGGGCCTCTCTCCCCCTTTGGAAACAAAGCAGCCTTTGTGCCTGGCAGCTCTAGGCCAAAGTAGCACACCCAGAGCACAAGTTCTACCTCAGCCAGATAAGGCCTTCCAAGAAACTGCGTCTCACAGGCCTTTCTCTGTCACGTTGCCGGTAGGCTGTGAGAGCACTGTGCAGAGCCAGTTGTTTCTTAGCTTCCCAAAGATTTGGAAGCAAGATGCTTTGGGGACTCTCAGCCCCTTTGGAAACAAGGCGGCCCTTTGGGCCTGGCAGCTCTAGGCCAAAGTAGCACGCCCAGAGCAGGAGTTCTACTTCAGCCAGATCAGGCCTGCCAAGAAACTGCGTTTCACAGGCCTTGGTAAGAGATGTTCCCGGTAGGCTGTGAGAGCACTGTGGAGAGCCAGTTGCTTTAGCTTCCCACAGAGCTGGAAGCAAGATGCCTTGGGGCCTCTCTCTCCCTTTGGACACAAGGCAGCCGTTTGGGCCTGGCAGCTCTAGGTCAATGGAGCACACCCACAGCAGAAGTTCTACTTCAGGCAGATCAGTCCTGCCCAGAAACTGCGTTTCACAGCCCTTGGTAAGAGATGTTCACGGTAGGCTGTGAGAGCACTGGGCAGAACCAGTTGTTTTTTAGCTTCCCAAAGTGCTGGAGGCAAGATGCTTTGGGGCCTCTCTCACCCTTTGGAAACAAGGCAGCCCTTAGGTCCTGGTAGCTCTAGGCCTATGTAGCACAACCAGAACAGAAGTTCTACTTCAGCCAGGTCAGGCCTGCCAAGAAACTGCGTTTCACAGGCCTTTCAAAGAGATGTTCTCTTAGGCTGTAAGAGCACTGGGCAGAGCCAGCTGTTTCTTAGCTTCCCGAAGAGCTGGGAGCAAGATGCTTTGGGTCCACTCTCCGTCTTTGGAAACAAGGCAGCCCTTTGGGCCTGGCAGCTCTAGGGCAATGGAGCACACCCAGAGCAGAAGTTCTACTTCAGCCAGATCAGGCCTGCCAGGAAACTGCGTTTCACAGGCCTTGGTAAGAGATGTTCCCGGTAGGCTGTAAGAGCACTGGGCAGAGCCAGTTGTTTCTTACCTTCCTGAAAAGCTGGAAGCAAGATGCTTGGGACCCCTCTGCCCGTTTGGGAACAAGGCAGCCTTTTGGGTCGGGAAGCTCTAGGCCAATGGAGCACACGCAGAGCAGGAGTTCTACTTCAGCCTGATCAGGCCTGCAAAGAAACAGCGTTTGACAGGCCTTGGTAAGAGATGTTCGCGGTAGGTGTAAGAGCACTGGGCAGAGCCAGTTGTTTCTTAGCTTCGCAAAGACCGGGAAGCAAGATGCTTTGGGCCTCTCTGCCCCTTGGAAACAGGGCAGCACTTTGGGCCTGGCAGCTCTAGGGCAGTGGAGCACACCCAGAGCCGGAGTTCTACTTCAGCCAGATGAGGCCTGCCAAGAAACTGCGTTTCACAGGCCTTTCAAAGACATGTTCCCGGTAGGCTGTAAGAGCACGGGGCAGAGCGAGTTGGTTCTTAGCTTCCCAGAGAGCTGGAAGCAAGATGCTTTGGGGCCTCTCTGCCCCTTTGGAAACAAGGCAGCACCTTGGGCCTGGCAGCTCTAGGGCAATGGAGCACACCCAGAGCAGAAGTTCTACTTCAGCCAAATCAGGTCTGCCAGGAAACGGCGTTTCACAGGCCTTGGTAAGAGATGTTCCCGGTAGGCTGTAAGAGCACTGGGCAACGCCAGATGTTTCTTAGCTTCCCGAAGAGCTGGAAGCGAGAAGCTTTGGTGCCACTCTCTCACTTTGGACTCAAGGCAGCCCTTTGGGGCAGGTAGCTCTAGGCCAGTGGAGCACACCCAGAGCAGAAGTTCTACTTGGGCCAGTTCAGGCCACCAACAAACTGCGTTTCACAGGCCTTGGTAAGAGATGTTCCCGGTAGGCTGTAAGAGCACTGGGCAACGCCAGATGTTTCTTAGCTTCCCGAAGAGCTGGAAGCAAGATGCTTTGGGGCCTCTCATCCCCTTTGCAAACAAGGCCGACCTTTGGGCCAGGCAGCTCTAGGCCAATGGAGCACACCCAGAGCAGAAGTTCTACCTCAGCCAGATAAGGCCTGCCAAGAAACTGCGTTTCAAAGGCTTTGGTAAGAGATGTTCCCGCTACTCTGTTAGAGCACTGGGCAGAGCCATTTGTTTCTTAGCTTCCCAAAGAGCTGGAAGCAAGATGCTTTGGGGGCTCCCTGCCCCTTTGCCAACAAGGGCGACCTTTGTCCTTTCAGCTCTAGGCCAATGGAGCACACCCAGAGCAGAAGTCCTACTTCAGCCAGATCAGGCCTGCCAAGGAACTGCGTTTCAGAGGCCTTTGTATGTGACGTTCCCGGTAGGCTGTGAGAGCACGGTGCAGAGCCAGTTGTTTCCTTGTTTCCCAAACAGCTGGAAGCAAGACGCTTTGGGGCCTCTCTGCCCCTTTGGAAACAAGGCAGCACGTTGGGTCTGGCAGCTCTAGGGCAATGGAGCACAACCAGAGCCGAAGTTCTACTTCTTCCAGATCAGGCCTGCCTAGACAGTGCGTTTCCCAGGCCTTGATAAGAGATGTTCTCTTAGGCTATAAGAGCACTGGGCACAGCCAGTTGTTTCTTAGCTTCCCAAGAGGTGGAAGCAAGATGCTTTGGGGCCTCTCTCCCCCTTTGGAAACAGGCAGCCGTTTGGGCCTTTCAGCTCTAGGGCAATGGAGCACACCCAGAGCAGAAGTTCTACCTCAGCCAGATCAGGCCTGCCAAGAAACTGCTTTTCACAGGCCTTCGTAAGAGGTGTTCCCGGAAGGCTGTAAGAGTACCTGGCAGAGCGAGTTGTTTCTTAGCTTCAAAAACAGCTGGAAGCAACATGATTTGGGGCCTCTCTCCCCCTTTGGAAACAAAGCAGCCTTTGTGCCTGGCAGCTCTAGGCCAAAGTAGCACACCCAGAGCACAAGTTCTACCTCAGCCAGATAAGGCCTGTCAAGAAGCTGCGTTTCACAGGCCTTTCTCTGTCACGTTGCCGGTAGGCTGTGAGAGCACTGTGCAGAGCCAGTTGTTTCTTAGCTTCCCAAAGATTTGGAAGCAAGATGCTTTGGGGACTCTCAGCCCCTTTGGAAACAAGGCGGCCCTTTGGGCCTGGCAGCTCTAGGCCAAAGTAGCACGCCCAGAGCAGGAGTTCTACTTCAGCCAGATCAGGCCTGCCGAGAAACTGCGTTTCACAGGCCTTGGTAAGAGATGTTCCCGGTAGGCTGTGAGAGCACTGTGGAGAGCCAGTTGCTTTAGCTTCCCACAGAGCTGGAAGCAAGATGCCTTGGGGCCTCTCTCTCCCTTTGGACACAAGGCAGCCGTTTGGGCCCGGCAGCTCTAGACCAATGGAGCACACCCACAGCAGAAGTTCTACTTCAGGCAGATCAGTCCTGCCCAGAAACTGCGTTTCACAGCCCTTGGTAAGAGATGTTCACGGTAGGCTGTGAGAGCACTGGGCAGAACCAGTTGTTTTTTAGCTTCCCAAAGTGCTGGAGGCAAGATGCTTTGGGGCCTCTCTCACCCTTTGGAAACAAGGCAGCCCTTAGGTCCTGGTAGCTCTAGGCCTATGTAGCACAACCAGAACAGAAGTTCTACTTCAGCCAGGTCAGGCCTGCCAAGAAACTGCGTTTCACAGGCCTTTCAAAGAGATGTTCTCTTAGGCTGTAAGAGCACTGGGCAGAGCCAGCTGTTTCTTAGCTTCCCGAAGAGCTGGGAGCAAGATGCTTTGGGTCCACTCTCCGTCTTTGGAAACAAGGCAGCCCTTTGGGCCTGGCAGCTCTAGGGCAATGGAGCACACCCAGAGCAGAAGTTCTACTTCAGCCAGATCAGGCCTGCCAGGAAACTGCGTTTCACAGGCCTTGGTAAGAGATGTTCCCGGTAGGCTGTAAGAGCACTGGGCAGAGCCAGTTGTTTCTTACCTTCCTGAAAAGCTGGAAGCAAGATGCTTGGGACCCCTCTGCCCGTTTGGGAACAAGGCAGCCTTTTGGGTCGGGAAGCTCTAGGCCAATGGAGCACACGCAGAGCAGGAGTTCTACTTCAGCCTGATCAGGCCTGCAAAGAAACAGCGTTTGACAGGCCTTGGTAAGAGATGTTCGCGGTAGGTGTAAGAGCACTGGGCAGAGCCAGTTGTTTCTTAGCTTCGCAAAGACCGGGAAGCAAGATGCTTTGGGCCTCTCTGCCCCTTGGAAACAGGGCAGCACTTTGGGCCTGGCAGCTCTAGGGCAGTGGAGCACACCCAGAGCCGGAGTTCTACTTCAGCCAGATGAGGCCTGCCAAGAAACTGCGTTTCACAGGCCTTTCAAAGACATGTTCCCGGTAGGCTGTAAGAGCACGGGGCAGAGCGAGTTGGTTCTTAGCTTCCCAGAGAGCTGGAAGCAAGATGCTTTGGGGCCTCTCTGCCCCTTTGGAAACAAGGCAGCACCTTGGGCCTGGCAGCTCTAGGGCAATGGAGCACACCCAGAGCAGAAGTTCTACTTGGGCCAGTTCAGGCCACCAACAAACTGCGTTTCACAGGCCTTGGTAAGAGATGTTCCCGGTAGGCTGTAAGAGCACTGGGCAACGCCAGATGTTTCTTAGCTTCCCGAAGAGCTGGAAGCGAGAAGCTTTGGTGCCACTCTCTCACTTTGGACTCAAGGCAGCCCTTTGGGGCAGGTAGCTCTAGGCCAGTGGAGCACACCCAGAGCAGAAGTTCTACTTGGGCCAGTTCAGGCCACCAACAAACTGCGTTTCACAGGCCTTGGTAAGAGATGTTCCCGGTAGGCTGTAAGAGCACTGGGCAACGCCAGATGTTTCTTAGCTTCCCGAAGAGCTGGAAGCAAGATGCTTTGGGGCCTCTCATCCCCTTTGCAAACAAGGCGGCCCTATGGGCCAGGCAGCTCTAGGCCAATGGAGCACACCCAGAGCAGAAGTTCTACCTCAGCCAGATAAGGCCTGCCAAGAAACTGCGTTTCAAAGGCTTTGGTAAGAGATGTTCCCGGTACTCTGTTAGAGCACTGGGCAGAGCCATTTGTTTCTTAGCTTCCCAAAGAGCTGGAAGCAAGATGCTTTGGGGGCTCCCTGCCCCTTTGCCAACAAGGGCGACCTTTGTCCTTTCAGCTCTAGGCCAATGGAGCACACCCAGAGCAGAAGTCCTACTTCAGCCAGATCAGGCCTGCCAAGGAACTGCGTTTCAGAGGCCTTTGTATGTGACGTTCCCGGTAGGCTGTGAGAGCACGGTGCAGAGCCAGTTGTTTCCTTGTTTCCCAAACAGCTGGAAGCAAGACGCTTTGGGGCCTCTCTGCCCCTTTGGAAACAAGGCAGCACGTTGGGTCTGGCAGCTCTAGGGCAATGGAGCACAACCAGAGCCGAAGTTCTACTTCTTCCAGATCAGGCCTGCCTAGACAGTGCGTTTCCCAGGCCTTGATAAGAGATGTTCTCTTAGGCTATAAGAGCACTGGGCACAGCCAGTTGTTTCTTAGCTTCCCAAGAGGTGGAAGCAAGATGCTTTGGGGCCTCTCTCCCCCTTTGGAAACAGGCAGCCGTTTGGGCCTTTCAGCTCTAGGGCAATGGAGCACACCCAGAGCAGAAGTTCTACCTCAGCCAGATCAGGCCTGCCAAGAAACTGCTTTTCACAGGCCTTCGTAAGAGGTGTTCCCGGAAGGCTGTAAGAGTACCTGGCAGAGCGAGTTGTTTCTTAGCTTCAAAAACAGCTGGAAGCAACATGATTTGGGGCCTCTCTCCCCCTTTGGAAACAAAGCAGCCTTTGTGCCTGGCAGCTCTAGGCCAAAGTAGCACACCCAGAGCACAAGTTCTACCTCAGCCAGATAAGGCCTGTCAAGAAGCTGCGTTTCACAGGCCTTTCTCTGTCACGTGGCCGGTAGGCTGTGAGAGCACTGTGCAGAGCCAGTTGTTTCTTAGCTTCCCAAAGATTTGGAAGCAAGATGCTTTGGGGACTCTCAGCCCCTTTGGAAACAAGGCGGCCCTTTGGGCCTGGCAGCTCTAGGCCAAAGTAGCACGCCCAGAGCAGGAGTTCTACTTCAGCCAGATCAGGCCTGCCAAGAAACTGCGTTTCACAGGCCTTGGTAAGAGATGTTCCCGGTAGGCTGTGAGAGCACTGTGGAGAGCCAGTTGCTTTAGCTTCCCACAGAGCTGGAAGCAAGATGCCTTGGGGCCTCTCTCTCCCTTTGGACACAAGGCAGCCGTTTGGGCCCGGCAGCTCTAGACCAATGGAGCACACCCACAGCAGAAGTTCTACTTCAGGCAGATCAGTCCTGCCCAGAAACTGCGTTTCACAGCCCTTGGTAAGAGATGTTCACGGTAGGCTGTGAGAGCACTGGGCAGAACCAGTTGTTTTTTAGCTTCCCAAAGTGCTGGAGGCAAGATGCTTTGGGGCCTCTCTCACCCTTTGGAAACAAGGCAGCCCTTAGGTCCTGGTAGCTCTAGGCCTATGTAGCACAACCAGAACAGAAGTTCTACTTCAGCCAGGTCAGGCCTGCCAAGAAACTGCGTTTCACAGGCCTTTCAAAGAGATGTTCTCTTAGGCTGTAAGAGCACTGGGCAGAGCCAGCTGTTTCTTAGCTTCCCGAAGAGCTGGGAGCAAGATGCTTTGGGTCCACTCTCCATCTTTGGAAACAAGGCAGCCCTTTGGGCCTGGCAGCTCTAGGGCAATGGAGCACACCCAGAGCAGAAGTTCTACTTCAGCCAGATCAGGCCTGCCAGGAAACTGCGTTTCACAGGCCTTGGTAAGAGATGTTCCCGGTAGGCTGTAAGAGCACTGGGCAGAGCCAGTTGTTTCTTACCTTCCTGAAAAGCTGGAAGCAAGATGCTTGGGACCCCTCTGCCCGTTTGGGAACAAGGCAGCCTTTTGGGTCGGGAAGCTCTAGGCCAATGGAGCACACGCAGAGCAGGAGTTCTACTTCAGCCTGATCAGGCCTGCAAAGAAACAGCGTTTGACAGGCCTTGGTAAGAGATGTTCGCGGTAGGTGTAAGAGCACTGGGCAGAGCCAGTTGTTTCTTAGCTTCGCAAAGACCGGGAAGCAAGATGCTTTGGGCCTCTCTGCCCCTTGGAAACAGGGCAGCACTTTGGGCCTGGCAGCTCTAGGGCAATGGAGCACACCCAGAGCAGAAGTTCTACTTCAGCCAAATCAGGCCTGCCAGGAAACGGCGTTTCACAGGCCTTGGTAAGAGATGTTCCCGGTAGGCTGTAAGAGCACTGGGCATCGCCAGATGTTTCTTAGCTTCCCGAAGAGCTGGAAGCAAGAAGCTTTGGTGCCACTCTCTCACTTTGGACTCAAGGCAGCCCTTTGGGGCAGGTAGCTCTAGGCCAGTGGAGCACACCCAGAGCAGAAGTTCTACTTGGGCCAGTTCAGGCCACCAACAAACTGCGTTTCACAGGCCTTGGTAAGAGATGTTCCCGGTAGGCTGTAAGAGCACTGGGCAACGCCAGATGTTTCTTAGCTTCCCGAAGAGCTGGAAGCAAGTTGCTTTGGGGCCTCTCATCCCCTTTGCAAACAAGGCGGCCCTATGGGCCAGGCAGCTCTAGGCCAATGGAGCACACTCAGAGCAGAAGTTCTACTTCGGCCAGTTCAGGCCACCAACAAACTGCGTTTCACAGGCCTTGGTAAGAGATGTTCCCGGTAGGCTGTAAGAGCACTGGGCAACGCCAGATGTTTCTTAGCTTCCCGAAGAGCTGGAAGCAAGATGCTTTGGGGCCTCTCATCCCCTTTGCAAACAAGGCGGCCCTATGGGCCAGGCAGCTCTAGGCCAATGGAGCACACCCAGAGCAGAAGTTCTACCTCAGCCAGATAAGGCCTGCCAAGAAACTGCGTTTCAAAGGCTTTGGTAAGAGATGTTCCCGGTACTCTGTTAGAGCACTGGGCAGAGCCATTTGTTTCTTAGCTTCCCAAAGAGCTGGAAGCAAGATGCTTTGGGGGCTCCCTGCCCCTTTGCCAACAAGGGCGACCTTTGGGCCTTTCAGCTCTAGGCCAATGGAGCACACCCAGAGCAGAAGTCCTACTTCAGCCAGATCAGGCCTGCCAAGGAACTGCGTTTCAGAGGCCTTTGTATGTGACGTTCCCGGTAGGCTGTGAGAGCACGGTGCAGAGCCAGTTGTTTCCTTGTTTCCCAAACAGCTGGAAGCAAGACGCTTTGGGGCCTCTCTGCCCCTTTGGAAACAAGGCAGCACGTTGGGTCTGGCAGCTCTAGGGCAATGGAGCACAACCAGAGCCGAAGTTCTACTTCTTCCAGATCAGGCCTGCCTAGACAGTGCGTTTCCCAGGCCTTGATAAGAGATGTTCTCTTAGGCTATAAGAGCACTGGGCACAGCCAGTTGTTTCTTAGCTTCCCAAGAGGTGGAAGCAAGATGCTTTGGGGCCTCTCTCCCCCTTTGGAAACAGGCAGCCCTTTGGGCCTTTCAGCTCTAGGGCAATGGAGCACACCCAGAGCAGAAGTTCTACCTCAGCCAGATCAGGCCTGCCAAGAAACTGCTTTTCACAGGCCTTCGTAAGAGGTGTTCCCGGAAGGCTGTAAGAGTACCTGGCAGAGCGAGTTGTTTCTTAGCTTCAAAAACAGCTGGAAGCAACATGATTTGGGGCCTCTCTCCCCCTTTGGAAACAAAGCAGCCTTTGTGCCTGGCAGCTCTAGGCCAAAGTAGCACACCCAGAGCACAAGTTCTACCTCAGCCATATAAGGCCTGTCAAGAAGCTGCGTTTCACAGGCCTTTCTCTGTCACGTTGCCGGTAGGCTGTGAGAGCACTGTGCAGAGCCAGTTGTTTCCTTGTTTCCCAAACAGCTGGAAGCAAGACGCTTTGGGGCCTCTCTGACCCTTTGGAAACAAGGCAGCACGTTGGGTCTGGCAGCTCTAGGGCAATGGAGCACAACCAGAGCCGAAGTTCTACTTCTTCCACATCAGGCCTGCCTAGACAGTGCGTTTCACAGGCCTTGATAAGAGATGTTCTCTTAGGCTATAAGAGCACTGGGCAGAGCCAGTTGTTTCTTACCTTCCTGAAAAGCTGGAAGCAAGATGCTTGGGACCCCTCTGCCCGTTTGGGAACAAGGCAGCCTTTTGGGTCGGGAAGCTCTAGGCCAATGGAGCACACGCAGAGCAGGAGTTCTACTTCAGCCTGATCAGGCCTGCAAAGAAACAGCGTTTGACAGGCCTTGGTAAGAGATGTTCCCGGTAGGTGTAAGAGCACTGGGCAGAGCCAGTTGTTTCTTAGCTTCGCAAAGACCGGGAAGCAAGATGCTTTGGGCCTCTCTGCCCCTTTTAAACAGGGCAGCACTTTGGGCCTGGCAGCTCTAGGGCAGTGGAGCACACCCAGAGCCGGAGTTCTACTTCAGCCAGATGAGGCCTGCCAAGAAACTGCGTTTCACAGGCCTTTCAAAGACATGTTCCCGGTAGGCTGTAAGAGCACGGGGCAGAGCGAGTTGGTTCTTAGCTTCCTAGAGAGCTGGAAGCAAGATGCTTTGGGGCCTCTCTGCCCCTTTGGAAACAAGGCAGCACCTTGGGCCTGGCAGCTCTAGGGCAGTGGAGCACACCCAGAGCCGGAGTTCTACTTCAGCCAGATCAGGCCTGCCAAGAAACTGCGTTTCACAGGCCTTGGTAAGAGATGTTCCCGGTAGGCTGTGAGAGCACTGTGGAGAGCCAGTTGCTTTAGCTTCCCACAGAGCTGGAAGCAAGATGCTTTGGGGCCTCTCTCTCCCTTTGGACACAAGGCAGCCGTTTGGGCCTGGCAGCTCTAGGCCAATGGAGCACACCCACAGCAGAAGTTCTACTTCAGGCAGATCAGTCCTGCCCAGAAACTGCGTTTCACAGCCCTTGGTAAGAGATGTTCACGGTAGGCTGTGAGAGCACTGGGCAGAACCAGTTGTTTTTTAGCTTCCCAAAGTGCTGGAGGCAACATGCTTTGGGGCCTCTCTCACCCTTTGGAAACAAGGCAGCCCTTAGGTCCTGGTAGCTCTAGGCCTATGTAGCACAACCAGAACAGAAGTTCTACTTCAGCCAGGTCAGGCCTGCCAAGAAACTGCGTTTCACAGGCCTTTCAAAGAGATGTTCTCTTAGGCTGTAAGAGCACTGGGCAGAGCCAGCTGTTTCTTAGCTTCCCGAAGAGCTGGGAGCAAGATGCTTTGGGTCCACTCTCCGTCTTTGGAAACAAGGCAGCCCTTTGGGCCTGGCAGCTCTAGGGCAATGGAGCACACCCAGAGCAGAAGTTCTACTTCAGCCAGATCAGGCCTGCCAGGAAACTGCGTTTCACAGGCCTTGGTAAGAGATGTTCCCGGTAGGCTGTAAGAGCACTGGGCAGAGCCAGTTGTTTCTTACCTTCCTGAAAAGCTGGAAGCAAGATGCTTGGGAGCCCTCTGCCCGTTTGGGAACAAGGCAGCCTTTTGGGTCGGGAAGCTCTAGGCCAATGGAGCACACGCAGAGCAGGAGTTCTACTTCAGCCTGATCAGGCCTGCAAAGAAACAGCGTTTGACAGGCCTTGGTAAGAGATGTTCACGGTAGGCGTAAGAGCACTGGGCAGAGCCAGTTGTTTCTTAGCTTCGCAAAGACCGGGAAGCAAGATGCTTTGGGCCTCTCTGCCCCTTGGAAACAGGGCAGCACTTTGGGCCTGGCAGCTCTAGGGCAATGGAGCACACCCAGAGCCGGAGTTCTACTTCAGCCAGATGAGGCCTGCCAAGAAACTGCGTTTCACAGGCCTTTCAAAGACATGTTCCCGGTAGGCTGTAAGAGCACGGGGCAGAGCGAGTTGGTTCTTAGCGTCCCAGAGAGCTGGAAGCAAGATGCTTTGGGGCCTCTCTGCCCCTTTGGAAACAAGGCAGCACCTTGGGCCTGGCAGCTCTAGGGCAATGGAGCACACCCAGAGCAGAAGTTCTACTTCAGCCAAATCAGGCCTGCCAGGAAACGGCGTTTCACAGGCCTTGGTAAGAGATGTTCCCGGTAGGCTGTAAGAGCACTGGGCAACGCCAGATGTTTCTTAGCTTCCCGAAGAGCTGGAAGCAAGAAGCTTTGGTGCCACTCTCTCACTTTGGACTCAAGGCAGCCCTTTGGGGCAGGTAGCTCTAGGCCAGTGGAGCACACCCAGAGCAGAAGTTCTACTTGGGCCAGTTCAGGCCACCAACAAACTGCGTTTCACAGGCCTTGGTAAGAGATGTTCCCGGTAGGCTGTAAGAGCACTGGGCAACGCCAGATGTTTCTTAGCTTCCCGAAGAGCTGGAAGCAAGAAGCTTTGGTGCCACTCTCTCACTTTGGACTCAAGGCAGCCCTTTGGGGCAGGTAGCTCTAGGCCAGTGGAGCACACCCAGAGCAGAAGTTCTACTTGGGCCAGTTCAGGCCACCAACAAACTGCGTTTCACAGGCCTTGGTAAGAGATGTTCCCGGTAGGCTGTAAGAGCACTGGGCAACGCCAGATGTTTCTTAGCTTCCCGAAGAGCTGGAAGCAAGATGCTTTGGGGCCTCTCATCCCCTTTGCAAACAAGGCGGCCCTATGGGCCAGGCAGCTCTAGGCCAATGGAGCACACCCAGAGCAGAAGTTCTACCTCAGCCAGATAAGGCCTGCCAAGAAACTGCGTTTCAAAGGCTTTGGTAAGAGATGTTCCCGGTACTCTGTTAGAGCACTGGGCAGAGCCATTTGTTTCTTAGCTTCCCAAAGAGCTGGAAGCAAGATGCTTTGGGGGCTCCCTGCCCCTTTGCCAACAAGGGCGACCTTTGGGCCTTTCAGCTCTAGGCCAATGGAGCACACCCAGAGCAGAAGTCCTACTTCAGCCAGATCAGGCCTGCCAAGGAACTGCGTTTCAGAGGCCTTTGTATGTGACGTTCCCGGTAGGCTGTGAGAGCACGGTGCAGAGCCAGTTGTTTCCTTGTTTCCCAAACAGCTGGAAGCAAGACGCTTTGGGGCCTCTCTGCCCCTTTGGAAACAAGGCAGCACGTTGGGTCTGGCAGCTCTAGGGCAATGGAGCACAACCAGAGCCGAAGTTCTACTTCTTCCAGATCAGGCCTGCCTAGACAGTGCGTTTCCCAGGCCTTGATAAGAGATGTTCTCTTAGGCTATAAGAGCACTGGGCACAGCCAGTTGTTTCTTAGCTTCCCAAGAGGTGGAAGCAAGATGCTTTGGGGCCTCTCTCCCCCTTTGGAAACAGGCAGCCCTTTGGGCCTTTCAGCTCTAGGGCAATGGAGCACACCCAGAGCAGAAGTTCTACCTCAGCCAGATCAGGCCTGCCAAGAAACTGCTTTTCACAGGCCTTCGTAAGAGGTGTTCCCGGAAGGCTGTAAGAGTACCTGGCAGAGCGAGTTGTTTCTTAGCTTCAAAAACAGCTGGAAGCAACATGATTTGGGGCCTCTCTCCCCCTTTGGAAACAAAGCAGCCTTTGTGCCTGGCAGCTCTAGGCCAAAGTAGCACACCCAGAGCACAAGTTCTACCTCAGCCAGATAAGGCCTGTCAAGAAGCTGCGTTTCACAGGCCTTTCTCTGTCACGTTGCCGGTAGGCTGTGAGAGCACTGTGCAGAGCCAGTTGTTTCTTAGCTTCCCAAAGATTTGGAAGCAAGATGCTTTGGGGACTCTCAGCCCCTTTGGAAACAAGGCGGCCCTTTGGGCCTGGCAGCTCTAGGCCAAAGTAGCACGCCCAGAGCAGGAGTTCTACTTCAGCCAGATCAGGCCTGCCAAGAAACTGCGTTTCACAGGCCTTGGTAAGAGATGTTCCCGGTAGGCTGTGAGAGCACTGTGGAGAGCCAGTTGCTTTAGCTTCCCACAGAGCTGGAAGCAAGATGCCTTGGGGCCTCTCTCTCCCTTTGGACACAAGGCAGCCGTTTGGGCCCGGCAGCTCTAGGCCAATGGAGCACACCCACAGCAGAAGTTCTACTTCAGGCAGATCAGTCCTGCCCAGAAACTGCGTTTCACAGCCCTTGGTAAGAGATGTTCACGGTAGGCTGTGAGAGCACTGGGCAGAACCAGTTGTTTTTTAGCTTCCCAAAGTGCTGGAGGCAAGATGCTTTGGGGCCTCTCTCACCCTTTGGAAACAAGGCAGCCCTTAGGTCCTGGTAGCTCTAGGCCTATGTAGCACAACCAGAACAGAAGTTCTACTTCAGCCAGGTCAGGCCTGCCAAGAAACTGCGTTTCACAGGCCTTTCAAAGAGATGTTCTCTTAGGCTGTAAGAGCACTGGGCAGAGCCAGCTGTTTCTTAGCTTCCCGAAGAGCTGGGAGCAAGATGCTTGGGGTCCACTCTCCGTCTTTGGAAACAAGGCAGCCCTTTGGGCCTGGCAGCTCTAGGGCAATGGAGCACACCCAGAGCAGAAGTTCTACTTCAGCCAGATCAGGCCTGCCAGGAAACTGCGTTTCACAGGCCTTGGTAAGAGATGTTCCCGGTAGGCTGTAAGAGCACTGGGCAGAGCCAGTTGTTTCTTAGCTTCCCAAAGAGCTGGAAGCAAGATGCTTTGGGGGCTCCCTGCCCCTTTGCCAACAAGGGCGACCTTTGGGCCTTTCAGCTCTAGGCCAATGGAGCACACCCAGAGCAGAAGTCCTACTTCAGCCAGATCAGGCCTGCCAAGGAACTGCGTTTCAGAGGCCTTTGTATGTGACGTTCCCGGTAGGCTGTGAGAGCATGGTGCAGAGCCAGTTGTTTCCTTGTTTCCCAAACAGCTGGAAGCAAGACGCTTTGGGGCCTCTCTGCCCCTTTGGAAACAAGGCAGCACTAGGGCAATGGAGCACAACCAGAGCCGAAGTTCTACTTCTTCCAGATCAGGCCTGCCTAGACAGTGCGTTTCCCAGGCCTTGATAAGAGATGTTCTCTTAGGCTATAAGAGCACTGGGCACAGCCAGTTGTTTCTTAGCTTCCCAAGAGGTGGAAGCAAGATGCTTTGGGGCCTCTCTCCCCCTTTGGAAACAAGGCAGCCCTTTGGGCCTTTCAGCTCTAGGGCAATGGAGCACACCCAGAGCAGAAGTTCTACCTCAGCCAGATCAGGCCTGCCAAGAAACTGCTTTTCACAGGCCTTCGTAAGAGGTGTTCCCGGAAGGCTGTAAGAGTACCTGGCAGAGCGAGTTGTTTCTTAGCTTCAAAAACAGCTGGAAGCAACATGATTTGGGGCCTCTCTCCCCCTTTGGAAACAAAGCAGCCTTTGTGCCTGGCAGCTCTAGGCCAAAGTAGCACACCCAGAGCACAAGTTCTACCTCAGCCATATAAGGCCTGTCAAGAAGCTGCGTCTCACAGGCCTTTCTCTGTCACGTTGCCGGTAGGCTGTGAGAGCACTGTGCAGAGCCAGTTGTTTCTTAGCTTCCCAAAGATTTGGAAGCAAGATGCTTTGGGGACTCTCAGCCCCTTTGGAAACAAGGCGGCCCTTTGGGCCTGGCAGCTCTAGGCCAAAGTAGCACGCCCAGAGCAGGAGTTCTACTTCAGCCAGATCAGGCCTGCCAAGAAACTGCGTTTCACAGGCCTTGGTAAGAGATGTTCCCGGTAGGCTGTGAGAGCACTGTGGAGAGCCAGTTGCTTTAGCTTCCCACAGAGCTGGAAGCAAGATGCCTTGGGGCCTCTCTCTCCCTTTGGACACAAGGCAGCCGTTTGGGCCTGGCAGCTCTAGGCCAATGGAGCACACCCACAGCAGAAGTTCTACTTCAGGCAGATCAGTCCTGCCCAGAAACTGCGTTTCACAGCCCTTGGTAAGAGATGTTCACGGTAGGCTGTGAGAGCACTGGGCAGAACCAGTTGTTTTTTAGCTTCCCAAAGTGCTGGAGGCAAGATGCTTTGGGGCCTCTCTCACCCTTTGGAAACAAGGCAGCCCTTAGGTCCTGGTAGCTCTAGGCCTATGTAGCACAACCAGAACAGAAGTTCTACTTCAGCCAGGTCAGGCCTGCCAAGAAACTGCGTTTCACAGGCCTTTCAAAGAGATGTTCTCTTAGGCTGTAAGAGCACTGGGCAGAGCCAGCTGTTTCTTAGCTTCCCGAAGAGCTGGGAGCAAGATGCTTTGGGTCCACTCTCCGTCTTTGGAAACAAGGCAGCCCTTTGGGCCTGGCAGCTCTAGGGCAATGGAGCACACCCAGAGCAGAAGTTCTACTTCAGCCAGATCAGGCCTGCCAGGAAACTGCGTTTCACAGGCCTTGGTAAGAGATGTTCCCGGTAGGCTGTAAGAGCACTGGGCAGAGCCAGTTGTTTCTTACCTTCCTGAAAAGCTGGAAGCAAGATGCTTGGGACCCCTCTGCCCGTTTGGGAACAAGGCAGCCTTTTGGGTCGGGAAGCTCTAGGCCAATGGAGCACACGCAGAGCAGGAGTTCTACTTCAGCCTGATCAGGCCTGCAAAGAAACAGCGTTTGACAGGCCTTGGTAAGAGATGTTCGCGGTAGGCGTAAGAGCACTGGGCAGAGCCAGTTGTTTCTTAGCTTCGCAAAGACCGGGAAGCAAGATGCTTTGGGCCTCTCTGCCCCTTGGAAACAGGGCAGCACTTTGGGCCTGGCAGCTCTAGGGCAATGGAGCACACCCAGAGCAGAAGTTCTACTTCAGCCAAATCAGGCCTGCCAGGAAACGGCGTTTCACAGGCCTTGGTAAGAGATGTTCCCGGTAGGCTGTAAGAGCACTGGGCATCGCCAGATGTTTCTTAGCTTCCCGAAGAGCTGGAAGCAAGAAGCTTTGGTGCCACTCTCTCACTTTGGACTCAAGGCAGCCCTTTGGGGCAGGTAGCTCTAGGCCAGTGGAGCACACCCAGAGCAGAAGTTCTACTTGGGCCAGTTCAGGCCACCAACAAACTGCGTTTCACAGGCCTTGGTAAGAGATGTTCCCAGTAGGCTGTAAGAGCACTGGGCAACGCCAGATGTTTCTTAGCTTCCCGAAAAGCTGGAAGCAAGATGCTTTGGGGCCTCTCATCCCCTTTGCAAACAAGGCCGACCTTTGGGCCAGGCAGCTCTAGGCCAATGGAGCACACCCAGAGCAGAAGTTCTACCTCAGCCAGATAAGGCCTGCCAAGAAACTGCGTTTCAAAGGCTTTGGTAAGAGATGTTCCCGGTACTCTGTTAGAGCACTGGGCAGAGCCATTTGTTTCTTAGCTTCCCAAAGAGCTGGAAGCAAGATGCTTTGGGGGCTCCCTGCCCCTTTGCCAACAAGGGCGACCTTTGGGCCTTTCAGCTCTAGGCCAATGGAGCACACCCAGAGCAGAAGTCCTACTTCAGCCAGATCAGGCCTGCCAAGGAACTGCGTTTCAGAGGCCTTTGTATGTGACGTTCCCGGTAGGCTGTGAGAGCATGGTGCAGAGCCAGTTGTTTCCTTGTTTCCCAAACAGCTGGAAGCAAGACGCTTTGGGGCCTCTCTGCCCCTTTGGAAACAAGGCAGCACTAGGGCAATGGAGCACAACCAGAGCCGAAGTTCTACTTCTTCCAGATCAGGCCTGCCTAGACAGTGCGTTTCCCAGGCCTTGATAAGAGATGTTCTCTTAGGCTATAAGAGCACTGGGCACAGCCAGTTGTTTCTTAGCTTCCCAAGAGGTGGAAGCAAGATGCTTTGGGGCCTCTCTCCCCCTTTGGAAACAAGGCAGCCCTTTGGGCCTTTCAGCTCTAGGGCAATGGAGCACACCCAGAGCAGAAGTTCTACCTCAGCCAGATCAGGCCTGCCAAGAAACTGCTTTTCACAGGCCTTCGTAAGAGGTGTTCCCGGAAGGCTGTAAGAGTACCTGGCAGAGCGAGTTGTTTCTTAGCTTCAAAAACAGCTGGAAGCAACATGATTTGGGGCCTCTCTCCCCCTTTGGAAACAAAGCAGCCTTTGTGCCTGGCAGCTCTAGGCCAAAGTAGCACACCCAGAGCACAAGTTCTACCTCAGCCAGATAAGGCCTGTCAAGAAGCTGCGTCTCACAGGCCTTTCTCTGTCACGTTGCCGGTAGGCTGTGAGAGCACTGTGCAGAGCCAGTTGTTTCTTAGCTTCCCAAAGATTTGGAAGCAAGATGCTTTGGGGACTCTCAGCCCCTTTGGAAACAAGGCGGCCCTTTGGGCCTGGCAGCTCTAGGCCAAAGTAGCACGCCCAGAGCAGGAGTTCTACTTCAGCCAGATCAGGCCTGCCAAGAAACTGCGTTTCACAGGCCTTGGTAAGAGATGTTCCCGGTAGGCTGTGAGAGCACTGTGGAGAGCCAGTTGCTTTAGCTTCCCACAGAGCTGGAAGCAAGATGCCTTGGGGCCTCTCTCTCCCTTTGGACACAAGGCAGCCGTTTGGGCCTGGCAGCTCTAGGCCAATGGAGCACACCCACAGCAGAAGTTCTACTTCAGGCAGATCAGTCCTGCCCAGAAACTGCGTTTCACAGCCCTTGGTAAGAGATGTTCACGGTAGGCTGTGAGAGCACTGGGCAGAACCAGTTGTTTTTTAGCTTCCCAAAGTGCTGGAGGCAAGATGCTTTGGGGCCTCTCTCACCCTTTGGAAACAAGGCAGCCCTTAGGTCCTGGTAGCTCTAGGCCTATGTAGCACAACCAGAACAGAAGTTCTACTTCAGCCAGGTCAGGCCTGCCAAGAAACTGCGTTTCACAGGCCTTTCAAAGAGATGTTCTCTTAGGCTGTAAGAGCACTGGGCAGAGCCAGCTGTTTCTTAGCTTCCCGAAGAGCTGGGAGCAAGATGCTTTGGGTCCACTCTCCGTCTTTGGAAACAAGGCAGCCCTTTGGGCCTGGCAGCTCTAGGGCAATGGAGCACACCCAGAGCAGAAGTTCTACTTCAGCCAGATCAGGCCTGCCAGGAAACTGCGTTTCACAGGCCTTGGTAAGAGATGTTCCCGGTAGGCTGTAAGAGCACTGGGCAGAGCCAGTTGTTTCTTACCTTCCTGAAAAGCTGGAAGCAAGATGCTTGGGACCCCTCTGCCCGTTTGGGAACAAGGCAGCCTTTTGGGTCGGGAAGCTCTAGGCCAATGGAGCACACGCAGAGCAGGAGTTCTACTTCAGCCTGATCAGGCCTGCAAAGAAACAGCGTTTGACAGGCCTTGGTAAGAGATGTTCGCGGTAGGTGTAAGAGCACTGGGCAGAGCCAGTTGTTTCTTAGCTTCGCAAAGACCGGGAAGCAAGATGCTTTGGGCCTCTCTGCCCCTTGGAAACAGGGCAGCACTTTGGGCCTGGCAGCTCTAGGGCAATGGAGCACACCCAGAGCAGAAGTTCTACTTCAGCCAAATCAGGCCTGCCAGGAAACGGCGTTTCACAGGCCTTGGTAAGAGATGTTCCCGGTAGGCTGTAAGAGCACTGGGCATCGCCAGATGTTTCTTAGCTTCCCGAAGAGCTGGAAGCAAGAAGCTTTGGTGCCACTCTCTCACTTTGGACTCAAGGCAGCCCTTTGGGGCAGGTAGCTCTAGGCCAGTGGAGCACACCCAGAGCAGAAGTTCTACTTGGGCCAGTTCAGGCCACCAACAAACTGCGTTTCACAGGCCTTGGTAAGAGATGTTCCCAGTAGGCTGTAAGAGCACTGGGCAACGCCAGATGTTTCTTAGCTTCCCGAAAAGCTGGAAGCAAGATGCTTTGGGGCCTCTCATCCCCTTTGCAAACAAGGCCGACCTTTGGGCCAGGCAGCTCTAGGCCAATGGAGCACACCCAGAGCAGAAGTTCTACCTCAGCCAGATAAGGCCTGCCAAGAAACTGCGTTTCAAAGGCTTTGGTAAGAGATGTTCCCGGTACTCTGTTAGAGCACTGGGCAGAGCCATTTGTTTCTTAGCTTCCCAAAGAGCTGGAAGCAAGATGCTTTGGGGGCTCCCTGCCCCTTTGCCAACAAGGGCGACCTTTGGGCCTTTCAGCTCTAGGCCAATGGAGCACACCCAGAGCAGAAGTCCTACTTCAGCCAGATCAGGCCTGCCAAGGAACTGCGTTTCAGAGGCCTTTGTATGTGACGTTCCCGGTAGGCTGTGAGAGCATGGTGCAGAGCCAGTTGTTTCCTTGTTTCCCAAACAGCTGGAAGCAAGACGCTTTGGGGCCTCTCTGCCCCTTTGGAAACAAGGCAGCACGTTGGGTCTGGCAGCTCTAGGGCAATGGAGCACAACCAGAGCCGAAGTTCTACTTCTTCCAGATCAGGCCTGCCTAGACAGTGCGTTTCCCAGGCCTTGATAAGAGATGTTCTCTTAGGCTATAAGAGCACTGGGCACAGCCAGTTGTTTCTTAGCTTCCCAAGAGGTGGAAGCAAGATGCTTTGGGGCCTCTCTCCCCCTTTGGAAACAAGGCAGCCCTTTGGGCCTTTCAGCTCTAGGGCAATGGAGCACACCCAGAGCAGAAGTTCTACCTCAGCCAGATCAGGCCTGCCAAGAAACTGCTTTTCACAGGCCTTCGTAAGAGGTGTTCCCGGAAGGCTGTAAGAGTACCTGGCAGAGCGAGTTGTTTCTTAGCTTCAAAAACAGCTGGAAGCAACATGATTTGGGGCCTCTCTCCCCCTTTGGAAACAAAGCAGCCTTTGTGCCTGGCAGCTCTAGGCCAAAGTAGCACACCCAGAGCACAAGTTCTACCTCAGCCAGATAAGGCCTGTCAAGAAGCTGCGTCTCACAGGCCTTTCTCTGTCACGTTGCCGGTAGGCTGTGAGAGCACTGTGCAGAGCCAGTTGTTTCTTAGCTTCCCAAAGATTTGGAAGCAAGATGCTTTGGGGACTCTCAGCCCCTTTGGAAACAAGGCGGCCCTTTGGGCCTGGCAGCTCTAGGCCAAAGTAGCACGCCCAGAGCAGGAGTTCTACTTCAGCCAGATCAGGCCTGCCAAGAAACTGCGTTTCACAGGCCTTGGTAAGAGATGTTCCCGGTAGGCTGTGAGAGCACTGTGGAGAGCCAGTTGCTTTAGCTTCCCACAGAGCTGGAAGCAAGATGCCTTGGGGCCTCTCTCTCCCTTTGGACACAAGGCAGCCGTTTGGGCCTGGCAGCTCTAGGCCAATGGAGCACACCCACAGCAGAAGTTCTACTTCAGGCAGATCAGTCCTGCCCAGAAACTGCGTTTCACAGCCCTTGGTAAGAGATGTTCACGGTAGGCTGTGAGAGCACTGGGCAGAACCAGTTGTTTTTTAGCTTCCCAAAGTGCTGGAGGCAAGATGCTTTGGGGCCTCTCTCACCCTTTGGAAACAAGGCAGCCCTTAGGTCCTGGTAGCTCTAGGCCTATGTAGCACAACCAGAACAGAAGTTCTACTTCAGCCAGGTCAGGCCTGCCAAGAAACTGCGTTTCACAGGCCTTTCAAAGAGATGTTCTCTTAGGCTGTAAGAGCACTGGGCAGAGCCAGCTGTTTCTTAGCTTCCCGAAGAGCTGGGAGCAAGATGCTTTGGGTCCACTCTCCGTCTTTGGAAACAAGGCAGCCCTTTGGGCCTGGCAGCTCTAGGGCAATGGAGCACACCCAGAGCAGAAGTTCTACTTCAGCCAGATCAGGCCTGCCAGGAAACTGCGTTTCACAGGCCTTGGTAAGAGATGTTCCCGGTAGGCTGTAAGAGCACTGGGCAGAGCCAGTTGTTTCTTACCTTCCTGAAAAGCTGGAAGCAAGATGCTTGGGACCCCTCTGCCCGTTTGGGAACAAGGCAGCCTTTTGGGTCGGGAAGCTCTAGGCCAATGGAGCACACGCAGAGCAGGAGTTCTACTTCAGCCTGATCAGGCCTGCAAAGAAACAGCGTTTGACAGGCCTTGGTAAGAGATGTTCGCGGTAGGCGTAAGAGCACTGGGCACAGCCAGTTGTTTCTTAGCTTCGCAAAGACCGGGAAGCAAGATGCTTTGGGCCTCTCTGCCCCTTGGAAACAGGGCAGCACTTTGGGCCTGGCAGCTCTAGGGCAATGGAGCACACCCAGAGCAGAAGTTCTACTTCAGCCAAATCAGGCCTGCCAGGAAACGGCGTTTCACAGGCCTTGGTAAGAGATGTTCCCGGTAGGCTGTAAGAGCACTGGGCATCGCCAGATGTTTCTTAGCTTCCCGAAGAGCTGGAAGCAAGAAGCTTTGGTGCCACTCTCTCACTTTGGACTCAAGGCAGCCCTTTGGGGCAGGTAGCTCTAGGCCAGTGGAGCACACCCAGAGCAGAAGTTCTACTTGGGCCAGTTCAGGCCACCAACAAACTGCGTTTCACAGGCCTTGGTAAGAGATGTTCCCAGTAGGCTGTAAGAGCACTGGGCAACGCCAGATGTTTCTTAGCTTCCCGAAAAGCTGGAAGCAAGATGCTTTGGGGCCTCTCATCCCCTTTGCAAACAAGGCCGACCTTTGGGCCAGGCAGCTCTAGGCCAATGGAGCACACCCAGAGCAGAAGTTCTACCTCAGCCAGATAAGGCCTGCCAAGAAACTGCGTTTCAAAGGCTTTGGTAAGAGATGTTCCCGGTACTCTGTTAGAGCACTGGGCAGAGCCATTTGTTTCTTAGCTTCCCAAAGAGCTGGAAGCAAGATGCTTTGGGGGCTCCCTGCCCCTTTGCCAACAAGGGCGACCTTTGGGCCTTTCAGCTCTAGGCCAATGGAGCACACCCAGAGCAGAAGTCCTACTTCAGCCAGATCAGGCCTGCCAAGGAACTGCGTTTCAGAGGCCTTTGTATGTGACGTTCCCGGTAGGCTGTGAGAGCATGGTGCAGAGCCAGTTGTTTCCTTGTTTCCCAAACAGCTGGAAGCAAGACGCTTTGGGGCCTCTCTGCCCCTTTGGAAACAAGGCAGCACTAGGGCAATGGAGCACAACCAGAGCCGAAGTTCTACTTCTTCCAGATCAGGCCTGCCTAGACAGTGCGTTTCCCAGGCCTTGATAAGAGATGTTCTCTTAGGCTATAAGAGCACTGGGCACAGCCAGTTGTTTCTTAGCTTCCCAAGAGGTGGAAGCAAGATGCTTTGGGGCCTCTCTCCCCCTTTGGAAACAAGGCAGCCCTTTGGGCCTTTCAGCTCTAGGGCAATGGAGCACACCCAGAGCAGAAGTTCTACCTCAGCCAGATCAGGCCTGCCAAGAAACTGCTTTTCACAGGCCTTCGTAAGAGGTGTTCCCGGAAGGCTGTAAGAGTACCTGGCAGAGCGAGTTGTTTCTTAGCTTCAAAAACAGCTGGAAGCAACATGATTTGGGGCCTCTCTCCCCCTTTGGAAACAAAGCAGCCTTTGTGCCTGGCAGCTCTAGGCCAAAGTAGCACACCCAGAGCACAAGTTCTACCTCAGCCAGATAAGGCCTGTCAAGAAGCTGCGTCTCACAGGCCTTTCTCTGTCACGTTGCCGGTAGGCTGTGAGAGCACTGTGCAGAGCCAGTTGTTTCTTAGCTTCCCAAAGATTTGGAAGCAAGATGCTTTGGGGACTCTCAGCCCCTTTGGAAACAAGGCGGCCCTTTGGGCCTGGCAGCTCTAGGCCAAAGTAGCACGCCCAGAGCAGGAGTTCTACTTCAGCCAGATCAGGCCTGCCAAGAAACTGCGTTTCACAGGCCTTGGTAAGAGATGTTCCCGGTAGGCTGTGAGAGCACTGTGGAGAGCCAGTTGCTTTAGCTTCCCACAGAGCTGGAAGCAAGATGCCTTGGGGCCTCTCTCTCCCTTTGGACACAAGGCAGCCGTTTGGGCCTGGCAGCTCTAGGCCAATGGAGCACACCCACAGCAGAAGTTCTACTTCAGGCAGATCAGTCCTGCCCAGAAACTGCGTTTCACAGCCCTTGGTAAGAGATGTTCACGGTAGGCTGTGAGAGCACTGGGCAGAACCAGTTGTTTTTTAGCTTCCCAAAGTGCTGGAGGCAAGATGCTTTGGGGCCTCTCTCACCCTTTGGAAACAAGGCAGCCCTTAGGTCCTGGTAGCTCTAGGCCTATGTAGCACAACCAGAACAGAAGTTCTACTTCAGCCAGGTCAGGCCTGCCAAGAAACTGCGTTTCACAGGCCTTTCAAAGAGATGTTCTCTTAGGCTGTAAGAGCACTGGGCAGAGCCAGCTGTTTCTTAGCTTCCCGAAGAGCTGGGAGCAAGATGCTTTGGGTCCACTCTCCGTCTTTGGAAACAAGGCAGCCCTTTGGGCCTGGCAGCTCTAGGGCAATGGAGCACACCCAGAGCAGAAGTTCTACTTCAGCCAGATCAGGCCTGCCAGGAAACTGCGTTTCACAGGCCTTGGTAAGAGATGTTCCCGGTAGGCTGTAAGAGCACTGGGCAGAGCCAGTTGTTTCTTACCTTCCTGAAAAGCTGGAAGCAAGATGCTTGGGACCCCTCTGCCCGTTTGGGAACAAGGCAGCCTTTTGGGTCGGGAAGCTCTAGGCCAATGGAGCACACGCAGAGCAGGAGTTCTACTTCAGCCTGATCAGGCCTGCAAAGAAACAGCGTTTGACAGGCCTTGGTAAGAGATGTTCGCGGTAGGCGTAAGAGCACTGGGCAGAGCCAGTTGTTTCTTAGCTTCGCAAAGACCGGGAAGCAAGATGCTTTGGGCCTCTCTGCCCCTTGGAAACAGGGCAGCACTTTGGGCCTGGCAGCTCTAGGGCAATGGAGCACACCCAGAGCCGGAGTTCTACTTCAGCCAGATAAGGCCTGCCAAGAAACTGCGTTTCACAGGCCTTGGTAAGAGATGTTCCCGGTAGGCTGTAAGAGCACTGGGCAGAGCCAGTTGTTTCTTACCTTCCTGAAAAGCTGGAAGCAAGATGCTTTGGGGCCTCTCTGCCCCTTTGGAAACAAGGCAGCACCTTGGGCCTGGCAGCTCTAGGGCAATGGAGCACACCCAGAGCAGAAGTTCTACTTCAGCCAAATCAGGCCTGCCAGGAAACGGCGTTTCACAGGCCTTGGTAAGAGATGTTCCCGGTAGGCTGTAAGAGCACTGGGCAACGCCAGATGTTTCTTAGCTTCCCGAAGAGCTGGAATCAAGAAGCTTTGGTGCCACTCTCTCACTTTGGACTCAAGGCAGCCCTTTGGGGCAGGTAGCTCTAGGCCAGTGGAGCACACCCAGAGCAGAAGTTCTACTTGGGCCAGTTCAGGCCACCAACAAACTGCGTTTCACAGGCCTTGGTAAGAGATGTTCCCAGTAGGCTGTAAGAGCACTGGGCAACGCCAGATGTTTCTTAGCTTCCCGAAAAGCTGGAAGCAAGATGCTTTGGGGCCTCTCATCCCCTTTGCAAACAAGGCCGACCTTTGGGCCTTTCAGCTCTAGGCCAATGGAGCACACCCAGAGCAGAAGTTCTACCTCAGCCAGATAAGGCCTGCCAAGAAACTGCGTTTCAAAGGCTTTGGTAAGAGATGTTCCCGGTACTCTGTTAGAGCACTGGGCAGAGCCATTTGTTTCTTAGCTTCCCAAAGAGCTGGAAGCAAGATGCTTTGGGGGCTCCCTGCCCCTTTGCCAACAGGGGCGACCTTTGGGCCTTTCAGCTCTAGGCCAATGGAGCACACCCAGAGCAGAAGTCCTACTTCAGCCAGATCAGGCCTGCCAAGGAACTGCGTTTCAGAGGCCTTTGTATGTGACGTTCCCGGTAGGCTGTGAGAGCACGGTGCAGAGCCAGTTGTTTCCTTGTTTCCCAAACAGCTGGAAGCAAGACGCTTTGGGGCCTCTCTGCCCCTTTGGAAACAAGGCAGCACTAGGGCAATGGAGCACAACCAGAGCCGAAGTTCTACTTCTTCCAGATCAGGCCTGCCTAGACAGTGCGTTTCCCAGGCCTTGATAAGAGATGTTCTCTTAGGCTATAAGAGCACTGGGCACAGCCAGTTGTTTCTTAGCTTCCCAAGAGGTGGAAGCAAGATGCTTTGGGGCCTCTCTCCCCCTTTGGAAACAAGGCAGCCCTTTGGGCCTTTCAGCTCTAGGGCAATGGAGCACACCCAGAGCAGAAGTTCTACCTCAGCCAGATCAGGCCTGCCAAGAAACTGCTTTTCACAGGCCTTCGTAAGAGGTGTTCCCGGAAGGCTGTAAGAGTACCTGGCAGAGCGAGTTGTTTCTTAGCTTCAAAAACAGCTGGAAGCAACATGATTTGGGGCCTCTCTCCCCCTTTGGAAACAAAGCAGCCTTTGTGCCTGGCAGCTCTAGGCCAAAGTAGCACACCCAGAGCACAAGTTCTACCTCAGCCAGATAAGGCCTGTCAAGAAGCTGCGTTTCACAGGCCTTTCTCTGTCACGTTGCCGGTAGGCTGTGAGAGCACTGTGCAGAGCCAGTTGTTTCTTAGCTTCCCAAAGATTTGGAAGCAAGATGCTTTGGGGACTCTCAGCCCCTTTGGAAACAAGGCGGCCCTTTGGGCCTGGCAGCTCTAGGCCAAAGTAGCACGCCCAGAGCAGGAGTTCTACTTCAGCCAGATCAGGCCTGCCAAGAAACTGCGTTTCACAGGCCTTGGTAAGAGATGTTCCCGGTAGGCTGTGAGAGCACTGTGGAGAGCCAGTTGCTTTAGCTTCCCACAGAGCTGGAAGCAAGATGCCTTGGGGCCTCTCTCTCCCTTTGGACACAAGGCAGCCGTTTGGGCCTGGCAGCTCTAGGCCAATGGAGCACACCCACAGCAGAAGTTCTACTTCAGGCAGATCAGTCCTGCCCAGAAACTGCGTTTCACAGCCCTTGGTAAGAGATGTTCACGGTAGGCTGTGAGAGCACTGGGCAGAACCAGTTGTTTTTTAGCTTCCCAAAGTGCTGGGGGCAAGATGCTTTGGGGCCTCTCTCAACCTTTGGAAAAAAGGCAGCCCTTAGGTCCTGGTAGCTCTAGGCCTATGTAGCACAACCAGAACAGAAGTTCTACTTCAGCCAGGTCAGGCCTGCCAAGAAACTGCGTTTCACAGGCCTTTCAAAGAGATGTTCTCTTAGGCTGTAAGAGCACTGGGCAGAGCCAGCTGTTTCTTAGCTTCCCGAAGAGCTGGGAGCAAGATGCTTTGGGTCCACTCTCCGTCTTTGGAAACAAGGCAGCCCTTTGGGCCTGGCAGCTCTAGGGCAATGGAGCACACCCAGAGCAGAAGTTCTACTTCAGCCAGATCAGGCCTGCCAGGAAACTGCGTTTCACAGGCCTTGGTAAGAGATGTTCCCGGTAGGCTGTAAGAGCACTGGGCAGAGCCAGTTGTTTCTTACCTTCCTGAAAAGCTGGAAGCAAGATGCTTGGGACCCCTCTGCCCGTTTGGGAACAAGGCAGCCTTTTGGGTCGGGAAGCTCTAGGCCAATGGAGCACACGCAGAGCAGGAGTTCTACTTCAGCCTGATCAGGCCTGCAAAGAAACAGCGTTTGACAGGCCTTGGTAAGAGATGTTCGCGGTAGGTGTAAGAGCACTGGGCAGAGCCAGTTGTTTCTTAGCTTCGCAAAGACCGGGAAGCAAGATGCTTTGGGCCTCTCTGCCCCTTGGAAACAGGGCAGCACTTTGGGCCTGGCATCTCTAGGGCAATGGAGCACACCCAGAGCCGGAGTTCTACTTCAGCCAGATAAGGCCTGCCAAGAAACTGCGTTTCACAGGCCTTGGTAAGAGATGTTCCCGGTAGGCTGTAAGAGCACGGGGCAGAGCGAGTTGGTTCTTAGCTTCCCAGAGAGCTGGAAGCAAGATGCTTTGGGGCCTCTCTGCCCCTTTGGAAACAAGGCAGCACCTTGGGCCTGGCAGCTCTAGGGCAATGGAGCACACCCAGAGCAGAAGTTCTACTTCAGCCAAATCAGGCCTGCCAGGAAACGGCGTTTCACAGGCCTTGGTAAGAGATGTTCCCGGTAGGCTGTAAGAGCACTGGGCAACGCCAGATGTTTCTTAGCTTCCCGAAGAGCTGGAATCAAGAAGCTTTGGTGCCACTCTCTCACTTTGGACTCAAGGCAGCCCTTTGGGGCAGGTAGCTCTAGGCCAGTGGAGCACACCCAGAGCAGAAGTTCTACTTGGGCCAGTTCAGGCCACCAACAAACTGCGTTTCACAGGCCTTGGTAAGAGATGTTCCCAGTAGGCTGTAAGAGCACTGGGCAACGCCAGATGTTTCTTAGCTTCCCGAAAAGCTGGAAGCAAGATGCTTTGGGGCCTCTCATCCCCTTTGCAAACAAGGCCGACCTTTGGGCCAGGCAGCTCTAGGCCAATGGAGCACACCCAGAGCAGAAGTTCTACCTCAGCCAGATAAGGCCTGCCAAGAAACTGCGTTTCAAAGGCTTTGGTAAGAGATGTTCCCGGTACTCTGTTAGAGCACTGGGCAGAGCCATTTGTTTCTTAGCTTCCCAAAGAGCTGGAAGCAAGATGCTTTGGGGGCTCCCTGCCCCTTTGCCAACAAGGGCGACCTTTGGGCCTTTCAGCTCTAGGCCAATGGAGCACACCCAGAGCAGAAGTCCTACTTCAGCCAGATCAGGCCTGCCAAGGAACTGCGTTTCAGAGGCCTTTGTATGTGACGTTCCCGGTAGGCTGTGAGAGCACGGTGCAGAGCCAGTTGTTTCCTTGTTTCCCAAACAGCTGGAAGCAAGACGCTTTGGGGCCTCTCTGCCCCTTTGGAAACAAGGCAGCTCTAGGGCAATGGAGCACAACCAGAGCCGAAGTTCTACTTCTTCCAGATCAGGCCTGCCTAGACAGTGCGTTTCCCAGGCCTTGATAAGAGATGTTCTCTTAGGCTATAAGAGCACTGGGCACAGCCAGTTGTTTCTTAGCTTCCCAAGAGGTGGAAGCAAGATGCTTTGGGGCCTCTCTCCCCCTTTGGAAACAAGGCAGCCCTTTGGGCCTTTCAGCTCTAGGGCAATGGAGCACACCCAGAGCAGAAGTTCTACCTCAGCCAGATCAGGCCTGCCAAGAAACTGCTTTTCACAGGCCTTCGTAAGAGGTGTTCCCGGAAGGCTGTAAGAGTACCTGGCAGAGCGAGTTGTTTCTTAGCTTCAAAAACAGCTGGAAGCAACATGATTTGGGACCTCTCTCCCCCTTTGGAAACAAAGCAGCCTTTGTGCCTGGCAGCTCTAGGCCAAAGTAGCACACCCAGAGCACAAGTTCTACCTCAGCCAGATAAGGCCTGTCAAGAAGTTGCGTTTCACAGGCCTTTCTCTGTCACGTTGCCGGTAGGCTGTGAGAGCACTGTGCAGAGCCAGTTGTTTCTTAGCTTCCCAAAGATTTGGAAGCAAGATGCTTTGGGGACTCTCAGCCCCTTTGGAAACAAGGCGGCCCTTTGGGCCTGGCAGCTCTAGGCCAAAGTAGCACGCCCAGAGCAGGAGTTCTACTTCAGCCAGATCAGGCCTGCCAAGAAACTGCGTTTCACAGGCCTTGGTAAGAGATGTTCCCGGTAGGCTGTGAGAGCACTGTGGAGAGCCAGTTGCTTTAGCTTCCCACAGAGCTGGAAGCAAGATGCCTTGGGGCCTCTCTCTCCCTTTGGACACAAGGCAGCCGTTTGGGCCCGGCAGCTCTAGGCCAATGGAGCACACCCACAGCAGAAGTTCTACTTCAGGCAGATCAGTCCTGCCCAGAAACTGCGTTTCACAGCCCTTGGTAAGAGATGTTCACGGTAGGCTGTGAGAGCACTGGGCAGAACCAGTTGTTTTTTAGCTTCCCAAAGTGCTGGAGGCAAGATGCTTTGGGGCCTCTCTCAACCTTTGGAAAAAAGGCAGCCCTTAGGTCCTGGTAGCTCTAGGCCTATGTAGCACAACCAGAACAGAATTTCTACTTCAGCCAGGTCAGGCCTGCCAAGAAACTGCGTTTCACAGGCCTTTCAAAGACATGTTCTCTTAGGCTGTAAGAGCACTGGGCAGAGCCAGCTGTTTCTTAGCTTCCCGAAGAGCTGGGAGCAAGATGCTTTGGGTCCACTCTCCGTCTTTGGAAACAAGGCAGCCCTTTGGGCCTGGCAGCTCTAGGGCAATGGAGCACACCCAGAGCAGAAGTTCTACTTCAGCCAGATCAGGCCTGCCAGGAAACTGCGTTTCACAGGCCTTGGTAAGAGATGTTCCCGGTAGGCTGTAAGAGCACTGGGCAGAGCCAGTTGTTTCTTACCTTCCTGAAAAGCTGGAAGCAAGATGCTTGGGACCCCTCTGCCCGTTTGGGAACAAGGCAGCCTTTTGGGTCGGGAAGCTCTAGGCCAATGGAGCACACGCAGAGCAGGAGTTCTACTTCAGCCTGATCAGGCCTGCAAAGAAACAGCGTTTGACAGGCCTTGGTAAGAGATGTTCGCGGTAGGTGTAAGAGCACTGGGCAGAGCCAGTTGTTTCTTAGCTTCGCAAAGACCGGGAAGCAAGATGGTTTGGGCCTCTCTGCCCCTTGGAAACAGGGCAGCACTTTGGGCCTGGCAGCTCTAGGGCAATGGAGCACACCCAGAGCCGGAGTTCTACTTCAGCCAGATGAGGCCTGCCAAGAAACTGCGTTTCACAGGCCTTGGTAAGAGATGTTCCCGGTAGGCTGTAAGAGCACGGGGCAGAGCGAGTTGGTTCTTAGCTTCCCAGAGAGCTGGAAGCAAGATGCTTTGGGGCCTCTCTGCCCCTTTGGAAACAAGGCAGCACCTTGGGCCTGGCAGCTCTAGGGCAATGGAGCACACCCAGAGCAGAAGTTCTACTTCAGCCAAATCAGGCCTGCCAGGAAACGGCGTTTCACAGGCCTTGGTAAGAGATGTTCCCGGTAGGCTGTAAGAGCACTGGGCAACGCCAGATGTTTCTTAGCTTCCCGAAGAGCTGGAAGCAAGATGCTTTGGGGCCTCTCATCCCCTTTGCAAACAAGGCGGCCCTATGGGCCAGGCAGCTCTAGGCCAATGGAGCACACCCAGAGCAGAAGTTCTACTTCGGCCAGTTCAGGCCACCAACAAACTGCGTTTCACAGGCCTTGGTAAGAGATGTTCCCGGTAGGCTGTAAGAGCACTGGGCAACGCCAGATGTTTCTTAGCTTCCCGAAGAGCTGGAAGCAAGATGCTTTGGGGCCTCTCATCCCCTTTGCAAACAAGGCCGACCTTTGGGCCAGGCAGCTCTAGGCCAATGGAGCACACCCAGAGCAGAAGTTCTACCTCAGCCAGATAAGGCCTGCCAAGAAACTGCGTTTCAAAGGCTTTGGTAAGAGATGTTCCCGGTACTCTGTTAGAGCACTGGGCAGAGCCATTTGTTTCTTAGCTTCCCAAAGAGCTGGAAGCAAGATGCTTTGGGGGCTCCCTGCCCCTTTGCCAACAAGGGCGACCTTTGGGCCTTTCAGCTCTAGGCCAATGGAGCACACCCAGAGCAGAAGTCCTACTTCAGCCAGATCAGGCCTGCCAAGGAACTGCGTTTCAGAGGCCTTTGTATGTGACGTTCCCGGTAGGCTGTGAGAGCACGGTGCAGAGCCAGTTGTTTCCTTGTTTCCCAAACAGCTGGAAGCAAGACGCTTTGGGGCCTCTCTGCCCCTTTGGAAACAAGGCAGCACTAGGGCAATGGAGCACAACCAGAGCCGAAGTTCTACTTCTTCCAGATCAGGCCTGCCTAGACAGTGCGTTTCCCAGGCCTTGATAAGAGATGTTCTCTTAGGCTATAAGAGCACTGGGCACAGCCAGTTGTTTCTTAGCTTCCCAAGAGGTGGAAGCAAGATGCTTTGGGGCCTCTGTCCCCCTTTGGAAACAAGGCAGCCCTTTGGGCCTTTCAGCTCGAGGGCAATGGAGCACACCCAGAGCAGAAGTTCTACCTCAGCCAGATCAGGCCTGCCAAGAAACTGCTTTTCACAGGCCTTCGTAAGAGGTGTTCCCGGAAGGCTGTAAGAGTACCTGGCAGAGCGAGTTGTTTCTTAGCTTCAAAAACAGCTGGAAGCAACATGATTTGGGGCCTCTCTCCCCCTTTGGAAACAAAGCAGCCTTTGTGCCTGGCAGCTCTAGGCCAAAGTAGCACACCCAGAGCACAAGTTCTACCTCAGCCAGATAAGGCCTGTCAAGAAGCTGCGTTTCACAGGCCTTTGTATGTGACGTTCCCGGTTGGCTTTGAGAGCACTGTGCAGAGCAAGTTGTTTTAGCTTCCCAGAGAGCAGGAAGCAAGACGCTTTGGGGCCTCTCTCACACTTTGGAAATAAAGGCAGCCCTTTGGGCCTGGCAGCCCTAGGCCAATGGTGTACACCCAGAGCAGAAGTTCTACCTCAGCCAGATCAGGCCTTCCAAGAAACTGCTTCTCACAGGCCTTTCTCTGTCACGTTGCCGGTAGGCTGTGAGAGCACTGTGCAGAGCCAGTTGTTTCTTAGCTTCCCAAAGATTTGGAAGCAAGATGCTTTGGGGACTCTCAGCCCCTTTGGAAACAAGGCGGCCCTTTGGGCCTGGCAGCTCTAGGCCAAAGTAGCACGCCCAGAGCAGGAGTTCTACTTCAGCCAGATCAGGCCTGCCAAGAAACTGCGTTTCACAGGCCTTGGTAAGAGATGTTCCCGGTAGGCTGTGAGAGCACTGTGGAGAGCCAGTTGCTTTAGCTTCCCACAGAGCTGGAAGCAAGATGCTTTGGGGCCTCTCTCTCCCTTTGGACACAAGGCAGCCGTTTGGGCCTGGCAGCTCTAGGCCAATGGAGCACACCCACAGCAGAAGTTCTACTTCAGGCAGATCAGTCCTGCCCAGAAACTGCGTTTCACAGCCCTTGGTAAGAGATGTTCACGGTAGGCTGTGAGAGCACTGGGCAGAACCAGTTGTTTTTTAGCTTCCCAAAGTGCTGGAGGCAAGATGCTTTGGGGCCTCTCTCAACCTTTGGAAAAAAGGCAGCCCTTAGGTCCTGGTAGCTCTAGGCCTATGTAGCACAACCAGAACAGAAGTTCTACTTCAGCCAGGTCAGGCCTGCCAAGAAACTGCGTTTCACAGGCCTTTCAAAGAGATGTTCTCTTAGGCTGTAAGAGCACTGGGCAGAGCCAGCTGTTTCTTAGCTTCCCGAAGAGCTGGGAGCAAGATGCTTTGGGTCCACTCTCCGTCTTTGGAAACAAGGCAGCCCTTTGGGCCTTTCAGCTCTAGGGCAATGGAGCACACCCAGAGCAGAAGTTCTACTTCAGCCAGATCAGGCCTGCCAGGAAACTGCGTTTCACAGGCCTTGGTAAGAGATGTTCCCGGTAGGCTGTAAGAGCACTGGGCAGAGCCAGTTGTTTCTTACCTTCCTGAAAAGCTGGAAGCAAGATGCTTGGGAGCCCTCTGCCCGTTTGGGAACAAGGCAGCCTTTTGGGTCGGGAAGCTCTAGGCCAATGGAGCACACGCAGAGCAGGAGTTCTACTTCAGCCTGATCAGGCCTGCAAAGAAACAGCGTTTGACAGGCCTTGGTAAGAGATGTTCCCGGTAGGTGTAAGAGCACTGGGCAGAGCCAGTTGTTTCTTAGCTTCGCAAAGACCGGGAAGCAAGATGCTTTGGGCCTCTCTGCCCCTTGGAAACAGGGCAGCACTTTGGGCCTGGCAGCTCTAGGGCAATGGAGCACACCCAGAGCCGGAGTTCTACTTCAGCCAGATGAGGCCTGCCAAGAAAATGCGTTTCACAGGCCTTTCAAAGACATGTTCCCGGTAGGCTGTAAGAGCACGGGGCAGAGCGAGTTGGTTCTTAGCTTCCCAGAGAGCTGGAAGCAAGATGCTTTGGGGCCTCTCTGCCCCTTTGGAAACAAGGCAGCACCTTGGGCCTGGCAGCTCTAGGGCAATGGAGCACACCCAGAGCAGAAGTTCTACTTCAGCCAAATCAGGCCTGCCAGGAAACGGCGTTTCACAGGCCTGGGTAAGAGATGTTCCCGGTAGGCTGTAAGAGCACTGGGCAACGCCAGATGTTTCTTAGCTTCCCGAAGAGCTGGAAGCAAGAAGCTTTGGTGCCACTCTCTCACTTTGGACTCAAGGCAGCCCTTTGGGGCAGGTAGCTCTAGGCCAGTGGAGCACACCCAGAGCAGAAGTTCTACTTGGGCCAGTTCAGGCCACCAACAAACTGCGTTTCACAGGCCTTGGTAAGAGATGTTCCCGGTAGGCTGTAAGAGCACTGGGCAACGCCAGATGTTTCTTAGCTTCCCGAAGAGCTGGAAGCAAGATGCTTTGGGGCCTCTCATCCCCTTTGCAAACAAGGCGGCCCTATGGGCCAGGCAGCTCTAGGCCAATGGAGCACACCCAGAGCAGAAGTTCTACTTCGGCCAGTTCAGGCCACCAACAAACTGCGTTTCACAGGCCTTGGTAAGAGATGTTCCCGGTAGGCTGTAAGAGCACTGGGCAACGCCAGATGTTTCTTAGCTTCCCGAAGAGCTGGAAGCAAGATGCTTTGGGGCCTCTCATCCCCTTTGCAAACAAGGCGGCCCTTTGGGCCAGGCAGCTCTAGGCCAATGGAGCACACCCAGAGCAGAAGTTCTACCTCAGCCAGATAAGGCCTGCCAAGAAACTGCGTTTCAAAGGCTTTGGTAAGAGATGTTCCCGGTACTCTGTTAGAGCACTGGGCAGAGCCATTTGTTTCTTAGCTTCCCAAAGAGCTGGAAGCAAGATGCTTTGGGGGCTCCCTGCCCCTTTGCCAACAAGGGCGACCTTTGGGCCTTTCAGCTCTAGGCCAATGGAGCACACCCAGAGCAGAAGTCCTACTTCAGCCAGATCAGGCCTGCCAAGGAACTGCGTTTCAGAGGCCTTTGTATGTGACGTTCCCGGTAGGCTGTGAGAGCACGGTGCAGAGCCAGTTGTTTCCTTGTTTCCCAAACAGCTGGAAGCAAGATGCTTTGGGGCCTCTCTGCCCCTTTGGAAACAAGGCAGCACGTTGGGTCTGGCAGCTCTAGGGCAATGGAGCACAACCAGAGCCGAAGTTCTACTTCTTCCAGATCAGGCCTGCCTAGGCAGTGCGTTTCCCAGGCCTTGATAAGAGATGTTCTCTTAGGCTATAAGAGCACTGGGCACAGCCAGTTGTTTCTTAGCTTCCCAAGAGGTGGAAGCAAGATGCTTTGGGGCCTCTCTCCCCCTTTGGAAACAAGGCAGCCCTTTGGGCCTTTCAGCTCTAGGGCAATGGAGCACACCCAGAGCAGAAGTTCTACCTCAGCCAGATCAGGCCTGCCAAGAAACTGCTTTTCACAGGCCTTCGTAAGAGGTGTTCCCGGAAGGCTGTAAGAGTACCTGGCAGAGCGAGTTGTTTCTTAGCTTCAAAAACAGCTGGAAGCAACATGATTTGGGGCCTCTCTCCCCCTTTGGAAACAAAGCAGCCTTTGTGCCTGGCAGCTCTAGGCCAAAGTAGCACACCCAGAGCACAAGTTCTACCTCAGCCAGATAAGGCCTGTCAAGAAGCTGCGTTTCACAGGCCTTTGTATGTGACGTTCCCGGTTGGCTTTGAGAGCACTGTGCAGAGCCAGTTGTTTTAGCTTCCCAGAGAGCAGGAAGCAAGATGCTTTGGGGCCTCTCTCACACTTTGGAAATAAAGGCAGCCCTTTGGGCCTGGCAGCCCTAGGCCAATGGAGTACACCCAGAGCAGAAGTTCTACCTCAGCCAGATCAGGCCTGTCAAGAAGCTGCGTTTCACAGGCCTTTCTCTGTCACGTTGCCGGTAGGCTGTGAGAGCACTGTGCAGAGCCAGTTGTTTCTTAGCTTCCCAAAGATTTGGAAGCAAGATGCTTTGGGGACTCTCAGCCCCTTTGGAAACAAGGCGGCCCTTTGGGCCTGGCAGCTCTAGGCCAAAGTAGCACGCCCAGAGCAGGAGTTCTACTTCAGCCAGATCAAGCCTGCCAAGAAACTGCGTTTCACAGGCCTTGGTAAGAGATGTTCCCGGTAGGCTGTGAGAGCACTGTGGAGAGCCAGTTGCTTTAGCTTCCCACAGAGCTGGAAGCAAGATGCTTTGGGGCCTCTCTCTCCCTTTGGACACAAGGCAGCCATTTGGGCCTGGCAGCTCTAGGCCAATGGAGCACACCCACAGCAGAAGTTCTACTTCAGGCAGATCAGTCCTGCCCAGAAACTGCGTTTCACAGCCCTTGGTAAGAGATGTTCACGGTAGGCTGTGAGAGCACTGGGCAGAACCAGTTGTTTTTTAGCTTCCCAAAGTGCTGGAGGCAAGATGCTTTGGGGCCTCTCTCAACCTTTGGAAAAAAGGCAGCCCTTAGGTCCTGGTAGCTCTAGGCCTATGTAGCACAACCAGAACAGAAGTTCTACTTCAGCCAGGTCAGGCCTGCCAAGAAACTGCGTTTCACAGGCCTTTCAAAGAGATGTTCTCTTAGGCTGTAAGAGCACTGGGCAGAGCCAGCTGTTTCTTAGCTTCCCGAAGAGCTGGGAGCAAGATGCTTTGGGTCCACTCTCCGTCTTTGGAAACAAGGCAGCCCTTTGGGCCTGGCAGCTCTAGGGCAATGGAGCACACCCAGAGCAGAAGTTCTACTTCAGCCAGATCAGGCCTGCCAGGAAACTGCGTTTCACAGGCCTTGGTAAGAGATGTTCCCGGTAGGCTGTATGAGCACGGGGCAGAGCCAGTTGTTTCTTACCTTCCTGAAAAGCTGGAAGCAAGATGCTTGGGACCCCTCTGCCCGTTTGGGAACAAGGCAGCCTTTGGGTCGGGAAGCTCTAGGCCAATGGAGCACACGCAGAGCAGGAGTTCTACTTCAGCCTGATCAGGCCTGCAAAGAAACAGCGTTTGACAGGCCTTGGTAAGAGATGTTCGCGGTAGGTGTAAGAGCACTGGGCAGAGCCAGTTGTTTCTTAGCTTCGCAAAGACCGGGAAGCAAGATGCTTTGGGCCTCTCTGCCCCTTGGAAACAGGGCAGCACTTTGGGCCTGGCAGCTCTAGGGCAATGGAGCACACCCAGAGCCGGAGTTCTACTTCAGCCAGATGAGGCCTGCCAAGAAACTGCGTTTCACAGGCCTTTCAAAGACATGTTCCCGGTAGGCTGTAAGAGCACGGGGCAGAGCGAGTTGGTTCTTAGCTTCCCAGAGAGCTGGAAGCAAGATGCTTTGGGGCCTCTCTGCCCCTTTGGAAACAAGGCAGCACCTTGGGCCTGGCAGCTCTAGGGCAATGGAGCACACCCAGAGCAGAAGTTCTACTTCAGCCAAATCAGGCCTGCCAGGAAACGGCGTTTCACAGGCCTTGGTAAGAGATGTTCCCGGTAGGCTGTAAGAGCACTGGGCAACGCCAGATGTTTCTTAGCCTCCCGAAGAGCTGGAAGCAAGAAGCTTTGGTGCCACTCTCTCACTTTGGACTCAAGGCAGCCCTTTGGGGCAGGTAGCTCTAGGCCAGTGGAGCACACCCAGAGCAGAAGTTCTACTTGGGCCAGTTCAGGCCACCAACAAACTGCGTTTCACAAGCCTTGGTAAGAGATGTTCCCGGTAGGCTGTAAGAGCACTGGGCAACGCCAGATGTTTCTTAGCTTCCCGAAGAGCTGGAAGCAAGATGCTTTGGGGCCTCTCATCCCCTTTGCAAACAAGGCCGACCTTTGGGCCAGGCAGCTCTAGGCCAATGGAGCACACCCAGAGCAGAAGTTCTACCTCAGTCAGATAATGCCTGCCAAGAAACTGCGTTTCAAAGGCTTTGGTAAGAGATGTTCCCGGTACTCTGTTAGAGCACTGGGCAGAGCCATTTGTTTCTTAGCTTCCCAAAGAGCTGGAAGCAAGATGCTTTGGGGGCTCCCTGCCCCTTTGCCAACAAGGGAGACCTTTGGGCCTTTCAGCTCTAGGCCAATGGAGCACACCCAGAGCAGAAGTCCTACTTCAGCCAGATCAGGCCTGCCAAGGAACTGCGTTTCAGAGGCCTTTGTATGTGACGTTCCCGGTAGGCTGTGAGAGCACGGTGCAGAGCCAGTTGTTTCCTTGTTTCCCAAATAGCTGGAAGCAAGACGCTTTGGGGCCTCTCTGCCCCTTTGGAAACAAGGCAGCACGTTGGGTCTGGCAGCTCTAGGGCAATGGAGCACAACCAGAGCCGAAGTTCTACTTCTTCCAGATCAGGCCTGCCTAGACAGTGCGTTTCCCAGGCCTTGATAAGAGATGTTCTCTTAGGCTATAAGAGCACTGGGCACAGCCAGTTGTTTCTTAGCTTCCCAAGAGGTGGAAGCAAGATGCTTTGGGGCCTCTCTCCCCCTTTGGAAACAAGGCAGCCCTTTGGGCCTTTCAGCTCTAGGGCAATGGAGCACACCCAGAGCAGAAGTTCTACCTCAGCCAGATCAGGCCTGCCAAGAAACTGCTTTTCACAGGCCTTCGTAAGAGGTGTTCCCGGAAGGCTGTAAGAGTACCTGGCAGAGCGAGTTGTTTCTTAGCTTCAAAAACAGCTGGAAGCAACATGATTTGGGGCCTCTCTCCCCCTTTGGAAACAAAGCAGCCTTTGTGCCTGGCAGCTCTAGGCCAAAGTAGCACACCCAGAGCACAAGTTCTACCTCAGCCAGATAAGGCCTGTCAAGAAGCTGCGTTTCACAGGCCTTTGTATGTGACGTTCCCGGTTGGCTTTGAGAGCACTGTGCAGAGCCAGTTGTTTTAGCTTCCCAGAGAGCAGGAAGCAAGATGCTTTGGGGCCTCTCTCACACTTTGGAAATAAAGGCAGCCCTTTGGGCCTGGCAGCCCTAGGCCAATGGAGTACACCCAGAGCAGAAGTTCTACCTCAGCCAGATCAGGCCTTCCAAGAAACTGCGTCTCACAGGCCTTTCTCTGTCACGTTGCCGGTAGGCTGTGAGAGCACTGTGCAGAGCCAGTTGTTTCTTAGCTTCCCAAAGATTTGGAAGCAAGATGCTTTGGGGACTCTCAGCCCCTTTGGAAACAAGGCGGCCCTTTGGGCCTGGCAGCTCTAGGCCAAAGTAGCACGCCCAGAGCAGGAGTTCTACTTCAGCCAGATCAGGCCTGCCAAGAAACTGCGTTTCACAGGCCTTGGTAAGAGATGTTCCCGGTAGGCTGTGAGAGCACTGTGGAGAGCCAGTTGCTTTAGCTTCCCACAGAGCTGGAAGCAAGATGCCTTGGGGCCTCTCTCTCCCTTTGGACACAAGGCAGCCGTTTGGGCCTGGCAGCTCTAGGCCAATGGAGCACACCCACAGCAGAAGTTCTACTTCAGGCAGATCAGTCCTGCCCAGAAACTGCATTTCACAGCCCTTGGTAAGAGATGTTCACGGTAGGCTGTGAGAGCACTGGGCAGAACCAGTTGTTTTTTAGCTTCCCAAAGTGCTGGAGGCAACATGCTTTGGGGCCTCTCTCACCCTTTGGAAACAAGGCAGCCCTTAGGTCCTGGTAGCTCTAGGCCTATGTAGCACAACCAGAACAGAAGTTCTACTTCAGCCAGGTCAGGCCTGCCAAGAAACTGCGTTTCACAGGCCTTTCAAAGAGATGTTCTCTTAGGCTGTAAGAGCACTGGGCAGAGCCAGCTGTTTCTTAGCTTCCCGAAGAGCTGGGAGCAAGATGCTTTGGGTCCACTCTCCGTCTTTGGAAACAAGGCAGCCCTTTGGGCCTGGCAGCTCTAGGGCAATGGAGCACACCCAGAGCAGAAGTTCTACTTCAGCCAGATCAGGCCTGCCAGGAAACTGCGTTTCACAGGCCTTGGTAAGAGATGTTCCCGGTAGGCTGTAAGAGCACTGGGCAGAGCCAGTTGTTTCTTACCTTCCTGAAAAGCTGGAAGCAAGATGCTTGGGAGCCCTCTGCCCGTTTGGGAACAAGGCAGCCTTTTGGGTCGGGAAGCTCTAGGCCAATGGAGCACACGCAGAGCAGGAGTTCTACTTCAGCCTGATCAGGCCTGCAAAGAAACAGCGTTTGACAGGCCTTGGTAAGAGATGTTCGCGGTAGGTGTAAGAGCACTGGGCAGAGCCAGTTGTTTCTTAGCTTCGCAAAGACCGGGAAGCAAGATGCTTTGGGCCTCTCTGCCCCTTGGAAACAGGGCAGCACTTTGGGCCTGGCAGCTCTAGGGCAATGGAGCACACCCAGAGCCGGAGTTCTACTTCAGCCAGATGAGGCCTGCCAAGAAACTGCGTTTCACAGGCCTTTCAAAGACATGTTCCCGGTAGGCTGTAAGAGCACGGGGCAGAGCGAGTTGGTTCTTAGCTTCCCAGAGAGCTGGAAGCAAGATGCTTTGGGGCCTCTCTGCCCCTTTGGAAACAAGGCAGCACCTTGGGCCTGGCAGCTCTAGGGCAATGGAGCACACCCAGAGCAGAAGTTCTACTTCGGCCAAATCAGGCCTGCCAGGAAACGGCGTTTCACAGGCCTTGGTAAGAGATGTTCCCGGTAGGCTGTAAGAGCACTGGGCAACGCCAGATGTTTCTTAGCTTCCCGAAGAGCTGGAATCAAGAAGCTTTGGTGCCACTCTCTCACTTTGGACTCAAGGCAGCCCTTTGGGGCAGGTAGTTCTAGGCCAGTGGAGCACACCCAGAGCAGAAGTTCTACTTGGGCCAGTTCAGGCCACCAACAAACTGCGTTTCACAGGCCTTGGTAAGAGATGTTCCCGGTAGGCTGTAAGAGCACTGGGCTACGCCAGGTGTTTCTTAGCTTCCCGAAGAGCTGGAAGCAAGATGCTTTGGGGCCTCTCATCCCCTTTGCAAACAAGGCGGCCCTATGGGCCAGGCAGCTCTAGGCCAATGGAGCACACCCAGAGCAGAAGTTCTACTTCGGCCAGTTCAGGCCACCAACAAACTGCGTTTCACAGGCCTTGGTAAGAGATGTTCCCGGTAGGCTGTAAGAGCACTGGGCAACGCCAGATGTTTCTTAGCTTCCCGAAGAGCTGGAAGCAAGATGCTTTGGGGCCTCTCATCCCCTTTGCAAACAAGGCCGACCTTTGGGCCAGGCAGCTCTAGGCCAATGGAGCACACCCAGAGCAGAAGTTCTACCTCAGCCAGATAAGGCCTGCCAAGAAACTGCGTTTCAAAGGCTTTGGTAAGAGATGTTCCCGGTACTCTGTTAGAGCACTGGGCAGAGCCATTTGTTTCTTAGCTTCCCAAAGAGCTGGAAGCAAGATGCTTTGGGGGCTCCCTGCCCCTTTGCCAACAAGGGCGACCTTTGGGCCTTTCAGCTCTAGGCCAATGGAGCACACCCAGAGCAGAAGTCCTACTTCAGCCAGATCAGGCCTGCCAAGGAACTGCGTTTCAGAGGCCTTTGTATGTGACGTTCCCGGTAGGCTGTGAGAGCACGGTGCAGAGCCAGTTGTTTCCTTGTTTCCCAAACAGCTGGAAGCAAGACGCTTTGGGGCCTCTCTGCCCCTTTGGAAACAAGGCAGCACGTTGGGTCTGGCAGCTCTAGGGCAATGGAGCACAACCAGAGCCGAAGTTCTACTTCTTCCAGATCAGGCCTGCCTAGACAGTGCGTTTCCCAGGCCTTGATAAGAGATGTTCTCTTAGGCTATAAGAGCACTGGGCACAGCCAGTTGTTTCTTAGCTTCCCAAGAGGTGGAAGCAAGATGCTTTGGGGCCTCTCTCCCCCTTTGGAAACAAGGCAGCCCTTTGGGCCTTTCAGCTCTAGGGCAATGGAGCACACCCAGAGCAGAAGTTCTACCTCAGCCAGATCAGGCCTGCCAAGAAACTGCTTTTCACAGGCCTTTGTAAGAGGTGTTCCCGGAAGGCTGTAAGAGTACCTGGCAGAGCGAGTTGTTTCTTAGCTTCAAAAACAGCTGGAAGCAACATGATTTGGGGCCTCTCTCCCCCTTTGCAAACAAAGCAGCCTTTGTGCCTGGCAGCTCTAGGCCAAAGTAGCACACCCAGAGCACAAGTTCTACCTCAGCCAGATAAGGCCTGTCAAGAAGCTGCGTTTCACAGGCCTTTGTATGTGACGTTCCCGGTTGGCTTTGAGAGCACTGTGCAGAGCCAGTTGTTTTAGCTTCCCAGAGAGCAGGAAGCAAGATGCTTTGGGGCCTCTCTCACACTTTGGAAATAAAGGCAGCCCTTTGGGCCTGGCAGCCCTAGGCCAATGGAGTACACCCAGAGCAGAAGTTCTACCTCAGCCAGATCAGGCCTTCCAAGAAACTGCGTCTCACAGGCCTTTCTCTGTCACGTTGCCGGTAGGCTGTGAGAGCACTGTGCAGAGCCAGTTGTTTCTTAGCTTCCCAAAGATTTGGAAGCAAGATGCTTTGGGGACTCTCAGCCCCTTTGGAAACAAGGCGGCCCTTTGGGCCTGGCAGCTCTAGGCCAAAGTAGCACGCCCAGAGCAGGAGTTCTACTTCAGCCAGATCAGGCCTGCCAAGAAACTGCGTTTCACAGGCCTTGGTAAGAGATGTTCCCGGTAGGCTGTGAGAGCACTGTGGAGAGCCAGTTGCTTTAGCTTCCCACAGAGCTGGAAGCAAGATGCTTTGGGGCCTCTCTCTCCCTTTGGACACAAGGCAGCCGTTTGGGCCTGGCAGCTCTAGGCCAATGGAGCACACCCACAGCAGAAGTTCTACTTCAGGCAGATCAGTCCTGCCCAGAAACTGCATTTCACAGCCCTTGGTAAGAGATGTTCACGGTAGGCTGTGAGAGCACTGGGCAGAACCAGTTGTTTTTTAGCTTCCCAAAGTGCTGGAGGCAACATGCTTTGGGGCCTCTCTCACCCTTTGGAAACAAGGCAGCCCTTAGGTCCTGGTAGCTCTAGGCCTATGTAGCACAACCAGAACAGAAGTTCTACTTCAGCCAGGTCAGGCCTGCCAAGAAACTGCGTTTCACAGGCCTTTCAAAGAGATGTTCTCTTAGGCTGTAAGAGCACTGGGCAGAGCCAGCTGTTTCTTAGCTTCCCGAAGAGCTGGGAGCAAGATGCTTTGGGTCCACTCTCCGTCTTTGGAAACAAGGCAGCCCTTTGGGCCTGGCAGCTCTAGGGCAATGGAGCACACCCAGAGCAGAAGTTCTACTTCAGCCAGATCAGGCCTGCCAGGAAACTGCGTTTCACAGGCCTTGGTAAGAGATGTTCCCGGTAGGCTGTAAGAGCACTGGGCAGAACCAGTTGTTTCTTACCTTCCTGAAAACCTGGAAGCAAGATGCTTGGGAGCCCTCTGCCCGTTTGGGAACAAGGCAGCCTTTTGGGTCGGGAAGCTCTAGGCCAATGGAGCACACGCAGAGCAGGAGTTCTACTTCAGCCTGATCAGGCCTGCAAAGAAACAGCGTTTGACAGGCCTTGGTAAGAGATGTTCGCGGTAGGTGTAAGAGCACTGGGCAGAGCCAGTTGTTTCTTAGCTTCGCAAAGACCGGGAAGCAAGATGCTTTGGGCCTCTCTGCCCCTTGGAAACAGGGCAGCACTTTGGGCCTGGCAGCTCTAGGGCAATGGAGCACACCCAGAGCCGGAGTTCTACTTCAGCCAGATGAGGCCTGCCAAGAAACTGCGTTTCACAGGCCTTTCAAAGACATGTTCCCGGTAGGCTGTAAGAGCACGGGGCAGAGCGAGTTGGTTCTTAGCTTCCCAGAGAGCTGGAAGCAAGATGCTTTGGGGCCTCTCTGCCCCTTTGGAAACAAGGCAGCACCTTGGGCCTGGCAGCTCTAGGGCAATGGAGCACACCCAGAGCAGAAGTTCTACTTCGGCCAAATCAGGCCTGCCAGGAAACGGCGTTTCACAGGCCTTGGTAAGAGATGTTCCCGGTAGGCTGTAAGAGCACTGGGCAACGCCAGATGTTTCTTAGCTTCCCGAAGAGCTGGAATCAAGAAGCTTTGGTGCCACTCTCTCACTTTGGACTCAAGGCAGCCCTTTGGGGCAGGTAGTTCTAGGCCAGTGGAGCACACCCAGAGCAGAAGTTCTACTTGGGCCAGTTCAGGCCACCAACAAACTGCGTTTCACAGGCCTTGGTAAGAGATGTTCCCGGTAGGCTGTAAGAGCACTGGGCTACGCCAGATGTTTCTTAGCTTCCCGAAGAGCTGGAAGCAAGATGCTTTGGGGCCTCTCATCCCCTTTGCAAACAAGGCGGCCCTATGGGCCAGGCAGCTCTAGGCCAATGGAGCACACCCAGAGCAGAAGTTCTACTTCGGCCAGTTCAGGCCACCAACAAACTGCGTTTCACAGGCCTTGGTAAGAGATGTTCCCGGTAGGCTGTAAGAGCACTGGGCAACGCCAGATGTTTCTTAGCTTCCCGAAGAGCTGGAAGCAAGATGCTTTGGGGCCTCTCATCCCCTTTGCAAACAAGGCCGACCTTTGGGCCAGGCAGCTCTAGGCCAATGGAGCACACCCAGAGCAGAAGTTCTACCTCAGCCAGATAAGGCCTGCCAAGAAACTGCGTTTCAAAGGCTTTGGTAAGAGATGTTCCCGCTACTCTGTTAGAGCACTGGGCAGAGCCATTTGTTTCTTAGCTTCCCAAAGAGCTGGAAGCAAGATGCTTTGGGGGCTCCCTGCCCCTTTGCCAACAAGGGCGACCTTTGGGCCTTTCAGCTCTAGGCCAATGGAGCACACCCAGAGCAGAAGTCCTACTTCAGCCAGATCAGGCCTGCCAAGGAACTGCGTTTCAGAGGCCTTTGTATGTGACGTTCCCGGTAGGCTGTGAGAGCACGGTGCAGAGCCAGTTGTTTCCTTGTTTCCCAAACAGCTGGAAGCAAGACGCTTTGGGGCCTCTCTGCCCCTTTGGAAACAAGGCAGCACGTTGGGTCTGGCAGCTCTAGGGCAATGGAGCACAACCAGAGCCGAAGTTCTACTTCTTCCAGATCAGGCCTGCCTAGACAGTGCGTTTCCCAGGCCTTGATAAGAGATGTTCTCTTAGGCTATAAGAGCACTGGGCACAGCCAGTTGTTTCTTAGCTTCCCAAGAGGTGGAAGCAAGATGCTTTGGGGCCTCTCTCCCCCTTTGGAAACAAGGCAGCCCTTTGGGCCTTTCAGCTCTAGGGCAATGGAGCACACCCAGAGCAGAAGTTCTACCTCAGCCAGATCAGGCCTGCCAAGAAACTGCTTTTCACAGGCCTTTGTAAGAGGTGTTCCCGGAAGGCTGTAAGAGTACCTGGCAGAGCGAGTTGTTTCTTAGCTTCAAAAACAGCTGGAAGCAACATGATTTGGGGCCTCTCTCCCCCTTTGGAAACAAAGCAGCCTTTGTGCCTGGCAGCTCTAGGCCAAAGTAGCACACCCAGAGCACAAGTTCTACCTCAGCCAGATAAGGCCTGTCAAGAAGCTGCGTTTCACAGGCCTTTGTATGTGACGTTCCCGGTTGGCTTTGAGAGCACTGTGCAGAGCCAGTTGTTTTAGCTTCCCAGCGAGCAGGAAGCAAGATGCTTTGGGGGCTCTCTCACACTTTGGAAATAAAGGCAGCCCTTTGGGCCTGGCAGCCCTAGGCCAATGGAGTACACCCAGAGCAGAAGTTCTACCTCAGCCAGATCAGGCCTTCCAAGAAACTGCGTCTCACAGGCCTTTCTCTGTCACGTTGCCGGTAGGCTGTGAGAGCACTGTGCAGAGCCAGTTGTTTCTTAGCTTCCCAAAGATTTGGAAGCAAGATGCTTTGGGGACTCTCAGCCCCTTTGGAAACAAGGCGGCCCTTTGGGCCTGGCAGCTGTAGGCCAAAGTAGCACGCCCAGAGCAGGAGTTCTACTTCAGCCAGATCAGGCCTGCCAAGAAACTGCGTTTCACAGGCCTTGGTAAGAGATGTTCCCAGTAGGCTGTGAGAGCACTGTGGAGAGCCAGTTGCTTTAGCTTCCCACAGAGCTGGAAGCAAGATGCCTTGGGGCCTCTCTCTCCCTTTGGACACAAGGCAGCCGTTTGGGCCTGGCAGCTCTAGGCCAATGGAGCACACCCACAGCAGAAGTTCTACTTCAGGCAGATCAGTCCTGCCCAGAAACTGCGTTTCACAGCCCTTGGTAAGAGATGTTCACGGTAGGCTGTGAGAGCACTGGGCAGAACCAGTTGTTTTTTAGCTTCCCAAAGTGCTGGAGGCAAGATGCTTTGGGGCCTCTCTCACCCTTTGGAAACAAGGCAGCCCTTAGGTCCTGGTAGCTCTAGGCCTATGTAGCACAACCAGAACAGAAGTTCTACTTCAGCCAGGTCAGGCCTGCCAAGAAACTGCGTTTCACAGGCCTTTCAAAGAGATGTTCTCTTAGGCTGTAAGAGCACTGGGCAGAGCCAGCTGTTTCTTAGCTTCCCGAAGAGCTGGGAGCAAGATGCTTTGGGTCCACTCTCCGTCTTTGGAAACAAGGCAGCCCTTTGGGCCTGGCAGCTCTAGGGCAATGGAGCACACCCAGAGCAGAAGTTCTACTTCAGCCAGATCAGGCCTGCCAGGAAACTGCGTTTCACAGGCCTTGGTAAGAGATGTTCCCGGTAGGCTGTAAGAGCACTGGGCAGAGCCAGTTGTTTCTTACCTTCCTGAAAAGCTGGAAGCAAGATGCTTGGGACCCCTCTGCCCGTTTGGGAACAAGGCAGCCTTTTGGGTCGGGAAGCTCTAGGCCAATGGAGCACACGCAGAGCAGGAGTTCTACTTCAGCCTGATCAGGCCTGCAAAGAAACAGCGTTTGACAGGCCTTGGTAAGAGATGTTCGCGGTAGGTGTAAGAGCACTGGGCAGAGCCAGTTGTTTCTTAGCTTCGCAAAGACCGGGAAGCAAGATGCTTTGGGCCTCTCTGCCCCTTGGAAACAGGGCAGCACTTTGGGCCTGGCAGCTCTAGGGCAGTGGAGCACACCCAGAGCCGGAGTTCTTCTTCAGCCAGATGAGGCCTGCCAAGAAACTGCGTTTCACAGGCCTTTCAAAGACATGTTCCCGGTAGGCTGTAAGAGCACGGGGCAGAGCGAGTTGGTTCTTAGCTTCCCAGAGAGCTGGAAGCAAGATGCTTTGGGGCCTCTCTGCCCCTTTGGAAACAAGGCAGCACCTTGGGCCTGGCAGCTCTAGGGCAATGGAGCACACCCAGAGCAGAAGTTCTACTTCGGCCAAATCAGGCCTGCCAGGAAACGGCGTTTCACAGGCCTTGGTAAGAGATGTTCCCGGTAGGCTGTAAGAGCACTGGGCAACGCCAGATGTTTCTTAGCTTCCCGAAGAGCTGGAATCAAGAAGCTTTGGTGCCACTCTCTCACTTTGGACTCAAGGCAGCCCTTTGGGGCAGGTAGTTCTAGGCCAGTGGAGCACACCCAGAGCAGAAGTTCTACTTGGGCCAGTTCAGGCCACCAACAAACTGCGTTTCACAGGCCTTGGTAAGAGATGTTCCCGGTAGGCTGTAAGAGCACTGGGCTACGCCAGATGTTTCTTAGCTTCCCGAAGAGCTGGAAGCAAGATGCTTTGGGGCCTCTCATCCCCTTTGCAAACAAGGCGGCCCTATGGGCCAGGCAGCTCTAGGCCAATGGAGCACACCCAGAGCAGAAGTTCTACTTCGGCCAGTTCAGGCCACCAACAAACTGCGTTTCACAGGCCTTGGTAAGAGATGTTCCCGGTAGGCTGTAAGAGCACTGGGCAACGCCAGATGTTTCTTAGCTTCCCGAAGAGCTGGAAGCAAGATGCTTTGGGGCCTCTCATCCCCTTTGCAAACAAGGCCGACCTTTGGGCCAGGCAGCTCTAGGCCAATGGAGCACACCCAGAGCAGAAGTTCTACCTCAGCCAGATAAGGCCTGCCAAGAAACTGCGTTTCAAAGGCTTTGGTAAGAGATGTTCCCGCTACTCTGTTAGAGCACTGGGCAGAGCCATTTGTTTCTTAGCTTCCCAAAGAGCTGGAAGCAAGATGCTTTGGGGGCTCCCTGCCCCTTTGCCAACAAGGGCGACCTTTGGGCCTTTCAGCTCTAGGCCAATGGAGCACACCCAGAGCAGAAGTCCTACTTCAGCCAGATCAGGCCTGCCAAGGAACTGCGTTTCAGAGGCCTTTGTATGTGACGTTCCCGGTAGGCTGTGAGAGCACGGTGCAGAGCCAGTTGTTTCCTTGTTTCCCAAACAGCTGGAAGCAAGACGCTTTGGGGCCTCTCTGCCCCTTTGGAAACAAGGCAGCACGTTGGGTCTGGCAGCTCTAGGGCAATGGAGCACAACCAGAGCCGAAGTTCTACTTCTTCCAGATCAGGCCTGCCTAGACAGTGCGTTTCCCAGGCCTTGATAAGAGATGTTCTCTTAGGCTATAAGAGCACTGGGCACAGCCAGTTGTTTCTTAGCTTCCCAAGAGGTGGAAGCAAGATGCTTTGGGGCCTCTCTCCCCCTTTGGAAACAAGGCAGCCCTTTGGGCCTTTCAGCTCTAGGGCAATGGAGCACACCCAGAGCAGAAGTTCTACCTCAGCCAGATCAGGCCTGCCAAGAAACTGCTTTTCACAGGCCTTTGTAAGAGGTGTTCCCGGAAGGCTGTAAGAGTACCTGGCAGAGCGAGTTGTTTCTTAGCTTCAAAAACAGCTGGAAGCAACATGATTTGGGGCCTCTCTCCCCCTTTGGAAACAAAGCAGCCTTTGTGCCTGGCAGCTCTAGGCCAAAGTAGCACACCCAGAGCACAAGTTCTACCTCAGCCAGATAAGGCCTGTCAAGAAGCTGCGTTTCACAGGCCTTTGTATGTGACGTTCCCGGTTGGCTTTGAGAGCACTGTGCAGAGCCAGTTGTTTTAGCTTCCCAGCGAGCAGGAAGCAAGATGCTTTGGGGGCTCTCTCACACTTTGGAAATAAAGGCAGCCCTTTGGGCCTGGCAGCCCTAGGCCAATGGAGTACACCCAGAGCAGAAGTTCTACCTCAGCCAGATCAGGCCTTCCAAGAAACTGCGTCTCACAGGCCTTTCTCTGTCACGTTGCCGGTAGGCTGTGAGAGCACTGTGCAGAGCCAGTTGTTTCTTAGCTTCCCAAAGATTTGGAAGCAAGATGCTTTGGGGACTCTCAGCCCCTTTGGAAACAAGGCGGCCCTTTGGGCCTGGCAGCTGTAGGCCAAAGTAGCACGCCCAGAGCAGGAGTTCTACTTCAGCCAGATCAGGCCTGCCAAGAAACTGCGTTTCACAGGCCTTGGTAAGAGATGTTCCCAGTAGGCTGTGAGAGCACTGTGGAGAGCCAGTTGCTTTAGCTTCCCACAGAGCTGGAAGCAAGATGCCTTGGGGCCTCTCTCTCCCTTTGGACACAAGGCAGCCGTTTGGGCCTGGCAGCTCTAGGCCAATGGAGCACACCCACAGCAGAAGTTCTACTTCAGGCAGATCAGTCCTGCCCAGAAACTGCGTTTCACAGCCCTTGGTAAGAGATGTTCACGGTAGGCTGTGAGAGCACTGGGCAGAACCAGTTGTTTTTTAGCTTCCCAAAGTGCTGGAGGCAAGATGCTTTGGGGCCTCTCTCACCCTTTGGAAACAAGGCAGCCCTTAGGTCCTGGTAGCTCTAGGCCTATGTAGCACAACCAGAACAGAAGTTCTACTTCAGCCAGGTCAGGCCTGCCAAGAAACTGCGTTTCACAGGCCTTTCAAAGAGATGTTCTCTTAGGCTGTAAGAGCACTGGGCAGAGCCAGCTGTTTCTTAGCTTCCCGAAGAGCTGGGAGCAAGATGCTTTGGGTCCACTCTCCGTCTTTGGAAACAAGGCAGCCCTTTGGGCCTGGCAGCTCTAGGGCAATGGAGCACACCCAGAGCAGAAGTTCTACTTCAGCCAGATCAGGCCTGCCAGGAAACTGCGTTTCACAGGCCTTGGTAAGAGATGTTCCCGGTAGGCTGTAAGAGCACTGGGCAGAGCCAGTTGTTTCTTACCTTCCTGAAAAGCTGGAAGCAAGATGCTTGGGACCCCTCTGCCCGTTTGGGAACAAGGCAGCCTTTTGGGTCGGGAAGCTCTAGGCCAATGGAGCACACGCAGAGCAGGAGTTCTACTTCAGCCTGATCAGGCCTGCAAAGAAACAGCGTTTGACAGGCCTTGGTAAGAGATGTTCGCGGTAGGTGTAAGAGCACTGGGCAGAGCCAGTTGTTTCTTAGCTTCGCAAAGACCGGGAAGCAAGATGCTTTGGGCCTCTCTGCCCCTTGGAAACAGGGCAGCACTTTGGGCCTGGCAGCTCTAGGGCAGTGGAGCACACCCAGAGCCGGAGTTCTTCTTCAGCCAGATGAGGCCTGCCAAGAAACTGCGTTTCACAGGCCTTTCAAAGACATGTTCCCGGTAGGCTGTAAGAGCACGGGGCAGAGCGAGTTGGTTCTTAGCTTCCCAGAGAGCTGGAAGCAAGATGCTTTGGGGCCTCTCTGCCCCTTTGGAAACAAGGCAGCACCTTGGGCCTGGCAGCTCTAGGGCAATGGAGCACACCCAGAGCAGAAGTTCTACTTCAGCCAAATCAGGCCTGCCAGGAAACGGCGTTTCACAGGCCTTGGTAAGAGATGTTCCCGGTAGGCTGTAAGAGCACTGGGCAACGCCAGATGTTTCTTAGCTTCCCGAAGAGCTGGAAGCAAGAAGCTTTGGTGCCACTCTCTCACTTTGGACTCAAGGCAGCCCTTTGGGGCAGGTAGCTCTAGCCCAGTGGAGCACACCCAGAGCAGAAGTTCTACTTGGGCCAGTTCAGGCCACCAACAAACTGCGTTTCACAGGCCTTGGTAAGAGATGTTCCCGGTAGGCTGTAAGAGCACTGGGCTACGCCAGATGTTTCTTAGCTTCCCGAAGAGCTGGAAGCAAGATGCTTTGGGGCCTCTCATCCCCTTTGCAAACAAGGCGGCCCTATGGGCCAGGCAGCTCTAGGCCAATGGAGCACACCCAGAGCAGAAGTTCTACTTCGGCCAGTTCAGGCCACCAACAAACTGCGTTTCACAGGCCTTGGTAAGAGATGTTCCCGGTAGGCTGTAAGAGCACTGGGCAACGCCAGATGTTTCTTAGCTTCCCGAAGAGCTGGAAGCAAGATGCTTTGGGGCCTCTCATCCCCTTTGCAAACAAGGCCGACCTATGGGCCAGGCAGCTCTAGGCCAATGGAGCACACCCAGAGCAGAAGTTCTACCTCAGCCAGATAAGGCCTGCCAAGAAACTGCGTTTCAAAGGCTTTGGTAAGAGATGTTCCCGGTACTCTGTTAGAGCACTGGGCAGAGCCATTTGTTTCTTAGCTTCCCAAAGAGCTGGAAGCAAGATGCTTTGGGGGCTCCCTGCCCCTTTGCCAACAAGGGCGACCTTTGGGCCTTTCAGCTCTAGGCCAATGGAGCACACCCAGAGCAGAAGTCCTACTTCAGCCAGATCAGGCCTGCCAAGGAACTGCGTTTCAGAGGCCTTTGTATGTGACGTTCCCGGTAGGCTGTGAGAGCACGGTGCAGAGCCAGTTGTTTCCTTGTTTCCCAAACAGCTGGAAGCAAGACGCTTTGGGGCCTCTCTGCCCCTTTGGAAACAAGGCAGCACGTTGGGTCTGGCAGCTCTAGGGCAATGGAGCACAACCAGAGCCGAAGTTCTACTTCTTCCAGATCAGGCCTGCCTAGACAGTGCGTTTCCCAGGCCTTGATAAGAGATGTTCTCTTAGGCTATAAGAGCACTGGGCACAGCCAGTTGTTTCTTAGCTTCCCAAGAGGTGGAAGCAAGATGCTTTGGGGCCTCTCTCCCCCTTTGGAAACAAGGCAGCCCTTTGGGCCTTTCAGCTCTAGGGCAATGGAGCACACCCAGAGCAGAAGTTCTACCTCAGCCAGATCAGGCCTGCCAAGAAACTGCTTTTCACAGGCCTTCGTAAGAGGTGTTCCCGGAAGGCTGCTAGAGTACCTGGCAGAGCGAGTTGTTTCTTAGCTTCAAAAACAGCTGGAAGCAACATGATTTGGGGCCTCTCTCCCCCTTTGGAAACAAAGCAGCCTTTGTGCCTGGCAGCTCTAGGCCAAAGTAGCACACCCAGAGCACAAGTTCTACCTCAGCCAGATAAGGCCTGTCAAGAAGCTGCGTTTCACAGGCCTTTGTATGTGACGTTCCCGGTTGGCTTTGAGAGCACTGTGCAGAGCCAGTTGTTTTAGCTTCCCAGAGAGCAGGAAGCAAGATGCTTTGGGGCCTCTCTCACACTTTGGAAATAAAGGCAGCCCTTTGGGCCTGGCAGCCCTAGGCCAATGGAGTACACCCAGAGCAGAAGTTCTACCTCAGCCAGATCAGGCCTTCCAAGAAACTGCGTCTCACAGGCCTTTCTCTGTCACGTTGCCGGTAGGCTGTGAGAGCACTGTGCAGAGCCAGTTGTTTCTTAGCTTCCCAAAGATTTGGAAGCAAGATGCTTTGGGGACTCTCAGCCCCTTTGGAAACAAGGCGGCCCTTTGGGCCTGGCAGCTCTAGGCCAAAGTAGCACGCCCAGAGCAGGAGTTCTACTTCAGCCAGATCAGGCCTGCCAAGAAACTGCGTTTCACAGGCCTTGGTAAGAGATGTTCCCGGTAGGCTGTGAGAGCACTGTGGAGAGCCAGTTGCTTTAGCTTCCCACAGAGCTGGAAGCAAGATGCTTTGGGGCCTCTCTCTCCCTTTGGACACAAGGCAGCCGTTTGGGCCTGGCAGCTCTAGGCCAATGGAGCACACCCACAGCAGAAGTTCTACTTCAGGCAGATCAGTCCTGCCCAGAAACTGCGTTTCACAGCCCTTGGTAAGAGATGTTCACGGTAGGCTGTGAGAGCACTGGGCAGAACCAGTTGTTTTTTAGCTTCCCAAAGTGCTGGAGGCAACATGCTTTGGGGCCTCTCTCACCCTTTGGAAACAAGGCAGCCCTTAGGTCCTGGTAGCTCTAGGCCTATGTAGCACAACCAGAACAGAAGTTCTACTTCAGCCAGGTCAGGCCTGCCAAGAAACTGCGTTTCACAGGCCTTTCAAAGAGATGTTCTCTTAGGCTGTAAGAGCACTGGGCAGAGCCAGCTGTTTCTTAGCTTCCCGAAGAGCTGGGAGCAAGATGCTTTGGGTCCACTCTCCGTCTTTGGAAACAAGGCAGCCCTTTGGGCCTGGCAGCTCTAGGGCAATGGAGCACACCCAGAGCAGAAGTTCTACTTCAGCCAGATCAGGCCTGCCAGGAAACTGCGTTTCACAGGCCTTGGTAAGAGATGTTCCCGGTAGGCTGTAAGAGCACTGGGCAGAGCCAGTTGTTTCTTACCTTCCTGAAAAGCTGGAAGCAAGATGCTTGGGAGCCCTCTGCCCGTTTGGGAACAAGGCAGCCTTTTGGGTCGGGAAGCTCTAGGCCAATGGAGCACACGCAGAGCAGGAGTTCTACTTCAGCCTGATCAGGCCTGCAAAGAAACAGCGTTTGACAGGCCTTGGTAAGAGATGTTCGCGGTAGGTGTAAGAGCACTGGGCAGAGCCAGTTGTTTCTTAGCTTCGCAAAGACCGGGAAGCAAGATGCTTTGGGCCTCTCTGCCCCTTGGAAACAGGGCAGCACTTTGGGCCTGGCAGCTCTAGGGCAGTGGAGCACACCCAGAGCCGGAGTTCTACTTCAGCCAGATGAGGCCTGCCAAGAAACTGCGTTTCACAGGCCTTTCAAAGACATGTTCCCGGTAGGCTGTAAGAGCACGGGGCAGAGCGAGTTGGTTCTTAGCGTCCCAGAGAGCTGGAAGCAAGATGCTTTGGGGCCTCTCTGCCCCTTTGGAAACAAGGCAGCACCTTGGGCCTGGCAGCTCTAGGGCAATGGAGCACACCCAGAGCAGAAGTTCTACTTCAGCCAAATCAGGCCTGCCAGGAAACGGCGTTTCACAGGCCTTGGTAAGAGATGTTCCCGGTAGGCTGTAAGAGCACTGGGCAACGCCAGATGTTTCTTAGCTTCCCGAAGAGCTGGAAGCAAGAAGCTTTGGTGCCACTCTCTCACTTTGGACTCAAGGCAGCCCTTTGGGGCAGGTAGCTCTAGGCCAGTGGAGCACACCCAGAGCAGAAGTTCTACTTGGGCCAGTTCAGGCCACCAACAAACTGCGTTTCACAGGCCTTGGTAAGAGATGTTCCCGGTAGGCTGTAAGAGCACTGGGCAACGCCAGATGTTTCTTAGCTTCCCGAAGAGCTGGAAGCAAGATGCTTTGGGGCCTCTCATCCCCTTTGCAAACAAGGCGGCCCTATGGGCCAGGCAGCTCTAGGCCAATGGAGCACACCCAGAGCAGAAGTTCTACCTCAGCCAGATAAGGCCTGCCAAGAAACTGCGTTTCAAAGGCTTTGGTAAGAGATGTTCCCGGTACTCTGTTAGAGCACTGGGCAGAGCCATTTGTTTCTTAGCTTCCCAAAGAGCTGGAAGCAAGATGCTTTGGGGGCTCCCTGCCCCTTTGCCAACAAGGGCGACCTTTGGGCCTTTCAGCTCTAGGCCAATGGAGCACACCCAGAGCAGAAGTCCTACTTCAGCCAGATCAGGCCTGCCAAGGAACTGCGTTTCAGAGGCCTTTGTATGTGACGTTCCCGGTAGGCTGTGAGAGCACGGTGCAGAGCCAGTTGTTTCCTTGTTTCCCAAACAGCTGGAAGCAAGACGCTTTGGGGCCTCTCTGCCCCTTTGGAAACAAGGCAGCACGTTGGGTCTGGCAGCTCTAGGGCAATGGAGCACAACCAGAGCCGAAGTTCTACTTCTTCCAGATCAGGCCTGCCTAGACAGTGCGTTTCCCAGGCCTTGATAAGAGATGTTCTCTTAGGCTATAAGAGCACTGGGCACAGCCAGTTGTTTCTTAGCTTCCCAAGAGGTGGAAGCAAGATGCTTTGGGGCCTCTCTCCCCCTTTGGAAACAAGGCAGCCCTTTGGGCCTTTCAGCTCTAGGGCAATGGAGCACACCCAGAGCAGAAGTTCTACCTCAGCCAGATCAGGCCTGCCAAGAAACTGCTTTTCACAGGCCTTCGTAAGAGGTGTTCCCGGAAGGCTGTAAGAGTACCTGGCAGAGCGAGTTGTTTCTTAGCTTCAAAAACAGCTGGAAGCAACATGATTTGGGGCCTCTCTCCCCCTTTGGAAACAAAGCAGCCTTTGTGCCTGGCAGCTCTAGGCCAAAGTAGCACACCCAGAGCACAAGTTCTACCTCAGCCAGATAAGGCCTGTCAAGAAGCTGCGTTTCACAGGCCTTTGTATGTGACGTTCCCGGTTGGCTTTGAGAGCACTGTGCAGAGCCAGTTGTTTTAGCTTCCCAGCGAGCAGGAAGCAAGATGCTTTGGGGCCTCTCTCACACTTTGGAAATAAAGGCAGCCCTTTGGGCCTGGCAGCCCTAGGCCAATGGAGTACACCCAGAGCAGAAGTTCTACCTCAGCCAGATCAGGCCTTCCAAGAAACTGCGTCTCACAGGCCTTTCTCTGTCACGTTGCCGGTAGGCTGTGAGAGCACTGTGCAGAGCCAGTTGTTTCTTAGCTTCCCAAAGATTTGGAAGCAAGATGCTTTGGGGACTCTCAGCCCCTTTGGAAACAAGGCGGCCCTTTGGGCCTGGCAGCTGTAGGCCAAAGTAGCACGCCCAGAGCAGGAGTTCTACTTCAGCCAGATCAGGCCTGCCAAGAAACTGCGTTTCACAGGCCTTGGTAAGAGATGTTCCCAGTAGGCTGTGAGAGCACTGTGGAGAGCCAGTTGCTTTAGCTTCCCACAGAGCTGGAAGCAAGATGCCTTGGGGCCTCTCTCTCCCTTTGGACACAAGGCAGCCGTTTGGGCCTGGCAGCTCTAGGCCAATGGAGCACACCCACAGCAGAAGTTCTACTTCAGGCAGATCAGTCCTGCCCAGAAACTGCGTTTCACAGCCCTTGGTAAGAGATGTTCACGGTAGGCTGTGAGAGCACTGGGCAGAACCAGTTGTTTTTTAGCTTCCCAAAGTGCTGGAGGCAAGATGCTTTGGGGCCTCTCTCACCCTTTGGAAACAAGGCAGCCCTTAGGTCCTGGTAGCTCTAGGCCTATGTAGCACAACCAGAACAGAAGTTCTACTTCAGCCAGGTCAGGCCTGCCAAGAAACTGCGTTTCACAGGCCTTTCAAAGAGATGTTCTCTTAGGCTGTAAGAGCACTGGGCAGAGCCAGCTGTTTCTTAGCTTCCCGAAGAGCTGGGAGCAAGATGCTTTGGGTCCACTCTCCGTCTTTGGAAACAAGGCAGCCCTTTGGGCCTGGCAGCTCTAGGGCAATGGAGCACACCCAGAGCAGAAGTTCTACTTCAGCCAGATCAGGCCTGCCAGGAAACTGCGTTTCACAGGCCTTGGTAAGAGATGTTCCCGGTAGGCTGTAAGAGCACTGGGCAGAGCCAGTTGTTTCTTACCTTCCTGAAAAGCTGGAAGCAAGATGCTTGGGACCCCTCTGCCCGTTTGGGAACAAGGCAGCCTTTTGGGTCGGGAAGCTCTAGGCCAATGGAGCACACGCAGAGCAGGAGTTCTACTTCAGCCTGATCAGGCCTGCAAAGAAACAGCGTTTGACAGGCCTTGGTAAGAGATGTTCGCGGTAGGTGTAAGAGCACTGGGCAGAGCCAGTTGTTTCTTAGCTTCGCAAAGACCGGGAAGCAAGATGCTTTGGGCCTCTCTGCCCCTTGGAAACAGGGCAGCACTTTGGGCCTGGCAGCTCTAGGGCAGTGGAGCACACCCAGAGCCGGAGTTCTTCTTCAGCCAGATGAGGCCTGCCAAGAAACTGCGTTTCACAGGCCTTTCAAAGACATGTTCCCGGTAGGCTGTAAGAGCACGGGGCAGAGCGAGTTGGTTCTTAGCTTCCCAGAGAGCTGGAAGCAAGATGCTTTGGGGCCTCTCTGCCCCTTTGGAAACAAGGCAGCACCTTGGGCCTGGCAGCTCTAGGGCAATGGAGCACACCCAGAGCAGAAGTTCTACTTCAGCCAAATCAGGCCTGCCAGGAAACGGCGTTTCACAGGCCTTGGTAAGAGATGTTCCCGGTAGGCTGTAAGAGCACTGGGCAACGCCAGATGTTTCTTAGCTTCCCGAAGAGCTGGAAGCAAGAAGCTTTGGTGCCACTCTCTCACTTTGGACTCAAGGCAGCCCTTTGGGGCAGGTAGCTCTAGCCCAGTGGAGCACACCCAGAGCAGAAGTTCTACTTGGGCCAGTTCAGGCCACCAACAAACTGCGTTTCACAGGCCTTGGTAAGAGATGTTCCCGGTAGGCTGTAAGAGCACTGGGCTACGCCAGATGTTTCTTAGCTTCCCGAAGAGCTGGAAGCAAGATGCTTTGGGGCCTCTCATCCCCTTTGCAAACAAGGCGGCCCTATGGGCCAGGCAGCTCTAGGCCAATGGAGCACACCCAGAGCAGAAGTTCTACTTCGGCCAGTTCAGGCCACCAACAAACTGCGTTTCACAGGCCTTGGTAAGAGATGTTCCCGGTAGGCTGTAAGAGCACTGGGCAACGCCAGATGTTTCTTAGCTTCCCGAAGAGCTGGAAGCAAGATGCTTTGGGGCCTCTCATCCCCTTTGCAAACAAGGCCGACCTATGGGCCAGGCAGCTCTAGGCCAATGGAGCACACCCAGAGCAGAAGTTCTACCTCAGCCAGATAAGGCCTGCCAAGAAACTGCGTTTCAAAGGCTTTGGTAAGAGATGTTCCCGGTACTCTGTTAGAGCACTGGGCAGAGCCATTTGTTTCTTAGCTTCCCAAAGAGCTGGAAGCAAGATGCTTTGGGGGCTCCCTGCCCCTTTGCCAACAAGGGCGACCTTTGGGCCTTTCAGCTCTAGGCCAATGGAGCACACCCAGAGCAGAAGTCCTACTTCAGCCAGATCAGGCCTGCCAAGGAACTGCGTTTCAGGGGCCTTTGTATGTGACGTTCCCGGTAGGCTGTGAGAGCACGGTGCAGAGCCAGTTGTTTCCTTGTTTCCCAAACAGCTGGAAGCAAGACGCTTTGGGGCCTCTCTGCCCCTTTGGAAACAAGGCAGCACGTTGGGTCTGGCAGCTCTAGGGCAATGGAGCACAACCAGAGCCGAAGTTCTACTTCTTCCAGATCAGGCCTGCCTAGACAGTGCGTTTCCCAGGCCTTGATAAGAGATGTTCTCTTAGGCTATAAGAGCACTGGGCACAGCCAGTTGTTTCTTAGCTTCCCAAGAGGTGGAAGCAAGATGCTTTGGGGCCTCTCTCCCCCTTTGGAAACAAGGCAGCCCTTTGGGCCTTTCAGCTCTAGGGCAATGGAGCACACCCAGAGCAGAAGTTCTACCTCAGCCAGATCAGGCCTGCCAAGAAACTGCTTTTCACAGGCCTTCGTAAGAGGTGTTCCCGGAAGGCTGTAAGAGTACCTGGCAGAGCGAGTTGTTTCTTAGCTTCAAAAACAGCTGGAAGCAACATGATTTGGGGCCTCTCTCCCCCTTTGGAAACAAAGCAGCCTTTGTGCCTGGCAGCTCTAGGCCAAAGTAGCACACCCAGAGCACAAGTTCTACCTCAGCCAGATAAGGCCTGTCAAGAAGCTGCGTTTCACAGGCCTTTGTATGTGACGTTCCCGGTTGGCTTTGAGAGCACTGTGCAGAGCCAGTTGTTTTAGCTTCCCAGAGAGCAGGAAGCAAGATGCTTTGGGGCCTCTCTCACACTTTGGAAATAAAGGCAGCCCTTTGGGCCTGGCAGCCCTAGGCCAATGGAGTACACCCAGAGCAGAAGTTCTACCTCAGCCAGATCAGGCCTTCCAAGAAACTGCGTCTCACAGGCCTTTCTCTGTCACGTTGCCGGTAGGCTGTGAGAGCACTGTGCAGAGCCAGTTGTTTCTTAGCTTCCCAAAGATTTGGAAGCAAGATGCTTTGGGGACTCTCAGCCCCTTTGGAAACAAGGCGGCCCTTTGGGCCTGGCAGCTCTAGGCCAAAGTAGCACGCCCAGAGCAGGAGTTCTACTTCAGCCAGATCAGGCCTGCCAAGAAACTGCGTTTCACAGGCCTTGGTAAGAGATGTTCCCGGTAGGCTGTGAGAGCACTGTGGAGAGCCAGTTGCTTTAGCTTCCCACAGAGCTGGAAGCAAGATGCTTTGGGGCCTCTCTCTCCCTTTGGACACAAGGCAGCCGTTTGGGCCTGGCAGCTCTAGGCCAATGGAGCACACCCACAGCAGAAGTTCTACTTCAGGCAGATCAGTCCTGCCCAGAAACTGCGTTTCACAGCCCTTGGTAAGAGATGTTCACGGTAGGCTGTGAGAGCACTGGGCAGAACCAGTTGTTTTTTAGCTTCCCAAAGTGCTGGAGGCAACATGCTTTGGGGCCTCTCTCACCCTTTGGAAACAAGGCAGCCCTTAGGTCCAGGTAGCTCTAGGCCTATGTAGCACAACCAGAACAGAAGTTCTACTTCAGCCAGGTCAGGCCTGCCAAGAAACTGCGTTTCACAGGCCTTTCAAAGAGATGTTCTCTTAGGCTGTAAGAGCACTGGGCAGAGCCAGCTGTTTCTTAGCTTCCCGAAGAGCTGGGAGCAAGATGCTTTGGGTCCACTCTCCGTCTTTGGAAACAAGGCAGCCCTTTGGGCCTGGCAGCTCTAGGGCAATGGAGCACACCCAGAGCAGAAGTTCTACTTCAGCCAGATCAGGCCTGCCAGGAAACTGCGTTTCACAGGCCTTGGTAAGAGATGTTCCCGGTAGGCTGTAAGAGCACTGGGCAGAGCCAGTTGTTTCTTACCTTCCTGAAAAGCTGGAAGCAAGATGCTTGTGAGCCCTCTGCCCGTTTGGGAACAAGGCAGCCTTTTGGGTCGGGAAGCTCTAGGCCAATGGAGCACACGCAGAGCAGGAGTTCTACTTCAGCCTGATCAGGCCTGCAAAGAAACAGCGTTTGACAGGCCTTGGTAAGAGATGTTCGCGGTAGGTGTAAGAGCACTGGGCAGAGCCAGTTGTTTCTTAGCTTCGCAAAGACCGGGAAGCAAGATGCTTTGGGCCTCTCTGCCCCTTGGAAACAGGGCAGCACTTTGGGCCTGGCAGCTCTAGGGCAATGGAGCACACCCAGAGCCGGAGTTCTACTTCAGCCAGATGAGGCCTGCCAAGAAACTGCGTTTCACAGGCCTTTCAAAGACATGTTCCCGGTAGGCTGTAAGAGCACGGGGCAGAGCGAGTTGGTTCTTAGCGTCCCAGAGAGCTGGAAGCAAGATGCTTTGGGGCCTCTCTGCCCCTTTGGAAACAAGGCAGCACCTTGGGCCTGGCAGCTCTAGGGCAATGGAGCACACCCAGAGCAGAAGTTCTACTTCAGCCAAATCAGGCCTGCCAGGAAACGGCGTTTCACAGGCCTTGGTAAGAGATGTTCCCGGTAGGCTGTAAGAGCACTGGGCAACGCCAGATGTTTCTTAGCTTCCCGAAGAGCTGGAAGCAAGAAGCTTTGGTGCCACTCTCTCACTTTGGACTCAAGGCAGCCCTTTGGGGCAGGTAGCTCTAGGCCAGTGGAGCACACCCAGAGCAGAAGTTCTACTTGGGCCAGTTCAGGCCACCAACAAACTGCGTTTCACAGGCCTTGGTAAGAGATGTTCCCGGTAGGCTGTAAGAGCACTGGGCAACGCCAGATGTTTCTTAGCTTCCCGAAGAGCTGGAAGCAAGATGCTTTGGGGCCTCTCATCCCCTTTGCAAACAAGGCGGCCCTATGGGCCAGGCAGCTCTAGGCCAATGGAGCACACCCAGAGCAGAAGTTCTACCTCAGCCAGATAAGGCCTGCCAAGAAACTGCGTTTCAAAGGCTTTGGTAAGAGATGTTCCCGCTACTCTGTTAGAGCACTGGGCAGAGCCATTTGTTTCTTAGCTTCCCAAAGAGCTGGAAGCAAGATGCTTTGGGGGCTCCCTGCCCCTTTGCCAACAAGGGCGACCTTTGGGCCTTTCAGCTCTAGGCCAATGGAGCACACCCAGAGCAGAAGTCCTACTTCAGCCAGATCAGGCCTGCCAAGGAACTGCGTTTCAGAGGCCTTTGTATGTGACGTTCCCGGTAGGCTGTGAGAGCACGGTGCAGAGCCAGTTGTTTCCTTGTTTCCCAAACAGCTGGAAGCAAGACGCTTTGGGGCCTCTCTGCCCCTTTGGAAACAAGGCAGCACGTTGGGTCTGGCAGCTCTAGGGCAATGGAGCACAACCAGAGCCGAAGTTCTACTTCTTCCAGATCAGGCCTGCCTAGACAGTGCGTTTCCCAGGCCTTGATAAGAGATGTTCTCTTAGGCTATAAGAGCACTGGGCACAGCCAGTTGTTTCTTAGCTTCCCAAGAGGTGGAAGCAAGATGCTTTGGGGCCTCTCTCCCCCTTTGGAAACAAGGCAGCCCTTTGGGCCTTTCAGCTCTAGGGCAATGGAGCACACCCAGAGCAGAAGTTCTACCTCAGCCAGATCAGGCCTGCCAAGAAACTGCTTTTCACAGGCCTTTGTAAGAGGTGTTCCCGGAAGGCTGTAAGAGTACCTGGCAGAGCGAGTTGTTTCTTAGCTTCAAAAACAGCTGGAAGCAACATGATTTGGGGCCTCTCTCCCCCTTTGGAAACAAAGCAGCCTTTGTGCCTGGCAGCTCTAGGCCAAAGTAGCACACCCAGAGCACAAGTTCTACCTCAGCCAGATAAGGCCTGTCAAGAAGCTGCGTTTCACAGGCCTTTGTATGTGACGTTCCCGGTTGGCTTTGAGAGCACTGTGCAGAGCCAGTTGTTTTAGCTTCCCAGCGAGCAGGAAGCAAGATGCTTTGGGGCCTCTCTCACACTTTGGAAATAAAGGCAGCCCTTTGGGCCTGGCAGCCCTAGGCCAATGGAGTACACCCAGAGCAGAAGTTCTACCTCAGCCAGATCAGGCCTTCCAAGAAACTGCGTCTCACAGGCCTTTCTCTGTCACGTTGCCGGTAGGCTGTGAGAGCACTGTGCAGAGCCAGTTGTTTCTTAGCTTCCCAAAGATTTGGAAGCAAGATGCTTTGGGGACTCTCAGCCCCTTTGGAAACAAGGCGGCCCTTTGGGCCTGGCAGCTCTAGGCCAAAGTAGCACGCCCAGAGCAGGAGTTCTACTTCAGCCAGATCAGGCCTGCCAAGAAACTGCGTTTCACAGGCCTTGGTAAGAGATGTTCCCGGTAGGCTGTGAGAGCACTGTGGAGAGCCAGTTGCTTTAGCTTCCCACAGAGCTGGAAGCAAGATGCCTTGGGGCCTCTCTCTCCCTTTGGACACAAGGCAGCCGTTTGGGCCTGGCAGTTCTAGGCCAATGGAGCACACCCACAGCAGAAGTTCTACTTCAGGCAGATCAGTCCTGCCCAGAAACTGCGTTTCACAGCCCTTGGTAAGAGATGTTCACGGTAGGCTGTGAGAGCACTGGGCAGAACCAGTTGTTTTTTAGCTTCCCAAAGTGCTGGAGGCAAGATGCTTTGGGGCCTCTCTCACCCTTTGGAAACAAGGCAGCCCTTAGGTCCTGGTAGCTCTAGGCCTATGTAGCACAACCAGAACAGAAGTTCTACTTCAGCCAGGTCAGGCCTGCCAAGAAACTGCGTTTCACAGGCCTTTCAAAGAGATGTTCTCTTAGGCTGTAAGAGCACTGGGCAGAGCCAGCTGTTTCTTAGCTTCCCGAAGAGCTGGGAGCAAGATGCTTTGGGTCCACTCTCCGTCTTTGGAAACAAGGCAGCCCTTTGGGCCTGGCAGCTCTAGGGCAATGGAGCACACCCAGAGCAGAAGTTCTACTTCAGCCAGATCAGGCCTGCCAGGAAACTGCGTTTCACAGGCCTTGGTAAGAGATGTTCCCGGTAGGCTGTAAGAGCACTGGGCAGAGCCAGTTGTTTCTTACCTTCCTGAAAACCTGGAAGCAAGATGCTTGGGAGCCCTCTGCCCGTTTGGGAACAAGGCAGCCTTTTGGGTCGGGAAGCTCTAGGCCAATGGAGCACACGCAGAGCAGGAGTTCTACTTCAGCCTGATCAGGCCTGCAAAGAAACAGCGTTTGACAGGCCTTGGTAAGAGATGTTCGCGGTAGGTGTAAGAGCACTGGGCAGAGCCAGTTGTTTCTTAGCTTCGCAAAGACCGGGAAGCAAGATGCTTTGGGCCTCTCTGCCCCTTGCAAACAGGGCAGCACTTTGGGCCTGGCAGCTCTAGGGCAATGGAGCACACCCAGAGCCGGAGTTCTACTTCAGCCAGATGAGGCCTGCCAAGAAACTGCGTTTCACAGGCCTTTCAAAGACATGTTCCCAGTAGGCTGTAAGAGCACGGGGCAGAGCGAGTTGGTTCTTAGCTTCCCAGAGAGCTGGAAGCAAGAAGCTTTGGTGCCACTCTCTCACTTTGGACTCAAGGCAGCCCTTTGGGGCAGGTAGCTCTAGGCCAGTGGAGCACACCCAGAGCAGAAGTTCTACTTGGGCCAGTTCAGGCCACCAACAAACTGCGTTTCACAGGCCTTGGTAAGAGATGTTCCCGGTAGGCTGTAAGAGCACTGGGCAACGCCAGATGTTTCTTAGCTTCCCGAAGAGCTGGAAGCAAGATGCTTTGGGGCCTCTCATCCCCTTTGCAAACAAGGCGGCCCTATGGGCCAGGCAGCTCTACGCCAATGGAGCACACCCAGAGCAGAAGTTCTACTTCGGCCAGTTCAGGCCACCAACAAACTGCGTTTCACAGGCCTTGGTAAGAGATGTTCCCGGTAGGCTGTGAGAGCACTGGGCAGAACCAGTTCTTTTTTAGCTTCCCAAAGTGCTGGAGGCAACATGCTTTGGGGCCTCTCTCACCCTTTGGAAACAAGGCAGCCCTTAGGTCCTGGTAGCTCTAGGCCTATGTAGCACAACCAGAACAGAAGTTCTACTTCAGCCAGGTCAGGCCTGCCAAGAAACTGCGTTTCACAGGCCTTTCAAAGAGATGTTCTCTTAGGCTGTAAGAGCACTGGGCAGAGCCAGCTGTTTCTTAGCTTCCCGAAGAGCTGGGAGCAAGATGCTTTGGGTCCACTCTCCGTCTTTGGAAACAAGGCAGCCCTTTGGGCCTTTCAGCTCTAGGGCAATGGAGCACACCCAGAGCAGAAGTTCTACTTCAGCCAGATCAGGCCTGCCAGGAAACTGCGTTTCACAGGCCTTGGTAAGAGATGTTCCCGGTAGGCTGTAAGAGCACTGGGCAGAGCCAGTTGTTTCTTACCTTCCTGAAAAGCTGGAAGCAAGATGCTTGGGAGCCCTCTGCCCGTTTGGGAACAAGGCAGCCTTTTGGGTCGGGAAGCTCTAGGCCAATGGAGCACACGCAGAGCAGGAGTTCTACTTCAGCCTGATCAGGCCTGCAAAGAAACAGCGTTTGACAGGCCTTGGTAAGAGATGTTCGCGGTAGGTGTAAGAGCACTGGGCAGAGCCAGTTGTTTCTTAGCTTCGCAAAGACCGGGAAGCAAGATGCTTTGGGCCTCTCTGCCCCTTGGAAACAGGGCAGCACTTTGGGCCTGGCAGCTCTAGGGCAATGGAGCACACCCAGAGCCGGAGTTCTACTTCAGCCAGATGAGGCCTGCCAAGAAACTGCGTTTCACAGGCCTTTCAAAGACATGTTCCCGGTAGGCTGTAAGAGCACGGGGCAGAGCGAGTTGGTTCTTAGCTTCCCAGAGAGCTGGAAGCAAGATGCTTTGGGGCCTCTCTGCCCCTTTGGAAACAAGGCAGCACCTTGGGCCTGGCAGCTCTAGGGCAATGGAGCACACCCAGAGCAGAAGTTCTACTTCAGCCAAATCAGGCCTGCCAGGAAACGGCGTTTCACAGGCCTTGGTAAGAGATGTTCCCGGTAGGCTGTAAGAGCACTGGGCAACGCCAGATGTTTCTTAGCTTCCCGAAGAGCTGGAAGCAAGAAGCTTTGGTGCCACTCTCTCACTTTGGACTCAAGGCAGCCCTTTGGGGCAGGTAGCTCTAGGCCAGTGGAGCACACCCAGAGCAGAAGTTCTACTTGGGCCAGTTCAGGCCACCAACAAACTGCGTTTCACAGGCCTTGGTAAGAGATGTTCCCGGTAGGCTGTAAGAGCACTGGGCAACGCCAGATGTTTCTTAGCTTCCCGAAGAGCTGGAAGCAAGATGCTTTGGGGCCTCTCATCCCCTTTGCAAACAAGGCCGACCTTTGGGCCAGGCAGCTCTAGGCCAATGGAGCACACCCAGAGCAGAAGTTCTACCTCAGCCAGATAAGGCCTGCCAAGAAACTGCGTTTCAAAGGCTTTGGTAAGAGATGTTCCCGCTACTCTGTTAGAGCACTGGGCAGAGCCATTTGTTTCTTAGCTTCCCAAAGAGCTGGAAGCAAGATGCTTTGGGGGCTCCCTGCCCCTTTGCCAACAAGGGCGACCTTTGGGCCTTTCAGCTCTAGGCCAATGGAGCACACCCAGAGCAGAAGTCCTACTTCAGCCAGATCAGGCCTGCCAAGGAACTGCGTTTCAGAGGCCTTTGTATGTGACGTTCCCGGTAGGCTGTGAGAGCACGGTGCAGAGCCAGTTGTTTCCTTGTTTCCCAAACAGCTGGAAGCAAGACGCTTTGGGGCCTCTCTGCCCCTTTGGAAAAAAGGCAGCACGTTGGGTCTGGCAGCTCTAGGGCAATGGAGCACAACCAGAGCCGAAGTTCTACTTCTTCCAGATCAGGCCTGCCTAGACAGTGCGTTTCCCAGGCCTTGATAAGAGATGTTCTCTTAGGCTATAAGAGCACTGGGCACAGCCAGTTGTTTCTTAGCTTCCCAAGAGGTGGAAGCAAGATGCTTTGGGGCCTCTCTCCCCCTTTGGAAACAAGGCAGCCCTTTGGGCCTTTCAGCTCTAGGGCAATGGAGCACACCCAGAGCAGAAGTTCTACCTCAGCCAGATCAGGCCTGCCAAGAAACTGCTTTTCACAGGCCTTCGTAAGAGGTGTTCCCGGAAGGCTGTAAGAGTACCTGGCAGAGCGAGTTGTTTCTTAGCTTCAAAAACAGCTGGAAGCAACATGATTTGGGGCCTCTCTCCCCCTTTGGAAACAAAGCAGCCTTTGTGCCTGGCAGCTCTAGGCCAAAGTAGCACACCCAGAGCACAAGTTCTACCTCAGCCAGATAAGGCCTGTCAAGAAGCTGCGTTTCACAGGCCTTTGTATGTGACGTTCCCGGTTGGCTTTGAGAGCACTGTGCAGAGCCAGTTGTTTTAGCTTCCCAGAGAGCAGGAAGCAAGATGCTTTGGGGCCTCTCTCACACTTTGGAAATAAAGGCAGCCCTTTGGGCCTGGCAGCCCTAGGCCAATGGAGTACACCCAGAGCAGAAGTTCTACCTCAGCCAGATCAGGCCTTCCAAGAAACTGCGTCTCACAGGCCTTTCTCTGTCACGTTGCCGGTAGGCTGTGAGAGCACTGTGCAGAGCCAGTTGTTTCTTAGCTTCCCAAAGATTTGGAAGCAAGATGCTTTGGGGACTCTCAGCCCCTTTGGAAACAAGGCGGCCCTTTGGGCCTGGCAGCTCTAGGCCAAAGTAGCACGCCCAGAGAAGGAGTTCTACTTCAGCCAGATCAGGCCTGCCAAGAAACTGCGTTTCACAGGCCTTGGTAAGAGATGTTCCCAGTAGGCTGTGAGAGCACTGTGGAGAGCCAGTTGCTTTAGCTTCCCACAGAGCTGGAAGCAAGATGCCTTGGGGCCTCTCTCTCCCTTTGGACACAAGGCAGCCGTTTGGGCCAGGCAGCTCTAGGCCAATGGAGCACACCCACAGCAGAAGTTCTACTTCAGCCAAATCAGGCCTGCCAGGAAACGGCGTTTCACAGGCCTTGGTAAGAGATGTTCCCGGTAGGCTGTAAGAGCACTGGGCAACGCCAGATGTTTCTTAGCTTCCCGAAGAGCTGGAAGCAAGAAGCTTTGGTGCCACTCTCTCACTTTGGACTCAAGGCAGCCCTTTGGGGCAGGTAGCTCTAGGCCAGTGGAGCACACCCAGAGCAGAAGTTCTACTTGGGCCAGTTCAGGCCACCAACAAACTGCGTTTCACAGGCCTTGGTAAGAGATGTTCCCGGTAGGCTGTAAGAGCACTGGGCAACGCCAGATGTTTCTTAGCTTCCCGAAGAGCTGGAAGCAAGATGCTTTGGGGCCTCTCATCCCCTTTGCAAACAAGGCCGACCTTTGGGCCAGGCAGCTCTAGGCCAATGGAGCACACCCAGAGCAGAAGTTCTACCTCAGCCAGATAAGGCCTGCCAAGAAACTGCGTTTCAAAGGCTTTGGTAAGAGATGTTCCCGCTACTCTGTTAGAGCACTGGGCAGAGCCATTTGTTTCTTAGCTTCCCAAAGAGCTGGAAGCAAGATGCTTTGGGGGCTCCCTGCCCCTTTGCCAACAAGGGCGACCTTTGGGCCTTTCAGCTCTAGGCCAATGGAGCACACCCAGAGCAGAAGTCCTACTTCAGCCAGATCAGGCCTGCCAAGGAACTGCGTTTCAGAGGCCTTTGTATGTGACGTTCCCGGTAGGCTGTGAGAGCACGGTGCAGAGCCAGTTGTTTCCTTGTTTCCCAAACAGCTGGAAGCAAGACGCTTTGGGGCCTCTCTGCCCCTTTGGAAAAAAGGCAGCACGTTGGGTCTGGCAGCTCTAGGGCAATGGAGCACAACCAGAGCCGAAGTTCTACTTCTTCCAGATCAGGCCTGCCTAGACAGTGCGTTTCCCAGGCCTTGATAAGAGATGTTCTCTTAGGCTATAAGAGCACTGGGCACAGCCAGTTGTTTCTTAGCTTCCCAAGAGGTGGAAGCAAGATGCTTTGGGGCCTCTCTCCCCCTTTGGAAACAAGGCAGCCCTTTGGGCCTTTCAGCTCTAGGGCAATGGAGCACACCCAGAGCAGAAGTTCTACCTCAGCCAGATCAGGCCTGCCGAGAAACTGCTTTTCACAGGCCTTCGTAAGAGGTGTTCCCGGAAGGCTGTAAGAGTACCTGGCAGAGCGAGTTGTTTCTTAGCTTCAAAAACAGCTGGAAGCAACATGATTTGGGGCCTCTCTCCCCCTTTGGAAACAAAGCAGCCTTTGTGCCTGGCAGCTCTAGGCCAAAGTAGCACACCCAGAGCACAAGTTCTACCTCAGCCAGATAAGGCCTGTCAAGAAGCTGCGTTTCACAGGCCTTTGTATGTGACGTTCCCGGTTGGCTTTGAGAGCACTGTGCAGAGCCAGTTGTTTTAGCTTCCCAGAGAGCAGGAAGCAAGATGCTTTGGGGCCTCTCTCACACTTTGGAAATAAAGGCAGCCCTTTGGGCCTGGCAGCCCTAGGCCAATGGAGTACACCCAGAGCAGAAGTTCTACCTCAGCCAGATCAGGCCTTCCAAGAAACTGCGTCTCACAGGCCTTTCTCTGTCACGTTGCCGGTAGGCTGTGAGAGCACTGTGCAGAGCCAGTTGTTTCTTAGCTTCCCAAAGATTTGGAAGCAAGATGCTTTGGGGACTCTCAGCCCCTTTGGAAACAAGGCGGCCCTTTGGGCCTGGCAGCTCTAGGCCAAAGTAGCACGCCCAGAGAAGGAGTTCTACTTCAGCCAGATCAGGCCTGCCAAGAAACTGCGTTTCACAGGCCTTGGTAAGAGATGTTCCCAGTAGGCTGTGAGAGCACTGTGGAGAGCCAGTTGCTTTAGCTTCCCACAGAGCTGGAAGCAAGATGCCTTGGGGCCTCTCTCTCCCTTTGGACACAAGGCAGCCGTTTGGGCCTGGCAGCTCTAGGCCAATGGAGCACACCCACAGCAGAAGTTCTACTTCAGGCAGATCAGTCCTGCCCAGAAACTGCGTTTCACAGCCCTTGGTAAGAGATGTTCACGGTAGGCTGTGAGAGCACTGGGTAGAACCAGTTGTTTTTTAGCTTCCCAAAGTGCTGGAGGCAACATGCTTTGGGGCCTCTCTCACCCTTTGGAAACAAGGCAGCCCTTAGGTCCTGGTAGCTCTAGGCCTATGTAGCACAACCAGAACAGAAGTTCTACTTCAGCCAGGTCAGGCCTGCCAAGAAACTGCGTTTCACAGGCCTTTCAAAGAGATGTTCTCTTAGGCTGTAAGAGCACTGGGCAGAGCCAGCTGTTTCTTAGCTTCCCGAAGAGCTGGGAGCAAGATGCTTTGGGTCCACTCTCCGTCTTTGGAAACAAGGCAGCCCTTTGGGCCTTTCAGCTCTAGGGCAATGGAGCACACCCAGAGCAGAAGTTCTACTTCAGCCAGATCAGGCCTGTCAGGAAACTGCGTTTCACAGGCCTTGGTAAGAGATGTTCCCGGTAGGCTGTAAGAGCACTGGGCAGAGCCAGTTGTTTCTTACTTTCCTGAAAAGCTGGAAGCAAGATGCTTGGGAGCCCTCTGCCCGTTTGGGAACAAGGCAGCCTTTTGGGTCGGGAAGCTCTAGGCCAATGGAGCACACGCAGAGCAGGAGTTCTACTTCAGCCTGATCAGGCCTGCAAAGAAACAGCGTTTGACAGGCCTTGGTAAGAGATGTTCGCGGTAGGTGTAAGAGCACTGGGCAGAGCCAGTTGTTTCTTAGCTTCGCAAAGACTGGGAAGCAAGATGCTTTGGGCCTCTCTGCCCCTTGGAAACAGGGCAGCACTTTGGGCCTGGCAGCTCTAGGGCAATGGAGCACACCCAGAGCCGGAGTTCTACTTCAGCCAGATGAGGCCTGCCAAGAAACTGCGTTTCACAGGCCTTTCAAAGACATGTTCCCGGTAGGCTGTAAGAGCACGGGGCAGAGCGAGTTGGTTCTTAGCTTCCCAGAGAGCTGGAAGCAAGATGCTTTGGGGCCTCTCTGCCCCTTTGGAAACAAGGCAGCACCTTGGGCCTGGCAGCTCTAGGGCAATGGAGCACACCCAGAGCAGAAGTTCTACTTCAGCCAAATCAGGCCTGCCAGGAAACGGCGTTTCACAGGCCTTGGTAAGAGATGTTCCCGGTAGGCTGTAAGAGCACTGGGCAACGCCAGATGTTTCTTAGCTTCCCGAAGAGCTGGAAGCAAGAAGCTTTGGTGCCACTCTCTCACTTTGGACTCAAGGCAGCCCTTTGGGGCAGGTAGCTCTAGGCCAGTGGAGCACACCCAGAGCAGAAGTTCTACTTGGGCCAGTTCAGGCCACCAACAAACTGCGTTTCACAGGCCTTGGTAAGAGATGTTCCCGGTAGGCTGTAAGAGCACTGGGCAACGCCAGATGTTTCTTAGCTTCCCGAAGAGCTGGAAGCAAGATGCTTTGGGGCCTCTCATCCCCTTTGCAAACAAGGCGGCCCTATGGGCCAGGCAGCTCTAGGCCAATAGAGCACACCCAGAGCAGAAGTTCTACTTCGGCCAGTTCAGGCCACCAACAAACTGCGTTTCACAGGCCTTGGTAAGAGATGTTCCCGGTAGGCTGTAAGAGCACTGGGCAACGCCAGATGTTTCTTAGCTTCCCGAAGAGCTGGAAGCAAGATGCTTTGGGGCCTCTCATCCCCTTTGCAAACAAGGCCGACCTTTGGGCCAGGCAGCTCTAGGCCAATGGAGCACACCCAGAGCAGAAGTTCTACCTCAGCCAGATAAGGCCTGCCAAGAAACTGCGTTTCAAAGGCTTTGGTAAGAGATGTTCCCGGTACTCTGTTAGAGCACTGGGCAGAGCCATTTGTTTCTTAGCTTCCCAAAGAGCTGGAAGCAAGATGCTTTGGGGGCTCCCTGCCCCTTTGCCAACAAGGGCGACCTTTGGGCCTTTCAGCTCTAGGCCAATGGAGCACACCCAGAGCAGAAGTCCTACTTCAGCCAGATCAGGCCTGCCAAGGAACTGCGTTTCAGAGGCCTTTGTATGTGACGTTCCCGGTAGGCTGTGAGAGCACGGTGCAGAGCCAGTTGTTTCCTTGTTTCCCAAACAGCTGGAAGCAAGACGCTTTGGGGCCTCTCTGCCCCTTTGGAAACAAGGCAGCACGTTGGGTCTGGCAGCTCTAGGGCAATGGAGCACAACCAGAGCCGAAGTTCTACTTCTTCCAGATCAGGCCTGCCTAGACAGTGCGTTTCCCAGGCCTTGATAAGAGATGTTCTCTTAGGCTATAAGAGCACTGGGCACAGCCAGTTGTTTCTTAGCTTCCCAAGAGGTGGAAGCAAGATGCTTTGGGGCCTCTCTCCCCCTTTGGAAACAAGGCAGCCCTTTGGGCCTTTCAGCTCTAGGGCAATGGAGCACACCCAGAGCAGAAGTTCTACCTCAGCCAGATCAGGCCTGCCAAGAAACTGCTTTTCACAGGCCTTCGTAAGAGGTGTTCCCGGAAGGCTGTAAGAGTACCTGGCAGAGCGAGTTGTTTCTTAGCTTCAAAAACAGCTGGAAGCAACATGATTTGGGGCCTCTCTCCCCCTTTGGAAACAAAGCAGCCTTTGTGCCTGGCAGCTCTAGGCCAAAGTAGCACACCCAGAGCACAAGTTCTACCTCAGCCAGATAAGGCCTGTCAAGAAGCTGCGTTTCACAGGCCTTTGTATGTGACGTTCCCGGTTGGCTTTGAGAGCACTGTGCAGAGCCAGTTGTTTTAGCTTCCCAGAGAGCAGGAAGCAAGATGCTTTGGGGCCTCTCTCACACTTTGGAAATAAAGGCAGCCCTTTGGGCCTGGCAGCCCTAGGCCAATGGAGTACACCCAGAGCAGAAGTTCTACCTCAGCCAGATCAGGCCTTCCAAGAAACTGCGTCTCACAGGCCTTTCTCTGTCACGTTGCCGGTAGGCTGTGAGAGCACTGTGCAGAGCCAGTTGTTTCTTAGCTTCCCAAAGATTTGGAAGCAAGATGCTTTGGGGACTCTCAGCCCCTTTGGAAACAAGGCGGCCCTTTGGGCCTGGCAGCTCTAGGCCAAAGTAGCACGCCCAGAGCAGGAGTTCTACTTCAGCCAGATCAGGCCTGCCAAGAAACTGCGTTTCACAGGCCTTGGTAAGAGATGTTCCCGGTAGGCTGTGAGAGCACTGTGGAGAGCCAGTTGCTTTAGCTTCCCACAGAGCTGGAAGCAAGATGCTTTGGGGCCTCTCTCTCCCTTTGGACACAAGGCAGCCGTTTGGGCCTGGCAGCTCTAGGCCAATGGAGCACACCCACAGCAGAAGTTCTACTTCAGGCAGATCAGTCCTGCCCAGAAACTGCGTTTCACAGCCCTTGGTAAGAGATGTTCACGGTAGGCTGTGAGAGCACTGGGCAGAACCAGTTGTTTTTTAGCTTCCCAAAGTGCTGGAGGCAAGATGCTTTGGGGCCTCTCTCACCCTTTGGAAACAAGGCAGCCCTTAGGTCCTGGTAGCTCTAGGCCTATGTAGCACAACCAGAACAGAAGTTCTACTTCAGCCAGGTCAGGCCTGCCAAGAAACTGCGTTTCACAGGCCTTTCAAAGAGATGTTCTCTTAGGCTGTAAGAGCACTGGGCAGAGCCAGCTGTTTCTTAGCTTCCCGAAGAGCTAGGAGCAAGATGCTTTGGGTCCACTCTCCGTCTTTGGAAACAAGGCAGCCCTTTGGGCCTGGCAGCTCTAGGGCAATGGAGCACACCCAGAGCAGAAGTTCTACTTCAGCCAGATCAGGCCTGCCAGGAAACTGCGTTTCACAGGCCTTGGTAAGAGATGTTCCCGGTAGGCTGTAAGAGCACTGGGCAGAGCCAGTTGTTTCTTACCTCCTGAAAAGCTGGAAGCAAGATGCTTGGGAGCCCTCTGCCCGTTTGGGAACAAGGCAGCCTTTTGGGTCGGGAAGCTCTAGGCCAATGGAGCACACGCAGAGCAGGAGTTCTACTTCAGCCTGATCAGGCCTGCAAAGAAACAGCGTTTGACAGGCCTTGGTAAGAGATGTTCGCGGTAGGTGTAAGAGCACTGGGCAGAGCCAGTTGTTTCTTAGCTTCGCAAAGACCGGGAAGCAAGGTGCTTTGGGCCTCTCTGCCCCTTGGAAACAGGGCAGCACTTTGGGCCTGGCAGCTCTAGGGCAATGGAGCACACCCAGAGCCGGAGTTCTACTTCAGCCAGATGAGGCCTGCCAAGAAACTGCGTTTCACAGGCCTTTCAAAGACATGTTCCCGGTAGGCTGTAAGAGCACGGGGCAGAGCGAGTTGGTTCTTAGCTTCCCAGAGAGCTGGAAGCAAGATGCTTTGGGGCCTCTCTGCCCCTTTGGAAACAAGGCAGCACCTTGGGCCTGGCAGCTCTAGGGCAATGGAGCACACCCAGAGCAGAAGTTCTACTTCAGCCAAATCAGGCCTGCCAGGAAACGGCGTTTCACAGGCCTTGGTAAGAGATGTTCCCGGTAGGCTGTAAGAGCACTGGGCAACGCCAGATGTTTCTTAGCTTCCCGAAGAGCTGGAAGCAAGAAGCTTTGGTGCCACTCTCTCACTTTGGACTCAAGGCAGCCCTTTGGGGCAGGTAGCTCTATGCCAGTGGAGCACACCCAGAGCAGAAGTTCTACTTGGGCCAGTTCAGGCCACCAACAAACTGCGTTTCACAGGCCTTGGTAAGAGATGTTCCCGGTAGGCTGTAAGAGCACTGGGCAACGCCAGATGTTTCTTAGCTTCCCGAAGAGCTGGAAGCAAGATGCTTTGGGGCCTCTCATCCCCTTTGCAAACAAGGCGGCCCTATGGGCCAGGCAGCTCTAGGCCAATAGAGCACACCCAGAGCAGAAGTTCTACTTCGGCCAGTTCAGGCCACCAACAAACTGCGTTTCACAGGCCTTGGTAAGAGATGTTCCCGGTAGGCTGTAAGAGCACTGGGCAACGCCAGATGTTTCTTAGCTTCCCGAAGAGCTGGAAGCAAGATGCTTTGGGGCCTCTCATCCCCTTTGCAAACAAGGCGGCCCTTTGGGCCAGGCAGCTCTAGGCCAATGGAGCACACCCAGAGCAGAAGTTCTACCTCAGCCAGATAAGGCCTGCCAAGAAACTGCGTTTCAAAGGCTTTGGTAAGAGATGTTCCCGGTACTCTGTTAGAGCACTGGGCAGAGCCATTTGTTTCTTAGCTTCCCAAAGAGCTGGAAGCAAGATGCTTTGGGGGCTCCCTGCCCCTTTGCCAACAAGGGCGACCTTTGGGCCTTTCAGCTCTAGGCCAATGGAGCACACCCAGAGCAGAAGTCCTACTTCAGCCAGATCAGGCCTGCCAAGGAACTGCGTTTCAGAGGCCTTTGTATGTGACGTTCCCGGTAGGCTGTGAGAGCACGGTGCAGAGCCAGTTGTTTCCTTGTTTCCCAAACAGCTGGAAGCAAGACGCTTTGGGGCCTCTCTGCCCCTTTGGAAACAAGGCAGCACGTTGGGTCTGGCAGCTCTAGGGCAATGGAGCACAACCAGAGCCGAAGTTCTACTTCTTCCAGATCAGGCCTGCCTAGACAGTGCGTTTCACAGGCCTTGATAAGAGATGTTCTCTTAGGCTATAAGAGCACTGGGCACAGCCAGTTGTTTCTTAGCTTCCCAAGAGGTGGAAGCAAGATGCTTTGGGGCCTCTCTCCCCCTTTGGAAACAAGGCAGCCCTTTGGGCCTTTCAGCTCTAGGGCAATGGAGCACACCCAGAGCAGAAGTTCTACCTCAGCCAGATCAGGCCTGCCAAGAAACTGCTTTTCACAGGCCTTCGTAAGAGGTGTTCCCGGAAGGCTGTAAGAGTACCTGGCAGAGCGAGTTGTTTCTTAGCTTCAAAAACAGCTGGAAGCAACATGATTTGGGGCCTCTCTCCCCCTTTGGAAACAAAGCAGCCTTTGTGCCTGGCAGCTCTAGGCCAAAGTAGCACACCCAGAGCACAATTTCTACCTCAGCCAGATAAGGCCTGTCAAGAAGCTGCGTTTCACAGGCCTTTCTCTGTCACGTTGCCGGTAGGCTGTGAGAGCACTGTGCAGAGCCAGTTGTTTCTTAGCTTCCCAAAGATTTGGAAGCAAGATGCTTTGGGGACTCTCAGCCCCTTTGGAAACAAGGCGGCCCTTTGGGCCTGGCAGCTCTAGGCCAAAGTAGCACGCCCAGAGCAGGAGTTCTACTTCAGCCAGATCAGGCCTGCCAAGAAACTGCGTTTCACAGGCCTTGGTAAGAGATGTTCCCGGTAGGCTGTGAGAGCACTGTGGAGAGCCAGTTGCTTTAGCTTCCCACAGAGCTGGAAGCAAGATGCCTTGGGGCCTCTCTCTCCCTTTGGACACAAGGCAGCCGTTTGGGCCTGGCAGCTCTAGGCCAATGGAGCACACCCACAGCAGAAGTTCTACTTCAGGCAGATCAGTCCTGCCCAGAAACTGCGTTTCACAGCCCTTGGTAAGAGATGTTCACGGTAGGCTGTGAGAGCACTGGGCAGAACCAGTTGTTTTTTAGCTTCCCAAAGTGCTGGAGGCAAGATGCTTTGGGGCCTCTCTCACCCTTTGGAAACAAGGCAGCCCTTAGGTCCTGGTAGCTCTAGGCCTATGTAGCACAACCAGAAGAGAAGTTCTACTTCAGCCAGGTCAGGCCTGCCAAGAAACTGCGTTTCACAGGCCTTTCAAAGAGATGTTCTCTTAGGCTGTAAGAGCACTGGGCAGAGCCAGCTGTTTCTTAGCTTCCCGAAGAGCTGGGAGCAAGATGCTTTGGGTCCACTCTCCGTCTTTGGAAACAAGGCAGCCCTTTGGGCCTGGCAGCTCTAGGGCAATGGAGCACACCCAGAGCAGAAGTTCTACTTCAGCCAGATCAGGCCTGCCAGGAAACTGCGTTTCACAGGCCTTGGTAAGAGATGTTCCCGGTAGGCTCTAAGAGCACTGGGCAGAGCCAGTTGTTTCTTACCTTCCTGAAAAGCTGGAAGCAAGATGCTTGGGACCCCTCTGCCCGTTTGGGAACAAGGCAGCCTTTTGGGTCGGGAAGCTCTAGGCCAATGGAGCACACGCAGAGCAGGAGTTCTACTTCAGCCTGATCAGGCCTGCAAAGAAACAGCGTTTGACAGGCCTTGGTAAGAGATGTTCGCGGTAGGTGTAAGAGCACTGGGCAGAGCCAGTTGTTTCTTAGCTTCGCAAAGACCGGGAAGCAAGATGCTTTGGGCCTCTCTGCCCCTTGGAAACAGGGCAGCACTTTGGGCCTGGCAGCTCTAGGGCAATGGAGCACACCCAGAGCAGAAGTTCTACTTCAGCCAAATCAGGCCTGCCAGGAAACGGCGTTTCACAGGCCTTGGTAAGAGATGTTCCCGGTAGGCTGTAAGAGCACTGGGCAACGCCAGATGTTTCTTAGCTTCCCGAAGAGCTGGAAGCAAGATGCTTTGGGGCCTCTCATCCCCTTTGCAAACAAGGCGGCCCTATGGGCCAGGCAGCTCTAGGCCAATGGAGCACACCCAGAGCAGAAGTTCTACTTCGGCCAGTTCAGGCCACCAACAAACTGCGTTTCACAGGCCTTGGTAAGAGATGTTCCCGGTGGGCTGTAAGAGCACTGGGCAACGCCAGATGTTTCTTAGCTTCCCGAAGAGCTGGAAGCAAGATGCTTTGGGGCCTCTCATCCCCTTTGCAAACAAGGCGGCCCTATGGGCCAGGCAGCTCTAGGCCAATGGAGCACACCCAGAGCAGAAGTTCTACTTCGGCCAGTTCAGGCCACCAACAAACTGCGTTTCACAGGCCTTGGTAAGAGATGTTCCCGGTGGGCTGTAAGAGCACTGGGCAACGCCAGATGTTTCTTAGCTTCCCGAAGAGCTGGAAGCAAGATGCTTTGGGGCCTCTCATCCCCTTTGCAAACAAGGCCGACCTTTGGGCCAGGCAGCTCTAGGCCAATGGAGCACACCCAGAGCAGAAGTTCTACCTCAGCCAGATAAGGCCTGCCAAGAAACTGCGTTTCAAAGGCTTTGGTAAGAGATGTTCCCGGTACTCTGTTAGAGCACTGGGCAGAGCCATTTGTTTCTTAGCTTCCCAAAGAGCTGGAAGCAAGATGCTTTGGGGGCTCCCTGCCCCTTTGCCAACAAGGGCGACCTTTGGGCCTTTCAGCTCTAGGCCAATGGAGCACACCCAGAGCAGAAGTCCTACTTCAGCCAGATCAGGCCTGCCAAGGAACTGCGTTTCAGAGGCCTTTGTATGTGACGTTCCCGGTAGGCTGTGAGAGCACGGTGCAGAGCCAGTTGTTTCCTTGTTTCCCAAACAGCTGGAAGCAAGACGCTTTGGGGCCTCTCTGCCCCTTTGGAAACAAGGCAGCACGTTGGGTCTGGCAGCTCTAGGGCAATGGAGCACAACCAGAGCCGAAGTTCTACTTCTTCCAGATCAGGCCTGCCTAGACAGTGCGTTTCACAGGCCTTGATAAGAGATGTTCTCTTAGGCTATAAGAGCACTGGGCACAGCCAGTTGTTTCTTAGCTTCCCAAGAGGTGGAAGCAAGATGCTTTGGGGCCTCTCTCCCCCTTTGGAAACAAGGCAGCCCTTTGGGCCTTTCAGCTCTAGGGCAATGGAGCACACCCAGAGCAGAAGTTCTACCTCAGCCAGATCAGGCCTGCCAAGAAACTGCTTTTCACAGGCCTTCGTAAGAGGTGTTCCCGGAAGGCTGTAAGAGTACCTGGCAGAGCGAGTTGTTTCTTAGCTTCAAAAACAGCTGGAAGCAACATGATTTGGGGCCTCTCTCCCCCTTTGGAAACAAAGCAGCCTTTGTGCCTGGCAGCTCTAGGCCAAAGTAGCACACCCAGAGCACAAGTTCTACCTCAGCCAGATAAGGCCTGTCAAGAAGCTGCGTTTCACAGGCCTTTGTATGTGACGTTCCCGGTTGGCTTTGAGAGCACTGTGCAGAGCCAGTTGTTTTAGCTTCCCAGCGAGCAGGAAGCAAGATGCTTTGGGGCCTCTCTCACACTTTGGAAATAAAGGCAGCCCTTTGGGCCTGGCAGCCCTAGGCCAATGGAGTACACCCAGAGCAGAAGTTCTACCTCAGCCAGATCAGGCCTTCCAAGAAACTGCGTCTCACAGGCCTTTCTCTGTCACGTTGCCGGTAGGCTGTGAGAGCACTGTGCAGAGCCAGTTGTTTCTTAGCTTCCCAAAGATTTGGAAGCAAGATGCTTTGGGGACTCTCAGCCCCTTTGGAAACAAGGCGGCCCTTTGGGCCTGGCAGCTCTAGGCCAAAGTAGCACGCCCAGAGCAGGAGTTCTACTTCAGCCAGATCAGGCCTGCCAAGAAACTGCGTTTCACAGGCCTTGGTAAGAGATGTTCCCGGTAGGCTGTGAGAGCACTGTGGAGAGCCAGTTGCTTTAGCTTCCCACAGAGCTGGAAGCAAGATGCCTTGGGGCCTCTCTCTCCCTTTGGACACAAGGCAGCCGTTTGGGCCTGGCAGCTCTAGGCCAATGGAGCACACCCACAGCAGAAGTTCTACTTCAGGCAGATCAGTCCTGCCCAGAAACTGCGTTTCACAGCCCTTGGTAAGAGATGTTCACGGTAGGCTGTGAGAGCACTGGGCAGAACCAGTTGTTTTTTAGCTTCCCAAAGTGCTGGAGGCAAGATGCTTTGGGGCCTCTCTCACCCTTTGGAAACAAGGCAGCCCTTAGGTCCTGGTAGCTCTAGGCCTATGTAGCACAACCAGAAGAGAAGTTCTACTTCAGCCAGGTCAGGCCTGCCAAGAAACTGCGTTTCACAGGCCTTTCAAAGAGATGTTCTCTTAGGCTGTAAGAGCACTGGGCAGAGCCAGCTGTTTCTTAGCTTCCCGAAGAGCTGGGAGCAAGATGCTTTGGGTCCACTCTCCGTCTTTGGAAACAAGGCAGCCCTTTGGGCCTGGCAGCTCTAGGGCAATGGAGCACACCCAGAGCAGAAGTTCTACTTCAGCCAGATCAGGCCTGCCAGGAAACTGCGTTTCACAGGCCTTGGTAAGAGATGTTCCCGGTAGGCTGTAAGAGCACTGGGCAGAGCCAGTTGTTTCTTACCTTCCTGAAAAGCTGGAAGCAAGATGCTTGGGACCCCTCTGCCCGTTTGGGAACAAGGCAGCCTTTTGGGTCGGGAAGCTCTAGGCCAATGGAGCACACGCAGAGCAGGAGTTCTACTTCAGCCTGATCAGGCCTGCAAAGAAACAGCGTTTGACAGGCCTTGGTAAGAGATGTTCGCGGTAGGTGTAAGAGCACTGGGCAGAGCCAGTTGTTTCTTAGCTTCGCAAAGACCGGGAAGCAAGATGCTTTGGGCCTCTCTGCCCCTTGGAAACAGGGCAGCACTTTGGGCCTGGCAGCTGTAGGGCAATGGAGCACACCCAGAGCCGGAGTTCTACTTCAGCCAGATGAGGCCTGCCAAGAAACTGCGTTTCACAGGCCTTTCAAAGACATGTTCCCGGTAGGCTGTAAGAGCACGGGGCAGAGCGAGTTGGTTCTTAGCTTCCCAGAGAGCTGGAAGCAAGATGCTTTGGGGCCTCTCTGCCCCTTTGGAAACAAGGCAGCACCTTGGGCCTGGCAGCTCTAGGGCAATGGAGCACACCCAGAGCAGAAGTTCTACTTCAGCCAAATCAGGCCTGCCAGGAAACGGCGTTTCACAGGCCTTGGTAAGAGATGTTCCCGGTAGGCTGTAAGAGCACTGGGCAACGCCAGATGTTTCTTAGCTTCCCGAAGAGCTGGAAGCAAGATGCTTTGGGGCCTCTCATCCCCTTTGCAAACAAGGCGGCCCTATGGGCCAGGCAGCTCTAGGCCAATGGAGCACACCCAGAGCAGAAGTTCTACTTCGGCCAGTTCAGGCCACCAACAAACTGCGTTTCACAGGCCTTGGTAAGAGATGTTCCCGGTGGGCTGTAAGAGCACTGGGCAACGCCAGATGTTTCTTAGCTTCCCGAAGAGCTGGAAGCAAGATGCTTTGGGGCCTCTCATCCCCTTTGCAAACAAGGCCGACCTTTGGGCCAGGCAGCTCTAGGCCAATGGAGCACACCCAGAGCAGAAGTTCTACCTCAGCCAGATAAGGCCTGCCAAGAAACTGCGTTTCAAAGGCTTTGGTAAGAGATGTTCCCGGTACTCTGTTAGAGCACTGGGCAGAGCCATTTGTTTCTTAGCTTCCCAAAGAGCTGGAAGCAAGATGCTTTGGGGGCTCCCTGCCCCTTTGCCAACAAGGGCGACCTTTGGGCCTTTCAGCTCTAGGCCAATGGAGCACACCCAGAGCAGAAGTCCTACTTCAGCCAGATCAGGCCTGCCAAGGAACTGCGTTTCAGAGGCCTTTGTATGTGACGTTCCCGGTAGGCTGTGAGAGCACGGTGCAGAGCCAGTTGTTTCCTTGTTTCCCAAACAGCTGGAAGCAAGACGCTTTGGGGCCTCTCTGCCCCTTTGGAAACAAGGCAGCACGTTGGGTCTGGCAGCTCTAGGGCAATGGAGCACAACCAGAGCCGAAGTTCTACTTCTTCCAGATCAGGCCTGCCTAGACAGTGCGTTTCACAGGCCTTGATAAGAGATGTTCTCTTAGGCTATAAGAGCACTGGGCACAGCCAGTTGTTTCTTAGCTTCCCAAGAGGTGGAAGCAAGATGCTTTGGGGCCTCTCTCCCCCTTTGGAAACAAGGCAGCCCTTTGGGCCTTTCAGCTCTAGGGCAATGGAGCACACCCAGAGCAGAAGTTCTACCTCAGCCAGATCAGGCCTGCCAAGAAACTGCTTTTCACAGGCCTTCGTAAGAGGTGTTCCCGGAAGGCTGTAAGAGTACCTGGCAGAGCGAGTTGTTTCTTAGCTTCAAAAACAGCTGGAAGCAACATGATTTGGGGCCTCTCTCCCCCTTTGGAAACAAAGCAGCCTTTGTGCCTGGCAGCTCTAGGCCAAAGTAGCACACCCAGAGCACAAGTTCTACCTCAGCCAGATAAGGCCTGTCAAGAAGCTGCGTTTCACAGGCCTTTGTATGTGACGTTCCCGGTTGGCTTTGAGAGCACTGTGCAGAGCCAGTTGTTTTAGCTTCCCAGCGAGCAGGAAGCAAGATGCTTTGGGGCCTCTCTCACACTTTGGAAATAAAGGCAGCCCTTTGGGCCTGGCAGCCCTAGGCCAATGGAGTACACCCAGAGCAGAAGTTCTACCTCAGCCAGATCAGGCCTTCCAAGAAACTGCGTCTCACAGGCCTTTCTCTGTCACGTTGCCGGTAGGCTGTGAGAGCACTGTGCAGAGCCAGTTGTTTCTTAGCTTCCCAAAGATTTGGAAGCAAGATGCTTTGGGGACTCTCAGCCCCTTTGGAAACAAGGCGGCCCTTTGGGCCTGGCAGCTCTAGGCCAAAGTAGCACGCCCAGAGCAGGAGTTCTACTTCAGCCAGATCAGGCCTGCCAAGAAACTGCGTTTCACAGGCCTTGGTAAGAGATGTTCCCGGTAGGCTGTGAGAGCACTGTGGAGAGCCAGTTGCTTTAGCTTCCCACAGAGCTGGAAGCAAGATGCCTTGGGGCCTCTCTCTCCCTTTGGACACAAGGCAGCCGTTTGGGCCTGGCAGCTCTAGGCCAATGGAGCACACCCACAGCAGAAGTTCTACTTCAGGCAGATCAGTCCTGCCCAGAAACTGCGTTTCACAGCCCTTGGTAAGAGATGTTCACGGTAGGCTGTGAGAGCACTGGGCAGAACCAGTTGTTTTTTAGCTTCCCAAAGTGCTGGAGGCAAGATGCTTTGGGGCCTCTCTCACCCTTTGGAAACAAGGCAGCCCTTAGGTCCTGGTAGCTCTAGGCCTATGTAGCACAACCAGAAGAGAAGTTCTACTTCAGCCAGGTCAGGCCTGCCAAGAAACTGCGTTTCACAGGCCTTTCAAAGAGATGTTCTCTTAGGCTGTAAGAGCACTGGGCAGAGCCAGCTGTTTCTTAGCTTCCCGAAGAGCTGGGAGCAAGATGCTTTGGGTCCACTCTCCGTCTTTGGAAACAAGGCAGCCCTTTGGGCCTGGCAGCTCTAGGGCAATGGAGCACACCCAGAGCAGAAGTTCTACTTCAGCCAGATCAGGCCTGCCAGGAAACTGCGTTTCACAGGCCTTGGTAAGAGATGTTCCCGGTAGGCTGTAAGAGCACTGGGCAGAGCCAGTTGTTTCTTACCTTCCTGAAAAGCTGGAAGCAAGATGCTTGGGACCCCTCTGCCCATTTGGGAACAAGGCAGCCTTTTGGGTCGGGAAGCTCTAGGCCAATGGAGCACACGCAGAGCAGGAGTTCTACTTCAGCCTGATCAGGCCTGCAAAGAAACAGCGTTTGACAGGCCTTGGTAAGAGATGTTCGCGGTAGGTGTAAGAGCACTGGGCAGAGCCAGTTGTTTCTTAGCTTCGCAAAGACCGGGAAGCAAGATGCTTTGGGCCTCTCTGCCCCTTGGAAACAGGGCAGCACTTTGGGCCTGGCAGCTGTAGGGCAATGGAGCACACCCAGAGCCGGAGTTCTACTTCAGCCAGATGAGGCCTGCCAAGAAACTGCGTTTCACAGGCCTTTCAAAGACATGTTCCCGGTAGGCTGTAAGAGCACGGGGCAGAGCGAGTTGGTTCTTAGCTTCCCAGAGAGCTGGAAGCAAGATGCTTTGGGGCCTCTCTGCCCCTTTGGAAACAAGGCAGCACCTTGGGCCTGGCAGCTCTAGGGCAATGGAGCACACCCAGAGCAGAAGTTCTACTTCAGCCAAATCAGGCCTGCCAGGAAACGGCGTTTCACAGGCCTTGGTAAGAGATGTTCCCGGTAGGCTGTAAGAGCACTGGGCAACGCCAGATGTTTCTTAGCTTCCCGAAGAGCTGGAAGCAAGATGCTTTGGGGCCTCTCATCCCCTTTGCAAACAAGGCGGCCCTATGGGCCAGGCAGCTCTAGGCCAATGGAGCACACCCAGAGCAGAAGTTCTACTTCGGCCAGTTCAGGCCACCAACAAACTGCGTTTCACAGGCCTTGGTAAGAGATGTTCCCGGTGGGCTGTAAGAGCACTGGGCAACGCCAGATGTTTCTTAGCTTCCCGAAGAGCTGGAAGCAAGATGCTTTGGGGCCTCTCATCCCCTTTGCAAACAAGGCGGCCCTATGGGCCAGGCAGCTCTAGGCCAATGGAGCACACCCAGAACAGAAGTTCTACTTCAGCCAGTCAGGCCACCAACAAACTGCGTTTCACAGGCCTTGGTAAGAGATGTTCCCGGTGGGCTGTAAGAGCACTGGGCAACGCCAGATGTTTCTTAGCTTCCCGAAGAGCTGGAAGCAAGATGCTTTGGGGCCTCTCATCCCCTTTGCAAACAAGGCGGCCCTATGGGCCAGGCAGCTCTAGGCCAATGGAGCACACCCAGAGCAGAAGTTCTACTTCGGCCAGTTCAGGCCACCAACAAACTGCGTTTCACAGGCCTTGGTAAGAGATGTTCCCGGTGGGATGTAAGAGCACTGGGCAACGCCAGATGTTTCTTAGCTTCCCGAAGAGCTGGAAGCAAGATGCTTTGGGGCCTCTCATCCCCTTTGCAAACAAGGCGGCCCTATGGGCCAGGCAGCTCTAGGCCAATGGAGCACACCCAGAGCAGAAGTTCTACCTCAGCCAGATAAGGCCTGCCAAGAAACTGCGTTTCAAAGGCTTTGGTAAGAGATGTTCCCGGTACTCTGTTAGAGCACTGGGCAGAGCCATTTGTTTCTTAGCTTCCCAAAGAGCTGGAAGCAAGATGCTTTGGGGGCTCCCTGCCCCTTTGCCAACAAGGGCGACCTTTGGGCCTTTCAGCTCTAGGCCAATGGAGCACACCCAGAGCAGAAGTCCTACTTCAGCCAGATCAGGCCTGCCAAGGAACTGCGTTTCAGAGGCCTTTGTATGTGACGTTCCCGGTAGGCTGTGAGAGCACGGTGCAGAGCCAGTTGTTTCCTTGTTTCCCAAACAGCTGGAAGCAAGACGCTTTGGGGCCTCTCTGCCCCTTTGGAAACAAGGCAGCACGTTGGGTCTGGCAGCTCTAGGGCAATGGAGCACAACCAGAGCCGAAGTTCTACTTCTTCCAGATCAGGCCTGCCTAGACAGTGCGTTTCCCAGGCCTTGATAAGAGATGTTCTCTTAGGCTATAAGAGCACTGGGCACAGCCAGTTGTTTCTTAGCTTCCCAAGAGGTGGAAGCAAGATGCTTTGGGGCCTCTCTCCCCCTTTGGAAACAAGGCAGCCCTATGGGCCTTTCAGCTCTAGGGCAATGGAGCACACCCAGAGCAGAAGTTCTACCTCAGCCAGATCAGGCCTGCCAAGAAACTGCTTTTCACAGGCCTTGGTTAGAGATGTTCCCGGTAGGCTGTAAGAGCACTGGGCAGAGCCAGCTGTTTCTTAGCTTCCCGAAGAGCTGGGAGCAAGATGCTTTGGGTCCACTCTCCGTCTTTGGAAACAAGGCAGCCCTTTGGGTCTGGCAGATCTAGGGCAATGGAGCACACCCAGAGCAGAAGTTCTACTTCAGCCAGATCAGGCCTGCCAGGAAACTGCGTTTCACAGGCCTTGGTAAGAGATGTTCCCGGTAGGCTGTAAGAGCACTGGGCAGAGCCAGTTGTTTCTTACCTTCCTGAAAAGCTGGAAGCAAGATGCTTGGGACCCCTCTGCCCGTTTGGGAACAAGGCAGCCTTTTGGGTCGGGAAGCTCTAGGCCAATGGAGCACACGCAGAGCAGGAGTTCTACTTCAGCCTGATCAGGCCTGCAAAGAAACAGCGTTTGACAGGCCTTGGTAAGAGATGTTCGCGGTAGGTGTAAGAGCACTGGGCAGAGCCAGTTGTTTCTTAGCTTCGCAAAGACCGGGAAGCAAGATGCTTTGGGCCTCTCTGCCCCTTGGAAACAGGGCAGCACTTTGGGCCTGGCAGCTCTAGGGCAATGGAGCACACCCAGAGCCGGAGTTCTACTTCAGCCAGATGAGGCCTGCCAAGAAACTGCGTTTCACAGGCCTTTCAAAGACATGTTCCCGGTAGGCTGTAAGAGCACGGGGCAGAGCGAGTTGGTTCTTAGCTTCCCAGAGAGCTGGAAGCAAGATGCTTTGGGGCCTCTCTGCCCCTTTGGAAACAAGGCAGCACCTTGGGCCTGGCAGCTCTAGGGCAATGGAGCACACCCAGAGCAGAAGTTCTACTTCAGCCAAATCAGGCCTGCCAGGAAACGGCGTTTCACAGGCCTTGGTAAGAGATGTTCCCGGTGGGCTGTAAGAGCACTGGGCAACGCCAGATGTTTCTTAGCTTCCCGAAGAGCTGGAAGCAAGATGCTTTGGGGCCTCTCATCCCCTTTGCAAACAAGGCGGCCCTATGGGCCAGGCAGCTCTAGGCCAATGGAGCACACCCAGAGCAGAAGTTCTACTTCAGCCAGTTCAGGCCACCAACAAACTGCGTTTCACAGGCCTTGGTAAGAGATGTTCCCGGTGGGCTGTAAGAGCACTGGGCAACGCCAGATGTTTCTTAGCTTCCCGAAGAGCTGGAAGCAAGATGCTTTGGGGCCTCTCATCCCCTTTGCAAACAAGGCCGACCTTTGGGCCAGGCAGCTCTAGGCCAATGGAGCACACCCAGACCAGAAGTTCTACCTCAGCCAGATAAGGCCTGCCAAGAAACTGCGTTTCAAAGGCTTTGGTAAGAGATGTTCCCGGTACTCTGTTAGAGCACTGGGCAGAGCCATTTGTTTCTTAGCTTCCCAAAGAGCTGGAAGCAAGATGCTTTGGGGGCTCCCTGCCCCTTTGCCAACAAGGGCGACCTTTGGGCCTTTCAGCTCTAGGCCAATGGAGCACACCCAGAGCAGAAGTCCTACTTCAGCCAGATCAGGCCTGCCAAGGAACTGCGTTTCAGAGGCCTTTGTATGTGACGTTCCCGGTAGGCTGTGAGAGCACGGTGCAGAGCCAGTTGTTTCCTTGTTTCCCAAACAGCTGGAAGCAAGACGCTTTGGGGCCTCTCTGCCCCTTTGGAAACAAGGCAGCACGTTGGGTCTGGCAGCTCTAGGGCAATGGAGCACAACCAGAGCCGAAGTTCTACTTCTTCCAGATCAGGCCTGCCTAGACAGTGCGTTTCACAGGCCTTGATAAGAGATGTTCTCTTAGGCTATAAGAGCACTGGGCACAGCCAGTTGTTTCTTAGCTTCCCAAGAGGTGGAAGCAAGATGCTTTGGGGCCTCTCTCCCCCTTTGGAAACAAGGCAGCCCTTTGGGCCTTTCAGCTCTAGGGCAATGGAGCACACCCAGAGCAGAAGTTCTACCTCAGCCAGATCAGGCCTGCCAAGAAACTGCTTTTCACAGGCCTTGGTTAGAGATGTTCCCGGTAGGCTGTAAGAGCACTGGGCAGAGCCAGCTGTTTCTTAGCTTCCCGAAGAGCTGGGAGCAAGATGCTTTGGGTCCACTCTCCGTCTTTGGAAACAAGGCAGCCCTTTGGGTCTGGCAGCTCTAGGGCAATGGAGCACACCCAGAGCAGAAGTTCTACTTCAGCCAGATCAGGCCTGCCAGGAAACTGCGTTTCACAGGCCTTGGTAAGAGATGTTCCCGGTAGGCTGTAAGAGCACTGGGCAGAGCCAGTTGTTTCTTACCTTCCTGAAAAGCTGGAAGCAAGATGCTTGGGACCCCTCTGCCCGTTTGGGAACAAGGCAGCCTTTTGGGTCGGGAAGCTCTAGGCCAATGGAGCACACGCAGAGCAGGAGTTCTACTTCAGCCTGATCAGGCCTGCAAAGAAACAGCGTTTGACAGGCCTTGGTAAGAGATGTTCGCGGTAGGTGTAAGAGCACTGGGCAGAGCCAGTTGTTTCTTAGCTTCGCAAAGACCGGGAAGCAAGATGCTTTGGGCCTCTCTGCCCCTTGGAAACAGGGCAGCACTTTGGGCCTGGCAGCTCTAGGACAATGGAGAACACCCAGAGCCGGAGTTCTACTTCAGCCAGATGAGGCCTGCCAAGAAACTGCGTTTCACAGGCCTTTCAAAGACATGTTCCCGGTAGGCTGTAAGAGCACGGGGCAGAGCGAGTTGGTTCTTAGCTTCCCAGAGAGCTGGAAGCAAGATGCTTTGGGGCCTCTCTGCCCCTTTGGAAACAAGGCAGCACCTTGGGCCTGGCAGCTCTAGGGCAATGGAGCACACCCAGAGCAGAAGTTCTACTTCAGCCAAATCAGGCCTGCCAGGAAACGGCGTTTCACAGGCCTTGGTAAGAGATGTTCCCGGTAGACTGTAAGAGCACTGGGCAACGCCAGATGTTTCTTAGCTTCCCGAAGAGCTGGAAGCAAGAAGCTTTGGTGCCACTCTCTCACTTTGGACTCAAGGCAGCCCTTTGGGGCAGGTAGCTCTAGGCCAGTGGAGCACACCCAGAGCAGAAGTTCTACTTGGGCCAGTTCAGGCCACCAACAAACTGCGTTTCACAGGCCTTGGTAAGAGATGTTCCCGGTAGGCTGTAAGAGCACTGGGCAACGCCAGATGTTTCTTAGCTTCCCGAAGAGCTGGAAGCAAGATGCTTTGGGGCCTCTCATCCCCTTTGCAAACAAGGCCGACCTTTGGGCCAGGCAGCTCTAGGCCAATGGAGCACACCCAGAGCAGAAGTTCTACCTCAGCCAGATAAGGCCTGCCAAGAAACTGCGTTTCAAAGGCTTTGGTAAGAGATGTTCCCGGTACTCTGTTAGAGCACTGGGCAGAGGCATTTGTTTCTTAGCTTCCCAAAGAGCTGGAAGCAAGATGCTTTGGGGGCTCCCTGCCCCTTTGCCAACAAGGGCGACCTTTGGGCCTTTCAGCTCTAGGCCAATGGAGCACACCCAGAGCAGAAGTCCTACTTCAGCCAGATCAGGCCTGCCAAGGAACTGCGTTTCAGAGGCCTTTGTATGTGACGTTCCCGGTAGGCTGTGAGAGCACGGTGCAGAGCCAGTTGTTTCCTTGTTTCCCAAACAGCTGGAAGCAAGACGCTTTGGGGCCTCTCTGCCCCTTTGGAAACAAGGCAGCACGTTGGGTCTGGCAGCTCTAGGGCAATGGAGCACAACCAGAGCCGAAGTTCTACTTCTTCCAGATCAGGCCTGCCTAGACAGTGCGTTTCACAGGCCTTGATAAGAGATGTTCTCTTAGGCTATAAGAGCACTGGGCACAGCCAGTTGTTTCTTAGCTTCCCAAGAGGTGGAAGCAAGATGCTTTGGGGCCTCTCTCCCCCTTTGGAAACAAGGCAGCCCTTTGGGCCTTTCAGCTCTAGGGCAATGGAGCACACCCAGAGCAGAAGTTCTACCTCAGCCAGATCAGGCCTGCCAAGAAACTGCTTTTCACAGGCCTTGGTTAGAGATGTTCCCGGTAGGCTGTAAGAGCACTGGGCAGAGCCAGCTGTTTCTTAGCTTCCCGAAGAGCTGGGAGCAAGATGCTTTGGGTCCACTCTCCGTCTTTGGAAACAAGGCAGCCCTTTGGGTCTGGCAGCTCTAGGGCAATGGAGCACACCCAGAGCAGAAGTTCTACTTCAGCCAGATCAGGCCTGCCAGGAAACTGCGTTTCACAGGCCTTGGTAAGAGATGTTCCCGGTAGGCTGTAAGAGCACTGGGCAGAGCCAGTTGTTTCTTACCTTCCTGAAAAGCTGGAAGCAAGATGCTTGGGACCCCTCTGCCCGTTTGGGAACAAGGCAGCCTTTTGGGTCGGGAAGCTCTAGGCCAATGGAGCACACGCAGAGCAGGAGTTCTACTTCAGCCTGATCAGGCCTGCAAAGAAACAGCGTTTGACAGGCCTTGGTAAGAGATGTTCGCGGTAGGTGTAAGAGCACTGGGCAGAGCCAGTTGTTTCTTAGCTTCGCAAAGACCGGGAAGCAAGATGCTTTGGGCCTCTCTGCCCCTTGGAAACAGGGCAGCACTTTGGGCCTGGCAGCTCTAGGACAATGGAGAACACCCAGAGCCGGAGTTCTACTTCAGCCAGATGAGGCCTGCCAAGAAACTGCGTTTCACAGGCCTTTCAAAGACATGTTCCCGGTAGGCTGTAAGAGCACGGGGCAGAGCGAGTTGGTTCTTAGCTTCCCAGAGAGCTGGAAGCAAGATGCTTTGGGGCCTCTCTGCCCCTTTGGAAACAAGGCAGCACCTTGGGCCTGGCAGCTCTAGGGCAATGGAGCACACCCAGAGCAGAAGTTCTACTTCAGCCAAATCAGGCCTGCCAGGAAACGGCGTTTCACAGGCCTTGGTAAGAGATGTTCCCGGTAGACTGTAAGAGCACTGGGCAACGCCAGATGTTTCTTAGCTTCCCGAAGAGCTGGAAGCAAGAAGCTTTGGTGCCACTCTCTCACTTTGGACTCAAGGCAGCCCTTTGGGGCAGGTAGCTCTAGGCCAGTGGAGCACACCCAGAGCAGAAGTTCTACTTGGGCCAGTTCAGGCCACCAACAAACTGCGTTTCACAGGCCTTGGTAAGAGATGTTCCCGGTAGGCTGTAAGAGCACTGGGCAACGCCAGATGTTTCTTAGCTTCCCGAAGAGCTGGAAGCAAGATGCTTTGGGGCCTCTCATCCCCTTTGCAAACAAGGCCGACCTTTGGGCCAGGCAGCTCTAGGCCAATGGAGCACACCCAGAGCAGAAGTTCTACCTCAGCCAGATAAGGCCTGCCAAGAAACTGCGTTTCAAAGGCTTTGGTAAGAGATGTTCCCGGTACTCTGTTAGAGCACTGGGCAGAGCCATTTGTTTCTTAGCTTCCCAAAGAGCTGGAAGCAAGATGCTTTGGGGGCTCCCTGCCCCTTTGCCAACAAGGGCGACCTTTGGGCCTTTCAGCTCTAGGCCAATGGAGCACACCCAGAGCAGAAGTCCTACTTCAGCCAGATCAGGCCTGCCAAGGAACTGCGTTTCAGAGGCCTTTGTATGTGACGTTCCCGGTAGGCTGTGAGAGCACGGTGCAGAGCCAGTTGTTTCCTTGTTTCCCAAACAGCTGGAAGCAAGACGCTTTGGGGCCTCTCTGCCCCTTTGGAAACAAGGCAGCACGTTGGGTCTGGCAGCTCTAGGGCAATGGAGCACAACCAGAGCCGAAGTTCTACTTCTTCCAGATCAGGCCTGCCTAGACAGTGCGTTTCACAGGCCTTGATAAGAGATGTTCTCTTAGGCTATAAGAGCACTGGGCACAGCCAGTTGTTTCTTAGCTTCCCAAGAGGTGGAAGCAAGATGCTTTGGGGCCTCTCTCCCCCTTTGGAAACAAGGCAGCCCTTTGGGCCTTTCAGCTCTAGGGCAATGGAGCACACCCAGAGCAGAAGTTCTACCTCAGCCAGATCAGGCCTGCCAAGAAACTGCTTTTCACAGGCCTTGGTAAGAGATGTTCCCAGTAGGCTGTAAGAGCACTGGGCAGAGCCAGCTGTTTCTTAGCTTCCCGAAGAGCTGGGAGCAAGATGCTTTGGGTCCACTCTCCGTCTTTGGAAACAAGGCAGCCCTTTGGGCCTGGCAGCTCTAGGGCAATGGAGCACACCCAGAGCAGAAGTTCTACTTCAGCCAGATCAGGCCTGCCAGGAAACTGCGTTTCACAGGCCTTGGTAAGAGATGTTCCCGGTAGGCTGTAAGAGCACTGGGCAGAGCCAGTTGTTTCTTACCTTCCTGAAAAGCTGGAAGCAAGATGCTTGGGAGCCCTCTGCCCGTTTGGGAACAAGGCAGCCTTTTGGGTCGGGAAGCTCTAGGCCAATGGAGCACACGCAGAGCAGGAGTTCTACTTCAGCCTGATCAGGCCTGCAAAGAAACAGCGTTTGACAGGCCTTGGTAAGAGATGTTCGCGGTAGGTGTAAGAGCACTGGGCAGAGCCAGTTGTTTCTTAGCTTCGCAAAGACCGGGAAGCAAGATGCTTTGGGCCTCTCTGCCCCTTGGAAACAGGGCAGCACTTTGGGCCTGGCAGCTCTAGGGCAATGGAGCACACCCAGAGCCGGAGTTCTACTTCAGCCAGATGAGGCCTGCCAAGAAACTGCGTTTCACAGGCCTTTCAAAGACATGTTCCCGGTAGGCTGTAAGAGCACGGGCCAGAGCGAGTTGGTTCTTAGCTTCCCAGAGAGCTGGAAGCAAGATGCTTTGTGGCCTCTCTGCCCCTTTGGAAACAAGGCAGCACCTTGGGCATGGCAGCTCTAAGGCAATGGAGCACACCCAGAGCAGAAGTTCTACTTCAGCCAAATCAGGCCTGCCAGGAAACGGCGTTTCACAGGCCTTGGTAAGAGATGTTCCCGGTAGGCTGTAAGAGCACTGGGCAACGCCAGATGTTTCTTAGCTTCCCGAAGAGCTGGAAGCAAGAAGCTTTGGTGCCACTCTCTCACTTTGGACTCAAGGCAGCCCTTTTGGGCAGGTAGCTCTAGGCCAGTGGAGCACACCCAGAGCAGAAGTTCTACTTGGGCCAGTTCAGGCCACCAACAGACTGCGTTTCACAGGCCTTGGTAAGAGATGTTCCCGGTAGGCTGTAAGAGCACTGGGCAACGCCAGATGTTTCTTAGCTTCCCGAAGAGCTGGAAGCAAGATGCTTTGGGGCCTCTCATCCCCTTTGCAAACAAGGCGGCCCTATGGGCCAGGCAGCTCTAGGCCAATGGAGCACACCCAGAGCAGAAGTGCTACTTCAGCCAGTTCAGGCCACCAACAAACTGCGTTTCACAGGCCTTGGTAAGAGATGTTCCCGGTAGGCTGTAAGAGCACTGGGCAACGCCAGATGTTTCTTAGCTTCCCGAAGAGCTGGAAGCAAGATGCTTTGGGGCCTCTCATCCCCTTTGCAAACAAGGTCGACTTTTGGGCCAGGCAGCTCTAGGCCAATGGAGCACACCCAGAGCAGAAGTTCTACCTCAGCCAGATAAGGCCTGCCAAGAAACTGCGTTTCAAAGGCTTTGGTAAGAGATGTTCCCGGTACTCTGTTAGAGCACTGGGCAGAGCCATTTGTTTCTTAGCTTCCCAAAGAGCTGGAAGCAAGATGCTTTGGGGGCTCCCTGCCCCTTTGCCAACAAGGGCGACCTTTGGGCCTTTCAGCTCTAGGCCAATGGAGCACACCCAGAGCAGAAGTCCTACTTCAGCCAGATCAGGCCTGCCAAGGAACTGCGTTTCAGAGGCCTTTGTATGTGACGTTCCCGGTAGGCTGTGAGAGCACGGTGCAGAGCCAGTTGTTTCCTTGTTTCCCAAACAGCTGGAAGCAAGACGCTTTGGGGCCTCTCTGCCCCTTTGGAAACAAGGCAGCACGTTGGGTCTGGCAGCTCTAGGGCAATGGAGCACAACCAGAGCCGAAGTTCTACTTCTTCCAGATCAGGCCTGCCTAGACAGTGCGTTTCCCAGGCCTTGATAAGAGATGTTCTCTTAGGCTATAAGAGCACTGGGCACAGCCAGTTGTTTCTTAGCTTCCCAAGAGGTGGAAGCAAGATGCTTTGGGGCCTCTCTCCCCCTTTGGAAACAAGGCAGCCCTTTGGGCCATTCAGCTCTAGGGCAATGAAGCACACCCAGAGCAGAAGTTCTACCTCAGCCAGATCAGGCCTGCCAAGAAACTGCTTTTCACAGGCCTTCGTAAGAGGTGTTCCCGGAAGGCTGTAAGAGTACCTGGCAGAGCGAGTTGTTTCTTAGCTTCAAAAACAGCTGGAAGCAACATGATTTGGGGCGTCTCTCCCCCTTTGGAAACAAAGCAGCCTTTGTGCCTGGCAGCTCTAGGCCAAAGTAGCACACCCAGAGCACAAGTTCTACCTCAGCCAGATAAGGCCTGTCAAGAAGCTGCGTTTCACAGGCCTTTCTCTGTCACGTTGCCGGTAGGCTGTGAGAGCACTGTGCAGAGCCAGTTGTTTCTTAGCTTCCCAAAGATTTGGAAGCAAGGTGCTTTGGGGACTCTCAGCCCCTTTGGAAACAAGGCGGCCCTTTGGGCCTGGCAGCTCTAGGCCAAAGTAGCACGCCCAGAGCAGGAGTTCTACTTCAGCCAGATCAGGCCTGCCAAGAAACTGCGTTTCACAGGCCTTGGTAAGAGATGTTCCCGGTAGGCTGTGAGAGCACTGTGGAGAGCCAGTTGCTTTAGCTTCCCACAGAGCTGGAAGCAAGATGCCTTGGGGCCTCTCTCTCCCTTTGGACACAAGGCAGCCGTTTGGGCCTGGCAGCTCTAGGCCAATGGAGCACACCCACAGCAGAAGTTCTACTTCAGGCAGATCAGTCCTGCCCAGAAACTGCGTTTCACAGCCCTTGGTAAGAGATGTTCACGGTAGGCTGTGAGAGCACTGGGCAGAACCAGTTGTTTTTTAGCTTCCCAAAGTGCTGGAGGCAAGATGCTTTGGGGCCTCTCTCACCCTTTGGAAACAAGGCAGCCCTTAGGTCCTGGTAGCTCTAGGCCTATGTAGCACAACCAGAACAGAAGTTCTACTTCAGCCAGGTCAGGCCTGCCAAGAAACTGCGTTTCACAGGCCTTTCAAAGAGATGTTCTCTTAGGCTGTAAGAGCACTGGGCAGAGCCAGCTGTTTCTTAGCTTCCCGAAGAGCTGGGAGCAAGATGCTTTGGGTCCACTCTCCGTCTTTGGAAACAAGGCAGCCCTTTGGGCCTGGCAGCTCTAGGGCAATGGAGCACACCCAGAGCAGAAGTTCTACTTCAGCCAGATCAGGCCTGCCAGGAAACTGCGTTTCACAGGCCTTGGTAAGAGATGTTCCCGGTAGGCTGTAAGAGCACTGGGCAGAGCCAGTTGTTTCTTACCTTCCTGAAAAGCTGGAAGCAAGATGCTTGGGACCCCTCTGCCCGTTTGGGAACAAGGCAGCCTTTTGGGTCGGGAAGCTCTAGGCCAATGGAGCACACGCAGAGCAGGAGTTCTACTTCAGCCTGATCAGGCCTGCAAAGAAACAGCGTTTGACAGGCCTTGGTAAGAGATGTTCGCGGTAGGTGTAAGAGCACTGGGCAGAGCCAGTTGTTTCTTAGCTTCGCAAAGACCGGGAAGCAAGATGCTTTGGGCCTCTCTGCCCCTTGGAAACAGGGCAGCACTTTGGGCCTGGCAGCTCTAGGGCAATGGAGCACACCCAGAGCCGGAGTTCTACTTCAGCCAGATGAGGCCTGCCAAGAAACTGCGTTTCACAGGCCTTTCAAAGACATGTTCCCGGTAGGCTGTAAGAGCACGGGGCAGAGCGAGTTGGTTCTTAGCTTCCCAGAGAGCTGGAAGCAAGATGCTTTGGGGCCTCTCTGCCCCTTTGGAAACAAGGCAGCACCTTGGGCCTGGCAGCTCTAGGGCAATGGAGCACACCCAGAGCAGAAGTTCTACTTCAGCCAAATCAGGCCTGCCAGGAAACGGCGTTTCACAGGCCTTGGTAAGAGATGTTCCCGGTAGGCTGTAAGAGCACTGGGCAACGCCAGATGTTTCTTAGCTTCCCGAACAGCTGGAAGCAAGAAGCTTTGGTGCCACTCTCTCACTTTGTACTCAAGGCAGCCCTTTGGGGCAGGTAGCTCTAGGCCAGTGGAGCACACCCAGAGCAGAAGTTCTACTTGGGCCAGTTCAGGCCACCAACAAACTGCGTTTCACAGGCCTTGGTAAGAGATGTTCCCGGTAGGCTGTAAGAGCACTGGGCAATGCCAGATGTTTCTTAGCTTCCCGAAGAGCTGGAAGCAAGATGCTTTGGGGCCTCTCATCCCCTTTGCAAACAAGGCGGCCCTATGGGCCAGGCAGCTCTAGGCCAATGGAGCACACCCAGAGCAGAAGTTCTACTTCGGCCAGTTCAGGCCACCAACAAACTGCGTTTCACAGGCCTTGGTAAGAGATGTTCCCGGTGGGCTGTAAGAGCACTGGGCAACGCCAGATGTTTCTTAGCTTCCCGAAGAGCTGGAAGCAAGATGCTTTGGGGCCTCTCATCCCCTTTGCAAACAAGGCCGACCTTTGGGCCAGGCAGCTCTAGGCCAATGGAGCACACCCAGAGCAGAAGTTCTACCTCAGCCAGATAAGGCCTGCCAAGAAACTGCGTTTCAAAGGCTTTGGTAAGAGATGTTCCCGGTACTCTGTTAGAGCACTGGGCAGAGCCATTTGTTTCTTAGCTTCCCAAAGAGCTGGAAGCAAGATGCTTTGGGGGCTCCCTGCCCCTTTGCAAACAAGGGCGACCTTTGGGCCTTTCAGCTCTAGGCCAATGGAGCACACCCAGAGCAGAAGTCCTACTTCAGCCAGATCAGGCCTGCCAAGGAACTGCGTTTCAGAGGCCTTTGTATGTGACGTTCCCGGTAGGCTGTGAGAGCACGGTGCAGAGCCAGTTGTTTCCTTGTTTCCCAAACAGCTGGAAGCAAGACGCTTTGGGGCCTCTCTGCCCCTTTGGAAACAAGGCAGCACGTTGGGTCTGGCAGCTCTAGGGCAATGGAGCACAACCAGAGCCGAAGTTCTACTTCTTCCAGATCAGGCCTGCCTAGACAGTGCGTTTCCCAGGCCTTGATAAGAGATGTTCTCTTAGGCTATAAGAGCACTGGGCACAGCCAGTTGTTTCTTAGCTTCCCAAGAGGTGGAAGCAAGATGCTTTGGGGCCTCTCTCCCCCTTTGGAAACAAGGCAGCCCTTTGGGCCTTTCAGCTCTAGGGCAATGGAGCACACCCAGAGCAGAAGTTCTACCTCAGCCAGATCAGGCCTGCCAAGAAACTGCTTTTCACAGGCCTTGGTAAGAGATGTTCCCGGTAGGCTGTAAGAGCACTGGGCAGAGCCAGCTGTTTCTTAACTTCCCGAAGAGCTGGGAGCAAGATGCTTTGGGTCCACTCTCCGTCTTTGGAAACAAGGCAGCCCTTTGGGCCTGGCAGCTCTAGGGCAATGGAGCACACCCAGAGCAGAAGTTCTACTTCAGCCAGATCAGGCCTGCCAGGATACTGCGTTTCACAGGCCTTGGTAAGAGATGTTCCCGGTAGGCTGTAAGAGCACTGTGCAGAGCCAGTTGTTTCTTACCTTCCTGAAAAGCTGGAAGCAAGATGCTTGGGACCCCTCTGCCCGTTTGGGAACAAGGCAGCCTTTTGGGTCGGGAAGCTCTAGGCCAATGGAGCACACGCAGAGCAGGAGTTCTACTTCAGCCTGATCAGGCCTGCAAAGAAACAGCGTTTGACAGGCCTTGGTAAGAGATGTTCGCGGTAGGAGTAAGAGCACTGGGCAGAGCCAGTTGTTTCTTAGCTTCGCAAAGACCGGGAAGCAAGATGCTTTGGGCCTCTCTGCCCCTTGGAAACAGGGCAGCACTTTGGGCCTGGCAGCTCTAGGGCAATGGAGCACACCCAGAGCCGGAGTTCTACTTCAGCCAGATGAGGCCTGCCAAGAAACTGCGTTTCACAGGCCTATCAAAGACATGTTCCCGGTAGGCTGTAAGAACACGGGGCAGAGCGAGTTGGTTCTTAGCTTCCCAGAGAGCTGGAAGCAAGATGCTTTGGGGCCTCTCTGCCCCTTTGGAAACAAGGCAGCACCTTGGGCCTGGCAGCTCTAGGGCAATGGAGCACACCCCGAGCAGAAGTTCTACTTCAGCCAAATCAGGCCTGCCAGGAAACGGCGTTTCACAGGCCTTGGTAAGAGATGTTCCCGGTAGGCTGTAAGAGCACTGGGCAACGCCAGATGTTTCTTAGCTTCCCGAAGAGCTGGAAGCGAGAAGCTTTGGTGCCACTCTCTCACTTTGGACTCAAGGCAGCCCTTTGGGGCAGGTAGCTCTAGGCCAGTGGAGCACACCCAGAGCAGAAGTTCTACTTGGGCCAGTTCAGGCCACCAACAAACTGCGTTTCACAGGCCTTGGTAAGAGATGTTCCCGGTAGGCTGTAAGAGCACTGGGCAACGCCAGATGTTTCTTAGCTTCCCGAAGAGCTGGAAGCAAGATGCTTTGGGGCCTCTCATCCCCTTTGCAAACAAGGCGGCCCTATGGGCCAGGCAGCTCTAGGCCAATGGAGCACACCCAGAGCAGAAGTTCTACTTCGGCCAGTTCAGGCCACCAACAAACTGCGTTTCACAGGCCTTGGTAAGAGATGTTCCCGGTAGGCTGTAAGAGCACTGGGCAACGCCAGATGTTTCTTAGATTCCCGAAGAGCTGGAAGCAAGATGCTTTGGGGCCTCTCATCCCCTTTGCAAACAAGGCCGACCTTTGGGCCAGGCAGCTCTAGGCCAATGGAGCACACCCAGAGCAGAAGTTCTACCTCAGCCAGATAAGGCCTGCCAAGAAACTGCGTTTCAAAGGCTTTGGTAAGAGATGTTCCCGGTACTCTGTTAGAGCACTGGGCAGAGCCATTTGTTTCTTAGCTTCCCAAAGAGCTGGAAGCAAGATGCTTTGGGGGCTCCCTGCCCCTTTGCCAACAAGGGCGACCTTTGGGCCTTTCAGCTCTAGGCCAATGGAGCACACCCAGAGCAGAAGTCCTACTTCAGCCAGATCAGGCCTGCCAAGGAACTGCGTTTCACAGGCCTTTGTATGTGACGTTCCCGGTAGGCTGTGAGAGCACGGTGCAGAGCCAGTTGTTTCCTTGTTTCCCAAACAGCTGGAAGCAAGACGCTTTGGGGCCTCTCTGCCCCTTTGGAAACAAGGCAGCACGTTGGGTCTGGCAGCTCTAGGGCAATGGAGCACAACCAGAGCCGAAGTTCTACTTCTTCCAGATCAGGACTGCCTAGACAGTGCGTTTCCCAGGCCTTGATAAGAGATGTTCTCTTAGGCTATAAGAGCACTGGGCACAGCCAGTTGTTTCTTAGCTTCCCAAGAGGTGGAAGCAAGATGCTTTGGGGCCTCTCTCCCCCTTTGGAAACAAGGCAGCCCTTTGGGCCTTTCAGCTCTAGGGCAATGGAGCACACCCAGAGCAGAAGTTCTACCTCAGCCAGATCAGGCCTGCCAAGAAACTGCTTTTCACAGGCCTTGGTAAGAGATGTTCCCGGTAGGCTGTAAGAGCACTGGGCAGAGCCAGCTGTTTCTTAGCTTCCCGAAGAGCTGGGAGCAAGATGCTTTGGGTCCACTCTCCGTCTTTGGAAACAAGGCAGCCCTTTGGGCCTGGCAGCTCTAGGGCAATGGAGCACACCCAGAGCAGAAGTTCTACTTCAGCCAGATCAGGCCTGCCAGGAAACTGCGTTTCACAGGCCTTGGTAAGAGATGTTCCCGGTAGGCTGTAAGAGCACTGGGCAGAGCCAGTTGTTTCTTACCTTCCTGAAAAGCTGGAAGCAAGATGCTTGGGACCCCTCTGCCCGTTTGGGAACAAGGCAGCCTTTTGGGTCGGGAAGCTCTAGGCCAATGGAGCACACGCAGAGCAGGAGTTCTACTTCAGCCTGATCAGGCCTGCAAAGAAACAGCGTTTGACAGGCCTTGGTAAGAGATGTTCGCGGTAGGTGTAAGAGCACTGGGCAGAGCCAGTTGTTTCTTAGCTTCGCAAAGACCGGGAAGCAAGATGCTTTGGGCCTCTCTGCCCCTTGGAAACAGGGCAGCACTTTGGGCCTGGCAGCTCTAGGGCAATGGAGCACACCCAGAGCCGGAGTTCTACTTCAGCCAGATGAGGCCTGCCAAGAAACTGCGTTTCACAGGCCTTTCAAAGACATGTTCCCGGTAGGCTGTAAGAGCACGGGGCAGAGCGAGTTGGTTCTTAGCTTCCCAGAGAGCTGGAAGCAAGATGCTTTGGGGCCTCTCTGCCCCTTTGGAAACAAGGCAGCACCTTGGGCCTGGCAGCTCTAGGGCAATGGAGCACACCCAGAGCAGAAGTTCTACCTCAGCCAAATCAGGCCTGCCAGGAAACGGCGTTTCACAGGCCTTGGTAAGAGATGTTCCCGGTAGGCTGTAAGAGCACTGGGCAACGCCAGATGTTTCTTAGCTTCCCGAAGAGCTGGAAGCGAGAAGCTTTGGTGCCACTCTCTCACTTTGGACTCAAGGCAGCCCTTTTGGGCAGGTAGCTCTAGGCCAGTGGAGCACACCCAGAGCAGAAGTTCTACTTGGGCCAGTTCAGGCCACCAACAAACTGCGTTTCACAGGCCTTGGTAAGAGATGTTCCCGGTAGGCTGTAAGAGCACTGGGCAACGCCAGATGTTTCTTAGCTTCCCGAAGAGCTGGAAGCAAGATGCTTTGGGGCCTCTCATCCCCTTTGCAAACAAGGCGGCCCTATGGGCCAGGCAGCTCTAGGCCAATGGAGCACACCCAGAGCAGAAGTTCTACTTCGGCCAGTTCAGGCCACCAACAAACTGCGTTTCACAGGCCTTGGTAAGAGATGTTCCCGGTAGGCTGTAAGAGCACTGGGCAACGCCAGATGTTTCTTAGATTCCCGAAGAGCTGGAAGCAAGATGCTTTGGGGCCTCTCATCCCCTTTGCAAACAAGGCCGACCTTTGGGCCAGGCAGCTCTAGGCCAATGGAGCACACCCAGAGCAGAAGTTCTACCTCAGCCAGATAAGGCCTGCCAAGAAACTGCGTTTCAAAGGCTTTGGTAAGAGATGTTCCCGGTACTCTGTTAGAGCACTGGGCAGAGCCATTTGTTTCTTAGCTTCCCAAAGAGCTGGAAGCAAGATGCTTTGGGGGCTCCCTGCCCCTTTGCCAACAAGGGCGACCTTTGGGCCTTTCAGCTCTAGGCCAATGGAGCACACCCAGAGCAGAAGTCCTACTTCAGCCAGATCAGGCCTGCCAAGGAACTGCATTTCAGAGGCCTTTGTATGTGACGTTCCCGGTAGGCTGTGAGAGCACGGTGCAGAGCCAGTTGTTTCCTTGTTTCCCAAACAGCTGGAAGCAAGACGCTTTGGGGCCTCTCTGCCCCTTTGGAAACAAGGCAGCACGTTGGGTCTGGCAGCTCTAGGGCAATGGAGCACAACCAGAGCCGAAGTTCTACTTCTTCCAGATCAGGCCTGCCTAGACAGTGCGTTTCCCAGGCCTTGATAAGAGATGTTCTCTTAGGCTATAAGAGCACTGGGCACAGCCAGTTGTTTCTTAGCTTCCCAAGAGGTGGAAGCAAGATGCTTTGGGGCCTCTCTCCCCCTTTGGAAACAAGGCAGCCCTTTGGGCCTTTCAGCTCTAGGGCAATGGAGCACACCCAGAGCAGAAGTTCTACCTCAGCCAGATCAGGCCTGCCAAGAAACTGCTTTTCACAGGCCTTGGTAAGAGATGTTCCCGGTAGGCTGTAAGAGCACTGGGCAGAGCCAGCTGTTTCTTAGCTTCCCGAAGAGCTGGGAGCAAGATGCTTTGGGTCCACTCTCCGTCTTTGGAAACAAGGCAGCCCTTTGGGCCTGGCAGCTCTAGGGCAATGGAGCACACCCAGAGCAGAAGTTCTACTTCAGCCAGATCAGGCCTGCCAGGAAACTGCGTTTCACAGGCCTTGGTAAGAGATGTTCCCGGTAGGCTGTAAGAGCACTGGGCAGAGCCAGTTGTTTCTTACCTTCCTGAAAAGCTGGAAGCAAGATGCTTGGGACCCCTCTGCCCGTTTGGGAACAAGGCAGCCTTTTGGGTCGGGAAGCTCTAGGCCAATGGAGCACACGCAGAGCAGGAGTTCTACTTCAGCCTGATCAGGCCTGCAAAGAAACAGCGTTTGACAGGCCTTGGTAAGAGATGTTCGCGGTAGGTGTAAGAGCACTGGGCAGAGCCAGTTGTTTCTTAGCTTCGCAAAGACCGGGAAGCAAGATGCTTTGGGCCTCTCTGCCCCTTGGAAACAGGGCAGCACTTTGGGCCTGGCAGCTCTAGGGCAATGGAGCACACCCAGAGCCGGAGTTCTACTTCAGCCAGATGAGGCCTGCCAAGAAACTGCGTTTCACAGGCCTTTCAAAGACATGTTCCCGGTAGGCTGTAAGAGCACGGGGCAGAGCGAGTTGGTTCTTAGCTTCCCAGAGAGCTGGAAGCAAGATGCTTTGGGGCCTCTCTGCCCCTTTGGAAACAAGGCAGCACCTTGGGCCTGGCAGCTCTAGGGCAATGGAGCACACCCAGAGCAGAAGTTCTACCTCAGCCAAATCAGGCCTGCCAGGAAACGGCGTTTCACAGGCCTTGGTAAGAGATGTTCCCGGTAGGCTGTAAGAGCACTGGGCAACGCCAGATGTTTCTTAGCTTCCCGAAGAGCTGGAAGCGAGAAGCTTTGGTGCCACTCTCTCACTTTGGACTCAAGGCAGCCCTTTGGGGCAGGTAGCTCTAGGCCAGTGCAGCACACCCAGAGCAGAAGTTCTACTTGGGCCAGTTCAGGCCACCAACAAACTGCGTTTCACAGGCCTTGGTAAGAGATGTTCCCGGTAGGCTGTAAGAGCACTGGGCAACGCCAGATGTTTCTTAGCTTCCCGAAGAGCTGGAAGCAAGATGCTTTGGGGCCTCTCATCCCCTTTGCAAACAAGGCGGCCCTATGGGCCAGGCAGCTCTAGGCCAATGGAGCACACCCAGAGCAGAAGTTCTACTTCGGCCAGTTCAGGCCACCAACAAACTGCGTTTCACAGGCCTTGGTAAGAGATGTTCCCGGTAGGCTGTAAGAGCACTGGGCAACGCCAGATGTTTCTTAGCTTCCCGAAGAGTTGGAAGCAAGATGCTTTGGGGCCTCTCATCCCCTTTGCAAACAAGGCCGACCTTTGGGCCAGGCAGCTCTAGGCCAATGGAGCACACCCAGAGCAGAAGTTCTACCTCAGCCAGATAAGGCCTGCCAAGAAACTGCGTTTCAAAGGCTTTGGTAAGAGATGTTCCCGGTACTCTGTTAGAGCACTGGGCAGAGCCATTTGTTTCTTAGCTTCCCAAAGAGCTGGAAGCAAGATGCTTTGGGGCCTCCCTGCCCCTTTGCCAACAAGGGCGACCTTTGGGCCTTTCAGCTCTAGGCCAATGGAGCACACCCAGAGCAGAAGTCCTACTTCAGCCAGATCAGGCCTGCCAAGGAACTGCGTTTCAGAGGCCTTTGTATGTGACGTTCCCGGTAGGCTGTGAGAGCACGGTGCAGAGCCAGTTGTTTCCTTGTTTCCCAAACAGCTGGAAGCAAGACGCTTTGGGGCCTCTCTGCCCCTTTGGAAACAAGGCAGCACGTTGGGTCTGGCAGCTCTAGGGCAATGGAGCACAACCAGAGCCGAAGTTCTACTTCTTCCAGATCAGGCCTGCCTAGACAGTGCGTTTCCCAGGCCTTGATAAGAGATGTTCTCTTAGGCTATAAGAGCACTGGGCACAGCCAGTTGTTTCTTAGCTTCCCAAGAGGTGGAAGCAAGATGCTTTGGGGCCTCTCTCCCCCTTTGGAAACAAGGCAGCCCTTTGGGCCTTTCAGCTCTAGGGCAATGGAGCACACCCAGAGCAGAAGTTCTACCTCAGCCAGATCAGGCCTGCCAAGAAACTGCTTTTCACAGGCCTTGGTAAGAGATGTTCCCGGTAGGCTGTAAGAGCACTGGGCAGAGCCAGCTGTTTCTTAGCTTCCCGAAGAGCTGGGAGCAAGATGCTTTGGGTCCACTCTCCGTCTTTGGAAACAAGGCAGCCCTTTGGGCCTGGCAGCTCTAGGGCAATGGAGCACACCCAGAGCAGAAGTTCTACTTCAGCCAGATCAGGCCTGCCAGGAAACTGCGTTTCACAGGCCTTGGTAAGAGATGTTCCCGGTAGGCTGTAAGAGCACTGGGCAGAGCCAGTTGTTTCTTACCTTCCTGAAAAGCTGGAAGCAAGATGCTTGGGACCCCTCTGCCCGTTTGGGAACAAGGCAGCCTTTTGGGTCGGGAAGCTCTAGGCCAATGGAGCACACGCAGAGCAGGAGTTCTACTTCAGCCTGATCAGGCCTGCAAAGAAACAGCGTTTGACAGGCCTTGGTAAGAGATGTTCGCGGTAGGTGTAAGAGCACTGGGCAGAGCCAGTTGTTTCTTAGCTTCGCAAAGACCGGGAAGCAAGATGCTTTGGGCCTCTCTGCCCCTTGGAAACAGGGCAGCACTTTGGGCCTGGCAGCTCTAGGGCAATGGAGCACACCCAGAGCCGGAGTTCTACTTCAGCCAGATGAGGCCTGCCAAGAAACTGCGTTTCACAGGCCTTTCAAAGACATGTTCCCGGTAGGCTGTAAGAGCACGGGGCAGAGCGAGTTGGTTCTTAGCTTCCCAGAGAGCTGGAAGCAAGATGCTTTGGGGCCTCTCTGCCCCTTTGGAAACAAGGCAGCACCTTGGGCCTGGCAGCTCTAGGGCAATGGAGCACACCCAGAGCAGAAGTTCTACTTCAGCCAAATCAGGCCTGCCAGGAAACGGCGTTTCACAGGCCTTGGTAAGAGATGTTCCCGGTAGGCTGTAAGAGCACTGGGCAACGCCAGATGTTTCTTAGCTTCCCGAAGAGCTGGAAGCAAGAAGCTTTGGTGCCACTCTCTCACTTTGGACTCAAGGCAGCCCTTTGGGGCAGGTAGCTCTAGGCCAGTGGAGCACACCCAGAGCAGAAGTTCTACTTGGGCCAGTTCAGGCCACCAACAAACTGCGTTTCACAGGCCTTGGTAAGAGATGTTCCCGGTAGGCTGTAAGAGCACTGGGCAACGCCAGATGTTTCTTAGCTTCCCGAAGAGCTGGAAGCAAGATGCTTTGGGGCCTCTCATCCCCTTTGCAAACAAGGCGGCCCTATGGGCCAGGCAGCTCTAGGCCAATGGAGCACACCCAGAGCAGAAGTTCTACTTCGGCCAGTTCAGGCCACCAACAAACTGCGTTTCACAGGCCTTGGTAAGAGATGTTCCCGGTAGGCTGTAAGAGCACTGGGCAACGCCAGATGTTTCTTAGCTTCCCGAAGAGCTGGAAGCAAGATGCTTTGGGGCCTCTCATCCCCTTTGCAAACAAGGCCGACATTTGGGCCAGGCAGCTCTAGGCCAATGGAGCACACCCAGAGCAGAAGTTCTACCTCAGCCAGATAAGGCCTGCCAAGAAACTGCGTTTCAAAGGCTTTGGTAAGAGATGTTCCCGGTACTCTGTTAGAGCACTGGGCAGAGCCATTTGTTTCTTAGCTTCCCAAAGAGCTGGAAGCAAGATGCTTTGGGGGCTCCCTGCCCCTTTGCCAACAAGGGCGACCTTTGGGCCTTTCAGCTCTAGGCCAATGGAGCACACCCAGAGCAGAAGTCCTACTTCAGCCAGATCAGGCCTGCCAAGGAACTGCGTTTCACAGGCCTTTGTATGTGACGTTCCCGGTAGGCTGTGAGAGCACGGTGCAGAGCCAGTTGTTTCCTTGTTTCCCAAACAGCTGGAAGCAAGACGCTTTGGGGCCTCTCTGCCCCTTTGGAAACAAGGCAGCACGTTGGGTCTGGCAGCTCTAGGGCAATGGAGCACAACCAGAGCCGAAGTTCTACTTCTTCCAGATCAGGCCTGCCTAGACAGTGCGTTTCCCAGGCCTTGATAAGAGATGTTCTCTTAGGCTATAAGAGCACTGGGCACAGCCAGTTGTTTCTTAGCTTCCCAAGAGGTGGAAGCAAGATGCTTTGGGGCCTCTCTCCCCCTTTGGAAACAAGGCAGCCCTTTGGGCCTTTCAGCTCTAGGGCAATGGAGCACACCCAGAGCAGAAGTTCTACCTCAGCCAGATCAGGCCTGCCAAGAAACTGCTTTTCACAGGCCTTGGTAAGAGATGTTCCCGGTAGGCTGTAAGAGCACTGGGCAGAGCCAGCTGTTTCTTAGCTTCCCGAAGAGCTGGGAGCAAGATGCTTTGGGTCCACTCTCCGTCTTTGGAAACAAGGCAGCCCTTTGGGCCTGGCAGCTCTAGGGCAATGGAGCACACCCAGAGCAGAAGTTCTACTTCAGCCAGATCAGGCCTGCCAGGAAACTGCGTTTCACAGGCCTTGGTAAGAGATGTTCCCGGTAGGCTGTAAGAGCACTGGGCAGAGCCAGTTGTTTCTTACCTTCCTGAAAAGCTGGAAGCAAGATGCTTGGGACCCCTCTGCCCGTTTGGGAACAAGGCAGCCTTTTGGGTCGGGAAGCTCTAGGCCAATGGAGCACACGCAGAGCAGGAGTTCTACTTCAGCCTGATCAGGCCTGCAAAGAAACAGCGTTTGACAGGCCTTGGTAAGAGATGTTCGCGGTAGGTGTAAGAGCACTGGGCAGAGCCAGTTGTTTCTTAGCTTCGCAAAGACCGGGAAGCAAGATGCTTTGGGCCTCTCTGCCCCTTGGAAACAGGGCAGCACTTTGGGCCTGGCAGCTCTAGGGCAATGGAGCACACCCAGAGCCGGAGTTCTACTTCAGCCAGATGAGGCCTGCCAAGAAACTGCGTTTCACAGGCCTTTCAAAGACATGTTCCCGGTAGGCTGTAAGAGCACGGGGCAGAGCGAGTTGGTTCTTAGCTTCCCAGAGAGCTGGAAGCAAGATGCTTTGGGGCCTCTCTGCCCCTTTGGAAACAAGGCAGCACCTTGGGCCTGGCAGCTCTAGGGCAATGGAGCACACCCAGAGCAGAAGTTCTACTTCAGCCAAATCAGGCCTGCCAGGAAACGGCGTTTCACAGGCCTTGGTAAGAGATGTTCCCGGTAGGCTGTAAGAGCACTGGGCAACGCCAGATGTTTCTTAGCTTCCCGAAGAGCTGGAAGCAAGAAGCTCTGGTGCCACTCTCTCACTTTGGACTCAAGGCAGCCCTTTGGGGCAGGTAGCTCTAGGCCAGTGGAGCACACCCAGAGCAGAAGTTCTACTTGGGCCAGTTCAGGCCACCAACAAACTGCGTTTCACAGGCCTTGGTAAGAGATGTTCCCGGTAGGCTGTAAGAGCACTGGGCAACGCCAGATGTTTCTTAGCTTCCCGAAGAGCTGGAAGCAAGATGCTTTGGGGCCTCTCATCCCCTTTGCAAACAAGGCGGCCCTATGGGCCAGGCAGCTCTAGGCCAATGGAGCACACCCAGAGCAGAAGTTCTACTTCGGCCAGTTCAGGCCACCAACAAACTGCGTTTCACAGGCCTTGGTAAGAGATGTTCCCGGTAGGCTGTAAGAGCACTGGGCAACGCCAGATGTTTCTTAGCTTCCCGAAGAGCTGGAAGCAAGATGCTTTGGGGCCTCTCATCCCCTTTGCAAACAAGGCCGACCTTTGGGCCAGGCAGCTCTAGGCCAATGGAGCACACCCAGAGCAGAAGTTCTACCTCAGCCAGATAAGGCCTGCCAAGAAACTGCGTTTCAAAGGCTTTGGTAAGAGATGTTCCCGGTAGGCTGTAAGAGCACTGGGCAGAGCCATTTGTTTCTTAGCTTCCCAAAGAGCTGGAAGCAAGATGCTTTGGGGGCTCCCTGCCCCTTTGCCAACAAGGGCGACCTTTGGGCCTTTCAGCTCTAGGCCAATGGAGCACACCCAGAGCAGAAGTCCTACTTCAGCCAGATCAGGCCTGCCAAGGAACTGCGTTTCAGAGGCCTTTGTATGTGACGTTCCCGGTAGGCTGTGAGAGCACGGTGCAGAGCCAGTTGTTTCCTTGTTTCCCAAACAGCTGGAAGCAAGACGCTTTGGGGCCTCTCTGCCCCTTTGGAAACAAGGCAGCACGTTGGGTCTGGCAGCTCTAGGGCAATGGAGCACAACCAGAGCCGAAGTTCTACTTCTTCCAGATCAGGCCTGCCTAGACAGTGCGTTTCCCAGGCCTTGATAAGAGATGTTCTCTTAGGCTATAAGAGCACTGGGCACAGCCAGTTGTTTCTTAGCTTCCCAAGAGGTGGAAGCAAGATGCTTTGGGGCCTCTCTCCCCCTTTGGAAACAAGGCAGCCCTTTGGGCCTTTCAGCTCTAGGGCAATGGAGCACACCCAGAGCAGAAGTTCTACCTCAGCCAGATCAGGCCTGCCAAGAAACTGCTTTTCACAGGCCTTGGTAAGAGATGTTCCCGGTAGGCTGTAAGAGCACTGGGCAGAGCCAGCTGTTTCTTAGCTTCCCGAAGAGCTGAGAGCAAGATGCTTTGGGTCCACTCTCCGTCTTTGGAAACAAGGCAGCCCTTTGGGCCTGGCAGCTCTAGGGCAATGGAGCACACCCAGAGCAGAAGTTCTACTTCAGCCAGATCAGGCCTGCCAGGAAACTGCGTTTCACAGGCCTTGGTAAGAGATGTTCCCGGTAGGCTGTAAGAGCACTGGGCAGAGCCAGTTGTTTCTTACCTTCCTGAAAAGCTGGAAGCAAGATGCTTGGGACCCCTCTGCCCGTTTGGGAACAAGGCAGCCTTTTGGGTCGGGAAGCTCTAGGCCAATGGAGCACACGCAGAGCAGGAGTTCTACTTCAGCCTGATCAGGCCTGCAAAGAAACAGCGTTTGACAGGCCTTGGTAAGAGATGTTCGCGGTAGGTGTAAGAGCACTGGGCAGAGCCAGTTGTTTCTTAGCTTCGCAAAGACCGGGAAGCAAGATGCTTTGGGCCTCTCTGCCCCTTGGAAACAGGGCAGCACTTTGGGCCTGGCAGCTCTAGGGCAATGGAGCACACCCAGAGCCGGAGTTCTACTTCAGCCAGATGAGGCCTGCCAAGAAACTGCGTTTCACAGGCCTTTCAAAGACATGTTCCCGGTAGGCTGTAAGAGCACGGGGCAGAGCGAGTTGGTTCTTAGCTTCCCAGAGAGCTGGAAGCAAGATGCTTTGGGGCCTCTCTGCCCCTTTGGAAACAAGGCAGCACCTTGGGCCTGGCAGCTCTAGGGCAATGGAGCACACCCAGAGCAGAAGTTCTACTTCAGCCAAATCAGGCCTGCCAGGAAACGGCGTTTCACAGGCCTTGGTAAGAGATGTTCCCGGTAGGCTGTAAGAGCACTGGGCAACGCCAGATGTTTCTTAGCTTCCCGAAGAGCTGGAAGCAAGAAGCTTTGGTGCCACTCTCTCACTTTGGACTCAAGGCAGCCCTTTGGGGCAGGTAGCTCTAGGCCAGTGGAGCACACCCAGAGCAGAAGTTCTACTTGGGCCAGTTCAGGCCACCAACAAACTGCGTTTCACAGGCCTTGGTAAGAGATGTTCCCGGTAGGCTGTAAGAGCACTGGGCAACGCCAGATGTTTCTTAGCTTCCCGAAGAGCTGGAAGCAAGATGCTTTGGGGCCTCTCATCCCCTTTGCAAACAAGGCGGCCCTATGGGCCAGGCAGCTCTAGGCCAATGGAGCACACCCAGAGCAGAAGTTCTACTTCGGCCAGTTCAGGCCACCAACAAACTGCGTTTCACAGGCCTTGGTAAGAGATGTTCCCGGTAGGCTGTAAGAGCACTGGGCAACGCCAGATGTTTCTTAGCTTCCCGAAGAGCTGGAAGCAAGATGCTTTGGGGCCTCTCATCCCCTTTGCAAACAAGGCCGACCTTTGGGCCAGGCAGCTCTAGGCCAATGGAGCACACCCAGAGCAGAAGTTCTACCTCAGCCAGATAAGGCCTGCCAAGAAACTGCGTTTCAAAGGCTTTGGTAAGAGATGTTCCCGGTACTCTGTTAGAGCACTGGGCAGAGCCATTTGTTTCTTAGCTTCCCAAAGAGCTGGAAGCAAGATGCTTTGGGGGCTCCCTGCCCCTTTGCCAACAAGGGCGACCTTTGGGCCTTTCAGCTCTAGGCCAATGGAGCACACCCAGAGCAGAAGTCCTACTTCAGCCAGATCAGGCCTGCCAAGGAACTGCGTTTCAGAGGCCTTTGTATGTGACGTTCCCGGTAGGCTGTGAGAGCACGGTGCAGAGCCAGTTGTTTCCTTGTTTCCCAAACAGCTGGAAGCAAGACGCTTTGGGGCCTCTCTGCCCCTTTGGAAACAAGGCAGCACGTTGGGTCTGGCAGCTCTAGGGCAATGGAGCACAACCAGAGCCGAAGTTCTACTTCTTCCAGATCAGGCCTGCCTAGACAGTGCGTTTCCCAGGCCTTGATAAGAGATGTTCTCTTAGGCTATAAGAGCACTGGGCACAGCCAGTTGTTTCTTAGCTTCCCAAGAGGTGGAAGCAAGATGCTTTGGGGCCTCTCTCCCCCTTTGGAAACAAGGCAGCCCTTTGGGCCTTTCAGCTCTAGGGCAATGGAGCACACCCAGAGCAGAAGTTCTACCTCAGCCAGATCAGGCCTGCCAAGAAACTGCTTTTCACAGGCCTTGGTAAGAGATGTTCCCGGTAGGCTGTAAGAGCACTGGGCAGAGCCAGCTGTTTCTTAGCTTCCCGAAGAGCTGGGAGCAAGATGCTTTGGGTCCACTCTCCGTCTTTGGAAACAAGGCAGCCCTTTGGGCCTGGCAGCTCTAGGGCAATGGAGCACACCCAGAGCAGAAGTTCTACTTCAGCCAGATCAGGCCTGCCAGGAAACTGCGTTTCACAGGCCTTGGTAAGAGATGTTCCCGGTAGGCTGTAAGAGCACTGGGCAGAGCCAGTTGTTTCTTACCTTCCTGAAAAGCTGGAAGCAAGATGCTTGGGACCCCTCTGCCCGTTTGGGAACAAGGCAGCCTTTTGGGTCGGGAAGCTCTAGGCCAATGGAGCACACGCAGAGCAGGAGTTCTACTTCAGCCTGATCAGGCCTGCAAAGAAACAGCGTTTGACAGGCCTTGGTAAGAGATGTTCGCGGTAGGTGTAAGAGCACTGGGCAGAGCCAGTTGTTTCTTAGCTTCGCAAAGACCGGGAAGCAAGATGCTTTGGGCCTCTCTGCCCCTTGGAAACAGGGCAGCACTTTGGGCCTGGCAGCTCTAGGGCAATGGAGCACACCCAGAGCCGGAGTTCTACTTCAGCCAGATGAGGCCTGCCAAGAAACTGCGTTTCACAGGCCTTTCAAAGACATGTTCCCGGTAGGCTGTAAGAGCACGGGGCAGAGCGAGTTGGTTCTTAGCTTCCCAGAGAGCTGGAAGCAAGATGCTTTGGGGCCTCTCTGCCCCTTTGGAAACAAGGCAGCACCTTGGGCCTGGCAGCTCTAGGGCAATGGAGCACACCCAGAGCAGAAGTTCTACTTCAGCCAAATCAGGCCTGCCAGGAAACGGCGTTTCACAGGCCTTGGTAAGAGATGTTCCCGGTAGGCTGTAAGAGCACTGGGCAACGCCAGATGTTTCTTAGCTTCCCGAAGAGCTGGAAGCAAGAAGCTTTGGTGCCACTCTCTCACTTTGGACTCAAGGCAGCCCTTTGGGGCAGGTAGCTCTAGGCCAGTGGAGCACACCCAGAGCAGAAGTTCTACTTGGGCCAGTTCAGGCCACCAACAAACTGCGTTTCACAGGCCTTGGTAAGAGATGTTCCCGGTAGGCTGTAAGAGCACTGGGCAACGCCAGATGTTTCTTAGCTTCCCGAAGAGCTGGAAGCAAGATGCTTTGGGGCCTCTCATCCCCTTTGCAAACAAGGCGGCCCTATGGGCCAGGCAGCTCTAGGCCAATGGAGCACACCCAGAGCAGAAGTTCTACTTCGGCCAGTTCAGGCCACCAACAAACTGCGTTTCACAGGCCTTGGTAAGAGATGTTCCCGGTAGGCTGTAAGAGCACTGGGCAACGCCAGATGTTTCTTAGCTTCCCGAAGAGCTGGAAGCAAGATGCTTTGGGGCCTCTCATCCCCTTTGCAAACAAGGCCGACCTTTGGGCCAGGCAGCTCTAGGCCAATGGAGCACACCCAGAGCAGAAGTTCTACCTCAGCCAGATAAGGCCTGCCAAGAAACTGCGTTTCAAAGGCTTTGGTAAGAGATGTTCCCGGTACTCTGTTAGAGCACTGGGCAGAGCCATTTGTTTCTTAGCTTCCCAAAGAGCTGGAAGCAAGATGCTTTGGGGGCTCCCTGCCCCTTTGCCAACAAGGGCGACCTTTGGGCCTTTCAGCTCTAGGCCAATGGAGCACACCCAGAGCAGAAGTCCTACTTCAGCCAGATCAGGCCTGCCAAGGAACTGCGTTTCAGAGGCCTTTGTATGTGACGTTCCCGGTAGGCTGTGAGAGCACGGTGCAGAGCCAGTTGTTTCCTTGTTTCCCAAACAGCTGGAAGCAAGACGCTTTGGGGCCTCTCTGCCCCTTTGGAAACAAGGCAGCACGTTGGGTCTGGCAGCTCTAGGGCAATGGAGCACAACCAGAGCCGAAGTTCTACTTCTTCCAGATCAGGCCTGCCTAGACAGTGCGTTTCCCAGGCCTTGATAAGAGATGTTCTCTTAGGCTATAAGAGCACTGGGCACAGCCAGTTGTTTCTTAGCTTCCCAAGAGGTGGAAGCAAGATGCTTTGGGGCCTCTCTCCCCCTTTGGAAACAAGGCAGCCCTTTGGGCCTTTCAGCTCTAGGGCAATGGAGCACACCCAGAGCAGAAGTTCTACCTCAGCCAGATCAGGCCTGCCAAGAAACTGCTTTTCACAGGCCTTGGTAAGAGATGTTCCCGGTAGGCTGTAAGAGCACTGGGCAGAGCCAGCTGTTTCTTAGCTTCCCGAAGAGCTGGGAGCAAGATGCTTTGGGTCCACTCTCCGTCTTTGGAAACAAGGCAGCCCTTTGGGCCTGGCAGCTCTAGGGCAATGGAGCACACCCAGAGCAGAAGTTCTACTTCAGCCAGATCAGGCCTGCCAGGAAACTGCGTTTCACAGGCCTTGGTAAGAGATGTTCCCGGTAGGCTGTAAGAGCACTGGGCAGAGCCAGTTGTTTCTTACCTTCCTGAAAAGCTGGAAGCAAGATGCTTGGGACCCCTCTGCCCGTTTGGGAACAAGGCAGCCTTTTGGGTTGGGAAGCTCTAGGCCAATGGAGCACACGCAGAGCAGGAGTTCTACTTCAGCCTGATCAGGCCTGCAAAGAAACAGCGTTTGACAGGCCTTGGTAAGAGATGTTCGCGGTAGGTGTAAGAGCACTGGGCAGAGCCAGTTGTTTCTTAGCTTCGCAAAGACCGGGAAGCAAGATGCTTTGGGCCTCTCTGCCCCTTGGAAACAGGGCAGCACTTTGGGCCTGGCAGCTCTAGGGCAATGGAGCACACCCAGAGCCGGAGTTCTACTTCAGCCAGATGAGGCCTGCCAAGAAACTGCGTTTCACAGGCCTTTCAAAGACATGTTCCCGGTAGGCTGTAAGATCACGGGGCAGAGCGAGTTGGTTCTTAGCTTCCCAGAGAGCTGGAAGCAAGATGCTTTGGGGCCTCTCTGCCCCTTTGGAAACAAGGCAGCACCTTGGGCCTGGCAGCTCTAGGGCAATGGAGCACACCCAGAGCAGAAGTTCTACTTCAGCCAAATCAGGCCTGCCAGGAAACGGCGTTTCACAGGCCTTGGTAAGAGATGTTCCCGGTAGGCTGTAAGAGCACTGGGCAACGCCAGATGTTTCTTAGCTTCCCGAAGAGCTGGAAGCAAGAAGCTTTGGTGCCACTCTCTCACTTTGGACTCAAGGCAGCCCTTTGGGGCAGGTAGCTCTAGGCCAGTGGAGCACACCCAGAGCAGAAGTTCTACTTGGGCCAGTTCAGGCCACCAACAAACTGCGTTTCACAGGCCTTGGTAAGAGATGTTCCCGGTAGGCTGTAAGAGCACTGGGCAACGCCAGATGTTTCTTAGCTTCCCGAAGAGCTGGAAGCAAGATGCTTTGGGGCCTCTCATCCCCTTTGCAAACAAGGCGGCCCTATGGGCCAGGCAGCTCTAGGCCAATGGAGCACACCCAGAGCAGAAGTTCTACTTCGGCCAGTTCAGGCCACCAACAAACTGCGTTTCACAGGCCTTGGTAAGAGATGTTCCCGGTAGGCTGTAAGAGCACTGGGCAACGCCAGATGTTTCTTAGATTCCCGAAGAGCTGGAAGCAAGATGCTTTGGGGCCTCTCATCCCCTTTGCAAACAAGGCCGACCTTTGGGCCAGGCAGCTCTAGGCCAATGGAGCACACCCAGAGCAGAAGTTCTACCTCAGCCAGATAAGGCCTGCCAAGAAACTGCGTTTCAAAGGCTTTGGTAAGAGATGTTCCCGGTACTCTGTTAGAGCACTGGGCAGAGCCATTTGTTTCTTAGCTTCCCAAAGAGCTGGAAGCAAGATGCTTTGGGGGCTCCCTGCCCCTTTGCCAACAAGGGCGACCTTTGGGCCTTTCAGCTCTAGGCCAATGGAGCACACCCAGAGCAGAAGTCCTACTTCAGCCAGATCAGGCCTGCCAAGGAACTGCGTTTCAGAGGCCTTTGTATGTGACGTTCCCGGTAGGCTGTGAGAGCACGGTGCAGAGCCAGTTGTTTCCTTGTTTCCCAAACAGCTGGAAGCAAGACGCTTTGGGGCCTCTCTGCCCCTTTGGAAACAAGGCAGCACGTTGGGTCTGGCAGCTCTAGGGCAATGGAGCACAACCAGAGCCGAAGTTCTACTTCTTCCAGATCAGGCCTGCCTAGACAGTGCGTTTCCCAGGCCTTGATAAGAGATGTTCTCTTAGGCTATAAGAGCACTGGGCACAGCCAGTTGTTTCTTAGCTTCCCAAGAGGTGGAAGCAAGATGCTTTGGGGCCTCTCTCCCCCTTTGGAAACAAGGCAGCCCTTTGGGCCTTTCAGCTCTAGGGCAATGGAGCACACCCAGAGCAGAAGTTCTACCTCAGCCAGATCAGGCCTGCCAAGAAACTGCTTTTCACAGGCCTTGGTAAGAGATGTTCCCGGTAGGCTGTAAGAGCACTGGGCAGAGCCAGCTGTTTCTTAGCTTCCCGAAGAGCTGGGAGCAAGATGCTTTGGGTCCACTCTCCGTCTTTGGAAACAAGGCAGCCCTTTGGGCCTGGCAGCTCTAGGGCAATGGAGCACACCCAGAGCAGAAGTTCTACTTCAGCCAGATCAGGCCTGCCAGGAAACTGCGTTTCACAGGCCTTGGTAAGAGATGTTCCCGGTAGGCTGTAAGAGCACTGGGCAGAGCCAGTTGTTTCTTACCTTCCTGAAAAGCTGGAAGCAAGATGCTTGGGACCCCTCTGCCCGTTTGGGAACAAGGCAGCCTTTTGGGTCGGGAAGCTCTAGGCCAATGGAGCACACGCAGAGCAGGAGTTCTACTTCAGCCTGATCAGGCCTGCAAAGAAACAGCGTTTGACAGGCCTTGGTAAGAGATGTTCGCGGTAGGTGTAAGAGCACTGGGCAGAGCCAGTTGTTTCTTAGCTTCGCAAAGACCGGGAAGCAAGATGCTTTGGGCCTCTCTGCCCCTTGGAAACAGGGCAGCACTTTGGGCCTGGCAGCTCTAGGGCAATGGAGCACACCCAGAGCCGGAGTTCTACTTCAGCCAGATGAGGCCTGCCAAGAAACTGCGTTTCACAGGCCTTTCAAAGACATGTTCCCGGTAGGCTGTAAGAGCACGGGGCAGAGCGAGTTGGTTCTTAGCTTCCCAGAGAGCTGGAAGCAAGATGCTTTGGGGCCTCTCTGCCCCTTTGGAAACAAGGCAGCACCTTGGGCCTGGCAGCTCTAGGGCAATGGAGCACACCCAGAGCAGAAGTTCTACTTCAGCCAAATCAGGCCTGCCAGGAAACGGCGTTTCACAGGCCTTGGTAAGAGATGTTCCCGGTAGGCTGTAAGAGCACTGGGCAACGCCAGATGTTTCTTAGCTTCCCGAAGAGCTGGAAGCAAGAAGCTTTGGTGCCACTCTCTCACTTTGGACTCAAGGCAGCCCTTTGGGGCAGGTAGCTCTAGGCCAGTGGAGCACACCCAGAGCAGAAGTTCTACTTGGGCCAGTTCAGGCCACCAACAAACTGCGTTTCACAGGCCTTGGTAAGAGATGTTCCCGGTAGGCTGTAAGAGCACTGGGCAACGCCAGATGTTTCTTAGCTTCCCGAAGAGCTGGAAGCAAGATGCTTTGGGGCCTCTCATCCCCTTTGCAAACAAGGCGGCCCTATGGGCCAGGCAGCTCTAGGCCAATGGAGCACACCCAGAGCAGAAGTTCTACTTCGGCCAGTTCAGGCCACCAACAAACTGCGTTTCACAGGCCTTGGTAAGAGATGTTCCCGGTAGGCTGTAAGAGCACTGGGCAACGCCAGATGTTTCTTAGCTTCCCGAAGAGCTGGAAGCAAGATGCTTTGGGGCCTCTCATCCCCTTTGCAAACAAGGCCGACCTTTGGGCCAGGCAGCTCTAGGCCAATGGAGCACACCCAGAGCAGAAGTTCTACCTCAGCCAGATAAGGCCTGCCAAGAAACTGCGTTTCAAAGGCTTTGGTTAGAGATGTTCCCGGTACTCTGTTAGAGCACTGGGCAGAGCCATTTGTTTCTTAGCTTCCCAAAGAGCTGGAAGCAAGATGCTTTGGGGGCTCCCTGCCCCTTTGCCAACAAGGGCGACCTTTGGGCCTTTCAGCTCTAGGCCAATGGAGCACACCCAGAGCAGAAGTCCTACTTCAGCCAGATCAGGCCTGCCAAGGAACTGCGTTTCAGAGGCCTTTGTATGTGACGTTCCCGGTAGGCTGTGAGAGCACGGTGCAGAGCCAGTTGTTTCCTTGTTTCCCAAACAGCTGGAAGCAAGACGCTTTGGGGCCTCTCTGCCCCTTTGGAAACAAGGCAGCACGTTGGGTCTGGCAGCTCTAGGGCAATGGAGCACAACCAGAGCCGAAGTTCTACTTCTTCCAGATCAGGCCTGCCTAGACAGTGCGTTTCCCAGGCCTTGATAAGAGATGTTCTCTTAGGCTATAAGAGCACTGGGCACAGCCAGTTGTTTCTTAGCTTCCCAAGAGGTGGAAGCAAGATGCTTTGGGGCCTCTCTCCCCCTTTGGAAACAAGGCAGCCCTTTGGGCCTTTCAGCTCTAGGGCAATGGAGCACACCCAGAGCAGAAGTTCTACCTCAGCCAGATCAGGCCTGCCAAGAAACTGCTTTTCACAGGCCTTGGTAAGAGATGTTCCCGGTAGGCTGTAAGAGCACTGGGCAGAGCCAGCTGTTTCTTAGCTTCCCGAAGAGCTGGGAGCAAGATGCTTTGGGTCCACTCTCCGTCTTTGGAAACAAGGCAGCCCTTTGGGCCTGGCAGCTCTAGGGCAATGGAGCACACCCAGAGCAGAAGTTCTACTTCAGCCAGATCAGGCCTGCCAGGAAACTGCGTTTCACAGGCCTTGGTAAGAGATGTTCCCGGTAGGCTGTAAGAGCACTGGGCAGAGCCAGTTGTTTCTTACCTTCCTGAAAAGCTGGAAGCAAGATGCTTGGGACCCCTCTGCCCGTTTGGGAACAAGGCAGCCTTTTGGGTCGGGAAGCTCTAGGCCAATGGAGCACACGCAGAGCAGGAGTTCTACTTCAGCCTGATCAGGCCTGCAAAGAAACAGCGTTTGACAGGCCTTGGTAAGAGATGTTCGCGGTAGGTGTAAGAGCACTGGGCAGAGCCAGTTGTTTCTTAGCTTCGCAAAGACCGGGAAGCAAGATGCTTTGGGCCTCTCTGCCCCTTGGAAACAGGGCAGCACTTTGGGCCTGGCAGCTCTAGGGCAATGGAGCACACCCAGAGCCGGAGTTCTACTTCAGCCAGATGAGGCCTGCCAAGAAACTGCGTTTCACAGGCCTTTCAAAGACATGTTCCCGGTAGGCTGTAAGAGCACGGGGCAGAGCGAGTTGGTTCTTAGCTTCCCAGAGAGCTGGAAGCAAGATGCTTTGGGGCCTCTCTGCCCCTTTGGAAACAAGGCAGCACCTTGGGCCTGGCAGCTCTAGGGCAATGGAGCACACCCAGAGCAGAAGTTCTACTTCAGCCAAATCAGGCCTGCCAGGAAACGGCGTTTCACAGGCCTTGGTAAGAGATGTTCCCGGTAGGCTGTAAGAGCACTGGGCAACGCCAGATGTTTCTTAGCTTCCCGAAGAGCTGGAAGCAAGAAGCTTTGGTGCCACTCTCTCACTTTGGACTCAAGGCAGCCCTTTGGGGCAGGTAGCTCTAGGCCAGTGGAGCACACCCAGAGCAGAAGTTCTACTTGGGCCAGTTCAGGCCACCAACAAACTGCGTTTCACAGGCCTTGGTAAGAGATGTTCCCGGTAGGCTGTAAGAGCACTGGGCAACGCCAGATGTTTCTTAGCTTCCCGAAGAGCTGGAAGCAAGATGCTTTGGGGCCTCTCATCCCCTTTGCAAACAAGGCGGCCCTATGGGCCAGGCAGCTCTAGGCCAATGGAGCACACCCAGAGCAGAAGTTCTACTTCGGCCAGTTCAGGCCACCAACAAACTGCGTTTCACAGGCCTTGGTAAGAGATGTTCCCGGTAGGCTGTAAGAGCACTGGGCAACGCCAGATGTTTCTTAGCTTCCCGAAGAGCTGGAAGCAAGATGCTTTGGGGCCTCTCATCCCCTTTGCAAACAAGGCCGACCTTTGGGCCAGGCAGCTCTAGGCCAATGGAGCACACCCAGAGCAGAAGTTCTACCTCAGCCAGATAAGGCCTGCCAAGAAACTGCGTTTCAAAGGCTTTGGTTAGAGATGTTCCCGGTACTCTGTTAGAGCACTGGGCAGAGCCATTTGTTTCTTAGCTTCCCAAAGAGCTGGAAGCAAGATGCTTTGGGGGCTCCCTGCCCCTTTGCCAACAAGGGCGACCTTTGGGCCTTTCAGCTCTAGGCCAATGGAGCACACCCAGAGCAGAAGTCCTACTTCAGCCAGATCAGGCCTGCCAAGGAACTGCGTTTCAGAGGCCTTTGTATGTGACGTTCCCGGTAGGCTGTGAGAGCACGGTGCAGAGCCAGTTGTTTCCTTGTTTCCCAAACAGCTGGAAGCAAGACGCTTTGGGGCCTCTCTGCCCCTTTGGAAACAAGGCAGCACGTTGGGTCTGGCAGCTCTAGGGCAATGGAGCACAACCAGAGCCGAAGTTCTACTTCTTCCAGATCAGGCCTGCCTAGACAGTGCGTTTCCCAGGCCTTGATAAGAGATGTTCTCTTAGGCTATAAGAGCACTGGGCACAGCCAGTTGTTTCTTAGCTTCCCAAGAGGTGGAAGCAAGATGCTTTGGGGCCTCTCTCCCCCTTTGGAAACAAGGCAGCCCTTTGGGCCTTTCAGCTCTAGGGCAATGGAGCACACCCAGAGCAGAAGTTCTACCTCAGCCAGATCAGGCCTGCCAAGAAACTGCTTTTCACAGGCCTTGGTAAGAGATGTTCCCGGTAGGCTGTAAGAGCACTGGGCAGAGCCAGCTGTTTCTTAGCTTCCCGAAGAGCTGGGAGCAAGATGCTTTGGGTCCACTCTCCGTCTTTGGAAACAAGGCAGCCCTTTGGGCCTGGCAGCTCTAGGGCAATGGAGCACACCCAGAGCAGAAGTTCTACTTCAGCCAGATCAGGCCTGCCAGGAAACTGCGTTTCACAGGCCTTGGTAAGAGATGTTCCCGGTAGGCTGTAAGAGCACTGGGCAGAGCCAGTTGTTTCTTACCTTCCTGAAAAGCTGGAAGCAAGATGCTTGGGACCCCTCTGCCCGTTTGGGAACAAGGCAGCCTTTTGGGTCGGGAAGCTCTAGGCCAATGGAGCACACGCAGAGCAGGAGTTCTACTTCAGCCTGATCAGGCCTGCAAAGAAACAGCGTTTGACAGGCCTTGGTAAGAGATGTTCGCGGTAGGTGTAAGAGCACTGGGCAGAGCCAGTTGTTTCTTAGCTTCGCAAAGACCGGGAAGCAAGATGCTTTGGGCCTCTCTGCCCCTTGGAAACAGGGCAGCACTTTGGGCCTGGCAGCTCTAGGGCAATGGAGCACACCCAGAGCCGGAGTTCTACTTCAGCCAGATGAGGCCTGCCAAGAAACTGCGTTTCACAGGCCTTTCAAAGACATGTTCCCGGTAGGCTGTAAGAGCACGGGGCAGAGCGAGTTGGTTCTTAGCTTCCCAGAGAGCTGGAAGCAAGATGCTTTGGGGCCTCTCTGCCCCTTTGGAAACAAGGCAGCACCTTGGGCCTGGCAGCTCTAGGGCAATGGAGCACACCCAGAGCAGAAGTTCTACTTCAGCCAAATCAGGCCTGCCAGGAAACGGCGTTTCACAGGCCTTGGTAAGAGATGTTCCCGGTAGGCTGTAAGAGCACTGGGCAACGCCAGATGTTTCTTAGCTTCCCGAAGAGCTGGAAGCAAGAAGCTTTGGTGCCACTCTCTCACTTTGGACTCAAGGCAGCCCTTTGGGGCAGGTAGCTCTAGGCCAGTGGAGCACACCCAGAGCAGAAGTTCTACTTGGGCCAGTTCAGGCCACCAACAAACTGCGTTTCACAGGCCTTGGTAAGAGATGTTCCCGGTAGGCTGTAAGAGCACTGGGCAACGCCAGATGTTTCTTAGCTTCCCGAAGAGCTGGAAGCAAGATGCTTTGGGGCCTCTCATCCCCTTTGCAAACAAGGCGGCCCTATGGGCCAGGCAGCTCTAGGCCAATGGAGCACACCCAGAGCAGAAGTTCTACTTCGGCCAGTTCAGGCCACCAACAAACTGCGTTTCACAGGCCTTGGTAAGAGATGTTCCCGGTAGGCTGTAAGAGCACTGGGCAACGCCAGATGTTTCTTAGCTTCCCGAAGAGCTGGAAGCAAGATGCTTTGGGGCCTCTCATCCCCTTTGCAAACAAGGCCGACCTTTGGGCCAGGCAGCTCTAGGCCAATGGAGCACACCCAGAGCAGAAGTTCTACCTCAGCCAGATAAGGCCTGCCAAGAAACTGCGTTTCAAAGGCTTTGGTTAGAGATGTTCCCGGTACTCTGTTAGAGCACTGGGCAGAGCCATTTGTTTCTTAGCTTCCCAAAGAGCTGGAAGCAAGATGCTTTGGGGGCTCCCTGCCCCTTTGCCAACAAGGGCGACCTTTGGGCCTTTCAGCTCTAGGCCAATGGAGCACACCCAGAGCAGAAGTCCTACTTCAGCCAGATCAGGCCTGCCAAGGAACTGCGTTTCAGAGGCCTTTGTATGTGACGTTCCCGGTAGGCTGTGAGAGCACGGTGCAGAGCCAGTTGTTTCCTTGTTTCCCAAACAGCTGGAAGCAAGACGCTTTGGGGCCTCTCTGCCCCTTTGGAAACAAGGCAGCACGTTGGGTCTGGCAGCTCTAGGGCAATGGAGCACAACCAGAGCCGAAGTTCTACTTCTTCCAGATCAGGCCTGCCTAGACAGTGCGTTTCCCAGGCCTTGATAAGAGATGTTCTCTTAGGCTATAAGAGCACTGGGCACAGCCAGTTGTTTCTTAGCTTCCCAAGAGGTGGAAGCAAGATGCTTTGGGGCCTCTCTCCCCCTTTGGAAACAAGGCAGCCCTTTGGGCCTTTCAGCTCTAGGGCAATGGAGCACACCCAGAGCAGAAGTTCTACCTCAGCCAGATCAGGCCTGCCAAGAAACTGCTTTTCACAGGCCTTGGTAAGAGATGTTCCCGGTAGGCTGTAAGAGCACTGGGCAGAGCCAGCTGTTTCTTAGCTTCCCGAAGAGCTGGGAGCAAGATGCTTTGGGTCCACTCTCCGTCTTTGGAAACAAGGCAGCCCTTTGGGCCTGGCAGCTCTAGGGCAATGGAGCACACCCAGAGCAGAAGTTCTACTTCAGCCAGATCAGGCCTGCCAGGAAACTGCGTTTCACAGGCCTTGGTAAGAGATGTTCCCGGTAGGCTGTAAGAGCACTGGGCAGAGCCAGTTGTTTCTTACCTTCCTGAAAAGCTGGAAGCAAGATGCTTGGGACCCCTCTGCCCGTTTGGGAACAAGGCAGCCTTTTGGGTCGGGAAGCTCTAGGCCAATGGAGCACACGCAGAGCAGGAGTTCTACTTCAGCCTGATCAGGCCTGCAAAGAAACAGCGTTTGACAGGCCTTGGTAAGAGATGTTCGCGGTAGGTGTAAGAGCACTGGGCAGAGCCAGTTGTTTCTTAGCTTCGCAAAGACCGGGAAGCAAGATGCTTTGGGCCTCTCTGCCCCTTGGAAACAGGGCAGCACTTTGGGCCTGGCAGCTCTAGGGCAATGGAGCACACCCAGAGCCGGAGTTCTACTTCAGCCAGATGAGGCCTGCCAAGAAACTGCGTTTCACAGGCCTTTCAAAGACATGTTCCCGGTAGGCTGTAAGAGCACGGGGCAGAGCGAGTTGGTTCTTAGCTTCCCAGAGAGCTGGAAGCAAGATGCTTTGGGGCCTCTCTGCCCCTTTGGAAACAAGGCAGCACCTTGGGCCTGGCAGCTCTAGGGCAATGGAGCACACCCAGAGCAGAAGTTCTACTTCAGCCAAATCAGGCCTGCCAGGAAACGGCGTTTCACAGGCGTTGGTAAGAGATGTTCCCGGTAGGCTGTAAGAGCACTGGGCAACGCCAGATGTTTCTTAGCTTCCCGAAGAGCTGGAAGCAAGAAGCTTTGGTGCCACTCTCTCACTTTGGACTCAAGGCAGCCCTTTGGGGCAGGTAGCTCTAGGCCAGTGGAGCACACCCAGAGCAGAAGTTCTACTTGGGCCAGTTCAGGCCACCAACAAACTGCGTTTCACAGGCCTTGGTAAGAGATGTTCCCGGTAGGCTGTAAGAGCACTGGGCAACGCCAGATGTTTCTTAGCTTCCCGAAGAGCTGGAAGCAAGATGCTTTGGGGCCTCTCATCCCCTTTGCAAACAAGGCGGCCCTATGGGCCAGGCAGCTCTAGGCCAATGGAGCACACCCAGAGCAGAAGTTCTACTTGGGCCAGTTCAGGCCACCAACAAACTGCGTTTCACAGGCCTTGGTAAGAGATGTTCCCGGTAGGCTGTAAGAGCACTGGGCAACGCCAGATGTTTCTTAGCTTCCCGAAGAGCTGGAAGCAAGATGCTTTGGGGCCTCTCATCCCCTTTGCAAACAAGGCCGACCTTTGGGCCAGGCAGCTCTAGGCCAATGGAGCACACCCAGAGCAGAAGTTCTACCTCAGCCAGATAAGGCCTGCCAAGAAACTGCGTTTCAAAGGCTTTGGTAAGAGATGTTCCCGCTACTCTGTTAGAGCACTGGGCAGAGCCATTTGTTTCTTAGCTTCCCAAAGAGCTGGAAGCAAGATGCTTTGGGGGCTCCCTGCCCCTTTGCCAACAAGGGCGACCTTTGTTCCTTTCAGCTCTAGGCCAATGGAGCACACCCAGAGCAGAAGTCCTACTTCAGCCAGATCAGGCCTGCCAAGGAACTGCGTTTCAGAGGCCTTTGTATGTGACGTTCCCGGTAGGCTGTGAGAGCACGGTGCAGAGCCAGTTGTTTCCTTGTTTCCCAAACAGCTGGAAGCAAGACGCTTTGGGGCCTCTCTGCCCCTTTGGAAACAAGGCAGCACGTTGGGTCTGGCAGCTCTAGGGCAATGGAGCACAACCAGAGCCGAAGTTCTACTTCTTCCAGATCAGGCCTGCCTAGACAGTGCGTTTCCCAGGCCTTGATAAGAGATGTTCTCTTAGGCTATAAGAGCACTGGGCACAGCCAGTTGTTTCTTAGCTTCCCAAGAGGTGGAAGCAAGATGCTTTGGGGCCTCTCTCCCCCTTTGGAAACAAGGCAGCCCTTTGGGCCTTTCAGCTCTAGGGCAATGGAGCACACCCAGAGCAGAAGTTCTACCTCAGCCAGATCAGGCCTGCCAAGAAACTGCTTTTCACAGGCCTTGGTAAGAGATGTTCCCGGTAGGCTGTAAGAGCACTGGGCAGAGCCAGCTGTTTCTTAGCTTCCCGAAGAGCTGGGAGCAAGATGCTTTGGGTCCACTCTCCGTCTTTGGAAACAAGGCAGCCCTTTGGGCCTGGCAGCTCTAGGGCAATGGAGCACACCCAGAGCAGAAGTTCTACTTCAGCCAGATCAGGCCTGCCAGGAAACTGCGTTTCACAGGCCTTGGTAAGAGATGTTCCCGGTAGGCTGTAAGAGCACTGGGCAGAGCCAGTTGTTTCTTACCTTCCTGAAAAGCTGGAAGCAAGATGCTTGGGACCCCTCTGCCCGTTTGGGAACAAGGCAGCCTTTTGGGTCGGGAAGCTCTAGGCCAATGGAGCACACGCAGAGCAGGAGTTCTACTTCAGCCTGATCAGGCCTGCAAAGAAACAGCGTTTGACAGGCCTTGGTAAGATGTTCGCGGTAGGTGTAAGAGCACTGGGCAGAGCCAGTTGTTTCTTAGCTTCGCAAAGACCGGGAAGCAAGATGCTTTGGGCCTCTCTGCCCCTTGGAAACAGGGCAGCACTTTGGGCCTGGCAGCTCTAGGGCAATGGAGCACACCCAGAGCCGGAGTTCTACTTCAGCCAGATGAGGCCTGCCAAGAAACTGCGTTTCACAGGCCTTTCAAAGACATGTTCCCGGTAGGCTGTAAGAGCACGGGGCAGAGCGAGTTGGTTCTTAGCTTCCCAGAGAGCTGGAAGCAAGATGCTTTGGGGCCTCTCTGCCCCTTTGGAAACAAGGCAGCACCTTGGGCCTGGCAGCTCTAGGGCAATGGAGCACACCCAGAGCAGAAGTTCTACTTCAGCCAAATCAGGCCTGCCAGGAAACGGCGTTTCACAGGCCTTGGTAAGAGATGTTCCCGGTAGGCTGTAAGAGCACTGGGCAACGCCAGATGTTTCTTAGCTTCCCGAAGAGCTGGAAGCAAGAAGCTTTGGTGCCACTCTCTCACTTTGGACTCAAGGCAGCCCTTTGGGGCAGGTAGCTCTAGGCCAGTGGAGCACACCCAGAGCAGAAGTTCTACTTGGGCCAGTTCAGGCCACCAACAAACTGCGTTTCACAGGCCTTGGTAAGAGATGTTCCCGGTAGGCTGTAAGAGCACTGGGCAACGCCAGATGTTTCTTAGCTTCCCGAAGAGCTGGAAGCAAGATGCTTTGGGGCCTCTCATCCCCTTTGCAAACAAGGCGGCCCTATGGGCCAGGCAGCTCTAGGCCAATGGAGCACACCCAGAGCAGAAGTTCTACTTGGGCCAGTTCAGGCCACCAACAAACTGCGTTTCACAGGCCTTGGTAAGAGATGTTCCCGGTAGGCTGTAAGAGCACTGGGCAACGCCAGATGTTTCTTAGCTTCCCGAAGAGCTGGAAGCAAGATGCTTTGGGGCCTCTCATCCCCTTTGCAAACAAGGCCGACCTTTGGGCCAGGCAGCTCTAGGCCAATGGAGCACACCCAGAGCAGAAGTTCTACCTCAGCCAGATAAGGCCTGCCAAGAAACTGCGTTTCAAAGGCTTTGGTAAGAGATGTTCCCGCTACTCTGTTAGAGCACTGGGCAGAGCCATTTGTTTCTTAGCTTCCCAAAGAGCTGGAAGCAAGATGCTTTGGGGGCTCCCTGCCCCTTTGCCAACAAGGGCGACCTTTGTTCCTTTCAGCTCTAGGCCAATGGAGCACACCCAGAGCAGAAGTCCTACTTCAGCCAGATCAGGCCTGCCAAGGAACTGCGTTTCAGAGGCCTTTGTATGTGACGTTCCCGGTAGGCTGTGAGAGCACGGTGCAGAGCCAGTTGTTTCCTTGTTTCCCAAACAGCTGGAAGCAAGAGGCTTTGGGGCCTCTCTGCCCCTTTGGAAACAAGGCAGCACGTTGGGTCTGGCAGCTCTAGGGCAATGGAGCACAACCAGAGCCGAAGTTCTACTTCTTCCAGATCAGGCCTGCCTAGACAGTGCGTTTCCCAGGCCTTGATAAGAGATGTTCTCTTAGGCTATAAGAGCACTGGGCACAGCCAGTTGTTTCTTAGCTTCCCAAGAGGTGGAAGCAAGATGCTTTGGGGCCTCTCTCCCCCTTTGGAAACAAGGCAGCCCTTTGGGCCTTTCAGCTCTAGGGCAATGGAGCACACCCAGAGCAGAAGTTCTACCTCAGCCAGATCAGGCCTGCCAAGAAACTGCTTTTCACAGGCCTTGGTAAGAGATGTTCCCGGTAGGCTGTAAGAGCACTGGGCAGAGCCAGCTGTTTCTTAGCTTCCCGAAGAGCTGGGAGCAAGATGCTTTGGGTCCACTCTCCGTCTTTGGAAACAAGGCAGCCCTTTGGGCCTGGCAGCTCTAGGGCAATGGAGCACACCCAGAGCAGAAGTTCTACTTCAGCCAGATCAGGCCTGCCAGGAAACTGCGTTTCACAGGCCTTGGTAAGAGATGTTCCCGGTAGGCTGTAAGAGCACTGGGCAGAGCCAGTTGTTTCTTACCTTCCTGAAAAGCTGGAAGCAAGATGCTTGGGACCCCTCTGCCCGTTTGGGAACAAGGCAGCCTTTTGGGTCGGGAAGCTCTAGGCCAATGGAGCACACGCAGAGCAGGAGTTCTACTTCAGCCTGATCAGGCCTGCAAAGAAACAGCGTTTGACAGGCCTTGGTAAGAGATGTTCGCGGTAGGGGTAAGAGCACTGGGCAGAGCCAGTTGTTTCTTAGCTTCGCAAAGACCGGGAAGCAAGATGCTTTGGGCCTCTCTGCCCCTTGGAAACAGGGCAGCACTTTGGGCCTGGCAGCTCTAGGGCAATGGAGCACACCCAGAGCCGGAGTTCTACTTCAGCCAGATGAGGCCTGCCAAGAAACTGCATTTCACAGGCCTTTCAAAGACATGTTCCCGGTAGGCTGTAAGAGCACGGGGCAGAGCGAGTTGGTTCTTAGCTTCCCAGAGAGCTGGAAGCAAGATGCTTTGGGGCCTCTCTGCCCCTTTGGAAACAAGGCAGCACCTTGGGCCTGGCAGCTCTAGGGCGATGGAGCACACCCAGAGCAGAAGTTCTACTTCAGCCAAATCAGGCCTGCCAGGAAACGGCGTTTCACAGGCCTTGGTAAGAGATGTTCCCGGTAGGCTGTAAGAGCACTGGGCAACGCCAGATGTTTCCTGGCTTCCCGAAGAGCTGGAAGCAAGAAGCTTTGGTGCCACTCTCTCACTTTGGACTCAAGGCAGCCCTTTGGGGCAGGTAGCTCTAGGCCAGTGGAGCACACCCAGAGCAGAAGTTCTACTTCAGCCAGTTCAGGCCACCAACAAACTGCGTTTCACAGGCCTTGGTAAGAGATGTTCCCGGTAGGCTGTAAGAGCACTGGGCAACGCCAGATGTTTCTTAGCTTCCCGAAGAGCTGGAAGCAAGATGCTTTGGGGCCTCTCATCCCCTTTGCAAACAAGGCCGACCTTTGGGCCAGGCAGCTCTAGGCCAATGGAGCACACCCAGAGCAGAAGTTCTACCTCAGCCAGATAAGGCCTGCCAAGAAACTGCGTTTCAAAGGCTTTGGTAAGAGATGTTCCCGCTACTCTGTTAGAGCACTGGGCAGAGCCATTTGTTTCTTAGCTTCCCAAAGAGCTGGAAGCAAGATGCTTTGGGGGCTCCCTGCCCCTTTGCCAACAAGGGCGACCTTTGGGCCTTTCAGCTCTAGGCCAATGGAGCACACCCAGAGCAGAAGTCCTACTTCAGCCAGATCAGGCCTGCCAAGGAACTGCGTTTCAGAGGCCTTTGTATGTGACGTTCCCGGTAGGCTGTGAGAGCACGGTGCAGAGCCAGTTGTTTCCTTGTTTCCCAAACAGCTGGAAGCAAGACGCTTTGGGGCCTCTCTGCCCCTTTGGAAACAAGGCAGCACGTTGGGTCTGGCAGCTCTAGGGCAATGGAGCACAACCAGAGCCGAAGTTCTACTTCTTCCAGATCAGGCCTGCCTAGACAGTGCGTTTCCCAGGCCTTGATAAGAGATGTTCTCTTAGGCTATAAGAGCACTGGGCACAGCCAGTTGTTTCTTAGCTTCCCAAGAGGTGGAAGCAAGATGCTTTGGGGCCTCTCTCCCCCTTTGGAAACAAGGCAGCCCTTTGGGCCTTTCAGCTCTAGGGCAATGGAGCACACCCAGAGCAGAAGTTCTACCTCAGCCAGATCAGGCCTGCCAAGAAACTGCTTTTCACAGGCCTTCGTAAGAGGTGTTCCCGGAAGGCTGTAAGAGTACCTGGCAGAGCGAGTTGTTTCTTAGCTTCAAAAACAGCTGGAAGCAACATGATTTGGGGCCTCTCTCCCCCTTTGGAAACAAAGCAGCCTTTGTGCCTGGCAGCTCTAGGCCAAAGTAGCACACCCAGAGCACAAGTTCTACCTCAGCCAGATAAGGCCTGTCAAGAAGCTGCGTTTCACAGGCCTTTGTATGTGACGTTCCCGGTTGGCTTTGAGAGCACTGTGCAGAGCCAGTTGTTTTAGCTTCCCAGAGAGCAGGAAGCAAGATGCTTTGGGGCCTCTCTCACACTTTGGAAATAAAGGCAGCCCTTTGGGCCTGGCAGCCCTAGGCCAATGGAGTACACCCAGAGCAGAAGTTCTACCTCAGCCAGATCAGGCCTTCCAAGAAACTGCGTCTCACAGGCCTTTCTCTGTCACGTTGCCGGTAGGCTGTGAGAGCACTGTGCAGAGCCAGTTGTTTCTTAGCTTCCCAAAGATTTGGAAGCAAGATGCTTTGGGGACTCTCAGCCCCTTTGGAAACAAGGCGGCCCTTTGGGCCTGGCAGCTCTAGGCCAAAGTAGCACGCCCAGAGCAGGAGTTCTACTTCAGCCAGATCAGGCCTGCCAAGAAACTGCGTTTCACAGGCCTTGGTAAGAGATGTTCCCGGTAGGCTGTGAGAGCACTGTGGAGAGCCAGTTGCTTTAGCTTCCCACAGAGCTGGAAGCAAGATGCCTTGGGGCCTCTCTCTCCCTTTGGACACAAGGCAGCCGTTTGGGCCTGGCAGCTCTAGGCCAATGGAGCACACCCACAGCAGAAGTTCTACTTCAGGCAGATCAGTCCTGCCCAGAAACTGCGTTTCACAGCCCTTGGTAAGAGATGTTCACGGTAGGCTGTGAGAGCACTGGGCAGAACCAGTTGTTTTTTAGCTTCCCAAAGTGCTGGAGGCAAGATGCTTTGGGGCCTCTCTCACCCTTTGGAAACAAGGCAGCCCTTAGGTCCTGGTAGCTCTAGGCCTATGTAGCACAACCAGAACAGAAGTTCTACTTCAGCCAGGTCAGGCCTGCCAAGAAACTGCGTTTCACAGGCCTTTCAAACACATGTTCTCTTAGGCTGTAAGAGCACTGGGCAGAGCCAGCTGTTTCTTAGCTTCCCGAAGAGCTGGGAGCAAGATGCTTTGGGTCCACTCTCCGTCTTTGGAAACAAGGCAGCCCTTTGGGCCTGGCAGCTCTAGGGCAATGGAGCACACCCAGAGCAGAAGTTCTACTTCAGCCAGATCAGGCCTGCCAGGAAACTGCGTTTCACAGGCCTTGGTAAGAGATGTTCCCGGTAGGCTGTAAGAGCACTGGGCAGAGCCAGTTGTTTCTTACCTTCCTGAAAAGCTGGAAGCAAGATGCTTGGGACCCCTCTGCCCGTTTGGGAACAAGGCAGCCTTTTGGGTCGGGAAGCTCTAGGCCAATGGAGCACACGCAGAGCAGGAGTTCTACTTCAGCCTGATCAGGCCTGCAAAGAAACAGCGTTTGACAGGCCTTGGTAAGAGATGTTCGCGGTAGGTGTAAGAGCACTGGGCAGAGCCAGTTGTTTCTTAGCTTCGCAAAGACCGGGAAGCAAGATGCTTTGGGCCTCTCTGCCCCTTGGAAACAGGGCAGCACTTTGGGCCTGGCAGCTCTAGGGCAATGGAGCACACCCAGAGCCGGAGTTCTACTTCAGCCAGATGAGGCCTGCCAAGAAACTGCGTTTCACAGGCCTTTCAAAGACATGTTCCCGGTAGGCTGTAAGAGCACGGGGCAGAGCGAGTTGGTTCTTAGCTTCCCAGAGAGCTGGAAGCAAGATGCTTTGGGGCCTCTCTGCCCCTTTGGAAACAAGGCAGCACCTTGGGCCTGGCAGCTCTAGGGCAATGGAGCACACCCAGAGCAGAAGTTCTACTTCAGCCAAATCAGGCCTGCCAGGAAACGGCGTTTCACAGGCCTTGGTAAGAGATGTTCCCGGTAGGCTGTAAGAGCACTGGGCAACGCCAGATGTTTCTTAGCTTCCCGAAGAGCTGGAAGCAAGAAGCTTTGGTGCCACTCTCTCACTTTGGACTCAAGGCAGCCCTTTGGGGCAGGTAGCTCTAGGCCAGTGGAGCACACCCAGAGCAGAAGTTCTACTTGGGCCAGTTCAGGCCACCAACAAACTGCGTTTCACAGGCCTTGGTAAGAGATGTTCCCGGTAGGCTGTAAGAGCACTGGGCAATGCCAGATGTTTCTTAGCTTCCCGAAGAGCTGGAAGCAAGATGCTTTGGGGCCTCTCATCCCCTTTGCAAACAAGGCGGCCCTTGGGCCAGGCAGCTCTAGGCCAATGGAGCACACCCAGAGCAGAAGTTCTACTTCGGCCAGTTCAGGCCACCAACAAACTGCGTTTCACAGGCCTTGGTAAGAGATGTTCCCGGTAGGCTGTAAGAGCACTGGGCAACGCCAGATGTTTCTTAGCTTCCCGAAGAGCTGGAAGCAAGATGCTTTGGGGCCTCTCATCCCCTTTGCAAACAAGGCCGACCTTTGGGCCAGGCAGCTCTAGGCCAATGGAGCACACCCAGAGCAGAAGTTCTACCTCAGCCAGATAAGGCCTGCCAAGAAACTGCGTTTCAAAGGCTTTGGTAAGAGATGTTCCCGGTACTCTGTTAGAGCACTGGGCAGAGCCATTTGTTTCTTAGCTTCCCAAAGAGCTGGAAGCAAGATGCTTTGGGGGCTCCCTGCCCCTTTGCCAACAAGGGCGACCTTTGGGCCTTTCAGCTCTAGGCCAATGGAGCACACCCAGAGCAGAAGTCCTACTTCAGCCAGATCAGGCCTGCCAAGGAACTGCGTTTCAGAGGCCTTTGTATGTGACGTTCCCGGTAGGCTGTGAGAGCACGGTGCAGAGCCAGTTGTTTCCTTGTTTCCCAAACAGCTGGAAGCAAGACGCTTTGGGGCCTCTCTGCCCCTTTGGAAACAAGGCAGCACGTTGGGTCTGGCAGCTCTAGGGCAATGGAGCACAACCAGAGCCGAAGTTCTACTTCTTCCAGATCAGGCCTGCCTAGACAGTGCGTTTCCCAGGCCTTGATAAGAGATGTTCTCTTAGGCTATAAGAGCACTGGGCACAGCCAGTTGTTTCTTAGCTTCCCAAGAGGTGGAAGCAAGATGCTTTGGGGCCTCTCTCCCCCTTTGGAAACAAGGCAGCCCTTTGGGCCTTTCAGCTCTAGGGCAATGGAGCACACCCAGAGCAGAAGTTCTACCTCAGCCAGATCAGGCCTGCCAAGAAACTGCTTTTCACAGGCCTTCGTAAGAGGTGTTCCCGGAAGGCTGTAAGAGTACCTGGCAGAGCGAGTTGTTTCTTAGCTTCAAAAACAGCTGGAAGCAACATGATTTGGGGCCTCTCTCCCCCTTTGGAAACAAAGCAGCCTTTGTGCCTGGCAGCTCTAGGCCAAAGTAGCACACCCAGAGCACAAGTTCTACCTCAGCCAGATAAGGCCTGTCAAGAAGCTGCGTTTCACAGGCCTTTGTATGTGACGTTCCCGGTTGGCTTTGAGAGCACTGTGCAGAGCCAGTTGTTTTAGCTTCCCAGAGAGCAGGAAGCAAGATGCTTTGGGGCCTCTCTCACACTTTGGAAATAAAGGCAGCCCTTTGGGCCTGGCAGCCCTAGGCCAATGGAGTACACCCAGAGCAGAAGTTCTACCTCAGCCAGATCAGGCCTTCCAAGAAACTGCGTCTCACAGGCCTTTCTCTGTCACGTTGCCAGTAGGCTGTGAGAGCACTGTGCAGAGCCAGTTGTTTCTTAGCTTCCCAAAGATTTGGAAGCAAGATGCTTTGGGGACTCTCAGCCCCTTTGGAAACAAGGCGGCCCTTTGGGCCTGGCAGCTCTAGGCCAAAGTAGCACGCCCAGAGCAGGAGTTCTACTTCAGCCAGATCAGGCCTGCCAAGAAACTGCGTTTCACAGGCCTTGGTAAGAGATGTTCCCGGTAGGCTGTAAGAGCACTGGGCAGAGCCAGTTGTTTCTTACCTTCCTGAAAAGCTGGAAGCAAGATGCTTGAGACCCCTCTGCCCGTTTGGGAACAAGGCAGCCTTTTGGGTCGGGAAGCTCTAGGCCAATGGAGCACACGCAGAGCAGGAGTTCTACTTCAGCCTGATCAGGCCTGGAAAGAAACAGCGTTTGACAGGCCTTGGTAAGAGATGTTCGCGGTAGGTGTAAGAGCACTGGGCAGAGCCAGTTGTTTCTTAGCTTCGCAAAGACCGGGAAGCAAGATGCTTTGGGCCTCTCTGCCCCTTGGAAACAGGGCAGCACTTTGGGCCTGGCAGCTCTAGGGCAATGGAGCACACCCAGAGCCGGAGTTCTACTTCAGCCAGATGAGGCCTGCCAAGAAACTGCGTTTCACAGGCCTTTCAAAGACATGTTCCCGGTAGGCTGTAAGAGCACGGGGCAGAGCGAGTTGGTTCTTAGTTTCCCAGAGAGCTGGAAGCAAGATGCTTTGGGGCCTCTCTGCCCCTTTGGAAACAAGGCAGCACCTTGGGCCTGGCAGCTCTAGGGCAATGGAGCACACCCAGAGCAGAAGTTCTACTTCAGCCAAATCAGGCCTGCCAGGAAACGGCGTTTCACAGGCCTTGGTAAGAGATGTTCCCGGTAGGCTGTAAGAGCACTGGGCAACGCCAGATGTTTCTTAGCTTCCCGAAGAGCTGGAAGCAAGAAGCTTTGGTGCCACTCTCTCACTTTGGACTCAAGGCAGCCCTTTGGGGCAGGTAGCTCTAGGCCAGTGGAGCACACCCAGAGCAGAAGTTCTACTTGGGCCAGTTCAGGCCACCAACAAACTGCGTTTCACAGGCCTTGGTAAGAGATGTTCCCGGTAGGCTGTAAGAGCACTGGGCAACGCCAGATGTTTCTTAGCTTCCCGAAGAGCTGGAAGCAAGATGCTTTGGGGCCTCTCATCCCCTTTGCAAACAAGGCCGACCTTTGGGCCAGGCAGCTCTAGGCCAATGGAGCACACCCAGAGCAGAAGTTCTACCTCAGCCAGATAAGGCCTGCCAAGAAACTGCGTTTCAAAGGCTTTGGTAAGAGATGTTCCCGGTACTCTGTTAGAGCACTGGGCAGAGCCATTTGTTTCTTAGCTTCCCAAAGAGCTGGAAGCAAGATGCTTTGGGGGCTCTCTGCCCCTTTGCCAACAAGGGCGACCTTTGGGCCTTTCAGCTCTAGGCCAATGGAGCACACCCAGAGCAGAAGTCCTACTTCAGCCAGATCAGGCCTGCCAAGGAACTGCGTTTCAGAGGCCTTTGTATGTGACGTTCCCGGTAGGCTGTGAGAGCACGGTGCAGAGCCAGTTGTTTCCTTGTTTCCCAAACAGCTGGAAGCAAGACGCTTTGGGGCCTCTCTGCCCCTTTGGAAACAAGGCAGCACGTTGGGTCTGGCAGCTCTAGGGCAATGGAGCACAACCAGAGCCGAAGTTCTACTTCTTCCAGATCAGGCCTGCCTAGACAGTGCGTTTCCCAGGCCTTGATAAGAGATGTTCTCTTAGGCTATAAGAGCACTGGGCACAGCCAGTTGTTTCTTAGCTTCCCAAGAGGTGGAAGCAAGATGCTTTGGGGCCTCTCTCCCCCTTTGGAAACAAGGCAGCCCTTTGGGCCTTTCAGCTCTAGGGCAATGGAGCACACCCAGAGCAGAAGTTCTACCTCAGCCAGATCAGGCCTGCCAAGAAACTGCTTTTCACAGGCCTTCGTAAGAGGTGTTCCCGGAAGGCTGTAAGAGTACCTGGCAGAGCGAGTTGTTTCTTAGCTTCAAAAACAGCTGGAAGCAACATGATTTGGGGCCTCTCTCCCCCTTTGGAAACAAAGCAGCCTTTGTGCCTGGCAGCTCTAGGCCAAAGTAGCACACCCAGAGCACAAGTTCTACCTCAGCCAGATAAGGCCTGTCAAGAAGCTGCGTTTCACAGGCCTTTGTATGTGACGTTCCCGGTTGGCTTTGAGAGCACTGTGCAGAGCCAGTTGTTTTAGCTTCCCAGCGAGCAGGAAGCAAGATGCTTTGGGGCCTCTCTCACACTTTGGAAATAAAGGCAGCCCTTTGGGCCTGGCAGCCCTAGGCCAATGGAGTACACCCAGAGCAGAAGTTCTACCTCAGCCAGATCAGGCCTTCCAAGAAACTGCGTCTCACAGGCCTTTCTCTGTCACGTTGCCAGTAGGCTGTGAGAGCACTGTGCAGAGCCAGTTGTTTCTTAGCTTCCCAAAGATTTGGAAGCAAGATGCTTTGGGGACTCTCAGCCCCTTTGGAAACAAGGCGGCCCTTTGGGCCTGGCAGCTCTAGGCCAAAGTAGCACGCCCAGAGCAGGAGTTCTACTTCAGCCAGATCAGGCCTGCCAAGAAACTGCGTTTCACAGGCCTTGGTAAGAGATGTTCCCGGTAGGCTGTGAGAGCACTGTGGAGAGCCAGTTGCTTTAGCTTCCCACAGAGCTGGAAGCAAGATGCCTTGGGGCCTCTCTCTCCCTTTGGACACAAGGCAGCCGTTTGGGCCTGGCAGCTCTAGGCCAATGGAGCACACCCACAGCAGAAGTTCTACTTCAGGCAGATCAGTCCTGCCCAGAAACTGCATTTCACAGCCCTTGGTAAGAGATGTTCACGGTAGGCTGTGAGAGCACTGGGCAGAACCAGTTGTTTTTTAGCTTCCCAAAGTGCTGGAGGCAAGATGCTTTGGGGCCTCTCTCACCCTTTGGAAACAAGGCAGCCCTTAGGTCCTGGTAGCTCTAGGCCTATGTAGCACAACCAGAACAGAAGTTCTACTTCAGCCAGGTCAGGCCTGCCAAGAAACTGCGTTTCACAGGCCTTTCAAAGACATGTTCTCTTAGGCTGTAAGAGCACTGGGCAGAGCCAGCTGTTTCTTAGCTTCCCGAAGAGCTGGGAGCAAGATGCTTTGGGTCCACTCTCCGTCTTTGGAAACAAGGCAGCCCTTTGGGCCTGGCAGCTCTAGGGCAATGGAGCACACCCAGAGCAGAAGTTCTACTTCAGCCAGATCAGGCCTGCCAGGAAACTGCGTTTCACAGGCCTTGGTAAGAGATGTTCCCGGTAGGCTGTAAGAGCACTGGGCAGAGCCAGTTGTTTCTTACCTTCCTGAAAAGCTGGAAGCAAGATGCTTGAGACCCCTCTGCCCGTTTGGGAACAAGGCAGCCTTTTGGGTCGGGAAGCTCTAGGCCAATGGAGCACACGCAGAGCAGGAGTTCTACTTCAGCCTGATCAGGCCTGCAAAGAAACAGCGTTTGACAGGCCTTGGTAAGAGATGTTCACGGTAGGTGTAAGAGCACTGGGCAGAGCCAGTTGTTTCTTAGCTTCGCAAAGACCGGGAAGCAAGATGCTTTGGGCCTCTCTGCCCCTTGGAAACAGGGCAGCACTTTGGGCCTGGCAGCTCTAGGGCAATGGAGCACACCCAGAGCCGGAGTTCTACTTCAGCCAGATGAGGCCTGCCAAGAAACTGCGTTTCACAGGCCTTTCAAAGACATGTTCCCGGTAGGCTGTAAGAGCACGGGGCAGAGCGAGTTGGTTCTTAGCTTCCCAGAGAGCTGGAAGCAAGATGCTTTGGGGCCTCTCTGCCCCTTTGGAAACAAGGCAGCACCTTGGGCCTGGCAGCTCTAGGGCAATGGAGCACACCCAGAGCAGAAGTTCTACTTCAGCCAAATCAGGCCTGCCAGGAAACGGCGTTTCACAGGCCTTGGTAAGAGATGTTCCCGGTAGGCTGTAAGAGCACTGGGCAACGCCAGATGTTTCTTAGCTTCCCGAAGAGCTGGAAGCAAGAAGCTTTGGTGCCACTCTCTCACTTTGGACTCAAGGCAGCCCTTTGGGGCAGGTAGCTCTAGGCCAGTGGAGCACACCCAGAGCAGAAGTTCTACTTGGGCCAGTTCAGGCCACCAACAAACTGCGTTTCACAGGCCTTGGTAAGAGATGTTCCCGGTAGGCTGTAAGAGCACTGGGCAACGCCAGATGTTTCTTAGCTTCCCGAAGAGCTGGAAGCAAGATGCTTTGGGGCCTCTCATCCCCTTTGCAAACAAGGCCGACCTTTGGGCCAGGCAGCTCTAGGCCAATGGAGCACACCCAGAGCAGAAGTTCTACCTCAGCCAGATAAGGCCTGCCAAGAAACTGCGTTTCAAAGGCTTTGGTAAGAGATGTTCCCGGTACTCTGTTAGAGCACTGGGCAGAGCCATTTGTTTCTTAGCTTCCCAAAGAGCTGGAAGCAAGATGCTTTGGGGGCTCCCTGCCCCTTTGCCAACAAGGGCGACCTTTGGGCCTTTCAGCTCTAGGCCAATGGAGCACACCCAGAGCAGAAGTCCTACTTCAGCCAGATCAGGCCTGCCAAGGAACTGCGTTTCAGAGGCCTTTGTATGTGACGTTCCCGGTAGGCTGTGAGAGCACGGTGCAGAGCCAGTTGTTTCCTTGTTTCCCAAACAGCTGGAAGCAAGACGCTTTGGGGCCTCTCTGCCCCTTTGGAAACAAGGCAGCACGTTGGGTCTGGCAGCTCTAGGGCAATGGAGCACAACCAGAGCCGAAGTTCTACTTCTTCCAGATCAGGCCTGCCTAGACAGTGCGTTTCCCAGGCCTTGATAAGAGATGTTCTCTTAGGCTATAAGAGCACTGGGCACAGCCAGTTGTTTCTTAGCTTCCCAAGAGGTGGAAGCAAGATGCTTTGGGGCCTCTCTCCCCCTTTGGAAACAAGGCAGCCCTTTGGGCCTTTCAGCTCTAGGGCAATGGAGCACACCCAGAGCAGAAGTTCTACCTCAGCCAGATCAGGCCTGCCAAGAAACTGCTTTTCACAGGCCTTCGTAAGAGGTGTTCCCGGAAGGCTGTAAGAGTACCTGGCAGAGCGAGTTGTTTCTTAGCTTCAAAAACAGCTGGAAGCAACATGATTTGGGGCCTCTCTCCCCCTTTGGAAACAAAGCAGCCTTTGTGCCTGGCAGCTCTAGGCCAAAGTAGCACACCCAGAGCACAAGTTCTACCTCAGCCAGATAAGGCCTGTCAAGAAGCTGCGTTTCACAGGCCTTTGTATGTGACGTTCCCGGTTGGCTTTGAGAGCACTGTGCAGAGCCAGTTGTTTTAGCTTCCCAGCGAGCAGGAAGCAAGATGCTTTGGGGCCTCTCTCACACTTTGGAAATAAAGGCAGCCCTTTGGGCCTGGCAGCCCTAGGCCAATGGAGTACACCCAGAGCAGAAGTTCTACCTCAGCCAGATCAGGCCTTCCAAGAAACTGCGTCTCACAGGCCTTTCTCTGTCACGTTGCCGGTAGGCTGTGAGAGCACTGTGCAGAGCCAGTTGTTTCTTAGCTTCCCAAAGATTTGGAAGCAAGATGCTTTGGGGACTCTCAGCCCCTTTGGAAACAAGGCGGCCCTTTGGGCCTGGCAGCTCTAGGCCAAAGTAGCACGCCCAGAGCAGGAGTTCTACTTCAGCCAGATCAGGCCTGCCAAGAAACTGCGTTTCACAGGCCTTGGTAAGAGATGTTCCCGGTAGGCTGTGAGAGCACTGTGGAGAGCCAGTTGCTTTAGCTTCCCACAGAGCTGGAAGCAAGATGCCTTGGGGCCTCTCTCTCCCTTTGGACACAAGGCAGCCGTTTGGGCCTGGCAGCTCTAGGCCAATGGAGCACACCCACAGCAGAAGTTCTACTTCAGGCAGATCAGTCCTGCCCAGAAACTGCGTTTCACAGCCCTTGGTAAGAGATGTTCACGGTAGGCTGTGAGAGCACTGGGCAGAACCAGTTGTTTTTTAGCTTCCCAAAGTGCTGGAGGCAAGATGCTTTGGGGCCTCTCTCACCCTTTGGAAACAAGGCAGCCCTTAGGTCCTGGTAGCTCTAGGCCTATGTAGCACAACCAGAACAGAAGTTCTACTTCAGCCAGGTCAGGCCTGCCAAGAAACTGCGTTTCACAGGCCTTTCAAAGAGATGTTCTCTTAGGCTGTAAGAGCACTGGGCAGAGCCAGCTGTTTCTTAGCTTCCCGAAGAGCTGGGAGCAAGATGCTTTGGGTCCACTCTCCGTCTTTGGAAACAAGGCAGCCCTTTGGGCCTGGCAGCTCTAGGGCAATGGAGCACACCCAGAGCAGAAGTTCTACTTCAGCCAGATCAGGCCTGCCAGGAAACTGCGTTTCACAGGCCTTGGTAAGAGATGTTCCCGGTAGGCTGTAAGAGCACTGGGCAGAGCCAGTTGTTTCTTACCTTCCTGAAAAGCTGGAAGCAAGATGCTTGGGACCCCTCTGCCCGTTTGGGAACAAGGCAGCCTTTTGGGTCGGGAAGCTCTAGGCCAATGGAGCACACGCAGAGCAGGAGTTCTACTTCAGCCTGATCAGGCCTGCAAAGAAACAGCGTTTGACAGGCCTTGGTAAGAGATGTTCGCGGTAGGTGTAAGAGCACTGGGCAGAGCCAGTTGTTTCTTAGCTTCGCAAAGACCGGGAAGCAAGATGCTTTGGGCCTCTCTGCCCCTTGGAAACAGGGCAGCACTTTGGGCCTGGCAGCTCTAGGGCAATGGAGCACACCCAGAGCCGGAGTTCTACTTCAGCCAGATGAGGCCTGCCAAGAAACTGCGTTTCACAGGCCTTTCAAAGACATGTTCCCGGTAGGCTGTAAGAGCACGGGGCAGAGCGAGTTGGTTCTTAGCTTCCCAGAGAGCTGGAAGCAAGATGCTTTGGGGCCTCTCTGCCCCTTTGGAAACAAGGCAGCACCTTGGGCCTGGCAGCTCTAGGGCAATGGAGCACACCCAGAGCAGAAGTTCTACTTCAGCCAAATCAGGCCTGCCAGGAAACGGCGTTTCACAGGCCTTGGTAAGAGATGTTCCCGGTAGGCTGTAAGAGCACTGGGCAACGCCAGATGTTTCTTAGCTTCCCGAAGAGCTGGAAGCAAGAAGCTTTGGTGCCACTCTCTCACTTTGGACTCAAGGCAGCCCTTTGGGGCAGGTAGCTCTAGGCCAGTGGAGCACACCCAGAGCAGAAGTTCTACTTGGGCCAGTTCAGGCCACCAACAAACTGCGTTTCACAGGCCTTGGTAAGAGATGTTCCCGGTAGGCTGTAAGAGCACTGGGCAACGCCAGATGTTTCTTAGCTTGCCGAAGAGCTGGAAGCAAGATGCTTTGGGGCCTCTCATCCCCTTTGCAAACAAGGCGGCCCTATGGGCCAGGCAGCTCTAGGCCAATGGAGCACACCCAGAGCAGAAGTTCTACTTCGGCCAGTTCAGGCCACCAACAAACTGCGTTTCACAGGCCTTGGTAAGAGATGTTCCCGGTAGGCTGTAAGAGCACTGGGCAACGCCAGATGTTTCTTAGCTTCCCGAAGAGCTGGAAGCAAGATGCTTTGGGGCCTCTCATCCCCTTTGCAAACAAGGCCGACCTTTGGGCCAGGCAGCTCTAGGCCAATGGAGCACACCCAGAGCAGAAGTTCTACCTCAGCCAGATAAGGCCTGCCAAGAAACTGCGTTTCAAAGGCTTTGGTAAGAGATGTTCCCGGTACTCTGTTAGAGCACTGGGCAGAGCCATTTGTTTCTTAGCTTCCCAAAGAGCTGGAAGCAAGATGCTTTGGGGGCTCCCTGCCCCTTTGCCAACAAGGGCGACCTTTGGGCCTTTCAGCTCTAGGCCAATGGAGCACACCCAGAGCAGAAGTCCTACTTCAGCCAGATCAGGCCTGCCAAGGAACTGCGTTTCAGAGGCCTTTGTATGTGACGTTCCCGGTAGGCTGTGAGAGCACGGTGCAGAGCCAGTTGTTTCCTTGTTTCCCAAACAGCTGGAAGCAAGACGCTTTGGGGCCTCTCTGCCCCTTTGGAAACAAGGCAGCACGTTGGGTCTGGCAGCTCTAGGGCAATGGAGCACAACCAGAGCCGAAGTTCTACTTCTTCCAGATCAGGCCTGCCTAGACAGTGCGTTTCCCAGGCCTTGATAAGAGATGTTCTCTTAGGCTATAAGAGCACTGGGCACAGCCAGTTGTTTCTTAGCTTCCCAAGAGGTGGAAGCAAGATGCTTTGGGGCCTCTCTCCCCCACTTTGGAAACAAGGCAGCCCTTTGGGCCTTTCAGCTCTAGGGCAATGGAGCACACCCAGAGCAGAAGTTCTACCTCAGCCAGATCAGGCCTGCCAAGAAACTGCTTTTCACAGGCCTTCGTAAGAGGTGTTCCCGGAAGGCTGTAAGAGTACCTGGCAGAGCGAGTTGTTTCTTAGCTTCAAAAACAGCTGGAAGCAACATGATTTGGGGCCTCTCTCCCCCTTTGGAAACAAAGCAGCCTTTGTGCCTGGCAGCTCTAGGCCAAAGTAGCACACCCAGAGCACAAGTTCTACCTCAGCCAGATAAGGCCTGTCAAGAAGCTGCGTTTCACAGGCCTTTGTATGTGACGTTCCCGGTTGGCTTTGAGAGCACTGTGCAGAGCCAGTTGTTTTAGCTTCCCAGAGAGCAGGAAGCAAGATGCTTTGGGGCCTCTCTCACACTTTGGAAATAAAGGCAGCCCTTTGGGCCTGGCAGCCCTAGGCCAATGGAGTACACCCAGAGCAGAAGTTCTACCTCAGCCAGATCAGGCCTTCCAAGAAACTGCGTCTCACAGGCCTTTCTCTGTCACGTTGCCGGTAGGCTGTGAGAGCACTGTGCAGAGCCAGTTGTTTCTTAGCTTCCCAAAGATTTGGAAGCAAGATGCTTTGGGGACTCTCAGCCCCTTTGGAAACAAGGCGGCCCTTTGGGCCTGGCAGCTCTAGGCCAAAGTAGCACGCCCAGAGCAGGAGTTCTACTTCAGCCAGATCAGGCCTGCCAAGAAACTGCGTTTCACAGGCCTTGGTAAGAGATGTTCCCGGTAGGCTGTGAGAGCACTGTGGAGAGCCAGTTGCTTTAGCTTCCCACAGAGCTGGAAGCAAGATGCCTTGGGGCCTCTCTCTCCCTTTGGACACAAGGCAGCCGTTTGGGCCTGGCAGCTCTAGGCCAATGGAGCACACCCACAGCAGAAGTTCTACTTCAGGCAGATCAGTCCTGCCCAGAAACTGCGTTTCACAGCCCTTGGTAAGAGATGTTCACGGTAGGCTGTGAGAGCACTGGGCAGAACCAGTTGTTTTTTAGCTTCCCAAAGTGCTGGAGGCAAGATGCTTTGGGGCCTCTCTCACCCTTTGGAAACAAGGCAGCCCTTAGGTCCTGGTAGCTCTAGGCCTATGTAGCACAACCAGAACAGAAGTTCTACTTCAGCCAGGTCAGGCCTGCCAAGAAACTGCGTTTCACAGGCCTTTCAAAGAGATGTTCTCTTAGGCTGTAAGAGCACTGGGCAGAGCCAGCTGTTTCTTAGCTTCCCGAAGAGCTGGGAGCAAGATGCTTTGGGTCCACTCTCCGTCTTTGGAAACAAGGCAGCCCTTTGGGCCTGGCAGCTCTAGGGCAATGGAGCACACCCAGAGCAGAAGTTCTACTTCAGCCAGATCAGGCCTGCCAGGAAACTGCGTTTCACAGGCCTTGGTAAGAGATGTTCCCGGTAGGCTGTAAGAGCACTGGGCAGAGCCAGTTGTTTCTTACCTTCCTGAAAAGCTGGAAGCAAGATGCTTGGGACCCCTCTGCCCGTTTGGGAACAAGGCAGCCTTTTGGGTCGGGAAGCTCTAGGCCAATGGAGCACACGCAGAGCAGGAGTTCTACTTCAGCCTGATCAGGCCTGCAAAGAAACAGCGTTTGACAGGCCTTGGTAAGAGATGTTCGCGGTAGGTGTAAGAGCACTGGGCAGAGCCAGTTGTTTCTTAGCTTCGCAAAGACCGGGAAGCAAGATGCTTTGGGCCTCTCTGCCCCTTGGAAACAGGGCAGCACTTTGGGCCTGGCAGCTCTAGGGCAATGGAGCACACCCAGAGCCGGAGTTCTACTTCAGCCAGATGAGGCCTGCCAAGAAACTGCGTTTCACAGGCCTTTCAAAGACATGTTCCCGGTAGGCTGTAAGAGCACGGGGCAGAGCGAGTTGGTTCTTAGCTTCCCAGAGAGCTGGAAGCAAGATGCTTTGGGGCCTCTCTGCCCCTTTGGAAACAAGGCAGCACCTTGGGCCTGGCAGCTCTAGGGCAATGGAGCACACCCAGAGCAGAAGTTCTACTTCAGCCAAATCAGGCCTGCCAGGAAACGGCGTTTCACAGGCCTTGGTAAGAGATGTTCCCGGTAGGCTGTAAGAGCACTGGGCAACCCCAGATGTTTCTTAGCTTCCCGAAGAGCTGGAAGCGAGAAGCTTTGGTGCCACTCTCTCACTTTGGACTCAAGGCAGCCCTTTGGGGCAGGTAGCTCTAGGCCAGTGGAGCACACCCAGAGCAGAAGTTCTACTTGGGCCAGTTCAGGCCACCAACAAACTGCGTTTCACAGGCCTTGGTAAGAGATGTTCCCGGTAGGCTGTAAGAGCACTGGGCAACGCCAGATGTTTCTTAGCTTGCCGAAGAGCTGGAAGCAAGATGCTTTGGGGCCTCTCATCCCCTTTGCAAACAAGGCGGCCCTATGGGCCAGGCAGCTCTAGGCCAATGGAGCACACCCAGAGCAGAAGTTCTACTTCGGCCAGTTCAGGCCACCAACAAACTGCGTTTCACAGGCCTTGGTAAGAGATGTTCCCGGTAGGCTGTAAGAGCACTGGGCAACGCCAGATGTTTCTTAGCTTCCCGAAGAGCTGGAAGCAAGATGCTTTGGGGCCTCTCATCCCCTTTGCAAACAAGGCCGACCTTTGGGCCAGGCAGCTCTAGGCCAATGGAGCACACCCAGAGCAGAAGTTCTACCTCAGCCAGATAAGGCCTGCCAAGAAACTGCGTTTCAAAGGCTTTGGTAAGAGATGTTCCCGGTACTCTGTTAGAGCACTGGGCAGAGCCATTTGTTTCTTAGCTTCCCAAAGAGCTGGAAGCAAGATGCTTTGGGGGCTCCCTGCCCCTTTGCCAACAAGGGCGACCTTTGGGCCTTTCAGCTCTAGGCCAATGGAGCACACCCAGAGCAGAAGTCCTACTTCAGCCAGATCAGGCCTGCCAAGGAACTGCGTTTCAGAGGCCTTTGTATGTGACGTTCCCGGTAGGCTGTGAGAGCACGGTGCAGAGCCAGTTGTTTCCTTGTTTCCCAAACAGCTGGAAGCAAGACGCTTTGGGGCCTCTCTGCCCCTTTGGAAACAAGGCAGCACGTTGGGTCTGGCAGCTCTAGGGCAATGGAGCACAACCAGAGCCGAAGTTCTACTTCTTCCAGATCAGGCCTGCCTAGACAGTGCGTTTCCCAGGCCTTGATAAGAGATGTTCTCTTAGGCTATAAGAGCACTGGGCACAGCCAGTTGTTTCTTAGCTTCCCAAGAGGTGGAAGCAAGATGCTTTGGGGCCTCTCTCCCCCTTTGGAAACAAGGCAGCCCTTTGGGCCTTTCAGCTCTAGGGCAATGGAGCACACCCAGAGCAGAAGTTCTACCTCAGCCAGATCAGGCCTGCCAAGAAACTGCTTTTCACAGGCCTTCGTAAGAGGTGTTCCCGGAAGGCTGTAAGAGTACCTGGCAGAGCGAGTTGTTTCTTAGCTTCAAAAACAGCTGGAAGCAACATGATTTGGGGCCTCTCTCCCCCTTTGGAAACAAAGCAGCCTTTGTGCCTGGCAGCTCTAGGCCAAAGTAGCACACCCAGAGCACAAGTTCTACCTCAGCCAGATAAGGCCTGTCAAGAAGCTGCGTTTCACAGGCCTTTGTATGTGACGTTCCCGGTTGGCTTTGAGAGCACTGTGCAGAGCCAGTTGTTTTAGCTTCCCAGAGAGCAGGAAGCAAGATGCTTTGGGGCCTCTCTCACACTTTGGAAATAAAGGCAGCCCTTTGGGCCTGGCAGCCCTAGGCCAATGGAGTACACCCAGAGCACAAGTTCTACCTCAGCCAGATCAGGCCTTCCAAGAAACTGCGTCTCACAGGCCTTTCTCTGTCACGTTGCCGGTAGGCTGTGAGAGCACTGTGCAGAGCCAGTTGTTTCTTAGCTTCCCAAAGATTTGGAAGCAAGATGCTTTGGGGACTCTCAGCCCCTTTGGAAACAAGGCGGCCCTTTGGGCCTGGCAGCTCTAGGCCAAAGTAGCACGCCCAGAGCAGGAGTTCTACTTCAGCCAGATCAGGCCTGCCAAGAAACTGCGTTTCACAGGCCTTGGTAAGAGATGTTCCCGGTAGGCTGTGAGAGCACTGTGGAGAGCCAGTTGCTTTAGCTTCCCACAGAGCTGGAAGCAAGATGCCTTGGGGCCTCTCTCTCCCTTTGGACACAAGGCAGCCGTTTGGGCCTGGCAGCTCTAGGCCAATGGAGCACACCCACAGCAGAAGTTCTACTTCAGGCAGATCAGTCCTGCCCAGAAACTGCGTTTCACAGCCCTTGGTAAGAGATGTTCACGGTAGGCTGTGAGAGCACTGGGCAGAACCAGTTGTTTTTTAGCTTCCCAAAGTGCTGGAGGCAAGATGCTTTGGGGCCTCTCTCACCCTTTGGAAACAAGGCAGCCCTTAGGTCCTGGTAGCTCTAGGCCTATGTAGCACAACCAGAACAGAAGTTCTACTTCAGCCAGGTCAGGCCTGCCAAGAAACTGCGTTTCACAGGCCTTTCAAAGACATGTTCTCTTAGGCTGTAAGAGCACTGGGCAGAGCCAGCTGTTTCTTAGCTTCCCGAAGAGCTGGGAGCAAGATGCTTTGGGTCCACTCTCCGTCTTTGGAAACAAGGCAGCCCTTTGGGCCTGGCAGCTCTAGGGCAATGGAGCACACCCAGAGCAGAAGTTCTACTTCAGCCAGATCAGGCCTGCCAGGAAACTGCGTTTCACAGGCCTTGGTAAGAGATGTTCCCGGTAGGCTGTAAGAGCACTGGGCAGAGCCAGTTGTTTCTTACCTTCCTGAAAAGCTGGAAGCAAGATGCTTGGGACCCCTCTGCCCGTTTGGGAACAAGGCAGCCTTTTGGGTCGGGAAGCTCTAGGCCAATGGAGCACACGCAGAGCAGGAGTTCTACTTCAGCCTGATCAGGCCTGCAAAGAAACAGCGTTTGACAGGCCTTGGTAAGAGATGTTCGCGGTAGGTGTAAGAGCACTGGGCAGAGCCAGTTGTTTCTTAGCTTCGCAAAGACCGGGAAGCAAGATGCTTTGGGCCTCTCTGCCCCTTGGAAACAGGGCAGCACTTGGGGCCTGGCAGCTCTAGGGCAATGGAGCACACCCAGAGCCGGAGTTCTACTTCAGCCAGATGAGGCCTGCCAAGAAACTGCGTTTCACAGGCCTTTCAAAGACATGTTCCCAGTAGGCTGTAAGAGCACGGGGCAGAGCGAGTTGGTTCTTAGCTTCCCAGAGAGCTGGAAGCAAGATGCTTTGGGGCCTCTCTGCCCCTTTGGAAACAAGGCAGCACCTTGGGCCTGGCAGCTCTAGGGCAATGGAGCACACCCAGAGCAGAAGTTCTACTTCAGCCAAATCAGGCCTGCCAGGAAACGGCGTTTCACAGGCCTTGGTAAGAGATGTTCCCGGTAGGCTGTAAGAGCACTGGGCAACGCCAGATGTTTCTTAGCTTCCCGAAGAGCTGGAAGCAAGAAGCTCTGGTGCCACTCTCTCACTTTGGACTCAAGGCAGCCCTTTGGGGCAGGTAGCTCTAGGCCAGTGGAGCACACCCAGAGCAGAAGTTCTACTTGGGCCAGTTCAGGCCACCAACAAACTGCGTTTCACAGGCCTTGGTAAGAGATGTTCCCGGTAGGCTGTAAGAGCACTGGGCAACGCCAGATGTTTCTTAGCTTCCCGAAGAGCTGGAAGCAAGATGCTTTGGGGCCTCTCTGCCCCTTTGCAAACAAGGCGGCCCTATGGGCCAGGCAGCTCTAGGCCAATGGAGCACACCCAGAGCAGAAGTTCTACTTCGGCCAGTTCAGGCCACCAACAAACTGCGTTTCACAGGCCTTGGTAAGAGATGTTCCCGGTAGGCTGTAAGAGCACTGGGCAACGCCAGATGTTTCTTAGCTTCCCGAAGAGCTGGAAGCAAGATGCTTTGGGGCCTCTCATCCCCTTTGCAAACAAGGCCGACCTTTGGGCCAGGCAGCTCTAGGCCAATGGAGCACACCCAGAGCAGAAGTTCTACCTCAGCCAGATAAGGCCTGCCAAGAAACTGCGTTTCAAAGGCTTTGGTAAGAGATGTTCCCGGTAGGCTGTAAGAGCACTGGGCAGAGCCATTTGTTTCTTAGCTTCCCAAAGAGCTGGAAGCAAGATGCTTTGGGGGCTCCCTGCCCCTTTGCCAACAAGGGCGACCTTTGGGCCTTTCAGCTCTAGGCCAATGGAGCACACCCAGAGCAGAAGTCCTACTTCAGCCAGATCAGGCCTGCCAAGGAACTGCGTTTCAGAGGCCTTTGTATGTGACGTTCCCGGTAGGCTGTGAGAGCACGGTGCAGAGCCAGTTGTTTCCTTGTTTCCCAAACAGCTGGAAGCAAGACGCTTTGGGGCCTCTCTGCCCCTTTGGAAACAAGGCAGCACGTTGGGTCTGGCAGCTCTAGGGCAATGGAGCACAACCAGAGCCGAAGTTCTACTTCTTCCAGATCAGGCCTGCCTAGACAGTGCGTTTCCCAGGCCTTGATAAGAGATGTTCTCTTAGGCTATAAGAGCACTGGGCACAGCCAGTTGTTTCTTAGCTTCCCAAGAGGTGGAAGCAAGATGCTTTGGGGCCTCTCTCCCCCCCTTTGGAAACAAGGCAGCCCTTTGGGCCTTTCAGCTCTAGGGCAATGGAGCACACCCAGAGCAGAAGTTCTACCTCAGCCAGATCAGGCCTGCCAAGAAACTGCTTTTCACAGGCCTTCGTAAGAGGTGTTCCCGGAAGGCTGTAAGAGTACCTGGCAGAGCGAGTTGTTTCTTAGCTTCAAAAACAGCTGGAAGCAACATGATTTGGGGCCTCTCTCCCCCTTTGGAAACAAAGCAGCCTTTGTGCCTGGCAGCTCTAGGCCAAAGTAGCACACCCAGAGCACAAGTTCTACCTCAGCCAGATAAGGCCTGTCAAGAAGCTGCGTTTCACAGGCCTTTGTATGTGACGTTCCCGGTTGGCTTTGAGAGCACTGTGCAGAGCCAGTTGTTTTAGCTTCCCAGAGAGCAGGAAGCAAGATGCTTTGGGGCCTCTCTCACACTTTGGAAATAAAGGCAGCCCTTTGGGCCTGGCAGCCCTAGGCCAATGGAGTACACCCAGAGCAGAAGTTCTACCTCAGCCAGATCAGGCCTTCCAAGAAACTGCGTCTCACAGGCCTTTCTCTGTCACGTTGCCGGTAGGCTGTGAGAGCACTGTGCAGAGCCAGTTGTTTCTTAGCTTCCCAAAGATTTGGAAGCAAGATGCTTTGGGGACTCTCAGCCCCTTTGGAAACAAGGCGGCCCTTTGGGCCTGGCAGCTCTAGGCCAAAGTAGCACGCCCAGAGCAGGAGTTCTACTTCAGCCAGATCAGGCCTGCCAAGAAACTGCGTTTCACAGGCCTTGGTAAGAGATGTTCCCGGTAGGCTGTGAGAGCACTGTGGAGAGCCAGTTGCTTTAGCTTCCCACAGAGCTGGAAGCAAGATGCCTTGGGGCCTCTCTCTCCCTTTGGACACAAGGCAGCCGTTTGGGCCTGGCAGCTCTAGGCCAATGGAGCACACCCACAGCAGAAGTTCTACTTCAGGCAGATCAGTCCTGCCCAGAAACTGCGTTTCACAGCCCTTGGTAAGAGATGTTCACGGTAGGCTGTGAGAGCACTGGGCAGAACCAGTTGTTTTTTAGCTTCCCAAAGTGCTGGAGGCAAGATGCTTTGGGGCCTCTCTCACCCTTTGGAAACAAGGCAGCCCTTAGGTCCTGGTAGCTCTAGGCCTATGTAGCACAACCAGAACAGAAGTTCTACTTCAGCCAGGTCAGGCCTGCCAAGAAACTGCGTTTCACAGGCCTTTCAAAGACATGTTCTCTTAGGCTGTAAGAGCACTGGGCAGAGCCAGCTGTTTCTTAGCTTCCCGAAGAGCTGGGAGCAAGATGCTTTGGGTCCACTCTCCGTCTTTGGAAACAAGGCAGCCCTTTGGGCCTGGCAGCTCTAGGGCAATGGAGCACACCCAGAGCAGAAGTTCTACTTCAGCCAGATCAGGCCTGCCAGGAAACTGCGTTTCACAGGCCTTGGTAAGAGATGTTCCCGGTAGGCTGTAAGAGCACTGGGCAGAGCCAGTTGTTTCTTACCTTCCTGAAAAGCTGGAAGCAAGATGCTTGGGACCCCTCTGCCCGTTTGGGAACAAGGCAGCCTTTTGGGTCGGGAAGCTCTAGGCCAATGGAGCACACGCAGAGCAGGAGTTCTACTTCAGCCTGATCAGGCCTGCAAAGAAACAGCGTTTGACAGGCCTTGGTAAGAGATGTTCGCGGTAGGTGTAAGAGCACTGGGCAGAGCCAGTTGTTTCTTAGCTTCGCAAAGACCGGGAAGCAAGATGCTTTGGGCCTCTCTGCCCCTTGGAAACAGGGCAGCACTTTGGGCCTGGCAGCTCTAGGGCAATGGAGCACACCCAGAGCCGGAGTTCTACTTCAGCCAGATGAGGCCTGCCAAGAAACTGCGTTTCACAGGCCTTTCAAAGACATGTTCCCGGTAGGCTGTAAGAGCACGGGGCAGAGCGAGTTGGTTCTTAGCTTCCCAGAGAGCTGGAAGCAAGATGCTTTGGGGCCTCTCTGCCCCTTTGGAAACAAGGCAGCACCTTGGGCCTGGCAGCTCTAGGGCAATGGAGCACACCCAGAGCAGAAGTTCTACTTCAGCCAAATCAGGCCTGCCAGGAAACGGCGTTTCACAGGCCTTGGTAAGAGATGTTCCCGGTAGGCTGTAAGAGCACTGGGCAACGCCAGATGTTTCTTAGCTTCCCGAAGAGCTGGAAGCAAGAAGCTCTGGTGCCACTCTCTCACTTTGGACTCAAGGCAGCCCTTTGGGGCAGGTAGCTCTAGGCCAGTGGAGCACACCCAGAGCAGAAGTTCTACTTGGGCCAGTTCAGGCCACCAACAAACTGCGTTTCACAGGCCTTGGTAAGAGATGTTCCCGGTAGGCTGTAAGAGCACTGGGCAACGCCAGATGTTTCTTAGCTTCCCGAAGAGCTGGAAGCAAGATGCTTTGGGGCCTCTCATCCCCTTTGCAAACAAGGCGGCCCTATGGGCCAGGCAGCTCTAGGCCAATGGAGCACACCCAGAGCAGAAGTTCTACTTCGGCCAGTTCAGGCCACCAACAAACTGCGTTTCACAGGCCTTGGTAAGAGATGTTCCCGGTAGGCTGTAAGAGCACTGGGCAACGCCAGATGTTTCTTAGCTTCCCGAAGAGCTGGAAGCAAGATGCTTTGGGGCCTCTCATCCCCTTTGCAAACAAGGCCGACCTTTGGGCCAGGCAGCTCTAGGCCAATGGAGCACACCCAGAGCAGAAGTTCTACCTCAGCCAGATAAGGCCTGCCAAGAAACTGCGTTTCAAAGGCTTTGGTAAGAGATGTTCCCGGTAGGCTGTAAGAGCACTGGGCAGAGCCATTTGTTTCTTAGCTTCCCAAAGAGCTGGAAGCAAGATGCTTTGGGGGCTCCCTGCCCCTTTGCCAACAAGGGCGACCTTTGGGCCTTTCAGCTCTAGGCCAATGGAGCACACCCAGAGCAGAAGTCCTACTTCAGCCAGATCAGGCCTGCCAAGGAACTGCGTTTCAGAGGCCTTTGTATGTGACGTTCCCGGTAGGCTGTGAGAGCACGGTGCAGAGCCAGTTGTTTCCTTGTTTCCCAAACAGCTGGAAGCAAGACGCTTTGGGGCCTCTCTGCCCCTTTGGAAACAAGGCAGCACGTTGGGTCTGGCAGCTCTAGGGCAATGGAGCACAACCAGAGCCGAAGTTCTACTTCTTCCAGATCAGGCCTGCCTAGACAGTGCGTTTCCCAGGCCTTGATAAGAGATGTTCTCTTAGGCTATAAGAGCACTGGGCACAGCCAGTTGTTTCTTAGCTTCCCAAGAGGTGGAAGCAAGATGCTTTGGGGCCTCTCTCCCCCACTTTGGAAACAAGGCAGCCCTTTGGGCCTTTCAGCTCTAGGGCAATGGAGCACACCCAGAGCAGAAGTTCTACCTCAGCCAGATCAGGCCTGCCAAGAAACTGCTTTTCACAGGCCTTCGTAAGAGGTGTTCCCGGAAGGCTGTAAGAGTACCTGGCAGAGCGAGTTGTTTCTTAGCTTCAAAAACAGCTGGAAGCAACATGATTTGGGGCCTCTCTCCCCCTTTGGAAACAAAGCAGCCTTTGTGCCTGGCAGCTCTAGGCCAAAGTAGCACACCCAGAGCACAAGTTCTACCTCAGCCAGATAAGGCCTGTCAAGAAGCTGCGTTTCACAGGCCTTTGTATGTGACGTTCCCGGTTGGCTTTGAGAGCACTGTGCAGAGCCAGTTGTTTTAGCTTCCCAGCGAGCAGGAAGCAAGATGCTTTGGGGCCTCTCTCACACTTTGGAAATAAAGGCAGCCCTTTGGGCCTGGCAGCCCTAGGCCAATGGAGTACACCCAGAGCAGAAGTTCTACCTCAGCCAGATCAGGCCTTCCAAGAAACTGCGTCTCACAGGCCTTTCTCTGTCACGTTGCCGGTAGGCTGTGAGAGCACTGTGCAGAGCCAGTTGTTTCTTAGCTTCCCAAAGATTTGGAAGCAAGATGCTTTGGGGACTCTCAGCCCCTTTGGAAACAAGGCGGCCCTTTGGGCCTGGCAGCTCTAGGCCAAAGTAGCACGCCCAGAGCAGGAGTTCTACTTCAGCCAGATCAGGCCTGCCAAGAAACTGCGTTTCACAGGCCTTGGTAAGAGATGTTCCCGGTAGGCTGTGAGAGCACTGTGGAGAGCCAGTTGCTTTAGCTTCCCACAGAGCTGGAAGCAAGATGCCTTGGGGCCTCTCTCTCCCTTTGGACACAAGGCAGCCGTTTGGGCCTGGCAGCTCTAGGCCAATGGAGCACACCCACAGCAGAAGTTCTACTTCAGGCAGATCAGTCCTGCCCAGAAACTGCGTTTCACAGCCCTTGGTAAGAGATGTTCACGGTAGGCTGTGAGAGCACTGGGCAGAACCAGTTGTTTTTTAGCTTCCCAAAGTGCTGGAGGCAAGATGCTTTGGGGCCTCTCTCACCCTTTGGAAACAAGGCAGCCCTTAGGTCCTGGTAGCTCTAGCCCTATGTAGCACAACCAGAACAGAAGTTCTAGTTCAGCCAGGTCAGGCCTGCCAAGAAACTGCGTTTCACAGGCCTTTCAAAGAGATGTTCTCTTAGGCTGTAAGAGCACTGGGCAGAGCCAGCTGTTTCTTAGCTTCCCGAAGAGCTGGGAGCAAGATGCTTTGGGTCCACTCTCCGTCTTTGGAAACAAGGCAGCCCTTTGGGCCTGGCAGCTCTAGGGCAATGGAGCACACCCAGAGCAGAAGTTCTACTTCAGCCAGATCAGGCCTGCCAGGAAACTGCGTTTCACAGGCCTTGGTAAGAGATGTTCCCGGTAGGCTGTAAGAGCACTGGGCAGAGCCAGTTGTTTCTTACCTTCCTGAAAAGCTGGAAGCAAGATGCTTGGGACCCCTCTGCCCGTTTGGGAACAAGGCAGCCTTTTGGGTCGGGAAGCTCTAGGCCAATGGAGCACACGCAGAGCAGGAGTTCTACTTCAGCCTGATCAGGCCTGCAAAGAAACAGCGTTTGACAGGCCTTGGTAAGAGATGTTCGCGGTAGGTGTAAGAGCACTGGGCAGAGCCAGTTGTTTCTTAGCTTCGCAAAGACCGGGAAGCAAGATGCTTTGGGCCTCTCTGCCCCTTGGAAACAGGGCAGCACTTTGGGCCTGGCAGCTCTAGGGCAATGGAGCACACCCAGAGCCGGAGTTCTACTTCAGCCAGATGAGGCCTGCCAAGAAACTGCGTTTCACAGGCCTTTCAAAGACATGTTCCCGGTAGGCTGTAAGAGCACGGGGCAGAGCGAGTTGGTTCTTAGCTTCCCAGAGAGCTGGAAGCAAGATGCTTTGGGGCCTCTCTGCCCCTTTGGAAACAAGGCAGCACCTTGGGCCTGGCAGCTCTAGGGCAATGGAGCACACCCAGAGCAGAAGTTCTACTTCAGCCAAATCAGGCCTGCCAGGAAACGGCGTTTCACAGGCCTTGGTAAGAGATGTTCCCGGTAGGCTGTAAGAGCACTGGGCAACGCCAGATGTTTCTTAGCTTCCCGAAGAGCTGGAAGCGAGAAGCTTTGGTGCCACTCTCTCACTTTGGACTCAAGGCAGCCCTTTGGGGCAGGTAGCTCTAGGCCAGTGGAGCACACCCAGAGCAGAAGTTCTACTTGGGCCAGTTCAGGCCACCAACAAACTGCGTTTCACAGGCCTTGGTAAGAGATGTTCCCGGTAGGCTGTAAGAGCACTGGGCAACGCCAGATGTTTCTTAGCTTGCCGAAGAGCTGGAAGCAAGATGCTTTGGGGCCTCTCATCCCCTTTGCAAACAAGGCGGCCCTATGGGCCAGGCAGCTCTAGGCCAATGGAGCACACCCAGAGCAGAAGTTCTACTTCGGCCAGTTCAGGCCACCAACAAACTGCGTTTCACAGGCCTTGGTAAGAGATGTTCCCGGTAGGCTGTAAGAGCACTGGGCAACGCCAGATGTTTCTTAGCTTCCCGAAGAGCTGGAAGCAAGATGCTTTGGGGCCTCTCATCCCCTTTGCAAACAAGGCCGACCTTTGGGCCAGGCAGCTCTAGGCCAATGGAGCACACCCAGAGCAGAAGTTCTACCTCAGCCAGATAAGGCCTGCCAAGAAACTGCGTTTCAAAGGCTTTGGTAAGAGATGTTCCCGGTAGGCTGTAAGAGCACTGGGCAGAGCCATTTGTTTCTTAGCTTCCCAAAGAGCTGGAAGCAAGATGCTTTGGGGGCTCCCTGCCCCTTTGCCAACAAGGGCGACCTTTGGGCCTTTCAGCTCTAGGCCAATGGAGCACACCCAGAGCAGAAGTCCTACTTCAGCCAGATCAGGCCTGCCAAGGAACTGCGTTTCAGAGGCCTTTGTATGTGACGTTCCCGGTAGGCTGTGAGAGCACGGTGCAGAGCCAGTTGTTTCCTTGTTTCCCAAACAGCTGGAAGCAAGACGCTTTGGGGCCTCTCTGCCCCTTTGGAAACAAGGCAGCACGTTGGGTCTGGCAGCTCTAGGGCAATGGAGCACAACCAGAGCCGAAGTTCTACTTCTTCCAGATCAGGCCTGCCTAGACAGTGCGTTTCCCAGGCCTTGATAAGAGATGTTCTCTTAGGCTATAAGAGCACTGGGCACAGCCAGTTGTTTCTTAGCTTCCCAAGAGGTGGAAGCAAGATGCTTTGGGGCCTCTCTCCCCCACTTTGGAAACAAGGCAGCCCTTTGGGCCTTTCAGCTCTAGGGCAATGGAGCACACCCAGAGCAGAAGTTCTACCTCAGCCAGATCAGGCCTGCCAAGAAACTGCTTTTCACAGGCCTTCGTAAGAGGTGTTCCCGGAAGGCTGTAAGAGTACCTGGCAGAGCGAGTTGTTTCTTAGCTTCAAAAACAGCTGGAAGCAACATGATTTGGGGCCTCTCTCCCCCTTTGGAAACAAAGCAGCCTTTGTGCCTGGCAGCTCTAGGCCAAAGTAGCACACCCAGAGCACAAGTTCTACCTCAGCCAGATAAGGCCTGTCAAGAAGCTGCGTTTCACAGGCCTTTGTATGTGACGTTCCCGGTTGGCTTTGAGAGCACTGTGCAGAGCCAGTTGTTTTAGCTTCCCAGAGAGCAGGAAGCAAGATGCTTTGGGGCCTCTCTCACACTTTGGAAATAAAGGCAGCCCTTTGGGCCTGGCAGCCCTAGGCCAATGGAGTACACCCAGAGCAGAAGTTCTACCTCAGCCAGATCAGGCCTTCCAAGAAACTGCGTCTCACAGGCCTTTCTCTGTCACGTTGCCGGTAGGCTGTGAGAGCACTGTGCAGAGCCAGTTGTTTCTTAGCTTCCCAAAGATTTGGAAGCAAGATGCTTTGGGGACTCTCAGCCCCTTTGGAAACAAGGCGGCCCTTTGGGCCTGGCAGCTCTAGGCCAAAGTAGCACGCCCAGAGCAGGAGTTCTACTTCAGCCAGATCAGGCCTGCCAAGAAACTGCGTTTCACAGGCCTTGGTAAGAGATGTTCCCGGTAGGCTGTGAGAGCACTGTGGAGAGCCAGTTGCTTTAGCTTCCCACAGAGCTGGAAGCAAGATGCCTTGGGGCCTCTCTCTCCCTTTGGACACAAGGCAGCCGTTTGGGCCTGGCAGCTCTAGGCCAATGGAGCACACCCACAGCAGAAGTTCTACTTCAGGCAGATCAGTCCTGCCCAGAAACTGCGTTTCACAGCCCTTGGTAAGAGATGTTCACGGTAGGCTGTGAGAGCACTGGGCAGAACCAGTTGTTTTTTAGCTTCCCAAAGTGCTGGAGGCAAGATGCTTTGGGGCCTCTCTCACCCTTTGGAAACAAGGCAGCCCTTAGGTCCTGGTAGCTCTAGCCCTATGTAGCACAACCAGAACAGAAGTTCTACTTCAGCCAGGTCAGGCCTGCCAAGAAACTGCGTTTCACAGGCCTTTCAAACACATGTTCTCTTAGGCTGTAAGAGCACTGGGCAGAGCCAGCTGTTTCTTAGCTTCCCGAAGAGCTGGGAGCAAGATGCTTTGGGTCCACTCTCCGTCTTTGGAAACAAGGCAGCCCTTTGGGCCTGGCAGCTCTAGGGCAATGGAGCACACCCAGAGCAGAAGTTCTACTTCAGCCAGATCAGGCCTGCCAGGAAACTGCGTTTCACAGGCCTTGGTAAGAGATGTTCCCGGTAGGCTGTAAGAGCACTGGGCAGAGCCAGTTGTTTCTTACCTTCCTGAAAAGCTGGAAGCAAGATGCTTGGGACCCCTCTGCCCGTTTGGGAACAAGGCAGCCTTTTGGGTCGGGAAGCTCTAGGCCAATGGAGCACACGCAGAGCAGGAGTTCTACTTCAGCCTGATCAGGCCTGCAAAGAAACAGCGTTTGACAGGCCTTGGTAAGAGATGTTCGCGGTAGGTGTAAGAGCACTGGGCAGAGCCAGTTGTTTCTTAGCTTCGCAAAGACCGGGAAGCAAGATGCTTTGGGCCTCTCTGCCCCTTGGAAACAGGGCAGCACTTGGGGCCTGGCAGCTCTAGGGCAATGGAGCACACCCAGAGCCGGAGTTCTACTTCAGCCAGATGAGGCCTGCCAAGAAACTGCGTTTCACAGGCCTTTCAAAGACATGTTCCCGGTAGGCTGTAAGAGCACGGGGCAGAGCGAGTTGGTTCTTAGCTTCCCAGAGAGCTGGAAGCAAGATGCTTTGGGGCCTCTCTGCCCCTTTGGAAACAAGGCAGCACCTTGGGCCTGGCAGCTCTAGGGCAATGGAGCACACCCAGAGCAGAAGTTCTACTTCAGCCAAATCAGGCCTGCCAGGAAACGGCGTTTCACAGGCCTTGGTAAGAGATGTTCCCGGTAGGCTGTAAGAGCACTGGGCAACGCCAGATGTTTCTTAGCTTCCCGAAGAGCTGGAAGCAAGAAGCTTTGGTGCCACTCTCTCACTTTGGACTCAAGGCAGCCCTTTGGGGCAGGTAGCTCTAGGCCAGTGGAGCACACCCAGAGCAGAAGTTCTACTTGGGCCAGTTCAGGCCACCAACAAACTGCGTTTCACAGGCCTTGGTAAGAGATGTTCCCGGTAGGCTGTAAGAGCACTGGGCAACGCCAGATGTTTCTTAGCTTCCCGAAGAGCTGGAAGCAAGATGCTTTGGGGCCTCTCATCCCCTTTGCAAACAAGGCGGCCCTATGGGCCAGGCAGCTCTAGGCCAATGGAGCACACCCAGAGCAGAAGTTCTACTTCGGCCAGTTCAGGCCACCAACAAACTGCGTTTCACAGGCCTTGGTAAGAGATGTTCCCGGTAGGCTGTAAGAGCACTGGGCAACGCCAGATGTTTCTTAGCTTCCCGAAGAGCTGGAAGCAAGATGCTTTGGGGCCTCTCATCCCCTTTGCAAACAAGGCCGACCTTTGGGCCAGGCAGCTCTAGGCCAATGGAGCACACCCAGAGCAGAAGTTCTACCTCAGCCAGATAAGGCCTGCCAAGAAACTGCGTTTCAAAGGCTTTGGTAAGAGATGTTCCCGGTAGGCTGTAAGAGCACTGGGCAGAGCCATTTGTTTCTTAGCTTCCCAAAGAGCTGGAAGCAAGATGCTTTGGGGGCTCCCTGCCCCTTTGCCAACAAGGGCGACCTTTGGGCCTTTCAGCTCTAGGCCAATGGAGCACACCCAGAGCAGAAGTCCTACTTCAGCCAGATCAGGCCTGCCAAGGAACTGCGTTTCAGAGGCCTTTGTATGTGACGTTCCCGGTAGGCTGTGAGAGCACGGTGCAGAGCCAGTTGTTTCCTTGTTTCCCAAACAGCTGGAAGCAAGACGCTTTGGGGCCTCTCTGCCCCTTTGGAAACAAGGCAGCACGTTGGGTCTGGCAGCTCTAGGGCAATGGAGCACAACCAGAGCCGAAGTTCTACTTCTTCCAGATCAGGCCTGCCTAGACAGTGCGTTTCACAGGCCTTGATAAGAGATGTTCTCTTAGGCTATAAGAGCACTGGGCACAGCCAGTTGTTTCTTAGCTTCCCAAGAGGTGGAAGCAAGATGCTTTGGGGCCTCTCTCCCCCCCTTTGGAAACAAGGCAGCCCTTTGGGCCTTTCAGCTCTAGGGCAGTGGAGCACACCCAGAGCAGAAGTTCTACCTCAGCCAGATCAGGCCTGCCAAGAAACTGCTTTTCACAGGCCTTCGTAAGAGGTGTTCCCGGAAGGCTGTAAGAGTACCTGGCAGAGCGAGTTGTTTCTTAGCTTCAAAAACAGCTGGAAGCAACATGATTTGGGGCCTCTCTCCCCCTTTGGAAACAAAGCAGCCTTTGTGCCTGGCAGCTCTAGGCCAAAGTAGCACACCCAGAGCACAAGTTCTACCTCAGCCAGATAAGGCCTGTCAAGAAGCTGCGTTTCACAGGCCTTTGTATGTGACGTTCCCGGTTGGCTTTGAGAGCACTGTGCAGAGCCAGTTGTTTTAGCTTCCCAGAGAGCAGGAAGCAAGATGCTTTGGGGCCTCTCTCACACTTTGGAAATAAAGGCAGCCCTTTGGGCCTGGCAGCCCTAGGCCAATGGAGTACACCCAGAGCAGAAGTTCTACCTCAGCCAGATCAGGCCTTCCAAGAAACTGCGTCTCACAGGCCTTTCTCTGTCACGTTGCCGGTAGGCTGTGAGAGCACTGTGCAGAGCCAGTTGTTTCTTAGCTTCCCAAAGATTTGGAAGCAAGATGCTTTGGGGACTCTCAGCCCCTTTGGAAACAAGGCGGCCCTTTGGGCCTGGCAGCTCTAGGCCAAAGTAGCACGCCCAGAGCAGGAGTTCTACTTCAGCCAGATCAGGCCTGCCAAGAAACTGCGTTTCACAGGCCTTGGTAAGAGATGTTCCCGGTAGGCTGTGAGAGCACTGTGGAGAGCCAGTTGCTTTAGCTTCCCACAGAGCTGGAAGCAAGATGCCTTGGGGCCTCTCTCTCCCTTTGGACACAAGGCAGCCGTTTGGGCCTGGCAGCTCTAGGCCAATGGAGCACACTCACAGCAGAAGTTCTACTTCAGGCAGATCAGTCCTGCCCAGAAACTGCGTTTCACAGCCCTTGGTAAGAGATGTTCACGGTAGGCTGTGAGAGCACTGGGCAGAACCAGTTGTTTTTTAGCTTCCCAAAGTGCTGGAGGCAAGATGCTTTGGGGCCTCTCTCACCCTTTGGAAACAAGGCAGCCCTTAGGTCCTGGTAGCTCTAGGCCTATGTAGCACAACCAGAACAGAAGTTCTACTTCAGCCAGGTCAGGCCTGCCAAGAAACTGCGTTTCACAGGCCTTTCAAAGAGATGTTCTCTTAGGCTGTAAGAGCACTGGGCAGAGCCAGCTGTTTCTTAGCTTCCCGAAGAGCTGGGAGCAAGATGCTTTGGGTCCACTCTCCGTCTTTGGAAACAAGGCAGCCCTTTGGGCCTGGCAGCTCTAGGGCAATGGAGCACACCCAGAGCAGAAGTTCTACTTCAGCCAGATCAGGCCTGCCAGGAAACTGCGTTTCACAGGCCTTGGTAAGAGATGTTCCCGGTAGGCTGTAAGAGCACTGGGCAGAGCCAGTTGTTTCTTACCTTCCTGAAAAGCTGGAAGCAAGATGCTTGGGACCCCTCTGCCCGTTTGGGAACAAGGCAGCCTTTTGGGTCGGGAAGCTCTAGGCCAATGCAGCACACGCAGAGCAGGAGTTCTACTTCAGCCTGATCAGGCCTGCAAAGAAACAGCGTTTGACAGGCCTTGGTAAGAGATGTTCGCGGTAGGTGTAAGAGCACTGGGCAGAGCCAGTTGTTTCTTAGCTTCGCAAAGACCGGGAAGCAAGATGCTTTGGGCCTCTCTGCCCCTTGGAAACAGGGCAGCACTTGGGGCCTGGCAGCTCTAGGGCAATGGAGCACACCCAGAGCCGGAGTTCTACTTCAGCCAGATGAGGCCTGCCAAGAAACTGCGTTTCACAGGCCTTTCAAAGACATGTTCCCGGTAGGCTGTAAGAGCACGGGCCAGAGCGAGTTGGTTCTTAGCTTCCCAGAGAGCTGGAAGCAAGATGCTTTGGGGCCTCTCTGCCCCTTTGGAAACAAGGCAGCACCTTGGGCCTGGCAGCTCTAGGGCAATGGAGCACACCCAGAGCAGAAGTTCTACTTCAGCCAAATCAGGCCTGCCAGGAAACGGCGTTTCACAGGCCTTGGTAAGAGATGTTCCCGGTAGGCTGTAAGAGCACTGGGCAACGCCAGATGTTTCTTAGCTTCCCGAAGAGCTGGAAGCAAGAAGCTTTGGTGCCACTCTCTCACTTTGGACTCAAGGCAGCCCTTTGGGGCAGGTAGCTCTAGGCCAGTGGAGCACACCCAGAGCAGAAGTTCTACTTGGGCCAGTTCAGGCCACCAACAAACTGCGTTTCACAGGCCTTGGTAAGAGATGTTCCCGGTAGGCTGTAAAAGCATTGGGCAATGCCAGATGTTTCTTAGCTTCCCGAAGAGCTGGAAGCAAGATGCTTTGGGGCCTCTCATCCCCTTTGCAAACAAGGCGGCCCTATGGGCCAGGCAGGTCTAGGCCAATGGAGCACACCCAGAGCAGAAGTTCTACTTCGGCCAGTTCAGGCCACCAACAAACTGCGTTTCACAGGCCTTGGTAAGAGATGTTCCCGGTAGGCTGTAAGAGCACTGGGCAACGCCAGATGTTTCTTAGCTTCCCGAAGAGCTGGAAGCGAGAAGCTTTGGTGCCACTCTCTCACTTTGGACTCAAGGCAGCCCTTTGGGGCAGGTAGCTCTAGGCCAGTGGAGCACACCCAGAGCAGAAGTTCTACTTGGGCCAGTTCAGGCCACCAACAAACTGCGTTTCACAGGCCTTGGTAAGAGATGTTCCCGGTAGGCTGTAAGAGCACTGGGCAACGCCAGATGTTTCTTAGCTTGCCGAAGAGCTGGAAGCAAGATGCTTTGGGGCCTCTCATCCCCTTTGCAAACAAGGCGGCCCTATGGGCCAGGCAGCTCTAGGCCAATGGAGCACACCCAGAGCAGAAGTTCTACTTCGGCCAGTTCAGGCCACCAACAAACTGCGTTTCACAGGCCTTGGTAAGAGATGTTCCCGGTAGGCTGTAAGAGCACTGGGCAACGCCAGATGTTTCTTAGCTTCCCGAAGAGCTGGAAGCAAGATGCTTTGGGGCCTCTCATCCCCTTTGCAAACAAGGCCGACCTTTGGGCCAGGCAGCTCTAGGCCAATGGAGCACACCCAGAGCAGAAGTTCTACCTCAGCCAGATAAGGCCTGCCAAGAAACTGCGTTTCAAAGGCTTTGGTAAGAGATGTTCCCGGTAGGCTGTAAGAGCACTGGGCAGAGCCATTTGTTTCTTAGCTTCCCAAAGAGCTGGAAGCAAGATGCTTTGGGGGCTCCCTGCCCCTTTGCCAACAAGGGCGACCTTTGGGCCTTTCAGCTCTAGGCCAATGGAGCACACCCAGAGCAGAAGTCCTACTTCAGCCAGATCAGGCCTGCCAAGGAACTGCGTTTCAGAGGCCTTTGTATGTGACGTTCCCGGTAGGCTGTGAGAGCACGGTGCAGAGCCAGTTGTTTCCTTGTTTCCCAAACAGCTGGAAGCAAGACGCTTTGGGGCCTCTCTGCCCCTTTGGAAACAAGGCAGCACGTTGGGTCTGGCAGCTCTAGGGCAATGGAGCACAACCAGAGCCGAAGTTCTACTTCTTCCAGATCAGGCCTGCCTAGACAGTGCGTTTCCCAGGCCTTGATAAGAGATGTTCTCTTAGGCTATAAGAGCACTGGGCACAGCCAGTTGTTTCTTAGCTTCCCAAGAGGTGGAAGCAAGATGCTTTGGGGCCTCTCTCCCCCACTTTGGAAACAAGGCAGCCCTTTGGGCCTTTCAGCTCTAGGGCAATGGAGCACACCCAGAGCAGAAGTTCTACCTCAGCCAGATCAGGCCTGCCAAGAAACTGCTTTTCACAGGCCTTCGTAAGAGGTGTTCCCGGAAGGCTGTAAGAGTACCTGGCAGAGCGAGTTGTTTCTTAGCTTCAAAAACAGCTGGAAGCAACATGATTTGGGGCCTCTCTCCCCCTTTGGAAACAAAGCAGCCTTTGTGCCTGGCAGCTCTAGGCCAAAGTAGCACACCCAGAGCACAAGTTCTACCTCAGCCAGATAAGGCCTGTCAAGAAGCTGCGTTTCACAGGCCTTTGTATGTGACGTTCCCGGTTGGCTTTGAGAGCACTGTGCAGAGCCAGTTGTTTTAGCTTCCCAGAGAGCAGGAAGCAAGATGCTTTGGGGCCTCTCTCACACTTTGGAAATAAAGGCAGCCCTTTGGGCCTGGCAGCCCTAGGCCAATGGAGTACACCCAGAGCAGAAGTTCTACCTCAGCCAGATCAGGCCTTCCAAGAAACTGCGTCTCACAGGCCTTTCTCTGTCACGTTGCCGGTAGGCTGTGAGAGCACTGTGCAGAGCCAGTTGTTTCTTAGCTTCCCAAAGATTTGGAAGCAAGATGCTTTGGGGACTCTCAGCCCCTTTGGAAACAAGGCGGCCCTTTGGGCCTGGCAGCTCTAGGCCAAAGTAGCACGCCCAGAGCAGGAGTTCTACTTCAGCCAGATCAGGCCTGCCAAGAAACTGCGTTTCACAGGCCTTGGTAAGAGATGTTCCCGGTAGGCTGTGAGAGCACTGTGGAGAGCCAGTTGCTTTAGCTTCCCACAGAGCTGGAAGCAAGATGCCTTGGGGCCTCTCTCTCCCTTTGGACACAAGGCAGCCGTTTGGGCCTGGCAGCTCTAGGCCAATGGAGCACACCCACAGCAGAAGTTCTACTTCAGGCAGATCAGTCCTGCCCAGAAACTGCGTTTCACAGCCCTTGGTAAGAGATGTTCACGGTAGGCTGTGAGAGCACTGGGCAGAACCAGTTGTTTTTTAGCTTCCCAAAGTGCTGGAGGCAAGATGCTTTGGGGCCTCTCTCACCCTTTGGAAACAAGGCAGCCCTTAGGTCCTGGTAGCTCTAGCCCTATGTAGCACAACCAGAACAGAAGTTCTACTTCAGCCAGGTCAGGCCTGCCAAGAAACTGCGTTTCACAGGCCTTTCAAAGACATGTTCTCTTAGGCTGTAAGAGCACTGGGCAGAGCCAGCTGTTTCTTAGCTTCCCGAAGAGCTGGGAGCAAGATGCTTTGGGTCCACTCTCCGTCTTTGGAAACAAGGCAGCCCTTTGGGCCTGGCAGCTCTAGGGCAATGGAGCACACCCAGAGCAGAAGTTCTACTTCAGCCAGATCAGGCCTGCCAGGAAACTGCGTTTCACAGGCCTTGGTAAGAGATGTTCCCGGTAGGCTGTAAGAGCACTGGGCAGAGCCAGTTGTTTCTTACCTTCCTGAAAAGCTGGAAGCAAGATGCTTGGGACCCCTCTGCCCGTTTGGGAACAAGGCAGCCTTTTGGGTCGGGAAGCTCTAGGCCAATGGAGCACACGCAGAGCAGGAGTTCTACTTCAGCCTGATCAGGCCTGCAAAGAAACAGCGTTTGACAGGCCTTGGTAAGAGATGTTCGCGGTAGGTGTAAGAGCACTGGGCAGAGCCAGTTGTTTCTTAGCTTCGCAAAGACCGGGAAGCAAGATGCTTTGGGCCTCTCTGCCCCTTGGAAACAGGGCAGCACTTGGGGCCTGGCAGCTCTAGGGCAATGGAGCACACCCAGAGCCGGAGTTCTACTTCAGCCAGATGAGGCCTGCCAAGAAACTGCGTTTCACAGGCCTTTCAAAGACATGTTCCCGGTAGGCTGTAAGAGCACGGGGCAGAGCGAGTTGGTTCTTAGCTTCCCAGAGAGCTGGAAGCAAGATGCTTTGGGGCCTCTCTGCCCCTTTGGAAACAAGGCAGCACCTTGGGCCTGGCAGCTCTAGGGCAATGGAGCACACCCAGAGCAGAAGTTCTACTTCAGCCAAATCAGGCCTGCCAGGAAACGGCGTTTCACAGGCCTTGGTAAGAGATGTTCCCGGTAGGCTGTAAGAGCACTGGGCAACGCCAGATGTTTCTTAGCTTCCCGAAGAGCTGGAAGCAAGAAGCTTTGGTGCCACTCTCTCACTTTGGACTCAAGGCAGCCCTTTGGGGCAGGTAGCTCTAGGCCAGTGGAGCACACCCAGAGCAGAAGTTCTACTTGGGCCAGTTCAGGCCACCAACAAACTGCGTTTCACAGGCCTTGGTAAGAGATGTTCCCGGTAGGCTGTAAGAGCACTGGGCAACGCCAGATGTTTCTTAGCTTCCCGAAGAGCTGGAAGCAAGATGCTTTGGGGCCTCTCATCCCCTTTGCAAACAAGGCGGCCCTATGGGCCAGGCAGCTCTAGGCCAATGGAGCACACCCAGAGCAGAAGTTCTACTTCGGCCAGTTCAGGCCACCAACAAACTGCGTTTCACAGGCCTTGGTAAGAGATGTTCCCGGTAGGCTGTAAGAGCACTGGGCAACGCCAGATGTTTCTTAGCTTCCCGAAGAGCTGGAAGCAAGATGCTTTGGGGCCTCTCATCCCCTTTGCAAACAAGGCCGACCTTTGGGCCAGGCAGCTCTAGGCCAATGGAGCACACCCAGAGCAGAAGTTCTACCTCAGCCAGATAAGGCCTGCCAAGAAACTGCGTTTCAAAGGCTTTGGTAAGAGATGTTCCCGGTAGGCTGTAAGAGCACTGGGCAGAGCCATTTGTTTCTTAGCTTCCCAAAGAGCTGGAAGCAAGATGCTTTGGGGGCTCCCTGCCCCTTTGCCAACAAGGGCGACCTTTGGGCCTTTCAGCTCTAGGCCAATGGAGCACACCCAGAGCAGAAGTCCTACTTCAGCCAGATCAGGCCTGCCAAGGAACTGCGTTTCAGAGGCCTTTGTATGTGACGTTCCCGGTAGGCTGTGAGAGCACGGTGCAGAGCCAGTTGTTTCCTTGTTTCCCAAACAGCTGGAAGCAAGACGCTTTGGGGCCTCTCTGCCCCTTTGGAAACAAGGCAGCACGTTGGGTCTGGCAGCTCTAGGGCAATGGAGCACAACCAGAGCCGAAGTTCTACTTCTTCCAGATCAGGCCTGCCTAGACAGTGCGTTTCCCAGGCCTTGATAAGAGATGTTCTCTTAGGCTATAAGAGCACTGGGCACAGCCAGTTGTTTCTTAGCTTCCCAAGAGGTGGAAGCAAGATGCTTTGGGGCCTCTCTCCCCCCCTTTGGAAACAAGGCAGCCCTTTGGGCCTTTCAGCTCTAGGGCAGTGGAGCACACCCAGAGCAGAAGTTCTACCTCAGCCAGATCAGGCCTGCCAAGAAACTGCTTTTCACAGGCCTTCGTAAGAGGTGTTCCCGGAAGGCTGTAAGAGTACCTGGCAGAGCGAGTTGTTTCTTAGCTTCAAAAACAGCTGGAAGCAACATGATTTGGGGCCTCTCTCCCCCTTTGGAAACAAAGCAGCCTTTGTGCCTGGCAGCTCTAGGCCAAAGTAGCACACCCAGAGCACAAGTTCTACCTCAGCCAGATAAGGCCTGTCAAGAAGCTGCGTTTCACAGGCCTTTGTATGTGACGTTCCCGGTTGGCTTTGAGAGCACTGTGCAGAGCCAGTTGTTTTAGCTTCCCAGAGAGCAGGAAGCAAGATGCTTTGGGGCCTCTCTCACACTTTGGAAATAAAGGCAGCCCTTTGGGCCTGGCAGCCCTAGGCCAATGGAGTACACCCAGAGCAGAAGTTCTACCTCAGCCAGATCAGGCCTTCCAAGAAACTGCGTCTCACAGGCCTTTCTCTGTCACGTTGCCGGTAGGCTGTGAGAGCACTGTGCAGAGCCAGTTGTTTCTTAGCTTCCCAAAGATTTGGAAGCAAGATGCTTTGGGGACTCTCAGCCCCTTTGGAAACAAGGCGGCCCTTTGGGCCTGGCAGCTCTAGGCCAAAGTAGCACGCCCAGAGCAGGAGTTCTACTTCAGCCAGATCAGGCCTGCCAAGAAACTGCGTTTCACAGGCCTTGGTAAGAGATGTTCCCGGTAGGCTGTGAGAGCACTGTGGAGAGCCAGTTGCTTTAGCTTCCCACAGAGCTGGAAGCAAGATGCCTTGGGGCCTCTCTCTCCCTTTGGACACAAGGCAGCCGTTTGGGCCTGGCAGCTCTAGGCCAATGGAGCACACTCACAGCAGAAGTTCTACTTCAGGCAGATCAGTCCTGCCCAGAAACTGCGTTTCACAGCCCTTGGTAAGAGATGTTCACGGTAGGCTGTGAGAGCACTGGGCAGAACCAGTTGTTTTTTAGCTTCCCAAAGTGCTGGAGGCAAGATGCTTTGGGGCCTCTCTCACCCTTTGGAAACAAGGCAGCCCTTAGGTCCTGGTAGCTCTAGGCCTATGTAGCACAACCAGAACAGAAGTTCTACTTCAGCCAGGTCAGGCCTGCCAAGAAACTGCGTTTCACAGGCCTTTCAAAGAGATGTTCTCTTAGGCTGTAAGAGCACTGGGCAGAGCCAGCTGTTTCTTAGCTTCCCGAAGAGCTGGGAGCAAGATGCTTTGGGTCCACTCTCCGTCTTTGGAAACAAGGCAGCCCTTTGGGCCTGGCAGCTCTAGGGCAATGGAGCACACCCAGAGCAGAAGTTCTACTTCAGCCAGATCAGGCCTGCCAGGAAACTGCGTTTCACAGGCCTTGGTAAGAGATGTTCCCGGTAGGCTGTAAGAGCACTGGGCAGAGCCAGTTGTTTCTTACCTTCCTGAAAAGCTGGAAGCAAGATGCTTGGGACCCCTCTGCCCGTTTGGGAACAAGGCAGCCTTTTGGGTCGGGAAGCTCTAGGCCAATGCAGCACACGCAGAGCAGGAGTTCTACTTCAGCCTGATCAGGCCTGCAAAGAAACAGCGTTTGACAGGCCTTGGTAAGAGATGTTCGCGGTAGGTGTAAGAGCACTGGGCAGAGCCAGTTGTTTCTTAGCTTCGCAAAGACCGGGAAGCAAGATGCTTTGGGCCTCTCTGCCCCTTGGAAACAGGGCAGCACTTGGGGCCTGGCAGCTCTAGGGCAATGGAGCACACCCAGAGCCGGAGTTCTACTTCAGCCAGATGAGGCCTGCCAAGAAACTGCGTTTCACAGGCCTTTCAAAGACATGTTCCCGGTAGGCTGTAAGAGCACGGGCCAGAGCGAGTTGGTTCTTAGCTTCCCAGAGAGCTGGAAGCAAGATGCTTTGGGGCCTCTCTGCCCCTTTGGAAACAAGGCAGCACCTTGGGCCTGGCAGCTCTAGGGCAATGGAGCACACCCAGAGCAGAAGTTCTACTTCAGCCAAATCAGGCCTGCCAGGAAACGGCGTTTCACAGGCCTTGGTAAGAGATGTTCCCGGTAGGCTGTAAGAGCACTGGGCAACGCCAGATGTTTCTTAGCTTCCCGAAGAGCTGGAAGCAAGAAGCTTTGGTGCCACTCTCTCACTTTGGACTCAAGGCAGCCCTTTGGGGCAGGTAGCTCTAGGCCAGTGGAGCACACCCAGAGCAGAAGTTCTACTTGGGCCAGTTCAGGCCACCAACAAACTGCGTTTCACAGGCCTTGGTAAGAGATGTTCCCGGTAGGCTGTAAAAGCATTGGGCAATGCCAGATGTTTCTTAGCTTCCCGAAGAGCTGGAAGCAAGATGCTTTGGGGCCTCTCATCCCCTTTGCAAACAAGGCGGCCCTATGGGCCAGGCAGGTCTAGGCCAATGGAGCACACCCAGAGCAGAAGTTCTACTTCGGCCAGTTCAGGCCACCAACAAACTGCGTTTCACAGGCCTTGGTAAGAGATGTTCCCGGTAGGCTGTAAGAGCACTGGGCAACGCCAGATGTTTCTTAGCTTCCCGAAGAGCTGGAAGCAAGATGCTTTGGGGCCTCTCATCCCCTTTGCAAACAAGGCCGACCTTTGGGCCAGGCAGCTCTAGGCCAATGGAGCACACCCAGAGCAGAAGTTCTACCTCAGCCAGATAAGGCCTGCCAAGAAACTGCGTTTCAAAGGCTTTGGTAAGAGATGTTCCCGGTAGGCTGTAAGAGCACTGGGCAGAGCCAGCTGTTTCTTAGCTTCCCGAAGAGCTGGGAGCAAGATGCTTTGGGTCCACTCTCCGTCTTTGGAAACAAGGCAGCCCTTTGGGCCTGGCAGCTCTAGGGCAATGGAGCACACCCAGAGCAGAAGTTCTACTTCAGTCAGATCAGGCCTGCCAGGAAACTGCGTTTCACAGGCCTTGGTAAGAGATGTTCCCGGTAGGCTGTAAGAGCACTGGGCAGAGCCAGTTGTTTCTTACCTTCCTGAAAAGCTGGAAGCAAGATGCTTGGGACCCCTCTGCCCGTTTGGGAACAAGGCAGCCTTTTGGGTCGGGAAGCTCTAGGCCAATGGAGCACACGCAGAGCAGGAGTTCTACTTCAGCCTGATCAGGCCTGCAAAGAAACAGCGTTTGACAGGCCTTGGTAAGAGATGTTCCCGGTAGGTGTAAGAGCACTGGGCAGAGCCAGTTGTTTCTTAGCTTCGCAAAGACCGGGAAGCAAGATGCTTTGGGCCTCTCTGCCCCTTGGAAACAGGGCAGCACTTGGGGCCTGGCAGCTCTAGGGCAATGGAGCACACCCAGAGCCGGAGTTCTACTTCAGCCAGATGAGGCCTGCCAAGAAACTGCGTTTCACAGGCCTTTCAAAGACATGTTCCCGGTAGGCTGTAAGAGCACGGGCCAGAGCGAGTTGGTTCTTAGCTTCCCAGAGAGCTGGAAGCAGGATGCTTTGGGGCCTCTCTGCCCCTTTGGAAACAAGGCAGCACCTTGGGCCTGGCAGCTCTAGGGCAATGGAGCACACCCAGAGCAGAAGTTCTACTTCAGCCAAATCAGGCCTGCCAGGAAACGGCGTTTCACAGGCCTTGGTAAGAGATGTTCCCGGTAGGCTGTAAGAGCACTGGGCAACGCCAGATGTTTCTTAGCTTCCCGAAGAGCTGGAAGCGAGAAGCTTTGGTGCCACTCTCTCACTTTGGACTCAAGGCAGCCCTTTGGGGCAGGTAGCTCTAGGCCAGTGGAGCACACCCAGAGCAGAAGTTCTACTTGGGCCAGTTCAGGCCACCAACAAACTGCGTTTCACAGGCCTTGGTAAGAGATGTTCCCGGTAGGCTGTAAGAGCACTGGGCAACGCCAGATGTTTCTTAGCTTCCCGAAGAGCTGGAAGCAAGATGCTTTGGGGCCTCTGATCCCCATTGCAAACAAGGCGGCCCTTTGGGCCAGGCAGCTCTAGGCCAATGGAGCACACCCAGAGCAGAAGTTCTACTTCAGCTAGATCAGGCCACCAACAAAGTGCGTTTCACAGGCCTTCGTAAGAGATTTTCTCTTAGGCTGTAAGAGCACTGGGCAGAATCAGTTGTTTCTTAGCTTCCCAAAGAGCTGGAAGCAAGATGCTTTGGGGGCTCCCTGCCCCTTTGCCAACAAGGGCGACCTTTGGGCCTTTCAGCTCTAGCCCAATGGAGCACACCCAGAGCAGAAGTCCTACTTCAGCCAGATCAGGCCTGCCAAGGAACTGCGTTTCAGAGGCCTTTGTATGTGACGTTCCCGGTAGGCTGTGAGAGCACGGTGCAGAGCCAGTTGTTTCCTTGTTTCCCAAACAGCTGGAAGCAAGAGGCTTTGGGGCCTCTCTGCCCCTTTGGAAACAAGGCAGCACGTTGGGTCTGGCAGCTCTAGGGCAATGGAGCACAACCAGAGCCGAAGTTCTACTTCTTCCAGATCAGGCCTGCCTAGACAGTGCGTTTCCCAGGCCTTGATAAGAGATGTTCTCTTAGGCTATAAGAGCACTGGGCACAGCCAGTTGTTTCTTAGCTTCCCAAGAGGTGGAAGCAAGATGCTTTGGGGCCTCTCTCCCCCCCTTTGGAAACAAGGCAGCCCTTTGGGCCTTTCAGCTCTAGGGCAATGGAGCACACCCAGAGCAGAAGTTCTACCTCAGCCAGATCAGGCCTGCCAAGAAACTGCTTTTCACAGGCCTTCGTAAGAGGTGTTCCCGGAAGGCTGTAAGAGTACCTGGCAGAGCGAGTTGTTTCTTAGCTTCAAAAACAGCTGGAAGCAACATGATTTGGGGCCTCTCTCCCCCTTTGGAAACAAAGCAGCCTTTGTGCCTGGCAGCTCTAGGCCAAAGTAGCACACCCAGAGCACAAGTTCTACCTCAGCCAGATAAGGCCTGTCAAGAAGCTGCGTTTCACAGGCCTTTGTATGTGACGTTCCCGGTTGGCTTTGAGAGCACTGTGCAGAGCCAGTTGTTTTAGCTTCCCAGAGAGCAGGAAGCAAGATGCTTTGGGGCCTCTCTCACACTTTGGAAATAAAGGCAGCCCTTTGGGCCTGGCAGCCCTAGGCCAATGGAGTACACCCAGAGCAGAAGTTCTACCTCAGCCAGATCAGGCCTTCCAAGAAACTGCGTCTCACAGGCCTTTCTCTGTCACGTTGCCGGTAGGCTGTGAGAGCACTGTGCAGAGCCAGTTGTTTCTTAGCTTCCCAAAGATTTGGAAGCAAGATGCTTTGGGGACTCTCAGCCCCTTTGGAAACAAGGCGGCCCTTTGGGCCTGGCAGCTCTAGGCCAAAGTAGCACGCCCAGAGCAGGAGTTCTACTTCAGCCAGATCAGGCCTGCCAAGAAACTGCGTTTCACAGGCCTTGGTAAGAGATGTTCCTGGTAGGCTGTGAGAGCACTGTGGAGAGCCAGTTGCTTTAGCTTCCCACAGAGCTGGAAGCAAGATGCTTTGGGTCCACTCTCCGTCTTTGGAAACAAGGCAGCCCTTTGGGCCTGGCAGCTCTAGGGCAATGGAGCACACCCAGAGCAGAAGTTCTACTTCAGCCAGATCAGGCCTGCCAGGAAACTGCGTTTCACAGGCCTTGGTAAGAGATGTTCCCGGTAGGCTGTAAGAGCACTGGGCAGAGCCAGTTGTTTCTTACCTTCCTGAAAAGCTGGAAGCAAGATGCTTGGGACCCCTCTGCCCGTTTGGGAACAAGGCAGTCTTTTGGGTCGGGAAGCTCTAGGCCAATGGAGCACACGCAGAGCAGGAGTTCTACTTCAGCCTGATCAGGCCTGCAAAGAAACAGCGTTTGACAGGCCTTGGTAAGAGATGTTCCCGGTAGGTGTAAGAGCACTGGACAGAGCCAGTTGTTTCTTAGCTTCGCAAAGACCGGGAAGCAAGATGCTTTGGGCCTCTCTGCCCCTTGGAAACAGGGCAGCACTTGGGGTCTGGCAGCTCTAGGGCAATGGAGCACACCCAGAGCCGGAGTTCTACTTCAGCCAGATGAGGCCTGCCAAGAAACTGCGTTTCACAGGCCTTTCAAAGACATGTTCCCGGTAGGCTGTAAGAGCATGGGGCAGAGCGAGTTGGTTCTTAGCTTCCCAGAGAGCTGGAAGCAAGATGCTTTGGGGCCTCTCTGCCCCTTTGGAAACAAGGCAGCACCTTGGGCCTGGCAGCTCTAGGGCAATGGAGCACACCCAGAGCAGAAGTTCTACTTCAGCCAAATCAGGCCTGCCAGGAAACGGCGTTTCACAGGCCTTGGTAAGAGATGTTCCCGGTAGGCTGTAAGAGCACTGGGCAACGCCAGATGTTTCTTAGCTTCCCAAAGAGCTGGAAGCAAGAAGCTTTGGTGCCACTCTCTCACTTTGGACTCAAGGCTGCCCTTTGGGGCAGGTAGCTCTAGGCCAGTGGAGCACACCCAGAGCAGAAGTTCTACTTGGGCCAGTTCAGGCCACCAACAAACTGCGTTTCACAGGCCTTGGTAAGAGATGTTCCCGGTAGGCTGTAAGAGCACTGGGCAACGCCAGATGTTTCTTAGCTTCCCGAAGAGCTGGAAGCAAGATGCTTTGGGGCCTCTCATCCCCTTTGCAAACAAGGCGGCCCTTTGGGCCAGGCAGCTCTAGGCCAATGGAGCACACCCAGAGCAGAAGTTCTACTTCAGCTAGATCAGGCCACTAACAAAGTGCGTTTCACAGGCCTTGGTAAGAGATTGTCTCTTAGGCTGTAAGAGCACTGGGCAGAGACAGTTGTTTCTTAGCTTCCCAAAGAGCTGGAAGCAAGATGCTTTGGGGGCTCCCTGCCCCTTTGCCAACAAGGGCGACCTTTGGGCCTTTCAGCTCTAGGCCAATGGAGCACACCCAGCGCAGAAGTCCTACTTCAGCCAGATCAGGCCTGCCAAGGAACTGCGTTTCAGAGGCCTTTGTATGTGACGTTCCCGGTAGGCTGTGAGAGCACGGTGCAGAGCCAGTTGTTTCCTTGTTTCCCAAACAGCTGGAAGCAAGACTCTTTGGGGCCTCTCTGCCCCTTTGGAAACAAGGCAGCACGTTGGGTCTGGCAGCTCTAGGGCAATGGAGCACAACCAGAGCCGAAGTTCTACTTCTTCCAGATCAGGCCTGCCTAGACAGTGCGTTTCACAGGCCTTGATAAGAGATGTTCTCTTAGGCTATAAGAGCACTGGGCACAGCCAGTTGTTTCTTAGCTTCCCAAGAGGTGGAAGCAAGATGCTTTGGGGCCTCTCTCCCCCTTTGGAAACAAGGCAGCCCTTTGGGCCTTTCAGCTCTAGGGCAATGGAGCACACCCAGAGCAGAAGTTCTACCTCAGCCAGATCAGGCCTGCCAAGAAACTGCTTTTCACAGGCCTTCGTAAGAGGTGTTCCCGGAAGGCTGTTAGAGTACCTGGCAGAGCGAGTTGTTTCTTAGCTTCAAAAACAGCTGGAAGCAACATGATTTGGGGCCTCTCTCCCCCTTTGGAAACAAAGCAGCCTTTGTGCCTGGCAGCTCTAGGCCAAAGTAGCACACCCAGAGCACAAGTTCTACCTCAGCCAGATAAGGCCTGTCAAGAAGCTGCGTTTCACAGGCCTTTGTATGTGACGTTCCCGGTTGGCTTTGAGAGCACTGTGCAGAGCCAGTTGTTTTAGCTTCCCAGAGAGCAGGAAGCAAGATGCTTTGGGGCCTCTCTCACACTTTGGAAATAAAGGCAGCCCTTTGGGCCTGGCAGCCCTAGGCCAATGGAGTACAGCCAGAGCAGAAGTTCTACCTCAGCCAGATCAGGCCTTCCAAGAAACTGCGTCTCACAGGCCTTTCTCTGTCACGTTGCCGGTAGGCTGTGAGAGCACTGTGCAGAGCCAGTTGTTTCTTAGCTTCCCAAAGATTTGGAAGCAAGATGCTTTGGGGACTCTCAGCCCCTTTGAAAACAAGGCGGCCCTTTGGGCCTGGCAGCTCTAGGCCAAAGTAGCACGCCCAGAGCAGGAGTTCTACTTCAGCCAGATCAGGCCTGCCAGGAAACTGCGTTTCACAGGCCTTGGTAAGAGATGTTCCCGGTAGGCTGTGAGAGCACTGTGGAGAGCCAGTTGCTTTAGCTTCCCACAGAGCTGGAAGCAAGATGCTTTGGGGCCTCTCTCTCCCTTTGGACACAAGGCAGCCGTTTGGGCCTGGCAGCTCTAGGCCAATGGAGCACACCCACAGCAGAAGTTCTACTTCAGTCAGATCAGTCCTGCCCAGAAACTGCGTTTCACAGCCCTTGGTAAGAGATGTTCACGGTAGGCTGTGAGAGCACTGGGCAGAACCAGTTGTTTTTTAGCTTCCCAAAGTGCTGGAGGCAAGATGCTTTGGGGCCTCTCTCACCCTTTGGAAACAAGGCAGCCCTTAGGTCCTGGTAGCTCTAGGCCTATGTAGCACAACCAGAACAGAAGTTCTACTTCAGCCAGGTCAGGCCTGCCAAGAAACTGCGTTTCACAGGCCTTTCAAAGAGATGTTCTCTTAGGCTGTAAGAGCACTGGGCAGAGCCAGCTGTTTCTTAGCTTCCCAAAGAGCTGGGAGCAAGATGCTTTGGGTCCACTCTCCGTCTTTGGAAACAAGGCAGCCCTTTGGGCCTGGCAGCTCTAGGGCAATGGAGCACACCCAGAGCAGAAGTTCTACTTCAGCCAAATCAGGCCTGCCAGGAAACGGCGTTTCACAGGCCTTGGTAAGAGATGTTCCCGGTAGGCTGTAAGAGCACTGGGCAACGCCAGATGTTTCTTAGCTTCCCGAAGAGCTGGAAGCAAGATGCTTTGGTGCCACTCTCTCACTTTGGAATCAAGGCAGCCCTTTGGGGCAGGTAGCTCTAGGCCAGTGGAGCACACCCAGAGCAGAAGTTCTACTTCGGCCAGTTCAGGCCACCAACAAAGTGCGTTTCACAGGCCTTGGTAAGAGATGTTCCCGGTAGGCTGTAAGAGCACTGGGCAACGCCAGATGTTTCTTAGCTTCCCGAAGAGCTGGAAGCAAGATGCTTTGGGGCCTCTCATCCCCTTTGCAAACACGGCGGCCCTTTGGGCCAGGCAGCTCTAGGCCAATGGAGCACACCCAGAGCAGAAGTTCTACTTCAGCTACATCAGGCCACCAACAAAGTGCGTTTCACAGGCCTTGGTAAGAGATTGTCTCTTAGGCTGTAAGAGCACTGGGCAGAGCCAGTTGTTTCTTAGCTTCCCAAAGAGCTGGAAGCAAGATGCTTTGGGGGCTCCCTGCCCCTTTGCCAACAAGGGCGACCTTTGGGCCTTTCAGCTCTAGCCCAATGGAGCACACCCAGAGCAGAAGTCCTACTTCAGCCAGATCAGGCCTGCCAAGGAACTGCGTTTCAGAGGCCTTTGTATGTGACGTTCCCGGTAGGCTGTGAGAGCACGGTGCAGAGCCAGTTGTTTCCTTGTTTCCCAAACAGCTGGAAGCAAGACGCTTTGGGGCCTCTCTGCCCCTTTGGAAACAAGGCAGCACGTTGGGTCTGGCAGCTCTAGGGCAATGGAGCACACCCAGAGCAGAAGTTCTACCTCAGCCAGATCAGGCCTGCCAAGAAACTGCTTTTCACAGGCCTTCGTAAGAGGTGTTCCCGGAAGGCTGTTAGAGTACCTGGCAGAGCGAGTTGTTTCTTAGCTTCAAAAACAGCTGGAAGCAACATGATTTGGGGCCTCTCTCCCCCTTTGGAAACAAAGCAGCCTTTGTGCCTGGCAGCTCTAGGCCAAAGTAGCACACCCAGAGCACAAGTTCTACCTCAGCCAGATAAGGCCTGTCAAGAAGCTGCGTTTCACAGGCCTTTGTATGTGACGTTCCCGGTTGGCTTTGAGAGCACTGTGCAGAGCCAGTTGTTTTAGCTTCCCAGAGAGCAGGAAGCAAGATGCTTTGGGGCCTCTCTCACACTTTGGAAATAAAGGCAGCCCTTTGGGCCTGGCAGCCCTAGGCCAATGGAGTACACCCAGAGCAGAAGTTCTACCTCAGCCAGATCAGGCCTGCCAAGAAACTGCGTCTCACAGGCCTTCGTAAGAGGTGTTCCCGGAAGGCTGTTAGAGTACCTGGCAGAGCGAGTTGTTTCTTAGCTTCAAAAACAGCTGGAAGCAACATGATTTGGGGCCTCTCTCCCCCTTTGGAAACAACGCAGCCTTTGTGCCTGGCAGCTCTAGGCCAAAGTAGCACACCCAGAGCACAAGTTCTACCTCAGCCAGATAAGGCCTGTCAAGAAGCTGCGTTTCACAGGCCTTTGTATGTGACGTTCCCGGTTGGCTTTGAGAGCACTGTGCAGAGCCAGTTGTTTTAGCTTCCCAGAGAGCAGGAAGCAAGATGCTTTGGGGCCTCTCTCACACTTTGGAAATAAAGGCAGCCCTTTGGGCCTGGCAGCCCTAGGCCAATGGAGTACACCCAGAGCAGAAGTTCTACCTCAGCCAGATCAGGCCTTCCAAGAAACTGCGTCTCACAGGCCTTTCTCTGTCACGTTGCCGGTAGGCTGTGAGAGCACTGTGCAGAGCCAGTTGTTTCTTAGCTTCCCAAAGATTTGGAAGCAAGATGCTTTGGGGAATCTCAGCCCCTTTGAAAACAAGGCGGCCCTTTGGGCCTGGCAGCTCTAGGCCAAAGTAGCACGCCCAGAGCAGGAGTTCTACTTCAGCCAGATCAGGCCTGCCAGGAAACTGCGTTTCACAGGCCTTGGTAAGAGATGTTCCCGGTAGGCTGTGAGAGCACTGTGGAGAGCCAGTTGCTTTAGCTTCCCACAGAGCTGGAAGCAAGATGCTTTGGGGCCTCTCTCTCCCTTTGGACACAAGGCAGCCGTTTGGGCCTGGCAGCTCTAGGCCAATGGAGCACACCCACAGCAGAAGTTCTACTTCAGGCAGATCAGTCCTGCCCAGAAACTGCGTTTCACAGCCCTTGGTAAGAGATGTTCACGGTAGGCTGTGAGAGCACTGGGCAGAACCAGTTGTTTTTTAGCTTCCCAAAGTGCTGGAGGCAAGATGCTTTGGGGCCTCTCTCACCCTTTGGAAACAAGGCAGCCCTTAGGTCCTGGTAGCTCTAGGCCTATGTAGCACAACCAGAACAGAAGTTCTACTTCAGCCAGGTCAGGCCTGCCAAGAAACTGCGTTTCACAGGCCTTTCAAAGAGATGTTCTCTTAGGCTGTAAGAGCACTGGGCAGAGCCAGCTGTTTCTTAGCTTCCCGAAGAGCTGGGAGCAAGATGCTTTGGGTCCACTCTCCGTCTTTGGAAACAAGGCAGCCCTTTGGGCCTGGCAGCTCTAGGGCAATGGAGCACACCCAGAGCAGAAGTTCTACTTCAGCCAAATCAGGCCTGCCAGGAAACGGCGTTTCACAGGCCTTGGTAAGAGATGTTCCCGGTAGGCTGTAAGAGCACTGGGCAACGCCAGATGTTTCTTAGCTTCCCGAAGAGCTGGAAGCAAGATGCTTTGGTGCCACTCTCTCACTTTGGAATCAAGGCAGCCCTTTGGGGCAGGTAGCTCTAGGCCAGTGGAGCACACCCAGAGCAGAAGTTCTACTTCGGCCAGTTCAGGCCACCAACAAAGTGCGTTTCACAGGCCTTGGTAAGAGATGTTCCCGGTAGGCTGTAAGAGCACTGGGCAACGCCAGATGTTTCTTAGCTTCCCGAAGAGCTGGAAGCAAGATGCTTTGGGGCCTCTCATCCCCTTTGCAAACAAGGCGGCCCTTTGGGCCAGGCAGCTCTAGGCCAATGGAGCACACCCAGAGCAGAAGTTCTACTTCAGCTACATCAGGCCACCAACAAAGTGCGTTTCACAGGCCTTGGTAAGAGATTGTCTCTTAGGCTGTAAGAGCACTGGGCAGAGCCAGTTGTTTCTTAGCTTCCCAAAGAGCTGGAAGCAAGATGCTTTGGGGGCTCCCTGCCCCTTTGCCAACAAGGGCGACCTTTGGGCCTTTCAGCTCTAGCCCAATGGAGCACACCCAGAGCAGAAGTCCTACTTCAGCCAGATCAGGCCTGCCAAGGAACTGCGTTTCAGAGGCCTTTGTATGTGACGTTCCCGGTAGGCTGTGAGAGCACGGTGCAGAGCCAGTTGTTTCCTTGTTTCCCAAACAGCTGGAAGCAAGACGCTTTGGGGCCTCTCTGCCCCTTTGGAAACAAGGCAGCACGTTGGGTCTGGCAGCTCTAGGGCAATGGAGCACACCCAGAGCAGAAGTTCTACCTCAGCCAGATCAGGCCTGCCAAGAAACTGCTTTTCACAGGCCTTCGTAAGAGGTGTTCCCGGAAGGCTGTAAGAGTACCTGGCAGAGCGAGTTGTTTCTTAGCTTCAAAAACAGCTGGAAGCAACATGATTTGGGGCCTCTCTCCCCCTTTGTAAACAAAGCAGCCTTTGTGCCTGGCAGCTCTAGGCCAAAGTAGCACACCCAGAGCACAAGTTCTACCTCAGCCAGATAAGGCCTGTCAAGAAGCTGCGTTTCACAGGCCTTTGTATGTGACGTTCCCGGTTGGCTTTGAGAGCACTGTGCAGAGCCAGTTGTTTTAGCTTCCCAGAGAGCAGGAAGCAAGATGCTTTGGGGCCTCTCTCACACTTTGGAAATAAAGGCAGCCCTTTGGGCCTGGCAGCCCTAGGCCAATGGAGTACACCCAGAGCAGAAGTTCTACCTCAGCCAGATCAGGCCTTCCAAGAAACTGCGTCTCACAGGCCTTTCTCTGTCACGTTGCCGGTAGGCTGTGAGAGCACTGTGCAGAGCCAGTTGTTTCTTAGCTTCCCAAAGATTTGGAAGCAAGATGCTTTGGGGACTCTCAGCCCCTTTGGAAACAAGGCGGCCCTTTGGGCCTGGCAGCTCTAGGCCAAAGTAGCACGCCCAGAGCAGGAGTTCTACTTCAGCCAGATCAGGCCTGCCAGGAAACTGCGTTTCACAGGCCTTGGTAAGAGATGTTCCCGGTAGGCTGTGAGAGCACTGTGGAGAGCCAGTTGCTTTAGCTTCCCACAGAGCTGAAAGCAAGATGCTTTGGGGCCTCTCTCTCCCTTTGGACACAAGGCAGCCGTTTGGGCCTGGCAGCTCTAGGCCAATGGAGCACACCCACAGCAGAAGTTCTACTTCAGGCAGATCAGTCCTGCCCAGAAACTGCGTTTCACAGCCCTTGGTAAGAGATGTTCACGGTAGGCTGTGAGAGCACTGGGCAGAACCAGTTGTTTTTTAGCTTCCCAAAGTGCTGGAGGCAAGATGCTTTGGGGCCTCTCTCACCCTTTGGAAACAAGGCAGCCCTTAGGTCCTGGTAGCTCTAGGCCTATGTAGCACAACCAGAACAGAAGTTCTACTTCAGCCAGGTCAGGCCTGCCAAGAAACTGCGTTTCACAGGCCTTTCAAAGACATGTTCCCGGTAGGCTGTAAGAGCACTGGGCAGAGCCAGCTGTTTCTTAGCTTCCCGAAGAGCTGGGAGCAAGATGCTTTGGGTCCACTCTCCGTCTTTGGAAACAAGGCAGCCCTTTGGGCCTGGCAGCTCTAGGGCAATGGAGCACACCCAGTGCAGAAGTTCTACTTCAGCCAAATCAGGCCTGCCAGGAAACGGCGTTTCACAGGCCTTGGTAAGAGATGTTCCCGGTAGGCTGTAAGAGCACTGGGCAACGCCAGATGTTTCTTAGCTTCCCGAAGAGCTGGAAGCAAGATGCTTTGGTGCCACTCTCTCACTTTGGAATCAAGGCAGCCCTTTGGGGCAGGTAGCTCTAGGCCAGTGGAGCACACCCAGAGCAGAAGTTCTACTTCGGCCAGTTCAGGCCACCAACAAAGTGCGTTTCACAGGCCTTGGTAAGAGATTGTCTCTTAGGCTGTAAGAGCACTGGGCAGAGCCAGTTGTTTCTTAGCTTCCCAAAGAGCTGGAAGCAAGATGCTTTGGGGGCTCCCTGCCCCTTTGCCAACAAGGGCGACCTTTGGGCCTTTCAGCTCTAGCCCAATGGAGCACACCCAGAGCAGAAGTCCTACTTCAGCCAGATCAGGCCTGCCAAGGAACTGCGTTTCAGAGGCCTTTGTATGTGACGTTCCCGGTAGGCTGTGAGAGCACGGTGCAGAGCCAGTTGTTTCCTTGTTTCCCAAACAGCTGGAAGCAAGACGCTTTGGGGCCTCTCTGCCCCTTTGGAAACAAGGCAGCACGTTGGGTCTTTCAGCTCTAGGGCAATGGAGCACACCCAGAGCAGAAGTTCTACCTCAGCCAGATCAGGCCTGCCAAGAAACTGCTTTTCACAGGCCTTCGTAAGAGGTGTTCCCGGAAGGCTGTAAGAGTACCTGGCAGAGCGAGTTGTTTCTTAGCTTCAAAAACAGCTGGAAGCAACATGATTTGGGGCCTCTCTCCCCCTTTGGAAACAAAGCAGCCTTTGTGCCTGGCAGCTCTAGGCCAAAGTAGCACACCCAGAGCACAAGTTCTACCTCAGCCAGATAAGGCCTGTCAAGAAGCTGCGTTTCACAGGCCTTTGTATGTGACGTTCCCGGTTGGCTTTGAGAGCACTGTGCAGAGCCAGTTGTTTTAGCTTCCCAGAGAGCAGGAAGCAAGATGCTTTGGGGCCTCTCTCACACTTTGGCAATAAAGGCAGCCCTTTGGGCCTGGCAGCCCTAGGCCAATGGAGTACACCCAGAGCAGAAGTTCTACCTAAGCCAGATCAGGCCTTCCAAGAAACTGCGTCTCACAGGCCTTTCTCTGTCACGTTGCCAGTAGGCTGTGAGAGCACTGTGCAGAGCCAGTTGTTTCTTAGCTTCCCAAAGATTTGGAAGCAAGATGCTTTGGGGACTCTCAGCCCCTTTGAAAACAAGGCGGCCCTTTGGGCCTGGCAGCTCTAGGCCAAAGTAGCACGCCCAGAGCAGGAGTTCTACTTCAGCCAGATCAGGCCTGTCAGGAAACTGCGTTTCACAGGCCTTGGTAAGAGATGTTCACGGTAGGCTGTGAGAGCACTGGGCAGAACCAGTTGTTTTTTAGCTTCCCAAAGTGCTGGAGGCAAGATGCTTTGGGGCCTCTCTCACCCTTTGGAAACAAGGCAGCCCTTAGGTCCTGGTAGCTCTAGGCCTATGTAGCACAACCAGAACAGAAGTTCTACTTCAGCCAGGTCAGGCCTGCCAAGAAACTGCGTTTCACAGGCCTTTCAAAGAGATGTTCTCTTAGGCTGTAAGAGCACTGGGCAGAGCCAGCTGTTTCTTAGCTTCCCGAAGAGCTGGGAGCAAGATGCTTTGGGTCCACTCTCCGTCTTTGGAAACAAGGCAGCCCTTTGGGCCTGGCAGCTCTAGGGCAATGGAGCACACCCAGAGCAGAAGTTCTACTTCAGCCAAATCAGGCCTGCCAGGAATCGGCGTTTCACAGGCCTTGGTAAGAGATGTTCCCGGTAGGCTGTAAGAGCACTGGGCAACGCCAGATGTTTCTTAGCTTCCCGAAGAGCTGGAAGCAAGATGCTTTGGTGCCACTCTCTCACTTTGGAATCAAGGCAGCCCTTTGGGGCAGGTAGCTCTAGGCCAGTGGAGCACACCCAGAGCAGAAGTTCTACTTCGGCCAGTTCAGGCCACCAACAAAGTGCGTTTCACAGGCCTTGGTAAGAGATGTTCCCGGTAGGCTGTAAGAGCACTGGGCAACGCCAGATGTTTCTTAGCTTCCCGAAGAGCTGGAAGCAAGATGCTTTGGGGCCTCTCATCCCCTTTGCAAACAAGGCGGCCCTTTGGGCCAGGCAGCTCTAGGCCAATGGAGCACACCCAGAGCAGAAGTTCTACTTCAGCTACATCAGGCCACCAACAAAGTGCGTTTCACAGGCCTTGGTAAGAGATTGTCTCTTAGGCTGTAAGAGCACTGGGCAGAGCCAGTTGTTTCTTAGCTTCCCAAAGAGCTGGAAGCAAGATGCTTTGGGGGCTCCCTGCCCCTTTGCCAACAAGGGCGACCTTTGGGCCTTTCAGCTCTAGCCCAATGGAGCACACCCAGAGCAGAAGTCCTACTTCAGCCAGATCAGGCCTGCCAAGGAACTGCGTTTCAGAGGCTTTTGTATGTGACGTTCCCGGTAGGCTGTGAGAGCACGGTGCAGAGCCAGTTGTTTCCTTGTTTCCCAAACAGCTGGAAGCAAGACGCTTTGGGGCCTCTCTGCCCCTTTGGAAACAAGGCAGCACGTTGGGTCTGGCAGCTCTAGGGCAATGGAGCACACCCAGAGCAGAAGTTCTACCTCAGCCAGATCAGGCCTGCCAAGAAACTGCTTTTCACAGGCCTTCGTAAGAGGTGTTCCCGGAAGGCTGTAAGAGTACCTGGCAGAGCGAGTTGTTTCTTAGCTTCAAAAACAGCTGGAAGCAACATGATTTGGGGCCTCTCTCCCCCTTTGGAAACAAAGCAGCCTTTGTGCCTGGCAGCTCTAGGCCAAAGTAGCACACCCAGAGCACAAGTTCTACCTCAGCCAGATAAGGCCTGTCAAGAAGCTGCGTTTCACAGGCCTTTGTATGTGACGTTCCCGGTTGGCTTTGAGAGCACTGTGCAGAGCCAGTTGTTTTAGCTTCCCAGAGAGCAGGAAGCAAGATGCTTTGGGGCCTCTCTCACACTTTGGAAATAAAGGCAGCCCTTTGGGCCTGGCAGCCCTAGGCCAATGGAGTACACCCAGAGCAGAAGTTCTACCTCAGCCAGATCAGGCCTTCCAAGAAACTGCGTCTCACAGGCCTTTCTCTGTCACGTTGCCGGTAGGCTGTGAGAGCACTGTGCAGAGCCAGTTGTTTCTTAGCTTCCCAAAGATTTGGAAGCAAGATGCTTTGGGGACTCTCAGCCCCTTTGGAAACAAGGCGGCCCTTTGGGCCTGGCAGCTCTAGGCCAAAGTAGCACGCCCAGAGCAGGAGTTCTACTTCAGCCAGATCAGGCCTGCCAGGAAACTGCGTTTCACAGGCCTTGGTAAGAGATGTTCCCGGTAGGCTGTGAGAGCACTGTGGAGAGCCAGTTGCTTTAGCTTCCCACAGAGCTGAAAGCAAGATGCTTTGGGGCCTCTCTCTCCCTTTGGACACAAGGCAGCCGTTTGGGCCTGGCAGCTCTAGGCCAATGGAGCACACCCACAGCAGAAGTTCTACTTCAGGCAGATCAGTCCTGCCCAGAAACTGCGTTTCACAGCCCTTGGTAAGAGATGTTCACGGTAGGCTGTGAGAGCACTGGGCAGAACCAGTTGTTTTTTAGCTTCCCAAAGTGCTGGAGGCAAGATGCTTTGGGGCCTCTCTCACCCTTTGGAAACAAGGCAGCCCTTAGGTCCTGGTAGCTCTAGGCCTATGTAGCACAACCAGAACAGAAGTTCTACTTCAGCCAGGTCAGGCCTGCCAAGAAACTGCGTTTCACAGGCCTTTCAAAGACATGTTCCCGGTAGGCTGTAAGAGCACTGGGCAGAGCCAGCTGTTTCTTAGCTTCCCGAAGAGCTGGGAGCAAGATGCTTTGGGTCCACTCTCCATCTTTGGAAACAAGGCAGCCCTTTGGGCCTGGCAGCTCTAGGGCAATGGAGCACACCCAGAGCAGAAGTTCTACTTCAGCCAAATCAGGCCTGCCAGGAAACGGCGTTTCACAGGCCTTGGTAAGAGATGTTCCCGGTAGGCTGTAAGAGCACTGGGCAACGCCAGATGTTTCTTAGCTTCCCGAAGAGCTGGAAGCAAGATGCTTTGGTGCCACTCTCTCACTTTGGAATCAAGGCAGCCCTTTGGGGCAGGTAGCTCTAGGCCAGTGGAGCACACCCAGAGCAGAAGTTCTACTTCGGCCAGTTCAGGCCACCAACAAAGTGCGTTTCACAGGCCTTGGTAAGAGATGTTCCCGGTAGGCTGTAAGAGCACTGGGCAACGCCAGATGTTTCTTAGCTTCCCGAAGAGCTGGAAGCAAGATGCTTTGGGGCCTCTCATCCCCTTTGCAAACAAGGCGGCCCTTTGGGCCAGGCAGCTCTAGGCCAATGGAGCACACCCAGAGCAGAAGTTCTACTTCAGCTACATCAGGCCACCAACAAAGTGCGTTTCACAGGCCTTGGTAAGAGATTGTCTCTTAGGCTGTAAGAGCACTGGGCAGAGCCAGTTGTTTCTTAGCTTCCCAAAGAGCTGGAAGCAAGATGCTTTGGGGGCTCCCTGCCCCTTTGCCAACAAGGGCGACCTTTGGGCCTTTCAGCTCTAGCCCAATGGAGCACACCCAGAGCAGAAGTCCTACTTCAGCCAGATCAGGCCTGCCAAGGAACTGCGTTTCAGAGGCTTTTGTATGTGACGTTCCCGGTAGGCTGTGAGAGCACGGTGCAGAGCCAGTTGTTTCCTAGTTTCCCAAACAGCTGGAAGCAAGACGCTTTGGGGCCTCTCTGCCCCTTTGGAAACAAGGCAGCACGTTGGGTCTGGCAGCTCTAGGGCAATGGAGCACACCCAGAGCAGAAGTTCTACCTCAGCCAGATCAGGCCTGCCAAGAAACTGCTTTTCACAGGCCTTCGTAAGAGGTGTTCCCGGAAGGCTGTAAGAGTACCTGGCAGAGCGAGTTGTTTCTTAGCTTCAAAAACAGCTGGAAGCAACATGATTTGGGGCCTCTCTCCCCCTTTGGAAACAAAGCAGCCTTTGTGCCTGGCAGCTCTAGGCCAAAGTAGCACACCCAGAGCACAAGTTCTACCTCAGCCAGATAAGGCCTGTCAAGAAGCTGCATTTCACAGGCCTTTGTATGTGACGTTCCCGGTTGGCTTTGAGAGCACTGTGCAGAGCCAGTTGTTTTAGCTTCCCAGAGAGCAGGAAGCAAGATGCTTTGGGGCCTCTCTCACACTTTGGCAATAAAGGCAGCCCTTTGGGCCTGGCAGCCCTAGGCCAATGGAGTACACCCAGAGCAGAAGTTCTACCTCAGCCAGATCAGGCCTTCCAAGAAACTGCGTCTCACAGGCCTTTCTCTGTCACGTTGCCGGTAGGCTGTGAGAGCACTGTGCAGAGCGAGTTGTTTCTTAGCTTCCCAAAGATTTGGAAGCAAGATGCTTTGGGGACTCTCAGCCCCTTTGAAAACAAGGCGGCCCTTTGGGCCTGGCAGCTCTAGGCCAAAGTAGCACGCCCAGAGCAGGAGTTCTACTTCAGCCAGATCAGGCCTGCCAGGAAACTGCGTTTCACAGGCCTTGGTAAGAGATGTTCCCGGTAGGCTGTGAGAGCACTGTGGAGAGCCAGTTGCTTTAGCTTCCCACAGAGCTGAAAGCAAGATGCTTTGGGGCCTCTCTCTCCCTTTGGACACAAGGCAGCCGTTTGGGCCTGGCAGCTCTAGGCCAATGGAGCACACCCACAGCAGAAGTTCTACTTCAGGCAGATCAGTCCTGCCCAGAAACTGCGTTTCACAGCCCTTGGTTAGAGATGTTCACGGTAGGCTGTGAGAGCACTGGGCAGAACCAGTTGTTTTTTAGATTCCCAAAGTGCTGGAGGCAAGATGCTTTGGGGCCTCTCTCACCCTTTGGAAACAAGGCAGCCATTAGGTCCTGGTAGCTCTAGGCCTATGTAGCACAACCAGAACAGAAGTTCTAGTTCAGCCAGGTCAGGCCTGCCAAGAAACTGCGTTTCACAGGCCTTTCAAAGAGATGTTCTCTTAGGCTGTAAGAGCACTGGGCAGAGCCAGCTGTTTCTTAGCTTCCCGAAGAGCTGGGAGCAAGATGCTTTGGGTCCACTCTCCGTCTTTGGAAACAAGGCAGCCCTTTGGGCCTGGCAGCTCTAGGGCAATGGAGCACACCCAGAGCAGAAGTTCTACTTCAGCCAGATCAGGCCTGCCAGGAAACTGCGTTTCACAGGCCTTGGTAAGAGATGTTCCCGGTAGGCTGTAAGAGCACTGGGCAGAGCCAGTTGTTTCTTACCTTCCTGAAAAGCTGGAAGCAAGATGCTTGGGACCCCTCTGCCCGTTTGGGAACAAGGCAGCCTTTTGGGTCGGGAAGCTCTAGGCCAATGGAGCACACGCAGAGCAGGAGTTCTACTTCAGCCTGATCAGGCCTGCAAAGAAACAGCGTTTGACAGGCCTTGGTAAGAGATGTTCCCGGTAGGTGTAAGATCACTGGGCAGAGCCAGTTGTTTCTTAGCTTCACAAAGACCGGGAAGCAAGATGCTTTGGGCCTCTCTGCCCCTTGGAAACAGGGCAGCACTTTGGGCCTGACAGCTCTAGGCCAATGGAGCACACCCAGAGCAGAAGTTCTACTTCAGCTAGATCAGGCCACCAACAAAGTGCGTTTCACAGGCCTTGGTAAGAGATTGTCTCTTAGGCTGTAAGAGCACTGGGCAGAGACAGTTGTTTCTTAGCTTCCCAAAGAGCTGGAAGCAAGATGCTTTGGGGGCTCCCTGCCCCTTTGCCAACAAGGGCGACCTTTGGGCCTTTCAGCTCTAGGCCAATGGAGCACACCCAGCGCAGAAGTCCTACTTCAGCCAGATCAGGCCTGCCAAGGAACTGCGTTTCAGAGGCCTTTGTATGTGACGTTCCCGGTAGGCTGTGAGAGCACGGTGCAGAGCCAGTTGTTTCCTTGTTTCCCAAACAGCTGGAAGCAAGACGCTTTGGGGCCTCTCTGCCCCTTTGGAATCAAGGCAGCCCTTTGGGCCTTTCAGCTCGAGGGCAATGGAGCACACCCAGAGCAGAAGTTCTACCTCAGCCAGATCAGGCCTGCCAAGAAACTGCTTTTCACAGGCCTTCGTAAAAGGTGTTCCCGGAAGGCTGTAAGAGTACCTGGCAGAGCGAGTTGTTTCTTAGCTTCAAAAACAGCTGGAAGCAACATGATTTGGGGCCTCTCTCCCCCTTTGGAAACAAAGCAGCCTTTGTGCCTGGCAGCTCTAGGCCAAAGTAGCACACCCAGAGCACAAGTTCTACCTCAGCCAGATAAGGCCTGTCAAGAAGCTGCGTTTCACAGGCCTTTGTATGTGACGTTCCCGGTTGGCTTTGAGAGCACTGTGCAGAGCCAGTTGTTTTAGCTTCCCAGAGAGCAGGAAGCAAGATGCTTTGGGGCCTCTCTCACACTTTGGAAATAAAGGCAGCCCTTTGGGCCTGGCAGCCCTAGGCCAATGGAGTACACCCAGAGCAGAAGTTCTACCTCAGCCAGATCAGGCCTTCCAAGAAACTGCGTCTCACAGGCCTTTCTCTGTCACGTTGCCGGTAGGCTGTGAGAGCACTGTGCAGAGCCAGTTGTTTCTTAGCTTCCCAAAGATTTGGAAGCAAGATGCTTTGGGGACTCTCAGCCCCTTTGGAAACAAGGCGGCCCTTTGGGCCTGGCAGCTCTAGGCCAAAGTAGCACGCCCAGAGCAGGAGTTCTACTTCAGCCAGATCAGGCCTGCCAGGAAACTGCGTTTCACAGGCCTTGGTAAGAGATGTTCCCGGTAGGCTGTGAGAGCACTGTGGAGAGCCAGTTGCTTTAGCTTCCCACAGAGCTGGAAGCAAGATGCTTTGGGGCCTCTCTCTCCCTTTGGACACAAGGCAGCCGTTTGGGCCTGGCAGCTCTAGGCCAATGGAGCACACCCACAGCAGACGTTCTACTTCAGGCAGATCAGTCCTGCCCAGAAACTGCGTTTCACAGTCCTTGGTAAGAGATGTTCACGGTAGGCTGTGAGAGCACTGGGCAGAACCAGTTGTTTTTTACCTTCCCAAAGTGCTGGAGGCAAGATGCTTTGGGGCCTCTCTCACCCTTTGGAAACAAGGCAGCCCTTAGGTCCTGGTAGCTCTAGGCCTATGTAGCACAACCAGAACAGAAGTTCTAGTTCAGCCAGGTCAGGCCTGCCAAGAAACTGCGTTTCACAGGCCTTTCAAAGAGATGTTCTCTTAGGCTGTAAGAGCACTGGGCAGAGCCAGCTGTTTCTTAGCTTCCCAAAGAGCTGGGAGCAAGATGCTTTGGGTCCACTCTCCGTCTTTGGAAACAAGGCAGCCCTTTGGGCCTGGCAGCTCTAGGGCAATGGAGCACACCCAGAGCAGAAGTTCTACTTCAGCCAGATCAGGCCTGCCAGGAAACTGCGTTTCACAGGCCTTGGTAAGAGATGTTCCCGGTAGGCTGTAAGAGCACTGGGCAGAGCCAGTTGTTTCTTACCTTCCTGAAAAGCTGGAAGCAAGATGCTTGGGACCCCTCTGCCCGTTTGGGAACAAGGCAGCCTTTTGGGTCGGGAAGCTCTAGGCCAATGGAGCACACGCAGAGCAGGAGTTCTACTTCAGCCTGATCAGGCCTGCAAAGAAACAGCGTTTGACAGGCCTTGGTAAGAGATGTTCGCGGTAGGTGTAAGAGCACTGGGCAGAGCCAGTTGTTTCTTAGCTTCGCAAAGACCGGGAAGCAAGATGCTTTGGGCCTCTCTGCCCCTTGGAAACAGGGCAGCACTTTGGGCCTGGCAGCTCTAGGGCAATGGAGCACACCCAGAGCCGGAGTTCTACTTCAGCCAGATGAGGCCTGCCAAGAAACTGCGTTTCACAGGCCTTTCAAAGACATGTTCCCGGTAGGCTGTAAGAGCACGGGCCAGAGCGAGTTGGTTCTTAGCTTCCCAGAGAGCTGGAAGCAAGATGCTTTGGGGCCTCTCTGCCCCTTTGGAAACAAGGCAGCACCTTGGGCCTGGCAGCTCTAGGGCAATGGAGCACACCCAGAGCAGAAGTCCTACTTCAGCCAGATCAGGCCTGCCAAGGAACTGCGTTTCAGAGGCCTTTGCATGTGACGTTCCCGGTAGGCTGTGAGAGCACGGTGCAGAGCCAGTTGTTTCCTTGTTTCCCAAACAGCTGGAAGCAAGACGCTTTGGGGCTTCTCTGCCCCTTTGGAAACAAGGCAGCACGTTGGGTCTGGCAGCTCTAGGGCAATGGAGCACAACCAGAGCCGAAGTTCTACTTCTTCCAGATCAGGCCTGCCTAGACAGTGCGTTTCACAGGCCTTGATAAGAGATGTTCTCTTAGGCTATAAGAGCACTGGGCACAGCCAGTTGTTTCTTAGCTTCCCAAGAGCTGGAAGCAAGATGCTTTGGGGCCTCTCTGCCCCTTTGGAAACAAGGCAGCACCTTGGGCCTGGCAGCTCTAGGGCAATGGAGCACACCCAGAGCAGAAGTTCTACTTCAGCCAAATCAGGCCTGCCAGGAACCGGCGTTTCACAGGCCTTGGTAAGAGATGTTCCCGGTAGGCTGTAAGAGCACTGGGCAACGCCACATGTTTCTTAGCTTCCCGAAGAGCTGGAAGCAAGATGCTTTTTTGCCACTCTCTCACTTTGGAATCAAGGCATCCCTTTGGGGCAGGTAGCTCTAGGCCAGTGGAGCACACCCAGAGCAGAAGTTCTACTTGGGCCAGTTCAGGCCACCAACAAACTGCGTTTCACAGGCCTTGGTAAGAGATGTTCCCGGTAGGCTGTAAGAGCACTGGGCAACGCCAGATGTTTCTTTCTTCCCGAAGAGCTGGAAGCAAGATGCTTTGGGGCCTCTCATACCCTTTGCAAACAAGGCGGCCCTTTGGGCCAGGCAGCTCTAGGCCAATGGAGCACACCCAGAGCAGAAGTTCTACTTCAGCTAGATCAGGCCACCAACAAAGTGCGTTTCACAGGCCTTGGTAAGAGATTGTCTCTTAGGCTGTAAGAGCACTGGGCAGAGACAGTTGTTTCTTAGCTTCCCAAAGAGCTGGAAGCAAGATGCTTTGGGGGCTCCCTGCCCCTTTGCCAACAAGGGCGACCTTTGGGCCTTTCAGCTCTAGGCCAATGGAGCACACCCAGCGCAGAAGTCCTACTTCAGCCAGATCAGGCCTGCCAAGGAACTGCGTTTCAGAGGCCTTTGTATGTGACGTTCCCGGTAGGCTGTGAGAGCACGGTGCAGAGCCAGTTGTTTCCTTGTTTCCCAAACAGCTGGAAGCAAGACGCTTTGGGGCCTCTCTGCCCCTTTGGAAACAAGGCAGCACGTTGGGTCTGGCAGCTCTAGGGCAATGGAGCACAACCAGAGCCGAAGTTCTACTTCTTCCAGATCAGGCCTGCCTAGACAGTGCGTTTCACAGGCCTTGATAAGAGATGTTCTCTTAGGCTATAAGAGCACTGGGCACAGCCAGTTGTTTCTTAGCTTCCCAAGAGGTGGAAGCAAGATGCTTTGGGGCCTCTCTCCCCCTTTGGAAACAAGGCAGCCCTTTGGGCCTTTCAGCTCTAGGGCAATGGAGCACACCCAGAGCAGAAGTTCTACCTCAGCCAGATCAGGCCTGCCAAGAAACTGCTTTTCACAGGCCTTCGTAAGAGGTGTTCCCGGAAGGCTGTAAGAGTACCTGGCAGAGCGAGTTGTTTCTTAGCTTCAAAAACAGCTGGAAGCAACATGATTTGGGGCCTCTCTCCCCCTTTGGAAACAAAGCAGCCTTTGTGCCTGGCAGCTCTAGGCCAAAGTAGCACACCCAGAGCACAAGTTCTACCTCAGCCAGATAAGGCCTGTCAAGAAGCTGCGTTTCACAGGCCTTTGTATGTGACGTTCCCGGTTGGCTTTGAGAGCACTGTGCAGAGCCAGTTGTTTTAGCTTCCCAGAGAGCAGGAAGCAAGATGCTTTGGGGCCTCTCTCACACTTTGGAAATAAAGGCAGCCCTTTGGGCCTGGCAGCCCTAGGCCAATGGAGTACACCCAGAGCAGAAGTTCTACCTCAGCCAGATCAGGCCTTCCAAGAAACTGCGTCTCACAGGCCTTTCTCTGTCACGTTGCCGGTAGGCTGTGAGAGCACTGTGCAGAGCCAGTTGTTTCTTAGCTTCCCAAAGATTTGGAAGCAAGATGCTTTGGGGACTCTCAGCCCCTTTGGAAACAAGGCGGCCCTTTGGGCCTGGCAGCTCTAGGCCAAAGTAGCACGCCCAGAGCAGGAGTTCTACTTCAGCCAGATCAGGCCTGCCAGGAAACTGCGTTTCACAGGCCTTGGTAAGAGATGTTCCCGGTAGGCTGTGAGAGCACTGTGGAGAGCCAGTTGCTTTAGCTTCCCACAGAGCTGGAAGCAAGATGCTTTGGGGCCTCTCTCTCCCTTTGGACACAAGGCAGCCGTTTGGGCCTGGCAGCTCTAGGCCAATGGAGCACACCCACAGCAGAAGTTCTACTTCAGGCAGATCAGTCCTGCCCAGAAACTGCGTTTCACAGTCCTTGGTAAGAGATGTTCACGGTAGGCTGTGAGAGCACTGGGCAGAACTAGTTGTTTTTTACCTTCCCAAAGTGCTGGAGGCAAGATGCTTTGGGGCCTCTCTCACCCTTTGGAAACAAGGCAGCCCTTAGGTCCTGGTAGCTCTAGGCCTATGTAGCACAACCAGAACAGAAGTTCTAGTTCAGCCAGGTCAGGCCTGCCAAGAAACTGCGTTTCACAGGCCTTTCAAAGAGATGTTCTCTTAGGCTGTAAGAGCACTGGGCAGAGCCAGCTGTTTCTTAGCTTCCCAAAGAGCTGGGAGCAAGATGCTTTGGGTCCACTCTCCGTCTTTGGAAACAAGGCAGCCCTTTGGGCCTGGCAGCTCTAGGGCAATGGAGCACACCCAGAGCAGAAGTTCTACTTCAGCCAGATCAGGCCTGCCAGGAAACTGCGTTTCACAGGCCTTGGTAAGAGATGTTCCCGGTAGGCTGTAAGAGCACTGGGCAGAGCCAGTTGTTTCTTACCTTCCTGAAAAGCTGGAAGCAAGATGCTTGGGACCCCTCTGCCCGTTTGGGAACAAGGCAGCCTTTTGGGTCGGGAAGCTCTAGGCCAATGGAGCACACGCAGAGCAGGAGTTCTACTTCAGCCTGATCAGGCCTGCAAAGAAACAGCGTTTGACAGGCCTTGGTAAGAGATGTTCCCGGTAGGTGTAAGATCACTGGGCAGAGCCAGTTGTTTCTTAGCTTCACAAAGACCGGGAAGCAAGATGCTTTGGGCCTCTCTGCCCCTTGGAAACAGGGCAGCACTTTGGGCCTGGCAGCTCTAGAGCAATGGAGCACACCCAGAGCCGGAGTTCTACTTCAGCCAGATGAGGCCTGCCAAGAAACTGCGTTTCACAGGCCTTTCAAAGACATGTTCCCGGTAGGCTGTAAGAGCACGGGCCAGAGCGAGTTGGTTCTTAGCTTCCCAGAGAGCTGGAAGCAAGATGCTTTGGGGCCTCTCTGCCCCTTTGGAAACAAGGCAGCACCTTGGGCCTGGCAGCTCTAGGGCAATGGAGCACACCCAGAGCAGAAGTCCTACTTCAGCCAGATCAGGCCTGCCAAGGAACTGCGTTTCAGAGGCCTTTGCATGTGACGTTCCCGGTAGGCTGTGAGAGCACGGTGCAGAGCCAGTTGTTTCCTTGTTTCCCAAACAGCTGGAAGCAAGACGCTTTGGGGCTTCTCTGCCCCTTTGGAAACAAGGCAGCACGTTGGGTCTGGCAGCTCTAGGGCAATGGAGCACAACCAGAGCCGAAGTTCTACTTCTTCCAGATCAGGCCTGCCTAGACAGTGCGTTTCACAGGCCTTGATAAGAGATGTTCTCTTAGGCTATAAGAGCACTGGGCACAGCCAGTTGTTTCTTAGCTTCCCAAGAGCTGGAAGCAAGATGCTTTGGGGCCTCTCTGCCCCTTTGGAAACAAGGCAGCACATTGGGCCTGGCAGCTCTAGGGCAATGGAGCACACCCAGAGCAGAAGTTCTACTTCAGCCAAATCAGGCCTGCCAGGAACCGGCGTTTCACAGGCCTTGGTAAGAGATGTTCCCGGTAGGCTGTAAGAGCACTGGGCAACGCCAGATGTTTCTTAGCTTCCCGAAGAGCTGGAAGCAAGATGCTTTGGTGCCACTCTCTCACTTTGGAATCAAGGCATCCCTTTGGGGCAGGTAGCTCTAGGCCAGTGGAGCACACCCAGAGCAGAAGTTCTACTTGGGCCAGTTCAGGCCACCAACAAACTGCGTTTCACAGGCCTTGGTAAGAGATGTTCCCGGTAGGCTGTAAGAGCACTGGGCAACGCCAGATGTTTCTTAGCTTCCCGAAGAGCTGGAAGCAAGATGCTTTGGGGCCTCTCATACCCTTTGCAAACAAGGCGGCCCTTTGGGCCAGGCAGCTCTAGGCCAATGGAGCACACCCAGAGCAGAAGTTCTACTTCAGCTAGATCAGGCCACCAACAAAGTGCGTTTCACAGGCCTTGGTAAGAGATTGTCTCTTAGGCTGTAAGAGCACTGGGCAGAGACAGTTGTTTCTTAGCTTCCCAAAGAGCTGGAAGCAAGATGCTTTGGGGGCTCCCTGCCCCTTTGCCAACACGGGCGACCTTTGGGCCTTTCAGCTCTAGGCCAATGGAGCACACCCAGCGCAGAAGTCCTACTTCAGCCAGATCAGGCCTGCCAAGGAACTGCGTTTCAGAGGCCTTTGTATGTGACGTTCCCGGTAGGCTGTGAGAGCACGGTGCAGAGCCAGTTGTTTCCTTGTTTCCCAAACAGCTGGAAGCAAGACGCTTTGGGGCCTCTCTGCCCCTTTGGAAACAAGGCAGCACGTTGGGTCTGGCAGCTCTAGGGCAATGGAGCACAACCAGAGCCGAAGTTCTACTTCTTCCAGATCAGGCCTGCCTAGACAGTGCGTTTCACAGGCCTTGATAAGAGATGTTCTCTTAGGCTATAAGAGCACTGGGCACAGCCAGTTGTTTCTTAGCTTCCCAAGAGGTGGAAGCAAGATGCTTTGGGGCCTCTCTCCCCCTTTGGAAACAAGGCATCCCTTTGGGCCTTTCAGCTCTAGGGCAATGGAGCACACCCAGAGCAGAAGTTCTACCTCAGCCAGATCAGGCCTGCCAAGAAACTGCTTTTCACAGGCCTTCGTAAGAGGTGTTCCCGGAAGGCTGTAAGAGTACCTGGCAGAGCGAGTTGTTTCTTAGCTTCAAAAACAGCTGGAAGCAACATGATTTGGGGCCTCTCTCCCCCTTTGGAAACAAAGCAGCCTTTGTGCCTGGCAGCTCTAGGCCAAAGTAGCACACCCAGAGCACAAGTTCTACCTCAGCCAGATAAGGCCTGTCAAGAAGCTGCGTTTCACAGGCCTTTGTATGTGACGTTCCCGGTTGGCTTTGAGAGCACTGTGCAGAGCCAGTTGTTTTAGCTTCCCAGAGAGCAGGAAGCAAGATGCTTTGGGGCCTCTCTCACACTTTGGAAATAAAGGCAGCCCTTTGGGCCTGGCAGCCCTAGGCCAATGGAGTACACCCAGAGCAGAAGTTCTACCTCAGCCAGATCAGGCCTTCCAAGAAACTGCGTCTCACAGGCCTTTCTCTGTCACGTTGCCGGTAGGCTGTGAGAGCACTGTGCAGAGCCAGTTGTTTCTTAGCTTCCCAAAGATTTGGAAGCAAGATGCTTTGGGGACTCTCAGCCCCTTTGGAAACAAGGCGGCCCTTTGGGCCTGGCAGCTCTAGGCCAAAGTAGCACGCCCAGAGCAGGAGTTCTACTTCAGCCAGATCAGGCCTGCCAAGAAACTGCGTTTCACAGGCCTTGGTAAGAGATGTTCCCGGTAGGCTGTGAGAGCACTGTGGAGAGCCAGTTGCTTTAGCTTCCCACAGAGCTGGAAGCAAGATGCTTTGGGTCCACTCTCCGTCTTTGGAAACAAGGCAGCCGTTTGGGCCTGGCAGCTCTAGGGCAATGGAGCACACCCAGAGCAGAAGTTCTACTTCAGCCAGATCAGGCCTGCCAGGAAACTGCGTTTCACAGGCCTTGGTAAGAGATGTTCCCGGTAGGCTGTAAGAGCACTGGGCAGAGCCAGTTGTTTCTTACCTTCCTGAAAAGCTGGAAGCAAGATGCTTGGGACCCCTCTGCCCGTTTGGGAACAAGGCAGCCTTTTGGGTCGGGAAGCTCTAGGCCAATGGAGCACACGCAGAGCAGGAGTTCTACTTCAGCCTGATCAGGCCTGCAAAGAAACAGCGTTTGACAGGCCTTGGTAAGAGATGTTCCCGGTAGGTGTAAGAGCACTGGGCAGAGCCAGTTGTTTCTTAGCTTCGCAAAGACCGGGAAGCAAGATGCTTTGGGCCTCTCTGCCCCTTGGAAACAGGGCAGCACTTGGGGCCTGGCAGCTCTAGGGCAATGGAGCACACCCAGAGCCGGAGTTCTACTTCAGCCAGATAAGGCCTGCCAAGAAACTGCGTTTCACAGGCCTTTCAAAGACATGTTCCCGGTAGGCTGTAAGAGCACGGGCCAGAGCGAGTTGGTTCTTAGCTTCCCAGAGAGCTGGAAGCAAGATGCTTTGGGGCCTCTCTGCCCCTTTGGAAACAAGGCAGCACCTTGGGCCTGGCAGCTCTAGGGCAATGGAGCACACCCAGAGCAGAAGTTCTACATTAGCCAAATCAGGCCTGCCAGGAAACGGCGTTTCACAGGCCTTGGTAAGAGATGTTCCCGGTAGGCTGTAAGAGCACTGGGCAACGCCAGATGTTTCTTAGCTTCCCGAAGAGCTGGAAGCGAGAAGCTTTGGTGCCACTCTCTCACTTTGGACTCAAGGCAGCCCTTTGGGGCAGGTAGCTCTAGGCCAGTGGAGCACACCCAGAGCAGAAGTTCTACTTCGGCCAGTTCAGGCCACCAACAAACTGCGTTTCACAGGCCTTGGTAAGAGATGTTCCCGGTAGGCTGTAAGAGCACTGGGCAACGCCAGATGTTTCTTAGCTTCCTGAAGAGCTGGAAGCAAGATGCTTTGGGGCCTCTGATCCCCATTGCAAACAAGGCGGCCCTTTGGGCCAGGCAGCTCTAGGCCAATGGAGCACACCCAGAGCAGAAGTTCTACTTCAGCTAGATCAGGCCACCAACAAAGTGCGTTTCACAGGCCTTCGTAAGAGATTTTCTCTTAGGCTGTAAGAGCACTGGGCAGAGCCAGTTGTTTCTTAGCTTCCCAAAGAGCTGGAAGCAAGATGCTTTGGGGGCTCCCTGCCCCTTTGCCAACAAGGGCGACCTTTGGGCCTTTCAGCTCTAGCCCAATGGAGCACACCCAGAGCAGAAGTCCTACTTCAGCCAGATCAGGCCTGCCAAGGAACTGCGTTTCAGAGGCCTTTGTATGTGACGTTCCCGGTAGGCTGTGAGAGCACGGTGCAGAGCCAGTTGTTTCCTTGTTTCCCAAACAGCTGGAAGCAAGACGCTTTGGGGCCTCTCTGCCCCTTTGGAAACAAGGCAGCACGTTGGGTCTGGCAGCTCTAGGGCAATGGAGCACAACCAGAGCCGAAGTTCTACTTCTTCCAGATCAGGCCTGCCTAGACAGTGCGTTTCACAGGCCTTGATAAGAGATGTTCTCTTAGGCTATAAGAGCACTGGGCACAGCCAGTTGTTTCTTAGCTTCCCAAGAGGTGGAAGCAAGATGCTTTGGGGCCTCTCTCCCCCCCTTTGGAAACAAGGCAGCCCTTTGGGCCTTTCAGCTCTAGGGCAATGGAGCACACCCAGAGCAGAAGTTCTACCTCAGCCAGATCAGGCCTGCCAAGAAACTGCTTTTCACAGGCCTTCGTAAGAGGTGTTCCCGGAAGGCTGTAAGAGTACCTGGCAGAGCGAGTTGTTTCTTAGCTTCAAAAACAGCTGGAAGCAACATGATTTGGGGCCTCTCTCCCCCTTTGGAAACAAAGCAGCCTTTGTGCCTGGCAGCTCTAGGCCAAAGTAGCACACCCAGAGCACAAGTTCTACCTCAGCCAGATAAGGCCTGTCAAGAAGCTGCGTTTCACAGGCCTTTGTATGTGACGTTCCCGGTTGGCTTTGAGAGCACTGTGCAGAGCCAGTTGTTTTAGCTTCCCAGAGAGCAGGAAGCAAGATGCTTTGGGGCCTCTCTCACACTTTGGAAATAAAGGCAGCCCTTTGGGCCTGGCAGCCCTAGGCCAATGGAGTACACCCAGAGCAGAAGTTCTACCTCAGCCAGATCAGGCCTTCCAAGAAACTGCGTCTCACAGGCCTTTCTCTGTCACGTTGCCGGTAGGCTGTGAGAGCACTGTGCAGAGCCAGTTGTTTCTTAGCTTCCCAAAGATTTGGAAGCAAGATGCTTTGGGGACTCTCAGCCCCTTTGGAAACAAGGCGGCCCTTTGGGCCTGGCAGCTCTAGGCCAAAGTAGCACGCCCAGAGCAGGAGTTCTACTTCAGCCAGATCAGGCCTGCCAAGAAACTGCGTTTCACAGGCCTTGGTAAGAGATGTTCCCGGTAGGCTGTGAGAGCACTGTGGAGAGCCAGTTGCTTTAGCTTCCCACAGAGCTGGAAGCAAGATGCTTTGGGTCCACTCTCCGTCTTTGGAAACAAGGCAGCCCTTTGGGCCTGGCAGCTCTAGGGCAATGGAGCACACCCAGAGCAGAAGTTCTACTTCAGCCAGATCAGGCCTGCCAGGAAACTGCGTTTCACAGGCCTTGGTAAGAGATGTTCCCGGTAGGCTGTAAGAGCACTGGGCAGAGCCAGTTGTTTCTTACCTTCCTGAAAAGCTGGAAGCAAGATGCTTGGGACCCCTCTGCCCGTTTGGGAACAAGGCAGCCTTTTGGGTCGGGAAGCTCTAGGCCAATGCAGCACACGCAGAGCAGGAGTTCTACTTCAGCCTGATCAGGCCTGCAAAGAAACAGCGTTTGACAGGCCTTGGTAAGAGATGTTCCCGGTAGGTGTAAGAGCACTGGGCAGAGCCAGTTGTTTCTTAGCTTCGCAAAGACCGGGAAGCAAGATGCTTTGGGCCTCTCTGCCCCTTGGAAACAGGGCAGCACTTGGGGCCTGGCAGCTCTAGGGCAATGGAGCACACCCAGAGCCGGAGTTCTACTTCAGCCAGATGAGGCCTGCCAAGAAACTGCGTTTCACAGGCCTTTCAAAGACATGTTCCCGGTAGGCTGTAAGAGCACGGGCCAGAGCGAGTTGGTTCTTAGCTTCCCAGAGAGCTGGAAGCAAGATGCTTTGGGGCCTCTCTGCCCCTTTGGAAACAAGGCAGCACCTTGGGCCTGGCAGCTCTAGGGCAATGGAGCACACCCAGAGCAGAAGTTCTACTTCAGCCAAATCAGGCCTGCCAGGAAACGGCGTTTCACAGGCCTTGGTAAGAGATGTTCCCGGTAGGCTGTAAGAGCACTGGGCAACGCCAGATGTTTCTTAGCTTCCCGAAGAGCTGGAAGCGAGAAGCTTTGGTGCCACTCTCTCACTTTGGACTCAAGGCAGCCCTTTGGGGCAGGTAGCTCTAGGCCAGTGGAGCACACCCAGAGCAGAAGTCCTACTTCAGCCAGATCAGGCCTGCCAAGGAACTGCGTTTCACAGGCCTTGGTAAGAGATGTTCCCGGTAGGCTGTAAGAGCACTGGGCAACGCCAGATGTTTCTTAGCTTCCCGAAGAGCTGGAAGCAAGACGCTTTGGGGCCTCTCTGCCCCTTTGGAAACAAGGCAGCACGTTGGGTCTGGCAGCTCTAGGGCAATGGAGCACAACCAGAGCCGAAGTTCTACTTCTTCCAGATCAGGCCTGCCTAGACAGTGCGTTTCACAGGCCTTGATAAGAGATGTTCTCTTAGGCTATAAGAGCACTGGGCACAGCCTGTTGTTTCTTAGCTTCCCAAGAGGTGGAAGCAAGATGCTTTGGGGCCTCTCTCCCCCTTTGGAAACAAGGCAGCCCTTTGGGCCTTTCATCTCTAGGGCAATGGAGCACACCCAGAGCAGAAGTTCTACTTCAGCCAGATCAGGCCTGCCAAGAAACTGCTTTTCACAGGCCTTCGTAAGAGGTGTTCCCGGAAGGCTGTTAGAGTACCTGGCAGAGCGAGTTGTTTCTTAGCTTCAAAAACAGCTGGAAGCAACATGATTTGGGGCCTCTCTCCCCCTTTGGAAACAAAGCAGCCTTTGTGCCTGGCAGCTCTAGGCCAAAGTAGCACACCCAGAGCACAAGTTCTACCTCAGCCAGATAAGGGCTGTCAAGAAGCTGCGTTTCACAGGCCTTTGTATGTGACGTTCCCGGTTGGCTTTGAGAGCACTGTGCAGAGCCAGTTGTTTTAGCTTCCCAGAGAGCAGGAAGCAAGATGCTTTGGGGCCTCTCTCACACTTTGGAAATAAAGGCAGCCCTTTGGGCCTGGCAGCCCTAGGCCAATGGAGTACACCCAGAGCAGAAGTTCTACCTCAGCCAGATCAGGCCTTCCAAGAAACTGCGTCTCACAGGCCTTTCTCTGTCACGTTGCCGGTAGGCTGTGAGAGCACTGTGCAGAGCCAGTTGTTTCTTAGCTTCCCAAAGATTTGGAAGCAAGATGCTTTGTGGACTCTCAGCCCCTTTGGAAACAAGGCGGCCCTTTGGGCCTGGCAGCTCTAGGCCAAAGTAGCACGCCCAGAGCAGGAGTTCTACTTCAGCCAGATCAGGCCTGCCAGGAAACTGCGTTTCACAGGCCTTGGTAAGAGATGTTCCCGGTAGGCTGTGAGAGCACTGTGGAGAGCCAGTTGCTTTAGCTTCCCACAGAGCTGGAAGCAAGATGCTTTGGGGCCTCTCTCTCCCTTTGGACACAAGGCAGCCGTTTGGGCCTGGCAGCTCTAGGCCAATGGAGCACACCCACAGCAGAAGTTCTACTTCAGGCAGATCAGTCCTGCCCAGAAACTGCGTTTCACAGCCCTTGGTAAGAGATGTTCACGGTAGGCTGTGAGAGCACTGGGCAGAACCAGTTGTTTTTTAGATTCCCAAAGTGCTGGAGGCAAGATGCTTTGGGGCCTCTCTCACCCTTTGGAAACAAGGCAGCCCTTAGGTCCTGGTAGCTCTAGGCCTATGTAGCACAACCAGAACAGAAGTTCTACTTCAGCCAGGTCAGGCCTGCCAAGAAACTGCGTTTCACAGGCCTTTCAAAGAGATGTTCTCTTAGGCTGTAAGAGCACTGGGCAGAGCCAGCTGTTTCTTAGCTTCCCAAAGAGCTGGGAGCAAGATGCTTTGGGTCCACTCTCCGTCTTTGGAAACAAGGCAGCCCTTTGGGCCTGGCAGCTCTAGGGCAATGGAGCACACCCAGAGCAGAAGTTCTACTTCAGCCAGATCAGGCCTGCCAGGAAACTGCGTTTCACAGGCCTTGGTAAGAGATGTTCCCGGTAGGCTGTAAGAGCACTGGGCAACGCCAGATGTTTCTTAGCTTCCCGAAGAGCTGGAAGCAAGATGCTTTGGGGCCTCTGATCCCCATTGCAAACAAGGCGGCCCTTTGGGCCAGGCAGCTCTAGGCCAATGGAGCACACCCAGAGCAGAAGTTCTACTTCAGCTAGATCAGGCCACCAACAAAGTGCGTTTCACAGGCCTTCGTAAGAGATTTTCTCTTAGGCTGTAAGAGCACTGGGCAGAGCCAGTTGTTTCTTAGCTTCCCAAAGAGCTGGAAGCAAGATGCTTTGGGGGCTCCCTGCCCCTTTGCCAACAAGGGCGACCTTTGGGCCTTTCAGCTCTAGCCCAATGGAGCACACCCAGAGCAGAAGTCCTACTTCAGCCAGATCAGGCCTGCCAAGGAACTGCGTTTCAGAGGCCTTTGTATGTGACGTTCCCGGTAGGCTGTGAGAGCACGGTGCAGAGCCAGTTGTTTCCTTGTTTCCCAAACAGCTGGAAGCAAGACGCTTTGGGGCCTCTCTGCCCCTTTGGAAACAAGGCAGCACGTTGGGTCTGGCAGCTCTAGGGCAATGGAGCACAACCAGAGCCGAAGTTCTACTTCTTCCAGATCAGGCCTGCCTAGACAGTGCGTTTCACAGGCCTTGATAAGAGATGTTCTCTTAGGCTATAAGAGCACTGGGCACAGCCAGTTGTTTCTTAGCTTCCCAAGAGGTGGAAGCAAGATGCTTTGGGGCCTCTCTCCCCCCCTTTGGAAACAAGGCAGCCCTTTGGGCCTTTCAGCTCTAGGGCAATGGAGCACACCCAGAGCAGAAGTTCTACCTCAGCCAGATCAGGCCTGCCAAGAAACTGCTTTTCACAGGCCTTCGTAAGAGGTGTTCCCGGAAGGCTGTAAGAGTACCTGGCAGAGCGAGTTGTTTCTTAGCTTCAAAAACAGCTGGAAGCAACATGATTTGGGGCCTCTCTCCCCCTTTGGAAACAAAGCAGCCTTTGTGCCTGGCAGCTCTAGGCCAAAGTAGCACACCCAGAGCACAAGTTCTACCTCAGCCAGATAAGGCCTGTCAAGAAGCTGCGTTTCACAGGCCTTTGTATGTGACGTTCCCGGTTGGCTTTGAGAGCACTGTGCAGAGCCAGTTGTTTTAGCTTCCCAGAGAGCAGGAAGCAAGATGCTTTGGGGCCTCTCTCACACTTTGGAAATAAAGGCAGCCCTTTGGGCCTGGCAGCCCTAGGCCAATGGAGTACACCCAGAGCAGAAGTTCTACCTCAGCCAGATCAGGCCTTCCAAGAAACTGCGTCTCACAGGCCTTTCTCTGTCACGTTGCCGGTAGGCTGTGAGAGCACTGTGCAGAGCCAGTTGTTTCTTAGCTTCCCAAAGATTTGGAAGCAAGATGCTTTGGGGACTCTCAGCCCCTTTGGAAACAAGGCGGCCCTTTGGGCCTGGCAGCTCTAGGCCAAAGTAGCACGCCCAGAGCAGGAGTTCTACTTCAGCCAGATCAGGCCTGCCAAGAAACTGCGTTTCACAGGCCTTGGTAAGAGATGTTCCCGGTAGGCTGTGAGAGCACTGTGGAGAGCCAGTTGCTTTAGCTTCCCACAGAGCTGGAAGCAAGATGCTTTGGGTCCACTCTCCGTCTTTGGAAACAAGGCAGCCCTTTGGGCCTGGCAGCTCTAGGGCAATGGAGCACACCCAGAGCAGAAGTTCTACTTCAGCCAGATCAGGCCTGCCAGGAAACTGCGTTTCACAGGCCTTGGTAAGAGATGTTCCCGGTAGGCTGTAAGAGCACTGGGCAGAGCCAGTTGTTTCTTACCTTCCTGAAAAGCTGGAAGCAAGATGCTTGGGACCCCTCTGCCCGTTTGGGAACAAGGCAGCCTTTTGGGTCGGGAAGCTCTAGGCCAATGCAGCACACGCAGAGCAGGAGTTCTACTTCAGCCTGATCAGGCCTGCAAAGAAACAGCGTTTGACAGGCCTTGGTAAGAGATGTTCCCGGTAGGTGTAAGAGCACTGGGCAGAGCCAGTTGTTTCTTAGCTTCGCAAAGACCGGGAAGCAAGATGCTTTGGGCCTCTCTGCCCCTTGGAAACAGGGCAGCACTTGGGGCCTGGCAGCTCTAGGGCAATGGAGCACACCCAGAGCCGGAGTTCTACTTCAGCCAGATGAGGCCTGCCAAGAAACTGCGTTTCACAGGCCTTTCAAAGACATGTTCCCGGTAGGCTGTAAGAGCACGGGCCAGAGCGAGTTGGTTCTTAGCTTCCCAGAGAGCTGGAAGCAAGATGCTTTGGGGCCTCTCTGCCCCTTTGGAAACAAGGCAGCACCTTGGGCCTGGCAGCTCTAGGGCAATGGAGCACACCCAGAGCAGAAGTTCTACTTCAGCCAAATCAGGCCTGCCAGGAAACGGCGTTTCACAGGCCTTGGTAAGAGATGTTCCCGGTAGGCTGTAAGAGCACTGGGCAACGCCAGATGTTTCTTAGCTTCCCGAAGAGCTGGAAGCGAGAAGCTTTGGTGCCACTCTCTCACTTTGGACTCAAGGCAGCCCTTTGGGGCAGGTAGCTCTAGGCCAGTGGAGCACACCCAGAGCAGAAGTCCTACTTCAGCCAGATCAGGCCTGCCAAGGAACTGCGTTTCACAGGCCTTGGTAAGAGATGTTCCCGGTAGGCTGTAAGAGCACTGGGCAACGCCAGATGTTTCTTAGCTTCCCGAAGAGCTGGAAGCAAGACGCTTTGGGGCCTCTCTGCCCCTTTGGAAACAAGGCAGCACGTTGGGTCTGGCAGCTCTAGGGCAATGGAGCACAACCAGAGCCGAAGTTCTACTTCTTCCAGATCAGGCCTGCCTAGACAGTGCGTTTCACAGGCCTTGATAAGAGATGTTCTCTTAGGCTATAAGAGCACTGGGCACAGCCTGTTGTTTCTTAGCTTCCCAAGAGGTGGAAGCAAGATGCTTTGGGGCCTCTCTCCCCCTTTGGAAACAAGGCAGCCCTTTGGGCCTTTCATCTCTAGGGCAATGGAGCACACCCAGAGCAGAAGTTCTACTTCAGCCAGATCAGGCCTGCCAAGAAACTGCTTTTCACAGGCCTTCGTAAGAGGTGTTCCCGGAAGGCTGTTAGAGTACCTGGCAGAGCGAGTTGTTTCTTAGCTTCAAAAACAGCTGGAAGCAACATGATTTGGGGCCTCTCTCCCCCTTTGGAAACAAAGCAGCCTTTGTGCCTGGCAGCTCTAGGCCAAAGTAGCACACCCAGAGCACAAGTTCTACCTCAGCCAGATAAGGGCTGTCAAGAAGCTGCGTTTCACAGGCCTTTGTATGTGACGTTCCCGGTTGGCTTTGAGAGCACTGTGCAGAGCCAGTTGTTTTAGCTTCCCAGAGAGCAGGAAGCAAGATGCTTTGGGGCCTCTCTCACACTTTGGAAATAAAGGCAGCCCTTTGGGCCTGGCAGCCCTAGGCCAATGGAGTACACCCAGAGCAGAAGTTCTACCTCAGCCAGATCAGGCCTTCCAAGAAACTGCGTCTCACAGGCCTTTCTCTGTCACGTTGCCGGTAGGCTGTGAGAGCACTGTGCAGAGCCAGTTGTTTCTTAGCTTCCCAAAGATTTGGAAGCAAGATGCTTTGTGGACTCTCAGCCCCTTTGGAAACAAGGCGGCCCTTTGGGCCTGGCAGCTCTAGGCCAAAGTAGCACGCCCAGAGCAGGAGTTCTACTTCAGCCAGATCAGGCCTGCCAGGAAACTGCGTTTCACAGGCCTTGGTAAGAGATGTTCCCGGTAGGCTGTGAGAGCACTGTGGAGAGCCAGTTGCTTTAGCTTCCCACAGAGCTGGAAGCAAGATGCTTTGGGGCCTCTCTCTCCCTTTGGACACAAGGCAGCCGTTTGGGCCTGGCAGCTCTAGGCCAATGGAGCACACCCACAGCAGAAGTTCTACTTCAGGCAGATCAGTCCTGCCCAGAAACTGCGTTTCACAGCCCTTGGTAAGAGATGTTCACGGTAGGCTGTGAGAGCACTGGGCAGAACCAGTTGTTTTTTAGATTCCCAAAGTGCTGGAGGCAAGATGCTTTGGGGCCTCTCTCACCCTTTGGAAACAAGGCAGCCCTTAGGTCCTGGTAGCTCTAGGCCTATGTAGCACAACCAGAACAGAAGTTCTACTTCAGCCAGGTCAGGCCTGCCAAGAAACTGCGTTTCACAGGCCTTTCAAAGAGATGTTCTCTTAGGCTGTAAGAGCACTGGGCAGAGCCAGCTGTTTCTTAGCTTCCCAAAGAGCTGGGAGCAAGATGCTTTGGGTCCACTCTCCGTCTTTGGAAACAAGGCAGCCCTTTGGGCCTGGCAGCTCTAGGGCAATGGAGCACACCCAGAGCAGAAGTTCTACTTCAGCCAGATCAGGCCTGCCAGGAAACTGCGTTTCACAGGCCTTGGTAAGAGATGTTCCCGGTAGGCTGTAAGAGCACTGGGCAGAGCCAGTTGTTTCTTACCTTCCTGAAAAGCTGGAAGCAAGATGCTTGGGACCCCTCTGCCCGTTTGGGAACAAGGCAGCCTTTTGGGTCGGGAAGCTCTAGGCCAATGGAGCACACGCAGAGCAGGAGTTCTACTTCAGCCTGATCAGGCCTGCAAAGAAACAGCGTTTGACAGGCCTTGGTAAGAGATGTTCCCGGTAGGTGTAAGATCACTGGGCAGAGCCAGTTGTTTCTTAGCTTCACAAAGACCGGGAAGCAAGATGCTTTGGGCCTCTCTGCCCCTTGGAAACAGGGCAGCACTTTGGGCCTGGCAGCTCTAGAGCAATGGAGCACACCCAGAGCCGGAGTTCTACTTCAGCCAGATGAGGCCTGCCAAGAAACTGCGTTTCACAGGCCTTTCAAAGACATGTTCCCGGTAGGCTGTAAGAGCACGGGCCAGAGCGAGTTGGTTCTTAGCTTCCCAGAGAGCTGGAAGCAAGATGCTTTGGGGCCTCTCTGCCCCTTTGGAAACAAGGCAGCACCTTGGGCCTGGCAGCTCTAGGGCAATGGAGCACACCCAGAGCAGAAGTCCTACTTCAGCCAGATCAGGCCTGCCAAGGAACTGCGTTTCAGAGGCCTTTGCATGTGACGTTCCCGGTAGGCTGTGAGAGCACGGTGCAGAGCCAGTTGTTTCCTTGTTTCCCAAACAGCTGGAAGCAAGACGCTTTGGGGCTTCTCTGCCCCTTTGGAAACAAGGCAGCACGTTGGGTCTGGCAGCTCTAGGGCAATGGAGCACAACCAGAGCCGAAGTTCTACTTCTTCCAGATCAGGCCTGCCTAGACAGTGCGTTTCACAGGCCTTGATAAGAGATGTTCTCTTAGGCTATAAGAGCACTGGGCACAGCCAGTTGTTTCTTAGCTTCCCAAGAGCTGGAAGCAAGATGCTTTGGGGCCTCTCTGCCCCTTTGGAAACAAGGCAGCACCTTGGGCCTGGCAGCTCTAGGGCAATGGAGCACACCCAGAGCAGAAGTTCTACATTAGCCAAATCAGGCCTGCCAGGAAACGGCGTTTCACAGGCCTTGGTAAGAGATGTTCCCGGTAGGCTGTAAGAGCACTGGGCAACGCCAGATGTTTCTTAGCTTCCCGAAGAGCTGGAAGCGAGAAGCTTTGGTGCCACTCTCTCACTTTGGACTCAAGGCAGCCCTTTGGGGCAGGTAGCTCTAGGCCAGTGGAGCACACCCAGAGCAGAAGTTCTACTTCGGCCAGTTCAGGCCACCAACAAACTGCGTTTCACAGGCCTTGGTAAGAGATGTTCCCGGTAGGCTGTAAGAGCACTGGGCAACGCCAGATGTTTCTTAGCTTCCCGAAGAGCTGGAAGCAAGATGCTTTGGGGCCTCTGATCCCCATTGCAAACAAGGCGGCCCTTTGGGCCAGGCAGCTCTAGGCCAATGGAGCACACCCAGAGCAGAAGTTCTACTTCAGCTAGATCAGGCCACCAACAAAGTGCGTTTCACAGGCCTTCGTAAGAGATTTTCTCTTAGGCTGTAAGAGCACTGGGCAGAGCCAGTTGTTTCTTAGCTTCCCAAAGAGCTGGAAGCAAGATGCTTTGGGGGCTCCCTGCCCCTTTGCCAACAAGGGCGACCTTTGGGCCTTTCAGCTCTAGCCCAATGGAGCACACCCAGAGCAGAAGTCCTACTACAGCCAGATCAGGCCTGCCAAGGAACTGCGTTTCAGAGGCCTTTGTATGTGACGTTCCCGGTAGGCTGTGAGAGCACGGTGCAGAGCCAGTTGTTTCCTTGTTTCCCAAACAGCTGGAAGCAAGACGCTTTGGGGCCTCTCTGCCCCTTTGGAAACAAGGCAGCACGTTGGGTCTGGCAGCTCTAGGGCAATGGAGCACAACCAGAGCCGAAGTTCTACTTCTTCCAGATCAGGCCTGCCTAGACAGTGCGTTTCACAGGCCTTGATAAGAGATGTTCTCTTAGGCTATAAGAGCACTGGGCACAGCCAGTTGTTTCTTAGCTTCCCAAGAGGTGGAAGCAAGATGCTTTGGGGCCTCTCTCCCCCCCTTTGGAAACAAGGCAGCCCTTTGGGCCTTTCAGCTCTAGGGCAATGGAGCACACCCAGAGCAGAAGTTCTACCTCAGCCAGATCAGGCCTGCCAAGAAACTGCTTTTCACAGGCCTTCGTAAGAGGTGTTCCCGGAAGGCTGTAAGAGTACCTGGCAGAGCGAGTTGTTTCTTAGCTTCAAAAACAGCTGGAAGCAACATGATTTGGGGCCTCTCTCCCCCTTTGGAAACAAAGCAGCCTTTGTGCCTGGCAGCTCTAGGCCAAAGTAGCACACCCAGAGCACAAGTTCTACCTCAGCCAGATAAGGCCTGTCAAGAAGCTGCGTTTCACAGGCCTTTGTATGTGACGTTCCCGGTTGGCTTTGAGAGCACTGTGCAGAGCCAGTTGTTTTAGCTTCCCAGAGAGCAGGAAGCAAGATGCTTTGGGGCCTCTCTCACACTTTGGAAATAAAGGCAGCCCTTTGGGCCTGGCAGCCCTAGGCCAATGGAGTACACCCAGAGCAGAAGTTCTACCTCAGCCAGATCAGGCCTTCCAAGAAACTGCGTCTCACAGGCCTTTCTCTGTCACGTTGCCGGTAGGCTGTGAGAGCACTGTGCAGAGCCAGTTGTTTCTTAGCTTCCCAAAGATTTGGAAGCAAGATGCTTTGGGGACTCTCAGCCCCTTTGGAAACAAGGCGGCCCTTTGGGCCTGGCAGCTCTAGGCCAAAGTAGCACGCCCAGAGCAGGAGTTCTACTTCAGCCAGATCAGGCCTGCCAAGAAACTGCGTTTCACAGGCCTTGGTAAGAGATGTTCCCGGTAGGCTGTGAGAGCACTGTGGAGAGCCAGTTGCTTTAGCTTCCCACAGAGCTGGAAGCAAGATGCTTTGGGTCCACTCTCCGTCTTTGGAAACAAGGCAGCCCTTTGGGCCTGGCAGCTCTAGGGCAATGGAGCACACCCAGAGCAGAAGTTCTACTTCAGCCAGATCAGGCCTGCCAGGAAACTGCGTTTCACAGGCCTTGGTAAGAGATGTTCCCGGTAGGCTGTAAGAGCACTGGGCAGAGCCAGTTGTTTCTTACCTTCCTGAAAAGCTGGAAGCAAGATGCTTGGGACCCCTCTGCCCGTTTGGGAACAAGGCAGCCTTTTGGGTCGGGAAGCTCTAGGCCAATGGAGCACACGCAGAGCAGGAGTTCTACTTCAGCCTGATCAGGCCTGCAAAGAAACAGCGTTTGACAGGCCTTGGTAAGAGATGTTCCCGGTAGGTGTAAGAGCACTGGGCAGAGCCAGTTGTTTCTTAGCTTCGCAAAGACCGGGAAGCAAGATGCTTTGGGCCTCTCTGCCCCTTGGAAACAGGGCAGCACTTGGGGCCTGGCAGCTCTAGGGCAATGGAGCACACCCAGAGCCGGAGTTCTACTTCAGCCAGATGAGGCCTGCCAAGAAACTGCGTTTCACAGGCCTTTCAAAGACATGTTCCCGGTAGGCTGTAAGAGCACGGGCCAGAGCGAGTTGGTTCTTAGCTTCCCAGAGAGCTGGAAGCAAGATGCTTTGGGGCCTCTCTGCCCCTTTGGAAACAAGGCAGCACCTTGGGCCTGGCAGCTCTAGGGCAATGGAGCACACCCAGAGCAGAAGTTCTACTTCAGCCAAATCAGGCCTGCCAGGAAACGGCGTTTCACAGGCCTTGGTAAGAGATGTTCCCGGTAGGCTGTAAGAGCACTGGGCAACGCCAGATGTTTCTTAGCTTCCCGAAGAGCTGGAAGCGAGAAGCTTTGGTGCCACTCTCTCACTTTGGACTCAAGGCAGCCCTTTGGGGCAGGTAGCTCTAGGCCAGTGGAGCACACCCAGAGCAGAAGTCCTACTTCAGCCAGATCAGGCCTGCCAAGGAACTGCGTTTCACAGGCCTTGGTAAGAGATGTTCCCGGTAGGCTGTAAGAGCACTGGGCAACGCCAGATGTTTCTTAGCTTCCCGAAGAGCTGGAAGCAAGACGCTTTGGGGCCTCTCTGCCCCTTTAGAAACAAGGCAGCACGTTGGGTCTGGCAGCTCTAGGGCAATGGAGCACAACCAGAGCCGAAGTTCTACTTCTTCCAGATCAGGCCTGCCTAGACAGTGCGTTTCACAGGCCTTGATAAGAGATGTTCTCTTAGGCTATAAGAGCACTGGGCACAGCCAGTTGTTTCTTAGCTTCCCAAGAGGTGGAAGCAAGATGCTTTGGGGCCTCTCTCCCCCTTTGGAAACAAGGCAGCCCTTTGGGCCTTTCATCTCTAGGGCAATGGAGCACACCCAGAGCAGAAGTTCTACCTCAGCCAGATCAGGCCTGCCAAGAAACTGCTTTTCACAGGCCTTCGTAAGAGGTGTTCCCGGAAGGCTGTTAGAGTACCTGGCAGAGCGAGTTGTTTCTTAGCTTCAAAAACAGCTGGAAGCAACATGATTTGGGGCCTCTCTCCCCCTTTGGAAACAAAGCAGCCTTTGTGCCTGGCAGCTCTAGGCCAAAGTAGCACACCCAGAGCACAAGTTCTACCTCAGCCAGATAAGGGCTGTCAAGAAGCTGCGTTTCACAGGCCTTTGTATGTGACGTTCCCGGTTGGCTTTGAGAGCACTGTGCAGAGCCAGTTGTTTTAGCTTCCCAGAGAGCAGGAAGCAAGATGCTTTGGGGCCTCTCTCACACTTTGGAAATAAAGGCAGCCCTTTGGGCCTGGCAGCCCTAGGCCAATGGAGTACACCCAGAGCAGAAGTTCTACCTCAGCCAGATCAGGCCTTCCAAGAAACTGCGTCTCACAGGCCTTTCTCTGTCACGTTGCCGGTAGGCTGTGAGAGCACTGTGCAGAGCCAGTTGTTTCTTAGCTTCCCAAAGATTTGGAAGCAAGATGCTTTGGGGACTCTCAGCCCCTTTGGAAACAAGGCGGCCCTTTGGGCCTGGCAGCTCTAGGCCAAAGTAGCACGCCCAGAGCAGGAGTTCTACTTCAGCCAGATCAGGCCTGCCAGGAAACTGCGTTTCACAGGCCTTGGTAAGAGATGTTCCCGGTAGGCTGTGAGAGCACTGTGGAGAGCCAGTTGCTTTAGCTTCCCACAGAGCTGGAAGCAAGATGCTTTGGGGCCTCTCTCTCCCTTTGGACACAAGGCAGCCGTTTGGGCCTGGCAGCTCTAGGCCAATGGAGCACACCCACAGCAGAAGTTCTACTTCAGGCAGATCAGTCCTGCCTAGAAACTGCGTTTCACAGCCCTTGGTAAGAGATGTTCATGGTAGGCTGTGAGAGCACTGGGCAGAACCAGTTGTTTTTTAGATTCCCAAAGTGCTGGAGGCAAGATGCTTTGGGGCCTCTCTCACCCTTTGGAAACAAGGCAGCCCTTAGGTCCTGGTAGCTCTAGGCCTATGTAGCACAACCAGAACAGAAGTTCTACTTCAGCCAGGTCAGGCCTGCCAAGAAACTGCGTTTCACAGGCCTTTCAAAGAGATGTTCTCTTAGGCTGTAAGAGCACTGGGCAGAGCCAGCTGTTTCTTAGCTTCCCAAAGAGCTGGGAGCAAGATGCTTTGGGTCCACTCTCCGTCTTTGGAAACAAGGCAGCCCTTTGGGCCTGGCAGCTCTAGGGCAATGGAGCACACCCAGAGCAGAAGTTCTACTTCAGCCAGATCAGGCCTGCCAGGAAACTGCGTTTCACAGGCCTTGGTAAGAGATGTTCCCGGTAGGCTGTAAGAGCACTGGGCAGAGCCAGTTGTTTCTTACCTTCCTGAAAAGCTGGAAGCAAGATGCTTGGGACCCCTCTGCCCGTTTGGGAACAAGGCAGCCTTTTGGGTCAGGAAGCTCTAGGCCAATGGAGCACACGCAGAGCAGGAGTTCTACTTCAGCCTGATCAGGCCTGCAAAGAAACAGCGTTTGACAGGCCTTGGTAAGAGATGTTCCCGGTAGGTGTAAGAGCACTGGGCAGAGCCAGTTGTTTCTTAGCTTCGCAAAGACCGGGAAGCAAGATGCTTTGGGCCTCTCTGCCCCTTGGAAACAGGGCAGCACTTGGGGCCTGGCAGCTCTAGGGCAATGGAGCACACCCAGAGCCGGAGTTCTACTTCAGCCAGATGAGGCCTGCCAAGAAACTGCGTTTCACAGGCCTTTCAAAGACATGTTCCCGGTAGGCTGTAAGAGCACGGGCCAGAGCGAGTTGGTTCTTAGCTTCCCAGAGAGCTGGAAGCAAGATGCTTTGGGGCCTCTCTGCCCCTTTGGAAACAAGGCAGCACCTTGGGCCTGGCAGCTCTAGGGCAATGGAGCACACCCAGAGCAGAAGTTCTACATTAGCCAAATCAGGCCTGCCAGGAAACGGCGTTTCACAGGCCTTGGTAAGAGATGTTCCCGGTAGGCTGTAAGAGCACTGGGCAACGCCAGATGTTTCTTAGCTTCCCGAAGAGCTGGAAGCGAGAAGCTTTGGTGCCACTCTCTCACTTTGGACTCAAGGCAGCCCTTTGGGGCAGGTAGCTCTAGGCCAGTGGAGCACACCCAGAGCAGAAGTTCTACTTCGGCCAGTTCAGGCCACCAACAAACTGCGTTTCACAGGCCTTGGTAAGAGATGTTCCCGGTAGGCTGTAAGAGCACTGGGCAACGCCAGATGTTTCTTAGCTTCCCGAAGAGCTGGAAGCAAGATGCTTTGGGGCCTCTGATCCCCATTGCAAACAAGGCGGCCCTTTGGGCCAGGCAGCTCTAGGCCAATGGAGCACATCCAGAGCAGAAGTTCTACTTCAGCTAGATCAGGCCACCAACAAAGTGCGTTTCACAGGCCTTCGTAAGAGATTTTCTCTTAGGCTGTAAGAGCACTGGGCAGAGCCAGTTGTTTCTTAGCTTCCCAAAGAGCTGGAAGCAAGATGCTTTGGGGGCTCCCTGCCCCTTTGCCAACAAGGGCGACCTTTGGGCCTTTCAGCTCTAGCCCAATGGAGCACACCCAGAGCAGAAGTCCTACTTCAGCCAGATCAGGCCTGCCAAGGAACTGCGTTTCAGAGGCCTTTGTATGTGACGTTCCCGGTAGGCTGTGAGAGCACGGTGCAGAGCCAGTTGTTTCCTTGTTTCCCAAACAGCTGGAAGCAAGACGCTTTGGGGCCTCTCTGCCCCTTTGGAAACAAGGCAGCACGTTGGGTCTGGCAGCTCTAGGGCAATGGAGCACAACCAGAGCCGAAGTTCTACTTCTTCCAGATCAGGCCTGCCTAGACAGTGCGTTTCACAGGCCTTGATAAGAGATGTTCTCTTAGGCTATAAGAGCACTGGGCACAGCCAGTTGTTTCTTAGCTTCCCAAGAGGTGGAAGCAAGATGCTTTGGGGCCTCTCTCCCCCCCTTTGGAAACAAGGCAGCCCTTTGGGCCTTTCAGCTCTAGGGCAATGGAGCACACCCAGAGCAGAAGTTCTACCTCAGCCAGATCAGGCCTGCCAAGAAACTGCTTTTCACAGGCCTTCGTAAGAGGTGTTCCCGGAAGGCTGTAAGAGTACCTGGCAGAGCGAGTTGTTTCTTAGCTTCAAAAACAGCTGGAAGCAACATGATTTGGGGCCTCTCTCCCCCTTTGGAAACAAAGCAGCCTTTGTGCCTGGCAGCTCTAGGCCAAAGTAGCACACCCAGAGCACAAGTTCTACCTCAGCCAGATAAGGCCTGTCAAGAAGCTGCGTTTCACAGGCCTTTGTATGTGACGTTCCCGGTTGGCTTTGAGAGCACTGTGCAGAGCCAGTTGTTTTAGCTTCCCAGAGAGCAGGAAGCAAGATGCTTTGGGGCCTCTCTCACACTTTGGAAATAAAGGCAGCCCTTTGGGCCTGGCAGCCCTAGGCCAATGGAGTACACCCAGAGCAGAAGTTCTACCTCAGCCAGATCAGGCCTTCCAAGAAACTGCGTCTCACAGGCCTTTCTCTGTCACGTTGCCGGTAGGCTGTGAGAGCACTGTGCAGAGCCAGTTGTTTCTTAGCTTCCCAAAGATTTGGAAGCAAGATGCTTTGGGGACTCTCAGCCCCTTTGGAAACAAGGCGGCCCTTTGGGCCTGGCAGCTCTAGGCCAAAGTAGCACGCCCAGAGCAGGAGTTCTACTTCAGCCAGATCAGGCCTGCCAAGAAACTGCGTTTCACAGGCCTTGGTAAGAGATGTTCCCGGTAGGCTGTGAGAGCACTGTGGAGAGCCAGTTGCTTTAGCTTCCCACAGAGCTGGAAGCAAGATGCTTTGGGTCCACTCTCCGTCTTTGGAAACAAGGCAGCCCTTTGGGCCTGGCAGCTCTAGGGCAATGGAGCACACCCAGAGCAGAAGTTCTACTTCAGCCAGATCAGGCCTGCCAGGAAACTGCGTTTCACAGGCCTTGGTAAGAGATGTTCCCGGTAGGCTGTAAGAGCACTGGGCAGAGCCAGTTGTTTCTTACCTTCCTGAAAAGCTGGAACCAAGATGCTTGGGACCCCTCTGCCCGTTTGGGAACAAGGCAGACTTTTGGGTCGGGAAGCTCTAGGCCAATGGAGCACACGCAGAGCAGGAGTTCTACTTCAGCCTGATCAGGCCTGCAAAGAAACAGCGTTTGACAGGCCTTGGTAAGAGATGTTCCCGGTAGGTGTAAGAGCACTGGGCAGAGCCAGTTGTTTCTTAGCTTCGCAAAGACCGGGAAGCAAGATGCTTTGGGCCTCTCTGCCCCTTGGAAACAGGGCAGCACTTGGGGCCTGGCAGCTCTAGGGCAATGGAGCACACCCAGAGCCGGAGTTCTACTTCAGCCAGATGAGGCCTGCCAAGAAACTGCGTTTCACAGGCCTTTCAAAGACATGTTCCCGGTAGGCTGTAAGAGCACGGGCCAGAGCGAGTTGGTTCTTAGCTTCCCAGAGAGCTGGAAGCAAGATGCTTTGGGGCCTCTCTGCCCCTTTGGAAACAAGGCAGCACCTTGGGCCTGGCAGCTCTAGGGCAATGGAGCACACCCAGAGCAGAAGTTCTACTTCAGCCAAATCAGGCCTGCCAGGAAACGGCGTTTCACAGGCCTTGGTAAGAGATGTTCCCGGTAGGCTGTAAGAGCACTGGGCAACGCCAGATGTTTCTTAGCTTCCCGAAGAGCTGGAAGCGAGAAGCTTTGGTGCCACTCTCTCACTTTGGACTCAAGGCAGCCCTTTGGGGCAGGTAGCTCTAGGCCAGTGGAGCACACCCAGAGCAGAAGTCCTACTTCAGCCAGATCAGGCCTGCCAAGGAACTGCGTTTCACAGGCCTTGGTAAGAGATGTTCCCGGTAGGCTGTAAGAGCACTGGGCAACGCCAGATGTTTCTTAGCTTCCCGAAGAGCTGGAAGCAAGACGCTTTGGGGCCTCTCTGCCCCTTTGGAAACAAGGCAGCACGTTGGGTCTGGCAGCTCTAGGGCAATGGAGCACAACCAGAGCCGAAGTTCTACTTCTTCCAGATCAGGCCTGCCTAGACAGTGCGTTTCAGGGGCCTTGATAAGAGATGTTCTCTTAGGCTATAAGAGCACTGGGCACAGCCAGTTGTTTCTTAGCTTCCCAAGAGGTGGAAGCAAGATGCTTTGGGGCCTCTCTCCCCCTTTGGAAACAAGGCAGCCCTTTGGGCCTTTCATCTCTAGGGCAATGGAGCACACCCAGAGCAGAAGTTCTACCTCAGCCAGATCAGGCCTGCCAAGAAACTGCTTTTCACAGGCCTTCGTAAGAGGTGTTCCCGGAAGGCTGTTAGAGTACCTGGCAGAGCGAGTTGTTTCTTAGCTTCAAAAACAGCTGGAAGCAACATGATTTGGGGCCTCTCTCCCCCTTTGGAAACAAAGCAGCCTTTGTGCCTGGCAGCTCTAGGCCAAAGTAGCACACCCAGAGCACAAGTTCTACCTCAGCCAGATAAGGGCTGTCAAGAAGCTGCGTTTCACAGGCCTTTGTATGTGACGTTCCCGGTTGGCTTTGAGAGCACTGTGCAGAGCCAGTTGTTTTAGCTTCCCAGAGAGCAGGAAGCAAGATGCTTTGGGGCCTCTCTCACACTTTGGAAATAAAGGCAGCCCTTTGGGCCTGGCAGCCCTAGGCCAATGGAGTACACCCAGAGCAGAAGTTCTACCTCAGCCAGATCAGGCCTTCCAAGAAACTGCGTCTCACAGGCCTTTCTCTGTCACGTTGCCGGTAGGCTGTGAGAGCACTGTGCAGAGCCAGTTGTTTCTTAGCTTCCCAAAGATTTGGAAGCAAGATGCTTTGTGGACTCTCAGCCCCTTTGGAAACAAGGCGGCCCTTTGGGCCTGGCAGCTCTAGGCCAAAGTAGCACGCCCAGAGCAGGAGTTCTACTTCAGCCGGATCAGGCCTGCAAAGAAACAGCGTTTGACAGGCCTTGGTAAGAGATGTTCCCGGTAGGTGTAAGATCACTGGGCAGAGCCAGTTGTTTCTTAGCTTCAAAAAGACCGGGAAGCAAGATGCTTTGGGCCTCTCTGCCCCTTGGAAACAGGGCAGCACTTTGGGCCTGGCAGCTCTAGGCCAATGGAGCACACCCAGAGCAGAAGGTCTACTTCAGCTAGATCAGGCCACCAACAAAGTGCGTTTCACAGGCCTTGGTAAGAGATTGTCTCTTAGGCTGTAAGAGCACTGGGCAGAGACAGTTGTTTCTTAGCTTCCCAAAGAGCTGGAAGCAAGATGCTTTGGGGGCTCCCTGCCCCTTTGCCAACAAGGGCGACCTTTGGGCCTTTCAGCTCTAGCCCAATGGAGCACACCCAGCACAGAAGTCCTACTTCAGCCAGATCAGGCCTGCCAAGGAACTGCGTTTCAGAGGCCTTTGTATGTGACGTTCCCGGTAGGCTGTGAGAGCACGGTGCAGAGCCAGTTGTTTCCTTGTTTCCCAAACAGCTGGAAGCAAGACGCTTTGGGGCCTCTCTGCCCCTATGGAAACAAGGCAGCACGTTGGGTATGGCAGCTCTAGGGCAATGGAGCACACCCAGAGCAGAAGTTCTACCTCAGCCAGATCAGGCCTGCCAAGAAACTGCTTTTCACAGGCCTTCGTAAAAGGTGTTCCCGGAAGGCTGTAAGAGTACCTGGCAGAGCGAGTTGTTTCTTAGCTTCAAAAACAGCTGGAAGGAACATGATTTGGGGCCTCTCTCCCCCTTTGCAAACAAAGCAGCCTTTGTGCCTGGCAGCTCTAGGCCAAAGTAGCACACCCAGAGCACAAGTTCTACCTCAGCCAGATAAGGCCTGTCAAGAAGCTGCGTTTCACAGGCCTTTGTATGTGACGTTCCCGGTTGGCTTTGAGAGCACTGTGCAGAGCCAGTTGTTTTAGCTTCCCAGAGAGCAGGAAGCAAGATGCTTTGGGGCCTCTCTCACACTTTGGAAATAAAGGCAGCCCTTTGGGCCTGGCAGCCCTAGGCCAATGGAGTACACCCAGAGCAGAAGTTCTACCTCAGCCAGATCAGGCCTTCCAAGAAACTGCGTCTCACAGGCCTTTCTCTGTCACGTTGCCGGTAGGCTGTGAGAGCACTGTGCAGAGCCAGTTGTTTCTTAGCTTCCCAAAGATTGGAAGCAAGATGCTTTGGGGACTCTCAGCCCCTTTGGAAACAAGGCGGCCCTTTGGGCCTGGCAGCTCTAGGCCAAAGTAGCACGCCCAGAGCAGGAGTTCTACTTCAGCCAGATCAGGCCTGCCAGGAAACTGCGTTTCACAGGCCTTGGTAAGAGATGTTCCCGGTAGGCTGTGAGAGCACTGTGGAGAGCCAGTTGCTTTAGCTTCCCACAGAGCTGGAAGCAAGATGCTTTGGGGCCTCTCTCTCCCTTTGGACACAAGGCAGCCGTTTGGGCCTGGCAGCTCTAGGCCAATGGAGCACACCCACAGCAGAAGTTCTACTTCAGGCAGATCAGTCCTGCCCAGAAACTGCGTTTCACAGCCCTTGGTAAGAGATGTTCACGGTAGGCTGTGAGAGCACTGGGCAGAACCAGTTGTTTTTTACCTTCCCAAAGTGCTGGAGGCAAGATGCTTTGGGGCCTCTCTCACCCTTTGGAAACAAGGCAGCCCTTAGGTCCTGGTAGCTCTAGGCCTATGTAGCACAACCAGAACAGAAGTTCTAGTTCAGCCAGGTCAGGCCTGCCAAGAAACTGCGTTTCACAGGCCTTTCAAAGAGATGTTCTCTTAGGCTGTAAGAGCACTGGGCAGAGCCAGCTGTTTCTTAGCTTCCCGAAGAGCTGGGAGCAAGATGCTTTGGGTCCACTCTCCGTCTTTGGAAACAAGGCAGCCCTTTGGGCCTGGCAGCTCTAGGGCAATGGAGCACACCCAGAGCAGAAGTTCTACTTCAGCCAGATCAGGCCTGCCAGGAAACTGCGTTTCACAGGCCTTGGTAAGAGATGTTCCCGGTAGGCTGTAAGAGCACTGGGCAGAGCCAGTTGTTTCTTACCTTCCTGAAAAGCTGGAAGCAAGATGCTTGGGACCCCTCTGCCCGTTTGGGAACAAGGCAGCCTTTTGGGTCGGGAAGCTCTAGGCCAATGGAGCACACGCAGAGCAGGAGTTCTACTTCAGCCTGATCAGGCCTGCAAAGAAACAGCGTTTGACAGGCCTTGGTAAGAGATGTTCCAGGTAGGTGTAAGAGCACTGGGCAGAGCCAGTTGTTTCTTAGCTTCGCAAAGACCAGGAAGCAAGATGCTTTGGGCCTCTCTGCCCCTTGGAAACAGGGCAGCACTTTGGGCCTGGCAGCTCTAGGGCAATGGAGCACACCCAGAGCCGGAGTTCTACTTCAGCCAGATGAGGCCTGCCAAGCAACTGCGTTTCACAGGCCTTTCAAAGACATGTTCCCGGTAGGCTGTAAGAGCACGGGGCAGAGCGAGTTGGTTCTTAGCTTCCCAGAGAGCTGGAAGCAAGATGCTTTGGGGCCTCTCTGCCCCTTTGGAAACAAGGCAGCACCTTGGGCCTGGCAGCTCTAGGGCAAGGGAGCACACCCAGAGCAGAAGTTCTACTTCAGCCAAATCAGGCCTGCCAGGAAACTGCGTTTCACAGGCCTTGGTAAGAGATGTTCCCGGTAGGCTGTGAGAGCACTGTGGAGAGCCAGTTGCTTTAGCTTCCCACAGAGCTGGAAGCAAGATGCTTTGGGGCCTCTCTCTCCCTTTGGACACAAGGCAGCCGTTTGGGCCTGGCAGCTCTAGGCCAATGGAGCACACCCACAGCAGAAGTTCTACTTCAGGCAGATCAGTCCTGCCCAGAAACTGCGTTTCACAGCCCTTGGTAAGAGATGTTCACGGTAGGCTGTGAGAGCACTGGGCAGAGCCAGTTGTTTCTTACCTTCCTGAAAAGCTGGAAGCAAGATGCTTGGGACCCCTCTGCCCGTTTGGGAACAAGGCAGCCTTTTGGGTCGGGAAGCTCTAGGCCAATGGAGCACACGCAGAGCAGGAGTTCTACTTCAGCCTGATCAGGCCTGCAAAGAAACAGCGTTTGACAGGCCTTGGTAAGAGATGTTCCCGGTAGGTGTAAGATCACTGGGCAGAGCCAGTTGTTTCTTAGCTTCACAAAGACCGGGAAGCAAGATGCTTTGGGCCTCTCTGCCCCTTGGAAACAGGGCAGCACTTTGGGCCTGGCAGCTCTAGGCCAATGGAGCACACCCAGAGCAGAAGGTCTACTTCAGCTAGATCAGGCCACCAACAAAGTGCGTTTCACAGGCCTTGGTAAGAGATTGTCTCTTAGGCTGTAAGAGCACTGGGCAGAGACAGTTGTTTCTTAGCTTCCCAAAGAGCTGGAAGCAAGATGCTTTGGGGGCTCCCTGCCCCTTTGCCAACAAGGGCGACCTTTGGGCCTTTCAGCTCTAGCCCAATGGAGCACACCCAGCGCAGAAGTCCTACTTCAGCCAGATCAGGCCTGCCAAGGAACTGCGTTTCAGAGGCCTTTGTATGTGACGTTCCCGGTAGGCTGTGAGAGCACGGTGCAGAGCCAGTTGTTTCCTTGTTTCCCAAACAGCTGGAAGCAAGACGCTTTGGGGCCTCTCTGCCCCTATGGAAACAAGGCAGCACGTTGGGTCTGGCAGCTCTAGGGCAATGGAGCACACCCAGAGCAGAAGTTCTACCTCAGCCAGATCAGGCCTGCCAAGAGACTGCTTTTCACAGGCCTTCGTAAAAGGTGTTCCCGGAAGGCTGTAAGAGTACCTGGCAGAGCGAGTTGTTTCTTAGCTTCAAAAACAGCTGGAAGGAACATGATTTGGGGCCTCTCTCCCCCTTTGCAAACAAAGCAGCCTTTGTGCCTGGCAGCTCTAGGCCAAAGTAGCACACCCAGAGCACAAGTTCTACCTCAGCCAGATAAGGCCTGTCAAGAAGCTGCGTTTCACAGGCCTTTGTATGTGACGTTCCCGGTTGGCTTTGAGAGCACTGTGCAGAGCCAGTTGTTTTAGCTTCCCAGAGAGCAGGAAGCAAGATGCTTTGGGGCCTCTCTCACACTTTGGAAATAAAGGCAGCCCTTTGGGCCTGGCAGCCCTAGGCCAATGGAGTACACCCAGAGCAGAAGTTCTACCTCAGCCAGATCAGGCCTTCCAAGAAACTGCGTCTCACAGGCCTTTCTCTGTCACGTTGCCGGTAGGCTGTGAGAGCACTGTGCAGAGCCAGTTGTTTCTTAGCTTCCCAAAGATTTGGAAGCAAGATGCTTTGGGGACTCTCAGCCCCTTTGGAAACAAGGCGGCCCTTTGGGCCTGGCAGCTCTAGGCCAAAGTAGCACGCCCAGAGCAGGAGTTCTACTTCAGCCAGATCAGGCCTGCCAGGAAACTGCGTTTCACAGGCCTTGGTAAGAGATGTTCCCGGTAGGCTGTGAGAGCACTGTGGAGAGCCAGTTGCTTTAGCTTCCCACAGAGCTGGAAGCAAGATGCTTTGGGGCCTCTCTCTCCCTTTGGACACAAGGCAGCCGTTTGGGCCTGGCAGCTCTAGGCCAATGGAGCACACCCACAGCAGAAGTTCTACTTCAGGCAGATCAGTCCTGCCCAGAAACTGCGTTTCACAGCCCTTGGTAAGAGATGTTCACGGTAGGCTGTGAGAGCACTGGGCAGAACCAGTTGTTTTTTACCTTCCCAAAGTGCTGGAGGCAAGATGCTTTGGGGCCTCTCTCACCCTTTGGAAACAAGGCAGCCCTTAGGTCCTGGTAGCTCTAGGCCTATGTAGCACAACCAGAACAGAAGTTCTACTTCAGCCAGGTCAGGCCTGCCAAGAAACTGCGTTTCACAGGCCTTTCAAAGAGATGTTCTCTTAGGCTGTAAGAGCACTGGGCAGAGCCAGCTGTTTCTTAGCTTCCCGAAGAGCTGGGAGCAAGATGCTTTGGGTCCACTCTCCGTCTTTGGAAACAAGGCAGCCCTTTGGGCCTGGCAGCTCTAGGGCAATGGAGCACACCCAGAGCAGAAGTTCTACTTCAGCCAGATCAGGCCTGCCAGGAAACTGCGTTTCACAGGCCTTGGTAAGAGATGTTCCCGGTAGGCTGTAAGAGCACTGGGCAGAGCCAGTTGTTTCTTACCTTCCTGAAAAGCTGGAAGCAAGATGCTTGGGACCCCTCTGCCCGTTTGGGAACAAGGCAGCCTTTTGGGTCGGGAAGCTCTAGGCCAATGGAGCACACGCAGAGCAGGAGTTCTACTTCAGCCTGATCAGGCCTGCAAAGAAACAGCGTTTGACAGGCCTTGGTAAGAGATGTTCGCGGTAGGTGTAAGAGCACTGGGCAGAGCCAGTTGTTTCTTAGCTTCGCAAAGACCGGGAAGCAAGATGCTTTGGGCCTCTCTGCCCCTTGGAAACAGGGCAGCACTTTGGGCCTGGCAGCTCTAGGGCAATGGAGCACACCCAGAGCCGGAGTTCTACTTCAGCCAGATGAGGCCTGCCAAGAAACTGCGTTTCACAGGCCTTTCAAAGACATGTTCCCGGTAGGCTGTAAGAGCACGGGGCAGAGCGAGTTGGTTCTTAGCTTCCCAGAGAGCTGGAAGCAAGATGCTTTGGGGCCTCTCTGCCCCTTTGGAAACAAGGCAGCACCTTGGGCCTGGCAGCTCTAGGGCAATGGAGCACACCCAGAGCAGAAGTTCTACTTCAGCCAGATCAGGCCTGCCAGGAAACTGCGTTTCACAGGCCTTGGTAAGAGATGTTCCCGGTAGGCTGTGAGAGCACTGTGGAGAGCCAGTTGCTTTAGCTTCCCACAGAGCTGGAAGCAAGATGCTTTGGGGCCTCTCTCTCCCTTTGGACACAAGGCAGCCGTTTGGGCCTGGCAGCTCTAGGCCAATGGAGCACACCCACAGCAGAAGTTCTACTTCAGGCAGATCAGTCCTGCCCAGAAACTGCGTTTCACAGCCCTTGGTAAGAGATGTTCACGGTAGGCTGTGAGAGCACTGGGCAGAACCAGTTGTTTTTTAGCTTCCCAAAGTGCTGGAGGCAAGATGCTTTGGGGCCTCTCTCACCCTTTGGAAACAAGGCAGCCCTTAGGTCCTGGTAGCTCTAGGCCTATGTAGCACAACCAGAACAGAAGTTCTACTTCAGCCAGGTCAGGCCTGCCAAGAAACTGCGTTTCACAGGCCTTTCAAAGACATGTTCTCTTAGGCTGTAAGAGCACTGGGCAGAGCCAGCTGTTTCTTAGCTTCCCGAAGAGCTGGGAGCAAGATGCTTTGGGTCCACTCTCCGTCTTTGGAAACAAGGCAGCCCTTTGGGCCTGGCAGCTCTAGGGCAATGGAGCACACCCAGAGCAGAAGTTCTACTTCAGCCAGATCAGGCCTGCCAGGAAACTGCGTTTCACAGGCCTTGGTAAGAGATGTTCCCGGTAGGCTGTAAGAGCACTGGGCAGAGCCAGTTGTTTCTTACCTTCCTGAAAAGCTGGAAGCAAGATGCTTGGGACCCCTCTGCCCGTTTGGGAACAAGGCAGCCTTTTGGGTCGGGAAGCTCTAGGCCAATGGAGCACACGCAGAGCAGGAGTTCTACTTCAGCCTGATCAGGCCTGCAAAGAAACAGCGTTTGACAGGCCTTGGTAAGAGATGTTCCCGGTAGGTGTAAGATCACTGGGCAGAGCCAGTTGTTTCTTAGCTTCACAAAGACCGGGAAGCAAGATGCTTTGGGCCTCTCTGCCCCTTGGAAACAGGGCAGCACTTTGGGCCTGGCAGCTCTAGGCCAATGGAGCACACCCAGAGCAGAAGGTCTACTTCAGCTAGATCAGGCCACCAACAAAGTGCGTTTCACAGGCCTTGGTAAGAGATTGTCTCTTAGGCTGTAAGAGCACTGGGCAGAGACAGTTGTTTCTTAGCTTCCCAAAGAGCTGGAAGCAAGATGCTTTGGGGGCTCCCTGCCCCTTTGCCAACAAGGGCGACCTTTGGGCCTTTCAGCTCTAGCCCAATGGAGCACACCCAGCGCAGAAGTCCTACTTCAGCCAGATCAGGCCTGCCAAGGAACTGCGTTTCAGAGGCCTTTGTATGTGACGTTCCCGGTAGGCTGTGAGAGCACGGTGCAGAGCCAGTTGTTTCCTTGTTTCCCAAACAGCTGGAAGCAAGACGCTTTGGGGCCTCTCTGCCCCTATGGAAACAAGGCAGCACGTTGGGTCTGGCAGCTCTAGGGCAATGGAGCACACCCAGAGCAGAAGTTCTACCTCAGCCAGATCAGGCCTGCCAAGAGACTGCTTTTCACAGGCCTTCGTAAAAGGTGTTCCCGGAAGGCTGTAAGAGTACCTGGCAGAGCGAGTTGTTTCTTAGCTTCAAAAACAGCTGGAAGGAACATGATTTGGGGCCTCTCTCCCCCTTTGCAAACAAAGCAGCCTTTGTGCCTGGCAGCTCTAGGCCAAAGTAGCACACCCAGAGCACAAGTTCTACCTCAGCCAGATAAGGCCTGTCAAGAAGCTGCGTTTCACAGGCCTTTGTATGTGACGTTCCCGGTTGGCTTTGAGAGCACTGTGCAGAGCCAGTTGTTTTAGCTTCCCAGAGAGCAGGAAGCAAGATGCTTTGGGGCCTCTCTCACACTTTGGAAATAAAGGCAGCCCTTTGGGCCTGGCAGCCCTAGGCCAATGGAGTACACCCAGAGCAGAAGTTCTACCTCAGCCAGATCAGGCCTTCCAAGAAACTGCGTCTCACAGGCCTTTCTCTGTCACGTTGCCGGTAGGCTGTGAGAGCACTGTGCAGAGCCAGTTGTTTCTTAGCTTCCCAAAGATTTGGAAGCAAGATGCTTTGGGGACTCTCAGCCCCTTTGGAAACAAGGCGGCCCTTTGGGCCTGGCAGCTCTAGGCCAAAGTAGCACGCCCAGAGCAGGAGTTCTACTTCAGCCAGATCAGGCCTGCCAGGAAACTGCGTTTCACAGGCCTTGGTAAGAGATGTTCCCGGTAGGCTGTGAGAGCACTGTGGAGAGCCAGTTGCTTTAGCTTCCCACAGAGCTGGAAGCAAGATGCTTTGGGGCCTCTCTCTCCCTTTGGACACAAGGCAGCCGTTTGGGCCTGGCAGCTCTAGGCCAATGGAGCACACCCACAGCAGAAGTTCTACTTCAGGCAGATCAGTCCTGCCCAGAAACTGCGTTTCACAGCCCTTGGTAAGAGATGTTCACGGTAGGCTGTGAGAGCACTGGGCAGAACCAGTTGTTTTTTACCTTCCCAAAGTGCTGGAGGCAAGATGTTTTGGGGCCTCTCTCACCCTTTGGAAACAAGGCAGCCCTTAGGTCCTGGTAGCTCTAGGCCTATGTAGCACAACCAGAACAGAAGTTCTACTTCAGCCAGGTCAGGCCTGCCAAGAAACTGCGTTTCACAGGCCTTTCAAAGAGATGTTCTCTTAGGCTGTAAGAGCACTGGGCAGAGCCAGCTGTTTCTTAGCTTCCCGAAGAGCTGGGAGCAAGATGCTTTGGGTCCACTCTCCGTCTTTGGAAACAAGGCAGCCCTTTGGGCCTGGCAGCTCTAGGGCAATGGAGCACACCCAGAGCAGAAGTTCTACTTCAGCCAGATCAGGCCTGCCAGGAAACTGCGTTTCACAGGCCTTGGTAAGAGATGTTCCCGGTAGGCTGTAAGAGCACTGGGCAGAGCCAGTTGTTTCTTACCTTCCTGAAAAGCTGGAAGCAAGATGCTTGGGACCCCTCTGCCCGTTTGGGAACAAGGCAGCCTTTTGGGTCGGGAAGCTCTAGGCCAATGGAGCACACGCAGAGCAGGAGTTCTACTTCAGCCTGATCAGGCCTGCAAAGAAACAGCGTTTGACAGGCCTTGGTAAGAGATGTTCCCGGTAGGTGTAAGATCACTGGGCAGAGCCAGTTGTTTCTTAGCTTCACAAAGACCGGGAAGCAAGATGCTTTGGGCCTCTCTGCCCCTTGGAAACAGGGCAGCACTTTGGGCCTGGCAGCTCTAGAGCAATGGAGCACACCCAGAGCCGGAGTTCTACTTCAGCCAGATGAGGCCTGCCAAGAAACTGCGTTTCACAGGCCTTTCAAAGACATGTTCCCGGTAGGCTGTAAGAGCACGGGCCAGAGCGAGTTGGTTCTTAGCTTCCCAGAGAGCTGGAAGCAAGATGCTTTGGGGCCTCTCTGCCCCTTTGGAAACAAGGCAGCACCTTGGGCCTGGCAGCTCTAGGGCAATGGAGCACACCCAGAGCAGAAGTCCTACTTCAGCCAGATCAGGCCTGCCAAGGAACTGCGTTTCAGAGGCCTTTGCATGTGACGTTCCCGGTAGGCTGTGAGAGCACGGTGCAGAGCCAGTTGTTTCCTTGTTTCCCAAACAGCTGGAAGCAAGACGCTTTGGGGCTTCTCTGCCCCTTTGGAAACAAGGCAGCACGTTGGGTCTGGCAGCTCTAGGGCAATGGAGCACAACCAGAGCCGAAGTTCTACTTCTTCCAGATCAGGCCTGCCTAGACAGTGCGTTTCACAGGCCTTGATAAGAGATGTTCTCTTAGGCTATAAGAGCACTGGGCACAGCCAGTTGTTTCTTAGCTTCCCAAGAGCTGGAAGCAAGATGCTTTGGGGCCTCTCTGCCCCTTTGGAAACAAGGCAGCACATTGGGCCTGGCAGCTCTAGTTCAATGGAGCACACCCAGAGCAGAAGTTCTACTTCAGCCAAATCAGGCCTGCCAGGAAACGGCGTTTCACAGGCCTTGGTAAGAGATGTTCCCGGTAGGCTGTAAGAGCACTGGGCAACGCCAGATGTTTCTTAGCTTCCCGAAGAGCTGGAAGCAAGATGCTTTGGTGCCACTCTCTCACTTTGGAATCAAGGCATCCCTTTGGGGCAGGTAGCTCTAGGCCAGTGGAGCACACCCAGAGCAGAAGTTCTACTTGGGCCAGTTCAGGCCACCAACAAACTGCGTTTCACAGGCCTTGGTAAGAGATGTTCCCGGTAGGCTGTAAGAGCACTGGGCAATGCCAGATGTTTCTTAGCTTCCCGAAGAGCTGGAAGCAAGATGCTTTGGGGCCTCTCATACCCTTTGCAAACAAGGCGGCCCTTTGGGCCAGGCAGCTCTAGGCCAATGGAGCACACCCAGAGCAGAAGTTCTACTTCAGCTAGATCAGGCCACCAACAAAGTGCGTTTCACAGGCCTTGGTAAGAGATTGTCTCTTAGGCTGTAAGAGCACTGGGCAGAGACAGTTGTTTCTTAGCTTCCCAAAGAGCTGGAAGCAAGATGCTTTGGGGGCTCCCTGCCCCTTTGCCAACACGGGCGACCTTTGGGCCTTTCAGCTCTAGGCCAATGGAGCACACCCAGCGCAGAAGTCCTACTTCAGCCAGATCAGGCCTGCCAAGGAACTGCGTTTCAGAGGCCTTTGTATGTGACGTTCCCGGTAGGCTGTGAGAGCACGGTGCAGAGCCAGTTGTTTCCTTGTTTCCCAAACAGCTGGAAGCAAGACGCTTTGGGGCCTCTCTGCCCCTTTGGAAACAAGGCAGCACGTTGGGTCTGGCAGCTCTAGGGCAATGGAGCACAACCAGAGCCGAAGTTCTACTTCTTCCAGATCAGGCCTGCCTAGACAGTGCGTTTCACAGGCCTTGATAAGAGATGTTCTCTTAGGCTATAAGAGCACTGAGCACAGCCAGTTGTTTCTTAGCTTCCCAAGAGGTGGAAGCAAGATGCTTTGGGGCCTCTCTCCCCCTTTGGAAACAAGGCAGCCCTTTGGGCCTTTCAGCTCTAGGGCAATGGAGCACACCCAGAGCAGAAGTTCTACCTCAGCCAGATCAGGCCTGCCAAGAAACTGCTTTTCACAGGCCTTCGTAAGAGGTGTTCCCGGAAGGCTGTTAGAGTACCTGGCAGAGCGAGTTGTTTCTTAGCTTCAAAAACAGCTGGAAGCAACATGATTTGGGGCCTCTCTCCCCCTTTGGAAACAAAGCAGCCTTTGTGCCTGGCAGCTCTAGGCCAAAGTAGCACACCCAGAGCACAAGTTCTACCTCAGCCAGATAAGGCCTGTCAAGAAGCTGCGTTTCACAGGCCTTTGTATGTGACGTTCCCGGTTGGCTTTGAGAGCACTGTGCAGAGCCAGTTGTTTTAGCTTCCCAGAGAGCAGGAAGCAAGATGCTTTGGGGCCTCTCTCACACTTTGGAAATAAAGGCAGCCCTTTGGGCCTGGCAGCCCTAGGCCAATGGAGTACACCCAGAGCAGAAGTTCTACCTCAGCCAGATCAGGCCTTCCAAGAAACTGCGTCTCACAGGCCTTTCTCTGTCACGTTGCCGGTAGGCTGTGAGAGCACTGTGCAGAGCCAGTTGTTTCTTAGCTTCCCAAAGATTTGGAAGCAAGATGCTTTGGGGACTCTCAGCCCCTTTGGAAACAAGGCGGCCCTTTGGGCCTGGCAGCTCTAGGCCAAAGTAGCACGCCCAGAGCAGGAGTTCTACTTCAGCCAGATCAGGCCTGCCAAGAAACTGCGTTTCACAGGCCTTGGTAAGAGATGTTCCCGGTAGGCTGTGAGAGCACTGTGGAGAGCCAGTTGCTTTAGCTTCCCACAGAGCTGGAAGCAAGATGCTTTGGGTCCACTCTCCGTCTTTGGAAACAAGGCAGCCCTTTGGGCCTGGCAGCTCTAGGGCAATGGAGCACACCCAGAGCAGAAGTTCTACATCAGCCAGATCAGGCCTGCCAGGAAACTGCGTTTCACAGGCCTTGGTAAGAGATGTTCCCGGTAGGCTGTAAGAGCACTGGGCAGAGCCAGTTGTTTCTTACCTTCCTGAAAAGCTGGAAGCAAGATGCTTGGGACCCCTCTGCCATTTGGGAACAAGGCAGCCTTTTGGGTCGGGAAGCTCTAGGCCAATGGAGCACACGCAGAGCAGGAGTTCTACTTCAGCCTGATCAGGCCTGCAAAGAAACAGCGTTTGACAGGCCTTGGTAAGAGATGTTCCCGGTAGGTGTAAGAGCACTGGGCAGAGCCAGTTGTTTCTTAGCTTCGCAAAGACCGGGAAGCAAGATGCTTTGGGCCTCTCTGCCTCTTGGAAACAGGGCAGCACTTGGGGCCTGGCAGCTCTAGGGCAATGGAGCACACCCAGAGCCGGAGTTCTACTTCAGCCAGATGAGGCCTGCCAAGAAACTGCGTTTCACAGGCCTTTCAAAGACATGTTCCCGGTAGGCTGTAAGAGCACGGGCCAGAGCGAGTTGGTTCTTAGCTTCCCAGAGAGCTGGAAGCAAGATGCTTTGGGGCCTCTCTGCCCCTTTGGAAACAAGGCAGCACCTTGGGTCTGGCAGCTCTAGGGCAATGGAGCACACCCAGAGCAGAAGTTCTACTTCAGCCAAATCAGGCCTGCCAGGAAACGGCGTTTCACAGGCCTTGGTAAGAGATGTTCCCGGTAGGCTGTAAGAGCACTGGGCAACGCCAGATGTTTCTTAGCTTCCCGAAGAGCTGGAAGCGAGAAGCTTTGGTGCCACTCTCTCACTTTGGACTCAAGGCAGCCCTTTGGGGCAGGTAGCTCTAGGCCAGTGGAGCACACCCAGAGCAGAAGTTCTACTTCGGCTAGTTCAGGCCACCAACAAACTGCGTTTCACAGGCCTTGGTAAGAGATGTTCCCGGTAGGCTGTAAGAGCACTGGGCAACGCCAGATGTTTCTTAGCTTCCCGAAGAGCTGGAAGCAAGATGCTTTGGGGCCTCTGATCCCCATTGCAAACAAGGCGGCCCTTTGGGCCAGGCAGCTCTAGGCCAATGGAGCACACCCAGAGCAGAAGTTCTACTTCAGCTAGATCAGGCCACCAACAAAGTGCGTTTCACAGGCCTTCGTAAGAGATTTTCTCTTAGGCTGTAAGAGCACTGGGCAGAGCCAGTTGCTTCTTAGCTTCCCAAAGAGCTGGAAGCAAGATGCTTTGGGGGCTCCCTGCCCCTTTGCCAACAAGGGCGACCTTTGGGCCTTTCAGCTCTAGCCCAATGGAGCACACCCAGAGCAGAAGTCCTACTTCAGCCAGATCAGGCCTGCCAAGGAACTGCGTTTCAGAGGCCTTTGTATGTGACGTTCCCGGTAGGCTGTGAGAGCACGGTGCAGAGCCAGTTGTTTCCTTGTTTCCCAAACAGCTGGAAGCAAGACGCTTTGGGGCCTCTCTGCCCCTTTGGAAACAAGGCAGCACGTTGGGTCTGGCAGCTCTAGGGCAATGGAGCACAACCAGAGCCGAAGTTCTACTTCTTCCAGATCAGGCCTGCCTAGACAGTGCGTTTCCCAGGCCTTGATAAGAGATGTTCTCTTAGGCTATAAGAGCACTGGGCACAGCCAGTTGTTTCTTAGCTTCCCAAGAGGTGGAAGCAAGATGCTTTGGGGCCTCTCTCCCCCCCTTTGGAAACAAGGCAGCCCTTTGGGCCTTTCAGCTCTAGGGCAATGGAGCACACCCAGAGCAGAAGTTCTACCTCAGCCAGATCAGGCCTGCCAAGGAACTGCGTTTCAGAGGCCTTTGTATGTGACGTTCCCGGTAGGCTGTGAGAGCACGGTGCAGAGCCAGTTGTTTCCTTGTTTCCCAAACAGCTGGAAGCAAGACGCTTTGGGGCCTCTCTGCCCCTATGGAAACAAGGCAGCACGTTGGGTCTGGCAGCTCTAGGGCAATGGAGCACACCCAGAGCAGAAGTTCTACCTCAGCCAGATCAGGCCTGCCAAGAAACTGCTTTTCACAGGCCTTCGTAAAAGGTGTTCCCGGAAGGCTGTAAGAGTACCTGGCAGAGCGAGTTGTTTCTTAGCTTCAAAAACAGCTGGAAGGAACATGATTTGGGGCCTCTCTCCCCCTTTGCAAACAAAGCAGCCTTTGTGCCTGGCAGCTCTAGGCCAAAGTAGCACACCCAGAGCACAAGTTCTACCTCAGCCAGATAAGGCCTGTCAAGAAGCTGCGTTTCACAGGCCTTTGTATGTGACGTTCCCGGTTGGCTTTGAGAGCACTGTGCAGAGCCAGTTGTTTTAGCTTCCCAGAGAGCAGGAAGCAAGATGCTTTGGGGCCTCTCTCACACTTTGGAAATAAAGGCAGCCCTTTGGGCCTGGCAGCCCTAGGCCAATGGAGTACACCCAGAGCAGAATTTCTACCTCAGCCAGATCAGGCCTTCCAAGAAACTGCGTCTCACAGGCCTTTCTCTGTCACGTTGCCGGTAGGCTGTGAGAGCACTGTGCAGAGCCAGTTGTTTCTTAGCTTCCCAAAGATTTGGAAGCAAGATGCTTTGGGGACTCTCAGCCCCTTTGGAAACAAGGCGGCCCTTTGGGCCTGGCAGCTCTAGGCCAAAGTAGCACGCCCAGAGCAGGAGTTCTACTTCAGCCAGATCAGGCCTGCCAGGAAACTGCGTTTCACAGGCCTTGGTAAGAGATGTTCCCGGTAGGCTGTGAGAGCACTGTGGAGAGCCAGTTGCTTTAGCTTCCCACAGAGCTGGAAGCAAGATGCTTTGGGGCCTCTCTCTCCCTTTGGACACAAGGCAGCCGTTTGGGCCTGGCAGCTCTAGGCCAATGGAGCACACCCACAGCAGAAGTTCTACTTCAGGCAGATCAGTCCTGCCCAGAAACTGCGTTTCACAGCCCTTGGTAAGAGATGTTCACGGTAGGCTGTGAGAGCACTGGGCAGAACCAGTTGTTTTTTACCTTCCCAAAGTGCTGGAGGCAAGATGCTTTGGGGCCTCTCTCACCCTTTGGAAACAAGGCAGCCCTTAGGTCCTGGTAGCTCTAGGCCTATGTAGCACAACCAGAACAGAAGTTCTAGTTCAGCCAGGTCAGGCCTGCCAAGAAACTGCGTTTCACAGGCCTTTCAAAGAGATGTTCTCTTAGGCTGTAAGAGCACTGGGCAGAGCCAGCTGTTTCTTAGCTTCCCGAAGAGCTGGGAGCAAGATGCTTTGGGTCCACTCTCCGTCTTTGGAAACAAGGCAGCCCTTTGGGCCTGGCAGCTCTAGGGCAATGGAGCACACCCAGAGCAGAAGTTCTACTTCAGCCAGATCAGGCCTGCCAGGAAACTGCGTTTCACAGGCCTTGGTAAGAGATGTTCCCGGTAGGCTGTAAGAGCACTGGGCAGAGCCAGTTGTTTCTTACCTTCCTGAAAAGCTGGAAGCAAGATGCTTGGGACCCCTCTGCCCGTTTGGGAACAAGGCAGCCTTTTGGGTCGGGAAGCTCTAGGCCAATGGAGCACACGCAGAGCAGGAGTTCTACTTCAGCCTGATCAGGCCTGCAAAGAAACAGCGTTTGACAGGCCTTGGTAAGAGATGTTCCCGGTAGGTGTAAGATCACTGGGCAGAGCCAGTTGTTTCTTAGCTTCACAAAGACCGGGAAGCAAGATGCTTTGGGCCTCTCTGCCCCTTGGAAACAGGGCAGCACTTTGGGCCTGGCAGCTCTAGAGCAATGGAGCACACCCAGAGCCGGAGTTCTACTTCAGCCAGATGAGGCCTGCCAAGAAACTGCGTTTCACAGGCCTTTCAAAGACATGTTCCCGGTAGGCTGTAAGAGCACGGGCCAGAGCGAGTTGGTTCTTAGCTTCCCAGAGAGCTGGAAGCAAGATGCTTTGGGGCCTCTCTGCCCCTTTGGAAACAAGGCAGCACCTTGGGCCTGGCAGCTCTAGGGCAATGGAGCACACCCAGAGCAGAAGTCCTACTTCAGCCAGATCAGGCCTGCCAAGGAACTGCGTTTCAGAGGCCTTTGCATGTGACGTTCCCGGTAGGCTGTGAGAGCACGGTGCAGAGCCAGTTGTTTCCTTGTTTCCCAAACAGCTGGAAGCAAGACGCTTTGGGGCTTCTCTGCCCCTTTGGAAACAAGGCAGCACGTTGGGTCTGGCAGCTCTAGGGCAATGGAGCACAACCAGAGCCGAAGTTCTACTTCTTCCAGATCAGGCCTGCCTAGACAGTGCGTTTCACAGGCCTTGATAAGAGATGTTCTCTTAGGCTATAAGAGCACTGGGCACAGCCAGTTGTTTCTTAGCTTCCCAAGAGCTGGAAGCAAGATGCTTTGGGGCCTCTCTGCCCCTTTGGAAACAAGGCAGCACATTGGGCCTGGCCGCTCTAGTTCAATGGAGCACACCCAGGGCAGAAGTTCTACTTCAGCCAAATCAGGCCTGCCAGGAAACGGCGTTTCACAGGCCTTGGTAAGAGATGTTCCCGGTAGGCTGTAAGAGCACTGGGCAACGCCAGATGTTTCTTAGCTTCCCGAAGAGCTGGAAGCAAGATGCTTTGGTGCCACTCTCTCACTTTGGAATCAAGGCATCCCTTTGGGGCAGGTAGCTCTAGGCCAGTGGAGCACACCCAGAGCAGAAGTTCTACTTGGGCCAGTTCAGGCCACCAACAAACTGCGTTTCACAGGCCTTGGTAAGAGATGTTCCCGGTAGGCTGTAAGAGCACTGGGCAACGCCAGATGTTTCTTAGCTTCCCGAAGAGCTGGAAGCAAGATGCTTTGGGGCCTCTCATACCCTTTGCAAACAAGGCGGCCCTTTGGGCCAGGCAGCTCTAGGCCAATGGAGCACACCCAGAGCAGAAGTTCTACTTCAGCTAGATCAGGCCACCAACAAAGTGCGTTTCACAGGCCTTGGTAAGAGATTGTCTCTTAGGCTGTAAGAGCACTGGGCAGAGACAGTTGTTTCTTAGCTTCCCAAAGAGCTGGAAGCAAGATGCTTTGGGGGCTCCCTGCCCCTTTGCCAACACGGGCGACCTTTGGGCCTTTCAGCTCTAGGCCAATGGAGCACACCCAGCGCAGAAGTCCTACTTCAGCCAGATCAGGCCTGCCAAGGAACTGCGTTTCAGAGGCCTTTGTATGTGACGTTCCCGGTAGGCTGTGAGAGCACGGTGCAGAGCCAGTTGTTTCCTTGTTTCCCAAACAGCTGGAAGCAAGACGCTTTGGGGCCTCTCTGCCCCTTTGGAAACAAGGCAGCACGTTGGGTCTGGCAGCTCTAGGGCAATGGAGCACAACCAGAGCCGAAGTTCTACTTCTTCCAGATCAGGCCTGCCTAGACAGTGCGTTTCACAGGCCTTGATAAGAGATGTTCTCTTAGGCTATAAGAGCACTGGGCACAGCCAGTTGTTTCTTAGCTTCCCAAGAGGTGGAAGCAAGATGCTTTGGGGCCTCTCTCCCCCTTTGGAAACAAGGCAGCCCTTTGGGCCTTTCAGCTCTAGGGCAATGGAGCACACCCAGAGCAGAAGTTCTACCTCAGCCAGATCAGGCCTGCCAAGAAACTGCTTTTCACAGGCCTTCGTAAGAGGTGTTCCCGGAAGGCTGTTAGAGTACCTGGCAGAGCGAGTTGTTTCTTAGCTTCAAAAACAGCTGGAAGGAACATGATTTGGGGCCTCTCTCCCCCTTTGCAAACAAAGCAGCCTTTGTGCCTGGCAGCTCTAGGCCAAAGTAGCACACCCAGAGCACAAGTTCTACCTCAGCCAGATAAGGCCTGTCAAGAAGCTGCGTTTCACAGGCCTTTGTATGTGACGTTCCCGGTTGGCTTTGAGAGCACTGTGCAGAGCCAGTTGTTTTAGCTTCCCAGAGAGCAGGAAGCAAGATGCTTTGGGGCCTCTCTCACACTTTGGAAATAAAGGCAGCCCTTTGGGCCTGGCAGCCCTAGGCCAATGGAGTACACCCAGAGCAGAATTTCTACCTCAGCCAGATCAGGCCTTCCAAGAAACTGCGTCTCACAGGCCTTTCTCTGTCACGTTGCCGGTAGGCTGTGAGAGCACTGTGCAGAGCCAGTTGTTTCTTAGCTTCCCAAAGATTTGGAAGCAAGATGCTTTGGGGACTCTCAGCCCCTTTGGAAACAAGGCGGCCCTTTGGGCCTGGCAGCTCTAGGCCAAAGTAGCACGCCCAGAGCAGGAGTTCTACTTCAGCCAGATCAGGCCTGCCAGGAAACTGCGTTTCACAGGCCTTGGTAAGAGATGTTCCCGGTAGGCTGTGAGAGCACTGTGGAGAGCCAGTTGCTTTAGCTTCCCACAGAGCTGGAAGCAAGATGCTTTGGGGCCTCTCTCTCCCTTTGGACACAAGGCAGCCGTTTGGGCCTGGCAGCTCTAGGCCAATGGAGCACACCCACAGCAGAAGTTCTACTTCAGGCAGATCAGTCCTGCCCAGAAACTGCGTTTCACAGCCCTTGGTAAGAGATGTTCACGGTAGGCTGTGAGAGCACTGGGCAGAACCAGTTGTTTTTTACCTTCCCAAAGTGCTGGAGGCAAGATGCTTTGGGGCCTCTCTCACCCTTTGGAAACAAGGCAGCCCTTAGGTCCTGGTAGCTCTAGGCCTATGTAGCACAACCAGAACAGAAGTTCTAGTTCAGCCAGGTCAGGCCTGCCAAGAAACTGCGTTTCACAGGCCTTTCAAAGAGATGTTCTCTTAGGCTGTAAGAGCACTGGGCAGAGCCAGCTGTTTCTTAGCTTCCCGAAGAGCTGGGAGCAAGATGCTTTGGGTCCACTCTCCGTCTTTGGAAACAAGGCAGCCCTTTGGGCCTGGCAGCTCTAGGGCAATGGAGCACACCCAGAGCAGAAGTTCTACTTCAGCCAGATCAGGCCTGCCAGGAAACTGCGTTTCACAGGCCTTGGTAAGAGATGTTCCCGGTAGGCTGTAAGAGCACTGGGCAGAGCCAGTTGTTTCTTACCTTCCTGAAAAGCTGGAAGCAAGATGCTTGGGACCCCTCTGCCCGTTTGGGAACAAGGCAGCCTTTTGGGTCGGGAAGCTCTAGGCCAATGGAGCACACGCAGAGCAGGAGTTCTACTTCAGCCTGATCAGGCCTGCAAAGAAACAGCGTTTGACAGGCCTTGGTAAGAGATGTTCCCGGTAGGTGTAAGATCACTGGGCAGAGCCAGTTGTTTCTTAGCTTCACAAAGACCGGGAAGCAAGATGCTTTGGGCCTCTCTGCCCCTTGGAAACAGGGCAGCACTTTGGGCCTGGCAGCTCTAGAGCAATGGAGCACACCCAGAGCCGGAGTTCTACTTCAGCCAGATGAGGCCTGCCAAGAAACTGCGTTTCACAGGCCTTTCAAAGACATGTTCCCGGTAGGCTGTAAGAGCACGGGCCAGAGCGAGTTGGTTCTTAGCTTCCCAGAGAGCTGGAAGCAAGATGCTTTGGGGCCTCTCTGCCCCTTTGGAAACAAGGCAGCACCTTGGGCCTGGCAGCTCTAGGGCAATGGAGCACACCCAGAGCAGAAGTCCTACTTCAGCCAGATCAGGCCTGCCAAGGAACTGCGTTTCAGAGGCCTTTGCATGTGACGTTCCCGGTAGGCTGTGAGAGCACGGTGCAGAGCCAGTTGTTTCCTTGTTTCCCAAACAGCTGGAAGCAAGACGCTTTGGGGCTTCTCTGCCCCTTTGGAAACAAGGCAGCACGTTGGGTCTGGCAGCTCTAGGGCAATGGAGCACAACCAGAGCCGAAGTTCTACTTCTTCCAGATCAGGCCTGCCTAGACAGTGCGTTTCACAGGCCTTGATAAGAGATGTTCTCTTAGGCTATAAGAGCACTGGGCACAGCCAGTTGTTTCTTAGCTTCCCAAGAGCTGGAAGCAAGATGCTTTGGGGCCTCTCTGCCCCTTTGGAAACAAGGCAGCACATTGGGCCTGGCCGCTCTAGTTCAATGGAGCACACCCAGGGCAGAAGTTCTACTTCAGCCAAATCAGGCCTGCCAGGAAACGGCGTTTCACAGGCCTTGGTAAGAGATGTTCCCGGTAGGCTGTAAGAGCACTGGGCAACGCCAGATGTTTCTTAGCTTCCCGAAGAGCTGGAAGCAAGATGCTTTGGTGCCACTCTCTCACTTTGGAATCAAGGCATCCCTTTGGGGCAGGTAGCTCTAGGCCAGTGGAGCACACCCAGAGCAGAAGTTCTACTTGGGCCAGTTCAGGCCACCAACAAACTGCGTTTCACAGGCCTTGGTAAGAGATGTTCCCGGTAGGCTGTAAGAGCACTGGGCAACGCCAGATGTTTCTTAGCTTCCCGAAGAGCTGGAAGCAAGATGCTTTGGGGCCTCTCATACCCTTTGCAAACAAGGCGGCCCTTTGGGCCAGGCAGCTCTAGGCCAATGGAGCACACCCAGAGCAGAAGTTCTACTTCAGCTAGATCAGGCCACCAACAAAGTGCGTTTCACAGGCCTTGGTAAGAGATTGTCTCTTAGGCTGTAAGAGCACTGGGCAGAGACAGTTGTTTCTTAGCTTCCCAAAGAGCTGGAAGCAAGATGCTTTGGGGGCTCCCTGCCCCTTTGCCAACACGGGCGACCTTTGGGCCTTTCAGCTCTAGGCCAATGGAGCACACCCAGCGCAGAAGTCCTACTTCAGCCAGATCAGGCCTGCCAAGGAACTGCGTTTCAGAGGCCTTTGTATGTGACGTTCCCGGTAGGCTGTGAGAGCACGGTGCAGAGCCAGTTGTTTCCTTGTTTCCCAAACAGCTGGAAGCAAGACGCTTTGGGGCCTCTCTGCCCCTTTGGAAACAAGGCAGCACGTTGGGTCTGGCAGCTCTAGGGCAATGGAGCACAACCAGAGCCGAAGTTCTACTTCTTCCAGATCAGGCCTGCCTAGACAGTGCGTTTCACAGGCCTTGATAAGAGATGTTCTCTTAGGCTATAAGAGCACTGGGCACAGCCAGTTGTTTCTTAGCTTCCCAAGAGGTGGAAGCAAGATGCTTTGGGGCCTCTCTCCCCCTTTGGAAACAAGGCAGCCCTTTGGGCCTTTCAGCTCTAGGGCAATGGAGCACACCCAGAGCAGAAGTTCTACCTCAGCCAGATCAGGCCTGCCAAGAAACTGCTTTTCACAGGCCTTCGTAAGAGGTGTTCCCGGAAGGCTGTTAGAGTACCTGGCAGAGCGAGTTGTTTCTTAGCTTCAAAAACAGCTGGAAGGAACATGATTTGGGGCCTCTCTCCCCCTTTGCAAACAAAGCAGCCTTTGTGCCTGGCAGCTCTAGGCCAAAGTAGCACACCCAGAGCACAAGTTCTACCTCAGCCAGATAAGGCCTGTCAAGAAGCTGCGTTTCACAGGCCTTTGTATGTGACGTTCCCGGTTGGCTTTGAGAGCACTGTGCAGAGCCAGTTGTTTTAGCTTCCCAGAGAGCAGGAAGCAAGATGCTTTGGGGCCTCTCTCACACTTTGGAAATAAAGGCAGCCCTTTGGGCCTGGCAGCCCTAGGCCAATGGAGTACACCCAGAGCAGAAGTTCTACCTCAGCCAGATCAGGCCTTCCAAGAAACTGCGTCTCACAGGCCTTTCTCTGTCACGTTGCCGGTAGGCTGTGAGAGCACTGTGCAGAGCCAGTTGTTTCTTAGCTTCCCAAAGATTTGGAAGCAAGATGCTTTGGGGACTCTCAGCCCCTTTGGAAACAAGGCGGCCCTTTGGGCCTGGCAGCTCTAGGCCAAAGTAGCACGCCCAGAGCAGGAGTTCTACTTCAGCCAGATCAGGCCTGCCAGGAAACTGCGTTTCACAGGCCTTGGTAAGAGATGTTCCCGGTAGGCTGTGAGAGCACTGTGGAGAGCCAGTTGCTTTAGCTTCCCACAGAGCTGGAAGCAAGATGCTTTGGGGCCTCTCTCTCCCTTTGGACACAAGGCAGCCGTTTGGGCCTGGCAGCTCTAGGCCAATGGAGCACACCCACAGCAGAAGTTCTACTTCAGGCAGATCAGTCCTGCCCAGAAACTGCGTTTCACAGCCCTTGGTAAGAGATGTTCACGGTAGGCTGTGAGAGCACTGGGCAGAACCAGTTGTTTTTTACCTTCCCAAAGTGCTGGAGGCAAGATGCTTTGGGGCCTCTCTCACCCTTTGGAAACAAGGCAGCCCTTAGGTCCTGGTAGCTCTAGGCCTATGTAGCACAACCAGAACAGAAGTTCTAGTTCAGCCAGGTCAGGCCTGCCAAGAAACTGCGTTTCACAGGCCTTTCAAAGAGATGTTCTCTTAGGCTGTAAGAGCACTGGGCAGAGCCAGCTGTTTCTTAGCTTCCCGAAGAGCTGGGAGCAAGATGCTTTGGGTCCACTCTCCGTCTTTGGAAACAAGGCAGCCCTTTGGGCCTGGCAGCTCTAGGGCAATGGAGCACACCCAGAGCAGAAGTTCTACTTCAGCCAGATCAGGCCTGCCAGGAAACTGCGTTTCACAGGCCTTGGTAAGAGATGTTCCCGGTAGGCTGTAAGAGCACTGGGCAGAGCCAGTTCTTTCTTACCTTCCTGAAAAGCTGGAAGCAAGATGCTTGGGACCCCTCTGCCCGTTTGGGAACAAGGCAGCCTTTTGGGTCGGGAAGCTCTAGGCCAATGGAGCACACGCAGAGCAGGAGTTCTACTTCAGCCTGATCAGGCCTGCAAAGAAACAGCGTTTGACAGGCCTTGGTAAGAGATGTTCCCGGTAGGTGTAAGATCACTGGGCAGAGCCAGTTGTTTCTTAGCTTCACAAAGACCGGGAAGCAAGATGCTTTGGGCCTCTCTGCCCCTTGGAAACAGGGCAGCACTTTGGGCCTGGCAGCTCTAGAGCAATGGAGCACACCCAGAGCCGGAGTTCTACTTCAGCCAGATGAGGCCTGCCAAGAAACTGCGTTTCACAGGCCTTTCAAAGACATGTTCCCGGTAGGCTGTAAGAGCACGGGCCAGAGCGAGTTGGTTCTTAGCTTCCCAGAGAGCTGGAAGCAAGATGCTTTGGGGCCTCTCTGCCCCTTTGGAAACAAGGCAGCACCTTGGGCCTGGCAGCTCTAGGGCAATGGAGCACACCCAGAGCAGAAGTCCTACTTCAGCCAGATCAGGCCTGCCAAGGAACTGCGTTTCAGAGGCCTTTGCATGTGACGTTCCCGGTAGGCTGTGAGAGCACGGTGCAGAGCCAGTTGTTTCCTTGTTTCCCAAACAGCTGGAAGCAAGACGCTTTGGGGCTTCTCTGCCCCTTTGGAAACAAGGCAGCACGTTGGGTCTGGCAGCTCTAGGGCAATGGAGCACAACCAGAGCCGAAGTTCTACTTCTTCCAGATCAGGCCTGCCTAGACAGTGCGTTTCACAGGCCTTGATAAGAGATGTTCTCTTAGGCTATAAGAGCACTGGGCACAGCCAGTTGTTTCTTAGCTTCCCAAGAGCTGGAAGCAAGATGCTTTGGGGCCTCTCTGCCCCTTTGGAAACAAGGCAGCACATTGGGCCTGGCCGCTCTAGTTCAATGGAGCACACCCAGGGCAGAAGTTCTACTTCAGCCAAATCAGGCCTGCCAGGAAACGGCGTTTCACAGGCCTTGGTAAGAGATGTTCCCGGTAGGCTGTAAGAGCACTGGGCAACGCCAGATGTTTCTTAGCTTCCCGAAGAGCTGGAAGCAAGATGCTTTGGTGCCACTCTCTCACTTTGGAATCAAGGCATCCCTTTGGGGCAGGTAGCTCTAGGCCAGTGGAGCACACCCAGAGCAGAAGTTCTACTTGGGCCAGTTCAGGCCACCAACAAACTGCGTTTCACAGGCCTTGGTAAGAGATGTTCCCGGTAGGCTGTAAGAGCACTGGGCAACGCCAGATGTTTCTTAGCTTCCCGAAGAGCTGGAAGCAAGATGCTTTGGGGCCTCTCATACCCTTTGCAAACAAGGCGGCCCTTTGGGCCAGGCAGCTCTAGGCCAATGGAGCACACCCAGAGCAGAAGTTCTACTTCAGCTAGATCAGGCCACCAACAAAGTGCGTTTCACAGGCCTTGGTAAGAGATTGTCTCTTAGGCTGTAAGAGCACTGGGCAGAGACAGTTGTTTCTTAGCTTCCCAAAGAGCTGGAAGCAAGATGCTTTGGGGGCTCCCTGCCCCTTTGCCAACACGGGCGACCTTTGGGCCTTTCAGCTCTAGGCCAATGGAGCACACCCAGCGCAGAAGTCCTACTTCAGCCAGATCAGGCCTGCCAAGGAACTGCGTTTCAGAGGCCTTTGTATGTGACGTTCCCGGTAGGCTGTGAGAGCACGGTGCAGAGCCAGTTGTTTCCTTGTTTCCCAAACAGCTGGAAGCAAGACGCTTTGGGGCCTCTCTGCCCCTTTGGAAACAAGGCAGCACGTTGGGTCTGGCAGCTCTAGGGCAATGGAGCACAACCAGAGCCGAAGTTCTACTTCTTCCAGATCAGGCCTGCCTAGACAGTGCGTTTCACAGGCCTTGATAAGAGATGTTCTCTTAGGCTATAAGAGCACTGGGCACAGCCAGTTGTTTCTTAGCTTCCCAAGAGGTGGAAGCAAGATGCTTTGGGGCCTCTCTCCCCCTTTGGAAACAAGGCAGCCCTTTGGGCCTTTCAGCTCTAGGGCAATGGAGCACACCCAGAGCAGAAGTTCTACCTCAGCCAGATCAGGCCTGCCAAGAAACTGCTTTTCACAGGCCTTCGTAAGAGGTGTTCCCGGAAGGCTGTTAGAGTACCTGGCAGAGCGAGTTGTTTCTTAGCTTCAAAAACAGCTGGAAGCAACATGATTTGGGGCCTCTCTCCCCCTTTGGAAACAAAGCAGCCTTTGTGCCTGGCAGCTCTAGGCCAAAGTAGCACACCCAGAGCACAAGTTCTACCTCAGCCAGATAAGGCCTGTCAAGAAGCTGCGTTTCACAGGCCTTTGTATGTGACGTTCCCGGTTGGCTTTGAGAGCACTGTGCAGAGCCAGTTGTTTTAGCTTCCCAGAGAGCAGGAAGCAAGATGCTTTGGGGCCTCTCTCACACTTTGGAAATAAAGGCAGCCCTTTGGGCCTGGCAGCCCTAGGCCAATGGAGTACACCCAGAGCAGAAGTTCTACCTCAGCCAGATCAGGCCTTCCAAGAAACTGCGTCTCACAGGCCTTTCTCTGTCACGTTGCCGGTAGGCTGTGAGAGCACTGTGCAGAGCCAGTTGTTTCTTAGCTTCCCAAAGATTTGGAAGCAAGATGCTTTGGGGACTCTCAGCCCCTTTGGAAACAAGGCGGCCCTTTGGGCCTGGCAGCTCTAGGCCAAAGTAGCACGCCCAGAGCAGGAGTTCTACTTCAGCCAGATCAGGCCTGCCAAGAAACTGCGTTTCACAGGCCTTGGTAAGAGATGTTCCCGGTAGGCTGTGAGAGCACTGTGGAGAGCCAGTTGCTTTAGCTTCCCACAGAGCTGGAAGCAAGATGCTTTGGGTCCACTCTCCGTCTTTGGAAACAAGGCAGCCCTTTGGGCCTGGCAGCTCTAGGGCAATGGAGCACACCCAGAGCAGAAGTTCTACTTCAGCCAGATCAGGCCTGCCAGGAAACTGCGTTTCACAGGCCTTGGTAAGAGATGTTCCCGGTAGGCTGTAAGAGCACTGGGCAGAGCCAGTTGTTTCTTACCTTCCTGAAAAGCTGGAAGCAAGGTGCTTGGGACCCCTCTGCCCGTTTGGGAACAAGGCAGCCTTTTGGGTCGGGAAGCTCTAGGCCAATGGAGCACACGCAGAGCAGGAGTTCTACTTCAGCCTGATCAGGCCTGCAAAGAAACAGCGTTTGACAGGCCTTGGTAAGAGATGTTCCCGGTAGGTGTAAGAGCACTGGGCAGAGCCAGTTGTTTCTTAGCTTCGCAAAGACCGGGAAGCAAGATGCTTTGGGCCTCTCTGCCTCTTGGAAACAGGGCAGCACTTGGGGCCTGGCAGCTCTAGGGCAATGGAGCACACCCAGAGCCGGAGTTCTACTTCAGCCAGATGAGGCCTGCCAAGAAACTGCGTTTCACAGGCCTTTCAAAGACATGTTCCCGGTAGGCTGTAAGAGCACGGGCCAGAGCGAGTTGGTACTTAGCTTCCCAGAGAGCTGGAAGCAAGATGCTTTGGGGCCTCTCTGCCCCTTTGGAAACAAGGCAGCACCTTGGGTCTGGCAGCTCTAGGGCAATGGAGCACAACCAGAGCCGAAGTTCTACTTCAGCCAAATCAGGCCTGCCAGGAAACGGCGTTTCACAGGCCTTGGTAAGAGATGTTCCCGGTAGGCTGTAAGAGCACTGGGCAACGCCAGATGTTTCTTAGCTTCCCGAAGAGCTGGAAGCGAGAAGCTTTGGTGCCACTCTCTCACTTTGGACTCAAGGCAGCCCTTTGGGGCAGGTAGCTCTAGGCCAGTGGAGCACACCCAGAGCAGAAGTTCTACTTCGGCCAGTTCAGGCCACCAACAAACTGCGTTTCACAGGCCTTGGTAAGAGATGTTCCCGGTAGGCTGTAAGAGCACTGGGCAACGCCAGATGTTTCTTAGCTTCCCGAAGAGCTGGAAGCAAGATGCTTTGGGGCCTCTGATCCCCATTGCAAACAAGGCGGCCCTTTGGGCCAGGCAGCTCTAGGCCAATGGAGCACACCCAGAGCAGAAGTTCTACTTCAGCTAGATCAGGCCACCAACAAAGTGCGTTTCACAGGCCTTCGTAAGAGATTTTCTCTTAGGCTGTAAGAGCACTGGGCAGAGCCAGTTGTTTCTTAGCTTCCCAAAGAGCTGGAAGCAAGATGCTTTGGGGGCTCCCTGCCCCTTTGCCAACAAGGGCGACCTTTGGGCCTTTCAGCTCTAGCCCAATGGAGCACACCCAGAGCAGAAGTCCTACTTCAGCCAGATCAGGCCTGCCAAGGAACTGCGTTTCAGAGGCCTTTGTATGTGACGTTCCCGGTAGGCTGTGAGAGCACGGTGCAGAGCCAGTTGTTTCCTTGTTTCCCAAACAGCTGGAAGCAAGACGCTTTGGGGCCTCTCTGCCCCTTTGGAAACAAGGCAGCACGTTGGGTCTGGCAGCTCTAGGGCAATGGAGCACAACCAGAGCCGAAGTTCTACTTCTTCCAGATCAGGCCTGCCTAGACAGTGCGTTTCACAGGCCTTGATAAGAGATGTTCTCTTAGGCTATAAGAGCACTGGGCACAGCCAGTTGTTTCTTAGCTTCCCAAGAGGTGGAAGCAAGATGCTTTGGGGCCTCTCTCCCCCCCTTTGGAAACAAGGCAGCCCTTTGGGCCTTTCAGCTCTAGGGCAATGGAGCACACCCAGAGCAGAAGTTCTACCTCAGCCAGATCAGGCCTGCCAAGAAACTGCTTTTCACTGGCCTTCGTAAGAGGTGTTCCCGGAAGGCTGTAAGAGTACCTGGCAGAGCGAGTTGTTTCTTAGCTTCAAAAACAGCTGGAAGCAACATGATTTGGGGCCTCTCTCCCCCTTTGGAAACAAAGCAGCCTTTGTGCCTGGCAGCTCTAGGCCAAAGTAGCACACCCAGAGCACAAGTTCTACCTCAGCCAGATAAGGCCTGTCAAGAAGCTGCGTTTCACAGGCCTTTGTATGTGACGTTCCCGGTTGGCTTTGAGAGCACTGTGCAGAGCCAGTTGTTTTAGCTTCCCAGAGAGCAGGAAGCAAGATGCTTTGGGGCCTCTCTCACACTTTGGAAATAAAGGCAGCCCTTTGGGCCTGGCAGCCCTAGGCCAATGGAGTACACCCAGAGCAGAAGTTCTACCTCAGCCAGATCAGGCCTTCCAAGAAACTGCGTCTCACAGGCCTTTCTCTGTCACGTTGCCGGTAGGCTGTGAGAGCACTGTGCAGAGCCAGTTGTTTCTTAGCTTCCCAAAGATTTGGAAGCAAGATGCTTTGGGGACTCTCAGCCCCTTTGGAAACAAGGCGGCCCTTTGGGCCTGGCAGCTCTAGGCCAAAGTAGCACGCCCAGAGCAGGAGTTCTACTTCAGCCAGATCAGGCCTGCCAGGAAACTGCGTTTCACAGGCCTTGGTAAGAGATGTTCCCGGTAGGCTGTGAGAGCACTGTGGAGAGCCAGTTGCTTTAGCTTCCCACAGAGCTGGAAGCAAGATGCTTTGGGGCCTCTCTCTCCCTTTGGACACAAGGCAGCCGTTTGGGCCTGGCAGCTCTAGGCCAATGGAGCACACCCACAGCAGAAGTTCTACTTCAGGCAGATCAGTCCTGCCCAGAAACTGCGTTTCACAGCCCTTGGTAAGAGATGTTCACGGTAGGCTGTGAGAGCACTGGGCAGAACCAGTTGTTTTTTAGATTCCCAAAGTGCTGGAGGCAAGATGCTTTGGGGCCTCTCTCACCCTTTGGAAACAAGGCAGCCCTTAGGTCCTGGTAGCTCTAGGCCTATGTAGCACAACCAGAACAGAAGTTCTACTTCAGCCAGGTCAGGCCTGCCAAGAAACTGCGTTTCACAGGCCTTTCAAAGAGATGTTCTCTTAGGCTGTAAGAGCACTGGGCAGAGCCAGCTGTTTCTTAGCTTCCCAAAGAGCTGGGAGCAAGATGCTTTGGGTCCACTCTCCGTCTTTGGAAACAAGGCAGCCCTTTGGGCCTGGCAGCTCTAGGGCAATGGAGCACACCCAGAGCAGAAGTTCTACTTCAGCCAGATCAGGCCTGCCAGGAAACTGCGTTTCACAGGCCTTGGTAAGAGATGTTCCCGGTAGGCTGTAAGAGCACTGGGCAGAGCCAGTTGTTTCTTACCTTCCTGAAAAGCTGGAAGCAAGATGCTTGGGACCCCTCTGCCCGTTTGGGAACAAGGCAGCCTTTTGGGTCGGGAAGCTCTAGGCCAATGGAGCACACGCAGAGCAGGAGTTCTACTTCAGCCTGATCAGGACTGCAAAGAAACAGCGTTTGACAGGCCTTGGTAAGAGATGTTCCCGGTAGGTGTAAGATCACTGGGCAGAGCCAGTTGTTTCTTAGCTTCGCAAAGACCGGGAAGCAAGATGCTTTGGGCCTCTCTGCCCCTTGGAAACAGGGCAGCACTTTGGGCCTGGCAGCTCTAGGCCAATGGAGCACACCCAGAGCAGAAGTTCTACTTCAGCTAGATCAGGCCACCAACAAAGTGCGTTTCACAGGCCTTGGTAAGAGATTGTCTCTTAGGCTGTAAGAGCACTGGGCAGAGACAGTTGTTTCTTAGCTTCCCAAAGAGCTGGAAGCAAGATGCTTTGGGGGCTCCCTGCCCCTTTGCCAACAAGGGCGACCTTTGGGCCTTTCAACTCTAGCCCAATGGAGCACACCCAGCGCAGAAGTCCTACTTCAGCCAGATCAGGCCTGCCAAGGAACTGCGTTTCAGAGGCCTTTGTATGTGACGTTCCCGGTAGGCTGTGAGAGCACGGTGCAGAGCCAGTTGTTTCCTTGTTTCCCAAACAGCTGGAAGCAAGACGCTTTGGGGCCTCTCTGCCCCTATGGAAACAAGGCAGCACGTTGGGTCTGGCAGCTCTAGGGCAATGGAGCACACCCAGAGCAGAAGTTCTACCTCAGCCAGATCAGGCCTGCCAAGAAACTGCTTTTCACAGGCCTTCGTAAAAGGTGTTCCCGGAAGGCTGTAAGAGTACCTGGCAGAGCGAGTTGTTTCTTAGCTTCAAAAACAGCTGGAAGGAACATGATTTGGGGCCTCTCTCCCCCTTTGCAAACAAAGCAGCCTTTGTGCCTGGCAGCTCTAGGCCAAAGTAGCACACCCAGAGCACAAGTTCTACCTCAGCCAGATAAGGCCTGTCAAGAAGCTGCGTTTCACAGGCCTTTGTATGTGACGTTCCCGGTTGGCTTTGAGAGCACTGTGCAGAGCCAGTTGTTTTAGCTTCCCAGAGAGCAGGAAGCAAGATGCTTTGGGGCCTCTCTCACACTTTGGAAATAAAGGCAGCCCTTTGGGCCTGGCAGCCCTAGGCCAATGGAGTACACCCAGAGCAGAAGTTCTACCTCAGCCAGATCAGGCCTTCCAAGAAACTGCGTCTCACAGGCCTTTCTCTGTCACGTTGCCGGTAGGCTGTGAGAGCACTGTGCAGAGCCAGTTGTTTCTTAGCTTCCCAAAGATTTGGAAGCAAGATGCTTTGGGGACTCTCAGCCCCTTTGGAAACAAGGCGGCCCTTTGGGCCTGGCAGCTCTAGGCCAAAGTAGCACGCCCAGAGCAGGAGTTCTACTTCAGCCAGATCAGGCCTGCCAGGAAACTGCGTTTCACAGGCCTTGGTAAGAGATGTTCCCGGTAGGCTGTGAGAGCACTGTGGAGAGCCAGTTGCTTTAGCTTCCCACAGAGCTGGAAGCAAGATGCTTTGGGGCCTCTCTCTCCCTTTGGACACAAGGCAGCCGTTTGGGCCTGGCAGCTCTAGGCCAATGGAGCACACCCACAGCAGAAGTTCTACTTCAGGCAGATCAGTCCTGCCCAGAAACTGCGTTTCACAGCCCTTGGTAAGAAATGTTCACGGTAGGCTGTGAGAGCACTGGGCAGAACCAGTTGTTTTTTACCTTCCCAAAGTGCTGGAGGCAAGATGCTTTGGGGCCTCTCTCACCCTTTGGAAACAAGGCAGCCCTTAGGTCCTGGTAGCTCTAGGCCTATGTAGCACAACCAGAACAGAAGTTCTAGTTCAGCCAGGTCAGGCCTGCCAAGAAACTGCGTTTCACAGGCCTTTCAAAGAGATGTTCTCTTAGGCTGTAAGAGCACTGGGCAGAGCCAGCTGTTTCTTAGCTTCCCGAAGAGCTGGGAGCAAGATGCTTTGGGTCCACTCTCCGTCTTTGGAAACAAGGCAGCCCTTTGGGCCTGGCAGCTCTAGGGCAAGGGAGCACACCCAGAGCAGAAGTTCTACTTCAGCCAGATCAGGCCTGCCAGGAAACTGCGTTTCACAGGCCTTGGTAAGAGATGTTCCCGGTAGGCTGTAAGAGCACTGGGCAGAGCCAGTTGTTTCTTACCTTCCTGAAAAGCTGGAAGCAAGATGCTTGGGACCCCTCTGCCCGTTTGGGAACAAGGCAGCCTTTTGGGTCGGGAAGCTCTAGGCCAATGGAGCACACGCAGAGCAGGAGTTCTACTTCAGCCTGATCAGGCCTGCAAAGAAACAGCGTTTGACAGGCCTTGGTAAGAGATGTTCCCGGTAGGTGTAAGAGCACTGGGCAGAGCCAGTTGTTTCTTAGCTTCACAAAGACCGGGAAGCAAGATGCTTTGGGCCTCTCTGCCCCTTGGAAACAGGGCAGCACTTTGGGCCTGGCAGCTCTAGAGCAATGGAGCACACCCAGAGCCGGAGTTCTACTTCAGCCAGATGAGGCCTGCCAAGAAACTGCGTTTCACAGGACTTTCAAAGACATGTTCCCGGTAGGCTGTAAGAGCACGGGCCAGAGCGAGTTGGTTCTTAGCTTCCCAGAGAGCTGGAAGCAAGATGCTTTGGGGCCTCTCTGCCCCTTTGGAAACAAGGCAGCACCTTGGGCCTGGCAGCTCTAGGGCAATGGAGCACACCCAGAGCAGAAGTCCTACTTCAGCCAGATCAGGCCTGCCAAGGAACTGCGTTTCAGAGGCCTTTGCATGTGACGTTCCCGGTAGGCTGTGAGAGCACGGTGCAGAGCCAGTTGTTTCCTTGTTTCCCAAACAGCTGGAAGCAAGACGCTTTGGGGCTTCTCTGCCCCTTTGGAAACAAGGCAGCACGTTGGGTCTGGCAGCTCTAGGGCAATGGAGCACAACCAGAGCCGAAGTTCTACTTCTTCCAGATCAGGCCTGCCTAGACAGTGCGTTTCACAGGCCTTGATAAGAGATGTTCTCTTAGGCTATAAGAGCACTGGGCACAGCCAGTTGTTTCTTAGCTTCCCAAGAGCTGGAAGCAAGATGCTTTGGGGCCTCTCTGCCCCTTTGGAAACAAGGCAGCACATTGGGCCTGGCAGCTCTAGTTCAATGGAGCACACCCAGAGCAGAAGTTCTACTTCAGCCAAATCAGGCCTGCCAGGAAACGGCGTTTCACAGGCCTTGGTAAGAGATGTTCCCGGTAGGCTGTAAGAGCACTGGGCAACGCCAGATGTTTCTTAGCTTCCCGAAGAGCTGGAAGCAAGATGCTTTGGTGCCACTCTCTCACTTTGGAATCAAGGCATCCCTTTGGGGCAGGTAGCTCTAGGCCAGTGGAGCACACCCAGAGCAGAAGTTCTACTTGGGCCAGTTCAGGCCACCAACAAACTGCGTTTCACAGGCCTTGGTAAGAGATGTTCCCGGTAGGCTGTAAGAGCACTGGGCAACGCCAGATGTTTCTTAGCTTCCCGAAGAGCTGGAAGCAAGATGCTTTGGGGCCTCTCATACCCTTTGCAAACAAGGCGGCCCTTTGGGCCAGGCAGCTCTAGGCCAATGGAGCACACCCAGAGCAGAAGTTCTACTTCAGCTAGATCAGGCCACCAACAAAGTGCGTTTCACAGGCCTTGGTAAGAGATTGTCTCTTAGGCTGTAAGAGCACTGGGCAGAGACAGTTGTTTCTTAGCTTCCCAAAGAGCTGGAAGCAAGATGCTTTGGGGGCTCCCTGCCCCTTTGCCAACACGGGCGACCTTTGGGCCTTTCAGCTCTAGGCCAATGGAGCACACCCAGCGCAGAAGTCCTACTTCAGCCAGATCAGGCCTGCCAAGGAACTGCGTTTCAGAGGCCTTTGTATGTGACGTTCCCGGTAGGCTGTGAGAGCACGGTGCAGAGCCAGTTGTTTCCTTGTTTCCCAAACAGCTGGAAGCAAGACGCTTTGGGGCCTCTCTGCCCCTTTGGAAACAAGGCAGCACGTTGGGTCTGGCAGCTCTAGGGCAATGGAGCACAACCAGAGCCGAAGTTCTACTTCTTCCAGATCAGGCCTGCCTAGACAGTGCGTTTCACAGGCCTTGATAAGAGATGTTCTCTTAGGCTATAAGAGCACTGGGCACAGCCAGTTGTTTCTTAGCTTCCCAAGAGGTGGAAGCAAGATGCTTTGGGGCCTCTCTCCCCCTTTGGAAACAAGGCAGCCCTTTGGGCCTTTCAGCTCTAGGGCAATGGAGCACACCCAGAGCAGAAGTTCTACCTCAGCCAGATCAGGCCTGCCAAGAAACTGCTTTTCACAGGCCTTCGTAAGAGGTGTTCCCGGAAGGCTGTTAGAGTACCTGGCAGAGCGAGTTGTTTCTTAGCTTCAAAAACAGCTGGAAGCAACATGATTTGGGGCCTCTCTCCCCCTTTGGAAACAAAGCAGCCTTTGTGCCTGGCAGCTCTAGGCCAAAGTAGCACACCCAGAGCACAAGTTCTACCTCAGCCAGATAAGGCCTGTCAAGAAGCTGCGTTTCACAGGCCTTTGTATGTGACGTTCCCGGTTGGCTTTGAGAGCACTGTGCAGAGCCAGTTGTTTTAGCTTCCCAGAGAGCAGGAAGCAAGATGCTTTGGGGCCTCTCTCACACTTTGGAAATAAAGGCAGCCCTTTGGGCCTGGCAGCCCTAGGCCAATGGAGTACACCCAGAGCAGAAGTTCTACCTCAGCCAGATCAGGCCTTCCAAGAAACTGCGTCTCACAGGCCTTTCTCTGTCACGTTGCCGGTAGGCTGTGAGAGCACTGTGCAGAGCCAGTTGTTTCTTAGCTTCCCAAAGATTTGGAAGCAAGATGCTTTGGGGACTCTCAGCCCCTTTGGAAACAAGGCGGCCCTTTGGGCCTGGCAGCTCTAGGCCAAAGTAGCACGCCCAGAGCAGGAGTTCTACTTCAGCCAGATCAGGCCTGCCAAGAAACTGCGTTTCACAGGCCTTGGTAAGAGATGTTCCCGGTAGGCTGTGAGAGCACTGTGGAGAGCCAGTTGCTTTAGCTTCCCACAGAGCTGGAAGCAAGATGCTTTGGGTCCACTCTCCGTCTTTGGAAACAAGGCAGCCCTTTGGGCCTGGCAGCTCTAGGGCAATGGAGCACACCCAGAGCAGAAGTTCTACTTCAGCCAGATCAGGCCTGCCAGGAAACTGCGTTTCACAGGCCTTGGTAAGAGATGTTCCCGGTAGGCTGTAAGAGCACTGGGCAGAGCCAGTTGTTTCTTACCTTCCTGAAAAGCTGGAAGCAAGATGCTTGGGACCCCTCTGCCCGTTTGGGAACAAGGCAGCCTTTTGGGTCGGGAAGCTCTAGGCCAATGGAGCACACGCAGAGCAGGAGTTCTACTTCAGCCTGATCAGGCCTGCAAAGAAACAGCGTTTGACAGGCCTTGGTAAGAGATGTTCCCGGTAGGTGTAAGAGCACTGGGCAGAGCCAGTTGTTTCTTAGCTTCGCAAAGACCGGGAAGCAAGATGCTTTGGGCCTCTCTGCCTCTTGGAAACAGGGCAGCACTTGGGGCCTGGCAGCTCTAGGGCAATGGAGCACACCCAGAGCCGGAGTTCTACTTCAGCCAGATGAGGCCTGCCAAGAAACTGCGTTTCACAGGCCTTTCAAAGACATGTTCCCGGTAGGCTGTAAGAGCACGGGCCAGAGCGAGTTGGTTCTTAGCTTCCCAGAGAGCTGGAAGCAAGATGCTTTGGGGCCTCTCTGCCCCTTTGGAAACAAGGCAGCACCTTGGGTCTGGCAGCTCTAGGGCAATGGAGCACACCCAGAGCAGAAGTTCTACTTCAGCCAAATCAGGCCTGCCAGGAAACGGCGTTTCACAGGCCTTGGTAAGAGATGTTCCCGGTAGGCTGTAAGAGCACTGGGCAACGCCAGATGTTTCTTAGCTTCCCGAAGAGCTGGAAGCGAGAAGCTTTGGTGCCACTCTCTCACTTTGGACTCAAGGCAGCCCTTTGGGGCAGGTAGCTCTAGGCCAGTGGAGCACACCCAGAGCAGAAGTTCTACTTCGGCCAGTTCAGGCCACCAACAAACTGCGTTTCACAGGCCTTGGTAAGAGATGTTCCCGGTAGGCTGTAAGAGCACTGGGCAACGCCAGATGTTTCTTAGCTTCCCGAAGAGCTGGAAGCAAGATGCTTTGGGGCCTCTGATCCCCATTGCAAACAAGGCGGCCCTTTGGGCCAGGCAGCTCTAGGCCAATGGAGCACACCCAGAGCAGAAGTTCTACTTCAGCTAGATCAGGCCACCAACAAAGTGCGTTTCACAGGCCTTCGTAAGAGATTTTCTCTTAGGCTGTAAGAGCACTGGGCAGAGCCAGTTGTTTCTTAGCTTCCCAAAGAGCTGGAAGCAAGATGCTTTGGGGGCTCCCTGCCCCTTTGCCAACAAGGGCGACCTTTGGGCCTTTCAGCTCTAGCCCAATGGAGCACACCCAGAGCAGAAGTCCTACTTCAGCCAGATCAGGCCTGCCAAGGAACTGCGTTTCAGAGGCCTTTGTATGTGACGTTCCCGGTAGGCTGTGAGAGCACGGTGCAGAGCCAGTTGTTTCCTTGTTTCCCAAACAGCTGGAAGCAAGACGCTTTGGGGCCTCTCTGCCCCTTTGGAAACAAGGCAGCACGTTGGGTCTGGCAGCTCTAGGGCAATGGAGCACAACCAGAGCCGAAGTTCTACTTCTTCCAGATCAGGCCTGCCTAGACAGTGCGTTTCACAGGCCTTGATAAGAGATGTTCTCTTAGGCTATAAGAGCACTGGGCACAGCCAGTTGTTTCTTAGCTTCCCAAGAGGTGGAAGCAAGATGCTTTGGGGCCTCTCTCCCCCCCTTTGGATACAAGGCAGCCCTTTGGGCCTTTCAGCTCTAGGGCAATGGAGCACACCCAGAGCAGAAGTTCTACCTCAGCCAGATCAGGCCTGCCAAGAAACTGCTTTTCACTGGCCTTCGTAAGAGGTGTTCCCGGAAGGCTGTAAGAGTACCTGGCAGAGCGAGTTGTTTCTTAGCTTCAAAAACAGCTGGAAGCAACATGATTTGGGGCCTCTCTCCCCCTTTGGAAACAAAGCAGCCTTTGTGCCTGGCAGCTCTAGGCCAAAGTAGCACACCCAGAGCACAAGTTCTACCTCAGCCAGATAAGGCCTGTCAAGAAGCTGCGTTTCACAGGCCTTTGTATGTGACGTTCCCGGTTGGCTTTGAGAGCACTGTGCAGAGCCAGTTGTTTTAGCTTCCCAGAGAGCAGGAAGCAAGATGCTTTGGGGCCTCTCTCACACTTTGGAAATAAAGGCAGCCCTTTGGGCCTGGCAGCCCTAGGCCAATGGAGTACACCCAGAGCAGAAGTTCTACCTCAGCCAGATCAGGCCTTCCAAGAAACTGCGTCTCACAGGCCTTTCTCTGTCACGTTGCCGGTAGGCTGTGAGAGCACTGTGCAGAGCCAGTTGTTTCTTAGCTTCCCAAAGATTTGGAAGCAAGATGCTTTGGGGACTCTCAGCCCCTTTGGAAACAAGGCGGCCCTTTGGGCCTGGCAGCTCTAGGCCAAAGTAGCACGCCCAGAGCAGGAGTTCTACTTCAGCCAGATCAGGCCTGCCAAGAAACTGCGTTTCACAGGCCTTGGTAAGAGATGTTCCCGGTAGGCTGTGAGAGCACTGTGGAGAGCCAGTTGCTTTAGCTTCCCACAGAGCTGGAAGCAAGATGCTTTGGGTCCACTCTCCGTCTTTGGAAACAAGGCAGCCCTTTGGGCCTGGCAGCTCTAGGGCAATGGAGCACACCCAGAGCAGAAGTTCTACTTCAGCCAGATCAGGCCTGCCAGGAAACTGCGTTTCACAGGCCTTGGTAAGAGATGTTCCCGGTAGGCTGTAAGAGCACTGGGCAGAGCCAGTTGTTTCTTACCTTCCTGAAAAGCTGGAAGCAAGATGCTTGGGACCCCTCTGCCCGTTTGGGAACAAGGCAGCCTTTTGGGTCGGGAAGCTCTAGGCCAATGGAGCACACGCAGAGCAGGAGTTCTACTTCAGCCTGATCAGGCCTGCAAAGAAACAGCGTTTGACAGGCCTTGGTAAGAGATGTTCCCGGTAGGTGTAAGAGCACTGGGCAGAGCCAGTTGTTTCTTAGCTTCGCAAAGACCGGGAAGCAAGATGCTTTGGGCCTCTCTGCCCCTTGGAAACAGGGCAGCACTTGGGGCCTGGCAGCTCTAGGGCAATGGAGCACACCCAGAGCCGGAGTTCTACTTCAGCCAGATGAGGCCTGCCAAGAAACTGCGTTTCACAGGCCTTTCAAAGACATGTTCCCGGTAGGCTGTAAGAGCACGGGCCAGAGCGAGTTGGTTCTTAGCTTCCCAGAGAGCTGGAAGCAAGATGCTTTGGGGCCTCTCTGCCCCTTTGGAAACAAGGCAGCACCTTGGGCCTGGCAGCTCTAGGGCAATGGAGCACACCCAGAGCAGAAGTTCTACTTCAGCCAAATCAGGCCTGCCAGGAAACGGTGTTTCACAGGCCTTGGTAAGAGATGTTCCCGGTAGGCTGTAAGAGCACTGGGCAACGCCAGATGTTTCTTAGCTTCCCGAAGAGCTGGAAGCGAGAAGCTTTGGTGCCACTCTCTCACTTTGGACTCAAGGCAGCCCTTTGGGGCAGGTAGCTCTAGGCCAGTGGAGCACACCCAGAGCAGAAGTTCTACTTCGGCCAGTTCAGGCCACCAACAAACTGCGTTTCACAGGCCTTGGTAAGAGATGTTCCCGGTAGGCTGTAAGAGCACTGGGCAACGCCAGATGTTTCTTAGCTTCCCGAAGAGCTGGAAGCAAGATGCTTTGGGGCCTCTGATCCCCATTGCAAACAAGGCGGCCCTTTGGGCCAGGCAGCTCTAGGCCAATGGAGCACACCCAGAGCAGAAGTTCTACTTCAGCTAGATCAGGCCACCAACAAAGTGCGTTTCACAGGCCTTCGTAAGAGATTTTCTCTTAGGCTGTAAGAGCACTGGGCAGAGCCAGTTGTTTCTTAGCTTCCCAAAGAGCTGGAAGCAAGATGCTTTGGGGGCTCCCTGCCCCTTTGCCAACAAGGGCGACCTTTGGGCCTTTCAGCTCTAGCCCAATGGAGCACACCCAGAGCAGAAGTCCTACTTCAGCCAGATCAGGCCTGCCAAGGAACTGCGTTTCAGAGGCCTTTGTATGTGACGTTCCCGGTAGGCTGTGAGAGCACGGTGCAGAGCCAGTTGTTTCCTTGTTTCCCAAACAGCTGGAAGCAAGACGCTTTGGGGCCTCTCTGCCCCTTTGGAAACAAGGCAGCACGTTGGGTCTGGCAGCTCTAGGGCAATGGAGCACAACCAGAGCCGAAGTTCTACTTCTTCCAGATCAGGCCTGCCTAGACAGTGCGTTTCCCAGGCCTTGATAAGAGATGTTCTCTTAGGCTATAAGAGCACTGGGCACAGCCAGTTGTTTCTTAGCTTCCCAAGAGGTGGAAGCAAGATGCTTTGGGGCCTCTCTCCCCCCCTTTGGAAACAAGGCAGCCCTTTGGGCCTTTCAGCTCTAGGGCAATGGAGCACACCCAGAGCAGAAGTTCTACCTCAGCCAGATCAGGCCTGCCAAGAAACTGCTTTTCACTGGCCTTCGTAAGAGGTGTTCCCGGAAGGCTGTAAGAGTACCTGGCAGAGCGAGTTGTTTCTTAGCTTCAAAAACAGCTGGAAGCAACATGATTTGGGGCCTCTCTCCCCCTTTGGAAACAAAGCAGCCTTTGTGCCTGGCAGCTCTAGGCCAAAGTAGCACACCCAGAGCACAAGTTCTACCTCAGCCAGATAAGGCCTGTCAAGAAGCTGCGTTTCACAGGCCTTTGTATGTGACGTTCCCGGTTGGCTTTGAGAGCACTGTGCAGAGCCAGTTGTGTTAGCTTCCCAGAGAGCAGGAAGCAAGATGCTTTGGGGCCTCTCTCACACTTTGGAAATAAAGGCAGCCCTTTGGGCCTGGCAGCCCTAGGCCAATGGAGTACACCCAGAGCAGAAGTTCTACCTCAGCCAGATCAGGCCTTCCAAGAAACTGCGTCTCACAGGCCTTTCTCTGTCACGTTGCCGGTAGGCTGTGAGAGCACTGTGCAGAGCCACTTGTTTCTTAGCTTCCCAAAGATTTGGAAGCAAGATGCTTTGGGGACTCTCAGCCCCTTTGGAAACAAGGCGGCCCTTTGAGCCTGGCAGCTCTAGGCCAAAGTAGCATGCCCAGAGCAGGAGTTCTACTTCAGCCAGATCAGGCCTGCCAAGAAACTGCGTTTCACAGGCCTTGGTAAGAGATGTTCCCGGTAGGCTGTGAGAGCACTGTGGAGAGCCAGTTGCTTTAGCTTCCCACAGAGCTGGAAGCAAGATGCTTTGGGTCCACTCTCCGTCTTTTGAAACAAGGCAGCCCTTTGGGCCTGGCAGCTCTAGGGCAATGGAGCACACCCAGAGCAGAAGTTCTACTTCAGCCAGATCAGGCCTGCCAGGAAACTGCGTTTCACAGGCCTTGGTAAGAGATGTTCCCGGTAGGCTGTAAGAGCACTGGGCAGAGCCAGTTGTTTCTTACCTTCCTGAAAAGCTGGAAGCAAGATGCTTGGGACCCCTCTGCCCGTTTGGGAACAAGGCAGCCTTTTGGGTCGGGAAGCTCTAGGCCAATGGAGCACACGCAGAGCAGGAGTTCTTCTTCAGGCTGATCAGGCCTGCAAAGAAACAGCGTTTGACAGGCCTTGGTAAGAGATGTTCCCGGTAGGTGTAAGAGCACTGGGCAGAGCCAGTTGTTTCTTAGCTTCGCAAAGACCGGGAAGCAAGATGCTTTGGGCCTCTCTGCCCCTTGGAAACAGGGCAGCACTTGGGGCCTGGCAGCTCTAGGGCAATGGAGCACACCCAGAGCCGGAGTTCTACTTCAGCCAGATGAGGCCTGCCAAGAAACTGCGTTTCACAGGCCTTTCAAAGACATGTTCCCGGTAGGCTGTAAGAGCACGGGGCAGAGTGAGTTGGTTCTTAGATTCCCAGAGAGCTGGAAGCAAGATGCTTTGGGGCCTCTCTGCCCCTTTGGAAACAAGGCAGCACCTTGGGCCTGGCAGCTCTAGGGCAATGGAGCACACCCAGAGCAGAAGTTCTACTTCAGCCAAATCAGGCCTGCCAGGAAACGGCGTTTCACAGGCCTTGGTAAGAGATGTTCCCGGTAGGCTGTAAAAGCACTGGGCAACGCCAGATGTTTCTTAGCTTCCCGAAGAGCTGGAAGCGAGAAGCTTTGGTGCCACTCTCTCACTTTGGACTCAAGGCAGCCCTTTGGGGCAGGTAGCTCAAGGCCAATGGAGCACACCCAGAGCAGAAGTCCTACTTCAGCCAGATCAGGCCTGCCAAGGAACTGCGTTTCAGAGGCCTTTGTATGTGACGTTCCCGGTAGGCTGTGAGAGCACGGTGCAGAGCCAGTTGTTTCCTTGTTTCCCAAACAGCTGGAAGCAAGACGCTTTGGGGCCTCTCTGCCCCTTTGGAAACAAGGCAGCACGTTGGGTCTGGCAGCTCTAGGGCAATGGAGCACAACCAGAGCCGAAGTTCTACTTCTTCCAGATCAGGCCTGCCTAGACAGTGCGTTTCACAGGCCTTGATAAGAGATGTTCTCTTAGGCTATAAGAGCACTGGGCACAGCCAGTTGTTTCTTAGCTTCCCAAGAGGTGGAAGCAAGATGCTTTGGGGCCTCTCTCCCCCTTTGGAAACAAGGCAGCCCTTTGGGCCTTTCAGCTCTAGGCCAATGGAGCACACCCACAGCAGAAGTTCTACCTCAGCCAGATCAGGCCTGCCAAGAAACTGCTTTTCACAGGCCTTCGTAAGAGGTGTTCCCGGAAGGCTGTAAGAGTACCTGGCAGAGCGAGTTGTTTCTTAGCTTCAAAAACAGCTGGAAGCAACATGATTTGGGGCCTCTCTCCCCCTTTGGAAACAAAGCAGCCTTTGTGCCTGGCAGCTCTAGGCCAAAGTAGCACACCCAGAGCACAAGTTCTACCTCAGCCAGATAAGGCCTGTCAAGAAGCTGCGTTTCACAGGCCTTTGTATGTGACGTTCCCGGTTGGCTTTGAGAGCACTGTGCAGAGCCAGTTGTTTTAGCTTCCCAGAGAGCAGGAAGCAAGATGCTTTGGGGCCTCTCTCACACTTTGGAAATAAAGGCATCCCTTTGGGCCTGGCAGCCCTAGGCCAATGGAGTACACCCAGAGCAGAAGTTCTACCTCAGCCAGATCAGGCCTTCCAAGAAACTGCGTCTCACAGGCCTTTCTCTGTCACGTTGCCGGTAGGCTGTGAGAGCACTGTGCAGAGCCAGTTGTTTCTTAGCTTCCCAAAGATTTGGAAGCAAGATGCTTTGGGGACTCTCAGCCCCTTTGGAAACAAGGCGGCCCTTTGGGCCTGGCAGCCCTAGGCCAAAGTAGCACGCCCAGAGCAGGAGTTCTACTTCAGCCAGATCAGGCCTGCCAGGAAACTGCGTTTCACAGGCCTTGGTAAGAGATGTTCCCGGTAGGCTGTAAGAGCACTGGGCAGAGCCAGTTGTTTCTTACCTTCCTGAAAAGCTGGAAGCAAGATGCTTGGGACCCCTCTGCCCGTTATGGAACAAGGCAGCCTTTTGGGTCGGGAAGCTCTAGGCCAATGCAGCACACGCAGAGCAGGAGTTCTACTTCAGCCTGATCAGGCCTGCAAAGAAACAGCGTTTGACAGACCTTGGTAAGAGATGTTCCCGGTAGGTGTAAGAGCACTGGGCAGAGCCAGTTGTTTCTTAGCTTCGCAAAGACCGGGAAGCAAGATGCTTTGGGCCTCTCTGCCCCTTGGAAACAGGGCAGCACTTTGGGCCTGGCAGCTCTAGGGCAATGGAGCACACCCAGAGCCGGAGTTCTACTTCAGCCAGATGAGGCCTGCCAAGAAACTGCGTTTCACAGGCCTTTCAAAGACATGTTCCCGGTAGGCTGTAAGAGCACGGGCCAGAGCGAGTTGGTTCTTAGCTTCCCAGAGAGCTGGAAGCAAGATGCTTTGGGGCCTCTCTGCCCCTTTGGAAACAAGGCAGCACCTTGGGCCTGGCAGCTCTAGGGCAATGGAGCACACCCAGAGCAGAAGTTCTACTTCAGCCAAATCAGGCCTGCCAGGAAACGGCGTTTCACAGGCCTTGGTAAGAGATGTTCCCGGTAGGCTGTAAGAGCACTGGGCAACGCCAGATGTTTCTTAGCTTCCCGAAGAGCTGGAAGCGAGAAGCTTTGGTGCCACTCTCTCACTTTGGACTCAAGGCAGCCCTTTGGGGCAGGTAGCTCTAGGCCAGTGGAGCACACCCAGAGCAGAAGTTCTACTTGGGCCAGTTCAGGCCACCAACACACTGCGTTTCACAGGCCTTGGTAAGAGATGTTCTCGGTAGGCTGTAAGAGCACTGGGCAACGCCAGATGTTTCTTAGCTTGCCGAAGAGCTGGAAGCAAGATGCTTTGGGGCCTCTCATCCCCTTTGCAAACAAGGCCGACCTTTGGGCCAGGCAGCTCTAGGCCAATGGAGCACACCCAGAGCAGAAGTTCTACCTCAGCCAGATAAGGCCTGCCAAGAAACTGCGTTTCAAAGGCTTTGGTAAGAGATGTTCCCGCTACTCTGTTAGAGCACTGGGCAGAGCCATTTGTTTCTTAGCTTCCCAAAGAGCTGGAAGCAAGATGCTTTGGGGTCTCCCTGCCCTTTTGCCAACAAGGGCGACCCTTGGGCCTTTCAGCTCTAGGCCAATGGAGCACACCCAGAGCAGAAGTCCTACTTCAGCCAGATCAGGCCTGCCAAGGAACTGCGTTTCAGAGGCCTTTGTATGTGACGTTCCCGGTAGGCTGTGAGAGCACGGTGCAGAGCCAGTTGTTTCCTTGTTTCCCAAACAGCTGGAAGCAAGACGCTTTGGGGCCTCTCTGCCCCTTTGGAAACAAGGCAGCACGTTGGGTCTGGCAGCTCTAGGGCAATGGAGCACAACCAGAGCCGAAGTTCTACTTCTTCCAGATCAGGCCTGCCTAGACAGTGCGTTTCACAGGCCTTGATAAGAGATGTTCTCTTAGGCTATAAGAGCACTGGGCACAGCCAGTTGTTTCTTAGCTTCCCAAGAGGTGGAAGCAAGATGCTTTGGGGCCTCTCTCCCCCCCTTTGGAAACAAGGCAGCCCTTTGGGCCTTTCAGCTCTAGGGCAATGGAGCACACCCAGAGCAGAAGTTCTACCTCAGCCAGATCAGGCCTGCCAAGAAACTGCTTTTCACTGGCCTTCGTAAGAGGTGTTCCCGGAAGGCTGTAAGAGTACCTGGCAGAGCGAGTTGTTTCTTAGCTTCAAAAACAGCTGGAAGCAACATGATTTGGGGCCTCTCTCCCCCTTTGGAAACAAAGCAGCCTTTGTGCCTGGCAGCTCTAGGCCAAAGTAGCACACCCAGAGCACAAGTTCTACCTCAGCCAGATAAGGCCTGTCAAGAAGCTGCGTTTCACAGGCCTTTGTATGTGACGTTCCCGGTTGGCTTTGAGAGCACTGTGCAGAGCCAGTTGTGTTAGCTTCCCAGAGAGCAGGAAGCAAGATGCTTTGGGGCCTCTCTCACACTTTGGAAATAAAGGCAGCCCTTTGGGCCTGGCAGCCCTAGGCCAATGGAGTACACCCAGAGCAGAAGTTCTACCTCAGCCAGATCAGGCCTTCCAAGAAACTGCGTCTCACAGGCCTTTCTCTGTCACGTTGCCGGTAGGCTGTGAGAGCACTGTGCAGAGCCACTTGTTTCTTAGCTTCCCAAAGATTTGGAAGCAAGATGCTTTGGGGACTCTCAGCCCCTTTGGAAACAAGGCGGCCCTTTGAGCCTGGCAGCTCTAGGCCAAAGTAGCACGCCCAGAGCAGGAGTTCTACTTCAGCCAGATCAGGCCTGCCAAGAAACTGCGTTTCACAGGCCTTGGTAAGAGATGTTCCTGGTAGGCTGTGAGAGCACTGTGGAGAGCCAGTTGCTTTAGCTTCCCACAGAGCTGGAAGCAAGATGCTTTGGGTCCACTCTCCGTCTTTGGAAACAAGGCAGCCCTTTGGGCCTGGCAGCTCTAGGGCAATGGAGCACACCCAGAGCAGAAGTTCTACTTCAGCCAGATCAGGCCTGCCAGGAAACTGCGTTTCACAGGCCTTGGTAAGAGATGTTCCCGGTAGGCTGTAAGAGCACTGGGCAGAGCCAGTTGTTTCTTACCTTCCTGAAAAGCTGGAAGCAAGATGCTTGGGACCCCTCTGCCCGTTTGGGAACAAGGCAGCCTTTTGGGTCGGGAAGCTCTAGGCCAATGGAGCACACGCAGAGCAGGAGTTCTACTTCAGCCTGATCAGGCCTGCAAAGAAACAGCGTTTGACAGGCCTTGGTAAGAGATGTTCCCGGTAGGTGTAAGAGCACTGGGCAGAGCCAGTTGTTTCTTAGCTTCGCAAAGACCGGGAAGCAAGATGCTTTGGGCCTCTCTGCCCCTTGGAAACAGGGCAGCACTTGGGGCCTGGCAGCTCTAGGGCAATGGAGCACACCCAGAGCCGGAGTTCTACTTCAGCCAGATGAGGCCTGCCAAGAAACTGCGTTTCACAGGCCTTTCAAAGACATGTTCCCGGTAGGCTGTAAGAGCACGGGGCAGAGTGAGTTGGTTCTTAGATTCCCAGAGAGCTGGAAGCAAGATGCTTTGGGGCCTCTCTGCCCCTTTGGAAACAAGGCAGCACCTTGGGCCTGGCAGCTCTAGGGCAATGGAGCACACCCAGAGCAGAAGTTCTACTTCAGCCAAATCAGGCCTGCCAGGAAACGGCGTTTCACAGGCCTTGGTAAGAGATGTTCCCGGTAGGCTGTAAGAGCACTGGGCAACGCCAGATGTTTCTTAGCTTCCCGAAGAGCTGGAAGCGAGAAGCTTTGGTGCCACTCTCTCACTTTGGACTCAAGGCAGCCCTTTGGGGCAGGTAGCTCTAGGCCAATGGAGCACACCCAGAGCAGAAGTCCTACTTCAGCCAGATCAGGCCTGCCAAGGAACTGCGTTTCAGAGGCCTTTGTATGTGACGTTCCCGGTAGGCTGTGAGAGCACGGTGCAGAGCCAGTTGTTTCCTTGTTTCCCAAACAGCTGGAAGCAAGACGCTTTGGGGCCTCTCTGCCCCTTTGGAAACAAGGCAGCACGTTGGGTCTGGCAGCTCTAGGGCAATGGAGCACAACCAGAGCCGAAGTTCTACTTCTTCCAGATCAGGCCTGCCTAGACAGTGCGTTTTACAGGCCTTGATAAGAGATGTTCTCTTAGGCTATAAGAGCACTGGGCACAGCCAGTTGTTTCTTAGCTTCCCAAGAGGTGGAAGCAAGATGCTTTGGGGCCTCTCTCCCCCTTTGGAAACAAGGCAGCCCTTTGGGCCTTTCAGCTCTAGGCCAATGGAGCACACCCACAGCAGAAGTTCTACCTCAGCCAGATCAGGCCTGCCAAGAAACTGCTTTTCACAGGCCTTCGTAAGAGGTGTTCCCGGAAGGCTGTAAGAGTACCTGGCAGAGCGAGTTGTTTCTTAGCTTCAAAAACAGCTGGAAGCAACATGATTTGGGGCCTCTCTCCCCCTTTGGAAACAAAGCAGCCTTTGTGCCTGGCAGCTCTAGGCCAAAGTAGCACACCCAGAGCACAAGTTCTACCTCAGCCAAATAAGGCCTGTCAAGAAGCTGCGTTTCACAGGCCTTTGTATGTGACGTTACCGGTTGGCTTTGAGAGCACTGTGCAGAGCCAGTTGTTTTAGCTTCCCAGAGAGCAGGAAGCAAGATGCTTTGGGGCCTCTCTCACACTTTGGAAATAAAGGCATCCCTTTGGGTCTGGCAGCCCTAGGCCAATGGAGTACACCCAGAGCAGAAGTTCTACCTCAGCCAGATCAGGCCTTCCAAGAAACTGCGTCTCACAGGCCTTTCTCTGTCACGTTGCCGGTAGGCTGTGAGAGCACTGTGCAGAGCCAGTTGTTTCTTAGCTTCCCAAAGATTTGGAAGCAAGATGCTTTGGGGACTCTCAGCCCCTTTGGAAACAAGGCGGCCCTTTGGGCCTGGCAGCCCTAGGCCAAAGTAGCACGCCCAGAGCAGGAGTTCTACTTCAGCCAGATCAGGCCTGCCAGGAAACTGCGTTTCACAGGCCTTGGTAAGAGATGTTCCCGGTAGGCTGTAAGAGCACTGGGCAGAGCCAGTTGTTTCTTACCTTCCTGAAAAGCTGGAAGCAAGATGCTTGGGACCCCTCTGCCCGTTTGGGAACAAGGCAGCCTTTTGGGTCGGGAAGCTCTAGGCCAATGCAGCACACGCAGAGCAGGAGTTCTACTTCAGCTTGATCAGGCCTGCAAAGAAACAGCGTTTGACAGACCTTGGTAAGAGATGTTCCCGGTAGGTGTAAGAGCACTGGGCAGAGCCAGTTGTTTCTTAGCTTCGCAAAGACCGGGAAGCAAGATGCTTTGGGCCTCTCTGCCCCTTGGAAACAGGGCAGCACTTGGGGCCTGGCAGCTCTAGGGCAATGGAGCACACCCAGAGCCGGAGTTCTACTTCAGCCAGATGAGGCCTGCCAAGAAACTGCGTTTCACAGGCCTTTCAAAGACATGTTCCCGGTAGGCTGTAAGAGCACGGGCCAGAGCGAGTTGGTTCTTAGCTTCCCAGAGAGCTGGAAGCAAGATGCTTTGGGGCCTCTCTGCCCCTTTGGAAACAAGGCAGCACCTTGGGCCTGGCAGCTCTAGGGCAATGGAGCACACCCAGAGCAGAAGTTCTACTTCAGCCAAATCAGGCCTGCCAGGAAACGGCGTTTCACAGGCCTTGGTAAGAGATGTTCCCGGTAGGCTGTAAGAGCACTGGGCAACGCCAGATGTTTCTTAGCTTCCCGAAGAGCTGGAAGCGAGAAGCTTTGGTGCCACTCTCTCACTTTGGACTCAAGGCAGCCCTTTGGGGCAGGTAGCTCTAGGCCAGTGGAGCACACCCAGAGCAGAAGTTCTACTTGGGCCAGTTCAGGCCACCAACACACTGCGTTTCACAGGCCTTGGTAAGAGATGTTCCCGGTAGGCTGTAAGAGCACTGGGCAACGCCAGATGTTTCTTAGCTTCCCGAAGAGCTGGAAGCAAGATGCTTTGGGGCCTCTCATCCCCTTTGCAAACAAGGCGGCCCTATGGGCCATGCAGCTCTAGGCCATTAGAGCACACCCAGAGCAGAAGTTCTACTTCGGCCAGTTCAGGCCACCAACAAACTGCTTTTAACAGGCCTTGGTAAGAGATGTTCCCGGTAGGCTGTAAGAGCACTGGGCAACGCCAGATATTTCTTAGCTTCCCGAAGAGCTGGAAGCAAGATGCTTTGGGGCCTCTCATCCCCTTTGCAAACAAGGCCGACCTTTGGGCCAGACAGCTCTAGGCCAATGGAGCACACCCAGAGCAGAAGTTCTACCTCAGCCAGATAAGGCCTGCCAAGAAACTGCGTTTCAAAGGCTTTGGTAAGAGATGTTCCCGCTACTCTGTTAGAGCACTGGGCAGAGCCATTTGTTTCTTAGCTTCCCAAAGAGCTGGAAGCAAGATGCGTTGGGGGCTCCCTGCCCTTTTGCCAACAAGTGCGACCCTTGGGCCTTTCAGCTCTAGGCCAATGGAGCACACCCAGAGCAGAAGTCCTACTTCAGCCAGATCAGGCCTGCCAAGGAACTGCGTTTCAGAGGCCTTTGTATGTGACGTTCCCGGTAGGCTGTGAGAGCACGGTGCAGAGCCAGTTGTTTCCTTGTTTCCCAAACAGCTGGAAGCAAGACGCTTTGGGGCCTCTCTGCCCCTTTGGAAACAAGGCAGCACGTTGGGTCTGGCAGCTCTAGGGCAATGGAGCACAACCAGAGCCGAAGTTCTACTTCTTCCAGATCAGGCCTGCCTAGACAGTGCGTTTCACAGGCCTTGATAAGAGATGTTCTCTTAGGCTATAAGAGCACTGGGCACAGCCAGTTGTTTCTTAGCTTCCCAAGAGGTGGAAGCAAGATGCTTTGGGGCCTCTCTCCCCCCCTTTGGAAACAAGGCAGCCCTTTGGGCCTTTCAGCTCTAGGGCAATGGAGCACACCCAGAGCAGAAGTTCTACCTCAGCCAGATCAGGCCTGCCAAGAAACTGCTTTTCACTGGCCTTCGTAAGAGGTGTTCCCGGAAGGCTGTAAGAGTACCTGGCAGAGCGAGTTGTTTCTTAGCTTCAAAAACAGCTGGAAGCAACATGATTTGGGGCCTCTCTCCCCCTTTGGAAACAAAGCAGCCTTTGTGCCTGGCAGCTCTAGGCCAAAGTAGCACACCCAGAGCACAAGTTCTACCTCAGCCAGATAAGGCCTGTCAAGAAGCTGCGTTTCACAGGCCTTTGTATGTGACGTTCCCGGTTGGCTTTGAGAGCACTGTGCAGAGCCAGTTGTGTTAGCTTCCCAGAGAGCAGGAAGCAAGATGCTTTGGGGCCTCTCTCACACTTTGGAAATAAAGGCAGCCCTTTGGGCCTGGCAGCCCTAGGCCAATGGAGTACACCCAGAGCAGAAGTTCTACCTCAGCCAGATCAGGCCTTCCAAGAAACTGCGTCTCACAGGCCTTTCTCTGTCACGTTGCCGGTAGGCTGTGAGAGCACTGTGCAGAGCCAGTTGTTTCTTAGCTTCCCAAAGATTTGGAAGCAAGATGCTTTGGGGACTCTCAGCCCCTTTGGAAACAAGGCGGCCCTTTGAGCCTGGCAGCTCTAGGCCAAAGTAGCACGCCCAGAGCAGGAGTTCTACTTCAGCCAGATCAGGCCTGCCAAGAAACTGCGTTTCACAGGCCTTGGTAAGAGATGTTCCCGGTAGGCTGTGAGAGCACTGTGTAGAGCCAGTTGCTTTAGCTTCCCACAGAGCTGGAAGCAAGATGCTTTGGGTCCACTCTCCGTCTTTGGAAACAAGGCAGCCCTTTGGGCCTGGCAGCTCTAGGGCAATGGAGCACACCCAGAGCAGAAGTTCTACTTCAGCCAGATCAGGCCTGCCAGGAAACTGCGTTTCACAGGCCTTGGTAAGAGATGTTCCCGGTAGGCTGTAAGAGCACTGGGCAGAGCCAGTTGTTTCTTACCTTCCTGAAAAGCTGGAAGCAAGATGCTTGGGACCCCTCTGCCCGTTTGGGAACAAGGCAGCCTTTTGGGTCGGGAAGCTCTAGGCCAATGGAGCACACGCAGAGCAGGAGTTCTACTTCAGCCTGATCAGGCCTGCAAAGAAACAGCGTTTGACAGGCCTTGGTAAGAGATGTTCCCGGTAGGTGTAAGAGCACTGGGCAGAGCCAGTTGTTTCTTAGCTTCGCAAAGACCGGGAAGCAAGATGCTTTGGGCCTCTCTGCCCCTTGGAAACAGGGCAGCACTTGGGGCCTGGCAGCTCTAGGGCAATGGAGCACACCCAGAGCCGGAGTTCTACTTCAGCCAGATGAGGCCTGCCAAGAAACTGCGTTTCACAGGCCTTTCAAAGACATGTTCCCGGTAGGCTGTAAGAGCACGGGGCAGAGTGAGTTGGTTCTTAGATTCCCAGAGAGCTGGAAGCAAGATGCTTTGGGGCCTCTCTGCCCCTTTGGAAACAAGGCAGCACCTTGGGCCTGGCAGCTCTAGGGCAATGGAGCACACCCAGAGCAGAAGTTCTACTTCAGCCAAATCAGGCCTGCCAGGAAACGGCGTTTCACAGGCCTTGGTAAGAGATGTTCCCGGTAGGCTGTAAGAGCACTGGGCAACGCCAGATGTTTCTTAGCTTCCCGAAGAGCTGGAAGCGAGAAGCTTTGGTGCCACTCTCTCACTTTGGACTCAAGGCAGCCCTTTGGGGCAGGTAGCTCTAGGCCAGTGGAGCACACCCAGAGCAGAAGTCCTACTTCAGCCAGATCAGGCCTGCCAAGGAACTGCGTTTCAGAGGCCTTTGTATGTGACGTTCCCGGTAGGCTGTGAGAGCACGGTGCAGAGCCAGTTGTTTCCTTGTTTCCCAAACAGCTGGAAGCAAGACGCTTTGGGGCCTCTCTGCCCCTTTGGAAACAAGGCAGCACGTTGGGTCTGGCAGCTCTAGGGCAATGGAGCACAACCAGAGCCGAAGTTCTACTTCTTCCAGATCAGGCCTGCCTAGACAGTGCGTTTCACAGGCCTTGATAAGAGATGTTCTCTTAGGCTATAAGAGCACTGGGCACAGCCAGTTGTTTCTTAGCTTCCCAAGAGGTGGAAGCAAGATGCTTTGGGGCCTCTCTCCCCCTTTGGAAACAAGGCAGCCCTTTGGGCCTTTCAGCTCTAGGGCAATGGAGCACACCCAGAGCAGAAGTTCTACCTCAGCCAGATCAGGCCTGCCAAGAAACTGCTTTTCACTGGCCTTCGTAAGAGGTGTTCCCGGAAGGCTGTAAGAGTACCTGGCAGAGCGAGTTGTTTCTTAGCTTCAAAAACAGCTGGAAGCAACATGATTTGGGGCCTCTCTCCCCCTTTGGAAACAAAGCAGCCTTTGTGCCTGGCAGCTCTAGGCCAAAGTAGCACACCCAGAGCACAAGTTCTACCTCAGCCAGAGAAGGCCTGTCAAGAAGCTGCGTTTCACAGGCCTTTGTATGTGACGTTCCCGGTTGGCTTTGAGAGCACTGTGCAGAGCCAGTTGTGTTAGCTTCCCAGAGAGCAGGAAGCAAGATGCTTTGGGGCCTCTCTCACACTTTGGAAATAAAGGCAGCCCTTTGGGCCTGGCAGCCCTAGGCCAATGGAGTACACCCAGAGCAGAAGTTCTACGTCAGCCAGATCAGGCCTTCCAAGAAACTGCGTCTCACAGGCCTTTCTCTGTCACGTTGCCGGTAGGCTGTGAGAGCACTGTGCAGAGCCACTTGTTTCTTAGCTTCCCAAAGATTTGGAAGCAAGATGCTTTGGGGACTCTCAGCCCCTTTGGAAACAAGGCGGCCCTTTGAGCCTGGCAGCTCTAGGCCAAAGTAGCACGCCCAGAGCAGGAGTTCTACTTCAGCCAGATCAGGCCTGCCAATAAACTGCGTTTCACAGGCCTTGGTAAGAGATGTTCCCGGGAGGCTGTGAGAGCACTGTGGAGAGCCAGTTGCTTTAGCTTCCCACAGAGCTGGAAGCAAGATGCTTTGGGTCCACTCTCCGTCTTTGGAAACAAGGCAGCCCTTTGGGCCTGGCAGCTCTAGGGCAATGGAGCACACCCAGAGCAGAAGTTCTACTTCAGCCAGATCAGGCCTGCCAGGAAACTGCGTTTCACAGGCCTTGGTAAGAGATGTTCCCGGTAGGCTGTAAGAGCACTGGGCAGAGCCAGTTGTTTCTTACCTTCCTGAAAAGCTGGAAGCAAGATGCTTGGGACCCCTCTGCCCGTTTGGGAACAAGGCAGCCTTTTGGGTCGGGAAGCTCTAGGCCAATGGAGCACACGCAGAGCAGGAGTTCTACTTCAGCCTGATCAGGCCTGCAAAGAAACAGCGTTTGACAGGCCTTGGTAAGAGATGTTCCCGGTAGGTGTAAGAGCACTGGGCAGAGCCAGTTGTTTCTTAGCTTCGCAAAGACCGGGAAGCAAGATGCTTTGGGCCTCTCTGCCCCTTGGAAACAGGGCAGCACTTGGGGCCTGGCAGCTCTAGGGCAATGGAGCACACCCAGAGCCGGAGTTCTACTTCAGCCAGATGAGGCCTGCCAAGAAACTGCGTTTCACAGGCCTTTCAAAGACATGTTCCCGGTAGGCTGTAAGAGCACGGGGCAGAGTGAGTTGGTTCTTAGATTCCCAGAGAGCTGGAAGCAAGATGCTTTGGGGCCTCTCTGCCCCTTTGGAAACAAGGCAGCACCTTGGGCCTGGCAGCTCTAGGGCAATGGAGCACACCCAGAGCAGAAGTTCTACTTCAGCCAAATCAGGCCTGCCAGGAAACGGCGTTTCACAGGCCTTGGTAAGAGATGTTCCCGGTAGGCTGTAAGAGCACTGGGCAACGCCAGATGTTTCTTAGCTTCCCGAAGAGCTGGAAGCGAGAAGCTTTGGTGCCACTCTCTCACTTTGGACTCAAGGCAGCCCTTTGGGGCAGGTAGCTCTAGGCCAATGGAGCACACCCAGAGCAGAAGTCCTACTTCAGCCAGATCAGGCCTGCCAAGGAACTGCGTTTCAGAGGCCTTTGTATGTGACGTTCCCGGTAGGCTGTGAGAGCACGGTGCAGAGCCAGTTGTTTCCTTGTTTCCCAAACAGCTGGAAGCAAGACGCTTTGGGGCCTCTCTGCCCCTTTGGAAACAAGGCAGCACGTTGGGTCTGGCAGCTCTAGGGCAATGGAGCACAACCAGAGCCGAAGTTCTACTTCTTCCAGATCAGGCCTGCCTAGACAGTGCGTTTCACAGGCCTTGATAAGAGATGTTCTCTTAGGCTATAAGAGCACTGGGCACAGCCAGTTGTTTCTTAGCTTCCCAAGAGGTGGAAGCAAGATGCTTTGGGGCCTCTCTCCCCCTTTGGAAACAAGGCAGCCCTTTGGGCCTTTCAGCTCTAGGGCAATGGAGCACACCCAGAGCAGAAGTTCTACCTCAGCCAGATCAGGCCTGCCAAGAAACTGCTTTTCACTGGCCTTCGTAAGAGGTGTTCCCGGAAGGCTGTAAGAGTACCTGGCAGAGCGAGTTGTTTCTTAGCTTCAAAAACAGCTGGAAGCAACATGATTTGGGGCCTCTCTCCCCCTTTGGAAACAAAGCAGCCTTTGTGCCTGGCAGCTCTAGGCCAAAGTAGCACACCCAGAGCACAAGTTCTACCTCAGCCAGATAAGGCCTGTCAAGAAGCTGCGTTTCACAGGCCTTTGTATGTGACGTTCCCGGTTGGCTTTGAGAGCACTGTGCAGAGCCAGTTGTGTTAGCTTCCCAGAGAGCAGGAAGCAAGATGCTTTGGGGCCTCTCTCACACTTTGGAAATAAAGGCAGCCCTTTGGGCCTGGCAGCCCTAGGCCAATGGAGTACACCCAGAGCAGAAGTTCTACGTCAGCCAGATCAGGCCTTCCAAGAAACTGCGTCTCACAGGCCTTTCTCTGTCACGTTGCCGGTAGGCTGTGAGAGCACTGTGCAGAGCCACTTGTTTCTTAGCTTCCCAAAGATTTGGAAGCAAGATGCTTTGGGGACTCTCAGCCCCTTTGGAAACAAGGCGGCCCTTTGAGCCTGGCAGCTCTAGGCCAAAGTAGCACGCCCAGAGCAGGAGTTCTACTTCAGCCAGATCAGGCCTGCCAATAAACTGCGTTTCACAGGCCTTGGTAAGAGATGTTCCCGGTAGGCTGTGAGAGCACTGTGGAGAGCCAGTTGCTTTAGCTTCCCACAGAGCTGGAAGCAAGATGCTTTGGGTCCACTCTCCGTCTTTTGAAACAAGGCAGCCCTTTGGGCCTGGCAGCTCTAGGGCAATGGAGCACACCCAGAGCAGAAGTTCTACTTCAGCCAGATCAGGCCTGCCAGGAAACTGCGTTTCACAGGCCTTGGTAAGAGATGTTCCCGGTAGGCTGTAAGAGCACTGGGCAGAGCCAGTTGTTTCTTACCTTCCTGAAAAGCTGGAAGCAAGATGCTTGGGACCCCTCTGCCCGTTTGGGAACAAGGCAGCCTTTTGGGTCGAGAAGCTCTAGGCCAATGGAGCACACGCAGAGCAGGAGTTCTACTTCAGCCTGATCAGGCCTGCAAAGAAACAGCGTTTGACAGGCCTTGGTAAGAGATGTTCCCGGTAGGTATAAGAGCACTGGGCAGAGCCAGTTGTTTCTTAGCTTCGCAAAGACCGGGAAGCAAGATGCTTTGGGCCTCTCTGCCCCTTGGAAACAGGGCAGCACTTGGGGCCTGGCAGCTCTAGGGCAATGGAGCACACCCAGAGCCGGAGTTCTACTTCAGCCAGATGAGGCCTGCCAAGAAACTGCGTTTCACAGGCCTTTCAAAGACATGTTCCCGGTAGGCTGTAAGAGCACGGGGCAGAGTGAGTTGGTTCTTAGATTCCCAGAGAGCTGGAAGCAAGATGCTTTGGGGCCTCTCTGCCCCTTTGGAAACAAGGCAGCACCTTGGGCCTGGCAGCTCTAGGGCAATGGAGCACACCCAGAGCAGAAGTTCTACTTCAGTCAAATCAGGCCTGCCAGGAAACGGCGTTTCACAGGCCTTGGTAAGAGATGTTCCCGGTAGGCTGTAAAAGCACTGGGCAACGCCAGATGTTTCTTAGCTTCCCGAAGAGCTGGAAGCGAGAAGCTTTGGTGCCACTCTCTCACTTTGGACTCAAGGCAGCCCTTTGGGGCAGGTAGCTCAAGGCCAATGGAGCACACCCAGAGCAGAAGTCCTACTTCAGCCAGATCAGGCCTGCCAAGGAACTGCGTTTCAGAGGCCTTTGTATGTGACGTTCCCGGTAGGCTGTGAGAGCACGGTGCAGAGCCAGTTGTTTCCTTGTTTCCCAAACAGCTGGAAGCAAGACGCTTTGGGGCCTCTCTGCCCCTTTGGAAACAAGGCAGCACGTTGGGTCTGCCAGCTCTAGGGCAATGGAGCACAACCAGAGCCGAAGTTCTACTTCTTCCAGATCAGGCCTGCCTAGACAGTGCGTTTCACAGGCCTTGATAAGAGATGTTCTCTTAGGCTATAAGAGCACTGGGCACAGCCAGTTGTTTCTTAGCTTCCCAAGAGGTGGAAGCAAGATGCTTTGGGGCCTCTCTCCCCCCCTTTGGAAACAAGGCAGCCCTTTGGGCCTTTCAGCTCTAGGGCAATGGAGCACACCCAGAGCAGAAGTTCTACCTCAGCCAGATCAGGCCTGCCAAGAAACTGCTTTTCACTGGCCTTCGTAAGAGGTGTTCCCGGAAGGCTGTAAGAGTACCTGGCAGAGCGAGTTGTTTCTTAGCTTCAAAAACAGCTGGAAGCAACATGATTTGGGGCCTCTCTCCCCCTTTGGAAACAAAGCAGCCTTTGTGCCTGGCAGCTCTAGGCCAAAGTAGCACACCCAGAGCACAAGTTCTACCTCAGCCAGATAAGGCCTGTCAAGAAGCTGCGTTTCACAGGCCTTTGTATGTGACGTTCCCGGTTGGCTTTGAGAGCACTGTGCAGAGCCAGTTGTTTTAGCTTCCCAGAGAGCAGGAAGCAAGATGCTTTGGGGCCTCTCTCACACTTTGGAAATAAAGGCAGCCCTTTGGGCCTGGCAGCCCTAGGCCAATGGAGTACACCCAGAGCAGAAGTTCTACCTCAGCCAGATCAGGCCTTCCAAGAAACTGCGTCTCACAGGCCTTTCTCTGTCACGTTGCCGGTAGGCTGTGAGAGCACTGTGCAGAGCCACTTGTTTCTTAGCTTCCCAAAGATTTGGAAGCAAGATGCTTTGGGGACTCTCAGCCCCTTTGGAAACAAGGCGGCCCTTTGAGCCTGGCAGCTCTAGGCCAAAGTAGCACGCCCAGAGCAGGAGTTCTACTTCAGCCAGATCAGGCCTGCCAAGAAACTGCGTTTCACAGGCCTTGGTAAGAGATGTTCCCGGTAGGCTGTGAGAGCATTGTGGAGAGCCAGTTGCTTTAGCTTCCCACAGAGCTGGAAGCAAGATGCTTTGGGTCCACTCTCCGTCTTTGGAAACAAGGCAGCCCTTTGGGCCTGGCAGCTCTAGGGCAATGGAGCACACCCAGAGCAGAAGTTCTACTTCAGCCAGATCAGGCCTGCCAGGAAACTGCGTTTCACAGGCCTTGGTAAGAGATGTTCCCGGTAGGCTGTAAGAGCACTGGGCAGAGCCAGTTGTTTCTTACCTTCCTGAAAAGCTGGAAGCAAGATGCTTGGGACCCCTCTGCCCGTTTGGGAACAAGGCAGCCTTTTGGGTCGGGAAGCTCTAGGCCAATGGAGCACACGCAGAGCAGGAGTTCTACTTCAGCCTGATCAGGCCTGCAAAGAAACAGCGTTTGACAGGCCTTGGTAAGAGATGTTCCCGGTAGGTGTAAGAGCACTGGGCAGAGCCAGTTGTTTCTTAGCTTCGCAAAGACCGGGAAGCAAGATGCTTTGGGCCTCTCTGCCCCTTGGAAACAGGGCAGCACTTGGGGCCTGGCAGCTCTAGGGCAATGGAGCACACCCAGAGCCGGAGTTCTACTTCAGCCAGATGAGGCCTGCCAAGAAACTGCGTTTCACAGGCCTTTCAAAGACATGTTCCCGGTAGGCTGTAAGAGCACGGGGCAGAGTGTGTTGGTTCTTAGATTCCCAGAGAGCTGGAAGCAAGATGCTTTGGGGCCTCTCTGCCCCTTTGGAAACAAGGCAGCACCTTGGGCCTGGCAGCTCTAGGGCAATGGAGCACACCCAGAGCAGAAGTTCTACTTCAGCCAAATCAGGCCTGCCAGGAAACGGCGTTTCACAGGCCTTGGTAAGAGATGTTCCCGGTAGGCTGTAAGAGCACTGGGCAACGCCAGATGTTTCTTAGCTTCCCGAAGAGCTGGAAGCGAGAAGCTTTGGTGCCACTCTCTCACTTTGGACTCAAGGCAGCCCTTTGGGGCAGGTAGCTCTAGGCCAATGGAGCACACCCAGAGCAGAAGTCCTACTTCAGCCAGATCAGGCCTGCCAAGGAACTGCGTTTCAGAGGCCTTTGTATGTGACGTTCCCGGTAGGCTGTGAGAGCACGGTGCAGAGCCAGTTGTTTCCTTGTTTCCCAAACAGCTGGAAGCAAGACGCTTTGGGGCCTCTCTGCCCCTTTGGAAACAAGGCAGCACGTTGGGTCTGCCAGCTCTAGGGCAATGGAGCACAACCAGAGCCGAAGTTCTACTTCTTCCAGATCAGGCCTGCCTAGACAGTGCGTTTCACAGGCCTTGATAAGAGATGTTCTCTTAGGCTATAAGAGCACTGGGCACAGCCAGTTGTTTCTTAGCTTCCCAAGAGGTGGAAGCAAGATGCTTTGGGGCCTCTCTCCCCCCCTTTGGAAACAAGGCAGCCCTTTGGGCCTTTCAGCTCTAGGGCAATGGAGCACACCCAGAGCAGAAGTTCTACCTCAGCCAGATCAGGCCTGCCAAGAAACTGCTTTTCACTGGCCTTCGTAAGAGGTGTTCCCGGAAGGCTGTAAGAGTACCTGGCAGAGCGAGTTGTTTCTTAGCTTCAAAAACAGCTGGAAGCAACATGATTTGGGGCCTCTCTCCCCCTTTGGAAACAAAGCAGCCTTTGTGCCTGGCAGCTCTAGGCCAAAGTAGCACACCCAGAGCACAAGTTCTACCTCAGCCAGATAAGGCCTGTCAAGAAGCTGCGTTTCACAGGCCTTTGTATGTGACGTTCCCGGTTGGCTTTGAGAGCACTGTGCAGAGCCAGTTGTTTTAGCTTCCCAGAGAGCAGGAAGCAAGATGCTTTGGGGCCTCTCTCACACTTTGGAAATAAAGGCAGCCCTTTGGGCCTGGCAGCCCTAGGCCAATGGAGTACACCCAGAGCAGAAGTTCTACCTCAGCCAGATCAGGCCTTCCAAGAAACTGCGTCTCACAGGCCTTTCTCTGTCACGTTGCCGGTAGGCTGTGAGAGCACTGTGCAGAGCCACTTGTTTCTTAGCTTCCCAAAGATTTGGAAGCAAGATGCTTTGGGGACTCTCAGCCCCTTTGGAAACAAGGCGGCCCTTTGAGCCTGGCAGCTCTAGGCCAAAGTAGCACGCCCAGAGCAGGAGTTCTACTTCAGCCAGATCAGGCCTGCCAAGAAACTGCGTTTCACAGGCCTTGGTAAGAGATGTTCCCGGTAGGCTGTGAGAGCATTGTGGAGAGCCAGTTGCTTTAGCTTCCCACAGAGCTGGAAGCAAGATGCTTTGGGTCCACTCTCCGTCTTTGGAAACAAGGCAGCCCTTTGGGCCTGGCAGCTCTAGGGCAATGGAGCACACCCAGAGCAGAAGTTCTACTTCAGCCAGATCAGGCCTGCCAGGAAACTGCGTTTCACAGGCCTTGGTAAGAGATGTTCCCGGTAGGCTGTAAGAGCACTGGGCAGAGCCAGTTGTTTCTTACCTTCCTGAAAAGCTGGAAGCAAGATGCTTGGGACCCCTCTGCCCGTTTGGGAACAAGGCAGCCTTTTGGGTCGGGAAGCTCTAGGCCAATGGAGCACACGCAGAGCAGGAGTTCTACTTCAGCCTGATCAGGCCTGCAAAGAAACAGCGTTTGACAGGCCTTGGTAAGAGATGTTCCCGGTAGGTGTAAGAGCACTGGGCAGAGCCAGTTGTTTCTTAGCTTCGCAAAGACCGGGAAGCAAGATGCTTTGGGCCTCTCTGCCCCTTGGAAACAGGGCAGCACTTGGGGCCTGGCAGCTCTAGGGCAATGGAGCACACCCAGAGCCGGAGTTCTACTTCAGCCAGATGAGGCCTGCCAAGAAACTGCGTTTCACAGGCCTTTCAAAGACATGTTCCCGGTAGGCTGTAAGAGCACGGGGCAGAGTGTGTTGGTTCTTAGATTCCCAGAGAGCTGGAAGCAAGATGCTTTGGGGCCTCTCTGCCCCTTTGGAAACAAGGCAGCACCTTGGGCCTGGCAGCTCTAGGGCAATGGAGCACACCCAGAGCAGAAGTTCTACTTCAGCCAAATCAGGCCTGCCAGGAAACGGCGTTTCACAGGCCTTGGTAAGAGATGTTCCCGGTAGGCTGTAAGAGCACTGGGCAACGCCAGATGTTTCTTAGCTTCCCGAAGAGCTGGAAGCGAGAAGCTTTGGTGCCACTCTCTCACTTTGGACTCAAGGCAGCCCTTTGGGGCAGGTAGCTCTAGGCCAATGGAGCACACCCAGAGCAGAAGTCCTACTTCAGCCAGATCAGGCCTGCCAAGGAACTGCGTTTCAGAGGCCTTTGTATGTGACGTTCCCGGTAGGCTGTGAGAGCACGGTGCAGAGCCAGTTGTTTCCTTGTTTCCCAAACAGCTGGAAGCAAGACGCTTTGGGGCCTCTCTGCCCCTTTGGAAACAAGGCAGCACGTTGGGTCTGGCAGCTCTAGGGCAATGGAGCACAACCAGAGCCGAAGTTCTACTTCTTCCAGATCAGGCCTGCCTAGACAGTGCGTTTCACAGGCCTTGATAAGAGATGTTCTCTTAGGCTATAAGAGCACTGGGCACAGCCAGTTGTTTCTTAGCTTCCGAAGAGGTGGAAGCAAGATGCTTTGGGGCCTCTCTCCCCCTTTGGAAACAAGGCAGCCCTTTGGGCCTTTCAGCTCTAGGCCAATGGAGCACACCCACAGCAGAAGTTCTACCTCAGCCAGATCAGGCCTGCCAAGAAACTGCTTTTCACAGGCCTTCGTAAGAGGTGTTCCCGGAAGGCTGTAAGAGTACCTGGCAGAGCGAGTTGTTTCTTAGCTTCAAAAACAGCTGGAAGCAACATGATTTGGGGCCTCTCTCCCCCTTTGGAAACAAAGCAGCCTTTGTGCCTGGCAGCTCTAGGCCAAAGTAGCACACCCAGAGCACAAGTTCTACCTCAGCCAGATAAGGCCTGTCAAGAAGCTGCGTTTCACAGGCCTTTGTATGTGACGTTCCCGGTTGGCTTTGAGAGCACTGTGCAGAGCCAGTTGTTTTAGCTTCCCAGAGAGCAGGAAGCAAGATGCTTTGGGGCCTCTCTCACACTTTGGAAATAAAGGCAGCCCTTTGGGCCTGGCAGCCCTAGGCCAATGGAGTACACCCAGAGCAGAAGTTCTACCTCAGCCAGATCAGGCCTTCCAAGAAACTGCGTCTCACAGGCCTTTCTCTGTCACGTTGCCGGTAGGCTGTGAGAGCACTGTGCAGAGCCACTTGTTTCTTAGCTTCCCAAAGATTTGGAAGCAAGATGCTTTGGGGACTCTCAGCCCCTTTGGAAACAAGGCGGCCCTTTGAGCCTGGCAGCTCTAGGCCAAAGTAGCACGCCCAGAGCAGGAGTTCTACTTCAGCCAGATCAGGCCTGCCAAGAAACTGCGTTTCACAGGCCTTGGTAAGAGATGTTCCCGGTAGGCTGTGAGAGCATTGTGGAGAGCCAGTTGCTTTAGCTTCCCACAGAGCTGGAAGCAAGATGCTTTGGGTCCACTCTCCGTCTTTGGAAACAAGGCAGCCCTTTGGGCCTGGCAGCTCTAGGGCAATGGAGCACACCCAGAGCAGAAGTTCTACTTCAGCCAGATCAGGCCTGCCAGGAAACTGCGTTTCACAGGCCTTGGTAAGAGATGTTCCCGGTAGGCTGTAAGAGCACTGGGCAGAGCCAGTTGTTTCTTACCTTCCTGAAAAGCTGGAAGCAAGATGCTTGGGACCCCTCTGCCCGTTTGGGAACAAGGCAGCCTTTTGGGTCGGGAAGCTCTAGGCCAATGGAGCACACGCAGAGCAGGAGTTCTACTTCAGCCTGATCAGGCCTGCAAAGAAACAGCGTTTGACAGGCCTTGGTAAGAGATGTTCCCGGTAGGTGTAAGAGCACTGGGCAGAGCCAGTTGTTTCTTAGCTTCGCAAAGACCGGGAAGCAAGATGCTTTGGGCCTCTCTGCCCCTTGGAAACAGGGCAGCACTTGGGGCCTGGCAGCTCTAGGGCAATGGAGCACACCCAGAGCCGGAGTTCTACTTCAGCCAGATGAGGCCTGCCAAGAAACTGCGTTTCACAGGCCTTTCAAAGACATGTTCCCGGTAGGCTGTAAGAGCACGGGGCAGAGTGTGTTGGTTCTTAGATTCCCAGAGAGCTGGAAGCAAGATGCTTTGGGGCCTCTCTGCCCCTTTGGAAACAAGGCAGCACCTTGGGCCTGGCAGCTCTAGGGCAATGGAGCACACCCAGAGCAGAAGTTCTACTTCAGCCAAATCAGGCCTGCCAGGAAACGGCGTTTCACAGGCCTTGGTAAGAGATGTTCCCGGTAGGCTGTAAGAGCACTGGGCAACGCCAGATGTTTCTTAGCTTCCCGAAGAGCTGGAAGCGAGAAGCTTTGGTGCCACTCTCTCACTTTGGACTCAAGGCAGCCCTTTGGGGCAGGTAGCTCTAGGCCAATGGAGCACACCCAGAGCAGAAGTCCTACTTCAGCCAGATCAGGCCTGCCAAGGAACTGCGTTTCAGAGGCCTTTGTATGTGACGTTCCCGGTAGGCTGTGAGAGCACGGTGCAGAGCCAGTTGTTTCCTTGTTTCCCAAACAGCTGGAAGCAAGACGCTTTGGGGCCTCTCTGCCCCTTTGGAAACAAGGCAGCACGTTGGGTCTGGCAGCTCTAGGGCAATGGAGCACAACCAGAGCCGAAGTTCTACTTCTTCCAGATCAGGCCTGCCTAGACAGTGCGTTTCACAGGCCTTGATAAGAGATGTTCTCTTAGGCTATAAGAGCACTGGGCACAGCCAGTTGTTTCTTAGCTTCCGAAGAGGTGGAAGCAAGATGCTTTGGGGCCTCTCTCCCCCTTTGGAAACAAGGCAGCCCTTTGGGCCTTTCAGCTCTAGGCCAATGGAGCACACCCACAGCAGAAGTTCTACCTCAGCCAGATCAGGCCTGCCAAGAAACTGCTTTTCACAGGCCTTCGTAAGAGGTGTTCCCGGAAGGCTGTAAGAGTACCTGGCAGAGCGAGTTGTTTCTTAGCTTCAAAAACAGCTGGAAGCAACATGATTTGGGGCCTCTCTCCCCCTTTGGAAACAAAGCAGCCTTTGTGCCTGGCAGCTCTAGGCCAAAGTAGCACACCCAGAGCACAAGTTCTACCTCAGCCAGATAAGGCCTGTCAAGAAGCTGCGTTTCACAGGCCTTTGTATGTGACGTTCCCGGTTGGCTTTGAGAGCACTGTGCAGAGCCAGTTGTTTTAGCTTCCCAGAGAGCAGGAAGCAAGATGCTTTGGGGCCTCTCTCACACTTTGGAAATAAAGGCATCCCTTTGGGTCTGGCAGCCCTAGGCCAATGGAGTACACCCAGAGCAGAAGTTCTACCTCAGCCAGATCAGGCCTTCCAAGAAACTGCGTCTCACAGGCCTTTCTCTGTCACGTTGCCGGTAGGCTGTGAGAGCACTGTGCAGAGCCACTTGTTTCTTAGCTTCCCAAAGATTTGGAAGCAAGATGCTTTGGGGACTCTCAGCCCCTTTGGAAACAAGGCGGCCCTTTGGGCCTGGCAGCCCTAGGCCAAAGTAGCACGCCCAGAGCAGGAGTTCTACTTCAGCCAGATCAGGCCTGCCAGGAAACTGCGTTTCACAGGCCTTGGTAAGAGATGTTCCCGGTAGGCTGTAAGAGCACTGGGCAGAGCCAGTTGTTTCTTACCTTCCTGAAAAGCTGGAAGCAAGGTGCTTGTGACCCCTCTGCCCGTTTGGGAACAAGGCAGCCTTTTGGGTCGGGAAGCTCTAGGCCAATGCAGCACACGCAGAGCAGGAGTTCTACTTCAGCTTGATCAGGCCTGCAAAGAAACAGCGTTTGACAGACCTTGGTAAGAGATGTTCCCGGTAGGTGTAAGAGCACTGGGCAGAGCCAGTTGTTTCTTAGCTTCGCAAAGACCGGGAAGCAAGATGCTTTGGGCCTCTCTGCCCCTTGGAAACAGGGCAGCACTTTGGGCCTGGCAGCTCTAGGGCAATGGAGCACACCCAGAGCCGGAGTTCTACTTCAGCCAGATGAGGCCTGCCAAGAAACTGCGTTTCACAGGCCTTTCAAAGACATGTTCCCGGTAGGCTGTAAGAGCACGGGCCAGAGCGAGTTGGTTCTTAGCTTCCCAGAGAGCTGGAAGCAAGATGCTTTGGGGCCTCTCTGCCCCTTTGGAAACAAGGCAGCACCTTGGGCCTGGCAGCTCTAGGGCAATGGAGCACACCCAGAGCAGAAGTTCTACTTCAGCCAAATCAGGCCTGCCAGGAAACGGCGTTTCACAGGCCTTGGTAAGAGATGTTCCCGGTAGGCTGTAAGAGCACTGGGCAACGCCAGATGTTTCTTAGCTTCCCGAAGAGCTGGAAGCGAGAAGCTTTGGTGCCACTCTCTCACTTTGGACTCAAGGCAGCCCTTTGGGGCAGGTAGCTCTAGGCCAGTGGAGCACACCCAGAGCAGAAGTTCTACTTGGGCCAGTTCAGGCCACCAACACACTGCGTTTCACAGGCCTTGGTAAGAGATGTTCCCGGTAGGCTGTAAGAGCACTGGGCAACGCCAGATGTTTCTTAGCTTCCCGAAGAGCTGGAAGCAAGATGCTTTGGGGCCTCTCATCCCCTTTGCAAACAAGGCGGCCCTATGGGCCATGCAGCTCTAGGCCAATAGAGCACACCCAGAGCAGAAGTTCTACTTCGGCCAGTTCAGGCCACCAACAAACTGCTTTTAACAGGCCTTGGTAAGAGATGTTCCCGGTAGGCTGTAAGAGCACTGGGCAACGCCAGATATTTCTTAGCTTCCCGAAAAGCTGGAAGCAAGATGCTTTGGGGCCTCTCATCCCCTTTGCAAACAAGGCCGACCTTTGGGCCAGACAGCTCTAGGGCAATGGAGCACACCCAGAGCAGAAGTTCTACCTCAGCCAGATAAGGCCTGCCAAGAAACTGCGTTTCAAAGGCTTTGGTAAGAGATGTTCCCGCTACTCTGTTAGAGCACTGGGCAGAGCCATTTGTTTCTTAGCTTCCCAAAGAGCTGGAAGCAAGATGCTTTGGGGTCTCCCTGCCCTTTTGCCAACAAGGGCGACCTTTGGGCCTTTCAGCTCTAGGCCAATGGAGCACACCCAGAGCAGAAGTCCTACTTCAGCCAGATCAGGCCTGCCAAGGAACTGCGTTTCAGAGGCCTTTGTATGTGACGTTCCCGGTAGGCTGTGAGAGCACGGTGCAGAGCCAGTTGTTTCCTTGTTTCCCAAACAGCTGGAAGCAAGACGCTTTGGGGCCTCTCTGCCCCTTTGGAAACAAGGCAGCACGTTGGGTCTGGCAGCTCTAGGGCAATGGAGCACAACCAGAGCCGAAGTTCTACTTCTTCCAGATCAGGCCTGCCTAGACAGTGCGTTTCACAGGCCTTGATAAGAGATGTTCTCTTAGGCTATAAGAGCACTGGGCACAGCCAGTTGTTTCTTAGCTTCCCAAGAGGTGGAAGCAAGATGCTTTGGGGCCTCTCTCCCCCTTTGGAAACAAGGCAGCCCTTTGGGCCTTTCAGCTCTAGGCCAATGGAGCACACCCACAGCAGAAGTTCTACCTCAGCCACATCAGGCCTGCCAAGAAACTGCTTTTCACAGGCCTTCGTAAGAGTTGTTCCCGGAAGGCTGTAAGAGTACCTGGCAGAGCGAGTTGTTTCTTAGCTTCAAAAACAGCTGGAAGCAACATGATTTGGGGCCTCTCTCCCCCTTTGGAAACAAAGCAGCCTTTGTGCCTGGCAGCTCTAGGCCAATGGAGCACACCCAGAGCACAAGTTCTACCTCAGCCAGATAAGGCCTGTCAAGAAGCTGCGTTTCACAGGCCTTTGTATGTGACGTTCCCGGTTGGCTTTGAGAGCACTGTGCAGAGCCAGTTGTTTTAGCTTCCCAGAGAGCAGGAAGCAAGATGCTTTGGGGCCTCTCTCACACTTTGGAAATAAAGGCAGCCCTTTGGGCCTGGCAGCCCTAGGCCAATGGAGTACACCCAGAGCAGAAGTTCTACCTCAGCCAGATCAGGCCTTCCAAGAAACTGCGTCTCACAGGCCTTTCTCTGTCACGTTGCCGGTAGGCTGTGAGAGCACTGTGCAGAGCCACTTGTTTCTTAGCTTCCCAAAGGTTTGGAAGCAAGATGCTTTGGGGACTCTCAGCCCCTTTGGAAACAAGGCGGCCCTTTGGGCCTGGCAGCCCTAGGCCAAAGTAGCACGCCCAGAGCAGGAGATCAGGCCTGCCAGGAAACTGCGTTTCACAGGCCTTGGTAAGAGATGTTCCCGGTAGGCTGTAAGAGCACTGGGCAGAGCCAGTTGTTTCTTACCTTCCTGAAAAGCTGGAAGCAAGATGCTTGGGACCCCTCTGCCCGTTTGGGAACAAGGCAGCCTTTTGGGTCGGGAAGCTCTAGGCCAATGCAGCACACGCAGAGCAGGAGTTCTACTTCAGCCTGATCAGGCCTGCAAAGAAACAGCGTTTGACAGACCTTGGTAAGAGATGTTCCCGGTAGGTGTAAGAGCACTGGGCAGAGCCAGTTGTTTCTTAGCTTCGCAAAGACCGGGAAGCAAGATGCTTTGGGCCTCTCTGCCCCTTGGAAACAGGGCAGCACTTTGGGCCTGGCAGCTCTAGGGCAATGGAGCACACCCAGAGCCGGAGTTCTACTTCAGCCAGATGAGGCCTGCCAAGAAACTGCGTTTCACAGGCCTTTCAAAGACATGTTCCCGGTAGGCTGTAAGAGCACGGGCCAGAGCGAGTTGGTTCTTAGCTTCCCAGAGAGCTGGAAGCAAGATGCTTTGGGGCCTCTCTGCCCCTTTGGAAACAAGGCAGCACCTTGGGCCTGGCAGCTCTAGGGCAATGGAGCACACCCAGAGCAGAAGTTCTACTTCAGCCAAATCATGCCTGCCAGGAAACGGCGTTTCACAGGCCTTGGTAAGAGATGTTCCCGGTAGGCTGTAAGAGCACTGGGCAACGCCAGATGTTTCTTAGCTTCCCGAAGAGCTGGAAGCGAGAAGCTTTGGTGCCACTCTCTCACTTTGGACTCAAGGCAGCCCTTTGGGGCAGGTAGCTCTAGGCCAGTGGAGCACACCCAGAGCAGAAGTTCTACTTGGGCCAGTTCAGGCCACCAACACACTGCGTTTCACAGGCCTTGGTAAGAGATGTTCCCGGTAGGCTGTAAGAGCACTGGGCAACGCCAGATGTTTCTTAGCTTCCCGAAGAGCTGGAAGCAAGATGCTTTGGGGCCTCTCATCCCCTTTGCAAACAAGGCGGCCCTATGGGCCATGCAGCTCTAGGCCAATAGAGCACACCCAGAGCAGAAGTTCTACTTCGGCCAGTTCAGGCCACCAACAAACTGCTTTTAACAGGCCTTGGTAAGAGATGTTCCCGGTAGGCTGTAAGAGCACTGGGCAACGCCAGATATTTCTTAGCTTCCCGAAGAGCTGGAAGCAAGATGCTTTGGGGCCTCTCATCCCCTTTGCAAACAAGGCCGACCTTTGGGCCAGGCAGCTCTAGGCCAATGGATCACACCCAGAGCAGAAGTTCTACCTCAGCCAGATAAGGCCTGCCAAGAAACTGCGTTTCAAAGGCTTTGGTAAGAGATGTTCCCGCTACTCTGTTAGAGCACTGGGCAGAGCCATTTGTTTCTTAGCTTCCCAAAGAGCTGGAAGCAAGATGCTTTGGGGTCTCCCTGCCCTTTTGCCAACAAGGGCGACCTTTGGGCCTTTCAGCTCTAGGCCAATGGAGCACACCCAGAGCAGAAGTCCTACTTCAGCCAGATCAGGCCTGCCAAGGAACTGCGTTTCAGAGGCCTTTGTATGTGACGTTCCCGGTAGGCTGTGAGAGCACGGTGCAGAGCCAGTTGTTTCCTTGTTTCCCAAACAGCTGGAAGCAAGACGCTTTGGGGCCTCTCTGCCCCTTTGGAAACAAGGCAGCACGTTGGGTCTGGCAGCTCTAGGGCAATGGAGCACAACCAGAGCCGAAGTTCTACTTCTTCCAGATCAGGCCTGCCTAGACAGTGCGTTTCACAGGCCTTGATAAGAGATGTTCTCTTAGGCTATAAGAGCACTGGGCACAGCCAGTTGTTTCTTAGCTTCCCAAGAGGTGGAAGCAAGATGCTTTGGGGCCTCTCTCCCCCCCTTTGGAAACAAGGCAGCCCTTTGGGCCTTTCAGCTCTAGGGCAATGGAGCACACCCAGAGCAGAAGTTCTACCTCAGCCAGATCAGGCCTGCCAAGAAACTGCTTTTCACTGGCCTTCGTAAGAGGTGTTCCCGGAAGGCTGTAAGAGTACCTGGCAGAGCGAGTTGTTTCTTAGCTTCAAAAACAGCTGGAAGCAACATGATTTGGGGCCTCTCTCCCCCTTTGGAAACAAAGCAGCCTTTGTGCCTGGCAGCTCTAGGCCAAAGTAGCACACCCAGAGCACAAGTTCTACCTCAGCCAGATAAGGCCTGTCAAGAAGCTGCGTTTAACAGGCCTTTGTATGTGACGTTCCCGGTTGGCTTTGAGAGCACTGTGCAGAGCCAGTTGTTTTAGCTTCCCAGAGAGCAGGAAGCAAGATGCTTTGGGGCCTCTCTCACACTTTGGAAATAAAGGCAGCCCTTTGGGCCTGGCAGCCCTAGGCCAATGGAGTACACCCAGAGCAGAAGTTCTACCTCAGCCAGATCAGGCCTTCCAAGAAACTGCGTCTCACAGGCCTTTCTCTGTCACGTTGCCGGTAGGCTGTGAGAGCACTGTGCAGAGCCACTTGTTTCTTAGCTTCCCAAAGATTTGGAAGCAAGATGCTTTGGGGACTCTCAGCCCCTTTGGAAACAAGGCGGCCCTTTGGGCCTGGCAGCTCTAGGCCAAAGTAGCACGCCCAGAGCAGGAGTTCTACTTCAGCCAGATCAGGCCTGCCAGGAAACTGCGTTTCACAGGCCTTGGTAAGAGATGTTCCCGGTAGGCTGTGAGAGCACTGTGGAGAGCCAGTTGCTTTAGCTTCCCACAGAGCTGGAAGCAAGATGCTTTGGGGCCTCTCTCTCCCTTTGGACACAAGGCAGCCGTTTGGGCCTGGCAGCTCTAGGCCAATGGAGCACACCCACAGCAGAAGTTCTACTTCAGGCAGATCAGTCCTGCCCAGAAACTGCGTTTCACAGCCCTTGGTAAGAGATGTTCACGGTAGGCTGTGAGAGCACTGGGCAGAACCAGTTGTTTTTTAGCATCCCAAAGTGCTGGAGGCAAGATGCTTTGGGGCCTCTCTCACCCTTTGGAAACAAGGCAGCCCTTAGGTCCTGGTAGCTCTAGGCCTAAGTAGCACAACCAGAACAGAAGTTCTACTTCAGCCAGGTCAGGCCTGCCAAGAAACTGCGTTTCACAGGCCTTTCAAAGAGATGTTCTCTTAGGCTGTAAGAGCACTGGGCAGAGCCAGCTGTTTCTTAGCTTCCCGAACAGCTGGGAGCAAGATGCTTTGGGTCCACTCTCCGTCTTTGGAAACAAGGCAGCCCTTTGGGCCTGGCAGCTCTAGGGCAATGGAGCACACCCAGAGCAGAAGTTCTACTTCAGCCAGATCAGGCCTGCCAGGAAACTGCGTTTCACAGGCCTTGGTAAGAGATGTTCCCGGTAGGCTGTAAGAGCACTGGGCAGAGCCAGTTGTTTCTTACCTTCCTGAAAAGCTGGAAGCAAGATGCTTGGGACCCCTCTGCCCGTTTGGGAACAAGGCAGCCTTTTGGGTCGGGAAGCTCTAGGCCAATGCAGCACACGCAGAGCAGGAGTTCTACTTCAGCCTGATCAGGCCTGCAAAGAAACAGCGTTTGACAGACCTTGGTAAGAGATGTTCCCGGTAGGTGTAAGAGCACTGGGCAGAGCCAGTTGTTTCTTAGCTTCGCAAAGACCGGGAAGCAAGATGCTTTGGGCCTCTCTGCCCCTTGGAAACAGGGCAGCACTTTGGGCCTGGCAGCTCTAGGGCAATGGAGCACACCCAGAGCCGGAGTTCTACTTCAGCCAGATGAGGCCTGCCAAGAAACTGCGTTTCACAGGCCTTTCAAAGACATGTTCCCGGTAGGCTGTAAGAGCACGGGCCAGAGCGAGTTGGTTCTTAGCTTCCCAGAGAGCTGGAAGCAAGATGCTTTGGGGCCTCTCTGCCCCTTTGGAAACAAGGCAGCACCTTGGGCCTGGCAGCTCTAGGGCAATGGAGCACACCCAGAGCAGAAGTTCTACTTCAGCCAAATCATGCCTGCCAGGAAACGGCGTTTCACAGGCCTTGGTAAGAGATGTTCCCGGTAGGCTGTAAGAGCACTGGGCAACGCCAGATGTTTCTTAGCTTCCCGAAGAGCTGGAAGCGAGAAGCTTTGGTGCCACTCTCTCACTTTGGACTCAAGGCAGCCCTTTGGGGCAGGTAGCTCTAGGCCAGTGGAGCACACCCAGAGCAGAAGTTCTACTTGGGCCAGTTCAGGCCACCAACACACTGCGTTTCACAGGCCTTGGTAAGAGATGTTCCCGGTAGGCTGTAAGAGCACTGGGCAACGCCAGATGTTTCTTAGCTTCCCGAAGAGCTGGAAGCAAGATGCTTTGGGGCCTCTCATCCCCTTTGCAAACAAGGCGGCCCTATGGGCCATGCAGCTCTAGGCCAATAGAGCACACCCAGAGCAGAAGTTCTACTTCGGCCAGTTCAGGCCACCAACAAACTGCTTTTAACAGGCCTTGGTAAGAGATGTTCCCGGTAGGCTGTAAGAGCACTGGGCAACGCCAGATATTTCTTAGCTTCCCGAAGAGCTGGAAGCAAGATGCTTTGGGGCCTCTCATCCCCTTTGCAAACAAGGCCGACCTTTGGGCCAGGCAGCTCTAGGCCAATGGATCACACCCAGAGCAGAAGTTCTACCTCAGCCAGATAAGGCCTGCCAAGAAACTGCGTTTCAAAGGCTTTGGTAAGAGATGTTCCCGCTACTCTGTTAGAGCACTGGGCAGAGCCATTTGTTTCTTAGCTTCCCAAAGAGCTGGAAGCAAGATGCTTTGGGGTCTCCCTGCCCTTTTGCCAACAAGGGCGACCTTTGGGCCTTTCAGCTCTAGGCCAATGGAGCACACCCAGAGCAGAAGTCCTACTTCAGCCAGATCAGGCCTGCCAAGGAACTGCGTTTCAGAGGCCTTTGTATGTGACGTTCCCGGTAGGCTGTGAGAGCACGGTGCAGAGCCAGTTGTTTCCTTGTTTCCCAAACAGCTGGAAGCAAGACGCTTTGGGGCCTCTCTGCCCCTTTGGAAACAAGGCAGCACGTTGGGTCTGGCAGCTCTAGGGCAATGGAGCACAACCAGAGCCGAAGTTCTACTTCTTCCAGATCAGGCCTGCCTAGACAGTGCGTTTCACAGGCCTTGATAAGAGATGTTCTCTTAGGCTATAAGAGCACTGGGCACAGCCAGTTGTTTCTTAGCTTCCCAAGAGGTGGAAGCAAGATGCTTTGGGGCCTCTCTCCCCCCCTTTGGAAACAAGGCAGCCCTTTGGGCCTTTCAGCTCTAGGGCAATGGAGCACACCCAGAGCAGAAGTTCTACCTCAGCCAGATCAGGCCTGCCAAGAAACTGCTTTTCACTGGCCTTCGTAAGAGGTGTTCCCGGAAGGCTGTAAGAGTACCTGGCAGAGCGAGTTGTTTCTTAGCTTCAAAAACAGCTGGAAGCAACATGATTTGGGGCCTCTCTCCCCCTTTGGAAACAAAGCAGCCTTTGTGCCTGGCAGCTCTAGGCCAAAGTAGCACACCCAGAGCACAAGTTCTACCTCAGCCAGATAAGGCCTGTCAAGAAGCTGCGTTTAACAGGCCTTTGTATGTGACGTTCCCGGTTGGCTTTGAGAGCACTGTGCAGAGCCAGTTGTTTTAGCTTCCCAGAGAGCAGGAAGCAAGATGCTTTGGGGCCTCTCTCACACTTTGGAAATAAAGGCAGCCCTTTGGGCCTGGCAGCCCTAGGCCAATGGAGTACACCCAGAGCAGAAGTTCTACCTCAGCCAGATCAGGCCTTCCAAGAAACTGCGTCTCACAGGCCTTTCTCTGTCACGTTGCCGGTAGGCTGTGAGAGCACTGTGCAGAGCCACTTGTTTCTTAGCTTCCCAAAGATTTGGAAGCAAGATGCTTTGGGGACTCTCAGCCCCTTTGGAAACAAGGCGGCCCTTTGGGCCTGGCAGCTCTAGGCCAAAGTAGCACGCCCAGAGCAGGAGTTCTACTTCAGCCAGATCAGGCCTGCCAGGAAACTGCGTTTCACAGGCCTTGGTAAGAGATGTTCCCGGTAGGCTGTGAGAGCACTGTGGAGAGCCAGTTGCTTTAGCTTCCCACAGAGCTGGAAGCAAGATGCTTTGGGGCCTCTCTCTCCCTTTGGACACAAGGCAGCCGTTTGGGCCTGGCAGCTCTAGGCCAATGGAGCACACCCACAGCAGAAGTTCTACTTCAGGCAGATCAGTCCTGCCCAGAAACTGCGTTTCACAGCCCTTGGTAAGAGATGTTCACGGTAGGCTGTGAGAGCACTGGGCAGAACCAGTTGTTTTTTAGCATCCCAAAGTGCTGGAGGCAAGATGCTTTGGGGCCTCTCTCACCCTTTGGAAACAAGGCAGCCCTTAGGTCCTGGTAGCTCTAGGCCTAAGTAGCACAACCAGAACAGAAGTTCTACTTCAGCCAGGTCAGGCCTGCCAAGAAACTGCGTTTCACAGGCCTTTCAAAGAGATGTTCTCTTAGGCTGTAAGAGCACTGGGCAGAGCCAGCTGTTTCTTAGCTTCCCGAACAGCTGGGAGCAAGATGCTTTGGGTCCACTCTCCGTCTTTGGAAACAAGGCAGCCCTTTGGGCCTGGCAGCTCTAGGGCAATGGAGCACACCCAGAGCAGAAGTTCTACTTCAGCCAGATCAGGCCTGCCAGGAAACTGCGTTTCACAGGCCTTGGTAAGAGATGTTCCCGGTAGGCTGTAAGAGCACTGGGCAGAGCCAGTTGTTTCTTACCTTCCTGAAAAGCTGGAAGCAAGATGCTTGGGACCCCTCTGCCCGTTTGGGAACAAGGCAGCCTTTTGGGTCGGGAAGCTCTAGGCCAATGGAGCACACGCAGAGCAGGAGTTCTACTTCAGCCTGATCAGGCCTGCAAAGAAACAGCGTTTGACAGGCCTTGGTAAGAGATGTTCCCGGTAGGTGTAAGAGCACTGGGCAGAGCCAGTTGTTTCTTAGCTTCGCAAAGACCGGGAAGCAAGATGCTTTGGGCCTCTCTGCCCCTTGGAAACAGGGCAGCACTTTGGGCCTGGCAGCTCTAGGGCAATGGAGCACACCCAGAGCCGGAGTTCTACTTCAGCCAGATGAGGCCTGCCAAGAAACTGCGTTTCACAGGCCTTTCAAAGACATGTTCCCGGTAGGCTGTAAGAGCACGGGCCAGAGCGAGTTGGTTCTTAGCTTCCCAGAGAGCTGGAAGCAAGATGCTTTGGGGCCTCTCTGCCCCTTTGGAAACAAGGCAGCACCTTGGGCCTGGCAGCTCTAGGGCAATGGAGCACACCCAGAGCAGAAGTTCTACTTCAGCCAAATCAGGCCTGCCAGGAAACGGCGTTTCACAGGCCTTGGTAAGAGATGTTCCCGGTAGGCTGTAAGAGCACTGGGCAACGCCAGATGTTTCTGAGCTTCCCGAAGAGCTGGAAGCGAGAAGCTTTGGTGCCACTCTCTCACTTTGGACTCAAGGCAGCCCTTTGGGGCAGGTAGCTCTAGGCCAGTGGAGCACACCCAGAGCAGAAGTTCTACTTGGGCCAGTTCAGGCCACCAACAAACTGCGTTTCACAGGCCTTGGTAAGAGAGGTTCCCGGTAGGCTGTAAGAGCACTGGGCAACGCCAGATGTTTCTTAGCTTCCCGAAGAGCTGGAAGCAAGATGCTTTGGGGCCTCTCATCCCCTTTGCAAACAAGGCGGCCCTATGGGCCATGCAGCTCTAGGCCAATAGAGCACACCCAGAGCAGAAGTTCTACTTCGGCCAGTTCAGGCCACCAACAAACTGCTTTTAACAGGCCTTGGTAAGAGATGTTCCCGGTAGGCTGTAAGAGCACTGGGCAACGCCAGATATTTCTTAGCTTCCCGAAGAGCTGGAAGCAAGATGCTTTGGGGCCTCTCATCCCCTTTGCAAACAAGGCCGACCTTTGGGCCAGGCAGCTCTAGGCCAATGGAGCACACCCAGAGCAGAAGTTCTACCTCAGCCAGATAAGGCCTGCCAAGAAACTGCGTTTCAAAGGCTTTGGTAAGAGATGTTCCCGCTACTCTGTTAGAGCACTGGGCAGAGCCATTTGTTTCTTAGCTTCCCAAAGAGCTGGAAGCAAGATGCTTTGGGGTCTCCCTGTCCTTTTGCCAACAAGGGCGACCTTTGGGCCTTTCAGCTCTAGGCCAATGGAGCACACCCAGAGCAGAAGTCCTACTTCAGCCAGATCAGGCCTGCCAAGGAACTGCGTTTCAGAGGCCTTTGTATGTGACGTTCCCGGTAGGCTGTGAGAGCACGGTGCAGAGCCAGTTGTTTCCTTGTTTCCCAAACAGCTGGAAGCAAGACGCTTTGGGGCCTCTCTGCCCCTTTGGAAACAAGGCAGCACGTTGGGTCTGGCAGCTCTAGGGCAATGGAGCACAACCAGAGCCGAAGTTCTACTTCTTCCAGATCAGGCCTGCCTAGACAGTGCGTTTCACAGGCCTTGATAAGAGATGTTCTCTTAGGCTATAAGAGCACTGGGCACAGCCAGTTGTTTCTTAGCTTCCCAAGAGGTGGAAGCAAGATGCTTTGGGGCCTCTCTCCCCCTTTGGAAACAAGGCAGCCCTTTGGGCCTTTCAGCTCTAGGGCAATGGAGCACACCCAGAGCAGAAGTTCTACCTCAGCCAGATCAGGCCTGCCAAGAAACTGCTTTTCACAGGCCTTCGTAAGAGGTGTTCCCGGAAGGCTGTAAGAGTACCTGGCAGAGCGAGTTGTTTCTTAGCTTCAAAAACAGCTGGAAGCAACATGATTTGGGGCCTCTCTCCCCCTTTGGAAACAAAGCAGCCTTTGTGCCTGGCAGCTCTAGGCCAAAGTAGCACACCCAGAGCACAAGTTCTACCTCAGCCAGATAAGGCCTGTCAAGAAGCTGCGTTTCACAGGCCTTTGTATGTGACGTTCCCGGTTGGCTTTGAGAGCACTGTGCAGAGCCAGTTGTTTTAGCTTCCCAGAGAGCAGGAAGCAAGATGCTTTGGGGCCTCTCTCACACTTTGGAAATAAAGGCAGCCCTTTGGGCCTGGCAGCCCTAGGCCAATGGAGTACACCCAGAGCAGAAGTTCTACCTCAGCCAGATCAGGCCTTCCAAGAAACTGCGTCTCACAGGCCTTTCTCTGTCACGTTGCCGGTAGGCTGTGAGAGCACTGTGCAGAGCCAGTTGTTTCTTAGCTTCCCAAAGATTTGGAAGCAAGATGCTTTGGGGACTCTCAGCCCCTTTGGAAACAAGGCGGCCCTTTGGGCCTGGCAGCCCTAGGCCAAAGTAGCACGCCCAGAGCAGGAGTTCTACTTCAGCCAGATCAGGCCTGCCAAGAAACTGCGTTTCACAGGCCTTGGTAAGAGATGTTCCTGGTAGGCTGTGAGAGCACTGTGGAGAGCCAGTTGCTTTAGCTTCCCACAGAGCTGGAAGCAAGATGCTTTGGGTCCACTCTCCGTCTTTGGAAACAAGGCAGCCCTTTGGGCCTGGCAGCTCTAGGGCAATGGAGCACACCCAGAGCAGAAGTTCTACTTCAGCCAGATCAGGCCTGCCAGGAAACTGCGTTTCACAGGCCTTGGTAAGAGATGTTCCCGGTAGGCTGTAAGAGCACTGGGCAGAGCCAGTTGTTTCTTACCTTCCTGAAAAGCTGGAAGCAAGATGCTTGGGACCCCTCTGCCCGTTTGGGAACAAGGCAGCCTTTTGGGTCGGGAAGCTCTAGGCCAATGCAGCACACGCAGAACAGGAGTTCTACTTCAGCCTGATCAGGCCTGCAAAGAAACAGCGTTTGACAGACCTTGGTAAGAGATGTTCCCGGTAGGTGTAAGAGCACTGGGCAGAGCCAGTTGTTTCTTAGCTTCACAAAGACCGGGAAGCAAGATGCTTTGGGCCTCTCTGCCCCTTGGAAACAGGGCAGCACTTTGGGCCTGGCAGCTCTAGGGCAATGGAGCACACCCAGAGCCGGAGTTCTACTTCAGCCAGATGAGGCCTGCCAAGAAACTGCGTTTCACAGGCCTTTCAAAGACATGTTCCCGGTAGGCTGTAAGAGCACGGGGCAGAGCGAGTTGGTTCTTAGCTTCCCAGAGAGCTGGAAGCAAGATGCTTTGGGGCCTCTCTGCCCCTTTGGAAACAAGGCAGCACCTTGGGCCTGGCAGCTCTAGGGCAATGGAGCACACCCAGAGCAGAAGTTCTACCTCAGCCAGATAAGGCCTGCCAAGAAACTGCGTTTCAAAGGCTTTGGTAAGAGATGTTCCCGCTACTCTGTTAGAGCACTGGGCAGAGCCATTTGTTTCTTAGCTTCCCAAAGAGCTGGAAGCAAGATGCTTTGGGGTCTCCCTGCCCTTTTGCCAACAAGGGCGACCTTTGGGCCTTTCAGCTCTAGGCCAATGGAGCACACCCAGAGCAGAAGTCCTACTTCAGCCAGATCAGGCCTGCCAAGGAACTGCGTTTCAGAGGCCTTTGTATGTGACGTTCCCGGTAGGCTGTGAGAGCACGGTGCAGAGCCAGTTGTTTCCTTGTTTCCCAAACAGCTGGAAGCAAGACGCTTTGGGGCCTCTCTGCCCCTTTGGAAACAAGGCAGCACGTTGGGTCTGGCAGCTCTAGGGCAATGGAGCACAACCAGAGCCGAAGTTCTACTTCTTCCAGATCAGGCCTGCCTAGACAGTGCGTTTCACAGGCCTTGATAAGAGATGTTCTCTTAGGCTATAAGAGCACTGGGCACAGCCAGTTGTTTCTTAGCTTCCCAAGAGGTGGAAGCAAGATGCTTTGGGGCCTCTCTCCCCCTTTGGAAACAAGGCAGCCCTTTGGGCCTTTCAGCTCTAGGGCAATGGAGCACACCCAGAGCAGAAGTTCTACCTCAGCCAGATCAGGCCTGCCAAGAAACTGCTTTTCACAGGCCTTCGTAAGAGGTGTTCCCGGAAGGCTGTAAGAGTACCTGGCAGAGCGAGTTGTTTCTTAGCTTCAAAAACAGCTGGAAGCAACATGATTTGGGGCCTCTCTCCCCCTTTGGAAACAAAGCAGCCTTTGTGCCTGGCAGCTCTAGGCCAAAGTAGCACACCCAGAGCACAAGTTCTACCTCAGCCAGATAAGGCCTGTCAAGAAGCTGCGTTTCACAGGCCTTTGTATGTGACGTTCCCGGTTGGCTTTGAGAGCACTGTGCAGAGCCAGTTGTTTTAGCTTCCCAGAGAGCAGGAAGCAAGATGCTTTGGGGCCTCTCTCACACTTTGGAAATAAAGGCAGCCCTTTGGGCCTGGCAGCCCTAGGCCAATGGAGTACACCCAGAGCAGAAGTTCTACCTCAGCCAGATCAGGCCTTCCAAGAAACTGCGTCTCACAGGCCTTTCTCTGTCACGTTGCCGTTAGGCTGTGAGAGCACTGTGCAGAGCCAGTTGTTTCTTAGCTTCCCAAAGATTTGGAAGCAAGATGCTTTGGGGACTCTCAGCCCCTTTGGAAACAAGGCGGCCCTTTGGGCCTGGCAGCCCTAGGCCAAAGTAGCACGCCCAGAGCAGGAGTTCTACTTCAGCCAGATCAGGCCTGCCAAGAAACTGCGTTTCACAGGCCTTGGTAAGAGATGTTCCCGGTAGGCTGTAAGAGCACTGGGCAGAGCCAGTTGTTTCTTACCTTCCTGAAAAGCTGGAAGCAAGATGCTTGGGACCCCTCTGCCCGTTTGGGAACAAGGCAGCCTTTTGGGTCGGGAAGCTCTAGGCCAATGGAGCACACGCAGAGCAGGAGTTCTACTTCAGCCTGATCAGGCCTGCAAAGAAACAGCGTTTGACAGGCCTTGGTAAGAGATGTTCCCGGTAGGTGTAAGATCACTGGGCAGAGCCAGTTGTTTCTTAGCTTCACAAAGACCGGGAAGCAAGATGCTTTGGGCCTCTCTGCCCCTTGGAAACAGGGCAGCACTTTGGGCCTGGCAGCTCTAGGGCAATGGAGCACACCCAGAGCCGGAGTTCTACTTCAGCCAGATGAGGCCTGCCAAGAAACTGCGTTTCACAGGCCTTTCAAAGACATGTTCCCGGTAGGCTGTAAGAGCACGGGGCAGAGCGAGTTGGTTCTTAGCTTCCCAGAGAGCTGGAAGCAAGATGCTTTGGGGCCTCTCTGCCCCTTTGGAAACAAGGCAGCACCTTGGGCCTGGCAGCTCTAGGGCAATGGAGCACACCCAGAGCAGAAGTTCTACTTCAGCCAAATCAGGCCTGCCAGGAAACGGCGTTTCACAGGCCTTGGTAAGAGATGTTCCTGGTAGGCTGTAAGAGCACTGGGCAACGCCAGATGTTTCTTAGCTTCCCGAAGAGCTGGAAGCGAGAAGCTTTGGTGCCACTCTCTCACTTTGGACTCAAGGCAGCCCTTTGGGGCAGGTAGCTCTAGGCCAGTGGAGCACACCCAGAGCAGAAGTTCTACTTCGGCCAGTTCAGGCCACCAACAAACTGCGTTTCACAGGCCTTGGTAAGAGAGGTTCCCGGTAGGCTGTAAGAGCACTGGGCAACGCCAGATGTTTCTTAGCTTCCCGAAGAGCTGGAAGCAAGATGCTTTGGGGCCTCTCATCCCCTTTGCAAACAAGGCGGCCCTATGGGCCATGCAGCTCTAGGCCAATAGAGCACACCCAGAGCAGAAGTTCTACTTCGGCCAGTTCAGGCCACCAACAAACTGCTTTTAACAGGCCTTGGTAAGAGATGTTCCCGGTAGGCTGTAAGAGCACTGGGCAACGCCAGATATTTCTTAGCTTCCCGAAGAGCTGGAAGCAAGATGCTTTGGGGCCTCTCATCCCCTTTGCAAACAAGGCCGACCTTTGGGCCAGGCAGCTCTAGGCCAATGGAGCACACCCAGAGCAGAAGTTCTACCTCAGCCAGATAAGGCCTGCCAAGAAACTGCGTTTCAAAGGCTTTGGTAAGAGATGTTCCCGCTACTCTGTTAGAGCACTGGGCAGAGCCATTTGTTTCTTAGCTTCCCAAAGAGCTGGAAGCAAGATGCTTTGGGGTCTCCCTGCCCTTTTGCCAACAAGGGCGACCTTTGGGCCTTTCAGCTCTAGGCCAATGGAGCACACCCAGAGCAGAAGTCCTACTTCAGCCAGATCAGGCCTGCCAAGGAACTGCGTTTCAGAGGCCTTTGTATGTGACGTTCCCGGTAGGCTGTGAGAGCACGGTGCAGAGCCAGTTGTTTCCTTGTTTCCCAAACAGCTGGAAGCAAGACGCTTTGGGGCCTCTCTGCCCCTTTGGAAACAAGGCAGCACGTTGGGTCTGGCAGCTCTAGGGCAATGGAGCACAACCAGAGCCGAAGTTCTACTTCTTCCAGATCAGGCCTGCCTAGACAGTGCGTTTCACAGGCCTTGATAAGAGATGTTCTCTTAGGCTATAAGAGCACTGGGCACAGCCAGTTGTTTCTTAGCTTCCCAAGAGGTGGAAGCAAGATGCTTTGGGGCCTCTCTCCCCCTTTGGAAACAAGGCAGCCCTTTGGGCCTTTCAGCTCTAGGGCAATGGAGCACACCCAGAGCAGAAGTTCTACCTCAGCCAGATCAGGCCTGCCAAGAAACTGCTTTGCACAGGCCTTCGTAAGAGGTGTTCCCGGAAGGCTGTAAGAGTACCTGGCAGAGCGAGTTGTTTCTTAGCTTCAAAAACAGCTGGAAGCAACATGATTTGGGGCCTCTCTCCCCCTTTGGAAACAAAGCAGCCTTTGTGCCTGGCAGCTCTAGGCCAAAGTAGCACACCCAGAGCACAAGTTCTACCTCAGCCAGATAAGGCCTGTCAAGAAGCTGCGTTTCACAGGCCTTTGTATGTGACGTTCCCGGTTGGCTTTGAGAGCACTGTGCAGAGCCAGTTGTTTTAGCTTCCCAGAGAGCAGGAAGCAAGATGCTTTGGGGCCTCTCTCACACTTTGGAAATAAAGGCAGCCCTTTGGGCCTGGCAGCCCTAGGCCAATGGAGTACACCCAGAGCAGAAGTTCTACCTCAGCCAGATCAGGCCTTCCAAGAAACTGCGTCTCACAGGCCTTTCTCTGTCACGTTGCCGTTAGGCTGTGAGAGCACTGTGCAGAGCCAGTTGTTTCTTAGCTTCCCAAAGATTTGGAAGCAAGATGCTTTGGGGACTCTCAGCCCCTTTGGAAACAAGGCGGCCCTTTGGGCCTGGCAGCCCTAGGCCAAAGTAGCACGCCCAGAGCAGGAGTTCTACTTCAGCCAGATCAGGCCTGCCAAGAAACTGCGTTTCACAGGCCTTGGTAAGAGATGTTCCTGGTAGGCTGTGAGAGCACTGTGGAGAGCCAGTTGCTTTAGCTTCCCACAGAGCTGGAAGCAAGATGCTTTGGGTCCACTCTCCGTCTTTGGAAACAAGGCAGCCCTTTGGGCCTGGCAGCTCTAGGGCAATGGAGCACACCCAGAGCAGAAGTTCTACTTCAGCCAGATCAGGCCTGCCAGGAAACTGCGTTTCACAGGCCTTGGTAAGAGATGTTCCCGGTAGGCTGTAAGAGCACTGGGCAGAGCCAGTTGTTTCTTACCTTCCTGAAAAGCTGGAAGCAAGATGCTTGGGACCCCTCTGCCCGTTTGGGAACAAGGCAGCCTTTTGGGTCGGGAAGCTCTAGGCCAATGCAGCACACGCAGAGCAGGAGTTCTACTTCAGCCTGATCAGGCCTGCAAAGAAACAGCGTTTGACAGACCTTGGTAAGAGATGTTCCCGGTAGGTGTAAGAGCACTGGGCAGAGCCAGTTGTTTCTTAGCTTCACAAAGACCGGGAAGCAAGATGCTTTGGGCCTCTCTGCCCCTTGGAAACAGGGCAGCACTTTGGGCCTGGCAGCTCTAGGGCAATGGAGCACACCCAGAGCCGGAGTTCTACTTCAGCCAGATGAGGCCTGCCAAGAAACTGCGTTTCACAGGCCTTTCAAAGACATGTTCCCGGTAGGCTGTAAGAGCACGGGGCAGAGCGAGTTGGTTCTTAGCTTCCCAGAGAGCTGGAAGCAAGATGCTTTGGGGCCTCTCTGCCCCTTTGGAAACAAGGCAGCACCTTGGGCCTGGCAGCTCTAGGGCAATGGAGCACACCCAGAGCAGAAGTTCTACCTCAGCCAGATAAGGCCTGCCAAGAAACTGCGTTTCAAAGGCTTTGGTAAGAGATGTTCCCGCTACTCTGTTAGAGCACTGGGCAGAGCCATTTGTTTCTTAGCTTCCCAAAGAGCTGGAAGCAAGATGCTTTGGGGTCTCCCTGCCCTTTTGCCAACAAGGGCGACCTTTGGGCCTTTCAGCTCTAGGCCAATGGAGCACACCCAGAGCAGAAGTCCTACTTCAGCCAGATCAGGCCTGCCAAGGAACTGCGTTTCAGAGGCCTTTGTATGTGACGTTCCCGGTAGGCTGTGAGAGCACGGTGCAGAGCCAGTTGTTTCCTTGTTTCCCAAACAGCTGGAAGCAAGACGCTTTGGGGCCTCTCTGCCCCTTTGGAAACAAGGCAGCACGTTGGGTCTGGCAGCTCTAGGGCAATGGAGCACAACCAGAGCCGAAGTTCTACTTCTTCCAGATCAGGCCTGCCTAGACAGTGCGTTTCACAGGCCTTGATAAGAGATGTTCTCTTAGGCTATAAGAGCACTGGGCACAGCCAGTTGTTTCTTAGCTTCCCAAGAGGTGGAAGCAAGATGCTTTGGGGCCTCTCTCCCCCTTTGGAAACAAGGCAGCCCTTTGGGCCTTTCAGCTCTAGGGCAATGGAGCACACCCAGAGCAGAAGTTCTACCTCAGCCAGATCAGGCCTGCCAAGAAACTGCTTTTCACAGGCCTTCGTAAGAGGTGTTCCCGGAAGGCTGTAAGAGTACCTGGCAGAGCGAGTTGTTTCTTAGCTTCAAAAACAGCTGGAAGCAACATGATTTGGGGCCTCTCTCCCCCTTTGGAAACAAAGCAGCCTTTGTGCCTGGCAGCTCTAGGCCAAAGTAGCACACCCAGAGCACAAGTTCTACCTCAGCCAGATAAGGCCTGTCAAGAAGCTGCGTTTCACAGGCCTTTGTATGTGACGTTCCCGGTTGGCTTTGAGAGCACTGTGCAGAGCCAGTTGTTTTAGCTTCCCAGAGAGCAGGAAGCAAGATGCTTTGGGGCCTCTCTCACACTTTGGAAATAAAGGCAGCCCTTTGGGCCTGGCAGCCCTAGGCCAATGGAGTACACCCAGAGCAGAAGTTCTACCTCAGCCAGATCAGGCCTTCCAAGAAACTGCGTCTCACAGGCCTTTCTCTGTCACGTTGCCGTTAGGCTGTGAGAGCACTGTGCAGAGCCAGTTGTTTCTTAGCTTCCCAAAGATTTGGAAGCAAGATGCTTTGGGGACTCTCAGCCCCTTTGGAAACAAGGCGGCCCTTTGGGCCTGGCAGCCCTAGGCCAAAGTAGCACGCCCAGAGCAGGAGTTCTACTTCAGCCAGATCAGGCCTGCCAAGAAACTGCGTTTCACAGGCCTTGGTAAGAGATGTTCCCGGTAGGCTGTAAGAGCACTGGGCAGAGCCAGTTGTTTCTTACCTTCCTGAAAAGCTGGAAGCAAGATGCTTGGGACCCCTCTGCCCGTTTGGGAACAAGGCAGCCTTTTGGGTCGGGAAGCTCTAGGCCAATGGAGCACACGCAGAGCAGGAGTTCTACTTCAGCCTGATCAGGCCTGCAAAGAAACAGCGTTTGACAGGCCTTGGTAAGAGATGTTCCCGGTAGGTGTAAGATCACTGGGCAGAGCCAGTTGTTTCTTAGCTTCACAAAGACCGGGAAGCAAGATGCTTTGGGCCTCTCTGCCCCTTGGAAACAGGGCAGCACTTTGGGCCTGGCAGCTCTAGGGCAATGGAGCACACCCAGAGCCGGAGTTCTACTTCAGCCAGATGAGGCCTGCCAAGAAACTGCGTTTCACAGGCCTTTCAAAGACATGTTCCCGGTAGGCTGTAAGAGCACGGGGCAGAGCGAGTTGGTTCTTAGCTTCCCAGAGAGCTGGAAGCAAGATGCTTTGGGGCCTCTCTGCCCCTTTGGAAACAAGGCAGCACCTTGGGCCTGGCAGCTCTAGGGCAATGGAGCACACCCAGAGCAGAAGTTCTACTTCAGCCAAATCAGGCCTGCCAGGAAACGGCGTTTCACAGGCCTTGGTAAGAGATGTTCCTGGTAGGCTGTAAGAGCACTGGGCAACGCCAGATGTTTCTTAGCTTCCCGAAGAGCTGGAAGCGAGAAGCTTTGGTGCCACTCTCTCACTTTGGACTCAAGGCAGCCCTTTGGGGCAGGTAGCTCTAGGCCAGTGGAGCACACCCAGAGCAGAAGTTCTACTTCGGCCAGTTCAGGCCACCAACAAACTGCGTTTCACAGGCCTTGGTAAGAGAGGTTCCCGGTAGGCTGTAAGAGCACTGGGCAACGCCAGATGTTTCTTAGCTTCCCGAAGAGCTGGAAGCAAGATGCTTTGGGGCCTCTCATCCCCTTTGCAAACAAGGCGGCCCTATGGGCCATGCAGCTCTAGGCCAATAGAGCACACCCAGAGCAGAAGTTCTACTTCGGCCAGTTCAGGCCACCAACAAACTGCTTTTAACAGGCCTTGGTAAGAGATGTTCCCGGTAGGCTGTAAGAGCACTGGGCAACGCCAGATATTTCTTAGCTTCCCGAAGAGCTGGAAGCAAGATGCTTTGGGGCCTCTCATCCCCTTTGCAAACAAGGCCGACCTTTGGGCCAGGCAGCTCTAGGCCAATGGAGCACACCCAGAGCAGAAGTTCTACCTCAGCCAGATAAGGCCTGCCAAGAAACTGCGTTTCAAAGGCTTTGGTAAGAGATGTTCCCGCTACTCTGTTAGAGCACTGGGCAGAGCCATTTGTTTCTTAGCTTCCCAAAGAGCTGGAAGCAAGATGCTTTGGGGTCTCCCTGCCCTTTTGCCAACAAGGGCGACCTTTGGGCCTTTCAGCTCTAGGCCAATGGAGCACACCCAGAGCAGAAGTCCTACTTCAGCCAGATCAGGCCTGCCAAGGAACTGCGTTTCAGAGGCCTTTGTATGTGACGTTCCCGGTAGGCTGTGAGAGCACGGTGCAGAGCCAGTTGTTTCCTTGTTTCCCAAACAGCTGGAAGCAAGACGCTTTGGGGCCTCTCTGCCCCTTTGGAAACAAGGCAGCACGTTGGGTCTGGCAGCTCTAGGGCAATGGAGCACAACCAGAGCCGAAGTTCTACTTCTTCCAGATCAGGCCTGCCTAGACAGTGCGTTTCACAGGCCTTGATAAGAGATGTTCTCTTAGGCTATAAGAGCACTGGGCACAGCCAGTTGTTTCTTAGCTTCCCAAGAGGTGGAAGCAAGATGCTTTGGGGCCTCTCTCCCCCTTTGGAAACAAGGCAGCCCTTTGGGCCTTTCAGCTCTAGGGCAATGGAGCACACCCAGAGCAGAAGTTCTACCTCAGCCAGATCAGGCCTGCCAAGAAACTGCTTTGCACAGGCCTTCGTAAGAGGTGTTCCCGGAAGGCTGTAAGAGTACCTGGCAGAGCGAGTTGTTTCTTAGCTTCAAAAACAGCTGGAAGCAACATGATTTGGGGCCTCTCTCCCCCTTTGGAAACAAAGCAGCCTTTGTGCCTGGCAGCTCTAGGCCAAAGTAGCACACCCAGAGCACAAGTTCTACCTCAGCCAGATAAGGCCTGTCAAGAAGCTGCGTTTCACAGGCCTTTGTATGTGACGTTCCCGGTTGGCTTTGAGAGCACTGTGCAGAGCCAGTTGTTTTAGCTTCCCAGAGAGCAGGAAGCAAGATGCTTTGGGGCCTCTCTCACACTTTGGAAATAAAGGCAGCCCTTTGGGCCTGGCAGCCCTAGGCCAATGGAGTACACCCAGAGCAGAAGTTCTACCTCAGCCAGATCAGGCCTTCCAAGAAACTGCGTCTCACAGGCCTTTCTCTGTCACGTTGCCGTTAGGCTGTGAGAGCACTGTGCAGAGCCAGTTGTTTCTTAGCTTCCCAAAGATTTGGAAGCAAGATGCTTTGGGGACTCTCAGCCCCTTTGGAAACAAGGCGGCCCTTTGGGCCTGGCAGCCCTAGGCCAAAGTAGCACGCCCAGAGCAGGAGTTCTACTTCAGCCAGATCAGGCCTGCCAAGAAACTGCGTTTCACAGGCCTTGGTAAGAGATGTTCCTGGTAGGCTGTGAGAGCACTGTGGAGAGCCAGTTGCTTTAGCTTCCCACAGAGCTGGAAGCAAGATGCTTTGGGTCCACTCTCCGTCTTTGGAAACAAGGCAGCCCTTTGGGCCTGGCAGCTCTAGGGCAATGGAGCACACCCAGAGCAGAAGTTCTACTTCAGCCAGATCAGGCCTGCCAGGAAACTGCGTTTCACAGGCCTTGGTAAGAGATGTTCCCGGTAGGCTGTAAGAGCACTGGGCAGAGCCAGTTGTTTCTTACCTTCCTGAAAAGCTGGAAGCAAGATGCTTGGGACCCCTCTGCCCGTTTGGGAACAAGGCAGCCTTTTGGGTCGGGAAGCTCTAGGCCAATGCAGCACACGCAGAGCAGGAGTTCTACTTCAGCCTGATCAGGCCTGCAAAGAAACAGCGTTTGACAGACCTTGGTAAGAGATGTTCCCGGTAGGTGTAAGAGCACTGGGCAGAGCCAGTTGTTTCTTAGCTTCACAAAGACCGGGAAGCAAGATGCTTTGGGCCTCTCTGCCCCTTGGAAACAGGGCAGCACTTTGGGCCTGGCAGCTCTAGGGCAATGGAGCACACCCAGAGCCGGAGTTCTACTTCAGCCAGATGAGGCCTGCCAAGAAACTGCGTTTCACAGGCCTTTCAAAGACATGTTCCCGGTAGGCTGTAAGAGCACGGGGCAGAGCGAGTTGGTTCTTAGCTTCCCAGAGAGCTGGAAGCAAGATGCTTTGGGGCCTCTCTGCCCCTTTGGAAACAAGGCAGCACCTTGGGCCTGGCAGCTCTAGGGCAATGGAGCACACCCAGAGCAGAAGTTCTACCTCAGCCAGATAAGGCCTGCCAAGAAACTGCGTTTCAAAGGCTTTGGTAAGAGATGTTCCCGCTACTCTGTTAGAGCACTGGGCAGAGCCATTTGTTTCTTAGCTTCCCAAAGAGCTGGAAGCAAGATGCTTTGGGGTCTCCCTGCCCTTTTGCCAACAAGGGCGACCTTTGGGCCTTTCAGCTCTAGGCCAATGGAGCACACCCAGAGCAGAAGTCCTACTTCAGCCAGATCAGGCCTGCCAAGGAACTGCGTTTCAGAGGCCTTTGTATGTGACGTTCCCGGTAGGCTGTGAGAGCACGGTGCAGAGCCAGTTGTTTCCTTGTTTCCCAAACAGCTGGAAGCAAGACGCTTTGGGGCCTCTCTGCCCCTTTGGAAACAAGGCAGCACGTTGGGTCTGGCAGCTCTAGGGCAATGGAGCACAACCAGAGCCGAAGTTCTACTTCTTCCAGATCAGGCCTGCCTAGACAGTGCGTTTCACAGGCCTTGATAAGAGATGTTCTCTTAGGCTATAAGAGCACTGGGCACAGCCAGTTGTTTCTTAGCTTCCCAAGAGGTGGAAGCAAGATGCTTTGGGGCCTCTCTCCCCCTTTGGAAACAAGGCAGCCCTTTGGGCCTTTCAGCTCTAGGGCAATGGAGCACACCCAGAGCAGAAGTTCTACCTCAGCCAGATCAGGCCTGCCAAGAAACTGCTTTGCACAGGCCTTCGTAAGAGGTGTTCCCGGAAGGCTGTAAGAGTACCTGGCAGAGCGAGTTGTTTCTTAGCTTCAAAAACAGCTGGAAGCAACATGATTTGGGGCCTCTCTCCCCCTTTGGAAACAAAGCAGCCTTTGTGCCTGGCAGCTCTAGGCCAAAGTAGCACACCCAGAGCACAAGTTCTACCTCAGCCAGATAAGGCCTGTCAAGAAGCTGCGTTTCACAGGCCTTTGTATGTGACGTTCCCGGTTGGCTTTGAGAGCACTGTGCAGAGCCAGTTGTTTTAGCTTCCCAGAGAGCAGGAAGCAAGATGCTTTGGGGCCTCTCTCACACTTTGGAAATAAAGGCAGCCCTTTGGGCCTGGCAGCCCTAGGCCAATGGAGTACACCCAGAGCAGAAGTTCTACCTCAGCCAGATCAGGCCTTCCAAGAAACTGCGTCTCACAGGCCTTTCTCTGTCACGTTGCCGTTAGGCTGTGAGAGCACTGTGCAGAGCCAGTTGTTTCTTAGCTTCCCAAAGATTTGGAAGCAAGATGCTTTGGGGACTCTCAGCCCCTTTGGAAACAAGGCGGCCCTTTGGGCCTGGCAGCCCTAGGCCAAAGTAGCACGCCCAGAGCAGGAGTTCTACTTCAGCCAGATCAGGCCTGCCAAGAAACTGCGTTTCACAGGCCTTGGTAAGAGATGTTCCTGGTAGGCTGTGAGAGCACTGTGGAGAGCCAGTTGCTTTAGCTTCCCACAGAGCTGGAAGCAAGATGCTTTGGGTCCACTCTCCGTCTTTGGAAACAAGGCAGCCCTTTGGGCCTGGCAGCTCTAGGGCAATGGAGCACACCCAGAGCAGAAGTTCTACTTCAGCCAGATCAGGCCTGCCAGGAAACTGCGTTTCACAGGCCTTGGTAAGAGATGTTCCCGGTAGGCTGTAAGAGCACTGGGCAGAGCCAGTTGTTTCTTACCTTCCTGAAAAGCTGGAAGCAAGATGCTTGGGACCCCTCTGCCCGTTTGGGAACAAGGCAGCCTTTTGGGTCGGGAAGCTCTAGGCCAATGCAGCACACGCAGAGCAGGAGTTCTACTTCAGCCTGATCAGGCCTGCAAAGAAACAGCGTTTGACAGACCTTGGTAAGAGATGTTCCCGGTAGGTGTAAGAGCACTGGGCAGAGCCAGTTGTTTCTTAGCTTCACAAAGACCGGGAAGCAAGATGCTTTGGGCCTCTCTGCCCCTTGGAAACAGGGCAGCACTTTGGGCCTGGCAGCTCTAGGGCAATGGAGCACACCCAGAGCCGGAGTTCTACTTCAGCCAGATGAGGCCTGCCAAGAAACTGCGTTTCACAGGCCTTTCAAAGACATGTTCCCGGTAGGCTGTAAGAGCACGGGGCAGAGCGAGTTGGTTCTTAGCTTCCCAGAGAGCTGGAAGCAAGATGCTTTGGGGCCTCTCTGCCCCTTTGGAAACAAGGCAGCACCTTGGGCCTGGCAGCTCTAGGGCAATGGAGCACACCCAGAGCAGAAGTTCTACCTCAGCCAGATAAGGCCTGCCAAGAAACTGCGTTTCAAAGGCTTTGGTAAGAGATGTTCCCGCTACTCTGTTAGAGCACTGGGCAGAGCCATTTGTTTCTTAGCTTCCCAAAGAGCTGGAAGCAAGATGCTTTGGGGTCTCCCTGCCCTTTTGCCAACAAGGGCGACCTTTGGGCCTTTCAGCTCTAGGCCAATGGAGCACACCCAGAGCAGAAGTCCTACTTCAGCCAGATCAGGCCTGCCAAGGAACTGCGTTTCAGAGGCCTTTGTATGTGACGTTCCCGGTAGGCTGTGAGAGCACGGTGCAGAGCCAGTTGTTTCCTTGTTTCCCAAACAGCTGGAAGCAAGACGCTTTGGGGCCTCTCTGCCCCTTTGGAAACAAGGCAGCACGTTGGGTCTGGCAGCTCTAGGGCAATGGAGCACAACCAGAGCCGAAGTTCTACTTCTTCCAGATCAGGCCTGCCTAGACAGTGCGTTTCACAGGCCTTGATAAGAGATGTTCTCTTAGGCTATAAGAGCACTGGGCACAGCCAGTTGTTTCTTAGCTTCCCAAGAGGTGGAAGCAAGATGCTTTGGGGCCTCTCTCCCCCTTTGGAAACAAGGCAGCCCTTTGGGCCTTTCAGCTCTAGGGCAATGGAGCACACCCAGAGCAGAAGTTCTACCTCAGCCAGATCAGGCCTGCCAAGAAACTGCTTTTCACAGGCCTTCGTAAGAGGTGTTCCCGGAAGGCTGTAAGAGTACCTGGCAGAGCGAGTTGTTTCTTAGCTTCAAAAACAGCTGGAAGCAACATGATTTGGGGCCTCTCTCCCCCTTTGGAAACAAAGCAGCCTTTGTGCCTGGCAGCTCTAGGCCAAAGTAGCACACCCAGAGCACAAGTTCTACCTCAGCCAGATAAGGCCTGTCAAGAAGCTGCGTTTCACAGGCCTTTGTATGTGACGTTCCCGGTTGGCTTTGAGAGCACTGTGCAGAGCCAGTTGTTTTAGCTTCCCAGAGAGCAGGAAGCAAGATGCTTTGGGGCCTCTCTCACACTTTGGAAATAAAGGCAGCCCTTTGGGCCTGGCAGCCCTAGGCCAATGGAGTACACCCAGAGCAGAAGTTCTACCTCAGCCAGATCAGGCCTTCCAAGAAACTGCGTCTCACAGGCCTTTCTCTGTCACGTTGCCGTTAGGCTGTGAGAGCACTGTGCAGAGCCAGTTGTTTCTTAGCTTCCCAAAGATTTGGAAGCAAGATGCTTTGGGGACTCTCAGCCCCTTTGGAAACAAGGCGGCCCTTTGGGCCTGGCAGCCCTAGGCCAAAGTAGCACGCCCAGAGCAGGAGTTCTACTTCAGCCAGATCAGGCCTGCCAAGAAACTGCGTTTCACAGGCCTTGGTAAGAGATGTTCCTGGTAGGCTGTGAGAGCACTGTGGAGAGCCAGTTGCTTTAGCTTCCCACAGAGCTGGAAGCAAGATGCTTTGGGTCCACTCTCCGTCTTTGGAAACAAGGCAGCCCTTTGGGCCTGGCAGCTCTAGGGCAATGGAGCACACCCAGAGCAGAAGTTCTACTTCAGCCAGATCAGGCCTGCCAGGAAACTGCGTTTCACAGGCCTTGGTAAGAGATGTTCCCGGTAGGCTGTAAGAGCACTGGGCAGAGCCAGTTGTTTCTTACCTTCCTGAAAAGCTGGAAGCAAGATGCTTGGGACCCCTCTGCCCGTTTGGGAACAAGGCAGCCTTTTGGGTCGGGAAGCTCTAGGCCAATGCAGCACACGCAGAGCAGGAGTTCTACTTCAGCCTGATCAGGCCTGCAAAGAAACAGCGTTTGACAGACCTTGGTAAGAGATGTTCCCGGTAGGTGTAAGAGCACTGGGCAGAGCCAGTTGTTTCTTAGCTTCACAAAGACCGGGAAGCAAGATGCTTTGGGCCTCTCTGCCCCTTGGAAACAGGGCAGCACTTTGGGCCTGGCAGCTCTAGGGCAATGGAGCACACCCAGAGCCGGAGTTCTACTTCAGCCAGATGAGGCCTGCCAAGAAACTGCGTTTCACAGGCCTTTCAAAGACATGTTCCCGGTAGGCTGTAAGAGCACGGGGCAGAGCGAGTTGGTTCTTAGCTTCCCAGAGAGCTGGAAGCAAGATGCTTTGGGGCCTCTCTGCCCCTTTGGAAACAAGGCAGCACCTTGGGCCTGGCAGCTCTAGGGCAATGGAGCACACCCAGAGCAGAAGTTCTACCTCAGCCAGATAAGGCCTGCCAAGAAACTGCGTTTCAAAGGCTTTGGTAAGAGATGTTCCCGCTACTCTGTTAGAGCACTGGGCAGAGCCATTTGTTTCTTAGCTTCCCAAAGAGCTGGAAGCAAGATGCTTTGGGGTCTCCCTGCCCTTTTGCCAACAAGGGCGACCTTTGGGCCTTTCAGCTCTAGGCCAATGGAGCACACCCAGAGCAGAAGTCCTACTTCAGCCAGATCAGGCCTGCCAAGGAACTGCGTTTCAGAGGCCTTTGTATGTGACGTTCCCGGTAGGCTGTGAGAGCACGGTGCAGAGCCAGTTGTTTCCTTGTTTCCCAAACAGCTGGAAGCAAGACGCTTTGGGGCCTCTCTGCCCCTTTGGAAACAAGGCAGCACGTTGGGTCTGGCAGCTCTAGGGCAATGGAGCACAACCAGAGCCGAAGTTCTACTTCTTCCAGATCAGGCCTGCCTAGACAGTGCGTTTCACAGGCCTTGATAAGAGATGTTCTCTTAGGCTATAAGAGCACTGGGCACAGCCAGTTGTTTCTTAGCTTCCCAAGAGGTGGAAGCAAGATGCTTTGGGGCCTCTCTCCCCCTTTGGAAACAAGGCAGCCCTTTGGGCCTTTCAGCTCTAGGGCAATGGAGCACACCCAGAGCAGAAGTTCTACCTCAGCCAGATCAGGCCTGCCAAGAAACTGCTTTTCACTGGCCTTCGTAAGAGGTGTTCCCGGAAGGCTGTAAGAGTACCTGGCAGAGCGAGTTGTTTCTTAGCTTCAAAAACAGCTGGAAGCAACATGATTTGGGGCCTCTCTCCCCCTTTGGAAACAAAGCAGCCTTTGTGCCTGGCAGCTCTAGGCCAAAGTAGCACACCCAGAGCACAAGTTCTACCTCAGCCAGATAAGGCCTGTCAAGAAGCTGCGTTTCACAGGCCTTTGTATGTGACGTTCCCGGTTGGCTTTGAGAGCACTGTGCAGAGCCAGTTGTTTTAGCTTCCCAGAGAGCAGGAAGCAAGATGCTTTGGGGCCTCTCTCACACTTTGGAAATAAAGGCAGCCCTTTGGGCCTGGCAGCCCTAGGCCAATGGAGTACACCCAGAGCAGAAGTTCTACCTCAGCCAGATCAGGCCTTCCAAGAAACTGCGTCTCACAGGCCTTTCTCTGTCACGTTGCCGTTAGGCTGTGAGAGCACTGTGCAGAGCCAGTTGTTTCTTAGCTTCCCAAAGATTTGGAAGCAAGATGCTTTGGGGACTCTCAGCCCCTTTGGAAACAAGGCGGCCCTTTGGGCCTGGCAGCCCTAGGCCAAAGTAGCACGCCCAGAGCAGGAGTTCTACTTCAGCCAGATCAGGCCTGCCAAGAAACTGCGTTTCACAGGCCTTGGTAAGAGATGTTCCTGGTAGGCTGTGAGAGCACTGTGGAGAGCCAGTTGCTTTAGCTTCCCACAGAGCTGGAAGCAAGATGCTTTGGGTCCACTCTCCGTCTTTGGAAACAAGGCAGCCCTTTGGGCCTGGCAGCTCTAGGGCAATGGAGCACACCCAGAGCAGAAGTTCTACTTCAGCCAGATCAGGCCTGCCAGGAAACTGCGTTTCACAGGCCTTGGTAAGAGATGTTCCCGGTAGGCTGTAAGAGCACTGGGCAGAGCCAGTTGTTTCTTACCTTCCTGAAAAGCTGGAAGCAAGATGCTTGGGACCCCTCTGCCCGTTTGGGAACAAGGCAGCCTTTTGGGTCGGGAAGCTCTAGGCCAATGCAGCACACGCAGAGCAGGAGTTCTACTTCAGCCTGATCAGGCCTGCAAAGAAACAGCGTTTGACAGACCTTGGTAAGAGATGTTCCCGGTAGGTGTAAGAGCACTGGGCAGAGCCAGTTGTTTCTTAGCTTCACAAAGACCGGGAAGCAAGATGCTTTGGGCCTCTCTGCCCCTTGGAAACAGGGCAGCACTTTGGGCCTGGCAGCTCTAGGGCAATGGAGCACACCCAGAGCCGGAGTTCTACTTCAGCCAGATGAGGCCTGCCAAGAAACTGCGTTTCACAGGCCTTTCAAAGACATGTTCCCGGTAGGCTGTAAGAGCACGGGGCAGAGCGAGTTGGTTCTTAGCTTCCCAGAGAGCTGGAAGCAAGATGCTTTGGGGCCTCTCTGCCCCTTTGGAAACAAGGCAGCACCTTGGGCCTGGCAGCTCTAGGGCAATGGAGCACACCCAGAGCAGAAGTTCTACCTCAGCCAGATAAGGCCTGCCAAGAAACTGCGTTTCAAAGGCTTTGGTAAGAGATGTTCCCGCTACTCTGTTAGAGCACTGGGCAGAGCCATTTGTTTCTTAGCTTCCCAAAGAGCTGGAAGCAAGATGCTTTGGGGTCTCCCTGCCCTTTTGCCAACAAGGGCGACCTTTGGGCCTTTCAGCTCTAGGCCAATGGAGCACACCCAGAGCAGAAGTCCTACTTCAGCCAGATCAGGCCTGCCAAGGAACTGCGTTTCAGAGGCCTTTGTATGTGACGTTCCCGGTAGGCTGTGAGAGCACGGTGCAGAGCCAGTTGTTTCCTTGTTTCCCAAACAGCTGGAAGCAAGACGCTTTGGGGCCTCTCTGCCCCTTTGGAAACAAGGCAGCACGTTGGGTCTGGCAGCTCTAGGGCAATGGAGCACAACCAGAGCCGAAGTTCTACTTCTTCCAGATCAGGCCTGCCTAGACAGTGCGTTTCACAGGCCTTGATAAGAGATGTTCTCTTAGGCTATAAGAGCACTGGGCACAGCCAGTTGTTTCTTAGCTTCCCAAGAGGTGGAAGCAAGATGCTTTGGGGCCTCTCTCCCCCTTTGGAAACAAGGCAGCCCTTTGGGCCTTTCAGCTCTAGGGCAATGGAGCACACCCAGAGCAGAAGTTCTACCTCAGCCAGATCAGGCCTGCCAAGAAACTGCTTTTCACAGGCCTTCGTAAGAGGTGTTCCCGGAAGGCTGTAAGAGTACCTGGCAGAGCGAGTTGTTTCTTAGCTTCAAAAACAGCTGGAAGCAACATGATTTGGGGCCTCTCTCCCCCTTTGGAAACAAAGCAGCCTTTGTGCCTGGCAGCTCTAGGCCAAAGTAGCACACCCAGAGCACAAGTTCTACCTCAGCCAGATAAGGCCTGTCAAGAAGCTGCGTTTCACAGGCCTTTGTATGTGACGTTCCCGGTTGGCTTTGAGAGCACTGTGCAGAGCCAGTTGTTTTAGCTTCCCAGAGAGCAGGAAGCAAGATGCTTTGGGGCCTCTCTCACACTTTGGAAATAAAGGCAGCCCTTTGGGCCTGGCAGCCCTAGGCCAATGGAGTACACCCAGAGCAGAAGTTCTACCTCAGCCAGATCAGGCCTTCCAAGAAACTGCGTCTCACAGGCCTTTCTCTGTCACGTTGCCGGTAGGCTGTGAGAGCACTGTGCAGAGCCAGTTGTTTCTTAGCTTCCCAAAGATTTGGAAGCAAGATGCTTTGGGGACTCTCAGCCCCTTTGGAAACAAGGCGGCCCTTTGGGCCTGGCAGCTCTAGGCCAAAGTAGCACGCCCAGAGCAGGAGTTCTACTTCAGCCAGATCAGGCCTGCCAAGAAACTGCGTTTCACAGGCCTTGGTAAGAGATGTTCCTGGTAGGCTGTGAGAGCACTGTGGAGAGCCAGTTGCTTTAGCTTCCCACAGAGCTGGAAGCAAGATGCTTTGGGTCCACTCTCCGTCTTTGGAAACAAGGCAGCCCTTTGGGCCTGGCAGCTCTAGGGCAATGGAGCACACCCAGAGCAGAAGTTCTACTTCAGCCAGATCAGGCCTGCCAGGAAACTGCGTTTCACAGGCCTTGGTAAGAGATGTTCCCGGTAGGCTGTAAGAGCACTGGGCAGAGCCAGTTGTTTCTTACCTTCCTGAAAAGCTGGAAGCAAGATGCTTGGGACCCCTCTGCCCGTTTGGGAACAAGGCAGCCTTTTGGGTCGGGAAGCTCTAGGCCAATGGAGCACACGCAGAGCAGGAGTTCTACTTCAGCCTGATCAGGCCTGCAAAGAAACAGCGTTTGACAGACCTTGGTAAGAGATGTTCCCGGTAGGTGTAAGAGCACTGGGCAGAGCCAGTTGTTTCTTAGCTTCACAAAGACCGGGAAGCAAGATGCTTTGGGCCTCTCTGCCCCTTGGAAACAGGGCAGCACTTTGGGCCTGGCAGCTCTAGGGCAATGGAGCACACCCAGAGCCGGAGTTCTACTTCAGCCAGATGAGGCCTGCCAAGAAACTGCGTTTCACAGGCCTTTCAAAGACATGTTCCCGGTAGGCTGTAAGAGCACGGGGCAGAGCGAGTTGGTTCTTAGCTTCCCAGAGAGCTGGAAGCAAGATGCTTTGGGGCCTCTCTGCCCCTTTGGAAACAAGGCAGCACCTTGGGCCTGGCAGCTCTAGGGCAATGGAGCACACCCAGAGCAGAAGTTCTACCTCAGCCAGATAAGGCCTGCCAAGAAACTGCGTTTCAAAGGCTTTGGTAAGAGATGTTTCCGCTACTCTGTTAGAGCACTGGGCAGAGCCATTTGTTTCTTAGCTTCCCAAAGAGCTGGAAGCAAGATGCTTTGGGGTCTCCCTGCCCTTTTGCCAACAAGGGCGACCTTTGGGCCTTTCAGCTCTAGGCCAATGGAGCACACCCAGAGCAGAAGTCCTACTTCAGCCAGATCAGGCCTGCCAAGGAACTGCGTTTCAGAGGCCTTTGTATGTGACGTTCCCGGTAGGCTGTGAGAGCACGGTGCAGAGCCAGTTGTTTCCTTGTTTCCCAAACAGCTGGAAGCAAGACGCTTTGGGGCCTCTCTGCCCCTTTGGAAACAAGGCAGCACGTTGGGTCTGGCAGCTCTAGGGCAATGGAGCACAACCAGAGCCGAAGTTCTACTTCTTCCAGATCAGGCCTGCCTAGACAGTGCGTTTCACAGGCCTTGATAAGAGATGTTCTCTTAGGCTATAAGAGCACTGGGCACAGCCAGTTGTTTCTTAGCTTCCCAAGAGGTGGAAGCAAGATGCTTTGGGGCCTCTCTCCCCCTTTGGAAACAAGGCAGCCCTTTGGGCCTTTCAGCTCTAGGGCAATGGAGCACACCCAGAGCAGAAGTTCTACCTCAGCCAGATCAGGCCTGCCAAGAAACTGCTTTGCACAGGCCTTCGTAAGAGGTGTTCCCGGAAGGCTGTAAGAGTACCTGGCAGAGCGAGTTGTTTCTTAGCTTCAAAAACAGCTGGAAGCAACATGATTTGGGGCCTCTCTCCCCCTTTGGAAACAAAGCAGCCTTTGTGCCTGGCAGCTCTAGGCCAAAGTAGCACACCCAGAGCACAAGTTCTACCTCAGCCAGATAAGGCCTGTCAAGAAGCTGCGTTTCACAGGCCTTTGTATGTGACGTTCCCGGTTGGCTTTGAGAGCACTGTGCAGAGCCAGTTGTTTTAGCTTCCCAGAGAGCAGGAAGCAAGATGCTTTGGGGCCTCTCTCACACTTTGGAAATAAAGGCAGCCCTTTGGGCCTGGCAGCCCTAGGCCAATGGAGTACACCCAGAGCAGAAGTTCTACCTCAGCCAGATCAGGCCTTCCAAGAAACTGCGTCTCACAGGCCTTTCTCTGTCACGTTGCCGGTAGGCTGTGAGAGCACTGTGCAGAGCCAGTTGTTTCTTAGCTTCCCAAAGATTTGGAAGCAAGATGCTTTGGGGACTCTCAGCCCCTTTGGAAACAAGGCGGCCCTTTGGGCCTGGCAGCTCTAGGCCAAAGTAGCACGCCCAGAGCAGGAGTTCTACTTCAGCCAGATCAGGCCTGCCAAGAAACTGCGTTTCACAGGCCTTGGTAAGAGATGTTCCTGGTAGGCTGTGAGAGCACTGTGGAGAGCCAGTTGCTTTAGCTTCCCACAGAGCTGGAAGCAAGATGCTTTGGGTCCACTCTCCGTCTTTGGAAACAAGGCAGCCCTTTGGGCCTGGCAGCTCTAGGGCAATGGAGCACACCCAGAGCAGAAGTTCTACTTCAGCCAGATCAGGCCTGCCAGGAAACTGCGTTTCACAGGCCTTGGTAAGAGATGTTCCCGGTAGGCTGTAAGAGCACTGGGCAGAGCCAGTTGTTTCTTACCTTCCTGAAAAGCTGGAAGCAAGATGCTTGGGACCCCTCTGCCCGTTTGGGAACAAGGCAGCCTTTTGGGTCGGGAAGCTCTAGGCCAATGCAGCACACGCAGAGCAGGAGTTCTACTTCAGCCTGATCAGGCCTGCAAAGAAACAGCGTTTGACAGACCTTGGTAAGAGATGTTCCCGGTAGGTGTAAGAGCACTGGGCAGAGCCAGTTGTTTCTTAGCTTCACAAAGACCGGGAAGCAAGATGCTTTGGGCCTCTCTGCCCCTTGGAAACAGGGCAGCACTTTGGGCCTGGCAGCTCTAGGGCAATGGAGCACACCCAGAGCCGGAGTTCTACTTCAGCCAGATGAGGCCTGCCAAGAAACTGCGTTTCACAGGCCTTGGTAAGAGATGTTCCCGGTAGGCTGTAAGAGCACTGGGCAACGCCAGATGTTTCTTAGCTTCCCGAAGAGCTGGAAGCAAGAAGCTTTGGTGCCACTCTCTCACTTTGGAATCAAGGCAGCCCTTTGGGGCAGGTAGCTCTAGGCCAGTGGAGCACACCCACAGCAGAAGTTCTACTTCAGGCAGATCAGTCCTGCCCAGAAACTGCGTTTCACAGCCCTTGGTAAGAGATGTTCACGGTAGGCTGTGAGAGCACTGGGCAGAACCAGTTGTTTTTTAGCTTCCCAAAGTGCTGGAGGCAAGATGCTTTGGGGCCTCTCTCACCCTTTGGAAACAAGGCAGCCCTTAGGTCCTGGTAGCTCTAGGCCTATGTAGCACAACCAGAACAGAAGTTCTACTTCAGCCAGGTCAGGCCTGCCAAGAAACTGCGTTTCACAGGCCTTTCAAAGAGATGTTCTCTTAGGCTGTAAGAGCACTGGGCAGAGCCAGCTGTTTCTTAGCTTCCCGAAGAGCTGGGAGCAAGATGCTTTTGGTCCACTCTCCGTCTTTGGAAACAAGGCAGCCCTTTGGGCCTGGCAGCTCTAGGGCAATGGAGCACACCCAGAGCAGAAGTTCTACTTCAGCCAGATCAGGCCTGCCAGGAAACTGCGTTTCACAGGCCTTGGTAAGAGATGTTCCCGGTAGGCTGTAAGAGCACTGGGCAGAGCCAGTTGTTTCTTACCTTTCTGAAAAGCTGGAAGCAAGATGCTTGGGACCCCTCTGCCCGTTTGGGAACAAGGCAGGCTTTTGGGTCGGGAAGCTCTAGGCCAATGGAGCACACGCAGAGCAGGAGTTCTACTTCAGCCTGATCAGGCCTGCAAAGAAACAGCGTTTGACAGGCCTTGGTAAGAGATGTTCCCGGTAGGTGTAAGATCACTGGGCAGAGCCAGTTGTTTCTTAGCTTCACAAAGACCGGGAAGCAAGATGCTTTGGGCCTCTCTGCCCCTTGGAAACAGGGCAGCACTTTGGGCCTGGCAGCTCTAGGGCAATGGAGCACACCCAGAGCCGGAGTTCTACTTCAGCCAGATGAGGCCTGCCAAGAAACTGCGTTTCACAGGCCTTTCAAAGACATGTTCCCGGTAGGCTGTAAGAGCACGGGCCAGAGCGAGTTGGTTCTTAGCTTCCCAGAGAGCTGGAAGCAAGATGCTTTGGGGCCTCTCTGCCCCTTTGGAAACAAGGCAGCACCTTGGGCCTGGCAGCTCTAGGGCAATGGAGCACACCCAGAGCAGAAGTTCTACTTCAGCCAAATCAGGCCTGCCAGGAAACGGCGTTTCACAGGCCTTGATAAGAGATGTTCTCTTAGGCTATAAGAGCACTGGGCACAGCCAGTTGTTTCTTAGCTTCCCAAGAGGTGGAAGCAAGATGCTTTGGGGCCTCTCTCCCCCTTTGGAAACAAGGCAGCCCTTTGGGCCTTTCAGCTCTAGGGCAATGGAGCACACCCAGAGCAGAAGTTCTACCTCAGCCAGATCAGGCCTGCCAAGAAACTGCTTTGCACAGGCCTTCGTAAGAGGTGTTCCCGGAAGGCTGTAAGAGTACCTGGCAGAGCGAGTTGTTTCTTAGCTTCAAAAACAGCTGGAAGCAACATGATTTGGGGCCTCTCTCCCCCTTTGGAAACAAAGCAGCCTTTGTGCCTGGCAGCTCTAGGCCAAAGTAGCACACCCAGAGCACAAGTTCTACCTCAGCCAGATAAGGCCTGTCAAGAAGCTGCGTTTCACAGGCCTTTGTATGTGACGTTCCCGGTTGGCTTTGAGAGCACTGTGCAGAGCCAGTTGTTTTAGCTTCCCAGAGAGCAGGAAGCAAGATGCTTTGGGGCCTCTCTCACACTTTGGAAATAAAGGCAGCCCTTTGGGCCTGGCAGCCCTAGGCCAATGGAGTACACCCAGAGCAGAAGTTCTACCTCAGCCAGATCAGGCCTTCCAAGAAACTGCGTCTCACAGGCCTTTCTCTGTCACGTTGCCGGTAGGCTGTGAGAGCACTGTGCAGAGCCAGTTGTTTCTTAGCTTCCCAAAGATTTGGAAGCAAGATGCTTTGGGGACTCTCAGCCCCTTTGGAAACAAGGCGGCCCTTTGGGCCTGGCAGCTCTAGGCCAAAGTAGCACGCCCAGAGCAGGAGTTCTACTTCAGCCAGATCAGGCCTGCCAAGAAACTGCGTTTCACAGGCCTTGGTAAGAGATGTTCCTGGTAGGCTGTGAGAGCACTGTGGAGAGCCAGTTGCTTTAGCTTCCCACAGAGCTGGAAGCAAGATGCTTTGGGTCCACTCTCCGTCTTTGGAAACAAGGCAGCCCTTTGGGCCTGGCAGCTCTAGGGCAATGGAGCACACCCAGAGCAGAAGTTCTACTTCAGCCAGATCAGGCCTGCCAGGAAACTGCGTTTCACAGGCCTTGGTAAGAGATGTTCCCGGTAGGCTGTAAGAGCACTGGGCAGAGCCAGTTGTTTCTTACCTTCCTGAAAAGCTGGAAGCAAGATGCTTGGGACCCCTCTGCCCGTTTGGGAACAAGGCAGCCTTTTGGGTCGGGAAGCTCTAGGCCAATGCAGCACACGCAGAGCAGGAGTTCTACTTCAGCCTGATCAGGCCTGCAAAGAAACAGCGTTTGACAGACCTTGGTAAGAGATGTTCCCGGTAGGTGTAAGAGCACTGGGCAGAGCCAGTTGTTTCTTAGCTTCACAAAGACCGGGAAGCAAGATGCTTTGGGCCTCTCTGCCCCTTGGAAACAGGGCAGCACTTTGGGCCTGGCAGCTCTAGGGCAATGGAGCACACCCAGAGCCGGAGTTCTACTTCAGCCAGATGAGGCCTGCCAAGAAACTGCGTTTCACAGGCCTTGGTAAGAGATGTTCCCGGTAGGCTGTAAGAGCACTGGGCAACGCCAGATGTTTCTTAGCTTCCCGAAGAGCTGGAAGCAAGAAGCTTTGGTGCCACTCTCTCACTTTGGAATCAAGGCAGCCCTTTGGGGCAGGTAGCTCTAGGCCAGTGGAGCACACCCACAGCAGAAGTTCTACTTCAGGCAGATCAGTCCTGCCCAGAAACTGCGTTTCACAGCCCTTGGTAAGAGATGTTCACGGTAGGCTGTGAGAGCACTGGGCAGAACCAGTTGTTTTTTAGCTTCCCAAAGTGCTGGAGGCAAGATGCTTTGGGGCCTCTCTCACCCTTTGGAAACAAGGCAGCCCTTAGGTCCTGGTAGCTCTAGGCCTATGTAGCACAACCAGAACAGAAGTTCTACTTCAGCCAGGTCAGGCCTGCCAAGAAACTGCGTTTCACAGGCCTTTCAAAGAGATGTTCTCTTAGGCTGTAAGAGCACTGGGCAGAGCCAGCTGTTTCTTAGCTTCCCGAAGAGCTGGGAGCAAGATGCTTTTGGTCCACTCTCCGTCTTTGGAAACAAGGCAGCCCTTTGGGCCTGGCAGCTCTAGGGCAATGGAGCACACCCAGAGCAGAAGTTCTACTTCAGCCAGATCAGGCCTGCCAGGAAACTGCGTTTCACAGGCCTTGGTAAGAGATGTTCCCGGTAGGCTGTAAGAGCACTGGGCAGAGCCAGTTGTTTCTTACCTTTCTGAAAAGCTGGAAGCAAGATGCTTGGGACCCCTCTGCCCGTTTGGGAACAAGGCAGGCTTTTGGGTCGGGAAGCTCTAGGCCAATGGAGCACACGCAGAGCAGGAGTTCTACTTCAGCCTGATCAGGCCTGCAAAGAAACAGCGTTTGACAGGCCTTGGTAAGAGATGTTCCCGGTAGGTGTAAGATCACTGGGCAGAGCCAGTTGTTTCTTAGCTTCACAAAGACCGGGAAGCAAGATGCTTTGGGCCTCTCTGCCCCTTGGAAACAGGGCAGCACTTTGGGCCTGGCAGCTCTAGGGCAATGGAGCACACCCAGAGCCGGAGTTCTACTTCAGCCAGATGAGGCCTGCCAAGAAACTGCGTTTCACAGGCCTTTCAAAGACATGTTCCCGGTAGGCTGTAAGAGCACGGGCCAGAGCGAGTTGGTTCTTAGCTTCCCAGAGAGCTGGAAGCAAGATGCTTTGGGGCCTCTCTGCCCCTTTGGAAACAAGGCAGCACCTTGGGCCTGGCAGCTCTAGGGCAATGGAGCACACCCAGAGCAGAAGTTCTACTTCAGCCAAATCAGGCCTGCCAGGAAACGGCGTTTCACAGGCCTTGGTAAGAGATGTTCCTGGTAGGCTGTAAGAGCACTGGGCAACGCCAGATGTTTCTTAGCTTCCCGAAGAGCTGGAAGCGAGAAGCTTTGGTGCCACTCTCTCACTTTGGACTCAAGGCAGCCCTTTGGGGCAGGTAGCTCTAGGCCAGTGGAGCACACCCAGAGCAGAAGTTCTACTTCGGCCAGTTCAGGCCACCAACAAACTGCGTTTCACAGGCCTTGGTAAGAGATGTTCCCGGTAGGCTGTAAGAGCACTGGGCAACGCCAGATGTTTCTTAGCTTCCCGAAGAGCTGGAAGCAAGATGCTTTGGGGCCTCTCATCCCCTTTGCAAACAAGGCCGACCTTTGGGCCAGGCAGCTCTAGGCCAATGGAGCACACCCAGAGCAGAAGTTCTACCTCAGCCAGATAAGGCCTGCCAAGAAACTGCGTTTCAAAGGCTTTGGTAAGAGATGTTCCCGCTACTCTGTTAGAGCACTGGGCAGAGCCATTTGTTTCTTAGCTTCCCAAAGAGCTGGAAGCAAGATGCTTTGGGGTCTCCCTGCCCTTTTGCCAACAAGGGCGACCTTTGGGCCTTTCAGCTCTAGGCCAATGGAGCACACCCAGAGCAGAAGTCCTACTTCAGCCAGATCAGGCCTGCCAAGGAACTGCGTTTCAGAGGCCTTTGTATGTGACGTTCCCGGTAGGCTGTGAGAGCACGGTGCAGAGCCAGTTGTTTCCTTGTTTCCCAAACAGCTGGAAGCAAGACGCTTTGGGGCCTCTCTGCCCCTTTGGAAACAAGGCAGCACCTTGGGTCTGGCAGCTCTAGGGCAATGGAGCACAACCAGAGCCGAAGTTCTACTTCTTCCAGATCAGGCCTGCCTAGACAGTGCGTTTCCCAGGCCTTGATAAGAGATGTTCTCTTAGGCTATAAGAGCACTGGGCACAGCCAGTTGTTTCTTAGCTTCCCAAGAGGTGGAAGCAAGATGCTTTGGGGCCTCTCTCCCCCTTTGGAAACAAGGCAGCCCTTTGGGCCTTTCAGCTCTAGGGCAATGGAGCACACCCAGAGCAGAAGTTCTACCTCAGCCAGATCAGGCCTGCCAAGAAACTGCTTTTCACAGGCCTTCGTAAGAGGTGTTCCCGGAAGGCTGTAAGAGTACCTGGCAGAGCGAGTTGTTTCTTAGCTTCAAAAACAGCTGGAAGCAACATGATTTGGGGCCTCTCTCCCCCTTTGGAAACAAAGCAGCCTTTGTGCCTGGCAGCTCTAGGCCAAAGTAGCACAACCAGAGCACAACTTCTACCTCAGCCAGATAAGGCCTGTCAAGAAGCAGCGTTTCACAGGCCTTTGTATGTGACGTTTCCGGTTGGCTTTGAGAGCACTGTGCAGAGCCAGTTGTTTTAGCTTCCCAGAGAGCAGGAAGCAAGATGCTTTGGGGCCTCTCTCACACTTTGGAAATAAAGGCAGCCCTTTGGGCCTGGCAGCCCTAGGCCAATGGAGTACACCCAGAGCAGAAGTTCTACCTCAGCCAGATCAGGCCTTCCAAGAAACTGCGTCTCACAGGCCTTTCTCTGTCACGTTGCCGGTAGGCTGTGAGAGCACTGTGCAGAGCCAGTTGTTTCTTAGCTTCCCAAAGATTTGGAAGCAAGATGCTTTGGGGACTCTCAGCCCCTTTGGAAACAAGGCGGCCCTTTGGGCCTGGCAGCTCTAGGCCAAAGTAGCACGCCCAGAGCAGGAGTTCTACTTCAGCCAGATCAGGCCTGCCAAGAAACTGCGTTTCACAGGCCTTGGTAAGAGATGTTCCTGGTAGGCTGTGAGAGCACTGTGGAGAGCCAGTTGCTTTAGCTTCCCACAGAGCTGGAAGCAAGATGCTTTGGGTCCACTCTCCGTCTTTGGAAACAAGGCAGCCCTTTAGGCCTGGCAGCTCTAGGGCAATGGAGCACACCCAGAGCAGAAGTTCTACTTCAGCCAGATCAGGCCTGCCAGGAAACTGCGTTTCACAGGCCTTGGTAAGAGATGTTCCCGGTAGGCTGTAAGAGCACTGGGCAGAGCCAGTTGTTTCTTACCTTCCTGAAAAGCTGGAAGCAAGATGCTTGGGACCCCTCTGCCCGTTTGGGAACAAGGCAGCCTTTTGGGTCGGGAAGCTCTAGGCCAATGTAGCACACGCAGAGCAGGAGTTCTACTTCAGCCTGATCAGGCCTGCAAAGAAACAGCGTTTGACAGGCCTTGGTAAGAGATGTTCCCGGTAGGTGTAAGAGCACTGGGCAGAGCCAGTTGTTTCTTAGCTTCGCAAAGACCGGGAAGCAAGATGCTTTGGGCCTCTCTGCCCCTTGGAAACAGGGCAGCACTTGGGGCCTGGCAGCTCTAGGGCAATGGAGCACACCCAGAGCCGGAGTTCTACTTCAGCCAGATGAGGCCTGCCAAGAAACTGCGTTTCACAGGCCTTTCAAAGACATGTTCCCGGTAGGCTGTAAGAGCACGGGCCAGAGCGAGTTGGTTCTTAGCTTCCCAGAGAGCTGGAAGCAAGATGCTTTGGGGCCTCTCTGCCCCTTTGGAAACAAGGCAGCACCTTGGGCCTGGCAGCTCTAGGGCAATGGAGCACACCCAGAGCAGAAGTTCTACTTCAGCCAAATCAGGGCTGCCAGGAAACGGCGTTTCACAGGCCTTGGTAAGAGATGTTCCCGGTAGGCTGTAAGAGCACTGGGCAACGCCAGATGTTTCTTAGCTTCCCGAAGAGCTGGAAGCGAGAAGCTTTGGTGCCACTCTCTCACTTTGGACTCAAGGCAGCCCTTTGGGGCAGGTAGCTCTAGGCCAGTGGAGCACACCCAGAGCAGAAGTTCTACTTCGGCCAGTTCAGGCCACCAACAAACTGCGTTTCACAGGCCTTGGTAAGAGATGTTCCCGGTAGGCTGTAAGAGCACTGGGCAACGCCAGATGTTTCTTAGCTTCCCGAAGAGCTGGAAGCAAGATGCTTTGGGGCCTCTGATCCCCATTGCAAACAAGGCGGCCCTTTGGGCCAGGCAGCTCTAGGCCAATGGAGCACACCCAGAGCAGAAGTTCTACTTCAGCTAGATCAGGCCACCAACAAAGTGCGTTTCACAGGCCTTCGTAAGAGATTTTCTCTTAGGCTGTAAGAGCACTGGGCAGAGCCAGTTGTTTCTTAGCTTCCCAAAGAGCTGGAAGCAAGATGCTTTGGGGGCTCCCTGCCCCTTTGCCAACAAGGGCGACCTTTGGGCCTTTCAGCTCTAGCCCAATGGAGCACACCCAGAGCAGAAGTCCTACTTCAGCCAGATCAGGCCTGCCAAGGAACTGCGTTTCAGAGGCCTTTGTATGTGACGTTCCCGGTAGGCTGTGAGAGCACGGTGCAGAGCCAGTTGTTTCCTTGTTTCCCAAACAGCTGGAAGCAAGACGCTTTGGGGCCTCTCTGCCCCTTTGGAAACAAGGCAGCACGTTGGGTCTGGCAGCTCTAGGGCAATGGAGCACAACCAGAGCCGAAGTTCTACTTCTTCCAGATCAGGCCTGCCTAGACAGTGCGTTTCACAGGCCTTGATAAGAGATGTTCTCTTAGGCTATAAGAGCACTGGGCACAGCCAGTTGTTTCTTAGCTTCCCAAGAGGTGGAAGCAAGATGCTTTGGGGCCTCTCTCCCCCTTTGGAAACAAGGCAGCCCTTTGGGCCTTTCAGCTCTAGGGCAATGGAGCACACCCAGAGCAGAAGTTCTACCTCAGCCAGATCAGGCCTGCCAAGAAACTGCTTTTCACAGGCCTTCTTAAGAGGTGTTCCCGGAAGGCTGTCAGAGTACCTGGCAGAGCGAGTTGTTTCTTAGCTTCAAAAACAGCTGGAAGCAACATGATTTGGGGCCTCTCTCCCCCTTTGGAAACAAAGCAGCCTTTGTGCCTGGCAGCTCTAGGCCAAAGTAGCACACCCAGAGCACAAGTTCTACCTCAGCCAGATAAGGCCTGTCAAGAAGCTGCGTTTCACAGGCCTTTGTATGTGACGTTCCCGGTTGGCTTTGAGAGCACTGTGCAGAGCCAGTTGTTTTAGCTTCCCAGAGAGCAGGAAGCAAGATGCTTTGGGGCCTCTCTCACACTTTGGAAATAAAGGCAGCCCTTTGGGCCTGGCAGCCCTAGGCCAATGGAGTACACCCAGAGCAGAAGTTCTACCTCAGCCAGATCAGGCCTTCCAAGAAACTGCGTCTCACAGGCCTTTCTCTGTCACGTTGCCGGTAGGCTGTGAGAGCACTGTGCAGAGCCACTTGTTTCTTAGCTTCCCAAAGATTTGGAAGCAAGATGCTTTGGGGACTCTCAGCCCCTTTGGAAACAAGGCGGCCCTTTGGGCCTGGCAGCCCTAGGCCAAAGTAGCACGCCCAGAGCAGGAGTTCTACTTCAGCCAGATCAGGCCTGCCAGGAAACTGCATTTCACAGGCCTTGGTAAGAGATGTTCCCGGTAGGCTGTAAGAGCACTGGGCAGAGCCAGTTGTTTCTTACCTTCCTGAAAAGCTGGAAGCAAGATGCTTGGGACCCCTCTGCCCGTTTGGGAACAAGGCAGCCTTTTGGGTCGGGAAGCTCTAGGCCAATGCAGCACACGCAGAGCAGGAGTTCTACTTCAGCCTGATCAGGCCTGCAAAGAAACAGCGTTTGACAGACCTTGGTAAGAGATGTTCCCGGTAGGTGTAAGAGCACTGGGCAGAGCCAGTTGTTTCTTAGCTTCGCAAAGACCGGGAAGCAAGATGCTTTGGGCCTCTCTGCCCCTTGGAAACAGGGCAGCACTTGGGGCCTGGCAGCTCTAGGGCAATGGAGCACACCCAGAGCCGGAGTTCTACTTCAGCCAGATGAGGCCTGCCAAGAAACTGCGTTTCACAGGCCTTTCAAAGACATGTTCCCGGTAGGCTGTAAGAGCACGGGCCAGAGCGAGTTGGTTCTTAGCTTCCCAGAGAGCTGGAAGCAAGATGCTTTGGGGCCTCTCTGCCCCTTTGGAAACAAGGCAGCACCTTGGGCCTGGCAGCTCTAGGGCAATGGAGCACACCCAGAGCAGAAGTTCTACTTCAGCCAAATCAGGCCTGCCAGGAAACGGCGTCTCACAGGCCTTGGTAAGAGATGTTCCTGGTAGGCTGTAAGAGCACTGGGCAACGCCAGATGTTTCTTAGCTTCCCGAAGAGCTGGAAGCAAGAAGCTTTGGTGCCACTCTCTCACTTTGGACTCAAGGCAGCCCTTTGGGGCAGGTAGCTCTAGGCCAGTGGAGCACACCCAGAGCAGAAGTTCTACTTGGGCCAGTTCAGGCCACCAACAAACTGCGTTTCACAGGCCTTGGTAAGAGATGTTCCCGGTAGGCTGTAAGAGCACTGGGCAACGCCAGATGTTTCTTAGCTTCCCGAAGAGCTGGAAGCAAGATGCTTTGGGGCCTCTCATCCCCTTTGCAAACAAGGCGGCCCTATGGGCCATGCAGCTCTAGGCCAATGGAGCACACCCAGAGCAGAAGTTCTACTTCGGCCAGTTCAGGCCACCAACAAACTGCGTTTCACAGGCCTTGGTAAGAGATGTTCCCGGTAGGCTGTAAGAGCACTGGGCAACGCCAGATGTTTCTTAGCTTCCCGAAGAGCTGGAAGCAAGATGCTTTGGGGCCTCTCATCCCCTTTGCAAACAAGGCCGACCTTTGGGCCAGGCAGCTCTAGGCCAATGGAGCACACCCAGAGCAGAAGTTCTACCTCAGCCAGATAAGGCCTGCCAAGAAACTGCGTTTCAAATGCTTTGGTAAGAGATGTTCCCGCTACTCTGTTAGAGCACTGGGCAGAGCCATTTGTTTCTTAGCTTCCCAAAGAGCTGGAAGCAAGATGCTTTGGGGTCTCCCTGCCCTTTTGCCAACAAGGGCGACCTTTGGGCCTTTCAGCTCTAGGCCAATGGAGCACACCCAGAGCAGAAGTCCTACTTCAGCCAGATCAGGCCTGCCAAGGAACTGCGTTTCAGAGGCCTTTGTATGTGACGTTCCCGGTAGGCTGTGAGAGCACGGTGCAGAGCCAGTTGTTTCCTTGTTTCCCAAACAGCTGGAAGCAAGACGCTTTGGGGCCTCTCTGCCCCTTTGGAAACAAGGCAGCACGTTGGGTCTGGCAGCTCTAGGGCAATGGAGCACAACCAGAGCCGAAGTTCTACTTCTTCCAGATCAGGCCTGCCTAGACAGTGCGTTTCACAGGCCTTGATAAGAGATGTTCTCTTAGGCTATAAGAGCACTGGGCACAGCCAGTTGTTTCTTAGCTTCCCAAGAGGTGGAAGCAAGATGCTTTGGGGCCTCTCTCCCCCTTTGGAAACAAGGCAGCCCTTTGGGCCTTTCAGCTCTAGGGCAATGGAGCACACCCAGAGCAGAAGTTCTACCTCAGCCAGATCAGGCCTGCCAAGAAACTGCTTTTCACAGGCCTTCGTAAGAGGTGTTCCCGGAAGGCTGTCAGAGTACCTGGCAGAGCGAGTTGTTTCTTAGCTTCAAAAACAGCTGGAAGCAACATGATTTGGGGCCTCTCTCCCCCTTTGGAAACAAAGCAGCCTTTGTGCCTGGCAGCTCTAGGCCAAAGTAGCACACCCAGAGCACAAGTTCTACCTCAGCCAGATAAGGCCTGTCAAGAAGCTGCGTTTCACAGGCCTTTGTATGTGACGTTCCCGGTTGGCTTTGAGAGCACTGTGCAGAGCCAGTTGTTTTAGCTTCCCAGAGAGCAGGAAGCAAGATGCTTTGGGGCCTCTCTCACACTTTGGAAATAAAGGCAGCCCTTTGGGCCTGGCAGCCCTAGGCCAATGGAGTACACCCAGAGCAGAAGTTCTACCTCAGCCAGATCAGGCCTTCCAAGAAACTGCGTCTCACAGGCCTTTCTCTGTCACGTTGCCGGTAGGCTGTGAGAGCACTGTGCAGAGCCAGTTGTTTCTTAGCTTCCCAAAGATTTGGAAGCAAGATGCTTTGGGGACTCTCAGCCCCTTTGGAAACAAGGCGGCCCTTTGGGCCTGGCAGCTCTAGGCCAAAGTAGCACGCCCAGAGCAGGAGTTCTACTTCAGCCAGATCAGGCCTGCCAGGAAACTGCGTTTCACAGGCCTTGGCAAGAGATGTTCCCGGTAGGCTGTGAGAGCACTGTGGAGAGCCAGTTGCTTTAGCTTCCCACAGAGCTGGAAGCAAGATGCCTTGGGGCCTCTCTCTCCCTTTGGACACAAGGCAGCCGTTTGGGCCTGGCAGCTCTAGGCCAATGGAGCACACCCACAGCAGAAGTTCTACTTCAGGCAGATCAGTCCTGCCCAGAAACTGCGTTTCACAGCCCTTGGTAAGAGATGTTCACGGTAGGCTGTGAGAGCACTGGGCAGAACCAGTTGTTTTTTAGCTTCCCAAAGTGCTGGAGGCAAGATGCTTTGGGGCCTCTCTCACCCTTTGGAAACAAGGCAGCCCTTAGGTCCTGGTAGCTCTAGGCCTATGTAGCACAACCAGAACAGAAGTTCTACTTCAGCCAGGTCAGGCCTGCCAAGAAACTGCGTTTCACAGGCCTTTCAAAGAGATGTTCTCTTAGGCTGTAAGAGCACTGGGCAGAGCCAGCTGTTTCTTAGCTTCCCGAAGAGCTGGGAGCAAGATGCTTTGGGTCCACTCTCCGTCTTTGGAAACAAGGCAGCCCTTTGGGCCTGGCAGCTCTAGGGCAATGGAGCACACCCAGAGCAGAAGTTCTACTTCAGCCAGATCAGGCCTGCCAGGAAACTGCGTTTCACAGGCCTTGGTAAGAGATGTTCCCGGTAGGCTGTAAGAGCACTGGGCAGAGCCAGTTGTTTCTTACCTTCCTGAAAAGCTGGAAGCAAGATGCTTGGGACCCCTCTGCCCGTTTGGGAACAAGGCAGCCTTTTGGGTCGGGAAGCTCTAGGCCAATGGAGCACACGCAGAGCAGGAGTTCTACTTCAGCCTGATCAGGCCTGCAAAGAAACAGCGTTTGACAGGCCTTGGTAAGAGATGTTCCCGGTAGGTGTAAGAGCACTGGGCAGAGCCAGTTGTGTCTTAGCTTCGCAAAGACCGGGAAGCAAGATGCTTTGGGCCTCTCTGCCCCTTGGAAACAGGGCAGCACTTTGGGCCTGGCAGCTCTAGGGCAATGGAGCACACCCAGAGCCGGAGTTCTACTTCAGCCAGATGAGGCCTGCCAAGAAACTGCGTTTCACAGGCCTTTCAAAGACATGTTCCCGGTAGGTTGTAAGATCACGGGCCAGAGCGAGTTGGTTCTTAGCTTCCCAGAGAGCTGGAAGCAAGATGCTTTGGGGCCTCTCTGCCCCTTTGGAAACAAGGCAGCACCTTGGGCCTGGCAGCTCTAGGGCAATGGAGCACACCCAGAGCAGAAGTTCTACTTCAGCCAAATCAGGCCTGCCAGGAAACGGCGTTTCACAGGCCTTGGTAAGAGATGTTCCCGGTAGGCTGTAAGAGCACTGGGCAACGCCAGATGTTTCTTAGCTTCCCGAAGAGCTGGAAGCAAGATGCTTTGGTGCCACTCTCTCACTTTGGAATCAAGGCAGCCCTTTGGGGCAGGTAGCTCTAGGCCAGTGGAGCACACCCAGAGCAGAAGTTCTACTTCGGCCAGTTCAGGCCACCAACAAAGTGCGTTTCACAGGCCTTGGTAAGAGATGTTCCCGGTAGGCTGTAAGAGCACTGGGCAACGCCAGATGTTTCTTAGCTTCCCGAAGAGCTGGAAGCAAGATGCTTTGGGGCCTCTCATCCCCTTTGCAAACAAGGCGGCCCTTTGGGCCAGGCAGCTCTAGGCCAATGGAGCACACCCAGAGCAGAAGTTCTACTTCAGCTAGATCAGGCCACCAACAAAGTGCGTTTCACAGGCATTGGTAAGAGATTTTCTCTTAGGCTGTAAGAGCACTGGGCAGAGACAGTTGTTTCTCAGCTTCCCAAAGAGCTGGAAGCAAAATGCTTTGGGGGCTCCCTGCCCCTTTGCCAACAAGGCCGACCTTTGGGCCTTTCAGCTCTAGGCCAATGGAGCACACCCAGAGTGAAGTCCTACTTCAGCCAGATCAGGCCTGCCAAGGAACTGCGTTTCAGAGGCCTTTGTATGTGACGTTCCCGGTAGGCTGTGAGAGCACGGTGCAGAGCCAGTTGTTTCCTTGTTTCCCAAACAGCTGGAAGCAAGACGCTTTGGGGCCTCTCTGCCCCTTTGGAAACAAGGCAGCACGTTGGGTCTGGTAGCTCTAGGGCAATGGAGCACAACCAGAGCCGAAGTTCTACTTCTTCCAGATCAGGCCTGCCTAGACAGTGCGTTTCACAGGCCTTGATAAGAGATGTTCTCTTAGGCTATAAGAGCACTGGGCACAGCCACTTGTTTCTTACCTTCCCAAGAGGTGGAAGCAAGATGCTTTGGGGCCTCTCTCCCCCTTTGGAAACAAGGCAGCCCTTTGGGCCTTTCAGCTCTAGGGCAATGGAGCACACCCAGAGCAGAAGTTCTACCTCAGCCAGATCAGGCCTGCCAAGAAACTGCTTTACACAGGCCTTCGTATGAGGTGTTCCCGGAAGGCTGTCAGAGTACCTGGCAGAGCGAGTTGTTTCTTAGCTTCAAAAACAGCTGGAAGCAACATGATTTGGGGCCTCTCTCCCCCTTTGGAAACAAAGCAGCCTTTGTGCCTGGCAGCTCTAGGCCAAAGTAGCACACCCAGAGCACAAGTTCTACCTCAGCCAGATAAGGCCTGTCAAGAAGCTGCGTTTCACAGGCCTTTGTATGTGACGTTCCCGGTTGGCTTTGAGAGCACTGTGCAGAGCCAGTTGTTTTAGCTTCCCAGAGAGCAGGAAGCAAGATGCTTTGGGGCCTCTCTCACACTTTGGAAATAAAGGCAGCCCTTTGGGCCTGGCAGCCCTAGGCCAATGGAGTACACCCAGAGCAGAAGTTCTACCTCAGCCAGATCAGGCCTTCCAAGAAACTGCGTCTCACAGGCCTTTCTCTGTCACGTTGCCGGTAGGCTGTGAGAGCACTGTGCAGAGCCAGTTGTTTCTTAGCTTCCCAAAGATTTGGAAGCAAGATGCTTTGGGGACTCTCAGCCCCTTTGGAAACAAGGCGGCCCTTTGGGCCTGGCAGCTCTAGGCCAAAGTAGCACGCCCAGAGCAGGAGTTCTACTTCAGCCAGATCAGGCCTGCCAAGAAACTGCGTTTCACAGGCCTTGGTAAGAGATGTTCCTGGTAGGCTGTGAGAGCACTGTGGAGAGCCAGTTGCTTTAGCTTCCCACAGAGCTGGAAGCAAGATGCTTTGGGTCCACTCTCCGTCTTTGGAAACAAGGCAGCCCTTTAGGCCTGGCAGCTCTAGGGCAATGGAGCACACCCAGAGCAGAAGTTCTACTTCAGCCAGATCAGGCCTGCCAGGAAACTGCGTTTCACAGGCCTTGGTAAGAGATGTTCCCGGTAGGCTGTAAGAGCACTGGGCAGAGCCAGTTGTTTCTTACCTTCCTGAAAAGCTGGAAGCAAGATGCTTGGGACCCCTCTGCCCGTTTGGGAACAAGGCAGCCTTTTGGGTCGGGAAGCTCTAGGCCAATGGAGCACACGCAGAGCAGGAGTTCTACTTCAGCCTGATCAGGCCTGCAAAGAAACAGCGTTTGACAGGCCTTGGTAAGAGATGTTCCCGGTAGGTGTAAGAGCACTGGGCAGAGCCAGTTGTTTCTTAGCTTCGCAAAGACCGGGAAGCAAGATGCTTTGGGCCTCTCTGCCCCTTGGAAACAGGGCAGCACTTGGGGCCTGGCAGCTCTAGGGCAATGGAGCACACCCAGAGCCGGAGTTCTACTTCAGCCAGATGAGGCCTGCCAAGAAACTGCGTTTCACAGGCCTTTCAAAGACATGTTCCCGGTAGGCTGTAAGAGCACGGGCCAGAGCGAGTTGGTTCTTAGCTTCCCAGAGAGCTGGAAGCAAGATGCTTTGGGGCCTCTCTGCCCCTTTGGAAACAAGGCAGCACCTTGGGCCTGGCAGCTCTAGGGCAATGGAGCACACCCAGAGCAGAAGTTCTACTTCAGCCAAATCAGGGCTGCCAGGAAACGGCGTTTCACAGGCCTTGGTAAGAGATGTTCCCGGTAGGCTGTAAGAGCACTGGGCAACGCCAGATGTTTCTTAGCTTCCCGAAGAGCTGGAAGCGAGAAGCTTTGGTGCCACTCTCTCACTTTGGACTCAAGGCAGCCCTTTGGGGCAGGTAGCTCTAGGCCAGTGGAGCACACCCAGAGCAGAAGTTCTACTTCGGCCAGTTCAGGCCACCAACAAACTGCGTTTCACAGGCCTTGGTAAGAGATGTTCCCGGTAGGCTGTAAGAGCACTGGGCAACGCCAGATGTTTCTTAGCTTCCCGAAGAGCTGGAAGCAAGATGCTTTGGGGCCTCTGATCCCCATTGCAAACAAGGCGGCCCTTTGGGCCAGGCAGCTCTAGGCCAATGGAGCACACCCAGAGCAGAAGTTCTACTTCAGCTAGATCAGGCCACCAACAAAGTGCGTTTCACAGGCCTTCGTAAGAGATTTTCTCTTAGGCTGTAAGAGCACTGGGCAGAGCCAGTTGTTTCTTAGCTTCCCAAAGAGCTGGAAGCAAGATGCTTTGGGGGCTCCCTGCCCCTTTGCCAACAAGGGCGACCTTTGGGCCTTTCAGCTCTAGCCCAATGGAGCACACCCAGAGCAGAAGTCCTACTTCAGCCAGATCAGGCCTGCCAAGGAACTGCGTTTCAGAGGCCTTTGTATGTGACGTTCCCGGTAGGCTGTGAGAGCACGGTGCAGAGCCAGTTGTTTCCTTGTTTCCCAAACAGCTGGAAGCAAGACGCTTTGGGGCCTCTCTGCCCCTTTGGAAACAAGGCAGCACGTTGGGTCTGGCAGCTCTAGGGCAATGGAGCACAACCAGAGCCGAAGTTCTACTTCTTCCAGATCAGGCCTGCCTAGACAGTGCGTTTCACAGGCCTTGATAAGAGATGTTCTCTTAGGCTATAAGAGCACTGGGCACAGCCAGTTGTTTCTTAGCTTCCCAAGAGGTGGAAGCAAGATGCTTTGGGGCCTCTCTCCCCCTTTGGAAACAAGGCAGCCCTTTGGGCCTTTCAGCTCTAGGGCAATGGAGCACACCCAGAGCAGAAGTTCTACCTCAGCCAGATCAGGCCTGCCAAGAAACTGCTTTTCACAGGCCTTCGTAAGAGGTGTTCCCGGAAGGCTGTCAGAGTACCTGGCAGAGCGAGTTGTTTCTTAGCTTCAAAAACAGCTGGAAGCAACATGATTTGGGGCCTCTCTCCCCCTTTGGAAACAAAGCAGCCTTTGTGCCTGGCAGCTCTAGGCCAAAGTAGCACACCCAGAGCACAAGTTCTACCTCAGCCAGATAAGGCCTGTCAAGAAGCTGCGTTTCACAGGCCTTTGTATGTGACGTTCCCGGTTGGCTTTGAGAGCACTGTGCAGAGCCAGTTGTTTTAGCTTCCCAGAGAGCAGGAAGCAAGATGCTTTGGGGCCTCTCTCACACTTTGGAAATAAAGGCAGCCCTTTGGGCCTGGCAGCCCTAGGCCAATGGAGTACACCCAGAGCAGAAGTTCTACCTCAGCCAGATCAGGCCTTCCAAGAAACTGCATCTCACAGGCCTTTCTCTGTCACGTTGCCGGTAGGCTGTGAGAGCACTGGGCAGAACCAGTTGTTTTTTAGATTCCCAAAGTGCTGGAGGCAAGATACTTTGGGGCCTCTCTCACCCTTTGGAAACAAGGCAGCCCTTAGGTCCTGGTAGCTCTAGGCCTATGTAGCACAACCAGAACAGAAGTTCTACTTCAGCCAGGTCAGGCCTGCCAAGAAACTGCGTTTCACAGGCCTTTCAAAGAGATGTTCTCTTAGGCTGTAAGAGCACTGGGCAGAGCCAGCTGTTTCTTAGCTTCCCGAAGAGCTGGGAGCAAGATGCTTTGGGTCCACTCTCCGTCTTTGGAAACAAGGCAGCCCTTTGGGCCTGGCAGCTCTAGGGCAATGGAGCACACCCAGAGCAGAAGTTCTACTTCAGCCAGATCAGGCCTGCCAGGAAACTGCGTTTCACAGGCCTTGGTAAGAGATGTTCCCGGTAGGCTGTAAGAGCACTGGGCAGAGCCAGTTGTTTCTTACCTTCCTGAAAAGCTGGAAGCAAGATGCTTGGGACCCCTCTGCCCGTTTGGGAACAAGGCAGCCTTTTGGGTCGGGAAGCTCTAGGCCAATGGAGCACACGCAGAGCAGGAGTTCTACTTCAGCCTGATCAGGCCTGCAAAGAAACAGCGTTTGACAGGCCTTGGTAAGAGATGTTCCCGGTAGGTGTAAGAGCACTGGGCAGAGCCAGTTGTTTCTTAGCTTCGCAAAGACCGGGAAGCAAGATGCTTTGGGCCTCTCTGCCCCTTGGAAACAGGGCAGCACTTGGGGCCTGGCAGCTCTAGGGCAATGGAGCACACCCAGAGCCGGAGTTCTACTTCAGCCAGATGAGGCCTGCCAAGAAACTGCGTTTCACAGGCCTTTCAAAGACATGTTCCCGGTAGGCTGTAAGAGCACGGGCCAGAGCGAGTTGGTTCTTAGCTTCCCAGAGAGCTGGAAGCAAGATGCTTTGGGGCCTCTCTGCCCCTTTGGAAACAAGGCAGCACCTTGGGCCTGGCAGCTCTAGGGCAATGGAGCACACCCAGAGCAGAAGTTCTACTTCAGCCAAATCAGGGCTGCCAGGAAACGGCGTTTCACAGGCCTTGGTAAGAGATGTTCCCGGTAGGCTGTAAGAGCACTGGGCAACGCCAGATGTTTCTTAGCTTCCCGAAGAGCTGGAAGCGAGAAGCTTTGGTGCCACTCTCTCACTTTGGACTCAAGGCAGCCCTTTGGGGCAGGTAGCTCTAGGCCAGTGGAGCACACCCAGAGCAGAAGTTCTACTTCGGCCAGTTCAGGCCACCAACAAACTGCGTTTCACAGGCCTTGGTAAGAGATGTTCCCGGTAGGCTGTAAGAGCACTGGGCAACGCCAGATGTTTCTTAGCTTCCCGAAGAGCTGGAAGCAAGATGCTTTGGGGCCTCTGATCCCCATTGCAAACAAGGCGGCCCTTTGGGCCAGGCAGCTCTAGGCCAATGGAGCACACCCAGAGCAGAAGTTCTACTTCAGCTAGATCAGGCCACCAACAAAGTGCGTTTCACAGGCCTTCGTAAGAGATTTTCTCTTAGGCTGTAAGAGCACTGGGCAGAGCCAGTTGTTTCTTAGCTTCCCAAAGAGCTGGAAGCAAGATGCTTTGGGGGCTCCCTGCCCCTTTGCCAACAAGGGCGACCTTTGGGCCTTTCAGCTCTAGCCCAATGGAGCACACCCAGAGCAGAAGTCCTACTTCAGCCAGATCAGGCCTGCCAAGGAACTGCGTTTCAGAGGCCTTTGTATGTGACGTTCCCGGTAGGCTGTGAGAGCACGGTGCAGAGCCAGTTGTTTCCTTGTTTCCCAAACAGCTGGAAGCAAGACGCTTTGGGGCCTCTCTGCCCCTTTGGAAACAAGGCAGCACGTTGGGTCTGGCAGCTCTAGGGCAATGGAGCACAACCAGAGCCGAAGTTCTACTTCTTCCAGATCAGGCCTGCCTAGACAGTGCGTTTCCCAGGCCTTGATAAGAGATGTTCTCTTAGGCTATAAGAGCACTGGGCACAGCCAGTTGTTTCTTAGCTTCCCAAGAGGTGGAAGCAAGATGCTTTGGGGCCTCTCTCCCCCTTTGGAAACAAGGCAGCCCTTTGGGCCTTTCAGCTCTAGGGCAATGGAGCACACCCAGAGCAGAAGTTCTACCTCAGCCAGATCAGGCCTGCCAAGAAACTGCTTTTCACAGGCCTTCGTAAGAGGTGTTCCCGGAAGGCTGTCAGAGTACCTGGCAGAGCGAGTTGTTTCTTAGCTTCAAAAACAGCTGGAAGCAACATGATTTGGGGCCTCTCTCCCCCTTTGGAAACAAAGCAGCCTTTGTGCCTGGCAGCTCTAGGCCAAAGTAGCACACCCAGAGCACAAGTTCTACCTCAGCCAGATAAGGCCTGTCAAGAAGCTGCGTTTCACAGGCCTTTGTATGTGACGTTCCCGGTTGGCTTTGAGAGCACTGTGCAGAGCCAGTTGTTTTAGCTTCCCAGAGAGCAGGAAGCAAGATGCTTTGGGGCCTCTCTCACACTTTGGAAATAAAGGCAGCCCTTTGGGCCTGGCAGCCCTAGGCCAATGGAGTACACCCAGAGCAGAAGTTCTACCTCAGCCAGATCAGGCCTTCCAAGAAACTGCATCTCACAGGCCTTTCTCTGTCACGTTGCCGGTAGGCTGTGAGAGCACTGGGCAGAACCAGTTGTTTTTTAGATTCCCAAAGTGCTGGAGGCAAGATACTTTGGGGCCTCTCTCACCCTTTGGAAACAAGGCAGCCCTTAGGTCCTGGTAGCTCTAGGCCTATGTAGCACAACCAGAACAGAAGTTCTACTTCAGCCAGGTCAGGCCTGCCAAGAAACTGCGTTTCACAGGCCTTTCAAAGAGATGTTCTCTTAGGCTGTAAGAGCACTGGGCAGAGCCAGCTGTTTCTTAGCTTCCCGAAGAGCTGGGAGCAAGATGCTTTGGGTCCACTCTCCGTCTTTGGAAACAAGGCAGCCCTTTGGGCCTGGCAGCTCTAGGGCAATGGAGCACACCCAGAGCAGAAGTTCTACTTCAGCCAGATCAGGCCTGCCAGGAAACTGCGTTTCACAGGCCTTGGTAAGAGATGTTCCCGGTAGGCTGTAAGAGCACTGGGCAGAGCCAGTTGTTTCTTACCTTCCTGAAAAGCTGGAAGCAAGATGCTTGGGACCCCTCTGCCCGTTTGGGAACAAGGCAGCCTTTTGGGTCGGGAAGCTCTAGGCCAATGGAGCACACGCAGAGCAGGAGTTCTACTTCAGCCTGATCAGGCCTGCAAAGAAACAGCGTTTGACATGCCTTGGTAAGAGATGTTCCCGGTAGGTGTAAGAGCACTGGGCAGAGCCAGTTGTGTCTTAGCTTCGCAAAGACCGGGAAGCAAGATGCTTTGGGCCTCTCTGCCCCTTGGAAACAGGGCAGCACTTTGGGCCTGGCAGCTCTAGGGCAATGGAGCACACCCAGAGCCGGAGTTCTACTTCAGACAGATGAGGCCTGCCAAGAAACTGCGTTTCACAGGCCTTTCAAAGACATGTTCCCGGTAGGCTGTAAGATCACGGGCCAGAGCGAGTTGGTTCTTAGATTCCCAGAGAGCTGGAAGCAAGATGCTTTGGGGCCTCTCTGCCCCTTTGGAAACAAGGCAGCACCTTGGGCCTGGCAGCTCTAGGGCAATGGAGCACACCCAGAGCAGAAGTTCTACTTCAGCCAAATCAGGCCTGCCAGGAAACGGCGTTTCACAGGCCTTGGTAAGAGATGTTCCTGGTAGGCTGTAAGAGCACTGGGCAACGCCAGATGTTTCTTAGCTTCCCGAAGAGCTGGAAGCAAGAAGCTTTGGTGCCACTCTCTCACTTTGGAATCAAGGCAGCCCTTTGGGGCAGGTAGCTCTAGGCCAGTGGAGCACACCCAGAGCAGAAGTTCTACTTGGGCCAGTTCAGGCCACCAACAAACTGCGTTTCACAGGCCTTGGTAAGAGATGTTCCCAGTAGGCTGTAAGAGCACTGGGCAACGCCAGATGTTTCTTAGCTTCCCGAAGAGCTGGAAGCAAGATGCTTTGGGGCCTCTCATCCCCTTTGCAAACAAGGCGGCCCTATGGGCCATTCAGCTCTAGGCCAATGGAGCACACCCAGAGCAGAAGTTCTACTTCGGCCAGTTCAGGCCACCAACAAACTGCGTTTCACAGGCCTTGGTAAGAGATGTTCCCAGTAGGCTGTAAGAGCACTGGGCAACGCCAGATGTTTCTTAGCTTCCCGAAGAGCTGGAAGCAAGATGCTCTGGGGCCTCTCATCCCCTTTGCAAACAAGGCCGACCTTTGGGCCAGGCAGCTCTAGGCCAATGGAGCACACCCAGAGCAGAAGTTCTACCTCAGCCAGATAAGGCCTGCCAAGAAACTGCGTTTCAAAGGCTTTGGTAAGAGATGTTCCCGCTACTCTGTTAGAGCACTGGGCAGAGCCATTTGTTTCTTAGCTTCCCAAAGAGCTGGAAGCAAGATGCTTTGGGGTCTCCCTGCCCTTTTGCCAACAAGGGCGACCTTTGGGCCTTTCAGCTCTAGGCCAATGGAGCACACCCAGAGCAGAAGTCCTACTTCAGCCAGATCAGGCCTGCCAAGGAACTGCGTTTCAGAGGCCTTTGTATGTGACGTTCCCGGTAGGCTGTGAGAGCACGGTGCAGAGCCAGTTGTTTCCTTGTTTCCCAAACAGCTGGAAGCAAGACGCTTTGGGGCCTCTCTGCCCCTTTGGAAACAAGGCAGCACGTTGGGTCTGGCAGCTCTAGGGCAATGGAGCACAACCAGAGCCGAAGTTCTACTTCTTCCAGATCAGGCCTGCCTAGACAGTGCGTTTCACAGGCCTTGATAAGAGATGTTCTCTTAGGCTATAAGAGCACTGGGCACAGCCAGTTGTTTCTTAGCTTCCCAAGAGGTGGAAGCAAGATGCTTTGGGGCCTCTCTCCCCCTTTGGAAACAAGGCAGCCCTTTGGGCCTTTCAGCTCTAGGGCAATGGAGCACACCCAGAGCAGAAGTTCTACCTCAGCCAGATCAGGCCTGCCAAGAAACTGCTTTTCACAGGCCTTCGTAAGAGGTGTTCCCGGAAGGCTGTAAGAGTACCTGGCAGAGCGAGTTGTTTCTTAGCTTCAAAAACAGCTGGAAGCAACATGATTTGGGGCCTCTCTCCCCCTTTGGAAACAAAGCAGCCTTTGTGCCTGGCAGCTCTAGGCCAAAGTAGCACACCCAGAGCACAAGTTCTACCTCAGCCAGATAAGGCCTGTCAAGAAGCTGCGTTTCACAGGCCTTTGTATGTGACGTTCCCGGTTGGCTTTGAGAGCACTGTGCAGAGCCAGTTGTTTTAGCTTCCCAGAGAGCAGGAAGCAAGATGCTTTGGGGCCTCTCTCTCCCTTTGGACACAAGGCAGCCGTTTGGGCCTGGCAGCTCTAGGCCAATGGAGCACACCCACAGCAGAAGTTCTACTTCAGGCAGATCAGTCCTGCCCAGAAACTGCGTTTCACAGCCCTTGGTAAGAGATGTTCACGGTAGGCTGTGAGAGCACTGGGCAGAACCAGTTGTTTTTTAGCTTCCCAAAGTGCTGGAGGCAAGATGCTTTGGGGCCTCTCTCACCCTTTGGAAACAAGGCAGCCCTTAGGTCCTGGTAGCTCTAGGCCTATGTAGCACAACCAGAACAGAAGTTCTACTTCAGCCAGGTCAGGCCTGCCAAGAAACTGCGTTTCACAGGCCTTTCAAAGAGATGTTCTCTTAGGCTGTAAGAGCACTGGGCAGAGCCAGCTGTTTCTTAGCTTCCCGAAGAGCTGGGAGCAAGATGCTTTGGGTCCACTCTCCGTCTTTGGAAACAAGGCAGCCCTTTGGGCCTGGCAGCTCTAGGGCAATGGAGCACACCCAGAGCAGAAGTTCTACTTCAGCCAGATCAGGCCTGCCAGGAAACTGCGTTTCACAGGCCTTGGTAAGAGATGTTCCCGGTAGGCTGTAAGAGCACTGGGCAGAGCCAGTTGTTTCTTACCTTCCTGAAAAGCTGGAAGCAAGATGCTTGGGACCCCTCTGCCCGTTTGGGAACAAGGCAGCCTTTTGGGTCGGGAAGCTCTAGGCCAATGGAGCACACGCAGAGCAGGAGTTCTACTTCAGCCTGATCAGGCCTGCAAAGAAACAGCGTTTGACATGCCTTGGTAAGAGATGTTCCCGGTAGGTGTAAGAGCACTGGGCAGAGCCAGTTGTGTCTTAGCTTCGCAAAGACCGGGAAGCAAGATGCTTTGGGCCTCTCTGCCCCTTGGAAACAGGGCAGCACTTTGGGCCTGGCAGCTCTAGGGCAATGGAGCACACCCAGAGCCGGAGTTCTACTTCAGCCAGATGAGGCCTGCCAAGAAACTGCGTTTCACAGGCCTTTCAAAGACATGTTCCCGGTAGGCTGTAAGATCACGGGCCAGAGCGAGTTGGTTCTTAGATTCCCAGAGAGCTGGAAGCAAGATGCTTTGGGGCCTCTCTGCCCCTTTGGAAACAAGGCAGCACCTTGGGCCTGGCAGCTCTAGGGCAATGGAGCACACCCAGAGCAGAAGTTCTACTTCAGCCAAATCAGGCCTGCCAGGAAACGGCGTTTCACAGGCCTTGGTAAGAGATGTTCCTGGTAGGCTGTAAGAGCACTGGGCAACGCCAGATGTTTCTTAGCTTCCCGAAGAGCTGGAAGCAAGAAGCTTTGGTGCCACTCTCTCACTTTGGAATCAAGGCAGCCCTTTGGGGCAGGTAGCTCTAGGCCAGTGGAGCACACCCAGAGCAGAAGTTCTACTTGGGCCAGTTCAGGCCACCAACAAACTGCGTTTCACAGGCCTTGGTAAGAGATGTTCCCGGTAGGCTGTAAGAGCACTGGGCAACGCCAGATGTTTCTTAGCTTCCCGAAGAGCTGGAAGCAAGATGCTTTGGGGCCTCTCATCCCCTTTGCAAACAAGGCGGCCCTATGGGCCATGCAGCTCTAGGCCAATGGAGCACACCCAGAGCAGAAGTTCTACTTCGGCCAGTTCAGGCCACCAACAAACTGCGTTTCACAGGCCTTGGTAAGAGATGTTCCCGGTAGGCTGTAAGAGCACTGGGCAACGCCAGATGTTTCTTAGCTTCCCGAAGAGCTGGAAGCAAGATGCTCTGGGGCCTCTCATCCCCTTTGCAAACAAGGCCGACCTTTGGGCCAGGCAGCTCTAGGCCAATGGAGCACACCCAGAGCAGAAGTTCTACCTCAGCCAGATAAGGCCTGCCAAGAAACTGCGTTTCAAAGGCTTTGGTAAGAGATGTTCCCGCTACTCTGTTAGAGCACTGGGCAGAGCCATTTGTTTCTTAGCTTCCCAAAGAGCTGGAAGCAAGATGCTTTGGGGTCTCCCTGCCCTTTTGCCAACAAGGGCGACCTTTGGGCCTTTCAGCTCTAGGCCAATGGAGCACACCCAGAGCAGAAGTCCTACTTCAGCCAGATCAGGCCTGCCAAGGAACTGCGTTTCAGAGGCCTTTGTATGTGACGTTCCCGGTAGGCTGTGAGAGCACGGTGCAGAGCCAGTTGTTTCCTTGTTTCCCAAACAGCTGGAAGCAAGACGCTTTGGGGCCTCTCTGCCCCTTTGGAAACAAGGCAGCACGTTGGGTCTGGCAGCTCTAGGGCAATGGAGCACAACCAGAGCCGAAGTTCTACTTCTTCCAGATCAGGCCTGCCTAGACAGTGCGTTTCCCAGGCCTTGATAAGAGATGTTCTCTTAGGCTATAAGAGCACTGGGCACAGCCAGTTGTTTCTTAGCTTCCCAAGAGGTGGAAGCAAGATGCTTTGGGGCCTCTCTCCCCCTTTGGAAACAAGGCAGCCCTTTGGGCCTTTCAGCTCTAGGGCAATGGAGCACACCCAGAGCAGAAGTTCTACCTCAGCCAGATCAGGCCTGCCAAGAAACTGCTTTTCACAGGCCTTCGTAAGAGGTGTTCCCGGAAGGCTGTAAGAGTACCTGGCAGAGCGAGTTGTTTCTTAGCTTCAAAAACAGCTGGAAGCAACATGATTTGGGGCCTCTCTCCCCCTTTGGAAACAAAGCAGCCTTTGTGCCTGGCAGCTCTAGGCCAAAGTAGCACACCCAGAGCACAAGTTCTACCTCAGCCAGATAAGGCCTGTCAAGAAGCTGCGTTTCACAGGCCTTTGTATGTGACGTTCCCGGTTGGCTTTGAGAGCACTGTGCAGAGCCAGTTGTTTTAGCTTCCCAGAGAGCAGGAAGCAAGATGCTTTGGGGCCTCTCTCACACTTTGGAAATAAAGGCAGCCCTTTGGGCCTGGCAGCCCTAGGCCAAAAGAGTACACCCAGAGCAGAAGTTCTACCTCAGCCAGATCAGGCCTTCCAAGAAACTGCGTCTCACAGGCCTTTCTCTGTCACGTTGCCGGTAGGCTGTGAGAGCACTGTGCAGAGCCAGTTGTTTTAGCTTCCCAGAGAGCAGGAAGCAAGATGCTTTGGGGCCTCTCTCACACTTTGGAAATAAAGGCAGCCCTTTGGGCCTGGCAGCCCTAGGCCAATGGAGTACACCCAGAGCAGAAGTTCTACCTCAGCCAGATCAGGCCTTCCAAGAAACTGCGTCTCACAGGCCTTTCTCTGTCACGTTGCCGGTAGGCTGTGAGAGCACTGTGCAGAGCCAGTTGTTTCTTAGCTTCCCAAAGATTTGGAAGCAAGATGCTTTGGGGACTCTCAGCCCCTTTGGAAACAAGGCGGCCCTTTGGGCCTGGCAGCTCTAGGCCAAAGTAGCACGCCCAGAGCAGGAGTTCTACTTCAGCCAGATCAGGCCTGCCAAGAAACTGCGTTTCACAGGCCTTGGTAAGAGATGTTCCTGGTAGGCTGTGAGAGCACTGTGGAGAGCCAGTTGCTTTAGCTTCCCACAGAGCTGGAAGCAAGATGCTTTGGGTCCACTCTCCGTCTTTGGAAACAAGGCAGCCCTTTAGGCCTGGCAGCTCTAGGGCAATGGAGCACACCCAGAGCAGAAGTTCTACTTCAGCCAGATCAGGCCTGCCAGGAAACTGCGTTTCACAGGCCTTGGTAAGAGATGTTCCCGGTAGGCTGTAAGAGCACTGGGCAGAGCCAGTTGTTTCTTACCTTCCTGAAAAGCTGGAAGCAAGATGCTTGGGACCCCTCTGCCCGTTTGGGAACAAGGCAGCCTTTTGGGTCGGGAAGCTCTAGGCCAATGGAGCACACGCAGAGCAGGAGTTCTACTTCAGCCTGATCAGGCCTGCAAAGAAACATCGTTTGACAGGCCTTGGTAAGAGATGTTCCCGGTAGGTGTAAGAGCACTGGGCAGAGCCAGTTGTTTCTTAGCTTCGCAAAGACCGGGAAGCAAGATGCTTTGGGCCTCTCTGCCCCTTGGAAACAGGGCAGCACTTGGGGCCTGGCAGCTCTAGGGCAATGGAGCACACCCAGAGCCGGAGTTCTACTTCAGCCAGATGAGGCCTGCCAAGAAACTGCGTTTCACAGGCCTTTCAAAGACATGTTCCCGGTAGGCTGTAAGAGCACGGGCCAGAGCGAGTTGGTTCTTAGCTTCCCAGAGAGCTGGAAGCAAGATGCTTTGGGGCCTCTCTGCCCCTTTGGAAACAAGGCAGCACCTTGGGCCTGGCAGCTCTAGGGCAATGGAGCACACCCAGAGCAGAAGTTCTACTTCAGCCAAATCAGGGCTGCCAGGAAACGGCGTTTCACAGGCCTTGGTAAGAGATGTTCCCGGTAGGCTGTAAGAGCACTGGGCAACGCCAGATGTTTCTTAGCTTCCCGAAGAGCTGGAAGCGAGAAGCTTTGGTGCCACTCTCTCACTTTGGACTCAAGGCAGCCCTTTGGGGCAGGTAGCTCTAGGCCAGTGGAGCACACCCAGAGCAGAAGTTCTACTTCGGCCAGTTCAGGCCACCAACAAACTGCGTTTCACAGGCCTTGGTAAGAGATGTTCCCGGTAGGCTGTAAGAGCACTGGGCAACGCCAGATGTTTCTTAGCTTCCCGAAGAGCTGGAAGCAAGATGCTTTGGGGCCTCTGATCCCCATTGCAAACAAGGCGGCCCTTTGGGCCAGGCAGCTCTAGGCCAATGGAGCACACCCAGAGCAGAAGTTCTACTTCAGCTAGATCAGGCCACCAACAAAGTGCGTTTCACAGGCCTTCGTAAGAGATTTTCTCTTAGGCTGTAAGAGCACTGGGCAGAGCCAGTTGTTTCTTAGCTTCCCAAAGAGCTGGAAGCAAGATGCTTTGGGGGCTCCCTGCCCCTTTGCCAACAAGGGCGACCTTTGGGCCTTTCAGCTCTAGCCCAATGGAGCACACCCAGAGCAGAAGTCCTACTTCAGCCAGATCAGGCCTGCCAAGGAACTGCGTTTCAGAGGCCTTTGTATGTGACGTTCCCGGTAGGCTGTGAGAGCACGGTGCAGAGCCAGTTGTTTCCTTGTTTCCCAAACAGCTGGAAGCAAGACGCTTTGGGGCCTCTCTGCCCCTTTGGAAACAAGGCAGCACGTTGGGTCTGGCAGCTCTAGGGCAATGGAGCACAACCAGAGCCGAAGTTCTACTTCTTCCAGATCAGGCCTGCCTAGACAGTGCGTTTCCCAGGCCTTGATAAGAGATGTTCTCTTAGGCTATAAGAGCACTGGGCACAGCCAGTTGTTTCTTAGCTTCCCAAGAGGTGGAAGCAAGATGCTTTGGGGCCTCTCTCCCCCTTTGGAAACAAGGCAGCCCTTTGGGCCTTTCAGCTCTAGGGCAATGGAGCACACCCAGAGCAGAAGTTCTACCTCAGCCAGATCAGGCCTGCCAAGAAACTGCTTTTCACAGGCCTTCGTAAGAGGTGTTCCCGGAAGGCTGTAAGAGTACCTGGCAGAGCGAGTTGTTTCTTAGCTTCAAAAACAGCTGGAAGCAACATGATTTGGGGCCTCTCTCCCCCTTTGGAAACAAAGCAGCCTTTGTGCCTGGCAGCTCTAGGCCAAAGTAGCACACCCAGAGCACAAGTTCTACCTCAGCCAGATAAGGCCTGTCAAGAAGCTGCGTTTCACAGGCCTTTGTATGTGACGTTCCCGGTTGGCTTTGAGAGCACTGTGCAGAGCCAGTTGTTTTAGCTTCCCAGAGAGCAGGAAGCAAGATGCTTTGGGGCCTCTCTCACACTTTGGAAATAAAGGCAGCCCTTTGGGCCTGGCAGCCCTAGGCCAATGGAGTACACCCAGAGCAGAAGTTCTACCTCAGCCAGATCAGGCCTTCCAAGAAACTGCGTCTCACAGGCCTTTCTCTGTCACGTTGCCGGTAGGCTGTGAGAGCACTGTGCAGAGCCAGTTGTTTTAGCTTCCCAGAGAGCAGGAAGCAAGATGCTTTGGGGCCTCTCTCACACTTTGGAAATAAAGGCAGCCCTTTGGGCCTGGCAGCCCTAGGCCAATGGAGTACACCCAGAGCAGAAGTTCTACTTCAGCCAGATCAGGCCTTCCAAGAAACTGCGTCTCACAGGCCTTTCTCTGTCACGTTGCCGGCAGGCTGTGAGAGCATTGTGCAGAGCCAGTTGTTTCTTAGCTTCCCAAAGATTTGGAAGCAAGATGCTTTGGGGACTCTCAGCCCCTTTGGAAACAAGGCGGCCCTTTGGGCCTGGCAGCTCTAGGCCAAAGTAGCACGCCCAGAGCAGGAGTTCTACTTCAGCCAGATCAGGCCTGCCAAGAAACTGCGTTTCACAGGCCTTGGTAAGAGATGTTCCTGGTAGGCTGTGAGAGCACTGTGGAGAGCCAGTTGCTTTAGCTTCCCACAGAGCTGGAAGCAAGATGCTTTGGGTCCACTCTCCGTCTTTGGAAACAAGGCAGCCCTTTAGGCCTGGCAGCTCTAGGGCAATGGAGCACACCCAGAGCAGAAGTTCTACTTCAGCCAGATCAGGCCTGCCAGGAAACTGCGTTTCACAGGCCTTGGTAAGAGATGTTCCCGGTAGGCTGTAAGAGCACTGGGCAGAGCCAGTTGTTTCTTACCTTCCTGAAAAGCTGGAAGCAAGATGCTTGGGACCCCTCTGCCCGTTTGGGAACAAGGCAGCCTTTTGGGTCGGGAAGCTCTAGGCCAATGGAGCACACGCAGAGCAGTAGTTCTACTTCAGCCTGATCAGGCCTGCAAAGAAACAGCGTTTGACAGGCCTTGGTAAGAGATGTTCCCGGTAGGTGTAAGAGCACTGGGCAGAGCCAGTTGTTTCTTAGCTTCGCAAAGACCGGGAAGCAAGATGCTTTGGGCCTCTCTGCCCCTTGGAAACAGGGTAGCACTTGGGGCCTGGCAGCTCTAGGGCAATGGAGCACACCCAGAGCCGGAGTTCTACTTCAGCCAGATGAGGCCTGCCAAGAAACTGCGTTTCACAGGCCTTTCAAAGACATGTTCCCGGTAGGCTGTAAGAGCACGGGCCAGAGCGAGTTGGTTCTTAGCTTCCCAGAGAGCTGGAAGCAAGATGCTTTGGGGCCTCTCTGCCCCTTTGGAAACAAGGCAGCACCTTGGGCCTGGCAGCTCTAGGGCAATGGAGCACACCCAGAGCAGAAGTTCTACTTCAGCCAAATCAGGGCTGCCAGGAAACGGCGTTTCACAGGCCTTGGTAAGAGATGTTCCCGGTAGGCTGTAAGAGCACTGGGCAACGCCAGATGTTTCTTAGCTTCCCGAAGAGCTGGAAGCGAGAAGCTTTGGTGCCACTCTCTCACTTTGGACTCAAGGCAGCCCTTTGGGGCAGGTAGCTCTAGGCCAGTGGAGCACACCCAGAGCAGAAGTTCTACTTCGGCCAGTTCAGGCCACCAACAAACTGCGTTTCACAGGCCTTGGTAAGAGATGTTCCCGGTAGGCTGTAAGAGCACTGGGCAACGCCAGATGTTTCTTAGCTTCCCGAAGAGCTGGAAGCAAGATGCTTTGGGGCCTCTGATCCCCATTGCAAACAAGGCGGCCCTTTGGGCCAGGCAGCTCTAGGCCAATGGAGCACACCCAGAGCAGAAGTTCTACTTCAGCTAGATCAGGCCACCAACAAAGTGCGTTTCACAGGCCTTCGTAAGAGATTTTCTCTTAGGCTGTAAGAGCACTGGGCAGAGCCAGTTGTTTCTTAGCTTCCCAAAGAGCTGGAAGCAAGATGCTTTGGGGGCTCCCTGCCCCTTTGCCAACAAGGGCGACCTTTGGGCCTTTCAGCTCTAGCCCAATGGAGCACACCCAGAGCAGAAGTCCTACTTCAGCCAGATCAGGCCTGCCAAGGAACTGCGTTTCAGAGGCCTTTGTATGTGACGTTCCCGGTAGGCTGTGAGAGCACGGTGCAGAGCCAGTTGTTTCCTTGTTTCCCAAACAGCTGGAAGCAAGACGCTTTGGGGCCTCTCTGCCCCTTTGGAAACAAGGCAGCACGTTGGGTCTGGCAGCTCTAGGGCAATGGAGCACAACCAGAGCCGAAGTTCTACTTCTTCCAGATCAGGCCTGCCTAGACAGTGCGTTTCACAGGCCTTGATAAGAGATGTTCTCTTAGGCTATAAGAGCACTGGGCACAGCCAGTTGTTTCTTAGCTTCCCAAGAGGTGGAAGCAAGATGCTTTGGGGCCTCTCTCCCCCTTTGGAAACAAGGCAGCCCTTTGGGCCTTTCAGCTCTAGGGCAATGGAGCACACCCAGAGCAGAAGTTCTACCTCAGCCAGATCAGGCCTGCCAAGAAACTGCTTTTCACAGGCCTTCGTAAGAGGTGTTCCCGGAAGGCTGTCAGAGTACCTGGCAGAGCGAGTTGTTTCTTAGCTTCAAAAACAGCTGGAAGCAACATGATTTGGGGCCTCTCTCCCCCTTTGGAAACAAAGCAGCCTTTGTGCCTGGCAGCTCTAGGCCAAAGTAGCACACCCAGAGCACAAGTTCTACCTCAGCCAGATAAGGCCTGTCAAGAAGCTGCGTTTCACAGGCCTTTGTATGTGACGTTCCCGGTTGGCTTTGAGAGCACTGTGCAGAGCCAGTTGTTTTAGCTTCCCAGAGAGCAGGAAGCAAGATGCTTTGGGGCCTCTCTCACACTTTGGAAATAAAGGCAGCCCTTTGGGCCTGGCAGCCCTAGGCCAATGGAGTACACCCAGAGCAGAAGTTCTACCTCAGCCAGATCAGGCCTTCCAAGAAACTGCGTCTCACAGGCCTTTCTCTGTCACGTTGCCGGTAGGCTGTGAGAGCACTGGGCAGAACCAGTTGTTTTTTAGATTCCCAAAGTGCTGGAGGCAAGATGCTTTGGGGCCTCTCTCACCCTTTGGAAACAAGGCAGCCCTTAGGTCCTGGTAGCTCTAGGCCTATGTAGCACAACCAGAACAGAAGTTCTACTTCAGCCAGGTCAGGCCTGCCAAGAAACTGCGTTTCACAGGCCTTTCAAAGAGATGTTCTCTTAGGCTGTAAGAGCACTGGGCAGAGCCAGCTGTTTCTTAGCTTCCCGAAGAGCTGGGAGCAAGATGCTTTGGGTCCACTCTCCGTCTTTGGAAACAAGGCAGCCCTTTGGGCCTGGCAGCTCTAGGGCAATGGAGCACACCCAGAGCAGAAGTTCTACTTCAGCCAGATCAGGCCTGCCAGGAAACTGCGTTTCACAGGCCTTGGTAAGAGATGTTCCCGGTAGGCTGTAAGAGCACTGGGCAGAGCCAGTTGTTTCTTACCTTCCTGAAAAGCTGGAAGCAAGATGCTTGGGACCCCTCTGCCCGTTTGGGAACAAGGCAGCCTTTTGGGTCGGGAAGCTCTAGGCCAATGGAGCACACGCAGAGCAGGAGTTCTACTTCAGCCTGATCAGGCCTGCAAAGAAACAGCGTTTGACAGGCCTTGGTAAGAGATGTTCCCGGTAGGTGTAAGAGCACTGGGCAGAGCCAGTTGTGTCTTAGCTTCGCAAAGACCGGGAAGCAAGATGCTTTGGGCCTCTCTGCCCCTTGGAAACAGGGCAGCACTTTGGGCCTGGCAGCTCTAGGGCAATGGAGCACACCCAGAGCCGGAGTTCTACTTCAGACAGATGAGGCCTGCCAAGAAACTGCGTTTCACAGGCCTTTCAAAGACATGTTCCCGGTAGGCTGTAAGATCACGGGCCAGAGCGAGTTGGTTCTTAGATTCCCAGAGAGCTGGAAGCAAGATGCTTTGGGGCCTCTCTGCCCCTTTGGAAACAAGGCAGCACCTTGGGCCTGGCAGCTCTAGGGCAATGGAGCACACCCAGAGCAGAAGTTCTACTTCAGCCAAATCAGGCCTGCCAGGAAACGGCGTTTCACAGGCCTTGGTAAGAGATGTTCCTGGTAGGCTGTAAGAGCACTGGGCAACGCCAGATGTTTCTTAGCTTCCCGAAGAGCTGGAAGCAAGAAGCTTTGGTGCCACTCTCTCACTTTGGAATCAAGGCAGCCCTTTGGGGCAGGTAGCTCTAGGCCAGTGGAGCACACCCAGAGCAGAAGTTCTACTTGGGCCAGTTCAGGCCACCAACAAACTGCGTTTCACAGGCCTTGGTAAGAGATGTTCCCGGTAGGCTGTAAGAGCACTGGGCAACGCCAGATGTTTCTTAGCTTCCCGAAGAGCTGGAAGCAAGATGCTTTGGGGCCTCTCATCCCCTTTGCAAACAAGGCGGCCCTATGGGCCATGCAGCTCTAGGCCAATGGAGCACACCCAGAGCAGAAGTTCTACTTCGGCCAGTTCAGGCCACCAACAAACTGCGTTTCACAGGCCTTGGTAAGAGATGTTCCCGGTAGGCTGTAAGAGCACTGGGCAATGCCAGATGTTTCTTAGCTTCCCGAAGAGCTGGAAGCAAGATGCTCTGGGGCCTCTCATCCCCTTTGCAAACAAGGCCGACCTTTGGGCCAGGCAGCTCTAGGCCAATGGAGCACACCCAGAGCAGAAGTTCTACCTCAGCCAGATAAGGCCTGCCAAGAAACTGCGTTTCAAAGGCTTTGGTAAGAGATGTTCCCGCTACTCTGGTAGAGCACTGGGCAGAGCCATTTGTTTCTTAGCTTCCCAAAGAGCTGGAAGCAAGATGCTTTGGGGTCTCCCTGCCCTTTTGCCAACAAGGGCGACCTTTGGGCCTTTCAGCTCTAGGCCAATGGAGCACACCCAGAGCAGAAGTCCTACTTCAGCCAGATCAGGCCTGCCAAGGAACTGCGTTTCAGAGGCCTTTGTATGTGACGTTCCCGGTAGGCTGTGAGAGCACGGTGCAGAGCCAGTTGTTTCCTTGTTTCCCAAACAGCTGGAAGCAAGACGCTTTGGGGCCTCTCTGCCCCTTTGGAAACAAGGCAGCACGTTGGGTCTGGCAGCTCTAGGGCAATGGAGCACAACCAGAGCCGAAGTTCTACTTCTTCCAGATCAGGCCTGCCTAGACAGTGCGTTTCACAGGCCTTGATAAGAGATGTTCTCTTAGGCTATAAGAGCACTGGGCACAGCCAGTTGTTTCTTAGCTTCCCAAGAGGTGGAAGCAAGATGCTTTGGGGCCTCTCTCCCCCTTTGGAAACAAGGCAGCCCTTTGGGCCTTTCAGCTCTAGGGCAATGGAGCACACCCAGAGCAGAAGTTCTACCTCAGCCAGATCAGGCCTGCCAAGAAACTGCTTTTCACAGGCCTTCGTAAGAGGTGTTCCCGGAAGGCTGTCAGAGTACCTGGCAGAGCGAGTTGTTTCTTAGCTTCAAAAACAGCTGGAAGCAACATGATTTGGGGCCTCTCTCCCCCTTTGGAAACAAAGCAGCCTTTGTGCCTGGCAGCTCTAGGCCAAAGTAGCACACCCAGAGCACAAGTTCTACCTCAGCCAGATAAGGCCTGTCAAGAAGCTGCGTTTCACAGGCCTTTGTATGTGACGTTCCCGGTTGGCTTTGAGAGCACTGTGCAGAGCCAGTTGTTTTAGCTTCCCAGAGAGCAGGAAGCAAGATGCTTTGGGGCCTCTCTCACACTTTGGAAATAAAGGCAGCCCTTTGGGCCTGGCAGCCCTAGGCCAATGGAGTACACCCAGAGCAGAAGTTCTACCTCAGCCAGATCAGGCCTTCCAAGAAACTGCGTCTCACAGGCCTTTCTCTGTCACGTTGCCGGTAGGCTGTGAGAGCACTGTGCAGAGCCAGTTGTTTCTTAGCTTCCCAAAGATTTGGAAGCAAGATGCTTTGGGGACTCTCAGCCCCTTTGGAAACAAGGCGGCCCGTTGGGCCTGGCAGCTCTAGGCCAAAGTAGCACGCCCAGAGCAGGAGTTCTACTTCAGCCAGATCAGGCCTGCCAGGAAACTGCGTTTCACAGGCCTTGGCAAGAGATGTTCCCGGTAGGCTGTGAGAGCACTGTGGAGAGCCAGTTGCTTTAGCTTCCCACAGAGCTGGAAGCAAGATGCCTTGGGGCCTCTCTCTCCCTTTGGACACAAGGCAGCCGTTTGGGCCTGGCAGCTCTAGGCCAATGGAGCACTCCCACAGCAGAAGTTCTACTTCAGGCAGATCAGTCCTGCCCAGAAACTGCGTTTCACAGCCCTTGGTAAGAGATGTTCACGGTAGGCTGTGAGAGCACTGGGCAGAACCAGTTGTTTTTTAGCTTCCCAAAGTGCTGGAGGCAAGATGCTTTGGGGCCTCTCTCACCCTTTGGAAACAAGGCAGCCCTTAGGTCCTGGTAGCTCTAGGCCTATGTAGCACAACCAGAACAGAAGTTCTACTTCAGCCAGGTCAGGCCTGCCAAGAAACTGCGTTTCACAGGCCTTTCAAAGAGATGTTCTCTTAGGCTGTAAGAGCACTGGGCAGAGCCAGCTGTTTCTTAGCTTCCCGAAGAGCTGGGAGCAAGATGCTTTGGGTCCACTCTCCGTCTTTGGAAACAAGGCAGCCCTTTGGGCCTGGCAGCTCTAGGGCAATGGAGCACACCCAGAGCAGAAGTTCTACTTCAGCCAGATCAGGCCTGCCAGGAAACTGCGTTTCACAGGCCTTGGTAAGAGATGTTCCCGGTAGGCTGTAAGAGCACCGGGCAGAGCCAGTTGTTTCTTACCTTCCTGAAAAGCTGGAAGCAAGATGCTTGGGACCCCTCTGCCCGTTTGGGAACAAGGCAGCCTTTTGGGTCGGGAAGCTCTAGGCCAATGGAGCACACGCAGAGCAGGAGTTCTACTTCAGCCTGATCAGGCTTGCAAAGAAACAGCGTTTGACAGACCTTGGTAAGAGATGTTCCCGGTAGGTGTAAGAGCACTGGGCAGAGCCAGTTGTGTCTTAGCTTCGCAAAGACCGGGAAGCAAGATGCTTTGGGCCTCTCTGCCCCTTGGAAACAGGGCAGCACTTTGGGCCTGGCAGCTCTAGGGCAATGGAGCACACCCAGAGCCGGAGTTCTACTTCAGCCAGATGAGGCCTGCCAAGAAACTGCGTTTCACAGGCCTTTCAAAGACATGTTCCCAGTAGGCTGTAAGATCACGGGCCAGGGCGAGTTGGTTCTTAGCTTCCCAGAGAGCTGGAAGCAAGATGCTTTGGGGCCTCTCTGCCCCTTTGGAAACAAGGCAGCACCTTGGGCCTGGCAGCTCTAGGGCAATGGAGCACACCCAGAGCAGAAGTTCTACTTCAGCCAAATCAGGCCTGCCAGGAAACGGCGTTTCACAGGCCTTGGTAAGAGATGTTCCCGGTAGGCTGTAAGAGCACTGGGCAACGCCAGATGTTTCTTAGCTTCCCGAAGAGCTGGAAGCAAGACGCTTTGGTGCCACTCTCTCACTTTGGAATCAGGGCAGCCCTTTGGGGCAGGTAGCTCTAGGCCAGTGGAGCACACCCAGAGCAGAAGTTCTACTTCGGCCAGTTCAGGCCACCAACAAACTGCGTTTCACAGGCCTTGGTAAGAGATGTTCCCGGTAGGCTGTAAGAGCACTGGGCAACGCCAGAAGTTTCTTAGCTTCCCGAAGAGCTGGAAGCAAGATGCTTTGGGGCCTCTCATCCCCTTTGCAAACAAGGTGGCCCTTTGGGCCAGGCAGCTCTAGGCCAATGGAGCACACCCAGAGCAGAAGTTCTACTTCAGCTAGATCAGGCCACCAACAAAGTGCGTTTCACAGGCCTTGGTAAGAGATTTTCTCTTAGGCTGTAAGAGCACTGGGCAGAGACAGTTGTTTCTTAGCTTCCCAAAGAGCTGGAAGCAAGATGCTTTGGGGGCTCCCTGCCCCTTTGCCAACAAGGCCGACGTTTGGGCCTTTCAGCTCTAGGCCAATGGAGCACACCCAGAGCAGAAGTCCTACTTCAGCCAGATCAGGCCTGCCAAGGAACTGCGTTTCAGAGGCCTTTGTATGTGACGTTCCCGGTAGGCTGTGAGAGCACGGTGCAGAGCCAGTTGTTTCTTAGCTTCCCAAAGATTTGGAAGCAAGATGCTTTGGGGGCTCCCTGCCCCTTTGCCAACAAGGCCGACCTTTGGGCTTTTCAGCTCTAGGCCAATGGAGCACACCCAGAGCAGAAGTCCTACTTCAGCCAGATCAGGCCTGCCAAGGAACTGCGTTTCAGAGGCCTTTGTATGTGACGTTCCCGGTAGGCTGTGAGAGCACGGTGCAGAGCCAGTTGTTTCCTTGTTTCCCAAACAGCTGGAAGCAAGACGCTTTGGGGCCTCTCTGCCCCTTTGGAAACAAGGCAGCACTAGGGCAATGGAGCACAACCAGAGCCGAAGTTCTACTTCTTCCAGATCAGGCCTGCCTAGACAGTGCGTTTCCCAGGCCTTGATAAGAGATGTTCTCTTAGGCTATAAGAGCACTGGGCACAGCCAGTTGTTTCTTAGCTTCCCAAGAGGTGGAAGCAAGATGCTTTGGGGCCTCTCTCCCCCTTTGGAAACAAGGCAGCCCTTTGGGCCTTTCAGCTCGAGGGCAATGGAGCACACCCAGAGCAGAAGTTCTACCTCAGCCAGATCAGGCCTGCCAAGAAACTGCTTTTCACAGGCCTTTGTAAGAGGTGTTCCCGGAAGGCTGTAAGAGTACCTGGCAGAGCGAGTTGTTTCTTAGCTTCAAAAACAGCTGGAAGCAACATGATTTGGGGCCTCTCTCCCCCTTTGGAAACAAAGCAGCCTTTGTGCCTGGCAGCTCTAGGCCAAAGTAGCACACCCAGAGCACAAGTTCTACCTCAGCCAGATAAGGCCTGTCAAGAAGCTGCGTTTCACAGGCCTTTGTATGTGACGTTCCCGGTTGGCTTTGAGAGCACTGTGCAGAGCCAGTTGTTTTAGCTTCCCAGAGAGCAGGAAGCAAGATGCTTTGGGGCCTCTCTCACACTTTGGAAATAAAGGCAGCCCTTTGGGCCTGGCAGCCCTAGGCCAATGGAGTACACCCAGAGCAGAAGTTCTACCTCAGCCAGATCAGGCCTTCCAAGAAACTGCGTCTCACAGGCCTTTCTCTGTCACGTTGCCGGTAGGCTGTGAGAGCACTGGGCAGAACCAGTTGTTTTTTAGATTCCCAAAGTGCTAGAGGCAAGATGCTTTGGGGCCTCTCTCACCCTTTGGAAACCAAGCAGCCCTTAGGTCCTGGTAGCTCTAGGCCTATGTAGCACAACCAGAACAGAAGTTCTACTTCAGCCAGGTCAGGCCTGCCAAGAAACTGCGTTTCACAGGCCTTTCAAAGAGATGTTCTCTTAGGCTGTAAGAGCACTGGGCAGAGCCAGCTGTTTCTTAGCTTCCCGAAGAGCTGGGAGCAAGATGCTTTGGGTCCACTCTCCGTCTTTGGAAACAAGGCAGCCCTTTGGGCCTGGCAGCTCTAGGGCAATGGAGCACACCCAGAGCAGAAGTTCTACTTCAGCCAGATCAGGCCTGCCAGGAAACTGCGTTTCACAGGCCTTGGTAAGAGATGTTCCCGGTAGGCTGTAAGAGCACTGGGCAGAGCCAGTTGTTTCTTACCTTCCTGAAAAGCTGGAAGCAAGATGCTTGGGACCCCTCTGCCCGTTTGGGAACAAGGCAGCCTTTTGGGTCGGGAAGCTCTAGGCCAATGGAGCACACGCAGAGCAGGAGTTCTACTTCAGCCTGATCAGGCCTGCAAAGAAACAGCGTTTGACAGGCCTTGGTAAGAGATGTTCCCGGTAGGTGTAAGAGCACTGGGCAGAGCCAGTTGTTTCTTAGCTTCGCAAAGACCGGGAAGCAAGATGCTTTGGGCCTCTCTGCCCCTTGGAAACAGGGCAGCACTTTGGGCCTGGCAGCTCTAGGCCAATGGAGCACACCCAGAGCAGAAGTTCTACTTCAGCTAGATCAGGCCACCAACAAAGTGCGTTTCACAGGCCTTGGTAAGAGATTGTCTCTTAGGCTGTAAGAGCACTGGGCAGAGACAGTTGTTTCTTAGCTTCCCAAAGAGCTGGAAGCAAGATGCTTTGGGGGCTCCCTGCCCCTTTGCCAACAAGGGCGACCTTTGGGCCTTTCAGCTCTAGGCCAATGGAGCACACCCAGCGCAGAAGTCCTACTTCAGCCAGATCAGGCCTGCCAAGGAACTGCGTTTCAGAGGCCTTTGTATGTGACGTTCCCGGTAGGCTGTGAGAGCACGGTGCAGAGCCAGTTGTTTCCTTGTTTCCCAAACAGCTGGAAGCAAGACGCTTTGGGGCCTCTCTGCCCCTTTGGAAACAAGGCAGCACGTTGGGTCTGGCAGCTCTAGGGCAATGGAGCACACCCAGAGCAGAAGTTCTACCTCAGCCAGATCAGGCCTGCCAAGAAACTGCTTTTCACAGGCCTTCGTAAGAGGTGTTCCCGGAAGGCTGTAAGAGTACCTGGCAGAGCGAGTTGTTTCTTAGCTTCAAAAACAGCTGGAAGCAACATGATTTGGGGCCTCTCTCCCCCTTTGGAAACAAAGCAGCCTTTGTGCCTGGCAGCTCTAGGCCAAAGTAGCACACCCAGAGCACAAGTTCTACCTCAGCCAGATAAGGCCTGTCAAGAAGCTGCGTTTCACAGGCCTTTGTATGTGACGTTCCCGGTTGGCTTTGAGAGCACTGTGCAGAGCCAGTTGTTTTAGCTTCCCAGAGAGCAGGAAGCAAGATGCTTTGGGGCCTCTCTCACACTTTGGAAATAAAGGCAGCCCTTTGGGCCTGGCAGCCCTAGGCCAATGGAGTACACCCAGAGCAGAAGTTCTACCACAGCCAGATCAGGCCTTCCAAGAAACTGCGTCTCACAGGCCTTTCTCTGTCACGTTGCCGGTAGGCTGTGAGAGCACTGTGCAGAGCCAGTTGTTTCTTAGCTTCCCAAAGATTTGGAAGCAAGATGCTTTGGGGACTCTCAGCCCCTTTGGAAACAAGGCGGCCCTTTGGGCCTGGCAGCTCTAGGCCAAAGTAGCACGCCCAGAGCAGGAGTTCTACTTCAGCCAGATCAGGCCTGCCAAGAAACTGCGTTTCACAGGCCTTGGTAAGAGATGTTCCCGGTAGGCTGTGAGAGCACTGTGGAGAGCCAGTTGCTTTAGCTTCCCACAGAGATGAAAGCAAGATGCCTTGGGGCCTCTCTCTCCCTTTGGACACAAGGCAGCCGTTTGGGCCTGGCAGCTCTAGGCCAATGGAGCACACCCACAGCAGAAGTTCTACTTCAGGCAGATCAGTCCTGCCCAGAAACTGCGTTTCACAGCCCTTGGTAAGAGATGTTCACGGTAGGCTGTGAGAGCACTGGGCAGAACCAGTTGTTTTTTAGCTTCCCAAAGTGCTGGAGGCAAGATGCTTTGGGGCCTCTCTCACCCTTTGGAAACAAGGCAGCCCTTAGGTCCTGGTAGCTCTAGGCCTATGTAGCACACCCAGAGCAGAAGTTCTACTTCAGCTACATCAGGCCACCAACAAAGTGCGTTTCACAGGCCTTGGTAAGAGATTGTCTCTTAGGCTGTAAGAGCACTGGGCAGAGCCAGTTGTTTCTTAGCTTCCCAAAGAGCTGGAAGCAAGATGCTTTGGGGGCTCCCTGCCCCTTTGCCAACAAGGCCGACCTTTGGGCCTTTCAGCTCTGGGCCAATGGAGCACACCCAGAGCAGAAGTTCTACCTCAGCCAGATAAGGCCTGCCAAGAAACTGCGTTTCAAAGGCTTTGGTAAGAGATGTTGCCGGTACTCTGTTAGAGCACTGGGCAGAGACAGTTGTTTCTTAGCTTCCCAAAGAGCTGGAAGCAAGATGCTTTGGGGCCTCTCTGCCCCTTTGCAAACAAGGCATCCCTTTGGGCCTTTCAGCTCTAGGCCAATGGAGCACACCCAGAGCAGAAGTCCTACTTCAGCCAGATCAGGCCTGCCAAGGAACTGCGTTTCAGAGGCCTTTGTATGTGACGTTCCCGGTAGGCTGTGAGAGCACGGTGCAGAGCCAGTTGTTTCCTTGTTTCCCAAACAGCTGGAAGCAAGACGCTTTGGGGCCTCTCTGCCCCTTTGGAAACAAGGCAGCACGTTGGGTCTGGCAGCTCTAGGGCAATGGAGCACAACCAGAGCCGAAGTTCTACTTCTTCCAGATCAGGCCTGCCTAGACAGTGCGTTTCACAGGCCTTGATAAGAGATGTTCTCTTAGGCTATAAGAGCACTGGGCACAGCCAGTTTTTTCTTAGCTTCCCAAGAGGTGTAAGCAAGATGCTTTGGGGCCTCTCTGCCCCTTTGGAAACAAGGCAGCACCTTGGGCCTTTCAGCTCTAGGGCAATGGAGCACACCCAGAGCAGAAGTTCTACTTCAGCCAAATCAGGCCTGCCAGGAAACGGCGTTTCACAGGCCTTGGTAAGAGATGTTCCCGGTAGGCTGTAAGAGCACTGGGCAACGCCAGATGTTTCTTAGCTTCCCGAAGAGCTGGAAGCAAGATGCTTTGGGGCCTCTCATACCCTTTGCAAACAAGGCGGCCTTTTGGGCCAGGCAGCTCTAGGCCAATGGAGCACACCCAGAGCAGAAGTTCTACTTCAGCTAGATCAGGCCACCAACAAAGTGCGTTTCACAGGCCTTGGTAAGAGATTGTCTCTTAGGCTGTAAGAGCACTGGGCAGAGACAGTTGTTTCTTAGCTTCCCAAAGAGCTGGAAGCAAGATGCTTTGGGGGCTCCCTGCCCCTTTGCCAACAAGGGCGACCTTTGGGCCTTTCAGCTCTAGGCCAATGGAGCACACCCAGCGCAGAAGTCCTACTTCAGCCAGATCAGGCCTGCCAAGGAACTGCGTTTCAGAGGCCTTTGTATGTGACGTTCCCGGTAGGCTGTGAGAGCACGGTGCAGAGCCAGTTGTTTCCTTGTTTCCCAAACAGCTGGAAGCAAGACGCTTTGGGGCCTCTCTGCCCCTTTGGAAACAAGGCAGCACGTTGGGTCTGGCAGCTCTAGGGCAATGGAGCACACCCAGAGCAGAAGTTCTACCTCAGCCAGATCAGGCCTGCCAAGAAACTGCTTTTCACAGGCCTTCGTAAGAGGTGTTCCCGGAAGGCTGTAAGAGTACCTGGCAGAGCGAGTTGTTTCTTAGCTTCAAAAACAGCTGGAAGCAACATGATTTGGGGCCTCTCTCCCCCTTTGGAAACAAAGCAGCCTTTGTGCCTGGCAGCTCTAGGCCAAAGTAGCACACCCAGAGCACAAGTTCTACCTCAGCCAGATAAGGCCTGTCAAGAAGCTGCGTTTCACAGGCCTTTGTATGTGACGTTCCCGGTTGGCTTTGAGAGCACTGTGCAGAGCCAGTTGTTTTAGCTTCCCAGAGAGCAGGAAGCAAGATGCTTTGGGGCCTCTCTCACACTTTGGAAATAAAGGCAGCCCTTTGGGCCTGGCAGCCCTACGCCAATGGAGTACACCCAGAGCAGAAGTTCTACCTCAGCCAGATCAGGCCTTCCAAGAAACTGCGTCTCACAGGCCTTTCTCTGTCACGTTGCCGGTAGGCTGTGAGAGCACTGTGCAGAGCCAGTTGTTTCTTAGCTTCCCAAAGATTTGGAAGCAAGATGCTTTGGGGACTCTCAGCCCCTTTGGAAACAAGGCGGCCCTTTGGGCCTGGCAGCTCTAGGCCAAAGTAGCACGCCCAGAGCAGGAGTTCTACTTCAGCCAGATCAGGCCTGCCAGGAAACTGCGTTTCACAGGCCTTTGTAAGAGATGTTCCCGGTAGGCTGTGAGAGCACTGTGGAGAGCCAGTTGCTTTAGCTTCCCACAGAGCTGGAAGCAAGATGCTTTGGGGCCTCTCTCTCCCTTTGGACACAAGGCAGCCGTTTGGGCCTGGCAGCTCTAGGCCAATGGAGCACACCCACAGCAGAAGTTCTACTTCAGGCAGATCAGTCCTGCCCAGAAACAGCGTTTCACAGCCCTTGGTAAGAGATGTTCACGGTAGGCTGTGAGAGCACTGGGCAGAACCAGTTGTTTTTTAGATTCCCAAAGTGCTGGAGGCAAGATGCTTTGGGGCCTCTCTCACCCTTTGGAAACAAGGCAGCCCTTAGGTCCTGGTAGCTCTAGGCCTATGTAGCACAACCAGAACAGAAGTTCTACTTCAGCCAGGTCAGGCCTGCCAAGAAACTGCGTTTCACAGGCCTTTCAAAGAGATGTTCTCTTAGGCTGTAAGAGCACTGGGCAGAGCCAGCTGTTTCTTAGCTTCCCGAAGAGCTGGGAGCAAGATGCTTTGGGTCCACTCTCCGTCTTTGGAAACAAGGCAGCCCTTTGGGCCTGGCAGCTCTAGGGCAATGGAGCACACCCAGAGCAGAAGTTCTACTTCAGCCAGATCAGGCCTGCCAGGAAACTGCGTTTCACAGGCCTTGGTAAGAGATGTTCCCGGTAGGCTGTAAGAGCACTGGGCAGAGCCAGTTGTTTCTTACCTTCCTGAAAAGCTGGAAGCAAGATGCTTGGGACCCCTCTGCCCGTTTGGGAACAAGGCAGCCTTTTGGGTCGGGAAGCTCTAGGCCAATGGAGCACACGCAGAGCAGGAGTTCTACTTCAGCCTGATCAGGCCTGCAAAGAAACAGCGTTTGACAGGCCTTGGTAAGAGATGTTCCCGGTAGGTGTAAGATCACTGGGCAGAGCCAGTTGTTTCTTAGCTTCACAAAGACCGGGAAGCAAGATGCTTTGGGCCTCTCTGCCCCTTGGAAACAGGGCAGCACTTTGGGCCTGGCAGCTCTAGGGCAATGGAGCACACCCAGAGCCGGAGTTCTACTTCAGCCAGATGAGGCCTGCCAAGAAACTGCGTTTCACAGGCCTTTCAAAGACATGTTCCCGGTAGGCTGTAAGAGCACGGGCCAGAGCGAGTTGGTTCTTAGCTTCCCAGAGAGCTGGAAGCAAGATGCTTTGGGGCCTCTCTGCCCCTTTGGAAACAAGGCAGCACCTTGGGCCTGGCAGCTCTAGGGCAATGGAGCACACCCAGAGCAGAAGTCCTACTTCAGCCAGATCAGGCCTGCCAAGAAACTGCTTTTCACAGGCCTTCGTAAGAGGTGTTCCCGGAAGGCTGTAAGAGTACCTGGCAGAGCGAGTTGTTTCTTAGCTTCAAAAACAGCTGGAAGCAACATGATTTGGGGCCTCTCTCCCCCTTTGGAAACAAAGCAGCCTTTGTGCCTGGCAGCTCTAGGCCAAAGTAGCACACCCAGAGCACAAGTTCTACCTCAGCCAGATAAGGCCTGTCAAGAAGCTGCGTTTCACAGGCCTTTGTATGTGACGTTCCCGGTTGGCTTTGAGAGCACTGTGCAGAGCCAGTTGTTTTAGCTTCCCAGAGAGCAGGAAGCAAGATGCTTTGGGGCCTCTCTCACACTTTGGAAATAAAGGCAGCCCTTTGGGCCTGGCAGCCCTAGGCCAATGGAGTACACCCAGAGCAGAAGTTCTACCTCAGCCAGATCAGGCCTTCCAAGAAACTGCGTCTCACAGGCCTTTCTCTGTCACGTTGCCGGTAGGCTGTGAGAGCACTGTGCAGAGCCAGTTGTTTCTTAGCTTCCCAAAGATTTGGAAGCAAGATGCTTTGGGGACTCTCAGCCCCTTTGGAAACAAGGCGGCCCTTTGGGCCTGGCAGCTCTAGGCCAAAGTAGCACGCCCAGAGCAGGAGTTCTACTTCAGCCAGATCAGGCCTGCCAGGAAACTGCGTTTCACAGGCCTTGGTAAGAGATGTTCCCGGTAGGCTGTAAGAGCACTGGGCAACGCCAGATGTTTCTTAGCTTCCCGAAGAGCTGGAAGCAAGATGCTTTGGGGCCTCTCAACCCCATTGCAAACAAGGCGGCCCTTTGGGCCAGGCAGCTCTAGGCCAATGGAGCACACCCAGAGCAGAAGTCCTACTTCAGCCAGATCAGGCCTGCCAAGGAACTGCGTTTCAGGGGCCTTTGTATGTGACGTTCCCGGTAGGCTGTGAGAGCACGGTGCAGAGCCAGTTGTTTCCTTGTTTCCCAAACAGCTGGAAGCAAGACGCTTTGGGGCCTCTCTGCCCCTTTGGAAACAAGGCAGCACGTTGGGTCTGGCAGCTCTAGGGCAATGGAGCACAACCAGAGCCGAAGTTCTACTTCTTCCAGATCAGGCCTGCCTAGACAGTGCGTTTCACAGGCCTTGATAAGAGATGTTCTCTTAGGCTATAAGAGCACTGGGCACAGCCAGTTTTTTCTTAGCTTCCCAAGAGGTGTAAGCAAGATGCTTTGGGGCCTCTCTGCCCCTTTGGAAACAAGGCAGCACCTTGGGCCTGGCAGCTCTAGGGCAATGGAGCACACCCAGAGCAGAAGTTCTACTTGGGCCAGTTCAGGCCACCAACAAACTGCGTTTCACAGGCCTTGGTAAGAGATGTTCCCGGTAGGCTGTAAGAGCACTGGGCAACGCCAGATGTTTCTTAGCTTCCCGAAGAGCTGGAAGCAAGATGCTTTGGGGCCTCTCATACCCTTTGCAAACAAGGCGGCCCTTTGGGCCAGGCAGCTCTAGGCCAATGGAGCACACCCAGAGCAGAAGTTCTACTTCAGCTAGATCAGGCCACCAACAAAGTGCGTTTCACAGGCCTTCGTAAGAGATTTTCTCTTAGGCTGTAAGAGCACTGGGCAGAGCCAGTTGTTTCTTAGCTTCCCAAAGAGCTGGAAGCAAGATGCTTTGGGGGCTCCCTGCCCCTTTGCCAACAAGGGCGACCTTTGGGCCTTTCAGCTCTAGGCCAATGGAGCACACCCAGCGCAGAAGTCCTACTTCAGCCAGATCAGGCCTGCCAAGGAACTGCGTTTCAGAGGCCTTTGTATGTGACGTTCCCGGTAGGCTGTGAGAGCACGGTGCAGAGCCAGTTGTTTCCTTGTTTCCCAAACAGCTGGAAGCAAGACGCTTTGGGGCCTCTCTGCCCCTTTGGAAACAAGGCAGCACGTTGGGTCTGGCAGCTCTAGGGCAATGGAGCACACCCAGAGCAGAAGTTCTACCTCAGCCAGATCAGGCCTGCCAAGAAACTGCTTTTCACAGGCCTTCGTAAGAGGTGTTCCCGGAAGGCTGTAAGAGTACCTGGCAGAGCGAGTTGTTTCTTAGCTTCAAAAACAGCTGGAAGCAACATGATTTGGGGCCTCTCTCCCCCTTTGGAAACAAAGCAGCCTTTGTGCCTGGCAGCTCTAGGCCAAAGTAGCACACCCAGAGCACAAGTTCTACCTCAGCCAGATAAGGCCTGTCAAGAAGCTGCGTTTCACAGGCCTTTGTATGTGACGTTCCCGGTTGGCTTTGAGAGCACTGTGCAGAGCCAGTTGTTTTAGCTTCCCAGAGAGCAGGAAGCAAGATGCTTTGGGGCCTCTCTCACACTTTGGAAATAAAGGCAGCCCTTTGGGCCTGGCAGCCCTAGGCCAATGGAGTACACCCAGAGCAGAAGTTCTACCTCAGCCAGATCAGGCCTTCCAAGAAACTGCGTCTCACAGGCCTTTCTCTGTCACGTTGCCGGTAGGCTGTGAGAGCACTGTGCAGAGCCAGTTGTTTCTTAGCTTCCCAAAGATTTGGAAGCAAGATGCTTTGGGGACTCTCAGCCCCTTTGGAAACAAGGCGGCCCTTTGGGCCTGGCAGCTCTAGGCCAAAGTAGCATGCCCAGAGCAGGAGTTCTACTTCAGCCAGATCAGGCCTGCCAGGAAACTGCGTTTCACAGGCCTTGGTAAGAGATGTTCCCGGTAGGCTGTGAGAGTACTGTGGAGAGCCAGTTGCTTTAGCTTCCCACAGAGCTGGAAGCAAGATGCTTTGGGGCCTCTCTCTCCCTTTGGACACAAGGCAGCCGTTTGGGCCTGGCAGCTCTAGGCCAATGGAGCACATCCACAGCAGAAGTTCTACTTCAGGCAGATCAGTCCTGCCCAGAAACTGCGTTTCACAGCCCTTGGTAAGAGATGTTCACGGTAGGCTGTGAGAGCACTGGGCAGAACCAGTTGTTTTTTAGATTCCCAAAGTGCTGGAGGCAAGATGCTTTGGGGCCTCTCTCACCCTTTGGAAACAAGGCAGCCCTTAGGTCCTGGTAGCTCTAGGCCTATGTAGCACAACCAGAACAGAAGTTCTACTTCAGCCAGGTCAGGCCTGCCAAGAAACTGCGTTTCACAGGCCTTTCAAAGAGATGTTCTCTTAGGCTGTAAGAGCACTGGGCAGAGCCAGCTGTTTCTTAGCTTCCCGAAGAGCTGGGAGCAAGATGCTTTGGGTCCACTCTCCGTCTTTGGAAACAAGGCAGCCCTTTGGGCCTGGCAGCTCTAGGGCAATGGAGCACACCCAGAGCAGAAGTTCTACTTCAGCCAGATCAGGCCTGCCAGGAAACTGCGTTTCACAGGCCTTGGTAAGAGATGTTCCCGGTAGGCTGTAAGAGCACTGGGCAGAGCCAGTTGTTTCTTACCTTCCTGAAAAGCTGGAAGCAAGATGCTTGGGACCCCTCTGCCCGTTTGGGAACAAGGCAGCCTTTTGGGTCGGGAAGCTCTAGTCCAATGGAGCACACGCAGAGCAGGAGTTCTACTTCAGCCTGATCAGGCCTGCAAAGAAACAGCGTTTGACAGGCCTTGGTAAGAGATGTTCCCGGTAGGTGTAAGATCACTGGGCAGAGCCAGTTGTTTCTTAGCTTCACAAAGACCGGGAAGCAAGATGCTTTGGGCCTCTCTGCCCCTTGGAAACAGGGCAGCACTTTGGGCCTGGCAGCTCTAGGGCAATGGAGCACACCCAGAGCCGGAGTTCTACTTCAGCCAGATGAGGCCTGCCAAGAAACTGCGTTTCACAGGCCTTTCAAAGACATGTTCCCGGTAGGCTGTAAGAGCACGGGCCAGAGCGAGTTGGTTCTTAGCATCCCAGAAAGCTGGAAGCAACATGCTTTGGGGCCTCTCTGCCCCTTTGGAAACAAGGCAGCACCTTGGGCCTGGCAGCTCTAGGGCAATGGAGCACACCCAGAGCAGAAGTCCTACTTCAGCCAGATCAGGCCTGCCAAGAAACTGCTTTTCACAGGCCTTCGTAAGAGGTGTTCCCGGAAGGCTGTAAGAGTACCTGGCAGAGCGAGTTGTTTCTTAGCTTCAAAAACAGCTGGAAGCAACATGATTTGGGGCCTCTCTCCCCCTTTGGAAACAAAGCAGCCTTTGTGCCTGGCAGCTCTAGGCCAAAGTAGCACACCCAGAGCACAAGTTCTACCTCAGCCAGATAAGGCCTGTCAAGAAGCTGCGTTTCACAGGCCTTTGTATGTGACGTTCCCGGTTGGCTTTGAGAGCACTGTGCAGAGCCAGTTGTTTTAGCTTCCCAGAGAGCAGGAAGCAAGATGCTTTGGGGCCTCTCTCACACTTTGGAAATAAAGGCAGCCCTTTGGGCCTGGCAGCCCTAGGCCAATGGAGTACACCCAGAGCAGAAGTTCTACCTCAGCCAGATCAGGCCTTCCAAGAAACTGCGTCTCACAGGCCTTTCTCTGTCACGTTGCCGGTAGGCTGTGAGAGCACTGTGCAGAGCCAGTTGTTTCTTAGCTTCCCAAAGATTTGGAAGCAAGATGCTTTGGGGACTCTCAGCCCCTTTGGAAACAAGGCGGCCCTTTGGGCCTGGCAGCTCTAGGCCAAAGTAGCACGCCCAGAGCAGGAGTTCTACTTCAGCCAGATCAGGCCTGCCAGGAAACTGCGTTTCACAGGCCTTGGTAAGAGATGTTCCCGGTAGGCTGTGAGAGCACTGTGGAGAGCCAGTTGCTTTAGCTTCCCACAGAGCTGGAAGCAAGATGCTTTGGGGCCTCTCTCTCCCTTTGGACACAAGGCAGCCGTTTGGGCCTGGCAGCTCTAGGCCAATGGAGCACACCCACAGCAGAAGTTCTACTTCAGGCAGATCAGTCCTGCCCAGAAACTGCGTTTCACAGCCCTTGGTAAGAGATGTTCACGGTAGGCTGTGAGAGCACTGGGCAGAACCAGTTGTTTTTTAGATTCCCAAAGTGCTGGAGGCAAGATGCTTTGGGGCCTCTCTCACCCTTTGGAAACAAGGCAGCCCTTAGGTCCTGGTAGCTCTAGGCCTATGTAGCACAACCAGAACAGAAGTTCTACTTCAGCCAGGTCAGGCCTGCCAAGAAACTGCGTTTCACAGGCCTTTCAAAGAGATGTTCTCTTAGGCTGTAAGAGCACTGGGCAGAGCCAGCTGTTTCTTAGCTTCCCGAAGAGCTGGGAGCAAGATGCTTTGGGTCCACTCTCCGTCTTTGGAAACAAGGCAGCCCTTTGGGCCTGGCAGCTCTAGGGCAATGGAGCACACCCAGAGCAGAAGTTCTACTTCAGCCAGATCAGGCCTGCCAGGAAACTGCGTTTCACAGGCCTTGGTAAGAGATGTTCCCGGTAGGCTGTAAGAGCACAGGGCAGAGCCAGTTGTTTCTTACCTTCCTGAAAAGCTGGAAGCAAGATGCTTGGGACCCCTCTGCCCGTTTGGGAACAAGGCAGCCTTTTGGGTCGGGAAGCTCTAGGCCAATGGAGCACACGCAGAGCAGGAGTTCTACTTCAGCCTGATCAGGCCTGCAAAGAAACAGCGTTTGACAGGCCTTGGTAAGAGATGTTCCCGGTAGGTGTAAGATCACTGGGCAGAGCCAGTTGTTTCTTAGCTTCACAAAGACCGGGAAGCAAGATGCTTTGGGCCTCTCTGCCCCTTGGAAACAGGGCAGCACTTTGGGCCTGGCAGCTCTAGGGCAATGGAGCACACTCAGAGCCGGAGTTCTACTTCAGCCAGATGAGGCCTGCCAAGAAACTGCGTTTCACAGGCCTTTCAAAGACATGTTCCCGGTAGGCTGTAAGATCACGGGCCAGAGCGAGTTGGTTCTTAGATTCCCAGAGAGCTGGAAGCAAGATGCTTTGGGGCCTCTCTGCCCCTTTGGAAACAAGGCAGCACCTTGGGCCTGGCAGCTCTAGGGCAATGGAGCACACCCAGAGTGAAGTCCTACTTCAGCCAGATCAGGCCACCAACAAAGTGCGTTTCACAGGCCTTGGTAAGAGATTGTCTCTTAGGCTGTAAGAGCACTGGGCAGAGACAGTTGTTTCTTAGCTTCCCAAAGAGCTGGAAGCAAGATGCTTTGGGGGCTCCCTGCCCCTTTGCCAACAAAGGCGACCTTTGGGCCGTTCAGCTCTAGGCCAATGGAGCACACCCAGCGCAGAAGTCCTACTTCAGCCAGATCAGGCCTGCCAAGGAACTGCGTTTCAGAGGCCTTTGTATGTGACGTTCCCGGTAGGCTGTGAGAGCACGGTGCAGAGCCAGTTGTTTCCTTGTTTCCCAAACAGCTGGAAGCAAGACGCTTTGGGGCCACTCTGCCCCTTTGGAAACAAGGCAGCCCTTTGGGCCTGGCAGCTCTAGGGCAATGGAGCACACCCAGAGCAGAAGTTCTACTTCAGCCAGATCAGGCCTGCCAGGAAACTGCGTTTCACAGGCCTTCGTAAGAGGTGTTCCCGGAAGGCTGTAAGAGTACCTGGCAGAGCGAGTTGTTTCTTAGCTTCAAAAACAGCTGGAAGCAACATGATTTGGGGCCTCTCTCCCCCTTTGGAAACAAAGCAGCCTTGGTGCCTGGCAGCTCTAGGCCAAAGTAGCACACCCAGAGCACAAGTTCTACCTCAGCCAGATAAGGCCTGTCAAGAAGCTGCGTTTCACAGGCCTTTGTATGTGACGTTCCCGGTTGGCTTTGAGAGCACTGTGCAGAGCCAGTTGTTTTAGCTTCCCAGAGAGCAGGAAGCAAGATGCTTTGGGGCCTCTCTCACACTTTGGAAATAAAGGCAGCCCTTTGGGCCTGGCAGCCCTAGGCCAATGGAGTACACCCAGAGCAGAAGTTCTACCTCAGCCAGATCAGGCCTTCCAAGAAACTGCGTCTCACAGGCCTTTCTCTGTCACGTTGCCGGTAGGCTGTGAGAGCACTGTGCAGAGCCAGTTGTTTCTTAGCTTCCCAAAGATTTGGAAGCAAGATGCTTTGGGGACTCTCAGCCCCTTTGGAAACAAGGCGGCCCTTTGGGCCTGGCAGCTCTAGGCCAAAGTAGCACGCCCAGAGCAGGAGTTCTACTTCAGCCAGATCAGGCCTGCCAAGAAACTGCGTTTCACAGGCCTTGGTAAGAGATGTTCCTGGTAGGCTGTGAGAGCACTGTGGAGAGCCAGTTGCTTTAGCTTCCCACAGAGCTGGAAGCAAGATGCTTTGGGTCCACTCTCCGTCTTTGGAAACAAGGCAGCCCTTTGGGCCTGGCAGCTCTAGGCCAATGGAGCACACCCACAGCAGAAGTTCTACTTCAGGCAGATCAGTCCTGCCCAGAAACTGCGTTTCACAGCCCTTGGTAAGAGATGTTCACGGTAGGCTGTGAGAGCACTGGGCAGAACCAGTTGTTTTTTACCTTCCCAAAGTGCTGGAGGCAAGATGCTTTGGGGCCTCTCTCACCCTTTGGAAACAAGGCAGCCCTTAGGTCCTGGTAGCTCTAGGCCTATGTAGCACAACCAGAACAGAAGTTCTACTTCAGCCAGGTCAGGCCTGCCAAGAAACTGCGTTTCACAGGCCTTTCAAAGAGATGTTCTCTTAGGCTGTAAGAGCACTGGGCAGAGCCAGCTGTTTCTTAGCTTCCCGAAGAGCTGGGAGCAAGATGCTTTGGGTCCACACTCCGTCTTTGGAAACAAGGCAGCCCTTTGGGCCTGGCAGCTCTAGGGCAATGGAGCACACCCAGAGCAGAAGTTCTACTTCAGCCAGATCAGGCCTGCCAGGAAACTGCGTTTCACAGGCCTTGGTAAGAGATGTTCCCGGTAGGCTGTGAGAGCACTGTGGAGAGCCAGTTGCTTTAGCTTCCCACAGAGCTGGAAGCAAGATGCTTTGGGGCCTCTCTCTCCCTTTGGACACAAGGCAGCCGTTTGGGCCTGGCAGCTCTAGGCCAATGGAGCACACCCACAGCAGAAGTTCTACTTCAGGCAGATCAGTCCTGCCCAGAAACTGCGTTTCACAGCCCTTGGTAAGAGATGTTCCCGGTAGGCTGTGAGAGCACTGGGCAACGCCAGATGTTTCTTAGCTTCCCGAAGAGCTGGAAGCAAGATGCTTTGGTGCCACTCTCTCACTTTGGAATCAAGGCAGCCCTTTGGGGCAGGTAGCTCTAGGCCAGTGGAGCACACCCAGAGCAGAAGTTCTACTTCGGCCAGTTCAGGCCACCAACAAACTGCGTTTCACAGGCCTTGGTAAGAGATGTTCCCGGTAGGCTGTAAGAGCACTGGGCAACGCCAGATGTTTCTTAGCTTCCCGAAGAGCTGGAAGCAAGATGCTTTGGGGCCTCTCTGCCCCATTGCAAACAAGGCATCCCTTTGGGCCTTTCAGCTCTAGGCCAATGGAACACACCCAGAGCAGAAGTCCTACTTCAGCCAGATCAGGCCTGCCAAGGAACTGCGTTTCAGAGGCCTTTGTATGTGACGTTCCCGGTAGGCTGTGAGAGCACGGTGCAGAGCCAGGTGTTTCCTTGTTTCCCAAACAGCTGGAAGCAAGACGCTTTGGGGCCTCTCTGCCCCTTTGGAAACAAGGCAGCACGTTGGGTCTGGCAGCTCTAGGGCAATGGAGCACAACCAGAGCCGAAGTTCTACTTCTTCCAGATCAGGCCTGCGTAGACAGTGCGTTTCACAGGCCTTGATAAGAGATGTTCTCTTAGGCTATAAGAGCACTGGGCACAGCCAGTTTTTTCTTAGCTTCCCAAGAGGTGGAAATAAGATGCTTTGGGGCCTCTCTGCCCCTTTGGAAACAAGGCAGCACCTTGGGCCTGGCAGCTCTAGGGCAATGGAGCACACCCAGAGCAGAAGTTCTACTTCAGCCAAATCAGGCCTGCCAGGAAACGGCGTTTCACAGGCCTTGGTAAGAGATGTTCCCGGTAGGCTGTAAGAGCACTGGGCAACGCCAGATGTTTCTTAGCTTCCCGAAGAGCTGGAAGCAAGATTCTTTGGTGCCATTCTCTCAATTTGGAATCAAGGCATCCCTTTGGGGCAGGTAGCTCTAGGCCAGTGGAGCACACCCAGAGCAGAAGTTCTACTTGGGCCAGTTCATGCCACCAACAAACTGCGTTTCACAGGCCTTGGTAAGAGATGTTCCCGGTAGGCTGTAAGAGCACTGGGCAACGCCACATGTTTCTTAGCTTCCCGAAGAGCTGGAAGCAAGATGCTTTGGGGCCTCTCATCCCCTTTGCAAACAAGGCGGCCCTTTGGGCCAGGCAGCTCTAGGCCAATGGAGCACACCCAGAGCAGAAGTTCTACTTCAGCTAGATCAGGCCACCAACAAAGTGCGTTTCACACGCCTTCGTAAGAGATTTTCTCTTAGGCTGTAAGAGCACTGGGCAGAGCCAGTTGTTTCTTAGCTTCCCAAAGAGCTGGAAGCAAGATGCTTTGGGGGCTCCCTGCCCCTTTGCCAACAAGGGCGACCTTTGGGCCTTTCAGCTCTAGCCCAATGGAGCACACCCAGAGCAGAAGTCCTACTTCAGCCAGATCAGGCCTGCCAAGGAACTGCGTTTCAGAGGCCTTTGTATGTGACGTTCCCGGTAGGCTGTGAGAGCACGGTGCAGAGCCAGTTGTTTCCTTGTTTCCCAAACAGCTGGAAGCAAGACGCTTTGGGGCCTCTCTGCCCCTTTGGAAACAAGGCAGCACGTTGGGTCTGGCAGCTCTAGGGCAATGGAGCACACCCAGAGCAGAAGTTCTACCTCAGCCAGATCAGGCCTGCCAAGAAACTGCTTTTCACAGGCCTTCGTAAGAGGTGTTCCCGGAAGGCTGTAAGAGTACCTGGCAGAGCGAGTTGTTTCTTAGCTTCAAAAACAGCTGGAAGCAACATGATTTGGGGCCTCTCTCCCCCTTTGGAAACAAAGCAGCCTTTGTGCCTGGCAGCTCTAGGCCAAAGTAGCACACCCAGAGCACAAGTTCTACCTCAGCCAGATAAGGCCTGTCAAGAAGCTGCGTTTCACAGGCCTTTGTATGTGACGTTCCCGGTTGGCTTTGAGAGCACTGTGCAGAGCCAGTTGTTTTAGCTTCCCAGAGAGCAGGAAGCAAGATGCTTTGGGGCCTCTCTCACACTTTGGAAATAAAGGCAGCCCTTTGGGCCTGGCAGCCCTAGGCCAATGGAGTACACCCAGAGCAGAAGTTCTACCTCAGCCAGATCAGGCCTTCCAAGAAACTGCGTCTCACAGGCCTTTCTCTGTCACGTTGCCGGTAGGCTGTGAGAGCACTGTGCAGAGCCAGTTGTTTCTTAGCTTCCCAAAGATTTGGAAGCAAGATACTTTGGGGACTCTCAGCCCCTTTGGAAACAAGGCGGCCCTTTGGGCCTGGCAGCTCTAGGCCAAAGTAGCACGCCCAGAGCAGGAGTTCTACTTCAGCCAGATCAGTCCTGCCCAGAAACTGCGTTTCACAGCCCTTGGTAAGAGATGTTCACGGTAGGCTGTGAGAGCACTGGGCAGCACCAGTTGTTTTTTAGCTTCCCAAAGTGCTGGAGGCAACATGCTTTGGGGCCTCTCTCACCCTTTGGAAACAAGGCAGCCCTTAGGTCCTGGTAGCTCTAGGCCTATGTAGCACAACCAGAACAGAAGTTCTACTTCAGCCAGGTCAGGCCTGCCAAGAAACTGCGTTTCACAGGCCTTTCAAAGAGATGTTCTCTTAGGCTGTAAGAGCACTGGGCAGAGCCAGCTGTTTCTTAGCTTCCCGAAGAGCTGGGAGCAAGATGCTTTGGGTGCACTCTCCATCTTTGGAAACAAGGCAGCCCTTTGGGCCTGGCAGCTCTAGGGCAATGGAGCACACCCAGAGCAGGAGTTCTACTTCAGCCAGATCAGGCCTCCAGGAAACTGCGTTTCACAGGCCTTGGTAAGAGATGTTCCCGGTAGGCTGTGAGAGCACTGTGGAGAGCCAGTTGCTTTAGCTTCCCACAGAGCTGGAAGCAAGATGCTTTGGGGCCTCTCTCTCCCTTTGGACACAAGGCAGCCGTTTGGGCCTGGCAGCTCTAGGCCAATGGAGCACACCCACAGCAGAAGTTCTACTTCAGGCAGATCAGTCCTGCCCAGAAACTGCGTTTCACAGCCCTTGGTAAGAGATGTTCACGGTAGGCTGTGAGAGCACTGGGCAGAACCAGTTGTTTTTTACCTTCCCAAAGTGCTGGAGGCAAGATGCTTTGGGGCCTCTCTCACCCTTTGGAAACAAGGCAGCCCTTAGGTCCTGGTAGCTCTAGGCCTATGTAGCACAACCAGAACAGAAGTTCTACTTCAGCCAGGTCAGGCCTGCCAAGAAACTGCGTTTCACAGGCCTTTCAAAGAGATGTTCTCTTAGGCTGTAAGAGCACTGGGCAGAGCCAGCTGTTTCTTAGCTTCCCGAAGAGCTGGGAGCAAGATGCTTTGGGTCCACTCTCCGTCTTTGGAAACAAGGCAGCCCTTTGGGCCTGGCAGCTCTAGGGCAATGGAGCACACCCAGACCAGAAGTTCTACTTCAGCCAGATCAGGCCTGCCAGGAAACTGCGTTTCACAGGCCTTGGTAAGAGATGTTCCCGGTAGGCTGTAAGAGCACTGGGCAACGCCAGATGTTTCTTAGCTTCCCGAAGAGCTGGAAGCAAGATGCTTTGGTGCCACTCTCTCACTTTGGAATCAAGGCAGCCCTTTGGGACAGGTAGCTCTAGGCCAGTGGAGCACACCCAGAGCAGAAGTTCTACTTCGGCCAGTTCAGGCCACCAACAAAGTGCGTTTCACAGGCCTTGGTAAGAGATGTTCCCGGTAGGCTGTAAGTGCACTGGGCAACGCCAGATGTTTCTTAGCTTCCCGAAGAGCTGGAAGCAAGATGCTTTGGGGCCTCTCATCCCCTTTGCAAACAAGGCGGCCCTTTGGGCCAGGCAGCTCTAGGCCAATGGAGCACACCCAGAGCAGAAGTTCTACTTCAGCTACATCAGGCCACCAACAAAGTGCGTTTCACAGGCCTTGGTAAGAGATTGTCTCTTAGGCTGTAAGAGCACTGGGCAGAGCCAGTTGTTTCTTAGCTTCCCAAAGAGCTGGAAGCAAGATTCTTTGGGGGCTCCCTGCCCCTTTGCCAACAAGACCGACCTTTGGGCCTTTCAGCTCTGGGCCAATGGAGCACACCCAGAGCAGAAGTTCTACCTCAGCCAGATAAGGCCTGCCAAGAAACTGCGTTTCAAAGGCTTTGGTAAGAGATGTTCCCGCTACTCTGTTAGAGCACTGGGCAGAGACAGTTGTTTCTTAGCTTCCCAAAGAGCTGGAAGCAAGATGCTTTGGGGCCTCTCTGCCCCTTTGCAAACAAGGCATCCCTTTGGGCCTTTCAGCTCTAGGCCCATGGAGCACACCCAGAGCAGAAGTCCTACTTCAGCCAGATCAGGCCTGCCAAGGAACTGCGTTTCAGAGGCCTTTGTATGTGACGTTCCCGGTAGGCTGTGAGAGCACGGTGCAGAGCCAGTTGTTTCCTTGTTTCCCAAACAGCTGGAAGCAAGACGCTTTGGGGCCTCTCTGCCCCTTTGGAAACAAGGCAGCACGTTGGGTCTGGCAGCTCTAGGGCAATGGAGCACAACCAGAGCCGAAGTTCTACTTCTTCCAGATCAGGCCTGCCTAGACAGTGCGTTTCACAGGCCTTGATAAGAGATGTTCTCTTAGGCTATAAGAGCACTGGGCACAGCCAGTTGTTTCTTAGCTTCCCAAGAGGTGGAAGCAAGATGCTTTGGGGCCTCTCTCCCCCTTTGGAAACAAGGCAGCCCTTTGGGCCTTTCAGCTCTAGGGCAATGGAGCACACCCAGAGCAGAAGTTCTACCTCAGCCAGATCAGGCCTGCCAAGAAACTGCTTTTCACAGGCCTTCGTAAGAGGTGTTCCCGGAAGGCTGTAAGAGTACCTGGCAGAGCGAGTTGTTTCTTAGCTTCAAAAACAGCTGGAAGCAACATGATTTGGGGCCTCTCTCCCCCTTTGGAAACAAAGCAGCCTTTGTGCCTGGCAGCTCTAGGCCAAAGTAGCACACCCAGAGCACAAGTTCTACCTCAGCCAGATAAGGCCTGTCAAGAAGCTGCGTTTCACAGGCCTTTGTATGTGACGTTCCCGGTTGGCTTTGAGAGCACTGTGCAGAGCCAGTTGTTTTAGCTTCCCAGAGAGCAGGAAGCAAGATGCTTTGGGGCCTCTCTCACACTTTGGAAATAAAGGCAGCCCTTTGGGCCTGGCAGCCCTAGGCCAATGGAGTACACCCAGAGCAGAAGTTCTACCTCAGCCAGATCAGGCCTTCCAAGAAACTGCGTCTCACAGGCCTTTCTCTGTCACGTTGCCGGTAGGCTGTGAGAGCACTGTGCAGAGCCAGTTGTTTCTTAGCTTCCCAAAGATTTGGAAGCAAGATACTTTGGGGACTCTCAGCCCCTTTGGAAACAAGGCGGCCCTTTGGGCCTGGCAGCTCTAGGCCAAAGTAGCACGCCCAGAGCAGGAGTTCTACTTCAGCCAGATCAGTCCTGCCCAGAAACTGCGTTTCACAGCCCTTGGTAAGAGATGTTCACGGTAGGCTGTGAGAGCACTGGGCAGCACCAGTTGTTTTTTAGCTTCCCAAAGTGCTGGAGGCAAGATGCTTTGGGGCCTCTCTCACCCTTTGGAAACAAGGCAGCCCTTAGGTCCTGGTAGCTCTAGGCCTATGTAGCACAACCAGAACAGAAGTTCTACTTCAGCCAGGTCAGGCCTGCCAAGAAACTGCGTTTCACAGGCCTTTCAAAGAGATGTTCTCTTAGGCTGTAAGAGCACTGGGCAGAGCCAGCTGTTTCTTAGCTTCCCGAAGAGCTGGGAGCAAGATGCTTTGGGTGCACTCTCCATCTTTGGAAACAAGGCAGCCCTTTGGGCCTGGCAGCTCTAGGGCAATGGAGCACACCCAGAGCAGGAGTTCTACTTCAGCCAGATCAGGCCTCCAGGAAACTGCGTTTCACAGGCCTTGGTAAGAGATGTTCCCGGTAGGCTGTGAGAGCACTGTGGAGAGCCAGTTGCTTTAGCTTCCCACAGAGCTGGAAGCAAGATGCTTTGGGGCCTCTCTCTCCCTTTGGACACAAGGCAGCCGTTTGGGCCTGGCAGCTCTAGGCCAATGGAGCACACCCACAGCAGAAGTTCTACTTCAGGCAGATCAGTCCTGCCCAGAAACTGCGTTTCACAGCCCTTGGTAAGAGATGTTCACGGTAGGCTGTGAGAGCACTGGGCAGAACCAGTTGTTTTTTACCTTCCCAAAGTGCTGGAGGCAAGATGCTTTGGGGCCTCTCTCACCCTTTGGAAACAAGGCAGCCCTTAGGTCCTGGTAGCTCTAGGCCTATGTAGCACAACCAGAACAGAAGTTCTACTTCAGCCAGGTCAGGCCTGCCAAGAAACTGCGTTTCACAGGCCTTTCAAAGAGATGTTCTCTTAGGCTGTAAGAGCACTGGGCAGAGCCAGCTGTTTCTTAGCTTCCCGAAGAGCTGGGAGCAAGATGCTTTGGGTCCACTCTCCGTCTTTGGAAACAAGGCAGCCCTTTGGGCCTGGCAGCTCTAGGGCAATGGAGCACACCCAGAGCAGAAGTTCTACTTCAGCCAGATCAGGCCTGCCAGGAAACTGCGTTTCACAGGCCTTGGTAAGAGATGTTCCCGGTAGGCTGTAAGAGCACTGGGCAACGCCAGATGTTTCTTAGCTTCCCGAAGAGCTGGAAGCAAGATGCTTTGGTGCCACTCTCTCACTTTGGAATCAAGGCAGCCCTTTGGGACAGGTAGCTCTAGGCCAGTGGAGCACACCCAGAGCAGAAGTTCTACTTCGGCCAGTTCAGGCCACCAACAAAGTGCGTTTCACAGGCCTTGGTAAGAGATGTTCCCGGTAGGCTGTAAGTGCACTGGGCAACGCCAGATGTTTCTTAGCTTCCCGAAGAGCTGGAAGCAAGATGCTTTGGGGCCTCTCATCCCCTTTGCAAACAAGGCGGCCCTTTGGGCCAGGCAGCTCTAGGCCAATGGAGCACACCCAGAGCAGAAGTTCTACTTCAGCTACATCAGGCCACCAACAAAGTGCGTTTCACAGGCCTTGGTAAGAGATTGTCTCTTAGGCTGTAAGAGCACTGGGCAGAGCCAGTTGTTTCTTAGCTTCCCAAAGAGCTGGAAGCAAGATGCTTTGGGGGCTCCCTGCCCCTTTGCCAACAAGACCGACCTTTGGGCCTTTCAGCTCTGGGCCAATGGAGCACACCCAGAGCAGAAGTTCTACCTCAGCCAGATAAGGCCTGCCAAGAAACTGCGTTTCAAAGGCTTTGGTAAGAGATGTTCCCGCTACTCTGTTAGAGCACTGGGCAGAGACAGTTGTTTCTTAGCTTCCCAAAGAGCTGGAAGCAAGATGCTTTGGGGCCTCTCTGCCCCTTTGCAAACAAGGCATCCCTTTGGGCCTTTCAGCTCTAGGCCCATGGAGCACACCCAGAGCAGAAGTCCTACTTCAGCCAGATCAGGCCTGCCAAGGAACTGCGTTTCAGAGGCCTTTGTATGTGACGTTCCCGGTAGGCTGTGAGAGCACGGTGCAGAGCCAGTTGTTTCCTTGTTTCCCAAACAGCTGGAAGCAAGACGCTTTGGGGCCTCTCTGCCCCTTTGGAAACAAGGCAGCACGTTGGGTCTGGCAGCTCTAGGGCAATGGAGCACAACCAGAGCCGAAGTTCTACTTCTTCCAGATCAGGCCTGCCTAGACAGTGCGTTTCACAGGCCTTGATAAGAGATGTTCTCTTAGGCTATAAGAGCACTGGGCACAGCCAGTTGTTTCTTAGCTTCCCAAGAGGTGGAAGCAAGATGCTTTGGGGCCTCTCTCCCCCTTTGGAAACAAGGCAGCCCTTTGGGCCTTTCAGCTCTAGGGCAATGGAGCACACCCAGAGCAGAAGTTCTACCTCAGCCAGATCAGGCCTGCCAAGAAACTGCTTTTCACAGGCCTTCGTAAGAGGTGTTCCCGGAAGGCTGTAAGAGTACCTGGCAGAGCGAGTTGTTTCTTAGCTTCAAAAACAGCTGGAAGCAACATGATTTGGGGCCTCTCTCCCCCTTTGGAAACAAAGCAGCCTTTGTGCCTGGCAGCTCTAGGCCAAAGTAGCACACCCAGAGCAGAAGTTCTACCTCAGCCAGATCAGGCCTTCCAAGAAACTGCGTCTCACAGGCCTTTCTCTGTCACGTTGCCGGTAGGCTGTGAGAGCACTGTGCAGAGCCAGTTGTTTCTTAGCTTCCCAAAGATTTGGAAGCAAGATGCTTTGGGGACTCTCAGCCCCTTTGGAAACAAGGCGGCCCTTTGGGCCTGGCAGCTCTAGGCCAAAGTAGCACGCCCAGAGCAGGAGTTCTACTTCAGCCAGATCAGGCCTGCCAAGAAACTGCGTTTCACAGGCCTTGGTAAGAGATGTTCCCGGTAGGCTGTGAGAGCACTGTGGAGAGCCAGTTGCTTTAGCTTCCCACAGAGCTGGAAGCAAGATGCTTTGGGGCCTCTCTCTCCCTTTGGACACAAGGCAGCCGTTTGGGCCTGGCAGCTCTAGGCCAATGGAGCACACCCACAGCAGAAGTTCTACTTCAGGCAGATCAGTCCTGCCCAGAAACTGCGTTTCACAGCCCTTGGTAAGAGATGTTCACGGTAGGCTGTGAGAGCACTGGGCAGAACCAGTTGTTTTTTAGCTTCCCAAAGTGCTGGAGGCAACATGCTTTGGGGCCTCTCTCACCCTTTGGAAACAAGGCAGCCCTTAGGTCCTGGTAGCTCTAGGCCTATGTAGCACAACCAGAACAGAAGTTCTACTTCAGCCAGGTCAGGCCTGCCAAGAAACTGCGTTTCACAGGCCTTTCAAAGAGATGTTCTCTTAGGCTGTAAGAGCACTGGGCAGAGCCAGCTGTTTCTTAGCTTCCCGAAGAGCTGGGAGCAAGATGCTTTGGGTGCACTCTCCGTCTTTGGAAACAAGGCAGCCCTTTGGGCCTGGCAGCTCTAGGGCAATGGAGCACACCCAGAGCAGGAGTTCTACTTCAGCCAGATCAGGCCTGCCAGGAAACTGCGTTTCACAGGCCTTGGTAAGAGATGTTCCCGGTAGGCTGTGAGAGCACTGTGGAGAGCCAGTTGCTTTAGCTTCCCACAGAGCTGGAAGCAAGATGCTTTGGGGCCTCTCTCTCCCTTTGGACACAAGGCAGCCGTTTGGGCCTGGCAGCTCTAGGCCAATGGAGCACACCCACAGCAGAAGTTCTACTTCAGGCAGATCAGTCCTGCCCAGAAACTGCGTTTCACAGCCCTTGGTAAGAGATGTTCACGGTAGGCTGTGAGAGCACTGGGCAGAACCAGTTGTTTTTTAGCTTCCCAAAGTGCTGGAGGCAACATGCTTTGGGGCCTCTCTCACCCTTTGGAAACAAGGCAGCCCTTAGGTCCTGGTAGCTCTAGGCCTATGTAGCACAACCAGAACAGAAGTTCTACTTCAGCCAGGTCAGGCCTGCCAAGAAACTGCGTTTCACAGGCCTTTCAAAGAGATGTTCTCTTAGGCTGTAAGAGCACTGGGCAGAGCCAGCTGTTTCTTAGCTTCCCGAAGAGCTGGGAGCAAGATGCTTTGGGGCCTCTCATCCCCTTTGCAAACAAGGCGGCCCTTTGGGCCAGGCAGCTCTAGGCCAATGGAGCACACCCAGAGCAGAAGTTCTACTTCAGCTACATCAGGCCACCAACAAAGTGCGTTTCACAGGCCTTGGTAAGAGATTGTCTCTTAGGCTGTAAGAGCACTGGGCAGAGCCAGTTGTTTCTTAGCTTCCCAAAGAGCTGGAAGCAAGATGCTTTGGGGGCTCCCTGCCCCTTTGCCAACAAGACCGACCTTTGGGCCTTTCAGCTCTGGGCCAATGGAGCACACCCAGAGCAGAAGTTCTACCTCAGCCAGATAAGGCCTGCCAAGAAACTGCGTTTCAAAGGCTTTGGTAAGAGATGTTCCCGCTACTCTGTTAGAGCACTGGGCAGAGACAGTTGTTTCTTAGCTTCCCAAAGAGCTGGAAGCAAGATGCTTTGGGGCCTCTCTGCCCCTTTGCAAACAAGGCATCCCTTTGGGCCTTTCAGCTCTAGGCCCATGGAGCACACCCAGAGCAGAAGTCCTACTTCAGCCAGATCAGGCCTGCCAAGGAACTGCGTTTCAGAGGCCTTTGTATGTGACGTTCCCGGTAGGCTGTGAGAGCACGGTGCAGAGCCAGTTGTTTCCTTGTTTCCCAAACAGCTGGAAGCAAGACGCTTTGGGGCCTCTCTGCCCCTTTGGAAACAAGGCAGCACGTTGGGTCTGGCAGCTCTAGGGCAATGGAGCACAACCAGAGCCGAAGTTCTACTTCTTCCAGATCAGGCCTGCCTAGACAGTGCGTTTCACAGGCCTTGATAAGAGATGTTCTCTTAGGCTATAAGAGCACTGGGCACAGCCAGTTGTTTCTTAGCTTCCCAAGAGGTGGAAGCAAGATGCTTTGGGGCCTCTCTCCCCCTTTGGAAACAAGGCAGCCCTTTGGGCCTTTCAGCTCTAGGGCAATGGAGCACACCCAGAGCAGAAGTTCTACCTCAGCCAGATCAGGCCTGCCAAGAAACTGCTTTTCACAGGCCTTCGTAAGAGGTGTTCCCGGAAGGCTGTAAGAGTACCTGGCAGAGCGAGTTGTTTCTTAGCTTCAAAAACAGCTGGAAGCAACATGATTTGGGGCCTCTCTCCCCCTTTGGAAACAAAGCAGCCTTTGTGCCTGGCAGCTCTAGGCCAAAGTAGCACACCCAGAGCAGAAGTTCTACCTCAGCCAGATCAGGCCTTCCAAGAAACTGCGTCTCACAGGCCTTTCTCTGTCACGTTGCCGGTAGGCTGTGAGAGCACTGTGCAGAGCCAGTTGTTTCTTAGCTTCCCAAAGATTTGGAAGCAAGATGCTTTGGGGACTCTCAGCCCCTTTGGAAACAAGGCGGCCCTTTGGGCCTGGCAGCTCTAGGCCAAAGTAGCACGCCCAGAGCAGGAGTTCTACTTCAGCCAGATCAGGCCTGCCAAGAAACTGCGTTTCACAGGCCTTGGTAAGAGATGTTCCCGGTAGGCTGTGAGAGCACTGTGGAGAGCCAGTTGCTTTAGCTTCCCACAGAGCTGGAAGCAAGATGCTTTGGGGCCTCTCTCTCCCTTTGGACACAAGGCAGCCGTTTGGGCCTGGCAGCTCTAGGCCAATGGAGCACACCCACAGCAGAAGTTCTACTTCAGGCAGATCAGTCCTGCCCAGAAACTGCGTTTCACAGCCCTTGGTAAGAGATGTTCACGGTAGGCTGTGAGAGCACTGGGCAGAACCAGTTGTTTTTTAGCTTCCCAAAGTGCTGGAGGCAACATGCTTTGGGGCCTCTCTCACCCTTTGGAAACAAGGCAGCCCTTAGGTCCTGGTAGCTCTAGGCCTATGTAGCACAACCAGAACAGAAGTTCTACTTCAGCCAGGTCAGGCCTGCCAAGAAACTGCGTTTCACAGGCCTTTCAAAGAGATGTTCTCTTAGGCTGTAAGAGCACTGGGCAGAGCCAGCTGTTTCTTAGCTTCCCGAAGAGCTGGGAGCAAGATGCTTTGGGTGCACTCTCCGTCTTTGGAAACAAGGCAGCCCTTTGGGCCTGGCAGCTCTAGGGCAATGGAGCACACCCAGAGCAGGAGTTCTACTTCAGCCAGATCAGGCCTGCCAGGAAACTGCGTTTCACAGGCCTTGGTAAGAGATGTTCCCGGTAGGCTGTGAGAGCACTGTGGAGAGCCAGTTGCTTTAGCTTCCCACAGAGCTGGAAGCAAGATGCTTTGGGGCCTCTCTCTCCCTTTGGACACAAGGCAGCCGTTTGGGCCTGGCAGCTCTAGGCCAATGGAGCACACCCACAGCAGAAGTTCTACTTCAGGCAGATCAGTCCTGCCCAGAAACTGCGTTTCACAGCCCTTGGTAAGAGATGTTCACGGTAGGCTGTGAGAGCACTGGGCAGAACCAGTTGTTTTTTAGCTTCCCAAAGTGCTGGAGGCAACATGCTTTGGGGCCTCTCTCACCCTTTGGAAACAAGGCAGCCCTTAGGTCCTGGTAGCTCTAGGCCTATGTAGCACAACCAGAACAGAAGTTCTACTTCAGCCAGGTCAGGCCTGCCAAGAAACTGCGTTTCACAGGCCTTTCAAAGAGATGTTCTCTTAGGCTGTAAGAGCACTGGGCAGAGCCAGCTGTTTCTTAGCTTCCCGAAGAGCTGGGAGCAAGATGCTTTGGGTCCACTCTCCGTCTTTGGAAACAAGGCAGCCCTTTGGGCCTGGCAGCTCTAGGGCAATGGAGCACACCCAGACCAGAAGTTCTACTTCAGCCAGATCAGGCCTGCCAGGAAACTGCGTTTCACAGGCCTTGGTAAGAGATGTTCCCGGTAGGCTGTAAGAGCACTGGGCAACGCCAGATGTTTCTTAGCTTCCCGAAGAGCTGGAAGCAAGATGCTTTGGTGCCACTCTCTCACTTTGGAATCAAGGCAGCCCTTTGGGACAGGTAGCTCTAGGCCAGTGGAGCACACCCAGAGCAGAAGTTCTACTTCGGCCAGTTCAGGCCACCAACAAAGTGCGTTTCACAGGCCTTGGTAAGAGATGTTCCCGGTAGGCTGTAAGTGCACTGGGCAACGCCAGATGTTTCTTAGCTTCCCGAAGAGCTGGAAGCAAGATGCTTTGGGGCCTCTCATCCCCTTTGCAAACAAGGCGGCCCTTTGGGCCAGGCAGCTCTAGGCCAATGGAGCACACCCAGAGCAGAAGTTCTACTTCAGCTACATCAGGCCACCAACAAAGTGCGTTTCACAGGCCTTGGTAAGAGATTGTCTCTTAGGCTGTAAGAGCACTGGGCAGAGCCAGTTGTTTCTTAGCTTCCCAAAGAGCTGGAAGCAAGATGCTTTGGGGGCTCCCTGCCCCTTTGCCAACAAGGCCGACCTTTGGGCCTTTCAGCTCTGGGCCAATGGAGCACACCCAGAGCAGAAGTTCTACCTCAGCCAGATAAGGCCTGCCAAGAAACTGCGTTTCAAAGGCTTTGGTAAGAGATGTTGCCGGTACTCTGTTAGAGCACTGGGCAGAGACAGTTGTTTCTTAGCTTCCCAAAGAGCTGGAAGCAAGATGCTTTGGGGCCTCTCTGCCCCTTTGCAAACAAGGCATCCCTTTGGGCCTTTCAGCTCTAGGCCAATGGAGCACACCCAGAGCAGAAGTCCTACTTCAGCCAGATCAGGCCTGCCAAGGAACTGCGTTTCAGAGGCCTTTGTATGTGACGTTCCCGGTAGGCTGTGAGAGCACGGTGCAGAGCCAGTTGTTTCCTTGTTTCCCAAACAGCTGGAAGCAAGACGCTTTGGGGCCTCTCTGCCCCTTTGGAAACAAGGCAGCACGTTGGGTCTGGCAGCTCTAGGGCAATGGAGCACAACCAGAGCCGAAGTTCTACTTCTTCCAGATCAGGCCTGCCTAGACAGTGCGTTTCCCAGGCCTTGATAAGAGATGTTCTCTTAGGCTATAAGAGCACTGGGCACAGCCAGTTGTTTCTTAGCTTCCCAAGAGGTGGAAGCAAGATGCTTTGGGGCCTCTCTCCCCCTTTGGAAACAAGGCAGCCCTTTGGGCCTTTCAGCTCTAGGGCAATGGAGCACACCCAGAGCAGAAGTTCTACCTCAGCCAGATCAGGCCTGCCAAGAAACTGCTTTTCACAGGCCTTCGTAAGAGGTGTTCCCGGAAGGCTGTAAGAGTACCTGGCAGAGCGAGTTGTTTCTTAGCTTCAAAAACGGCTGGAAGCAACATGATTTGGGGCCTCTCTCCCCCTTTGGAAACAAAGCAGCCTTTGTGCCTGGCAGCTCTAGGCCAAAGTAGCACACCCAGAGCACAAGTTCTACCTCAGCCAGATAAGGCCTGTCAAGAAGCTGCGTTTCACAGGCCTTTGTATGTGACGTTCCCGGTTGGCTTTGAGAGCACTGTGCAGAGCCAGTTGTTTTAGCTTCCCAGAGAGCAGGAAGCAAGATGCTTTGGGGCCTCTCTCACACTTTGGAAATAAAGGCAGCCCTTTGGGCCTGGCAGCCCTAGGCCAATGGAGTACACCCAGAGCAGAAGTTCTACCTCAGCCAGATCAGGCCTTCCAAGAAACTGCGTCTCACAGGCCTTTCTCTGTCACGTTGCCGGTAGGCTGTGAGAGCACTGTGCAGAGCCAGTTGTTTCTTAGCTTCCCAAAGATTTGGAAGCAAGATGCTTTGGGGACTCTCAGCCCCTTTGAAAACAAGGCGGCCCTTTGGGCCTGGCAGCGCTAGGCCAAAGTAGCACGCCCAGAGCAGGAGATCTACTTCAGCCAGATCAGGCCTGCCTGGAAACTGCGTTTCACAGGCCTTGGTAAGAGATGTTCCCGGTAGGCTGTGAGAGCACTGTGGAGAGCCAGTTGCTTTAGCTTCCCACAGAGCTGGAAGCAAGATGCTTTGGGGCCTCTCTCTCCCTTTGGACACAAGGCAGCCGTTTGGGCCTGGCAGCTCTAGGCCAATGGAGCACACCCACAGCAGAAGTTCTACTTCAGGCAGATCAGTCCTGCCCAGAAACTGCGTTTCACAGCCCTTGGTAAGAGATGTTCACGGTAGGCTGTGAGAGCACTGGGCAGAACCAGTTGTTTTTTAGCTTCCCAAAGTGCTGGAGGCAACATGCTTTGGGGCCTCTCTCATCCTTTGGAAACAAGGCAGCCCTTAGGTCCTGGTAGCTCTAGGCCTATGTAGCACAACCAGAACAGAAGTTCTACTTCAGCCAGGTCAGGCCTGCCAAGAAACTGCGTTTCACAGGCCTTTCAAAGAGATGTTCTCTTAGGCTGTAAGAGCACTGGGCAGAGCCAGCTGTTTCTTAGCTTCCCGAAGAGCTGGGAGCAAGATGCTTTGGGTCCACTCTCCGTCTTTGGAAACAAGGCAGCCCTTTGGGCCTGGCAGCTCTAGGGCCATGGAGCACACCCAGAGCAGAAGTTCTACTTCAGCCAAATCAGGCCTGCCAGGAAACGGCGTTTCACAGGCCTTGGTAAGAGATGTTCCCGGTAGGCTGTAAGAGCACTGGGCAACGCCAGATGTTTCTTAGCTTCCCGAAGAGCTGGAAGCAAGATGCTTTGGTGCCACTCTCTCACTTTGGAATCAAGGCAGCCCTTTGGGGCAGGTAGCTCTAGGCCAGTGGAGCACACCCAGAGCAGAAGTTCTACTTCGGCCAGTTCAGGCCACCAACAAAGTGCGTTTCACAGGCCTTGGTAAGAGATGTTCCCGGTAGGCTGTAAGAGCACTGGGCAACGCCAGATGTTTCTTAGCTTCCCGAAGAGCTGGAAGCAAGATGCTTTGGGGCCTCTCATCCCCTTTGCAAACAAGGCGGCCCTTTGGGCCAGGCAGCTCTAGGCCAATGGAGCACACCCAGAGCAGAAGTTCTACTTCAGCTACATCAGGCCACCAACAAAGTGCATTTCACAGGCCTTGGTAAGAGATTGTCTCTTAGGCTGTAAGAGCACTGGGCAGAGCCAGTTGTTTCTTAGCTTCCCAAAGAGCTGGAAGCAAGATGCTTTGGGTGCTCACTGCCCCTTTGCCAACAAGGCCGACCTTTGGGCCTTTCAGCTCTGGGCCAATGGAGCACACCCAGAGCAGAAGTTCTACCTCAGCCAGATAAGGCCTGCCAAGAAACTGCGTTTCAAAGGCTTTGGTAAGAGATGTTGCCGGTACTCTGTTAGAGCACTGGGCAGAGACAGTTGTTTCTTAGCTTCCCAAAGAGCTGGAAGCAAGATGCTTTGGGGCCTCTCTGCCCCTTTGCAAACAAGGCATCCCTTTGGGCCTTTCAGCTCTAGGCCAATGGAGCACACCCAGAGCAGAAATCCTACTTCAGCCAGATCAGGCCTGCCAAGGAACTGCGTTTCAGAGGCCTTTGTATGTGACGTTCCCGGTAGGCTGTGAGAGCACGGTGCAGAGCCAGTTGTTTCCTTGTTTCCCAAACAGCTGGAAGCAAGACGCTTTGGGGCCTCTCTGCCCCTTTGGAAACAAGGCAGCACGTTGGGTCTGGCAGCTCTAGGGCAATGGAGCACAACCAGAGCCGAAGTTCTACTTCTTCCAGATCAGGCCTGCCTAGACAGTGCGTTTCCCAGGCCTTGATAAGAGATGTTCTCTTAGGCTATAAGAGCACTGGGCACAGCCAGTTGTTTCTTAGCTTCCCAAGAGGTGGAAGCAAGATGCTTTGGGGCCTCTCTCCCCCTTTGGAAACAAGGCAGCCCTTTGGGCCTTTCAGCTCTAGGGCAATGGAGCACACCCAGAGCAGAAGTTCTACCTCAGCCAGATCAGGCCTGCCAAGAAACTGCTTTTCACAGGCCTTCGTAAGAGGTGTTCCCGGAAGGCTGTAAGAGTACCTGGCAGAGCGAGTTGTTTCTTAGCTTCAAAAACAGCTGGAAGCAACATGATTTGGGGCCTCTCTCCCCCTTTGGAAACAAAGCAGCCTTTGTGCCTGGCAGCTCTAGGCCAAAGTAGCACACCCAGAGCAGAAGTTCTACCTCAGCCAGATCAGGCCTTCCAAGAAACTGCGTCTCACAGGCCTTTCTCTGTCACGTTGCCGGTAGGCTGTGAGAGCACTGTGCAGAGCCAGTTGTTTCTTAGCTTCCCAAAGATTTGGAAGCAAGATGCTTTGGGGACTCTCAGCCCCTTTGGAAACAAGGCGGCCCTTTGGGCCTGGCAGCTCTAGGCCAAAGTAGCACGCCCAGAGCAGGAGTTCTACTTCAGCCAGATCAGGCCTGCCAAGAAACTGCGTTTCACAGGCCTTGGTAAGAGATGTTCCCGGTAGGCTGTGAGAGCACTGTGGAGAGCCAGTTGCTTTAGCTTCCCACAGAGCTGGAAGCAAGATGCTTTGGGGCCTCTCTCTCCCTTTGGACACAAGGCAGCCGTTTGGGCCTGGCAGCTCTAGGCCAATGGAGCACACCCACAGCAGAAGTTCTACTTCAGGCAGATCAGTCCTGCCCAGAAACTGCGTTTCACAGCCCTTGGTAAGAGATGTTCACGGTAGGCTGTGAGAGCACTGGGCAGAACCAGTTGTTTTTTAGCTTCCCAAAGTGCTGGAGGCAACATGCTTTGGGGCCTCTCTCACCCTTTGGAAACAAGGCAGCCCTTAGGTCCTGGTAGCTCTAGGCCTATGTAGCACAACCAGAACAGAAGTTCTACTTCAGCCAGGTCAGGCCTGCCAAGAAACTGCGTTTCACAGGCCTTTCAAAGAGATGTTCTCTTAGGCTGTAAGAGCACTGGGCAGAGCCAGCTGTTTCTTAGCTTCCCGAAGAGCTGGGAGCAAGATGCTTTGGGTGCACTCTCCGTCTTTGGAAACAAGGCAGCCCTTTGGGCCTGGCAGCTCTAGGGCAATGGAGCACACCCAGAGCAGGAGTTCTACTTCAGCCAGATCAGGCCTGCCAGGAAACTGCGTTTCACAGGCCTTGGTAAGAGATGTTCCCGGTAGGCTGTGAGAGCACTGTGGAGAGCCAGTTGCTTTAGCTTCCCACAGAGCTGGAAGCAAGATGCTTTGGGGCCTCTCTCTCCCTTTGGACACAAGGCAGCCGTTTGGGCCTGGCAGCTCTAGGCCAATGGAGCACACCCACAGCAGAAGTTCTACTTCAGGCAGATCAGTCCTGCCCAGAAACTGCGTTTCACAGCCCTTGGTAAGAGATGTTCACGGTAGGCTGTGAGAGCACTGGGCAGAACCAGTTGTTTTTTAGCTTCCCAAAGTGCTGGAGGCAACATGCTTTGGGGCCTCTCTCACCCTTTGGAAACAAGGCAGCCCTTAGGTCCTGGTAGCTCTAGGCCTATGTAGCACAACCAGAACAGAAGTTCTACTTCAGCCAGGTCAGGCCTGCCAAGAAACTGCGTTTCACAGGCCTTTCAAAGAGATGTTCTCTTAGGCTGTAAGAGCACTGGGCAGAGCCAGCTGTTTCTTAGCTTCCCGAAGAGCTGGGAGCAAGATGCTTTGGGGCCTCTCATCCCCTTTGCAAACAAGGCGGCCCTTTGGGCCAGGCAGCTCTAGGCCAATGGAGCACACCCAGAGCAGAAGTTCTACTTCAGCTACATCAGGCCACCAACAAAGTGCGTTTCACAGGCCTTGGTAAGAGATTGTCTCTTAGGCTGTAAGAGCACTGGGCAGAGCCAGTTGTTTCTTAGCTTCCCAAAGAGCTGGAAGCAAGATGCTTTGGGGGCTCCCTGCCCCTTTGCCAACAAGACCGACCTTTGGGCCTTTCAGCTCTGGGCCAATGGAGCACACCCAGAGCAGAAGTTCTACCTCAGCCAGATAAGGCCTGCCAAGAAACTGCGTTTCAAAGGCTTTGGTAAGAGATGTTCCCGCTACTCTGTTAGAGCACTGGGCAGAGACAGTTGTTTCTTAGCTTCCCAAAGAGCTGGAAGCAAGATGCTTTGGGGCCTCTCTGCCCCTTTGCAAACAAGGCATCCCTTTGGGCCTTTCAGCTCTAGGCCCATGGAGCACACCCAGAGCAGAAGTCCTACTTCAGCCAGATCAGGCCTGCCAAGGAACTGCGTTTCAGAGGCCTTTGTATGTGACGTTCCCGGTAGGCTGTGAGAGCACGGTGCAGAGCCAGTTGTTTCCTTGTTTCCCAAACAGCTGGAAGCAAGACGCTTTGGGGCCTCTCTGCCCCTTTGGAAACAAGGCAGCACGTTGGGTCTGGCAGCTCTAGGGCAATGGAGCACAACCAGAGCCGAAGTTCTACTTCTTCCAGATCAGGCCTGCCTAGACAGTGCGTTTCACAGGCCTTGATAAGAGATGTTCTCTTAGGCTATAAGAGCACTGGGCACAGCCAGTTGTTTCTTAGCTTCCCAAGAGGTGGAAGCAAGATGCTTTGGGGCCTCTCTCCCCCTTTGGAAACAAGGCAGCCCTTTGGGCCTTTCAGCTCTAGGGCAATGGAGCACACCCAGAGCAGAAGTTCTACCTCAGCCAGATCAGGCCTGCCAAGAAACTGCTTTTCACAGGCCTTCGTAAGAGGTGTTCCCGGAAGGCTGTAAGAGTACCTGGCAGAGCGAGTTGTTTCTTAGCTTCAAAAACAGCTGGAAGCAACATGATTTGGGGCCTCTCTCCCCCTTTGGAAACAAAGCAGCCTTTGTGCCTGGCAGCTCTAGGCCAAAGTAGCACACCCAGAGCAGAAGTTCTACCTCAGCCAGATCAGGCCTTCCAAGAAACTGCGTCTCACAGGCCTTTCTCTGTCACGTTGCCGGTAGGCTGTGAGAGCACTGTGCAGAGCCAGTTGTTTCTTAGCTTCCCAAAGATTTGGAAGCAAGATGCTTTGGGGACTCTCAGCCCCTTTGGAAACAAGGCGGCCCTTTGGGCCTGGCAGCTCTAGGCCAAAGTAGCACGCCCAGAGCAGGAGTTCTACTTCAGCCAGATCAGGCCTGCCAAGAAACTGCGTTTCACAGGCCTTGGTAAGAGATGTTCCCGGTAGGCTGTGAGAGCACTGTGGAGAGCCAGTTGCTTTAGCTTCCCACAGAGCTGGAAGCAAGATGCTTTGGGGCCTCTCTCTCCCTTTGGACACAAGGCAGCCGTTTGGGCCTGGCAGCTCTAGGCCAATGGAGCACACCCACAGCAGAAGTTCTACTTCAGGCAGATCAGTCCTGCCCAGAAACTGCGTTTCACAGCCCTTGGTAAGAGATGTTCACGGTAGGCTGTGAGAGCACTGGGCAGAACCAGTTGTTTTTTAGCTTCCCAAAGTGCTGGAGGCAACATGCTTTGGGGCCTCTCTCACCCTTTGGAAACAAGGCAGCCCTTAGGTCCTGGTAGCTCTAGGCCTATGTAGCACAACCAGAACAGAAGTTCTACTTCAGCCAGGTCAGGCCTGCCAAGAAACTGCGTTTCACAGGCCTTTCAAAGAGATGTTCTCTTAGGCTGTAAGAGCACTGGGCAGAGCCAGCTGTTTCTTAGCTTCCCGAAGAGCTGGGAGCAAGATGCTTTGGGTGCACTCTCCGTCTTTGGAAACAAGGCAGCCCTTTGGGCCTGGCAGCTCTAGGGCAATGGAGCACACCCAGAGCAGGAGTTCTACTTCAGCCAGATCAGGCCTGCCAGGAAACTGCGTTTCACAGGCCTTGGTAAGAGATGTTCCCGGTAGGCTGTGAGAGCACTGTGGAGAGCCAGTTGCTTTAGCTTCCCACAGAGCTGGAAGCAAGATGCTTTGGGGCCTCTCTCTCCCTTTGGACACAAGGCAGCCGTTTGGGCCTGGCAGCTCTAGGCCAATGGAGCACACCCACAGCAGAAGTTCTACTTCAGGCAGATCAGTCCTGCCCAGAAACTGCGTTTCACAGCCCTTGGTAAGAGATGTTCACGGTAGGCTGTGAGAGCACTGGGCAGAACCAGTTGTTTTTTAGCTTCCCAAAGTGCTGGAGGCAACATGCTTTGGGGCCTCTCTCACCCTTTGGAAACAAGGCAGCCCTTAGGTCCTGGTAGCTCTAGGCCTATGTAGCACAACCAGAACAGAAGTTCTACTTCAGCCAGGTCAGGCCTGCCAAGAAACTGCGTTTCACAGGCCTTTCAAAGAGATGTTCTCTTAGGCTGTAAGAGCACTGGGCAGAGCCAGCTGTTTCTTAGCTTCCCGAAGAGCTGGGAGCAAGATGCTTTGGGTCCACTCTCCGTCTTTGGAAACAAGGCAGCCCTTTGGGCCTGGCAGCTCTAGGGCAATGGAGCACACCCAGACCAGAAGTTCTACTTCAGCCAGATCAGGCCTGCCAGGAAACTGCGTTTCACAGGCCTTGGTAAGAGATGTTCCCGGTAGGCTGTAAGAGCACTGGGCAACGCCAGATGTTTCTTAGCTTCCCGAAGAGCTGGAAGCAAGATGCTTTGGTGCCACTCTCTCACTTTGGAATCAAGGCAGCCCTTTGGGACAGGTAGCTCTAGGCCAGTGGAGCACACCCAGAGCAGAAGTTCTACTTCGGCCAGTTCAGGCCACCAACAAAGTGCGTTTCACAGGCCTTGGTAAGAGATGTTCCCGGTAGGCTGTAAGTGCACTGGGCAACGCCAGATGTTTCTTAGCTTCCCGAAGAGCTGGAAGCAAGATGCTTTGGGGCCTCTCATCCCCTTTGCAAACAAGGCGGCCCTTTGGGCCAGGCAGCTCTAGGCCAATGGAGCACACCCAGAGCAGAAGTTCTACTTCAGCTACATCAGGCCACCAACAAAGTGCGTTTCACAGGCCTTGGTAAGAGATTGTCTCTTAGGCTGTAAGAGCACTGGGCAGAGCCAGTTGTTTCTTAGCTTCCCAAAGAGCTGGAAGCAAGATGCTTTGGGGGCTCCCTGCCCCTTTGCCAACAAGGCCGACCTTTGGGCCTTTCAGCTCTGGGCCAATGGAGCACACCCAGAGCAGAAGTTCTACCTCAGCCAGATAAGGCCTGCCAAGAAACTGCGTTTCAAAGGCTTTGGTAAGAGATGTTGCCGGTACTCTGTTAGAGCACTGGGCAGAGACAGTTGTTTCTTAGCTTCCCAAAGAGCTGGAAGCAAGATGCTTTGGGGCCTCTCTGCCCCTTTGCAAACAAGGCATCCCTTTGGGCCTTTCAGCTCTAGGCCAATGGAGCACACCCAGAGCAGAAGTCCTACTTCAGCCAGATCAGGCCTGCCAAGGAACTGCGTTTCAGAGGCCTTTGTATGTGACGTTCCCGGTAGGCTGTGAGAGCACGGTGCAGAGCCAGTTGTTTCCTTGTTTCCCAAACAGCTGGAAGCAAGACGCTTTGGGGCCTCTCTGCCCCTTTGGAAACAAGGCAGCACGTTGGGTCTGGCAGCTCTAGGGCAATGGAGCACAACCAGAGCCGAAGTTCTACTTCTTCCAGATCAGGCCTGCCTAGACAGTGCGTTTCACAGGCCTTGATAAGAGATGTTCTCTTAGGCTATAAGAGCACTGGGCACAGCCAGTTGTTTCTTAGCTTCCCAAGAGGTGGAAGCAAGATGCTTTGGGGCCTCTCTCCCCCTTTGGAAACAAGGCAGCCCTTTGGGCCTTTCAGCTCTAGGGCAATGGAGCACACCCAGAGCAGAAGTTCTACCTCAGCCAGATCAGGCCTGCCAAGAAACTGCTTTTCACAGGCCTTCGTAAGAGGTGTTCCCGGAAGGCTGTAAGAGTACCTGGCAGAGCGAGTTGTTTCTTAGCTTCAAAAACGGCTGGAAGCAACATGATTTGGGGCCTCTCTCCCCCTTTGGAAACAAAGCAGCCTTTGTGCCTGGCAGCTCTAGGCCAAAGTAGCACACCCAGAGCACAAGTTCTACCTCAGCCAGATAAGGCCTGTCAAGAAGCTGCGTTTCACAGGCCTTTGTATGTGACGTTCCCGGTTGGCTTTGAGAGCACTGTGCAGAGCCAGTTGTTTTAGCTTCCCAGAGAGCAGGAAGCAAGATGCTTTGGGGCCTCTCTCACACTTTGGAAATAAAGGCAGCCCTTTGGGCCTGGCAGCCCTAGGCCAATGGAGTACACCCAGAGCAGAAGTTCTACCTCAGCCAGATCAGGCCTTCCAAGAAACTGCGTCTCACAGGCCTTTCTCTGTCACGTTGCCGGTAGGCTGTGAGAGCACTGTGCAGAGCCAGTTGTTTCTTAGCTTCCCAAAGATTTGGAAGCAAGATGCTTTGGGGACTCTCAGCCCCTTTGAAAACAAGGCGGCCCTTTGGGCCTGGCAGCGCTAGGCCAAAGTAGCACGCCCAGAGCAGGAGATCTACTTCAGCCAGATCAGGCCTGCCTGGAAACTGCGTTTCACAGGCCTTGGTAAGAGATGTTCCCGGTAGGCTGTGAGAGCACTGTGGAGAGCCAGTTGCTTTAGCTTCCCACAGAGCTGGAAGCAAGATGCTTTGGGGCCTCTCTCTCCCTTTGGACACAAGGCAGCCGTTTGGGCCTGGCAGCTCTAGGCCAATGGAGCACACCCACAGCAGAAGTTCTACTTCAGGCAGATCAGTCCTGCCCAGAAACTGCGTTTCACAGCCCTTGGTAAGAGATGTTCACGGTAGGCTGTGAGAGCACTGGGCAGAACCAGTTGTTTTTTAGCTTCCCAAAGTGCTGGAGGCAACATGCTTTGGGGCCTCTCTCATCCTTTGGAAACAAGGCAGCCCTTAGGTCCTGGTAGCTCTAGGCCTATGTAGCACAACCAGAACAGAAGTTCTACTTCAGCCAGGTCAGGCCTGCCAAGAAACTGCGTTTCACAGGCCTTTCAAAGAGATGTTCTCTTAGGCTGTAAGAGCACTGGGCAGAGCCAGCTGTTTCTTAGCTTCCCGAAGAGCTGGGAGCAAGATGCTTTGGGTCCACTCTCCGTCTTTGGAAACAAGGCAGCCCTTTGGGCCTGGCAGCTCTAGGGCCATGGAGCACACCCAGAGCAGAAGTTCTACTTCAGCCAAATCAGGCCTGCCAGGAAACGGCGTTTCACAGGCCTTGGTAAGAGATGTTCCCGGTAGGCTGTAAGAGCACTGGGCAACGCCAGATGTTTCTTAGCTTCCCGAAGAGCTGGAAGCAAGATGCTTTGGTGCCACTCTCTCACTTTGGAATCAAGGCAGCCCTTTGGGGCAGGTAGCTCTAGGCCAGTGGAGCACACCCAGAGCAGAAGTTCTACTTCGGCCAGTTCAGGCCACCAACAAAGTGCGTTTCACAGGCCTTGGTAAGAGATGTTCCCGGTAGGCTGTAAGAGCACTGGGCAACGCCAGATGTTTCTTAGCTTCCCGAAGAGCTGGAAGCAAGATGCTTTGGGGCCTCTCATCCCCTTTGCAAACAAGGCGGCCCTTTGGGCCAGGCAGCTCTAGGCCAATGGAGCACACCCAGAGCAGAAGTTCTACTTCAGCTACATCAGGCCACCAACAAAGTGCATTTCACAGGCCTTGGTAAGAGATTGTCTCTTAGGCTGTAAGAGCACTGGGCAGAGCCAGTTGTTTCTTAGCTTCCCAAAGAGCTGGAAGCAAGATGCTTTGGGTGCTCACTGCCCCTTTGCCAACAAGGCCGACCTTTGGGCCTTTCAGCTCTGGGCCAATGGAGCACACCCAGAGCAGAAGTTCTACCTCAGCCAGATAAGGCCTGCCAAGAAACTGCGTTTCAAAGGCTTTGGTAAGAGATGTTGCCGGTACTCTGTTAGAGCACTGGGCAGAGACAGTTGTTTCTTAGCTTCCCAAAGAGCTGGAAGCAAGATGCTTTGGGGCCTCTCTGCCCCTTTGCAAACAAGGCATCCCTTTGGGCCTTTCAGCTCTAGGCCAATGGAGCACACCCAGAGCAGAAATCCTACTTCAGCCAGATCAGGCCTGCCAAGGAACTGCGTTTCAGAGGCCTTTGTATGTGACGTTCCCGGTAGGCTGTGAGAGCACGGTGCAGAGCCAGTTGTTTCCTTGTTTCCCAAACAGCTGGAAGCAAGACGCTTTGGGGCCTCTCTGCCCCTTTGGAAACAAGGCAGCACGTTGGGTCTGGCAGCTCTAGGGCAATGGAGCACAACCAGAGCCGAAGTTCTACTTCTTCCAGATCAGGCCTGCCTAGACAGTGCGTTTCCCAGGCCTTGATAAGAGATGTTCTCTTAGGCTATAAGAGCACTGGGCACAGCCAGTTGTTTCTTAGCTTCCCAAGAGGTGGAAGCAAGATGCTTTGGGGCCTCTCTCCCCCTTTGGAAACAAGGCAGCCCTTTGGGCCTTTCATCTCTAGGGCAATGGAGCACACCCAGAGCAGAAGTTCTACCTCAGCCAGATCAGGCCTGCCAAGAAACTGCTTTTCACAGGCCTTCGTAAGAGGTGTTCCCGGAAGGCTGTTAGAGTACCTGGCAGAGCGAGTTGTTTCTTAGCTTCAAAAACAGCTGGAAGCAACATGATTTGGGGCCTCTCTCCCCCTTTGGAAACAAAGCAGCCTTTGTGCCTGGCAGCTCTAGGCCAAAGTAGCACACCCAGAGCACAAGTTCTACCTCAGCCAGATAAGGCCTGTCAAGAAGCTGCGTTTCACAGGCCTTTGTATGTGACGTTCCCGGTTGGCTTTGAGAGCACTGTGCAGAGCCAGTTGTTTTAGCTTCCCAGAGAGCAGGAAGCAAGATGCTTTGGGGCCTCTCTCACACTTTGGAAATAAAGGCAGCCCTTTGGGCCTGGCAGCCCTAGGCCAATGGAGTACACCCAGAGCAGAAGTTCTACCTCAGCCAGATCAGGCCTTCCAAGAAACTGCGTCTCACAGGCCTTTCTCTGTCACGTTGCCGGTAGGCTGTGAGAGCACTGTGCAGAGCCAGTTGTTTCTTAGCTTCCCAAAGATTTGGAAGCAAGATGCTTTGGGGACTCTCAGCCCCTTTGGAAACAAGGCGGCCCTTTGGGCCTGGCAGCTCTAGGCCAAAGTAGCACGCCCAGAGCAGGAGTTCTACTTCAGCCAGATCAGGCCTGCCAGGAAACTGCGTTTCACAGGCCTTGGTAAGAGATGTTCCCGGTAGGCTGTGAGAGCACTGTGGAGAGCCAGTTGCTTTAGCTTCCCACAGAGCTGGAAGCAAGATGCTTTGGGTCCTCTCTCTCCCTTTGGACACAAGGCAGCCGTTTGGGCCTGGCAGCTCTAGGCCAATGGAGCACACCCACAGCAGAAGTTCTACTTCAGGCAGATCAGTCCTGCCCAGAAACTGCGTTTCACAGCCCTTGGTAAGAGATGTTCACGGTAGGCTGTGAGAGCACTGGGCAGAACCAGTTGTTTTTTACCTTCCCAAAGTGCTGGAGGCAAGATGCTTTGGGGCCTCTCTCACCCTTTGGAAACAAGGCAGCCCTTAGGTCCTGGTAGCTCTAGGCCTATGTAGCACAACCAGAACAGAAGTTCTAGTTCAGCCAGGTCAGGCCTGCCAAGAAACTGCGTTTCACAGGCCTTTCAAAGAGATGTTCTCTTAGGCTGTAAGAGCACTGGGCAGAGCCAGCTGTTTCTTAGCTTCCCGAAGAGCTGGGAGCAAGATGCTTTGGGTCCACTCTCCGTCTTTGGAAACAAGGCAGCCCTTTGGGCCTGGCAGCTCTAGGGCAATGGAGCACACCCAGAGCAGAAGTTCTACTTCAGCCAGATCAGGCCTGCCAGGAAACTGCGTTTCACAGGCCTTGGTAAGAGATGTTCCCGGTAGGCTGTAAGAGCACTGGGCAGAGCCAGTTGTTTCTTACCTTCCTGAAAAGCTGGAAGCAAGATGCTTGGGACCCCTCTGCCCGTTTGGGAACAAGGCAGCCTTTTGGGTCGGGAAGCTCTAGGCCAATGGAGCACACGCAGAGCAGGAGTTCTACTTCAGCCTGATCAGGCCTGCAAAGAAACAGCGTTTGACAGGCCTTGGTAAGAGATGTTCCCGGTAGGTGTAAGATCACTGGGCAGAGCCAGTTGTTTCTTAGCTTCACAAAGACCGGGAAGCAAGATGCTTTGGGCCTCTCTGCCCCTTGGAAACAGGGCAGCACTTTGGGCCTGGCAGCTCTAGGGCAATGGAGCACACCCAGAGCCGGAGTTCTACTTCAGCCAGATGAGGCCTGCCAAGAAACTGCGTTTCACAGGCCTTTCAAAGACATGTTCCCGGTAGGCTGTAAGATCACGGGCCAGAGCGAGTTGGTTCTTAGATTCCCAGAGAGCTGGAAGCAAGATGCTTTGGGGCCTCTCTGCCCCTTTGGAAACAAGGCAGCACCTTGGGCCTGGCAGCTCTAGGGCAATGGAGCACACCCAGAGCAGAAGTCCTACTTGAGCCAGATCAGGCCACCAACAAAGTGCGTTTCACAGGCCTTGGTAAGAGATTGTCTCTTAGGCTGTAAGAGCACTGGGCAGAGACAGTTGTTTCTTAGCTTCCCAAAGAGCTGGAAGCAAGATGCTTTGGGGGCTCCCTGCCCCTTTGCCAACAAGGGCGACCTTTGGGCCGTTCAGCTCTAGGCCAATGGAGCACACCCAGCGCAGAAGTCCTACTTCAGCCAGATCAGGCCTGCCAAGGAACTGCGTTTCAGAGGCCTTTGTATGTGACGTTCCCGGTAGGCTGTGAGAGCACGGTGCAGAGCCAGTTGTTTCCTTGTTTCCCAAACAGCTGGAAGCAAGACGCTTTGGGGCCTCTCTGCCCCTTTGGAAACAAGGCAGCCCTTTGGGCCTGGCAGCTCTAGGGCAATGGAGCACACCCAGAGCAGAAGTTCTACTTCAGCCAGATCAGGCCTGCCAGGAAACTGCGTTTCACAGGCCTTCGTAAGAGGTGTTCCCGGAAGGCTGTAAGAGTACCTGGCAGAGCGAGTTGTTTCTTAGCTTCAAAAACAGCTGGAAGCAACATGATTTGGGGCCTCTCTCCCCCTTTGGAAACAAAGCAGCCTTGGTGCCTGGCAGCTCTAGGCCAAAGTAGCACACCCAGAGCACAAGTTCTACCTCAGCCAGATAAGGCCTGTCAAGAAGCTGCGTTTCACAGGCCTTTGTATGTGACGTTCCCGGTTGGCTTTGAGAGCACTGTGCAGAGCCAGTTGTTTTAGCTTCCCAGAGAGCAGGAAGCAAGATGCTTTGGGGCCTCTCTCACACTTTGGAAATAAAGGCAGCCCTTTGGGCCTGGCAGCCCTAGGCCAATGGAGTACACCCAGAGCAGAAGTTCTACCTCAGCCAGATCAGGCCTTCCAAGAAACTGCGTCTCACAGGCCTTTCTCTGTCACGTTGCCGGTAGGCTGTGAGAGCACTGTGCAGAGCCAGTTGTTTCTTAGCTTCCCAAAGATTTGGAAGCAAGATGCTTTGGGGACTCTCAGCCCCTTTGGAAACAAGGCGGCCCTTTGGGCCTGGCAGCTCTAGGCCAAAGTAGCACGCCCAGAGCAGGAGTTCTACTTCAGCCAGATCAGGCCTGCCAAGAAACTGCGTTTCACAGTCCTTGGTAAGAGATGTTCCTGGTAGGCTGTGAGAGCACTGTGTAGAGCCAGTTGCTTTAGCTTCCCACAGAGCTGGAAGCAAGATGCTTTGGGTCCACTCTCCGTCTTTGGAAACAAGGCAGCCCTTTGGGCCTGGCAGCTCTAGGCCAATGGAGCACACCCACAGCAGAAGTTCTACTTCAGGCAGATCAGTCCTGCCCAGAAACTGCGTTTCACAGCCCTTGGTAAGAGATGTTCACGGTAGGCTGTGAGAGCACTGGGCAGAACCAGTTGTTTTTTAGCTTCCCAAAGTGCTGGAGGCAAGATGCTTTGGGGCCTCTCTCACCCTTTGGAAACAAGGCAGCCCTTAGGTCCTGGTAGCTCTAGGCCTATGTAGCACAACCAGAACAGAAGTTCTACTTCAGCCAGGTCAGGCCTGCCAAGAAACTGCGTTTCACAGGCCTTTCAAAGAGATGTTCTCTTAGGCTGTAAGAGCACTGGGCAGAGCCAGCTGTTTCTTAGCTTCCCGAAGAGCTGGGAGCAAGATGCTTTGGGTCCACTCTCCGTCTTTGGAAACAAGGCAGCCCTTTGGGCCTGGCAGCTCTAGGGCAATGGAGCACACCCAGAGCAGAAGTTCTACTTCAGCCAGATCAGGCCTGCCAGGAAACTGCGTTTCACAGGCCTTGGTAAGAGATGTTCCCGGTAGGCTGTGAGAGCACTGTGGAGAGCCAGTTGCTTTAGCTTCCCACAGAGCTGGAAGCAAGATGCTTTGGGGCCTCTCTCTCCCTTTGGACACAAGGCAGCCGTTTGGGCCTGGCAGCTCTAGGCCAATGGAGCACACCCACAGCAGAAGTTCTACTTCAGCCAGATCAGGCCTGCCAGGAAACTGCGTTTCACAGGCCTTGGTAAGAGATGTTCCCGGTAGGCTGTGAGAGCACTGTGGAGAGCCAGTTGCTTTAGCTTCCCACAGAGCTGGAAGCAAGATGCTTTGGGGCCTCTCTCTCCCTTTGGACACAAGGCAGCCGTTTGGGCCTGGCAGCTCTAGGCCAATGGAGCACACCCACAGCAGAAGTTCTACTTCAGGCAGATCAGTCCTGCCCAGAAACTGCGTTTCACAGCCCTTGGTAAGAGATGTTCCCGGTAGGCTGTGAGAGCACTGGGCAACGCCAGATGTTTCTTAGCTTCCCGAAGAGCTGGAAGCAAGATGCTTTGGTGCCACTCTCTCACTTTGGAATCAAGGCAGCCCTTTGGGGCAGGTAGCTCTAGGCCAGTGGAGCACACCCAGAGCAGAAGTTCTACTTCGGCCAGTTCAGGCCACCAACAAACTGCGTTTCACAGGCCTTGGTAAGAGATGTTCCCGGTAGGCTGTAAGAGCACTGGGCAACGCCAGATGTTTCTTAGCTTCCCGAAGAGCTGGAAGCAAGATGCTTTGGGGCCTCTCTGCCCCATTGCAAACAAGGCATCCCTTTGGGCCTTTCAGCTCTAGGCCAATGGAACACACCCAGAGCAGAAGTCCTACTTCAGCCAGATCAGGCCTGCCAAAAAACTGCGTTTCAAAGGCTTTGGTAAGAGATGTTCCCGGTACTCTGTTAGAGCACTGGGCAGAGCCATTTGTTTCTTAGCTTCCCAAAGAGCTGGAAGCAAGATGCTTTGGGGGCTCCCTGCCCCTTTGCCAACAAGGGCGACCTTTGGGCCTTTCAGCTCTCGGCCAATGGAGCACACCCAGAGCAGAAGTCCTACTTCAGCCAGATCAGGCCTGCCAAGGAACTGCGTTTCAGAGGCCTTTGTATGTGACGTTCCCGGTAGGCTGTGAGAGCACGGTGCAGAGCCAGTTGTTTCCTTGTTTCCCAAACAGCTGGAAGCAAGACGCTTTGGGGCCTCTCTGCCCCTTTGGAAACAAGGCAGCACGTTGGGTCTGGCAGCTCTAGGGCAATGGAGCACAACCAGAGCCGAAGTTCTACTTCTTCCAGATCAGGCCTGCCTAGACAGTGCGTTTCACAGGCCTTGATAAGAGATGTTCTCTTAGGCTATAAGAGCACTGGGCACAGCCAGTTGTTTCTTAGCTTCCCAAGAGGTGGAAGCAAGATGCTTTGGGGCCTCTCTCCCCCTTTGGAAACAAGGCAGCCCTTTGGGCCTTTCAGCTCTAGGGCAATGGAGCACACCCAGAGCAGAAGTTCTACCTCAGCCAGATCAGGCCTGCCAAGAAACTGCTTTTCACAGGCCTTCGTAAGAGGTGTTCCCGGAAGGCTGTCAGAGTACCTGGCAGAGCGAGTTGTTTCTTAGCTTCAAAAACAGCTGGAAGCAACATGATTTGGGGCCTCTCTCCCCCTTTGGAAACAAAGCAGCCTTTGTGCCTGGCAGCTCTAGGCCAAAGTAGCACACCCAGAGCACAAGTTCTACCTCAGCCAGATAAGGCCTGTCAAGAAGCTGCGTTTCACAGGCCTTTGTATGTGACGTTCCCGGTTGGCTTTGAGAGCACTGTGCAGAGCCAGTTGTTTTAGCTTCCCAGAGAGCAGGAAGCAAGATGCTTTGGGGCCTCTCTCACACTTTGGAAATAAAGGCAGCCCTTTGGGCCTGGCAGCCCTAGGCCAATGGAGTACACCCAGAGCAGAAGTTCTACCTCAGCCAGATCAGGCCTTCCAAGAAACTGCATCTCACAGGCCTTTCTCTGTCACGTTGCCGGTAGGCTGTGAGAGCACTGGGCAGAACCAGTTGTTTTTTAGATTCCCAAAGTGCTGGAGGCAAGATACTTTGGGGCCTCTCTCACCCTTTGGAATCAAGGCAGCCCTTAGGTCCTGGTAGCTCTAGGCCTATGTAGCACAACCAGAACAGAAGTTCTACTTCAGCCAGGTCAGGCCTGCCAAGAAACTGCGTTTCACAGGCCTTTCAAAGAGATGTTCTCTTAGGCTGTAAGAGCACTGGGCAGAGCCAGCTGTTTCTTAGCTTCCCGAAGAGCTGGGAGCAAGATGCTTTGGGTCCACTCTCCGTCTTTGGAAACAAGGCAGCCCTTTGGGCCTGGCAGCTCTAGGGCAATGGAGCACACCCACAGCAGAAGTTCTACTTCAGGCAGATCAGTCCTGCCCAGAAACTGCGTTTCACAGCCCTTGGTAAGAGATGTTCACGGTAGGCTGTGAGAGCACTGGGCAGAACCAGTTGTTTTTTAGATTCCCAAAGTGCTGGAGGCAAGATGCTTTGGGGCCTCTCTCACCCTTTGGAAACAAGGCAGCCCTTAGGTCCTGGTAGCTCTAGGCCTATGTAGCACAACCAGAACAGAAGTTCTACTTCAGCCAGGTCAGGCCTGCCAAGAAACTGCGTTTCACAGGCCTTTCAAAGAGATGTTCTCTTAGGCTGTAAGAGCACTGGGCAGAGCCAGCTGTTTCTTAGCTTCCCGAAGAGCTGGGAGCAAGATGCTTTGGGTCCACTCTCCGTCTTTGGAAACAAGGCAGCCCTTTGGGCCTGGCAGCTCTAGGGCAATGGAGCACACCCAGAGCAGAAGTTCTACTTCAGCCAGATCAGGCCTGCCAGGAAACTGCGTTTCACAGGCCTTGGTAAGAGATGTTCCCGGTAGGCTGTAAGAGCACTGGGCAACGCCAGATGTTTCTTAGCTTCCCGAAGAGCTGGAAGCAAGATGCTTTGGTGCCACTCTCTCACTTTGGAATCAAGGCAGCCCTTTGGGACAGGTAGCTCTAGGCCAGTGGAGCACACCCAGTGCAGAAGTTCTACTTCGGCCAGTTCAGGCCACCAACAAAGTGCGTTTCACAGGCCTTGGTAAGAGATGTTCCCGGTAGGCTGTAAGTGCACTGGGCAACGCCAGATGTTTCTTAGCTTCCCGAAGAGCTGGAAGCAAGATGCTTTGGGGCCTCTCATCCCCTTTGCAAACAAGGCGGCCCTTTGGGCCAGGCAGCTCTAGGCCAATGGAGCACACCCAGAGCAGAAGTTCTACTTCAGCTACATCAGGCCACCAACAAAGTGCGTTTCACAGGCCTTGGTAAGAGATTGTCTCTTAGGCTGTAAGAGCACTGGGCAGAGCCAGTTGTTTCTTAGCTTCCCAAAGAGCTGGAAGCAAGATGCTTTGGGGGCTCCCTGCCCCTTTGCCAACAAGACCGACCTTTGGGCCTTTCAGCTCTGGGCCAATGGAGCACACCCAGAGCAGAAGTTCTACCTCAGCCAGATAAGGCCTGCCAAGAAACTGCGTTTCAAAGGCTTTGGTAAGAGATGTTCCCGCTACTCTGTTAGAGCACTGGGCAGAGACAGTTGTTTCTTAGCTTCCCAAAGAGCTGGAAGCAAGATGCTTTGGGGGCTCCCTGCCCCTTTGCCAACAAGGGCGACCTTTGGGCCTTTCAGCTCTCGGCCAATGGAGCACACCCAGAGCAGAAGTCCTACTTCAGCCAGATCAGGCCTGCCAAGGAACTGCGTTTCAGAGGCCTTTGTATGTGACGTTCCCGGTAGGCTGTGAGAGCACGGTGCAGAGCCAGTTGTTTCCTTGTTTCCCAAACAGCTGGAAGCAAGACGCTTTGGGGCCTCTCTGCCCCTTTGGAAACAAGGCAGCACGTTGGGTCTGGCAGCTCTAGGGCAATGGAGCACAACCAGAGCCGAAGTTCTACTTCTTCCAGATCAGGCCTGCCTAGACAGTGCGTTTCACAGGCCTTGATAAGAGATGTTCTCTTAGGCTATAAGAGCACTGGGCACAGCCAGTTGTTTCTTAGCTTCCCAAGAGGTGGAAGCAAGATGCTTTGGGGCCTCTCTCCCCCTTTGGAAACAAGGCAGCCCTTTGGGCCTTTCAGCTCTAGGGCAATGGAGCACACCCAGAGCAGAAGTTCTACCTCAGCCAGATCAGGCCTGCCAAGAAACTGCTTTTCACAGGCCTTCGTAAGAGGTGTTCCCGGAAGGCTGTAAGAGTACCTGGCAGAGCGAGTTGTTTCTTAGCTTCAAAAACAGCTGGAAGCAACATGATTTGGGGCCTCTCTCCCCCTTTGGAAACAAAGCAGCCTTTGTGCCTGGCAGCTCTAGGCCAAAGTAGCACACCCAGAGCAGAAGTTCTACCTCAGCCAGATCAGGCCTTCCAAGAAACTGCGTCTCACAGGCCTTTCTCTGTCACGTTGCCGGTAGGCTGTGAGAGCACTGTGCAGAGCCAGTTGTTTCTTAGCTTCCCAAAGATTTGGAAGCAAGATGCTTTGGGGACTCTCAGCCCCTTTGGAAACAAGGCGGCCCTTTGGGCCTGGCAGCTCTAGGCCAAAGTAGCACGCCCAGAGCAGGAGTTCTACTTCAGCCAGATCAGGCCTGCCAAGAAACTGCGTTTCACAGGCCTTGGTAAGAGATGTTCCCGGTAGGCTGTGAGAGCACTGTGGAGAGCCAGTTGCTTTAGCTTCCCACAGAGCTGGAAGCAAGATGCTTTGGGGCCTCTCTCTCCCTTTGGACACAAGGCAGCCGTTTGGGCCTGGCAGCTCTAGGCCAATGGAGCACACCCACAGCAGAAGTTCTACTTCAGGCAGATCAGTCCTGCCCAGAAACTGCGTTTCACAGCCCTTGGTAAGAGATGTTCACGGTAGGCTGTGAGAGCACTGGGCAGAACCAGTTGTTTTTTAGCTTCCCAAAGTGCTGGAGGCAACATGCTTTGGGGCCTCTCTCACCCTTTGGAAACAAGGCAGCCCTTAGGTCCTGGTAGCTCTAGGCCTATGTAGCACAACCAGAACAGAAGTTCTACTTCAGCCAGGTCAGGCCTGCCAAGAAACTGCGTTTCACAGGCCTTTCAAAGAGATGTTCTCTTAGGCTGTAAGAGCACTGGGCAGAGCCAGCTGTTTCTTAGCTTCCCGAAGAGCTGGGAGCAAGATGCTTTGGGTGCACTCTCCGTCTTTGGAAACAAGGCAGCCCTTTGGGCCTGGCAGCTCTAGGGCAATGGAGCACACCCAGAGCAGGAGTTCTACTTCAGCCAGATCAGGCCTGCCAGGAAACTGCGTTTCACAGGCCTTGGTAAGAGATGTTCCCGGTAGGCTGTGAGAGCACTGTGGAGAGCCAGTTGCTTTAGCTTCCCACAGAGCTGGAAGCAAGATGCTTTGGGGCCTCTCTCTCCCTTTGGACACAAGGCAGCCGTTTGGGCCTGGCAGCTCTAGGCCAATGGAGCACACCCACAGCAGAAGTTCTACTTCAGGCAGATCAGTCCTGCCCAGAAACTGCGTTTCACAGCCCTTGGTAAGAGATGTTCACGGTAGGCTGTGAGAGCACTGGGCAGAACCAGTTGTTTTTTAGCTTCCCAAAGTGCTGGAGGCAACATGCTTTGGGGCCTCTCTCACCCTTTGGAAACAAGGCAGCCCTTAGGTCCTGGTAGCTCTAGGCCTATGTAGCACAACCAGAACAGAAGTTCTACTTCAGCCAGGTCAGGCCTGCCAAGAAACTGCGTTTCACAGGCCTTTCAAAGAGATGTTCTCTTAGGCTGTAAGAGCACTGGGCAGAGCCAGCTGTTTCTTAGCTTCCCGAAGAGCTGGGAGCAAGATGCTTTGGGTCCACTCTCCGTCTTTGGAAACAAGGCAGCCCTTTGGGCCTGGCAGCTCTAGGGCAATGGAGCACACCCAGACCAGAAGTTCTACTTCAGCCAGATCAGGCCTGCCAGGAAACTGCGTTTCACAGGCCTTGGTAAGAGATGTTCCCGGTAGGCTGTAAGAGCACTGGGCAACTCCAGATGTTTCTTAGCTTCCCGAAGAGCTGGAAGCAAGATGCTTTGGTGCCACTCTCTCACTTTGGAATCAAGGCAGCCCTTTGGGACAGGTAGCTCTAGGCCAGTGGAGCACACCCAGAGCAGAAGTTCTACTTCGGCCAGTTCAGGCCACCAACAAAGTGCGTTTCACAGGCCTTGGTAAGAGATGTTCCCGGTAGGCTGTAAGTGCACTGGGCAACGCCAGATGTTTCTTAGCTTCCCGAAGAGCTGGAAGCAAGATGCTTTGGGGCCTCTCATCCCCTTTGCAAACAAGGCGGCCCTTTGGGCCAGGCAGCTCTAGGCCAATGGAGCACACCCAGAGCAGAAGTTCTACTTCAGCTACATCAGGCCACCAACAAAGTGCGTTTCACAGGCCTTGGTAAGAGATTGTCTCTTAGGCTGTAAGAGCACTGGGCAGAGCCAGTTGTTTCTTAGCTTCCCAAAGAGCTGGAAGCAAGATGCTTTGGGGGCTCCCTGCCCCTTTGCCAACAAGGCCGACCTTTGGGCCTTTCAGCTCTGGGCCAATGGAGCACACCCAGAGCAGAAGTTCTACCTCAGCCAGATAAGGCCTGCCAAGAAACTGCGTTTCAAAGGCTTTGGTAAGAGATGTTGCCGGTACTCTGTTAGAGCACTGGGCAGAGACAGTTGTTTCTTAGCTTCCCAAAGAGCTGGAAGCAAGATGCTTTGGGGCCTCTCTGCCCCTTTGCAAACAAGGCATCCCTTTGGGCCTTTCAGCTCTAGGCCAATGGAGCACACCCAGAGCAGAAGTCCTACTTCAGCCAGATCAGGCCTGCCAAGGAACTGCGTTTCAGAGGCCTTTGTATGTGACGTTCCCGGTAGGCTGTGAGAGCACGGTGCAGAGCCAGTTGTTTCCTTGTTTCCCAAACAGCTGGAAGCAAGACGCTTTGGGGCCTCTCTGCCCCTTTGGAAACAAGGCAGCACGTTGGGTCTGGCAGCTCTAGGGCAATGGAGCACAACCAGAGCCGAAGTTCTACTTCTTCCAGATCAGGCCTGCCTAGACAGTGCGTTTCAAAGGCCTTGATAAGAGATGTTCTCTTAGGCTATAAGAGCACTGGGCACAGCCAGTTGTTTCTTAGCTTCCCAAGAGGTGGAAGCAAGATGCTTTGGGGCCTCTCTCCCCCTTTGGAAACAAGGCAGCCCTTTGGGCCTTTCAGCTCTAGGGCAATGGAGCACACCCAGAGCAGAAGTTCTACCTCAGCCAGATCAGGCCTGCCAAGAAACTGCTTTTCACAGGCCTTCGTAAGAGGTGTTCCCGGAAGGCTGTAAGAGTACCTGGCAGAGCGAGTTGTTTCTTAGCTTCAAAAACAGCTGGAAGCAACATGATTTGGGGCCTCTCTCCCCCTTTGGAAACAAAGCAGCCTTTGTGCCTGGCAGCTCTAGGCCAAAGTAGCACACCCAGAGCACAAGTTCTACCTCAGCCAGATAAGGCCTGTCAAGAAGCTGCGTTTCACAGGCCTTTGTATGTGACGTTCCCGGTTGGCTTTGAGAGCACTGTGCAGAGCCAGTTGTTTTAGCTTCCCAGAGAGCAGGAAGCAAGATGCTTTGGGGCCTCTCTCACACTTTGGAAATAAAGGCAGCCCTTTGGGCCTGGCAGCCCTAGGCCAATGGAGTACACCCAGAGCAGAAGTTCTACCTCAGCCAGATCAGGCCTTCCAAGAAACTGCGTCTCACAGGCCTTTCTCTGTCACGTTGCCGGTAGGCTGTGAGAGCACTGTGCAGAGCCAGTTGTTTCTTAGCTTCCCAAAGATTTGGAAGCAAGATGCTTTGGGGACTCTCAGCCCCTTTGAAAACAAGGCGGCCCTTTGGGCCTGGCAGCGCTAGGCCAAAGTAGCACGCCCAGAGCAGGAGATCTACTTCAGCCAGATCAGGCCTGCCAGGAAACTGCGTTTCACAGGCCTTGGTAAGAGATGTTCCCGGTAGGCTGTGAGAGCACTGTGGAGAGCCAGTTGCTTTAGCTTCCCACAGAGCTGGAAGCAAGATGCTTTGGGGCCTCTCTCTCCCTTTGGACACAAGGCAGCCGTTTGGGCCTGGCAGCTCTAGGCCAATGGAGCACACCCACAGCAGAAGTTCTACTTCAGGCAGATCAGTCCTGCCCAGAAACTGCGTTTCACAGCCCTTGGTAAGAGATGTTCACGGTAGGCTGTGAGAGCACTGGGCAGAACCAGTTGTTTTTTAGCTTCCCAAAGTGCTGGAGGCAACATGCTTTGGGGCCTCTCTCATCCTTTGGAAACAAGGCAGCCCTTAGGTCCTGGTAGCTCTAGGCCTATGTAGCACAACCAGAACAGAAGTTCTACTTCAGCCAGGTCAGGCCTGCCAAGAAACTGCGTTTCACAGGCCTTTCAAAGAGATGTTCTCTTAGGCTGTAAGAGCACTGGGCAGAGCCAGCTGTTTCTTAGCTTCCCGAAGAGCTGGGAGCAAGATGCTTTGGGTCCACTCTCCGTCTTTGGAAACAAGGCAGCCCTTTGGGCCTGGCAGCTCTAGGGCCATGGAGCACACCCAGAGCAGAAGTTCTACTTCAGCCAAATCAGGCCTGCCAGGAAACGGCGTTTCACAGGCCTTGGTAAGAGATGTTCCCGGTAGGCTGTAAGAGCACTGGGCAACGCCAGATGTTTCTTAGCTTCCCGAAGAGCTGGAAGCAAGATGCTTTGGTGCCACTCTCTCACTTTGGAATCAAGGCAGCCCTTTGGGGCAGGTAGCTCTAGGCCAGTGGAGCACACCCAGAGCAGAAGTTCTACTTCGGCCAGTTCAGGCCACCAACAAAGTGCGTTTCACAGGCCTTGGTAAGAGATGTTCCCGGTAGGCTGTAAGAGCACTGGGCAACGCCAGATGTTTCTTAGCTTCCCGAAGAGCTGGAAGCAAGATGCTTTGGGGCCTCTCATCCCCTTTGCAAACAAGGCGGCCCTTTGGGCCAGGCAGCTCTAGGCCAATGGAGCACACCCAGAGCAGAAGTTCTACTTCAGCTACATCAGGCCACCAACAAAGTGCATTTCACAGGCCTTGGTAAGAGATTGTCTCTTAGGCTGTAAGAGCACTGGGCAGAGCCAGTTGTTTCTTAGCTTCCCAAAGAGCTGGAAGCAAGATGCTTTGGGTGCTCACTGCCCCTTTGCCAACAAGGCCGACCTTTGGGCCTTTCAGCTCTGGGCCAATGGAGCACACCCAGAGCAGAAGTTCTACCTCAGCCAGATAAGGCCTGCCAAGAAACTGCGTTTCAAAGGCTTTGGTAAGAGATGTTGCCGGTACTCTGTTAGAGCACTGGGCAGAGACAGTTGTTTCTTAGCTTCCCAAAGAGCTGGAAGCAAGATGCTTTGGGGCCTCTCTGCCCCTTTGCAAACAAGGCATCCCTTTGGGCCTTTCAGCTCTAGGCCAATGGAGCACACCCAGAGCAGAAGTCCTACTTCAGCCAGATCAGGCCTGCCAAGGAACTGCGTTTCAGAGGCCTTTGTATGTGACGTTCCCGGTAGGCTGTGAGAGCACGGTGCAGAGCCAGTTGTTTCCTTGTTTCCCAAACAGCTGGAAGCAAGACGCTTTGGGGCCTCTCTGCCCCTTTGGAAACAAGGCAGCACGTTGGGTCTGGCAGCTCTAGGGCAATGGAGCACAACCAGAGCCGAAGTTCTACTTCTTCCAGATCAGGCCGGCCTAGACAGTGCCTTTCCCAGGCCTTGATAAGAGATGTTCTCTTAGGCTATAAGAGCACTGGGCACAGCCAGTTGTTTCTTAGCTTCCCAAGAGGTGGAAGCAAGATGCTTTGGGGCCTCTCTCCCCCTTTGGAAACAAGGCAGCCCTTTGGGCCTTTCATCTCTAGGGCAATGGAGCACACCCAGAGCAGAAGTTCTACCTCAGCCAGATCAGGCCTGCCAAGAAACTGCTTTTCACAGGCCTTCGTAAGAGGTGTTCCCGGAAGGCTGTTAGAGTACCTGGCAGAGCGAGTTGTTTCTTAGCTTCAAAAACAGCTGGAAGCAACATGATTTGGGGCCTCTCTCCCCCTTTGGAAACAAAGCAGCCTTTGTGCCTGGCAGCTCTAGGCCAAAGTAGCACACCCAGAGCACAAGTTCTACCTCAGCCAGATAAGGGCTGTCAAGAAGCTGCGTTTCACAGGCCTTTGTATGTGACGTTCCCGGTTGGCTTTGAGAGCACTGTGCAGAGCCAGTTGTTTTAGCTTCCCAGAGAGCAGGAAGCAAGATGCTTTGGGGCCTCTCTCACACTTTGGAAATAAAGGCAGCCCTTTGGGCCTGGCAGCCCTAGGCCAATGGAGTACACCCAGAGCAGAAGTTCTACCTCAGCCAGATCAGGCCTTCCAAGAAACTGCGTCTCACAGGCCTTTCTCTGTCACGTTGCCGGTAGGCTGTGAGAGCACTGTGCAGAGCCAGTTGTTTCTTAGCTTCCCAAAGATTTGGAAGCAAGATGCTTTGGGGACTCTCAGCCCCTTTGGAAACAAGGCGGCCCTTTGGGCCTGGCAGCTCTAGGCCAAAGTAGCACGCCCAGAGCAGGAGTTCTACTTCAGCCAGATCAGGCCTGCCAGGAAACTGCGTTTCACAGGCCTTGGTAAGAGATGTTCCCGGTAGGCTGTGAGAGCACTGTGGAGAGCCAGTTGCTTTAGCTTCCCACAGAGCTGGAAGCAAGATGCTTTGGGGCCTCTCTCTCCCTTTGGACACAAGGCAGCCGTTTGGGCCTGGCAGCTCTAGGCCAATGGAGCACACCCACAGCAGAAGTTCTACTTCAGGCAGATCAGTCCTGCCCAGAAACTGCGTTTCACAGCCCTTGGTAAGAGATGTTCACGGTAGGCTGTGAGAGCACTGGGCAGAACCAGTTGTTTTTTAGATTCCCAAAGTGCTGGAGGCAAGATGCTTTGGGGCCTCTCTCACCCTTTGGAAACAAGGCAGCCCTTAGGTCCTGGTAGCTCTAGGCCTATGTAGCACAACCAGAACAGAAGTTCTACTTCAGCCAGGTCAGGCCTGGCAAGAAACTGCGTTTCACAGGCCTTTCAAAGAGATGTTCTCTTAGGCTGTAAGAGCACTGGGCAGAGCCAGCTGTTTCTTAGCTTCCCAAAGAGCTGGGAGCAAGATGCTTTGGGTCCACTCTCCGTCTTTGGAAACAAGGCAGCCCTTTGGGCCTGGCAGCTCTAGGGCAATGGAGCACACCCAGAGCAGAAGTTCTACTTCAGCCAGATCAGGCCTGCCAGGAAACTGCGTTTCACAGGCCTTGGTAAGAGATGTTCCCGGTAGGCTGTAAGAGCACTGAGCAGAGCCAGTTGTTTCTTACATTCCTGAAAAGCTGGAAGCAAGATGCTTGGGACCCCTCTGCCCGTTTGGGAACAAGGAAGCCTTTTGGGTCGGGAAGCTCTAGGCCAATGGAGCACACGCAGAGCAGGAGTTCTACTTCAGCCTGATCAGGCCTGCAAAGAAACAGCGTTTGACAGGCCTTGGTAAGAGATGTTCCCGGTAGGTGTAAGATCACTGGGCAGAGCCAGTTGTTTCTTAGCTTCAAAAAGACCGGGAAGCAAGATGCTTTGGGCCTCTCTGCCCCTTGGAAACAGGGCAGCACTTTGGGCCTGGCAGCTCTAGGCCAATGGAGCACACCCAGAGCAGAAGTTCTACTTCAGCTATATCAGGCCACCAACAAAGTGCGTTTCACAGGCCTTGGTAAGAGATTGTCTCTTAGGCTGTAAGAGCACTGGGCAGAGACAGTTGTTTCTTAGCTTCCCAAAGAGCTGGAAGCAAGATGCTTTGGGGGCTCCCTGCCCCTTTGCCAACAAGGGCGACCTTTGGGCCTTTCAGCTCTAGCCCAATGGAGCACACCCAGCGCAGAAGTCCTACTTCAGCCAGATCAGGCCTGCCAAGGAACTGCGTTTCAGAGGCCTTTGTATGTGACGTTCCCGGTAGGCTGTGAGAGCACGGTGCAGAGCCAGTTGTTTCCTTGTTTCCCAAACAGCTGGAAGCAAGACGCTTTGGGGCCTCTCTGCCCCTATGGAAACAAGGCAGCACGTTGGGTCTGGCAGCTCTAGGGCAATGGAGCACACCCAGAGCAGAAGTTCTACCTCAGCCAGATCAGGCCTGCCAAGAAACTGCTTTTCACAGGCCTTCGTAAGAGGTGTTCCCGGAAGGCTGTAAGAGTACCTGGCAGAGCGAGTTGTTTCTTAGCTTCAAAAACAGCTGGAAGGAACATGATTTGGGGCCTCTCTCCCCCTTTGCAAACAAAGCAGCCTTTGTGCCTGGCAGCTCTAGGCCAAAGTAGCACACCCAGAGCACAAGTTCTACCTCAGCCAGATAAGGCCTGTCAAGAAGCTGCGTTTCACAGGCCTTTGTATGTGACGTTCCCGGTTGGCTTTGAGAGCACTGTGCAGAGCCAGTTGTTTTAGCTTCCCAGAGAGCAGGAAGCAAGATGCTTTGGGGCCTCTCTCACACTTTGGAAATAAAGGCAGCCCTTTGGGCCTGGCAGCCCTAGGCCAATGGAGTACACCCAGAGCAGAAGTTCTACCTCAGCCAGATCAGGCCTTCCAAGAAACTGCGTCTCACAGGCCTTTCTCTGTCACGTTGCCGGTAGGCTGTGAGAGCACTGTGCAGAGCCAGTTGTTTCTTAGCTTCCCAAAGATTTGGAAGCAAGATGCTTTGGGGACTCTCAGCCCCTTTGAAAACAAGGCGGCCCTTTGGGCCTGGCAGCGCTAGGCCAAAGTAGCACGCCCAGAGCAGGAGATCTACTTCAGCCAGATCAGGCCTGCCAGGAAACTGCGTTTCACAGGCCTTGGTAAGAGATGTTCCCGGTAGGCTGTGAGAGCACTGTGGAGAGCCAGTTGCTTTAGCTTCCCACAGAGCTGGAAGCAAGATGCTTTGGGGCCTCTCTCTCCCTTTGGACACAAGGCAGCCGTTTGGGCCTGGCAGCTCTAGGCCAATGGAGCACACCCACAGCAGAAGTTCTACTTCAGGCAGATCAGTCCTGCCCAGAAACTGCGTTTCACAGCCCTTGGTAAGAGATGTTCACGGTAGGCTGTGAGAGCACTGGGCAGAACCAGTTGTTTTTTAGCTTCCCAAAGTGCTGGAGGCAACATGCTTTGGGGCCTCTCTCATCCTTTGGAAACAAGGCAGCCCTTAGGTCCTGGTAGCTCTAGGCCTATGTAGCACAACCAGAACAGAAGTTCTACTTCAGCCAGGTCAGGCCTGCCAAGAAACTGCGTTTCACAGGCCTTTCAAAGAGATGTTCTCTTAGGCTGTAAGAGCACTGGGCAGAGCCAGCTGTTTCTTAGCTTCCCGAAGAGCTGGGAGCAAGATGCTTTGGGTCCACTCTCCGTCTTTGGAAACAAGGCAGCCCTTTGGGCCTGGCAGCTCTAGGGCCATGGAGCACACCCAGAGCAGAAGTTCTACTTCAGCCAAATCAGGCCTGCCAGGAAACGGCGTTTCACAGGCCTTGGTAAGAGATGTTCCCGGTAGGCTGTAAGAGCACTGGGCAACGCCAGATGTTTCTTAGCTTCCCGAAGAGCTGGAAGCAAGATGCTTTGGTGCCACTCTCTCACTTTGGAATCAAGGCAGCCCTTTGGGGCAGGTAGCTCTAGGCCAGTGGAGCACACCCAGAGCAGAAGTTCTACTTCGGCCAGTTCAGGCCACCAACAAAGTGCGTTTCACAGGCCTTGGTAAGAGATGTTCCCGGTAGGCTGTAAGAGCACTGGGCAACGCCAGATGTTTCTTAGCTTCCCGAAGAGCTGGAAGCAAGATGCTTTGGGGCCTCTCATCCCCTTTGCAAACAAGGCGGCCCTTTGGGCCAGGCAGCTCTAGGCCAATGGAGCACACCCAGAGCAGAAGTTCTACTTCAGCTACATCAGGCCACCAACAAAGTGCATTTCACAGGCCTTGGTAAGAGATTGTCTCTTAGGCTGTAAGAGCACTGGGCAGAGCCAGTTGTTTCTTAGCTTCCCAAAGAGCTGGAAGCAAGATGCTTTGGGTGCTCACTGCCCCTTTGCCAACAAGGCCGACCTTTGGGCCTTTCAGCTCTGGGCCAATGGAGCACACCCAGAGCAGAAGTTCTACCTCAGCCAGATAAGGCCTGCCAAGAAACTGCGTTTCAAAGGCTTTGGTAAGAGATGTTGCCGGTACTCTGTTAGAGCACTGGGCAGAGACAGTTGTTTCTTAGCTTCCCAAAGAGCTGGAAGCAAGATGCTTTGGGGCCTCTCTGCCCCTTTGCAAACAAGGCATCCCTTTGGGCCTTTCAGCTCTAGGCCAATGGAGCACACCCAGAGCAGAAGTCCTACTTCAGCCAGATCAGGCCTGCCAAGGAACTGCGTTTCAGAGGCCTTTGTATGTGACGTTCCCGGTAGGCTGTGAGAGCACGGTGCAGAGCCAGTTGTTTCCTTGTTTCCCAAACAGCTGGAAGCAAGACGCTTTGGGGCCTCTCTGCCCCTTTGGAAACAAGGCAGCACGTTGGGTCTGGCAGCTCTAGGGCAATGGAGCACAACCAGAGCCGAAGTTCTACTTCTTCCAGATCAGGCCGGCCTAGACAGTGCCTTTCCCAGGCCTTGATAAGAGATGTTCTCTTAGGCTATAAGAGCACTGGGCACAGCCAGTTGTTTCTTAGCTTCCCAAGAGGTGGAAGCAAGATGCTTTGGGGCCTCTCTCCCCCTTTGGAAACAAGGCAGCCCTTTGGGCCTTTCATCTCTAGGGCAATGGAGCACACCCAGAGCAGAAGTTCTACCTCAGCCAGATCAGGCCTGCCAAGAAACTGCTTTTCACAGGCCTTCGTAAGAGGTGTTCCCGGAAGGCTGTTAGAGTACCTGGCAGAGCGAGTTGTTTCTTAGCTTCAAAAACAGCTGGAAGCAACATGATTTGGGGCCTCTCTCCCCCTTTGGAAACAAAGCAGCCTTTGTGCCTGGCAGCTCTAGGCCAAAGTAGCACACCCAGAGCACAAGTTCTACCTCAGCCAGATAAGGGCTGTCAAGAAGCTGCGTTTCACAGGCCTTTGTATGTGACGTTCCCGGTTGGCTTTGAGAGCACTGTGCAGAGCCAGTTGTTTTAGCTTCCCAGAGAGCAGGAAGCAAGATGCTTTGGGGCCTCTCTCACACTTTGGAAATAAAGGCAGCCCTTTGGGCCTGGCAGCCCTAGGCCAATGGAGTACACCCAGAGCAGAAGTTCTACCTCAGCCAGATCAGGCCTTCCAAGAAACTGCGTCTCACAGGCCTTTCTCTGTCACGTTGCCGGTAGGCTGTGAGAGCACTGTGCAGAGCCAGTTGTTTCTTAGCTTCCCAAAGATTTGGAAGCAAGATGCTTTGGGGACTCTCAGCCCCTTTGGAAACAAGGCGGCCCTTTGGGCCTGGCAGCTCTAGGCCAAAGTAGCACGCCCAGAGCAGGAGTTCTACTTCAGCCAGATCAGGCCTGCCAGGAAACTGCGTTTCACAGGCCTTGGTAAGAGATGTTCCCGGTAGGCTGTGAGAGCACTGTGGAGAGCCAGTTGCTTTAGCTTCCCACAGAGCTGGAAGCAAGATGCTTTGGGGCCTCTCTCTCCCTTTGGACACAAGGCAGCCGTTTGGGCCTGGCAGCTCTAGGCCAATGGAGCACACCCACAGCAGAAGTTCTACTTCAGGCAGATCAGTCCTGCCCAGAAACTGCGTTTCACAGCCCTTGGTAAGAGATGTTCACGGTAGGCTGTGAGAGCACTGGGCAGAACCAGTTGTTTTTTAGATTCCCAAAGTGCTGGAGGCAAGATGCTTTGGGGCCTCTCTCACCCTTTGGAAACAAGGCAGCCCTTAGGTCCTGGTAGCTCTAGGCCTATGTAGCACAACCAGAACAGAAGTTCTACTTCAGCCAGGTCAGGCCTGGCAAGAAACTGCGTTTCACAGGCCTTTCAAAGAGATGTTCTCTTAGGCTGTAAGAGCACTGGGCAGAGCCAGCTGTTTCTTAGCTTCCCAAAGAGCTGGGAGCAAGATGCTTTGGGTCCACTCTCCGTCTTTGGAAACAAGGCAGCCCTTTGGGCCTGGCAGCTCTAGGGCAATGGAGCACACCCAGAGCAGAAGTTCTACTTCAGCCAGATCAGGCCTGCCAGGAAACTGCGTTTCACAGGCCTTGGTAAGAGATGTTCCCGGTAGGCTGTAAGAGCACTGAGCAGAGCCAGTTGTTTCTTACATTCCTGAAAAGCTGGAAGCAAGATGCTTGGGACCCCTCTGCCCGTTTGGGAACAAGGAAGCCTTTTGGGTCGGGAAGCTCTAGGCCAATGGAGCACACGCAGAGCAGGAGTTCTACTTCAGCCTGATCAGGCCTGCAAAGAAACAGCGTTTGACAGGCCTTGGTAAGAGATGTTCCCGGTAGGTGTAAGATCACTGGGCAGAGCCAGTTGTTTCTTAGCTTCAAAAAGACCGGGAAGCAAGATGCTTTGGGCCTCTCTGCCCCTTGGAAACAGGGCAGCACTTTGGGCCTGGCAGCTCTAGGCCAATGGAGCACACCCAGAGCAGAAGTTCTACTTCAGCTATATCAGGCCACCAACAAAGTGCGTTTCACAGGCCTTGGTAAGAGATTGTCTCTTAGGCTGTAAGAGCACTGGGCAGAGACAGTTGTTTCTTAGCTTCCCAAAGAGCTGGAAGCAAGATGCTTTGGGGGCTCCCTGCCCCTTTGCCAACAAGGGCGACCTTTGGGCCTTTCAGCTCTAGCCCAATGGAGCACACCCAGCGCAGAAGTCCTACTTCAGCCAGATCAGGCCTGCCAAGGAACTGCGTTTCAGAGGCCTTTGTATGTGACGTTCCCGGTAGGCTGTGAGAGCACGGTGCAGAGCCAGTTGTTTCCTTGTTTCCCAAACAGCTGGAAGCAAGACGCTTTGGGGCCTCTCTGCCCCTATGGAAACAAGGCAGCACGTTGGGTCTGGCAGCTCTAGGGCAATGGAGCACACCCAGAGCAGAAGTTCTACCTCAGCCAGATCAGGCCTGCCAAGAAACTGCTTTTCACAGGCCTTCGTAAGAGGTGTTCCCGGAAGGCTGTAAGAGTACCTGGCAGAGCGAGTTGTTTCTTAGCTTCAAAAACAGCTGGAAGGAACATGATTTGGGGCCTCTCTCCCCCTTTGCAAACAAAGCAGCCTTTGTGCCTGGCAGCTCTAGGCCAAAGTAGCACACCCAGAGCACAAGTTCTACCTCAGCCAGATAAGGCCTGTCAAGAAGCTGCGTTTCACAGGCCTTTGTATGTGACGTTCCCGGTTGGCTTTGAGAGCACTGTGCAGAGCCAGTTGTTTTAGCTTCCCAGAGAGCAGGAAGCAAGATGCTTTGGGGCCTCTCTCACACTTTGGAAATAAAGGCAGCCCTTTGGGCCTGGCAGCCCTAGGCCAATGGAGTACACCCAGAGCAGAAGTTCTACCTCAGCCAGATCAGGCCTTCCAAGAAACTGCGTCTCACAGGCCTTTCTCTGTCACGTTGCCGGTAGGCTGTGAGAGCACTGTGCAGAGCCAGTTGTTTCTTAGCTTCCCAAAGATTTGGAAGCAAGATGCTTTGGGGACTCTCAGCCCCTTTGGAAACAAGGCGGCCCTTTGGGCCTGGCAGCTCTAGGCCAAAGTAGCACGCCCAGAGCAGGAGTTCTACTTCAGCCAGATCAGGCCTGCCAGGAAACTGCGTTTCACAGGCCTTGGTAAGAGATGTTCCCGGTAGGCTGTGAGAGCACTGTGGAGAGCCAGTTGCTTTAGCTTCCCACAGAGCTGGAAGCAAGATGCTTTGGGGCCTCTCTCTCCCTTTGGACACAAGGCAGCCGTTTGGGCCTGGCAGCTCTAGGCCAATGGAGCACACCCACAGCAGAAGTTCTACTTAGGCAGATCAGTCCTGCCCAGAAACTGCGTTTCACAGCCCTTGGTAAGAGATGTTCACGGTAGGCTGTGAGAGCACTGGGCAGAACCAGTTGTTTTTTACCTTCCCAAAGTGCTGGAGGCAAGATGCTTTGGGGCCTCTCTCACCCTTTGGAAACAAGGCAGCCCTTAGGTCCTGGTAGCTCTAGGCCTATGTAGCACAACCAGAACAGAAGTTCTAGTTCAGCCAGGTCAGGCCTGCCAAGAAACTGCGTTTCACAGGCCTTTCAAAGAGATGTTCTCTTAGGCTGTAAGAGCACTGGGCAGAGCCAGCTGTTTCTTAGCTTCCCGAAGAGCTGGGAGCAAGATGCTTTGGGTCCACTCTCTGTCTTTGGAAACAAGGCAGCCCTTTGGGCCTGGCAGCTCTAGGGCAATGGAGCACACCCAGAGCAGAAGTTCTACTTCAGCCAGATCAGGCCTGCCAGGAAACTGCGTTTCACAGGCCTTGGTAAGAGATGTTCCCGGTAGGCTGTAAGAGCACTGGGCAGAGCCAGTTGTTTCTTACCTTCCTGAAAAGCTGGAAGCAAGATGCTTGGGACCCCTCTGCCCGTTTGGGAACAAGGCAGCCTTTTGGGTCGGGAAGCTCTAGGCCAATGGAGCACACGCAGAGCAGGAGTTCTACTTCAGCCTGATCAGGCCTGCAAAGAAACAGCGTTTGACAGGCCTTGGTAAGAGATGTTCCCGGTAGGTGTAAGATCACTGGGCAGAGCCAGTTGTTTCTTAGCTTCACAAAGACCGGGAAGCAAGATGCTTTGGGCCTCTCTGCCCCTTGGAAACAGGGCAGCACTTTGGGCCTGGCAGCTCTAGAGCAATGGAGCACACCCAGAGCCGGAGTTCTACATCAGCCAGATGAGGCCTGCCAAGAAACTGCGTTTCACAGGCCTTTCAAAGACATGTTCCCGGTAGGCTGTAAGAGCACGGGCCAGAGCGAGTTGGTTCTTAGCTTCCCAGAGAGCTGGAAGCAAGATGCTTTGGGGCCTCTCTGCCCCTTTGGAAACAAGGCAGCACCTTGGGCCTGGCAGCTGTAGGGCAATGGAGCACACCCAGAGCAGAAGTCCTACTTCAGCCAGATCAGGCCTGCCAAGGAACTGCGTTTCAGAGGCCTTTGCATGTGACGTTCCCGGTAGGCTGTGAGAGCACGGTGCAGAGCCTGTTGTTTCCTTGTTTCCCAAACAGCTGGAAGCAAGACGCTTTGGGGCTTCTCTGCCCCTTTGGAAACAAGGCAGCACGTTGGGTCTGGCAGCTCTAGGGCAATGGAGCACAACCAGAGCCGAAGTTCTACTTCTTCCAGATCAGGCCTGCCTAGACAGTGCGTTTCCCAGGCCTTGATAAGAGATGTTCTCTTAGGCTATAAGAGCACTGGGCACAGCCAGTTGTTTCTTAGCTTCCCAAGAGCTGGAAGCAAGATGCTTTGGGGCCTCTCTGCCCCTTTGGAAACAAGGCAGCACATTGGGCCTGGCAGCTCTAGTTCAATGGAGCACACCCAGAGCAGAAGTTCTACTTCAGCCAAATCAGGCCTGCCAGGAAACGGCGTTTCACAGGCCTTGGTAAGAGATGTTCCCGGTAGGCTGTAAGAGCACTGGGCAACGCCAGATGTTTCTTAGCTTCCCGAAGAGCTGGAAGCAAGATGCTTTGGTGCCACTCTCTCACTTTGGAATCAAGGCATCCCTTTGGGGCAGGTAGCTCTAGGCCAGTGGAGCACACCCAGAGCAGAAGTTCTACTTGGGCCAGTTCAGGCCACCAACAAACTGCGTTTCACAGGCCTTGGTAAGAGATGTTCCCGGTAGGCTGTAAGAGCACTGGGCAACGCCAGATGTTTCTTAGCTTCCCGAAGAGCTGGAAGCAAGATGCTTTGGGGCCTCTCATACCCTTTGCAAACAAGGCGGCCCTTTGGGCCAGGCAGCTCTAGGCCAATGGAGCACACCCAGAGCAGAAGTTCTACTTCAGCTAGATCAGGCCACCAACAAAGTGCGTTTCACAGGCCTTGGTAAGAGATTGTCTCTTAGGCTGTAAGAGCACTGGGCAGAGACAGTTGTTTCTTAGCTTCCCAAAGAGCTGGAAGCAAGATGCTTTGGGGGCTCCCTGCCCCTTTGCCAACACGGGCGACCTTTGGGCCTTTCAGCTCTAGGCCAATGGAGCACACCCAGCGCAGAAGTCCTACTTCAGCCAGATCAGGCCTGCCAAGGAACTGCGTTTCAGAGGCCTTTGTATGTGACGTTCCCGGTAGGCTGTGAGAGCACGGTGCAGAGCCAGTTGTTTCCTTGTTTCCCAAACAGCTGGAAGCAAGACGCTTTGGGGCCTCTCTGCCCCTTTGGAAACAAGGCAGCACGTTGGGTCTGGCAGCTCTAGGGCAATGGAGCACAACCAGAGCCGAAGTTCTACTTCTTCCAGATCAGGCCTGCCTAGACAGTGCGTTTCACAGGCCTTGATAAGAGATGTTCTCTTAGGCTATAAGAGCACTGGGCACAGCCAGTTGTTTCTTAGCTTCCCAAGAGGTGGAAGCAAGATGCTTTGGGGCCTCTCTCCCCCTTTGGAAACAAGGCAGCCCTTTGGGCCTTTCAGCTCTAGGGCAATGGAGCACACCCAGAGCAGAAGTTCTACCTCAGCCAGATCAGGCCTGCCAAGAAACTGCTTTTCACAGGCCTTCGTAAGAGGTGTTCCCGGAAGGCTGTAAGAGTACCTGGCAGAGCGAGTTGTTTCTTAGCTTCAAAAACAGCTGGAAGCAACATGATTTGGGGCCTCTCTCCCCCTTTGGAAACAAAGCAGCCTTTGTGCCTGGCAGCTCTAGGCCAAAGTAGCACACCCAGAGCACAAGTTCTACCTCAGCCAGATAAGGCCTGTCAAGAAGCTGCGTTTCACAGGCCTTTGTATGTGACGTTCCCGGTTGGCTTTGAGAGCACTGTGCAGAGCCAGTTGTTTTAGCTTCCCAGAGAGCAGGAAGCAAGATGCTTTGGGGCCTCTCTCACACTTTGGAAATAAAGGCAGCCCTTTGGGCCTGGCAGCCCTAGGCCAATGGAGTACACCCAGAGCAGAAGTTCTACCTCAGCCAGATCAGGCCTTCCAAGAAACTGCGTCTCACAGGCCTTTCTCTGTCACGTTGCCGGTAGGCTGTGAGAGCACTGTGCAGAGCCAGTTGTTTCTTAGCTTCCCAAAGATTTGGAAGCAAGATGCTTTGGGGACTCTCAGCCCCTTTGAAAACAAGGCGGCCCTTTGGGCCTGGCAGCGCTAGGCCAAAGTAGCACGCCCAGAGCAGGAGATCTACTTCAGCCAGATCAGGCCTGCCAGGAAACTGCGTTTCACAGGCCTTGGTAAGAGATGTTCCCGGTAGGCTGTGAGAGCACTGTGGAGAGCCAGTTGCTTTAGCTTCCCACAGAGCTGGAAGCAAGATGCTTTGGGGCCTCTCTCTCCCTTTGGACACAAGGCAGCCGTTTGGGCCTGGCAGCTCTAGGCCAATGGAGCACACCCACAGCAGAAGTTCTACTTCAGGCAGATCAGTCCTGCCCAGAAACTGCGTTTCACAGCCCTTGGTAAGAGATGTTCACGGTAGGCTGTGAGAGCACTGGGCAGAACCAGTTGTTTTTTAGCTTCCCAAAGTGCTGGAGGCAACATGCTTTGGGGCCTCTCTCATCCTTTGGAAACAAGGCAGCCCTTAGGTCCTGGTAGCTCTAGGCCTATGTAGCACAACCAGAACAGAAGTTCTACTTCAGCCAGGTCAGGCCTGCCAAGAAACTGCGTTTCACAGGCCTTTCAAAGAGATGTTCTCTTAGGCTGTAAGAGCACTGGGCAGAGCCAGCTGTTTCTTAGCTTCCCGAAGAGCTGGGAGCAAGATGCTTTGGGTCCACTCTCCGTCTTTGGAAACAAGGCAGCCCTTTGGGCCTGGCAGCTCTAGGGCCATGGAGCACACCCAGAGCAGAAGTTCTACTTCAGCCAAATCAGGCCTGCCAGGAAACGGCGTTTCACAGGCCTTGGTAAGAGATGTTCCCGGTAGGCTGTAAGAGCACTGGGCAACGCCAGATGTTTCTTAGCTTCCCGAAGAGCTGGAAGCAAGATGCTTTGGTGCCACTCTCTCACTTTGGAATCAAGGCAGCCCTTTGGGGCAGGTAGCTCTAGGCCAGTGGAGCACACCCAGAGCAGAAGTTCTACTTCGGCCAGTTCAGGCCACCAACAAAGTGCGTTTCACAGGCCTTGGTAAGAGATGTTCCCGGTAGGCTGTAAGAGCACTGGGCAACGCCAGATGTTTCTTAGCTTCCCGAAGAGCTGGAAGCAAGATGCTTTGGGGCCTCTCATCCCCTTTGCAAACAAGGCGGCCCTTTGGGCCAGGCAGCTCTAGGCCAATGGAGCACACCCAGAGCAGAAGTTCTACTTCAGCTACATCAGGCCACCAACAAAGTGCATTTCACAGGCCTTGGTAAGAGATTGTCTCTTAGGCTGTAAGAGCACTGGGCAGAGCCAGTTGTTTCTTAGCTTCCCAAAGAGCTGGAAGCAAGATGCTTTGGGTGCTCACTGCCCCTTTGCCAACAAGGCCGACCTTTGGGCCTTTCAGCTCTGGGCCAATGGAGCACACCCAGAGCAGAAGTTCTACCTCAGCCAGATAAGGCCTGCCAAGAAACTGCGTTTCAAAGGCTTTGGTAAGAGATGTTGCCGGTACTCTGTTAGAGCACTGGGCAGAGACAGTTGTTTCTTAGCTTCCCAAAGAGCTGGAAGCAAGATGCTTTGGGGCCTCTCTGCCCCTTTGCAAACAAGGCATCCCTTTGGGCCTTTCAGCTCTAGGCCAATGGAGCACACCCAGAGCAGAAGTCCTACTTCAGCCAGATCAGGCCTGCCAAGGAACTGCGTTTCAGAGGCCTTTGTATGTGACGTTCCCGGTAGGCTGTGAGAGCACGGTGCAGAGCCAGTTGTTTCCTTGTTTCCCAAACAGCTGGAAGCAAGACGCTTTGGGGCCTCTCTGCCCCTTTGGAAACAAGGCAGCACGTTGGGTCTGGCAGCTCTAGGGCAATGGAGCACAACCAGAGCCGAAGTTCTACTTCTTCCAGATCAGGCCTGCCTAGACAGTGCGTTTCCCAGGCCTTGATAAGAGATGTTCTCTTAGGCTATAAGAGCACTGGGCACAGCCAGTTGTTTCTTAGCTTCCCAAGAGGTGGAAGCAAGATGCTTTGGGGCCTCTCTCCCCCTTTGGAAACAAGGCAGCCCTTTGGGCCTTTCATCTCTAGGGCAATGGAGCACACCCAGAGCAGAAGTTCTACCTCAGCCAGATCAGGCCTGCCAAGAAACTGCTTTTCACAGGCCTTCGTAAGAGGTGTTCCCGGAAGGCTGTTAGAGTACCTGGCAGAGCGAGTTGTTTCTTAGCTTCAAAAACAGCTGGAAGCAACATGATTTGGGGCCTCTCTCCCCCTTTGGAAACAAAGCAGCCTTTGTGCCTGGCAGCTCTAGGCCAAAGTAGCACACCCAGAGCACAAGTTCTACCTCAGCCAGATAAGGGCTGTCAAGAAGCTGCGTTTCACAGGCCTTTGTATGTGACGTTCCCGGTTGGCTTTGAGAGCACTGTGCAGAGCCAGTTGTTTTAGCTTCCCAGAGAGCAGGAAGCAAGATGCTTTGGGGCCTCTCTCACACTTTGGAAATAAAGGCAGCCCTTTGGGCCTGGCAGCCCTAGGCCAATGGAGTACACCCAGAGCAGAAGTTCTACCTCAGCCAGATCAGGCCTTCCAAGAAACTGCGTCTCACAGGCCTTTCTCTGTCACGTTGCCGGTAGGCTGTGAGAGCACTGTGCAGAGCCAGTTGTTTCTTAGCTTCCCAAAGATTTGGAAGCAAGATGCTTTGGGGACTCTCAGCCCCTTTGGAAACAAGGCGGCCCTTTGGGCCTGGCAGCTCTAGGCCAAAGTAGCACGCCCAGAGCAGGAGTTCTACTTCAGCCAGATCAGGCCTGCCAGGAAACTGCGTTTCACAGGCCTTGGTAAGAGATGTTCCCGGTAGGCTGTGAGAGCACTGTGGAGAGCCAGTTGCTTTAGCTTCCCACAGAGCTGGAAGCAAGATGCTTTGGGGCCTCTCTCTCCCTTTGGACACAAGGCAGCCGTTTGGGCCTGGCAGCTCTAGGCCAATGGAGCACACCCACAGCAGAAGTTCTACTTCAGGCAGATCAGTCCTGCCCAGAAACTGCGTTTCACAGCCCTTGGTAAGAGATGTTCACGGTAGGCTGTGAGAGCACTGGGCAGAACCAGTTGTTTTTTAGATTCCCAAAGTGCTGGAGGCAAGATGCTTTGGGGCCTCTCTCACCCTTTGGAAACAAGGCAGCCCTTAGGTCCTGGTAGCTCTAGGCCTATGTAGCACAACCAGAACAGAAGTTCTACTTCAGCCAGGTCAGGCCTGCCAAGAAACTGCGTTTCACAGGCCTTTCAAAGAGATGTTCTCTTAGGCTGTAAGAGCACTGGGCAGAGCCAGCTGTTTCTTAGCTTCCCAAAGAGCTGGGAGCAAGATGCTTTGGGTCCACTCTCCGTCTTTGGAAACAAGGCAGCCCTTTGGGCCTGGCAGCTCTAGGGCAATGGAGCACACCCAGAGCAGAAGTTCTACTTCAGCCAGATCAGGCCTGCCAGGAAACTGCGTTTCACAGGCCTTGGTAAGAGATGTTCCCGGTAGGCTGTAAGAGCACTGAGCAGAGCCAGTTGTTTCTTACATTCCTGAAAAGCTGGAAGCAAGATGCTTGGGACCCCTCTGCCCGTTTGGGAACAAGGAAGCCTTTTGGGTCGGGAAGCTCTAGGCCAATGGAGCACACGCAGAGCAGGAGTTCTACTTCAGCCTGATCAGGCCTGCAAAGAAACAGCGTTTGACAGGCCTTGGTAAGAGATGTTCCCGGTAGGTGTAAGATCACTGGGCAGAGCCAGTTGTTTCTTAGCTTCGCAAAGACCGGGAAGCAAGATGCTTTGGGCCTCTCTGCCCCTTGGAAACAGGGCAGCACTTTGGGCCTGGCAGCTCTAGGCCAATGGAGCACACCCAGAGCAGAAGTTCTACTTCAGCTATATCAGGCCACCAACAAAGTGCGTTTCACAGGCCTTGGTAAGAGATTGTCTCTTAGGCTGTAAGAGCACTGGGCAGAGACAGTTGTTTCTTAGCTTCCCAAAGAGCTGGAAGCAAGATGCTTTGGGGGCTCCCTGCCCCTTTGCCAACAAGGGCGACCTTTGGGCCTTTCAGCTCTAGCCCAATGGAGCACACCCAGCGCAGAAGTCCTACTTCAGCCAGATCAGGCCTGCCAAGGAACTGCGTTTCAGAGGCCTTTGTATGTGACGTTCCCGGTAGGCTGTGAGAGCACGGTGCAGAGCCAGTTGTTTCCTTGTTTCCCAAACAGCTGGAAGCAAGACGCTTTGGGGCCTCTCTGCCCCTATGGAAACAAGGCAGCACGTTGGGTCTGGCAGCTCTAGGGCAATGGAGCACACCCAGAGCAGAAGTTCTACCTCAGCCAGATCAGGCCTGCCAAGAAACTGCTTTTCACAGGCCTTCGTAAAAGGTGTTCCCGGAAGGCTGTAAGAGTACCTGGCAGAGCGAGTTGTTTCTTAGCTTCAAAAACAGCTGGAAGGAACATGATTTGGGGCCTCTCTCCCCCTTTGCAAACAAAGCAGCCTTTGTGCCTGGCAGCTCTAGGCCAAAGTAGCACACCCAGAGCACAAGTTCTACCTCAGCCAGATAAGGCCTGTCAAGAAGCTGCGTTTCACAGGCCTTTGTATGTGACGTTCCCGGTTGGCTTTGAGAGCACTGTGCAGAGCCAGTTGTTTTAGCTTCCCAGAGAGCAGGAAGCAAGATGCTTTGGGGCCTCTCTCACACTTTGGAAATAAAGGCAGCCCTTTGGGCCTGGCAGCCCTAGGCCAATGGAGTACACCCAGAGCAGAAGTTCTACCTCAGCCAGATCAGGCCTTCCAAGAAACTGCGTCTCACAGGCCTTTCTCTGTCACGTTGCCGGTAGGCTGTGAGAGCACTGTGCAGAGCCAGTTGTTTCTTAGCTTCCCAAAGATTTGGAAGCAAGATGCTTTGGGGACTCTCAGCCCCTTTGGAAACAAGGCGGCCCTTTGGGCCTGGCAGCTCTAGGCCAAAGTAGCACGCCCAGAGCAGGAGTTCTACTTCAGCCAGATCAGGCCTGCCAGGAAACTGCGTTTCACAGGCCTTGGTAAGAGATGTTCCCGGTAGGCTGTGAGAGCACTGTGGAGAGCCAGTTGCTTTAGCTTCCCACAGAGCTGGAAGCAAGATGCTTTGGGGCCTCTCTCTCCCTTTGGACACAAGGCAGCCGTTTGGGCCTGGCAGCTCTAGGCCAATGGAGCACACCCACAGCAGAAGTTCTACTTAGGCAGATCAGTCCTGCCCAGAAACTGCGTTTCACAGCCCTTGGTAAGAGATGTTCACGGTAGGCTGTGAGAGCACTGGGCAGAACCAGTTGTTTTTTACCTTCCCAAAGTGCTGGAGGCAAGATGCTTTGGGGCCTCTCTCACCCTTTGGAAACAAGGCAGCCCTTAGGTCCTGGTAGCTCTAGGCCTATGTAGCACAACCAGAACAGAAGTTCTAGTTCAGCCAGGTCAGGCCTGCCAAGAAACTGCGTTTCACAGGCCTTTCAAAGAGATGTTCTCTTAGGCTGTAAGAGCACTGGGCAGAGCCAGCTGTTTCTTAGCTTCCCGAAGAGCTGGGAGCAAGATGCTTTGGGTCCACTCTCTGTCTTTGGAAACAAGGCAGCCCTTTGGGCCTGGCAGCTCTAGGGCAATGGAGCACACCCAGAGCAGAAGTTCTACTTCAGCCAGATCAGGCCTGCCAGGAAACTGCGTTTCACAGGCCTTGGTAAGAGATGTTCCCGGTAGGCTGTAAGAGCACTGGGCAGAGCCAGTTGTTTCTTACCTTCCTGAAAAGCTGGAAGCAAGATGCTTGGGACCCCTCTGCCCGTTTGGGAACAAGGCAGCCTTTTGGGTCGGGAAGCTCTAGGCCAATGGAGCACACGCAGAGCAGGAGTTCTACTTCAGCCTGATCAGGCCTGCAAAGAAACAGCGTTTGACAGGCCTTGGTAAGAGATGTTCCCGGTAGGTGTAAGATCACTGGGCAGAGCCAGTTGTTTCTTAGCTTCACAAAGACCGGGAAGCAAGATGCTTTGGGCCTCTCTGCCCCTTGGAAACAGGGCAGCACTTTGGGCCTGGCAGCTCTAGAGCAATGGAGCACACCCAGAGCCGGAGTTCTACATCAGCCAGATGAGGCCTGCCAAGAAACTGCGTTTCACAGGCCTTTCAAAGACATGTTCCCGGTAGGCTGTAAGAGCACGGGCCAGAGCGAGTTGGTTCTTAGCTTCCCAGAGAGCTGGAAGCAAGATGCTTTGGGGCCTCTCTGCCCCTTTGGAAACAAGGCAGCACCTTGGGCCTGGCAGCTCTAGGGCAATGGAGCACACCCAGAGCAGAAGTCCTACTTCAGCCAGATCAGGCCTGCCAAGGAACTGCGTTTCAGAGGCCTTTGCATGTGACGTTCCCGGTAGGCTGTGAGAGCACGGTGCAGAGCCTGTTGTTTCCTTGTTTCCCAAACAGCTGGAAGCAAGACGCTTTGGGGCTTCTCTGCCCCTTTGGAAACAAGGCAGCACGTTGGGTCTGGCAGCTCTAGGGCAATGGAGCACAACCAGAGCCGAAGTTCTACTTCTTCCAGATCAGGCCTGCCTAGACAGTGCGTTTCCCAGGCCTTGATAAGAGATGTTCTCTTAGGCTATAAGAGCACTGGGCACAGCCAGTTGTTTCTTAGCTTCCCAAGAGCTGGAAGCAAGATGCTTTGGGGCCTCTCTGCCCCTTTGGAAACAAGGCAGCACATTGGGCCTGGCAGCTCTAGTTCAATGGAGCACACCCAGAGCAGAAGTTCTACTTCAGCCAAATCAGGCCTGCCAGGAAACGGCGTTTCACAGGCCTTGGTAAGAGATGTTCCCGGTAGGCTGTAAGAGCACTGGGCAACGCCAGATGTTTCTTAGCTTCCCGAAGAGCTGGAAGCAAGATGCTTTGGTGCCACTCTCTCACTTTGGAATCAAGGCATCCCTTTGGGGCAGGTAGCTCTAGGCCAGTGGAGCACACCCAGAGCAGAAGTTCTACTTGGGCCAGTTCAGGCCACCAACAAACTGCGTTTCACAGGCCTTGGTAAGAGATGTTCCCGGTAGGCTGTAAGAGCACTGGGCAACGCCAGATGTTTCTTAGCTTCCCGAAGAGCTGGAAGCAAGATGCTTTGGGGCCTCTCATACCCTTTGCAAACAAGGCGGCCCTTTGGGCCAGGCAGCTCTAGGCCAATGGAGCACACCCAGAGCAGAAGTTCTACTTCAGCTAGATCAGGCCACCAACAAAGTGCGTTTCACAGGCCTTGGTAAGAGATTGTCTCTTAGGCTGTAAGAGCACTGGGCAGAGACAGTTGTTTCTTAGCTTCCCAAAGAGCTGGAAGCAAGATGCTTTGGGGGCTCCCTGCCCCTTTGCCAACACGGGCGACCTTTGGGCCTTTCAGCTCTAGGCCAATGGAGCACACCCAGCGCAGAAGTCCTACTTCAGCCAGATCAGGCCTGCCAAGGAACTGCGTTTCAGAGGCCTTTGTATGTGACGTTCCCGGTAGGCTGTGAGAGCACGGTGCAGAGCCAGTTGTTTCCTTGTTTCCCAAACAGCTGGAAGCAAGACGCTTTGGGGCCTCTCTGCCCCTTTGGAAACAAGGCAGCACGTTGGGTCTGGCAGCTCTAGGGCAATGGAGCACAACCAGAGCCGAAGTTCTACTTCTTCCAGATCAGGCCTGCCTAGACAGTGCGTTTCACAGGCCTTGATAAGAGATGTTCTCTTAGGCTATAAGAGCACTGGGCACAGCCAGTTGTTTCTTAGCTTCCCAAGAGGTGGAAGCAAGATGCTTTGGGGCCTCTCTCCCCCTTTGGAAACAAGGCAGCCCTTTGGGCCTTTCAGCTCTAGGGCAATGGAGCACACCCAGAGCAGAAGTTCTACCTCAGCCAGATCAGGCCTGCCAAGAAACTGCTTTTCACAGGCCTTCGTAAGAGGTGTTCCCGGAAGGCTGTAAGAGTACCTGGCAGAGCGAGTTGTTTCTTAGCTTCAAAAACAGCTGGAAGCAACATGATTTGGGGCCTCTCTCCCCCTTTGGAAACAAAGCAGCCTTTGTGCCTGGCAGCTCTAGGCCAAAGTAGCACACCCAGAGCACAAGTTCTACCTCAGCCAGATAAGGCCTGTCAAGAAGCTGCGTTTCACAGGCCTTTGTATGTGACGTTCCCGGTTGGCTTTGAGAGCACTGTGCAGAGCCAGTTGTTTTAGCTTCCCAGAGAGCAGGAAGCAAGATGCTTTGGGGCCTCTCTCACACTTTGGAAATAAAGGCAGCCCTTTGGGCCTGGCAGCCCTAGGCCAATGGAGTACACCCAGAGCAGAAGTTCTACCTCAGCCAGATCAGGCCTTCCAAGAAACTGCGTCTCACAGGCCTTTCTCTGTCACGTTGCCGGTAGGCTGTGAGAGCACTGTGCAGAGCCAGTTGTTTCTTAGCTTCCCAAAGATTTGGAAGCAAGATGCTTTGGGGACTCTCAGCCCCTTTGAAAACAAGGCGGCCCTTTGGGCCTGGCAGCGCTAGGCCAAAGTAGCACGCCCAGAGCAGGAGATCTACTTCAGCCAGATCAGGCCTGCCAGGAAACTGCGTTTCACAGGCCTTGGTAAGAGATGTTCCCGGTAGGCTGTGAGAGCACTGTGGAGAGCCAGTTGCTTTAGCTTCCCACAGAGCTGGAAGCAAGATGCTTTGGGGCCTCTCTCTCCCTTTGGACACAAGGCAGCCGTTTGGGCCTGGCAGCTCTAGGCCAATGGAGCACACCCACAGCAGAAGTTCTACTTCAGGCAGATCAGTCCTGCCCAGAAACTGCGTTTCACAGCCCTTGGTAAGAGATGTTCACGGTAGGCTGTGAGAGCACTGGGCAGAACCAGTTGTTTTTTAGCTTCCCAAAGTGCTGGAGGCAACATGCTTTGGGGCCTCTCTCATCCTTTGGAAACAAGGCAGCCCTTAGGTCCTGGTAGCTCTAGGCCTATGTAGCACAACCAGAACAGAAGTTCTACTTCAGCCAGGTCAGGCCTGCCAAGAAACTGCGTTTCACAGGCCTTTCAAAGAGATGTTCTCTTAGGCTGTAAGAGCACTGGGCAGAGCCAGCTGTTTCTTAGCTTCCCGAAGAGCTGGGAGCAAGATGCTTTGGGTCCACTCTCCGTCTTTGGAAACAAGGCAGCCCTTTGGGCCTGGCAGCTCTAGGGCCATGGAGCACACCCAGAGCAGAAGTTCTACTTCAGCCAAATCAGGCCTGCCAGGAAACGGCGTTTCACAGGCCTTGGTAAGAGATGTTCCCGGTAGGCTGTAAGAGCACTGGGCAACGCCAGATGTTTCTTAGCTTCCCGAAGAGCTGGAAGCAAGATGCTTTGGTGCCACTCTCTCACTTTGGAATCAAGGCAGCCCTTTGGGGCAGGTAGCTCTAGGCCAGTGGAGCACACCCAGAGCAGAAGTTCTACTTCGGCCAGTTCAGGCCACCAACAAAGTGCGTTTCACAGGCCTTGGTAAGAGATGTTCCCGGTAGGCTGTAAGAGCACTGGGCAACGCCAGATGTTTCTTAGCTTCCCGAAGAGCTGGAAGCAAGATGCTTTGGGGCCTCTCATCCCCTTTGCAAACAAGGCGGCCCTTTGGGCCAGGCAGCTCTAGGCCAATGGAGCACACCCAGAGCAGAAGTTCTACTTCAGCTACATCAGGCCACCAACAAAGTGCATTTCACAGGCCTTGGTAAGACATTGTCTCTTAGGCTGTAAGAGCACTGGGCAGAGCCAGTTGTTTCTTAGCTTCCCAAAGAGCTGGAAGCAAGATGCTTTGGGTGCTCACTGCCCCTTTGCCAACAAGGCCGACCTTTGGGCCTTTCAGCTCTGGGCCAATGGAGCACACCCAGAGCAGAAGTTCTACCTCAGCCAGATAAGGCCTGCCAAGAAACTGCGTTTCAAAGGCTTTGGTAAGAGATGTTGCCGGTACTCTGTTAGAGCACTGGGCAGAGACAGTTGTTTCTTAGCTTCCCAAAGAGCTGGAAGCAAGATGCTTTGGGGCCTCTCTGCCCCTTTGCAAACAAGGCATCCCTTTGGGCCTTTCAGCTCTAGGCCAATGGAGCACACCCAGAGCAGAAGTCCTACTTCAGCCAGATCAGGCCTGCCAAGGAACTGCGTTTCAGAGGCCTTTGTATGTGACGTTCCCGGTAGGCTGTGAGAGCACGGTGCAGAGGCAGTTGTTTCCTTGTTTCCCAAACAGCTGGAAGCAAGACGCTTTGGGGCCTCTCTGCCCCTTTGGAAACAAGGCAGCACGTTGGGTCTGGCAGCTCTAGGGCAATGGAGCACAACCAGAGCCGAAGTTCTACTTCTTCCAGATCAGGCCTGCCTAGACAGTGCGTTTCACAGGCCTTGATAAGAGATGTTCTCTTAGGCTATAAGAGCACTGGGCACAGCCAGTTGTTTCTTAGCTTCCCAAGAGGTGGAAGCAAGATGCTTTGGGGCCTCTCTCCCCCTTTGGAAACAAGGCAGCCCTTTGGGCCTTTCAGCTCTAGGGCAATGGAGCACACCCAGAGCAGAAGTTCTACCTCAGCCAGATCAGGCCTGCCAAGAAACTGCTTTTCACAGGCCTTCGTAAGAGGTGTTCCCGGAAGGCTGTAAGAGTACCTGGCAGAGCGAGTTGTTTCTTAGCTTCAAAAACAGCTGGAAGCAACATGATTTGGGGCCTCTCTCCCCCTTTGGAAACAAAGCAGCCTTTGTGCCTGGCAGCTCTAGGCCAAAGTAGCACACCCAGAGCACAAGTTCTACCTCAGCCAGATAAGGCCTGTCAAGAAGCTGCGTTTCACAGGCCTTTGTATGTGACGTTCCCGGTTGGCTTTGAGAGCACTGTGCAGAGCCAGTTGTTTTAGCTTCCCAGAGAGCAGGAAGCAAGATGCTTTGGGGCCTCTCTCACACTTTGGAAATAAAGGCAGCCCTTTGGGCCTGGCAGCCCTAGGCCAATGGAGTACACCCAGAGCAGAAGTTCTACCTCAGCCAGATCAGGCCTTCCAAGAAACTGCGTCTCACAGGCCTTTCTCTGTCACGTTGCCGGTAGGCTGTGAGAGCACTGTGCAGAGCCAGTTGTTTCTTAGCTTCCCAAAGATTTGGAAGCAAGATGCTTTGGGGACTCTCAGCCCCTTTGAAAACAAGGCGGCCCTTTGGGCCTGGCAGCGCTAGGCCAAAGTAGCACGCCCAGAGCAGGAGATCTACTTCAGCCAGATCAGGCCTGCCAGGAAACTGCGTTTCACAGGCCTTGGTAAGAGATGTTCCCGGTAGGCTGTGAGAGCACTGTGGAGAGCCAGTTGCTTTAGCTTCCCACAGAGCTGGAAGCAAGATGCTTTGGGGCCTCTCTCTCCCTTTGGACACAAGGCAGCCGTTTGGGCCTGGCAGCTCTAGGCCAATGGAGCACACCCACAGCAGAAGTTCTACTTCAGGCAGATCAGTCCTGCCCAGAAACTGCGTTTCACAGCCCTTGGTAAGAGATGTTCACGGTAGGCTGTGAGAGCACTGGGCAGAACCAGTTGTTTTTTAGCTTCCCAAAGTGCTGGAGGCAACATGCTTTGGGGCCTCTCTCATCCTTTGGAAACAAGGCAGCCCTTAGGTCCTGGTAGCTCTAGGCCTATGTAGCACAACCAGAACAGAAGTTCTACTTCAGCCAGGTCAGGCCTGCCAAGAAACTGCGTTTCACAGGCCTTTCAAAGAGATGTTCTCTTAGGCTGTAAGAGCACTGGGCAGAGCCAGCTGTTTCTTAGCTTCCCGAAGAGCTGGGAGCAAGATGCTTTGGGTCCACTCTCCGTCTTTGGAAACAAGGCAGCCCTTTGGGCCTGGCAGCTCTAGGGCCATGGAGCACACCCAGAGCAGAAGTTCTACTTCAGCCAAATCAGGCCTGCCAGGAAACGGCGTTTCACAGGCCTTGGTAAGAGATGTTCCCGGTAGGCTGTAAGAGCACTGGGCAACGCCAGATGTTTCTTAGCTTCCCGAAGAGCTGGAAGCAAGATGCTTTGGTGCCACTCTCTCACTTTGGAATCAAGGCAGCCCTTTGGGGCAGGTAGCTCTAGGCCAGTGGAGCACACCCAGAGCAGAAGTTCTACTTCGGCCAGTTCAGGCCACCAACAAAGTGCGTTTCACAGGCCTTGGTAAGAGATGTTCCCGGTAGGCTGTAAGAGCACTGGGCAACGCCAGATGTTTCTTAGCTTCCCGAAGAGCTGGAAGCAAGATGCTTTGGGGCCTCTCATCCCCTTTGCAAACAAGGCGGCCCTTTGGGCCAGGCAGCTCTAGGCCAATGGAGCACACCCAGAGCAGAAGTTCTACTTCAGCTACATCAGGCCACCAACAAAGTGCATTTCACAGGCCTTGGTAAGACATTGTCTCTTAGGCTGTAAGAGCACTGGGCAGAGCCAGTTGTTTCTTAGCTTCCCAAAGAGCTGGAAGCAAGATGCTTTGGGTGCTCACTGCCCCTTTGCCAACAAGGCCGACCTTTGGGCCTTTCAGCTCTGGGCCAATGGAGCACACCCAGAGCAGAAGTTCTACCTCAGCCAGATAAGGCCTGCCAAGAAACTGCGTTTCAAAGGCTTTGGTAAGAGATGTTGCCGGTACTCTGTTAGAGCACTGGGCAGAGACAGTTGTTTCTTAGCTTCCCAAAGAGCTGGAAGCAAGATGCTTTGGGGCCTCTCTGCCCCTTTGCAAACAAGGCATCCCTTTGGGCCTTTCAGCTCTAGGCCAATGGAGCACACCCAGAGCAGAAGTCCTACTTCAGCCAGATCAGGCCTGCCAAGGAACTGCGTTTCAGAGGCCTTTGTATGTGACGTTCCCGGTAGGCTGTGAGAGCACGGTGCAGAGGCAGTTGTTTCCTTGTTTCCCAAACAGCTGGAAGCAAGACGCTTTGGGGCCTCTCTGCCCCTTTGGAAACAAGGCAGCACGTTGGGTCTGGCAGCTCTAGGGCAATGGAGCACAACCAGAGCCGAAGTTCTACTTCTTCCAGATCAGGCCTGCCTAGACAGTGCGTTTCACAGGCCTTGATAAGAGATGTTCTCTTAGGCTATAAGAGCACTGGGCACAGCCAGTTGTTTCTTAGCTTCCCAAGAGGTGGAAGCAAGATGCTTTGGGGCCTCTCTCCCCCTTTGGAAACAAGGCAGCCCTTTGGGCCTTTCAGCTCTAGGGCAATGGAGCACACCCAGAGCAGAAGTTCTACCTCAGCCAGATCAGGCCTGCCAAGAAACTGCTTTTCACAGGCCTTCGTAAGAGGTGTTCCCGGAAGGCTGTAAGAGTACCTGGCAGAGCGAGTTGTTTCTTAGCTTCAAAAACAGCTGGAAGCAACATGATTTGGGGCCTCTCTCCCCCTTTGGAAACAAAGCAGCCTTTGTGCCTGGCAGCTCTAGGCCAAAGTAGCACACCCAGAGCACAAGTTCTACCTCAGCCAGATAAGGCCTGTCAAGAAGCTGCGTTTCACAGGCCTTTGTATGTGACGTTCCCGGTTGGCTTTGAGAGCACTGTGCAGAGCCAGTTGTTTTAGCTTCCCAGAGAGCAGGAAGCAAGATGCTTTGGGGCCTCTCTCACACTTTGGAAATAAAGGCAGCCCTTTGGGCCTGGCAGCCCTAGGCCAATGGAGTACACCCAGAGCAGAAGTTCTACCTCAGCCAGATCAGGCCTTCCAAGAAACTGCGTCTCACAGGCCTTTCTCTGTCACGTTGCCGGTAGGCTGTGAGAGCACTGTGCAGAGCCAGTTGTTTCTTAGCTTCCCAAAGATTTGGAAGCAAGATGCTTTGGGGACTCTCAGCCCCTTTGAAAACAAGGCGGCCCTTTGGGCCTGGCAGCGCTAGGCCAAAGTAGCACGCCCAGAGCAGGAGATCTACTTCAGCCAGATCAGGCCTGCCAGGAAACTGCGTTTCACAGGCCTTGGTAAGAGATGTTCCCGGTAGGCTGTGAGAGCACTGTGGAGAGCCAGTTGCTTTAGCTTCCCACAGAGCTGGAAGCAAGATGCTTTGGGGCCTCTCTCTCCCTTTGGACACAAGGCAGCCGTTTGGGCCTGGCAGCTCTAGGCCAATGGAGCACACCCACAGCAGAAGTTCTACTTCAGGCAGATCAGTCCTGCCCAGAAACTGCGTTTCACAGCCCTTGGTAAGAGATGTTCACGGTAGGCTGTGAGAGCACTGGGCAGAACCAGTTGTTTTTTAGCTTCCCAATGTGCTGGAGGCAACATGCTTTGGGGCCTCTCTCATCCTTTGGAAACAAGGCAGCCCTTAGGTCCTGGTAGCTCTAGGCCTATGTAGCACAACCAGAACAGAAGTTCTAGTTCAGCCAGGTCAGGCCTGCCAAGAAACTGCGTTTCACAGGCCTTTCAAAGAGATGTTCTCTTAGGCTGTAAGAGCACTGGGCAGAGCCAGCTGTTTCTTAGCTTCCCGAAGAGCTGGGAGCAAGATGCTTTGGGTCCACTCTCCGTCTTTGGAAACAAGGCAGCCCTTTGGGCCTGGCAGCTCTAGGGCCATGGAGCACACCCAGAGCAGAAGTTCTACTTCAGCCAAATCAGGCCTGCCAGGAAACGGCGTTTCACAGGCCTTGGTAAGAGATGTTCCCGGTAGGCTGTAAGAGCACTGGGCAACGCCAGATGTTTCTTAGCTTCCCGAAGAGCTGGAAGCAAGATGCTTTGGTGCCACTCTCTCACTTTGGAATCAAGGCAGCCCTTTGGGGCAGGTAGCTCTAGGCCAGTGGAGCACACCCAGAGCAGAAGTTCTACTTCGGCCAGTTCAGGCCACCAACAAAGTGCGTTTCACAGGCCTTGGTAAGAGATGTTCCCGGTAGGCTGTAAGAGCACTGGGCAACGCCAGATGTTTCTTAGCTTCCCGAAGAGCTGGAAGCAAGATGCTTTGGGGCCTCTCATCCCCTTTGCAAACAAGGCGGCCCTTTGGGCCAGGCAGCTCTAGGCCAATGGAGCACACCCAGAGCAGAAGTTCTACTTCAGCTACATCAGGCCACCAACAAAGTGCATTTCACAGGCCTTGGTAAGAGATTGTCTCTTAGGCTGTAAGAGCACTGGGCAGAGCCAGTTGTTTCTTAGCTTCCCAAAGAGCTGGAAGCAAGATGCTTTGGGTGCTCACTGCCCCTTTGCCAACAAGGCCGACCTTTGGGCCTTTCAGCTCTGGGCCAATGGAGCACACCCAGAGCAGAAGTTCTACCTCAGCCAGATAAGGCCTGCCAAGAAACTGCGTTTCAAAGGCTTTGGTAAGAGATGTTGCCGGTACTCTGTTAGAGCACTGGGCAGAGACAGTTGTTTCTTAGCTTCCCAAAGAGCTGGAAGCAAGATGCTTTGGGGCCTCTCTGCCCCTTTGCAAACAAGGCATCCCTTTGGGCCTTTCAGCTCTAGGCCAATGGAGCACACCCAGAGCAGAAGTCCTACTTCAGCCAGATCAGGCCTGCCAAGGAACTGCGTTTCAGAGGCCTTTGTATGTGACGTTCCCGGTAGGCTGTGAGAGCACGGTGCAGAGCCAGTTGTTTCCTTGTTTCCCAAACAGCTGGAAGCAAGACGCTTTGGGGCCTCTCTGCCCCTTTGGAAACAAGGCAGCACGTTGGGTCTGGCAGCTCTAGGGCAATGGAGCACAACCAGAGCCGAAGTTCTACTTCTTCCAGATCAGGCCTGCCTAGACAGTGCGTTTCCCAGGCCTTGATAAGAGATGTTCTCTTAGGCTATAAGAGCACTGGGCACAGCCAGTTGTTTCTTAGCTTCCCAAGAGGTGGAAGCAAGATGCTTTGGGGCCTCTCTCCCCCTTTGGAAACAAGGCAGCCCTTTGGGCCTTTCATCTCTAGGGCAATGGAGCACACCCAGAGCAGAAGTTCTACCTCAGCCAGATCAGGCCTGCCAAGAAACTGCTTTTCACAGGCCTTCGTAAGAGGTGTTCCCGGAAGGCTGTTAGAGTACCTGGCAGAGCGAGTTGTTTCTTAGCTTCAAAAACAGCTGGAAGCAACATGATTTGGGGCCTCTCTCCCCCTTTGGAAACAAAGCAGCCTTTGTGCCTGGCAGCTCTAGGCCAAAGTAGCACACCCAGAGCACAAGTTCTACCTCAGCCAGATAAGGGCTGTCAAGAAGCTGCGTTTCACAGGCCTTTGTATGTGACGTTCCCGGTTGGCTTTGAGAGCACTGTGCAGAGCCAGTTGTTTTAGCTTCCCAGAGAGCAGGAAGCAAGATGCTTTGGGGCCTCTCTCACACTTTGGAAATAAAGGCAGCCCTTTGGGCCTGGCAGCCCTAGGCCAATGGAGTACACCCAGAGCAGAAGTTCTACCTCAGCCAGATCAGGCCTTCCAAGAAACTGCGTCTCACAGGCCTTTCTCTGTCACGTTGCCGGTAGGCTGTGAGAGCACTGTGCAGAGCCAGTTGTTTCTTAGCTTCCCAAAGATTTGGAAGCAAGATGCTTTGGGGACTCTCAGCCCCTTTGGAAACAAGGCGGCCCTTTGGGCCTGGCAGCTCTAGGCCAAAGTAGCACGCCCAGAGCAGGAGTTCTACTTCAGCCAGATCAGGCCTGCCAGGAAACTGCGTTTCACAGGCCTTGGTAAGAGATGTTCCCGGTAGGCTGTGAGAGCACTGTGGAGAGCCAGTTGCTTTAGCTTCCCACAGAGCTGGAAGCAAGATGCTTTGGGGCCTCTCTCTCCCTTTGGACACAAGGCAGCCGTTTGGGCCTGGCAGCTCTAGGCCAATGGAGCACACCCACAGCAGAAGTTCTACTTCAGGCAGATCAGTCCTGCCCAGAAACTGCGTTTCACAGCCCTTGGTAAGAGATGTTCACGGTAGGCTGTGAGAGCACTGGGCAGAACCAGTTGTTTTTTAGATTCCCAAAGTGCTGGAGGCAAGATGCTTTGGGGCCTCTCTCACCCTTTGGAAACAAGGCAGCCCTTAGGTCCTGGTAGCTCTAGGCCTATGTAGCACAACCAGAACAGAAGTTCTACTTCAGCCAGGTCAGGCCTGCCAAGAAACTGCGTTTCACAGGCCTTTCAAAGAGATGTTCTCTTAGGCTGTAAGAGCACTGGGCAGAGCCAGCTGTTTCTTAGCTTCCCAAAGAGCTGGGAGCAAGATACTTTGGGTCCACTCTCCGTCTTTGGAAACAAGGCAGCCCTTTGGGCCTGGCAGCTCTAGGGCAATGGAGCACACCCAGAGCAGAAGTTCTACTTCAGCCAGATAAGGCCTGCCAGGAAACTGCGTTTCACAGGCCTTGGTAAGAGATGTTCCCGGTAGGCTGTAAGAGCACTGAGCAGAGCCAGTTGTTTCTTACATTCCTGAAAAGCTGGAAGCAAGATGCTTGGGACCCCTCTGCCCGTTTGGGAACAAGGAAGCCTTTTGGGTCGGGAAGCTCTAGGCCAATGGAGCACACGCAGAGCAGGAGTTCTACTTCAGCCTGATCAGGCCTGCAAAGAAACAGCGTTTGACAGGCCTTGGTAAGAGATGTTCCCGGTAGGTGTAAGATCACTGGGCAGAGCCAGTTGTTTCTTAGCTTCGCAAAGACCGGGAAGCAAGATGCTTTGGTGCCACTCTCTCACTTTGGAATCAAGGCATCCCTTTGGGGCAGGTAGCTCTAGGCCAGTGGAGCACACCCAGAGCAGAAGTTCTACTTGGGCCAGTTCAGGCCACCAACAAACTGCGTTTCACAGGCCTTGGTAAGAGATGTTCCCGGTAGGCTGTAAGAGCACTGGGCAACGCCAGATGTTTCTTAGCTTCCCGAAGAGCTGGAAGCAAGATGCTTTGGGGCCTCTCATACCCTTTGCAAACAAGGCGGCCCTTTGGGCCAGGCAGCTCTAGGCCAATGGAGCACACCCAGAGCAGAAGTTCTACTTCAGCTAGATCAGGCCACCAACAAAGTGCGTTTCACAGGCCTTGGTAAGAGATTGTCTCTTAGGCTGTAAGAGCACTGGGCAGAGACAGTTGTTTCTTAGCTTCCCAAAGAGCTGGAAGCAAGATGCTTTGAGGGCTCCCTGCCCCTTTGCCAACACGGGCGACCTTTGGGCCTTTCAGCTCTAGGCCAATGGAGCACACCCAGCGCAGAAGTCCTACTTCAGCCAGATCAGGCCTGCCAAGGAACTGCGTTTCAGAGGCCTTTGTATGTGACGTTCCCGGTAGGCTGTGAGAGCACGGTGCAGAGCCAGTTGTTTCCTTGTTTCCCAAACAGCTGGAAGCAAGACGCTTTGGGGCCTCTCTGCCCCTTTGGAAACAAGGCAGCACGTTGGGTCTGGCAGCTCTAGGGCAATGGAGCACAACCAGAGCCGAAGTTCTACTTCTTCCAGATCAGGCCTGCCTAGACAGTGCGTTTCCCAGGCCTTGATAAGAGATGTTCTCTTAGGCTATAAGAGCACTGGGCACAGCCAGTTGTTTCTTAGCTTCCCAAGAGGTGGAAGCAAGATGCTTTGGGGCCTCTCTCCCCCTTTGGAAACAAGGCAGCCCTTTGGGCCTTTCAGCTCTAGGGCAATGGAGCACACCCAGAGCAGAAGTTCTACCTCAGCCAGATCAGGCCTGCCAAGAAACTGCTTTTCACAGGCCTTCGTAAGAGGTGTTCCCGGAAGGCTGTAAGAGTACCTGGCAGAGCGAGTTGTTTCTTAGCTTCAAAAACAGCTGGAAGCAACATGATTTGGGGCCTCTCTCCCCCTTTGGAAACAAAGCAGCCTTTGTGCCTGGCAGCTCTAGGCCAAAGTAGCACACCCAGAGCACAAGTTCTACCTCAGCCAGATAAGGCCTGTCAAGAAGCTGCGTTTCACAGGCCTTTGTATGTGACGTTCCCGGTTGGCTTTGAGAGCACTGTGCAGAGCCAGTTGTTTTAGCTTCCCAGAGAGCAGGAAGCAAGATGCTTTGGGGCCTCTCTCACACTTTGGAAATAAAGGCAGCCCTTTGGGCCTGGCAGCCCTAGGCCAATGGAGTACACCCAGAGCAGAAGTTCTACCTCAGCCAGATCAGGCCTTCCAAGAAACTGCGTCTCACAGGCCTTTCTCTGTCACGTTGCCGGTAGGCTGTGAGAGCACTGTGCAGAGCCAGTTGTTTCTTAGCTTCCCAAAGATTTGGAAGCAAGATGCTTTGGGGACTCTCAGCCCCTTTGAAAACAAGGCGGCCCTTTGGGCCTGGCAGCGCTAGGCCAAAGTAGCACGCCCAGAGCAGGAGATCTACTTCAGCCAGATCAGGCCTGCCAGGAAACTGCGTTTCACAGGCCTTGGTAAGAGATGTTCCCGGTAGGCTGTGAGAGCACTGTGGAGAGCCAGTTGCTTTAGCTTCCCACAGAGCTGGAAGCAAGATGCTTTGGGGCCTCTCTCTCCCTTTGGACACAAGGCAGCCGTTTGGGCCTGGCAGCTCTAGGCCAATGGAGCACACCCACAGCAGAAGTTCTACTTCAGGCAGATCAGTCCTGCCCAGAAACTGCGTTTCACAGCCCTTGGTAAGAGATGTTCACGGTAGGCTGTGAGAGCACTGGGCAGAACCAGTTGTTTTTTAGATTCCCAAAGTGCTGGAGGCAAGATGCTTTGGGGCCTCTCTCACCCTTTGGAAACAAGGCAGCCCTTAGGTCCTGGTAGCTCTAGGCCTATGTAGCACAACCAGAACAGAAGTTCTACTTCAGCCAGGTCAGGCCTGCCAAGAAACTGCGTTTCACAGGCCTTTCAAAGAGATGTTCTCTTAGGCTGTAAGAGCACTGGGCAGAGCCAGCTGTTTCTTAGCTTCCCGAAGAGCTGGGAGCAAGATGCTTTGGGTCCACTCTCCGTCTTTGGAAACAAGGCAGCCCTTTGGGCCTGGCAGCTCTAGGGCCATGGAGCACACCCAGAGCAGAAGTTCTTCTTCAGCCAAATCAGGCCTGCCAGGAAACGGCGTTTCACAGGCCTTGGTAAGAGATGTTCCCGGTAGGCTGTAAGAGCACTGGGCAACGCCAGATGTTTCTTAGCTTCCCGAAGAGCTGGAAGCAAGATGCTTTGGTGCCACTCTCTCACTTTGGAATCAAGGCAGCCCTTTGGGGCAGGTAGCTCTAGGCCAGTGGAGCACACCCAGAGCAGAAGTTCTACTTCGGCCAGTTCAGGCCACCAACAAAGTGCGTTTCACAGGCCTTGGTAAGAGATGTTCCCGGTAGGCTGTAAGAGCACTGGGCAACGCCAGATGTTTCTTAGCTTCCCGAAGAGCTGGAAGCAAGATGCTTTGGGGCCTCTCATCCCCTTTGCAAACAAGGCGGCCCTTTGGGCCAGGCAGCTCTAGGCCAATGGAGCACACCCAGAGCAGAAGTTCTACTTCAGCTACATCAGGCCACCAACAAAGTGCATTTCACAGGCCTTGGTAAGAGATTGTCTCTTAGGCTGTAAGAGCACTGGGCAGAGCCAGTTGTTTCTTAGCTTCCCAAAGAGCTGGAAGCAAGATGCTTTGGGTGCTCACTGCCCCTTTGCCAACAAGGCCGACCTTTGGGCCTTTCAGCTCTGGGCCAATGGAGCACACCCAGAGCAGAAGTTCTACCTCAGCCAGATAAGGCCTGCGAAGAAACTGCGTTTCAAAGGCTTTGGTAAGAGATGTTGCCGGTACTCTGTTAGAGCACTGGGCAGAGACAGTTGTTTCTTAGCTTCTCAAAGAGCTGGAAGCAAGATGCTTTGGGGCCTCTCTGCCCCTTTGCAAACAAGGCATCCCTTTGGGCCTTTCAGCTCTAGGCCAATGGAGCACACCCAGAGCAGAAGTCCTACTTCAGCCAGATCAGGCCTGCCAAGGAACTGCGTTTCAGAGGCCTTTCTATGTGACGTTCCCGGTAGGCTGTGAGAGCACGGTGCAGAGCCAGTTGTTTCCTTGTTTCCCAAACAGCTGGAAGCAAGACGCTTTGGGGCCTCTCTGCCCCTTTGGAAACAAGGCAGCACGTTGGGTCTGGCAGCTCTAGGGCAATGGAGCACAACCAGAGCCGAAGTTCTACTTCTTCCAGATCAGGCCTGCCTAGACAGTGCGTTTCACAGGCCTTGATAAGAGATGTTCTCTTAGGCTATAAGAGCACTGGGCACAGCCAGTTGTTTCTTAGCTTCCCAAGAGGTGGAAGCAAGATGCTTTGGGGCCTCTCTCCCCCTTTGGAAACAAGGCAGCCCTTTGGGCCTTTCAGCTCTAGGGCAATGGAGCACACCCAGAGCACAAGTTCTACCTCAGCCAGATCAGGCCTGCCAAGAAACTGCTTTTCACAGGCCTTCGTAAGAGGTGTTCCCGGAAGGCTGTAAGAGTACCTGGCAGAGCGAGTTGTTTCTTAGCTTCAAAAACAGCTGGAAGCAACATGATTTGGGGCCTCTCTCCCCCTTTGGAAACAAAGCAGCCTTTGTGCCTGGCAGCTCTAGGCCAAAGTAGCACACCCAGAGCAGAAGTTCTACCTCAGCCAGATCAGGCCTTCCAAGAAACTGCGTCTCACAGGCCTTTCTCTGTCACGTTGCCGGTAGGCTGTGAGAGCACTGTGCAGAGCCAGTTGTTTCTTAGCTTCCCAAAGATTTGGAAGCAAGATGCTTTGGGGACTCTCAGCCCCTTTGGAAACAAGGCGGCCCTTTGGGCCTGGCAGCTCTAGGCCAAAGTAGCACGCCCAGAGCAGGAGTTCTACTTCAGCAAGATCAGGCCTGCCAAGAAACTGCGTTTCACAGGCCTTGGTAAGAGATGTTCCCGGTAGGCTGTAAGAGCACTGGGCAGAGCCAGCTGTTTCTTAGCTTCCCGAAGAGCTGGGAGCAAGATGCTTTGGGTCCACTCTCCGTCTTTGGAAACAAGGCAGCCCTTTGGGCCTGGCAGCTCTAGGGCAATGGAGCACACCCAGACCAGAAGTTCTACTTCAGCCAGATCAGGCCTGCCAGGAAACTGCGTTTGACAGGCCTTGGTAAGAGATGTTCCCGGTAGGCTGTAAGAGCACTGGGCAACGCCAGATGTTTCTTAGCTTCCCGAAGAGCTGGAAGCAAGATGCTTTGGTGCCACTCTCTCACTTTGGAATCAAGGCAGCCCTTTGGGACAGGTAGCTCTAGGCCAGTGGAGCACACCCAGAGCAGAAGTTCTACTTCGGCCAGTTCAGGCCACCAACAAAGTGCGTTTCACAGGCCTTGGTAAGAGATGTTCCCGGTAGGCTGTAAGTGCACTGGGCAACGCCAGATGTTTCTTAGCTTCCCGAAGAGCTGGAAGCAAGATGCTTTGGGGCCTCTCATCCCCTTTGCAAACAAGGCGGCCCTTTGGGCCAGGCAGCTCTAGGCCAATGGAGCACACCCAGAGCAGAAGTTCTACTTCAGCTACATCAGGCCACCAACAAAGTGCGTTTCACAGGCCTTGGTAAGAGATTGTCTCTTAGGCTGTAAGAGCACTGGGCAGAGCCAGTTGTTTCTTAGCTTCCCAAAGAGCTGGAAGCAAGATGCTTTGGGGGCTCCCTGCCCCTTTGCCAACAAGGCCGACCTTTGGGCCTTTCAGCTCTGGGCCAATGGAGCACACCCAGAGCAGAAGTTCTACCTCAGCCAGATAAGGCCTGCCAAGAAACTGCGTTTCAAAGGCTTTGGTAAGAGATGTTCCCGCTACTCTGTTAGAGCACTGGGCAGAGACAGTTGTTTCTTAGCTTCCCAAAGAGCTGGAAGCAAGATGCTTTGGGGCCTCTCTGCCCCTTTGCAAACAAGGCATCCCTTTGGGCCTTTCAGCTCTAGGCCAATGGAGCACACCCAGAGCAGAAGTCCTACTTCAGCCAGATCAGGCCTGCCAAGGAACTGCGTTTCAGAGGCCTTTGTATGTGACGTTCCCGGTAGGCTGTGAGAGCACGGTGCAGAGCCAGTTGTTTCCTTGTTTCCCAAACAGCTGGAAGCAAGACGCTTTGGGGCCTCTCTGCCCCTTTGGAAACAAGGCAGCACGTTGGGTCTGGCAGCTCTAGGGCAATGGAGCACAACCAGAGCCGAAGTTCTACTTCTTCCAGATCAGGCCTGCCTAGACAGTGCGTTTCCCAGGCCTTGATAAGAGATGTTCTCTTAGGCTATAAGAGCACTGGGCACAGCCAGTTGTTTCTTAGCTTCCCAAGAGGTGGAAGCAAGATGCTTTGGGGCCTCTCTCCCCCTTTGGAAACAAGGCAGCCCTTTGGGCCTTTCAGCTCTAGGGCAATGGAGCACACCCAGAGCAGAAGTTCTACCTCAGCCAGATCAGGCCTGCCAAGAAACTGCTTTTCACAGGCCTTCGTAAGAGGTGTTCCCGGAAGGCTGTAAGAGTACCTGGCAGAGCGAGTTGTTTCTTAGCTTCAAAAACAGCTGGAAGCAACATGATTTGGGGCCTCTCTCCCCCTTTGGAAACAAAGCAGCCTTTGTGCCTGGCAGCTCTAGGCCAAAGTAGCACACCCAGAGCACAAGTTCTACCTCAGCCAGATAAGGCCTGTCAAGAAGCTGCGTTTCACAGGCCTTTGTATGTGACGTTCCCGGTTGGCTTTGAGAGCACTGTGCAGAGCCAGTTGTTTTAGCTTCCCAGAGAGCAGGAAGCAAGATGCTTTGGGGCCTCTCTCACACTTTGGAAATAAAGGCAGCCCTTTGGGCCTGGCAGCCCTAGGCCAATGGAGTACACCCAGAGCAGAAGTTCTACCTCAGCCAGATCAGGCCTTCCAAGAAACTGCGTCTCACAGGCCTTTCTCTGTCACGTTGCCGGTAGGCTGTGAGAGCACTGTGCAGAGCCAGTTGTTTCTTAGCTTCCCAAAGATTTGGAAGCAAGATGCTTTGGGGACTCTCAGCCCCTTTGAAAACAAGGCGGCCCTTTGGGCCTGGCAGCGCTAGGCCAAAGTAGCACGCCCAGAGCAGGAGATCTACTTCAGCCAGATCAGGCCTGCCAGGAAACTGCGTTTCACAGGCCTTGGTAAGAGATGTTCCCGGTAGGCTGTGAGAGCACTGTGGAGAGCCAGTTGCTTTAGCTTCCCACAGAGCTGGAAGCAAGATGCTTTGGGGCCTCTCTCTCCCTTTGGACACAAGGCAGCCGTTTGGGCCTGGCAGCTCTAGGCCAATGGAGCACACCCACAGCAGAAGTTCTACTTCAGGCAGATCAGTCCTGCCCAGAAACTGCGTTTCACAGCCCTTGGTAAGAGATGTTCACGGTAGGCTGTGAGAGCACTGGGCAGAACCAGTTGTTTTTTACCTTCCCAAAGTGCTGGAGGCAAGATGCTTTGGGGCCTCTCTCACCCTTTGGAAACAAGGCAGCCCTTAGGTCCTGGTAGCTCTAGGCCTATGTAGCACAACCAGAACAGAAGTTCTACTTCAGCCAGGTCAGGCCTGCCAAGAAACTGCGTTTCACAGGCCTTTCAAAGAGATGTTCTCTTAGGCTGTAAGAGCACTGGGCAGAGCCAGCTGTTTCTTAGCTTCCCGAAGAGCTGGGAGCAAGATGCTTTGGGTCCACTCTCCGTCTTTGGAAACAAGGCAGCCCTTTGGGCCTGGCAGCTCTAGGGCCATGGAGCACACCCAGAGCAGAAGTTCTACTTCAGCCAAATCAGGCCTGCCAGGAAACGGCGTTTCACAGGCCTTGGTAAGAGATGTTCCCGGTAGGCTGTAAGAGCACTGGGCAACGCCAGATGTTTCTTAGCTTCCCGAAGAGCTGGAAGCAAGATGCTTTGGTGTCACTCTCTCACTTTGGACTCAAGGCAGCCCTTTGGGGCAGGCAGCTCTAGGCCAGTGGAGCACACCCAGAGCAGAAGTTCTACTTCGGCCAGTTCAGGCCACCAACAAAGTGCGTTTCACAGGCCTTGGTAAGAGATGTTCCCGGTAGGCTGTAAGAGCACTGGGCAACGCCAGATGTTTCTTAGCTTCCCGAAGAGCTGGAAGCAAGATGCTTTGGGGCCTCTCATCCCCTTTGCAAACAAGGCGGCCCTTTGGGCCAGGCAGCTCTAGGCCAATGGAGCACACCCAGAGCAGAAGTTCTACTTCAGCTACATCAGGCCACCAACAAAGTGCGTTTCACAGGCCTTGGTAAGAGATTGTCTCTTAGGCTGTAAGAGCACTGGGCAGAGCCAGTTGTTTCTTAGCTTCCCAAAGAGCTGGAAGCAAGATGCTTTGGGTGCTCACTGCCCCTTTGCCAACAAGGCCGACCTTTGGGCCTTTCAGCTCTGGGCCAATGGAGCACACCCAGAGCAGAAGTTCTACCTCAGCCAGATAAGGCCTGCCAAGAAACTGCGTTTCAAAGGCTTTGGTAAGAGATGTTGCCGGTACTCTGTTAGAGCACTGGGCAGAGACAGTTGTTTCTTAGCTTCCCAAAGAGCTGGAAGCAAGATGCTTTGGGGCCTCTCTGCCCCTTTGCAAACAAGGCATCCCTTTGGGCCTTTCAGCTCTAGGCCAATGGAGCACACCCAGAGCAGAAGTCCTACTTCAGCCAGATCAGGCCTGCCAAGGAACTGCGTTTCAGAGGCCTTTGTATGTGACGTTCCCGGTAGGCTGTGAGAGCACGGTGCAGAGCCAGTTGTTTCCTTGTTTCCCAAACAGCTGGAAGCAAGACGCTTTGGGGCCTCTCTGCCCCTTTGGAAACAAGGCAGCACGTTGGGTCTGGCAGCTCTAGGGCAATGGAGCACAACCAGAGCCGAAGTTCTACTTCTTCCAGATCAGGCCTGCCTAGACAGTGCGTTTCACAGGCCTTGATAAGAGATGTTCTCTTAGGCTATAAGAGCACTGGGCACAGCCAGTTGTTTCTTAGCTTCCCAAGAGGTGGAAGCAAGATGCTTTGGGGCCTCTCTCCCCCTTTGGAAACAAGGCAGCCCTTTGGGCCTTTCAGCTCTAGGGCAATGGAGCACACCCAGAGCAGAAGTTCTACCTCAGCCAGATCAGGCCTGCCAAGAAACTGCTTTTCACAGGCCTTCGTAAGAGGTGTTCCCGGAAGGCTGTAAGAGTACCTGGCAGAGCGAGTTGTTTCTTAGCTTCAAAAACAGCTGGAAGCAACATGATTTGGGGCCTCTCTCCCCCTTTGGAAACAAAGCAGCCTTTGTGCCTGGCAGCTCTAGGCCAAAGTAGCACACCCAGAGCAGAAGTTCTACCTCAGCCAGATCAGGCCTTCCAAGAAACTGCGTCTCACAGGCCTTTCTCTGTCACGTTGCCGGTAGGCTGTGAGAGCACTGTGCAGAGCCAGTTGTTTCTTAGCTTCCCAAAGATTTGGAAGCAAGATGCTTTGGGGACTCTCAGCCCCTTTGGAAACAAGGCGGCCCTTTGGGCCTGGCAGCTCTAGGCCAAAGTAGCACGCCCAGAGCAGGAGTTCTACTTCAGCCAGATCAGGCCTGCCAAGAAACTGCGTTTCACAGGCCTTGGTAAGAGATGTTCCCGGTAGGCTGTGAGAGCACTGTGGAGAGCCAGTTGCTTTAGCTTCCCACAGAGCTGGAAGCAAGATGCTTTGGGGCCTCTCTCTCCCTTTGGACACAAGGCAGCCGTTTGGGCCTGGCAGCTCTAGGCCAATGGAGCACACCCACAGCAGAAGTTCTACTTCAGGCAGATCAGTCCTGCCCAGAAACTGCGTTTCACAGCCCTTGGTAAGAGATGTTCACGGTAGGCTGTGAGAGCACTGGGCAGAACCAGTTGTTTTTTAGCTTCCCAAAGTGCTGGAGGCAACATGCTTTGGGGCCTCTCTCACCCTTTGGAAACAAGGCAGCCCTTAGGTCCTGGTAGCTCTAGGCCTATGTAGCACAACCAGAACAGAAGTTCTACTTCAGCCAGGTCAGGCCTGCCAAGAAACTGCGTTTCACAGGCCTTTCAAAGAGATGTTCTCTTAGGCTGTAAGAGCACTGGGCAGAGCCAGCTGTTTCTTAGCTTCCCGAAGAGCTGGGAGCAAGATGCTTTGGGTGCACTCTCCGTCTTTGGAAACAAGGCAGCCCTTTGGGCCTGGCAGCTCTAGGGCAATGGAGCACACCCAGAGCAGGAGTTCTACTTCAGCCAGATCAGGCCTGCCAGGAAACTGCGTTTCACAGGCCTTGGTAAGAGATGTTCCCGGTAGGCTGTGAGAGCACTGTGGAGAGCCAGTTGCTTTAGCTTCCCACAGAGCTGGAAGCAAGATGCTTTGGGGCCTCTCTCTCCCTTTGGACACAAGGCAGCCGTTTGGGCCTGGCAGCTCTAGGCCAATGGAGCACACCCACAGCAGAAGTTCTACTTCAGGCAGATCAGTCCTGCCCAGAAACTGCGTTTCACAGCCCTTGGTAAGAGATGTTCACGGTAGGCTGTGAGAGCACTGGGCAGAACCAGTTGTTTTTTAGCTTCCCAAAGTGCTGGAGGCAAGATGCTTTGGGGCCTCTCTCATCCTTTGGAAACAAGGCAGCCCTTAGGTCCTGGTAGCTCTAGGCCTATGTAGCACAACCAGAACAGAAGTTCTACTTCAGCCAGGTCAGGCCTGCCAAGAAACTGCGTTTCACAGGCCTTTCAAAGAGATGTTCTCTTAGGCTGTAAGAGCATTGGGCAGAGCCAGCTGTTTCTTAGCTTCCCGAAGAGCTGGGAGCAAGATGCTTTGGGTCCACTCTCCGTCTTTGGAAACAAGGCAGCCCTTTGGGCCTGGCAGCTCTAGGGCAATGGAGCACACCCAGACCAGAAGTTCTACTTCAGCCAGATCAGGCCTGCCAGGAAACTGCGTTTCACAGGCCTTGGTAAGAGATGTTCCCGGTAGGCTGTAAGAGCACTGGGCAACGCCAGATGTTTCTTAGCTTCCCGAAGAGCTGGAAGCAAGATGCTTTGGGGCCTCTCATCCCCTTTGCAAACAAGGCGGCCCTTTGGGCCAGGCAGCTCTAGGCCAATGGAGCACACCCAGAGCAGAAGTTCTACTTCAGCTACATCAGGCCACCAACAAAGTGCGTTTCACAGGCCTTGGTAAGAGATTGTCTCTTAGGCTGTAAGAGCACTGGGCAGAGCCAGTTGTTTCTTAGCTTCCCAAAGAGCTGGAAGCAAGATGCTTTGGGTGCTCCCTGCCCCTTTGCCAACAAGGCCGACCTTTGGGCCTTTCAGCTCTGGGCCAATGGAGCACACCCAGAGCAGAAGTTCTACCTCAGCCAGATAAGGCCTGCCAAGAAACTGCGTTTCAAAGGCTTTGGTAAGAGATGTTCCCGCTACTCTGTTAGAGCACTGGGCAGAGACAGTTGTTTCTTAGCTTCCCAAAGAGCTGGAAGCAAGATGCTTTGGGGCCTCTCTGCCCCTTTGCAAACAAGGCATCCCTTTGGGCCTTTCAGCTCTAGGCCAATGGAGCACACCCAGAGCAGAAGTCCTACTTCAGCCAGATCAGGCCTGCCAAGGAACTGCGTTTCAGAGGCCTTTGTATGTGACGTTCCCGGTAGGCTGTGAGAGCACGGTGCAGAGCCAGTTGTTTCCTTGTTTCCCAAACAGCTGGAAGCAAGACGCTTTGGGGCCTCTCTGCCCCTTTGGAAACAAGGCAGCACGTTGGGTCTGGCAGCTCTAGGGCAATGGAGCACAACCAGAGCCGAAGTTCTACTTCTTCCAGATCAGGCCTGCCTAGACAGTGCGTTTCCCAGGCCTTGATAAGAGATGTTCTCTTAGGCTATAAGAGCACTGGGCACAGCCAGTTGTTTCTTAGCTTCCCAAGAGGTGGAAGCAAGATGCTTTGGGGCCTCTCTCCCCCTTTGGAAACAAGGCAGCCCTTTGGGCCTTTCAGCTCGAGGGCAATGGAGCACACCCAGAGCAGAAGTTCTACCTCAGCCAGATCAGGCCTGCCAAGAAACTGCTTTTCACAGGCCTTCGTAAGAGGTGTTCCCGGAAGGCTGTAAGAGTACCTGGCAGAGCGAGTTGTTTCTTAGCTTCAAAAACAGCTGGAAGCAACATGATTTGGGGCCTCTCTCCCCCTTTGGAAACAAAGCAGCCTTTGTGCCTGGCAGCTCTAGGCCAAAGTAGCACACCCAGAGCAGAAGTTCTACCTCAGCCAGATCAGGCCTTCCAAGAAACTGCGTCTCACAGGCCTTTCTCTGTCACGTTGCCGGTAGGCTGTGAGAGCACTGTGCAGAGCCAGTTGTTTCTTAGCTTCCCAAAGATTTGGAAGCAAGATGCTTTGGGGACTCTCAGCCCCTTTGGAAACAAGGCGGCCCTTTGGGCCTGGCAGCTCTAGGCCAAAGTAGCACGCCCAGAGCAGGAGTTCTACTTCAGCCAGATCAGGCCTGCCAAGAAACTGCGTTTCACAGGCCTTGGTAAGAGATGTTCCCGGTAGGCTGTGAGAGCACTGTGGAGAGCCAGTTGCTTTAGCTTCCCACAGAGCTGGAAGCAAGATGCCTTGGGGCCTCTCTCTCCCTTTGGACACAAGGCAGCCGTTTGGGCCTGGCAGCTCTAGGCCAATGGAGCACACCCACAGCAGAAGTTCTACTTCAGGCAGATCAGTCCTGCCCAGAAACTGCGTTTCACAGCCCTTGGTAAGAGATGTTCACGGTAGGCTGTGAGAGCACTGGGCAGAACCAGTTGTTTTTTAGCTTCCCAAAGTGCTGGAGGCAAGATGCTTTGGGGCCTCTCTCACCCTTTGGAAACAAGGCAGCCCTTAGGTCCTGGTAGCTCTAGGCCTATGTAGCACAACCAGAACAGAAGTTCTACTTCAGCCAGGTCAGGCCTGCCAAGAAACTGCGTTTCACAGGCCTTTCAAAGAGATGTTCTCTTAGGCTGTAAGAGCACTGGGCAGAGCCAGCTGTTTCTTAGCTTCCCGAAGAGCTGGGAGCAAGATGCTTTGGGTCCACTCTCCGTCTTTGGAAACAAGGCAGCCCTTTGGGCCTGGCAGCTCTAGGGCAATGGAGCACACCCAGACCAGAAGTTCTACTTCAGCCAGATCAGGCCTGCCAGGAAACTGCGTTTCACAGGCCTTGGTAAGAGATGTTCCCGGTAGGCTGTAAGAGCACTGGGCAACGCCAGATGTTTCTTAGCTTCCCGAAGAGCTGGAAGCAAGATGCTTTGGGGCCTCTCATCCCCTTTGCAAACAAGGCGGCCCTTTGGGCCAGGCAGCTCTAGGCCAATGGAGCACACCCAGAGCAGAAGTTCTACTTCAGCTACATCAGGCCACCAACAAAGTGCGTTTCACAGGCCTTGGTAAGAGATTGTCTCTTAGGCTGTAAGAGCACTGGGCAGAGCCAGTTGTTTCTTAGCTTCCCAAAGAGCTGGAAGCAAGATGCTTTGGGTGCTCCCTGCCCCTTTGCCAACAAGGCCGACCTTTGGGCCTTTCAGCTCTGGGCCAATGGAGCACACCCAGAGCAGAAGTTCTACCTCAGCCAGATAAGGCCTGCCAAGAAACTGCGTTTCAAAGGCTTTGGTAAGAGATGTTCCCGCTACTCTGTTAGAGCACTGGGCAGAGACAGTTGTTTCTTAGCTTCCCAAAGAGCTGGAAGCAAGATGCTTTGGGGCCTCTCTGCCCCTTTGCAAACAAGGCATCCCTTTGGGCCTTTCAGCTCTAGGCCAATGGAGCACACCCAGAGCAGAAGTCCTACTTCAGCCAGATCAGGCCTGCCAAGGAACTGCGTTTCAGAGGCCTTTGTATGTGACGTTCCCGGTAGGCTGTGAGAGCACGGTGCAGAGCCAGTTGTTTCCTTGTTTCCCAAACAGCTGGAAGCAAGACGCTTTGGGGCCTCTCTGCCCCTTTGGAAACAAGGCAGCACGTTGGGTCTGGCAGCTCTAGGGCAATGGAGCACAACCAGAGCCGAAGTTCTACTTCTTCCAGATCAGGCCTGCCTAGACAGTGCGTTTCCCAGGCCTTGATAAGAGATGTTCTCTTAGGCTATAAGAGCACTGGGCACAGCCAGTTGTTTCTTAGCTTCCCAAGAGGTGGAAGCAAGATGCTTTGGGGCCTCTCTCCCCCTTTGGAAACAAGGCAGCCCTTTGGGCCTTTCAGCTCGAGGGCAATGGAGCACACCCAGAGCAGAAGTTCTACCTCAGCCAGATCAGGCCTGCCAAGAAACTGCTTTTCACAGGCCTTCGTAAGAGGTGTTCCCGGAAGGCTGTAAGAGTACCTGGCAGAGCGAGTTGTTTCTTAGCTTCAAAAACAGCTGGAAGCAACATGATTTGGGGCCTCTCTCCCCCTTTGGAAACAAAGCAGCCTTTGTGCCTGGCAGCTCTAGGCCAAAGTAGCACACCCAGAGCAGAAGTTCTACCTCAGCCAGATCAGGCCTTCCAAGAAACTGCGTCTCACAGGCCTTTCTCTGTCACGTTGCCGGTAGGCTGTGAGAGCACTGTGCAGAGCCAGTTGTTTCTTAGCTTCCCAAAGATTTGGAAGCAAGATGCTTTGGGGACTCTCAGCCCCTTTGGAAACAAGGCGGCCCTTTGGGCCTGGCAGCTCTAGGCCAAAGTAGCACGCCCAGAGCAGGAGTTCTACTTCAGCCAGATCAGGCCTGCCAAGAAACTGCGTTTCACAGGCCTTGGTAAGAGATGTTCCCGGTAGGCTGTGAGAGCACTGTGGAGAGCCAGTTGCTTTAGCTTCCCACAGAGCTGGAAGCAAGATGCCTTGGGGCCTCTCTCTCCCTTTGGACACAAGGCAGCCGTTTGGGCCTGGCAGCTCTAGGCCAATGGAGCACACCCACAGCAGAAGTTCTACTTCAGGCAGATCAGTCCTGCCCAGAAACTGCGTTTCACAGCCCTTGGTAAGAGATGTTCACGGTAGGCTGTGAGAGCACTGGGCAGAACCAGTTGTTTTTTAGCTTCCCAAAGTGCTGGAGGCAAGATGCTTTGGGGCCTCTCTCACCCTTTGGAAACAAGGCAGCCCTTAGGTCCTGGTAGCTCTAGGCCTATGTAGCACAACCAGAACAGAAGTTCTACTTCAGCCAGGTCAGGCCTGCCAAGAAACTGCGTTTCACAGGCCTTTCAAAGAGATGTTCTCTTAGGCTGTAAGAGCACTGGGCAGAGCCAGCTGTTTCTTAGCTTCCCGAAGAGCTGGGAGCAAGATGCTTTGGGTCCACTCTCCGTCTTTGGAAACAAGGCAGCCCTTTGGGCCTGGCAGCTCTAGGGCAATGGAGCACACCCAGACCAGAAGTTCTACTTCAGCCAGATCAGGCCTGCCAGGAAACTGCGTTTCACAGGCCTTGGTAAGAGATGTTCCCGGTAGGCTGTAAGAGCACTGGGCAACGCCAGATGTTTCTTAGCTTCCCGAAGAGCTGGAAGCAAGATGCTTTGGTGCCACTCTCTCACTTTGGAATCAAGGCAGCCCTTTGGGACAGGTAGCTCTAGGCCAGTGGAGCACACCCAGAGCAGAAGTTCTACTTCGGCCAGTTCAGGCCACCAACAAAGTGCGTTTCACAGGCCTTGGTAAGAGATGTTCCCGGTAGGCTGTAAGTGCACTGGGCAACGCCAGATGTTTCTTAGCTTCCCGAAGAGCTGGAAGCAAGATGCTTTGGGGCCTCTCATCCCCTTTGCAAACAAGGCGGCCCTTTGGGCCAGGCAGCTCTAGGCCAATGGAGCACACCCAGAGCAGAAGTTCTACTTCAGCTACATCAGGCCACCAACAAAGTGCGTTTCACAGGCCTTGGTAAGAGATTGTCTCTTAGGCTGTAAGAGCACTGGGCAGAGCCAGTTGTTTCTTAGCTTCCCAAAGAGCTGGAAGCAAGATGCTTTGGGGGCTCCCTGCCCCTTTGCCAACAAGGCCGACCTTTGGGCCTTTCAGCTCTGGGCCAATGGAGCACACCCAGAGCAGAAGTTCTACCTCAGCCAGATAAGGCCTGCCAAGAAACTGCGTTTCAAAGGCTTTGGTAAGAGATGTTGCCGGTACTCTGTTAGAGCACTGGGCAGAGACAGTTGTTTCTTAGCTTCCCAAAGAGCTGGAAGCAAGATGCTTTGGGGCCTCTCTGCCCCTTTGCAAACAAGGCATCCCTTTGGGCCTTTCAGCTCTAGGCCAATGGAGCACACCCAGAGCAGAAGTCCTACTTCAGCCAGATCAGGCCTGCCAAGGAACTGCGTTTCAGAGGCCTTTGTATGTGACGTTCCCGGTAGGCTGTGAGAGCACGGTGCAGAGCCAGTTGTTTCCTTGTTTCCCAAACAGCTGGAAGCAAGACGCTTTGGGGCCTCTCTGCCCCTTTGGAAACAAGGCAGCACGTTGGGTCTGGCAGCTCTAGGGCAATGGAGCACAACCAGAGCCGAAGTTCTACTTCTTCCAGATCAGGCCTGCCTAGACAGTGCGTTTCACAGGCCTTGATAAGAGATGTTCTCTTAGGCTATAAGAGCACTGGGCACAGCCAGTTGTTTCTTAGCTTCCCAAGAGGTGGAAGCAAGATGCTTTGGGGCCTCTCTCCCCCTTTGGAAACAAGGCAGCCCTTTGGGCCTTTCAGCTCTAGGGCAATGGAGCACACCCAGAGCAGAAGTTCTACCTCAGCCAGATCAGGCCTGCCAAGAAACTGCTTTTCACAGGCCTTCGTAAGAGGTGTTCCCGGAAGGCTGTAAGAGTACCTGGCAGAGCGAGTTGTTTCTTAGCTTCAAAAACAGCTGGAAGCAACATGATTTGGGGCCTCTCTCCCCCTTTGGAAACAAAGCAGCCTTTGTGCCTGGCAGCTCTAGGCCAAAGTAGCACACCCAGAGCAGAAGTTCTACCTCAGCCAGATCAGGCCTTCCAAGAAACTGCGTCTCACAGGCCTTTCTCTGTCACGTTGCCGGTAGGCTGTGAGAGCACTGTGCAGAGCCAGTTGTTTCTTAGCTTCCCAAAGATTTGGAAGCAAGATGCTTTGGGGACTCTCAGCCCCTTTGGAAACAAGGCGGCCCTTTGGCCTGGCAGCTCTAGGCCAAAGTAGCACGCCCAGAGCAGGAGTTCTACTTCAGCCAGATCAGGCCTGCCAAGAAACTGCGTTTCACAGGCCTTGGTAAGAGATGTTCCCGGTAGGCTGTGAGAGCACTGTGGAGAGCCAGTTGCTTTAGCTTCCCACAGAGCTGGAAGCAAGATGCTTTGGGGCCTCTCTCTCCCTTTGGACACAAGGCAGCCGTTTGGGCCTGGCAGCTCTAGGCCAATGGAGCACACCCACAGCAGAAGTTCTACTTCAGGCAGATCAGTCCTGCCCAGAAACTGCGTTTCACAGCCCTTGGTAAGAGATGTTCACGGTAGGCTGTGAGAGCACTGGGCAGAACCAGTTGTTTTTTAGCTTCCCAAAGTGCTGGAGGCAAGATGATTTGGGGCCTCTCTCACCCTTTGGAAACAAGGCAGCCCTTAGGTCCTGGTAGCTCTAGGCCTATGTAGCACAACCAGAACAGAAGTTCTACTTCAGCCAGGTCAGGCCTGCCAAGAAACTGCGTTTCACAGGCCTTTCAAAGAGATGTTCTCTTAGGCTGTAAGAGCACTGGGCAGAGCCAGCTGTTTCTTAGCTTCCCGAAGAGCTGGGAGCAAGATGCTTTGGGTGCACTCTCCGTCTTTGGAAACAAGGCAGCCCTTTGGGCCTGGCAGCTCTAGGGCAATGGAGCACACCCAGAGCAGGAGTTCTACTTCAGCCAGATCAGGCCTGCCAGGAAACTGCGTTTCACAGGCCTTGGTAAGAGATGTTCCCGGTAGGCTGTGAGAGCACTGTGGAGAGCCAGTTGCTTTAGCTTCCCACAGAGCTGGAAGCAAGATGCTTTGGGGCCTCTCTCTCCCTTTGGACACAAGGCAGCCGTTTGGGCCTGGCAGCTCTAGGCCAATGGAGCACACCCACAGCAGAAGTTCTACTTCAGGCAGATCAGTCCTGCCCAGAAACTGCGTTTCACAGCCCTTGGTAAGAGATGTTCACGGTAGGCTGTGAGAGCACTGGGCAGAACCAGTTGTTTTTTAGCTTCCCAAAGTGCTGGAGGCAACATGCTTTGGGGCCTCTCTCACCCTTTGGAAACAAGGCAGCCCTTAGGTCCTGGTAGCTCTAGGCCTATGTAGCACAACCAGAACAGAAGTTCTACTTCAGACAGGTCAGGCCTGCCAAGAAACTGCGTTTCACAGGCCTTTCAAAGAGATGTTCTCTTAGGCTGTAAGAGCACTGGGCAGAGCCAGCTGTTTCTTAGCTTCCCGAAGAGCTGGGAGCAAGATGCTTTGGGTCCACTCTCCGTCTTTGGAAACAAGGCAGCCCTTTGGGCCTGGCAGCTCTAGGGCAATGGAGCACACCCAGACCAGAAGTTCTACTTCAGCCAGATCAGGCCTGCCAGGAAACTGCGTTTCACAGGCCTTGGTAAGAGATGTTCCCGGTAGGCTGTAAGAGCACTGGGCAACGCCAGATGTTTCTTAGCTTCCCGAAGAGCTGGAAGCAAGATGCTTTGGGGCCTCTCATCCCCTTTGCAAACAAGGCGGCCCTTTGGGCCAGGCAGCTCTAGGCCAATGGAGCACACCCAGAGCAGAAGTTCTACTTCAGCTACATCAGGCCACCAACAAAGTGCGTTTCACAGGCCTTGGTAAGAGATTGTCTCTTAGGCTGTAAGAGCACTGGGCAGAGCCAGTTGTTTCTTAGCTTCCCAAAGAGCTGGAAGCAAGATGCTTTGGGTGCTCACTGCCCCTTTGCCAACAAGGCCGACCTTTGGGCCTTTCAGCTCTGGGCCAATGGAGCACACCCAGAGCAGAAGTTCTACCTCAGCCAGATAAGGCCTGCCAAGAAACTGCGTTTCAAAGGCTTTGGTAAGAGATGTTGCCGGTACTCTGTTAGAGCACTGGGCAGAGACAGTTGTTTCTTAGCTTCCCAAAGAGCTGGAAGCAAGATGCTTTGGGGCCTCTCTGCCCCTTTGCAAACAAGGCATCCCTTTGGGCCTTTCAGCTCTAGGCCAATGGAGCACACCCAGAGCAGAAGTCCTACTTCAGCCAGATCAGGCCTGCCAAGGAACTGCGTTTCAGAGGCCTTTGTATGTGACGTTCCCGGTAGGCTGTGAGAGCACGGTGCAGAGCCAGTTGTTTCCTTGTTTCCCAAACAGCTGGAAGCAAGACGCTTTGGGGCCTCTCTGCCCCTTTGGAAACAAGGCAGCACGTTGGGTCTGGCAGCTCTAGGGCAATGGAGCACAACCAGAGCCGAAGTTCTACTTCTTCCAGATCAGGCCTGCCTAGACAGTGCGTTTCCCAGGCCTTGATAAGAGATGTTCTCTTAGGCTATAAGAGCACTGGGCACAGCCAGTTGTTTCTTAGCTTCCCAAGAGGTGGAAGCAAGATGCTTTGGGGCCTCTCTCCCCCTTTGGAAACAAGGCAGCCCTTTGGGCCTTTCAGCTCGAGGGCAATGGAGCACACCCAGAGCAGAAGTTCTACCTCAGCCAGATCAGGCCTGCCAAGAAACTGCTTTTCACAGGCCTTCGTAAGAGGTGTTCCCGGAAGGCTGTAAGAGTACCTGGCAGAGCGAGTTGTTTCTTAGCTTCAAAAACAGCTGGAAGCAACATGATTTGGGGCCTCTCTCCCCCTTTGGAAACAAAGCAGCCTTTGTGCCTGGCAGCTCTAGGCCAAAGTAGCACACCCAGAGCAGAAGTTCTACCTCAGTCAGATCAGGCCTTCCAAGAAACTGCGTCTCACAGGCCTTTCTCTGTCACGTTGCCGGTAGGCTGTGAGAGCACTGTGCAGAGCCAGTTGTTTCTTAGCTTCCCAAAGATTTGGAAGCAAGATGCTTTGGGGACTATCAGCCCCTTTGGAAACAAGGCGGCCCTTTGGGCCTGGCAGCTCTAGGCCAAAGTAGCACGCCCAGAGCAGGAGTTCTACTTCAGCCAGATCAGGCCTGCCAAGAAACTGCGTTTCACAGGCCTTGGTAAGAGATGTTCCCGGTAGGCTGTGAGAGCACTGTGGAGAGCCAGTTGCTTTAGCTTCCCACAGAGCTGGAAGCAAGATGCCTTGGGGCCTCTCTCTCCCTTTGGACACAAGGCAGCCGTTTGGGCCTGGCAGCTCTAGGCCAATGGAGCACACCCACAGCAGAAGTTCTACTTCAGGCAGATCAGTCCTGCCCAGAAACTGCGTTTCACAGCCCTTGGTAAGAGATGTTCACGGTAGGCTGTGAGAGCACTGGGCAGAACCAGTTGTTTTTTAGCTTCCCAAAGTGCTGGAGGCAAGATGCTTTGGGGCCTCTCTCACCCTTTGGAAACAAGGCAGCCCTTAGGTCCTGGTAGCTCTAGGCCTATGTAGCACAACCAGAACAGAAGTTCTACTTCAGCCAGGTAAGGCCTGCCAAGAAACTGTGTTTCACAGGCCTTTCAAAGAGATGTTCTCTTAGGCTGCAAGAGCACTGGGCAGAGCCAGCTGTTTCTTAGCTTCCCGAAGAGCTGGGAGCAAGATGCTTTGGGTCCACTCTCCGTCTTTGGAAACAAGGCAGCCCTTTGGGCCTGGCAGCTCTAGGGCAATGGAGCACACCCAGACCAGAAGTTCTACTTCAGCCAGATCAGGCCTGCCAGGAAACTGCGTTTCACAGGCCTTGGTAAGAGATGTTCCCGGTAGGCTGTAAGAGCACTGGGCAACGCCAGATGTTTCTTAGCTTCCCGAAGAGCTGGAAGCAAGATGCTTTGGTGCCACTCTCTCACTTTGGAATCAAGGCAGCCCTTTGGGAAAGGTAGCTCTAGGCCAGTGGAGCACACCCAGAGCAGAAGTTCTACTTCGGCCAGTTCAGGCCACCAACAAAGTGCGTTTCACAGGCCTTGGTAAGAGATGTTCCCGGTAGGCTGTAAGTGCACTGGGCAACGCCAGATGTTTCTTAGCTTCCCGAAGAGCTGGAAGCAAGATGCTTTGGGGCCTCTCATCCCCTTTGCAAACAAGGCGGCCCTTTGGGCCAGGCAGCTCTAGGCCAATGGAGCACACCCAGAGCAGAAGTTCTACTTCAGCTACATCAGGCCACCAACAAAGTGCGTTTCACAGGCCTTGGTAAGAGATTGTCTCTTAGGCTGTAAGAGCACTGGGCAGAGCCAGTTGTTTCTTAGCTTCCCAAAGAGCTGGAAGCAAGATGCTTTGGGGGCTCCCTGCCCCTTTGCCAACAAGGCCGACCTTTGGGCCTTTCAGCTCTGGGCCAATGGAGCACACCCAGAGCAGAAGTTCTACCTCAGCCAGATAAGGCCTGCCAAGAAACTGCGTTTCAAAGGCTTTGGTAAGAGATGTTCCCGCTACTCTGTTAGAGCACTGGGCAGAGACAGTTGTTTCTTAGCTTCCCAAAGAGCTGGAAGCAAGATGCTTTGGGGCCTCTCTGCCCCTTTGCAAACAAGGCATCCCTTTGGGCCTTTCAGCTCTAGGCCAATGGAGCACACCCAGAGCAGAAGTCCTACTTCAGCCAGATCAGGCCTGCCAAGGAACTGCGTTTCAGAGGCCTTTGTATGTGACGTTCCCGGTAGGCTGTGAGAGCACGGTGCAGAGCCAGTTGTTTCCTTGTTTCCCAAACAGCTGGAAGCAAGACGCTTTGGGGCCTCTCTGCCCCTTTGGAAACAAGGCAGCACGTTGGGTCTGGCAGCTCTAGGGCAATGGAGCACAACCAGAGCCGAAGTTCTACTTCTTCCAGATCAGGCCTGCCTAGACAGTGCGTTTCACAGGCCTTGATAAGAGATGTTCTCTTAGGCTATAAGAGCACTGGGCACAGCCAGTTGTTTCTTAGCTTCCCAAGAGGTGGAAGCAAGATGCTTTGGGGCCTCTCTCCCCCTTTGGAAACAAGGCAGCCCTTTGGGCCTTTCAGCTCTAGGGCAATGGAGCACACCCAGAGCAGAAGTTCTACCTCAGCCAGATCAGGCCTGCCAAGAAACTGCTTTTCACAGGCCTTCGTAAGAGGTGTTCCCGGAAGGCTGTAAGAGTACCTGGCAGAGCGAGTTGTTTCTTAGCTTCAAAAACAGCTGGAAGCAACATGATTTGGGGCCTCTCTCCCCCTTTGGAAACAAAGCAGCCTTTGTGCCTGGCAGCTCTAGGCCAAAGTAGCACACCCAGAGCACAAGTTCTACCTCAGCCAGATAAGGCCTGTCAAGAAGCTGCGTTTCACAGGCCTTTGTATGTGACGTTCCCGGTTGGCTTTGAGAGCACTGTGCAGAGCCAGTTGTTTTAGCTTCCCAGAGAGCAGGAAGCAAGATGCTTTGGGGCCTCTCTCACACTTTGGAAATAAAGGCAGCCCTTTGGGCCTGGCAGCCCTAGGCCAATGGAGTACACCCAGAGCAGAAGTTCTACCTCAGCCAGATCAGGCCTTCCAAGAAACTGCGTCTCACAGGCCTTTCTCTGTCACGTTGCCGGTAGGCTGTGAGAGCACTGTGCAGAGCCAGTTGTTTCTTAGCTTCCCAAAGATTTGGAAGCAAGATGCTTTGGGGACTCTCAGCCCCTTTGGAAACAAGGCGGCCCTTTGGGCCTGGCAGCTCTAGGCCAAAGTAGCACGCCCAGAGCAGGAGTTCTACTTCAGCCAGATCAGGCCTGCCAGGAAACTGCGTTTCACAGGCCTTGGTAAGAGATGTTCCCGGTAGGCTGTGAGAGCACTGTGGAGAGCCAGTTGCTTTAGCTTCCCACAGAGCTGGAAGCAAGATGCCTTGGGGCCTCTCTCTCCCTTTGGACACAAGGCAGCCGTTTGGGCCTGGCAGCTCTAGGCCAATGGAGCACACCCACAGCAGAAGTTCTACTTCAGGCAGATCAGTCCTGCCCAGAAACTGCGTTTCACAGCCCTTGGTAAGAGATGTTCACGGTAGGCTGTGAGAGCACTGGGCAGAACCAGTTGTTTTTTAGCTTCCCAAAGTGCTGGAGGCAACATGCTTTGGGGCCTCTCTCATCCTTTGGAAACAAGGCAGCCCTTAGGTCCTGGTAGCTCTAGGCCTATGTAGCACAACCAGAACAGAAGTTCTACTTCAGCCAGGTCAGGCCTGCCAAGAAACTGCGTTTCACAGGCCTTTCAAAGAGATGTTCTCTTAGGCTGTAAGAGCACTGGGCAGAGCCAGCTGTTTCTTAGCTTCCCGAAGAGCTGGGAGCAAGATGCTTTGGGTCCACTCTCCGTCTTTGGAAACAAGGCAGCCCTTTGGGCCTGGCAGCTCTAGGGCCATGGAGCACACCCAGAGCAGAAGTTCTACTTCAGCCAAATCAGGCCTGCCAGGAAACGGCGTTTCACAGGCCTTGGTAAGAGATGTTCCCGGTAGGCTGTAAGAGCACTGGGCAACGCCAGATGTTTCTTAGCTTCCCGAAGAGCTGGAAGCAAGATGCTTTGGTGTCACTCTCTCACTTTGGAATCAAGGCAGCCCTTTGGGGCAGGTAGCTCTAGGCCAGTGGAGCACACCCAGAGCAGAAGTTCTACTTCGGCCAGTTCAGGCCACCAACAAAGTGCGTTTCACAGGCCTTGGTAAGAGATGTTCCCGGTAGGCTGTAAGAGCACTGGGCAACGCCAGATGTTTCTTAGCTTCCCGAAGAGCTGGAAGCAAGATGCTTTGGGGCCTCTCATCCCCTTTGCAAACAAGGCGGCCCTTTGGGCCAGGCAGCTCTAGGCCAATGGAGCACACCCAGAGCAGAAGTTCTACTTCAGCTACATCAGGCCACCAACAAAGTGCGTTTCACAGGCCTTGGTAAGAGATTGTCTCTTAGGCTGTAAGAGCCCTGGGCAGAGCCAGTTGTTTCTTAGCTTCCCAAAGAGCTGGAAGCAAGATGCTTTGGGTGCTCACTGCCCCTTTGCCAACAAGGCCGACCTTTGGGCCTTTCAGCTCTGGGCCAATGGAGCACACCCAGAGCAGAAGTTCTACCTCAGCCAGATAAGGCCTGCCAAGAAACTGCGTTTCAAAGGCTTTGGTAAGAGATGTTCCCGCTACTCTGTTAGAGCACTGGGCAGAGACAGTTGTTTCTTGGCTTCCCAAAGAGCTGGAAGCAAGATGCTTTGGGGCCTCTCTGCCCCTTTGCAAACAAGGCATCCCTTTGGGCCTTTCAGCTCTAGGCCAATGGAGCACACCCAGAGCAGAAGTCCTACTTCAGCCAGATCAGGCCTGCCAAGGAACTGCGTTTCAGAGGCCTTTGTATGTGACGTTCCCGGTAGGCTGTGAGAGCACGGTGCAGAGCCAGTTGTTTCCTTGTTTCCCAAACAGCTGGAAGCAAGACGCTTTGGGGCCTCTCTGCCCCTTTGGAAACAAGGCAGCACGTTGGGTCTGGCAGCTCTAGGGCAATGGAGCACAACCAGAGCCGAAGTTCTACTTCTTCCAGATCAGGCCTGCCTAGACAGTGCGTTTCACAGGCCTTGATAAGAGATGTTCTCTTAGGCTATAAGAGCACTGGGCACAGCCAGTTGTTTCTTAGCTTCCCAAGAGGTGGAAGCAAGATGCTTTGGGGCCTCTCTCCCCCTTTGGAAACAAGGCAGCCCTTTGGGCCTTTCAGCTCTAGGGCAATGGAGCACACCCAGAGCAGAAGTTCTACCTCAGCCAGATCAGGCCTGCCAAGAAACTGCTTTTCACAGGCCTTCGTAAGAGGTGTTCCCGGAAGGCTGTAAGAGTACCTGGCAGAGCGAGTTGTTTCTTAGCTTCAAAAACAGCTGGAAGCAACATGATTTGGGGCCTCTCTCCCCCTTTGGAAACAAAGCAGCCTTTGTGCCTGGCAGCTCTAGGCCAAAGTAGCACACCCAGAGCAGAAGTTCTACCTCAGCCAGATCAGGCCTTCCAAGAAACTGCGTCTCACAGGCCTTTCTCTGTCACGTTGCCGGTAGGCTGTGAGAGCACTGTGAAGAGCCAGTTGTTTCTTAGCTTCCCAAAGATTTGGAAGCAAGATGCTTTGGGGACTCTCAGCCCCTTTGGAAACAAGGCGGCCCTTTGGGCCTGGCAGCTCTAGGCCAAAGTAGCACGCCCAGAGCAGGAGTTCTACTTCAGCCAGATCAGGCATGCCAAGAAACTGCGTTTCACAGGCCTTGGTAAGAGATGTTCCCGGTAGGCTGTGAGAGCACTGTGGAGAGCCAGTTGCTTTAGCTTCCCACAGAGCTGGAAGCAAGATGCTTTGGGGCCTCTCTCTCCCTTTGGACACAAGGCAGCCGTTTGGGCCTGGCAGCTCTAGGCCAATGGAGCACACCCACAGCAGAAGTTCTACTTCAGGCAGATCAGTCCTGCCCAGAAACTGCGTTTCACAGCCCTTGGTAAGAGATGTTCACGGTAGGCTGTGAGAGCACTGGGCAGAACCAGTTGTTTTTTACCTTCCCAAAGTGCTGGAGGCAAGATGCTTTGGGGCCTCTCTCACCCTTTGGAAACAAGGCAGCCCTTAGGTCCTGGTAGCTCTAGGCCTATGTAGCACAACCAGAACAGAAGTTCTACTTCAGCCAGGTCAGGCCTGCCAAGAAACTGCGTTTCACAGGCCTTTCAAAGAGATGTTCTCTTAGGCTGTAAGAGCACTGGGCAGAGCCAGCTGTTTCTTAGCTTCCCGAAGAGCTGGGAGCAAGATGCTTTGGGTCCACTCTCCGTCTTTGGAAACAAGGCAGCCCTTTGGGCCTGGCAGCTCTAGGGCAATGGAGCACACCCAGACCAGAAGTTCTACTTCAGCCAGATCAGGCCTGCCAGGAAACGGCGTTTCACAGGCCTTGGTAAGAGATGTTCCCGGTAGGCTGTAAGAGCACTGGGCAACGCCAGATGTTTCTTAGCTTCCCGAAGAGCTGGAAGCAAGATGCTTTGGTGCCACTCTCTCACTTTGGAATCAAGGCAGCCCTTTGGGACAGGTAGCTCTAGGCCAGTGGAGCACACCCAAAGCAGAAGTTCTACTTCGGCCAGTTCAGGCCACCAACAAAGTGCGTTTCACAGGCCTTGGTAAGAGATGTTCCCGGTAGGCTGTAAGTGCACTGGGCAACGCCAGATGTTTCTTAGCTTCCCGAAGAGCTGGAAGCAAGATGCTTTGGGGCCTCTCATCCCCTTTGCAAACAAGGCGGCCCTTTGGGCCAGGCAGCTCTAGGCCAATGGAGCACACCCAGAGCAGAAGTTCTACTTCAGCTACATCAGGCCACCAACAAAGTGCGTTTCACAGGCCTTGATAAGAGATTGTCTCTTAGGCTGTAAGAGCACTGGGCAGAGCCAGTTGTTTCTTAGCTTCCCAAAGAGCTGGAAGCAAGATGCTTTGGGTGCTCACTGCCCCTTTGCCAACAAGGCCGACCTTTGGGCCTTTCAGCTCTGGGCCAATGGAGCACACCCAGAGCAGAAGTTCTACCTCAGCCAGATAAGGCCTGCCAAGAAACTGCGTTTCAAAGGCTTTGGTAAGAGATGTTCCCGCTACTCTGTTAGAGCACTGGGCAGAGACAGTTGTTTCTTAGCTTCCCAAAGAGCTGGAAGCAAGATGCTTTGGGGCCTCTCTGCCCCTTTGCAAACAAGGCATCCCTTTGGGCCTTTCAGCTCTAGGCCAATGGAGCACACCCAGAGCAGAAGTCCTACTTCAGCCAGATCAGGCCTGCCAAGGAACTGCGTTTCAGAGGCCTTTGTATGTGACGTTCCCGGTAGGCTGTGAGAGCACGGTGCAGAGCCAGTTGTTTCCTTGTTTCCCAAACAGCTGGAAGCAAGACGCTTTGGGGCCTCTCTGCCCCTTTGGAAACAAGGCAGCACGTTGGGTCTGGCAGCTCTAGGGCAATGGAGCACAACCAGAGCCGAAGTTCTACTTCTTCCAGATCAGGCCTGCCTAGACAGTGCGTTTCACAGGCCTTGATAAGAGATGTTCTCTTAGGCTATAAGAGCACTGGGCACAGCCAGTTGTTTCTTAGCTTCCCAAGAGGTGGAAGCAAGATGCTTTGGGGCCTCTCTCCCCCTTTGGAAACAAGGCAGCCCTTTGGGCCTTTCAGCTCTAGGGCAATGGAGCACACCCAGAGCAGAAGTTCTACCTCAGCCAGATCAGGCCTGCCAAGAAACTGCTTTTCACAGGCCTTCGTAAGAGGTGTTCCCGGAAGGCTGTAAGAGTACCTGGCAGAGCGAGTTGTTTCTTAGCTTCAAAAACAGCTGGAAGCAACATGATTTGGGGCCTCTCTCCCCCTTTGGAAACAAAGCAGCCTTTGTGCCTGGCAGCTCTAGGCCAAAGTAGCACACCCAGAGCAGAAGTTCTACCTCAGCCAGATCAGGCCTTCCAAGAAACTGCGTCTCACAGGCCTTTCTCTGTCACGTTGCCGGTAGGCTGTGAGAGCACTGTGCAGAGCCAGTTGTTTCTTAGCTTCCCAAAGATTTGGAAGCAAGATGCTTTGGGGACTCTCAGCCCCTTTGGAAACAAGGCGGCCCTTTGGGCCTGGCAGCTCTAGGCCAAAGTAGCACGCCCAGAGCAGGAGTTCTACTTCAGCCAGATCAGGCCTGCCAAGAAACTGCGTTTCACAGGCCTTGGTAAGAGATGTTCCCGGTAGGCTGTGAGAGCACTGTGGAGAGCCAGTTGCTTTAGCTTCCCACAGAGCTGGAAGCAAGATGCTTTGGGGCCTCTCTCTCCCTTTGGACACAAGGCAGCCGTTTGGGCCTGGCAGCTCTAGGCCAATGGAGCACACCCACAGCAGAAGTTCTACTTCAGGCAGATCAGTCCTGCCCAGAAACTGCGTTTCACAGCCCTTGGTAAGAGATGTTCACGGTAGGCTGTGAGAGCACTGGGCAGAACCAGTTGTTTTTTAGCTTCCCAAAGTGCTGGAGGCAACATGCTTTGGGGCCTCTCTCACCCTTTGGAAACAAGGCAGCCCTTAGGTCCTGGTAGCTCTAGGCCTATGTAGCACAACCAGAACAGAAGTTCTACTTCAGCCAGGTCAGGCCTGCCAAGAAACTGCGTTTCACAGGCCTTTCAAAGAGATGTTCTCTTAGGCTGTAAGAGCACTGGGCAGAGCCAGCTGTTTCTTAGCTTCCCGAAGAGCTGGGAGCAAGATGCTTTGGGTGCACTCTCCGTCTTTGGAAACAAGGCAGCCCTTTGGGCCTGGCAGCTCTAGGGCAATGGAGCACACCCAGAGCAGGAGTTCTACTTCAGCCAGATCAGGCCTGCCAGGAAACTGCGTTTCACAGGCCTTGGTAAGAGATGTTCCCGGTAGGCTGTGAGAGCACTGTGGAGAGCCAGTTGCTTTAGCTTATCACAGAGCTGGAAGCAAGATGCTTTGGGGCCTCTCTCTCCCTTTGGACACAAGGCAGCCGTTTGGGCCTGGCAGCTCTAGGCCAATGGAGCACACCCACAGCAGAAGTTCTACTTCAGGCAGATCAGTCCTGCCCAGAAACTGCGTTTCACAGCCCTTGGTAAGAGATGTTCACGGTGGGCTGTGAGAGCACTGGGCAGAACCAGTTGTTTTTTAGCTTCCCAAAGTGCTGGAGGCAAGATGCTTTGGGGCCTCTCTCACCCTTTGGAAACAAGGCAGCCCTTAGGTCCTGGTAGCTCTAGGCCTATGTAGCACAACCAGAACAGAAGTTCTACTTCAGCCAGGTCAGGCCTGCCAAGAAACTGCGTTTCACAGGCCTTTCAAAGAGATGTTCTCTTAGGCTGTAAGAGCACTGGGCAGAGCCAGCTGTTTCTTAGCTTCCCGAAGAGCTGGGAGCAAGATGCTTTGGGTGCACTCTCCGTCTTTGGAAACAAGGCAGCCCTTTGGGCCTGGCAGCTCTAGGGCAATGGAGCACACCCAGAGCAGGAGTTCTACTTCAGCCAGATCAGGCCTGCCAGGAAACTGCGTTTCACAGGCCTTGGTAAGAGATGTTCCCGGTAGGCTGTGAGAGCACTGGGCAACGCCAGATGTTTCTTAGCTTCCCGAAGAGCTGGAAGCAAGATGCTTTGGTGCCACTCTCTCACTTTGGAATCAAGGCAGCCCTTTGGGACAGGTAGCTCTAGGCCAGTGGAGCACACCCAGAGCAGAAGTTCTACTTCGGCCAGTTCAGGCCACCAACAAAGTGCGTTTCACAGGCCTTGGTAAGAGATGTTCACGGTAGGCTGTAAGTGCACTGGGCAACGCCAGATGTTTCTTAGCTTCCCGAAGAGCTGGAAGCAAGATGCTTTGGGGCCTCTCATCCCCTTTGCAAACAAGGCGGCCCTTTGGGCCAGGCAGCTCTAGGCCAATGGAGCACACCCAGAGCAGAAGTTCTACTTCAGCTACATCAGGCCACCAACAAAGTGCGTTTCACAGGCCTTGGTAAGAGATTGTCTCTTAGGCTGTAAGAGCACTGGGCAGAGCCAGTTGTTTCTTAGCTTCCCAAAGAGCTGGAAGCAAGATGCTTTGGGGGCTCCCTGCCCCTTTGCCAACAAGGCCGACCTTTGGGCCTTTCAGCTCTGGGCCAATGGAGCACACCCAGAGCAGAAGTTCTACCTCAGCCAGATAAGGCCTGCCAAGAAACTGCGTTTCAAAGGCTTTGGTAAGAGATGTTCCCGCTACTCTGTTAGAGCACTGGGCAGAGACAGTTGTTTCTTAGCTTCCCAAAGAGCTGGAAGCAAGATGCTTTGGGGCCTCTCTGCCCCTTTGCAAACAAGGCATCCCTTTGGGCCTTTCAGCTCTAGGCCAATGGAGCACACCCAGAGCAGAAGTCCTACTTCAGCCAGATCAGGCCTGCCAAGGAACTGCGTTTCAGAGGCCTTTGTATGTGACGTTCCCGGTAGGCTGTGAGAGCACGGTGCAGAGCCAGTTGTTTCCTTGTTTCCCAAACAGCTGGAAGCAAGACGCTTTGGGGCCTCTCTGCCCCTTTGGAAACAAGGCAGCACGTTGGGTCTGGCAGCTCTAGGGCAATGGAGCACAACCAGAGCCGAAGTTCTACTTCTTCCAGATCAGGCCTGCCTAGACAGTGCGTTTCACAGGCCTTGATAAGAGATGTTCTCTTAGGCTATAAGAGCACTGGGCACAGCCAGTTGTTTCTTAGCTTCCCAAGAGGTGGAAGCAAGATGCTTTGGGGCCTCTCTCCCCCTTTGGAAACAAGGCAGCCCTTTGGGCCTTTCAGCTCTAGGGCAATGGAGCACACCCAGAGCAGAAGTTCTACCTCAGCCAGATCAGGCCTGCCAAGAAACTGCTTTTCACAGGCCTTCGTAAGAGGTGTTCCCGGAAGGCTGTAAGAGTACCTGGCAGAGCGAGTTGTTTCTTAGCTTCAAAAACAGCTGGAAGCAACATGATTTGGGGCCTCTCTCCCCCTTTGGAAACAAAGCAGCCTTTGTGCCTGGCAGCTCTAGGCCAAAGTAGCACACCCAGAGCACAAGTTCTACCTCAGCCAGATAAGGCCTGTCAAGAAGCTGCGTTTCACAGGCCTTTGTATGTGACGTTCCCGGTTGGCTTTGAGAGCACTGTGCAGAGCCAGTTGTTTTAGCTTCCCAGAGAGCAGGAAGCAAGATGCTTTGGGGCCTCTCTCACACTTTGGAAATAAAGGCAGCCCTTTGGGCCTGGCAGCCCTAGGCCAATGGAGTACACCCAGAGCAGAAGTTCTACCTCAGCCAGATCAGGCCTTCCAAGAAACTGCGTCTCACAGGCCTTTCTCTGTCACGTTGCCGGTAGGCTGTGAGAGCACTGTGCAGAGCCAGTTGTTTCTTAGCTTCCCAAAGATTTGGAAGCAAGATACTTTGGGGACTCTCAGCCCCTTTGGAAACAAGGCGGCCCTTTGGGCCTGGCAGCGCTAGGCCAAAGTAGCACGCCCAGAGCAGGAGTTCTACTTCAGCCAGATCAGGCCTGCCAGGAAACTGCGTTTCACAGGCCTTGGTAAGAGATGTTCCCGGTAGGCTGTGAGAGCACTGTGGAGAGCCAGTTGCTTTAGCTTCCCACAGAGCTGGAAGCAAGATGCTTTGGGGCCTCTCTCTCCCTTTGGACACAAGGCAGCCGTTTGGGCCTGGCAGCTCTAGGCCAATGGAGCACACCCACAGCAGAAGTTCTACTTCAGGCAGATCAGTCCTGCCCAGAAACTGCGTTTCACAGCCCTTGGTAAGAGATGTTCACGGTAGGCTGTGAGAGCACTGGGCAGAACCAGTTGTTTTTTAGCTTCCCAAAGTGCTGGAGGCAACATGCTTTGGGGCCTCTCTCACCCTTTGGAAACAAGGCAGCCCTTAGGTCCTGGTAGCTCTAGGCCTATGTAGCACAACCAGAACAGAAGTTCTACTTCAGCCAGGTCAGGCCTGCCAAGAAACTGCGTTTCACAGGCCTTTCAAAGAGATGTTCTCTTAGGCTGTAAGAGCACTGGGCAGAGCCAGCTGTTTCTTAGCTTCCCGAAGAGCTGGGAGCAAGATGCTTTGGGTCCACTCTCCGTCTTTGGAAACAAGGCAGCCCTTTGGGCCTGGCAGCTCTAGGGCAATGGAGCACACCCAGAGCAGAAGTTCTACTTCAGCCAAATCAGGCCTGCCAGGAAACGGCGTTTCACAGGCCTTGGTAAGAGATGTTCCCGGTAGGCTGTAAGAGCACTGGGCAACGCCAGATGTTTCTTAGCTTCCCGAAGAGCTGGAAGCAAGATGCTTTGGGGCCTCTCATCCCCTTTGCAAACAAGGCGGCCCTTTGGGCCAGGCAGCTCTAGGCCAATGGAGCACACCCAGAGCAGAAGTTCTACTTCAGCTACATCAGGCCACCAACAAAGTGCGTTTCACAGGCCTTGGTAAGAGATTGTCTCTTAGGCTGTAAGAGCACTGGGCAGAGCCAGTTGTTTCTTAGCTTCCCGAAGAGCTGGAAGCAAGATGCTTTGGGGGCTCACTGCCCCTTTGCCAACAAGGCCGACCTTTGGGCCTTTCAGCTCTGGGCCAATGGAGCACACCCAGAGCAGAAGTTCTACCTCAGCCAGATAAGGCCTGCCAAGAAACTGTGTTTCAAAGGCTTTGGTAAGAGATGTTGCCGGTACTCTGTTAGAGCACTGGGCAGAGACAGTTGTTTCTTAGCTTCCCAAAGAGCTGGAAGCAAGATGCTTTGGGGCCTCTCTGCCCCTTTGCAAACAAGGCATCCCTTTGGGCCTTTCAGCTCTAGGCCAATGGAGCACACCCAGAGCAGAAGTCCTACTTCAGCCAGATCAGGCCTGCCAAGGAACTGCGTTTCAGAGGCCTTTGTATGTGACGTTCCCGGTAGGCTGTGAGAGCACGGTGCAGAGCCAGTTGTTTCCTTGTTTCCCAAACAGCTGGAAGCAAGACGCTTTGGGGCCTCTCTGCCCCTTTGGAAACAAGGCAGCACGTTGGGTCTGGCAGCTCTAGGGCAATGGAGCACAACCAGAGCCGAAGTTCTACTTCTTCCAGATCAGGCCTGCCTAGACAGTGCGTTTCACAGGCCTTGATAAGAGATGTTCTCTTAGGCTATAAGAGCACTGGGCACAGCCAGTTGTTTCTTAGCTTCCCAAGAGGTGGAAGCAAGATGCTTTGGGGCCTCTCTCCCCCTTTGGAAACAAGGCAGCCCTTTGGGCCTTTCAGCTCTAGGGCAATGGAGCACACCCAGAGCAGAAGTTCTACCTCAGCCAGATCAGGCCTGCCAAGAAACTGCTTTTCACAGGCCTTCGTAAGAGGTGTTCCCGGAAGGCTGTAAGAGTACCTGGCAGAGCGAGTTGTTTCTTAGCTTCAAAAACAGCTGGAAGCAACATGATTTGGGGCCTCTCTCCCCCTTTGGAAACAAAGCAGCCTTTGTGCCTGGCAGCTCTAGGCCAAAGTAGCACACCCAGAGAAGAAGTTCTACCTCAGCCAGATCAGGCCTTCCAAGAAACTGCGTCTCACAGGCCTTTCTCTGTCTCGTTGCCGGTAGGCTGTGAGAGCACTGTGCAGAGCCAGTTGTTTCTTAGCTTCCCAAAGATTTGGAAGCAAGATGCTTTGGGGACTCTCAGCCCCTTTGGAAACAAGGCGGCCCTTTGGGCCTGACAGCTCTAGGCCAAAGTAGCACGCCCAGAGCAGGAGTTCTACTTCAGCCAGATCAGGCCTGCCAAGAAACTGCGTTTCATAGGCCTTGGTAAGAGATGTTCCCGGTAGGCTGTGAGAGCACTGTGGAGAGCCAGTTGCTTTAGCTTCCCACAGAGCTGAAAGCAAGATGCCTTGGGGCCTCTCTCTCCCTTTGGACACAAGGCCGCCGTTTGGGCCTGGCAGCTCTAGGCCAATGGAGCACACCCACAGCAGAAGTTCTACTTCAGGCAGATCAGTCCTGCCCAGAAACTGCGTTTCACAGCCCTTGGTAAGAGATGTTCACGGTAGGCTGTGAGAGCACTGGGCAGAACCAGTTGTTTTTTAGCTTCCCAAAGTGCTGGAGGCAAGATGCTTTGGGGCCTCTCTCACCCTTTGGAAACAAGGCAGCCCTTAGGTCCTGGTAGCTCTAGGCCTATGTAGCACAACCAGAACAGAAGTTCTACTTCAGCCAGGTCAGGCCTGCCAAGAAACTGCGTTTCACAGGCCTTTCAAAGAGATGTTCTCTTAGGCTGTAAGAGCACTGGGCAGAGCCAGCTGTTTCTTAGCTTCCCGAAGAGCTGGGAGCAAGATGCTTTGGGTCCACTCTCCGTCTTTGGAAACAAGGCAGCCCTTTGGGCCTGGCAGCTCTAGGGCAATGGAGCACACCCAGAGCAGAAGTTCTACTTCAGCCAAATCAGGCCTGCCAGGAAACTGCGTTCCACAGGCCTTGGTAAGAGATGTTCCCGGTAGGCTGTGAGAGCACTGGGCAACGCCAGATGTTTCTTAGCTTCCCGAAGAGCTGGAAGCAAGATGCTTTGGTGCCACTCTCTCACTTTGGAATCAAGGCAGCCCTTTGGGGCAGGTAGCTCTAGGCCAGTGGAGCACACCCAGAGCAGAAGTTCTACTTCGGCCAGTTCAGGCCACCAACAAAGTGCGTTTCACAGGCCTTGGTAAGAGATGTTCCCGGTAGGCTGTAAGAGCACTGGGCAACGCCAGATGTTTCTTAGCTTGCCGAAGAGCTGGAAGCAAGATGCTTTGGGGCCTCTCATCCCCTTTGCAAACAAGGCGGCCCTTTGGGCCAGGCAGCTCTAGGCCAATGGAGCACACCCAGAGCAGAAGTTCTACTTCAGCTAGATCAGGCCACCAACAAAGTGCGTTTCACAGGCCTTGGTAAGAGATTGTCTCTTAGGCTGTAAGAGCACTGGGCAGAGCCAGTTGTTTCTTAGCTTCCCAAAGAGCTGGAAGCAAGATGCTTTGGGGGCTCCCTGCCCCTTTGCCAACAAGGCCGACCTTTGGGCCTTTCAGCTCTGGGCCAATGGAGCACACCCAGAGCAGAAGTTCTACCTCAGCCAGATAAGGCCTGCCAAGAAACTGCGTTTCAAAGGCTTTGGTAAGAGATGTTGCCGGTACTCTGTTAGAGCACTGGGCAGAGACAGTTGTTTCTTAGCTTCCCAAAGAGCTGGAAGCAAGATGCTTTGGGGCCTCTCTGCCCCTTTGCAAACAAGGCATCCCTTTGGGCCTTTCAGCTCTAGGCCAATGGAGCACACCCAGAGCAGAAGTCCTACTTCAGCCAGATCAGGCCTGCCAAGGAACTGCGTTTCAGAGGCCTTTGTATGTGACGTTCCCGGTAGGCTGTGAGAGCACGGTGCAGAGCCAGTTGTTTCCTTGTTTCCCAAACAGCTGGAAGCAAGACGCTTTGGGGCCTCTCTGCCCCTTTGGAAACAAGGCAGCACGTTGGGTCTGGCAGCTCTAGGGCAATGGAGCACAACCAGAGCCGAAGTTCTACTTCTTCCAGATCAGGCCTGCCTAGACAGTGCGTTTCACAGGCCTTGATAAGAGATGTTCTCTTAGGCTATAAGAGCACTGGGCACAGCCAGTTGTTTCTTAGCTTCCCAAGAGGTGGAAGCAAGATGCTTTGGGGCCTCTCTCCCCCTTTGGAAACAAGGCAGCCCTTTGGGCCTTTCAGCTCTAGGGCAATGGAGCACACCCAGAGCAGAAGTTCTACCTCAGCCAGATCAGGCCTGCCAAGAAACTGCTTTTCACAGGCCTTCGTAAGAGGTGTTCCCGGAAGGCTGTAAGAGTACCTGGCAGAGCGAGTTGTTTCTTAGCTTCAAAAACAGCTGGAAGCAACATGATTTGGGGCCTCTCTCCCCCTTTGGAAACAAAGCAGCCTTTGTGCCTGGCAGCTCTAGGCCAAAGTAGCACACCCAGAGCACAAGTTCTACCTCAGCCAGATAAGGCCTGTCAAGAAGCTGCGTTTCACAGGCCTTTGTATGTGACGTTCCCGGTTGGCTTTGAGAGCACTGTGCAGAGCCAGTTGTTTTAGCTTCCCAGAGAGCAGGAAGCAAGATGCTTTGGGGCCTCTCTCACACTTTGGAAATAAAGGCAGCCCTTTGGGCCTGGCAGCCCTAGGCCAATGGAGTACACCCAGAGCAGAAGTTCTACCTCAGCCAGATCAGGCCTTCCAAGAAACTGCGTCTCACAGGCCTTTCTCTGTCACGTTGCCGGTAGGCTGTGAGAGCACTGTGCAGAGCCAGTTGTTTCTTAGCTTCCCAAAGATTTGGAAGCAAGATACTTTGGGGACTCTCAGCCCCTTTGGAAACAAGGCGGCCCTTTGGGCCTGGCAGCTCTAGGCCAAAGTAGCATGCCCAGAGCAGGAGTTCTACTTCAGCCAGATCAGGCCTGCCAGGAACCTGCGTTTCACAGGCCTTGGTAAGAGATGTTCCCGGTAGGCTGTGAGAGCACTGTGGAGAGCCAGTTGCTTTAGCTTCCCACAGAGCTGGAAGCAAGATGCTTTGGGGCCTCTCTCTCCCTTTGGACACAAGGCAGCCGTTTGGGCCTGGCAGCTCTAGGCCAATGGAGCACACCCACAGCAGAAGTTCTACTTCAGGCAGATCAGTCCTGCCCAGAAACTGCGTTTCACAGCCCTTGGTAAGAGATGTTCACGGTAGGCTGTGAGAGCACTGGGCAGAACCAGTTGTTTTTTAGCTTCCCAAAGTGCTGGAGGCAAGATGCTTTGGGGCCTCTCTCACCCTTTGGAAACAAGGCAGCCCTTAGGTCCTGGTAGCTCTAGGCCTATGTAGCACAACCAGAACAGAAGTTCTACTTCAGCCAGGTCAGGCCTGCCAAGAAACTGCGTTTCACAGGCCTTTCAAAGAGATGTTCTCTTAGGCTGTAAGAGCACTGGGCAGAGCCAGCTGTTTCTTAGCTTCCCGAAGAGCTGGGAGCAAGATGCTTTGGGTCCACTCTCCGTCTTTGGAAACAAGGCAGCCCTTTGGGCCTGGCAGCTCTAGGGCAATGGAGCACACCCAGAGCAGAAGTTCTACTTCAGCCAGATCAGGCCTGCCAGGAAACTGCGTTTCACAGGCCTTGGTAAGAGATGTTCCCGGTAGGCTGTAAGAGCACTGGGCAGAGCCAGTTGTTTCTTACCTTCCTGAAAAGCTGGAAGCAAGATGCTTGGGACCCCTCTGCCCGTTTGGGAACAAGGCAGCCTTTTGGGTCGGGAAGCTCTAGGCCAATGGAGCACACGCAGAGCAGGAGTTCTACTTCAGCCTGATCAGGCCTGCAAAGAAACAGCGTTTGACAGGCCTTGGTAAGAGATGTTCGCGGTAGGTGTAAGAGCACTGGGCAGAGCCAGTTGTTTCTTAGCTTCGCAAAGACCGGGAAGCAAGATGCTTTGGGCCTCTCTGCCCCTTGGAAACAGGGCAGCACTTTGGGCCTGGCAGCTCTAGGGCAATGGAGCACACCCAGAGCCGGAGTTCTACTTCAGCCAGATGAGGCCTGCCAAGAAACTGCGTTTCACAGGCCTTTCAAAGACATGTTCCCGGTAGGCTGTAAGAGCACGGGGCAGAGCGAGTTGGTTCTTAGCTTCCCAGAGAGCTGGAAGCAAGATGCTTTGGGGCCTCTCTGCCCCTTTGGAAACAAGGCAGCACCTTGGGCCTGGCAGCTCTAGGGCAATGGAGCACACCCAGAGCAGAAGTTCTACTTCAGCCAAATCAGGCCTGCCAGGAAACGGCGTTTCACAGGCCTTGGTAAGAGATGTTCCCGGTAGGCTGTAAGAGCACTGGGCAACGCCAGATGTTTCTTAGCTTCCCGAAGAGCTGGAAGCAAGATGCTTTGGTGCCACTCTCTCACTTTGGAATCAAGGCAGCCCTTTGGGACAGGTAGCTCTAGGCCAGTGGAGCACACCCGGAGCAGAAGTTCTACTTCGGCCAGTTCAGGCCACCAACAAACTGCGTTTCACAGGCCTTGGTAAGAGATGTTCCCGGTAGGCTGTAAGAGCACTGGGCAACGCCAGATGTTTCTTAGCTTCCCGAAGAGCTGGAAGCAAGATGCTTTGGGGCCTCTCATCCCCTTTGCAAACAAGGCGGCCCTTTGGGCCAGGCAGCTCTAGGCCAATGGAGCACACCCAGAGCAGAAGTTCTACTTCAGCTAGATCAGGCCACCAACAAAGTGCGTTTCACAGGCCTTGGTAAGAGATTGTCTCCTAGGCTGTAAGAGCACTGGGCAGAGCCAGTTGTTTCTTAGCTTCCCAAAGAGCTGGAAGCAAGATGCTTTGGGGGCTCCCTGCCCCTTTGCCAACAAGGCCGACCTTTGGGCCTTTCAGCTCTGGGCCAATGGAGCACACCCAGAGCAGAAGTTCTACCTCAGCCAGATAAGGCCTGCCAAGAAACTGCGTTTCAAAGGCTTTGGTAAGAGATGTTGCCGGTACTCTGTTGGAGCACTTTGCAGAGACAGTTGTTTCTTAGCTTCCCAAAGAGCTGGAAGCAAGATGCTTTGGGGCCTCTCTGCCCCTTTGCAAACAAGGCATCCCTTTGGGCCTTTCAGCTCTAGGCCAATGGAGCACACCCAGAGCAGAAGTCCTACTTCAGCCAGATCAGGCCTGCCAAGGAACTGCGTTTCAGAGGCCTTTGTATGTGACGTTCCCGGTAGGCTGTGAGAGCACGGTGCAGAGCCAGTTGTTTCCTTGTTTCCCAAACAGCTGGAAGCAAGACGCTTTGGGGCCTCTCTGCCCCTTTGGAAACAAGGCAGCACGTTGGGTCTGGCAGCTCTAGGGCAATGGAGCACAACCAGAGCCGAAGTTCTACTTCTTCCAGATCAGGCCTGCCTAGACAGTGCGTTTCACAGGCCTTGATAAGAGATGTTCTCTTAGGCTATAAGAGCACTGGGCACAGCCAGTTGTTTCTTAGCTTCCCAAGAGGTGGAAGCAAGATGCTTTGGGGCCTCTCTCCCCCTTTGGAAACAAGGCAGCCCTTTGGGCCTTTCAGCTCTAGGGCAATGGAGCACACCCAGAGCAGAAGTTCTACCTCAGCCAGATCAGGCCTGCCAAGAAACTGCTTTTCACAGGCCTTCGTAAGAGGTGTTCCCGGAAGGCTGTAAGAGTACCTGGCAGAGCGAGTTGTTTCTTAGCTTCAAAAACAGCTGGAAGCAACATGATTTGGGGCCTCTCTCCCCCTTTGGAAACAAAGCAGCCTTTGTGTCTGGCAGCTCTAGGCCAAAGTAGCACACCCAGAGCACAAGTTCTACCTCAGCCAGATAAGGCCTGTCAAGAAGCTGCGTTTCACAGGCCTTTGTATGTGACGTTCCCAGTTGGCTTTGAGAGCACTGTGCAGAGCCAGTTGTTTTAGCTTCCCAGAGAGCAGGAAGCAAGATGCTTTGGGGCCTCTCTCACACTTTGGAAATAAAGGCAGCCCTTTGGGCCTGGCAGCCCTAGGCCAATGGAGTACACCCAGAGCAGAAGTTCTACCTCAGCCAGATCAGGCCTTCCAAGAAACTGCGTCTCACAGGCCTTTCTCTGTCACGTTGCCGGTAGGCTGTGAGAGCACTGTGCAGAGCCAGTTGTTTCTTAGCTTCCCAAAGATTTGGAAGCAAGATACTTTGGGGACTCTCAGCCCCTTTGGAAACAAGGCGGCCCTTTGGGCCTGGCAGATCTAGGCCAAAGTAGCACGCCCAGAGCAGGAGTTCTACTTCAGCCAGATCAGGCCTGCCAAGAAACTGCGTTTCACAGCCCTTGGTAAGAGATGTTCCCGGTAGGTTGTGAGAGCACTGGGCAGAACCAGTTGTTTTTTAGCTTCCCAAAGTGCTGGAGGCAACATGCTTTGGGGCCTCTCTCACCCTTTGGAAACAAGGCAGCCCTTAGGTCTTGGTAGCTCTAGGCCTATGTAGCACAACCAGAACAGAAGTTCTACTTCAGCCAGGTCAGGCCTGCCAAGAAACTGCGTTTCACAGGCCTTTCAAAGAGATGTTCTCTTAGGCTGTAAGAGCACTGGGCAGAGCCAGCTGTTTCTCAGCTTCCCGAAGAGCTGGGAGCAAGATGCTTTGGGTCCACTCTACGTCTTTGGAAACAAGGCAGCCCTTTGGGCCTGGATGCTCTAGGGCAATGGAGCACACCCAGAGCAGGAGTTCTACTTCAGCCAGATCAGGCCTGCCAGGAAACTGCGTTTCACAGGCCTTGGTAAGAGATGTTCCCGGTAGGCTGTGAGAGCACTGTGGAGAGCCAGTTGCTTTAGCTTCCCACAGAGCTGGAAGCAAGATGCTTTGGGGCCTCTCTCTCCCTTTGGACACAAGGCAGCCGTTTGGGCCTGGCAGCTCTAGGCCAATGGAGCACACCCACAGCAGAAGTTCTACTTCAGGCACATCAGTCCTGCCCAGAAACTGCGTTTCACAGCCCTTGGTAAGAGATGTTCACGGTAGGCTGTGAGAGCACTGGGCAGCACCAGTTGTTTTTTAGCTTCCCAAAGTGCTGGAGGCAAGATGCTTTGGGGCCTCTCTCACCCTTTGGAAACAAGGCAGCCCTTAGGTCCTGGTAGCTCTAGGCCTATGTAGCACAACCAGAACAGAAGTTCTACTTCAGCCAGGTCAGGCCTGCCAAGAAACTGCGTTTCACAGGCCTTTCAAAGAGATGTTCTCTTAGGCTGTAAGAGCACTGGGCAGAGCCAGCTGTTTCTTAGCTTCCCGAAGAGCTGGGAGCAAGATGCTTTGGGTCCACTCTCCGTCTTTGGAAACAAGGCAGCCCTTTGGGCCTGGCAGCTCTAGGGCAATGGAGCACACCCAGAGCAGAAGTTCTACTTCAGCCAGATCAGGCCTGCCAGGAAACTGCGTTTCACAGGCCTTGGTAAGAGATGTTCCCGGTAGGCTGTAAGAGCACTGGGCAGAGCCAGTTGTTTCTTACCTTCCTGAAAAGCTGGAAGCAAGATGCTTGGGACCCCTCTGCCCGTTTGGGAACAAGGCAGCCTTTTGGGTCGGGAAGCTCTAGGCCAATGGAGCACACGCAGAGCAGGAGTTCTACTTCAGCCTGATCAGGCCTGCAAAGAAACAGCGTTTGACAGGCCTTGGTAAGAGATGTTCCCGGTAGGTGTAAGAGCACTGGGCAGAGCCAGTTGTTTCTTAGCTTCGCAAAGACCGGGAAGCAAGATGCTTTGGGCCTCTCTGCCCCTTGGAAACAGGGCAGCACTTTGGGCCTGGCAGCTCTAGGGCAATGGAGCACACCCAGAGCCGGAGTTCTACTTCAGCCAGATGAGGCCTGCCAAGAAACTGCGTTTCACAGGCCTTTCAAAGACATGTTCCCGGTAGGCTGTAAGAGCACGGGCCAGAGTGAGTTGGTTCTTAGCTTCCCAGAGAGCTGGAAGCAAGATGCTTTGGGGCCTCTCTGCCCCTTTGAAAACAAGGCAGCACCTTGGGCCTGGCAGCTCTAGGGCAATGGAGCACACCCAGAGCAGAAGTTCTACTTCAGCCAAATCAGGCCTGCCAGGAAACGGCGTTTCACAGGCCTTGGTAAGAGATGTTCCCGGTAGGCTGTAAGAGCACTGGGCAACGCCAGATGTTTCTTAGCTTCCCGAAGAGCTGGAAGCAAGATGCTTTGGTGCCACTCTCTCACTTTGGAATCAAGGCAGCCCTTTGGGGCAGGTAGCTCTAGGCCAGTGGAGCACACCCGGAGCAGAAGTTCTACTTCGGCCAGTTCAGGCCACCAACAAACTGCGTTTCACAGGCCTTGGTAAGAGATGTTCCCGGTAGGCTGTAAGAGCACTGGGCAACGCCAGATGTTTCTTAGCTTCCCGAAGAGCTGGAAGCAAGATGCTTTGGGGCCTCTCATCCCCTTTGCAAACAAGGCGGCCCTTTGGGCCAGGCAGCTCTAGGCCAATGGAGCACACCCAGAGCAGATGTTCTACTTCAGCTAGATCAGGCCACCAACAAAGTGCGTTTCACAGGCCTTGGTAAGAGATTGTCTCTTAGGCTGTAAGAGCACTGGGCAGAGCCAGTTGTTTCTTAGCTTCCCAAAGAGCTGGAAGCAAGATGCTTTGGGGGCTCCCTGCCCCTTTGCCAACAAGGCCGACCTTTGGGCCTTTCAGCTCTGGGCCAATGGAGCACACCCAGAGCAGAAGTTCTACCTCAGCCAGATAAGGCCTGCCAAGAAACTGCGTTTCAAAGGCTTTGGTAAGAGATGTTGCCGGTACTCTGTTAGAGCACTGGGCAGAGACAGTTGTTTCTTAGCTTCCCAAAGAGCTGGAAGCAAGATGCTTTGGGGCCTCTCTGCCCCTTTGCAAACAAGGCATCCCTTTGGGCCTTTCAGCTCTAGGCCAATGGAGCACACCCAGAGCAGAAGTCCTACTTCAGCCAGATCAGGCCTGCCAAGGAACTGCGTTTCAGAGGCCTTTGTATGTGACGTTCCCGGTAGGCTGTGAGAGCACGGTGCAGAGCCAGTTGTTTCCTTGTTTCCCAAACAGCTGGAAGCAAGACGCTTTGGGGCCTCTCTGCCCCTTTGGAAACAAGGCAGCACGTTGGGTCTGGCAGCTCTAGGGCAATGGAGCACAACCAGAGCCGAAGTTCTACTTCTTCCAGATCAGGCCTGCCTAGACAGTGCGTTTCACAGGCCTTGATAAGAGATGTTCTCTTAGGCTATAAGAGCACTGGGCACAGCCAGTTGTTTCTTAGCTTCCCAAGAGGTGGAAGCAAGATGCTTTGGGGCCTCTCTCCCCCTTTGGAAACAAGGCAGCCCTTTGGGCCTTTCAGCTCTAGGGCAATGGAGCACACCCAGAGCAGAAGTTCTACCTCAGCCAGATCAGGCCTGCCAAGAAACTGCTTTTCACAGGCCTTCGTAAGAGGTGTTCCCGGAAGGCTGTAAGAGTACCTGGCAGAGCGAGTTGTTTCTTAGCTTCAAAAACAGCTGGAAGCAACATGATTTGGGGCCTCTCTCCCCCTTTGGAAACAAAGCAGCCTTTGTGCCTGGCAGCTCTAGGCCAAAGTAGCACACCCAGAGCACAAGATCTACCTCAGCCAGATAAGGCCTGTCAAGAAGCTGCGTTTCACAGGCCTTTGTATGTGACGTTCCCGGTTGGCTTTGAGAGCACTGTGCAGAGCCAGTTGTTTTAGCTTCCCAGAGAGCAGGAAGCAAGATGCTTTGGGGCCTCTCTCACACTTTGGAAATAAAGGCAGCCCTTTGGGCCTGGCAGCCCTAGGCCAATGGAGTACACCCAGAGCAGAAGTTCTACGTCAGCCAGATCAGGCCTTCCAAGAAACTGCGTCTCACAGGCCTTTCTCTGTCACGTTGCCGGTAGGCTGTGAGAGCACTGTGCAGAGCCAGTTGTTTCTTAGCTTCCCAAAGATTTGGAAGCAAGATACTTTGGGGACTCTCAGCCCCTTTGGAAACAAGGCGGCCCTTTGGGCCTGGCAGCTCTAGGCCAAAGTAGCACGCCCAGAGCAGGAGTTCTACTTCAGCCAGATCAGGCCTGCCAGGAACCTGCGTTTCACAGGCCTTGGTAAGAGATGTTCCCGGTAGGCTGTGAGAGCACTGTGGAGAGCCAGTTGCTTTAGCTTCCCACAGAGCTGGAAGCAAGATGCTTTGGGGCCTCTCTCTCCCTTTGGACACAAGGCAGCCGTTTGGGCCTGGCAGCTCTAGGCCAATGGAGCACACCCACAGCAGAAGTTCTACTTCAGGCAGATCAGTCCTGCCCAGAAACTGCGTTTCACAGCCCTTGGTAAGAGATGTTCACGGTAGGCTGTGAGAGCACTGGGCAGAACCAGTTGTTTTTTAGCTTCCCAAAGTGCTGGAAGCAAGATGCTTTGGGGCCTCTCTCACCCTTTGGAAACAAGGCAGCCCTTAGGTCCTGGTAGCTCTAGGCCTATGTAGCACAACCAGAACAGAAGTTCTACTTCAGCCAGGTCAGGCCTGCCAAGAAACTGCGTTTCACAGGCCTTTCAAAGAGATGTTCTCTTAGGCTGTAAGAGCACTGGGCAGAGCCAGCTGTTTCTTAGCTTCCCGAAGAGCTGGGAGCAAGATGCTTTGGGTCCACTCTCCGTCTTTGGAAACAAGGCAGCCCTTTGGGCCTGGCAGCTCTAGGGCAATGGAGCACACCCAGAGCAGAAGTTCTACTTCAGCCAGATCAGGCCTGCCAGGAAACTGCGTTTCACAGGCCTTGGTAAGAGATGTTCCCGGTAGGCTGTAAGAGCACTGGGCAGAGCCAGTTGTTTCTTACCTTCCTGAAAAGCTGGAAGCAAGATGCTTGGGACCCCTCTGCCCGTTTGGGAACAAGGCAGCCTTTTGGGTCGGGAAGCTCTAGGCCAATGGAGCACACGCAGAGCAGGAGTTCTACTTCAGCCTGATCAGGCCTGCAAAGAAACAGCGTTTGACAGGCCTTGGTAAGAGATGTTCCCGGTAGGTGTAAGAGCACTGGGCAGAGCCAGTTGTTTCTTAGCTTCGCAAAGACTGGGAAGCAAGATGCTTTGGGCCTCTCTGCCCCTTGGAAACAGGGCAGCACTTTGGGCCTGGCAGCTCTAGGGCAATGGAGCACACCCAGAGCCGGAGTTCTACTTCAGCCAGATGAGGCCTGCCAAGAAACTGCCTTTCACAGGCCTTTCAAAGACATGTTCCCGGTAGGCTGTAAGAGCACGGGGCAGAGCAAGTTGGTTCTTAGCTTCCCAGAGAGCTGGAAGCAAGATGCTTTGGGGCCTCTCTGCCCCTTTGGAAACAAGGCAGCACCTTGGGCCTGGCAGCTCTAGGGCAATGGAGCACACCCAGAGCAGAAGTTCTACTTCAGCCAAATCAGGCCTGCCAGGAAACGGCGTTTCACAGGCCTTGGTAAGAGATGTTCCCGGTAGGCTGTAAGAGCACTGGGCAACGCCAGATGTTTCTTAGCTTCCCGAAGAGCTGGAAGCAAGATGCTTTGGGGCCTCTCATCCCCTTTGCAAACAAGGCGGCCCTTTGGGCCAGGCAGCTCTAGGCCAATGGAGCACACCCAGAGCAGATGTTCTACTTCAGCTAGATCAGGCCACCAACAAAGTGCGTTTCACAGGCCTTGGTAAGAGATTGTCTCTTAGGCTGTAAGAGCACTGGGCAGAGCCAGTTGTTTCTTAGCTTCCCAAAGAGCTGGAAGCAAGATGCTTTGGGGGCTCCCTGCCCCTTTGCCAACAAGGCCGACCTTTGGGCCTTTCAGCTCTGGGCCAATGGAGCACACCCAGAGCAGAAGTTCTACCTCAGCCAGATAAGGCCTGCCAAGAAACTGCGTTTCAAAGGCTTTGGTAAGAGATGTTGCCGGTACTCTGTTAGAGCACTGGGCAGAGACAGTTGTTTCTTAGCTTCCCAAAGAGCTGGAAGCAAGATGCTTTGGGGCCTCTCTGCCCCTTTGCAAACAAGGCATCCCTTTGGGCCTTTCAGCTCTAGGCCAATGGAGCACACCCAGAGCAGAAGTCCTACTTCAGCCAGATCAGGCCTGCCAAGGAACTGCGTTTCAGAGGCCTTTGTATGTGACGTTCCCGGTAGGCTGTGAGAGCACGGTGCAGAGCCAGTTGTTTCCTTGTTTCCCAAACAGCTGGAAGCAAGACGCTTTGGGGCCTCTCTGCCCCTTTGGAAACAAGGCAGCACGTTGGGTCTGGCAGCTCTAGGGCAATGGAGCACAACCAGAGCCGAAGTTCTACTTCTTCCAGATCAGGCCTGCCTAGACAGTGCGTTTCACAGGCCTTGATAAGAGATGTTCTCTTAGGCTATAAGAGCACTGGGCACAGCCAGTTGTTTCTTAGCTTCCCAAGAGGTGGAAGCAAGATGCTTTGGGGCCTCTCTCCCCCTTTGGAAACAAGGCAGCCCTTTGGGCCTTTCAGCTCTAGGGCAATGGAGCACACCCAGAGCAGAAGTTCTACCTCAGCCAGATCAGGCCTGCCAAGAAACTGCTTTTCACAGGCCTTCGTAAGAGGTGTTCCCGGAAGGCTGTAAGAGTACCTGGCAGAGCGAGTTGTTTCTTAGCTTCAAAAACAGCTGGAAGCAACATGATTTGGGGCCTCTCTCCCCCTTTGGAAACAAAGCAGCCTTTGTGCCTGGCAGCTCTAGGCCAAAGTAGCACACCCAGAGCACAAGATCTACCTCAGCCAGATAAGGCCTGTCAAGAAGCTGCGTTTCACAGGCCTTTGTATGTGACGTTCCCGGTTGGCTTTGAGAGCACTGTGCAGAGCCAGTTGTTTTAGCTTCCCAGAGAGCAGGAAGCAAGATGCTTTGGGGCCTCTCTCACACTTTGGAAATAAAGGCAGCCCTTTGGGCCTGGCAGCCCTAGGCCAATGGAGTACACCCAGAGCAGAAGTTCTACGTCAGCCAGATCAGGCCTTCCAAGAAACTGCGTCTCACAGGCCTTTCTCTGTCACGTTGCCGGTAGGCTGTGAGAGCACTGTGCAGAGCCAGTTGTTTCTTAGCTTCCCAAAGATTTGGAAGCAAGATACTTTGGGGACTCTCAGCCCCTTTGGAAACAAGGCGGCCCTTTGGGCCTGGCAGCTCTAGGCCAAAGTAGCACGCCCAGAGCAGGAGTTCTACTTCAGCCAGATCAGGCCTGCCAGGAACCTGCGTTTCACAGGCCTTGGTAAGAGATGTTCCCGGTAGGCTGTGAGAGCACTGTGGAGAGCCAGTTGCTTTAGCTTCCCACAGAGCTGGAAGCAAGATGCTTTGGGGCCTCTCTCTCCCTTTGGACACAAGGCAGCCGTTTGGGCCTGGCAGCTCTAGGCCAATGGAGCACACCCACAGCAGAAGTTCTACTTCAGGCAGATCAGTCCTGCCCAGAAACTGCGTTTCACAGCCCTTGGTAAGAGATGTTCACGGTAGGCTGTGAGAGCACTGGGCAGAACCAGTTGTTTTTTAGCTTCCCAAAGTGCTGGAAGCAAGATGCTTTGGGGCCTCTCTCACCCTTTGGAAACAAGGCAGCCCTTAGGTCCTGGTAGCTCTAGGCCTATGTAGCACAACCAGAACAGAAGTTCTACTTCAGCCAGGTCAGGCCTGCCAAGAAACTGCGTTTCACAGGCCTTTCAAAGAGATGTTCTCTTAGGCTGTAAGAGCACTGGGCAGAGCCAGCTGTTTCTTAGCTTCCCGAAGAGCTGGGAGCAAGATGCTTTGGGTCCACTCTCCGTCTTTGGAAACAAGGCAGCCCTTTGGGCCTGGCAGCTCTAGGGCAATGGAGCACACCCAGAGCAGAAGTTCTACTTCAGCCAGATCAGGCCTGCCAGGAAACTGCGTTTCACAGGCCTTGGTAAGAGATGTTCCCGGTAGGCTGTAAGAGCACTGGGCAGAGCCAGTTGTTTCTTACCTTCCTGAAAAGCTGGAAGCAAGATGCTTGGGACCCCTCTGCCCGTTTGGGAACAAGGCAGCCTTTTGGGTCGGGAAGCTCTAGGCCAATGGAGCACACGCAGAGCAGGAGTTCTACTTCAGCCTGATCAGGCCTGCAAAGAAACAGCGTTTGACAGGCCTTGGTAAGAGATGTTCCCGGTAGGTGTAAGAGCACTGGGCAGAGCCAGTTGTTTCTTAGCTTCGCAAAGACTGGGAAGCAAGATGCTTTGGGCCTCTCTGCCCCTTGGAAACAGGGCAGCACTTTGGGCCTGGCAGCTCTAGGGCAATGGAGCACACCCAGAGCCGGAGTTCTACTTCAGCCAGATGAGGCCTGCCAAGAAACTGCCTTTCACAGGCCTTTCAAAGACATGTTCCCGGTAGGCTGTAAGAGCACGGGGCAGAGCAAGTTGGTTCTTAGCTTCCCAGAGAGCTGGAAGCAAGATGCTTTGGGGCCTCTCTGCCCCTTTGGAAACAAGGCAGCACCTTGGGCCTGGCAGCTCTAGGGCAATGGAGCACACCCAGAGCAGAAGTTCTACTTCAGCCAAATCAGGCCTGCCAGGAAACGGCGTTTCACAGGCCTTGGTAAGAGATGTTCCCGGTAGGCTGTAAGAGCACTGGGCAACGCCAGATGTTTCTTAGCTTCCCGAAGAGCTGGAAGCAAGATGCTTTGGTGCCACTCTCTCACTTTGGAATCAAGGCAGCCCTTTGGGGCAGGTAGCTCTAGGCCAGTGGAGCACACCCGGAGCAGAAGTTCTACTTCGGCCAGTTCAGGCCACCAACAAACTGCGTTTCACAGGCCTTGGTAAGAGATGTTCCCGGTAGGCTGTAAGAGCACTGGGCAGAGCCAGTTGTTTCTTAGCTTCCCAAAGAGCTGGAAGCAAGATGCTTTGGGGGCTCCCTGCCCCTTTGCCAACAAGGCCGACCTTTGGGCCTTTCAGCTCTGGGCCAATGGAGCACACCCAGAGCAGAAGTTCTACCTCAGCCAGATAAGGCCTGCCAAGAAACTGCGTTTCAAAGGCTTTGGTAAGAGATGTTGCCGGTACTCTGTTAGAGCACTGGGCAGAGACAGTTGTTTCTTAGCTTCCCAAAGAGCTGGAAGCAAGATGCTTTGGGGCCTCTCTGCCCCTTTGCAAACAAGGCATCCCTTTGGGCCTTTCAGCTCTAGGCCAATGGAGCACACCCAGAGCAGAAGTCCTACTTCAGCCAGATCAGGCCTGCCAAGGAACTGCGTTTCAGAGGCCTTTGTATGTGACGTTCCCGGTAGGCTGTGAGAGCACGGTGCAGAGCCAGTTGTTTCCTTGTTTCCCAAACAGCTGGAAGCAAGACGCTTTGGGGCCTCTCTGCCCCTTTGGAAACAAGGCAGCACGTTGGGTCTGGCAGCTCTAGGGCAATGGAGCACAACCAGAGCCGAAGTTCTACTTCTTCCAGATCAGGCCTGCCTAGACAGTGCGTTTCACAGGCCTTGATAAGAGATGTTCTCTTAGGCTATAAGAGCACTGGGCACAGCCAGTTGTTTCTTAGCTTCCCAAGAGGTGGAAGCAAGATGCTTTGGGGCCTCTCTCCCCCTTTGGAAACAAGGCAGCCCTTTGGGCCTTTCAGCTCGAGGGCAATGGAGCACACCCAGAGCAGAAGTTCTACCTCAGCCAGATCAGGCCTGCCAAGAAACTGCTTTTCACAGGCCTTCGTAAGAGGTGTTCCCGGAAGGCTGTAAGAGTACCTGGCAGAGCGAGTTGTTTCTTAGCTTCAAAAACAGCTGGAAGCAACATGATTTGGGGCCTCTCTCCCCCTTTGGAAACAAAGCAGCCTTTGTGCCTGGCAGCTCTAGGCCAAAGTAGCACACCCAGAGCACAAGATCTACCTCAGCCAGATAAGGCCTGTCAAGAAGCTGCGTTTCACAGGCCTTTGTATGTGACGTTCCCGGTTGGCTTTGAGAGCACTGTGCAGAGCCAGTTGTTTTAGCTTCCCAGAGAGCAGGAAGCAAGATGCTTTGGGGCCTCTCTCACACTTTGGAAATAAAGGCAGCCCTTTGGGCCTGGCAGCCCTAGGCCAATGGAGTACACCCAGAGCAGAAGTTCTACGTCAGCCAGATCAGGCCTTCCAAGAAACTGCGTCTCACAGGCCTTTCTCTGTCACGTTGCCGGTAGGCTGTGAGAGCACTGTGCAGAGCCAGTTGTTTCTTAGCTTCCCAAAGATTTGGAAGCAAGATACTTTGGGGACTCTCAGCCCCTTTGGAAACAAGGCGGCCCTTTGGGCCTGGCAGCTCTAGGCCAAAGTAGCACGCCCAGAGCAGGAGTTCTACTTCAGCCAGATCAGGCCTGCCAGGAACCTGCGTTTCACAGGCCTTGGTAAGAGATGTTCCCGGTAGGCTGTGAGAGCACTGTGGAGAGCCAGTTGCTTTAGCTTCCCACAGAGCTGGAAGCAAGATGCTTTGGGGCCTCTCTCTCCCTTTGGACACAAGGCAGCCGTTTGGGCCTGGCAGCTCTAGGCCAATGGAGCACACCCACAGCAGAAGTTCTACTTCAGGCAGATCAGTCCTGCCCAGAAACTGCGTTTCACAGCCCTTGGTAAGAGATGTTCACGGTAGGCTGTGAGAGCACTGGGCAGAACCAGTTGTTTTTTAGCTTCCCAAAGTGCTGGAGGCAAGATGCTTTGGGGCCTCTCTCACCCTATGGAAACAAGGCAGCCCTTAGGTCCTGGTAGCTCTAGGCCTATGTAGCACAACCAGAACAGAAGTTCTACTTCAGCCAGGTCAGGCCTGCCAAGAAACTGCGTTTCACAGGCCTTTCAAAGAGATGTTCTCTTAGGCTGTAAGAGCACTGGGCAGAGCCAGCTGTTTCTTAGCTTCCCGAAGAGCTGGGAGCAAGATGCTTTGGGTCCACTCTCCGTCTTTGGAAACAAGGCAGCCCTTTGGGCCTGGCAGCTCTAGGGCAATGGAGCACACCCAGAGCAGAAGTTCTACTTCAGCCAGATCAGGCCTGCCAGGAAACTGCGTTTCACAGGCCTTGGTAAGAGATGTTCCCGGTAGGCTGTAAGAGCACTGGGCAGAGCCAGTTGTTTCTTACCTTCCTGAAAAGCTGGAAGCAAGATGCTTGGGACCCCTCTGCCCGTTTGGGAACAAGGCAGCCTTTTGGGTCGGGAAGCTCTAGGCCAATGGAGCACACGCAGAGCAGGAGTTCTACTTCAGCCTGATCAGGCCTGCAAAGAAACAGCGTTTGACAGGCCTTGGTAAGAGATGTTCCCGGTAGGTGTAAGAGCACTGGGCAGAGCCAGTTGTTTCTTAGCTTCGCAAAGACTGGGAAGCAAGATGCTTTGGGCCTCTCTGCCCCTTGGAAACAGGGCAGCACTTTGGGCCTGGCAGCTCTAGGGCAATGGAGCACACCCAGAGCCGGAGTTCTACTTCAGCCAGATGAGGCCTGCCAAGAAACTGCCTTTCACAGGCCTTTCAAAGACATGTTCCCGGTAGGCTGTAAGAGCACGGGGCAGAGCAAGTTGGTTCTTAGCTTCCCAGAGAGCTGGAAGCAAGATGCTTTGGGGCCTCTCTGCCCCTTTGGAAACAAGGCAGCACCTTGGGCCTGGCAGCTCTAGGGCAATGGAGCACACCCAGAGCAGAAGTTCTACTTCAGCCAAATCAGGCCTGCCAGGAAACGGCGTTTCACAGGCCTTGGTAAGAGATGTTCCCGGTAGGCTGTAAGAGCACTGGGCAACGCCAGATGTTTCTTAGCTTCCCGAAGAGCTGGAAGCAAGATGCTTTGGTGCCACTCTCTCACTTTGGAATCAAGGCAGCCCTTTGGGGCAGGTAGCTCTAGGCCAGTGGAGCACACCCGGAGCAGAAGTTCTACTTCGGCCAGTTCAGGCCACCAACAAACTGCGTTTCACAGGCCTTGGTAAGAGATGTTCCCGGTAGGCTGTAAGAGCACTGGGCAGAGCCAGTTGTTTCTTAGCTTCCCAAAGAGCTGGAAGCAAGATGCTTTGGGGGCTCCCTGCCCCTTTGCCAACAAGGCCGACCTTTGGGCCTTTCAGCTCTGGGCCAATGGAGCACACCCAGAGCAGAAGTTCTACCTCAGCCAGATAAGGCCTGCCAAGAAACTGCGTTTCAAAGGCTTTGGTAAGAGATGTTGCCGGTACTCTGTTAGAGCACTGGGCAGAGACAGTTGTTTCTTAGCTTCCCAAAGAGCTGGAAGCAAGATGCTTTGGGGCCTCTCTGCCCCTTTGCAAACAAGGCATCCCTTTGGGCCTTTCAGCTCTAGGCCAATGGAGCACACCCAGAGCAGAAGTCCTACTTCAGCCAGATCAGGCCTGCCAAGGAACTGCGTTTCAGAGGCCTTTGTATGTGACGTTCCCGGTAGGCTGTGAGAGCACGGTGCAGAGCCAGTTGTTTCCTTGTTTCCCAAACAGCTGGAAGCAAGACGCTTTGGGGCCTCTCTGCCCCTTTGGAAACAAGGCAGCACGTTGGGTCTGGCAGCTCTAGGGCAATGGAGCACAACCAGAGCCGAAGTTCTACTTCTTCCAGATCAGGCCTGCCTAGACAGTGCGTTTCACAGGCCTTGATAAGAGATGTTCTCTTAGGCTATAAGAGCACTGGGCACAGCCAGTTGTTTCTTAGCTTCCCAAGAGGTGGAAGCAAGATGCTTTGGGGCCTCTCTCCCCCTTTGGAAACAAGGCAGCCCTTTGGGCCTTTCAGCTCGAGGGCAATGGAGCACACCCAGAGCAGAAGTTCTACCTCAGCCAGATCAGGCCTGCCAAGAAACTGCTTTTCACAGGCCTTCGTAAGAGGTGTTCCCGGAAGGCTGTAAGAGTACCTGGCAGAGCGAGTTGTTTCTTAGCTTCAAAAACAGCTGGAAGCAACATGATTTGGGGCCTCTCTCCCCCTTTGGAAACAAAGCAGCCTTTGTGCCTGGCAGCTCTAGGCCAAAGTAGCACACCCAGAGCACAAGATCTACCTCAGCCAGATAAGGCCTGTCAAGAAGCTGCGTTTCACAGGCCTTTGTATGTGACGTTCCCGGTTGGCTTTGAGAGCACTGTGCAGAGCCAGTTGTTTTAGCTTCCCAGAGAGCAGGAAGCAAGATGCTTTGGGGCCTCTCTCACACTTTGGAAATAAAGGCAGCCCTTTGGGCCTGGCAGCCCTAGGCCAATGGAGTACACCCAGAGCAGAAGTTCTACGTCAGCCAGATCAGGCCTTCCAAGAAACTGCGTCTCACAGGCCTTTCTCTGTCACGTTGCCGGTAGGCTGTGAGAGCACTGTGCAGAGCCAGTTGTTTCTTAGCTTCCCAAAGATTTGGAAGCAAGATACTTTGGGGACTCTCAGCCCCTTTGGAAACAAGGCGGCCCTTTGGGCCTGGCAGCTCTAGGCCAAAGTAGCACGCCCAGAGCAGGAGTTCTACTTCAGCCAGATCAGGCCTGCCAGGAACCTGCGTTTCACAGGCCTTGGTAAGAGATGTTCCCGGTAGGCTGTGAGAGCACTGTGGAGAGCCAGTTGCTTTAGCTTCCCACAGAGCTGGAAGCAAGATGCTTTGGGGCCTCTCTCTCCCTTTGGACACAAGGCAGCCGTTTGGGCCTGGCAGCTCTAGGCCAATGGAGCACACCCACAGCAGAAGTTCTACTTCAGGCAGATCAGTCCTGCCCAGAAACTGCGTTTCACAGCCCTTGGTAAGAGATGTTCACGGTAGGCTGTGAGAGCACTGGGCAGAACCAGTTGTTTTTTAGCTTCCCAAAGTGCTGGAAGCAAGATGCTTTGGGGCCTCTCTCACCCTTTGGAAACAAGGCAGCCCTTAGGTCCTGGTAGCTCTAGGCCTATGTAGCACAACCAGAACAGAAGTTCTACTTCAGCCAGGTCAGGCCTGCCAAGAAACTGCGTTTCACAGGCCTTTCAAAGAGATGTTCTCTTAGGCTGTAAGAGCACTGGGCAGAGCCAGCTGTTTCTTAGCTTCCCGAAGAGCTGGGAGCAAGATGCTTTGGGTCCACTCTCCGTCTTTGGAAACAAGGCAGCCCTTTGGGCCTGGCAGCTCTAGGGCAATGGAGCACACCCAGAGCAGAAGTTCTACTTCAGCCAGATCAGGCCTGCCAGGAAACTGCGTTTCACAGGCCTTGGTAAGAGATGTTCCCGGTAGGCTGTAAGAGCACTGGGCAGAGCCAGTTGTTTCTTACCTTCCTGAAAAGCTGGAAGCAAGATGCTTGGGACCCCTCTGCCCGTTTGGGAACAAGGCAGCCTTTTGGGTCGGGAAGCTCTAGGCCAATGGAGCACACGCAGAGCAGGAGTTCTACTTCAGCCTGATCAGGCCTGCAAAGAAACAGCGTTTGACAGGCCTTGGTAAGAGATGTTCCCGGTAGGTGTAAGAGCACTGGGCAGAGCCAGTTGTTTCTTAGCTTCGCAAAGACTGGGAAGCAAGATGCTTTGGGCCTCTCTGCCCCTTGGAAACAGGGCAGCACTTTGGGCCTGGCAGCTCTAGGGCAATGGAGCACACCCAGAGCCGGAGTTCTACTTCAGCCAGATGAGGCCTGCCAAGAAACTGCGTTTCACAGGCCTTTCAAAGACATGTTCCCGGTAGGCTGTAAGAGCACGGGGCAGAGCAAGTTGGTTCTTAGCTTCCCAGAGAGCTGGAAGCAAGATGCTTTGGGGCCTCTCTGCCCCTTTGGAAACAAGGCAGCACCTTGGGCCTGGCAGCTCTAGGGCAATGGAGCACACCCAGAGCAGAAGTTCTACTTCAGCCAAATCAGGCCTGCCAGGAAACGGCGTTTCACAGGCCTTGGTAAGAGATGTTCCCGGTAGGCTGTAAGAGCACTGGGCAACGCCAGATGTTTCTTAGCTTCCCGAAGAGCTGGAAGCAAGATGCTTTGGTGCCACTCTCTCACTTTGGAATCAAGGCAGCCCTTTGGGACAGGTAGCTCTAGGCCAGTGGAGCACACCCGGAGCAGAAGTTCTACTTCGGCCAGTTCAGGCCACCAACAAACTGCGTTTCACAGGCCTTGGTAAGAGATGTTCCCGGTAGGCTGTAAGAGCACTGGGCAACGCCAGATGTTTCTTAGCTTCCCGAAGAGCTGGAAGCAAGATGCTTTGGGGCCTCTCATCCCCTTTGCAAACAAGGCGGCCCTTTGGGCCAGGCAGCTCTAGGCCAATGGAGCACACCCAGAGCAGAAGTTCTACTTCAGCTACATCAGGCCACCAACAAAGTGCGTTTCACAGGCCTTGGTAAGAGATTGTCTCTTAGGCTGTAAGAGCACTGGGCAGAGCCAGTTGTTTCTTAGCTTCCCAAAGAGCTGGAAGCAAGATGCTTTGGGGGCTCCCTGCCCCTTTGCCAACAAGGCCGACCTTTGGGCCTTTCAGCTCTGGGCCAATGGAGCACACCCAGAGCAGAAGTTCTACCTCAGCCAGATAAGGCCTGCCAAGAAACTGCGTTTCAAAGGCTTTGGTAAGAGATGTTGCCGGTACTCTGTTAGAGCACTGGGCAGAGACAGTTGTTTCTTAGCTTCCCAAAGAGCTGGAAGCAAGATGCTTTGGGGCCTCTCTGCCCCTTTGCAAACAAGGCATCCCTTTGGGCCTTTCAGCTCTAGGCCAATGGAGCACACCCAGAGCAGAAGTCCTACTTCAGCCAGATCAGGCCTGCCAAGGAACTGCGTTTCAGAGGCCTTTCTATGTGACGTTCCCGGTAGGCTGTGAGAGCACGGTGCAGAGCCAGTTGTTTCCTTGTTTCCCAAACAGCTGGAAGCAAGACGCTTTGGGGCCTCTCTGCCCCTTTGGAAACAAGGCAGCACGTTGGGTCTGGCAGCTCTAGGGCAATGGAGCACAACCAGAGCCGAAGTTCTACTTCTTCCAGATCAGGCCTGCCTAGACAGTGCGTTTCACAGGCCTTGATAAGAGATGTTCTCTTAGGCTATAAGAGCACTGGGCACAGCCAGTTGTTTCTTAGCTTCCCAAGAGGTGGAAGCAAGATGCTTTGGGGCCTCTCTCCCCCTTTGGAAACAAGGCAGCCCTTTGGGCCTTTCAGCTCTAGGGCAATGGAGCACACCCAGAGCAGAAGTTCTACCTCAGCCAGATCAGGCCTGCCAAGAAACTGCTTTTCACAGGCCTTCGTAAGAGGTGTTCCCGGAAGGCTGTAAGAGTACCTGGCAGAGCGAGTTGTTTCTTAGCTTCAAAAACAGCTGGAAGCAACATGATTTGGGGCCTCTCTCCCCCTTTGGAAACAAAGCAGCCTTTGTGCCTGGCAGCTCTAGGCCAAAGTAGCACACCCAGAGCACAAGTTCTACCTCAGCCAGATAAGGCCTGTCAAGAAGCTGCGTTTCACAGGCCTTTGTATGTGACGTTCCCGGTTGGCTTTGAGAGCACTGTGCAGAGCCAGTTGTTTTAGCTTCCCAGAGAGCAGGAAGCAAGATGCTTTGGGGCCTCTCTCACACTTTGGAAATAAAGGCAGCCCTTTGGGCCTGGCAGCCCTAGGCCAATGGAGTACACCCAGAGCAGAAGTTCTACCTCAGCCAGATCAGGCCTTCCAAGAAACTGCGTCTCACAGGCCTTTCTCTGTCACGTTGCCGGTAGGCTGTGAGAGCACTGTGCAGAGCCAGTTGTTTCTTAGCTTCCCAAAGATTTGGAAGCAAGATACTTTGGGGACTCTCAGCCCCTTTGGAAACAAGGCGGCCCTTTGGGCCTGGCAGCTCTAGGCCAAAGTAGCACGCCCAGAGCAGGAGTTCTACTTCAGCCAGATCAGGCCTGCCAGGAAACTGCGTTTCACAGGCCTTGGTAAGAGATGTTCCCGGTAGGCTGTGAGAGCACTGTGGAGAGCCAGTTGCTTTAGCTTCCCACAGAGCTGGAAGCAAGATGCCTTGGGGCCTCTCTCTCCCTTTGGACACAAGGCAGCCGTTTGGGCCTGGCAGCTCTAGGCCAATGGAGCACACCCACAGCAGAAGTTCTACTTCAGGCAGATCAGTCCTGCCCAGAAACTGCGTTTCACAGCCCTTGGTAAGAGATGTTCACGGTAGGCTGTGAGAGCACTGGGCAGAACCAGTTGTTTTTTAGCTTCCCAAAGTGCTGGAGGCAAGATGCTTTGGGGCCTCTCTCACCCTTTGGAAACAAGGCAGCCCTTAGGTCCTGGTAGCTCTAGGCCTATGTAGCACAACCAGAACAGAAGTTCTACTTCAGCCAGGTCAGGCCTGCCAAGAAACTGCGTTTCACAGGCCTTTCAAAGAGATGTTCTCTTAGGCTGTAAGAGCACTGGGCAGAGCCAGCTGTTTCTTAGCTTCCCGAAGAGCTGGGAGCAAGATGCTTTGGGTCCACTCTCCGTCTTTGGAAACAAGGCAGCCCTTTGGGCCTGGCAGCTCTAGGGCAATGGAGCACACCCAGAGCAGAAGTTCTACTTCAGCCAGATCAGGCCTGCCAGGAAACTGCGTTTCACAGGCCTTGGTAAGAGATGTTCCCGGTAGGCTGTAAGAGCACTGGGCAGAGCCAGTTGTTTCTTACCTTCCTGAAAAGCTGGAAGCAAGATGCTTGGGACCCCTCTGCCCGTTTGGGAACAAGGCAGCCTTTTGGGTCGGGAAGCTCTAGGCCAATGGAGCACACGCAGAGCAGGAGTTCTACTTCAGCCTGATCAGGCCTGCAAAGAAACAGCGTTTGACAGGCCTTGGTAAGAGATGTTCCCGGTAGGTGTAAGAGCACTGGGCAGAGCCAGTTGTTTCTTAGCTTCGCAAAGACTGGGAAGCAAGATGCTTTGGGCCTCTCTGCCCCTTGGAAACAGGGCAGCACTTTGGGCCTGGCAGCTCTAGGGCAATGGAGCACACCCAGAGCCGGAGTTCTACTTCAGCCAGATGAGGCCTGCCAAGAAACTGCGTTTCACAGGCCTTTCAAAGACATGTTCCCGGTAGGCTGTAAGAGCACGGGGCAGAGCAAGTTGGTTCTTAGCTTCCCAGAGAGCTGGAAGCAAGATGCTTTGGGGCCTCTCTGCCCCTTTGGAAACAAGGCAGCACCTTGGGCCTGGCAGCTCTAGGGCAATGGAGCACACCCAGAGCAGAAGTTCTACTTCAGCCAAATCAGGCCTGCCAGGAAACGGCGTTTCACAGGCCTTGGTAAGAGATGTTCCCGGTAGGCTGTAAGAGCACTGGGCAACGCCAGATGTTTCTTAGCTTCCCGAAGAGCTGGAAGCAAGATGCTTTGGTGCCACTCTCTCACTTTGGAATCAAGGCAGCCCTTTGGGACAGGTAGCTCTAGGCCAGTGGAGCACACCCGGAGCAGAAGTTCTACTTCGGCCAGTTCAGGCCACCAACAAACTGCGTTTCACAGGCCTTGGTAAGAGATGTTCCCGGTAGGCTGTAAGAGCACTGGGCAACGCCAGATGTTTCTTAGCTTCCCGAAGAGCTGGAAGCAAGATGCTTTGGGGCCTCTCATCCCCTTTGCAAACAAGGCGGCCCTTTGGGCCAGGCAGCTCTAGGCCAATGGAGCACACCCAGAGCAGAAGTTCTACTTCAGCTACATCAGGCCACCAACAAAGTGCGTTTCACAGGCCTTGGTAAGAGATTGTCTCTTAGGCTGTAAGAGCACTGGGCAGAGCCAGTTGTTTCTTAGCTTCCCAAAGAGCTGGAAGCAAGATGCTTTGGGGGCTCCCTGCCCCTTTGCCAACAAGGCCGACCTTTGGGCCTTTCAGCTCTGGGCCAATGGAGCACACCCAGAGCAGAAGTTCTACCTCAGCCAGATAAGGCCTGCCAAGAAACTGCGTTTCAAAGGCTTTGGTAAGAGATGTTGCCGGTACTCTGTTAGAGCACTGGGCAGAGACAGTTGTTTCTTAGCTTCCCAAAGAGCTGGAAGCAAGATGCTTTGGGGCCTCTCTGCCCCTTTGCAAACAAGGCATCCCTTTGGGCCTTTCAGCTCTAGGCCAATGGAGCACACCCAGAGCAGAAGTCCTACTTCAGCCAGATCAGGCCTGCCAAGGAACTGCGTTTCAGAGGCCTTTCTATGTGACGTTCCCGGTAGGCTGTGAGAGCACGGTGCAGAGCCAGTTGTTTCCTTGTTTCCCAAACAGCTGGAAGCAAGACGCTTTGGGGCCTCTCTGCCCCTTTGGAAACAAGGCAGCACGTTGGGTCTGGCAGCTCTAGGGCAATGGAGCACAACCAGAGCCGAAGTTCTACTTCTTCCAGATCAGGCCTGCCTAGACAGTGCGTTTCACAGGCCTTGATAAGAGATGTTCTCTTAGGCTATAAGAGCACTGGGCACAGCCAGTTGTTTCTTAGCTTCCCAAGAGGTGGAAGCAAGATGCTTTGGGGCCTCTCTCCCCCTTTGGAAACAAGGCAGCCCTTTGGGCCTTTCAGCTCTAGGGCAATGGAGCACACCCAGAGCAGAAGTTCTACCTCAGCCAGATCAGGCCTGCCAAGAAACTGCTTTTCACAGGCCTTCGTAAGAGGTGTTCCCGGAAGGCTGTAAGAGTACCTGGCAGAGCGAGTTGTTTCTTAGCTTCAAAAACAGCTGGAAGCAACATGATTTGGGGCCTCTCTCCCCCTTTGGAAACAAAGCAGCCTTTGTGCCTGGCAGCTCTAGGCCAAAGTAGCACACCCAGAGCACAAGTTCTACCTCAGCCAGATAAGGCCTGTCAAGAAGCTGCGTTTCACAGGCCTTTGTATGTGACGTTCCCGGTTGGCTTTGAGAGCACTGTGCAGAGCCAGTTGTTTTAGCTTCCCAGAGAGCAGGAAGCAAGATGCTTTGGGGCCTCTCTCACACTTTGGAAATAAAGGCAGCCCTTTGGGCCTGGCAGCCCTAGGCCAATGGAGTACACCCAGAGCAGAAGTTCTACCTCAGCCAGATCAGGCCTTCCAAGAAACTGCGTCTCACAGGCCTTTCTCTGTCACGTTGCCGGTAGGCTGTGAGAGCACTGTGCAGAGCCAGTTGTTTCTTAGCTTCCCAAAGATTTGGAAGCAAGATACTTTGGGGACTCTCAGCCCCTTTGGAAACAAGGCGGCCCTTTGGGCCTGGCAGCTCTAGGCCAAAGTAGCACGCCCAGAGCAGGAGTTCTACTTCAGCCAGATCAGGCCTGCCAGGAAACTGCGTTTCACAGGCCTTGGTAAGAGATGTTCCCGGTAGGCTGTGAGAGCACTGTGGAGAGCCAGTTGCTTTAGCTTCCCACAGAGCTGGAAGCAAGATGCCTTGGGGCCTCTCTCTCCCTTTGGACACAAGGCAGCCGTTTGGGCCTGGCAGCTCTAGGCCAATGGAGCACACCCACAGCAGAAGTTCTACTTCAGGCAGATCAGTCCTGCCCAGAAACTGCGTTTCACAGCCCTTGGTAAGAGATGTTCACGGTAGGCTGTGAGAGCACTGGGCAGAACCAGTTGTTTTTTAGCTTCCCAAAGTGCTGGAGGCAAGATGCTTTGGGGCCTCTCTCACCCTTTGGAAACAAGGCAGCCCTTAGGTCCTGGTAGCTCTAGGCCTATGTAGCACAACCAGAACAGAAGTTCTACTTCAGCCAGGTCAGGCCTGCCAAGAAACTGCGTTTCACAGGCCTTTCAAAGAGATGTTCTCTTAGGCTGTAAGAGCACTGGGCAGAGCCAGCTGTTTCTTAGCTTCCCGAAGAGCTGGGAGCAAGATGCTTTGGGTCCACTCTCCGTCTTTGGAAACAAGGCAGCCCTTTGGGCCTGGCAGCTCTAGGGCAATGGAGCACACCCAGAGCAGAAGTTCTACTTCAGCCAGATCAGGCCTGCCAGGAAACTGCGTTTCACAGGCCTTGGTAAGAGATGTTCCCGGTAGGCTGTAAGAGCACTGGGCAGAGCCAGTTGTTTCTTACCTTCCTGAAAAGCTGGAAGCAAGATGCTTGGGACCCCTCTGCCCGTTTGGGAACAAGGCAGCCTTTTGGGTCGGGAAGCTCTAGGCCAATGGAGCACACGCAGAGCAGGAGTTCTACTTCAGCCTGATCAGGCCTGCAAAGAAACAGCGTTTGACAGGCCTTGGTAAGAGATGTTCGCGGTAGGTGTAAGAGCACTGGGCAGAGCCACTTGTTTCTTAGCTTCAAAAACAGCTGGAAGCAACATGATTTGGGGCCTCTCTCCCCCTTTGGAAACAAAGCAGCCTTTGTGCCTGGCAGCTCTAGGCCAAAGTAGCACACCCAGAGCACAAGATCTACCTCAGCCAGATAAGGCCTGTCAAGAAGCTGCGTTTCACAGGCCTTTGTATGTGACGTTCCCGGTTGGCTTTGAGAGCACTGTGCAGAGCCAGTTGTTTTAGCTTCCCAGAGAGCAGGAAGCAAGATGCTTTGGGGCCTCTCTCACACTTTGGAAATAAAGGCAGCCCTTTGGGCCTGGCAGCCCTAGGCCAATGGAGTACACCCAGAGCAGAAGTTCTACGTCAGCCAGATCAGGCCTTCCAAGAAACTGCGTCTCACAGGCCTTTCTCTGTCACGTTGCCGGTAGGCTGTGAGAGCACTGTGCAGAGCCAGTTGTTTCTTAGCTTCCCAAAGATTTGGAAGCAAGATACTTTGGGGACTCTCAGCCCCTTTGGAAACAAGGCGGCCCTTTGGGCCTGGCAGCTCTAGGCCAAAGTAGCACGCCCAGAGCAGGAGTTCTACTTCAGCCAGATCAGGCCTGCCAAGAAACTGCGTTTCACAGGCCTTGGTAAGAGATGTTCCCGGTAGGCTGTGAGAGCACTGTGGAGAGCCAGTTGCTTTAGCTTCCCACAGAGCTGGAAGCAAGATGCTTTGGGGCCTCTCTCTCCCTTTGGACACAAGGCAGCCGTTTGGGCCTGGCAGCTCTAGGCCAATGGAGCACACCCACAGCAGAAGTTCTACTTCAGGCAGATCAGTCCTGCCCAGAAACTGCGTTTCACAGCCCTTGGTAAGAGATGTTCACGGTAGGCTGTGAGAGCACTGGGCAGAACCAGTTGTTTTTTAGCTTCCCAAAGTGCTGGAGGCAAGATGCTTTGGGGCCTCTCTCACCCTTTGGAAACAAGGCAGCCCTTAGGTCCTGGTAGCTCTAGGCCTATGTAGCACAACCAGAACAGAAGTTCTACTTCAGCCAGGTCAGGCCTGCCAAGAAACTGCGTTTCACAGGCCTTTCAAAGAGATGTTCTCTTAGGCTGTAAGAGCACTGGGCAGAGCCAGCTGTTTCTTAGCTTCCCGAAGAGCTGGGAGCAAGATGCTTTGGGTCCACTCTCCGTCTTTGGAAACAAGGCAGCCCTTTGGGCCTGGCAGCTCTAGGGCAATGGAGCACACCCAGAGCAGAAGTTCTACTTCAGCCAGATCAGGCCTGCCAGGAAACTGCGTTTCACAGGCCTTGGTAAGAGATGTTCCCGGTAGGCTGTAAGAGCACTGGGCAGAGCCAGTTGTTTCTTACCTTCCTGAAAAGCTGGAAGCAAGATGCTTGGGACCCCTCTGCCCGTTTGGGAACAAGGCAGCCTTTTGGGTCGGGAAGCTCTAGGCCAATGGAGCACATGCAGAGCAGGAGTTCTACTTCAGCCTGATCAGGCCTGCAAAGAAACAGCGTTTGACAGGCCTTGGTAAGAGATGTTCCCGGTAGGTGTAAGAGCACTGGGCAGAGCCAGTTGTTTCTTAGCTTCGCAAAGACTGGGAAGCAAGATGCTTTGGGCCTCTCTGCCCCTTGGAAACAGGGCAGCACTTTGGGCCTGGCAGCTCTAGGGCAATGGAGCACACCCAGAGCCGGAGTTCTACTTCAGCCAGATGAGGCCTGCCAAGAAACTGCGTTTCACAGGCCTTTCAAAGACATGTTCCCGGTAGGCTGTAAGAGCACGGGGCAGAGCAAGTTGGTTCTTAGCTTCCCAGAGAGCTGGAAGCAAGATGCTTTGGGGCCTCTCTGCCCCTTTGGAAACAAGGCAGCACCTTGGGCCTGGCAGCTCTAGGGCAATGGAGCACACCCAGAGCAGAAGTTCTACTTCAGCCAAATCAGGCCTGCCAGGAAACGGCGTTTCACAGGCCTTGGTAAGAGATGTTCCCGGTAGGCTGTAAGAGCACTGGGCAACGCCAGATGTTTCTTAGCTTCCCGAAGAGCTGGAAGCAAGATGCTTTGGTGCCACTCTCTCACTTTGGAATCAAGGCAGCCCTTTGGGGCAGGTAGCTCTAGGCCAGTGGAGCACACCCGGAGCAGAAGTTCTACTTCGGCCAGTTCAGGCCACCAACAAACTGCGTTTCACAGGCCTTGGTAAGAGATGTTCCCGGTAGGCTGTAAGAGCACTGGGCAACGCCAGATGTTTCTTAGCTTCCCGAAGAGCTGGAAGCAAGATGCTTTGGGGCCTCTCATCCCCTTTGCAAACAAGGCGGCCCTTTGGGCCAGGCAGCTCTAGGCCAATGGAGCACACCCAGAGCAGAAGTTCTACTTCAGCTACATCAGGCCACCAACAAAGTGCGTTTCACAGGCCTTGGTAAGAGATTGTCTCTTAGGCTGTAAGAGCACTGGGCAGAGCCAGTTGTTTCTTAGCTTCCCAAAGAGCTGGAAGCAAGATGCTTTGGGGGCTCCCTGCCCCTTTGCCAACAAGGCCGACCTTTGGGCCTTTCAGCTCTGGGCCAATGGAGCACACCCAGAGCAGAAGTTCTACCTCAGCCAGATAAGGCCTGCCAAGAAACTGCGTTTCAAAGGCTTTGGTAAGAGATGTTGCCGGTACTCTGTTAGAGCACTGGGCAGAGACAGTTGTTTCTTAGCTTCCCAAAGAGCTGGAAGCAAGATGCTTTGGGGCCTCTCTGCCCCTTTGCAAACAAGGCATCCCTTTGGGCCTTTCAGCTCTAGGCCAATGGAGCACACCCAGAGCAGAAGTCCTACTTCAGCCAGATCAGGCCTGCCAAGGAACTGCGTTTCAGAGGCCTTTCTATGTGACGTTCCCGGTAGGCTGTGAGAGCACGGTGCAGAGCCAGTTGTTTCCTTGTTTCCCAAACAGCTGGAAGCAAGACGCTTTGGGGCCTCTCTGCCCCTTTGGAAACAAGGCAGCACGTTGGGTCTGGCAGCTCTAGGGCAATGGAGCACAACCAGAGCCGAAGTTCTACTTCTTCCAGATCAGGCCTGCCTAGACAGTGCGTTTCACAGGCCTTGATAAGAGATGTTCTCTTAGGCTATAAGAGCACTGGGCACAGCCAGTTGTTTCTTAGCTTCCCAAGAGGTGGAAGCAAGATGCTTTGGGGCCTCTCTCCCCCTTTGGAAACAAGGCAGCCCTTTGGGCCTTTCAGCTCTAGGGCAATGGAGCACACCCAGAGCAGAAGTTCTACCTCAGCCAGATCAGGCCTGCCAAGAAACTGCTTTTCACAGGCCTTCGTAAGAGGTGTTCCCGGAAGGCTGTAAGAGTACCTGGCAGAGCGAGTTGTTTCTTAGCTTCAAAAACAGCTGGAAGCAACATGATTTGGGGCCTCTCTCCCCCTTTGGAAACAAAGCAGCCTTTGTGCCTGGCAGCTCTAGGCCAAAGTAGCACACCCAGAGCACAAGTTCTACCTCAGCCAGATAAGGCCTGTCAAGAAGCTGCGTTTCACAGGCCTTTGTATGTGACGTTCCCGGTTGGCTTTGAGAGCACTGTGCAGAGCCAGTTGTTTTAGCTTCCCAGAGAGCAGGAAGCAAGATGCTTTGGGGCCTCTCTCACACTTTGGAAATAAAGGCAGCCCTTTGGGCCTGGCAGCCCTAGGCCAATGGAGTACACCCAGAGCAGAAGTTCTACCTCAGCCAGATCAGGCCTTCCAAGAAACTGCGTCTCACAGGCCTTTCTCTGTCACGTTGCCGGTAGGCTGTGAGAGCACTGTGCAGAGCCAGTTGTTTCTTAGCTTCCCAAAGATTTGGAAGCAAGATACTTTGGGGACTCTCAGCCCCTTTGGAAACAAGGCGGCCCTTTGGGCCTGGCAGCTCTAGGCCAAAGTAGCACGCCCAGAGCAGGAGTTCTACTTCAGCCAGATCAGGCCTGCCAGGAAACTGCGTTTCACAGGCCTTGGTAAGAGATGTTCCCGGTAGGCTGTGAGAGCACTGTGGAGAGCCAGTTGCTTTAGCTTCCCACAGAGCTGGAAGCAAGATGCCTTGGGGCCTCTCTCTCCCTTTGGACACAAGGCAGCCGTTTGGGCCTGGCAGCTCTAGGCCAATGGAGCACACCCACAGCAGAAGTTCTACTTCAGGCAGATCAGTCCTGCCCAGAAACTGCGTTTCACAGCCCTTGGTAAGAGATGTTCACGGTAGGCTGTGAGAGCACTGGGCAGAACCAGTTGTTTTTTAGCTTCCCAAAGTGCTGGAGGCAAGATGCTTTGGGGCCTCTCTCACCCTTTGGAAACAAGGCAGCCCTTAGGTCCTGGTAGCTCTAGGCCTATGTAGCACAACCAGAACAGAAGTTCTACTTCAGCCAGGTCAGGCCTGCCAAGAAACTGCGTTTCACAGGCCTTTCAAAGAGATGTTCTCTTAGGCTGTAAGAGCACTGGGCAGAGCCAGCTGTTTCTTAGCTTCCCGAAGAGCTGGGAGCAAGATGCTTTGGGTCCACTCTCCGTCTTTGGAAACAAGGCAGCCCTTTGGGCCTGGCAGCTCTAGGGCAATGGAGCACACCCAGAGCAGAAGTTCTACTTCAGCCAGATCAGGCCTGCCAGGAAACTGCGTTTCACAGGCCTTGGTAAGAGATGTTCCCGGTAGGCTGTAAGAGCACTGGGCAGAGCCAGTTGTTTCTTACCTTCCTGAAAAGCTGGAAGCAAGATGCTTGGGACCCCTCTGCCCGTTTGGGAACAAGGCAGCCTTTTGGGTCGGGAAGCTCTAGGCCAATGGAGCACACGCAGAGCAGGAGTTCTACTTCAGCCTGATCAGGCCTGCAAAGAAACAGCGTTTGACAGGCCTTGGTAAGAGATGTTCGCGGTAGGTGTAAGAGCACTGGGCAGAGCCACTTGTTTCTTAGCTTCGCAAAGACCGGGAAGCAAGATGCTTTGGGCCTCTCTGCCCCTTGGAAACAGGGCAGCACTTTGGGCCTGGCAGCTCTAGGGCAATGGAGCACACCCAGAGCCGGAGTTCTACTTCCGCCAGATGAGGCCTGCCAAGAAACTGCGTTTCACAGGCCTTTCAAAGACATGTTCCCGGTAGGCTGTAAGAGCACGGGGCAGAGCGAGTTGGTTCTTAGCTTCCCAGAGAGCTGGAAGCAAGATGCTTTGGGGCCTCTCTGCCCCTTTGGAAACAAGGCAGCACCTTGGGCCTGGCAGCTCTAGGGCAATGGAGCACACCCAGAGCAGAAGTTCTACTTCAGCCAAATCAGGCCTGCCAGGAAACGGCGTTTCACAGGCCTTGGTAAGAGATGTTCCCGGTAGGCTGTAAGAGCACTGGGCAACGCCAGATGTTTCTTAGCTTCCCGAAGAGCTGGAAGCAAGATGCTTTGGTGCCACTCTCTCACTTTGGAATCAAGGCAGCCCTTTGGGGCAGGTAGCTCTAGGCCAGTGGAGCACACCCGGAGCAGAAGTTCTACTTCGGCCAGTTCAGGCCACCAACAAACTGCGTTTCACAGGCCTTGGTAAGAGATGTTCCCGGTAGGCTGTAAGAGCACTGGGCAACGCCAGATGTTTCTTAGCTTCCCGAAGAGCTGGAAGCAAGATGCTTTGGGGCCTCTCATCCCCTTTGCAAACAAGGCGGCCCTTTGGGCCAGGCAGCTCTAGGCCAATGGAGCACACCCAGAGCAGAAGTTCTACTTCAGCTACATCAGGCCACCAACAAAGTGCGTTTCACAGGCCTTGGTAAGAGATTGTCTCTTAGGCTGTAAGAGCACTGGGCAGAGCCAGTTGTTTCTTAGCTTCCCAAAGAGCTGGAAGCAAGATGCTTTGGGGGCTCCCTGCCCCTTTGCCAACAAGGCCGACCTTTGGGCCTTTCAGCTCTGGGCCAATGGAGCACACCCAGAGCAGAAGTTCTACCTCAGCCAGATAAGGCCTGCCAAGAAACTGCGTTTCAAAGGCTTTGGTAAGAGATGTTGCCGGTACTCTGTTAGAGCACTGGGCAGAGACAGTTGTTTCTTAGCTTCCCAAAGAGCTGGAAGCAAGATGCTTTGGGGCCTCTCTGCCCCTTTGCAAACAAGGCATCCCTTTGGGCCTTTCAGCTCTAGGCCAATGGAGCACACCCAGAGCAGAAGTCCTACTTCAGCCAGATCAGGCCTGCCAAGGAACTGCGTTTCAGAGGCCTTTCTATGTGACGTTCCCGGTAGGCTGTGAGAGCACGGTGCAGAGCCAGTTGTTTCCTTGTTTCCCAAACAGCTGGAAGCAAGACGCTTTGGGGCCTCTCTGCCCCTTTGGAAACAAGGCAGCACGTTGGGTCTGGCAGCTCTAGGGCAATGGAGCACAACCAGAGCCGAAGTTCTACTTCTTCCAGATCAGGCCTGCCTAGACAGTGCGTTTCACAGGCCTTGATAAGAGATGTTCTCTTAGGCTATAAGAGCACTGGGCACAGCCAGTTGTTTCTTAGCTTCCCAAGAGGTGGAAGCAAGATGCTTTGGGGCCTCTCTCCCCCTTTGGAAACAAGGCAGCCCTTTGGGCCTTTCAGCTCTAGGGCAATGGAGCACACCCAGAGCAGAAGTTCTACCTCAGCCAGATCAGGCCTGCCAAGAAACTGCTTTTCACAGGCCTTCGTAAGAGGTGTTCCCGGAAGGCTGTAAGAGTACCTGGCAGAGCGAGTTGTTTCTTAGCTTCAAAAACAGCTGGAAGCAACATGATTTGGGGCCTCTCTCCCCCTTTGGAAACAAAGCAGCCTTTGTGCCTGGCAGCTCTAGGCCAAAGTAGCACACCCAGAGCACAAGTTCTACCTCAGCCAGATAAGGCCTGTCAAGAAGCTGCGTTTCACAGGCCTTTGTATGTGACGTTCCCGGTTGGCTTTGAGAGCACTGTGCAGAGCCAGTTGTTTTAGCTTCCCAGAGAGCAGGAAGCAAGATGCTTTGGGGCCTCTCTCACACTTTGGAAATAAAGGCAGCCCTTTGGGCCTGGCAGCCCTAGGCCAATGGAGTACACCCAGAGCAGAAGTTCTACCTCAGCCAGATCAGGCCTTCCAAGAAACTGCGTCTCACAGGCCTTTCTCTGTCACGTTGCCGGTAGGCTGTGAGAGCACTGTGCAGAGCCAGTTGTTTCTTAGCTTCCCAAAGATTTGGAAGCAAGATACTTTGGGGACTCTCAGCCCCTTTGGAAACAAGGCGGCCCTTTGGGCCTGGCAGCTCTAGGCCAAAGTAGCACGCCCAGAGCAGGAGTTCTACTTCAGCCAGATCAGGCCTGCCAGGAAACTGCGTTTCACAGGCCTTGGTAAGAGATGTTCCCGGTAGGCTGTGAGAGCACTGTGGAGAGCCAGTTGCTTTAGCTTCCCACAGAGCTGGAAGCAAGATGCCTTGGGGCCTCTCTCTCCCTTTGGACACAAGGCAGCCGTTTGGGCCTGGCAGCTCTAGGCCAATGGAGCACACCCACAGCAGAAGTTCTACTTCAGGCAGATCAGTCCTGCCCAGAAACTGCGTTTCACAGCCCTTGGTAAGAGATGTTCACGGTAGGCTGTGAGAGCACTGGGCAGAACCAGTTGTTTTTTAGCTTCCCAAAGTGCTGGAGGCAAGATGCTTTGGGGCCTCTCTCACCCTTTGGAAACAAGGCAGCCCTTAGGTCCTGGTAGCTCTAGGCCTATGTAGCACAACCAGAACAGAAGTTCTACTTCAGCCAGGTCAGGCCTGCCAAGAAACTGCGTTTCACAGGCCTTTCAAAGAGATGTTCTCTTAGGCTGTAAGAGCACTGGGCAGAGCCAGCTGTTTCTTAGCTTCCCGAAGAGCTGGGAGCAAGATGCTTTGGGTCCACTCTCCGTCTTTGGAAACAAGGCAGCCCTTTGGGCCTGGCAGCTCTAGGGCAATGGAGCACACCCAGAGCAGAAGTTCTACTTCAGCCAGATCAGGCCTGCCAGGAAACTGCGTTTCACAGGCCTTGGTAAGAGATGTTCCCGGTAGGCTGTAAGAGCACTGGGCAGAGCCAGTTGTTTCTTACCTTCCTGAAAAGCTGGAAGCAAGATGCTTGGGACCCCTCTGCCCGTTTGGGAACAAGGCAGCCTTTTGGGTCGGGAAGCTCTAGGCCAATGGAGCACACGCAGAGCAGGAGTTCTACTTCAGCCTGATCAGGCCTGCAAAGAAACAGCGTTTGACAGGCCTTGGTAAGAGATGTTCGCGGTAGGTGTAAGAGCACTGGGCAGAGCCACTTGTTTCTTAGCTTCGCAAAGACCGGGAAGCAAGATGCTTTGGGCCTCTCTGCCCCTTGGAAACAGGGCAGCACTTTGGGCCTGGCAGCTCTAGGGCAATGGAGCACACCCAGAGCCGGAGTTCTACTTCCGCCAGATGAGGCCTGCCAAGAAACTGCGTTTCACAGGCCTTTCAAAGACATGTTCCCGGTAGGCTGTAAGAGCACGGGGCAGAGCGAGTTGGTTCTTAGCTTCCCAGAGAGCTGGAAGCAAGATGCTTTGGGGCCTCTCTGCCCCTTTGGAAACAAGGCAGCACCTTGGGCCTGGCAGCTCTAGGGCAATGGAGCACACCCAGAGCAGAAGTTCTACTTCAGCCAAATCAGGCCTGCCAGGAAACGGCGTTTCACAGGCCTTGGTAAGAGATGTTCCCGGTAGGCTGTAAGAGCACTGGGCAACGCCAGATGTTTCTTAGCTTCCCGAAGAGCTGGAAGCAAGATGCTTTGGTGCCACTCTCTCACTTTGGAATCAAGTCAGCCCTTTGGGGCAGGTAGCTCTAGGCCAGTGGAGCACACCCGGAGCAGAAGTTCTACTTCGGCCAGTTCAGGCCACCAACAAACTGCGTTTCACAGGCCTTGGTAAGAGATGTTCCCGGTAGGCTGTAAGAGCACTGGGCAACGCCAGATGTTTCTTAGCTTCCCGAAGAGCTGGAAGCAAGATGCTTTGGGGCCTCTCATCCCCTTTGCAAACAAGGCGGCCCTTTGGGCCAGGCAGCTCTAGGCCAATGGAGCACACCCAGAGCAGAAGTTCTACTTCAGCTACATCAGGCCACCAACAAAGTGCGTTTCACAGGCCTTGGTAAGAGATTGTCTCTTAGGCTGTAAGAGCACTGGGCAGAGCCAGTTGTTTCTTAGCTTCCCAAAGAGCTGGAAGCAAGATGCTTTGGGGGCTCCCTGCCCCTTTGCCAACAAGGCCGACCTTTGGGCCTTTCAGCTCTGGGCCAATGGAGCACACCCAGAGCAGAAGTTCTACCTCAGCCAGATAAGGCCTGCCAAGAAACTGCGTTTCAAAGGCTTTGGTAAGAGATGTTGCCGGTACTCTGTTAGAGCACTGGGCAGAGACAGTTGTTTCTTAGCTTCCCAAAGAGCTGGAAGCAAGATGCTTTGGGGCCTCTCTGCCCCTTTGCAAACAAGGCATCCCTTTGGGCCTTTCAGCTCTAGGCCAATGGAGCACACCCAGAGCAGAAGTCCTACTTCAGCCAGATCAGGCCTGCCAAGGAACTGCGTTTCAGAGGCCTTTGTATGTGACGTTCCTGGTAGGCTGTGAGAGCACGGTGCAGAGCCAGTTGTTTCCTTGTTTCCCAAACAGCTGGAAGCAAGACGCTTTGGGGCCTCTCTGCCCCTTTGGAAACAAGGCAGCACGTTGGGTCTGGCAGCTCTAGGGCAATGGAGCACAACCAGAGCCGAAGTTCTACTTCTTCCAGATCAGGCCTGCCTAGACAGTGCGTTTCACAGGCCTTGATAAGAGATGTTCTCTTAGGCTATAAGAGCACTGGGCACAGCCAGTTGTTTCTTAGCTTCCCAAGAGGTGGAAGCAAGATGCTTTGGGGCCTCTCTCCCCCTTTGGAAACAAGGCAGCCCTTTGGGCCTTTCAGCTCTAGGGCAATGGAGCACACCCAGAGCAGAAGTTCTACCTCAGCCAGATCAGGCCTGCCAAGAAACTGCTTTTCACAGGCCTTCGTAAGAGGTGTTCCCGGAAGGCTGTAAGAGTACCTGGCAGAGCGAGTTGTTTCTTAGCTTCAAAAACAGCTGGAAGCAACATGATTTGGGGCCTCTCTCCCCCTTTGGAAACAAAGCAGCCTTTGTGCCTGGCAGCTCTAGGCCAAAGTAGCACACCCAGAGCACAAGTTCTACCTCAGCCAGATAAGGCCTGTCAAGAAGCTGCGTTTCACAGGCCTTTGTATGTGACGTTCCCGGTTGGCTTTGAGAGCACTGTGCAGAGCCAGTTGTTTTAGCTTCCCAGAGAGCAGGAAGCAAGATGCTTTGGGGCCTCTCTCACACTTTGGAAATAAAGGCAGCCCTTTGGGCCTGGCAGCCCTAGGCCAATGGAGTACACCCAGAGCAGAAGTTCTACCTCAGCCAGATCAGGCCTTCCAAGAAACTGCGTCTCACAGGCCTTTCTCTGTCACGTTGCCGGTAGGCTGTGAGAGCACTGTGCAGAGCCAGTTGTTTCTTAGCTTCCCAAAGATTTGGAAGCAAGATACTTTGGGGACTCTCAGCCCCTTTGGAAACAAGGCGGCCCTTTGGGCCTGGCAGCTCTAGGCCAAAGTAGCACGCCCAGAGCAGGAGTTCTACTTCAGCCAGATCAGGCCTGCCAGGAAACTGCGTTTCACAGGCCTTGGTAAGAGATGTTCCCGGTAGGCTGTGAGAGCACTGTGGAGAGCCAGTTGCTTTAGCTTCCCACAGAGCTGGAAGCAAGATGCCTTGGGGCCTCTCTCTCCCTTTGGACACAAGGCAGCCGTTTGGGCCTGGCAGCTCTAGGCCAATGGAGCACACCCACAGCAGAAGTTCTACTTCAGGCAGATCAGTCCTGCCCAGAAACTGCGTTTCACAGCCCTTGGTAAGAGATGTTCACAGTAGGCTGTGAGAGCACTGGGCAGAACCAGTTGTTTTTTAGCTTCCCAAAGTGCTGGAGGCAACATGCTTTGGGGCCTCTCTCACCCTTTGGAAACAAGGCAGCCCTTAGGTCCTGGTAGCTCTAGGCCTATGTAGCACAACCAGAACAGAAGTTCTACTTCAGCCAGGTCAGGCCTGCCAAGAAACTGCGTTTCACAGGCCTTTCAAAGAGATGTTCTCTTAGGCTGTAAGAGCACTGGGCAGAGCCAGCTGTTTCTTAGCTTCCCGAAGAGCTGGGAGCAAGATGCTTTGGGTCCACTCTCCGTCTTTGGAAACAAGGCAGCCCTTTGGGCCTGGCAGCTCTAGGGCAATGGAGCACACCCAGAGCAGAAGTTCTACTTCAGCCAGATCAGGCCTGCCAGGAAACTGCGTTTCACAGGCCTTGGTAAGAGATGTTCCCGGTAGGCTGTAAGAGCACTGGGCAGAGCCAGTTGTTTCTTACCTTCCTGAAAAGCTGGAAGCAAGATGCTTGGGACCCCTCTGCCCGTTTGGGAACAAGGCAGCCTTTTGGGTCGGGAAGCTCTAGGCCAATGGAGCACACGCAGAGCAGGAGTTCTACTTCAGCCTGATCAGGCCTGCAAAGAAACAGCGTTTGACAGGCCTTGGTAAGAGATGTTCGCGGTAGGTGTAAGAGCACTGGGCAGAGCCACTTGTTTCTTAGCTTCGCAAAGACCGGGAAGCAAGATGCTTTGGGCCTCTCTGCCCCTTGGAAACAGGGCAGCACTTTGGGCCTGGCAGCTCTAGGGCAATGGAGCACACCCAGAGCCGGAGTTCTACTTCCGCCAGATGAGGCCTGCCAAGAAACTGCGTTTCACAGGCCTTTCAAAGACATGTTCCCGGTAGGCTGTAAGAGCACGGGGCAGAGCGAGTTGGTTCTTAGCTTCCCAGAGAGCTGGAAGCAAGATGCTTTGGGGCCTCTCTGCCCCTTTGGAAACAAGGCAGCACCTTGGGCCTGGCAGCTCTAGGGCAATGGAGCACACCCAGAGCAGAAGTTCTACTTCAGCCAAATCAGGCCTGCCAGGAAACGGCGTTTCACAGGCCTTGGTAAGAGATGTTCCCGGTAGGCTGTAAGAGCACTGGGCAACGCCAGATGTTTCTTAGCTTCCCGAAGAGCTGGAAGCAAGATGCTTTGGTGCCACTCTCTCACTTTGGAATCAAGTCAGCCCTTTGGGGCAGGTAGCTCTAGGCCAGTGGAGCACACCCGGAGCAGAAGTTCTACTTCGGCCAGTTCAGGCCACCAACAAACTGCGTTTCACAGGCCTTGGTAAGAGATGTTCCCGGTAGGCTGTAAGAGCACTGGGCAACGCCAGATGTTTCTTAGCTTCCCGAAGAGCTGGAAGCAAGATGCTTTGGGGCCTCTCATCCCCTTTGCAAACAAGGCGGCCCTTTGGGCCAGGCAGCTCTAGGCCAATGGAGCACACCCAGAGCAGAAGTTCTACTTCAGCTACATCAGGCCACCAACAAAGTGCGTTTCACAGGCCTTGGTAAGAGATTGTCTCTTAGGCTGTAAGAGCACTGGGCAGAGCCAGTTGTTTCTTAGCTTCCCAAAGAGCTGGAAGCAAGATGCTTTGGGGGCTCCCTGCCCCTTTGCCAACAAGGCCGACCTTTGGGCCTTTCAGCTCTGGGCCAATGGAGCACACCCAGAGCAGAAGTTCTACCTCAGCCAGATAAGGCCTGCCAAGAAACTGCGTTTCAAAGGCTTTGGTAAGAGATGTTGCCGGTACTCTGTTAGAGCACCTGGCAGAGACAGTTGTTTCTTAGCTTCCCAAAGAGCTGGAAGCAAGATGCTTTGGGGCCTCTCTGCCCCTTTGCAAACAAGGCATCCCTTTGGGCCTTTCAGCTCTAGGCCAATGGAGCACACCCAGAGCAGAAGTCCTACTTCAGCCAGATCAGGCCTGCCAAGGAACTGCGTTTCAGAGGCCTTTGTATGTGACGTTCCCGGTAGGCTGTGAGAGCACGGTGCAGAGCCAGTTGTTTCCTTGTTTCCCAAACAGCTGGAAGCAAGACGCATTGGGGCCTCTCTGCCCCTTTGGAAACAAGGCAGCACGTTGGGTCTGGCAGCTCTAGGGCAATGGAGCACAACCAGAGCCGAAGTTCTACTTCTTCCAGATCAGGCCTGCCTAGACAGTGCGTTTCACAGGCCTTGATAAGAGATGTTCTCTTAGGCTATAAGAGCACTGGGCACAGCCAGTTGTTTCTTAGCTTCCCAAGAGGTGGAAGCAAGATGCTTTGGGGCCTCTCTCCCCCTTTGGAAACAAGGCAGCCCTTTGGGCCTTTCAGCTCTAGGGCAATGGAGCAAACCCAGAGCAGAAGTTCTACCTCAGCCAGATCAGGCCTGCCAAGAAACTGCTTTTCACAGGTCTTCGTAAGAGGTGTTCCCGGAAGGCTGTAAGAGTACCTGGCAGAGCGAGTTGTTTCTTAGCTTCAAAAACAGCTGGAAGCAACATGATTTGGGGCCTCTCTCCCCCTTTGGAAACAAAGCAGCCTTTGTGCCTGGCAGCTTTAGGCCAAAGTAGCACACCCTGAGCACAAGTTCTACCTCAGCCAGATCAGGCCTTCCAAGAAACTGCGTCTCACAGGCCTTTCTCTGTCACGTTGCCGGTAGGCTGTGAGAGCACTGTGCAGAGCCAGTTGTTTCTTAGCTTCCCAAAGATTTGGAAGCAAGATACTTTGGGGACTCTCAGCCCCTTTGGAAACAAGGCGGCCCTTTGGGCCTGGCAGCTCTAGGCCAAAGTAGCACGCCCAGAGCAGGAGTTCTACTTCAGCCAGATCAGGCCTGCCAAGAAACTGCGTTTCACAGGCCTTGGTAAGAGATGTTCCCGGTAGGCTGTGAGAGCACTGTGGAGAGCCAGTTGCTTTAGCTTCCCACAGAGCTGGAAGCAAGATGCTTTGGGGCCTCTCTCTCCCTTTGGACACAAGGCAGCCGTTTGGGCCTGGCAGCTCTAGGCCAATGGAGCACACCCACAGCAGAAGTTCTACTTCAGGCAGATCAGTCCTGCCCAGAAACTGCGTTTCACAGCCCTTGGTAAGAGATGTTCACGGTAGGCTGTGAGAGCACTGGGCAGAACCAGTTGTTTTTTAGCTTCCCAAAGTGCTGGAGGCAACATGCTTTGGGGCCTCTCTCACCCTTTGGAAACAAGGCAGCCCTTAGGTCCTGGTAGCTCTAGGCCTATGTAGCACAACCAGAACAGAAGTTCTACTTCAGCCAGGTCAGGCCTGCCAAGAAACTGCGTTTCACAGGCCTTTCAAAGACATGTTCTCTTAGGCTGTAAGAGCACTGGGCAGAGCCAGCTGTTTCTTAGCTTCCCGAAGAGCTGGGAGCAAGATGCTTTGGGTCCACTCTCCGTCTTTGGAAACAAGGCAGCCCTTTGGGCCTGGCAGCTCTAGGGCAATGGAGCACACCCAGAGCAGAAGTTCTACTTCAGCCAGATCAGGCCTGCCAGGAAACTGCGTTTCACAGGCCTTGGTAAGAGATGTTCCCGGTAGGCTGTAAGAGCACTGGGCAGAGCCAGTTGTTTCTTACCTTCCTGAAAAGCTGGAAGCAAGATGCTTGGGACCCCTCTGCCCGTTTGGGAACAAGGCAGCCTTTTGGGTCGGGAAGCTCTAGGCCAATGGAGCACACGCAGAGCAGGAGTTCTACTTCAGCCTGATCAGGCCTGCAAAGAAACAGCGTTTGACAGGCCTTGGTAAGAGATGTTCCCGGTAGGTGTAAGAGCACTGGGCAGAGCCAGTTGTTTCTTAGCTTCGCAAAGACCGGGAAGCAAGATGCTTTGGGCCTCTCTGCCCCTTGGAAACAGGGCAGCACTTGGGGCCTGGCAGCTCTAGGGCAATGGAGCACACCCAGAGCCGGAGTTCTACTTCAGCCAGATGAGGCCTGCCAAGAAACTGCGTTTCACAGGCCTTTCAAAGACATGTTCCCGGTAGGCTGTAAGAGCACGGGCCAGAGCGAGTTGGTTCTTAGCTTCCCAGAGAGCTGGAAGCAAGATGCTTTGGGGCCTCTCTGCCCCTTTGGAAACAAGGCAGCACCTTGGGCCTGGCAGCTCTAGGGCAATGGAGCACACCCAGAGCAGAAGTTCTACTTCAGCCAGATCAGGCCTGCCAGGAAACTGCGTTTCACAGGCCTTGGTAAGAGATGTTCCCGGTAGGCTGTAAGAGCACTGGGCAGAGCCAGTTGTTTCTTACCTTCCTGAAAAGCTGGAAGCAAGATGCTTGGGACCCCTCTGCCCGTTTGGGAACAAGGCAGCCTTTTGGGTCGGGAAGCTCTAGGCCAATGGAGCACACGCAGAGCAGGAGTTCTACTTCAGCCTGATCAGGCCTGCAAAGAAACAGCGTTTGACAGGCCTTGGTAAGAGATGTTCCCGGTAGGTGTAAGAGCACTGGGCAGAGCCAGTTGTTTCTTAGCTTCGCAAAGACCGGGAAGCAAGATGCTTTGGGCCTCTTGCCCCTTGGAAACAGGGCAGCACTTTGGGCCTGGCAGCTCTAGGGCAATGGAGCACACCCAGAGCCGGAGTTCTACTTCAGCCAGATGAGGCCTGCCAAGAAACTGCGTTTCACAGGCCTTTCAAAGACATGTTCCCGGTAGGCTGTAAGAGCACGGGCCAGAGCGAGTTGGTTCTTAGCTTCCCAGAGAGCTGGAAGCAAGATGCTTTGGGGCCTCTCTGCCCCTTTGGAAACAAGGCAGCACCTTGGGCCTGGCAGCTCTAGGGCAATGGAGCACACCCAGAGCAGAAGTTCTACTTCAGCCAAATCAGGCCTGCCAGGAAACGGCGTTTCACAGGCCTTGGTAAGAGATGTTCCCGGTAGGCTGTAAGAGCACTGGGCAACGCCAGATGTTTCTTAGCTTCCCGAAGAGCTGGAAGCAAGATGCTTTGGTGCCACACTCTCACTTTGGAATCAAGGCAGCCCTTTGGGGCAGGTAGCTCTAGGCCAGTGGAGCACACCCAGAGCAGAAGTTCTACTTCGGCCAGTTCAGGCCACCAACAAACTGCGTTTCACAGGCCTTGGTAAGAGATGTTCCCGGTAGGCTGTAAGAGCACTGGGCAACGCCAGATGTTTCTTAGCTTCCCGAAGAGCTGGAAGCAAGATGCTTTGGGGCCTCTCATCCCCTTTGCAAACAAGGCGGCCCTTTGGGCCAGGCAGCTCTAGGCCAATGGAGCACACCCAGAGCAGAAGTTCTACTTCAGCTACATCAGGCCACCAACAAAGTGCGTTTCACAGGCCTTGGTAAGAGATTGTCTCTTAGGCTGTAAGAGCACTGGGCAGAGCCAATTGTTTCTTAGCTTCCCAAAGAGCTGGAAGCAAGATGCTTTGGGGGCTCCCAGCCCCTTTGCCAACAAGGCCGACCTTTGGGCCTTTCAGCTCTGGGCCAATGGAGCACACCCAGAGCAGAAGTTCTACCTCAGCCTGATAAGGCCTGCCAAGAAATTGCGTTTCAAAGGCTTTGGTAAGAGATGTTGCCGGTACTCTGTTAGAGCACTGGGCAGAGACAGTTGTTTCTTAGCTTCCCAAAGAGCTGGAAGCAAGATGCTTTGGGGCCTCTCTGCCCCTTTGCAAACAAGGCATCCCTTTGGGCCTTTCAGCTCTAGGCCAATGGAGCACACCCAGAGCAGAAGTCCTACTTCAGCCAGATCAGGCCTTCCAAGAAACTGCGTCTCACAGGCCTTTCTCTGTCACGTTGCCGGTAGGCTGTGAGAGCACTGTGCAGAGCCAGTTGTTTCTTAGCTTCCCAAAGATTTGGAAGCAAGACGCTTTGGGGACCCTCAGCCCCCTTGGAAACAAGGTGGCCCTTTGGGCCTGGCAGCTCTAGGCCAAAGTAGCACGCCCAGAGCAGGAGTTCTGCTTCAGCCAGATCAGGCCTGCCAAGAAACTGCGTTTCACAGGCCTTGGTAAGAGATGTTCCCGGTAGGCTGTGAGAGCACTGTGGAGAGCCAGTTGCTTTAGCTTCCCACAGAGCTGGAAGCAAGATGCTTTGGGTCCTCTCTCTCCCTTTGGACACAAGGCAGCCGTTTGGGCCTGGCAGCTCTAGGCCAATGGAGCACACCCACAGCAGAAGTTCTACTTCAGGCAGATCACTCCTGCCCAGAAACTGCGTTTCACAGCCCGTGGTAAGAGATGTTCACGGTAGGCTGTGAGAGCACTGGGCAGAACCAGTTGTTTTTTAGCTTCCCAAAGTGCTGGAGGCAACATGCTTTGGGGCCTCTCTCACCCTTTGGAAACAAGGCAGCCCTTAGGTCCTGGTAGCTCTAGGCCTATGTAGCACAACCAGAACAGAAGTTCTACTTCAGCCAGGTCAGGCCTGCCAAGAAACTGCGTTTCACAGGCCTTTCAAAGAGATGTTCTCTTAGGCTGTAAGAGCACTGGGCAGAGCCAGCTGTTTCTTAGCTTCCCGAAGAGCTGGGAGCAAGATGCTTTGGGTCCACTCTCCGTCTTTGGAAACAAGGCAGCCCTTTGGGCCTGGCAGCTCTAGGGCAATGGAGCACACCCAGAGCAGGAGTTCTACTTCAGCCAGATCAGGCCTGCCAAGAAACTGCGTTTCACAGGCCTTGGTAAGAGATGTTCCCAGTAGGCTGTGAGAGCACTGTGGAGAGCCAGTTGCTTTAGCTTCCCACAGAGCTGGAAGCAAGATGCTTTGGGGCCTCTCTCTCCCTTTGGACACAAGGCAGCCGTTTGGGCCTGGCAGCTCTAGGCCAATGGAGCACACCCACAGCAGAAGTTCTACTTCAGGCAGATCAGTCCTGCCCAGAAACTGCGTTTCACAGCCCGTGGTAAGAGATGTTCACGGTAGGCTGTGAGAGCACTGGGCAGAACCAGTTGTTTTTTAGCTTCCCAAAGTGCTGGAGGCAAGATGCTTTGGGGCCTCTCTCACCCTTTGGAAACAAGGCAGCCCTTAGGTCCTGGTAGCTCTAGGCCTATGTAGCACAACCAGAACAGAAGTTCTACTTCAGCCAGGTCAGGCCTGCCAAGAAACTGCGTTTCACAGGCCTTTCAAAGAGATGTTCTCTTAGGCTGTAAGAGCACTGGGCAGAGCCAGCTGTTTCTTAGCTTCCCGAAGAGCTGGGAGCAAGATGCTTTGGGTCCACTCTCCGTCTTTGGAAACAAGGCAGCCCTTTGGGCCTGGCAGCTCTAGGGCAATGGAGCACACCCAGAGCAGAAGTTCTACTTCAGCCAGATCAGGCCTGCCAGGAAACTGCGTTTCACAGGCCTTGGTAAGAGATGTTCCCGGTAGGCTGTAAGAGCACTGGGCAGAGCCAGTTGTTTCTTACCTTCCTGAAAAGCTGGAAGCAAGATGCTTGGGACCCCTCTGCCCGTTTGGGAACAAGGCAGCCTTTTGGGTCGGGAAGCTCTAGGCCAATGCAGCACACGCAGAGCAGGAGTTCTACTTCAGCCTGATCAGGCCTGCAAAGAAACAGCGTTTGACAGGCCTTGGTAACAGATGTTCCCGGTAGGTGTAAGAGCACTGGGCAGAGCCAGTTGTTTCTTAGCTTCGCAAAGACCGGGAAGCAAGATGCTTTGGGCCTCTCTGCCCCTTGGAAACAGGGCAGCACTTGGGGCCTGGCAGCTCTAGGGCAATGGAGCACACCCAGAGCCGGAGTTCTACTTCAGCCAGATGAGGCCTGCCAAGAAACTGCGTTTCACAGGCCTTTCAAAGACATGTTCCCGGTAGGCTGTAAGAGCACGGGCCAGAGCGAGTTGGTTCTTAGCTTCCAAGAGAGCTGGAAGCAAGATGCTTTGGGGCCTCTCTGCCCCTTTGGAAACAAGGCAGCACCTTGGGCCTGGCAGCTCTAGGGCAATGGAGCACACCCAGAGCAGAAGTTCTACTTCAGCCAAATCAGGCCTGCCAGGAAACGGCGTTTCACAGGCCTTGGTAAGAGATGTTCCCGGTAGGCTGTAAGAGCACTGGGCAACGCCAGATGTTTCTTAGCTTCCCGAAGAGCTGGAAGCAAGATGCTTTGGGGCCTCTCATCCCCTTTGCAAACAAGGCGGCCCTTTGGGCCAGGCAGCTCTAGGCCAATGGAGCACACCCAGAGCAGAAGTTCTACTTCAGCTAGATCAGGCCACCAACAAAGTGCGTTTCACAGGCCTTGGTAAGAGATTGTCTCTTAGGCTGTAAGAGCACTGGGCAGAGACAGTTGTTTCTTAGCTTCCCAAAGAGCTGGAAGCAAGATGCTTTGGGGGCTCCCTGCCCCTTTGCCAACAAGGCCGACCTTTGGGCCTTTCAGCTCTGGGCCAATGGAGCACACCCAGAGCAGAAGTTCTACCTCAGCCAGATAAGGCCTGCCAAGAAACTGCGTTTCAAAGGCTTTGGTAAGAGATGTTGCCGGTACTCTGTTAGAGCACTGGGCAGAGACAGTTGTTTCTTAGCTTCCCAAAGAGCTGGAAGCAAGATGCTTTGGGGCCTATCTGCCCCTTTGCAAACAAGGCATCCCTTTGGGCCTTTCAGCTCTAGGCCAATGGAGCACACCCAGAGCAGAAGTCCTACTTCAGCCAGATCAGGCCTTCCAAGAAACTGCGTCTCACAGGCCTTTCTCTGTCACGTTGCCGGTAGGCTGTGAGAGCACTGTGCAGAGCCAGTTGTTTCTTAGCTTCCCAAAGATTTGGAAGCAAGATACTTTGGGGACCCTCAGCCCCTTTGGAAACAAGGTGGCCCTTTGGGCCTGGCAGCTCTAGGCCAAAGTAGCACGCCCAGAGCAGAAGTTCTACTTCAGCCAGATCAGGCCTGCCAAGAAACTGCGTTTCACAGGCCTTGGTAAGAGATGTTCCCGGTAGGCTGTGAGAGCACTGTGGAGAGCCAGTTGCTTTAGCTTCCCACAGAGCTGGAAGCAAGATGCTTTGGGGCCTCTCTCTCCCTTTGGACACAAGGCAGCCGTTTGGGCCTGGCAGCTCTAGGCCAATGGAGCACACCCACAGCAGAAGTTCTACTTCAGGCAGATCAGTCCTGCCCAGAAACTGCGTTTCACAGCCCGTGGTAAGAGATGTTCACGGTAGGCTGTGAGAGCACTGGGCAGAACCAGTTGTTTTTTAGCTTCCCAAAGTGCTGGAGGCAAGATGCTTTGGGGCCTCTCTCACCCTTTGGAAACAAGGCAGCCCTTAGGTCCTGGTAGCTCTAGGCCTATGTAGCACAACCAGAACAGAAGTTCTACTTCAGCCAGGTCAGGCCTGCCAAGAAACTGCGTTTCACAGGCCTTTCAAAGAGATGTTCTCTTAGGCTGTAAGAGCACTGGGCAGAGCCAGCTGTTTCTTAGCTTCCCGAAGAGCTGGGAGCAAGATGCTTTGGGTCCACTCTCCGTCTTTGGAAACAAGGCAGCCCTTTGGGCCTGGCAGCTCTAGGGCAATGGAGCACACCCAGAGCAGAAGTTCTACTTCAGCCAGATCAGGCCTGCCAGGAAACTGCGTTTCACAGGCCTTGGTAAGAGATGTTCCCGGTAGGCTGTAAGAGCACTGGGCAGAGCCAGTTGTTTCTTACCTTCCTGAAAAGCTGGAAGCAAGATGCTTGGGACCCCTCTGCCCGTTTGGGAACAAGGCAGCCTTTTGGGTCGGGAAGCTCTAGGCCAATGGAGCACACGCAGAGCAGGAGTTCTACTTCAGCCTGATCAGGCCTGCAAAGAAACAGCGTTTGACAGGCCTTGGTAAGAGATGTTCCCGGTAGGTGTAAGAGCACTGGGCAGAGCCAGTTGTTTCTTAGCTTCGCAAAGACCGGGAAGCAAGATGCTTTGGGCCTCTCTGCCCCTTGGAAACAGGGCAGCACTTTGGGCCTGGCAGCTCTAGGGCAATGGAGCACACCCAGAGCCGGAGTTCTACTTCAGCCAGATGAGGCCTGCCAAGAAACTGCGTTTCACAGGCCTTTCAAAGACATGTTCCCGGTAGGCTGTAAGAGCACGGGGCAGAGCGAGTTGGTTCTTAGCTTCCCAGAGAGCTGGAAGCAAGATGCTTTGGGGCCTCTCTGCCCCTTTGGAAACAAGGCAGCACCTTGGGCCTGGCAGCTCTAGGGCAATGGAGCACACCCAGAGCAGAAGTTCTACTTCAGCCAAATCAGGCCTGCCAGGAAACGGCGTTTCACAGGCCTTGGTAAGAGATGTTCCCGGTAGTCTGTAAGAGCACTGGGCAACGCCAGATGTTTCTTAGCTTCCCGAAGAGCTGGAAGCAAGATGCTTTGGTGCCACTCTCTCACTTTGGAATCAAGGCAGCCCTTTGGGGCAGGTAGCTCTAGGCCAGTGGAGCACACCCAGAGCAGAAGTTCTACTTCGGCCAGTTCAGGCCACCAACAAACTGCGTTTCACAGGCCTTGGTAAGAGATGTTCCCGGTAGGCTGTAAGAGCACTGGGCAACGCCAGATGTTTCTTAGCTTCCCGAAGAGCTGGAAGCAAGATGCTTTGGGGCCTCTCATCCCCTTTGCAAACAAGGCCGACCTTTGGGCCAGGCAGCTCTGGGCCAATGGAGCACACCCAGAGCAGAAGTTCTACCTCAGCCAGGTAAGGCCTGCCAAGAAACTGCGTTTCAACGGCTTTGGTAAGAGATGTTGCCGGTACTCTGTTAGAGCACTGGGCAGAGACAGTTGTTTCTTAGC